>NC_073265.2:56175000-61175000 GCF_029289425.2 Pan paniscus
GACACGGCACCCGTAGCACGCATAGCATGAGGCTACAAAGCCGTAGCAACAGGAAATTATTCAGGCAATCCAAAGACATCATGAACGACCAACCCAGAGAAACAGGGAGGAGCTGTGGGGCCCGGGAGTAGGTACTAAGCAGGTTATCGAGCTGGTGGCTTGAGCCCAGGGAGGTAAGGGGCAGAGCCTGGCTCTCTCTGTGAGGCACAGAGCAAGGCTGGGTTTTTTTGGGTGGAGCATTCAAAGCCTGTTTGTCAGAAAAGCAGCATGCAAGTTGATGGCCAATAACAGTAGCTAAAAGAATGCTTACTGTGTGTGAAGCAGGCCTAACATCAGCACAACCTAATGAGACAACTGGTTTTTGTTTGTTTGTTTGTTTGTTTGTTTGTCAAGACAGGATCTCACTCTATCACCCAGGCTGGAGTGCAGTGGCATGATTTTGGCTCACTGCAGCCTCAAACTCCTGAGCTCAAGGGATTCTCCTGCCTTGGCCTCCTGAGAAGCTGGAAATACAGGCACATGTCACCATGCCCAGCTAATTTTTTTATTTTTATTTTTTGTAGAGACGAGTTCTCCCTATTTTGCCCAGGATGATCTTGAAATCCTGGACTCAAGTTATCCTTCTGCCTCAGCCCCCCAAGGTGCTGGGATTACAGGCATGAGCCACCGTGTCTGGCCCAGATAACTGGTTTTGATACCCTCATTTTGTAGATGAGGAAACGGAGGATAGGAGAGGTGAAAACTGGCCTGAATTAGCATGCTGACGGAGGGAGCAGATACTTACGCCCAGGAATCTGAGCCGGGGTCCCAGTCCCTCAAGACCACACTAGCTGTGAGGGGGGCTTCAGTTCAATCTGATTAATGTTGACCAATGTAGCAGCCCTGTGCAAGGCACTGTGGAGGACAAGAGCTGAATAAGACAAGGCTGTGTCAGTACAGAGGCTGGTTCGTAGCAGAAAAGCAGACCAGGAACAAGCAGCTCACACAGGGAGATATCTACTTTCTCCCATGCCAAGAAACCAAAGTCAGGCAGCTCCATGCGTTTTTAGTTCAATGCTTAGTGATGACTTCCATGATTCAGGCGCTCTCTGTCTGTGTCAGTTACTGGTCTGTTATCTCAGTTCCAAACTCACCCTTCTACCCTGCTTTGTGCAAGCACCAGGACTCCACAAACCACATTTCTGCTTTGACAAATGCTCCATGTTAAACCCTGGCAATACGGGGAGCTGGATCCCTCCAGCTGGGCTGGAGGAGGGAGAGGGACTTCCTGTGCCTTCCCAAGGGCTTTACTCTTCCTGTCAGCATTGCTCTAGCAATGCTTCTTCACCTCGGCAGAAGCAGTTCCTCCTGATAGAAGGCTGAATCTAATTTGCTGCTTTTTCAATACACAGCCTCATTGCACACTGCCTCAGAGTCTGGTCTGCCCTGCTGGGCTCATCCTCTAAGCTCAGGGACACCCACGCCAACCATGCTGCACCTCCTTCTCAGAGGTCTCCTTCTCTAAGTAAGTGTTAGTGACTCCCACCCCTTTCCTGTTTCTCCCAGCCCTACAAGTAGCATCTGCTTCTTGCAGTTGCTACCTCCCTTTTCACCCATCCAGTTACCCAGTTGACATGCTTTGTCCCTAGTTAACGTGATTCATAATAAATTCTCCTTGTTAACATAACTGGTATGGCTTCTGACCCCTGCCTGGTTCTGCCCTCCCCAATATGCTGGTGACATCACACCTCATGGTCACATGGTGGCTGCAGCAATCCCAATGGACAAATGTTGAACAGGTCCAGAGGCAGAAAATTACCTCTTTCCTCTTGCCCCATGTCTTTTTAAGCACAAAAGAAACACTCCTGCAAGTTCTCCTAGCAAATTTCCCCTCTCATTTCACCAGAGTCAGATCTCATGCCCTCTCCTCAGTCAATCCCTAGCAAGGGGAATGAGAAACTGTGATCAGCTTAGACAAATCAGGATCCATCTCTGGGGCTGGGGCTGTGGTCACTCCCATGGCCGGGCAGAAGGGGACCAGCTGAACAAAAGTCAGGCTTTGCAAGAAAGGAAGAGGATGGGGCGTGATCTCTGCAGGAGATCAGGGGAGATCTCACAGAGCAGGTGGGGTGTGAACTGACACTCCAAGCCTGGGTGGACTTTCTCAGGCAACAGGTGAAGTAAGACTTTCCAGATAAAAGATAAGGCCTGTGTGAAGTCACAGGTGGGTGGTGAGAATGTGACACTACTGGGAACAGAAAATGGTTGAGTGTGATTTGAGCATGGTGGGACACAGGGGATGTGGCCTTCCAGGTCAGCAGGGATGGAACAAGAAGGCCCGGTAGGGCATGTGGAGGCCTCGGTGGGTGGCTACAGTGCCTGCTTCAGGTCTGTAGAGGATGGAGCCAGGGCTGCAGGTCTGGAAGAAGGGCCTATGGGAGGTGAGCACCTTGGGGGCAGAGAACATAAGGACCCCACAGCCCCCATCTCTGATCCTATCCCTTCCTTCCTCCTTCCCTCCCCTTCTCTTCACAAAGGCATTGCCTTTGCTGATATCACCGAACAGAAACTAAAGACGTAGGAAGTATAGGCTCTGCCCACAAGGAGATTAACGCCTTTTTTCCCCTTCTTTTTTTTTTATTATAGTAAAAAATACATATGACACTTCATCATAATCATTTTTAAGTGTACATTTCGTTGATATTAAGCATATTCACGTTATTGTTCAACCGTCACCGCCGTACATCTCCAAAACTTTTTCATCATCCCAAACTGAAACTCAGTACCCATTAAGCACAAACTCCCCATCCCCTCTTCCCCATCCTCTGGCAACAACCACCATCCTACGTCCTGCTCTGTGAGTTTGACTACTTTATGGACCTAATATGAATGGAACCATACTGTATTTATCCTCTTGTGTTTGGCTCATTTCACTTAGTGTAATGCCCTCAAGGTTCACCCATGTTGCAGCCTGTGTCAGAATTTCCTCCTTTTTAAGGCTGAATAATATTCCACTGTACGGATATGCCACATCTTGTTCACTAATCCATCTGTGGACACTAGGGTTGCTTCCACCTTTTGACTGTTGTGAATAACGCTGCTATGAACATGGGTGTACATATACTTGTTTGAGTCCCTGCTTTCCATTCTTTTGTGTACATACTAAGAAGTGGAATTGCTGGATTGTATGGAAATTCCATGTTTAATTTCTTGAGGAACCGACATCCTGTTCTCCACAGCAGCCACATCATTTCACAAGGGTTCCAATTTCTCCACATCCTCAACATTTATCTTCCGTTATTTTGACAATAGCCATCTTAATGGGCATGTGCAGTACAGCCTAGCTTTTGAGCCAAGGCAAACCCATGGGAAAATGAACCAATAATAAAGCAGTTGAAATATCAACAACCATGACGGGGAGACAAGGACTGAGCAGATAATGGAAAAGAGGCGTGTGGGAGGGGTGAAGGATGCCTTAGATCCTGGAGGACATGGTATCCCATGGCAACCTTGGGGGAAAGCCCAGTTTTGGTCACTGCCTGGTAGAAGGGGACATGTGGCCAAGGAAGGGGAGGGCAGGTCATGGGTGTTGCGTGCCAGTAGGGAAGGCCATGAATTCACAGATGGAGCCTGGCCCCAGGGCTTGTCAAAATGGAACAATATTCCCAACCAACTCTTGCCCAACCTGCAGACCCTCTCCAGTGTCTTGCTTTCCAGGGCCTCTTCCACATCCTTCCTTCTCTCTCTTCCTCAGTTACAGTCCCAGGGCCTCCATCAGAGTCTGGCACACATCAGGACCTTAGGGAATCGTTATTAATGGAAGGAAGAAAGATACATGAAAGATGGTGTTAGCCCCCATTTCACAGACAGGGAAACTGAGGGTGGAGCTGATCTCATTCCATGGAATTGCCGCCCAGCCTGGGTTTTCATGATGCTCCCCGAGATCTGAGCTCCCTGCTGGCTACACAGAAGGAGGCATCCCCTTCAGATATCTGCTGCACAAATGCCGCTCACAGGTAGTGCCTCAAACCATTCTACTCCCCCCTCTGCCCACTCTCTCCCTGGGCCATGCCAACTGGTTGCAATCTTTCAAAGGAAACTCCCCATGCAGAGAGGATGCTATGATTTTCCACCTACTCACCCATTACAGAATATACTTAATTACAGAATTAATTAAATAGTTACAAGAATTAATTGAATAAATTCCTTTCACTTGCATGGAACCACTTGTTTTGGGGGCTCCACATATGCATGCATGTGTGAGAGTGTGAGAGAGAGCCCCGGCAGGTCAAATGGTGGACACAGTCATCTGTTGGCTTCCTCGGCTCTGCTGGCCAGGAATCAAGCCCTTACCTGGAGAGCAGGATTCTACTGGCCTCACCCAGGCATTTAGGCTGTAATGTATAACGGGGCATGCATGATGTCCCCGACTGCCACTGAAATGGATCCACAGGCCAAAGGGAAATGCATGAACGACTTTAGCTGTCCGGGAATCCAGCATAATGAACATCCAAAGGTGTTTTATTCCTAGCTCACTAATTCTTTATTCCTAGCTCACTAATTTTTTTTCTTACATTAATTCTTGGGTGGGAATGTTTCCATAATTTCAGGTCCGAGGAAAGGGCTAAGTCTCTCTGTCAGCAAAGGGCTCAAAGTTTCGTAGATTTGAGCCAGGCACAGTGGCTCACACCTGTAATCCTAGTGCTTTGGGAGTCTGAGACTGGAGGATCACTTGAGCCCAGAAGTTTGAGGCTGCAATGAAGTATGATCATGCCACAGCACTCCAGCCTGGGGTAACAAAGCAAGACTCTATCAGCAAAAAAAAAAAAAAAAAAAAGATTGGAACCATTTGGTATTTTCATGACATGTTCACTTCTGCTTATTAAACCATGTCAAGGCAGATGGGCAAGGATAATTTTGAGAATTGACAACATGGGTGGTGAGATATGAGGGGCATGGTGGCAGAAAGAGCCCTAGTTGATGAGTCCAAAAATCCAGCTTCCCTTTTCCAGCTGTTGCTAACTCTTGGTGTGACCCAGACAGAGTCACTTCACCCACTGATATGGTTTGGCTGTGTCCCCACCCAAATCTCATCTTGAATTGTAGCTCCCATAATTCCTACATGTTGTGGGCGGGACCCCGTGGGAGATAATTGAATCACGGGGACAGTTTCCCCCATACTGTTCTTGTGGTAGCGAATAAGTCACATGAGATCTGATGGTTTTATAAGGGGAAACACCTTTCACTTTGCTCTCATTTTCTCTCATCTGCCGCCATGTAAGACATGCCTTTTACCTTCCACTATGATTGTGAGGCCTCCCCAGCCACGTGGAACTGTGAGTCTATTAAACCCCTTTTTCTTTATAAATTACCCAGTCTCAGGTATGTCTTTATCAGCAGTGTGAAAACATTAATACACCCACTTTGGGTCCTGGTTTTTGTAGCAGATGTTATCAGTGCCCCATGAATATCCCCTGTGTTTCTCAACCCAGGCACTATTGACACCAGGGGCTGGATAATCCTTTGTTGTGGCCTTTTCTTGTAAACTGGAGGATATTTAGCAGCATCTGTGGCCTCCAGATGCCAGCCAGACCCCTGTCCTTGCCATGTCCTCAACTTAGCTCCATGGCAAGGCTAAAACTACTTGAGTGCAATTGAGTGCTATCACCCTCTCAATGCATGGCCAGAGCCAAGCTCAGCAAGGGTTTGTTCACTCACCAATTGCCTGACCAGGGACAGCAAAGCAACAGGGGCAGGGAGTATCTGACCCAGTGACCCAGGGGAGCACCAGTGGGTATAGCAAAGTGGAGAATGGAAACCAACACTTACTGAGAATTAAACTTACATTAGGCACATAACATATATTATCCAACTTCATCCTCAGGATAACTTTTTGGGACCTCTGTTTATAATCTCATCTGACAGACAGGCAGTAGTGACTCAGAGATATTAAGCAACTTACCCAAGGTCACACAGATAGTAAGGCACTGAGCTGGGATTTGAACATTCATCTGTCTGGCTTCAAGATCCATGTTTGTTCAACTATGCCACCAATCAGTCTCAGAAAATCTGTACTTGTGATTGTGTGATATAAGTCAATGTGAGGTTAAGATTTATCAAGCTAAAGATAATTTCAAAGTCATCTAATCCAGCTACTCATTTTTACTGTTAGTAAACTGAAGCCCACAGCAGAAAAATGACTTGCCCAAGGTTGCGGCAGAGCCAAGACAAGCCCCTGGCTCTGGGTGACAGCATGGCCCAACCCCTTTCCTCTGTACCATTCTCCAGGGACAAGAAAGCTCTTGGGCTTGGGAAATCAGGGAAGCTCATCCAGAAGGGAAGAACTCTGGCCTAGTTAGAGAAGGGAAGGGAAGGGAATTTTCCAGGATATAAACTTTGTTGGGGCACAGAGAACAATACCACAACGCATGACTTTTTGGCATGCTGAGCACTTTGAAGTAAGAAAAATTGGAAGGCCTTAATAGCTGCTTAACTTTCTAACCTTCTCTTGTTTCTCTTCCCACAACCCCAGTGCAGAGGGAGGCTGTTTCTGAAATTTTCTTATCTGACTAAGGAAACTTCTTTCCAAAAGAAATGCAATTGTCTTAAGACCCCCTCCTCAGGAATCTCATCAAATAACCAGGAAAGGTTAACCACTGGAGAAGAAACTAAAAGTCATCACCATGCCCAAACAGGATTTTTATCTATTCTTCTGAGGGCACCTCCAAAAGTCTACCTGGGAGCCTTTATCTGCATGATAAGATAATCTTTGCTCACAGTGAAGACCTGCCCCCCACCTTCCTGTCACCTCCCTCAGAGCTCAGATGAACTTTGCCTTAGGCCATTGTCCTTTGGGCTCATCCATTTTCCTCTGAAAATCATTCACCATCCCTCACAATCGCCTATGTTCCCCCCATTTCTTTCTACCCTATCAAGAGGGTATTGAAGCCTCAAGCATCTGGGCCTTCTTTGAATCTCACATTTTCAGGACTGTCATGTTTACATATACGTAAATAAATTTTTAAGCCTTTTTCTCCTATTAATCTGTCTACTGTCAGTCATTTCAGCAAAACATCAGAGAAGACAGAAAGAAGCTTTCCTTCTGTCCCATGACTTCATGCCAGGTAATAAGCATATGCTATCTCATTTAACCCTCTCACAGGCTCTTTGGATTGCCCCTATTGTACAATTGTAGGAAAAGATGTGAAGGTTTTTGAAATGGGAAAGAAGAAAGAGAGAAAGAAAGAAAGAGAGAGAGAGAAAGAAAGAAAGAAAAAGAAAGAAAGAAAGGAAGGAAGAAAGAAAAGAATAAAGAAAGAGGAAAGAAGAGGGGAGGGAGGGAGGGAAGGAAGGAAGGAAAGAAGGAAGGAAGGAAAAGGCAGGAAGGAAAGAAAGAAGAGAGAGAAAAAGAAAAAGAAAAGAGAGAAAGAGAAAGAAAGAAGAGAGAAAGAAAGAAAAGAGAGAAAGAGAAAGAAAGAAGAGAGAAAGAAAGGAAGGAAGGAAGGAAAGGACTTTTCTGGGTTATCTGTGCCTTTTTGTCTTTGAGCCATTTTACAACTCTATACATTGTAGAAAACTAATGATAATACAAATGATCTTGTCCACAGAGAAGAAAATAAATGTTGTTTGTTGGAATGCAATTGATTATCATCCTAAGGATACTGGCCAATTTTGCAATTATTTATGGATTCATTTCAAATTTCCTATATGTGTGTATGTGTGCTCTTTTGAATTCTCCTTTGGACTAGTTTTTAACACATCACTGGTTCCTGCATTAATTAGTGAGTTAAATAAAATCTTTTTGACACTTATTCATCTTTATATTTGTATTAAAGTGACTTCTTTACCATATTAGTCTATTCTCACGCTGCTGTAAAGGACTGCCTGAAACTACAAAGGTAATTTACAAAGGAAAGAAGTTTGATTGACTCACAGTTCTACATGGCTGGGGAGGCCTCAGGAAACTTACAATCATGGTGGAAGGGGAAGCAAGCACATGGCAGCAGCAAGGAGAAGTGCTGAGCAAAAGGGAGAAAAGTTCCTTATAAAACCATCAGATCTCATGAGAACTAACTCATTATCATGAGAAGAGGATGGGAGAAACTGCCCCCATGATTCAATTATCTCCACGTGGTCCCTCCCACAACATGTGGGGATTATGGGAATTATAAGCAAGATGAGGTTTGGGTGCAGACACAATTATCCTTTAACATAGATGTCAAAACTTAAAATTTAAGCCAGGTGCAGTAGCTCATGCCTATACTCCAAGCTACTCAAGAAGCTGAGGCAAGAGGATTCCTTGAGCTCCAGAGTTTGAGGTCAACCTGGACAACATAGCGAGACTCCGTTAAAAACAAAAACAAACAAAAAAAACCCTTAGTATTTAAGTACCTTGCCCAGAGTCATAGTTTGTAAAAGCTACAGACTAAGTCCAAACCTCTTGTTCTTTCTGCTATCTGCTCCCATACCCAGCTTTACAGCCTTCCTTCTTATAGCCTCTGATTTGCAAGAGTTATGGCTGTGTGGTCATAACTCACTAATTAGGGAAGGAACCAGTAAGGTGTTAAAAGCTAGTTCAAAGGAGAATTTAAAACAGTCTTGGTTTCCTCAGTTTTCAACTGAGGACTCAAAACTTAACCCTGCTTAGCTCAGTTATTCATGTAGAGTCCTGTATATGGACATATTTTGAGAAGAGTGAAAGCCCCATGCATGAGTAAGTGTATTATGATAAGGGAGGCCCACAGGGCTGTGGACTTGGAATTAGAAGATCTGAGGGCAAATTCTGGCTCCACCACTTAGCAGCCCTGTGACCTTCATGAAATCACTCAATCCTGTCTTGGACCCTCAGTCTCCTTTTGCTGTCAAACGGGGACCCCCATCTGACAGTTATGCTGCCAATATCCCAGAGATATTTTAAGGACGGAGCAAGAAAATGGATGTGCAAGTGCATTATAGACTGTAGAGCGCAATAATGAGGTTAAGCATTAGTGTGATTTTTACTGTTGTTAATGTCCTCACTCCAGCTGCTGCAGAGGGGAGGGGTGAGGAAGTTTGAATGCAGGAGCTCCTGGACCCTCTCCCTGTGGCCTACGTCTCTGGGGACAAACCAGGGCTGCTAAGAACAGGGGCTCCCACCTTGAGCTCCCTGCCCCTCACCCTTCTCTCCACAGCCCTCAGCCAAGCCAGCCGCAGTGGTCAAGTCCACCTTCATCTGGAGGTGCTTTCCCAATGAAACCTGGGCCAGGGATACATTTTCGCAGGTCCCGCAGACACTGCTAAGCCAGTACAGATGTTCCATGAGAAGACCATTCACAAAACCCTCACATCAGCTCATCCGTGCTTCCCAGTTACTCATAGCTGCATGATTTCCAAGCCCTGTCCACCTGGATATTTTCCTAAGATGACTTTTCCAGGTGTGAGCTCACTCAAGCCCAGCCAGCTGGGCAAGTGTGGAGTTCCTACCCAGTGCTGGTAAGAACAGTGGGAGGAGGCCTGGCCTCCCACCCTCACCCTCCATCAGGAGACAGCATCACAGAACTTCAGGGGCAAAGACAGGCAGAGGTGATCAAGGCCAAAGGACTCCAGCTCCAGCTGCTAGGTATCAAAATTACCTGCGGGAGCTTTCAAAAATTCAGATTAGGCCAGGCACGGTAACTCATGTCTGTAACCCAGCACTCTGAGAGGCCAAGGTAGACGGATCACTTGAGGTCAGGAGTTCATGATCAGCCTGGCTAACATGGTGAAACCCCGTCTCTACTAAAAATACAAAAATTAGTTAGGTGTGGTGGTGCATGCCTGTAATTCCAGCTACTCGGGAGGCTGAGGCAGGAGAATCGCTTGAAACTGGGAGGTGGAGGTTGCAGTGAGCCGAGATCGCGCCACTGCACTCCAGCCTGGGCGAAAGAGTAAGACTCTGTCTCAAAAACAAAAACAAAAACAGAAAAAAACACAATCAGATTAGAGAGCCCACACCCCCTAAGTCAGAATGTGAAATGGTGAGGCCAATAAGATTTATTTTTCAAATCTTCCCAAGGCTTCCAGTGCCCAGCAGATTGGTTTGCAAACCAGTCTTCTAAAGCAATCTTCTTTCTATCATTAAGGAGCCCATGACACAGAGGTGTTAAGTTCAAGGTCTCTTGGGTCAGCTTTTGGAGCCACTGTTCCAAAGGGACAGGTTCTTAGGGGGCTGGCATTTTCTTGGAGTGAAGCAGGAGCTGCTGCAGGGGCTGAGAAAGCAGGAAGGAGCTCTTTGCTGCATTCCAGAGCAGATCTGGCTGTGAATAAACGAGGAAGAGCTTTAGTGTAAGCTGGGCTGAATGGATAATTAAACAGATAGCAAAATGGAATGCAGTTGCACACACCTCCCGGGAGCTGGCTGGGGGGAGATAATATGGATTCCTGTCGTCAGAAGGCACAGGAGGAAAAACAACTGGGCCTGGCCGTTGGCCATTTAACAATATTGCTTTTGTAAACAAGTTGAAAAATCCAATAACTGTAAAACTTATGGCATGTCCTTAAAAGCCTGTTGCTGTTTTCCCTATAAATGGATGAGCGTTTCCGACTGAAGGTGTTCTAATTAAACAGTCCGCATCCCCAGGGACTGCGAGGTCATCCTAGGGAAGGAGGGTCTGATCCCTCCTCTTGGCCTCAGGACCACAGGTGGGGGTGGCGAGCTCGGGGTGCAGCCAGGCAGTGTTTTGTTTGTTTTGTTAGTCACTGTGCTGGATTGTAGCTGAACAGCTCTCTTCCTTCCTGTTGTCTACAAGGACTCCAAAGAGCAATCCAGCACAAACTCAAAGAAACAAACTCTTACGATAGAAGCACGGCAGTGAGTGCCCACCAAAGAGGCAGCCCTTCAGGCTGGGAAGAGAAAGTCTGGATCCGTTCATCAGGAAACACTTTGGTGGTGCAAGCAACAGAAAGGTAGAAAGTCTAGTTCTAGGCCTAGAGGAGCTCACAGTCCTGATGGGAAGAGAATGCACTCACACATGCACACTCATGCACACTCTCACACATACACACTCACACATGCACACTCATGCACATGCTCACATGCTCACACTCACACAGGCACTCATGCACATGCTCACACATGCTCACACTCACACTTATGCACAGGCTCACAAACACATGCACACTCATGCACTTGCTCACACCTGTTCACACACAAACACACATGCACACTCGTGCACACACTCACACGTGCAAACACACATGCTCACACACGCACACACACATGCATTCACACACGGTCACACACACCCACATGCATTCACACACACATGGTCACACACACCCACATGCACACTCGTGTACATGTTCACACACACTCATGCAGGCACACACACACTCACATACAGTCACACACACGCACAGGATCACACATGCTCCCACTCACACACACTCATGTTCTCTCACGCACTCTCATGTTCATTCACACACACTCATGCTCACACACACACTCACACTCATACACACACACATCCTAAAAAGGGAATCAAGGGGAAGGAGCCCAGCACTGGTAAGTGGAACCGATAGGTGGTGGTGGGCAGGGGGCAGTGCTCCGGAGCTGGGGGTCTTTGTAAAGGAATCACAGAAAGGGCTGGGTGGGATTCCAAAAGCCACTTGGTGCAAAAGTCATCTCTCACTTTCTTCCTCCCCCTTTCTCATCTATGTGGGGTGCGGCCACACTTTACAGGTAATGGGCACAGTCCTCTGCAAGACTGTCCTCACTCCAGACATCAGCTGCAAGCTCACGGGTTCCCCAGGCCACCCGCGCTCTAACCAGTTGGCTACAAATTTAGGAGTTCCCATGATCACCCTCAGGTTTGATAATTTGCTAGAAAAACTCACAGGACTCAGAAAGGCACTATATTTAAGATTATAATTTTTTAAACTGCAGTAACATACACATAGCGTAAAATTGACCATCTTAGCCATTTTTCGGTGTCCAGTTCAGCAGTGCTAAGCACACTGGCATTGCTGTGCAGCCAATCATGGGAATGCTTGTCACCTTCCAAAACCGAAACTCTGTACCCATCAAACAACCATTCCCCATCCCTCCTTCCAGCTCCTGGCAACCACCCTGGAACAGTTTCAGTGTCCATAAATTTGACCCCCTAAGTGCCTTGTATAAGTGGAATCCTACAGCATTTGTCTTTTTGGCCATTATAGTTTTATTATAGCAGAAGGTTACAAATCAGAGCCATCCAGAGAGAGAGAGAGACATGTATGCAAGGTATGGGTGGATTTCAAATGCAAAGCCCTCACTACCCTCAGGGACACATCACCCTCTCAGCTTTGAATGTGACCAACTCAGAGGACTGCCAACCAGGGCAGCTCACCCAAGCTTCAGTGTCCAGAGTTTTTATTGGAGTTTCATATAGCTGTAATTGATGGAATTATTGCCCACATGATGGAATTCAATCTCCAACCCACCTGCCCTCCCCAGAGGTCAGGCTGATGTACTATGACTCAAAGCCCCAGCTCTCTAATGCCATGACTGCTTTTCCTGACATAGACAGTCCTTATCCTGAATTATCTTGTTAGTGTAAATGATGGAGGGGCCCACCTCGAGTCACCTCATCAGCAGAAGCTACTAAGTGTAGTCTAAGAGGCTCACAGTGAATAGAAACAATGGAGCCCTATAACCCTCAAGGGGGGATCAGGGATGTTTTTCTAACAGCTCATAGGCCCTACTGCCTTGGTTGAAGGGTGACCCCCAAATATATTCCCACATCCAGGAACCTGTGAATGTGAGTTTATTTGGAACAAAAGGTCTTTTCAGATGTAATTAAGTTGAGGATCATGGACACACTCACACATACTCTCGCACACATGCACAGGCTGACATGCTCACACACACACATGCACTCATGTACATGCTCACACTCACATGCACAGGCTCACACACTCTCACATGCACACTCATGCACACACTCACACATGCTCTCACACACACACACGCACAGACTCACATGCTCACACCATGGGAAGACAGAGGCAGAGACAGGAGTGATGCTGCCAAAAGCCAAGATGCCCGGGGCCACCAGAAGCTGGCGGAGTGAAGGAAGGATTCTCCCCTAGAGCCTTCAGAGGGATCCCAGCCCTGCTGGCCTTGATTTGGGTCTTCTGGCCTCCAGAACTGTGAGGGAATTGATTTCTGTTGCTTTAAGCCACCCAGTTTGTGGTGATTTGTTACAGCAGCCACAGAAATGAACACAGAGAGCCTAAATGATACCCCTCACACGCCATGGCCTCCCCTCAAGACAGACCGAAAGAGGGACTAAAGGGACACTGAGGCAGGCACCCAGGCAGAAGGGATGTGAGAGGCTGGGGCAGATGGTGGCAGCGGGGCCCACAGGCTTCTCCATCTTCTCCTTGGCAAGAGAAGCCCCCGGCCTCTGTTGCCCACTCTCCTATGCACAGCCATCTGCTGTGGGAAGAGCTCCATTCTGGTTAGTGAAAGCCATTCATGGTAAACCTGCCTCCTTTGCCAGTGACAAGTTAAGGGGTGGGCATGTGTCCTGGCCAGTAAAATGTGAGAGGAAAGATTTCCTGGTTTTTACAAAGGGGTGTCAGGGAGGAGACAGTTCCTTCTCTCTTGGACCTGTCAGGGTGGATGGAGCCACAGCAGCCACCTTGTGACCATGAGGGCAGAAAGCTGGCTCACTGAGGAGGGCCAAGGGCAAAACAGGAAAGAACCTGACTCCCTGATGATATTGTCCAGCCCCTGATTCACCAGCCCTGCCCCCTGGGCTTCTTATAGTGGTGATAATTAATTCCTTCTTTTGGGGCCTTTTGGGTCAGACTTTTCTGCTACTTGTGGCCAAAGCACTTTTACTCAATGGTTTTCAAACATTTTTAATCAAATCTCATTGTGAAAATATTTTACATTGGAATCCAGATCCATACAGAGAACTGAAACAAATAATTCACAAAATAGTATGTACAACACATTCGGATATTTTCTATCCTTTTTTTTTCCTTTTTTAAGTTACTGGTCACAACCTAGCATTTATTGATTGATTTCATGATCCATCAGTGGTCATGACACACAACTGGAAAAGCACTATCTGAAAAAAAAAAAAAAGAAAGAAAAAAAGGAGAAATATTTACCAAGGAGAGAGAAAAGTAAGTTGCCCCAGTGGAGGCAAAATCATACGGATCCTGCCCCAGACACCAAGATGGTGTCTTGGGGCACTGGTTGGGCACAAAGACAGGGGTGGAGAGGGACACAGGGGGTGAGTCAGAGAAACAGTGAGACAGAGATGGAGGAAGAGCCCCGCTCAGCCGCAGCTGCACACCCACACATGCTGGCATGGTCCCCCGAGAAGGGCAGAGTGGGAGGCAGGCAGAATCAAGTGGAAAACACAGAAGACCAGGGTTAGGAAGGAAGAGACAAAGAGATACAGGAAATTAAAAGTGAGATGCAGAGACAGAAGTGCAAGCAAGCTGGAAAGTGGAGATTCTAAGGCTGAGACCCAAAGGAGACACACCCCAGACTAAGCCAGAGCATGAGGGGCCTGTGCACCGGCCAGAGTCTTAGTGACCAGAGTCCAGCTGCAGGGCTGGGCTCAGCCACTGATGAGCCTGTGGCCTTGGTCAAGTCACTTCACCTTTCAGCCTCTGCTTCCTTCTCTGGGAAACCCAGCTAGCAGTCCCTCCTTCGCACGAGTGTGGAGAAAGTCAGGCTGCAAGGCGAGCACCAGGACTTGACAGTCTCTAAAGGATGGACGGATGTCTGTCCGGAAGGGCAGTCCACGCAGACCCCCGCCCTTGGCCGGACAGAGAGTCTTTCGCTGCCACCCACCCACGGCGTCCCCAGTGTCCCTCTCCCGACAGTCCCCTCCCCCACTTCTCTGCCCATAGGAGGGAAACCCATTTCCCTGGGAACAGCTGTGTTTCCTCAACAAACAAATGTTCCCTTAAAACGTTTTTGAGGAAGAGCGGATGGTAATGAGCGAACATCTGGCCGAGCGGCACACTTTCGTTTTTGGCAGCTCCGGAGCCCGCCAAGTGACTATTCCCTAATGTTCACCACATCCCAGCCCCTGCTATTCCCAATCAGGCTTGTACCACTACGCCTCAATTAAGAGCAGATGTGGGGCTGAGTGAACAAGGAGGAAAAAACACCCTTCCCCAGCGTCCCTCTGCACTGCTCAAAATCCAAGGAAGTGGTCTGAGAACTCGCAGCGGCTCCAGCTTCTGCCTTTCTAATTCATCCATCCATCCATCTGTCCATCTGTCCATCTGTCCATCCGTCCATCCATCCAGCTGCCCCTGCCATGGCCTTTGGGGATACAGATCTGAACGACAGATCCTTTCCCCCTGTCTCCTCGACAGACATTCTTCTTCCCTATAATACAGGCATCGGCAAGCAGGCTCTATGAAGGGCCAGATAAAGAATATCTGGCTTGGCAGCCCACATGGTCTTTGTCACGTCTTCAACTCCACTGTTGCAGTGTGAAAGCAGCCACGGACAATACATAAACGGATGAGCATAGCTGTGTTCCAATAAAACCTTACTTACCAAAATGGTGGCAGGCGGGATTTAGCCCATGGGTCATCATCTGCTGACCCCTGCTATATGACAACATCTGAAGTTGAGGTAGTCACATCTTGGTGTATCTGCTTTAACTGTCCCTCACCTGCTGCACTGCATGAGCCCTACTACCTCCTCCCCACCCCACTCTCGTGGACTCAATTGATTGGCCCACCCTGGGAAGACACAGGTGGTGATACCTGACCCAAGTTGGGCTACTCAGAGTCTTTCCCCAGGCTAAGGAATTGGACCAAGTGGGTCAGTTGGGTCTGGAGCTAATTTACACTGGGAACCCAGGGACCACCATCTTCTTCCTGCCTCCTAGACAGAGATGCAGAGAAAAATGGGCTGTAGACAGTGCAAAACTGCTTTGGTCCGAATATTTGCCTGTCCCCTAAATTCACGTGTTGAAACCCTCACCCGCAAAGTGATGGTTTCAGGAGGTGGGGCCCATGGCTAGATCATGAGGGTGGAGCCTTTATAAATGGGATTAGTGCCCTTATAAAGAGACCCCAGAAAGACCCTTGCCCCTTTCATCATGTGAAAATACAGTGAGAAGGTGCCATCTCTGAACCAGAAAGCAGGCCATCATCACCAGATACATAATCTGCCAGCAGCTTGGTCTTGGACTTCCCAGCCTCCAGAACCATGAGAAATAGATCTCTGTTGCTTATAAGCCACCCAGTTTATGGCATTTTGTTATAGCAGCCCCAAGGTTCTAAGACAGGAATGAAATAACCCATGTGGAGAGAGGCTGCCTGGCATCCTAATGCCCTTTCAGACTGTCCCCATCCTGTCCTGAGCCCTGCCTACATTCTGGCCCTGTGTTCCCCAAAGCCCTCTGGATCCTTCTTAAAGAGTCTGCTTTTCTGTTTATACTGGCTTAAGTTGGTGCTTGCTTCAATTATTCAATTAACCAAGCAAGGCTTTCTGAACCACTTTCTGCCTCTTCATTCCATTCACACAATTAATTGGCTTTTGTGCCAAGGGCTTGCCCTGCAGTAGATACCTATGCAAGTAAGATATGTCCTTGCCCTCCAGCAGCAGATAGGTAACAAAATAGGGGAGTTGGACTTCCGTATTCCTCACTCTTACACAACCCACAATGTACTGATAAGGAGTGCACCAACTGCCAAGGAGGAAGGGGTATGAAGTAGGAGGTAGGGGAAATCTGAGAGCCTTGGCAGAGGAGGGACCATTTGTAGGCCTTGGAAAGTGAGTTGACTTCAGGCAGAAAAATAAAGGGGAGGGGGTGGTGCTTGAGTATAGAGCAACATATTCCAAATTAGGTTCACAGAACACTAATCCCAGAAGGGGTTTTGTGGTATCCATCCTCCCCTTCTTTCTTACCCATAGACCTCAGATTCCATTCAACTGATAATGTGCTCCTTAGAAATACTCACTCTCCCAGGCTCCTTTGCAGCTAGAGTGATCAAGTGACATACTTCTGGCCAATGAGATGTAAGCAGAAGTCAGCTGGAGGATGCTTCCAGGATATAAAGGTTCAAACTCACCTTTGCACCTTGCCTTCTCCTTCTTCCTGCCTGGAATGTAGCTGTGGTGCCTGAAAGGGCTGTGGTCGTTTTGCAACCATCAGGATGAAAGCTACATGTTAAGGAGGGCAGAGCAGGAAGCTGGAAGGAGTCTGGTTTCCCAGTACCATGACTGAGCCACCACATCAGCCCTGGACTGCTTATTTCTGTACTGGTTCCTGGCCACTACTGAGGGAGGTGGTTCTCTTATTTGCAACTCAACACATTTCTAACCAATGCAATGTTTAATGATAAAAGAGTTCTAAGGACCAAATCAGTTTGTGTATACCAATTTCCACTGTCAGAGATTCACGAAATAGATTATTACAGGTTCTGAGAAACCTTAACTTGAAGATCACTGTCTAACCCAATGTTTCCCAAAATGTTTGTTCACCAGCACCTCCACTGCCAGGATGCCAATGGGCATGCCATGGAACACACTTCAGGAAACAAGCTATAGAGAAAGGAGTATGGGCTTCTGAGTCAAGAAAGATCTGGGTTATAATGCTATGTGGCTTCAGGCATCTCACATAACCTCTCTGAGCCTGAGGTTCCTACTCCATAAAATGAGGGAGGGACATTACAGGTTACAGGTAATCCAGGTAAAGTGCTCGGCACTGTCTGTGGCTCCTAGTCAGTCGTCAACGATTCTTATTAGCTGCTAGGATCATGTTTTGGAAGGAAGATAGCATCAGAGACAGAAGACCCTGGTTTGAGTGATGGTTTGCCACTTCCTTTCTCTGTGACCCTGGGCCAGTGACTGCACTTCTCCGAACCTCCATGTTCTGAATGGCAGAGGAGGAATTATAATGTCTACTTGGGCAAAAGGAGATATGTGGAAAAGCCTGGCCCTGGGAGGACATTCCCCTAGTGCAGGAGCCCAGAGCTCTGCCACCAGACCCTGCCTCCAGTCCCTGCAGGCCACCCCTCTGCCCCAAAAAGGCTACAACATTTGGCTTCTGCCTTTTCATTTGTAAGGCGTCTGCCTCACCTCCCTCCGCACTTGTCTATCTTCCCTCAGGGATCGCCACTGAACCCTCCTGGTTGCTCCCCAGTGCAGAGCCTCCACTTCAGCCAGCTCTGTCTCCTCATCAGTCACACCTGCAGTGCCCAGTGCAGCCTCCCAGCCTTGGCTCAGGCCAGGGTCCCCTCCAGCCCTCCCAGGCAGCCACATTAAGAGGCTCAAACAAAAGCACAGGTGCGTGGCCTGAAGACCCAGACTGCATCTTCACGCTGTGTGCGAGGCCTTGGGGAAATGGCTTCCCCTCTGAGCCTCAGTTTCCTCCTCTATAAAAAGAAGGGGTTGCAACAAATAGAATTGAAAATGAAGCTGATAAGACTTGCTTCACAGAGTTGTGAGGAAGATTAAATGAGGAAAAAACGCATATCTATACGTGCATTAATGATAACATATAATATTCATTGGTTACTATTATTTAGATTTTATTTTCCCAGCCTTACTTTTGAGGCCTTTCATTCTCCTTAGTTATCCTCTCCCCTCTTCAGAGTGAGCTTGACTTTTTATTTGACATGTGCTGAGTGTTAACTGTGTGCTGGGTACACTGTTTGTATTATCTTATTTCATCTTCCCCCAAATTCTATGAGGTAAATCCTCTTTTTCTTCCTATGTTCCAGTTAAGGAAACAAGCTCAGAGAGGCTAAGTCATTGCCTTGGGTCAGATGGCATATATATAGCAGATCTGAGGCTCGAATCCAGGTATTCTGGTGTTAAAGCTTATGCTTCTAACTACAGCACTATCCTGCTTCCCTACTGGCTGTCAAAACCTGTCTATCAATCCTGACTCCAGGCAAATGAGGCAGATATTAACTTGCTCTTCTGTCTCAGGAACAGATCTCATGCCATATTAGTCATTGACATGTTAGTGTGAACTGAAACCTACTTTCTGAAGTTATTTTCTGACTCATCTCAGGCAGAGGTCCCTGCTGCCTCCTTTGTGCCCCCAAATGTCATGTAATTCCCCAGCTTAGCCTTGCCATGCTGCATGGGACTGGTACCTGTCTGTCCCTCTGAACTGAATTTGTGGATTGGTCAAGGATTATATGTATTCATCTCAGTGTCCCCAGTGACCAACACAGCACCTGCCACTAAGCAGACACCCAATTAAATCTGATGAATGAACAAATGAAGTGAGTTAATCATACCTCCTAATGAAAGCCATATGCATACGTGAATCTTGAGGCAGTTTTCATTTTAGTGAAATGACAGTGATACGTACTTAGAGTCAGGGCTGGTCCTACCAGGAAGGGGCTATAAATTAGGGAGCCCCCAAAGTTCCCTTCTATTCCCAGAAACGCTCCCTCACCTCATTGCTGCTCACTGTTCTAGCTTTCCTTTCACTGTGGGCAGACTTTCCTTCCCCTGGAAAGCCCTCTCCCTTCCTTTAAACTTCTGTTCAAGTCCCACCTCCTTCCAGAAGTCCTCCACCCAAATCCTGATCCATCCCCCTTGTCTCTGAACTCCTGGGTTCGATTGCAGCTCATTTTGTAGCCAGACACTAACAGAAACTAACCATGTATTAAACAGGGAACACATCGGAAGGCTCTTGAGCCGTGCTCAGAGCTGATGCGAAGGCGGGAGACCCAGGCATAGGAGATGCACAGGGGTGAGGGAAGCCAGGTGTTCCGTCCCCAGCTGGATCCACACTGCAGGGATTACCTGGTGAGGTGGCCACCACTGGCCCTGGGCCTTGCTGCGAGGATGAGTACAGAACTGCCCTTACTTCTTCTCATCACTCACTTATAATCCGCCTCCAGCTTGGAAGAAGCAAAGGGGCCAAGCTTAGATCAGATGTCCACGTCCTCGGCGCAGCAAGGTGGGGCTATGTTCTGTACTGGGCCACACACCAGGGTGTGTTGCACAAATGCAGCAAGGGGTTGGGACCACGGCAGTCCAACCCTCTGGCTGCCCAGCCTTCATGCCCATCCCTCTGCTGTTCTCATGGTTTGCCGGGGCATGAGAAGTGAGCACATGCAAGAGCTTTTTAGGAGGCAAACTCAGCAAGGCTTGCAGATGAATTGGATATGGGATGAGGGGAAGTACTAAAGCCGCCTGCTGGGTTTCTGGCCTGCAGAGCTAAGGGGATGGAGATGTCATCAGAGGTGGGACCACTCAAAGAGGACTTAGTGTCGGAAACAGGTCAATAGCTCACTCTCCGTACACCCCCTCCAAAGCTCCCAGACTCACCTCTTCACCCAGAGCAGTTTCTCCTGGCTCTGCTCCATGCTGTCCTCTGGCCACACCTCTTTACCAGGCCGCTATTTCCCATTTTAGCTTCCCTCTTCCTCAGCAAGGTCTCTCTAGCTTCAGCCATTGGTGCTTTTTCTTTCTTTAGCAATATATAGCCTGTAATCCCAGCACTTTGGGAGGCCAGGGCAGGTGGATCACTTGAGTCCAGGAGTTCAAGACCAGCATGGGCAACCTGGCAAAATCCCATCTCTATAACAACAACAAAAAAAAATTAGCCAGGCATGGTGGTGTGAGCCTGTAGTCCTAGCTATTTGGTGAGGCTGAGGTAGGAGGATCGCTTGAGCCTGGGAGGTCAAGGCTGCAGTGAGCCAAGATCGCACCACTGCATTCCAGCCTGGGTAACAGAGCAAGACCACATCCCAAACAAACAAGCAAACAAAAAACAATACATATAGGCCGGGCACAGTGGCTCACACCTGTAATTCCAGAGCTTTGGGAGGCTGAGGTGGGAGGATTGCTTGAAGCCAGGGGTTGGAGGTTGCAGTGAGTTGCAATCGTGCCACTGCACTCCAGCCTGGGCAACAGAGTGATACTGTCTCAAAAAAAAAAAAAAAAAGGCCAGGCATGGTGGTGCAAGCCTGTAATCCCAGCACTTTGGGAGGCCCAGGCGGGTGGATCATGCGGTCAGGAGTTCGAGAGCAGCCTGGACAACATGGTGAAACCCCATCTCTACTAAAAATACAAAAAGCTGGGCACGGTGGTGCGTGCCTGTAATCCCAGCTACTTGGGAGGCTGAGGGAGGAGAATCGCTTGAACCCTGGAGGTAGAGGTTGCAGTGAGCCAAGATTGTGCCACTGCACTCCAGCCTGGGCAACAGAGCAAGACTCCATCTCTGGGGGAAAAAAATCCCACATTGTACTTTATTGCGTGTCTACCATGCACCTGGCACTGTGCTGGGGGCTGAACTCACCTCCCACCCATCCTGCTTATGGGCTGGTGAGGCAGGAGCGAGCTTGCTCATCACAGGCAGAAACTCAGGTCCAAAGCTTCGAAAGAAACTCACCCAAAGGTTCACAGCCACCCCACAGCAGGGGCTGGACTCAGCCTCACATCTTTGTCCCTTGTCCCAACACAGCCCACCCCACTTGGGGCTGCCTCTCTACAGGCCCTGGGAAGAGAAGCTTTTTCTAATTGGCTAATTCTGTGGAGAAAGTTGAGGGGGTGTTTGGCAGGTAGGGATTGGCGTGAGAGAGGGGTGATGGAGTTTGGCTTCATTCTGGGACCCCCAGGCCAGGCTTCCTTCTGGTGGTGCTTCCCCCCTAGGAAGAGAAAGCATGAGGCCACTTGCACAAAGCCCTCTCTGAAAGCAGCTGCCCAGGCTACCAGAGCCTGCTCTAGAGACAGGCGCCTGAACCCCCAGCAGGGCCAGCTCTGGGGGGCAGGGAAAGGGCCCTGCTCTCCCTCTCTCATCCCCACATCTTAATGCCAGAGCAGGGGCCACAGGGAGAAAGGGGGACTCTGTAACCTGTACAGCATTGAGGGCCCCTTAGGATGGTCAGAGAGGAGAGGGGAGGATGGGGAGAGGAAACCAGAGAGGGATGGAAGTGGCTCCCCACCTCCCTGTCCTGTCTCCCTCCCTCCCTCCCTCTTCTTTCCCTTCAGAGTGTAGGAGCCCAGGGCCCCCTGCGAGGTCACAGTGCTGAGCCACACTACCTGGCTCCAGGCGGCGGCAGGGGGCCTGGTGGGGCTGGTTTGTGTCCATGTCCAGTGTGTGTCAGGGGCAGGGGCAGGGGCAGGGGCAGCTGCCAAGCTGTCTTCCCAACTGCAGCTTCCCCCAGAGCCCGCACCTGCCCTGAGAGGCCTGACGGTTCCCTCAGGACACTGAAGAGCCTGAAGATGCAGCTGCTACCTTGATACGAATCTCTCCCAGCCCACAGCGTCACCATGTGTTCTCTGTAAGTTATGCTTTAAGGTAAGACCTTCTATTTGGACTCAGTGACGTGTGTTAAGCACAAAGCAGCTGCCAGGCTCCCTGCACACACCCATTTGTGGAGTCTGCCAAGGAGGCCAGGGCTGGTGAAGGATTTTCCCATGCAAAGGAGGACTCTGCAACCGGAGCAACAAGGCCAGGCCCCAGAGGCACTGTGCTGGGCCGGGTGTCACTTGGCACCTTTGCTCTCCCCTGAGGTTCAGAACTGCTTTTCCCAGAACCCCCTTCTCTGTAGGGTTCAAGTTGGCAAGATCTGCAAGGTGGAAGTGAAGTGCAGGGCGTGGGGCCAGGCCAGGGACACGCACAGAGCAGTCCTGGGGCCCTGGCTTGTCCCCGCCCCGGCAGCAAACAGCTCCTGTTTCTGACTGCTGACCCTACCACCCATCAGCAACCCCCAGGCTACCACCAGGTGCCTCCACAGGGTCGCGGTCTTCCAGGCCTCCTCACGAGCTCTCCCTCCACAGCTCCAAAGGCCAGGGCCTGAAACCCAAAGAGGCCCAGGGAATGAGCGGCCGAGCTGGAGTAGGGCGCAGGCAGGTCGTGGGGTGTAGTGGCCACAACACAGACAGACAAATCCCAGCCCCGTCACTTACCTGCCTGTAAGAGCTCAGCGGGGTCACGGCTCCCCATGGAGCCTCAGTTTCCCCATCTGAAAAATGCGGGTAATAGTCTCTGTCTACAGAGTGGATGTGAGGGTTTGAGATCCTGTCCCAAAGCACCTGGCCATGGAAGGTACCCCACTCAATGGCACACTTCACAATGACCTCCTGTCATAGAAACACTCATATTACCTGTTTTCTAGAACATATGCCCTTTGCACATGAATGTACATTTAAAAAATAATAATGAAGAAAAATGAAACTTGAACTCCAAGTCTCTGCTGCGCCCCAAGCCCAGCTTCCTGAAAGCCTGCTCCCTCTCAGAGGAACTCACTGAGTTCCTACAGCTGGTCTGAAGCCTTCTTTACACTTGGGTCTAAGAAATGTCCCAGTCCTTCAGTTTTCTAAATCAAGCTCACCTGTATCCCCATGCCTTCCATCATATCCTCTTTACAAGGGCCAATTTCTTTCTTCTTCTTGTTTTTTTTTTTTTTTTGGAGACAGGTCTCACTCTGTCGCCCAGGCTGGAGTACAGTGGCACGATCTTGGCTCACTGCAACCTCCACCTCCCAGTTTCAAGTGATTCTCCTGCCTCAGCCTCCCAAGTAGCTGGGATTACAGGCATCCACCACCACACCCGGCTAATTTTTGTGTTTTTAGTAGAGACGGGGTTTCACCATGTTGGCCAGGCTGATCTCGAACTCCTGACCTCAAGTGATCTGCCCACCTCAGCCTCCCAAAGTGCTAGGGTTACAGGCGTGAACCACCGCGCCCGGCCCACAAGGGCCAATTTCTAGAGCATTTCTGCAGCACTCTATATCCCCACCCCTTCTTCAATCCTACAAGAAGTTGCTCATGGACATGGTGTCCCCGGACACGGGGCAGGGCCGAGCCCGCAGCCCAGGCTGTGACATTGACATTGATGCTGCCCCTTCCTCTGCAAATGTCTGCTACAGGACCTCTGGCCCCTGCAGCATGGAGCCAGCTACTGATATGTTCCAGTCTGCTGGCTGTGCCCAGAGCCACCAAAGACCCCTGTCCAGTCCCCTGACCCCCACCACCAGCCCAACAAAGCCCTGCCTACACTGGGAAGCAGGCACAGGACCTCATCTCCGGAACTCACAACCTCCTCATCTCCTCTCCCAGCAGAGCATCCAGAGCCACCATCTTCTTCCAGGTACTTTTTCACCCTCTCCCTGATCCTGAGGGCACCCTATCCCCCCAGGCCTGCCCGCACCCCAGGAAAAGCCAGATCCACCCTAAGATGACCAAATCTGGTGGCAGCCCCCAAAACACAAACGCTGTCACTCTTGCTCACCCCTCACCCACCTCTGCCCCACCCTAGCACTCAAAGGCTTGGATTTCCCTTTCCAAAAAGAGGGACTGAGATGCTGCTTTCATTTTCCTCCATCACAAAACTAAACTATGATCTTAAATATCTTTTTCAACAATTCACTTTGTAACCTACACACTCAGGCCCCTGGGGCCCAGCAGCCTGCCCAAGATCCTGGAGTTCCAGAGAAAGAGCTGCTGCCCTGCTAGCTGGCCACCAAGTGCCCAGCCCCCAAAGGTGGACCTAGCTCCCCTCTCAGATCGGACTCACTCTCTGTGATTTGTTAACGGTGACACTAACATGAGTTTGCATTCATTGCTCTGACAAGGGTCACGTCCAAAATGGAATGGGTGGGAACAAACGATTCAAAAATCCATTAGGAAGTGAGCCCACAGGTGGCAGAGTGACTGTGTGCTTTATCGTTCACCTGGGATATCATCTATACTTGGTAGGGTGACCGGATGATGTATTTTCTGAACAGAGACACTTGTAAGCAAGAACGAGGGGTCATTAGTAATTACGCCGGGCAGCAGGTGTAAATCAGGCTTTCCCCAGGTGCCTTGGACATGTGGTCACCCATTAATTGGAAACTGGGACCCATTTTTTTTCTCTCATTAGCTCCAGTGAAAGTCTGGGCAAGTTTCATGGTTTCCAATGCAGAAATGAAGAAACGGAAGTTACAAGCAGGGAGGTGATGTGCCCAAGGCTGGGCAGAGGTTAGGGCCCTTCCCGCTGGGCTCCGTCCTCTGCAGCCCTTGTGGCTGGCCCAGCCCCTCAACACCGTGGCTCACAGCTTACTTCATGTCCAGAGAACCTACAAGGGGTATACCCCTCAGGGCAGTTCCCAGCTGCAGGGCCAGAAAGGGATTCTGGAACTCTGGAGGCTGAAGACACAGGTATCTTTATGATCTAGGTGAGGAGAAACCCTGGCCAGAGACAAGGGGTTGGATGAGATGACCTCTGAGGACATCTACAGCTGTAGAAGAGGAACCAGGTGTTCTTCTTGGAACCAGGTCCCCACCTGGACCTTCGTGCTGCATTGTGCCGAATAACCACACGAGGGCGCCCTCTCACCAACAAAGAAACATGCCTTCAAACGTTCTCCCAAAGCTAGAGCAAAGGCCCTTTCACTTTTTGTTACCTGTTAAGTTTTAATTATTTTTCATTTTGAAATAATGTCATACATGCAGAAAAGTTGCAAGTACAGTACAAGTAATTCTCCCCCTCTCCCCGAACCATTAAGAGTAACTTGCTGAAATCACTCCCCAGGTTCGCCAAATTCTTCTTTTTTTTTTTAGATGGAGTCTCGCTCTGTCGCCCAGGCTAGAGTGCAATGCCACAATCTTGGCTCACTGCAACCTCTGCCTCCTAGGTTCAAGTAATTCTCCTGCCTCAGCCTCCAAAGTAGCTGGGATTACAGGTGCCCACCACCACGCCCGGCTAATTTTTGTATTTTTAGTAGAGACAGGGTTTCACCATGTTGGACAGGCTGGTCTCAAACTCCTGACCCCAGGTGATCCACCCGCCTCGGCGCCCCAAAGTGCTGGGATTACAGACGTGAGCCACCACGCCTGGCCACCAAATTCTTTAGTGCCTGTTTCCTGTAAATAAAGTTATCTTCTAACTAACCTCTCTATAGCCATCAAAATCAGCAAATAAACAGTGAAGCATCACTGCCACATAATCTCCAGGTGCCGCACTCTTTTGCTATTTTCCCCATGATGTTCTTTGTAGCAAAGAATGCAGGTCAGAATCATGCTTCTCGTAGTTGTCAAGTCCCTAGTCGGCTTCTGTTTACAACAGCTCCTTGGCATTTCCTTGACGTTCCCACCACCGCGCTATTGTGGGATGTCCCTCAGTCTGGGGTTGTCTGATGTTTCTCATGACTAGATTCAGGTCCTGCATCTCTGGCGGGAATTCCGCAGGGCTGTTCTGTGATGCTGTCTCTTTGCTGCAGCCCACAGGCGGGGCAGGGTTTCCATCTGTTCCATTCCTGTTGATGTCCATCCCGATCACTCGATGAGGGTGGCATCTGCCAGACTTCTCCCTGAGACTTATTCTTTCACTCTTTGTAATTGGTATGTATTTTCGTGGGAGGCCCTTTGATACTATGTAACTATCCTGTTCAATTTATTCCTTTATTTATTCATGTGAATATGGACTCATGGTTTCTTATTTTACTCAATTGATTAAAACCTGTTACCGACATTACATATTTTGGTGCTACCAATGGGAGCCCCTTTGGGGTGGTGCCTGTGCCCTTTTGACATGTCCCCATCATTCTGTGAGCACTTCCTTGCTTTCTGGCCCCACAAGATGCTCCACACTCATCTTGCACTTTCTCTGCCCCAGTTCTGAATCAGTCGTTTCTCCAGGGAGTCCTGGTCTACAAGGCATTTCAGAGATCTTCAAGGGAAGCTCAGACCTAGATGCCCAAGTATCCAGAGAGGCGCCTGTGGGACCTCTGCACTTGCTGCCCAGGGCTGCCTCAGGACTCCGCTCCTTGTATTCTGATGCAGTGCCCCTTGGCTGTCCCAGCAATGACTCAACCAGGCCCAATGGCAGCTCGTGCTGCAGCTCTGAAAGGCACAGTAACCCTTGGAAGCAACCACATCATGCTGACTCTGCAGACGCATGGAGTGCATGAGCTGTGGGGCCATGGTGGCCTCCATCTAGATTTCAGAAGATGTCATGTGATAGCCTGAGGGCCTAGATAGAAACCTGCCACGGGGGCAGAGCTGCCATAGCCACCACAGAAAGTCCCACTAGTGCAATGCCTACTGGAGCCATGAGGGTGGAGCCACTCCTGAGACCCCAGAATGACAGAGCTACCAGTGTGCAACACATTCCCAGGAGGGCTGCAGGCACAAAACTCCTATCCATAGAGCCGCATTGTAGGCTGAGCCCAGCAAAGCATAAGAGTGGGGCTGCCCAAGGCCTTGGGGGCCCAATGCTACTCCAGTATGCTCAGAAGTTGGGACATGGAGTCAAAGATTATTTTCCACTTTAAGATTTAACATGCACCCTGTTGGGTAGTAGACTTACTTGGGACCAGTTACCTCTCTTTTCTTGCCTATTTCTCCCTCTTGGAATGGCAATGTCTATCCTATGTCTGTCCTACCATTGTATTTTCGAAGCACATAACTTGTCTAATCTCATAGGCTCACAGCTGGAAAAGAACTTGTTTCAGAATTCATCATGCCTTGAGTTTTACCCATATCTGATTTAGATGAGACTCTGGACTTTTGGGGCTATTGTGATGGAATGAAATTTGTATGTGAGGACATGAATTTTGGAGGCCAAGGGCAGAATTCCGTGGTTTGAATCTGTCTCCCAAATTTCATGTGTTGGAAAGTTAATCCTCAGTGCAACAGTGTTAAGAGGTGAGACCTTTAAGAGGTGATTAAGCTGTGAGGGCTCTGTTGTCATGAATGGATTAATGTTGTTATCATGGGATTGGGTTTATTATCGTAGGAGTGGTATCCTTATCAAAAAATCAGCTCAGCCCCCTTCCTTCTCTTTCTCAAGTGCTCTCTCACCCGTGTGCTGCCTCCCACCATGTTATATCAAGGCAAGAAGCCCCTTGCTAGATGCACACCCTTGATTTTAGATCTCCCAGCTTCCAGAACCATGAGCCTTTTTTTCTTATTTTTTTTTTTGGGGGGGACGGAGTCTTGCTCTGTCACCCAGGCTGGAGTGCAGTGGCGCAATCTCGGCTCACTGCCAAGTTCCGCCTCCCAGGTTCATGCCATTCTTCTGCCTCAGACTCCAGAGTAGTTGGGACTACAAGCGCCCGCCACCACGCCCGGCTAAATTTTTTTTTGTATTTTTTAGTAGAGATGGGGTTTCACCGTGTTAGCCAGGATGGTCTCTATCTCCTGACCTCGTGATCTGCCCGCCTCGGCCTCCCAAAGTGCTGGGATTACAGGCATGAGCGACTGCGCCCGGCCAATAAATTTTTATTCATTATAAATTGCCCAGTCTCAGGTATTCTGTTAAAGCAACAAAACATAGACTCAGACACTGGACCACCCCAGACCCCCAGCTCTAAGAACACACCTACCTACGTTATGCTGCTCCACCTAATGGCTTTTGAACCATTGAGAGGAAGAAAGGAAGTGAAAAGAAAGAGCTATTTTTATAATTTTTTCATAGGATCCTGTTCTTATTTCATGATTATAACCTCATCTGTTAAATTAAGTGTATCCTAAAGGCATCTTCTTACATATTTTAAGTTTGACCTACAGGTTTCTCTGTACATAGTAAACTGCAGCCTAATTGGATGTGTAAACAGACTGTAACCTACTCTTGTGCCAATCACCAAGTTTTGGCCAATTAAAGATGGCCAACTGTTCAAACCATGTTTATATAAGGCAAATGCCAAGCTGTAACCAATCCAGCTGTTTCTGTACCTCACTTCCATTTCCTGTACATCACTTTCCTTTTTATGTCCATAAATCTTCTTTGACCAAAAGACGATGCTGGAACCTCTCTAAACCTGTTCTGGTTCCAGGGCTGCCTGATTCATGAATTGTTCCTTGCTTGATTGAACTCTGTTAAGTTTAATTTGTTGAAGGTTTTTCTCATAGCACATCTCATCTATTTCTGGAGTAATAACAGGTTTTCCTTGTTTATTTTGTAATTTCTTCCCTTGCAGAGCCTTATTCCTCCAAATTGCTCTATGTGTCTACATAGAGATCTTTCATGTTAGAGGCTGTCTTCAGCTGCCTGTGAATCTCTGGCTGTGGGCTCATGTGTGATGATGAGGAACGAGCCAGCTAGCTGGAAGTGGGTCGTCAACTGCCGGTGCCCTTGTAAGGAGGCCTGCCGGGTCACCTAGTTGGGGAGCTCCTAAGTCAGCATCCCTTTCTTTTTGAGGTGCTCAAATTCTTCAGGAAGGACTATTCCAGTCTCCTGCCTGAAAGGAGAAGCCTGGCTGCCAGGGCTTGGGTGGAGAATAGGGGTGGAGGGCTAGGAGGGAGGTGGTGTCAGCACCAACACGATACACTCACTCAATTCTCCAGCAGGTGATATGGGACCTCTGCCCTCAACTTTTGCTGGTACCCATCTGTCAAGAGACCCTCCTATATTACCCCTTCAAGAAAATAACCCTCCAATCTTTGAGGAGAGTGAGAGATCTAGCTGTAGACATCAATTTATTTAGAGGTAGAGAATCTGAGATCTGTCTTTTTCTTAAACAGACTTTCAGTCAGTTCCCTTATTTAGCCCCTCTTCATTTCCACTTCCAGAGGCATCTGGAGCCTCCAGTTTCTGAGCCTTCTAAAAATTCTGAATGTAATCCTGGTTGACTCTTGCTTTTCCCACTACTGGGTAAGTATTCAATTTTCTTGGGTTTCATTTACAGTGGCCCATCTGCTTTCCATCTTCCAATATTTTGTTGCTGTTGTTTCTTCTGCTTCCCAATCTTTACAGATATATAGATATATTTAAAGCCACTATTTACTGTTTTTCTAATGAGTTCTGAGAGGCAGCAAAAGTAGATGTGGTTGTTCAGTCATCTACTTTTCTAGTCCTAAGGACAGACTGACTCTTTAAAAAAATTTTTTTCCTTTTATTTTTACTTGACACATAATAACTGCACGTATCTATGGGACACAGAATGATATTTCAATACATACATACAATGTGTAATGATCAAATCAGAGTAATTAGCATATGCATCACTTTAAACATTTAGTCTTTCTTTGTGTTGTGAACATTCAAAATCCTCTCTTCTAGTTTTTTGAAAATATACACTAAATTATTGTTAACTGTGTTCACCCTACAGTGCTACAGAACCTTAGAAGGTATTCCTCTCTAGTAGTTGTAACTTTGTATCCATTAACCAACCTCTCCTCTACTCTTCCCAGCCTCTAGTAACCACAGTTCTACTCTCGACTTCTACCAGCTCATTTTTAAACTCCCACATATGAATGAGAACTTGCAGTATTTATTTTTCATGCGTGACTTATTTCACATAATGTAATGTCCTCCAGGTTAATCCATGTTGCTGCAACAGAAAGGATTCTATTCTTTCGTAGTTCAATATATTCCATTGTGTGTGCCACATTTATCCATTTATCTGTCTATGGACATTTAGGTTGATCCCATATCTTTGCTATTGCGAAAAGTGCTTCAATCCAGTAAACATGAGGGTGCAGATATCTCTTCAATATAGTGATTTATTTTCCTTTGGATAAATGCCTACTAGTGAGATTGCTGGATCATATGGTAGTTCTATTTGTAGGTTTTTGAGGAAGCTCCATACTGTTCTCCATTGTGGCTTTACTAGTTTATATTCCCACGAACAGTGTGTAAGAGTTCCCTTTTCTCCACATCCTTGCCAGTATTCATTATTTTTTGTCTTTTGTTAGCATGATAGCCATTCTAACTTGGTGAAGTAATATCTCATTGTGGTTTTGATTTGCATTTCCCTGAGGATTAGTGATGCTGAGCATATTTTCATATACTTCTTGGCCATTTGCGTATCTTCTTTTGAGAAATATCTATGCAGGTTCTCTGATCATTTTAAAATCAGATTTTTTTTTTGCTGTTGTGTTGTTTGAGTGCCTTGTATATTTGGTATATGAGTCCCTTACTGGATGAATAGTTTGCAAATGTTTTCTCCCATTCTACAGGTTGTCTCTTCACTGTGGATTATTTCCTTTGCTATACAGAAGCTTTTTTGTCTGATATATTCCCTCTTGTCAATTTTTGTTTTGGTTGCCTGTGCTTTTGAAATCTTACTCATAAAATCTTTGCCTGGACCAATGTCCTAAAGCATTTCTTCTATGTTTTATTCTAGTAGTTTTGTAGTTGTGGGTCTTACATATAAGTCTTTAATCCATTTTGATTTGATTTTTGTATATGGTGAGATAGGAGTCTAGTTTCCTTCCCTTACATGTGGCTATCCAGTTTTCCCAGCACCATTTATTGAAGAGGGTGTTCTTTCCCCAATGTGTGTTCTTCGTGCCTTTCAGACTGACTTTTTGATTGCCATTTGTGTTCATCCCAGCTCCTCAGCTGGACTGTAAGGCTTTGGCTAGACATCTGGGAGAAACTTGGTACCTGCTTGTTGAACAGAAGTGTCCTTTCCACAAAGGATTTGGCCAAGAAGGGTCCTCCCAGCTCAGTGCCACCTCCTCCAGGAAGGCTTCCCTGACCACACCACCTGGAAACACTTTGTCATTTAATCATTCCTTTAACATGCCACAAATTAAAGTGGCCCTAGCCAGGACATCCATCCCAAAGGCCTGCTGACGTCATCCTGTCCCTGGAGACACTATAACCATCCCCAGGCTGCTTCTGAGCCCTGGGCAGCCTTCTTCAGGGTCATGATGGTGCCAAAGAATGGGCTGAGCTTTGGGGCAACCATGACTGCATTAGCTCCCAGCGTGACTACTCCCTTGTGTGCCCGTGGGCAGGCTTCCAACTGCCATGCCCACAAATGTAAGATGGGAATAATTAGTACTGTTCTTCCCCTGCTCCTGTTTCCAAGTGTTTCTCAGCACCTGAGTGATTGCACGGGGGTCACGTGACTCATTCTGGCCAATGGCTTCTGAGCAAAAATGATGTATGTCATTTCTGGGCTGGCTCATGTAATCACTGATGCAAGGCCCTCCAAGCCTTTTCTCTGCCATGGGGACCAGCCGTGTTTCTGATGGCAGCTGCTCTGCCAGTCTGGGTTGCAGAGTAAGAACAAAGAGGACATGGAACAGAAGTCCCCGCCAGCCTTCAAAAGTCATAAGTGAGAGACAAACCTGGTAGAGGCCATGGAAATGAGAGGTTGCTGGAGCATAACTTAGCTTCCTTCACTGACACACCTGGTGGAGCTGTAAGGAGTCAGTGGTGACCTACGTGAACCCGCACAGGGCTCTGCCTGGCACTACGCAGGTATTCAAGAAATGTTATCTTGTTGGTGGCTCCAGGAGACCTGAGAGGCAGAGACTGTGTGACTCAGGCAGATGTTCCACATCCAGACACAAGAGTCAAAGGTCACTGAGGGGGTCGACAGGGGCTCCTCAGGGATAAATAAATACACACTTATTCTGCTCCTAACTCCGGGCTGGGCTTAACCAATGGGTACTGTGCAACCGCCTCTCCGAGGAAGGGAGACTCTCACTGAGTCGATTGATGGGCAGGGGAAAGGCGTGTGATGGGAAGAGAGGGTACGTGATGGCACAGGGGAGACTATGGGGATTGCAGGCTTGCCCCATCCCCACAGCAGAAGGGCAGTGGCGGAGACCTGGGTGAGTGGCAGTGCCCTTTCTGGCTTTTTAACACCTGACTGGAGCTCTCAGACAGGGTGTCCCCACCACTGCCTCACCCAACAGGCTGAGCACAGGCACCTGAAATTAGCCCCATCATCACCGTTAACTGGCAGTTTGACCCTGGGCCTCAATTTCCTCCTCTGTAAAATGAGGATCATATACACGCTTGCCCTGTGTACCCCACAGGAGCCCTGTGAGACTCAAATATGAAAATGGGTATGACAGGCCTTTTAAAACATGGCAGTTCTTTGAGAATGCAAGTTTATCTCAGAGAGTTAAACCTTACCCTTCCCACGGAGCTGAGCAGAGCAGATCATTTTATCCCCATTTCAGAGACAAGGAAACAGAGGCACAGAGGTTAAGTGACTTGCTCAAGGTCCCACAACCGATGGGTGGCAGAGCTGGGGTCACGATCTGGGTCCTGTGAGTCTGAATCTAGTCTCTGCTTCCCCAAGTCATCTCCCTACAAAAACCCCCATGGAAAGAAAATCTCTGTGGATCTGAGCCCACTGGAAACGACTTCCCCAGACCTCAGGATCCATTCTTCTGGAAGCAGGTGAGGAGACACGACCCACAGGTACAGATAGGAGTCCTGCCTGTGGCTAACCTGACGCCATGGTGTTCAGGGGACAGAGTGAAGTCCATCATGGCCCGAGGCTGGAGTTGAACAATATGGAGCAGAAACAGCTCACTGGCTGCACCTTCTCACAGTGTCAGGCTCTTTCTGATCATGAAAGTGGCCTTGCCCTCAATTCCAGATGCCGAGGAGCTGGGCGACTCACAGAGCCCTCAATCTGCAGTTGTTAAACATGTCAGACCTCCATCTGCTTCCCAGTCTCAGCCTCTGTGCAGCCACCTGTGACTACACCTTCCTTAGTCAAAAAGCAAGTCAATATACTGGGGACATTTTGTGGGTAAAAGCTGTTGAAGATGTTGGGGGGCTGTGTGCTTTTTCTGGCATCAGGATCAAGGTGACTAACGCAGGCATGCATAATCATGGGAACAACCCCTCCTACTTAGGCAGCCTTGATAGTCTTCAAACATTTTTGCACACATGATCTTGTTGATCTCTGCAAGTATTTTATAAGGTGGGGAAGACAGAAATATTCACCCTGGGGCACAGAGAGGCTTACGGGGGCAGAGACAACAAACAGGTGGAGCTCAAGCCATTCCTCAATTCCTTTGCTAGTGGCAGACATCATTAATCAATCATGCCATTCTTTCCAGTTCATCTGGGATGAGGCCTCAGAACGACTCAATACAACCCTTCAGGCAGCCACTACCAATCGATTAAGGATTGCTATCCTAGGTGTAGTAGATGTCAACTACGTGATCAGCTGGGTGACCTTGGGCAATTCTTACTGGTCTTCCCAATGGAAAAACAGGAAGATGGACTAGAAGTCCTGTGTTTCTGTGGAACGGCCTGTTGATAAGTCCTGTTTCATCCTTCTTTGCTTCTTTCCACACAGTGGTAGCTCAGTATCTTGCCACCTCTTGCATGGAATCCCTTGGTGGCCTCCTTTCTGGGCTCTAGTGCATTGTGGAAACTGTTGCCCGTTTACCCTTCTTAACATTGTCTGCTCAAGAACTTCCACAGGGAGGGTAACATCACATGCCGGGGCCTCTCAGGGGGTGGGGGGTAAGGGGAGGTAAAGCATTAGGACAAATACCTAATGCATGAGGGGCTTAAAACCTAGATGACGGGTTGATGGGTGCAGCAAACCACCACGGCACATGCATGCCTATATAACAAACCTGCAAGTTCTGCACACGTATCCCAGAATTTAAAGTAAAATAATAATAAAAAAAAGAACTTCCAAAGGCTCTCCATGCCCTTCCCAAGAGAGTCCCACTGCAGAGTGGCCATGCTCTGGCCCTTCTCCTCATCTCCAAGGAGATGCCAACTTGGCAACTCAATGCCAAGACTCCTCTTTACCCATCTCAGCTTTCAGCCAAAGGGCACATCCGTTTGTTCCTGTGTGTGGCCCACACTATCCCCATCCCACCCCCAGGCCTTTGCCCATGCTGTTCCCTGTGCCTGGGGGGGCCTGCCCCCACCACCATTCCTCATGTCTGCTTCTCAAAGCCTCCTCCATCTTAAAGGCCGTCTTAGCCAATGCTACCACATGCTTGACAACTTCAATGAATTTTCCACAGCAGGGGGTACCCACTCCCTCCTCTAAAATATTAGTGCATTTTTTTTCTCTTTCCACATGCCTGTTCCTGCCCCTCCCTCAACCTTCTGACTTACTCACCTAGGAAACTCCAGGTGACTCACAGCCAGCACTCTGGGCAACAAACAGGAGATTTGCCTTCCTTTCCAATAGCAGTCATGATGGAGGCATTTCCCGAGACCTACTATGCACAAGATGCCAGGGTGGTGGGGAGGAGCATCTGGCAGGGGTTCTTGGCAGCCACTGGAGTTCTTTCTCCCTAGGAGGGATGCAGCTATCAGAGGGGTGGCTTTAGTTCTGAAGGGAGATGGGCTTTGCAATGTCTGCACTTCTGAGGGGTATGAGGAGAGGGAAGAGAAAGACTGAGGCCAATGAGGGAACACAGCTCCTTTCTTCTCTCTAGAAAGCCCACGTCTTCCTCCTCTCCAGGAACCGTCACTAACCATGCACTCTTACAGAGAACTTGCTGGAGAGAGTGAGGACTCAGACCCTGCCTTAACCATAGGAACAAAAGTGACAGACACTCACAGGCCTTAGTGCCTGTGCTCAGGCTATTCCTACTATCGGGGCTGTACTTCCACTCCCTCTCCTCAACCCCTTCTAGGTCCTCCCAGCTCAGTGCCACTTCCTCCGGGAAGGCTTCCCTGACCACCCCACCTGGAAATGGCCTGTGCACGTGGACTTCCTTAGCCCTTTAGCCTCTGGTAGAGTATTCAGCCAGTCCCACCTCCCTGTCGTCACTTATGTTGAAGAGACACTGCCATCACCTAGTTCCATAAGGCCTTTGAGGCTAAGGTCTGTTTCTGAGCCTCCCTGACTCCCCTGGGCCTAGACATGCTGACACATTGGGCACCCAGAAAAGTCTGCTGTGCAGAATGAACAGTGAGCACCAGGCGTGAGGCAGAGGCTCTGGAGGATGTCTCACGGTGTCCTTTCTGGGAATTTGTCTAACCCTTGCCCTACCTTCCAGGGGAAATGGCCTGGAAAAGCCAGCTGGGCCTCAGAGAGCAGGAGAAAAAGATTTTGGCATCCTCCGCTGCCCCTCCTGGCTGAATACCTTCATGCTGAATCCAAGGGAGTGATCATAAAAACTGGAGCCTCCTTGACTTATTTCTAGGGCCAAATCCAGGTGTCTGGGCTTCCCTTCATACCTGCTCTCACACCTGTGACACCAGTGGGCCTCAGGCTATTTCACCTGGAGTGGGGGGGACCCAAGAAGATGCCAGCTAACTCAGAAGGGCTATGTGGCAGCCCTGGGTTAAATCCTAGCTGTCACTAACCAGCTGGTGACTGTGGGCACGGGGCTTAGTCTTTCTGAGCCTCCATTTCCTTCCTTTATTTTTTACTTTCATTTTTGAGACAGGGTTTGGCTCTGTCACCCAGGCTGGAGTGCAGTGGCACAGTCACGGCTCATTGCAGCCTCCATCTGCTGGGCTCAAGCAATCCTCCCACCTCAGCCTCCCAAGTAGCTGGGACTACAGGTGTGCACCAGCACACCTGTCTAAATGTTGTATTTTTTGTAGATATGGGGTCTCACTATGTTGTCTAGGCTGGTCTTGAAATCCTGAGCCGAAACGATCCACCCACTTCAGCCTCCCAAAGTGCTGGGATTACAGGCATGAGCCACTGCGCCAGGCCCCATTTCCTTCCTTCCTTCCTTTATATTTTTATTATTTATTTATTTATTTATTTATTTTATTTTTGAGACAGTCTTACACTGTCACCCAGGCTGGAGTGCAGTGGCGCCGTCGCTGCTCACTGCAACTTCCGCCCTCCCAGGTTCAAGTGATTTTCCTGCCTCAGCCTCTTGAGTAGCTGGAATTACAGGCACCTGCCACCACGCCTGGCTAATTTTTTGTAGTTTTAGTAGAGACGGGGTTTCACCATGTTGGCCAGGCTGATCTTGAACTCCTGACCTCATGATCTGCCCGCTTCGGCCTCCCAAAGTGCTGGGACTACAGGCATGAGCCACCATGCCCAGCCTCCTTCTTTTAAAATGGAGCTAATAATCACAAGAAGACAAACACTGTAGGATTCTACCCACGTGAGGTTCCAAGAGTAATAAATTCATAGAGACAGAAAATAGGATAGTTACTAGGAGCTGGCGGAAGAGAGGATGGGGAGTTGGTGTTTAGTGGGCCCTGAGTTTCAGTTTTTGGGATGATGGAAAGTTCTGCAGATGGAGGGTGGTGATGGTTGTATGGCAATGTGAATGCTCTTTCTACTGAACTGTACGCTTAGAAATGGTTATGAGGGGCTGGGCGCGGTGGCTCACGCATATAATCCCAGCACTTTGGAGGCTGAGGCGGGCAGATCACGAGTTCAGGAGATCGAGACCTTCCTGGCCAACATAGTGAAACCCCATCTCTACTAAAAATACAAAGAATTAGCCAGGCGTGGTGGCATGCACCTATAATCCCAGCTACTCCGGAGGGTGAGGCAGGAGAATCGCTTGAACCGGAGAGGTGGAGGTTGCAATGAGCTGAAATTGCGCCATTGCACTCCAGGCTGGGCGAAAGAGCGAGACTTTGTCTCAAAAAAAAAAAAAGAAAGAAAGAAAAGAAATGGTTATGAAGATAAATTTTTGGTTACATGTATTTTATCCCAGTTAAACATTTTCAAAAATCTTTTAAAAAGAGGAGCCAGTGAGAGCGCTTATCTTTACCTCACGGGATTGTGGTGGGAATCAATGAGCAGATCCCACCATCACTGGGTCCGGTGTCTGGAATGGAAAGGACACTTAATAAGTCCTGTTCCCTGCCTCCCAGTCCCTTCTCTCGGGAGGGGAGGCCAGGGTCCCTGTGGCTGAGGCTGCAGCGTGTGTCACAAGGCAGTGGCAGTGGCCCAGCTGCCCGCAGTGGAAGTAGTGAGCTCCCCGACAGAGGCAGTGTGCGAGTGGTAGAGGCCAGGCAACTACACGTGGTGGTGGATGTGGGCTCTGAGCTCCCTTCTCACCTGAGAGTTCAGACAGTTTCTCAGCTCGACCTGTCTTGCCCTACCCCGCCACCATCTTCAGTGGCTGCACTAGGGTGTCCTGGCCATTCTGTCCTCTGCCAACCAGACCACGTCCAGAAGCACCCACAACACACCTCCCTGGGCCAGGCAGGCTGTAGGGGCTACAACCAGCCTCCAGGAGCCTATGGTCAGGTGGAGGTGAGCGAGGGAAGGAACAGGGGCAGAAGCAATCAAGACAGGTGGCACCTCCTAGGTCCTGGGTTGGGGACAGAGCAGGGACAGGAGGAGCAAGGTGAAAAGAATGGCTAAAACCGCAGGGCAGACAGGCATGGGCTCCATCCAGCCCTCTAGTCTCTGAGCTGGTCTCTTCCTCTGGAAAGGGACCTGATCATAGCACCCCTTCCATAGGGCTGTGACAATAGACGACACAATGCAGAAAGCGCTCAGAGAACAGCAGACCCTCAACAAATGGTGATGGATGTCGATTGTTAGTTTTTGAGTGTTGAGTGATGTGTGTGTGTGATTTGTTTTTGACAGACAGAGTCAGAGAGAAGAGCCCAGTCCTCACCTCAGGAAGCTGGCATCCCTCTTGGGGCAAGATGTCTTCCAAACTGCCCTCCCCACAGCTCAGCCACCACCACTGTCCCCTCCCTTCTTCGGAGCAGGATAAGAAGCCCAGAGACCCAGATCCCCAGAACTTCTGCGAGCCCCTAAAGAAGTCCCCACTTCAACAGTCCTCCTTCCCTGCACAGTCCTCCTTCCCTCTTCTCAGCCCAAGAAGAGCCCCCTCCCTGCCCATTCACCACAGAGGGTCTTTGGCTCTGCTGGCCTGCCAGATGTAAATGGAAAGCTCGCTCCATTTTCTTTGCCCCAGGGGAATTTACTCAACCATAGAAAGCTCTCAGTCAAGAGGAAACCTCTGCTCGTTGTCAGAAAGCAATTCAGAAGTGACAAATTCCCAGGAGTAGTATTGGAAACCCACCCCAGGACAGCCCCTGGCAGGTGACAGTGGAGAGTACAGTGGTAATCAATTCTCTATTTAACTTTCTATGAACACCCCCCAGTTCCCAGTCAGAAGCCAGGAGGGTATGGTTTAGGTGAGGTTAGGGTTCAAATGAGACTGAAAGCCAGGACCAGCCCCTACAGTTTCCCACTGGCATGGTGACAATCATCACAATGATTGTACAGTAACACCGACAATAAGAAAGTTTATATCTTTCACCCACTTTTTGATTAGCTGGTTTGTCTTCTTGTTACTGAGTTGTAAGAGTTCATTGTAAATTCTGAATATAAGTACTTTCCTGGGCATATGTTTCACCAAAAAAAAAAAAAAAAAAAAAAACCTAACACATATTGTGTACTTGCTGTGGGTTGCAACAGTGTTCTTAGTGCTTTGGCCTCAGTTAGCTCCCACAATCTTTACCATGACGAATGAAATAGACATTATTATTACTCCCATTTTACAGAGGAGGAAACTGAGGCTCAGAGGAGGGAAACCCAAGCTACATAGCTGGCACATGGAGCGTGAGATTCCAGAGCCCACCTCACAGCCCCCCAGGTACAGTGGATAAAGGAGACAATCCCCTGCCTCAGACACCTGTGGGGGTCAAATGAACCAGTGTGTACAATGGTACTTAGTAAACTGTGAGTGTGAGTTCGGAATAAAATAACGGGTTCCTGGACAGGCGTGGTGGCTCATGCCTGTAATCCCAGCACTTTGGGAGGCCAAGGCAGGTGGATCACGAGGTCAGGAGTTCGAGACCAGCCTGACCAATACGGTGAAACCCCCTACTAAAATTACAAAAATTAGCCAGGCATGGTGGCACATGCCTGTAATCCCAACTATTTGGGAGGCTGAAGCGGGAAAATCACTTGAACCTGGGATGCGGAGGTTGCTGTAAGCCAAGATCATGCCACTGCACTCCAGCCTGGGTGACAGAGCAAGACTCTGTCTCAAAAATAAATAAATAACAACAAAAAAATAACGGGATCCCTCTCTAGAGGGCTCCCCCAAACCAAACACATAACCCACCTTTTCCTTCATGAACAGTCAGCAAGGTCAAAGGAGGCCAAGAAAGGAGTGGGCTGAGTTGGAACCGGGCTGGACTTATTAAAACCAGTCAGCATTGCTTTGATCTGAACAGAACTGGTTTGATCCAGTTAGATTTAGCCAGAACCCCTTAGAACCAGTCAGAATTTGTTTTAAAAGGTCCAAATTGGTGTGATCCAGTCATATCATGTTAGAACCAGTTTACGTCCTGAGATGATTGATGTTGGAACTGGCTTGGACTGGTTAGAAGCAGATTGAGCTGCTTTTGTGACTGGCTAGAAGCAGCCACTGGCTCTGGTTTTACACCAGCATGCTTCAGTAATGTATTTATTCAAAGATGGGTTGCAGTGGGATGAGATGTGAGTAGGAAGAGGGAAGTGGCTTTGGAAGGTTAGGGAGTTACAGCCAAGCTTTGCTTTGCCTGGGGAGGGCCTTGAATGCCGAGCTGAAGTGCATATGATGTCACGTCCATATTCAAGCCATACATAACCCTGTGGGGTGCTGCACGGGCCACATGCTGTAAATCAATTCAACTCTCACCCAGTGATTAATGGGAGGGAAGCTTTCATCACTTGTTCTGGGTAAGTTATTGCATATGGAAGCACATCTTTGATTTTATGAGTTCTTGCTGGAGCATGAAATTTCTTGGAGGCGGTTCCCTGAGGAACGTGGAGCCCCGACAGTCCCTGTTCTCCATCCCCTCCCCCCTCACAGATCCCACTCCCCACTTTCTCCTTGCCCACTCCTCCTCCTGCCCGGCTTTGTCTCTCCGGGAGCCTCTGCCGCACCTCTCCAGGCCAAAGGGCTCACCAGGGCTTGGAGGAAGGGCTGGGGGAGGCGGTGCTCGCTGCCACCTTCCACTTAGGAGAACAAGGACTGATGGTGCTTTGTAGACAACAGGTGTGAGGAAGGAGGGAGGAATGGCACAGGGCAGAGACCAACTTGCTATCCTGGACAAGATAGAATCCAGATAGTCCAAGCCAACCTACTGAGGGCAGGGACCCGAGGAGTGGAGCGGGGCCAGGACACCCAAGTGGCTTCCTGCAGTAGCTGCTCTACAATGCCTTGGTGGCTCCAGATGTGAGTCCAGTTAGAAATCCAGACAGTTAGGAATTCTAGAGAAGATCCTTTGAAATGCACATAGGTCGGACCCTCATTTTTCCCAGAGTCCCTGAGTGGGAGGGACTTGCCAGGCTACACGACCCAGACGAGAAGCCGCTCCAACCCCCAGTCCAGAGGGCTGCCTCCCTGAGGAAGTGATGTCTGTCTTTTGGGCTGTTTCATCCACCCTGCCTGCACCTGCAGGACTAGCCTGACACTTCTCAGAGTCCCTTGGAGACCTTGTGAGCTCAGATCACCATGACATTGAAGCACACGGGGCCTACAGGCTCTGGAGCCAGACAGACCTGAGTCTATGACCCTGCTTTACTAGCTGTGTGACCTTGGACAAGAGTCTTTGCCTCTCTGAGTCTTAGCTTACTTGGCCACAAAATGGGATCACACTAGAAGTCAGCTCATGGCATGGTTGAGAAGTTTAAATGAACTCATATGCCCAGTTGATGATATTGCATGTTCACCTAATGGTGGAATCAATAATATGTATTGTTAGCATTTATGATAATAATTATAACTATCATTGAGCTTTTGTCCTGGGTCATGGAGGCACTAGATGAGGACTCTGAAGACTTGTGTTAGAGTCCCTGCTCAGGCACTGTCTCGCTCGCTGTGTGGCCTCAGTTTCCCCATCTTGAAAGTGGGGGTAAGTCCTTCTGCTCTGACTGCCAAAGTAGCTATGAGAATCCAGAGATGTGAATGGACTTTGAAAGCTGAAGAGTGTCAAATACACAGTCTGTTCTGCTGGACACAGAGAATGACTGCCCATCCCCCTCCAGGATGCTGCCGGCAGTGTGATCGGTGGGCACAGACGGCCCCAGCTGTCAGATCTTTCAGGGTCTGCCTGAGCTGCAGAGACCCACCTTGCCTGAGGTCATGCCTTTCCTGGGGCAGCCTACAGCTGGGGATTGAGCAAGGCCGAGGATAAAGACTCAGCCATTTGGGTCCACCATGGGACATTCTGATGGGCACTCGCTGAGGCTTTGCCAGGCCTGCCTTGAGGTTCAGCTTGTCCCTGTGCCCATCCTCCTTCCCTCCTCTTCCTCATGTGTAATGAACTCCTGTGTGTTCATCCCTCATATACATCTTGCACCCCAAATGTCACCTCAGTGTCTGCTTTGGGGGAACCCAACCTGCAAAAGCTATATAATAAAAAGGCTGCCTCTTGCTGACACAGCTATGCTTACCACACAGAGAAGGCAGCCCCAGGGCCTGAACACCCCTCCTCTAAAATGGGCTCTTTAACACCTGGCTCAGAATCCTAAACAATCTGGAAATACAGTTTGCCAGCGCTTAGACAGTTTAGATGGAGGCTCTCCAAGTGAGTTTTGTTAGAGTTGCAGGGAAAGCTCAAAGGCAGAGTGGAAGGTGAGGAGAGCTGCAGTCTTAACGCACCCCTCTTACTAGAAGCCCCTACAGAGGGACCCTCAGCAGTGAGTGTTTTTTGCACAGCAATGACCTGATACTCACTGGTCTACCAAGGCCACTGGTCAAACCACTGACCTCTGTGGGTGGAAATAGAGTTTGCCAATTCACCATGAAGTGAGGGAAGTTGTGATGATGTCATGAATTTTAGGGAATTAATTATACTTATCATAATTTTTTTGCTATTAAGAGAACTGCGTAATGCTGATTATAGATTGCAGGGAGTTTCGTTTTGTTTCGTTTTTAAGGTCCTCGCTTGGCAAAAGAATGAAGAAAAGGAGCACTGCGTCTTAGAAATCCAGGTCTGGGATGCACCGAATAGTTCCAAATCACCTGGACGAGGCTCCTCACGGTGCTGAGGTGGAGAGCAGGGCTCTTTAGCCATGGACATTTCTGGGGCAGCCAGTGGTTTGCAACTGCCCTTCTTGGGGCCTCACCCTGTTCATAGCTTGGACTGTAGGCAGGGAGACCTCAGTGCCCTTCTAACTCCAAGATGTCTGCGGGGAGACTCAGTGCTCTGCATAAGGTTGTGCGCTGTGACACTAAGCAGGCCTTAGGCACCTGCCCCTCTGCCCCCTTCACACAGGTCCTCCACACCTGGAAGGGGTCATGAGGGCCAGGATGGGTCAACAGCACCCCTCAGTGAACTGTGGGCCTTCCCACCATCACTCCTGAGCTAATTGCCACCTGCTCGCCTGCCAGGTGCCTGCCCGTGTGTCCCCAGCTCTGGGCCGCCATTAATGACATGTTGCAGCAGTTTTACAAAGCGTGGCTCAGAACAATTTTACACCTCATTTGATTTATGTTCTGGGATTCCTTCCTCTCTCAGAGCTTCCCTCCCTCTGGAGAGACAGCATGTGTCACCCACCCTAGTTCCCCTGTGCTCCCACAGAGCAGACAGACCCCAGGTCCTGAGCAAATAGCACCATGACCTCCCTCCCAGGCTTTCTCTCCAGGTGACGTCCTTGAGCCAGGACATCTGTGACTGAGGCCTTCTCAAGTGGCTCAGTAATGACCAAGAGAATCCCAGAGCAAGGAACAACCTCAGAGATGGGTAACCAAACCCCAATCTACAGGCGAGGAAACCGAGGGTTGGAGAGAGAGGCCTCGGGTCCCTTGGGACACTTCTGAAGGTCACAGAGCCAGTCCATGTCTGGCACCTGCCTCCTGTCTCTGCGGCAGAGGACAGGGTCTGCGCTGGGAGTTGAGGCCAGCCACAAGCCGACCTTCCAGGCGGCAGAACCACTAGACTAGACTCTCCACGGGGCAGTGATCTTGCTGAGGCGGAGGAATGGGCAAGCTAAAGGATCGCTTGTCTACCTCCCTCATTGCAGAGGAGGGAAGGGAGGCATAGAGAGGGAGAGTGACTTGCCTCAAGACACACAGCCAGTTAGGTGCAGAGTCAGGGTTAGAACACTGGCTTCTAGAACTCCAGGATTTCATCACTTTCTCCCTAAGAGGCAAGATCATTTCCACGGCTGGATCCTCTCCTTCATTCATTTTTGGTGGCCTCCCAGGAGCCAGGCATGGTGTCAGGCTGGGAGGATATGGTGAGGACATGGCAGGCCCAGTGGCTGCCCTCACAGCCTGCAGCTCCGCGGTGGAGGTCAATAAGCACTTGGGCTATGATGGTGCAGGGTGGTGAGGCTGTGAAGACAGAGTGTGGATCCCAGAAGCAGATCTTTTCCCCTCTGCATTTGGGGAACTCACCTCACAATGACTCCTGGTTGAAGGCCAAGCCCACCTCCCACTATAGAAGTTGGTATGGCCAGAAACTCACCATCCCACCCTTCCTGAGGTATGTGACCAAGGTTCATCCAACTAGAAGTACCTGTCCTAGTTTAGACTCAGGAGCTGATGACATGAGGAAAGAGAGGGCAAGGGTGTTCTCTGTGGCCAAGGGGCAGTTATGGTGAGGTCGAGGGCCCAGGGACGGAGGCAATGCAGATGGCATTGGTGGTGCAGACCACAGTGTCCTGGGTTCAGCACCATTCTGGAGGTGACCAGTCGTGGAGCTTGAACATGGATGATGTTCCTGCTGTGTAGCTCTAGGATAATGATGCCCCAGACCATCTAGAGGACACATGAGGCTCTCGATATCTTTAAGAACTCTACCTTTTGGTCTGGAAACTTTCAAACATGCACCAAGATAGAATAGTACAAAGACGGTTACCCTCAGGTAGCCACCACAGAGCTTCAACAATCATCATCCGCCATTATTGTTCATTTTCCATCTATGCCTCTCTACACACATTTTTTTCTCAAAATAATTTTAATTAATAGACTTCATTTTTTCAGAGCAGTTTTACAAAAAATGGAGCAGACTGAACCAAAACTTCCCGTATACCATATCTCCCACCCCACACATAATTGCCCCTATCATTAACATCTTGCATCAGTAGGGTACATGTGTTACAGGTGATGAACCAATAGCAATACATTTATTGTTATTATTAATTATTATCAACAAAAGTCTATGCTTTATTCAGATTTCCTTAGCTTTTATTTAATGTCCCTTTGCTCTTCCAAGATTCCATCCAGGATCCCATATTGCGCTTAGTCTCTATGTCACCACAGGCTCCTCTTGGCTGTGACAGTTTCACAGACTTCCCTTGTTTTTAATGACCTTGACAGTTTTGAGGTGTATTGCTCAGGTATATTGTGGGATGCCCTCTACTGGACATTATTTTTCCTCAAGATTAAACTGGGGTGATAAGTTTTTGGAAGGAAGATCACAGAGGTAAAGTGCTATTTTTATCACATCGTATTCAAGGTACATACTATCAATCATGATTAATTGCTGTTGATGTTGACCTTGATCCCCTGGATGAAGTAGTGCTTGTTAGCTTTCTCCACTGTAAAGTTTGTCTTTTTTCCCTGCTTTCCATATGACTCTTTGGAAGGACGTCACTATGCATAGCACACACCTAAAGAGTGGGGAGTTGTGCTCCCCTCCTTTAAGAGTGGAATATCTACATTTTTATTGTATTTTATTTTATTTTATTTTATTTTATTTTATTTTGAGACAAGTTCTCACTCTGTTGCCCAGGCTAGAGTGCAGTGGCATGATCTCAGCTCACTGCAACCTCTGCCTCCCAGGCTCAAGCAAGTCTCCTGCCTCAGCCTCTCAAGTAGCTGGGATTACAGGAATACACCACCATGCCCAGCTAATTTTTATATTTTTTGTAGAGATGGGGTTTCACCACGTTGCCCAGGTTGGTTTTGAACTCCTGGGCTCAAGCAATCCGCCCATCTTGGCCTCCCAAAGTGCTGGGATTACAGGTGTGAGCCACCAAACCTGGTCATAATTTATTTTAAAGCAACTTCCAGACAACCCATCATTTCATTCATAAATACTTCGGTATATATCTGTAACAGATACAGACTTAACCCACACACACAACTATGTTAGTATATTCACCCAACACCATTAGCAATAATTCTTTAATATCATTTACTATCCATGTTCAGTTTTCCCTAGTTGTCTCCAACATGTATTTCTATGGTTGGTTGTTTCATGTCAGGGTTTTCATTTTGATTAGAGTCATTTCTCCTAGAGAACTTCAAACATTCTGGTCTTTGCTGGTTGCTGTATTATGGTTTTATTTAACATCTCCTCTGTCCTCTGTATTTCCTGGAAACTGGTAGTTATGTCAGAGGCATGATCAAATTCAGGTTCATTATTCTGGTAAGAATCTATCGTAGTGATGCATTCAATGTCAGATGTCCCTCTTTTCGTGTTGCTACGATTGCTCAGGGGTTGAGACTTATCAACATTTCTCCTCATGGATTTAGCAGCTGCTGATAATTGATGCCTAGACTCATGGCCTCTTAATAAATTCCTTTCCTTCTTAAAGAAAGAAGTCGGCCAGGCGTGGCTCATGCCTGTAATCTCAGCACTTTGGGAGGCTGAGGTGGGCGGATCACTTGAGGTCAGGAGTTCGAGACCAGCCTGGCCAACATGGTGAAATCTCGTCTCTACTAATAATACAAAAATTGGCCAGGCATGGTGGCGCATGCCTGTAACCCCAGCCACTTGGGAGGCTGAGGTAGGAGAATTGCTGGAACCTGGGAGGTGAAGGTTGCAGTGAGCCTAGATTGCACCACTGCACTCCAGCCTGGGCGACAGAGTGAGACTCCAAAGCAAAGGAAAAGAAGAGAAGAGAGGAGAGGAGAGGAGAGGAGAGGAGAGGAGAGAAAAGAGAGAAGAGAGAAGAGAAAATAAGAGAAAAGAAAAGAAAAGATCTATTTCTTGTGACAAAAAATATGACGGGTAAATCCTGGATGCCCAGTCTGGTGCTTTTCAAACTCCACCTGGCAGATGTCTGCCTAAGTGCTTGCTCCTGAAACAGGTATAGCATGGAGGTTTAGAGTGAGGACGGTGGAGCCAGAACTGCCTGAATTGAGGTCCCACCTCTACCACTTATTAAATGTATGCTCTGGACAGCTTTCCTCGGTTTCTTCATCAGTAAAATGGAGATGCTGCTGATAATATCAATGCCTAGCTCATAAGATTATAATCAGAATTAAAGTACTTAATATATACAAAGCCCTTAGGCCACTGTCTAGCACACAATTAAGCACCAATAATTGTTAACTGATAGGATAATAACACTAATAACTTTTTTTTGAGACAGAGTCACACCCTGTCACCCAGGCTGGAGTGCAATGGCACGATCTCAGCTCACTGAAACCTCCGCCCCCAGGGTTCAAACGATTCTCCTGCCTCAGCCTCCCTAGTAGCTAGGATTACAGGCACCCACCACCAGCCCAGCTAATTTTTGTATTTTTAGTAGAGACAGGGTTTTACCGTGTTGGCCAAGCTGGTATCAAACTCCTGATCTCATGATCCACCTGCCTCAGCCTCTCAAAGTGCTGGGATTAAGGCGTGAGCCACCATGCCCAGCCAACAATAGTAATTTTAAATTTTATTTTATTTCCTCATTCTCCTCTGACTCCACATCTTCTCCTTGGGTAATTCCACCCATTCCTGTGACGTTGACTATCATCGTCCCTGATACCTCAATGCCAAGAACTGACTTGACTGAAAGATACACCGTCGATATAGTAAATTTATTATGAGGGGTGGGGACAATCTAGCAGACTTTTGGTTGTGGCCCTTCCTAGTCATACGGTTTGATTTGCATACATGCCCTAGGGAAAAGGACATGTGAAGAAAAACTTGGGCCTTGGCCCAAGGCTCTGGGTGGTGGAAACTCTATTACCAGGACAATTAGATAGATTTGTCTCTGCTACACTTTGGGGGTGGCCCTGGGCAGAGGGAGAAGAATTCACTCTTAGATAAAAGGTGTCAGTAGCCATGGTGACCCACCAGGACGAGGCTGAGAAAGTGGTCCAGTGTCTGGGTTATTGAGTGGCTATTCCCAGACACAAAGTTAAGAGATCTGGACATTTTCATTTTCTTTTTTTCTTTCTTTTTTTTTTTTTTTTTTTTTTTTTTTTGCAGTTACAAGATTTAAGAGAGTGAAAACAGATCTCCTATACAAAGGGAGGGGACCCAAAGAGGGTAGCCATTGCCGGCTCGAATGCCTGGATTTATATCCCGATCATTGTCCCTTCCCCATGCCCTCAGGCGATAGATGATTGGCTATTTCTTAACCTCCTGTTTTTGCCTAATTAGCATTTTAGTGAGCTCTCTTTACTACCTGATTGGTTGGATGTGAGCTAAGTTACAAGCCCCATGTTTAAAGGTGGATACGGTCACCTTCCCAGCTAGGCTTAGGGATACTTAGTCAGCCTAGGAAATCCAGCTAGTCCTGTCTGTCAGTCCCCCCTCTCAACAGGAAAACCCAAGTGATGTTGGGGAGGTTGGCCGACATCCGCTCTAACTGCTTCCTGCTGAATTGGGGCATAGTAGGGGTTATGCAGTTGAGATTTCCTCGGGAGGGGTGCCTTTGATGTCATTAACATCAGAGCATGGGCTCCAGGCTGGTCCAGGGGTCCGCAGTAGATCTTAGTCATGGACTGCTTCTGGGGCTCCAATTGAAGAACCATTTGTAGTTTTACAGCTTTGATTCTGGAAGAAGCAAACTTAACAAGGAGGTTAAAGATACAGGCATTGAAATGTATGGCCTGCAGTGTAGGGGACTATTTCTTTGGCACACTTCACAGGCCCTGACTATCTGCTTGACAGTTTTGAAAAGGCCTGGTCCAGTAAATAATGATTTGGCCATCTGATGGGTGCTAACAATGCCTAAGTGAAAGGTTTGGTGAAGGGTTTTAAGTAAGGTTCCGTTGGTTAGCTGCAGGCAAAAGTATTTTTCCTTCTTCGGTGGCTGGCCATCCTGAGGGGAGGAAACTACTCCTCGTGAGGTTCCCCATTCTATTTATTCTGCTGAGTACTGGGGCTTGGTTTTCCAGAGGGGATTACCCCATACTAGGGGTCCTTCTATAAACATTTCTAATGGAGAGTCCCACTTTGTGGCTCTTTTGGCAGTTCCCTTCTATTTCCCTTTCCTTTCCTTTCCTTTCTGATGACCCCAGCAGTGTAAGACTGCCTCCTCTTTAGGTTTCTGTACAGCCAATAATAATAATCTCCTAATGTCTTCCTGATGTTTGATAGGTGTTCCCTCGGAAGTTAGGAGTTCCCTTTCTCTCCATATTGCTGCGTGGACATGGAGGACTAGGTAAGCATACTCAGAGTCTGTATATATATTTACCTTTTTTCCTTCTAACTCTAGTGCCCGAGTGAGGGCTATTAGTTCTGCCAGCTGAGCGCTAGTTCCTGGAGTGAGAGGATTACTTTCAAGTATTCCATTATTACTGACCACTGCATACCCCGCTTTTCCAAGTCCTTCTTCTACAAAGGAACTCCCATCCGTATACAAGTTGAGGTCAGGATCAGTCAAGGGAACTTCTAGAAGGTCCCCTCGAGCGGCGTAGGTTTGAGCAATCACCTGTTGACAGTTATGTTCTATCTTTTCTTCATTGTCTGGAAGAAACGTTCCTGGGTTAAGAGTTGCACAAGTGCAGGCCGGGCACAGTGGCTTATGCCTGTAATCCCAGCACTTTGGGAGAAAAAGGCAGGCAGATCACAAGGTCAGGAGATCGAGACCATCCTGGCTAACATGGTGAAATCCCGTCTCTACTAAAAATACAAAAAATTAGCCAGGCATGGTAGCGGGCACGTGTAGTCCCGGCTACTTGGGAGTCTGAGGCAGGAGAATGGCGTGAACCTGGGAGGCGGAGCTTGCAGTGAGCCAAGATCGTGTCACTGCGCTCCAGCCTGGGTGACAGAGCTAGATTCTGTCTCAAAAAAAAAAAGGGGGGGTTGCACAAGTGCACAGTCGCAGCACTGGCCCTTCAAGTAATAGAGCCTGATATTTAAGCAAATGGTTGTCCGACAGCCACAAGTCTCCTTTAGCAGTGAGTATATCGTTTACATCATGAGATGGCCACACAGTAAGATCTCTTCCCTGTATTATTTTAACTGCTTCAGATACTAAGATTGCTACTGCCGCCACTACCCAAAAACAATGAGGCCAACTCTTTGCCACTACATCAATTTCCTTACTCAGGTGTGCCATGAGTTGCAAGCTGGTCCCTCGGACCTGTGTAAGGACTCCTAGAGCTATTCCTGTTTTTTCTGTGACATATAAAGAAAAGTCTTGCCCCATTGGCAAGCTTAACGCTAGGGCTTGGGTTAGGGCCTGGAAAGCCGCTTCTGCTTCAGGTGTCCATCTTACTAAATGGGTATAGGCTGTCTGAGTTTCCTTAATTAGTGTATATAATGGCCTGGCTATTTCACTGTGCCTGGGAATCCATATTCGGCAGAAGCCTTTTATGCCAAGGAACCCTCTTAGTTGCTTTAGGGTTTGGGGATGAGGATAAGCCAGTATAGGCTGGAAACGTTCCTCACTGAGGGCCCTGGTGCCTTTGGATAATTTTAGCCCTAAGTATTCAACCTGCTGTGAGCAGAGCTGAGCCTTTGGTTTGGAAACCTTGTAGCCACAGGTAGCAAGGAAATTTAAGAGTGCTTGGGTGGCTTGATGGCACAAGGGTTTTGAACGGGCAGCTAAAAATAAATCATCCATGTACCGAAGGACAAGAGTGTCCAGGTATGAGAACTGGCTCAAGTCTTGGGCTAGTGCCTGGCCAAATAGATGGAGGCTATCCCTGAACCCTTGGGGTAAAACAGTCCAGGTGAGTTGAGACATTAGGTTCGAAGGATCTTCAAAGGCAAACAAGAATTGAGAGTCAGGATGTACAGGGATGCAGAAAAAGGTATCCTTAAGGTCCAGGACTGTAAACCACTCTGCTTCCTCTGGTATTTAGGAAAGCAGAGTATAAGGGTTAGGTACAACTGGGTATAGAGGGACAATGGCCTCATTCATAATCCTGAGATCTTGCACTAACCTCCACTGTCCATTGGGTTTCTGTACTCCTAAAACTGGAGTATTGCAGGAGCTATTCCATGGTTTTACTAGGCCTTGGGCTTTTAGGTCCTTAACAATCTTTTGGAGTCCTTGTTGGGCCTCGGGTCTAAGGGGGTACTGCCTTTGGTAGGGAAAGGAGGTGGAATTATTTAACTTGAACAGGATGGGCATTCTTTGCTCGTCCACATTGCCCTTCTGTTGCCCAGACTTCAGGATTAATTCCTTCCTCAAGCAGGGGACAACAAATGGGTGTTCCTTCTCCTATATTCAGGTGTATAATGGCCCCTGCTTTTGCTAGAATGTCTCTCCCTAACAAGGGAGTGGGGCTTTCAGGCATAATTAGAAAAGCAAGTGAAAAGAATAAAGTTTCCCCAGTCACAACTTAGTGGCTGGGAGAAGTATCTAGTGACTAGCTGTCCTAGGACCCCTTGGATAGTGACAGATCTGGAGGACAGTTGTCCGGGACAGGAGAGTAAGACTGAGAAGGCCGGTTCAGTGTCCAGGAGACAGTTAACCTCCTGGCCCTCAATGATCAAGCATACCCAGGGCTCTGTGAGGGTGATGGCATGGGCTGGTGCTTGCCCCGGGCACCCTCTGTCCTGCTGCTGGATCATCTGGTTAGTGGCTTCTGACTCAGAAGACCTTCGTCCCCTGGGACAGTGGGCCTTCCAGTGATTCCCTTGACATAAGGGGCATGGACGAGGGGGCAGATTATTTCTATTCGGACATCTTTTTTAAAGTGTCCTTGTAGACCACACTGGAAGCAAGCCCTATTAGGCATTTGATTTGCCCAGCTTTTCCCTTTCCCAGAGCCTCCAAAGTCTGCTTGCCTGAGGGTCATGACTAAAGTGGTGGCCTTTTGTTTTAATCCTGTTTGTCCCATTCCGCCTGCTCCTCCTGATCTCTATTATAAAAAACCAAGGTTGCCAAGTGCAATAGGGTTTCTAAGTTTTGCTCCGGGCCTAAGGCGGACTTTTGAAGTTTTTTTCTAATGTCTGTAGCTGACTGAGTGATAAACTTATCCTTTAGGATTAGTTGGCCTTCAGTAGAGTCAGGTGACAGAGAGGTATGCTTCCTCAGTGCCTCCCTTAGTCTTTCCAGAAAGGCAGTAGGATTTTCTTCCTTTCTCTGTGTTATAATGGACATCATTGAATAATTCATAGGCTTCTTCCTAGTTTTCCTTAGTCCTTCTAGCATGCAAGTTAGCAAATGTCTGAGGCACCAATCTCCATGTTCTGATTTTGCATCCCAGTGAGGGTCTACACTGGGAACTGCCTGCTGGCCTGTGGGGAATTTTTCTCTTTCTTCTGTTGTCATCCTATCATTGACCTGACTGAGATACCAGAGATCGCCAAACTCTCAGTCTGCAGTTATGGCGGCACTTCTCTCATTTGGAGCTAGTGTCTGATTTAGCAGTAACATTATATCTCTCCATGTCAGATCAAAGGACTGTCTTAACCCTCATAAAATATCAATATAGCCATCAGGGTTATCAGAGAATTTACCTAGGTCTATTTTAATTTGCTTCAAGTCTGAGAAGGAAAAAGGTACATGCATTCTGGCTGGGCTGAATTCTCCTCCTTCCACTGCTTGGAGGGGGCATAATTGGGGAATATTGGTACTCTTTGGTTTGTTGTTTACCCCTTTGTCTATCTCCTTTTGGACTGTTTGGGTTGAAGGGGGATTCTTATTAGTTGGGAAAGGAGTCGGTGGGGGGCCACTGGGGTAGGGAGGTAGACTCTGAGGGCTTCCTGTAGGGCATAAATCACACTTTTTACATAATTGCGAGTTGTCTGTTAATGAAAAGAAAGTTTGTACATACAGCACTTCACTCCATTTGCCTTCTTTTCTACAAAACAGGTCTAGCTGTAAGATGGTGTTGTAATTTATACTTCCCTCAGGAGGCCAGGTTCCCCCCTTGAAGCGGATATCTGACCAGGCGGTACTGCAGAAGAATATAAGTCATTTCTTAGCATCTGAGGGTCAAATTGGTCCCAATTCTCCAGAATACAACTTAGGGGCGTTTTTGCCTTGGGGGGAATGTTTCCCATCTGAAAAAAGAACATAGGAATGCCAGCAGCCCTAGTCATTTTCTGATGAGCATTAGTCCTAGAGCGTCCTCTGTGGTCCTAATGTTTATTCCTTTCCAGGGTGCGTAACCACCCGTGGACTTCTGCTTGTCGGATTAGTTACGCTCACCAATGTAGCAGTCCTGCACCTGTTTTCCCGCCTTTCTTGACCACAAAGAAAGGGGTGCGGGCTGCTGGATTCTAGTGGTCCTTTACCAGCATACCCAACATTGCCTTTGTGCTCAGAGGTGAGTTCTAGAGCTGGGCTGGGTTCTTGAATATTTCATAGCAACCCAGTTGCCCCATCAAGATGCATTCCCATAAACAACAGTTGTTATGCAAATTCACTTCAGAGAGGGTGTAGGTAACCTTTTGAGTCAGGATTGAGATAGAGTTTTTTGATTCTGTAAGTACTTTAAGGCTTGGCTGAGTCCAAACAACTCTCACGTTTGAGCAGAAAAATTATTAGGCAATTCTCCTAACTCTGCTTCCACAAGAGTCTCCCTATCAGTTACTGAATACCCATTGTGAGTTTTTTTTTTCAATCACCTGGGAGGAACCATCTATCATCCTGTCCTGAAGGGAGTTCCTCCTAGGTCTGGTCGGATCTTTGTATGGTAATTAAGATTTAAATCCCCTGTTAGGAAATTTGCTGGGTTAAGGGAATTTTCAGTGGTTAATGTTAAATCAACTTTTTCTAACAGAAGAGCCCGATACTTTAAGCTTTTAGTTAGTAAGCTACCTTTTTGCTTTTTTGACTTAGGATAATTCTGAACTGGTGAGGTGTGCTCACAATGAGGTTTCCTCTAAAGGTTATTTTTCTACTTTCTTCTGTTAGCAAAGCAGTTGCTGCTACAGATTGAACGCATTTGGGCCATCCATTGGTTACTGAGTTAAGGATTTTTGATAGGAAGGCTACAGGTGGTCAGTGGTCTCAGTGTTTTCAGGCTACACCCTTGTTTACACTGACAACAAGGCAGTATTGGAGTATTATAGGGTCACGGAGAAGACCTTCAATTATCAATTATAGGTTTTAAATTTACCCTGGCTTTTAAAGGAATAGGGCACACTGTTTTTTCTTTACTACTTCTATCTTTCTCTTTCTCTCTTTGACTCCCTCTTTGTCTCTCTCTCTCTTTCTCTCCCCTCTGTCTCTCCCCTCTGTCTCTCTCTGTTTCTCTGTCTTTTCTCCTAGCCCTTTACAAACTTGGGGCCCTGGCAAGGGTAGAAGGGAATGGGTCCCACATAACTGCCCATGTCGAGAGCTGTATGCTTAAATTGGGAGAGACACCAGAGACAAGATTCTCTGGGTCCATAGCCTAGGGGCCTAAGGACTCAGCGTAGAGCTTCCTTAGATCCCTTTGGAGATACAACTTGCTAGAGGAAATGAAAGTCTGAACCATTAGTACCCAGGAGGCAGGGATCGGAGGAAGTAGATTCAGAGGTAAGGAGAATTTTGGGGCTACACTTTCAAGAACGTCATGGTCGGATCCAGGAATTATGGGTCAGAAGGAAAGGTAGGGGTGAACGCATGGGCGACTGTTGAGTAGAGACTTCTGGCTGCACCATGATCTCAACCAGCTAACATCGGGAGTTCGGGACGACAGCTTTTTACCTCTAGTCGGCCCTCTGCTTCCCCAGGAGAATTGAAAGCGGAAGCTGCTTCAAGGCAGACCAACATACCCAACCCAGAAGGGTTGGGGGTTGTTAGAAAGCCCTTTCCCAGACAGCCTCACACCTGAGTCTTAATTCCGGCGGCCACGCTAATCATTTTTAACTGGCCAACAGGTGCCCAGTATTTTCCTCCAATTCTAAGGAAGGATAAGACAGAATAGCAAGCAAAAGTGGTCCAATATTACTCAGTGCTTTGGAGATCCCTTCGTGGTTGCCAAAATGTTACGGGGAGGTCCTTGCTCCCAGAGCTTCCAAGATGGTGGCGGGCCGCTTCCAAGATGGCGGCAAGCCTCCTGTTCTCTGACCTGGGGTTCTTGGCCTCATGGATTCCAAGGAATGGAACCTTGGGCCATGCAGTGAGTGTTATAGCTCTATTAGAAGCCGTGGGTCATGGAAGAGAACCGTGGAACCCAGCGACTAGTGTTCGGCTCGATTAGGATGAACCCAGGTACTTAGCCATGCAGGAACAATGGCAAGCTTTTAGCCCAATCAGGAGCGGCAATGGGCGCCTTGCTGGATCAGGAGCACAGCGGACACCCTGCTGGATCCGGAGGGGTGGAAGTCAGTGGTGGGTCTGCAACAGTGGCAAACAGCAGTGGTGGATGGTGAGAAAAGCTCAGCTCGAGCAGTAACAAACATGGACCAGAAGAGTGTGCAGTTGCAAGATTTAATAGATTGAAAACAGAGCTCCCATACAAAGGGAGGGGACCCAAAGAGGGTAGCCCGACATTTTCTTTTAACAGAGTTCTGCAGCAGTATAACTGCTCTTAGGGAGCTCACTAGGAATCCCACTATAAGTGTATGTAGAGAGAGACCTGTGGACAAGGGATGTGAGTTGTGCTGACAGGTAGGCATGTCAACACTATTGCTGGAGGCAGCTCTTCAGCACTGTAGTTCCACTCAGGATGCCCCCTGAAGGGCAGGGGGTGAAGGGAAACCCTCCCAGGGACAGAACTTTGAGCAGGGCACCTGGTGTTTATCTTGCCTGGAAGAAAAGATAACTAAAGGATTGGATTAGATCTATGTTGATTTATGGACAGAGGCTAATAAATGTTTGGTCAGGGACTTGGAGGAAATGCAACTGGAAATTTGATGACAGGGAGGTATGGAAAGGAGATATTTAGACGGACCTCTCCAAATGGACTCAAAGGTGAAGATATTTGTATTCCAAGTAAATGCTTAGCAAAGAGCAATCTCAGCAAGCATGATCTTAATAATCAAGTGGGCAAGATGACCCATTCTGTAAATGTCGGTGGACTCATAAACAGCATTCAAAACCTCAATTCATGCTATTGTGCCTACAGCTCATATCCAGCATGGAATGAGGTATTGCATGGGCCCAGCAACATGGACTTCCATTTATCAAAAGCAATCTGGTTACAATCACTGCCGAATACCCAACCTACCTACCAAAAGCAGAGACCAACATGGAGCCCCCAACATAGCACTACTCTCTAAAGGGACCAGCCAACACCTGGTGGCAGGTTGACTAGGTTGGACCACTTCTATTTTGGAGGCAGTAGCCCTTTTTATCACTGGACTAGGTATGTTTTATGGATGTGAGTTTGCCTTCCCTGCCCACAATGCCCCTACCCCCATCACCATCCATGGACAGAATATCTTATTTACTGTCATGGTATTCCACACAGCATTGCTTCTGACCAGGGAACTCATTTCACAGCTAATGAGGTGCATCCATGGGCTTGTGCTCATGTAAGTCACTGGCCTTAAGCATCCACCTAATAGAACAGAGGAATGGCCATTTGAAGACTTCGTTATGGTGCCAGTTGGGGGGAGCTTTTTGCAGGACTTGGGTAATGTCTTTTGAGGTGCAATACGTTTACTGAATCTCAGTATATGGTGCAGTTTCCTCTGTGGTCAAAACTCAGAGGGTGCAGACAGACTTCAAGAGGTAGAAATGGCAGTGGTTCCCCTCACTGCTATTCCTAATGACCCACATTTCTTTCCTGCCCCTGCAACTTTGAGATTCTCTGGTTTGGAGGTCTTAGTTCTCATGGAATTTACAGAAAGAGAAATACAAATGGGTAAGACACATGTGCAAAAATGATCAACTCACAAGCAATCAAATAAATGCAAGTTAAAACAATAAATATCACTTTACCTCTTACATTCGTAATGATAAATGGTAATATCTAATGTTGATATTGGTGAGGATAAACAGATTTTCTTGTATGCTCTTTCTAGAGAAAAATATATTCCAAAGGTCTTAAAATGTGCATCTCTTTGATCAAGTGATTCTACCTTTGGGAATTTAGTTTAGTGGCTCCAGTCTGGTTTAAAGCCCAGTTTTTGGAACCAGACCAACCTGGGTATGAGTTCTGTCTCTGACAAATACAGCTGTGTTCATTGGGTAAGCTGGATCTCTTCCAGATAAAGTAGAATACACACCAAATATATGGTAGCTATTATCATCACCTTTAGCAAAAAATTATCGGTGTTCCCAAAGAATTAGCCACATGGATGTTCATCATAGTATTGTTTTTAATAGTAAAAACTTGGAAACCAGTTGGGCATGGTGGCTCACGCCTGTAATCTCAGCACTTTGGGAAGCTAAGGCAGGCAGATCACTTGAGGTCAGGTGTTTGAGACCAGCCTGGCCAATATAGTGAAACCCTGTCTTTACTAAAAATACAAAAATTAACCAGGCTACTACAAAAATTAGTCCCTGTAGTCCCAGCTACTTAGGAGGCTGAGGCATGAGAATCACTTGAACCTAAGAGGCAAAGGCTGCAGTGAGCTGAAATCATACCACTGCTTTCTAGCCTGGGTGACAGAGCAAGACTCTGTCTCAAAAAAAAAAGAAAAAAAATTGGAAGCCACCTAAATATTCATTAATTGAAGATCACCTAAAAAATTACAATGCATTGGTTGAATAAAATACTATATATCAGCCAGGTGCAGTGGCTCATGCTTGTAATCCCAGCACTTTGGGAGGCCGAGGCGGGTGGATCATCTGAGGTCAGGAGTTCGAGACCAGCCTGGCCAACATGGCGAAACCGCATCTCCACTAAAAATACGAAACATTAGCCAGGTGTGGTGGCAGGCACCTGTAATCCCAGCTACTTGGGAGGTTGAGGCAGGAGAATTGCTTGAACCCAGGAGGCGGAGGTTGCAGTGAGCTGAGATCATGCCATTGTACTCCAGCCTGGGTGACAGAGTGAGATTCTGTCTCAAGAAAAAAAAAAAAAAAACCTATATATTGATTAAAAATATTTATAGGAGTATTTAATGAAATGAAATGGAAAGATATTAACAATACACTATTAGATGAAAAAGCAAGTTTTAAAATATATACTATATAATGTCATTTTAATGTTTTTTAAAAGTTATATGTTATGCATAAAACTAATGCTTGCATGATGTAAAATATAGTGGACATAGTTATTATTCTGTTTGAGAGACAGGAAATTAGATGATTTTCATTTTCTCCTTCGACTACTCCATATTCTCCACATTTATTTTGGAAATAACTACGTATTGCATTTGTAATGTTAAAAAAAAAACTCCCCCCTCAAACCAATGTGGGTTTAAAGATTTCAACTTTTATTTTAGATTCAGTGGGTACATGTGCAGGATTGTTACAAGCATATATTGCATGGTGCTGAGATTTGGGGTATGACCAAACCATCACCCAGCCTTCCCCTTCCTCCCTCCCCTTTCTCATAGCCCCCAGTGTCTATTGCTCCCTTTTTTTTTTTTTTTTTTTGAGATGGAGTCTCACTCTGTTGCCCAGGCTGGAGTGCAGTGGCACAGTCTCAGCTCACTGCAACCTCTGCCTCCCGGGTTCCAGTGATTCTCCTGCCTCAGCCTCCCAAGTACAGGCACGCGCAACCACGTCCGGCTAATTTTTGTATTTTTAGTAGAGATGGGGTTTCAACATATTGGCCAGGCTGGTCTCGAACTCCTGACCTCGTGATCCACCCACCTCAGCCTCCCAAAGTGCTGGGATTACAGACGTGAGCCACTGTGCCCAGCCTATTGCTCCCATCTTTATGTCCATGTGTACCTAATGTTTAGCTCCCACTTACAAGTGAGAACATGCGGTATTGGGTTTTCTGTTTCTGCATTAATTTCCTTAGGATAATGGCCTCCAGCTATACCCATGTTGTAGCAAAAGACATGATTTCATTCATTCTTTTTTTTCATTCTTTTTTTTTCCCCCGAGACAGAGTCTCGCTCTGTCACCCAGGCTGGAGTACAATGGCGTGATCTCAGCTCACTGCAACCTCCGCCTCTTGGGTTCAAGCATAGTATTCCACGGTGTATATGTACCATATTTTCTTTATCCAATCCACTGTTGATGGACACCTAGGTTGATTCTATGTCTTTGCTATTGTGAATAGTGCTGTGATAAACATACAAGTGCATGTATCTTTTTGGTAGAATAATTTATTTTCCTTTGGCTATATACCCGGTCATGGGATTGCTGGGTTGAATGGTAATTCTATTTTTAGTTCTTTGAGAAATCTCCAAACTGCTTTCCACAGTGGCTGAACTAATTTACACTCCCACCAACAGTGTATAAACATTTCCTTTTCTCCACAGCCTCGTCAACATTTATTTTTTGACTGTTTAATAGTAGCCATTCTGTCTGGTGTGAGATGGTATCTCGTTGTGGTTTTGATTTGCATTTTTCTGATGATTAGCGGTGTTGAGCATTTTTCCACATGTTTGTTGATCGCTTGTATGTCTCCTTTTATGAAGTATCTGTTCATATCCTTTGCCCACTTTTTAATGGCATTGTTTTTTGCTTGTTGATTTAAGTTCCTTATAGGTTCTATATATTAGACCTTTGTCAGGTGCATAGTTTGTGAATATTTTCTCCCATTCTGTAGGTTGTCTGTTTACTCTGTTGACAGTTTCTTTTACTGAGCAGAAGCTCTTTGGTTTAATTAGCTCTTACTTGTCAATTTTTGGTTTTGTTGCAATTGCTTTTGAGGACGTAGTCATAAATTCTTTGCCAAGGCCAATGTCAGAAGAGTATTTCCCGGGTCTCATCTAGGATTTTTTAGTTTTAGGTCTTTCATTAAAATATTTAATCCATCTTGAGTTAATTTTTGAATATGGTGATAGGTATGGGTCCAGCTTCAATCTTCTGCTTATGGTTAACAAGTTAACCCAGTGCTGTTTATTGAATAGTGAGTCCTTTCCCTATTGCTTATTTTTGTTAACTTTGTCAAAGATCAGATGGCTGTAGGTGTGCAGCTTGATTTCTTGGTTCTCTGTTCTGTTCCATTGGACTATATGTCTGTTTTTGTACCAGTACCATGCTGTTTTGATTACTATAACCTTGTAGGACAGTTTGAAGTTGGGTAATGTGTCTCCAGCTTTGTTCTTTTTGCTTAGGATTGCTTTGGCTATTCAGGCATTGTTTTGGTTCCGTATGAATTTTATAATAGTTTTCTCTAATTCTCCAAAAAATGACATTGGTAGTTTGATAATAATGGCATTGAATTTATAGATTGCTTTTGGCAGTATGGCCATTTAAACAATATTGATTCTTCCAATCTATGAGCATAAAATGTTTTTCCATTTGTTTGTGTCATCTATGATTTCTTTCAGCAGTGTCTTGCAGTTCTCCTTTTATTGATCTTTCACCTCCTTGAATAAATGTATTCCTTGGTATTTTTTGGTATGGCTATCGTAAATGAGATTGAATTCTTGATTCAGCTCTCAGCTTGAACATTATTGGTATATAGAAATGCTACCAAGTTTTGTACATTGATTTTGTATCTTGAAACTTTACTGAAGTTACCCAGTCTAGGCAAACCAATGTTTTAAATTCAGGCAGATAGAGAGGGGAACAGGTGAACTCTGCATACCTGATCCCAGGCAGGATGCATTCTCCTGCATCTGGGAGGAGGCTGGCTGGCCAGAAAGGGGATTTAACTACACTAATTCTGTGACTTTCAGTTCACAGCCCCTCCTTGGCATGATCCCATCCCTATTCCAGCTGTCCCCAGGATGCTGGGTCTGTAATGGCAGGGAGAGAATTCCCTGGCTCTGCTCACTCACGGGATGGGAGAATGTCCCGGCAGCTGCCTCCATACCCGAGACCAGACATGCCATATTCAGGGCATCTGACAGGAATGTGGCTGCCTGGGAGAAACAGGCCCTGACCCAACACCCCCGGCCTGTGTGTATTGGCTGAGGTTCACAAAGACGCTGGCCTTCAGTCCGGCAGATCGAAAATATTTTTCAATGGAGCCCCAGTATTTGAGTGGAGAAACAATAATATTCCTTCTCTGGATGTCAAACATCCGGATAAACAGAAGCCCTTTTTTTCCGCCTCCTGTCTTCCCCGAGTGTTACAAAGGATGCTCTGACATAGGGTTTTGGAAGAGAATTCACCCAGCCAGGGTGAGGGCCAACCTGAGCCACAAAGAGTGCTTATTTTTTTAAAACAGGGGGAAATATGTGGCCCATTGCAGGTTTGCTCAAATGGCCTGGTTTCTTCAGGAGCAAGAGTGCGAGACCTGCCTCTTGAGATCGGATGACTCAGAGTGGTGTGGTGGCTGCCACTGCCACTTGTGGCCTGGGGGTCCGAGCCCTATCCCCAGCAGAAGGCTGGGACGTGGGAGAGGTTATCTTACCCAGAGGTAGGGTTGTGGTGCAGCCAGAGGCAGGGTGCGTATGGGGTCAGGAGTAGAGAGCGAGGTGGAGGGCAGACATTAATTGAAGAACTCCTATTATTTGCATTGAACTGGAACCCAAGGATTACCAAGCCACAGAAAGTCAATCTCACCAACAGATGGACAAATCCAGTGGATGTGGCTAAGCCCAGAGGTTAAATGAAGGCATTCCTAACAAGTCCTTTATGAAATAGAACACATTCAGGAGATCCATTGGAGAATTTCTGGGAAAGAAAGGAGAGGGGATAATGACCCCAACCCTTCTCAAGTCTCACAAGGGATCATTAAAACTTTCCCAATTCCTTGGGTTCCTTTGAGCACCATCTTAGCCCAGTTTAGCCAGTGACCCCTCAACTGGGCTTTTTTTCCCATAACTCATTGGCTAGCTCCATATCACTGGCACATTCTGCTTCCTGACACATGGGCCCTGGAGCCCTTCCCAGAGCCAGGGCCAAAACACCTCCTTCCAATGCTTCATCCTGGTGTCTCATCCTGAGACAGCTGACAGCCCTTGGGGCCAGACCCACTGACCTGTCTTCCCTTTGGTGAGACATGTTGGCTTTCCCATCTTTGTGTCAAACCTTAACTCTGTAATAATCACATTCTCACAGGCAGAACTAGTATTCACTCAAGTATCCTTCCATCAAAGATGCTCAAATTAAGACTTAAGTGCTCTCATGTGATGGGATAAACTTGAACCTCTTCATCAGAACTTCTTGGAAAACCTAGTACAGAGTCCTCCATGTTTATACGGACTGGATTTAGCCCAACCCCTGGCAATGTGTAGAAATCCTGACTCCTTTGCAGACTTCATCACTGAGCCCTGTTGATTCCACTATGAAACACCATCGCCAATCTGTCCCTTACTCTCTACCTTCATTGCCTCTCCTCTGGTTCAAGCCACCTTTATCTCTTTGCCTGAGTTATTGCCATAACCTCCTGCCTGCTTCCACTCTGGTACACATCAAATCCCTTTGCTGCACAAGCAGTTCCCCTGCTTAAAACTCTTCCCTGGTCTGCCATTGCCCTGAGAATATGATGCAGGATCCTCATCCAGTGGCCCTACCATCTGTTCATTGCTTGCAGCTCACCTCCATTCATGGTTCTCTTCCCACCAGCCCCAGCCACAGTGGCTTTCTCTCTGCCTTTCTATATGCCCACCATGTTCTTGCTCTAGTACTGTTCTTACTCCAGTACTGTTACCACTGCCTGGAACAGCCTCCATCCCCAGGCTGGCTCTTTGTTACACTTTATCCTATAAGTTCAAGCTTCAGAAAGGCTTTCTCTGACCATTCAAGACAAGAAAATTCCTCACGGTATTCTCCTCTTTCCCCTGTGGCACTTACCAGACATTAAGTTGTGCATCTAACCAGGCTTTCACTTGTTCAATATCTATCTTGACTGCTGGCCCATGAGCTCTTTTACAGCAAAGATGATGTCTGCATTGTTCATCCTTTTGTGGTGTAATCCACATAATAGATGCTCAAAAATATTTCCTGAGTTAGTAAGTAAGTAGGTAAACTGTCTTTGTCTGTTTTGTGTTGCTATAACAGAATACTTGAGGCTGGGTAATTCATAAAGAAAAGAGGTTTATTTGGCTCATGATTCTGGTCGCTGGAAAGTCCAAGACTGGGCAGTTGCATCTGGTGAGGGACTCACATTGCTTTGACTCATGGTGGACAGGGGATGGGGAGCCAGCATCTGCAAAGAGATCACATGATGAGAGAGAAACAGAGAAAGCAACCGAGGAAGCCAAACTCTTTGTAACAACCTGTTCTCAGGGTAACTAATCCATTCCTGTAAGACTGAGAACATGCTCACCCTCACAAGATGGCATTAATCTATTCATGAGGGATCTGCCCTGATGACACAAACACCTCCCACCCAACCCCACCTCCCAACACTGCTACATGGGGGATCAAATTTCAACATGAATTTTGGTGGGGGACAAACCACATCCAAACCATAGTATAAACAAAAGAGAGAGAGTAGGCTACAGTAAGGCAAAGGACACCAGGAGGCAGCTGATTTAACAACCATCTGAGCTCTGAGCGTCCTTTATTGGCATCTGAGATCAACCACATTCTAGCTGTGTGACATTGGGCCAATAACTTAACCTCACTAAGCCTCAGTTTCCTCATCTATAAAATAGTAATTATAAGACTTTCCTCACTAGGTGATTTTGAAAATTAAAGGTAATGTATATTGAGAGTCAGACCCAATGCCTGGCACTAAATAGATCTCTTCATTTATGCTAAAAACACATATTGAAAGCATCCATGGGCTGGACCTGAGCTGGGGTCTAGGGGCCACACAGGACCTGCACTCAAGGAGGATACCAGTTAGAGGCTCTGTAAATTGCAGCTATTCATAGTAATGGAACTACTAGTAGTATTAATAAACAAAATGTTAGGAAATTCTCTAGCCAGAGTGAATGAGCCAAGCCCTGTGGAAGCCCGCCTGGGAAAACCAAGGACATGAGAAAAGGGAACACAGTGTGAAGCAAAATACAGGAGCAAGGGTGTGTTTTACTATAAATTGTCCTTTGATCTTTTTTTCATGGGTGGCTTCAATTTTCCATTTAATCGAATTCAAGAATCCTCTGACGAAAGTTTTCATTCATAGAATGGATATTTACGTGTAGGTTGCTTTCAGCAGAAGGAGGTTCAGAGGTGACTGCAACATGCTCTCTGCCCTCAAGAAACTTATAGGGGAACAAGACACACAAAAAAATCCAATCACAAGTCAAACCTAAAAGACACACAGGTGAAGGGGATGGAGATTCAGAGGTGGGAGCCACAGGCTTCATGGCATGTGGCATTTGAGTAGACTGGAGGACACACAGGAAGAGAGAGTGTGGCAATGGGAGAGGTTTGGGATATGGAGTCGGACGACCTAGCTTAAAATTTACCCTTAGAAAATCCATAGTTTCTCTGAGCCTTGGTTTTCTCACCTGTAAAATGTGAATAATAATAGTAATAAAACTTCTCTGCATTGTTATGATTATTTTATGTCATCATCATCATACACACACACACACACACACACACACTCACACACTAAGGTTTCCTGAGAAATGTCAGAGCCATGGGACTGAGAAACATCTCTTGAGATTCTGGTGAGCTCCCTAGCATCTCGTCCTCATTCATTTCGTCCCCTAGCAGTGGCAAGGTAGACTTTCTAGGCCTGGAGGGCATGTGCTTAGTGACAGGTGACAGTGGTTGATGACAGTTGTGCCGCCTCGTGCCTGGTTCACTGCTCCACATCCTTCTACTTAATCCATCTGAGATAGAAATAACACTGCTCAAACTCTCAAACCACTCCCATCCAGTCAGAGGACTTTCAGGAACACTTGGGTGGGTCCAGCATCTGAGCCCGGGTGGGCCATCAGCCCAGGCTGCCAGAGATGCCAGTGGGCTAAAGTGGGGCAGGGCAGACACTGGCCAGCTGTCCACCCAACCCATTTCCAGTTCATCCTGAGCACACGGCTAGACTGCATTCTTGCAGCTGAGTATGGCCAAGCAACCTAATTCTAATCAATGAAAAGTGATAGACGTGTGCTCTTCTCAGGCCTGATGGATAAAACCCTTCCACACTCCTTCTCCTTCTGGTTAACGGTGCTCTCCAGCATGACTTTGGAGGCCAATTTAAAGTTGGCATGCCTGCCACCAGCCAAAGTCTCTGAACCACTGCATGGAGAAGGATGCCCTCACGCTCACCATGTCTGACCCCAAACTAGAACAGCCCTGCAGTGTTAAATGAGGCATGACATAAACTTGCATTATGTTTGGGTCTGTTTGTTACAACAGCAATACTCACTAACATAGAAGAGCAGGGATCCCCTGCCTGAGGAGGACCAATGCAGGAAAGGCCAAAGAGCAGTTAGAAATCAGCATCCCGAGAGAACGCAAGATGTTGTGACCAAGGTGTCTAAATATCAAACGCAAGTCTGTTGGGAGTATAAATGGAGTTGAGGGTTAGCGTCTAGGCAAGGCAAGGTCAGAAATACAAGGAGATGGGTTACAGGTGGCTGTTGAAAGCAGCGCTGTTGTGCCCAGCTTGTTCTCATGGATTAAGCAGATTTGAAGGTTGAGGTCAATGCTCTTGTTGTTGGGCCTGTCCCACATCTCAGCTTTTACCTTCTGTACTCAATCTGTTGCCTGAAACCCTAGGGCCTGGTAACTAGGACCCCGTAACCCTCCCCTGGGCCCTGGGACAAGATTGATAGCTGATATTTGGTCTGATGGTCCAACACTGTTTTACAGATGAGGAAAAGCAGACCCAGAATAAATGAAGGGGCTAATTCATAAAGCCCAAATTGATCTTTCCACCTGGTCTTGGCCAGAGCACACTGTTTCCAGCAAAATCCTGCCTTTTTAATGCCCTGGCCAGAGCCTCCCCAAAAGGACCGCTTCTCTCCTCCCTCCTGTTCTTCTGGCAAGCTAGGTTTCCAAGCCTGGCCATTGAGAATTTAAAAGAGCTGGTTTCTTCTGGTCCCAAAGAAAAACAAGCTGGCCAATTTTCTGTTAGTCCCAAGGCAGCTCCTCACTGCCCTGGAGCCAAGCAGACACTGGCCAGTCTGTGTAGAGGGCTGAGGCTGCAGTACCCACCAGGCGGTAATGACTTCTCGGAGGGAGCTGGCTTCGGCTCAGGCCATTCCGGGTGGGGGGAGAGGAAACTGAAGACAAAACTGTGCTTCTCGTAAAGGTCTAATTCTAAAAATAAAGACAGAGTTAGCCTAGTGAGTGTCTGCAGGGATGCTTGTCTGAGTAGAGGAGTAACAGAGCCGTGCTGAGGTTCTTGAGTTAGGCAACCAGACTAAGAAAAGCGTGCAAAGTAAGCCTTCTCCTGACAAGATCCGCATCCCAACAAGATCAGAGCTTTCAGCTTCTGATAAATCTGTTAAGAAGAGGAAGAGTCTGAGAAACTTAAAGCTTGTCTCAAATCTAGTAAAACAATAAAGAGAAATTATTTGTTCTTGTATCTGGAAATTTCAGAAATGTGAGCTTCAGGCAAGGTTTGATCCAGTGAGTCAAAGATGTCACCAAGTATCCGTTTCTCTATGTCCTTCTTTCTGCTTTCCATGGAATCACTGGGTTGCTAGAAAAAGGAAGAAAAAAATACAGGATGTCTATTTAAATTTCACTTTCATATGGACAATTTTTTTTAGTATGAGTATGTCCCATGCAGTATTTGGGACATAATTATACTAAAAAATTACTCGCTATTTATATGAAATTCAAGTTTCATAGAGTGTCTAGTATTTTATCTGACAGTCTTACCCTAAGATGAGCACATATTCTCCCTCTCTCTCTCTCTCTCTCTCTCTCATAGTTCCTTGTGGTTGGAGATGAGAGAAGACAGTTCTCTTTCAAAACCTCAAGCAGACACCTCCTTGTATCTTCTTGGACTGAAATGGCTATTTCTGAACAAGTGTCTATAGCTGGAGAATAAGATAAACTGATTGGATTAAGGAAAGGAGACAGACTGAAATGGCCAAATGGAAGCCTCCACTGATCATCCTCCTTGCAGGAACACCAAATTGAACAACTACTATCCACACAAAAACACCTTCTTAAGAACCAAAAATCAGCGTAGGTACTAGCTTGGTCACAGTGGGGTAGAGCACCAACTACGCTGTTGGGGTCCCAAATTCCAGGCCCCAGCTCTTGGATGGCATTTCTGGACCTGTCCTGGGCCAGAGGGGAGCCCACTGCCTTGAAGGGAGAGTCCCAGGTTTGGCAGCATTCACCACAAGCTGGCTGAAGAGCCCTTGGGCCTTGAATGAACATTAGCAGTAACCAGGCAGTACTTGCTGAGGCCTAGGGTGGTGATGGACATGGGGAAAGGCTCCTCTGCTTGTAGAAAAAGAAGGGAAGAGTAGAAAGGACTTTGTCTTGCCTGGGTGCCAATTCAGCTGTAGTAGAAATAAAGTACCAGGTGGTTTCCTAAGGTTTCCGACTCTAGGCCCTGGCTCCTGGATGGCATCTCTGGACCCATCAGAACCAGGGGAAACTCACCACCCTGAAAAGAAGGATCCAAGTCTGGCTCACTTTGCCACCTGCTGATTGTAAAGCCCTAGAGACTTGAGTGAATGTAGGTGATAGCCAGGCAGTGGTTATGGCAGGCCTTGGATAAGACCTAGTGCTGTGCTGGCTTCATGTCTGACCCAGTGCAGTCCTAGTGGTGGTGGTCAAAGAGATGCTTGTGTTACCCCTCCGGCAGCTCTAGGAAGCTCAACACAGAGAGACTCTGTTTGGGAGAAAATAAGGAAAAAGAACAAGAGCTCTGCCTGGTAATCTAGATAATTCTTCTGGATCTTATCCATGACCACCAAGGCAGTACCTCTATGAGTCTGCAAGAGCCACAGCATTACTGGGTTTGGAGTATCCCTAATGCAGATATAGCTGCAGTGACCAAAAACTTAGATCACAGCACCCAAGCCCTTTTGAATACTTGGAAATCCTTCCCAAGAAGGATGAGTACAAACAAGCCCAGATTGCCAGACTTTGAAGACTACAATAAATACCTAACTCTTCAATATCCAGACCTCAATGAACATCCGCAAGCATCAAGACCATCCAGGAAAACATGAGCTCCCCAAACGAACTACATAAGACATCAGTGACCAATCCTGGAGAGATAGAGATAAGTGACCTTTCAGACAGAAAATTCAAAATAGCTGTTTTGAGGAAACTTAAATTCAAGATAACACAGAGGAGGAATTCAGAATCCTATCAGATAAATTTAACAAAGAAATTGAAATAATTAAAAAGACTCAAGCAGAAATTCCGGACCTGAAAAGTACAATTGGCAAACTGAAGAAAGTATCAGAGTCTCTTAACAGCAGAATTGATCAAGCAGAAGAAAGAATTAGTGAGCCTGAAAACAGGCTATTTGAAAATATACAATCAGAGGAGACCAGAGAAAAAAGAATGAAGCATGCCTACAAGATCTAGAAAATAGCCTCAAAGGAACAAATATAAGAGTTATTGACCTTAAAGAGGAGGCAGAGAGGGAGATAGGGGTAGAAAGTTTATTCAAAGGGATAGTAACAGCGAACTTCCCAAACCTAGAGAAGGATATCAACATTCAAGTACAAGAAGGTTATAGAAGAACATCAAGCAGATTTAACCCAAATAAGATGACCTCAAGACATGTAATAATCAAACTCCCAAAGGTCAAGGGTGAAGAAATGACCCTGAAAGCAGCAAGAGATAAAAAACAAATAACATACAACAGAGCTCCAATGTGTCCAGCAGCAGATTTCTAGGTGGAAACTTTATAGGCCAGGAGAGAATGTCATTACATATTTAATGTGCTGAAGGGAAAAAAAAAACCTTTTACCTTAGAGTAGTATATCCAGCTAAAATATCCTTTAAACATGAAGGAGACACACTTTTCCAGACAAACAAAAGCTGAGGGATTTCATTAACACCAGACCTGTCCTACGAGAAATGCTAAAGGGAGTTCTTTAACCTGAAAGAAAAGGATGTTAATGAGCAGTAAGAAATCATATGAAGGTACAAAATTCACTGGTAATTGTATGTACACTGAAAAACACAGAATATAACACTGTAATTGGTGTGGAAATCTCTCATATCTTGAGTAGAAAGCCTAAAAGGTGAACTGATAAAAAATAATAACTACAGTAACTTTTCAAGACATGGACAGTACAATAAGATATTAATAGAAATAGAAACGACAAAAAGTTAAAAAGCACAGGGATGAAGTTAAAGTATAGAGTTTTTATTAGTTTTCTCTTTGCTTGTTTGTGAGTTTGTCTATGCAGTCAGTGTTAAGTTGTCATCTATTTAAAATAATAGGTTATAAAATATTATTTGCAAGCCTAATGGTAACCTGAAATCAAAAAACATACAACAGATACACAAAAAATAAAACACAAAAATTAAAACATACCACCAGAGAAAATAACCCTTACTAAAAGGAAGACAGGAAGGAGGGAAAGAAGGAAGAAAAGACCACAAAACAACCAGAAAGCAACAAAATGCAGGAGTCAGTTCTTACTTCTTAATAATAACATTGAGTGTAAATGGAGAAACTCTCCAATCAAAAGACATAGAGTGGCTGAATGGAAACAAAAACAGGACCCAGTGACCTGTTACCTATAAAAAACACATTTCACCTATAAAAACACACATAGACTGAAAATAAAGGGATGGAAAAAGACAGCCCATGCAAATGGAAACCAAAAGAGATCAGGGGTAGCTATATTCATATGAGACAAAATAGATTTCAAGATGAAAACTATAAAAATAGACAAAGAAAGTCATTATATAGTGATAACGGGATTAATTCAGCAAGAGGATATAACAATTGTAAATATATATGCACCCAACACTGGAGCACACAGATATTTAAAGCAAATATTAGAACTAAAGAGAGAGGCAGACGCCAATACAAAAAGAGTTGAAGACTTTAACACCTCACTTTCAGCATTGGGCAGATCATCCAGACAGAAAATCAACAAAGAAACATTAGACTTGATCTGGACTATGGACCAAATGGACATAATGGTTATTTACAGAACATTTCATCCAATGGCTGCAGAATACATATTATTCTTGGCCGGGCACGGTGGCTCAAGCCTATAATCCCACCACTTTGGGAGGCCGAGGCTGGCGGATCACGAGGTCAGGAGATCGAGACCATCCTGGCTAACACGGTGAAACCCCGACTCTACTAAAAATACAAAAAAATTAGTTAGGTGTGGTGGCGGGCACCTGTAGTCCCAGATACTCAGGAGGCTGAGGCAGGAGAATGGCGTGAACCCGGGAGGCAGAGCTTGCAGTGAGCTGAGATCACGCCACTGCACTCCAGCATGGGCGACAGAGCAAGATTCCATCTCAAAAAAAAAAAAAAAAAAAAAGACATATTATTCTCCTCAGCATGTGGATCATTCTCAAGAATAGACCATATGTTAGGCCACAAAACAAGTCTTTAAAAATTCAAAAAAATTGAAATTGTATTGAGTATCTTCTCTAACCACAAAGGAATAAAACTAGAAATCAATAACAAGAGGAAATTTGGAAACTATACAAACACATGGAAATTAAACAGTATGCTCCTGAATAACCAGTGGGCCAATAAAGAAATTAAGAAGATATTGAAAAATTTCTTGAAACAAAAGATAATGGAAACACAGCATACCAAAACCTATGGGATACAGCAAAGACAGTACTAAGAAGAACATTTGTAGCTATAAGCATCTACATCAAAAAAGCAGAAAAACTTCAAATAAGCAACCTAACTACGCACCTTAAAGAACTAGAAAAATAAGAGCAAACCAAACCCAAAATTAGTAGAAAAAAAAGAAATCATGAAGATCAGAACAGAAATAAATGAAATTGAAATGAAGAAAACAATAAAAAAGATTATTAAAACGAAAAGTTGGGTTTTTTGTTTGTTTGTTTTGAGACAGAATCTCACTCTGTCGCCAGGTTGGAATACAGTGGCGTGATCTCTGCTCACTGCAACCTCCGCCTCCCAGGTTCAAGCGATTATCCTGCAACAGCCTCCAAAGTAGCTGGGATTACAGGCACGTGCCACCACGCCCAGCTAATTTTTGTATTTTTAATAGAGACGGGATTTCACCATGTTGGCCAGGAAGGTCTTGATCTCTTGAACTTGTGATCTGCCCACCTCAGCCTCCCAAAGTGCCGGGATTACAGGTGTGAGCCACTGCACCCAGCCGAAAAGTTGGTTTTTTGAAAAGATAAACTGATTGGCTTGGTAAGAAGAAAGAGGAAAGACAATGGATGTTTGAAAGTGCCCAACATATATATACTACGGTGGACTTCCCAGTATCAGTCACAGAATCCAAGTTCCCCAAGGTTAGATGGGGCCCTAAAGATCACTAGAGGATTAGTTCAAACTGCCATATGAATGACAATTTGAACTACAGTATAGTTCAAATTAATAATATCTATATAGTTATAGTTCAGGTTTATAATATCTCAGCCTTTATGTTCATCTCTCTACTATCAGGGATGTTACTTCCTTCCAAAAAGCTCATTCCATCTTTGGTTGTCCCTGGCTGTTGGATATCTAGTTGAAATCTTCTTTTCTTGTATCTTCCACTCATTGGTTCCAATGCTAACAAGAGGGATCTCTCTATAGGGCAGTTTCTAAACCAACTCCAGATGAATAATCACCTACTACGCACAAGGTCCTAGGCTATCTGCTTTAACATTGTCCATCTTATTTAATCTTCCCAACACCTTTGAATTAAGCAAGTCCCTTTTTATGGAAACACAAACTTGGGAGTTAAGCCACTCATCCCCAGAATACACAACTAGTGGCAGAGCTGGATTTGAACACACATCAGACTAGATCCAAAGCCAACCCTCTTACCCCTTCATCACGATGAGGAATCAACAGCTTTCAAATATCGGATGGCAGGGTCCCAGCTCCCTTCCTCTCCAGACTGAGCATTCCAGAGACTCTAGTCCCTAAAGTTGGTGCCCTAGATAGAGCATGCTGCTCAGATGTGGTCAGAAAAACAGAACGTAGCCAGGGATAAAAGAACTATGGGGATGGAGAAGAAAGCAGCCCTGAGAGCTTCACATACAAGTTACTCATCACTTGATTTCATCCACTTGTTGACATCAAGTTGAGTGCCTGTTATGTGCAGACACCATGTGAGGCAATAAGGATGAAGAGAGAAAGAGGGAGAGTGAACAAATGAGTGAAGAACAGAGAGAGGAAGGGAAAGAGAGAGAAAGAGAAGGGAGGGAAGGAGGGAGGAAGGAAGGAAGGAGGGAAGGAAGGAAGGAAAGAAGGAAGGAAGGAAAGAAGGGAGGAAGGAAGGAAGGAGGGAAGGAAGGAAGGAAAGAAGGAAGGAAGGAAAGAAGGAAGGAAGGAAGGAAGGAAGGGGAAGGGAAGAAAGGGAGGGAGGAAGGGGGCCCAGTGTGGTGGCTCATGCCTGTAATCCCGTGTAATTCCAGCAGCACTTTGGGAGGCTGAGGCGGGAGGATCGCTTGAGCCCAGGAGTCTGAAGCTGCAGTGAGCTATGATTGCACCACTGCACTCCAGCCTGGGTGACAGAGAGACCCTGTCTCTATTAGAAAAATAAAATAAAATAACAATTTTAAAAAGGAAAAGAAAGAAAGGAAGAGCCTAAAGCATGAGGGAGCTCGTGGCCCAGAAAAGAAAACAGATGTAAAATCAATAATTACTGTAAAATGTTATATATGTGTGTATTTATATCTATATATCAATATAGATATATGTTGATATATGTTTACTTATATATACATCTATATTTATATTGATGTATATATAAATACACATATATAGAAACATATACAGAAACATTTGAATATTTAAATAACAGCATAACTAGGGTGCCGTGAGTCTGGTCATGGGGCAGTCCATGGGGAGATGGCAGGCAGGCCAGGCAGGAGGAAAAGCCTAGGCATGGCGCAGAGGGGCAGACATAGCTTTCAGACAGCTGAGGATTCAAGAAGAACCTAGATGGAAAAGTATTCCATTCAAAGACTGCCGTACACCAACGGGACTATTCTTACCTTAGTGTTGGAATGACAGGACCTTTGCTCCCAAGGCACCCCTGAACTGGGCCTGCCTTCCTGAAACCCCAGGCTGTTTCTGCAGAAAACATTCTCTCCATACATTTAAAAAATTGATGATTCATTCCCACAGAGAGGAAACTTATTTTGGCATTTGAAAACATAAATGGGCAAAGGACACAGGCGGCTCACATAAAAGGAAGCATGGTTAGTAAACAGACTCGAGGAAACACAGTCAACCTGGCCAGTAATCAAAGAAATGCAAATTAAAACAACTGAGGCGCACATTTCCACCTATTAAATTAACAGCCATAACAAAAAGGTTGAGATGATTATATTCCATTCTGGTGAGGTCTGGGGGAAAGCAGTAGCTCTGACGTTGTTGGAGGTAGGACCAGCCCCGTGATCTGCAGAGTCCAGTGCAAACTGAAAATGTAGGGCCTCTTTTTCAAAAATCATTAAGAATTTCAAACGGCCAGGCGCAGTGGCTCATGCCTGTAGTCCCAGCACTTTGGAAGGCCAAGGCGGGCAGATCGCTTGAGCTCAGGAGTTCAAGACTGGCCTGGGCAACATGGCAAAACCCCATCTCTACAAAAAATACAAAAATTAGCTGGGTGTGGTGGCATACATGTGCCTGGAGTCCCAGCTACCCAGGAGGCTGAGGCAGGAGGATCATTTCAGCCCAGGGAGGTTGAAGCTGCAGTGAGCTGTGATCGTGCTACTGCACTCCAGCCTAGGCAATAGAGACCTGTATCAAAAAAAGAAAAAAAGAAAAAAGAAAAAGAAAAGAAAAGAAAATTCAAGATGGCAACAGCATAGAATTAAACCAAATGCTCTTCTAAGTCCTCACTGGAAGTCCTATAAATGAGTGCAAGCCTGTTATGGGAAAGGCATCCCTTCCCCTAACAAAGTGGTCTCTTCGCCTGAAAGAAGATGTCATCCTCTCCCACCTATGTGGAGAATTTATCATCAACTGTCACTTCTCCCTTTACATTCACCCTGCTGCTCTCGACTCAGATTTTCCCATCAGCATTCAACATACACACAAGTCCCCCTTTCTGAAAAAATATATGAAACCAAAACTCCTTCCCCAAGCCCTCACTCTGCCTTCTATCCTCCCACTCTGCCGTCTCAGTCACATTCTGGAAAGGCTGCATAAACACACTACTCCCATCCCCCTATTTCTCATTCATTTTCCCACCCTGTTTGTTCATCATTATGTCTTGCCAAGGTCACCATGGATTGACTTCCATTTGCTGAGGCCTCTCAGCAGCATTTGACACTAGCAACCACTCTCTCCTTCCTGTCACACTCTTCTCTTGGCTTCTGTGACATCATGTCCTCCTGATTTTCCTCCCACATCTCCTGCAGGCTCTTTGGCCAGCTGTCTGTGTACTGACGACTCATAAGTTCATGGCTCTTACCTAAATTCTGCTCTGAGTTTCAGACACACAGTCCAGTTGCCCACTTGCTGGTTCATCTTGTCTATTCCAAAGACACCTTGAATTCCTTATGTACAAAACTACCCCAATCGCGTCCTCTTCCATTGATCCTTACGTCTGTGGATGGTGCTATCATTCCTCTTTCTTACACCAGGAATCATCCTTCAGATTCCCTTCTCTCCTCTCCTTCCCACTACATCTTAAGTCAAAGCCACTACCAAGTTTTGCCAATTTTACCTCCTCAATACTTCCTAAATGCATCCCCTTATCCCCATCTCTATGCCCATGCTCATCGTCTAAGCAACTAGCATCCTTCATCTGGACAACTGCAAAGCTCTCCATTGGTACCCCCATCCTTTCTCAAGCTCCCTCCCACTACACAACAGCCAGAGTGTTTTGAAGCACACGTCCTGTTCAGTAGGATCCCGTTGCTCCCAGGATAAAGACCAAAGCTCTTCACATGGCCCACAGCCCATGCATGGTCTTGCCCCATGCTCCCCCACCCATTTGGCTCCAGCTATTGCGGTCTTCTTCCGGTTCCATGTGCTTTACCAAAAGGCATTTGCACATGCTACTCCCTGGGTCTAGAATTTTGTTCCTTTCCACCTTTGGTCTAGTTAGCTCCTAGTCATCCTTAAGCCCCAAGCACAATCACTTTTTCCTTAGGAAATCCTTCCATTAACCAACAGGAAAAGGAGAGTTCCACCATCAAATACTTTTACAGCTCCATGCCTCTCTCCTTACTAATACTTAGCATGGTTATAATTGCATCCATCTGTGCGATGACCTGATGGAGTCTCTCTCTGCAACTAGACGGCGGGATCTATGAGCATGGGCTGTATGTTTTTCCTCACCATTGTAACCCTAACACTTATTCAGTGTCTGGCAAGAAGAAAGTGTTCAATAAATATTTGGTGAATGAATGAATGGATATCCCTTTGACAATATATTTTGAGAGTTATAGAAATTACAGCTATAGTTATGTTTTGATTCAATAATACAACTCCTAGAAATTTATCCCAAGGAAGTAATCCAAAAGAAAGAAAATATTAAATATATTTATATATATGGAAATATTAAGTATGAACTTTTTCTAATAGCAACATTTTAAAAAACACATGGATATGTTGAAGTGTGGTAAATCCACAGAAAAAATAACATGGTCATTAAAAATAATTGTGAAGACTAAGTAGCAATGTGAAAAACAGATTACAATATTACAATTGTTTTTCAAAAGCTGAATGCAAAATTGGATTTCTACAACTACGTAACAATGTTTTATGCATGCAGACAAGTACCAGATGGGAACAAGGAAAAATAAATGAGTTGAATTGTCCAAAGAGTACATTATGGTTGAATTTTCCATTTCATTTTGATTTCTCTTTGTGTGGTTATAATATTGTTTTTACATAAATGGTACTTTAGTGTAATCTATACATTTTATCTAGCAATAGGTTGAATAAAACAGCAATTTTAAACTAAGAAGCCATCAAAACATAGCTAGTTACGATTGATTCACTGCTCAGCGGAGTCACAAATGCCTAATAAATAATGTTATTTGAGAACAACCTTATTAGCCACTTTTAAAATAGATCTCATAACCATATATATATATATACATATATATAAACCCTATGTTTATAATGTTTTATGAACATTCATGTACATGTCTTTGTGTGGACATATGTTTTTGTTTCCCTTGGGTAAATACCTAAGAATAGAACGGGTGAACTATATGGTAGGTATGTGTTTAACTTTTTAAATAACTATCAAACGGTTTTCCAAAGTGATTGTGCCATTTTACAACCCTACTAGCAGTGCATGAATGCTAGTGGAATGCAAATGTTCCACATTCTTACCAACATGTGGTATGATGGTTGGCCTTTTTAATTTTAGCCAGTCTAGTGGGTGTGTATTGTGGTTTGGATTTGTATTTTTCTAATGATTCATAATGTCAAAAATATTTTATATTCTTATTTGATATCTGTATCTAATGTTTGGGGAAGTATTCTTTCAAATCTTTTGCCCATTTTTAAATTGAGTTATTTTTCTTTTAACTGTTGAGTTATAAGATATATTTATATATTCCAAATACAAGTTCTTTATTAGATATATTTTGCGAATATTTTCTCCAGTCTATAGTTTGCCTTTTCACTTTCTTAACATAACATGGTCTTTTGGAGAGAAAATTTCAAAATATTTATGAAGCATAACTCAGCAACTTTTACTTTTATAGCCTGTGCTTAGCCCATGATCACTAGATTTTTTTCCTTCTGTTTACAGAAACTTTATAGTTTTAGGTCTTACATTTAGGTTGGGGGCCCATTTAGAGCCAGGTTTTGTACTTGGTGTGAAGTAAGCATCAAGGCTCACATTTTTGCATATGGATGTCCAATTGTTCCAACACTATTTGGTGGAAATATTAACCTTTCCTCATTGAACTGCCTTAACATCTTTGTCAAAAATCAATTAACCTGGGGAAAGAATAATTTTTTCAACAAATGGTGCTGGAACAACTAGATATCCAGGTGCCAAAGAATGAAGTTTAAACCCTACCTCATACCATGTACAATAATAAACTCAAAATGGATCAGAAACCTCTAAGTAAGTGCTAAAACTATAAAACTCTTAGAAGACAACATAGCAGTAAATTATTACCTTGAGCTAGACCATAGTTTCTTAAATATAAAAATTAAAGTGCAAGCAACAAAAGGAAAAGTAGATAAGTTGAAACACATCAAAATTTAATTGTTTTGCAAATATTAATAATAGCATCAAAAAAGTGAAAAGCAATAGCAAAGACATGGAATCAACCTAAATGTTCATCAATGGCAGATTGGATAAAGAAAATGTGGTACATATACACCGTGAAATACTATGCAGCCATAAAAAAGAATGAGATCATGTCCTTTGCAGGAACATGGATAGAGATGAAGTCCATTCCCCTTAGCAAACTAACCTGGGAACAGAAAATCAAATTCTGCACATTCTCACTTATAAGTGGAGCTAAATGATGAGAACACATAGAACATGGATAGAGATGAAGTCCATTCCCCTTAGCAAACTAACCTGGGAACAGAAAATCAAATTCTGCACATTCTCACTTATAAGTGGAGCTAAATGATGAGAACACATAGAACATGGATAGAGATGAAGTCCATTCCCCTTAGCAAACTAACCTGGGAACAGAAAATCAAATTTTGCACATTCTCACTTATAAGTGGAGTTAAATGATGAGAACACATAGACACAAAGAGGAGAACAATGGACACTGGAGCCTATTTGAGGGTGGAGGGTGGAAGGAGGGAGAAGATCAGAAAAAATAACTATTGGATACTAGGTCTAGTACCTGGGTGATGAAATAATCTGTAAAACAAACCCCCATGACACGAATTTACCTATATAACAAACCTGCACATGTACCCCTGAACCTAAAATAAAAGTTTAAAATATTTTTAAAATAGTAAAAATAATATTTTTTAAAAAGTGAAAAGACAATTCACAGAATGGGAGGAAACATTTGATCACATATCTGATAAGGAACTCGTGTCCAGAATACATTTTTTTAAAAACCAATCTCTTACAACCTAATAATAAACAGACAAATAACCCAATTTAAAAATAGGCAAAGGCTTTGTAGACATTTCTCCAAAGAAGGTCTACAAATAGCCATGAATAACATGAAAAAGTGCTCAGCATCATTACTCATTAGGGAAATGCAAACCAAAGCCACAATTAGGTACCACTCCACACTCAGTAAGATGACTACAATAAAAAAAAAAAAAGGATAATAACAAGTGTTGGTGAGGATGTGGAGAGAGTGGAACTCTCATCCATTGCTGATGGGACTGTAAAATGGTGCGGCTGCTTTGGGAAACAGTTGGGTAGTTCTTCAAAAGTTAAATATACAGTTACCATATGACTCAGCAATTCTACTCCTATCTACCCGAGAGAAATAAAAACATATGTCCACACAAAAATCTGTACATGAATAGTCACAGATGTATTATTCGTAATAGCCAAAAAGAGGAAACAACCCAAATGCCCATCAATGATGAATGAATAAACATGATGTGATATATTCATGCCATGGGACATTATTTATCAATAAAATGGAATAAAATATGGATACATATACAATATGGTTGATCCTTAATACATTATGCTAAGTGAAAGAAGTCTACATATTGTATGATTCTATTTTTTTAAATGTCCATTTATATCAAAAATATGAGGCAGAATGGGCAAATATATGAGATAGAAAGTAGACTAGTTATTGCTTAGGTCTAAGGGTTGAGTGTTGGTGGAGGAAAATGGGGAATGACAGCTAATGAATATGGGTTTTGTTCTTAGAGTAGACGAAAATATTCTATAATTAGATTTGTTGATGATTGCACAACACTGTGAATATATTAAAACCATTGAGTTGTGACTTAAATGGGTGAATTATGTGATGTAAATTATCTATCAATAAGATTGTTAAAAAACCAATTGATCATATATGTGTGGATCTATTTCTGGATTCTATTCTGTTCCATTGAGTGATTTGTCTACCTTTTTTTTTCCCCAAGCCAAACTGTATCCAGCTTTATGAAAGATATTTTCCATAAACAATCATAATATTTCAGGCAGGACATGGGCAGACAATTGTTAACAGTGTATGACAACTTTCAAATTCCCTTCTTCAATGGACTACCAAAAATCAGAAAGCCACTATAAAACCCAAGAAGTCTTCATCTGATGCTCTGAACAGGGAAAGTTCAGAGGGAAGGTTGACATTTCACATTTAGCATGTTGTTTAACAGCTTTTCACAAGCTGACCCTGACTTTCAGGAAGTGAAATAAAAATGGCAGAATTTATCTGAAGATCCACAATCTAGAAATGGAACCACTGCTTTTTTGAGGGGTTCCATCTCAGTGGCATCACTGGAAAGTCCAGATTGCCTGACACACCAGTAACCAATAATTGAGGGTCATTCTCCAACAGGTGTCTGGGCTTAAGGGAGTTAAGTCTATGCTGAAAGGTGGAAAGGGAGAAGAGGACATAAAAACGAATTTGTTTTTCCATCCCACGAGGCTTTTGTGCCAAGGGGCCTTGTGTGTCAAAGTCAGGGAATCCCTCCTCCTGGGAGCCAAGAGCAAGTCTCTCAAAACTAGAAGGGAAAGGGGTTTTCCCCACGTCAACCCAGCTTCAGAGACATTCTGTTAGTGACATATGCCCCTTCCCCAAAAAAACACAATGAAGTGTTCTGTGTGCTAACAACATAGCTTAAAAAAAAGGTAAAACAAAATTCTGCATTTTTATAAAACTTGATAAAAAATAGCATTTCAAACTGTACAGTCACCAGAAGTACACAGTTATCAAAAATGCACACACTTCACTTGGCATCTGCAGCACCTTCAGCTTTCTGTGTCCGGTCTGTTTGGGCATCTCCATTTTCTGCAGGGTTATTCCCCTCCTGGCCAGCCTCAGCTTTTCCCTTTTCCCTTTTGGTACCTTCTCTCCCTTCTTTGCAGGGGCCTTTTTAGGTTTGGGCTCTGGCTTTGGAGGAGCAGGCTTAGTAGAAAACCTCGTGGATCTTCTCTGTGGTTTGTCCTTTATCTTGGCTCTATCTGCTTTAGCATCGCCTTCAGCCTTTCTCTTGGGCACTGTGGTGGCGGCAACAGCGGGGGGACATAGGCGCTGGGCGCGGGATGCAGCACGGCACGCAGGTGTTGGTCTGTCCAGGGGTCGTTCTTGCCTCTTGTTCTTCACCCTGCTCCGATTTGTCTATCTTGACACCAATACCACGCTATCTTGATCATTGGAGCTTTTTAGATGTGGAAATTTGTGCAATTTCAACAACTTTCTTCTTCTTTTACAAAATTGTTTGGGCTGTCATACGTTGTTTTTAGAATCAATTTGTTATTTTCACAAAAAACAGCATGCTGGGTTTTTTATTGGGATAGTACTGAGTCTGTAGATCAACTGTAACAGAATTAACAGCTTAATATTACTGAGTCATCTGATCCATGAGGATATATATCTCTTCACTTATTTAGGTCATCTTTGATTTCTCTCAGCAATATTTTCAGTGCATGGGTCTTACACATCTTTTGCCACATTTGTCCCTAAGGATTTCATATTTTTGATGACCCACAGAGTTTTAAAAGAAATATATTGGCAGAAATACTGCTAGATTAGACTGAAAGGGACAGAGACAGTACAAAATGAACAGAGGCTCTTTGAACCCCTCAAATTCTACTGGCAGGGAGCAGACTGAGAAAGCTGCTCAGTTGTGAACATGTGCAACTTTTCCTTTAAAAATATTTTTGGTTTTTTAAAATTTTAATTTCCAATTCTTTGTTGCTGGTGTATAAGAATACAATTGATCATCCAAAAAAATTGATCTGTATCCTATACATTTCTTTTTTTTTTTTTTTTTTTTTTTTGAGAGGGAGTCTCACTCTGTTGCTCAGGCTGGAGTGCAGTGGCGTGATCTAGGCTCACTGCAACCTCCACCTCTTGGGTTCAAGTGATTCTCCTGCTTCAAGCTCCCAAGTAACTGAGATTAGCCATGCCTGGCTAATTTTTGTATTTTAGTAGAGACTGGGTTTCACCACGTTTGTCAGGCTGGATTACAGATGTGGCCACCACGCCCGGCCTGTATCCCATAAATTTCTTAAATTCAGTTATTAGTTCTAGCGGCTTTTTTGTAGACTCCTTATAATTTTCTACCTAGACAATTGTGTCATCTGCAAATTAAGAGTTTTATTTCTTCCTTTCTAATTTGAATGCATTTTATTTTTTGCTTTATTGCACTGGCTAGAATTCCTACTAGAATATTGGGTTAAAGTGGTGAGAGTACACATCACTGTCTTATTCTAGGTGTTAGGTGAAAGCATTCAGTGTCTTAACTGTTGTGGTAGCCAGCCTCCAAGATGGTACTGATGATCTTCATCTGCTGGTGTTCATATCCTTGTTAGTCCCTGTGTGTCTGGATTGGTTTGTATGACCAATAGAATAAAGAAGAAGTGATCATGTGTGAATGCAGAGACTAGATCATAAAAGGCATTGTTACTTCCCTCTTGGTCACTCTCTTTAGAATAGTTTCTTTTGAGGGAAGCCAGCTGTTATGCCAAGTAGCCTTCTGGAGTCTCTTATGACAAGGAACTGTGGCCTCCTGACAATAGTCAGTGAGGAACTGAGCCTCTAGCCAACAGCCACATGAAAGATGCCATGTTAGAGGTGAATCCTCCATCCCCAGTCAAATCATAACTGCAGCCCTGGCCAGCAACTTGGCTACAACCTATGGAAGGCCCTAAGCCAGAACCACCCAGGTTCCTGGCCCTCAGAAACTGCACGGAGGAAAAAAAAAAAAAGTTTAAGCTGCTAAGTGTTGGGTAATTCTTTATAAAGCAATAGATAACTAATAAAGACTTTGGTATTTAGAAGCGGGAGGCTGCCGTAATAAAAACTTAAAATTTAGGAATGGTTTTGGAACTGAGCAATTGGTAGGAGCTGGAAGGACATTGAAGAGACTGCTGGTGAGGACTTAAAAGTAAATGAGGAGCACGTTATTGGAAACTGGAGGAAGGAAGATTCTTACTATGTAGTTACTATGTAATTTTTATTATGTATTCTTATTATGTAGTTAGCAACACTGTCAGCTGTGGTTTTGTGGAAACTAGAGAATGTCACTAGTGAACTAGGTAATTGGGCTAAGGACTGTTAGCCAAGACTATTGAGGGTACTGCCTCATAGCTTGCTGCTTATAGTAAAATGCTGGAGGAAAGATTGTTTGTTTGTTTGTTTGTTTGTTTTTAAAAAGGAGCCAGGCACAGTGGCTCACACCTGTAATCCCAGCATTTTGGGAGGCTGAGGTGAACAGATCACTAGGGCCCAGGAGTTTGAGACCAGCCTGGGCAATGTGGCAAAACCTCATCTCTACAAAAAATTCAAAATTTAGCTAGGTGTAGTGTTGCATGTCTGTAGTCCCAACTACTCAGGGGGCTTAGGTGGGAGGATCGCTTGAGCCCAGGAGATCGAGGTTGCAGTGAGCCATGTTCACGCCACTGCACTCCAACCTGAGTGACAGAGCAAGACCTTGTCTCAAAAAAAAAAAAAAAAAGGAGACAGGGCTTGCTATTTATGAAGATTCCCACCTCTCTAGATAGCAAACAATGCTAACATTAAGAAATAGCTTCTGGGGCAAATATTAAACCCAGGGGCCTCTCAGGAAATTGTGTTCTTAGGATGAAGCTGAGGGAAGAGTGTGACTGTGAAGTCCTTTGTTAAAACCTAAGGAAGATTCAAAAGGCAGTGTTTCACAGTACCGTTCAGTCACACTGCAATTCTGAAGATTTCACGGCGTGACTCACTAGAAGTGAATCACTAACTGGGACAAGATTCCAGAGCCAAATAACTGGATGAGCAAGAGGACACCGAGAGGGATATGTGGAACAGGTAATCCTTTCCAGGAACTGCTAAGAGAGTAGAGGTTGTGGCCATGAACATGGCTCAGGTTCGAATCCCAGTTCTGCCGCTTATTGGCTATGTGACCTTGGGTAAGACACAATATTTCCTTAGCAGTAAAATGGGCATTAAATTACATACTTTCTAGAGTTGTTGTGAAGGTTAAATGGCTTAATATACATAAGCACTCAGAACAATGCCTGACATCTAGGTTATGGTAAAGAAGTAATAGTTGTCATCATTATTTAGGAAGGTGAAGTGAAAAAAACCTATATTTCTTATAGCAAAGCTGGATGTGGCCCAGCTGTTAGAATTCGAGCAACAAAAGGAATTATGATCTCATGTGTTGTCACAGGCTATGGAGGCTCTCAGAAGCTATCAAAATAGAGCAGTCAACCAAGGGACAAATGTGAGACCAGGTCCCAGAGGTTTAATTTGCATCTGGCAATTCAGTGACACAAAGAGCTGGGAAGTGAAAAGGAGAAGTTGCTGTGGTCTGAGAATACTTAGAGTCAACTAGAGCTGGAAGGGGTTTTTTCTTTGTTTGTTTGTTTTGGAGATGGAGTCTTGCTCTGTCACCCAGGCTGGAGTGCAGTGGAGTGATCTCAGCTCACTGCAACATCTACCTCCTGGGTTCAAGCCATTCTCCTGCCTCAGCCTCCTGAGTAGCTGGGATTACGGGCACCCATGACCACTCCCGACTAATTTTTGTGCTTTTAGCGGAGACAGGGGTTTCACCATGTTGACCAGGCTGATCTTGAACTCCTGACCTCAGTTGATTCACCCACCTCAGCCTCCTAAAGTGCTGGGATTACAGGCTTGAGCCACCGTGCCTAGCCCGGGAGGGGTTTTTATATAAGCATGTCCAATATGATCATTTCTGTCAGAGAAAGGAGCTTAGAGGGGAAGTGACTCTGCTAGTGGTGGCATAGCTGGGCCTGGCGCTGAGGAGTCCATGGTCTCCTGGTGCCTGCAGCACTGAAGTGGACATCAGCACCCCCTTTCCTCTGTGATAACCAGCCTGGGCAAGGCCTGCTCAAAAATGGCTGGTACTTACTGTCAGAGAAGAGCTAATAACAAATGCTAATATAATTTTCTATGCCTTTAGCTTGCATTTATTAAGCACTTACTATGTACTAGTCATAATCGTATTAGAATAAACCATTTGGGGCCTATAAAAATGACAGTTTCACCAGGCATGGTGGCTCACGCCTGTAATCCCAGCACTTTGGGAGGCTGAGGTGGGAGGATCACAAAGTCAGGAGTTCGAGACCAGCCTGGCCAATATGGTGAAACCCCATCTCTACTAAAAATACAAAAATTAGCTGGGCGTGGTGGCGGGCGCCTATAATCCCAGCTACTTGGGAGGCTGAGGCAGGAGAATCACTTGAACCCAGGAGGTGGAGGTTGCAGTGAGCCAAGATGGCGCCATTGCACTCCGGACTGGATGACAAAGTGAGACTCTATCTCAAAAAAAAAAAAAAAAAAAAGACAATTTCATATAGGTCAACCTAATATTTTACTTCATTTAATCCTGATAAAACTCTATGTGGTATATACTATAATTATCTCCATTTTACAGATGGAGAGACTGAGGCACAGAGAGGTTAAGTGTCTTACCCAAGGTCACACAGCTGGTAAGTAGTGGAGACAGTTTACCAATCCAGGAGGTCTGACTGTAGAGCCTATACTTGCAAACCCCTTCTTTATACACTAAGGTGGCTCTGCCCACAGTCTTAAGGGGCTGGCCCTGGCACCTGTCCCCTACTCCAGCCCTCAAAGCCTGGTAACCAGCTTTCCTCAGGGAGTTAGACCAGCCCTAACCCTCCTGGAGCCTTATCAGAAAGAACTCATGCTAGATCAGCCCTGTGATCTCTAGCTGGCTGGGCTGCAAAACAATGGAACGACTCGTGCGCATCATGCGTTGCGGTGGAGACAATGCATTTCTCCAAACACAAGCGACCAGAATAACAAACACTGCTGACTTCCATAGCACCAAAGTCTAAATATTGAAGTGGAGCATCCGTGCCTCGCCACGTGTGGTAATATTCCAGTGGAAAAAAACCGGCAGCTGCTATTGTCTGGATTCCCCAGGGGGAAGATCTGAGGCTGTTTCTCTGGTCTTGTGAGACTTCTGCTGCCTCTCCCAAGGCCCCAGCCTGAAAGAGGGATTGTTTGATGTCAGACTAACTTGGGGACCCCAAACATCCCCCTGCAATCTGCACTGGTCTATAGCAAAACAAGCAAATAATGACAATGTGGAGAGGTTTTCCTAAAACAAAATGTATTCCATTTAAAGAGTCCTATTCATGATGCACAGCTTCCTTCTCACAGTGGCCCCTGCACTCTGTGTCAGCTCCATTCCCCTCTCTGTACTTAGCAGTTTCCTCCTCTGACACACACCCTCTGCATTGCACAAGGGCCTTCGCCAGCCCTAACTATACTTCTTGACTTGTCAGTCTCAATTTCCATTGCTCACAGCCTCAGTCTCTCCATATTTCTTTGCTCATATTCTCTTGAGAGAATCTGACTGGCCTATATGCCTCTTTTTAAAATTTTTTCAAATTTTGTAGAGTTAGGATCTTGCTATGTTGCCCAGGCTGGTCTCAAACTCCTCACCTCAAGCAATCCTCCCAGCTAGGCCTCCCAAAGTGCTGGGGTTACAGGTGTGAGCCACCACACCCAGCCCTAGCATGCCTCTTTTTAACACCAGACCATGTTATATGTTGTTGGCCAGCCAATCAACCACCTGCCTTGGGGCCAGGTGGCCACGATGGGTCCAATAAGCTGGCAGGGTTATATGGCCCTAAACAGGGTTCCCTTTTGCAGCAGGTAGTGGCAGCAGGCCAGCTCCCCTCAGAAGGGATGTAAAAGGCAAGTGCTATGATTGACATGGCTGGTACAAAAGTCCGGTTCTAAGGTTTCATGCCAACACTGTATTGGTATTTCTCAGCCCAGGAAGGTCAGAGTCGTGGCTCAGGAAGATCCACCCGAGACACACAAGGGATACCAGAGGACTGGGCTTGTGGGGAGAGGAAGCCAAGGGTCAGACACATGCTAAATGGACAGGATTCAGCCCAGGGGGGTGGTTGCAGAGTCAGAGAAGAAGACACAGATTTAGACCTGTCTAGGAAGAAATCAGGAAGCCTTGGTGAATAATAGATCGATGGTGGCATCGTTCACAGAGAAAAAGGACAGGAGAAGAGCAGATTTGGGAGATGAAGGAGACATGGGCATTCCCTTCTGGCATGAGATATGAGACATTCTACTACATTTACCATCAGAAAGTAGGCTGTTCAAGTGCCAACTTTAGGAAAGAAGTCGGGGTTGCAAGGACAGATGTGACAGATGTGGGTGGACGAAACCATGGAGTGGGTGATGTCGCCCTGGGAGAAGTGGAGCATGTGACCGACAGCGAGTGAATGAATGACCTGGTCAAGACTTGGGACTTGCTCATGTTTCATTCTTCCCCAAGTGACAAGCACTCACTGAGACCCTGCTCTCAGATAAGGCAGAGCGGTGAATGGAAAGAATAAGGATATGGGCTCTGAACACAATGCCAAGTTCAATGGTGGGCTCTGAAATGTACTAGCAATTGGTCTTTGGGCTTTGACCTTAACCTCTTGCAGCCTTAGTTTCCTCATCTCAAAACGGATGTAATGATATGTACCTCGTCAGGCTGTAGTGAGGATTTAAAAAGGTAGCAACAGTAGAGTTCCAAGCAGAGGATTTGGTGTGTGTAGTAGGCATTTAGCAGAACTTACAGGGCCAGGCACAGTGGCTCACCCTGTGATTCCAGCACTTTGGGAGGCCGAGGCGGGCGGATCACCTTAGGTTGGGAGTTTGAGATCAGCCTGACCAACATGGAGAAACCCCGTCTCTACTAAAAATACAACATTAGCCGGGTGTGGTGGTGCATCCCTGTAATCCCAGCTACTCGGGAGGCTAAGGCAGGAGAATCGCTTGAACCCAGGAGGCAGAGGTTGAGGTGAGCTGAGATCATGCCATTGCACTCCAGCCTTGGCAACAAGAGCAAAACTCCATCTCAAAAACAAAAACAAAAACAAAAACAAAAACAAAAACAAAAAACAGAACTTACAGACTCCTGCCTCCTGCTGAACGCAGCTGTGAAATACTCACAGCATATTCTGGTAAAGAGCAGAACAGAGATTCTGGGGTTGCCATACCCCTATAGCCAACGGCCTCTCCAAGGGACCCACTGACTGTCAATAATCTCATCTGGAGATGTCAGTAGTCTACATTTGAGGCCTGGGCCAAATAGTACTCCTGCTCCCCACCCACATGCCTGGCACATGCCCTCTGTGCCAGGCCGTGCCCATTCATGTGGGCTCACTCCCCAGTGGGGGCTTCCCTCTTGCAGGACTCCCTCAGGCCCCCAAATCTGCGTACCCCTGGCCCCATCCTCCCCCTGCCTGCAGCTACCCAGGTACTGGCCACTCTCCAAGGGTAGTAACCAGTTTCCAAGTCTTCCAAACTTCCCATGAGCCAAGAGCTTCCATTCTGATGTGTATACTAGTGTCATGCAGATAGAAGTCACACAGGAAAAGGTATTCCCTTTAGTTAATGTCAAACATTCAACACCTGAACATTAGTTTACTTCATGTCATAAGATTTCTTCAAAGAAGTTCATAGAACTCTCTTGGGAGAAATAAATGAAGATGAAAATAAGAGGAAGGTATGCCCATTCCAGCCTAGAAGACTAGAAATAGCAAAGGCAACAATTTACCTTAAGTTTCTGTATAGATTTATTTATTTATTCATTCATTTATTCATTAATCTTGTTAGTATTGTTTTTGGAAATGGAGTTTCATTCTTGTTGCCCAGGCTGGAGTGCAATGGCACAATTTCAGCTCACTGCAACCTCTGCCTCCCCAGTTCAAGTGATTCTCCTGCCTCAGCCTCCCAAGTAGCTAGGATTACAGGCAAGTGCCACCACACCTGGCTAATTATGTATTTTTAGTACAGACAGGGTTTCATCATGTTGGTCACTCTGGTCTCGAACTCCTGACCTCAGGTGATCCACCCACCTCAGCCTCCCGAAGTGCTGGGATTACAGACATGAGCCACTGCTCCCAGCCAGATTTAATGTACTACCTATCAAAGCCCCTAAAGGATACTTTATAAGACCTTGATTAAATGAATAGTGATGTCGTTACCAGATTAAATGGTTAAAAAGACTAAAGCTTCTCTTGAAAGGGTATGACAGTAAATTTAGCCTACCAGATTTCATAACATATTACAAAGTGACAATTATCCAAACTATATGGTAACAATGGGGAAAAAATGATCAATGGAAAAGATTAAACAATCCAAAATTAATCCAATAAATAGTAAAACTAAAAATAGTTCAACAATCCAGTGAAGAAAATAATTATCATATAATAAATGATTTGGAGAGAATTGTAATGTGGAGAAGAGTTACTTACACTTTGTACCATTTTCTGCAATAAATTGCATGAGATTATGTTCCTGTCTGAAAAACAAACCATAAAAAAGACTTGAACATGCAATCCCACATTGATCGTATTGGAAGAAAATCCATAATCAGAGACAAAAAAATTAATTAAAAAATAGGAAACTTTTATTGAATAAAATATAGGACAGTCACAAGAGGAAAATAACAGCCTGGAAGAAATAACCAACCAGCGATACATCTAAAATTTATTAATTTTTGCTTTTTTACAAAAAGCTAAAATCAGTGCCCAGATTCTACTCCGTAAGCAATAAAGGAGGTGAACAGACAGTTTACACAGGAAGCACAGATGGTAAATCAAAACATGAAAAAGTACATAGTTCTACCAGAAACGAGAGGAATGCAAACACACAAGCTCTGGGTATCAGTGCATGCTTACCAAACTAGTGAAAAGAAAATGAAATCATCAAACCCTGAATGGGTGGGGCTGTGGGAAACAGGCAGGATGGTATAGAGAGGCTCAGGGCTGACCTGCAGCCAGACAGCTGGATTAAACATGGGCTACACCGTGTGCCACTTCTGAGACCTTGGGCGACTTATCTCTCTATGCCTTGGCTTCCTCACCTGTCAAATGGGGTGTAAATGAGTTGATATATATAAAGTGCTTGGAACAGTGCTTAGCATTTAGTCAGTACTCTATAAGTGCCAGCTATTATTAATATTTGTGTAGGGTGGTGGTTTTCTCTCAACTGTAGTAACAGGGCATGGACTTTGGAGCCAGAAAGATCATTCTTTCAATAAATATTTACCAAATGCCAGATCCAGGTGCAAATCCCAAATCCATTAATTACTAGTAATGTCACCTTGTGAAAACTGCTTAGAAATCCTGAATCTCAGTTTCCTCCATCAGTAAAATGGAATCATAAAATCTACTACCTAGTGCTGTTTGAAGTGTAATGAGATACTACATATAAATTCCTAGGATGGGACAGGCATGTAGACATCCTTAACACATATTGGATTCTTCACTCCTCCTCCTAGAACGTCAGCTCAGCCCAGGTGTCCAGCCCAGATCTGTGATCATGCAATTTGCCCTCCACTGCCTGCCAGCTCAACCCAGCTAAGATCTTTAGAGCCCCAACCCCTGAAGGCCCATTATGCCATCTACCTCCAACATATGTAAATCAAAAGAATAACATCACCAATTCATAAAATAAATGTTTGTGCTTTTTCTTGTTGTCGTTGTTGTTGTTTGTTTGTTTGTTTTTGAGACAGAGTCTCACTCCATCACCCAGGCTAGAGTGCAGTGGTGCAATCTCGGCGCACTGCAACCTCCACCTCCTAGGCTCAAGCAATTCTCCTGTCTCAGCCTCCCCAGTAGCTGGGATTACAGGTGGCTGCCACCACACCTGGCTAATTTTTTGTATTTTTAGTAGAGACAGGGTTTCACCATGTTGGCTAGACTGGTCTCGAACACCTGACCTCAAGTGATCTGCGCCTGCTTTGGCCTCCCAAAGTGCTGGGATTATAAGTGTAAACCACCGTGCCTGGCCTAAATGTTGGTGTTTTGATGTGCCATGCAACTTACACATGTGCTGAAATACAGTTGTTTATTTCTGTATTATCTTTCTCCCTCTCGATTACTTCTTTTGGTCTGCCTGTTTGTTGCTGACCTTTTGCAGGTGGCTAAGCCAGCCCAGTGGGTCATCCCTGCCGCTACCAAATCACCCCCATGGCATGCAGGCCACACCAACTTCAGATTCCTCCCTCCCCAGGGGAATTTACATTTTAGGTGGTGGGGAACAAGAGCTCCTGGGGGCCAAAAGCCTGTCACAGAATCGGCACCCAGTAAATATTTGTGGAATGAAGGGGTGAATGGATACATGGAATGAAGGGGTGAATGGATGCATGAAATGTTTCTGAACAGTAGAATTTGAGCGCCATGGGAGGCAGAGGGGAAGGATAGCAATGCTATTTTTGCTATATTTTAAAATCCCCACTTCTCTTTAATGGAGACACAAAGTAACCAGAACTCTTCAAATCACACTAGGTAAATGCAAGGCTGATATTTAACAGGTCGAGTGGCACAGATACTAACCAATCAGAATAGACCTGGAGAGCCGTGCTGGACTCAGCACAACCCCTTTGCTTGTGGATAATGGAAGCCCGGGGGTTCTGAAGGCTGGGGCTACAGAGGAGGGGACACTAAGGGCTTGAGGCAGCTGCTAGTCATCAACTGGTATGAAAACATTTCAGTACTCAAACAGCAAGCACAGCAGTGTCACACACATGATTATTAAACGTCAGCTTGGGTTAGGTAGCTGCATGAGAATCAAGAAACTTCTGCCACTTCCCCTCCCTAGGCCCCAATTTCTCATCTACAAAACAATAAAACTTACTAGTCTTCAGGTTCACTCTAGTTGTGACTACCTGTGATTTTAATATAATAATAAGGAGAACAATTTATAAAAGCCAGCCTGGTATGGCAGAAAAGGCACATGCTCTGAAGCCGGTAGACCCAGTTCAAATTCCAGCTGTTACTTACTGTGAGGCTTGGGTCCAAATCAATTAACTTCTCGGAACCTCCACTTTTTATTAATTCAACTAACATTTATGGAGTCCTTTTTATGTACCAGGTCCTAAGGACACTTTTGTGAACAAGACCCAGTCCCTTGCCATCATGGAACTCGCTGTTCTACCGAGGACTCTTTGGATGCAAGTGACAGAAACTGGCTCAAGCTAGCTTAGGCAAAACCAGAATGCATCATAAGAATGTAGCAAGCCTGGAGGGGCCCAGGAGGGAAAGCAACCAGACTTTGCTTAGAACCTGGACAGGAAGGCCACCAGCCTCTCTACCACCCTCAGCTACCTGCTGCATTACTCTCTCCTCCCCCTCAACCCCCTCAGTTCTGATAAGCCTCAGTTAATATGACATCTCAATTTTAAATTCTCCACAAAGAATCCCAGCACTTGGCTGGGCGCAGTGGCTCATGTCTGTAAGCCCAGCACTTTGGGAGGCTGAGGTGGGTGGATCACCTGAAGTCAGGAGTTTGAGACCAGCCTGACCGACATGGCAAAACCCCGTCTCTACTAAAAATACAAAAAGTAGCTGGGTGTGGTGGCTACTCCGCACCTGGGATCCTCCACACACACACTCTGCCTCCCGGGAATCTCTTGAACCCAGGAGGCAGAGGTTGCAGTGAGCCCAGATCGCACCACTGCACTCCAGCCTGGGTGACAGACTGAGACTCCATCTCAAAAAAAAAAAAAAGAATCCCAGCACTTTGGGAAACCAAGGCGGGTGGATCACTTGAGGTCAGGAGTTCAAGACTGGTCTGGCCAACATGGCAAAACCCTGTCTCTACTAAAAATACAAAAATTAGCAGGGCGTGGTGAGGCACTCCTGTAGGCCCAGCTACTAGGGAGGCTGAGGCAGAAGAATTGCTTGAACCCGGGAGGCAGGGGTTGCAGTGAGCCGAGATCACGCCACTGCACTCCAGCCTGGGTGACAGAGTGAGATTCCATCTCCATAAATAAATAAATTCTCCACAAAGAGAACCTGATTGGCCCAGCTTGAGCCACATGCGCACTCCTAATCTAATCACCTATGACCATAAGGCGGGACCACTAGGTACAAACATGGCCTCAGGGACTCACCCATGTGGATGGGGGAGGGGTCCAAATTCCCAAAACAGGGAGCTTGTAGATCCTGGTGTCCACTTCACCGCCTCATAGGGTGGATGTAAAGATGAGATGAAATTCCATGTAAAGTGACTGGCACATAGCCTGGCAGACATAGCTGGAGCCCTGTGCCTCTGTGCCTTGCTAATAATTGGTGCTTGACTAAAACATGTGCTGAATGGGGGAACAATATTATTAACAATGATACCTTTCATGTGTCCACCAACTTTATGTCCATTCCATTCGTTACTTCCTCTGTTGCCTGGATCTCGAGCCCCACCTTGCTGAATGGACTTAAAACAAGTTAGTTGAGCACATGTGGCTCCCAGGCTGGGTGGCATCCACATGGTGGGTGCCTGATGTGCTGAATGGATGAATGAGTGAATGTTCTTCCACCCAGCCCTCAGTGCTCTGCTGAGGCAGGATGGGTGGCTGGAAAAATGGGGTCTTTGGAATTTGTCTCCTTTTCACCTAGATCTTTGTTAGATCTTTTTCCTCCTTTGTTTAGTAACCAAAGAACCAAGAACTCAGGAAGAGATCAAGGACTGGGTTCAAGTCCTCCCACTCCCCCCACCCCCCATCTAATTTGATGACTATCATTGAGATACTGACCTCCCCTCTCTGGACTCGGTTTCTTTACTGGCAAATGGATATGGGCGCACTGATGATGCCTGCTTGGCTCTACGCGTTTGGGAGGATTGGCCAAAGTTAGAGGTGGGAAAGGACTTTGACAAGGCCTGGCCTCAGCCCTTCCCCACCACCATCCACAGGGGAATCTTGGGTCTCTCTGATCAGACCCCTGCAGCCTGGCGGGAAGAGATCTCCAGGCCTTCCGCCCAGCTGCTCCGTGCCCTTGGGAGCCCCTGCGTCGCCAGCCCACGACCAGCCGATGACTTTACCAGCTGTGTGGTTGAAACCCGAGCTCTCTTGCCAGGACTTGAACAGGAAGTTTTTTCCTGTGGTGGAAGCTTTTGTTTTCCAAGTCGAATTTCCCTCAGCTGACGTCAGCCCCAACTTAGGCCCAAGCCCATCGAACCTGCAGGGGGGCTGAGGGAGGGCTGCCTTGCAGGACAGAAGGTGCAGGGTTTCAGGCACCGATGGCTGTCACCACCTTCCTCTTCTTCCTGCATTAGCCCACCATGGCCTGGGGTCAGCTCCCTGTCCATTGGCTCCGAAGGAAAGTTGCAGGAAGCTCATTCATTCTGAGAGGGGTTAGAAAGGTGGGTGGAACGTGTTTTCTAATTTTGGTCCAGTCACTTACTGTTAGCTGAGTGACTTGGGCTGGACACGTAACCTCACTGGGACACGTAACCTCACTGGGACTCAGTTTCCTCATCTGTAAAATAGGAATAATAGTCCCTCATACCTCCTAGTAGTGGGTATCAAATGTAAATCATTAAAAACTGCCTGGTACATAGTAAATGCTCAGTGAATATGAGCATTAATTTTTGTCCTTATAATGTATCCCTCTGGTGAAGAGGAAATTAGATGTTGTGTGTGAGTTACCTACAGAGGGTCCAGCTCAAAGACAGAGGCAGAAATAATCCCTTTACTAAGGGAAGATCATTCTTTTCTGCTGTAGGAATCTGGCTGTGCTTTCCTTCCCAGAAGCACAAGGCTTCACAAAGATGACTCTGTTTGTTTGTTAAGACTGCCATAACAAAGTACCACAAACTGAGTAGTTTAAATAACAGAAATGCATCCTTTCATAGTTCTGGAGGCTAAAAGTGTGAAATTAAGTTATCCAGCAGGGTTAGTTCCTTTCAAGGGTTGTGAGGGAAGGATCTGTCCAGGTCTCTCTTTTTGGCTTGTAGATGGCCGTCTTTTCCCTCACACCATCTTTCTTCCTTCTATGTGTATCTCTGTGTCCAAATCTCCTCTTCTTTTTTTTTCGCGGGAGGCCAGTGGGGAAGGGCAGGGTCTCACTGCATCACCCAGGCTGGAGTGCAGAGGTGCGATAATGGCTCACTGCAACCTCAAACTCCAGGGCTCAGGTGATCCTCCTGTCTCAGACTCCTGAGTAGCTGGGACCACAAGCACATGCCACCACACCTGGCTAATTTTTTTTTTTATTTGTAGAGATGGGGTCTCACTATGTTGCCCAGGCTGGTCTCAAATTCCTGGGCTCAACCAATCCTCCCACCTCCCAAAGTGCTAGGATTACAGATGTGAGCCGCTGTGCCCGGCCCAAATCTCCACTTTTTTTTTTTTTTTTTTTTTTTGAGATGGAGTTTAGCTCTTGTTGCCCAGGCTGGAGTGCAATGGCGTGATCTCAGCTCACCACAACCTCCGCCTCCTGGGTTCAAGCGATTCTCCTGCCTCAGCCTCCCGAGTAGCTGGGATTACAGGCATGTGCCACCATGCCCAGCTAATTTTGTATTTTTAGTAGAGACTGGGTTTCTCCATGTTGGTCAGGTTGGTCTGGAACTCCTGACCTCAGGTGATCTGCCTGCCTTGGCCTCCCAAAGTGCTGGGATTACAGGTGTAAGCCACCGCGCCCAGCCTCCACTTCTTATAAGGACACCAGTGTTGTTGGATTAGGGCCCACCCAAATGACCTCATTTTGATTTGGTTACCTCTGTGAAGGCCCTGTCTCCAAATGATGTGACATACTGAGGGTTAAGACCTCAACATATGAATTTCAGAGGGACTAACTCAACCCATAGCAATGACCTGGGGGAAAGGACAATGCTTAACTTGAAGGTGGATTTCAAGTCTTAACACCAGAATAGAGAAGATAATTTGGAGGAGAAAGGCCTCCTTGAGGCCTGTCAAATCCTCCCTGGAGCATGGCTATTTACATAAATACAATAGTGTCATGTTTTCAAAGCATCAGAACCTAGTTATGGGACCCAAATAATTAAATTACTTGTTTTCCACTCTAAACCTCTGTTCCCCATTCCTAATTTCATCTGCCAATATCAAACAGGAAATCTGAGATTCCCCAGTAAAAACTATGCCATCCTCAATTCCTTGGCAATGGAGTTGCAAAGAAGGAGCAATGGATAGGGAGTTAATGGAGCTAGACCCACGCGCTTGCTGTGTGATCTTGGCCACGTGACCACCTCTCTGGACCTCAGTCTCAATTGTAGTTTGTGTGATTGTGTATGTGTGTATGCACAGGTGTAAGAAAGGTGGAGGGATGGGCCGGGTGTGGTGGCTCACACCTGTAATCTGAGCATTTTGGGAGGCCAAGGCAGGCAGATCACGAGGTCAGGAGTTTGAGACCAGCCTGGCCAATATGTTGAAACCCCATTTCCACTAAAAATACTAAAATTAGCCAGGCATGGTGGCGCACCTCTGTAGTCCCAGCTCCTCAGGAGGCTGAGGCAGGAGAATCGCTTGAACCTGGGAGGTGGAAGTTGCAGTGAGCTGAGATTGCACCACTGCACTCCAGCCTAAGCGACACAGCAAGACTCCTTCAAAAAAAAAAAAGAAGAAAGAAAGAGAGAGAGAGAGAGGGAGGGAGGGAGGGAGGGAGGGAAGGAAAGAAAGAAAGGTGGAGGGAGACGATCTGACTTCTGACTGCTGCTCTAACGGGAGGGTCATGGGACAAAGCTGGTGAACCTTCAATTTCATATGAAGGTAAGCAATTCCAAATATAATTTTAAAACCCCAAAGCACCCAAGTATGTCAGAGTAGGATGCAACACTGCATGCGCTTTTATGCTAAAACATGAGGTTTTAGAGAAATTAGAGATACACTAGGCTTTTAGTGGCTGCCGCATACTTCATTTCATAACCCTGATCCCTGGTGTCTGAGCTGTTTCCTGTGTGCCAGTAGGGGCTCTTCATTGGAAAAATCTGAAATGCTTTGGACTAGATAATGGCAAAGACATTCCAGTTCAGAAACCAGAAAGCTTGGACCTGAACTCACTTCTGACACTGACAATCGCCTCCCTTTGTTCAGCCACATTTTCACTATGCCTGCAACAGCCAGGCCAGGTGGGAGGCCTGCACCAATCAGAAAAGACGCAGCTGGACTTTGGGAGGCCAAGGTGGGCGGATCACCTGAGGTCAGGAGTTCGAGACCAGCCTGGCCAACATAGTGAAACCCCGTCTCTACTAAAAATACAAAAAATTAGCCAGCCATGGTGGTGGGCGCCTGTAATCCCAGCTACTCGGGAGGCTGAGGCAGGAGAATCGCTTGAACCCAGGAGGCAGAGGTTGCAGTGAGCTGAGATCCTGCCATTGTACTTCAGCCTGGGCGACAGTGTGAGACTCCATCTCGAATAATAATAATGATAATAATAAATACAAAAATTAGCCAGGCATGGTGGTGTGCACCTGTAATCCCAGCTACTTGGGAGGCTGAGGCAGGAGAATTGCTTGAACCCCGGAGGCAGAAGCTGCGGTGAGCCAAGACTGTGCCATTGCACTCCAGCCTGGGCAACAATAGCAAGACTCCATCTCCAAAAAAAAGAAAAAAGAAAAGATGCAGCTGGGAGAAGAGGTGCACAGATGGTGGGCGTGGAAGCAGAGGAAGTGGAATCAACCACTGGAGGAAGCAGGCTTTGGCAGTTTTGTGGGGAAATGTCTCGGGGCTTCCCCAATCTTCCAGTTCCTCTGATGGTCAAAATGATAGGAATTTGAAAGCGAGAGCTGGCTGGGCGTGGTGGCTCATGCCTGTAATCCCAGCACTTTGTGAGGCCAAGGCGGGAGGATTGGTTGAGCGCAAGAGTTCAAGACCCCCCTGGGAAACATAGTGAGACCTTGTCTCTATAGAAAATAAAAATAAATTTAAAAATTAGCCAGGCATGATTGTGCATACTTGTAATCCCAGCACTTTGGGAGGCTGAGGCAGGAGGATCACTTGAGCCCAGGAATTCGAGGCTGCACTGAGCTAAGATCACACCACTGCACCCCAGTCTGGGTGACAGAGTGAGGCCCTGTCTAAAAAAAAAAAAACAAAAAAAAAAACAAAAGAAAGAAGAAAAGAAAAGATAAAAGAAAGTCAGAGCCCGCCTTTCTCTCAAGCTCCAGCCCTCTCTTCTCTCCTTCACAGCCAAGCTTCTTGAAGGTGATGTGTATCCTTCTCCACTTGCTGTACTCTGGCTTCTGTCCCCCAGCACCCACTTAAACTTGATCTCCATAATGTCCTGAGCACCCACCTCCTTGCTGCTAATGACAGTGAGTCCTCTTCAGTCCTCATCTCACTGGCCCTCTGGCAGACTCTCTGGCTTAACAGTTACTGCCTCCCTTGGATTTCCTCCTTACTCTCCAGCTGCTCCTTCTCAGCCACACAGAAGCTTCTCCTTCCCCTGGCAGCTCTTCCTTCTGCACATCCTCACCTGCTCTCCCAGATCAACCTGTCTCTTTACAGTGATGGTCCCCAGTGTCCAACCCAGGCCTAGAGCTCTGCTGGACCTTCCAGCCTGGCCACCTGACATTCCCCTGGACATCCCACAGTCCTTTCAAACTCAGCAAGGATCAAGGGGGGTCAAGGCCTTCCCCTGGACCCCATCCTTCTTCCATCTGTGTTCCCAGGCACTGAAACCAACTGCAGAGCTACCCATGGTGCCTCCCTCCCCTTTGCCCTCCTCTCGTTTTGTCTATAGATTAATTGGTTAGCTTCAGTCTCATTCTGTGAATTGCACCTCTTAGCATTCTTCATTTCCACGTTTCAGCTGTTCTTGACCACATTTGGGCTCCCTCCAGCTGCTCCAAATCCCACAGCTGCCACTTAGCAATGCTCGTTCTCTTTCCTGCAGTGCCTGCCTTGGTCAGGCCTAGGTGCATCTCTAGGTGCTGATTTCAAGACAGCTGAGTTCCCTTTAGCCAGGCACGGTGGCTCACGCCTGTAATCCTAACACTTTGGGAGGCCGAGGCGGGCAGATTGCCTGAGCTCAGGAGTTCAAGACCAGCCTGGGTAACATGGTGAAACCCTGTCTCTACTAAAAATACAAAAAATTAGCCAGGTGTGGTGGCACGAGCCTGTAATCCCAGCTACATGGGAGGCTGAGGCAGGAGAATAGCTTGAACCTGGGAGGTGGAAGTTGCAGCGAGCTGAGATCGTGCCACTGCACTCTAGCCTGGGCGACAGAGTAAGACTCTGTCTCAAAAAAAAAAAAAAAAAGACAGCTGACACAGGGTCCCTGAGCCCATGAGAGGGGCACAACAGCACACAGAGCAAGGCAGGAACAAGGCAAGCCCCTGACAGATCTCATGAATAAAAACCAGGAACCAGCCCAGGACTCAGGACTAGACACAGCAAAGAAATCTCGCTCCTCATCCAAGCTCTCCCACTGCAATAGATTTTGGTCACCTGCCCATGAATGTCCTGTGTGGTCAGCCGGTCAATAAACCTATCTCCACCTCTCCTCTGTAACACATAAGCAAGAATTGGATTTAAGGAACTGGCTGGCAAGCTGGGCTGGGATGAATTTGTTTGCCCAGGCCAGATTGATTCTAGATGACTGATACATAGGATTTTTAAATCTAAAGGCCAAGGACCCTAATGAAGATCTCCTTGGGAGAGCTGGTATGAGCAGCACTCTCGAGTCTCCCTTCCAGATGTCTTGAAAATATCCTGTCTGAGGCCATCAAGTCCAGCTCTGCTTGGCAGGGCTTAGCGGTGAACAACCATGGTGGTTCTCAACAGTGGTTCTCCACAGGGGCATATTTGGCAACTTCTGAAGACACCTGTGGCTGTCACATCTTGAGTCAGGGAGAGGTGCCACTGGCATCTAGTGGGTAGAGGCCAGGGCTGCTGCTAAACATCCTACAATGCACAGGAGAGTCCTCAACAAAGGATGACCTGTCCCAACAGGTGATCAGTGCCAAGGTTAAGAAACCCTACTATGAAGTCAGACAGCTTGGCTTCATACCCCAGATCCACCTGGAGCAACTCACCTACTTTCCACTGGCTTTGGTTTTCTCCACTTTTAAAGGGCTGGATATTTATCTCTACCCATAGGGTTGTTGTAAAGAAAAAAATGAGATAACTTGTGAAAGGTACTTGGAAACATTCTTGTTATACAATAAAGCACTCAAGAAAGTATCCTTTTTGCTGCTAACTGCAGCACAGTGAAGATACGGATCTTCACTGCCAATGCATTCAGATATAGATGAAGATTTCCATCTTGTCATCACATTTGGCAGAATCAGGAAGTCCCCATCTCACTGTGGAGGCTTCACTTCACTCTAGATTGAGCTGTGCCTCTGAGACCCACAGGGACAAAGCACACAAGCTTCCACCTGGATGGATTTAGCAGCTCCCCTCCTGGCTCCCTGGGCTTGCTTCCTTGTCAGTCTCTGCAGACACTGACCCAGAATCGACCCCAGACTCCATGGCTGGGCTCTTCCCCACTGGCAGCTGAGTCCCAAGCTGCTCCAACTCAACTGTTCTTGACCACGTTTGGGCTCCCTGACCACCCTCTGGCTGGTGCTGTGGCCTCAGCTCACTCCATTATTGATGCTGACCGCCTGAGCGGCCTCAGCTGGCTTCCCATCCAGCTAGGGCACTAACAAACACTGGAGAGTGGTACATTTCTGTTTTTCTAGCTTTTAGTTATACCTGATCTGTACTTGGAATTCTTTTTTTTTTTAATTATTATACTTTAAGTTTTAGGGTACATGTGCACAACGTGCAGGTTTGTTACATATGTATACATGTGCCATGTTGGTGTGCTGCACCCATTAACTCGTCATTTAACATTAGGTATATCTCCTAATGCTATCCCTCCCCCCTCCCCCCACCCCACTACAGGCCCCAGTGTGTGATGTTCCCCTTCCTGTGTCCATGTGTTCTCATTGTTCAATTCCCACCTATGAGTGAGAACATGCAGTGTTTGGTTTTTTGTCCTTGTGATAGTTTGCTGAGAATGATGGTTTCCAGCTTCATCCATGTCCCTACAAAGGACATGAACTCATCATTTTTTATGGCTGCATAGTATTCCATGGTGTATATGTGCCACATTTCCTTAATCCAGTCTATCATTGTTGGACATTTGGGTTGGTTCCAAGTCTTTGCTATTGTGAATAGTGCTGCAATAAACATACGTGTACATGTGTCTTTATAGCAGCATGATTTATAATCCTTTGGGTATATACCCAGTAATGGGATGGCTGGGTCAAATGGTGTTTCTAGTTCTAGATCCTTGAGGAATCGCCACACTGACTTCCACAATGGTTGAACTAATTTACAGTCCACTTGGAATTCTTTAAAACATTCAACAAAAGAAAAAAAGATAACAGTAGTGGAAAGTTTGTAAGAAGGAAAAAAGAGGTGAAAAGCATTTAAAAAAATTTTTGAATTACAAATATACCTACCTTACTTTTCACATGTACTGTATATAAAAAAGCATTGTGGCTAAGTGTATTGGTTTCCAAAACACACCCCGCCTGCTGCCAAACATGCTTTAATTATTTAGGTAGTAGAGTTGGGAGGGGAGGCAGAGGGAGAGAGAAGGAGAATATTAAAAATCCTAGAATTTGTATAAAAGGAGAACCAACACTTTCATGGGTTAAGTAATGAAAAAAAAATAGCTAACCTTTTATTTTAAGGAAAAGTCAGTCTCCCAAAGGCAGAGATTGAAATGCACTATCACTTAGGGAACAATCAGCTTGACCAAGCATCCCCAGCAACTCCCTCCTAGGACTCTTGCAGTCTGAGGGGTCAGGCTGCATTCTCCTAGTGGCAGCACAGCAGGCTCTGAAGTGCCTGACAGTGAAGTTGAAGGAGCAGAGTGAGGCAAATTCCTGCTCCAAACCTGCTCTTCCATTCTACAGACAGACAGGAAGAGGAGTGACACAGCTTGCCAACTCAGCCAGTCATAAAAGATTGATCCGTTTCTTCCAAACTGATGGTTCCTCCCTTTAGGAAATTGGGCACTTGAAGAAGCTTCTCCCATCCCAGTTGATTCTTCTGTGCCCATTTTCTCAGTAGCAAGCCATTAGCATGATGTTCAAGGAACAATCATCTAACACATGATGTACTGACGCTCTGTTTGATCAAACTGGGGCTTAAGAATAGCTGTGAAGGGCCAGGTGCAGTGGCTCATGCCTGTAATCCCAGCACTTTGGGAGGCCGAGGTGGGTGGATCACCTGAGGTCAGGAGTTCGAGTACCAGCCTGGCCAACATGGTGAAACCCTGTCTGTACAAAAATTAGCCAGGCCTGGTGGCAGGCGCCTGTAATCCCAGCTACTTGGGAGGCTGAGGCAGGAGAACCACTTGAACGTGGGAGGCAAAGGTTGCATGCAGTGAGCCGAGATCGCGCCACTGCACTGCAGCCTGGGCGACAGAGAGAGACTCCATCTCTAAATAAATAAATAAATAAAATAAAAAGAATAGCTGTGAGATGGAAGAGGTTGCAAGTTTCCCTGGGAGCTTGTGGCACACAGAAGACCCCAGGACCTTGGCCTTAATGGGGTTAAGTTGCTGGGACGGGGGCTGGCTACTTCCACTCTAGAATAATAGTACTGAAGACCCCTTTGTTCATTTACTACTTCATTCATTCAGAGAATATTTATTGAGCATCTACTATGTGTTTCCAGGCACTATTCTAGGCACTGGAGTTACAGTAGAGAACAAAACAGAAAAAGTCCTGCCCTCATGGAGCTAATATTTTAGTGGAGTGAGACAGATAATAAATAAAGTAAGTAAGATATATACTCTGTGAGCGTGTTAAGAGCCATAGAGAAAAATTAAGTAGTGGAGGGGGCAGGGTGTGTGGGGAAGAGGTGTTGCCATTTCAGAGAGTTCTTGGAAAGCCTCACTCAAAGCTGATGTTTCAGTGAAGACCTGGGAGGTGACAGGTGCTGTACTGACACCTGGGAAAAGAGTGTCCAAGGCAAAGCAAACAGTCAGTGCAAAGGCCCTGAGGTGGGCATGATGCTGGTGTATTTGGAAGACCAGGGATGACATCAGATCAGAGGAGAAGTGGGGGTAGAGGTAGATCATGCAGGACTTCACAGGCTGCTGCAAGCCCTTTGGGTTTTTCTCCAACTGAAATGGAAAGACACTGGAGGGTTTTATGTGGAAGAGTGACACCAAATGTTTTATGAATCACTGTTAGCTCATTTCTCAATTATATTATTACCACCATTTTAAAGGCAGGGAAACTGAGGTTCAGAAGGGTTAGGAGAGTTTCCCATAGGCACACAGCATGAGCTGCCAGAACTTCTCTCCTTTACTTATTTATTTATTTTGAGATGGAGCCTCGCTCTGCAGAGTGCAGTGGCGTGATCTCGGCTTACTGCAACCTCCGCTTCCCGGGTTCAAGCGATTCTCCTGCCTCAGCCTTCTGAGTAGCTGGGACTACAGGCGTGCGCCACCACGCCTGGCTAATATTTGCATTTTTAGTAGAGACGGGGTTTCACCATGTTGGCCAGGATAGTCTCGATCTCTTGATCTCATGATCCGCCCGCCTCGGACTCCGAAAGTGCTGGGATTACAGTGGGGAGCCACCACGCCTGGCCAACTCCTCTCCCTTCTAATCCAGGGCTCTTGGTGCTCCTGCATGTGGTTTCCAAATGTTCTCAACTCTTCTCCTGCTTGCGAAGGGGAGACCAGAGCCTTGGAGCTGGGAAAGGGGCAGGCAGGGCTGACTCTTCTCGAACCTGGATTGCTGGGCACCTGTTGTCCAGCATCATTTGAGGGCATGTATGGAAAGTGCTCTGGAAATTTATCAAGTATGGCACACATGGTGAGTGTTATGAGAGACTATCAAGATGCTCTCAATGATTCCTGCTGAACCCAGGTCCCGAGTGCCCAACAGGCCTCCATTTGAGCAATGGGTTGGCCATTGCTTGCAGCTGCTATTCATCTAGGAAGGTCCCAGCACCGGCCCCTGTTTCCACCTCCCCCAGCCCTCACATGTGGATCCACTGGTTTCACCTACAGCTCCAACCTTGGCCTGGTTCACTGATCGATCAGCCTGAGGCTAGAAGCACTTACACAGCTGGAGAGCAAGTCACTCTTTCTACTGGCACCCAGCACTGTGCCTGCAGCACAGACGTTGTCACACACCTGTCATCCCCTTGGGCACTGGGCCTTGCCCTCCTGTGTAGCCCTCAGCTGGGTCAGCCTGGCTCCTCCTGTGGGGGCGGGGGGCTGGCCCCAGAGCTGCCCTGGCTAAGGCCACAGGGTCATACTGGAAGTGAAGAGACCAGCCTCAACAAATCCAGGAAACAGACCCAGGTAGGAGTATGAAGGGCATGGCTGTAGTGTGGGGTGTGGAAGCCCAATTCTGGGCTTCCCAGAATTTCCCAGCAGGCTTGGGGGAGGGGTGGTGGCAGCCGGCCCAGTGGAAGGGAACCTCCATCCACCCTAGAAAGATTGTCCCACTTTCCTTGTGGGTCAGCACCTCACAATGTCACCACCAGAAGGGCTTTCTTCCCCACGTGGATTACATAGCAGGTAGATGGATTTGTGCTTGCAGACACAGAGGGGCCAGAGTTTTAAAGGCCGTCAGTACCCTATGGCCCATCTCAAAGAAAAAGACAAGGATAAGCAAAATTAGAAGGAAAGAAAGAAAGACTGTGAAAGTTAAACAAAACCACCCACAAATAGCTTGAGGCAGAAAAAAGATTGTACCATATCATGGCAATCGTGGACAGTTTGGCAGCTGAGGGAAAGATGACTCATTCCCAGGCTCCGCTTGCATAATCCTCCCCAGCCCAGGCAGGAGAATGAAACTAGGAAACTAATGCAATGACATTTAGTAGCAAAAAGGAAGCCCACACAACATTTGTGCAAGGCCATCCAAAAATAGCGGGCTCCTCCATGCTTGGGTTTTGAAACTATGCATTTTGCTTGAAATGCCTGAGTCGTGGCACATTTTTCTTGGGCCACCCACACCCTAATTCAGTTCATTTCAATTTAGCAGACATTTAATGCAGGCCTACTGTGCTCCAGGCTCTGTGCTAAGGATTTGGGAGTGGCAAATACAAGGATGGGGGAGACACTAAAAGGAAAGTGTGAAGGGAAGAATGAATGGAGTCAAACCCCACCACGATCCCTTACCAGGTCTGAACCTCAGTTTTTCTGTCTATAAAGTGGGAACAATGCCCACCTCATGAAATTGGGTGAGAGTTAAATGAGAAGAGCAAAGCCACAGGGGCTCATGAAAGGAGTCCTCAACTCTGCTCAGGGTGATCAGGAGGGCCAGCATGGAAGAAGAGGTCTTTGAAATGAGCCTTGACTCGTTTTAACTGAACCAAACTGCCAGACTGAATAGTGGCAAGTATTTCTTCTGTGCCTGCTGGGTGTCAGGCCTGGTGCCAGGTCCTGAGAATGTAAGGACAAAGGAGAGAAACCCATCATCAAGCAGTAATAATCCTAACAGTAGAAACAGTAAAAATAATACAGGGAAGCAGCTAGGCATAACGGTTGTGGGTGCTAGTTCTGAAAACAGACTCTCTGTGTACAAATCCTAGTTCTTTTACTCTCAGCTGTGTGGCTTGAGCAAGTTCTTTAACCACTCATTCTATGCTCCTGTTTCCTTTTCTATAAAATTAGTATACAAATAGCAATTCCTTATAGGATTGCTGTAAAAATTAATTGGAACAGTGCTTGCAAAGCACTTACCCTAGTGCCTGGTAAGTGGTCTGTCAGGGTAAGCTGCCACTATTTTCATTGCTACCATCACCATTATCTTCATCACCATTATCACCATCACATATCACAGAAGAGAGGGAGGTACAGAGTCCTCCAAGCAGAGGAGAACTTGGGAGAGTCTGGGAATGCCAGAGGAAGGAATGGTTATTCTTGAAGTGAGTTTTGAAAGACAAGGAGAAGTTTGCCAGTAGGATTCTGGAAGAAAGAGGTATTCCAGGCAGGGGGACAATATGAGAAAAAAGCATGAATGTGCAGAAGATAAATGTTCAGGAAACAGGAAATGGCTCAGGCCGACAGCCAGGCTGAAAGGATGGCCTGACCAGGGAGAGAGAGCGCAAGCGGGAAGGGAGTGAAAGTCCTTCCTTTCTTGGCCTTTTGCACACACCCTCCTGGCACATGCCAGGCAGTTAGGAAGCCCTGGGCCTGGACATGAGCACTAGCTCTCTCACAGAGCCCTTTCTGACCTTGGCTTCCTTCCAGGAGATGTTAAGACACAGCCTTACTGAGAATGCAGCCACGGTTACTATCACATTTATTGAGAAAACTATCCCTTATGTTATTCAGAGCTCTTTGCATACAGATGCTCAAGATAAATTCAACTTAGAATTCAGCCAGGAAAAAACATTGATAAAAATAATTTATAACTTTCATTCAGAGTTTACAACATGCCAGCCTCTAAGTGCTTTACATTATTAGCTCATTTAATTCTCACAACAACCCTATGAAGTAGGCACTATGATTGCTCCTGTTTTACAAATAGAGGAACTGAATGATAAAGAGGTTAACTCATTTGCCAAAGCAACATAGCTAGTAACTGGCAGAGCAAGGGCTCACGTTCTGGGAGTCAGGCTTTAGAGCATGTATTCTTTTTTTTTTTTTTTTTTGAGACAGGGTCTTACTCTGTTGCCCAGGCTGGAGTGTGGTGGCACAATCTCAGCTCACTGTAATCTCCACCTCCCGGGTTCAAACAATCCTCCCCCTCAGCCTCCCCAGTAGCTGGGACTACAGGCACATGTCACCACGCCCAGCTAATTTTTGTATATTTTGGTAGAGGTGGTGTTTCCCCATGTTGGCAAGGCTGGTCTTGAACTCCTGACCTCAGGTGGTCTGCCCACCTCAGCCTCCCAAAGTGTTGGGATTAATGTGTGATCCACCGCGCCTGGCCAACATGTGCTCTTTCTTAACTCCTTTGTAATAAACAGAACTCTTGTCCTTTCTGTGTTTCCCTTTTTGCTTTGGCCACTGTCAGGGTTGACACTTCCCACTACATTCTTCCTTGCAATTTGTGCTCCAGCTGCTCTGGGCGCCTCACTTTTTCCAGAATTCCTTTGCATTGTCATACCTCTATGCCTTTGCTCATGCCAGTCCTCCTACCTGATATGACTTGCCCTTTTTTTTTTCTTTTTTTAAACTTAATGACATGGAAAATTTATCATTTTGTAAGTGGAAGAAGTAAGTTACAAAACTACATATATACAAATACAGGCTGGGCACAGTGGCTCACGTCTGTAATCCCAGCACTTTGGGAGGCCAAGGCAGGCAGATTGCTTGCGGCCAGGAGTTCGAGACCAGCCTGGCCAACATGGTGAAACCCTGTCCCTACTAAAAATATAAAAATTAGCTGGGCATGATGGTAGGCACCTGTAATCCCAGCTACTCGAGAGACTAAGGCAGGAAAATTGCTTGAACCTGGGAGACAGAGGTTGCAGTGAGCAGAGATCACGCCATTGCACTCCAGCCTGGGCCACAGAGTGAGACTATGTCTCAAAAAAAACAAACAAACATAAATAAATAAATAAATAAACTTCCATTGTTGGTAAATAATATTTGAAGTGAATATATGAAAAAACCTCTGAAGATTTACGCACCAAAATAACATTGTTTAGATCTGAATGGCAGAATAACAAATTATTTTATTTATTTTTTTCTTGGTGATTTCTATTTCTTGAATGTTCACAGAAAATACATATCATTAAATTGTTACTTTTAAGAAAAATGTAAGTTAATTTTTTTCCATTAAACAATTTTTTTAAAAATGACTTATTACCCAACCAGGCGCAGGAGCATTTTGGGAGGCTGAGGCGGGCAGATCACGAGGTCAGGAGATTGAGACCATCCTGGCTAACATGGTGAAACCCTGTATCTACTACAAATATGAAAATTAGCCGGGCATGGTGGTGGGTGCCTGTAGTCCCAGTCACTCAGGAGGCTGAGGCAGGAGAATGGTGTGAACCTGGGAGGCGGAGCTTGCAGTGAGCCGAGATTGCACCACTGCACTCCAGCCTGGGCGACAGAACGAAACTCCATCTCAAAAAAATAAATAAATAAATAAATAATGACTTTTACCATTTTGACCCTTTTTAAGTATGCAGTTTTATGACATTAAGTACATGTGCATTGTTATGCAACCATCTAGGATGATGTTCTAACCTCATTTCCAGCTTAGCTGCATTCACTATCTTTCCAGGACTAGGGTAGTTTTCACCTTCTGTTTAAAACTTTCTCTGTCTCCTCCCATACCCCCAGCAGAAATGATGGCTCATCTCTCTCCACTCTCCTGTTATGGGGAGTGTGTCATTATGTGTCACTCATATCATTCTGCAATAGTGGTCAAGTGAGCAGCCCCTAGAGCCTTCATTTCCTGTATTTGATACCTACTATTTGTGTCCTAGCATAGCTGGGGCAAGTCACTTAATCTATCCGTGCCTCAGTTTCTTCAACTTTAAAAATAGACATTATCAGAATGGCTATTACTACAACATCAAAAAATAGCAGATGCTGGCAAGATTGCAGAGAAAAGTGAACTCTTATACACTGAAAGTGGGAATGTAAATTAGTTTAGCTGCTTTCAGTGGAAAGCAGTCTGGAGATTTCTCAAATAACTAAAAATAGAACTACCATTCGACCCAGCAATCCCATTTCTAGGTATATTCCCAAAGGAATATAAATCGTTCTATTATAAAGACACATGCACACATATGTTTATCTCGGCAGTATTCACAACAGCAAAGACATGGAATCAACCTAGAGGCCCATCAGTGGTGGACTGAATAAAGAAAATGTGGTACATACACACCATGGAATACTATGCAGCCATAAAAAAGAATGAAATCATGTCCTTCGCTGAGGCGATTATCCTAAGTGAATTAATGCAGGAACAGTAAACCAAATACCACATGTTCTCACTTATAAGTAGGAGCTAAACATTGAGTACACAGGGACACAAAGAAGAGAATGATAGACACCAGGGCCTACTTGAGAGTAAAGGGTGGGAGGAGGGTGAGGACTGAAAAACTACCTATCAGGTACTGTGCTGATTACTTGGGTGATAAAATTACACCAAACCCCTATGACATGCAATTTACCTATGTAACAAACCTGCACATATATCCCTTGAACCTAAAACTTGGAAAGGAAAAAATAGACATTATTAGTTTTATTTCACAGATAAGGACACCAAGGCTTACAAAGGTTAAGTTTGCCCAAGATCCCAAAGAGGGTAAGTAGTGAAACACTTTTAAAGCAAGTTATCTGTCCCTAGAATGCACATGTTTAATCTGTGCCCCTCTAAATAATAACAATGCTGCCATTTATTGATCACTTATTATGTGGCAGGCTGTCAGCAAGGTATGTGGTGCAATAACCTATTTAATCCTCATAAGTAGCCCCATAAAAATGGTTATTCGTAGCCTTTCTTTTTTTGTTTTTTTTTTTTTTTTTTTGAGATGGAGTCTCGCTCTGTCACCTAGGCTGGAGTGTAGTGGCGCGATCTTGGCTCACTGCAACCTTCTCCTCCCAGGTTCAAGTGATTCTCCTGCCTCAGCCTCCTGAGTAGCTGGGATTACAGGCATCCACCACCATGCCAGGCTAATTTTTTTGTATTTTTAGTAGAGACATAGTTTCACCATCCTGGCCAGGCTGGTCTTGAACTCCTGAACTTGTGATCCACCCGCCTCAGCCTCCCAAAGTGCTGGGATTACAGGCATGAGCCACCGCGCCCTGCCCCGTAGCCCATTTTACAGATGCAGAAACTGAGGCCCAGAGAGGTGAAGTCATTTGCCTAAATTCCTCAGCAGAATCAGAATTTGGTGACTATAAAGAATGCCTTCTTATTCACTACACTATGCAAAAACGGTTTGATTTCTCAAGTCTGTAACTGAGGACTCAATTGATGACTACAGATCGTTCTTATGACAGAGAAGGGCAAGGCTTTAGAGTTCAAAGACAGGGATTCAGCAAGGACTCGAAAGTATGGAGAAGCCTTCACAGAAGAGGCTGCACTGAGTCCTGCAGACTGGCGGTGGCGGGCCCATCCTACCTGGGGCTGGCAGTGAAGGTGGGACTCCTCAGAAGCTGTCAGTTCTCAGTTAAGATTAATGAGACAGAAGTCGGATCTGGGCCAGGGCTATTGCCCAGGAGATACCACTGGAAGCCAAAGCCCAGCTAGAGATGGCCAGTGTTAAAGATGAGCTCAATTCGGGAGATGCCCAATTAGAGCAGGGAGAACACTAGAATTCACAGGTGCACTCAGCAGGTGTCTGAGCAGATGGCTGGGTGTGGGAAGGGGAGAGTGTGGGAAGACTCCAAATGGGCCTCTCATGGGGCCTCCTTTCCACAGTTACAGGCTTCTCTCCTGGAAGCCAAAGCCCTCCCCACCATGGGTGCCCCTCTGTCAGCCTTAATGACAACTCAGGCCTCCAACAGGGTAAGATAACAGGAAGCATTCCAGGGAGCCAAAGGATAAGACGTGCGCAGGGTGTGATGTGGAAGAGTGAAAGGTGGAGATAGAGGGGAGGAGACAGGCAGAGCACAGAAAGGGGGAGGGAAAGGGCACTTTGGAAGCAGCTGTTTATTTACAGTTGAGGCCTTCCTGGGAAATCAAGGTCACCTCTTCCTAAAGCCAGTTCTCCAGGCTCTGCTTGTCAAAGCTTTGCTAGTTGTGTTCAGGCTGTGTGCTTGAAAGTAACACTGCTGCCCTTTGGAGGAAATGCTAGTTAACTCAGGCCTTCTGCAGACAAAGCCTGGCCTTCCCACCTGCTGACCCCTTTCTTTTCTGGTGATCACCTGCTGGGTTCCCCCATTATGTCCACTCTACAATGTGCACGTGATGTGTGTGTGTGTGTGTGTGTGTCTGTGCGTGTGTGTGTTTCCAAAGGAAAGAGGGCTGAGCACGAATAACAGCAACTACATCTATCATCCTTTAAGCTTTACCCTGATCCAAGATTGCTCTCAACAAATTCTCACAATGATCCCTCAAAGTAGATCTTTTTATTAACTCTTTTTACAGGTACAGAATCGTGGGTCACACAGCTAAGAACTAGCTGAGCTGGAACTTGAGCCCAGGCCTGCCTGATTCCAAGACAATTAGTCAAAAAGTCCTCTCTGGGGGTGCGCTGAGGTGGGAGCTTCATCTTTTCTGGTTTCATCCTGAAACACTACCACGTGTGGTTTACTTCATCATCCCCTTTGAACCATTAACTCTACCCTCTACCCAGCCCTGGAGATGTACAAAAGCTAAAAAAAATAGACAAAACATGGTAACAGGGTATCAACAGAGACTCTGAGGAGCAGTACTTGGTCCAGATTGAGGGGAGGCTTTTAGGGACTATTTCTTGAAGGATGAAACATCTAAGCTGAAACTTGAAGGGTGAGTAGGAACAGACAGGGATAGTGGAAAGGTATTTAGGCAGAGATGAGAGTCTGTGCAAAGGTCTGGAGGCGTGGAATACCAGGGCTTCTTCAGGAAACTCACTGGTCATTTGGTATGGGCAGACCCCTGGGAGTAGCAGAAATGCAGTTGGTGAAGGTAGCAAGTACTTACCTATCCTCCTAAGGAACTTGGACTTCATCACAAGGAGATGACGGGGAGGCACTGAAGGATTTCAGACAGGAGAACAATGAGTTCAGACTCCTGTTTGAGTTGAGCACTGCTCTTTCTACTTTCAGAAAGGCAGCTGTGACACTGTGGACAGCACCTGGAGCCCTGATGTTTAATTCCGAATTGGACCTTAAGCAAGTCACTTCCTCTCTTGGAACTCAGTTTCCTTATTTGTAAAAACTGAAGAGGTTGACCAGATGGCCACTTGGATCATTTCCAGCTCTTACATTCTAAGACAAAAAACTATGACCTCTCCAGGGGAAACAATGAGGATACCAGATCTCTTTCTGGTTTTTTGATTCCTCTAGAGTATACTATAGAACTGAAGAAGGCAGTTGGATGTAAGAGTTTAGAGTTCAAGACAGAGGTCTAGCGGGAGAGAAGCATTTAGGAGCCCTCGGTATACACAACATTTGAAACCCTACGTCATCTCACCCAGTCCCAAGGCTTCGAACATCATCTATACCAAGAGATCTCAAATTTCTCTCTCCAATCATACCTCTGTTCCAAACTCCAAATCACACATCCCACTGCCTTCGAGGCACATCTACTTGGATGTCCAATAGGCACCACCAACAAAACATGTCCAAAATGGAACTCCTGATCTTCCCGCTCTACTACCCTAACCTGCGTCACCCTCACCTTTCCCTATGTCAGTTCATGGCAACTCTATCCTTCCAGTTGTTCAGGTAAAAAATGTACACATCAGCCAGGAGCGGTGGCTCACGCCTGTAATCCCAGCACTTTGGGAGGCCGAGCGGGGTGGATCACGAGGTCAGGAGATCGAGACCATCCTGGCTAAAACGGTGTAACCCTGTCTCTACTAAAAAATACAAAAAAAAATTAGCCGGGCATAGTGGCAGGTGCCTGTAGTCCCAGCTACTTGGGAGGCTGAGGCAGGAGAATGGCGTGAACCCAGGTGGCGGAGCTTGCAGTGAGCCGAGATTGTGCCACTGCACTCCAGCCTGGGCGACAGAGCGAGACTCTGTCTCAACAACAACAACAACAACAACAAAGTACACAATATTCTCAGTTCCTCTATAGCTCTTATACTCCCTATTCAATCCAACCTGAAATATATCCAGAATCCACCTCCATCACTACCACCAGGTTCCAGCCAACATTATTGTTTACCTGGATTAGTGAAACCATCTCCTTATTCCCCTCATGGTCTACCCTTAATGCTGCTTTTTAGAATATCAGCTAGGTCATGTTAGGACTCCCCAGTGACTTTCTTTCTCATCAGAACAAAATTCAAAACCCTTACCCTGACCTACACGGCCCCACGAAATATGCACCCTTCACTTCCTCTCTGACCTCATCCCCTACCACTGTCCCCTTCACTCTGCGCCCTCCAGTTCTTTGAACTCCTGCCTCAGGGCCTTTGCACTTGCTGTTCCCTCTGCCCGGAAAGCTCTCACCTGGAGCACTACAGCTCCATTACTTGCTTTGGGTCTCTGCCCAATGTCAGCTTGTGAGAGAGGCCTTCCTGATCACTCTCACTAAAATAGCACGCCTCTGCCACACTTTGTCCCTTCACTCTGCTACAGTCTTCATTTGAACACTTATCACCATCTAATGAAGATATTTATGCATTGTCTGCCTCCCCACCTACAATGGAAGTTCCATCACCACCTGGACCTTTTGTTCACTGCTTTGTCTGCGATGCCAAGAAAGCTGTCTGGTAAGTTCTCAGTAAGTGCTTTTCATACGAATATGAATAAAACAAAGTGACAAGGTCACATGTCTAGAAAGCATAGGGCAGAGATTTGAATCCGGACACAACCTGCTTGAGGGCTTCAAGCCCAACCACTGTGCGGTTCTTCCTGTTGATGACGGGGCGGGCTGGGGAAATCTGAGGTCCCTCAGCAATTCAGTCCTATACTTAGGGGAAGAGCCGCGGGGCTGCGGGGTGGGTAGGTAAGGACAAGAACACAGTGTGGCTTTTCCCAGCCCTTCCTCTACTCGCTGCGGGGTGTGCTTGGTTTTAACAGCACTGGCCATGGGGTCGTGTGGGCGCAGGGGCAGTCTTCAGGGAAGACAGGATGGGGGTACATACGGAGGGACACTTCTGTCCCCTCAGGGCAGCAGAAAGCACGGACTCTCCGAAGGAGAAAGGCCAGGTGGGAAGGAGGCGCCAGACCTTCGCCGAATTACCTCCCCGGAGAAAATCCACGCGGGGACCTTGGGCAGCAGAACCCTAATGAAGGGACCCTGGCAGGAGGCAGGACCACAGAAATTCAGAAGAAAGAACGAAACAGAGCGAGACTGCACGGTGGGGCCTCCCGGGACGTTCTTCGCGAAGGACGCGCACATTGCAGGGCGCAAGCGTGCCCGGGACGCTGCTGGAGGCGCCGTCGCTCCGCGGCGGAGGCGGCCCCGTTTCCCCGCTCTAGTCCTCGCCACTTCCTCTGCACGGGCTTCCAGGAGACTCGGCCTCCGTCGGCGACGCTGGCCCGCGCGCCCACCGCCCCCCGCCGCGGCCGCGCTCTCCCCTTGCACGCGCGCCACCCGCCCACCCCGTGCGCCGCCGCTCACCCCGTGCGCCGCCGCTCACCCACCCACCTGTGCACACCCTGGCTGGTCGTGGAACGCATCTCCCAGGAGTCCCCAGCAGACTCCAAGACTCTGGGGTCTCGCTCTTGGCTGCAGCGTCAAGACTGGCTGCACAGATGGCCTTGCTGCACATGAAAAAAAGCCATCGGCAGGCTGGGGACCCTGAGCCCTCTGATCTCTTGGCGAAACGGGATTCTCTGTCCACGAGAATCTAAAGGGCCTGGTTTCTTTGCCCTCTACCTCCTCCTCCGTGCATGTGGAGCTGGGGAAAGGCTGAAGTCTGGAAGTTGGGCCACCCGGCTTCCTGTCTCACTGCTGTCTCTCGCTTGCTGTAAGAACTTAGACCAGTGACTCCCGGTCTCAGATTCCCTAACTTTAAAGCCAGCAGTGTAGATAAGATGGTCTCTCCCGTTCCTCCAGGACAGGGATTGGGTCCTATTTTTTCTCATGATCCCCGGATTGAAAAGTGGGAGAGTACATTCGGTTTAAGAATGATTCTTCCTATTGTAATGTATTCCTGTTGGGGTGTGTGTGTGTGTGTGTGTGTGTGTGTGTGTGTGTGTTATTTGAACCAGATGTTTTCATCCCATGTGCAAAGTCCTAAATGGCCCCCATTGTCCTGCAGCTGGGGACACAGAGCAGAGATTTCACACACATGCCGAATTCATCTTAAGGTTCAGTTAAACCCCGAGCTCAAGGGACCAAACCACAACCCACCTGGCTAAAGTTTTCTGTTTCCCGAAAACTCCCCTGCACCTTTGAAGAGGGATGATGTCCCAGAGTTGTGGCTCTGTCCCAACCCCCTCCTGAGAACAGATGAGCCTCAAGGTCGAAGCCTGGGGGAGTGGAGAGCAAGCTGTGTGGGAATCAGGGTGAACCTAAAGTGAGGCCCCAGTTGGAAAGACCGGGTCTTCTCAGTGGCAGGTACTCAGGAGGGGACAGGTTTTTAGAGCTTCAGATGGAAGCCATCTAGAAAATTATACCTTACAGCTGCAGCCATACCTGGCACTTTTGTAAGCACCTCTCCAGTGCCAGCATCGTCCAAAATAAGGGTGTAATGTTGAGGTCATTACTGTGGGCAAAAGGGGGCTCACCTCAGCTGGAACCTCCTGAGAAGTGTACAGAAGTCCTCCCTGACAAGTATGAAACTGGGGTTCAGAGAATTTAAATCGCCTGCCCAAGGTCACACCGCTGGGGAGTAAGGCATTGGCCAGCAGGGATTAGAACCTTCTGTTGTCAGAGCTCGTGATTTTCCCATAATACTACAGACCAGGGTCTAGTTAGGCTCTGACTCGTGGGGGACTTTGGGCCCATCACCTGACCTCCCTCTGGAGGTGGCTCAGTTTCTCACCTGGGCGGGGGATGATGAAGGACCTAGGGAGAGAAATCACAGAAACAGGGGAGGTGCTCACAGCATAGCAGAGCATGAGCAGGGCACAGGGTTGGGGCTGTCATCCTAGGCATGGGGTGTGGGTGGGGGTGTCATCCTGGGCATGGGGTGAGGGTGGGGTGTCCTCCTGGGTGTGGGGTGGGGAGGGGTATCATCCCAAGCACCGGATTGTGGTGGGGTGTCATCCTAGGCATGGGGTGTGGGTGGGGGTGAGTGTCATCGTGGGCATGGGGTGGGGTGGGGGTGTTATCATGGCACAGGGTGGGGGTGGGGTGTCCTCCTGGGTGTGGGGTGGTGAGGGGTATCATCCTGGGCACAGGGTGGTGGTGGGGTGTCATCCTGGGCATGGGGTGGGGGTGGGGTGTCCTTCTGGGTGTGGGGTGGTGAGGGGTGTCATCCTGGGCACAGGGTGGTGGTGGGGTGCCATCCTGGGAATGGGGTGGGGGTGGGGCTGTCATCCTGGGCACCGAATGGGGTGGAGGTGTCATCCTGGCCACGGGGTGGGGGTGGGGAGTCATGCTGGGCATGGGGTGGGGGTGGGGCTGTTATCCTGGGCACAGGGTGGGGGTGGGGGTGCCATCTTGGGCATGGGATGGGGTGGAGGTGTCATCCTGGGCTTGGGGTGGGGGTTTCATCCTGGGCACAGGGTGGGAGTGGAGGTGTCATCCTGGGCAGGGAGTAAGGGTGTGGGTGGGGGTGTCATCCTGCTGTGTACGGGCACCAAGGAAGAATGAGGAGCCATGTATGAAGGGAGACTCTGGGAGGCCAGGCTGCCCACCTCACTTCCCTTCTCCTCCCCCTCCCCCAGCCACAGTCTCCCCAGGCTGGGAGACCTCAAGTCTGATTGCACCAACACCTGGTTTGCATTAAGAAGTTCCTGACTGCTGAAGGAAGCCTCCCATAGAGACTTACTCTTCCCGATTACATAGGGCTTTACAACTTACCAAGTATTTCCAATCATTTTTTATTTTTATCTTCCCACACCTCTTTGAGGTGAGCAGAGAAGGCGTTGTTATTATCCCAATTTTACAGCTCCATGGAAGGGAACTTGCAGACCACAGCCCAGCCCCCTCCCATTACAGACACATTAATGTGGCCCAGAGAGGAGAGGCTACTTGTCCAAGGCCACACAGGTAATGCATGGCAGAGTCAGGACAAGAAATGAACTCTCTTGGCTGATAGGCCGATGTTCTTGCTAATGCACTGACCCAGGACATCCAGACTCCCGGGATTTCCCTGGGAAGTTGCTTAGGCTGGGCGCAGTGGCTCATGCCTGTAATCCCAGCACTTTGGGAGGCCAAGACAAGTGGATTGCTTGAGGCCAGGAATTCGAGACCAGCCTGGCCAATATGGTGAAACCCTGTCTCTATTAAAAATATAAAAATTAGCCGGGCGCGCCTGTAATCCCAGCAGGTGGCTGAGGCAGGAGAAGTGCTTGAACCTGGGAGGTGGAGGTTGCAGTGAGCCGAGACTGTGCCACTTCATTCCAGCCTGGGCAACAGAGCAAGACTGTTTCAAAAAAAAAAAATCCCCTCGACTGGGCATGGTGGCTCATGTCTGTAATACCAACACTTGGAGAGACCGAGTCGGGAGGATCACTTGAGCCTAGGAGTCAAGAGCAGTCTGGGCAACATAGGAAGCCCCCATCTCTAAAAGAAAAATAAACAAATTTAAGCTGGGCATGGTGGTGCATGCCTGTGGTCCCAGCTACTTGGCAGGGCTGAGGTGGGAGGATCGCTTGAGCCCAGGAGGTCGAGGTTGCAATGAGCTAAGATCACGCCATAGCACTCCAGCCTGGGCAACAGAGCAAGACACTGTCTCAAAAACAAAACAAAACAAAACAAAAAACAAGTCCCCTTAACAGCATTTTCCCCAATGTCTGCCTTTTCTTCAAGAAAGTTGGGTGAAGATTAGGGAAGAAAGAAGATTGTGTCTTGACTTTGGCCCTGCCTTCCTGTGCTGGGTTAGGTGAGGGGAGGGGGCTGGTGAAGGGTGAGTGAAGGGTGTGGTGGCAGCCAGCTGGGGTTCCCATGGTGCCCTGCAGCCACACAGTCAGTGGTGGCTAACCCCTACCCTTCTCCTTTTCCATCCTATGTTCCATCCCTGGCCTGTGGTTATTGATGACCACACGGCTCCTCTGTGGCCTACAAGAACCCTCTTCGCAAGGATTCACTTAATCACAACCAGAGGGCAGAAAAAGTGGACTCGGACATTTTTTTAATAACCAGCAGCTACAAAGAGGACTGAAACAAATTGAGTTTTATTAAAAGAATCCTCCATTAGCCAGAAAATGTTATTACCTTGCATCGTCTCCTCCCTGAGCTTTCTGCTTAATAGAGTATTGATTGAAACATACATTTCCAAAGTCTGGTCTCAGAGGAGTGGAAGGGGAAAAACCCAAATAATTCAGAAATGAAGAGACCTCTTGCAGAAACGCAAGAGACCTAGCTGAAGTATTATTCTCTGATAGATTTTGGAGGGATGCTGGAAAGAAAAACAATTAATTAAGCAAGTAACAGGCTGAGGTCTGGCCTGAAGCAAAAGTTTTGTGGCTGAGCTATAAAAAGGTTAAGTGTCTAAGGGAAAACCCAGAAGCATTCTAACCAGCTGCTCAAATGGGTGCTGCTATAATTCCATAGTTTGCACCTGACCTGGGCAACAGCTGGCTCTTGGCTCCCAGCAGGGAGAGTGTGTCCCTACTGATTGATCCAATTGAGAAATTCCTCTTCCACTTTGTACTTTGAAATCCAATAACTTACCTCCTTTCTTCCTCCTGCAACCCCAAAGACAGAAAATTAGCCAGTTGGGTGAATGGACTTCATAAGTGATTCATCATATCAATATCATATCAGGGATGCTAAAGACTGCCCTTTGAGGGTAAGTAGGCAACCATCTTGAGCTCAATTTTCCTCCCCCAGTATGATCCTGAACATCCAATGGCTCCCTGCTACCTTTAGGATAAAGCCTAGGCTTCTTTGCATGCATCTCAAGTCCTCCAAACTGAAACTCACATTATCTTTCCAACTTAATCTAACAATTCTACATCATATGCCATCTGCCCCAGCCAAGCTACTAAGTCTTTCTTACCTATTCATTCAGATTCTTCCCAAAACATGTGAGGGCCAGAGAAAAAAGATTATCTCAATGAAACCTTCCCAGGATAGACTACAGACTTTCTGACCTTCCTCTCCCATTGCTTCCAGGATATGCCCCACCCTCCCCAGCCTGACTTCCCAAGCTTTTTTCAGCTTTGCTTCCCTGCCCTGCCTTCAGCATGGATGCTCTGGGTCCTGTTTTTGACCTTACACAATTACAAATGTGACCAATTTAGTCCATCATCTGCATGTATTGTATTTGTCCAACCACACAGTAAAAATACTGAATTTCTGAATGACGGAACAAATGAATTTGCAATTAGCCCTTCACAAATACTTCATGGCAAGGCAAGGATAGAATGATTTGCTCAAGGGATCTTCAGTCTAGGGATTTGCTCAAGGGAACTTCATACACAGAGAGGTGAACTATGATAATAATCCATTAGTAGCCTAAAGGTTAGTTCATTTAACTGACCAGTTTAGTTAGGGGTTGTTGGCACATCAAAGCAATGTTTATTAAACCTGGCAAAGTGTCACATTGTGCTTGGGTACCTCAAACTTTTCTAGAGCTAGATGATAACATCTGCTTTCTTTTCAAGAGAAAAATAGTTTCCTTTCCCTGAGCATACAACATCTTTGTTTCCTCTGTTAACTAAGATGTCAGGCTGCCTTGAGTTATTTAAAGAGACAGAAAATGTCTTTGTTTCTCAGCAATATTCCCCTTGGATTCCTTTCACTGATAGCAAACAGCTACCTTGTTATAAGATGTATTTGCTTGCTTTAAAAAGGATATCACTCTATCTATCTAAACTTCACTTTCTGGTTTCCATCTTTACTTAGCATTTCTCTGGTCCCCTAAAGTCATTTCTGTGTATATTGCACTTCTTCAACATTGATATGGAAAGACCCCAAGCTTCATGTTCCTTTTCCTGAGAAAAAAAACACCCTCCTCCTCCTTTTTAAGGGCTAATAACTCCATTTTGCAAACATCCCATTTCAACCCCAGCAGTTGAAACCAAAGGATGCGGCTGCTTTGCTAAAACCAGATAAATGGGGCGGCTGCCCTGGTTACTGCAGAGACAAAAGCCCACTTTCCAGGAGAATGAGGGCCACATCTGGGAGCCTCAGGCCTCGCCCCTTCCCCCTTGCTGAGGCCCCTTGCTTTCTGCTCAAATAGGAGTGGAGGAAGAATAGTTTCTGCTGCTGACTTGTGACTTTGTGGCGCCTCAGCAGGGGAGCAGAGGGGAGGGAGCACTAACCTAAGACTTGTCTGGTCTAGCGGGAGGGCCCTGGGCTGGGGGCCTGGAGGCCCAGGCTCTCGCCTAAGCCAGCTGTTTGGTGACCTTAAGCAAATCATCTTCTCCTCTCTGGGCCTCAGTTTCCCCAGCCATATAATGAGGGACATTTATGAATTATTTTGGTTTCAGTTTCCCCAGAAGCTTGAGTCAAGGATTCAAGTGTGAGTAATAGGTCATTTAGAAGGTGATCCCTAGAAACTCAGGTGAAGGGTGTGGAAGTGAGATAGAGAACAGAAGGAAGCCAATGTGAGGCATGCTGCTGAGCAGGTTGTCACCACAGGCAACTGGTGTTGGAAACACTCTGGGAGACAGAGTTGGAAAACACACCTCAGAGTTCATCTGCCCAAGGGGTAAGGAAACTGGGGATTTATCCACCAAATGCTCGTCCCTCATTCATAGAGGGCTGTTTGCCAGGGACATCAACTCTTGGGCACTTTGGGCTTTGCCCCACGCTGGCCACAGTGCTCATGGGTATTGGATGTGAGCGACCTGAATTCAGCGTGGAGGTGAGTGCTGAGGAGATGGGTCAGAGCACCGACAGCATCCGCTCTAATAATTGACCTTTATAGCCCTGAAAAGCTGTGAATTTGCACTTGGGCAAAGTAAGCAAACCTAGGGCTTTGGTATGATAGGCAGGGCAAAAGAACTGTATTCTGTGCAATCAATGACAGTCCCCTACTTCCTTCCCCATGGTTCTAGACCTCTAGGCTGTTCCCAGGGAGAACAGAACAGAAATAAATTTCATCTCTAACTATTTAGAATGGTGAATTTACCCACTGGCCAGAGAAGATGATGAAACTATAGAGACTCCATCCCACCTTCCTTTCCCATTGCTTCCAGGATATGCCCCACCCTCCCCAGCCTGGCTTCCAAAGCATTCTCAGTCTGATTCCAAGATATCTTTTCTTTTCTTTTTTCTTTTTTTTTTTTTTTTTCGTTTTTTGCTTCCCAACACAAACCACCCACCACTGTTAGGTTTTCTCTCTCCTCACTTCTACATAGGCCATTCCTACAGATACCCCTACAGTATCTTTCATCTTATTGACTGGTCAGAATTCTAAATGTCTTTCAAGGACCAGTGCTATTTCACCTTCTCCAGGAAGTGCTTCGTGACCATTCTCGGGTTAGAAATATCCCTCTTGGCCAAGCACAGTGGCTCACTCCTGTAATCCCAGCACTTTGGGAGGCTGAGATGGGAGGATGACTTGAGTCCAGGAGTTCAAAACCAGCCTGGGCAACAGAGTGAGAACCCCCTGTCTCTACAAAAAATTTAAAAATCTGCCTAAAAGCAGCCACCAATTAAGAAAGTGTTTATGCTCAACATCTGACTATCTTTAATTCCAACCAGTAGTCCCAGCTACTCAGAAGGCTGAACAGGGAGGATCACTTGAGACCAAGGCTGCGGTAAGCCAAGATCATGCCACTGCACTCCAGCATGGGCAACAGAGAGAGATCCTGTCTCAGAAAAAAACAAAAACAATACAAAAAGAAAGAAAGAAAGAAAGAAAAAGGGAGAAGGAAGGAAGGAAAAGGGAAGGGAAGGTAGAGAAGGAAGGAAGGAAAAGGGAAGGGAAGGTAGAGAAGGAAGGGAAGGAAGGGAAGAAGGAAAGAAGGGAAGAAAGAAAGATCCTTCTTCTCTGAGTATCTATTGCCTCCAGCATGCATCCAGCCTATGCACACTAGACTGTGTCATTTCTCAGAGGCATGCCTGGCCTCCCTCAAATGGGAGACAACTTCTTTATACTACTTGGGTGCCTATCTCCCAGTCCCTAGCAAGTATCCTAGAGACAGGAAATGTTGAAATAAAGAACAGTTTGGCAAGTATTTATTGAGCACCTGAGTATACAGACACTGTACAAGGAGCAATGGGGTAACTCAAAGGTAAGTAAGATCCCACCATGGCCATAAAGAATTTCAGAGTCAAAGTTGTCCTAGGTAATAGAAAGTCAGGATTTGCAAGAATGGCTCTTGGGGATCATCAGCTCTAAGTGCCTCCCTTCATAGATGCAGAATCACAGAAGAAAATGACTCACCTAAGGTCACATAGCTAGTGAGTAGTTCTACATTAATTTGTTACTAACAGAGGGCCCCAGGCTGTCTTTTTTTTTTTAATCATTTGTGCAAGTTCAGAAACAATCTTCTTTCTTTTCCTTTGTCTTTTTTTCCACTTTAAAGGAAAATGAAACTTACTGGCTTCTCTTTCTAAAGAGAAGGGGCAAGGAATAAAAATATCAGTTATGTAATAGTCATTTGCCTTAGTCATGCAGCCCTGCCGGAGTGCTGTTCGAACAGAAAGATGATTAAGTTAAACACTGCATATTTATTCCCCTGCGGTCACCCTAATTGGTTCTGCCGCTGTAATTGATTTGACAGGTTATTTTTACTCAGAATGAGCTGGGTTCCTCTGCTGGCTTGCAGATTTGCTCTTGCTCTTGGAGTCCAGGCCGGCAATTGTCCAGATGGCCAGATGTGGGCTGATTTCTACCTGAGGAGGGGGAGGGGGGTCCTCAACCTAGCCTGGGGAGAACTGAGCTTGCAGTATGAATGTGTGAAGGTATGAGTGCTTGTGTGTGTGTGCGTGTGTGTGTGTGTGTGTGTGTGTAGGGGTTGATGGGGGAAGAAGGATAGAGAAGCTCAATGTCATGCTTCAAGGGATCAAACTGGGAAGGAGCTAGGAAAAAATTCAACATGACATGAAACTATGTTAAGGATTTTATTCTGAGGGCAGAGAAAGTCTTATATGGCTTGGAACAGAGGAATGGAAGACCATGTGGGGGAGAGCTTTTTGCCTACAGAGGCTTCTGTACTTTTTGTCTATTCCAAGCAGCCACCTCTTCCCACCACTGCAAACTGCTCCCCAGAGTACAAAGTACATAGAACCAGTGTTCTCGGGTAGCCTGCAGCACCAGCCACCTACACATCCTTCCTCATCTTTGCACGCAGCTCAGTGCCTCCCGCTTTGCCTGCTATGAGGGGAGAGTGTGCTGGCAAATGCTCAGAAACCCATGGGAGACCTCTAGAAGTTGGCAGGGACCCCTTGAGGGAGCTGGCCCCCTGCAGAGAGCCAGGCCATGGATTATTAGAACCATCTCAGTGATAATGTGTGACTTCGAATATCAAGTAACCTTTGAACTTCAGAGTCTTAATCATCTATCAATGTGGGATAACCATAGGCTCTGTCCCATCCCCTCACTAGGTTATGACAACAGTAACCACAAATAATAATCACGGTATGTCAAGGTCTGAATCAAATGCTTCCTGCCGTGCACAATCACATGCTATCTTCACAGTGTGATCGAGAAGGTGTTATTATTATCATTCCTTACAGATAAGGAAGCTGAGGTTCAGAGAGTTGAAAAACTCTACTATGGGAATACAGCTCATGAGTGTTAGAATTCAGGCAGGCTGGCCCCAGCCCTTGTCTCTCTCTCTCTCTCTTTTTTTCCTTTAAGTCAGGGTCTCACTCTGTCACTCAGGCTGGAGTGCAGTGGTGTGACCTCAGCTCATTGCAGCCTCTATCTCCCAGGCTCAAGTGATCCTCCCACTTCAGCCTCTCAAGTAGCTGGGACTACAGGTGCATACCACCATGCCCAGCTAATTTTTGTATTTTTTGTGGCAATAGGTTTTCACCATGTTGCCCAGGCTAGTCTCAAATCTCTGAGCTCAAGTGATCCATCCACCTGAGGCTCCCAAAGTGCTGGGATTACAGGTGTGAGGCGCCACGCCCTGCCCAGCTACTGTCTCTTAACACTACAGTACTTCGTTCAATATATGCCAGAAAAAAAAAAAATTGAAACTTGCTGAATGGTCAACTGCTATGAAGCATGTTAATGTGAAATTGTTACCATATCCAGAGTACTAGAATGCTGTGGAGACAATGTGTGGGAAGGGCAGCCCCACTATCTGCTAGTTTTCTAACTTCTCAGACATTATCCTTCTCATGTGTAAAATGGGAAAAATAATATCCATCTCACATAGTCATTCTTTTTTTTTTTTTTTTTTGAGACAGAGTTTCGCTCTTGTTGCCCAGGCTGGAGAGCAATGGCGCGATCTCTGCTCACCGCAACCTCCGCCTCCCAGGTTCAAGGGATTCTCCTTCCTCACCCTCCTGAGTAGCTGGGATTACAGGCATGCACCACCACACCCGGCCAATTTTTTTATTTTTAGTAGAGATGGGGTTTCTCCATGTTGGTCAGGCTCGTCTCGAACTCCCAACCTCAGGTGATCTGCCCGCCTCGGCCTCCCAAAGAGCTGGGATTACAGGTGTGAGTCACCGCATCTGGCCTCACACAGTCATTCTGAAGAGTGTAAGCCTAGCACAGGGCCTGGTATAGAGTAAGCACTCAAGAAACACAACTCCTTTCCTCCCTTCGACTCATCAAGAAAGCTGAGCCGAGGGACATCCACTTCCCCCAAGCCTCCCAGAACAGGGAATTTCCTCTGTGCATTTAACTTTGAGCAAGGGTATTGGGGTTTGACTCTCCAAAATGGGAAATGATCCACGGCAGTGACCTGGCCAAGCCCTGCTCAGTGGCCTGCCATGATCTGGTCCAGGCCCACGCTGTTGCCCTCCTGCCCACTGAACATTCAGGACTGGAGAGGAGGCTCACCCTGGAGCGGGCTAAGGAAGTGAGGTCATAGCCTGTGACAGCAATTTGGAAGTTGGGAGAGGCCTGCCAGCCCCTGCCAGTTCCTGGACCTTCACAGAGCAGTTCTTTCCTATGGTTCGGCTGGAATTTCAGGCAGGAATGTTGAGCAGACGGCAGTGGGGTAAGTGTAAATTCCAGAGGCTGAGGCAACATTTTGCAGAGGAGTTTTTTTTCCCTGCCAGCCTCTGGCCTCAAGCAAGGCCTTCCTGGGAGTGGGAGGAGTTCGTTGGGCTTGGATCGCCTGGGATGCAGCTTCTCCTATGGTGAAGGGGAAATGATGGGTGCACTACTATGAGCCAGGCACTTTACATGGATGTAACCCTTATATGGTCAATGGGATTTAACCTGCAAACTGAAGTCAACATTATTTTCTTTTTCTGTCCTTTTCAGCTTGCTTGCTTTCTTCTTATCCCTAAATAAAATCTCAGGCAGGTCTTGTAGGTTTTCTGGGCCCCTTCAGTTTCCAAGACAGTCTTAACCTTGTTTTTGTTTTTTGTTTTTTTGTTTTTGAGACAGGGTCTCACTCTGTTGCCCAGGCTGGAGTGCAGTGGTGCAGTCAGAGCTCACTGCAGCCTCCACCTTCTAAGCTCAAGTGATCCTCTGATGTCAGCCTCCCACTACAGGTGCATGCCACCATGCCTATTTATTTATTTATTTATTTATGAGACGGAGTCTCGTTCTGTCACCAGGCTGGAGTGCAGTGGCATGACCTCAGCTCACTACAACCTCCACCTCCCGAGTTCAAGCGATTCTCCTGCCTCAGCCTTCCGAGTAGCTGGGACTACAGGCATGCACCACCATGCCCAGCTAATTTTTGTATTTTTAGTAGAGACAGGGTTTCACCACATTGGCCAAGATAGTCTCGATCTCTTGACCTCATGATCCACCTGCCTCGGCCTCCCAAAGTGCTGGGATTACAGGCATGAACCACCACGCCCGGCCAATTTTTTGTATATTTTATAGAGACAAAGTCTCACCATGTTGCCCAGGCTGGTCTTGAACTTAAGTGATCCACCTGCCTCAGCCTCCCAAAGTATTGGGATTACAGGTGCGGGCCATGGCACCAGGCACAGTCTCACTTTGGTAAACGGGAACATCTGGGTTGTTTTATATCACAACTCACAACTCCAAGGTGATTTCTCCCTCCCCACATAAGGAACGGTGCTGAATGTAGTGTTTGCCCTGAACTTTGTAATTTTCATTCCCATACATATCTTTTCATTTTGTAAGTTTTTAATCAAAGTATCACTTGCATTAGGTGCACAAATCTTAAATGTACAACTTGATGGATTTTACCAATGAATATGTCTGTCTGTGCAACCACCACTTGGATCAAGCTAGGAAACATGTCCAGAACTCCAGAAAGCTTCCTCAGGAAGTACCAGTTCAGTGTACCACTGGTCTGACCTCTACCACACGGATGAGTTTTGCCAGCTTTTGGCCTTCCTAAATGTGAAATCATACACATGATTCTCTTTTGTGTCTGGCTTATTTCACCTGTAAGAGTCACCCTGTTGTTTTGCACAGCAGTAGTTCATTTGTTGTTACTGCTGTGTAGAATTCTTGTGTGACTATACCATAATTTATCCATCCTACTAATGATGGACATTTGCGTTATTTCCAGTTTAAGGTTATTATGAATATATAAGCATTCTTATACATGTCTTTTGATGGACTTAATGGCTTATTTCTCCTGGGTATGTAACTAGGAGTAGAATTTGGGAGGATGTTTACATGTGTTCAATAGTGAATGCTGTCAAACCGTTGTCCAAAGTGGTTGCACCAATTTACTTTCCCACCAGCAATGGATGAGAGCTCTGATTAATCCGCATCCTTGATAGTACTGGTGTTGTTAATCTTTTAAATTTTAGCCATCCTAATGGGTATGTGGTGTATGGCATTATGTTTTAATTTGCATTTTCTAGGTAATTAGTAAGGATGAACACCCTTTTATATGCTTAGCAGTCTTTGAATATTCTCTTTTATAAGGAGCTGTTCAAGTTTCATTTTTAAAAAATTGACCTCCTTCCCTTTTCATATTGATCTACAGTTCATTGTGTAACTTGGAGGAGTTCCTTCAATATATATTGCAAATCTCGTTTCCTATTTTTTGTATTCCTTTTCAGTATTTCTTCAATGTCTCTTTTCATGAACAGTTCTTAATTTTTTTTTTTTTTTTTTTTTTTTTTTGAGACAGAGTCTCAGTGCCTCCCAGGCTGGAGTGCAGTGGTGCAATCTCGGCTCACTGCAACCTCCACCTCCTAGGTTCAAGCGATTCTCCTGTCTCAGCCTCCTGAGTAGCTGGGCCTAAAGGTGCACCCCACTATGGCCAGCTAATTTTTGTATTTTTAGTAGAGACTAGAGACTGAGTTTCACCATACTGGGCAGGCTAGTCTCAAACTCCTGACCTCAGGTGATCCCCCCTGCCTCGGCCTCCCAAAGTGCTGGGATTACAGGCATGAGCCACTGCACCTGGCCACAGTTCTTAATTTTAATGAAATCGAATGTATCAGTTTTTTATGGTTAATGCTTTGTGCCCTATTTAAGAAATCTTTGCCTATCCCAAAGTCATAAAGATATTCTCCTATGTTTTCTTCTAGAAGCTTTATTTCCCATGCACATCTTCATACTCTAACTATGTGTATATGTATCACTAAGTATATATAATTTTTTTAGTTTTAGATTCGATACAATGTAGCACATATTCTGCAACTTATTCTTTGCACTCAGTAGTGTATTTGAGAGCTTAATCTTTGTTGATACATGTAGCTCACATTCATTCACTTTCACTGTAGCAAAGTTAATTACACTGTGTACGTAGATCATGATGTATTTACCCTTTTTCTTGCTGATGGACATTTAGGTTGTTTCCAATGATCATCACCATAAGTAATGCTTCTATGAACATGCATGCACGTGCCTCCTGGTGTGAGAGTGTCTCTGGGATACATGCTTCACAGACCAGGAGGCTGTGGTTTGGAAGCTGTAGAAACTCTGCACTTGGAGGGGGTGCCTCTGGGGCTGTTGAGGAGTAGGAATGGTGAGATAGACCAGTGAGTGGGTGGAGTGGGGGTGCTACATAGTCCTGGCTCTGGGCCCAGACCCCTGTTTCAGCCAGAGCAGATTTGCTTTCAAGCTTTATAACCTGGGGTTCTGTTTAACTCTTTGTTTGAAAAATCAGTTCTGCTTTAAAAAAATAGATTTCTTTTAAACAAGTGACTGTGTTAAGGCATTGTTCCCAAAGGGTTACAGGTTAAAAAAAAAAAAATAAGGAGTCTAGGTTTGGTGGCTCATACCTGTAATCCCAGCACTTTGGGAGGCCGAGGCAGGCAGACTGCTTGAGCTCAGGAGTTCAAGACCAGCTTGGTCAACATGACGAAACCCCACCTCTACAAAAAATACAAAAAACTAGCTGGGCATGGTGGTGCGCACCTGTAGTCCCAGTTACTTGGGAGGCTGAGATGGGAGGATTGCTTGAGCCTGGGAGGTGGAGACCACAATGAGCCATGATTATGCCACTGTACTCAGCCTGGGTGACTGGGTGACAATGCAAGACCTTGTCTCAAAATTTAAAAAGGATGAGCCCTTCAGCCTTCAGCCTAAAAGTCTGCTCACCACTATCACTCTACATTGTGAATTAACCCTTCACGTGCAGCCCTCCCTCTTCTCATCCCCAGCTAGACGGCTTATTGGTGTATCCTCAACTGTCCAGCTAATAGGCTTGTTGATACGTTGATTCACTGATGAATGACCCTTTGAATAACTTGGCAGCATCATCTCATATTTGTACATTGTACAGTTCACAAAACATGTTCATAGCTATCCTTTGCTTCAAAACTGCCAACACAGAGCCTCAAGGATTATGTGGTGGAAGAATCACTATCCTCACTTCACAGAGGTGATCCTAGGTCTCGGGGAGATGAGGAGGCTTGAGGTCTTGTGACCGGGTGCTGGCGGATTGGAACTTGGACCCAGGCCTTTGAATCCCGGCATTGTGCCAACTCCACTGTTGAGTGTGGCCTGAAAACACGGCCTTAATCCAGCCGTTAATTAATAACTAACTTGTGTGTTGGCCTCTGCAGTTTACAAAGTCTCTCCCTTAGGTCATTTCTTTTAATCTCCACAATCCTTTGGTGGCTGGATGTTGTTATTATTTTCCCCCAACCCGTCCCTTTGCAAAGAGGGGAAACTAGTGCTCAGAGGGTTGAAGCGTCTTACCCAAGGGCACACAACTATGGCTACAGAGCTACACTCAATACCCAGCTTCCAGCTTCCCTGTCCTCTGTTCCCCATGCTCTGTTCCATCCCTCACATTTCTTCCCATGGGCAGGCCCTGGAGATGTCTGAGCATGTGGGCTTTTCAGCCACCTTCCAGCAGCCTGAAGGCCTGGCTCTCCTGGGCAGGCCCAGGAAACGCCTGGCTCAGTGGTGCTGAGCAGCCCCTCCCATGAGGCCTCGAGTTGTTTTTCTTATCTAAATAAACTCTACACAAACATGGGCACATTACTCATGTGTGAGTTATTTGCGATAGCATAGCCCAGAGATGGGGAAATCAGTTCACACTGGAACTATGTCTCAACCTGGTCAAAAAACAAATGGGGAAATGGAGTTCTAGGCCCAGGGCAGCAAAACTCAAACCCACACCCCATCTCAAGCCCGGGGAAAACTTCTGCCCCTGGTCACATGCTCTGTGGACCCCACTGGAGGGAAGACAGAACCCACCTGTGCCTAGGGAAGGACATGAGGGAGCTCCAAGGGGTGGGCTCTCTCTTCCAAGGCCAGCCTCTCTTCCCACAGGCCATCTTGAGGAAAGACAGAGACACACCCGCAGAGCAGGAGATCTCTGCTTTATCCTCTAAGCATTTTGCAAAATGAGTGCTGGAATCCATACCTGGTCCTTCTCCCCACATGTAATTAGATTCCTTCAACTTTTGGACTTGGATCTTTCACCAGAAGGCCTTGAGATCAGGGGAGGGGCTTAAGGAGCTGCTATATAAATGAAGACGTGTAACTTAGCTCAGTGCCTGGCAGGGACCGGCTGCTTTCATTACGGTTGAGGGGCAGTTGGTTGTGTGTGTGATGGGAAAGAGAGATGATGCTAAAAGCTGTTTATCTTGGCCCACCATCACATACCTTCCCAAAGGCTTACACACCCACTCTCTCAGGCATGTTTATTACCTCATCATTTAGGTGAGGGCCTCTCAGAGAAGTTCTATGATGTGCTGGAGGTACCCACGGGATGTCAATCATAAACCATGGAATGTGGGTTTTGTGTTTGCAAAGGGCTCTTGGACACAGGATCTCAAAGGAATTCTTGACAGAGCTAGAAAAAGAGCCTTAGCCCCCTGACCCCTAGATCAGCAGATTTTGCTTCCAGAAAATGTTTCTAGGATGCCCAGCTCTCTGGATATGACTCATATTGGTCCCAAGGAATGACAGCCCTGCACATGGCTTCTGCCCCAGGGCTCTGGAACTGCGCTGCCTGGCCCCTGTGGTCACAGGGATTCCTTGCTCCTCTTTACCAGCTTCAGACCAAGGGACTCGAGCTTGGAGAGGCTGTGGTTACTGTGCTGCGTGGGTCTTGTCCTGGAGACCTTGTGTGATTCATCTTCGTGTTCCCACAGGGACTGTCACCAAGACAGGGCTGGGTTAAGACCCTTAGATATCCTGAAAGATCAGTCTTCCCTCATATGAAATTCAAAGAAAAACAATTCTAAATCTGAAAAAAATGCCACCCATCCATGTGGGCTGAGCTCAAAATAGCTTCCTTCTAGAGATTTTGATTGCAAAATCCTGGATGAATGCAATAAAGCTGAACTTTTTTCCTTGGCCTAGGAGTGGGGCAAGGAAGGGAGGGGTTTTGCCATTGGTCTAAGCACCTACTTGCTCTGCTTCCTGAGTCACCCAGATTGCCAAGGGGGTCTTGTACGTGGTAGATGTCAGCCCACGTCTTCTAAATTGAATGACGTGTGCCCGCTTCCCAGAAGAGGAAGAAATCCAAGCAATAATGTGTCAAAGTATGGGCACAGAGTCTGAGCCAGCAAACACACACACACACACCCATGTGCACCCGCGCACACACAAACACAAGCCCATGCAGGTACACAGAGGGGAAGGGGAAGAGGGGGGAGGGAAGGGGGAGGAGGGAGGAGGAAGATAATGTGTGGGGACCCAGCAACCTTTCTCAGTTCCAGTTTAAATGAACAGCAAAATAAAAACATGTTGTTCTCTCTCATAATTAATAGATGTGCTTGGAGTTTCACCTCTTGCCAGGCCCCTCCCCTCGTGCTAACTGACCCTTTATGGACAAGGTTTCCACAGAAGGATCAGCTACTAACCCTGAACCACGTGGCTGGAAGGCTGGGCCTGGAACTTTTAACTTCACGGAAGATGCAACTCCACAAAGGGATTTTAGAATTTCCTGTTGCAGCCCCAAGAAGAGGAATGCATTTCTACCTAAAACGGGCTTAGATCTGCTTAAAAAAATAACAACAATGGTAAAAATACACTTAATGAATGTGTAACAAACCACAAAACCCACAGAAAGTGGGGTTTGAGTTTGAGGGGGAGTGCATAATTGTGTGTATTTTAGACATTAAATTAAGGTAACATGGTCTCATTTGGAAAAATCTGAGGGGAGGAAGGAAAGCACCATGAAAATGTGAGTTCCATGCTGGCTGGGAGTTCAACTCTACCGTACCCAGTGAAGCGTCAAGGGTGGAGAGTGTTCCTTTGTCAGTGTGTGTGTACATTTGTTTTTCATTCATTCATTCAAATATTTACTGAGAGACTACTTTGTGCCAGGCACTGTCCTGGACACTTGGCAACAGAGCCATTAATTAGATATACGAGTTCCCGCTCTGGCTACTCACGTCATTGGGAACAGAAATGATATTTTCTGGCTCTTGTATTAAACTAACTGCATGCTACTCAAGGGCAGCAGGCCAGGCTCTTCTCTTGTGGCATTTCTTCTACAAAGCACCCTGAAGTGTGTGCCCACAATGGATGCTCAGGCAATAGGCCCAATGTGTGCCCTGATGCCCTGGTAGGCACTAGACTTCCTTTTCTTCTATCACCTCCTCTCCTGCTGTTATCTCCTAGGCCTCCTGGGTGGCCTTGGCAGAATAAGGCCCTGAGAGTTTAGCTGTTGATTAAAGCTGGCAAGAACTTGAGGTGTTACTCTCTCATGGTCATTTGCATCTAGTTATGGGAATTAGGTCAGAGCTAGGAGAGTCTCAAAGGCAAAAAGCTTTTAGCTAGAAGAATGACAGCTCCATGGCAGGGTGGAAAGAAGAATTCCAAGGCAGAGAAGAACCCAGAGAAGAACTAAGTAGCAGTGTCTGCAGTGGGTAATGAAAGGAGGGCACTGAGTCACGTATTTGCAGCTTGCAATGCCAGTCGGCTCCCTTCATCTTACAGATGAGGAAGCCAAAACTAGGAGTGTAAACAGCTTGCAAGCTGGGAGCAGGTCCATTGCTAGGACCAGGCCCTCCAGACCCCTGGGCACTCCAGTTGGTCCATTAATCAGGTCCTTAACTAGGCTTCAAGAACTTCAGATAGGGCCAGGTGCAGTGGCTCACGCCTGTAATCCTAGCACTTCGGGAAGCCGAGGCAGGTGGATCACCTGAGGTCAGGAGCTCGAGACCAGCCTGGCCAACATGGTGAAAACCCATCTCTACTAAAAATAAAAAAATTGGCCAGGCTTGGTGGCTCACACCTGCAATCCCAGCACTTTGAAAGGCTGAGGCGAGTGGATCACAAGGTCGGGAGTTTGAGACCAGCCTGGCCAGCATGATGAAACCCCGTCTCTACTAAAAACACAAAAAAATTAGCTGGGCATGGTGGTGCGTGCCTGTAGTCCCAGCTACTCGGGAGGCTAAGGCAGGCGAATTGCTTGAACCTGGGAGGTGGTGGTTGCAGTGCGCTAAGATTGCACTAAAAAAGAACTTCAGATAGTTTTCAGGCAAAGAGACTCTTTCCCCAGGTTGCAGCCATCCTCTTCATCTGTAAGTGAAGTCAGCTCTGATAAAGGGCTGTGTATCATCCTGTACTATGTGCCTATGTTTCTTCTGGTCCCTGTCATTTCCTAGTAATTATTTGAAGGCAGTGAAATATAGTGCAACTAAAACTGAAAAGAAACCATACAAGAAACAGCAGGATTGTGATCCAAGTCACCTAAATTTTAGCAGTTGGCACCTCAAACCAATCTTCACTTATATCTTTCCATGTGTACACTACAGATTAGACCTAGGACATCATCTAACCTAGTGGCAGGATGAACACGGGACTGAGAGTCTGCAATGTAAGTCCAGAGGCTGTGTGTCAGTTATGAGATCTTTGGGCAAGTCACTTCATCTTTCTAGGCCTCAGTTTCTTTTTCTCTTTCTTTCTTTCTTTCTTTTTCTTTTTCTTTCTTTCTCTTTTTCTTTTTTTTTTTTTTGAGACGGAGTCTCTCTGTCTCCCAGGCTGGAGTGCAGTGGCACAATCTCGGCTCACTGCAAGCTCCGCCTCCCGGGTTCACGCCATTCTCCTGCCTTAGCCTCCCCAGTAGCTGGGACTACAGGTGCCCGCCACCAAGTCTGGCTAATTTTTTGTATTTTTAGTGGAGATGGGGTTTCACCATGTTAGCCAGGATGGTCTTGATCTCCTGACCTCGTGATCCGCCCGCTTCGGCCTCCCAAAGTGCTGGGATTACAGGCATGAGCCACCACGCCCAGCCGTCTTTCTTTCTTTCTTTTTTGGAGTCTGGCTCTGTTGCTCAGGCTGGAGTGCAGTGGCATGATCTCAGCCCACCTCCCGGGTTCAAGTGATTCTGCTGCCTCATCCTCAGTAGCTGGGATTACAGGTGCCCACCACCACACTCGGCTAATTTTTGTATTTTTACTAAAGACAGAGTTTCACCATGTTGGCCAGGCTGGTCTTGAACTCCTGACCTCAAGCGATCTGCCCTCCTGGGCCTCCCAAAGTCCTGGGATTACAGATGTGAGCCACCATGCCTGGCCCTCAGTTTCTTGATGATTAATCAATTCATCTGCCAAACATTGGTTCATCATCTTTGATGTACTTAGGTACAGGCGCTGAGGGGAAAAAAAAGGCAAGACAAGGTCCTTGACCTTAAGGGGCTTAAAACCTAGTGTGATGGATCAGTTCAGTAAACAAATAAATGCACTGACGGGTATAGGTATTAGTTGGAATAGAAGTCTGAACAGGGCAGAGTGGGGCTCCGTCCCTCCCTGGGAGTCAGAGAGGAAAAGGCTTCAGGAAGGGGGTGATGCTCAAACTAGTCTTGAGCAGAGGAGGAAGTGTTCATCTGGCTGAAGAGGTGGGATGTGAGGATTGAAGGGATGGACAGACCCCAGAAGGCAAGACAGGAGGGGCCTAAGCAAAGGTACAATGGATGAAAGACTCGGGAGTATTTGTGATTTGCCTGGAGAGAAGATGTGATGTGGGGCATAACAAGAGGGATGAGGCCAGAGGTAGGGCAGGTCGCATCACCCAGTGCCTTCTATTCCATGTGAAGGACTAGGGCTCTAGTCTCTGAATCTGTGCTGTCCACCAAGGTAGCCATTAGCCACATGTGGCTACAGAGCACCTTAAACGTGGTCAGGCCAGTTTGAGATGTACACGTGAAATACACAATGGATTGCAAAGACTTCATATGAAAAATAATATAAAACAGAGATAATTTTATATTGATTACATGCGGAAATGATAACGTACTAGATACACTGAGTTAAATAAATATATTATTGCCGGGCACAGTGTCTCACGCCTGTAATCCCAGCACTTTGGGAGGCTGAGGTGGGTGGATCATGAGGTCAGGAGTTTGAGACCAGCCTGACCAAGATGGTGAAACCCCGTCTCTACTAAAAATACAAAAATTAGCCAGGCGCAGTGGCAGGCGCCTGTAATCCCAGTTACTCAGGAGGCTGAGGCAGGAGAATTGCTTGAACCCGGGAGGTGGAGGTTGCCTTGAGCCGAGATCACGCCACTGCACTGTAGCCTGGGCAACAGAGCAAGACTTCGTCTCAAAAAAAAAAAAAAAAAAAAAAATATATATATATATATATACACATGTAATTAAAATTAACTTCACCTTGTTTTTTCTTTTTTAAATGTGGTCTCAAAAATTTTTAAATTACATACATCACCCCTATTATATTTCTATTAGACAGCACTGCTGTAAATAATGGCAAATCGCTAAAAGCATACTTTATTTTAAAGCAAGAGAGATGCAAATTCGACTTGTGCTTTAGAATGCTCACTCTGGCAGCAAGTAGAGAATGGAGACAATTAGAAAATTATTGTAACAATTGGTAGCAAGCAGTGATGGGGGCCTGAATTAAGATGAAGGCTGGGTGTTGGGGCGGTGGATTCCATGGCGCTTGAGGTGTGAGAAAGGTGGAGTCCCCAGGCTGCTGGCTTCTGTGACTGCAAATTATGGTGGAGTCCCTAGAGGAGGGAAGGTGGAGGAGGAGGTTCATGGAGAAAGATGACAAACTCAGTTCCGAACCAACTTTGAGTTGACTGTGGGCCACCAAACGGGAGGTCCAGGTGATTTGGTCTGATGTCTGAGCCTGTGGCTCTGGAGAGGAGTCTGGGCCAGATACTTGGATATGGGAGTCAGTTTATAAGGTTAGGTGAGACTCAAGGATGAGTGAGATCACTCAGGGAGAGGACAGAAAAGAAAAGAGGCAAGTACTTGGCTCTGAGGAACACCAATACCTACAGGAGGGCAGGTGAAGAGGTCTGAAAAATAGAGCCTTCTACTTCCTGACAACAATGACATCCTATGATCCCTCACCTTAGGGCAGGTAACTCTCTGCTTCGTGCTAGGAGGTCCTTCAGTGGAGCCTGGTTTTCATTTGTTGATTTCAGAAAAACGACAAAAAAGTCACAGCTAAAGCTGAAGCTTTCCGGTCCCCTTGAATGCAGCTATTGATGATGAAGTGAGGCAGTGAGAAAATAATCTGCCCCAGGTGCAATGTCACTTTTTAAAGCTGATGTGGCAAGACTAAGCTGGGGCAATCACTTTTCAGAGGGCCATTTGGTAATGGCATAAAAAGTAGAATTCTCCTTTTAGGGAATTATTCTTAAAAAAATAATCAGGGATGTACACAAACGTGTATACACAAGAATGTTTAAAACAGCACTTTTAATAATACCAAATAAAATTGGAAAAAACCTCACTGTCCAAGTGTGGGAAACTGATTTAATAAGTTACGGTAGGCTGGATGCAGTGGCTCATGCCTCTAATCTTAGCACTTTGGGAGGCCAAGGTAGGCAGATTGCTTGAGCCCAGGAGTTGGAGACCAGACTGGGCAACAGGGCAAAACTCTGTCATAAGTTAAAAATATAAAAGATTAGCTGGGTGTGGTGGTGCATGCCTGTAGTCCCAGCTGCTTGGGAGGCTGAAATGGGAGGATCACCTGAGCCCAGGGAATTCAAGGCTGCAGTGAGCTGAGATTGCACTACTGCACTCCAGCCTGGGCAACAGGAATGAGATTCTGTCTCAAAAAAAAAAAAAAAAAAAAAATTATGGGAGATCCATGTGACAAAAAGCTCTACAGACTTTCAAAACAACGTAGGAAATACGTATGTATTGACATAGAAAGATATTCACAATATGTTAAAAGAAAATGCAGGTGAGTGCAATATGATTATTTCTAGTTAGTGGCTGTTTTTTGTCTTCATTGTGGTTAAGAGCAAGGACTTAGGTGTAGCAGGCTGCCTGGATTGACTGGGCACAGCCACTCCCTGGTCTGACCTTACCATCTCAGTGCCCTCTGCTGAAAAGGGGATGATAATAACAAGAACCACAAGCAGTCGTGAAAACCAAACAAGTGAATCTAATCCATAGAAGTGTGGAAAATAGGGCCTAGCACTTGTAAGACTTCAATAGGTGCTAACCTTCATTATTTTTTAAAATGTCGTTAGTGAGATATAATTTACATGCCATGCACTTCAACCATGTCAATCAGTGGCAGGAAGTTCTCATGGGCTGCAGATGCTGGGCTGTAAGTAAGGTGCAGACTATTCCAGATGCGATGTTATTTTACGAGGTCAGGATTCCACTCTTCCTCCTGTCACACACCCAGGGCCTGACTACACTGAAGCACTAACAGGCCCTCTCTGAAGGCCAGTAACATGTTCACGCCTGGCCCGAAAGTGCAAATCACCATTGTCTCCTTCTGTGCCACTCTACAAGCCATGTTTCACACACTGGAGACACCTGACACTGCTTTTGCCCTACACATTTTTTTTCTTCTCTCTCTCTCTTTTTTTTGTTTTTTCAGATGGAGTCTTGCTCTGTCACCAGGCTGGAGTGCAGTGGTGTGATCTCATCTCAATGCAACCTCTGCCTCCCGGGTTCAAGGGATTCTCCTGCCTCAGCCTCCCAAGTAGCTGGGACTACAGGCACCCACCACCACACCCAGTGAATTTTTGTATTTTTAGTAGAGACAGGGTTTCACCATGTTGGCCAGGGTGGTCTCGATCTCCTGACTTTGTGATCTGCCTGCCTCAGCCTCCCAAAGTGCTGGGATTACAGGTGTGAGCCATCGCGCCTGACCTCCTTCTCTTTTTAAAATCTGTTTTTTCGCTGAGTTATAACTTTTATACAGTATACCCTATTTCCTTTTAAAATTTATTTTTTTTAAAGTGTGGCCCAATATACATAATAAAATTTACCATGTTAACCATTATGAAGTATACAGCACAGTGACATTATGTATATTCATCCTTGTTCTGCTCTCATCACACCATCCACCTCTGGAACTCTTTTCGTCTTGCAGAAGTTCTGTACGCATTAAATACTAACTCTCATCGCCTCTTACCCAACCCTCTGGAAACCACCATTCTACTTTTTGTCTCTATGAATTTGTTTATTTATTCATTTATTTTGAGATGGAGTCTCGCTCTGTCTCCCAGGCTGGAGTGCAGTGGTGTGATCTCCACTGACTGCAGCCTCCACCTCCAGGGTTCAAGCTATCCTTCCGAGTAGTAGCTGGGATTACAGCCATGCACTACCACACCCGGCTAATTTTTGTATTGTTAATAGAGACGGGGTTTCTCCATGTTGGTCAGGTTGATCTCAAACTCCCAACCTCAGGTGATCCTCCCGCCTTGGCTTCCCAAAGTGCTATAATCCAAAGGGATTACAGGCACGAGCCAGCACGCCTAGCCTGTATTTGACTACTCTACATATCTCATATAAGTGGATTCATAGAACATTTGCTCTTTTATGACTGCTTTATTTCACTTAACATGGTCTCAAAGTTCATTCACACTGTAGTATGTGTAAGAATTTCAACCCTTTTGCTGGGCGCGGTGGCTCACGCCTGTAATCCCAGCATTTTGGGAGGCCGAGGCGGGTGGATCACGAGGTCAGGAGATCGAGACCACGGTGAAACCCCGTCTCTACTAAAAATATAAAAAATTAGCCGGGCGCAGTGGCGGGTGCCTGTAGTCCCAGCTACTCCGTGGGCTGAGGCAGGAGAATGGCGTGAACCCGGGAGGCGGATTGCGCCACTGCACTCCAGCCTGGGCGACAGAGCAAGACTCCGTCACAAAAAAAAAAAAAAAAAAAAAAGAATTTCAACCCTTTTGAAGGCTGAACAATCCTCTATTGTATGTCTATATCATATTTTGCTTCTCCATCTGTTGACAGATGCTTGGGTTGCTCCCGCCTTGTGGCTACTATGAATAATGCTGCTATGAACAGGGGCATACAAATATCTGCTTAAGTCCCTGCTTTTAGTTCCTTTGGGTATATGCCTCTGTTGATTTTATTTATTTATTTTTTTGAGATGGAGTTTCGTTCTTGTTGCCCAGGCTGGAGTACAGTGGTGCTATCTCAGCTCACTGCAACCTCTGCCTCCCGGGTTCAAGCAATTCTCCTGCCTCAGCCTCCTGAGTAGCTGGTATTACAGACATGCACCACCACGCCCGGCTAATTTTGTATTTTTAGTAGAGGCAGGGGTTTCACCATGTTGGTCAGGCTGGTCTCAAACTCCTGACGTCAGGTGATCCACCTGCCTTGGCCTCCCAAAGTGCTGGAATTACAGGAGTAAGCCACTGTGCCGGACCTCTACACCTCTGTTGTTTTTAATGTAAAAATAACATGCCTCTATTATTTTTAATGTAAAAAATAAAAATAATTTAAGGTCATACACTCTCACTGCATTTGTAGAACTCTATTTTCATTTCAATGCATCCTCTTTGGTGGCTGTTCATATGCAGGTATTTTTAAAAGTAAATGCTACTATAATGAACCAACAATTTTCCAACTACTCTTTCTTATGTCCACATTGCTAACAGAACCATAGACCATGGGCCTGAGCCAAGACTGATTTGTGACTTTATTATCTTGGAAAATAGGAAAGGGAAAACACAGTGACCTCTATAAACATATATACGTACATACAAGATGTACGCAAGGACAAAAACATATGAATTCAGAGAGGAAACTCACACAACATGTACCCGTTTCACTTAAACAACTGGGGCTGGACTTTGAAAGAATGAGATGTGAACAAGACCTCAGAGGCACAGGCAGAGACATCTTACATGCACACACATGTGAATCTCCACAACACCCCTGTAAGCATAGAGAGTGCAACACACCAGGACACACATAAATGGTAAAAAATAAACTCATACACACACAACCTCACACTTACCAGGATCTTCTCCTTGCCCCCAACTCCCAGACCGGCAATTTCTGAAGGCTGGGAAGGAGATCCTGCAAGAGAACTGAAAATAGCTCTGTGAACCCTGCCCTGGGCTCCGAGTGCCCGCCCACAGCCCTGTCCCATGCTCCCAGCTCAGCCTTGGCCCCATGCCTCGGTCTGCACACAGCCCCAAGTCCAACCCCCTGCCCCAAATCTTTCTGAGTCAGACCTGCTCTCTCTCAATACTTTCCTTGGACAGTACCTGTATCCAGCTCCTTCTGTCATAGTCATTCTCCCAAGGACACTCTGTAATCCACACCAGAAATTCTGCTGTGGGCTTTGGGGACATAGGGACCCACACTGGGCTAGCAGTAAGGGGCTGGTAGTCCACGGCCAGTCAAGCTTGGGCCAACAACAGCTGAACTGCCTGCCTCTCTGGTCCCTCCTCCATAAAGCAGCAATGCAACAATCATCTTGTAGACACTGAGAACTTTAAACATGACCACATCCTTGAAGTCCCAAGCCCAGTCCTGGCATAGGGCAGCCCCACAAATGGTGTTAATCGCCTGCCCTCTGTTCCCTAAGCTGTCAGATAGGGCAACGCCTAAGCCTGCATGTTTTAGGGGTTGCTGTGAGACAGGAATTTTTAATAATTTTGACTAAGTTCTCCACATGTAAGATATCATGACCACCGAACTGAACAGTGCTGGAAGCCAAAGGTTCTATCTTTCGAACAAACTAGAGAGCAATTGGTCTATTGACTAATGTATGTTGAACACTACGTTAGAGCAGTAGGGTAAAGTTAGCCACACTCCTCAGTTACACACATCAGTCATACACACCTGAATGCACTTATTTATTTTCCCTCTTTAGCCTTATCCCCTATTCTCCCATACACCCACACTCAAACATCTATTCGACTCTGTTCAATATGTACCATTTTATTCCCACTTTATTTATTTATTTAGAGATGGAGTCTCGCTCTGTCACCAGGCTGGAGTGCAGCGGCATGATCTCTGTTCACTGCAACCTCTGCCTCCTGGGTTCAAGTGATCCTCCTGCCTCAGACTCCCAAGTAGCTGGTATTACAGGCTCCTGCCATCATGCCTGGCTAATTTTTGTATTTTTAGTAGAGACAAGGTTTCACCATGTTGGCCAGGATGGTTTCGAACTTCTGACCTCAGGTGATCCACCCGCCTTGGCCTCCCAAAGTGCTGGGATTACAGGCATGAGCTACCGCACCCGGCCTATTCCTACTCTTTTATTATGGTAAAATGTACATAACAAAATTGACTATTTTAACCATTTTAAGTGTACAGTTCCATGGCACTGACTGCATTCACACTGTTGTACAACCAGCTCCACCATCCATCTCCAGAGTTTTTTCATCTTCTTCACCTGAAACTCCATACCCAGTAAACAATAATTCTCCATTCCCTCTCCCTTTGGCCCTTGGCAACCACTATCTCCTTTCTGTCTCTAAGAATTTAACTATGCTAGGTACCTCTGTAAGTGGAATCACACAATTTTTGTTCCTTTGCGGCTGGTTTATTTCACTTAGCATAATATTCTCAAGGTTCATCCACAATGTATCATGTGTCAGCATTTCCTTCCTTTTAAAGCTAAATAATATTCCATTGTATGGGCCAGGCACAGCGGCTCATGCCCGTAATCCCAGCACTTTGGGAGGCCAAGGCGGGCAGATCACCTGAGGTCAGGAGTTCAAGACCACCCTGGCCAACATGGTGAAACCCCATCTCTACTAAAAATACAAAATTAGCTGGGTGTGGTGGCACATACCTGTAATCCCAACTGCGCGGGAGGATGAGGCAGGAGAATCACTTGAACCTGGGAGGTGGAGGTTGCAGTGAGCCAAGATCGCGCCACTGCACTCCAGCCAGGGCAATAAGAGCGAAACTCTGTCTCTAAATAAATAAATAAATAAAATTTAAAAATTCCATTGTATGACTACAATACATCTTGTTTTTCCACCCATCCATTGATGGACACTTGAGTTACTTCTACCTTTTGACTGTTGTGAATAAGGCTGCTACGAACATGGGTGTGGATATACCCGTAGTCCCTGCTTTCAATTCTTTTGGGTATATCCCCAGAAACAGAATGACCGGATCATATGGTAATTCTGCTCAGTTTTTTGAGGAACTGCCATACATACACCACAGCATTTTCCTCAGAGGCAGCACTACTTCACATCTTCACCAGCAATGTGCAAGGATTCTAATTTCTTCACATCCTTTCCAACATGTTATTTTCTGTTTTTTAAAAGCGAATAGCTGGCCAGGCGCGGTGGCTCATGCCTGTAATCCCAGCACTTTGGGATGCCAAGGTGGGAGGAATCAGCTGAGATCAGGAGTTTGAGACCAGCCTGACCAACATGGAGAAATCCTGTCTCTACTAAAAATACAAAATTAGCCAGGCGTGGGTGGCACATGCCTGTAATCTCAGCTACTCAGGAGGCTGAGGCAGGAGAATTGCTTGAACCCGGGAGGCGGAGGTTGCAGTGAGCCAAGATGGCACCATTGCACTCCAGCCTGGGCAACAAGAGTGAAACTCCATCTCAAAAAAAAAGAAAAAAAGATAATAGCCATCCTAATGGATGTGAAGTGGTTCAATGTATATCTTTTTATTTGTATAACTTCTTTCAAAATGTATATAATTATTTTGTGTATATGTAATTTGTTTTACATAGTAGCATTATGCTATTCCTTTCCCTCTGTGTCTTACTATTTTCTGTTGGAACTGTGTTTAAAATCTATACATTTGTTTTATGTACATGGAATTCATTGCTTCTCACTTTTGCATAGCACTTTATGGTATGCATGAATCACATCCATGTATATTGAGAACCTACTATGTGCTTGTACCAAGCTTTCTATATGATTTAATCTGATTCCATACAGCAATCCTAAGAAGGTGTTGTAATTATCACATTTTATGGATGAGAAAACTGACACACACAGAGTTAAGGAACGTGCCCAGAGTCACACAGCCGGAAGTGGAAGAGGTAGAAGTTTAACCCAGGTCATTCTGGTGCCACAGAAGAGCTCACACGTGTAAGGTGTTACAAAGAGCTATAGGTAGAGATCTGACCGTAGACAGAGGCTCTCTCTTAGGTGAGGGCACTCTGGTAAAAGTTCTAGTCCTGATTTGGCTACTTATCTTCACAGTGCAAATCACCTTCCCTTACAGACATCACTTTCTGTCTGTGTAAGATGAAGATGATTTTAGTGCTTTTTCTAGATTCACTACTTGTTGATTAAATACCCTTGAGCTAATGGGAAAATAATCAGAATTGAAGTCAGGTGTTTGTTTCTTTCGTCTATTTGGAGTGGCCGGCCCACCTGGGAGCCACTCCAAATACACGAAAACCCTCTGATGTGTCTATTCACGAGGTGAACTGTTCATAGGATGGACTATTCCCAGGGAAACAGTTGCTGTCTCCACTTCCATCCCACCTCTCCTGAACTTTGCACTTACCATGATGAAAAATTAACTGGGCTAATGTTTCCCTCCCAAGGACAACCTCTGCAAAAGCAGGTATGGCTGGGCCCCAAAAGACCCGGTGCCAGAACAGAGTTGTACCCATCCAGAACAGCCCACCCATTCACTGCCCAAAGTCAAGATCAAGAGAACATGCAGGGTCTTCTCAGCACTGGAAGAATCAGTTCCTCAGCCCTCCTCAGAGCTTTCTGAAACTGGACTTAGTCCCCCAGTGGAGGGACTTCTCTTGGAGAAACAGGCCTGAGGAGAAAGAGCTAGACCAGAAATGGCACTTATTAGACTTGTAGGTGGGTCCAGCACTATTTTTCTGCATGCACAGCTGTTCTTGTCACACGGATGCCAGCAGGGAAGCGTGGTTCTGCCACACTAACTAGCTGGCTGCCTAGTTATTTCCTCCCCTCAGGAAAATGAGAGGGCTGAATGAGGGCCCCTTCCCATACCATGATTTTAGAGGGTGAAGTACCTGTCAGGTCCTTCTACTTACTACATGTAATCCTCAAATCTCTCTGACGCTCTTCCTCTACAGTGCAAATCACCCTCCTTCAGCAGACATTGCTCTCTCTGTAACATAAAGGACTTGAACTACAGGAGGACAGTTACAATGCTCTTTCTGGATCCAACACTCTGCACAGTGAGAACCGCTTGCTCCATTCTTACAGCGGAGAGAACGGACGCTGCCCAAGGGGAAGAAGAGAAAGAGCCAGGATTGGAAGCCAGGCCAGTCACTGATGGATCCGGAGCCCCTCTTACTTTCTTTGGCTACCTCTCAATGGTTGGACTTGTTCAGGTTAAGATTAACACTTTACTGGACGATGATGACTGCAAGGCCCCTGCCCATCTTTGCCCACTCAGTCACATCATCCTCATCCCCACCCTTTGATGCTTCTCTAGGCTGTGAACGCCTTGAAAACTTTAGTCTTTTATTTTGGAAGTTCAGGAACTGAATAGGAGGGCTGCAACTTAGAGCTGCTCCGTCAATGTGTGTTATACTTATTTGACCTCCCTCCACCACTTTTCATGGCATTAGCAATGCAAACCTTTTCACATGAGCTTCCCACAGCCACCCGAGGAGATCGCGAGGGAAGCTACCTCTAGCCCCATTTTACAGGTGAGCAAATAATCCTTGCAGTGTTAAAACAGTGTGCCCGTGTAGAGAACTGTTTTGCAAAGAGCTCGATCAATGATGTCATCTTTGCCTTCCGTGACCCAGGCAGCTGGGTGCAGTGTCAAGATCGGAGACTGAGGCTTCAACAAAGTACTGGGTTCAAATTCCAGCTCTGCCACTTGGAACCCTGAGTAAGTAATGTAATCTCTCTGTGCCTCCGTAAACGTGAGGCAGAGGAACATCTACCTCACCAACCACTGTTAAGATTGAATCAAAGGGCAGCAGGCGGGCTACCTGGAATGAAGAAAGCAATCAATAAATGTGGATTGTGTCATCCTTGTCTCTCTTGACGGACGGGAAGAGGACAGTGAAACCTAAGACCACAGCGGCAGCGCGTTAACAGGAGGACCAGCAAGGAACGGAAGCCAGGTTGTCAAGACTCAGTTGGGTTTCACGTATTCTCCTTTTCAGGCGGGTATTTAGGGAGAGGAGGGTGAGGAGCACAGCGCACTTCTGCAGCAGCAGCTGCGGATTGGCTTGTGGGAGGCGGTTCTCTGAAGCAAGGCAAGGGCCCCTGCCGCTTCTGGGCTGACTTTGTGGATTCCGCCACACCTCACAGGGCTTTGTAACTCCCCACCCACTTGAGGGTTGCAGATAACTTTTTTTTTTTTTTTTTTTAACAAAGCAGGGGTGGGGGTGGGAGATTCCTGCTGTTAAAAACAAACAAAGGGCTTAGACACCGGCTAGTCGGCTGCGGGAGGCAGCAAGAGAAAGGCCGAGGGGCCTGGAGTAGCTCCTGAAAACCGCCGAGGGCCCTGCGGGCAGACGCCCCTGAATTCTTTTGGTGGAGAGAAAAGCCGCGGAGCTCCCCAATGTGCCAATTGGTTTGTTGTTGTTTTGCTTTTTTTGAATACATAAACTCTCCGAAAACTCCTGTCTTGCCCCACTTTTTTGTGAGTTCATTGCTTTGGAAACAAAACTCTCTTCCATTTATTGGGAATTATCAAATTTCCGATCCTTCTCTATCAGGAGATCCAGCAACAAACACCCTGTTATGTAAATTTCTTTCAAAGATAAATTAAAAAGCGCCTCCATTCATTCCTTCAAGAACTCAACAGATGTCCTTGAGGCTCATTTTCTGCCGGGCACTCGGTTCACAAGGCTCAAGAGACCCCTGGCTCCAGCCATTGTCCAGGTTGTCACTGGTGTCCCCAGCTCTCCACTTCTGAGGACCCACTTCTCACCCCCTCCTCCTCCGCACACGTTCCCGAGGCTCTCGGCCGGTGTGATCTCACCGACTAGAGAATAAAAACAGCCCAGGGGCGCCAGCGCCGGCCAAGGACCTTGACGGGGATCAGCGAGCGCGAGGCCAAGTGCGGGCCCCAACTTCCTGGGCCCGGGCCTTCCGCGCGCCCCCTCTCGGGCTCGGGTCCTCTTCAGGGTGCACTCGCGTCCGGACCGCGCTTACTTGCTGCGAGTCCAGCCCTCTCCGGCCCGCAACTCCAACCGAGCCGCCTGAGTGTGTACTCCGAGAGCGGACGCCACGGGCCGCGCTCAGCCCTCCCGCCCGAGGCCCCTCTCGTCGTGTTTCCCAGGACTTCCTCCCCGCGCCCGCCCGACTTCAGGTCGGGGTCGCGCAGGGTCCCGCGCGCTCCAGCCAGGACTGCCGCCGCCCGGGTCGCCCACGTGGGCATGCTGGGCGCGGGGTGGTGGCCGGCCGGGCGCCCTCCCCGGAGCAGGGGGCGGGCAGGGCGCCCGCGGGAGGAGGTGGCGGGGCGCGGGGGAGGAGGCGGGGAGCCCCGGCGGCGAGGGGGCGGTGACGGCACTTGGAAAGGAGGCTGCACGCGGATTTGCATGAAACACAGACTGGGAGCGGGCGGGAGCGGGAGCGCGGCGCACGCCCCGGGCCGGCCCTGCCAGCGAGCGAGCGAGCGAGCGGCGAGCCGGGAGGAGGAGGGTGGCGGGGCTGTGAGGCCGCAGAGGCGGAGGGATCTGCGCATCAAAGCTAGCGAGGCGAGCGAAGTTTGGCCGGGGGTTGGACTTTCCTTCCCGGAGGCGGCACCCAAACAGCTACCCCGTGCGGAAACCCAAACTTCTGCTGCCACTTGGAGTCTCGCGGCTGCCGCCACCGCCCCGCGTTCGGGGCCTTCCCGACCCGGCACTGCTGCCGTCCGCCCGCCCGGCCGCTCTTCTCTTCGCCGTGGGAGCCGCTCCGGGCGCAGGGCCGCGCGCCGAGCCCCGCAGGCTGCAGCGCCGCGGCCCGGCCCGGCGCCCCGGCAACTTCGCCGAGAGTTGAGGCGAAGTTTGGGCGACCGCGGCAGGCCCCGGCCGAGCTCCCCTCTGCGCCCCCGGCGTCCCGTCGAGCCCAGCCCCGCCGGGGGCGCTCCTCGCCGCCCGCGCGCCCTCCCCAGCCATGTCGTCCATCCTGCCTTTCACTCCCCCGATCGTGAAGCGCCTGCTGGGCTGGAAGAAGGGCGAGCAGAACGGGCAGGAGGAGAAATGGTGCGAGAAGGCGGTCAAGAGCCTGGTCAAGAAACTCAAAAAGACGGGGCAGCTGGACGAGCTGGAGAAGGCCATCACCACGCAGAACGTCAACACCAAGTGCATCACCATCCCCAGGTGGGGGCCCGCCCGGGGGACCCGGGGGCACGTCGGCCCAGCCCCCTGGCACTGCGGGGCCGACCCAGTGGGGCTGGAGATGGGAAGAGGGAGAGAGAGGGAGGGAGTGAGACTGTGTGGGTGCGTGTGTGTGAGAGTGGGAGAGCGCGGGCAGGAAGGGGGTGGGGGGACCCCAAACAAAACCATCTCTGATTTGCAAAGATCAGAGTCCGAGGCTTCCACGCGGCACTCTGGCTTCCAGACCTCACATTCCCTTTCCACCTCCGGGAGGGGAGAGCGGGTTGCTGCGGGACTCGGCCGCCCCCACTCCGGGGAGCTGGGGCTGGAAGTTGAGGCCCGCTTTGTTCGGCTCCGCGGGCCGGAGCCCCTCCTCCGCCGCCGCCTCCCGCCCCCGCGGCCCGCGCTCGTGGAGGTGGTGGTGTCTTTGCGTTTCTTTTCTTCAGTCCGGTCTCCCCACTTTCCTCTACAGGAATGCGGTCCGTACAGCTGGGGCTGTGGGTGAGGAGCGGGAGCCTAGTGATTGACAGATTCCTTCTTCGTTCTTTCTTTGCCTTCGGGATTAGCATTTTTATCGAGTATTTTTAGACTCGGTTGTGCCAGTCTCCCGCCCCCTGAGCATGCACGCACTTTGGTTGCAGTGCAGTGCTCTGACTTCCAAATGGGAGAGACAAGTGGCGGAAAATAGGGTCTTCTCCCACCTCCCACCCCCCCATCCCGACTCTTTTGCCCTCCTTTTGGTCCAAGAGATTTTGAAACCGTGCAGAACGAGGGAGAGGGGCAGGCTGCAGCCGGGCAGATAACAAAACACACCCCAAAGTGGGCCTCGCATCGGCCCTCGCATTCCTGTAGAGCCTTCCTTCCCAAAGCGCGCTGCCATCTGTCTGGATCTCCTTTATCCTTCCCGTTGCGCGCTAGCTAGGTCGGGCGGGAGCCCACAGATGGCTGATAGAAGGGGTCAGTGACTTCACTCCCCCAGGACCTTCCTTAGCTTAGATGTGCCTGGCTGGGAATTGGGGGTGCGGTTACCTTGGCTTCCTATCTCTACCTCTCAGCCTCCTTTGATTCTGAACCAAGGGAGAGAGCGTGTGTGTTGGGGGCTGGCTGTTTTGGGGCTCCCAGGCTGCCGAGGAATGAGTAGAAAGCACCAGGGACTGTCAGCCGCAAAGGGATTGTCATCCCTGCCCCTGGGCCAGGGTGGACTCCATCCTTGGCCACCTGCTTGGGGCAGTTGTACAGGGGCTGCCAGGCGAGTCAGGCAGGCACAAAGCAACATCTGTCCACGGGAACCGAGGGCAGGCCTCCCCTGGAAATAAATGCCACATATGGTGGGAGTGCGGACTTAAATTTTTTTTAACTGGGTGGATCCAGTCAATAAAGGGGGAGGGAAGGCGGTGTGCTGTCTGGGGAAGTCTCTGGGCGTGTGATCGGGAGCCAGAATTGACTTCAGAGGAGGTGGTGTGATGTGATGGTCAGAGAGACCTGGGATTTGGTTCCAGCTCTGGTTGTTAATTCTTCTGTATTCCTTCCGTGGGGGTGGCTGGGGTAGAGTGGGTGAGTATGCTACTTCTCTGTCTGGGGAGGGGTCTGCCAAACCTACCTTCTCCTTATCTGCCTGGGTGCATTGAAGACAAGTGCTTTATGTATTGAAACAGAAAAAAAAAGTGGTATCAATTATAAAACAGGCAGCTGTGAAAAGTGTTTCACAGTTTACAAAGCACTTTCACATGGTTTTCTGAGGTCCTCAAAAAAAGACAGAAAGCAAGCAAGCAACCAGCCATGGAAAGTAGATAAGGTTGTTAGGCTTAAGATTATCACATTTTTAAAGCAGAGGAAACCTTAAAAGAGAGAGGTGAAAAGGCTTGAGTCATAGACATGGGGTTCTGACTGAATGTGCTCTTTCTGCTGCCCCATGCTGCTTTATACTTTGAAGATCCTGAATACATTCTTTGCTGAATGCTAAAGCTGTGTTAGCTTGGGGAGGGCCCTGTGGATCTTTGTATGTGCGGTTGCTTCTTTAATCTTTGGGCTGGTGATAGCTTGGCAGAGAGGCCTTGCTTTCCCTTGCCTTGGTAGGAGTTTGTCCTCTGTGGGGCCATACCTTTGGCCTGCCTTTTCCTCTTCCAAAGTCCTGCTGAGACTTTGGAAGCCTAAGACGTGTGAACGCTTTGGATGATTCTGAGAGTTCAAGCCAACCTGCCCTGTGGCCTTCTCGTGACTTTGTTAGGACTGAGGCATCTTCTGCCTGCCTGGATAGGACTGAATACAAAAGTAGATTTTTTTTTTCATCTTTTTTTTCAGTTAGGGAAACCCAGTTGCTTGGGTGGATCCAGACAAAATGGATTTTCATCCTTGGATTTTGTGCCCACGCCTCTGGGTCACCTTGTGTCCCTTGGCAACAGCTGCTGCTGTTTTGGTCGTGGGCAGAAAACTAAAGGCCACGTCTTGGGGAGGTGGCTGGTTTGGCCCTGTGCTGGTGATATCAATGTGTCTGCTAAGCCCCATAGATTGCAGTGTTGCTTGTCAAATTGTCTGCTTTCACCACAACTGCCTTTTAGTTTGGAAAGTAGAGAAAGGAAAATGTTTAACTTAGTCATTCCCCCTGTGTGTGGGGGGTTGGTCACTGGGTGCTTAAAAACACTCTGCAAGATCTGGACTCTGGGGTTTAAGGAGCCCTCAGTCTAAGGAGATTAAGCCAAGTGTGTTTTGGCTAATATATAATCATGAGCAGCAACAGCAACATTTGGCAATTAGAGCTGTATACTAGGGACTTCCAGACCACAGGCTTGCTTCTCTGTGACACCAGCTCTGACTTGTTTCAATTATCAGGGGAGCTGGCGTGATACACACTTATCGACATAAAGAAGGTGAAAGAGATTGGTGCCAAGGAAGTGGTAAGAGCTTCATTTAGATACACCAACAAAGGGGCTGTCAGGATACTCTGAGGTCTGGCAGGATTGGCAGAATTTATACAAGTTTTATAACAGCCTCTCATTCCTCACCTGCTTGAGTACCTGAGTAAAGCTGCAGGTATCTTCCTTGCCAGTTTATAAGAATGGAATCAAAGCATTTGCCACTGAATGAGAGTTGGTGTGTGAGCGTTATATGAGGAATAAGGAGCTCGGCACACTTAAAACTTAGTTTTCTGGTAGACACTGGTAGCTTGTACTTCCACCAGGGAATCCATGCCTTGGCCTCGTTGTTGGGAGCTAGACCAAGCTTAAAGCATTGCTTGTTTGGAAGGGAATTTGGGCTTTCTTGTGTCAGAGCACCCAGTCCAGTGGAAAATTGGAGAATTGAAGCAAACATTAGGTCTGACACACAGCATCTACTCCCTCCCTGTGAATCTGATCTTTTTTTTTTTTTGGAGACAGAGTCTTGCCTTGTTGCCCAGGCTGGTGCGCAGTGGCATGATCTTAGCTCACTGCAACCTCTGTCTCCCGGTTCAAGCGATTCTCGTGCCTCAGCCTCCCGAGTAGCTGGGATTACAGGCGCCCGCCACCACGCCCAGCTAATTTTTGTATTTTTAGTAGAGACGGGGTTTCACCATGTTGGTCAGGCTGGTGTTGAACTCCTGACCTTGTGATCTGCCCGCCTTGGCCTGCCAAAGTGCTGGGATTACAGGCGTGAGCCACCGCGCCTCACCGAATCTGATCTTTTACTGTAGCCTCCTCTTATTATCTCCTTGACTTTTGCCAGGGTACTCCCACTTTGAGAAAGGAAAAAGATCCTAGTCTTTAGCATGCCTTTTCCAGATTTCTGGGGATAGACCTATTACTAAGGCTGTAGAGGCCTCCCTCTTCTCTTGGCTGCAGTTCAGAGCACCATGCCCGTGTGGCCCATTGGAAGCAAGCCCCCTTCCAGCTGCTAGGGAGGTGGTCCATTATCTCTTTGCTCTTGTTAAGTTTGATTAGGGGAGTTCCACGTAGGGCCTGAGAAGAGGAGGTTCCTGCAGGACAATAGGTAGCTGATGAGGGATCTGACTCAGCTGCAGCTGAACCTAGGCGCCACTTGACGTTCCCTGGGAACATTTAGAACCTTGGAACATGCTGCTTGCACCTGGGAGTGGAATGTTTGCAGACAGCCCCTCTGTTGTTACAGGGCTGGATTTTGTTGATTTATTGATATTTATTGGACCCCTCCCGTGTCTGAGTCAATTTTGTAGGTACCAGAGGAGGATGTAGAGACACGTTTGAAAAGTTCCAGCCTCTGAGAAGCTTACACATCAGTAAGGGAAACATTAATAGGGCATTATTTGAGTATCTAACTGCTATCTCTTTCTCATTCCCAGCTACCAGTAGAAATATGAGATCTAGTATGGATGATTTTTGATGGGGGCGGGCGTTGATGTGCCTTTTAAATATTGTAGAATTCACTGTGTTAGGAAATAAAATAATGACAGGCATCTGTTTTTGCTGGAAAAAACACAAAATTCAGGTCCTGTACCTACCATTTTACCACCTGCAAGGATTTGGGAATCCATTTAAGTTTCACAGCTTTTATATCTGCACCTGTCAAGTCAGGATGAGATAAGTCCTGTGGAAGTGTTTTGTGAACCAGAGAATTTGACAGGTATGTTACGTTTAGACTTCATTCTGCATCATTCATTCATTATTGAATTATTCAGTCCTTCGTTGAGAACATACTACAATGACCACAGCAGGGTCCCTGTACTCAAAGAGCTCCCTGTCTAGAGCGGGAGACAGACTTGCCCAAAGGTATGGGGCATGAGCTGCGGCTGAGGAATGTGCTAAGTGCCCAGCAATGTGGAAACACAGTTAATTCTGTGGGAGGAGGTGTAGAGAGGAGGAGAACCCATGAGAGGTGGAAAACTAAGAAGGGGACAAGGGTTATCCAAAGGAAGCTTTTTGGACTGCAGTATGATGTTGGGAACTTTTTGGTACATGGGGATAGTTCCCTATAAGAATGAGGACGTCTTTATCCTCTTTTACTAAACTGAGTGCTGCTATAAATACGTTACCTTGTAACTGGCACTGAACAGCTAGTGACTTGGGTGCTATATTTTACTCCACTGTAAAGCATTTTCTCTTTGAAGTAAAAAGTAAGTTAGTACTGCAAACTGAAATTCAGGTTTCCTTGGTGGGAACAGGGACTTTAGATGTATCAGCTCAGAATATGACAGGGAGTGTTAATAAAAAGTGGACAACTTGGCTGGGCACGGTGGCTCACACCTGTAATCCCAAGCACTTTGGGAGGCTGAGGCAGGCGGATCACGAGGTCAGGAGATCACAACCATCCTGGCTAACACGGTGAAACCCTGTCTCTACTAAAAATACAAAAAAATTAGCCGGGCGTGGTGGCAGGCGCCTGTAGTCCCAGCTACTCGGGAGGCTGAGGCAAGAGAATGGTGTGAACCCAGGAGGCGGAGCTTACAGTGAGCCGAGATCGCGCCACTACACTCCAGCCTGGGTGACAGAGCGAGACTCTGTCTCTAAATAAATAAATAAATAAATGAAAAGTGGACAACTTGCAGATGGTTGTTTTGAAATTCAAAGCTTCGGTGTGACCTAGCTTCTCGTTTCTCTAGTTAACACTTGCTGAGAATAAATCCTAGACGCCTGAGTTTCTGAATGAACATAGGTGCTTTTAGTGGTATATTTTTTAAAAAGTCTTTGTAAGGGTGAAGTTTTAAATGACAATTTTAATAACAGAAAAAAGTATGAATACAGTCACATTTAATTCTGATGAGAAATGCAAGAAGTTGATGAAATTGAAAGAATTTGTTTCAAGCTTATCACATCAGGAATCCAACTAAATGAGTTAAAAAATAAATATTGGTTTAATAATGTAAACATGTGATTGCTGTATTATTATAATGGAATAAAATTAACACGATTTAATGAACTGAGCGACCATTAATTTTTACTTGTTAATTTATTAGGAGATTTCAATGCCATTTGATGCACAGTACAGCCATTATTCTGCGTGAGCTCCTTAATGAAATAAATAGGACCAAGCAGGGCTTACTTCAAATTGGAATCAGCTTTCATTCCTGTTAACCTTATTCTCCCACCTTTATTCACCTCTCCTTCAGCTTCCTGTAATTGCAATTAAGTTCTCTAAGGTTGGAATGCAGTTTTCTTAATCAGCAAGTCTCATCAATAGTCCTAATTGACTTTTGCCCTTTTCTCCTTTGCCATATTGACTGATTAAAACAAAAGCAAAACTTAAAGACTCCATTCCCTCCCCCAAATCCACATCTCATAGTGTTGGTTGGCTGGCAAGAGAACTGCCCAAGAAGGCTGCTCATGATGGCAGCCTGCTGAATGTGCAGGGGGTGGAAGTTCACCAGCCATGTGCAGACGTGAATGGCTGGTGCAGTGTTGGATGGGACTAGCTCCTCCCTAAGGAGGGGTATGACCTTCTGTTGGCCTCTGACAAGTCCCTGAGCCATGGAGCCTTCAGTCTTCCCATCTTCAAGCACAATGGTTCCTGGAAACAGTGGGAAGTTGCCATCCTAAGCCCACCCTACAGAAGTTTGGTTTCTAATTTTACTGTATTCTAAGCTTTAGAACCGAGACAATTCCAAGAGAACTTGTCCAGTTTATTTTTATGCCTTCCTTTAATGCCGTACCAGGTGCTAATTTCTGTGCCAGATAATGCGGACAAAATAGTGAATAAGGCAGATACTGTCCCTGGTGCCTTCTGTAGCTTCTAGTCCACTGGCTGTGAAACACAGGTTCTTTGGAGTTGTAAGAATGCTGTATGTGTTCACTCTTTAGCTAATTTGTAAATACTGTTTTTTTGGTGCCAAACAAACCAAATCCCCCAAGCTCTGCAGTTTATTGACTTGACAAGGATCTCTCTCTCTCTCTTTCTCTTTCTCTCTGTATAACATTATCCTTTGTTTCGACTTAACAGTTTGAGAAATAAACAAATCTATAGCATACTATCCACTGTTGGTTATCTAAGGCCCTTCCTATAAACAGCAGCCTGCCACAGTGGCAACTGCTGTAGAATGTTTTGGCAGAGACTCAGTTTAAAATGAAAACACAGTAGAAGCCTATTAATTAAGAAGTTTGGCTAATTCTGGACTAGGCAAAAGTTTGTTTAGCAGGCCTTTTTGCCCCATAAATGCTGTCAAAGAAAAATTAATAAACAAGAGTTTGAGGATTATTTTGGAGGTAGGAGTCAGCAGACCTTGGTAGGTTCTAGACGTGGCTCTGTTTCTGATTAGCTGTGTGACCTGGGACAAGTCACCTTCTTTGGGCCTCGAATGTTCTCAACTGGAAAATAGGCTAGATAAACTCTATTGGAGGGCCTTTCTAACTTGGAATTGGTATTCATACAAGCATTTTATTTTATTTTTTGAGATGGAGTTTCGCTCTTGTTGCCCAGGCTGAAGTGCAATGGCGTGGTCTTGCCTCACTGCAACCTCCGCTTCCCAGGTTCAAGTGATTGTCCTGCCTCAGCCTTCTGAGTAGCTGGGATTACAGGCATGTGCCACCACACCCGGCTAATTTTGTATGTTTATCAGAGACCAGTTTTGCCATGTTGGCCAGGCTGGTCTCCAACTCCTGGCCTCAAGTGATCTGCCCGCCTCGGCCTCCCAAAGTGCTGGGATTCCAGGCTTGAGCCACCGCGCCCGGCCACATACAAACATTTTAAAAGCTCCCAGTTGCACGCATCTAGTTGATCAGTGAATGACAGATCTTTCTTAATTATTCATGTTCCAAGACTCTATCAGCCTGGTGTCAATTAATTTACATAAGTAAAAATAATAAAATTGTAATTCAGCCTTTAATTTTGGTGATTTCCCTCCCTCTTCCTTGCCTCTTCCTTACTCTGTGAGTCTAAATCAGTGAAATTTAACTACAAAGGAATATGAAAATAATGCTAGGATGAAGACGTGGAGGCTGTGCCTCTTGAGGTGCAATGAACAGTTTTTCTTCTTTTGTTGCTATTTTTGACTATTCTAAGAACAGGAAGTTTACTTAAACTAATGACCACAGATGCCTAAAAGTGGTTAAATGTAAGAGGTAGGCATTATAGAGGATACCTGTGGAAAATGTTTGCTCATATGTCAAAGTTTACCCAGGAAGCTTCCTTTATTTATTTCCAAGCATCTATATAAAGAAAGGCTGCACTTGATTGCGTAAGCATGAGCCTTTTGTTAGGCAGCGTGGATGTTGCAAGTTTAAACCCCAACTAGGAAATGAAAAGTGAGTTTCCTCCTAAATAGTTCTTTTTCAGTATCACATGGCTCTCCCAGCTTACATCTGGCAAGTTTTTCTCTTGAGTGCTTTGCCGGTAGTTTAGGACTCCAGTATTGTATTGTATTGTTTGTTTGTTTCTTTATCTCTGTCTCTCTCTTTTTTTGTTTTTTGAGATGGAGTCTTGCTGTGTCGCCCAGGCTGGAGTGCAGTGGCGTGATCTCAGCTCACTGCAACCTCCGCCTCCCAGGTTCAAGCAGTTCTCCTGCCTCAGCCTCCCATGTAGCTGGGACTACAGGCGCCCGCCACCACGCCCGGCTAATTTTTGTATTTTTAGTAGAGATGGGGTAGGACTCCAGTATTAAGAAACACTGTGTATGGCTTTGCCTTTGAAACCTACAGAGTTATGAATCTGGTCCCTTTTGCTGCTAAGTGTTGCATCACAAACTGCCAAGCCAAGTTGTAACTCTGAGGTGTCACCATTTTTTTTTTCTTTTCAACTGGACATTTGAAAATAGTAATGCTTTTTGGGTGTGTGTTTTTTAAAGGTCTGTTTTTACGCTGTCACTGCTCAAAAATGCCAAAAGGCATTTTTTCCTTAAAAAATCACCTCTGGGCTAAGCCCAAATGTGGAGTAATGAATCCAGAAAGGACTTTTTGAGTGGTTACAAGTGGCTGAAAGCAGGCACTGGTGATGGAAATTGGGTTTTTCCTTTTGCTTCAAATCTTCCTGGTTGTAAACTTTTTCTTACCCTTATTGAAGTCAGACTCAAGGTGGGTCTAATTTCTCCCAGCCCATGGGAAGGCAGAGTGAATTACTGCTTGTTGTGCTACCCCTTTACATTTTGTGTGTAGCTGTTTGTCTCTACCCAAACAGGTTCTTCACATATTACCTGGGGAGCAGGAGACGGGGAGGACAGGAAGAGCACAGTTGGGCAGAAGGAGCAAAGCCTCTCAAGTCTGACGGGTTTGGGTTTGAGTCTGACAGTTATTAGCTATGTGGTGACCTTGGGTACTTTGCTTCAACTTATTGAGCCCCAGTTTCTGCATCTGTAAAATGAGGATGAAACTACCTACTTCATAGAAATCAACCCAAGTGGCCGGGCATGGTGGCTCAAGCCTATAATCCCAGCACTTTGAGAGGCCAAGGTGGATGGATCACCTGAGGTCAAGAGTTCGAGACCAGCCTGACCAATATGGTGAAACCTCGGCTCTACTAAAAATACAAAAATTAGCCGGGCGTGGTAGCGGGCGCCTGTAATTTCAGCTACTCAGGAGGCTGAGACAGGAGAATTGCTTGAACCTGGGAGCCGGAGCTTGCAGTGAGCCAAGATCGCACCATTGTACTCCAGCCTGAGCAACAGAGTGAGACTCTGTCTCAAAAAAAAAAAAATCAACCCAAGTGAGATAAGATGTATCAAGTACTTTGCCAGTATCGATCATAATACATAGTAGATGCTTAGTAAACACTCATTTTTCCTTTCCAAGGGGAAATTTGGCAGATGATGTCCGTCGACTCCAGTAGGTGATCCCCTTCCCATCCCGACACACTTGCTCACAGAGCATTCTCCTTTGGAGAGTCTCAGTTGATATAGGAAAAGGATCTACTTCAACACACACAGAGAACATACAGACATGCCACTTGTTGATGTAAGGCTTGGCAGGCTATTGAAAGAGAAACAATTCATATTCTTAGGCGGTTCTGCCCTCCCCCATCACCTTCTCTATCATTATTCTTAAAAATTTGTTTGGTTGGCTAAAAATAATAGTACTAAAAACAAACTTTGATGAATCAGGTCTCCTGGGGCGGGGGATGGGTAAGATCCTGAAGCAGAAACGCAGTGACTCACGCGCCTGTCACTGATAGCTGCCCGTAAGTGCATGGAAGTGCATGATGTTTATTGTTGCTGGTGTTTTTTTGAGGCCCAAGTTGGAATGCACTTCCGGCTCCCCCTCAAGTACTAGCTTACTGGTTAGGTGGGCTGTTGAGTGAGAATGGTCAGGTCCAGAAACTCATGGCTCTGAAATGACCCAGACGTGGTGGCTATACCCTTGACTGCCCTCAGATACGTGCAAGAGGGAGCTCACGCTTCAAGAGTCATGCTTTGGCCCTCCACCTGGCTGTGCTCCTCTTACTGGGGCAAGGAGACTGTAGGGCCAAGGGACAGGCCCATCTAGAGCAAGCACTTCCTTTTTCCAGATCATGCTCAGAGGCCTGGCCCTTCCAGTTCCCTGCATCAGTGTCTTGAGCCTGTTTCCAAGTCCTGCGTGGGCCTCTTCCCCAGGTCTGTTTTACTTGAGGGCAGACTGTGTTGGCCATGGACAGCATGTGTACCTGTGGGACCAATGGCTGGGCAAGGGGTGCAGGGGCATGAAGGAATTGGCTAGAGCTTGGACTTGTGGCCTGGGGACTCTACTTGGGTGTGCACAAGGCCTCTGAAAGTTATGGGTGGTGCTAGGGATGGGCTGAGATCTTGGGCTGGGTCTCTCTGAGCTTCCACATTCCATTGTGAAACCAAGAGGTCAGGGAATCCTAAATTCAAACCTGGACTTATTAAAGTATTGGTCAAGGCAGGATGATAGAACGCATTTTGTGTAACCATTTGTTACCTTGATTTCTGTCTTTAAATACTACGTATGGTGTGTAGGCCTTCCTCTGTATTTTTGCTCTTAGGGCAGGCATTTCTGTATGTATGTATGTATGTACGTATGTATGTATGTACGTATGTATGTATTTTTGTAGCATCCGCTCAGTTGCGTGGCCACAACTGAATCCCAGTCCAGGTGGCACCATTATATGGGTAGCATTTTGGAGATGTTCACAGGAATTGATTTCCCTCACCCTCAACCCAGGCCAGAGTGAATTTAATGCAGATGAGGGAGAAGGTGCTACATATTGTAGCTGCTCATTCAAAAAGTGGAGCAGAGAGCTGGACCACTGAAAGTGCCTTCGTTTGCTGGAAATCTTTATTAAGTACCAGAGATATAGAGATGAAGTCGTGTCTCTGAACTGCTCAGAGGCAAAAAGGGACACCAGTAACCACAGTTATGGTGGGCCTGTGGAAGAGACACTATAGTGAAGGTCAAACAAAATATTTGGGAGCCTAGAGGAAGAGCAGGTCTATTTCTGGAGGTATCAGAAGGCTTCACAGAGGAGGCAGTGCTCAAATGGGGCCTTGAAGGATGGATAGGAGTGTAGGAGTGGAGTGGGAGGCAGCACAGAGCACAGACCAGACTGCGGAAGGGCCTGACGTCTAGGGAAGGCAAGACAGTTTAGGGTGGCCAGAGTGTGGATGAGGGAGTGGCCAGAGAGGAGTTGGAGAAGGATGTTGTCAAGGGCTTTGGTTTGCCAAACTTCGTACTTTGTGTTTGGACCTTGCTCTGTAAGTGTCCAGGAGATTTTAAAGCAGGGGAGTGGCACGGTGAAAGCCACCACTCTATCGTTTCTTGTTTCATTTCCTCCTCTTACCCAGTGGCTGTTAACAGCAGGTTTTCTGCCCGAGTTATCCAGGTCAGAGTCATAATCCCTTACAGTACCATGTGGACAGCTTTAGGCTATGTCTGGACCAGGTTGAAAATAGTGTTTTGTTCACTGTCAGGAGAGAAGACATGTTGTTCAGCCAGGAGGGCTCAGGGAGCCCAGGCGTTCAGGTAATTAGCCAGTGAGTCATGTCAGCCTTTTGATATGGATACCTTGGGAAACTAAGTGGGGTGTTGCTGGCCTCCATGCAGATGCCTGGTCTACCCAAGCACAGGCCCCCAAATTAGATCTCGGCCTCTGCTGGGTCTTCCCTGTGCCTGACACAGTGCCTTCATGTGGACCGTCTCTGGTCAGTGTTTTTAATTTCTTTGTTGTTGATCATCAATCAAGGCCAGGCTTTCCAATTCCAGACCACACTGCAATCAGTGAAACTACCTAAATTCAGTACTGCAGACCCATAGCAGGATGTATGTTTATTGAAAACAGATTATATTCCTTAATGAGAGAGTAAAACAGCATGTTTAAATCAGTATTCTTCATTACTTTTATCATTGAGAGATTGGGTATTATTTACCTCGCCTTTAGAGGGTCAGCTTGGTGGTGGTGGTGGTGGTTTAAGTTGCTGGGTTTTTAAAAGATTGAGTTTCATGTCCAAGGACTGATTCTAGTTCATGGGCTGTTTTTGAAAACATTGCTAGAAACCTCTTAACTGAAGGCAAGACCAGGGGCAGCCTATTGCTGCGGAGTGCCCTGGGTTCAAATCCCTGCTCCCCAACTTACTGCGGTGGTGACTGTGGACATGTTGTTTAACTTATTTGAGCCTCCTTTTCCTCATCAGTAAAATGGGAAAAACAATGACCTCCCTCAAGGAGGGATGTTATTGAAGTTATTTATTTAAATCAGATTAGATTTATTTTAGATTAAAAGCTTCTTGCAAGCTGTGAAATGTTTTGCAATGTCACATATTATTATTATTATTATTATTTTTTTGAGACGGAGTTTCGCTCTTGTTGCCCAGGCTGGAGTGCAAAGGCATGATCTTGGCTCACGGCAACCTCCGCTTCCCGGATTCAGGCGATTCTCCTGCCTCAGCCTCCCGAGTAGCTGGGATTACAGGCATGCACCACCATGCCTGGCTAATTTTGTATTTTTAGTAAAGACAGTGTTTTTCTATGTTGGTCAGGCTGGTCTCAAACTCCCGACCTCAGGTCATCTGCCCGCGTCAGCCTCACAAATTGCTGGGATTGCAGGTGTAAGCCACCGCGCCTCGCCCCCCGCATATTATTTCTTTATGGTGTAGAACTCACTAATACTGCTAAAAACCCTTTCTGACAGAGATGGGAGTTAAGGCTTCTAAGTTCACACCCAGATTTCCACAGAGACCTTAGAGACAATCATAAATATTGCACAAAATTATATTGGAATATTAGCTCGGGGCACATATGCTCTGGTGCCTTGTACTAGAAGCTTAGGTGAGCTGTTACTTTTGGCCATGTCCAAGCATTTGACTCAGAAGATGGTCGAGTCAGCAGTGTTGACTGTTAGCACATCACCTAAGCCCACTCACATGGGGTGATCCTGGTACGTGTTGCATGGACTGAGTGTCAACTGCATGCTGAGTGTATGCCGGAGGGGGTGATCTCCTTGATCTTATTTACTTACCTACAGTACTCTGGGTACTTATGTATTTATGTTTACAGAGGAGGAGGCTGAAGCATTGAGGGGTCAGTGGCAGAACAGGAATCTTAACTCTGGTCTCTGGTTCCTAGTTCTCTGCGCTCTACCCCATAGCCCCTCAAGAAAGGATGGCCATTGTTGTCCTCATACAAAAAGCTATGACATTGCTATCATTATTCTCATTTGGTAAACGACAGAAACAAGGTTCAGATTACTTAGGTAAGTTGCTTTAAGTCTCAGGCTAAGGGCTGGAGCCGGATTTGCCACTGAAGCTCTACCCCTTCTAGAATCTAGGGTGACTACATAATTTATCAAACAAACCAAGACGTTTCCAAGAGTGACAAGGGGCAGCATTATTAATTATGGCCACTATTAATTACGGTCCTTGGCCATAAATCAGGACCGTCCAGGCAAACCTGGGTAATAGTCACCCTGCCTCTGGTCTTGATACCTGACCAAGGTAATGGAGAATTGGATCCGCCAGCTCATGTGCTGTTGCTTAAGTGGAAGGGAATGTGCAAATTATGTCCTGCTATTCTAAGTGAAAGGACTTGCCCAAGGTCATGCAACAAGTTGGCAATGTAATATTTTAAAACTGGACGAGATGTTGAAAACATGGTAAAGTTAGCACTAGAGCTTAATTAACTGGAGTAGGAGTTAGGGAACATTTGGCTATGCTGATGTCTACTACTGAAGGGAAAGGAGGTGGAGGTCAAGGTCAGGTGTGTATGGAGCAGGTGGGGGTGGCAGTGGCAGGGCATTCACGTGGCTCTACTACGTCGGCACCATCATCAGGCCCTGTCCCTTTGAAGTCCGGGAGATGCCACTAGGCCCAGTGCAACTTGGATGATATTTAATGGCCAAGAGCAGAGACTTCTGGGACCTGACTTTTCCTGCTCTCCACTTTACTTTAGCTCTGGGCTTCAAAGGGACTGTTGGCTGGGAGTGGTGAAAGTTTAGTGGATAATCCTGCTGAAGAATTTTGGAAGGCCTTGAGGAAGGAATTAAAAATAACAGTAAGCATGCCTTTTCTTTCTCTTTGATTGTGGTCAGTGCATGGAATGTGCCAGGGCCGCTGCGGAGCAAGCACGTGGCCCCGAATAACCCCTCCCTGCCAACGGAATTCTGCAGAGAACATGTAAGGGCTGTGCTGTTTCACTCCTGCTTTGGGCTTTCAGGGTTTGTTTCCACGATCATCCAAACCTCATCCTCCTTCTCTTGCCCCAGATAATTTATTGGAAGTCTGGAGAGGGACTTGAGTTCTCTCAACTCTCCAACCAGACTGTTGCTGTGGGCGAGGCCCTGTCGGGTGAGCTCCAAGGAGAGCAGTTGGAGTGACAGAGAGGAACGGTTTCAGGCTGAGAAATGTGAAATATAAATTCAAACCAAACTTGGCACCTGTTTGGAGAACTTCAGCTGATACTACAGTGCCCCTGTCGTTAGCCTTTGTGGCTCAGCTGGGTCTTATAAATAGAACACGATGCATTTCCCCTTTTGCTACCCCACAGACACGCGGAGGCATGTGTGGGGGTGGCATGGACAGAGAGTATTCATTACTTATGCTCCAGTGCATCAGATAGTCATCGTGGGAACTGAGCCCTGGTGTCATGGGGATGACTAGGCCATCTTGTGGGTAAGGCTGGAAGCGGCTTTTGAGTCTCCTGAGTTACAGCTCTTCTTACCATTGCCAGCCTCCCTTCCCCAGCTGAGGCCCTCAGTCCTTCATGCCTGTGTGCTGCAGTAAGCCAGTTGGCCCCTTCCGTCGCGAGTCCATCCCACATTCTGTATCAGAGGCCAGCATTGCTGTATCAGGATGCTTTTGGCCAAAAGTGACTTGAAACCCAACAAATAGCTTCAATCATAAGAGGGCTTATTACTTCCACCAAGAAGGCTAGAAGCAGGAAAGTCAGGCATCAGAAGGACTCAGGAGCCTTACATCTTTCCTCCTGGCCATCTTCTCTTCAAGCTTGTCTCCTGTTGGTCCAAAGGTGGCCACAACTGTTGCAGATATTACCATCTATAAACGTTGCATCCAAGGGCAGAAAAGGGCTCCTATTCCTTGGGGGTCTCTTTAGGAAGAAAACCTTCCCCGGGAGCCTCCTGATATCTTGTTGGTCAGTATTGTATCACATGCAGTCAATGACAGAAATAGTGGACCCTCAGAAGCCTCTCGAGGTCAAGGGCCCAGGCTATTCCTTTGACTCATCAGGGTAATTAGTATGGAGGTAGGTGCTTAGTAAATTTTATTTGGGTTAGTGCAAAAGTAATGGCAGTTTTTGCCATTGAAAATAATGGCAAAAACTGCCATTACTCAGGCACCAACTTAATAATTAATGTTTGTTGGTTGCTGGTTTCCTTCACTAAGTGAGACTCCTGAACACTTACTGATGATGTCTTGCTGACTTCTGAGGACATGATGGTAAGTCTGCCCTCATGGAGCTTGCAGTCGAGGTGGAGAGATAGTGCTATAATTGTGTTTGGAGTATCTCCTGAGTAGATTGTGGCAGTCTGGTTGCTTTGAAAGAGGTGTTAAATTGAGGCCCAAGGAGACAAAAGGACCTGAGAAACAGAGCAGGGGGACTGTCTGGCCTCTGAATGCCATGCCCAGGGCCACACATTTTGTGATGCAAGCCAGGTTGTTTCAGGTTTCAAGCAGTTGCGATTTCTGTCTCCACCCCTCCACCAGTCTTATTTTCCTGTTGACAAAATGATAACAACTTGCCCTAGGGTTTGAAGTGGGGGCAGGGCACAGCGCTGAGAGCCTCCTCCCTCAGGGGAAATTTTCTAAAGTTTCTCACTGTGTTCTAGCTTCAAAACCATATGCAGTTTAATTGCATGTTTAGTATCTTTGTGCATCTCTCTTGCTTTGAATCTGCTGGAAACTTTCTCTGAAAGCATATATATAGGAAGACATAAAAATTCTATAAATGTTTAGTGGTTAAAAACAAAGTCCTGTCCAAATTATATAAAGTTTTGCCGTCATCGGACGGAACTTTCTGCAGATAGGGAATACCCTTGAGTCTTCAGTCGCAAAGAGCTAATCACTAACTTCAAGTGTGCGAGTGCCCTTTCATTCCAATTCAGAGAAAATAGAGCCTGTCCCAAGGCCTCGTGTTTTGTTTTCCTATTGATCTAGGAGCTGGGATAACTTGGAACCCCAGGGAACATCTCAGAGTTAATTAGTTTTTTGAGGTCTTCTTGTTTTTCTTGCTTGATTAAAAGAGTTACAGTTTTTGCTCTGATTGTTTAAAAAAAGAATCTATCACTGCTACTGATCCAAGAGGTGAGGGTTGGCATGGGGTGGGCACTCCAGTAAATATGTAAGTTGTCTTCCTGCCGTCTTGTCCTGGTGGAGCAGAGAGAGGTGCCTTTGAGCATGGGCCTGGAACCAACAGCTACTTTCCTGGAAAATTCTTCAGTTTCCAGAAGCAGTGGCCAGGTGAGCCGGGGCATGAAACCAGACGAAGTTGCCGCAGTGCGAGACTGGTTCTGTTTGCCTCAGTTCTGAAGTTAATGGTCCAAGTTCACCACTCATAGAGTGTCAGCCTGTGGGGGAGACGGAGGCCCTGACGGCCATGCCAGGGTGCCCCCAACCCTTTGTTTAACCACGGCTGTGGACCAGTGGTCTCAGACGTTTACCATCGCCTGTTTATAAGAGGGAAGTGTGGTCATATTTCTATCTCTCTTGTGGGCTGCACGGTTGCCTTACTGGGGTTCATGTGGGAAGTGGTTACCGTTAGGAGGAGGATGAAATAACAGTACTCACAAAAAGGCTTTGATCCAGGGATCTTTTTAAATGTCATCTTTTGGCCACTGTGTTTTTTTATTTTTATTTTTTGCTATCTGCTTTAACTTCAACGATGAGAAAATCAAACCATATGCTGGACATCATTCTCCCCAGCTGGGCTGAGTCAGAATTGCAGTTCAAACTACTTCTGCTCTCCCTGGGTTTCATGTGCTTTCAATGTGGGGATATCTTCCAGATCTGCAGTTCTCCAGAGCTAGGGACCCCTCAGCTCCAGCTGCTATCTGGACAATACCTGAACATCCCTACAATATCTGAAATTGAATGTTTGCCATTTCTTCTTCTTTCTCCTCACACCACCTACTCTGATGTTCATGATTACTGGAGCCCCCAGGTTCTAAAAAGTGTTGAATCAGCAAGTGAACAAATAAAATGAGACCCAAAGAAACTGTGATCTTAGCATCCTGTTTTCTGGGTGAGGTTGAGGGTCCTTGGCCTCTCTTGCTGGTGGAGATGGGCTTTATGACTTTGGGGAAGTCAACTTGACTTCCTGGGTGTTGGTCTTCTCTTCTACAAAATGACAAGCTTGAAGGGAGAATCTGAAAGAATCTGTGTATCCGTTCTCAGATTTTCTTTTTTTTTCTTTTTTTTCTTTTTCTTTTTTTTTTTTTTTTTTGAGATGGAGTCTCGCTCTGTCGCCCAGGCTGGAGTGCAGTGATGCGATCTCGGCTCACTGCAAGCTCTGCCTCCGGGGTTCATGCTATTCTCCTGCCTCAGCCTCCCGAGTAGCTGGCACTACAGGCGTCTGCCACCACGCCTGGCTAATTTTTTTTTTTTGTATTTTTAGTAGAGACGGGGTTTCTTTGTGTTAGCCAGGATGGTCTCCATCTCCTGACCTCGTGATCTGCCTGCCTCGGCCTCCCAAAGTGCTGGGATTATAGGCATGAGGCACCGTGCCTGGCCAGTCTCAGATTTTCATGATAGCCCTCTGAACTCTCCTTGGCTTCTTGCCTTTGGCTGTTTTCTCAATGCATATATTTTCCTGGGGGACAAATCTAAGTTTTCATCTGATGCTCTGCCTTCAGAGGGGAACCATTCCTTAATGACCTATTTAATTGTATTATCATTGTTGTTTAATTCATCACATATTTACTGAGCTTCTTTTGTTGGTGGTGGTGCCATCAGACACAGTGGTCCAGGAGCTGCAATGCGTTGCTGATGAGGATGGTCACACATAGCTCTGCCCTCATGGAGCGTCCCAGGGTGAAATGAGACCTCCCCTGAGAACCGATTCCCAGGGTAGGGGAAATCAGTCTGCAGGCAAAGAGGAATGCAAATTTAGCCTGAAGCACAGGTTTTCTGTGCTTCTAGGCACCGGCTGCATTCCAACCGTAGTGCCATAAAAATACAGGAAGGAAGGGAAACGTGTTCACAGGTTGGTTAGAGATGTGGAAACCAACAATCAGCTCTCTCTTATCCATAAGAAACTAGAATCTACTGCTGGCTTCAGTCCCTCAGACCTGCTGCTCAACAGAGTGCCCTTTCAAACCTGGGTTAGACTCTGTGCTAATGGCTTTTTTCATGAACCTCAGACAGCCGGAAAGTATATTCTTTGAGGATTACGATCGACTAGGATGCTCGGGAATCTTTAAAGAGAAGCACTATCTTGGCTATATTTGCTCTCAGTTGTTTTAAGGCCAGTGAGGAGACTGAGCATTTCAGAGGTGAAGCATTCAGAGGATGGCCTCTGAAAGCATACGGCTTAGTAAACAACTGACCCATCCTTTGTCACCGTTTTTGTCCAGCGGCTGTCACCATAGGGGCTCCTCTGGTGTGGAGGAGAGAGAATTAGAGGCAGCAGGCCTGGGTTCTAGGTCTGCCTCATTGTGAACCAGCTTCAGGACCTTGGGTGAGTCACTTTTCTGCCCTGGCCCCTGGCTTCCTCTTCTATAAACTGAAGGTGTTGGCTTAGCAGGATTTTAAAGTTTCTTCCACCTTAAAAACTCTGATTCCTGCACTTGCATTCAAAGAAATGACTCTATTACTCATTTGAATAGTTTCAGAATCACTGTATAGTCAACTCTGGACTAGAAATGGGGGCCTGCAGTTGAGGACAGGATGGAAAGAGGTTTGGGGTTCAGGGTGAGCTGTGAGGGCTAGGATTCTTGATTCCTCATGATTTGCAATTGGTTGTTGGTGTTACCATGGAAGGTTCTCAACCATGGCTGCTTTTAAAAATTTTGATGCTCAGACCACCCCTGGAGACCAGTGAATTTCGAATTTCTACAGGCCGGCCTGGGGAAATCCATGTTTTTTAACTTTCCTAGGTGATTCCCGTATGTGGCCGAGATTGAGAATCACAGCCATAGATGCTTATGTAAAGCTGTGTTCAGTGTTACAGGCGTCTGTTCTGGGTGGAAAGTGATAGTGGTTGGTCAAAAAAAAAGTGTGCACACACACACACACACACACACACACAGAAAGAGAACAGCTCTAGGTTCTGGAAGTGTGTTGATTTGGTCATCACGAGTGCTGGTGGTGAGTAGTTGCCCTGAGGTTTGGAGTTCCAGTTCCCTCCTATCTCTGGGTCAGTGGTTTCTCAACATCTTTGAAGTAGTGAAACCATCTGTAGTTGGTTATTTCTGCTCAGAAACTCACAGTACAAAGTGGGGGGTGGTGCAGGGGGGTGGAGCTGGAATGGATTAAACAGGCCCTTACAAATGCCCACACTTTTTTCATGAAACTAAGTTAGAGGCCTTAGCCAACTCCAGCATACCTTAGTGTCAGTTCTTTGGCATTGCCCCGGTGGATTCTAGGGGCTGTGAAGGCTGTAGGGGTGTGTGTTACTCCCTGCTGCTTTGGTGAGAGAGTGTCCCTGTCTTTGGCTGAGAGCATCCTGTCCTGCCACTTCATCAGCAGTAGCATCTAAACAGCCCTTGAAGGGAATCAGTATCTACAGCCTAAGAAATCTGATGGGACACATCTCTCTGCATTAAAATATTAACAGAAAAGGTCAAACTGGGAAGGGGCAGCTAAGTTGGAATATCTCATTCAGGTAAAGGGATGGGCTTGTGGATCCTTAATTGGTGTGAAATGAGCCCTAGGAGGGGAGACTATATCAGTGCTGAAAGCCCTTGAGGGCTTTCACAGATGAAGGGGGATGGTATGAGAAGCTTTACAAATAACAAGGTTTGAGATGCAGTTGTAGACACATGCCAGATGTAGGTTGCTATTTTCTCAGCTCAATGAGGAATCTGTCAAGGCACTCTTAGAAATGGAAAATATAGTTCCTGCCCTCAGGAACTATAGTGTCACGTGATAGCAGTGAAGACCTTCTATGTCCTGGCCACACAGTGAGGATCAGAAGACAGAGCATGGAGAGTGGAATGGGACACATGGATCAAGGAACGTGGACCTGAGCAAGCAAAAGCAAGTCACTCGGGTCCCACTATCACATTGCATATCTTCTCCTTTTTTTTTTTTTTCTGAGACGGAGTTTCGCTCTTGTTGCCCAGGCTGGAGTGCAGTGGCGCGATCTCAGCTCACTGCAACCTCCACCTCCCAGGTTCAAGCGATTCTCGTGCCTCAGACTCCCAAGTAGCTGGTATTACAGGCACCTGCCACCACACCTGGCTAGTTTTTAGTAGAGATGGGGTTTCACTATGTTGGCCAGATTGGTCTTGAACTCCTGACTTCAGGTGATCTGCCCACCTCAGCCTCCCAAAGTGCTGGGGTTACAGGCATGAGCCACAGCACCGGCCTCTTCTCCTTTCTAACGTGATGTCAGTGTCTCTGGGAAGCAGCCTTAGTTGGCACCTCACTGGTAGCAAGAATGACTTCATGTTCTTGCTCCCATGAAAATTCTCTGCTTTCAGGAATACATTTTCCTCTAGGTTTTTTCTTTGTCTGCAAGTGGGGGGGTGTTCTTTGCCAGATCCCTGCTTTGATGATTACCATCTGCCCACCTGAGTTTCCTGCATAGTTTCAGTTGGAAACTCTTTTTGGACCCTAAGATACCGTGTAATAGGATTGTTCTTGGTTTCAGTAGGCACCTGGCACCCTCTCAGCTGTGGCTGCATTTCAGGTATGGATGGGAGTGATTATCTTTGCATCAGAAAACTCAAGATTGTCATGTGAGCAAGTTGTGTGATCATCAGTAAATGCAGGGCTGGCTTTGTTAGGCCCTGGTTGTGGCCAAGGCTTTCCTTTCCCGGCGGGTGATTATTCCAGATTTCATGGTCACTAGCTGAGTGTAATCAGGAGCAGATAAGAAAGCCCTGTATACAGCAAAGTATGCATTTCTTAAGATGGTGGGGGAGGTGGCAGAGGTATTATATAGACGTGTGTGTTTGTGCATGTGTTTAAAAAAAGACATATTTTCTGGGCAGCAGAACTTAAGTTTCCAGTAAACATCTCCTCCCTTTTTACTTTACCTTTTAATTTTGTGTTTATGGTCTCTGTGCTTTGAAATTGTTTTTGCTGTGATGCCAGCCCTGCCTGAAGTGGGTGGAGCAAGCCAAGCCCTTTGGAAGCCATGGTTTAGATCAGAGTTCTTGTACTGACATGGCCCAGCTGATTGACAGCTCAGATGTGATCACTCCATCTCAACTAGAAGAATAAAAATAAAAACCTTGAGCTGGAGCGGAGAGGGGTCACGCATTTGTTAGTTTATCCCCTACTCTCACCTTTATCGCAGGAGGAGTGATAAAGTGCTGCTGTGTGTAATTCTGGTCTGGGGTTGGTTTTCTGTAGTCCCAAACCTGGGACTAATTCTCCCTGGAGCCCGTGGCCCAGAAGATGGGTGCACAGTAGGGTTACTTGATGCTAAACGGCTTTCCCGATAGACTTGGGATCTCACTGTTCTTGTCTTAGCTTTACTTGTTGGGTTGGAGGAGGTGAGGTGGGTGGGCAGGGGCCTAGGGAAGCCCACTATAGAAACCCTGGGGCAGAGAATTCAACCCAGGCTAGGTGAGAGCATCTGCCAGTGTGAAAACACGTGGAAGCGGGGGAGGCGGGCGAGAAAAGCTGTGGGAGAAAACCTCACAAATGCAGCAAGGCTGCCCAGGGCCCAAGCGGTGGGGCGGTAGCGAGGGAAACACAGTGGTGTTTGGCTGCTTTTAGTTCAGCGCTGCTAGGAAGGCTATTTCAGAATGCTCCCGAGTGGGAGGGGGCAGCTGCTCTAGGGTGGGAAGGGGATGCTAAGGCCGGGTGCGGTGGCTCACGCCTGTAATCCCAGCACTTTGGGAGCCGAGGTGGGCGAATCACGAGATCAGGAGTTCGAGACCAGCCCGACCAATATGGTGAAACCCTGCCTCTACTAAAAATACAAAAATGAGCCAGGTGTGGTGGTGGGTGCCTGTAGTCCCAGCTACTCAGGAGGCTGAGGCAGGAGAATCACTTGAACCCAGGAGGCAGAGGTTGCAGTGAGCCAAGATCACACCACTGCACTTGAGCCTGGGCAACAGAGCCAGACTCTGTCTTAAAAAAAAGGGGGTGCTGGAGAGCATGTGGGGTGGATAGGGCTGACTAGAGGCCTTTGTCAGGGTGACCTTTCTCCAGAGAGCCCAGTAGGCTCAGAAGGAAGGTCCCTCAGCACCCTGGCCCACAGAGTTCCAGGGAGACCCCAAATAAAGCATTTGTACAAACAGTCCTGAGTGGAGCACACCTAGCCGCCTTCTCTTGCAAAGTGGGCCTTTAAAAAAGGAGTGTATGGCTGCTTAGTTCTGAAGAGGCCAGGCTAGGAGACCCCAGAGGGACACCCAGAAAACCCAGATGTACCTCCTCCATCTGCTCTGCCTGCCAGATGACCCTTGCTACTTTACTGTTTTTTCTTTGAGCCTCTTGGTGATCTTGAATAGCAGAAAAATGAGCCAAATTTCCTTCAATCTATGCCAGTCTTCGTCCTCAGCCTCCCGGTGGGGTGATGAGTCACACCAGTGGGAAAGTGCACTGTATACTTGATCATGTGCAGAGCACCTTCCCATTGTTTTATCTTTACAACCGCCCTGGGTGGAGACACGGCAAAGTGATCCTATCCCTATTTTGCAGGCGATCAGGCACAACTTACAGTTAGCGCAGGAACAGGGACTGAGGCCAGCCCTCAGTTCTTTGACAGAGTTCTTTGTCTACACTGTGTTGCCTCAGAAAAAAATGCCCATGGGGAGCGTGTGTGCGTGGGCATGTGTGCTCTCCTCGTGTACCTCAGAAAAGAATGAATTCTTTTCCAACTGATGTCACTGGGAAAGGGGGACACCACTACTTTCCTGCATACTGCACTTTACAGTTTACAAAGCACTTTCCCACACGTCATTTCGTTTCATCTCCCTGACAGTCCCTGGAAGTGGGTGCTAGTCTGGATGAGCAGGCGCAGACTTGGAGAGGCTGAGGGACTTGGCCCAGGGCATATAGCTAGGAAGCGGCCAGGCAGTAAGTGGGTAGCACCGCTGCATGCTGGGGGTGGGGAAGCATGAGCTGGATGGAGCATTCAGTGGTCTAACCAGTGGCCAGCAGTAGTGTTGGGGTTTGCTGCCCTCACCTCTGAAGCCACACAGGCTCCTGCTTCCTGAGGATCACCCTCTCCTGGAGGGCTGCCCCCTCATGGGAGTGTGGACAAGTGTGCACGAGGGGGAGGCACACCCAGGCCGAGTGGAACACCACCCTAAGGGGGTGGTGACAGGTGGTACTGGGAGTGGCTGGAGTCGGGTTTCACCTTACTCAGGGTCAGGGCTTCCCATTTTGCAGTACTGAAAGGCAGACTCTGAAGGAATGCAGTGCTTAGAATCTTGGTGCCTCTCCTGGGGTGGTGGGAAGAGCAGGGAGTCTCAAGTCCGATTTTGCCAAAAATCCCAACTTTGCTGCTGAGTAGCTCATGAGACAGGCGTTTCACCTCTCTGAACTTCAACTTGGGGGTACTCAGATTTCCTTCAGAGGCTGTGAAAGAGTCCCCTGCCACAAGTTACTCCTCTGTTCAGAAGTGACTTGACTGATCATCTAGCCCAACCCCATCATTGACAGCTGGGGAAACTGAGCTCCTGAGGCGGGGCAGTGACTTGCCCAAGTCATTTTTTGGGAAGAATGGGGCAGGATGATGATGATGTCCACTTCTTGGGGACGATGGGGTAGGGTGGTAAACACTTCTCAATGCTTGCTTATGGGCTCTGATGTGAACCACTCACTATAGGCTGAATCCTGGTTTTCCAAGTGTTTAGAGGCTGAGCTGTTGTCCCCTGGGATTTTGGAAGGTAGACTCACATTTCACTGAAAGCCCTAGATGCTTCTCCTTACTGCAGTTCCCCTCCCCAGCACTCCCATCTCCCTGTTTTCTGGGGATTTAAATCAGCTTTGACTTGGGTCTGAAAGTAACCCGTGACAGCAGTAAGCCTCTTGATCTGTTGTGTGCGGTGTTTCAGCTAAAATATTATAAACAGACTACCAAACTGTGTTTGGTCCAAGGCCAAGCCCCTCCCTCCCTACTTGAGCACTTGATTACCTGCTGCAGGGTTGCATCTTGAGCTCCGAGGAGGAAACTGTTTATTTCAGGGCTGTTAGAGTGCAGTGCAGGAATCCAGGAGAATTTATTGTATTGTTACCATCTGGTTTCATGGAGTCTGTTTCTTTTGATTTTAATTGTGCCCTCTGGAGAGAAAGATCCTCGAAATGGTGGAAAAAGAAGATACCACCTTCCTCCCTGCCCTGTCCATGCCCTGGCACACACATTGCTATGGTGCATGGTGGGCATGGCTGAACCAAGTCCCCTTATTCTTTGAACATCTTTGCGTATTATTCCTGCTCCCCCAGCCGTCTCCAGGCCCCAGTCTCCTCAGGAGGGATTTCCCGGATGGCTTCCAGGCCAGAGCCTGACAGGAGAGATAGGACCTGCCTCCACGGTAACAAATGGCTGAAGGCGGTTTGGGGTGTTGCCAGTAGCCTGCCCTTCCGCAGTGGCTAAGGATCCGGTGTTGCGGTGATACATGATGTGACCTCTTCAACCAGTGAGTCACTCACCCCCAGATAACCACCCGGTACTTTCAGGGGAAACCGTTGTATCATTGTGGCTGTGGCCATGGTTTCTCCAAAATAAGGTGTTTTTAGAAATGAAAGTACAGGGATTGGTTTCCTTAGATTTATTGTCATGGATTCGTAGTTCCCCAACCTTTGTCACGTAAAGACTCACCTCTGTTTCCTCTTAAATTGTACACTTGGTGTCTGTTTTATATATTAATAATAACTGACACTCTTCTAAAGTTTTTTGGGGAAAGAAAACGTAAGTTTACCAAGCTCTCAATTCTAGAAGGTAATAGCCTTCTAGAATTGTCCATTTGCATAAGCATTTTTATGCTTATTGCTGTAATCAGTGTGTCAGTCAAACGGGAAGGAGGAACTACATCAGGTGTTTAGCACAAAGGGAATTTAATATGGGACCGTGGATACACAGGTGATAAAGCAGCTGAGAAGCCACACATGGGAAGGTGAGGTGACCCAGAACTTGGAGGAAGCCGCTGCCTTTAGGCTGGAGGGACAAAGGGAACAGGTGGTGTTCCCAGAGCCCAGGGTTGGGGTCACCAGTGGGCCTGTCTAGAGCAGTTGCAGCTGCTTCTAAAATTGCTGACCCAAGGTAGAAAAGGAGAGAGGGGAGAAACACTGTGGCCTCTCCCTCCCTCCTACCCACCGCTTACCATGAGAGCCTCCTATTATTTAAACCCTGCTGGAGGCCTCCTGATCTGGAGCCTGGAAAGTCAGGGCTCAGCCCCAGGGAGGACACAGCAGAGCACAGGAAGATGAGGGATGGATCAGAGGGCAAACTGGACTTGGACCAGCACAGGGTGCAAGCCTGATGCTCTAATTTTATATTTTATCAGCGTTTTCTTATATGTGGCTTTCATAATTACACGTATTTTATCAAGTAGATGAACCGCATTTAACCATTCCCCAGCTGTTAGGTGAACACTTTAAATTACTATAAATCAGCAATTCTCAAAGTGCAGCCCCGGGCCAGCAGCGTCAGCATCACCAGGGAACTTACTAGGAATGCAGAGTCTCAGGCCCCGCCCCCAGGCCTCTTGGATCAGAAACCCTGAGGGCGGTCCCAGCAGTCTGAATTTTGTACACTCTCCGAGGGCTGCTGATGTGCATTTGAGCTTGACAATCATGATTATAGGCAATGATGCACCGTGTGGAAGCTGGGGGCAGGATACTGAGGAGGGTGCTGGGGGTAGGAGTGGTGGAGGGAGTTTGTCCAGGGGAATGTGGTGTAGCGGAAAAGGCACAGGACTGGTAGGGCTGTGCCCCTTTAGGCCCAAGCCTGCCCTTGCTCTTAACCTCTTAATGGGTTTCTTCTTTCTTCTGTTAAACAGCTAAAAATATCAAATCATGGGGTTGCTGTGACGGTTAAATGTAATAACAGGCACGATGTTCCATATATGTTGGGTCTTCTGGAGCTTTGGGGAAGGAGTGTGGCAATAACAGCCAGCTTCTGCATCATGGAAAATGGCCCCCATGCCCATCCCTGAGTTGTGTGGTCTGAAAATCAATGATGAACACTTAGGAGGCTCGTAGCCTGCTTTGAGTCAACAGGAAGACTGGACTTGAGAGTTTGGAATCTATAGTCTAACTTCCCTTCCTCACCCTGTCTTTGTAAATGGTGCTCATCTAACCCTACAGTTACTATCTTTTCACTCATGTCTAGCCACTTGTTAGAGGGGAAGGAACCCTGGTGTGAGGACAGGACTCCCGGCTCCCTGAGCTTGCTGTGTATTCCGGGGCATATCCTTAACCTCTCTGAGATGTACTTTTCTTATCTGTAAAACCTCTACGTTGATGCAAATCAGGTGCGATGATGGACGCAAAAACTGCCTTGAACACCTTAGCGGGCTTGTGAATATAAAGCCTTCAGGATCCACACCTCTGCCAGGGCCCACACCAGCCTCGCTACCTCGACGAGCCTCTCATTCCACTGCCAGTGCAGGGGTGCATAATCAGGATTTGCCAGTGGAGGTAGGAAGGGTGGCTGGATTGTGATTGTCATGCTCCTGGCACCAGATGATACTGGTAGCAAGCTGGGGTCGTCTATGCACTTTGCTCTCTCTCAGTCTTCCCAGCAGCCCTGTCAAGTGGGGAGTCTAGCAAGAAGTGGCCAAGGCGCAGATCATTTAAGAGGAAGGATGTGAGCAAACTGGATCCCAAGGGGACAGACAGAGGCCCACTTTGCCTCAGAGTCCAGAGAGCTGCTGCTGCTAAGAAGGGAAAGAGGAACTGGGTCGGCGCGCCTGCTGACTTGCAGCGCTGTGTTGGCATGCGAGGTAGCACTGGTTGGGAGGCGGTTACCTGAAGGAAGCAAAGGCAGCTGGTGGTTCCTATCTTCTTGCCTCTGGCAGCACCTAAAAGAAGCCTCTTGGGCCAATGAGAGGATGGACTGTCCCCCACCTGCAGAGTTCTGTGAAGTGGTGCGGACGTCTTTGTTGATCTCATTTGGTGCCTCCCCCTGTTGATGGCTGAGGAAGCCAAGGCTCTGAGAAGGCACATGGTTTACCCGAGGGGACACAGGCAAGGAATCTGAACCCGGATTGCATTTTCTGTTTTAGGGCTTTTTGTGTGACCACGGTGCTTCCCAGGCCCACACTTCCAGTGATCCAGGCCCTTGACCACCAATCCTGTGGAGGGGTCCTCAGGGCAGGCAGTGGGACCACCTGAGGCCTGCGTGGGGTGGCCTGTGGTGTGAGGGACCCAGGAAGTCAACCTGCGCCTCGGCGAGTCAGAAGATGTGGCCATCCACCAACCATCAGATGTTCCCCTACGCTTAGGGCTGTGACCAGAAGTGGCATCAAGATGGGAGGTGAAGCTTCTGGGACCAGAGAACCAGCTGCTCCTGTTCATCCTGCTTTTGGGTGAATAGCTGATGCTCTGGGCCCCTCATCCCACCATCCCACCCCGTGGCTCCTCCTGAGCAGGGCTGAGGGCATTTACCTGGCTGCCTTCTAAAGCAGACTTGGCACGAGACAATCTTATTCAAACTCTGCTCAAAATTGCTACCCTGAGGAGAGGGCTGTGACCAGGCAGGACGGGGTGTGATAACATGGAACCCAGGGCCTGCTGGAGCAGGCCCTGATGAGTGTAAATAACTGTGTTAGAGGCAGGACCTGAGCTTTTCACTTCATAAATATACATTACTTCTAATGTGGCCAGGGCCGAGCTGAAGATCATAATTATGTGAGATCTGCTTTACAGGCATTTAGGGAAATGCGTGGGGCTGCACTGATGTAGGCAAAGATGTGGCCACATACATTTAACATGTGTCTCAGAGGAGCCTTTGCTTTAACCCTTTAATCAGACCCTTCCAGGGTGCTCCTGACTTGATGTTCCAGAGCGTTTGGAGTCAGAGTCGCACTCTTTTTTCTTGCATTAAATGCACTTGAGTTTTAACCCAGCCTCTGGGCGGATGGCAGGGCTGCATGAGGGGGTCTCCGTGGATGTGGATGAGTCCAGAGAAGTCAGCTGAGCTGACTGGGCAGGTCTTGGGTAAGTCACGCCACTTCTCTGAGCCTCAGTTTCTCCAGCAGTAAAATGTTACCTGTCTGTTAGGATTGTAAGATTGAGTCAACATATGTACAAGGCATTGCTTGGTGTTTACCACCTTGCTGTGAGCTGGTAAGTGGTTGGTTGGTCCCTTCCTCTCCCCTTGGTGTTAAGCATATCAAAAGATGGCTGCGTGCTCACCTCCCCTGCTTTACTGGGTGGACAAAGGAGCTGTCACACAGTGTGGCAGCCTTAGAAAGGTTGAAGAAGGCCAGTGAAGTCTTCCGGCTCATCTGGTCCTGAGGTGGGTGAGCATTAAACCCAGATCCTTTTTGTGTTTCAGTATTGGATCCTTTGGCCGTCATATCTGAGACCCAGGGCCTCGGAGTGTGGGGTCCTAACCTAATTTGGCTTTGGGTGAACTGGCCAGCAAATGGAAGGATGGCTGTGGAAGTGTGTCTTGAGCCTGTCCTTACACAGGTGTGGCTGTCATCAAGGCCATCTTCATGGGCACGTGACAAGTACAGTCACATAGAGTTCATGCTCAGGAGGGCCCTATGCTTGGTTTAATGCTCTGCTGTCACCATCTTGAAATCCTTTTTTTTTTGTTCTTGTTGCCCAAGCTGGAGTGCAATGGCTCAATATCGGCTCTCTGTAACCTCTGCCTGCTGGGTTCAAGTGATTCTCCTGCCTCAGCCTCCCGAGTAGCTGGGATTACAGGCACCCACCACCACACCCAGCTAATTTTTATATTTCTTTTAGTAGACATGGGGTTTCACCATGTTGGCAAGGCTGGTCTCGAACTCCTGACCTCAGGTGACCCAGCCTTGGGCTCCCAAAGTGCTGGGATTACAGGTGTAAACCACTGCATCCGGTCCATCTTGAAATTCTTAATAATTTTCTCTTTGACCTAGTGTTTTGGAGCATGAGCATGGATAGAGGAGATGTGGGCAGCATGTGCCCATTGAGCCTTCTGCCCCATTCACATGTAGCATTTGAGCACAGACTTCTGCCGGACCTACAATGTGGGGGAGTTGAGTGAGAGTCAAAGTGAGTGTGAGATGTCACATCTGCGACTGAGTAGCAGGGGCCCTGACAGTCCTGATGCTTTCCATCTAACTGGAACTTGTCTTGGTTGTAGAAAGAAGGCGATGACATTCTAAGAAACATCAACGACCAAAGAACCCCATCATATCCTTTATTACTCACGTCACTTCCCTGACACTAACCACTTATATTGAAAATGATGACGGAAGAAGGAAAAGGAAAGATAGGGCACCCATATTGCCTTTTCCTTTCAGATCTTCCTTACTCCTCAGGCAGCATAAAGAGTGATGGTAGAATGGACACATATCGAGAAGTGAAGTAAAAACGATTGAGTTAGCTTTATGGATGTTTCTCTGGTTCTGGTACGTCACAAAATGCATATCCAAGTCCTAAAATACAATTCATGTAATGTTGGTGATTCCACATACTAGTTAAAGGCTTTTTATATTTGCAGTTAAAACTGGCATCACACAATATAAATAGGAGTGGTAAAATTCATGCTAATTCATGTAATTTAAAATTTTAATGTTGCTTTACTTAGAATAATATTAAATAGCAAATTAAAAATACCATGACACATCAAGAGAGAGACTGTGGAGGAAAGAGAAAAAGCTTTCTATTTTAGTACCATGATTGATACTTTTTTTTTTTTTTTTGCCTTTTGCACAAAGGGTTCCATATTTTCATTTTGCACTGGGCCCCACAAATTATGCAGCCAACCCTGACTGGCATCCTGGGGCTGGAGGTCTCAGGCTGGTCTTGCACGTGCAGCCTCTAGATCCCTGGTCTGCTCACATTGTCTCCTGGGTTGCGGAGCTAAGAAGCAACATATAGGCAAGTGAGCATGTGGGCTTGCTCTGAAGATTCCAAGCTTCCAGGTGGTGGTGGCTCTGTTGATAGAGATAAAAGTTGAGGAATTTCAGAGGCTACAAACATACTCTTGTTGAAGGTGTTTTGGGGGTCTCCTGAGCATTTACTCTTGTGAATTTTTGGGCAGCCTAGTATAGAGGCATGAGCCAGCAGTAAGCTGAGAGAGAGGCCCTAGTTTGACTCTTAACTCAGGCATGGTCTCCTTGGGTGAGTCATTTCTTCATCAGGCAGTCCTCAGTCTTTTGGTTGCAGTGTAGTTGTTAAAAATGTGGGTACTTGGAGGCTGAATTCTTGGGTCAAATCTTATCTCCATCTCTCTGTCCTTTTTTTGTGTTTTTTTTTTTTTTTTTTTTTTTTTGTGGGGGACAGGTTCTTCCTCCACCACTCAGGCTGGAAGGCAGTGGTATGATATTGGCACACTGCAGCCTTGACCTCTCAGCTCAAGCGATCTTCCCACCTCAGCCTCCTGAGTAGCTTGGGACTACAGGCACGCATCTCTATGCTGGGCTAATTTTCGTGTTTTTTTGTTGTTGTTTTTTGTTGTTGTTTTTTGTAGAAACAGAGTTTCACTATGTTGCCCCAGGCTAGTCTCAAACTTGTGAGCTCAGGCTATCTGCCTGCCTCAGCCTCCCAAAGTGCCGGGATTACAGGTGTGAGCCACTGCACCCGGCCTTATCTCCATCTCTTAACTAGTTGTTTGATGTTGGGCAGGTTGTTCAAGCCTCCTGGAGCCTTGGTTTACCCATCTATAAAATGGGTATAATGGTAATTATCTTATAGCATGGTAATGAGCGTGAGATGAGAGCAGGGGGAGGAGTAATCGTTGTGTCTGGTCCATGGGACTGAATCAATGCTAGCAATGGTCATGACGGTGAAGAATGAGGGGAGGAGGAAGAAACAATTCCTGTGGGTGCTAGGACCAAAAGTAGTATCCTCTAGGAATCCTGGCCTTCAAGGTCTAACTTCCAAGATTCTGTGAGTACGAGTCTAGGGAGCCTCTGCCTCAGACTTCTAAGTAGTTCTTCAGGCTGTGCTCTAGAAGTTACTGGAATGAAAGAAAAATTGTAGTGTTTGAAGGTCTTCAAGGATCCTGGTCCTCTCACCCTGTCACTCTCAGTCACATGACCTTTGACTGTCCATTCCCTACTAAGCCTTGGTTTACGCATCTGTCAAATGGAGCAGTCGTGGGTGTGCCTGCCTTAGAGGATGAGACCCAGCTGAGATGACATATGGAGAAATCGTTTATAAACTTAAGTACTGGTGTTAGGAAGAGCTAACACGGTGAGTCTTCAGTGTTTAAATGCTGCTCACTACTGTCCTGAGAGACTCCAAGAAGCAGTTACTTTGTTTGGGCCTCAGTTCATCATCTGTGAGATGAGAGGATTGGGCTTTGTGCCTAAACTGCCCCCCCCCACCACCACCCAAGACAGATTAAAAAAGAAGGAAGGAAGGAGGGAGGGAGGGAGAGAGAGAGAGAGCGAGCGAGCAAGCAAGCAAGCAAGCCAGCAGGATTTGGAATCGTCCCCTAATTGGAACCACAATCGCAGGTTTCAGGGACTCAGGAAAGGGTGCAGCCCAGCTTGTGGTTGAGAAATGAATGTCAGATGTTAGGAAGAAAAAGGCCTATCTCAACATAGCAGGGGTTTCTTACTGCCCCTGCCTCCTCAGCCCCGGTAGCCTGTCACTCCCTGGCGAACAGCTTGGCAGCACAGAGGCAAACCACAGAGTACATTTGAGGCCCAGATCTGCTTATTTCAAGGGTGGGGCCGCGTTTTTCTCCTGCCACAGTGAGCTAATTAAAGAAAACAAGCTTTGGGAGTTGGGAGAGAACTGTCCACAGGACACTTGGGGAGGCTTGCTTTGGTTGTGGAGGCCTCCACAGCCCCCGGAAGGCAGGTGGAAGTGGGCATAGAGGGTCCTACGCATCCCCAGCGGGGGTCTGAGGGCCCACTGTTGCTCAGCTGGGGGATTTGGGGACGGTGGGAGGGCATACATGGATGGGAGGGTGGACTCCGTTCCTGAGGGGGCCAGTGTGGAGGAGGGTCAGGCAGCCCATGGAGATGGGACAGTGTTCTGAAATGCTTCACAAATGTGGACCTTTGCCCCAAACTGTGGACAGAGCATATGTCCTGAGCGAGGATCAACTCTGTGAGTACCCATGATAATTCTCCTTTCTGTGGTGCTGCCCTGTTGATTCATGTGTCAGCCTTAGAGAAAGTGGCTGTGACTTCTACATTCCTGAGAATACACTGACATGAGAAGAAGTAGCTGCTCTTGTTCAAAGTCACAGGGCTGGAAAGTGGGATAAGGACTAAGGACTTCTGTCTCTGGATTCAGCATGCTGATTATGGGGAAAAGCAGACATCAATTCCTCATGTCTTGTAAGCATCACTGTCCTCCAAAGTTGGAGCCCAGCTCAGACAGCTGCATAGTATTTTATAGAGAAGGTGTGTTGTTGAAATATTGATTGTGCAAATTGAATTGTGTTTTAAGACTACTGGGAAAACCATTTAAAGGAATCCTGTTGTAAGTCATTTTGAAAAATGGAGAATTACACCACCTCCCCAAGGATTTTCTATTTTGGTAAATTTCATGTGGCAAGATTACTTGAAGAAGGGTTCCAGTGTTTTGCTAGCTTATAATGGTTACTGCATAAGGAAGGTTTACTCGCCAGAGGTCCGCACACATTGGAGAACTGGGGGAATATGTAATACTTGTGCAGAAATGTTTTGATTCATGTACTCAGAAGATGGGATCTGGATGACACCTCCAGCCTATTGATTCCCAAGTAAGGTGTGATGACACCACCACCAGCGAGGTGTGCTATGAGGAATTTTTGTTGATGATGAAAAGTGAATGCTAACTGATTGCACACCACGTGCCCCATACCTTACATAGATTATCTTATTTAATTGTTGCTAATAATAGTACTACAGTCTGTGAATGATTTACTTAGCAATTAATTCAAAAGCATATTCCACTCTACAATGGAATATTTTTTGAGCCAAGAAATGAAGTACGTGGCCGGGCGCAGTGGCTTGCGCCTGTAATCCCAGCACTTTGGGAGACCAAGGTGGGTGGGTCATTTGAGGTCAGGAGTTCAAGACCATCCTGACCAACATGGTGAAACCCCATCTCTACTAAAAATACAAAATTAGCCGGGCATGGTGCTACATGCCTGTAATCCCAGCTACTTGGGAGGCTGAGGCAGGAGAATTGCTTGAACCCAGGAGGCGGAGGTTGCAGTGAGCCGAGATCGCACCCTTGCACTCCAGCCTGGGCAACAAGAGCGAAACTCCATCTAAAAAAAAAAAAAAAAAAAAAAAAGGAATGAAGTATGTGCCACAACATGGATGAATCTTGAAAACATTGTGCCGAGTTGAAGAAGTCAGACATCAAAAGCCACATATCACATGATTCCATTCCCATGCAATATCCCCATAGGCAAATTCACAGAGTTAGAAAGCAGATTAGTAGTTGCCAGGGATGGAGGAGAGGGGAATGGGGAGTGACTGCTTCATGGATACAGGGTTTCCTTGAGGGGTGTTCTGGAACAAAATAGTTATGGTGGTTGTACAATATTGTGAATGAACTCAATGCCACCAAATTATACACATTAAAATGGCTAACATGGTAGATTTTTGCTACATGTATTAATATATTAATGTGTTAATGTATTAATTACAGTATTAATATATTGTGATATACTGTGATATATTGTGATAAACATATAAATTGATTTTAATATATATTAAAATCAAATGTATTCCTCTAATGGTGTCCATGTCACTGACTTAGTTTCTGATAGGTTTGTATTGGGTAGGAAAGAAAGGAATGGGTCATTTATGTGTACACTGAGGCAGAAGAAGGAATGGGACTTTCCAATCCAGGCTCTACCTTTATGAGGAACCAGAGACCCAGAGAGTGCTAGTGACTTGCCCAAGGGCACAGAGCAGCGTACCAGAGTTGAGCTTTGGCTTCTAGCCTCCTCACTTTCTATTGGGGAAGTCACAGTGGAAAAGGGGGTTTTGGCTCCTTTATGTCTTTGGGTATGTTCTGGGTTACTGAGGATCAGCTCTATTCCACCTGGCATTTTGTGCTGTCCTTGGGTGCTCAGGAAACTGTCTGTCTCACCCTAAGGTGAGGCTCAGGAGGCTCTGGGGCTTTGTATTAGAAATAGAAATAGCCCAAGTCCTGGGTTGTGTCCTTGTGGATGTGTCTAGAACAATTCCTGTTGTGCTACTCGCTTTGGGCAGTTAGCGAAAGGGACTAATTATGTGCAAATACATATGTTTGGTGTTTGATGGGAGACTTGCCATGTGACACTGCTTCTTCTTTTCTTCCCTTTTTGACTATGAACATCTGACACTACAGGAAATAAGAAACTTTCCAGTACCTAATTTATGCTTACTCTACTTTCAAACCCTCTTGGCCCCAGCACAGGGTAAATGAAACTGTAGCTTATAGTAATATTTACGTATGGGAGTCAATGAGCTGTTTAAATACTTGGATGTCAGAAAAAGGTTTCAAATTTAGCAAGCCCCCTGACTCTCCCACCCTCTGGCATGTAGTGGTTAGGCCTGCCTGCTCTCTGAGGTCGAGCTCTTGTATCCTGTCCTGGTCGGTGCCAGTATAGCAATGATGATGACAGTGATGATGATGCCACTGGAACAGGCTGAGCTGTAATTGAATTAAATATCTATGTAATCCCTAGGAGAAGCTGAATAAGGTTTGAGGATCTTGGAATTTCAGTTATACTCTCAGTAACTGAGGTGAGATCCGTAGGCAAGGAATGACAAGGTCAAGATTGATTAGCTACATGACCTTAGGAAAGTGACCTAAAGGTTGTTCACATTCAGAGTCCTCATCTTTGAATGTGAACGATATTTCTGGCCTCTCCTATCTTATGGAGTTGGTGTAAGCATCTGCATGAGATGATGGACGTTAAAGTGCCTTGTTAGCTGTTGAGACTCTTACTGAAATGAAACCCAAGGATGGGTGCCACTGAAAGGAACAAGAATGAATGCAAACTGGTTTGTGTTGGGAGTTGTACTTGGCACAGCTGAATTTGCCTTTGTCTTTAGGAGAGCCTTAGCTGTGGGAAGCAGGGCTTGGAATGCGCTGATATTTATTTCTGCCATCAAATCGGATTATGAGGCACCTGATCTGTTTAAGGCTGTGTGAGTAGAACCAGGTCCTGCCTTCCAGAAGTTCATGGTTAAATTGTGTTTTCATGGGTCACCTGGAAGGCGAGCTTGTTGAGAATGAGGATAATTGACCCAGTGAATCCTTCCTGCCTCGAGGCCCACCATGTTATTCAGATCAGTCTTGGGGGAAATGCTGTGAAAGTGTGTGTGTGTGTGTGTGTGTGCGGTGTGTGTGTGCATGCTCGCGTGCACAGTTTGTGTTGAGAGAAAGAAAAAAGCCAGGAGAGTAGGATGAGTCAGATTTAACCACTGTTTTTTCCCTTTTGAAACTTGTTATGTTCGTACACATACAGCAGTCATGCACTTGCTCAGAAATGTGTGAAAACCACTTAAAATGTGTGAAATGCGGCCCTTTAGAAAGTGTGCCTTCCACCACATGCTTTTGAGCAGTGGAGTGGATTTGTGAGTGTTCATATCTGTCCTCATCTGTGGGAATTGTATGTCCAAGGTGCTAATTCAGGGCCATACTGGGATGACGTGTGTGTATAGACTTGTCCTGGGTGAGATGGGAGCAAGACCGTCCAATGTATGATGGGGAATTCTGTTAAACAGGAAGAATTCTGAACCTCTTGGTGGTCCTGGCTGGTCAGTTGCAGGGAGTGACGTTGAATGGACTGGGAAGATCTGGATATACCATGTTTCTGTAGGCACGATACGTGGTCCCTTAGCTTGGTATTTAAAGTTCTTTGGAAGTGACCACTTTCTGGATTTACCTCTGTGCAGCCCCTCTGCTCCTCCCAGGTGAGGCTCATCATAGCTCCTCTTCAATGTGCTTTGTCCACAACTGCTGCCATGTTTTAGCTCCCCATTACGTTTCCTGGGATGCTCTCCTAGACTCCTCTGTACCTTTCTTCTTTCAAACCCAAAACAGGTCCCATCTCCTTAGTCTTAACTGTCTATGAATGGTCTGTTGCCTCACTTCCCAGCTCTGGTATGTAGTACGTGCTCAGTACACATTTTTGAATGCATTAATTTGGCTCTTTTCTGTGAAGGCAGCTTGTCTGTGTGTCATTCATCTGCCCAAATTTGATTGTCAACTTCCTTTGTATGGAGCTGTACTGTTCTTTTTGTTGTTTTTCTTAACTCATTCCCCCTGCCTCCCATCACCCCAGTGGAAGAGTTATAGTCAAGGTAGTGTAGTCAAGGTCGTGCAAAAGCTACACACTTGAACCTGTTCCATGTGGTTTCACACAAGGCACATGGCCTCCTTGGGACTCACTTCACATCACTCGACAAGGGGATAGCAGGACCCACCTTGACTGTATTGAAGACTGCATGATGATCAGGAGAGAGTGAGGGATGAGAAAGAGTTTGGAAAACAGCAGAACACGATGCAAACATGAGTTATTCATGGTTTTGTGTCCAGGCTAACTGTGCCCTGACATTAAGGCTGGGTGGGTCTGGCCCAGGGCTTCTGGGGTAGGTGCTGTGCTGGTGTGTGCTACTGACCTGGAGTCCAGGATCCCTGAGTCCCACTCACCCTCCCTGGGCTGCAGTTTCCTCAGCCCAGCTACCCTTTCCAGCTGTGACTGCTGGTTGTGGAGCTGAATGTGTGTGGGGTGTGGGCCTGTGTGTGGACTCCCCACCCCTGTGCGGTTTTCCTAAGCACACAGCGCAACAAGGAGCTGGAACAGAGCTGCAACAATGAGGAGGGTCTCCTCCAACTGTCAGTGCTTCTGGATCCACCGTTTCGGCTTTGACATGACCGTGAGTGACCACCCTGGACCTCTTTCTTTGTGCCAAACTCATTGCTGGATTGCCATAAACACTTACTTGGATTGATTAGAGAGGCTATTTGCCGTATTGAAGGTGGCAGAATTATTTCACCTTTTCCAGAGGTGTTGACGTTCAAGGGTAGTTGGTGGTGACTGTACAGAAGGGAGACAGGAAGCCTGGAGGAAGGAAAGGGGTGCGTAGCTGAGAAAGTGCACAACGGGCCCTACTTTTAAAAGTGCCTGCCTCTGCTGGTTTTGTTGTGGCAGCGCTCAAAGGCAGGAAGACAGATAAGATCGGATTTCAGGATTTTCGTCTGCCCCCCATCTCCGCCCCCAACTTTTGACAACCAAGAACTTTTCCCCACCAGGAGTGGGTATATTTCAACTTCTGTAATCCCTGCGTCTCGCACAATGCTTGGTATTACAAGGTGCTCATTGAGTGTTTGAATGAATGAATGCCTTCCCAGTTCTCATCACAGCTATAGGGTGTCACTGTATACATCAAGTCATGGTTAGCCGCAGGTTTGATCGGGGAAGAGACCTAATCAATGTATCTGATTCTAGAAGAAGATGGAGCTTCTAGGAAGGGCCTGCCCTCTGAAGCTGTCCTCTGTGTTCCCCGGCATTCTGCATTTTGCAGTCACCCCTCATTATCCCTGAGTCCAGGAACACCTGAGATTGGAAAGGATTCCAGCCCCATAGGGCCTTTATCGTGGCCCCCAGTAAGTGATAAATATTCGTACTAATTTGGGGCAGTGTCCTTTTTCCAGCTGTTTTCCCATGAGTGCCCTCTGTTCCGTCAGGTGGCCGAAGACGGATAACTTTGGCAAAGGGCTTGGCACAAATGGCCAAGTTTACACTGGATCACTATACTCCGTGTTATCTTGTTTCCCTGATGGTCATTGCCACACAAGAAAGTACTTCCTCTGTGGGCTTTGCCCACCCTTTTCCCTTGACAGAGACCTCTGGGCCTAGATAAATGTATAAACTGCATTGCAGGAATGAAGCCGTTTCCATTAAGAACTGGGGTCTATGTCCTGGGATCCAGTTCTTCTCCCCCTTTTAGTACTGAAAGCTGCTTCCCATCTGAAAGCTGTCTGGGGACAGACACCGTGCAGCTGCGTGCAGACTTCTTTCAGAGTTTGATCTTGCAGTCTTCCCAGTGGCTCTGCTCTTCCTTGTCTGCTTCCTGGGGGTCTCTCAGTATCAAAGCCACCTGTGGCTCCATCTCACCTCCCTGAACAGGAGGCACTGTTTGTCAGGAGGCCTTGCCACCTTTGGCCCTTTCTTTCCAAAGAAAGATCCCTGGACTGGAGTTTTTGTCTCAGCTCTGTTGTGTGACCTTAGGCAAGTCAGTTGACTTCTCTGAGCCTCAGTTTACTCCTTAGTAAACAAAAAGGTTGGATGAGGCGCTCTCCAAAGTTCTTGCCCTCTGTGTCCTTCCTCTGCGTTCTGCAGGGAGGGAGGAGCTGCCTCTGTTTGATGGTGGGGACTCAGGCAGGATGGGTAGGGAGGGGTAGGGGAACAAGATCATGGCGCACCTCCACGGCCACAGTGGAAACCTTGAACCTTGAGCTGTATGCGGTGAGTCCAGGATGCTGAGAAGATGCCGGGCTGTTGGGTAAGCAGAGCCCCTACGGGAAGCAAAGAGTATTATTCAGCCCTGTGGAATGCTGAGGCAGGGCTGAGCTTGGGCAGGGTGGCTGAGAGAATTGTGGCTCTAGCTGTGGGCAGAAATTCATGGCCTTGAAGAATGGCTACTGTATATACCAGTGATAAATATTAGTCACTCTGGCAGCAGAATGAGTTTCCTGTGCTGCATTTTTGGCACTTCCAGAAAAGGGAAAGCCTTTCTCTCTGACAGGGCACAGGAGGGAGAAACAGGAATGTGTCTCTTACCCTGATGCCCTGGCTGGAGATCCCGTGGGGTTTTCAACCTGCCTGAAGCAACGCAGGGCCTGCTAATGCCTCCTGTTGCCCTAGGTCAGGCCAGGGCCCATTGTTGACATCTGTGCTGTGCTGCCTCTGAAGGTCTTGCTTGAGCATGTCCTGAATGGAAGGCTTCATCTGCATTCATTCCCCGGCCCTCCCTGCCGTCTGCACAGCCTCCTCCAGGCCTCCCCTTCCCAGTGAAAAGCACCACCATCCAGACCTCAGGAAGCAATCATTTTAGCCTCTTCTCCTTCTCCCTCACCATCCAGGACATCACCGAGCCCTGTCAGTTCTGCCCCCAGAATATCTAAGTTCATCCAATGCCCCATCTCCACTGCTGCTTCCTCACCCAAATCAGGATGTTTCTGGCCCCGTCTCCCTCCTACCTCGTCTCCCTGCCTGTACCCTCCTCTCCACTGGGCCCATTCTCCACCGGCAGCCAGCATGATCTCTAGAAATGTACATCTGTCATCTGTCATATCTGCTGAAAATTGTTCAGGGCTTCCTGCTGCCTTGAGAATGAGGGTCTGAATCCCAAACAAGGGTTCAAATCTCAACCTCTCAGGCCTACCCTGACCTTACGTGTCTTTCCTCAGGGCCTGTGCACATGCTGTTCCTTCTGCCTGGAATGCTTGTCCCCATAGTTTTCAGCTGGCGAATGTGAGTCAGGTCTCCCCTTAAATGTCATCTAAGAGAGCCCTTTCTAATTCCTCCCCTTCATCTTAACTCTATCCCCAATACACTCTCTCATAGAGACTGTTCTTTTCCTTCCGAGACCCTACTCCAGCTTGTAGTTCTAAATCTGTGATTATTCACTGTCTATCTTCCTCTTGAGGTCAGGGGCCATTTCTTTTGTTCTCTGCTATGCTCAGGACCCAGAACAAAGGAGCTCAGTAACTATTTACAGGCGTGCATCATATGTGGAGGACACTTATGCTGTGATGGCCCCACACACAGCTTCCTTTGGGGTCTGTCCCCTGCTCTCCGTTACCCGCGTGGTAGCCACTGAGCACTGGGCTCTTCCTGGCTTCACTCTCTGGCATCAAAACTTATCAGTCCTACATCTCAGTCTTTTGCAAGGTGACACTTATCTGATTACCTAATTCACACGAAGGTGTTAATGGTGGTAATGGCATAGTATTTATTACCCCAGGGGACCCAGAACGGTGGTATCAAAACATATCATTCCCCAGTGGTTTAAAACTCTGGTAGCTTTCCAGGGAGTCCACGTGGAGTCCAGTCTCCTTAGCTGAGTTCACAGGGCCCCGTCTGCACGACTTGGCTTCTGTCGGCTTCCCTAGCCCTGACTTCCCAAGCCTTAGTCATCACCCTCTCTCCCACCCAGGGCTCAGCACAGTACCTGGAACAGTCAAGCCCTCAATAAATGTTTACTGAGTGCATTAAAAAAAAAAAAGATTTTAATGAGTCATGCTTTAACTGAAGATTTTGGTGTAGTCAGTCATTGGGCCTTGGATGCCAAAGGAATGACAAATGGTGGGAATTTCAGGCACAGTGACTGTGATAGCCCCAAGGAAACCAAGAGAGAAGTAGCTTTATCTGGGTGGAGGGGAGTGGGCCTTTCAGAGCCTCGAAATCTTCCCACCTGCTGCGCCACTCCCACCACATAAGCACCCCACCCTTCTTCCCAGGGTGAGACTTCTCAGCTCTGCTTTCTGAGGTGCCAGACAAGGGGAGAGCCTTGTTGCCATGCCCTCCTGCCCTCCTGATGCAGTCTGTGGTCACCTGCAGGCAGAGACAGATGAAGTCCGTCATTCGGCTGCGAGTAATTTCTGATGGGAGAAATTACTCCCCCGGCCCTTCCCGCCTCTCTGAGCCTTGCCACGGTCACTTGGTTTGCCCAGCCTAAGTCACTGCCTGTCGCTGTGGTTATTGCATGGACAAGGCCTCCCTCTGTCCCTCCACTTCCCTTCCCTGCCCCATACTGTTGCCCTCACCCACCCCAAAGCCTCACCCTTCCCTTCCATAGGGATATGGCCTGAGAAAGGAGGAGCCATTTGATTTTGACTATTGTTGAAATTGAGTGGGGAATTTTGGGTTTGTTTTAGGTTTTGGAAGGGAGGATTATCTGAGGCTTGAGGCTTCTGTGATACTGACATCTGGTGTGGAAAGTCATCCTCCCTCACCTAGGTGACTGGGCCTCCAGGTCATCTCCCCGAGCAGCCTCCCTGGATCTGCTCTCCTCTCCCCCCCACCCCCCCACCACCTCCCGCGCTGTGCCCAGGGTGATCTTTCTAAAGGACAGATCTTGCTTCAGCACCTCCCTGGTTAGAACCCTTCCATCCAGTGGTTCCTAGTGCTTCGGGGATAACTCGCATTGTCCCTTGGGGTCTGCACAGTGTCCTCCATCTCCTCTCACTTGGCCTTGCCCTCGGGGGCTCCGGTAAGAAGCTTTCCAACCTGGCAGCTGCAGACTCTGTGCGGTTGTATTATTGCTGTAAATGGGCAGGGATTACGCATTTGTGGAGTGACTGGTTTCAAGTACAACTGCCACCACGGGAGAGGTCTGTGAAAATCACTGGAATTGAAAATGATCATGCTTTGCCCAAAAAGGTTGAGAATCCCCACTCTGATGATACTAGAAGCTTGCTTGCCTCCCCACCCTGTGCCAAACCATTTCTTGCCTCCTTGCTTTGCCCATACCAGCCTGGAATGTCCCAAGCCTATTCAACTTACTTCCTCCAAAACGTAGTCCCATCTTGATCTCCAGGAAGCAGCCTTCAGATGCCCCCTCCTCCTGGCCACTGCAAATGTGTCCCCCCAGCTGCTGAGCATGCCTAGGTCTGACACACACCACGATATGTTGAAATCATTGGTTTCTGGGTTATTCTTCTCACAGTCCCAGGCAGTGAGCCCTCAAGGACAGGGGCTCCATGGGACTGGTCTCTGGGTTGGAGGCCAGGACCCAGGTCACTAAGGGTATGTCACTCATCTGGACCACAGCTCCCTGCCTTGTGGTGTGGGCTCTGTTCTCTGCACTGGGCTCGTTCTAAAACGGAGCATTTGGTCCTTGCAGCCTGCCTTGTGGTTTATGACTTAGTAGATTGAAAATGACAGTTGTGCTCTATTTTCATTTGGAAAGAAAAAAAAAAGTGGAAAACCAGAGATTGCACTGATCTGGAGGTAGAAAACTGTGGAGATCAAAGAAGGTATTATGTATTATGAATGTTACATAGATCAAGGCATGTTTGAAATAGGCTTAATTTTCCTCAAGTTGGCTTTTGTTTCACAATTGAGTTCTTGTTGACGAAGACCAGTTATCATTCGTCTTCGTGTCTCTGGAGGCTAGCACCTAGCACGGTGCCTGATAAAGCATGGTCACCTCACAAATACTTGTCGAAGAATGCATGGGATGAATATGCATTTGGGTATTTTTAATGCTTGATGATTAGAACATTCTCATGGCTTGTTAACTTGTAAGACATAATTTTCATTGTAAGTTCTTTGTGTGTGCAAATGCTTTTTGTGTGGAATGCTTGCCATGCACTGAAAAATGCTTTGTGATAGCAGTTTTGAAAAATTGAGTCATTTTGCCCTGATTGAAGCTGGGTGACCTTGTGCAAGTCACTTTAACCCTCTGGGACTTGTGGCCCTCATCTGTAAAATGGGTAGAAGGTCAGAGTGGACCTCGTGGCCTGAGAGGCTAGTACCCCATGCTGCATGTAAGTCTCACATCCTCCTCTTTGGTGATTGGATACTGACCCTCTCCCCAGGGGTTCCTGCACAGAGCTGGAATTCTCTCTGGTGTCTTTGCATTCCAGTGGGTGGAATGCCTTGTTTCTCAGTAGCAATGAGAAATGTTAATGTGAGGTTATGAAAGCAAGCCAAGAGCCGTGGAATAATTAAAACACACACGCACACAAAGAAGGAAAAGCGAGAGGGGGAAACACACTTAATGGACAAGGGATGAGTAAAACCCAATGGACTGAGAAAACCCCAGAGCTGAACTTCACATGACCCCGCGTGCTGCCTGCAGTGGCGACACCCGCGTGCCCCTTACGCTCCGCCGGCCTGTCAGTGATGTCAGCGGGCCATGGGCCCCACAGGAAGCAGGGGCTGCCATCAGCCTGGTGGAGCGTGCCAGCCCGCTCCTCCTCCATGGCCCACTTCCCACCCACCCGGGTCTCCAGATAACATGAAGCCATAGCTCCCAGGCTCGTCAGCGGGGGAAACCAACTCAGTGCTTCTCAGAAAATAGAACCCCAGCCCATTAGTGATGTCCACGCAGGCAAGAGATGACCAAGAAGAATGTTTGCCTTTTAGGAGTTCTCTGCCTGAAACCAGCAGGTTTCCTTTAGGGATAGGGTGACTGTGCTTGCTGAACACCTCTAGGTCATCAGTGAATGAAATAATTCATTCTGTGCTTGAGTGTCTAAGACCCAGGGGGTTTAGGAATAAGTAGGATATTGGCTGTGCCCTTGGAGTTCTGTGCTGCTTGGGGGATACGACTCAAACTCACAGACATCTGTGGCTCAAATCAAGGCATATAGATGCAGTGACTCTTGGAACATTCGAGGGAGAATCACCATCTCTGCTGGTGGAGGAAAGGCCAGGAACTGCCCACCTAGTTTTCCCATGACCCCAGCCTGTAGCGGGATATGTCAGAAGATTTGGATTTAGAGGAACTTGGGTTTGACAAAATAGAAGTGTATGTATATAAACAGAGTTGGGAGTGATGGGGGATAGGATGCTGACAGCACCTCGGTAGTCCCTCCCCCTACGTGACAGTATTGACTTCATAGTGTTGTTGTGAGGCTTGAAGAAGATACAAGAGGGAAGAGGAGCGTTCCTTGCCGTGCAGATGCAAATGCTCATTGTTACTTGTTCTGCCTCTCTGTGTCTGTGACATCCAGCCCTGTGTGGGCTACCCTGGTTGCAAAGTGGGCCTCCTGCCGTTGAGCAGCTATGGTCCAGTGGGCAGGTACACCACAGTCATGGAAGCCTAGTTAAATCATTACATAATAGTTAGCTCTGTATGACCAATCTTTTCTTTAAAGAAATTCTTCCTTTTGGAATAATCGTAGATACACAGAAAAACTGTACACAGATAATACAGAAAGTTCCAGTGTACCCCTGACCCAGATGTCCGTAATGTTAACATCTTATATTACCATGGTACACATGTCAAAACTCAGAAACAACATTGGTACATTACTAGTAACACAGGTCCAGACTTTATTCAGTAAACCTTTTGAAAAATAATAGCTTTATTGGCATATAATTCATACACCATAAATCTGCTCTTTTAAGGGATATGATTTAGTGGTTTTTAGTGTATTAATGGAGTTGTGCAACCATCATCACTATCTAATTTTAGAATATTTTCAACACCACAAAAAGAAACCTCATACCCATTAACAGTCACTTCCTGCCCATCCCCCTTAGCCCTGGCAACTTAGTCTACTTTCTGGTTCTCTGGATTTGCCTCTTTTGGACATTTCATATAGATGAAATCATACAATTTGTGGGCTTTTGTGTTTGACTTCTTTCACTTAACATATTTTCAGGGTTCATCCATTTGTAGCATGTGTCAGTACTTCATTCCTTTTTATGGCCAAATAGTATTCCAGTGTATGGATATACCACATTTTGTTTGTCCTTTCTTCAGTTGATAGACATTTGGGTTGTTTTCACTTCTTGGCTATTGTAAATAATGCTGCTACAAATATTTGTGTACAAGCATTTTTTGTGGAAATGTGTTTTCATTTATCTTGAGTAGATACCTAGAAGTAGAATTATGGGGTCATTTGGTAGCTTTGTTTACCTTTTTGAGAAACTGCCAAATTGTTTTCCAAAGTGGTTGTGTGGTTGTACCATTTTACAGTCTCACCACCAATGTATGAGGGTTCCAGTTCTCCCCATCCTTGTCAACACTTGTTATTGTCTGTTTTATTTTAGCCATTCTAGTGGATGTGAGGTGGTATCTCATTATAGTTTTGATTTGCATTTCCCTATTGGCTAATGATATTGATCATCTCTCCTTGTGCTTTTTGGCATTTGTGTTTTTTGTTTGTTTGTTTTTGAGATTGAGTCTCGCTGGGATGTCCAGGCTGGAGTGCAATGGTGCCGTCTCGGCTCACTGCAGCCTCTGCTTCCTGGGTTCAAGTGATTCTCCTGCCTCAGCCTCCTGAGTCACTGGGATTACGGGTGTGTGCCACCACACCTGGCTAATTTTTGTATTTTTAGTAGAGACAGGGTTTCACCATGATGGCCAGGTTGGTCTTGAACTCCTGACCTCAGATGATCCACCTGCCTCAGCCTCCCAAAGTGTTAGGATTACGGGCATAGCCACTGCACCTGGCCTTCCATTTGTATATCTTGTTTGGAGGAACATCTACAAATCCTTTAGCCATTTCTTTTTTTTTCTTTCCTTTTTTTTTTTTTTTTTTTTTGAGACAGAGTTTTGCTCTTGTTGCCCAGGCTGGAGTGCAATGGCGCCATCTCAGCTCACTGCAACCTCCGCCACCTGGGTTCAAGCAATTCTCCTGCCTTAGCCTCCCAAGTAGCTGGGATTACAGGCGCCCGCCACCACTCCCGGCTAATTTTTTGTATTTTTTTTTTTTTTAGTAGAGATGAGGTTTCACCGTGTTGGTCAGGCTGGTCTTGAACTCCTGACCTCAGGTGATCCACACGCCTTGGCCTCCCAAAGTGCTGGGATGATAGGCGTGAGCCACCACACCCGGCTAGCCATTTCTAATTGGGTTGTCTTTCTACTGTTGAATTATAAGAGTTCCTTATATATTCTGGATATAAGTTCCTTTATCAGATACATGGTTTGCAAATATTTTCTTCCATTTTATTTCTTTCAATTCTGTGGGTTGTTTTTTCACTCTCTTGATGGTGTTTTTTGAAGCACAAAAGTTTTTAATTCTGATGAAGCTAAATTTGTTTTACTTTTGTCACTTTTGCTTTTTGTGTTGTATCTAAGAAACTGTTGCTTAATCCAGGGTCATAAAAATTTACTCCCTTGCATTCTTCTAAGAGTTTTATAATTTTAGCTCTTATATTTAGGTCTTTGATCCATCTTGACCTGATTTTTGCATAAGATGTGAGGTAGGGGTCCAACTTCATTCTTTTGCATGTGAATATCCAGATGTCCATGCACTGTTTGTTGAGAAGAATGTGCTTTCCCCAGTAAATTGTCTTGGCACCCTTGTAGAAAATCATTTGACTGTAAATGTAAGGGTTTCTTTTTGGACTCTTAAGATTCTCTTTTATTGATCCATACATCTATCCTCATGACAGTCTTGACTACTATAGCTTTGTAGTATTCATCAACTTTTAAAATATATATATATGTGTATATATATATATATATTTTTGAGACAGAGTCTCGCTCTGTCACCCAGGCTGGAGTGCAGTGGTGTGATCTTGGCTCACTGCAAACTCTGCCTCCCGGGTTCACGTCATTCTCCTGCCTCAGCAGCCTCCCGAGTAGCTGGGACTACAGGCGCCTGCCACCACGCCTGGCCAATTTTTTTTTTTGTATTTTTAGTAGAGATGAGGTTTCACCGTGTTAGCCAGGATGGTCTCGATCTCCTGACCTCGTGATCCACCCATGTGGGCCTCCCAAAGTGCTGGGATTACAGGCATGAGCCACCGCGCCCGGCCTTAAAATATATTTTTCAAAATCTACTTTGTTCAAAAAAAGAATCTGTGGTAACTCTCAGAAATCCAATAATTACAATAGTAAATACAAATAAAGATAGACAAGGAAACTAGGGGAGAAGACAAGAAAATAGGAAAATAAGATGACATAAGAGTTAATGTTAGTACAACAACTAATATGTTGTAAGGTTTGTGAGATTGTTGGAAGTAGCCTGCACATTTGGCTTTGAGCTTTCTAGCAGCCAAGGGTAAAATGGAAATGTGACTAATGACAAGATTAACATAGATGTCTGAAAGATTGTTTAAAAAAATGTCCCCACCTCCAATATTTTCAGGGACTGAAATATAAGCATATTTCTCGCATAGATCCTAGGAACCTGAGCTTCTCATGCACAGGATCATTTCATTTGTGTTAGTTCTTTCCCTTTAGATGAATAGCTCTTTGAGGACAGTAACTGTGTCTTATTTCCCTCACATCTCCCTGTAGTGCTTAGGACAAAGCATGGGAGATGCTTACAAAATCTTGATTGAATTCTTTTTCAAATTGGGAATGTTTATTACATTCTTTGGCAGCATTTCTGCCACCAGGTTGAGGTTAGTTGGGACCAATTTGGCGGTGGAGAAGTGGCAGGGGCTGCCCTCCTGGATGCATTTTAGAAGTGTTTTCTTGCATCATGCTTCCTGAGTGCTGGCTAAGCAGTGGAAACATTGGGCAGGTGGGGTTGTGTGCCCTTGCCCTGAGAGATGGCCGTCACTTTGGAGTGAAGGTAAGCAGCATTGCTTCACTCATGTGGAACCCACCTGCCTTCCCACCTCCTCAGCGCTGGAGGGTCCTCTCTCTCGCCCACTCCCTCTGACATGCCTCTGAGACTGCCTGCCTGATGGAAATATCCAGCATGTATGAGGGAGGTCCTGGCCAAAACTGAACAGCTTCTCATGGAATTGGGCCCCTCATCACCTACGGTTATGTGTGGCGCACAGATGGCCACTCTGCAAAGAGGCCCACCCAGATAGCTCCCTCACCGGGGGCAAGGAACAAGCCACCTTCAACTGATTACATGTCATATTGGGTGGACCTCTTCGTCCCACACCCAATAAAGGGCTTTACCATTTTTCAGTAGCATCCTTTCTTAAGAGAAACAAAAAATAGATTTGAATACCAGTCTTTAAAGGGGTAGTTGTCATTACTTCGCAGTTGACAGATGGGGAAATGGAGGTTCAGGGTGCGTTACCTGCCTGCTCTAAGTCATATGGTGAGTGGGATGCGAAGACCTGACTCCAACCCAGAGAATCTTGACTTTGACTTCATCCTCCCCTCCTTCCACCTGCCAGCACCCAGTCTTTATCTAAATTTAGGGGGCTTGAGAGGCCATTCTTTCTATTTTGGGTACCTTCAAACAGGTAAGCACAGTTTTCTTTGAAGTTACCTCTGCCTCCATGTGGGAGACTATCAACAAACAGCTCCCCCTTCCCCCTCCAAAAGCACTCTCTGCACAGTCACCCCTAGGCCAGGAGCAGCCTTGTAATATGCCACACATCTTGTTACTGCCTGTGGCTTTTCACACCTCCTGTCTCAAATATTGGAGCTTTTTTGGCTACAGCCCTGTGATGAAGGCAGTGTGGGTGCTGTTGACCCTATCTTACCCATATGGACACTGCATCATCTAGGGTCACCCTGTTGGTTGGGATCTGGAGTAAGCCCAGAGGCCAGGATTCTGACTTCTGGTCCAGTGCTCTGCCCTAGGCCTTGAGCAAATGTGTATCAAGTTGCACTGACAATCTTTGAATTCCTGGAACTCATGCCATGAGCACTTCCAGGAGCACCTTAGTGCTTCATTACAAAGATGATGAGACGTAGGAAAGTCTTTTTTTTTTTCCCACGGAAGCAGAATCTCACCCACACCCGCAGATTTTGTTGTGTCCCTTCAGCACTGAGCTGTGTTCTCAGAACAGAACAGGTAGAATAGAGTCAAAATGCAAACAGAATGGCCTCCCTCCACAGTCTGCTTTGATGGAAATGTGATGCCAAGCAAACAGAAAAGTTGTTTTGGCTCCATCTCTGAGGTTATTTAGTTGCTATTTCCATCTACTTTGAATCCACATCTGCTGTGTGCTCAGAGCCGTGCTGGTTGCCAAAGAATCCAACAAGAAAAAGGCATGGCCCCCTTTGGGGCGCTTAGGTCCTCTCTCGCAGTACCCCAAGCCCAGGTGAGAGACATGCCCTCTGGGCCGTGATTCCCTCATCAGTAAAGCGAGGAAGATAATGTCTGGTTAACCACCCTCCTGGAGTCATGGCAAGGCTGATATAGATTCAGTGGCATTAACTCATTTGTTCATTCAGCACATTTTACTGGCAACTTATGCTGTGCTGGGCTCTGGATATAGTAGTGAGCAAAGAGGAAGCACTCACAAGGGTAACACTGCAAATGCTAGGAGTCATGCATGAGAAGTCCAGGGAGCCTGGTTCCATTTGAGCAAGGGGTGGTGGTCTGGGAAGGTTCCCCCAAGGAAAAGACATTGGAGCCAAGACCAAAGGGTGGGTAGGAGTAATCAGAAGAGCATGTCTCTCATCTCTGGACTTCTGTAGAGAGACTTCTGTAACCACTGTACCCTCTGGAAGTGGGTACAGAAGTCCAGAGATGAGAGAGATGTTTAACAACAGAGAGAAATCCACCCGAAGGACTTTGTACATCTCTCTAACATCTCCTGTTCAGTTTATCTCAGCTGGCCTTTGCTGAGCACCTGTTAGTTACCTTGTGCATCCTTGGGTGATGGATTATGGAGATGGCAGTGGTTGACACTGTCTGAGAGCAGCTCCCAGATAAACCAGCGCACTGTGGTTGATGGGCTGCCTCCAGGTAGAGAGTGAGGCCCTCCAAGCACAGCTTGGCCGTCCACATCTTCACATTTGCAGTGCCTAGCACACAGTGGACAAAAGGGATGTACTGGACACGTTGTCCTAGGATGCAGATTCCTACCAGGCCTTCAAGGCTTGTAGAAATCTTCCCGAAAACTGATCATGTGGCCTCCAGTAAGGAATCTAAGCTTTTGAATCTTGGATCCATCTCGGGCACAGGGATAACGGTGGCGCCCATCTCACGGGGTGTGTGGACGTTGTCTCCATAATGACTGACGTGCTGAGCAAGTACCTGGCTGGAGAAGCGTGTGGTAAAGGGGAGCAGCTGTGATTATTACGGGTATCATTCCTAGTGGTTCTGCAATTAGTCTTGACAGTAAGTGCCGCAGGACTTCAGACAAGGAGAGGCTACAGGTGTGGAAGTGCTCCTCAAAGCCTGTGGGACCTAGATGGGCACAGTGAAGGAGAGTCTTAGGTGGAAGCAAGAAAACTGAGCATCAGGAAAGGAGCAAGACCCTTGGTGATGGGGATATCTGTTCTGCATGGAGGATAGATGACTTCTCAGCTATTGGGAAACCAGCTAACCAGCTTTCTGCTTGATGGTTGTAGTAAAATCCCATGATTAGTGACAATGGCATGCCAGGTTTGAAGAGCAAAGGTCAGGAGGTGAGAAAGCAGATAAATGCAATGTTTATCTTGAAAGAAGTTGTCAACTACTTGGAAATCCCCAAGCTTACTTCCTCCAGGAAGCCATTCTGGACTACTTCACCCAGTTCTCATAGCTCCCGGGCCCTCCATCTTCCCAGCACTGAAACACACACTGAAAAGGGCGTTTTTCTGAATATGTCTCTGCCTCCCCTTTTGGAGGGATGTGGCTCCTTGAGATCTGGGGTCACGGCTGGCGTGTTTCGTGGAGTAGCTAGAAAGAGTAATAATCCTTTTTGAATGCACAGCATTTACAGAGGCCTCACAGGCTGAAAATGCTAATTAGGATACACAATCGGGTCTTTTGACCTCAAATCCAGGCATTTTCCCACCTTGTGGGCCTCACTCAAATGATGACCCCAGGTTCTGCCTGTGGTGAATGAGCAGGCGTGGTTTTGTTCTGTTAGGATATGACGGTAGAAGAGAGCTGTTTGTCAGAACCAGCAGTGGCTTCAGATCTTGAAAGTCCAACTCCTTCATTTTACAGAGGAGGAAACCTGTGCCCCAAAGCAGGTCCCCCCAAGTTCCAGCCCAGTGCCACCCCACTGCACAGAGCAGCTGTCTCCTTTTGATCATGAGGAAGCCACCAGGTCCCTGGTGGAGTTCAGCAGATGTGCCAGGTGGGCGACTCTGGTGGGTGTGAGGATGTTTCCTTTCCTGCTGGGAAGTCCTCCAAGCTCTTGTGAAAGAGATGTGGTTTGTCGAGCATGGATTTTCAAACTTTCTTTATAGAGAGCTCTTGTTAGCTTAAAAATGCCTGGAAACATGATCAAGTGTAATGTTTTAATGATAACATAGAAGCACATAGTACTAAGCACATGTAATGAGAATGTACAGAACTCTCTAGTAAGAGTCTGAAATTTGGCCGGGTGCAGTGGCTCATGCCTGTAATCCCAGCACTTTGGGAGGCCGAGGCGGGTGGATCACCTGAGTTCAGGAGTTCAAGACCAGCCCGGCCAACGTGGCAAAACCCCGTCTCTGCCAAAAATACAAAAATTAGCTGGGCGTGGTGATGGGTGCCTGTAATCCCAGCTACTCAGGAGGCTAAGGCAGGAGAATTGCTTGAACCTTGGAGGTGGAGGTTGCAGTGGGCTGAGATCGCACCGTTGCATTCCAGCCTGGGCAACAGAGCGAGACAATGTCTCAAAAAATAAAAAAGAGAGAGTCTGAAAATCATTCTTTCAACATGCTTGTGTTGGGTGCTGCCTGGCACAGCAATTGGTGCCCACTAACTCACAGCGTCGGGGAAGATAGGCACGGAACAAGTCATCTGGTGTGGTCCCTGCAGTGGGGGAGCCCAGTGAGGGCCTGTCCAGCCCAGCTGAGAGGAGACTGAGAGAAGGCTAGGTGGCATAAGTAAAGATATGGATAGCGCTTTCCTCTTCAGAGTGTTTATTACCAGGGTTAGATAAAACAGATCTCATGTATTTTCTGCTACTAAGTAGAAGTTCTTGTTTTGTTTGATTTCTGGTGGGCTTTGATATTTTCCAAAAAGATAATAACTCATTGTTGAGTAAGATCAGGACTGGGGCCAGCAGACTTGGGTCCAAAGGTGTGTCATTTTTATACCAGACTAGAATCGGGTGAGGGGAGATGTAAAGAGATCGCCATTGTCACAGAAGGCGCTGGAAAGAGCTCTGCTTAGAAAAAATGCCTTTCTCTAGGAGGTTTTCATCCAGCATGGGAACACAAAACACCAGTTTAAAATAGCTAGGTAAGGCTTCACGGTCTCTCAATGTGATGTGGGTGTCCTGAGTCGTGAACATCCCATTGTGCAGGATAAAATGCTGGTTTCTGAGCTGTCTTTCAAGACACAACCCAAATGTTGTCTTTGCCATGGTGCCTTCCTTGGGAACCCCAGCCAGGTGAGGTCTGCCTTTTCTCTGATGTTGCCTAACTTTTCCTCTTTGTGTCCCTTGAGCTCAGGGACATGCATCCCCTGTTGTACCTAGCACAGAATCATGCACAAGCAGGTGCTTGTTAACTGTTGGTGTGTACCAGCAAACATTTATGGAGCACCTATTATAAGGAGCACAGGCCAAGGAGCTGGATAGATGAGCGTGGAGTTTGGGGGAGAGGTCTGAGCTGAGATATACATTTGTGAGTCATCATTGTATGGATGAGGCCGGGCTGGGGAGGATATGAGGGTAGAATGAGAAGGTCCAGACCTGCACCTGAAGAACAGCCCCATTTAGGGCATGCAGGGAGAGACAGAGGAAAAGCAAGATGGTGCACAGTGACATTGAAGGTGAGTGAGGAGACCCTGCAGCAAGAGGAAAGGAGCAGCAGTGCTAGATGTTGCAGAGAACCCAGAATGATAAGGCCTGAAAACCATGTGTTTTAGATTCTGTAACCTGGAGGCCACTAGGTGACCTTAGCAAGGGCAGTCACGATGGAGTGCTGGGGCTGAAGCCCATTGCAGGGAGGCCCGTAGTCAATGGGAGGTGGGCAGTAGAGAGAGCTGGGTTATTCTTGCCACACAGCTGTGCTGGGGCCATGGCGGGGGTGGGGGTGCCACAGAGTGGGAGCCAGAGAGGGACCTGGGTAAGGGCTGACCGTGGGTGGGGAGCGCATGGAGTGCTTTCAGAGGCCAAGTGAGTGGAACTGTCTATGAAGCAGATGGATAGAACCCTGGCTGAATTATCTCAGACTTGCCAAAGACATCCATAAAATTCAGACCCGCACACACTCGGGAATGGGAAAAATGAATTATTTTGTAAGAAGCTTATAGTCCAAAGGTAGAATTGCCCAAGAGAGCTTCTGAAAGGAAAAAGTCATAGCAAGTTGATATTTTTAAAGTGAAATAACATAGGTTGGATTTTTGTAGTAACTTCAAGGGGTAAAGACTTTGAATTTTTTTTTGGAGACAGAGTCTCGCTTTGTCACCCAAGCTGGAGTGCAGTGGTGCGATCACAGCTCACTGCAGCCTTGACCTCCCAGGCTCAAGCAATCCTCCTGCCTCAGCCCCTCAGGTAGCTGGGATTATAGGCACACGCTACCATGCCTGGCTATTTTTTGTATATTTTGTAGAGGTGGGGTTTCACCGTGTTGCCCAGGCTGGTCTCAAACTACTGAGCTCAAGCGATCTGCCCACCTTGGCCTCCCAAAGTGCTGGGATTAAAGGCGTGAGCCACTGTCCCTGGCCAAGACTCTGGGTTTAGTAAGCCTCTTGCAACTCACTAGGAGTGGGCTTCTAGGACCTCCCCACTTTCTTGCTTGTTGTTTCTTTTGCTAGCCATAAGTCCCTGGAGTACACTGGGTACTTTATGGGAAAAAGAGGAACAGTGTGGGACAGACTTTGCCCTGAGCTGCTTAACGTGATGTGGGGAACAGAGGTGATAAGAGCCTGTGGCAGCTCAGGCAGCCCTGCCATGACCTGGAGTTGGGGAGGGGTATCAAGGATAACAAGTCTTATACACATGCCATGCTGTTTCTTTGAATCAATAGATGGATAATTTTTAAAACCCCCTGTGTGTATCAAACTCACTTTGGAGATGTAAGGCATGGCCTCTGTCCTGGTGACAGTATCTGAGTGGGAGGCCTGGTAAAATGTCTGTGTTTAGGATGATGAACACCATAATCTAAGACTGCTAAGTGCTGTGGGGTGGTCTAGAAGGGCAGATGGGCTGGCTGCGAGGAGGGCAGAGGCACTGTGCAATGGTGTTGCCTGGGAACACTCCGTGGAGAGTGTGGGAATCTCACCCTGGCCCTACCAGGTAAGAAATTGGGCCTGGGAAATTGGGAAGGGGATTTTTCAAGCTTCATGGCTGCTCCAGGACTTGAACTAAGACTTTCCTTTAGAGCAAGCTTGTCCACCCTCTGGCCCGTGGGCCGCATGCAGCCCAGGACAGCTTTGAATGCAGCCCAACACAAATTAATAAACTTTCTTAAAACATTATAAGATTTTTTTTTTTTTGCGATTATTTTTTAGCTCATCAGCTATCGTTAGCGTATTTTATGTGTGGCCCAAGATGACGACTCTTCCATCGTGGCCCAGGGAAGCCAAAAGACCGGACACCCCTGCTTAGAGAAAATGCGTTTTCTGTTATAAAAGGACCTTGAATCCCCATCTAATATGTTGGGACTTTGTCTTGCATGTTTTCAGGCAGGACATGATTGTATCTGTAACATAATAATATGTAAGAATGTGTACTTCTTAGCCTTTGCAGAGAGGCGGGAGGCCTGTTTCCTGCAGCCCCCGCCCCGTCCTGGCTGAGGGGTGGGACGCAGCTTGCTGGCCAGCCCCGCTGAGTCACCCTCCGGCGTGGAGCCCGGTGGGGATTTCCACGCGGCCCCAGTGTTCTCTTCTCCTCGTTTCCTGTTGGGCTGTGACGCAGGCTGGCTGCCAGCGGGTGCCGGTGGGCACTCCTGACACAGGCCACTGCCAGCCGGCCTTGTGGGTCCTGAGGGCATCGTGGGTGGCTCTCCCCCCACGAGTGACTGTGCCTGGCAGGGTGTGCCCCACATCTCAGTTGCACTCCGTTCTGGGTGGGCAGCTCCCAGAGGCCCCGGGGAGGGCTGCAGATGGGCGGGGGGTGGCTGCCTGGGAGGACGGGAGGTTTTGTTGAAGAGAGAGCTTGCTCTTGGGGCAGTTTGTACTGGGCATTTAGGGTTATAAAAACCTAGATTTGCTGAAAACGGCTCTCTTTTATCTTCTGACAAGAACATTTGTGAAGAAAACAAAACAGACCTTCAGCCATTTAGTCTATACACCGAGAGAATGGTTTCTACAGTATGCCTGATTTCTCTGGGTCTTTCTAACACATCCATGTATGTGCTTGTCAGCTTCTAGTGCCTCCATTTCTTGATATGAGGAAATTTTGCTTAAAAAAAAAATCTCTACTGATAGGACCTCTGCATATTCATGCATGTTTTTCCTCCAGAACTTTGTGTCCCACCACTGTGCTAGGCAGTTTACAAATGCCATCTGATTTCATTCCTGCCACTACAGTCTAAGGCTATATTGTCCGATACCTATCCACCACCCTCATGTGGCTATTTAAATGTTGGGTCATTAAAATTAAATACAATTACAAATGCTGTCCCTCAGTCACACCAGCCGCATTTCAAGTGCACGGGTAGGCTAGTGGCCATCAAATCAGCTCATATAGAGCATCACGTTTTCATCACCACCAAAAATTCTATTGGGTAGCACTGGTCTAAGGTCCGGACATATGTCCCCATTTTGTAGATGAGGAAGCTGAGTCCTACAGAGGTTAAGTTGACCACTTAGAAGAATGAGCAGATGAAACCTTTTCATTTTACACATGAGGAAACTGAAGGTTATACTCCCCTTTCCTTCTTAGAAAAGAGAAATTGATCTGTAGGCTTCAGGGACTCTTCAGTTAGTCTGGGGGTGCTGTGCGAGTCAGCTCTTTTGCTGTTCCCCCCAGACCCTGTCAGCTGTGGGTGGTGGCTGGTTTCTCTTGGTTTCCTCACCAGAGTTTGGGAATGAGCAAGTCAGGACTGCTTTCCGCACGGTAATCCTTTGGCCCATTTCCTATCGGGGGATTTATGGAGCTGGTGATCTCTTGGGTTTTTTGGCCATTTGTTAGAGCCAAAAGAGGTCACAGGAAATGATATACTAGTTTCATTGCCCAAAATACTGAGGTCCAGAGAGGTGAGGGGATGCTGAGGGTCTTGCATCTAGCTAAGAGCTAAGCTGGCTCTTAAACTTGTTTTCAAGCCAGGACTTACCTGACTTTCTTAGGAAAGTAATCACTCCATAGACAAGGATAGGTTTTTTTCACAGAGCAATGATGTTCCCTGTGGTCCCTATGTAGGGTGGTAAGGAATAGGGCTTTGGGATCCTACAGACCAGGGTTCAAATCCTGGCCCCACCACTTGTAAGTTATGGGACTTCAGACAAGGACTTAAACATTCTAAGTCCTCAGTTTCTTCATCTGTAAAACAGGGATAAAATATCTCAGTGAATTTGTTTTAAATACTTGCGTCCGGGCATGGTGGCTCATGCCTGTAATCCCAATACTTTGGGAGGCTGAGGTGGGAGGATCGCCTGAGGCCAGAAGTTTGAGACCAGACTGGCCAGCATAACAAGAACATAACAAGATCTCATCTCTACAAAAAATTAAAAATATTAGCTGGGCATGGTGGTGTGAGCCTGTGGTCTCAGCTACCTGGGAGGCTGCAGTGTAAGGTTGCTTGAGCCAGGAGTTAAAGTCTGCAGTGAACTATGGTCACGCCACTGTACTCTAGCCTGGGCAACAGAGTGAGACCCTGTCTCAAAAAAAAAAAAAAAAGAAAAGAAATCAGCCAGGCGCAGTGGCTCACAGCCTGTAATCCCAGCACTTTGGGAGGTCGAGGTGGGTGGATCACCTGAGGTCAGGAGTTTGAGACCAGCCTAGCTAACATGGTGAAATTCCGTTTCTACTGAAAATACAAAAAATTAGTCGGGTGTGGTGGCACACGCCCGTAATCCCAGCTACTCGGGAGGCCGAGGCAGGAGAATCGCTTGAACCCAGGAGGAGGAGTTTGCAGTGAGCCAAGATTGCGCCATCGCACTCCAGCTTGGGCAACAAGAGCAAAACTCCGTCTCAAGAAAAAGGAAAAAAAATTCTAACATGTTTGAGATTGACTGCAATTCCTAGCATATTACAAGTGTTAGTAAATAGTAGCCATTAATATTATGAGCTTATCATCACCTTCTCCCAGCATTCTAATTTTACAGTATAGAATCCAGTACATAGGAGGCACTCAGATAGACGGGATGCCCCAAAATTGGGAGATGGACAAACTTATTTTGAAATAGTCTTTTTTTGACATTTCCAAAGAATATACTCAATGTTTTTCTGCAACCCTTTGCCTTCTTTTTAGGTGAAGGACCTCTACATTTAAAGCAGTGGGTTCAACTGCTAACCTGAAAAGCTATAATAAAACATCCCAGAGTATCCAAAAAGCCTGGAAACAAAGGGAAAATAGTGTGTCCTGCTTTCCAACTTTCGGATATGCTGTAGAATAGACTGAAACAAATCACTGGAAAATAGGTTGTTGTCGATTTTATTTAGAAGCTTTTGTTCCTTTGGATTTTCGTTTTTTATTTTTAGACAGAGTCTCCCTCTGTCACCCAGGCTGGAGTGCCGTGGTGCAATGATAGCTTACTGCAGCCTCAAACTCCTGGGCTCAAATGATCCTCTAGCCTTGACCTCCTGATTAGCTGGGACTACAGAAGCAGGCCACCACATCTGGCTAATTTTTGTATTTTTCTGTAGAGAAGAGGTCTTGCTATGATGGGCAGGCTGGTCTTGAACTCCTGTCCTCAAGTGATCCTCCCACCTCAGCTTCCTGAAGTGGTAAGATTACAGGCATATGCCACCACACCCAGCTTTTTTGTTCCTTTGAAAGAAGGCATTGCTAATGATTGCCCTGGGGTGTCTAGATGACCCGGCCAGCCGTCCACCTCTGCAGTTTACACAGCTTGTTGATCTCCACAGTGAGAATTAACTTCACAACCTGGGCCCAAGAGGCTGGAGGATTGTCAGTCTTTAGAAAAAAAAAAAAATCTATTATCTTTAGAGAAGATGGACTTGTTGAGGAAGAAGAGTAGACAAATACTTTCTGGAAATATTTTCAAAGGGAATTAGAAAAAGAAAAAGATTTTGGTTGTCCTTTGGTGAATGAGAATATTCATCAGCAGAATGCCTCATTACCACGTCACACAGCTGACCAAGGCCTCATCTGAGACTGTGTTTGAATAGAAATTAAACAGGGCTGACAGTGAAGTTTCTGCTTTTAATTAGCTTTCAAAGGTACACCTCTACCTGTGATGTTGAAGCATCTTTAAAAACCTCACTGCTCTGTGCCTGAATGAGGGGCATCTAGAGGGCTTGGAAGAGAAGATGAGGCACGGGGCAGCTGGGGAGAGGCTGGTGGCCAGAAGATGGACCTGAGCTTGGTGAATTTACCTGGCATCTGAGCCTGGCCTGAACAATTCAGAAACCTCATTTCATCAGTCTTGGAGTCAGGGCTCCTGTCTCTTAGCAAAAAGCTAAAGCATACATCAAGCATATTTATTGACAAGTGTAACCACTGTGAGGTTATAACCAGGGTGCTTTGTCTGCTTATGGGCACCCCACCCGACCAGCCAAATGGTCAGAGGGCTGGGTGGGTCGGGGAAAGGGAGGGAGGGAGTCATGGGAAGCAGTTGTGTTGAATGGCTACAGGCCCTGGTGGCTGGGTGCATCCCCGTATGCCATCCAGGCCCACCCACTGCTGGGCCGGACCTTCCCCTCTGGACAGTTCTTGCTTGGGCACTGACTGGGTTTGCTGCTGAACCTCCTGGCCTGGCAGCTCTGGTTGCTGATCCACCCGCTTCTTTCTTTATAGAGATTAAGAGCGGCTCCAGTGTGTGTACGGAGAGCCTCTTTGAAGCGCTGTTGCCTTTCTGTGGCTAGATCCACGATCTTCTCTCTGGGATCACCCCATAGGACATTTGCTTTCCAACTTCTCCAGTCCCAGTGAATGCATGGACCTCTGTCCTCATTGTTACTGGCTGAGCCAGATGTCAGTTCTGTGACCTGGCCTCAGGACCACTCTTGTAGCCCACCGTGGGTGGATGAAGCCGGTGGGAACAGAATGATAGGAGTTAACCACTTTTTAGGCGTTATTGGGCCTTTTCACTTTAATAGCTTAACAGAGACATCTGTGATGGCTTGCATCCAGAGTGCGTGGTGTTTATTTTTGATTTGAAATATGAAAAGCATTTTTTTAAGACAACTGACTCCTCTGAGTCATGCCCAGGGGAGCAAACGGCCTGAAATATGAGCTTGTGCTTGCTGGAGGAGGATGACAGAGAAGCCTGCTGCTGAGTTCACTGGTGCTGGGGTTAGGTCACTGCTGGGCTGAAGCGCACTGACCATAAGAGCAACATGTGGGCAAGAGCCGCGGCACTGGGGTAATTTATTGCCGCCGCTCGCTTCACCAGGAACCCCACACGCTGGGTTCCCACAGGATGGGACATTCCCACAGGATGGGACAACTGCATGGAAACCCACACTCGGGCCTGTGTTGAGCAACCACGTTTGAGTAAGAGTTATCTTATTTGGCAGGGTGGGTTAGGTGTGGGGTATTTGTCACTGAGAAGCAGAAACTGTATGCTCGACACACACTCCCTGAGTCCTTAGGGAATTGCGTAGTTTTCTTCTTTTCTTTTCTGGGTTCATCTTACCAGCAGTCGTGTTTGAGAATGTGCACAGCTCACCTTCGTTCAGCCCTTACAGTTTACCTCCATAGCCTTCTTTGCGTCTTGGCACCATCTTGCGAGGTGTCAGGCCAGGTGTTAGGATGCTCTGTTTACAGATGAGGAGATTGAGGCATGAGTTGTGATTGCTCACAATTGCCTCCTGAGTGGTGGGGCCATGCTGGGGCACTGTGCCCAGACTCCAGACTTCCAGGGGTCCGGGACCTCCTGCTGCCAGTCTCCTAGCCCGTTACCACAGCTGTCTGTTTCTTGGCCTCTCCCTAGATTTCTAATGGAACTCTTGGGGTACAGTCTGGAAATAGGTATTTTAAACATGCTTTGCAGTGATTGTTACAGATCTTCATGTTCAGGTGGCCCAGGGGCTGACCCTGCTCCGACTTCCCCCTCAGACATTAAACCTGTACCACCCACTGAAATGGTTTTGATTTTCTATTCTGTGTTTAAGGCCCATCTTCCCCCCATAAATGCCAGCTCCCCAAGGACAGAGCCCTTTCCTGTCTTGTCCACACCATGTCCCAGGGCCCTGGACGGTGGTTGGCACACAGTAGGCCCTTGGTAAATGTTTGTCGGATGAGTGTGTCTCTTCCTCAGCTCTGTGGTTAGCTGGGAGAGCTCCGACAGTAGAGTCTGGCAGGTCTGGTTCAAGCATCCCTTTGGTGTAACATGGTGTGAATGGTGGGGCCTCACTGAATTGTGGAGTGGGGGGCAATGTGTCTCCCTACGACCTCCTGGTGAGGAGAAGATAGTCACCACCCACACAGGCACACTCTTGAATATTCCAGGACAAGGTGGGCACTCATTAGAGGGCAGCTCTTACGGCCACTGCCTGGTATGTCTTGGCGTGAGCAGTAGGGTCATCGTGGTGGTCAGTTTTTCCACTGCCATCAGATGGGATCCATTTAGCTCTCAGACAGACAAGGTATAGGGCTGGACTCTGTGCCGTGGGCTAAATACCGGCCACCTCGAGCCTCAAATCAAGACCAGACACCGGCATAAACCCAGGTGGCCCAAGCCGAGGTCGCTCCCCAGGGCCAGGCTCATGAATGGATAAGTAAATATTTACCCTGTCTGAGGTCGAATGTGAACTGTCTACCAGGTGTTTTGTTTTTCTGTCTCCTCCCTCTCTTTCTGCAGTGCCTCCCCCTGTAAAAAAGGAAACCAAGAGGCTGACAGGCTTGACACAGCTAGCCATCAGAATGTCCTCCAGTCCCATCTGAGTCCTGTTCCTCCTCAGGCACCTCCTCCAGGAAGCATTCCCAGATGACTGGCCCATCCTGCCCTTTCCCTCCTCTGAGCTGCAGCCTGCAGACGGCCCTCTACCTGTGAATCCTTACAGGATGTAGGCAAAGGGGAAGAGGTTTGCTCATCCTCTCTCCTTCACCCTTGTGCATATTAATACTCACCTGGCAATTAGTCATATGCAACTCTTATATTGACCTTACATGTTCCGTGTCTTCTGTGCCCGTCTCTGGAGTTCCTGAAGATGAAGGGCTGTGTCTGCTGCACCTTCAGACTTTTTGAAATTGATTGGTTGGTTTGTACATCCATTTATTCACCCCACCCCTCATCCTATTGTACACGCTTATGGTCATTCTATTCTGTGTCAGGCTCAGGGCCTTTCTCCCCAAAGTGCGTTCATGTCCAAGGCTAGAGTGGATGGCTAGAGGCCAGAGGACAGCTTAGGCTGAAAGTGGTAGGGAGACTATCAATGGAGCTGGGGGGAGCTGAGCTTCTGAAACTTGGGTATAAATTTTCAGCCTTGCTAATGTGTTCCTCTGAAAAAATATCTTATCAGGCCCTCAGCTATCCACCAGTTCTCCCTTTCCAACTTGCAGCCTGCACCGTTGGCCAGGAAGTTCATAGGCAACAAAATAGAATCCACCTTCCCTATCACTCACCCCTTTTAAAATGTGACTAACTCTGAGCTAACCAAGCCTTGGCCAGACGTGGATATGGTTATGCACGGACTCCGTTTTGTGGTTTGTCATTTCTGACTTGCTGGGAAATCCTTTGTTGGGGGTGGGGATGGGAAGTAGAGCATCTCTGGGGCTGGAGTTTTTCTAAGATGTGTAAGATTTAGAGGCTGTCATACTGCAAACAGGGAGAGCGGGCTGTCTGCTTGGCTTCGTGGTCAGTGGAGAACAGCCTGGACCTGGAGTAAGAACAGCTAGGTTCAGATCCCTGCTTTTACTCCTGACCACTTAGTAGCCTTGGCCGAGTCCCTCAACCTTTTTGCCTCAGTTTCCTTATCTGTAAAACATGGGGTTCTTGAAGGATTAAAGGAGCTGGTGTGTGTAAAACCCAGGAACATAGTTCCTGGTGTATAGTGACTTATAATTTCGAAAACCTTAAGATTTTATTCATAAGATTTTTTTTTTTCAAGGCCAACTTAAGATTTCTAAGAGTTTGTTTTTCAAAGAGCTGGGGTCTTGCTTTGTCGCCCAGGCTGGAGTGCAGTGGTACGATCATAGCTCACTGCAGCCTCAAACCTCTGGGCTCAAGAGATCGTCCCACCTCAGACTCCTAAGTAGCTGGGACTGCAGGTGCACGCCACCACACCCAGCTAGTTTTTAAATATATTTTTTAGTAGAGTGAACCTCGCCATTTTGCCAAGCCTGGTCTGGAACTCCTGGCCTCAAGCGATCCTCCCACCTTGGCCTCCAAAAGTGCCAGGATTACAGGCCTGAGCCACCATGCTCAGCCTTCTAAAAGTATTTTGGTGTGCACCATTAGCACTGTGTCTTAAAGGCGATGTGCACCTTGAGCACAGAGTGTTGAGTGCGTGGTGGATGGATGTCATTTGCGTTTTACAGATGCGGCAACAGAAACTCAGGCCCAGCCACTTACCCAAGGCCACATAGTCCCAGGTAGAGTTGGAATTTGGAATAAAGCCTGCTGACTCCAATTCTACATGCCTTCCACACTCCTGTCCCCCTTCCTCTACACCAGGGGTCCCCAACCCCTGGGACCCCTGGGAAGTGATGTGCACTTAGCACCTCACTATGGGAAACATAAAGCCGGAACTAACAGGACTCCTCTCTCAAGAAGGAATTTCAGTCTACTTGGGGAAAGAATAATGGCCAAGCAGTAACTCAGGTTTGTTTAGCCTTCTAGAGCAGTGTTGCCGGATATCACTGTAGTGTAAGCTACAGTGTATGGTAGCCCCCAGTTGTTCTTGGTTTTGCCTAATGAGGTTTCAGTCAGCTACAGTCTGGAAATAGGTGAATATAGTACAGTCAGATGTGTTGAGAGAAAGAGACCACATTTATATAACTTTTATGATAGTATATTGTTATAATTGTTAATTTCATTATTAGTTATTGTTGTTAATCTCTTACTGTGCCTAATTTATAAATTAAACTTTGTCTTGGGTGTATATGCATAGGAAAAAACACAGTGTCTATAGAGTTTGGTACTGTCTCTGGTTTCAGGGATCCACTGGGGGTCTTGGAACGTATTCCCCTCGGATAATTACAATTACTTCTAAAATCTGAAATCTTCTGGCTGTGTTAAAATGTAAAAAAGAGGGTGAAATTAATTTTAAATACCATATCTTGTTTAATACAGTATATCCCAAACCATCATCACTTTAGCATGTACTCAAATATAAAGATTGTTAACGAGCTATATTACATTCTTCTTTATCATACTGAGTCTGAAGTTGATGTGTCCTTTATACTTGTGGCACATCTCAGTTTGCACTATCCACATTTCAAGTGCTGCCATGTGGCTGGTGGCCACCATATTGGACACCACAGCTACAGGATTTCTTCGTTAGGTCAGTTGATGTCACCTGCATTTTGGAGTGGAGTCATTGAGCTCACTGGCTGAGTTACACAGCTAGTGAGGAGCCGGGTGGGACCAGAGCTTGGTCTTCTTCCCATTAAGGAAGAAGGGAAACTTGCATTTGCTGAATGTCTACTATGTCCCAAGTGCTGTGCTAGATACTCTACCTTTGTCATTCCATTTAGTTCTCACAGCAGCCTTGCATGGTGGATGAATATCATGTGCATTTTACAGATGAGGCAACAGAAACTCAGAGAGGCCCAGCAACTTACCCAAGGCCACGTAGTCCCAGGTAGAGTTAGAATTTGGAATAGGGCCTGCTGACTCCGGTACTAGGTGCCTTCCACTCACCTGACCTCCTTCTCCTACACCAGGGGTCCCCAACCCCGGTGCCGTGGACTGATACCGGTGTGTGGCCTGTTAGGAACCGGGTCTCGTAGTAGTAGGTGAGTGGTGGGCAAGTGAGCATTACGGCCAGAGCTCCGCCTCCTGTCGGATAAGCGGCTGCATTAGATTCTCATAGGAGCGTGAACCCTATTGTGAACTGCATATTGGAGGGATCTAGGTTGCACACTCCATATCAGAATCTAATGCCTGATGATCTGAGGTGGAACAGTTTCGTCCTGAAACATCCCCCCCAACCCTCATCTCTGGTGCCAAAAAGATTGGAGACCACTGCCCTACACAGAGAAAGAGAATTTGCACGTAGCAACTTAGGCAAAGTATTCAAGGAAAGTGCCAGGGGACAGGAAGGACACCATGGGCTGGTGGCCTGTTCAGTAACTGCTTCAGGGTATCAGTTCAGAAGGCCTAGGCCTGCTTTGGTTGGGGTGGTGTATGTGTAAAAGCAGCATTCTGTCTAATCACAGGTTCTGCCTGAAAGGCAGACACTTTTAACCCTTCGGTGGACAGGGTTGGTGATAGCTAGTGGGGGGTATGAGGTGGGGTGAGGAGGTGGTGGTGGGCAGCAATTGCAGGGGCCAGAGATCTTGGCTGTGTTCTGCCTGCCACGCTGGGAATGCTAAAGTACTTCTCAAGCCTCCAAGCAACTGAGACTTTCTGCTCGGGGAATCCCCAAGGATTTGGGGAGGCTGGAATTGAGCAAGCTCTTGAATGCATGCATGGATTCATGCAGTCACTCACTCCACAAATATTCACGTGCTTTGGGCCAGAATGATTTCGGCAGGAATATCTTGTCCTACATGCTATTGCCATGTTCTCTGAGGACCCACTGCTTTGCATGTGTAAATCTCCCTCCAGAGTACTCGGCAGATTCCCGAAGCTGACTGAGGCTCAGGGAGTGTCAGTCCCTTGCCACAGGTCACATAGTACTGAATGGAAGATATGGGACCTCAGAACCAAGAGGCTTTGACTCATTTGTCCCTCTTTCTGTCTGTTTTGCCATCGGCCAGGAGATAGTCATTGAGTTGTTTCTATTTGCCAGGCATCGAGCTGTGTTCTCGGGTTTCATTGTTGTTGTTTTCATTTTGAGTGTGTTTGTTTTGTTTTACTTTTAGGAGCAATCACAGTGCTCCTGTTGCTGAATGGTGGCTGATGTCTGTTGCATGCCAAGCACTGCGCAGGGTGCTGATCACAGTTTACTCCAGGGATTCCTCCCAGTCCCACTGTAAAGAGGAGGAAACTGATGCTCAGAGACTTGGACCTTTCTGAACATCATGAAGCTAGGGATTTCAGTCCCAGCCTCTCTCTCTCGAGAGCCCTAACTTAGCCACTATACCTCACTGCCTCTCTGTGACGAGGGTTGAGTCCTGGTCCTCAAATGAAGCCCGATTTGCCAGAAACTTCTTATGAGGCCTTACCTGGTCTTCAGTTTTACCACGTGTTAATTGGGGGCAGGGCAGCCAGTCCATCCTCTTCTGCAGAAATCACCCTGTCCAGGAGATGGGTGCTTCTTCAGGACGCTACCTGGCTAAGAACACTGCATTAACAGGAGATAGAGATCCAGTGTGTGTGAACCTTGTGAAAACATCTCTGTCTGTTCCTCCAATCTCCCCCTTCTGTTTTATCATGCAGGGCAAGCTCAGGTTGTTGTCCTGTCTCTGTTGGGAGGACCCTTGAGTGGTATCTCCTATGCCCAAGCAGACCTGCAGAGAACCCTGTCCAAACTGATGGTCATCTGAGACACGGAACTTCATGATAAGAAGGTGTCTTGGAGGATAACTAGCAAGTCTTTCACTTTATAGAGGGGGAAACTGAGTCCTCAGCGATCAGCCACGTAGATTCTGTGTTGTAGAGACTTGAGGATGTGTCTCATCTCCTTATCTGAACAGCAAGTTCCCATGCTGCGAACGTCTCACCCTGACCCTCACCGTATTTTTTAGGAAGTGAATGGGGCTTTGAGAAGGACAACCTCACTGTTTTGCCCATTTCTGAGATGGAAAATCAAGGAACATTGCCCCCATCTCCACCCCAGGAATCTATATGCCCCTCCCATAGGCAAGATGGAAGCTAGACCAGAATGTGCAGCTTGTGCTTCTTGCGGGGATGGTGAGGACAGATGAAGGCAGGGAGACAGCATTCCTAAACCCAGCCTTTTGACCCAAGAGGCAGGGACTCCAAGGCTGTAGAATGGGAGGAACTGTGGGAGGAAAAGCACTGGGCAGAAGGTCTCAGTCAAATGCACCTGCAGTTATTAGCTATGTGACTTGGGCATAATGCCACCTGTGAGCCCCCATTTTCCTCACTAGGACAGTGAACTCACCAATAGGTTTGAGTTGTTGCCTTCCCAGAACTGTTGCATGAATTGAATGAGGTGCCTTGCTTAACTGTACTGAATACTGGGGAAGCCTGCTTAAATGGATGACAGACTTTTTATCATTAGCAAGCTGCCACACTCCCCACTCATCACTCCAAGGCAGACCATTGCATTTTCTTTCATTCTGATAAACTCCTTGAGTTGAAGAGAAATCAGACTCCCCGTAACTTCTGCTCCACAGTTTAGAACAGCCCACCATGAAGCCTTATGTCCTTCAGGACATTCTGCCCTGTTCACTTGGATTTCTCTCCTCCCTGCAAAGCATCATCAGCTTCCTCCTCTGACCCATGTTTTGCACTTCCTTGCTTGTCACTCCTCTTTAAACACTTGTCCAAATTGTTTGTGGCCCATCCTGTATTACGCCCAGGGCAGATGCAGTAGCCCAGCCCAAGCCCCGGAGACCATGGCCTCCCTGATGTGGTGTCTGTGCCTCTTCTCCAGGCAAGTGGCTGTGACAGTCTAACTTTACGGAAGGGTGAACTCAGTGACATTGGCTGAACTGCTGGTGAACACGGGAAAAGCCCTTCTGGACCTCTTATCTCTCTCTTCTTGCCAGAGGAAAACCATGTCCCATTTGTCCTGTTTGAGCACTATCAGGCCTATAGCCATAATCTTTTACACCGTAACATAACTTTGCCAATGCCAATATTATATGCCCATTTTTTTTTCTAGAAAAACTTAATTGGGATTTTAAATGCATTTGGGGGATGAGCTGCATTTCTGTTTGCCTCTAAAAACAATGAGAAGGAAAACAAAGTATGATCCTATTGCCAGAAAAATGGAGCCAAATCTGAAATTAATTTACAAAGTCATTAGTATTTTTCATTTGTGACCCCCAAAATGAATGTAGGTGCAGTTCCTTGCAATTAACTGCAAATTAGGAAAGGGTTGGGAGGATGTTTTAGGGACCAACACACAGAACTGTAGCAGAAGCAGATGGGGGAATGGAACCAAGAATTGCCTTGGTTTTCACTCAAGGCCGTGGTTTGGGAGAGTAGTGCCGACTCAAATATTCCCCAGAAGAGAGCACTTTTTCAACAATCTGAAAAGTGGCAGGGACCTTTGGAATGATCTGTTTTAACCTTTTCATTTTCTGAATGAGGCAACTGAGAGATTCAGGAAGGGTAAGCGACTTGCCTGAAGTCACATAGCCAGGAAGGTCAGAACCAGGACTAGAGCTCTGCTTCTGACTCCCTGGCCAGTGCTCCAGCTGCCACTGCCCCCCTCTCTCCTGGGTGCTTGTCTGCTTGTGCCTTTAATGTTCAGCACTTGAGATATTTTCACGTTTAGCACCTTCACGTTTAGCAGTACTCCTCATTAGAGAAAAATGGGATGATGTGGGCAGAGTCACCCACAGAGTCACTCCAGGTTTCAGATGTGCTGGTGCTTACCGAGTGCCACAGGGAGAAAGTGGTGGTTTCTCCCTTCCCTTAAGAAACCTGGTTATTTCCAAGGCTCAACCCCTGCAACGCCCCACCAAGCCAGTCCCCCACCACTGCACGTTGAGAATCTGCTGCTCTGTGAATGAAATTGGCCTGGGGTTAATGAGTGGTGAATGTGTGTCGGTGTTTGGTATTTGCAGCAGGAGCTCTTCTGCGATTCCCTAAGCTCAGATGAACGGGGCCTTTAAGATGCCATCCAGCCATCGGAGAGATGCAGGAAAGGCTTTTTGAAATGCTGTTTCCCCTGACCCATTTGGGGTGAGGCCCTGTGATGTCATTTCCCCAGTGGTGTGTGTGAGAGAGCAAGCAGCACTAAGAAAAGCCACTGCTGAGAGTTCACAGTCCTTGCTTCAGTGTTGTCTTATGCTCAGGGCGCCTTAAAGGGCTTACAGCGACCCTACCTCCAGCTTCTCCAGCTCCCTTTCCTTGGCAAACACTTGACCCATCCCAGCCCCTTGGGCTTTCTTTCCTCCTTCTCTGCTACCACATACTGTGGGTGTTGGGAAATTACTAAAGGCGCGACTCTGGCTCTCAAAGACTCTGAAGTCCAGGATCAAGAAGAACTGTGTTTACACGGAGTTGTCAAGGATCATTCTGCCAATGATAACCTATTAGCGTGCAACTCTGTGCCAGGTCCTGCTCTGGGAGCTTTATGTGTGCTGTTGCCCCTCACACTCACGGCAGAGGTGAGACAGAATGCTGAGAGATTTCTGCAGACAAGGAATCTGAGGTTTAAAGAGGCAATGTTTGATGAGCCACTGAGGGGTGGGGCTGGGATTGGAACCGAAGCTGGCTGCCCTTCAGCCCCCAGGGTCCTGCTGGGGAGATGTGCCCAGGGGGTCCTGTGCTGGGAGAGTGGAAGCAGGAGTGTCACTGGGGGCTTTGTCCTGGGAGCTGGGCAGGTGCTAGGGACAGAGCTGACCTGGTTTTGGAGCCACAGGAGAGAAGATGGCCGGGAAGAGCTGTGTTTGGAAGGTTCCTTTCTGTGCCAGGGGTCAGCAATCTGGGTTCTAGCACTGAGAGGGGCAAAACGTGGGTTTGTAGGGGAGAGAGGGTGACCCCCAGTGAGGGTAAGAAAGATCAGCTCCAGTGAGCTCTTCTCACCCTGGGTCCCAGCCTGTACCAAAAATCCAGGGGCAGCCCCCGGGCCCAGCCTGCCCCCTTCACAGTCCCCTGACTGCTTGAGGCTGTGGGCCAGTGGCTTTGCCCCTTGGAAGCTTGGTTTCCTCATCTGGGACAGAAAGGGGTCAAAACACCCTTTTTCATTGTTAAGATTAGATAATTTGAGAGCCAAAACTTCTTGCAGGGTGCCTGGTACCAAGTAGGCCCTCTCTAAATAAATAAATGATAGTTTTCATTTTCCCTTCCACTTAATTGTGTTTTTTTTTAAAAAAAACTTTTCTTCCCTGTAATAACAAATTTCAGAAGACAAGTTAATACATTGCTGTGTATACTCTCAGGCCAAGAATTTCCTCAGTGTTTACATACCAGAGCAGTACTTTGAACTTTGATTTTCTCCTCTGCCTCTGTGCTGGTTCAGACACCCTCTCTAAGATGCCAGAAGCATTGCCCTGCCTTGGCCTGTTGGTGGTGGGGTATGTGTGTGTGTTTTCATCGTATTATAAAAATGTGAAACATTTGAATTACGGGCAAGTGGTATTCTACCAGATTTAATAAACGTTAATATTTTCCATATTCACATCAGGTATTTGTAACATCTCTTTCTTTACTAAAAATAAAAACCTTCTGCTGAAGACCTCCTGTTACTCCAACCCCTTCCCCCTTCTTCTCGCTCCCGTTTCACAGGTGTTTACTCTCTTTTAAATTGGTGTGTGTCCTTCCCAGCTAGAATTTTGTAGTGTATTATTTGTAAAGCCAAATAACCCCATTGCAATGTGTTTGAACCACCAAAGCAAATGATCAGCTTTTGGGAAAAGAAGGCTGAATATCCAAGGCCAGATCAGTGACTCGAGATCACAGAACAAACCTAACTGCTCTCAAATTGAAATCTCAAAATTATAAATTCATTGCCTTTGACTTAAAACTTGGAACTTTCAACCCTGCATAATTGCAGATACATTAAAGATTGTGCCATCTTGAGCTCCCAGGGTCATCTGAACCTTTCATGTGAGGAAACACATCCCAGAGTCAGTCATTCTTTTTTTTTTTTTTTTCTTTTCGAGTTGGAGTCTTGCTCTGTCACCCAGGCTGGAGTGCAGTGGTGCAATCTCGGCTCACTGCAACCTCCGCCTTCCGGATTCAAGCAATTCTGCCTCAGCCTCCTGAGTAGCTGGTATTACAGGCGTGCACCACCACACCTGGCTAATTTTTGTATTTTTTAGTAGAGACAGGGTTTCGCCATGTTGGCCAGGCTGGTCTCGAATTCCTGACCTCAGGTGATCTGCCCACCTCAGCCTCCCAAAGTACTGGGATTATAGGCATGAGCCACTGCACCCGGCCCAGAGTCAGTTATTCTTAGAGCAGGTGTTTTGGCTTTTGTCTTTAATGCTTCCCTCCCCACTTTAACATAACTGTAATATATAATTATTGTGGAAAATTTAGAACACACGGAGAAGTAAAGAGTGAAATTGCTGACTGCCCTATTACGCCAACCTCCACCCCCTAGAGATATTTTCTCCCCATCCCCCCAAGGGCGGAGGATGGAGATCCCTGGGCTTCTCCAGGTGGGGAGTGGTACCATGGTCTCTTCAGGTTTCGTAGCGGACAGGCCCCATTGACCATAGGATATGTGTCCCCAAGGTGGTTAGAGGCCATCACCTGCCTGAGGTCAGCTCAATGGGCAGGGCTGGGCATCTCCTGGTGGTCTACCCACCATGCCTGTTCATCAGGCTGGGGTCTGACCTCTTTCTGGTGTCTGGTGCTGATCCAGGCAAGGTGACAAGTGCTCAACAGAGGAGTCCTGGTTCCTTCAAGGAAGCTGGGAAGTGTAAGACGGAGCAGGCTGCGTTTGTGGTTTTTGCCAAGGCTTGACTTTTGACCACTTTTCTGAAAAAGGACAAGGGTGTTTTTTTGTTTTGTCATTTTTTTTCCCAGTAGATGTTCCTATTTGGTTCACAGATGTAAACACTTGAACCAGGTGATATCAGCACTGCAAGTCGATTTAGTACCACAGCCATTTTCTGTGTACCAATATGAAGCTGTTCCTTCATAAGTTCTTCCTTTTCGCTTTTTTAAACCGAAATTATTTTCATTAGGATCACTACCTTCCCATGTGCATTTTACCACAAAATTTGGTTCTGATTCTGTTGGCTTGCTTGCTGTTAGTACTCATGTTAGCTTCTGCCATTCTTTCCACCACTGTCCTGGGTAAAATTTTGCATATCTGAGTTGTTGGATTCTTTCATCAGTTTTTGGTTAGTGACTTTCATGGTCTGCAGTTTTAGTTGGTTTCAGTTTTATTTTGTGTTGAAGTTTTTTCTATGAGGTTTGATTTTTTCAGGGTCAGTTTTTAAATGTAGCAAGGAGTGTGCTTTTTCAGTTTGCTTATTATTTTCAACAAATGTTTTTGGTGGGTAATTTTACCTTTGTTGATCACCAGCTTTGTTTGGGGTGCATCATTTCTCTCAAGCCGAATTTTCTCTGGTAATCTGGCCAGAAGGCCCATAGGGTCAGAATGGCAGGTCAAAATGTCTTGCTGCTTTCTTGAAGAGTTTGAAACAAGCTTGCAAAGTACTGTCCTCCCTTTGGATTTCTCCTGTCTGGGTGTTGCCAGGGCTCTTCTGTTAGCGACAGAGAAAATAGGAGGTACTAGAATTCGGACTTCTAGGAAGGGTTGTATTGTCCTTATCATCAGAATCCCTCCCTCCCGTCCCTGTGACCTCCCAACTTCACAAACATGTCTTGCCTGCACCCTAGGCAAACGTGGAAAGGCACAGCTCTGGTACACCGGAAAGCACGGTGGATGGGGAGGTAGGAGCCCCGTGCCGGGACATGTCTTTTCTCTTTCTTGAACTCGTCTCCCCACCCGTCCACAGGGTTGCTGGCCAGAGATCTGTCAGAGTTTTTCCGGGCTTCTCTTTCTCTGGGTGGGGATGTGGACTCTTAGGATGTCAGGAAGCAACTGTAGGAAACCCCCTGTGTGGGTGAAGCAGAGGCGTCACTCAGGGCCCTCTGCCTGGTTCTGGGCCCTGGGACCCTGCTCCCCACCCTTGAACCCCCCCTCCCCCGGCCCCAGGATGGAGCTTGCTTGCCATCGCAGTGGATCTGCGGAAGAGGGTTCCAGAGTGTGGGGAGAGCATGCTGGGGAGGGGAGCTATTTGTTCCTTTCCAGTCATCGCTGTACTGAGCGGTTCCCTGGGACAGTTGAACCCAGGGGAACTGAATTCATCTGTGTAAGTAAACATCCATCTCCCCTTAAAGGAAAAGCCCCTGCTCAGCCTCTCTGGGCAGCTAGAATGCTGCTCTGTGGGTCTGGGCATTTGTTCCTTCTTTCTTTCTTCCTTTGATTTCTTGCTGTCTCCTTCAATTAGGCCTGTGACTGTTTTCACATGGCTATTTGTATATACAAGCCATGCCAGGCATCATAATTTGTGTTTGTCTAGATCAATAAGAGCAGCTTTAACCAAAAAGTCCAGCTGAGAATTTATAAATACCCCTCACCTCCTCCCCTCCCTGGAAGATGTGAAAACACCATCCCATTAACCCTCCAAAGCAGTTGGTTGACTTGATCAGGGAAGATGTGAAATATAATTTCTTTGAATGTGCTTTCTCTTTACTCTTTTAGAGGAATTTGATCAGTGTTTAAGGAACTGTAGCCGATTCCCAGCCCACTTCAAAGCAAAAGCCCTTCACTGTGCCTATTTGCAAAATTACCTTTGAGAGACTGAAGTGTCGGAAATGCATTTAGACACAGATTGTGCCTTATATTAGCTCTCCGTTGCCCCATAAAATGGGCTTGGGCGTATCTGAGGCAGCTACCAAAGGAAACTTAAAAACAGATTCTGGCGGCAGCGATTCTTGTGTTCTGTGCTCACTGTGGAAAAGAAGGGGGCTAGAGATTTAAGTTTACGTGGATCTTGAGGATTTTAAGAACCAGATTTCTTCTCTTTGCTCACATTAGGGGAAAAAAAATAAACCTCAGATGCCCCGTGATATCTCGTTACGTCAGGTTTTCCTATAAAATGTCAAGACGGCAATATTGGGTTTCCTGGCTTGCTTTTCCCCACTGTGTCTGCTCTTGCCAGAATTTTTATTAGGGGGAGGGGAGCATTCTCTACCCCTCCTCCCTCAATGAAATCATTTCTTCCCTAGCCTTTAACCCTTTAAAGTTTGGGAAGGGAATACTTTGATTTTAGGGTTAAATAGAAAACTTCCCTAATGACTGTGGCTGGAATTAAGGTGTACTTAAGGCTGTAGCAGCCCTGGTGGGTCCTGGGCTGACTGGGTGCTAGGGTTTGGTATGGAAAGCAGCTTGCATCACCTGCTTTTCTTCCCATGCCTGTGCCTTCCCCAAGCTCCCCCTCCAAAGCCAGGTACGATTCCAGCTATGTTAAAAGGCCCTGGGAAATGTTAACTGATCAAAAATGCTGGGTAAGTAGAATTATTATTATTTTCACCCTGACCAACTTCAGTCAGATTAGCATATCTGCTGTCACCAGGTATGGCACAGGCATGGGTGGAAGCTGTGCTTGGAAAGTGAATGTGCTTAGGCCAGGTGTGGTGGTTCATGCCTGTAATCCCAGCACTTTGGGAGGCCGAGGTGGGTGGATTACTTGAGGTCAGGAGTTCAAGACCAGCCTGACCAACATGATGAAACCCCGTCTCTACTAAAAAAAAATACAGAATTAGCCAGGTGTGGTGGCACATGCCTGTAATCCTAGCTACTTGGGAGGCTGAGGCAGGAGAGTCACTTGAATCTGGGAGGCAGAGGTTGCAGTAAACCGAGATGGCACCATTGCACCCTAGCCTGGGCAACAAGAGTGAAACTGTCTCAAAAAAAAAAAAGAGAAAGAAAAGTGAATGTGTTTGCTGGAAGCTGTGCTTGATTAAGTGAATGTGTTTGATCCAAGAGGGCAGGGGATTCTGGAAGAGACATTAAGTACAGATTGATGAGTGTCTTGTCTCACCGCAAAAACCTCCTTTTTCTCTTCCTTCCTAGTCCCCACTGAAAATGGAGTGGTGATAGCTTAGTTCTCACTTTGGTTTCAGGCAAGAGAAATGGTACCCAGGAGGTAGAGTTGAGTAGAGACTCCTTTAGCTCTCTTCTTTTTTGTAACTTCTCTTTATTCCACCGTTCTCTCTTTACTTCTGCCTACCTTAGCAGCATGCTGCAGAATAAACTCTGCTAGGAGGAAGTTTGAAATCTCCAGGCTGAGAAACTATGCAGAGAGCAAATGACCTTCTGAGGGCTCTGGGTACAGAATCCTTGGTATGACAGGTGGGTCTAGAGCCGGCAGAGACTCAAGGCAGCCTGACGGGACAGTGAGAGTGAAAGGGAACGCTATTAATAATGACACCAGGTCAACACATGCGAACCCAACTGTCCTGAACAAACGGGGGTTTGTGGTTGCGCTACAAAGCCCAGGCTTCAGTCTCTTCGAGTTCTGTTTTGATTTGGAAGGAGTGACGCCTTCCCCTTTGGAAGCTTAGGCTAGGGTTGCAAGCTGAGGTGTTCACAGGGACAGACAGAGTGTGGGAAATGGGGCCTGGTGTAAGGAAACGGAGCAGAACTTGGGGTTCATTCATAGTCTAAAGGGGGCATTGGCAAGTCGGCATCAGACAGTAGCGCTTGTTGCCAGATCTTCTGAGTTTTTTTCAAGAGAAGCCAAAAATCAAGATTTACACTCAAAATCTCCCAGTTTGTAAAAGTTGGCAACCATTTAAAAATTTTAAAAACGCTCTGCAGGCCAAGCACAACATCTGTGGGCAGTGGGCAGCTGCCTGTTTTTGACCTCCAGCCCAGACCGATTAATTGATGGCTGTCTTCTGGGTCTCCCAATTCCGGCAACGGGAAGTTTCTTAAGGAAGTTGCCTGGGCTGACCACAAGTGAGGTGGGGAAGTGGAAAGGGAGCTTGACTTGGCTTCAATTGATCATTTGCACAATAAATATTTATTGAGCACCTGTTATGTTCAACGTACTATCTGTGTTGTGCCATGTTTCCTAGTCTACATTTTGGGATGAGCTGTGTCTTCCTCATGCAGGTGGACTCTTTATGCCCTGCACAGGGATGGTTCCATGTTTCTCACTGAGATTATGGCCAAGATGGATGCAGTGGGAGGAACTTCAGTGGGGGAATGTTGGGGAAAGACCTGGGTCCGATTCTCAGACCCTGCAAAGTTCATTGTATTTCAGCTTAACCCAGCGGTAGTCCCCAGGATGAGACAGTCTTCAGCTGAGGAAAGCCCTGGGGATTTGGAAGCTAGAGCAGAGAGAGTCCAGCCAGGGACCCTTGTCTGGCAGTCCCTGAAGGCCGTACCAGGACCAGGCGGCAAAAATCACAGAAGAACAGCCTCCATTCAGCTCCATACATGGCAGAACTTTCTAACAGAGCTCTGTACCTTGTGGTTGTTGGACTGGATGACCTGTAAGCTGTTTTTCATTACCTGGAAAGTCTGATACCTTGAGTCCACCCCCCATACACCCATTAGACTCCTGAGTCTTAAATCTGCTCTGGTTCATGGCTTACCTCCTGCAGCTGAACTTGGGGTTGAGTGCCCCAGAAAAGCCGATATAAACTCTTAAGTTGAGGCCAACTCAGTTTGCCTGGGGATGAGGTGGGCTGGTATGGGGGAATAAAGGCTTCTCTAATGCTGTGAGGTGTCATTCATGTTTTCCATTCTCCTGCTCTCTGAATTTAAATTAGGGTCAATCATACAAACCTCACAGGCTTGTTCAGTCAACAAAGGCACAGAGAGCTTAAGTCACTTGCTCAAGGCCACGTAGTGAGGCAGTGAAGAGCTGGGGCCTGGACCAGCTCATCTGTCATCCCCCGCTCTTTTACCCCCTTTCCTAAACTGTTAGATTTTAATTTCCTTTTGGTATATTCATTCTTTTATGTGTCTCCTCCCCACACCCCCCCCCATTGTTTCTAGAACTGTCAGTGTTCAAATGTTTAATAGCTAGGTTTTTTTTTCCCCCGTACACTTGGCCAGAAGTAGGAATTCATCACCATCTGTGAACATTTACTGTACCTCCATGGTTTGCGTGGAATTGTACTAGAAACACTCAACCCCGGGGCTTTGTTGGCAATAAACTAGGTCTTTCTGCAGAACTTTTGAGGACAAATCACCAACGGGTTGGAAAGCATTTCCTTCAGGAATGGCGAAACTCTATTTTTCACCTTGTTAATGCTGCTCCCACCTTTGTTTCTCCCCTAGTGTCAGTCTTAAGTGTGTTAAGTGCTTTTTTCTGCTCAGTGTCCTAGATAAGAGGTTTCCAAATGATGTCCCCTGATCTGTACCCCACCCCCAATTCTCAGGCTTCTGGATAGACAGAGAATGGACATCTGGTTTGTTTTGGAATGACGGGCTAGACTAGAGGCGTCCAGAGGCCTGGTAACGGCAGAGGCTGCTGGCATCTTAAGACATTCAGAAACCACTGTGCTAAATAACAGTGGAGCTATATTGATCTCAACATTTCAAGGAGAAAAGAGCTTGTGAAATAGGCTTGTGATGTTTGTGATAAGGGCCCTGTGGGGCAGCTGGTGGGCACCCCATGTAGAGCTGGAACACAGGGACGTGATCCCATGTGCAGGAGACAGCTCCAGCCTCTGCATACCCGTCGGCTCACTCCTGGGTTGGAACATCCTCCTCATTTTCTCTGGCATGTCCTTTTGCTCAATGAATCATTCCCGGCCAGGCCAGACGTCCTTGCTGGAGAGCCAGGTCTCTGTGCACCAGCCCTGTGATTCTCTAATGCCAGCTTGAAATTTGGTGACCCACCTTGGGATGCTTTGCCTGTCAAGGTTTTTCAATGATGAATGGTTGTTATGAGCATGTCAGCCAGAATGGTACTTTTCAAGTCATTCAGTAATGGATCTGTATGATTATTTTTTGCACAAAGAACTAAATAGCTAAGATACTATTGTGGCAGATATGCCATAAGTACCTTTTCAGTGAAATCTTTAGTGTACATATTTGTCACATTGTATTAGAACATACTAAGGCAGCTCATTAATGTTTCAGTATTTAGAGTTTGTCATGCAGTGAGCAAAGGCAGACACCTTTGACACAGTCTATTGGAGCAAAATATGTCTAGGCTTTTGCTTGCTTTTTTCATTTTTAAATCCACATTTCCATCAGAATTTTAGAGTTGTCTGTTTGGAGGCAGAGTCTCACCCTGTAGCCCAGGCTGGAGTACAGTGGCCTGATCTCAGCTCACTGGAACCTCTGCCTCCCAGGTTCAAGTGATTCTCATGCCTCAGCCTCCCAAGTAGCTGGGACTACAGGCATACACCACTACGCCTAGCTCATTTTTGTCTTTTTAGTAGAGACCGTTTTCACCATGTTGACCAGGCTGGTCTTGAACTCCTGGCCTCAAGTGATCCACCCACCTCGACCTCCCAAAGTGGTGGGATTACAGGCATGAGCCACTGTGCCCAGCCTAGGGAGTTTTTTTGTTTTTGTTTTTTGAGATGGAGTCTCGCACTGTCGCCTGGGCTAGAGTGCATAGCGTGATCTCGGCTCCTGCCGCCACACACAGATCATAATGTGATCTGCAACCTCCGCCTCCTGGGTTCACATGATTCTCCTGCCTCAGCCTCCTGAGTAGCTGGGAGTACAGCCTGCTTTGGCCTCCCAGAGTGCTGGGATTACTGGTGTGAGCCACTGTGCCCTGCCTTTTTTTTTTTCTTTAATGTTTGTATTGAGGTATAATATGCAATAAAAGGCACATATTTAATGTGTGCAATTTGATGAGTTTGATATTTGTATATGCCCATGAAACCATCACCAGTCAAGATAATGAACATGTCCATCACTCCTCTAAAACTTTCCTCCTGCCTCTTTGCAATTTCACCATCTTGTTTGCCTGCTGCCCCCATCCCTAGGCATCCACTGATCTGCTGTTATTATACATTAGTTTGCATTTCCTAAAATTTTATATAAATGGAATCATACTATATGTATGACTTTTGTCTGATTTTTTTTTTATGCAGCATAATTATTTTCAGATTCATCCATCTTTTTGCATGTTTTAGTAGTGACTTTTTGTGGTTGGGTGATATTTCTTTTTGTGGATATAAAGGGAGGGCTGTTGATCTTCAGGGATTATTTATTTTCATTTTAAAAGTTTCTCCTGAAGTAGTATTTTGTTTTTGAAAATGTGCTTTGAAAGAAATTTGTTTAGAATTCATTTGGCTCTAAAATCCACGTAATTAATGATTTAATGAGTTAAATAGTGATTTAACTATATAAATATAGTTTGCTACCATGTTTGCTATGTGCCAGGCTTGATGGTGCTTGTAGGGCACAGAAGAGGTTCCTGTCCTAGCCAGTGGTTGATGTGTTCAGGAGGGCCTATCAGTAGTGCACTAGTGCACCATATCCTACATGTGATAGAGCTGCCGTGTTCTTAGACACAAAGACAGCTGTTATGCTGTCTTTGCAAAAATGTTGAGGTCTTGCTTTCCACAGGCTTGTGGCCTGATGCACGTTTCCAGTTTTGCACAATGTCACAGCAGATATCTCTTCCACGCCCTTGGTTTTTCACAGCCAGGCATGGGGCTGGAATCTCAGAGCTGTGGTTGCTGTGGTTCTCTGATTCCTGCTCAGAGGATTGCGTGATGGGGGCTGGAGTGCAGGCAGGAAGTTAGCCTCGTGGATTCCCTCATCCTCACAAAGCCAGGCGCACAGGGAGGGGTTGGGGGTAGGGGGTTGCCATGGGAATTTCTTCCCCAGCCAGAGAGCCAGAGTGGAGTGTGTTGCTGGGGAGTTGGAAATGTACCCTCTTTTCCATGTCCATTGTTCAGTTACGTTCTCCTGAAAGAAGTCTTCTTACTGTGTGTAAGAAAAATCAGTAAGCCTCTGATAAATAGTCAAAGACTGTCAGAAAAGGGACCTTGGAAATATCTGGTCCAGCCTGCCCATTTTATAGGTGAGGAAGCTGAGGCTCAGCAAGCAGGAGTGACTCAGGAATAAGCACTCATAGCACAGCTGGGACTTGGGAAACCCAGGCACTGCTTTAGACCTTCATTTTCACAATCTACGAAGTGGGGAGTTTGAAGAAGGCTTGGCAAAATTTGATAGACCTGGGAAAGAGATTGTTAATCTCTCATTCTGTGCTCAAGGATGCTGTGCCATTTAAAAAACAAAAACAAAAAACAGAAAAGAAAGACAAAATAATTCTCCCAGATGATGTTTCTAGAATGTTCTGACATCTTACAGTGTCCTGACCTTGCACAAGCTTGTTCCAGTAATAACGTTAAAATTCAGGAGTGGATGTTCGGTAACATCATTGGGCAGGATTTTCTGGTTCGTGAATGAAAGGTTATGGGTGACACTGTATGTCAGTGTGGCACTTACCGGTTTATGAAGGGCCTACATGTGCAATCTCTACAGGAACCACTTCCCACGTGGCCCCTTTATACCAATGAGGAAATTGGCCCCCGGAGATGAGGCACTTGGCCTGAGGTGGCCCAGGTGGTAAGGAGAGGAGCCAGCTTTCCAATGCAAGTCCCAATTTCCAGTCTCCTGTTGTTTCCACCGTGTCTCCCTGCAAGGCAGCTGGGGCACGCAGAACAACAGCTTGACACAGTGGGAAGAAGCTGGGCTTTAATGTTTAGAGTTCAGAGTTCAGCTCTGCTCCCCTGCCTGCTGGGTGACCTTGTGGAATACTCCTAACCTCTCTGAGCTTCATTGTCATCTTTTGGAAGATGAGGCCCTGTCCTACAGGATTAAAGTATTTAAATATAGAGTGCTTACCATAAAACTTGCTTCTAGGAAGCAACTGGTCAGTGTTAACTCCTTAATGAGGCTGAAGTAGACATGGTAAAACTAGTTGTGGAAAGAGAGCCTATAAAGCAAAACTGAGGACACATTTACATATACCAAGGGGTGCCCAGCCCTGTTCTTCCTGCACATAGAATCTTAAATGTGTCCTAGATTGAGCCATTAATCTTTGATTTTTTGCAAAGGAAGTTAAGACAGAGATACTCACCAAGTGCCTTGCACATAGTAGGCCTGTAGTAAACACAGACTGGATGATCAACTGCTCTTTGGAGGAGCAGAGAGTATGCCTACACATCATTTGAATAAAATGTGACAGCCTGCCAGAGACCAGACTTTGAAGGTTATAGGCCCAGGGCACGTGGCCAGAGCAGCTGTCAGTGGAGGTGCGGCCTAGAGCGGGTAGTGTGGAGGCTGGAGGGGGCTGTTCCATGGCACCAGGGTTGAGTGGGAGTCAGTGCAGACTTAGGAGAGGGAATGTGTGTTCGGGGATGGGGAGCGGGGAGGGACTTCTCTCAGACACTTATATGGAATCTCAGGTCATACAGAGACATTGTCTCTGTGTTTTATATTTTCCTTTGAGGACATCTCCATTTAAGTAGCTGATGCTCTGAGCGGGGAGAGAAGAATGAGCCTTTTCCTTCTGTTAGAGCCTGTAGCTGCCTCTTCAGGTTCAGACTTTAAGGTGTATGGGGACAAAGTTGGGTCAGTGTTTGTAGAAAAAAGGCTCTTTCTCCATTTCTCCCTCCTGCTTAATCCAAGGAGCAGAGAGCACCAGGGAAACTCGGAAGTAGCGGGGGTGATTTGGGAGCTAGATGGGGCCTGACATATGAAGCTGCTACCTGGTTACAGCCAGGCAGAGTTGGAAGGGTGTCCTTTGGCGGGGTGAGAAGAGAGCAGCCTCCAAAGATTCCCCTGCACCCCGCCAGGCCCTGCCAGGGGCCCCTCCCACAGTTCTTTGCTCCTTCCACGGAGCCTGTTTGAGAATTCAGTGATTCACTTCCCGTCGTCAACTCTTGTTTAACGTTCCCCTCCATTGTTACCAAACAATCCAGGCCCCAGTGATGTGTGGTGTTCTGAGAGTGGAGGAGGGAAGAGAGAGAGAGCCAGAACTGTTTACAGAGCCCGGGAGATGGGCCCAGGCTTGACAGCCTGGCCGACTTGAAAGACAGGCTGCAGTGGAGTGTGGCCCCAACAGCTGGGTGTGTGCAGGGTGGGAAATGCCAGGCACAGCCGCTCCTCCACAGAAACCACTCTGTTCTTTCTGCTCTTGATGGAAGCTCCTGCCCTTTATTGTGGTGTTAGCTTCTTTGTTCAGTTACACCGACAGCTGAGTTTTCTATTTGGGGCCATAGTTTTGGGGTCATGATTCCTGGAGTAGAAAAAAAACAACATAGGAGCTCACTCAGAAGGATCCCTGGGTAAATGCCATCCTTTCCTGGGCCCCAGTTTCCTCACGTGTTCAGGGGGAAAAGAAGGTGGTGGTGAAATGCCCCCCCACCAGCTCCAAAGTCCTGTGGTTCTGAGGCTGGAATATTCTGCAAAAGGACATTTGCACACCACCCTCCCACTGCCCCCGCCCCAGTGTCGTGTCCAGGTCCAGTTCTACCAGCCACAGATGTGAGCATGTCTGGAACCTGTCTACCTGTCTCATTCATTCCATGACCTCTGATTTTTGAGGTCAGTAATTCTGCAGCCTCCCTCACCTTTCTGGTTTAAAGCAACCTCCTCTCTCAGGAAGTTGTTTGAAATCAATTTAATTCCTTTATATCCCACATGACAGCTACGACTGCCACTGTTTAGTTGATGTTGGCATCGGGTTTGGGGCTTACTTGGCTTTTGTGTTTGCTTCTAACCTGCAGAAAGAGTCAAAGTTCTGAAGTTTTCTCTCTCATCCTTTCTGTTTGTTGCTCCATGTACAGTAGGGAAGAGGAATTTTTGTTGGTAGTCCACATTTTTGATTACTTATTTGCTCTGCTGCTATATTATGATTCAGGTTTTCTCCAAGGCCCTAGGTGCCTAAAAGCATTGAAGGAATGAGAAGTGTAGACACAGAACACCTTTAAGCCACTTCCCCCTGCAAATTAGTGTATTTCACAGGTATTTGGAATGCTAGAAGGTACTAGAAGGTGAGAAGACACTAGAGATCCGTTGAACCCATCATTTTTTAAATGAGATAATCCATACCTAAAGACTCCTCCATGAGTCGGTAGCACAGCCAGAGGGAGGACCACACACACCACTGTCATCTAATGAGCGGCCAGGGCTCCAGTCCATCCCCAGTGTGGGCCATATATCTGTGTGCTTTCTCCTCTATTAAATCCAACACTTGATAAAAATCTCCAGTTAACAAATATTTGTTGAGCAAGTTTATTGCAAATCGCTGTATTTAATGTCTGCCTACAACCTTGGCCACAGATGACTCTCTCTCCCTGGTATGGCAAGTGGGCAGAGCTTCCTCATTCAAAAACATTTTAGCTTCCTGCACTTCCCCGCTGGTTGCTTTCGCCTAACTGGCACCTGTGGCTGTCATTCCCCTGCTGTTTTGAATTGCACCTCTCAAGACCAGCTGATTGCTTAAAGAACATTTCTGGTATTGGGCCCATGGCAGTAATGTGCGTCTGTGGATCCCTTTGCTATGAGGCTTGACTTCTTGATCGGGTTCACAAGGCTGGTGGGCAGCCTGAGATCTTTGCTTATTTCCTACGTCTTCTGAAAGGTACTATGAAGCTTACCAGTTGCTGATGCACGCTATCAGCTAATAATTCCATTACCATTACTATTTTCTGAGCAAATGTGACCTGCAAGCCCCTTGCTCCATCCAGGATGCAGGCAAAGTTAAGCTAGGTTTCCTTTCCCTCAAGGAGCTCCTGGCACAGTTGGGAAGGGAAGTCAGAAACACACAGAAGTCACTTCATCATACCAGGCCTTTGGTGCTAAATGATGATGAATTTGAAGAGTGCGGGACAGTGGGGATGGTGAACTGTAAGAGTTCGAGGAGGGGAGGATGGAGAGAGGTCATTCTTAGCAGAAAGCCACAGAGTGGGTTACTGTTTGAGCTGGAAGATAATTGGACCTCCAAGGGCTCTGTCCCCACCTGCACCTCAGCGCACTATGCTGGTGGCCAAGAGTGCAGGAGCCTCACATTCAGATACTGTGGCTGCAACATTTTACCTCCACTACTTGGGCCTGTTCAGCATTTTGAGTTTCTATGCCTGTAAATTAGGCCTGTCTAGGAAGTGGGGGTGAGGTGGTGGGTGGGCAGGTGCTCTGAATCTCAGCTGGGACTGGGTGGGCTGATACCGGGGAGAGTTGTAAGTATCTAGGACCCAGCTGGAGGACGCCTCACCTGGAAGCCTTTGCTTGTTCCTGATTGTAGCTGTTTTAGGGATGCAGCTTTCAGACAAGGGCCACTTAGTTGATGAGGCCGGCTTAATCGAGGAGGGCTGTTGCCACCCTGACATTGTTAAGTGTGGGCCTGGCGTCTCTGAAGTCCTCCTTTCTTGCTTGTGTGGAATTCCTGTTTTCCTGCCCATAGGGGTTCTTTGCTGTCTTAGGTGAATTGCCCCAATGAACCAGAACCTTTTTTTTTTAGGTACAATAGGAGGTCTGTACCCTTAGACAGAAAGGAATGCTAATTGGCCACTTAACTGTCCTCAGGGTACAGATGCCAGAATATACAGGGCACCCATTCTTTGTTACCATTTGGGATGGAAACTGCTTATATAAGCTTGTAAAGCTTTGGTTCAGAAAGCAAGAGAATGTGTATGGAACGTTAGCAATTGCTGTCATGCAAATGCTGCATTTTTTGCATGTAAAGGTATCTCTTTACCTCCATGGTCCTTTAACTTTTTCAAGAAACATGGTCATTTCCCACCCTTCCTTTACTTCCAGCTCCCCATTCATACCCAACAGTGGCTAACTGAAAGGTTTCAAATCCTGAAGGCTTTGGGGCTTCTTTTAAAAAGAAGGGACTGACTTGTAAATGTCATAAGACTGAGATGGTTGTAAATGTCCCAACCATACTGTGTGACATTTGCTAGGAATTGTTGTAAAATCACTGGAGTGAGCGCTTGTCCTGAGGCACTGCCTCTCCGCGTGAATGTCACTGAGTCGCCCGGTTGACCCGTTGCATGTTATGCAGCACTTGTGACATTGTTTTATCTCTCTAGCCGGTGACTCATAATTAAGGAAGTCAAAACTGTGCAATTAACACAAAACCTCCTCATTTGCCCTCTTCACCTCTCCCCAACCCCCGCCCCCAGTCAGGAATGCCCGCCTGACATTTTCTCTAAGTCTTTGGAAACTTTAAGATTTGTTTTGATAGAACAAGGCCGCCAGTTATCATCGCCTGGTTCCACTTGTTTTACCCCAAAAGTCTGTGAGAATCTTTTCCAGGAAAAAAAAGAAAGAAAGAAAGAAAGAAAGTAAATCCCACCCCCAAGCGTGCAGTCTGCCCACGGGAAGTGATTCATGGTGCTCCGATTCGGGCAGACCTGACTGCAGGAGGCGGGAGGCTGGGAACCAGGTCTGGGAAAAGAGGGCAGAGAGAGGATACCCAGACCTAATGGCTTCTGCTCTGTGGAAGAAAGTGAAAAACAGAATGACTAAGAGTCCTGTAATAAGAATTGTTTGTTTTGTGAAGTTGAACTAATAGTGAGGTTTGCCGGCAGATAAGACTTGAGAAATTGCAGTTGTCAGGGGAGGGGACTTTTCCATGTCCTGCTTTTTTTTTTTTTTTTTTTTTTTTTAAGAGAGCAAAGCTATTTCTCAGTCTGTTTTTTTTTTTTTTTTTTTTTGAGATGGAGTCTCGCTCTGTCGCCCAGGCTAGAGTGCAGTGGCACAATCTCAGCTCACTGCAACCTCCACCTCCCAGGTTCAAGTGATTCTCTTGCCTCAGCCTCCCCAGTAGCTGGGATTACAGGTGCCCGCCACCATGCCTGGCTAATTTTTTTGTATTTTTAGTAGAGACGGGGTTTCACCATGTTGGCCAGGTTGGTCTTGGAACTCCTGACCTCAGGTGATCTGCCCACCTTGGCTACCCAAAGTGCTGGGATTACAGACGTGAGCCACCACGCCAGGCCTTATATCTCAGTCTTAAGACATTCATATATTAGTGGAAGGCCCAGATTTGTGTTTCAGTTCTACCTTGCCACCTCTAAGCCTGTTTTCTTTTCTTTGGAGAAGAGGGTCTAAGATGAGACCATTATCTCACAGTCTCCAATAGCTCTTTCTCCCCATTTTCACTTTTATTTATTTATTTATTTTTTGAGACGGAATCTCTCACTGTTGCCCAGGCTGGAGTGCAGTGGCGCAATCTCGGCTCACTGCAACCTCCACCTCCTGGGTTCAAGTGATTCTCCTGCCTCAGCCTCCTGAGTAGCTGGGACTACAGGCTTGCACCACCATGCCCGGCTAATTTTTGTATTTTTAGTAGAGACAGGGTTTCACTATGTTGACCAGGCTGGTCTTGAACTCCTGACCTTGTAATCCACCCACCTCAGCCTCGCAAAGTGCTGGGATTACAAGCATGAGCCATTGCGCCCAGGCTATTTTCCCTTTTTACCTTTCCCTCCAAAGTTAGAGTTTTTGAAAAATATTTGATTTTTTAAAATTGACAAATAATTGTCCGTATTCATGGGATACATAGTGATGTTTTGATACATATTAATGTCATTATGGTGATCACATCAGGTTAATTAGCATCTCCATCCTGTCAAGCCTTTATCATTTCTTTGGGTTGGAAGCATTCAATATCCTCCTTCTATTTGAAACTATGTAATATATGAATGTTACTATGTATGTTACTATATAAGCATTCAATATTCTCCTATTTGAAACTATGTAATATATGATTATACATAGTAACAATCATATATTACATAATAATTGTAAACTGTGTAATAATAATATTGTAATATATGATTGCTAGATATTTGAAGCTATATAATATATTATTGTTAAGTATAATCATCCTACAGTGGTATAGGACACTAGAACTGATTTTTCCTCTTTAGCTGTAATTTTGAGACCTTTAACAAATTTCTCCCCATCCCTCTATTCCCTCTACGCTTTTCAGCCTCTAGTATCTTCTATTCTGTTTTTACGAAGTTAGAGTTTTGGGGCTGAAAAATACTCATTTTTGTTTCCACCAAATGGAGCATCATGTTGTCATAGAATGAAGGAATCCTTTCTGTCCTATGGGTTATTTTCTTCTCCCTCAAACTGACAATGCAAATTAATTTGATTCCCCAAAGTAGTTTGGAAACAGAGAGACTCCTAAGTGTTGGCTACGTGAACAGGCCCGCTGCCGAGCGAGAGGCCCAGATCACCCAGAATGAGAAGATGGGTCTAAACACACCTGGCTTTGTGACTGACTCCATTTCAAGCTTCCTGTATTGTTGGAGGTCAGCTTTGGGGGTGAGGGATTTTAATGAAAGCTGAGGTGAAGTCTGCTGTTGCCTTAAGCCCATCAGAATGTTGCCAAGGGCTGTGAGTACGCTGAGTGGGTCCATGAGTGATCTCTTAAAAAAACATAAACCATTGTCAGGCCTAATTTTCAGCAGAGTGAAATGGCCACCCAGAAGATTCTGTGAAGCCTGGCAACTTTTCCCTTTCTTCCAGTAGTCACAGACCAATCCAGATCTTTGTAGCATCTTTTATTTGTGACTTGAAAGTTCTGTGATCCTGCTGACACTCAAGAAAAAGCAATCCCCATCAACTTGGTGCTTGGAGAAAAAAGTTTGTGAAGACCAAAGCTATTAAATAGAAAAGCCCTAAACACTCTCCTCCTCCTCCTCCTTCAATATTTAAACACTCCTCCTCCTCCTCCTCCTCCTCTTCTTTGCATGGGGGAAGGGAGGGGCTCTCACCACAGCCAAAAGAGAATCTCTGCTGATTTAAACCCAGTGTGCTTTGTAGTCATAGAGAACTGAGTTTGGAGTGTAACATCTAGGTTCAAGCCCAGGCACTGTTCCTTCCTGGGTGACTTTGGGCAAGTCACTCAGCATCAAAAATTTTTCATCTGTAAAATGGGAGTGATGAGATACTCAGCCTGCAGGATCCCTTTATCCAATGAGTTACTGAGTGAGAAGTGCTGGGTAAACGCTTGCTCTGAGGTGTAAATTGCTTCTGTTTGGCCAGGCGCAGTGGCTCACGCCTGTAATCCAAGCACTTTGGGAGGCTGGGGCAGGTGGATCACCTGAGGTCAGGCGTTTGAGACCAGCCTGGCCAATATGGTGAAACCCCGTCTCTACTAAAAATGCAAAAATTAGCCAGGCGTGGTGGTGCATGGCTGTAACCCCAGCTACGCAGGAGGCTGAGGCAGGAGAATCACCTGAACTGGAGGTTGCAGTGAGCCAAGATCACACCGCTGTACTCCAGCGTGGGCAACAAGAGCAAAACTCCGTCTTGGGGGGCGGGCGGGGGGAATTCTTTCTGTTTTCCCGCATCTTGCTCATCTCAGAGCATTTCCTTAGCCCAGGGGGATCTCAAGGGGAGGGAAGAGAGCAGATTTGCCCCCCAGGGGACATTTGGCAATGTTTAGAGGTATTTTTTTTCCGTTGTTACAGCTGCAGGTGGGTGTGCTACCGGCATCCAGTGTGAGGGAGCCAGACATGCTGTTAAGCATTCTATATATGTCTCTACACAGGACAGCCCCCCAGCCCCAACAAAGATTAGCCCAAAACATCAGTAGTGCCAATGTTGAGAAACTCTGGGCCTCGCCAAATCCATAGCCCGATGTTGAAAAGTTCTCGGTGTCTGCGTGCTTTACAGATAATTATCATCAGGCTGAACTTTCTCCAGTAACCAACCTTCTTCTTTTCCAGAAAGTACACATTCTGTGCCCACCCATGGCCCTTGGGAGGTGGGATGGCCCAAGGTCTGGGTGATCTTTGTGTGTTTCCAGTGGAGTCCAGCCCTCCCAAGGATAAGGCAAGGCGTTTCCTGGCTTCCTCCTCCAAGGATCTGCCCAGGAGCCCTCTGCAACCTCAGTGGCTCCTGCCCAGGTTGCCCCATCTGCCTGGGGCACTTGTCATGGACCTGAGCCGGCTGCTCTGGAGAACTAGCAGAGGGAAAGAGAGGACTAAATATAATGGGGAGAAGTGAAGAAGAGGCCAGCTGCTGGGCTGGAGGATGGCATAGGGGGCTGCAGCCTGGCATTTTATTTGGTTTCCCCCTAGACTGGCAGCATTCATGCCCAAAGCACTAGATATTGTCCATTTATAAGTTCAGATGAAAATTGAGTTGTTCTTGGTGGAAATGTTTTAGTGACTGGTATCAAGGGTTATGAAATCCTGTTTTCAGCTCTTCACGTCCAATCTAAACTGGAACATTCAAAAACATGCTTAGCACACTTACAGAACTTGTTGAGAACACTCAGGAAACTCAGCTACAGGCAGAGCACATGGTCACTGTGGTAGAACTTGCAGTGAGAACTCAATTATCTAGAACCTGGCCAACCACATACTTGACCTCACTAGATTTCTTTGTGGCACCAAATGAAAAGAACAGACTAATGTTAGAAATGGAGTTTAAATAAACAACAACAGTTTTAAAAATCTTTGAACATGCCAGGGTGTAGTATATTCAGTGTACATCCCGAGTTCTGTTTGTAACTCTTTGATTCCAAGCTTCAGAAAATTACAATTATAGGCTAATTTTTTATACTACTACTAATCGTAATATAATCAAATTATATGTCTTTCAACCAGAGTCAACAACTGCTCAGTCCCTTTTTTAAAAAAAAAAAATTAAAAACACTTGTCATCTTAAAGACCTTCAGACAACTTAAGATTCAATACAACAAAGAAAAAATTGTCTTGCTGTTCTTAACCTACCAAAGCAGGAAAGTAGACGCACATGTGTTTTACAAACATCATTGGAAGAAGGTTGGCAATACCAGCTTGGTTGCAAGGAAAGAGGCAATCGTGAGGCCTCCTTCTCACACTGCAGTAATTTGCTGAGTGACCTTGAACAAGGATCTTAATGCATCAGAGTCTGTTTCCTCAACCCCAAAATGAAGGGATTGGACCAGATGCCCTCAAGGTTCCTCAAGGGTCAGCTGTCACAGTTCTCCAAAGTGAGTTTTCAGGCAGACATAGAGTTAGCCAGTGTCGCCTCACCAGGACATTTTGTTTTCTGAACATTGGGCCTCTGTGGTTTGTCACATACACCCAGGGGACTGGGCTCATAACTCCCTGAAGAATTTCTGCCCAGAACAAAGGATGCTTTGGATTTGACTGTGTGTACCAAAGGGAATAAGTGAACCCCCAAATCAAACATCCCTCTTGGCAGACGGTGTTTTCGGGGCTTTCTTATTTGTTCCTTTATTAAGCAGTTGTCCTGGGGCGGTCCATTGCATGGAAGAAATAAAGGCATGTTCTAATACTTGTGTATTAAAGAGCAGCAGAAAGAGAGCTCTCAGGGTGAGCTTATAGTTCAAAGGCCAAATGGAACCGATGCAAGGAGACTTTCAAGCCACGAGCAGAATTTTTTTCTAACTTCCCAGAAGGTCCGATGGAATGAGCACTTCACCCAAACTTGAAGTCACTCAAGTCTTGCTTTTTATTTTGAACCAGAAAAAAAGAAAAGGAAAACCCACGTAGAATGCAAAATTTAAGTAAAGATTTTTGGGCCAGTCGCGGTGGCTCACGCCTGTAATCCCAGCACTTTGGGAGGCTGAGTTGGGTTGATCATAGGTCAGGAGTTCAAGACCAGCCTGGCCAACATGGTGAAACCCCATCTCTACTAAAAATACAAAAATTCAGCCCTGTGTGGTGGTGCGCACCTATAATCCCAGCTACTCAGGAGGCTGAGGCAGGAGAATCGCTTGAACCCAGGGGGCAGAGGTTGCAGTGAGCCAAGATCGTGCCATTGCACTCCAGCTTGGGTGACAAGAGCGAAACTCCATCTCAAAAAAAAAAAAAATGTAATTGCAGGTGAGTGAACACGGGGATAGTAGGGTAGCTTGATTGCTGTTCAAAGGGAAAGAGATGGGGAGGATATGAAACTCTGAGGGCAGATGGGCATATATCTGCTGCAGCATGTATGTTCTGGGAACATGTATGTATGTACCAGTGTGGGTTCTGTATGCCGTAGGTTTGGTTTTTGAGTTATTAATGTGCTACTTGGGGCTACTTTAAAAAATGAATATTAGATGAGTATTTGGGGGTAAGTTCACATTTTATGCAAATTGACTCCAAGGCCTCTAGGTAGGTTGTCCTTCTGAAATGGTTAAGTCTTATCCAGCTTCAAGATCTGGGCATAGGGGTATGCCCCATTTAGAATTAGGGAAAAGAATCTGAGTCATGCAGCCTAGCTTCACTTTATATTAACTCTGGGAAAAGTTAGGAAAGTTGGGTAACCTCTCAGGTGCTCTGTTTCTCAATCCATGTATGGAGATAATGATACTTGCAAGTGAATTGGGAAAACTGGTGGTGGAGTCAGTGCTTCAGTCAGCTAGTGTTGCGTAACAAAGCACTCTAAAAACCCAGCAGCTTAAATCCATTGTTTATGCTCACTCATGCTTCTGTGGCTTACCTGGGCTTGGTTCCTTGCTACAGATTTGGTTTAGGTCTGCTCCACATGTTTTCATTTCTGGGCCCAGCCTATGGGGCAGTAGCTGCCTGGGGGTGGGCGGGTGGGAGAGGGAAGTCCCATGATGATGGCAGAGGTACTAGAGGACAGGCAGAGACATACAATGGCAGTCTGTCCCTTCTGCTCACATTCCACTGGCCAATGCAAGTCAATAGTCTACCCCAAAGTCACGGGACAAGAAAATACATGCCACTCATGGTAGGAGGAGTGGCAGAGCCACAGAGCAAAAAGTGTGGCTGCAGAGAGGAGTGACTAATTCACTCTGTCACAGTCATCAAGTGGCCAACACAGTACCTGGCACATAGCAGCAGTCACTTCCGCCTCTGTTGTTACTATTACTACTCAATGGGCAAGTTGAAAAAGAAAGTTTGTCTGAAAGTGACTAGAAAGTTCTGTATTAAGAGCATGTGTGTGTATTAAATAAAATAGGTTTCAACTGAAGTGTGATCATGTTAACAAATTTACTCTTTGTTCACTTCTATGGCCCAGTTAACTGGCACAGTGCTTGGGATATGGTAGGTGTTCAATAACTATGCGGTGATTGATGAATGGTCACTTTTAATAATGGTGATGCAGCATGGGATGACAGAAAAAGCGCTGTTCATCCAATCTGCCCCTATCTCCCATGTATCAGCCCTGGTCTGGGTTTGAATCCTGGCTCTGCCGTTTACAAGTTATATGACCTTGGGCAAGCCTCCTGAGTTCTCTGAGCTGGGCGAGGGTCCTGGGGGTGTTGCCGTTTCTGCGTGCTCACATAGCAGTCGTGTGCCTGGCACGTAGTTCATGCTGAATGGATCTTGGCATGTTTCTGGAACTTATGTGCCGTGCTCCTCACCTTCTCCCCAGCCTCTGTGTTGTCCCACAGATGGCTGTGAGTGGCTGATCGGTGGAAGTGCAGATGTGAGTAGCGCTTGGCATGAGGTGGGCCCCAGCCCCACCCTCTCTCCTTGGGGTACACTCTGGCAGGCTTCACCTTCACCATCGGCTTTGGGCTCTGCCATGGCCACATCCTTGGCTGTGGCTCTCACCACCATTTTGGGACACTTTACGGGTCCCGCTTGAAGCCAATGGGAGGAAACCTAATTTCCTGCCACAGGAAATTGTTCTGCTAGGGAAGAATATATTTAAGGATTAAAACCTTCTGTCAGAGGAACTTGAGGGAGTTGCTAGAGAAAGACCTTTGGGGGTCTCTCATCAGGAAGCCAGTGGGTGTGGGAGAGATCTCAGTCATAAATGGGGAGGAGGCCCAACGGCAGGTTCCTGAGACTGTACTCCTAATGCTGGCAGCTGGTCTTGGGCTGGGAGGAAGGGCTGGGCCAGGGAGAAGAGTGGGTCATAAATAGACCATTTTCTGCAACCAAGCATATTTATGGTAACATCAGCTCAGAATTAAGACTTACTTATTGGATTTACTTAATGGGCCCAGTGCCCTGTAAGGCTTGGGAGAGTGTGTTCTGGACACATCAGCTATATTAAATCCAGCAGCTGAAACTCCCAATTCACTCTTATTACTTTGGTAAGGATTGCTACATATTTTGAGTGGGGCAGAGGGAGAAAGAAAGAACAATGCCAGGGCTCTGGGCAGCCCAGACTCCGAACCAAGAGGTGTTGTTGCTGATGCGTAAGAAGTGAATGAGATGTCTTCCCTGTCGTGAGTTTGGGAATTGCATGGCAGAGAGAAGCAGGGGCATGGTCCAGATGACTTTTAGAAAATACTGCCAAGCCAGACTGGCGGTCATGTGCTCACAAGCTGGAGAGTGAGAGGTGCCTGTCTCCTTGCTATCAGAACCCAGCCTGGCAGCCAGGAGTGCTGGCCACTTGGCATGGCCCTGATACAGACTGCTGTGTGATCCTGCGACATGCACTTTGCCTCTCCAAGGTATGGGTGTACGGTGAGGTGGGACCATCATAAGATGTGCCTTATTATCTACACGGCATTGTGGTGAGAATGATCTGAGATAAGGAACACAGAAGCCTTGTGAACATTCAAAGCACCAGACAGACTGTGACCCTCCTGACTGTGCACCCAGATGGCCGAAGCAGGGAAAGAGATGTGTTGTTGAGGACCTACCGTGTTCCTTACTTTGCCGGGCACTATCATAGTAAACAGGCAGTAATAGTTACATGACAATACTGACAATAGATTCCTGCCACTTTCTGGAATATCTTTCTGGGTAGTGCCTGTTCAAATCATATATCTCTTTTTTTTAAAAGATTGGATTGTTAATGTTAATAGTGTTCTTACTAATATTTCATTAAAAAAATTTTTTTAATCCCTCTGGGGGAAAAGAATTTTTTTTTTTTTTTTTTTTTTTTTTGAGACAGATTCTCACTCTGTCACCCAGGCTGGAGTGCTGTGGTGCAATTACAGCTCACCGCAGCCTCAACCTGCTGGGTTCAAGCAATCCTCCCATCTCAGCCTCCCGAATTGCTGGGACTATAGGCATGGGTCACCACGCCCAGCTAATTTTTCTATTTTTTGTAGAGATGGGGTTTCACCATGTTGGCCAGGCTGGTCTCGAATTCCTGGGATCAAGTGATCTACCTGCCTTGGCTTCTCAAAATGCTGGGATTACAAGTGTGAGCCACCACGTCCAGTCAGTGTTTTAGATGAAAAATATAAAGACCAAGACACTAAGTGATTTTTTTCAACTTTGTACAGTTAGCAAGTACTGAACCATTATTTAAACTGAGGCTTATTAAGTCCATTGCCTTTTTTTGGAATGGTGGTATAATTTATAAATAATAAGCCTTGCATATTTAAAGTGTGCAGTATGACAAATGATGATATATGTGTATACCTATGAAACCACCATAGCAGTAAGAGAATATACATAACCTTTACCCCCAAAAAAGTTTCCAAGTGCACCTTGGTAATTGCTCCCTCCAATCCCTACTCCCTCCCTGTAACTCCCTCTGTCCCCAGGCAATGACTGATCCCTGCTTTCTGTCACTAGATTAAGATTAGTGTGCCTTTTACTTTAGTTTAAATTACCTTATAATTTTACATGAACAGAATCATGCCTGGCTTCTTTCACGCAGCATCATTAATTTAGATTCATTTATAGCGTTGCATGTATCAGTAGTTGATCCTTTTTTATTACTGAGTTGTATTTCTTTGTATGGATATGTTATGGCTCATTCATCTGTTAATACACGTGGAGTAGTTTTCAATTTGGGGCTATTACATTCATGCACAAGTCTTTGGACATAGGCTTTTATTTCTCTTGGGTAAATACTTTGAAGTGGAATGGTGGATCATATGGTAGGCTTACCGTTTTTTAGCTTTTTAAGAAACTTCCAAATGTTTGAGGGATGAATATCCCAATTACCCAGATTTGATCATTACACATTGTATGCTTGTATCAAAATATCGCAAGTACCCTATAAATATGTATAGCTACTGTGTATCCCCCAAAATAAAATATTTTAGAAAGGAACTTCCAAGCTGTTTTCCAAAATAGTTGTACCATTTTACATTTGCACCAGCAGTGGAAGGGAGTTCCAGTTGCTCCACATCCTTGCCAACACATGGCATGAACAGGCTTTTTAATTTTAGCCATTCTAATAAGTATGTAGTCCTATCTTATTGTAGTTTTAATTTGTGCTTTTCTAATGACCAACGTTGTCAAGCATCTTTTCATATGCTTGTTGTCTTCATATCTTTCTGGGTAGTGTCTGTTCAAATCATGTATCTCTTTTTTAAAAGATTGAATTGTTGGCTGGGCGCAGTGGCTCACGCCTGTAATCCCAGCACTTTGGGAGGCCAAGGCAGACGGATCACGAGGTCAGGAGTTAGAGACCATCCTGGTTAACACAGTGAAACCCCGTCTTTACTAAAAATACGAAAAATTAGCCGGGCGCGGTGCCGGGCGCCTGTAGTCCCAGTTACTTGGGAGGCTGAGGCAGGAGAATGGCGTGACCCCAGGAGGCGGAGCTTGCAGTAAGCCGAGGTTGTGCCACTGCACTCCAGCCTGGGCGACAGAGCGAGACTCCATCTCAAAAAAAAAAAAAAAAAAAAAGATTGAATTGTTAATATTGAGTTTTCAGAGTTCTAGAAACAGGTCTATTATCAGATATACGCTTTGCAAATATTTTCTCTTAGTTAGTGCTTGCCTTTTTATTCCTTTAACAGTGTCTTTCAAAGACCAGAAGCTTAAATCTTGATGCGGTCTGATTTTTTTTTTTTATTATTAAGTGCTTTTTGGTGTGGTATCTGAGAAATCATTGTCTATCCCAAAAAGTCACAAATATTTTCTCCTGTTTTCTTCTAGACGTTTTAGAGTTTAAGTTTCACTTCAGTTTGTTTTTGTATAGGGTTACAATGTGTAGTTTGAAGATTATCTTTTTTACATATCCAGTTGTTACATCACCATTTGTTGAAGACTGTCCTTGCCCCACTAAATTGTCTTTGGACCTTTGTTGAAGCCAGTTGTCCATATATATGTAACTATTTCTGGACTCTGTTAGGTTCCATTGATCCGTTTGTCAGTCCTTGTGCCATTACCATACTGCCTTGATTATTGTAGCTCCCTTGCTTTTAAAAGTTTAATTAATATCCAAGTGATTCATGTATGATTAATATTACTATTAAGGCAAGAGGGCCACCCACTTCTATCACCTAGATGGAGCTTACCTCCACAGCCCCATTCTCCCCCGCTGCTGGCATGAGCTTTTCTCCAAGGCCTTCTCTTGCAGAGGAGGCTATGATGTCCAGCTGGCCCTTTTTTGGGAGTTTTGTCAAACACTGAAGAGCAAATATGGCCACTTCCCTAATCTGTGGGAACCCAGTGGCTTTGCAGGAGAAGAACAGCTGAATAATTTTCTATTCCCACTCACCACTTCCCACTCTCCCTTTTACTCCTGTTCAACCTCCAGCTCACCCTACTTATCCAGGGCTGGGTTTGGGGAGTATCTGCTGTGATAGAGAATAATAACGCTAATTTGTGGGTGTTTATGAAGCACTTTCAAATGGAAACCAAGCTTCATGAGGTCGGGGGGCAGAATACCCTATTTTATAGATGAGACAACTGAGTGTCCTAGGAAGCTCATGAGCTGCCCAGTGTCTCCCAGCTAGGAGAGTAGAACCCTCCTTGACCCCAGGTCTTATGGTTCCACATCCGCCAGTCCTCCTTTTACACCTCAGGGACGAGTCCCAGGCTGTCTTCTCGATCTGCCTGGTAATTACTGTTTTTCAGCTGTAGGGCTTCCTTGTTCTGAGGCCCCAAGGGAGGAAGGTAATTACATCCTTCAAGATGCCCTTAGTCAGCAGCTCTGGGTCAGTTCCTGTGACCAAGCCCAGCTATGACCTTTGTCTGTCCTTTCCCCTTCCCAGGCCAGTGGCTTGGAGAGTGTGATTGGATCCCTCTGTTTCTCTCTTTGGTTGGTGCTGTTGGTGGCATCTGGCCAGCCCCTCCTTCACAGAGTGCCCATGAATTCTCTGTATTCAGGCAAATGGGTGCCCTCGGTCATAAGAAGGCACAGAGGGAAAGCTTGCAAATGTCTCACTGCCAGCCCTGCCCAGCTATTAGAAAAATTATGGCACTGACTGGCAGGGTCCTAGGATGGGCCTCCTTGAAGAAAAAGCAGTCCTGCCTCTTAATAGGGTACCTGTGACTCATAAGCATCCATCTCCTCTGCTCCCCACTTCTATCCCTGCTACCAGCAATCTGTTGGTCACATGTAGCCAGAGTTCCACAGGGCCTGTCTCTTTCACACATATGCACAGCCCACTTACACATCTCAGAGGCTACATACTGCTTTTAGAAAACAGGAGAAGCCTTTATCATGGCCTTCAGGGCCCTGCAGAGTACCCCTGCCTGCCTCCCCAGCCTCATCTCAAGCCAGCTCTCTCTCACGATCCCCTCTCCAGTCCTTCTGGCCTTCATTCTGTTCTTCCGACCTCACCATGTTTTCCACTTTCCACAGGGCCTTTGTGTGTGCCCTTCCCTCTGCTTGTACTGCTCTTCTCCTGCACCCCTTTGCCTGGTTAGTTCTTACTTACCCTTTAGGCCTTCAGGTCAACCATCACCTCCTCTGAGATGCCCTGTCCAGTCCTTCAGCAAAGTGGGGTGCCATGGTCATACACTCTTGGGGTTCCCTGTTATTTTCCTTCAGGACACTTTCATTGTGTGTAATTGTAGGTTTCTGTGATGATGATGATGATGATGATGATGATGATGATGATTATTTGAAACGGAGTCTTGCCCTGTCGTCCAGGCTGGAGTGTAGTGGCACAATCTTGGCTCACTGCAACCTCCCCCTCCCAGGTTCAAGTGATTCTCCTGCCTCAGCCTCCTGAGTAGCTGGGATTACAGGTGCCCGCCACCATGCCTGGCTGATTTTTGTACTTTTAGTAGAGACAGGGTTTCACCATGTTGGCCAGGCTGGTTTTGAACTCCTGGCCTCAAGCGATCCACCCGCCTCGGCCTCCCAAAGTGGTTTTGGTGATTATTTGATTAATGCCAGTCTTGCCCAGTGGAATGGAGGGTCCATGCAGACAGGGACCACGTTGCCGGCCTCTTCTCATGGTGAAGTCTCTTTCCTTACCACTGTATCCTTAGTGTCACACATAATAGGTGCTCATTAAATATGTGTTAAATAAGGGACTCCATTTTAGTGGCACCTCCTCACCTGTCTAATACCAGACACTATCTGAAGTTTTACGTCCCTCCAGAAGCCTTCTGCCTCCCAGCCTTGCCCGTAGCTGACGATGCTTTTGCCGCCCCAAGCTCCCCAGCCCTTTCCTGTAAGCCACCTAGACTCTCATCATCCAGATCACCTGAGGATTTCACAAAGGGAAAGATTCTGATTTAGTAGGTTGGGGTAGGCGCTGAGAATGTACCTTTTTAACAAACTTCCCTGAACCTCTGCTGCTGGTCAGGGACCACACTTTGGCCTGGCTTGAGAGGTAAGGGCACCGGTTCATAGCTGCTTGGCCAAATCACCATAGAAGACATGGTTCACACAGGGTCATGGCACTGGCCAATTGTAGGTAGGCACAATAGTGTGCCCCTGCAGTCCCAGCTACTTGGGAAGCTGAGCTGGGAGGATCACTTGAGCCTGGGAGGCGGAGGTTGCAGTGAGCCGAGATCATGCCACTGCACTCCAGCCTGAGTGACAGAGCAAGACCCTGTATCAAAAGTAAAAAAAAAAAAAATCCCTTTAATTTCCCTCTTTCACTCCCTGCTCACCACAAATAACTAAAAAAGAAAGGAGGGGCCGGGCACGGTGGTTCACGCCTGAAATCCCAGCACTTTGGGAGGCTGAGGCGGGCAGATCACGAGGTTAGGAGATCGAGACCATCCTGGCTCACACAGTGAAACCACGTCTCTACTAAAAATACAAAAACAAAATTAGCTGGGCGTAGTGGCGGGTGCCTGTAGTCCCAGCTACTCAGGAGGCTGAGGCGGGAGAATGGCATGAACCCGGGAGGCGGAGCTTGCAGTGAGCCGAGATGGCGCCACTACACTCCAGCCTGGGCAACAGAGCGAGACTCCGTCTCAGAAAAAAAAAAAAAAAGAAAGAAAGGAGGAAAGGCAAGTTTTCTTTTTTCCCCCTGACTTTCTAATGTGCAAGGGAAGACCTGAGTGAATGAGGGGAGACAGCCTTTGTACTTTGTCACTCTTCTTTGGATCACTGTAGTCCTCATATCTGTGCCTAAAGAACTCTCATTGTCTTCCCCAGCCCTGTCCCCCCTCCACACCTCTGGGCTGAGTAGGAAGCCGATGAGTGGCTCCTGGACCTTTTCCAAGCACAACTGAAGTGACTGAAGTGCGGGCCCTTCCCATGGAACTCCCTGAAGAGCAGTACAAAGTTGGGGAACCCACCGGGGACTGGTGGGTGAGGCCCGCTCTGCCAGCTGGGAGTCCTCACAGGGGGCCTTTGTTGTCTTCTGAGATCCCTCCCAGCACTCTCAGCTGGCAGTGCTCTGATCTCCTGGACCTCTGGATCTGGGAGAAATGAGGGGAGAGCTTTCCAAGTGTCTGAAAGTAGGAGGCCGGACTCTGCAGAAAGCAAGCACAATCCACATTTCCCTCTCTTTCTGCCCCTCCCCGTCCTGGCAGGTCCCTGGATGGCCGGTTGCAGGTGTCCCATCGGAAGGGGCTCCCTCATGTCATCTACTGCCGCCTGTGGCGATGGCCAGACCTGCACAGCCACCACGAGCTGCGGGCCATGGAGCTGTGTGAGTTCGCCTTCAATATGAAGAAGGACGAGGTCTGCGTGAATCCCTACCACTACCAGAGAGTAGAGACACCAGGTATGCTGCCTGGCCTGCCTGTGGGGACAGCAGGTGCCAGGGGTCATCACCTCTCCCCCGCTCCCCATCCCCCCGAGGGTCTGCGGTGCACTTGGGGGTGCGGGGACTTTGGTGCTGGTCTGGCATCGACACTGAGCCACCTCTGCTCTGTCTCCCCCGGACAGTTCTACCTCCTGTGTTGGTGCCACGCCACACAGAGATCCCGGCCGAGTTCCCCCCACTGGACGACTACAGCCATTCCATCCCCGAAAACACTAACTTCCCCGCAGGCATCGAGCCCCAGAGCAATATTCCAGGTAGGCACGTGGGCGGCACAGGCTGGCCTGGGAGGCAAGGGCAGTGGTCAGCCCCGACATCAGTCCTGTGGCCCCAATCTCTGCCCCCTGGCCATCCCCTGCTCACCCCCTCTTTGCGCACAGCTCTGGCCTGAGGGCCCCTGACTCAGAACCGCATCCCTGTTGGGAGAGGACCCATGACCTCAGCTCCCCCCTTACTAGTGATGCTTTTCTTGGCATAGAGGAGCAGCGTGACCCTTCCGCCCGGCCTTGGTGCAGTCATTTATTTTGGAAGCGGAAATAGCAACACTGTTTCTCTCACCGCCCTTGAGGCCCGGACTGGTGTTCAGTCCCAATAGACTGGGGGTCTGCAGAGGCCGGGAGTGAGCTGAGGGCCAGGCAGCAAGTGCGGAGAGCTGGCTCTGTAAATTCGCCTGGGCATCAGGCCTCGGTGAGGGGCTCCAACCTGGGTGGGAATTGAAGTGACTTTGAGTTTTCACTCTGCAGGGAGAAATGGGCTTTGCTGTCAAAGACTGCAAATGTTTTTAGAAGCCCCTCATTTACATGCAAATAATGTGTGAATCACCAGCACTTTCAGACTCCAGGAAAGCTGTGCTTGGCAGCACTTGGGCTAGTCACTTTTGCTTGCTGGGGCAGTAATCCTGCTGCGTTCCTCTTAGAGCATTCTAATTTGGACGTGACGTTCATCCTGGGTTAGTTTACTGGGCTGAGGTTGGCTACAGGCCTGTGTGCTTGGGTCAGAGTGTTAAGGAGAGACCCACTGTCCAACCTTCTCAGATCCTTTGCGGGTAGCCCTGGCGTCCCGGGGGTAAGTCAACTACTCCCTGTTCAAAGAGCAAATCTTGGAGGGCTTCAGTCAGGGTCTGGGGGAGATTTCAGAGAAATAGATCATGCTGTCTTTGCCGTCATTGAACTTGCAACCTAACTGCTGAGTGAGGACACGTCCCCTAGAGACAACAAATAATAACACCTGGTCTGCACAGGAGAAGTAGTAGGGACCAAAGGGTGGGTCTGAGCCTGCAGATCTTCAGAGGACAGAAAGGGGTGAGGCGGAGGCAAGTCTGGACGCCTCCCTGGAGGGGGTGGGGCTTAACCCTCACCTTGAAGGACCAGGATAAGTTAGCCTGGCAGAGGCTCTAGGAGTACACATTTCAGACTTGGGAGTTGATCCGGTCCTGCGTGAGCAAAGGCAGTTATGATCCAAGTGGGAGTCAGAGGTGGACAGGGGCGAGGACAACAGAACCAAGAGCTGGAACCTCTACTCCGAGACCTGGAGCTCCTACAGCCACAGATGCTAGCATCATGGTGTGCATGTGTGATGTCTTTGCAAAAGGTGTCTCAGAGCCAAGCTGTGAAGGCCTTTTAACAGGCCACCTTCCTTCTGATCCCCAGAGACCCCACCCCCTGGCTACCTGAGTGAAGATGGAGAAACCAGTGACCACCAGATGAACCACAGCATGGACGCAGGTCAGTCATGCAGGGTCATGCTCCTATTCTTAACTGATTAGCAGCTGGTGGGTTCATCCCTTCCATCGCTTCCTCTTCGCCCTCTCCCTCCCTCCCTTCTCTCTCTCTCTCCAGTATTTGTAGAGCAACCGCGATGTGCAAGGGGCAGGGCATAGAAGAGGGTCCGAGCTGCTCACAGATGATGGGGGAGATTGACAGGACAGCCAGTAGTCACTGGGCCATCTCGTGTGTGCCCTGATGGAAGATGCCGCATGGCACCAGGCACACAGCAGGGCCACTTCACCCGGTCTGGGGAGGAGCAGCACCTTGCAGTCCAGGTTTTTCCCCAGGTTGAGTCTTGGTGATGTGTAAGTGTTAGCCAAGCTGTTAGAGTGGGCAAGGGGTGTGCCAGGCAGAGTCATGGGGGTTGGGCAGGACAGCCTGGTGCATTCTGGGGACAGTAAGAGCTCAGTGTGTCTGGAGTCCAGAGAGTGTCTAGCACAGGGAGCTCAGCGTGGCTGGAGGATACACTCTTTCCAGTGGGGAGAAGATGGGAGGGCCTGCCACACAGGGGTCCGAGTGTGGTGGACCTTCAAGCTAGCCAGACCACTTGGCATTTAGTCAGGGCTGATGGGAACCGCTGCAGGCTGTAAGCAGGGCCTGTGCCTTAGTGAGATGTCACCAGCAGCAGGGTGGAGAGTGGCCTTGATCACCTCAAGCAGTCACATGGGAGGCAAGGAGAGGCTGAATGGAACTAATGCCTCTTCTGATGACCAGTGGAGACCCCTGAAGCCAGTATTTTTGCGTGACAACCACATGTGATGTGTGTGCTCCTGCCATGAGGGGCAGGGTTTAGTTCTCTCCTGCTACATCTCCAGATGTTTCCCATATCATTTGTTATAGGACCAAATTGGCTCCAGACCAGCAGCTTCTTGAATTGAACCCCAGCTGCCACATAGAATGTGTACTGAGTTGTGTGTGGTTGGGAGAGGGGGAGAAGGGGAGAGAGAGCCACGCAGATGTTCCATTCCGATGGTGGTGGGCATGCCTCGTACACACAGAGCCGCTAGACACAGCGGAGCCACCTGCCCTCGCACACAGCCCAGAAGAGATTGTGCAATTCCTTCCCCCACCTTTCCCAGACAGAGTCTCCCTCTGTTGCCCAGGCTGGCGTGTAGTAGCGCGATCTCAGCTTACTGCAACCTCTGCCTCCTGGGTTCAAGCTATTATCCTGCCTCAGCCTCCCAAGTAGCTGGGATTACAGGCAATGCAGCACCACGCCCGGCTCATTTGTGTATTTTTAGTAGAGACAGGGTTTCGCCATGTTGGCTAGGCTGGTCTCAAACTCCTGACCTCAGGTGATCTGCCCGCTTCGACCTCCCAAAGTGCTGGGATTACACCGCACCTGGCTGAGGTTGTGCAATTCCTGAGAGACCAAAAGATACTCGCATGTACATTGTAGTTGCTGAAATCCAGCCTGGACATCGTGGCACTTTTGGGTTGAGCACACCCGGTGAAACACACCCACCCGGCAGAGTGACTAGTAGCGCGAACCGGCTGGAATGCATCGAAGACCTTCCTGTATCCGATGCCAAGTGACCGCTGCAAGCTTGCAGCTATTCAGTGCAGGCGTGGGAAGCAGGCCAGCGGAGCAGCATGTCTCCAGCTGCTGTGTTTCTTCCCACTCTGCGCTCCCTCTTCCCTTTCTGCTGCTCTCCATATTTGCACAATGATTATTGTTACAAACAAACATGGACCAGAGGGGCTGGAGATTGGAAAGAGCAGCCCAGATTTCACTCTGTCAGCTCTTGTTTCTTCTCCCTCCTCTTCCTCCTTGTGCCTCCCTTTACTCTGTCCCCTCTCCCTTCTTCCTTTCTTCTCATTAAGTGTGCCTGCAGGGTCCTGTTGTGAACATGAGTGATTTATCTACAGTAGAGACAGACCAGACTTGCGGACCCCAGCCAGTGTGTGGGTGGGGGCTCTCCTGTTTTAGTCTCTGTTCTTCAGAGTTGCCTGCTTGGATAGTCCAGTTGCTCACGGGCTTGGCTTCCCTGCCCCCCAGGGTGTGGTAGTGTCTCGGGCCAGAGGGTCACGTTGTTCCCCATGTCCCTTCACCTACACATGCGCCCTTTTAGACTTGCGAGAAGGCCCCTTGGACTTCCTAGGTCTTTGTGGTTCAGGCCACCACAAAACAGGGGACAAGCATTTATCGAGTGCCTACCATGTAGCGGTCATGGTGTAAGCATTTTTATATGCACGGTCTTACTTAATTTTTACATGTCACACAGTAGATGATATTATCCTCATTTTATACCTGAGGAAAAAATTAAGGCTCATAGACGTTAAACGGCTTAGCCAAACTCACGTAGCTGATTCGTGGGGTTGTCTAGACCCTGTGACTGATTCTGTAACTTAGTTCTCTCAGTGAATATTCCACATCCCCCTTTGCATTTGGGGTTACAGGGGAGAAGGAGAAATCCGTGGTTCTTCCCTTGCCCTCAAGGAGGTTACAGCTGAGTTGGGGCAAAAGAAGAGATTCCCACTAACAGCGCAAGGCAGCATTCACTTGAGGCCAGATGCTGGACCCAGTCTCAGGACTGATAGATTTCACGGGGTGGAATAAGACCCCATAGGGTGGTTAATAAATAGTCTCCTTTTTTATTTTTATTTTTTGAAACAGTCTCACTGCTGCCCAGGCTGGTGTGCAGTAGTGCAAACACAGCTCGCTGCAGCCTCCATCTCCTAGGCTCAAGTAATTGTCCAGCCTCAGCCTTCACCACTTATGGCTAATTTTTTTTTTTTTTTTGTAGAGACAGGGTCTCCCTATATCGCCCAGGCTGGTCTCAAACTCCTGGGCTCAAGTGATCCCCCAGTCTCAGCCTCTCAAAGTGCTGGGATTATAGATGTGAGCCATTGCGCCCGGCCTCCGCAGCCTTCTTGATAGAGGAACAGAGGAGCGGGGACGAGCAGGATGCTGCTCTGGAAAAGTGTCCACTGTTTATTTTTGAAGGCTGATACCATGTGAGTTCTTTTTTTCTGGAGGTGAGAGGTGTAGAGAACATAATAGAGTAAGAATTGGGTAGATTGAGACTTTTTCCCACGTGCATCATCATCTTTTGCATAAAGTGTTTGGTTGCTGAGTTGCAGGGTTTCTGAGGCAGGTTTGTGAGTTTCCTGAAATTGATCTTTCCAGCACCTGAGCTGCTGCAGCCTCTGACCAAGGTCGGTGGCTGGTGATGCTGGGGAGGCCTCAAGCCCTGCCTGTGTGGGAGGGCTGGCCTCCTGCTTCCTGGGTCTTTGCAGCTTGGGAGAAGGGCTTCCCTGCTCCTCTCATTTTCCTGAGGGCATAGTTAATAGGGCAGGTGGTGTAAGCTAAAGAAAAAATGTGTCACTTATTCTAGTTGAGAACTTAGCAGCCCTGAGCTGGGAGTCTTGGTTAGGATCATAAAACTATCTGAGACCTCTGAGATCATAATCATAAGAGACCTCTGAGATCATCCACTCAATGCATTCGTTCCAGACAAGAAATTGGGGCCCAGGGAGGGAAAGTAGAGGCAAGGGTATGGGATAGGCCTTCTCCTGGGACCCCTCAGTCCAGGGTTTTCTTTCTGCTGTATTGGGCTACCCCACCTTGATATGTAAGTGTTTAGTAACTTGGCTCTCCAGGCCAAGAATCTTTTGTGAAGTCTCACAACTTGTCTCACCTCGCAGGTTCTCCAAACCTATCCCCGAATCCGATGTCCCCAGCACATAATAACTTGGGTGAGTATCTCCTCGTGCACACAACTGGAACCCCCTCTAGCTGCAGCCCTGGCGAGTCGCCAGTGTGGGGAGGGGGCCCTGAAGGTAAGGCTCTCCCCCGACCCCTACCATCAGCCCAGCTCAGCCCATCAGGTTTCTGGTTACGGTGATGTTGAGGTCACCACGGAATGGGGAAACTTGAGAACAGTGGTGGCAGGAAAGACAACCATATGCCGGGTTTGTATTTCCCCTGGGGGGCGGGTAGATGTGAGTGAATGAAAATTCCCCCAAACTTTATGCCCAGGAGAACGAGGGTCTGTGGTCAGCTAAGCATACGTGTGCAGTTTGGTGCAAAGCCACGGACAGCCATGCAGACTCCAGCCCCCTGACATTTATAGACCTGTTTCAGATATACTTATTTGAGTGTTTCATCTTATAATTGTGTAATTTTTCTTAAAACAGCAACATATAAGGAATTTGAAAATAAAGTCAAAGTGCCCATAATCCCACCACCCTAACATAACTGTCTATGTGTGATTACAGTCCTGATGTTTGTGCATCAGGCATATATATCTCTGTGCCTTGCCACTGAGATCATAGTGCATATCTGGTGTTTTCATTCTCTTTTCTCCTTATGTTATTTTGTAAACACGTTTCCGTATTTAGGTGTCTTGTTTATCGTTGTGTGTTGTCTCATGATGTTTTGGAGTGGAGGGTCCATTGTTTCCGCAACATCCCTCCATGGTTAGACTGCTGGGTCAGTTTTTCCAAGACTCACTTTTCTAACCCAGTAGGGTCCTTCAGTTCTCTAGCTTGGGATAGGCTTTGGCATGGAACCTGCCAAAGGGCTTCAAACAAATGAAATATCCATTTAGTTTTTATTGAGGGGAGATTTTTATATTCTGGTCTGGTAGTTTTAGAAAATGTAAGTTGGATTTTGTTTGGGACTTTATTGCTGAGGCTTAATTTGTGGCTCAGGAAAAGAAATAGTTAATATTTCTTGGCGAATCAAAGTGGATTGGACTGGTTTTTGTGCCCATTTGCTTCCAGACCTTGACTGACAGCGTCAGATGAAGAAACTCATCATTTGGAATATTAGGAGATGCTTGAAACCCTTTAGAACAGGCTGACCTGGGCAGTGTGGGATGTGACTTTGGGAGATCTGTTTTAACATTTTTGTAAAATAATATCACCATGAGTGCTGGGCTTTGCAGAGGGAAGGTCAGATTCCTGATATGAAAGGACTGAGTTATTAAAAACAAACTGAAGGCTAGAAGCGAAGTTAACACTTGAGAAATTAAAGGCCATGATGGTGAACTTGACTCAGGGCTTTCAGCTTTTGAGATTGGCTGCTTTAGATTTATTTTCTATGGCATTTAAAAACCCTCCTGGGGCCAAGGTAGCACTTTTAGTCAACAGCCTTCCAAGCAGACACTTGCCTTTGAAACCATAGCAGTCCCAGGGCAGGTTGGAGGTGGCTGATGCCGGACACGGTGCTCCAGACTGAAAGGTGGTCATTTGCTGTGAACTGCCCTCTAGATTGTGTAGACTAGGATGAGGATGATGGGATGTTTCTTGAGCTCTGACCCAAGGCAGCGTCCTCTGTTGACATAATTCTTCCTCCCTACTGCCCCTTCCTCGGGCAGCTTGCCTGAATGTTGAGAATTCTTAGGTTATTTCTTCCAAAGGGAGGACCCTCCCCAAGCCTGGCCAGCAGAGAATGAGTGCCACTTTGCACTGGCCTAGTTGCACCTCTGCTGGGAAGATGTGAATCGGGGGCGAGTCGCCCAGTGAGTCAGGGTTAGGCTTCTGGGTAAGACACCGTGCTGACAGGCCTGGCTTCCCCTCTGCTTCGTGAGCCCCTGTGCTCACCATTGACTTCATTCCTACCCAGAAGGTCACCTGGACTCCCAGTGTCATAGCTGGAAGGGGGTGAGATGGTGATGATGATGGGAAACATCTCTTGAGAGTTTTCTGTTTACTGTTATTCGGAGTGCTTCCTGCATGTTAACCCGATCTTTATAACTTTATAAGGCAGAAGCGTTGTGATTTTTCATTTTACAGATTAGGAAACCGGGGAACACATTGGTGAACTCATGTGTCCCAGATTCACAGCTAGTGAATGGAGAAGGTGGCTTTGAACTCAGGCCCTCTCACTCCAGAGCGTGCGCTCCCATTGTGGCATGACACTGCCTTGCTGGGCCGTTTAGACCAGCTGTCCCTACCTTCCTCACTTGGAGGAACAAGGCTCAGACAAGGCATTTGCTGACTTTTACGTTGGAGATGTAAAAGTCTGTGGCTGTGGCTCCCGGGGGGAAGCCCTGCCTGCTTGTATGCCTCTTCCTCACTCCCTCATTCCCAGATACTTCTTGTCTGCATGCCATTCAGGTGGGGGATTGGAAGAGGGACCACAGACATAGCCATCAAGGGGCTACGGCCTTGTTGGGATCAATAAGGCGGGACCAAAAATGATTCTAAAACAAGAAGGAGGTGCAGATGAAGTACTCTGAGGGTTCGAGGGATGGAGCGATGGGATTCCAGGCTGGCCGGGCGTCTCCTCTGTATTCATGCGCTCAGTCAACATTGGCTGAGTTCCCGCTATGTACTGATGCTGGGGGCCAGAGCTGGGAGAGCACTAGGCATTTGCAACCTGGGGGCGGGGAGGGGGGCAGCTGGAGGTGTCCATGTCCACCTGTAATGCATTGTGCCAGGTGCCCAGGGAGAAAGCCCAGAAGAGGGAGGAATAGTATATGCCAAGGAGGAAAGTGTGGATGGAGTGGGGAGACATGGGAGAGGTTGTGCCATGTGTGAGCGGGCCCTTGAAGGACAGATGGGACCCTGTGAGGCAGAGAAGGATGGAAGGACATTGCAGGTCCAAGGGCAGGATGTGGTCTGAGGACAGCTGGCATGGTGGTTGGTTGTTGTCTCAAGAGGGACAAGGTGGGAAAAGGAGGCTGAAATGGCAGGTGGGGCACTGGGAAAAGACCCCTGAGTGTCTGCTTAGCGCCCTCTTGCCTATAGAATAAAGTTGTTTGTGGGTTTTGAGTGGGGAGGTTTTCTGATGACAGCTTCATAAAGATTAATCTGGCCACTGTGTGGAATCTAAATTCTAGGGGAAATTACTGGAGGCAAAACAAAACAAAACAAAACAAAACCCCACTTAGACAGCTCTTCCTCTGGAGGAGGCTGAGATAAATGCTTTCGAGAAATGGCAGCAGAGCTGGGAGAATGCATTTGAGAGGGAATCATGGGCCTGAATGAGCAGGGTTTGTTGACCAGCGTTAAGTGGGATGATGGTGATGCCCCCATCGAGGCTGGACACCCAGGAAGTGGAATGGGTTGGGGGTGAAAGATGGTGGTGGGTTGCCTGTGCTTAACTATGTCCAGGAAGCAGTTGGAAAGTCAGGAAAGCGGCTGGCGCTGGAGGCGCAGATTTGGAAACCATGAACACATGTGGCAGCCTTTCCCATAGCAGGGCCTGAGAGAAGGGGTTTGGTGGTTGAATGAGTGTGGAAAGCCTGTATTGTGGCCCCTCCTCCAGCCCCCACTCAGGAGGGACTCACATGGCCATGCTCTGAGGAGCCTGCAGAAGGAGGCCTGTCTGACCCAGCGTTCCTCCCATGCACTGATCACTGTTACTGTACTTCTGTCTTACCGCCCCACTGCCCATCCGTAGATCTGACTCTGAAACACCGATAAAGTTTGGCTGAAGTCATGCCAGTGGATGGATTTAGTGGAGAGGCCGACCCAGCTCAAGATGGAAAGACAGCCAGAGATGCGCTCGGGCGGTGGGGGTTCCATGGGGAAGGCTGAGGTCAGGGGGATGATGGGGTCACAGCAGCTCAGAGGGGAGGCAAGCCCTGAAGGACAGTGGCTACAAGCGGGCCCTGCAGAGAAGCAAAATGAGATTTAAGAAGAGGCCTTGGATTTGGCATCAGGGGTTCAAGGGGGAGCTTTTAGGGAGCAGTGTGTAGGAGGGGAGGGGCTGCAGTCAGTCAGCAGTGCACTGAAGGGCAAGTAACAGGTGGGGAGGTGGAGGCACCCAGCAGCGCAGCCTTTGTGCTGACTCACAGTCAGTGCGTCCCAAACCCTAGGATGGAGGCAAGCACACAGGGAGCTCTTCCTAGGAAAAAATGGGGACATCTCAGGACATCTGATTATTTCCTTTGAAGAGATTATTATGAAATTACTGTACAAAAAGAAATAAAGCAGAGGACATCTGGTTTCTCCTTTCATTTCCTCCCCACTCCAGGTGTTAGCCCCAGGGCTCAGGTCTGGGGAAGGTTGAGCCTCCTTGCCCCAGCAAAGCCACTTCTGGTAAGGGGCAGGGACTCCTGGTTGAGACCTGGCTCAGCATCCTGCCCCAGGCAGGCTCTCGGAGACCCTGGGACCTGGGACCGTTGTTTGCAGGGCAGGAGATATGAGCAGGTGATGTTCCTGTTATTACACAGCGTGCTGGGTGAGTCACCGGGAATTTCCTAGGCATTTAAGGCGGAAGGATTGGGGTAAATGGAGGGGAAGGAGGAGGCAGGTGGAGAGAGGAAAAAGGTAGTGAGCTGGCTTCTGCCCGGTGAGTAAGTTGTTCCCTGCTTTAAAGTGAGACAATTAGGGCGGAGCCATGACTGAGGAAAATAATGTACCAGGGAGAGCCCTGGGGGAGCAGTTGAGCTGGAGTTAAAGGAGGCGATGGCTTCCAGAGTGCCAGTGGCAGGAGTGAGAGGCGGGGATGGGGCAGCTTGGAGTGAGAGGGATAGGGCAGCTTGGAGGTGGCTGATGCCGGATGCAATGCTTCAGACTGAAAGGTGATCGTTTGCTGTGAATTGCCCTCTAGATTGTGTAGACTGGGATGATGGGCTGTTTCTTGAGCTTGGACCCAAGGCAGCATCTCCTGTTGACATAGTTCTCCCTCCCTGCTGACGCTTCCTCAGGCAGCTTGCCTGAGAGTTGAGAATTCTTAGGTTATTTCTTCCAAAGAGAGGACCCTCCCCGAGGGTGCCACTTTGCACTGGCCTAGTTGCACCTCTGCTGGGAAGGTGTGAATCGGGGGCAAGTTGCCCCGTGAGTCAGGGTTAGGATTCTGGGTGAGACTCCACGCTGACAGGCCCGGCTTCCCCTCTGCTTCATGAGCCCCTGCGCCCGTGTGTGAGCACAGGTGTGGTGGCAGGGCGGCCCGAAGACCACCAGCCCTGAGTGTGGACAGCGGCCCAGGGCAGAGGCCCAACCCAGTTCCAGGCATCTTCATGCTGCTGCCCAAGGCTCTTTTACAATGCAGCCTCTGGCTCCAGTCTTCCCCACACTTGTGAAATCACAGGCAGGGTCTTCCCCACACTTGTGAAATCACAGGCAGGCGACATAATGACAGGAAGTCAGCTGTCGGCTCTGTCTTCATACTCCTGAGGGCCCGGTTTTTAGACTTTGCCACTGTTCCTGGTTGCAGTATGCTGGTCATAAGCTAAAAGGGCATGGGGGTCTCTGTGCAGCTTGGTTTGGTATTTTAGTCCGCAGATACATAGGTTGGAATTAGTACCCTGGGTGCTGGGACACAGCTGGCATGGGCTCACAGAGACCTCATCCTCTAGCATAGGAGACTCAGGTACACAGTTTCTGGGACACAAGGTTAATTCTGCATTGAGGCAGTGAGGGAGTGTTTCACAGCCGTGTGAGCTGGGCCTTAAAGATCGAGTCCCTGCAGAGGAGGGGGATGGGCAGTCCAGGCAGAGGACCCAGGCAGGACTGAGAAGTGGTGGATGAGGAACATGGGAACCGGAGTGTGGAATCTCCTAGATTGAGGAAGAGCTGCCTTCCGCAGGTGAGGTGGGCCCAGCGGAAACCAGCCCATTTCTGTTTTGACCTTTCATCTTGCAGCAGCGGTGCTCCTGGCCTTTGCCCGTTCCTTGCTTTCGATTTATAGGAGAAAGTTAATTTCCCCCCTTGCCTCCCCACCTCTTCCTTTACGGGATTTGAATCTCTTGCACATGTTTTTAATAGGCATCCCTTAATCCAAGTGTTGCCTTCTGGGTTTTATTCTGTTTTCTTTTTCTTAAACATAATGGAACGTCTGTGCCAGCTTGGAACAGGACTGAAAACTGAGGCCAGCCAATGCGTTAGGCTGGCAGGGGGCCAGCCATGGATTAAGTGCCCTATGGCACTTGAGAAGTCTGGCCGACACCACACTGGTGGGGGCGGGGGATCCACAAAGGCTGGAGCTGGAGGTTCCTGCGTCTCCAACACCTCTGCACTGGGAGGAGAGATTAGCACAGACTCAGAAATCTGGCCGGGAGCAGGGCTGTTTGAAGGGAAGGCCGTGGGCACGTGCCATCGTCTACCACCCCAGCTGTGCAAAATGCTCAGCCTAGAGGTGAAACTGCTCTTCAATGGGGTGTGTCACCTTACCCCCCGTAGTCATTCTCCTAGAGGAGCCTTCTATAGAACTGCTTCTGCATTTGTTGGTAAATCCTTGAAACCAGATCTTAATTTGCTTGCTTGCTTGATCAGTTGATCGATTGGTCAGGGGAGGGGTTGCCACCTCCCCCTGAGAGATTTCTTTTAAGATTTAATGCCAGGACAAACTTTGTTTTCCCTGAGGAACTAGTAAGCATTGCCCATCCACCAACCAGAGCCATAGACCATATCATGTTCCCTTTTTGTCTTGTCTACTAGGAAGCTCAGAGCCAAACTGGATGCTTTTGCAGTAACTATAACCTCATGGTTATCCCATTTATAGCCGCCTTCTTTCCAGAGTCCTTTTTGTTTCTCTGGTACTAACCAGGGTAAGGATAAGTACTTTGGGAAAGAAATGAGGGCATATTTAGTGTTTTGGGGTTTTTTTTTTTTTTTTTTTTTTTTTTGGTGTGTGGCAGAGTCTTGCTCTATCCCCCAGGCTGGAGTGCAGTGGCGTGATCTTGGCTCACTGCAACCTCTGCCTCCTGGGTTCAAGTGATTCTCCTGCCTCAGCCTCCAGAGTAGCTGGGATTACAGGCACCCGTCAACACACCCAGCTAATTTTTGTATTTTTAGTAGAGACGGGGTTTCGCCAGGTTGGCCAGGCTGGTCTCAAAATCCTGACCTCAAGTGATCTGCCTGCCTTGGCCTCCCAAAGTGCTTGGGATTACAGGTATGAACCACTGCATATGGTCTGTTTTTTTGTTTTTTTTTGTTTTTTTAAAGAAAAATGTGCCATTGAAGGCAGAACCCACAGGTGGTGACCATACTTTCTGGTCTGCCACTCCTCTTGCACAAGTTCTGGGAGGAAGCAGCTGAGGCATGGTGGGCGGGAGGGACCTAGAAAGGAGGGAAATCACGGCTGGCTTTTAGTTGTTTGCAGAGAATAGAAAGCGCATGGCTGGGGTGCTGCTCTGGCTCAGTCCCGCTTCTGAACACAGGGCAGCTTGTCCAAACAGCACTCTCTGAAATGGCAGCCTGCAGACTTTGCCACTGGCCTGATTTCACTGCTCCCTCAAACAAGCATCTTCTTAATGATGTGTCAGGTTCCTAGTGTCCGGGGTTTTCCACAACACTGTCCGGTGTGTGTCTGTGAGTTGCAGGGCTGTTTGGATAAGGGGTCAGATCTGCTTGGGAGGGCCTCTCGGCCTATGACCCCAGGCCTGTCTTTGATTCTGAGGGTCCTTGAAGCCCACCCTTCCCCAGAGCATGGTTCTAGCACCATGCGACACAATGGGTGGCCTGCCAGCTTTTTCTTTTTTTGAATGGTGGGCTGGGTTGCTGTTCCTGGGAGCCTAGCTCTTTCTCTTCTGCCTGGACTAAACCCAGAGAATGCTGGGCAGGGCTTTATGATTTTGGGGTGAGGACCCTGTTCTGTTCTACACATTGCTGAGTAAGTCAGGGCCAGTCAAAGCTATATGTTCAAGCTGACCCGTGCCGGAGAATGACCTAGGTGGTCAGCTTTATTGTAGCTTTATTGTCTTCTAGTGCACCACAGTGATGGTACGGACTAGAAAAGTGAGGTTACAGAAGGAAGTCACATCCCCAAGGTCACACAGCAGGATCAGCAGAGCCTGCGCTTGGGCAGTGGTGGCCAGCAGCACTGATACATTGCTTGACCACTCTGAATGCTTGGGTTGCACTTGGATTTTTTTTTTTAAGTTTCCAAAGCAACATAGCTCACATTTTAGTGACCACATTGTTTAGAATATAGCTTATCTCATTGGAATGTTGAAGCATCAAGCAAAGCCAGAGCCAGACGTGGCTGACATGGCTCAGCCTCACCTCAGGGGCCAGGGCACAAGCCGCAGCTGCTCCTGGCCCTGTCATTCCTCCCTTCCCCATTAAGTACTTTTGATGCCTTCATCCTTATCTTCCTTTGCTCCACCCCAGGAAGAGAGAAAAGGACAAGAATGCTTTGCCTCTCCATCTTGATGGTGATCGAGATAGGACCAGGCTATTTTCAAGTTCACAGAATCGGGCTATTATCATTGTTGTTAATACCATGTGCTGAGTGCTTGATGCATGCCCTGCACCTCACATGAGTTATCTCTGTCTGTCCAGAAACAGCGCCGAGAGTAAAGAGGATGAGGCCCACAGAGTGTAGCTGGTTTGCTCGCAGTTGCATGTCTAGTCTGTGCCTGAGCCAAGATTGACCTCCAGTCTGTCTGGAGGATGGCTTTATAGCTTGTGCCCCATGATCCAGTTAAATATCTAGGGCAATGGTTTTCAACTGGAGGCCGTTTTGCCCCCTAGAAGACATCTGGCAATATCCGCAGCCTTTTTTTATTGCCACAACTTGAGAGGGTGATATGGATGTATACTACTAGCACCTAGTGGGTAGGGGCCAGGATGCTGCTAAACATCCTGCAATCTGCAGATCCTCCCTCCCACCCATCCACCCACCCAACAAAGAATTATCTGGCCCCAGATGTCAGTAGTGCTGAAGTTGAAAAACCTGACCTAGGGTGTCCTAATCCTCCAGCTGACACTTCCTGGGTGTGTGTGGAGTGCAGGGGTGTTACTGGCCTGCCCCTTCGCCGTTCGTGATAGTGTTCTCCTTGCTCTTAGAAAGGATCATGCACCTAGACTCCAAAAGGGGATTGGGACACTCTGTCCTGCAGGGGCAACCAGACCCCTTCCAGTGGGCAGAACAGCTTCTGACTTTTCTCTCTTGGGCTTTACACACCTTCAGAAGGTCTGATGAGCAGGGATCCTCCCAGTGGGTTCCCCCTCCTAGACGTTGCCTGGCATCCAGTGAGCAGGGTTCTCAGGCCAGGGCTGAGACGTGGGCATGGGGAGCGTCTCCTGTTCCTCCCTCAGGAGGAACCCTCAGCCCCATGCTGAGGGTTAAAGCGAGGGAGGAGAGATGTCAGCCTGGGCCCTGGGACCTCATGGTCAAGTTGGACAGTCAGGATGCTCACACAGAGGAACACCCTTAGTAACTGCGTCGCTTCAGGTATATTTAAGAGCCAGAGGGACTTCAGAGGCAGGCTGAAGCTTTGAGATGGAAGAGCGAGAATGAGCAGGGGACTCCCTAATTCTTCAGCAGATGGATGGGATTCAGGTAGGCATCAAGCAGAGTGTCGTAGGCTAAGGGCTCGCGCCCAGCAGTCAGTGCAGTGCAGAGAAGCAGTTGGAAGAGGTTGGCCCAGGGCACAGGGCAGTCCTGGTCCAGAGGCTGTGGCATCGGTGTGAGTGGGAATTCCGAGGGCCCGGCCAAGGGCTGAGAGAATGGGCCTGGAGATGCTGCAGAGGCGTGCAGTAGGAGGGCACAGTGCCAGGGCCACTGGGCCGGGGCAAGAGGAGGGCGAGGAGGCCCCAGGAAATGGAAGGCTGGGATCCATTTCTAGTGTGAGGAGAAGCTGCCATTTACTCTTCTGAGAAAGAGAACCAGCCCCTCGTAGGATGGCAGTTTTGCTTTGAGGAGCCCCTAATGGAGACTGTACAGACAACTGGGACAAATACAGATTTTCTTTCAGAAGGGTTTGTGTCCGAGCCACCCCAACAGCCGGCATCTAGATAAGTGTGGAAAATAGTTTCTGTGATAGGAGGCATGGCCCCAGGCTCAGTCTGCAGATGATGCCTGGTGTGTCCACTGCGCCAACATAGGGCGCTGTTGGGAACCCACTCGGCTGCTGCAGGCTTGGAAGCTGCTGCTCCACAGGCTGGGAGTTTTTGCCCCCAAGGCTGTGCAGAGCCAAAATCTGAAAGCCCTTTTAGGGGAAGGGATTAATGTGGGTTACTCTGGGGACCTTGCAACAGAGGCTGAGAGGTGACTGTGCAGGAGGTGTGGCCTGCCCCACAGTGAGTACACGCAGTGGCTGTCCCAGGTTCATCCAGGTACTGGGTGGCCCCTGGTCCTCTTCAGGTTTGGCCCAGCCCCTCCTTTAAGACTCCTTCCATGCAGTCAAGGCCAAGCAGGCGGGGCAGGGCCTTTATGAGCTAAATAAATAAATAAATAAAAAGAGAGAAATCAGTGGCCCTTTACACACAAGGCTGATGGAATCTCCTCCAGACACCTGAGCATCTTGTTCTGGTGGGTCTTGCCAGTTTTATACAATAAAAGGCACGGGGTAGGGAGATTATTAATCCCTCTGAAATGCGGGGAAATGGTTTTCCAGAGTGTCCGTGGGACCCCATCGAGGGAGCATGGGGCTTGGGACACCCAATGACCCAGTAGCCCACCCTGTGTCCACAGACCTGCAGCCAGTTACCTACTGCGAGCCGGCCTTCTGGTGCTCCATCTCCTACTACGAGCTGAACCAGCGCGTCGGGGAGACATTCCACGCCTCGCAGCCATCCATGACTGTGGATGGCTTCACCGACCCCTCCAATTCGGAGCGCTTCTGCCTAGGGCTGCTCTCCAATGTCAACAGGAATGCAGCAGTGGAGCTGACACGGAGACACATCGGTATGGGGTGGCTCCATTCCCCGCCCCCCCACCCTGCCCCTGCCACTCTATCCCACCCCCAGCCCCAGGCCTGAACACACAGCCTCTGAAGGGAACCTTGCGTCCATCCTTAGCTGTGCTCTGCCTCCTGCTGGGCATGGGGGAAGACTCACTGCCCCAGCAAGTCCCCTACACTCTCTGTTGCCCTGTTTAGGGGCCAGACAGGTAGTGTTCAGGCCACTTGATCATTCCCACTCAAAGATATAATCTCAGAAAATCTGGAAGCCACAGAGGAAAATAGTTCACCTAAGGGATCAAGAAGGGAACATCTATGAGAAAGGCAACATATGAAATCTATTTTTTTTTTTTTTTTTTGGAGACAGAGTCTTGCTTTATCCAGGCTGGAGTGCAATGGCACAATCTTGGCTCACTGCAACCTCTGCCTCCCGGGTTCAAGCGATTCTCCTGCCTCAGCTTCCCAAGTAGCTGGGATTACAGGCACCCAACCACCACGCCCGGCTAATTTTTGTGTTTTTAGTAGAGACGGGGTTTCTCCATGTTGGCCAGGCTGGTCTCGAACTCCTGACCTCAGGTGATCCACCTGCCTTGGCCTCCCAAAGTGCTGGGATTACAGGCGTGAGCCACCGTGCCTGGCTGAAATCCTCTAAATAAAAATACTCTGAAAGTACAGATGGATAGGTTGATAAGTAGGCAGTCATTGTTGGAAGAGTGATCTTCTCTTATTTTCATGTATCATTATTCTAAACAATTTAGAAAAGGTAGAAAAGAATTGTCCACTATCCAAACACCACTACTGTGAACCTTCTGCCTTCTAGCCCCCAGAACATGAGTAAAAGATGACTTTGTGAGTTTAAGGAAGATGAAGCTGTGTTACGCATCACTTGGTTTGCTTATGAAGTTACCAAGCTTAGAGGATTTTACGATCCAGAATCACAACTGTCAGAACTTAGAAGGGCTGTAGAGAGATGGCAGAGTGAGGTTTTCTCAGACCTTGTCCTGGAGCCCCAAGGGTTGGCAAAGGGTTCCTGCGGCAAACTCGGGAGGTGGGCAGGTTAGCAAAGGGAAGCCTGGTCCCACGTGAACCAGGGCACCTCTGCCCTCGCTTGCTTTATATCTCGGGCTCTCACAGAAGACTTCATTTGAAGAGATGATTGATTCTGTAGTGAAGAGAAGAAAAGTTTGGAGGCCATGGGCCTAGGTCTGTGCTCTCATTTTCTAGGAAAGGGACCTGATGTCTAGGGGGTTGGGGAGGGTAGGGAACGGCTCTGCAGAGACCTCATTGTCAGTGACAGACAGCCCCCGCTACCAGACCTGTTCTTCCCATTTCGCTTTTTGTTTTTTACTTCAAAAAAGATACTTATTCTGGGTGGCATACCACTGTTTGATTGATTGATTGATTTAGAGATAGGGTCTTGCTATGTTGCCCAGGCCCAGTCGCAAACTCTTGGGCTCAAGCTATCCTCCCATCTCAGCCTCCTGATTAGCTGGGACAATAGGCATATACCACTGCAACTGGCTTTTTTCTATATTTTATTTAAAAAAAAAAAAAATATATATATATAAATATATATATATATTTTTTGGAGTGGGGAGACCAAGTCTCGCTCTTGTCTCCCAGGCTGGAGTGCGATGGCACAATCTTGGCTCACTGCAACCTTCACCTCCCAGGTTCAAGTGATTCTCCTGCTTCAGCCTCCTGAGTAGCTGGGATTACAGGCATGTGCCACCACACCTGGCTAATTTTTTGTATTTTTAGTAGATATGGGGATTCACCACGTTGGCCAGGCTAGTCTCGAACTCCTGACCTCAGGTGATCTGCCCGCCTCAGCCTCCCAAGGTACTGGGATTACAGGTGTGAGCCACCACGCCCGGCCTATTTTTTTAAGTTACTGAAACGAAACAAACATTTTTGGTCTGGGTCTTCGCATCCCCACCTCTGCCTTCTGCTCTTACTGACATGATACAGTTGTGGACAGCCAGGAAGTCATCCCTCCTGTGGACTCGGAGCCACCAGCACCCTGCAGAACTAAAGCCAGAAAAAATGGGGAGTGGTTGGAGGAAGGGGACAGTACTGGGAATAGGAGGCAGGACAGGGGACATCCAGTGATGCATGGGTCGGTCACCTTGTGTTCATCCTACTGGATGCTGGGCCTGTAATATCTGGCTCCGTGCTCTGACCTCTGAGCTTCTTCCCCAGGAATGGAGCAGAGACTTTGCCATGCAGGAGAAGGGACCATCCCCTGGCCGAGCAAAGAGCTCATTGTCAGAGTTTACGCAACTGTTTGAGTTGCAGAGCCAATTTAAAAATAATTTCTGTCCATCTGGAGTGGATTTAAGAGATGAAAGAAAAGTAAATGATATAAACCTCTGGAATGTTTTAGAAAAATGCATTGAGGGAAGAAAAAAATAAGGGCATAGCGTTAAACCATCCCTGCAATAAAGGGCTCCTTGGGGTGTCTGCTGCATCAGAAGGAGCCCTGCAGGTTTACTGAATGAATCTCTGAATCTTGGAGTGTGAAGAGACCAAATAGTAGTGGGGTAGTAGTAGCAGTAGCAGCAAGAAAAGCTGACACCAGGCGCTTACTGTGTGTCTCACAGTAATCCTGCAAGGGTAGAGGTTATCATCATTCCCTTTTTTTTTTTTTTTTTTTTTAGAGTTAGGGTCTCACTCTGTCTCCCAGGCTGGAGTGCAGTGGCGTGATGGGAGCTCACTGCAGTCTTGAACCCCTGGGCTCAAGCAATCCACTCACCTCAGCCTCCCAAGCAGCTAGGACTACAAGGATATGCCACTATACCCAGTGAATTAAAAAAAAAAATGTTTTTGTAGAGATGAAGTCTCATTACATTGCCCAGGCTGGCCTTGAACTCCTGGCCTCAAGTGATCCTCCCACCTTGCCCTCCTAAAGCTCTGGGATTATTGGTGTGAGCCACCGCGCCTGGCCCCCATCCCTATCGTAGAGACAAACGAAGACTCAGAGGGTGAATAACTTGACTGAGGCCCATGCCTACTCAGTGGCAAAGGCTGTCACTGAGACCTATCCTGTGTGCCCATCTCTTGTCATCTGCCTCCCTTGGCTTTAGGAATCCAGCAGTGCCCATTTTCCCTACTTTAGGCTTGGGCTTTGGGGCCTGTTTGCCTGGGGAAGCTGTCAGTCACTGGGAGCAGCCCTGCTGCTCTGCCTCCTTTGCGAGCCTCAGGTGGCCCCAGGGCCATTGTGTGTGAGCAAAGGCACCCTGTCCAGTCTAACCTGAATCTCTGTAGGAAGAGGCGTGCGGCTCTACTACATCGGAGGGGAGGTCTTCGCAGAGTGCCTCAGTGACAGCGCTATTTTTGTCCAGTCTCCCAACTGTAACCAGCGCTATGGCTGGCACCCGGCCACCGTCTGCAAGATCCCACCAGGTAAACGAGCCACACAGGCACCCCTGCCTTGAGGTCCCTCTCCGAGTGCATGCCTAGGATGCTGGAGAGAGTCCACCTTTCTCACCTTTTCTGCTCACTGGTGATTGCGTTGTCAATCTGGAGGTGATTGGATTAGGTTTTCTGTATGCCCACAGATCTAACTGTGCTTTCCCTGAACTTCCAGGGAGCAGATGTAGCATCTGATGGGTCTGCCTTTAACCCGTGGGTACCTGCCCGTTGCCCTGTGCGTAGATGCTCAGGCAGTATGGCTTCCTTTCTTCACTCATTCATTGCACGAACAGCATGCAGGGCTCTGTGCCGGGTGCTGTAGGGGATGAAGAGGTAGATGCGGCCCTGCTCTGCCCCCGCAGACCTTACAGACCTGCAGAGCACAGAAGACAAAGACACGGATGAGTTCAGTATAAGGGACGGGTGCCAAGCACCAAGCCAGCAGCCCAGGTAGAGAGAAGGCCCATTTAGCTGTTGGGATGGATCAGGGAAGTCTTCATGGAGGAGAAACATCCGGATCCTGAAGGATAGGTAGGCACTAGGCACAGGGAGGGCATTCTAGACAGGGGGAACAGCCCAGGCAAAGGGCCTGAGGTAATGGAGGGCAGGACATGGATGGGTAGCTCTCTGGCTGGAGGAGGGTCATGTATGAGACCGTCAGGGGAAATGTTTCAAAAGCACAACAGCATGAGGCTGTGGAAGGACACCAGAGAGTTTGACTCTAGGGAACTGCTGAGGGTTTTCTGAGTGAGCCTGAAAAATCCCACCTGTACCCCAAGAAGAGGTGTCAGGCTGCACCCCCGAGAGTGGTTTGGACAGGGCCACGCCTGGACAGCAAGATCAGGCAGGTGGCTGATCCCATCTAAGGCCTCTTTCCTCAGGAAACCAAGGCAGAAAGCCCCAGCCAAAGTCCACTTTTCATAGGACGTGCAGCCACTGTGTAGGCAGCCCACAGAACATGGCCTGTGACAGACTAGTGGAGCAGGTAACCTGGCCAGGCCATTGCCTGTGGCACGTGTGTGGCATGCCCCTTCCTGCCCACTGAGTAGCAGATGGTAGTGGAGAAGTGGTAGACCACAGGCAGGGGAAACTTTAGAATGCAGAAAGTCTGAAATGATAATAGCACACCAGGTTTCCAGAGCGTTTTGTGGTTGCATTTATAGAGTACATTCCGATCGTTGACCTCATTTAGTCCTCACCAGTTATTCTCTGGCTCTATAAGTAAGGAGACGCTTTGAGAGACAAGTTCAGAGAGTTTCAGCCACCTGCCCAAGCACACACAGCTAGTAAGTGGCCAAGCCGGGATGGGGCCTAGGGCTGATGGACTCTCAAGTTTGGTGCTCTTCTGCTTCTTGGCTCTGCTGGGGGTCAGGGCCCAGGTTCAGCCCTGTTCCACCACCCTTGTCCTTGGAGAGAATGAAGAAGAGGAAGCTCAGTGACGCTCTTGGCCTTCTGCCTCCTCCATTCCCCGGCCCCACCCCCATCTTTTGGGTGAGGGCTGAGTTGGCTGTGGTGTTGTTTGTCAGCTCATAGAATGTCAGAGCTGGAAGGACCTCTGAGGCCAGCCCTTCATTATACAGAGACACAGGGTCCCCAAGAGAAAGCGACCAGCTCAGAGTCACACAGCAAGAACAGGAGCCTGCTGTTGGCTCATTCATAAGCGTCACCCCAGCTCACCTTTTGGCTATTTCCGGCATGTGCTTTTGTCTTTATTTTTCTGGTTGACACATTCCTGGCACTCAGGCAGTAAGACTTCAAACAACATTTATTTTAAACTTTATTTGTGACTGTCTTTAGTTTTACTGTCTGGAGAATCAGATGCACACCTTCACTTAGCTGTGAATGTCACCTCCACCCAGCCCAGTGCCCAGAGGCCAAAATTTGGCCCAGATCTCTCCTTACCTCCTAGCCCCAGCACCAGGTGTATTCATCAGAGGAGCCCAGGTGGAGGGTGCGCTGGGCCCCCTGCCAAGCTTCCTGTGGGGACGGCAGGCCCAGTAGCCTTTCGGCCAGCCCGTCTCTGGGGGCACTGCCTGCTGTGGAACGGTCAGAGCTCCTGTTCCTAGGTGGGTGACCAGACCCCACACAGCATGGGCAACCTGGCCCAGGTCCCTTATCTCTCTGTCCCCTGGTCCCTTTGCCCAAGGAAAGGCCCCCCTCTCCACACCATCTCCCTATTTTTGGAAGCCCACTTTGCAGACTTCTCCCTGCTCTGGGAGTCGGAGCTTGTGGGCCAGCCTTCCATCTCCCCTTGCAGGTATGTCAGTGGCACCTCCCAGTGAGGAGATGGGTTCAAGGGGAGGGACTGGGTTGGCCTTCCCTTTGCATGGTACTGAGTGTGGAGTGTGTGGCAAATGCATCACACACCATGTATCCCTGGAGCTGTATAAATGAGGCTGGTCTACGGGGTCCAGGACTTGCTTTATCCAGGAGGGGAGCAGCGGACCTGGCCACTTCCATCCCCACAGCCCTGTTTCTGTGTTTTTGGCAGGATGCAACCTGAAGATCTTCAACAACCAGGAGTTCGCTGCCCTCCTGGCCCAGTCCGTCAACCAGGGCTTTGAGGCTGTCTACCAGTTGACCCGAATGTGCACCATCCGCATGAGCTTCGTCAAAGGCTGGGGAGCGGAGTACAGGTCAGTTATGGGTGCTGCCTACATCAGGGGACCCAACTCCAGGTGACTCTGGACAGCAGAGCAGGCAGGGCTCCTCAGAGATGAGCTAGGCCAGCCCTAGCGTCAAGAGCAGAAAGACCAAAGATCAGAGAGAGGCCAAGGCCTGGCAGGCAGGAGGGGCCGGGCCAACAGCAGATGATGAGGAATTGCAGAACGATGTTTGCTGGCACCGAACAGCTGTAGGCACTGTAAACACACGCTCCATCTTATCCTCATCCCAGCCCTGGGTGGGGATGCCAGCATCATCCGTACAGATGAGAGAACTAAGGCCCAGGGAGGGAGAGTGACTTGCCTGCAGTCACACTGGTAGAAGAGCTGTGTCTAGAACTCTGCCCTCTTGGCTTCTTCCTTAGTCTCATTTTAGGCAGATGGCTTTAGGATGACCCTCTTCAGGAAGTTAGGTCTTCAGCTCATTGTTCCTTTCCTCCTCTGTTGCTCCATTTCTGACTCAGGGACCCTGGTGATGCTGAGGAGCCCAGGATATTAAAACTGAGAGTCCAGGAAGGGAGGAGGAGATTTGGGTAGTTATAAAGGAACAAAATTTTCTCGCTGAGAAATGACTTTTTTAGAGTCCTACATACTGGTTTTTCTTTTCTTTTCTTTTTTTTTTTTTTGAGATGGAGTCTCACTCTGTCATCCAAGCTGAAGTGAGTGGCACCATCTTGGCTTACTGCAATCTCTGCCTCCAGGACGTGCCTCAGCCTCCCATGTAGCTGGGACTACAGGTGCGTGCTACCACGCCTGGCTAATTTTTTGTATTTTAGTAGAGAGGGGGTTTCACCATGTTGCCCAGGGTGGTCTCGAACTCCTGAGCTCAGGTGACCCACCTGCCTCGGCCTCCCAAAGTGCTGGGATTACAGGCGTGAACCACCATGCCCGGCCCTAGATACTGGTTTAAACATGGCCCTGATATAGTCAGGTCTACCTGGTCTGCTTGGTTGAATCTCTCAGGCCATCCTGCTTTGGGTTTAGAGAATCCAGTCCCTTTTCTTTCCACTCACGGACAAAAGTTTGCGGAGAGGCAGGGCTGTGTGCCCCCGCCTTCTGCTCCACACTCCCCCCTGCCAGCCGCCAGCTACTGCGGCAGATGCAGAGGTGCCCACACGTCAGCTAGAGCCAGCGCCTTGCAAGCTACTCTCCCTTTCTCTTCATTTTTCCAGATGTTTGGAATCCATTTTGTTTTGCAGTCATGCTGCACTCAGGCCAAACCCATTTCAATATTGGCCTTGGGCCACCGTTTGTAATGAAATCCAGATGAGCATGACTTATGGAAAGTCAGATTCTCATCAGAGGATTTCATCCTGTAAAATCCTCCTCTTCCACTTACCGTATTTTAGCTGCTGTTCTTCTGTGTCTGCCCCAGGGTGTCAGGGAACATAGCCCCTTGGTCTCTTGGGTGTCTCTGAAATCCAGGAGTGACCAGTGGAGCAATCAAAGTGGTCAGACCTCAAAAGAACCTACAACTATGTTATGGCCTGAAGAGATCAGCCCAGGCCCAAAGGTCTAGCCAGAGAAATGTTTTAAGCAATCTTTTAGCCCTGGCTCAGCTCATTTAGGGAACAGGAGTGAAAGGTTAGAAAATGAATCTTTTTTTAGTGGAGAAGGGAAACATTTAAAGATGGACTGCAGTGGAAAAGAGTAAGGGGATGTCCATTTGCTCTTCTTATACCAGATTGTAGTCCGGAGGGCCACACTCAGGTACCCTCGCTCGTGCAGACACCCCAGGGTCTGTCTGCGGCCCATTTCTCAACCTCCCTGCTACACAAGCAAAGTAGAGGCCAAGCAAGGAGGGTGGTGCCTTCAAGACAGCAACACTGTTCCTGGTGTGGCATTGCAGCTGTCCCGCTCCAAGTGCTAGGAAGAGGCTCTTTGGTGGCAGAGCCTTTCCCTGGGGACACTGTATCACCACGCGGGATGTCCTGCCAGCACACCCAGTCCTCTGCGGCCCACCGCGTCACCGCTGCCTGGCAGCACTGCACAGCAGCCTGACGGGCGGGCGCGGCCCCTTCCCAGAACAGCCTTGTCGTCCTCCTGCCTCTTGGGCCAAGGAGAGTAAGGTTTCAGCTCTTCTCTCTGTGAGGTGGCTGAAAGCAGGGCCCAGGGCCCACACCTCTCACCTCCAGCTGGCACCAGCGACTCCAGCCTCAGCAGATAGCCTTTGCTCAGTGGAGGCCTTTGGGAGCCTGCCTGCAAGCTGCGTCATCAACTAGCCTGAATTTAGACAAAGTGCTTTGGGGAAAAGAAACGTGTGGTGTGCCTTGTTTTTTTCCAGTAATTGTTCCATGGCTCGTTCTGCTTGTAAGATTTTCCAAAATAAGGCCGTAGATGAGAATTATATCAGCACATTGGGAACCGAAGGCATGCGGACACTGTTGGCGCTTTGTAAAAAACACCCCTCAATCAGACAGACACACGTCATCGTCGCCTGCTGGGGCTGGGCCCAGATTTCGAGATAGGGGAGCGGCACGTGCCCGTTTGGTACAGATGGGAGCCAGGAAGCCCTTTGCTGAGGATGGAGGTCTCCTCTATTAGGGGGCCTGTTACAGTAACTGGTGGGCCTCTGGGGTACCCTGCAATTGACTTTACATATTTAACTCTTTGCCATTGACTTTACATGTTTACCTCTTTAAAGTCGACTTCCTTCCCCCTCAAGAGAACTTAATTTACTCAAAGTCCTCCCTGGGTAGAGGAGTTTGGCCTGGTAGTTTCAGCAAGTTACTGGTACCGCTTCTAGGACAGCGTCTAACAGCATCTTTGGGAAGATGACTGTCACCAAAGCAGAAAAAGCTTTCTGACTTGTGTAGCCCCCTGGAGATTTTTTAAGTCCCCCACCCCCACCCCTTTCCCTATTTCTTACAGGAGACAGACTGTGACCAGTACCCCCTGCTGGATCGAGCTGCACCTGAATGGGCCTTTGCAGTGGCTTGACAAGGTCCTCACCCAGATGGGCTCCCCAAGCATCCGCTGTTCCAGTGTGTCTTAGAGACATTAAGTATGGTAGGGGAGGGCAGGCTTGGGGAAAATGGCCATGCAGGAGGTGGAGAAAATTGGAACTCTACTCAACCCATTGTTGTCAAGGAAGAAGAAATCTTTCTCCCTCAACTGAAGGGGTGCACCCACCTGTTTTCTGAAACACACGAGCAAACCCAGAGGTGGATGTTATGAACAGCTGTGTCTGCCAAACACATTTACCCTTTGGCCCCACTTTGAAGGGCAAGAAATGGCGTCTGCTCTGGTGGCTTAAGTGAGCAGAACAGGTAGTATTACACCACCGGCCCCCTCCCCCCAGACTCCTTTTTTGAGTGACAGCTTTCTGGGATGTCACAGTCCAACCAGAAACACCCCTCTGTCTAGGACTGCAGTGTGGAGTTCACCTTGGAAGGGCGTTCTAGGTAGGAAGAGCCCGCAGGGCCATGCAGACCTCATGCCCAGCTCTCTGACGCTTGTGACAGTGCCTCTTCCAGTGAACATTCCCAGCCCGGCCCAGCCCCGCCCCGCCCCACCACTCCAGCAGACCTTGCCCCTCGTGAGCTGGATAGACTTGGGATGGGGAGGGAGGGAGTTTTGTCTGTCTCCCTCCCCTCTCAGAACATACTGATTGGGAGGTGCGTGTTCAGCAGAACCTGCACACAGGACAGCGGGAAAAATCGATGAGCGCCACCTCTTTAAAAACTCACTTACGTTTGTCCTTTTTCACTTTGAAAAGTTGGAAGGATCTGCTGAGGCCCAGTGCATATGCAGTGTATAGTGTCTATTATCACATTAATCTCAAAGAGATTCGAATGACGGTAAGTGTTCTCATGAAGCAGGAGGCCCTTGTCGTGGGATGGCATTTGGTCTCAGGCAGCACCACACTGGGTGCGTCCCCAGTCATCTGTAAGAGCTTGCTCCAGATTCTGATGCATACGGCTATATTGGTTTATGTAGTCAGTTGCATTCATTAAATCAACTTTATCATATGCTCTTTTAAATGTTTGGTTTATATATTTTCTTTAAAAATCCTGGGCTGGCACATTGACTGGGAAACCTGAGTGAGACCCAGCAACTGCTTCTCTCCCTTCTCTCTCCTGAGGTGAAGCTTTTCCAGGTTTTGTTGAAGAGATACCTGCCAGCACTTCTGCAAGCTGAAATTTACAGAAGCAAATTCACCAGAAGGGAAACATCTCAGGCCAACATAGGCAAATGAAAAGGGCTATTAAAATATTTTTACACCTTTGAAAATTGCAGGCTTGGTACAAAGAGGTCTGTCATCTTCCCCCTGGGATATAAGATGATCTAGCTCCCGGTAGAGGATCACCAGTGACAACTATAGCAGTTGTATTGTGTAACAAGTACTGCTCCCAGCAGCAATTAGGGAGGAAACTAGTCTAAATTATTTCAACTGGAAAAAAGAAAAAAGAGTCCTCTTTTTTTCCCAGCCTTTTGCAGAACACAGTAGACAGAACTGCCACCTTCAATTGGTACTTTATTCTTTGCTGCTGTTTTTGTATAAAATGACCTATCCCATGTTTTTGCATGAATTTATAGCAGGAAAAATCAAGGGATTTCCTATGGAAGTCCTGCTTTATTCCAGGTGAAGGGAAGGAAGTGTATATACTTTTGGCAAGTCATACAGCTCAAATGTCATGAGATTTGTGATGTTAGAGGGAGATGGAGAGGCTTCCTGATGCCTCACCTGCAGGGTCCTTTGCCTCTGAAGTTCTAGCCATGAGGTTTCCAGGTAGGACAGCTGCTCCCCAAGCCTCCTGAGGACACAGGAAGAGACGGAAGGAGCACCTTGACAGACTTGTGTGAGTCTTCTCGAAGGAGTGTTGACTCAGAACCCAGAGACAATACAAAACCCCTCACTTCCTCTGAGAGGGCCAAATGCTGAGTCTGAAGTATGTGCCTGGTGTGAAATGATCTATGGCCTGTTTCTTACACAGGAAGCCCCCGAACCTCCTGTGCATGTGTTCATGTTCCCAGCCAGCTCTGAGACCCAGGACACAAATATTCCATTTTGGCTTCTGCTAGAGCAGTCATGGTTCCTCTCCTAAAAGCCATGGGCAGCAGTTTCCGAGGGCCTGCATTATCCACCTGCTGCACGATCCTGTGAGGGCTTCCTGTGGCACACAGCCCTCTGGGTGCTTGGGAACTAGCTTCAGGCACAGCCTGATTCTGGTGATCCGGTGATCTATGGAAGTCCTGTCTTACTCCAGGTGAAGGGAAAAAAAAAAAGCCTATACTTTGGCAGGTTATGAACTTTGAATGTGATGAAATGACACGTTTGGCTGCATTTGGATGGTGTTTTAGAACCCTCATTGCTCAGACCTGAAGGCTACTTCTAGGAGCATGAAGTTTGAGTTTTGTGTTTTTCCAAAGGCTACTTCTTGGCCCTTTTTCTTTATAGACTAGACCACCAGAGGAGGATGTGTGGGATTGTAGGCAAACCCACCTGTGGCATCACTGAAAATAAATTTGGTCATACCTAAGAGGTTAGGAAATGGTGCCATTCCCAACTTAGAGTGCTACATAGGTGCTTTGGGCGTATGTAACATTAGTGTCCTTCCTTGAAGCCACAAGCTAGTTTTCTTAGTTTTAAAATCCTGTTGTATGAATGGCATTTGTATATTAAAACACTTTTTTAAAGGACAGTTGAAAAGGGCAAGAGGAAACCAGGGCAGTTCTAGAGGAGTGCTGGTGACTGGATAGCAGTTTTAAGTGGCGTTCATCTAGTCAACACGACCGCGTGTGTTGCCCCTGCCCTGGGCTCCCCGCCATGACATCTTCACCTTGCAGCTTGTGCTGAGACTGACCCAAGTGCAGCTAGCACTGGGACATAGATCCTTGTCTTCAGCACCTTCCAAGGAGCCAACTTTTATTCCCTTTCCTCTCTCCCCTCCCCACCTCGCTTCTTCCCAATTTAGTAACTTAGATGCTTCCAGCGCATACGTAGGTAGCTACCCCAGCCGGTTTGGATTACAGGCCTGTGCTGGAACATCATCTCAGTTGGCCACCTTCCTGGCAGGCTGTAGACCTGACATTTTGAGACAAGCCTAGAGTCAGGAGCAGGGACTTTGACTCTTAGGAAGAGCACACATGAGGGCAAGGCTGCTGGCAGACGTCTCCATTGTCCTTATGTTGTCTGTGTTGTATTTTTTTTTTTATTGACCATGGTGATTATTTTTTTAAACCATCGTTAACATACTGAAGTGAGCTATAGCACATATCGTGTGCTTAGTTTGTTTATTTTTCTCCATCTCCCCTTGGCTTCCTAGAGTTTGGACATATTCCAGGCTAAATGCTTTTACTCAAGACTACAGAAAGGTTTGAAGTAGTGTGTGCATGGCATGCACGTATGTAAGTAATCTGGGGAAGAAGCAAAGATCTGTTTCATTCTTAGCCTCAGGCCTCATGAGGGTCTCCACAGGGCCGGAGCTCAGGTTACACCACTCCTTCGTCCTTACAGGAGATGTAGGGAGAAGAATCTGCAGGCTGCTTGTAGGACTGTTCACCAGGGGGGATACCAGCAGCAAGAGAGGGCACCCGTTTAGCCCTGGACCCTGTTTCTTACTGTGTGACTTGGCTAGAGTTGGGAGTTCCCCCAAAATAAACGTGTCCCCATTTTACCAGAACCAAACCTCAACACAGCGAAGCTGTACTGTCTTTGTGTGGCAAAGATGTTCCCTTGTAGGCCCCTTTCAGGTAACAGTCTTCACAATGTATTTTCATCACGGTTTAGGGAGCATCAGCCGCTTCTCAAGTGGGTAGGGAAAGCAGAAAAACGTACGCAAGAGGACATGGATCCAAAATGATGATGAAGCATCTCCCATGGGGAGGTGATGGTGGGGAGATGATGGGCTAAACAGGCAACTTTTCAAAAACACAGCTATCATAGAAAAGAAACTTGCCTCATGTAAACTGGATTGAGAAATTCTCAGTGATTCTGCAATGGATTTTTTTTTAATGCAGAAGTAATGTATACTCTAGTATTCTGGTGTTTTTATATTTATGTAATAATTTCTTAAAACCATTCAGACAGATAACTATTTAATTTTTTTTAAGAAAGTTGGAAAGGTCTCTCCTCCCAAGGACAGTGGCTGGAAGAGTTTTGGGGCACAGCCAGTTCTGAATGTTGGTGGAGGGTGTAGTGGCTTTTTGGCTCAGCATCCAGAAACACCAAACCAGGCTGGCTAAACAAGTGGCCGCGTGTAAAAACAGACAGCTCTGAGTCAAATCTGGGCCCTTCCACAAGGGTCCTCTGAACCAAGCCCCACTCCCTTGCTAGGGGTGAAAGCATTACAGAGAGATGGAGCCATCTATCCAAGAAGCCTTCACTCACCTTCACTGCTGCTGTTGCAACTCGGCTGTTCTGGACTCTGATGTGTGTGGAGGGATGGGGAATAGAACATTGACTGTGTTGATTACCTTCACTATTCGGCCAGCCTGACCTTTTAATAACTTTGTAAAAAGCATGTATGTATTTATAGTGTTTTAGATTTTTCTAACTTTTATATCTTAAAAGCAGAGCACCTGTTTAAGCATTGTACCCCTATTGTTAAAGATTTGTGTCCTCTCGTTCCCCTCTCTTCCTCTTGTAAGTGCCCTTCTAATAAACTTTTCATGGAAAAGCTCCTGTGCCAGGAGCTCAGTCTGATTCTTGCTGCTGTCTGTGGGTGGAGAGAAGATTTAAAAGGAAGCCCGGGGGGGGGGGGTCCCAGGGACTTCAGGGCTCAGGAGGACCAGAGGAAAATGTCTGTAAGCCCAGATATACCTTGACCAATCATGTGCCAGGCCACATTCTGCTGTGGTCCTCATGTAATACCCAGCTGCCCTCATTCACTCACCAAGGGCAACATGCAGTGCCAGCAGAAGCCCCTGGGCCATCTGCACAAAGGTCAAAAGTTTCTCAATGGGTGTATCTCGCTATTCCGCAAACCTAAACACCATGTGTCCCACTGATGCTATCTCTGCAGTGCCATCTTATATTTTACTTCCTCTGTACCCCGAGGCCTTTGGCAAATGAATGACACCAACCCAACCTCAAGCCCTGCCACCTCTTGCCTCTGCTAGTCCCTCCTAGCCTGATTCCTCCATATTGTCAGGGTGTCTTAAATGCCACCAGATTTGTCTTCCCACAGGCATGGAGGTTCACAAGTAACTAACTTGGTTTCCACATCTGCCAGCTCAGATGACTGTTAGCACCTGTGAAAATTCATTTTGAATTCAAAACACCCAAGGAGAAAGGGACTTCAAAGTTGTTTCCTTGGCTAGATCTTACACTGACCCCAGAAGATGTGGATAAAGAAAAACGCTGATTAAAATGTAAACTGTTGGCCAGGCGTGGTGGCACAACACCTGTAATTCCAGCACTTTGGGAGGCAGAGACAGGCAGATCACTCGAGGTCAGGAGTTTGAGACCAGCGTAGCCAACATGGCGAAACCCCATCTCTACCAAAAAATACAAAAATTAGCTGGGTGTGGTGGTGCACGCCTGTAGTCCCAGCTACTTGGGAGGCTGAGATGGGAGAATCGCTTGAACCCAGGAGGTGGAGGTTGCAGTGCTCATACCACTGCACTCCAGCCTGGGCAACAGAGTGAGACACTGTCTGTCTCAAAAAAAATGTAAAATGCCTTTTGGTTTTTAAGAGTCTGAATAAGCAGAGTTCGGGGGAGAAAAGGATGAAATGGGTTGGCGTAATCATCTGGTGTGACCACATCTGCAGCAGTCCTCCTAAGGACCTCCCCAGCATCATCTAAACACCTCCCTTACCAAGAGGAGGCAGGTTGCACCGTAAGGGCCTATAGATTTGGCCTCTGAGAACTGCAACAAATTCCTGCCTTTATGATGATTTGGTTGGTTCTTCCACCTTCCTACCCCCTTAACAGCTTTCCTCAAGGGTTTATGTAGCTGTTTGGGTCAACAGCTGACCCAAACCCGTCCTTTTAACCCAACCTGTTCCTTGCGATGCACGATTTTAAAATTCCAGCTATTTGTTAGACGTGATCCAAAACACAGCGCCCCCAAACTAAATCATCTTCCCACCTCACTTGAGCCAGCTCCCTTTTATGCTTCCCCAGATTTTATCAGTAGCCTCTTCACTCCCATTTTCCAAGCCCAGAGCAGCTTGACGCATTTCTTTTCCTTGCCCTCCATCACCTCTCTGCTGCTGCGATCTCCCTTTTAGAAAGGTCCTACTCCCTGAACTTCCTGGTTCTCCCTGGCCCTCTCGTACAATCTGCTCTTTTTCTTGGGCCTACACCTCTTCTGCCTGCTTCCTTGTTGGTATTCCCAGACCACTGTTCTGCTGACTCCTCCCTAAGTGATCTCATCTACCCTGATGATTTCAAGCCACATAAACGCTAATGACTCCCAAATCAGTACTTACAGCCCAGACTTTAATCCCGAGCTTCAGACTCATGTCCAGCTGACTGCTGGCTGCTGGCACACGGAGGGGCCACAAGTACCTCAAACTCACAATCAAATAAACAGAATTCATGGTTTCTCTTAAAACCATCCTTCTCCTCTGGCCTTCAGCCCTGTTTTAGACATGACCATTGACCCAACCTACATCCACAGAAGCCACAGCAGTCCACCAGTCCTCTGCTCCCCACCTCCACACAGTCCTGCTTCTCCAATCTCTCTGCTCTAGTCCCACTTGCACCGCCCTAAACTGCAGGTCCTCTAGTGCCTGGACAACTGCACCAGCATCATAACAGGTCTCCTAGCCTCCAGATGGCTTTCCTATAAAGGCACCCTTCATACTGCCCCCAGTAACCAATCTGACCATAGATGCTTCCCCTAGTCCACTGCACACATTCTAAGGTCTTTGCCCTGGAGCATTTGGCCCTCCTTTGCCCTTACCTAGCATTCACTGCTCCCTGCCTTAACCTCTACAATCCGGCAACTTGCAGTCCTCATGGATCATCCTTGTCTTCATGGCTGCTTGTGCTTAGAACATCAACTTCTCCCTGGCCCACCCCCTGCTCCCCAGCACACCACCAGTTCGCCTGGCTAACTTTTACTAATGCTTTGTGCCTCCATTCAGACATCTCCTCCAGGAAGCCTCTCATAAACATCTATCTCTGTTGCCACAGTCCCCTCTCTAGGCTGTGAGTTCCTTGAGAGCAGAGTTTACATTTTATTCTCTTATCCCTGGCTTCTTTTTGGCCACCACATATTTTTGCCGAGTAAATGAATCAGTGTCCATATCTAGTAAATTCTATCTTAGCAGTATATTTTATATACATTTCCACAGTGCTTACAGCAAGTCCTTATATATGACTGAAGGAATATAGTTCCTGATTACCTGCTATCACAGCTATTCCAAAATTCTAATCTGTGTCTCTGCAGTCCAGGGATAGCAAATATATGGCAAAATTCCCCTCTTCTCTATTTCTATCCATGGCAAAAACCACTCATCACCGGGTTGGGTCCATCCTCAGCCTCAGACTCTTTCTCAACACAGCTAATTGATTAGACAGAAAAACTGCTTATACTGCTGCCACGTTTTCCTGGAATGTAATTATGGTTAGATGCCTTTTCTGCTCAAAACCTTTGGCTCCTCACTTACCTCCAGAGTAGGCACAGACTCTACAAGGTCCCCTCCGGCATCACCCCATCCTCATCTGCCACCATTTCTCTATGTGGACTCCTTGCATTTTCCCAGCACATCCCCTCACTCTTCTTTCCGTACCTTTGTTCAAGCCATAACTCCAACAACTTTGCTGTCTCCACTCACCTATCTGTCCCAATCCTTTATCCTTCTAGCTCGACCCAAGCAGCATTATTTCCCCTAAGTCAGCGGTTCTCAAAGTGGGTCCCAGGACCGAACCAGCAACATCGGTTATCACACAGATGTTAAAAGATGCAAATTCTCAGGCCCCACGCCAGGCCTACTGAAGCCGCAACTCTGGAGTGGGGCCCTCCAGGTGACTGTGACATAGCTCACTTCTGAGAACCATTGCTCTAAGATACACTTCCTGTTCTCCCCAACCCACTGTGTTCTCTCCTTCCCACAGCCATTAGGGCTGGTCACAGCACTCTTCACATGCTGTCTTGGCATTGTCTTTTGTGACCTTGTCTGGTTTACCCCCTGCTCCCACCTGAGTTGGACTCTGAGCTCATGGAAAGGAGAAACTACATCCTGACTCAAGTCTGTGTCCTCTGCCACACCTAGCTCAGATTCTGGCACCAACGACGTTCACAGTCAGTGTTGGCTGGACCCTGAGTTCTTGTTTCTGCTCTCACCAGGGTAGAAGGAACAAATTTAAGGCCATCTAACTTCACCATTAATGACTTCCTGAGAATTTCCTGGGGAAGCATGATTGTTGCAGGCCATGTCCTTGGAATTCAGATTAAAAGAATCTTTTCTCTCCTAAACTATGCTGTTGTTTCCATAAAGTTCCTACCCTAGGCCTTAGTCCACATTTTTGTGTAATAGCATTAAAGCCACCTGGCTGATAATAGCAAGGGCAGGAGCAATGATTGGACACTTCATTAGAGAGAACCCAAGAGGCTTCCTAGTCAGTAAACTGGGCATAAGCAAGCAGCTTGGGGTGCCTGGTTATGCCTCCCAGATCTGTAGTTGTGCGGAGGAAGTGTTTGGGCATAACAATGGATACACAGAAAGGGGTTTTAAAAGTTTTTTTTTTTTCTTTTCACCCCCAGGCCTGTGTTCCAAAGATGCAGTAATAACCATTAGGGCCAGGTTTTGAATCACAATGTTTTCAAAAGGAAACAAAGTAGAACTGTAAATCCCTAAGAGTGGGAATACGCTATTGCTGTTACCTTTTTTGTTAATTCTTCTGCAAACCAGAGGAACAACTTAGGATAGAGCAAGATACTTCCTATGCTAGAACTTAATTCTGAGTAAGGATACCTACATTAAGAGCAAGCTTTGTGATGTTAACAACAGGCATATGTAATGCCAAAGTATGAACTTTACAGGATCTCTAAGACGTTTTCTGTAAGAGCTTACATGCCAAAGATGCCAGGATGGATCACTAAACCCTGAGTGGAATCGAAAATACTAGAATTATGCCGCACAGTCAGCATTCTACTTTCATGAGACATACAAATTATGGGAAAGTTAACGGGGTTGTTTTCAAACTAACCTTGTACTAACATAGTACTGGGTTCAGTACACATGACCAGATTTTTTTACACTTACTCCACCTATAGTCCTCTAATAAGATTTGGTACTTAATGACATAATGCTGTAGCTAAACTGTCTATTGTAAAATTAACAGGGGCAGCAGAGAGTGAAGAGCAAATCTAATGCATTAGAACATTCACTGAAACTCTTGTCTCCATCAATCAGAACGTTCAATGAATCAGAACCCCTAATGAATCAGAACCTCTGACCACACTGGACACGTTTGCTAAATTTAGCTTTGTATCAGCAAACGCTGAAGCTCAGAATAGTTTACAGAGCTCTCATCTTACCCTTAGACAGTGATTCTTCTAAGACTGTTCTTCCATGGCAGGCCAAGGCAAGGCAAGGGGCATTCCACATGCTCTCTCAACGCCCATTGTTAAGAGACTGGCCCAAGGTTAAAGGAATCTGACAAGCCACGGCAAAAATGTTGATCCCGACCTCTCCACAGTGGGACCAGGAAATTAGCCATGTATCACATTTCACGTGTTAGAAGTAGTTTGCAGGAATGGCCTAACATGCTCTATGGTCCTTGAACCACATCCCATATTACTCAACCATCTAAGTCTAGCTTCCCTGAATCTCTAGCTTCTCTGAATTAGACGTGGCCAAGTTCTATAAATAGAGAGCAAGCAAACTGGTTCTGTCAATCTTCTCATACTCTGGCAAGATGGCATATTTTAAAATTATAAAAATATCTATGTCTTCATCACTCTAAAATTATTACATAACACATGATTTTCTCAGGGGAAAAATGTTTATTCTTGTCTTCCCTTACCTTCCAGCACTTATGTATGGACCTTCAAACTTTGTGATCATATTCATCAAACACAAACCATACTTTACAACCAAAACTAAGGGCCTACTATGTGCCAAACACTATGTGCCAAACACTATGTTATGCAAATCAAGAAATGTTTAAGGAAAAAACAACCAAAAACCAAGTCTCTTATTTTAAATTCCAGCTGGCAATTCTGTAACAACTTGTGGTAGCATGAACATAGGTCACTTTAGATAGACTGCAGCTATGACTGTAGTGTTCGCTCATGATCACTATTCTAACATGGGCTTTTAGTAGATTTCACTAGAGACCTTCATCCCGTATGTCCCTAGAAGAGGCCAATATCCCTGCATAGCTGAGGTCTTAAAAACATGACATTACATATGCAGGGTAAATTCTAAAATAGTGAGCTTGACAGACTCTTCCACTATTCACTATATATGTCTAATCCAATGAAGGATATAGGGCTTCCCTCACTCATACCCCCTAATAAAAAACCACAAAATCATAATAATAGACATTAGCACAGTTTATAAATAAATCACATTTTAATCATCTGGCTTTGTTTAACCTACAAAATCAAATTCACAGCTTTTTCTAGTCTGGTCTGTTTTTTCTAACCAGATGGCCTAGTATATTTTCTAAAACCTTCCATCTTTTAAGGAAAACATGTTCCACCTTTTTTTTTTTTTTTTTTTTTTTTGCAACCCCAGAGCCAACTTCCCTAATGCAATCACCTCAAAGAAACACTGATGGGCTGGTGGTGAACCACAGACTCAAAGTCTTTCAGAACAGTAAAAGAAAAAAAAAAAAAAAAAGGAAGGAACAAAAGGTCACTAAGCAATGTCCAGTGTTCCCTGGAAAGCCTCTTCCTGAATGCTCCAGTCACTGAGCTGTCCCCTCCCTGTGGTCACTCCTGCTGGCCCCTGTAGCATTCCATTCCTTCTGCCATCTGTTTCAGGTTCTGCAGTGCTTATAAGGTAGTGTCTGGAGGGGTGTGAGCCTTATTTCTTTCTGCTCCTAACCCAACCTGTTTCTTTCATGCTGTGTAAATGGTTCTAGAGCCCACCTAGGCCAGAACCAGTTCTCAGCTGGTGTGCGGGCACCTTCCATCCACTGTACTATGTGCCAGTTCAGAGCCACAGCATTAATGATCACAGTGAGGGCTAATGATATGCATTACAAAGTCTACAAAAACAAATAAGGATTTTTATTTGCAGTACTTTCCACTCTTCCTTTAAAAACTTGCCATTTGCTTATCAGTTCCTCTGGGGCTGACCCACTCAAACAAGACAAAGGATAAAGAACAAAAGATAGTCCTCCGAGGTTACAGGCTTGGAAGGGCAGAGAGGAGCTACGAACCTTGGAAGAAAAACAAGGTGCTCAGGAATTCATCGCCTAACATTTCACTTCCCCACCCACCCCTTAGTGCTCCCACTTTGGCAGTGATCTCTCTTTGGCTTTAAAGAGAAAGGGGGAAATGTGCCTTGTTTTGCGGGTGTGCGACAACACAGCTCTGGCATCTCAAGCAGCAGGGGAGAACTCTAAGACAGAAGAATTTCTTCATGAAAATCACGGTATGTTATCACATACTGTCTCCATGGCCCATACAAGGACTCCTTAAGGTTCTCTCTAACATACAACATATCCCCCACAACTCAGTAGAGAGGTTTTATTCCCACTGGAATAGAAATCCTTTGCCTCATTTATTACAGTCTAAAAATCCACACTGGCTTTTTGATTCTTTCTAGCATGAGCTCAGACACTATACTTCAAAAGAATGCCCAGAGGCATTTTCTTAGGTAGAGACTTAGCTGCGGGCTGAGACTTCGGCCCCACATAGCTCACATCAATTCTGCAGCTGCCTCCTTTCCTCCCAATAAAAGCATCATAGCTCAGAGCTACAAGCTCCTTGAATGGAGAAAACCCAAATCACCCAGGAAAGGTGACACAACTCCTGATGTGCAGTATCAAGTGTGAATGCTGGAAATGCTACTTAAAAGGTTGACCAGGAATGGCCTGGAGGTTGTCTTCAACTTGAGTAAATCACACAGACCTCTGAGATTTATCCTACCCTCATTCCTAGAACAAAAAAAAAGTATATTTAAGAAATCCTCACTCATTACTATCACTGTATTCCTCACTCTCTTACAATATACTGAGGGAAAAAAAGATTTCTCCTTAACCTCCTACTAAAAACTAAAATTAAGGGGACCCTATAAACAAGTCAGGCAGCCAACATGATAAGGGCAATTTTGGCAAAATATGACTGGGCTGAGTAGAGAGGTATCTCAGAGACAGCTAGCATCTTTGTTAGTCAAACCCTAGTATGAATAATTTAGTGCTCTTCATCAGATGAAAGGCCTTCAATTTCATCTCTGTCTCCCCCGATTGCCATCCAGAATGCTTTGGCCACCTGTGGAGAGAAGCATGCAACAAATTTTAGGCAACAGCTACATTTCAGCTTGTTTCATATGTCATACCTTAAACTGACTGAGACCTAAAATTCTGCACTTTGCCTTCCAGTCCTCTGGCAACACATATCAGAACCCTTGAATACCATTTGACCCATGATCGCCACATCTAGAAATTTATACCAAGGATATATTTAGAGTTGTATACAAAGATGATGTGTAAAGACATGCACAGCTTTGTTATTTATAGAAGCAAAAAATGCACATGACCTAAATGTCCAAAAGGGAACAGGATAAATTATGACACATATCAGGGAACACCATCAACCATACAAGTTTCCTGCCAATAGCATGTGTTGTGTTGGTAATAATAACACAAAACAACTAAGAGTTTTCTGGCCCAATAGTTAGAAAGGCAAACATCCTGAGTCTCAATAAAGGTTCCACATCACTCACCATACAGGTGAAAAATCTTGGTTTGACTGCAGCAACTATACTATTACTGTATAAATATTCAATTAGTTAGAAGTTAATATTCAATGAAAAGCTCACACTAAGACCCTTCAGAAATACACAAGTGTGATATATAATTATAATAATAGCACTGGACCTTTTATAGGTACTCAATAAATACCTGGCTGATTGTCTCACCTTTTCTGCATGCACTTTTCTTTGCTCGTGAGGAAGCGTCGCAGCCTTGTCTAGGGGGAAAATATATCTTAAGAAATTTGTCTAATAGCACAGGATAACCTGGAGTATATGAATAACACTAGAAGATGGGAGACGGGTTTCAAAGACATGTTTATGATGTAGTCATTACATGTATTAGGAAGTTTAAGTCTTCCAAATTTTCCAGATGGGAATGATGTGAGTAAATTGGTAGGGATCTTACAGTTTCCACCTTATGTAACACATTGAAAGAAACAGAAGGCAAAAGCAGGAAAAGTAAAAAGAAAGAGAACGAAGATGGAAAAATCTTCCCCAGGGAATTTTTTTTTTTTTTTTACCAAGTCCCAGGAGTAGCTAAGTTTCTCAAGACAGCTGAGACCAGAACAAGGAATCCAATCCAGCAGTTAACAAAATAAAATGCTACTACGTAAAATAGACAAGCATCAACATGGGAACATATTAGACACAATAGATCTGATTACCTTTCATTTCCTTTAACTTTGAAAAGAGTCTTTCAAAATTCTCCACATCTCCTCCAGTGGTAAGACTGGCTAATTCTTGAATATCCAGATCTAACATGGGATCTGAAATAGGGATTTGTCACATTATCTGTCACGTTATTTGCATATGTGCTACACTCAGAGAATCCTAAGGCAAATGCTAACCTTGATGAAGTCACCAATGATCGAAGGCCCAGTGTATACCAGCTTTACAGCTCATGGTGCCTCATCCTGCTTGGCTGCTAGTGGGCCCTCACAAATGAAGAGTAACTATTTTATCCTCACAACATTGTCATGAGGTAAGGAGTACTATTTCCATTTTAAAGATAAGAAAACCACATCTCAGAGTTGAAGTGACTTGCCGAGGTGACAGCTAGTAAGTTGATTCAGACGCAGGTGTTTCCAACTCTGAAAGCATACTCACTCCACTAAGGTACACTGATTCACCAATAATGACTAAAGTTTATGCCATATTTTACTGTACAACAAATATTTTCACATCTATTACCGACAACCACTATAAAAGGTGATTAGAACAGATAACATTATCTGAGAATAACAGAAATGATATAAAAAAAAAACCTGTATCTAAAAATGAACTCATCTAAAATTATAGCTATTCAGAGGTAGAGCTGATTTAAATTCATATTTTCTTACTACAAATCTTTTACTGTTTCTACCTTGGCACACTGCTTCTTTATTAAAGTTTGTTTTTAATCAGAATTTTAACTCCTTCTCCACTCCAGGCCCACTATGTTTAGAATGTCTTCCCTGCCCATCCCACTTTCACAGGTCTCCTTCCTTAGAATTCTTTCTACACTTATTGTTTCCAGAACTGTCTTAGCACTTGCATATATTACCTTGTATTCTAACATTTCTCCACCACTACTTTAATAAATACTACTACCATAAGAGAGAATTTGCTTTGGATCTGCACCACTGAATGCTTTAATTTACATGGTTCCACTGCATCTTTGCAACAGCCCTATGAGGAAAGATTTATCACCGTTATTTTACAGAAGAGGAAACTAATGCCAACAGAGGTTAATTTACTCAAGGTAAGGCCATTACTAGCGATAAAGCCATGATTTGAACCCAGCTGTACAGGACTCCAATGACTATGACCTTAACCATTACATTATAGGTCCTATCTCTATATTTTTAGACTAAGCTCCATGAAGATAGGATGATGACTTATAATTATTTGCATCTATCACAATGCCATATAGACAATTTGGTGTTAAAAATGCATCTTGGTTAATATATTTGCTTTCGTTCAATGGACATGTCATGTAGGAAGTTGGTATATAGGGCTGAAGATAAAAGTTTGTGATTTATCTGTGTATACATAGTAATTGAGCTGTTAATGTAGACAGAATCACTCCATGCCTAAATATAGATTTGGAAGAGTTTAAATGCAGCAATGAAGAATGACAATATTTAAAGGCTGGGTAAGGAAGGGTATCTACCAAAGAAAGAGAAGGAATAATCAGAGAAGTAGGAAGAAAACCAGGCGACATCGTGTTGGGTGAGGCATGGGAAGAAAATGTTTCAAAGAGGAATTGATCTGTAACACTGAATGCTGCCACGAGGTCAAGATGAGGACTGGAAAATATCTACCCCATTTAGCGGCATGGAGGTCATTGTTGGCCTTTGCACAGAGCTGTTGTAGTGGCATACCAGGGGCAAAAGACAGACATGAGTGAGGTGAGGAGCAAATGGGAGGTGAGGAATGGAAACAAGTTGAGTAAAGAGATAAGGAGGAAGATGTGGAAGTGTTTGGTTTTTGTTGATTTGGTTTTGCCTTAAATCTTTTTCTTAATTTAGTCTTTAAAAAAAACTTGCAAAAATAGTACACAGAGTTCCTATATGCTCTTCATCCACTTTCCCCTAGTGTTAACATCGTTTATGACCATGGTACAATTATAAAAATCAAGAAGTTAATATTGGTATAATGCCATTAACCATGCCATAGACTTCATCGGTTTTTCCACTAATATCCTTTTTCTGTTCCAAGATCCTACATGGAATTTAGTTGTCAAGTCTCCTTAGTCTTCTCCAATTTGTGAGAGTTCCTCAGTCTTTCACGACTTTAACACTTGTATGTCAGTTATTTTGTATAATGTCCCTTAATTGGGTTTGTCAGATTATTTTCTTATTATTAAATTGCAGTTACGCATTTTTGGTGAGATTACCTTCTCACTGCATCCTATCAGGAGGGCTATTATGTCAATATGTCTTATTACCAGTGATGTTAACCTTCATTACATAATTAAAGTGGCTGGCATCTGATGAGTTTCTCCAGTGTAAAGTTACTATTTTCCCCTTTGTAATAAATAAACATCTTGAGAGAGATACTTTTAGACTATGCAGATATACTACTTCTCCTCAAACTTTCACCTATGCTACCAAGAACTATTACTGTGTTTTGTGCCTAATGATGGCTTTCTATTTTCCTCATTCCTTCTATATTTATTACTTGGGATTCTTCTGGAAGGAGATGCTGTCCTTTCTTTCTCATTTGTTTATTCAATTATTTATTTATATTAGTATGAACTCATGGATACTTAGCTTACTCTATGGGTTATAACCCAATACTATATTAATCTACTTTGCTGGTCAAATTGTTCCAGATTTAGCCACTGGAAGCTCTTTCAGGTTGGTCCCTATGCCCTTTCAACATGTCCCCATTCTTTTTTGAGAATTTTCTTAATTTCTGGTACCATGAGATGCTCCAGGGTCATCCTGTATTTTTCTTGCCCAAGTCCTGGAATCAACCACTTCTCCAAGGAGCCCTAGTTCCTTTTATTGGAGAATGGTATTTAGAAAGCAAGATCTGGCCAGGCGCAGTGGCTCACGCCTGTAATCCAAGCACTTTGGGAGGTCGAGGCAGGTGGATCACCTGAGGTCGGGAGTTTGAGACCAGCCTGACCAACACGCAGAAACCTCGTCTCTACTAAAAAACAAAACAAAACAAAATTAGCTGGGCGTGGTGGCACATGCCTGTAATCCCAGCCACTCAGGAGGCTGAGGCAGGAGAATCGCTTGAACCCAGGAAGCGAGATTGCGGTGAGCCGAGATCGTGCCACTGCACTCCACCCTGGGCAACAAGAGCGAAACTCCATCTCAAACAAAAACAAAAACAAAAACACAACAATACACACACACACAAAAAGAAAGCAAGATCTGAGTGCTAAGTGTGTCCACTGCTATGGTGGTATTGTTGCTTCTAGGCCTCTCAGTGGACAGAACTAGGAAATATATGTGTGTATACTAATACACGCATATACACACACATCTGTATTTATTTTCTTAACTGTAAGTATATTTTTAAAGCCATGAGTTCATACTGATACATTAGATTCCAATCCAGTACCAAACGGTACATCTTGGCCTTCCCTTTTCCTTATTTGTAACCTTTTTCCTCTGGCAGTGAGAAACCTAACTCTCACTATCTATATTTTTTATTTTCTATATGTCAGTATATGTGTGGTGTATAAAATATCTATATATAAAATTTCAGAATTGCTGAGCCATGCTCCTATAAGAAACAAATTTACTAAGTAGAGTTCAGTATCTGTGTTCAGTTATTTTTGTTTTTAGCCTTACGGTATCTAGTCCAATTACTGTTTTCTAAAGTTACTTAGGTTAGTGCTTGAAGTCCCCACCCACTTCAGTGTGATTACTAGTTTGTTTTAATGGCAGAGACTCTGGCAGGTTTAAAAGCCAATGGGAAGGATTCAATTGAGAGGCTAAGGATGAATAAACTGGAGAGAAAAAAAATTATACATAATTTTTTCTTCTTCATATGTTTCTATAACCAATCACTTGAGTTTTCTACATGAATTATCTCATAAGAAAAAAGAGTTTTAAAAATTTATTACTGCACATGAGCCCTCTGTAGCATAAAGATAAAGTAGGAATATCAGTAGTTCCCCAGCGAAAGAAGATTTATAGTTATTGTCAAGTAAGCTCCTTGGTTTTCTGGCTTTTGGACAGCATACTGGATTCCAGCTTCAGCTCCAGGCCCTTCTTGCTAGATGTCCTTGGACAAGTTATTAAACTTCTCTGCAAAACTTCATTACCAAATGAGAAAGGGGATATAAAAGAACTTTAAAAGCATGTGGAAGGGCTTATAAATATAAAGTTGTATTATTCTTGTCACCATCGATTCTGACTTCTGTTAAATATTATGAAAAAACTACGTGATACAGAGCTAGCTGTTTCGCCACCTGGTTCGGTCTGCCTTGGCTAAGATTATCTGAATCAAGATCCTGCTAGGAGAATTAAAGAGAAAATGGTACCCACATATTTGTTATGTATTTATTCTTCTTCCTTTTTCTGATAGCCACTGGCAAGGCTCACATTCATGTGTGGTATACTACCAATTTTTTTCCCTTCTCTGTGTTTAAAGTCAATTTCCCCCTCAACGATTTCTGCCCAGATACCTATTCCAAGTTGCACAAAGCTCTCTCTTGGCAGCCAAAGGAGGAACTTACCCACAATGCTATCAACCTGGGCATCTGTTGTGTTAGATGCACCACCCCGATGATCAGAGAGGGATTCAGTACTATCTGCTGCTGGCAAATGGGGTTGCTGTTGAGGAAAATACACATAAGCAACAATTTAATCGTAGACTATTTCAGAACTAAATCCAAAAAAGCTCACACTTTCAGTCCTTGGTTGGCTTGAGAAAAGAGTAATAGGAACTGGAGGCAAAGAAAGAAGAGCAAGATCACATTAAAAAAATAAAAGGCTAAAACTTAACTAACCCAGAAGTACTTTCCCCCAAGGAAGAACTAGAAAGCGTTGATTTTGCTTTAGACTACTAAAACATGTTTTTTGTTTGTCTCATTTAAGATCCATGTTATATTCAAAATGTGAAAATGTAACATAATCGTAACACAAATAGCTCAGAGGCTGTTGAAAAAGATCCCTGGAAAGACAATGTGGCACTGTATAATTTGCTCTTGGCTCCAGCTGCTGACCAAGGTAAACCTGGAACAAAGTTCTTAAGGATGCAGGGTTGAAACTGGACTACAAGCTCATCGAGGACAGGGACCTTGCCTCAGATTTGCCAAGGTCTTTTACACAGGAAGTACTAAAAAAGCACCATGAATTTTATTTTCTATTTAAAGATCTGAAGGCAAATTAATGCCTCAGGGAAATCCTAGCATATTTTAGAAAGCATCCTAGTAAAAATAAAACCAAAGCTGTAAACATCTTGAAAGGGCTTACTGCTTTAGCAAGGGCTGTTTTAGACCTTCCTTTCATCTATTTTTAACATTCTCTGTCACCTTTTAAATGGAAAGGAAAACAATGGTGAATGTGTCAAGATTCATAATGACAAGGAGAAATTAAAGCCAAAGAGGGAAAAAAGATCCAAGAAAAACCTTTACCTCTGGGTGACAGGGGTCTGCTGACCCAATGCTATGGTTTGTTCCAGTCAATGAGTTGAGAAGGCTAAAGCCTTGGTTCCTATCTGAAAAGGAAAAATACACTTACTGAAATTTGTCATTTACATTTTAAACTGTTCAAATGGCTATGATGATGAAACAAAGGCTACTTATTTGTTACCAAAGTTCTAACTACATATATATATATTTTTGAGACAGGGTCTCACTCTGTAGCCCAGGCTAGAGTGCAGTGGCACAATCACAGCTCAGTGCAACCTTGAAGTCCTGGGCTCAAGTGATCCTCCTTCCTCAGCCTCCTGAGTCGGTGGGAAAACAGGTGCCTGCCACTGTGCCTGGCTATTTTTTTAAAAAATTATTTCTTGTTTTTTGTAGAGACAGGGTCTCACTATGTTGCCCAGGCTGGTCTTGAACTCCTGGCCTCAAGCCATCTCCTGAATCAGCCTCCCAAACTGCCAGGATTACAGGCCTGAGCCACACCCCTGGCCCTGAATACATTTTTTTTAAGTACATTTAAAAAAAAAATCACAGACTATTAGTCCAGGTGGAAAATAATAGCAGGGCCATTATGACAAACAAAAGGCCAGTGGTTCTATTTGCAAAGATTAACAGCACTAATGCTTTCATAGCCACTATGAACTAATATTCCATTGTTTTAAATAATCAAAAACATTTAAAAAATCAACACCAAGGCATTCATATCAGGTGAAGGCACTCAGGTGAAAAGGAATATGAATGCTTTTTGAAAAAAGTTCTAGGGCTGGAAGCGGTGGCTCACGCCTGTAATCCCAGCACTTTGGGAGGCCGAGGCCGGCGGATCACAAGGTCAGGAGTTCAAGACCAGCCTGATCAACATGGTGAAGCCTTGTCTCTACTAAAATTACAAAAAATTAGCCAGGCATGGTGGTGGGCGCCTGTAATCTCAGCTACTCGGGAGGCTGAGGCAGGAGAATCGCTTGAACCCAGGAGGCAGAGGTTGCAGTGATCTGAGATCACACCACTGCACTCCAGGCTAGGCAACAGTGCGAGACTCCGTCTCAAAAAAAAAAAAGAAAAGAAAAAAACTCTAATTCAGATATGAATGAAGCATCTACAGTTAAGACTCCCAGTATGCTGTTTGTATTTACAACGGAGGACAAATCTGGAGCAAAACATCTAGCACTGTTCAAAGTATAAGGGCCAGCCTTGATCCAGCAGTGTTCCCCAGAATGACCTGAAACACTTTATTAAAACTATCCTAGTATTCAAGGACGCTATCTGAGATTCGCTGAGTCAGCATCTTTAGGACAGAGATCATGGAATCTCAACTTTTAGCAAGTGCTCCAGGAGGGTCTTATGAACACAGTAGTTCGAAAAACACTGCCTTAGAGTAGAACATGAGACTGTAACCCAAGAGTAACAGTACAGAAGTCAAAGACTTTCTCTCTCAAAACGACAACTTTCTCCCACCTTGCCTTTCCTCTCTATCTCTTCCCTGACCTACTCGCATCTCTCTTTCTCTAAACTACCTATAAATTCCCTATACCCTTTCCCCTGCCAGATACCTGGTCATACAGAGATATCAAAAGAGAGAAACTTCGCAGTGTCCTTCCTTCTTCCCTTCACTTGGGAAGATCTGCCTTTTAAACTGGGATGAAGCCTCAAATGTGGCCTGCTAGGCTGTAGCCTGCAGATTTCTGGAGCCTGACTCTCGCCACGGAGGCAGTCATATGTAGCTATCAACCCAGTACCTCTGCATTAAAGGCTACCTTGGTCTGGGCAAAACTAAGAGGCTGCTGCTGCCCTACTGCTTTTCATTCTGTACAACCTCAACAGCGGCAGCATGGTCAGAGGTTCATGTGTACTCCTGGAGCCCCCCTTATCTCCTCATCCAAAGGCCTGGGTGCCCAATCCAAAGACAGGGGACCAAAGTTTCAGCAGGGTAGGACATGGAGGCTCAGAGGCCCGAGAGAAGCAGATCCATGCAGTGTCCTACGATGACAGTTTCAGAGCCTAAGTATGTTTATTCAAACATCAGCATGGTTCTTTCTTTTGGCCAATGTGTTATTGATTTTAAAGTAGCTGTACGTAGTTATGTAATACTCAGACACGGATTTTACCTGTCATTAAGATACATGAGTGCTCTTATAATATACTTTAAGCTATTTGTACAAAAGGCAATATCTGAGTAATAAACTACTTCTGCAAGAGAGCCCTCACTTCTATTACTGGAAATAACTTGGACCTTGGGTAATTTTCAAATTCAGTTCATAAATCTCTCCATATTCTAATTCCACAGCTTATATTTTTCCTCTGTTAGGCATCCCCTAAACTTGGCAGGCCAGAGTGCAACTCAAAGAATAATGCAATACAATGTCAGTTTATGCATGTTATGAAACCAAAGCAGTCTATTTGAAATGCCTAATTCTTTTTTTTTTTTTTTTGAGACGGAGTCTCACTCTTTTGCCCAGGCTGGAGTGCAGTGGCGCGATCTCGGCTCACTGCAAGCTCCGCCTCCTGGGTTCACACCATTCTCCTGCCTCAGCCTCCCGAGTAGCTGGGACTACAGGCGCCCGCCCGCCACCACGCCCGACTAATTTTTTTTTGTATTTTTATTGGAGACGGGGTTTCACCGTGTTAGCCAGGATGGTCTCGATCTCCTGACCTCGTGATCCGCCCGCCTTGGCCTTCCAAAGTGCAGGGATTATAGGCGTGAGCTACCGCACCCGGCCGAAATGCCTAATTCTTTACAGTGGCTGCCTGCAAAGAGAACTGGGAGGGACGGGAGTTAGGAGTAGGAGCTAGACTCATCACTGTATACTGTAAACCTTTAATTTTTGTTACATGTTCATGTATTATTTACCTATTCGAAGAGATTTTTTGAAATTTAATAATTTTATGCTGTGTATCACAATTAAAACTTTGAAAAAAAAATTAATGCCCCAATTAGAATGGATAAAATTATGAAAAAGTCAAAATAGTAGGAAGAAAACTGAACTAGTGGTCAGAAAACTTGTCTTTCATTCCTGGCTCTGCCTACCTGTATGACCTTAGACAAATTAATCAGGTTCACAATTGACTAAGAGTTTACAATCAGGTTTCAGGCTAATTATAATAAGCCAGAAGGACTTTTGCTCATATTATAAACAATGAAGAATTTAGTCAACTAACAAGAGAGTTCATTATGTTCCGCTGCTTATATTTTAAGGAACTTAGAAACATACAAATTGACACAACGAGAAAAACAATTCATTTTTGTTTACCCAAAGTAGACTGCTCGCATATTAACATTGCTCAAAAAACTTAGATGATATTTTATATACCTATGGCTTTTAAAAAAATTCTGTTCTGCCTGGTTCAATGTTTATTAAAATTCCATCCACATGCACTCACTGTACAACTATTCTTCTCATAGAAAAGAATTACATAAATCTTTTCTTGCTTGCTAGATTTTTCTCCCCAGGATTCAGGGCATGGAAATGTCATCCCTATTAAGAAGGATTTATGCCTTTAGCAAGTAGTTGCTGAAACTGGCTCTAGCATCTACGGTTTTATTGATGCCACAAAACTCTAGACTAGGAAAGAATAAATAAAATTCACCTCCTCAGCTGATTCTTATGGAACTTCAGGGATGCAGAAAGGGGCAGCTGTTAAGTGATGTAAAATAAATTATTCTGGAAGGCACAATTAGTATGTTAAACTGTGGTCCTAAAAACATCTGATTCAGTTTTAGTAGTCTAGTAAGTTGACACCAGTGGATGCATGGATAAAAATGAAAATATCATGAAAAAATCTGGCGGTGCTGGTCATTAGCATAGATTCTTCCAGAAAGTGTCAGAAACAAAACTATAGCCTCTAGAATAAAGATTTTAAATTGGAAATTCTTAAGCCTTGGGATGATTTTTTTTTAACAATAAGAAGTTAAAAAAACTTGAAATATATGAAATTATTTGCCACCTCTTTACAAATCTAAGGGCACACTTAACTTTAGAAGCATAAAATGCATCTCTCATAGCAATTTTGACTTACATGAAACATTTAGAGAATTCAAAACCTAGGCAAAGGGGGAAATTTCAGTATGGGTGAAGGGGAAAAGTTGCTTTTTAAAAAGTATTTTTTTCCTTTTAATTTTTCTGATTTTTTCCCTTCTCCATTATTTACCAGGCAATATGACAAGCATATGAATTTGGAAATAAGGCATGGATATGAATCCTACTTCTACTATTTACTGTGTGGTTTTATACAAGCTATGCCTTCTCTGTACCTCAGTTTCTACATTTACGCAGTGGGTATAACAATATTTACCTTGCAAAATTTTCCTAAGGGTTAGTAATAGATAACATTTACTAAGTGCTAAATATGTGCAAGGTAATATTTTAGGTACTTACAATGTTTCTTTAATCCTCACAACAATCAAAGTATGCCTTCTACACACAATATAAATAAACATATATCTTCTTTATTGTATTATCCTCTTTTACAGAAGATTTATTTTATTATTCTCTTTTACAGAACAAACTATAACTGAGAGAGATTAGGTAACTTATCCAAAGTCACATAGCTGGAACCAGAACTTGAAATCTAGGACTCTCTGATTCTAAAGTCTATACTCTTTCCATTAAGGCCAGAGGTCTTGATAACATGTAAAGAGTTGAGACATGGACAATGTTTTGATGCACAAGACTACTGGCTTACTGGATATGACACAAACTTGGGTCAAGTACAAAAAGATGATGTTTCATTCATATATAGTTCTCTTTTGTCAGTAATCCTTTATTAAGTCCCTGGTTTAGACTGTGATTTTCACTGAAGTACGCTGAATAACTCAGGACTGAATAATTAATCATATGCCACTTACTAACTGTTCACAGCCCAGCCCTATAACTCCTTGAGGCATTGGTCACATAAAACAAATGGTAGACAGGTGGCTAGGCTCCATTATCTCTTCACTGTTCCTCAAGCACATGTAGACCAGGGGTTTTGAATCTCAGTATTATTGACATTTCCAGCTGGAGAATTCTTTGGTGTGTGGGTAGGTGGGAAAGAGGGGTGTCCTGTGCATCCCCTGCCTCTATCCACCAGATGCCTATAAGACTGCCAAATGTCCCCTGGGGGGCAAAATCACTTCCAATTGAGAACCACTGACATAGGTCTAATTAGAACAGGAAAATTCTGACTAAAATCCTCAGGTTTTTAAGTCCTTACTTTTTTTTTTTTGAGACGGAGTCTCGCTCTGTCACCCAGGCTGGAGTGCAGTGGCGCGATCTCGGCTCACTGCAAGCTCCGCCTCCCGGGTTCAGGCCGTTCTCCTGCCTCAGCCTCCTGAGTAGCTGGGACTCCAGGCGTCCGCCACTGCGCCTGGCTAATTTTTTGTATTTTTAGTGGAGATGGGGTTTCACCGTGTTAGCCAGGATGGTCTCAATCTCCTGACCTCGTGATCTGCCCGCCTTGGCCTCCCAAAGTGCTGGGATTACAGGTGTGAGCCACGGCGCCCGGCAGTCCTTACTTTTAAGTAAGTACTATAACAAAGATTTTCAATGAAAAAAAAAGGAAAAAAAGCATTAAAAAGACTCAATCATTCTCTCGTCGGCAGTGAAAATATCCTCCCTCATATTCTGAGAAACTTCTCTAGATGATTTCAGCCCCTAATTACCTCTGCCTGTGTGCCATTTGTCCTTGTTGTCCTTACTATTCAAGTGGCCCTTCAGAGAACATGCTAGTATTAATACTCATCTTGAGTCAAAATGCCATCCTCAACTATACTATAAACTCCTTGCAGACATGGACAATCGCTAATGGTTCTTCTACACCGCACAGCCTCCAGCATAGTGCTAAGTATACAGGAGAGATGCTGAAATATCCGCTGAATGTCTAATAGAACTGTCAGGCAGAGGCTGCAAGCATTAGCTATGTAAATAAGTTTTTATTTTACATTTTTATATACGACTCAAATATTAAGAATTTCCATGACCACACCCCCCAACATGCCTAACAGACCTCCTAGATATGTTCTGTGTTCATATTTCAGTTTTTATTTCCTTAATGTAGCAATTATTTGGCATCATCTTAAGAAGTTTTTTCCACATTTAAAGTTTTCTTTACATTCCCTTCCCTGCACAAAATGTTTTTCCTTTATTATAAACATGTTCTTTTCCATCTGAGTAATAAGCATGACCAAACTTACTAAAACTAAGATACTTCAATTTGCATAGAGAAGTTGTACCTATTTTTGAATGATATTCTTAAATCAAACCACACTGTTTGAATAAAAAATTCTTTTAAGAAGGAAATGATTTCACTAGCATCAGAGAAATAAACTTACACTTTGATATTACAATCCACTTCTTGGCAAACTGAAATAAAATGTTTTTTGAAATCATAAAATAATTACGAGAATCAATTTATTCTTTTTCACTAAACTGCTTGAAAAGGGCAAACTTTGAAATCCATTATTAAAAATAGTACTTATTAAAGAAACAGGCCTAAGCACCGTACCTGGTTCTACCACCTGGCTTTAGATTCAGGAAAGTGAATCTGCTCTCCCTTGACACCTGGGACACCCGCTCACATATCAAGAATGGTTTCTACTAATATTTGAACATATAATGAACATGACCAGAAAATAATAATACCATTTTTTTCTTTTTCCTGATTATAAATAATATATTCATTGTAGAAAATTTGGAAAAAAGAGAAAAGTATAAAGAAGAAAATTAGGCCAGGCGCGGTGGCTCACACCTGTAATCCCAGCACTTTGGGAGGCCGAGGCAGGAGGATCACGGATCACGAGGCCAAGAGCTCGAAACCAGCGTGGCCAACGTGGTAAAACCCCGTCTCTACTAAAAATACAAAAATTAGCTGGGCATGGTGGCGTGTGCCTGTAGTCCCAGCTACTGGGGAGGCTGACGCAGGAGAACTGCTTGAACCCGGGAGGTGGAGGTTGCAGTGAGCCAAGATCATGCCACTGTACTCCAGCCTGGGTGACAGAGCAAGACTCACTCTTGGAAAAAAAAAAAAAAACAAGAAGAAAATTAAATCACCAAAGATACGAATCAATACTCTGGTATTTTGTCTTCCTAGTTGTTGTTTTTTTTTTTCCCTATGCACACATACACACAAATTCTTAATAAACTGAACTAAACATCAGAGTGAGTGCTATCCTCTCCGATGTTGTAAAGGAAAGCTTTATTCTGATTCCAATAATAGTTCCATTGTAAAGTCCTATCTCCAGAACCTTAAGCACACTCTTGAAAATTCTAAAAGGAATGTTCAGAATCAAATCAAAAATCGTTCAGAACCAGTACAAGACTTTACCATGAAAAAAAAAAAAAAAAAAGATGACTTAAGTGGTTCATACCCAGGTCTAAAAATAATTCCAAAGAAAGTACTAAAAAAGTTTTTTCAAGATGGCAAGATGGCAGAAGAGCAGTGCCTCCAGGGTAACTAATTTGAAGAGATTTCCCATGATTCATTTGCTTACAGTTAATTTTAAGGGTGAACTTTTAAAACAAAGTCTCATCATTTTTCTCATACTCTTATTCCTTATTTTTTTTCTCTTCCCCTTTTTCTCTTACAAGACAATCTCCTCCATCAAATTATGCCTTCTATACACACATACACCCACACACACAGATAGAGATCAACACATATTTATTTAATTTTTGACCACAACATTCACATTTAGACAACTGTCAGAGTATCCATTTTTTTGGCTCTACAATATTAGGTCCTGGGTTAAAAAGAGAAGCAAGTAAGTCTGACTCAAGGAACTCAATTTCATAGAAAGTAATGTTAATATAATTCTACATTATCCTAGAGTTCTACCCATCCTAGAGGTTAGGAAACTGGGGTCCAGAAACATGAAGCCATTTTCCAAGAGAACACGGGTAAAGACAGACCTGATTAGAACTGTCTTCATTAACGATTCTCCTCTAACAAATTTGATATTGTTTTATTTTCTGTAACATTAGAGTCAAATTTGTATTTAATCATCATTTAGTTTAGAAAAACAATTTTATTTAAGGCATTAGCCATCTGCTCTCTCAGGAGAGCAGCCCAAGTATCACAGATAGACCTTGTGTTTAGGTACACATTTCTTTTTTTATTTCTTTGAAATGGAGTCTCGCTCTGTCACCAGGCTGGAGTGCAGTGCTGTGATCTTGGCTCACTGCAACCTCCGCCTCCCGGGTTCAAGCAATTCTCTTGCCTCAGCCTCCTGAGTAGCTGGGACTACAGGTGCCCACCATCACGCCCAGCTAATTTTTGTATTTTTAGTAGAGATGGGGTTTCACCATGTTGGCCAGGCTGGTCTCGAACTCCTGACCTCGTGATCCACCCGCCTTGGCCTCCCAACATGCTGGAATTACAGGTGTGAGCCACCACACCCAGCAGGTACACATTTCTTAGCCACTGCTCTGTACAGCAGGTGCAAATGATTCCTTGAATTGGAATCTGAGATTTCTGCCATGGAATCTTGTTACAAGTAAATTCAGGGGGATACATGTTAATAAATGATCAATTCTTTACATTTATAATGGGAAAACAGAAAACTACAACAGAAAGAATTGTTGTTTCTACTATTAAAATTCCACTAATCCTCCTCCATCTGCATTACTGGGGATTAAACTATAATAGATAGATTGAAAATAAACTCTCAGGGCTTTTGAAACCCAGTCTCTACAATTATTGCTTACCACTGGGGGATCAAAGTCACAACTCTGTAACATTTGTTTAATCTAATCCCTCTTTCACTAATTAAAAACAGTAAAAGATCACAGCATTTCTCTTCCTTGCTCTCTCCTCCACGGTGGTAATTGTTAAAAGACCCACTGAATACTCAAGAGTTACCAGCATGGACTGAACTCCACACAGCACTTGTTAGTGCTCAGGTGATAAAGCTGGGGCAGGGCCTTAGTGGTAACATTAAACTGACACTTTAAACAAGGTCACTGTACATAATACTACCTTCTCATGTGAAACAGTGACAACCTAGCCTGAAACAAACAAACAAACAAACAAACAAAAAACAACTCATCAGGCTTCTACTTACCATCTTCTTTTCCTTGCCCTTAAAACCAACTCTTACTTACCCAGTGCCTCTCAATTTAAGGCACAGTCCTGAGTATGATGCCTAGATCATCTAGGCTTGCAATTAGGTTATTTGATGTACCAGACAAATTGAAAGAGAAGACAATCTCACTGGAGACCAAAGAGGAGGTGTGGCAGGAGCAATCAACTTTCAAAATTTGTCACATTTGGCAAAAAGCATTGACCCAGTTTCTCCTTTCATGATGACAATAAAGGGACATTATCAAATTATAAATGACACATCCAAATGGATGATTTCCACAGCCACAAACCAGACTCTGATAGGACTGTGGGTAACTCAACTAAGCAGCTGAGATTTTATCTACATCCCTTTCCTTGAGCTACAGCCAAACTTTGAGGTTAAGGAAATTTAAGAAAAGACGGTATAGACAAGGAAAATTTCTATGACTGGAGATATCTAAAAAGCGCCACCCAAATGTAAAGGCAGTCCTAACCACTTCATTTCCTGGCCCATGAGAAGTCGTACCTTTAATGCATAGTGGAAACTGTGACTTCCCTAAAAGTTTGACCATCACAATGAATCCAATGGTATCTGGGAATTTCCTCTAGGGTAGAGCTTAGCACATGCAACCAGATCCTTCAGCTCAGTGTTTCTCAACCGTTTTCAGTACAGCCGCCCCACCAGGAACCTTTTAAGACATTTTCCCCCTAATTTTGACACACCTTCCCACTGAAATATTAATACTACAGATACACTGTATATGTGTTTATGTATTGCACATTTATTTGTGCCTTATAGATAAAAAGAGTAAAGATTTTTTGCCCCTCAAGAATTAATGTTCACCCCTTTGGAGCAATAATGTCCCTGTTTCTTCTGCATGCTTTGCACCATTCACAGTAGCAAAGATGGGGAATCAACCCAGGTGCCTATCAACGGTGGATTAGACAAAGAAAACATGGTACATGTACACCATGGAATACTACACAGCCATAAAAAAGAACAAAATCATGTCCTTTACAGCAGCATGGGTGCAGCTGGAGGCCATTATCCTAAGTGAATTAAGGCAGGAACAGAAAACCAAACACGATACGTTCTCACAAGTGGGAGCTAAACACTGAGTGCGCATGGACAAAAAGATTGGAACAGTAGACACTGAGACTTCAAAGTGGGAGGGAGGGGGGCAAGGATTGAAAAACGATCTATTGGGCAATGGAATAATTAGACTTCCTGTACATGTACCCCCAATTCTAAAATAAAAATAAAAATTTTTTTAAATGCACACTTTGGCTTAATGAAACAAGACACTGGTGGAGCCAAGGATATAAAACTAAGTTCTAAGTTAATATAGAAGTTATATCTATCAGGAAAATTTACAAATCTCTTTCTAGAATAATAATTTGCCTATACTATAGTTATAGTACTGTAATTTAACCTGTTTGCCTTAAATCTGATATTAAGTAACAAAAAGACATTAACAGCACCTACTATTCTTACAAATAAGAATTAAAATTCAAACCGAAGAGAATAATAACCTGTTGTGACTCCAAGGAAAATAATTAAAAATAAATATAAATTATCTTTCATTTATAAGGAATGCACGAGTTTTAAATTAACTATCTATCCTTAGCTGTACTTTGTTAAGTGCAAAGACCGTGGGATAAAGCATCTCCATCATTCCAGATGATCTAAATTATTTAAAAAGATCTATTTAAAAGAAATAAGCCAAAAAGCCCAAAATCTCAGCTATCATCATCATTTCCACACAGTCTCATTAAAATCTTGCTCACGTCAGAGAGCACCTAGGCTAAGGGAGTTCTGTAGCCAATGAACTCATCTGGCTTGGCCAGTGATTTCCCATGCAATTTAGGTAAATTAACACTCTGTGCTCATTTCTCCAACTGCCCAGTAATATAAACCAACACACTGTCATGGAAAAACATATAACAGTCTTAATCAGGAGACCTATCATGTGGTCTCACGTTGGCTACAAACTCACTGTGTGAATATGAGAATGTTACCCTTCCTCTTTGGGTCCTGTTTTTCCCCACCTGTAAAAGGAAGAAGCCAAACCAGATGCATGCATGGAGATTCTATGTTCTAAATGCTTTCATCAGGCTAATCACATACACTATCATGCCAAACAAAATAATGCTCCTTATTAAGTTTCATAAAACACAAGAACATGTAATCTGGGTGAACCTAACTAGTAGAGGACCTAGTAAAAATATTGTATAGATAAATACTGGGAAGAAAAACATGATTGCTTTTCAAAATAACAGACTCAAAAGTTTAGGCCAAGTACTTCTCAACTTGAATTAGGTACAACTGTCATTAATGAGAATTCACTGTAGGCTTTTTGAATCATATCTACTTTTTGCCTAGATCATCTCTTAATATAAAGTACTCCATAGATTACTGCCTGCTCTGTTCAGTAAGGCCTTCATTTTATTTGTAAATGGTAAAACCATTTTAAGATTTAGGGAATGTCTCTGAGTTATAGCAATCTGGAATTTGGGAAATCAGGTCCATATCTGCCTTATACATACCCTGTAATACAGATTCCAGTTAAATCTCTTCTCAGCTCTGGTTTGTCCACACTTATTTATTATATTAGACAATTCCCATTCTTCCCATCCCCTTGGTCATTTCAGTCTCCCTAAGCTAAATCTTTCCCAATTCTGTTGGAACTTTCTTCACCTCCTAGGGAGACTAGGAAAAAGAGTCATCAAAATGAAAGCTAGTAACAAGGTAGAAGCAAGGGAAAATACATCATGGACAGATAAAATTTTCACCACTGTTCTCAGCATTATGACACAAAGTAAAATACATATCCTTTCCTTGTTTAAGTGCTTAAGCTACCAGCATAAAAATATATTCTATCTGCTAAGAATGAACAAAACAGTTCTTGGATTTCTCTATGCAATTAATTGCTTCTAGGACTGCTTCACAAGGTGCTGTTATTTAAAGCATTCCGCCAAAAAGGGTGGATGATCCTGGCAAGGATGCTATAGAAGCCATTCCTGTACTGGATGAATAGACTAGCTCAAAAGTTCCTAACAGTTTCTACCCAGTGCAGTTGAGGGCACATCTACCAATCACTTAGCAATAGCACTTAATAGTTAAGTGATTCTCAATGGGAGCCAGGCAATCAACGTCTTCAGAGGGCTTGTATAGCATGTGATATGTATTTCCATACCCCCCTGGGTCTCAGTTGAGAATCACTAGATTAAATCATTCCTAAAATCTCTGAATATAGGAGCCTACTGATATTCTCACACAAACTATTTGAAGGCAAGTGTCTTAATTTTTAGCAAGTTCAATATATAGACAACCATTCCAGCAATCTGAGTCTCAGTTTATTGAATTCCTCCATTTTATGGATGTTGTCCTCTACATTACTGCAGCCATGTACTCCCAGGGTCATACCCAGACCTTATTATTACCAATAACTACAACCCCTCCATCATCTCAACTTCATGCATCACCTATTTTTCCAAGTCCCTCTCTGTTCCTATAGTACCTTAACCCAATTATCCTTCAACTGCACCAGGACTCAAAACTACCATCTTTTTACTGACCCACTCCAACTGACTTCCACTCTCCTCTTTTTAGCTTGAATTCCATGGTCAATCATTATAATTAATCTCTTATATATACTACTGAATCCCTTGCCTCTCTCTTGCTGTGATACATTTGCTTAGCAAAAGCAGAACTGATTACTACATGCATGCACACACACACACACACACACACACACACACACACACACACACACACACAAACACCCCTCCACCCATGCTGCCTGACTTTAGTTTTATAATACCAAATTTCAAGTTGGGTCCCTTAATGCTGCCTGGCAAATCATACTTCACATCTCTAGGTTCATTTACTCTTTCTCTCTCCCCTAAATGACTGTTTCACATTTTCTCCTCTCTCCTCAAATCCTAACGCTACCTCCTCCCTTCTGCCCTCTCAACTGATATCCTGGCCTCCTACTTCACTGAGAAAATTTATGCAATCAGAAGAAACTTCCACAGATTCTCATGACACATCTCCCCACTGAGCCACACTTGCATCCACAAACCCCCTTTCCCATGTCTTTCTAGGTTTATTTTCCTCCTCCTGTGCAAAGCCAGTCCCTCCACTTGTACACTGGAGCCCATCCCTTCTACCTACTCAAGGACGTCACTCTGGCAAGTCTCTCTTCTCTCTCCTACTTCATCCATTTTTCACCCTCTATTGGAACTTTTCCAACAGCTTATGAACGTGCTGCTCTTGTTCTCATCTCAAACAATAAAAATCTCCACCACATTTTTCTCTCCAGCTCTCACCTATTTCTTTGCTCCCCTTTCCTGCAAAATTTTCAAGAGTGTTTTATAATCACTATCTTCAATTTTTCTCTTTCAACCTATTTCACTGAAACTGCTCTTCAAGGTCACTAATGCTAAATCCAAGGGTCAACTCTCTGTTCTCATCCTACTTGACCTATGAGCAGCATTGGCATAGCTGACCACTCCTTCCACCTTGAAACACTCTTCACTTTTGCTTCCCGAATAAGACTCCACTATCTTGGTTTTCCTACCTCATTGACCTTTCTTCCTCAGTCTCCTTTACTGGTTCCTTCTCTTCTCTCTGTCTCTTGATGTTGCAATGTCCCTGGGCTGAGTCCTTGGTCTTCTTTAAGTACTGCATTCACTCCCTTGGTGATCTCATCAAGGCTCAAGGTTTTAAATGCCTTTCTCCCCAAACTCCAAAATCTCTCCAACTGGCTACCTGCTATCTCCACTTGGAAGACTAACAGCCACTTGGAGGTCTCAGTAGCCATGTCAAACTCAACATGTCCAAAACTGAACTACTGATAGGTGACCCTGTTAGCTTCATCTTGTAGCTGCCTCATTTCAGTTGATGGCAACTAATCTTTCAAGTGTTCAGGCCCAAATCCTGTTGTCTTCCTTGACTGATCTCTTTTTCTCATATCTCATATCTAAACTATCAGGAAACCATGCTGGCTCTACCTCACAATATACCTGGAATTCGACCTTTTCTTACCCCTTTCATTGCCCCAGCCCCAATCTGAGCCATCACTCTCTTTCATTTGGAATATTGTAATAGGCCCCTAAGAGATCTTGGTTGCTCTTCACCCTCATCATCTGCTCTCCACAGAGCAGCCAGAGTGATCTTTTTAGACTTTGTCAGATCATGTCACTTTCCCATTCAACAACCTGCAACAGTCCCCTAGTTTACTCTGAGTAAATGTCAAAGTTATTATGATGGCCTTCAAAGCCCCAAATAATCTAGCCCTTCGTTACCTCTCTGACCTCTCCTGCTCAGCCAGCAAGCGTCCTGATATCCTTCAAATGCACCAGGCGTGCTCTCCACCTTAGGGCCTTTGCTATAGCTGTTCCCTGTCCCTGGTATGTTCTTCTCCCAGATATCCACATGGTGAAACACCTCATCTCCTTGCTCAAATCTCAAGAAGACCTACCTTGAATCACCTTATTTAACATTGCAATCTACAAAGCAATCTCAATGTCCCTAACTCTGCTTTATTATTTTCCCAAATCACTTATCATCTCCTAATACACTATATAACATACTAATTGCTTGTATTGTTTATTGACTATAGTCTCCCACCAGAATGAAAGCTCCTAAGGACAGACATTTTTGTTTAATTTGTTCACTGATATATCCCAAACACACAGACCAATACTTTGCACAGAGCAAGTACTTAAGAAATATTTTTTGTATGAATGAATCAACACTTGAAACCGGAGCCTAAATTATGGACTAGAGAGATCTGAGGCCAGCAGAAGAAAACTCAAATGGCCCAGATACACTCAGCACCTAAATTATGCTCCCAGACAATCAGGTACTTATAAAAGCTGTATTATTTCTTTCAGATCTTAAGAAGGACGGTCACAGCACTGCTGACCTTTGCGAGATACTAGACCATACTAGAAACAAGTACAGAGGAGTTATGAGAAGGAACGTCCACTATTTTCACCTTTCCCTATAGATGACTCCATATTAAACATAGTCCTTCCTGTCTTCTTTCTCTGACTTGAAAAGTCACTTTTCTTTTTCTTTTTTTTTTTTTTTTTGAGCAGTCTCACTCTGTTGCCCAGGCTGGAGTGCAGTGGCGCGATCTCAGCTCACTGCAGCCTCTGCCTTCTGAGTTAAAGTGATTCTTGTGCCTCAGCCTCCCAAGTAGCTGGGATTACAGTCATGCACCACCACGCCTAGCTAACTTTTGTATTTTTTGTAGAGATGAGGTTTCACCATGTTGGCCAGACTGGTCTCAAACTCCTGGCCTCGACTGATCTGCCCAACTTGGCCTCCCAAAGTGCTGGGATTACAGGCATGAGCCACCGCACCTGGCCAAAAGTCACTTTTCAATACTACATAATTTAGGAATTAGAGAAAGCAAGGTCAGGCAAGGGGCTAATGTGGCTTTCAAAATGCTGAATTTATTCCCATGGATTAAACACAGACTCTTACAAGTTAGAACTAGAAGACTATCATTTATGTCAGTGGTTGTCAACCATGGCTGTATATTTGAATCCCGGAGGCACTTAAAAAATACTGTAGCTGCCACTCCCTTGGGTGAGGCTCAGGTAGCATAGGTTTTAAAAGCTTCCCAGGTGACTAAAGTTCCCAGGTGATTCCAATGTGCAAACACGTTTGAGAACTGATGAGCTATATGACCTTGGGCAAATTACTTGGCTCCACTGAGCCTAACTCATATGGCTTTTGTGAGGATTAAATAAGATTTTGCACGTATACTATCAGCTGCTATTAGTATCACTGCCACTTCTCCCTTTTCTATCATCACCACCACCTTTTCTACTATTACCATTATTATCATCATTGGTGGTATCATTTCCTTCTTTTCTTTCTTTTTATTGAGATTTAATTTACATATCATAAAATCCAGCCTTTTAAAAATGTATGATTCAGTGGTTTTTAGTATATTCACAAAGTTGTGCAACCATCATCACCATTTAATTCCAGAACATTTTCACCACCCCAGAAAGAAATACCATACCCATAAGCAACCTCTCCTCCCAGCCCCTGGGAACCACTAATCTACTTTCTATCTTTATGAATTTAACTATTCTGGATATTTCATATGAATGAAATCCTATAATATGTAGCCTCTCGTGTCAGGCTTTTTTCACTTAGCATAATGTTTTTGAAGTTGATCCACATTGTAGCATATATTCATGCTTCATTTTTATGATTGAATAACAGTCCATTGTATGGATATACCACATTTTGTTTTCAGCAGTTTTTCTCACTTTTTGGCATTTATGAATAATACTGCTATGAACACTTATACACACTATTTTGTGTGCCCATGTTTCCAGTTCTCTTCGGTATATAGCTGGGAGTGGAACTGCTGGGTCATATGGTAATTCTATGTTAAACTTTTTGAGCAACTACTAAACTCTCTAAAGTGGCTGCAGCACCATTTTATATTCCCACCATCAGTGTACAAGGTTTCTAATTTCTCCATATCCTCACCAACATTTGTTATTATCTTTCTGACCCTAGCCATCCTAGTAAGTGTGAAGTGGTATTTCATTGTTGTGATTTGCATTTTCCTGGTGACTAATGATGACAAGCATCTTTTCTTTTTTTTTTAATACGAATTGGGGTCTCACTCTGTTGCCCAGGCTGGAGTACAGTGGCACAATCTTAGATCATCACAGCACTGAACTCTAGGCTCAAGTGATCCTTCCTGCTTCAGCCTCCCCAATAGCTGGGACTACAGGTGCATGCCACCAGGCCCGGTTGATTTTTAAAATTTTTTTGTAGAGACAGAGTTCTCACTATGTTGCCCAGGTTGGTTTTGAATGTCTGACCTCAAACAATCCTCCTGCCTCAACCTCCCAAAGTGCTGGGATTTCGGGCGTGAGACACCATGCCTGGCCAACGTTAAGCATCTATTCATGTTCTTACTGGCCATTTGTGTATTTTCTTGCCTATCCAAATTCTTTACCATTTTTATACTGGATTAGTTGTCTTTTTATTATTAAGTTGTAAGAGTTCTTTATATATTCTAGATACATTCTGCTGATCCTCATAAGATACATGTTTTACACATATTTTCCCTCATTTTGAGGGTTATCTTTTATCCTTCACTTTCCTGACAGTGTCCTTTGAAGTATGAACATTTTTAATTTTGATGAAGTCCAATTTATCTATTTTTTTCCTTTGGTTGCTTGTGTATTACTAACTTTTAAGAAGACACTAAAGGAAAAAAGTTATGAAGATATCCTATAACCAAGTAAGTTGTTCAGACTTATAATAATCACATATTAAATCATGAATTCCCATATAGATAACACATCCAATTTATCTGGGTGGAGGGCAGGAAGGAATGCAATTCATCTCTTACGTTTTTAATTACCTAGATTTTCAGATTAAATATTTGACCTTTGAATATCAATGTCCAAGAAACTGCAAAGAAATAAAACCTGAGTTAGATTTGTGTGTTTTCAGGGCCATTTGTTGCAACAGCTAGATGTTCATAATCCTTACAAGAGCTGGAATTGTTTTTTCAAATTGAGCATATTTAAATATTTTTAAAAGAGTTTCAAACAAATATTTTTCTGCAACTGTACAAAATTAGTGGCATGACATAACGTAAATGTTCTATTACTGCTCAATAAATACTAACTAGACAATACATAATCCCAAATAATCAACTGGCATTATATAATTTCCCAATGTAATAATCCCAAAGAATCAATTGTGATTACAGTAATTTTTCGAACCAAAACAACAACAAAAATTGGTCATTATTAATGTCTTGAAAAAGGTAACCAATACCTCTATTTTTTTTTTTTTACTTTGTCAACCAACTTTTTAATTAAAAAAACTTTTTGGTTTAAAAATTTTTATTAGTGGCAACAGTTGTACAACAATGTGAATGCACTTACTGCCACTGAAATGCATATTTTAAATGGTAAATCTTATGTATATTTAACCACATCTTGTGTATATTTAACCACAATTTTAAAAAGAGAAAAGGGGAGAAAATAAAAAAGAAAAAAGAGTAGGAAAAACACAGACCCCTAAAACAAATAAACCAGTCTGAGCACCTGCTGGCAGACAACACTTGGACATTCAAGAAAAGCAGGCTGAGGAAGGCACAGTTCACTGGGCACACAGACGGATCACCAGCAAAGCAGGCTCTAAAAACAGCATAGGAGGTAGGTTACCCTGGAAGAGTAGTATGACCCACCATATATCCATAGAGAGCTTTGTCTCTAAAATAAGATGCAGGGCTCTAAAAGGATATCCTTCACACTTCCTAAGACCTGGGTTGCATCAAAATGTCATTCATTGTATCTTCATACCACATACACCAGGATCCTCTTAAACATGAAATTAAGCTAATTAATGGCAGTATTTTGTTTTTTGGTTAACAGGAAACTAATGTACCAGTACTGTCAAGAAAAAAAAAAGAAAGCGAGGAAACCTCAGGGCAAAGAACCATGAAAAAATCCACAATGTACCTCCTTGCTTTGTAGTTCTTTTAAGAATATTGTTTAGTGTCTAAAACAAGTAAAATGGCATTTTTTCAGGAAACACATTTGACCACACTTCCAAAGTAATAAAGCATGTTTAGTCCAGCTTCTCAATTTACAACCATAAGTGTACATTACAAGGCAATAGTTCTTTAATATATGAACTTGGGACACAGATTTTTCAAAAAGTGAATAAAGCCAAAGAAAATTTTGTGAAAATAGTTCTCATAAATATAACAAGCACCATTGAATATAATTTTATTCTAAATTGATCCAGTTTATGTTCCAAATCTTATTTTTATAGCCTTCCTATGGTAAATGCTTAACAAGGATTTGCTGAATAGATGAATGAGAAGGACCAAGCCTTAATTTGAATTTGTTCTGGTAACAGAGAGATAACCACATAAATGAAAATCTCCTTATTGTGGCTATGATTAAAAAGTCAGAAAATAACGGATGTTGGTGAGGTTGCAGAGGAAAGGGAAGTACTTATACACTGCTGGTGGGACTGTAAATTAGTTCAGCCACTGTGGAAAGCAGTTTGGAGACTTCTCAAAGAACTTAAAATAGAATTACTATTCAACCCAGCAATCCCATTACTCAGTATACACCCAAAGGAATGTAAATCATTCCACCAAAAAGACACATGAATGTGTATGTTCATCACAGCACTATTCACAATAGCAAAGACACAGAATCAACCTACATGCCCATCAACAGTGGACTGGATTAAAAAAATGTGGTACACATACACCACGGAATACTACACAGGCATAAAAACGAACAAAGTCATCTCCTTTGCAGCAACATGGACACAGCTGGAGGCCATAATCCTAAGTGAATTAAAAGCAGCAACAACAAAAAACAAATTAACACATGCTCCCACTTATAAGTGGGAGCTAAACACTGAATACACATGGAGATAAAAAGAGGCCCAACAGACACTGGGGCCTACTTGAGGGGAGAGAGTAGGAGGAGGGTGAGGGTTGAAAAACTACCTATCAGGTACTATGCTCACTACCTGTGAGCTGGGTGACAAAATCATTTGCACACCAAACCCCAGCAACACACAATTTACCCATGTAACAAACCTGCACGTGTGCTCCTTGAACCTAAAATAAAGGTTGGAGGGCCAGGCGGGGTGGCTCACGCCTGTAATCCCAGCACTTTGGGAAGCCAAGGTGGGCAGATCACGAGGTCAAGAGTTCAAGACCAGCCTGGTCAACATGGTGAAATCCCCGTCTCTACTAAAAATACAAAAATTAGCTGGGAGTGGTGGTGCGCGCCTGTAATCCTGGCTACTCAGGAGGCTGAGGCAGGAGAATTGCTTGAACCCGGGAGGCAGAGGTTGCAGTGAGCCAAGATCGTGCCACTGCACTCCAGCCTGGGCAACAGAGCGAGAGTCCGTCTTAAAAAAAAAAAAAAAAGAGTCGGAGAAGGAAAAAAAAAACCCAAAAAAACTCCTTGTTCTTTCTAGATCTATCTAGATTGCTACATCAATAAAATAGAATCTAGCACCCTTGCAATTCAATTCAACAGACACAATAAGATTCCTCCTAGAAAGAAAAAAGGAGGAAGGAGGATGGAGAGAGGGGAAGAAAAGGAGAGGAAGGAGTACCTTATTATGCCAGAAGGAGCTTCTCTAATGACGACAAGGGTTAGATCAGACCTCAGGAAAGCTAAAGGGTGCCAATCTCACTTAACACTCAAGGGTCTACCAAAAATTGAAGTGAAATATTCTATTTTTATAAAACTGGTCTTCTACTTGACCTTTATCAGGGAAGATGGGGTAAGCTCACTGTAAAACATGATTTTTCATTTTGTGTGGTTTTTTTTGTTTGTTTGTTTGAAATGGAGTCTTGCTCTGTCGCCAGACTGGAGTGCAGTGGCACGATCTCGGCTCACTGCAACCTCTGACTCCCTGGTTCAAGTGATTCTCCTGCCTCAGCCTCCTGAGTAGCTGGGATTACAGGCTCGTGCCATCACACCCAGCTAATTTTTGTATTTTTTTTTTTTTTTAGCAGAGACGGAGTAGCACAATGTTGGTCAGGATGGTCTTGATCTCCTGACCTTGTGATCTGCCCACCTCAGGCTCCCAAAGTGCTGGGATTACAGGTGTGAGCCACCTCACCTGGCTGTAAAATATGATTTTTCTCATTCCCTTCTGTAGTGTCTCACTCAGCATACTTGTTGAGGCAGCCAAGAGATGTAAGACAGAAAAACCCTATACAGGAAGCAATTCCTGAAAGACTGTGTTAATGGACTGAATTGTATCCCCCACCAAATTCGTATGCTGAAGTCCTAACCTCCAATATCTTAGAATGTGACCCTATTTGGAGACAGGTTGACTGCAGATATATTAAGATGAGGTCATACTGCAGTAGGTAGATCCCTACTTCAATGTGACTGTTGTGCTTATAAAAAGGGGAAAATGTGGACACAGACAGGCACCCAGGGAAAACTTCATGTGAAGGATGGAGTTATGCTGCCACAAGCTAAGGAACTACCAGAAGCTAGAAGAGAGGCCTGAAACAGATCCTTCCCCGGCACCTTCAGAGGGACCATGGCCCTGCCAACACCCTGATTTTGGACTTCTGGCTTTCAGAACTATGAGACAATGCATTCATGTTGTTCTATGTCATATGGTTTGCGGTACTTTGTTACCATAGCCCTAGGGAACCAATACAGACGGTAAGAGGCCAGTGTGCACTACCCTCTTCAGACTGCACTCCAGATCCAGCCTTTTGTCTCATGGCCACTGCCACTACATTACCCCGGGCCCCAGCACCTCACTCTTGAACTGCTGCAAAAGCTCTGGTCTCCCTTAACTTCAGACTCTATGTTGGCTTTCTTCAATTGCCAAACCTCCCTGCACACCACCTTCTTTGCATCAACCCCTTATTTAAAAATCTCCAGTGACTCACCAATTTTTACAGGAAAAAGCCAAAATTCTCCTGACTGGCATTCAGGCCTCTCTCTAAGCTAGCTCCAAATGCTAGGTGATATTCTCTTAGTGACCCTAGAATACACAACTTCTTTTTTTGAGACAGGGTCTTTCTCTGTTGCCCAGGCTGGTGTGCAGTGGCATGACCACAGCTCACTGCAGCCTTGACTTCTTGGGCTCAAGCAATTCTCCCTCCTCAGTTTCCCAAGTAGCAGGGACCACAGGCACATACCACCATGGCCAGCTAATTTTTATGGAGATGGGCTCTTACCATGTTGTCCAGGCTGGTCAGAACATAGAACTGTTATTCTCTATGTCATGCTTCCTTCTCCACTAGCCGTTCTCCCCTTTCATTAGTCCAAATCTTGAGCTTCCTGTGAAAACTACTGTCAGGACACACTTTCTCCTTGAAGCTCTCTCTCTATACTTAAGCCTAACACAACAGCCATGTTTCTGATTTTATGCACTTTACTGCCTGCATCAGTCATCTGTACTCATCACAGATTGCCTTGCATAGTTCCCTGGCATTTGCAAAGTACAGGCTTGAATTTCACAGCTGGACTAGGAGCTCCTTAATAATAGGGTCTATGTCTTATAATTTTGGAGGTACTTCTCAAAGCCAAAGACAATGCTGGGTGTATTACAAGCAACCTCTAAATTCTTACTGAATTAACTATTAAACATATATGAAAAATTCCTAGAAATGCTACTTTTGGCGCTTCCTTCAATCAGCGAACTGAAATTGGAACAAATCTACAGATTTCACATAGCACTAATGGTTCCACATATATCTGAATAATTTAAAACTTACAAGGAACAAGAGGAAAAAAATGACTTGAGTCCCAAGTTACTTACCATTCTTCATCACTACATTGGACCACACATTGGCATTCAGGGCTTGGACAATTCGCTTTACTCCTGTAGATTCTGGGAAGTCATCTAATAGGGAGGGGAAATATATATATTTATATGTAACACTCACACAGATATACATATACATTCACAAAAACGTGGCCAGGCGCGGTGGCTCGTGCCTGTAATCCCAGCACTTTGGGAGGCCAAGGAGGGCAGATTACCTGAGGTCGGGAGTTCAAGACCAGCCTGACCAACATAGAGAAACCCCATCTCTACTAAAAAATACAAAATTAGCCAGGCGTGGTGGCGCATGCATGTAATTCCAGCTACTCGGGAGGCTGAGGCAGGAGAACCGCTTGAACCCAGGAGGTAGAGGTTGTGGTGAGCCGAGATGGCACCATTCCAGCCTGGGCAACAGGAGCAAAACTCCAACTCAAAAAAAAAAAAAAAAAAAAAGTTACGTATATATCCTCCAAGCCATATTTTCAAATGACTGTGGTTTTGTTATCTTGTTTATTTAGTTGTTAGTTCACATCACACAAGGAAAAAAATCAAATACAGAGCTTGGAGCTCTCAATAAGAATATTCTAGAGAAACTCTTTTCTTCCTCGGCTGTCTGAGGATTGACCACCATCATGAATGACATGGTAACTATCCAAACTGGAAAGTTCATGACCAACCAACTACTTCAGTGAAAACAAATGGTCACTGATGTCCTTCACCCTGGGAAGGCAACACTGCCTAAGAGAGAAATTCAGGAAAAAGTAGCCAAAATGTACAAGACCACACCAGATGTCATCTTTGAGTTCAGAACTCATTTTGGTGGTGGCAAGACTACTGGCTTTGGCATAATTTACGATTCCTTGGATTATGCAAACAAAAATGAACACAAACATAGACTTACAAGACATGGCCTGTGTGAGAAGAAAAAGACCTTGAGAAAGCAATGAAAGGAATGTAAGAACAGCATGAAGAAGGTAGGCAGACAGCAAAGGCCAGTGTTAGTGCTGGCAAAAAGCCAAAGGAGCAAAGGTGCTGCAAGGATGTTATCAGTGGCCACTGTGGCTTTTTCATGAGAAGATTAATAAACTAAAAACTTTCATGCAGAAAAAAAAAGAATATTCTAGAAACTAAAGCAATTAAACACACAATATAAGGCAGTTATATAATAAAGTTATCCTCACCAATGGAATCTATTTATATTCTGAAAATGTTAGATTCCACTTATTACACACATTCCTGGCACAGTACTAGAGATATCAATCTACACAGAATGAGTTTCCTGAAGGCAGGAACAGTCCTCTTATTAACAGTATGTTATAAAATCATGTAAATGCTCTATCCTGTGCTGGAAACCATAGAATAGTAAGTGTTATTTATGATCGATATCTATAGAAGAACTTCTTGATCAGAGAAAGATAGTTTGAGTGAGAAGTGAAATGACTAGAAGTGTAAGAGACAGGCAAAGGGTCATTACGACAACTTAGTTTAGTTTATTATTAGTACTATCTGCTTCTGGAATTTGACTGATACTACTCAAAATAATGGGATTGTAATCCCATAGTGTACCAAAAAAGGTGGTATTCTTAACTACAACACAGGAATGATCGTGTACAAAGGAAATGGAGATCCTGCAGATGCTGAGGATTGTAAGGCTGCGTCTGGAAAATAATGACAGAAATAGTTTTCATGTGGTTAAAAAAGGAAAGTTTCCCGAGTTTACAGAACATAATCCACACAGACCCTGTCTCTAGTGGCCAGCCTAGCCCTGGGTGGTTTAACAAGAAGAGCACAGAGTTACATGTCAGAATATCTGAATTTGAACCCAGGCTCTGCCACTTACTAGCTATTTGATCAAGGGCAAATCACTTACACCATTCTCACAGAAAGTGGAAACAATACCACTCTATGCACATCTCTCCTAGAGGAAAGATGCACTGCAATTGATGATTTACTAATGTAACCTTCCCCCTACACTGAAAACTCCTTGACGGCAGGAATCTTGTCTTACTGAGTTCATATGCCCATTGCCTAGCACAGTGCCTGAAAAACAGCAGGCACTCAGCAACTGTTTAATGGATCAATGAATCATTTAAAGAATACCAACCTGCCAACCTAACAGAAATATAGTGATTAAATTGAAAATACTCTGCTGGGCGCGGTGGCTCACGCCTGTAATCCCAGCACTTTGGGAGGCCGAGGCAGGTGGATCACGAGGTCAGGAGATTGAGACCATCCTGGCTAACATGATGAAACACCGTCTCTACTAAAAATACAAAAAAAAAAAAAAATTACCCGGGCGTGGTTGCGGGCGCCTGCAGTCCCAGCTACTTGGGAGGCTGAGGCAGGAGAATGGCGTGAATCTAGGAGGTGGAGCTTGCAGTGAGCAGAGATCGTGCCACTGCACTCCAGCCTGGGCAACAGAGAGAGACTCTGTCTCAAATAAATAAATAAATAAATAAATAAAAATAAAGAAAGAAAATACTCTACCAAGATAAGTTTATCACCACCAATGTCTGGATGAAGACCTAAAAGTCATGTTTATCTTAATTGTGAATGACTTAATTCTCAAAAGAATAACTAATACTTTAGATGATATAACCAGGAACCAAAAATGTGGTCTGAAATGAAGAGCTAGTACCAGTAAGAGGAAAATTAATACAAACTAGCATAAAGTCCTATATTCATGTTTGAATAATACATGCAAGTAAAAGATGAGGAAATATGGCTTAGGAATAGTTTGTATTTTAAAAGTCTAGGAAGGTTTTCATTACCTTACCTAAAGATGACATATCAAAAAACCCATTTTAAGATTAAGCTGAATGAATACAAGAACATTATTCAAAGGGCTACGAGAAATATAGTAGTATAAAGGAGCAGAGATTCCAAAATGATAACAGTCAAATACTGACTCCCAAGGACAAGAGAAAGAGAAAATTCTAGTGCCAGAAATCACATAGGCTCACATACACAAAACAGGGCACAAGTTTCAGGGACCTAGAAAAACACAGAAAAAGATGTACATGCTAATTTTCAACACTCTTTAAAATGAGCAAGGAGAAAAACCAGAGTTTTTATTTCAGTTTTGTTCTCTTCTTCTCCAGCAGGTTTTATTCTCAAAGGTAACAGCATTTTGGAAAAATTATAAATAAAACCAGAATATAGAAAAATATTTCTTAATTCCTTAAAGAAAAATACAAGTTTCTTGAAATGACTGCTTATGTCTTATCTATGTACTTTAATTCACGTTGGTTGCCCCTGCCCAGAATGTCTTTTGGAACAACTGGCATATTCACAATGCCACCTCTCCAGCAGTCCTCTCACTACAAGCCCAGGACCTTTTCTAACTTCTTCCCCATGGAGCAGCTGACACATGAGAGGTCACAATGCCAACACGTTCTCTGCACTTTTAAACAAAAATAAGCTCTCCGGTCTCTAAAATACCACAGCACTACTATTTCTTCTATAATACTTATGACATTCCACTTGGTAATTCAATTATCTGTAAGTTTCATCTCTCGTACCAGATTATAAGGTTTTGGTGAACCAAAAACCCTCTTATCCCGGTAGATACCAAAACAGGTGTACTTCAAAGGAGAAAAGATGAGAAAAGAAATGGGGAAGGGGAGCAGAAGAGGGGAAGAAATAGAAGGTCCAGCAATAGCGGAGGACAGCAATTGCAGAGCTACCTGGGGTGGAGGTGGGGGATTAAATTTGGGGTCTATCTTTTGGCTTCAAATGTCCAAAAGACATTCAAATGGATTTGAAATGTCCCCTGCGATTCTTGGGAATTCAGCCTTAGGTTACTATGAATTCAAAATAAGAAACATCAACTTTAACTACTACGAAGGTCTAACTCTCCTTCTTCAGCAGTAGGGAAAGGAAAAAGGATTATGGAAATGACAAAGATTTTAGAAAGCAGCCCTATACCTTTATCCATAAGAAAAACACACATTTTCAAAAGTTCTAAAACAGGTGGTAAAACCAAAAAAATGAATTATTACACTAAGTGTAAGATTACATCAATGGATTTTGCTTAAATCCTTGAAACAGCTGGGGGAAAAAGTTTCTTGAATTTTGCTGTGATTCTTCTTCCCTGAATTAAAATAATCTCTCATATCTAAGTGCCATATTTTCTCCTAACACATAAACACTTACCATCCTCCTCAGGCAACTCCTCTGGACTAAGTTCTACCAATTCAAAGCCATGTTTGATGCACCATTCTTGAGCTTTTTGTCGGTTTATACCTAAAATAATATGCAAAAGAATCTTCATAAGTAAAAAGAAAATAAAACATGACTATTCCTGCAATATTCTTCACAAATCTCAATGTGTTTCCCTTAATGTCAATGTTATTCTAAAGGCATCTAAAATAATAAAAAGAAAATGATTTCTCAGCCCCGAAGTATCCATTCTTAAAAAAAAAGTAAGTATTACAAGATTCCAAAGAAAAATAGCTGAAAATATTTTCATAAAGCAATAAAGTCACATGGGATGTATGTCCTAAGTTAAAGAAACAGATGTACTCAGTTTATCAAGGAATGGCAAATGCATGTACCAACTACTGTCCCATCCACAGGCCTTACCATCTTCAGACACTCTATCGCAGACCAAGATCATCACCTCAGGTAACCATGCTTTTGCCAGTGGAAGCCATGAGGAGACACTATCAAGGCCCGATTTCTAGAGGGAACAAAAAATATAAACAAACAAAAACAGAAAAGAGATAGTCAGACAAAATGTAATGGGAAAAAAAGAAGGCATGCAATAATTTCTTATTCAAGCCTTCATAGAAAACAAAGTCTTACTTGTGTGCTGTCAAAGTAAACCACAAATGCTTGGACAGATTCTGCAATCTCTGCAGTAACAAGAAATTTGTTTGGCACCACACATAGATTGATGTCTGCTGAATAGTATTTATTATCAATGGTCCAGGGATAAAATCTCACAGCATCATTGGAAGTCACTTCCACAATACGATCTTCTGTTCCAAGGATATCTAAAAATAAATGACAACATTACCATGTAAAGTGCAAAACCAATATACATTGGTTGATTTTCTCAGTCAGATACCAGATAAAGCTGGTACTTTTGCTGTTTCCTTTTATGTGAGGATTTCAAAGGACCCTGCATTTATTAGCTTTAATCCTATATTCTCTGATCATCTGATTATAAAAGTTATGGTGATATAATTTAAGTCATTGACATTTTCTCTTTAAGAACACAAAAATCATTGTGAACTAGATTAGACAGTAGTAAAGGAAAAAACAGTCATATAACCAAATATCCAGAAAAGAGCAAGTAGAAGACAAAGAATGACAGCTCTATTTATTGTATTGCTTAAGTACTTCATAGGAGGTAGACAATAACAATCTTCTAGAATTTGTAACTATTTTGTACTTATTGCAAACTAAAAGGAAGATAGGATTAAGGCTAAACCATTAATAAAATAGAAGAGCTACATATATTTCTTGGACTGAATGCTTAGACATTAATTCAGCTAATGAAATAAAAGAATGGATACTGATAAATGACCCCAATCCTATTTATATTCAGCCTTGTTCACATTCTTTGAAAGCCAACCTAAATTCTTGTTTGATCAAGACACTTCCGGTAAATTTTAAATGTGTAATAGCCAAGCAAATTACTATAAACGTTTTAGATTATAACTAAATCTTTTGGAAATCTATGTGCAGCATGTATATAACAGGAAATCCCCACAGTAAGAGACAAGTCAATGGTGAACAAATGAATATAGACACGGTCATGGAGCCATGGAAGCATTTTGCTTCCATTATGTTATACAGTATTTACAACTGGAAGAGAAGTTAGAAGTTGTTCCAACCTAAACTCCCGTCTCTCACACCCATACCCATAACCTCCACTTTATACAAATGTGGAAAATCAGCTTATAGAAGTAAAATGACATGCCATTAATTGACTTATCAGAAGAATATAATGAAAAACAGTCACAAACTCCTCGTCAATGCATACTAAGATGAACACGTATTAATGAAATGTGCCTCAAACTCATAATTAGCAAGACACTGAAAACTAGAAATTAAATTTTAAATCCCAGAGCTAACATTATATATTTGAAAAGTTGCCATCATTTTTGCTCAACATAAAGTTATGGGGAAATTATTTAGTCCAAAAGACTGCTAGGCATTATGTATAAAGTGTGTGTGTATGAATATATACATGCATGAATTCTTTTTATTAGTAAAGTTTCATCATGTGGTTAAGAGGAACTAATCTTCTGAAGAATAAAAGGTCGGCCCTTTTTTTAGCAAAAAAATTAAATTTAAAATAAATTTAAGGTTTTATTTTTGATATAAAGCATATCATGAAATTAACTTTTAAAATTTTTTCACCAAAACCAGAATTGTTACTCTTAAATTAACAGAAGGTCTATGTCAATATTTGACAATCTGAGTGCATCCCATCTCTTTAAGAAATCAGCAGTTCTTTCTACTTAATTTCTACCCGAAGTCATAATCTTTTACTTAGTGTCAGTCAATTCCATCGCAACCAGCTGCTATGTCCCTTATGGAGCATTAAGACAATTTCAGGGGAAATAAACAGAAGAAACAGGTAAGTTATTAAAATCAAAGATGTTGTTTTCATGTAAATGTCTCACAGAAAAACAAAAACTAGATCAAAGTCTACACTGCATTCAAATCTAACACTCCAAACTTCAAGAAGGTGGCATAGTAACACGTGGCTGTGTTTCTAAGAGCTGAATACTGGCACAGCTAACACACATACCACAGTATGCTGATAAATACACATATAAAAGAAAGAAACTAAAACAAGGAGCAAAGCAAAAAAATGTATAAACTAACTTTTTAATGGTGAAAGGAGCCACCACATAAAATCAGTCTTAATTTTTTTTTTTTTTTTGAGACGGAGTCTCGCTCTGTCGCGCAGGCTGGAGTGCAGTGGCGTGATCTCGGCTGACTGCAACCTCCACCTCCCGGGTTCACACCATTCTCCTGCCTCAGCCTCCCCAGTAGCTGGGACTACAGGCACCCGCCACCATGCCCAGCTAATGTTCTGTATTTTTAGTACAGACAGGGTTTCACCATGTTAGCCAGGATGGTCTCGATCTCCTGACCTCGTGATCCGCCCGCCTCGGCCTTCCAAAGTGCTGGGATTACAGGCATGAGCCACCGTGCCCACCCATTCTTGGGTAATTTTTAAAAATAGCAAACTGAGTATTTTTTAAAGGAGAGAAGCACAAATAAGAAAATACAGTAATGAATTCACTTGTTGCTAAGGGGCAAAGTACAAAGGCAGGGGGACTAATATTCCTGTCATTGCTATAATCAGTTCTTGATATTTCCTAAATTGGTTGTATTGTTAAAAACTGGAATCAAAAAATTGGGGTTATGCTTTCTTTGCTCCTCAACATGAGAAATATAAAATCACTTAAAATGGCATTACTAACTGCAATTTAAAATTACTAACTGCAATATAAAATATTTAGATCCATTAATGATGGCTAATTTTATTAATGTTTAGAACACAAAAGAACAATGTTTGTTACTCAGAGTGCTTACAATTTCAATTTTATACTTTCATTTTCAAATGATTAAGACATTTACTTAACATGGAGAAAGAAGCTGTTTCTTTCTCTTTTCTCCAAACCTAGACAGGAATGGAACCAATAAGTTGGGAAAATGAATTTCACATTTCAGTGTTTCAGTAGCTAGTGGGCTTTGGTTTTTGTTTTATTCTCTGTGCTGCCTAAAACAAGTTGATAGCTCAATTTACTTATCAGATTTTTTTTTAACATTTTATGTCTAATCAAACACTTTCTTCAAGGCTGCATATGGACTTTATTATCACATCTGTGCCATATTAGAGCTAGGGAGAGAATAGTAAAGACTGTCTCATTCTAATTCTTATGACCAATATCATAATGTAGAGTTTAATTTTAAAAATGTAAATGTCTACACTAAATATAGCTTTCTTCCCTCATGTTTTCTATTTGATTTTCAAATGCTTAACAAGTTTATTCTTTTCCAAATTAAAATGAAATTATTCAAATTGTGCACATGGCTAAAGGTTTCTGGAGAGCAGCTAATATAATTCACTCATTTTACAGATGAGAAAAGTGAGGCCCAGGAAAAAAGAAGCCACTTGCCTAATAGGAGCAGAGCCTAAAACTGGATTCAATTCACCAACATTCTTTCCTACTACACCGTGATGTTACAATACTTAGCATCTGAGCTGGATCACACTTGAGTCTCTAATAATCACAAGCCAAAACTAGTCTATAGACCTAAAGGATCCTCTGCCCTTTTAGGAACACCAAAAATAATAGCCAGAATAGGGGCACAATTATATACGGATCTGCAGCACAATTAACCCATCAGAAAAGTGTCTATGACATTCAGGTATTTATATGTCAAAGATGAGTCACAGTGATCTTGAGGTTTTTTTGTTGTTTTTTTGTTTTTTGCCAGACTTCCTAGAAAAACCTGCAGTGGGCTCCCTTCTTTGTCCTTCACTAAATTATTATGTTGTAGACTCCGATATGCACAAAGAAAATCAAGAGCAGCTTTCCCCTCCTCCTGGTCGATGCCAGCCTGTCTCATTCACACTGTTGGCAGCCACCTGGTGGAGCTGTAATACATCATTTTTTAAGAGACAAACACTAGGTGTTTACTTGCCAGGTCTGTTACTACAAACTCCATTTCACAGCTTACAATAGTTAATTTGTAGTGCTTTTACAAAGGAAGTTAGATGCCAACCCAGTTCTAGTAGCAAACATAAACCTTTCCTTCAGTATTAAGTGCAAGTATAAACCTCTATCCCGATTTGAGAAACTTTTTACAAAGCCATCAATTCTCCAGTAACTCCCATTTACTTTCTCACATCCTTGGTCAACTTCTTTTCCCTATAATCTCATATGGTAAGTTACAGAAAATAAGATTCAAGAGCTTTGAAGGAAGCCATGTGCCAAGGCAACATTTCAGTTCAGTAATCCAACATCTTCCTCTTTTTAATCAGCTTTCTACTGTTCCCTGCATATCCTAATAATGATCCTTCCCTCAGAGAAAGTACAAATGTGGTAACCAATCAAATGAAAGAAAAGAGGCAGCTGGCTTTCTATGGTTCAGAATCAATAACAGGTGATACTCTCTTTAGCATGAATTAGAAGGCAACATGAAGTTCAAGGTGAATTCCCCAAACACCACAAATATCTGTTCTCCTACACACACACACACACACACACACACACACACATATTTTATCTTATATATAAACATGCACACACACAACCCTTACCTTATGTCCTCACCTATCCACCTCAGCCAAAAAAGACAAATGCATTCTAAACTAGGCACGTTGATACTGTTATGGATTTTTTGTGTCTCCTTCAGTAGTAGGGTAATTAAGTACACTTTTAATATCAGTAGTAGTGCACTTAACCAATCATGACATTCTTTGTGAAGCAAAGTTGTCCAGTGGTTAAATCATATTTTCTATGCCCTGAGGGAAGTGACAGCTGCTACCTCAAATCAAGATGATCCTTCCGGAAACCAGCACTCTTCTCAGAATGCAAAGTTGGTTTTATTCTTTCTCATAAACTGAAACTGCCTTGACAGCCAAGCATCATAACCTCTCACCCCAGATATGAGTGTCTTTCATGGGATCCACTCTTCTGGAGACCCAACATTCTTCTTTCTTCCCTTTGTGAAGCCAGTACTAACAAGAAGGGAGAAGAGCATGGAAAATAGACAGCACAGACCTGGGGTCGGACAGGCCTGCATTTGCATGCTGGCTCTCTGCAAAGCCTTGGGCAGATTAACCTCTCGGTGTCTCATTTCCTTACCTGCAAATGGGGATGAGAACACTCCTCAAAAGGCTTAAATGAATTCAATGAAACTATGTCTAAGAAAGTGCAGGCACTGGGCACAGTAAATATTCATTTCCTTCTTCCCGTCTCACTTTTTTTTCACATTTGTGACAGCACTCCTGACTAGAGGTAGGTTACAGATGCACTGAGGAGTTAGTAAGATACATTACAATCAGGAAATAACCATCTCCTTTAAGCTGCTCTAGCCTTGCCCTTCCACCCCAGACCACCCCCTAAAATAAAGTTGAAATTTTTCTTTTCCACTGCTAAGGCATATGCTGAGACAGAAGAGAAGGCAATTAGGAAAATTATAGGAGGCAGCAGAGTCTGACGTCAGCTGAAAGGAAAAGTAGCCATTATGAAAGAAATGAACTGAGCAAAATATGACTTAGGAAAAATTCAAAACCTAGAGTTTTCATTAACCAGCAAGCGAAAAGAGAGACTTTTAAAAATCATATCGGATTCATACTGTTGCAAGCAATTACAATTTCTTACCCACAACTTCATGAGAATGTCATACAAGGTGGGTGCTGCTCTGTCAAATATTTTGCAGTAGTTGTGAAAAGGTTAGTCCCTAAATACTGAAAGTAGATTATACTCTCCAGTGGAAAGGGACTTTGTAGCATGGTAGTATTTAAAGGTTAAAACTGTGCAACATTAGAGTTGACTTTACAGACAAATGTCAGGAAACTCATATCTGAGATTCCCTGTGTAATCATACCCCAGTCTTCTGGTGCAAGTTTATGCAGTATTTGTTGCAGTTTATATGACAGGTCGATCACTGGAGTAGTATGGACTTGCTGAGGTAAGAGTCACTGGAGTAGTATAGACTTGCTGAGGGAAGAGTAACTGGATTGAGTTAAAGCAACATACTGCTTTAACAATAGTACAGAGATTCTGGGTTGCTTACAACATTTAATTACCTCTTCCTGACACACCCCTTTTCTCTGGTTACACTCTAAATTCGCATTTCCACATGCTCTTAAGCTTTTTATATCACAGTGGAAACATTTTAAAGCTGAAGCAGAGGAAATCCAACCCAGTCCTCCTCTTTTTCCTCAAGTTTACTTTCTCCCAATAGTCATCTGGAATTGGTCACCACAGCTTCATCTTAAAATAATTGGGGAAAGTCAGCGGGCAGGGGGGTTGGGAGGGGGGTCTCTGCTTGCTTTTAGAAGACCTTACAATGCAGTCAGACACACACACAAGAACATAAAGAAGCCATCAGGAAAGGGAGAGAGAATATGGAGAAGGGTTTTATAAAGATTAAGCAGGAAACATCAGCCTCTAAGTTTTATGGGCTGCATGCAAAGACCACTTTGTCAATCCTAGTGGCACAGCTGATGGACAATTCCTACCTATATTTTAGAGGGGTAGGGCACTTCTCTGAATTCCATTGCTAGTTCTAAATATACCCCTAAAGCAGTGGTTCTCTATGGGGATGTGATTCTCCCCAATCCTGCCAAGGGGACAAAGGTCAACACCTTTAGACATTTTTGGTAATCACAATAGGGGGATGCCACTAGCATCTAGTGAGTAGAGGTCAAAAATACTGCTAAACATCCATCCTACAACGCACAAGACAGCCCCACAAGACAAGGAATTGTCTGGGCCAAAAGATCAACAGTGCCGAAGCTGAGATACCCTGATCTACAGCAAAGAAACCTTATGGAATTTACTTAGCTGTATTCATGAAACAAAATAAAAGTTCTGGAATGCAAAATTGGTTTTATTCTTTCTTGAAGAGCTGTAACTAGTCATTACAGTCAGGCATCACAACCTCCTACCCCAGATAAAAATATCTTCCATTTATATCTAATAAAATCTATCTCTGATAAAGTCTATCTCAAGTGTCTTCTTTGATTATTAACCATAAAAATTATTGGCAATTAACCTTAGAAACTTTGAAAATAATCTATGAATGGTAGATTTCTAGAAGAATTCATAAGCCTAAACAGGACAATTACGAGATAAAAATAATTTTCATATTCAAATGGTAATTTTTCATAAACAAATTAGCATGAAGTAATAAAACCTTACAAGAAATGTCAATGCTCAGGATGACAACATCTGCAGTAGATGTTAATTTACTCTAAAAAAAGACAAACATGTTTGAGATGAATTTCCCAAAACAGAATAAGTTTAATGAATAATGAAGAACATTCATTCTGTAGCCCCTGTACTCAAGTATTGAAAATAAGCTTGATCTGTTAGAAAATATCAGAAAGCTAACAGATCCAACGTCCCAGCATCCGAAGGAGGGTAAAATCATTATTGGGCAACAGATGGTCAATGAATCATGGAAAACAAAAACACTAATAAGTAAGACATTATTGAAAGTAAACATTGTGTTTCAAGACACCATCAAGCAAAACAAAACCCAAGCCACAGAATAGGAGAAAATGTTTGCAAATTATATATCAATAAGGGACTTGTAACCAGAATATATAAGAACTTTTTCATTAATAAGAAGACCAGAAAAACAATTTAAAAGCGGGCAAAAAAGAGCCAGGCACGGTGGCTCATACCTGTAATCTCAGCACTTTGAGAGGCCAAAGTGGGCAGATTGCTTGAGTTCAGGAATGTGAGACAAGGCTGCCCAGCATGGTGAAACCCTGTCTCTACCAAAAATACAAAAAATTAGCTGGGTGTGGTGGCACACACCTGTAATGCCAGCTTCTTGGGAGGCTGAGGCACAAGAATTGCTTGAACCCCAGAGGCGGAGGCTGCAGTGAGCCGAGATCACACCACTGCACTCCAGCCTGGGCAAGAGAGTGCGACTCCGTCTTAAAAAAATAAAATAGTTAAAAAAAAAAAAGTGGGCAAAAAAGATTTGAATAGACATTTCACCAAAGAAGATATTAAAATGGACTATATGAACATGAAAAGATACTCAACATCATGAGTTATTAAGGAAATGCAAATCAAAACCACAATGAGATACTACTTCACATCCACTAAAATGGCTATAACAAAAAATACTGACAATAACAAGTATTGTTATTGTCCAAAGATACGGAGAAATTAGAATCCTCACTCATGGGAATATAAAATGGTGCAGCCACTCTGGAAGAAAACAGTTTGGCAGTTTCTTAAAATACCAAATATAAATTTACCATATGACCCAGCAATTCCACTCCCAGGCATCCACCCAAGAGAAATGAAAACAGATGTCCCATGAAAACTTGCACAAGAATGTTCATAACAGCATTATTCACAATAGCCAAAAAGTGGAAACAATCCAAATGTCCATCAACTGATGAATGGATAAACAAAATGTGGTATATCCATACAATGGAATATGAAGTACATGCTACAATATAGATGAACTTCAAAAACATTATGCTACGTGAAAGAAGCCAGACACAAAAGACCACATATTATGATTCCATTTATATAAAATGTGTAGAAAAGGCAAATCTATAATGACAAAAAGTACACTAGTGGTTTCATGGAGCTGAGGAGTGACTGCAAATAGTCACAAAGTTCCTTCTGGGATGATGGAAATGTTCTACAATCAGATTGTAATGATGGTTGCACAAATCCGTAAATGTATTAAAAAACACTGAATTATACAATTAAAACAGGCAGATTGTATACTACTTATATTCCAAAAAGCTGCTAAAAACCACAGAAACTGGGAGATACTGACCCCATTACTAATAAGGTAGGTGAGTGAGACACATAATATTTTAGGTACTTAGAACAATGGATGGCACATGTGAACAAATCTGGTCAATATTCATGGAATGAAGTTAACTTGTTTAAAGTCAGATCGCTTAAAAAAGGATAGAATTCAGTACTCAATCCACAGATTTTTTTTCCCCCACAGAAATCCTATACAACCCCAGGAAAATTCAGACAGAACAGCCACCCTATTACATCAAGATCACAGTGTTGTTTATTACCAAATGATCAAACATTTTCCTGATCTCAGCAGGCTGGAGTTTGATCCAAATACAGTGACACTTTTTTCCACTTCTGTGTCAAACCAGCCACCAGGTCTGTATGGAAAATTAAACTCTAAATAGGTTTTTGTTACTGAACCTAAAATATCATAAAGCCTCTTTAATAGTTTCACAACAGGCCAGGTGCGCTGGCTCACACCTGTAACCCCAGCACTTTGGGAGGCCTAGGTGAGTGGATCAGCTGAGCTCAGGAGTTCAAGACCAGCCTGAGCAACACGGTAAAACCCCTTCTCTACAAAAAATACAAATATTAGCCAGATGTGGTGGCATGAGCCTGTAGTCCCAGCTACTTGCGGTGGGGTCAGGGGGCTGAGGCAGGAGAATCACTTGAGCCCGGGAGGCGAAGGCTGCAGTGAGCCGAGATTGCACCACTGCACTCCAGCCTGCGTGACAGAGAAAGATCCTGTCTCAAAAAAAAAAAAAAAAAAAAATGAAAAAACAGTTTCACAACTGTCCTGGTCCATCTTAATCTATATCAATATTGATTCTTGAATAAGAAACGTATTTGTGGTATGTGTGTGTACTGGCTCCAACATAAATACAATGTTATGCCCAAATTTAAAACAATTTTCATACCTTTGAGAGATGAAGCCTGCTAGACTTCCTGGGTCGAGTGGGGACTAGCTAAAGGATTGTAAACACACCAATCAGCACTCTGTAAAAACACACCAATCAGCACTCTGTGTCTAGCTAAAGGATTGTAAATGTACCAATCAGCACTCTGTAAAAACACACCAATCAGCACTCTGTGTCTAGCTAAAGGATTGTAAATGCACCAATCAGTACTCTGTAAAATGGACCAATCAGTGCTCTGTAAAATGGACCAATCAGCAGGATGTAGGCGGGGCCAAATAAGAGAATATAAAGCTGGCCACCGAGCCAGCGGCAGCAACCTGCTCAGGTCCCCTTCCATGCTGTGGAAGCTTTGTTCTTTCGCTCTTCAAAATAAATCTTGCTGCTGCTCACTCTTTCGGTCCACACTACCTTTATGACCTGTAACACTCACCAGGAGGGTCTGCAACTTTATTCCTGAAGTCAGTGAGACCACGAACCCACTGGGAGGAACAAACAACTCTGGATGCGCCACCTTTAAGAGCTGTAACACTCACTGTGAAGGTCTGCGGCATCACTCCTGAAATCAGCGAGACCACAAACCCACCAGAAAGAAGAAACTCCAGACACATCTGAACATCTGAAGGAACAAACTCCAGACACACCATCTTTAAGAACTGTAACACTCACCACGAGGGTCTGTGGCTTCATTCTTGAAGTCAACGAGACCAAGAACCCACCAGAAGGAACCAATTCCGGACACATTTTGGCGACCATGAAGGGACTATCGCCAAGCGGTGAGTACCATCAGACCCCTTTCGCTTGCTATTCTGTTCTATTTTTCCTTAGAATTTGGGGGCTAAACACCGGGCACCTGTCGGCCAGTTAAAAGTGACTAACGCGGCCGCCAGACTAAAGACATGGGTGTCAGGCTTTCTAGGAAAGGGCTCTCTAACAACCCCAAACTCTTCGGAGTTGGGAGCGTTGGTTTGCCTGGAACCAGCTTCCACTTTTCCTGCACTTCTGGGCTGAGCCAAGGGTCGACAGAGAGGAAAGCCATTCAGCTCTGGGGTCCTGACAACAAGTTGGTTGACCCTGCGGCCGTGAGCAGAACTCTCAAAGTTAAGTTGCCCAAGCGAGACTCACCCATCTATCCTATCTATCTTGACCCTTGCCTCCTGGGTCCTAATGCCTGTCAGACAAACTTTCTCTTGCCTCTCTTCTGTGAGGCTAGTCCCGCTTCTAAAAACTACTGTCTCTGGTGCTTTCCTAGTTTCTCCTATAAGAATGATTTCTAGTATAAACTCCAGGATCCTATTCCCTTCTTTAGGCACTAGGGCTCACCAATCGGAAAGACATTTTTTGCCCAAAGCCCCCATCGGGGGTGGGGGGACTATCTTATCTGGAATTTTAGGATCCCTCCTCAGACTAGCAGGCCTAACAAAATATATTCCTGAAGCTAGGATATGGGGAGCTCAGAAATGATATCCTCCCTATCCATATGATGAGAAGTGAGGACAAAAGGCATCACTCTTCCAACTCTGGAGATCCCTTCCCTCCCTCAGGGTATGGCCCTCCAGTTCATTTTTGGGGCACAACATCTTTATAGGACAGAGGTAAAGTCTCAACACTAACAGGAGAATGCTTAAGACTCTAACAGGTTTTCAAGAATGTGTCAGTAAGGGCCACTAAATCTGACCTTCCTCGGTCCTCTTTGTGGTCTAGGAGGACAGGCAAGGGTGCAGGTTTTCAAGAATGCGTCAGTAAGGGCCACTAAATCTGACCTTCCCCGGTCCTCCTTGTGGTCTAGGAGGAAAACTAGTGTTTCTGCTGCTATGTTGGTGAGCGCAACTATTCCCATCAGTAGGGTCCAGGGACCGTTGCACGTTCTTGGGCAAGAGGTGTTTCTGCTGCTGTGTCGGTGAGTGCAACTATTCCGATCAGCAGGGTCCAGGGACCGTTGCGGGTTCTTGGGCGGGGAAGAGGGGAACAAACCAACGCGGTTTTGTCTTTCAGATGGGAAACACTCACCCTTTAAATGCATCCTAAGCCATTGGGACCAATTTGACCCACAAACCCTGAAAAAGAGGTGGCTCATTTTTTTCTGCATTACAGCTTGGCCCCAATATTCTCTCTCTGATGGGGAAAAATGGCCACCTGAGGGAAGTATAAATTACAATACTACCCTGCAGCTTGACCTTTTCTGTAAGAGGGAAGGTAAATGGAGTGAAATACCTTATGTCCAAGCTTTCTTTTCATTGAAGAATACACAACTATGCAAAGCTTGCAATTTACATCCCACAGGAGGACCTCTCAGCTTACCCCCATATCCTAGCGTTCCTATAGCTCCGCTTCCTATTAATGATCAGCCTCCTCTAATCTCCCCGACCCAGAAGGAAACAAGCAAAGAAATCTCCAAAGGACCACGAAAAACCCCGGGCTATCGGTTATGTCCCCTTCAAGCTATAGAGGGAGGGGACTTTGGCCCAACCCGGGTACATGTCTCCTTCTCCCTCTCTGATTTAAAGCAGATCAAGGCAAACCTGGGGAAGTCTTCAGATGATCCTGATAGGTACACAGATGGCCTACAGGGTCTAGGGCAAACCTTTGACCTCACTTGGAGAGATGTCATGCTATTAAATCAAACCCTGGCCTTTAATGAAAAGAATGTGGCTTTAGCTGCAGCCCAAGAGTTTGGAGATAACTGGTATCTTAGTCAAGTCAATGAGAGAATGACAGCCAAAGAAAGGGACAAATTCCCTACCAGTCAGCAAGCTGTCCCCAGTATGGATCCCCACTGGGACCTCAACTCAGATCATGGGGACTGGAGTCACAAACATCTGTTGACCTGTGTTCTAGAAGGACTAAGGAGAATTAGGAAAAAGCCCATGAATTATTCAATGATGTCCACCATAACTCAGGGAAAGGAAGAAGACCCTTCTGCCTTCCTCGAGCAGCTACAGGAGGCCTTAAGAAAATATACTCCCCTGTCACCCGACTCACTTGTGGGTCAATTGATCCTAAAAGATAAGTTTATTACCCAATCAGTCGCAGATACCAGGAAAAAGCTCCAAAAGTGAGCCCTGGGCCCTGAACAAAATCTGGAGGCATTATTAAACCTGGCAACCTCAGTGTTCTATAATAGGGACCAAGAGGAACAGGCCCAAAAGGAAAAGCGAGATCAGAGAAAGGCCAGAGCCTTAGTCAGAGCCCTCAGACAAACAAACCTTGGTGGTTCAGAGAGGACAGAAAATGGAGCAGGCCAATCACTTGGTGGGGCTTGTTATCAGTGTGGTGTGTGAGGACACTTTTAAAAAGATTGTCCAATGAAGCTGCCCCCTCACCCATGTCCACTATGCCAAGGCAATCACTGGAAGGTGCACTGCCCCAGAGGACAAAGGTTCTCTGGGCCAGAAGCCACCAACCAGATGATCCAACAACACAACTGAGGGTGCCTGGGGCAAGCACCAGCTCATGTCATCACTCTCACTGAGCCCCAGGTACATTTAACCATTGACGGCCAGGAAATTGACTTTCTCATGGACAGTGGCGTGGCCTTCTCAATGTTAATCTCCTGTCCCAGACAACTGTCCTCAAGGTCCACTACCATCCAAGGAATCCTGGGACAGCCTATAACCAGGTATTTCTCCCACCTCCTCAGTTGTAATTGGGAGACTTTGCTACAGATAGTAAGTATGCTTATCTAATCCTACATGCCCATGATGCAATATAGAAAGAAAGGGAGCTCCTAACTTTTGGGGGAACCCTCATTAAATATCATAAGGAAACCATGGAGTTATTGCACGCAGTGCAAAAACCCAAAGAGGTGGCAGTCTTACACTGCTGAAGCCATGAAAAGGGGAAGAAGAGGGGAGAACAGCAGCATAAGTGGCTGGCAGAGGCAGGGAAAGGCCAGCAGAAAGGAGAGAAAGAGACAGAAAGTCAGAGAGAGAGAGAGAGAGGAAGAGAAGAGACAAAGAAGGAGTCAAAGAGAGACAGAGAGAAGAAGAGACAGAGGCAGAAAGTCAAAGAGAGAAAGAGACAGACAAAGGGAGTCAGAAAGAAAGAGAGAGAGACAAAGTCAAAGACAGAAGGAAAGAGAGAAAGAGAGAAAGTCAGAGAAAGAGAGGAAGAAACAGACAAAGAGAAGGAAACAGAGAGAAGAAGAGACAGAGAGGCAGAAAGTCAAAGAGAGAAGGAAAGAGAGGAAGAGACAGAGACAAAGAATAAGTCAAAGAGAGAAAAAGAGAAAAGTAGTAAAGAAAAAAGTGTACCCTATTCCTTTAAAAGCCACGGTAAATTTAAAACCTATAATTGATAATTCAAGGTCTTCTCCATAACCCTATAACACTCCAATACCACCTTGTTGTCAGTGTAAACAAGGGTGTAGCTCGAAAGCACTGAGGCCACTGAAAACCCATAGCCTTCCTATCAAAAATCCTTAACCCAGCAGGTTTCCTAACAGGGGATCTAAAGCTTAATTAATTACTATACAAAGGTCTGACCAGACCTAGGAAGAACTCCCTTCAGGACAGGATAATAGATGGTTCCTCCAGGGCGATTAAGGGAAAAAGACACAACGGGTATTCAGTAAGTGATAAGGAAACTCTTGCAGAAGCAAAGTTAGGAAAATTGCCTAACAATTGGTCTGCTTAAACGTGCAGAGTTGTTTGCATTGTTTGCACTCAGCCAAACCTTAAAGTACTTACAGTATCAGGAAGGAGCCATCTATACCAATTCTAAGTTAATATGGACTGAACGAGGTCTTATTAATAGCAAAGAATAATTGAAATCCCAAACTTACAAGGTTTTCAACAAAAGTAAAGTTTGCTAAAAGTTAACAATGTAACATGTATTATCCTACTATCACATACTCTCAAAGGATTTCTCAGACAGTTTGCAAGAAATAATGATATCTATCCTTAACAATCCCAAATAGACTCTTTGGCAGCAGTGACTCTCCAAAACCGCAAGGCCTAGACCTCCTCACTGCTGAGAAAGGAGAATTCTACACCTTCTTAGGGGAAGAGTGTTTTTTTACACTAACCAGTCAGGGATAGTATGAGATGCTGCCTGGCATTTACAGAAAAAGGCTTCTGAAATCAGACAACGCCTTTCAAACTCTTATACCAACCTCTGGAGTAGGGCAACATGGCTTCTCCCCTTTCTAGGTCCTGTGACAGCCATCTTGCTATTACTTGCCTTTGGACCCTGTATTTTTAGCCTCCTTGTCAAATTTGTTTCCTCTAGGATCAAGGCCATCAAGCTACAGATGGTCTTACGAATGGAACCCCAAATGAGCTCAACTAACAACTTCTACCGAGGACCCCTGGACCAACCCATTGGCCCTTTCACTGGCCTAAAGACTTCCCCTCCAGAGGACACTACAACTGCAGGGCCCCTTCTTCGCCCCTATCCAGCAGGAAGTAGCTAGTCATTGCCCAATTCCCAACAGCAGTTGGGGTGGCCTGTTTAGAGGGGGGATTGAGAGGTGAAGCCAGCTGGACTTCCTGGGTTGAGTGGGGACTAGCTAAAGGATTGTAAACACACCGATCAGCACTCTGTAAAAACACACCAATCAGCACTCTGTGTCTAGCTAAAGGATTGTAAATGCACCAATCAGCATTCTGTAAAATGGACCAATCAGCAGGATGAGGGTGGGGCCAAATGAGGGAATAAAAGCTGGCCACCCAAGCCAGCAGCAGCAACCCGTTCGGATCCCCTTCCACGCTGTGGAAGCTTTGTTCTTTTGCTCTTTACAATAAATCTTGCTGCTGCTCACTCTTTGGGTCCGTACTACCTTTATGAGTTGTAACACTCACTGTGAGGGTCTGCAGCTTCATTCCTGAAGTCAGCAAGACCAAGAACCCACTGGGAGGAACAAACAACTCCGGACACACCACCTTTAAGAGCTGTAACACTCACTGCGAAGGTCTGCAGCTTCACTCCTGAAGTCAGCGAGACCACGAACCCACCAGAAGGAAGAAACTCCGGACACTCACAACGAGGGTTCACGGCTTCATTCTTGAAGTCAATGAGACCAAGAACCCACTGGAAGGAACCAATTCCAGACACACCTTGACCTTATAAAAAATGATTTTATATCAGATTGCATTATTTGTTGAGTGTCATTATTTGTTGAGGAATTACTGGGGCATATTCCTTAAGAGAAAAGGCAGTAAGTTGTTTAAGCCAAATGACCACTGCATACTTTCTAGATTTTTACCTTTTGCCATACAAAAACAAAGCAGTTAAATGGTCCAGAAATAAAAGTCTGATTCTAAACATGCTCAGAACCCTCCAGGATGATAAAATATTTTCTGTATCATAAGTGGTTTTGTACAATATGGGCTGATGTGTAATACTGTTCCACTGGTATTTCTCCTCCTACTCTCTGCCACCCCCTCATTTACGGTATGCCATTTAAGGAAAGGACACCTTATAATCATTTCACACATCAACAATATCTAAAAGACTAGTCTAAAACTTCGCACGAAAAGTCAAATTCTCTACTCTACAAGTAAGGAAACAAACTGCATACCAATAGAGTCATTTTCAATTATTATTTAACTTATCACACTTTATCTACTAAGGCTTCAACTACCATCAAAAAATAAACTAATTGTAAACTGATTTTGAGAGCCATAGTTTTCATTTTAATAGTAAAATCACCTACTGCAATTTCTCCTACTGCTACCTGCACTCTGAATCCACACAGTCTAGTTGCTAAGTTGACCATATTTTACATGTATAGAACTGGAATTGAATCTTAGCTCCCCAGCTTTTGGGAACTGAACAACTTTGGGAAACCACAGCTTTACTGAACTTTAACTTCACATACACACATACTGGAATGTAATGTGGACATGTTTTTTTTAAGTCCCTTTGGGTCTGGAGAAAGTATGAACATTTATGCTTCTCCTCCTCTTTAGATTGATGACAACCTCCCTCTTTTAATAAACATAAAAATCAATCCTTCTTTTAATGTTGGTTGAAAAAATGTGAATATATTAAGTATCATAGCTAAAAACAATCAGTTCCCTCACCCCAGTCATCAGTTGAAATCACTGCCCTCATCTGACCATCTACTGAATCACTCTGTGATGACAACTCTAGGCCCTTGTGGTACATCTTGCTGGCCCAATCTTCCATTCTTCGAAGAAAATAAAGACATGGAAATATACAATCCAATCAAAGGCAGAATCCTCTTACCACAACAAAATAAGTAACTTTGCTTAAGTAAAAATTACTTATTCCCAGAGTAAACCAAAGAGTGCACTCAAAATACTTAAAGAAGCTACAGAAAAACACACATTTGAAGACTCAAGCTTTTATCCCCATTCTGTTGCTAGACAATGGTGTCAAAGCAGCACAATAGCCTCTACCTTTGAAATAACAATGTTCTCTTTAGTAAATTACTTCAAGATACTTTTGCAAGTATAGGAGTCTGACAGACCTAGAAACAAATTCCCAATCTTGCAGAAGAATGCATGTTTTCCAAAGAAGCAATGTCATGAATATGGCTGGCTTTCCTGTGTAACTCTCCAAGGCCTAGTTTATCCATTATATAATTGTGCTTTCTGGTTTTGCAGTTTCAGAAACCTGAGGACCGGAGGGTTATTTCTATGGGTAAATGCATGTGAATTTCAAACACAAAAGGTTAAATTTTCTACTCCACAACTAAATTTTCTACTCCATCTACTGCAACCTTAAAATAAGGCTTGATTCCTAAGTTTTCAAAAACTAAAAGAGAAAAAACATTAAGTCAAGTTAAGAAGCGTTATATAAATCTTGCATAAAAATAAGTAACATAATAACCCAGAATTTTTTTTTTTTAAGACCGGGTCTCACTCTGTCACCCACGCTGGAGTGCAGTGGCGTGATCTGAGCTTACTAGAACCTCCACCTCCCGGGTTCAAGAAATCCTCCTGCCTCAGCCTCCCGAGTAGCTCAGATTACAGGTTGCGCACCACCACACCTGGCTAATTTCTGCATTTTTAGTAGAGATAGGGTTTCACTATGTTGGCCAGGCTGCTCTCGAACTCCTGACCTCAGGTGATCAGCCCCCCCTCGGACTCCCAAAGTGCTGGGATTACAGGTGTGAGCCACCATGCCTGGCCAATAACACAGAATTTTACATCTAGAAGAGATGTTAGAAATGATCTCAAATAACCCTTTATTTTTAATGTTAATCCTGTACGGTAAGAATCACCAATACATAGCATCTCTGAGTTCACTCAATTGAGAAAATAAAAATCCAGACACTGTTAGACTACCTATCAGGTATGCATAATGCTCTTTTTTAATATGTATTTAATTTAATACACATATTAAATAATGCTCCATTTATTGGTTTCGATGGCAACAATTTTTTTCCCCTCCATTCAGAATTAAGACTTTAATCATCCCAAGTGGCAATGTGAGCATATTTTAAAACCGTTTAGGGGTTAGTCGTCTCTCTCATTGCTTACACCAGTGCCACCACCTTAAATTAAAATAGTTCTGACTGCTAAGGAATCTCAACACATGACATTCACACATTCCTATGCATATAAATCCTGAATTTGAACATATGCTCCAGCACCTGGGCAAGTCATTTAGTATTTCCAAAGCACAGTTTCTTCATCTGCAAAATGGACACAACCTACCTTCACAGGGATACAAAGACCAAACTAAATGTGAAAACATGTTTGGGAAGAGTACAGATATACATATAAATGCTTGCTATGATTATAAGAGCTCTAAAGTTCTACATTTCACTAAAAGGAAGAATTTTGTTCAGATGTAGAAACTGAATGAACTACAGTTGCTGAGTTGGCATTACATACTTTAAAACCAAACAAGTTTCCAGGGACTTTTCTATCCAAAGTTCCTTCTAGGGAAGTAGAGTAAGATGTTAAAACTTACATATCTTCATTTTAATATTTTCACAGGTGGAGCATACACTTTCTTTCTTTCTTTTTTTTCTTTACTGGAGACTTTGAGGCAGGGTCCCACTGTCACCCAGGGTGGTGTGCAGTGGCATGATCTCGGCTCACTGCAACCTCTGCCTGCTGGGTTCAAGTGACCCTCCTGCCTCAGCCACCTGAGTAGCTAGGACTATAGGCACGCACCACCGTGCCCAGCTAATTTTTGAATTTTTAGTAGAGACGGGGTTTCTCCATGTTGGCCAGGCTGGTTTCGAACTCCTGACCTCAAGTGATTTGTCTGCCTTAAACTCCCAAAGTGCTGGGATTACAGGCGTGAGCTACCATGCCTGGCACATGGAGGATACACTTTCTACATTCCTCTCAAGGGCAGGAACAGTATCTTAGGCATTATTTTAGCTGCAGTAACTGGAACAGAGACTGTCTCTGTGTTTAATAAATATTCATCAGAATATACTTTTCCAGAATAAAGTAAAACTTTTGTAAAATATATGTGAGGTGGAAAGAGCTCTGGCCATGGAGTAGATATTTGCTCTCATATCGTGTATTACAAGTCCCTCAAGCATCCTGAGGCTTCATTTCCCTTTAAAAAATTTACCCTGTCGCCGGGTGCGGTGGCTCATGCTTGTAATTAATCCCAGCACTTTGGGAGGCTGAGGCGGGCAGATCGTGAGGTCAAGAGATGGAGACCATCCTGGCTAACACAGTGAAACCCCGTCTCTACTAAAAAATACAAAAAATTACCCGAGCTTGGTGGTGGGCGCCTGTAGTCCCAGCTACTCAGGAGGCCGAGGCAGGAGAATGGCGCGAGCCCAGGAGGCGGAGCTTGCAGTGAGCCGAGATCGTGCCACTGCACTCCGGCCCAGGCAACAGAGCGAGACTCCGTCTCAATAATTAAAATAAAATAAAATAAAATAAAATAAAATAAAAAATCTACCCTGTCAGTAATGCCCCTTTTATCCGATGTCAGACATCCACCCAGAATACTGCAAATAAGGCCTTTGAGTGACAAAAAGAAAAAGTTTCTAATGAAGTCCATGCATGCACTTTATGCATAGTAGAGGCCTACTGATTCTTATTTTAAGTGCGTGCGTGTGTGTGTGTGTGTGTGTGTGTGTGTGTGTGTGTATTTGAGACAGGGTCTCACTCTGTCACCTAGGCTGGAGGGCAGTAGCACCATCACAACTCACTACAGCCTCGATCTCCCAGGCTCAAGCAATCCTCCCACCTCAGCCTCCCAAGGAGCTAGGACGACAGGCACATACCACTATGCCCGGCTAATTTGTTAACATTTTTATTTTTATTTTGTAGAGACTAGGTCTCCCTATGTTGCCCAGGCTGGTCTTGAACTCCTGTGCTCAAGTGATCCTCCCGTCCTGGCCTCCCACAGTGTTGGAATTCCAAGCATGCACCACTGCATTTGGACTGTTTTAAGAATAATTCTAATAAGCTGTTATTTGGTTATATTTCCCACTGGTGGTTAAAAGCACTAAGATAGATCAGATGTCCAAAGAAAGAGAAATTGGAGAACCCTAAAGGTTTCTCTCGCTGATACATGAAGTAGAACCAAACTTTCCCAAAAAGGTAGATCCAATTCAATCCAAAACTATTCCACGGCCTAATATCACCGAACACTTGACAAAATATTATGTGGGCTCCATCTCTTACCTCAAAATTAGAGTCAACCTGTGATTAATTTAATCCCAGCTTTAATTACAGTCAAAGAATGAATGCTCAGCAAATACTTCATTTTAACGCTATCCACTGCTACCCTATTCACAACCTTGGAAGAAATGATAAGCCCTCTTTTATGGTTCACTTTTCCTTATTCAAGTAATCTGCTCACTAGCTGTTCTTCTTTTATTTTTTACTACATGACAGTAACGAGCTGCAATGGAAAGGTCATCTGATCTTAACCCGAACTGGAATTATCTAAGAGCATTTTATATACAGAGATAAAATGGATTATTTTACAGAATTAATTTTACCCCCAATAATGCTAATACACTTTACAGAAGTACAATGTTACTATTTGCTAACTACAGGTAATCAGCTACTTCAAGGCAGGGACCATGTTTGCCGATTGGGATCATTAAAGCACACAACAGAGCACCATAGCATTTAGAATAATTAATATTCCTGAGATTGTCTTGAAAAGACTTCCATGTATCGCTAATAGGATTCCTAATGCATGTAAGTCTTTTGGAAAGTTAGTTACATCTTTAAGAATCTTGAGCAAATTCTGGTTTATTCACTAGATAGATATATGTGAGAAACTAATTTTTGATAAATCTGAGGATAAGAACTGTGTATTTAAAAAATTTTTAAAAACAGAAAAAATTGTGTATTAAATGTAATTACAATTATTTCTTTTTAAGAAACTGCAATGGAAAAAAAGACTGGAAAGAAATGTTAGCAGTATTTGTAGTTGGGTAATGAGACTATGGCTATTTTCTTTTCTCTGTATGCTAAATTTTACTTAGTATGCACTAGTTTTACAATGAAACAATTAAAGAAAAAAGAGGAAGGAAGGAAGAAAAGAAGGAAGAAAGGAGGGAAGGGAGGAAATAGGAAGGAGCACTGCTTAAAGGTAAGAAAATGGCCTAATTAGACCAGTTAGTAACCACTTAGTTAAATGCTATAATTAAGCTTTTACCCTAGCAAGGAACTTTCTAAGTGATCACAAATGATAACTAAGTCATATAATATCTGCACTGAAGGGACATCTTACCTAATTCTGTCATTTGACAGGTGTAGCAAAGAAATTATAATTATACAATGCTTTACAGTTTACAAAGTGAGCCCTTTAGTAGAGTTGGCTTATTATCCAGTCCCATGTTCTCTCTTTTAAGAGTTAGTAAGTCTGACAGCCATTATGAGGGTCTATAAGCAAAAGCACTAGCCCAATAATACCCAAAAACTCATGTTGGCGGAGAGCCCATGCCTCAGAAGAAAGGCGTGAATAACTAGAGTGGAGGGGACAAAGCTAGCAAGTCTTATAATGTACACATTAAGAAGCAGAATAAACTTCAGAGTAAATACGCAGAATAAACTTCAGAATTCAGAGTAAACACTCTCTCCCGGAGCAGCAAGGATAGCAACATCACGATATCAACAATTCCAGCACCTTACACTCCTGTAACCTAGCGCAATTTCCGGAGAGCCTTCAGTTTCATCTCAATGGATCCTCGCAAAAACCTGTGGGCTGGGCTGGGCAGAGCGGGAAATCAGTCTCACTTTACACAGGAAGCCGAAAGGAACGCCGAAGAAGGCCGAGTGGGCAGAAAAGCACGAGATTAAGAGCTAGGGGCAGCCACCTGGGGAGACTGGGCGCCTCCACTGACTGGAGGAAGAACGCAGGGCCCGCGGCGGGAACAAGGCCCAGAGAGGCTGTGGTGCTGGGTCCGTCGCCCGCCGAGGCTCAGGGGCCTTGGAGGTCGGCCCAGGCGCCTATCTACTCACGTTGGACCAGCTGGTCTCCAGAGAAGGCGGAGGAGCAGCTGGTGACCAACGCACAGGGTACGCCAGCAGCCATAGCTGCGCTCGCGAGCCGGTTCCGTCAGGCAGCCGCTTCCGCCTTGGGCTGCACCACGGCCGCCGGCGCGAGGGGGAGACAGGCCGGAGAGGGCGTTCTCGGAATGACCAGGCTGGCCTGACCCCGCCCCTAGACCCCCTTCCGCTCCCAGCGTGGAACAGGCCAGGTCGCGCGCGGTGTTGCCATGGGGACGAGCGGCTCCGGCTGAAGGTTTCAGTGCTTGGAAACCGCGCCTCCGCGGAGGTAGCCGTTCTCTGACCTAGCCATGGCACAGAACACTGAAAACCAGGACCCTGTCGGATCCATCTTAATCCAGGTGGGAAACGGGCTTCCCCCGGCCCTGCCCTGCCCGCCGCGCCACTTCCGAGCGAGGTCCCGCGCGCCGATTCACCGACGCTCACCCATTTGGTGCGCCGCCCCTAGACTCCCTCCAACTCGCGAGAGGCTCCCAAAAATGCCCACCCAGACCTCCCCCCACGGCCCAGCACACTCCCGGTGACTTACCCTGTAGGTTACGCCCCAGAAGCACGACTTTCTGCCTCTGGGAAAACTCTAAAACCGTTCACCCATAACCTTTACTTCAGAAAAATTCACCTCACGCTGAGGCATCATTTTTAAATGTTACATTCTGAAAAATATGAACCCATGACGTCGGGAGTGGAGGAGAGACAAATCGGACACTCTAGGAGGTGATAAGAAATTTGGAGACAAATTGAAATATGTGAATTGCTTTTCCTACCCCAGTTTTTTAGATCTAAATGTTCCTCGTTGGAGAACACACAGAAAAATCAAGATAACTTGGAATGAAAAAATGTGACATTTAAAAACTTAGTGAAAGACCTTTTTAATTTGAGAGGGGAAATGTCAAGAAAGTCTTGTCCAATACAGCTCAATTTGTAATAGTTGCACTCAGATGTTTCTGAAATGATTATAGCATTTTGTTTTCACATTTATGTGAGGTAACTTTAAGATATTTCCACATATATCATTGGTTTTAACTATCACATATATAATAGCTGCATTTGACTAAGTCTTGAAGTCATTTGTCTAAGGTCACTGTCAGGACTGTCACTCAGTTGGTCTGAAGTGGGTCTTACTCGTCAAAGGGATCTAATTTTTCTGGCAGAATTTTGATCTCTTACCTCCCATCTAGGAGTGACTTCCCTAAATGTACCTTTTCCCAAATACAAGCCCCTGAACTCACCAATTTCATAGACTTCCCCATTAAGAATCATACTTAATCTTACCTGATCTTTTCTCACCCTCACTTTCACCATCACGCAGCAATGAGTTTAGCCAAACTGCGAAGTCTGAGGGAACAGTCCACAAAAAACTGCCCTAACTTCAACACTCACTACCTGCAAGTTCAGGGGTCCCCAGAACCACCTCACTTCAGACCAGCTGGGTACAAACTTAGGGGCCCCATCACCACGCTCACATTCAATGATTCACTAGAACTATTCGCAGAGCTCAGGGAAGTGCTGTGCTCACATCTCCAGTTTTATTATAGTGAAAGCATACAAATTAATCAGCCAAGGGAAGAGATGAATAGGACAGAGTCCAGGAGGGGTCCAAACATAGAGCTTTTGGTCATCTTATCCCTGTGGAGTCATGGACGTCATTACCTGCATTACTTCCTCCCAGCCACAATATGTGACAATATGCATAGAATATTGCAACTAGAGAAGCTTATCTGAGGCTTTGATGTCCAGAGTTTTTACTGGGGCTCAATCTCACACTGCCCTTGTGGTTGACCATTAATCTCCAGCCCCTCCTGAATACTTTTAGTCTCCCACTGCTCCAGAGGTCTGAGCTGATACAGCGTGGATCAAAACACCCATTATAAATCATGTTGATAGACTGTCTGGTGGCCAAAGCCCACAGACAAAGACACTTCTATCAGGCAGGACATCCCAGGCGCCTAGAGATCACCTCCCAGTAGCCAGGAGCGAAGACTGGACCCCTCTTTGGGTAAGGTTAATTCTTTGCTGCACGTACCCACTCTTTTTATAGATTCCAAATAATTAGAACAATAATGGAGACTCTTACCTAGGATACAACATTATAGTAATAGATAACTGTTGACACTGACTTGTGAGATGGGTCAGAAGAGCTAATAGTCATATCCATGTTGATCTGCACCCCTACTTGTTTAAAAGGATTCCTATGGACATATCAAGTAAAGGGCTGTGTAGAGGAAGAGAGCCTACCTGTTAACCAGATTATTAAGACTGATTCCTGTATAGTATAAAATTATATTCTCTACATGTAGAATATGTATAGTGAGGAAATTTGGAAGACTTTCCCTACTTTCTTAGTGAATCCTGAGAATGTGTGAGTATGTAGCACCACCCAACTGTGCCAACGTGGATTCCACTTCTATTTGGGGCTATGATTTATTTCCCTCAGACAGGCTACCAATAATTAATGTGTCTAGTGGAAAGCACTTGATAGGGAGTCAGAATACTGAGATCTGACCATGACTTTGACAGTCTCACAAGTAGTGACTTTGAGCTAGGCACTCATCTCTCTGGATCTCACTTTCCTCTTCCATAGGACATATAGTTTGGATTAGGTTCACTTCTGACTCTAAATTGTCCCAATTTCCCCAGGCTACATCATTTACTGTAAAAGTAGACTTCCTTTGTTGTTAGCCTAGGCAATCAAATTGTTTCTGGCAAGTCAGTGAGTGAGTGAGTGTGTGTGTGCAATAGACTGTAAAGCAGAGGTACTTTAAATTTCTACTTGCTTCACCCTAATATGGTCAGTTACGTCTGTGTATCAGTCAGATATATTAAACAGCTTTTTAGACCAGTGGTTCTCAAAGGTGTTGTAAGTATTATTTTTTAGCTCCAGTTTACAGAAGACACTTAAGTACAAAGAAGTAAAGCATCTTGCCCATTATAATACATCCAGTATGTATTGATCCTTAAATAGGCTATGGCATGTTCATGAAGTAATCTTGAAGAAGTGTGGTAGTGACTCTGGGAAGTTTCCAATCATGCTTTGTAAATCTTAGAAGCTTTGTTTTTATGCTTCATTAAAATGTGGTATATTCTTAATATATCTTTATAAATGCTTGCTTGACCCAAATATTAAACATGTTTGTGTAACAAATATTACCTGATCTTATGATTCAAAATTAGCTTTTTAATTAAAATCCAACAATTGTGTGTTAACACAAAAATCCAACAATTGTGTGTTAACAATGATCTTGGAAATATGGGAGCTCAATTGACAGTTTGCTATTTTCATTCTTTCTGATTGTGTCTGATTTGTCAGGTGCATACAATATAAAAATGAATGAAGTTGGCCAGGCGTGGTGGCTCATGCCTGTAATCCCAGGATTTTGGGAGGCTGAGGCGGATGAATCACTTGAGGTCAGGAATTCAAGACCAGCCTGGCCAACATGGCAAAACCCCGTCTCTACTAAAAAATACAAAAATTAGCTAGGCATGGTGGCAGGCACCTGTAATCCCAGCTACTTGGGAGGCTGAGGCAAGGAGAATTACTTGAACCTGGGAGGTGGAGGGTGCAGTGAGCCGAGATTGCACCAGCACACTCCAACACAGCAAGCAGCACAGCGAGACTCTGTGTCAAAAAAAAAAAAAAAAAAAAAAAAAAAGGCCAAGCGCGGTGGCTCATGCCTGTAATCCCAGCACTTTAGGAGGCCGAGGTGGGAGGATCACCTGAGGTCAGAAGTTCGTACACCAGCCTGGACAACATGGTGAAACCCCGTCTCTACTAAAAATACAAAAATTAGCCGAGCGTGGTGGCAGGCTCTTATAATCCCAGCTACTCAGGAGACTGAGGCAGGAGAATCACTTGAACCCGGGAGGTGGAGGTTGCAGTGAGCCAAGATCGCGCCATTGCACTCCAGCCTGGGGGACAAGAGCGAGACTTCATCTCAAAAAAAAAAAAAAAGAATGAAGTTAAAGATAATTGAGGTGATGAGAATGACTCAGCCAAACTCTAGCAGAGATGAAGAAAATGGAATTTTATATTGCTTTTGACAATATAGAGTCTGGTTTCATGGCTCTTGTAAAGTCTAGAGCAAATCTTTGCTGCATTAAATCTTTCAAGGGCTTCTTATTAAGTAGCTCTGTCTCCAAATTGTCAAAATAATAATCTTTCTCCAAGTAGAAAATTTATGGAAAACAAGGTGTTTGATGATCACAGAGATGATGGATGATATGTAAAATTTCAATATGGTAGATTGGATCTATCTGAAGAAAGAACAGAGATTTAGAACTCAAATCTCTTTTTCTACCCAAGTCTGGTTAACTTTTTCTATAGTATTTGTCTCTATTGCAATTATACAAACAGATGAGTGGTTGTTAAGAGGGGAGGAGAAAATATCTAGCAAGAAAAGGAAAAACTCTTGAGAAAGATTAGGGAGCAAGTTATTCAATTAACATTTACGTAAATTCAATTAACATTTACAGGGTATTAGTTATAGTGTAAGGAGTTTCACTAGGTTTTACAATTCAGAAGAGAATTAACATTTGTTCAGTGCCCTCCTATGTGCTTAACACTATACAAAGTACTTATATTTTTACTCATTTTATTCTTGCCACTGTTCTGAGATAGCTATTATTATTCCCATTTTACAGATGAGAACACTAAGCCTCTAAGAGGCTACATAACTTTCCCAAGTTCAGTTTAGTAAAGAAGGAAGCAGGATTCCAGTTCATATCTGTCAGCACCAAAGCCTATATTGATTCATTTTCATACATATTACCTCATTTTCATTCAACAGTTTTAAGTAGGGTAATTCTTTTTTATCCTGGACAAAGAAATTAGAAATTCAGAAAATTTAGATGTATATGGAAATTGTGTGACTAATAAGTGATAGAGCTAGACATTATATTCAGCTGCCTTTTATTGAGTTCTTGCTATGTACCAAGCCTATTACATACTATCTCACAACACTATGATGAAATATCATTGTCCACACAAGGCAGGTGAAAAGAAAACAAACCTTTGGTACAGTTTTTACTCCCTCCAGTAGTTGATAGACATAATTACAGAAAGATACGTGGAGCTACAGATACTAGAAGAGGGAAAGTCAGTACATTCAAAGGAGGAACCAAAAAATGCAGGCCTAGAACGGGCCTTGCCCTTGAACTGCCTCTCTGTACTTTCCAAATGTCTTCAGACAATAGATGGCAAATCAGCTTGCAGCAGTAATTTGGACAAAACAATAGAAAGAAGTATATCTTTATCTTTAGTGCTTACAAGCAAGCAGTAGGTATATTCAGATTTCAATCTGTGAGCTCTGAAGGCCTTACATGACAATTTGTGAAGAGTACAAATGACCAGATGTGTCTGCCAGACTGTGATGCCCATCAGTGAAAAGATGTAAATTCTGATCTTTTGAATAATTGGCTCCATGTGAACATTTGAGATTAATCAGTAACGCAGGCTGGATCAGTGTTCAGTCCAGTTATACTAACAGAGAAAAAGTAACTTCTTCAAAATGCCTTTAGCAACCCAATTTGCAGATTGTTATTGGTGTGACTATTGCTGAAACAGGTGTTGGGTTCATAAATTTGCATAACAAAATGTTTTTCTTGTGGCAGCAGCCCATACAATAATTGGTGCCATCTGTATTTATCTGAAGTTTGGTTTCTAATATGAATGCAGAGAATCTTGTGCTTTCAAATTTCATAGGGCCCATTTTATTCTGAGGGTGCCTGATGTTGGAGAGAAGTCCATCATTTCCAAGGAAAATACAAATTGAAGGAAAAATGTTAAAGTAATAATATATGTTCCTTTTTCTTCAGGGATTATTTTCATTTCTCACTACATAAAACAAAATCAAGGTCAAACACCTACCAAACTCCTTCTTCAGAGCAGTAAGTGGGGAAGACCCAGCCTGGAATGGAAAACCAACAGGCACTGACAACACATTTACAATAGTCTTTTCAAAGACATTGCTTCTGCTACAACTTCTTTGCTGGAAGTTTTTTGTTTTCTTTCCTCTTAACCAATCTGTAGAAATTGGAGTCTGGCACAAACCTCTTATCATCTCTGACTGAACTCTTACCACTTAAGAAAGTAGAAACTATTTGAGTTGCAGTGTTATCTTAAATCTATTTATCATGGGAGAAGGAAAAACAAATAATATGAAAGCATAATTTTTCACAATCTGAGAGACAATAATACAGCATTCTCAATAAAGAATGCCTTAGAACCAGGCCAGGCATGGTGGCTCATGCCTGTAATCCCAGCACTTTGGGAGGCCGAGGTGGGCAGATCATGAGGACAGTAGTTTGAGACCAGCCTGACCAACATGGTGAAAGCCCGTCTCTACTAAAAATACAAAAATTAGCCAGGTGTGGTGGCACGCACCTGTAATCCCAGCTACTCAGGAGGCTGAGGCAGGAGAATCGCTTGAACCTGGGAGGCGGAGGTTGCAGTGAGCCTAGATCACACCATTGCATTACAGCCTGAGCAAGAGTGAAATTCCATCTCAAAAAAAAAAAAAAAAGAATGCCTTACAGCCGTAAAAGTGGTCCTTTTCAATGAATACCATAAAATCAGCTTTGTGTCTCTACCAATTCAAGTACATTGCAAACCTTTAAGATAAATAACTGCTATAGGTGGACTATGTGTGGATTATTTCAATATTTTTCATTTTTTATACCTATAGATCCATGAAGACCTTTATCAGTTAAAGGAGAAATTAACAAAATTCTCACCTGAGGAAAAAGGAGAGACTCTAGACATTCAGAGTCTTGAAACAGCAATCAAAAGGACTGAAGTGGGGTTAAGAGTAAGTAGAGCTTTAGATATTAAATAAAATACTGGAAGGAGACAAAGCATCCTCTAGAAGAAAGGAATTGCAGTTCTCATAGAGTCCTGCATAATTCTGTAACAAAGCTGAATTTAGGGCGGTCGTCAGCATTCTTGTTTTGTTATTTGTTCTCATGATTATTAACTGATTGATTTATATTCTGTCATATTTCACAAAGAATTTAAGTAGGTTAAATGTAAGATTATGCAGTGGCAACTCCTAAAATGTGGTTTTATAAAAATAACTTGGAGTATGAAAAATAATTATTATTACTTGATCTTAGCCAAAAGGCCAAGAAGCGATGAAAAATAATTACTGTCAATCCAACAATATGCCTGACCAATATATTGCAGATTTTCTGGAATTTACTGAGATTCTAAAACAGAAGAGTTGGCTGGGCACAGTAGTGCAGGCCTGTAATCCAAGCACTTTGGGAGGCCAAGGCAGGCAGGTCACTTGAGCCCAGGAGTTTGAGATCAGCCTGGGCAACATGGCGAAACCCTGTCTCTACAAAAATTTTTTTAAAAATTAGCCAGGCATGGTGGCACACGCCTGTAGTCCCAGCTACTCAGGAGGCTGAGGTGGGAGGATTGCTTGAGCCCAGGAAGTTGAGGCTGCAGTAAGCCTTGATTTCCCCACTGCATTTCAGCCTGGGCTACAGAGTGAGACTCTGTCTCAAAAAAAAAAAGTATATAAAAAATAAGAGTTGACTTTCCCCTAATAGCCTAAATATTTTGAGCTATTCGTTTTTGTAACGTTATAATCAAATGGGTAAAACTAAAGAAATATACCAATATTGGGCCAGAGAAATAAAGTAAATAGGAACTTCATCATTACAAACAGATCTAAGGTCGGGGAGAATCCAGTCTTTGGACCAGGATAATATTCATTTATGAAACAAGCTAATGGGGTCCATCTTCCATCAATCTCCACCTTCTATACCTCTTATTTTCAATGTCTCTGCTCTTGATTCAGACTTTTAATCTACTATGTTATCTGCTTCATCTCTCAGCTCCCAAGGCTGTGAGAAATGTGGTATATTTTGTAGCACATCATTGTCATATTACCTGATGGTGAGAGGGACGGACCCAGCTGGAGTCTTTGGGTTGGCTCATTTAAATAATGTTTCCTATAGACCAAATGCTTTCTTTGGATGCTTGCTTGAAGTCCCTGTAAAAAAAAAAGACATTACTCAATGTCTGTATTGCCTAGTAGATTTACCTGGCTAAAAATGCATTGACTATTGTGCACAATTTTATTTGTAAAGAGTGCCATACAGGCTGGGCAATATAGGGAAACCCTGTCTTTTTACAAAAAATAAAAAAATTAGCCAGGCGTGGTGGCATGTGCCTGTGGTCCCAGCTGCTCAGGAGGCTGAGGTGGAAGGATTGCTTAAGCCTTGGAGGCTGAGGCTGCAGTGAGACATCGCTCCACTGCCCTTCAGCCTGGGCAACAGAGCAAGACCCTATCTAAAAAAAAAAAAAAAGAGTGTACCACAGGTCACTCAAGCTTTGAGTCTCAGTTTATTATGCTGGGATGGTTGAAGTAATTTGGCCTTGAGATGCCTAAGGATACCTTAGGCACGTAATAATACATAGCATGTTGTGGTTTTGGCTTAATTACAGGATTCAGAGTATTAACCTAATGAAGTAAATTAGCTGAGTATCTTAAGTCCACAATAATTGCCTAAACTTTGACATTTCTGTAACAGATTCACATTGAGAAGTATTTAAATGTTGTAAACCAGAATGTATTAACGACTTCTGTTAATGATGAGAGCTTATATACTCCCCAGGCTTCCAAATGGTAAGTAAAATAGCCATTTAGAGCCCAAAGTAAATAAAATTGTGAAATAACTTTTCTCACTCAAGTGAGATGACTATAAAATATAGGCAACATTTTCTTGGCTTTCTTAACATCCTTTCTATTAATTCTAGTAGAGATTTTGCATAAGAAGTTAATGGTAGATCAAGTACAGTGAACATTGTTCAGGTGAGGGATGCATTAAAACCAAGACTATACCATCAACAGTATATACATGGAACAGAATTGTACTTGTACCCCTCAAGTTTATGCAGATTTAAAAAAAAGTAAGTTAATGGTAGAATTTGGACTTCAATGAAGTGATTATAGATTATTTCTATTGAGTTCTAATGCTTGACACCATAATAATTATTTCAATGTCCTGGGCTTTGCTGTTACTCTTTGTTATTGTTATTTTATAGCGAAAGGTATCTAAAATTTAACTTTTAAAGGAAACATTTTAATGCAAATCAGTTTTCACACTATTTAGATCACCTGGTACTTTATGGTTTTTAGAATGTCTTATGTGCTTGATTATACAGATAATTTTGGTATCCAGGGTAAACAAAACAAAAATAAAACTTGCTTGAAATATCTATTATGTGCATCCTAAGAGATGATTTATTAAAATTAGAATTGAGTTAAAAATAAGTGACCTTGCCTTATATTTGGACTTTTTACACACAGGCCTCCTGAATTTGAATGAGTGTAGATTAAGCTTTTGTACTAAACTTAAAAATCCTGTAGCCCTTATTTGTGTTTTATATATGCACCCAGCATAAATGAAAAATATTAGGCAGTGAAGTAAAGTTTCATAAACAGTGCACAAGAAGTCAAGGAAAGCTGTAGACATAGCCAAGTCAGTACTAGGGAGCAGAGCTTTGGGTGTACATTGGACCTGTCTCCCTTTCCCTACATGAAGGCAGTGCCACAGGCATCCATCATCCTTTGGTAGAGGCAGCCCTTTCCTGGTCTCCCTATTGTTACCTGGACCTCCTTGCAGACATAAACATCTGTCATCTTTGTATTCAACACAGTTTCATCCCTACTGCCTGCAAGGCACTTGTTTTAGTTATCTATTGTATAAGAAATCACTCATGTAGTAGTTTAGAACAACAAATACTTACAGTTTTTATGAGTCAGGAATCTGGGCACAGGTGAGCTAAGTGCATCTGCCTCAGGGTCTCTCACAGGCTGCAATATAAGTATTGGCTGGGGCAATCTCATCTGAAAACTTGACAATGGGTGGAAGGACAGGGAAAGATCTGCTTCCAAGCTCACTCATATAGTTACTGGCAGGCCTTTGTTCCTCACTATGTGGGTCTCTCTTAAGCTGCCTGAGTATTTCTACAGCATGGCAGCTGGTGACCCAAAAGAGATCCAGAGAGTGGAAAAGAGTGCCCTAGATGGAAGCCACAGTCATTTTGTAACCTAATCTCAGAACTGGTATCACATCTACTCTGTTCTGTTGTTAGAAGTGAGCCAGTAGGTTTAGCCCACATTCAAAGAGAAGGGATTATACAAGGGCATGAATACCAGGGGGTGGGGATCATTGGGGGCCATCTAGGAGGCCAAATACCACTGTACTCCTCTATTTATCTTCATGATCCAGCTATGTTAGCTCACTCGCGCTGTCTCTCTCTCCCTCCTCCTTCTCTCCCTTTCTCTCTCCCTCCCCTACCATATGTATATATATATACAAGAGAGCCTACCAAGGCAAAGTTCAGTGCCTATATAGTTGGCAGCCAAGAGGCCTATAGCAGATAGAGAAGGTGTGTCATCAAAGGATCAAGCATACAAGCAGCAAGTAAGAAAGCCTCAGAATGGAAGGGGTGGGGAAAAGCAAACAGGAGAAGAGCTGTCACCAATTCTAATGAAAGAATCCAATACTCAAGTTCTACTGTCTCTGTCTTCCTCTTTATCCTTTCATCTTGACAGAGAACCAGGAGTCTGGACTGTAGATTTTCAGGTTATGATAGCTGAAAAGAGCTACCTAGGTAGCAATTGCAGCTACAGAGAACAAAACAGAAAGTATCTGGCAGAAATCTTTTCTTACACAGTTCTCTTTTGCCAAGGAGTGCCTTTGCTCCTTACTAAGGTCTGGAAGAGTGAAGGAAGACATTGACTGGGGCACGGAGTTAGTTCCCAGAAGTGGTACTTGGATCATATCTTTCCTATTCAGTACAGTAGTATAATCATTGGCCTTCTTACCAGGAAGATGGGGAGCCTGTCAAGTTTGTATGGGCCCTATAAACCTGGAGGAGTGGCATGAGCATCTCCAGTCCTAGCTGTGAATGTGTAGGGCTAAAGTGGCATGCCATCAGAAATGAAATGAGATGGGACAAGGTTAAACAAAAAAACTGGAGAAAAATCCAAACTGGGTCTTCAAAGTAAACAAGCAGGTCCTGAGAGTCAAAATGAAAGTCACAGCGTGTGACTCAGTAGATGGGAATATATAGAAACATGAGAATCCCAGAGATGGGAGACTATGGCCCGTGACTGACATTTTCTCTGCTCCCAATCATACCTGGTTCTGCACTTGCCCCAAGACGCTGTCATGAATAGACTTGGCTTCAGAGTCTGGCATGGACTGCTAGGAGATTATATCCAAAGCAGGTTACAGAGCCCAGAATTTCTTCAAGTTCTCATGCCTAGAAGGAGGAGATGGGACAATTCATTGCATTTTTCTTCTAAGGTTCCTTAACAAAGTCCTTAGAATATCCAAGTAGGAAGGTGTTTTTCATTTACCAATGGCACAACTCACTGAAGAGTGGGCTGCTTAATCACAATCTTGATCAGGGGGTCAAAGAGGAGACTTAACTTTCCCTAAGTTTTGAATTGGGACAGAAGCAGGACCTGGCCTTTTATTGACATAGCCATTGGTCAAAGGATTTGGGCATATATTCATAATATGTGTATAATTATTTATAAATTATATATTTTTATTATATATAGTGAATACATTATAAAATGTACCAACATATAAATTTTTAGTAAGATAAAGATGAAATAAGTATTTTAAAAAATTTTTTAAATTGTATGAATAGCACAAACCTTTTAGTTCTTGCTAACAGTGTTCATTAACTATAATGTTCTGGTTGCTTAATCTTGTTAATTATGATGGCTTTATACTGGCTGTAATTAATATCTCAAGACATCATACTCGGCTGGGTGCGGTGACTCACACCTGTAATCCCAGCATTTTGGGAGGCCAAGGCGGGCGGATCACGAGGTCAGGAGATCGAGACCATCCTGGGTAACACAGTGAAACCCCGTCTCTACTAAAAATACAAAAAAAATTAGCCAGGCGTGGTGGCAGACGCCTGTAGTCCCAGCTACTCAGGAGGCTGAGGCAGGAGAATGGCGTGAACCCGGGAGGCAGAGCTTGCAGTGAGCCGAGATTGTGCCACTGCACTCCAGCTTGGGTGACAGAGCAAGACTCTGTCTAAAAAAATAAATAAATAAAAAAGACATCATACTCTATACTTAGGTGAGGTTCAGCATTGATGATAGGTATAAGTCCATAATTTCAGTTAGTCTTCTAGATAATTTTTAAGTTTTGGGATTTTTTTTGGCTGACTTTTCTTAAGTTGGATTGGATCATCATCATTTTTACTTTCTAATATGGGTGAAAAAAAAGCTCATGCTAAGAGTAAAAATGTCAACTCTCATTTTCTTGTTCATGGATGCTTATTATCTTGAAAATACAGTGTGCTTTTTGCAGAAAGCCTTAAGACACGTACGTTTTTTCAGTCTTAGCACACTTGAAATTAAATGACACAATTCATAAACCCACTGCATGAGTAAACTGCAGTCCATTCTAATGCGCTGAAAGCAGACGCACCAGTGCTGTTCCACTGTTTTGTGGTTTGGAGCCTCCACTCTCAGGTTGCCTCCAAAGCTGCAAGGGACGTTACCACATGAGGGATCGAGTGACAGGCTGAATATTGAATGATAGTACAGAGTAATTTCTTATTTATTTCTTTTTTAGTATAAACAGAAGTTCTTATACTTTCCTCACATGACCAATGGCATCATCTTATGTGTCATCTGGGATGTGGGTACTCTATTTGAGAGACAACAGGTCTAGAGTGATGGTTCTCAAACTTTTATTTGCAGTTTTCTTTCACTGGCTCTCAGGGGGGCATCCTAGCATCTGCATTTTAGCAAACATTCTTGGTATTTCTAATGCAGATGATTTGTCCTTGGAATCTCTGGGATGAGCATGACTGCCTGGAACCAATATATTTTTGGACATGTAGAGGGCCTTTCTCTGTATGATTGAGAGCTTGGTCCTGGAAATTCTACTACCCGGTTGCTATGAACGATTGGAGTGCCTCTTGCACTGGGATTGAGCCAGGACTGGAACCTGGCAGTCAGGCTAGCAGGAACTGCCAATGCCTGCTCAAACTGTGAGGCTGATTGAGTATCAGAGGCCAAAAGTCCCAGGGCAGCAACTCCTTCTGAGAGGGGAGGCATATAATGACTGCAGATCTCTGTTTGTTCCTTTGACAGCAGAGCACAGTTCCTATGAGTAACTGAGAATCAACATTGTTTAGATATGGGGCTTCACTTTATCTATGGAAACCCAGGAAATAGAGTTAATTCCAAATGAATACTATCCCTGGACACACCTTTAAAAAAGATTTTAGAACAGATATGCAATAATGATCATTTTCATTGTCATCCTTATCAAGATCTTCATCATCATCATTAATATTTTCATAACACCCTTGACAGTTTGCAAAGGACTTTCTTTAAACTTACGAGGTAAATGTTTACTCTTTCCTTTTAAAGATGAGGAAACTGAGGCTCAGAGAGGTTATGTAAACCAGTCCTAGATCACATGCATAATCACTGATGAGGCTCAAGTCCTAATCAGATATCTACAACCTAGCACTCTTTTGCTCCATAACTGCCTGAAAATCAGAAAGCCTAATTGTCACAAAAGATAGTTTTCCTTTTTAGCCAGCATTGCTTAAGGGAAAATCTGGTCGTTTTGTCTGGTAGAGACAAACCAGTAGGTACACAAAGTGGTGATAACGAATGCCAGCAAATGCAAGATTCTCCTGGCAGTAATCTTAAAACAATGATAAGGACGTTGTCAAAAGAGCTCAAAGTGCTTTTGTATTGTTTTCAAAATAGGTTTCACTGTTATCCACACTTTGGCAATGATTTTTCTTTTATGTCAAAGGATAGTTCCTCCTCTTACCATTGCTGGCTTTCACAAATTTTATTGCTTGTGATATCTGCTCACACTGTTCTTAATGACCATGCTTTGCTTATTGACACTGGGAGGGTGACTGCCATCTGTACCAGCACTATCAGAACTGCACAGAAATCTTCATTTTATGTTTGCTCTGTTGTGCTACTATTTAGGAAAAGAAAAGAAAAGAAACAAGAACAAAGCAAGTAATAGTGAGAAAAAGTGAGGGGAAGAGGTTTTTTGTTCAATGGTGAGTGTAGATTAGAAGGTGCATTGTCATTCAATTATTGAAACACCATGGATCCTATCTATTCTGGGCTGTTCCAGTGCAGTTATATACGATATGACTACATTCTAGTCACAGAGAGAGAGGAGAGAGGAGAGAGGGAGAAAGCATGCATAACAAGATGTTAACACGTGGTAATCTATGTGAGGGGCATTCGCATGCTCACTGTTCTTTCCATTTTTCTTTGGGTTTGAAACTTTTTAAAACAAAAAAACAAACTTTTAAAACAGAATTATAAAACATAACAACAAACTGAAAAAACATTTGCAACAGATATGACACAAAAATTGCTAAGATTCTTAAATACAAAGTACACTTGCTAAAAAAAAAAAAAAACCAACACTTGATATAGACAGAAGGGCATCAACAGACCACTCACAGAGATGGAAATGCAAGTAACCAGTAAGCATGTGGAAAGTGTTTAATGCCACTGGTAACTGATGAAACACAAATGAAACAAAAATGTCTCATCTTACAGATAAACCAGAGAAATGCAAATCAAACAATATATTACTATTTTTTCTTTAAAAATAAGGAAAACAAATTAAACCACTATAATACTCAGTGCTAATGAAGGTACAGCAAAATGGGCATACTTTTATCCTGCTGGTGGAAGTGTAAATTAGCACAAAGTTTTCTTCATTCAGCTTATTATTTCATGGATACATAATAGTTGTATATATTTTCAAGGTACATGGGATAATTTGATACCTTCTTATAATGTGTAAAGATCAAATCAAGGTAATTGGATTTTCCATTACCTTAAATACTTATTTTTTCTTTAAGCTAGAAACATGCAAATTATCTTCTAGCTATTTTGAAATGTACAGTAGAGTAGTGTTAACTATAGTCACCCTATTGATCTGTAAAACCTAGGTTTTATTTCTTCTCTCTAACTGTATATTAAACCCATTAATCAACCTCTCTTCAACCACCCCTCGTCCCTCTCCTCCTTGCCTCTGGTAACCGCCAATCTACTCTCCATATTCATGAGATCCACTTTTTTTTTTTAGCTCCCACATGTGAGAACGTGAGATATATTTGTCTTTCTGTACTTGACTTATTTCACTCAACATAATGACCTCTAGTTCCATCCATGTTGCTGTGAATGACAGGATTCCTTTGTTTTTTATGGTTAAATAATATTCCATTGTGTATATATACCACATTTTCTTTATCCATTCATCCATTGTTGGGCACTTAGGTTGATTCCAAGTTTTGTTCATTGTGTATAATGTTGCAATAAACATGGGACTGGAAATCTCTCTTCAATATACTGGTTTCCTTTCTTTTGGATATATACCCAGTAGTGGGACGGCTGGGTCTTATGGTAGTTCTATTTTCAGTTTTTTGAGGCACCTCCATACTGTTTTCCATAGTGGGTATACTTTGCTGAATTCATTAATCAGTTCTAACAGTTTTTGGTGGTGTCTTTAGGTTTTTCTGAATATAAGATCATGTTGTCTATGAACAAAGCTAATTTGACTTCTTCCTTTCCAATTTGGATGCCTTTATTTCTTTCTCTTGCCTAATTGCTCTGGCCAGGATTTCCAGTATTATACAGAATAAACGTTGTGAAAGTGGGCATCCTTGTCTTATTCCAGATCCTAGAGGAAAGGCATCCAGTTTCTCCCTGTTTAGTATGATGTTGGCTATGGGTTTGTCATATATGGCATTTATTATTTTCAGGTATGTTCCTTCTATATCCAGTTTGCTGAAGGTTTTTTATCATGAAGGGATACTGTGGTTTGTATGGCTCCACCAAGTCCCATGTTGAAAGTTGAGCCCCAATGTTAGAGGTGGAACCCGATGGAAGGTGTTTGGGTTGTGGGAGTGGATCTCTCATGAATGGATTGGTGCCATTCTCATGGGAGTGAGTGAATTCTACTCTTAGTCTCCATGGGAACTGGTTGAAAAGAGACAGGCACCTCTTCCTCTCTCTTGCTGCTTCTCTCACCATGTGATCTCTATGTCCTGGCTCCCCTTACCTTCTACCATGAATGGAAATAGCTTGAAGCCCTGACCAGAAGCAGATGCTAGCACTATGTTTCTTTTACAGTCTGCAGAACCATGAGCCAAATAAATCTGTTTTTAAAAAAATTACTCAGCTTCAGGCATTCCTTTATAGCAACATAAACAGAATAAGACAAGGGATGCTGAATTTTATCAGATGCCTTTTAGCATCTATTGGAATGATCATATGGTTTTTTGTTCTTGATTCTGTTAAAGTGATGTATCACATTGATTGATTTGACTGTGTTAAATCATCCTTGTATCCCTGAGATGAATCTCACTTGAAGTCTCGCTCTGTTGCCCAGGCTGGAGTGCAGTCGTGCAATCTTGGCTCCCTGCAACCTCCACCTTCTGGATTCAAGCAATTCTCCTGCCTCAGCCTCCCAAGTAGCTGGGACTACAGGCACACACCACCGTGCCCGGCTAATTTTTTGTATTTTTAGTAGAGACAGGGTTTCACCATGCTGGGCAGGCTGGTCTCGAACTCCTGACATTGTGATCCGCCCAGCTTGGCCTCCCAAAGTGCTGAGATTACAGGTGTGAGCCACCACGCCCAGCCTATGGTGAATGATCTTTTAAATGTATTGTTGAATTTGGTTTGCTAGGATTTCGTTGAAGATTTTTGCATCTATATTTATGAGTGGTATTGGCCTATAGTTTTCTTTTTTGTTGTTGTTGTATCCTCATCTGGTTTTGGTATCAGCATAATGCTGGCCTCATACAATGAGTTTGAAATTTCCTTCTCTTCATTTTTTTTGAAGAGTTTGAGTAGAATTGGTGTTAGTTATTCTTTAAATGGTTGATAGGTAGAAATCAGCAGTGAAGCCATCAAATCATTGGTTTTTCTTAGATAGGAAACTTTTTGTCATGGCTTTGATCTCTTTACTCCTTATTGGTTTGTTGAGGCTTTCTATTTCTTTATGGTTCAATCTTGGTAGGTTGTAAGTGTCCAGGAATTTATCTGTTCCTTCTAGATTTTCCAAATTGTTGGGATATAGTTGTTCATAATAGTCTGTAATAATTCTTTGTATTTCTGTGGTCTCAATTGTTATGTCTCCTTTTTTGTTTCTGATTTTATTTATTTGGGTTTTATCTCTTTTTTTCTTAGTCTAGCTAAAGGTTTGTTGATTGTCTTTATCTTTTCAAAAAACCACCTTTTAATTTTGTTGATCTTCTGTATGTTTTTGTCTCAATTTCATTTATTTCTGCTCTAGTCTTTATTATTTTTTACCTTTTATTAATTTGGGGTTTGGTGTGTTCTTGCTTTTCTAATTCCTGGAGGTGCATCATTAGGTTGTGTATTTGAAGTTTTTATACTTTTTGATATAGGCATTTATTGTTGTAAACTTTCCTCTTAGGACTGCTTTTTCACTGCCCCATAATTTTGGTATGTTGTATTTCCATTTTCATTTGTTTCAAGAAATTTAAATTTCCTTTTTAATTTCTTTATTGACTGTCATTCAGAAGCATATTGTTTAGTTTCCATGTGTTTCTGTAGTTTCCAAGGTTCCTCTTGTTATTGATTTCTAGTTTTATCTCATTGTAGTTAGAAAAAAATACTTAATATGGTTTCTACTTTTTAAAATTTGTTGAGATGTGTTTTGTGGCCTAAGATATGATTTCTAAGAATGTTCTCTATTCTGGAGAACGTTCCATGTGCTGATAAAAAAGAATGTGTATTCTATAGCAGTTGGGTGAAATGTCCAATAAATGTCAGTTAGACCTGTCTGGTCTAGTATGTAGTTTAACCTGAAAGTTATTGCTGATTTTCTGACTGGATGATCTGTCCCTTACTGAAAGTGGGGTGCTAAAGTCCCTTACTATTATTGTGTTGCAATCTATCTCTCTCTTTTGGCTCTGTTACAATGTTTGCCTTATATACTTGGGTGCTCCAATGTTGCGTGCATAGACACTTACACTTGTTCTATCTACTTGCTGAATTGACTCCTTTAATGATATAATGACCTTCTTTGACTCTTTTTACAGTCTTTGACTTGTAGTCCATTTTATCTATGTATAATTACTCCTCTTTTTGAGTTTCCAGTTGCATAGAATATCAACTCCATGTCTTTACTTTCAGTCTGTGTCTTTATAGTTGAGGTGGGTTTCTTGCAGGCAGCATATAGTTGGGTCTTGTTTCTTTTATCCATTCAGCCACACTGTGTTTTTTAATTGGAGAACTAAATCCATTTACATTCAGTCTTATTATTGCTAAGTAAAGACTCTTACCATTTTTATTGCTTGTTTTCTGGTTGTTTTGTAAATTCTCTCTTCCTTTCTTACTGTCTTTCATTGTGGTTAAATTATTTTTCTCTGGTAGTATGTTTTAATTCATTGCTTTTTTATTTATTTTTAATTAATTAATTTATTTTTTGGAGACAGGGTCTCTCTCTGTCGCCCAGGCTGGAGTGCAGTGTTGCAATCTCGGCTCACTGCAACCTCTGCCTCCCAGGTTCAGGCAATTCTCCTGCCTCAGCCTGCTGAGTGGCTGGGATTACAGGCGCCTGCCACCATGCCTGGCTAATTTTTGTATTTTTAGTAGAGACAGGGTTTCACCATGTTGCCAGGCTGGTCTCAAACTCCTGACCTCAAGTGATTTGCCTGCCTCAGCCTCCCAAAGTGCTGAGATTATAGGCACGAGCCACCATGCCTGGCCTGAGCCACCATGCCCGGCCCATTGCTTTTTATTTCTAATGTATCTATTATAGTTTTTTGCATTGTGGTTCCCATGAAGCTTATAAAAACATCTTCTAGATATAATAAGTTATTTTAAAGAGATAATGTTATCTTAGATCACTAAAAAATAATAGAAACAAAGAAAAAACTTTTAAAAAACTCTACACTTTAAGTCCATTCCCCATACATTTTGACTTTTTTTGGTCTCACCTTACATAGTTTTATATTGCCTATCTTTTAACAGGTTGCTGTAGCTATTACTGTTTTTAATAGATTTATATTATAGGCTTCATACTTGAGTTTGAGTAGGTGTTACACCACAGAGTATTAGTGTATTCTGAGGTTGTTTATGTACTTAATTTTACCAGTGAGTTTTTTTACCTTCCAATGTTTTCTCTTTGCACATTAGTGACTTTTTTCTTTCAGACTGAATAACTCCCATTAGCATTTGATGTAACATGGGTCTGGTGGTGGTGAATTCACTCAGCTTTTGTCTGTCTGGGAAAGACTTTATCTTAGCATATTTGAAGGATACCTCTGATGGATACAGTATTCTTCGAAGGCAGCTTTTTTCTTTCAGCACTTTGAAAATGTTTTCACATTCTCTCTTGGCTTATATCGTTTCCATTGAGAAGTCGTTTGCCAGATTAATTAGAGCTCCTTTATGTGCTATTTGCTTCTTCTCTCTTGCTGTTTTCAGGATCTTCTCTTTGTCCTTGACCTTTGAGAGTTTGATTAGTATATGTTGGGATGGTCTTATTTGGGTTGAATCTATTTGGTGTTCTCTGCCCTTCCTGTACCTGGATATTTCTGTCTTTCTAAAGTTTTCAAAAGTTTTCTGTTATTGTTTCTTTAAATAAGCTTTCTACCCCTTACTCTTCTTCAACTCTGTCTTGAACATCAATAATTTTTAGATTTGGTCTTCTGAGAGAATTTTCTATATCTTGTAGGTGATCTTCATTCCTTTTTATATTTTTCTTCTCTGACTGTGTGTTCTCAAATAGCCTGTCCTGAAGCTCACTGATTCTTTCTTCTGCTTTATCCATTCTGCTGTTGAGAGCCTCTAGTGAATTTTTTAGTTCAGCAAATGTATTTCAACATTTCTGTTTGGTTTTATTTTTATTATTTCAATCTCTTTGTTAAATTTCTTTGATAAATTTCTTAATTGATTTTCTGTGTTATCTTGGTGATCACTGAGTTTCCTTATAATTGCTATTTTGTTCTTTGTCAGAGAGCTCGCATATCAACATCTCACTAAGGTCAGTCACTGGTTCCTTGCTTTGTTCATTTTGGGGAAGTCATGGTTCCTTGTTTGCTGTTGATGTGCCTGTATGTCTGTTTCTTTGCATTAAAGGATTAGTTATTTATTCCAGTCTTCTCTCTCTGGCTTGTTTTGGTTTTTAATGGATATGCTTGCTTTTTTCTTTGTAATTTTTGAATATCTTTTTTTCCCCCACTAGGTTGCTGTCTCCTTTTTGGCACTAGATGGCAACTTAAGCCCGGATTTGTGTCAAATCTAATAAAGGATCAGAATGCTGCCTGTCCCAAATGGAAGAGGTCCCAAAAGGGATATTCTGGCAATGTGGGTCAGCTGGCCAAGGGTTTGTGCCAAGGGGACCTGTGGAACATACTTTCTACAGCATGGTACTGCCACTCTGATTTGGTGTCTCCTTTGGCCTAGATACAGAGCAGAATATCTAGGGTTGGGATGGTTGTCTCACCTCCCTACTTTGTCTCTGGCTGTCCTCAGGGATATTTGTCCCTTCAAGTACTCCTGATACTTTCCATGGGTTGAGGTAGGGACAGGTCTTTTGTCAGGAACCCAAGGTGATAGGGAAGCTGGTTGTCAACCTTGATCTCACTTTAGAATTCTAGTGAAGAAACCATGAGTTGGGAGAAATATTTTCACGTGCTTGGTGCAAGGCAGATTGTGGAGAGAGGAGTCACGGATATAGAAATCTGATTTCCTTTCCATCTGCTTGGAGTTTTTTCCCTTCTCCATGACCTGGGAACTGTCTCATCCTCATCTTTGGGTTCTGGGTTATTGCTGGTAATAATCTCAGTAATGTATGTTTGTTTTTAGCTTTCTGTTATGGGAGCATGAAGCCAGCTTGCTTCTATGCTGCCATTTTGGAACTGGAAGACAGCATGAAGTTCTTAAAAGCAATTTTTCAACATATATGAAAAAATTTAAATTATTATTTTTGGCCAAATGTGGTGGCTCATGCCTGTAATCTCAGCACTTTGGGAGGCTGAGATGGGAGGCTCACTTGAGTCCAGGTGTTTGAGACCAGCCTGGGCAACATAGTGAAACCCCGTCTCTACAAAAAAAAATTTTTTAATTTGCTGAGTGTGGTGGCATGTGCCTGTAGTCCCAGCTACTCTGGAGGCTGAGGCAGGAGAATCACCTAAGCCTAGGATATTGAGGCTGCAGTGAGCCGTGATTGTGCCACTGCACTCCAGCCTGAGTGACAGAGTGAGATCTTGTTTCAAATAAATAAATATGTTTAAATTTAGTAATTGTAGCTCTAAGAATTATCTTAGGAACTAAAGAGAGATATACATTAATGTCTGTATAAGTATGTTCATTTTAGCATTGTATTTAATAGCAATAACTTTGGATATACCTTAAGTATCAACAGTAAAAGAATTATTAAATTCATTTTAACACATCTATATGTATGTTATATAGCTATTAAAACTGATATTGAAGAAATTTTACTGACATGGAAAATTTCTCAAGCATATGCTGAGGGGGAGAAAAGCAGTGTACAAAATTATATCTCAATTCAATTATCAATATCTAAATTCACTTCTAAACACACCATCCATAGAAGTAAAAGAATTTAAGAAATACACCAAGATACTTTCACTTCTGGGAAGGTGGTGACATACTGTCTTTTATGCCTCCTGCTAAGTACAACTAAAAACTTTGGACATTATATTTAAAACAAACTTTAAAAGACTCTGAAAGACGGAGAGAAGAAGGCAGACCAGCTGAGGGCCTTGAGACACAAGGAACAGCATGGTGGTGAGTTTCCTGGGTTTTCTTTTTGCCTCATATATCCCATAGCAAACATATATAATTTTCCTTCCCTCCAAATAATTTCCTTTAATAGTTCTTGCAAGACAGATCTCAGGCAACAAATTCTCTTAGTTGTTATTTGTCTCAAAACATCTTTATTTCTCCTTCATTTTTGAAGGATAATTTTTGCAGGTTAGTGGGTTTTTTCTTTCCACATTTTAAATATTTCAATTCATTGTCTTCTTACTTGCATAGTTTCTGAAAAAAAAAGTTCAATATAATTATTATCAATAGGTAAGGTAATTTTTTTTCTCCCTGGCTTCTTGCAAGATTTTCTCTGTCTTTTGTTTTTCATAGTTTAAATAAGATATGTATAGGTGTAGGGTTTTGTTTTGTTTTTTGCATTTATTCTGGTCAGTGTTCTCTGAAATTCCTGAATCTGTAGCTTGGTGTCTGTCGTTAATTTTGGGAAATTCTCAGCCATTATTACTCAAATATTTCTTTGGTTCCTTTGTCCCTTCTCTTTCTTGTATTCCTATAAGTATGTCACACTGTTTATAACTGAATATTCTGTACTGTTTTGTTCATTCTCTTTTCATCTTTGCGTTTCACTTTGAGGAGTTTATATTGACATTTCTTCAAGATCACTGATTTTGTTTCATTGGCCATATTCAATATATTGATAAGCCTATCAAAGACATTCTTCACTTCTTAAAACAATGCTTTTTATTTCTAGCATTTTCTCTTGATTCTTTCTTAAAGTTTAAATCTCTCTGCTTACATTACCCATCTTGTCTTGCATGTTGTCCACTTTTTTCATTAGTGCCCTTAGCCTATTAATCAGAGTTATTTTAAATTTCTGGTCTGATAATTCCAAAATCTCTGGCATAACTGAATCTGGTTCTGATATTCGCTTTGTCTCTTCAGACTGTTTTTTTTCTTGCCTTTTAGCATGCCTCATCATTTTTTATCGAAGCCTAGATACCATCATTACATCATTGGGTAATAGCATTTAAGATAAATAGGCCTTCAGTGTGAGGGTTTATGTTTATCTGACTAGGAGTTACACTGTGTTTACTGTTTGCTATTAATGTTGGCATCTGAGAGTTTCTTCCAGTATCTTTTTTTTTTTTTTTTTTTTTAGACGGAGTCTCGCTCTGTCACCCAGGCTGGAGTGCAGTGGCGCAATCTCGGCTCACTGCAAGCTCCGCCTTCCGAGTTCACACCACTCTCCTGCTTCAGCCTCCTGAGTAGCTGGAACAACAGGCTCATGCCACCACGACTGGCTAATTTTTTGTATTTTTAGTACAGACGGGGTTTCACTGTGTTAGCCAGGATGGTCTCGATCTCCTGACCTCATGATCCACCCGCCTCAGCCTCCCAAAGTGCTGGGATTACAGGCGTGAGCCACCGCGCTTGGCCCAGTATCTTTGTTTTTATCACCCCTTTTGTCTCTTGTTTTGTCTTTGGGTTTCCTTAGAAACCCCTTCTTAAAAAGAGTCTGAGCTTTGCAGTCTTTCATCTATAATCTTCTGTTATTCAGGGGCTCTGTAAATGTGGTGGTAAAGTGTGTGTAGAAGGAAGCATTCTATACTCTATAATTAGGTGTCAGTCTTTTGGTGGGTCTTTGCCCTGGGCTATTACCTTGACAAGTTTTTCTCAGCATTTCCTCCCCTTAAGTGAGAGAGGAAGGTTAGAGTGGGCTGAAGTTGTCTAATTGCCCTTCTCCAGCTCAGATAAGGCTTTGGTTAGACATTTTCTTGAGAGCTTACCTTCATTACAGAGAACGGAACGAAGAACAGAACGAAGAACAGAACTCTCTGGGAATATTCCAAAATAGCTATTTCCTTCTCCCCCTGCTGGAAGCAGAAGCGGATTCTCTGATCTTCACAGTGAGAACATGTTGGGGCTCTTGGAGGCAAAACTCACAAAAGTGTGGGACCCTCTAAGATTCTCCTCCCTGCCCCCAAGAATTTTTAACTCTCAAGCTAGTCCACACTGAGCCTCGAGAAATTTGTCAATTAGAGCTGAAGCGTTCTTGTCAGTGTAGGTTCCAACAGCTGACTTCTGCTCTCAGGCTTCTGCTCCCTGCAAGCTGTGATGCTTTATAATACTCCTCTCTCCAGTTTTCAGGACAGCAGTTTACCCTGTGATCTCAATTCTCTGACAGATATAAGAAGAGTTGTTTTCATTTAGCTTTTTTCTTGTTGTGAGAATAGGAATGACAACTTCCAAGCTCATTACATGTTGGAGTGAAACTAGAACTCCGTAAGTTGCTTTTTAATGATAATTTTGCAAAAGTGGGTATCACAATAGAATCAAGTTATTGAGTTGTATTGAGTTATTGGTGGGTGAGTTTTGTTAGTCCTAATTATATTGATAATCTTAAAGATCTTGAACTTGCTTTCAAATTAAAAATTTTAAGACATAACATGACACACAAGTACTCATTCTTACAGTTTTATTTTTTTACATTGCTCTCCCATGGAACTATCCACTGCTTAATAAGGAAAATGTTTAACCACCTTTGATATTTAAATCTTTACAACTATATAAAATAGCAGAGATTTCAAGAATATAAGTATTAACCACTTAGGGACCATCATTTTGTATATATTTAACGTTGGTTATACTGTAATTTGATTTTATTAAACAAAATACAACATTATGTATTTTCTTTTACCAAGAATGTTTTATAGTGCAATAATTCTGTCAGTTGTTAATCATATAAACTCAGCCAGAAATAGAGCTTTTTATTCATGCTATAATGGTCTTTATCAGACTTGGAAATTCTTATGCTTAATAAAACAACTGCAGTTTTACAGTGGCAAAAATAATAAAGATTGGTTTAATTTATTGGAATTACCAATAGAATATTTCCTATAAAATATAAGCTTAATTAGGAAGCATTGTTTCAAAATTACAATTTGAGAAGCTTTTAAAATAGCAAATTTGATTTTAAATTCCATTTCTTCTTACTTAGGTTACTTCCAACTGTAATTGATCAGAAATCATTTATTTTCCCTCAGGAATCTGAGGGTACATTTTGGCAACCCCAAAGACAGCACAGTTCATCTCTGCCTGTCTTTCCAAGAGCAAAGGTAGGTATAGAGAAATTCATAGAGACAGAAAGTAGTTTAGTGATTGCCAGGGGCTGGGAGGAGCAGAGACTAGGAGTGACTTTTAATGGGTATGAAGTTTCTTTGGGGGACAATGAACATGTTCTAGAATTATATAGTGGTGATGATTGCACTACTCTGTGAATATAGTAAACACCATTGAATTATATACTTTAAAAATGTGAATTTTGGCTGGGTGCAGTGGCTCACGCCTGTAATTCCAGCACTTTGGGAGGCCGAGGTGGGTGGATCACAAGGTCAGGAGATCAAGACCATCCTGGCTAACATGGTAAAACCCCGTCTCTACTAAAAATACAAAAAATTAGCCGGGCGTGGTGGTGGGCGCCTGGTACTCGCCTGGTACTGGTGGTGGTACTCGGGAGGCTGAGGCAGGAGAATGGCGTGAACCCGGGAGGCGGAGCTTTCAGTGAGCCGAGATCGCGCCACTGCACTCCAGCCAGGGCGACAGAGCGAGACTCCGTCTAAAAAAAAAAAAAATGTGAATTTTATGGTATATTAATTACATCTCAATGAAGCTGTTAAAAACTTTTTAAAAGAGTAAAGTAAGAAATTTGCTTTGTGTTCTAAGTTAGAAAACATAATGAATGTATAGGTCTGTTTCTAGAATTTCATTTTATAGTTGTTTCAGATATGTTCATGGCATAGTCAATTTCTACAACAAAAGAGCTTTCTTCAGAAGAAAATAAATCAAGACATAATACCTTCACATTTTTTAACAGAGCCAGGTGGCAAAGAATAGAGCTCAATAAGTTTCTGACTTTGCCTCCATTGAGTGTTCTCTCAATTTTGTATCTGTTTTGTCCCTGTCTTAGCTCAGGCTGCTGTAACAGAATACCATAAACTGAGTGGCTTAAACAAACAGAATTCTATTTCTTACAGCTCTAGAGGCTGGAATTCAAAGGTCAAGGTGCCGGCAGATCCGGTGTCTGGTGAGGTCTTTTCTTCCTAGTTTGCAGACAGCTTTCTTCATTTGTTTCTTCACATGGCAGAGAGAGAGAGAGAAAACCAGCAAGCTCTTGTGTGTCTTTTTATAAGGACATTGATCTCATTCATTAGGGTTCTACCCTCATGAGCTAATTATCTCCCAAAAACCTCACCTGCTAATACCATTACATTGGGTTAGGATTTCAACATGTGGGTTTTGGTGGGCGGGGGGAGGCGGGGCACAAACATTCAGTCCATAGCATGCCCTGACTTAAAAGTAATACTAGCTCACCTCTTTTGGGTAGCAGGAACTGTTAGCAGTACTTTGAAAATACTAACTTGTTTGAACTTCAGAACAATCCTAGAAGGAGGTGTTATTATTATTATTATTATTATTATTATTATTAAGATGGAGTTTCACTCTTGTCGCCCAGGCTGGAGTGCAGTGGCACAATCTCGACTCACTGCAACCTCTGCCCCTCAGGTTCAAGCAATTCTTTGCCTCAGCCTCCCAAGTAGTTGGGATTATAGGCACCCACCACCACGCCCGGCTAATTTTTATATTTTTAGTAGAGATGGGGTTTCACCATCTTGGCCGGGCTGGTCTTGAACTCCCGACCTCTTGATCCACCCGCCTTGGCCTCCCAAAGTGCTGGGATTACAGGTATGAGCCACCGCGCGTGGCCAGTTGTATGACTTTTTTAATGTCTGTCTTCCCACTAGATTATAAGCTTAATGAGGGCAGTAACTGTATTAGTTTGTTCATTACTATATTATGCCTAGGGTGTGGGCCATAGGCTCTTGACCTCCTAAAAGTTTGCTCAAAATCACTAACATGAGGCAGATTGATTAATAGGAGAAAAGGCATACAAGTTTATTTAACATGTATACACAGGAGCCTTCAGTATGAAGACCCAACATCCCAATAAGTTACAGAAGCTTATATATCATCTTGAGGTTACAGAAATAATGGGGGTCAGGGCATGGCCAAAACCAGGTTATGTTTATAAATCAGGTTCAGTGGCAAAACAGGTTATAAGAGGGAGAAAGGAAGAAGCTTGGCTAGCAAAGATGGCCTTGTGTGTAGATGCAGCCTCCTTCAGAGAGAATAGATGGCAAATGTTTCTTTTCAGTCGTTTAAAGGTATCAGACTCAATCTCTCCCAGATCCAGGAAATGACTGGAAAGGGGAGGCCTTGGCAGCATTGGTGGAGATTCTCTACAGAAGCAAAATTTCCCCACAAAAGACAGCTTTGCAAGACCACTTCTGTTTGCTGGCCCTGTGGCAACTATTTCAAAATATGTCAAAGTACATATTTTGGGGTAAAATATTTTTATTTCCTTCACAGAGGATTCTGCGTAAATGTTTGTTGAATGGATAAACAAAACCACCACAGTGATCTCTAAGAGTGTGCTCATCTGCATGTAAAATATCAGTTCAGGCTCCTGTGAACTCCCAAAGCAGCCCTCTCCTATCTCTGTCCTTGCACTTGTTACACTGGGTCTGTCAGCCACTCTCTGAGGAGTGCTTACTGTGTGCCCAGGATTATTAGAGGCACGCTGGGCTGAATAAGACAGATCAGATCCCTGACATCAGAGAGCTTATATTCTAGTGGGGAAAGACAGACCATCAATAAGATACCACCAGATAATGATAAAAGCTCTGATAAAAATAAAACAGAATGCTGTGATAAAGGGAGCTTAAACTTCTCATCTTCCTTACTGTTAAATCACTTCTTCAGTCATTTTTTTTACCTGTTTGCCAAGAATCTCAGGAGGTCCATAGTTGGTCCCCCAGACCAGAGATTAGATGGAGGTATCTGATTTATAAGAACAATGAAATAAAATATATGAAATTAGGCTATTTTAGAATGTATAATTGCTATTATTGTTCTGGGAAAAAAAAAAAAAACAACTATGGCCAGAAATTTATTTGCCCCAAAGAGCTCTGAATCCTGGCTAATGTTCATGAAGATGCACTGTGTTCTTTTAAATGCTATGAGGATGGGTGAGCTTCACTTAAAAAGTGGCATGGACTATTTCCTACCCTGACTTTGCCTCCAGAGCCTGGATTACTATTGTTGTTGTATATCTAATATCTGTGACGTCTGCTTAAAAATGCATATCCTCTGACACAAAAGATAGCCCTAATTTTGCACTGTAAAGTCAAAGACAGACAATGCTGTCTTACCAGCTGTTACACATGCCTACTACACCAACATAAAAGCTTATATTATTAAGTAGTTATGAAATCCAACTGGGATATTACTACCTTTAATTGCCCACTTCCAACCTTTTAAACCAGGTAAACCCCAGTCACTTCTTTAAGCTCTCTCTCACCAAAAGTGGATAGCTGTTTTTGAAATTCACATCAAAAAGCTTAAATGACAAACAGTTAGGAGTTGCTCAATTGTAATTAAGAATCGTAATTTAGAATTGTTTATTAAGCCTCTTTTAATTTGAAAAAGCATACTCAGAAACATTTACAATTTAAAAAAGAAAGGTTACACTAACCTTTCACTTTCTGAGGTTTTCTCTTGAAAAAAATAGAATCAGTGATGAAATATCAGTAAGTAGTATTGGAATATAAAGTCTAATTTTCAGAATTTGCTGATAACTGGCGAAATCAATATGGACTCCATTTTTGCTTATTAAAATACTAATTTTTAATTTTTTCCTCCAAATTTATCAGTAATACATGCTTGTTGTTGTGACAAACATAATATGAAGATGTAAAGGCAAAGCCAGTTGTTTAACCCCCACTCTCTACCAAACTACCCAATCCCATGAGGCAACCAGTGTTAACAGCGGGTTGTATTTGTCCACTCATTCCCGTTTGTAATAATGTATATACAGTACAAGTACATATGCAGATATGTAGGGTTTGTGTTGGTTATGAATTTTTTTGCTTTTACTGAAACAGATAACATTTTGAGTCATGCAAATAAAGACCATTTTTGTTCACAAATGCTATATATGAAGTTATGTTCATACAATTATTCACATAAAATATATGCTATTTTATGTTTATCAAATGGGATAAAAATGTAACATGGTGTGATATTTCTGAGTTTTTTTTTTCTATTGACTATCTATGACAACAAAAGAGGGAAAGTGGGACCATGTACGTTCTGGGGTTCAGTCTAAAGAGTCCAAAGTAAGTGGGAAATATCTTTGATAGCTCATGCTTTGGCATATAAATTATAGCAATTTTTCACTCCATTTCATTATATATCCATTTTTGTTTCGATATCAAAGTAATGGATTTTACTTCAAAATATTTAGATAAAACTCATGCCCCAAATAATATATCTCTTGTTTATTATGTTCCTATCATACTACCACATACTCCCAGTAGTGCCCCAATTTGAGATGCAGAGGATTGTACAGCATCAGTTTATTCATTTACCAAACATTTTCAAATTTTTATTTATTTCATTTATTTTATTTTTTATTTTTGTGAGTACATAGTGGGTGTACATATGTATGGGGTACATGAGCTATTCTGGTATAGGCATGCAATGCATGATAATCACATCAGGATAAATGGGGTAGCCATCACCTCAAGCTTGCATTTATCCTTTGTGTTACAAACAATCCAATTATACTCTTTAGTTATTTTTAATGTACAGTAAATTATTACTGACTATAGTTGCTCTGTTTTACTATCAAATACTAGTTCTTATTCATTCTTTCTATTTTTTGTACCCATTAACCATCCCCACTTCCCCACTAACCCACACTACCCTTCCCAGACTCTAGTAACTATCCTTCTACTTTCCATCTTCATGAGTTCAACTATTTTAATTTTTAGCTCCCACAAATAAATAAAAACACGTGAATCATGTCCTTGTTTGCCTGGCTTATTTCACTTAACATAATGAAGTCCAGTTCCATCCCTGTTGTAGTAAATGACAAGATCTCATTCTTTTTTGTGGCTGAATAGTACTTCACTGTGTATATGTACCACTTTTTCTTTATCCATTCATCTGGGTTTTTTGTTTGCTTGTTTGTTTTTAACTTTTAAGTTCAGGGGTACATGTGCAGATTTGTTACTTAGGTAAACTCGTGTCATGGGGATTTGTTGTGCAGATTATTTCATCACCCAGGTATTAAGCCTAGTACCCATTAGTTATTTTTCCTGATCCTCTCCCTTCTTCCACCCTCCTCCCTCCAATAGGACCCAGTGTGTGTTGTTCCTCTCTATGTGTCCATGTGTTCTTATCACTTAGCTCCCATTTATAAATGAGAACATGTGGTATTTTCTGTTCCTGCATTAGCTTGCTAAGGATAATGGCCTCCAGCTCCATTCATGTCCCTGCAAAATACATGGTCTCATTCCTTTTATGGCTGCATAGTATTCCATGGTGTATATCTACCACATTTTCTTTATCCAGTCTATTATTGATGGATATTTGGGTTGATTCCATGTCTTTGCTACTGTGAATAGTGCTACAGTGAACATATGTGTGCATGTATCTTTGTAATAGAATGATTTATATTCCTTTGGGCGTATACCCAGTAGTGGGATTGCTGGGTCAAATGCTATTTCTGGTTCTAGATCTTTGAGGAATTGCCACGCTGTCTTCCACAATGGTTGAACTATTTTACATTCCCACCAACAGTGTAAAAGCGTTCCTATTTCTCTGCAACCTCGCCAGCATCTGTTGTTTCTTCACTTTTAAATAATCACCATTCTGACTGGTGTGAGATGGTATCTCATTGTGGTTTTGATTTGCATTTCTCTAATAATCAGTGATGTTGACCTTTTTTTCACATGATCATTGGCCACATGTATGTCATCTTTTGAAAAGTATCCATTCATGTCCTTTGCCCACTTTTTAATGTTTTTTTTTCTCAGAAATTTGTTTAAGTTCCTTACAGATGCATCCTTTGTCGGTTACATAGTTTGCAAAAATTTTCTCCCATTCTGTAGGTTGTCTGTTAATTTTGTTGATAGTTTCTTTTGCTGTTCTGGAGCTCTTTAGTTTAATTAGATCCCATTTGTCAATTTTTGTTGACAAAAATTTTGTTACAGTTGCTTTTGGCATCTTTGTCATGAAATCTGTGCCCATGCCTATGTCCTGAGTGGTATTGCCTGGGTATTCTTCTAGGGTTTTTATAGTTTGGGGTTTTACATTTAAGTCTTTAATCCATCTTGAGTTAATGTTTGTGTGTGGTGTAAGGAAGGGGTCCAGTTTCAATCTTCTGCATATGGCTAACCAGTTATCCCAGCATCATTTATTGAATAGGGAATCCTTTCCCTATTGCCTTTTTTTGTCAGGTTTGTCAAAGATCAGAGAGTTGTAGGTGTGCAGTCTTATTTCTGGGTTCTCTGTTCTGTTGGTCTACCAGTACCATGCTGTTTTGGTTACTATAGCTTTGTAGTATAATTTGAAATCAGGTAATGTGATTCTTCCAGTTTTATCCTCTTTGCTCAGGATAGCTTTGGCTATTCTGGCTCTTTTGTGGCTCCATATAAATTTTAAGATTGTTTTTTCTAATTTTATGAAGAATGTCATTGGTACTTTGATAGGGATTGCATTGAATCTGTAGATTGCTTTGGGTACTATGGATATTTTGACAATATTGATTCTTCCAATCCATGAACATGGAATATCTTTCCCTTTTTTGATATCCTTTTCAATTTCTTCCATTAATGTTTTGTAGTATTCATTGTAGAGATTTTTTACATCTTTTATTAATTCCTGGATATTTAATTTTACTTGTAGCTATTGTAAATGGGATTACTGTCTTGATTTCTTTTTCACATTGTTTGCTGTTGGCTTATAGAAATGCTACTGATGTTTGTATGCTTATTTTGAATGCTGCAACTTTACTGAACATGTTTATTAGTTCTAATAGTTTTTTGGTGGAGTCTTTAGGTTTTTCCAAATATAATATCATATCATCTGCAAACAAGGATAATTTGACTTCTTCATTTCCAATTTGGATGCCCTTTATTTCTTTCTCTTTTCTGATTGCTCTAGCCAGGACTTCCCATTCTGTGTTGAATAACAGTGGTGAAAGTGGACATCCTTGTCATGTTCCCAAACTTAGGAGAAAGGCTTTCAGTTTTTCCCCATTCAGTATGATACTAGCTGTGGGTCTGTCATATATGGCTTTTATTTATTTATTTATTTATTTATTTATTTATTTATTTATTGAGTAGAGTCTTGTTCTGTCGCCCAGGCTGGAGTGCCATGGTGCAGTTCGGGCTCACTGTCACCTCTGCTTCCCAGGTTCAAACGGGAACCTGCCTCAGCCTCCCAAGTATCTGGGATTACAGGCGCAGGCCACCACACCCGGCTAATTTTTTTTTGTATTTTTAGTAGAGATGGGGTTTCACCATGTTGGTCAGGCTGGTCTCAAAACTCCTGACCTCAAATGATCCACCCACCTTGGCCTCCCAAAGTGCTGGGATTATAGGTGTGAGCCACCACGCCCGGCCTATATATGGCTTTTATTATGTTGAAATATGTTCCTTCTATACCCACTTTCCTGAAGGTTTTTCTTGTGAAACGTTGTTGAATTTTATCAAATACTTTTTCAGCACCAATTGAAATGATCATATGGTTTTGTCCTCTATTCTGTTGATATGATGTATCACATTGATTGATTTGCATATGTTGAACCCTCCTTCCATTTCTGGGATAAATCCCACTGGTCATGATGAATTATCTTCTTAATGTGTTGTTGAATTCAGTTTGCTAATTTTTTTGAGATTTTTGCGTCAATATTCATCAAGGATATTGGCCCATAGTTTTTTCTCTTTTTAATGTGTTTGGTCTGGCTTTGGTATCAGGGTAATACTGGCCTTGTAGAATGAGTTTGGAAGTATTTCCTCTTCTTCTATTTATTGGAATAGTTTGAGTAGGATTGGTATTAGTTCTTTTTTAAATATTTGGTAGAATTCAACAGTGAGGTCATCGGGTACTGGGCTTTTCTTTGCTGGAAGATGTTTTATTATGGCTTCAGTCTCGCTACTTGTTATTGGTTTGTTCAGATTTTGGATTTCTTCATGGTTTAGACATAGTAGGGTGTATATGTCTAGAAATTTATACATTTCTTCTAGATTTTCCAATTTATTGGCATATAATTCCTCATAGTAGCCACTAATGATCTTTTGAATTTCTGCAGTATTGATTGTATTATCTCCTTTGTCATCTCTGATTTTATTTATTTGGGTCTTCTTTTTTTCTTAGTCTGGTTAAAGGTTTATCAGTTTGTTTATCTTTTCAAAACAATTTTTGTTTCATTGATATTTTGTACTTTATTTCATTTATTTCTGCTCTGATCTTTATTATTTCTTTTCTTCTGCTAATTTTGGGTTTGGTTTTCTCTTGATTTTCTAGTTCTTTAAGATGTATTGTTAGGTTATTTATTTGAAGCTTTCCTTTTTTTGGATGTAGTTGCTTATAGCTAGCTATAAACTTCCCTCTTAGCATTGCCTTCACTATATCCCACAGGTTTTGGTATGTTGTTGTGTTTCTATTATCTTTTGTTTCAAGAAATTTTTCAGTTTTCTTAATTTCTTCATTGACCCACTGGTCATTCAGGAGCATATTGTTTACTTTCCATGTATTTATGTAGTTTTCAAAATTATTTTTGTTATTGATCTCTAGTTTTATTCCATTGTGGTCAGAGAAAAAGCTTGATGTTATTTCAATTTATTTTGAATGTTTTAAGACCTCTTTTGTGACCTAACATTTGGTCTGTCCTTGAGAATGATCCATGTGCTGATCTGCACATAGAACCCTCTGCAGCCATGGGATGAAATGTTCTGTAAATATCTATTAAGTCCATTTGATCTGTAGTGCAGATCAAGTCTGATGTTCCTTTGCTGATTTTTCTGTCTGGAAGATCTGTTTAATGCTGAAAGTGGGGTGTTGAAGTCTCCAGCTCTTACTGTATTTGGGTCTATCTTTCTCTTTAGCTCTAATAATATTTGCTTTATATATTTCGATGATCCAGTATTGGGTGCATATATATATTTATTTGCAATTGTTACACGTTTTTGCTGAATTAACCCATTTATCATTATATAGTGACATTTGTCTCTTCTTATAGTTTTTGTCTTGAAATCTATTTTGTCTGGTATAGCTACTCCTGCTCTTTTTTGGTTTCCATTTACATGGAATATCTTTTTCCATTCTTTTATTTTTAGTCTATGTGTGTCTTTATAGGTAAAATGCATTTCTTGTAGGCAACATATCATTGGGTCTTGTTTTTGTATCCATCCAGCCACTCTGTGTCTTTTGATTGGAGAGTTTAGTGCATTTACATTCAAAGTTATTATTGATAACTACGTTAGGTACTCTTCTAAGCACTGGAGGACTTGTCTTTGAGAATATGTTGAGGGAGATAGACAAATAAACATCATCTGAGACAGAAAGAAGCACTGTAGGCTACAGAATCAAAGAGAAAGGGTGGGCTTATGCAAACTTGGTCAGGGATGCGAGAGGCTTTACAAAGGCAATGATGCCTGGGCTGAGTCTCAGCCAGCTAAGATGAGAGAGGAGAGGTGCTCACAGTGGAGGAAATATGCAAATACATGGCCATAAACAAGAGCATGGCTTATCTGGGGGGAACCCAATGAGTTCCTCGTGGTTAAAATGTAGACAGTATTGTTTGAGGACAATCAAGAGATGAGGTTGAAGAAGAGATAAGGGAGGGCTAGATAATGATGCAGCTTGCTAAGATTCTATAATGTGAAAGAGTTTGAATTTACATTAGTGACAAAGAGAACTATTTATAATTTTTAAATAGTGAATTAGAGAATGACATGATCATAATAGTGATTTGAAAAGATTGTTTTGTCAGCAGTATGGAAAAAGAGATTGGAGTAGGAGGTAGACTCTGGGAACTTCATCAACCAATTTGTGGTAATCCAGGTAAGAGATGATGAAGGTCTGAATTATTGCAGTGATCATGGGCCTAAAGAAAAAAAGACAGTGATTAGTGGTAGAACTAACACGACTTGATGATGGGGGATTAAAAAGAGAATGAGAGAGTGAGTGATAACCCACAAGTATCCAGCTTGGAGACTGGGTGCTAGTTACACCATTCATTGAGATGGGCGACATAGGAGAAGGAGCAGATATGTTGAGGTGATGATTGGAGTAGGCAAATAAGATTAATTCAGTTTCATACAGTGTTGAATCTGAGATGCTTGTGGACCCTTCCAAGAGGAAATGCCTAACAGGCAGCTGAATGTACCTACACGTAGTATGGAGGTCAGAAGAAATATCTGAGAATAAGCTATAGATTTGCTCTTATCAACATTTAGGGGTGGTACAAGTCAGAGAAGATGGGATCTCTCAAAGAGAACATCAAGTGAAAATGATGAGTAATGTAGTTGAAATTTCTGTATCACAAATCAGTAAGAGATTTTCAGGTTTAAAAACATAATTTTTAAAACCAAACAATATATATTACACAAACTTTCATGTAACAAAGTTTGAGTCTAAGCCTTTTTATTCACAGTCTAGATTCTTCCAAATCACTTTTGGCCATTTGACATCACGTGCAGCATCATGATGACAGACTGTTTTTTAACAACTCTGACTTGTGAAGTTGAATCTTTTGTCTTCATTCGACTGGTAATATAATTCTGGGGCATAGTGAAAAATAATAGGGTTTCTTTTCATTGTCTTATTTGGTCCAAGTCATAATTTCATATTTTCCTTAACTTAATTCCCAGCCCTGAAAGTTAAACACCTTCTCCTGAAAATCAGTGGAAGGCTTCTGTCAGAGCTTTTCAGTACCTGAATGATTATATAAATTGGTGACACCAGCTCTCCATAGCTTTGAAAATCCTAGAGTCTATTCCATGAGATTTACTATGCTGGTTTATATCATAATTTCTGCATCTGTAATAACTTTTTTATTTTAATGCTGCATCAAAATGTAATCTTTTAAAAGGTGTTTTAAGCAAAAATCTCTGCTTAAATTTTAAGCACCTCAGGTACTTCTAGGACACAAAATTCAATTGTGGTGATGATGTTATGAACATATTCTTATTCATGGCTAGTCTGAGTTGCACAATTGCATCACAGCTTACTCCTGTGGGTAGTGACTGGCAAGATTCTTTTGACATCACATGTAAGAAAGGCTGATTTCAGAAATGTTAAAACTTGAAAACATTTTTTTGAATAGAAGAAATACAGCACATATCATACAAGGCTTTACGCTTAACCTAATAATTTCAGTGTTGAAAGAATTCTTGGAGATTTTATTTTGTAATTTTGAAGGCAATTAAATTGTGAAGGCAGTTTGTGAGACAGTTCAGATTACTCAACAAACTTTGAGTGTCAAATTTGTGCCATTCACTGTGCCCAGCTCTGGAATGCAGAGATATATAATACAGCATGATCCCTTTCCACGTGGAATTTAATATAGTGGCCTTCCTTGGGAGCCTTGGGGAATGCAGAGAGACTTCTGGGGTTGTTACAATGTTTTTGGAGCACTGCTGGCCTTTAGTGGGCCAGGAACACTAAACTTTCTATAGTCCATAGGATTTTCTGCACAAGAAGAGCTATATCTCTCGCAGTGTTCATAGAATCCACTCTGGAAAACACTGCAGAAGACAGAAACACAATCATTATTCATGCAAGTCCAACCACTAGGGAAGGGACATACTATCACTGTGTTGTAACTGTCTCATTCTAGACAATACCTATTGTTCAGCTTGGATACCTACCTTGTTTGCCAGATGTAACTCAGAATAATTTTTGGCAAAAGCAAAAAGGTGAAGCCATTCTAAAGAATGTGATGTAGGCAGTCTAAAAAACGAGTTCCAAAAATTGGAATAAATGCATAGTTTCCCAAATAGCACAATACCTGGCACATGGTAAAGTGCTCAATTATGGGTATTATTATGATTATTAACCTAATTCTAGAATTTCCTGGAATCTCACATTTTGAAGGGACTTCAGCAGTCATCTAATTCTAGCCAGGATAAACACCAGCTCACCCCAAGTTCCTTAAAATTGATGCCTTAACAATCAAACATAAAAAAAATACTGTGCTCTAGTATGATACAGCAATGTACATTTGTATCTAACCTGGAAAGAATCTTTAATTTTGTGAATTTTGATCTAATTAAGAAAGGTGATTTTCAAAATTTCACCCAAACGAAAGTTTTGAGGATTTTTGCCATTATGTGGCATAATATGGTAAAAGATCAAAAATGGAAAATGTCAGAGTAGGCAAAGGTTCCTTCAGAAATTTTCACTGTAAGTTATACCTCTATCAGGGTAAAAATTTTACTGATGAGATGGCAAGTTGGATTTTATAGAATAGATTGGAGAGAAGAGAATGCCTACAAGGATCCACTGTGAGTTCTGCCCTCTCATTAGAATGTAAGCTCCATGAGAGCAGCGACTTTTTGAAAATATTTGTTTCCTTTTCCATGGCTTCTAAAAACCCTTTTTGTATGAAAATATTCAAATATACTTTCTATAGACTGAATGTGTGTGTATGTCCCCAAAATTCATGTTATTAAATAAATCCTAATGCACAGTGTGATGACATTTTGACGTATGGACTTTGGGAAGTGCTTAGCTCATGAGAGTGAAGCCCTCATGAGGGGGATTAGTGCTCTTATAAAAGAGGCCCTAGGGAGCTTCCTTGGCCCCTCTTCCATGTGCAGACACAGTGAAAAGATGGCCATCTATGAACTGGGAAGCAGGCCCTCACCAAACACTGAATCTACCAGTGTCTTGATCTTGAACTTCCCAGGCTCCAGAACTGTAAGAAATAAATGTTGTTGTTGTTTATAAGCCATCCAGACTCTTTTTTTGAGACATGGTATTGCTCTGTTGCCCTGGCTAGAATGCAGTATACAATCATGGCTCATCATGCAGCCGCAATCTCCTGGGCTCAAGCAGTCCTCCTGCCTCAGCCTCCCGAGTAGCTGAGACTGGGACTAGAGCTGCATGCCACCATACCTGGCTAATTTTTAAATTTTTAGTAGTAGCAAGGTTTTGTTGCCCAGGCTGGTCTCAAACTTCTGAGCTCAAGTGATCCTCCTGCCTTGGCCTCCCAAAATGCTGGGATTACAGGGGTAAGCCAGCTCCCAGGCTTTATTATAGCAGCCCAAAAAGACTAAAACAGTATGAAAAAATAACATAAATAACCACTTCTCCATCACTTAGATTGAACAGTTGTTAACCTTTACCATTTTTGCTTCATCTATTTTTATTGAAGTGTTTTAAAATAAAATAAAAACCTAATGACATTTCACCCCTTAATGCTTTTAACATGAATCTTCAAAAATGAACTGTTTCTCTTTCACTCACAATATCTTTATCTCACCTAATAAAATCAACAGTAATTCTTGAATATAATAAATTTCCAGTTCATATTTAGATTGCCCCAGTTATTCCCCAAATGACTTTTACTCCTCTCTTTCCAGTCCTGGATCTGATTACCCATTGCATCTGATTATTTTATTTCTAAAGCAGAGGGACTCTGCTTAGTTCATTGCTGTAACTAGGGCCTAGACAGTGCCTAACCTGGAGTAGGCTCTCAGTAGATGACAGCATAGTGGTTAGAACTATGGGTTAACATCCTGGCTCTATCACTTACTAGCTATACTTGGGCAAGTCACTTAACCTCTCCATGCCTCAATTCCTCATCTGCAAAATGGGTTTAACAGTAGTATCTGTTGTACAGTGAGTGTTGTATAAGTATTATTGTTCTTATTTGTTGATAAGTACTAATCAACCTCTATTATGTACCTAATACATGTTGGGCCCTATTTTAGGCATCAGCCAAATTTCTCTGCTCTCATGGAGCTTACATTCTAATCGAGGCTGAGTAGTCATTAGGAAAACAAAAAACCATTTGAAAAGTAAACATCCAGTTGTCCCTCACTATTCGTGGGGGATTGGTCCCATGATCTCCCTTGGATACTAAAATCTGTGTATGCTCAAAACCCTGATATAAAATAGTGTAATATTTGCATATAACCTATGTACATCCTCCTGTACACTTTAAATAATCCCTAGATTATTTGTAATACTTAATACCATGTAAATGTTCTGTAAATAGTTTTTATACTGCATTGTTTAGAAAATAATGACAAGAAAAAGAGTCTGTATATGTTTGGTACAGATACATTTTTTAAAAAATATTTCGAATTCACCGTTGATTGAATTCATGAACGCAGAACCCATGGATGTGGAGGGCCAGAGTGAATAGCATGTTAGTTGGTGAGAGAAAAGCTGGGAAAGGAACATAGGGACTATTGGGATGGTCTAACTTGTAAGGTGACATGTGAGCACAAATTTGATGGCTCTGAAGGAGCAAGTCATGTGCCTCCTTGGAGGAAATGCATCCTAGACGGAAGAAAGACCCTAAATTATGAGTGTGAATAGCAAAGAAGGGGAGGGTGCAAGGAAGAGTGAAGTGGGAAAAGTAGGAGGGGCCAGATCTTGTAGACCATTGTGAGACTTTGGATATTACCGAGGGAGATCGAAAGTTATTGGAGGCTTTCACCAGAGAATATGACTTGCAATTTGAAAGGTCCCCTATAGATACAGTAGTGAATGGTATAATAGAGTTTTGGAAAACATGCTCTTGTAGAGCCAGAGGGTATGCCTAATGCCTGGGCTTTGATGTAACCATTAAGGGCATCATCTTGAAAATCTTTTTCAAGCACAGCAGTGTGACCTCTGCATCCTAGACTGCCAGCTCACATATAGTATGTTCTTCCAACAATTTTTCAACACTGTGAGGACCTTCAACCCATTGACCTCTCATTATTTCACTATTTATCACTTTTGTCTTATTGTCTTTTCCTTCTCAGCTAGATTAGATGCCATGGTTGTGGCAGAAATTGTTAGTTCTCTGCCCAATATCTGTTTCCTTGCCTATATTACTAACAACTGATTTTGCTCAGGATGGCGTTATATCATAAGGAATAAGATTCCTCATTTCTGAGCCTTCCTCAAAGCAAAATATTTCCACGTGTCCCAGTTCTGTCCAGTTAGTACCAAGCAGCAGTCTACTGGGGGTTAGTTCCAGGGAATATTTTGCTTTTCTAATAAAGGGGATAGTCACAGCTGGCATGTTCCTTTGCCCCTATTTCCCTTTCTCCTTTCTTCCTCCCTTAAACACAGATATGACATCTGGAGCTGCAGCAATCATCTTGCAACCATGGGATGACAAGCATGGACAAAAGGCAACACCCTGATGATTGTAGAGCAGATAGAGAGAAAGGAACTGGGCTCCCAGTGGCTTCTCTGAGCAGCTGAACTAATGCTAGCAATTGACTACCTCTGCCATGTGAGAATAGACCCCAGTAGGGTTTTCTGTTATATAATGTCAGATCTCTTCTAACTGATTCAGTGGTTCAGCACCATGGTCTCTTTCTTGCAAACATCCTTATCCATCTTCCCCTCCATCATGCCTGGGAGACAAAACACAAGTCTGGTTAAACCTAACCAACTGCTCTGTGTTTGCATCTGAGTAGCTAAATATAGCTGCAGTACATCTCACAATGGTGCTTAGGGGTCTGACTTTAATTTTATGACCCCAAATTTCAGGTGGGCACTAAACTCAGCCGATAAGTGCTATCACTTTTCTGTAGCAAAATCACTTTCTTATCCCTTGAGACGGCTATTTTAAACTTTCTCCTCTTTCTTCATACCTCCAGCACCCTTGTCTCCCCTTACTTTCAGCTGATGATCTCTCTTCATACTCGCTGAAAAAAATAAATGAAATCAGATGAGTGCCACCTCATTTTTTGTGTCAGAGTCTGCTAGTATCCCCAGTATTCCTCTCCCTCTTTCTTTGTAATAACACCTTTGATCTTTTTAGCTAGAAATATGGCTGTCTCATGTAAAGACCATATTTTCCAGCTTCCTTTGCAGTTGATTATAGCTATATGGCCAAGTACTGGCTAATGAAATGTAAGGGGGAGTATTATGGGTAGCTTTCAGGAAATGTTCTAAAAACATAGAACTGGCTTGTGCCCTTTGATCGTTTTCTTCTCCCTCCTCTCTTTTGCTATGTGGGATGAGTCTATGAAGCTGGAACTCTATCTAGCAGCCATCTTAGACCAGGAAGAGTAGGTCCACATATTGGGATAGAAGAGTACTGAGCTAGGAGGCGTCTGCTCCTTAAGAATTTTATGACTTCCAAATCAACCCTGAACAACCTACCTCTGGACTTCAGGTACATGAGAGGACTAAATTCTGTCTTATTTAAACAATATTCTTCTAGTTTTTGGTCACATATAGACAAATGAATCCTAACTAAATGCATCAGTCTTTCTAGGTCAAGATGTATATTCTGTGCCTTCTCTCTAATCATAATGGAAGTGTCCCTTTCCTATTAAGGCCAGCCTCTTATTAAGGCCTTAGTTTCTACAGTTATTTCCTCTCATGAATCATCAGTTTCTCACTCCTCAGTCATTTAGAGATCTTTGCATAACTCGCTCAGTTTCATCACTCTGGTCTTAGTCTAATTGTTGTCTCCTCAGAGAGGCTGTTCTTGACCACCATATCTAAGGTAGTTTCCTCTTATTCTCTATCCCATTATCCTAGTGTATTTTATTTAGAGCATTTAGGGCAATCTGAAATTAATTTTATATCTGTTTATGTGCTTATTGTCTGATTCCTCACATACCTTCAAGAAAGTAAGATCCACATGGGCAGGGACTTCGTCTGTCCTGTTTCTAAAACCTACTAGGCTCTCAAGAAATGTTTGAATGAATGAATTAATTTTGTTAAAGAAGGAGAGATAGAGGTTGGAGGAGACCTCCCAGAGTAATTTGGGCCTGACTGAAGTTGAAGTTTGAATAAAAGTGTGACCAGAAGACACTGAAGAGGGAAGAGGAAGACATTCGCAGAAGAGGGAACAGCATGCTCACTTGCAGAGGTGGAGAGAGCGTGTTGTATGTGGGCATTGGTCATTCAACATGAAAAGTCCACAGAGCTGTTAGAAAGGAATGGCAGGAGGCGGAGCTGGAAGGAATGGGTCAGATTACGCCACCCTAAGGGAAACTGGTGGAGGATTTTAAAGGTGAGAGACGTATTGGATTCAGTGATTAGAGGCAGGCCATCATGCAGAAGATGGATTGGAGGCAAAGAGACCCATCTGAGGGACCATTAAGGAGGTCTGTGTAATAATCAGTGAAGCATGGACCAAGCAGTGCCTGTGGGGACTAGAGAGGGTAAAGAATCTGATAGGATGATAGGAAGTTGAATCAAGAGTCCATCACCTAACATTTCTTTATAATGTGGCAGTATGTTGTGATGAAATGAGGCTTTGGATTCAGAGATGTAAATCTAATCCTGTCTCCTCAATTCCAGATTGTGTGACCTTGAGAAGTCACTTAACCAATTATCCTCACTGGCAAAGTAGTGACAATATCATATACTTCCTCTTGTTATTTTTAGGACTCAAATCAGTTGACTATGACCACACTCACCTGTTCTGGTGCTTGGCACAAAATGGGACCTGAATAAATGTTAGCTGTCTCCCCTAACCCTTCTCTTATTCTCCAATTCAACTCCTGTAGGAATGAGAAAACGGATTGGCCACATCTGAATAGAAGTAGGTAAGCCTTTAGGTTTTGTGAACCTGAGGCAGTTAGGCAGCAGCTGGGCTGTTTAGAAGCAGCATGGAGTTAAGTGATGCTGTGATTGTGGAGGGCTTCTACTTTGTTGATCCTTCTAGCCCTAACAGGGAGATAAGAGGGGAGGTAATAGAGCATAGAATGTTAGAGCTGAATTAATAATAAAATAATGAACAATTACATTTTAATTACCTCTTAATTTTAGTTGACATTTTATTAAGAAAATGTATTTTTGAATAGATGCAAAAATCCATATAGCCATCTCCCAGCTTTAGCAGTTAACATAATTTTTCCATTCTAATTTCATCTATTCCCTCTACTATTTTTGGCAAAGTCTTTGAAAGCAAATCCCAGACATCATATCATTTCACTTTATCGTATATTATTTGGTAAAGATTTTTTAAAATAACCATTATCACCTGTAACTAGTGAGAATAGACCCCAGTAGCATTTTCTGTTATATAATCTCAAATCTCTTCTAACTGATTCAATGGTTCAGCACCATAGTCTTTCTCTTGCAAACATCCTTGTCCATCTTTCCCTCCATCATGCCGAAAACTTAACAACAATTCACTAATATTGTATAATTCCCAGTCCATGCGCAATTTTCCCCAATTGTCTTTAAATTGTCATTCTACTATTGTTTGCATGAATCAGGATGCAAACAAGGTCCACACATTATAATTGTATTTCATTTTACCTAAACAGTTTCCCTCGTTTAAAAAATGTCATTTAAAGATTTCTTGAGTAATACCCTACAAGCACAGGCAAACAAAGCAAAAATGGACAAATGGGATCACATCAAGTTAAAAAGCTTCTGCACAGCAAAAAGAAACCATCAACAAAGAGACAACCCACAGAATGGGAGAAAATATTTGCAAACTACCCATCTGACAAGGGATTAATAACCAGAATATATTAGGAGCTCAAGCTACTCTAGGAAAAAAAAATTCTAATAATCTGATTTTAAAATGGGCAAAAGAGGCCGGGCACAGTGGCTCACACCTGTTATCCCAGCACTTTGGGAGGCCGAGGCGGGTGGATCTTCTGAGGTCAGGAGTTCCAGACCAGCCTGGCTAATATGGTGAAACCCCGTCTCTACTAAAAATACAAAAATTAGCCAGGTGTGGTGTCGTAGCCTGTAATCCCACCTACTTGGGAGGCTGAGGCAGGAGAATTGCTTGAACCCAGGAGGCGGAGGTTGCAGTGAGCTGATATCACATCACTTGCACTCTCAGCCTGGGCGACAGAGCAAGACTCGGTTTAAAAAAAAAAAAAGATCTGAATTGACATTTCTCAAAATAAGACATACAAATGACGAACAGGTGGCTTAACATCACTGATCATCAGAGAAAGGCAAATCAAAACTACAATGAGATATCATCTGACCCACTAAAATGACTTTTATCTAAAGACAGGCAATAACAAATGCTGGCAAGTATGTGGAGAAAACAGAAACCTCCTACACAGTTGGTAGGAATGTAAATTAATACAACCACTATGGAGAACGGTTTGGAAGTTCCTCAGAAAACTAAAAATAGGCCAGGTGTGGTATCTTACTCCTGTAATTCCAGCACGTTGGGAGGCCGAGGTGGGCAGATCATTTGAGGCCAGGAGTTCAAGACCAGCCTGGCCAACATGATGAAACCCCGTCTCTACTAAAAATTACAAGAATTAGCTGGGTGTGTTGGTGCATGCCTGTAATCTCAGCTACTTGGGAGGCTGAGGCACAAGAATCACATGAACCCGGGAGGCAGAGGTTGCAGTGAGCAGAGATTGTGCCACTGTGCTCCAGCCTGGGTGACAGAGCAATAATCTGTCTGAACAACAACAACAACAACTAAAAATAAAGCTACCATATGATCCAGCAATCCCATTTCCAAAAGAAAGGAAATCAGTGTATCAAAGAGATATCTGTACTCCCATGTTTATTGTAGCACTATTCCCAATAGCCAAGATTTAGAAGCATCCTAAGTGTCCATCAACAGATGAATAAAGAAAATGTGGCACTTACACACAATGGAATATATTCAGCCAAAAAAAAAAAAAAAAACAATGAGATCCTGTCATTTGCAACAACATGGATAGAACTGGAGATCATTATGTTAAGTGAAATAAGCCAGGCATAGAAGGGCAGGATTCACATGTTCTCACTTATTTGTGGAAGCTAAAAATTAAAACAGTTGAATTCACTGAGATAGAGAGTAGAAGGATGGTTACCAGAGGCTGGGAAGGGTAGTGTGGGGCTTGGGGAGAAGGGGCGATAGTTAATGAGCACAAAAATATAGTTAAATAGAATGAATAAGATCTAGTATATCACAACAAGGTGACACTGGCTGGTCACTCTGTTATACTCAACAATAATTTATTGTACATTTAAAAATAAAAGTGTATAACTGGATTGTTTGTAATACAAAGAAAGGATAAATGCTTGAGGTGATGGATATCCCATTTCCCCGATGTGATGTAATTATTACTCATATGCTTGTATCAAAATAGCTCATATACCTCATAAATATATATACCTACTATGTATCCACAAAAATTAAAAATAAAAAAATTTTAATGTCAATTATTTGTTGAAGAAACCAGGTCATTTGTCATATAGGTTCTTCCCACAGTCTGGATTTATCTGATTGCAATCCCATGGTGCCATTTTACATGTTCCTGTGTCCCTAGTAGCTCTTCTAAACTGTTAGTTTTATCTGGAAGCTTGATTGTATTCAGATTCTGTCTTTTTGGCAGGACTACTTCATATTTTACAATGGTGCTGTACCCAGTGCCTGTGTATTTTCTTTTATAGCATATCAAGACGCAATTTCTTTTTTTGTCTTTTGATAATATTAAGACTGATAAATGACTCCAAGGATTTTCAGCTGAATTTGTCTTTTATAAAATTCTCTACAACCTTTCACTTAATGATATTAGCAACCATTGATGTTTACTTTAATACGTTATTTCATTAGGAATTACAAAGTAGTGATTTTTATATTTCTATCATTCCTTTGCATTTTTTTAGCCTCTATGAGGAAGTTTTCCTTAGCAACTCTTTGGTGACTCTGAAAACCAGTTTTAATTACTTACTTTTTGCTTAATTCTTTTATTTATCAATTTTTAGGTTAATTTATCAATTTTATCAACTAGGTTTTTGAGGGGAAGGGAGTATTATTAAGAACTCATGGATTTTTATATGTTTGAAATGTTTCAATCCACAGTAATCATTATTTTGGGGCCAGTGGGAGCCTCTTTCACATTGGCTCCAGAATAGTACTTTATAATTTACAAGATACTTACCATACATTAGTCATTTGAACTTCACAAACAACCCTATGAAGCTAAGGGTTACTACCCAGTTTTACAAATGAGAAATCTAGATCATACAGCTCAAATCAGGACTTAACGTCTATTGTTCTTCATATTACATAAGACAGTGGTTGAGAGAATGAGTGTTAAAAGTGACTAAATTCTTTGTATTTTTCTTTTCTCTGCATTTGAGACTAAACAGCAGCTGTCTTTAACCAGTGGGAATATGATATTAAGCAATATCCACTTTAGAAGACACTACTTGCAGGAAACACTGTCGATAATACTGTAACTTAGTAAATAGCCTCTCTCAACTTTGTTTGTGAAGCATTTCAATTTTGATTACTCTGTGTGGGATCTACTGCTCAGATGTGTGTCATTTTATGGTCTACCCATGTCTGGGGAGCTGGCATTACACGCTGCCTAGTGTTTTTAATTCAGAAGTTGTTCTAAAAGAAACCTTAGCCTCCTATATTCCAACCCTAGTTTTAATAGCATAAGCTATTTCCTTCTTATATAGCTTTGTGGGCATAGTAATAAAATAAATACCACAGAATCACTGATGAGATGAAAATTGAGCTCCCTGCTTCTGTGCAGCCATGTAGGTAAAACAGTAATTGGCTCTGATAATAACTTTTGTTCTTACAAACCAGAGTCTAAATGAGAGTCACATTTGATATATCTGCTTGTAATTACCATCAAAAGGAAAGAATACAAAGTTTAGATTGTCTAGTGACTCAAGATGGATTACATAAATTGGTATCTTTTCTTGACCAATTTACTAAAAATTTCTGAAATTATTTCTGATATTTATCTTACTGTTGGTAAAAAATGATCATCTTCCAGAGCATACTTTCCTGCTTAATGGAATGATTAATTTTATTTTTGTTTTTGAAGTCTGTAATTGATTTTCTTGAAAACCTTATTATTGAGTCTCATAATACAGCTATGTTTATAAGTATTTTCCCATACATCACTATAGATGGTTCGTAAGACAAATTTAGGTTTTGAATGTACTTGATAGTGAATTTCAGTGAAACATTTGTTATGTTAATTTTTTTTTTTTTTTTTTTTTTTTTTGAGACCGAGTCTCATTCTGTTGCCCAGGCTAGAGTGCAGTGGCATGATCTCACCTCACTGCAACCTCCACCTCCTGGGTTCAAGCAATTCTCATGCCTCAGCCTCTCAAGTAGCTGGGACCACAGGCGCACGCTACTACACCTGGCTAATTTTTGTATTTTTAGTAGAGACGGGGTTTCACCATGTTGGCCAGGCTGGTCTCGAACTCCTGACCTCAAATGATCCACCCACCTCGGCCTCCCAAAGTGCTGGGATTGCAGGAGTGAGCCACCATGCCTGTATGATTATGTTAATATTCTTTAAACATAGATTCCTTTTAAGTGTTTTTGAAAAGAGCAATTAAATCATGTGTGCTACATATTACTATTTTGGTATACACATGCATTGGGACCAAAATAGTAAATATGAGAATATTAACATTTTTAAATGATCTTTTAACCTCAAATGATTGCTTTCTAACCCAACAATAAAGAATTGATAGTACACCTATCATTTCTGTTGGATTTCTATTTACATACTGATTTCTTTTCAGAAATAACTATGTGTAGTGCTACAGAATTTAACAATAGGCAGAACACTACAGGATTTTAAGGCCAGTTTTAACAGTGATTCTGTATTTGGCCATTTCCTCCCTACATCAGACCTATAACCACACAAACTTGATGGAGCATGATAAAACTAAGAAAACTGCTATGAGCCAATAATCCCATAATTAAAATGTTCTAACAAAGCTTAGACATGATAGATGAAGCTATTACCATCAATTCTGTATCCAGAATGCACACATTTTAAAAACACCCTAATTACAGAAACCCACATCCAGTCAATATAATACATATTAGCAATTTCCCAATCCTTGGTAGAATAGAAATTATTCTGAAAGTTTAAGAAGGAAAAAATTATGTTCAGGTATTAATTTCAATAGAAGAGGCAATCTGCTTCCATGCAAAAACCCTGGAGTAGTTCTGTGAGTGTTACCCACAGAAGAAAAGCCATTTATAATTAGGTACGACATTACTTTTGTGACCACGTGTACCTCAAGGAGAAGGAAATAGACATGCCTTGTTTGCATCCTGTATCCTTGCCCAGATTAAATAAAGTGGACAGTTGAGGGCAGTTATTTGGAGATTTGGTTTAAGAAATGCTATTGGTCGACTACAGTGGCTCATGCCTGTAATCCCAGCACTTTGGGAGGCTAAGGCAGGTGGATCACGAGGTCAGGAGTTTGAGACCAGCCTGACCAACATGGTGAAACCCTGTCTCTACTAAAAATACAAAAATTAGCCGGGTGTGGTAGTGCACACCTGTAATCCCAGCTACTCAGGAGGCTGAGGCAGGAGAATCACTTGAACCTGGGAGGCGGAGGTTTCAGTGAACCGAGATTGTGTCACTGCACTCCAGCCTGGGTGACAGAGCGAGACTCCGTCTCAAAACAACAACAACAAAAAACCATGCTATTAAAAAGTAAAAGGAAGATTTGGGATATCTGTTAAAGACCTTACCTAAACGTATCTATGCTTATCTAGCATACATTCTGTAGATATTTTTGTAGCCTTCTTCACTTTGACCTTAGGCACAGACCCTTTATAAATGCTTATGTCAAAGAAATAGATGGATGATGAACAAATCTGTCCAATTCCTACAACATTTTAACAACTGCATCAGATCACCCTCAAAACTAAGACACTTAATTGAAAGGAAAACAGTTAAGTTGCTCACAATACTTCTAACCTCCTTTTTAAAAAGTTGCAAAGCCTACGTATTTTGACTCCATTTTTATGAAATGTCCAGAATAGATACGTCAGGAGAGACAGAAAGTAGATTACTGGTTGCCTGGAACTAGTGGGAAGAGGGAATGGGGAGCAATTGCTAATGGGTATGAGGTCTCATTTTCGGGGGATGCACATGTTCTGGAATTAGATAGTGGTGATGGTTGTGAATATACTGAAAACCACTGAATTGTACACTTTAAAGGGGTGAATTTTATGGTATATGCATTATATTACAATTTTTAAAATCACAAAAGACTAGAAATTATTAGTAATACCATATTCCCTACGTGCCAAATTATTTTTTAGCCTCAAATCATAGAATCCCAAAGCTCGGGCATGGTTCCTCAAGAGACCATTAAGTCTAACATGCATTTTGTGAATAAAGAAACTGACTTCCATAGAGGTGAAGTGACTTACCCAAGGTCACACACAGCAGTCGAGAGGAGAGCTGGCACCTAGGTGTCCTGACAACTATCTAGTGCCCCTTGCCACCACCACTATGTGGCCCACTCTCATGGTTTATCAAGCATGTCAACAATAACTAATTTGAATTATTTAAAATGAGGAATAAGTGGTTCAGACAAGAGGCTTTTATTTTTTTCTAATGAAAGCATAAATTATTCTTACAGATAAGAGAATCTCTGTGAAGGAGTAGATAAATTTGTTGTGGTAAATTTACCAGGCCCAAACTGAGATTTACCTGTAAATGTCCCTAGAGGAAAGTGGCCACATTAACAGACCAAGGGAGCCCTCTACCTGTGTATTTGTAGTATAGATTTCATTGACAAAATCCTTGACCTGGAAAGCTAAAAAGAAATTAAGACCAGGTATTCTATCTAGTCCTTTGCCCACCTTGGTTGGCTTCCAGCATTATTTTTAAGAAAATGTGTCTGAGGATGTATTTGTGGGAGCAATGGGATACACGGAGGAAAATCTACAGAAAGTTCCTCTTCTGTGAATAAAAGGGACTGATTAGCAGCCTAAATAAAAGATCCAAATATATTTTTTTCCAGTGAGAATTTCATTAAAATAATTATTTCCAAAGAACTTTAAACTCCTTTGAGGATATAAAATGTTAGTAAGCATTTTTGTTCATCCAGCATGAAAGTTTCATTGTTTCTTTGTTTCAGCGAAAGATAGGGTTGAATGTAAAAATCTTGCAGGATCCTGAAAACATCCACCACAGAGCTGCTGTAAATGCGAACTATGGAATCAGTTTGCCATATATTAATCAGAGAAAAGCATGTGTAAGTAATGAGTTGTTTTAATGAGCTCTTATTTTTTTAAGAAATAAAAGTCATTTATTAGTAGTGTAAGATGTAATGTAGATGTTAAGTAAAGATTGTGATCCTTTTGTGTTTGGAATTTTTTGGAGATGAAGTGGCTCTCATTCTGTTTATAATTAGCAATGATTAAGAAAATGTAAGCCTATTTTTGAAGACTTATTTGTAGCTCATTCAGATTTCTCTATTTTATTTGATATTCCTAAATAATCTAGTACCATAATTTTAACGAGGAAATAATTTACCAGCAAAAAGAATTAATAGAGAAATTTTAAATATTGTATTTCTTTGATAGTAGGCTTACCACTAGAAAAATCCAAATAAAACAACAGTACAGAATCCTCTTCCATTGTGTATACTGTCATAATATGCAAATATTTGAGAATATTATTCTAAATCTGAGGCAAGCAGGGACTAAGCCTTTATGTCAGCAAAATAGTGAGAGGGAAAAATAGTCAAATGTAGATCTGCAGTAAGAGATCTCAGAGTCAATGCCATTTTTGCCATTGACTAGATGCTACCTTGTCCTAAAGCCAGGATTGTACTCTATGTTGTGGAGTTTTCTTAGGAGGATTAAGAGTAGTGCTTCATTTTAGCTGGGAAATTATTTAATTTGAGATCATTTCTAACACTGAAAACAATTACTGAGGTAACATCTCTATTTTTTTAAATACATTTTTAACCTTTGGCTTCTTTCAAAAGCTCTTAAATGTATGCCTTGGTGAAATCAAAACTAAAAACAAGATTAATGTTAGGATTAAATTGCAAAGCCATTTCTAACTAGCATAATAGTCTCTTAGATTAATCTTCCAAATTTCCTACACAGACATTTTCAACTGCCTACTTCATTCGTGTAACCCTGAAATATATTTTCAGTTTCTTTATATGTGCTTTATGTTATTCTAACAGGTTTGGTTTAAGAGCACTTTATCTTACAAATACTTCTATAGCCTAAGAAATAACCAGAAAGTTAGATATTTTTATTCCTGCTGAAACTTTATTTAAAATGTCACTGTGAATAATGTGAAAGGGTTTTTATCTGCTTCCCATGAGCCCAAAGCCCCTGAAATACAAATATTATTTCTCTGGCAACACAGACAGAAGCAGATTTCTCTTTTGTTGTTGGTTTTCCTCTTCCATCTAGAATTAATATTGGCTTAGCTGGAGGAGTACTGAGGCTTTGTAGCCCGAGGCAACTGCTGTGTTTCATGTGAACTTTTTCTGATGAGTACTGGAGTTTTAAAAGGCATACCTCTAGATTTAAAAAGGATTGTGCTTTGCTTTATGAATCTGAATGAAGATTCAGACTTAAGCAAATAGAGATTTCAAAATTATATCCAAAACTTGGGGCAGATTCTTAGTCATTAATTGTGTATTTTTCCAATTTCCAAATAGAATGAGTGCCTTGGATGTTGTATCTACATACTTTGAGCAAAGAGAATTTGGGAAAGCACTTCCCTTTTATGACATATAGCTAATAGATATTCATTTACTGTATTAAATCTCCTTTTTCCATCAAACTTGATGCCATAAAAATCTACACCAGAGCAATTTAAAATTGGATATACATTGTGTATATTTTTTTCAAACTGTTGGCCTTTTGATCAAATAGTTAGTTGACCCTATCATTTTATGTTGATATAGTTGTATGGTAATACTAACTGAAAAACAGTATTTTCATTTTGGATTTGTAAAACAGAAGCATTGTGCAAAAAGTACTGTGAGAGAAGTGTGTTCAGGTATTTGGTTTTAAACAGTCATATAAAGCATTTGGGGATAAATGCAGTTGTGATTTACCACTTATAAAAATCGTTTCAAAAGCACTTACCCAAACTAGAGTAATGTGTCTAGCATTGTGATGTATAGTTAATTAGAAAGGCATCATCAAAGCTAATCATTTTAGAACTAAACACTCAAAGGGGATTATTATTTGGCTGCCGAGGGCCATGTGTTTCGTTACTTCTTATGAAACTTGATCAGCTTGTCAAAAGCCTGTAAATAACCTTAGACATTTTTGACAGCGCAAATGTGAATATGTAGCCAATTTCCATTATTTGTTCCTAGAAGCTGGTATCATCTCCATCTTATGAAGTGGTGTATTCCTCCTGATAATAAGAGGCTGATGCCAGGATTTTAGTGCATTGAAAACACATATACCCCCTGCCACACACACATACTCATATTGCAAAACTATCTTCAGAATTTTATATCCTGTGACTCTGTTATGTAAAATCAATTTACCAAAAACATATTAAAAGTGAGACTCACTGGTGATTTTTTCAATATCTTCAATCTGCCAAATAGTAACAAACAACCTTCTAACATTTTTTCTAGTAGGTCCTCAAAGGTATGTGGAAACAAGAAGAAATCCCTGGTACTGTTCATGTTCCCTCACTGACATCCAGTTCCAGTTAGACTTTATAATACAACACATTAAGAAATCTACAGAAAATTTGACTTTGATTTATTTCTTTTAAATAAAAAGTGTTTCTTAAAAGGCTTGAAACATGTATCTGTTAACATGAATTTTAAAAGAACGATTATGAATGCATAACAAAATAGCCAAACCAAACATTGCTTTGAATTGCTGCACAAATAACTCTGATTATAACTGTTATGACCTAGAAAAGAATCATAAAAACATTTTTCTTTTTGGCAAGATGTGAGTTGCTGTAGAATTATACCAGTTCTTTGGTTCTACTTTCCAAATAAATATATATATAATGCAATGTAAACTTAGAATCTTTTATTTATTCATGAGGTTGAATTTAATACTATTATGATTTCTAGATTTTATGAGTCATATGTTATGCAGTGTTTTCCACTAACTTAGTTGGGTAGCAACCACACTTCACAAATCATAGTTTCATTCTTTACTGTTTCACTTGGGGTGTACATAGTAATCTCTCTCTCACTGAAAGCATATTCATTTCTGAAATGATAAAGTAATAGAAAGTGAGGCAATTGTGTTAATGTCAAATGATTAGAAGAAGCACTAGAAGTAAGGGGTGGGGTGGGGGTGGGGGTGGGGAGTGGGAGTGGAGAAAGAAGGGCGATTTCAAAACATGATTGTGTTTTAAGCCCATGCATATGGCCACAATTACAGTCACAACATAATTTGGCAACGGTAGCAGAATTAGATTTAAACAAATTGATGTTACACTGCAGTAATTCAGAATGAGCTTGTGGCATTTATAAACCATAACAAGAAGCAGAGTGAATTAATAAACCCTTCTTGTCACTAAAAATAAAAAAAGGGAATAATTGCTGAGATGGAGTTAACTTAACAGATGACTATAGTCAGCATCCTTTCAGGCTAGATATGGGAAAGTGAAGGTCACCCCCATCTCAGATGACAAAGAGGGAACATTTTGTTGGTAAACAAATTAATCTTTTGAAAGGTCGCCATTTGTTTTAAGTTTTTATCCAGTTCTTGTCATCTGGAATCAGAGATTGACTGTCATTTCACCAGGCAGGGGTGCAGTTGAGGCAGACAAAGCTGCTTCTGTACGTATCAGCATTCCTTGACAAAACTCAGTGCCTGATTGTGATGCTATGGGCTGCTGGTTTACAGCTGTCTCCGGACAAGAATGGAGGCCCACCCTTGAATTCCAATAAGATGGGCCTGCATATTCCGCCTGCTGTAAGCTGGCCCTCTGCCCACAAGTAAAATGTATTGTAGTTCAAGCCAGCAATTATCTCTTTTACTTCCTTCTGTGCTGCTTCTGTTCTCTTTTTCCAAAAACAGATGTGGGTATTCACTCAAGTTCTGCATCTATTCTTTCTCACACCTGCTGGGGCAGAATTTTGACAGAGGTAGAGTTTGAGGGAGCCAGCAGACAACAATCAGATGCAATTTCTTTGAGAGCGGTTTAAAAAGAAAATGTTGATTTTTCAGGAAATGTGGAGTCAGCATCTTGGTCCCCCTCCCTTTTCCCAGGAGCATTTGGTAAATTAAATTAGTTGAACAAAAGGAAATAGCTTTAAAGACATTCTGAAATGCCATATCCTATTTATGACACACAGTCATCACCCAAGGACTGTGGTGGCATGCACAACATCCCACTCCTATCATTTAAAGTGAGCTTTCTCTTCAGGTTGCTTAGAAAGAGTTTTTGACAAAGGAATGACTTTTCATGTCCTTCCTGATTCACGCCTATAAAATATATTCCACTAATATGGCAGTGAAGGTGGTGGTGGTGGTGGTGGAGGTGGTAGTGTATTGCCTTTGTATGTTGTTGCTATTCAGAATTTCAATTCTGCATTGGTTTGGAATAATGGGAAAGCTGAGGAAAGTGATGGAATGTTGGCTGGCGGATGGCTGTCTCACTAAAGCCCATTGCTCTGGGAGCAGGGAGAGGCAATGAGAGGCTATAGCCTTGTCAGATAACATTCATAAAAAAAAAATCTAGCTGTAGTGAGTTCTTTTAATTTCTTTATAGTGGTATGTTTCTTGAGCTTCTCTGCCATGATCCTGTATGCATTCCCAAACCAACCCTATGCTGAACTGAAACCACTTTTTAGCTCTTAGAATAGTGATTCTGGGTCAGACTGCCTGGTGTGAATCCTTACTAGACCGGGATCTCCCAGAAACAGTCTCCCTTTCCTCATGTAAAATGTCCACAATAAAAGTATCTATCTCATAGGATTGTATTGAGTTTTTAATGAGATAATTCAAAGCACTTAACAAAGGTCCTGGTACAAAGAAGTGTTCTGAAAAATATTAGTTATTACTATTGGCAAGTCTCATATATTGTATTGTGCCATTGTTTTATACTGTCATTTAAAACATATTATTGTAGGGGTCCAGGGAGGGAACCAGAATATTGCTGAGGTCTCCTCCAGGGATGCTATTTAATATTTTACATGATTATGCTTTCTTTCCCACACAGATATGAGGACAGGGACCTTGTTGTCTGTTCTGTTTGTCTGTTTTTCAAATCCTCCCCTGCACCAAGCAGTGTTTTACACATATTAGGTATTAAGGACAGGACTGATTTGTCCCCTCCTCTGTCTAGTCTCTGCTCTGAAGCTATATAGACTGATGTTGAGTTTTGAAGTGAAGTAATGATTTTGCTGGCTCCTAGTAGGCCTAGTTGCACAGGATACCCTCTCCATGGGCCATCTGATAGGATTTACCTAGTGAAATGCTGGTACTACTGGATTCCTGTTGCAGCCTTGCCACTAACTAACTAGTGTTTCCAAGAGCAGGTTACTCTGTCTCACTCATTCTCATTTTTCTGTTTTATGAATGGGGGAAGCAAGATGGAGAGGCAATCTGGTGTGCTGGGAGGGGCTTGGAGCTGAGTAGATCAGAGTTTGGGTCCTATCTGCTATTTTGCAGTTACTGAACCCTAGGTAAGCAAATTACATTTCAGATCCGGTGTTCCCTCTTTTGTCAAGTCAAGATAATGATGCCTACTAGATAAGGGTGCTATGGAGAATACAGATAATATATTAACATTGCTGGCACATAATGGGTACCTAATAAGGTTCTTACCTTCCTGAAAAATGAATTAGTGTTAAAAATCTCTCATTTCCTTCTTCACACTTATGCTTTTAGAAAAGAATCTGATTTGGCTCCTTTTACATCCTAGTGTAAGTGAGTAATAGGATTTAATGTTCATTTTCAAATTGTTAGAGAACTCCAGTGAGTTTCAGAGGGGTTCTAAGCATTTAATTTGCATTTGATTTTTAATGATAAATATTTAAGCATTTTAAGTATAATAAAGAAGAATACCTACATATTTCAATTGATGCCAAATTTTAATGCATTTGATCATTTGATCGTCAGTGGGTTAATTTGTGCTTTCAGGCTTACTCTGAGTGTGTGTGTGTACATTTGAATTTCCCATAAAGGTGTTTTTTATTAGATAGGGTGTAGCTTTGTACTAGTCATATTTTGAAATTCAGATCTGCTCATATACACTCCTGTAATAATCATACAAATAAATAAGCAAAGATTAAATAAGCTAATATGTGTGAAGGTCATAAAGCAGTGCCTGACTCCTCGTAATCATTCAAGAAACATTAATTGGTATTAGTATTAGAACACATGTGTGCTACTATCAATTAAAAGCCAGGCAAGTTCTCTGGTGCATACTTTTGGCACAGCATAATAGTCAAGTATACAATTACAATAATATAGCCATATCATGATAGTGTAGCATCACAGATTGTTTCACTGCTCGATTTAAGTTTGGGTTGGTTCTTACACGATTTGAAATGAGCTATACAATCTTTGACAGTGCAAGGTTGCAATGTTATTCTGTTTACAACTGCAGATAAAAGTCAACAATGAAGCATAATGTCAAAATTTGGACTCAACATGCAAAACAAAATTAGATTTTTTTGAAACTCAGTGACTGTCTGAAAGAGAAGGGTGGCGAGATATCTGAAAAGAAATTTAAATGGGATGTGATAGAACATCCTAAAATGTTACATGACACATTTGAGAAATATTTTTGGTAATTTAGCTCTTCAATTGTAGTAGCATTTATTAAGTTTGCCAGACACAGTGTTTTATGTACACTATCTTATTTAACCCTTACACCTCTAAGTAGGTGCCGTTTTTATAATCATTTTATAGATAAGGAAACTGAGACTAAGATTAAGCTACTTGCCTGAGGTTGTGTGGTAAGCAAGGGGAGTCAGGATTCAAATTAATTATGAAATCTATTTGTCAAATATCCCCCAATTGACTACTTACCAACTAATCCTTAATTATTAAGGAATGTAAGCAGTTGGTAGATATTGTTAGTGATTCTATTTTGAAACAAAAAATTTCTACTATTTTAAAGTTTCTGGATCATTTTAATTGAACTAAATTCTGAGATTATAACTACCATAACAAATTGTTAGCTATTTGAAATTACTTATTTGTTAACATCTGGATTTTCTACATCTTGTGCAGGCAAAATAAAATATATAAACAAATTGTATTCTGTGATAGATGTAAGACTGCAGTTATTTATAACTCTTGATTTCATAATTTGTCTTCATCAAAACAGCCTTATTGTTTCCAGTGTTGGTTTATATTGCTATAACCAGAAATATATAATATAAATACATATATAGTAAATATATAATATAAATATTTATATAATATATAATGTAAGCACATACTATATTTAAGTAACAATTATATACATATAGGTACATAATACTATATGCAATTGTTACTTATATATGTTTTGACATACACAATTATACTAAATTCTTATAAAATTTGCATTTACTTATTTATCAGCATCTATTTAAGGTTGCATTTGAAAAACTTGTTCTACTGCTGAAAATAAATTTGCAAATCTTTGGCATCAAGTATTACCTCTCCCATGGGTATTTATTTTTTAACAAGAGCAAATCCGCTACTTAATTAAAACAAAGGAGTTAGGCTCTATTAAGGGATTTCAAGCATGAGTGGACAGAGAGAAGAGGGATTTGGGGGAATCCAGGAAGAGAGCCTTTGCACTGCTCTGAAATCATTCCAGGTCAGCAGCCACCTGCTAACAGGACTAGGCCTGCTCCCCTATGATATACTTTTACTTTGTGCCTTTTCACTTTATGACTTGGGCCTTGAACTTGAGTATTTGTTTGATTACATACTGAGAGATAGTGTTTCTAACCTCAAAATTAATTCCACTTTGAAAAGCCAAATTTAGGTAGACAGAGAGACCTGTGTCACATCTATGGTAGGTTTAGGGTACAGGGGTCCATGGGTAGAACTGTATTTCAATAGACAGAGGGAACTCTGTCACACCTATGATAGGTTTAGGGTACAGGGGTCTATGGGTAGAACTGTATTTCAGTATAATAGGTTCCCATGTATTTTATTTAATCCATTTATAAAACATTATTCTGAGAAGGGGTCCGTAGGCTTCACCAGATTGCCAAAGGGGTTCACGATGTCCCAAAAGTTAGAGCCGTGATAGATCTTTTCTTTCACGCAAAAATCCAGTGTGGGACAAAGTATGCATCAGAACAGAGAAATATCCTAAAAACCCTGTATTCTTTATGGGTGAAATATCCACTTCTCTTAGTTGATGGTGCCAAAAATCTATGGAAAAGTGGATACGTCTAGACTACCAGCCCAGATTTTTATAAGAATTACATCTTCTTGAGTTAAAATATAAAATTTATGCTTTTGCCTAATTACTGTTGCTTTTCTGTTGCAAGGAGGAAAATAGAGCAGCTACAAAAGTGGTAATGCTTGCAATAATATAGTAAGTGTTCTGTTTAAAATGAAGCAAAGGAAAAATACTTCAGCAAGTAGCGTGATAGCATTAGCCACACGAGAAATGGGACTAATAGGATTGTTTTTATCATGGTCCAGGTTAATTATCTACTGAGAGGTTCTTGAGATGAATAAATACTATTGCTGTGTTCTCCAGTATTCTAACCCATTGTACCTTAAACTGTACTTGAATTCAAGTATACATTCCTAGCCTTTTAAAACCTCCTTGGTAGAATAGAAGTAAGTACCCATAGACTAGAGTGATTCGCCCTACATTTTCTTTAAAAGCATTGCCTCTGAATTATACTACAGAATGTGTAAAGTAAACCCAGAAGATACTTACTTAGAGAAGATTCCTCTCATTAGGCCATAAAGTTTGGGCAATATGACCTGAAAATACCAGATTTATATAATTGATTATTTATATTAAAAGATTATATAATCTTCACAATAGCCTGAAAAATAAATCAGTTTATGGTTGGCAACTAAGAGGTCTGAAAACAGCCATGCATGCTTTAGTAGAAAGAGCCGTAGATGGAGAATCAGAGGACTTGGGTTTTCAATCCTGCTCTCAATTCTGGTGCTATAAACCAAGTTAACATAGGTATACCACTTAGTCTCTAAAGACAAATTCTTTATCTACATACTGAAAAGATAAATTGGCTACTTCAGAATCATCGTCAGGGCCACAGTCCTGGTTATGTGACTCCCAGATTAATGCTCATTTGGTTCCTTGTGGAACCACTAGTCTCTCAAGGATCAATGTAATTGATGGATGGAGGCAAGCCTTAAGATAGGCCTTAGAGGAACTGATGGGCAAGACTAAAGGAGAGGTGTTGTGCATTTTAAGTACCAGAAGCAATACAAGCAAAGGCAGAGGTAGAGAATAGTGAGAGTAACGGAGGATGGCTTAGAGCTTTGCCTAATCAAGTTGTAGAAACCAAAAGATGTGGTTGGCTGTGGAGGCCAGTTGATGGATGGCCTTGAATGGGCCACTGAAATCCAACTGTGTGATTTTCAGTCAGGATCATAGAAGGCAGGGCTTAATGCAGACAGCTTCTGAAGTTAGATCACTTCTCCAGCTGCTTTAACTGAAGGGCAACTTTAGAATTCTTTAGAATGATCTCTATCCCTTGATGTCCTCATTAGTTATTAAACTTTATTTCCTCTCCCTTTGGCTATAAAGCAATAGTACTTTTTTGAATAACATTATCTCCTGAACTTGTTAGATGATCATAAAACTGCCTAAGTAGAGTTCTGCAGGCAGCACCTTCCCCTGACCATTTACATACAACTCTCTGTCCCTTTCATATAAATGGCCACTCAGAACTGGCCAGTCTAACTGGATGGCTGGGATTTCCTCTCAGTCGCTCTTACTTTCTGTCCTAATGCTGTATGCCCCACTACTACTTACGATTCTGCCTGTAACCTCATCCCTGATCCCTACTTCTCACCCCTCTCTCCAACATTAGATAAAAGCAGGACTTGTTGGGCAAGAGAAGTGGTGGCAAGAGAAAAGGATAGAGAGTAGGAATGGTTGATTCCTCACACTTTCCGACCCCCATCCCCCACCCAACTCTCCTATTGCCACTTCCCAGCCTCAGCACTGGACAGTATGAGCCTCCTCTCCCACTCTCACCCTCTCCCCAACTCCCTTGTCTTCCCAATCTAATAATGCACAGAAATGCCCAAGAGACTATCTTAATCCAAATGTTTTCTGAAAGATGGGTGTGTTTCCAAACTTATCATCTCTTTGTGCTAAATGAAAAAAAAAAAAAAAAGGAAAAGTGGTGTTCATGGAACAGGCTTTTTACTTCCTGACATTTTTTTCTTTTATATAAGCAGTAAAAACCCTTAGAAAATGTCCGAATTGTTCTTATTTAAAATAGGAGTCACAACATAGTTGTATTGGGTCAGGCAGATAATAAGTTACTGAAATGACTGAGTGTAAAGGCTAGGTCCACATTACTGGAGTGCTGAACTGAGGACACAGGCCTTCCCTCCAGGAGATAGCCACCTTAGCTCTAGCCTTTTGTGGCTGGGTTTCCAAAAGAAGCTGGAAAGTCATGCTTATATTTTTTGTGAAATCTAATTTTTAAATGTGTGATCAGATAATTTTCTTAAACCCTGTGTAGTTCGAAGAAAATATTCTTTAGGCTATTCCTGTCTTGCAAGTCAACAATTTAAATCCTCTGGTTCAGAAACAGGAAGAGATATGGTTTTAGGTATGATAATATTGATGTCTTATAGGCAGCTGGCTGGCAACTTAGAGCCCATTAGTCTGCTAATACCTTAGTGAAGCCCAAGATCTAACCCTTGACTTTATAGGATTAGAGATTTGATTTTGTTAGAGTCAGTCAGTCTCTTGGGTACAGCTGAACTCATAAGAGACTGATGTACAAACTGAAATGCCACTTTATGTATTCTGAGGAGAGCTATCATGGTCAAACAGACCTGAATGTTCAAATCAGCCTGATCTGATGATCATATTTTCTCCTTATTAGAAAGCTACACAGAATCCAGTTAGAAGGCTGCTTAGTGAACAGGGAAACCGACTAAGGTAATTAGTTGGACAGTCTTCTTGGTGAGCAGCAGAATCACACTTTTATAGTCTGATGCACCCATCTGTGAAGCTACATTTGCCAAAAGGATATGAATACATCCCTGTAAAGTGAGTGCTTTATGGATACTGAGAAATTCTGACTCTCCAATTCAACTTTTTATAATAAATATTAATAGCTACTATCTGCTTGGGGTTGACTATGTGCATTATGTTATATCACATTAATCCCTGTGGAATGAGTGATATTATCTCCATCTTACTGGTAACGAAACTTCAGTATAGAGAAATTAAGTTACTTTCTCCAATCATTCAATTAGTAAGTGATAGAACTCAGAATCAGGCTCTATCTGATATTAGAGCCTGTGTTCTTAATCATTGCCTTCCTTTTTACTACTTTCCTGCTATGAAATACCACTCGCCTTCAGCTGATGTCTTATGTCTTTGATAACACCAATTAGACTACATTCCCTTTTTGAATCTTTTAAGTCAGCTTCTGCATGGATCTGTCCACATTGATCATGTATCTGTTTTTCTAGTTTAACACTCCCAGTTGGGGTAAGGGGTGGCACATCTCCTTGTCACTAGTTTATACGTCCTATCTGAGTAATTATACTATCCAGAGGATGAGAGAAACCCTGGCTGGAACAAACAGAATGTATCAGGAGGAGAAAGAGAAAAATAAGAGGCAAGAGGAAACCAGCCCATAGGGGAAGTATTCTTGGGCGATTTCTTGGTAAGAAATGCTGCTTGCCTTATCTCCTCATCTTCCCAAAGCCACCAGGAGTTACTTTTAGAGAAAAATAATTCTCCTTTCTCCTTGTGTAGCTGGTGAGAGGCCCAGATATGTCTAATGGTTGGGCTCAGATGTACTAATACGTTATATGAGCTTGCCTGGGGACCTAACCACTTTAAGATTGTTCCTAAGAAAACTCAATTTTCTGAGTTCCAAAATGCCCTTTTCCATTTCTCACTTAAGATGGGGCTGACCCTTATAGAAGATTATCAGGAGGAGTTGTATAGTGAAAACAGTGACCCAAGAGAGCACTAGCATTGTCTTCTCCACTCATTTAAAAGTTTACTCCATATCTAATACTGGGTTAGTTTAACATAACCATAATTTTGGGCGGGAGGTTTTACTTTTTAAGATAAGGATTTTCAAACTGTAACCATTTTACTTGTGGAATTATGTCATCTAATTTATGGAATTAGCATTTAATCTAAACATTTACATCCCAGGGAAAGTACCTATCACCAACTTTCTACCATCTTGGGTTTAGTATTCCATTTATCCATAGTTTAAAGTGTAGATACTGGACTTTAATAGAAGGGAATATAAATTAAAATTTAGCTATAAAGCAATAGCTAACATTTCTGAGGGCTTCTCTGAGTTGGGCATGGTGTTAAGTACACTTTACATGGATCATCTCATGTAATCTTCACAGTAACCCTAAGAGGTAAGTACTATTCCTACTTTCATTTTACATTTTGGGAAACTGAGGCAAAAAAGCAGTTAAATAAAATTCACCCAAAGTCATACAAGCTAAAAGTCAAAGGATCATAATTCAAACTCAACCAGTCGGACTTTCAACATAGCATTCTTTATCCTTATTCTATACTACCTTCCAGGTAGCTTTGAGGGTGGTGATTTTGGCCTGCATTTGAGGGACAGATCTGGGCCCAGTCAAAGATTGCTTTCTTAATGACCAAGGAATTCAATGAGGAAATTTCTCTGCCCCAATCTGAGGCAGAAGTAAAAGATCAGAGTATTTAATAAAAGGCTGTGTTAACTCAAGGACTAGAACAAGAAGATGAGCTAGTACTTTTAAGATGAAAACTTCCCCAACTACGTTCATATCTCTAACTTCAGACATAATGTCCAACCTTGTCAGAATGCAATATAAATTTGCATTTATTTGTGTGTGACTTTGAATAATACCTTGTTAAAGACCTGTATAATTGAGTGAGAACTATGTTAAGTTTTTCTTTTTCTTTTTTCTTTTTATTTTTTTGAGACGGAGTCTCACTCTGTAGCCCAGGCTGGCGTGATCTCAGCTTGCTGCAACCTCCACCTCCTAGGTTCAAGTGATTCTCCTGCCTCAGCCTCCCGGATAGGTGGGATTACAGGTGCACACCACCATGCCCAGCTAATTTCTGTATTTTTTAAGTAGAGATAGGGTTTCACCATGTTGGCCAGGCTGGTCTCGAACTCCTGACCTCAAATGATCTGCCTGCCTCAGCCTCCCAAAGTGCTGGGATTACAAGTGTGACCATCACACCTGGCCAGCCCTCTTTTTGTCCATGATAATGTCTATCCAGCTCTTTTAAGGTAGAATTAATTTTCTCTTGCCTAGGCCATCATAGCATGCTTTTAAAGCATTCACATGGTATACCTTGAATTGAAAAGGGACTTTGTATCTTTTCCTCTTGTTAGATCTCCTGGAAGGCAAGAGCCATATTTTTTTCACTTAAATATCTTCTAGGGTACCTTACAAAATGCATTATGCATAGAAGGTACTCAATAAATGATTAATTTAATTCAATAAAATGTAATTGAATGTTTGAAGAGGAAGGATTCTGTAGAGAAGTGACAGGGCAGGGAGGGTCTATCTAGTTTCATGGGCATGGTTTTGAGCCGTATTTCTCTGATCTCTCCATCTCCTTCTTCCCACCCCCAAGCCCTACACACGGCTTCCCTTAGGTGATTGTAGCACAATCCTAGGACTTATGTTTTGGAAGTGAACCCAAGGCCCAGGTAGTCAACATAGCAGCTGGCTTTAGGAAGCAAACATGAAGCTTTGTTCACCCCCATGCCCAATTTTCTGATTGTAACACTTTTTTCACATTCTCATTGAAGAAAACTTGGAAAATACAAGGGTTGAAAGATAAAAAATTATATAACCTCAGTCCCTCCACCTAGAGATAATTATTATGAACTTTTAAATGGATTTGTTTTCCATGTTTGGATGTATGATCTTTCTCCCTTCATCCTTCTTGCCTTCCTTTCCTTCCTTCTCCCTTCCCTCCTTTTTGTTTCTCTCTTTCTCTTTCTTTCTCTTCTCCCTCTCCACAGTCCCCTCTCTAATGAGGAACACATGTACCTAGTAATAATCTTCACATAAAAAATGGGGGACCTATGTGAAGAAAACTCCAAAACTTTAATGAACATCAGAGAACACTTGAATAAATGGAAAGACATATCATATTCCTGAGAAGGAAAATGTTTATAAGTATGCCAGTTCTTCCCACATTAATCTTTATGTCCAATGTAATTCCAATCAAAATTCATATGGGTTTTATTTGGTTTGCATGGAATATTAATTTTTTTCAACTTGCTAGTATTCGTCATCTTGAAGAATAGGCAAAATGCCTCTTTTTTTCCCCCTAAAGATTAATGAAGGTGAACTTTTCATACCACTTATTAAAACATATAATAAAATTACAATAATTATTTCCATGGGTAGAAAAATTGATAGATCAATGGAATAAAAAACTCAGCATAGATATTGCCCTTAGTGTAAGAAATAACTTGGAATGTAATAAAAGTGACACTGTAAGTCAATGGGAAAGGGAGGACTTGTTAGATGAATGGTGCCAAGTCACTTGGCTAATGATTTAGGGAAAAAAAATTAGATTAAATCCTATCCTTGCACTCTATACAAAGAAAACTCCGGATGGGTTAGGCTAAAGTAAGATGTTTGAAAAAGAAGAAATAAAGAAATTAGGGCCGGGTGTGGAGGCTCACGCCTGTAATCCCAGCACTTTGGGAGGCCGAGGCGGGCAGTATCACGAGGTCAGGAGCTCGAGACCATCCTGGCGAACATGGTGAAACCCCATCTCTCCTAAAAATACAAAAAATTAACCAGGCGTGGTGGCGGGTGCCTGTAGTCCCAGTTACTAGGGAGGCTGAGGCAGGAGAATGGCATGAATCCGGGAGGCGGAGCTTGCAGTGAGCCGAGATGGGGCCACTGCACTCCAGCCTGGTGACAGAGTGAGACTCTGTCGAAAGAAAGAAAGAGAAAGAGAGAAAGAAATCCTTAACATCGTAACCTCATATAATATTGACAATCCTCATTACAAGAAAAGTCCATGTTTATATTACGCTCCAATCCTAGATCTGGCACTAATTCCTAGGTGATATTCTTGGGGCAAATCACTTATATTTCATGGGCTTTGGTGTGTTTATTTGCCAGTTTGAGATACTGGATCAAATCATCTCTAAGATCTCTTCTAGTTCTCACCATCCGTAATTCTGATCGAAGTCTGTTTCCTTTGGTTTCCTTCCTTCCTCATTTATGAACACCAACACGTGACATGCGAGACTGAAAAGCAGACCAGGTGAAACTGTTTTCTGCACTGATTGTGGAAATAAAGTTCACAGAAGGTATTGTTTTTTCAATTTATGCATTCAACAGAGCATTTGTTGAGTGCTTTCTATATATGCAACAAAATATGCAACCTGTCCTCATCACTTTTACTTGTTACTACTTTTAATACTCAGAGCATATTAGAGACATTGTCACTCCCAATTTCCGAGTCATCTAATTTACATATGGCTCTTTCAGAATTTGAAAATATATTTTATTTTGACAATCTGATTCAGAATCTAGAAAAATTATTTGAAGAGAAATTGTGAAAAAGGATAAACTCTTACACACATACATACACATACAATATTTAAATGATCGAATGAATATTCCTTAAAAATTGGCTTCATTACTAAATGAGTTAATTTTTTTAATGGACCGTATTTGAGGTTAATCTCTTCATTGACTTCAGCAAAAATACCTGAACTGTAAGCGCTCCTAGCCTCCTTTCAGGTTTGCTTAGGCATCTCTTCCACAGACTTTACTGATACAGCATAGAAATTATGGCAAAGCCCAGTGGAGTCATTGAAGTAAAAGTCTCAATACTGCTCAGGAAGGGATGCCAAATTAAATAAAAAGAGCCCCAGCAGTTCTGCAGCTGCGTGCCAACCCAACTGCTGGGATGAGGTAAATGAGGACCAAACTTTATTTCACTTATGACCCCAGCCAGTATTTAAACAAAAATGCCTAGAGACTGGCACACTGCTCTGTAATAAGGAATAAAAAGCAATAGCAAAAATAATTATAATAAATGATAAACTCATTCCCAAAGTCTTTCTTAGATCTTAACTGAAACGACTACCATTTAAACTCATTTCTTCTCATGTGGTATCAAGTATACACATTTTTTCTTATGAAATGTAATAGTCATGTAAGTGAAATGGACAGTACTTTATTCTCTAGTAATTACTTTTCCAGATTAAAATTTCTGTTGGAATGCCACAAATAAATATTATTAAATATAGTGAGAAAAAATAGCAACAAGGAATCATTACATTTTTGTCAACCTGAATTCCTCAGAAAATTCTGGGTCCAGTGTGTCTCAAGCGCCTTTGAAGAAAAGTTTTATGTAAAATCAAGTTATCATTTGTCTTTTATTAATAGCTTTACAGAATGGGCTCTTATTAACAAATTATAGCTATATCATTGTTAGCTATGTGTTAATCCTTGGATCATTTTTTTCCCTAAAATGTAGCCCAAAGAATGCTGGTTCTTTGGAATGTTAATAGGTATTCCATGCAAAAAGAGTATTGTGGTCCCATAAAATTGGGGAACATGAGGTTAAAGATAGTCAGTCTGATTTTTATACCATTAAGCCACCTGGAGTCACTAACACGCTGATGTGCCTTATGAATCTTTAAGAAGGGGGAATGCAGTTAGCAATGTTTCCCAAACTTCCTCAGAACCCCTTTCTGCAGAATAGCTCACAGAACTATATTCGGAGGAACACACTTTAGGAAATTTTGCTTAAGTGCTGGATTTCATAACAATTTTAATGGAAAATTTTCTAGACTATATTACATACTTTCCTTCAGTAGTCACATTTTACCATAAGTTACTGTTTTTTGGGGGGGATTGGGACATCATAATAGCTCTACTTTATGTGATGCGCTGTATGGGGTCTGTGAGACATGCAGATGCCCACGCTTCAGATAGCTGCTATGTGTTCAAAATAGTATTTCTGCTGCAGTTTCCTCCAGTCATTTCTATTCACCACATTCTTTAAGTCTGTGTTCACAATCCCCCTGTCACTGCTGCTGCTAGAACTACCCTTTTATCATCCTAAAACACCTTCCAGCTTTGCAAATTATGATCCCATGTATGCCTTTTCTTCCTTCCTTCCTTCTTTTCTTTTCTTTCTTTCCTTCCTTTCCTTCCTTCCTTCCTTCCTTCTTTCTTTCTTTCTTTCTTTCTTTCTTTCTCTTTTCTTTCTTTCTTTCTTTTTCTTTTTCTTTCTTTCTTTCCTTCCTTCCTTCCTTCCTTTCTTTCTTTCCTTTCTTTCTCTCCCTTTCTTCCTCTCCCTTTCTTCCCCTCTCTCTCTTTCCTTTCCCTCTCTTCTCTTTCTTTTTCTTCTGTGTTCTCTCTTTTTCCTTAGGCCCTGCCTGTCCTGAGCTTTGGCAGCAGGGTGCCTTGGCTTTTATCAGAAGCCAAATGGCTACACTGTTTTCTCCAGGTTATTGAATCAACCAATCCCAGCTTTGCTTCCACTCACACTTGGAAACTTTTCATTTAGTTCCCTTTCCATATTCATATCTGTCCTGTACAATATACTCTGTACAGTTTCAATCTTTTGAAATTGATTGAAACTTATTTTATGGCCTAGGACATCATTTATGTTGGTGAATGTTACATGTGCATTTGAAAAGAATGTATATCCTACAGTTGTTGGTTTGTGGTGTTCTATAAATGTTAGGCCCAGGTAGCGGATGATGATTTTTAGCACATGCTGATTTTTTAAAAATTAATTGTTCTACCAATTACTGAGAAGAGGCTTTTAAAATCATCAACTCTAATTGAAGATTTGTCTATTTTTTCCTTTAGTTCTGACAATTTTTGTTTTACATATTTTGTGTTAATATTGTTAGAGATGTTCACATTTATTATTGTTGTGTTTTCCTGGTTATAAGAAACTTTCATCTGTATAAGACTCTTTCATGAGTTTCATCTGTTTAAGAAAAATCTCTTTTCCTCTCTCATAGTTCTTTTTGTCTTAAAGTCTACTTTGATATTAATATAATTACTTCATCTCTATTTTGCTTACTGTTTGCATGGTATATCAGTCTTTTCTGTTGTTACTTTCAACCTGTGTCTTTAAAATTAAAATGCATTTCTTAGAGTAGCATTTAGTCATGTCCTGTTTTTTAAGTTCAGTCTGATAATCTCCGCTTTTTGAGTGTTTAGTTCATTTCCATTTAATGAAATTTAGATATGGTTTGATTTAGAACAACTGACACAGGACTTTTCTTGTCTACTTTGCCAACTGGGGACCTCCACAACTGGCGACATACTCCCTGGGCCTTGCTCAGCCCTGGGCCCTGACGCTGGAGGTGCCCTGCCCACTCAGCCCGCCTAGGTTACATACAGCTTTTGCCTGTGTTCAGTTGTTCCTGAGCTCTTGTCCTGCATCCAAGAAGAATGAGATCATGCTAACAATTTGAAGGTTGAGGAGGGCAGAGAAGAATTTTATTGAGCAACAGAACAGCTCTCAGTGGACAGGGGATGTGGGGGGTGGTTCCCCACCCCCACAGTTGGGTGGTTTATCTTCCAGTCTTGCTGGGTCTAGGGCTTTTTATGGACTCAGAATGGGGAGTGTGTGCTGATTGGTTTGTGATTATGCAAAAGAGGTTAAAGGGAAAACACCACTCAGGTGGGCATGACAATGTAAAAAACCAATTAGGAAAGGGTAGGTGTATGTAAAATAGGTGAACAGTGGGTTCAATCAGAGGAAAGTACACCAAATGGGAAGAAAGGTTCTCAATCTGGTCCAAGGATTTACCTGAGACTTGTAGCTAGGCTTTAAATTGTCTCAGCCTGAAGGTCAGTTTTCACTGGGGACCTGCCCCTATCTGCCTAATTATTTATCTGCCTCCTGCCACTATCACAACTATCTTTCTATTTGTTTTCTATTTATCCCATCCATTTTTTGTTCCTTATTCTTTGTTTTCTGACTTAGGGTTACATTTTTTTTTTTTTTTTTGAGACGGAGTCTTGCTCTGTCGTCCAGGCTGGAGTGCAGTGGTGCGATCTCGGCTCACTGCAAGCTCCGCCTCCCGGGTTCACGCCATTCTCCTGCCCCAGCCTCCCGAGTAGCTGGGACTACAGGAACCCACCACCACGCCTGGCTAATTTTTTGTATTTTTAGTAAAGACAGGGTTTCACCGTGTTAGCCAGGATGGTCTCAATCTCCTGACCTCGTGATCTGCCTGCCTCAGCCTCCCAAAGTGCTGGGATTACAGGTGTGAGCCACCGTGCCCAGCCAGGGTTACATATTTTAAAATAATTTTTAACATTCCATTTTAAATCTTTTATGGCTTTTAAACTATACCTCTTTATATTATTTTTAGTGGTTGCTCTAGGAATTACAATATTCATCCTTAACTTACCAGAGTTTCTTTGGAGTTAATATTGCACCAGTTCACATAAAATGTAAGGAATTTGCAACTATTGACCTCCCAATTTTTTGTGCTATCATTATCATCTACTTTACATATATTATGAAATGCACACTGTATAATAATTTTTGTTTTAAATAACCAATTGTCTTTGAGAGAAATTAAGAGAAGAAAAAGATATTATCTTTTATATTTGCCATATATATCTGAGTTGTCATCTGAAGTCATTTTCTGTCAGCTCGAAGAATGTTTTTTAAGCATTTCTTTTTTTTTTTTTTTTGAGATGGAGTCTTGCTCTGTTACCCCGGCTGGAATGCAATGGCGTGATCTCGGCTCACTGCAACCTCCACCTCCCGGGCTCAAGTGGTTCTCCTGTCTCAGCCTCCCAAGCAGCTGGGATTACAGGTACCCACCACCAGGCCTGGCTAATTTTTGTATTTTTAGTAGAGATGGGGTTTCACCATGTTGGCCAGGCTGCTGGTCTCGAACTCCTCACCTTGTGATCCATCCACTTCAGCCTCCCAAAGTGCGGGGATTACAGGCGTGAGCTACCACGCCCAGCCTCAAGCATTTCTTAAAAGAAAGCTCATGCCTGCTGGTAACACTTGCCTGTCTTTTGTCCAAAAAAAAAAAAAAGTCTTTAGATTGGCCAAGCACAGTGACTCACACTTATAATCCCAGCACTTTGGGAGGCCAAGGCGGGCGATCACTTGAGGTCCAGAGTTCGAGACCAACCTGGCCAACATGACAAAACCCCGCCTCTACTGAAAATATAAAAATTAGCCAGGCGTGGTGGCACATGCCTGTTATCTCAGCTACTCAGGAGGCTGAGACAGGAGAATTGCTTGAACCCAGGAGGCGGAAGTTGCAGTGAGCAAAGATAGCTCCATTGCACTCCAGCCTGGGCAACAATAGTGAGACTCTGTCTAAAAAAAAAAAAAAAAAAAGAAGTCAAAAAAATATTTAGATCACCTTTATTTTGAAAGATTTTTCACTGGGTATAGAATTTGGGGTAGCCATGTTTTTTGTTTTTTGTTTTTTCCTTATTCAGTGCTTTAAAGTTCCATTGTTTCTGATGAGAAGTCAACCATTATTCAAATAATTGATCCTCTGTGTGTATAATGGATCTTTTTTTCTTTTCTGGCTGCTTTCAAGATTTTCTTGCCTTTGACTTCCAGGGGTTTGATTATCATATGCTTGAATGTAGTTTTCTTTGTGTTTATTCTGCTTGGGGTTCATCGTATGAGTTTCTAGGATCTGTAAGCTTCTATTTTTTTAACAAATTGAGCAAGATTTTGGCCATTGTTTCTTTAAATATTTTTCTCTATGATTCTCTCCCTCCTCTCCTTCTGGGGCTTCAATTACATGCAGATTATACCACATGACTTTGTCCTACAGGTCACTGAAGAACCATTATGTAAAATTTTTTTTCTTGTTATTTGGATTAGGTAATAGCTATTGATTGCTCTTCAAGTTCCCTACCCTTTCTTCTGCCTACTTAAATTTGCTGTCAAACCTATTTGATTAATTTTTTATTTGAAATATTTTACTTTCAGTTTTAGAATTTCCATTTTGTCCTCTTTTATATACATTTAATTTCTCTGCCAAGATTTTCTATGTGTTCATTTAGTATTATTATTTTTTAAGGTCCTTAAAATATGTATAACACATATATCTAAACATCATCTTGTATGCTTTAAATATATGCAATTTTCATTTGTCAATTATGCCTTAATAAAGTTGGGGAAAAAGCTACCTTTGTCAATTGTTTATGTATAGCATTAATAATACAGAGGTTAAAAGAATAGTACAATGGATAACAATATAACTATTATCTAAAATGAAAATACACTCACTTTTGAAGTATGTACATATAATTATTTATAATCATATATGTATTGTTTGCTAAGTGTCTGCAAGTACATTATACTTACGATACTTTATCCTAAATAGTGCATCATGAGTCTCTTCAAAACAAGAAATATTCTGCATAACCAAAATGCCATTATAACACCTAAGAAAATAAACAATAACTTACTAATGTAATCAAATAGCAACTTAATATTTAATATGTTTATATTTTATTTTTGATTTAAAATTATAATTTTCATTTGATGCTTTATTACAGAATGTCCTTTGATAATCTGGGTTTTATAAATTCTAAGTATGTGCCATAGACTTTTATCATTTTTGGCATAAAATCTCTTCAAAATTTCTTTCCTCAAAATATTTAATATTAATTAGAGATTTAGAATATTTTAGAAATAGGAGGCTGTTTACATTAATCTTTTCTTTTTTTTATTATTACACTTTAAGTTCTAGGGTACATGTGCACAACGTGCAGGTTTGTTGCATGTGTGTGCATGTGCCATGTTGGTGTGCTGCACCCATTAACTCGTCATTTACATTGGGTGTATCTCCTAATGCTGTCCCTCCCCACTACCCCCACCCCACAACAGGCCCTGGTGTGTGATGTTCCCCTTCCTGTGTCCAAGTGTTCTCATTGTTCAATTTCCATCTGTGAGTGAGAACATGTGGTGTTTGGGTTTTTTGTCCTTGCGATAGTTTGCTCAGAATCATGGTTTCCAGCTTCATCCATGTCCCTACAAAGGACATGAACTCATCCTTTTTATGGATGCATAGTATTCCATGGTATATATGTGCCTCATTTTCTTAATCCAGTCTATCATTGATGGACATTTGGGTTGGTTCCAAGTCTTTGCTATTGTGAATAGTGCTGCAGTAAACATATGTGTGCATGTGTCTTTATAGCAGCATGATTTATAATCCTTTGGGTATATACCCAGTAATGGGATGGCTGGGTCAAATGGTATTTCTAGTTCTGGATCCTTCAGGAGTCGCCACTCTGTCTTCCACAATGGTTGAACTAGTTTGCTGTCCCACCAGCGGTGTAAGGGTGTTCCTATTTCTCCACATCCTCTCCAGCCCCTGTTGTTTCCTGACTTTTTAATGATCGTCATTCTAACTGGTGTGAAGTTTTCCATTTAAAAAATCCCCTGAAATCCACAGGGAAACATTTTTTATTAATTCTACAAGCAGCTTATAGAAAACAACAATTTTCAGATAAATATATAAACATATTTCAATATCAAATCAGCCTATTATTTTAATTAACCTAAATTGTTAATATGCACTGTTTCACTACAATATTTTAATGCTTTCTATATTTTAGTAAATTGATTTCAGATTTTAGTTTACCTTGCAAGCATTGTTTTTGAACATTGTTGTCAAAATGTGAAGATTTACTAAAGGTTTCTGTTAATTTTAAGGACTGATCAATATGAATATATTTACTTAAAGCATTGAAAATTTTGCTTAAAATATAAACAGAAATTCTTAATCTAGAATATCCTATGTATTTTTCAGATTTCTATTTACATTTGTTAAATGGAGGCTCGCTGTAGGAAAGAGAAGTATAATTCAATTTATAATTTAGGTATATTGTATTAGCAGAGAGTATATTAGAAGTGGTTATATTAGAAGTGAGTACAAGTCATAAGGAAATTCAGAGACAAAATCAAGTAAATATTATTTCTTTTTTCAATTACAAGCTTTCTGAGTTTGTGAATCACCACAGCTTAAGTGTTACCCATTATGCAAAATTATTGGTATTTCTTTTGGTCATCTATTTAAAAACCTAAAATATTTAGACGCATGGACATGCAATGTCTGAATATTTTGATACTCCATGATTTGATGATACATTGCTGCATAATAAATCACATCAAATCTTAAAAAAAATGTATAACAGCAGCTCTAGAGTCCTTATCTGCTCATTCTGATATCAGAGTCATCTTAGGATCTGTTTTTATTGCCTACTTTTTCTTTTTACTGTGGACTACATCTTCCTATTTCTTTGTATGTACAAGAACTTTTATTGTTATGAACATTATAAATGATACGTTCTAGAGACTTGGAATTGTTATCTTGCTTCCTAAAGTGCTGATTCTTATTCAAGTAGGCAGTTAATTTGGCTAGATTCAAACTCCAGACTCTATGCTTGCTGTGGTTGGTAGCAGCTGAAATCTCTGCTCAGTTTTTAAAAATCTTTAACAGTTCCATCCTGGCTGGGCTCCTTTAAAACCTCTTTCAGATACATGGAGCTCAGAGGTCAGCCAAGGATTTATATGTCATTTATTTGCAAATTTTGGAATCTCCTGTCCTTCTTGCAATTTCCTCATTTCTATTATTTCCCCCTATTTTCAGCTTTTATGACAGCACTAAACTCCATCCTCTTGACTTTCAAGCCAGTAAGACTGTGTTTTTCTTCTTGAATTATAGCCACTCTGCCTCTCATAGTCTGAGAAGTACTTCCAGGCCAGAAATTACACACACATAAATCTCAACTGTTGAAGTTCCCTTCTTTCAAGATCAGCTACCCTCTAGCTTCTGCCTGCTTTCATTCTCAGTGCCTTCAAATAGTTGGAGTTTTGTGGGGGTTTTTTGTTTGTTTGTTTTTAGTTTTTTTTTACATTTTGTCCAGAGTTTGTTATTATTGTCTTCAGGAGAGAGAGTCTTTTATAAGCTGCTCCACCATTACCATAAAAGTAATACTTGCTATTGTATTACCTTTATCAAAATAGAAAATATTTGCTACTAATATGTTCATTTTAATTGCTCCTTCCCAGAAAGTCTTAAGTGATTATTTTTTAAAACATTCTTTGCTCTTTTTCTTCTTCAATTGAGATAATAAGACAGAATTAAATGAGTTTTGAATTGCATAATGCCTTCAGAATAGTATACAAATAATTACAATATATGTTATAAATGTAACAAGATAAGTAAAAAGAAAAACTATAGAAAATCAGAGGAAGAAGAGATCAGAAGTGATTTCCTACAGGAGATTACGTTTTAGCTAGTTGTTAAAGGGTGACAAGAATTTAATAGCAGAGCCTAGAGGAGAATATTCTAGAAGGAACATTGTAAGAAATGCAAAAAAGTGCTAGGTGAGGCTCAAGTCTTACTGATAATATGTATAATTTATGACTTAAAATCAATACTTAAAAGTTCATGGCATGAACATACTGCTGTACACAATAACATGGTGAATCTCACAACCAGTTTTGAAAGAAAAAAGCCAGATACAAAAGAATACATACTGTAATAATCTATATAAAGTTTGAAAACAAAAACAATAGGTGGCAATAGAATTCAGAATGCTGGCTGCCTTTGAGTTGTGGTAGTGACTGGGAGGGAGCACACAAGGGGCTTCTGGTGTCTGTAATGCTCTACTCCTTGCTCTGGATACTAGTTACCCACAGTGGTCACTTGATAACAATTGATCACTTGTGCCTTTTAAAAAATGAATATTGTGGCTGGGCATGGTTGCTCACACTTGTAATCCCAGCACTTTGGAAGGCTGAGATGGGAGGATCACTTGAGCCTAGGAGTTTAAGACTAGCCTGGACACCATGGTGAAACCTAATCTCTACACAAAATACAAAAATTACCCAGGCCTGGTGGTGTGCACCTGTAGTTCCAGCTGCTCAAGAGGCTGAGGTAGGAGGATTGCTTGAGCCCAGGAGGTCGAGGCTGTAGTGAGCTGTGATTACACCACTGCACCCCAGCCTGGGCAACAGAGCAAGACCTTGTCTCAAAAAAAAAAAAAAAAAGTTGTACTTCAATAAAATGTTTACATGGAAAAAAACCCATTCCTGGTGTGAAAAATAATTTATGGAGTGCATCTCCATATATTAATTCATTAATTCCTCACAATAGCCTTATGGAAGAACAGTGATGGTGAATTTTATGTAAAATAGGATTTTATAAATTCAAAGTATCATGATATAGAAACCAGGTCTGTCTGTCACTCAGGCTGGAATGTAGTGGCATAATCATAGCTCACTGTAGCCTTAAACTCCTGGGCTCAAGCAATCCTCTCACCTCACTCAGCCTCCCAAGTAGCTGAGATTACAGGTGCATGCCCAGATAATTTTTTTTATTTTTTGTGGAGCCTGGATCTCACTATGTGGCTTAGTCTGGTCTCGAACTCCTGGCCTTAAGCAATCCTCCCACATCACCCTCCCAAAGCACTGGGATTGCAGGCATGAGCCGCTGCACCTAGCCAAATTCTGGCTTTATACATAAAGTTTGAAATAATTCAAATTTGAGTGAATTATATATATACACACACACACATACACATATATAGTGAATTATATATGTGTGTGTGTGTGTCCTGTATTATTTAGGATATGAGCTCTGAAAATGTAGAAAATAACAATAGATTAAATACAACCATAATTAACAGTTTGAGCATAGAAGTTTGTGGCTCGTCTGGCAGTTCCACAATGTCAGGTCCATACACACTTTCCATCTGACTGCTCTGACCTCCTGGACAGGCATCTTGTGATCTCAGGTGGCTACTCGGCTCCCACCATCATGTCTTTATTTCAGTCAGTAGAGTCAGTAGGTTCCTATACCACTGGCCAGAACCTTGTCTGAAAGCCACAGAAAGCTGCAAGGCAGTCTGGGAGATGTAATTTCTGGATGTCAGCCAGCAGTCTTTGCCATACCTGCCATTCTTTGCCTGTCTTGAATTATGTGAGTTCAGAATTATGAAATGCTTCCAGAAGCAGATCCTTTACATAAAAATTACTTGCCCTGTGGATAAGAGGATTCCTATTTTACAGAAGATAAAACTGAGACTCAGAGAAGTTAAATAACATACACTCTGCACATTGCTAATTAAGTGACAGAGCTAGGAATCCAGTCCAGTGCTCCAAGCCCAAGATTCTTGCCTTTATTATAGATGCCTCCCCAGGGAATTTTCTTCTGTCTCCAAGAATGCTGGTAAACCTGACCAAGAGGAAGTGAGACTCCTACTATATTTAAGTGGCACCAAGAAAGACCTGAGAAAGCTGGCAGAGTGGTAGGACATAGGGTAGAGCCGGTGACCTAAGCTGTGCTTGGTGAAAGCATCAGAAACTAAGAAAGTGCAGTAAAAAAACAACAAAAAACAAACAAAAAAGCCCCACTGGGCCATGAAGCAGTGACATGCATTTTTCATTCTGCCTCTGAAATTGATAAACTGTATGCTTTGGCTATTTTTCCTTTCTGCTTCTTAGTTTTTCTCTTCCATAACATGGGGTTGAAGGTAGGGAGGGATGGCCTTATCTTCAACTAAGTAAGCAAGCCCTGATGGAGGATGTTTCTCAAGATCTCAAGACAGTCAGGAGAGCCTAAAAACTTTAACAAGGACTGCATACCTCAACAGAGGCTTACCCCCATCCAAGCCCTCAGGTAACAGAAAGGTAGAAAAAAACCCAGAATGCCCAGTTCTCACATGTTGCTGGGAGAGATCACACACTGGTACCAGATAATGGGAGAGGAGATTCTACATCACAGCAAGTAGAATGTCTGGACAGAGCTACCCAAGTATGCACAAGAGAAAAAGAAATGATATGGTCACTATATGGATTTCCTGTGGTCTTTGTATTTTCTCCAAGTCAGTATTTCACCCACAGCTAATGAAAGCAAGGGAGGGGAAATGGAAGGGAGAATTAGGGGCTGCAAAAGACAAAGCCTAACCTAGAAAAAACATAAATGAAGGAGCAGAAGGAATTTTCTCACAATTACTTCACATTATACTACAACTTAAAGAGAACATAAATTAATTTAAACTAGAGCTCAAACATGAGATGATAAAATAGCAGAATAAAAAAGGGATATAAGGGATATATATCCTTGCAGATATAAGGAAACAAATTGAATACCAGAATACTTTATGGAACTCATAAATAAACTATAAATACAATGAACATAACAGACACTGCTGAATATTAAAATACTGACATAGAGAAAAGACTTTAAGTACAGTAAATGCAGAAGAAAAAGACAAAGGAGGTTAATTAGAAGCTAATAGATATACCTATTAGTTTGGTACAAACTATAACAAAGAAATCCAAAAATATAATGACTTAAATAAATTAGTGTATTTCTCATTCTCAAAACAGTCCACAAGTGAGAAGTCCAAGGCTGGCAGGACAGCTCTGCTCTACACAGTCATTCAAGATACGATTTCTTTCATCTTGATCTCCATCATCTCCTCATTACAGTAGTTACAGGACATTCTAATCCCAGTGGTGGAAGCTGGCTCCTCTCCACACCCACATTTCAGCCCTTAGGAAGGATGATGATAGTACTGCCAAGCACTCTGAGGACATGACCCAGAGGTTACACAGATCACTTCTGCTTACATCTTATTGGCTGGAATTTGGTCACTGGTCCACATTTAGCCACAGGGGATGCTGGGAAATGTATTCTGTAAGTGGACAGACATGTACTCAGCTAAAACTCAGGATGTCCTATTCTAAAAGGAACCAAGTACCACAATATGAAAGATAAGGATGAGCCAACATTTAAGGATATTTGGTGTCCCTAAACCAGAGAACCCAGAAAATGAAAGAGAAAGGGTATTCGATAATATAATGTAAGAAAATTTTCTCAAAGTCAAGGAAGAACTGAGTCTACAGGTAAAAAGAAAACATCAAATCCCAGGAAAATTTGATTTTGAATATTTAACATACAAATATATTTTAGTTAAATATTTGGATTTCAAAGACAAAGAATGCTTCAGACATCCAGATGAGAAGAAAGTAAATCACCAACCAGGGGTGGAAAAGCAGATGGCTGTCAGACTTCACAATAATTATCATTGTGGAAGAAAATGGTGCAATATCTACAAAATTTGGAGAAAAGAAAGGATGACCCCAGATGTAATTCAAGTATGACTTGCTTTAATTCTAGTAAAGTACACATGAACACTTGTTGGGAAAAACTACTTGATAACCAAAGCTAGCCAATTAAGAGATCAATAAAAGAGCTCAAGCAGAGAAGCCATGACAAATGAACTATTTGTGAGCACTGGACCCATTTATATGTAGAGCTAATACTAAACAATCATAGAATCATGGTACCAAAACAGAATGTGAACATTATAAATCTGGATGGTGCAAAAATTAAGATACAATCAAGATTGGGGAGGTGAGGGAGTGGAGATCAGGGCATCAAGAGAGTTCTAATTTTCTCACCATTTGAAGCTAAGATATAGTATTCAAAATAAAATCGTGGTAAATAGATCTAAACATTTTTCAGAGTCAACTTTATTTAACTCTAGAGCAGGGGTACACAAACTACTGCTTGAGGGCAGGCCACCTGTTTTTGTAAATAAAGTTTTTGTCCATTTGGGCTGCTATAACAAAAATACGATAAACTGGGTGGTTTATAAACAACAGAAATTTATTTCTCACAGTTTCGGAAGCTGAGAAGTCCAAAATCAAGCTGCTGGCAGATTTGGTGTCTGGTGAGGACCTGTTTCCTGGTTCATAGATGGCGCCTTTTCTCTGTGTCCTCACATGGTGGAGGGGACATAGCAGCTCTCTGGGGTCTCTTTTTATAATCCCATTCATGACGATTCCATCCTCATGATCAAACCACCTTCCAAAGTCCCCATCTCTTAAAAGTATCACATTGGTGATTAAGTTTCAACATGTGAATTTAGGAGGGACACTAACATTCAGACCACAGCTTCACTCATTTATTTACAAATTGTCTGCCTGCTGCTTTTAACTACAAAACAACAAATCTGAACAGAGCCTTCATGCCTAAAATATTTGTAATTTGGCCCTTTAAGGAAAAATTTGCCAGCCCTTGCAGAGGAATCATTTTTAATTCAGAGAAATCTTGTGGTAAAGAAATATTTATTTGAAGTTTAATAATGTGTTAGGTTTAATTCAGCCTTTTTTCCTCATGTAAAATTAATAACATAAGTCCTATTTTTTATACAAGGATATATCATTCTAAAGATGTCAGGGACGATGGATCACCTGATGATATTTGGCATGATCTCTTAAACTTTTGTCTTTTGTATTTCTACACTGCTTGAAATCTTTATAATGGGCATACATCATTTTTACCAAAATAATAAAATAGAATGGTTTTTCTATTTGAAAACACTGGAAGCAAATATGCCAAAATATTAACAATAGTTAATTCTGGCTGATGGGAATATGATTGCTGTTTTCTTCTTTAAGCTTTTCTATATTTTTTACATTTTCAAAAATTTTTGGCAGGGTGCAGTGGTTCACACCTGTAATCCCAACACTTTGGGAGGCCAAGGCAGTAGAATGGCTTGAGCTCAGGAGTTCAAGACTAGCCTGGGCAACATAGCGAAACCCTGTCTCTACAAAAAATACAAAAAATTAACCAGGTGTGTTGGTGCACACCTGTGGTCCCAGCTACCTGGGAGGCTGAGGTGGGAGGATCATCTGAGCTCAGGAGGTGAAGGCTGCAATGAGCTGTGATCGTGCCACTGAACTCCAGCCTGGGTGACAGAGTAAGTAAGGCCCTGTCTGAAAAAAAATTTTTAAGCTATTATAGAAGATTTAGCATCAAGTGATAAAGTTCTGAATTCCAGTTGAGGAAATAATAATGAGAAACTAGCTAGAAGGGACATTGTTCTATTTATAATATGATTTATATTATATCATATTATACAAACTACAAAGTGTGGTTGCAGAATAAAATATAATAAAAAACATGACAAAAAGAAGAAGCCACAGCAGATGATATTTGAATCCTTTCAGGCGATCAGCACATTCATAAAGCTGGTTTCTTTAATTTGCATCAGTCTCAATCTACCGTTCCAGTCTCATTCCCCCATCCTACCCTCCTTCTCATACCCATACCCTATACTCCAGTCACATAGAACTCCTTCTCGTCAGTGAAATCTTCATGCATGAAATATGCTGTTTTGCACCATTGCTACCACTTTTACTACCTATAACTGCATCCTCTTCTCCACCTGATATAATTTAGTGCTTTCTTTAAGATGCAATTTAAATGTCACTTACTGCAGTACATCTTAACTTTGGCTACGCATCAGAATCACCTGGGGAGCTTTCTAGAAATACTGAGGCCCAGGCCCCAGCCTACCTATTCTGAGTTAATTGCCCAGGGTTGGGTCCCAGGCGGCAGTATTTTTAAAAAGCTCCCTGAGTGATTCTAATATACAGCCAGGGCTGAGAGTCGCTGCAAAGCCTTCTGCAATACAAGCAGGCAGAGTTAATTACTCCCTCTTCTATACTCCTGCAGCCCTTAGCTTTTCCATTGCTCATGAAATTTAATGCTCAGCGTGTTAAAGTTAGTGTTATATAGTAAGTGCTCAGTAAATGCTGAAGGTTGTTTCATTCCTTCACCCTCCAACCAAGCATACGCAGAAGTGATTATCCTTACCATGGAAGAGGACAGCAGAGTGGACAGATGTTTCCTATCCAGTGACACTATCTGAGGGATTTATTTCTGTCAACGAAAACACTACCTTCCATTCTCCAACACATACACACACACACACGTGCACACACACACACTACACACACAGTCACCTCACTGCCTTTTCAGCATAGTTCTTCGGTCTGGTTTTTACATTGTTTAGATTGATGCAATTGAAAGAATTAAAGCAGTGTGATGAATGTGCTGATTGCCTGACAGAGTCTGAACATCACTTGCCTACCGTCCTCTCCTTTGTGTCATCCTTTATGTTGTGTTTTATGTTCGATCCTGCTACTTTAGCTTGCCAGAGCAGGTTGTCAGGTGTTCTTTGTCAAAGGCTTTCAGAAAATCCGGATAAATTATCCTCTGTGTCCTGAAACTGCCAAACCTATATTTTACATCATCACAGTGCTTGACAGTTTTATTTAAGTTGAATCTTTCTCTCTTCCTCTGATTTACCTTTGTCTCACTGACCTTTATATCAATCAGACAAGTGGAGACCCTGCCACTTTTGATAATGAATATTCTCAGCTATGTACATGCCTGCTAGAGCACAGTGCATTGGATATCTCAGCCTCACTGATTAGGAGGAGATCCTGGAAGCTACTCATGTCTGGAGATGAGGTGGGGAGAGGAGAGCTGAGGATAAGGGCAAGAAACCAATGTGGATCAGGAAGACCAGAGTCTCATAATAAATAAATCTTCTTATGAGTCCTGCACTCTCATTAAGGCGAGGCTGGTAGCACCTCCCTTTCCCCTTCTGACTCACCTGGGGAGAAGCAGATTGCACTAACAGTCTACTCTTTCCTATTCAAAATACTATTTTTATTTATTTACCAAACATCATCAAAGTGTTTGATGTTCATGGTGTTACCACATCCTGGCAGTGGGGGCCCTAACCCTTTGTCCAGACATTTCTCAGCTAATAGATACTTATTTTGTAAAGTGATTTTCTCCCTCTGGTCTTGATGAAGCTTTCCCTTTCTTTTTCCTTAAAGTCACTATGACCTTAATGGCAATAAGGTATTGTGCAGCCGAGTCCAATGGCAAATTTTACCAATGTAAAATCAGATTAATTTCAGAATTGAATAATCTGTGCATATCTAGTATACTGCATGGCCTGGAACAAATTACTAATCTTTCTGTCTTGAGTTCTTTATTAGTTAAATAGCAAACTGTTACCTAGTTCCCTTGGAAGTTATGTAAAATTAATTAATGTTTGGAAAATGACTTGAAAATTCAGTCTATAAATACCAAACTATAAATACCAAAGTTGCATTTTCCCTGCTGAGAGAACCCAGGTAATTCATAAACTCCTACGATAAAGGTAAAAATAGTATAGTTGGACTATACAATCAAATGTGATTTATATGCAATATATGTAATCTTTAAAATCTAGAAACCATTTAATAGAAACAATTCATATTTTGTAACTGTAATAAAAGCATTTTATGACTTTAGGAAAAGTAATTATCTTCTCTAACTGATCTAGATATTGTGTCTTTGTAACCATCTCTGAGATCTGCAAAAGAATCTACCCAGAATTAATATTGATTGACATGTTTATCTTTTAAGTCTTCCAGGTTTTTTGTTTTAACATTAACACTCTAACATTTATTTCCTGGGAAATTTTTTGGTACAAAACTTTGCTGTATTCAAAACCTCCTCTGTCAAGATTTAGCATTTGTATATTGTAGTCATTAAAATTGAACAAAATCTTAATAGTTCTTTTATTAACTACTATGTTGACTTTATATAGTGGAAATCACAACTTGTTAATTGGATTTAATTAACTATTTTAAATTACACAAACTCCTGATGGTAGTAGACAATAGCACAGGGTATTCATGAGCAATAAAATTGGAGCTGATATTGCTACTTTATTAAAACTTAATGCAACTATTCATAACTTTATTTATTGTTTACAAGAAGAAAACTGTTCACTGTGAAGGCAAAAATGTTTGCTGAAACAAATTTTTTATTATCTAGGTAAAGGTTTCGAAGTTAATCAAAGGGTCTAACATATCCAACCTCACGGTTCTGCCATCTTCTCATCGCACAGATCCCTATTTCACTCCTATACCAGTCTTACAAGCAGATGCCCACAAAGGTTAGTGATTCAATAGCCATTTTATGTGTTTAGGAATGTAAAAGAAAGAGCATTGAGGTAGGATCGGAGGCCTGAATTTGGACTCTGGCTCAGCCACTAATTCTCCTGGGTGGCCTCAGACAAGTCAGGTCCTCACTCTGGTCTGAGTTTCCTGCTCTGTAAATCAAAAGGTTGGACAAGACGATCACTAGAGTCCCTTCCACCTGTAAAATTCATCATTCTATGGATTTAATATTGATTTAGATGGTCTTATTACCTATTAAAATGATCATTGTGTTTATGTGATAGCATTAGAATTTATTAAGTTTCTGAGCAGATCATTTTTGATATATTATTCTGGTAGCATTTTAAAAATTTATTTCAATACCCTATTATAAGGAAATATGAAGCCAGAATTAATGTAATTAGTGTTTAAACTATGCATGTTTTAGTCTAAACTCTAGTCTTGTGAAACCAGTGGATTTTGTTTTTAAGCAAAGGATTTCATCTTTATCTCAGTATCTCTAGCACCTAGAACCATATCCAGCATTTTGTAGATACTAAGTGTAGATTGAGTGAATAAGAAAATGAAAGAATAAGCAAGCGAGTGACCAAATACTGAATGTCTTAAGTGTAACCATCTCTACTGTTCCCTGCTATTTAATTTAATTGACCAAAGTGTTAAAGAATGCCTAAATGGATCCCTTTCCTATCTCAAATATAACTTAGTGAGACGGTCTTTAATTACTCCTTATCTCGCCTTCTATCTGTTGTCTGGAATTTTTAGGACCCAAAGCTGGTTCCCAAAGGTTCTTCTGCCACCTGGAAATTCAAAGTCCTCCAGCTTCTAGCTACTGCATCCTCTGTCTGCTGGTGGTAGATAACCTGAGATCATTATAAATCTCTGGATTTGTTAAGCTTCTCACAACTTTCCTGGTTATAAACCATTGTTCAGCAATCTTTGTGACATATGCTTTCTAGTTAGCTTATGTAATATTTACTTCCTGGGAATACTGAATAACACCAGCAGAGTGTTCCCATTTCTTGCTTTAATACCATCTTATATTCTTCCTGAACCAAATTAGGATGAATGAAATAGTGAATGAATGAATGAATCGATATATCTGTCTGTCTGTCTGTCTATCTATCTATCTATCTATCTATCTATCTATCTATCTATCTATCTGCTCTGCTTTAGCAATAGAGACAATAAAAAAAAGCCACAAAATAAAAGTAAATCTAGAATTTTGGCAACTTCATCCAGAAAAAAAATCACATTTTCATTTCTAAATTATCTTCATGAGAACACATGGCCTACTGTCATATTAGGGATTAATAAATTAATCGGCATATATTTATTGAGTACTTGCAATATGTCTGGTATTGTGCAAGATACTATGAATGTCAGGAAGCCACAAGCCACAGAAATATAAATACAGTGTCTATATTTTTTTAGGTGTTTCTGATGCCCTTAAATGTTGTTTTAGCCTCACCCCAGATCTACACAGGTCCAGAATGAGGTGAAAGACTAATAACATGCAGAAGAGAGAATCATTTTGAAAAATGAACTTCAAACTTCCCTACTTTTTCTTGAATACCTGGCTAAATCCAAAAAAGAAAGCTTTGCCCCACCCCTCCAAATGGTTAAGAATACAAGTTTTACATTACATAGACCAAATTTCAGTTTGGCTCTGTGACTTGAGGCAAATTGCTCTCTGATCTTAGAAGAAACTCTGAACTCTATGAACAAGGTGTGCTTGATCTGGCCCTCACCTACATCTCCATTTCTCATCTCACTCAGCTGTCTCTATACTTAGCCACCTAGGCCTTCGCTCTCATCTCTCATCTTTATCAGGCCAAGCACATTTGCAGATCACAAGTGCCTTTTCCTCTGCCAGTAAAGGTCACTTCCTCAAGCACCTGTCCTTTTCCTTCAGAGATTATCACAATTTATCATAATATATTTATTTTAAATCTATTTAATATCTTCTTTACCACTTGAGGCTCCATGAGGTCTTTTTGGTTCACCACTGCATCCCCAGCCCCCAGAATAGTTGTTGACACATAATAGGCACTTTATTAGTTAAACGAATGACAGAATGAATGAACTTCCAACTCTTAATCTATTCAACAGGAAAGTAAGGGTGGATTTAATAAAACATGGTGTTTTATTAAACATGGGTGAGGATTTAATAAAACAATGGTGTTAAAGGATAACTTTCAAAAACAGCTAAAATCATGACTCTCATACAAACATAAAATGAACACAGGTCAAAGATTTTTATTTAATTCATCAGTTAACAACCAGTTCAAAAGAAAATTTGCAAATGGGTGCAAAACTGGCTTTTCAGGGAGTGGTCCTTCCATGTGTAAGAATTTAAATTTGCATGTGTATAAACAATAATTAGTGACATTCTTATCAGATTTCTACAAATGAACCTTAATCTTTACAGAATTATAAAATGGACAATTAAAAACAAAGATGCAGAGTGGCTCACACCTGGCACAGTGGCTCACACCTATAATCTCAGCACCTTGGGAGGCCAAGGCAGGAAGATTGCTTGAAACCGGGAGTTCAAGACTAGCCTGGACAATATAGCAAGACCTAGTCTCTACATTAAAACAAAAAAAGCCAGACACGATGGTGCTATTCCAATAGTTTAAGCTACCAAGGATAAGGCAGGAGGATCACTTTAGCCCAGGTATTCAAGGGTGCAGTGAGCTGTGATGGTGCCACTGCACTCCAACCTGATCAACAGAATGAGACCCTGTCTCTAAAAAAGCAAAACAAAACAAAGATGCATACAGAGTCCTGTAGGACTGTAGGTCAGATAATCTTCAGAGATTCCAGCATTTCAATGAAAAGATACTCAGTAATCTCTTCTGCTTATTCGAAAATCTTAATTTTTTCCTTCCAATAGTAGATGGGCACATATATGTGTTTGTCTGAAATTAGGATAATTGTTTCAACCAGCACCAAAGCAAGGGTTGAAATCGTGCTTATAGTCTTCAGAATTCTCAGAAAATGAAACTGACTCTTGAAATGAAAAATATATTAAATTATAGGGAGACCTGTTTTTCACATCTGCAAAACAGGCAGAGTTCTTGGAAATGAAATTTGATATTTATAGGTGGAAAATATTTGTGAGGACAAAGAATTAGTCTTACAAGATTTTTAAAGTAGTTCAATCTAGTGTTATAAAAATTAAAACCTGAAGTACTAATTTCAAAAAGGTCCTAAAGTGTTATACTCTGGATCAGTAATTCTTAAGTGTTAAGAGTACAAAAGATTAACCTGGAGTGCTTATTTAACGTGTATGTTACTGGGCCCCAATTCTAGTGGTTCTCTAACTTCAGCGCACATGAATATCTCCTGGAGCCTTCAATAATGCAGATTCCCAGGCCCTGTCCTCAGAAGTTTGGACAGGTTGAGTTGGGGCCCAGGCATCTCCGCTTTTAATAACAAATTCTTCCCCTAAATGATTCTTCAGTAAGTAAACTGAAGATTTCTCTTTGAAATCAGTGTTTTACAAGTGAACTATTTTTCAGCTCTCCAACCCTTCAGTGATCATTCTACTGAATTCCTATAACACTAGACTAACATTCTTAATAGTAATATAGTATAGAGGTCATAAGGTAAATAGAAATAGCATTGGTCCCTCTTAGAAGGGACCAAGTTGTGTGCCAAATTCTTCAACTTAGGCCAACTTGAATACACAGTTTGTATTCTAGGATTTTGTTGAGACCCAGAGCTCTTTACTTACTTTCTATTATGTAAAAGAGCAACAAGAAACTGAAGCCCTACCACAAACTTATTGCAAGTAGTCCCCAAGTTTCTAGGTTTCTGGCTTCAACACAGTAGATCCACCTTAACAAAAGTTTTCCCTCTAACAGCAGGCTTGGGTCAATCATTCATTGACTTATTCATTTGTTTACTTATTTAATGATGTCTCTTATCCTTTAAAAGATTTGGCACCAGCCATGCTAACACAGTATGAATGCTAGGAATTGTAAATTAGTTACATTAATACTAACCATTTTGCCCAGTTGTATTAAAATAACCTATCTGAGCATTAATATTTCTGGTGATATGAGAAATGTCTAAAAATAACTCCTTATTTTATAAAGCATGACTGATTATACAACAGGGGCATGGTTTCAAGTACACAGATTTCCTTCTTTTGGAACAAAGGATCTCCTTAGTTATTAAGAATCTGTGCCTGATTTCTCTGAATTTTAAAAAGAGTAATAATATTACCAATGATTGAAAATATCATAAGTATAAAGAAGTTTTAGTTTGCCTTGAAATTATATTTCCACCTTAAAATGAAATTACTTTAGTGCAATTTTATTTCATATTACTGCCATTGGAAATGACATTTTTCCTTGGGTTAGAATATTACATTTAAATGAATGTGTACTGTAGCTATTTTTTTATGCAAAGGATTAAGGCACTAGATGTACCCTCACAAATAAGATGATGAATGGAGTAAGTTACACTTGTGAAATTTATAGAGCTCAGACTTTGTGGAATTGCTTGGAATTAAACTCACATTTTATTAATGTTTCTTTTTAGGGATTTTAAGTATGATAGAACGAGGGCTGATTCCACCAACAGCAAGGATTACCTTTCAGAATCCACCCATTACACCCAGAACAGCTCCTCTGCATAGTTTTGATGAAGCACGTAAGATTCCAACTGTAGGTAAGACACTCATGCATCTCAGTTCAGTTGGGGACACACAGAAATTATCTCTGCCCCAGATCTAGCCTTCTAGTAGCCAACTTTTGTCCTCAATAATAGGACAAGATGAAAGTTGTAATCATCCTGAGTTTCACTACATTCCCACAGTCAGCTATTTCTTCTATAATTCTATTTACAATATATTTCCGTTTCACTTTGAGCACTATCAGTTTTCATTCTTCTGGTGTACTTTTAACCTCCTTAACCAACTCTGTCTTTCATTTGTACATTTTTTGTGAAAAAAATGATGTGGATTTATCACTGGGAGTCAAAGAGGCAATACTACTACATTCTTTAGTCTGTATGCAAACTCAAAAACAGATGCACAGTGACCAATGACTGACAGACTTTGAATGGAATGACTTGAATGGTCACTGACCTTGATATGCATCTGTCACTTATGTAGTGATTTGTGGAATAGAGTTCTAGCAGCAAATTTATATTTTATGCAATTACAATTTTATGGTAACTGGAATTTGAACTATGTTGGGGTACTGATGTTATTTAACTAAACTGTAATACTAGAATTTGTACATACTGGAACAGTCCAAAGTGAAGGCTATCTTTACATTAAGTGTGAATGTTCTAAATACACCAATTAAAAGACAGAGATTGTCAGATTGGATAAATAAGCAAGACCCAACTGTATGTGGTCTCTAAGAATTGCAATTTAAATGTCAAGACAGATAGGTTAAAATAGGAGTAGGGTGAGAAGTGACAAATCTTTCTATAGAAGAATTCCAAATAATGTATTTATTTTTATTTATTTGTTTTTGAGATGGAGTTTCACTCTTGTTGCCCAGGCTAGAGTGCAATGGCGCAATCTTGGCTCACTGCAACCTCTGCCTCCTGGATTCAAGCGATTCTCCTGCCTCAGCCTCCCAAGTACCTGTGATTACAGGCACCCATCACCACGCCTGATTAATTTTTTGTATTTTTAGTAGAGATGAGGTTTCACCGTGTTGGCCAGGCTGGTCTCAAACTCCTGACCTCAGGTGATCCACCCGCCTTGGCCTACCAAAGTGCTGGGATTACAGCCATGAGCCAGCGCGCCCAGCCCCAAATAATTTAAACAGTTACCTCCTCCTCCAGGAAATGGAGCTTATTTATCCACCCCTCCCTTCTCTTTGAATGTGAGTTAGATTTAGTGATTCACATCCAAAATAGAGTACGGAAAGAAGAAAAACAGAAAATTCGCAATGGAGAAACCTGCAAACCCTGCCTTAACCAAATGACCAAGGATAATATCATTAGTCATAATTCATGTTGATATAATGTGCCCCCTAATATGACACGATGAGGAAGGCTTCACCTTTATGTTATTCTGCCCCAACAACCTATAACTACAGAAAAACTATGAGAAAAACATCAGACAAACCCAAATTTCAGGCATTCTACAAAATACCTGACCATACTCCTCAATGCTGTCATGGTCATGAAAACAGGGAAAGACTGACAAACTGTCACAGACCAGAGGAGCCTAAGGAGACATGATGACTAAATACAATGAGATATCCTGGAAAAGATCCTGGAACAGTAAGAAGACAAGAGTGTAAAAACTAGTAAAATCTGAATGAAGTCTTGAGTTTAGTTAATAATAATGTATCAATGATGGTTTCTTGCTTTTGACAAATGGACCGTGGTAATGGAATATGTTAACATTAAGGGAAACTGAATGAAGGTATACAGGACCGTTCTAGATCATCTTTGCAACTTTTCTGTATCTAAAATTATTCCAAAATAAGAAGTTTATATATTTTTAATTCAAAAATAAATTATAGGACTAGACACAAATTAAATGTAAATTAAAAATTAATAAAAAGGAGAAAGATGGGAAAAGATACCATACAAACAATAATGAAAAGAAAGCTGGAATGGCTCTATTACTATCAGATGAAGACACATTAACAGGAATAAAGAGGCACATTAATGATAAAAGGATCAATCCAGCAAGAAGACATACATTCCTAAATGTGTATTTACTTAAAAACAGAAATATAAAATACATGAAGCAAAAATTAATAAAACAGAAATAATAAATCCAGAATTATATCTCACAATAATCAATAGAACTAGTAACCCCCCCAAAAAATACTATAGAACAGTGGTCCCCAACCTTTTTGACACCGGGGACCAGTTTTCTGGGAAATAATTTTTCCACAGACAAGAGGTGGGGAGGAATAGTTTCAGGATGGAACTGTTCCACCTCAGATAATCAGGCATTCGATTCTCATAAGGAGCATGCAACCTAGATCCCTCATATGTGCAGTTCACAATAGGGTTCTTGCTCCTATGAAAATCTAATGCTGCTGCTGATCTGACAGGAGGCATGAACTCAGATGGTAATGCTTGCTCACCTGCCACTTGCCTCCTGTTGTGTAGCTCAGTTCCTAATGGGCCACAGTACCCAGTCTGTGGCCTGTGGGTTAGGGACCCCTGCTATAGAAGACTATGATAGAACAGTATTTTAGGCCATGTAGACCATTATAGAGCATTAAAACACAACAGAACATGCATTTACTTCAAATGTACATGGAACATTCACCAAAATAGACCATATTCTGGACCATAAAACAAATATTAACAAATTTAAAATAGTTAAAATCTTACACATTATGTTCTCTGACCTTAACAGAATTAAACTAAAAAGTAGAAAATCCCCCAAATGCAAAAACACACTTCTAAATAACCTGTGGATCAAAGAGGAAGTCACAAGGATATTAAAAAAATATTTTGAATTAAATGGGAATGACCACACAACATATTGAAGTTTGTAAGATGCAGCTAAAGTAGTGCTTAAGAAAAATTTTTAGCATTAAATACTTTTATTAGAAAAGAAGAAATATCTCAGATTAATGATCTAAACTCCCACTCTAAAAAACCAGAAAAAGAAAAGCAAATTATACCCAAGCAAGCAGCAGATGGAAATAATAGAGACAAAAGTAGAAGTCAGTGAAATGGAAAATAGAAAAAAAAAAAAAGGAATTCAGTGAAACCAAACTGTGTTTCATGGAACATTTTATAAAATTGGTAAGCCTCTAGCCAGACTAACCAAGATTAAAAGAGAGAAGGCACAAATGACCAGTATCAGGAACAAAAGAAGAGACATCATTACAGATCCTATAGACATTTAAAAGATGATAAGAGAACATTATAAACAACTTTATGCCTATAATGTTGACAGCTTATATTGATGGACAAATTCTTTGAAAGACAGATACTACCTAAGCTCACTCCAGAAGAAATAGATCACCTGATTAGTCCTATATTTATTAAAGAAATTGACTTAGTACTTAAAAACATTGTAAGAAAAAAAATGATACCATATGGCATCACTGGTGAATTCTACCAAACAATTAAAAAAGAAATATTATCAATGTTGCAGAAATTCTTCCTGAAAAATAGAATAGAAAGAAACACTTCCCAGATAATTTTATGAAGCTATCATCACCCTGACACCACAACCAAAGACTTTAGAAAAAAACTACAGCCCAGTATTCTTTATGAAAATAGATACAAAAGTCCTTCACAAAATATAGCAAATTGAATCTAGCGCTCTGTCTATATATATATAGATATATATTTATATATAGATATTTTTATATATTTTATATATCTATATATTTATATATAGATATATATGTTTATATATAGAGAGAGAGATTATGTATTTTATATATATTACATCATGACCATGTGGGGTTTATCCTAGGAATGCAAGGCTGTTTCAACATTTAAATATCAATCATTGTAAGTCACCATATGAATAGACTGAAGAAGAAAAACTATATAACCATCTCAATTTAAAAAAAATCAACATCCATTTGTATCAAAAGCTCTAAGAAAATTAAGAATCAAGGGAACTTCCTCAAACGGATAAAAGATGTCTACAACTAATATCACAATAGTGTTTGAATGAATGCTTTTCACCTAAGATCAGGAACAAGACATGGTTGTGCACTCTCACCACTTCTATTCAACATTGTACTGAAGTTCCTAGCCAATGCAGTGAGGTAAGAAAAAGAAACAAAAGACATGCAGATTGGAAAGGAAGAAATAAAACTCTCTTTGCAAACAGCACAATTACTGCATAGAAATTCGCAAGCCATCACACACACACACACACACACACGCACACACACAAAAGCTACTAGAACTAACAAGGAAGTTCAGCAAGGTTTGAGGACACAAGATTAACATACAAAAATAAATTGAATTTCAATTTGTTAGAAATGAACAATTGGAAATCAAATGTTAAAAAAATACCATTAACATAACAACAAATATTAAATACTTAGGTATAAAGCTAACAAATATTTGCAAACCTATGGATGCTGGATGCTATAAAACACTAATGAAAAAATTAAAAAAAGACCTAAGTAAATTAGAAAGATTAGCCATGTTCATAGATTAGAAGACTCAATATTTTTGTAATTAATTTTCCCCAAATTGATCTATAAATTCAATGCAGTCCCAATCAGGATCTCAGTAAGATTTTTTGTAGAGATTGAAAAGCTGATTCTAAAGTTTGTGGAAAGGGCAAGGAACTACAATAGCTAGTACAATTGTGAAAAAGGAAAACAGCATTGGAGGACTCTTGTTATCTGAGTTAATATAAAGCTACAGTAATCAGGACCGTGTGGTATTGGCAAAAGGATAAACACAGAGATCAATGGAACAGAATAAAGAGTACAGAAATAGAACCACACATACTTGGTCAATTCATTTTTGACAAAGATGCAAAGGCAATTCAATGGAGAAGGCATAATTTTTTCAACAAATTGTGCTGGAAGAACTGGACATGTGTATAAAAGGGAAAAAAAGAACCTTAACCCATTCCTTGCACCATGTACAAAAATTAACCCAAAATGGTTTATAAAATTAAATATACAGCCTAATCTAGAAAACTTTTGGAAGAAAACAAAGGGGAAAATTTTTTGTGTTCTTGAGTTAGGCAAAGGTTTCTTACATACCACACCAAAGGCAAAATCCATAAAATGAAAAAATGGATACATTGGACTTCATCAAAATTAAACACTTATACTCTTTGAAACACAGTGTTAAGAAAATGAAAAGAAAAGCTATAGATTGGCCAGGCACAGTGGCTTATGCCTGTAATCCCACCACTTTGGGAGGCCAAGTTGGGTGGATCACTTGAGGTCAGGAGTTTGAGACCAACCTGGCCAACATGGTGAAACCCCATCTCTACTAAAAATACAAAAATTAGCCAGGCGTGGTGGTGGGTGCCTATAATCCCAGCTACTCGGGAGGCTGAGGCTTGAGTCCAGGAGGCAGAGGTTGCAGTGAGCCGAGATTGCGCCATTGCTCCAGCCTGGGCAACAAGAGCAAGACTCCATCTCAAAAAAAAAAAGGAAAGAAAGAAAAGCTATAGATTGAGAGTTAATATTTTAAAACAGTAACTGATCATGTATTTTTATCCAGAACATATAAAGACTCTTAAAACTCAGTGATAAGAAACAAACAACCCAATAACATAACAGACAAAAGACATGAGCAGACACTTTACCAAAGGAGATATATGGATAGTAAATAGATACATGAAAGCATGCTTAACATCATTAGTCATTAGAGAAATGCAAATTAAAACCACAGTGGGATACCACTACATGAGGATATGGAACAATTACAACTCTCATTCCTTGTTGGTAGGGATGCAAAATGGTACAAACACTTTGGAAAACAGTTTGGCAGTTATTTATAAAGTTAAACATGCATTTACTGTATGACCCAACAATCTCACTCCTAGTTATCTATTTACCCAAGATAAATGAAAACATATTTACACAAAAACCTGTATATGAAGGTTTGTAATATATGAATGTTGCTTTATTCATAATCACCAAAAACTGGAAACCACTCAGATGTCTCAGCTGATGAATTGAGGTACATCCATACAATGGAGTACAGCTTGCTCTAAAAAGGAACTAATTGCTGATACATGCAACAATACGGATGAATCCCAAATGCATTATGCGAAGTGAAAGAAGCCAAACTCAACAGGCTACACAACATATGATTCTATTTACATGACATTTTTAGAAAATGAAACAATGAAGACAGAAAACAGATCAAGAGTTGCCTGGGGGTGGGGAGAGTAGTTGACTGTAAAAGGGGCATGCAGGAATTTTGGCAGGTATTGGAATTGTTTTTGTTTGTTTTTTTGAGAATGGAGTCTCGCTCTGTTGCCCAGGTTGGAGTGCAGTGGCGTGATCTCGGTTCACTACAACCTCCGCCTCCCAGGTTCAAGCAATTCTCCTGCCTCAGCCTCCCAAGTAGCTGGGACTACAGGCGCCCGCAACCACACCCAGCCAATTTTTCATATTTTCAGTAGAGATGGGGTTTCGCCATGTTGGCCAGGATGGTCTCAATCTTCTGACCTCGTGATCCACTCGCCTAGGCCTCCCACAGTGCTGGGATTACAGGTGTGAGCCACCGTGCCTAGCCTGGAATTGTTTTATATCTTGATTGTGGTGATGGTTATATGACTTACACATTTGCCAAAACTTATAAAAGTATACACTAAAAAAGGGTGAATTTTACCGTATGTAAGTAATAACTCAGTAAGTCTGACTTTTAGAAAGAATAATGGGGGAGGGACACCTGCTTGACATGAAAGGAAAGCATAGGGAGCTGTATGCAAAGCTGGAGAAGTGGAATTCTAAGGAGATGGCCTGTATGCATCAAACTAGAGATGCCAGGGCCCTCCCTGAAATACTGAATTAGAGTCTTGAAGTAGATATGCTGCACATCACTGAATTCATTTCTTTTGGCTGCTGTAGAATATTCCATTTTGTTTGTTTGTTTATTTTACTTTAAGTTCTGAGATACATGTGCTGAACGTGCAGGTTTGTTACATAGGTATTTATGTGCCATGGTGGTTTGCTGCACCTATCAACCCATCATTTAGGTTTTAAGATCTGCACGCATTAGGTATTTGTCCTAATGCTCTCCCTCCTGCTTCCCCCCACCCCCCAACAGTCCCTGGTGTGTAATGTTCCCCTCTCTAAGTCTGTGTGTTCTCATTATTCAGCTCCCATTTATGAGTGAGAACATACAGTGTTTGGTTTTCTGTTCCTGTGTTAGTTTGCTGAAGGTGATGGTTTGAATAGACCATAGTTAATTTATCCAGTCTTCTGTTGATGGACTTTTGGGTTGATTTCATCCTTTGGTATTGTGAACAGTGCTGCCGTGCATTCCTTCACGTTTCCTACTGAGTATGCACAAGCGTTTTTCTTGGTCAATATGAGTGGAAATGTTGGTCATGGGGTAGGCGAACATTCAACTTTAGAAAGTAATGCCAAACTGTCTTTTAAAGTCATTGCATCAATTTACATTTCTACCTTCAGTGTGTAAGATACTCTGTGGATTCACATCCTTGCCAACTCTTACTATAGTTATTATATCTTACTAGTAAATGGGAACTTTTATCATTGCACACTGTCCTTCATTATCTCTATAATTGCTTTTTAGCATAAATAGCATTTTATCTGTTAATATAGCCACATCAGCTTCCTTTTGGTTATTGTTTGCCTGGCATATCTTTTCTCATTTTTTTACTTTTAATCTTTCTGTAGCAATATGTTTTAAGTCTGTCTTTTATAAATAGTATATAGCTGAATTTAAAAAAAATCATTCTGACCATCGTTATCCATTTAGCATTTACTGTATTTACAGTTATTCTAATTACTAATATATTTTGATAATATTTCTTCCATCTAGACTGTTTCTGTTTGTGCCCTGCCCTGTTTTGTTGCTATTTCATTTTCTTTCCTTTATTGTCTTCTTTTGAATAGATTATTTTTCCTCATTATACTTTTATTCCTCTATTATTTTGGAATTGATACATTCCTTTTATATTCTTATTGTGATTAGCTTCTTATTTTCACATGCATATATTACTTATCAAAGTCTAAAGTTAATAAATATCTGTACTTTTCCCTTTAACAGTATAAAAACCTCAGAACATTTTAACTCCATCTCCCTCCTGATGTAACATCTATTTTTCTTGTGTATTTTAGTTGTATCTTTTTAAAAAACCCACAAGACATTATTGTTAATGTTTTTTATGTAATCAAAATTTGTTATATTAGCCAACAGATTTGTCACTGTCTTTGCTCTTCATTCCTTGTTGCATCTCTGACTTTCAATACTGCATTCATTTCCATCTCCCTAAATTATATTCTTTCAATTTCCACTAGTACAAGCCTGTTTCTGCTGGTGGTAAACTCTTTCAACTTTTATTTGCCTCAAAATGTGTTTATGTCCTGACTTTTGAAAGTTATCTTGTCAGCACATTCAATATATTATTTCATTGTTTTCTAGCAATTATATCTGCTATTGAGGAGCCTGTGGACTATTGAGGAGTCAGTGGTAAATAGTGGCTAAAATTGTGGATGAAAACAATTTGTCTTTTGTTTCCTCTCTAGTTGAAATAAGTTCTTTTTGTCTTTTGTGTTCTACAGGTTCATTGTGATGCATCTAGGCATATAGGTCTTTTTATTTATCCTGCTTTGTATTTATTGGGATTCTTGAATCTGTAGACCAATGTCTTTCATCACTTCTGAGCAACCTCATCCATTGTTTATATGCATTTAATAGAAAACAGGAACATTCCAGTACTTTGGGAGGCTAAGGCGGGCAGATCACGAGGTCAAGAGTTCAAGATCAGCCTGACTAAAATGGTGAAACCCCGTCTTTACTAAAAATACAAAAATTAGCCAGGCGTGGTGGTGCGCACCTGTAATCCCAGCTACTCAGGAGGCTGAGGCAGGAGAATTGCTTGAACCCAGGAGGCAGAGGTTGCAGTGAGCCAAGATTGCTCCACTGCAATCCAGCCTGAGTGACAGAGCGAGACTCAGTCTCAAAAAAAAAATAAAGAAAAAAGAAAACAAGAACAATTGATAATAAGTGACGTAAGCCTAATTAAACACAAGAAGACAGAAAAAGAAAAGCAGTAAACTGGGAAAAAAAATGAAAGGAAATAATGAAAATAAAAGCAGACATTAAGAAAGTAAAAACAAAAATGACCCAAAATAATTAAAAATTGGCTTCTTTATTTTTTATTTTATATTTATTTATTTATTTTTTTTTTGAGACAGAGTCTCACTCTGTAGCACAAGCTGGAGTGCAATGGCGTGATCTCAGCTCACTGCAACCTCTGCCTCCAGGGCTCAAGCAGTTCTCATGCCTCAGCCTCCCGAGTAGCTGGGACTACAGGTGTGCGCCACCACGCCCGGCTAATTTTTTGTATTTTAGTAGAGAGAGGGTTTCACCATGTTGCCCAGGGTGGTCTCAAACTCCTGAGCTCAGGCAATCCGCCCACCTTGCCCTCCCAAAATGCTGGGATTACAGGCCTGAGCCACTGCGCCGTCAAAAATTAGCTTCTTTAAAAGAACATAAAACAGGCAGATCTCTGACAATAATGATAAAGAAAGGAAAATAGAAGGCACACGTAAACACTACTAAAATGAAAAAAGGTCACTTAACTATAGATACAGTAGAATTTTAAAAAAATCATTGTATGGTAACTTTGTGCCAATATATTTTAAAATATGAAATGAAAAATTTCCTAGAAAAATGTGAACTACCAAAAATAACTTGAGAAAAAATAACAAACTTAAAACAATATTATTAGATAATTTGAAATGGTAGTCAAAAATATCTCTCTGTCTTTTAAACACACACACACAGAAACACATCACATACTCTAATATGCCAGAGGGGAGAAGGCCTCAGGCCTTTTATAGGCAAGTTTTACCAACCTTAACAGGTCAGTTAATTCTTTTTATACTATTCCATAGGGGAAAAAAAGAGGAAAAGGTTATCAACTGATTTTATGGAGCTATTGTAACTTTGCTACCAAAATTGAAAAAGCACAGTACAAGAAAAAATATACATAGATCAATCTTATTTAGGAACATAGAGGCAAAGATTCTAAAAAACATTAACATTTTTTAAATGTTCATCATAATCAAGGAAAAATGTAAGGAAAGTTCAACATCAGAAAAATTTAGCAATATAATTCACCATATTAACATATTTAAAAAGAAAAAACCTCATGGTCTCAATATATACCAAAAGAAAAAAAAATCATTCAATACTATTCAACATTAATGATAAGGGAAAATCCTCTGGATGGAGCAGAATAGAAGAGAATTTTCTGAACCTGATTGTTGTTATCAACCAAAGCCCTAGAGCAAAAAATACTCTTAGTAGGGGAAATTTTGAAGCATTCCTTTTCTACTTCTCGATTAAAAGCAGAAACAAGTCAAGGATGATCATTGTTGCCACCATTTTTGTACTGAGGTCCTAGCACATGCAATAAGACAAAGTATGGAAGGAAGAGAAGAGGGAAGGAGGGAGAGACGGGAACAGGTAGTACCACTCAGGAATGCATGTGACTATAAATATCAGAAAACTACCAGTGGCCTAAACAATGAAGAATTTGTCTCGTACACAAGAAATTGGGAAGTGAGGAGCCTAGGGATGGTGGCATTGATCAGCAGGTTGTCATGGTGTTCTTTCTACTTTACCCTCTTTGGTATGTTTGATTTAATCTTCATGCTTGCCACCTCTTGGTCATAAGATGGCTTCTGCAGCCCTGGGCCTTACATACACATTCCAGGCCAGATGAAGGGGAGAATAGTGGTGTCAGTCTCTTCCCAGAAGCCTTGGGGTGGACTTTCCCTTACATCTCACTGCTCACTGCTAGCTATGAGAAAGGCTGGGAAAGTGGATGTCCAGGGATAGGGTTAGAGCTAACATTAGGATTATAAACATACTTATACTAAATAAATTCTTAGAATGATGTTATGCTTATTCTAATCCATTCATGGAAATTCTGTTATTCTTTGTTGGATAAGTATATTTAATATTTGAGACATACTAAAAACTTATTTATTATTTATCTTAAGTTAAAATTTAACTGCATGTTCTTAAAAAAATTTTTTTTCTAATTTGCTAGGAGTTGGGCATATTGTCACTCTGAAAAAACTGGGGCTCTAAAATTAGTAATAACTGGCCGGGCGCGGTGGCTCACGCCTGTAATGCCAGCACTTTGGGAGGCCGAGGTGGGTGGATCACGAGATCAGGAGATTGAGACCAGCCTGTCGAACATGGTGAAACCCCGTCTCTACCAAAAAATACAAAAAAAAATTAGCTGGGCGTGGTGGTGGGCACCTGTAGTCTCAGCTATTCTGGAGGCCGAAGCAGGAGAATGGCGTGAACCTGGGAGGTGGGGCTTGCAGTGAGCCGAGATTGTGCCACTGCACTCCAGCCCGGGCGACAGAGCAAGTCTCCATCTCAAAAAAAAAAAAAAAATTAGTAATAACTACCACAAAAGCATACAAGTTTGTCCAGAAAGACAAGGATTTTTTCCCTCCATTAACTCTGGCAAAATTTACCAAACAGATTTTTCCAGCAGGGAAATTGAGTAGCAAAATAGGCAGTGCATTAGGATACAGTTTTGTAAAAATGCAGACACATTCCTCAAATGCATGTGTCTCATAAAATCCAAGGCCACATGAAATAATAATTTAGTGATAGCATTTCTGCAGACAGCTAAGAAAATTCTTATTGATATCATTAACTGTGGATTAGCCATGTGAAATTACTTATCCTTGAGATCTTTGTCCTACCAAATTGTATTAAAATTTTACTAAAATCCTTTAAAAGTTGTGCCCACTTGAAAATTTCTCAGCTGCTATTTTGTTTGAACATGGGAATTTAGCCATAAATCTCACTTTTCTGCAAGAACCTGAAAGTTAAACAAAAATTGTACTGAGTCTGCAGACAATAGGAATAACAAATTTTACTGGTGAATCTGTGGATTCAAAGCAGGCTGAACACAGGATGTGGACTTACCTTCAGAAGTGGGAGAGCAAACTCCAAAGTGGACACCAGGGAAGGAGAGCATAGAACTGAAGGCAAAAACTATACCCTTAAAATGGGGTCTTCATACACTACTGGCCAGGGGATAGTGAGGACTACAAGTCACAGGGAAGCTTGCCAGAAGCCAGGGAAACCAGAGGGGTGTAAAAATGGGTTGATCAAATGCAACAAAGAAATCCCTTTTGTGAAGGTGAGTTTCACTGAAAAGGCTCTGCTATTTTTCCTACTCTTTAAAAAAGAGCTGAAGATATTCCTTGCAGCTCAGTTGAGGCAATCTAAGAGAACCAAGTCCTCCAAGTGAGACTCTAAATTATATATTGATATCCTTTACTAGCGTGCTGTTTTTGATCAATATCTGTCAATTCCTTCTAAGATTGTTGTTATAGAAAACTAACAGAAAACGGGGTTGAGCTGAAGGAATTGAGCTGAAAGAAGCCTCACTTCTTTTATTCAATTAACCATTTAAATAAATTTTTTGTTCTCTTTCTTGGGCTGAGTAGTATAAGGATTTTTCTCCCCTGAGAATGTCAGACTTGGGCTTTTGGTAAAGGGCAGTCAGGTTTGCTGCTAGGCAGTAGGAGAGATGTGATTGAGAGCATTGTCTAGCATGTGGGCCCATTCTTCCTCGACCATGGGCTAGGTGTGTTCTCTAAAAGTTGTTGCTTATAGACTTAACTAATTTCAAAAATAATCTTTATGGTGCTTTTCACTTGTGTCACTTCCCTCAGTCATTTAAATTTTTTAGAATCTTTTTTTTTACACAATAGAATAGTCCATATGTAGCTATGTTAAATCACATTTTACATGAACCTGGGAATCTGGCTATTTAAAGAAATCTTCTAACAAAGCATTTTATAAGACAGATATTACTCTCTAATTTGCCTGCTTTTAAAATGTGCCTGCTTTTAAAATTTGCCTTTTTATCTAGGCAGTTTGCATAAGGCGGGCTGACCTTGTATTCTAATAGAACTGTTGCCCTCTCATGCTCTTGGCTTCCTTTTGAAGTCAGTGATCATAGCTGTTTCATTGAATGAATACAGAAAGAAAGGTAGTGAGCGCACAGTGGGTGACAGAGCCATTTGACTTTCAAGGTGCAAACCCAATAGCATCCAACCAGTGACTCAGCCTCTTCTTCTGGAAAAGGTAACATGTACTATCTTCATCCACAGCCACTTTCACTATACCTCGGGAACCACCTCCATCTCCAGCAGAAGTGAAGTTCTTTCCCAAGAAACAAAGATCAAAGGTATTTATATTCCTCACTATAGAAATAAAATTATTCTTATTTACAGCACTTTCTGTGAGATATTTGGTGATTTACACATTATTGAGTTGTACCTTCAACATAGAAATAAGTGCTATTTCAGCTGCTGCTGGTATGCATTTGACTTTCAAAAGGGGAATTGTACAAGTCAACTCTAGCATAATGTTATTGGTGGGGTCTAAAAAATTCAATCATGTTGCATCATTGCAAGATTAACTAAATGACTGGCTCAGCCTCTAATACTAACTGGTCAGGAGTCCAGTAGCTATTGCTTTGTATCCAAATTTGTATGGTATAGGATGTCTTATTGTGAGGTTCTACTGTATTTCATTTGTCTTTAAATACAGGCTAAAAAGGCAAGATCTCCAAACATAGAATACCTTAATGAAGCAGGGGAAAGAATTCTGTATTATCATTATTATTATTATTATTATTATTATTATTATTATTATTTCAAGACAGAGTCTCACTTACTCTGTTGCCCAGGCTGGAGTGCAGTGCACTATGTCGACTCACTGCAACCTCTGCCTCCTGGGTTCAAGCGATTCTCACGTCTCAGCCTCCCAGGTAGCTGGGATTACAGGTGCCTACCACCATGCCCGGCTAATTTTTGTATTTTTAGTAGAGACGGGGTTTCACCATTTTGGCCAGGCTGGTCTCGAACTCCTGACCTCAAGTGACCCACCTGCCTTGGCCTCCCAAAGCACTGGGATTATAGGCATGAGCCACCACGCCTGGCCTTTTTTTTTTTTTTTTCCTTTTTAACCATCATGAGGCACTTTCTTTTCTTTTTTTTTTTTTTTTTTTTTTTTTGAGATGGAGTCTTGCTCTGTCACCCAGGCTGGCACAGTCTCGGCTCACTGCAACCTCTGGCTCCCAGATTCAAGTGATTCTCATGCCTTAGCCTCCCGAGTAGCTGAGATTACAGGGATGTACCACCACTCCCGGCTAATTTTTTGTATTTTTAGTAAAAACAAGGTTTCGCTATGTTGGCCAGGCTGGTCTCGAACTGCTGGCCTCAAGTGGTCCACCTGCCTCGGCCTCCCAAAATGCTGGGATTGTAGGCATAAGCCACCACACCGGGCCAAATTCTGTATTCTTTAACATTAACTCCTCACAGTACAATGTAATTCATTCTTATGGAGATTCCCCCAGTTTAAATGTGCTGGACTTTTGTACCTTGCTTTCTTAGGTTTATGGACTGCAGACAGACTTGTGATTTTTGAAACTTTTCACCACAGAAAGGAGACAGCTGGCACTGTCTTTTTCTGGCTTACCTTATGTGGAAAGTGGTCATGTTTACAGCTGCTCTCATAAGAAAAGAAAGAAGGAGAAATTGAAGAGCAGAACAAGAGAAATTAATCCTACTGCCTCTCCATAGTAGACTGCTACCTGCTCTTCCCAGACTTTTATCTTTCAATATTGAAATCATCAAGAGGTTTCACTGTAATATCAGCACTGGTGGGCTGTGTCCCCTTAAGAGATTTCCAAGCTATTTATGTAGCAGCATGTCATGTGACACCCCAGTTGCCATGGCAAATATTTGTGTTTCATGAAAAATGTGGGTAAAGAAAATCAATGTAAATGGCCAAATCCCAAGACAGACAGGCCTTCAGGCGAGTGTTTGGCCTGCACCATTATTATTTCAAATTCAGCTGTTTAACAGGCTGTGAGAAGGCCATGGGCTAATATGCATAATAGGAACAGGCGGAGGCACCTGTTTTGATTCTCACCCTGTTGGAGCGCTCAGGTCCCACAGTTTTATAGATAACAGATCTACAGGTAATACAAATATTATGACTAGGTTTTAGCCAGTAAATGGTTTACCACGAAAAAAATAGTTTTAAATAATGACATATTTTCTGAATGCTAATGAGCCCTGGCTTTAATTTTCTCTGTTGACTTCACAAAGCTCTCCCCAACTGCTGGAAACAGTAATATTTAATGACTTTTTCCTGTGGTCCCAGATTGGTATAGCATTTCTAAATTGACTCTTCAATGGTAAATGTAATTTTTCACATATTTTGTGGGAAGTGTCCTGGGCATGGAAGTTAAAAGGCTAAGAGAAGGACTTCAGTATGCCAAGCCTCGTGATAGAGCCAGTACAGACCTTTGATCAGACACCACCACAAAGCAGTGTGGTGCCACGCTAGTGTCCCCTAGAAGTGGGACTTGGCATCTGATTATAGTTGTTTTTGTAAATATTTACTTAGTCAAACTCTTTCTTCAAAGCAAACGGGGCTTGGCAAACAGAGCATCGTTGTCAGTGTGGGAAAGGTCTTTCTAATTATCAGCTCCTGCCTGCGTGGAAAGAGAGAACAGGCTGGCCCAGCGGGTAAAACGGGGAAGGGGGTGAGGCTCTGAGCCTTCTATTTGTTTTGTAAAATTGCCCATGAGAGTCGTTTTGATTTAAACTGTGTCTCATTCTTAATTGTAGGGGAAAAGCAGAAGGTCAAGAGGACATCATGATAGGAAGGTCTGTAATTTGTGTGACTAGTTGAAATTTAGGGTCTGTCACCTGATGTCCCTTCCCTTTGCTGCAGGGCAAGAGTATGGGTGACTGCTTGACAGCTGGAGATGGCAACAAAAGTTCGTGCTTCCTTTGTAAAAGAAATTAGATCATGGTTTCAGGAAAAAAAAAAAAATGGTTCATTTAAAGTGAAAACCCTTTTTTGCCTCCTTTTGGGACTGAATTACTTCTCAGGCTTCAGTCCAAACAAATGACTTAGCGTCCTTAAAATTTGGCTGAATCACATCAATCTTCAAATTCAATCAAAGATTTTCATCTTTTAAAAGTACACTTAAAAAGAAATAAAATGTGAAAAATAAATGTGGTTGTCCCCCAGCACGTGCTTATATGTGTGCATGCATATAGGATGCACACACACATGCAACATACTGCACGTATGCTGTAGTACAGATGGGATTTAGAGTTAAGCTAATCCTAACAACTAAGGTTACAAAAACATTGGAAAAATGAAATAGCCCCCACAATATGGCAAGTACATGCCAGCAAGGAACATTCCACAAGGCCATGCATGGGTAATAAAAGTCCTGAACTTGAAGTAGGAATGCACCTGATTCTCCTTTGAGCAAGTCACTTGACTTCTCTGCTCTTCACTTTCCTCCTCTGACAAATGAGGATAATACCTTCCTTCACATAGAGTTGCTGCAAGGATCAGATGCGTTAATGTGTGTGAAAGTGTTTTGGAAAAGTACTTGTTATCATAACTCATTGGTCCATTATTAAGAGCATCTTCTAGGCCTCCCTTTCTTGGGGATCTCTTATCAGTAAGAATTTTACAGGGATCTTAGCCATCTGCTTTCAAGGAAAAAGAGCCCGCCTTTGGGGTCACATTTTATTCCTGCAGAGCTGTGCCTAGATAGAGCTGTATTTACATCAATGATTACATACAGTCCCTCTGTACCTAGACAGATTGCTCCTTGGTAAACTAATCAGTGCAATTAGATCCTTCCTCTTACGTCCCTTGACGTCTTACTGTGAGAAAAGTGTGAGCTTGATTCTGCAGGTTAAAAATAGGATGTGTTTACGAACAGTAAGGCATTATTTATCTGGAATATTTGTAACTGCTAATGTTGACTGAGCATGTCCTGCATGCATGGCACTAAGCATCTTTCGTACCCACTGAACCGTCATAGCAGGCGGAACCTATGTGCTGCAGTTGTCCCCAGGCCCACTCAGTTGGTAAAAGGGTGCAAAGGATCCAGCTGACAGAGTGAAGCTCCAGAGTTTGTGCTCTCTGCCTGTTCCAGGTTATGAATGCTTCCACATGGGTCAGCTTTTCAAATAGTACTACTACTGCTCCTGTTACTACTGCTGCTGTTGCTGCTGCGACTGCTACTTGCAGCTAACATATACTGAGTGCTTACTCTTTGCCAGGCTCTGTTCCTAATGTCTTAAGTGGATTATCTCACTTCGTTTTCACAGGATTTCTGTGCAATAGGCACTATTATCATTCAATTAGTCATCCAATTAGTAAATGACAGAGCCAACATACAAAACTGGACTATGTAACTACCAGAGCCCCAAAGCATTAGAAATTTTTATAAATATCAATCATTTTTATGGAAACATATTACATTTATTGCATTTCTAAAATATATTACACTTCTGCCTAACTAATATAATTTAATCTTTTCTCTATTCAATATCATGTATACAGGTAATCAGTTTCTGTGTCTTTTACTGTTTTCTTCAATAACAGACAGCAGTTACCACCCTTGCTGTTGTGTCTGCTTTCATCGGCTCCGACTTTAACAGCCTTTTCTATCTTATAGCTCAGTTAACCAAACCCAATTTAAGAAGTTGAATAAGTTTAAGTCAGTCAGGCTTTGCACAGGATCCGAAGAATAAAAAACGATAGTAGAGTTTGTAATAGTTATTTCAATAAATCTGAGGCATCCTTATTTTCAAGAATCTAGTTCAAAGGTTTGAGGTTGTTAAAAGTGCCTGTCAGGAAATAAATCTTTTTATTATCTTAAGGCAAGCATAAAAACTATGTTAAGATTCACTCAATTTTAATTAATATTTTGATAATAAAAATCTATTTTATGGATAAAACAAGCAAACAAACAAATATTTATTCTACTATAGGAGTACAGACCAACTTCATGAGTGTGTTTGCTTCTGGGAACAGGAAGAAAGAGGAAGGAGAATGAAAAGAAATACAGAGAGGATGTTAACTTTATATATATATAACATACACACATATACGCACACACCACACACACACACACACACACACGTATATTTACAGCAAAGATGACAAAAAATTAAACAAAAATGTGTCCGTGGTAGTTTTTTATATTATTCTCTATACTTCTCTGTGTGTTTAAAACTTTTCCAAAACATCTCCAAATTAAAAAAAAAAATCCAAATTGAAGAAAAATATAAAAGAAAATCCTGTTTCCTAAGCCATCCTTGTGTTGTAAAATTTATATTGGTGTAGAAAGAATGGGTTTGGGTGATAACATTGTAATCTCAAATTTGGGGTCTCACTTCTCTTAGTCATTCTTTTCAATTGTTACTTTCTTTAGTATTTTCCCAACATATACTTCTGATCCTGTCATTTAGAAAACTGTAATTATTTTATGGGTGAGTCAGCTGAACTGTTTTAATCAGGCAATATGTGTGACATTAAACATATCACTGCCCCTATCTGCTCTCATTTCCTTCTATCTGTATAAAAAGGAGATTGGATCAAATCAGTGTTTTTAAGGGGCTTCCATATCCTCACCCTACAGCCACAGGAAATCCTCACCCCATAGCCCCAGGGAAAGAAGAGAAGCAAAAGCTCCTAGCAATAGGGGGCTGTAGGCCCCTATATCCACAACACTTGGGTTTTCTATTTTACCTCTTTGCTATCAAACTATATGGTATTTGAACAAAGTGTTCGAGGCTTTAAAATGTATACTTTCAAAACCACTAGATGATATCTAGCAGCAGTTTTGGCTTTAACATGTCAAATCTGGTGGGGGAATAAGCCTACTTCTTAAAAGGCACAGGGTGCCTCCCTGGCTGACTTTGCTCCCAGCACAATTTAGTCTCCTTTCTTGTCTTGCCCTAAAGGGCTGGAGAGAGGGCAGTTCTTAAGAGAATTAGAGCTCTGCAACCTGGAGATACAAAACGAGATTCAAAAGCAAGTCCAAAGCTATTTTTTTCTCTTTTAGACTCATTCTCTCTCATAAAACTTCATTTAACTTACCATCTTAAAGGAAGAAGAGAAAAGAAAAATCCAGACACGGAAAAAAAAAAAACAAACAAACAACCCCTGTGGAATCTTTTTTAAAAAACACAAATCTTGATTTTTTTTTTTTTTTTTAGATGGAGTCTTGCTCTCTCACCCAGGTGGGAGTGCAGTGGCATGATCTCGGCTCACTGCCACCTCTGCCTCCCTAGTTCAAGCGATTCTCCTGCCTCAGCCTCCCAAGTAAGTGGGACTAGAGGCGTGCACCACCACACCCAGCTAAATTTTTTTTTTTTTTTTTTTTTGTATTTTTAGTAGAGACGGGGTTTCACCATGTTGGTCAGGCTGGTCTCAAACTCCTGACCTCAAATGATCTGCCCACCTCAACCTCCCAAAGTGCTGGGATTACAGGCGTGAGCCACCATTCCCAGCCTAATTTTTATTTTTTCAACTTTTAGGTTCAGAAATACATTTGCAGATTTGTTACATAGGTATTAATAAGCTGTGTGTCATGGGGATTTGGTGTACAGATTATTTCATCACCCAGGTAATAAGCATAGTACCCAATAGCTCATTTTTGGATCCTCACCCTCTTCCTACCCTCCACCCTCAAGTAGGCCCCTGTGTCATTCCCTTCTTTGTGTCCATGTGTACTCAATGTTTAGCTCCTACTTATAAGTGAGAACATGCAGTATTTGGTTTTCTGTTCCTGTGTTATTTTGCTTAGGATAATAGCCTCCAGCTCTATCCATGTTGCTTCAAATAACATGACCTCTTTCTTTTCCATGGCTGCATAGTATTCCATGGTATATATGTACCACATTGTCTTTATCCAGTCTACTATTGATGGTAATTTAGGTTGATTCCATGTCTTTGCTATTGTGAATAGTGCTGCAGTGAACATAACACATGCATGTGTCTTTACGGTAGAATGATTTATAGTCCTTTGGGTATATACCCAATAATGGGATTGCTGGGTCGAGTGGTAATTCTGTTTTAAGTTCTTTGAGAAGTCACTAAACTGCTTTCTACAATGGCTGAACTAATTTACATTCCCACTGGCAGTGTATAAGCATTCCCTTTTCTCTGCAACCGCACCAGCATCTGTTATTTTTTGATCTTTTTATAATAGTCATTCTGACTGGTATGAGATGGTATCTCATTGTGGTTTTGATTTGCATGTAGAATCTTTTAAAAACAGTTACCATTTTCTCTAATTCATTAGAAATTGCCATCCTCACCTATGTGTTTTCATCATTAAACTTTCCAAATGAATTGAAATTATATAGTTTTATTTGCCAAACAATTTTTTTGAAATTCTTGCGGAACAATTTTTCTTGTAATTACCGAGAAAAACTACAAGGACTGTTTTTACTACTTTTCATAGCATTGTCTAACTGAACATTTTTATTACATGTGATTAATAATTTTGCTTATATACAACAGAAAAAAGGTTAAATTATCAGCCAACAAGATAATCTGTATTTTTTCACTTTATCTCTTTCATTGATCAGTTGTGACCTGATCATTCATAGAAAATTTGGAAAATTCAGAAAAGAGAAAAAAAGTATAGAAGGATTTTTTTCCCCATATCACAATCCTTTGGTACTATTTAAACTTTGGCATATTCTTTTGTTGGTATTATACTGTATATTCAACTGTGGTTTTACTCTTTTCATCTAACAGTTTATCATAAACCTTTACATATATGATTTAAAATTCATAAAACATTTTTAGTGCCTTTATAATATCTTTATTAAAGATATACCATAATTTTCTTTTCATCCTATTGCTTGACATTAAATTATAAATGTTACATTATTAATAAATAATTGTTTTTGTTTTTGTTTTGAGATGCGGTCTCTCTCTGTCACCTAGTCTGCAGTGCAGTGGCACGATTGTGGCTCACTGCAGCCTTGACCTGCCGGGGCTCAAGCAGTCCTCCCACCTCACAGTCCTGAATAGCTGGGACTACAGGCATATGCCACCACGCCCAGCTAATTTTTTTGGCATTTCTTTGTTGAGATGGGGTTTTACCGTGTTGCCCAGGCTGGTCTGGAACTCCTGGGCTCAAGTGATCTGCCTGCCTTGACCTCCCAAAGTGCTGGGATTACAGGCATGAGCCACCACACCTAGCCTGTGGAACTTCTTGATCAAAGGGTATGGACATTTTTGTATCTCCGTAGCCACACTTTGCATTAGTGCTCCAAAACTCAAGCTATAAGTTTGCAAATAACTTGTATGATCATAGAACAGCTTTGTGCTGTGAACCCAGTCCAACTGGCTATAAGCTTAAATTTTAGTATTCACGCTTTCATACATTCATTCATTCAACTAATCCTTTTTGACCTTTACCGTGTGCCAGGCAGTGTACTAGATAGGCACTGGGGACACAACAATGAACGAAGCAAACCTAGTCCTTGTCCTCTTGGGGTTTATATTTTAGTGAGAGAGGCAATAATCAGATATTTAATATAATATCAAAGAGTGAGATAAGTGCTATGAAGAAAAATAAACCAGAATACATATGTAGGTATAGAAGCCACGCACGGTGGCTCACGCCTGTAATCCCAGCACTTTGGGAGGTCATGGCATGCAGATCACTTGAGGTCAGGAGTTCAAGACCAGCCTGGACAACATGGTGAAACCCTATCTCTACTAAAAATACAAAAATTAGCCGGGTGTGGTGGCGCGTGCCTGTAATCCTGGCTGCTCAGGAAGCTGAGGCAGGAGAATCACTTGAACCTGGGAGGTGGAGGTTGCAGTGAGCTGAGATTGCACCACTGCACACTAGCCTGGGCAGCAGAGGAAGACTCTGTCTCAAAAACAAAAAAAGAATACATATATAGGTATAGAGAATATGACAAGGTGGAGCTCTGTAGGAATTTTGCAAGTGTTCTTTAGTGATTTGGATCAAGGAACGTACTAGACCCACATTTTTCTCAGGAAACATGGAATGTCAAGCTTTACTTTGGTGATAATAGCAGTCCTTTTTGAGGCTTGCTCTTTTTCCCATACGTGTAGAGAAAATTATGATGTGTCTTTGCTCAGAGATCTGGGAATCCAGGCTGCTTTTGATTCCCATCCTGTCAGGCTTCCTGTCCACATCCCCAGCAGGTTCAACCCATCCATCATAATTGTCCCCAGTGGTCCTTAACTATGTCACATTTTCTCAGAGAATATTAGAGGTGTAACAGAAAAGATGAAATCAATGCAGCAGTAAAATGAAATGTGTCTCTAGAAGGAAATTTCACATTTGACTGAAAATAGACCATCTATTTACAAAATCTTCTTGATTCTATTCTGTTTGATCTTCAACCAGATTTTGATCCATCGTGTGTTTTTGTTCCATGAGAATGCATCAAAGGATGGGGATTTTTCTCCTCAGGAAGTGTTTCAGAGTTCAGGAAGACTCATTTGAATAAAGATACCTTTCAAAGCAATTGCAGAAATTATTCCTAGAAAATTGCTGCTGATCTGAGTGGCCTTTACACTCAAGTCTCTTCTTTTATATATCTCTGCTCGATGAGTTCTGTTTTTGCCTTTTATTGTCTTTGTAAAGGTTAAGGACTCTGACTTCCACTTTTAATTGGCACTTAAGGATTACTTAGACAGTTTCTAGATATTATGAACTGAGAGCCATTGACTTGCAGGCCCCAGAATACTGGAACACTACTCTTTGGGGTTCTCTCCCCATGACCACCTTTACCATTAGGTGGTGTGGGCAGTCGTTCATCTATTTTGATTTCAGAGTTACTAGAAAGAGTTTTCTATCTGAAAAATAGAATACGAAAAAAATCCCCCAGGTTTTTTTCATGGTGCATAAAGTGATGCTATTGGAGATAGTTGCCTTTGATTTGATGGCTTTACTGGCTCCAGAAGTTTATTAAAAAGCCAATACCCCTGCAGGGGTGACACATTAAGTCAGAGAGGCATAGGGTATCAAAATTAGAAGTGCCCTGAGTGATCTCTTAATGGAAACTGAAACGCACAGAAGTGGCTTCCCAAGGCCACAGAGGAAGGTGGTAACAGACTAGATTCTGGGTCTTGTTGCTTCTGATACACCACACTATGTTATGTTCATTAGCACAGTGATAGGAATTAGTTTGACAAATTGCTTTCCAGCCTGTCAAATAAGAAAAAATGAGCTGAGTGCAGTGGGTCATGCCTGTAACCCCAACACTTTGGGAGGCTGGGGTGGGTGGATCGCTTGAGGCCAGGAGTTCAAGACCAGCTTGGGCAAGATAGTGAGACCCTTATCTCTACAAAAAAATTACAAAAATTAGATGGGCGTCATGACATGTGCCAGTAGTTCCACCTACTCGGGAAGCTGAGGTGAGAGGATCACTTGTGCCCAGGAGTTTGAGGCTGCAGCAAGCTATGATCACACAACTGCACTCCAGGCTGGATGACAGAGGGAGACCCTGTCTCTAAAAATAATAATTATCGTTCAGTTTTTTTAAAAGAAAAAGAAAAAAACAGCAGATCAAGGCCAGGTTGGCTCTGATGTACAAGGTGGTAGAAGGAAGACTAAGAAGAGCACAGCTTAGTGAGGAGCCATATGGAGAGTTCTAGACAGTTTAGGCTGTGGGCACTGGTGGTACGGGGGTAGGGGTCAGCATGGGGTAGGGTGGGGAAGAGAAAGCACCCGATGGGAAGGAAGAGGGGCTGATGAAAGGAAATGGAAGAGTAGCAAAGACACACTTCTTATAGTACTTGTTCTCCTTCCTTTGGTTATATATGGATTTGGGTTGTTTAGGAACAGAATTTTGTCTTATAGTAACAAAAATACTGTCTTAGAAATTAAGAAGATCTGCCAACTAGCTTTGTGATCTTGGGCAAGTCATTTAACCTCTCTGAGCCTCAGTTTCCTTCTCTATAGTAAAAACCACATTGACTAGGGCTAAGGCACTGTTAAAGGTTCTTGACACATACTGTAATCATCATAGCAACTCTGCAGGGACCTCTCATTTTTACAGATAAGGAAATTTAGGTTCAGAGGGTGTAGTAACTTGCCCAAGAGTATGTAGCAGATATTGGCAAAGCTTGGATTTGAACCCAGGTTAGCTGGACTTAAGGCCAAGGCTAATTTCTCTGGGCCCGTAATAGCCTATTGAGCAAAAGGCAAGGGCAGAGACCTTCAAGTTCCCTTGTCCTCTAAAATTCAGGCCTGTGACTATGCTGAATTCTGGACCACTGATTAGGTCAGCTAGTCTCTCTGAATATCATGTACATCTTTTGAACAGTTCTAGCCAGCTGAGGTCCTGATGTTTATTCTATAGAAAGCTCAACACATTGTGGACCCTTAACACAATTTAAAAGCAGAGTCAGACAAATAGCATCCCTGGTCTTTGAGAAAGAATAAGGACTCCATCTCTGAGGGACATTCCATTCATATTCTAAATGCAAACTCTCATTTAGAGCCATAAGGTGCAGAAAGAACTTACTCTTTTTCACACAGTGCAATTGCCTGGGCTAATTACTAATGGATATGTTTGGGTATTTGAGAAACTGAACATTGGCTTTTAGTTTCAGAAGGAATTTAGTCTATCCTTCTAGGCAATGGAATGATTATCATTCTCTAAAGATGATATCCATGTGGTATTATCCCAAATACTTGGCCATTTGCCACTATGAGATCCTGCTTGTATCTGATTATGGATCCAGTTTAATGCCACACCCACATACTGTCCACATAAATGAAAAGAACATTTTTCATAAAGACATTTGTCTTAGAAATGTGATTTTCTTTGTGGTAGTTATTTCTAAATTTTATTTATTTATTTATTTATTTGAGAGACAGAGTTTCACTCTGTCACCCAGGCTCGAGTGCAGTGGTGTGATTATAGCTCACTGCAGCCTCGAACTCCTGGGCTCAAGCAATCCTCTCACCTCAGCCTACTGGGTAGCTAGGACTACAGCTGCGCACCACCACACCCAGCTAGTATTTCTAAATTTTAGAATGCAACACTGGGTCTATCTTTTTTGCTTAACATCTGTGACTTACTAACATATGTAATCATCATCCTGCTTTCCTGTTTTTTGTTTTGGATTTAGAATTTTGCCTAAATAACTGCTCCAGAAACTCTCAAAGTTATCTAATTAGCGATTACACTTTGCAAACAAAGAACATTTCCCAGCTAGTTAGTTAGAGCAAGATGCTAATAATTAGGCCACAGGTTTGGGCTTCATGTGGGCCAATTAGTGAATACAGGCATCTCGCAAAGGTATGATTGTGACCCAAGAAGCACCAGGTGAGAATACAATGTTTTGACAGAAATCCTTCTTGGCTAGAAGGAAAAAAAAAATTGCTGTCAAGTCAGTAATATCATATTGGGAGTACAGCACATCTTAAAAAAGGAGGGAAAGAGAGAGGAAGGAAGAGAAAAAGAAAAAGAGAAAGAAGAGAGGGAAGGGGAAAGAAGGGAAGGAGGGAGGGAGGAAGGAAGGAAAGAAAGGAAGGAGGGAGGAAAGAAGGCAGAGGAAAAGAAAAAGAAGGAAAGAAAGAAGAAAGAAAGCCAACAAATAATAGTAGATAAGTTCACAGAGATAATAAAGAATAACAGAATGAGCCAGAACCTGAAGCATGGCATGACCTTTAATCAGGGCTCTTATTCCTAGCAGGCTGTGAAGCAGCTTTGTCTTTACCTGCTCAATGGATCTCAAAATGCTGATGCACTGCTTTAATTTGGGAAGCCTTTCTCTTGAGAGGCATGTCTTTTCTTGCTCCAAGTCTAAAGTGCTCCCAAGTGTGGCATTCTCTGTGACAGATGTACTACAGTTATGCTTTAGCTGACTCCAAACCGATAGCTTCCCAGTGCCTGAGTGGTCTGTTTGATGTCCAGGAGTATGTTTCCTTTGAGAGCAGGTCTTTGCTGGAATATCATCCAAGAAGGTAGAAAGGTGTAATCCCTTTGTTCTAAAACAGCCACTGATAAATTTTGCTCCCACTGCCACCCAAAGCTGTTCTTTCAGAAGGTCTAAAATGCATTTGCTGATGTACGTAAAAACCCTAGACCCACCCCATGGAAAGGCACTGTCTGAGAGAGACGTGAGTTCTCTCCTTTCTCAACTTCTGCCAAGGTTGTCCCATTTTCATAGATGGTCCTAATTCCACATGTCTCGCTGTGAAGATAAGAAGTTTCAGAATATTGCCAAGAAGACAAGATTCTCTGGCAAATCTCCCATCGATAGCTTTGCTTCTTATAGAAGTCTCAGAGTCCTGTTGACTGAATCACACGTGACTGGCAGGACCAGCCATCTCCATACATGTCCATCTGTGATTATTTTGCATGTCTGTTTCTCACTGATGAAGCACTGTCATTCTTCTCTGAATTCTAATTCCTAGTATCAGAGACCGTTCCTGAAGGGAGGGAGCAATGTGGCCATAGAGGCCATTTCTGTCGGAACATGTGCCACTTGTCTTCTACCAGGAGTGGCAGCCTCTCCTGCCAGCACTGGTGGCTGCTGAAGGGGGCATTACTTCTCCAACTTTCTCTTGCCCATCCAAGAAGAAGGAATTTATTTTCATCTACCAAGTAGCTTGCATTCTCTTCTGGCACCCTGATTAGATCAGAAAGGGATAGAAGCTTGGCGAGAAGATTTTTTCCCTCATTTTTATGCCTTATAACAACTCAAGTTAAAAGTACACAAAAAGCTCACTGCTGTTTAAAGTCTGCTTCTAAAGTGAAAGGAAATTTGCACTTTTGGACTTAACACTTGTTTTTCAGCATTTTTACTTGAGATGGCAGTCTAATTAATTATTCCACGGCCCAGGACCGGAGAAAAGAAAACGCGTGAATAATCTGATATAGTAATACTCAACACAGTGCTGTGGCGTAATCGTTATGGATAAATTGCTGGGGGGGGGGGGTTCTTTGAGTTTTTTGAAAACTCTTCAAAATGCGAAGAGCAATAATAACCCTACAGTTTGGTAAAGATGGGCTTATACATCTGAGAACGCTGACATGTTGAAAACAATCTATTCCTTACATACCTAAGCAAGAAGAAACAATTATTACAGTAAGTTAACACCGGGTTTACTGACGAGAACTCAGGGCCTGAAAATCTGTACCCTCCCTCTCCCCCAGCCCCTCCAAGCCATCAGGAACATTTAGATCTTGGGCAGAGTGTCTGTTTTCAGTAGAATAGGTTCTGAGAATTGAAATGTAGTGGTTACAGAGTGGTCATTGACACAACACAATTTACCTTTCCTTTTTTTTAGGTGGGGGTGACATGTATTGCTATTGTCATCTAAACAACCTCTGATTTGATTTTTTAAATAGCATTTATTATTTTTAACATAGAAAGTGTAAAGAACAAAAAAAATTGCTCAGCATCCGAGTCTTAGAAATTTACCAATTATAAATAAAAGTATTTTCATAGCTTAAAACGTCAATACAGGTGGGAACAAAATGAAAAGCAAATGCTCCCTTGGTTTTGTTATCAGATTTGTGATCCTAATCCACCTGGGACAGCCCCAGATATGTTCCTAAGAAGAAACCAGACTTAAGAATAAAAGAACACGTGTCAAGAGAAACCTAAGAATGACAAAGGTGATAACATATAACATAATGTTCCTTGTAAAAATGACCTCTGGATATTAAGAGAAGATGGCAGAAGAACTATAAAATGCTAAAAAGTGATGATCTTTTATGAAGTCAGAAACAACTTTTAACGGGCACATTTGAAGTTATCCTAAGGAATGCGAAGAAAGGCTTCGCCCTGTTTTTCAGACTGGTGGATAAGCTGTGATCAAGGAATCAGCAACATGCTTCTCAGACCATGCGTGCATGTGTAAAAACTAAATCACAGAGATTGGGGGTCAGGTGATTGTATCAAAGTAAACTAAATGCATAATTTTTTATGACTGGTTTCCTTGAACAATTTTATAACACTTTTATAAAAATGTTAATAGATTTGAGTGATCTCTAAGATATCCATCTGGTAATGAGTTTTAATGATATATACTAGCTAGACTTTCGTATTATGACGTGTGTGTTAAATCAGTGCTAGGATTCATATCTTCCCACCATTGAATGCTAAATGATAATGTAGTGTGTGTCTTGACCACTCATTTAAAGGAGATCATAATATCTTTCACTTCTAAAATATATTTCTTTTTTTCCACAGGCCATGAAAGTCAAAACACCTTTGAGAGCCCTGAAATCACTGTGGGATTATGACTTTTTAATTTATGATGGTGTCATAGACAATACAGCCCCAGACTTCTTAGCATTCAAGGAACATTTTAGCTTAGCTTGGGGAGGTATTTTTTCTCTCTTGGAACACGTCGAGAAGTTTCTCAGGAACTATGCTATACCAGAAGTCAAAATAAAAGGGAATAATTTGGTGGCCCTCCTTCCAGAGTTTGAGCTGACGAATAAACTTAGCAGATATGACCTTCTCTCAGTGTTAGAGGACCCAGCTCATGTCCAAATGCTGATAAATCTTCCAGGGCAAAGGTACAAGGGCCAAGATGGAAATTCGGAGGCCGCCATGAAGATCCAAGCCACATGGAAATGCTACAAAGCAAGAAAATTCTTCCTCTTTTATCGCCAGCAGAAGTGGGCATCAGGTGTGATTGCCATTGCTTGGCTGTTATATTGCCATAAGACTCGACTAAAGAAGATACTAAAGGAATCACGTCAGAGACACCTGGAGAATTTTCGCATTCGAGCCAAGGTGCACAAGGCTGCCAGCTGTTAAGGCAGACCTCTTTTTCTAAACATTTCGTGCTTGAGCGGTTGTAATAAGTTGTCTCTTTATCTTCCCTTTCTCTTTCCAACTACCCTCCTCGCCTCAGACTCCCACGCTTTTCACTCCCCTCAATGTATGATGCACAAACCCCACATTTGTTTGTGCATCATAGTTTAGCCCTAATCAAGAATCTGGCTTTCGTGCCTGCAAAATCTGTTGCAATTTTTCTATAGAAAAAAAAAAAGTCCCTTCACTTTGACTATGGTAGTTCTGTCAGAAAATCAATGTTTTAACTGCATTACTTTTTCTCCCTATATATACCTTCTGGCACTTTAATTTGCTCAGAAAAAAAAAAATCCTCTCTTGTCTACATTGCTGTCACCACTTTGTCAGAAAGTATTTAAGTTTGCAGACAGCCTTTTAATTAGTGCTCACAATTTCATTTATGTTTGCTTTCTCTTTTTTTCATTCATATTCTGTTAATTAAGTGAGCTGCCTCTAATCTTCCCCTGCCAGTAGCATCATGTAGCCACCTAATTAAATTAATTGGGGAAGATGTTTTAAGTATGTAATTAAATCAATTAATATAATTTATGCCTGGCTTAACTGTACAGTGGAAAAACAGCTGAAGTTTGACTAGATGAATCCACTACAGCTTCCTGTCACTGATCAATGCTCTTCTTGATTTTTAGCATCTGGCAGCCAACTGGAATCGCATCAGGACCTCCAGGAGGACTATTATCCATATCCCATCATTAGGTATAACACTTTTGCCTGCAAATCTATCAGCAACCTCTATTACCCACCACATTATGGCTCCTTGATTGAGTTCAAGGAAGGCCCCTTGTTTTATTCAAATTGGTCTCGGCAGGAAAATGTTCTCGACATGATGAGAGTAATAACACAGGGCCCTCGCTTGAAACGGCGTTTAATTTGGGGATTAAGCAAATAAAGTCATTATGTGGGGGCTGCTATTCAGTGGAGAGGTGATTTGCTGTAATTCGCTTTCATCTGTATGAAATGAACTAAAAAGTTGTATTTTTCCCCCTGAAATAACAGATAATGTTTTCGATCTTCTTTAATGATAGAAGAACACAGGCTTGTATGTGTTGTTGCTGTTACGCCAATAAGCCAGGATATTGCTTGTACACTGTTTTTAATCAAATGTGCAGTCAAAATGATAAGCTACATTCTCTGAAATTATTTAGTTCTAATTACGAGCAGATGGGATGCTTTATTTGCACCTAGGGCGCCTGAGCAAAAGGAAATGCTGTGTGAACAAGAATAATTAAGAAGTTGAATAGTGTTTTTTGTGCTTAAATAATCTGCAGTTTCATGTTAATTAGCACTAATGTAATTATTTAATTACATTTATGAATTGGGGAACTTAAAAGCTGTTGTCTGAAACACACTGGTAAAAAAGGTATGCCAAAATGACATTGGGAATTTCAGAAATTTGCATTGGAGTTTCTTTTAAGACATGAGCTACTGTCAACATGTTTGGGATTTGTTTGCTTCCTTATTTTGTTTTGTTTTGTTTTGCATCTCACTAGTGTGTTAAATTTCCTTGGTGAGGTCAGATTTCCTAAGCTGACTTGGTAGAGTTTTGACAAGCAGCACAACCCATTGAATCTCTTTGTTACATACATATTAGCTCTTTGTTAAAGTCTTTTAAGTAGAGCAATGCATTAAGTGATCTGTTGTAACAGAATTCTGGATTGCAGTTTATTCATATTCATATGTGAGCATAACCAGTTTGTGTACTTATGTGTAGTGTAGAAACATAACACATTTAAACAGTAATATGAAAAGAAAAAACATTTAAATCATTATACAATACAATTATTTTTAAATTAGTAAAATATCAATAATAAAATAAGGCAATCTTTTCAAGACTCTGGAGTACTTAGATCTAAGTACTTACAGAAGGTTAAGAAAATACTTGCATTGCACAGAGCCTTTTAGTTTTGGTCTACCTCATGGCTCATGAAAGAAATTTGTTTCTTCTTAGGATCTAAGTGAGGTATAGGATCTGAATTTCATTCTAAGTTAGGCTTTTGTTTTGATGAGACTACTTTTACACACAAAATTAGTTCACACACAGAAATTGCACTTGTAGTTGATTGCAACCAAAGAGGCTAATTGCAGACTCCATTAGTTGACTTGAGTCCTTCGAATAAGGTGCAGGAGGCTTTGCTTCTGCAACTAATTGTGGACCAGACCTGATATTATATGGGAAATTTTGTTTTGCTTTCTCTATACAGGGCCCCCCACTTTGCAAAGTTGCTTAGCACAAAGGTGTGATAGACACAAACTTCTTTACTCCTATACTCCCACCTCTGACCCTCCTAAAAACTTCCATGCAGTCTGCTCTGCAGAGAAGCTTGATACAAAGGAGTTTCCAAAGAAGTAAAAATTTGAAAGTAATCGTTATGTAAACTAGGTAATAAAAAAAATTTGAGTGAAAGTGTCTTAAAATTTCAAAAGGGCTTACTGAATAAAAATTATGTGGGAGTTCCCAGCACTTTGGGAGGATTGCTTGAGGCCAGGAGTTCAAGACTAGGCTGAACAACATAGTGAGACCCTGTTTTAGAAAGTTTCAAAAATTAGCCAGGCATGGTGGCGCAGGCCTGTAGTCCTTCTACTGAGAAGGCTAAGGAGGGAAGATCACTTGAGCCCAGGAGTTTGAGATTACAGTGAGCTATGATCATCCCACTGCATTCCAGCCTGGATGACAGAGACACTGTGTCTAAAAAAATTAATAAAATAAAATAAATTAAGTGGGAGAATAATCTGGTCAAAGAAGCTAGAAATAGAAAACGTTATTTTAAATATGATATTAAAACTAGTTTTCTTCTGGATTACACATATTCAGTTTAAATAAATACATAATAAATATGAAAGTCTTCCCTAATGTAGCAATTTTTGTTTGTTAACAACATGATACCCATTTTAAAGAAAAACTGCTAATTATGTAATTTCTAAGAGATAAGAACAAGCTCAGATTTCTTCTCAAATGAGCATTTTAAAAGATTAATTGCACACTTTCAAAAGAGAATAATACCTGGGCTTTGATCCTATAGTATTTGTTTCTACAATCTTTGTTTTGGATTTTTTTTTTTTTTTTGAGACAGAGTCTCACTCTGTCACCCAGGCTGGAGTGCAGTGGTGCGATCTCGGCTCAGTGCAACCTCCGCCTCCCGGGTTCAAGCAATTCTCCTGCCTCAGCCTCCTAAGTAGCTGGGATTATAGGCATGTACCACCACGCCTGGCTAATTTTTGTATTTTCAGTAGAGACGGGGTTTCACCATGTTGGCCAGGCTGGTCTGGAACCCCTGACCTCAAGTGATCCACCAGCCTCAGCCTCCCAAAGTGCTGGGATTATAGGTGTGCGCCACCGCATCCGGCCGTGCTTTGGATTTTATACAAATGACTTGTGAACATTAAATTAAGTAACAACAAGCTGTCATCTCCTACCTATTCCACAGATAGAATTCTCAAACTATGTATATATTTTTAAGGATATAGGGTACCCTTTTTTTGTGTACCACATCCCTGGGAGTCCTTAAAGAAGATTTCAGCTAGATGCCACAAACTTCTTTGTCTCATGCACCAGGGACTGACCTATACAATTCATAAAAATAGAAGTGGATGAAAGTGAAGCAAATTTTTTCTCTAAATGTACTGGAAGAAAACTAATCTATTCAATCTAGTAATTTCATTTCCAAAGTTGAGACAGATTCACTAGTCAAAATCAGTTGGTAGGACTGTCTGGTTCAGGTAGGCATTTAACACAAGTTGCAGCCTTGTCCTCTTTTTCTCTTGCCATAGGAAATTTGCTGTAGAATTAGCTCTACAAATAATTACACCATGCTGCTAGCCAATTGGGGCTGCACTAACTTGTTTGAACCCTTCAAATGAAAGCTAAGTAGTTGATAACTGCATAATATATTGTAGTTGTAAGCATTTGGTTATTTATGCAGTTTTGCACACATGGGAATAATTGCATTTTCCAAACTGGTGATCACAGAAAGGATGGCCTTTCAGTAATGTTTTTGACCACAAAATATTTATAAAGTATTTTAAAATCTGTGGCTTGGTAATATGAACAGTAAGACAATTAAACATTGTGGAGTAACCTCTTTGAAAGGAGGACTTAGGCCAGGTGTGATGGCTCACGCCTGTAATCCCAATCCTTCAAGAGGCCAAGGCGGGCAGATCACGAGGTCAAGAGATCGAGACCATCCTGGCCAACATGGTGAAACCCCGTTTCTACTAAAAATACAAAAATTAGCTGGGTGTGGTGGCACGCACCTGTAGTCCCAGCTACTCAGGAGGCTGAAGCAGGAGAATCGCTTGAACCTGGGAGGCGGAGGTTGCAGTGAGCCGAGATCACGCCACTGCACTCTAGCCTGGAGACACAGCGAGATTCCATCTCAAAAAAAAAAAAAAAAAAGAAAAAAAAAAAAAGAAAGGAGGACTTATGAAACTTGATTGTTATATATTTCAGATAGTATTCCTAGATATAACAAAAATTTTAGCTATTTTTAACCCACAAGAGAAGTGGAATGCTGCTGTCAAAAAAACCTGATTTGCCTTGTAATTTTATAAGATGATAAAGAAACATTTTTCAGAGTTTATAGGCTGATCTCTTAATTGGATATTACCTATTTTATCATTTTTATTAATATAATTATAACAAAATAATCTACAGTGGTTCATAACAGGAATAAAATATTAGGGTCTATTTTAAGCAAAATCTATCAATCAAATGAGAAAGAACCTGAAGAATCCTAATTCCTCTAGAAAAACCAGATGTCTAAATAAAACCTACAGACTAATTTTGCTCCCAGTTTCTTTGGCCAAGTATTTCCTCCACTTCTAATTTAACCCCTGTGCTTCTTTACTGCAGCACATCACTTGGTGCTACGTATAAACTCAGTTGCTTTTTAAAATATATTGACATTAAATGAGACGTGCCAAGTATGGGGCTCTGCTGCTGTGAGCAGTATATGAAGCCACTGCCAGCCAATTAAACCCCCAGGGATGAGTTTTCACTCTCACTTCTCCTCCTCCTTTAAAGTAAAAATAGAGGTGGGATTTTTTTTTCTTTTCTCTGTGTAATCTTTTATTTCACTGCCAATTGACTTGATGACTAAAAAGAATGTATATAGTTCAGTTCCATATTTTCCCTCTGTGCCCTATTTTAGCAAGTTATTCTTGGGGTTAAAACAAGTAGTGGTCTTCAAATTCTTCTTTCCATAAAAATTATGGATCCTGTTATTATGAAGTTCATGAAATACAGCATTTTCCAGCTCATCTGTACTTTCACAGAAGCCTACGAGAAAGGATAGGGAAACTTACTTTTGTGTGCAACCGATCATATGCTGAACTGAGAAAGTCCCAAATGCTTATGAGACTCTTGCTTCCTAACTCTGTGCTCTTCTGCCAAGAGATAAAAGCTTGAACTCACCTACATTTGTGAACAGGGGCAGAGTGGAGGATGGCAGCCAACGGCGTTAGATCTGCAATCACTTTTTACTATGCCTCCACGCACACTGGCACCTTTCTGCTTTCTCTACTATGAGCTGGAGTCACCTGATACCCAGTTCAATGCTGCTTTTTACTTTTGAGTTGACAGCTCAAAGACAAGATGGATGTTGTTCCGTCCACCTCAGGCTAGGAAATCTGGACTTTCAATAAAATCTTTGCAGTCTTCAACATATATTTTGGCAAGTAGTATAGAATCCATAGTTTAGCTATGGTGTTGCCATACTAGATCCTTGGGATAGGTGTACTGCCAAGACTTCCCAGACAGCATTTCCCAGAAATATCCAGATCTTTCAGGATCAGGAACAAAGTACACTTAAACTTTAAAAATGCTTTATAGCCCAAACACACACATATTTGTATTCACCCATGTAATTGAAATCAACACTCATTTATACTGGTTAGATCAGAGTTGGTCCCATGATCTTGTAATATGAAATTATCCAATTGGTCTTGAGCTATATGATGTTGTACCACGAAATACAGAAACAGCATTGAACTGGGTGTCAGGTGACTCCAGCTCATAGGCTTTTCATGAGATCTATTAATATTAGGATATGCTGTAGAAGGAATTTTTCACTATAAAAGATAACATCCTTTACACTCATAAAAAATATTAAAAGGCTTGTTCAGTGGTTCTCAGGACCCCTTTACACTCATCATGATTATTGAAGACCGTAAAGAACATTGGTTTAAGTGGATTATATCTGTCATTATTAACTGTATTTGAAATTAAAACAGTAATTTTTAAAATGTTTATTAACTTCTTTTAAAATAACAATAATAAGCCCACTACCAACACTAATCTAAATAACATATTTTTGAAACATAATTATTTTCTAAAGCAAAAAAAAATTAGTGAGAAGGGTAGGATTGTCTGACAGGTCTGAAAAATTAATGGAACATGGTTGGATTCTCATATCTGCTTCTGTATTCAATCTGTTGCAATATGTTGTTTTGGTTGACTCACATGAAGAAAATCTAGCCCTACACAGATAAGTATTTGGAAAATGAAAGAATAATTTGTATGTTTTATAGCCTTTTCAGATAGTTGTGTATATTCTTCTTTGACTTTATACTAAACTCCACAATGGTAATTCTAAGTGTTACTTGCAATGTGGAATCTACAATCATATTAATAAACTTTTTGTCTTTTGTAACTTGTAAGAGAACAAGATTGAAAAAGGCAAAGAACATCTTAGTATAATTTTGAAAATAGTTTTTACCTTGCAGACTCCCTGAAAGGTTCTCAGTATCCCCTAGGGTTCCCAGATCACAATTTGAGAATCATTGGTGATATGGTTTGGTTCTGTGTCCCCACCCAAATCTTATTTTGAATTGTAATCCCCACATGTTGGAGGAGGGGCCTGGTGGGAGACGATTGGATTACAGGGGCAGGTTTCCCCCTTGCTTTTCTTGTGGTAGGGAGTAAGTTCTCACAAGAGCCGACAGTTTTAAAGTGTGGCACTTCCCCCCTCGTTCACTGTCTCTCTCCTGCCACCATGTGAAGAAGGTCTTTGTTTCCCCTTCACCTTCCGCCATGATTGTAAGTCTTCTGAAGCCTCCCCAGTCATGTGGAACTGTGAGTCAAATAAACGTTTTTTCTTCATAAATTACTCAGTTCTTTTTTTTTTTTTTCGAGATGGAATTTCACTCTTGTTGCCCAGGCTGGAGTGCAATGGTGCAATCTCAGCTCACCGCAACCTCCGCCTCCTGGGTTCAAGCAATTCTCCTGCCTCAGCCTCCCAAGTAGCTGAAATTACAGGCATGTGCCACCACGCCCAGCTAATTTTGTATTTTTAGTAGAGATGGGGTTTCTCCATGTTGGTCAGGCTGGTCTCGAACTCCCAACCTCAGGTAATCTGCCCACCTCGGCCTCCCAAAGTGTTGGGATTACAGGTGTGAGCCACTGTGCCCAGCCATGTAGTTCTTTATAGCAGTGTGAAAATGGACTAATACAACTGGCTTTAGTTGCATGCAATGCTGTGCTAACCACTGAGAAAAGTTTAAACAAGAGAACTTCCTTAATTTTTTGAAGGTGAATCCATTTGGTCCATTTGGTTTGAGGATGTTTTCAAAACTCAACAAATGTACTTCCATGTTTTCTACATCTTTATACCAAAATTCCCTAATCCCCTTCAATAGCCCCCCAAAAAACCAACTATTTTATTTTAATCTAACTGGCAATTGATATACTATATAAATAACCCAGATAGAGCTGTTTCTTGCCATCTTTTGGGAACCCACCTTCTTGCTTTCTAGTGTCTTGTGCCTTCACACTTGCATAAGTAATTAAAGCCTGGTTACAACCACAGTGTCTAGATCATAGTTCTCTATTATTATAAGATGCTGATATGCAATCATTTGTGAGTATATCATGTGTCTTCTTATTTTTCTACCATTAGAATACCAAAGTTTTCTTATGAATTGGAGCAATTCCAGATTATCTCTGTATCAATGTCACTCTTCTTCACCTTTCTTCCAGTGTGCTCTCTTGATTAGGAGAGAAAGGGATGGAGTAAGCTTGAGTATGCTGCTGGGAGGATGTGATGCATTGAACATCACTGATCATGAGTTTCAAAATGAGGAAAAGGTTGAGAACTATTCCTCCAGATCACCAAACTGAGGCATGAATGACTACCATCCCAGGCTAGAGTGATGAGATAAACAACTACTACTTGGTAATCAAGAGTCTGTTGTTAACCTCTTCTCTGCCTTGAATACCATTATAAGAAATAGGACTTGGGAGACAAAAGAAACTAGGAGTCACCCACTGGGTAAGAAGCTGAGTTTTCAAGAACGTATGATCTGCTGCAACAACAGGGGCCTGTCACAGAGGCATGCACCAGTGCCAAGGGGGCTCAGTCACTCAGTGTGGCCTTGCTCATGTTCTTGGGTTTCTGTGGTTACTGTGAAAGAAAAGCCAATCCTAGCAGAGCTAGTTTGCTGGATGCAAAGAGGCAATTAGTGTCATCTGATAGATGTTTATGCAGAAAGAGACTGGGAAAGGCTGTGAAGGTAGAAGTGAAGATGGAGAAATGATTGCCAGTAACCCTTGATGAGCAACCTTGGTTCAATGGGGGACCAGAAGTAGTAGATGAGTAACTTCAGAGAGGCAGCTCTCAGGTAAGTTTCTTTGATGTAGAGACAATAATATTTCACAACTACTTATTTGAGAAAAGACGGAACTCTCTATCAAACTAGGAATATTTTTCAGGAAATGAGAATGGCCATAAGAAAAGAGGCTGTGATCCTTTCTATAGTGATGAGGAATAGAGAGTGCCTCTTTCTGCTAGTGTTGTATTGTTCTGTGCTAATGAGGACCTGGAAAAAGCTACAAATCCCACTTACCATTCTTTGAATTCTCCAGAAGTTCTCCAGCTTAGAGACCCAATTTTAGAAGAGTTGAAAGAAGGGGGAGTGATGAGAACACACAGGAGAAAGGGCTAAGAATTTAAAAGACAGGCCGGACATGGTGGCTCATGCCTATAATACCAGCACTTTGGGAGGCTGAGGTGGGTGGATCACTTTAGCCCAGGAATTTGAGATCAGCCTGGGCAACATGGTGAAACCCTGGCTCTACAAAAATTACAAAAATTAGCCAGGTGTGGTAGTGTGCACCAGTAGTCTCACCTAATCGAGAGGCTGAGGTGGGAGGATCACTTGAGCCCAGGAGGTTGAGGCTGCAGTGAGTCGAGATTGCACCACTGCATGCCAGCCTGGGCAACAGAGTGATACCCTGTCAAAAAAAAAAAAAGAATTAAAAGATTTTTTGAGTACGGGCTTCACACGTGTTTCATTCGTTTATTTGACTGGAGATTTCACAAGTGCCTGCTCTAATGTAGCTAAGAGTCTGGTTACAGGAGCTAGAGTGATGCAGGGGAAAGAAGAAATGGACAACAAAGTAAACAACCAAGCAAAGAAATATGTAACGACAAAATGAGAAAAGGGTGGTGAAGAACAGGTGCAAGAGAATAACAGTGAAGGGAGACTAAGAACTTTAGAAAAGGGTGGTCAGGCATACCCCATGATGATGAGGACCTTATTGCCTCAAGAGAGACCTAGCAACTCTTCTCTTCTGCTTCCCTCTCCCACTTCTAAGGACTCTGACAATTACACCTGGCCCAGCCAGATAATCCAGGATAATCTCTTGATTTTAAGGTCAGTTGATAGCAACCTTAATTCCATTAGCAACTTTATTTCTCCTTTGTCATGTAACCCAATATATTCACTGGTTGTGGGTATTGGAACTTGGACGTTTTTGAAGGGCCATTATTCTGCCTACTACAACAACTGAAAATAAAAGTGAGAAAAGAGGCCAAAGCTCTTTGTCCCTTCTGGACTTCTTCTCTGCTTACACTTGGAGAGTCTTTTATTTTATATAACTAAATTTCTCACAAGAGCTAATATGTAGTATCTAAACCGTATAATAATTGCTAGGTTTATGTGACCTTGGACAAGAGACAAGACACTTACCTTGAGTTTCCTTATCTATAGTATGACAGGATTGAGGTTGATAGTCTCTCAGAACTCCCCCAGTGTTCCTAATGATACCCTTGAAGAAACCATATCATTGTAGATTATATCCCAAAGTGCAATGTCTCATCGCCACTGGGCCTGTCTACTGAACTCCCGCAAACCATGACATCCTTGTTGATAGTTTTGTGGTTAAGTCACTGTTATATTTAGCATATACTATCAGCATAGATGAAATCTTTTCACCTGTCAACACATATACTTTATGGATGTATAAAACAAAACAAGTCTGACTTAAAAAAATATATTGACTCCCAACTTCTGCTCTGCTGATGTCATTGTACATTGCGTTGTATCTTGTCCATGTAGAATGGTCTGTTGCTTGTCACAGAGTTTGTTGTTGTTGTTGTTATATGTTTTGGAAACATCCATACCTTGTAACATTAAAATACCTTGTGTTTATAAAGCACTTTGCAGCTTACAAGGTGTTTTCATGTCTGTAACTGCATGTGATTTTCTACAACAATGTTCCAAGATTAGCATACACTTCTTTAAAATGGGTGTATTCTATGTAGACATTTTATATGCATTCTTGATCAGTGGTAACAGAGGTCCCAAGTAATTTGTTGGAAAACTGACTTCAAACACTGGAATGGAACACAGACTTATTCACTCACATGCTGCGTATGTGGCAACAAAGTGATCAGACATCTTTTATATTTTAAATTGGACATCATCTTAATGAGACATATTATACTGCTTTTATCTTTACTTTTGAAAGGCAATGCAGTCATGGAATGCTCTCAGGCACTTTTCTTAATCACACTTTATTCTTTAGGCATTTTCCTGCCTTTTTATACTCTTGCTATATGTTATCCACAATACATCTTTCTAAACATTTATTTGAATATAGATAAAATTATACATATGCAAAATCCCAAGTTACAATATTGCAGTCACACATAAAGACATTGGAGTTGTAACTGCCTATATTAGCTTTTATATGTGGAATGGTTCTCTAAATTATTTGAAAGATTAGTAATTTTTCAAAAATGATTCGAACAGCTCATTTGTCCTTCTGCCTCTCTCTTTAATTCTTAAGTCCAGATGCAAAGCAAAGAGAGACTTTTAGATGATTGTAAAGTCATTTAATTTCCAGACATTGTCTAGTGTTTAAACACTGACATCAAAGCAAAGAGCCAATTATCAGAGTTCATTTGGTCTGAAGCCCCATTGCCTGAATTGCTATAGTTTTCCTTATGCTGAAAAGGAAATGTGTGTCACATCTTGAAGATGTAGTATATGAAATCACTTTATCTAGAGCAGTTTAACTTGAAATGTGTGTTTGGGCTCACTAACCACAAGGAGGCATTGAAGCATCTCTTCAAAATGTGAAAAGCAATTTTAATGAAGAAAAAAAAAGTTACACCTACAGTTGTTGAATTTCATATAAGCAGTTATACCTGCTTGTGAGTATGCATGCTTTTTAAGTTTATGTTTTGATTCACTTTTTTTAATGACCTGAAATATCAGCAGAAAGTATTTCCGCTGTTGTTTCTTTTGTGAGAGATTTTTGGACAATAGTAATTCATATGTGTTTTCCCTTCTGCTACGTTTCCAGTGGAAATGAAGGCAAACTGCAGGACTTTTATTAGTACTGACAAAGTAACTGCATTAGCTCTTCTTGCCCTTTGAAAGTTAAAAGTTCTTGTGACCGTGAGCAGAAGTTGATTTCTTTAGTATTTGAATTATTTAAATACATATTCCTGACAGCAAGGGATTTATCTGAAATCTATGTGTCACTTTAGAATGATTCTGGAACACATCTTCAAAATACCACATAAGAAGCTCACATTAAGAAGCCAAAACGATATTTTTTTTAACCTGAGCATGATTTTCTTACACATCCTTGTAAACATTCATATTGCATGTCAGAAATTTTCTCCATGTTTTGTCATCTTGATTCTTAGCAGCCTTGTTGGTACTGAAAAATGTGAACCCCTCTGTTACAGAGTATGTTGCTTAGCACATCTTCCAGAATAATGTTTAATTCCCCCGAGAAACAAGCACCTCATTCTTCGGGATTGGGTTGTTTCTGTAAGATGCTTCAGAGAAAATTTTTTCCTGGAAATATGGACTGTGACATTTTGAAATTCTCTTGTGCCATTTTGCTATATCGACTTGCTCTTTCTGGGTTTTGACACCTTGTTTGCCTTTTAGGGTATTCCCAGCCTGTGAGAGAACATATTGCCGATTTCAACACACAGCAGAACATGCAGCTGGGGAGGCTGTGTGACATCTTAGGTACAGTAAATAGTTTTACACAAATGACTCTTTGGAATGTTTATCAGTGGATGTTGATAGAATGTGTTGTTTTGTTTGTTTGTTTGTTTTTTGCTTATTTTTTTCCTCTACAAGGAAAAAGCTCAGATGTTTAATCTACCCACAGGGCAATTAAATGTTTTATTTTAAAAAACATATTTGTAGTAAAATCAACTTGAATAAAAAATGACATTTTAACCAATTTACTTGGGCAGTTTTCTAGATTATCTTTGCTGCAGGTTTGGATCAGAATTTCTCTCCTATAAACCGAAATCTTTATTTACTGAATCTTGCAGTGAGTGAAGTCAAAGTTTTACATTTGTGTCAGTCTTGTCTCTTATAGTATCTGGGGAATGTGTGAAAGGTGGTATCAGAAATGAAGCATTGTGTTTTCATAAGAAAAAAAGGGAAAATTAAGATAGATTTTTAAAAGAAGCTTTTATTTAAATATAGAGCATCTTATTATTAGAAAACGTGAAGTGCTTAATGGAGGGAATTTTTAGAAATACAGACCTTGATTCAGTGATGTATACATCTTTGTAAAAGTCAGGTTCTGATACTGGTTTGGTCAGTTCTTAATCAGACACCCATCTGGAGCCAGGAGAGAAGGATGCCTGAATGTGATAGCTTTGGTTGACACTGTTCAAGGCCCGGGTTCCGATTAGGCTCTAAGAATATAGGTTGCAAAAGCTAAGCAATAACATTGAATCTGTTTGTGAGATACTTGCCAAAAATTCAAGGTTACACAAAAATTAGATTTGTATTAGTTATCAAATAAGAACTTCTTTGCTTTGTTAAAATACAATTTCTTTGGCCCTTATTTAAGAAAAACAAGGAAGAATTTTAAATGATCAAGGACCAACTTAACTGGCTCCCTGGAATGACATACTTTACATGATTCATATATATTTCAGCATCATTATTATTTTATAAATGCCATTTGTTAGCAAAAAATACATCAGTACTAGAAATTTACAGTGTCCTAAAATAATAATCGTAATTGCTTTAATCTATTATCTAGGCACTCAGATTGTTTTTCAGCATTACAAAAAAAATTTTTAATGACTTAAGATTGATTTGTTAGTGCTAAGCTATTTCAACTAAAAACCTGACTGGATGGAAACCACTGAAGTGCAGCAGAGGGCAGACTTTCCTCTAATTTATTTGAATTAATTTTTTTCCTCAGCTTTTTATATCTCTTTCTATATATAGTATAAGCCATCACGAAATAATTTCTTTATAAAAGATTCTCATTATTGGAAAAGACTTGAAAGTATTAGGCTTCTATTTTAAACAACTCAATAATTCAGTCTGTCTCTACCTGCAATGGAATATTTTGCTTATATGAACATTTCTGAGAGATTATGAACCAAATGCTTTTTTCTTGGTATATAGTCTTCATGATATAGCAAGGCAATCATAAAATGTCTTCAAGAGGAGTAATGAAAGTTTAGAAATAGTAGTTAGATGAAGAAAAAGTACTTTTTTGTGAAATAAAAATGTGAAGAAAATAGAAAAATAAGTAATAATTTTATGGAAGAATACATTATTATCCCCTATGGTTTTTCTTCTTATTCGGGGGAAACAAAGATAATCCAGTCACACTGGTAAGGCTTGTCACTAGATATTGGCTGTGAATTCATGGTTCTCAGGTGCAGACCCCAATGGCTAGTATTTTCAGTTCCTAGATGAGTTCAGCAAGGAAGTGACTGATTACTGACCAGCAATCAAAGAAAGTTTCATCTTCATATCAATTCCTTTCCAAAATTACCTGTCAGTTAATTTTGAACATGTGTAAAATTAACACATGATAAAACCCACTAATACTGAATCTTAGAGTTAGTGATACGTATTCCTTTGCCAGAAATTAACAGGAAAGGTGAAATTGGCAACATGATTCCTTTTATCATTTGTAACCTAGAAATTTTCTTCCCAAGAAAAAAATTATTTTTCATCTGTTACAGTCTGTAAGCTATTTTTGTTGTTTTTCTGCCCTATTCTTTCATACTTAAAAAAAACTCATTAGTTTGATTTTTAAAACCTCTACTGTAATTTGGTTAGACGCTAGTCTCTTCTTCAAAATACAAGACTTAAGATGACTAATTTGATGATTCAGCAATTGGATGCAAGTTATTTACTTACTGCCTCCTCAGTTAATTTATTTTGAGGTTTATGCTTCAAAATTAAATGGGAGCCACTTAAATATTCCCATGTATGGAGCACCTGCTCTGGGCCTAGCACTAGGTCACTTCAGAAAACACCCCCTCTAGGTCTCTAGAGAGATTTCTCTTGTATGCCCTGCGTCTAGGTGTAAAAGACCTTCCCAACTTTGTGAATCTCTCCATCATCCCTTCAGTCAGTCCAGAAGTGTTTATTGAGTGACTCCTACATACTCCACACTGTGCCAGGGCTTAGGGGAATATAAGAAATAGTACAAACATTGCCTTTAAGGAGCTTGGAAAGACAAGATTAATAGATTGGAAACAATAGGATAGAACCCCAGAACTACTTCATGTTAAATCTTGAGGCACTGATCAAAAGGAATGTAGGTGTGGGGGCAGCTGGGGAGTCACTGTTGGCCAGCCTAGTCAGGGTGGGCCAGGAGCACATTCACACACCTGTGCTGTTTCTTGAGCACTTACTATGTGCCAGATGCTGCACCAGATACTTTCTATATCTTCACTCATTTAATAGTGTCTAAAACTCTATGCCCCAGGTGGTTTTGTTCCCCTTTTTACAGATGAAGAAATGAATGCTTAGAAAGGTTAAATAACTAGAATTTAATTCAGTCTATGCTCTGTATATATACTCTGCCAAACTGATCAGAGGAGTCTGAAGATCCTCTCTTTGCCCTGCTTGCCTAAGAAAACGTTTACAGTGCTCCCTCCTCTGAACTTCTCTAAGTACCTGGTCTACATGCTTCATCGTGCCCACAATGATTACTGTATTTCCCTCCACATTTAGCCAAGGGCTTTGCCCCTACAGATCAGTCAGCTATTTTGTGAATGAATGGATGAACAAATGAATGACTTCATTGACTGCTGATTTCCTATTCATACTCCCTGAAATATTCTGCAGCATGGAGTGGATACTCTCATTTCACTATTCCATTTGGATGGGATATTTAATTAGGGTTTCTTGCTATGTTACATGTAAGAAGCACATCTTAAGAAGGAGAAAAGTTAAATTAAGATGGTGTTTCCTTTAAACCAAGAATCACTAGACCTGCTATTTAAGTAATGTACTCCTCTTTGGGAATCAAGCAAGGGAAAGGCTGGTTTCCTGAAATAATTATTGCTGTGGTTATAATCAGACCATTTATTTCAACAGGACATTCCCTGAATTGACCCTGTCAAGTCCATACAGAATAAGAAATTGCAATTTCATCAGCTTTGTAAAGTTGGTAGCTCTGTTTTATAATTTACTGAAGTTAATGGAATAAATTTTTAAAGCAGTATGTGATTCCCATTGATGTTAATGGGAGTTGTGTGGCTAAATCCCTATGTATTATTTGAAAGTACATTTCCAAGGTATCTCACAGCCCTCCTTCTGAAGGAATCATTGCATCTATTTCGTTGGTGGTGGTGTTATTTATATTTTCTTTAGAGAAATGCCGAACTGTAAAAAAGCCAGTTAGATTGCTCAGATAGTACAAAACCAAACTAAATTAACCTTAACGTGGGTTTTGGATATGCTCTTTATTTTAAACTGCACAACACCAATCGGATGCCAGAGTTCATAATGTCATTTACCTTCACACCAGTAATTAACATTGTGCCTGTTGTTTTTAGATGCCAATGTGAATGTCATCTACATCTGCTCCCATCATATGAATGACGAGTTAGTGCTGTATTACAAAAAAATCCTAAGTCTACATGCAGCCGTCAAATCTGGGAACCTTGAGGACAGAAGTGACCTGCAGGACAGGTTCAAAATTATCACACCTGAAGCTGTAAACATCTTCCCTGTGAGTTTGTCTTCTAATTACTATGGTTTCAGGGATGCAGTAAAATTAAATTGGAAATTTTAATAACTTGCAACGCTCTGGTACACATCAGTGAAATATTATTGCAAGTTTAACAGCTTTACTGATTAGACTACTAGTTGGTCTGTAGGAAATAAATATTCCAGTTTAACTTTCAGACTTAGTGGAGCTACCCCTGCCCAGTTTCTCTGTAGTTGTAGCCTAATTCCAGTTACTAGGTGGTACCATCAAGTAGGTGGATTTATAACATGTACCATTCCTTTTTCTTAATTTTGTGTGGAGGACACTAAGGCAGAGAAAGGCTGGGCCTGTCCACAGTCACAAAGCTAGTTAGGAGCAGAACTAGACCAGGCCCTCTCTTTTCTGATCCACACAGGTACTCCGTGTTTTTTCCCCTGAGGGGAATTTGGCTCGATTTACCATATCAGATGGTTCCTAATGAACAATGTTCAGGTTTTTTTTTTTTTAATTGGGCTGATTTTTTAGTGAATGGAATGAATTCTGAGTGGAATCCTATTCCTAGACAAGAGCCATTGGGAAATTCATGGAATGATAAAGGCAGCATTCTAGAATAAGGCAGTACAAAAGATGGCTTAAAATGAATTTCCCTACACTTTAACAAGAATTTAAACTTTCCATGTTAACCAGCCAACAGTTTAATACCTAATGGACTATGCATTTTTGAGGAGACTTTTTTTGGGATAATTAAAGATAGCTGTGTTCATTTACAATTGAAATGCACCAAAGTCAACTGTCTGTCTATTGCCAACGTGATTGCATGCTATACATAGGGAACATCTATGTGTTGGGTGACTACCCATTAACACTTCAGATGTACCATGATTTGACCAAAAAAAAAAAAAAATGGGGGTGGGGGAGGGACCTAAGGAAAGGCCTGCCAGGACTGGGGGAGTTTCTATAGCATTTCTACTTTGCTGGTATACTCAGTCAATTGTTGTCAGGGTTTATTCTTTTCTACCAAAATGAAGATTTTATTTTTTCATAACTGGACGCCTCAGTATTCCCCTAAAAACCCTCTGCTCAGTTTTGTTTCATTGGCACTTTTGACTGTGAAAGAGGAAGGTAAGGACAGGGGCTGGGGAAGCAAAAGAAAGGACAAGTGACAAATCACTGCCGTTTATGTACATTCTTGGGAACCTTCCAATATCCTCCACCAATGTAAGAATTTCTTTGGTGCTTCCTAGTTATTGCTTGGCCTCAATGACATAGTTACTATGGACATTAGGGTGCAAGGAAGAAAAAGAACTACCATTAGTGTTTAGTTAAATTCCTGATTTTCTCCAGCCAGAAAATTGATCTAATGGCTGCCAACTGCTAGTAAGGAGTTTCTGCACATCTGAAATGCCCATATACATTAAAGAGGCATAGAATGGGGAAGGGGCACTAGATTGGGGAGAAAAAAAGTGAGAAAACTAACATTTTTCAAATTCTTAGCATACAGTTTCTTTTTTTCTTTTTTTTTGAGACAGAGTCTCACTCTGTCGCCCAGGCTGGAATGCAGTGGTGCGATCTCAGCTGACTGCAACCTCTGCCTCTCAGGTTCAAGTGATTCTCCTGCCTCAGCCTCCTGAGTAGCTGGGATTACAGGTGTGTGCTACCACACCCAGCTAATTTTTGTATTTTTAGTAGAGACAGGGTTTCATTATGTTGGCCAGGCTGGTCTCGAACTCCTGACTTCAAGTGATCCGCCTGCCTTGGCCTCCCAAAGTGCTGGGGTTACAGGTGTGAGCCACCGCGCCCAGCCCAGTTTCTCATTTGATTCTCAGAAGAATGCATCAAGATGGAAAGATAGCTCTTTTTACCAATCTCCGTTTATGGCTGAGGAAACCAAGACTCATTTTCTAGTCCAAGGTTACTAGTAAGGCCAGAGTGTGAACCAAAATCTCTCTACCCCAGAGCAGTATCATGAGGTGGAATGACTGCCTTGCTCCTGGATGACCTGTGGCCTTGGGCAAGCCCCCTTACTTCTCTGGTCCTCTGGTCCTCATCTATAAAATGAGATCCTGGATTAGATCATTTCAGAGTCATCTTCAACTCTATCATCCTATTACCTGAGAACCGTACCATTGCTAGTCCACTCTGGCTTCTAGTGGACTAAAAGCCAGGAGACAGGCACTCACAGATGCACATAGTATAGGTTTACATCTTTGTGAGTAGAAACAAGTAGGCAAGGTTTTAAGTACTTAATAGTTCTCATAGCTCAAGTTTAAATTATTTGAGTAATTACTCATAAGCAATCAACTTTTTAAAAAAACAAAAATTAAATTCTCACTTTCAAATCAGTTCTTGTTCATGTTTGGTAGTTGCTTTATTTGTTGTTAATGGGTTTGAGAGATTGTATCAGTGCTGATTTCCATTTAAATGGATGGCTATGAGATTTTTTAAAGCATGCTAAAAATCTGTTTGTACATCTCTCCAAGTTACTATATGATTCTTGAATTTGTAATGGTAAAATGTGCTCTTTATAAAAGTCATTATGTCTATTTTTAGACATTTCAGTGTTTATGAAGACATCCTAAACAACTACCTTTTATCTCAGGTCAAAAAAAAAATCAGTGGTGATAAATTAAATGTAGCCATAATTCAATGGAACTAGACACACTTTAGATTTTGTCATCTGTGTTAATCCACTGCCTGGATCTGATGATACTGATGTTCTCCAAATGGTCATACAAGACCTGTGATTAGTGATACATCCTTTGCCATCACTTATTCACATTTAAATCTTTATTAAACACATATTGAACACAATACTGTGGCAGCATCTTGCCTGGAGTCTAGGGCATGCCCGCAGATGACTATAATACAGAGTCGGGTAGAGTACTTGCCAATAGAAACACGCAAACCTAGAGGAGACAGAACTCCATCCTGGCTGGAAATATGCTCAGAATGTTAACATTAGGTTCTATTGCTGCATCTGCCATCCCCCTTCACATCTCAAAAACCCACCAGATCTTTACTACTCACTCGATAAAATGGGGAACTTGTGGCAGCAGTGGCATGCCAACTGTGTTAACGGGGTTTGAATCCTGCCTCTGCTGTTTACTAGCTGTGTGACTTTGAGCAAATCACTTGAGGCTCAATTTCCCCATCTCCAAAATAGGGATAGTTAATTGATTCAGTGACATGTGGATCAAATGAGAGATCACATGTCAAAGGCTTTGATCTTGTGAACTTACCATGATTGCTGCCTTGGAATCCTCTTCTGGGCGCCCTGAAAGGCTCACCAAGGACATCGTAACTCAAGTCACCCATTCAGTTCGTTTTCTTTTACATGTCTTCATTGGAATAATTTATGGGAAAAAGAAAAGAGTGAAACAAGGAAGAAAGACAGTGACTAACCAGATGGGAAAGACAAACCTGCCAGGTGTTATCACTGGCCATTGTCAAATGGAACATTGGGTTTCCTAGAACTGCATCCTCAGAAGTATGTTTTTTAAATGGATTTAAGGCCAGGTGCAGTGGCTCACACCTGTAATCTCAGCATTTTGGGAGGCCAAGGCAGGTGGATCGCTTGAGCTCAGGAGTTTGCGACCAGCCTGGGCAACATGACAAAACTCGGTCTCTACAAAAAATACAAAAATTAGCTGGGCATGGTGGCATGCACCTATAGTCCCAGCTGCTTGAGGGGCTAAGATGGGAGGATCGCTTGAGCTTGGGAGGTCAAGGCTGCAGGGAGCTGTGTTTGCACCACTGCACTCCAGCCTGGGTGACAGAGTGAGACTCTGTCCCTGCTTCCACAAAAAAAAAAAAAAAAGGATTTCAAATTATGGTAGAAAAGGCATATCGCATAGATCTAAGGAACTTGGAATAGAACACCTAATCTGGAGGAAGGGCCCAATAGGGGAAATCATGTAAATCCTCTTCTCAGAGGAGCTCTGTTTTTTGCCTTTTAAAATTGTGGTAAAATATATGTAACACAAAATTTACCATTTTAACCATTTTTAAGTGTACAGTTTAGTGGCATTAAGTACATTCACATTGTTGTACAACCATTACCACTATCAATTTCAGAACTTTTTATCATCCCAAGAAGAAACTCTGTACCCATTAAGCAATAAGTCCAAAAGAGCTCTTGTTTTAAAGGGAAAGTTATTTCAGAGCTGAAAGGACCCTAGAGACTTCTAATCCAACCCCTCATTTGAATATGAGAAATTGAGACTCAGAAAGGTTGAGTTTTCTAAATCACCTAGCAAATTACAAATTCAGGACTGAAATGCAGGTGTTCTCCCCAGTCCAGTTCTCTTTCTCCCATACTCAGGAGTTATACTCTCCGACAATTTGCAAACTGGTGCATCTGATATTCCTTGAAACAATCACTTAGCATTTCTCCATATTTTTATGCTGCAGTGAGTAGATAATTTTTCACTAGAATTGGGGTAGTAGATGCTAGTCTATAAAAAATCCCTTCAACTCCCTTGAGACCCTGGCACTTTTACATTATATTATTTGCATAACATTTTAATGACTTTATTTTTATTTTTTATTTTTTTGAGACAGGGTCTTATTGTGTCACCCAGGCTGGAGTGCAGTGGCATGATCTCGGTTCACTGCAGCCTTGACCTCCCTGGCTCAAGCAATTCTCCTGCCTCAGGCTTTTAGTAGCTGGGACCACAGGTGTGTACCACCACATACCTGGCTAATTTTTTTGTAGATAGGGGGTTTTGCCACGTTGCCCAGGCTGGTCTGAAAGTCCTGGGCTCAAGTGATCTGCCTGCCATGGCCTCCCAAAGTACTGGGATTACAGATATGAGCCACGGTGCCTAGCCTGACTTTATTTTTAAGAGGGTTTTCTCTGTAATAATAACTATTACCATTTGTTGAGTATCAATGCTGTGTATTATACTAGGTATTTTACATTTGTGATCTTATTTTAAAAGCCTTAGAGCAACCCCAGCAAATGGGTAATTTTTATTCTTATTTAACAGGTGAAGAAATAGGCTCAGGGGGTCTAAGTTACTTGCCTACATTAATGGAGCCTTATAAGTGATAGAGCTGAATTCAAAGCCAGACCTGTTTCACTCCAAAGCCCCATCACTTTCCTGTGTGCCATGCTGCCCTCTTCTCTAGAGGGAGGAAAACAATCTTGGATTATTTTATTCTATCCTTAGGTAATGTCTTTCCCATGCCCATCTTCACCTGATAAAATCCCACCCATCCTTCAGAATTCACCTCAACCCCAACCTCTTTCATAATAATAGTACTAGCTAACATTCATTAAGTCTTTATTGTATCTAAGGCACTATTATAAGTGCTTTACATACATTATCTCATTTAATCCTTACAGCATCCTTATGAGGTAGATACTGTTATCACACTCATTTTACAGATGAGGAAACAGGTACAAGGAGAATGTGTATTTGCCTTTTCAGCTCTCCCCACCAGCGTGCCTCTTGAGTACTCGGCAGATCCTTATGGCCCTTCTCTGCCCCATCTCAGTTATGTGTTAACTGTTATTTGTGTCCCCACCCCTCAAAAGCAGAAACATGGTTGTGTTAGTTTTGGTGTATGCTGTTTTCTCTGCCCCCATTAGACTAGCTAGAATTATTTATTTAATTGAATGAGACAGTCACATGTATTGCTGAGCTGGGTCTAACTAGTCAAAAATAAAACAAAAAGAGTTTTTCACTGAAAAATGAATTTGAGTCTTGCTGAAATTTTCAATTATTTTCTATTTGTGAATCCTTTCCAGAGTTGTTGCCTAGAACCATGATAATCATTATAAAAGTGCATATTATCTGAAGCAGATTTAGTGGTAGAATTTTGGAAGGAGGGTGTCGGGTCAAGTGCCTTTTTCCTACTCAAGCATTTAAAGAGTTGCCAGGGTAGGAATCTATAAAGTAAAGAATGTTATGGGGCTTTTTTCTTCATTTTTTGTATTGATTTTCCAGACACTTTAATGTTAAACCATGCCAGAAGTGTTGCAGAGATGAATCGCTATTACCCAAAGGCCGCCAGCCTCTTTTCCTTCTGACAGAAGGATAATTCCACGTGGATCAAATAAATACAGATGTGTAGTAATTAGTTCTATTCCCAGTGAGCCTATTTCCAACACACTAAAGATGTGAGCGATTATGGAACCTCACCCCGACAGCTTTTATCAATTTAAACTGCTAAACAACAGGATAGGTCATAACCCAGCCTGCTATTAATAATGTATTTATTATGTGCAACATTATAAATTAGGTGTATGGACTAGAAAAAAGGACACCTTTTAACAAGAATAATATGATCTTCCCCCAGAAGCATCATATGTGCCTGGCCACTCACCTGATGTACAGTCCCAAGGCAATCAAAAGAATAAAAAATCTCATCCGAGGAACAGAGGCCTACATTGTCAGCGGGCTCCTCCACAGAGATGATTTAGCTGTGGCCGATATGTTAGACATACCCATCCTGGGCTCTGAGCCTGAACTAGCTCATCTTTATAGTACCAAATCTGGAGGCAAACGTGTCTTTGACAGTGCCAATGTGGCAGTTCCTCCTGGAATATATGACATTTATAGTCAGCAACAGGTATGTGGGGTGGACAAGTGAAGCTCTGTTCAAATATTTGAAACATCCTCTTGATCTTGGACAATTTCCAAGTCTTCTGGAGCCAGACCTACCCAATGAAGAATAGGTGGAATATTTGAGTTGATTTGAGGGAATCTACTTTATTTATTTATTTATTTATTTATTTATTTATTTATTTATTTATTTTTGAGATGGAGTCTCACTCTGTCATCCAGGCTGGAGGGCAGTGGTGTGATCTTGGCTCACTGCAACCTCCACCTCCCAGGTTCTGTGACTTCCAGCTAATTTTTGTATTTTTAGTAGAGATGGGGTTTCACCATGTTGGCCAGGCTGGTCTCGAACTCCTGACCTCTAGTGATCTGCCCACCTCAGCCTCCCAAAGTGCTGGGATTACCAGCGTGAGCCACTACGCCCAGCCTGAGGGAATCTACTTTAGAACTTTGTGTTTTAAAGTATTTTCCTGTTAGTCTTGCAGAAATTGCTGGAATTTCCAAACTATTTACTCATTTGGAATAAGCACTGTTAAAATGTATATATCATTTGGACTAATCTGCTATCAATATTTAATGCTTTAACATGGATTAATTCATCATCATATCAGCTTGCCAGTCATTAATTAAATAGGATCCTAAGAAATAGGAGAGTCAGTTTTCGCTAAAAGCAGTGGGTTTGGAAAACTCCAGTGAGTGAGCCTCCCCACTGGGTCAGATTGCAGAGGGCCTGTGAACAGAGGGCTGCAGACTTCCTTCGCTCTTCAGGAAGCGATCGAAATGGAGGAGGGGAAAGATCTCAGAAGGGGGAAGTAAGACAGCTCCAGGAATAAAACTGGGGAAGTAAGACAGCTCCAGGAATAAAACTGTCTATTTTGGTTTTGCCTTGGACCAAGTGTGTGGCTATGCATTCTTCCAGCAGATAGTCAGGGTCTAAAACATGGGGAGAAATGTATTAGCCACTAGAAATGTTTTCTCTTTGAGTTAGCCCTGGCAGGTGTTCTCCCATTTAACTGCCATCTGTTTTCATAATAGAGAAAATTAAAAGACAAATGGCTGTTAACATTTCCTAACCTCTGTTTCAGTACACCTCTTGACCATTACTCTGAGCCAATCACAAATTATCCCCCCTACCCACTTGTTGGGAAACCAGAGAACAGTGCACAATGAATCAGTTTGTGAGGGACAATATTTAGGGATCCCCTCCTACTCTCAGTTGCCTGATCATGATGCTCTGCACCTCACAGCCACTGAGCTCAAAAATCTAGCCTTTCAACAAATCATACTTTGCAGAGATTAGTTTGAAGATACTATTAGCTTATTAAATTGCCAGCAAGTATTTCACTCTTGTTAGAGTATTCTTGGGCAATGTTCATGGGCTTATGAAGGAGGTTTCTCTTAACGGTATCACAACCTAGGAAAGTCTCAGGCAATTTTAGTAGGAGTGGAATAGAGAGGCTCCTCCTGAGCTGTTATGTCACTTCCATTGTCATTAGCCACCACTGGAATTTGAAGATAACAAGATAGATTGCTTGACTCTGCTTCACAGCAGAATATCTGGCTGTTATACTTATTACAAGCAAAATAAAATTTTAAATTATATTATTACACACATGTACTATACATTAAACAACCTTCAAAGCTTTAACATGTATGTGCAGTGTTTATATTGAGTCTTGCCTTCATCTTCACTGAGGAAATCTCAGGCAATCTTTGCTATGAAATATTTCAGAACCGCATATGTTGATTGTAGTTAAAGATGCAGGCACATTTAATGCAGTAAAATCTCCCTCTAGTGCTAGTATTCAGAAGTATGACTAAAAACCTCCTTAGAGACACATCAGATTTGAGAGATGTCATTTGACCTATGGTATGTGCAAATTGTATAACAATAAACCAATATTTCACTGAGTTCTACTCTACTTGTTTGGAAAACATACATCTGAGGTCATCAAGAATTAAAATACTCCACTGAGATTTTTCCAGATAGTGACTACCCTATCTAATCTATCTGAGCATGTCAGCATTTTGAATCTGCAGATGGGGATGAATCAATAACACTGACTTTTTACCGATGTGCATCATAAACTTAAAGCTGGTGAAAGAAAGCTGCGATTATTTTAACTTAGGTTATTAAGTATTTCTGACTTTCAGTTGGACTTTAGCAGTATTTTTCTGCTCTTTACCAGGATAAAACAAATCACAGCTAAAAAAATTTATTACATCTTTTGAACAGATAGACTCAAACAGAAAAATGATAAACATTTGGGAATAGCATAAAGTCATTTTGTTTAGGATTAATTTGTTTAAATCTAGCATGAACACAGTGAGCATTTCCTGTTTTGATCCATAAAGTAACTGTGAAAGTTCTCTTTCTGGAACATGCTCCATGGGAAATATTGACAGCTTTGGTTAAATAATCAAAAATGGAGATGCTATTTTAAAGCACTGTTCAATTTTCACTTAAAGATAGCACATAATTCTTTCCAGTGGTGCAGTCTTTACAATACTATTGATCCTTTTCATTACTGTAGGGGATCCATCAACAGATGCCCATTTATAGGATTCTCAGAAGCAACAAATAATAGGATTTGGAAGAAATAGATAATAATTCTGTTAGTAGTCGAAACCTGCAAATATATAATATATCTAAATATGTAATTTTAAAAAAATCTATGCCAGAACACCTTTCCTTACACTAGCAAAAGAATTTTATCTGATGTTAACAGGCCAAAGACCATTTCTACTTCTGCAAAGTGTGATCATAATACAGCAAAATATTATTAAATATAAAATCTATATTCTCAACACATTAGAGAAATAAGGAAACAACTTTGGAAAGCATATTTAAAAAACCTTCCTAGGCTGTGTTCATCACCATATGGTTTGTAGACCAGAGTTCTGTCATTTAAACACCCAAATCATCAATAAACACTACTTGATAATTAGGGAGCTAAGACAATTTTAATTTTCACCCTCACTGAATACCCCATAGTTGTATGAGGTTTCCAGAGAACCCAAGTATGGCCATTTTGCTGTCTCTTCCACACTGCCATGTAGTATAGTATCCCCAGGAAGATTTGCTGGACAGATACAACCCAGAAGAACAGATCAGGCCTTTAATCAAAATAACTTTAATCTGGTAGCTCCAAACCTCAACAGAACTGTAAATCATGAGTCCTTTCACACTCTTTAGTTAAAAAAAAAAAATTGTGGGCAAAGAGATCTGATCAAAAAAGAGGATAAGAGTGTCACAGAATCCTTCCGTACAGAAAACCATAGCCAAGAACAGCATGGGAAGGCTCTGGAGACAAAAAGCTTAGTGTTATTTTGTTGCTTTCTGGGAAGTATAGACTGGAAAGTCTGATAAGAAGACAAGACAGAAAAATCGTTTTGTGAGTTAATGAGGTATTTTTCTCCCAGGCTCTGCCAGGAGAGTATTACTTTAAGTCATCTTGCTATAGACTTTTATCTGATTCAAACTCACCCCAAATGGCTTATTAAGTGTAAGGAAAGTGGCTTCTCTTGCTCCTCTTCTGACTTCTTTCTCTACTTCACCCTTCTCCACCTCTCTGTGGGTTGGGATAGGCAGCACAGTAAAGAGGGAATGAGCATAGGTTTTGGAGTCAAAGCAACTTGAATGGAATTCCTACTCTGCTACTTAATGCTGTGTGATTGTGGGAAAGTTATTTAAATTAGCAGAACCTCAGTTTATTTACATATAAAAGAAAACTAGTAATTGTGTCTACCTCATAGATTATGGTATTAAATGAGAAAATTCATGCAAAGAACTGACATGAGCCAAAGGCCTGTCTCCTACTGAGAGTTCAGTTATCTTAGAGACCATTATCATCATTATTACGATACTAGAGCTTGGAGTACTGTTCTATCCCTTAAGCTCCCATGTGTTTGAGCCCAGTTCTTGAGGAAATGTTGTTTCAAATAAAATGTCAAGTAGGTGTGTATTCCAGGAAGGTTGCTTTCACAAATGTTTTATCTCCTTTATCTGTCTTGTTCTAAAATATATGTGTTTATATCACACATATACTAAACTTGGCCAATTGGCCAGCCAAACAAATGTATTTCATGTACATTAATGAGGAAAAAATTAAATGTTTTATAGTTTATAGCAGTAAAAAGCTCAACAAAGCCCCAAACAGTTAAAGTTTTCAAGACTGTAACTCTTTCTAGTCTTGAAACAATTAAAACATCATTTGAGGAATCAATAAGTAAATGCATAATTCTCCGAAAAAGAAAGAAAACAATATCAAGATTCAATTACAGGCATTCAAGGATTCTTTCTTTTGCCTTCAGAAGCCAGCAAAATGATAATTTCAGAATTTCTCATAAATAAGACTGTGCTTTTAAACATGTCTTTGGTCTCATTGGTTAATGGTTTCTTCGCATCATATTTATATCACTTTAAACTTCTTTAATCTGTCCTAATAACTAGAAGATAACCAAATGAACAGACCATTAGAAGTAAAGACACATGAGAAGTACAGCAACTAAGTTGTTACGATAAAAAGGAATCCCAGGAAATGAACTGTATTAAATGCAGCTGTGTCTTCGGCCTCACAGATGATAGAGCAGCTGAGTCAGCTGATAACTGATCACCTGCAAATACAGCGCTGGCTCTTTAAAATGGACTCTGAGTTCCGAGGAAATGGGACTGCATTTTGTGATATTCCTTCCTACCTAAAGTGCTACAAATGGGTGCTAAAGGAGAGTAGCAGATATGGCCTTGAAGACTGGAGAAAGAAATGGGCACAAGTGAGTATTCAATGGTGACTTAAACCCGCAGGGTCTGCGAACAGTTAGGGGACGAAGCAAAAAGTTCAGCTAAGAGATGAAAGTACTTTGCTCTCTACTTAGCTCTGTCACCTGCCAGCAGTGCCTTTCTTGGGACCTTTTTCCTTATATACACAATGAATGGGATTGACTGAGTTCTTTTTTTTCTTTTCTTTTTTTTTTTTTTTTGAGATGGGGCCTCACTCTGTTGCCCAGGCCGGAGTGCAGTGGTACAATCAGGGCTCACTGTAACCTCTGCCTCCCTGGCTCAAGGGATCCTTCCACCTCAGCCTTCTGAGTAGTGGGGACTACAGGCATGCGCCACCATGCCTGGCTAAATTTTTCTTTTTTTTTTTTTTTTATTGAGACGGGGAGGGTCTCCTTATGTTGCTCAGGCTGGTCTCGAACTCCTGAGCTCAAACAATACACCCATCTTAGCCTCCCAAAGTGCTGGGATTACAAGTATGAGCCACAATTTGGGTTATTTTCAGTGTTTCTTCTCTGGGCCCTAAAAGTCCTTATTCACATCTTGAAATTGATTATGATAATTAGGAAGTAATTTTTTTATCACATTCAGGTAACATTACAAATCTTATAATTTGCCCTAAGTGGTTCTTGATCATGTGCTTCTAACAACTGTTGTTGTTAAGCTAGCTGTATTTTATTATGAGATAGAAATTCTATTAGTGAATTGTTGTCACCTGGAAGCTAATGTATAATAGCATTCAGCAGTCATGTGTTTTTGAAGACAATTCAAGGAAATTTATGTAACTGCTGGTCCCTGTGAGATGCTGAGAAAATAGTACATTCCAGCCAGAAAATCTCCCAGCAAAAGCTGAGCTGTAGGTAAGAAGTCTTAGCATGAATGGACGTGTATAGATTTTTTCCATGCACATTTGTGAAGGGATGAATCGTACAACCTTTTAGTCCCTTCGAAATTTGCTTAATTAAAGTAATTTTATATGGTTTAATATATAAATTAAACCTGCCATTCTAAAACTATCTTGCTTTTCATCCAGAAATCCCCAGTCTTGCCTGGCTTCTCTTAATCCCAAATATCTGTTTTGGCTGACCTGCTGGTTAAAGCATAACCGATTAGGAAAATCACAACGCAAATTCCCTTAATTGGTTCCTTCCCTACCAGCATACATAGCAGTGGGCTGTGCAAAGTGATTTGCGTCTGCTTTGAGCATCCCGCTACGGAAGTATATGAATCAAGACACAAGTGATAGAGAGGGAGGGGCACACTTGAGGGAACCACATTATTCTTGGAAAGTGGAGTGATGAATAAATCTATTGAACAGTCAGGAGAGAGAGTTCCCTTTGACAAATGTGACTGGTTTCCCCATGATCTATTCTGGGCTTCGTTTCTCCCCTCCATCAGTAAATGGACTAAATGCAGTACCTGTCATGGCCAGCTTTTTACATATTATTTAAAGGACACCAAAATGAATTACTCTTCTAGATAAAGATAAAAACAAAGAAAATGTATTTAATTTTGAGGCCCATAGAGATTTCCCTTATATTCTCTTTGAACTGGATTTTATTTCATATTGTATAGATTTTTTTTAAAGCAACACTGTTAAGATTAAACCATAAAAATATGTTTTTTTAATTTAAAACATTGAAGTGTTAATGTGCAAAGTATTTGTTGGCTTCAGTATTTCAAACCAATAATTTTTAAAGAATTCTCTTGACATTACACTATGATAAATTTGAAATGTTTGACTTTAAAAAATATTTAAAATACTGACATTTGGCTGAATTGTATTTAGAAGCCTCATTGTGCATTATTTAAATTTCAGTTATTTTAAACCGTAGCATTTTTAATTGGCACCAAATACATTTGGCACTGTTGTTAATGTTATTAAATGCAAAGCTCTTGAATAATTAATAATCTAAATCATTTTTTAAAACTTAACAAGGAAAATATAATTATTCAGAAATCTCCTTACAGTCTGAGGCCAGTGCTTAGCCATGATCTGAAGCCAAAAATAAAAATAAAGTAGTTCTGAAAAGGTGCCTCTTTTTTTGTAGGAGCCTATTGACATTCTTTTGCCTTCAAAGTGAAATCATATTCGGAGTGGAGGTGAGCTGCAGTCTCCATTGAGTGTAGCTATTGAGAATTTAGGATTAGAATTCTCCTTTGTTCCAGAAGACCATCGTAATGGTGCACATTTAGACATCAAAGCATTACTTTACGAGCACAGGCATGTTTTAATGTCCTATTACAGTTTGTAGACCTGTTTCTTTTGATAATGAAGATGTTGTGTCATCAAGCCTAGCCTGGCACATACAAAACATATGCTGGCAGGTTATTAAAAATTTCAGCTTCTTGATGAAAGACTATCCTGCAGGCTAAGAGTCCAGAGAAAGACTCCATTCTGGGAGAATTATTAGAAAGGAGAATATGACTGTAAGCACTAAATTATGTTAATACTTACAAATAGCATCATTTGCATAGCAGTTTATGATACGATACCATGATTTTTCTCATTGGTATGTTGTAGGCAACAGATTAAAAACAGTGCTGTTTATGGGAGTTTGAACTCTTGAGATTCTCTTGCATCTTATGCAGATATTGGTTTTAGATGTAGACAAGATTCAGTGCAGACTCAAGTATCTAATATAAAGATCATCTGGGCCGGACGTGGTGGCTCATGCCTGTAATCCTAGCACTCTGGGAGGCCAAGGCGGGTGAATCACCTGAGGTCAGGAGTTCCAGGCCAGCCTGGCCAACATAGTGAAACCTCGTCTCTACTAAAAATACAAAAAAATTAGTCGGGGCTGGTGGTGCATGCCTGTAGTACCAGCCACTTGGGAGGCTGAGGCAGGAGAATTGCTTGAACCCAGGAGACAGAGGTTGCAGTGAGCCGAGATCACACCACTGCACTCCAGCCTGGGCGACAGAGTGAGACACTGTCTCAAAAAAAAAAAAAAAAGTCATCTCTTTTTTCACCTATGTAATTTGGAACCAGAGTTATCTGGCTGGTTATAGTTGAGAATTAAAATAGTCCTGAAGTCAGCAGATGCTGAAAAGTTGTAGTCACGGTTAAAAAAAAAATCAGTAGAGACATGTAGGTGATTTTTAGGAAAAGCAGAATGTTACATGATGGCCAAAATGAAAACAGAACACAACTCTATCATTTTTTTCTTGGTGACTTGGTACCAAGCCTATTCTCTTCATCCTACCAGCTAACAAAACCTACTTCCCCCAACAAGTTCCAGTAAACTCATTCACTTAAGTACTCTGCTCGTTAAGTTTTAATGAATCCACACTCTTGCACACACTCCAAACTCCACGTTCCCCAGTCGGGGGTATTTATTTTCATTTAGGAGGAATAAAGGCTTAAACAAAGGAAGGCAAACATGTAGGGGAGAAACATTCCTGGGTAAGCTCACCTAAGACAGTTTAGGGAGACCCAGGCAGACATTTACTGTGGTACCAGTCCTTGTGGCTTTTTTCCATTTTTTTCTTTAAGGGTGTCTTCCTTTCCTCAATTCCTGGGACATTGGCTTAGTGGCAGTGATGCTACTGGTGACACTGCTTTGCAAGAGATCTTTGTAGAACAATTTCTGTGTGTAAAGAACTAAGCCAGTTTACTTTCAAGTTTCTCTGCAGCCCTTCGTTGCGCCTCTGTTACCCTGGAGATTCTGGGATGTGGTCTTGGCATTACTATTTTACCACTTAATGAGAAATAGGAAATTGAACTGGCTCTTGAATGCTTCTAGTAAACATTGCTATTTTAGCCCTTTGCAAGAGCAGTTTTACCTTTATTTGTACTTTGATTTACTTTGTCTGACATTTGATATTAATTTGGGGATCACAAAGGTAGGAGAAGAACTATGCCTGGAAAAGGTAGAATAAACCACAGTTGTTTTGCCTCCTCTTAGAACTAAGGCAGCAAACAGAAAACACAATTACAAAAGAGAATCATTAACCATTTCATGCCATAGAGCTCCCTGCATCTCCACCTCCATTGTGAAGACCTCTGTCCATTCAGAATGGCCCTGGAACTAGGTCACAGGAGCCATTGCAGGATGGCAGAGCTCGTTGTCCCGTCTAGAATTTAGTAGGTATTTATTAGGTGATCCCAAAGAGCCATTGCTTGTAATCACATCATTTTTAGAAAAGTTTAAAGATAACAAGATTTTAAAAAATTTAAAAGTACATAATCACTGTCCCCAAACATAGTTGTTTTCATTTTTGTATATTAATTTCTAAATATGCAGTATTTCTTTCTCGTAGCTACAATAATAGTGTATATGCTAGTTAAACATCAGATCTTAAATATTTTCCATGTTTATACATAGTCATCACAATTATTAGATGCATAATATTCTCTCATATTGATGAACTCTAATATATTGAACAATTCAACTAAGTTGGAAATTTAGGCTATTCCCAGCTTTCATTTTTTGGCAGTGGGAGGAAAGAGGGAGGAAAGATTTGTTTGTTTTTATATTTGGTTTTTGTATACACCTCTTTTTCCTTCTGTTGAGTTACTTCCTGAGGAGAAAGACCCAGGAGTAGAATATTTTATGGCTTTTGTTACATATTGCCATATTCCTAAAAAGATAGTACCAATTTCCAAAGCAACTGGCAGAGAATAAGAATACTAGTTTTACCACAACCTTACCACCAATGGATATTATGAACTATTTGCACTTTTATTTTAGATATAAGAATCCAGCTTCTCATTGCTATTATTTGATTACTAGCAAGGGATATTCTTTTTTCATGTCCTTATTATTTGTGTTTTATATCAAAAATGCAAGATCTTTATTTTTTAATCTAGATTTTCTAGGTTAAGAAAAAATCTAGGTTATTATTTTTTCCAGTCATGAAACTACATATAAATGATAATTGTTCACTTGTTTTTATATTTATTTTTATATGTTGAAATCTTGATGTCTTAGATTATCTTTATGTATTTAGTGGTTGCCAGAACACTGAGATTAAGCATTTTGTAGATCTATGAATGCACTGTTAAGGTGTTGACATTTCCTTGTATTTCTTTGTCATCATCATCATCATCATCATCAATAAATACTGCAGAGTACCTACTGGGTACCAGGTATTGTGCTAAGCACGTTACATGAATTGTCTCATTTAAACTCAGAAAAACCCTGAGGTTTTTACTCATTTACTTCCACACCAATTTAAGATACAAGGAAGGTATTATTATTCTGTTTACAGATGAAGAAACTTATTCTCAAGAAGTGACTTGCCCAAATTTATAGCTAATAAATGATTGTGCCTTGCTTTGAACCCACATCTGACTGCTGCTAGCCCAGTGCTTTTGCCACACCGAGCCAAGTACATTTAGGAAAGACCTTATTTGAAAGTCCTGGGAAGTGTTCTCCCTCAGGTCCTTGCCTTTGTGACTCATACCGTGTGCTGCCCTTGTGGCAAGCTTTCAGCTTTCCAGAGATTTGTGGGAAACGCAAATATTCCTGGAACACAGAGGCCACTGCTCTCAAATTTCTTCCCTTTCCTAGATAACAGAAGAGCTGGTCTCCTTTTCCCACAAGGCAGCAAACTGGGAGGTGTAGGGGGCCATCAATACACACACATCAGAGCTGGAGAGGAAGAGCCCTGCCTAGGAGTTTCTAGGATTCAGCTCTTGCAACCCAACTGCCTCATATACCTGGTTATGTGCATGGGTGATGAGAGAGAATTTTAGACATCACCCTTTGATTGTTCATGGGAATGACAGATTTTCAATGCCTTTCTCAATTTAATACACTATCGTGATCATTTTAGTGAGCCTGTAAATTCCCAAAAAGCTTTGAGTAGCCCACCTTCACAATCAGATGTAGCATTAAAAATATGGTAAGCATTTAAAACCCTTGTTTTTAGCCCAGTGCAGTCGATCACTCCTGTAATATTTTGTAATCCCAACACTTTGGAAGGCTGAGGTGGGAGTTGGCTTGAGGCCAGGAGTTCAAGACCAGCCTGGGCAATATAGTGAGACCCTATCTCTACAAAAAATTTAAAAATTAGGTGTGTGCCTGTAGTTCCAGCTACTTAGGAGCCTGAAGAAAGAGGATCACTCGAGCCCAGGAGTTTGAGGCTGCAATGAGCCATGACTGCACCACCACTCTCCAGCCTGGGTGACAGAACAAGACTCCTATCTCTAAAAGCAGAAACACCCTGTTTTTTAAAAAAATAAGCAACCAAATATTTTGTTTTTGTTTTAATTTTTTTAGTCTCCTATTCCAGGTTGACATAGTAAACTGCCTTTTAAGCAGAATGAGTGTTGGAACAGGCTAGTCATTCAGGGTAACTAAGAGGTAGTTTGGCTTCCTGGGGTTCCATAGCCAGGGACACCTAGGTTAGACTCCCATGCTCCCTGGGGGATAACCATAGGCAAATTACTTCAGCTCTCCAAGTCTCCCTTTCTCTATCTGTAAAGAGAGATTAGTACCTGTCTCATGGGGAAGTGGTGACAAGTAAATGAGATAATTCTATGAATTGGCTAGCAGTGTGCTTAGCACATAATAAGACTTTAAGAAATGCTACCTATTATTATTGTTGTTATTACCATAAAATTGTATAACAAAATACAGGTAACATTGAACAAGTACATACAACTTAATCTTTCTTTGGTGATTCAGAAGGTTCTTTAGGCTCTGGTAGGCTTCCAGGATATTGCTGTCTATGTCCATCAGCCATCATTATATGGGGTTGTGGCTGTTGAAGATACAGAATGTTGGTTGATCCAGTTGTTCCCAGCCTATGCTTTACCCAGACAGTGCCTTGGAAAGAATAAGTCTTCATAGCAGCCTGCTTTCTTATCATTTAGAAATATAAAACAGTTCCATTTATTTGAACTTTCTATGAGTTGAATAAAGAGGCTTGACAAAGTAGAGATTATTCTGACCGGAAGATTGCAACCCAGTGGCTTTATTTTCTGGTTCCAGTTGGTGTATTTTCTAATTAGTGTAGCAGCACGTCACCACAATCATTGGAAAGTCTTAATCATTTACATATTTGTCTTCATCTCTGAGAATGACTTAGAATGTTTTCTTCCAGCTCAGTGGTTATTTTCATGAAGCTGCCAGGGTTGAGTTTGAGGTGTTTCTCTGTGCCTGAGGAAGATGACAGGAGAAGGAAAATTGCCTCCCCAAGTGAAATGAAAGCCAGGGTACCCCTTCTGAGGACCTATAATAATCAGCTACACAAGCTGTTGGTTTGTGTGTCCTATTGATTTAATATGCTTCTAATCAGTACATAAAGCTATGGGCCTGCAGTGTTAATTTTTAATATGCTTACAAAGTACCCTTTGATTTTCTGTCACACGTTAATTACAGCGTTTTGCCATTAAATAGGAAGCTTTGTGTAAACTAATTACTAGGTAATCATTGTCTACTGCAAGCGTGCTGTTTGTACCTTTTATTTTATTCTAAAAATGCACAGATCCCACAGTCTGGAAACACTCTACCTTCCAGCCATTAGCTCTCACTAATTCATAGCATTATTGTGGGAGAGTGTAGGAGTTGTAATTGTTGTGGTATCAGAGCTGTTAATTACCGGAGTAAACAGTTGAAATGGTGCCAAGGTCTATTGTACAAGGCAGAGAAAAGGAGGTTTAAATGTTACTCCCACCATCTGGGGACTGGAGGAGAGGCAAATGCTTGAAAACAGCAGTGAGGCGCTATCGCCGCTTCAGCTCCAGGGTTGGCGGCCATATGGATCCCGAATATTTTGAATCAATTGAATTTAACTGCCAGTTTTTCGCAATAACGGCGTGGAAGGAAGGAATAAAGCAAAAGATGAGAGGAGCGAGAATTGGTCAGTGTTCTCATATCCAGGAAGTCCCCGCTGGAGGTCTTTTGGAAAGGTCCGCTTTGCTGAAAACCACAGAGCAGGCATGGGCATCTGGAACCGTTTCAGAATGAGTTTTACTCTCCTCTGACGGTGACTGCGCCATTTGCTTCTGGTCGTCTGTCCTTGGTGCCCCTCGGTGAGACAGGGATGCCCTTGAGAAAACTCAGACTTTCCTGTGACTGTGCCAGATCCAACAAAAATCCTGACTTTGGAATTCGCTAATTTACCGTCCTGGTATTTTCACAAGCATGGTCTGAGGAAAGAAAACAATCAATATATAATGCTACTACATCTGCCTCAAGTGTATGCATCTGTATGTGTGGAAATATCAAACAAGGCACAGCTCTTCACTCTGATTAACTAAAGTCACTGCTTGCCCATTCCTTTTGCATAAAATTAAAATATAAATTCTCCTGATAGTCTCTCATTTCATTCCACAAACTTACTCCTCTCCCCCACTACTTGAATGAAAAAGCAAGTCCAAAGGGCACATGTGTTTCCTTTTGTTTTTAATTTTCAATTAAAGAGCTTTCATCAGCATATGCAATTTTCTCAACCAGCGATATTTCTCTAACTGGAAAGAAAGACCCTATTACCAGTAATGATAATTATGGCTACTTCTACTTATGGCTGATTTTAAAACCACATGGTTTCTGCTTTAAAATATTGCATGATCTTAGAACAGTCATATGTATTTACTTGATGTCACTCTTATATTTTAATATAATTTCCTTAAAACCATTTTCCAATGTTAAAAACGTTTCTAAAACACCAGTCACTTGCTGCTGTAACTACTTTTTAATATCATTCCCCAAACATGAACATATTCTTCTTTTTTTAAACCACCCTGGATTATTTATCTTTAATTGTTCCTTTAGCAGATGTTGAAGTAATTCCGGGAGTAGTGTAAACAACTCCCTGAAAGAAAAGGATCACAGGCCCTCACATACACCATGAACCAAGGACAGGGCTTGTCGGGGCTTTGATGATGGCAATTTTGTCCCGGGGAAAAATTTTCCTGCCTTTGTGTATGTGCAAATTTCAATTAAGAATTTCAAGAAGCATTTAATCTTTATCTATTGAAACCCCCAGCATGCAGCGCGCACAGGGTGAGCCTAGAAAGAAAACCACAGCCCCCTGTGGTGAGAGGAAAAAAGAAACAGCAATTTAAGTGCTGGAAAGTTGAAAGGGAATGAACCTCTCTAGTGTTTGTGGTCGGGGGCAAAGCAGTTGTGCTGAGCTTTGGAATGGAGGCACAACATATGTGCCTCAGTTGGACAAAACGCTTCTCGAGTCAAATCAACTGCTAGGCCTGCATGTTGGTGCAAGGTGGAGGCCTAGATAATGAGGGACAGACTCCTCGAGAAGCAGCGAGTGGATAATGCTACATAAGTATGGAATTATATACCGCATTTTCACCATTCTGTTTAATGAGAGCCGCCACCGCAGCGAATCACTTGCCACACAGCCGAAATGGGCCATTAGCTATCAAGGGAAAATTGTCTTTGCCGCTTTCAGCAGATGGAGCAAATATTTTACAAAGCAATTTTACATACCAAAAACATTTGTGTGCCTTGGTAATGTTGGCTGTTTTACATTATGTTACCTTCTACAGCAGCATAATTTTCCATCTCATCGAAGGCAAAGTTGGCATTTTTGATTTTTAAATTCTCAATTAACAATTAAACATGGAGTATTAAAGCAGTCCTTAAACTTTAAGTAGGTGTGGGAAATAGTTTATGACTTGCCAAAGACATTTTCATTTTTTCTTCATCCTCTCAGCATATTTTTGCACTCTAAAGAGGGACTATTTCTAATAATCTTGATCAGAGCATTTGCTGGCTTAAAACACCCATCATGGGTTGTGGATACACAGGTTGATTCCCCCATTTGCATCAGTTTAAAATGTTTTAAGTTTCAAGTAACAGAAAACCCAACTCAAAATGGCTTTTTAAATGATGAGAATGTATTATCTCAAAATGGCTTTAAAAATAAAGAGAATTTATTATGTCAGCTAACTAAAAATTCAAACGTTGGTCTGGCTTCAGACAAGGCTCAATGATGTCACCAAGGACCCAGTTACTTTCCACTTCTGTATACTACACTCCATTCTAAGGCTGGCCATCCTTACGGTTACAAGATGGCTGCCAGTAGCTCCTGCACTTTGTCCCTGCTCAAGGCAATAGGAAGAGAGAACATCTCATCTGGTAGCATTCTCAGAAGAGCATAAAGCTGCTTTCTCAGAAGGCCCCAGGAAGTGCTTCCTAATATTTGATTGGTCTAATTGGGTCATGTGCCCATCCTGAACCAATCACTGTAGCCAGGATGTGGCTTTGCTCATCAGGGCCAATCCTTGCAGCTGAGTTGGGGGGCAACAATCTCAATCAACTCACATAGTTAGGCATGGGGAAAGTATTGGTCCTGAAAGAAGTTTGGAATATTATTACCCTGAAAGAGGGGACATAGATGCTGGGCAGCCAGTGACAAAGGCCCATGCTACCATATTTTCATACATTTGACAGCACTGACTTAGCATCACCTGTGGATGATATAATCCAGCCCAGACTGAGCACTTGTGCCTTGATGGCAGTTACCAGCACAGATTCCACTGCATCATGGCACACTGGTAGCAATTGGGTTTGAATCCCTGTTTTGCTACTTTATGGCAGTGTGACATGAAAAGGGGATGACACTGTCTACCTCAGAGAGTGGCTGAGATAATAAATGTAAACCACCCCCACCCCACCCCTGCACATGCCTACCATATGGTGAGCTTTTAATTATTAAAAGCTTTTAGGATTTTAATAAAGCCTAAAAAGTGACTAAAATGTATCCTGTGCACAGGGAGGCAGCCCTTCTAAATTCACCCTCAAATTTGGAACCCCTCCCTTCTCTCAATCTGTACCACTAGCTGATTCAAATCCGGAGCACCTTTCATGGTGCTCCCCACTTTACACTCTGAAGAGGCAGCAGGGCCGGTGGGGAGCACTTACCCAGGAGTCAGAGGCAGCCAGAGAGCACCTGCGGCCTCCCAGTGTGACTGGAGAAGCCCTCGTTCCCTCTTCTGTGACACGAGGCATTTGTCCTAGATAGTCCACATGGCTCCTTTCAACACTGACAGTCTTGCTTACTTTTTCAGGTCATTGTCTTGCCCTTTTCACTCTCCAGTCCTTCATGTAGGGATGTCAGAAAGCATCTAGAAATCAGAACCATGTAGGCAGGTCCCTTGATTTTCTTTTGAACACCATCAGTGTCTGATATGGGAGATTTGAGGTGATTAACCAAAAAGTTATTAATTCACCACTGCAGATTGGCACATGACCCAATTACACCAATGTGTGTCTGTATGTGTGGATGTGTGTGTAATACACACACAGAGAGGCACTCTTGGAATTTACTTGGTTGGGGAAGCTAACTCTGTAGAGTTTGAAGTAGCTTTAGTCATTGAGTGCAGTATTAAGCTTTAGTCACTAGCTTTAGTCATTGAGTGCAATGGAGAGTCTACTGGCTTCCCCTAAGATATCCTGAATTTCATTCATTCAGACATCTCTTCCTTCAAATTTACACTTTCTTGATAGAAAAAGAGAGAGCAAGAGGCAAGTTACATACTTGGTAGACAAGAATCTCTGGGGTGCATCGGCCAGGCTGGTGGAGCCCCATGCTTTCTGCAGATGTCTTGGAACCTTCCAATGTCCTGACGATTGTTGATGCACTCTGAGAGGTAAATGTGGGCACTGGAAAAAGTGGAGGCAAGCCTGTGCAGTGGCAAAGATGGGGCTGAAGTTTCTTCTGATGGGAACTGCCCTAGAGCTATCAGCCCCACAAAGCTAGCCGCTAATTGCATTCCCAGAGCCAGTGCAATCATGATGGAATGAAAATCTGGAATTCTGACTTTTTTCAAAGGTCAAGTGTATTTTTTCTAGCACTTGTTTATTATCAACAAGGTATATATTTTTATTTCCACACTTCCCAAGTCATTAGCTCTAAATGATCTGTTCAAAATGGATAATAGCCTCTCTGAAACACTGATGTGGTCGCCCATCGTCCATCACCTTGTTGTTACTCAATGCAAAGCAAAAAAAACTTCCTAACTACTCATTTCACAAGTTGTTGTTGTCTTTTTTTTTGTTTGTTTCTTAAGAGACAGAGTTTTGCTTTTGTTGCCCAGGCTGGAGTGCAATGACGCTATCTCAATTTACTCTAACCTCTGCCTCCTGGATTCAAGCAATTCTCCTGCCTCAGCCTCCCAAGTACCTGGGATTACAGGTGCCCACCACCACGCCCGGCTAATTTTTGTATTTTTAGTATAGACAGGGTTTCACCATGTTGGTCAAGCTGGTCATGAACTCCTGACCTCAAGTGATCCACCCACCTCGGCCTCCCAAAGTGTTGGGATTACAGGCATGAGCCACCGCGCCCGGCCTCATTTCACAAGTTTTTGAGATAAAGAAGATGTGCCCCTGTTGCTGGCTTATAACAGATATTCAATATATATACACTTTGGGAAGATAGAAAAGGGAGGAAGAAAGCAAGCTAGCAATGGTTCCCCTAACTCTGTTATTTTCTGTCTTTCATCACTTGTTGAAGCTCACCGAGTGATCTTACACAAGCCTCTTCATTCTAAGTGCCTCAGCTCCCATTTTAAAGCAAGAGAAATAACATGGTAGTGGCCACTGCAGAGTGTTGCTGAAAGTACTGAATGAGATCATGAATGTGAACCTGTGATGAGACAAAGTATTTTACAAATAGTATTCTAATGATTCACATGAACTGGAGTGTTTGTCTGTTATGGAAGGTGTGTGTGTGTCTGTGTGTACATAAGTTTGTTTTGAACAAAATAAACTTGAATAGCTACAGATCTTCCCTTACCAGCATCTGCCCTTAAAGTTGTGGCAATTATGTTTGAACTATGCAAAATGACAAAAACCAGAGAACAGAAAGCCCCCCAAAAACTGAGAGCTTGCATCTGACGTTGATAGACCCATTGTGGCCGTTGGGACCTTGTTGCTTCTTGGGAAAACAGTGTTCTTAGCTTGTTAAACCACTGCTGCGATGGAGTCCTTTGCTCCTGGATTTGAGCTCTGGCCTAACCCACCAGTTCACAAGCAGCTTCTGAGTACCAGCAGAAACCAGACTGTAAAGGGTTGTTTTGTTGGGGGGATAAAATAAAATGAAGCTTTTACCAAGAATGTCATTTTTCTGACCTTACTTGAATATATGAGCTGCAGGTCCTGCTGTATTTTTTTGGTTTGTTTTGTAGGGATAGGAAGACAATTTTCGTTGGTGCTGAGGCCATTCTTAGTATAATCCTTGTTTTTCCCATCAGACACTTTCAAAATAAAGAAATAAATTAAACAGTTAATACCCCTCTCCTCTTACCTCGCATTATTCCTCTCCATGCCTTTTTTCTTAGAGAATGAATCATGGCCCCAAGCTGCCTCTGTGTGCCCCAGCATCCCTACTGAATGTCACCCCGCCAGTGCCTTCAGCTGTGTACCTCTCATGGTAGGACACGATTACTCCTCCAGATTCCAGCAGCCGACTTTCCTCTAGGAAATTTACCTCCTTACTGGGGCTTTGTGCACAGTGAAAACTCCAAGCGTCAAAGCAGAATGGCTGGCTTTGTGATCAGAGGCGGTGGCAGAAGCCTGGCACAGTGTCCAGATGCCACACACAAGCAGCAGGCTGATGAGTTACTTATTGGCCCTCACATAGTATGTTGCATCTGAGGTGACACTTCATAAATGCGACCTCGTTTATCTTCCCGATGCCCTTCAGAGGCAGGGAATCCCATAAAGTCCGCCCAGGAAGAATTTGTGGTTCTTTAGCAGCCTTCCCTCCAGCTGCTTCCTGAGCAGCAAGGAGGAACCCATTGAGAGGTTTCACGTTTTATCTTATTCTGTAACTTCAGCTTTAAGGACTATGTCCTATGTTTACCACCATCGTGACTCATTCTGCAGACATTTAGTGTTCTCTGTGCTAGGCACTGGGAGACTGACCTCAAAGCCAGTGGCCATGCCATTAAGCAGCCCCAAGAGAGCTGGAGAGCACGGAGAAAGCTTTCTCTCCCAATTGAAGAGAAGGCTTCCTGGAGGAGCTGTGGCTGGAACGACCTCAGGAAGGATGAGGAGGAGTCAGCAAGGGGAGGCAGAGGAGGGCAGGTTAGGGGGAGGCTGGGAGCTGAGTAGGAAAGTGAGGCCACATTAGGAGCCAGAGGCCATATCACAGAGGACCTTCCTCATCTGTCATGTTGAGGAGTTTGGACTTGATCCTCAAGTTGAAGGAGATCTCCTTTCAAGATTTACGTGGCAAGGGTTTTACCTGCTCCTTCACTGCCTTTTCTCCCTCTCTCCCCAACACCAAAATATATATATATATATAATATAATATATATATGTGCGTATATATATATATCACTTTTTTTCTAGTTCAGTTGCTTAAAAGGCCTGACATTCTGTAATTTTTGCTATATAGATGAATGAATGAATGATTTATCTTTGGACTGTCTTGGTATGAATGACCACATGTGTATAACTGAGTAGATGATTTCACGTTCCCCAGCACTGGGGCAGAAAAGGCCATTTAATCAAGGCAGAACAAAGAAATTCCCACTTGTCTGAGAGAGGGCCCAGGCTGTGAGACTTCCTTTCCTTGCCATTCCATTTTCCAGAGAAGAGTGGGATTCTAACGCCGTGTTTCATTGTCGCAGCTTTGGGGCACTTCATAAATCAGAGACAATTGGTCTTCCTTGATAAAATGGAATGGTTTTAACTGAAACAAGTGTAAAACAAAAGAAAGATGGATTTGGGGGACTGTTCAGAGAAGGAACAAAAAAGGGGTCCGGGTTGCTGGAGATGTGCATTTCACATGCTTGTTTATAATTTAGATGCAGGGCTTTGGGGCGATCAGGTAATTCACAGTAAAGATCAGAGAAAATGTGCACAGCGTATAGGATATGAAGGGAGGGAAAAGGCCCATTGCTTTGACAGCAGTTTCCTTGCCTCTGCATCACAAGACAGAGCTCTCTGCATGAGCGCTTCCCCAGCCCTCCTTAACAGACCTCCTCCCACTGTGCAGGCAGTCGTCCTGAGCTGAGTGTGAGCCAGGGCACCCTCCGCTTCTCAGCGCAGTTCTGTTTTGTATGTCAAGCACTTACTAAGCTAACTAATGAAACTCTCCCACCAAGATTTTCTGGATATTTCGGAAGTTATTCAGATTTTTTGAACCTGCCGAGGGCATAGTGTCAGATGTCTGTCTTCTACTGTGGATTGTCAGTGGGCACTGGACCTAGAATCAACCAGCTGTTCCAAGGAGTTGGGGTGAGCAGTGCATAGAGGACAATCACTTTTTAATGGTAGGGAAATTGGAAATAAGTGTGTGTGATTTCTAATATTCCAATCCCACCCCCAAAGCTGATCCCTTCAAATTACTGCACCATCACTCAGATTCAGAATTTCCCCTGCAACCTAAAGTAAATCTGAGTTTTTCTTGTCAGTGCTCCATATTTTGAATATGAATATTGTCTATCATATGAGTTTCGATCCAGTACTCTGTCTCACTTCTGGCAGAAATAAAATCTGAAGAATAAAATCAAATCTAAAAAAAATAAAATTGTTTTAGAATTAGCCATGCATGGTGGTGTGTACATGTAGTCCCAGCCATTTGGGAGGCTAAGGCAGGAGGATCATTTGAACCCAGGAGACTGAGGCTGCAGTGAGCTATGATCACACCACTGTACTCTAGCCTAGGTGACACAGCAAGACCCTGTCTCAAAAAAATTTTTTTTAAAAATTAAAAAATATTTGGAGGTGTCCAGGTGCAGTGGCTCACACCTGTAATCCCAACACTTTGGGAGGCCAAGGCGGGTGGATCACCTGAGGTCAGGAGTTCGAGATCAGTATAACCAACATGGTGAAACCCTATCTCTACTAAAAATACAAAATTAGGCTGGGCACAGTGGCTCATGCCTGTAATCCCAGCACTTTGGGAGGCCGAGGCGGGCGGATCACCTGAGGTCGGGAGTTTGAGACCAGCCTGACCAACATGGAGAAACCCCGTCACTACTAAAAATACAAAATTAGCCAGGTGTGGTGACGCATGCCTGTAGTCCCAGCTACTCGGGAGGCTGAGGCAGGAGAATTACTTGAACCCGGGAGGCAGAGGTTGCAGTTAGCCAAGATCACGCCATTGCACTCCAGCCTGGGCAACAAGAGCAAAACTGTGTCTCAAAAAAAAAAAGAAAAAAGAAAAAAACAAAAAAAACAGTTAACCCCACATTTTATATAAAGGGAAACTGAGGCCCAGAATGAGAAAAGATATTGCCCAAGGACACTTTGTTGGTCAGGCTGCCAGCTGCAGTGGGTCTGAAACCTGGTTTCCTGATGCCCAGAGAGAAGGGTGCCTTTCAGAGACAACAGGAACAATTAAGAATTTTTAGGGCGCCAAATCACTTTTGAAATATGAAAACTGAAATGGCTGAAAAAGAGAGAACATTTTCAAAATGGCTTTCTGACTCTGGGTAAACAGTAACCACATTTTTTTTGCCTGTTGGAGGCCTGGTTTTTAATCACTCCACAAGCAGTTTTCATTTCTGTAGTAAAATTGCTTGTGGTTCTATTTAATTTGTTTCTGCAGGAGCCAGCTTTGGTGAAGATCTCCGAGGAGCTGGCGGGCATTTTAGCACAGCACGCACAGCCAGTCAATGAGAAACGGTTCCCGACGTGGAGGAAATTCCTCCAAACATTTCTCAGTCAAGGTAAATAAGACTGTAAAGTTTCTATTGAGGATTAGTCTACACAACCTTGGATTCTAGTTTTGGGTCAACTGGGGCCAATTTAAATACTTTGCATCTCCTGTGTTGGTTTAGAAAAGTGCTCCTACGGTTTTCTTTTTCAAATGTTGCCTAAATATTTATCTTACACCCAGCCTCTTAAGTAAATAAGAACCTAGCATGCCAAGCATGGCATGGGAAGCTCAAGATTCTGGGCCTTTTTTTACACTACAAAATTCTCCTGAGAGGTGGGCTTTGGAATCAGATTACCTGGGTCTGGACCCCATCCATGACCTTGAGCAAGGTTCTTAAACCCACCAAGGCTCGGTTCCTCACTTACCTGCCTTACAGGGTCATTGGGTGGATTCAATGAAATACAGATATGAAAGTTTCTACCACAGAACCTTACACAAAATCATCTTTAATAAGTGTTAGTTTCTCCTTCTGTTTTCTAGGAGAGCAAAAATGGTCTCTCTTCCAGTTCTGAATATAGCATTTCCAAACAAGGGTTTTCTACAATCCAGGAACAAAGCGAGCCTCCATTCCTTTCATCCTCCTCCTCCTACTTCATCCTCATTTCCTAACAACATTGGGTGGTCTATGAATGAGGGAATGAATGGAGTGAATGATGCCTGTCTACCGTCTCAGAGGTCCCTGTCAGATGTTACACAGAGGCACACCTATGCAACGGCCCTCAGTCTCTAGGAGGTTACAGTGCAAGACATCTTACATGCTTACCCACATGCACAAGAAGAAAGGGTTAGTATAACAGGCCAGAGAAGGTATCTTTCCACTGCTGTCAAGTGATAATAATAATCTCAGCAATAATCAATAATGATAAGATAATGTCATGTCAGATGATAACAGCAGCAGCAATAGCACAGTGATGATAATAGCACAGTGATGATAAAATAGTGAGCTTAGATAGTGCTTATTATGGGCCAGGCACTCTTCTAAGTATATCTATGTTAACTTATCAAAGCTTCCTACCCATCCTATGAGGTGGGCACCATTATCACCCTCATTTTATAGGGGTGGAAAACTGAAGTACAAAAGATTAACCCCAAATCACTCTGCTAACACGTAGAAGAGCCCATGAAAAGCTACCTCTGTGCTGCTCCAGGAGTCTTGAGCAGAGCCAGTAGTTACATTTATCAGGGCTTATTGTAGCTCAATGTATGAGAGTGTATGAAAGGACAGATCTGTTGGTTATTGGAATATACTGGCTGGGCAGGGTGTATTGGATACCCTGTTAATGAATTATTTAAGCAAGGGGTTGAATGGCAGCCATCTAACAAGATTGCTGGAAAGAGATTCTTTGCAGGGGACAGTTGTGCTAGACAACTTCCAATGTCCTTTCAACTCTAAAATTTTGTGATTCTGTAAATTTCCACATGTACCCACTGATAGACAAGTAAGGAAAGTCAACCCCATGCATAAATGGAAGAAAATCAAGTGGCTACCACACACACACACACACACACACACACACACACACACACACACACACAAGATCAATAATAAGGTGTTTTTACTTTTTTTTTTTTTTTTTTTTTTTGAGATGGAGTTTCACTCTTGTTGCCCAGGCTGGAGTGCAATGGTGCGATCTCGGCTCACTGCAACCTCTGCCTCCTAGGTTCAAGCGATTCTCCTGCCTCAGCCTCCTGATAGCTGGGATTACAGGTGCATGCCACCATGCCCAGCTAATTTTTGTATTTTTAGTAGAGACAGGGTTTCACCATGTTGGCCAGGCTGGTCTCAAACTCCTGACCTAAGGTGATCCGCCCGCCTCGGCCTCCCGAAGTGCTGGGATTACAGGCGTGAGCCACTACGCCCAGCCTAATAAGGTTTTTTTTTTTTAAGTTATTGGGGGAAGACCATGATGATCTCCAGGCCCATCCAGGTCATTAGGAAATTTCCAGATCTTCCAGCATCTGCCTGCAAAAGCCTCCCTCTAAACTATTTCTTTTCATGTGAGTTTTGTAGATGAGAAAGGCTTTCCCAGCGACTATCTCATCTGAGCTGTATAACCACAAGCTAAGGCTTCACCTCTACCTCCTGTTCATCTTTATCCTGCTTTCTCAGCCATGCTTATTTATGGAGAGCAGTACAAGCCTTATTAACTTAATTTTCTTCATGAAGACACTGAAGCTCAGAGATTGGAGGGGACTTGGGGAAAATCACACCACAAATAAGTGGTAAATGGAACACAAAGTTAGATCCTACAATTTTAGTACATTTAAAAAACCTGGTTCTTGAAAGTCATGTGTTTTCAAAGCTTCTGCCTTTCTCTCGACCCAGTGCATACAGCAGGCCCTGCATCAATGGTCCCTAACTGAGCCAGGGTGTCTCCCAGGTTTCCCAACTCTAAGGTCACCATCTCCCTCCCTCCAGCTTCCACCATTGCCTGTTTCATTCCATTTATGTTCTCTCCAGTGTGCTTATGGCCACAAAATGTGCTAGGGTTTGATTTCTAAATTGTCATAGGATTATATCAAAAGCAATACTTTTTCATTTTAATTTTTATTTTTTGAGATAGGGTCTCGCTCTATCACCCAGACTGGAGTGCAGTGGCACAATTATAGCTCACTGCAGCCTTGGCCTCCCAGGCTCAAGCAATACTCCCATCTCAGCCTTCTGAGTAGCTGGTACTACAGGCGCACACCACCACGCCCAGCTAATTTATTGTTTACAATTCACAATTTTTTTGTAGAGACAGGGTCTAACTTTGTGGCAATACCTTTTTCAGAGGAGGAATTAATTGCTTTGAGTGGAAAAAAAGTAACAGTGAAAAGGTTATGGTCATGATGCTGAGAAGATAGTACAAGTAAGCTACTTTGAAATAAAATACCCAAGTAATCTTGTAAGTTATGAATGATAGTGTGTTTCCACTGAAGCACTATCTTTCAAAACATAGGTGACGGCTAAAGGCACAAAGTTAACCAAAGCATAGAGACTCACTAGGTTTTTTACTTCTGTAGATTTTTGTCATTGTTGTTTTGTTGCATTTACCTTGCTAAATCCCCAGCAACTGGTATTTAGGTGTAGCACACACGAGTAGGCCTCATTTGAAGAAAAGCATGTCTCAAACAAACCAAATAGAAAAATTAGGATTTGAATATGTACACTCCAAAATCGGTTTTCCTTTTGAAACTTGGTGTTTGTTAGGACTACCTCTGACCAAATTTATAGACATTTAAGGAAAGTGCTTTTTAGATGAAGTAACAGATGACTGCATTTGAAAACTGCTCATTTTTTTCTTTGTATGCTATTCAAAGTCTGTGGCTTACACCTGTAGGCAGAGGTCACACTTCTCCCAGCCCCCAGCAAATTTGTGAAATACAGGCCAAGTTTCTCTTAGTGCTGTCAGGTTCTAGACGGCATCCTATCTATGGAACACTTTGTTGTTTTTACTTTTAAATTATTTAACTCTTTACAAATAATATCTTAAATTTTTTCTCTACAAAGAGGACATATACAGTAAGATTTGTAAGTTGGGCCTAAAAACAGAAGATTGGGGCTATGTAATTTTTGTGGACACCACTGAGATAGCCCACAAATTAGCCAGAAAGATGTTATTGCTGTGCTTGAACACCAGACTTGCCTCTATGATTTTTGGCATTCAAAGCAAAGGGTAAAATGTAATAAATTATAAAGCTCTCATTATCAGCAGAGAGAGCATATGTGTTCTTCAAACACGGCAATATCTCTTGGTTCTATATTTTTAAAAATGTTTTATAACTGGCTTTATATAGAAGTCCTTTGGCTGACATGATGGTCAATGTTCTCTCTGCCCGCAAAAAGCCCAAACCCGTCAAACCTTCAAAAAGCAGTGAAGTTTACCAAAAAGAGCACACTGGTCATCAAGATGTCAACTGTGGACTATGGGCCGTTAATTCCCCATGAGGGATTTGACCATAATTCTTGGGTTCCCTGTTTAATGAGTGGGCATAGACCCAGTGATCCTCACAGTGTCTTCAAATTATAATCAGAATCAAAACTACCATTCATTGAGCCCTACAATATACCAAGCGCTGGGCTGAATACTATAGATAGATACAGTATCTCCAAGATGCACAACAATCTAATGAGGTAGGCTTTATTATGCCCATATTACGGATAAAGAAAAATAAGTTCAGAGAATGTAAGCTACTTGCCCAAAGTCTCTCAAGACATGGCAGATGCAGAATCTGAGCCCAAGTCAAACAAAATGCATGTGTCCTTTCACCTACTCCATGTTTTTCCCACCAGGGGGTGTGATCGAAGCATTCCCACCTGCAGACAATGTCACCAACCTGACAGTGGACATGCTGATAGAGCCCAACGGGAAAATCAGCGTGCTGTCGACAGGGGACCAGCTTCATGCTGAAAGCCCCTTCATCTCCTCTGGTACCACCGTGCCTCAGACCTCAGTGGATCCCCAAGTTCTCACTTATTTGTGCCTCCAAATTGGAAAAGCCTGCAGAATGAGAGATGTGGTTGGTTACTTTTCGATAGATCTGGTGACTTTTATAGATCCAAGCACCTTGGAACAACAGGTAAGTTGAATGGATGCCGCACGAAATGTTAAAATATGTAATGACTCCGCACCCTACACACCTACAGTACAACAGGGCATATGAGGGCTCTTCTAAAATGCACTGATTCTCTGATGAACTCGCTCTAAATTCAACACCTACACGGCCCATGCGAATCCAAGTGGGACCAGGCTTTATGTCTGGAAATACAGGGCCAGGGTTGTCTCGTTCAGGTACAGTTGGAGTTAAAGAGTGACTGAGGCCAGGCGCAGTGGCTTACACCTGTAATCCCAGCACTTTGGGAGGCCGAGGTGGGCAGATGCCTTGAGCTCAGAAGTTCAAGAGCAGCGTAGGCAACGTGCAGAAACCCTGTCTCTACTAAAAATACAAAAATTAGCTGGGCCTGGTGGCATGCACCTGTAATTCCAGCTACATGGGAGGCTGAGGCAGGAGAATCACTTGAACCCGGGAGGCAGAGGTTGCAATGAGCCGAGATCATGCTACTACACTCCAGCCTGGGTGACAGAGTGAAACTCCATCTCAAAAAAAAAAAAAAAAAAAAAATAGTGACTGAATCTCACCCCTCACAGTTCACAGCTCTTTTGATTAGGCCCTCAATTCTGTCCATTAGTGTTATCCCTATGTATCATGAAACTATTTTATGCCATCCAGGGAGTGGAACCGGTCTAGAGCCTGTTTTATATAGAAAATCAATCACTAGAAAGGAGTTAAGACTTCACATTTCTGTTCCTTTTCTTATCAGACAACTTAGATTGTCTCATTTTTTTCTTTAAAAAACGTATTGAGAGATACCTCATAAATATAAAAAGGTCTAAATAATAATATAATCAATATCATGTGCCCCTGCCCAGCTTAAGAAACAAAGTGGTGTCAATGCCACCTGCAGTCCTGTGTACTCCTTGCCAAGCACATGGCTCTTCCTCCTCCTAGAGGCCAGGAGGAAGCTACTGTCTCATACCTGGGGTTTTAATTCCCTTTCATCTCTATGCTTTCATCACACATGGATACACCCAAAAATAATGTAGAGTTTTATTTTGCATGTTTTTAAGAATTTTGTAGATCATAACATTCTATCTATTATTATTTTACTGTATGCTTTTGTTTAATATTCCATTTGTGAGATTCTTCATGTGCATAGGTATGGTGCTGAGATATACTATTCAGGATAAATCATCTTTAACCTTTTTCACTTTGCTTTTCCCACCTAAAAGTATAATGTTCAAGTTCACTACTATTTCACAGGACTCGTGTTTTAAAATGTCCGGTTGCTCCTCTCTTAGTGCTGCATGTCCAGACCTCTGTCTAAAGGGCGAAATGACCTCCTGGCCTTCCTCTCTCGATATCGCGATATCCTCTGGTCATCCGCATTGTACATATACTTTGGTTGTTTTAGGATCATTATTCTCGGTTTTACAGTTCTCCATTTCGGTCAGATGATGGTTTCAAAGTGAGAGTTTATGTTTTTTGGCAGTTTTCAGCTTGTTCAATAATCATTTTCCATTTGCCTTCCTGGGCCCTCCATTGGTTTTACATTCTGTTCTCAGGCCTGTACATTGAGAGGGAAAAGGACAAACTGAAGGTCATTCGGAACTCTCCCTGTGGTGGAGGCAGGACAGAAACAATGCTCCCTGGGGAAATCTGGATAGCAGGGATGCAGGGGGAGGAGGAGCCAGGGGAGGCTGCCCTCCCCAAGTATTTGTTGTAAGAAAGATTGGCTGGGTGTGGTGGCTCATGCCTGTAATCCCAGCACTTTGGGAGGCCGAAGCAGGCAGATCACTTGACCCCAGGAGTTCAGGACCAGCCTGGGCAACATAATGGGACCCCATGTCTACAAAAAAATACAAAAAAATTAGCCGGGCATAGTGGCATGTACCTGTAGTCCCAGCTACTCAGGAGGCTGAAGTGGGAGGATCACTTGATCCCAGCTCACTGTAGCCTCAACCTCCCACCTCCTCTGCAGTGAGCCAGGATCGCATCACTGCACTCCAGTCTGGGTGACAGAGTGAGAACCTGTCTCAAAAAAAAAAAAAAAAGAAAGAAAAGAAAAAAAGGCTGGGCACGGTAGCTCACGCCTGTAATACCAGCATTTTGGGAGGCGCAGGCGGGTGGATTGCTTGAGGTCAGGAGTTCGAGACCAGCCAGGCGTGATGGTGGATGCCTATAATCCCAGCTGCTCGGGAGGCTGAGGCAATAGAATTGCTTGAACCCAGGAGGCAGAGGTTGCAGTGAACCGAGATGATGCCACTGCACTCCAGCCTGGGTGACAGAGCGAGATTTCACCAAAAAAAAAAAAAAAAAAGAAAAGAAAAGAAAAAAGAAGAAGGAGAGTGAGAAAGAGAAAGGTAAAACTGTGGTCCCTGGGACAATAGGAAGGATGGAACTATGGGGACAGTTGACTTGTGGCTTTTATTTATTTGAGTTTGGTATAAGGAAACTTGCACACAGCAGTCAAAAGGATCTTCTCCAAACACGATGCCAGTCCTTCCTTGGGCTTACCACCCTTCTGGGCTTCTGGCTGAAAGGTCCCACCCTTCACTTGGCTGGTTCCATGTACCTGGCCAGTCTTGTCTCACCCTAACTTGCCCTCTGTTTTGGTCTGGTCCATCCACACACCCTGTCTCATTCCCTCTTACTCATCATATTCCCTCTACCACAGGGCCTAAACATGCTGTTCCTCCACCTTAAATGCTCTTGCCTTTTCTTTTGACCTAGTTAGCCCCTTTTCCAGCCATCACATTTCAGCTCAAGCCACATTGACTGAAGCGCTTCCTGACCTTCCTGACAAAGTCAAATTCTCCTTTTTTAGGTTTTCATATCATTGTGTAGCTGTGTGTGAGCATTCCTCGTACCACTTATCTCAGTTACAAATTTAAACTTATTTACATGACTATCTGATTAATATTTTTCTCCTCCTATTAATTGTAAGCTCTTTTAAGCGATGTGCTGTGTTTCTTTTTGCTCCCCCACTGTATTCTCAGCACTTACTTCTGTCCTGGCACAAAGTAGGTATTCAGTAAATATTTGTTGACTGAATGAATGAACAATGGAGGAGTTCTAGCAGATGCTGGATGGTATTGCAAGGCTTTTGAAGAAGGAGCTCAAACATTCATTGGATGAATGGGATAGATAGACATTAGATTCTCTGATTTTATCATACTATGAATTCTCCTTGTCCCTTCCCATAAATACTTCAGTATATGATCATTCGTGTTATAGTTATCAACAGAATATTGGAAGAAGTTCTCAGTGACCACACCAAAGGGTGTTTCTACATTAGCAAGAGAAGTATGTTTGTTCTCTGTATATAATAAATTATTTACAAATCACTGGCATATTTTCTAGCCATTTTTCAAGTGGTATTACTTCAGAAAACATCTTAATTTTTTTTCTAATTGACATGCCTTGTGATGCCATTGAAGCGACTGGCAGGCATATTATCAACCTCTCATTTTTTGTCAGTCTAACAGGTTAAAAATTTTTTGTTTTATTCAGCATTTCTTTGATTATTAGTGAAGATCCACACCTCTTCATATGTTTGTTTGCCCATTTATATATCTTTTCTTAATTGCCTAATCATATCTTTTGCCCCAGTTAAATTGGACTATAACACAAATGTTGATTTGCTGGAGCTCTTTGTATATTGGAAACTGTTATTCTTTGACTATTATACATCTTGTAAATACCTTCTCTCAGATTGTCATTTGTGGCTTTCCTCTCTCTCTTTTTATTTTTGGCCATGTTTCTCCACCATAAAAATTACTATTTCTGGCCAGGTGCGGTGGCTCACGCCTGTAATCCCAGCACTTTGGGTGGCCGAGGTGGGTGGATCACGAGGTCAGGAGTTCAAGACCAGCTTGGCCAATATGGTGAAACCCCATCTCTACTAAAAATACAAAAATTAGCTGGGCGTGGTGGCATGTGCCTGTAGTCCCAGCTGCCCGGGAGGCTAAGGCAGGAGAATCACTTGAACCCAGGAGGTGGAGGTTGCAGTGAGCCAAGATCGCGCCACTGCACTCCAGCCTGGGCGACAGAGCAAGACTCTGTCTCAAAAAACAAATTACTATTTTCTCCCTTGTAATTCATTAGTAGTATTTTGTAGAAATGTGTTCCAAGAGTACCACAATAGTGTATTGCTTATCAAATTCCACCCAGAAAACTTAGCATCCATTGGCAACTTTTTCCACTACCACTATGATAGTGGTAATTTTGTATTTCTGTGGAAAATTTTCTGGTAAAATTTTGTGTAGAAATTTCTGGCAATCTACTGCAAGAAACAATTTTCCTTCTCCACCTCTCATTTATGCCTGTAGGTCTGTATGTATTTATGTCAGTATGAAGTCATGGGTTTCTATTTTATTTAATGGGTTGTATTTTGATACTTTCATTGTTTTGATGCTCAGTTGTTCCAGATTTGGCCAGTGGGAGACCCTTCAGGGTGTGTCTTGTGTCCTTTTGACATGTCCTCATCATTCTTTGAGCATGTCTTACTTTCTGACACAATAAGATGTTCCAGGCTCATTTTCTATTTTCCTTGCCCTGGACCTAGGATCGACTCAGAAGCCCTGTAAGATCTGGGCTCTTAGTTCTGCCATTGCTACTGGAGTGTCACCCCTTCTGAGACCTCTCAGTGGACAGAGCTAGCAAGTACATGTATTACGTAGGTACAATACATACACACAGTTATACACACATATACGCATATAAACACACATATGTACATATACATACATCTGTGCATCTATAACTATTTCTATATCTATCAGTGTTTATATTATAAAACCATGAGTTCCTGCCAGCATCTCCAATTTCAATCCAGCACCTCAAGGTTCTTTCTAGAATTCCCCTTTTCCACACTTAAAAGTAAATATCTTGATGGATATCCTGCTTACTCTGATTTGGGGTACAATTACAATGTATCCACATTGTATGCATGTATCAAAATAGCACATGTATGGCCAAAATATATATAACTATTACATATCAATAAAAAATACCAAAAAAAAACCCAACCTCATACTCATTATTTAAACTTACAAACTAAAAAACAATAAAAATAAAAATAAAAATGAAAAGCTAAATAGAACTTGGAACATAGTAACTGTGTATATTTACAAAATAAAATCCCAGGCCAGATGTGGTGGCTCATGCCTGTAATCCCAGCACTTTGGGAGGCTGAGGCAGGAGAATTGCTTGAGCTCAGGAGTTCAATACCAGCCTGGGCAACATAGAAAGGTCCAGTCTCTACCAAAAAAATTTTTTAAATAAACAAAATTAGCCAAGCATAATGGCACTCATCTGTGATTCCAGCTATTTGAGAGGCTGAGGTAGGAGGATTGCTTGGGCCCGGGAGGTCAATGCTGCAATAAGCTGTGATTGTATCACTGTACTCCAGCCTGGGCAACAGAGACCCAGTATCCAAAAAAAAAAAAAAGAAGAAGAAAATCCCAGAAACAGGAGGATCAAGATAGTCTAGAGCAGGAGTTGGTAAACAATGGCCTACAGGCTAAATCTGACCCAGCATTCATTTTATGTAAATAAAGTTTTATTGGAACACTAAAAAATAAATAACTTCTCCAACAATGAGAAACTTGAGTCTTTATCCCTCAATATAGTTACTTCTTTGCTTAGTCAGTTTACTTATTTGTTTAATGTAACTAATCTCCCAACCACTCCTGCCATCTTCTTTGCCTACTCTATCTGTGCCCTACCCCTCCATGCCTCATGTGCTTGGATCCCAATCCTGTCATTTGTGTTTTATTTGTAATGCTCTTCATCATACTAAAGTTTCATATAGTCAAATCCAGCTGTTTTTCTTTTTTCTTTTCTTTTTTTGTAGAGATAGGGTCTCACTATGTTGCCCAGGCTGGTTTTGAACTCCTGGCCTTGAGCCATCCTCCTGCCTTGGCCTCCCAAAGTGCTTGGATTACAGGTGTGAGCCACTGTGCCTGGCCTCCAGCTCTTCTTCTAAATTGCTATATTACCTTGAACTTATCACTTTCCCTCATTTTCAGTTTTCTCAGCTATAAAATGAGGAGGTTAGCTTATTTTGCATCTGAGGTAACCTACAGTTCAAAACAGTCTTTATTTCAATAACATTTTAAAGCACTTATTTTCTGTATCAGCAAATTCAAATGTTAATAATAATCATCCACTTTAAAAAATTATCACCAGGAAATAATCACAAAGATTTAAATACACATATATTAATCACATCATTATTAAGAATAGCAAAATATTTCAAGTAGTCTAAATTCCAATAATAGATTTTTTTTTTTTTTGAAGCAGAATCTCCCTGTGTTGCCCAGGCTGGAGTGCAGTGGCATGATCTTGCTTCACTGTAATCTTTGCCTCCCAGGCTCAAGTGATTCTCGTGCCTTAGCCTCCTGAGTAGCTGGGATTACAGGCACACACCACACCTGGCTAATTTTTGTATTTTTAGTAGAGACGGGGTTTCGCCATGTTGGCCAGGCTGGTCTCGAACTCCTGGCCTCAAGTGATCCACCTGCCTTGGCCTCCCAAAGTGCTGGGATTACAGGCGTGAGCCACTGCACCTGATCTCCAACTATAGAGAATATTTAGAGCAAATTATGGTAGATCAATGAAATTGCATACTATGAAGACATTAAAACTAATGTTTTTAAAGAATATTTAACAGGAAACTTTATAGAATAGATAAAGGTAAAAAGCAGATCACAAGCAATATATGCAATATGATAATTTTATAAAAAGAAAAAAATATATAAATGCAGAGTTAAAAGAACCTAAAGATATATACTAAGATGTTACAAGTCATTATTTCTGGACAGCAAGATTGAAGGTGGCAGAGTAATGGTCCGCTAAAGATATCCACACCCTAATTCCCCAAATCTGTGAACATTATGTTGCATGGCAAAAGGACTTTGCATATGTGATTAAGTTAAGGATCTTGAGTTGGGAAGAGTAGCTTGCATTATCCAGGTCGCCCCAATATAATCACCAGGGTCCTTTTAAAAGAGAGGCAGGCCGGGTGCGGTGACTCACACCTGTAATCCCAACACTTTGGGAGACCGAGGCGGGTGGATCACGAGGTCAGGAGTTTGAGACAAGCCTGACCAATATGGTGAAACCCCATCTATACTAAAAATACAAAAATTAGCTGGGCATGGTGGCACGTGCCTGTAATCCCAGCTACTCAGGAGGCTGAGGCAGGAGAATCGCTTGAACCCGGGTGGTGGAGGTTGCAGTGAACTGAGACCATGCCACTGCACTCCAGCCTGGTGACAGAGTGAGACTCTGTCTCAAAAAAAAAAAAAAAAAAAAAAAGAGAGAGAGAGGCAGGGGGATCATAGAAAGAGAAGGATTTGAAGATGCTGTGCTGCTGGCCTTGAACATGGAGGAAGGGACCATGAGCCAATGGCATGAGCCAATGAAGGCACATGGCCTCTAGAAGCCAGAAAAGGCAAGGAAACAGATTCTCCTCTAGAGTCTCCAGGAGGAACAAAGCCCTGCCCATATCTTGATTTTTAGCCCAGTAAGACTTCTGACCCACAGAGCTGAAAAATAATAAATCTGTGTTGTTTTAAGCCAGGAAGTTTGTGGCAATTTGGTGCAGCAGCAATAGGATACTAATATAGAGGGTGGTTGCTATTTTGTTCTTTGTGTTTTCTGCAAAAGTAAACATGTATTATAGTCTAGGCTCAGTGGCTCATGTGTATAAACCCAGCACTTTGGAAAGCTGAGATGGGAGGATCACTTGAGTTCAGGAGTTTGAGATCAGCATAGGCAACATAGCAAAACCCTTGTCTCTACAAAAAATTTTTTAAAAATTAGCTGGACATGATGATGTGCACCTATAGTCCCAGCTACTCAGGAGACTGAGGTAGGAGGATAATTTGAGCCTGGAAGATTGAGGCTGCAGTGAGCCATGATCGTGCCACTGCACTCCAGCTTGAGCAACAGAACGAGACCCTGTCTCAAAAAAATAAAAAGCAAACATGTATTATATTTCTAATCAGAAAAAAATACATGAATAACGATAACAAAAATTTGTATAGAATGTTATTGTTTGCAAAGCACTTTCACATACATGATCTTACTCACATACACACACAGGTCTTACAATAAGACATGGGAAACAGAAAACTGAGGTGACTGCATCCATTTCAAATTCATGCCCATTGGCCCCAGCTGGGCCCCATAATTTACCATGCTGACGCAGGAGGGGCAAAGGGGACTGGGGGCCAAGGCAAAATAGATAAAATGACAGCAATGCCTCAAGGACAGTCCCACAATTGTGAATCAACTCCAGATAAGAAAGTGGAGAATTCTTTCTAGACCTAAGGAGATGAGAATGAGGCTCTAGCAGAATAGAAGAAGTTGTGGAAATGTAGGACTTAAATATTGGAAGCATCAAGTAGAACACACGGTCATTTTGTAATCAAGGAAGAAGGGGCTGGTCCCTGGGAAATGGAGATGGTGGAGCATGGTCTAAGATTACTCCTGCCAGTGGATTTAGGTCCAGGATTTTGGTACCCTAGAAATGGGGAAATTCTAGGCCTTCAGAGATGGCACGCAGAGTGCATGGCACTCCAGAATACACAGAGCTACAAGGCAGCCATGTTGGAGATCTGGCCTTCCCACATAAGGATAATATTATGTAAGGGGATCCAAGCAGTAAACAAATAGCAGCAAAAGCTATTTCCAAATCCTGATGGGTCCTGGAGCCAGGATCAATGATAAACAGTATCTAGTAGGTTCTAGGAGGGATATGAAGTACTTACTAAAGGCTTTAAGTTGAGGAGGATGACAAGTTCATTGAACAAACACCTTCAGAGGACCTACTCTGGCTTCCTGTTAGGTGCTGTGGAAATAAACAAGACATCTTCTGTATCATGACAAAGCTTATTTCATATCCATCGTCCCATTTTATTTGCTATACATGCACACAATTGTTTTATACTTGTATTGATTCATAGGTATAAATATTGCCTCCATGAGATTTTTTTAATCCTTTAGAAAATGTACTAGGCCTTGAATTTTTTTTACCTCTTCATAATGTCTAACACAATGATGGTCATATTTGGCCAGCCACCTGATTATTATTTGTTGATTTATGGACTTTTGGAACTTCTAGATGATCCAGATCTTTTGTAGTTAATTACTCACTTTGGGGAAACTCTAAACAAAACAAGTGTTTATTGAGCATCTATTATGTATAAGCCATTATGCTAGGTGCTAGAGAAGCTACAAAGATGCAAAAGACATGGAAGTGCCTGCCCTTAGGGAGTTCACATTCTAGTTGGGAAGATAGGCTTGAAAAATGAGTAGCAAGGAAAGGCTTAAGTGACAACTACGTAGAACAATAAAAGAGACATCAAAAAGGTAATGTCAGTTTAACGGCCAAATGATTTTTCTACATGCATTCAGACAAGAGAAAGATCCCTTCTGTTGGGAGCAATCAAGAAAGGTTTTGCAGAGAAGGTGGGATTTGAGCCGAAAGAAAATTAGGATATGAGGAGGGTAAGAAAGAGTGTATTCCAAGTGAGAAACAGGCTCACTTGGTGGGAAGGAGTGGTGGGAAAAAGCACAGAACACATATGGATAAAAATGATGATCTAAGTCTTACAAATATCATGTTGGATTCACCTCAAGTAAATATACATTTATATAGCAATTCTCCCATTCCTGTTCCTCATATAAAAGTCTCTAAACAGATTGGCAAAGATGCTCTACATGAAAATTCCCAAATTAAAAAATTCTTTCAGAACAAGATCATGTCCTGCATTTGCAGGGACATGGATGTAGCTGGAGGTCATTATCCTTAGTAAACTAACACAGGAACAGAAAACCAAATACCGCATGTTCCCACTTATAAGTGGGAGCTAAATGATGAGAATACAGGGACACATAGAGGGGAACACCACGCACTGAGGCCTATCAAAGGGTGGAGGGTGGGAGGAGGGAGAGGATCAGGAAAAATAACTCCTGGGTACTAGGCTTAATACCTGGGTGATGAAATAATGTGTACAACAAACCCCCATGGCACAAGTTTACCTGTGTAGCAAACCTGCACACGTACCCCGAACTTAAAAGTTAAAAAAAAAAACACACATTGTTCTTTATATTTCACAGGAAATTGAATAGATATAAGGTTCATTAATTATCATAGAATTTAGTCGAACATTTCCTACCGATATCAATAGTTTTTTAGATTGTAGCCTCTTGTTTCTTGAGGAGAATGGTGATCTGGCTTTTACCAAATAAAAGCTTCAGGTGATGGAAAAAGGAAAAAAAGTTCTTTTAGCCTGGGCATCAAGACTCATCTCTAAAATTAAAAATAAAAAATTAGCTGGGCATGGTGGCACACATCTGTAATCCTACCTACATGGGAGGCTGAGGCAGGAGGATCACTTAAGCCCGGGAGTTGGAGGCTGGCTGCAATAAGCTAGGATCTCGCCACTGCACTCCAGCCTGGATGACAGAGCAAGACCCTGTCTCAAAAATAAATAAATTAATTAACTCTTACTTTAGATAACTGTGAACTTTGAAACAACAATCTGTATTATAAGCATTGATAGTTAATACTTTTTTTGAAAAAGGAAATTAAAGAAAATCCAAGCTTTAAGAAGAATTGATATGAAAACCAGCTATTGGAGAGTAGTAATGGCCCTTCCAAAACATAAGGTTAGCTACAGAAAGGAAATAAGACTTGTCACAAAGTACAGATTGTGAGGAAAGACGAAAATGGAGGCCCTGATATATACCGCAGTATATCCCATAAAGTCTGAAAACGATTTTTAAGAGTTTCTAAATACAGAATATCAGCCTAGAATAAAAAAAAATCTGAAAATATTTTCATTGCAATGGCAATGGGTTCTGGCCCCAGTCTTTCCACTAACTAGTGTGATACTGTAGACAATTCACTTGACCTCTCTGAGCCTTGTTTTTTTGTTATCAACTGGTAAATTCCTGCCCTCTTCCTCACAGTATGTTCTGAGAGGCTGAGCAGATATAAGGTGATGTTCTTATTAAATCAAATGGCATAACCACATGTAAAACTGTCACAGGAGCCCTCAGCAGGTGCTCAAACTGTGAGTTGAATCAGAATTGAATTAGCATTATTTTTAAAAGTCACTGAGCATTATCATCATCTCAAAGTGATATATAAGCATCAAAAATGAATACATTTATTTCAGAGAATGGAAAAACCAAAGTCTACAGAAATATCATAATTCCTTCTTGTTCACTGCTGTATACCCAGCACCTAGCACCCTGTCTAGCACATAATAGATGTTCAATAAATATTTATTTAATGAATGAATGAATACTTCTCTAAATCCCCCTCTAGTACTCTCATTTGCAAGATCTCCCCTATCTCTGTTTTCAAGATATACAAGGTATTCACCAAGGGAGCTCAATGAGATTTACTTTTTCTCTTTAGGGAAAGTATTTTATTTATATGGAAGAAGGCTAACAGAGTATATCTAAATTAAAATGTAATACGCCTTTGGTATTAACAGAAGTACCTATTATTCAGTGTTTTAAAGTGCTATAGTGGGCAGATTGTTAATCACAAGTTAATGCCTAGTGAAGGGAAAATACATCCCAAAGGACTTGGAAGCATTAAAGTAAAAGACCTTCTCCCTTTAAAAGGGCTGTATCTTTGTGTCAATGAAAGAGACCTATAATATGCAAGTAATAGTAATGATGATGGCAATGATGATGACTTCTACAATAAGCACATGGGCAACGATGACAAATTTTTCCAGTGAAAATTACAATTCTGTTTCTTAACACTGATAGTGCAGGTAAACTAGTGGCCAACTTTGCTATGTATATATTACCATTTGTGACTGTCCTTAAATGTTTGGTTAATGCCCCTTACACTGTAAACCTTCACACTGAGAAATATTGAACCCAAGCCTAAACATCAGCTCTTGGGTAGGATTTTGGTTGATCTGCATATAACGGACCTAATTCCTCTGTTTACATCAGCTGTTCCCCCAGGACTTCCTCAAAAGATGCCCATTCTCATCATGGAGCTCTTTGCTTCCTTTCAAATGAAACCAAGACACCTCTCTGCACTTAGGGATCTTTAACTTGAATCACCAGAAACATGGCCAGGGCGAGGAAAATCTGGACACTCACACTGCACCCTGCTGTCTCCAGCAGGTACTACATTTCTGCAGGACTCAGGAGGGCAGGAGGTAGGAAAAAAGGAAAAGGCTCCCTACTAATGCCAAGAAAGACCATAAGATTCTTCACCTATGAGCATTTATAGCTTGCCCCAGCATCCCAAAACAAAGCTGAAAGTTGTTTCTAGTTCCAGCTGTCACCTGTGGTCAAGACTTTTTATGTGATACATTTTCTCTTGCAAAATTGTCCTTCTCCGATCCCAGCTTTATTGAGGTATAACTAACCCAAAAAAAGTATTTTTATTTAAGGTGTACAACATGATATTTCAATATAATATACCTTGTGAAATGATTACCACAATCAAGCTAATTAACATATCCATCATCTCACTTGGATATGTGTGTGTGTGTGTGTGTGTGTGGTCAGAAGTTAAGATCTACTCTCTTAGCAAATTTCAGGTATATAATATGTGGTTATTAACTATAGTCACCATGCTATACGTTAGGTCTCCAGAATTCATTCATCTTATAACTGAAGGTTTGTACACTTTAACCAGCATCTCCCCATTTCCCCCACCTTCCGACCCCTGGTAATCACTCATCTACTTTCTGTTGCTATAAGTTTGACTTTTTTGGATTCCACATGTAAGTGAGATCATGCAGTATTTGTCTTTCTGTGTCTGGCTTATTTCACTTAGCATATTATCCTCCAGGTTCATTCATATTGTCATGAATGACAGAATTTCCTTCTTTTTTTAAGGCTAAATAATATTCCAATGTGTATATACATGCATACATATATACATACACACCACAATTTCTTCATCCTTTCATCTGTCATCAACTGACACTTAGGTTGTTTCCACGTCTTGGCTATTATGAATAATGCTGCAATGGACACGGCAGTGCAGATATCTCTTCAAGATTTTTTCTTTGGCTACGCACTCAGAAGTGGGATTGGTGGATCATATGGTAGTTCTGTGTTTAAGTTTTTGAGGAACCTCCATACAGTTTTCCACAGTGGCTGTACTAATTTACATTCCCACTAACAGTGTATAAGGGTTCCCTTTCTCCACATTCTCACCAATACTTATCTTTTGTCTTTTCTTTTTCTTTTTTTTTTTTTTTTTTTGAGACGGAGTCTGACTCTGTTGCCCAGGCCGGAGTGCAGTGGCGTGGCTCACTGCAACCTCTGCCTCCAGGGTTTAGCGATTCTTCTGCCTCACCTACTGAGTAGCTGGGACTACAGGCGCGCGTCACCACGCCTGTATTTTTGTATTTTTTTAAAATTTTTTTGTATTTTTGTATTTTTTGTATTTTGTATTTTTGTATTTTTTTAATTTTTTTAAATTTTTTTAAGCTAATTTTTGTATTTTTAGTAGAGATGGGGTTTCACCATGTTAGCCAGGGTGGTCTCGAACTCCTGACCTCGTGATCCACCCGCCTCTGCCTCCCAAAGTGCTGGGATTACAGATATGAGCCACTGCACCCAGCCTTCTTTTGTCTTTTTGATAATAGCCATCTGAAGAGGTGTGAAGTGATATCTCACTGTGGGTTTGATTTGCATTTCCCTGATAATCAGTGATGCTGAGCACCTTTCATATACCTGTTGGCCATTCGTATGTCTTTAAAAAAAAGTCTATATGCAGGCAGGGTGTGTAATGCCTGTAATCTTAGCACCTCAGGAGGCTGAGGTGGGCAGATCGCTTTAGGCCAGGAGTTTGAGACCAGCCTGGCCAACACGGTGAAACCCTGTCTCTATTAAAAATAGAAAAATTGTCGGGTGTGGTGGTTCAAACCTGTAATCCCAGCTACTGGGGAGGCTAAGGCACGAGAATTGCTTGAACCAGGGAGGCAGAGGTTGCAGTGAGCCAAGACTGCACCACTGCACTCCAGCCTTAGTGAGATTCTGTCTCAAAAAAATAAAAGTTGGCTGGGTGTGGTGGCTCACACCTGTAATCCCAGCACTTTGGGAGGCTGAGGCAGGTGGATCACTTGAGGTCAGGAGTTCGGGATCAGCCTGGCCAACATGGTGAAACCCCATCTCTACTAAAAATACAAAAATTAGCCAGGCATAGTGGTGCACGCCTGTAATCCCAGCTACTTGGAGGCTGAGTCACGAGAATCTCTTGAACCCAGGAGGCAGAGGTTGTAGTGAGCCAAGATGGCATCACTGCACTTGACCTGGGTGACAGAGCAAGACCCTGTCTAAAAAAAAAAAAAAAAAGTCTATTCAGATCCTTTGCCCATGTTTTAATCAGGTTATCTGGGGGTCTTTGCTATTGGGTTGTAAGAGTTCTGCAAAATTATCCTTAATATTCACTTTAACTTAATTTTACCTGTAATGTAAATGTTGCGGTGGAAAAGTACATTTGCTTTAGGCTTTACCTATTTCTTAAGACAATCCTCAATCACCCCCTCCCAGCATATGGCACCACTGGTTGCTTCTCTCATTGATCATGTCCACAAGACTCTCCAGAACACACAAGCTTGGTGGCTCCATATTCAATAAATGCATTATCGAGACCCACTGAAGGAAGCCGACTGCTCCTGCAGGACCCAGGAGACACCCCACATACTGTGAGTGCCCCAACTGCGGAAGTAGGAAAGGGAGACCCTCCTCTCTCAAACACACACCCCCGCACTGGAGAAGCTGAAGGTCTGTTTGCTGGAGAAGTTTCTCACTTTACCCGGAGCTGAGTCAATTTAGAGAGCCAAGGGAAATACAGGGGTAGAGGAAGAAGCAGAAAGGCCCTAGGAGCTCACTGCATCCCCTAGCAGCCCATTTCTGCCTGGCACCACAGGGATCCATCAGGACGGTGGCCAGAGAAACAGGCGGTAAATCTCCACAGGGAGAAGGAATTCTCTAGCTAAAGTTTGTAACAACTTGAACAGGGTGAGAAGCCTCCTGGCGAGAACTCAGGGGAGGGCACAAATCCGGTGTGCAGACTCCATAGGCAGGGGAAGAACCAAGCCCTTTTCTTTCTAGCCTGCAACAAGTTTTCAAGCCCGTCTTGCCCTCTGCCTGGAAAGAGACTCGGGGCTGTTGTGGAGAGGCATGGTGGGAGTGAGACCGGCCCTTTGGTTTGCATGGGAACTGGGTGAGGCCTGTGACTGCTGGCTTTCCCCCACTTCCCTGACAAACCTGCATGACTCAGCAGAGGCAGCCATAATCCTCCTAGGTACACAACTCCAGTGACCTGGGAACCTCACCCTCATCCCCCACAACAGCTGCAGCAAGATCTGCCCAAGGGGAGTCTGAGCTCAGACACGCGTAGCCCCACCCCCACCTGATGGTCCTTCCCTATCCACCCTGGTAGCAGAAGACAAAGGGCATATAATCTTGGGAGTTCTAGGGCCCCACCCACTGCCAGTCCCTCTCCACACTACTATAGCTGATGCTTTCTGGAAAGCGCCACGTCCTGGCAGGCGGCCAACCAGCACAAAAATAGAGCATTAAACTACCAAAGCTAAGAACCCTTATGGAATCCATTGCATCCCCCGCCACCTCCGTCAGAACAGGCACTGGTATCCACTGCTGAGAAACCCATATAATATATGGTTCACATCACAGGACTCTATGCAGACAACACTCAGTACCAATCCAGAGCCAGGTAGACTTGATGGGTGGCTAGACCCAGAAGAGAGACAACAATCACTGCATTTCAGCTCACAGGAAGCCACATCCATAGGAAAAGGGGGAGAGTACTACATCAAGGGAACAACCCGTGGGACAAAAGAATCTGAACAACAGGCTGCAGCCCTAGACCTTCCCTCTGACAGAGCCTACCCAAATGAGAAGGAACCAGAAAACCAACCCTGGTAATATGACAAAACAAGGCTCTTCAACACCCCTAAAAAATCACACTAGTTCACCAGCAATGGATCCAAACCAAGAAATCCCTGATTTACATGAAAAAGAATTCAGGAGGTTATTAAGCTAATCAGGGAGAGACCAGAGAAAGGTGAAGCCCAATGCAAGGAAATCCAAAAAATGATACAAGAAATGAAGGGATACATATTCAAGGAAATAGATAGCTTAAAGAAAAAACAATCAAGAATACAGGAAACATTGGACACACTTTTAGAAATGCAAAATGCTCTGGAAAGTCTCAGCAATAGAATTGAACAAGTAGAAGAAAGAAATTCAGAGCTTGAAGACAGGTCTTCGAATTAATGCAATCTGACAAAGACAAAGAAAAAAGAATAAGAAAATATGAACAAAGCCTCCAAGAAGTCTGGGATTATGTTAAATGACCAAACCGGAGAATAATCAGTGTTACTGAGGAAGAAGAGAATTCTAAAAGCTTGGAAAACATATTTGGGGGAATAATCGAGGAAAACTTCCCCGGCCTTGTGAGAGACCTAGACATTCAAATACAAGAAGCACAAAGAACACCTGGAAATTTTATTGCAAAGAGATCTTTACCTAGGCACATTGTCATCAGGTTATCCAAATTTAAGATGAAGGAAAGAATCTTTAAGAGCTGTGAGAGAGAAGCACCAGGTAACCTATAAAGGAAAACCTATCAGGTTAACAGCAGATTTCTCAGCAGAAACCCTACAAGCTAGAAGGGATTGGGGACCTATCTTCAGCCTCCTCAAACAAAACAATTATCAGCCAAGAATTTTGTATCCAGTGAAACTAAGCATCATATATGAAGGAAAGATACAGTCATTTTCAGACAAACAAATGCTGAGAGAATTCGCCATTACCACGCCACCACTACAAGAACTGCTAAAAGGAGCTCTAAATCTTGAATCAAATCCTGGAAACACATCAAAACAGAACCTCTTTAAAGCATAAATCACACAGGACCTATAAAACAAAAATACAAGTTAAAAAGCAAAAACAAAATCAAAGTACACAGGCAACGAAGAGCAGGATGAATGAAACAGTACCTCATATTTCAATACTAACATTGAATGTAAATAGCCTAAATGCTCCACTTAAAAGATACAGAACTGTAGAATGGATAAGAACTCACCAACCAACTATCTGCTCCTTCAGGAGACTCATCTAACACATAAGGACTCACATAAACTTAAAGGGGTGAAAAAAGGCATTTCATGCAACCGGACACCAAAAGCGAGCAGGGGTAGCTATTCTTATATCACACAAAACAAACTTTAAAGCAACAGCAGTTAAGAGACAAAGAGGGATGTTATATAATGGTAAAGGACCTTGTCCAACACGAAAATATCACAATCCTAAACATATATGCATGTAACACTGGAGCTCCCAAATTTCTAAAACAATTACTAACAGACCAAAGAAATAAGATAGACAGCAAAGCAATAATAGTTGGGGACTTCAATACTCCACTGACACCACTGGACAGGTAGACAGAAAGTCAACAAATAAATAATGGATTTAAACTATACCTTGGAACAAATGGACTTAACAGATATATACAGAACATAACATTTCATCCAACAACTGCAGAATACACATTCTATTCAACAGCGCATGGAACTTTCTCCAAGATAGACCTTATGATAGGCCATAAAACGAGCCTCAATCAGTTTAAGAAAATTGAAATTATATCAAGCACTCTCTCAGACCACAGTACAATAAAACTGGAAATCAACTTGAAAAGGAATCTGCAAAACCATGCAAATACATGGAAATTAAATAACCTGCTCCTGAATGAGCACTGGGTCAAAACAAAATCAAGATGGAAATCAAACAATTATTTGAACTGAATGACAATAATGACACAACCTATCAAAACCTCTGGGATACAGCAAAGGCAGTGCTAAGAGGAAAATTTATAGCTGTAAATGCCTACCTTAACAAGACTGAAAGAGCACAAACTGACATTCTAAGGTCACACCTCAAGGAGTTAGAGACACAAGAAAGGAAATTACCCAGCAGAATAAAGGAAATTACCAAGATCAGAGCAGAACTACATGAAATTTGAAACAAACAAACAAAAAATACAAACAATAGGCCAGGCGCAGTGGCTCATGCCTGTAATCCCAGCACTTTGGAAGGCCGAGGTGGGCGGATCACCTGAGGTCAAGAGTTTGAGACCAGCGTGACCAACATGGAGAAACCCCATCTCTACTAAAAATACAAAAATTAGCCTGACGCAGTGGCATGCCTGTAGTCCCAGCTACTCGGGAGGCTGATGCAGGAGAATTGCTTGAACCCGGCAAGTGGAGGTTGTGGTAAGCCAAGATCACGCCATTGCACTCCATCCTGGGCAACAAGAGCAAAACTCTGTCTCAAAAAAAAAAAAAAAATACAAACGATAAATGAAACTAAAACTGGTTCTTTGAAAAGATAAATAAAATTGATAGACCATTAGCAAGATTAACCAAGAAAAGAAAAGAGAAAATCCAAATAACCTGACTAAGAAACGAAACAGGAGATATTACAACTGACACCACAGAAAGACAAAAGATCATTGAAGGCTACTATGACCACCTTTACGCACATAAACTAGAAAACCTAGAAGAAATGGATAAATTCCTGGAAAAATACAACCCTCCTAGCTTAAATCAGGAAGAATTAGATACCCTGAACAGAACTATAACAAGCAAAGAGATTGAAGTGGTCATTTAAAAGTTACCAACCAAAAAAGTCCAAGACCAGACGTATTCACAGCAGAGTTGTACCAGACATTCAGAGAAAAATTGGTCCAATCCTTTTGACACTATTCCACAAGATGGAGAAAGAAGAAACCTTCCCTAATTCATTTTATGAAGTCAGCATCGCCCTAATACCAAAACCAGGAAAGGACACAACCAAAAAAGAAAACTACAAACCGATATCCTTGATGAACATTGATGCTAAAATCTTTAACAAAATACTAGCTAACCAGATCCAACAACATATCAAAAAGATAATCCACCATGATCAAGTGGGTTTTATACCAGGGATGCAGGGATGGTTTAACATACGCAAGTCAATAAATGTGATACACTACATAAACAATTAAAAACAAAAGTCACATGATCATCTCAATAGATGCAGAAAAAGCATTCGACAAAATCCAGCATTCCTTTATGATTAAAACTCTCAGCAAAATCGGCATACAAGGGACATAACTTAATGTAGTACAAGCCATCTATGACAAACCCACAGCCAACATAATACTGAATGGGGAAAAGTTGAAAGCATTCCCTCTGAGGACTGGAACAAGACAAAGATGCCCACTCTCACCACTCCTCTTTAACAGTACTGGAAGTCCTAGCCAGAGCAATCAGACAAGAGAAAGAAATAAAGGGCATCCAAATCAGTAAAGAGGAAGTCAAACTGTCACTGTTTGCTGACGATATAATCATTTACCTTGAAAACCCTAAGGACTCCTCCAGAAAGCTCCTAGAACTGATAAAAGAATTCAGCAAAGTTTCCAGATACAAGATTAATGTACACAAATCAGTAGCTCTTCTATATACCAACAGCGACCAAGTGGAGAATCAAATCAAGAACTCAACTCCTTTTGCAATAGCTGCAAAAAAAAAAAAAAAGAATACTTAGGAATATACCTAACCAAGGAGTCAAAAGACCTCTGCAAGGAAAACTACAAAATACTGCTGAAAGAAATCACAGACGACACAAACAAATGGAAACACATCCCATGCTCATGGATGGGTAGAATCAATATTGTGAAAATGACCATACTGCCAAAAGCAATCTACAAATTCAATGCAATCCCCATCAAAATACCACCATCCTTCATCACAGAATTAGAAAAAACAATTCTAAAATTCATATGGAACCAAAAAAGAGCCCAGATGGCCAAAGCAAGGCTAAGCAAAAAGAACAAATCTGGAGGCATCACACTACCTGATTTCAAACTATACTGTAAGTCCACAGTCACCAAAACAGCATGGTACTGGTATAAAAATAGGCACATAGACCAATGGAACTAAATAGAGAACCCAGAAATAAACCCAAATACTTACAGCCAACTAATCTTTGACAAAGCAAACAAAAACATAAAGTTGGGAAATGACACCCTTTTCAACAAATGGTGCTGGGATAATTGACTAGCCACATTTAGGAGAGTGAAACTGGATTGTCATCTCTCACCTTATACAAAAATCAACTCAAGATAGATTAAGGACTTAAACCTTAGAACTAAAACTGTAAAAATTCTAGAAGATAACATTGGAAAACCCCTTCTAGACATTGGCTTAGGCAAGGAGTTCATGATCAAGAACCCAAAAGAAAATATAATAAAAACAAAGATAAATAGCTGGGACCCAATTAAATGAAAGGGCTTTTTTGCACAGCAACAGTCAGCAGAGTAAACAGACAACCCACAGAGTGGGAGAAAGTCTTTGCCATCTATACATCTGACAAAGGACTAATATCCAGAATCTACAACGAACTCAAACAAATTAGTAAGAAAAAAACAATCCCATCAAAAAATGGGCTATGGACATGAATAGACGGTTCTCAAAAGAAGATATACAAATGGCCAATAAACATATGAAAAAGGCCAGGCATGGTGGCTCATGCCTGTAATCCCAGCACTTCGGGAGGCCAAGGTGGTCAGGTCACCTGAGGTCAGGAGTTGGAGACCAGCCTGACCGACATGGAGAAACCCCATGTCTACTAAATATACACAATTAGCCAGGCATGGTGGTGCGTGCCTGTAATCCCAGCTACTCGGGAGGCTGAGGCAGGAGAATCACTTGAATCCAGGAGGCGGAGGTTGTGGTGAGCCAAGATCACGCCATTGCACTCCAGCGTGGGCAACAGGAGCGAAACTCCATCTAAAAAAAAAAAAAAAAAGAAAAAATGCTCAACATCACTAATGTTCAGGGAAATGCAAATCAAAACCACAATGCAATACCACCTTACTCCTGCAAGAATGGCCATAATCAAAAAATCAAAAAACAGTGGATGTTGGCATGGATGCAGGTTACAGGGAATGCTTCTACACTGCTGGTGGGAATGTAAACTAGTACAGCCACTATGGAAGACAGTGTGGAGATTCCTTAAAGAACTAAAAGTAGAACTACCATTTGATCCAGCAGTCCCATTACTGGATATCTACCCAGAGGAAAAGAAGTCATTATTCAAAAGGGATACTTGCACATGCATATTTATAGCAGCACAATTCACAATTGCAAAATCATGGAACCAACCCAAATGCCCGTCAATCAACAAGTGGATAAAGAAACTGTGAGATAGATAGATAGATAGATAGATAGATAGATAGATAGATAGATAGATATACATATATATATATAATACATATATATATACACACACACATATATATGATGGAATACTATGCAGCCATAAAAAGGAATGAATTAACAGCATTTGTAGTCACCTGGATGAGACTGGAGACTGTTATTCTTTTTTTTTTTTTTTGAGATGGAGTCTTGCTGTTTCGCCCAGTCCAGAGTGCAGTGGCGCGATCTCGGCTCACTGCAAGCTCCGCCTCCCAGGTTGACACCATTCTCCTGCCTCAGCCTCCTGAGTAGCCGGGACTACAGGCGCCCGCCTAATTTTTTGTATTTTTAGTAGAGACGGGGTTTCACCATGTTAACCAGGATGGTCTCGATCTCCTGAACTCGTGATCCACCCGCCTCGGCCTCCCAAAGTGCTGGGATTACAGGCGTGAGCCACTGCGCCCAGCCTGGAGACTGTTATTCTAAGTGAAGTAACTCAGGAATGGAAAACCGGACATCGTATGTTCTCACTGATATGTGGGAGCTAAGCTATGAGGATTCAAAGGCATAAGAATGATACAATCGACTTTGGGGACTTGGGGGAAAGAGTGGGAGGGGGTGAGGGATAAAAGACCACAAATATGGTGGAGTGTATACTGCTTGGGTGATGGGTGCAGCAAATTTTCACAAATCGCCACAAAAGAACTTACTCATGTAACCAAATACCACCTGTACCCCAGTAACTTATGGACTAAAATAAAACAAATAAATGCATTATCGTCCTACCTCCCACATATTACCTTCAGTCCTACAATTTGCTTTTCCTTTTTTCTCTGCTGATATACAACTTCGCTTCCTTTGAAACATATTTCAAAGTCCAGCTCATCATGGATTCCCCCTTAAAGTGCCACTTCATCCTCTAGCCCTAGCTCAGATCTGAAGTATAACACTGATGGCCAGAGTAATTACGAATGATAATATTAACTACTTACTGTATTTGTATCATGTGCCAAGCACTCTGTTATGTATTTTACATGTAGTAACCCTAATCTTCACATCCTGAGAAGTATTATTATCCCTAATTTACAAATGAGGAAACTGAGGCTGGAGTGACATGTTCAAGGCCACAGGAACAGCTATTATGTGGCAAATCCAGGGTTCAGACTGTGACTTATTTGGCTGCCAAGCCTGTGTTCTTTCTCTCACAACAAATACTGTGGCACTGCACTGGATTGATAGTGACTTGCTTTGTAAGTATCTCCCCCCACAACCACTATCATCAAAGAAAACGTATGTTTCTCTTATATGTCCTCAATATGCTTGTTGAATTGAGTTGAACAGCTTAAAGCCAGAAAACACATCTCCTATTTTTTTAATATATTCCATCCTTGTGCTCAGCACATAAGGTAATCATTAAATGTTAATGACTAAGTGAAATGGAATAAAATCAGTGTTGTGGTAGCCATTTTTAAACTTTAAGAGTTTAAATGTGCAGCCCATAGACAGCACCACAGCTGGGAGTGCCATATTGCCGTTAAGCCAGAAGGTGGATTCACGGGATGGAAACATTGAAAACAGACACCACAAGAATGGTTAAGTCAGTTTTCCAAACCACTTTCTACAAGTAGCTACTGCTTTCTCCCCCATAATAATTTCACAATGATTAGCCTGCTAGGTGAGAAATACCAGGCAAAAACCTGCATCTCAGCAGAGTTTAGAGCAACCACTTAAGTATTGGGTCAAGGTGGGAGGTGATGGGGACAACAGGTAGAGTCATTCCCATCTAGCTGGTCAAAAGTGCAAGATAAATGCCATCTAGATATCTATTATGGGCTTTATCTTTCTAGATAAATGCCTTTATTCTTATAATTAGCTTGATAAAATGCCATCTCACATTCCAACACATATGGATATCAAAATGCATATTTGGTGAGGAATGGTGTCTTATGTTACCAATTTCTGCTTCCTTTGCTTTCTTTGCTCATAGCACAAAATTTCAAACCTTTTTGCCAAAACCTTACTATGTAGCTTTTTAACTTAATTAAATATATAGGCAATTACTGACACCATCTGTCTTCATAGAAAAAGAACAAGAAGTGACACAAAAGCCTGGGATTCTGAAGGGGATGTTTAGCAAACAAAATCTTCTAGTTCCACTATAGTAATATTTATTTTTAAGAGCCCTTCTGTCATTTTAAATTATTTATGTTTCTTAGAAATAATGAATTTGAATTATACTTGGAAAGTGGTGGCTTTGGTATGATTTTTTTTAAAGGAAATATCAGATAATCCATTGCTTTTTCAGTAAAACAAAAACTTAAACACGTCGTTGAACATCTGTTACTAGTACAGTCTAACACAGCACTTAAAATCCTTTAAAATCCCTGAAAACCTTTATCAAGTTACATGAATCTTTTGCATAAATGGAACTGTTTTAGCAATATGTATATTCCTTTAAACATATATTTTGCTTTCTTAAACGTAAGATTCATTGTGTCCCCTATTGTTCTGAGCCCTTATAAATAAATAAATGAAATTGCTTCTTTTCTTAAAGACTTTATCTTCCCCTGTCATGTTACATTCCTATCCCACCCCAGAGTACCTACCTTATGTCTGTTTTTTTTGTTTGTTTGTTTGTTTTTGAGATGGAGTCTTGCTCTGTCGCCAGGCTGGATTGCAGTGGTGCAATCTCAGCTCACTGCAACCTCTGCCTCCTGGGTTCAAGCAATTCTCCTGCCTCAGCCTCCCAAGTAGCTGGGGTTGCAGGTGTGTGCCACCACACTAGGCTAATTTTTATATTTTCAGTAGAGACAGGGTTTCACCATGTTGGCCAGGCTGGTCTCGAACTCCTCACCTGGTGATCCATCCACCTTGGCCTCCCAAAGTGCTGGGATAACAGGCGTGAGCCACCGCACCTGGCCTGTTTTTTAATCTTTGTAGATGTCTCCACAAATGTCTTAATATGTAAATGCTATTAAACCAACCCACTGGAGCTTGATCAGGTAGTCAGGAACCAATAGAAGTCCAAATAATGCAACAAAATTCACCTCCCATACAGAGGACACAGGTAGGAAATATAAAGAAGAACATGGAGTTTCCCTATCATTGGCAGTTACCACCAAGGAGGACAACTGTGTTCCCCTGCAGCTTTTCCCCAGAATTGGAGGGACCGTGTTTCAAATGCCACGTGGCAGCAACTAAGTTCCGAAGTCAAATAGAAGTGTGCAGGACACAAGGACATTTCTAAAGAGGCTCAATAGAAAGACATTTCTCAAAGAAATGGCACTGTGAAACTTCTATTCATATGAAAGACTTATGGCATACCAAAGAATATGTTATACCAGATTTTGAGGGAAAGCACCAATGTATATATTTTATATTTTTTATTCACTTGTTAAAGAAAGAAATTTGAAGAAAGTAATTTCATGATGATTTTCTACAAATTGCCTCAAAGATCCTGTATTTAATGCTTAGCAGATAACAGGTAGAGCTAAAACTAAGAATTTACACTTATCTGCCATGACTCAATAGCGTTCTAGTGTATTCTCCTGAGAGGAAGCTATACATTAAGAAATAGTGCATTGAATTTTAGAAGAGGTAAAGGAGAAAGAGGGGGAAAAGAGGAAGAGAGGAAGAAAATACCACCCTTAATGCCATTTCTTTCATTTGCTAGAAAATGAACCCAGGGACAAATGGCATCAAAGGGGGCCTGTTTGTTAAAAGCAGCCTCTGGGGTGGAGCTCAGCAGAGCAGAGGCCTACCATAGCAGCAGAGCCTGGACAGGTCAGCCGGGATGTAGAACATTTACTCAGGTGGAACTCCAGGGTGCCTTTCAGCCAGCAGCTACTCAATTGAAATTTTTCCCAGGGCCCTAAAGCTCCACCCACGTTTCTGGAAAGTGCCATAGGACTTTGATTGATCACAGGTGGGAACCTTGCCTTTTTGCCTATACTGAAGGACTGTATTTCTTTGTCCTTATACAGCTCCTATACGTAGGCTCTCAAAGTGCTTTAGAGACAAATAATGGGAAAGGTGAGACAGAAAGGTGTTAAGTGACTTGCCCGAAGTCCCACGGTAAATCGCAAGCCTTCCCTGGCTTCACAGCTCTCTGGCAATTGGGGGAGCTTCTTGCTGTGGCTGCCAGCATCACAGTGCCCTCTCACATTCTGCCAAGCATTTGTTTCCCTCGCCAGGCTGAGAGCAATCAACAGGGTCAAGCACAGTAGAGAAAACCTGGCCTTTTGGGTTAGGCTAAACCTGGATCTTTGTCCTTGCCCTGCCGCTGAGCTGTGGAACTTGGCACGGTCTTGGGTTCTTTGAGCCTCAATTTTCCCTTCACAAAATGGGAGTATGAATACCAACCCCATAAAGTTGTTCGGAGGATGGTATGAGCAAATACCACAGTGCCTTGCACTTAATAGGCCCTTAATCTAATCAGTGTCCCTTCCTCTTTCCTTTCCCAAGTCTCCCTCCTTGAGTCTGTCCTACATGGTAGCTGCAAGGCAGCTTTCTAAAGACTGCTGCCATCCAAAAGGATGTCCTATTAGCCGGACAGGGTGCTGAATCTTTCAAACACGAGTCTGTAGGAAACAGTGGCAAAGTCATGGAATCCAGATTCATCTCTCAGATAACTGAATCCAAAAGGTTCCCTTATGATAAGCATGTAGTACCTGGGACTCAACCCTCTACCATCACCAAATTAGTCAGGATGTATTGGATTACTGGGTTAACTTGATGGGGTTGAGGAAGTGTCCCCGTGGAGGGCATAGAGCTTGCAGGGAGCCCCACACCATAGAAGGAGGCTAGAGTGCTTGGAGTCCCCTGGGGTGAGCAACTGGAGGACAGGAGAAGGTGGAAACATCTGGGACAAAGCTTTCCTGAGCCACCGGCCCACTACCTGAGCAGCCCCTTCTCTTCTGGGTTTGACCATGTCCAGTCCTTCTCAGTCCAGGAGCTGATACAAAGTAAAAGCCTGCTGTGGTGAGTCCAAGCAACAGCTTGCGTTTTAGAAAGTGGCACTGTCCTCAGAGCTGAGTCTTTATGCTGATGGAGCCAGATTTATGCTAATATATATTCTTTCTTCCAGATCATGACTGCTTATGGTGGCCCATATATTAACCCTCACTGGGCATTAATTTGCTTTCGTGTCTGTAGCAGGTATTTTTTACCCATACATGGCAAAGCTTTTTAAGGTTTAGACTAATACCTATAATAAACTCAGAAGGCGGTTTGGGAGGTGGCTTATCACAGGCTCCCACACTTAGTCATCATTCACACACTCAACTAGATTCAAACAAGTGGCCATATACATTGTACAGGTATCCATCCTAAGTGACTCTGTGTGTGTGTGTGTGTGTGTAACAGCTTTAGTGAGATACCATATACCATAAAATTCACACTTTTTAAAATTTTATTATTATTATACTTTAAGTTTTAGGGTACATGTGCACAACATGCAGGTTTGTTACATATGTATACATGTGCCATGTTGGTGTGCTGCACCCATTAACTCATCATTTAGCATTAAGTATATTTCCTAATGCTATCCCTCCCCCCGCCCCCCACCCCACAATAGTCCCCGATGTGTGATGTTCCCCTTCCTGTGTCCATGTGTTCTCATTGTTCAATTCCCACCTATGAGTGAGAACATGCAGTGTTTGGTTTTTTGTCCTTGCGATAGTTTGATGAGAATGATGGTTTCCAGTTTCATCCATGTCCCTACAAAGGACATGAACTCATCATTTTTTATGGCTGCATAGTATTCCATGGTGTATATGTGCCACATTTTCTTAATCCAGTCTATCGTTGTTGGACATTTAGGTTGGTTCCAAGTCTTTGCTATTGTGAGTAGTGCCGCAATAAACATACGTGTGCATGTGTCTTTATAGCAGCATGATTTATAATCCTTTGGGTATGTATATACCCAGTAATGGGATGGCTGGGTCAAATGGTATTTCTAGTTGTAGATCCCTGAGGAATCGCCACACTGACTTCCACAATGGTTGAACTAGTTTACAGTCCACCAACAGTGTAAAAGTGTTCCTATTTCTCCACATCCTCTCCAGCACCTGTTGTTTCCTGACTAATGATCGCCATTCTAACTGGTGTGAGATGGTATCTCATTGTGGTTTTCATTTGCATTTCTCTGATGGCCAGTGATGATGAGCATTTTTTCATGTGTGTTTTGGCTGCATAGATGTCTTCTTTTGAGAAGTGTCTGTTCATATCCTTCGCCCACTTTTTGATGGGGTTGTTTGTTTTTTTCTTGTAAATTTGTTTGAGTTCATTGTAGATTCTGGATATTAGCCCTTTGTCAGATGAGTAGGTTGCAAAAATTTTCTCCCATTCTGTAGGTTGCCTGTTCACTCTGATGGTAGTTTCTTTTGCTGTGCAGAAGCTCCTGAGTTTAATTAGATCCCAATTGTCAATTTTGGCTTTTGTTGCCATTGCTTTTGGTGTTTTAGACATGAGGTCCTTGCTTATGCCTATGTCCTGAATGGTATTGCCTAGGTTTTCTTCTAGGGTTTTTATGGTTTTAGGTCTAACATTTAAGTCTTTAATCCATCTTGAATTAATTTTTGTATAAGGTATAAGGAAGGGATCCAGTTTCAGCTTTCTACATATGGCTAGCCAGTTTTCCCAGCACCATTTATTAAATAGGGAATCCTTTCCCCATTGCTTGTTTTTCTCAGGTTTGTCATAGATCAGATAGTTGTAGATATGCGGCATTATTTCTGAGGGTTCTGTTCTGTTCCATTGGTCTATATCTCTGTTTTGGTAGCAGTACCATGCTGTTTTGGTTACTGTAGCCTTGTAGTATAGTTTGAAGTCAGGTAGCGTGATGCCTCCAGCTTCGTTCTTTTGGCTTAGGATTGACTTGGCCATGTGGGCTCTTTTTTGGTTCTATATGAACTTTAAAGTAGTTTTTTCCAATTCTGTGAAGAAAGTCATTGGTAGCTTGATGGGGATGGCATTGACTCTATAAATTACCTTGGGCAGTATGGCCATTTTCATGATATTGATTCTTCCTACCCATGAGCATGGAATGTTCTTCCATTTGTTTGTATCCTCTTTTATTTCATTGAACAGTGGTTTGTAGTTCTCCTTGAAGAGGTCCTTCACATCCCTTGTAAGTTGGATTCCTAGGTATTTTATTCTCTTTGAAGCAATTGTGAATGGGAGTTTACTCATGATTTGGCTCTCTGTTTGTCTGTTATTGGTGTATAAGAATGCTTCTGATTTTTGCACATTGATTTTGTAACCTGAGACTTTGCTGAAGTTGCTTATCAGCTTGAGATTTTGGGCTGAGACGATGGGGTTTTCTAGATATACAATCATGTCATCTACAAACAGGGACAATTTGACTTCCTCTTTTCCTAATTGAATACCCTTTATTTCCTTCTCCTGCCTGATTGCCCTGGCCAGAACTTCCAACACTATGTTGAATAGGAGTGGTGAGAGGGGGCATCCCTGTCTTGTGCCTGTTTTCAAAGGGAATGCTTCCAGTTTTTGCTCATTCAGTATGATATTGGCTGTGGGTTTGTCACAGATAGCTCTTATTATTTTGAGATACGATCCATCAATACCTTATTTATTGAGAGTTTTTAGCATGAAAGGTTGTTGAATTTTGTCAAAGGCCTTTTCTGCATCTATTGAGATAATCATGTGGTTTTTGTCTTTGGTTCTGTTTATATGCTGGATTGCATTTATTGATTTGCGTATGTTGAACCAGCCTTGCATCCCAGGGATGAAGCCCACTTGATCATGGTGGATAAGCTTTTTGATGTGCTACTGGATTCGGTTTGCCAGTATTTTATTGAGGATTTTTGCATCAATGTTCATCAAGGATATTGGTCTAAAATTCTCTTTTTTGGTTGTGTCTCTGCCAGGCTTTGGTATCAGGATGATGCTGGCCTCAGAAAATGAGTTAGGGAGGATTCCCTCTTTTTCTATTGATTGGAATAGTTTCAGAAGGAATGGTACCAGCTCCTCTTTGTACCTCTGGTAGAATTCGGCTGTGAATCCATCTGGTCCTGGACTTTTTTTGGTTGGTAAGCTATTGATTATTGCCTCAATTTCAGAGCCTGTTATTGGTCTATTCAGAGATTTAGCTTCTTCCTGGTTTAGTCTTGGGAGGATGTATGTGTCGAGGAATTTGTCCATTTCTTCTAGATTTTCTAGTTTATTTGTGTAGAGGTGTTTATAGTATTCTCTGATGGTAGTTTGTATTTCTGTGGGATCGGTGGTGATATCCCCTTTATCATTTTTTATTGCGTCCATTTGATTCTTCTCTCTCTTCTTCTTTATTAGTCTTGCTAGCAGTCTATCAATTTTGTTGATCTTTTCAAAAAACCAGCTCCTGGACTCATTGATTTTTTGAAGGGTTTCTTATGTCTCTATTTCCTTCAGTTCTGCTCTGATCTTAGTTATTTCTTGCCTTCTGCTAGCTTTTGAATGTGTCTGCTCTTGCTTTTCTAGTTCTTTTAATTGTGATGTTAGGGTGTCAATCTTAGATCTTTCCTGCTTTCTCTTGTGGGCATTTAGTGCTATAAATTTCCCTCTACACACTGCTTTGAATGTGTCCCAGAGATTCTGGTATGTTGTGTCTTTGTTCTCGTTGGTTTCAAAGAACATCTTTATTTCTGCCTTCATTTCATTATTTACCCAGTAGTCATTCAGGAGCAGGTTGTTCAGTTTCCATGTAGTTGAGTGGTTTTGAGTGAGTTTCTTAATCCTGAGTTCTAGTTTGATTGCACTGTGGTCTGAGAGACAGTTTGTTATAATTTCTGTTATTTTACATTTGCTGAGGAGTGCTTTACTTCCAACTGTGTGGTCAATTTTGGAGTAGGTGTGGTGTGGTGCTGAAAAGAATGTATATTCTGTTGATTTGGGGTGGAGAGTTCTGTAGATGTCTATTAGGTCTGCTTGGTGCAGAGCTGAGTTCAATTCCTGGGTGTCCTTGTTAACTTTCTGTCTCGTCGATCTGTCTAATGTTGACAGTGGGGTGTTAAAGTCTCCCATTATTATTGTGTGGGAGTCTAAGTCTCTTTGTAGGTCACTAAGGACTTGCTTTATGAATCTGGGTGCTCCTGTATTGGGTGCATATATATTTAGGATAGTTAGCTCTTCTTGTTGAATTGATCCCTTTACCATTATGTAATGGCCTTCTTTGTCTCTTTAGATCTTTGTTGGTTTAAAGTCTGTTTTTTCAGAGACTAGGATTGCAACCCCTGCCTTTTTTTGTTTTCCATCTGCTTGGTAGATCTTCCTCCATCCTTTTATTTTGAGCCTATGTGTGTGCCTGCACGTGAGATGGGTTTCCTGAATACAGCACACTGATGGGTCTTGACTCTTTATCCAATTTGCCAGTCTGTGTCTTTTAATTGGAGCATTTAGCCCATTTACATTTAAAGTTAATATTGTTAGGTGTGAATTCAATCCTGTCATTATGATGTTAGCTGGTTATTTTGCTCGTTAGTTGATGCAGTTTCTTCCTGGCCTTGATGGTCTTTACGATTTGGCATGTTTTTGCAGTGGCTGGTACTGGTTGTTCCTTTCCATGTTTAGTGCTTCCTTCAGGAGCTCTTTTAGGGCAGGCCTGGTGGTGACAGAATCTCTCAGCATTTGCTTGTCTGTAAAGGATTTTATTTCTCTTTCACTTATTAAGCTTAGTTTGGCTGGATATGAAATTCTGGGTTGAAAATTCTTTTCTTTAAGAATGTTGAATATTGGTCCCCACTCTCTTCTGGCTTGTAGAGTTTCTGCCGAGAGATCAGCTGTTAGTCTGATGGGCTTCCCTTTGTGGGTAACCCGACCTTTCTCTCTGGCTGCCCTTAACATTTTTTCCTTCATTTCAACTTTGGTGAATCTGACAATTATGTGTCTTGGAGTTGCTCTTCTCGAGGAGTATCTTTGTGGCATTCTCTGTATTTCCTGAATTTGAATGTTGGCCTGCCTTGCTAGATTGGGGAAGTTCTCCTGGATAATATCCTGAAGAGTGTTTTCCAACTTGGTTCCATTCTCCCCGTCACTTTCAGGTACACCAATCAGACGTAGATTTGGTCTTTTCACATAGTCCCATATTTTTTGGAGGCTTTGTTCATTTCTTTTTATTCTTTTTCTCTAAACTCCTCTTCTCGCTTCATTTCATTCATTTCATCTATCGCTGATACCCTTTCTTCCAGTTGATCACGTCAGCTACTGAGACTTCTGCATTCGTCACGTAGCTCTCATGCCTTGGTTTTCAGCTCCATCAGGTCCTTTAAGGACTTCTCTGCATTGGTTATTCTAGTTATCCATTCGTCTAATTTTTTTTCAAAGCTTTTAACTTCTTTGCCATTGGTTCGAATTTCCTCCTGTAGCTCAGAGTAGTTTGATCATCTGAAGCCTTCTTCTCTCAACTCGTCAAAGTCATTCTCCATCCAGCTTTGTTCCGTTGCTGGTGAGGAGCTGCGTTCCTTTGGAGGAGGAGAGGCGCTCTACTTTTTAGAGTTTCCAGTTTTTCTGCTCTGTTTTTTTCCCATCTTTGTGGTTTTATCTACCTTTGGTCTTTGATGATGGTGACGTACAGATGGGTTTTTGGTGTAGATGTCCTTTCTGTTTGTTAGTTTTCCTTCTAACAGACAGGAACCTCAGCTGCAAGTCTGTTGGAGTTTGCTAGAAGTCCACTCCAGACACTGTTTGCCTGGGTATCAGCAGCGGTGGCTGCAGAACAGTGGATTTTGGTGAACCGCAAATGCTGCTGCCTGATCATTCCTCTGCAAGTTTTGTCTCAGAGGAGTACCCGGCCATGTAAGGTGTCAGTCCGCCCCTACTGGGGGGTGCCTCCCAGTTAGGCTACTCGGGGGTCAGGGACCCACTTGAGGAGGCAGTCTGCCCGTTCTCAGATCTCAAGCTGCATGCTGGGAGAACCACTACTCTTCAAAGCTGTCAGAGAGGGACATTTAAGTCTGCAGAGGTTACTGCTGTCGTTTTGTTTGTCTGTGCCCTGCCCCCAGAGGTGGTGCCTACAGAGGCAGGCAGGCCTCCTTGAGCTGTGATGGGCTCCACCCAGTTCGAGCTTCTTGGCCGCTTTGTTTACGTAATCAAACAACTAACTCGGCAATGGCGGGCACCCCTCCCCCAGCCTCGCTGCCGCCTTGCAGTTCGATCTGGGACTGCTGTGCTAGCAATGAGCAAGACTCCTTGGGTGTAGGACCCTCTGAGCCATGTGAGGGATATAATCTCCTGGTGTGCTGTTTTTTAAGCCCGTTGGAAAAGCACAGTATTAGGGTGGGAGTGACCCGATTTTCCAGGTGCCATCTGTCACCCCTTTCTTTGACTAGGAAAGGGAATTCCCTGACCCCTTGTGCTTCCCAGGTGGGGCGATGCCTTGCCCTGCTTCGGCTCGTGCATGGTGTGCTGCACCCACCGTCCTGCGCCTACTGTCTGGCACTCCCCAATGAGATGAACCCGGTACCTCAGTTGGAAATGCAGAAATCACCCGTCTTCTGCATCGCCCACGCTGGGAGCTGTAGACCGGAGCTGTTCGTATTCGGCCATCTTGGCTCTGGTCTTGATCTCTTGACCTTGTGATCCGCCCACCTCGGCCTCCCAAAGTATTCAAAATTCACACTTTTAAAATATACATTACAATGGTTTTTAGTATATTCACAGACTTGTGCAACCATCACCATTATCTAATTTTACAACATCTTCCTCAACCCCAAAAAAGAATGCTGTACACATTAGAAGTCACTCCCCATACCTCCTTCCTCACAGCCACTGGAAACCATTTTCCATCTCCATGGATTTCCCTATTCTAGGCATTTTATATAAATGAGATCATACAATAGGTGGGCTTTTGTGACTGGTTTCTTTCAGTTTCTATAATGTTTTCAAGGTTCCGTCATGTTGTAGCATATATCAATGCTTTGTTCCTTTTCATGGCTTAATAATATCCCATTGTACGGCTATACCACATTTTGTTAATTTATTCATCAGTGAATGGGTATTTGGGTTGTGTCCACTTTTTGACTGTTATGAATAATGTTGCAATGGACATTCATATAAAAGTGTTCGCATAAACATGTGTTTTCATTTGTCTTGGTTATATACCTAAGAGCAGAACTGATGGGTCAAATGGTAACTCAAAGTTTAACTTTTTTAGGAACTGTCAAAGTGTTTTCCAAAGCAGCTGTACCATTTTGCCACCTCACTAGCAGTATATAAGGGTCCCAATTTCTCCATATCTTTGCCAACACTTGTTATTGGTTTTTTATTTCAACCATCCTTGTGGGTGTGAAGGAGCATCTCTTATCTGTGTTTTCAAGGAAGATTTTTTTCCCCTTGTGTTATTTTATTGAATCACCCAGCAAAGATTGATTGGGCACTACTAATATCAGGAGTACTGTGCTGAGTGTTGTACAGGATGTAGGTATGAAAAAGAGAGGTTCTTGCTCTCAGTCTCATTCTCCTCTCTAGGAATTTCCCAAAAGTAAACAAACTTGCCTTGAATTTGAAATCAAGGGCTCTGAACTCTGGTCTGAACTCTACTCCTGACCAAGTCTCTTCTCCTTGTGAGCCGCATGCCTGGGGTTTGAGGGGACTGGACTAGACCAACTCTAAGGCCATAGCTCAGACAGTCCATATTTCTTGCCTATATATTCTGCAACCAAGGTTGTTCTTTATTTAAAAATTCTGGTTTCCTGGAAATGTCAAAGAAACTGGGAAGGAAAGGGGAACTCTGCAGCCAACTCACTGCACTGATTAGGGCCAATGCCACATGCTCATCCTTACCGAGAGAGGATTTTGCTTTGCACGATGGTCATCGAAGGCTGTTCATAGGAATCTTCCCCAATGGGATCCACAGAACAAGAGCTCTTCTGCTTTGAAAATCCTCACAGAAGACTTTTGGAGATCATTTGAAGTGACAGTAAAGGAGCACTTCTCAACTAAGAGAATCCTTCACCAGCCCTGCCATTTATAGCATGGAAATTAAAGAGGGAGAATAACTATCTACAGTATGGGATTACTATATTGAATTGCCATGGAAGGCGCATATACAATTACTAGTCCTAGAAACCTGAAATAGCTTATAAAAATTGTGTTTTCATGTTTATTATAAATTAGTGCTTAATGTCAAAATAAAAAAGTAGCATTCCAAAAATTCATAAGAAAAAAGCAAAGAAATGCTTAAAAAGAAATGAGTATATTCTGTATCTTTATAAATAATAGTTGGGCCATTGGTCTTGAAAGTAATAGAGGGAGGGTCATAAATGCATGGAGGCTGCAGAAGAAACTCAGAAAAGGAAGCAGAGAAAGCAACAGTATATTAAAAGATTTGTGATTTTTTTTACAAAGGTAAAAAGTATAAATACAGCTGCCGATGATGAAAGTTTAAGTTTCAAGATTTTCCATTTTTGATCCTCAAATTAATTTTAGATATAGTTTCTGCATATCATGAACAAATTTCCAAAGTCACAGGGAAACTTGGCACTCTGAAGAAATTGATCTACTAATGCTGGCAATGAAGTGTCATAGAAAGAACTAGCCTGGAAGTCAGGAACTTGGGCTTTGATTCTAGTTCCTCCCCTAAATGTGGGACCTGAGAAGTCATTTCACCCTCAGAGTCCTCACCCATAAAATGAAGAGATGAGAAGGATGGAGGTCATTCTCAGTCAGCCAGGACAGTGCTGGTTAAGACCTCCCTAAGCCCTGAGTATTTTTAGTTTTAGAGATTCCATCCTACATCGTATCAAATGTATTAAAAATCCATTTCATCTATTCCATGAGGATAATCATGGAATATGATTTAGACATAACTGTATTAGTATTGTGTTGTATCTGACCGACATGTTCTATTTGGTTGATATTTTTAAAACATTGTTATTTTGCTGTTTTCTTTTCATATTTGGGAGCCAGGAACTCCCAAATATGGATTTTGGATTTTTTTCAGAATCCAAAAGTTTTGAAGGCCTTTGAAAATCACGGAAGTCTTAGGTACGCCTGGCCCTGAGTGCTAAGTGGTGGGGCACAGATGGTTTGCAGCCTCTTACCCCACCCACTCCAAACACCCCATAGAAGGCAGTGTCCAAGGGGATTGGTACAGAGATGGAAGCTCTAGTTGCTCAAAGATAGCTTCGTGGAGCTGTGATTTAAGTCATGCCCAAAAAGATGAGTAGGATTAACAGAGACAGAGGGGAAGGCCTCTAAGCTGAAAACCAAGAGGCTCAATTGCTGACCGGGGTGACTGCCCTGTACAGCGACAACTGCCGTTCTTCACTTCTCCAAGAGACTGGGCTATCCCAACAGCTGCCACCAGGTGGCAACAAGCCAAACGGCTGCTCTCCCCTCTGCCTATTGATTTAGGCAGAGGGCCTATTGCATTTTAATGTTATGCAAACAACTCTTACCAAATACCATAATCACATTAGTATTTTACTAATTGAAAATTCTTACAGTGGGGTGTACCAACTCCTTTAAAATTAAGCATGAGGTGTGTTGTTTACCACAATGGAGAGCTCTATGCTGTCTGGAGATTCAGTGATCCAAGTGGGGAAAAAATATGTCATTTAGTAACTGCCTAAGAAAACGTGTTCTGTTTATAATAGCTGGGATTCTGAGGCCTGTATTTAAATAGCATCTGCAAAGAGTTAAATGTGCTCCCTGTCTCTGAGAAGCAGGCAAGAACACAGAAGTCAAGAACCAAGTGAATTCTTACACCTGCTCCAACTCTGCTCCCAACAGTCAGATGGGGAAGAAGTGGTCAGGACCCAAAACAGATTTATGTCTGCCAGGCCTCTGTAGTAATAGTCTCACACACTATCTCATTTAGCCACTGAATCCACACATATCCCTCAGGGATAGATCCCATCAGGCCTATATTAATAGACAAGGAAATAGGCCCAGAGAGGGGAAAGAAGTTGCTTAAGACCACAAGGCCAGCACTCCCAGCGAGGTCCTGTGACTCTGGTCCAGGGCACTCTCTGTCCTGAGAAAGCCATCCACCTCTCCCAAGCCACAGTCCCCTCCAATCCCATTACTCTCAAGCTGCTGTCACTTTTCCCCTACCAAGCTGCCCCTGTCCTTCTCCACCTTACTGCATCTTAGCCTAAACGTGATGAGAAGTGGACTGAGCTGCCTCTGCCTTGTCCCCTGGGGAAGGCCTCAGGTCTTATAGACCTCACTTCTCACCAATCCAGGAGAATCTTGAGCCCCAGGCCCAGAAGTGAGAGCAGAGAAAAAGCTGCTTCCCTCCCAGGAACTGATTCTGTTTTATCCCTAGAGCCTAGCCATGCACATCCTCCTGATTTTACAGCTGCAAAAGGAGAAAAAGTGCCTGAGATTTCAACCCACCCTCTATAACATGCTGTAACAAAGGCATCTCAAACTTAACTGATCTGAAATCTTGATTTTACCCTCCAAGGTATTTCTCTGGCATTCTGCCCCAGTGGGAAATGGTAATGCTATTCTTCCATTTTCTTCAGGGTGGAAGTTTTGGAGACACCTTTGGCTCCTTTTTCTCATACTGCACATCCAATCCATCAATAAGTCCTTTTAGTTCTACTTTTGAAAAATATCTATAATACAACCACTTCTCCCACCTTCCAGTTACCGGTGTGGTCTAGCCACCATCATCTCTCACCTCAATTACTGCAAGTCTTCCTAACTGGACTCCCTGTTTTCATCCTTGCCCCCTCAGGGCCTCTTGTCAATGCAATTAGAGTCACATTAGTTAGCTCACATCACTCCTCCACTCAACACTCTCCAGTGCATTCCCAGCCTCCACAGCTGTAAAAAGGAAATAAGCCCTTGGCTCTGTACTTAGCCAAACCAGTAAAACAGAGGGAACCATGGCCTACCCGTGGCTGTATTCTCTACCAACCAGAGGAGCTGGGCAGGTGACCAAGCACTTGGTCTTACTCTAGAAAAAATCAAGTGGTCCAATGCTGGATTTTCTGTCGAACTGGGGCTGTGAATGCTGTGAACATGGGCAGAGAGGTGACTCACACATCCCTTTGGCCAACCAGCTACTAAGCATGATGGGCCGTGTATCACAGTTCACCCTGAAGGCCGGATGCCATTTCTGGTGTGGGTGAATTCTCAGTACTGCATGTCTCAGAGTTGGCTTATTTGGAGTGCCTGTCTTTTTAAAAATTTTCGGCAATATGATAAATATACACAATTCCCTGTTAGCCTCATAGATACATCTGGAAGCAACAGAGGGAGGATTCACCCAGACTACTATCCCCAGTGAGTGATTAGTTAAGGAAAGTGTGGCCCGGAGAGGCAACTTCTTTTGGGTCACAGATATTTGTCTCAGACCCTGATACCAAAAGCTGGGGCCTTTAGTGGGTCATTTATCCTGTCTGAAATCTCTGGTTCTTCTTACAAAAAGAAAAAGAGGAAGAAGACGATAAGAAAACTTAGAGATGAGTCTGCAGAGCATCTTTGGATTCATAAAGCTCTGAAATCCTGATTCTTCAGTGAGTGTTATTTGATCTATAAATTAGTCTCTGAGTCCCATGCGTGCCCTGATGCCCATAGGAGAAGGGTGGCAAGAGGCAACACTAAACCCTTTGCTGAGAACTTTATTTGCACAGAATGTAGGGCCTGAGCACATCTGCCCACATCTGCGTGCTCTGCCACCCATTCATCCCGCCTGTCACCAGAAAGAGGCAGAAGCAGCAGGGGTGAGCAGGCAGCCTCCATCTGCTGAGAACACCTCAGGCAAAAAGGGCTCAAGACCAGGCTTCTCTCCCACCCCTCCCCACACAGAAGCATGTTGCTACATTGTCATCTCAAAGCTTGCGGTCCAGATCCTTGGACCAGAACAAACTGGGCAAGCTGACCTTTGCCTGACTCCTGCCCTGTCTACTGGCTCTCACCTGCCCAAGGCCTCCAGATGCAGCCGTGGTTCACACGGCATCCAGCACAGTAGCAGTCAGGGCAGTGGAGAGCAGGGGCCTCTGTAGCACTTCTGCCCTCTCCACCCCACTGGCCCTGCTCCTTTGCAGGCTACAATGCACTTCTTTACAACCAATCCAATAGAAATAGAATTCAGCCAGGCATAGTAGCTCAGGTCTGCAATCCCAACACTTTGGGAGGCCAAGGCGAGAGTATCATTTGAACCCAGGAGTTTGAGACCAGCCTGGGCAACAAGATCTTGTCTCTACAAAAAAGGAAAGAAAAAAAAATTAGCAGGGTTTGGTGGTGCAAACCTATTAGTCCTAGCTACTCAGGAGGCTGAGGCAGGAGGATCGCTTGAGCCCAGGAAGTCAAGGCAGCAGTGGTTTTATTATTATCTTATTATTAATACTTTCTTATTAATGAGATACTTTGCATTCTTTTTTACATCCTCAGTCCTCAAAATCTGGTGTGCATTTGTACCATTTCAAGTGCTCAATAGCCACATGAGGCTAGTGGCTACCATATTTGATAGTGCAGATCTAGAATATACGTGGAAGTCTATATACAGTTGCAGTTATCTTGATTCTGCTAATGTTAACACTGGCTGGTAACATTTTGTTATATTCTCATCTAGTCTTTTCTACATATATTAGTTTTGCAAAGCTGAAGTCATGTTGCTTATGTAACTTTCTATCCTCCTTTTGCTGTTTTGTGCATCTTCCTAAATCATCAAAAGTTCCTCACAACCACTGTCTCTAATTATATCAGAATCCCATCACTTGGATGTGTCATAGTCTTTTTAGCCACTGCCAAAACGTTGGACAGCAAGTGTTTCAGTAATATAGGTAATACTGAGATAATTATTTTTTGTATTCCTTGTGCTCTTAAGACCTTAATATAAATCTCTCTAGCATTCTAACCATTTTTAACAAAGTGACCTTTAATCAGTCAAACAACTGGCAACAAGTGATTTCTGACTGACAGCTGAGACACCTTATGTTCTCATTACTCACCTCTGACACCTGGTTCTGCAACCTAGGGCAACCACTTCACTTTTCACACCACAGTCGCTCCATTTATAAACTGACTGTATTAGGTGATTTTTAAGGGTCTTTCCAGCCCTAACCTTCAGTGATATTTTTCCCCCACCCTCGCATCTAATCAATTAACCTGTCAAGCCAGTTATTATAAGTCATCATAAGCAAGTCATGTCAAAGCCACCACATAAACATTTTAAATTCATCCAAGTCTCCCATGCCCACTCATAGTACTTTGTTCAGGCCCCCATCATTGCTCACCTAAAGTGGGACAAGAGTACCTAGTGCTGAGAGATTAGATTCTAAAGTTACCATCAGAGTCCCAAATCAAGAATAGGATTAAATGGGCTGGGCTCAGTGCTCATGCCTGTAATCCCAGCACTTTAGGAGGTCGAGGTGGGTGGATCACTTGAGGTCAGGAGTTGGAGACCAGTCTGGCCAACATGTTGAAACCCCGTCCCTACTAAAAATACAAGAATAGGATTAAATGAGAGGTGTGAGAACACATGGGCCTGGCACGGAGGAGGTGCTCAGTGAATATTTGCTGCATTTGAATCTGAAACCAGCCTCAAGTGACCCACCTGGATCTCATTTCCTAAAAGTTACGGAAGAGGAGTTCACAGTGAAACACTGGAATTGCGAATGCACCCTGCTGCGTGCCCTGCCCCAGACACTAGGTGCTGCAGGAAGACAAAGACTTGGCAGCATCCCCTAAAAGGCTGACAGTCTAGAGGGGGAGATAGGAACCCCTGTGCACAAAACAAGCATGCCTCAGGCGGTGTCTTCAATGGAAAGACCAGATGGAGAACAGAACAATTATCTGAGCAAATCAGGCAAGCCTGCTGTTGAGGAAAAGGCTGAAGAAAATTTGTCCTCCTGTTTCCTTTGAGAACCAAGGGGTTAGGGCAGCCAGAGGAAGCAAAAGCATTTCAGCTCTAGAAACAGAGTTCTGGTCTGTACTATATGATCTTAGGCAAATTATGAGGCTGCTTTTTTATCTCAGTGTCTTCATCCGTAAAATGGAGACAGAGTAATACCAACCTTGCACAAACCTACCTGCCTACTGGATTGAGTTGTGAGGTTGAATAGAACAATTACATATGGGGAAAACAGTTATTAAATGGGTGACCTAATAGCTAACATAGACAACGGACAATGTGCCTTCTAAGAATCTGCTCTGAAAGGAAATGTTTAGTCATCATAAAAAGCATCTGTAATGAACTTTATTTGTTTAATTTTATTTATTTCCCTATTTTTATTAAATAGAGTTGGGGTCTCGTTATGTTGCCCAGGATCGTATTGAACTCCTGGCCTCAAGTGGCTTCCTGCCTTGGCCTCCCAAAGTGCTGAAGTTACAGGCATGAGCCACTGCGCCCGGCCTACCTTATAAATTATAAAGTTCAGTAAAGGTTGGGCGCGGTGGCTCATGCCTGTAATTTCAGCACTTTGGGAGGCCGAGGGTGGATCACAAGGTCAGGAGTTCCAGACCAGCCTGGCCAAGACGGTGAAACCCCGTCTCTACTAAAAATACAAAAAAATTAGCTGGGCGTGGTGGCAGGCACCTATAATCCCAGCTACTCCGGAGGCTGAGGCAGAGAATTGCTTGAACCCAGGAGGCAGAGGTTGCAGTGAGCCAAGTTCGCACCACTGCACTCCAGCCTGGGCGACAGAGTGAGACTCCATCTCAAAAAAAAAAGAAAGAAATTATAAGGCAATTTCACGTGCATTTATTTTGTTTCTAAAACCCTGTCAGTATTATCATTTGCTCCTTTTACACTTAAGGATACTGAGATTTTGCTCCTTTTACACTTAAGGATACTGAGATTGAGAGAGCTTAACCAACCCATTGCAGTTCCCACTGTGAGGTCCAGATTTAAGCTCTCTGACTCCGTGGTTCTCACTCTTTCCCCTACACTGTGCTGCCTCCTATTAAAATCCTTATTACCAAAGCATTAATATTATTAACATAAATATTAATAATGTTTGTTATGTATGTTTCCCTTTGATCAAGGACACTAAAACCTCAAAATAGAAACTCTGAAAAAAAAAAGTCTGACCTGCTAGAATAGCAAGCTCACTTTCTCATATTAAGGGAAAGTAGCTGTCCCCATCTGATTTACATTTCATGCCATACAGCAGGAAATATTTAAGTTGACAAATAGGATATTTACAACTGCAACAGATACTTGGCAGTTAGTTTTTAACGATTGTTGCAATGTGATTTATTTGCTATTATAAAAGGGCATTACTGTGCGAATATGACTCCTGAAATTAGCTTTAGTTTAGCAAGGGGCCTTGACAGCTTGACCTCTTAATATCCTTATAATGACGCCATTTACATTCAATGCTTACTCAAGTCACTCACTGCTAGATTTGTTTGAGAGGAGTCCACTCTAGGGCAGATGTATTATGTATTTTAACACACAGAGTTGGTGAGCGGGGTAAATACAGGCCTTCTAAGAGGAAAAACTGTTTAATCAAGTCTTCATGAAAATGTGTTAGTTTCCAACTTCCTACAGTGAAAATGCATTATGCTAATTACAGCATACTCCAGAAATACTTCATGTTTTCTCCACAAGACATTTTCATGGCATGTCTTATATTAAACACAAACATGTTCTGATCCTCTGCAACTTTAGTTTTTAATTTCACTGGAGAACTGTTACATAGGATAAGGATTGGCTGGGCCAGAATCAGGGAATGGGAAGAAGGTAGACTTGGAGCCAGGTAGAATTAGATTCAGATCCCAACACCACCACTTCCTAACTCAGTGGATTTGGGTACCTCCCTGAACCTCAGTTTCTTCATCTGTGACATGGGGTTGTTATTTTTTAGGCTGCCACAGAGATCTGAGATATTTATGATTCACCCAGCTTCATAAAAACTGCAGGTACTTGATACATGGGACCAGTTGTGTTTTTGTTGCTTGTTTAAAGCTCAAAGGTCACCTTCATGATGCAGCCCTGATTTCATTAGACAAACCCAGTCTGTCCTTTCTTTCTGCTTCAATAGTACTTTGTTCCACCCCATTATTTTATCACATATAAAATTCTATTGTTTAATTGGATATGTATGTATCTGTCTTCACCTTCTTTTTTATTTTATTTTATTTTATTTTTTGAGACAGAGTCTCACTGCCACCCAGGCTGGACTGTAGTGGTGTGATCTCGGCTCGCTGAAACCTCTGCCTCCTGGGTTCAAGCGATTCTCGTGCCTCAGCCTCCCAAGTATCTGAGATTACAGGCGCACGCCACCTTGCCCAGCTAACTTTTGTATTTTTAGTAGAGATGACATTTCGCCATGTTGGCCAGGCTGGTCTCAGGTGATCCTCCCACCTCGGCCTCCCAAAGTACTGGGATTACAGGTATGAGCCACCGTGCCCAGCCTGTCTTCACCTTCTTGATGGCAGGGCCTATGCCTATTTACCTTTGACTCTCCAGTGACTAGGACGATGATATGCCTTGAACATTGAACTGAGGAGGATGCCAGGGGTGCTTCTGGATTCAGTGTGGGGATGGGGGATGACAAGGGCAATTAAGGTTGATCTGCCACAGGAGAGGGAAGAAGTAACACATGACCTACTTTTATCATTGCCAGTTTAGCACATAGTAGATGCTCAGTAAATATTTGTCAAACGAATTAGTGGACATTACTCAGTTACCTAGCAGTTGACATTAACTTATAACCAATGTCTATTTTTTAAAGCATTTTTATTTTTATTTTTATTGCATCATAATATTCTTCTAATAACACTGTGATACAGCTAGGATAAGGTGTTATCACCAATTGACAATTGAGAATACTGTGACATTGTAGGATTGGTAAAATAAGATTACCCTTCACTCTCATGAGAAAATGGGGGTAGACCTAAGACTTAGAGGCCAACCATTAGTTTCCCTTAAATATCATATTGAGGCTCCCAGAGGGGCTGTCACTGCTTTTTCCAAAATCAGGGCAAACTGCCCTTTCTCATATTCATCACTCTTTTCCCCTCTTTCTGCTCTACTGTAGTTCCCCACCCTGCAAAGCTTCAGTCTCATTTTCTCAGTAGAAAACCTGGCACTGACCACCTGCACTGACCTGCAGGCCATAGGCAGAAAAATCAAAGTCAACATGAGCTTTGCAAGACTCGGCATCTCTGTCAGATTGTCTTGGCCAAGTATTTCTGTAACTTCCCACAAAACCTTGAATCTTCTGATTAGAATCAGACTCCATCTCTCAGTTGAACAATGTACAAACAGAAGGAAAAACATCTACTCCATTAAGACACATGGTCACTGGTTTCACTTAGTCTGATGTAGTTTGGTCTGGTTAGGCAGAGGTGGGGCCTTCGCTGCTGTTTGCTGATTTCACCCTCACTTCTACGGCTCCTGTTTTAATCAGGTGTGGGCAACCGGCCTTAACCTCGCATATAGTGACCAGCTGGCCCTGACTCAACTCACCTTATACCTGACAAACGGCCATCTGGATTGCAGTTTGAGCACCCTGGAAGTGCCCCGCTTTGTTCCAAAGGAAAGGAAGAAAACCAAACGCATGAGTGCGCTGTCAATGCCGGTAAGCAAGAGGTGCTTCCTGAAGGTTCTCGGTGTTCAGCAACACCCACTGCCACTGCCTGAGCTCTGTCTAGGAGCCAGGATCTTTGAGTACAGGAAGAAGAAAGAGCCTAAGGCAAGTCACTGGACCTGTCTGAGCAGGGTCTGGAAATGCGAATGTGTTGGTCAGAGGAAAGGGAGAAGCCATTCCCGAATGAAGCTGCCATCTGTGGAAATGCGAAAGAGCATGGGGCTCTCCTCCCCTTTTTCTAGGCAGGTACACCTACACCCATTGCCTCAACTACAAGCTGTTTCACACAAAACCCATATTGTTCTAGCCCCACTCTCTTTTGTGAGCTTCAGATTCATGGGTCCAAAATTCTATAGAACATCTCTGCTTCGAATTCTCAGAGTCAAGCTATCCAAAACTGCATCACATTTGTCTTTCTTCCTCCTGTACTTCCTGTTAGTGGATCAGGCCAGAGACTGATAAGATAACCCCCAGCCCCACATCCAGTCAGCAAGCAGGGCGTGTTGAGTCTAGCTGCGAAAATGCCACTAACCTGACCCCTCCTCTCTCTCCACAAAGATAGTGTCTTAGTGTCAGCTTCTGCCATCTCACACCTGTATTCCTCCTAAGATTCCCTGTCCCTGCCTGTGCCCTCAGCCTAAACAGACACGGCAGCCAAGGTGGCAAGGTTTAAGCCAGTCTGAGCATGTTGTTCCCCTGTGTGTGATTTTGAATGGACTCCTGTGATCTTCAGGAAAATCCCACTTCCCAGCTTGGTTAAGGAGCCCCATCATGTTCCACCTCTTCCCACAGCTGCCGCCTCCCTTCTTATTGCTAGCTCCATCGGTGAGGGGGCTGGGGCCAGAGTCCTGGGGCTGGCTGCGGGTTACCAACCTCAGCACCCTGAGTAACAAAGGGCATAGCCCCATGGGGACAGTGGGCGCTTGGTTGAACAGGCTAGGTTGGTCATGGAGAGAGAGAACAAAGGCCAAGGGGACCAGATGCCCTTTGTGCAAGAGTGTATTGGGGACTCTCTGGCCACGGTGCTCTCACAGCTGCCAGAGGGTTTCTTTGGCCTTTCCTTACAACAGTGGGCTTCATACTTTTTTGCAAATGAAGCTCTACTTGAAATCCAAATATATCAAACAGATAAAAGAGGAACTCTAGTGATTAATGGGACCCAACATGAGTGTCCCAGAGATACCTTTTCCAAGCGGTCTCCTGCCTTTCTGTGAACCCCTTTGGGTCCAGTCTGGATTTGAATAACCTTTGACTCTTCCGAGGATCTCTGCAGTCACCATAAGGAGGGCACCTGATGTCTTGGGGGGCTCAGGCAGCCTTTTCCTTTCCCTCTTCTTCATCCAGTTGCCCAATCAGGTACCAGGAAGAACCTTGCTCACAAGAATCCCCTTGATCTCTTTCCTTAGTAAGAAGAGAAGCAGAGTTGAGCTGGAGAGGAGAAACAGACCTCTTTTAATTATGACCCAGGACCTTGCTAAGAGGCTTTCAGGTCCATCTCCACCTGTGGCCTCCATCCTCACCAAAGAGACCTGAGAGACCCTATGTTCAGTGCTAGAGGGAGAAACAGCAGTGACACTTGAGCCCTTCTGGCCAGTGAACCTAAGTCTATGCCATTTCTGCAAGAAGCTGGGGGTCAGGTGTGGTGGCTCACGCCTGTAATCCCAGCACTTCGGGAGGCCGAGGCGGGCAGATCATTTGAGCCTAGGAGTTCTAGACCAGCCTAGGCAACATGGCAAAACCCTGTCTCTACAAAAATACAAAAATTAGCCGGGCATGGTGGTGCATGCCTATAATCCTAGCTACTGGGAAGGCTGAGGCAGGAGGATCACTTGAGCCCTGGAGGTCGAGGCTGCAGTGAGTCATGATCGTGCCATTGTACTCCAGCCTAGTTGACAGAGTGAGACTCTGTCTCAAAAAATAAAAATAAAAATAAAGCTGGAAGCAGAGTGGTATTCAGCACAAGACTTCCAAAGACAATTGCAGCTTTGAAGTATGTTGCTTCAGAAGGCTATCAGCAGAAGTTGTGCTTTGAGTGAGAAGCACTCTTCCATTTTCCCCATGTTGCCTATAGGTTTCATTCCTAGCTATAGGCAACATTCTCCTGTGATCAAGTCTTAAACATTTTTAGGAAGTGCATGCACACAAAAGGGAGGCATTATGATCTTCAGTAAGGCCAATACCTCTTAAATCACTAGAGAAAAGCTATGCAGGTTTTCTGGTGTAGGAATAAATTGAAAGTGCTTTTCATTTTAGAAAGATATAAACAGATGTTCCCCCCCTTCTGCCACTATGCTTGGGTTGTGCACACACCCTCCTGTGCATGTGTACACATATGATCAGCGATTTTTTTAAAAAGAAGCATGTGCACATGCACACGCGGTACAACTCACAAGCAAATCGAAGCTTCCTGAACAAGTGTGAACAGACTATGATGCCGTCAAGTTTATGATCAGGCAGTTGACAGCCCCCTTTGAAGACTGAAGGAGAAGAAAATGCACAGATGAAACCACAATGATAATGAGAGCGCATTCAAAACTAATGCCTATAAAATGCTTCCAGTGTGGGCCCTTTTCTTTAATAATATGCTATATAGAAGGAAAGCAAACACCTTCCTGGGCTCTCAGAAGAGCTGTTGGCTCATCTCAGAAACAGGTGGGAGAACTGTCACTCAGACCCATTTAGACCAGGTGAATGGGTTTCTGATTCACTGACCTCCACAAAGAACCACTTGAAGGTGTAAACAAGGCCTGATAAATCCCAGACGTGCGTGTTTTAGAAATGAAAAGGAATCGCCTAACAGTGTTTTAACTTTCAATTAATGTTCTGTCCAAACCGGCATCAATCATTACCCTTTTCTGTCAGTTTTTCACTCTTCCTCGCTCTTTCTGGACCCTCCATACCATGGTTGGTGAGTGTCCAAAAGGGAACATCTTTGCAAACATCTTAACACAACCCAAGTCATTTATACACATTTTAGCAGCACATGATCTGTAATGAATGATTAAGTAAAACCTTTTGTGTTAAATTATGTTAATAATGATTCTGTCTCCTGTAATTTATTATAAATTCTCAAATGCTTCGGGTTTGATTTTGATAGAATGCAACAACAGCAGAGTTTATGTGATGACTTTATTTTTAGAACTCCTTCTTTGAAGGCACACATTTCCCTGCTACTGCTGCTACTGTAATTATGTACAAAACCAATCACTCATTAGAGTTAGGATACATTATCTTCTAGACAGATGAGGCTAAATAAGCAACACATTAATAATTCAGAGAGCAGTTCATTATGCATGTGGATGCCTGCTTCGTAACTGAAATAAGAACCTCATCAGCCTCTGCCAACCCTTAAACAATAGTTCTGTGTTATTGCAGCCACATTCAAGTTTACGCTTGTTAAACTGCTACTTGGATTATTTTATCAAACATTCATTTATTTGTGGTCCCTTACTGCCGAGAACAGATTTTGGAAGCTCCTTTTTTAAGTTAATGATTTGAGCAATGGGTGTTATTAATTCTCAGAATATTATAAACATGATTAATTTTCAGGCAGAGATTTATTACATAAGGATTTCAACTATGTCAACTGAAATGCATCACTGTCAAAACAAGTATCATGGCGAAAATAGAATATGTTCCACATTTCAAGTGCTGGTGCTCAGAACTAAATCAATTTAAATTGTGGCTGAAGCAAAATTATATTCTCCAGTGAAAAGGAGTATTTTGAGCTTCCTTTATTTAGCTTGAAGCATTCTTGTTAAATTGTGATTTAGAAAGGTAGTTTAATAAGACTAGACTTCTACCAAGAATATTTTGTCTTTTTTTTTTCTCCTGTTTTACTAGAAAAGGCTAACCTCTGAAATTCCCACCTATTCCAAATGTGGTCACTGGACATTTGGAGTGAAGAGTACTGGTCTGGGAGTTAGGGATCATGAGTTCTGATCTTCTCTTCTGGCCTCAGTTTCCTCATTTCTAAAATAAAGGAGGGCTACATGATCCCCAGGGTCACTTGGGGGATTTGATCTTACGGGGCCTACAGAAAGGGACTCTGCACCAAGCCTGGCCCAGGCAGCCTCATGTGTTGCGGATGGCTGAAGGAGGGGACATCTCCTGTACGGGGACACAGGAAGGGCCCATCCCCCTATACTACAGCCTTCGCTTAAAAGGTCTTTTTCTTGCAGGATCTTTTAGAAAGGAGTAATATTGTGACAGGTCATATCCTAAGTTCTCATCAGCCTTTACCTTAACCATCAGTTACTACTTTCAGCAAGAATCAACTAGAAGTAAATTCTGCAGATAGATACTTACCCAATGCCTATTTTGTGCCAGGCACTCTACTAAGCACAGAGGATATAAGGGTGAGTAGCAAAGCCCTCCAGTTTACCAAAGGACACAGAGCCTTTACTCCACCCCAAGTACTTTACTAAGTGCTTTCCATGAATCTTTTTGCAGTCCAATATATTAGGCAGGTGCTGTTATTATGCCCATTTTTAGATAGGAAGACAAGGTTAAGAGATGTTAAGCAATTTGTTAAAGGTCAGTAGGCAAGCAAGTAGGGAAGCCAAGATTTAACCTCGGCCTGTGTTTAACTGTGACACATTCCAACCTGCCTTGCATCAGCTGAGAATCAGTGATCCAGCCCCAGAGTGGAGCTTGTGCTCATCCCTAAAGAAGTCCCTTGTTGAGGCCATAGAGAAAGCTCTTCTTTGAAAAGAGGATGTATTTCCCTGTGTGACGAGGTTGTCTCCAGGAATATTGCCATTATCCATTGGCTTCTCGTCTGCTCTGAGCTCAGCCTCAGCTTCTGTGTCTCACACAGAAGCACTAAATGGACCGGATGTTCATAGAGGAGTCTTAGGGTTTTTTTGTTTGTTTGTTTGTTTTGAGACGGAGTCTCGCTCTGTCGCCCAGGCTGGAGTGCAGTGGCACGATCTTGGCTCACTGCAAGCTCCGCCTCACAGGTTCACGCCCAGGTTCATACTCCTGCCTCAGCCTCCCGAGTAGCTGGGACTACAGGCGCCCGCGACCATGCCCGGCTAATTTTTTTGTATTTTTAGTAGAGACGGGGTTTCACCATGTTGGCCAGGATGGTCTCGATCTCCTGACCTCATGATCCGCCCCCATCAGCCTCCCAAAGTGCTGGGATTACAGGCGTGAGCCACTGCGCCTGGCTGGAGTCTTAGATTTTAAAAAGAACATGTAACTGGACATGGTTTCCTATACATAGCACAGATTTCCAAGCAAATAACACAGAGCATGGAAAAGAGCATGTCACTTATACTATGAACCATCTAGAAAAGCTTGACTATGTTTTTTAAAAAATAAACAGTTCACACACTAAAAATATGCATGAAATATACATCTTCAACTCTTGTCTTCAAAATCAAGTTTAATGGGGTTCTCATTTAATTCTTTGAAATACATAATATATTCACATGGTTCAAGAGGCAAAAGGTGGAAACAGTCACACATGGACAAACCTCCTTTCCATTGATCAGTTCCCACCTCATCCTACAAAGGTAACCACCATTCTGTGTCTATATATCCTTTCAGAGCATCTTTTTACATATACAAGTAAATACACATACAGGTGATCCTTTTCCCCCTTTTATACCCAAAATGTAGCCTATAATACATACTGTTCTGAATCTCACTTTTTTCTTTGGAGAGCTTTCTCTAACACTTCATTAAAAATGTTCTCATTTCTTTTTTTTCAGATTCAGACACCTGAGCAGTATCATTTCTTTTTTACAGCAACATATTATTTCATTGCATGGATGTGCCATAATTTATGTACCCTTCCCCCATCGGTAGATTTTTGGGTTGTTTTCAGTTTTTTCATATTACAGTGCTGCAATGAATAACTTTGTGTATATATCATTTGGCACATTTAAGGTATATCTTAGAATACATACCATAAAGTGGAATTTTGGCTCAAAGGACATAACCATAAAAATTAAAATTTTTAATTTCAATAGATATTTCCAAATCATGATTTCTTTTTTGATCCTTATCAAACCTACATAAATTGTACAGCATCAGAAGAGACTAGTTTTTACAAGTCAACCTTTTAATAGAAAATAATGTTTTCTATTTGTATAATGCTTTATACTTTAACTATACATGAGCTTATTTGATCCCCATGATAACCCCAAGAAATCGATGTTAAGGATTATTATATACATTTTACAGAATAGGAAACTGAGGCTAAGCAAAGTTAAGTGAGCTGCCCAAGTCATAAAGGTGGTACATAGCAAAGCCCAGGTCTTCTGATTCAAGTCACCTTCTGATGAAAAGGTTTATTGGTTAGTTGGTCAGTTTTAATTTGAAATAATTGACCTTATCTTTGAAACTATTTAGTTTAATACGTGAAAATAATTGCTAACATTTATTGAGAGCTTACTGTGTGCCAGACACTAGTCCAAGGTCTTTACATTCTCATCTAATCCTCCTCTCAATACTCCTATGCTATTCACTTGTGCTATCAGGCTGGACATAAGACAATCCTAGGTGATTGATAGTTTCTTCCTGCAGAAACTGTGCAGTTGGCTAGGTCTTCTAAAAAGTAGTTGTATCTTGAAGTATTATTCTAATGCATTTATTTAGTACTTAATATGTGCCAGGACTTTCACCAAGCATCAGGAGACAAAGATAATTGACAAAGTCCCTATCCTTGAGGAGCTGAAAAGAAAGGCCATAGAGAGAGAGAGATGTTGCTATTAAAATAGATAACATACACATGGATAAATGCCATTTGAGTGACAGACCCTCAGCTTGCTGCCAGAGTTCTCAGGGGAAATGACCATGGACTGGCAGGGACAGGGAACACTTTAATGAAAACACAGAACTTTATCCTGCCTTAAAGACTAGAACAGTCACTAACTGGCGAGGAGGGGAGGACGTCCCCTAGCAGATGGGACAGAGTCCAAAGAAACCTGTGGTCTGCTAGGAAAAGGCAGTGAACCAGTCAGACTGGAGCACAGAACTGGGGAAGTGGGAAGCAGGAGAAGTAGTTGGAAGGGTGCACTGAGCAAGTTTGGGGAGGTCTACCCACCACACCAGGGTCTAGATTTCACCGTGAAGGCAAAAAGGCCTGAATATTTCTGAATAGGAGGATGACACAGACCAACCTGTGTTGGGGGAAATGATTAATCCGGTGATACTGTTCAGAATCCCAGGAGATGGGGGAAGAGTAGGGGAAAAAACAGCCTGGGAAGTTACATTTATTGTAGATCCAAAATCCTTTCAAAGGAATGACAACAAAAATAGTAGCTACCATTTATCAGGTTCCAGGCACTGCAGTAGGTGCTTATTTAATCATCAGAAGACAGAGAATTTCAATGATCTGTTCAAGATCACATACACAGTAAGTGGCCTTGTCAGGTTTTGAACTTCTTTCTCACTCCATATAACCTTTCCACTGCAGAATTCTGCTTGTATCCTCACCTCTGACTCTCCAGGCAATAAAGGTCTGGACTAGGATGGTGATGGTTATGGAAAAGAAGGTTGGGAGACATGTACCAAATATCCTGGCTCTTCCTTCAGATTCTTTATGCATCACAAACCCGTCTGGGAGGAAGGGGAGTTGCACTCTGCATCTGTAGTGAAGAAGAAACCTCAGGGTAGCCTGCCCTTACATGTTGTCTAGTAATCATGTACTACTGGACAGTAAGCTCTTCTGCTGTGCTTTGGAGCCAAGATACATAGTATTGCTAGATTGTGCTACCACATGCCTGCCTGCCTACCTCTCTTGCTGGCTGGGGTCTGGTCTTGGTTTTTCTTGTTTATATACTATGGCAGCATCAGACAAGTTTAGAAGACAAAAATAACCTTGGAATTATCTTGTGAATTCATGGCAATTACCATGCAATTACATGCTCAGTAACCACAATGGAATTCGAGAGTGTTTACAGTTCACTTCCATGTGCAAAAGCCCATGCTTCTGGGCTTTTCAGTGTGAAGGTGAGAGCATGGCCAGCCCAGTATGGCAGAGCGAGCAGGCCTTGTGGCCATGCCCTTCCAGACAGACTAGCTAGCTGGGCCAGAACTTCTCCAAGCCAGTTCTTTTTACCCCACCAATTATTCCTGCTTAGTCCACCAGAGCCATACTGTCCTCCAGCAGGCAAGGCCCAGAGCAACTGCCCTGAGTTGTCCTTCTCTAAGGATGGTGTGACTGTCCCCTGTGCCATGTAATAATCACCTGCTTTTGCCCCAAAGCATTTATCAATGGGCAGTGTCTTTCTTAAATTACATACTTTGAAGAGTCTCTTAAGTCAGAGGGAAGAGCTATCCACCTAATCTATTTCATGTATTCATTCTCTTTTATTTAATAAACACCAAGTGCCTGTTCTGTTCTGGTATCATGCCCAAACTGGAGATTCAGAAACCAAACAGCGCCTGCCCTCAGAAAACTCCCAGTCATGGAGGGCAGATGACCAAGGGAACAACTCATGATAGGTCAGGGTGACAGAGTACAGTAGTGAGGCATATGAGGATCAAATCAATTTTCTGTTGTTAGAAAAATCCCAATGGCTACAAATGGGACGCTACAAGTGGGGTAAACAACTCAAGATGTATTAGCCTGTGGGGGCCTAACTCGTCTGTAGATGTGGACTCCACTTGCATTTAGGATGAGCAGCCTTAACTGGTGGCACTGATGATGTGACCTTCGGACACAGGACTTGATGTAAATGTTGAAGAAAAACATGCTCCCCCCATCACGTGTGAGGGGAGCATGTCACCAAAAGTGCCACGAAATCTGAGTGTGTGTGTGTGTGTGTGTGTGTGTGTGTGTGTGTGTGTGCGCGTGGAGAGGGAGAGAGGGATGCAGGAGAGGAAAGGAGGTCTATTCTCTGCAGAGCACTCAGTCAGCCCCAGTTCCCTTGCGTTATCTCAGAGACAGGAGGCGAGCCAGAGGCCTGATTATAATGCATGTCAGGTCACTGCGATTCCTTACGGCCAGCTCCAGACCAGCAGCACCTCCTTTGCCTACTCCTTTTCCAGGTCACTGCATAAGTCTGGGTACCTAGTTGCCCAGCACCTGTGTGTCACCACAGTTCAAGAGCCAAGCCAGGCACCTTTATCTTCTATGCCCTAAGGTTGGCCATGGCCCTATATGCAGTTCTCCAAATTTCCAGCTATCTAGAGAAAAACAGCTGATTGACTAAGGCAAATATCACATCTCAAAAAGAACATGCTATAAAACTGCCAGGATCCAGTTCTTTATCTGGTACATATTAAATTTTAAATGTTTTCAGGAAATACATAATGACAGCACTTTGGGCCTACTATCACCAATCTCTTTGGCATGGCTTTCACTGATAGACAAGCAAGATAAAGAAGAGCCGTTTCCCCAAAGAAAGCAGCATCAAATTTCTAATGTTGGCCACCTCAAGGAGGTGGTCCATGCCCAGTGACTTGCTGCCAAAGGTTAAAGTATGGGAAGAGTGGGAAAATATCTTTACAGCAGACAAATCTGTAAAGTTTTTTCACAAGCTTCAAAAGCCACTGTAGCCAGGTGATAAAGGTTAACATCATCAGTGATAAGTCACACTGATACCATCTATCTACCTTTGATATGAAGTGAGGAAAATGGCAGTTTGCCCACGTGGTCTTCCTCTCAAAAACACATTACTACAGTCTAATCAGGAGAAAAACATCAGACAAACTGAAATTGAGAGAGATTTCACAAAATGCTTGCCCATTACTCCTCGGAACTGTTAAGATCATCAAACCACAGGGAAAGTCTGTGAAGCCGTCACAGGCCAGAGAAGCCTAAGGAGATATGACAGCTAGTTACGGTGCAGTGTCTCAGATGGGGTCCTGAAACAGAAAAAAGGAATTAGGGAAAAACTAATGAAATAGAAATAAAGTATGGATTTATGTTAATAGTAATGTAGGGCCAGGTGTGGTGGCTCACGCCGGTAATTCCAGCATTTTGGGAGGCCGAGGCTGGCAGATCGCTTGAGCTAGGAGTTCAAGACCAGCCTGGGCAACATAGTGAGACCCCTGTCTCTACAAAAAAATAATAAAGTTAACCAGGTGTGGTGGCATGCACCTGTAGTCCCAGCTACTTGGGAGGCTGAAGCAGGAGGATCACTTAAGCCCAGGAGGCAGAGGTTGCAGTGAGCCCAGATTGTGCCACTGCACTCCAGCCTGGGTGACAGAGTGAGACCCTGTCTCAAAAAATAAAATAAAAATAAAAAGTAATGTAGCAATGTGTTCCCTTAGTTGTGACAAATGTACCACAGCAATGTAAGATGTTAACAATAGGAGAACTGGGTGTGGGGGATATAGGAACTCTCAGAATTATCTTCGCAATTTTCCTGTTAATCTCAAGTATTCCAAAATTACAAGTTTATTTAAATATCTGTTTAATATTCAGTTGTGCTCCTTTCCAGACGCTGGCAACCAGTCGCTATGCAGTGATGACCACCCAGCTAAGACACAGCAATCTCTCACTGGTTTTCCACTATGTTTTTCTCCAGATCTGTAGGGCCCATGGCATTGGCTATGATCTTGAGGTAGGAAGGGTTACAGTTGGCCAGGGGCGGCCAAAAACATGCCTGTGGGTGATCTAGGTAGCTAATAATTTGGTGCCCCTTCAAATAGATATTCTTTAAATACCGGTTTGACGTGTCTGTAGAGGAAGGCTGATTGCTGCTTGGGGAAGAGCAGATACGCAACTCCACAGAAAGTAGCACATAGTCCTGGAAAGTTCTACTTCGTCTCCAATCTTACACACCCACTTTGCTAAAGCAGAAGCCATGCAAGCTCTCCAGACTTAGGAGGCATTTTGGGGACCACCTCATGATCCTGAAGCAGGCCCTGAGCTTCCTGATCCCACCCAAAGCTGCTTATCAATGAATAGCTTCTGTCTTAGTCTGCTGGGGCTGCCATAACAATATAGCACAAGCTAAATGGCTTGAGCCACAGAAGCGTATTTTCTCACTGTCTGGCAGCTGGTACGTCCAAGGACAAGGCACTAGCAGATTTGGTTCCTGGTGAGGGCCTGCTTCCTGGCTTGTAAATGGCTGCCTCCTTGCGGTGTCCTCACATATGGAAGGAGAGAGAGAGAGATCTCTGTTGTCTCTTTTACAAGGTACCAGTTCCGTCAATCAAAGCATCACACCTACAGCCTCATTTAACCTTAATCACTTCCTTAGAGGCCCTAGCTCCAATACAGTCACTTGGAAGGTCAGGACACAATTCAGTCCATAGCATCCTCCTACTGATATTTGATAATTTATTTCTGAAGGGAGTTCTGATAAAAACCATTTTCTCTACTTTTGGTCTATTTCCAATGATACCGGGGGCCCCTGCATAGCTGCTTTATCCTGATGTAGCTGACTAGAGGCAAGTGCAATGCAACGTCTCCTGCCAAAAATAGAACCTCTGTTTTATGCCTAGAGACTCATGTTACTCCAGAAAAATAGTTTCATGTTTTTCTACTTTGATTCAGATTTTCAAGTCTCTCACACGCAGGGCCATTCTAAGACCCTGAGTAACCCTGTACACTCTTACTTATGGAAGACCCACTTTACAGCACCTCAAACATCTTAAAATATATTCATCTCCCACATTAAATATAAGGTATATATAATGACATAAGAATTGAGTAGTAACCAGTTGATCAGATGTTTTGATTTGTAGATATTCAGTTCTACATTTATTAACTTACATTCTTTACACTTGAGACCAGTACAATTTTCAAGGATCAAATTTTATACATTCTATTTTCTTTTTCTTCTTTTTTTTTTTTTTTTTTTGAGACAGAGTCTCATTCTGTCACCAGGCTGGAGTGCAGTGGTGCAATCTTGGCTCACTGCAACCTCCGCCTCCTGGGTTCAAGTGATTCTCCTGCCTCAGCCTCCCGAGTAGCTGCGATTACGGGCACGTGCAACCATGCCTGGCTAATTTTTGTATTTTTAGTAGAGACAGAGTTTCACCATGTCGGCCAGGATGGTCTTGATCGCGACCTCGTGATCCGCCCGCCTCGGCTTCCCAAAGTGTTGGGATTACAGGCGTGAGCCACCGCGCCCAGCCCCAAATTTTATACATTCTTAAAAAGCATGCAGACCTTCAGCACGAGGCCAAATGAATAGAATGGTCTGGCTGACACTTGGCAATCCCCAGCAGGCTGCCAGGCACTGTCAGGGCACATGAGACTCTTTGGTTAGATGAATTCGTGCTGTTTGCAGACACATAAAGTGGAGCTTGGATCCCCTTGCAAATTACATTAAAATTGATAAAGAGAGAATGAAGAAGCCAGATTGAACTGATTTACCTGAAATTAATTGTTGCATCTGCTACACACAATCCCTTTGGAATTAAATAGATTTTAACCCCAAACTGATTAGATAAAACACTTCCACTTACCAGAAAGTGGCTAAATCTAACTCTAGCTTTATCTGAATTTATTTATTTTATTTTATTCTAAAATATCAAAGTAGAACAACTCTGTAAAAAGGCATATTTGGCAGGGACAGTCTCCTGCCCTTCCCCCCACACAAAAGTGCTTCATTACTTTCTATTGCCTGAAATTATTATTAGAGATTTATTTCTTGGGCTTAAGACTTTGTATTTGACTGAAGTTCAAGTACCCTTGGGGTAAGTAAAGCACCAAACTTTATAAGTTATTTACTCCTTTGTCTCTGAGTTGATCGGATCTATTTCCAAGAGCAGATTTTATAGGGGAAACAGATGGCTAACGCCGAGGGAAGCAGGTGGATGGCGCAGAGGAGAAGGTTCTACTGAGGGTCAGGGAGCTCACTGAAGACAGCTACAGAAAAGGCAGACAGAGGCCGGGCGCGGTGGCTCATGCCTGTAATCCCAGCACTTTGGGAGGCCGAGGTGGGTGGATCACCTGAGGTCAGGAGTTCGAGTCCAGCCTGGCCAACATGGTGAAACTCTGTCTCTACTGAAAATACAAAAATTAGCTGGGCGTGGTGGCATGCACCTGTAATCCCAGCTACTCAGGAGGCTGAGGCAGAAGAATCGCTTGAACCTAGGAGGCGGAGGTTGCAGTGAGTCAAGATCGTGCCACTGCACTCCAGCCTGGGCCACAGAGCGAGACTCTGTCTCAAAAAAAGAAAAGAAAAGGCAGACAGAGGGGCACCGAAGACACTTCCAGCAGAGTTCCATAGACTCACCTCCAGGCCATCCATGCACAACTTAAAAAAAGATGAAAGATAAAATGAGAGAGAAGAAGAAATATAGATTGGGGCAACAGATGATGAAACAATGCAAAGAAGAAAAAGATAACAGAAGAGAAGAGAGAGGAGAAAATCCAGAGACTGAGAGAATCCACTAAAAGAGGAGGAGGGGATAATCAGAAAGAAAAGGAACAGATAGGCCGGGCACGGTGGCTCATGCCTATAATCCCAGCACTTTGGGAGGCCAGGGCGGGCAGATCACGAGGTCAGGAGATCGAGACCATCCTGGCCAACATGGTGAAACCCCGTCTGTACTAAAAATACAAAAATTAGCTGGGTGTGTTGGCAGGCGCCTGTAATCCCAGCTACTCGGGAGGCTGAGGCAGGAGAATGGCTTGAACCCAAGAGGCAGAGGTTGCAGTGAGCCGAGATTGCGCCACTGCACTCCAGCCTGGTGACAGAGCAAGACTCTGTCTCAAAAAAAAGAGAAAGAAATGAAAAAAGAAAAGGCGCAGATAATAAACAGAAGTACAAGAAAAGAGGGAAGAAGTTGAGTCACAAAAATTCTCCAGCAGTATCCTTGCTTTATTTTTCCTGAGATGAGTTTTCATCTTTTCAGACCCTGGTGTCCATCCCTGGTCAGGACTCTTCACTTGCTGTCTTAATTGCCTTTTCTTGGATGGGAGGTTGGTAAGTGGTGAACCAGCATTTATGGAGTGCCTACTGCGTACTGGCCTCTGAGCTGAGCACTTTACTTCATTATCTCATTTATTCTTCATGCCTGTCCTATAAGAAGGTGTTATTTCTACCATATTACAGTGAGGACTTTAGGCTTAAAGATTTTAAGCACTTTCCCAGGGTCATACAGCCAGGAATTTTGTGGAACTGACATTTGAACCCGTAATTGTCTACAAAGTCAAGCATGATTCTTCGTCTTACACAAGGTGTCCCCTATATAAGCCCTTTTCCCGCTAAGGACTGTTTCCCACCAACTGTCTCTATTTCTAAAATATTACCAACCCAGTCAAGAAGAATTCTGGAATCCATTTCCAATATATCCCCTCTAGGTACCTCTTATGTATTCTTCAGCTGGAGAAACACAGACTTCTTTTCATAGCCCCTATGACTATCTCTACATTAAAAAGGAGAAAAAAAAGTTTAACAATTAATTTCCCTAAAATTTTATTGCCTGTTTGGGTTATGCTGAGTCTAAAAACAAGATCATTTACCCAAATTCCAGAGTAACCTGCTCCCACTCTTGGTTGAATTTAACATGGGTGCTCGTTCCAGAAAAAGAAAGCAACATTAATAACACATCATTGTCAGTGCTACCAAAAGAAGAATCCTCAAAAGTCCTTATTCTCAGCACTGTTTTCCCATTATGATCACAGACTTTTCAAATGATGTTCTTGTCCAAAGTCCCAGGGGAAAAAAAGGGAAATGAGATCACTCTATGAGTTTATTTTTCCTTGACACATATGGGAAGGGAGCATTGCTGAGTTTGTAAGCAACTTGGTGGGTCTCATTCCGGGTATTTCTCTAATGCTACAGAATACCCCCACTGACTTCCTAATGAAATGAAGTTGTAATGAAAGCCATATGGAGAAAGGCATCATGTTTACTGCCTGCACCAGTGTGGGGCAGGGCTAGTGTCACACATACATAGGCAGTGTGCCACCATCCTAAATAGCTCCACAGTCACCAGCAATCATTTCCTCTGGCCAGGGTATTGCCATGGTGGGAATCATCTGAGCTGCTCACAAATATTCTGATTCTTCTCCTTCCAGGCACATAACGAAACTGTATTTCCTCAGCCCTCCTCCTGAAGTTGGGCATGGCCACATAACTTGCTTTGGCCAGTGAAATATAAGCAGAGGTAATACGTGTCCTTGTTATGCAGAAGCCTGTAGGAGCCACTTCCTGAGTTGCCATATCCTTTTTCCTGCCTTGGAAATCATGGAAACACATTGAGACAGAGCCTCCTTCAGCCTGGGTCCCTGCGTGTACTCACAGTGATCAAAGACCCATACCAACTCATGTGGGAAATGGAGCAGGACCAAGAACTGCAACTTTCATTGTTAGAAACAACCAGTAATTTTGTTGAATTACTGCAACATAACCCAGCCTAATCAGGTTATACTGAAATTAGTATCAAAAGAAGATGCTCCTAAAACAGAAACCTAAAATTTTGGTACTGGCTTGGTAGTCAGGCAATGAGTGGCTGGGAAACTATTAACGGAAAGCAGAAGGATGACAATTCATGAAGTGAATTTATGAAATTATGAAGTGAAATTATGAAGTGGTGAAATATTTGGCAAAACTAATACCTGCAATTACTTGGAAGGCAAATAATATACCTAATGTACCTACAGCTCTAGGAGAAACAGTTGGAAATTTTAGTGTTAATGGTGTATATTAGGCATTGCCGACTGCATTTGGCAAGGTATTATACAAAAAATATGAGCTTCTGAATGAATCAGACATCTTGCAAGCAGAAAGGAAAGGGAATAGAGAGATCTCAGAAATTTGGCACTTTGCAAAATGGGAAAAGCTGAACTGATTTTAAACCTCAAAAATGAGACTTTTAAAAATTGAAGAGGCATTTATTTACACAACCAAAGCCAATTAAAACTCAGCCTTGCAATATGTCAAATTAAATGTATGACTATAACCTACTATTAAAACCTCTGAATTAAAGTATCTCAGAGTATGAATCCAACAAAGATTATGGCATCCAGTACTGTATTAGTCTGTTCTCATGCTGCTATAAAGAAATACCCAAGACTGGGTAATTTATAAAAGAAAGAGGTTTAATTGACTCCCAGTTCTGCATGGCTGGGGAGGTCTCAGGAAACTTACAATCATGGCGGAAGGGGAAGCAAACACATTCTTCTTCACAAAATGGCAGGAAAGAGAAGTGCCGAGCAAAGGGGGAACATCCCCTTATAAAATCATCAGATTGAGTGAGAACTCACTCACTATCATGAGAACAGTGTAAGGGTAACCACCCCCATGGTTCAGTTACCTCCCACTGCGTTCCTCCCATGACACGTGGGGATTATGAGAACTACATTAAAAATAAAATTTGGGTGGGGACACAGCCAAACCATATCAAGTACATATTTTCATTCAGAGAGACTCTCTCAGGAAAGAGAACAGAACAAAAGGGTAAAAAGAAAAAGGGTATAGCTCTCCTACTGAAGCCTCATAGGCTTAAGATAACTGAAATTAAGAGAGAGGCATAGAAGCAAGAAAGCAAAGAAATATAGAAAATTTAAGAAGTATCTAGAAAAGAACTCCATGTTGTAGCTATTGCTACTTGTAGCTGATTGAAATCAAACAGATTAGAAACCAACTAATTTCTTGAAAGAACTCAACGTCAAGAGAAATCTCAGTCTGGATTAAAAGAGACTGTTGCTGCTTAAGACTTAAAACAACCCTTGGGCCCTCAACTATCTACAGGCAGGAAGTGGGTGAGAAAGTTTTAAAATTGCTAAGGATGGCTTGTGCCTGTAATCCTAGCTGCTCAAGAGGTTGAGGCAGGAGGACCGCTCACTTGAGGCCAGGAGTTCAAGACCAGCCTGGGCAACATGGCAAGATCCCATCTCTTAAAAAATTGCTGAGGAAAATATAATCTCTAATATCCACTTCAGATGTGGCCCAAGGACAATTATGGAAAAGAAATAAAATCTCAGAAGGCAGAGTCAAGGACCACAAAGAATAGTGTCTATGCTCATGAAGCAATTGGGATCAGAACTAATCAAGGAACATTTCCCACCCAAAGGATAGGGGCCCTGGAAATGTCTGCCCAGTGGGATTTCAGAATTACTACAAAGCCCTGTCTTCTGTTTCTCTCTCATTGTTTCTCTTTCCAAATGGAAGTATTTATTGCAGTTACCCAGTCCTGTTCCACCAGTTTTTGAATAGTGAGGACTGAATAGATAATTTTGTTTTTTTTCTTTATAGTTCATGGCTTTTCAGATCAAGAGAGCCAGACCTGATCTAGAAGATATCATGGATCACCCATAGTTATTTCTATTTGATAGCATTTTATACCTTGTTAAATATTTTCACACATTTTGTTTCATTCTTGCAATAACTTTGAAAGGTAGACATTTTCATTCTGATATTGTAAATGAGGAAGCTGAGACTTAAAATGTTAAATCACTTTGCAAGTTTACTAGCAAAAAAGTTATTTATTATGGTGCTTTCTAATAACTAGCTTGAAAAGAATTTTACACAGAAGTAAAATTTTAAATATCGTCGAGCGGGGAGAAAGATGGATAAACACGAACAAAAAGATCTATAACCTAAGATGCTACGTGGGAAACGGGCCTGAGTAGGGCAGTAATGGGGAATCTGATAGCCAGGGAGTAACACGTGAGCATATTGTCAAGGGAGATTCTGGGGTACATAAGTAGACTGCAGTTGCCTGGGGAAAATGTTGTTAACATTGAGGTTTACTTTGGTGAGCTGCCTAAGGGTAGACTCTTACATCTCTCACATATAAAATAAAATACGGAATTGTTTTATGGGATAAGAAAAAACAGCTTTGTGTAAGCCTTTCATTTCTGTTGTTTCCTCTGGATAAGGGCTAAGAACACTCCTGGTCACCTTTCTTAGAAAGTTATAAATGTCCTGCCAAACCTAGACATTCTGACCATGACAAGGTAGCTTGTAACCAACTAACTCTGTCACTAAAAATGATTATAAAGGCTGGTTTGAGATATATATAAAACAACTGCTTGAAGGCATTGAAGGGCAACTAAAACAGTCCTTAAAAGAACAGAAGGGCCAGGCACGGTGGCTCACGCCTGTAATCCCAACACTTTGGGAGGTTGAGGTGGATCACTTGAGGCCAGGAGTTTGAGACCACCCTAACCAACATAGCGAAACCCCATCTCTACTAAAAATACAAAAATTATCTGGGCGTGATGGCCCATCCCTGTAATCCCAGATACTCTGGTGGCTGAGGCACAAGAATCATTTGAACCCAGAAGTTGGAGGTTGCAGTGAGCCAAGATCGCGCTACTGCGCTCCAGCCTGGGTGAGAAAGCAAGACTCCATCTCTAAAAAAATTAAAGAAAGAAAGAACAGAAGCATCTAAGGTGAGTGCCATATTCCCCCAAGTTTTAAAGGACATTTACAAATGTGTTAGGAAATAAATCTAAACAGATTTTTTTCTTGACCTCATGACCTTGATCTCTTGACCTCATGATCCGCCCGCCTCGGCCTCCCAAAGTGCTGGGAGGCAACAAAGCCTGGAGTTCAAAACTGTCAAACTGTTTGAGACTTGAGATCCAAAATCCTAGAACAAGGGTGATCAAAGGGAAGTGAGCCCCAAAAATTTGTGTGTGGATGCCGTTTAAATCCCTAATTGACTCATACCTGGTGGAATGAACAGCTTAAGACTCCAAGAAATCCAGAGGAAAAATATAACAGTAGCTGGGAGGCTAAAGATCTGGCAGATATTTCAAAAGTCACATAATCTTAGGAGTTCATGTCCTGCTAAATTGAAAGGGTCCTAATAAACACCTCAAGCTTCCAGTGGAGACTCCAAAAGGACCAAACTCTAGGAGTAAGGACACTTCCCTAGGAGAAAAAACTAAACACAAAGCATGAAGGAAAACCTTTAAATAGACCAGGTCCAGCAACAGCTAAAATCAACCCTTAGTCCAGGCATAGTGGTTTATGCCTGTAATCCCAGGCATGGGATTGGGAGGCTGAGGTAGGTAGATTACTTGAGCCCAGGAGTTCGAGACCAGCCCGGGCAACATGGCAAAACCCTGTCTCCACAAAAAATACAAAAATTAGCAGGGCACGGTGGCACACACCTGTAGTCTTGACTACTTGGAAGGCTGAGGTGGGAGAATCTCTTAGGCCTGGGAAGTCGAGGCTACAGTGAGCTGTGATCATGCCACTGCATCCCAGCCTGGGCAACAGAGTGAGACCCAGTCTCAAAAAAAAAAAACTTTTAAATACAAAAATAAAATAAAATCAGGGGCTGGGCGCTGTGGCTCATCCTTGTAATCCCAGCACTTTGGGAGGCCAAGGCAGGCGAATCACAAGGTCAGGAGTTTGAGACCAGCCTGGTTAGCATGGTGAAACCCTGTCTCTACTAAAAATACAAAAAAAAAAAAAAAAAAAAATAGCTAGGGATGGTGGTGCGCACCTGTAGTCCCAGCTACTTGGGAGGCTGAGGTAGGAGAATTGCTTGAACTCAGCAGGCGGAGGTTGCAGTGAGCCGAGATCATGCCATTGCACTCCAGCCTGGGTGACACAGTGAGACTCCATCTCAAAAAAAAAAATTAATAAAATAAAATAAAATCAACCCTTGATATATCAAGATGAGCTGTCAGTACTCTACTGGTCTGCCAAAAACAAAAATTTAACCCTCTTTGAAGGAAGATATTATCTAGAGCTGCTACAATTTTCCATCTTTAATGACCATCATCCAATTAAAAAAATAAGGTATACTAAAAGAAGAACCAAATCATTGAAAACAAAGGGGAAAAAAAGAAAAAGATCCACAGGTGATTCATATATTGGAGTTATGAGACAGGGACTCATAACTCCACCGATCCCAGCCACTCTTCAACATAATCTATGAAAGCTAGAAGACAATGGGAACATAATTTTAAAGTATTGAAAGAAAAGTCTCTGCCAACCAAGCATTCTATTTCCAGCAGGAATAGAGTTTAAAGACAGGGACTTTAAAATAGCTAGGACTAATATGTTCAAGAAAACATATATGTTTGTAATATGTTCATGTCACCAAAGACCTAGAATCAGTTTTTTAACCCAAATGGAAATTCTGGAACCAAAAATTAGTGTGACAAAATAAATAATTTAATACATGAATTTAATAGGTTATCAGAACAAATGACTAGCGAACTAGAAAACAAGCCAGTAGAAAAAAATTCCAACTTACACACAGAGGGAGAAAATGATGAAAATGTAGAAAAAGTCTTCAGAGATACATGCAACATGGAGGAAACAATCTAACTTTCCTGCAATTAGTGTCCCACAAGGAGAAGAGGGAGTGATTTTAAATAAATACTGGCTGAGAATTTCCTACAACTAGTGAAAGACATCAAAACACATATCCAACCTCATTCAAAAGCACTAAAAACCTCAGGCAAGATAAATATAAGGAAAATCACACCTGGGAACATCATGATTTTGCTCCTGAAAATTGAAGAGCAATAGAAAATCTTTTTTTTTATTTTTATGTTTGAGATGGAGTCTCACTCTGTCACCAGGCTGGAGTTCAGTGGCGTGATCTTGGCTCACTGCAACCTCCGCCTTCCGGGTTCAAGCAGTTCTCCTGCCTCAGCTTCCTGAGTAGCTGGGACTACAGGCACGCGCCACCATGCCCAGCTAGTTTTTGTATTTTTGGTAGAGTTGGGGTTTCACCGTGTTGGTCAGGATGGTCTCGATCTCTTTACCTCATGATCGGCCCGCCTCAGCCTCCCAAAGTGCTGGGATTACAGGCATGAGCCACCGCGCCCGACCAAGAAACAGAAAATCTTAAAAGTAGCTAGAAAAAAAAAAATTACTTTACCTTCAAATGAGCAATAAGACTGCTAGCTAAGTTTTCTTTTTTTTTTTTTTTTTTTTTGAGATAGAGTCTTGCACTATCTCCCGGGCTGGCGTGATCTCGGCTCACTGCAACCTCCATCTGCCAAGTTCAAGCAATTCTCCTACCTCAGCCTCCTGAGTAGCTGGGACTACAGGTGCGTGCCACCATGCCTGGCTAATTTTTTTTTTTTTGTATTTTTAATAGAGACAGCATTTCACCATGCTGGCCAGGCTGGTCTCAAACTCCTGACCTCATGATCCGCCCGCCTCGGCCTCCCAAAGTGCTGGGATTACAGGTGTGAGCCACCTATCCTGGCCACTTTTCAACATAATCTATGAAAGCTAGAAGACAATGGGAACATAATTTTAAAGTATTGAAAGGAAAGTCTCTGCCAACCAAGCATTCTATTCCTAGCAGGAAAAAAAAAATCCAATAAATATCCCACATATCCCTGGATATGAAACCTCTGTGAACTTGTTCTGCATATGGGGAGTTGATGCCCGATCATTACTAATGCTCCTTCTCAATATGGAACTATTTTTAAAAGGGGGATATAAAATTATGAAATGGGAACCACTTACTAGAAAGGATTTGTTATATTTGTGTTAACCATAGGTCCCTAGAATAGCACTGTCCAATAGCAATATAATGAAAACCACTAATGTAAACCACAGAGATAATTCAAAATTTTCTTGGAGCAACGTTTTTTAAAAGTAAAAGAAATAGGTGAGGTTAATTTTTAAAATATATTTTATTTAATCCAGTATATTGAAAATATTGTCATTTCAGCATGTAATCAGTATGAAAATTATTGAGATAGTCCTACTTTTTTTGTACTAAGTCTTTGAAAGCTATGACACATCTCAATTTGTACTACTAGCATTTCAACTTCTCAGTTGCCCCATGTGGCTATTGGCTACCATATTGGACAGCACAGTAAGGGATGCAAGAGATGTACTAGGCAGTGGTTCTCAACCCTAGATGCCCATGAGAGTGACCTCAGTGAGGAGCTTTAAAGAATGCAGATGATGGCCAGGCACAGTGGCTCATGCCTGTAATCCCAGCACTTTGGGAGGCCAAGGCGGGTGGATCACCTGAGGTCAGGAGTTTGAGACTAGCCTGACCAACATGGTGAAACCTCATCTCTACTAAAAATACAAAAATTAGCCAGACGTGGTGCCATGCGCCTGTAGTCCCAGCTACTTGGGAGGCTGAGAAAGGAGAATTGCTTGAACCTAGGAGGTAGAGGTTGCAGTGAGCCAAGATCGTGCCACTGCACTCCAGCCTGGGTGACCGAGTGAGACTCTGTCTCAAAAACAACAACAAAAAAAGAATGTAGATGCCCATGCAGGGCTGCGATTAGGGTAAGGCAAGTGAGGCACTCTTCCTGAGCACAAAACTTAAGGAAACACACACACACACACACACACAACCCTCATTAATATAAGTAATATTTTAGTGCAATATTTTAACAATCAAAATTACTGCAAAAAATTCATTAGGAATAAAATATCAAAATTTTTAATGAAAACAGGACCAGATTACTGATTTTTTCCTTTGCCTTGGGCTCCAATATGACTCAGCATGGCCCTACGCCCATGGCCCACCCGAGACCAAATAAATCAGCATTTCTGGAAGTAGAGCCCAGGTATTAGACGACTCTAATGTGCAGCCAGCGTTGGCAGCCACTGTTTAGCCACTGTCTGTACTAAAGCTCAGATTTCTTGATAAAGTGGGAAGTTGATGAGTGGTCCTAATTCTGGCATGTGATTTCTTTTACCAAAGCCCCAAAATATAGTTTCCTTTTTTGAGCTTCCAGTGATGGGAAGTTCACAACTTCACAGGGCAGGCATTTCCACTGTTGGACAACTCCAGGGTTACCTCTTATTTATTTGGAGAAAACGGTTACAAGATAATTTAAAAAAAAAAAAAGGTAAAGCCATGCCTCTCCTACAGATGTAAAAATAAACACATGATAAAGATTTTATTTAACAGAACTGCCAGGCACAGTGGCTCATGCCTGTAATCCCAGCACTTTGGGAGGCTGAGGCTGGGAGGATCACTTGAGCCCAGCAGTTTGAGACCAGCCTAAGCAACAAGGCGAAACCCTATCTCTACCAAAAAACATATACAAAACTTAGCTGGGTGTGGTGGCACATGCCTGTGGTCCCAACTACTCAGGAAGCTGAGGTGGGAGGATCACCTGAACTTGGGGACATCGAGGCTGCAGTGAGCTGTGATTGAGCCACTGAACTCCAACCTGGGTGACAGAGTGAGACCCTGTCTCCAAAACACAAAACAAACAAAAAGAGGGAACTAGGCAGATATTATAACGGGTTCAAAAGAGAATCCCAAAACAGACATCTTTATAGATCAGGAATATTGAAATTTGCACATGGAGGCAAAATAGGTTTTTCCACAAGGGGAACAGGAAAGGGAAATCAACTGAGCCTTTATCAGACTAGACAGAATTTGCTTGTCTATCAGTTACCTATACTTTACAAAATTGTAAAATATCTCCCATAGAATCAATCTGATAAGGCAGCAGGGAGTGCTATAGACCAGCAATCCCCAACCTTTTTGGCACCAGGGACTGGTTTCATGGAAGACAATTTTTCCATGGACGTGGAGGTGGGTAGAGGGAGTATGGTTTCAGAATGAAACTGTTCCACCTCAGATCATCAGGCATCAGTTAGATTCTCATAAGGAGCATGCAACCTAGATCCCTTGTTTGTACAGTTAACAATAGGTTTCCCGCTCCTAGGAGAATCTAATGCCACCGCTGATCTGACAGGAGACGGAGCTCTGGTGGTAATGCTTGCTTGCCTGCTGCTTACCTCCTGCTGTGTGGCCCGGTTCCTAACAGGCCACAGACCTGTGTGAGACAGATCTGGTACCAGTCCACAGCCCAGGGATTCAAGACCCCTGCTATAGACAACACATAGTTTCCCACTGAAGTACAAATTATTTTCCACATAACAAATTGCTACCATATATACATATATAATTTTTTTTTTTTTTTTTTTTTAGACGGAGTCTCGCTCTGTCGCCCAGGCTGGAATGCAGTGGCGTGATCTCGGCTCACTGCAAGCTCCGCCTCCCAGGTTCACGCCATTTTCCTGCCTCAGCCTCCCCAGTAGCTGGGACTACAGGCACCCGCCACCACACCCGCCTAATTTCTTGTATTTTTAGTAGAGATGGGGTTTCACTGTGTTAGCCAGGATGGTCTCGATCTCCTGACCTCGTGATCCACCTGCCTCGGCCTCCCGAAGTGCTGGGATTACAGGTGTGAGCCACCGCGCCCGGCCAATTTTTTTTTTTTTTTGAGACGGAATTTTGCTCTTGTTGCTCAGGCTGGAGTGCAATGGCGTGACCTCGGCTCACTGAAACCTCTGCCTCCCAGGTTCAAGCGATTCTCCTGCCTCAGCCTCTGAAGTAGCTGGACCACCATGCTACTTTTCACCATACAACATTTCACCATGTTGGCCAGGCTGGCCTCCTGGGTGAGGTCAGGAGTTCAAGATCTTGGCTCACTGCAACCTCCGCCTTCCGGGTTCAAGCGATTCTCCCACCTCAGCCTCCCAAAGTGCTGGAATTACAGGCGTGAGTCACCGTGCCCAGCCTCCCCTATATTTTTTTAACCCATCACTCTTAGAACAGTGGTTTTCATATTTTGATGTACACAAGAATCATCCAAGAAGTAAGGTAAAAGACAGAGTGCCTGCCAAGTCTTCTGAGCTTGCATGATGCCCATGAAAATGCCGTTTTAACAAGCACACTAGATGATTCTGATGCAGGTGTTCTGAGGATCATACTCAAAAAGCACGGTTCTAGAACATATTTACTCCAAATTCTAGAGGCAGCCTTTCCAAATGTGTTCTCATAATATCTGAAGGTAGCTCTAGATTTCAAATCAAATCAATCTTAGTAGTCTTTCTGTGCCAGTAACATTTTCTGTACTTTGTTTCTGAGATAATATACTATTTCTTTTCTCCCCATTCAAATTTTACAGGAAAGGCAAGGAACTGTTTTTATATTATATGAGCACCTGAAGAGACACAAGTTGGGAATGTTGTGAGTATGAAGTGTATCTGTGAGTTGCAATAAGCTAAGGAAATAGACAATCACAACTAACAAGAATGATGCTTCTCATGCATTTTAATCAGCATGCTGATTTATTAGAAGTCTATCTTTATTTAGATCTTCAGGTATTTTATTTTATTTTATTTTTTTGAGACGGAGCCTCACTCTGTCACCCAGGCTGGAGTGCAGTGGCGCGATCTCAGCTCACTGCAACCTCCACCTCCTGGGTTCAAGCGATTCTCCTGCCTCAGCCTCCCAAGTAGCTGGGATTACAGGTACGTGCCACCATGCCCAGCTAATTTTTGTATTTTTAGTAGAGACGGGGTTTCATCATGTTGGCCAGGATGGTCTCGATCTCTTGACCTCGTGATGCACCTACCTGGGCCTCTCAAAGTGCTGGGATTACAGGCCTGAGCCACTGCGCCCAGCCTAGGTATTTTATAAAATGACTTTAGATGTGTCAATGGGGGTTTATAAATATAATTGATTAATTACCTGAAATTAATGGGTAAGGTTTAGATTTAACAACATATTATACCCAAATGCATACACAGATAAGGCACATCAGATCTCACTGATGGGGACCCAGCTCAGTTGTCCTGCCTGTGGAAGGCAGTTGTCATTCTGGCATACTTAGAAAAGTGCTCTGTGCTCTGGTGACTTCACACGATGTCCCCCTAACAGGCAGGATCTGTAGCTCCTCCTCAGATCCAGTTTCAACCCGGGCGCAGTCTTCTCAAGGTACGCATGCACTGAGCACAGGCTGCTGGCAACACTCGGAGGCTTCCGCACTTCTCCCAGATTTCCCTCTGGGATATTTTGGAGCCTAGCAAAGCCTCCTATCTAGGACTCAGAATTTTAGAGCTACAACCTTGAGTCATCTCTTATTTCGTATCTTGGCACATGGTTACTTGGTACCTTTAAGTCATCCTACCTAATTGGGAAACTGTCTCTGCCCTCTATTTCTCTTCCTTGTAACCTCTACAGCAGTGTAGACATTGTGGCCTCACACTGAAACACACAGAAACATATACACAAAGATCTGGTCTCATAAAAACTAACCAAATAAGAGCCAATTCCTCTAAGAAGCATTGATGTTCCTATGTGGCCTCAGTCCCTCCCTCCCCAACCTCCCCTACACCCTACTATGGTCAGTCTCCCGGAAACTGATCCAAAGAGGTGCACACTACAAGCAAATGGCTGCATAGGACAGGCCTCAACTTCCCTATCCAAAGCATAGTCCTTTGTTCTACCAAAGCATTATCAGTTATAACAGACCATTATCAATACAGTGATATTCACCCTCATCGATCCTTTTGAACTTAGGCAAATGTTCTGGTTTCTTCTCCCTTGCAACTAGAATGTGGCTACAATTTAATCTGGCACTTACAGTCTCAGATGCTTCCCATCACCTGGGAAGGGAAGCTGGCTGTTTTGAGTCCTCCCCTCCAGTTTCACTCTTCCCCCAAGATCCCATAAACATGCAAAACTTATTGGGTCTTGTTAAGAAAGTCACTTCCCTAGGGACTCTTCACCCGTTTGTCACACTGCCCTGATAGCAACAGAAATGAGACCTCAATCCATAACATCCCAACAAGCTTGCCTTCATCTTCTCCACCTAGGCCTTCACATCCAGAATGATAACAGAGCCAGGGACACCTCTGGGCATGTGCAGGGAAGGATCAGCCCCTTGCTTCCCAGTGACATTCTGCCCCTCAGCTCCCTCCCTGCCCCACCCTTCCTTACCAGAAAATTTGAAAGCATTTTATCAACTGTGCCAGGCACAGTTCTAGGTGCTGGGGAAACAACAATGAGCCCTGCCCTCAGGAAGCTGCCACTCTAGAGGGGTGGGCATACAGTAAACAAGTAAACAGGTAAACGTGGTCTAGTATGTCAACTGCTGACAAGCCATGAAAGGGGAGCAGCAGTTCACTAGTAGCCAGAAGATCAGAGATTAAATACTTCCCATTTCACTCTCCCCAAACTTGACACAGTGATGTCAGGGCTGGGCAGAACATAGGCCACCGGGAATTACCGGGACTAGGAGAACCAAGCAGTCATCTGGATTTGAAGTTGGCATGCATGGGAATAAGAAATTTGTATTTTCCCAACTTATGAATCGAGTTAAGCAGGCAACATTCAAGGTCCAAGTATATTTCTAAGGCCAGGAATTCAGACAGATGGGTTAGTTAGGTACAAAGAACTAGAAATCAGAACCTAGAGATATGAACTCTGTCTTACTGGGCACCAGCTGGCATGAAAGATTAACTACAAAGGAGAAGCTGGGACACGACTGGAACCAGACAAACCCTTTTGTACATAGGATGAGGCTGGGAGAGGTGAGCTCCCTTCGGGTGATGGGAGAAGAGCAATCAGACAGGCCAAACACTGGACCCAGGATTCAGATGCGTGGAGGTCATCCTGAGAAGCAACCGGCTCATACCATCAGGAAAAGTTCCAACCGCAAAGAGTAAAGGGACAACCTGAGAGCTAGGTCGTGGGGAGCTTGACCAGAGGCACTCAGAGAGGAGGCCACTTTTGGAGACCCAGGCTGGTAGGGGGTGGCATGAGGAAAGCCTTTCAGCAGGCAGCAGAGCCCAGCAGAGGCTGACACTCAGGAGCAGGACGTGTGTCCTGGAATTGATGGGATGAGACAGGGGTAGTATCACCCAGGCAGAGGGAGGGTTCCTGAAGTGTGGGCCACAGGAAGAGCAGTGCAGGTGGGTACTCGGGCATAGAGGAACCAGGCAAGAGGAAAACCATCACAGAAAGTAGGAGATAGAGGAAGAGCCTGTTTCATGAACAGAGAAACTCCCAGTCATCAAACTGACCTAGCAGCAAGGTGGATCTGATGCTGAAGCCTGCAGAATTAATAATTAGACTGGTAACCAAGAGGAACTTGCCCAGCTGTCCCTACACCTGTACCTGAGATTTCAGGCAAGGATGCCTTGACCTGCAGGCTAGTTTCAATGGTAGAAATAGTCCTATTGGTGTACCTTCTAGATGGTTATTGCTATTCACACATCCTTCAGGGAGGGCACAGTTGACAAGGACCTCTCGAAAGCCTTTAGTCCTTTTCTACTGTTTTCTGCCCATCTTAATCTCATCCCTAACTGCAGTCATAGAACCACAGAATGTTAGAACAGGGAAGGGCCTCAGAATTAACTGATCCTCATAGACGGGAAACTGAGGCTTAGAGAGGGGCAATGATTTGCCTGGGTCACACAGTAGGTGGTCTGTCTCCTGATCCTGAACTTAGTGTTCCTTTCACTACACCACAAAGCCTACACTAAGTGACCACCTTATATAGGGAGCCCTATAATGCTACAGGATAGTTGGCAAGCTATCTCCGAAATCTTAAAGTGGATGTTCAGGTTTATAAAGACGGCTGTTCATGAACAGGGCACATTCTCCTCTGAACATAGGCAGGACACTCTCATTAAGTGATAGGAATCACTTGTACCTGTGAAATAGAAAATAAACCCTAGACAAAAGACTCCAGAATACTGAGATGCAAATGTCTCCATAGACAAGGAAATCATTCGGCAAGGATCACACTTAGCGACAGTTCTCCTAAAGTAACTTAAACCATTTTTTTTTAATTATTATACTTTAAGTTCTAGGGTACATGTGTACAACGTGCAGGTTTGTTACATATGTATCCATGTGCCATGTTAGTGTCCTGCACCCATTAACTCGTCATTTACATTAGGTATATCTCCTAATGCTATTCCTCTCCCCTCCCCTCACCCCACGACAGGCCCTGGTGTGTGATGTTCCCTACCCTGTGTCCAAGTGTTCTCACTGTTCAGTTCCCACCTATGAGTGAGAACATGCAGTGTTTGGTTTTCTGTCCTTGCGATAGTTTGCTGAGAATGATGGGCTTAAACCATTTTTAAAATGAACTCGTACGACATCCTAGCTCAGTGGTAGACTTTCGCTAGAAATGACCTACCTTATTGGTATATTCTGCTAAGTTGATTAATAAAAAATATTTATTACGCAAATCCTTTTTGTTGACAAGTTAAAATGGAGTCTCATCTTTCATATCTCCCTGAAGATTGCCACCTTGTGAGATTGAAAATACTCATTAAATTCCATCACCAGACAGGCACAAATGAGAGGGCGATTGTTTTTAAGCATGTGAAGGGAATCGTTGGTAAACTCATTTGTTTGGATATCATTAACAGAACAATCGGCGAGGATCTCCAGGGGGTCCTCATGACCTTTGCTCGCAATCTCTTCATCATCCATCAAGAAATATCAGCACCTAATATGCAAGGCGAGACCAATTTTAAGGTGAGGTGTTAATTAACTAACGATTCTGGTTAATTTCTATACAAGGGCTGAAAATACCTCATGCTGTATTGTAAACAAGTGCTAAACCATCTTTTTTTATTGTAAGCAGTACATATTTTACAGTGTGCAGGGTCAATACTGTAAGGTTCCCACTGAGGCTGTTAGTTAAATTTAATAGTTTGAAACTTTTTCTTTGAAATAGAGTTGACTTTTAACTTGCTGCCATTTTCAAACCCCAGCTCCTAAGATAGCAGATCTTTCTGATGTTGGACGTGAGTCTGAAATGTCACAATGGAACCAAAACAGAGATCGTCACAACCAAAAATTGCGAATGTTATCTATCTATATTCCAGATAATACAAGGTCTGACTAGTGATTCCTGGGAAGCCCTAGTTTCTAGAGCCAGAGAAGTTCTAAGACCCGAGAAAGCAATGTGTGTTAGGGAGAAGCAGAAAATATAGCATGTATGTGGGCCATCTACCCCACCCGTTTCTCCACCGTGGGTTGGATTATTTCACTACTAACCTTTAGAAGCCTCCTTATGACCTTTAAAGATGTTGGTCTATCAAATCCAGTTGTGTATAATTGACTAGAAGTCTCCAAACTGTAAACTACAGGAACAAGGTCTGTACGGGAGTTTCTGAAATACTGTCTGAACAGAGATGATCACGTGGTATTGAACAGCAAGGTATGAATCTGATTCCCAGCCTAGGCCTTCATTAATTCAAAGGACACAATCAGAAACCACATGTAGTTTTTCTCCTAAATGGAAAGTCCAACAAAAGCTTAATAGAAATGTAATTTTAATTACATTTTTGATTCAAGCTAGGGCCTAACTTCTTTAGTAACAGTAACAATAACAATGTGATTTTGTGAGCTGGAAGAATGACCACTGCTTTCCCTACAACATGATTGAGAAGATTCAAGAAAAGACAGACCAAATGTTACATCAGTGTTCATTGGTCCTAAAGGATCTATGCTCATTATTTACTGTTTTTTTTTGTTGTTGTTTTTTGTTTTTGTTTTTTTTTAAAGAGACAGGATATCTCACTGTCTTGCCTAGGCTGGTCTCAAGCTCCTGAGCTCAAGGGATCTTGTCTTGGCCTCTCAAAGTGCTGGGATTACAGGCATGAGCCACCTTGCCCAGCCTATCATTTACATTTTAAGTTCCTGCTAGCTAGTAGCATCATCTTATCCGTTAGTGCCATGTGCAAAACTTTGAGCCTCTCTGCATTTGATCCATTCAGCCTGTCCAAATATAGCTAATAATCAGAATCAGATGCTTTAACCTCAAATGCATTCAGACTAAGTTGATTCTGGGCTTGTCTCGCTGTTGGCAGAGTCAACCACCTTTGACAAAATGAAAGCTATTTCTCTGCCCTTTCTCTGACTTTCAAAATCATAAAAAGTCAGATGTTCTTAGGTAGCTTCTAATTATGTCATGGTTTCTAGCCTTCTGATATGAATGTTTGTTTTCTTGATTTTTACTCATGTTAGGTCTAAAGGCAAAAACTTTCAATCTCAGTAATATAGGTACAATAACAAAAACTTGAAGCGGTGGAATAGATTCATCTTTGCTAGTATTTTCTGTCTCCTACTTAGTGGCATTGTGGTAGGTATTTTCAGTTTTTAAACAAGGATTTACCAGCAAAGTAAAGGCTAAATAAAAATGGAAGGTGATTGAGGCTGGGCACAATGGCTCATGCCTGTAATTCCAGCACTTTGAAAAGCTGAGGTGGGCAGATTGCTTGATCCCAGGAGTTCAAGACCAGCCTGGGCAACATGGTGAAACCCCATCTCTACAAAAATTACAAAAATTAGCCAGGTGTGGTGGCTCATGCCTGTAGTCCCAGCTACTTGGGGGGCTGAGGTGGGAGAATCATTTGAGCCCGGGAGGTTGAGGCTGCAGTGAGTCTGGGTGATGGGAGTAAGAATAAAAAAAAGGAAGATGATGCAGAAAATGCATTTAACAAAATTTAACATTCTTTTCTGATAAAAACATTCAACAAAGTAAAAATAGAAGGTAACTTCCTCAACCTTATAAGGACATCTACCAAAAAACCCACAGCTGACATCATAGTTAACATTGCAAGACCAAAAGCCTTCTCGCCAAGATTAGGAACAAGACAAGGGTGTCTGCTCTTGCCACCTCTATTCATCATTGTACTGGAGTTCTGGACAGAGAAATTAGGCAAGAAAAGGAAATAAAAGGCGCTGGGTGCAGTGGCCCCCACCTGTAATCCCAGCACTTTGGGAGGCCAAGGTGGGAGGATTACTTGCACTCAGGAGTTTGAGACCAGCCTGGGCAACATAGCAAGACCTCATCTCTACTAAGAAGAAGAAGAAGGAGAAGGAGAAAAGAAGAAGAAATAAAAGTAAAAGTATCTCTGTTTGTAAGTGGCAAATTCTTGTAAATAGAAAATCCTATGAAGCAAGAGGATTGCTTGAACCCAGGAGTTTGAAACCAGCCTAGGCAACATAGGCAGACCCTATCTAAAAATTAAAAAATTAGCCAGGTGTGGTGGCACACACCTGTGGTTCCAGCTACTCAGGAGGCTGAGATGGGAGGATGGCCTGAGTCAGGTAGGTTGAGGCTGCAGTGAGCCATGATCTGCACTCCAGCCTGGGTGACAGAGTAAGACCTAGTCTCAAAAAAAAAAAAAAAAAGAAAGAAAGAAAGAAAAGAAAATCCTAAAGAACCCATCAACAAGTTTATAAGACATAAAATCAGTATACAAAAGACAATTATATTTGTGTAATGAATAATGCAAAAATAAGTTTTCAAAAAATTCAAGTTACAATAGCATCAAAAAGAATAAAACACTTAAGAATAATTTTTTTTTCTTTTTTGAGACAGAGTCTCACTCTGTCGCCCAGGCTGGAGTGCATTGATGCAATCTCGGCTCACTGCAACCTCTGCCTTCTGGGTTCAAGCAATTCGGCTGCCTCAGCCTCCTGAGTAGCTGGGATTACAAGCACGCACCACCATGCCTGGCTAATTTTTTATATTTTTAGTACAGATGGAGTTTCATGTTGGTCAGGCTGACCTCGAACTCCTGACCTCGTGATCTGCCCGCCTCGGCCTCCCAAAGTGCTGGGATTACAGCCGTGAACCACCGCGCCTGGCCAGGAATAAATTTAACAGAAGTGCAAGATTTTTGCAGTGAAAACTATAAGACATGGGTGAAAGAAATTAAAGAAGACCTAAATAAACAGAAAGACAGTCTGTATTCATCCAATAGAAGACAATAAGGCTAAGATGCTGACATTCCCAAATTGATCTATAGATTCAATGTAATTCTTATCAGAATCCCAGCTGGCTTTTTTGCAGAAATTGACAAGATGATCCTAAAATTCATGTGGAAACATAGGAGACCCAGAATAACCAAAATAATCTCAAAAAGAACGAAGTTGGAGAAGTCACACTTCTCAATTTAAAAACTTACTACAAAGCTACAGTAATCAAGACAGTGTGGTACTGGCATAAGAATAGAGATATAGATCAATGGCATAAAATTGAGTCTGAAATAAACCCATACATAATGGCCAATAATTTTTGGCAAGGGTGCTGAAACAATTCAATGGAGAAAAAATATTTTTTAAATAAATGGCACATGCAAATATTAAGTTGGACCTCTGCCTCACATCATATATAAAAATTAAGTTAAAATGGGCCAGGCGCGGTGGCTCACACCTGTAATCCCAGCACTTTGGGAGGCCGAGGCAGGCGGATCACCTGAGGTCAGGAGTTCGAGACCAGCCTGGCCAACATGGTGAAAACCCCGTCTCTACTAAAAATATAAAAATTAGCCAGGCATGGTGGCATGCACCTGTAATCCCAGCTACTCAGGAGGCTGAGGCAGGAGAATCACTTGAACTCAGGAGGCAAAGGTTGCAGTGAGCCGAGATTGCACCACTGCACTCCAGCCTAGGCGACAGAGCGAGATTCCGTCTCAAAAAAAAAAAAAAATTTTTAAGTTAAAATGGATCAAATATTTAAATGTAAGAGCTAATACGGTAAAACTCTCAGGAAAAAACATACGTATAAACCTTCATGACCTTGGGTTAGCAATAGTTTCTTAGACATGGTGCCTAAAGCACAAGCAACCAAAATAAAAATAGATAAATCAGACCTCATCAAAATTTAAAACTTCGTGCATCAAAGAACACTATCAAGAAAGTAAAAAGTCAGACCACAGAAAGGGAAATAATATTTGCAAATCATATATCTGGTAAGGCATAGTATTCACAATATACAAAGTACTCTTGTACTCTTACAACTCAACTACAGAAGGACAAATAACCCAATTTTAAAAGGGAGCAAAGGATTTGAATAGACATTTCTTCAGAGGAGATATGCAGGCCAACTGCAGTGCTCACACCTGTAATCCCAGCACTTTGGGAGGCTGAAGCGAAAGGATCACTTGAGGCCAGGAGTTTGAGACTAGCCCAGGCAACAGAGTGAGACCTCATCTCCACAAAAACTTATTTTTAGCTAGCCAAGCATGGTGGCACACACCTGTAGTTCTAGCTGCTCAGGAGGCTGAGTGGGGAGAATTGCTTGAGCCCAGAAGGTCAAAGCTGAAGTGAATCATAATCACACCACTGCACTCCAGCTGGGGTGATAGAGCAAGACCTGTCCCAAAAAAAAAAAAAAAAAAAAGGATGTACAAATGGCCAATAAGTATATGAAAGAATGCTCAACATCATAAGTTATTAGGGAAATACAAATCAAAGCCACAATGAAACATTTCATACCTAATAAGATGGCTACAGTTAAATAAAAAGGCAATAACAAGTGTTGGTGAGGATACGGAGAAACCAGAACCCTCATATATTGCTGGTAAGAATTTAAAATGGTATCACAGATATGTAAAGCTTAGCAGTTTATAAAAAAAATTAAGTGTAAAATTACCATATGACCCGGCAATTCCATTTCTAGGTATATGTCTAAGTATATTGAAAACATGTTCACACAAAAACGTGTACATTAATGTTAATAGAAGGAATATTCATAATAGCCAAAAATTAGAAACAACCCAAGTGTCCATCGACTAAGAAATAAGTGAATTTTATTATATTCTATGGATAATATTTTATATAATGGGATATTATTCACCTCTATAAAAGGAATAATAAAGTACTGATCCATGCTGCAACATGGACGAACCTTGAAAACATTATGCTAGGTAAAAAGCCATTCACAAAAGGTCACATATTGTATGGTTTCATTTATATGAAATGTGCAGAAGAGGTAGATCCATAGAGACAGAAATAGATTAGTGGTTGCCAGGGGCTGAGGGAGTGGGATGAAATGGGGAGTGACTGCTAATGGGGACAGAGTTTCTATTTGGGGTGATGAAAATGTTCTGGAATTATATAGTAGTGATGGTTACTTGCAAATATACTAAAAACCACTGAATTGTATACTTTATAAGGGTGAATTTTATGGTATGGGAATTGTACTTCAATAAAATATAAACAAAGTAAATGGGAATGTGTCATTTTTTTCTTCCCAGCAACCAATGGAAAGAAACCTTCCCATCAGCCTATTAGCCCTCATTTTAGGGTGACTAGACCAATGCTTCTCAAATTATCCATAATAAGGAAACTATTTGTTTTGTTTTGATTTTATCTGACTATCATGGATCAACATTTTTAACAAAATAGAAGAAAATTTAATTACTAGAAAAATACAATTAAAAAATTAAAGATGTACAATTTAGAAGCCCAATGTTTTTATTATTAGACATAATAGGCATAAAAATTCTAAAAAGTTTTCCAAATTCTTACTCTCAATTTTTTTACTCATTTCAGCAAGACTGGTAAGCCATAATCTGTAGACAAATGCCAGTCGGTAGAATACATTCTGAATAGAACTGGTCTAAACCATGGTGAACTCCCAAAAGGACCAGATGCTTGGGGGAGAGGGATTGTAAGAGGTCTTTAAGTAATAAATATTTTCTTTATTTACAGACCACCATTGCTGATATTGAAACTATTCTAAGAGTAACAAAGGAAAACAAAATGAGATTTGAAGAGGAGCAACAGTCCAAAGATGATAAAAACCTCTCTAAACCCAAGAAATGATCCTGGAATACAGTACATAACAATTTGGATCCCAGTCTGGAATAAAAAGGGTAATTTTTTTTTCTGTTAGAAATAAAAGCCAGGGGAAATTGGTTTGCTTTGTGTGCTAGGAGGTGAATCAGAACAGATTATAATGAAATGCTCTTTTTAAAACATTGTTTATTAAGTGATCTTATTTTATTTATTAAACCAAAACTTATTTGTGTTTTCATTTGAGAGTGTTGAACAATCCCTTCTTCTTCTCAAACTCAGAAAAAAGTAATCTGATAAAAGAAGAAAGTTAAAAGTCTTACTGATAACACCTCCGCATTTACTTCCTCATAGGCCTCAGGATTATGTAGCTTTTATTTTTTATGTTTTATAAAGTTTTCTCCTATTTCTAATAGTCCATCGATCTTCTGCATTTATAGGTTTGAATAAAGGTTTAAGAATTGCTATTTGTCAAAACACAAATGCCTTTTTTTCAAAGCTTCAAATTATATTGAAATTATATTTATATGAATTTTTAAGTGACTATCATTCATCGTGTTTTTGTTATACCAAGCCACTATTGTCTGCTATTGTTGCCATTTTTCAAAAAGTAGGATAAGCCAGCATCTAGTTAACCAAAGCATCAGAATGTATCTAGGTGGCAGTATCTGCTCTTAGTTTAAGATGGAGTGTAACTCGAGCTCTGTAGCTTGAATAAACATTTGTATTCTCTAGTTCTCCATTTAATACAGCAGTAGGATTTTTTCAAGTTTAGTTCAACATTATACTACCTTTAAAAAGGCAGACTGTTAAGATTGTAGTAGTGCTGACTCTAACTTTCAGCATTCACTTCATAATTGTCCAAAAATATTTCCACATCAGTGAGCTTTACTGAAGGGTGAAATAAAAGCAAATTACAACACCAAAACCATTATTGTTTTAAAGAATGACCTTTATGTCTATAAAAATATTTTAGTGTATTGGGGAAAGGAAGAGGATTTTTACCTGTGGAATTTCAATAATTTGTTAACTGTGATTCAGCCACAGGCTAAGAGTTTCTGTAATAAAATTAACATTTGTGTGTGTCAGCTTTTGTTTTGCTATAGTTGGAAATACATTAATTAGCCAGGTTTCCTGCCTGTGCTAGGTACAACACTGACCTCTTTTTCTTGCCAGATCTCTCTAATCCATTCGAGGGGCCCATTGTTCAGACACTTGACAGATAGGAAGTCCTACATGCCCATTAGAGCCGCGCCTCGACTGAAGCCAGAGCAACATAAGGTCCAAGAGACTCATTAGTTCACTGGCACAATCGTGTCCTGAGAGTAAATGAAACCCTCTGTCTCCTTATGGCTCTCATCTGCTCTGGACTTTAAAAGAAAACTGTCTCCGTTTTGTTCGGCACAGTAGTGGATCATTCACATGGTGAGAGCCCCTGCTTAACAGTACAAAACTGTTAAATCTATCGGGAAGTTTTGCATGTGAATTTTGATTAGCACTCCCGAAGCTCAAGCTGCTGGCAATAGCGAAACGAGTTCGCCATCCTACACCATTGTTTTACCCACTTGATTGGTTTCTCAAACAATGCCACTTTCCTCCTTTGCAGCTATCATTTGCATATACCACAGAATTCAGACCTGTGAAAATGATTGGGAGCAGGGTTCTCTACCTAAACATCTACAGCTTCAAAATTAAAGGAGAAAAATTGGTATAATAAAACAATCACTTCAAGTAATTAAGTGGAAGAAGCCAGAGGACCAGATTAAATTAGTGACATGTTTTAATTACAGAACATTTGAAAAGAAGCAATAGTCCATTATCTTTTAACACATATGTTACATAGATACTGTGCTCTTGGTAAACTAAGGCACGTTTCAAAAAAGAATCATTTATATGTGTACAATATCTAAAGTATCCTAAATATAATTTAGTCACGATGAATTAATTACTGAGCTTTTGCTCTTCTAAATAGGAAACCGAAATATTTGGTGGTAAGAGGATTTTGGGGAAATGATATACCGTTTTCCAGGAAGTTTTTGGGAGAAGCACACATTAAACAATAGAGGTGTCTTTGTATGAGAAATGACCCATTATTTAATGTTGAATGTTTGCAGTGGTTGGAGAGCATTATTGGATATAAGTATCTCCCTTAATATATTACCTGTTTTATATGGACTTTAAAGAAACCAACGAGATTATAATATTAAATGTGCTACTGCCCACCTGTGCTGCCTACCTATTTAGTGACCTTTCCGTAAGCTACTTACAGTTACCTATAGAACAAACTGGGGGCTGGGGATGTACTGTGCTGGAAGCTTCATATACATTATTTGATTGCATCTTTCCAAAAACTCCATGCATGTAGGTACAACAACTGTTCTCATTTTACATATGAGGAAATTGAGACAGAGTGTCTCACCCTATGTCTCAGGCTAAATGAAATTTGGGATTTGCTGCCTTTTACCACAAATTCCAGCATGTTGTACAAAGTAGAGGGTTTAGTTTCACTTGTCCCAGATCATCCAAGGGATTTGCACATTTTTAGAATAACAAATTCTGGTGTGTTGCTTAAAACATAGAAAAAAACAGATTAACTTACGCATACTTCCTGCTAATGAAATGAGCTTGTACAACTGACAGCATGGTAAGGCACTGCAATTATGTGATCAAAGTCAGAAGAAAAAAATGGTGTCAGTGGAATTCTCCTATGGTGATGGATCTGTAAGACTGGTGGAGAATGATGTTGGAAAGGCGTAGAATTTGGAAGCTGGGAAGTCATGCCCTGAAGTTTCGAGAGATGGGTATAAGGTTAAGAAATCGTAGAAGCATTGGGAAAGGCTTCCAACAAAATGTAGAATAGCCTGGAAGGAGTTTGGGGAGAATTATTTCAGCTATGTCATCCTAAGAATTGTAAGTGTCCTATTTTTTAAGTATAAAAATACATATTTTATCACAAGTAATATGTTAGTAACCATCTGATAGCTTTAACAATTAATAATCATTTGTATTCATTTGGCACCTTTCTTCCAAAGAGCTCAAAGCACTTTACATTTGTTATCTCATTAATTCCCAACACTGTCCCTGTGGGGAAGGTAATAAGTATTTTAACATTTAAATGTTTATCTTTCAGAATTTCTCAAGCATACATTAATTATATTTCCAAAAATGTAAATGTTCATTAGTTTTATTTTACTGTTCCTCTGGCTTTAATGTGCATAACACATTTGTGCAACTCTTTAAATGTACTAATCATGGTAAATCCCATCTGGAAAACCGTAAATGAAGTTGCCAAGATAATGTGAGGGTGGCAGCTGGGGGACGGGGGAAGCATTCGACTTCACTTTTCTCGCTGGAAGAAGTTTGGATCAACCTATCGCAATGGGCTCTTCTGAATCTTCCCCACATATCGTTCCTTCCAAGAGGTGTGCCACAGGAAGCTCAGGACTGCATCTAAGAGCTTGAAGCCAATAGAGCTACTATTTATACCATTGTTTTATTAATGACTTCATCAGTGGGGAACAGAAACTTGAGGCATGCTGTTAGGAATTACATCCCAAAGAGTCACAGAATAATAAGGGCCAGGAACTGGTCTCCCCAGCCCTCCCTGTCTCGGGCCTGGTCATACTTTCCTCAATTTTCTAAGTAGAAAAATGGCAGAGCATATAGTACCTGCTCCTCAGGGAAGCAGTCGAGATGAATTGGCCAATGTTGGGAGAGTGTTTCAAAGATGAAGCGTTCTATATAAATGTTTAAGTATTATTATTACATGGCTACTTCAAATGGAAGTTCTAACTTTGAAATGTGATTATACACTTTCCAAAAAAAAACCCTTCATAACCACATATATAGGTTTATTTTTCACTCTAACAGTCTAACTCATGGTTGTGAAACTTTATTGCAGTTGATGGAGGGCCTTGGCTTTTATTAGTTTTAAACTGCTGGTTTCTGGGGTATTTATGTAAATGAGGGAAAGACACCAAAACAGTAAATAATAAGCATGTCCCTGCTGTTTAAAAATCTGTTGGTGAAAACAACTTTTGTTATAAGAAGACCCTAAATATAGCACAGAAAAATATAGCTTTGCCATTAACATTTTGTTTCACTTTTACAATTGTCACCATATACATGTGCATCACCACACATGCACACACATACACACACACACACACACACACAGGCAGAAAGGAGAGAGAGAAGTGAGCAAAATGCTACATTTTAAGATTTTTTTATTTAACAAACTGTTATAAAGTATACCAGATGGCTAATTATAGCTCCCAGAAACAAAAGGCCACACCCAAGTTTACTGCAATCGCCTCATAAGGAATGTTAGGATGAAATCATGGTCCCATAAACTCGACAGCAAAACCGCAGACCCTCCATTGGTTGCGAAATAAACTCCAAATCAAAATTAAAATTTTGATTCATTTAAAGATTCATGCCACTTTGTTTCCCAGGAGAGGACACAAAATACTTTGCGATCATTGAAAAACTCAAAATGATTTAGGAACATGCTCTTTGTTTCCAGATTCCCTTTCCACGCTTTTCATTTTCTTGGGCTTTATTTTTCCAAGTTGAATATCTATAAACACATTGCTAAGCCAAAAAATTAGATCGTTTGCAACAATAGTGAAGAATCTAAAGGTCTAAATGTTCAATAGGGTATTGTTTTAAAAATATGAAATATCTACATTAAAGACTTCTATACAGCCATTCAAAAATCATGTTTCTACACCAACCATACAACCCAGCCATTCCACTCCTAGGTATTTGCCCAAGAGAAAAGAAAGCATATGTCCATACAAAGACTTGTACAGGAATGACCAAAGCAACTTGGTTTACAATACCCCAAGGCTGGAAACAACCCAAATGTCCATCAGCAGATGAGTGAATTAAAAAATACTGGGATATCCATAAAATGGAACACCATTGAGCAATGAAAAGAAATAAACTATTAATAAATCAACAGCATAGAAGAATCTCTATGTTGAATGAAAAAAATCAGACAAAAAACATACATACCTATTTAACATTCTAGAACATAAAAACTATAGTTAAGTAGTAACCTGAGGATGGGAGATGGGGTGGGAATAGGGTGAGGAGGAGGAGGAGGAAGAAGATTACAAAGAGGCAGAAGGAAAATGCTGGGTGATGGGTATTTTCACTATACTGACATACAAATGATTTATTGGGTATATATAGATGTCAAAACTTATCTTGTACACGTTAAATACTGTCAAAGATAAATAAGACCGGACACTAGTAAAAGTGGTAAGGACAGATTTTAATCAGTAATACACTATTGCAATAGGGAAAAGGGTCCAGTGTAAACTGAATTCAACTTCAATTTCTAGAGAGGTGACTGGGCATTGTAAGGGGAGAATGAGGGAATAGAAGAGGGGACAGTGGCTGCTCGGTAGAGTAGGGAAGTGAGAAATAAAAACCAGGAAGCAGAGTTGGTTCATGTGAAACTCATCTGGTTTTGCTAACTGACACAGAAGTTAGGCTCCTACCCTCCCACAGAGACTGGGAGACAGGGGCCCTAATTTAGGATTGGCTACAAGAAAGTTTATTCTTTTTGCAGCCTGGAGTTTTCTCAGGCAGGTATTTTAAGAGGGTGCTAGGGTCATCTTAGGCTTGCAGCCTTGAGCTATTAGAAACTATGTTAATGTTTGTTCAAGTCTTCATAGGCCAAGGTTAAGGCCTGGTCAAGAAGAGGGCTGGGAGGAGCCTGGCTGGAGTTTAGTCAAGGAGAGAATCTTTGTCAATATGTGCAGTTTATGAATGTCAATAATACCTCAAAAAGCTGTTTTTTAAAAATCGTGTATTAGGAGAATATGTTATAAGTGAAATTATATTCATTAAAATAAAATGTTATTACTAAATAAACATATTTTAAAATGTTTTCAATAGCATGAAAACTATTGTTTTTATTCTAAGCGTAATGCCCTTTGTCTAAATACTCTAGAATTCACATCCAGACCATGTCTTTGTTGCCATACCTAATCAACTCTGTGCCATACCACAGAGAATGCATAAAAGGGCAAATGCCTCCACTCACCTGCAAATATTTGGAAGGACAGAGTAGTGATTATGTGGCATCTGTAGGTATTCTAAATGGGTATGGAATATGTATGACATCTATTTCAGATTTAAATGTCTTAATGGGTTTTAGTTTCAGCTCTTTCCTTAATAAACAAATAATTTCTCTTCCTTAGTTCTCAGGTTTCTGATACATAAAATAGGAAAGAGGAACTGATATTTAAGCTTCCTTCCAGCTCTGATGTTCTACAATTCTATGCCACCGTCATCGATGTATATAAAAGAGACGAAATTGCTGTTGTTGTTGCTGTTGTTTAATTTCTTATTTTTTTAAGATGGAGTCTCACTCTATCACCCAGGCTGGAGTGCAGTGGCGTGAGCTCAGCTCACTGCAACCTCTGCCTCCTGGGTTCATGTGATTCTTCTGCCTCAGCTTCCTGAGTAGCTGGGACTACAGGCGCCCACCACCACACCCAGCTAATTTTTCTATTTTTAGTAGAGATGGGGTTTCACCATGTTGGCCAGGCTGGTCTCAAACTCCTGAACTCAGGCGATCCACCCGCCTCGGCCTCCCAAAGTGCTGGGATCACAGGCAGGAGCCACCGCACCCAGCCAAAATTTTATATATCATGCAAGGAGGTGGTTTCTTCTTCCAGCTTTCTTCCATTTATTGGAAACAATGGATGAAAATATTTTGAAAATACTTTGCCCCTTAAACGCCCCCATCTACTATCCAAAAGGCCTATGATTTTAAATGGTTGCAAAATATTGCATCATTTTAGAATAGTTCATTGCAACACATTTTCCTTATGGAAGGGAGCCATATGAAGCCAAGTACAACACGTCCTTTACACTGGGATCATGTCCTTCATTTTTTGGGTTTCATTCTTGGCACTAAGCTCTCAGTTATTGTTAATCAACAAAACTGATGGAAACACCTTATTTTGAAAGCATTTTTATTTGAACTGATGTCATGTATACCTTCTGCACTAGAAGATCTTGATGGAAAAAGATGAAATAGAAATGAGAATAAGAGGCTGGGCACAGTGGCTCACGCCTGCAATCCCAGCACCTTGGGAGGCCAAGGCGGGTGGATCACAAAGTCAGGAGTTCAAGACCAGCCTGGCCAACATGGTGAAACCCCGTCTCTACTAAAAATTCAAAAATTAGCTGGGCGTGGTGGTGGTCACCTGTAGCCCCAGCTACTCGGGAGGCTGTGGCAGGAGAATCGCTTGAACCCAGGAGGCAGAGGTTGCAGTGAGCCGAGACTGTGCCACTGCACTCCAATCTGGGTGATAGAGCAAGACTCCATCTCAAAAAAAAAAAAAAATTAAAAAAAGAAATGAGAATAAGAAACTTTAACTGGGCATTTTTGTCCCTGTACAAACCAGAGCATCTCTGGGTAGCTGCAGTGCTGTCTCTGAGCTTTAATATTTGCCTGTACCCAAAAAAAGATGGAAGATGCATTTCCTAGTATTCCATCTTGCAATATAATCCCTGGTGAACTGCATACATTAGATATAATAAAATGGTGAAACTATTTCTACCTGACACCTTTAATCCCATCTTCTAAAGACATCCTAAAATGCCACCATGTTTCCTGGGCACCATCAACCAGCCGGCAGGCACAGCCTTTTTAGGAAGTATTCTGACATTCATGCAGCAAGGTCTGGACAAGGAGCTGAAAGCAAGATGATTCTATATCCCTCTACAAAGACCACACTTGTTATTATGACCAAAACTTATGTGTAAACACTTCTTTGAACTTCATCGCCAAGGTGGAAACCTGTCTGCTGCTTTTATTCTCACTACGGCTCATAGGATCTTGGCACTAACACATGAAAACAAAAACTTATAGATGACATAAGCTTTCAAAAATACTCATAAACATTCTTCTTAAGATGACTTTGTCTTTCAGGATGCCTGTAGAGTTTTTTATTTTTCTAATTATGGAAACGTACCCTCATTCCAGAAAACAAATAGTGTAACATAGCTTCTTCAAAAACACATAAAAAATAAAAAATAAAAAATAAAACTTTGTAAAACAGGAAAGCATAAGAAAAAAAAATTAAATCAATTTTTATTCCACCACCTGGAGATAACCACTGTCAAGGTTTTGGAGTGTATCTGCCATGATTCCTGCCTAGGTCCTCTGTGTTTGCCATTCCCTCTCCCTGGGACACTCTTCCCTCCGCAGCTTGCCTGGCTCACTCACTTGCTGCATTCTGGTCTCTGCCCAGCTCTCACCAGACCAGAGGGGCCTCCCTGACCACCCTCATAAAGTAGTAACACCATTACTCTCTATTCTCTTACTCTGCTTTATTTTTCTTCAAAGCCAATTAACAATGTGTGGTATTATGTAATACCACATAATAGATATGTTACTTAATTATCTGTCTCACTCAACGGATTGTAAATTTAAAGATATATGTATGTTGGCCAGGTACAGTGGCTCACGCCTGTAATCCCGGCACTTTGGGAGGCCGAGGCAGGTGGATCACCTGAGGTCAGGAGTTCCAGACCAGCCTGGCCAACATGGAGAAACCCCATCTCTGCTAAAAATACAAAATTAGCTGGGTGTGGTGGTGCATGCCTGTAATCCCAGTTACTAGGGAGGCTGAGGCAGGAGGATCACTTGAATCTGGGAGGCAGAGGTTGCAGTGAGCCAAGATCACGCCACTGCACTCCAGCCTGGGAGACAGTGAGACTCCATCTCAAAAGAAAAAAACAAGTATGTATATAAACAAATGTACATATATAAACACACATATATACACGTACATATCTCCTAGAACATTCTCTCTCAGTAGTAACAGTTGCTTGCTTAATATATATTGCATTTATTCTTTTATCATTTTGAGTTTCTATTATATAGATTCTTTTTTCTTTGCATATATAAACTTAGAAATAGGATCATCCCAGACATATTGTACAGACTGTGTTTTTTACTTAGCAGTAAATTATCAAGATACACTGGAAATTCTTACCCAGTGAGATTTTAATAATGGCATAAAGGATGTTAAAAATTCCCTGTTGTTAGACCGGTACATGGGCATTTTGATACATCCACCAGATACATATCATGTTAGCATCAACCAGTTAAGAAAGTTAATATTACTAACACATATTCATATGGTACTTTATAAAGTATTTTCATATCTTGTTTGATCCTACAATAAACTCAAGTAAACAGAGCAGAAACTCAGGTTAAATAATTTCCTTGAAATAATATAACTAGTGTTAGGGAGTCCAGACTCAAAGGTAGGTCTACCTGTCTCTTCACCATACCTCATAGTCCCTGGTTGAAGCCTTCATTTTATAGATAAGTGATCCATGCTTAGAGAAGGGGGAAATGATGTGACCACAGTCACATGGCTTCTTCAAGAAAGAACAGAGATAAGAACCCAAGATTCCTGACTCCCTGTCCGTAGCTCTTGCAACTACTCCGTCTCTCCACTGCATGCTGGCTCAATAAATTAGAATAAAATTCGTAACTTGCTGCACAGTTAAAATGGCGACCGATGCATGCTGTTATCCTTCTCTGAAGATTACTCAGTATATTTGCTTGGTGCTGCAAAGTGCCAACCTGATGACACTTGCAATCCTGAGCTTATTTGATGTGGTTGGGAAGCAAATGAGATTCCAGTGCCCCTGTTGCGCATAGGTGCTCAATGAGCATTTCCTGCATGGTGGGGAAGTGCCCTATATTTGCAGTATTTGATCCAGTTTAACAGCAAGATCCCGTGATAAAATTAGCCTTGTAAAAGTTTTCACCCTAGTTCACACAAAAATAAGATTCTGTGATTATGACTAGCAATTTTTCATGAGTTGATTTATCTGAAGAAAACCTAAAAGGTTTTGAACCATTAAGCATTCGATTTAGGAAAAAACAAAAACAAAAAAAACTTAGTGTACAGAAGAATAAACTGAGAAATGAAACAGACTTGTTTCTTGTAATAATTATGAGCAATATCTCAAACTCAGCATCCTTAGACCATTGAGCTGTGTAGGATGAATGTGCTAATTAATCAATTACTACCCAACAATGTACCCTGTTTATTTACTGAAATGCACCAGAAACGTGCACAGAACTGGTAATTATTAATCATCTTCAGTAACAAATATGACTCAAGTTCACCTTCATATAATTAATAGAGCATGTAGTTAGCTTTAACATCTTGCTTTATTAGGAATAACGATGAGAAATAAAAAAAGAAGCTGAACCCCAAGTTGTGGTTCACAGAGATGCTGGCTTGGACTAATGTGCATATTATCCATAGCAGCAGCATTACTCATACCCACCCCAATTGCAGCCAGATGCTCTCTAAGTTAAAACCTAACTTTTAAAAACTAAACATTTTTGTTTGAATAAAATTTTAGGCTTATAGAAAAGTTGTAAAAACAGTCCAAAGAATCCGCATATACGCTTTCCTCAGGTTCCCCAAATCAAACCCGAGTTTTAGAGTGTGATAATTTATTTACATTTGGGACCTTTGTTGGGGGTGTCCAAACTTATTAGCACATGGCTTTCCATTTTAAAGATAATCTAAAAGTACTTTTCAATATACATAGAAATAGTTGTTTTACATCAATTTTTAAAAGTAATCTAGTTTTGAAAGTCACTCTTTTGACCGGGTGCAGTGCCTCACGCCTGTAATCCCAGCACTTTGGGAGCCCCAGGCGGGTGGATCACCTCAGGTCAGGAGTTTGAGACCAGCCTGACCAACATGGTGAAACCCCATCTCTACTAAAAATATGTAAAAATACATAAATTAGCTGAGTGTGGTGGCACATGCCTGTAATCATCTACTCCAGAGGCTGACACAGGAGAACTGCTTGAACCTGGGAGGTGGAGGTTACAGTGAGCCGAAATTGTGCCATTGCACTCCAGCCTGGACAAGAGCGAAACTCCATCTCAAAAAAAAAAAAAAAAAAAAAAAAGTCATTCTTTTTGAGTCATCATGCATGCCCCCAAATTTCCTTTCAGCCAGACAGATTTCTGGTTAAGAGGGTTGTATTTTGGGTCTAGAATGCTATTTCCTGAGTCTTTGTGTTCAAAGCATGGGTTTTTGAGTCCAGCTCTTACAGGTTCAAATCCCAGCTCCACCACCTGCCTGCTTTGTGACTGTGAATAACCACATTACCCTCTCCGACCTCTGACATTTCATTTCCTCAGCCTGAAAATGAAGAAAATGAAACTTTGCTTTGAGTGTTGTTTAAATGAGACAGTAGGTATAAAGCACCTAGAATAACATAAACACCCAGAAACTGGTAGATATCATTACATGGAGATTAATACCCTCTGTAGCTACTTTTTGCTTAAGAAACTGAAATGTGCACACACAAAGTGGTATTTCACACAATGGAAGCTGCAAAGGCAGGTTAACGTTTTTGAAAGTTTTCTCCTGAAAGAAAAAATTAGAGAAAGTCTAGTGTTATTGTGCAGTAAATTAAAAACCTCCACCATCTGAAAATACCAGTGGAACTTCACTTCAAAAACCTAAACTGACAAATCATAAATCAGCTGGTGGACTACTATATTTCCATTATCACATGATTCAACGACTGTTTAAATGGAGGGCCCCCTTAGGGCATTTCAGTATTTGTTTATAGATCATTAACTACTTGACAGTGAGATGGGGCATGGGAGGGGGCAGAGACACTTAAACCTAAAGGGCTAAGAGCCACTGTCATTGAAGATCAGCAATGAAGCCAAAACGTCTTTAGGATTAGATGTGAAAATATTATTCATGTTACCAAAATGTCACATGCTTTTCATGAATGTATCTGTTGATAAAACAAGGCTCACTTTATGAAGATGGAATCATAACTACGACCCATGTGATAAGGTGAATTTATTTGGCTATGTTTTCAAATACTTCCACAATACTTCCCCCAACATATGAGGATTTGTGATATTGGAAACATGCCCATAAAATGGACTGTTACTATCAGCATATGTCATTATCAGGTTTTAAAAGTCACAAATATAGGCTGGGCAGGGTGGCCCATGCCCAAAATCTCAGCATCTTGGGAGGCAGGAGGATCGCTTGAGCCCAGGAGTTCAAGACTAGCATGGGCAACATATGGAAATTCCATCTCTACAAAAAATAAAAAACTTAGCTGGGTGTGGTGGCATGTGCCTGTAGTCCCATCTACTCAGGAGGCTGAGGTGGGAGGATCATCTGAGTCTAGGAGATTGAGGCTGCAGTGAGTTGAGATCGCGCCACTGAACTCCAGCCTGGGTGACAGAGCAAGACCCTAACTCAAAAAAGAAAAAGAAAAAGAAAAAAAAAAAGTCATGAATATGTTTCCTTGCCTCCAGATTCCAGAGTATCAGCACTCACAGCAGGAGATGGGAGTATAACCATAATTGTTTCACTGCCTGATGTGCACAGCAAGGTAATACACCAAGACACCAGGGTGTAGCAGAGAAAGAATGAGATGGGAGGAAATCTCAAATTTGTCTCACCTAGGAGTTCGGGGCTGGGCTGGGTTTTTAAGGGTTTTAGGGCAGACCAAAGTGTGGAGAACACTGATTGGTCAAAGAGTGCAGGGCGAAGCCATGAGACAGAGAGATGAAGAAAGTGGATTCTTATGGTGATTCCGTTCCTCTGTGGAGGTTCAAACTGGTTTGTGTCAGCTGTTTCACTGGAATTTGAGATCTGAAAAACATCTTAAGCAATTCTTAAAGAAAAGCCTTACGATTCTGAAGTCAGAAATCCCATCTATGGGAACAGTGGGGATGCAAGTGGTCAGTACATAGTGCTGTGTGACTTTCAGTCACAAGGAAGTGGGCCAAAGAGCAGCCTGATTAATGCTTAATTGTAACTTTATTTCTGTCCAGAACTCTTGCTAAACCTAAGAGGACAGCTTCAGGAGTAGAACTGTTTCCTAACAAAAAGCACACTGAAAGCCAGGAGGACATGATTTTTAGTCTTGATTCTGATATATGACCTTGGATACGTTTTTTTACCTATTCTGTACTTTAATTTCTCCAACGATCAAAATTAAAATTTTAGTTAAAACCACTGACCCTACATATTGTAATTTCCTTTCTCTGACATCTTTCAAATGTACTAATTGTATTCACTTTACCCACTTTCCCCCATACCCCTCATTTATTCAACAAGTAGAGTGCCTTCCATATGCCAAGTACTGTTTTAGGTGCTGGGATCACAAAAGTTAATAAAACAGACATAAATCCCTGGCCTTAGGAAGTCTACATTCCAGTGAAGACAGACACCGACAGTAGTTGAGATACAAGATGCTTTTGGATGAAGTCTGTACCCACTATGTTAACAGTGAAGTGCTTTACTAGAGTAATTCTTCTTGCCACTCTGTAACAGCAGCCCGAGCTGCCAGCCTGCTCTTGGGGGTTTTCAGAACATCAATCAGTTCCACAGAAGGACTCAAGAAGATCTAGATAAGAATACAGCAGCTCCTTCCTTTCCTAATGACTTCTGCCATAACTCAGTACTTCCATGAGGATAATTTTGCATAAGGCCAATGTATATTGTCTTTGCCAGGGCAACACAAGGATACAGGAGCGGAGCAGTGAGGGTCATTTGCCACTGGTGGGAGGGGGGAGAATTAATGAACATTCATCCAGCTGCAAGGGTCTCTCAAGCTATCTCTTCTGGTGCTGAGCATGGCTTAGAGGGCACTGAGCCATTAAGCAGATTTGGGTTTCTAGAAAACCCATGTCTGTGGCTCCTGTGAGTATCTATTTTTAAGTTCTAAAGCATGCTGGAATATGAATGGGACAGCATCCTCTCCATGGTCCTTCTTTCCTGGAACCAAAGGTCCTTAGGCCTCAAAGTAGAAATTTAAAATAAAATCCTAAATGTAAACATTTCTGTCTCTTTTTCATAGTTCCTTTATCTTTTACCAACATGCTGACATAGGCACCCAGTAACTGTCCTATACTTCTCCCTCTGGGAATAGCAGTGAGTTGAATACTACATCCCTACTCTACTCTGTTTTAAATCACACTTAGAAATATATGAGTAAATCAGGATCTCACAGTAAGATCAGAAAAGCAACATGAGAATAACTATTCGGTACATGTACAGGATCAGATCTGGGTCAAGTCCACAGTGACATGTTCTCTGCACATACTTAATGAATGCTAACAATAGGATGTGTTAATATACAGTACTACCTGTAGAACTCATGTTCTGTTTCAAACTTTTTATTGAAGTGTAATATACCTATAGAAAAGTATACATATCAGCTGGGCGCCGCAACTCGCGCCTGTAATCCCAACACATTGGGAGGCCGAGGTGGGAGGATCGCTTGAGCCCAGGAGTTCAAGATCAGCCTGCAAAACAAAGTGAGACCATGTCTCTACAAAAAATACAAAATACAAAAAATTAGCTGGGCATAGTGGTACGGGTCTGTAGTCCCAGCTACTTGGGAGGCTGAGCTGGGAGGAGCTCTTGAGCCTGGGAGGTAGAGGCTGCAGTGAGCCATGATCATGCCATGGCACTCCAGCCTGGGTGACACAGCAAAATCCTGCCTCAAAAGAGAAAAAGAGAAAAGAAAAGAAAAAGAAAGGAGGAAAGAAAGAGAAAGATACACATATCAAATGTGCACAGTTAAAATAATTTTCACAAAGTGAATACACTCATTCAACCAGGATCCAGATCAAGAAAGGATCAAGTCCTCATGTTCCTTCTAATCACGGGTTTCCCCCTAGCCCCACTCCGCTAAGGGTAACTAATCACTGTCTTGCCTTCTAACACTAACAGCATAGATGAGTTTTTGCCTGCTTTTACATCATATATAAATGAAACATAGTGAGACCCCCATCTCTACAAAAAAAATAAAAATAGCTGAGCATGGTGGTGTGTGCCTGTAGTCCCAGCTACTCAGGAGTGTGAGGTAGGAGAATCTTAGAAGTTCCAGGCTGCAGTGAGCTATGATGGTGCCACTGCACGCCAGGGCGAACAGAATGAGACTCTGTCTCAAAACCATAAATAAATAAATAAATAGGAAGAGCCAGCAGAGCTCTCTCTCCACCATGCAAGGACAGACACAGTGAGAAAGCAGCCATGTACAAGCCAGGAAGAGAACCCTCATTAGGAACCCAATTGGCCAGCACCTTGATCTTGGACTTCCTAGCCTCCAGAACTGCGAGAAATAAATTTCTGTTAAGCTACCCAATCTGTGGTATTTTGTTATGGCAGCCCAAGCAGACAAATACCAATACAGACCTAGGTGTGTTATGCCTGGGTCATAAGGCACGCCTATATTCAGCTATTATATATATAGTACTACACTGTCAAAAATTTTTCCTAAATGGGGGCCAGCAATGTATAAGAGTTCCAATTACTCCAAACCCTAACCAACACTTAGTATTTTCTGTCTCTTCTACTTTAGCCATTCTAGTAGGTGTGTAATGGTATTGCATTGAGGTTTTTAATTTCTATTTCTCAGATAATTATTGAAATCAAGCACTTTTCACCTGTTTATTGGACCACTGGTTATTCTCCTTTATAAAATGTCCATTAAAATATTTGTTCATTTTTCTATTGAATCGTCTTTTTCTTAATGATTTGTATGAGTGTGTTCTAGATACCCAAATGCTTTCTCAGATATATGTATTGCAAATACTTCTTCCACTCTATCAATTACCTTTTTATTCTCTTAATATGCCTTTTGATGAATAAAAAATTTTAATTTTAATATATCCCAATTTATCAATTTTATAAAATTCTTTTCTTTTTTTTTTTGAGATGGAGTTTCGCTCTTGCTGCCCAGACTGGAGTGCGATGGTGCAATCTCGGCTCACCGCAACCTTCACCTCCTGGGTTCAAGCAATTCTCCTGCCTAAGCCTCCCGAGTAGCTGGGATTACGGGCATGTGCCACCACATCTGGCTAATCTTGTATTTTTAGTAGAGATGGGGTTTTTTCCATGTTTGTCAGGCTGGTCTCAAATTCCCAACCTCAGGTGATCTGTCTGCCTCGGCCTCCCAAAGTGCTGGGATTACAGGCAAGAGCCACCACGCCCGGCCTAAAATTCATTTTTAATATGTTCTAAGCACCTACAATGTTCTACATGCCTTTAAAACAAAAACAGGAGTGCAAAGTCCCTTCTAGGAGCAGCATGAAGTATTCGTGCACATGCTAAATGCTGTACACAGTATCGGTCTTTATAATCATTTTAAGGGGTTCCTTCTAAGAGATATGCCATTTCTCTATGCTATGTGGAAAAATGTATTTAATGCTTTCTTAATTATAGGATACAATTTTTTTAAAAACATAGACTTAGTCTTTTGAGTGCCAACCTTCTCACACATCCCTAGGCCTCTTTGTTTCACAGCCATGAAGAATTGGAACTGAAAAGAAAATCAAGCATATGATCTGAGTTGCGGGTTGGTTTTTGTTGTTGTTTTGAGAAATTATCTTATTTCAATTATGGAAGTGGCACCATATAATCTTAAAGTCAGAAGAGATGTTATTTTCTCCATCTCTGTATCTTTAGGTAGGGGAATGTTTCATTCAAACACTCTTAAATATGGGGTGTGGCCCACCATTTTCGTCTCTCTTTGGGGGAACTTTCTACCTTAGAATAGAAAAGAAAGGGAGATAGTGAAAGAGCCTTAGGTTAAGAGAAACCCTCACTGCTGACGAGGTCTAGCCAAGAGAGCTGCTCCCAACAGAAGTCCTTCAGTTTGCTAGCCCTTTTCTCAAGCCTTCTTGATGTGAAAATGCAGTGAACATATGTAATATCTGGTTCTCTTTGTCAGTGGTTTTCATCTCACATGCCACAGAACCTAGGGTTTCTCAGACATACTTCAGGGGTTCTGCACATGTTCAATTCAAATGTCATGTTTTTTAAAAAAAGATTTTTATATTGCCAAAAGAGAGATAATGCCAAAATTTAACATATTGCAAACTGCCCACACATTAATTTTAGGTTAAGTCATTTCAGTGTAGATCTCATAATTAATCTCCTGTGCCATTTTTGTAATTGAAGCACATGGCCAGATTTCAAGGTGCATAATTTAAAAACCACTCTTATTTGTATCTAATTCTCTGAAGAAATCGGAATTTTCTTGATAGTATACAACCAAAACAGAAGATGCAGAAATAAACTGGATACTGAGTCTGCTGTAACTGCAACTATGTTGAAGTTAAAATAAAGATATAGAGATTAATCTCTAAATTTAACAGCTTTTTGCGGAAAAAAATTGCAATGTGGTATATACACACAGACCAGGTGGTCTTCAGTATGTCTGAAGAGCAAAGAGAAGGTTGGAGCTTTTATAAAACAGAAAAATGTTACATAGTGCTCTTTGAGAAAGTTAATTGGCACTAGTAAGGTTCTGAGGGGCTGGCAAGCTCCAATAGGTGAGGGATGGCAGTGGGAAGAATTAGTCCTAGAGTTGCAGCAAGTTATCTCAGCAGTTACAGATAAAACTGGTCTCAGGTCACAACAGGCAGTTTCAGCAGGGGGACTTGCAGAGAATCACATTTCTTTTCTTTTCTTTTTTTTTTTTTTTGAGACAGAGTTTCACTCTGTCGCCCAGGCTAGAGTGCAGTGGCGCCATCTTGGCTCACTGCAAGCTATGCCTCCCGGGTTCATGCCATTCTCCTGCCTCGGCCTCCCGAGTAGCTGGGACTACAGGCGCCCACCACCACGCCTGGCTAATTTTTTTTTGTATTTTTAGTGGAGACGGGGTTTCACCGTGTTAGCCAGGATGGTCTTGATCTCCTGACCTCGTGATCCGCCCGCCTCGGCCTCCCAAAGTGCTAGGATTACAGGCGTGAGTCACTGGACCCGGCCGAGAACTACATTTCTAAAGTAATGTCATATGTCCTGAGTGCTTTCTCCCCCTGGCTTTTCCACTGTTTTAGCTGGGGATAAGAACAACTCAATTCAAAGGATCCACTTTCACAACCACAACCCCCAGCTTCAACATTTTGCAAGCAACAGGATCAAGAGTCCTGTGGCAGTGGGGCCAGCAATGGCATGCTCGCCAGACTAGTTCCTGTTGGTCTTATCTACGTCTTTGCTGTTCGGACTCTCCTCGTTCCTTCCCATTTTCTGAGCCTGGTTCTCTAGACTTCTTGTTTACTATTTGGGCTACCTAATTTTCCTCCAATGAATCCCCTTTCTGCTCAAAACAAAAGAAAATCCAAGACAACAACACACTGAAGTTTCATTGTTTTGTTTTTTATCTATAAAGTTAATATAAAAAATTTGAACTTACAGTTGGACATGGTGGCTTCTGTAATCCCAACGACTCAAGAGGCTGAAGTGAGAGACTGGCTTGAGTTCTAGACCAGCTTAAGCAACATAGTGAGAACCCACGCCTACAAAGTAAGTAAAATAAAAAGTTAAAAAAATGTTTGAACTTATGCTTAGTAATAAAGCATAAGTTATTTTTGGTTTTTTTGTTTTTTTTTTGAGACGGAGTCTCGCTCTGTCGCCCAGGCTGGAGTGCAGTGGCACGATCTCAGCTCACTGTAACCTCCGCCTCCTGGGTTTCAGTGATTCTCCTGCCTCAGCCTCCCGAGTAGCTGGGACTACAGGCATGTGCCACTACGCCCGGCTAACTTTTGTATTTTTAGCAGACACAGGGTTTCGCCATGTTGGCCAGGCTGGTCTCGGACTCCTGACCTCAGATGATCCACTCGCCTCAGCCTCCCAAAGTGCTGGGATTACAGGCGTGAGCCACCGTGCCCGGCCTAAAGCATAAGTTTTAACCAACTTTATATGTTGGGGATCTTCAACAGATTTCGTTTAAAAAAGGACTCCACTCTTTTTCAAAATTTAATTTGGTCAAGTGCAGAAGCTCACATCTGTAATCCCACCACTTTGGGAGGCCGAGGCGGGCGGATCACTTGAGCCCAAGTGTTCAAGACCAGCCTGGGCAACATGGCAAAATTCCACCTCTACAAAAAATACCAAAAAAAGCAGCCGAGTGTAGGTGGCACACACCTGCAGTCCCAGCTACTTGGGAGGCTGAGGGTGGGAGGATCTCTTGAGCCCAGGAGGCGGAAGTTGCAGTGAGCCGAGATCGAGCCGCTGCACTCCAGCCTAGACAACAGTGAGATCCTTTCTAAAAAAAAGAAAGAAAAGAAAAAGAAATTCTATAAAGTTCAAGTTCTATAAGGTAAAGTTCAACTTCAAATTCTATAAGGTAAAGTTCAAGATTCGGCATATGTTGGTGGGTGCTCAATGTTCAATAAAAACTGGGGAATAGGCCTGGTGCAGTGGCTCACCCCTGTAATCCCAGCACTTTGGGAGGCCAAGGCGGGTGGATCACGAGGTCAGGAGTTTGAGACCAGCCTGGCCAACATGGTGAAACCCCGTCTCTATTAAAAATACAAAAATTAGCCAGGCGTGGTGGTGCACGCCTGTAATCCCAGCCACTCGGGAGGCTGAGGCAGGAAAATCACTTGAACCTGGGAGGCAGAGGTTGCAGTGAGCTGAGATTGCACCACTGCACTCCAGCCTGGGCAACAGAGTGAGACTCCGTCTCAAAAAAACAAAACAAAACAAAAAACTGGGGAATATAAAATTTCGCCATACTATCCTACATCCCCCTTGAGTTTTTAGCAACGATAGTAATTGTTATATGATGCTTAACGCGTAATTACTGTACCTCATTTACATAAGGTGGTTTCAGACACATCATCTTGTTTATGTATGGCCTCTCCAAACAAAATGAGTTTAGGACAAAAGAGGAAATGCTTTTCTAAAAGCAGTTTTGTCTGTAAGTTACTGCCTCAAGAGGCCGCAAAGTTTGAGCAAAGCTTTTCCGAAAGTAATGGATTGGTAATGGGTGACTGAGGACCACAAAGCTCGATAAGAGGCTCCTGGTCCGTCTACCAGGTTCTTAGAGGGAGGTGCCTTTGTGTGTTCGGACGCTGCACCGAGACACGTGAGGTTTTTAAATAAACTTTTGATTTTGAAATCTCTGGGACTAATTTTAAACAGTGAACCCGACAGCGAGGACCTACACACAAAAGTGCTCTCGGCCTTACCAAACAACGCAGACCCGGGGTCACGCCTCGTCCTGTTTCAACAACGACACCCAAGGGTTTCCCTGGAGCCCAGGGCGTGGGAGGGAGACTTGGGTTTGAGTTCTGCCCCTTGCGGAGGTGGTTAGTTATTTAATTGTCTTCCACCTGAATTTTCCTCAGGCCCAAATTGATGAGACCTCCCCGAATCCCTCCCCTGCCCGAGTTACTAATGACGGCGTGAGGTCACACCTGGCCACTCAAAACCAGCTCCTTGATGCAGGTGACCCTCCGCCTCGCGCAGGTCACGCTTCCCATCCCCCGGACTCCACTCCCAGCGGGAGGCCGCGGGGCCGCTGTGCGCACGCGCCGCCGCACCCCGGGGGCTCTCGGGCACCCGCGCGGCGCCGGTTGGCCTTCCCGCCGCTCGCCCGGGGGCGCGCTTGCGCGCCAGCGGCTGCGGACACCAGCCTGCGTCCCCGGCGCGGCGGGCCATGGAGGCCCTGCGGCGGGCCCACGAGGTCGCGCTCCGCCTGCTGCTGTGTAGGCCGTGGGCCTCGCGCGCCGCCGCCCGCCCCAAGCCCAGCGCCTCGGAGGTGCTGACGCGGCATCTGCTGCAGCGGCGCCTGCCGCACTGGACCTCCTTCTGCGTGCCCTACAGCGCCGTCCGCAACGACCAGTTCGGCCTCTCGCACTTCAACTGGCCGGTGCAGGGCGCCAACTACCACGTCCTGCGCACCGGCTGCTTCCCCTTCATCAAGTACCACTGCTCCAAGGCTCCCTGGCAGGACCTGGCCCGGCAGAACCGCTTCTTCACGGCGCTCAAGGTCGTCAACCTCGGTGAGTGGCGACTGCCGCACCCACGCGGTGAAGCCCGCCCGGCCGGGACGGCCCCTCAGCCACCGAGCACGTGACGAACGCTCGCAGGCCGGTAGAGTCCCGCGGGAGTCAGCTCTGCCTCCCGGCGCCGGCTTCGCCTGGGGTCCTTTGTACTCCTCGCCCAGGGGGTCCCCAGCTTGCTGAGCTCCTGGCTCCCGAAGCCGTTCGCCTGCTGCGGGCGCGTCCTCGGGCCTAGGGAGGGGCGGGTCGCCCTCCTGTCCTGCCCGTGTTAACCAGAGAAGATCCCTGGCCTGGGCAGTAAGCCAGGGGGCGTCAGGAAACGCCCCCTAGAAAGTGGCTCTGAAGTTGACACCCGTCCTACTGCATGGCAGGACTCATTCCCGTGAACATCACTTTGCAGCTGCGTTTATGTTGCAATAACTGGAACTACTCTTCTAAGTTTCTTTTGTTTTCTTTGTATGAATTCCCGGCAAGTTCGTTTTACTAAAAGCACCAAAGGTTTTCACCAGACATAACAGCTTCCTGAGGTGCTAGGCCTAAAAGATTTTTAAAGATCTTTAATATTTGTATATTTTCATGGAGACGCCCTGAGGATGTTTACTGTCTATTTTCTTTTGGTTTAATGACAGAAGAGGGAGGTACGAACATGGACACTGGTGTATCTTTTATAGGTCAGGGGAAAACAGAAGGCCTCAAGATGTTTTGAACTTACCAATAGCTGGTATAAAATCAATCTAGATTTCAGTGATTCAAAATCTAGCCATGGAGCTGAATGAACCATGTTACCCAGCCAGGTTTTTAAAGCCAGGATTAAAACTAAACCCTGCGCAGCCGTACTACTAATACTATTACATAATCTGACCGTCCATTAAGGTTAAAAATAGTCTGTGTATTTGTGCTTATAATAACACATATGTCAGTCGTGGGCTTTTTGAGCCGTTACTCCACTGGACTGTCCTGTAAGGAGAAAATTGTTTAGCAACGTGTTATCCTTTAAAAATGCCTCTTATTATTTGGCTGATGGACTGTATAGAGCATGCCCACTACTTTGGAGGTTGGTTGAAGTTGAAGGGTGAGGTGACTTAGGAAATTCAATTCGAAATTATTTGGAAAGACTGGAGTGTTAACTAGATTCGAGAAGTGTAAGTTTATTTTAGCATTTTTCATAAGCAAGAAATCATTCTTCCCTAAAGAATAATAGGTTAGGAAAAGCATAACGGGAGAGTTATAGGTAAACCATGAGCCAAATGCCTTTTTTTCTTTTAAAGTCACATTTTTAGTGTTGACATTTTGTTTAAGAGCACCTTAATGATTAGGGGCCTCTCTTTTAGATTTAGATATTAAGACATCCAAAAAAAGTGGATACTCAGAACATTCCACACATAGAAAAGTAAAACCTTTTAAAGTTGAAAGAAACAACAGTTGTAGTGTTTTTTGTTTTGTTTCATTTATTAATGTGGGAGACTGATTTAATGGTCTGTATGGTCTTTTGGACATTCTAAAAATCCTGCTAAAATGGGAGTAAGAGTTCTAAGTTAAGCAAAAAGGACAACTTTTTGCTCATGCATGCTTTAATACAAATTGGGATATACTGATAAAGGGAATTAAAAAATATTTTAAAGTGGTGAACACATCTGGTAACGTTTATTTTTAATTTTTGTCTGAAGGTAGAGGGGATGTGAATTAGATAATAGGTCCTTTCCTATTCTGTGAGGTACAATCGTCTCTCTGGATGATCAAGTACATATCCTATTAATATTATACTTAGGATTTTGTTCCTCTTCTTCCCTTTCAAATTCATTTTTCCATTTTGTAAATAATAAAGATTTCTGTTTACCCATTTGCTCCTTTTCTCCTCCGTCTTCCCTTCAATGGAAGCTGACATTTTACTGATGGTTTACCAGTCTAGGTATCCTGCTGAGAAGTAGATTGAGATTTAAGAAAAGCAACTTACCATTGGAATGAATGAGATTTACTGAGGAATTCTAATTTTTTAAAGTACTTAATTTGACAGTGGTTTACCTACTGTTCAGCTGACTCAAAGTGAATTATTATGCAAAGAACTGATTTGGAGATTCTTTTGATGTTATATGTTTCAGATATAAATTTAATTTTTCAGAAAAAAATTGAATTTTTCATAGAATCTTATAGACTTCAAAGCATATGTGCTACAAAGATTTTGTAATATATAAGTTATATAGGTGGCAAACCTTCCCATTTTGAGTATTAGTCTGACTGCATTAAATAGACAGCAAGGGGAAAAAAATACAGAATTTCTGACTCAGATCATAACTCCATCTACTGTCAAACAGCATCACTGCTAATGGTTGCTGGTTATTTTTTAATAAGACGTAATATAGTTATTAAGCTAGTAATCTTTGATCAGCCCTTGATTTTAGCTGAAAATATATTGACCGTTTATTTCTGTATTTGTGATTTTTCAAAAGTATGAATTTTTTAAATCAATATGTTAACTGAAAACTATGATAAATACTATAAAACAAAATTGTCAGTGTCACCAGGTATTCCTTAAATTCATATACTTAGCCTTGGTTTAAGAGGCCTATTTTATGTATTTTAGTCTCAGTATGCTTAGAAAATTAGTAATTGCTTCTAGAGCCTATTTTTTTTCTTCCTCACTGCATTGATTTTCAGCTTCGAAGTTGTGATATTGCATTTTAAATTTATTTTTTATTTCAACTACTCCCTATACTTCACTCTCATTTCTGCCTAGCCTGTTCATATTCTTCTTTTTCCACCTCCCACCCCTGAGCCACTTGCCTTTTTTTTTTCTTTGTGGTTAAATGATTTATAAGTAGCTTTATTATTCTAGTTTTTGTGGATTTTTTTATGACATTCCCTTGAGGTATTCAGAGATTCTTTTGGACATTATCAGGGCAAAGAAGGTGATACACTATAAAAGGTTTCATGGGAGTTCCAGGGAACCCTGTGATGGTGACAAACTGTGACCCAGTATATTCCTAAAAATAGAGAGATGCCAGCCTGAATGGGCATTTTTTTCCCCTTCTCATTACCAGCTAGTGATGTGATGCTTCTCCTGATTAATCTCTGGCATCACAGTGGCTGGAATGAAGCTTCAGGGAGTAAGCACAAAGTGGTTCAGCAAACACACTCAAAAAGAGCTTAACACAGCAAATATATTCTTGCAGAAAAATAAGACAAAAATTTAGCAATATGATTAGTCCAGAGCATGTGTTGCTTTTTTGTTTTTTGTTTTTTGTTTTTTTTTGAGGTGGAGTCTCCCTCTGTCGCCAGGCTGGAGTGCAGTGGTGTGATCTCGGCTCAGTGCAACCTCTGCCTCCTGGGCTCAAGCAATTCTCCTGCCTCAGCCTCCTGAGTGGCTGGGATTATAGGCATGCGCCATCACGCCCAGCTAATTTTGTATTTTTTGTAGAGACGGGGTTTCTCCATGTTGGTCAGGCTAGTCTCGAACTCCCAACCTCAGGTGATCCGCCTGCTTTGGCCTCCCAAAGTGCTGGGATTACAGGCGTGAGCCACAGTGCCCAGCCGCTTTCTTTATTACTAGAAAGAAAGTGATTTTCCAAATGTACAGCTATCCTTTTAAAGTGTCACTTTCTGCCCATTTCCCACATAAGAGCATAAAATTAATGCTTGTCCAGAGCATACAGTATTTGTTATTGATTCATGTGCCTATGGTTTTATTACATATGTTTTTAATATGTTAGTAGTCATTGATTTTAAATAAGTACCTTTAAAAAGATAGGAATTGTGAAAGTTTGTTTTGTGCCAACAGTCTTATATGCATGTGAGTGCTTAATACATATCTCTGGATAGTGTGTTTAGTTTCATGTATCACAAATGGCAACTAATCTCAAATAAAGCAGCAAAATCTTATCAATTCCAAAGAAGAAACACATGTTGGAGTCTACTATATATCTATTTCAAATTGGTTGAAACGAGGTTGTTTTCAGATCAATTGAAAAAATGCTAATAATAGTTTTTTTTCTCATGCCTGTTGTACTGAAATCTTACTTGGAGTTAGGTTTTGCTTTAGATTTTAAAGACAGCTCTTTGACCCAGCTTCTTTTAAGTTGTACAAAAATTACTTCAACCATTAGTGTTACTACTAACTTAAAGAACAGTAATGTTGGCCGGGCGCGGTGGCTCACACCTGTAATCCCAGCACTTTCGGAGGCCTAGGCCCAGGATCACAAGGTCAAGAGATCGAGACCATCCTGGCCAACATGGTGAAACCCCATCTCTACTAAAAAAGTACAAAAATTATCTGAGCGTGGTGGCGCGCGCCTGTAGTCCCAGCTACTCAGGAGGCTGAGGCAGGAGAATCGCTTGAACCCTGGAGGCGGAGGTGGCAGCGAGCCGAGATTGCGCCACTGCACTCCAACCTGCCAACAGAGTGAGACTCCATCTCACAAACAAACAGTAGTGTTAACTTAGTAATTTTAGCTCAAGGCTAATAATCAGGAGCATCTACAACTAAATTAATGAGTATTCTTCTCCATTTTCTTATTTATGAAAAGAATATAGCATTACTTCATGATTATTTGAGGGTAATGAATTTATGAAGTACTCGAATTAACATTTATACCCGCCTTGTCTATAGTATGAAAACCTCTGGACTCACGTGATTGCCATCATGTGCCACGTTGATGAAATTGAGCTCTTAGATAATCAGAGTCAATGTTGATTAATATTTTTATATTTTATCACATTGTAATTTGTTAACATTGCTGAAGAGTGTTATACGTGATCAGTAACTTGCATGATTAATAAGCATTGATGTTTATACATATTCGTTTGTTTTCTAGGTATTCCAACTTTATTATATGGACTTGGCTCCTGGTTATTTGCCAGAGTCACAGAGACTGTGCATACCAGTTATGGACCCATAACAGTTTATTTTCTCAATAAAGAAGATGAAGGTGCCATATATTGAAAGTGTGCGTCGAAGAACATAAATATCAGTGGATTTTGTCTGTGTATATGTGCAGTATTTATTTTTGATCCTTTAAAATAAAACTTTTGCAAATACTTTTTTCTTTCTACAGTATCTGCTTCTTTAAGATGAATAATTGCCCTCAAGAGGTGAAGCTTTTTATACATCGTTATATATTACATACTCTGTTTAGCTGATGTGAACTACAAACACATGAAGCTTCACACCATTTTTTCCCTAGAACTAGGTTAACCTACAGATAAAAAATGATTACAATGTAATAGATTCTATAGTTAATTAACAATTTAAATCAACTCTGAAGAGAAAATATAGATGCCCACACAAAAGAGAAGGGGGGAAAATCTTTTATGTAACAATGGAAAAAGAAGTAGAAGACATTAGGATGTATGATGGAAATATTACATCATTGGCAAATCCAAAATTGATGAGAATCTAATTGTAATCTCAAGTCTAAACCATTCAGCTGCCAGGATTGTAAATAGAAAGGTTTTAAAGGCCTTGTGCCATTTACCTGGAGGAGGGGTTGGAGTGTAATGTTGAAACTTCTTGTTGCTTAAAGAGTCCAAAACCATATCATTTGTAAAATGTAATAATAACTGGTTAATATAAGTGTAGCAAGGTGAATGAAACTCAGACTTATTAAAAGTTAAAACAGCTTTCCTATAAAGCTGTAAGAACAATTAAGATCTTCTAGAAAGATGCAGAAAAATAAATTTGGTAACTGTTTATAAAAGCAATTAACTGAAATGGTACATATCCATAGACTTATTGGCAATAGGGAGTGGGCTGAAATTTTAAAGACCTAATGGCACTTTTGCATTTGAATTTTATTAACTTAATTGCATTTTTGAAAGCCAAGTCATTTAAAAAATGTATCCTTGGGGTAGTCACAAAATACCCAGATGAATGGTAAATTTCAGACATTTGGAGTAATTTAGGGAGAACTAAGTAGAACTATTTAATTTCTAAACCAATGGGTGTTTAAGATTTATGATCTCTCCCATAATTACAAACATACATTATATATCATTTTATGTTAATGTGTTGCTGATACTGTGCAACACTTACACATTTTTGTAGCAAAACATTTTATAAAATTCAACATTTGGATGCTTATGTCAAGTCAGTAGAGAAAGTGAGTGGAAGTGACTGAGGTGAAGGCACCAGAATAATGAAGTAATACAAACTAGCTTCGTTAAAGGTAGTCATTTTAAATGATCTACAGAGTGAACTGTTCTTCAAATATATGTGGTGTTCACTTGTCTAAAAGCAATTCTAAGTAACACTTTAATCAAAGAAGTACTTATGCCAATATATTTAGTCCAGAAGAATATACTTGACACTAGTTAAATGAATGGCTTACACAAAGGAGATAGTGTTACATTAAGCTTCATTAATAATAAAACAACTGACTATTAGCATTTTGCAGGGAAGGCTAGAACTGATTTCCTCTGTAATGGGCAAAGTTAAATAACTATAGCTCATAAGTTTTAAGTCAAATACAGCTCATTCATTGCTGCTGGTCTTGTCAATAGTGGCTGTAAAGGTTTGGTCCCAACAGAAGGCTGATAAAATGGTTTTTAATTACCAGACTATAAATACAGCTTTTCAGTAGAGTTGTACCTCTTTTCACACTGGCCTGTTTGATTTCTGATAATTTGTACTGCTGACTCTGCTTACCTGTTTTTCAATAGCTATAGTCAGTGTGACTTCTTGCCCATATGTGATAGGTAAGTGTCCTTGGAGAACATCTTTGACAAACTACCCTATTGATCTCTGTAATTCTATGCTGCTTGCAGCATTAAACAGGGCCTTGATTTCTTGTCTGATGTGCTCACTGTATAACAATTAAGTAAATGTAATATTTTCTTGTATTACATGAAAATCAATAGACCTCTTGCTCTTACGGAGTTGATCATGGTGAAGGATGAACTCAACAATGGGTAAAGGCGTGGTTTAAAAATTTAAATATCATTCATTGGATTTATTAAGTCTTGTAAACTTGTAGTCTGAAAACAATACTTCCCATTGAACAGCAATGGTTTAAGTTTTTTCTTTAAAGCTGCATATTACACCAAAGTATTATGGCCTGAAAGGGAGAAAGTATAAATGTGTAAGTCAGGAGACTGAGTCTATTTTTAGTATTGGTGCTGTCTTACTTTTTGACCTCAGGCTAATAACTCTCCTCCTTTGTGTCTTAGTTTTTCCACCTGTAATCTGAGAAGAACGAAACAAGAGACATTTCTACCCGAAAATGTACATCAATTTTACTTTTGTCTCTGCAAAAGCTCTGTTTTTATAATCCACATTCTTCTGCTCCATTATACTTAAAGGACTTCATTAATTAAAAAATTTCAAAAATAAGGTGATAGAGAAGGAGAGATGCATTGATGGCACATGCCCACTAACCCTGAAGTGGCATATGGGGAGCTGAAGAGGCCCTTCTCTTCTGCATATCAGTAGTTTTCTTAATTGGTGAAACCACTGATTAGCTTTTCTGTCATATTTCTTTGATAGGATTTTTGTCTTTGATCCAACCAAAACTGTTTTAATAAAGGTGTACTTTTAGTACAAAACCTTGCATCTCTTCTATTGTTAGTTCTATACAAATGAATTATCACGTATTGGAAGAAATCTCTAGGCAAATTTCTAGGCAAAATTCTTAGTTCCTGTGTAAGTTGTGAGCCACTATAAAGATGCAGTAACCTATTTGGGAGCATGAGAGAGGCTGCTAATACAAAAATCTCTATTTTCTTAGTGTTGGTGTCCTAAAATGCCAAATTGTAGAAACAGTTATAGTTTACCACACATTTTGGGGCATTAATATTTTTCTAACATTGACTTCCGTAAAAATTAAAACTTTCCTTTTTGAGAAGGAGTTTCAGTCTTGTTGTCTAGGCTGGAGTGCAATGGTGCGACCTTGGCTCACTGCAACCTCCACCTCCCAGGTCCAAGCGATTCTCGTGTCTCAGCCTCCTGAGTAGCTGGGATTACAGGTGTGCACCACCACGCCGGCTAATTTTGTATTTTCTGTACAGACGGTTTCACCATGTTGGTCAGGCTGGTCTTGAACTCCTGATCTCAGGTGATCCGCCGGCCTAGGCCTCCCAAAGTGCTGGGATTACAGGCATGAGCCACCAGGCCTAGCTGAAACATTTGTAATTATTAAAACCGTGTATCTTTTAAAGTACATTTTACTTCATGTCATTTATATTCGCCCAAAACTGTAAGCACAGAACATCTATAGTTCTTCATGAAATATCTTCTAACTCTGTTAAAGAATGATGTTTGAATAAGTAGGATGACATAAAAGGCAAAGATCTTGGTTTCACTGCACTGAAAAGCTAATGTAGATAACAGAAACCTTATCCTAAAGCTAGTGGATTAAGTATCTACTGTTACTCAGACAATAATGACATTTGGGGGCATCTTAACCTAAACAAGTACTTAGCATTACATCTCACCTGGGTCAACAGTCTAGAGTATCAGAGTTAAACTCTGTTACTGTAAATTAATGGAAAATGTAACTGCACTTTGCTGAAAGATCAATGTCCAATAAAGGCTGCACGATCAAATCTTGTTGCAATGATTGAGGTCTTTAATCGCCTTTCAAAGATAAGGTGGTAATCAACACAGCTTTAACTGATCTTTTTTACTAGTTCAATTACATGCTAATGACTAGTGCCAAGTCAGAATCTTTAACTACGTATTAAATCTTATGTTAGTAATGAAAAATTACTTAAGCTACACAATCAATAGAACACAAATCTTAATTACTATATTTCACTTTCATATCATTTTCTGTGCTTGACAAATGTTTCACCAGGGCTTTCCCAACAATAAGAAGTGTTATTAGTAGTGACCACAGTCCACAGAGTAGTTTTCTAATATAAATTGGAGATCAGATGTGGAATTTTTTTCTGTTTTAATGAAAACGTGGCTAAAACAGTTTCCACAAACACAAGCTTGGCCATTAAAAAAAAAAAAAAAAAGGTGGCCGGTCATGGTGGCTCATGCCTGTAATCCCAGCACTTTCGGAGGCCAAGGTGGGCAGATCATGAGGTTAGGAGATTGAGACCATCCTGGCTAACATGGTGAAACCCTGTCTCTACTAAAAATAAAAAATAAAAAAATTAGCTGGGCATGGTGGCAGACACCTGTAGTCCCAGCTACTCAGGAGGCTGAGGCAGGAGAATGGCGTGAACTTGGCGGAGCTTGCAGTGAGCTGCAATCGCGCCACTGCACTCCAGCCTGGGCAACAGAGCGAGAATCTGTCTCAAAAAAAAAAAAAAAAAAGGCAAAACCACAATTACTTTTGCACCAACCTACAATATTTCAGAAAAGGATAAAGGCAGATGACAAAAGAAAAAATAGACAAATACAACTTCATCAAAATGTAAAATGTTTGTCTTCAAAGGTCTCTATTAAGAAAATGAAAGACAACCCACAGAATGGGAGAAAATATGTACAAATCGTGTATCTGATAAGGGACTTATATCCAGAATATATAAATAACTCTTAAAGCTCAACAACCCAATTGAAAATTTGATTTGAACACATATTTCTCCAAGAAGATATATAAATGGCTAACAAGCACATGAAAAGATGTTCAACTAATCATTAGGAAAATGCAAAGCAAACCCACAACGAGATACCACTTCATATCCACTAGGATGACTGTGATCAAAAAGACAATAGTAAGTGTGGATGAGAATGTGGAGAAAGTGAAAAACTCCTGCATGGCTGGAGGAAATGTAAATTGGTGCAGCTGCTTTGGAAAAGTTTGGCAGCTGCTCAAAATATTAAATATGGAATTACTATATGACCCAGCAATTCTGCTCCTAGGTATAGACCCTAGGGAACTGAAAACATATGTCCACACAAAAACTTGTACACGATTGTTCATATCAGCATTATTCATACTAGCAAAAAGTGGAAACAAAAATATTCATCAGTTGATGAACAGATAACGTAGCACAGTGACAATGGAATATTACTCATTCAAAAAAGGGATGAAATACTGATACAAGCTATAGCAATGATGAAGCTTAAAAATATTACACTAAGTGAAATAAGCCAGTCATAAAAGATCTCATAAAATTCCATTTATATGAAGTGTTCAGAATAGGCAAATCTACAGAGACAGAAAGTAGATTAGTGGTTGCCTAGGGCTGAAGAGGTTGGGGAGAAATGGGGAGTCACCACTAAGGGGCATGGAGTTTCTTTTGCTGCCGATGAAACTGTTCTAAAATTGATTGTGATATGGTTGCCCAATTCTGATTGTGATATGGTTGCCCAATTCTGATATTGTTGCCCAATTCTGACTATATGCAAACTACTGAATTGTACACTTTAAATGAAAGAAGTGTATGGCATGGGAATTATATCTTAATAAGGCTGTTAAGATTATTAAAGAGAAGAGGACAGGCTGGGCACAGTTGCTCACACCTGTAATCCCAACACTTTGGGAGGCCGAGGCAGGTGGATTGCCTGAGGTTAGGAGTTCGAGACCAGCCTGGCTAACATGGTGAAACCCTATTTCTACTAAAAATACAAAAAATTAGCCGGGCGTGGTGGCACATGCCTGTAATCCCAGCTACTCTGGAGGCTGAGGCAGGAGAATCACTTGAACCTGGGAGCTGGAGGTTTCAGTGAGCCGAGATCATGCCATTGCACTCCAGCTTGGGCAACAACAGTGAAATTCCATCTCAAAAAAAAAAGAAAGAAGAAAGAAGAGGACAATGCACAATTAGTGTTTAATTGGTACAGAGTTTGGGTTTTGCAATATGCAAAACGTTCTGTAGATGGATGGTATTGACGGTTGTAGAATAACATCAATGTACATACAACCATTGAATGGTACAGTTAATGGGAGGTTGAGGCAGGAGGATCACTTGTGCCCAAGAGTTCAAAGGCTGCAATGTGGCATGATTGTGCCTGTTAACAGCCACTGCACTCCAGCCTGGGCAACACAACAAGACCTTGTCTCTAAAAAGAAGAAAAAAAAAAGGTTAAGATGGTAAATATTAGTATTTTACCACAATTAAAAACAATTTTTAAAAATTAGTAAAGGATTCAAATGTGAGTATGATAAAATATGACTGCAGGAGGTTAAAAAATATTAGAGATTAAAATAGTTAAAGCATGTTGACATCATTTTGTATGTTGCAGTCTTAGAATTTAAAAAATTTTAATTTTGAAACCTAGTTTTATGAAATTTCATTTGGGATCATTTTTAGTAGCATTATGAAAAGGATACATTTGGCTCAAGATTATTTAAGATAAGACCAACGTAAGGCACGTAAAGTGTTAGTAAATGAAAATATCCTTTCTTAGATCCTAGTTGCTGGATAAAGTATATCAGCTACTACTAGTAAGTGGTTTTATGTAGTATTGCTTATGGCTATTTTAGTTGCACTTATATCATTTTAAATACAGTTTATGAACATTGTACTACTCCATTATATTATTAATTTATCTTCGATGATATTTATAGTATCAATTTAAAGGCTGTAAAACTTCATGAAAAGTAGCTTAAACAAGGATTTTGATAAACAAAAGCTTTCAGTTTTAAAAGCAAATCATGGAAACAACTTCTTAAAGAAGATTTGAAGTTTTTGTTGTTGCTGTTGATAGAATTATGAACCTTATAAACTCAGTATTTTTTAGTTAACCTAAATACATAAATCTATTTGAATTCATCTTATGAAAAGAGATATGTCACTAGATATATGATCATTATATGCTTTAGTGATTCATGGACCTTGTTACATACATGCTTTGTAATGTATGAATTATTTAGGAAGAAAAATCACAATAATTTTGTTGTTACTCAAAAATTTATGGGTTAGCAGAAACAATTACGCAGCCCCTGAAGCTGGTATGTTAAGGTAACATCATTAACACTACGTAGTATAATTTTTTTAGTACTTATTTGACATAACCTTTACTGCTTCTGCGAGAATATATCAGTAATTTTATAACAATCTGTCTGTAAACAGAACATTGAATTTATTAACCACAAAGTGATTCATTTTACTCTATTTTCATATTAGTTCGTAATTTAAAATCAGACTTAAAAAGTTGTCTACTCAAACCCTAAAGGAAGAATAAAAATATACAAAATAAAAAATTAATACTCTAGCAAATAGATATAAATGTAAAACTCCACTTAAAGTGGATATTTTTATTTCAGAAGATATAGATGTGTAAGAACTAGATGAAAATAGATACCTTTGTTACCTTTTTACACATTGTATCAAGACCCTTGCTAAGAGATGACCACCAAAATTTTAGTTTCTTATGTTTTCAAATCTCTAAATTTACAAAATGAAGGAAGCAAGAATTTGAAAGTTAGAATAAAAATCTAAATAGTGTCACTTAATTTTAGATCACATTTCAAAATCAACAGTCATTTATTCATCCAAGAAATACTTTTGCCTTGACGGTGTTGAAGGCACTTGTCAATGTTGCCTTGACAGTGTGGAAATCCTAGTAACTTTCCCTGCCAACAAAATCTAGCAGTTCTAAATCTATTTACAGAGTCCATTCAAGCCATACTGAAAAGACTGCTGTCCACAACTGGGTAAGAACCATGTGTTATGAAGTTTTCTTCCCAGCACTTGTCATATAATAAAGGCTCAATGTTTAATAAATAAGTGATGATTCAAAATTAAAAGGAAAACTTGCCTTTGTTTTTAATAGCTTTTTAAAAAACAGGATACTTTAATTGGAGATCATATGGATTCTTTACAAGAACAGCAATAAGTTTTGAAATATCTCAGATGTAATGAATTAACTATGTATGCTGAAAGATAAGAGATTATAATCTTATTGAATTTCCTTTTGAGGTATTTCAAATGGTGCCACCTGTTTTCTCATACAATAATTTTGCTATTTTAAAATCAAATTTAGAGTGATATGTAGAAGTAAATGAAGTGAAACATGAAACAAAGTCCTAGAATCAGTTAGACTTACTCTTTTAAAACAGAACGAGAAGTAATGTGTTAGTAACTAGAAGACAAAAAGAGTGTTTTAATCCTCAGAAAATGGAATGGGTTACCTCCTGAGACAGTGAGTCTTCTGTTGTTGGAGCTGTTCAGAAGCTACATGTCAATTCCTTAGTGAGATAGGTAGGGGGCGGGTAAAATTCTTGAATGGGAAGGGGATTAGATTGGTGATTTTTTAAGTCCCCTTTAACTCAGAAATTTTATAATCATTCCTGCATGTCTATGTCTGGTTCCCAACCACGCTATTTAGTTTGGTACTTACCGCTTTTCCAGTATATGTGGAATACAAAGAACCCTGCTTTGAAGAGAAAAGATATGGTTTCAGTTCTTGCTCTACCACTGCTGGTGGAGTAACTTTGAGAAAAATTAGAGCTTTCTAAGTCTTAATGTCTTCATGTATACAATAAGAAATTTATCTAACACTTACACAGCATTTACTTGTGCCAGGTCCTCATCTAAGGACCTGGCACATATGAACTCACTTAATCCTCTCATAACGACCCCATGAATTAGGTACGGTTTTTATGTTTATTCTTCAGTTGTGGAAACCAAAGGGTCTTGCCCAAGGCCACGCATGGTAAGTGTTCTTCCCATCTGTCTACAGAGTCCACATTCTCAGCCTCTCCTCTACACTTGTCGTAAGATGCACAAGATAATTTTGTCAGACAATGGATGCGGAAGTGCTTTGTTATTATGATTACGACTACATATAAAGAAAGTAATATAAGTTTAAACAACAAGAAGAGAGAAAAAATAAAGTTTAAGTGATTTGTAGGAACACCAGTCTACTCTACTGAAAGAAAAACGTGCGGCTGGGCGCGGTGGCTCACGCCTGTAATCCCAACACTTTGGGAGGCCGAGGTGGGCGGATTACGAGGTTAGGAGATCGAGACCATCCTGGCTAACACGGTGAAACCCCGTCTCTACTAAAAAATACAAAAAAATTAGCTGGGCATGGTGGTGACGGGCGCCTGTAGTCCCAGCTACTTGGGAGGCTGAGGCAGGAGAATGGCGTGAACCCGGGAGGCAGAGCTTGCAGTGAGCCTAGATCGCGCCACTGCACGCCAGCCTGGGCAACAGAGCAAGACTCCATCTCAAAAAAAAAAAGAAGAAGAAGAAGAAAGAAAAATGTGTTATGTAGAAATTATGTCTAATAAAATTTTAAATTAATAAATTAATTCATTTTAGAGTATTTAAAATCCACAGGCTTAGCATATAGTGGTGGTCCATGAATGACCTGTGGAACTGTAATTTCTGCCTCTGTGTGAGTGTACTTTCATTTCCATTCCTGCCGAAACAGAACAGGGCAACTCTCCTGTTACACTTTTGGGAGTTTGTGTTCATTTTTTGTCTGTCTCTTCATAGCCTTTAAAAAAAATTAAAAGGGCTGGGGGCAGTGGTTGACCCCTGTAATCCCAGCACTTTGGGAGGCCGAGGCAGGCGGATCACTTGAAGTCAGGAGTTCCAGACCAGCCTGGCCAATATGGTAAAAACCCATCTCTACTAAAAATATAAAAATTAGCCAGACGTGATGGTGTATGCCTGTAATCCCAGCTACTCAGGAGGCTGAGGCACGAGAATCACTTGAACCTGTAAGCTGGAGGTTGCAGTGAGCGGAGATTGTGCCACTGCATTCCAGCTTGGATGACAGAGTGAGACTCCGTCTCAAAATTAATAGATATCACGCAACATGAGAATAATTATGTTTATTGTTTTGTTATTGCTATTATACATTATTTTTTCAATCAAAATTTCAAAGACATTGCTGGTGTGTAGAAGGGCAACTTTTTTTTTTTTTTTTTTTGAGACAGGGTGTCACTCTGTCACCCAGGCTGGAGTGCAGTAGTGCAATCATAGCTCACCGTAACCTTGACCTCCCAGGCTCAGGCAGTCCTCCCACCTCACTCTCCTGAGTAGCTGAGACTACAGGCATGTGCCACCATGCCTGGGTAATTTTTGTTTTTTTTGTAGAGACAGGGTTTCACCATGTTGCCCAGGCTGGTCTCGAACCTCTAGGCTTAAGCGATTGGTCTGCCTCGGCCTCCCAAAGTGCTGGGATTACAGGTGTGAGTCACTGCACCTGGCCTATATTCTTTTAAATCAAGATTAATCGACATATATTGGAGTGTCATCTGCAAGGGCCCATACTGGGTGCTGAAGGAGACAGGTGAATTTCCTCTTTTTTTTTTTTTTTTTTTTTGAGATGGAGTCTCGCTCTGTTGCCCAGGCTGGAGTGCAGTGGCATGATTTCGGCTTACTGCAATGTCCGCCTCCCGGGTTCAAGTGATTCTCATGCCTCAGCCTCCCGAGTAGCTGGGACTACAGTTGCATGCCACCACGCCTGGCAAATTTTTTGTATTTTTAGTAGAGATGGGGTTTTACCATGTTAGCCAGGATGGTTTCGATCTCCTGACCTTGTGATCCACCTGCCTCGCCCTCCCAAAGTGCTGGGATTACAGGCGTGAGCCACCATGACCGGCCAGGTGAATTTCTTAAACATAGGAGGCAATCAATATTTTAAATAAAATGTACTGTTTAATGGGAGTCTATAATTGTTACTGTGGCAGTCTTGGTAGTGGTGGTGGTGGAAAGGCAAGGGGGCAAGTGATTGATGTTCAAGGCAGGCAGGGGATGCAACATGCAATGGAAGTTGCATTCCTATTACTCAACCTACTCTGCGTTCAAAACTCCCTGTTCAGTCAGCAAATATTATTAAAGTGCCCACTACATTCCAGATACTCTCTTAGGTACTAGGGATATGGAAGTGAATAAAACACACAATTTCATCCCTTCATGAGTAAAACATGTGGTATGTTAAATAGTGATAAATGGGCAGGGTGTAGTGGTTCACGCCTGTAATCCCAGCACTTTGAGAGACATGCAGATCACTTGAGCCCAGGAATTCAAGACCAACTTGGCCAACATGGTGAAACCCCGTCTCTACTAAAAATACAAAAACAAAAAAAATAGCTGGGCATGGTGGTGCACACCTGTGGTCCTAGCTACTCAGGGAGTTGAGGTGGGAGGATCGCTTGAGCCCAGGTGGTGGAGGTTGCACTGAGCTGAGATCACACCACTGCACTCCAGCCTGGGTGACAGAGCCAGACCCTGTCTCAAAAACAGAAAGAAAAAAAAAAAAGCAATCAGTGCCAGCAGAAAAACACTAGGGAAGAGGATTAGGAATTGTGCATGCCTTCATGCTTGTATCTATGGGTTTGAGGATGGCCTGCAATCTCGATAATGTGCCAAGGGAGAGCCTCAGCAAGAAGGTGACCTTTGAGTCAAGACCTACAGAATGTGAGGTAATGACCCGTGCAGATATCTAGGTTAAGAGCAATCCAAGCAGAGGAAATGGCAAATGCAAAGGCCCTGAGGTGGGATGCGGGACATGTTCAAGGCACAGTGAGGAGGAGGCTGGTAGGAGTGAGGGAGATTAGTAGGAAATGAAGTTTGAGAGTTTAGATGGGATGAGGGGCAGAATGTGTAGAGTTTTGTAGGCCAAGAAAAGGATTTTGGCCTTTTTCCTGCACAAGATAAGAAGCTGTTTGGAGAGTTTTAGTCAAACAAGTGACTTGATCTAACTGTGGCAACTGGGTAGATAACACTGTTGGTAGTAGGGGCAAGGGCGAAAACAGAAGATGAAAGAATAGTTTGGACTGGGGTAGTAGCAGCGAAGGTGGTGAGAAAGGCTCAGATTCTGGATTAAGGATTCGATACTGGGATCAGGGTAATAAGAGATGAAAGAAAACCTCTCTGAATTTATAACAGCAAAATGTAATTTTCCTCCTTAAAAAAATAAATCACAACAACAAAATAACCCTATTAAAATGGGCAAAAAAAAAAAAAAGCCAGGTGCGGTGGCTTATGCCTGTAATCCCAGCACTTTGGGAGGCCGAGGTGGGCAGATCGCCTGAGGTCAGGAGTTCAAGATCAGCTTGGCCAACATGGTGAAACCCCATCTTTACTAAAAATACAAAAATTAGCTGGGTGTGGTAGTTCACGCCTGTAGTCCCAGCTACTCGAGAGGCTGAGGGAGGAGAATCCCTTGAACCTGGGAGGCGGACGTTGCAGTGAGCTGAGATCGTGCCTCTGTACTCCAGTTTGGAAGACAGAGCAAGACTCTGTCTCAAAAATAAATAAATAAATACATAAAATGGGCAAAAAACTTCAATAGGTATTTCTCCAAAGAAGATATACAAATGAGCAACAAGAATAGGTAAAGATGTTCAACATCACTAATCATTAGAGAAATACAAATTAAAACTACAGTAAGATATCACATTATACCCAACAGGATAGCTACTATAAACAAATATAGAAAATAACCAGTGGTGGTGAAAACATGGAGAAATTGGAACTCTTATGCACTTTTGGTGAGAATGTAAAATGGTACAGCCACTATGGAAAACAGTATGGTGATTCCTCAAAAAATTAAACATAGAAAATATGATCCAGCAATTCCACTTTTGAGTATACATCCCAAAAAGTCGAAAGGAGAGACAGGAACAGATATTTGTACCCCCATGTTCATATCAGCATTATTCACAATAGCCAAAAGGTGGAAACAACTTAAATGTTCATTGATAGATGAATGGATACACACAATGTGTTATATACACACAACAGAATTTTGTTCAGCTTTGAAAAGGAAGGAAATGGCCAGGGGTGGTGGCTCATGCCTGTAACCCCAGCACTTTGGGAGGCCAAGGTGGGTGGATCACCTGAGGTCAGGAGATCGAGACCAATCTGGCCAACATGGTGAAACCCTGTCTCTACTAAAAATACAAAAATTAGCCTTGTGTGGTGGTGGGCACCTGTAATCCCAGCTACTTGGGAGGCTGAAGTGGGAGAATTGCTTGAACCCAGGAGGTGGAGCCTAGATCATGCCACTGCACTCCAGTGTTGATGACACAGCAAGAGTACATCTTAAAAAAAAAAAAAAAAAGTAAGGAAATGCTGACACATGTTACAACATGATGGACCCTGAAGGCATTATACCAAGTGAAATAAGCCAGTCACAAAAAGGCAGATACTGGATGATTCTATTTATATGAGGTATCTAGAGTAGTCAAATTCATAGAAATAGAAAGTTGATTGGTGGTTGCCAGGGGCTGGAGGGAAGGGGAAGTGGGCAGTTGTTTAATGAATATAGAGTTTCAGTTTTGCAAGATGAAAATCTGGAGATTGGCTGTACAACAGGATGAATGAATGTATGTAACACTACTGATGTGCACACTTCAAAATGAGTACAATGGTAAATTTTATGTGTATTTTATCACAATGAAAAAAAATCACTAGACATCTAACTTTTCAGTAATGTGTCTATTTTCAGTTATATTTGCCAGTTAACTGAAGCCAATATAGGCCAGTTTTCATATTCCTTAGTGTTATCACACTGGTGCACTCACTGTTTTACCATTTTCCCTTCTGATTTCATTCTTCTGCTAGCATTTACTACTATCTAACATATATTTTACTCATTTGTCTGTGTTCCCCATCAGAATATAACTTCATGAGGGGAGGGATTTTCTATTACACTTAGTGAAAAGTAAATCCCTCAAGTAGGAACACTACAAGTAAGCACAGTTTTTTTTTTACAGTAAATTTGCTTAATGGCTAGTAAACTATCTCAGCCAGTACCTGAGTGACTATTCTGACTTGTATGATTTAAAAAGAAAAAAGGCCTGGCGCGCTGTCTCACGCCTGTATTCCTAGCACTTTGGGAGGCCGAGACGGGTGGATCACTTGAGGTCAGGAGTTCCAGACCAGCCTGGCCAACATGGTGAAACCTCGTCTCTACTAAAAGTACAACAATTAGCTGGGCGTGGTGGCACATACCTATAGTCCTAGTTACTTGGGAGGCTGAGGCAGGAGAATCGCTTGAACCTGGGAGGTGGAGGTTGCAATGAGCCGAGACTGCGCCAGTGCACTACAGTCTGGGTGACAGAGTAAGACTCCGTCTCAAAATAAATAAATAAAATAAAATAAAATGAAACAAAGTACTAAATGCAAACTTCTTAAGATCACATGCAACTTCCATGTTAAATACTAAATATTCCTTAAATTTAGACAGTAGTTTATTCAATTTGGTAAAGATCAAAAAGTTATATTTTGTCATTTATGATATCAAGTGGAATGTATTATCAGTGATTATGATGCTTCTCGCAATGAGAGTTATAACTTTCTGGAAAAATCCTTGCTCAAATCATCAAAGTTAAGATTTCTTACTACATAAAGGCTATGAAGAGCTGACGTGTAATTATATTGGCTCTGCAAATATTGGAACAGAAATATGAGTTTGCCATTAGTGTAAGAAAAGCTTCAGAATATGTATGCAAATTTGGCAAATTGAGTTGGTTTTCCCCACGGTACTTCGAATAAAAGAGACTTTTTAACAAATCACAGGTTCATAGAAAATCTCTAGTTTCGTGGTCTATTTTCTAAAATAATAGGAAATGAACTTTTAATAAAAGTACATGAGGACTTTTGATGAACGGTTTATTTTTCACAGAAGTGAAGTGCAGGTGAAAAGGGGAAATTCCTAGAATATCTGAAGGATCTGACTAAATGAATTTCTACCTAAGCTATTGATTTACAGTAACTTAAAGTGTGATAATTTATCTCCTACAATGGCCTTTCAAATTAAATATAAAAGTAACTCAGAGTAAAGTATGCAGAAAAAATTTTGGTATTGTAACTGAAAATGACCAACATTAATTTTTTTCTCTCACATTAATCAAGCACCTTACTGTTAGAAGGGAAACTGACACGCCTCCTCAACCGAGTTTATACAAAATTCAACCCCAGAAAGTAAAGCCAATTCGTGCACCTTCATAAGAAAGAGATAAAGGACGAACCTACACGTTACAATTTGTAAAGAAACTTCTGTAGAGGCACCATCGTTCTACAACCTTATGCACTTTAAAATCTGAGGTAACAAGGCATTTGAAGATAACCAAGGTTGGCCGGGCGCGGTGGCTCACACCTGTAATCCCCCCAGCACTTTGGGAGGCTGAGGTGGGCGGATCACGAGGTCAGGAGTTTGAGACCAGCCTGGCCAACATAGTGAAACCCAGTCTCTACTGAAAATACAAAAATGAGCGGGCACGGATGGCGCGCGCCTGTAGTTCCAGTTACTCGGCAGGGGTTGGGGGCTGGTGGGGGTGGTAGTGCTGAGGCAGGAGAATCGCTTGAATCCGGGAGGCTGAGGTTGTGGTGAGTAGAGGTCGCGCCGTTGCACTCCAGCCTGGGCGACGGAGCGAGACTCCGTCTCAAAAAAAAAAAAAAAAAAAAAAAGATAACCAAGGTTTATTGCTACTTCCGTGATATCACCAACTGCGTAAGCAGTGCTATTTAGTTGAAAATACATGGACTAGACCGAATATTTCTGCAACAGTTTAATAAGAGGCGATGATGTGACTACTGCAGCTGTCCCCAGGCAATTAAACTCTTCGCCGAATTTCTTTACTATTGCTTTTGAACAGGGAACTGTTTGCTATTTTAGGGCACTCGTGCGGTAAAGAACTTCACTGAAAAATGCAAATATGTTTTGCTAATGTAGGAGAAAGATGATGATCCTCTGAACCTGTGACTTGGAAGGGGGGATAAAAAAGAACTATTTCTTGAGTTCTTGCCTTGCTCTTGCTGATTCGATGCACACAACCCCACGAACATTCAGATTCATGGCTTGACAAAGTGGGGATAACCGGGAGCTGCAGCCCCGTCTTTGAAGCTTCTGTAAAGACAAACGGTCTGCAATGTTAAGCCTTAAATTGGCTTTTGGCGGACTCCAGCCTTTTACCCTTCGTTTGGTAGATGTTTTCACCTCGCTGTCATTAAGCAGGGTCAGGAAATGGAAGGGCCGTGACCGGGTCGCCGCGGGCGCTCTGTGGGCGATGAGGGTCTCCTGAGCGAGCAAGACCAGTCTCTCCCCGACTCGCCACGCGCCACGCGCCGCGCGCCGGTTCCTCGGCTTCCCACGCCGGGGGCGCATCGTCCCGGGAGCTGCTGCCCTTTTCCAACATGGCGCCGCGGGAGGCGGGTCCCGCTCGTCGGCTCCCGGGGTTCCGGCGCCGCGCGTTTTGGTTCCGGAGTAACAGTGTCGCCGCCGCCTTCCTCCTCCTCCTCTCGCCGCTACCGCCGTCGCCGCCGCCGCAGCCGCCGCCGGTCCGCGCGGCCTCGGGTGGCCGGAGCTCAGCCTGCGCGCGCCGCGCCGTGTGTCTCCGGGTGGGGCAGAAGACTCGCCCCTTGAACCTCCCGCGGGGACTCTCCGTGGTGTGGCGGCCCTGGGGCTCTTTCTTAATAGCCCCGGACTGAGTCCCCTCCAGTCGAGGACCCTCTCCTAGTCCACTGACGAGCGGTGGACACCTGCCGCTGTATCTCCCCCAAACCGAGTCCTTGCCCTGCTGCCTCCTCATACCCACACGGCGGCAGAGACCTTCACCATAGCGTTCGCTCAACTCCAGAACCTTCCGACCTCCGCTAGTTCCTGCGGGCCTCTGCCCGCTTCCCGGTGCACCCTCCCCGGGAGACACCTCAGACCCCCGACGGCCTAGGCAGGCTCGGTGCCTGCGGGTGCGTTCCTGATCACCCCTCCCCTCTTCCCTCCCCCTCATCCTCCATTCCCTTGTTTTCACCCTCTGTCCTCTGCCCCTCACTCCCCTTGTCACCTCTTGGAGCCCCCTCCTAACCAGCGGCCAGTGGGTTTCCCCTACCCCAGGATGTGAGCCTCTTTAACCTGTAATGCTGTGGCTAGCCCTTGGCCCCTTTCCTGCCATGGAGAACCAGGTGCTGGTAATTCGCATCAAGATCCCAAATAGTGGCGCGGTGGACTGGACAGTGCACTCCGGGCCGCAGTTACTCTTCAGGGATGTGCTGGTGAGTGGTAATCTCAGTGTCCGGATGCCAGCAAGGGGGACTCAGGGACTTGAGTAGTCAGCACCTTGACCACTGGTGACCTGAGCCAGTGGCAATGGCTACTGCTGGCTTCCTGTGGAGGCAGTTTTATTGCTTCAGGCACAGCATTGATAAATTGCAACCACTAAAACCTGGCAAATGTCTAGGACCCTGGGGAGATAGATCAATCTGACTGAACCCCTGCCCTCAGAGAGCTCATGGCCCGGGCTGGGACACACATACAGACACAACCACGCAAATGCAAACTGCTGAATCTAGAAGAGAGGTTTTTTCCCCCCAAGTGTTTCGGGGAATGTCCCTGGACAGATTCCAGCCTTGTTTTTCTACTGAGTTCTCTGAACTTGGTGACCAGCTGAGAAAGGGAAAAAGGACAACTTTAACTTACCATGTTTGAGCACACTGTTTAATTAATTTATTTTGAGACAGGGCCTCACTCTGTCGCTCAGGCTGCAGTGCTGTGGCACGATCTCGGCTCACTGCAGCCTCTGCCTACTGGGCTCAAGCGATTCTCCTACCTCAGCCTCCCAAGTAGCTGGCACATGCCATCACACCTGGATAATTTTTGTATCTTGTAGAGACGAGGTATTGCCATGTTGCCCAGGCTGGTCTTGAACTCCTGCGATTTGCTTGCCTCGGCCTTCCCAAAGAGCTGAGATTACAGGTGTGAGTTACTGTGCCCAGCCTGAGCAAACTTAAAGCATCATTGAATGTAAGACATTTTACTTAGAAAAAAATGCTAACCATGACAGTATGACACATCATCCGTTATTAAAATGAGTCCAGTTTCAGAGATGGTAAAAGTAAGGGAAAATGTGCATCTTAGAATTGGTGATATTTTACATTCAGATTTTTCAGAATATATTTCAAATAAAATGATGGAATTTTAGAGCAGAGTGTAACACTGTAGGTGGCCTGTTCAGCTGATGTTTCTTTTTTGCAGATAGTTACTGAGGAGCAGTGAGGTGAAATGGCTTTTCCAAAGCTGTGAGCTCCTGAGTGGGAGAGTCAGTACCAGAACTAAAATTTTGTTTCATTGACTTAGTAGGTTTCTTTCCCTACATGTTGCAGCCGCTTCTAATCTTTCTGGTATTCATTTGAGATAGACAGGGTGCCTTGTGCCCATTCTACATGCAGAATAACTGAGGCATGGAAGACAGAAGCGGACATTCCGAAAAGCACATCACTACCTGCAAGTTAAGAGTGGGCAAGGTGGCAGGATCTTGGGAGGAGGAAGATTTGTGATGTGATTTTTCATTGTCTTGGGTAACTTAATCAAAATTTGATTTCTATAACTTCATTTTGAGTTCTAGATGTTACTGACTGCCCAGGCCATGCAGATTTTTGGGTGCCTTGACCAGGAGCTTTCCATATTGTGCATCAAATGCCATCCTTCTCTTTGTATCCAGAGTTCTCCACACAGTCATGCACATACAGATTTCCCCTCATGATAAGGCCCAGGCTCCTTCATGTGGTCCTCTGGGCACATCTGAATTGGCCCCTGTCTGCCTGGCACCTGTGTCATCTCTCTTCACGGCCCCATAAACTTCTGTGCCTCACTTATATAGGTTGATTTTCATTTCTCGCAGGTGTCCAGGCTGTCTGCACTCTGCTCTTCACCGGTCAATTCCCACCTGTCCTTCCAAGCCAAGTGGTGCTTTTTCTCTGTGTCATTCTTGGTTATGTGCCCCACCTCTGTGTCGTCACAGCTTTGTGTGGGTCCCCCAGCAAAGCACATGTTTGATCATGATTCTTTGTCTCCTCCACTAGATGGTAAACTTCTGGAGGAGATAGGTATGTTTGTTTTTGTTTCTTCATAGGACCCCAAAATACTTGTTTAAGAAGGGAGCTTAAAAGAGGATGCATGCAATTATGGTTCTGTGGACAGAACACTAGGTTTAGAGTCAAGGAATTTGGGTTTAATTGCAAGCTGTCCCACTGACTAGGCAAGTCAGTCTACCTCTCTGAGCCTTAGTTTCCTTATTTGTAAAACAGGGAAACTTGTACCTTCCTCAAAGACTTGGAAAGATTATGTGAGATTGTGACTGTGATGAGAAAGACGGGCTTTCTCTTACTCATTTAAAACAATGGAAGGTTGATTATTATGTGATTATATTATTTGGTTATGTGATTATTTCAAGAATAGCCCAGTGTTTAAGACCACAAACTTTGGAGCCAGGTTGTTTAACTTGCAAGTTGTACTACTGGGGCAAGTATCTTCTGTATCTCAGTTTCTTTATTTGTGAAAAAAAAGTTGGGGAGGGGTGAAAGTAATGCCTACCTCCTAGAGTTCTGAGGACTCCTTGAGTTGATACATGTAAAGCACTCAGAACAACTTAGCACATAGTAAGCACTCCATTAGTGTTGTTATTATTGATGGGATTGTTATTATAAGGGATTGGACTTGGGTCTTCTGTTTCTTGAGCATCTGTTGTACCTGGCTCAAGGCTGACTGGCTTAACAGGAAACACGAGTGGCCCCACCACTAGAGCTCAGCATGCCAGGTGTCTGCACACTTTTGGCTAGGTAAGCCCAGGTGGAGCATGTTTTGTCAGAAAGGCCTGACGAAGAACCTGTGGCAATGGGTGTTCAGTGCTATCTCCTAGTGCTCCATTTTAGCAAATGTTCAAGCCCAGATCATGGCAGACTCCTGTGATCTGTTCTCCACGTTTACTTCATCTCTTCATCAAGAAAAGGCAAGAACCAAGAGACACGTCAGCATCTCTGGCTTGGAACCTTAAACTTTAAAGTCATGTGGAACCTGGAAGAATCCCCTCATCTAATTCAGACTCATTTCGAATGAAGAGGCATGAACCCCACCGGGGGAAAATACCTTCCTAAGCCACCCAGCTAATTTTTGGCAGAACCTGACACAGATGCCAGAAGCAGGTTGTAGTCACCGAGTCAGCCATAACTGAGTGTCTCGGACCTGAAGTCAGCAGTTGAGGGCTCCAGTCACTGTGCATCAAATAGCTGGGAGACCCTGGGCAAGTCAGTCGGTCTCTCTGGGCCTTGTCTTTTGTCTGAATCATCAGGGACTGGCTGAAGTATGGAGGCCGACCTGACCCTCAAAGGTAGAGACATTTGGGTCTTCTGTTTTGCAGCTTTCTGTGTTTCTCTTTTTCCCTGGAGACTGAGTTCCTAGTTTTGGGAAAACTATACAAGAGGTCTGGTTAGTGTGTGATGAGAGAGAATGCCCAACCCTCTCCCCTCTTCTTTTTGTATTCTGTGGTCTCCAAGCTCAGATTTCCCCTCATCTATAAGACTTCTGGGCCAGGAGTGGTGGCCTAGGCCTGTAATGCCAACACTTTGGGAGGCCGAGGTGGGTGGATCGCTTGAACTCAGGAGTTCGAGACCAGCCTGGGCAACATGGCAAAACCCCATCTCTACAAAAAATGCAAAAATTAGTGGGGGCTTGGTGACACTCACCTGTGGTCCCAGCTATTAGGGAGGCTGAGGTGTGAGAATCTCTTGAACCCAGAGGTCGAGGCTATAGGGAGCTGTGATTGCACCACTGCACTCTAGCTTGGGTCACAGAGCGAGACCCTATCTCAAAAAAGAAGAAAACACACACACACACACACACACACACACACAGATTTCTGTCTAAACTGAGTCTGTGATTTTTTCCTTTCTCCTGAGTTACCAAATACTATTGGCTGTTTATGTCTTTTGTTTGGTGCTTATACTCTAAGTGTTTTATATTACTAGTCTTTCAGGTTTGTCTTTATCTCCGTAACCAGTTTATAATCTTCCTAAAGTCAAGGATCAAGTTTTATTGTCCTGTAGCCTACAGCTTTGTGATCTTTATGCTCGTGGCATGTTGTAGATGCTCAATGATGTTTTGGATCTGTCAGATATTTGTCTGATTTATTGAAAGGAAGAAGAAAAGTATCAAAAAATGGTCATCATCAAAATATGTAAACTTTGGTTTTCTTTTTTCTTTTTTTTTTTTTTTGAGACAGAGTCTCGCTTTGTTGCCCAGGCTGGAATGCAGTGGCCTGATCTCGGCTCACTGCAACCTCTGCCTCCCAGGTTCAGGTGATTCTCCTGCTTTAGCCTCCTGAGCAGCTGGGATTACAGGTACACACCACACATCCAGCTAATTTTGTTGTATTTTTAGTAGAGACAGGGTTTCACCATGTTGGCCAGGCTGGTCTTGAACTCCTGACCTCAAGTGATCCACCCACTTCGGCCCCCGAAGTGCTGGGATTATAGGTGTGAGCCACTGCGCCCATCCCGGTTTTCTTCTGAAACCTTCTTTAGGTTAGTTAGGTACATGTTATATTGTCAAGAGCAGAAGAAGGCCGCTTGGAAATAAGTCACTTTAGCTGGAAAATGTATATAAAATCATCAAATGTACCCTGCTTTAAAATGACTAGTAGATATTACTGATGTTTAAACTTCTTACCTCTTTGTCATTATGATTGCCCCACTTTATTTGCTTTAAAGAACAAAATGGTTGGTTGTGTTCACATGATTCTCTCACTCAAGTTTGCTTTGTTCTTTCTCCCTTTTCCTCGTATCAGATGAGGAGCATGTGCAGTGCCTTGTTTATGTCGATGGGCTAAGGCATGCCATTGCCACTGAGCAGGTTTTCAGGTGGTTGTTAGAACGCTGCACTTTGATGGGGTCTGCTATTCCTAAGTAGGAAGGAGCCTAAATTAGTTTGCTAACACTATAGAGGTACAGTTCACATCTCAAGATCGGAGTTTCCTGGAAATAACTGGTGATAACCTAGACTTAGAGAGTTGGGGATGAAGCAGTTGTTTTCCCCTCGTTTTTTTAAACCTACACTGGCTAGAATGGGTGTTCAATAAATACTGCTGAAGGATGAAGTCAGTGAGTGAATCACCATCCTCCACTGATTGTAGGGTGCTGGAATTTCAAAGTTTATTATGAAGTAAGCTTTGTAATATTCCAGTTATTGGTGTTTTGTTTTATTTATTTGACACTAATATGGCACTTGCCATGTGCTAGACACTCTTCTGAGTACTTTACAAATACTAACTCATTTGTTAGGTACAGCTAAGATCTGATATTACACATGAGGAAAGTGAGGCACAGAGAGATTTTGTGCACTCAGCTGTGCCAGAGAGCTAGCATCCAGCCGTAGCTGTTTGGCTGCAATTTCATGTTTTCAGGCTTTCCACTGGATTGCCTGTGTGCTTTATTCTGTACTCCCTTTACAGTTTCCTGTCAATAAATACTTTCTAACTATGAGAGTGTAGAAATAATTTTTTAACACTAAAATCTTTTATAGATGCTTCCTCAAAAAGTTGATGTTTCATTTGTGAGGAGTAGACTCAGAAAAAAAAAATCTCTTTTGGCTGTAATGAGCAAGGACTGCCTAAGATAGTCCTCTTTGATCAGTTTTATATGCACAGATTTATTTTTGAAAAAAAAAAAAAAAAAGCACTGTAGAGGCAAGACTATTATGCAAATTGCCACTGCAGCAAAAGCTTCTAAAGAATTGCCTTTAGAAGGAAGTTGCAGCCACTCTGCTAAGTGCCCTGCTTGGAAAGGCTATGGGCTCCCTGCTGAGAAATACTGCGAGCGGCTTTGTCAGCCGGCTGCCTGGTGCCAGTTCTGGTGCAGCCTGGGAGGGACACTGTGGCAGAGCTCCTGGAGAGAAATGAGGTTTGCAGGCCATTGGAGTTGGACTGGACATGATGGAGGGTCACTTTCCCCAGAGCTTAGGTGTTCTGTGCTTATTCAATTAAGCTGTCTCAGTATACTAATTTTCATGTGTTTTCAATTTTATAGATTTATTTAAGCATTGATGTCAGATTATATACCCTTTTTAGATTTTTGTTGTAGGCTAGATTAACTTTATTTCGGTGTCATTAAGTATGTTTTCTGTTGCTTAAGAGTAAAGGTTGATAAGAACTGTTTGTGTTAAATGTGGCATAATGGGTTTATATCATCACGGAAACTTGGGTGTTGAACTCCTACCATGATGAGTGCGAGGCACAGTGTTGCTTGTTGTATGTCAGGAACTACATTTGTTGAATGTCTTCAATGTGCTAGGTCTAAGCTTATGTTTATTAGATTAATTTTTAAGCTACATCTATAAGTATTACCAGACCCATTTTGGAGGGTAATCAAATTGAAGCTCAGAGAGGTTAGGTGATTTTTTTCCCAGAGATTCAGACCTACGTCAGTCTGACTCTCAAAACCCCTTTCTCTTTCAACTGTAGTATATTCCACAGCCTCCCATAGAAGAAACCAAGTTTTTGTAAATACATGACGGTTTATTTGTATATAGACTGTTGAACTGAGAATAAAATATGTTATTAATAAAATGTGGAAAAGGTTTCTTAAATATTTTTCTTCCTGGAATAGAGCTTTAAACTCTGGGTTTACGTTGCTGGGCTAAGTGTGATTATGAGCTAATGTTTTTATAGTTTATGCTAACGTTTCAAAAATCTTTCCCAGGTTCTCATATTTCCTGTAGGATTTGCCACATGTTAGCAATAAAGAAGATGGCTAATTGTGTTTCTTTATTCTTTCTTTGTTTAGGATGTGATAGGCCAGGTTCTGCCTGAAGCAACAACTACAGCATTTGAATGTAAGTCTGGCTTGTATACTTTCTTGACTATTCCTTTCTGCAGTCATTTTTTAAAGGGTTTATGGGTGGCATTACTTTAGAAACTGACAAAAACAGATTATTTATGACCATCATATGGTACATTTAAATATTTATAAATTGATACAAGTTTAATGATGATACTGAACTGAGTAATATTTTCTTATTTAATCATATCTTGGGTGAGCATATTTCTACAATATAGCTTTAATTACCAGCATGACCTTTATCTGCTCTTGCTCCTGATTGTAATAATATTGCGGGACAAAATGAAACGTGTAAACTACCTGTAGGCCAATGATTATTGATTAAGAGATTTTAATCCATTGCTGCTTTAAAACATAGCAAGAAAGTAGAGCTTTTACCATGAGCATTACATGGAATAATTCTGTTTTAGTGGGGCTTGGCAGGGATGCTAGATGGTGACAGGAACACTTCAGGTCTTTAGTCCTTCCTTTTTCCCCACAGTTGGCCTGGGGACAGGGCCAGGGTGACTTGGGGACTAGAAAACTGTTTTGTCATGAACCAGGTCATTGCAGAGGACATCATGGAATGAGTCATGCTACGATGAGATAGTCAGTAGCATAAGGGCCCAGATGCTGAGAGGGATGAAGTAAGAACTGTAGTTTTTTTTTTTTTAAATGAGGGCTACTTTTTTCTTTTCTTTTTCTTTTTCTTTTTTTTTTTTTTTTTTTTGCCACAGACTCTCACTGTGTTGCCCAGGCTGGAGGGCAGTGGTGCGATCTCAGCTCACTGCAACCTCTGCCTCCTGGGTTCAAGCAGTTCTCATGCCTCAGCCTCCTGAGTAGCTGAGATTACAGGTGTGCGCCACCATGCCCAAGTAATCTGTGTATTTTTAGTAGAGACAGGGTTTTGCCATGTTGGCCCGGCTGGTCTTGAACTCCTGACCTCAAGTGATCCACCCACCTCAGCCTCCCAAAGTGCTGGGATTATAAGTGTGAGCCACTGTACCTGGCCAGAGGGTCACTTCTTAATGTAGAAAAATTTCAGTTTTTCCACAATAGGATACTTTTTTGTTTCTGTTTTTTATGAAGATGGTTACTTACAGAGAATACAATGAGTATTTCCTTTTTGGAGGATAATTTGGCATTTCTTATCAACATATAAAATGTGCAAAACCTTTGACTTAGCAGATCCACTGTCAGGAAGCAGTTCAACAGAAATAGCTACACATGTGTTGAATGCCTGTCAAACAAAGTGTTCATTGTGAGATCATGATGATGATTATTGTTATTTTTAGAGACAGGATCTTGCCTTGGTGCCCAGACTGGAATGCTGTGGCATGATAGCTCACTGTAACCTTGAACTCCTGAGCTTACACAATCCTCCCACCTCAGCCTCCCAAGTAACTGGGACTACATGCATGCACCACTATGCTTGACTAATTTTTAAATTTTATGTGGAGATGGGGTCTTGCTATGTTGTCCAGGCTAGTCTTGAACTCCTTGCCTCAAGTGAGCCTCCTGCCTTGACCTCCCTAATGTTGGGATTATAGATGTGAGCCACTGTGCCTGGCCCATTGTGGGATTATTTATTTATTTTGGAGATAGGGTCTCACTCTTTTGCCCAAGCTGGAGTGCAGTAGTGAGATCACAGCTTGCTGTAGCCTTGACCTCCTGGCTCAGGCTTGTGGGATTATTTTCAATAGCAAAAAATTAGAGGTAAACTAAATGCCTATTATAATGGATTAATAAATTACTATTTATCTGTAATTCAAAGCATTCAACAGTAACTAAAAAGAATGAGTTAGGATTTTTTACATTTGTACGGAAAGATATCTGTGAAATATTGTTGAATAAACAAATAATGCATATAGTATGATCCCATTTTGTAAACTATCCAACCACGCTTCCCCGACTTTATGTGTGTATTGAAAGATAGGATCTGAAGAGTGCCTACTACAGTACTTTCCAGTGACTTACCCTGGAAAGTGGACTTGGGGCCTGAGGCTTGGGTTGGTGGGGGCGGGAGGGGGTGGATGAATGAGCACACTTTTTACTTTGTATGTTTCTCTATTGTTTGAACATTTTTTGACAATCATTGCCTGTTTTTAAAAGCTATAATGAGTAGAACTCAATGTAATTAGCATTTTATTAGTCACATTGAACTCTGTACTATAGAAAAATAGTACATCTGTCTGAAATACATACTAGTGTTGCAAACTTTATTCAGACTCTTTGCAGTAACTCCTTGAGGGTTCCATGGGTTTCATGGACAGTCTGATAGTTAACATTCGGAGTACTTACTGTTGACAGATGCTTTGCTAAGAGCATTCCATGGGTTATCTTATTTCTTTTAACCATCACAAGATCCCCACGAAGTACTCGTTATTTTTTTGAGACAGAGTATTGCTCTGTTGCCCAGGCTGGAGTGCAGTGACATGATGATACTCACTGCAGCCTTAAATTCCTGGGCTCAAGTGATCTTCCTGCCTCAGCCTCCCGAGTAGCTGGGACTACAGGCACCCACCTCCACACCTAGCTAATTAAAAAAATTTTTTTGTAGAAACGGGGTCTTGCTGTGTTGCTCAGGCTGGTCTTGAACTCCTGGCCTCAAGTGATAGTCCTATCTTGGCCTTTCAAAGTGCTGGGATTACAAGTGTGAGCCACTGTACCCACTAAGTACTTAAAAGGACGTTATTAGCTCTGTTTTTTGGTTGAGGAAAGGAAATCTTTAAGCAACTTGCTGAAAGTCTTGCAGCTGTTAAGTGGTAAAGTGGAATTTCTGGAGTAGTTTCCAGAGTGTATATTCTCAACCACTGTACTGACTTGTTTTGAGAGTTGTCATAATTATTGAAATCATATATTCTGGTTGTTCTTAAGCATGGTAAAAAGAAGTTTACTTTGTACTTTTTACTTGCTTTTCGGGTCCCCAAAGTGGCTTGATGTGCCTGTGCCTGCCTCATTGGCTTCCAGTTAGGGTTCATAATAATAATAATACTGATTATTTTAACTATCATTCATTGATAGCTTGCTCTGTGCCAGGCAGTGTACTAGATGACTTGCCTAAATTGTTAGTAATCTTTATACTGAGTCTGTGAAATAGGAAAATTATACCTGTGAGGAAACTGAAGCTCAGAGGCCTGAAATGATTGCTGAATGTGATTGCTTGGAAGGGTGAAGCCCAGGTTCAAACACACATCTTTTTGACTATAAAACTTGCACTCTTTATCCCCAAGTGTGTCAAAAGCCTGTTAAGTGTAAATATAGATAAACCTCTACTACTCCAGGTTTACATTCTGTGATATCATGCTCTTTCTTTTGCCCCATCAATGGCAGCAGCTCTGTGCCCATCTGCATGTGGGCCAGTTTTAAATGAAAAACAATAAATACAAAACACACCCACAGACAAAATAATGACAGTTCTTAGTTTTTTTTGTGTTTGGATTATCATGTACTTTCCACTATAGACTTGAAATCCTAGGCTGGCTTTTTTCATGATTATTTTGTGGTGACTTTTTTTTCTGAACCAAAAATCCGAACCAATAAATGGAATCTATGTTTAAGAAATAGTTGAGAAGATATAGCTTATAAGGAATTTTGGAAATATTTCAGTGGCTTATGGGTATAATGGAACAACCCTCGAATAAATACAACTTTAATAATTAAAGAAATACTTATAGTAATACGTTTTTGGTTTTTTGAAATGGTCTGGCTCTGTCACCCAGGCTGGAGAGTGCAGTGGTGCGATCTCAGCTCACTGCAACCTCTGCCTCCCAGACTCAAGCAATCCTCCCACCTCAGCCTCCTGAGTAGCTGGGACTACAGGTGCATGCCACTACACTCGCTAACTTTTGTATATTTTGTAGAGACGGGCTTTGGCCATGTTGCCCAACCTGGTCTTGAACTCCTGGGCTCAAGCAATCCACGCTCCTCAGCCTCTCAAAGTGTTGGGATTACAGGTGTGAGCCACCGCACCTGGCCTTATAGTAATACATTTAATACTGAAAATATACCTAACACTAATTGATATCTTATATAAAAGAAATGGTGTTATAGTTAGTGATATGAATTAAGCAACAAGAGATAGGGTAGCTGTCAAATGTACCTGTTTTGTATAAATGTAGAGAAAAAGATTTGAGTGAGTGGAAAAGAGGGGAAAGGTCAGGTAATGTTACAGATTCTCCAGTTCTGAGAAATGGCGTCTCTTCAATGAAACCTCTGGTGATTCCAGATGGCATTAATCTCTCTGCATCTTTACTAGAGCAGGGAACCCCTTCAGCCTGCCTTCTGGTGTGTGTGTGCATGTTAACTTCCCTCATTACATTTTGAGTCACTTAGTGATAGGTACGATGTTTTATTCCACTCTTTCTCTCTTCTTAGTAATGAGCTTGCTGCCTTAGAGGAACACACTTGTTGAATGAGTGGAACGTTATGTGTGTCCATATTCAAATGAAAATTATAAAATGTATATGGTCTAAATCTAAATGAGTAATTTGCGTTTTTGGATTATTTGTGTTATAGCCTGAGCATGGGATATAATTGGTTGGTGGTGGACAATTCAGGCCTCCAAATCAAATTCCCACATTTGACTGACCCAAGGGGGTCAAGCCTGAGGAGCTGTATTCTTTCTGATTTCTTTTTCTGGGCATGGTGTTTCCAAGGGGAGTTAGGGCTGGGTGAGGAGAGGGACATCTGTCTGCAGAACTCACCTTTTGGCCCTAAACCTTGTTTTCTTATTAAAAGGACCTCTTTTAGGTCCTTATTCTCCCTTACATCTAGAGCTCACAGTTCTACAGGCTGTACAAGCATGGCACTAGCATCTGCTTGCATTCTGCTGAGGAAGCTTTTACTTATGGCAGAAAGTGAAGGGGCAGCAGGTGTGTCACATGGCAAGAGAGAGTGGAGGAGGTGCCAGGCTCCTTCAACCAACCAGTTTCTCACATGAACCAACAGAGTGAGAACCCACTACCATAGAGAGGGCACTGAGTCATTCATGGGGGATCCACCCCCACGACCAAAACACCTCCTTCCAGGCCCCGCCTGCAACATTGGGGATCACTTTTCAACATGAGATTTGGAGGGGACAAATATTCAAACCATATCATTGTGGAAATAAATTTGTAAGATAAATTCTTAGAGTTGGAACTACTGAGACAAAGAATACCCGTATTTACATTTCAATATCTATTACTGTGTTTGCTCACCAAAAGGTAGAACCAATCTACACTCACACCAACAAGGTATGAGAAGGCCCATTTCCCTCCAACCCCATCAACTCTGGATATTAGCAAACCTTTTAGTCAATGTCAGTTTGATAGGTGAAAATATTACTATGTTACTGTTTTATTTTATATTTTTAAAATTGTAAATGAGCTTGAATATCTTCTCATTTGTATTTGGCTATTTGTATTTAATTTCCTTTTTTTTTTTGAGACGCAGTCTCACTCTGTCGCCCAGGCTGGAGTGCAGTGGTGTGATCTCGGCTCACTGCAACCTCCACCTCAGGGGTTCAAGCAATTCTCCTGCCTCAGCCTCCCAAGTAGCTAGGACTACAGGCACGCGCCACCACACCCGGCTAATTTTTTTGTATTTTTAGTAGATACGGGGTTTCACCATGTTGACCAGACTGGTCTCAAACTCCTGACCTCAGGTGATCTGCCCGTCTCAGCCTCCCAAAATGCTAGGATTACAGGCATGAGCCACTGTACCTGGCCAGCTATTTGTATTTCATTTCTATAAACTATTTGTCGTCTTTGCCTGTTTTTCTATTTGGTTATTTATCTTTTTCTAATTGATTTAAGGGTTTTCCAATATTAAGGTTGGCCCTTTGTCTCGTGTGTTACAAATGTTTTTGTTCAGCTTATTGCTCTTTTCGGTTTGTTCTGGTCTTCTTATTCTCTCTTCTTTTTCCCGTGGAGAAGTTTAAAATTTTTACATGGTCAAACTTACTTATTTTCCTTTGTAACTTCTGGGTTTATGTCATGCTTAGAAAGGTCTTCTACAGTCCAGGATATTGAAGAAACATTCATTGATATTCTTTTTTCCTTCTACTTTAATGAGGTTAGACACACACACACAGTTATTTATATAAATTTGTATGTGTCGTATTGTGGGTTTTTATAAAAAGCATGTATTTTTATTACAAAGTTCAGAATTTGTTTATTTTTCCTTTTTTTTTCTTTTTTTTTTTTTTTGAGATGGAGTCTTGCTCTGTCGCCCAGGCTGGAGTGCAATGGCATGATCTCAGCTCACTGCAACCTCTGCCTCCTGGATTCAAGTGATTCTCCTGCCTCAGCCTCCCTAGTAGCTGGGATTACAGGTGCCCACCACCATGCCCGGCTAATTTTTGTATTTTTTAGTAGAGACAGGGTTTCACCATGTTGGTCAGGCTGGTCTCGAACTCCTGACCTCAGGTAATCCACCCGCCTCGGCCTCCCAAAGTGCTGGCATTACAGGTGTCAGCCACTGCTCCCAGCCCTTGTTTTTCTTAATTCTTGCACCATCTTCAGTTTATTTTGGTGAAATAAATCAGGTGGGGATCCAACTTTATTTTTCAAGCAGATAGTTGATTCCACACCAGTTATGGAATAGTTTTTCTTTTCCCAGATGTGAGAACCTTTCTGAGATGAAGGTAAACTCCATAACCATAAAAAATCCTGTGTGTTTGCATTTCTGGGTCCTACATATGCTCTAAGAGCTTGACATTCATATAGGCCCAGAGACCCCTGCTGATTTTCAGAGTTTCATTAGCAGATTAATGAGTACACCAACACATGAGGTGATAAAAATCAACCATGCCCACTAATGCATTTCCTGTGCATATCTGTTACTTGTGTTCCTCTGCCAGCATTTTCTCTAGAGAAGTAACTGCTATAAAATGACTGTTGGATTGGTGTTCCTGGACAGTAAAATCTCACTGGTGACTTGAAACATGCATTTTAAGTCCATGTAGACAAATGCTGTCTTAAACCTATAAAAACCATGTGGTTTCACTTTTCCATTACACTCATGTATTCTAATCTGTAGCTCTCAGAAGTATCTTCACACTTGTCAAACCGTGTGTCTGAGTTTGGTTCAGAAAACATGGTTATAGGATAAATATTTATTGAATTTGTGCCTTTCTTCAACCCCATTTTATACTGTCTCGTTATTGCACAGAATCATTTTCAGCTGTTTTATGAACTGCTGGAAGATTATTTTGTATTTAGGGTGGAAATCTTTAGACCAACACATTATGTCTCATTTTAAATTTGGCATAGTATGACCATTTAAAGCTAAATTGCAATTCCGGAAGTTGTAAATTCTCAGAGTATAGGAAACAACTATAGCTGATAACTGGAGTGACACCTGTAGGAGATACTCTTATGTTCAGCTAGCCATGACAATCTTGTTAAGAATAGTTGGGTAGGAGCCTCTTTTTGCTTCAGAGAAGAGTCTAAATCATAAAATATTTGGAAGAAATGAAGTTTCATTTCCTTAAACTATTGTATATGTAAAAAGATAAAGGGTCATTTTTAAGTAAAACTAGGTAAGTTAGTGAAAAATGGTCACAATAAACCTACACTGAGCCTGAAAATTATTTAACATGTAAGAGTTAATTATGCATCCTAGAATTTGGGGCAAAATAAGAGAGCTTTAATTTGTTGAAATTTTGGCTGGAAATATTACTGATGCAAAAAGTCCAAATCCCTTTTAGTCTTATGAGAGTAGTCATTTCTTATTAATAGTCTTGCTAATTTGTATGAAAATTAAGAAGTTTGAGTCCTTTACTCAAACACCAGACTAGTTGTTCCTTAAGGTCAGTGGACAGTGCAGCTTATTTTTGAATCCCTACCATAATGGTACCTGGCACATAATAGGCACTCTATGTGTGTTTCTGGAATGCATGGATGGTTGAAGAGTGAAGTAGTAAGGATAAGCTTTCTATATCCCATTCGTCAGCAAGTCCTGTTGGCTCTATCTTCAAATTTATCCAGCATGTGATGACTTCTTAAAACCTCAGCTTGGTTTAGGCCACCATCATCTCTCACCGGGATTAGGACAGTGGCCTCCAAACTGGTCTCCCTGTTCTACTTTTGCCTCTATACAGCCTCTTTTCCACATGGCAGCCAGAGTGATTCTTTTAGAAGTCAGGTGACACCACCACGCTCACAACCCTCCAGTGATTTCCATCTCACTCCAAAGTAAAAGACCAAGTCCTTAAAATGCCCTACAAGGCTCTGCATTTTCGCATCTGGCTTCAACCTGTCCCACCATTATTTCTCTGAACCCGTGTGTTTCTCCCCCCACCTCTCATTCTGTTCTAGCCACTCTGGCTTCCTTTCTGTCTGTCAAACATGCCAGGCATTCCTCTGACCCAGGGCCTTTGTATTAGCTGCTCCCTCTGCCTGGAACAGTCTTTCCCCAGATATCAGCAAGGCCCACTCCCTCACCTCCTTCAGTCTCTTTCCACTAGAGTGTATGTTCCATGAGGGCAGGATTTTGTTTGTTTTTTCTTTTTTCACTGTTACTGTCCCAGTGCCCAGAACAGTGCCCACCACATAGTGGGTACTTTTATTTGCTGGAAGGAGGAAGAAAGCAAAGAAGTAAGGAAGGAATCAGGAAGAGGGAAGCAAGAAGCTAAATTAAAACTCATGGATATGAAGATGTGGCCATGGAAAGTATGGCCTCTGGTCCTGCCCACGTCATTAACTCCGTGCCTGAGAAGGGCTTTAAACATGACATCTTTTCTGGTAGTTTCCTGTTGATGTCTTTCTAACTTCTATAATTATGTTTTCATTTCTTTTCTCTTACCTGGGAAAAGTGCCTTTGCAGTAGTTCTAATTGCCACCTGGCACAGAAGGAGTGTGACAAATGACATATAATATATTGCCTTAACTTTCTGTAGCTCTTTGTAGAAGCTAGATTGTTTCTCTTGAAAGCCTTCTTGAGCCCCTGTCACTGCAGTGGGTGCTGTTTGGCTGAGAGCTCCCTGGAGTCTGCTGTTTGTCTGCTGTTTACTCAGTAGGCCATTCTGACCGCCCCTTACCTGAGGTTGCCTCTCCTCTCTATTGGGCCTTTATGTTTCTCTTCTTGGTTTTTCTTTTGGATTGCGTGTTGCCTCAAATAAAATTGCTAACAACATATGGCCTGTTATGATTCTCTTTTCCCAAACTCTGCCATTTTGTATATTTGTGACACACTGCAGATTTTGTGAAGATTGCTTCATAATATTTGTTTACCATCTGCTGCACTCTATTTGGTATCTTGCTAGGATTTTTTTCCTCCATTTTAAGTGACATTAACAAAATCTAGCCAGTACATAGGCTTTCTGGTTCTACTTTTGCTTCCCTAATGTGCTGGAAAATCATATTACTATGCTCCAGGCAACTAGAGAAGCCTGGAATTCTCATTGTGAACCAATGTATCAGATCTGTCTGCTCCCCTACCCCCACCCCTTTTCTTGGTCATATCCGGTAACGCTTTTTTGGTCAGATGGCAAAGAACCTCCATGTATAAGATAGAAAAAGCTCAAATTATTTTCTTGCTTCTTAGTACCACTACTTTCTAGTGTTGTTCTCTAACATATTTGTACCTCTGAAACTTTGTGGCAGTTTAGTAAGTTTTTATGATTTATGGTTCCAGCTAGTGTAATTTTTATAGCTTATCCAGTTTGATAGGCAGCTAGCCTGAGTCTTGGCTAGATGGGCTGTATATATCCAAATTTTTGTTCAGAAAAGTATTTTAGGCTACTGTCATAGTAATTTGCTTAGTATGTATTTCTGCTTTCTTACCCTTCACTAACTTTTCGAAGCTGTCAATTCACTGTCTTTAGAGAGAAGTGCATTTTTGCTTTACAGGTTAAGGTGAGTGGTTTGCTCTTGGGCTGCCATCAAGGGGTCAGAGACAGCTCAGCTTTTGCCTTTTGGCTGGAGCCACCAGTCTTCTCATGGGTATGGTTACTTTTCTAACTCAGTTTCCTCTTGGACAAAAACAAGGAGTCTTTAATAAAACGACTAAGCATAGATATTAAAGAGCAAATCAGACAGTCTCCCAAAGAGCAGTTTGTAAAGAAAACCAATACCTATATAAAGCTAGGTATCCTATTAACCCACAACAACTATTCATCAGTATGCCATATAAGCCTGATTTTATCCCCAGCCTTTATTAGAATGCCTCTTTCAACTTATCTGAAATCTTCTTTTGGAGTCAGACCCCCTAAGGGGAGAGTTCCAACATTTTATCACTGGGTTGATGTCAAAAGCTATTCTAGCCTTTTGGCTTCAGTTTTCTGTCCACTTAAGCAAATGCTCTTGTAATGTTTCATAGCTACTTTTTATGCAACTTCTCTTCAAGAAATTATTCTGGTAGCTGACTTCTTTCACAGATCTTTTTCTTCTGAAATAATCCCTCAAGAGATTTCTTAGAAATTTAGAATTCCAAAATATTTTGGTTTAAGTAGCCTTAAAGATTCAAGCTCTAGCTTTGAGAAGTTGAAGAACTCTCCTTTTGTTCTTGATTGTGATTTAAATGATTTTTCTGTAATCGGTGCCCCCCCCTTTTTAAAATAAATTATAAGAAGGGTTTTCACTCGTTTTACCAAAATATAAGCACTTGCCCATCCTATGTGAACAATACCTTATTCAGGTCTTGGGTATATTGAAATTCAAATATAAGCAGTCTCTTTTTAACCATAATCTCTATAGCTAGCTTAGTTGCAGAAATGAGATTTATTTAAAAAAACTACTTTATTCAGGCTGGAATTTGTTTTTATGCCAAGTTCAGAACTTCATAAAGAACAAATCAGTTTAGCCTACATTTAAAGAGAATTTGACCTGGTTTTAAAGCAAAAATGTAAAGTGCTTTCATGTGTGGTGATATGTAACATTATATCATTTATACTTTGTTTTTTCCTGTCTCCTGCATTTTTAAGAAAACTTTCACCTTAACCTTGAAAATATTAGTTTCTAGAACTTATATATAGACAGACTCCTTTCTTCTCTTTCTACAGCTAGAATGGCATTTCTCCCCCAATTTGGCTCTAGAGATTCTGTATCTAAAGCGAATGAAAGAATCTTTATGTGTGTAACATCTCTCAGGACTGTGCCTTCTTCATTACTGAAAGTGACCAGTGTATGCCCTTTACTCTGAAAACAGGCAACTCTTGATAGCAGAATACTGGTAGTGACTCTCCTAGATTTAGACAGTGTGATCTTGATGATACCGATTCCCACTGAGTTGGGGAACTCTGCAGCAGTGAACCAGGATCCAGAAACAAGTGCTTGAAAAGAAAACAAGTGCTTGGAAAGAGTGAGAGCTATGGGTCACTGAACAGGACTGGTCCAAGTGCCGGTTTCGATCATGCTATCAGATTGCTGTTGGCCACTGAAGAGATAAAGGGAGAAAGTATTTTGCTTGAAATTAGGCTAATTGTGAAAGAACACAAGCTTCCTCCTAGGGTCCCCGTAGGCTAGTCACCAAGCAGGGGGATATCCTTGGAACTACAGCCGGACAGGAGGGAAGACCCACTGACTTGTGGTAGGGGAAGATCCCTGTGTTGAACTGAACTCCCTCTGTACTTTCAGTAAGCATCCCCTGACCATGTTGGGCAAGCTTATTCTCTTCATGATGAGAGATTTGTCTGAGGTTCTCCAGGCTTGGGATCAGAACAGTCTTTCTATATGATCAAATCAGCAATTATATGCCCAAGAGTGAACAAAAATAATAATTCCGATTGTTAACCCCAGAACTGAGGCATCCTGCTGAGAGCCTGCCCCTTCCAAGTTGTCCCCTTGGGAGGCTCTGTACGTTGCTCCAGACGTTTTTGGCATTTCTTTCAACTATGCATTTACAGTCTACTACATAGGCTGTCCTCACTGTTGACAAATCTTTATAGAAGGATGAATAGTTAACTATATATTTGGAAATAGCCATAAGTCATTCTTAGACATGCTTGGCAGATGGTGTGGGTAAGTGATCAGGCCAACAATTTCATTTTGGGTTAAAAATGAGATTTAATATTCTCACATAGTCTATCTTCAGGTTTTTAAAGCAGTTTTGAAGAGATATTTCAAAAACTACTTTGAATAAGAGAAGTATCATGAAATAAATACATTATTTCTAGATGTGGCCTCTGATGATACTTACTCAAATTTACACATTCTGGTTATGTAGTTTGTGAAGTCTTGTCCTCCAGCCTTAAGACTTAAATTATTTCAAAATAGCATGAATAGCATTTGAAGCTTTCTATGGCTGGAGAGTATGCAAAACAAGTGAAACTGTTCGGAAAAATTGCTGCTAAATAGAATGGGGGAGACCTGTATTAGAGCTGCTTTACAAGTTAACCTTGCACTAGGCCTAGGTTCTCCTGTGGAAAGAGAATAATAATAATGATGTTCATGTCACAGGTTTGTTATGAGGTTTTCAAGGAGGTATTGCATATGAAGCATAGATCACAGTGCCTCATGTATTGTAGTGTTCAGTAAGTGTTAGCCATTTTTATCATGCTGTTGTGAGATGATAGATTGCCTGGGAGAGAGGAAGAATGGAGAAATCGGGGTATGGTGCTGTTTGGGAGATTTAAAAAGTGTGGATAGTAGAACAAGACTGGCCTCTCGTTGGTTTTTAGTTCCGCTAACCAAACCTGTTTTGTCATACTCCAGTTATATTTACTTTAACCTAGAGATATGTTGTGAATGACATGAGCAATATTTTAATTTTCTGCTATCCCTAAAAGAAAGTTTTATATTGAGATTCTGATCATATTCCAAATGGAAAACAAAACAACAAACTAATAATGTCAACATACCCCCAAAATGTGGTATTGAGGGTTAGAATATCACATTGTAATAAACCGTTTATATTATGTTCCCTTTGTGCATTAAACAAATGCACACCTTATCATTTGCATTATGTGCTTTTAAACAGATGAAGATGAAGATGGTGATCGAATTACAGTGAGAAGTGATGAGGAAATGAAGGCAATGCTGTCATATGTAAGTATACGACAAATGAAGACTATTTTTTAAAATGTTAACGTGATTGAGGATGCTGTTTCTTGAGCATGGTGAAGACAAGTAAATAAATCACAGTTGTCATACATTTTTCTATATAATAGGTAAAGGTTTCAAGGATTTCCGTATGTGAAAGTTAAGGGCATTATTTTCAAAAGACACTTACTGATCATATCATAAACATTAAGAATAATGCATCTTAATGACTTTTGCATTAGGTATGATGCAGACTAAATGGACTATCAATTTCCTGTATTTTTTATGCAGTACTTAAAGTAACGGCTCATTAAAAATGAACCCCTGGGCTCTAAAAAATTTTTCAAAATCTACTTTCAACTGGAGATCTCTCTCACCCTTCCAGACTATAGTTACAATGTAGCTGCAGGCTTAATATGGATACACGATTTAAAGATGTACTGTTGGTTATTTATGCACTACCCATAATACTCCCACCGAAAATGAACTACAGGGCTACTTACTGAATCAAAGTGATCTGAATATATTCTGAAACGACTTTTCTTTTGTGTTTAAAATTTTACTGAAAATCTGCATTAACAGTTATCTGATACTGAAGTAAACAAGAGAAAAGGGCATATTTCTAAAGCTTCAATACTAAGCTTGAAAAATTCAGCTATCATGAGGAGACATAGGTTACCTGAGTCTTGATTTGTGCCTTCCTCTCAAGTTTTGTTTTGTTATATCTGAGTCTGTAATCTGTTTACAAAACCTTTTCCAGTGGCCTGGTAGAAAGAGCATTGGACTGGAAGTCAGGAGACCTTAGCTCTACTGTGGTTTCTTGGCCCTAGGCAAATCACTTAACCTTTCAGTGCTGTAGTTGCCTCATCTGTCAATTGTGGATAATAATACTTGTCCTTTATACAGCACAGGGCCATTGTAATGATAAAATGGGAGAATAGATGTGAAAGCCCTTTGAAAAGTTAAAAGTTCTATACAAATGCAAATGATGGAATCATTTGGAATCATGTGGAAATGATGGAATCAGGGCTCTTGCTTTTCACTGAGACCCTAATCTTAGTCAACAGTTAGGTTGTAGGTTTTTGATAGACTTCAGCTTCAGCCAGGATATTGTTTCATTGTAATGAAAACTGTAAACTGTCTGTATGGGTTTCTGCCAATAGTTTTAATTTAGGGTAGGAGAATAGAGAACAAGAAGGATAGGATGATTAACAGAGCATTGCATTCCAACCAGCACAGAATAGGAAAAGTCAATTTCCCATTGACTTCGCATTAACTTATGTGAGAGTCTTTGTGTACTGAGAATTTAGAGCTGGGCTCATCAGTACCTTGAAAGGCAGAGTAGGATTGTCTGCTGAAAAGGTCTACCACTGGTATTGATAGATTGGCTAACTCTCCTGAGAATGTGACATGCTTATTTTTAGAAAACCCCCACACACAGATGGGTTCTAATTTTCTCACATATGTCCATTGCAGAGAACTGACATCAATATACTTTCATTATATATTCAACTTAACCACATGCAAAAGATATGTGCTTTTGGATATGATCTTACAAATTGTGCTTTTTGAAAATGTTAGTGGGTGTGGTTACAGTGATAATGATGATTTCCATTTCTAAGTTACTGCTATATACAAAATACTTGAGGTATTTAATTTTTTTAGTTTTAATAATCACTCTGTAAGACAGATATTATCATCCTTATTTTTTAGATGAGGAAGCTGTGGTTAAGAGATAAGCCCAAGGTCTTAGAGCTAGTATGAATGTGAATATGGAATTTAAGTTCAGTTTCTTTTCATGCCCAAGCTGTTGCTCATTTACTGTTTTACACTGTCTCTCCCCCACCTTCCTCTTTGCGGGATCTTTTTATGTCATCACTGTTATTTATTTTTTTTTCTCCGAGATGGAGTCTTGCTCTGTCACCCAGGCTGGAGTGCAGTGGTGCCATCTTGGCTCACTGCAACCTCTGTCTCCCGGGTTTAAGCAATTCTCCTGCCTCAGCCTCCTGAGTAGCTGGGATTACAGGCACCCACCACCATGCCTGGCTAATTTTTGTATTTTTAGTAGAGACGGGGTTTCATCATGTTGGCCAGGCTGGTCTCAAACTCCTGACCCCGTGATCCACCCGACTCGGCCTCCCAAAGTGCTGGGATTACAGGCGTGAGCCACTGTGCCCGGCCTATCATCATCATTATTAAATTCTGAATAATTTGGGTTTATATAATACCTTAGTTGTGATTTCTGCACCATATATTCCTTACAGCATATGCTTATTTTCTCAAATTCAGTGTTTAATTATTTTTGTGTTGTAGGAAAATATGATTACATAATCTTACATTACATGTCCTTAGTTTAAAAGTTTCTGAGATTACTTGGGTCCACTTTTTTTTATCTGAATAGAAGTCATCTATCTCATTGATGAGATAATTTAAAAAAATTTTTTGTAGAGATAGGGTCTTGCTTTGTTGCCCAGGTTGGCCTCAAACTCCTGGCCTCAAGTGGTCCTCCTGCCTCAGCCTCCCAAAGTGCTGGAATTACAGGCGTGAGCCAAGGTGCCTGGCCAGGTTGGCTGTCATTTTGATCTGTCTTGGTTCTTATGATTGAAATTTAAGGAGAACCATTTGGACCTAACCTTACAGTAGGTTTTGATTGGTAGTCCTCATGATTACCAGCATGTTCCTACAAATTTGCATTGGTCTTTATTTTGTAGGTTCAATTTGGCTCTGAAGTTTGAGTCCAGGATTTGGTATAAAGGCATAGGGAAGATACTGACAGATTACCACATTTTTATTGTTTTTTGCAAAAAGCTGTTTTTTTCTTTTGTTTTTGGTCTTGTTTTGTTTTTGAGATGAAGTCTCATTCTGTTGCCTAGGGTGGAGCGCAGTAGCCTGATCTCGGCTCACTGCAACCTCCACCTCCTGGGTTCAAGTGATTCTCATGCCTCAGCCTCCCAGGTAGCTGGGATTACAGGTGCCCGCCACCACACACGGCTAATTTTTGTACTTTTTGGTAGAGATGGGATTTCTCGATATTGGCCAGGCTGGTCTCGAACTCCTGATCTCAAGTGATCCGCACACCTTGGCCTCCCAAAATGCTGGGATTACAGTTATGAGCCACCACACCCGGCCAAAAGAGCTTAGTTTTTCATATAGAATTTAGTACACCTGTGGTCACCTTAGTATTTCTTTAAAAGCCATATGTGGGAAAGCAAAAATAGAGGCACTTTTACCATTAGTCCTTTAATCATTCTTTTTCATTGATTACAAAGGTTAAGTAAATAAACAGCCTATATCTCTGCATAAGAATAAAAACAAATTTGCAACCTCTGAGTTGAAACTTGAAGAATTACTTTTTCCCCCTCTTGGATGCAGGCATTTTCTGGCTTTGGGCCAGTACAAGTGTACATTTTTATCAGTAATTTAAATAGATTTTTGTATTAGACCTGAAAATGTTGCCTTTTTAATTGAAAACTTATCAATTATTTAAATCACTAGCAGCCTGAGGCTGTTAATTTTATGAGTGCCATAATAATGGCATACAGTGGTTTTTGATACATGTGACACGTGGAATATTGTATTATGGTAAGGATCTGTCATGACAATAGGTTGTTGTGTGCTGTTAAATAATAACCAACATATTAAACCAAAGTCTGTTGTCACACATTAGTACCATTTTATGTAAGTTATTTAGAAGTTGTATTCTTTTCTTCATTAGAGATATTTTAAAGAGATAACGAGAAGAAAACAAAGCTATAATAAATTGTCTTTTAAGAAAATGTAAAGTAATTTGGTCTCCAAGGAGATATTTAATGTATTGAAAGAATTCAGCAGCCAAGTGTTATTACAGCACCATTGTGATAGCTGCTCTGCATTTTGTTATGAGTTTGTGTTAATCAACAATCTGTTTTTATAGCATAGTTTCTTGTAAGTTATGTTGTTAGAATATTCCACTTCTGGGATCACGGCTTTTCCTCTGACACTATTGCATCTTTTTAATTCCTCCATAAAGTATTTTTTTAATTAGAATTTGAAATGCTTTATTAGAAAAAAAATACACACAACCTACATATTCTGAAAGCTAAATACCTGATCATTGCTAATTAAATATTCCCTTAATGTAGTTTAAATTTTGTTGTTGTTGTTCTCATTTCCTCCTCTCATTTTCTAGAAAGATTGAAAATAGCGTGCTGCTTTTTTCCTTCCATTTTTTTGTGTTTGTTGTCTGGTAGTTCTATGGAGGCCCAGTTCTAGGAGGGGATTATTTTACTGTTAACCTCTTCTTTTGGGTGACCTTTCATTAAGAAATTCAGCCAATACATCTTGCTTTTGTAAGTAGATTTATATTTGTTTCTGCTAAATCCTGTGTCTAGGGATTTATTACACCTGGTTCTCTTAATATTGAGAGGCTTGTGTGAGTAGAACACAGTATTAACAAAAATAATTTTCATCATTTTGTCTATTCTTACTCTTTATATCATTTTTTCCCACATTGCCAGGAGAGTATGGCATACATTTTACTGTAGTGCCTCCCATTATGAGACCTTGTATTATATTCAGTACAAGAGTCCTTGTATTTAAGTGAAGTGTAAGTATTCCCTTTGGTGTATTTGACCACAGTGTACCCTGTCAGACGTTGAGTACTATGAGGGAAAAATACTTTTTGACCTGTGGAGCACCTTATAAATTGGGATATGATTGGCTTTATCCTAATATACATAACTTGGACACTGCCTCTAAAATCATGCAGTTACTCAAGTAGAGTTGGAAGGTAACCACAGAGGTTTTGTTCAACTCTTTCATTTTACAAATAAGGACATTGAGGCCCACAGAGAATAGAAGATTCAGATATCAGTTGGAAGTCACATGGCTAATTAAAGGGAAGGCCTGGATACAGACTCTCAGTCTCTTTGCTCCTGGTTGTTTTAAATAAGGTTTTTGTTTTGGTCTCTATTATAGTCCTGCTCAGCTTTGCAAATACCGCTTTTTCCTGAGTGTAAAAAATAATACTTATTACCAAAATGTCACTGTACTTGAGTTTGTAGAGAAATGTAAAAAATACTCTGTTGGCTGGGCGCGGTGGCTCACTCCTGTAATCCCAGCACTTTGGGAGGCTGAGGCGGGCGGATCATGAGTTCAGGAGATCGTGACCATCCTGACTAACACTGTGAAACCCCATTTCTACTAAAAATACTAAAAATTAGCCGGGCGTGGTGGCATGCGCCTGTAGTCCCAGCTACTCGGGAGGCTGAGGCAGGAGAATTGCTTGAACCCGGGAGGCAGAGGTTGCAGTCAGCCGAGATCACACCACTGCACTCCAGCCTGGGCGACAGAGAGAGACTCCGTCTCAAAAAAAAAAAACAAAAAACAAAAAACAAAACTCTATGGGCGTCTGAAGATTTAAAGGTTTTGTCCTTACCTACAAGGCTGTGTTTTACCTTGTTTACCAAATTCGTTGTCCATTTAGAAGTTGAATATTTAATAGCATCAGGGCCTTAGCTATTAGGAAGTTTTCTTTAAAGAAGAAAGAGGTTAGAAGCTCATTTTCCACATGGTGCTTTCAAATATGCCACATATTAAATAGGTTCTACTTTGAACTTAACTTTGCAGGTGGCAAAATCAGTTCAGCTTTCAATGAGTTGTTAGTCCCCTAATTCAATGCAATTTATCCAAACAACTGATTACACAGTATATTCTTCAGAGAAGGTGGAGAAATGGTGAAAAGAATGAGAAAGGGAAACTGAAGGAAATAAATTGTTTTGGGGATTTGTTTATTTACTCAAATAATGACATGCTGCAAGCTGTAAGTAAGGTTTTTGTTTTGTTTTCTTATCCTAGTCAAAAAAGAAAACTTTTTTCCAGAGACAGATTATTTTAATTATCTTCTCTGTTTGGAACACTTGGATGCCTTTGAAATAGTGATAAAAGTGTAGTGACCCCTTTTAGCCCCTGTTGTGATCTATGTTGGAGCCTGTTTGGTAGCAAGGAGCAGAAGCATATTCAAGTTTGCATCAGAACGAGGGATTTATTACGTGGCTCTTGGAAGCAAAGGAAAAGATAAGCACGAGTAGGCCTCGGTCTTGGTGGCACCAGGGCACTCTGGGGACCACTGGAATAGGAGGTTTGGACCACCAACATTTTGTCATTTATATGGCTCTGCTCCCAGTTCAGTTCCATCTCTGTGGAGGGTTCCGCTTAGCCTATTTATAACAAAATGTCTCATTTGGCTTGCTGTCTGCATGGCCTGATAGTCCTGTTTTATTTAAGTGGCAGGTTCCCTGAAGCTGCTATTAAAACTTCTACTTTAAGAGGAATAGCAGAATTGCTACAGCCTAAAAATCAGGTGAAAGGTCAGTGTGGACACTACCCCAAGCCAACCAAGGTAATAACTCTGAAAGTTTCAGCTGAGAGGATCCCATAAATTTTGGGCCTGTTGCTGAAATACAAATTTAAACTCCTTCTGCCAACACATATTACCTTAAACTTAGCCAATTTGAATTTCATCTGCTATTGGCTGCCCAAACTTCTATAGGACATGAGCCTATAAATGAGCCTATACATGAGCCTATAAATAGGGCCCAGAGTTGGTCCCTGTTGACCTTCACATTGTGATTTTCTTTCTCATCATCTAATCAATCTGTGACCATATGTGGACCCTCGGTCAAGTCTTTTAAGGAAGAGCTTGTACACATTGTAGTCTCCTCATGACAGGAGCAATGAGTTATTGAGGAGTCAGAGCCTGAAGCCAGGTAAGTAAATGTAGCTATTAATTTGATATTCAAAATAGATTGGCTTCATATGTTATTTTTGACCACTGGGGCAGTTGTGTGCTCTGTGAGAGGTCAGCATCATAAAGGAAAAGCCTCTTAATGTAAAGTATGAGAAATAATTGAAAGAAGGTGTAACTAATGACACATCTGAGTAGCGTTATAATTGAATTTGTAGCCATTTGATAGAGTTAAGATTGTTGAGTTCTTCACTGGGAAAACTAACAAATTAACTATGGACTGCAAATAGTTGGTTAGTTTATTGATTATTGCTGTAATTACTGACTGAGCTACATATAGGGTATGCTTGCAGTATTGACAACAGGAATTTGAAAATTTTATCATTAGTATGAAAAAAACAGCATGAGTATTCCTTATAAGTGAAATACTGTACCAATTATGTTGTCTGTTAGGCATGCTAAGGAGAGATTTGAGAAACTCTCCTGTTATAAATGTATGGAAGAATAATAAGTAGGCCTGGTATCTCCTCTGTACGTGAGACTTGCTGCTGAATAAGTTGGAAGGTATGACCAATGAGAGTCGTTACTATGTCTATATCAGTTCCTCTCTGGATTCTTCCTGTAAACATTTGTGCCCTGTCTGTAATGTGCTAGGCACTATATGGCAGTGATTTCTCAGGTTTTTGAAGGCATAGTCCTTTTTGAAAATCTATGGGAAGTTGTTTATTTTTTTCCCCCAGAAAATTCACATAATGCAGCATTTCACCAGCTTCAGGGATCTCCTAAAGCCCATATAGATCCCAGGTTAATACCTCTGGCATAAGAGGAAATAAAATATACAAGGCATGGTTCCTGCCCTTGTTGAGCTTCCAAAAGAGAAACAGTGTTCCCCACAATACCCATTTACTTTATTATTTATAGTACTGTAGTAATTGAGGGGAAGGGAGGGGATACTGACTCAACCTCAATAAACCAGTTAAATTCTACCACTGTGCTTTGTCCAGATATCTCAGTCGCCTTGTTTTGTGGTTTCTGTGTCACCCTATTGTTGCGAACATGTTTCTTCTATGTACTCTTACTTGGAAATGAGAGATTCAAGGCACCATTTCCTATTTCAAGATTTTTTTTTTCAAGTACTTTTTAAGAAGGTTTCCCATATACCAGCTCCTTTAATTTTGATCTTCTTAACATCTTTATAAGGTCAGCAAGGCAGGTTTTTTCCCCATTTTTACAGCAGAGGATACAGAGGCATAAACAATTGTGTGCCTTTCTTGAGGTCACACAGCTAGTCAATAGAGAGCTGGGGCCTGAGGTCACTCACTCGCTGGTTTGTTTCCTCATTTATCCAATCAGTTTTTCATGCAGCAAATGTTTATTGGATAGCAGTTCTCTGGCCAAGTGCTATGCAAGGTGGTGGGGGTGCAGTGAGCGTACAGTTCATGCCCTCCAGGAGCTCATGGTCCAGTCAGGGAGATTAACAAAAAAGGAAACAGAGTTCAGTGTGGGAAGACAAGAAAAACTCATAATTACCAAGCAGAGTGATAAATGATATAATACACCTAAGCATTAGGTGCTCCATGAGCACAAGAAGTGTCTAATCTAGCTTTGGGGACCAAAAAGGCTTCCTGAAGAGGGCAGTGTCCAGGTGGAGTAAGTTAGGACAAGGGGACTAGGAAGGATGTTTGGGGCAGAAAGAACAGTGTGTTTAAAGAATGCCTGGTGAGTCAGTAGGAGCTGCCTGTGATTCAGTCTGTATGGACAGTGACGGGGGAGAGGGTGGGAGATGGGACTTGGAGGAAGGTGGGTTAGACCATGGAGGGCCTTAGCTTGAGGGAACAGGGAAGTGACATGATCATATCTCATATTGTCAGAGGCATTTGAGCCATAGCGACTCTGTTAGTCTGTTTTCATACTGTTATCGGAAAGGGGTCCCAATCCAGACCCTAAGAGAGAGTTCTTGGATCTTGTGCAAGAAAGAATTCAGGGTGAGTCCGCAGTGCAAAGTGAAAGTAAGTTTATTAAAAAGTAAAGTGGTGAAAGAATAGCTGCTCACTCCATAGAGTAGGACGTTCCCGAAAGTAGGAGGATGAATGTGCCCACCCTACGTATGATGTTTGTTTATGTATAGGATAAAAAAGGATCATGGGGAGATGTGCTCGGCTACAAGGGTTTGTGATAAAGGATTCATTTTCTTAATTACTATATTTTGTAAGAATTGATATTATTATTATTATTATTTTTTTGAGACAGAGTCTTGCTCTGTTGCCCAGGCTGGAGTGCAGTGGTTAGATCTTGGCTCACTGCAAACTCACCTCTCGGGTTCAAGTGATTCTCCTGCCTCAACCTCCTGAGTAGCTGGGACTACAGGCACCTGCTACCACGCCCAGCTAAGTTTTGTATTTTTAGTAGAGACGGGTTTTCACTATATTGGCCAGGCTGGTCTCAAACTCCTGACCTTGTGATCTGCCTGCCTCGGCCTGCCAAAGTGCTGGGATTACAGGCGTGAGCCACCGTGCCTGGCCTGATATTATTTTGTTTAAAGCAAAATTAGGAATGCTTCTGTTCTCAAGATATTAGGGTATCAGGACATTCCTGAATCTGGGTATGTTTAGTAAACGTTATCAATCTGTTCCCTTAATCATAAATAGCTAGAGCCTAGGAATACCTAACTTCCTGGGAATGTAGCCCGGGAAGTCCCAGCCTCATTTTTCCTAGCCCTCACTCAAGATGGAGTTGCTCTGGTTCAAATGCCTCTAACAACATTGCTATAAAGAGCTATTTGAGACTGGGTAATTTATAAAGAAAAGAGGTTTAATTGACACAGTTCTGCATGGCTGGGGAGGCCTCAGGAAACTTACAATCATGGCAGAAGACAAAGGGGAAGCAAGTACTTTCTTCACAGGGTGGCAGGAGAGACAGTTGGGTAGAGGGTGGGGCGGGAGTTGCCACACACTTTTAAACCATCAGATCTCGTGAGAATCCACTCACTATCATGAGAACAGCAAGGGGGAAATCCACCCCCATGATCCAGTCATCTCTCACAGGACCCCTCCTCCAATTCAACATGAGATTTGTGGGCGGGGACACAAATCCAAACCATATCAGACTCCATCTTGAATAGAAGCTAGGTAAAATGAGGCTGAGACCTGCTGGGCCGCAGCCCCAGGAAGTCAGGCATTCTTAGTTACAGGATGTTTAGAGTTAAGGGAACAGGTTAATAGCGTTTACCAAACAGATTCAGGACTTAACAGACCCAGGGAATGTCCTGATGTCCTGATATCTTAAGAACAAAAGCATTCTGAGTTTTGCTTTAAAGATAATATCTTTAAATAATAATATCTTCTTGTGGAAGACAGTAGTTACACAAAGATGAATAATCCTGTGTCACCAGCCCTTGTAGTGCAGCGCATCTCCTCCATATGGTTTTTTGCTTTGTTATTTTACATATAAACAAACATTGTACCTAAGGTGGATGTGTTCCTCCTCTTGCTTTTGGGAACACCCAGCTCTGACTGGGTTTATTGGTGGAGCCATTCTTTTGTTCCTTTACTTTCTTAATAAACTTGCTTTCACTTTACTCTGTAGAATCACCCCAAATTCTTTCTTGCACGACATCCAAGAACCGTCTCTTGCGGTATGGATAAAGATCCCTTTCTGATAACAGTATTTCTCAAGAGTGGCTTGGGGTAGAGAATTTATGAAGCATGGAAGCCACTTAGGGGGCTGTTCCTTGTGAAAGACAATAGTGGTCACTGGACTGGTGAGAAGTTAACAGATTTGAGAAGTGGGGAGGATGTCAAGTTAATAAAATTTAGTAGGCCGGGCATGGTGGTTCATGCCTGTAATCCCAGCACTTTGGGAGGCAAAGGTGGGTGGATCACGTGAGGTCAGGAGTTTGAGACCAGCTTGGCCAACATGGTGAAACCTCATCTCTACTAAAAATACAAAAATTAGCTGGGCATGGTGGTGGGCACCTGTAGTATCAGCTACTCGGGAGGCTGAGGCAGGAGAATCACTTGAACCCAGGAGGCGGAAGTTGTATTGAGCCAGGATCGCACCATTGCACTCCAGCCTGGGTGACAGAGCAAGACTCCATCTCAAAAAAAAACAAAATAAAGCCAGGTGCGGTGGCTCACATCTGTAATCCCAGCACTTTGGGAGGCTGAGGTGGGCGAATCATGAAGTAAAGAGATCGAGACCATTCTGGCCAACATGGGGAAACCCCGTCTCTACTAAAAATACAAAAATTAGCTGGGCATGGTGTCGGGCGCCTGTAGTCCCAGCTACTCAGGAGGCTGAGACAGGAGAATCATTTGAACCTGGGAGGCGGATGTTGCACTGAGCCGAGGTCGTACCACTGCACTCCAGCCTGGGCGACAGAGTGAGACTCCATCTCAAAAAATAATAATAATAATAAAATAAAATAAAATTTAGTGGTTAAATACGGGGGAGAAGAGAAGAGAGATGGTTTGGATTACTTCCAGATTTCTGGTTTGGGAAACAGGGTCATAGTGATGGTATTTCCTGAGACCATAAACCCAGGCAGCAGAAGACAGGTCTAGGGTCTGATAGGGGATAGGAGAGGAAATCAGTTTTGGACCTGTTGAATTGGAGGGGGCTCTGCACAATCAACTGGTTATGTTTCAGAACTTAGGAGAGAAATCTGGGCTGGAAATAAAGATTTGTGATTCATCAGCTCCTAATTAGTCTCAGTGATTCCTCTGGTAGTTGAAACTTTGAAGTGGCTGAAGTAACTCAAGGAGAGTGTAAAATGAGAAGGTTAATGAAAAACAGTGGGGGAAATCCTGCATTTAAAGGAGAGATGGGGTAATAACCACTTACAGGAAACCGAATGGAGTGGTTGGAGAAGTAGGAAAACCCATGGAGGTGGCGGGGCGGGGGAGGGCAGTGGGGGAGTGGTTGTTGCCAAAGAAAGAGCCAGAGGTCACCTAGGTCACCCATCAGCACAGATGTCTTCACACTGCTTCGCCAGCCTCTGAAAGATCAGAGGATATAACCTAACCTGCACAGGGTGTGAGCGAAGCCACAGCTCTCCACCAGCTCAGCAGTCTACCAGGTAACCCTGCCTATTTAGGTAAATGTTTTGAGGTATGAGAAATATGAGATAACCTACTTCTTAACTTGTAAGCAATAAATATACATTTTATGCCCTGAGTGCATGGCATGGCCTAGGATGAAAGGAGTAATTTTTTTGTTTGTTTGTTTACTGATAAACCATTTGCTTCATCTGTTAAATAGAGGTGATGATACTTATAGAATAGGATAGGATTGTAAGAAACTAAGTGAATAAACGTAGATATGTAGTGCTGAGCCTAACACACATAGGTATCCAATGAGTGAGGGTTAGTTCTCTCCCTCTATCTCTATCTCTCTATCTATGTCTCTGTTTTCTTTTTTTCTTTCTTTCTTTTTTTTTTTTTTTTTAAGATGGAGTCTTGCTGTGTCGCCCAGGGTGGAGTGCAATGGCACGATCTCAGCTCACTGCAACCTCTGCCTCCTGGGTTCAAGCAATTCTGTCTCAGCCTCCTGAGTAGCTGGGATTACAGGTGCACACCACCACGCCTGGCTAATTTTTATATTTTTAGTAGAGACAGGATTTAACCATGTTGGCCAGGCTGGTCTTGAACTCCTGACCTCAGGTGATCTGCCTGCCTTGGCCTTCCAAAGTGCTGGGATTACAGGCATGAGCCACTGCTTCCATCCTTCTCTCTTTCTTAATAGAAAATTTGTGCCTCATAAACTTAAACTGTGCTGTTTTGGAACTCAAGTTTTTAAAAAAAATATGGCAGATTTCCATGAAGAAAAAAATGTAATTATTGATTGAATTGTGCCATTAGCATTAGAATTAGATTTATAACAAATATGAACACTGTAGTAAACTTGCAAACAAAACAAAGCAAAAAATTGCACTTGTTATCCCCTTGTTGAATCTGGCCCTCTGTTTCAAATTAATTAGATTTTTGGTAACTATGCTAAACTTTGTCACATCCTTATTAAAATGGCTGAAGAATTTTGAAGAACAGCTCAGAGGGACTCTGAAACTAATCTGAGTCTAGTACTGGAGATTCCATTAGCAATTGCAAAGCTGATTGATCTTTTACCCAGTTAGCTTATTGATTATCGCTGCAGTTACTGCATGTAACGGATTATGCAAGGGGTAACAGGAGAAAACACATTTTATAATTGCTGCTGATGTATTCAGTTTGGGCACAATATTTCATACTCTATATAATTATTTCTGCATTTTTAAGTGCTGCAACACTTCTAAGATAGAAAGTTTGCTTAATATTGTTTCAATATGAGGAGGTGTACTTTTAAATTTCTTCACTAATAATGCATTACAGTTTACCAAGTGCCTTCACTAATTTTATTGCTGCAGTTTAATTTTTGAGCCTCACAGTAACCCTATATATTAGGGTAAATATTTTTATGCTCATTTGGAGGAAACTGATGTTTAATAAAGTTAAATGTCTTCCTGAAGGCTACACAAGTTAATGAGTGGCAGACTTAGAATTCAACCCCATTTCAATCAGTAAATATTTATTAAACACCTACTATGTGCAGAGCTTTGTGTTAGGGCTAATAAATGCCAGGATAAGATTATAGACCTGAAGATGAAGTTATTTGGATAACTTGAAGTAATATTATGAAGGTTACTTTGTTACATTTCTGTCCAAGCTATCATGTTCAGTATCTTAGTGTACAAAGTTTAGGGGTGTTTTTTTGGTCGTTGCTGTTTGTTTCTTTGTTTTTTTCTTTTCTTTTGGTTTTGGTCATTTCTGCTTATTTTATCACTATTTAGAACAAAATTGGAGAGAATCCCTTTAAAGGAAGAGTATATAGAAATGACACTAATAGATCCAGATCTAAAAACAATTTGCTGGCCGTGTGCAGTGGCTCACGCCTGTAGTCCCAGCACTTTGGGAGGCCAAGGCAGGTGGATCACCTGAGGTCAGGAGTTTGAGACCAGCCTGGCCAACATGGTGAAACCCCATCTCTACTAAAAATACAAAAATTAGCCGGGCCAATGGTGGGTGCCTGTAATCCCAGCTACTTGGGAGGCTGAGGCAGGAGAATTGCTTGAACCTGGGAGGTGTAGGTTGCAGTGGGCCAAGATTGTGCCACTGTACTCTAGCCTGGGTGACAGAGCAAGACTCTGTCTCAAAAAAAAAGAAAACCCCAATTTGTTTTGCAGTTTATTAGTTGCTGTCTTCTCTGTTTTCCCATGTGAGCCTCACAGCTATCCTCTGGGTAGAGCCCGTTTTGATTTTACAAATGAGTAACATGAGGCACAGTGAGCATTTTGTCATGGAGGTCACATGCTTGGAGACAACAGTTAGTGATGAAGCTCCTGGGTTTGAGCCCTCTGATTCATTCATGTGCCTTGCTCATCTCACTGAGCAGCATGGACCTGGTGGCCGGTCAGGACTGCTCTGTGCTAAGAGGTACCATGCATGGCCCTGCATTTTATCCTTATCCCATGGGGAATGCTCCGTAGGCAGTAGCCTGAGTTTCTAGGCCTAGTGCCTTGTTGGTGGCTGTTCCTCAGGGGCCAGTTGTGTAGGGCCCACACTGTGGTTTTGATTACCTCCCTTTACAGCATGTCCTTGATGGTGAATTACTTCGCTATGTGGAACATAAGCTTCTCTATTAATACAGACACAGATCAAATGCAGTAGTCCAGCAGGAGAAAATATACTTGGATTTAGAGGAAATATAAAAAACAAAAAACACAACCTAACTACTCGCTTTAGAGAAACTGTTAAGTGGCATACTTGATATCATTACTGTGACTGTGTTAATTGTAGTACAGAGAGATGTTTATAGATGGCTTAAAAATTCTCACAATGATTATACCAGTGTATATAGTTTGCCAGTTGATTTGGCACAGACCTAAAATGAAAGGAAAACCATTTTTATTTATTTATTTATTCTGTGAGGTAAATAAATAAAGCTGGAAAACAGGTCAATTTCATGCATGCAAGGTTTTATAGTAGGAAAAAAAAGCATTGCACCTGTTCTGACCCTTTACATTTGAGGTTCTTTGTTTTCAAACTTGACCCCAAGCACCAGTTTTAGACATCTCTATAATTAACTTGTTAGATAAAGTGTAAGGATATTTTATTTGTCTTGATTTCTAGGACAATGGCAAAGTAGTAACTGAAATTACTAGCCTATTGTACATAGCAGTTAATTAAAGAAAAGCATTAACTATAGGAGAACACCACCACTGCTGTTGTCTTGTATCAGTACAAAAAGGCAGTAATTTTTTTGACAGCCACTGATTGGAAAGTTGCTTGCAGCCTTCCAGAAGCAAGGGGGTACATGCTGTGGATCAATAACCGGCAAATTTCCCATTAAAAAGAATACCTGAGCAATGTTCCAAATAGCCACTGGCATCTTAATTTTCCATGGAAACCTCAAATACTTGTGTGCCGAGGACAAGTCATTTTCGGACAATTTTTCCAGACTACTTGTTAACAGTTATTGCTGTCCCAAAAGGTTGACAGCCTACATGATTGATATTTCATTTACTTGTCATCACTGTTTGAGTAATGGCGAGTGCTGTATTTCTGTGGTTTTAAGGAACAGAATCTCCTGAAAGACATTTGCCTTAGTATGTATTCCAGAGAGTGTTTCACATGTTATGCCGTATGTATATAAGTTTTTATGTCTGTAGAAGGAGAGAATCACTTCCTTTACAGTTTGAAACCCTTTGGAGAGCTGGGTACACTTATATCAGTGCATAGCTATCCAACATCCACCTTCACTTCATTTGTTATTAGTGCGAACAGCCTTAGATGTATTAACTTGTGATTCCCAAAATGATGTGGCATTTTATAGCTCCCCTTTATTTTCAAGAGGAAAAAAAAAACCCTTGCTCTTGTAATAATTTTAATGTACATAAAAGCAATAGGAAGATATATGTGATATCTTCTAAAAAAATAAACTTTTAAAGAATGTCAGCAAACAATGGTAATCAAGGAGGGATTTCCTAAACATATCGTATTGAAATAATATGCACATGTTTTTAATAAACAGTGAGGATGAAAAGGATGTTCTGCTCTTTGACAGCCCCTCAAAACATAAAATCAGCAGTTTTCATTGTGGATATTTTTCCACTAGGAACATCACTTTGTTATTTGTCGAGCATTATAAGATGTGAGAGCACAGAAGCCATCTCCAAGTTAGGTGGACATATGCTCACAAATTAGCGGAGTGGTAATCAAACCACAGTACCACCTACTGAATAATTTGTGTTTACTAAGGAGTGTGAAAGCTTTTTCACTTAGAACTTTATTTTTTGTGTGCAGAATTTTACAGTGCAATTTGATCCGTACTAAAGTGTTTATAAGGCTAAAGCATAAAAGGTATGTTTGTTTGAAACTAGGCTACCTTTTTATCATGTTAATCCTGTCATCTTTGGATGGGTTGTATTTTGCTATTTCCACAGTCTCTGTGATTTCGATTTCCATTATCTGTGCATTTTATACACAAATTGAATAATGTTTGATTAACTGGCATGTAGGTCCAAGCCCAATGTGAAGCTTCTTCATTTTGCTTTGCAAAATCCAGGGAAAAAGAGCAAGAGGCAATTTGGGAAATTCCACTAAAATGCTTTATGTGTCGTCTAAATATATATCATTTTCAAATATTTCTTAAATACTAATATAAAGTCTTAATCAACACTTTTACTCTTAAAGATAAATGCCAGGGTGAAGGCTAACACACTGGACTTTCAATCCTAAATATTCACTATAGTCATTTTGATGTGCCGGTAGGGGAAAAGTATTCTCAAGGCTGATATGTATATACCAGCAATTTACAAAAGTACTGTGAATTAAAACAACCCATAAGTGTCTGTTCCAGTATTCATACCTTACTGAGTAATCTCTTTCTATAATCTCTTTGCAGTATTATTCCACAGTAATGGAACAGCAAGTAAATGGACAGTTAATAGAGCCTCTGCAGATATTTCCAAGAGGTAATGTTGAGCAAATTCTAATCAACAGTGATTATTTCAGTAAACTGTTTCATCAACAGTTATGTTTCCAAAGGTTTAAATGCACATAACATGATGTTTAGCTCTTAATTCGAAAAACAAAAGAAGTATTCATTATCGTGGGGATTGCAGGCTATATTATAGTTATGGCAGATAAAATATCTAATTTACTAGAGTAAATTAAACTAACTAGATTGTTTTTTGTTTTTGAAGTACATACTTACATTAGCTTAAAGAACTCTTTTGGGGGTCCACATGGTTTCTAAAGCAAGGCAAATGAATGACTTTAATTCTGGATATTTATAAATTGTGGCTCATGATGGTGGCCAAAGCTGCTATTGAGGAGAAAGCTTTCAGCTAGCACAGAAGCAAAGATTTACTGAGGTGTTAGGAGAGAAATTTTGGTGGAATGTTTGGTATCTGGTTTTTTGAGGAGGTATTTTCTAAATAATTGAAATTCTTCATAAATAGAAATTTGATTATCTCCAAAAATATGAGCTGATGAGAGTAAGTTTCAGTGAATCACTTGGTCAGATAATTTTCTTTTTCCCTTTTAGGTTTGGCAGTACTATCCTTGTATCGGATATGATTGTTCAACCGTGTATAAATGTTCCCTCAAAATTTGAATAATGGTGAAAAAGAACAGTTTAATTATATAAACCATTAAGTCTTTCACCCGTTATACATTGCCCCACTTGGAATCCATGTTTTCTAACTAATGGAACAGATAAGGAAATTCTCTAAGTAACCCTTCTAGAAATAACTTAATTGAAATAATTAAAAGTTAAACTTACCTTCGTTAACTGATACTGTACAAATAATCATGGTATGAGTTTTCCAATTAAACATTCTAGACTTTCATTACCTGTAACTCTCTGAAGTTTGAATGGCTCAATTAACCAGTAGGCTCCTATTTGCACTGATAAAGTCTCCAAAGGCAGCTGTCTTGGCCAACCCACAAGAAGATCTGGGTTCAAGAATAATACTGCTCTTCTAGCATATGTGTGGGCAGCAGAATCAGGAGTGCTTAGCATATTACTAGTAACTTATTCAAGTGCTAAGTAAGTACAGTTGGGCTATTTAAGGCCAGTGATAGTCCAAAACAAGGATTGTGATTAATCCACTTCTGTTGTACTTGAAGAATAAGCACTGAAACAGAAAAAAAAGTTGCTATTTCTGTTTATTAGTCCAATGATTAGGATGTAGATTATTTCTTTTTTTTTTTTTTTTTTCGAGACAGAGTCTCGCTCTGCCACCAGGCTGGAGTGCAGTGGTGCAATCTCAGCTCACCGCAACCTCTGACTCCCTGGTTCAAGTGATTCTCCTGCCTCAGCCTCCTGAGTAGCTGGGATTACAGGCTTGTGTCACCACACCCAGCTAATTTTTGTATTTTTAGTAGAGACAGGGTTTCACCATGTTGACCAGGATGGTCTTGATCTCCTGACCTCATGATCCACTCCCCTCGGCCTCCCAAAGTGCTGGGATTACAGGCGTGAGCCACCGCGCCCAGCCAGGAGGTAGATTATTTCTTAATGTTTGCAGTGACTGGAAAATTTAGGCAAGTTTCAAAATTCTTTCTTCACAAGGAGTAGTATTTTACAAACTGAAAATTTCCATTAATTTCTCTATTGACATTATAGCTCTGCCATAGAAAACCCTAATTGCAGTATCCTGGAGAAATATACTTCCAGGCAGGGCACAGTGGTTCATGCCTGTAATCTCAGCACTTTGGGAAGCTGAGGCAGGTGGATTGCTTGAGCTCAAGAGTTTGAGACCAGCTTGGGCAACATGTCAAAACCGTCTCTACCAAAAAAATACAAAAATTAGCCAGGCGTGGTGCACACTCCTGTTGTCCCAGCTACTTGGTGGGCTGAGGTGGGAGGATGGCTTGAGCCCAAGAGGTTGAGGCTACAGTGAGCCATGTTTGTGCCACTGTACTCCAGCCTGAGTGACAGAGCAATACACTGTCTCAAACACACACACACACACACACACACACACACACACACATCCAATGTTGTGGGTCTTCATTTGTCTCTAAAAAAATTTTTTTAGTTATCTTCTTCCAAATTCTTTCAAGTTTTGTTTGTTTTCTTTCCTTTTGTGAGCAGTCCTGTCATTCTCACTGTTCATTGCATTATGCTTCTTCCCATGATAATCACAACCATTTTTAGATGTCTGCTCTGTTAAGGCATTAATATTGCTTTACGCGTCATCATCTGTAATCCTCCTGATAGTTCTGCCTATTAGGTATTACTTTTTCCAATTTATGGACGAGAATATTGAGATTCAGAGAGGTTAAGTAACTTCAGAGTCACACAGCTTATAAGTGCTTACTATGCCCTTTGAGTAAGAATTTCATTTAAATTATAATATGATTAAAATGGAAAGGCATATATATTAAAATATAATTAGAGTGTGTATGGGAGTAGTTTGGAGGGCTTGTTTTGGAGTGGAGAGGAGTATGTTATGGGGAGAGGATACTTAAAGGAGGAAATTATATGAGATGTCATTGTCATATGTAGTCTTAGCATAAAACCCACTAGGCTGCAATAAATTGTTAAACATAGTCTTTCAAAGCCAAATTTAAATATTTCAGAATATGAGACTGTCTTTTTATTTCTGTGTTTTTTTAATATGCTATGGTATAATTGTTTCTAGTTTTTGATAGTCTTTTGCTTTTTGCTACCTGTCTACATCGAATGTACATTTCATCATATGTAGATAAGTGAAATTATGCAAATTTACATAATCGACATGTAGACATACTGGGTATATTTCCTGTGTCTACCTAGTTGGTTAGAGGCCCTCAGATCTTAAATTTTATGGTTAGGCCCCATGTTAAAAAGAATCTTTAGACTGAACAAGTAGGAAGGATAGGAGAAAATGATTGTTTCCTTATTTATTATTTATTTATTTATTTATTTATTTATTTTGGAGACAGAGTCTCACTCTATCACCCAGGCTGGAGTGCAGTGTGTGCTCACGGCAGCCTTTATCTCCCCAGGCTGGAGCAGTTCTCCCGCCTCAGCTCCTGAGTAGCTGGGGCTACAGGCATGTGCCACCACGCTGGGCTTTTTTTTTTTATTTTTTAATAGCGACAAGGTATCACAGTGTTGCCCAGGCTGGTGTCAAACTCCTGAGCTCAAGCAATCCTCCCACCACCACTTCTCCAAGTGCTGGGATGAAAGGCATGAGCCACCATGCCTGGCCATAATTCTGATCTAATAACATGTTCTCCTCATTCCAAGTAGCACAGTTGCCTTGGATAGTAACTCCCAGGTCATGGCTAAGTCCTCTCCATTGTTAAAAGATATGTTAAATATTAATAAGTGTGAACATTGACTAGCTTTATAGTAATTCCTGACCCGATAACTTTAGGAAATATGAGGTTACTGGGTTTTTTGACTGCTGTTTACATCTCCAGTTATAAAAGTTTGAGAAGTCAATTGAGGAGTGAGGCAGATGTTAAGGTTAGAGATAAGAGTTGATGTTTGTCTCTGATTCCTTGGCTAGCCACTTTGTTTAAATGAAATTTATGAATGCACTGCTTACTTCAGTGGAAATATTTTGAAGTGTTGTCTTAGGAAGTATTGATGGTCCCTCAAGGACCAGACGTCAAATGCATGTGACTGTAGTTCAAAAGGTTAATTTCCATTTTAAGGAAAGAAGATTTTGAGTCTTAATTTTAATACATTTTAGAAAGGCAAGTAAAAACATTTTGTTATGGTTTAGATATATTTTCTAGGAAAAATAACATAATAAATTTGAGTATATTTGGAATATACAAAATGAAAGCAACTGCAGTGTTTTGTAATTATTACCCATATCTTCTCCTTTTTTTTTTTTTTTTTTTTTTTTTGAGACAGAGTCTCGCTCTGTAGCCCAGGCTGGAGTGCAGTGGCGCGATCTCAGCTCACTGCAAGCTCCGCCTCCTGGGTTCACAACATTCTCCTGCCTCACGACATTCTCCTGCCTCAGCCTCCCGAGTAGCTGGGACTACAGGCGCCCGCCACCATGCCCAGCTAATTTTTTGTATTTTAGGTAGAGACAGGGTTTCACCATATTGGCTAGGTTGGTCTTGATCTCTTGACCTCATGATCAGCCCACCTCAGCCTCCCAAAGTGCTGGGATTACAGGCATGAGCCACTGCACCCAGTCATTACCCACATCTTATTATTAATTTCTTGTTGTCAGAAACAGGAAAACGACATGTACATCTGAGAGAGGAGCAAAAAAAAAAAAAAAAAAAAAAAAAATCAAATTAATTCGTCCCCAATCAATCAAAATTGATGGCCCCTTAACATACAATTTGTAGGGCACTATAGTTTTCAAATAGAAGCAGTCTATAACATGGGCAGGAGGCTTTTGTATTTTTAACATTTGTTGAAGAAGCATTTGCTGAATTGGAAAAGTACTAACCTGTAACTCAAGATGGTGTCAGGAAATTAATATTCTTTTTTCCTGGCACTACCTTATCTCTAGGACTAAATCTTAGCATATGTCAAGATTTGCAAGAAATGTAATAAAATTAGTTATATATCTGTATTTTAATACATTTGACTGCTTATGGCTGTGCAAAGTAGTATTCAAGCTAGAATGTTCCATCGTAGAATCCCTAGCAATCTTTTTGGCATTAAAACATCCTTTTCTCACCCCCCTTGCTCACAAAAAAATCCCTTAGCTCTTTTCAAAGTAGTTTAAGTGATAGCAGATATACAATGTAATAGAATGAGGACAGATTGCAGAAATTTGAATTATGAAAGGAATCTAATCATTTTAGCTCAGTTAACTTGATTTTTATATGTTTTAAGCAGAAATTGGAATTTATATGAGGTGGTTCAGAAAGCTCTTTGCATTTATAAATGCTCACTCCTGCAAGTTAAAACCCTGGTTCATAATTCCCACTTTGGGTCTTGGGAGCCACTTTTCAATCATTTCTCTCTGCTAATTTTGGTGTCACCCTCATTTCTTTTTAAACGATTCATTTTGAGCAAATTTGTAAATGGCCCTGATGTGTTCTACAATTTAGTCAATTACTGTTTCAGCCTGCAAGCCTCCTGGGGAACGGAACATACATGGCCTGAAGGTACGAATTTCAATAATTGTTTCAGTAAAGTTAGATGGATTTGTAATGCTGTGTTCCACTTATTGAAATGTCAAATAAAACTGCACTTTCTCAAGCTCTGACAAGCGATCCTTTTATTTTTTTTAAATGGGAGGTGGAGGGGGATTCATCTGTAGTATTTGCTCAGTATGTGTATATATTTGCATACTGGGGGTTTGGTACTGTATTTTCAATTATTTGGAATTGTTTTGTTGGTCAGTGTCTTCAGGATAATCCTAGGTGCTGGTATCTACAAAGATTTTAGTAAGAATATAGACTTCATTTCAGTGATTAATTAAGCACATAAGCATATTGCACATGGAATACCCTCTCTTGACATATTTATGCTAGAAACATATATCTAGTTAATGTCTTTTCATTCTGTGTATTTTGAATTCTGGATTTCTGTTTAGGGCTTCACATCTGAAAGAAAAGCTGGCTTTTGTATTAGGCTCAAATATTTCATAATTAATTATTTGGACCTCATTTTTTAGTGAATAAGAAACATTCTACATACAGTGTTCTGCTTGGTTGCAGAGCTAGAAGGATATAACTTGAGGTTCACTACTAACCCCTGGGTATATTCTTAATGTACTTTTTGAACATACTGTTTTTATATGTATTCTAGACAGTGAGTTGGATTTTCACACTGTTTATGTCTCCTTTTTCATCACTGTTTAAGTATTTAATGGAATAATGACAGGAATAGAATATTATGTAATGTATGGGTTATACGGTTTTGTAACCTATATACTGAATAGACTCCAACTGTGGGTCTGTCTAGCAACAAGCTAATTAACCTTCATAGTGAAATGAGAAATTTGTGGCAAATTATAGGTTAATTAGAACTGTGTCCTCAGAACACAAGACTGATCAAGATTCTTTCTTTACTTATAGGTGAATACTCGGGCCGGACCCTCTCAACACAGCAGCCCAGCAGTCTCAGATTCACTTCCAAGCAATAGGTGCGAGCAAGCAAGTAAAGTGTGCCCTTGATGTGATTTATCTACAGAGTTGGGGTGGGGTGGGGAAGAAGCTAGAAAGAAATTTGACCAGTTAGATAACCTAGCTACATATTGACCAAAGAGAAAGGACCTCATATGGAAGGATGAATGTTTAGATTTAGACTGGGTGCTGAGAAGGCTCTCTGGGGAGAGTGACGTTTCTGTTTTGACCTGAAGGATGAGAAGTACGTGAAGAAGCAGAGAAGGGCGTTTCAGACGGAGGGAAGAGGGTAGGTGAAGGCCCTGAGGTGGAGAAGGAGCTCGGCATGTTTGTGAGTAGGCCAGTTTGGCACAGGGAGGGGTGCTGGGTTGGGGAAGGGATTTGGAGAGAGGAGATGAGAGAGCAATAGGAGTGATAGGAGCTAAGGAGGTAGACAGGACTTATCATGCGGGGCCTCGTAGGCCCTGTAATGTTTGAATTTTCCTCTCGGTGCACTGGCGAGCAGTTAGAGGGCTTTTAGTAGGAGAGGGACATGGCCAGCCCTGTGTTTTTAAAAGATCCTCTGCCTGTGGTGTGGCGAATGAGCAGAAGCTCCCATCTAATCCTGCCCTCCTTTGATGTTTGACTTCCTACTCCTTGCCAAATGGTCATCAAACCTCTTACTGAACATCCCTGTCGGAGGAATGCACTTTATCAGCCAACGCAGCTTCTTCCCTTTTTTACTTGGCTACATCTCAGAAGGCTCTTTTTTGTGAGCTGAGATTTGTCTTTCTATAGCACCCACTCATAACTTTTTAGTTAAGCCCTCAGAACGTGGTTGTTCCCTCTTCCAGGTCAACAGCTCTTCCAGTTGTCTTCCCTCCAAACACAGTTCTAGATTTTCTGTCTCAGTAAATTCTCCCACATCCAGTCCATTGCTAACTCCAGATAACTTGTCAGTCCTCCTTCACTGCTTCCTAGGCCTCCCTCAGTGCCACACCCTGTCAGTCCCCACACTTGTGGGTTCTACCTTCTGAGTAGCTCTGCATCTTTCTACTCGCCAGCATCCCTGCTGCTGTGTGGGTGGTTCCAGCTCTCCAGATCACTGCCACAGCCTCCTGAGAGTCTACTCCCTCCGTTCTTGCCCCATTCAGCCCCTCCTCCACCCTGCAGCTGGAGCCATCTTGCCAGTGTACAGTCCTGAGCTGCAGTCATTCCCTGCTTTAAAACCTTCACTGCTCTTCATGCTTTCAAGATGAAGTATAACCTCCACAGCAGGTGAGCAGTGGCCCTTCACATATGGGTGCTCTGTGTACTCCAGCTTGCTGGCCCACCTCTGTACCCCATCCCACCTGACAGTCCAGCTTTGCTGATGAACACATAGTGCCCTGAATGGATCACTTTCTTCTCTCTACTGGGCCTGCACATTTTCCCGTTTTCCTGTTTCTTTTCATCCCCACCTTGACCTTCAGTCTGGCTAACCTTGGTTATCTTTGAGGACTAAATTATCTTCTGAGAACTGTCCCTGATTACTACCCATCTCCCAGTGCACACCAGGGACCTCTCTAGGAATTCCTATGATACCCCCTTCTTCCTTGTATTGTAGTAGTGAGCACATTGTATTATAATCACACCTGTCCTCCAGTACATTCTATACTATTTGAGGGCAGTGACTGTAGCATATTCATTGACAAAGTTCCAATTCCCAGCATGATGCTTGCCACATAGGTTATAGTCAATCATGTTTGAATGAATGAATGCATGAATGTATGTATGAATTACTTGTATTTCTTTTACATCTTACCTCTGGACTAAATTCTCCCAGCTCTTTCATCTTTTCTGATATGACATTATTTCTAGTCCCCTCATCCTTTTCTCTTCTTTGGATATCTCAGTGTCTCTCTTCAGGTGTTGTACTCAAGTTACAGTTGTAACACATTTAAATTTTAAGATGTTTTTATTTTATTACTTTTTTAGAGATGGGATCTCCCTCTGTTGTCCAAGTTAGAGTGCAGTGGCACAATCACAGCTCGCTGCAGCCTTGACCTCCTGGGCTCAAGTGGTCCTTCCACCTCAGCCTCCCAAGTAGCTGGGACTACAGGCTTGCACCACAATGCCTGATTAAGTGTTTTTTTTTTATTTTTTTAAATTTTTTTAATTTTTAGTTTGTAGAGACGGGGTCTCACTGTGCTGCCTAGGCTAGTCTCAAACTCCTGGCTCAAGCAATTTTCTCACTTTGGCCTCCCAAAGGGTTGTGATTACAGTCATGAACCACCACAGCTGGCCTTTAAGTGTTTTTAAAAGTGATTTTTGGATAGCTTAGGTCACCGTGAACATGCAGATGAATGAAATATTGAGTAAAGTGAGTCACAGAGAAATTGTCAGGATACAATTTTTTCTTTTTTTTTCTTTTTAACCAGACAAAGTTGATAGCCAGATACTAGCATAATGAATGAAACAGTATTTTCCTCTATTACTCTCAAAGCATGGGTTGTTTTTTCTTTTGCCTTAGGTGAATGACTGTTTATTAAACTGGGTTTACTAATGCACATGGTGTTCCTAGGCCATAATTACTGAATTCAAGTCCCATTGCCAAGGCAAGGCCTTTCCTAAACTACTTAGCTTTCTCCTTCTGTAAATTAGGATGATTAAACTTTCCATCTATCTACTGCTGGTGTTAGAAAGATTGATGAAGCTGTATTAGGAATCACGTTTTATTTCTTGGATGAAAGGCATTCTATAAATGCAATGAATCAAAATGTTATTAATTCAAGTTTATAACATAATGGAATATCTATGTAGAAACCTTGCCTGGGCTTTGTTTGGTTATTTGCGTCTTTACAATAATTGGAACTATCAACTGGGAGTCATTTGTGGGAAAACTAGGATCTGAATGTTTCCCAGAAAAAAATGTGTGTGTGTGTATGTGTGTGTGTGTGTGTGTGTGTGTGTGTATAAGAGATAGACGGACTTCGAGCAAGATCTGTACCTTAGAGGTCTGTATTTTAGTATCCTTTATAAATTAGGGATAATAACTATACCTAAAGTATAGTTATTATAAGGATTAAATTAGGATAATAAGCATTTAGCACAATGCCTAGCACATGGTCATCACTTGATAAATAGCAGCTGCTATTATTATGTTAACTGGACTGATTTTAGGCAGCTGTGTATTTTTTCCATATATGTTTCAGCTTTCATCCTATTCTACAAAATTGTTAATTGGCACTTTAGTGCATCGATTCTTAGTTGTGGTGGGACATTAAAGTCAAGAACCCTTGGATGAAGACATGCTTTATAAAATCTAGGAAAATAGGGACTCAGTCTCCATAGTTTACATTTGACCATAGCAAAAGTTTAAGATGTATTTAGAAAGAAGAGTAATTATAACTTGAAGTGGTAAAATGTGATCAAACTTGAAGTCTGAGATTCTCTCAAATGTAACCTATTAAAGGTACCAAATGGAATATGTGTATTTCATATTAGGTCTTGAGTCCTTTCTCTTTTTTTCCTTTTCTTTTCTTCCTTTCTTTCTCCTTCCTTCCTCCCTCTCTCCCTCCCTCCCTCTCTCTCTCCCTCCCTCTCTCTCTCTCTCTCTCTGTCTCTTTGTTTCTTTTTGAGACAGGGTCTCATTGCTGTCACCCCCCCATTCTGGAGTGCACAATTGCGGGTCACCACAGCCTCGACCTCCTGGCCTCAAGTGACCCGAGTAGCTAGGATTACAGGCACATGCCGCCATGCCTGGCTAAGTTTTTAATTTTTTTTAGAGATGGGGCCCTACTATGTTGCCCAGGCTTGTTCTTGAACTCCTGGGCTCAAGTGATCCTCCTTCCTTGGCATCCCAAAGTGCTGGGATTACAGGCTTGAGACACTGTGCTTGGCCCCTTTTGTTTTCTGATGTATTTATGATCTTAATGTCTTACTGCATTACTACTACTGCCACCACAGTATAATAATAACCAGAGCAGCGACCACCATTTATGGAACCCTTAGCATATGCCAAGTCATTGGGCTATATTTAAGGGTGAGAAGAGAGTGGAGTATATAGAATATGTAAGATGTGTCTGTGTTCTCAGGGAGCTCCCAGACTCTCCCCTGTTGGGGGAGGGTATGGTAGGAAGAAAGACATCTATACTGACAACTAGCATGGGTAGGTAGGTAAAGGGCTAAAGTGGATAGGTTAAGAATAGAGTTGGCTGGGTGTGGTGGCTCATGCCTGTAATCCCAGCACTTTGGGAGGCCGAGGTGGGCAGATCACGAGGTCAGGAGTTTGAGACCAGCCTGGCCAACATGGTGAAACCCTGTCTTCGCTAAAAATACAAAAATTAGCCAGGCGTGATGGCATGCACCTGTAGTCCCAGCTACTTGGGAGACTGAGGCAGAAGAATCGCTTGAACCCAGGAGGCGGAGGTTGCAGTGAGCTGAGCTCACACCACTGCACTCCAGCCTGGGTGACAAAGCGAGACTCTGTCTCAAAAAAAAAAGTAGAGTTAACAGGCTTTATTATTATTATTATTATTGAGATGGAGTCTCGCTCTGTAGCCCAGGCTGGTGTGCAGTGGTGCGATCTTGGCTCACTGCAAGCTCTGCCTCCTGGGTTCACACCATTCTCCTGCCCCAGCCTCCAGCTGGGACTACAGGCGCCGGCCACCACACCCGGCTAATTTTTTGTATTTTTAGTAGAGACAGGGTTTCACCGTGTTAGCCAGGATGGTCTCAATCTCCTGACCTCGTGATCCACCTGCACCGGCCTCCCAAAGTGCTGGGATTACAGGCATGAGCCACCGCGCCGGCCCCTTAACAGGCTTTAAATCTCAAATAGAACATTGCTGGGGGAAGGTGCTATTTTAAATGCTACTCTACTAGTCAGGTAGATATTCACAGGTATAACTCATTATAAAGCTAGACGACTTAAGAGCTCCCCTTGACTACCATTTTTCTTCAATAAGGACTTTCACGCCAGGGGTGGTGGCTCCCGCCTGTAATCCCAGCACTTTGGGAGGCCGAGGCGGGCAGATCACCTGAGGTCGGGAGTTTGAGACCAGCCTGACCAACATGGAGAAACCCCCAGCTTACTAAAAATACAAAATTAGCCAGGCATGGTGGCACATGCCTATAATCCCAGGTACTCGGGAGACTGAGGCAGGAGAATCGCTTGAACCTGGAAGGTGGAGGTTGTGGTGAGCCGAGATCGCACCATTGTACTTTGCACTCCAGTCTGGGCAACAAGAGTGAAACTACGTCTCAAAAAAAAAAAAAAAAAAAAGGACTTTCACTAAATTCATCCATATGAGTGTTAACATAGTCATATATGTTCAGAAAACACTTTAATACTTCCTAAATAACTCTGGGAGCTGAGTCTCATACCCATAGGAAAGGAAAACCAGCTAAAATTTATTAATTTTATTTGTAAAAACACACCTGCTATGGGCAAGACACAGTGCTAGATTTTTTGTAATATTTAATTTTTCTGGTTACCCTATAAAATTGGTATTTTCCCCATTTTACAGAAAGAGGAAATTGAGGTTCAGAGAGGATAAGTAACTTGTCCCAGATCACACAGCTAGTGAATACCAGGATTTATTTGTACTACATATTTGCTTCCCAGGAAGCTGAATTATAACTTTTAACTGTGTAAGAGACCAGGACTTAAATTATCTATTTTGTCTTTTGAAGTTCTATAATCTTTATTTGCTGTGAATATTAGTGCTTAGCAGATGACATTGTCCACATGAAATTGCCTCTGAAAGGCTATCTAAAGGCAGTAGAACTAATGACCATAAAAATGTCACTGAAGTAGTTCATAAGATATTGTAGCTTCATCTTGACTGTAGGCTTCTTTATTGCTTTCGATTACTAACAGGGTTTTAGTCTCTTTATTTGATACCTTTTGCATTTGGCCAGTTACTTTTGAAAAAAATTTACATTGGGAGAAGGATGTGAAGAGTATGCTCAATCCCTATATGTAAAAGCAAAGGTGTATTTCAGTCTGGAATTTTCAGTGGTGTTCAGAGGTGTTGATGATCTTGCCACTAAAAATTATCTTTCCTTTTCAGCTTAAAGAAGTCTTCTGCTGAACTGAAAAAAATACTAGCCAATGGCCAGGTAGGTATTATTATATATGAAGATTTTCACATAATAATAACGTATTACCGTCCAGTTTTTGTATCCATAAGCTTATTAAACAGATAAAGAGTCTGTGAGTTTCCTGTCATAAATGAATAACATGGCTTAATTTGATTGGCAGAACAATTTGCAGCCCGTTTTTCAAACTGTGCTAATGGGTTTCACTCCCAGCAGATTGAAGTACCATGCACACACCCTGCTGCCATCTCAGTTTTTAAAAAGTTTATCAGTTCTGAACAAGTGTGTCAACTCGTGGGCTGTTGAAATGGCCCTGCATTCTGAGGTGACTGTTTCTTTCATTATCTTTGGGGAGAAAAGGAAAAACCATTACTTTCTCACCTTAGCTCCTTCTTTTGTCCTGAAACTAACGCTGGCTTTTTAGGGAGGCAGAGTGACAGCAGACCTTTGGCGTATAAAATTCCTGGCCTTCAGGAGACCTTAGTTTGCCTAGTAGACTGGCCATCTAAAGCTGACTGACCTAACCCAGCCAGTGAGGGACAAACGAGCCTTCAGGCCAGTTATTTCTTACTAATTTTGATTCAAGTAAATGGACACATCTGAAATAGTAGAGTGCTTTTAAACATACACTGGTAAATTAAGCTACCTACAGGGTCCTCGATTCTTCAGTAGCAACATAAATGCGTTTTAATGTTTGTTATAGTGGAAGCCCTTTGATAGCCTTGGAGGCAGGCGCCTGTCCATTGCGATCAAGCCTGCCTATTAGGCTGTATTGACTGAGACATCTGTGTCACTGCAAATAAAAGACTCTTATTGATTTTCTTAACTGCTGTTCACTTCCCGTCCATGTTTCGAAGGCTGAAATCTTAATTATCTCAGATGCTTATTCAGTGCCTTCACACACTGACCTCTCCAAGCCTCACTGGCATTTCATGAATCAAGTACTTGTAGTGGAGCATGTCAAGAAGACAAAGCCAGGTCCTCATGCCTGTCCTTTAATATCACCTGTGACATTGTGGCCTAATAGATGTGCATGCCTTAAAACAGTGCTGTATGGTAGTGCTTCTGGAGGCCTTGCTTATTTAGCACACAATTCCTTGAATACAGTTAGAAGAAATGAAGTTGATCTGCTTCTGACATCTGATTGCCATCCAGAGTATGTGAATTCTAGTCCTTAAATATCCTATATACAGCTAAGGAGAATCTAGTGTGGTGTATGTATAATCTTTGTAGTCTCAACATTTTAGATAGTATTTATCGAATACCTTTAACTTTCAGCAGCCAAAGGTTTGTTTAGATTGAGGTCCACATCTGTATCACCTCAGTGCCTTATATTTTGTTAGAACCAGCATATATAAACAAAATCTGACTAAAAGCAAAAATATTGAGCCTAGGATATTTATGTATCTTCAACATGCTTGCATTCTAGTTACTAATTGTAATTTATGTATGAGTCACTGTGTTCTTCAGCTGGAAAATATATTTCAAAATTGACATAAATTAAGAAGCTTTAACTACATTTGTTCAGCCCAGACAATGGAAAATAACCTGTCATAGACTCTTCTTTCAAAAATGAAAAACAGTTTTTTCCACTGCAAAAAATAAGCATTTTCATAACGTTTTGACAAAAATAAGCAGTCTCATAATGTTTTGACAGTAAGCCTAGTACCATAGATATCTTAGTGGCTTCAGTTATGAGGTTCTCTATATGGTGGGAGGTTGTCCTGGCAAGGATTTTTGACACTTAAATGTTTATTGCTTTCCCTTGGGAATGTGATAACCTCATATTAAATAATATGGCTTTTTTTTTTCTTTATAAGGATTAGCCTTTCTTACATTTACTTGCACTCAAAAAATTCCCTCAAAAACCAAAAAAACCCACCTTTGGAAGCTTTCAAAATGTCTCCTTCTAATTCCTTAATTCCTCAGTGCTATAGGATAACTAAACAGTGAGTGAAATTGCATTGCAGTGAGGTACTGTGCACAGTTGTAGGCATCAATAAATTTCTGGGCTGAACACTGACACCACTTGATAGGGAAGATAAAAGTCACATTTAATGATACTTTAACACTTGAGCATAGTTTTTTATTTTAGTGGTTTATGCTCTCAAGCATTAATAATGATTTGCCTTTCCACTAGCCTCCACTTAGATTTAATAAGGAATTCATATTAATCATTAAAAGAAAGGGACATGATTCTTCAAGATAATCAAATATTGACAAGTTAGAAATAGCTTTCTGCCTGGGTTCATTGATATAGGTTATGTGATATAAATATTTATTTCTTTTCTGTCACTCAGAGTAAATGCCACCAATTGATTCAGCATTGATATAGTGTCAACAGTTCATAAGAAACATTTGACTGGCCTGTGTTTTCCGATTAGTCTCTGCTCTATAAAGTGGGATTTACTAAATCTCTCCAATTGTCTGCTCATAGAGTGTGACTGCTTTCTGAAACCATTATTGCTTCGATTTGTGAAGCAAAGTTCTAGTGATGGGACTAGTTTCTGTCAGACCTTTACATATAAAATAAGGATTAATTGAGCATTTTTATTTTAATGATTTATAAGCGATAGGTACTGATTCTTCTTAACACAGACAATAAACAAAGAATATTTTCTGTGTTGATCCATAATTGAATTCCATTTCATTTTTTCCATTAATTTCATTAATATATTAAATCAAGCACTTTAAAAAAAGTTTAACACTTAGTCTTTGGAATGGAGACATTGTTTTCCTGTTATCACTTTATGTTGGAGTAATTCCATTTTTCCAGCTTAAAAAAATAAATCAGAAGATATTTTTGGCAAGTTTTATTGAGAGCTATAAATCAGTCTCACTGATGTGTTTTCTGGATGTGTTTTTCCTACTTCAGTTCTAGTGTGGCATCATCTGTTTAACATTGGCCCTTGATTTGAAACTCATTAGAAATAGCCCAAAGGGTCAATTTGAAGAATTTAAAAAGTGCACAGTTACTCCAAAGATATGTGAGTTTGGCCTTTGCATCTCTAAAGTTATTTTTTCTTTTTTTTTTTTTTTTTAGATTTTATAGGAGAGGGTGGCAGTATTTTCCTATTCCTGATAAATCAAGTATAAATCTACTCAGATCAGATCTAGAACTAATTCTGGTCCAGCTGCATCTTTTGGCTGTTATTTTGATAACTTCAAAAAGCCTGTAGAAAAACTTTTTGTATTTGGCTGGGCGTGGTGGCTCATGCCTGTAATCCCAGCACTTTAGGAGGCCCACTTGAGGCTAGGAGTTTGAGACCAGCCTGGCCAACATGGTGAAACCTCTTCTCTACTAAAAATACAAAAAATTTGCTGGGTGTGGCGGCCCATGCCCAGCTACTTAGGTGGCTGAGGCATAAGAATAGCTTGAACCCAGGAGGCAGAGGTTGCAGTGAGCCAAGACTGCACCACTGCACTCCAGCCTGGGCAACAGAGCAAGACTCTGTCTCAAAAAAAACCCAACAACAACAGGAAAACCTTTTTGTATATAGAAAAAAAAGGGAGGGGGAATATATATCTACTGTAAAATTTAAAAAGTTTAAAAACTGTATCATTACTAGTATATGTAACTCTTAGATTCTTACAGTTCATCTTGGATTGCATATGAAGAGTGAAACATAAATGAGGCTGTGTATGTAAGTCCAAACTACACAACAGCCTTCCTTTACCCACACAAACCCAACCTGACTCTGCCCATGGGTTGTTGCTGTCTCTGTTTCTTTTATGGCCCCTGCCTCTCTTTCAGCAGGAGCAGAGCTCAGTGCCAGTCATTTCTCTAAGGTCATTTGCTATCTTGGCAGTTGACATGTAATTGTAACTCCTGTGGCTTTTTCTTCCTCCTCCTTCACATCTATTATTCTGCCTTTTATTTACTTTTTTAGTCAAAACAAGGAACCTGGACTGTATTTAAAAACTACTTGGAATTGGCCGGGCATGGTGGCTCACGCCTGTAATCCCAGCACTTTGGGAGGCCGAGTCGGGCGGATCACGAGGTCAGGAGATCAAGACCATCCTGGCTAACATGGTGAAACCCCATCTCTACTAAAAAAATACAATTAGCTGGGCATGGTGGTGGGCGCCTGTAGTCCCAGCTACTCAGGAGGCTAAGGCAGGAGAATGGCGTGAACCCGGGAGGCGGAGCTTGCAGTGAGCCGAGATCATGTCACTGCACTCCAGCCTGGGCCACAGTGTGAGATCTGTCTCAAAAAAAGAAAAAAAAAGAAAAAAAAAAAAACTACTTGGTATTGTTGTTGAATAAAAAGCTCTCCTTCACCTCTTTTCAATTTAAAGAGCTGTGTGATTTTAAAAACATTTTTCTTCTTAAAAACTAACATCGTAGCTAATGAAATTGCTTTTAACTTGTGAGTGTCTTTCAGTTGATTGTTTACCATCCTGTGGGCCAGTGGCCATTGATAGGAATGTCCCTCCATACTTAATACCGGAGACAAACTGCTGAGCTATGATGTTGAACTGGAGTATACTGAAAGACTGAGTTTTTGACTAGCTATGTAACTTAAGTAAAGTGGACTAAATGGTCTTAGAATGCTGTAAATTTCTGTGATTTTTTAAATGATACTTGATCCCAACTATAATATTTAAATACAATATTCCATAAGCTTCTAAATATCATTTTCTTATATAATGAACACTCTTCCTATGCTTCATTTTGAAAAGTCGAATTAATATCCTTATCTAAACAAAAAAAGCAGAAATACTACTGGTTGATTGTAGATCCCTTTAATGATTTTTTCATAGTTAAGATCAATTAAATTAGCCCATTTGATAAGAGATATGAAGTTCTAAAAATATTTTTTGTAAGCAATTCTTGGGCTCTGCTTTGTTTTTCCCATCCCCCCCAAATTTTTTTACATGAGGAGTATTTGTACAGCATATAAAAACTAGAAAATACAAATAAGCAAAAAGAAAAAGAATCTGATATTTTTTAATATTAAAACACAGTCAGGCCGGGCGTGGTCGCTCATGCTTGTAATCCCAGCACTTTTGGGAGGCTGAGGCAGGCTGATCACCTGAGGTCAGGAGTTCGAGACCAGCCCGGATAACATGGTGAAACCCCATCTCTACTAAAAGTACAAAAATTAGCCGGGCATGGTGGCGTGTGCCTGTAATCCCAGCTGCTCGGGAGGCTGAGGCAGGAGAATCATTTGAACTTGAGATGTGGAGTTTGCAGTGAGCCAAGTTCACACCACTATACTTCAGCCTGGGTGACAGAGTGAGACTTCATCTCCAAAAAAAAAAAAACTAAAACTAAAACTAAAAAACTGTCAATCATTTCACAGGCCAAAGGTTTGCATAACTTTAAAACATTGTAGAAAGACATTATAGGAACACGTTGCTCACTTTTTATAGATACTAAGTGACATGGTTCCAGAACTTGCTCTTCAAAACCATTTTTATCTTTATGAGACTCTTGCAATCCTCCTGGTTATCTGAAGGATTCCATATTTGTCTTGATTTTTTCCATTCTTGAATTTGTTTAGACAGTGTTAATTAATGCACATGCACATACACTTGAAATAAACATTCTCCCTCTCCCCTCCTCCTCCCTGCACTCCTTCCCCGCCTGTGCCCTGACAGTGTTGGATGCTTACTACTCCTTGTTAGGTTGGAGTGCTGGGAATGTAGATTGGGTAGCTTCTTCCCTTCTCTTTTCCCTGTAGTGGATATAAGTGGTAAAAAGACTATGATGTCAGAATTATATCATTTGAACATGCTCAGAGACATGCCATACCTACCCCTTTGCCTATGAAGTGGTGGAGGGGATATGACTGCAGACCGTGGCCCCTCCAGAGTGTAGACTCTATCTACTACATAGCAACTTCCTGCTTACTCTTAAACCTTAGTGCCACAAATGCAGAATTTGTGTACTTGAGTGAGTGAAATGTCTCTTGTAGAAATTTATGTCAAGCCGTGATGAGAGTGTAGCTTGTTAGTTAATAGTACAAATCAGGTTGTTACGGACATGTTTAGATTACCTAGAGAAATGTTCTAAGGGAATTAGCCCCAGTGGCCTATTTGTGCCCACCAATGGATACTGCTATTTACATTTCCTTCATTGATCAAAGTAAACCAAACAGCAACTCTGCTAGTTTAGCATCTCGTCACTTTATGTGCTACTTTTCTTCATGCTGCTTTAAAATTTATCATTCAGTCCAGAATAATGAGATTTTATTTTGTTTATGCCACACCTTTTATACAGCTTAAAATATTTTTTTTCTGTATTAGTAGTATAAAGGTAGTGATGAACAGAATTCCCCTCAAATAGGAAAATAGTTGCCAATTGTTCTGGCATGTCTTTCATTACTTCACTGACCCTAAATATAATAATTAGCTGATTGTAAAGGGCATCAGTCTGGTTGTACTACAATTAAATTGGGTGCTGGATTGGCCTTTACACATTAATCTGTCAATATTCTTTTAAGGATTGGTAAAATGGCTTGGAAAAGAAGCTGTTTCTGTTGCCTGCATTGTACTCCTAATTATCACAGCTCTCTGAAGCTTCAACTTCAGAAATGTGTAGAAGGAAAATATTTCCCTTGGTAAACGAACGCTTGCTTTATTCAATTGGTGGAAGTTTAGAGTAGAGCAAAATATTTAAAGCTTTGCTATACTGGTCTGAGAGCAAACTATTTTTTTTCCAAGTGATATTGAATTAAAAACTCCATCCATTTTCTGCCCATGCAAGGCAGTGCAATTCCCTGGAAATTGATTTTTTTTTTTTTCAGGGCTTACAGTGGCTTTCCCCAAGCTTTAGCTATATGGAAAAGAACACCTTTATTAAATCCACTTAGTGAATAAAGTTGGCAGTTAATTTTTAAGCATCTGGACCAGTGTGTAGAAAATTACTGAATGCATCAAATAAAGTCTGACTAGTCTTAAAGTCATTTGATAAATAATTATATAGGGAGCTCTCTAAACTCTAAAACATTATTTTATGGGCACCTACTATTCATAATACAAATGAGAGTAGTTATTTGTGGTATAATAGGTTTTATAGAACCTTGAAAAACATGCAAACTTATATATAAAGTTACGAAAATGACTTTAATAAAAATTACATGCCTATGTATTTTTCCTTTATGTATTATAATATTCGACTATATGTGCATCTTAAGTGCATTGATTTGGTGCCTTTCCATCTTCATAATATGATTTCTGCCTAATTATTGCTGTATACTAGTTTGTTATTTGCAAAGAAAAGCTATATCTACTCTAGGAAAATCATAAACATTATTTAGTTTGTTAAATGTTAATTATGGGGGTCATCTGAGGAGTTTTCTAGGGCTGATTTATTTACAGATCGTGCATTAGATTACTGAGTGTGTGTGTGTATTGTCTTCCTAAGTTTGACTTTGGTTATGTGCAGTGCTCTTTGGCATTGGTTATATGCAGTACTGGAGACTGTTTTCTTATCAGTATCTCTGACCTGACCCTTTTGAGCTATGTTATATCATTCCATTTTGACACCTTTTATCAAACTTTAATGAAATGACCCAGGCAAACAAATTGTCATTAAACTTTCCATCACTTCGTCCCTTGGTATCGTCTTTTATAAATTGGACAGCAAATGTTGTATTGATCTTCTCGTTCTTGCAGCTGAACTTGAAATGACCCAGACTGCTTGTTGTTTATGGCCCAGAGTTGCTTTTCCTTGACATTTCCATCCACAGCATGACACCCTTTTTGTTTTTCTTTCTTTCTTGTGGAGATGAATGAACAAGACATACGATATCGGGACACTCTTGGTCATGGCAACGGAGGCACAGTCTACAAGTGAGTAGTCAATTTTGTTTAAACTTTCTATCCACTTTTCCAAATACTGAGTATCCAAGTTCTCTGTGGCAAAGATTTTTAAATGACCACTAACACTTAGATTTTATTTCCATATTTGACTCCAAAATTCTGCAAGACATCTATTTTCTCAAGAATTGCCTGGAAAGTGCATTTATATTGCCTTGTTAATATTTCCCAGTCTGCAACTCTCCTGGGTGTGTAGTTAATAGTCCACCATTAGTAAGTGTACCTTTAACTGGCCTGAAGTTTAATGCATTTTTTTCCTTTGCTTTTTAACACTATTATTATTATTTTTTAAGTTGCTAGTACCCTACGCTAGTCCCCTGCCTGTTTACAGTTATGCCCAGTGGAAGCCAGACCGTATAAATACCATTGCTTTGCCCTGTGTCAACACTATAAGTTATTAAAAAGCCTTCTTCCTGTTGTATTTTCTTCTCTCCTCACCCTACTCCCCCGAGATAATTTCTACACATTGATGAATATGTTAAGTTATAAAGTTCTCCCAAATTCCAGTTGCAGTGATCTTACCCCAAAGGAATGTTCATTTTCATATTAAAAAATGCTAGCCATAAAAAATAGTTCTCCGACAGGGAGGTCTTCTCATGCAGTAGTGCAAAGTTTAAACTACATAATGTAATATCTGGTACTTAATAGTCTGCAATGGTGTATGAAAAATATTCCACTAGGAATTAAAAAATCCATACTCTGTAAGAAAGCCCTGAGGGAATAATAAAACTTTCTTCCAGAGAGCTGTTTTCCATGTATACACTAATCCTGCATCACATTATGGTTGTGATATTAGATCACAACCACAGATACTTTAACATTGATATTAATATGTATTTCCAGAGTTGTAAAATAATTAACTTATTTTCTAATTGGTTACCCATGTTCTTAGAATTTTAAGTTCTGACTAACCACATGAATACAGATAAAAATTGCCCTATTCTATGACCATGAAGGTTCACATCCTAAAAATCCCAGAACATCCCCTACTCATTGATGCAGCCTTGGTATAGAATTTGATTTCTCAGGCTTAGAAGCTCTTTTGAAGTAATCTGATCCAGTCACCCATTCAGGGCTTCAGTGCCCTTTGCAGATACAGCCAAGATGTGAGTCCTTTCTCCTGAATATAGTCCTTTAAGAACTTATGTTCACATGTTTGGATTGTTTTTTCCTGCAGATGACTGAGTATTGTGAACAGTTGGTCTGAAAATGAAGTTCTTCCACTATGATAATTCAGAGAAATAAATAATAACATGTTTCTTACATGTTCCTTGGGCCTTGGGCCTGGCCCTTAAAATTGAGGTCCAATGTGTCTAATGATTTTTGTGGCTACTATTCTCCTTCCCTGGATCATACTAGCGTTCCTTCCCACGCAACCTCCACTATAAACAGTATCTTTTCATCTTAGTCTTCTCTTCCTTACGATCTGACTTAGATTTTTACTGTGTTCTGAAGGTACTTAAGTTCAGGTACCCATAGAAAGGAAAGAGGAAGAAGGAACATGTATACTCTGATTTGCTTCTATTGAGTTCCCTGGAGGGAGCACTTTTCAAAGCTTGAACCTTTCTTCTTAATGCCTTTATGCTGATAGCCAAATATAATAAAACAGGAAAGATTTCTGGCAACTCTTTGTATTCCTTTTATTGGCTTCAAATGGAATTAAAAAATGTTTATTTAGACTCCTAACCTACTTATCTGTGTTATTTCACCAAACCTTTAGTTTTATATTAATTGAAGGTCTATTGTGAATTTATTTTCCTAGCTTATTTCTAGAAGGGAAGAAGCATAAGACCATGAAACCCCAGCAGAATTTTTACGAGACATAATATTCTAGATGTTGACATTTTAATCCTTTATTTTAAAACATAGGTTTGTTTGTTTGTTGGTTGGTTTGTTTATTTTGAGATGGAGTCTCGCTCTGTTGCCCAGGCTGGAGTGCAGTGGCACGATCTCAGCTCAGTTCAACCTCTTCCTCCCAGGATTCTCCTGCCTCAGCCTCCCAAGCAGTTGGGACTACAGGCGTACGCCACCATGCCCAGCTAATTTTTGTATTTTTAGTAGAGATGGGGTTTCACTATATTGGCCAGACTGGTCTCGAGCTCCTGACCTCGTGATTCACCCGCCTTGGCCTCCCAAAGTGCTGGGATTACAGGAGTGAGCCACCAGACCTGGCCAGGTTTATTTTTTAAAAGAGGGAGTATACAGAGAAGTGGAAAAAACATGCCCATCCCCCAAGGGAAAATTACAACATGAAATTATGTTAATGTTGTTTTTAAAATTGTTATTTTAAATTGTGGTGAAATACACATAACACAAGTTAACATTTTAACCATATTTAAGTGTATAGTTAGTGGCATTAAGTACATTCACATTGTTGGCAACTGTTAACACCATTCATCCACAGAACTCTTCGTCTTGTGTAATCGAAACTCTGCACCCATTAAACAGTAACTCCCCCATCACTCTGTTAATGTTGTTTTTAGCTAAGAAGCATGGCTAGAACTTCTCCTTTAATTAGGGCTACTATGTCAAAGGGACCATTCTTCTATATGTCCTTGCCACAAGTTTTTTAATTTGCTAGAATGCTGTGTGTAACGTTAGGAACTTATCCTAAGAGCTCATTTAGCTACCGTTGCTAATGCTCACTGTGAGTGTTGTAAGATGTAATGCTTTTGACAGGATTGCTTATAGATGGTGAATGACAGTATCCTGATAATTTTCGTTCTTATATAGTAGATTTCTTATAAAAAGAAATTTCATTTACCTTATTGCCTGTGTGATTCTTGAGAGGGGCGGTGAAGATACCAAATTGCATAACCACTTGTCATTGATCATTGGGCATCATTTTTGCTCAGGCTTCAGCTTGTATTATTGTTCTTATATCCCTGGCTTTTAGTACAGTGCAAAGAAATGATATAATCATTGATAAATGAGGATCCACTTTACTAAAGTCTCTATAAAACTAAGTGTTTGATGTGTTATGATTGAGTTTCTTCTACACTAAGTTCACCTTAATGGTGTTGATGATAAAAAATATGGTTTTTCAAACAGCATGATTACATTATGGGCTATGCTACATAAACTAGATGAAGAAAATATTGGAAAATCCACTCATTGGTAACAAAACTGCCTAATAGGCTTATTCCATTTTTTTCTTTAAAGTGTAATAAAGCTAATAAGTGCAAAGCAAAAGTTTAATAATGCAGTCTTATTCACTTCACTTGATGGAATGTTGGGAATTTCAAGGGATATTATAATCGTGTAATTACAATGTATATGATTTAACAGTTGATACATTTTCCTCCTTTAAGTGTAGATATCCTTCACAGTTGTACAATATGAAATTCTGGCCCCAGACATTTAAACCAAATGGTAATGTGAATTCTGTGTGCTGTCTCCTGACGAGCTGTGCTCTATATTATGAGAGTGACTTAGGCAGGTAATTTTAAGTTGGTATTTCTTGGATTACTAATTTGGGCTACAGGGAACATAAAGGAAATACCTTAAAGTATGGCCCAAGCCTAGGAAGAAGAAAAGTTTAGGAAAAGGTAATGAATGTATTTTCCTTGTTGCCTCATTTCCTAAAGTGCTGCAAGTTGCTCCAGAAAAATAAATTCAGGAAAGACACATGTTCTATTTCCCTCTGAGAGATTCATAATGAATTTCAAAAACTTTGAGAAAGTAGAGAATAGTATGTGTTGTGGTTAAGTGTGAGGGCTCTAAGTTTGAATCCTGCCTCTGTCACTAATTAGCTACGTAACCTTTGGCAAGTTATATAATGTCTTATACCTCAGTTTTCCCATCTGTAAGATGGGGATAATAATAGTATCTAGGTTGGGCGGGGTGCGGTGGCTCACGTCTGTAATCCCAGCACTTTGGGAGGCCGAGGCAGGTGGATCACGAGGTCAAGAGATTGAGACCATCCTGGCCAACATAGTGAAACCCCGACTCTACTAAAAATATAAAAATTAGCTGGGCATGGTGGTGGGCGCCTGTAGTCCCAGCTACTCGGGAGGCTGGGGCAGGAGAATAGCTTGAACCCGGGAGGTGGAGGTTGCAGTGAGCCGAGATTGTGGCACTGTACTCTAGCCTGGCAACAGAACGAGAAAAAAAAAATTAATAGTATCTAGGTTGTTGTGAGGTTAAATGAGAAGATCTGTAAAAGGCTTAGCACTATGACTGACACTTATTAAATGTTAACTACTGGTAATGGTAGTACTAATAATAGAAAAATTATTTACATTTTGTACTTCCTGCCTTGACTTGGCCATGGGACTCTTTTCTTTTTTTTTTTTTTTTGAGACAGAGTCTCGCTCTGTCGCCAGGCTGGAGTGCAGTGGAAAGATCTCGTCTCACTGCAACCTCTGCCTCCCGGGTTCAAGTGATTCTCCTGCCTCAGCCTCCCTAGAGTAGCTGGGATTACAGGCATGTACCACCATGCCCAGCTAATTTTCTGTATTTTAGTAGGGATGGGGTTTCACCATGTTGGCCAGGATGGTCTGGATCTCCTGACGTCATGATCCACCTGCCTTGGCCTCCCAAAGTGCTGGAATTATAGGCGTGAATCACCGCCCCCAGCCAGCCATGGGACTCTTTTTGATAAACATCTCACAGAATTATAGTTGTGTTGAACTAACTTTGAGAAATTCTGCCTTTATATTATACACATTATACTTCTGTATTTTCTTCTATTCTGTAGTTGCTTGATGAATCATGATATCTTATGTATTATCTTAAATATAATGATTTTTTAAAGTTTCAAAGTATTTTTAATCCTAATTTATTTTCAGATTGCTATAGGACAGCTGGGTTAAGCCCATTTTACCACTGAAAAAACTGGGGCTTATCATGTGGCCATTCAGCAGCAAAGCCAGATTTCTATACAGCATTTCTTTTCTTTTTGCTTGGTGTTCTTCCCCCAGGCAGTGTTGTCTCAAGGTCAAGCAGAGTCCATTTTGTTTTCTTGTGTTTTCTCATGTACCCAGCACAGTTTTAAGGATAAAATAGACCCTTGGTATGTCTTGGCTAAAATGAGAATGAGGCAAGTGGAGGTTTTAGTGGGGCTCTTTCATTGGATCTTCCTCATATCTAGCTACTTTGCGAGGCTGTACAATTGTTGTAGAACATTCACCTAAAAGAAAAAGAATATCCACACTGAGGAGATTGATATTCGAATGATTAACTTTCTTTAAAATGTGAAAACCTTCAGTGCTTAGTATCTGTTGACTCACTAGTTACTGTCTCTTTTTCTTGGGTAGTATGTCATATGGGAATAAAAGTAATTAACAGGCATAGTTACTTTGGAAACATTGTTTGATTCCAAAGCCAGTCTCTCAGACTCTGCTTCCTTGGCATATCATTTGATGGAGTCACTCAAACTTTGGATCTAGAAATGAAGTAATATTTAACTTTTAGGATTAAATCATAGTAAGTCAGTTAGCCAGCAATCACTGAAAGATTATCTTTTATATTATTTTTTCCTTAATGCCAGTTATTCAAGCCAAGACTCATATTTTCAGCTTTGGGGCCAGATAATCTAGTCTCAGGATGTTTGAAAACTGAATTTTCTATCTCCAGCTCCTTCCCACAGGATAGAGTAAGAGTCTGATCTGGACTTGAGGTAGAATTTTCTCAGTGATACAATGGGTAGTATATATACTGCCTTCACGGTGTTTTGAAGGTTGAATGTATACCATTACTTAGGAATTAATTTGAACCTATCTAGAGACAATAAGAGGAGGGAAGGAATTGTCATTCTCAAAGATGCTGGTCTCTCCTCCTTTCTGTTGCCTTACCTAAAAAGAGGTATTTGCTGGGCAGTGGGCTGGGGATGGTCCTTGGAGGTGGTAACTGAGATCCTGTGGCCTATTAGGTTGTGTTTTGCACTTGTGATTTGACTGTAGAGGCCAACTAAAACATTAAATTACTGTTTGGGAGCTGGAATCATATTAGCTCATTATAGTAATATGATTTATTTAATGAAAATTAGAAGGACTGATGGTCATTTGTATAAAATGAGAAAATACATAAATTGTCTAGTTAAATGCTGTTTAGTAAACAGAATATTTCAAAACATGGAATTTCTTAGGGGAAACAGAATGAAAAGAGTCCTTGGTGGTGAAAATATTGGGAACCACATAGTACCCAGAAAACCTTGACTTCCTCTTTCACCAACCAACCTGAAGGTGTGAAACTTAAAGAGGGAGCAAGAGGTCTGGACCCAGCTTCGCTTGTGGTTGTGTTAGTGGCCCTACTCCTTTATATATTTTTGCATGATGTGTATCTTGTAAATTAAGAGTAGTTTTTAAATGGTTTTAAAATTGACCTGAGAGCTAGAATGATGGTTTGATTTATTTTGACTTTAAATTTCTAATCACATAAGGAGTCTTTTCCTTGCAGCCAAGATCATATTTTAAAGAAGCAAACAAGACATCATCCTAATGCAAAATTAAATATTTGTATATGACTGGATTGCATTATAGTATCATGTGACAAGCAAGGATATTAATGTTTTCAGAAAATCAATGAATATTTGTCAAATAAAATTAATTATGTATGTTTCCTTCTCTCCTCTCAGCATTCATTGTTACAGGTTTGTTTCATACGATAATGTATATTTTATTGATTCGAATCTAAGGAATGAACCTGAGCTCATGGTTCTCTGTACCTTTCCCACCTTTGCTTTTCCCCACCTCTCCATGTTCCTGTAACTTCATACATGCTCATATCCATTATGGCAATGATGTATTATTGGCATCCAGCCAACATGACAGGATGTCACAGGTCGCTGAGCAGAGATTTTCAGATTCAGTTTCCACCCGAATTAACTATTATTGAAATAGTTTATTGAGATTGAAGTATTGATCATTTTCTGCTAACCTTGGCTTAAGGGAAGGAAGAAGAGGCAGTAGTGTTTTTGAAAGACACTAAATTTCATTTTTAAAAATCTCATTTATTTAGCCTTTTTTTCTTTCTGTTTTATAGCCTTTATTGTTTTATTGCTTGGAAAAGGGTATCTTGGTTTTATTTTTTGTGATAGTATAATTATACTTCAGAAATGCACTTGATTACTATGGGTAACAAAATTGTTCTAGTATATTGGTTTGGCCAATATTGCTATACAAACAACTTTTCAGTCAATTGAGTCTGGTAAAAATCAATACATTATGGTAATATTTCAAGTAAGAATTTGCTGAATCTAAGCGTTTCAACTTCATCTCCTTTCAGAGAAAAAAATAGTTTTGAAGTGGCAAGACTTCTTTCTAATATTTTAATAACAATTTTTTATTTATAAAGACGTTTGAAGTCCCCAGCAAAAGTGGTTGTGATCAGGTAAACATTACATTAGCGCACTTCTGTGTTGTAGGGTGTAAGAGATCTAATTTCCATTTGAAATCTATTCCCTGCCACACCAAGAAGGCATAACATCAGGGACTGACATAGTGTCTGTCACTTTTGGATTCTGGATTCCTGTATGTAGTTCTGGGTGCTGAGTTTACAGACATATGGACAGTTCAGAGAGCACCCAGAGGAGCAATGGAGAGAATAATGAGGGATTGGGGAATTGTGTCTGTTCAGTCCTCCTTCATTCATCTGTCCACCAGCCAAGTTCTGAGCATGTGCTGTGTGTAGGGCGTGTCAGATGTTGGGGACAGCCTAGCCTCATAAAACTTGTGTCTGGATAGATGAGGAAGTTCTGTTCTCAGGTATGCACAGGACCTCACAGTCTGGGGCCACCTGTCTGTGTGTATGGTGCACAGATCTGGGGGGCTGAGGAAGAACTGATGGCTTTTAGCTCTTTCCTCTGGAAGGATCAGGAAAGGCCTCATGGAGGAACTGGCATTTGAGCTGAGAAGTGTTTGAAAGGAATTGGCTAACTTTTCTCTGAGAAAGAGAAGATTAAAGGGCTCCACGACAGCTGACTGGAAGTCTGAAGGGCATTTCTGTAGATGAGGAGCAGGTTTGCTTTGTGTTCTTCTGAAGACTAGACACAAAGGGCCTGTCTTGAATGTCTCTGTGACAGTCGGCCTTTGGTTAGAGTGATTAATGTACTCTTTCTACTCTTGTTCCCACTGGGTTGTGTTCCCTGGAGGAGAGTCATGTCTAGGTTACCTTGGTGGGAGTCCTCACAGGGCCAGCACGGTGCCTTACCTACTGTAGGCACTTAGTGAGTGTTTCAGGAATTTACCTGCAGAGGCAGATTCTTCACAGCCTAAGGATGGACACAATGTGTTGTTCATTGCTGGGTGACTCTGGGAAGTGGTGAACTCCTCTACCTTAAGCAGAATGATGTGGCTGTTGTTCAGAACTGCTGAGAAAAGAATTCCCACTTTGACCTGGACATGAGATGACTGCACAGGTTTCTCCCAAGCCTAAAGTCCCAGAACTAAATTCAGCATTCAGTTACCATAAAAACCTTATGTCAGGTGTTGCTTGGTTTTGTTTAGTCTATATTCATTTTTCACTGAACATCCTGTCACTGTGCCAAGGACTATTCCAAGCATGTACAGTCCAGTTGTGAACAAGATAGGCAAGGTCCCTATCCAGAACTCACACTAGTGGGGCAAACAATAATCAAGACAATAAACACTGAAGTAAGATTATAGAATCTATAGGTCTATAGATTCTGTAGACCTATTCTATAGGTCTATAGATTCTGTAGACCTATTCTATAGGTCTATAGATTCTGTAGACCTATTCTATAGGTCTATAGATTCTGTAGACCTATTCTATAGGTCTATAGATTCTGTAGACCTATTCTATAGGTCTATAGATTCTGTAGACCTATTCTATAGGTCTATAGATTCTGTAGACCTATTCTATAGGTCTATAGATTCTGTAGACCTATTCTATAGGTCTATAGAATAGACCTTGCATATTCTATAAAAAATGTAGAAGAGGTGCTCAGGAAGACCTATCTGAGGAGGTGCTGTTTGAGCTGAGACCTAAAGACAGGATGGAATCAGTATGGGAAAATCTGGGAGAACCTTATAGGCAGAAGTAACCACTCAGGCGGAAGCCCTAAGATTAAGATAGGCATGAACTTGTGTAATTGGAGTAGAATAAGCTCTGGGGAAGGTGTAGAGATGGACAGGGCTTGATCATGCTGGGTCTTTTAGTCCTTGCTAAATCCTTGCTAAGAAGGTATGTTACCTTCTTTTTACTTATGAGAAAGATAACGTTTGGAAGGGCTAAGTGGCATGCCCAAGATCAAGTCAAGAATAAAACTTAGGTCTTCTGACACCTGCTTCCCAAGCCAAGGTTTTTCTGTTTGCCATTCACTCTCTGAGTTTCCTAACTATTAACCCAAGTTATTTTTGGATGTAAGATATAAAATTAGTGTATAAATTTGAAAGTCAATGATGTATCATCTCTAGGTGTTAATTTTAGAGGCTTTTTAGTAGATGTTAAAACATCCACTTCTTGGCTGACAGTTATGACAACATAACTTGTTATTTGGTCTACCCTTTGGGTCTCCTTATTTACCCAAAACTTATAATTTAATAATTGAATCCCTGGATTAATTGTATGGTTGTGCTAGCAGGGGTGGTCTATTTCTTGATTTATAAGACACGTTACTTTTTTATAGCTATTTTACAGTATTTGATGTGTTCGAAAATCGTAGTCTCTTGGTTGGCATATTGCACAAGCAAATATTTGTGTACCATAGCATCTAGGGTATTTACTTAAATTGCTTTTTTGGAAAATAATTCACTGGAAAGTCCAAAAGGCATTTACTGCGTATAACTTTCTGCCACAGTTTTTTTTTCTTTGCTCTGTCATTGGTTACTTTGATGTAGGGGACCATGTTTCTGTTAAATTGCTGTCTTACTAGAGTGAAATATGTTTAGGTTCTGATTTGTACACTAACGTTGAATTGGAGGAGCAATTTGCAAAATTTGAGGGGGAATAGCAGTAGAGATTTAGGTTGTGGGTATTAAGCATTAAATTTTTTTAAAAAAAATTAATTTGCTTTTTAAATGTGACTTTATATCATGTTGTCTTCTTGACCCTAAAATTTCCTTACTTTTCCTTGTCAGTATGGCAAAAAGAAAGAGAGAGTACAGTGGTATTGCTGAAAGCAGTTAATGGTTTTTGTCTTGTGAATTTAAATAATAAAATGAAAAATGTTCACACAAAATTAGAACTTGCTTTAGGGCACAATCAATATAGCATTTTAACAAGCTTAATGTATTTGGAAGATATGTATTGTGTGAGGTTCTCAAACATACTGATTCTATTACGACGGTTAACTGTAGTAGCAAAATGTATCAATATACTTAGCCAATAAACATAAAACTTATTAAATCATAATTAAATTTTCAGAAAAGTTATCTAAAAATTATGAATAAAATATATTTTACATGGCCTCAGCAACAAAATATATAGCCAATGAAACTTTATAAGTGGTGGGATAAAATACATGGGATAAAATTATAGAATGAATTTTTACCATAGACACATGTACCGAGTTAAGTTTGTGTACACCATTTGTTTCTCCTCTCTTTTAACTTCTTTTGGAGGTAATTCTTAGTGAGTATTTGCAGAGCACAACAGCTGGGGTAACTGACCGAAGGGGCAAATGAGAAGTTTCCCTTCTCCTTTGGAGTCTCAAGTGAAATGTTTCAAAGCCCTACCTGCCCTTATACGTGGAAGATGCAAGAGGTACTCAGAGTCACTGTGGTTGCATTTACATTTCTACAGTGGGCGCCAATCACAAGCTTCATGTTATGGCCCCAGCTGTGTGGGAATGTAGCTGAGCACACTAGGTATCGTCATCCTCATTTGATTTATGAAGAAATGGAAACACAGATAAATGAATGGATTTCCCTGAGGATTCAGACCAAGTCAAGGATAAGATCACCACTGAAACCCAGGCTTTCTTAATTCTTAGTCCTTTCCCAATGCCATTCCTGGTAAATAATTACATTTTGGCTCTAAGAGGAGCTAGAATAAACAGAATATATGCAAACCTAAGAATTTCTGCCAGCAATCTCTAGCAGATATACTTCAGCTGTACTTTGAATTTTTATTTTGTGCACCAGGCACATGTATCTTATAGATGACCAATATGAACAAACAGCTGTCTCCCTTCCTCCCTCCTTCCTTGGAACGTGTAATCTCTGAATAACTGATTAGCTCAATGTCAGAAATGTTTGTGCTGATCTCTGAACCTCAGTCAGTTCAATACATGACTCCCTGGAAATTTTATCTTTGGTTTTCTTTTTTTTTTTTTTTCACTGCCATGATTTTGTGAGTTAGTTTATGAGTGTATTTAAATCATTTCTGGAATCTAAATATTTTGGACTTGCTGGTCTTTATAAGGAAGTTAGTTTCCCTCCTCTCACATAGACCTCTTTCTGCTTTCTCCTATCTATCATATTTTAAGAGTATATGTGACACCGTTAAGTTTTAATCTTCTAAATGGATTGGAGAATAACACCTTCCCTTGACTAACCTCAAAGGATTTTTAAAAACAGAATGTTGCCTAATTTTTGAGGGAGAATGTTCTAACACAGTTTATATATTTTTGTAACTCAACAAAGGTATCTCATAAAGAACATTGGTGGAATTGGGTTTTAAAGTCCAAATACTTTCCTTCTGTTGTCCAGAACATAGCTCCTCAACCTAGAGGCATAGTGTCATGTGCAGTGAAGTCACTCAAATTCCTTCTTATTATTGGTTTGAAGATGACTGTCCCTGGATGGTATAAGATATGATGGTAGTTTGTGTCGTTCAGTTTTTACGTTAAAGGAAAAAGTCTCTCCTGGTTTCTTTTGACCCTAGTCATGATATGCCCATTTCATGAAGTCTTTTATGCACAAAAGTGCACAAAATGAAGATAAAGTGCCTCTCTCCAGCCTGACAAAAGCCATTTCTTTGCAGAATGGTAGCTGCAGCGAAAGTAAATAAATGAATGGACAGCAATCACAGCCTAGTTGATGAAACTGTTCAATTAAAGCACAGGCATTTACATGGTGTAATTTCCCTAAATTGCCAATGAGCCCCTTTAGACACAACCAGTGTTCAAATTGATTTCAGCATTGATTTTGGCTGAAGCTGATAAATTTCTGCTTGTTAGTTAAAGTAATTTTGCAGAAGACTTTGTACTGCAGTATTGAAGTGTTCATTTAGCTGATAGTTAAAAGAGGAGTTATTTACAGAGGCCTCTACTGTTGTTCTGAGATGGAACAATTCCCCAATCATCTTTTACTTTTAATTTTTCAGGCTTCAGTATACCAATCAATAGGTGATTGAAACTGATTAAAACTTATCCAACCAGCTGCCTATGGCAGTTTAATTAGAAGCTGGATGATTCTTAAATTAAAGTTGTCTTATTTTCATTGCAAAGCCATCTTCCAGAAGAGTAAGGCAAGAACAGTGCAGAAAACTTAAAAGACTGGCTTTGCTAAGGTATCTTGCAAATGTTAAATCACTCAATAGCTATTCCTAAGACAATTCAAAAATGTATCAGAGAGTTTGCTTTTATGGAGATTAGAAGTAATAACATGCTTACTTGCCAGCCAAGGAATGTTTGTTTCATTCGGTCAGAGAGATTACTTATTGTATAATGATACATGTGAAAGACCAGCTGTTTGGGATATATCTATTATCTCATAAGCAAGATGAATGCTTGAGCTTAGTTTTAAACACTGTAATGCAGGATGAAACTAGCCATGATGATATCCTCTGCATCTGCCCCCTGGAAACCATCAGCTTTGAATTTATATTTTTATTCTGTTTTAAGGTCTTGATTAAAATAAATCTCCATTGAATGAAAAACAAATATTTTTATATAAGTTCATGTTGACTTGTCAACAGTATTGTGGGCAGGATTATAGAAGAGAGATTTTTGCTCCTCTTCAGCTACCTAGGGAAGCTTCTCCATACTCATTTTATCTAGTGTGGACAATTTCTTGAGTTTTTAATGGAAACGGGTTAATATTTTTGTCATAGGGGACATATTACATCTGATATTACGGGGAAGAAGGGAAGAAATGGCTCACTTTTCAGAGGTGCATTTACTCTTTGACCCACTAGGGTACTATTTAGTGTTCTAGAAGAGGTAATTTAGTAAATTGTACCCCAGTGGCCTGAAAAAGTTAATGCAACTCTGAAAAGTGAGCCATTCAATCGATTTTCCCTATTGCTTTTAAAAAATCAACACTGACCATATCCAGAGAATGTTGAAGACAACTGAAATTAGAGGATCTAGAAGCAACCAGTTTATTTTCACACAAAGCTTGTTGGGACATGCACTGGATTTGGCTTCAGAGGACCCAGATCTACTTCCCACTCCAGTACTTACAGATAGGAATCGTGAAGCATTCAGTAACCTCACCAAGCCTTGGTTTCCTTGTCTATAAAGTGGTGATAATAATAATATTTACCTCACAAATTTTTGTGGAAATCAAATAGCTTTACTATATGTAAAATGTTTTATAAACTATAAAGCACAATAGAATATTAATTATTAGAATAAGGAGGTTTTCTGGAGTAGCCATTTATGTATCTGATTTTGGAAAGTAATTTATTGTTAGTTTTCCCAGAAACTGTGAGCAAAGATTAGATGGTTATCACGTTGTTTCAAGAGAGAGTTTCCTAGCTAGTCAATCCTCAGGGTATTTCTATTTTCCCCCACATATATTGCCTAACAATTCCAGTTCTTTCATTCCTTCTCATCATTAGGCTTTATATCTCTTGCTTCTCTGTTTGCCCACTACATTATTTCAGAATCCTTGATCAAGAGATCAGAATGACTGTAGTTTCCTTGATCTCAGAGGTATTTAGACCATATATTAAAAGACATTACTCTAGTTGATGTGGAGAGTGTTAAAAGCTTGAATCAGGCCACATCAACTTGTGGAAGAAATACGGAGGTAGTGATGACCACATTAACTCTGAGGCAGGTATGGGAGTAAAAAGGGGTATATAGCCGGAGTAAACAGAAAGAAGAAATGGCAAATGTAGAGTTACAGTAGCTTTCTCTTATTGAAAATCTTTCTAATCTAGCCAAGTTCCCTATATCATACATTAGGTTGATTTATGAGCCCTATGTACAATCAGTTATCTTGAAATTAATATCTGTGACCTCATAACATATTTGACTTGAGACCTAAACAGTATGAGGGGCTCTGTTTTTTTTTCTTTCTTTCTTTCTGAGACAGAGTTTTGCTCTTGTTGCCCAGGCTGGAGTGCAATGGTGTGATCTTGGCTCACTGTAACCTCTGCCTGCCTGGTTCAAGTGATTCTCCTGTCTCAGCCTCCTGAGTACCTGGGATTACAGGCACGTGCCACCACGCCCTGCTAATTTTTGTATTTTTAGTAGAGACAGGGTTTCACCATGTTGGCCAGGCTAATCTCGAACTCCTGACCTCAGGTAATCTGCCCGCATCGGCCTCCCAAAGTGCTGGAATTATAGGTGTGAGCCACTGTGCCCGGCCTGTTTCTTAACCACAAATTATTTTGTAATCAGTAGTCAAGCATCTGTAATAGGTTTTTAGGCAGAAGGAAGGTTGGCAAAGACTGCTATTTGAACTAGTATAGTTTACATAAAAGCTTCTTTTTACAACTGCTGTTTACTTTGGATTTCCTGTTTTAACAGCTAGAGCCTGGCTAATGTGTTTATCTATTATGGAAGGCAACAACTGTCAGTGTTGATTTTCCTGAAACTATTTGAAGTATTTCTGTGGATGGCTACTTTAGTATGTGACAGAATACTAAAATTTCGAAGCTTGGCCATTAGTCCTAAACGTGTTAATAAAATCTACCTTCAAATAAACCTAAAAAGACCAAGCAATTAGAGGATTAAATTTTAATTTAAAAATTTAAATTTATTTAATTTAAAATTTAAAAATTATATTTTTCATTAGCTGAACCACAGCTGGTTTACATTTAGTTACTGAAACCATATCATTGCATTAAAGGTGACATCTAGAAGGTTTTAAAATTAATCTCGCAAGGTACTAAAAGATTTTTGTTTGTGTCAGTATTTGTGTACTCATGAGCTTTATACAGCAGAGAAGCGTTCTGCATGTTTTGTATTGGCTTCAGAGTTGTTCAGCCTTATAATCTTTTGGGAAAATGTAATACAATCAACTCTCAGATTCCTTGTTTTAAGTAGGAGACTTATAGTCTCATGTGGGTATCTCCTAATAGTTTAACCCCCTCGATTTCTACCATCTTCTTTCTTTTTGTTTTAGTTTTCCTTTGTGCCAATGCTATAAAGTCTTTGAAATGGAAACTTCTAAGTTGAGGAAAGACTTGTATCTTGTTATTCTAAATTTACATAAAAGCAGGGGCTTTTTTGGTTAATAAATAAAATGTCACACAAAGAGCAAAGAAGCATCATCTGTAAGAATAGAAGCATCATCTGTAAGTATAGAAACTGATGATCCTACAGTATATTAGCTTTAACCAATGCCATGTTTTAATAAGGAAGTAGATTTAATAATTGAACCTGAGTGAGACCAACTCTTAACTTTCTGTGCCAATGAGGAGAATTAAGAATTGCGTTTTAGACAATGATTTATTTGTCTTGTCTTGATCAAACTTTTTCATAATGAATCAGATCTCAGAGAGCTTTCTTTTCCTTTGTCTTTTTACCTCTGCCATGTCTCTGATGGACGTCCTATAAATCCCTAGGGCATTCAGAGAATAGAGAATCAGGGAATACAGGATATCTCACAAGCTGTGAAATCTTTGCATGGAAAACAAAGAACTGATGTTATTATTTGAGAGAGTGAACTATCTCTGCAATGAGCTAATAACAAATACATTTGTAACTTTTATTTACTTTAAAATAGCCTTTGTTCACCGTTTTTCTTGTCTTCTACCTGTTCTCTAAGAGACACAGGGAGCAAAATAACCATCACTTTCTTTCTTGCTTACCTAGAATAAGACCATCTCTTTTTAATTACTGGTTATTTCTTGAGCCAAATCCTAACCATTGCTTTCACTATTTTAGTGACTGGATTATTTTCTTAGGTTTCCTATCCATTTGGAGAACCTTTCAACAATTGATAACACTCTATAAATAATTCACAGAGTAATTGTGTCCCTGTTTTCACTAACCTTCTTTGAAGTATGTTATGTGAGAAGTAGAATTTAAGTCGGTGGCATTTAGTTCATGTGGTTAATGAAGGAAGTGCCCTGTGTCCTTCATAGAACAGTGGCAATACTATCATTTCAGTGTCCCTGTGTTGCCATTGTGAATGAAAGTCATTATACATGCAATTACGCTCCAGGTCTTTTCTCCAAGAGGCAAAAAAGGGGTATTTCCATGCTCATTTTGATAACTATTTTGCTAATAAATTGACATTTATGACATAGGATATTGTCAGTTATGCTGAAATCTGAAATATTTATAGTAAGATTATAGGCCAGCCTCCCCCATTCTTTCTTTAATTATATCCTACCTCACAATCACTAGGAAAGCACATATGCTCCCTATTATAAATTCTTTCTGCTCATAATTTAAAATAATTTGATTGGAATATGTTTAGAAATTAATATGCAGAATAGTACCATAGAAAATAGATGCCTACTTTAATTGTATGAGATTGTACCAGCTTTATCAGAAAATGTATGATCAGCTCTAGGTTATTTATTTTGTGAACAAGAGTCAGCTGGGACGATTCATATTTTTTGGTTCTCCTAGAATTTGAAATTCTAGGCATAAATAATTTTAGTAAACATGGTAAAATCCAGATGCAGTTGATCTTATGCATGGCATAAATTTGTGTGGGAGTCCAGATGTTGGAATGTGAACACAGGTTGTTTCTCCCTTCTGTCTTGTGTGGACTTTTTAACATGTTATTTTCACATATTTATTTTCCTTACTTTTATTTATTTTTTGATACAGGGCCTCACTCTGTCACCTAGGCTGGAGTGCAGTGATACGATCATGGCTTACTGTAGCATCAACCTCCCAGGCTCAAGTGATCCTCTCACCTCACGTCCCAAGTAGCTGGGACCACAGGCATGTGCCACCATGCCCAGCTAATTTTTTTTAATTTTTTGTTGAGATGAGGTATCATCTATGTTGCCCAGGCTAGTCTTGAACTCTTGGACTCAAGCAGTCCTCCCACCTCAGCCTCCCAAAGTGTTGGGATTACAGGTGTGAGCCACTGTGCCCTGCCTATTTTCCTTACCTTTAAAGATTATTCTAGAAATTCAGTTTATTCTTTGTAACGATGTATCTTTTAATAAATTCGCATTAACAGTTTAGATGAAAGTGAGCACACCTCTAACCCTTTATGTATTGTACTAGACTCATCTTTAACATTTCAAGGAGTAAATAATATAATCAGTTGGATTTATCCCTAAGTATTGCTTTTGAAATCAGTCACATGTTTTCTGAACACTTTGTGCAAAGTACTTCGCTTGGCAGTGGGAGAGATGTAACATCAACTTTCATGGCCTCAGGGACCCCATTCTTTGGGGTCTGTTGTTAGCTTACTGTTTGTACCTTGTCATCTCCTTTACTGTTTTCTTCTCATCTTTCTGACCTCTGAATTTAGAGAGCCTCAGTTCCAGTCCTTACACCTCTTCTCTGTTTAATTCACTTCCTAAGTGAGCATGTGTAGTTCCATGGCTTTACATATCATCTGTATGCTGAGGAAGTCCAGATGTATGTCTGTAGCCCTGGCCTATGTCCTGAACTTCAGACTCATATCTGATTACCAGTTGGATGTCCTCTAGGCATTTCAAAATTATCTAAAACTGAGCTCTTTATTTCTTTGGAAACCTGCTTCATTTACAGCTTCTCCCATCTCCGTAATTGGAAACTCTATTCTATAGGATGCTAAGGACAAAAACTTTGCAGTCTTTCTTCATCCTTCTTTTTCTCTCAGATTATGTATACCTTTACCCACAAATCTTGTGGGTTCTTCCTCAAAAATATTTCAAGAAGCTGACCACCTTTCATCACTGTTTTCTTGCTACCCTATTCAAAACCAGTATTACTGCTTGCTAGGATTTTATTGCAAAAGCCTCCCAACTAACCTCCCAGTTTCTATCCTTGCTTTCCTATAATGTGTTCTCTTCACTCAGCAGCCAAAGTGATCTTTCTGAAATATTAGGTCTCCCCCTCTGCTCATGACCTCTTATATCACTTGGAATAAAAGTCAGAGTCCTCACCATGGCCTAAATGGTGCTACACAGTCTGTTTTCCTTACCTCTCTGACCTCATCTCCCCCAGCTAGCCCTCTTGCTTATTCTACTTCTGCATACATGTCAAGCACACACTTCCACCTTGGGCTTTTGAACTTGCTGTTTCCTCTACCTGGAATCCCCTTCCCCTAGATGTCCGAATGGTGTGCCCCCATACTGTTCACATGTAACCTGAAAAGAGAGGCATTTCCTGACTTCCTCCCCAACCCTAATATCAAATAGCATGTCCCTAATGTTGATCAGTCTCTATATCCTTACCTTTATTTTTTTCAATGCACTTACCCCCACCTCACATATTGTATATTTATTTGATTATTGTCAGTCAGCCCCTATTAGAAGGTAAACTTCACAAGGGCAGGGACTTGGTCTCATTTGTTCTCCGCTGTATCCACGCTGCCTAGCTTATTGCCTGGCAATCAGAGACATGCATTAAGTATTAAATTTAAAAAAAGGATCTAGGAGGAGAATATATCATATACTGTGGAAGAGGTCAAGCATATAGTAATGAACAAAATGGACCTTGACCTTCCCCTTGAAACTTACAATAAAGTAGAACATAACATAGACCCTATATTAAGAATTTACAGCATAGTTAGGTAATTAGAGTCTACAATATAGTTAAATAAAGTGAACACCATTCCTGTAATCCCAGCACTTTGGGAGGCCAAGGCAGGAGGATCACTTGAGGCCAGGAGTTCAAGACCAGCCTGGGCAACATAGTGAGAACCTTGTTCTACAAAAAATAAAAATAAAAATTAGCCAGCCACGGTGGTACTCTCCTGTAGTCTCAACTACTCAGGAGGCTGAGGCAGGAGGATCTTTTGAGGCCAGGAGTTCAAGACCAGCCTGGGCAACATAGTGAGACCTCCGTTCTGCAAAAAATAAAAGTAAAATTTAGCTAGGCATGGTGGTTCACTCCTGTAGACTCAACTACTCAGGAAGCTGAAGCAGGAGGATCACTTGAGCCCAAGAGTTCAAGTCTGCATCGAGCTATGATTGTGACACTGTACTCCAGCCCGAGTGATAGAGTAAGACCCTGTTGCTTAAAAAATATATACTAGTAGGCCATGCACAGCGGCTCACGCCTGTAATCCCGCACTTTGGGAGGTTGAGGCGGGTAGATCACCTGAGGTCAGGAGTTCGAGACCAGCTTGACCAACATGGTCAAATGCCATCTCTACTAAAAATACAAAAATTAGCCAGGTGTGATGGTGGGCACCTGTAGACCCAGCTATTCGGGAGGCTGAGGCAGGAGAATCGCTTGAACCTGGGAGGCAGAGGTTTCATTGAGCCGAGACTGCACCACTGCACTCTAGCCTGGGTGACAGAGCGAGACTCTGTCTCAGAACAGAAACAAAAACAAAAAACCACTACTGATAAAAGTATATACCTGTGAATTTAAATAACTGTTGAAGAGAAATAGTAATTTATAACACGAACATATAAGGCAATAGAGTAGTTGATGCCAATAGATAAATGAAACCACAGGGTAGGAAATCTAGTAGGTAGGGAAGTAAGTAGAAATAAAAGAATGGAATCCAATTGAATTCAGGAAGGAATAACATGAAAGAAGAAATGGTGACCATTTAAGTAAATCTGACTGTATAAGACAACGATAGTAATAATTCAAAATGAAGTTAAACAAAAAGACTGGAGAAAATAATATGTTAAGATGAGAAGGGCTTGATTGAAGTTAAAACATTCTAAGATTTTTATATTGTTTAGGAGAAGGATATAGATAACAATTACCTTTATGTTTTGTTAAGTCAGGTATGATTGTTAAAAATTATATGGGTAACTAAAACAGTGAATAGAATGTGTAACTTCAAAACAAATAGATGGAATAAAGGGAGAATAATTCAGTATAATAGAGGAAGAGAAGTCGATAGGTGTAAAGTAAATGAATTAGGTGGTAGAAATAAATCCAAATATATGAATAATTACAAAAAATGTAAGTAGAGTAATATTAGCAGCTAATAGGTTAGGTTGCATTTTTAAAAATACAGCTATGTGCTATTTTAGACTGTATTGGGAGAAATTTCTAAAATACCAAGACACAGCAAAATTGAAAGGAAAAGGGTAGGGGAAGATACCTGGCAAAAAGTAATCAAAAGAATGCTGCTACTGTGGTTATATTAACATAAGACAAAATAGACTTTAAGGCAAAAAGTATTACTAGAGAAATGTTATGAAAATACAAATATTTACAACTGAACCACAAATACCATGTATTAATATGAAAACTCCTGAGATGCACCAAAGTAATTCTTAAAGGATAGGTTTATATACACACCTTAGTAAAGAATAACTGGGTATGATATGCTTAGACTCTAACTCAAGAAAATCAAGAAGGTGGGACAGGGAATAAACCCAAAGAAAGTGGAAGGAAAGAAATACTAATGAACAAAAGTTTGAAAAAAAAAAAAAAACAAAAGTTAATTAAGTGAAAATTCAAGAAACAATTCAACAAAACCAAAAGCTGGTTCTTTGGAAAAACTTAATAAAATATAGCAGTGAGAAGCAGAAATAACAAAATTAGGAATAAAAAGGGAACATAATTCTAGACATAACAGTGATTTTAAAAATAATAGGATCCAATGAATAACTTTATGACAATAAATTTGAAAACACAAAATGGCCAGTTTCTTAGAAAAACTTAATGAAATTGTCTTAAAAATAAAAACCAAAATAGACCTAGAGCAATTAAATGATTATTTGTAAAATGTGCCTGATGTAGTTTTAGGCACTGGAAATAATAGCAGTGAACAAAAAAAACAAAAGTGTGTGTTTTCATGGAGCTTCCTTTGTTGTGGAGGGAGACATAATAAATTAATAAATTTTATCAGGTGTTGCTAACTCTGTGAAGAATAAAGAAAGTGGCCGGGTGCGGTGGCTTACGCCTGTAATCCCAGCATTTTGGGAGGCCAAGGTGGGTGGATCACCTGAGATCAGGAGTTCGAGACCAGCCTGGACAACATGGTGAAACACCGCCTCTACTAAAAATACAAAAATTAGCCGGGCATGGTGGCACACACCTGTAATCCCTGCTACCCAGAAGTGGCAGTGAGCTGAGATCACGCCACTGCACTCCAGCCTGGGCAACAGAGTGAGGCTCCATCTCAAAAAAAAAAAAAAAAGAAGATGAAGGGAGAATGTGCTGAAGGGAGAATGTGCTGTTTTATGTAGGAAAGTCAAAAGAAACAATATAGGACCTGAAGGAAGCAATGGAGCAAGCCAGGTATATATTAGAGAAAGTGGCCCAGCCCTCAGGAGTAGGTGCAAAGGCCCCGAGGCAGGAGCACGTTTGATGGAACAGAGTTGAGTATTGTGCATAAGGGAGACTGGAAGAAGCAGAGATCAGTGAGGTAACTAACCAGGGCCCAGATGATGAAATCCTTATAAAGACTTTTGATTCAGCAGTTAGAAATCTACCCATGAAATGGAGATGAGTATAATAACTTCTACTCATAAGATTATGAAGTTAATGAATTAAATGCATGTGGATTTTTTTTTTTTTTTTGTAAAACACTATCCAGGTGATTTTTTTTTTCATCCAGAAGTAGTAATTTGTCAAACATTTATGAAGTGAGGAGCACCTACCATGGGCCAGGACATGTGCTAAGTATAAAGAATAGAAAGATGATTAAAACATGGCAGTGCTCACTGCCCAGTACTGGGGACAGACACATAAATACTTTTCTGTAGTGTGCCCAGGGCAATAATAGAGCATGTAACATTTGAAGAGTAGGAGAAGCATCAAAGTTTAACTTTATAGCGTTTATAAGAAAGTGTATGGGCTGGGCGTGGTGGCTTACGCCTGTAATCCCAGCACTTTGGGAGGTCGAGGCAGGTGGATCATGAGGTCAGGAGATTGAGACCATCCTGGCTAACACAGTGAAAGCCCATCTCTACTGAAAATACAAAAACAAAATTAGCCGGGCATGGTGGTGGGCGCCTGTAGTCCCAGCTACTCGGGAGGCTGAGGCGGGCGTATGGCGTGAACCCGGGATTTGGAGCTTGCAGTGAGCCAAGATCATGCCACTGCACTCCAGCCTGGGCGACAGAGCGAGACTCCGTCTCAAAAAAAAAGAAAGCATATTAAAGGGAGGTATATAGGTATTTTTAGGGTAGCTTATGCCTCATGTTTTCCTATTAACCCAAGGAGAATGAAAACTTGGCCTTCTCATGATTGTTTAGTGACGTTTCTGCTGAGATTAACACCTGAATGGCGTACTTACCACACCTATCTGTAGTGTGAATAAACTTATAGTAGTGGGCAAGAAATAAACATGGTAAGAAATCTAGAAGTTGGAACATGGGATATCCATACCAGATGGCTCTTTTAATTGTCTCCAAAGTTGGTTCAACATGAAGTAATACTACGTGTTTAAGTTTTTCTTAACAATAAATGATATATTGCAAACTTTTGCCAGTTCTTTGTTGTGAAAGCTTTATTAGAGGGTCATTTGTAGAGCATATAGTCTAACCAGCGCATAGAGACACTACTGCTCTTTAAGTCTGTTTTGGCAGCTTTCATTCTGAAATCACTCAGCCAGTTTGAAAACTTACTATCTTCCTTTTTTTTTTTTTAGACGGAGTTTTGCTCTTGTTGTCCAGGAGGCTAGAGTGCAATGGTGTGATCTCGGCTCATCGTAACCTCCACCTCCTGGGTTCAAATGATTCTCCTGTCTCAGCCTCCTGAGTAGCTGGGATTACAGGCACCCACCACCACACTGGGCTAATTTTGTATTTTTAATAGAGATGGGGTTTCTCCATGTTGGTCAGGCTGGTCTCGAACTCCCAACCTCAGGTGATCCGCCCACCTGGGCCTCCCAAAGTGCTGGGATTACAGGCATGAGCCACCGCCCCCGGCTATTTCCTACCTTCCTAACATTTAATTCATTAGTCTTACCTCATTGGATCCTCACAACTCTATAAGGGAGAGACTGCTTTCCCTATTCCAGACTAGAGATAATTGAGACTTGGTGGGGCTTACTGACAGTCAGGTTCACATGTTTAAGATGTGGGAGAGCTAGGCCGGGCGCAGTGGTTCACACCTGTAATCCCAGCACTTTGGGAGGCCAAGGCGGGCTGAACACAAGGTCAGGAGATCGAGACCATCCTGACTAACACAGTGAAACCCCGTCTCTACTAAAAATACAAAATATTAGCCAGGCGTGGTGGCGGGTATCTGTAGTCTTAGCTACTTGGGAGGCTGAGGCAGGAGAATGGTGTGAACCCGGGAAGCGGAGCTGGCAGTGAGCCGAGATCGCGCCACTGCACTCCAGCCTGGGCGACAGAGCAAGACTCCGTCTCAAAAAAAAAAAAAAAAAAAAAAAAGAAGTGGCACAGCTGGGATTTGAGCTGGCAGTGACTTCAGAGCCTGTCCCATTTGCTCTTCTGCCTCCCAGGATAGATTGGCAGTGATTGCAGAATGCTTCCTTGCCTGGAGCAATTTGGATATAATGGTCCTTGGCGTGATTGAAATAGGTCAGTACCTTTGTAAGTTTTGAATTATATGTTTCCCTGCCCTAGAATACAGGTAAAAAAATTAAACATCACGATCTCTTTGTGTGTGTGTGTGTGTGTGTGTGTGTGTGTGTGTTTGAGTGTGTTTGACAGAGTTTCGCTCTTGTTTCCCAGGCTGGAGTGCAGTGGTGCAATCTCACCTCATTGCACCGTCTGCCTCCTGGGTTCAAGCAATTCTCCTGCCTCAGCCTCCCGAGTAGCTGGGATTACAGGCATCCGCCACCAGGCCTGGTTAATTTTTTGTATTTTTAGTAGAGATGGGGTTTCACTATGTTGGCCAGGCTGGTCTTGAACTCCTGACCTCAGGTGATCCACCTGGCTTGGCCTCCCAAAGTGCTGGGATTACGGGCACGAGCCACTGTGCCCAGCCAAACATCACCATCTATTTCCTTTAGGTCCTAAAATATGCATATTCTGTCACGGCCCATCTTGGCTTTGCCACTGACTGTGTGAGCTTGGATAAGTTATTTAACCTGGCTTTTGGGTGCTTCTGCTGCGAAAGAAGGGGATTAGGTTAAATAATTTTCTCTGTTTTCTACTAGCTCAATAAATTATCTGATTCTGTACCAAGATTACAAGTTAAGACCAACTTCTTTGTCTGGTCATCTATAACCTATTGTTACAAATGAAATAAGAAAGTATGGATAGAAAGTATTCGCTTGCACTGGGCTCTTTGTTATTTTAAATATTTGAAAAACTTACACCAGGCGACTAACTTTTGCCATGGTAAAGTGTATGTGTGTGCGCTCAATTTTAAGGGCTGAGACTGTTCCCAGAAGGCCTGTGCTGGTCACAAACAAAATGGAACACTCAAGGACCAAGCACTAAAAATATCTCATAAAAATGCTTCCTCCATGCAGTCATTGAATCAGGTAATTACTGTGGCAACAACAAACTAATTTGAAGTGTTAGCTGTTAATTAAAACATTGCAGAGGTGTATAGTTGTCTTTTGGTGTAAGCAGAGCCTCCATTCAGACTTCATTAATCACTTTACAATTAATGTGTTGAGGAAGGTCAAGACAATTGAGATGCAGTATCTGTTGAAAGTAAACAAATTCCTTTTCTCTAAGTAAATACCATTTGCAAAGTTAAGGGACACACTCGACTCATGCCTGGCATTGCCTTTGTCATCCAGTTCTCCTTGATGATTAAATGTTAAATTGGTACTGTCATTGCACTGTAAACCAAACCACATAGCATCTTTATTCCTCGAAATCGAACCCAAACTTCCACGGATGAATTAGCGTGCATCATAATTAAATTATCAAGCCTATCCTTTTAATTCACTTGGAAATAGGACACCTTTCTTTTAGAAAAGAGATCAGCTTTCTTGACAAGCTAATTAAGTTGCCAAACTGTCCAGTATGGTATGTATATTAGACTATCTGCTAATCATTTTCTTATCACTGCTGCTGGTCTCAAACGTCCAGGTGTTGCTTATTCGAAGTAACAACACTGATCTTTTTACAACTTTTGAATCCTGTGTATATATTTAATTATTTGTCTTTATATTTCAGTTCTTGATTAGTGATTCTATTATATAATATTTTTAAAAGTTGGAATTGGAAGAATCTGTGATGTGGAGGGGGAAAAATAATATATCACAAAGTCTTACGTATTATGTTACTTGTATTTACGTGGAATAAACTTACTAATTTCCTTTAAATCACATTTCAGGCCAAGTGCGGTGGCTCACACCTGTAGTAGTCTCAGCACTTTGGGAGGCCGAGGCTGGTAGATCACCTGAGGTCAGAAGTTTGAGACCAGCCTGGCCAACATGGTGAAACCTTGTATCTACGAAAAATACAAAAAAAAATTAGCCAGGTGTGGTGGTGGGCTCCTGTAATCCCAGCTCCTTGGGAGGCTGAGGCAGGAGAATTGCTTGAACCTGGGTTTCGGAGGATGCAGTGAGCCGAGATTGTGCCACTGCACTCTAGTCTGGGCGACAGAGCAAGGCTCCATCTTAAACAAGCAAACAAACAAAAAACATAATATAGGGGATAGGGTTCCACTTATAAAATGTGTATCACTTTGTACAAAGTATAAAAAGTTATTTGGCCGGCACAGTGGCTCATACCTGTAATCCCAGTGCTTTGGGAGGTCAAGGTGGGAGGATCGCTTGAGGCTTGGAGTTTGAGACCAACTTGGGCAACATGGCAAGACTTCATCTCTTAAAAACTTAAAAAAAATTAGCCAGGCATGGTGATATACTCCTGTAGTACCAGCGGTTTGGGAGGCTGAGGTGGGAGGATCGCTTGAGCCCGGGAGTTCAGGGTCACAATGAACTAATAAGATCATAGCAGTGCACTCCAGCCTGGGAGACAGAATGAGACCTGTCTCTGAAGAAAATAATAATTGATTAAGTTTTATTATTATTTTCTATATCTTTGAGACAGAGTCTCGCTCTGTCACCCAGGCTGTAGTGGAGTGGTGAGATCGTAGCTCACTGCAGCCTGACCTCCTGGACTCAAGCGACCCTCTTGCCTCAGCCTCCCTGTAGTCCCTACAGGGGGACTATAGAGGACTACAGGCACACACCATGATGCCAGGTAACTATTTTATTTTTTTTTAAAGACAGCGTCTCCCTACGTTGCCCAGGCTGGTCTTGATCTCCTGGGTTCAAGTGATCCTCCTGCGTTGGCTTCCCAAAGTGCTGAGATTACAGGAATGAGCCACTGTGCCCAACCTGATTAAAGTTTTATAAGTAGTATTTAGAAATAACCAATGAGGTTGTTATTTGAGAATGTCTTTAGACACTTTCAAAGGTTAAATAATTCTTTGGTAAAGTAAACAGTTGTCACCCGGTTTTTGTAATCTTGCTTTTTCTTTAAATGAAATATACTTGAATTTCTGTATAATTAATTGATATAATAAAAGTTAAGTTTACCTTCCATGACTGGCTTGACCTTTGTCCACTCAAGTAGGAAAAGCAAAATGAGTAAGTTCTTATAACACTCATATATTTGGATAAGTATATACATATGCTTTATATATGTAGTTTCCTAGTCTTGCCTGAATTTGTAACATTTTACTTGTAAACGATATTACAAATACCTATATGCTCTTAATAACTAAATCATTTCTATAAGTCAGTCACCTTCAAAAAACTCTTGTCAGTGATTGTTCAACTCTGTAAATTTACTAAAAAGTAGAATGTACCCTTAAAACAAGTGAATGTTATCATATGTAAATTATATCTCAATAAAGCTGTTAAAAATTTTTGTCAGTCCTTTCTGCCCGTGGACACCACAGAGGAAACATCATTAAAGTCTCTGTTCTCCCTGCTGTCATGTCTAAGTCAGAGTCTCCTAAAGAGCCTGAACAGCTGTGGAAGCTCTTCATTGGAGGGCTGAACTTTGAAACAACTGATGAGAGTCTGAGGAGCCATTTTGAGCAATGGGGAACACTCACAGACTGTGTGGTAATGAGAGATCCAAGCACCAAGTGCTCCTGGGGCTTTGGGTTTGTCACATATGCCCCTGTGGAGGCAGTGGATGCAGCCATGAATGCAAGGCCACGCAAGGTGGACGGAAGAGCTGTAGGAACAAAGAGAGCTGTCTCAAGAGGAGATTCTCAAAGACCCGGTGCCCACTTAACTGTGAAAAAGATATTTGTTGGTGGCATTAAAGAAGACACTGAAGGCTGGGTGCGGTGGCCCATGCCTGTAATCCCAACACTTTGGGAAGCTGAGGTGGGCAGATCACGAGGTCAGGGATTCGAGACCAGCCTGGCCAACATGGTGAAACCCCGTCTCTACTAAAAATACAAAAATTAGCTGGTCGTGGTGGCGGGCACCTGTAATCCCAGCTACTCGGGAGGCTGAGGCAGGAGCATTGCTTGAACCCAGGAGGCAGTGGCTGTGGTGAGCCAAGATCATGCCACTGCTCTCCAGCCTGGGCGACAGAGCGAGACTCCGTCTAAAAAAAAAAAAAAAAAAAAAAAGACACTGAGGAATATCACCTAAGAGATTATTTTGAATAATATGGAAAAACTGAAGTGATTGAAATCATGACTGACCGAGGCAGTGGCAAGAAAAGGGGCTTTGCCTTTATAACCTTTGACGACCATGACTCCGTGGATAAGACTGTCATTCAGAAATAACCATACTGTGAATGGCCACAACGGTGAAGTTAGGAAAGCCCTGTTAAAGCAAGAGATGGCTAATGCTTCAGCCAGCCAAAGAGGTCGAAGTGGCTCTGGAAACTTTGGTGGTGGCTGTGGAGGTGTTTTTAGTGGGAATGACAATTTTGGTCATGGACGAAACTTCAATGGTCATGGTGGCTTTGATGGCAGCCGTGGTGATGGTGGATATGGCGGCAGTGGGGATGGCTATAATGGATTTAGTAATAATGGAAGCAATTTTGGAGGTGGTGGAAGCTACAATGATTTTGGCAATTTCAACAATCAGTCTTCAAATTTCAGATCCGTGAAGGGAGGAAACTTTGGAGGCAGAAGCTCTGGCCCCTATGGTGGTGGAGGCCAATACTTTGCCAAACCACGAAACCAAGGTGGCCATGGCGGTTCCAGTAGCAGCAGTAGCTACGGCAGTGGCAGAAGATTTTAATTATTGCCAGGAAACAAAGCGTAGCAAAAGAGGAGAGCTAGAGAAGTGACAGGGAAGCTACAGGTTACAACAGATTTGTGAACTCAGCCAAGCACGGTGGTGGCAGGGCCTAGCTGCTACAAAGAAGACATGTTTTAGACAAATACTCATGTGAATGGGCAAAAACTTGAGGACTGTATTTGTCTAATTGTATAACAGGTTATTTTAGTTCCTGTTCCATGGAAAGTTTAAAGCATTCCAACAAAGTGATCTAATGTAGATTTTTTTTTTTGCACTCATGCTGTTGATTGCTAAATGCAATAGTCTGATCATGATGCTGAATAGATGTCTTTTTTTAAAAAATATTTGTCAGAGCAACCAAATTTTCTACTAAACAGCAGAAAATGATGTTTCCATGTTGGCAGTAGTGGATTATGTAAATTTTGGTTTTATTTTTGTTTTAAGAAAGGGGAAGTTTAGGGGCTCATTAAATATGTTTTACAACTGGGCAGGTGAAGATGAGGAATTCCTGAGGCACTGACTTCTGTTCCCCATTTTCCCTATGCCATTCCCATCCTAACACTTACCAGATGAGAGGAAGAGCCGTCTGATCTTAGCTAGTGTATAAAATCCTCTATAGGGCAAGATTTTTAGTTCTTCGAAACTTACTTACTTCCTTATATTAATATTTTTATGGGCTTGCAATAACAACACTTGTTTATGTTATGTGGTTTATTTTGAAATTTTTATTGTATAAAAATGTGTTGCAGATTGCTTCTAAATAATGTTCAGAATATCTAGTCCCCACAGTATATGTGTAAAGGCCACATTTCATTTAAACATAAAAGGTACGGTGGTGGCTCACTCCTGTAATCCTAGCACTTTCGTAGACTGAGGTGGGAGCATCACTTGAGGTCAGCAGTTCCAGGCCAGCCTGAGCAACATCCAGAGACCCTGTCTCTACAAAAAAAAGTAAAAAGTAGCTGGGCATGGTGGCATGTGCCTATAGTCCTAGCTACTCAGGAGGCTGAAGTGAGAGGATCGCTTGAGCTGAGGAGTTTGAGGCTGCAGTGATCTGTGATTATGCCACTGTGTTCCAGCCTGGGTGTCAGAGAGAGCCCCTGTCTGAATCAGTCAATCACTCAATCAGATAAACACAAAAGGTCTTGATGGATAGTAATGGTATTTCATTTCTGTAAACCCTATTCTCATTCTTTTTCATAAATGGATACATTTATATTTCTTGATTTAAGTTGTAGTTATTTCACTATATCTGTTACTTTGAGCTTGTTTTGATGAACTGTTATGATATAGTTTATCTGCATGTGTAATTAAAAAAATAAGCAAAAAAAAAGGGAAAAAAAAGCAAAATGGCTCTGTACACTGCTTAACATAGAGCTATAGAGAACCCACATGCACAGTGACAGTCATAAGGGATCTGGAGCCAAAAGACCTAGGTTTGAGGTCTCATTCTGCTGCTAGTTACTTTGTGCCATTGGGCAAACTGTTTAACTTCTTTGTGCTTCAGAATTCTCATCTATAAAAGGAGGATAATAATGTATCAGCATTACCTCAGATAGTTATTTTAAGGTAATGTATAGTAAATCACTTTGTAAACCATTAAGCTCCATATAAATGTAAATTACTAATGTTGTTAGTGTTCTTTGAAAGTACCATGTATCCCACTGCTGCAGAAATGTTTGGATTTACATTTATGTCCTTAACCATTTTGTAGGTTGTTTAGTGATCCCAAATGATTTTGGTTTTTTTTCTTCCCATAGAGCATATCATGTCCCGAGTGGGAAAATATTAGCTGTAAAGGTAAGTACTGGATACATTTTATGAAATTCTTGATGTTCACCTCTTTCCTTTCCTCTGTTAGCTTGAGTCACAGATATTGTCAAAGAGGAGATGAATGGCTTAAGGTTTAGATGGTAGGTAGGGGAAGCTGTGGCTCTCTGGTGACATTCAGACACCTGAAGATCTTTTAAGTATGCCTTAAAATAGTCAGTTGTAAGCTCCGTGTATTGTGATTCTTCTTGCCAAGAAGAGAAAATTTCTTTCTGTGTCCCCTGCTAAGTGGCATCACCATCTTCCTTGTCATGCAGCTCAAAACCTTACTGGTAATGTATTCCTTTTCCTTCTTTAAATATGCCACATCCTGTGAATTGCTGTATCCTGTTAGAATTTTTCCCTGAAATATATCCATTTGCTACTTTCTTTCTATTCCCATCCCCATTGCCATGGTCTTGGATTGGGCTCACATTACCTCCTACCTGGACTTTTGAAATAACTTCCTCACTGTACTTTCGGTCTTTTCTTTTCCTATGCACCTTTTACTCTGCCACAGATTTGAGAAGTCAAATCACAGATCTGACCGTGTCTTGCTGACTGCCTTCCTCAATCATGTACAACGTAAAGCCTAAGATGTCTGCTTTGCTTCTGACTCCTTCGGCATACTGAAATACCCAAGCACAACACCTGCCAATAGAGTCAGGCTACACACAACTCAGGGATGTTCCAGGCAGTTACCTAGGATGCTCCTCACTTGTTCCCATGCAATTCATAATTCATACTTCATCTCTGCCAAACTCCAGCATCCCAGTCCTGCCATGCCACTTTGGATTTAATCTCTGCCACTGCTGGTGCTTGATCTTCCCATCATCTTAAATCTCAGATTTCCTTAATGGACTCTGTCTTGAATTGCACTTCTGACTGAACCCTTTGCTAATTAAGTCCTAACCCCACAGAACCCCATTTCCAATTTTGGGCTCTTAGCTAACAAACTGGTCAGGTTTGCCTTACCCCCGACCTTCCCCACAAATTGTTCAGACCCTCTACATATTGGCCCCCACCTACCTTTATAAACATGCACTCTGCTTTACCAATCTGTTACTTCCCGTCATGCCCTTTATCTCCAGTCTCCTGGCCTTTAGTAATGAAAGTTCTTATTTTTTGAGTGACTACTATATGCCAAGTATTATGCTAGTTTTTTTTTTTTTTTTTTTTTTATTGAGACAGGGTCTTGCTCTGTCATCCAGGCTGGAGTGCAGTGGCGTGATCTAGGCTCACTACAGCCTCCACCTCACAGGTCCAAGAGATCCTCCTACTTCAGCCCCTTGAGTGGTTGGACCAGAGGTGTGCATCACCATGCCTTGCTAATTTTCTTTATTTTTTCTAGAGACGGGGTTTCACTATGTTTCCCAAGCTGGTCATGAACTCCTGGGCTTAAGCGATCCTCCTGTCTCAGCCTCCCGAAGTCCTGGGATTATAGGCATGAGCCACCACGCCCAGCTATGCTAGATGTTTTATAACTATTATATTTAATCCTTAAAATTACATAGTAAGCCTGTCTACTTTAGATTAGGAGACTGAAACTCAGAAAGCTGAATTGTCAAGGATCACAGAGTTGGAAGGGGTAAGGCCAGGATGTGAAATGTTCATCTGCCTCCAAAGCTCATCTCCTCTGTTACACCACGCAGCTTTCATACAAGTTACTAACATTGCTCATCCCTCTGATTTCCATCTATCTTTTCATGGTTCATCTCCAATATGCCTTTTTAGCTATCCACAGTGAGAAATTGATCTCTTTCTCTAACAGTTGCATAGTATATATTTCTGCATCTTTTTTCTCATCTAGGAAACTAAGAATCAGAGCAATTACATTAGAATTGCTTATACCTTTTAGTAAGTTGAAACCAAAACTAAGGCTCAGATCCTCTGACTGCTAATGAAATCCAGAGTTCTTCTTCCATATCACATCTAGTACAGCACCTAGAATGTGTTACGTGGCATTATCAAGTTTAGTTTTAGTAAGTTAAATAGCTTGTGAGGGGGTACAACAAAGTTTCCTTTGAGATATTTTCTTTGACAGTTCAGCCATTTAGGGTCCATAGAATTGTAGAACTGGAAGAGACCTTGGAGATCACCTGTTACAGCCCCCACATTTTACAGAGGCACTGAGCTCACTGAATGCAGCTGTGTCATACCACCTTGGCGTTCACCGAGCGTGGCCCGGTCGTACCACCTTGGTGCTCACCGAGCGCGGCCCAGTCGTACCACCTTGGTGCTCACTGAGTGTGGCTCTGTTGTACACCTTGGCATTGGTTTAACCTTTCTGTACCTCCTGAGCTCCCTTTTCACTAAGAGAAAACTTCCACTAAAACTTGAGCACTATTTTCCCATCCATTGAGTTACTTTTTTGTTCCTTTTATGTCAGAAGTCTTAGATTGTTGCTGATGATATATTTAAAGTTAGCCAACTCTAGGTTATTTACTCCAGGAGAGGGGAACACTGTTATAAATCATCTAGAAATCTATGATTATTTGGCCTTGCAAAGTACATTATACATTTTTCATAATTTCATACATTTTGAATTATGTTTATATAGACTAATATTAAAAGTATTGTGCATTAGTTGGGTGTGGCAAGGGGCCAACAGCTTTTTCTGGAAAAGAGTAAAAGCAATTTTAAAGAAAGGACATATTTACAGAATAGCTGTTAGGAAAGTAGAGACTGTCAGTAAATGAAAATAGTTGGGATTTACAAATATACTGTTCACTAGACCTGATCATTAAACTGGGCTTTACAACAAGAACTGTACTGTATTCACTTTGCATCTCTAGATTCTATAAAATATAGTAGATACTCACACTGAATTGAATGAATGGATGATTTAAGAGCAGATATGATTATTGTGATTAAACGTTTGTGTAGCCCTGAGCTTGTTGGTAGTTTAGGCAAAAACCATGTAACTTGTATAATAGTCATAATCTAAGAAAAATTTACCATTTCTTCAAAACAGGCAGAATTTTTAATTCTTAGAAGTGTGTTATTTAGTTTCCAAATATTTGGAGATTTTCCATCTTTCTATTACTGATTTCTGATTTAATTCCATTGTGGTTCCAGAACACCCTTCCTATAACTTAAATTATTTTAAATTTGTTGAGACTTATATTATGGCTCAGAATATGACCTATTCTGGTAAACAGTCCTTGTACACATGAAAAGAATGTATAGCCTGCTTGTGCCTGTAATCCCAGCACTTTGGGAGGCTGAGGTAGGTGGATGACTTGAGCTCAGGAGTACGAGACCAGCCTGGGAAACGTGGCAAAACTCTGTCTCTACAAAAAATAAAAAATAAATTAGCTGGGCATGGTGGTGTGTGCCTGTAGTCCCAGCTACTTGGGAGGCTAAGGTGGGAGGATCGCTGAGCTGAGGAAGTTGAGACTTCAGTGAGCCATGATTGCACCACTGCACTCTAGTCTGGGTGACAGAGTAAGACCTCATCTCAAAAAAAAAAAAAAAAAAAAAAGAATGTATAATCCACTGTATAGGGTATTGTATAATGTCAATTAGATCAAGTTGGCTGATAGTGTTATTCAGATATTTGTTATTAGATATTTGATTTTTATCTAGTACTATCAATTATTGAAAGAGGGGTGTTGAAATACTCAACAATAATTGTGGCCTACAGTTCTGTTATTTTTTACTTGATGTTTTTTGAAGATATATTCTTAGGTGCATTTATGGTTGTTATGTCCTCTTGATAAATTGGCCTCATTGACATTATGAAGTAACCTTCTTTGTCCGTGATCATATTCTTTGCTCTGAAATTTATAGTCTGATATTAAATTCTAGGCTTCATTTTGACAAGTGTTAGCATGATATGTTTTTTTTTACTTTTAACCTATTGTGTCATTATTTTTGAAATGTATTTCATGTAGGCAGCATACAGTTGGGTCTTATTTTTTAATCCAGTTGGATGATCTCTGCTTTTTAAGTGAGAGTATTGAGACTATTTACATTCCATATGATTATTGATATGTTTGGATTCAAATCTGTCATTTGCTCTTTGTTTTCTATTTGTTCTGCCTGTATGCCCCCTTTTTTAAGTGATTGCTTTAGAATTCATAACTTACATAGTCTTCCTGTGTAAATAGTATTGTACCACTTTATAGTCTAGAAATCTTACAGTGGTGTATTTTCATTTCCCTCATCCCAGCCTTTGTTTTATTATCATCCATTTTACATCATCATATGCGATAAACCCCAAAATGCATTGTCACTACTTTTGCTTTAGATATTTATCTTTTTTTTTTTTTTGAGACAGAGTCTCGCTCTGTCGCCTAGGCTGGAGTGCAGTGATGCGATCTTGGCTCCGCCTCCCAGGTTCACACCATTCTTGTGCCTCAGCCTCCCGAGTAGCTGGGACTACAGGCGCCTGCCACCACGCCCGGCTAATTTTTTTCTATTTTTAGTAGAGATGGGGTTTCACCATGTTAGGCAGGATGGTCTCGAACTCCTGACCTTGTGATCTGCCCACCTCGGCCTCCCAAAGTGCGGGGATTACAGGTGTGAGTCACCATGCCTGGCCTGGAAATATTTATCTTTTAAAGACATTTAAAAAGTAAGAAAAATAGTATTTTGTTTTTATTCCTGTATTTACCAGTGCCAGTGCTCTTCATTCCTTTGTGTGGTTCAGATTTCCATCTAGTAGTATTTTCCTTCTGTCTGAATGACTTCTTCCTTTACATTTCATATAGTGTGGGTCTTTTGGTATTCTTTCAGCTTTTGTATGTCTAAAAATGTATATTTCACTTTCATTTTTGGGAGGTATTTTAATTTTTGCTAAATGTAGAATTCTAGGTTGGCTGCTGTTTTCTTTCAGTTTTTTAAAGATTTTGTTTCACTGTTTTCTTTCTTTCCAGTGAGAAGTTTACTGTCATTTTAAATCTTTGTTCCTCTGTATATTAGAATTGGCTTCATTCTGGCTGCTTTCAAGACTTTTTCTTTATCACTGGTATTGAGCTGGTGTTTACATCTTTAATGTCTCTACTTAACATGTTTAAAACTTCCTCTGCTTTCTTTTTTTTGTTTTTATAAATAAAGATGGGGTTTTGCCACATTGTCCAGGCTTGTCTTGAATTCATGGGCTCAAGCAATCCACCCGCCTCCACCTGTCAAAGTGCTGGGATTACAGGTGTGAGCCAGGGCACCTGGCCTCCTCTGCTTTCTTGAAAGTATGAAATGACCGGGCGCCGTGGCTCATGCCTGTAATCCCAGCACTTTGAAAGGCTGAGGTGGGCGGATCATGAGGTCAGGAGATCGAGACCATCCTAACATGGTGAAACCCCGTTTCTACTAAAAATACAAAAAATTAGCTGGCCGTGGTGTCGGGCGCTTGTAGTCCCAACTACTCAGGAGGCTGAGGCAGGAGAATGGCGTGAACCTGGGAAGTGGAGCTTGCAGTGAGCCAAGATCGCACCACTGCACTCCAGCCTGGGCAACAGAACAAGACTCCGTCTCAAAAAAAAAAAAAAGTATGAAATATAGTTATAATAACTGAATTAGTGGCCTTATCTATTTATTCCATCATATGTGTCATATCTGGATCAGTTTTGACTGATTCCTCTTCTCCTCACTTTGGGTTGTATTTTTCGCTTTTTTTTCATATCTTATAATTTTTTTTTAAGTGAAAAGCAAGTTTATTAAGAAAGTAAAGGAATAAGAGAATAGCTACTCTGCTTGAGCAGAGCAGCTATGCCTTATAATTTTTTATTGCATACCAGACATGTGGCATGGGTGCTATTTTTGCTCTGCTATAAATATTTTTGAACTTTATTCTGAGATTGTGGTGGTTAATATTGAGTGTTAACTCGATTGGATTGAAGGATGCAAAGTATTGTTTCTGGGTGTGTCTGTGAAGGTGTTAATATTCAGAGAGATTAACATTTGAGTTAATGTTAACGTAAGAGATTAACATTTGAGTCAGTGGGCTAGGAGAGGCAGACTCACCTGCAATCTGGGTGGGCACCATCTAATCAGCTGCCAGTGTGGCTAGGATAAAAGCAGGCAGAAGTTGGAAGGACTTGACTTGCTGAGTCTTCCGGCCTTCATCTTTCTTCCATGCTGGATGCTTCCTGACCTCGAACATCAGACTCCAAGTTCTTCAGCTTTTGAACTCTTGGACCTACACCAGTGATTTGCCGGGGGCTTTCGGGCCTTCAGCTACAGACTGAAGGCTGCACTGTTGGCTTCCCTGCTTTTGAGGTTTTGAGACTTGGACTGGCTTCCTTGCTCCTCAGCTTGCAGATGGCCTATTGTGGGACTTCACCTTGTGATCCTGTGAGTCAATACTCCTTAATAAATTCCCCTTCATATATACATCTATCCTATTAGTTCTGTCCCTCTAGAGAACCCTGACTAATACAGAGATGGTATTTAGTTACTTTTGAATAATTTGATTCAAGGCTTGCTTTTAAGTTTTATTAGACAGTACCAGCCCAGTGGTTAGTCTAGAACTAATTTTCCCCGTGCAGCAGAGGTAGTACTCTTCTGAGTACTCTACCTGGTGCCTTGCAAATTGCAAGGTTTTTCCACACTGACTCATGGGAATACAAACTTTTCTTGCCCAGTATTAATCTGGAGATCGTTTCTTCTGAGCCTTTCTAGTGGTTCTCTCCCTGGCCTCAGGTGATCTCCTGACATCTATGTACAGATCATTCATTACTCAGCTGAAGACTCCAGGACCCCCTCGGCAGACCTCTGGAGCTCTCTCCCTCAGGTCCTCTGCCAGCTCTCTGCCCTCTGCTTCTCTAGCTTCCTTGGCCTCCTCAGACTCTCAGTTTTGTCTTCTCATCTTAGGGAGATGGCTTATCTCTTCCTGGTTTCCCCTCCCTGCACTGAGGCCTGGGAACTCTCTGGTCAGCAAGCTGGGCAATCATAGGGCTCATCTCATTTGTTTTCCATCTTTCAGGGATCACTGCCCCATTCTGGCTAATGTCCAATGTCTGGAAGCCTGTTGTGTGTGTGTGTGTGTGTGTGTGTGTGTGTGTGTGTGTATGAGTGTTTTAGTATCTCTTCCTTTCTTTTTTTTAATTTAACTTTTTAAATTTAACTTTTTTTAACTTTTAATTTAACTTTTTTTTACTTTTTTTTACTTTTAATTTTTTAAAAATTAAAAAAGTTGTTTTTTTTAACTTTTAATTTAACTTTTTAAATTTAACTTTTAAGGGGTACATGTGCAGGTTTGTTATATAAGTATACTTGTGCCATGGGGATTTGTTGTACAGATTATTTTGTCACCCAGGTATTAAGCCTAGTACCTATTAGTTATTTTTCCTGATCATCTCCCCACCTCACCCTCCACCCTCTGATAGGCCACAGTGTGTGGTGTTTCCCTCTATGTGTCCATGTGTTCTCATAAGTTAGCTCCCACTTATAAGTGAGAACATGTGGTATTCGGTTTCCTGTTCTTGTGTTAGTTTGCTAAAGATAATGACCTCCAGCTCCATCCATGTTCCTGCAGTGGACATGATCTCATTGTTTTTTATGACTGCATAGTATTCCATGGTGTGTATGTACCACATTTTCTTTATCCAGTCTACCAGTGATGGGCATTTAGGTTGATTCCATGTCTTTGCTATTGCGAATAGTGCTGCAATGACCATTTGCATGCGTGTGTCTGTATAATAGAATGCTTTATATTCATTTGGGTATATACCCAGTAATGGGATTGCTGGGTCAAATGGTATTTCTGTTTTTAGGTCTTTGAGGAATCACTGCACTGTCTTCCACAATGGTTGAACTAATTTACACTCCTTCCAACAGTATATAAGCATTCCTTTTTCTCCACAACCTTGCCAGCATCTGTTATTTTTTGACTTTTTAGTAATAGCCATTCTGACTGATGTGAGATGGTATCTCATTGTGGTTTTGATTTACGTTTCTCAAATGATGAGTGATGTTGAGCGTTTTTCCATAGGATTGTTGGCCTCGTGTATATCTTCTTTTGAGAAGAGTCTGTTCGTGTCTTTTGCCCACTTTTTAATGGGGTTGTCTTTTTCTTACAAATTTGTATAGACCCGTTCCTTATACCCCTTTACTGCAAAAATTAACTCAAAATTAAAGACTTAAATGTAAAACCCAAAGTACAAAAACCCTGGAAGGCAACCTAGGAAATACCATTCTGGACATAGGAATGGGATAAAGATTTCATGATGAAGACACCAAAAGCGATTGCAACAAAGGCAAAAATTGACAAATGGGATCTAATTAAACTAAAGAGCTGCACAGCAAAGGAAATTATCAACAGGGTGAACAGACAGCCTACAGAATGGGAGAAAAATTTTGCGAACTATGCATCTGACAGAGGTCTAATATCCCTTTCCTTTCCTTACACCACTCTAATCCAGATGCTTGGCTTCTTTCCAGACATGTATACCAGCTTTTGAATTGTTCTCAGTAAATAGAAGCTACCATTTATTGATGATTTATACAATGCTAAGCATTTTGCATGCATTTTTAAAATTAATACTCACAACATTTTGTAACTCTTACTGATTCCCGTTTTACAAAAGCTGAGGCACAGAGAAGTTAAATAACTTGCCCAAGGTCCCACAACTGATAAGTAGTGGAGCCAGGATTTAAACATAGGTAGTCTTGTTCTAAGTGCCGGTGACCCCCTGCCGGCGCTGCTCACTGCTCTCAGATTTGGCTTGCCAAGGATCATCCTGGTCACATTTATTTCCCTCTCAAAAGTCTTCAGAGGCTTCACGTCACTTCCCAGATAAACTAAAGACTTTAGAGGATGGAATTCAAGATCCTCCACGACATGTCGTCAGTCTGCTTTTATAGCATTATCTTACATGTTTGAATCCTGTGTGTCTTTTAAGTTGAACTCGTTTCCTTATCTGAACTCAGGCACTTTCTCCCTTCAACACTTTGATTCACGTATTCCTCTCTAATTAGAATGCTTTCACCCGTTATCTCTACCTATCAAAATTTTTAACACCTTTCAAGGATCAGCTGAAAAGCCTGCTCCTTCATTGAACTTTTCTGGATAAGCCCTGTCACATATGGTCTATCTCTCACTCACTCATTTTCTTCTTTGAACCTCTCTAGAATTCCCTGTATATGTCTTTTAAGGGTGTTATCACCAACTGCCTTGTATTTTGCTGTTAGTATACCTGTACATTTCCCGTATTATATTGAAATCTCTGTAAGTGGGGAACAGATCTTATTTATCTTCATGACTTACTCCATGATTCCTGCAGATCCTTGCATATAGGGTATAGTACAAAGCATTACACATAACGAGTAAGTGTTCAATACATAATTTGTTGAATGACTGAGTGAATAAATTTTTGTTCTTCTGTTTGTTCTTTAGTTCATTCATCTTTAAAAGTAACATCTTGAAAGCAGGTTCAGCTCACATACAAAATATCTCATAGCGTTCTTTATATGGACCATTGCTGTCACCCAGAATATTTCTTAGCTTTTTTTATATTAAAGGGTGAAATGGAAGGTTAAGAGTTAGAAGAGTATTTGATCTTTTCCTGACCCTCTCCTGACTTTTGTGTGACTTCAAGCATGTCACTTGAACCTCCCAGTGACCTCAGCTGTGAAACGGGGCTGCCTGATGTCACAGAGGATTGCGAAGAGCAGCAAATCACAGTCCTTGTCCAAACTGAATCACCTGCAGGGTCTGACGCCTGCATGGAATGATGAGGGAAATTTAATTTTCCAAGTAAAGTGGTCAGTTGGACCCACACTTTGAATGTCTATGGGCACAATTAGATGAGTCCTTGAAAATCTGTTGCTTTTCCTACTCAAAATGTTTCTCGTGTTATGCTTCTAAATGTTCTTATTTTTTAGACAAAAAAGCATATTGTAAATGTTTCCCTTTTTAGACTTCTGAGGTAGGAATATATTACAAGATATTTTTAAAAGAAGTTGAATTTTGGAAAGAATAATGTACCATGAATTTCTATTTTATACTATTGAATTTAGAAAATGTTCTGCCTCAAAGAGAACATTTTGAAAATGATGCTAATCACATTTTAAAGATAACTATTTCATAATGACCATGTGTAATTCATGAAACGTGTTTCTACCTTTTTGTCTGTTTGTTTGGTGCAGGTAGTCAAGACAATTGCAGATAAATAGAGCAGAAAACAAATAAAAATACTGTTAGCCATCTTGTAAACAGAACCTTTTTATACCATTAATGTATTCTATAAAATCTTTCAAGTAGTAATGCTTGGAGGATTTAATAGATTTCCCACTATTGTTTGTTTTCTAAGTGGGAAAAATCCATCTAACAGGCAATTTCTTAGCATTGTATATTGCATGTGCCAATTATCATTCTTTGACTGCTTTGGGTTTCTGCTGCTTTTAAACTAGCATTTAAATGGACCATTTGATTAATCATTTGTATACTGACTATAATCCTCCCAAATTTCCTTTCTGAGTTGTACATACTGTAAAAGACAATTATGTCGCCACAGATTAAATAAGTGAATTAAAACAGAATAGCAGCTTAATTTGACCTGTGATTTTGCTCTCTTTCCCTTTAGTGAAGTGTGTGCCACTCCAGCAAATAAATGAAGTCATCCATGACAGCTTGTGATAAATTGCCGTATTTATACTGTATATTTTAATAGCCTCACACTAATTTAAATTGAGCACAGAGTAAATTATAATTCAGTCACTTGACTGCTTATATTTAACTTGACAACTCATCCTTATTTGTCCTGGAGGTGTAGTGGAGAGCAGTGGAAATGCACCAAGGTATTTCAGTTTCTCACTTAACCCTTTCTCCATGGAATGCTTCATATTCAAATTCTTTCCAGTTTGAAACATTTAGCACTTCCTAAGGAGAAAAAAATAATGTAGAATCAGGGAGTCCGTACTTTCCTTGGACTCCAAAAAGAAAATTAGTCTTTGCCATGCTTTTTGCCATTGCCTTCAAATAAGGAATTGGATTTGTTTATTTTTAGCAGTTTTAAAGCTCACTCACAAGAATACACAGGGGAAGGAGAATTAACCTTCCACCCAGAGTGCCAAGTCTCCCAGAAAATAGAGAGCATTTGAGTAGAGTTATTTTAAGGTGGGTTCTACTTTCCCTCTCAAGTTCTCAGAAATTACTTTATTTGTTTTTTCCATCATTTTGGAATCTCCACTATTCTAGACTAAAGCAAATACCAACAATGATCAAAACGAATTAGAGTACAGCGGATTAGCTCCACAAATACAGTATTCCTTACTACATTTTAGGTCAGTGTGGCATTTTTATTTGTTTGGTGGTGTACATTTTTAGTTTTAAATTCAGTTTAAAATCAAGCAATCTATTTCTTCTGTCTAGAAACAGTTTCTTATAAAGAGGATTATAGTTGTAAAGACTTGAGTTAAATCCTACATCACTTACTAGGCACTACTGTGAGTTAGACCCTGTGTGGAGTGCTGGGGGGGATAGAAAAATGTACAAGACTCAGCCCTTGCCCTTGAGAGGCGCATAGCCACTCTAATCTTGAGGCTTCTGTTTTTAGGAGATGAGGGATGCATGCTCAAGGCAGAATGTACATATTGAGGGCCAGAGCTAGAGATGAATTTTGATGGAGGACTTTGAGGTGAGCTTCATGGAGACAATGGTGGCATTCAAGCTGGGTCTAAAAGATAGAACAGGTTTTTTCAATCAGTGCCTGGAGAAGAGAGAGGAAGCACACCCCAAGTAGAGGAAACAGCAGGAGCAAAGGCTGTAAGTAGGGAAAGCACAGGATATGTGTGTACACCAGGAAATGTCATCTGATTTCACATGAAGGGTGGGTTTGTGGTGGGAGTAGTGGGAAGAGGAGTTAGAATAAGTTGTCTATATTGTGGAAGAATTCCTTGAATGTCATGCTAGAATTTTAACTTTATTGTAGGCGATGGGAACACATTAAGGTTCTTGATCAAGGGAATGATATATTCACAGCCAGTAGTTTGGGGTTAATTCCAGGAGGGTGGCTAGCAATGTGGAATCATGTCATTTCTAGGTTGTTGGTGGCCTGGAGATGCAATATATCTTAATAGTCATATGTCTTAGCACTGAATAAATGGCTTTTGAAACCTTAAATAAGTGATTCTCAACCTTACTTTGGGTTAGGAATTACCTGGGGAGCTTTACAAAATAACAAAGATGTGGGCCCAACCCAAGGGATTCTCATTCCATTGTTTTGGGGTAAAGCCTGCACCTTGGGATTTTATTCAAGTGCCCTAGGTATTACGATATGAGGCCAGGGTTGAGAACCATTGATTTAAGGTTAATAATAACTTCATTCCTTTTATCAGACTTTTTTAGACTGAGAGATTCCTGGTACTTGTCATAATAGTAGGAATAGCTGTAGTATTTTTTGCCATAGGATTGAACTAATGCTAGATGAATTAATTTTGTTGGTAAGTTTTACACAAGAACAAAAATGTAAGTGAATATTGTTGGCAAGTGACTATTGATCAGGAGAAGTGTTTAAATGTTTCTTGGCAGTTTTGTATTACACTTACAGTCTAGTTTACTGAGATCTTTTATAAATAACCCCAAAGCAAACTCTTTTATTTTTTTTGAGACAGAGTCTTGCTTTGTTGCCCAGACTGGTGTGCAGTGGCGTGATCTCAGCTCACTGGAAGCTCCGCCTCCTGGGTTCACGCCATTCTTCTGCCTTAGCTTCCCAAGTAGGTGGGACTACAGGTGCCCGCCACCACACCTGGCTAATTTTCTGTATTTTTAGTAGAGATGGGGTTTCACCGTGTTAGCCAGGATGGTCTCGATCTCCTGACCTCGTGATCTGCCCGCCTCAGCCTCCTCCCAAAGTGCTGGGATTACAGGCGTGAGCCACCGCGCCCAGCTGCAAACTCTTGATAGAAACCACCTATGCCTTTTTTATCCCCACCTTCCCCTTCCCCAAATCAACGCCTGGCCAATGTCAGGACTATAAAATGTACTTTAGAATTGTCCTTTTCTTTCCTTGCTCTATCAGCAGTTTATAATGCATAACTTATGTTTTTTTCTTCAGTATGATTGTATATATATTCTTCAGTTGTAATACAAAATGTAATTCAAAGTTGAATGCTACATAACTACACTATAATAGTAATTCTGAATGTTAAGTTTTTATCTAGAAATGTCTAGAGCCAGAAACTCTGCCACAAATCATAAAAATTGTTTTCCACCTATTCTATTCTCATTACTGCCTTTTAAAAGTAAAAAACAAGCTGGGCACGGTGGCTCACGCCTGTAATCCCAGCACTTTGGGAGGCTGAGGCAGGTGGATCACCTGAGGTCAGGAATTCGAGACCAGCCTGGCCAACATGGTGAAACCCTGTCTGCGCTAAAAATACAAAAATCAGCCGGGTGTGGTGGCAGGTGCCTGTAATCCCAGCTACTTGGGAGGCTGAGGCAGGAGAATGGCTTGAACCCGGGAGGCGGAGGTTGCAGTGAGCCAAGATCATGCCACTACACTCCAGCCTGGGTGACAGGGGCAGGACTCCATCTCTAAATAAATAAATAAATAAATAAAACAATTACTCTTGAATTAGTTCCACTGACATGCTTAGTAGAATTTGAACAGTATGGTCTTCTTTCTTAAAAAAAAATATGTGTTTGACCCCACTGTCAACATTAGACAGATCAACGAGACAGAAAGTCAACAAGGATACCCAGGAATTGAACTCAGCTCTGCACCAAGCGGACCTAATAGACATCTACAGAACTCTCCACCCCAAATCAACAGAATATACATTTTTTTCAGCACCACACCACACCTATTCCAAAATTGACCACATAGTTGGAAGTAAAGCTCTCCTCAGCAAATGTAAAAGAACAGAAATTATAACAAACTATCTCTCAGACCACAGTGCAATCAAACTAGAACTCAGGATTAAGAATCTCACTCAAAGCCGCTCAACTACATGGAAACTGAACAACTTGCTCCTGAATGACTGCTGGGTACATAACGAAATGAAGGCAGAAATAAAGATGTTCTTTGAAACCAACGAGAACAAAGACACAACATACCAGAATCTCTGGGACGCATTCAAAGCAGTGTGCAGAGGGAAATTTATAGCACTAAATGCCCACAAGAGAAAGCAGGAAAGATCCAAAATTGACACCCTAACATCACAATTAAAAGAACTAGAAAAGCAAGAGCAAACACATTCAAAAGCTAGCAGAAGGCAAGAAATAACTAAAATCAGAGCAGAACTGAAGGAAATAGAGACACAAAAAACCCTTCAAAAAATTAATGAATCCAGGAGCTGGTTTTTTGAAAGGATCAACAAAATTGATAGACCGCTAGCAAGACTAATAAAGAAAAAAAGAGAGAAGAATCAAATAGACGCAATAAAAAATGATAAAGGGGATATCACCACCGATCCCACAGAAATACAAACTACCATCAGAGAATACTACAAACACCTCTACGCAAATAAACTAGAAAATCTAGAAGAAATGGATACATTCCTCGACACATACACTCTCCCAAGACTAAACCAGGAAGAAGTTGAATCTCTGAATAGACCAATAACAGGAGCTGAAATTGTGGCAATAATCAATAGTTTACCAACCAAAAAGAGTCCAGGACCAGATGGATTCACAGCCGAATTCTACCAGAGGTACAAGGAGGAACTGGTACCATTCGTTCTGAAACTATTCCAATCAATAGAAAAAGAGAGAATCCTCCCTAACTCATTTTATGAGGCCAGCATCTTTCTGATACCAAAGCCTGGCAGAGACACAACCAAAAAAGAGAATTTTAGACCAATATCCTTGATGAACATTGATGCAAAAATCCTCAATAAAATACTGGCAAACCGAATCCAGTAGCACATCAAAAAGCTTATCCACCATGATCAAGTGGGCTTCATCCCTGGGATGCAAGGCTGGTTCAACATACGCAAATCAATAAATGTAATCCAGCATATAAACAGAACCAAAGACAAAAACCACATGATTATCTCAATAGATGCAGAAAAGGCCTTTGACAAAATTCAACAACCCTTCATGCTAAAAACTCTCAATAAATTAGGTATTGATGGGACATATTTCAAAATAATAAGAGCTATCTATGACAAACCCACAGCCAATATCATACTGAATGGGCAAAAACTGGAAGCATTCCCTTTGAAAACTGGCACAAGACAGGGATGCCCTCTCTCACCACTCCTATTCAACATAGTGTTGGAAGTTCTGGCCAGGGCAATCAGGCAGGAGAAGGAAATAAAGGGTATTCAATTAGGAAAAGAAGAAGTCAAATTGTCCCTGTTTGCAGATGACATGATTGTTTATCTAGAAAACCCCATCGTCTCAGCCCAAAATCTCCTTAAGCTGATAAGCAACTTCAGCAAAGTCTCAGGATACAAAATCAATGTACAAAAATCACAAGCATTCTTATACACCAACAACAGACAAACAGAGAGCCAAATCATGAGTGAACTCCCATTCACAATTGCTTCAAAGAGAATAAAATACCTAGGAATCCAACTTACAAGGGATGTGAAGCACCTCTTCAAGGAGAACTACAAACCACTGCTCAAGGAAATAAAAGAGGATACAAACAAATGGAAGAACATTCCTTGCTCATGGGTAGGAAGAATCAATATCATGAAAATGGCCATACTGCCCAAGGTAATTTACAGATTCAATGCCATCCCCATCAAGCTACCAATGACTTTCTTCACAGAATTGGAAAAAACTACTTTAAAGTTCATATGGAACCAAAAGAGAGCCCGCATCGCCAAGTGAATCCTAAGCCAAAAGAACAAAGCTGGAGGCATCACACTACCTGACTTCAAACTATACTACAAGGCTACAGTAAACAAAACAGCATGGTACTGGTACCAAAACAGAAATATAGATCAATGGAACAGAACAGAGCCCTCAGAAATAACGCCGCTTACCTACAACTATCTGATCTTTGACAAACCTGAGAAAAACAAGCAATGGGGAAAGGATTCCCTATTTAATAAATGGTGCTGGGAAAACTGGCTAGCCATATGTAGAAAGCTGAAACTGGATCCCTTCCTTACACCTTATACAAAAATCAATTCAAGATGGATTAAAGATTTAAACGTTAGACCTAAAACCATAAAAACCCTAGAAGAAAACCTAGGCATTACCATTCAGGACATAGGTGTGGGCAAGGACTTCATGTCCAAAACACCAAAAGCAATGGCAACAAAAGCCAAGATTGACAAATGGGATCTAATTAAACTAAAGAGCTTCTGCACAGCAAAAGAAACTACCATCAGAGTGAATAGGCAACCTACAACATGGGAGAAAATTTTCGCAACCTACTCATCTGACAAAGGGCTAATATCCAGAATCTACAGTGAACTCAAACAAATTTACAAGAAAAAAACAAACAACCCCATCAAAAAGTGGGCGAAGGACATGAACAGGCACTTCTCAAAAGAAGACATTTATGCAGCCAAAAAACACATGAAAAAATGCTCATCATCACTGGCCATCAGAGAAATGCAAATCAAAACCACTATGAGATATCATCTCACACCAGTTAGAATGGCAATCATTCAAAAGTCAGGAAACAACAGGTGCTGGAGAGGATGTGGAGAAATAGGAACACTTTTACACTGTTGGTGGGACTGTAAACTAGTTCAACCATTGTGGAAGTCAGTGTGGCGATTCCTCAGGGATCTAGAACTAGAAATACCATTTGACCCAGCCATCCCATTACTGGGTATATACCCAAATGACTATAAATCATGCTGCTATAAAGACACATGCACACGTATGTTTATTGCGGCATTATTCACAATAGCAAAGACTTGGAACCAACCCAAATGTCCAACAATGATAGACTGAATTAAGAAAATGTGGCACATATACACCATGGAATACTATGCAGCCATACAAAATGATGAGTTCATATCCTTTGTAGGGACATGGATGAAATTGGAAACCATCATTCTCAGTAAACTATCGCAAGAACAAAAAACCAAACACCGCATATTCTCACTCATAGGTGGGAATTGAACAATGAGATCACATGGACACAGGAAGGGGAATATCATACTCTGGGGACTGTGGTGGGGAGGGGGGAGGGGGGAGGGATAGCATTGGGAGATATACCTAATGCTAGATGATGAGTTAGTGGGTGCAGCGCACCAGCATGGCACATGTATACATATGTAACCTGCACAATGTGCACATGTACCCTAAAACTTAAAGTATAATAAAAAAAAAATATGTGTTTGAAATAAACTAGAATTTATTCTAGATAAGCTTATAAATATTTTATATTTATGGGTTATAAATCACTATGGGTAATATCACTCAGTGATTGATATTTTAAATAAACCATAAAGTACTGAAAAGCCCATGAGACTGAGTCCAGAGGAGGGGGTCCTACCATTCCCAGGCTCTGTGGCTCCCAGGAGGGAAACCTGGTTTCCTCCTCACTCAAAAGAAGGGAGTTAATGAAATAAGATTTCTTCAAGCTTTAACTTTCTATAACAGGATTAGCAAAGAACATTACCTGACTGGAAAAAAAAAAGATGATATATTTTTTAAATTCCTTATTTCTCTCATAACTAAAAACCCCACTTAAAATGTAGTTTTTGGCTGGGCATGGTGGCTTACGCTTGTAATCCCAGAACTTTGGGAGGCTGAGGTGAGCGGATCATTGAGGTCAGGAGTTCAAGACCAGCCTGGCCAACATGGTGAAACCCCATCTCTACTAAAAATACAAAAATTAGCCAGGTGTGGTGGCAGACACCTGTAATCCCAGCTACTCAGGAGGCTGAGACACGAGAATCGCTTGAGCCCATGAGACAGAGGTTGCTTGAACCCAGGAGACAGAGGTTGCAGTAAGCTGAGATCATGCCACTGCACTCCAGCCTGGGTAACAGAGCAAGACTCTGTCTCAAGAAAAAAGAAAGTTATTTTTTGGCCAGATGTGATGGCTCATGCCTGTAATCCCAGTGCTTTGGGAGGCTGAGGTGGGCAGATTGCTTGAGCTCAGGAGTTCAAGACCAGCCTGAGCAACATAGTGAAACCCCCATCTCTACCAAAAATGCAGAAAATTAGCTGGGTATGGTGGCACACCTGTGGTCCCAGCTACTTGGGTGGCTGAGGTGGGAGGTTTGTTTAAGCCTGGGAGGCAGAGATTGCAGTGAACCAAGATCGCCCCACTGCACTCCAGCCTGGGTGACAGCATGAGACTGTGTCTCTAAATAAATAAATAAAATGTCATTTTTATTCATCATCCTCTCTGCTTATTGCCTAGTGTCTGATCACAAACCACAAGATAGTTCTTTTTTTTTAAGAGACAGGATTTCGCTCTTTCACCCAGGTGGGAGTGCAGAGGCGCAGTCATGGCTCACTTCAGCCTCAAATTCCTGGGCTCAAGTGATCCTCCCACCTCAGCCTCCCAAGTAGATTGGGACCACCCGATCATACTACACAAAGGTAATTTTTTTTTTTTTTTTTTTTGTAGAGATGGGTTCTCGCTATGGTGCTTAGGCTGGCCATGTACCCCTGGCCTTCAGGTACCCTTCCACCTCAGCCTCCCTCCCAGAGTGCTGGGATTACAGGTGTGTGCCACTGCACGTAGCCAACATAATTCTTTTATATTGGTTTGAGGGTCATTCCTATGCTCCTCTTTTGAAAATAGCCAATGTGGCTAAAATAGAGTGCATAAATTAAGAGTGTTATAACTTAACTGACTTTTAAAGCCATTACTGTTGACCTTTGAGACCTGGCTTTTTTCTTTGGTCCCATCAATCACTTCTGTACCACCTCCCCCAGTATAGAAGGACAAAAGGTTAGACAGATGCAGATACAGCTTGTATTACTGGGAATTATAGTGGTAAGAAGAAGGAGGTGGGGAAGAATAAAGGAACTACCATGTTTTTAGTTCTTATATTTCATAGTGATTATAACTAATATAATTAGAAGATTAATAAATATTAATACCTTTCTATATTTAGGTCATACTACTAGATATTACACTGGAACTTCAGAAGCAAATTATGTCTGAATTGGAAATTCTTTATAAGGTAATTTTTTCATAATTTTTATTTGTAAAGCATGCCTATGGTATTGACTTGCAGGTTTATAACTACTTTTGTCTTATTTTTGTTACAGTGCGATTCATCATATATCATTGGATTTTATGGAGCATTTTTTGTAGAAAACAGGATTTCAATATGTACAGAATTCATGGATGGTGAGTTTTCCCTTTTATAATACTTTTAAAATGATTTTTAGAGTATATAGTGCTTTAAAACCTGGTTTTGATATAGATATCAAATAGAATTCAAGATAATAAAATATGCTAATAATTACCTCATTTATACTCTAAGATTATTTCAGTGTTAGGGGTTCCTGGGGTTAAATATTTATAGCCGAACTGTAATTTTAAGAATTGAACTTCACTTTTATTGAAAATTTAAATAGAACAGATTAAATGCTAGTCTAATTGGTGGTTTGATATTTGATTCTTTTGCACAATATGTCTTTACTTGCAAAACAGATGTTCTGTTCTTTTAATGTTTCAATAGCCAAAACAGATTTTCTTTTAAAGAAATCTATTAACCCAATGTCCTGTGTCTTTCAGAAAGAAATCGGTTCTTAATTGCAAGATAAGAAATTGTTTTTCAACACAGCTGTTTAGCCAAGATGTGTTTAATTTTCTTTGGACTTTAGCCCTTTCCTTCCCTCTCTATTTTTTTATTCATTTCTATTTTGGTAGTTCTTTCTTGACCTGAATATTACGGCAAAATACAGATTTCTAGGGACATATCAGTGAAATGATGTCATCATTATTATTACTTACCAATTTTAAATCTAAGCAGTCTTTAAATTTTACATATTCAGTTTTCCATAGTCTAGTCCATTAAAATACAACTTAAGAAAATATTGTTAGTTCCTTGTGGAGATTCTCAGTACATTACTAAAGCAATTAGTTTGTGCCCTGCAAAACTTTAATGAGCCAACATTGGTACCTTGATACTGTCATAAGGTGTACAACATGTTCTAAATTAGTTATAGTAGAATGTCAAGAATTAATAATCTTACAGCCATATAGGTAAGTATGATAACTGTGGAGACTGACCAGAAAAAGTGGATTCATTGAGCTAATACATGTTACTGTGTTGTAACTTTTATCATTCTTTCTTTGAAGTCTTCAATTTTTCAGTTCTACTCAAACATTTTTGTTGAAACAGGGCACGGTGGTTCACACATGTAATCCCAGCACTTTGGGAGACTAAGGTGGGAAGATTGCTTGAGCCCAGGAGTTTGAGACCAGCCTAGGCAATATAGTGAGATCTCATCTTTACAAAAAAATTTTTAAAAATATGGCCGGGCACGGTGGCTCACTCCTGTAATCCCAGCACTTTGGGAGGCCGAGGCAAGCGGAGTTTGAGACCAGCCTAACCAACATGGCGAAAACCCGTCTCTACAGAAAATACAAAAATTAGCCAGGTGTGGTAGTGCATGCCTGTAGTCTCAGCTACTTGGGAGGCTGAGACTGAGAATTGCTTGAACCTGGGAGGTGGAGGTTGCAGTGAACCAAGATCGCGCCACTGCACTCCACCCTGGGTGACAAAGTGAGACTCTGTCTCAAAAAAAAAAAAAAAAGGAAAATTAGCTAAGCATGGTGGTACGGGCCTGTAGTCTCAGTTACTCTGGGGGCTGAGGTGGGAGGATTGCTTGAGCCCAGGAGATTAAGCCTGTAGTGAGCTGTGATCGTGCCACTGCACTCCAGTCTAGGCAACAGAGTGAGACCCTGTTTCAAAAAACAAATAAATTAAAATTTTTTATTGAAATATAACTCAGATACCATAAAATTCACCCTTTAAAAGTGTACAATTCCATGTTTTTTGATATACTCACAAGGTTGTGTAGTCATCACCACTGTATAATTCCAAAACACTTTTTACCACCCCCAGAAAGAGACTTCCTACCTATTAGTACTCACTCTCTACTTTCTCTTTCCTCAAGTCCTTGGCAACCACTGATTTATCTTCTGTCTCTATGGATTTACCTATTCTGGACATTCCATATAAATGGAATCTGATAATATATGGCCTTTGTGTCTGGCTTCCTTTACTTAGTATAATGTTTTCAGTGTTCATCCATACTATTGCATATATGAGAACTTCATTCCTTTTTATTGCTGAATAACATTTCATTGTATGGCTATACTACATTTTGTTTATTCTTTCATTAGTCGATGGACATTTGGGATAGTTCTACTTTATGCATAATTATGAATAATGCTACTCTATATATTTGTGTACAAGTTTTTGTGTGGACATACGTTTTCAGTTCTTTTTTTTTTTGAAACAGAGTCTCGCTCTGTCGCCTAGGCTGGAGTGCAGTGGGGTGATCTTGGCTCACTGCAACCTCCACCTCCTGGGTTCAAGCGATTCTCCTGCCTCAGCCTCCCGAGTAGCTGGGACTACAGGCGCGTGCCACCATGCCCAGCTAAGTTTTGTATTTTCAGTAGAGACAGGGTTTCACTGTGTTAGGATGGTCTCGATCTCCTGACCTCATGATCTCCCCGCCTTGGCCTCCCAAGGTGCTGGGATTACAGGTGTGAGCCACTGCACCTGGCCAGTGTTTTCAGTTCTTTGGGGTATATACCTAGGAGTAGAGTTGCTAGGTCATATGGTAGCTTTATGTTTAACTTTTTAATAAACTACCAAACTTTTCCAATGTATTTTACACCACTTTGGATTCATACCAGCACTGTATAAGGTTCCATTTTCTTCATATTTTTGCTAATACTTGTCATTTTGTGTCTTTTTAAAATTGTGGGCTTGTAGTGTGACATGGTATCCCATTTTGGTTTTGATTTAGGTTTCTCTAATGACTAATGATGTTGAGCATCTTTTCATGTGCTTATTGGCCATTTGTATATCTTCTTTTGAGAAATATGTTTTCAAATCCTTTGTCTATTTTTTAAATGAGTTATTGGGCTTTTATTGTTGAGTTGTGAGAATTCTTTATGTATTCTAATACTTGGCTCTTATCAGATATAGGATTTCCAAATATTTTCACTCACTGTTTATCTTTTCACTTTCTTTTTTCTTTTCTTTTCTTTTCGTTTTTTTGAGCTGCGGTCTCGTTATGTTGCCCAGGCTAGTTTTGAACTCCTGGGCTCAAGTGATCCTCCCACCTCAGCCTCAAGTTTTATTGTTTTAGCTTTTATATTTAAGCCTTTGATTTATTTTTGAGTTAATTTTTATATATGGTATGAGATAGGGGTCCAAATTTATTCGTTTGCATGTAGATATCCATTTGTCCCAGTACTGTTTGTTAAAGACTATTTTTCCCATTGAATTTTCTTGTTATACTTGTTGAAAATTGACCATAAAATATATTTCTGTACTTTCAGATCAATGCGTATATATCTCACATTGATCTAGTTGTCTATCTTTGTACCAGTACCATACCATATTTGATTACTTGTACTTGAAAACTCTGGATTATTATAGTTTTTAAGTTTCAAATCGAGAAGTGTAAGTGCTCCAACTTTGTTCTTTTCAAGATTGTTTTGGCCATTTTGAATACCTAGCATTTTTATTTGAATTTTAGAATCAGCTTGGCAATTTCTCCAAAAAAATCCAGCTGGGATTTTGATAAGAATTGAATTGAATTTTTAGATCAACTTGGGGAATATTGCTGTCTTAACATTATTTAATCTTCCACTCCATGAATACAGATGTCTTTCAACTTACTTAGGTCTTCTTTAATTGTTTTTCAATGATTTTAAAATAATTTTTAGGGTATAAGTGGTAACTATTTGTTAAATTTGCTTCTAAGTTTTTTTAATGCTGTTTTTCTTAATTTCATTTTTGGATTGTTCATTGCCAGTGTATAGAACTGTAATTGATTTTTGTATATTGATCTTGTATTCTGCAACCTTGCTGAACTTGTTTACTAATGTTAATAGCTTTTTCTGGATTCCTTAGGGTTCTCTATATACAAGATAATGCCATCTGCAAATAGAGGTAGTTTTAGTGCTTTCTTTTCAATTCTGAATGTCTTTTATTTCCTTTTCTTGCTTAATTACCCTGGCTAGAACCTTCAGTACAATGTTGAATAGACTGATGAGAGCAGACATCCTTCTCTTGTTCCTGACCTTAGAGGGAGAGCTTTCAGTCTTTCACCATTAAATAGGATGTTAGCCATGGGTTTGGAATAGTTGTCCTTTGTCAGGTTGAGGAAATTCCCTTCTATTTCTAGTTTGTTGAGTTTTTTTTTTTTTTATCATGAAAGGGTATTAAATTTTGTCAAATGCCTGTTTTATATCTATTGAAATAATCGTGCATATTTGGTCCTTTATTCTATTAATATATGGTATACTATATTAATTGATTTTTGCAAAATGAACCAGTCTTGCAGTGTTGGAATTATTCCACTTAGTCATGTTGTGTAATTCTTTTTATATGTTCCTGGGTTCAGTTTGCTAGTATTTTCTTGATGATTTTTGTATTCATGTTTATGAGGGACATTGGTCTAGTTTTCTTTTTTTGTGATGTCAGTGTCTGATTTTGGTATCAGGATAATTCTGGCCTTATAGAATGAGTTTGGAAGTGTTGCCACCTCTTCTATTTTTTGAAAGAGTTTATGAAGGATTCATGTTAATTCTTTTTAAAAAAATTTTAGGGGCTGGACAGGGTGGCTCACACCTGTAATCCCAGCATTTTGGAAGGCCAAGGCAAGTGGATCACTTGAGGTCAGGAGTTCAAGACCAGCCTGGTCAACATGGTGAAACCCCATCTCTACTAAAAGTATCAAAAAAATTGGCCGGGCGTGGTGACACATGCCTGTAATCCCAGCTACTTGAGAGGCTGAGGCAGGAGAATCACTTGAACCTGGGAGCTGGAGGTTGCAGTGAGCCAAGATCATGCCACTGCACTCCAGCCTGGGTGACAGAGACTCTGTCTCAAAATAAATAAATCAATCAAAATTTTTATGGATCCATAATATTGTACATATTTATGGAGTACATGCATAATAATATTTTGACACAAGCATACAATGTGTAGTAATCAACTCAAAGTAATGGAGATATGTATGACCGCAAACATTTATCATTTCTTTGTGTTAGGAGCATTGCAATTCCACTTGTGTAGTTATTTTGAAATATACAATAAATTATTAATTGTGATCACTCTGTTGTGGTGCCAAACACTGGATCTTATTCTTTCTATCTGACAGTACTTTTTTACCCATTAACCAACCCCTCTTTGTCCTTCCTTTCTCACTACCCTTCTCAGTCTCTGGTAATCATCATTCTACTATGTCTCCATAATCATTTGTTTTTGGCTCCCACATATGAGTGAGAACATATATGTCTTTCTGTGTCCAGATTATTTCATTTAAAATAATATCCACCCATATTCTTGCAAATAATAGGATTTCATTCTTTTTATGGCTGAATAATATTTCATTGTGCTTATGTACCACATTTTCTTTATCTTTATTTTTTCTTTGATGGACACTCAGATTGATTTCATGTCTTGGCTATTGTGAATAGTGCTGCAGTAAACATTAGAATGCACATATCTCTTCAATTTACTGTTTTCCTTTCTTTTGGATATATACCCAATGGTGAAATTACTGGATCATAATAAGGTAGTTCTATTTTTAGTTTTTTTGAGGAATTTCCATACTGTTTTCCATGGTAGCTGTACTAGTTTACATTCCCATCAATAGTGTATGAAGGTTCCCCTTTCTCCACATCCTTGCCAGCATCTATTATACCCTGTCTTTTTGATAAAAGCCATTTCAGCTGGAGTGAGAGGATATCTCACTGTGGTTTTGATTTGCATTTCCCTGATGATTAGTGATGTCAAACATTTTTTCAAATGCCTTACATTAATTCTTCTTTAAACATTTGATAGAATTCACCAGTGAAATCATCTGGTTCTGAGGTTTTCAGGGTGTGTCATTAGTGCGTGTTTTTTTTTAATTATGGTATAATACTCATACAAAAATTTTAACCTTATTAGCCATGATATTAGTCCATCATGTGTTGCTATAAAGGAATACCTGAGACTGGGTAATTTATAAAGAAAAGTGGTTTATTTGGCTCATGATTTTGCAGGCTGTATAAGAAACATGGTGCCCAGCACCTGTTTCTGGTCTGGGTCTCAGGAAGCTTCCATTCGTGGAGCAAGAGAGAGAGGAGGGAGGTCCCAGACACTTTTTAACAACCAAATCTTGCGGGAACTTAGAGTGAGAGGTCACTCAATTTTGTGAGAATGACACCAAGTCTTTCATGAGGGATCCACCCCTTTGACCCAAACACCTCTCACGAGGCCCCATCTTCAACATTGGGAGTGAGATTTCAACATGAGTTTTGAAGGGGACAAATATTCAAACTGTATCAGCCATTTTAAGTATATAATTCAGCAGCATGAAGTACATTAACATGGTTGTGCAACTGTCTGTCACCACCATCCATCTCCAGAACTCTTTTTGTCTTGCATAACTGAAACTCTATACCTATTAAATAAGAACTCCTCATTCACCCCCGCTCCCAGCCCCTGGCAAACAGCATTATAATCTGTCTCTATGTGACTACTCTAGGTACCTCATATAATTGGAATCACACAGTATTTGTCTTATTGTGTCTGGCTTATTTCATTTTGCATTATGTCCTTAAGATTCATCCATGTTGTAGCATGCGTCAGAATTTTCTTCCTTTTAAAAGCTGAATAATATTTGTGATTAGTTTTTTTATTACCAACTCAATCTCTTTATATACTGGTTTAGTCAGATTTTTTATTTTTTCTTGAGTCTATTTTGGTAGTTTGTGTTTTTCTCAGAATTAATCTGTTTCATCTAGGTTATCTAATTTATTGATACACAGTTCTGAAAAATCTCTTATAATCCTTTTTATTTCTGCAAAGTTGGTAGTAATGTTCCCTCTTCCATTCCAGATTTTAGTTACTTGAGTCTCCTCACTTATTTTCTTGGTCAGTGTAGCTAAAAGTTTGTCAGTTTCTCTGTTTAAATTTTTTTTTTTTTTTTTGAGACGGAGTTCCGCTCTTGTTGCCCAGGCTAGAGTGTAGTGGCACAATGTCAGCTCACAGCAACCTCTGCCTCCTGGGTTCAAGCCGTTCTCCTGCCTCAGCCTCCAGAGTAGCTGGGATTACAGGCATGTGCCACCATGCCCGGCTAATTTTGTATTTTTAGTAGAGACAGGGTTTCTCCATGTTGGTCAGGCTGGTCTCGAACCCCTGACCTCAGGTGATCCACCCACCTCGGCCTCCCAAAGTGCTGGGATTACAGGTGTGAGCCACCATACCCGGCTAAAAAATTTTTTTTCATTTAAAATGAAACCGACTTTTGGTTTCTTTGATTTTCTCTATTTTTTTTTTCTATTCTCTATTTTGTTTATTTCTGCTTAAATTTTATTATTTTCTTTTTTTCTGCTTTCTTTGAGTTTAGTTTTAGCTTGATGTTCTCCTTCTGTTTAAGGTAGCAAGTTAGGATATTGATTTGAGATCTTTCTTCTTATTTAATGTAGGTTATAAATTTTCCTCTAAGCACGGCTTTAGTTGCATCCTAGAAGTTTTGGTATGTTGTGTTTTTATTTTCATTAATCTCAAAGTATTTTCCATTTTTCTATGATAGAAATCTCTTGTGATTTCTTTTTGACCCATTTTTATTTAGGTATGTGCTGTTTAATTTCCACATATGCGTACTTGAGAAGAATATATTCTACTGTGGTTAAGTGAAGTATCCTTTACATGTCAGTTAATTCTGATTGGTTTATAATACTGTTCAGTATTTTCTTATTAATCTTCTGTATAGTTTTGTCCATTTTTGAAAGTGAGATATTGAAGTCTCAAAAACTAATATTTTTGAGTTGTCTATTTCTCCTTTCAGTTCTTTCAGTTTATGTTTCATATATTTTGGCACTCCGTTGTTAGGTCCATGCATGTTTATAATTGTTATATCTTCTTGGTTGATTGATACTTTTATCATTAGAAAATGTCTTTGTCTCTAGTGACAATATTTAACAATAGTTATCTAAAAGTCTATTTTTTCCACTAGTATAGTCACTGAAGCTCCCTTTTGATTACTATTTGAATAGTATATCTTTTTTCACCATTTTTCAACCTGTTGGTGTCTTTAAATATAAAATACCTTTGTTGTAGACAGCATATAGTTGGATCATTTTTTAAAAAATCAATTCTGCCAATCTCTTATTTAATTAGAGTGCTTAAACCTTTTACATTAATTACTAACAAGGTGAGATGTATCTATCCCATTATATTTGTTTTCTATAAGTCATGTCTTTCATGTTCTTCTGTTATTGCTTTCTTTTATATCAAGTAGATATTTTCAAAGGTACCATTTAAATTCCCTATGGTTGCTTTTACTCTGTGTTTTTGAGTTATATTCTTAATGTTGTTCTAGGGATTACAGTTAACTTCTTAACTTATAACAATTTAGTTCAGATTAACACTGACTTTATTTTAATAGTATACAAAAGGCCAGGCATGGTGGCTCACACCTGTAATCCCAGCACTTTGGGAGGCCGAGGTGGGCGGATCACCTGAGGTCAGGAGTTCGAGATTAGCCTGGCCGAGTTGGTGAAACCTCGTCTCTACTAAAAAAAAAATACAAAAATTAGCTGGACTCAGTGGTGCATGCCTGTAATCCCAGCTACTCGGGAGCCTGAGTCTGGAGAATAGCTTGAATCCAGGAGGCAGAGGTTGCAGTGAGCCGAGATTGCGCCACTGCACTCCAGACCGGGTGACAGAGTGAGACTCCATCTCAAAAAAAAAAAAAAAAAAAAAATAGTATACAAAAACTTTGCTTCTGTATAGCTCAATTTCTTCTCATCTTTTTTATGCTGTTATTGTCATATAAGTTGCATTCCTATACATTGTGTGTCCAACACAAATTTAAAATTATGCCATTGTCTCTTAAGTCATATAGAACAAAAGAGATACAAACAAAACATACATTTATCCTGTCTTTTATATTTGCCTATGCAGTTACCTTTACCAGTGTTCCTTATTTCTTCGTGTGGATCTGAGTTACTGTCTTTTAACTTCAATCTAAAGTTCTTTCAGTCTGAAAGACTGTATTTTATTTCTTGTAGGGTAGGTTAACTAATGATTAATTCTCAGTATTCTGAGATAAATTTCCCAGTTTATTTGAGAGTATCTTAATTTCTCCTTCAGTTTCGTAGAATAGTTTTTGCTGGATATAGAATTTTTGGTTTATAATCTTTTTCTTTCATGTTCAAATATGTCATTCCCCTGCCTCTGACCTCTGGTTTCTGATGAGTAATCAGCTCTTGTTCTTTTTGAGGATTATTTGTAATTGAAATGTCACTTCTCTTGCTGCTTTCAAGATTTTCTTTTTGTCTTTGGCTATGGATAGTTTGATAATAATGTGTATAGATATAGATCTCTTTGAGTTTATCCTATATGAAGTATACTGAATTTCTTGGATGTGTAGATTCACTTTTTAAAATCAAATTTAGGAAGTTTGGGGTCATTGTTTTCTGAAATATTCTTTCCACTCCTTACCTTTTCTCCTCTCTTTCTGATCTCCCATTATGCGTATGTCCGTATGCTGGATGGTATTTTACAGGTCTCCGAGAATGTGTTCATTTTTCTTCATTTTCTTTTCTTTTCATCATTACACTGGATAATCTCCATTGACCTATCTTTACCTCCCTTGATTCTTTCTTCTGCTGTCTCAAATATGCTGTTGATCCTCTCCAAAAATTTTCATTTCAGTTATTATACTTTTCAACTTCAGAATTTCTATTTGGTTACATATGACTTCAGGGAACAAAGAAAAGTGACAGATCACAGAGAACAAACCAGTAACTTTGGAATCACGAGCAAAAAGTTCAAACCTACCGAGCCACAGATGAATGAGTTTCTAAATGCCTTGAATACCACCATCTCAGCTAAAATTAAATTCTGTCAATTTGCATCATAGTAGTATCACATTGCATGAGACTTTTTAAACTGCACAAAATTCACGTGTGATTCTCAAGCCATATATGTCACGTCATGGGGAAACCTTTTAATTTTTTTTTTTTTTTTTTGAGACAGGGTCTTACTCTGTCACCCAGGATGTAGTGCAGTGGCGCAGTCTCTGCTCACTGCAACCTTCACCTCCTGGGTTCAAGCAATTCTCCTGCCTCAGCCTCCTGAGTAGCCGGGAATACAGAGTAGTGTACACCACTTTGCCCATCTAATTTTTGTATTTTTGGTAGAGATGGGGTTTTGCCGTGTCTCCTAGGCTGGTCTCAAACTCCTGACCTCAAGTGATCCTCCCTCCTTGGCCTCCCAAAGTGCTGGGATTACAGATGTGAGCCACCGTGCCTGGCCACCTTTTAAATCTTTAACTTCTGAAACTTCAAAGGTTCAGGTCTTCTCTGAGCTCTGCCATCAGCTGACTCATGGCTTTAGCTAGAACATTCACATCACTGGGACTGTTTTTCCCACCTGTCAAGTAAAGTTGCTGGACTGATCTTTAATGTCCTTTCCTGCCCTAATGTTTGATAGGTCTAACAGTTGCCATTTTTGATAGATCTGTAGAATAGAAATGATAATAAAACAGAGAAAAATTAAACCAACCCCTTCTGCCATTTTTAACCTGATAAGAATTACTGAATTGCAGAAAAAGAACTCATCAAACTTAACAGGAACTCTTAATCCTGAGTGGATCTGCTACATCATTTTTTCACCTATGACGTTTATCTCTAACGGACATGAAAAGGACAAAATGAATCAGCGATGGCACAGAGCCAGCTGTGTAAAGATTTAGCCATATGGATAGTTAAGGAAAGCCGGTCTAACTGAGGTTAAAAACCAGTGAACCACCTCAAAATTAGATTCCTTTTTGGCTTCTTCTACTGATAATGGTGGTAAGGTAATCTTTGTTTTTTAGGTTTAGCTTGTTGAAACCATTGTCCATTTAGTTAATTAAGCCCTGATTTATATCCTTGGTAAAAGTAAATCTCCTCTTAGAAGTTGTTACTGGTACATGTGGATGGGTTTTCACCTCCTAGTTTTGAGTCATTCAGGTCATTCACTTCATAAGGGATTGGTCCAGTAAGCTGCATTTGTCAGTCTTCCAAATACCAGCATGTAAAGCTTGATCTTTTTTATTCTGTTTATCCTTGGTACTGCCAATTTATCTGAAAGATCAATGAGAACATAAAACGTTTTTCTGCTGTATTCTCACTTTTATTACATCTATAATAAAAATGTAATTTTGGTAAATAAGGGTGGTTCAGTTCATATTAGAAGTGTCTTTTTTTCATTATCTTCCCAGTAGCACCGAGAGCCAAAGTGTAATGTTTAGTTACACAGTGGTTTCCCAGTTTCTTGTTCCAATCTGCAAACTACAAGCAAAGTTTAACTAAGAGTGATCATTTTTCTCTATCTGCTTTAAATGGGATGAATATAAAGCCAGTAGCCATATATATATATATGCATGTGTCTGTATGTATATATATGTATACTTGCATACATATGTTTGTATATGAATACACGATTTTTTTACAGATAAAAATATTTTCTCTGATGTTTAGCTTTATGAAAATTTGACATATGAAAATATTCACATTTGCATTTCGGAAGAATGACATACTTCATGTTTAGTACCTTATGAGGCATACTTATGAATCATCCAGTAATAAAGCATTAAATAAGAATTTTTAGCCTCTGATAGGAAAAAATATTTGTCAAATACTCTGGAATACAATTTTTTTATAGAACTGAAAGACTATATACCTCAATTTGACTCTTAAAGAAAGGTTATTACATATTGTTAAAATAGATCTCATAATCATATCATTAATGAGCAACGTAGTGGTTCTCTGCATATATTCCAGCTTTTGTTGGATTAATGTGAAAATTCTAAGATATTACCCTGGTTTACATTTGAGAAAAACTGTTACAAAAGGCAGGCAACTAAATGTTTAATTGTCATATTGATCTTTATAATTTTGTGTATGTATTTAAGTTTACATAAAGTGTAGTTTCTTAGCTTGCCCTTGACTAGTTTCTTTCAGTTTTTCATGTATGTGACTATACACTTCAGAATAAAATGGAAATATCTAGTTATACTTCATCAGGAAGTATGATTGTTATAGATAACATTGGAATAAAAAGTTTTATACTACACATCCAATGCGTGGTGTAGGAAGTGTAAAAATGTATTCTCACAGTGAATACACAGGAGAAGCCCAGTGCATTGTTCTGGTAATTTCATTTGTAGTAATGTGGCATGTTTATCTCTACAGGGGGATCTTTGGATGTATATAGGAAAATGCCAGAACATGTCCTTGGAAGAATTGCAGTAGCAGTAAGTATATGGCTTCAGTGTTAGGAAATTTGAGTGATTTAATCCTTCTAATCAAGCTCATTCTTCTTATATTCTCAATGTTTTTTCTTGTTCTTCAATCCCAGTTGGCTCCTAAGACCTTCTTGATTTTCTCCTGTTTTGTTCTTCTTTTCATAGACCAGCCCACCCAACATCACAACATAGTCACACGCTTATGTGCTCCAACCTGTTCTAGTTTCATGTGTTTGCAGGGACCTTGGTATTCTTGTTGACTCGTAAAATTTCCAACTTCTTCTTAAAAAAAAAATGCTGTTTTTTGTTTTGTTTTTACATTTTGTAGTTATGATTAGCATATGATTAGCAAATACTTAAAAAGTCTGAGTTAAAGCAGTCTATGAGAAAATATTAATTTATTAAGAACAAAGTAGTATTAGTAAAGATTTTTTGCAGTCTTTTTATGTTCTTGGTTTTTAATTTTTTCATCAACTACATCTAGAAATTTATTCCCTTTGTGATTTAAAGCAGTTTTCCCATATTCTTGTATTTTCTATATGTACTAATATACTGATGAAATATATAAACTAAACTAACATTACTATAATGTTCTCATAAGTTCCATATTTCACATTTATAATAATGTAGGTTAAACAGTGTCTAAGAGAAGTCATGGGGTGGTGTAATAGTAAACAATTGCTAAACTAAAGGCACGATGATAACTTCAGTGGTTTAATGCAGAACAAAGTGATTGTACCATGTACCATTTAATTAAATGGCTGATTTTCACATTCATTATACATCAAACTGACAACTCAAATTCTTTAATCGAACATGGACACTTATTTAGTCTTAGTTCATTGTAATTCACAGCTTTCCTTTTTTCTTTCTAATTATTAGTGTGAACTGCCCTGGGTGATGAGAACTTTCTTTTCTGATGCTATTGCTGCTAAGTAGCTTCTCATCTACATGTGCAGGTAGATTAGTATGAAATTTGAGTACTTAAATCACTATTTTAGATGAAAATAAAAATGTTTCATTTCCTGTTCTAATCCCAGGAGAGAATGAATGCTTTGTGGCTTTTGGCAGTTCTTGGCTGTAAAGTTTAATAACATGTATAATAAAGGGCAAAAAAAGGCAAGGATACCAATTGAAAAAGAAAAAAGTATACAACTTCTATATACTCAGTTATCTATGGAACTTGGCAAAAATAGAAATCTGCCATCTTCAGTAGAGAAGCATGTTCTTCCTGAACTTCATAAATCTTACTTCCCTCTTGTTTAGGGCATCCACACAAGGCCACCTATCTTTTCAGTTCTACTGGAGTAGGAAGACTGTTGAAGTGAATAGAGTCAGCAGAAAAAATAATTCAGCGTCAAATACAGGGCTTGCCTATTAAGTGAATGAAAATATGACACAAATTATTTTAGTGAAAGGCATTAAAGTAAGAGCTACTCTGAAGGATTGTTTATATTTGCCCTTACTTTTTTTTAATTAGGGGTTTTCTCCCCTAAATATGTGTCCAATTTCTCCAGCTTTTATGGCTCATCAGGTCATAGTAATGAAAACTACTTACAGCTGGAGTAGAAGAAATGCTTTTAATAGTTTTGCTCTTTGTCTGCCACAGAAATGATCACCTCCATGCTAAATTCTGCAGGAGCCTGGGTTTTGTATAATGCCTCCAAAATGTAGTTTTTTTGGTATGTTTCCTGAGTAGGCTACAAATTTGGATTATCATTTGTTGCAGCTGACAAACACCAGATTGGCCCATGGCCAGTACCTGGCACCAGGAGGGTTGTACTAGTCAAAATAAGACTAGCAAATTGATGGGCTGTGGGCTATGGTGTGTAAACTAAATATTCCCGTAGTCTGATTGTGTTCCCAGTATCCTTGGTCATTTCTCTGAAAGTGTACTGAAGATGGCATCAACATCTTTCCCTTGAGTTCCCTCATGGAGGCCAAGAAAACACAAGGGTGCTATTGCCAAGTCAAAAGCAACAGAATCAGAAAGAGAGAGTAGGGAAATAGGTGTATATTGAATACTTCCTGTGCCAATCACTGTTGCATGCTTTCTGTACAAATATTATGTCATTTAGCCTTTACAGCCACCTTGTAAAGTGTGGATTATTGAACATACTCTGTGCGCATGCAAGATGAGGTTTGGGAAAGTTAACCAGCTTGCCCAGAGTTATCATCTAATTAGTCAGTACAAATTTGAACACAGGGCTGTCTGACACCAGACCTTGCTTTCTCAGTGTGTTTTCCTAACAGAATGAGAAAAAAAAAAAAAAAATAGAGGCAGGAGTGGAAGAAAGAGCTAGGCTAAAAAATAAAAAGAGAGACTTATGAATGAGAGAATAATGGAGCAACACAATTGCTTCAGATTCTTTTCATGTCTTTAGGTATCTCTCTTTTCCCAAATTAACTTTATTTTCCAAGGTCTAATAATCTGGCATGCAAGGCAGGTTCATAGGTCCAAGGTTCATTACAGCATGGACCTCTGTCGACCTGTGTGATATGTTATTCAAATTTTCTCATGTAAAATGTATGGCAAGAGAGTTTTTTTTTTTTCCCCCAAAGGAATTTATATATACCTGATTTCAGCTTTCCAACTTACTCAGTGGCTCAGTGGTTTTTCTCTACTATCCATTTGAATCTGGTCTTCTATAAAGAGGAATGCCTTTCTGCCTTTCCCTGCCACCTAACACATTCTATTTTTCTTCTCATTTCTGAAGCAGTGACATTGTGTACTGTATTTTGAGTGCTAATGTTGATTGAAGTTGTCCCTGAAAGGAGGTGCACTTGACATGTCAAGGAGTGAGTGATTGACAACAGATATAAGTACTTTTAGTGTCAAGGCTTTGTGAAGTCATCGTTGTGAAACCCAGCCTACTGAATACCAATAATATCCTTTAGATTTTCAGTTCACAGATTTCTAGCTCCTTTTTCACCAGAATTTACATGTTTCTAAAGGAAAATGTAGTGTATTTTGACAAAGAATAAGAATATTTTCTTTTTAAATCTCTAACAAAATGAATAATTTTAGCAAATATTATAAAATCAGTATTTGTTTTACTTTTTTCTACCTATCAGAATATATTGGATTGCCTTCCCCTACATGTTTTCTGAAAATTCATTTTGTATGGAACCAATTTTTAGTGGTGAGCTATCTTTAATGGATAGTTTTTATAACATGCAGCTAAGCTTCTAAGTTGAAAATTTTAACCCTTCTTCCTCAGAATGGAGATGATCACCTCCATGCTAAATAAGATGACCTCCTCCTATTACTCAAAGAGAAAATTGTTATCGTTATGGATGTTAATTTTTATAAACATTTAAAGAAATATTTTTGTTATATTTCCTTCTGTGATAAAATTATCATTATTAATATTTTGATATTTTCTTTCTGTATTGTCTTCCTGTCCAGAATACATGTGTTTTATTGTAATGCCAGTTATTTCCAAACTGTGGAACAAGTCATTTGCTATAAAAATGTATGCTGTTCTCTTAGAATAGACAAACATATACTAGAATTGATGAATCTATGTTAGCAAATCTTTCAGGAGCACATTGCACCCTTTGAGAACAATTAAAATATGTTAACCTCTGCTCAGTATTAATTGATATAGATTTTGTCTTCTAGATCTTTAGTATTTGGGAATTGGCTTTCTCCCATTGCATTTCTTATTTCACAGTTGCTCTTAGGCTTCCTTGATCAACTAGAATTCTTGCATATTTAGCCCCTAACCTTTTCTTACCATTTTCAAGATATGTAAACCACTCATTTACTTCTCATGGGTAATGGTAGGTTTTCTTGTTCTTATAGTCCTGACTTACCCAGAATTCTCTATAGTGATGAATACTTGTAAATCTTACAGTAAATTTTGACCAATAGTGATTTGTTCAGTGTATCTGGTGTCTAATTATGAATAGTCAACCTTGAAATTGGTAAGTTCACGCTCATGTGCATATAGGGTCAGTGGTTATGAATAAAACATGTGCATTTCCTTTTATAGCAATTTATACATAAAGATTTTTTAAGTTTTTAATGGTGACCACTGATTAAATTTTCCACATAGAAGGTAGTACTTGTAACCTATATACTTAGGGTCATGGAAACATCTTTTTTTCAGTATCTCATTCAACTAATTATTCTTAACTCAGGCTATGAGAGTGAAAAATGCAAATCTAATTCAGATGTTTGTATTTTCTCATTTTATTTCCTTGACCTGCCCTTTTAATACCTTGCCTTGTCAACATATATGCTTTGCACCAGCCAGACTGGCTTATGAGGACCATCTTGATATACTTCATTCTTTCCTGCCCCAATATACTTTATAAATTTGGGGGGAGCTTTTTATTTTGAGATTATTTTAAACTTACAGAAAAGTTGTGAGACTAATACAAAAAATTCCCACAGATGCTTCACCCATATTCCCCAGTTGTTAAAAGTTTACCATATTTGGTTAAAAATCTATAAACATGTTTTTTCCTGAAACATTTGAGAATAAGTTACAGATATCACAGCCTTTATCCCCAAATATGTTAGGTATCTATTTCCTAAGAACAAACACATTATCTTACATAATCACTGATTAAAATCAGGAAATTAGTATCGATACAATACTATTATCTACTCAACAGCCCTTATTCAAATTTCACCAATTGTCCAATAATACCCTGTATAGGCAAAAGAAAAAAAATTCTGGTCCTACTCCAGTCTAGGATTATTCATTGCATTTGGTTGTCATGTCTCTCTAATGCCTCAGTGTTTGTCTTCCCTTACTTTGATATTTTGGAAGAGTACATTGCCCAGTACTTTGATTATATATTTTTACCTTGACCTAAACACTTCCTTTTCTTTTTTTCATTTAAGTTAAATCCGTTACTCAAGATGTAACACCTTAGTAAGCCTTTCTGACTCCTGATGGGAAAAGCAGTTTCTATTCTACCCACTGCCTTATTTCATTAGTTAACTTTTTAAAAATGTCTCTCCAGGCCAGGCATAGTGACTCCCACCTGTAGTCCCAGGGATTTGGGAGGCCGAGGCAGGAGGATCCCTTGAGGCCAGGAGTTCAAGACCAGCCTTGACAATAAAACAAGATCACATCTCTACAAAAAATATTTTAAAATTAGCAGGGTATGGTGGTGTACACCTGTAGTCCCACCTACTCAGGAGGCTGAGGTGGGAGGATTGTTTGATCCCAGGAATTTGAGGTTACAGTGTGCTATGATTGCACCACTGCACTCCAGCCTGGGCAACAGAGTGAGATCCTGTCTCAGAAGAAAAGTTTCTCCTTGGTCATAAGTGTCATGACTTCAAAAAAAGTTTTACACACAGAAGTATAGAAAATTAAGAAAGCCATTTTCCCTTTTTCCTGTCTCTCTCCTTCCCTGGCTTAGCATCATTGTGAATTCAGCATAGGTACTTCCAGATTATTTTATATACACATGCACTTATTTCTTTAATTTGGAGTACCTTATCTTCAGAAGATTATAAGCTCATTAAAGGTAGGAACCTGTGGCTTTTGCATTTGGTTTTCCTGCAAAGCCTCACACAGAAATGGGAGGTGTTCAGTAAATGCTTATTGATTGACAGAGTTTTAAAGGAAGAGTTAGGCCAGGTGTGGTGGCTTACGCCTGTAATCCTAGCACTTTGGGAGGCTGAGGCAGGAGGATCACTTAAGCCCAGGACTTCAAGACCAGCTTAGGCAACATTAGTGAGATCCCTGTTTCTACCAAAAAAAAAAAAAAAAAAAAAAAAAAAAATAGCCAGTCATGGTGGTGCACACCTGTGGTCCCAGCTACTCAGGCAGCTGAGGTGGAAGGATTGCTTGAGCCCAGGAGGTCAAGGCTACAGTGAGCAGTGATTGTACCCCACAGCACTTCAGCCTAGGTGACAAGGTGACACCCTGTCTCAAAAAAAAAAAAAAAATGTTGAATGTATTTAAATATGGAAAGTTCCTTATAAAAACCATAATTGATAATTGTACTGTTTTCTTTTTCCTAAATTTAGGTTGTTAAAGGCCTTACTTATTTGTGGAGTTTAAAGATTTTACATAGAGGTATGTGCTGGGCTTATAAGCTTGGACTTAATTTGGGGTGGGGTTGGGTCTCTCCAGATACCTTGATTTTTAAAGTAAGTGTTCTGACATTTAAGCCAGCTGATACATCTGGTACTCAAAAAGATGGCTGCTCTATAAATGTTATTTTTCTTGTTTTCTCCATCAACTGCTCTCATTTAGATTATAAACTTGGTAGTGTGTTTTTGTGAATCACCTTTGTCAAACTTGTAAAAAGATATTTCATAGTATTTGAAAATAACAGGATCTTGTTTGTCTTACTTAACTATTGTTAATGCAAAACCTTTGCTTTCTGTACAATTACATCCTTCCTTCTATTAACATTTCAGATAGCATCACACACTGTTCCTTAAGAGATTGCTTCACATACCTGGAAAGAAAAACTTTATTTTTAATTTTTTTAAAGATGGGGTCTTGTTCTGTTGGCCAGATTGGTGTTAAACCCCTAGCCTCAAGCAGTCCTCCTACCTCGGCCTCCCAGAGTGCTAGGATTCAGGCGGGAGCCACCGCGCCTGGCCAAAAGTAAAACTTTAAATAAGATATTGGTGAAAGCATCAGGAATAGTCCCCTTGTCTAGTAACAGAACACATGAGAGAACAATCAGATGAGTGTTGAATATTGCAAAAGGAATCTCCTTTTGTTTTTTTAATGTTCCCAAAATATCTGAATTCATTTGGAGCAAATTATTAAGTGAGAAAGAGACTATAACAAAGCAACTTCAAGGTCTAGTGTTACTAACAGTGCTGTTTAATTTTACACATCTGCTCATCTTAGCTGTATGTACATTTGGGGAATGGAACAGCATACACATTAGTTGTGACTAAAGGAAAGTTTTTTCTTTTAAGGATATAAACTGTGAGATGGAGAAAACAACTGATATTTTCAACTGTGATGTCATATCTGTCACTAAGGGTTGTTTTCTTTTGTGGTGGTTTTAATATCCTAGTGATTCCACATTTCTTCTGAAATCCTTGTTTTTAATGAGGGTATCTAGATTTTGACAAATCAAATAGTCAGGTTTTTGAAGGTATTTAACTGACTAAATGGAATCATAAACTAGATTTATTTTTAAAGCCAGTCCACTCCATTTCTAGAGTATAGTTGGTGCGAAAGGTAGGTGTAGGGAGGGTGAGTTTTGTTAGTGTTACTTTCTCTGGGTATAAATAAGTGTGTAAACAAATTTGGTGGGTGAAAAAAATTGAACATTTTTGACTACCAAGAGTAAGAGATAAGAGTATTCAACATGATATAATTTATATTGTTTCTATTCCCTGTACTCCTACCTCCGCACACCCAGCAACCGGTAAAGTGGTGATAGCCATTTTAATAAGAATTAACCCAATGGTCAGTTCTCAAAATTTTATTGATTTTTTAAAAAATGGACATCTATCCATTTGACAAAAGAACTAAAGGAAAAACATCCATTCTTAATAGTAAAGCTTTCTTTAAAAGGGCAGTGCCATGGAAATTCGAGTGTTGTTAGAAAGTGAGTGTTAGGATCATCATGTATCTGGGCATACAGGTTAATTCTGGCTTGTAATGAAATCCCTCTCTAGCTATAACTTTGTGCAAGGAATCTTAGTAGCACAAAGAACTATAGTGGATAGGGAAATACGTTTTAGTTATTCTGCCATTATCTTGATTTTTCTTCTTTAAAATTAGAAATCATGCTGATAAGTTGATGTACCTTTCGTATTCCTGTATCTAAATTTTTTTATTTTAATTTTTACTCTGGGTTTGGGAGAAATAACTAAATTTTTCATTTGAAATGGGATCTTGATAGACATGTTTCAGATGGATTTGTCTGGATCTAAAAATAATGTCTAGGGTCAGATTCTCAGTATAAACCACTTCATGATCACTGTGGCCAAGCTTGGTTGACCAGAGCCTCTCAGAAGCCAGTAGGTCCTTCTTTTCATCCCTGGTTGCAACTTGGGCTAAGAAAGGGCTCTTTCGTTAGTGACGGACAAGGGCTGCAGTGGTTTGACTGATGGAGAGCATAGAGGTTTCAAGAGGGAATCCTGGGCCTGTACTTATTTTTTCAGTTGGTGCTGGCCAGCCCAATTCCTACGGAGAGTAGCCTGCTATAAAATGCCACCTGTTGTGAGAAGAAGATATCTGTTGGGGACACAGTAGGAACAGTGGTAGAGGGCTGACAAGTCCTTTCAAGGAATTTCAGTGAATGAGTGTGCACCTACATCTGTCTCAATGGAAAGACTAACGAATTGCAGTGCAGATGAACAGTTATGTCCCAGTAGTTATGGCCACTCAACTACAGAAATAAATATCCTGTGGTAATACACCTCATTAGATATATTCATATTTAGCTTTTGAGTTTCCCAGCTATTCATGGAAACTTTTACCTTCTGGACTTAAAAGCATGTGTTTTTACTGAAGCGTCAAAGAAGCCAGGTGTCCCTGAAGACTTCTGTAAAGCATTGTAATGAGAAATTTACCTTAGATTGAGTAGTTGTTAACTTAATATTTTAGAGGTTTTGTCCATATTTAATAACTTGGATTCCATAAAAATAAGATTAAAGATGCCTTTTTATTTACCAAAAAGCTATTTAATTTTCTTCTTGATTAAAAAATTGTAGCTTTTTAGATCAGTTCAATCAGGCAATTAAAGATCAGAGCTTTTAAGTTCAGCTAAGGCAATTAAATAGGTAATATACTTGTTTATGCACTTTTGCTATATAAGCTCATTGCTGTTCCTTCTTAAAAGCACATGTACTCATTTTTGCTTTCTCTAAATGAATGATGATGGGAATTCTAGCTGAACATGTGTCACATTGTCAAATCAAAAACAGGGGTCCTTCTGCAGGGGCTGGGGGAGCCTGGTTTAGACATTGTGAGAGGACAGTGAAAAGAAGATGGTGAAAGAGAAATACTAATGAGTGATCTATACTTCTTCCTCCTTTGTCTTGGTCTAAGTACCTGTGTTGTCCTCTGATCATCGTTTTCTAATGCTGTTCTTAAAAACCAGAGTAAAAAAAAAAAAAGAAATTGCTTTGTACTTATGGGCACAAATTTCAAAAGATTAAGAAATGGAGATGTGTTCAGTATCTAATGAGAAAAGAGAACAAACTATTTCTCACATTTATATGGCTTCCTTGGAATACAGTGGTCCGGATTTTAGCTATAGAAAGTGTATAAATAAATAGTATATTACAGAATTTATTAAATGTAGTTAATGGCTTCCAAACAAACTCTTGAAAACCTGGAGTCTATCCTGTAGTTTATATCCAGTGAGGACTGTAGAGTAGAATGAAATCTGAGCAATAAGCAGCGGCAAACCACTCATCCCATGAGGCTTGTTAGTCTGGTAAAAGTTAGTTTATTTGATAGTATATTATGTTAACTGGAAATTGTTTTGGAAATTGAAGCACAGCAGTTGCTATTCATAATGGATCATCAAATGTTATATTCAGTCAGGTGTTACTATTGTTTATTTTGCTCTTTTTAAGATTTGGTTGAGATACATATGCAGGGACTTTATAAACTATTGAATGCTAAGAATGTGGCATGTTTTTATTATAACCATGAATTAATCACTTTATTCAGTTAATAAGAATACACCACTCCAAAACCAAGCCAGGGAGAGAGTTTATTATACTTTATATTACTCAGTCAAAAATTATGAAAATCTTTTCTCTAAAATAAACCAAACGTGTGATAATTCCACATGAGGACATAATTATTAAAAATGTTTGAAATGCCCACCAAATTAACTACTGTGGAAAAGTTGTCTTTATTAAAAGGCATATGTGAGAGCACTATAAGCATAGCATGTGCTGACTATGGGTAAAAACAAAGAAAATGAACACTGAGAAAATCTGTTAGGCCAGATCCGACATTACAGGAAACATCGCAGCTTCACTTCAAAACATACATCGCCACTAATGAGGTGAGAGCCCTGCATATTAATAAACCTACAGCTCCAGTCATAGCCATCATTACCCACATCAAACATAAATACAAGATTAACACCTATGCCATTTCTTGGGAAGATGTGAGAATGCACTGGTAGTAACTGCTCTCTCTTTCCCTGAGGATAAAAAATAGAAATGCAAGGGTAATGAGAATAGAACTTAGATTAAGAAAATAAAATTGGCAATCATTCTGGGGCCATCTTACACAGATGCAGAAGTTTATAGAAGAAAAAAAAACCTATATAGTTGGTGTGCCAGGAGTTTTTTTGCATATATGAACCTGGTTAGTTTCATTTACTTTCTCCAATAGGAGAACTTTTAAAAAATACGTTTTTGCAGAAATTCTGTAGGAAAATGCTGGCCAGATAGATTTGTGTTTAAAGAAACTAAGCCTTGTAGTTTCAGTATACATGTTACAAATTTTATTTTCTACCCTTGGCTTTTCTCTTTTATAAATCTGGCCTCACACAGACTTTCCAATTAGTGCTACCTTAGATACCAAAGCCAGTGTTAGTTTGATCATTCAGCAACTATTTATTTTATACCTACTACGTTCTAGGCGCTGTTCACAGTACTTGAAACACATCAATATGTGAAACAAAAGATTTCTATGATCATAGAATTCATATTCTAGCAGTGATAGAGTGGGTTAGGAAACATTTCTTAAACAATAACATACATAATAAATAAGTAGAATACGGAGTGTGTTAGAGGGTTGTTAATAATAGAAAAGAAAAAGTAGATTGAGGTTAGGGGAGGCAAAGGGTAGGTTGCGTATTAATCAAAGAAACCTCATAGGGAAGATGAGTTTGGAAGGAAGGCTTGAAAGGGGAGGGTTACTAGTCAAGTAGATATATGAGAAACAGTTAGAGTAGACACCACAGGATGTGCCTGGAGTGTTAGTGGAACAGCAAAGAGGCCAGTGTGTCTGTATCTGAGTGTGGGAGACAAGAGTAGAATCAGCTGTTAGGAAAATATTTTGGTAATTCAGGTAAGTTTCAGGGACCCAGATCAGGGAGATAGTTATAAAGATGGGGAGAAGTGGTGATTCTGGATATATTTTAAATGTATAGTCGATAGAATTTCCTGATGGATTGCTTGTGACTTTTAAGAGAAAGGCGTCAAGGTTGCTTAAATTGTTAACAGTTTAGTATGCTAAAAATACTTCTTGCTACTTTCTTTCCCTGAAAAGAGATAACAACAAAAAACCTGATAATATGAAGTGCTGACTAGAATACAGAGCAATTAGAATTCTCATACATTGCTGGTAGAAATATAAAATGGTACAGCTGCTTTGAAAAATAGTTTGACAATTTCTTGCAATGTGATTCAGCAGTCCCCTTCCTAGATACTTACCCAAGAGAAAGGAAAACATATGTCCACACAAAAACTTTAGGCAACTCTTTATAGTGGCTTTATTCATAATAGCTCCAAACTGGAAACAACCCAAATGTCTTTCAGCTGGTAAATGGAAAAACAGACTGTAATACATCCACAGAGTGGAATATTACTCAGCAATAAAACAAGCTACTGATACATGTAACAACATGGGTGAATATCAGATACTTCATGTTAAATGAAGGAGGCTGACTCAAAGGGTTACCAGCTGCGTGATTCCACTTATATGACATTCTGGAAAAGGCAGAATACATACATGGAAAAAGCAAAATACAATTTTCCATCCTATGGGATGGAACATCAACATCACTGCTTGACAAACAGTGGAGGAGGAGTTGACTGTAAAGGCATGAAGTAACATTTTGGTATGTTGGAAATGTTCTGTAGCTTGATTTTTGTGGTAGTTACATGGTTATATGTGTTTTTTTAGCAAACAAAGACCTGTGCACCTGAAAAGGGTGAGTGAATTTTACTGTGTATAAATTATGCCTCAGTAAACCAAATTTTAAAATTAAAAAGTAAACCAGATTTACAGAGAAAAGCTCTTCTTACATCTTAGCAGTGCAGTAGACACTCTAGAAAGAAGTTTTCCCTGCCAAAAGGACAAACCATTCTTTCAAAGGGTCTTGGTGATTCTGTCATTATTTCTGTATCTTCATGGCTTCTGACAAATCCTACCTAGGTTTGATCTAGTAACTCAGTAGCTTAAAAAACAGCCAACCAACCCCCGCACCCCAAGAAAAAAAACCAACCCTCGTGATTTAAAGGATATCTACAATGCCAGAAAGAGAGAGACAGGGTCAGGGAAGAGAGGATAGTGGGAAGAGAAACAGAAACTTAGAAGTTGCTGTTATCATTGGCACAATTTGAAACATCTGGAAATTGGACAGTTCTTTCTGTAGTTAAGCCGATTTTTTCCCCAGAGATATTACCAAGAACTGCGTATCTGCAGAGCTGACTTAACCTGTTGGACAATTTTAAAAGCTCAGTTTCTAGGAAGGAATAAGGCTTTATCTGACATTCCCAATTCAGTCCTACTGACTGACTGCCTCACTGGGTGACCCCAGAAAGGCAGGTCACTCCTGTTCTCTTTGCCTCTGTTCCCTCATATATACTATGAAAGAGTAGCTGGATGATCACTCAGATTTCTTCAAGAGCTAAGGTTCTGGGTTCTGTGATTTCCTAACTGAAGGAAGTGTGACCTGTTGATAAGGTGGGGAACAAAGAAAATCAGAGAGACATAAAAGAAAAGAAAGAGAAAAGGGAGGGGAGAATTTCCAAGAGTAGATTTTGTGATGAAAATAATAACAATAATGACTATTAAGCATGTACTCTGTACCAGGCACTGTTCTAGGTGCTTAATGTATATAAATTATTTAAGGTATTCCTTCAAAGTGGGAAATTCTAGGAAATATGAAATATTTTAAAACCGAAGATAAGAGACTAAAGTATAAAACAAATAATTGAAAATTAAAGCCGTGCGCCTTAGCTAAGAAAATGTTGCTTTCTAAACCAGACTGATGTTATCAAATCAAAAGGCATCTTTAAGGGAAACTGTTTTTAAAGTATCAGGGACACTGAAAATGAAGTATTATAATTAATAAGGAATTATAATAAGGACATGTAAAGTCACAACTTGGATGGAAAGCAAGAACACGTTTTTTTTTCTTTTATTTTTATTTTATTATTATTATACTTTAAGTTTTAGGGTACATGTGCATAATGTGCAGGTTAGTTACATATGTATACATGTGCCATGCTGGTGTGCTGCACCCATTAACTCGTCATTTAGCATTAGGTATATCTCCTAATGCTATCCCTCCCCCCTCCCCCCACCCCACAACAGTCCCCAGAGTGTGATGTTCCCCTTCCTGTGTCCATGTGTTCTCATTGTTCAGTTCCCACCTATGAGTGAAAACATGTGGTGTTTGGTTTTTTGTCCTCACGATAGTTTACTGAGAATGATGATTTCCAATTTCATCCATGTCCCTACAAAGGACATGAACTCATCATTTTGTATGGCTGCATAGTACTCCATGGTATATATGTGCCACATTTTCTTAATCCAGTCTATCATTGTTGGACATTTGGATTGGTTCCAAGTCTTTGCTATTGTGAATAGTGCTGCAATAAACATACGTGTGCATGTGTCTTTACAGCAGCATGATTTATAGTCCTTTGGGTATATACCCAGTAACGGGATGGCTGGGTCAAATGGTATTTCTAGTTCTAGATCCCTGAGGAATCGCCACACTGACTTCCACAATGGTTGAACTAGTTTACAGTCCCACCAACAGTGTAAAAGTGTTCCTATTTCTCCACATCCTCTCCAGCACCTGTTGTTCCCTGACTTTTTAATGATCGCCATTCTAACTGGTGTGAGATGGTATCTCATTGTGGTTTTGATTTGCATTTCTCTGATGGCCAGTGATGGTGAGCATTTTTTCATGTGTTTTTTGGCTGCATAAATGTCTTCTTTTGAGAAGTGTCTGTTCATGTCCTTCGCCCACTTTTTGATGGGGTTGTTTGTTTTTTTCTTGTAAATTTGTTTGAGTTCATTGTAGATTCTGGATATTAGCCCTTTGTCAGATGAGTAGGTTGCGAAAATATTCTCCCATTTTGTAGGTTGCCTGTTCACTCTGATGGTAGTTTCTTTTGCTGTGCAGAAGCTCTTTAGTTTAATTAGATCCCATTTGTCAATTTTGGCTTTTGTTGCCATTGCTTTTGGTGTTTTAGACATGAAGTCCTTGCCCATGCCTATGTCCTGAATGGTAATGCCTAGGTTTTCTTCTAGGGTTTTTATGGTTTTAGGTCTAATGTTTAAGTCTTTAATCCATCTTGAATTAATTTTTGTATAAGGTGTAAGGAAGGGATCCAGTTTCAGTTTTCTACATATGGCTAGCCAGTTTTCCCAGCACCATTTATTAAATAGGGAATCCTTTCCCCATTGCTTGTTTTTCTCAGGTTTGTCAAAGATCAGATAGTTGTAGATATGCGGTATTATTTCTGAGGGCTCTGTTCTGTTCCATTGATCTATATCTCTGTTTTGGTACCAGTACCATGCTGTTTTGTTTACTGTAGCCTTGTAGTATAGTTTGAAGTCAGGTAGCCTGATGCCTCCAGCTTTGTTCTTTTGGCTTAGGATTGACTTGGCGATGTGGGCTCTTTTTTGGTTCCATATGTACTTTAAAGTAGTTTTTTCCAATTCTGGAACACATTTTTTTTTTTTAAATCTTTTTATTGTGAAACAATTGTAGATCCACAGGAAGTTGCAAAAAAATGCACAAGATAGTCCCATCTAAGGGCATCCTTTTTAAGGAAGGAATTTTGAAGAAAATGGGAAGGTGAGAGGGTAACAGTTCAAAATAGTGTAGGCAGGTAAATGTTATATATTTGATATTGTCCTTTAAGTGAAATCAGTATAAATTTTAAGATTAAAAATGTTATAAGAATATTTGTAGTATATTCCAAAATTATTTTGTTATATTTATTAAATGGGAAAAGTGAAATGGTTTGGTAGAGGTAAGATGTTTGAATTCCTTAGGAAAGAAATTTTGATGTCAAGGTGGTAGTTAAAATAGTATGTTAGTGTGTGTAAAAGTTGGGATTTGTGGCAAAAATAAATTAGGGAATGATTATTTTCTGGATAAAGTGATTCTTAAACAAAAGAATTCTTGGAAAGTATTGCTATCAATAGAAAACTAACCTGATTAATTTTTAATGATTTATTAAAAGATAATTTGCATAAAGCTTTGTAACAATCTGTTTTTTGCAGAGATCTACATAGTTTGTGATTAACTATATACATTATAGTGAATTTTAAAATAACCTATGACATTTTTTTGCTTTCTGGAGGATCAGTTTTTGTTTGTTTATTTTTTTGAAACAGTGTCTCACTCTGCCGCCCAGGCTGGAGTGCAGTGGCACAATCTCGGCTCACTGCAACCTCCACCTCCCAGGTTCAAATGATTCTCCTGCCCCAGCCTTCCAAGTAGCTGGGACTACACGCACGTGCCTCCATGCCTGGCTAATTTTTGTATTTTTAGTAGAGACGGGGTTTCACTGTGTTAGCCAGGCTGGTCTCGATCTCCTGACCTTGTGATCCACCTGTCTCGGCCTCCCAAAGTGCTGAGATTACAGGCATGAGCCACCGTGCCCGGCCCCAAACACTTTTTTAAAAGAACTGGTTAGTGTTTGAGTAACCCAAGTCAATTTAAAAGGAGTCATTCCCAGTAGGTTTTATGTTGCCATGTGTAATGATGAGAGAGCTAGTATGTGCGTTCTTCCTTCCCTGAGCTCTCAGGCTGTTTAATCAGATGGGTCTGGAAGGAGGCATTTGTTATACAAGTGCTAGTGTTGAGAGCACAGTTAACACCCTATCTCCTGTGTAAAAATCATTTCCATATTGTCCTTTAAATATAATAAATATTAATCACATCCAGCGCTATAGTAGATTACAACTTGTGAATGTGTATGTTTTTGAAAAGAAAAAAAAGACTTAGCCCATTAACGGGGTAAACAAACTCTGACTCTAGGTTGTTGGTTTTTCTCCAGCTCTAACACTATCCACACAAATGAACATCTCGAGAAATTAAGCCTCTTTCCCCATATTGGTCATTCATTCTGTTTACCTTGGGTGATCACAGGGTATTTCTGTATTTGCAGTATGTTGTGATTTTCAAGAGACCAGAAACGCTACATGTCTTAAAAGTATTCTTTTAAAAGAATATGTGCCTAGAATATATAAAGAACTCTCAAAACTCAATGGTAGAAAAACAAACAATCCAATTAGAAAATGGGCAAAGACATGAAGAGACATTCCACTGCAGAGTATACACAGATGGCAAATAAGCACATGAAAAAGATGTTCAATATCATTAGCCTTTAGGGAAATGCAAATTAAAACCACTATGAGATATTACTATATACCTATCAGAATGGCTAAAATAAAAAATAGTAACAATAGCAAATGAGGATGCAGAAAAATTGGATCACTAATACATTGCTGGTAGGAATGTAAAATGATACAGCCCCACTGCTGACATTTAAAAAAAAAAGAAAGAAAGCTAGACATGCTACTACCGTATGACCCAGCAATTGCATTCCTGGGCATTTATCCCAGAGAAATGAAGACTTCTGTTCACACAAAAACCTGTACGCAAGTGTTTATTGCAGCTCTATTCATCATAGCCAAAAACTGGAAACAACTCAGATGTCCTTCAACAGGTGAATGGTTAAGCAAGCTGTGGGCATTCATACCATGGATTACTGCTCAGCAATAGAAAGGAGCGAACTGTTGATGCCCACAACCTGGATGAATCTCCAGATCATTATACTGAGTGAAAAAGCCAGTCACAAAGGTTACATAGTGTATGATTCCATTTGTATAATATTCTTGAGATGACAAAATTATAGAAATGGAGAGAGCACATTAGTGGTTACCAGGGGCTGAGAGGATGGGAGACAGAGGGAATGTTTACAATGGAGCAAGATGAGGAATCCTCATGGTGATGGAAATGTTCTCCATCTTGACCATCAGTGTCAATACCCTGGTTGTGATACTATACTACAGTTTTATAAGATGTTACCATTAGGGGAAACTGGGTGGAGGGTACACAGGATGTCTCTGTATTATTTCTTACCATTGTAAATGTAAACTTTGAGATAACTATGTAAATCTATAGTTATCTCAAAATTAAAATCTTAATGTAAACAACAAAAAAAGAATATATCATCTTTCTATAGTTACCTGTATTCAGAAGGTCAGCTTAATCAGAGAAGGTTGTCCTGGACTTAGTTTTTCTCTCTCCCATGCTTCTGTGGTAGGATTTGATCATAGGCAGAGTCATCCCTTTTAGGAAATCAGTAAGAGGGAAATTACCCTCTTCCATTCTGAAAATGAGTATCAATGGAAGCCTTAGAGGAGAAATAAGGAAAGACGTCGTGTGTCATTCAAGGAACAAATGCAAATGGAAGAGGATAGTTATTTCCCCAGTCCCCACCTCTAAAAGCCTTCTGACTTGCAGGGGATTGGGATTTGAAGCAGATTGTGTGACCGTTGTGTGTTTTGGCTCACCAGTCTCTATAGTATCCATTAGGGTAAGCTTCTGTTCAACCACCCAGCAAGATGCCCCCAGTGTGTGGATGAATGTTTGATTCACCAAGTCCCACAGTTAGCTCTGATCATTGCTTTGTCTCTGACACAAACCTGAAGTTTAGGAGCTTATCAGAGGGAGAGAGAGAGCACCTCTATGATGAATGACAGGGTCATTTCTGTTGGTAGAGGAATTTATGGCATTGATTGTATGCTAGTGGATATTTGTTGGATGAATACATTGAATCATAATTTTCTGAGGACAGTGTTTTTCTCCTAGAACTTTTTATAATGTGGCAAAATTGGAAGTCATCTTTTGTTCCCCTTTCTCGTATTAAAGTAAGAGATTTATCCTTGGGACATTTTGCCAAGCAGAATGGACAGACAGCTTTAGCAGTTGGAAGAGCTCTCCATGTCTCTTCCTTTCTTTAAAGGCATGGTTGAAGGTGATCAGCATCATGGAAATCAAATCTACTCTTTTGCTGGTGGAAGATTAAGTTCCTTCTGGATTGGGTACAATCATAATAATAACAATATTAATCATTTTACTAATATCATTTATTGAGTACCTTGTATGTGCTACTGTGTTAGCTCTCTTGTATGTATAATTTTATTTAATTGTTATAATAACCTTGTGAGGAGGTATCATTGTATCTCCATTCTTAGGTGAAGCAATCAAGGCTCAAGCAGCCTAAAAAACTTGCTTAGTTATAGGAAAAGTCATAGGAAAAAGTCATAGGAAAGTGGTTGGTGGCCTAATGGAAAAGCTCTAGTTTGAGGGTCAGACCCAGGTTTAAGTTCTGGTTCTTCCTCTTAATTCATCTTAGCTATGTGACCTTGGGTCAGCTTCTTAACTTCTTTGAGGTCATAGCATTGTACCTGGCATATAACAGCTATTATTATGTCAAATAATTATTTCTCAAGAAAAGAAGCAAGAGGTTAAATGAGAGGGAATAGTTAGAACGTTCCTCACACTTTCCTGTTAACATCTCCTTTTCTTAGAAAATTTGCCTGTGAATATAAAGAACTTAAAACATCTGGGCTATTTTCTTTGTGAACTTCCCAAGATCACCCAACTATTCACTGCCAAAGCTGGGATAATCCATCCTATTAGTTCCAATAAGATTTAGCTCATAAATATAATGCAGTTTGTTAAGGCTTAAGAGCTTTACTAGTCGAAGCCTCTAGTTTTGTGTCCTTGGGCAAGTAATTTCATTAATTTGAACCTCGATTTCCTCCTCTGTAAAATGGGGTTAATAATAGTACCTATCTCAAGGGTTATAATGAGAATTAAATGAGGTAATGCATATGATAATAATGCACTTAGCCCAGTTCCTGGTATATATTAAGTGCCAAGTAAGTGTTATCTACCATAATTTTTTGTTATTTCTTTAAAACAAATTACCAGGATTAGTCTTCTGGACACACCGCTCCAAGTCAAGTCTGCTGTCTTACATCTTATTTATGCATATAATGTGGTATTCCTTTGTTTTCTTTCCTTTTTCCCCAAAAATGTTTTATAGTCAAGAGGAGTCTTAACAGTCAGTGGTATCTTAGACTTGGGGAAGTAGGTTGTGCAGGAACACATTCCTCCAGACCTGGGTTTTCCTAAACACTGACCAGAATATGTACACATCACAGGCAGGAATCTAAGATTCACCACTTTAGAAGGAAATCTCTTTTACTTACTATGAAAGGATTAAGAGAGGGAGAATTGAGAAGCTCAGGCCTTTTTGCCCTTGTTATTAATCTTGTAAATGTCGCAGGTCCCCTGCCTTTATTGAAGAAGGAAAGGGCACGTTTGTTGCCTCCATTCTGAACCGAATCATGAGACTCCAGGCAATAACTGCCATTGAGGATGGCTAATTATGCGGTTTAATTTTATTTAAGGCCTTTGCAAGAATATTTGGATGACCTACCCTTTCTTATGTAATGGAGTCATTAGAATAACTTTTATATTGCAATGTGGTTTTCCCTTAAGTATGTTCCCGTTGTGCACAGATGAATTTGTAATGCAGAATGTCAGCATAGTCTATATTTAATTGTACCTGCTGTTCTCATTCATTAGAATGCAGTCCCCAAGAAATAACTAGATAGATATATTGTTTTTTTTTCTTTTCATAAGACAATTAAACATAATGAAAGAGCATTGCTGAAGATCCCAGGCACAGTGCTAGGAGAGGTTACTAGGAGTGGAGACCTGCTAATGTGCCCTCTGGCTCCTGGTAAACTGAGAGTGGCTTCCTGGTATTCACACAGTGTAATTGCTTTATAGGGGGAAAAAGTTGAAGAGAAGTTTATTTCTGCCTCCGTTATCATCCCACAACAGCCACATGCCACATTTAAAAATGTTTCTGTAACAATCGTACCATGCCTGTTTCTAAGAGCATTCAGTGAGACATGTAAAAGTTCAGAGCAAATTAAATGTTTAAATATGAAACAAAGACCAAAAGGAAGTAGAAGTTGGAGATACCAACAGCACCTGATGTGAATAGGTCATAACAAAAAGGGAATCCTCAATTGGTATGGTTTTTCTTTTCTGGCAAAAGAAACCATATAGCTGATACAAAAATCACAATTTTCTTTAGAACTGATCTTACCAGACACCGGGCACAGTGGCTCACGCCTGTAATCCCAACACTTTGGGAAGCCGAGGCGGTAGGATCATGAGGTCAGTAGTTTGAGACCAGCCTGGCCAATATGGAGAAACCCCATCTCTACTAAAAATACAAAAATTAGCGGGGCATGGTGGCGAGCACCTGTAGTCCCAGCTACTCAGGAGGCTGAGGCAGGAGAGTCGCTTGCACCTGAGAGTCGGAGGTTGCAGTGAGGTGAGATCGTGCCACTGCACTCCAGCCTGGCAACCGAGTGACACTCCATCTCAAAAAAAAAAAAAAAAAAAAAAAAAAGAACTAATCTTACAAGGAAATTACCGTTTGGGTCCCTATACAAAGCACATTAAGTAACTCCAACTGTAGTTTTGTGAAGGAGCTTTTATTTGTTTTGAACAGCCCCTTCGGCACCCAGCCAGATCCTAGCCAAGGGTAACCTCCCACCCTGACCCCTGATTGTGCTGGGGGCAGGGGCTGGGCAGTGGGCGGAGGAGCCCTTTTGTGAAGATGTTGGGAAAGCACATGCTCTTGAGGCTCTGGCCTTTATTAGCAAGCTTCTGCTTGATGCTGTTTATGTGGATTGTTTAATGGCTAATTGATGCAGAATGTGTAAAGATACAGTTTCCTGCGTGAGGCAGTTATGGGTGGCAACGTGGGTTGTCTCAACATGATACCAATTTCCACAGTCAATTTGGCCAATTCAGTGGGGGAAAAAAATCAGTCCAGCCTGAAAATCAGAGCAGCTACTTGTGGTTATTGAGGCAACTATGGTTGGTGGATCACATTTTTCATGTTTGAATCAGTTGTTTTTACATTTTATAGACATAGCCTTACTCATTTTTTGAAATAATCTTAAATACACAAAAGTAACATTTTAAAATTATTATCTTTCTTTAAATATTTGTAATCGCGGTTTATCAGGCTTAGTGCATATCAGTTCTAAGAGGAAATAACCATTTTACCATTGATATATAGTATATGTAATTAACTGATCTTTCATACTTTGTTATAGGGTAAGAGAGTGACCACAGTGACCACAAAAGCACCTGCAGAAACTATGGATTATCAATTTATTTATTAGTAATTAGTCATGGTAATGAGAAATCAAGTTGTGTTTTGAGGTTGATTTTTTAAAAGAGCTTTATTGATATATAATTTGCATGCCATAAAATTCATCTACTCAATTCAGTGATTTTTAGTAAGTTTATAAAGTTGTGCAACCATAATCATAATCCAGTTTTAGAACATTTTCATCACCCCAAAAAAGTGTCCTCATGCTCATTGGCAATCACTCCCTGCTCCTGTCCTCAGCCCCAGGGAACCACTGATTTACTTTCTGACTCTTAACAGATTTGCCTTTTCTGGACATTTTATATAAGCAGAAACATACCACATGAAATCTTTGTGCCTGACTTCTTTCACTTAGCATGATGTTTTTGAGATGTGCCTGTATTATAGCATGTGTCTGTAGTTCATTCCTTTTTATTGTTGAATAGTATTCCATTGTATGGATATATCACATTTTGTCTGCTTATTTACTAGTAGAGGGATATTTGGCATTGTATCCACTTTGGGACGATTATGAATAATACTACTTTTCATACACAAGTCTTTATGTGGTTCTGTATTTTCATTTCTCTTGAGTAAATACCTAGGAGTGGAATTGGTATATTTCTTTAGATATTTGTAAATCATAGTTCATCAGGCCATCTAGCGCATATCAGATTTGAGAAGAAATAATTATTTTACCATTGGTATATATTATATGATTAGTATAATGAACCAATGTTTCATACTTTGTTAAAGAGTGACCACATAGTGACTACAAAGGTCATATGATAGCTTTATGTTTAAGTTTTAAAGACACTTTGAGGCTGATTTTTATTTACCTAAAACCACCTACTATTATCCTTAGCATGACAGAAGGCTCTTTTAGTAAACTCTTCCATTCTTTCTGCCCACTGATATTTTTCTAATAATCTTCTAAGCATTTCAAGTTATTGGATGGAACTGCATCATAACCACCTATTATCTACTTGGGCTGTCACTGCTGCAACTCAAAGATTTATTGCATCATCGTTAAAAAGCCCAGCTTACTGTGAAATCTCACTGAAGGAGTGAGACAGTATTGTGACAGGAGACACATGTTGTGATTGGATAATGTTAACTCGTCTGTGATCCCAGCTGAACACACTTGCTACCCTAGAAGAAGCCTGCCTTCAGGTGGAGCTGGTATAATGAAAGTTAACCTCATTTAGCATTTGGATATAAGCCAATGTATTAAATGATCCACATCCTGATTTCCTAGAGTGGAAGTCATCATTACTGATTCTACAAAGCAGTAGCTTTATAGTATATTTGGTACATTCAAGTTTACAAAATGTTTTTCCCATTCATTTGATTCATTCAACATTTCACTGACCTCTAGCTCTGTGCCAGCAGTGCTAAGCACACAGGCCCACTTCATTCTCTTAACAGCCTTGTCGATGTAGGAAGATCAGATATCAAGATATCAGATATCAGGATATCATATACAGGATATGATGTACAAGATCAGGGATGATATCTGATCTTCCAACACTGGCAAGGTTGTCAGTGAGAATTCAGGATTGTTATGAGAATTAAGTGAAATTGTGTGCTCAACACTGAGCATGCGAGTGTTGTGAGTACACACACCCACACATACATGTATGCTCAGAGAGGTTTAAATGATTCGTCCAGTCTCACAGTCAGTATGCAGTGGCACCTTCCAGGGCATCACTCTGCTTCCTTTAAGGGAATCTGACCCACAGGAATCTATTTTGATGCCTATAAAAGCCTACTGCATAAAATGACTAAATCTTTTAAAATGAAAAAAGGAGTATTGGATATTAAAAATGAGCCACTTTGCATTGTACCTTTATCTTACTATTTCCAAAATGATAGTCATCTCTTGGCCAAGATAGCTTAAACCTAAACCTTAAATTAGGAAACACCTAAACTTGATATTTTTAATGCAAAAGGAGAATAAGTTAGTTTGCTTTTTCACTAAAGGTTTATGTGTTGCGGTAGAAGAAACTTATTTCTCTTTAGTGGTATGAAGAGGACCCATAATTCCAAGCTTCAACACACCTCATTTGTATTTTCTTTGAGAAAATGTCTCAGTTAAAATCAATGCCCTAGTATTCATTTGAGCTCCCTTGCCTTCAATAAAACTAATTGATAAACCCTAATAATTAATGGCCTGATTAAACCAAAATGACTTACATCTGCCCTGATGATTGCCATTTATAATCAGTCACTTTAATGACTCATCTTTTCTGTGCTTTGCTTACAGAAGAAAGGCTGTGATGTTTTTAAGTGAACTGAATGAAAAGCTGTATGCCTTCAATTGCTGTTTGTTTTCCATAACTTGATATTGCATTAAAATAAGCATAAATATAACTACCTCCTTAAAAGTAATCTTTCTGCCTAATCTGTTGTGCTGTTGTCTATGGCTTCGAGTGAAGCTGAAAACAAACAAGAAAAAAAAATCAAATCATTTCAGTGTTTCTAGAGCTATTCTTTTTTTTTTTTTTTTTTTTTTAAGATAGAGTCTTATTCTATTGCCACGATGGAGTGCAGTGGTGTGATCTCAGCTCACTGCAACCTCCGCCTCCTGGGTTCAAGCGATTCTCCTGCCTCAGCCCTCAGCCTCCCAAGTAGCTGGGACTACAGGCACATGCCACCACACCCAGCTAATTTTTTGTATTTTTAGTAAAGACAGGGTTTTGTCACATTGGCCAGGCTGGTTTCGATCTCCTGACCTCATGTTCCACCCGCCTTGGCCTCCCAAAGTGCTGGGATTACAGGTGTGAGCCACTGCGCCTGGCCCCTGGAGCTATTCTTAAGAGCTATAGGTTGGCTGGATGTGGTGGCTCACACCTGTAATCCCAGCACTTTGGGAGGCCAAGGCAGGCAGATCATGAGGTCAGGAGATCAAGACCATCCTGGCTAACATGGTGAAACCCATCTCTACTAAAAATACAAAAAATTAGCCGGGCATGGTGGCAGGTGCCTGTAGTCCCAGCTACTTGGGAGGCTGAGGTAGAAGAATGGTGTGAACCCAGGAGGTAGAGCTTGCAGTGAGGTGAGATCCCACCACTGCACTCCAGCCTGGGTGACAGAGCAAGACTCCATCTCAAAAAATAAAAAAAAAAGAGTTGTAGGCTGGGTGCAGTGGCTCATGCCTGTAATCCCAGCACTTTGGGAGGCTGAGGCAGGTGGATCACCTGAGGTCAGGAGTTCGAGACCAGCCTGGCCAACACGGCAAAACCCCATCTCTACTAAAAATAACAAAAACTAGCTGGGCATGGTGGCAGTCGCCTGTAATCCCAGCGACTTGGGAGGCTGAGGAAGGAGAATCGCTTGAACCCGGGAGGCGGAGGTTGCAGTGAGCTGAGATCGGGCCATTGCACTCCAGCCTGGGCAACAAGAGCGAAAACTCTGTCTCAAAAAAAAAAAAAGTTGTAGAACTTGCATGTTTTAAATGAAACCTTGAAGTAATAAGTTCAGTGGCTATATAATAGGATTGTTGATACTTTGGATATAAGGTAGAATATTTTATGCAATAGATAACAAAATTTAAATCAGGGGAGCTGTCCTTAACCCAACATTTAAAGGGATTCTATTTGCTTCAAATTCTGCCACATGAATTCAGATTTAACCTAGTTTAATAAAGTCCTAATATTATTTATATCTACATTACCTTAAAAAAGGATTCGAGGTGGTTTATGATATAAGGTCAATACAATGAACAAAAGACAAAAGCAAACATTTTAAAAGAAAGGGAGGTGGGGTGTGGTGGCTCATGCCTGTAGTCCCAGCACTTTGGGAGGCTGAGGCAGGTGGATCACCTGAGGTCAGGAGTTCGAGACCAGCTTGGCCAACATGGCGAAACCCCATCACTACTAAAAGTACAAAAATTAACCGGGTGTGTTGGTGGGCGCCTGTAATCCTAGCTACTCAGGAGGCTGAGGCAGGAGAAGCTTGAACCTGGGCATTGGAGGTGGCAGTGAGCCGAGATCACGCCACTGCACTTTAGCCTGGGTGACATGAGCAAGACTCTGTCTCAAAAACAAAACAAAACAAACAAACAAAAAAACAGATACTTCTACTTCTGCCCATGGAGTCACTGATGTGGGATTTGCCCTCTACCAGAAATAATTAGGAAACTGGACAAAATAGTGAAACAGTTATCTTCAAACTTTAGACAACAGGCAATGTGAGACAGTGATCCCTGAGAGAACAGAAACAAATGAAGTAAGTCCTACAATCACCCAAGCTGTCTGCACAGAAACCCAAACAAAGCTCAAAGGTCTTACTGAGCTGAAAAGACAGAATTTGGAGTTCAAGGAGACCAAAATGGCTAGAATTCACAGAGCAGAGTCCTAGAAAGGCAGGAACATGCAGAGAAAGAGCTCTAGAAATTGCGTAGGAGTTTCCTTGCGTCTGGCCTAACATCAGCCTCTACATTTATAGAGTGAAATCCTACAAAGCTAGACAACCAACTACTGTTTAGAAACGAAGATTTCTGGGGAACTATAAGCCAAACAATTCCCAAAACTTATACAAAGTTGGGAATATTTTAAATTCTAATAATCCAGTGTAGAGAGGCCTCATTAAACACATTGGAGAATTCAAGAAAGAGATTAGAAGGATTATGCTTTAGCAGTGGGGCTAAACTAGCCCTGTAGTAGTGGTTACTCTCAACTCTCCTAAAATAAAAGGACTAAAATCAGCCTCAAAATGATTCAGCTATCAGTGTTCAGCAGATATATTACTTGCCAGTATTAAGTCCAACACTCTGGATTACAATAAAATCCAGCATTCAACGACACAAGATTCACAATGTTGACAATCCAAATAAACAGTTGACAAGCAAAGAATTTTTCTTCTGATTATGGATGAAAGACTATAACCGGGAAAAAATCAGTCTGTAGAAATAGATGCCCCCCTCCCACACACACACCAGAAATAATGTACTTTGCAGACAGGACTTTAGAATAGTTATTATAAAAACTATATATGCCCAAGGAATTCATAGGAAACATGAGCATAATGAGAGAAATGGAAGACAAACAAGTTGAACATTTATTTTTCAATTATGAAAAATATCTGAAATAAAAATTTAATTGATGGAATTAACTGAATTAGACACTACAGAAGAAATTGTGATATGGAGGTTAAAGATCTGGAAATTATCCAAAATTACTCATTCTACTACTAGAAAAAATATTTTTTTAAATGAGCACAACCTTAATGATCTTTGAGACACTATCAAGAAGTCTAAGATATATGTGTTAAGTGGAGTCTCAAAAGAAGAGTAAAGAGAAAAGGAAACAAAAAATAATTTGAAGAAATAATGGCCGAAAACTTTCCAAATTTGGTGAAGCCTGTAAGTCCACAGATCTAAGAACTCAATGAACCCTAACCAGGATGAACACAGAACCACACCAAAGCACATCAAAATAAAAATTTTGATAACCAGTGAGTAAAAAGAAAATCTTAAAAATATTCACAGAAAACAGAGCACATTAGGTAGAGAAACAAAGATAAGATTGACAGCCGACTTCATATCACAAGCTATGCAAGCCAGAAGATAATGGAAAGACATCTTTAAAATGTTGAAAGAAAGAAGTTATTCCAGAATTCCGTGCCCAGCAAATACATTTTCCAAAAATAAACAGCTAAATAAAGACTTTTTCAGATGAATATGAGAGAATTCATTGCCAGTAGACCAGCATTACAAAAAAATGTTAAGCTATTTAGGATGAAGGAAACTGATGATGGATGGTTAGATCTACACAAAGGAATAAATAGTTTAACAAATCGTGGATAAATAAAAAGATGTTTTCTCACTTTTAAATGTCTTTAAAATATAATTATTTAAAGGAAAAATAAAGACATTATATTATGGCGCTTATAGTGTACATAGAAGAAAGATGTATGAAAATAAAAGATGAGAAGAAGAAAATGGAAATATATTATTGTAAGGTTTGTACATTATAAATGAAATACCCTAATATTACTTGAAGGTAGACTGTAAAAAATTAAAGCAGCATATTGTAAATTCTAGAACAGCCATAAATAAATAAAGCTTCAAACAGACTGGCAAAATTCAACCCATGGGCAAAAATTGGGCCTTTGCCTGTTTTTACAAACACAATGGAATTGGAACACAGTCATGGCCGTTCATTTACATGTGGCCTATCATTGCATTTGCACTACATCAGCAGAATTTGAGTAGTTACAACAAAAAGCTTATAGCTCTCAAAGCCTGAGATATCTACTTATGACTCTTTACAGGAAAAGTTTGCCAACCTCTGGCTCAGAAGCAAATAGTAGAGATTAGTGGAATGCTAAGAACTAGCCCAGCTAACCCAAAAGAAAGCAGGAAAAGAAGAGAAAAAGGAACAAAGGTCAGATGGGGCAAATAGATGGTAGAGTTGAACCCAGCCATATCAATAATTACGTTAAGTGTGAATGGTCTAAACAGTCCAATTAAAAGCACAAATGTCAAACTGTATAAAAGAGCAAGACACAACTGTACAGTGTTTGCAGGACACCTATTTCAATTATAATGACAGATATATCATCCAACAATAATCAGCAGATTGTTTAAAGAAAAATAATAACATGGCCAGGCGCGATGGCTCACACCTGTAATCCCAGCACTTTGGGAGGCCAAGGCAAGCAGATCACTTGAGTTCAGGAGTTCGAGACCAGCCTGGCCAACATGGTGAAACTCCCGTCTCACTAAAAATACAAAAACTAGCTGGGGGTGGTGGCAGGCACCTGTAATCCTGGCTACTCAGGAGGCTGAAGAGAATCACTTGAACCCAGGAGGCAGAGGTTGCAGTGAGCCAAGATCACATCACTGCACTCCAGCCTGGGCAACAGAGTGGGACTGTGTCTCAAATAATAATAATAATAATAATAATAATAATAACAACATGTTGTAGGGTTTATAATTTATGAGAAGAAGCAAAACTAATGTATAATGACAAAAACACTCAGTGATTTACCAAAGGCTGGGGGTCAGGGTAGAATTGACTGTAAAGTTTTTAAACTTTTACACAGCAAACTTTTTGAGGTGAGTTTAAAAACTTTTTGAGGTGAGCTTAAAAACTTTAAAGTTTAAAGGTTTCTAAACCTGGGGGTAGGAGGGAGATGGTGAAAACAGAATGAACAAAGGTTTAATGATTTTTTTTGAGACAGTGATTAAAACAGTCCAGGTGGAATGCAAAGATTGGTTTGAGGATGACTGGATGTCTAGTACTTTAAAGTTTTTAAACTTTAAACACAGCAAACTTTTGAGGTGATGGAAATGTTCGATATCTTGATCATGGTGTGGTTGCATGGTTGTAGACATTCATCAGACTCATCAAACTACATTCAAAATGGCTGCAGTAAAATTGATTTTTTTAATGAGATTTATTTCAAAAAGTAAAGTGAAACGAGAAGAAATTTCTCTTCAGATATTCTGAACTTTTTAGAAGTTAAATCAGAGGGAAATGCAGTAAGTTATGTTGGTCTTTTAAATGCTGGCCTGAAAACCAGGCTGTATTGGATTGGTTTCTGGTTCAATAAGTCTGGAGTAGAACACAAAAAGCTGTATTTTTTAATTATGCACAGCCAAGCTTAGGGGCTATTTATTTGCATAACTTTCATTGTCTTTATTAAAAGAAACATCCCTATTGTTCAGAAAGAAAACCCCACTTAGAATATACATAAACAACATTGTTATCCTAAAATCGCATGAACAGTATTTTTGTTCAGAGAATATACCAAACTGCTTCTTGGTCTACATGCACCTGGAGGCCAGAGACAGGGTCTTACTCATGTTTCTCTCCACAGCACCTAGTACCATATCTGGCACATGGTAAGGTGTCAGTAAATATTTGTGAGTGAGTACTTTTAAATGACTATGGATTCTTCTCAGAATGAAGTGTCATTTTGAAATGTATTCATTCTGAAGTGTAGTCCATTAAATGGGAAAAGATGGAGCTCCTTCTTAGGCCAAATTCATGCTCTTCTGGATCAGCATGTTAGTTCACCTGTTTAGTAGAGATACCATTTATTCACCATTTGCTCAACAAATATTGTTTCCTGTATGTACCAGACACCATTCTAGATGTGGTAGTGAACAAAACAGACCAAGTATGCATTCATGGAGCTTCCCTTGAAGAGGGGAGTACTGAGAATTAACAGATCTATGTGTAGAAATGGAGCGTGTTGATGGAGGTAAATGTTAAGAAGAACACTGAAGCAGAAGAAAAGGGAAAGGAAGTATCTGAGCTAGGGGGTATTGCTACTGCATACTAGGTGGTTAGGAAAGGCTTCCCCTAAAAAGGTAAGAATCTAAAGCAAAGGAGAAAAATTCAGGCAAAAATCTAAAGCAAAGGAGCAAGCCAGGGACAATTTGTGGAAGCATAGTAGTATTCCAGGGACACAGAGCCACAGCGCAAGAGCATACCTGGCAGGTAGGCCAGTGAGCTGAAGCAGAGTGGGCATGGAAAAGAGTGGCAAGGTGAGAGTATGAGGCAGCTCACAAGGGCCTTGGGGACCTCTGGGAGGACTTTCCATTTTTGCACTGAGTTGGAAAGGCTTTGGAGGTTTTAGGCAAAGAAGTGACGTGGTCTGACTTAGGTTTTAAAGGGATCATTTTAGCTGCTGTGTTGAACACAAACTATACTAGAGCAAGTGTAAAACTAGGGAAACCAGCTTAGTAGCATTGTTGAGGAAGGGATGCATATAGTCTGGCAAAAATGTTTCCTTGTAAACATCACATTGGTTTTACAGTCCTACTTACTGGGCTTTGGAAATTATTTTCTTTGAGCTAGTATTTTACTCAAATACAGCTTTAATTGCCACAGTAGCAATAGAAATTATTTTCTAAATATAATGAAATATACAACTTTTTCTAGCTTGGTTGGTTACCAATTGATAATAATAATACACTTAAAGAATGTTGGACAGTTTAAAAAGCAATTTTACATTCGTTATCTCATCTAATCCTCACAGTTCTCTAATATTGACAAGGTAACTGTTATCTCCCTACAGAGTTGGAAACTAAAACATCACATGCCAAGGCCAAAGTCATGTGCCAAATTTGTGACAGGATCAAAAAGACTAAAACCCAGGTCATATGTCTCCTAGCCCAGATTCATTGACTTTGTTAAAGGGGGTTGTTAGGTTCAAATTATGTCTCAAGGTTGCTGGTAAAGGGGATATTTATATTAGCAAATTTAATGTATCATTTAAAAAGCTATCAACCAGTGAACAAGATACTGTGCTCGGCAGGGATACATTTAAAGATGTATAAAGTATACTCCTACCCTATGAACTTATTTCTTTGGGTGATGATACTGATAACAGCAAAAACATTAAGTAACTCTTAGTATAAAATGTCATTAAAGCTGAGTGCAGTGGCAAACATCTGTAGTCCCTTTGACTCGGGAGGCTGAGGCAGAAGGATCACTTGAGCCCAAAAGTTTGAGGTCAGCCTGGGCAACATAGCAAGACCCTGTCTCTGAAATACATACATACATACATACATACATTACATACATAAATCATATGCTTTGTCCCATACGTTACATACATAAATCATATGCTTTGTCCCAAACAAATGGTACAGACAGATGCTACAGAAATTCAAAGAAGGTAGTGACTTTGATGGCCTGAGATGAAGGATGGGCAGGATTCAGATAGTTGGAAAATATGGAGGAAAGGTTTCTAAACCTGGGGGTGGGAAGGAGATGATGAAAACAGAATGAACAAAGCCTTAATGGTGAGGTTTTTTTTTCTTTTGAGACAGTGATTAAAACAGTCTCATTGGAATGCAAAGATTGATTTGAGGATGACTGAATGTCTACTACTTTCACACATAAAGTACTTCTGAAAACCAGATTGAGGGGAGAATATGGAGAAGTCATACAGTAGGCTTACATATATGTTAAAAAGATGTTGGAAAGCTGGAAAATGCAGTCAGGTTCTTATTTACACCTTGTCTTTTGGAATATAGTTTAGCAGTTTTGTTGTTTTATTATTTTGTCTTTCCATTGATCCACTTAAGTCAGATGTATCTGATTGAAACTAAAGATTTGCTGCTTTTAGCATACCTCTTAATTTCCAGGCAGCACCTTCTTCCAGGAGTTCAAAATATTTGTTCATTAACTGTCTCCATCTGATATGGTAGCTTAAGAATGGTTTAGGGCAAACTTGTCCAACCCATGCTCCACGGGCCACATGAGCCACAGGATGGCTTTGAGTAGTGCAGCCCATCGCAAATTTGTAAACTTTGTTAAAACATTATGGGATTTTTGTGTGTGTGCCATTTTTTGTAAATCTCATCAGCTATCGTTAGTGTATTTTATATGTGGTCCAAGACAGTTCTTCTTCCAATGTGGCCCAGGGAAGCCAAAAGATTGTACACCCCTAGTTTAGGACATCAATATGTAAAAGAACAAATTGTGCAAAAGAAAAATATTTAAAACTGAGGGCCCATGATAAGAACTAGATTTGAAAAATAAGACCAAACTATGTAGAATCTAACATTTGTTTCAGTTCAGCAAACATTTAAGTGTCTACTGTGGCTATGATGTGTTGTGCTAACTGCTGGGGCACACTTGAAAGCACAACCCTGTTCTTAAGGAATTCATGTTCTGGTTGGTGGGGGACGTGTCAGAGAATACTTAACCTCCTCCTTAAGGAGACAAGTGATGTAGTGAAAGTGGTATATTTAAGGTTTAATATGATGATGGTATAAGAATTATGTTGAAAAATTAGAGAAAACTATAGACTCCAAGAGACCAGGGACTTGCTGGTAAAGGGGACATTTGTCTTAGCAATTTTTTTTTTTGGAGACAAGTCTCACTCTGATACCCAGACTACAGTGCAGTGGCACCATCTCAGCTCACTGCAACCTCCGTTTCCCAGGTTGAAGCAATTCTCCTCCCTCAGCCTCCCAAGTAGCTGAGATTACAGGTGTCCGCCACCACGCCTGGCTAATTTTTGTATTTTTAGTAGAGATGAGGTTTTGCCATGTTGGCCAGGCTGGTCTTGAACTCCTGACCCCCAGTGATCTGCCTGCCTCAGCCTCCCAAAATGTTGGGATTACATGCGTGAGCCACTGCTCCCGGCCATGTATTAGTAAATTTAATGTATCATATAAAAAGCCATCAATCAGTGAACAAGATACTGTGCTTGGAAGGGATACATTTAAAGATGTATAAAGTATACTCCTACCCTGTGAACTTACTTATTTCTTGGGGCAATGATACCGATAAAAAGAGCTTACACCTGCCTGTGCATACCAACTTGAATTCATAGAGCCTCCCAATAGAGGTTATAGTGTGTGGTATCTGAAGGGCTTGCTACAGAGACAGGCTCTACAGTTCACCCCTCATCACTGAAACAATCATCAACCACAATATGTACTTGTGGTTTCCATTCTTTATTCACTCATCCATTCAACAAATGTTTATCGAGCACTTGAAATATATCTGGCACTCTTTCAGGGGCTGGGAGCACAGTAGTCAAGAAAAGAGACAAAGTCCTTTTCTTGTAATGTAAATTCATGGAATTTCTTGTAAATTCATGGAATTTACATTCAAATGTCAGTTATCAGGCTAACTGAGGCTGATAATATTTAGCAGGCTAAATGAGCTAATGTTTAAGAAAATGCCAAGCACATTGCCTGTCACATAAGTATAATTCAGTAATAGTTACTGTGTGTGAACTTGAAATTTGAATTAAGTATCTACTCTTGGCAAGATACTTTGTTGTGGTACCCTTTTGCCGGATGGAAGGTCAGGAGAAGATTAACTCATTTACAGTTTTTTAAAAAATGTGACACCAAAAAATTGAGTCTCCTGTTCAGTGTCAGTGTAGTCGAGATTATATGCTGTTTTAAATATAACCAGTTGTCTCTGCTAGACTACACTTTTGCCATAAAAGACGCATTGAAGCAGATGCTGCTCTATACCATCAAAAGTGGTATGCTCTTGTCCTCCTTGGATGGCTTTTTTGGGCTCCCTGAATTCCTGAAAAGGCTCATTGTTGTCTCTGAAGATGCTTCACAAAAATCCTTTGTGTCATTACTTAGCGACTGAGTGCTTTGGTGAAATCTATGTCAATTCTTTTGTTAACTATAACAGCAGCCAAAAATAATGTAAGGGAAGAGAAGGATAAATGAAACAAAGACTAATAAGCACATGCATGTACACATATGTACACATCTTTTAGATAAATTTCTAAGTATTATCTGAAGTAGCATTTGCCTTGTAAAACATGTGAAATAGCAGTACTACATTCATTTCCTCATCGGTTTCATTCAAATATGACCTGTTACCCGTAGCATATGAATGATTTTTCCTTGTTGCCTCCCTTTGGCATTACTATTACTTAGATAGGAGGACTAGCTTGATAATTACACATATAGAGCAAAACTCATCCTTTTTGTGCAAATTCTTTGCAAGAAGATTACATTTTCTTATCTACCTACTTTTCCTGAAAAACTAGGGATAGGATGATGGGTGTATTTACTGTTGTTGTAAGCCAAGGTTTGATTTCACTTTCACTTAAAATAAACTCTTTCTTCTGTAGAAACCAGAAATCATTGAACGTGGAGGAGTTAAGACCTTACATTTTACCTTCAGTTAAAAAAAAATGCTTTTCATTAAATTTGTGATTTGAATTTCGGATTGAGCAGATGATGTCATTTCTGCAACTTGGTGTGGTGTGCATGTGTGCTTTTAAAGAACAAACGCTGTAGATACATGGAATTAGTTACATGGCCTTTTCTGGTCCCTTTTTAGACGTGAAGCCCTCCAATATGCTAGTAAACACAAGAGGACAGGTTAAGCTGTGTGATTTTGGAGTTAGCACTCAGGTATGTCTCTTTTCCTCCCAGTGTACTCTTTTCTCTGCAACAACCCCTTTATATTTTCATTCTGTTCTCTGGATTGAAAAATCACCTAGCTGCCAGACAAACAGAAACTCTGCATCTTTTCCTCGTCTGGGAGTGTGTTATTCATTTTTAATCTCTGAGCGAGTTTCCTTCATCAGAATATGATTGTTCATTGTTTAATGACAGTAAAAACTGCTGATATTGTAATTACTACTTACGAATAGCAAACTTCATTGATATGCAGCTTTGATATGAAAGCGTTCTGGCCAGACAAAAGGGAGGGCAGAGTGAGAGCTGTGCCTGGGGAGCCCAACTGGCCCACAATAAAAATTAATATTGGGAGCAACAATGGTGGAGGGCCATTACAATGTGCAGCACAAATTTTAATTAATTTCCATTTTGGACCTCCCCTGAGAAACGCAGTGATAGTGACCCATGAGCGTGCTGTGATGTTGATTTGAATTGCAGCCACCTTTACTCCCAGCCAAACACGAAGACCAAAGCGAAGGTCATCGTTGTATTATGAGTTGTCAAAGTCTGTTATCCCTCCAGCGTATTTAGTGTTCATTTCATTCTAGTAATGCATGGGGCTTCATTCACATCTTGAGCCATCTGACTAAAAATTAAGTGTGTTCAAATTCTGCTTTAAAATGACTTTTTATATCAGGCGGGTTTGGGATACTAAAGCGATAGGCATCCTGCTTAAGTGAATTGTTTAAGGTTATCTGCTATAAACTGTAATGCTGTGCTTGTTTAAACTGGAAATCACATTCAAAAGAAAAGAGAGATTTAATCATTTTTATTGCCTTTGTAGATAAATTTGTTCCCTTTTACATAATTTTTAGTTGATTTATACGAATGATGATTGTAGGTCAAATGAGGAATAATTGCCCATTTTATTTCCACATTATCTTTATATTGTTCTAACAGACTGTTTTGTCTCATAGCTGGTGAATTCTATAGCCAAGACGTATGTTGGAACAAATGCTTATATGGCGGTAAGTAAACTTATGCAAAAATAACGTTTAAAACCAACATCTTTATCTTTATGTACTTGGTAATGTATAATTCTTGAATTAATTCCACAGCTTTAGCCTAGCAGATCATAAATTGCAAAGTCAATCTAGTCATGATCTGATTTTTAAATCTTTCTAAAAGACATTAGGGTTTTTACAGGAGCTATCAACTTATCTGACTTTGTTGACTTAACTGGTTGGTTCAAATGTGAAATCGCTGAGTTTCGAAGTTTAATCCTACAGAAAAATTTCACCTTGTAGCATACTGGCCACTTTTCCACATTTCTTATTTAATTAACCCTCAAGTATCCCCAAATGTCAGTCAATAAAATTGGGTTTTTTTTTCTTGGAATATGAATATGCTTTGTCACCAGATCAAAATTAAATTACTGATGTAGCCAAATTTTATTTATGGATCTCTGAATGTAAAGGTTTAGGGGGCTGTTTTCTATAGAACTTGGACCTTTATATTTTGTTTAGTTGTTATTCATGCCTATTGTAAGATTATTTAGTTGCACTGAAATAAACTTACCAACAATAACAAGTAGAAGCATAAGGCTGTTTCAAAGACCAGTGCAGACTTGGCTTTTGAGTAAGGGAAGTTATTTGTTTTCATAAAAATACTTTAGTTTATGGGTTTTCATAATCACCTTGAGAGTCAAAGGGAAAAAAAATTAAACAGGAAACTTATCTAGTATTAATTTTGGAGCAAAGTTTTGTCTTCCTGTAACAAAGATAATTTTTTATAATGAAAGCTCTAAATTTATTTAGGTAGTCCCTTTCATCTCTAATAGGCTTTGTTAATATGTCATGTAATTAAATGATGTTAGTATGGATAAAACCGTGGGTCTTAGTCTCAGTATTCTTTCTGTATATATTATCTTGATTAAAGATTTAGGGATGGAAAAAACACATGAAAAAATGCTCATCATCACTGGCCATCAGAGAAATGCAAATCAAAACCACAATGAGATACCATCTCACACCAGTTAGAATGGCGATCATTAAAAAGTCAGGAAACAACAGGTGCTGGAGAGGATGTGGAGAAATAGGAACACTTTTACACTGTTGGTGGGACTGTAAACTAGTTCAACCATTGTGGCAATTCCTCAGGGATCTAGAACTAGAAATACCATTTGACCCAGCCATCCCATTACTGGGTATATACCCAAAGGATTATAAATCATGCTGCTATAAAGACACATGCACACGTATGTTTATTGCGGCATTATTCACAATAGCAAAGACTTGGAACCAACCCAAATGTCCAACAATGATAGACTGGATTAAGAAAATGTGGCACATATACACCGTGGAATACTATGCAGCCATACAAAATGATGAGTTCATGTCCTTTGTAGGGACATGGATGAAATTGGAAATCATCATTCTCAGTAAACTATCGCAAGAACAAAAAACCAAACACCGCATATTCTCACTCATAGGTGGGAATTGAACAATGAGAACACATGGACACAGGAAGGGGAACATCACACTCTGGGGACTGTTGTGGGGTGGGGGGACGGGGGGAGGGATAGCATTGGGAGATATACCTAATGCTAGATGATGAGTTAGTGGGTGCAGTGCACCAGCATGGCACATGTATACATACGCAACTAACCTGCACATTGTGCACGTGTACCCTAAAACTTAAAGTATAATAATAATAAATTAAAAAAAAAAAGATTTAGGGATGGAACCTTATTCTAAACCTAATTCTAAACCTAAACCTTATTCTCAGAACAATACAAAACATTTTGTTTTCATTCAGATACCAGAATAGCTCATTTTTGTCTTGCGTGGTTTTTAAAGAAAGTTTATACTTTCTTGTATAATAATAGGAAAAATAATAAATTAACCTCTGAAGTCATCATATCTGTTTTTATAAAATGTAATTACCTTCCTTCCTCTACCAAGTTAGGTGAGATTGGTGAGCCACCTTTATAGCTTTGCTGAATGCTAAGGTTTAAGTCTTTGAAAGAATATGAAACACTGTAATTTTTTAAAAGTTGGGGGGACATGACTATAAATGAAACAATTGCTCAACTACCCAGCATGTTCTTAGTAGCTTTAAATTCCTCTGATAAGTAAATTGCATTATATTTGAATGTGCAAATCCAGATTACAGTTGTCTTTCCCAGGTGTACATTAAAGAAATTAGTTTTTTATTTTTGTTTATGGATGAATGTGATGCATCCATCTGTTAATTGAAAATGTGAGGATTAAAATTATGAAATGTTAGCTTGGATTGACAAAACTAAAATTGCTTTGCTTCTTAGGTGAGTGAATTCTGGTCGTCAGCTTTGTAGTTCAAGCTATAAAAAGCATAAGATACCTAGAAAAGGAGCAATGATAGCTTGAGAGTGAGTGCTTTGCTCAGGTCAGTAGGAGGCTCTTATTGGCCAAGTGCTCACCTACGTGGTGTAAGGTTGGGGGTGGGGGGAGGTGGAAATAACCTATATTATTATAGTACAGGTATGAATCCCTGACTTTTATCTGCTGACAGTCTCTTGAGAGAAAAGAGCTGAGCTTTTTTTTTTTTTTAACCACAACTAGTTCTCATTTTAGCTGGTATATTTTATAATTTTGAGTTCTACATGAGCCCTATACCAAATATCCATGAACTACAGTTCTCAGGCCAAATTCAATTTACTGGAACAATGTACTGATCACTCTTCCAAGCTCTTACTGCCTATTTTTGTAAATAAAGTTTTACTGGAACATGTCCACACCCATTTGCTTATATATTATGCATGGCCCCTTTAGCACTACAGTGGCAGGGTTGAGTAGTTGTGACAGTTGCAGCAGAAAGTATATGGCTCATAACATGAAAAATATTTACTAGCTGACCCTTTACCGAAAAAGTTTGCCAGCCCCTGATCTATGCCAGTGAAAGTTGTATCTGAAACTGAGCACCTTCAATAATCAACCAGCATTTACTGAGCATCTTCTATGCTGTTAGGTACAGTGGAACCACTCTATAATCTAGATAAGACTTGGGTGAAACAGGGAACACGACATTATATGTAGCAGCATTATGTGTGACATAATAAAGACTTAAGTTGTACCAAACATACATTTAGTAAATAAGACAGGCCGGGCACAGTGGCTCACACCTGTAATCCCAGCACTTTGGGAGGCCAAGGCAGGCAGATCACCTGAGGTCAGGAGTTTGAGACCAGGCTGACCAACATGGAGAAACCCCATCTCTACTAAAAATACAAAAAATCAGCTGGGCGTGGTGGTGCATGCCTGTAATCCCAGCTACTCAGGAGGCTGAGGCAGGAGAATCACTTGAACCCGGGAGGCGGAGGTTGCGGTGAGCTGAGATCGCACCATTGCACTCCAGCCTGGGCAACAAGAGTGAAACTCAGTCTCAAAAAGAAAAAAGAAAAGAAAATGAGACTTACAGTGTACAAACTTGATGATTCAAACAGTATATGAAAAGGATGCTTGCACAAGAGAAAGATCACTGTGAATGGATGAGCAAATACTCAGAAGGCATGGGTGAGGGTGAAGAAGTGGGGAAGAGGACAAATAAAAAATTGCAGGAATACATCATTAGAAGTCATTTGATACCCTCATTTTATGTATTTCCCTCACTTTATATTCATGCATACTTCTGTATAGTGATAATAACATCAGTAATAATAATAGCTTACACTTAAGTAGCTTTATGTGCCAATCACTCTTCTTACATATATTAACTTTTAAATCCTCACAACACTATGACATAGGTAATATTATTATTCTCATTTTAGAGATAAAGAAACTGAAGCAAGAGAAGTTAAGTGACTTACCCAAGTTCACAAAGCTCATAAGTGTCAATCAGAACTCAAAATTAAGTGATCTGCCTTCAGAGACTAAATTCTTAATTGCTGTGCCTCTCATTATACCCATATTATTTATGCATCTCCCTCAATCTAGATTATGACTTTCACAGTGGCAAGATTTATTCTGCTCACTCTATATATCCAGTACCTCACACAGTGCCAGACGAATGAATTAGTTCACGAAAGCTGCATTCCAAAAGTGTCTTGTTCTCTAATTATAAGCACAGCATTTAACTTTTCGTATTAAGAATCTTGCTTGTGTTTCAAGGTATAGACAGCCCAAAATTACCCAAACACAGCCAGCTAAGCTACTCAAATATGAAAAAGAAAATGTATCAGAATGAAATAGCCCTGTATATGTGAATAATCTCACTTAATCTGTAATCGAAAGCATAAAATATAGAAAAGATAATTAGGAAAAAGACAGGGAGGCTTTTGTAACATCATTAGTCATTTAGAAAAACCAAGTATGGGCACATTAAGCAGCAATGTGCTTGTAGGAGACTTGAAAAGTCATCTTGATCCAACCTCCCCATTGACCAGTGAGGAGACTGAGACCTGGAAAAGTGAAGTGTCATGCTCAAGGAAATACTGTTTTTTAGGGGCAGATAATTAATAGGTTCAATAGATACCTTCATCCAAACCATGAAAGATTTTCAACCACATTTTGATAGGATTTTATCCATAAGAATTATAAAAGGGGTCTGGAAACTTGGAGCTTATATTAAATTAACCATTTTTCAGAAATTCTTTATTTTTTTTTTTCTTGAGATGAAGTCTCACCCTGTCCCCCAGGCTGGAGTGCAGTGGCAATTGCACCTCACCGCAACCTCTGTCTCCTGGGTTCAAGCGATTCTCCTGCCTCAGCCTCCAGAGTAGCTGGGATTACAGGCGTGCACCACCACGCCCGGCTAATTTTTGTATTTTTAGTAGAGACGGGGGGGGTTGCGCCATGTTGGCCATGCTGGTCTCGAACTCCTGGCCTCAAGTGATCCACCCGCCTTGGCCTCCCAAAGTGCTGGGATTACAGGTGTGAGCCACCACGCTTGGCCCAGAAATTCTAATTACTAAAAATTTTATTATGTTTTTAAGATAGAAGTTCCTAAAACTTTAACCAACTATTCAGTCTTCCTGGCTTACTATCATTTTAAAAATCAAATATAAAAATTGACACTATTGCTATGATTAACTGAAGTTTTAAAATGAAAAAATCTTACTCAAATACTTGGGATCAGAAAGTCAATCTAAATAACCATTCTTATCTCTAGAACATTTTTTTCTGCCCAAGCTATTCCAATTCTTGGTAATTGTCTTTACTCGGAATAAAACACATACACATTGCATGATCCAACTCAATTGGCTATGCTCATGCGATGGTAGTAATGGTAGTGGTGGTGACTGGAAGGAGGCTAACATTAACTGAGCATTCCCATGTGGCACGTACTGAAGCACATTGCGGGATTCATTTAATCTTCACACAACCCCAGGAGGTATACGTATTACTACTATTATTTATTATTACTCTCTTCATTTTACAGATGAGGAAACCAAAGGTAAAAATATCTTTAACCCAAGGTCTCAGAGTTGGCACATAGTAAAAGGCAATTTAATGAGGACATCAGCCTCTAGTTTCTGCTAATAGCAGACTAAGTTATTTAGATCAACTCTTCTGTTTAAATATGCTAGCTAAGTTTTTTTTTTTAAACCATCTCAAATGCACCGAAGAGCTAAAAAGACAGTGGGCTACTCCCAGGACAATTTTTGAATGAAATCCTACCACAGAGAGGAAAGTAGAATGGGAGCCCCATCACTGCTTATTCCTGAGGGCATTTGCCTGAATCACAGTCAGGCAAGAGGGGCAGCAGCCAAGCTTCAGGGCCCACCTAAGTCAGAAGGTCTCAGAGGAGATTGTCTGTTCCCTGCTAGAAGCCTAAATGGCTAACCTCAGTGTAAGGGTAAACTAGATCTAAAACTACTCCTCTTCCCCTAGTCCCGGGAAACTGAAGAGGAGGCATCTGGAACTAAGCAGAGAAGCAGAAGAAATAGGAAAAGTGGAACAAACTATGACCATAGCCTGGTATAGATTTGCACCCTGGGTATATGCATATGTGTCCTAGGTTGGACAAGGCACATCATGCTGAGAAGTGGTTTGAGGTGGTCTCCACCTTAGGCCTCAGAGAACCTCTCCAAAATTTTTCTTTCAAGGGGAAAAACTAGCAAGCAAAGAGAACCAGGCACACAAGAAAACAAAGCCACCTGAACAAGATCAGCAGGAACAGCAGGCAGCAGAATCAGATGCATACAGACTTAAGATCACACATTTTTTAAGTGACATAGTAGATTTTTAAAGTCCTAAACAAAACTTCTAGATTAAAATTTAAAACTCACTGTATTTGACAGCATATTGGACACAGCAGAAGAGAGAATTGGTGTACTGGAAGACAGATCTGAATTCAAGCAGTCTAACTCCAGAGCCCTGTTTAACCAGTGTTCTGTCTGCCTACACAGGGATCTTGCCAATGTAAAAAAAAAAAAAAAAAAAATCCTCATCACTTGTGATACATATTTTGACTATACACTAGCCTGAAGTTTTCTTGCCTACTTTGTTAATTTTCTAGGTAGCCTGAGTCTGAACAGAAATTCCTTTTTTGGAAGAGATAAGGGATATACCTTGGTATCTTCCTGCTTTTGACAAATATCGTTGTAAACAGACGGTTCTGGAGTTAGTTAACTAAATGTGGATTCTTGTCAAGGCTGAGTCACAGAGGACATCTGGAGGGAGTATAGTGTGGGTGCCAGAAGGACTGCCCTTTAAGATCTTCCATAAATTCTACTTATTAGATCATCACTACTCTTTACTGTTCTTATTAAGAACAGGTCAGGGTTTTTTGTTTCATTTTGTTTGCTTGTCATTTAACCTCACTACAAAGATGTTTTAGACAAGAGTCATGTTTTTCCTATTATTTAGCTTTTCACACTGATGACAGCTGTCATGTGAGAGAGTAACCTCAGTTTTAGCTTTTTAACTGCTAAATATCCATCATAGATATTCTGTCAACAACATGGTACCTGGTAGTTGGTTTTGTTTTGTTTTGTTTTTCAGGGGAGAGGACAGGGCAGGCCACCTTGGCTTCAAGTGTGAGAACAGCTTTGAATTGTGCAGCCTTGGGCCATCAAATCCTGGCTCCATAAATTCAGAATGTTTTGCTGCTCATCTTGTGTCTAAATCACTTCCAGGGGCCTGAGCACATTTCCCAATCCCTATCCACCTTAAGAGTTGTTTAGGATAGACACGTGGAGCTTGCTGTTGGCTTTTGCTGAACATTTTTGCTCAAACACTGCATCACAGCAGTAATCTTGTTTCATTAGCTTATTGCAAGGATAATTTCCCCAACAAGAGGTCATCAGAATCTGACCCTTAAAAGAGTTCTCTTATTTGCCATCTAGTATCTGTGAACATTATCACTTTTTCTATTTTTTCTTCTTAAATTTAATTTAATTTTTCTATGCTTTATTATCAGCTTACAGTTTGCATTTGTTTTGACAGTTCAGTGGGCAAATGTAATAAGTGTGTTTAACCTCCTTTTTGATCCTGCCCAAATATTTTGTATGTGGGTTCCACTTTTGTGTGTGTGCGTGTTTTTTCTGTATTCTGGGTGAAATACTTGGTACCTGTTAATCAGTAGAATGAAGAAATGGAGAGAGGAAGGAAAAAAGGACAGGGGGCAGGGCAGCATTTAGTTATTTCTTTAATAATTCTAGAGGATTTTAGGATTTTCATGTTTGTTAGAAGTTCTTGACAGACATGAATAGCAATGTATGAGGAAGTTATATAAGAACTCTCTAAGGAACTTATTTGTTCATGCAGTAAACATGTATTACATTCCTTCAGTCAGCATGCATTGACTGCATACCTGTTATGTGTCAGGCAAGGTATTAGGTATGTCTGCCTAGTACTCTCTTTGCCTCTTAGGAAAAATAGACTAGAAAACAGGTGATTTTACAACACAGTGTGATAAATAATAAGATATGAACAGCATTTTAATGAAGTACAGAAGCAGGAATTTATAATTCTGCTGTAGGAGTAGAGAAAGGTTTCACCCTCAAACAGGATCTGTGTGAGACATGGTCATTAAGCAGAGAAGAGGAAGGCAGGGAGATCTAAAAGGTCATTGTCTCTCCAGGGAACATGGAAATATTTAGTGACTGGAGCTAAGTGTACCAAAGAATCACCCAGAGAAATTATTTTTTAAGTGAGGATCTCTAGCCCCACCCCTAGAGATTCTTATTCTGGAGGTTCATTTGTATTAACAGTAAGCACCTCAGGCAGTTCTGCGATGGCTGCTCCAAAAACTGCACATTGAGAAATACTGACCAGCTCAAGGCTATGCTTGGCTCTCCTGACTTCTAGTTGTGGGGTCAGTTTGACTCACTGGAAAGAACTCTAATTTTGCAGTCAGACATAACTGGCTTTGAATCCTGGCTCCACTCCTGGACAGTGCATTTAATGCTAACCCATAGCTCTAGACTTTGAACAAGTCACTTACTAAGCCTCAGTTTTTACATTTGTAAACTGAGGGCAATAATACCTACTTTTGCAAAATCATTATGAAGTAGAAGACCCAAAGTACCTAGCCCAGTGTCTGACACTAGTAAGTGGTCATTAAATGATAGCTATTACTATCCTTCTTTTATAGTGGATACAGCACTCATAATGGTTAGTAATGTAAACTACTCTGTGCCTCATTTTCCTCATCTGTTAAATGGTGATGATAAAATAGTACCAATATTACATGGATGTTTATGAATCTGAAATGAGATGTGCATGAAAAACACTAAAACAAGGCCTGGTGTATAGAAATTCTTTAATAAATGCACACATAACTGTGTTGTTGATGATAGTAATGACGGTGACAATAATGTTATTCCTGTAGCCGGCTAGCCAGTTCCATATGAATGCATCCTGGTATCTATTGAATTGGATATTGGGGTGTAAGTTATGATCTCAGCCTTGCCATGATTAGCCTGTAACCTTTAGCAATCATTCCACCTTTGTGAGACCTCCGTTTCTCTTATTCATTTGTTCACGTGTTCATTCCAAAGCCATCTATGAAGTACTGTACTGAATGCTAAATCCTAGAGGGATAGATAGATCAGGAAGCATCCACTCAGTATGAAATTATTCCTTTTGAAGTTGAGAGTGTTTATGTAGCCTCTTTTAGAACCGGGTATTTGCTATACATCTTGAGTGGAGGACCAAGAGTCCCAAATGGACCTTTCAGACTGTTCCTTGGTTCATATACAAAGAAACTCTGATCAATGGAATGAAATGTTGAACAGCAGATGAATCTGGGTAAAGGAAATAGGAATGTGCTTTGCTCTGATCTCATTTTTTCAAATTTCCTATAAGTTTGAAATTATTTTCAAATAAAAAATTAAACCCTCCTGTTCCAGACCCATCTATCAAAATGCAAATAAGTGATAATATCATATAATGTTGTATAATTTGTTACTCCACAACAAAGACCACTGGATTTGGAGGGAGAGGATCTGGGTTCAAGTCTCAGCTCATTCACTACTTAGGACCTGGCCTAAATTACCTCACTACTCTGAGCCTCCATTTTCTTCATCTGTAAAATGACTTCCAAAGTCTTCCTCACAGGGACTTGGTGAGGATTCAGTAAGAATATATCTATATATAATTTCTATAGATCATCTATATACTGTATGCACAAATACATATATACACACATGTAAAATTGTTTTGTCATCCATAAAATACTACACAGATGTTGGTGGCTCCTCATCTTAGCTGAGCTCATTTTGGTGTATGTGTTTTCCTGAGTAGCATCCGTCCACTCACAGGCTTCCTTCTGATTTCTTGCAGCCTGAAAGGATTTCAGGGGAGCAGTATGGAATTCATTCTGATGTCTGGAGCTTAGGAATCTCTTTTATGGAGGTACGTTGTTTGCACATAGACGCTTCTGTGCATATCTGTACTAATATATTCAATCAGGAAAAGTGAAGATTTTGAAAGAATAAGCTAAAATAAACCTTCAGCAAGTTATATAGATGTATACAGAGTTTGACCATAAAGTCTTTGATTCCTTGTGTGGCTTGTGAACTGACTCTGGAGGTTATTTTAAAGCACTGTTTATTACAGATCACCTGTGTAAGACCTGCCTGGAGCGCTTGTTAAAAATACAGATTCTTCAACCCCGTTCAAGACCAATTAAATCCACACCTCTAAGAATCTGCATTGTTAACCTGTTCCCTGGGTGATTCTTATACATACTAAATCTGGAGAACCCATGATGTAAAATAGGGACTCCAGAAAAATTCTGTGCCCTGTTGGAATGCATATGTAACTTCCAACGGTGATTAGTTTAAAAGATACAGCGCTACTCATTTAGATATATAAGTTATATATGTTTGTTTTAAAAGAAAAAAAATCACCTCATTCCGGTATAGTCTTATCACATGTGTATGTGGGTTAAGGGGTGGTGTGATATGATGGAGAGGGAAGGGGGAAGAGGATGTATGTATTTAGCACAATTGCAATATCAACTCTTTATAGCTGTATTTAGAATGGACTTTATGTTAGTGTTCTAGATGTAGCTCCATTAGAACTCTATGCTATGTTTTTTTAATAAAATGACCATTGATCTACAAAAAAATGCATGTAACTTATATTAGAAGGACATATGGCTCAGTTTGAATTATGGTAGTATAGAACCTGTATACTGACCAGTGCTTCAAAAATTCTCATTTAAATTGATTCAGATAAAGAAGGACTTGTATTTTCTTTTTTTTTTTCTTAATAGAGATAGGGTCTTGCCATATTGCCTGGGCTGGTCTTGAACTCTTGGGCTCAAGCAGTCCTCCTGCCTGGACTTCCCAAAGTGCTGGGATTGTAGGCAGGAGCCACTGTGCCTGGCCAGGACTTTTTATAATAGAAAAGTAAAAAGGACTCTTTAAATAATATCATAGATAGAGTTGCAATCATGATTTTGTAACCTTTTTTTTTAGTCAAATACTTTTTCTGTGAGTTTTGTAATGCATGAATGCAATTGTATTTGTAAGGAAATAATCTTCAAACTCAATTCACCTGCACAGTAGAAAGAAACCAAAAATAAAGTGTTGAACGTTTATTAAATCATATTCTTCTGCTTCTTCTTAAAAGGGAATCTAAGAGGAAATACAATATGTATGCATCAGCTGAGAGGTTAGCGATAATGGTGGTCAGATCTCAGAACTGAGTCTCCCAACAGAATCCACAAGGGCTTATTCTATTAGCCTGTTTCAGGGGAAACTAGTGTTTTTGATTTGTGGGACTCAGTATTGCTGTTATACAATTTCCTTTTGCATATTTTAAATTGTTGTCATTTATTTTATAAATGACTGGATATAGTGTAAGACAATTGAGAAGTTACATGGTGTAGAGATAAGAATCCTAGATTGGGAATGGAAGACCTGGATTACAGTTCCAGGTTTGCTACTAGTTTTTTAGGTGACCCTGTGGAAGCCACTGTTCTTCACTGGGCCTCAGTTTCTTCTTTGTAAAATATTGATCTCTAAGCCCCTTTCCAGACTAACATTCTATGACTGTGCTACTGCTCATGGTGTTGTTTTCTTTCCTTAGCTTCCACACAGCAACTCTAGAGTTGTGTGACTGAGACAGTGATAAAATGACATAAAATGCAGAGGCATGGCACTACTATAAGAGAGCATAACTATTAGATTTAAGATTTAGAGCACATATAAATGTTCACTATTCATCCTTTCTACATTCATTTATGCATTCATGTGTTGAACTCCTGCTATGCCTGCTGTATAGGCAATGGGGATAGAGTAAGGAAAAGACACTCAAGTCTTGGCTGTCATGGAGTTCCATTTGGCGAGGGCTGGGGCATGAGGGGAAGGACAGAGAACAAAGGGATAACTAAATATGTAATTTGTCAGGTGGGGATAAGTCCCATGGAGAAAAAAAAAGCAGACTAGGCTGGGCTCAGTGGCTCATGCCCATAATCCCAACACTTTGGGAGGCTGAGGTGGGCAGATCACCTGAAGTCGGGAGTTCGAGACAAGCCTGACCAACATGGAGAAACCCTGTCTCAACTAAAAATACAAACAATTAGCTGGGTATGGTGGTGTACGCCTGTAATCCCAGCTACTCGGGAGGCTGAGGCAGGAGAATCACTTGAACCCAGGAGGCGGAGGTTGTGGTGAGCCAAGATCGCGCCATTGTGCTCCAGCCTGTGTAACAAGAGCGAAACTCCATCTCAAAAAAAAAAAAAGAAAGAAAGCAGACTAGACTAGTCCTCTCTGGTAAAGTACCACTTGAGCAGATACTTGAATGCTGTGAGAGAAGGAAGCCACCTGATAACAAGCTCAAAGGCACCAAGATAGAGTACACTCTCAGCGTATTTAAGGAAGAGAGAGACCAGTGTGACTTGACTGGAGTTAGCAAGGGGAAAAGTGGGAAAAAATAAATTTAGAGAGGTAGCCAGGGGCCAGGGCAAATATAGCCTTGTAGGCCATGCTAAGGACTTTAGGTATTACTCTTAGAAGAAATGATCTGACTTAAATTTTCACAGTATCACTGAGTGCTCTGTGGAGCATGACTATAGACAGGCAGGTGTGGAAACAGGGAGATCCGTTTAAGTAGGTAGGAGGACAGGTGCTCAATAAATATATTTATGTTGCATATTGAAATATGTGTCTGTCTGCCAGTATTTTGCTGGGTGCTAGGGGTGCAAAGATTAATAAAAAGAGACTCTTTGTAGTGTAAGGAAGGAGATTGCCATTGATATATTTGGGTTCTGTTGATGATATTCATTTATCCTGGAGATAAACTATTGAATATTCTGTGGAGGACTGAAGAAAACAGACTCATTGAATTTTCAGGATCGAAGAGGATTAGGTATAGAGAACTCTGTGAAAAAGTGTCAGCATTGAGTGTGGGACACCTGAATGCTGGAAGGACTGTGTTGGCTCGTGTGGTAGAGAGCAGATAACCAGATGGTCAGGAGTGAGGGCCAGGAAGAGCTAGGCCTTTTGATGCTCCTTGTATTTTAAAATGGATGGTAAGGAGCCAGGTGTTACAGCAGGAGGAAGAGATGTTGTTAGAGGTTGTAAAGAGGAATCAGATTATGATCATCAGAGAGGGTTGTTGAGCACCTCTGTACATGATGCTTAACTAAATGCCTTCAGAAGGAACTATAGGATTGTAGCCCCTGACCTCTAGGGGCTTATTACCCCCACACAACATGTTACCAACACAATAGACCAGTAAGTCATTAGAGAATAGTGTAAGGCCCCTGGCATGTTTTTTATACCTAATCTATTTGGGGTCCAAGGTAAAGAAAAATATGTGATAGTGAAGAGAAGTAGGAGGTTATGAGTCCGTACATGAGAAATTGTGGGGATTCAGTAGTGAAGGTTACAAGAGAAACCCAAGGTTCTTGTGTTTTCTTTTTGAGACGGAGTCTTGCTCTGTCGCCCAGGCTGCAGTGCAGTGGCACAATCTCGGCTCACTGCAACCTCCGCCTCCCAGGTTCAAGTGATTCTCCTGCCTCAGCCTCCCGAGTAGCTGGGACTACAAGCGCGTGCCACCATGCCCGGATAATTTTTTGTATTTTTAGTAGAGACAGGGTTTCACCATGTTAGCCAGGATGGCCTCGATCTCCTGACCTTGTGATCTGCCCGTCTTGGCCTCCCAAAGTGCTGGGATTACAGGCGTGAGCCACCATGTCCAGCTGGTTCTTGTTTTTTCTTAAGGGTCAATATAATGAGAACATTACCTGAAGGGATTAGGAAGTTAGTCCAAAAGAAGTACTTGAAGACCAAGATTCTTATTTGTTTTTACCGTAGTATGTTAGGAATAGATGTAGCAAATCCAATTTAAAATCACTATAGACAGAAGTGTGAATCTTAATAGCATTTTAGAATCTGAGGAACAAAGTGCATTCTGTAACATAGTCAACACTTTCTAAGAATTACTCTTCTTCTGTTTATTCTCACTTTTAAAAACAAAATTCTCTTTCTAGTAGAAACTTTCCTTTCTTCAATAATTCTTACTTAAGCACTTGCCCTGTGCCAGGCCCTGGAGAGTGGGGCACACAGAGCTGAGGAGAGCCCACCTCTGGTAGAAAAGAAAGATACCCAAAGCCCAGAATGGTGTGATGAGTCTTCAGTAGAGATGTTTACAAAGGACTCTGAGCCACAAGGGGAAGGGGGTGGGGTTTCACACAAAGGAATTGACATTTAAGGGAGATTGGTCTTGAACAGACTTTGCCACTAGGAGAAAGAGGGAAAAGATAGAGGATCCCTTCCCCATTTCCCAGCACACTCTAAGGTATGGATCCCTGTAAACACTTAAGGAGAGATCAAATGTCAAAGTATGCAAGGTCTCCCCTGGTGTAGTTTCACTACTTTTTTGTGTGCATGCCTTCTTCAAAGTGTTTTAAGTTAACCAGTTTATTCTCCTAGGGTACCTGTGGTAAAGAAAAAAAAAAACTGATAAAAATGTAGGAAACCGAGCAAAGGAATTTCCCTGGAATTACACAGGAATCAAATACAGGCTAGGCCTGGCGGCTCATTCCTGTAATACCAGCACTTTGAGAGGCTGAGGCAGGAGGATTGCTTGACGCCAGGAGTTCAACACTAGTCTGGGCAACATAGCAAGACTCCATCTCAAAAAAAACAATTTTTTTTTTTCATTTAGCCAGAAATGGTGGTGTGTGCCTATAGTCCTTGCTATGTGGCAGGCTGAGGCAGGAAAATTGCTAGAGCCTAGGAGTTTGAGGCTGCAGTGAGCTATGATTGCACCACCACACTCCAGCCTAGTCAACAGAGCAAGATGCTGTCTTAAAAAAAAAAAAATCAGATAGAGACAAAATGGGCATGAGAGTTTTCTGTCTCCTTTACATCTCCCTAGCACCCTTTCCTCCAGTTCCATAAACCGTCATCTCTGAGGTTTGGTGATGCCAGAAGCAGAAAGTTCAATTTACAGCTGTCAGACTTGAAGCCTGCCCCCTGCCTCCCACTTTTTTTTTTCTAGAGACGTGGTCTTGATATGTTGCCCAGTGTTGCCTCGAATTCCTGGGGTCAAGTGATCCTCCTGCCTCAGCCTCTTGAGTAGCTAGGACTACAGGTGTACCACTGCACCTGGCTGAATGCCTTCATTGTTTTAAACCCCTGAAGTGACAGGGTTCCTCCTTGCCTGCCTTCTTCCTCCTGCCCATTGCCTTGTTAATATGCTGTCACAGCCCCCATGGGGAGTCATAAAAAGGCCTCTTGCCACACTCTTTCATAAAAGATGATGCTACATGCTGCTAAAATGTGCCATTAAAAAAAAAAAAACTCACAGACAGGTACATTTATGCCTTAAGCAAAGAAACTTTAATATCAGACTATCTTTTATCCAGGGACAGAATCGCTTCTCTCTCCTTTCAGTACAGCATCCCTTTGTTGGCGGGGTAAAGGACATCTCTTCCAGGTTTTTGTCAACTGAAAGTAGTATTTGGAGTTGGCAGATGTAACAAAAAGATGGAAGTTATCCTTAGGAAGGGAAAAAAAGATTATTCACCTTGACTGATGTATGGCAGTTTGACTTGATGGGAAGAATTTGGCCTGTTTCTCCATTGTTTGTTTGTGGTTTTTAACTCACATCTTTAAATGTGTTGTAGTTCCCCTCCTGTGGATTAGTTATGGAATCATTAAAGGTCATTGCCACATATGGGATTTGTGTGGGCTCACTCTGTATTGGGGAAGAGAACCCGTGTGGAACTGTAGTTCTTTCTCCTTGAAACTTTGTTAGCAAGAATCAATGTGGAAATGCAAAAAGAAAATAAAAAAGAAGTGAGACCCACTAACAAGGATGTAAAATTCCTGAACTAGGACAAACTAGGAGGGTAATCCTTCCCTGGAATATTTGTTTACCTCTTCTAGAAAGCTCATACTGATTCAGTTGCCTAGGAGATTTTTAGGATTATTAACCTTGTAGTCTCTGTTCAAGACTTCTGGGCAAAAAAAAAAAAAAAAAAACTACAGGGCTAAACTTTAAAATGAAAATGAGTTTGTTATATAATAAGGGCTTTACCAAGTTTGATAGTTTTATTAGGGGTGGCTAAAACATTTTAGAGCATAATTTCTGAATTTCACAGGCAGTTCAGTGCTTATCTCTTCTAAAGAATGGCTTAAGGAGAAAGTCCCACTCTCATTTTTTACTAAGTAATTATTCCATTTATATTCTTGTGTCATTTGAGTTCACAACATAAATCTGTAGTTGGGAAGTAAACAGTCATATCTGCAAAAGTGAATTTTAAGTGGGTCCTTCTTGAGTCAAAAAGTAAGTCAACATACATTCTCCGCTAGCCTTGCAATTTGCAGTATTTAGGATGATGCATCTACATTAAAAAGGCACCAAGCCAGTCCTGTAATATTCTTATTTTCACTGAGTATGCTGTACAAATACATGTTCTGGTTTGGGATTCTATGTGGTGGGTTATTATAAACTTTATTAAGGTTGATGGTGAATAATCTGACAGACTTTTCTATAGGAGTCAGACTGAAAGCCTGCCCCCCACCCTTTTTTAGAGGCAGAGTCTTGCTAGGTTGCCCAGGCTTGCCTTGAATTCCTGGGCTCAAGTGATCCTCCCTCCTCAGCCTCCTGAGTAGCTAGGACTACAGGTGCACCACCGCACCCATCTGAAAGCCCCATCTTTAGCATATGCATAGCATACGCATTTTGCTCTTTTCGCTTGGATCTTCATTCTTTCTGCCTGTTTGCCACCCCTCTAACCAGTCTCCTGAGTCTGAGGCATAGAACAGTCTGGTTCAATGTGCTTGGTTAATTGGTGCGTCATCTAGTCCTCGGAGACCCCTCTTCATCATGACCAGTGTTTTATTGAAGTGGTTTGAATGATGTGCTGAATGATGAAAGCAAGGACCATGGCTTAGAAAAATGTCTCAACATAGATAAAGAACATAGTCAGAGAACAACACAAGGTCATTGTCATTGTCATCCAAGTAACATCATCTTCTGAAGTTTTTTTTTTTTTTTTGAGATAGAGTCTCGCTCTGTCACCCAGGCTGGAGTGCAGTGGCGCAGTCTCAACTCATTGCAACCTCCGCCTCCCAGGTTCAAGCAATTCTCCTGTCTTAGCCTCCTGAGTAGCTGGGATCACAGGCATGCACCACCATGCCCAGCTGATTTTTGTATTTTTAGTAGAGATGGGGTTTCACCATGTTGGCCAGGCTGGTCTTGAACTCCTGACCTCAGGTGATCCACCCGCCTTGGCCTCCCAAAGTGCTGGGATTACAGGCATGAGCCACGGCACTTGGCCATCTTCTGAAGATTTTTTGGGCTCTATTATTTTGACAAAAAGAATTGTGAGTTTTAGAATTACCTTTACCAAGTTAAAAATAAACCCATGGAATAATACGCTGTTCTCTGTACATGTAATATCATTTTTCTTCATCTCCTCAAGATACAGTTTAAATAACCATCCTTCATGATACCAACTCTGATATCTCCAGCTGAAGGTAATATCTTCTTCTTCTGACCTTCACCTGCATCTTCCTTGTGGCATGTAAATTGTCCACTTTGTATTACAGTAATTTATAGGCATGTCACAGTTCCTTATGACAGGATTCAAATATGATTCTCTCATAATCTTCTATGCTGTTTAGTACAATTCCATTGCCCTAGTGGGCACTCATTAAATCTTTTTGACTCAAATGTTTCCTACTTTTGTAATGGTTTTTTTAAAGCAGTTTCAGAAAATAAAGATCAGAGTTTAAAGTGTGATGGAGTCTTTAATATAAATGCCCATAAGTGTTTGGAGAATAGATCACAGTATTGTGCTTGTGAAGAAGAGCTTTCAGTTTACCAAGGTATCAGATCCAGATTTGAATTCCACTTCAGCCAGCCTAAGCTATAGAACCTTGGGTAAATTACTTAACTTCTCTGAGCCTCAGTTTCCTCCTCTTTAGATGGGAGATCTATTTCAGAGCTTTTGGACGAAGTTCACACGGGAAAAAAGCCATTATCCCCTCTCTTTAAAAGGAATTACCATTTGAAATGTTTACATTTGAATCAGAAAGACTGCTAATTTGGTTAAAGATGGTGCAAGGTTTAGCTTACAGTTTCACCTCAAGCTCCACTAAAAATAGCCATAACGTGATTTACACACGCGCACACACACACACACACACACACACAAAAGGATAATACCATAAAGAGAAAGGGAAAGGAGACAACAGCACTCAAGTTTTGAATATGAGACAACAGTAAACAACTGAGCAGGGCTGAGAATACAAGCAAGCAGGCAATCTGATATATTGTAAACACCCAAAGGCTCAGGAATTGGTGGGACAAGATATGTGGAGCCAGGAGTCAAGGTGGGACCAAGAGAGGAGAATTGCTTTAAAGTCAGTTTGACAATTATGATAAGACTAGTTAATCTTTCATTTATTACAAAGTAATATGAATTGCTCATGAAAACCCAATAGAAAACAATTGTTAGTGTACTGGAGTAAACACCATGGGTGGACACTCAATCCAACAAAACTGAGTGGAGCGTTTTCTGGAGCAAATAAAATAAGTGATACCTGGCACCATAGAAGTCTGGGTCCCATTACTACGTTCAGAGGCATTAAGTGAAAGTTTAGATTCTGAATGTTGAGACCTCCCACCCTGTTCCTAGGACACTCGTGATTACTTTACACTCAAAGATTACTTTTCAGGCAGGAGATAAGCAGAGACTTTCTCTAGGGAAATCTGACTAGGAAGACTTAAAGATCCAGACGTTTGGAGTTCCCCCAAGGAAACAGCCTAGCTAAATCATGCTCCCAGGAGAGCCCTTAGTCTACAAGCCCCATCCATGAGCACAGTTTCCAGTGAGATTTTCAGTGCCTTACTCTTACAGAGACATTTGAGAAAGGCCTTTAGGGTCAGAACAGAGGCCTACAACAACTGAAAAGAAAAGCAATTTGGATGGCCAGAAAACTGTGCAGAGGGTAAAAAGTTCAAATAAACTACCAGTTGTATCCTCAGAGGACTAAAGAGAAAATAGTGCACTCAGAATATAAGAACAGGCTGCTGTAACAAAAGGAACTTTCAGAGAACAGCAAGAAATAGGAGAGAAATGAAAAAAGAACCAAGTCGGCCAGTTGCAGTGGCTCAAGCCTGTAATCCCAACACTTTAGGAGGCCGAGGCAGGCGGATCACGAGGTCAGGAGATCAAGACCATCCTGGCTAACATGGTGAAACCCCATCTCTACTAAAAATACAAAAAATTAGCCGGGTGTGGTGGCGGGTGTCTGTAGTCCCAGCTACTCAGGAGGCTGAGGCAGGAGAATGGTGTGAATCTGGGAGGCGGAGCTTGCAGTGAGCTGAGATCATGCCATTGCACTCCAGCCTGGGCGACAGAGCAGGCTGTCTCAAAAAAAAAAAAAAGAACCAAGTCATGAAGTTCATGACAACTTCTCATTAAAGAACCAAGTCAAGAAGTAACATGAAAAATAGAAGTTCCAGGAAGAAAGAACAGAGAAAACAAAGGGGAAGAAATCATCAAAGAAAAATTTTAAATTTTAATGTTATAACATGGGAAAAATATATGTTTGTACAAGATTGCCCTTCTCTTAGTATTCCTATAGAAAAAAAATCATTTTTTTCCCCCAAATGACATATGGCAGTGTTTTTCCTCAGAAAAAGTGAATTTTTGTTGAGGATTAGTAATAGAAATTTTCCCAAGGAAAATTTACTATAAAAAATACAAATAATTGGATATAACTACCTTTTGTCTCATTGGAATGTACAAGCTTAACACATCTAATTTTTACACACACATATTGTTTAATGGATGCCAGATAAGACTCATTAGATATCAAGAAAATGAATTGTGATCTTCTATACGTATAAACACATAAACCATGTAGAGCTGTGTAAATGTAAATAAAAGTATTTAAAAGGTGGCATGGGCCATGTGTGGTAGCTCACACCTGTAATCCCAGCACTTTGGGAGGTCGAGGCGGGTTGATCACCTGAGGTTGGGAGTTTGAGACCAGCCTGGCCAACATGGCAAAACCCCATCTCTACTAAAAATACAAAAATTAGCTGGGCATGGTGGCAGGCGGCTATAATCCCAGTTACTTGGGAGGCTGAGGCAGGACAATTGCTTGAACCCGGGAGGCAGAGGTTGCAGTGAGCCGAGATCACACCACTGCACTCCAGCCTGGGTGACAGAGTGAGACTCCGTCTCAAAAAAAAAAAAAAAAAGTGGCATGGATCACCCAGCCCAGTACCCTTGACAGAAGCTTCTGGAGAAATTTGATGGCGAGTTTGTCATTTTGTCATTTTCTTTCCAATATCATTTTTAGATTCAAGGGCTGTTATCCTAATTTTTGAACTGTTAAAGAGCTTAGACTGGATTAACCAGAATTCAGTTCACATATTGGCACCAACACTTATAATCAGTGTGATCTTAGCCAGTTCAGTTTGTCACTCCAAGTGTCAGTTTCTTATGTATAAGTTGAAGGTAACATTAGAATTCATTCATTCCTTAAATATTTATTGAACACCTTTTACATATCAAACACGTTATTAAGTGCTGGGATACATTGGCAAACAAAATAGGCATATTCCCTTTCCTTGTTGAGCCTACAATGTATTAAGGGAGGCAGAAGATAAACAATAATAAACACTTATGTTTTTTGAAAGCAAGATTAGAAATATATTCAATATTCTAGGCTTTTTCATGAACACTTTTATTTAACATTAGCAACCACATAAAGTTACTTGAAGAAGTAAGCCTTTTGAAATAGCGTCTTATATGTATTGTGCTTACCAAGTAATAAGAATTATGAAACATTATCTAGTCTTGGCTCTTGCCTCTAAATATACAGAACTCATTTTCCCCCCACCCCTACCCAGCTGCCAGAAAAAAAAAAAAAAACACCACCCTGACACAGCTGTTTCTAATGGGTGTGTGGTTGTGGCTTTGTTTGCTTTTCTAGCCCTTGGTGATTGTGAACTGGTCCGAGGGGTGACGGATGGCTCTGTATGCTCTGTAAGCAGCTGCCGTCAACTTTTCCACACCGTAAAAATTTGCCATTTGGTGTGTTTCACTCAAATACTGATATTTTCTCCTCTTCTTTTTAAATATTTAGTTTCAAGAATGTGAGTGAAATCTTACCACATGTTGAATATTCCTAACCTGAAAGCCCAAAATTTGAAGTACTCCCAAATTCGAAATTTTTTGAGCACTAACTTGACCCTCAAAGGTCACACTAATGGGAGCATTTAGGATTTCAGGTTTTTGGATTGGGGATGCTGGTAAGTATAATGCAAACATTTCAAAATCCGAAAAAGGCCAATATCTGAAATATTTCTGGTCCCAGGTAGTTCAGATAAAGTATACACTCAACGTGGATCATGTTCAGTCTCCTGATCCAACTAGTGAAACATTTTACCTGTTGACCAGTGTTTTTGCTGAGAACCATCAAAAGGTGAAAGGATCTGAAGGGCCCAAAGACAAAGGAAATTTCCATGGAAGATTTTATAGGAAAGTGGGGAGGGTGTGATTCTGGAATCCTTGTCATGGGTCCTCCCCTCCCACTGAAGGATGCTGAGGAAAAGAACATGTAACAATTTCTGTCACTCATTCCCCTGCTCTTACTCCCTTTTCTGTAATTCTGTCTTGATTTTTTTCCACTGTCTTTTTTTTTGGGGGGGGGGGGTCTAAAATTGTGTGTAACTTAATGCAAAAGGAGCTGTTAAAATGACCTTTGGCAGATGATGGATTGACTAGTTCAGTCCTTTGCAAGGTCTGTGAAGGGATCCAGCTGTCTCATATTACCATGCCTAAATGTGCATTTTCCAAGGTTGTCAGTGATTGTAGTGAATGTGAAACTGGCAGACAAAGTGAAGTGTTTCCCACTGAATAAAGCATTGTTGAGTTTGCTTTGTGTTCAGAGCTGTCGGGAACAACCATGAGATTGACAAAACAAGATGGAACAGGTGCTAGCAGTCCCAGCTAAGCATTTTGTTATTTTGATGGATTTCAGACTGATTTTAAAGTTTTTCCAACAGCACATGCTCATATCATGTATACACACAAATACACAGAATTTGAAATTTTAAAAAAAGCAAAGTCTTGATATGAAGAATAAAGAAAGACAAAGCAGGCATTTGACAACCCGTTTTCAGATGTTTGAAGGATTGTCAGTGGAGAAGCAGCAAGCTGATCTTTTATGACAAGAAAGCTGAACCTTCTGAAGCTAAAACAAAAGCCAAAAAAATAATAAACTCCTATGACTTTCTATTCAGTATAAAAAAGGATTTTCTGATGGATAGAACTCTACACTTTCCTCCTCAACAGTGAAATCATTTGCCTTTAGAGGTAAAAATGTCCCATCCCTGGGGACACATAAGTAGGGACTGAATGACTGTTTGTCTCAGATTTTTTTCTGTAGAAGACACAGATATAAGGTTAGACAAGATGCAGTCATATATTCATTTGGTCACTCAGCAAATATTTTTTTGAGTGCCTAGTATGTGGCAGGCCCTGTGCTAGTCACTGGGGACACTGCTGAGAACAAAACTGACAAAATCCCTGCTTTAATGGAGCCTACATTTTAAAAAAGAATACTTGATCATTGTACCTTTTTAGACAAATAAGCGAGTTAAGCTGCACATGGTGACGCACACCAGTAGTCCCAGCTACTCGGGAGGCTGAGGCAGGAGGATCCCTTGAGCCCAGGAGTTTGAGGCTGCAGTAAGCTGTGATCATGCCATTGCACTCCAGCAACCGAGCAAGACTCTGACTCTAAAAATAAAAAATAAAATAAATAAACAAACAGGATGATATGCTAGGAGTAACTGAGTGGTATTGAATTACTTTTGAGTTGAGATCTGAAAGATAAGAAGGAACCAGTCTTCTAGTGACATGTCTCAACACTAAAATTCTGAGTCTATGATAATTTTGGGAACCATGTCTGCCAACTTTGAGATATCCAGTGGTAAAAACCGCTGCTCCTAGAAAATTCTCTTATATGCCTTATGTTGTATTTAGAGACTAGAATTTTTTTTAACCTAAAGAGAGACTTAAAGAGAGACTTCAGAGCTTGTTAAATCAGACCACTTCTCTTAGCAGTGAGGAAGCTGGTCTCCAGGGAACTGTGCAGAAGAGGACTGGAATCTGGGTCTTCTGATGTGAAATGTAGTGCTCTTTCCTCTCTTCCAAGCTCTTGACATCCTCTTGCTCAGTGTCATTCTAACAAGAAGGGTGACAACATCACACTTTTTTTTAATGTAACACTTAACAAAGCTATTTGGTATTCATTATCTCTTTCAAGCTTCTCCCCACTCTGAAAAATCAGCAACTTGAGGCACCAAATATTGTTTCACTTTATAAGCATCAAAGTTCCCATTTTGCAAATGAGGAAACTTAGATCCAGATAAGTTAAAGGACTTTTCTAGAAAGGTTAAGTGAATAGCTCAGGCAGCAGCAGTCAAGTATTCTGACTCATGGATTCAAGTCTGCTTCTTCCATTATGCTTTAGGAAAGTAGATCAAGTAGTCTGAAAAAAGAAGAGATGAATGGTAAATGGAACTGAGCAGGAAATCAGATAAAGGAAAAGACAGGTTTACTGTGACTCTGCTGGTCAGTTAAGACTGCTTTTCATAGGATTATACCTTACACTATCCCTGTAGCTGGTTTAGTTTCACCATATTTCAAAATGTGCTAGTTACCTTTCAGAAACTAAGGCCTAGTTTATTTATTAAAAAGAAACACAAATATTAACCTCATCTCCAGTATGTCTACTGTAATAGGAAGTAGGTAGGTAAGGATCTCATCTAATTAGTAAATATTTATCAAGTGCTACCCAGTGTTGGCAGTAAGGGTACAAACTTTGCCCTCAGTGACTCCTTGACTAATAGGTAGAAAGAAAAGTAAAAGTGCAATGGAAACATGTAGAACTGGGCACATGAGAGTGTGGGCTGACGTCAGTGTCAGAGAAAGCATTTCAGTTATTGATTACTGCTTAATAAACTACTCAAAATTAGTGGCTTAAAATAACCATTTATTTACTCAGGATTCTGTGGGTCAGGAATCCTAGCAAGGCCCAGCCATTCTATGTAGCATCAAAAGCCTCTCATGAGGTTGCAGTTGGGTAGTGGTTAAGGATGGAGGATCCAAGATGACTTCATCTGCGTGTATGATGCTTTGGTGGGGATGGCCAGGAGTGGCTGGGACTCTCCTCTCCCATCTCCCCTTCATGGCTAGCTTAGACTTCCTTTGTGGTACCTGGTGTTCTAAGCTGTGATTGCAAAAGCTACAGATCTGTTAAGGCCCAACCTCAGAAATTACACAGGATTGTTCCTGCCACATTCTGTTGATCACAATGTAGGTTCTTGATGATGAAACAACAGGGTCACATTCCAAAAGAGCATCTTGGGCTGTAGATTCTTTTAAGGCCATCACTGGAAGCACGGTACATTTCAGAAAGCTTCCTAGAAGTGCTGGTATCTAAGTTAAGTTTTGATGAATGGGTTAGATTTGTTGGGCAGTGTTCCAACAGGAGCAGCAGCATGTACAGAGGCCAGAAGTATGAGAATATCAGCTGTTTATGACTCCCTTGACTTTGAAATGTCTAGAAATAGAAATGTGAGTGAAGTTGAGCTCAATAGACTAGACCCCAGCCCTGATGTTTTCTCAAATACCCACAGCTGCATGATTTCAGAGAATGGTTTAGAACTGGAAGCCCCCAAAGCTAGGGGGTTATGACAATCATAACCATTGTCATGATTAGGGGTGCCTGCTGTCAGAGGACACAGGTCAGCATTACACAAACTTTTTAAAAGGGTGTTATTTCTTAATTCTTATTATGAGGATTCAAATGGCTGTTGAAGTAAACACGTGAGATGGGGTTTGGGGCAGTTAACTCTAATCATTTTTTAAAAATTTTTATGGGGGCTGGGTGCAGTGTCTCATGCCTGTAATCCCAGCACTTTGGGAGGCTGAGGTGGGTGGATCACTTGAAGTCAGGAGTTTGAGACCAGCCTGGCCAACATGATGAATCCCCGTCTCTACTAAAAGTAGAAAAATTAGCCAGGCGTGGTGGTATGCACCTGTAATCCAAGCTACTTGGGAGGCTGAGGCAGGAGAATCGCTTGAACCTGAGAGGTAGAGGTTGCAGTGAGCCGAGATCATGCTACTGCACTCCAGCTTGGGTGACAGAGCGAGACTCCATCTCAAAAAATATTTTTTATGGGTACATAGTAAGTGTACATGTGTATGGGGTACATGAGATATTTTGATACAGGCATACAATGTGTAATAATCACATCAGGGTAAATGGGGTATTCACCTCAAGCATTTATCATTTCTTTTTGTTACAAACATTCCAATTATACTTTTAGTTATTTTTAAATGTACAGTAAAGTTTTGTTGACTGTAATCACCTGTTGTGCCATGAATTACTAGAATTTTATTCATTCTAACTTTATTTTTGTACCCATTAATCATCCCCACTCTTCTCCCTGCCAACTACCCTTCCCAGCTTCTGGTAACCATCATTCTACTGTCTGTCTCCATGAGTTCAATTCATTTAACTCTAATCTTTTTCTTCCTTGGCAACCTTTTAATCTTTAATAAGAAATAAGTCATCTAAATTCATCATAATGGTTAAATATGTGAAAATGGTAGCTACTGATCAGTCTAAGCAGTGATACGTAAGAGGGCCTTGTCAGTTAAGACCATCAGATCCTAATACTAAAGAGTTTGTGTACCGTGTTCATTAAGGTACTGTGGCATAGAAACAAGCAAACCAGGCATCTCCAGGTTGACCAGACTCCAGGAGAGATCAGCATCAGGGGATATATCATAATCAACAAATGCTTATTGTCAACCTACTGCAAAATGCTATTTCTGGTGTCATGGAGAACATAAAAGTTTATGATTTATACTTTGCCCTTAAACAAGTTAAAATTTACAAGGCACTAGAAACACAGGAAGATGTAGAACACTGGGAACTGTCACCAGGAAGGATGTGATACACACTGCCCAGTGAAGGGTATGGGCAGAGAGTGGTATGAAGTTTGTCTACAAAATTGTGGGTAGAGTCTTCTAGGATTAACTCCTGACAGAAGAGGAGAAAAGGAGGAACAATTTGAATCAAGTCCTGAAAGAATAGGTAGGCTAGAAATCTATCTACTCATCTGTTGCAACATCTCAGATTCCAGATAGGAAAACTGCCCTCAGTGTTGCATTTTGAGCTATGCAAACATTTGAAGAACATTCATTTTTCAATTAGAAAAGTAAAATGGTTGCTCTCATTAATCATGACTAAACTTTATGTCTCTTTAACTCAGAGTCTCTCACGAATTTCCTCTCAGTGCACAGAATACCATGGAAAAAGACCTTTGCCATTGTTTTTAACTGACTTTTAGAGATTTAGTTATATACCCAGATATTTTCATTAGTATTCTGTGAGTAGAGCTGTTGATGGAAATCAACATGGAACGGTTAAAGTGTCTGTAAAGCTACAAAAGTGGGTATTTTTAAATTGAGGGTTTTTTCCCCTTTTTTATTTATCAATTAGCTGCCTTATACTTACTATGGCCTAGTTAAAATTGTATATTCCATTTAAACACAGTATCTACCCAAAAAGTTACTCAGCTAGGGTTTTTGGTTTAATGTAGTATAGACAGATTGATATACACATACACAAACATAAACACACGCATATATATACACACACATATTCTTATATATACGTAAGTATACACATACATACACACACATATGCTTATACATACATAAGTATATACATATATATATCTATATATATACACACATACACACACACAAGGAAAAAAAGAAAATGATGTAAGTGAAATAGCGTATGGGAGAGGAAGGAGAATTATGTGTTTTGGGACAGCAGGGTTAGAAAGACCAAGAAACATTTAAAGATTCAAAACAATAGCATTTAGCCTGAAATCTACTTTTTATCATCTTTACCCAGCCATCAGAATGAAGAAAGACAGTGTCCAGCTGTAGCAGTAGTTTGGTAGCAGGAGAATTAGACGTAAAGGTACTAATGCCTGAGGGGTGGGTCATGAATTAATAATTGCTATGTGGCGGATGAGCCCCGTCAGAAGAGCTGAAAATGAGGAAGTTGCCTTGCAGAGCACTATCAATCACTCAGTGACCATAACTTCCAGTAATTAGTGTATTTTATGGGCCTTTGCTTCAGTGGCTCGAAAGCACATATGCTCCAGTCACAGCTAAACTTTGCTGGAGTAATATTCCAGGATGATTTATCCTCCTGCTGCACTGGGATATAACCCTATATTAGGTGAAGATTGTGAACTAAGCTGCAATAAAGTGTAAGTTTAGGTACAGTTTGCCCAGGTTGAGACCTCAATGTATCATGCTTTTCAGCATTCACGGTTAGGCTATAGCAGGCAATCATTTTTAACAGTGAAACAAATAAAGCAATTAAAGGAATAGCATTAGGATATTGTACTTGTGAATTACTGTTGCCCTCTTCCTGTTTAAGTGTCTGCTGTAATAAGCCCATTTCTTTTTATTTTTTTAAAAACGTACTCTGTTAGAAACATTTGTTCGTTTTTTGTTTTTTTTAAGTTCCAGGGTACATGTGCAGGATGTGCAGGTTTGTTAAGAAGTATTTATCTGTAATGCTGTCTTTTCTCCCTTATTATTAATAATCTGGGACAGAATGCAGGACCTTCTGAATGGTAGAAAAGTGCTTGATTTATTTATTTGTGCTACTGTTTGGGCTCCTTAAGTAAGTTTGTATCAGTGGACTTTGGTGAGGACAAGTAGTTGTTTTTTTTTTTTGGTTTTAATATTGGCACCCGTTAAGGCGCACTCCTGATGGGACCCTCACATTTAGGCTCTTTCTACACAAAGAAAAAACATTAGTTACAAGCTCTCAGACTACTTGGCACTTTTCGTATAGGCATAATGAGTTATTTGCTGTGGCTCACCCACTGCATTAGAAGTCTATGAGGTCTTTGCAGACAGGGTCCTTTGCCATTGCCAAAACATTTGTAGAGCCCAGTGTTCCTAGGCTCTTAACAAGCTTTGCCACCAACTTACAGTATGACCTTGAGCAAATTAATTAAGCTGCTGGTGTCTCCATTGGGCCATAATTCTGTTTGCGCTGAAGAAATCCTTAGAGTTTATAGGAAAGAGTTTGTGAAAATAAGCATAAATTGAAATAGGAAAAAATACGTGTGGGTTCACTATATTCTCTTGAGAGTAAAGTATTTCTTCATCACTTTTAATGATGGTGTCTTTGAATTTCCTTAAATAGACACCAGTGATAAGCTAATTTCACAAATGTAGATGGAAGGGTGTACACAGTTTGATGCTTTCGTTACATTTATTATCCCATCTTTAATTTGCAGTGTATTATGATATCATACAAGTTAATAATAATAAAACAAACTAATTGTCTTTAATTAAAGTGAATTAGATTTTGATTTTAATATATTTGCTGTAGTGAGTACTGATAATGTGGAGGGTCCCAAAGGTTATTAGGGCATGTTTCTGTTAGGCCTGATGGTGTTAGTAATAATCCTCTTCCTCATAGTTCTAGACATGAACAAATATGTCACTTCATCAGTCTCTGTTACTCGCACTTATGCCCCTCCACAGGGGTTGCAGATTCCACAAGTTATCAGCTAATGGCGTTATACATTAAAAATTGAAGCTTTCCTCACTCTGAGGCCTTTCAAGGCTTTGTTCTTAAGCCCCAGACACTTTGGAGTGCAGCTGCAAACTATAGGCAGAAGATTAAATTAATTTGTAACTCTTTTTTTTTTTTTTTTTGGTCCTGCATTACTAAATCCTCGACATTTAATTGAAACCCTACTTCAAGACGCTTTGTGTTTCTGTGTTCTTTGTTGTCAGTTTAACCTCCAAAGCACTTTAACACTCGTAAATTGCCGTTATATCCTTTGGATTGTTTTTAAACCATTCAGTAAGAGAACAGTGAAATTGATATATGGGGAAAAAAGTAAAATCTTAGAGTAGATTTTGAGGTATTTAATATTTATTATGGTTCTTCACCAGCATAGTTTCAGATGATTTAAACTCTTTCTCTAGGACTGTGTAAATTGGTCTTGGGATGAAATCTCACCTAGGGAATTTTATGTAATCCAGTAGTTAAGTCTGATTTTTTAAAGTTTCCGTGTGTCTGAGTGTTCCGAAGTGGCTGCTGCATTTCTGTAAAATGAAGATTTAACTGCAGCGCACAATCTAAATGCAAAATCCTTAGATGGAAATTTAATTGTGTAAAATGTACACAAGGTAATTAAGAACAAATTTTAGAACATTTCAGACTATAAAGTTGTCATTCAGCTAGATCACTGGCTATAATGAAAATGCTTATTTTCAATTTGTAGTTATGCCGAGAAACATAGAATATGTCTAAATTAAGAATAAAAAAATCCAGTGCTCTTCAGTAGAACTGTAAATGTAAAACTACTCCCACAACATAGTTGATATTCTGAGTAGGAGACTTGATTACTAAAAACATGTCTTGAATTTGTGTCCTGCACTTGTTTTCTGGCTACAATGTTTGTTTTCTCTTTATCATTTATGATTCTATGACAATAATTATTTTTATTATCAACAAAAGCCATTCTGTTGCTTTGTCAATAAATAACTTCTTTTTGTTAAAATACAAAGATTTTTACCGTGTTATATATTTGGCAATTGTTATGATCTCTCTTTCACACACAGGCACACATACAAATATATTTGTTATTTAAATTATAAAATCCAACATATTCAAATGCTGCTAACTGAAGAGCATTTTATAGATTGTGGTTGGCCAAGTCAAAGGTCAATAAGATGACACTAAGGAACGTCCTATTTTTAGAGTGAGATGTTAGTTGTTTACTGCTATTTAAGTGTATCCCCAACTGGTAACACTTCAGACCATTCTTTTTCAGCCTTTTACATAATAAACGTCCCACAACAGAGTCTTCAGCAGTTTGCTAAATCTTAAGTATTTGGAATTAAAGTGTACTTTTTAATTTAACATTAAATAGAATCCCTTATCTCTACCTCCACCCCCTGGCCCCAAATAAATAAAGCTTTTCCAAATCTTTTACGATGTGAGCTGCTCCCCTCCTGGGAATGAAAAGGATATGAGACCCATTTGATGAATTGCTGGCACTTATATGTGTCTACATTTTTCAGTACACTTTTTTAAAAAAAAACTAGACTTAAGCTGCCTATATTACATGCTTCTTTTGTAAAGATGATAAAGAGAGCAAAGATTTCTATTGGCTTAGGCCTAATCTATTTGCTTTGTTGTGATTCTTTTTTTTTCTTTCCTTTAACTGTTAACCTATTTATAAATCTAAATCTACATACAAAGGTCATTGGTTGGCTGAACTTAAACCATTTTACTCAGTAAATTTAATTAAGAAAATACAGTGCAACTCATAAGCAAATGAGTTTTTTCCTAGTTTTAAACCAAACCACCCTCTTGAGTGCTGATTGCCTTGCCCGACCCCTGGTGATACAGAAACAGGCAAAATTAAAAAGGACATTAAAGCTTCATTAAATCTGAAACACATTTAGTACAGTGACATATCTGCAGGCCATTTCAGAGAAGATTACATACTCTCTTTTGTAAGTTTCCTAATTTATAATACCTTGACAATAAAAACTGGGGAAATGCAAGTAGATTAATAGACCAGTAGGGGTACAAGATACAGAATGGCCCCAGGTCTGCCTGTGTGTGAAATATTCACTTGGAGCATATGTGCTCCTTCTTCCCCATAAGGGTCCCATGTTTATTTTGACTTTTGACAGCCTCATGGAGAACTCGTTCTTTTTTATTTATTTATTTATTTAGTTAGTTAGTTAGTTAGTTAGGGTCTCACTCTTGCCCAGTCTGGAATGCAATGGCATGGTCAAGGCTCACTGCAGTCTCTACCTCCCCAGGCTTAGGTGATCCTCCCACACTAGCCTCCCAAGTAGCTGTGACTACAGACACGTGCCACCACACGCCTCTCATTTTTGTAGAGAACTCATTCTTCATGCAGCCATATCTACTAAGAAACCATTTTCTTTTTTACCTCCTCCCAATAGAACTTGATAAAAAGAGTTCTAGAGCCTGGCTATATGTTTCCTTCTACTTTTCTATAAGACAAATAGTGTGGAACATAAACACTGTAGCTGCATTAGACCTAGAGGGATAGAGGCATACATAGAAGGCAGTGGTCCTCTCCTGGGGCCTTAAAATGACTGCTTTCAGTGCCAGCGTAATAGTGCACTTGCCAGTTTTCACTGGCATAGATTCCCAAGTCTTTCAACAGCTCAGTGGTGACACTCTGTAAGAGAGGAAGTGATTGTCATCATGCTGCAATAGCAGCGGTACCTACTAGTTAAGATCAAAGAACCATTCTCTGTCTTCTAACTCTAAAGAGGTCAGACCTGCAAGATGTCTTACAAGCAGTCCTCCCAGGAACATAGTTAAAAGGTAGGACTGAGGTTCCACAAGATGTCAGGAAATAACACTGAAAGCAAAGTCAGACCCATGAATGATGAGTTCACCAGTTTAAGCACTGGCACCTGTTCCCAAGCAGACTGGTACAGAGGGGCTCCCAGCTGACCAAACTGCACTAAATTTTCTCTCTGTTGTCTTGCATGGCATTGTCTTACAGAGCAAACAAATAACATCAGCCATCCTTTTTTACCTTGTACAGTCATGACAGAGAGGGCCAAGTAGATGAATGCACATTCCCAAGTTGGCTGGAGCCTGGCCTCTCTGTAGAACCATGACCACTTGCAACCGGAAGCTTTGTGTTGAATTGGGAAGAACTCACATTTTTTGCTGTATCTCACTCTGTTTTAAGCCGTCCATTTACCATTGCTTAATTCTTTAAATTGCAAGAACCAATGGTCAGTGTTGGCACCTGCCAGCTAGTTTAGATCTTGACTATATGTGTGGTGGGCAAGTTTCCTCTGTCTTTAAGCCATGTGAACAGAATTCTTCCATGGTCCCTAATGACATGCTGAGCATATACCCAAGTGAATGGCACAATGCCTGTGGAAGGTCTTGAGCTAGAATGTTCTAAGTGCTTTGTAGTAGTTATTAAGCTATTAGCTTTTTTAGGTGTGAGACTCTCCTCTTGCTGGTTTTCTAACTCCAAATGGAAGTATATGCAAAAGTCATAATCCACATATCACTGTGATACCTGTTAAGTCACTGCAGACTGTTGCAAATGCCTAGTTCACCCACCACAGTAGACCATAGTAATTCCTCCTGAATCAGTGTGCACACTCTGATTGGCCAGAAACAAACTATTTTCAAAATGTAGGGCAAACCTACGAACCTGTATTGCAAGGAGGTGGGGTGGGGACAGAGGATGGGAGAACTGAGTCTCTCAGTCTCAGTCTTTCAGTCTCTCAGTTCAACAAACATAATCACACAAAACTTCGAAAGGGAGTTTGGCAAACATCTACACTCTCTTTCTTTCACCCCATCTTGTGATGTTTTTGTTATGTACAGTGGAAGAGATTAATGATATCTGTCAAATGAAATGATGATAGTATACCTATATCTTGAAAATCCATACACATATCAGTGTATATTTTGTGTACAAGATATGAGTACAAGGTAACGAAACTAGGTATTCTAAGACATACATATATACACATACACACAAGCATATGTGCAAATGAGTGTGGGCCTTTTCAAAGTAGTCACCTTACGAGGTCATAATGTTTATTCCTGTTACATGGCTATTGTTCATATTGGTTTTAGAACTTTGATAACTTCAGCATATTCATGTCTAAGCAACAAAATATTTAGTTTTTGTATGTGGCTTTGGGTTTTGGTAATATCCATAGGCTATTCAAACCTTAGTCTACAAATAATTTACATGATGAACAAGCTGAGGGGTATAATTTTAAATCCAAGATAAGGTGCATACTAATAAAATGAAATAGGTATTCTGTTAATTGAAATAATTCTAAAACAATTACAAAAGGAGAATTCAGAAATGTTTGAGCGGTGTCAGTGTCTTTGAAATAAGCGCAGAACTTCTCAAGATCTAGAAAGGCAGTTTCATATGCAGGAAGGAACACTGGATTAAGTTGCAAATCTTAGGGTCAGTTCCTAGGCTTCCACTTATTAACTGTTTGGGAGCTACTTCAGTGGGACTCTGGGTTTTAATCTTTGAAGTGGGTTGATGCTCTCTTAGATCCATTAGCGTTAAAGTCCCTGATGTTGCGATTCTCTTTGAAAGTAATTACAAATACATGTAAATGATGTCAGGACTGAGGATTGGCCACATTATAAAATTGCAAAGTTTTGCCACTATTTTCTTTAAATAGGTTTTTGTATGTTTGTTAAATTTTATCTTTTTGGCCAGGTGCAATGGCTTAGCCCTGTAATCCCAGCACTTTGGGAGGCCAAGCCAGGCAGATCACTTGAGGTCAGGAGCTCAAGACCAGCCTGGCCAACATGGTGAAACCCCATCTCTACTAAAAATACAAAAATTAGCTGGGCATGATGGTGTGCGCCTGTAATCCCAGCTACCTTGGGAGGCTGAGACAGGAGAATCACTTGAACCCAGGAGGCAGAGGTTGCAGTGAGCCGAGATCACGCCACTGCACTCCAGTCTGGGTGACAGAGCAAGACTCTGGCTCAAAAAACAGTTTATATCTTTTTGCTTTATATCAAGCCTATTCCTGGTTGGATCATTTTGTTTTTACAGGTGAGGATTCAAGGATCAAAATTAAGTGACTGGCTCAGAAACAGAGCAGTTTACAAATCAAGTTAGATTGGAAGCTTTCAGACTTAGACCTACAGTTCTGACTTCACAACCTTGAAATGGCCATTTTTCCCACTAGTGGGTAGAAAATGGATGAAAAAACTTTAACAAATGGATGAAAATAATGGCGCAGTTTTCAATTTCATAATAATGTCCATTCCCCACTTCCTACTACCCTCCATTTATACTCGTAACTGAAAATTTTGTGGGTTAGTAACAATTAGATGTTCCCATTTTACAAGACTAAAAGCAAAGAGTTTTTACATCTCTGTCTAGAAGAAACTGTCGCACACATGTAAATGTGAATAATGCCCATACAGCTGAGAATATTACTAAGGGAAACCACATAAGGATAATGTTTTGTTATTAAAATTAAAATATTTTATCAGGGATGCAACATCGTCCATTGAAAATGTCCATTCTAAATACAGCTCTTAATGTAATTACAGCAATAATTTAGTTTGTACATTCAAGGTTGTGAACTTTTTTATATTTGCTGGATGCAGTTCTGAAATTTAGTACTTGTCTGTCTTAAGGAGATCTGCCCTGCATGCAAATCTATAACTAGACAAATATTATTTCCTTTCCCAGCTTGCTCTTGGGAGGTTTCCATATCCTCAGGTAAGATTGTTCATTACTGCTGTTTGCCACTGTGACATTCATTCCTATGTATGAAGGTGCAGGGAGCAATTGTGAACATTTGAGCCACATACAAATAAATCTGTCCTGTTAAATTGAAAAGTGGTATCTTAAAGGAGTCATTTAGAAATCTCTATTGATTTTTGATTTTTTTAAACTCCTGATTTTTTTCTTCTTGTTAAAGGTTGAGAGTGATCATTGTGCTTTTCCTTTGTGTGACATTCGGGATTGTTTTTTTTCCTGGTCCAATATCATGTACTCATTTTGAAGTTGGAGGAGAGAGCCAGCCTTTTCTTGATACACTTTTTAAGCTCTTAAATTCACTTAAAATTTTTTGAGTTAAAAGATTAAGACAAAGGGTGAAAGCATCTAATCTAGGTCATTATTTTTGCTAGGCAAATATATAGGCCCCCAATTTTATGAGTGTAATTTTGAACATATTATTTAAAAATATTTTGCTCCCTCCTGTCTACATTTGTAAGGAAACAAAACAGTCCATTATAGTAGCATTGCTGACTCTAATCTTTATTAAAATTTCTTTAAGATTTTTATTATAGAAGGGTACTAGCACTAAAATAGAAAGCTATTTTGTGGTTTGAAAATGATTCCCCAGTGTGTGGGGGAAATAAGTGAAATGTCTAGAGGGATGAAAAATGAATGGTTTGACTGTTTTCCTCTGGTTGATGTTCACTGTTTTTCTGGCATCTTGGTCTGTACAGGCCAAAGTGCCTAGAGGCATGTCTGATTTAAAGGTGGTGTTGGTCTCTGCTCTTTAAGCATCTATTAACTTGCTATTATTATGCAAATAAGTGTTGTATTACATATACTAATTTATGCATGGTTAGATTATGCAGATGCATCACAAACATGGTTATTGAATAATAGGATGGGGCTCATTCTCTCTACCATCTTTATAAGCAGTTTTAAGCAAATTCTCCTGGTACCAATGTGGACATTTAAAGACCCTTTACTCAATGAAATGTCTCTTTCGTATTCTTTTGCTTTCATAGTTAAAGCCATCAGATAAGTGGAAGAGAAATCGTCCAAGTTGTTAGGTTCAAGAGTGTTAGTCTCACTTTTCAAATTCGTAGACTTTTTTGTTTAAATGTAATCTTTTCCTTAAGAGAAAATCTAAAATGCAGTTGCTTGGCATGAATGCTGGCATTTAGTGAGATTTTAGTGTATATAGCCTTGCTGCTTAGCTCTAGGTAACCCATCAAATTAAAACTACATTTTCAGGATTTATAGCTCATTAGAATATTTATCTTGGTAAGCTTCTTATTCTGTCAGTAATTTCTAAACAATTCAGCTTGGCCAATTTGTGAAATCCCCTAAAATTTTGAAAGTGAACTCACAAGCCCTATGCAGTATATTTCTCAAACAAATCTTAGTAGAAAACTTATAAGCCATCCAGTAAAAATTCCAAAGGTTGAGAATGTAGCAATATTCTTGAGATTCCTAATGTCTAGAGTAGTTAATCAGTGAGATTTGATGGGTGATGAGTCTAAGAAATGGATTTTGCCATGGCCGGGTGCAGTGGCTTATGCCTGTAATCCCAGCACTTTGGGAGGCCGAGGTGGGCGGATCACGAGGTCAGGAGATTGAGACCATCCTGGCTAACATGGTGAAACCCCGTCTCTACTAAAAATACAAAAAAAAAAATTAGCCGGGCGTGGTGGCGGGCACCTGTAGTCCCTGCTGAGGCAGGAGAATGGCTTGAACCCGGGAGGCGGAGCTTGCAGTGAGCCGAGATCACACCACTGCACTCCAGCCTGGGCAATAGAGCAAGATTCCGTCTCAAAAACAAAAAAAAGAAATGGATTACTGCCACATTTGACAAGTGAAGCACATGAAAGCTGTGGTCAAATTTGAGAAGAGGCTATTTACCTTTGCAGTATGGTTTTCCTGAATGTCTAAATATATCTTTACTTGATCAGTCAAGTGGAAGTTGGAAAATTCTAATACTATGCTGAACTCCCTAGTTAGCAACAACCTTTATGCCAGAGTTGGGGCGGGAAACAACTGTATTCGTTGAATCATGATAGAATGTTGTCACCAAATTGTTACTTCTATCTGAAATAATAGAAGCAGGTTTGATGCCATTAGGCCTATTTCCTAAGTTTTTCAACAGAAGTTTGGGTGCGTCATTGCTAGAACCACTAATGACTTTTGGTGGAGTTGGCATTTATTTTACAGGCTTTGTACTATAAGCTGAAGATTGGGAAAGGATACTTTATAAATGCCTTTCCTACCCCTCCCTTATGCCCTCAAAAAAAGCACATGAAGAAAAATGTGTATTTTTATAGTGTCACTGAGGCTGAGTTATGGAATAACACCTTCTCTTTGGCCCACGTTATGTCATTTGAATTCCTACCACTCTGTGAAATAGCCTCCCCTCATAAATTGGACAAACAGAATGGCTGATTTGCTCACTGTTAAAACTGTGACTGGTTTGGTTTCTTTGAATCCCAAGTGGAGTAGGCAGGAGTGAATCATAGACTCTTAGAGTTGGAAGGGATCTTAGACATCATCAAATCAAACTTCTCTACAATGTCTCTGAAAAGCAAACATCCACACTGCTTGAACACTTCCAGTGACAAGAAACTCACTATCTTACAAAGCATCCACAGGGTCAAAGCAATGTTCTATTTATCAAGCTGAGAACTATCTCATCCTAAGTGTCACTCACTAGTCTGATCCTAGAACACATGAGAGCCTTTCATATATCCTTAAGATCACATTGGTTTGATTGTTCCTAGGACTAGGGACAGTGCCAGGGAATTGCTGCTGTGAACCCAAAGTCTAATCAGGGCACCAGACCTGAGTTGTCTTCACTAGTGGCAAATTGAGAGGAGTGGCCTATTGGAAGGAGCCCTGGACCATGAGCCAGAATATTAGAATTAGAATTAGGTGCTACCACAGTCTCACTGCAGGTCTTAATTGTTGCTTTGTAACTCTGAGGTGTCAGTTTCCTCATCTCTAAAATGAGGATTCTAATGCCTACCTCTTCTATCTGATTAAAGGAGGTATGCTGATCAAATGAGACTATGGATATGAAACCACTCTGAAAAGTACAAAGGGCCACCCATCTGGATCAGATGTTGGGCTGCAGCACAAAACAGAATTTCCCAGCTATCAATCATAGGTTGTAAAAGGATGTTCTTAGCAACATGCCAGCCACAATTGGAGCAGAGTATAAAATGAGCAGAGGGTAAAGTGGGGAGGAGGGGCTGGCTTCAAGACTTGTCTTTCCCCCAGCTCAGTGTCAGTGCTGCTGACAGCATCATTAGCAGCCCCTCTTCCTGCTGGTGACACAGTGTGTACCCAGTGAGGACGCAGAGAGGGAGGAGTGTTGGGAAGATACTAGGGACAGTCAGTGCCCTGGGAGCAACATAAAGGTTAAAGGGCTGGGTTTTTGTTGAGATAGCCATTCTGTATGAGTTTCATTGTTTTGTGGGTTGGGTCTTTGTTATTTGAAAGCACTGTTTTAGTTTCCTTTAGGCCTTTGGGTTGCATAACTTCCTTGGCATGCAGTTTAGGGTTCTAAAGAAAAAAAACATGAGCACAGTCTTATTACTACTGCCTATAACAGGAAAAACAATGGTGTCTTGGCTTCACCTGGCACCTTTCCCACATAGGGTTCCAGTCTCAGGCTGTTACCTGACTCAGGCTGTGCATTCTACCTGCAGGGACTTATTTCCAGCCTCTAGGTGAGCCAACTCAGGCTCAGAGAGGCAAAGTACCTTGCTTTAGGCAGGAATGGGTACAGTTAGGTCTAGGACTTGCAGACAAATAAGCCAACTCCCTGGCTCTTTAACTTCTTAATTCGTTTGGCTATTCATACCCCTGTTCTCCTTTCCACTCTGCCCCACAACCCTTCTTCTAGTTTGCCCTCTCTGCCCTAGGGAGGCCTCTTGTATAGATGAGAAATGCTGAGCATTGGAGAGTTGTGCCATTGTGGATGGTGACAAGACCATTCCCCAGATCCCGCTTGCTTTTCTTACCATGTATTTAGCAGAGTAACGGGAGATCCAGAGGGACCCAGAGCCCTCACTGACCCCAGTGCCATTAAATTCTGGGTGCTTGTGAAGCATATTCTGCAATAGGATAATGAAAAATTGCATTTTTAAATATCTTGCGAACAGTTTCTCAATTTCTGGAACAATTTAGCTTTAATAGTAATCTGGAAAGATGTGAAGGTCTAGACAAGGACTGGAGCTGCCTATAGTTAATCATGTAGATCCAAATTCAGTTGACTTAAAAAACATAATGGTGGGCAATGGTTTGTTTAATGACATCATAATTTAGGAGAAATGAAAAGGATTGCCTGCTAAAAATTGTCATCCTTCATTCAAACTTTACAACAGTGCCCTGCATTAGGATGATAGCAAATCCATTAAGGAGACTTCTCAGGGGATGCATCAGCTCTGGCATTGGGAAATTTGGCAAGCAAGATGCCACAGGAAAGTGAAGATAATACAGACACAAATGTATTTAAAGTACTTTTGCATGTATAAAAATACTGTTCCTCTTTTGGCTGCAATTCCTGATCTTGGTTAATAAATTACATCAAAATGACCTGAAGTTTAAAAAAGGGAAAAAATCTGAGCAAATAGTGCCCCTGGTATTGTAAAGCTTTGAATGTTTTCACACCCCATTAATTTATTACTTCTCTTTCTTCATCTTTAAATTTCATTTTTTTTTTCAAAAATTCCGACTCCCCGCTGCTGCAGTGATTTTCATCTTGTTGTTAATTTTCCCTGCTCCATATGGAGCTCCAGACATTTCACCTGGAGGCTGTACTAGATTTTGCTGTAGTGATCGTACTTCCGGAGGCCAAAACTGTCATTTAGGGTTCCTGGTGCATCTGTCTGCGCCAGGCTTTTCACTGGCATGGGAGAGTGTGAATAACAAATTGGATGCACCTGAGATTCGGATGATTAGTGTGTTTTGTGAATCTCCACGACTTGTAAGCAGATAGCTCTGCGGGGAGGGGGGGCTTAACAGCGACTGTGGGCGAATCTGTACTCACACCTTACATTTGGGGCTTTGCAAGGGAAGTGCAAACATCCTAGGCAGTCTGAGTGCAGAGAGAGTAACAAATATTTCATCCTGCCTTGTCATTGATTAGAAAAGAGCCTTTAATTTCATTTCACCCCATGTTGTGATTAATTTGCATTCTTTGTCAGAAGTTAATGGAGTTTTTTATGGTTCACTCTGAAATCCTTGAAGACATCAGACTTGATCTGATGTTTATACAACCGCCAGCGGAATTTTTTCGTTTGATTGATGGCAAGCTTGATGTTATTCCAAACGGCTTTTTAAGCTGTTTTTAAGAATTATTTGAATAAAATGCAAGCAAGATATTCTTGTAACGATCAAGTTTATCTGTTAAAAATCTGTTTCAAATAAGATGATAAGTAGTAAAAAAGGATCAAAAAGATAAGAGAAATAGTGAATAGTGATGTTATTTGTTAAAAACACATAAGAATGGCATTCAAATAAATTATTGCAGTATATGGAGAAGATCACTTTTATTGGGAAAAAAAAATACCATCATCTGGCCAAATAGAATAATTTGGACTAGGGTAAAAGGAAGGTCTGAATCTTTGGGATCAGAAACTTTTACTACCAATTGGCTAATTCTCATTTATTCTGCCAGCTTTTGCCACCAGTGTACAAAATAGAGATCTACTTTTCTTAACTCAAGGAGACAGGGCTGTCAGGCCTGTTAGCTGAACAAAATGATGACATATTGCTTGTCTCAAAGAGGCATTCTTAAATCCCAATACAAGTTAAACATAGGTAGATAATAAGTGAAAGATACGCATTCTTAATGATATAACGACTGGCACCTTCCATAGATAGTTCAGAAATGAAAATATCCTGTTGTTAAAACCAAGATACTTCTGTCATCCTTGGGTAAGAGAAATGTGTGTTCAACCCCTATATACTACATATCAAAGTATGAGAGGAGCTGTAGGTGGCATTTGCTTCAGAACCTCCTGCTATTAACCAAGGAAATACGTTTTGCAAATGCTTTTTGATTACCAATAACATTTGTTTGATTTGGGAGCTTTGCCTTGCTTCAGCAGATTCTTGCTGTGCTGTGACTGCTGCTAGTGAGACTTACTCATAGGTCAAAAAGCTACTTATCTGAGCACTTTCATTTAAGACCGATTAATTTATTTGCTGCATCTGAAAGTTTGCTAAATAATTGGGTAGTTTTAATTGAAATTACTGCTTTCTGATCCTTGTATTAACATGATCTAAGGTCCTTTTTATTATATGCAATCCATATTATTGACCAGATTTGCCCTGTTTTCATTTAAATGTAAGCAGCTTGTCAAGGAGAAAATATTTTGTTTAACTTGGCTTGGAAACGTGCTATTTTAATGTGTTTTGTTTTTTTCAATTGACAGACTGTCTTTTAAACATTCATTTATTTTGTAGTAATAAATTGTGCTCTGGATAGAGTATGTGTTTCAGAATAGAGTAGAAAGCATATGTTCTTAAAACTATTTAAAAACATTGAACACTTTTCAAATGCTAATGTTGAAGTACTAGAGTTTTTACACTTAATTTTATTTGTGTTTTAAAAGCCTTTGACTAGTATATTGTTACTAATTCTAATGTTGATTGTTTACTGATGTCTTATATTCTATGTTAAATTTAGACCACAGATATCATTATCTTATTTATGTTTACTGATCATGTCTGGAATTGCAAAATACCTAAAAAGTTTGCACTCTTTGAAAAGAGGTATTAGAATCTATCCTTTGTTGCATAAACTTTTTGAAGTTTGGAACATGAAGGATTTAAGTAAATTTTTAAATATACAGTTTTTTGTATGTGAGGTCTTTAATCAAGGAAAAAATAGCAATGAGTAATCACCCCAAACTTCAAGTACTCACCTTTAATTTGCAAGAGTTTAAAGGGGCACTATGCATGCAATTTTTTTTCTAAACAAATGTCTAGCCTATATGTTTTAATTCATTTTACTTTTGTCCTCACTATTTAGGATATAGACATTTAAAATATCCTGATATTTCAAGTATAAAATCAGATTTATATTCCATAAAATGCAGAGACGAAATTTAAGTGACATGAAGATGTTCACTTATACACATTTGCTTCTTCCTAGGAATTTTTAAATTGCCAGTGTCAAATTCTTCTCCATATCTATTGTGTACTTATCAAGAAGTCTCATTATTTTATTTGCTTAGCCTATGCCAGAAACAGGAGGTGGGTTCCTAGTATGTCCTTAAAATAGAGCAGAAATGGAAGAGACATCATCCCCAATGTGTGGGTAGCTTAGAAATGTGAAATTCTTCATTAAAGATAAATTATTTGTTAATACTTCAATTGAGATATCTGTATTTGGCCAGTTAGGTTCGTGATTCCTGTGTTGTTTGAAAGCACTAACCTCATGTTGGTTTGATTCTGTAGTACCTTCTACACTATTGTATGACATACATCTCAATTCAACATTATTTGTCACTGAGCACCTACTCTGTGCCTGACTAAGCACTAGGAGCACAAAAATGAAACAGATGTGGTCTCTGCTCTCAAAAGAGTCCAGTCCAGTTGGAAGAAAAACATAAAACCAATGGCAGTTGATATAAAAGGAATCCTCCAGGAGATGGGATGCTCTGACCTCAAGAGGAAAAGGGAGTGGTCAGCTCACTTCAGGAAACCAAGAAGGTTTCACAGAGTAGATAGCTGACGCTTGAGCTGAGGCTCTGAGTCAAGAAGGATGGGACCATGATTCCTTTGTAATTTTTAAATAATCAGTTTAGCCCAGAAATAGAATAGAAGGTTAAAGTAATGAACTTGGACACCAAGTCATAATAATAAACTTGGTGTCCAGTCTGGCTTTCACGTGGCAGCTTTGCTATTATCTCTCCCTCCTAGGCTCTGTGGTCCAGGAGGCCTTCTACTTCTCTCCCTTTGCAAGAAGCATGGGAAAGGATGTGCTAGGTACTCAAGTCCAAAGGAGGTTCATCTGGTAAAAGATAAAGGTCTAAAACAGCATATTATATTTGGTGCTGTTCCAGTACTTTGACAGTACTACCATTGTTACTTTCATTTCCCTAACAGTTTAGCAATTCTCCTAGGTAACTTTTAAAGTCACCGTGGGAAGGAAGTAAGAAAAGGGAGGGGAGCATGGTAGAGGAGGGAGGTAATGTGTCAGGATGGAGATGGCAAGTGTAGAAGGGACCAGATAAAGAAATTGGGTTTGAGAATTTTGTGCATCCCCTTGACATGACTGGGGCTGATCTGAGGTTGGAAGTCATTGCATTTTAAGGTCTCTGCCCTTGAGGACAGTTGGCACATGCCCCTGAGGGGTTCCCTGCCACCCTTTATGAATTTGGCTTGGTATATCACAGGGCATTTTCTAGACTGCTGGGGAGGAATTGTCATGATCAAATGGACTAATGCCTAAGAGAGCACTTTGAAAAATATAAGGTGGTAAACAAGAGCTAGGTAATATTAGTATTATTTATATTTCCAGAAAGTTCTTCAGGGATTTACCTATGTAACTCTGAAAATATATGACCATGTCTCACACCAGGTAGGACTAAAATGAATTATTTTTCTGATCCCACAAGAGCCTTCCTTTACAGTCTTTCTTTTTTGAGTTATAATTTATCATTCACAATCACCATATAATATATAGAATTATATACAGAATCTCGTCATTTTTAGTTCAGTTACTGGGGACCATGATTCCCTTACAATTTTTAAATAATCAATTTAGCCCCCAGAAACAGAATTGAAAGTTAATGAACTTGGTGTTCAGTCTGGCTTTCATGTGGCAGCTTTGCTATTATCTCTCCCTCTTAAGCTCTGCGGTCCACTAGGCCTTCCACTTCTCTCCCTTTGCTTTTATTGATGCAGTCTGCTACTTTATGGGATCATAGGATTTCAGCATGTGAAGAGATCTTACAATGATCTAGTCCAACTCTTAGATTACAGATGAGGAAATAGGAGTCCACAGCCATTAAATGACTCACTCATGATTACCAGGTATTCAGCAACAGGGCCAGACTGTCTCCCACTCACAGTGCAGTGGTCTTTTTACTCTAGAGGGATGGTGGGGGAGAAGGTGAGATAAGGCATCCAGAGACTGTGAGTCTAAATGGCCGTCCTTATTTTACACACATATCCACTCAAGTACTGCCTCCAACTGGTGTGTCTGCAGAGATGAAAATTACTGTCCCAGGATGCTCTGTGCCTGCCAGGTAATTGCTGACTGGCTATGGATCCCTGGGGGGAGAATGGTCCTCAACAGCAGTAGTAGCAGCAGCAACAGACAAAGACATCAACTTTTATTATACTCCAGTGTTTTACTTATCACCATTCAGTATGGAAAACTTGGGTAGATTTGGGGATAGGGGCTCATTGGCTTCCAAGTTAAAAAGGGGACAGACCTGGCCGAGCTTTGTTTGAGCATAGATTACTTTTTAGATGTTTAACAGTTATGGATTAATGCGTGGGAGGTTTGGGAATTCTTCCTCAACTAAAATGTTAATGATGCTAAGAACCCAACCCTCTTCAGTGCCAATAAAACAGACGAGCTAAGTTCATTGAAAAATCAATGAGTTGCCTAAAAGGAGCAAAGAGCTGATTCGATTTAGGGCTGGAGATTGCCAGGACACACCAGGTAGAAAGAGGGTCCCAGAGACCACTAGGAGCTAGGAAAGGAGGCAGTTGTCTGTTTATGCACAGAGCCAAGGTGTCATCTCCAAGGAATTTTGGGAAACCAAGGCAGCCAATTGGAACCAAGTGTGGACTGTTAGGCTGCACACATCAATGTCTGCAGATGGTGACCACCACGGAGAGAAGGAAAGAACAGCTTGGGGAATAGAATAGTCTTTTTTTTTTTTTTTTTTTTTTGAGACAGAGTGTCACTCTGTCACCCAGGCTGGAGTGGAGTGGCATGATCTTGGCTCACTGCAACCTCCACCTCCCAGGTTCAAGTGATTCTCCTGCCTCAGCCTCCCGAGTAGCTGGGATTATAGGAGTGCATCACCATACCCGGCTAATTTTTGTATTTTTAATAGAGATGTGATTTCGCCATGTTGGCCAGGCTGGTCTCGAACTCCTGACCTCAGGTGACCTGCCTGCCTCAGCCTCCCAGAATACTGGGATTACAGGCGTGAGCCACCGCACTCGGCCTAGAATAGTCTTATGAGAGAAGAAGCTATTGGCCTACAGGTTCAGAGGAGGAGAGACCAAAGGGGTAATGAAGCTTGTCTTGTTTTGTTTTCTGTTCAGAAACAAGTTGCAGAGAGCACTCTTCTGGGCATAAGGCATGAGGCGACCTGGACTCCAGGCCTAGTTGGTAAAATCCTTTAAACAAAAGAAAGTTCCTGGCCAAAGGCCTCCTTCCAGGCCCTGCTCTTTGGATAGCCCTATGCCTTCTTGGTAGCCAGGCAGCTGGAAACACTCAGTGATTCAGGGTAGAGGGCATAGGAGGCAGCAAATGACACACCTGACAAGTGACAAATTAAGTCACTGACAGTATATGATTTCTACCCAAACATACGCACAGAGCTAACCTGAGTTCTGGTCTTGGCTTTTCTTATTAGTTGCTTGACCTTCTTTCTTTTTGGACTTCAGCCTCCTCACCTGGAAAATGATGGAAATGCCCTAGGTTAGTGATTTACAGAATTGTGGGTAGACAGTGTATAGAGGAGATGGGGATCCACCCACACACACATGTACACACAACCACACGAGCAGCTCTGCTTCTATCTGGTAATTTTTAAATGCATCTAAGTAATACCTTATTTGAACTAGAGTTATTTCGTAAACAGAGTCTGAAAAATGCTGGACAGGATATTTCTATGGTCTGCTTTCACCTTGGATGAGCAGCTTCCTCCTCCTGTCCACACCTTCAGCCCTCTTGCTCATCACCATCTCCCCCCGATTACTTCCTTGAAGTTTACTGAAACCTGATTGTACCTATATCAAAATATGGGAGGTGTGAAGTAAAACTCTGAATCAAATATCAAACATTGGAGCCAGGTGTGCTAGCTCAAACCTGTAATCCTAGCACTTTGGGAGCCCAAGGCAGGAGACTCACGTGAGCCCAGGAGTTTGAGACCAGCCTGGGCAACACAGGGAGACCCCGTCTCTACAAAAAATTTAAAAACCAGCTAGGTGTGGTGGCATATGCCTATAGTCCCAGCTATTCAGGAGGCTGAAGAGGCAGGATCACTTGTGCCCAGGAGGTCCAGTCTGTAATGAGCTATGATCGTGCCACTGCATTCCAGCCTGGGCAACAGAGTGAGACCCTGTCTCAAAAAAAAAAAAAAAAAAAAAGATAAAGTAAGTCAAACTTTATCCAGTTCATTCTTGATCCATGACTTATTTTGTTTAAATCTATTTTGAATTTCATTTACAGTCAAGCCAGTAAGACACATGTTAATTCACAAGATTGTGTGTGACTATATATATATATATTTTTTTTTTTTTTTTTTTTTGAGATGGAGTCTCACTCTGTTGCCCAGGCTGGAGTGCAGTGGTGCAATCTCAGCTCACTGCAACCTCCTCCTCCCGGGTTGAAGCAATTCTCCTGCCTCAGCCGCCCTAGTAGCTGGGATTGCAGGCATGTGCCACCACACCTGGCTAATTTTTGTATTTTTAGTAGAGATGGGGTTTCGCCATGTTGAGCAGGCTGATCTCAAACTCCTGACCTCAGGTGATCCACCCACCTCGGCCACCCAAAGTGCTAGGATTACAGGCATGAGCCACTGCACCTGGCCAATTTTAAGATTATTTCCCTCCTTATCCCATATGAACCATGTATTGGCTGCAATACAACTGATCTCAAAATCTCAGTAGGCCACATCCAAATATATCATGGTAAAAAAATGTTCAATGATATGTGGAACCAAAACTAATGCAGCAACCTTTCTTACAATGCCTAGAAACATTACCATGTGGTAGGGAGCTTTAGGGGTTGGAAGGATGGGGGGAAGCTGTCTTAGAAATCTATAGAGCCCTGAGGGAAGAAAGCAAAACTCCAGAGACTTGTATTTTGTCCAAATACTGAGTGACTTTTAGAGGAGAGTCCAAGCCCTGTGCTTAATTAAATCTTAGCCCTGCTACTAGGTTTCAGGAACCTTTAATAAGTCACTCATTTCTTTGGGCCAACAATTGTATTCTATCCATCTTTTGGGTCCTAGAGTCTAGTATAATGCCTGGCATAGCATAAGGACTTAATAAACATATATGAAATCGATAAAGTAATTATGTAGCCCAAGTTTACTTTTTACATGTTTGCAATCAGAGGGAACCAAGAACAGAAATCCTGAGGCTCTAAATCAATTGTTTTGGCCCCTTTCTTTTCTTCCATGTCCCATCCTCCCACTCTATCCAGCCAGCATGAATACCTGAGCATAACACCTTCTGAGGATATGTGACAACTTGTCTTCACATGGGCACACACCTGTAGTCCCAGCTACTCAGGAGGCGGAGGTGGGAGGATCACTTGAGTCCAGGGAGGTCAAGGCTGCAGTGAGCTATGATTGCACCACTGCACCCCATCTTGAGCAATAGAGTGAGACCCTGTCTCAACAACAAAAAAAGTGTTTCCTTTTCAGTCTCAGATTTCTTTTTCAGTATATAAAAAAGATTTATATACTTCTTTCAGTAAGATTTATATACTTCTCGGTCTTCTCTCGTTTGAGCCAACTGTGTGATAAGGCTATCAGAAATGTGAATGCATGGCCTGGCGTGGTGGCTCATGCCTATAATCCCAGCACTTTGGGAGGCTGAGACAGGCAGATCACTTGAGGCCAAGAGTTCAAGACCAGCCTGGCCAACATGGCGAAACCCCGTCTCTACTAAAAATACAAAAATTAGCCAGACGTGGTGGCATGCATCTGTAATCTCAGGTACTTAGGAGGCTGAGGTAGGAGAATTGCTTGAACCGGGGAGGTGGAGGTTGCAGTGAGCTGAGATCGTGCCACTGCCCTCCAGTGTGGGTGACAAAGTGAGACTCCGTCTCAAAAAAAAAAAAAAAAAAAGTGAATGCACTTTTAGCCTCCTTGAGTCTCGGCTGTCTGGTGTATCAGGTCCAAAACATAGTGATCTAAGCCCGTCAATCCGAGGTCTGTGTTCAGGTGTGGGTGTCATACTTTATGAGGAACATACACATATGGAAACAAATTCAGAGAAAGGTGACTGTGGTGGTGGAGAATAGGAAATCATGCCTGGGTTCTTCAGGCAGCTTTCACGTCCAGGTAACAGAAAACTCAACTCAAAGGAGCCCTAATCACAAGGGGAAATAACTGGACTGCATGACTGTAAAGCCTAGTCTTCCTTGCTGGTTTTAGCTGGGACTTGACTCAGCAATTCATATTCGGTTCTCTCCTTAGTAGGCTTCTTCCTTCACAGACCAAGAATGGTTATTGGGGTTCCTGGAGCAACCCACTTCCTGTCTGAGAGGGGAACAGCAGGTCTCTTTTCCTCAGAAGCAACCAAAGGCCTTAGGCTGCAGTTTCATTGGACCAGTTCAACTCCCTGTGCCCAGGGGATTTAGATGTTGCTGACTAATTTAGGCCTGAACCACCTACCATACCCTAGAGCTGGGGGTGAAGTCATCTTCCCATGGAACACACGGGCTTCTTGGGGGTGGGGGAGTGTTGTTGGAGTATCCTTAGTAATAAAGGGGAGAAGGATAGAGGGCAACCAAAATACCAACTGATCATAAGGAAGAAAACAGGGATGTTCATTCAAGAAAGACAACATTGTGGAGACATGACTGCTATCTTCAAATATATGAAGAGCTGTCATTAAACTTATATGCCATAGCTCCAGATCATGGGCACATCTTACAGAAAGACATACTTCTTGGATTCAAAATAAGAAAGAACTTTTTTTTTTTTTTTTTGAGAGGGAGTCTTGCTCTGTCGCTCAGGCTGGAGTGCAGCAGCACGATCTCAGCTCACTGCAAACTCTGCCTCCCAGGTTCATGCCATTCTCCTGCCTCAGCCTCCCGAGTAGCTGGGACTACAGGTGCCTGCCACCACGCCCGGCTAATTTTTTGTATCTTTAGTAGAGATGGGCTTTTACCGTGTTAGCCAGGATGGTCATGATCTGACCTCGTGATCCACCCGCCTCAGCCTCCCAAAGTGCTGGGATTGCAGGTGTGAGCCACTGCGCCTGGCCAAGAAAGAACTTTGTTAACAGTTTAATCTGCCCAAAAGAGAATCATTGGAATCTCATCATTGGAAGTCTTGTAGCAAAGACAGAATACCTATATGTTTGGAATATTATAAAGTGAATTTCTACATTAGGCAAAGAATTGTACTAGGTGACTTCCAACATCATGTAGAGGATTTAAGCTAAGAGAGGTGCAAACTAAATGAAAGCTCTGGAAAAACCCTCTCAGACATTTTGAAACATTAAAATGTTGCTGTAGCAGATTTATTTCACCATAAAGAGTAGAGTAGTCTAAAGGACCGTTCTCAGAAAAAGCAACACCTCCTTCCCCCAGCTGCCCCTTTCCCATGTCTCCACACACAATTAATATTCTTAAACTGGATTCTAAAATAAGGCCACCCTTCTTTTGGGACAAAGAAAGGAGAAAAGTTTGATATGGCAAATGTCTAAAATCTTCAAAACTTAGGTACTTAATGGACTCTGTGGACAGACCTCATACCATCAGGAAAAAGATTTTATAATTCACATTAATCATTTTAAATTACAATTCTATGCCCCTGCTTTCCTTGCAAAATTCAAGTCTAAACATTAAAATGTGCAATTACCAACAGGAAGATTTACTGTGGCTCTTATACACCTATGTGGTGTGGGACATGAGCTATGTCAATTTTAAATACACAAAGGATAAAACAGTATGAACTGGCAGCCAGGTCCTTTTTTTTCCTGCTCACTGACTGGCAGACCCAGCAAATGAATAATGTTTCGCTGTACCTCAATGCTCCAGCTGTTGTATTTTGTGTGAAAATGCATTGTCCTTGATACTCAGGAAGCAGTGAGGCCAAGTAAACTAATTTATGGCTGTGATGATTTTCTGTCTGGTCCCATCAGAGATGTGCCCTCCTGTAGGCATCTTAAAGCCTTTCTGTCCCACCTAGCTGCTTGCTAAATTCAGGGATATGTAGTTTTTGCTTTTCAAAACTGGTCACTCCTGAATACAGCACCCCAGCTGGAGTCTGAGATTTGCGCCAGAGAGAAGGTGCCAGTGAGTAGATCTTTGAATGCGAGAATCGTTGGTTCCTTCTTATAACCTATTGAGTAGCTGCCTGGTAAATCTTCCTGTGACTTTTTTAGGTCCTGTGAAAATATACGAATAGACCCACAGACATGATAAGAACTTGAGCAAGGACAGAGGCTGATGAACAGGGGAGATAGGATTGCACAAGTGAATTATACGTGTTCACCTGAAATTATTGGAAGTAGTATATATTATCCATTTATTTTGTTTCTGAATGCATTTAGTATCTTCACATATCAGTTTGCCAAAAGTCCCATTTGTAGTTAGCCAGAGTAAATTTCGTTCTCTTCCTTTATTTAAAAGTGATTTGTTTGGGAACTCTTTAAGTTAGTGGTACTAGGCAATGTATATAAAGCTTATCATGTAGCAGTGGTTTTGTTTTTCTCATTGAAGGCTTTTTGAGATATGGACACTTTGTTTTTGCAAGTTATAATGGATTGGAGGTTGTATGTCCCTAAGTTTTAATATCCAGCACAGTGCCAGATAAAATTAGATTGATTGCTGGTACCTACCCTTGGGTAGGAAAAATAAACATGGCTCCTGAATGGGAAGCTCTGGCTTCACGGAATCTTTGGGCTTCTCTAGCTCATTCCTTCACTTTGTAGATGAGAGCTCTAAGCCCCACTGAAGGGAGGGGGCTTCTGGGGACCATGGGCATCTGACTAGAATCCCAGGGGTCTTTCTTACTCCAGAGTTCATGCGTTTTCCTCACAGTGGACAGTCTCCTAACCCAGCCGTCAGGGTCAGGCCAGGCACTATCTATGACTTTGGGCGCTGCTCCCCTCTGAGCCTCAGCTTCCCTAAAGCAAAGTTAGTAGATTGAACTAGATCATCTCTGGGGTTCCTTCCTTTCATAAATACTTTAGATCATAATTCTTCATTTAGAATATGAATGTCTCAGTTTCCCATAATCCCTGTTTATATTTAGCCAGGGTTATAGCTTAATGCATCTGATTTGAAAAGAGAGTCCTTGCAAAATAGCCACAGCTCCTAAAATTTGAAGTTTTAAAAAAAAGAATAAAGAGCTCAACATTGAAAGCTAGAATGTGATGCCAGTAGCACAACAAATGAAAATGCTATTCTTTAAAAATTCCAACCATATGATTTAATTTTATATTTCTTCTTTCTATTTAAGAGAAAATAATACAAGCTTGAAAAGCAGTAAATATGTAAAGAGAAAATTTGTCAACTGATATTGGAAGATCTGACCTAGGTCACACATAAATCTTCCAGACAAGAGCTGCAGGGCAAGCCATAATTTCAGAGAGTAAAAGAGAAAATGAAAGCTATAGCTGGTGTCTTCTCTAAGTTACATAGGTAGACTCATTTTAGTTTTCTGATTGTGCCTCTGAATATAATGTAAAAGGGGCTGGTAGCAAGATCTGTTTTACCACTTATGTAAAAAGCTCCTCTACAGAGAGCAAAGCATAAAATGAGACTTCCAAAATTGCTTTTTATCACCAGAGCCATTGGCTAAATAGTTGAGGCCCCACAAGCAAACTTCTACATTGGCAATTTCCTTTCTAGCATCATTTTTCACAGTCATAAGTCATGTTATAAGAATTTTCTAATTGCTAACTGATGGTTCTTGTAAGGAAATATATGATAAATGTTACTATAATAATACCAAGACCTAACTGGTACTTGTGGCTGCCTTCTATGAAGTCATTCTTCCCCATTTAAACACATAAGAGTCTGCCTTACATCAGAATGAGACGTAACTATCCTGTTAAGTGTGGTTTTAAATCTTGAATCTAACAGCTAATGAAAGAAAAAAAAAAATCTATGCCCAGAAAAGGGAAGAGGTTCATCTATCAAAATGCAACTAGTTCTAGAGACTGATTAACAAAGCGTGTGACTGGAACAATTACTGTTCTCTCATTGTCCCAAAGTACTAGTTAGACATAGAAAACACTCAACACACGCAAAATGTATAAGCAGGAATGAGGGCTTGGACAAGTTAGTTATAAACAGCATTTCATATGTTGTGAGGTGCAGGCAGTACATCAGCCCTAACAATATTATTGCGTTCCTCTGAACTCTGCTCTCACAGCTAAGCATTTGGAAGGCAGACCCAGAATAAAGATAGGCATTCACAAAGCCAACATTTTATATTGAGGACCCTTGGTTCCACTTTTAATGTGCTATAAACTAGGGGCTTCACTTTTTCATGAACTGTGTGCAAAAGCAGAGGCAATGACTGGAGGTTGACTGTTTGGATCTGTTTTATGGTTGCTGTGCCTATACAGTAATGTGATCTTGAAAAAGGTAAACAACAAAGAGTTTAGCAGTGAAAAATATGCCTAATATAAATACAGCCAAGTACATGGCAGTTCAGAATTTTAAAAATATGACTGTGGCATTAAATTTTCTGGTGGAATTAACAGAGGAACAGAATACAGCCTTTATGGCAATATATCTGAGACAGAAAAAGGAGATAATACATCTAACTCTATGGTCTATGTGGCATTCATATAAAGAAAAGCACAGTAGCTTTATTTAATTGAGAAAATGAATCAATTACAATGATGTTGCATCATCAAATTCTTGTGAAATAGAAGATATAAGTCACTGCATTGTGTAACTGTTAAAAAGTAATTGAGTATCTTAAGCATTTTGAATCAATTTCAGGTACTGGCACTGTTACCTTAATACAAAATTTATGAAGATGATTTCATATAATATGTTGCTATCAAAACTGTATAATAAAACCTGATAACGTCTCTCTTTAAAAACCTGGGCAAAACAGTATAGTTATAAGATTATAAAAAAAGACTTTGATATTGCTGTTTTTCTCTTTCTTTTAATGAAGAGCAAGCATAAATAGTACAGTTTTAAGTTGACTTAGACTAAGCTTTTAACCTGCAAAATAGGGCAAACTAGAGACTTTAAGACCTCAGTTCATGAGGAAGTTTCCTCCCCTCAGTTAATCTGATTCACACAACTCATATGTTTCTGGGGACAGTGTTTCATAATCCATTTCTGAATTCATTTCAAAACCTCTCACTTAGAATGTTTGCTGCATGTTCTCCTCAGAGAATGTTGTCATCCCCCTGACTCTTGGAAATTTGTGAAACACATTCTCTTTGATGTCAGAAATGGATTTCTGATTCTTTATTCATTACAAATAACTCCGTTGTTGAAGTAGATATATCTTACTAGGAATGTAGGGGTGGGGGGAGTATCAGTGTGTGCTTGAAAAAAAAAATAAAAGCAAACTCCATAGATACCTCATGTCATAGGAGAGGTTATCCAGGCTTTTCAGTATTTTTTTAAAGGTAGTTTGGCTTGTTACTGAAATTCTTAACCACTTCCGGGTGGTGGTTACAGCTCCGCCTTCCCTTGTAATGTAAATCTTTACCTGCAGAATCTTGTCTGGAAATACTCATGGACTGGAGAAACCAGAAGAAGCAGTAATTCAGGACAACATCAAGCAGGGACTATCAACATAGACTAAGCCAGTCAACCTGGGACAGAGGTTTCTGAAAGTAGTGATTGGGGAGGAAGTGATGAAAAGCCAATAAGAGCAATGAGTGGGCGCCGTGTTCATTTGACAAATATATGGGAAAACACTTTTTAAAACACTCAGGCAGTAGGAAGAAGGGTGTGCTGATCAGCCACATGGATGCAAAAGAAATGCATAAACATAGCTGCAGCTCTTGAGAAACTCACAGTCTAGGTGAGAGGAACCAACATGTCAAAATGGATAATTTATCAACAATACCATACCAAGTATAAATGTATACAAATACAGTTGTTTTCAAATAACTCTATGATCATAGGCAGGTGTAATACAGATGCTGGAAGGAAAGGAGCTCTGGAGGAGCCCCAGCACCACCACACCCTGGCGCTGAGGCCTCAGGCCCGGACACTGTCCTCTAATAGGCCCAGCTTTCCCATTATAGAATAAAGATGATCATCCCTGCCAAACTCAGGGTGGTTGTGCAGATCAAATGAGTTTGTATATGGGAAAGAATTTTTTAAAACACCTTTAAAAACATGTAAGGGATTATTACTAGTTTCCCTGTATTTTACCAGCTGGTTGGAGCCCAGTTATCTCAGAAAACAGTTGACCCATCAGTATTTGGTTCCTGAAAAGTTCTCTGTTAGAAAATGTAGTACCTGGAGTTTCATTTTCATTGAGTTTATAATAACTGTAAGCTTTATTTTTCCTGGATGGGGAGGCACTGAAGTGTTTAGTACTTTAATGACTAAGTGGATGTTTTATTAATTTTTATGTCACGTTTTAGTAGCTTTGTAAGAAATGCAGTTTATCAGTGTTAAATGTGTGAGCAGCCTGCCTTCAGAATGTTGATCAGAAATGCGCTCTTACTGGACTCTGCTTTTATTCCCTAAAAATCAGTGTGAAACTTCCATGAATTTGATTTTCCCAGAGAGCATTGCTGCCCTGGAAACAGGCAGAAGGAACTTTGGAAAAGGTGGAGTCGTTACCACACTCCTAAGTTAGGTGCAAATACTTCAACTACATAATTAAAGTTTTCCTCACAAAATAGGGGATTGTGAGCAGACACTGGCAGGAATCCAAAATTCTAATTTCTGACTATGATTTAATTTCAATTTTAAATAAATCGGTTTTTAATTTAAAAAGAGTGAGCTTCGTAACATTAGCAATGATTGCAACATTAAGCCCAGTGTTCACAATCTAGCAATATAAAACATTATTTATATCTGAATCGTAAACAGCCTTTTGAAATGGATTATGGTTTTTCTCCCTATTCTAATACAACCTGGAGGGTACTAAAAAGTGTTGTGTGAAATTAACATTCTGCTGACTTTCGCCTATAAATGAGAAGCGAGCTATTAACATTTGTGTATTTTCATTATGTAAATTGTGTTAACACATGCCCACAAATTGCCACCAGCAATGCAATAATTTTCTCTCAGTGATCATAATGTGTCCAAGTGAGTCATTTTGATTATGACATGCTAATTACATATTGCCTTTTTTCAGATTCAGAAAAACCAGGGATCTTTAATGGTAAGCTTTATGAGTTCAGAAAAAAATTCACTTTTCTTTTTCCTGATGGCTGCTTCCTTTGCATGCTTGAATGCCTTGTTTTAAACTTAGCAAATTGCATTTTGAAGAAAATGCAAACCTTTAACTGCCTGTATTAGATTAGGTACCATTAGAAATAATAGAACCTCCTGAGCATCAATGTTTTTATAAGAGTTTGCTGTTGTTGATTAATCTTGCTATATTTTATTGCATTAATGATTTTTTCTTTCCACTCCACTGTAAAGATATTGCATAGAGGCTAATACTTTTTCCTCTCTTCTTTTCCATTGCAGCCTCTCCAGCTTCTGCAGTGCATTGTTGATGAGGTGAGGCATCGTCTTATGTGCTTTCACTCCTAAAGTCATTCCTAATGGTGTGGAAAGCTTATATTTTGTTTCCTAATGAAGCACAATGCCCAACATCCTTGGAGCAAGTTGTGTTGTATGGCTCTGAGCTGTGTTACGTGAACTGGCCTTGTCCTGAATCCCACTCTTCTGATTCTGGCCAAGAAACCCTGCAAAAACAGACTATCCCGCAGGCTGGTCCTCAGGGGCATCAGATGCCCTAAAGACAAAACACAATAATATTAATTGACCCTCTCCCTGGCCAGATGGGGATGGAGCTGGAAATTAAAATGATATCATTTTTTTCTGCAACAGTTATTTAAAGTCATTCAGTAGGCAAGGGTCAGAGTTGAAGAGCAAGCATAAGCTGGATGAAATTTGCCTGCCTTGAGTTATTTACCCAAAGCATATCAGAGTGATAAAAGGGCTCAAAAACTCTAGGTCAACAGTTCAGCGTTAATTTCCTAATTAGGCATTTTTCTCAGAATATGTCCCTAACATCTTGTGTATTCTAGTAGCTGGAAACCTGTATTCTCACATTTTAATTGAGCTTACTTCTGATCATCCTTATTCATTGAATTCCACTGTTCCTTTGCCTTCATGGTGCTAATCTACCTGCCTTTCTCTCTCAATCGACTTTGTCTACTTCTTATTCTGACTTTAAATTCCTTTTCTGTAAACCATCAATCTTATAATACACAAGGCTTTCAAGAAACATTAACATTTTCTTTAAAAACTGAGATTTTTGGGGCTTGGGTTTGCCTACTAGCAATGTTTATTTTTTAAACTTTAATTTTATAATATTTAAAACAGTTGTAATTAGAGAGGGAAGGCAGTAAATGATTCAGATAGGAAAGTTTGAAAGAAAAAAATTGTAATTCATAATTATTCCTCTCAAACATCTGCATAACCAGTTATGAAATTTGGGAGAAAAAATAAAGATCCTCCTAGGAAAAAAATAAACACACACACACATATCACAATAATAGTAAGAGTGGGGCTCTAACATCCTTAATGGTTGCATCAGTCAGTCCATATATCCCCTGCAAGCCATAATCCATGTTGATGTAAAAATGAAGGCATCGTCCTGAAACAAATGGAGGCTCCATTATCTCAAATATCAGACAGACCTCCTGGATCTAATAGCTCATCAATATCCTCTGTTATCTTAGATTCCAAAAGCCTACTATCCCCATCAGAATCCTCCCAATTTAACTGGTTTTCCTGAGGTCCCCCTCCAGTTTTGCTTGAGGAAGTGTCCGGGGAAACTTGCCTACCCAGTTTCGTGCACAGCCTTCTGTGTTTCCTGGGCTCTACCGTTGGTCTGCCAGGCTCCTAGGCATCAGAACATCCAGGTAAAGGCATTCCTCACCAATACTATGTGTGTTTCTCATTTGAATGTTTTCTGCATCAAATAGATATTTTCATTCCTTATTTAAAGTAACAGTTATTGCTGTTCAATTTAAAATATCTTACTTGTTTAATTTGGGCAAAATCATGAGACTTTGAAATTACCATGGGGAGATGTTCTATTTAAGGGATGAAGATTGATGAAGAACAATAATGTGTAACTTAAATGATATATTTTTCTTCATAGCATTTCTTTCTTAGTCAAGAGAAAAATGTAACTTAGACACATATTCCTGTTTACTCTAAAACCATCTTCCTTGTGGAAACTTGGGAAATGAACATTGCCTTTGCTAAAACCAGGTTGATCTTGGAACTGAGCTGATATTCTGCAATAAAAGTATTAGGAAAGGATTGGCCAGATGACCTGCCTTAGACAAGATGAATCATAGTATCTCGGAAAGGAAGGATTGGTGGGGTCCTGTACTTACTGCACTTGTCCTATGTGTCTGTCAGAGTTCTCATTGCTGTGATGCAGTGTTCCTCATAGGGTGGACCAAGGACTGATTGCATCAGAATTACCTAAGGCTCTTGTTGTAATGCAAATTCCTGGGCCCAGATCGCTGAATTAGACTTTCTAGGGATCGTGCCTAGAATCTACTAGTTTCTCGGGTAACTCTCTGCACATTATAAGTTTGAAAACCACTTCTCAAACTTCCCTAACTGCTTGCCAGGGCTAAGTCTTCCCCTTTAGTTCCCACAGGGCAATTAGCTAGCTATCTTCATTTGCATCTGACTTTTAGACCTTTTATTTGTGAATGAATATGCCCAGTTGGGATTTGAGCCGTTTTACTGCTTGGGAGTGGGATTTACCCCGTTGTGAAGTGGGTATCTGTTGCTAGTATATACTATTTCCTGTTAGAGAAAAGTCAGATCAAAAATTACTTCCCCTGAGGGAAGTTCAGACAAGATGGGTATATTTGGCGTCACATACAAAATAGCTATCGCAAAGCCCAGTGTAACATATTTTCTTATTATGTGGATTCAGCTTAACCTGTTATGGCCTGGCAAAGAGTGAAGATGTAGTAAAACACCACTAAGGTGGGCAAGAGCCAGTCCTGGAGTGGCCAAAGATGAATGTTAGAGCCACTCTGGGAGTCAGGAGGTGGAATCATGGAACAAAGCCAGAGTTAGCTACCAGATGTCCAAACAGAAGACACCAAAAACTAAATAGGAATAAGAACCATGACCATGAAACTCAGACCACAGATCAGGAACTGGGAGGGTGGCCAAAGTAACAGGAGAATTGAGCTCCAATCAGAAATCTTGGTGGTCCAAGTAAATTTTGGTGGGTGGCATTTCTCTGAATTGTCGCTGGCTAGCTCAGGTATAAGTGACAGCTTGAAGACATCATCTGGTGCCTCAGAGTTGCTTCTCAACAGAACTTCTTACCTTAAGGTCCTTATGTAATCAGGTCCTCCCTAAGTCCCTGAATACCTGCGTTGTAAAGTGCTTTGGTTCTTTATAAGTGATGTGTGTCTATGTGTACCTGAAGCCTTAGCCATCTGATATCTTTGGGGAATAAGTCGGCCCCTATTGTCTAGATAACTGAAATTTATGACTGTAAGCTCTGACAGCTATGAGAAATTTGCATTTTTAGAAAGAAATGTTTCTAACATCTATTTGTTCTTGGCAGCCTGTTGACGGAGTGTGGTGAATATCATTTAACCTTTTCTCAATGACTTAGTCCCTTGTTCTGAACATGGTACTGAACGTAAACTTTGATGTATTGATGCCCTCCAGGGCTGTAAAATTGTGTGGGGTTTACCTTATTCTTTCACTGAATTTTACCAACCATTTTGCCAGAGTGTTTGGCACTGACATTGATATTCTCGGGCCTCTTGAAGTGTATAGAGCCCTTTGCCCCCAGGCTAACATGCCTTACATGGCTGTACTGCTCTGCATAGTGCTTTTCCTATGCCCTCTTGTGATTGCCTCTGTTCTCTATGGGCACTCCTCATTCTTGTTGGTGGCTACCTTTTGTCCCAACAACCTGACCATCTGTCTTCGGTGTTTTTTGTTTGTTTGTTTGTTTGTTTTGTTTTGATTTTGAGATGGAGTTTTGCTCTTGTTGCCCAGGCTGGAGTGGAGTGGCACAACCTCCGCTCACGGCAACCTCTGCCTTCTGGGTTCAAGCGATTCTCCTGTCCCAGCCTCCCGAGTAGCTGGGACTACAGGCACACGCCACCACACCTGGCCAATTTTTTGTATTATTAGTAGAGACGGGGTTTCACCATGTTGGCCAGGCTGTTCTCGAACTCCTGACCTCAAGTGATCCGCCTACCTTGGCCTCCCAAAGTGCTGATTTCATATGGTACTTTTTAGTTTTGCTAAGGTCACTATCAGGAGTACAAAGACTGAAGACAGGCTGGGCACGGTGGCTCATGCCTGTAATTCCAGCACTTTGGGAGGCCAAAGCGGGTGGATCACAAGGTCAGGGGTTCGAGGCCAGCCTAACCAACATGGTGAAACCCCATCTCTACTAAAAATACAAAAATGAGCCGGGTCGGGTGGCAGGCACCTGTAATCCCCACTATTCGGGAGGCTGAGGCAGGAGAATCACTTGAACCCAGGAGGTGGAGGTTGCAGTGAGCCAAGATAAGAGCACTGCACTCCAGCCTGGGTGACAGAGCAAGACACCCTCTCAAAAAAAAAAAAAAAAAAAAAAAAGAAAGAAAGAAATGGAAAGACATTTTATGTTCATGAAGTGGGAGGCTTAATATTGTTACGATGGAAATACTCTCAAAATTGATCTACAGATTCAATGTAATCATGTTAAAATCCCAGTAGGCTTTTTTGCAGAAATGGATAAACTAATCCTAAAATTCCCATGGAAATACAAGGGACTCAGAATAGCCAAAACAATCATTGAAAAAAGAAAAAGAAAACAATGTTGCAAGATTTATACTTTCTGATTTCAAAACTTACTACAAAATTACACTGATCAAGATAGTATGGTAGTGGTATAGGATAGACATATGGAATAGAATTCAAAGTCCAGAAATAAACTTATATATGCATGGTCAGTTGTTTTCTGATGAGGATGCCAAGACCATTCTGTGGCAAAAGAATAGTCTTTTCAACAAATGGTGCTGGGACCACTGGATATCCATATGTATGTGAATAAATTTGGACCCCTACCTTGCATCATACACAAAAATTAACTCAAAAAATGGATCAAAGACTTAAATGTAAGAGTAAAAACTACAAAATTCTCAAAAGGAAACATAGATGTAAATCTCCATGACCTTAGGTTAGCAATGGTTTCTTAGCTATGACACCAAGAGCACAAGCAAACAAAAACAAAAGAAGGGCTTTATCAAAATCAAAAACTTTCGTGTGTCAAAGGACACTATCAAGACAGTGAAAAGACAACCCACAGAATGGGAGAAAATATTTGCAAATCATATATCTGATAAAGTCCTGGTATTCAGAATATATAAAGAGCTCTTACAACTCAATGATAAATAAAAAGACAAATAGCCAATTTAAAAATGGGGAGAGGATTTAAATAGACATTTCTCTGAAGAAGATAAACAAATGGTCAATAAGCACATGAAAATATGCTCAACAATTAATTAAGGAAATGCAAATCAAAACCACAATGAGAGACTACTTCATGCCCACTAGGATGGCTGTAATTTAAAAAAAAAGAAAAGAAAAACAGAAAATAACAATTGGTGACAAGAATGTGGGGAAATTGGAACCCACATAAATTGCTAGTGGGAATGTAAAATGGTTCCACAGTTGCTGTGGAATACAGCTTGGCCATTCATCAAAAAGCTAAAATAGAACAATTAAATGACCCAGCAGTTCCACCTCTAGGTATATATCCACGAGAATGGAAAACATATGTCCACATAAAAACTTATACATGAACATTCATAGTGGCATTATTCATAATAGCCCAAACGTACAAAGAATCCAGAAGTTCACATTGGACTATAAATAGGAATGAAGTACTGATAAATGCTGCAGTACGGATGTACCTTGAAAACATGCTAAATGAAAGAAACCAGACACAAAAAGCCACATATTCTATGAAATGTCCACAATAGGGAAGTCCATAGAGACAGGAAGTCAATGACTTAGTGATTGCCAGGGACTGGAGGGGAGAAGGGAATTGAGAATGACTGTCACAGGTACAAGGTTTCTTTTTAGGGTGGTAGAAATATTTTGGAACTGGGTTGTTACTTTAAAAGGGTGAATTTTATTTTTTGTGAATTTTATCTAAATTTTAAATGTCAAAGAGAAAAATAGAAAGCAAAGAGTTTCTCTGTGATGGCCTGTGTTTAGTTGCTTGGCTGGATAGGATGGGCTTCAGCAGAAGAAAAGAGAAGACACACTTAAACCACATTCCATTTCGTAGAAGACTACCACAGCTAGAAAAATTTGTATTTTTATTTACTTCAAGGGACATTTATTGAGCTCCTGCTTGGGCCGTGATCTCTGCCAGGTGCCGGGATAAATCCCTGTGCTGGATGACTTCATGATCTAGTGGAAGACAAACTCATGAATTAGATTTGATTCATTATGTTAAAAACTATAATAAAGCTATGTAAACAGTGCTGTGCAAGGTTGGATGATGTGGGAAGCTAACAAAGCATCAGAGAGGAGATGATACTTGAGCTGGGCTTTGGAAATACCTTGATATTCACAAAATGAAAGTGGGGAGAAGATTGTCCCAGCAGAGGGAGGGACACCACCATAGGTATCTAAGTGTGAGGCAGCTTTGAAGACTAATGGTTGGCCCAAAGTGAGGCTAGAAAAAAATACAGGGAGCATCTCAAATGCATGCCAAAAAGCGTAGGTGTTACCCTGTAGCCAAGGGATATGCTTGGAAGGTTTGACATGTTGAAATCTGTATTTTTTTCTAAGACAGTTCTGTTAAGGTGGGTAGTAGGAGAAATGAGACTGAGGGAGAAGCTTAGAAGCTAGCTATTAAGTATTGATTGATTGATTGAGATGGAGTCTTGCTCTGTTTGCCCAGGCTAGAGTGTGCAGTGGCACAATCTTGGCTCACTGCAACCTCCGCCTCCTGGGTTCATGCAATCCTCCCACCTCAGCCTCCCAAGTAACTAGGATTACAGGTGTGCACCACCACGCCCAGCTAATTTTTTTGTGTGTTTTTAGTAGAGATGGGGTTTCACCATGTTGGCCAGGCTGGTCTCAAACTCCTGACCTCAAGTGATCGCCCGCCTCAGCCTCCCAAAGTGCTAAGATTACAGGTGTGAGCCACCACTCCCGGCTTTTAGAAGCTTTTTAGTAACATTGTTATAAAGTAGGCTCTTCCCTTATTTTTCTCCTCCCTTTCCCAGTCCTCCATTTTCTCATCCCCCTTTGTTCAGTGTCACCCTCTTCTAGAACAGAAATATTAGCTGCCCCTTAGTCTGCCTGACTCACATAGGTAGAAGTGTCTAGCTATGTGGTTAACCTCCATCCTCTTCACTGAGCATCCGGCCTGGGCTGGCATCAAACAGTGCCTCCTTCCACCACTGGTCATCTTCACTAGCATTTCTAGAAAGCATCAGGGGAGCCATGTCCAAGTGAAGAGTCCATGTGAGGCCTCTTGTGAGTCCAGATGTTTGGTGGGGTAGATGATTGTCCCTATTCATAATGATTCTTTTTAGGACCACCATAATGATGTGCATATGCCAGCCAGACAGATAAGTAAACAGTAGAGGCTGTCTTATGTCTTCATTAAGTTTTATGGTTAAATAGAGTCATAAGAACTTGCAGAAGACATAGACTTTTATAAGTGGGATTTTGTAATGATGAGCTGTTGAATTCAGGGCTTTTTGCCAAGAAAGTCTGTTTCCATCTTAAGCAAATCCACTTTAGTCCTTCTTATCATCAGGGACCCCAGGCCAGGCCCCACAGCAAGGATGCTCCTTCCTTGTCTTCTTGCTCATGACTCAATTGTCCACCCTCTTTCCATTGTCCTCCCCACATCCTCACTGTGGCATTCCCGTTGATCCCCATTTTTCAGCTACAAACCTAATGGAGAAAGCCAGCATTTCTCCCCCACACTAGGGCACGAAGGCCCTTTTCCTAGAGCTGTGGCTTGCCACAGTCCTATCTCTCTATTGGCCCAGAACCCTGGCATTGTTACAGTGCTCCTACAAGGGACACTGTGTTTTAAGTATCATATGCATTCCAAATGAACTCTAGGATAAACCACCTGTTCCTGATTGAAGGAGACTGCCCCTATATGGCAACATTTTCTCTCTCTCACCCTCTTCTTATGCTGCTTTCTTTGATCAAGAACAGGAAGAAAGAAATAAGAGACAAAGTAAAGATACACATAAGTTTTGAATACAGTTGTGCCTTGTGGAATGTGAAAGTTGTATTTTTCCCCAGCTTTACTGAGGTACAATTAACAAATAGAAAGTATATATAAGGTGTACAATGTGATGTTTTGATAAACATATACATTGTGAAAGGATTACCACAATCAAGCTAATATATCTAACCCCACACACAGTTACTGTGTGTGTGTGTGTGTGTGTGTGTGTGTGTGTGGTGATAACACTTACGATCTACTCCCTTGGCAAATTTTAAATATATAATACAGGATTATTAACTATACTCACCATGCTATATTTATCTTATAAAAGTAAGTTTGTCCCCTTTGACGAACACCTCCTCATTTCCCCCACCCTCCAAGCCCCTGGTAACTACTCTTCTACTTTGCTACTATGAGTTCAGCTATTTTAGATTCTACATATTAAGTGAGATCATGCAGTTTTTGTGTTTCTGTGTCTGACTTACTTCACTTAGCATATTCATCTCTCTGAACCTTCAGGTTCATATGCTGTTGCAAATGACAGGATTTCCTTTTTTAAGGCTGAATAAGATTCCATTTTGGTGTGTGTATCGATACCACATTTTCTTTATTCATCTATTGACTGATCCTTGGGTTGTCTTCCTATCTTGGCTATTGTGAATAATGCTGCAGTGAACATGGCAGTGCAGATATCTCTTCAGGATAGTGATTTATTTCCTTTAGATATACACCGAGAAGTTGGATTACTGAATCATAGTGTAGTTCTTTTTTTAGTTTTTTGAGGAACCTCCTCCATGCTGTTTTCCATAATGGCTGTACCAATTTACATTCCCATGAACAGTGTATAAGGGTTCCCTTTTCTCCACATCCTCACCATCCCTAGTTACCTTTTGACTTTTTGTAATAGCCATCCTAACAAAATTTGAGGTGACATTTCATTGTGGTTTTTATTTGCATAAAAATAGTATTTCTAGAAGACATTTGCAAATCAGATTATGTCTTCCCATTGATTCAATAGTTGATTTTCACACATTTCTAAAAGCCCTTGACCCCTTTATGTTGCTCAAAAACCCAACCTATAAAATAGATGAACATGAAGCTATTTTGGTTTGGTCAGAGTATGGGAGATTTAGATCTCCACCCCCTTTCCCACACACCTGCATAAAAGAACTGAGAGTTCCATAGATTATAGTTTGAAAACTACTGATGATAGCCCAAACAGTCATTCTGTAAACCTGTGTTAATCCCAGAGCTTGGTACCGGGGATAGAGAATGAATAAGATGCTCTTTCCACCATTAAAGAGCAGCTACTCTAGTCAAGGAGGCAGACAAGTAAACAGTCATATATGCAGATCACTAAACTGCAGGTAATGTAAGTGATACGAGACTTGATGGCCTGGGCTCTCGGAGGACCACAGTGACTATCATTTTAACCACTCACATAAATGGGTATTTACGATATGGTATTTAATGATGTTTGTAGCCATATAAATTCTATAATTAAAGTGTGGCCAAGGTGCTGGGGAAACACAGAGGAGAGAACTCAGTGGAGGAGATGGGGGCTACCAGGGAAGCTCTGCAGAGGAGAGGAGACTGAAGGATAGCCAATAAGAGTTAGCCTTGGAGAGATCTGAGGCCCCTGCAGGGAGTTCAGTATGGCTGGGGTGTTTGGGCAAGTATTATGAGATATAAACCAAGGGCCACATTTTGAAGGATCTTTATACCCCATGCTTAGAGGTATTTGTAGGGGAGGGAGGATGGGGAGACTGAAAGAGTTTTAAGCAAGAGGTCAACATAGCCAGATTTGTGTTTTACACTGTGGTAGGGCTGTGGAAGATGGATTAGAAAGGACATTGAAGCTGTAGTTCTGATCAGAAATTGGAGGGGTTTAATCAGGACAGCCTTAGCATGTTTGAAGGGTATTTAGGAGATGGAGCTAACTGCATTTGGTAAATAACTAGATATAAGGAAGGGTAGGGAGGTAGGGTCAGGGATGAATCTCAGGGCTTGGGCAGTCAGGTGCATGGTGGTACTCTCCTGAGATGGGGCACACAGAAAGAGAGGCATTTTCAAGGGATGAGATGATTAGCATTCTGTTCTTGGGAGATCACCGAGCACCTCATTCAAAACTATATTAATTCCTGCTCCAGATTCAATTATGAGTTTAACAACTAGACTCTAAGTTCCTAGACATTTTATTTCTGTCTTCCTAGTACTGCACCTAACATCCTATAGGCTCTTGTAAATATTCATCAAATGACATTTATGCATAAATCTCAACACTTTTTTTTCAAGACCTCAGAAATACAAATCCAAAAAGTGACAGAGAATATATGATGAGGAGATACTTAGCTAATAGATATGGTTCTCTACCAGAATTCAGAAGTCTAAGCCTTAACCTTTGTGGTTTACACAGTGTTTCCTGTCACATTCTTTCCCCACAACACTCTATTTTACAGACAAGGAAACTGAGTGACAATCAAAGGGTAAGGTTCCTTACATTATACTATCACTGATTTGAAGAAAGTACAAAGTGACCACTGAACATTTTGGCATCAAAGGAAGAGGTTTTTTATAAAGCTGTGAAAGAAGACAACTTAGCATTGCAGACATGCTCAAAGGGCATACGTGTTTTGCAACTCAGTTCAGTTTTGCTGTCTATATGAATGACCGCACATCTTTCAGTTAATTGAATTCTATTCTGTGTATTCTGTTTAATTTGGCATGGAGGAGCGCGAATCCTTTTAGAAAGATTTCTATTGAAATACAATAAGTTTGGCTCTTAAATGTGTTATCTTAAAAAATTCATTCATGTAGAATTACTCATTCCTAGGCAGGGTGCCTGAGAAGCCACTGGGGTATGAAAATAGCCGGTGCTGGGGGGTGGGGGATGCTGATGGCAAGAATGATTGCCTAATAATACCTCCCAGAAATTCAAAAGCGGGGTTAGGCCAGGCACGGTGGCTCACGCCTGTAATCCTAGCACTTTGGGAGACCAAGGAAGGCAGATCACTTGAGCTCAGGAGTTCGAGACCAGACCTGGCAACATGGTGAGACCTGATCTCTACAAAAAAAAAAACAAAAATTAGCCAAGCATGGTGGCACGTGCCTGTAGTCCCAGCTACTCAGGAGGCTGAGGTGGGAGGATCTCTTGAACCTGGGAGGTGGAGGTTCCGGTGAGCCAAGATCACGCTACTGCACTGTAGCCTGGATGACACAGCGAGACTGTGTCTCAAAAAAAAAAAGAAAAGAAAAGAAAAGAAAAAATGGGATTAACCAACTTCAGAGGAAATAATATCCACTCATCTTTTACCTTAGAGACTTTACCATGACTCTGGCTTCTGAAGTTAGCAAGAAGTAAAAGGAACACCATCCCACTCCTATTCCCAGCATCCCAAGGATGGCCTGTTCCTGTCACAGCACATAACTGCGGGTGGTTAAAGGGAGACAGGACCTGCAGACCCACGGTGTCTGACTATAGTGATTAACTCCAACCACTCCCACAAACAGGTTTTTGTGATGTGGGATTTCATGGTGCATGCAGCTTGTATTAGTTAACGACTGAGGCATTAGAAACTCAGTAAGTTAATACAAGCATATGCACACAATGATCCTGTCCTTTCGGCGATATTGTCAACTAGACCTGTGTTTCAAAGTGTTGGGAATATATAGTTGAGATCCTGAAAACTGATATTCCTCTTTTATGTAAGGCAATCTTTAGAAATCTAATACCTTCTTTGAAAAGTCCAGTGTGTTTAAATTAATTCAGTTTGGCTGGTTTGAAAATTGAAAATAGGTTAGCATTAAGGCCAGGATTCCTTTAGTAATTACTTTTTCTATTGGTAATAACTGTTTCTTTAGAAATGACATTAACATTCTACCAAAACACAGCAGTAATCCAAAAGTTAATGTTCTGTTCATTTATAATTATATTTAATTCATATTTATGAGTTGTCAGAAGGGAGGAATAAGAAAGAAGTGAATACAAAATGTTACAGAAGAAACAAGTTATAAGAAAATTTTTTCCTCATAGTCTGAAGGATGTACAAAGTCACTTGAAGTAAAAAAAAGTTTTTTTAAACACACAATTATATAAAATTAGATTTTATTAACTATTGCTGAAAAAAAATCTATATTTTTATTATTTCCAAGTGGCACTGAGTGAATTCAGCCAATAGACCTTATCCATTTCTTCTTTTTTACTAACCAAAATATTAACATAAACATCCCCATAATTTTGATTTAGTAAGTCAATTAGATTTGTGGGGATTTTTTAACCAGGAAAAATTCTGCATCTTTAGGCAGTCATTGAACAAGTAGCTTTGTGTTATTTCCTTTGAATTGTCCATGAAGCCTGATGTATTATTAATGAATTAATTTCTTGGTGGTGGAGGCCTGTGAATAGCGGTCTGTGAATGGGCAGTTGCCTGGTGGGGCCAGTTTTGGCTGCTGTCATTTAACATGTGTTGCTGTATTGTGAAGTCTTACCCAGCCATAGGACAATGCTCATTTAATCCACCATGATGGGACCTACACACCCTGAGCCCAAGTTGGATGCCAGGGTCAGTTACCCAGCAGCTTGGGCTGGGGGCACTGCTCTGCTTCACTGCCGAGTTGCTGTAATCGTTTTGCCGGCTGTTAATTTTCTCTAAACCAGGGAAAATGTGTATGTGAGCAGTACAAATGTTCTCAAAAGAGATTCCAAACTGGTCGGCTGGGGTGTTGCCTCCATTCCAGAATGGAGGCAGCATTCCAGGGAGTGTAAGTTCCTTCCTTCCTCCTGGAAATGGAAGCGTCTGGGCCCACGAGATCCCTGATGTTTTGAGGTCCAGAGTAGCAGATGGCATTATGATTTTCCAAATCCTGATGAACATTCTAACTGAACTTGTTCATTTCACAGTATGTAGTTCTATTTTTTTCATTTCCTCTTCTTCCCTCCCTCCCTCTTTCCCTTTGTTCCCCTCATAGTAACTAATTTTAAACTGGTGTAGTGTCTCCTTAAACCAGCTTTAAATTCCCTTCTGTCTGTCTATTTTATGAAACCAACTATAGCACAGTTTCACGTATAATTCTCAGCCTTTGAATTGCCGCTGAAGCAGCCTTTGAATTTGTTTAAAAATGTGTAAGCAAATACAGCCAACACTCATACACGTAGCCACTGGTAGTTCTGTTTCCCCCCTTATCTGTAGCTGGCAGTGCAGGTGGCAAATGGCAGTAATTATTTTAACTAACAGTCGAGTGAACATTCAGGAGGACATACAGTGTGGTGATGTGGACTTTGGATTTACAGTGAGTTCTCAGAGTCTGACTTGATAGTGTTATGGCTTGTTGGTTTTTCAGGACACGAACCTGCCAGGTTCTTGTACTTCAACAGTGTGTGGATGTGGTTCAGATGTTTCAATCTTAACTCTTTATCTATGAAAAGATCAATTTTTTTTCATTTAGGCACCTATTAAGGGTTTTTTTCTCTCCTAGATTTTTCTGTTTTGTTTTTAATATAATTTATGATCTACCTTTAAGAGTGCTTTTAATCAGCACTTCTGTAGAACCAGGTGAAATGCCAGTGTGTATATTAACATTATAATTTAGGTACTGGATCAAACTTGTATAGCTGGACTTTTCCTGAGGAAAAAAGTTGACCTGACCAGTGTATGAAATTCAAACACTGTATAGGAACAAGGTAAAAGCACAGGTAGGAATTGCTGAATAATTACCTTTAGACCAGCCTGAGCAGGAGACTTCCCACGAGGGTGAGCTCATTTAATGGTTCCTAAAACTCAATCTTGTGGATGTCAGTGGTCATGCTTGATTATTTGCAGCAGTGTTTTATGAAAAGCAGTAGAAATGCATTGGGAGGCTGCAGAGAAAGAGGACAATAACGGGTTTTACTTTTGTAAATGAAATCCCTTCGGTATGAGACAAGTATGTTTTTTGCTGCTCTGCCTAAGCCACTGAAAAGGGAGATGTATGTGGATGTTAGTGTGTGAGTATGTGTGTACTGTTCATGTAGGCACCTCTAAAAAATGCTGTGCACTATGGCTGATGACCAACAAGAGACCTAAAATAAAAAGAGAAAAAAGATGCTCATTGGCTTTGGAAAGGAAGCAATTATAAATACAGTTTAAAAGATTAACCTATTTTCCATTTCTCCACTCACCTATTTTCAAGAAATGTAATAAAACACCAAGCTCTTTACCATATGTTTACAACATTTCTAAGTAAATATAAATCTTTTAAATGACAGACAAAAAAAACAAAAAAACAAAACAAGCAGACTAAATGAAGAATCCATTTTGACATTAATGACAAAGATCGTTTCTATTCTCTTTTATCCCAATACTGAAGAACTTCCAAAACACATTTAGGAGAAAAAGAAAATAGGAAAAAAAATCTCTATAATCTCAAACTTCAGTTACCCAGAGACAGATTCCTTTAGACCTGTTTGTTTATATTTTGTTTTTTATAAGCCATCTGGTAGTGATGTTCACTTGGCTAACAGCTGGTTCTCCTTGATTAAAGGGTTTATGGGTAGGATGGGCCTTTCAGTGGCAAAAATTCAGGCCTTTACCCCGTGGTTCCAGGCCCATCTGAGACAAGTTAAATGAGCTGCTACTGTCAGCCCAGACCCAGTGGACAGAACGTCACACCAAAATGCCCACACATGTAATTTGTCACGCCTGGCAGCCCAGAGCATGGGGTGAGCCAGTGTGGAAATTGAATCATCTTTCACTTTCTCTGCTCAAGACTTGATGTGGAGTAGGATGAGTAAAAGGCGGGCTTTCTGTTCTGCAGCTGAGCGGAGTTAGAGGCTTTCTTCTCTGGTATGCCAAATGCCAGCCTTCCTAAGTTCAAAGCCTCGCTTTCACCCTGATGTTTTCCCTTGTAACACACCGAGAAGTAGGTCAGTTCTATCTGCATCATGAAATCAAAAATACACTTAGAGTCCAAATGCTGATTGTTCCTTCATGGAGTGGCCACATTTTAAAATAAACTCAATGTTTTAACAAGCATTGATTGAATTTGTACAAATCTGCTATGTAGTTATGGCTACTCACACTCTAAACGAGACTCATTCTCGGACCAGGAGCACCTATTCATCTCTTTCCCACCTTTCTCCTTCTGATAACATGTGACTGCTTTTTTCTCCCCTGTCTACATTCTGTTACAGCAGATATGTACATTGAGGACCTTTAAAATATTAAAATATAGCTGATTTCCCAGAATCTCACATTAGTTTGCACCTTGGACAGGTTGTTTTTGGTTTGAAGATTAGCTTCTATGGAGATCCTTAGAGGTGAGGGTCCAGTTTTTTTTCATTTTTTTTGTTTTTTAGATTTTTTTTTTAAACAAACTCGATTTTCTCCCCAAGCAAGTACAGATTTGCCCTATGGGTTCTGCCAGTTGTGTCATAAAGATGCTACTCTAAGGCAGTGAACAGTGGAGGATCAGAAACCAATTTGGGGTCTGACAGGCAAAACGCTATCCTGCTGGGCATGAAGCCCCTAGAATTACAAATGACCTTTGATCCCAGCACTGAGGATAGAATGCAGTGATCCAATAGAGCTTTGCCAATTAGTATGAATCCCAGTGCCTAAGAGTAGACATTGTTGGGCCAGGGCAAAGGAACGTCAGACATGAATTAAAAGATTTACTTTTAAAATATAGAGTGTGACTCTCAATATTGGTCAGACTACAGGTGATTTTCTGGTGTTGAACACCTTTTGGCTTGGTGGCTTGACACCGTAAGTCTAGAAGTGGGCTATTAAAAAACAGTTACAGGGCTGGCCATATTTCATTTAACTTGCCATGCTGGTTTAATCCAACCACAGTACAGCTGACCTCAGAATTCACCAGTGCAGCCAACACCTTGAGATATTTGAGAGGTTGTCCCATCTTCCTTTGCTTTACCGCCAGTATGCATAAGGTTTGAAGGAATGTCTGTTTTGTATAAGGGGAAGGGAACAGGACCCAGACTACAACATTCAAGGTCCCTCCCACCCTCAGGTGCTGTCTGGGAGAGAGGAAAGAAGAAAGTAGGAGAGCAAAGAAGGTATCTCACACGCTGCAGACTCTTTTACTTTACGCCCCATGACCCTCGTTTGTGAACTCGCATCTGCCAGCCAAACTGAACCAAAACCTCAGTGCCCTCCTGTTCATCCTGAGTGCCCAGCTTTGGCAGTCTCACGTGGCCACTTCCTCCATCCTGCAGGGCTGGTTATTAGGGATGTACATCTTATCCCTCTGAACAATACACAAATTCTTTGAGGATATGGATTAAGTATCAGCCATTCCACAATGCCAGGCTCATTGCGTTCCACATGGTAGATGCCCACAAAAGCTGTTGAATGAATGAATGAATAATGAATGATTGTATCATTTTTACACAGTATTTTATGTTATGCCTTATCAGTGTCTGAATTAACCACCACATTATTGTCAGGTCCCCCTGTCACCTTTAATTATGAATTATAGGCAAAAATGTAGTCCTCAGGAATATTTTTTTAAGCAAAAGGCCCTTAACTTTTTTCCAGTTGAGTATTTATGCCAGCCTTCTCCCTTATACAAGCAGAGTTCTGCTAAGAATCTAGGCCTCATCTAATTGTTTAAAAATAGTCCCTATCCCTTACCTTTTCTTTTTAAACTTTCTATTTTGACGTAATTTTTAGATTTACATACAGTTGTAAGAAATAATACTGAGAGATCCTGTGTGCCTTTCACCCAGTTTCCCTCAACAGTAATATCTCGTAAGTATAGTACAGTATTGGCTGGGTGCAGTGGCTCATGCCTGTAATCCCAGCACTTTGGGAGGCTGAAGCCAATGGATCACGAGGTCAAGAGATGGAGATCATTCTGGCCAACATGGTGAAACCCCGTTTCTATTAAAAATTCAAAAATTAGCTGGGTGTGGTGGCGCACGCCTGTAGTCCCAGCTACTCGGGAGGCTAAGGCAGGAGAATCACTTGAACCCAGAAGGCAGAGGTTGCAGTGAGCCGAGATCGTGCCACTGCACTCCAGCCTGGTGACAGAGCGAGACTCCATCTAATAAAATTTTTTTAAAAAAGTATAGTACAATATCTATACTGTAGATAGAAAATTGTCATAGATACAAGACACAAACCACTGATCTTATTCAGATTTTACCAGTTTTACATGCACTTGTATGGGGGCGGGGAGTTGCGGGGTGGAGGGTAGATTAATGACACAGATTATTCTAAAGCCAAGATACATTATAGTTTCAAAAAAAGAATATTCCTTGAATATTAAAAGCATTTTTCTCATTGATGTTTTCTGTATTTGGAGTGTCCAGCTTACCTGCCTGCTCTCAAGGTCACTAAATGTATTTATTGGCACACTTACTCTGTAAGTGAACTAGTAGCAGCTGTGGTTGGAATTGGACCTCTTCCTGCCTTGTCTCCTCCATCAGCTCTTTGAGTGTGCAGGTACAGACACACACACACATTTTCTGCTACTTGCCTTTTTTTATGCCTGAGTACCTTGCTGACAAGTGCTAATAACAAAATACCCAGAGAGAGTCCAGTTGAAGTTAACATACATTAAGCATTCTGAACTTGTCCTTTTGCTCATAGATTGTGCATAATTAATAATTAAACAGTTTCAGTTGTAATGGCTTGACCTTCTTGAACCGTTCATTATTCACAAGGCAAAGGCATCACTCAAACTTTTTCCTATTGTCCTTCACTGTTCTCTAGCATGCTGCGTGCTTGTGTTCCAGTTGTTTAGCAAAAGGGGCTGACCAGGTAGTTACTGAAACCTCTGAGGCTTGGAAACTGTCCTCCTCGATGACCAGAATTGCTTACTAAAATGGTTTATGGCAGCTGTTTTTACATAACAGTTGCCTGCTTGATAACAAGACCCAGCTTGTGTCCCTTCAGCAGAACTCCAAAGTTGATTTGAGACTAGACTCTCCGATTGAGGCTTTTGGTTAAGGTTGTGTCCACTGCTTCGTTCTTTACCTCCGTGCTTAGAAGTTCAATGGAAAAGCATCTGGAAGAAAAGCCCTTAAGGTGAGGTATGGCACCCAAGGTCTTAAAGAGAGTGACTTTCATTAACAATTTAGAGTCAGTGTCAGCCAGTACTGAGAATTCAGTGTAACTGCTTCTTCAGCCCACATTTATATTTTTGAAATATATTTCTCCATCTTGCCAGAACCCATATTTCATAGAGGGCATTTTTGGGAAGTAGCAGCAACTGCTTTACTAGAGTCTCTGAACTCCTCGGGATGACTAGATACTTTCCCTTCCTGTGAGCTACAGTGAAACTGGAGCGCAAATTTACTGTATGCCTCCCTCCTCACAGATTTGAATTAGATAACAAAATAGGCAGGTTCTTGGAGATCTTTCACATCCTGATCAAAACTAACTTTGTAATTTTATTTGCTTTAAAAAGAGAAAAGTGTACTGTCAAGTCCTGCAGTGCAGAGAACACTCTCAGGTATATTCCTTTGCTTTCCTTTGGAGTTAACAGCTTGCATACTTCTGTGGAGTTGGAGGCTCTCAGAAAACGCCTTTGCCCAGTGTTTATGTGTGGCATTCTCACCATCCCCCTACCACTCAGTCTTCTGCATCTCAGAAAATTCTCCCTTGAGTGATGCAGGAGACATGGATTTTAAAACAAAAATAAATATCTGGCATTGTGCATATGAGATTAGAATTTCCCCCATATCTTTAATGAGTGATTCTTTCCAGGGACCACTGAGATGAGAATCTGCTGGCTGTGGTTCTGCAAAGTCGACTTGGGCTGGCATTTTCAGAAGGAAAATAAATTATTCATGGGTACCACTCAGTGTTCCTTAGGTTTATAATATGAGGAACTTAACAGGCTACAATATCAGGTCTTAAATAAAATTAACTACCCATGCAAGATGTCACATTTCCTCATTTTGTTTCTCATCCGTTTTTAAATGGCCTCTTCATCAAGTTGCTAGTCTGTAATTCATTAATTTACTTTTGATATCATACTTTGAGAAGAGGCCCACATTAGCATCATGTTTTATACCAGATCTTTATAGAAAGCCAGTCCAGAATTTTAACCATCTTGGTAAATATTGAACGACATTAAGATAGCAGGCTTTTATTTTCCTAAATATTGCATTTTACAGCAACTACTACTCAGATACTTTCAGTACTACACCCTCAAAAAAAATCCATGAAGCGATGACTTAGAGAAGCTTCCTCACTGATCAGAGTCCATCATTTTTACACCTCAGACTTTGAACTATCTTTTTACTAATGGTTTTTGAGACAGTAAAATGTCATTTCTTGAACTGGGCCTTGTAGAATCTTACAGGCTTGGTGATATATATGGCTTTCCTGAAACAGGCTGCAGCTGAAATTGATATCATGTTTTATTTTTGCTCTTCAAACCGATGGGACTTCTGTGGCCATTTTATATACCTTTATTGAGGACTTGTCATGCTATTTCGTGTCTTGTTTCTTTTGAGTGGACTGTTTGATCAGCAACCCATCCACCCCCGTTTTTCATGTCGTCTCTGTGTAATGCCTGCATGTAATCCTTTGAACTTGGCAAGATTTTATTTCACTCCCATTTTTCCTTTGTTTTCTTTTCCTCTTAACCTTTCTCTACTGATGAGAATTTTAATTTTAGAATTGCTAACCATCCCTTCTTCTGGATGAATAGATTAAATTTAAAGAAGACAGATATGCAAAAACCAAGAAACATTTTGTTCATGTTTCTTTTCTTGTAGCCTCTTCGGGGTTTTTTGTTGTCTGTTTTTTGTTGTTTTTGTTTGTTTTTTGGCTGCCTTGACCCCCTTAGTTCCTTTTGATTTAATTGTATTTTCCAGCACTTTCCAATTGTTTGAATTGGAAACAAAGCCTTAATAAGAGTTCTAGTTAATTTTCTGTCTTGTAATTACCGATCTCATTTTTCTGATAATTGGCCACAGCAATTATATGTATATTTACTAATCACATAGGAGGCTGTGCAATTGTATCTATCTGCCACCATTGATAATGACACGCATATTGCAGAGGTGCTTTTATCATCTTCTTTTTTCCACTACATCAAAGCTATTTCCTCTCGTTCTCAATAATGAATACATGCATGCATTTGACACAGTTGTGTGCTAGAGAAATTGTTTGGCTCCCACCAAATGCTGCATGCTCTGAGTTTCTTGCCTGCAGCGCTGGAAGGTTGTATGTAATGATATATTGCTCATCCAAATGGCCAAAGCACTCCAAAGCACAGTGAGATTAAAATAAGTCATTCCTTTGTTAATTTAAATAGGTGCATGTATCATACTTTGCAGGGCACTTTGTGTAGGGATGTCAGGGAGGAAAAAAGCCGCCGAAAGGTATTTTTAATAGCAAATGAGAATAGATGAGAATGGAGTCATTTGCAGCTGCCTACTTTATGTGGCTCTCTTGTTCCAACTGTAGGTCTAATGAGATGACTGTTAAAGTACTCTGCAGTGTAATTTCATTACATCCTGAGCTGTTACACTATAAACACAGTGGTGCTCTCTGTCATTCTTGGAAAAACTCCTAAATTCTTAAAGCCTTCCTTTGCAAATGGTAATGGGGTTTGCTCTTTGTATTATGTGGTGGTGGTGGTTTGTTGCTGTGTAGTTTTCTGCTTTTTTGACTGACTCCCACCTCCATCCTAGTTTTGGTTGGTGGTCAAGTTGGGAGTTTTTCATTGTATCCTTAATTCACTGGCTTTCTCATATGAGGAGTCTGCCTAGACTGGCAAATAGGCTGAAATTCCTTTTCAGGAAACAACTTCCCCTATAAAAGCCTTTCTATTAAAGTAAAAAAAAAAATTTGATCCAAATTATTCTGTTAGGGGCAAACAGTAAAGAGCAGTTGAATATACAAATAAATGTAAATAAAAAGGAAAGTGTAAATAAATAGCAAATCCACTAAAAGAAACAAAGGTCAACACAAGAATAATTTCACAGCTCTTTGTTAATTACAAGACCATTTGTGTGTTACTTAAATAATCATTAATTTCTCATTTACACTTTCCCTACCTTCTCTCCTACCCTGTGGCTATCATTGTCCTTTTTTCACCTCCCCTCTCTCTCAGCTCTCATGTTTCTCACCATTGTAAAATATGTGTGGCTTTAAATTTGGCATCTTTACCTAAATGTGTGGAATAAGGTAAAGACAGTCTTTTTAATTGGGTGAGGCCTTATTCTCATTGTATTCATCTTTATACTCATCCTTCACATGGGTGGGTGGGGAATATAAAGAAAGAGAAGGAACTGTTGTGACTTTTGGTGACATGTTTTTCCTCCATCACAGGATTCGCCCGTCCTTCCAGTTGGAGAGTTCTCGGAGCCATTTGTACATTTCATCACTCAGTGGTGAGCCCGTTTACAAACATGCCATGCCCTCAATGTAAATGATACATGCCATTAACTCGGCAGCTCCGTGAGACCTTATGGCTCTCCGTGCTTCCTTTTGGAGACAGGAGGGACTTCGGGGCCTTGGGCAGATGGGGCAGCAAAGCTGAAGAAATTGTTTAAATTATGTAAACGTTATTTACACAAAGGGTCATAAGCATACTTCAGAGCCTTTTTCCTGATTTAATAAACTGCTGAAAGTCATGATACTTCTTTAAGCACAAATACTGTTGCCATCCTTTTTTAAAAAAAGAAATACACAATTTTATAGCCCCTATTGAACGGATGTATGAAGCTTATTTTTATTAATGTAACCTCAAGTTACCCATAAAACTGTCTGTCACTTAGTGGAAGCAGCATAGTTTATTAATTCATCGGATTTTCAGTAAATAACTTTTATCTTTGGTTGTATTTTAAATACAATACTGGGGTCCCATTTCAATGAATTTTGACATTTGGAAGACTATGAAAACAGTTCAGCCCACTTTAACCCTTAAAGAACTGAGAGGAGCCACAGGGGCCCTCAGAGCCTCTAGGCAATTCCTTGTCATTTTATATCTGAAGAAACAAGCATTTTACTGCCAAGGGTTCTTTGCCAGCCTTCTGCCTTTTTCCTCCTAGCAGAATGCAGATGTCTTTTATTACCCGTTTCACCATCATTCCCCTCTTCCCTCGTCCTGCAGGACTCATGTGGCCTTGGGAGGCCCAGGTATTCCTCTGCCCTCTCCCTCACTCCAGCACAGAGAATTACCTAGGAGAGAGGAGGAATTCAGGAACATAGGAATCATTGTCCTCAAAGCAGGAGAGAAAACCAACCGCAACTCCTTCTTAACTATGTTGGTCTTCTTTCCCTCCTTCACCAAAGTCCAGAGTCATGTCCACTGGTGGAAAATGAATGGGCAGACCCTACCAGAAGAAACCCTTGGTTCTGTGGTGTGGCAAAGTAATGTTATCAGGATTCTTGCTAACCAAAATCGTTGTGTGCCATCCCCTTCCCCTCCCACTATGATCTGTCCGATGATTATGCTAAAGGGAAACCAAGAAATATTCCTTAATATAAATGTCAAGCTTTATCACCTTTTTGACTAAGTGTAACATGTTACCTCTTAATAAAAATGTCTCATGCAGTTTATATTCCATAGAAAATATATGTGAGGAAGAAATTTTTCTCCCCAATTAAAAAAATTTTATTAACACTGTTTCTATTTATTTAAAATACTTATATAATATTGTGTAGCTTTTAAAAACTATTTTTACTCTGAAAACATTTTATTTCCAAAGCATGCCATGTCGGAAAAAAGCGTACATGTTGATTAAACACTGGAATCCTGAGCTGTTTTGAAGCTCCTTAATGATGTTAGAACCATTACCCAGAAATGTATATCCCTCTTAATTTCCTTTACATGGAATTCTTAAAACACATGGTAATGTGTACCATGTGTTTTACACATGGTAATGCCTCATTTTGAAATGCAAAAATTGAAACACAAACCATGCGATTCCTCTACTGCCTGGAGCGCCTGGTTTGGGCATCACCCTCTCTGCTCCGGAGGAGATGTTGGATTTGTGACAGGATCCCAGTGCTAATCTTATCTCGCTGTGTGGTCTGAGACCAACCTGGGGGTGGGGCTGGTCTGAGCAGCAGGGAGAAAAGTGGATAAGGCTTCACCTCCCTCCTGTCCAAAAAATTAATCAGCTGTTATTTAAAAGTTTTATGGAGACAGAGGGAGGGATAACCTGCATTCAGATTTCCACAGATGTCAAGCCAAAACAGAAATGATAATGGGTAATAGCCTTGTTTTCCCAAGAGATACAGCTACTTTGGAATGTCAGATTAGGACTGTTACCAACTCCACTGGCGAGACAGCTTGAATTAGTTGCTAATGGATGCAGTGTTTGAGAGGTGCATATGGTTATTTATAGGGAAGGCAAATGTCCTCGATGTCATTAATGGTTCATAACTCCGATTCTTGTTTACCAAATGATCATTAAATCTATTTTTAAAAAAGTATTGTCAGCAAATGCAGAGATTATAAGAAGAGTTTTCTTCTTGCTTGTTAGAAGAGTGCCTTATAAAGAAAAAAGCATCCGTGTGATTTTTCCAAGTGATAGAAGCAGCAATCTCTTTTCATGACTATCCCATGGACACTCTGAGTTTAGAACAAATACAGCCATCAAGTAGGCAGCTGCCCACTGTCACCTCCATCCCATGTGTGAGTGCTTCATCACATAGCTAAGTACATGTTACAGCTACTAATTATATCTATTGCATGGAAGACAAGAAATATTTTGCATGAAGAATGTGATTCTTTAAGCAGCTTAAACAAATTTAGCTGTCCCACAGCGGTTTAATGAATTATCAACTTGCCTTGTTGCCAAAACAAATGCAAGTCAAGATAATCTATAGCAACACACTTCTAATTTTGTAGCATTATCTAGATTCCTGACTAGGAATCTAGTCAGGAATATAATATAATATAATATATTTATTATATATTATATATTATATTTATTATATATAATATATAATATAATATAATATAATATAATATAATATAAAATACAAGAAGTATTTTATATACTTCTTGTCATTCGGAGTAACAGTGAAAGAATGAGATGTATTCTCATTTGACTCTACAGTCATGTTTCTTTCCTTACTGTCTTATCCCAATTACCAAAAAAAAAAAGTATATTCTCTAAATATAAGTTTGAAATAAATTGATAATTGAGTCAATAAGAGAATATTGCTGCTTTTTTCACATTAGCTTCAAAAGTAGAATTAGGATACATTTAATTTAAATTCATTCTTTATTTGTGTTGCAAAATATTTTTTAAGTGAAAAAGTAAGAAAAAGCTTTTTGTTTCTTACTCATAATGTCCCCCAGAAATCTGACTAAGTAAAGACCAAAATAAAAGAAAGGGAATATACGTTAATACTTTGGCCAAGAATTGAACATGATGTATTTTGAAAACATTCAAATTCCAGTACAAATAGCCATTGGTAGAAATTATAGCAAAAATATACAAATGACACAGATAACATAAGGGGTTTTTTTCTCTCCACTATAGTATGCGAAAACAGCCAAAAGAAAGGCCAGCACCTGAAGAATTGATGGTAAGTGAATGTTTTTAGTTACATTAGAATTCTCAGTTATATATTTATGTTTAACATTCTGTTTAAAAGTCCAGAATGGAATTTGAAACAGCCATAGGCTCTGAAAAGGCAACATTATTTACTTCATTTGGGTAGATGTTTTTGAAGCTCATATCCTCAGATAATAGTGTTTACTTTTTAAAAACCCACCACCTTTTTGAAAGTTAATGCAGAGCTCTTTTCATTTGCCTCATCAAGGGTCACAAACTTAATGTAGGTTACTCTTTATCCTCATTTGCTATTAAACCTTTTAGAATTCAGAGGATTGGTAACAGAAGATCATCAGTGCAATAAGTTTTTAGTGCAATTCTGCAGAAAATTTCTGAATATGGCATGGAGCCCTCTTAGATTCATGTAGAATGAAATTAAACTGGCTGCAAAAGATCAAGTTAATGTGAATGTTTGGTCTTTCCTCAGAAAGAGACAGCTACAAGGCTGCGAGTGCTGTGTTCTCAGCTCCAAGGCAGCTTTCTTTGATTGCAAATGACAGTTTTTAGTCAAGCAGGGAGAGGAACAGAGATGCTCCCTAACAATTCCCAAATGGTCATTTGTTTAGTGCAGATTGTTGATTTGACAGTGCACAAGCTGTTAGAATAACGTTAGGATTGAGCATTAGTAAATAATAATTATAGTCTGTTCTTTCTAATGTTTTGCATACCATTCCCTGCCTTTAGATTGCTACAGTCAGAGCAAATTCCTACCAATTTTCTTTCACCTTCTTTAAACAATATGCATTTTACAGATACCAGTTTAGAGGTTTTCGTCCTTTGTATTCCAACCTAATAAACAGTTTTAGTGCCCCAACTTCTTTATAATATGGATTTCATCCTCGAATATAAGATAACAGTACGTTTCCTTTTTGCATCATGAATGCTTTTCAGGAAGGTACTTTCCTCCTTCATGTTCCCTGGAGCAAAATCTCAGTTTTCAGGGTAGTTTCAAGTTAAAGATCACCCCTAAAAACCTCTGCAATTTATAACTCTGCAGGTTTCATGTCTAGAATAAACTGGTCTCTTTTTTTGGTCTCTGTGATGGTTGGGAAATTATTGCAGTTAGTCACATTTGAGAAAACTTGGAACAGGTTCTAGAGATGGAGACCCATTTACCTTGTGCATTATTATGCTATGGCTGGATAGCTCAGCTATTAAAACAAAGGAATAGGGTTTCATAAAACAGATATTTGTTTGTAAATGCATGTTTCAATGCTGCAATGAGTTGGCCACTTATAAATAAAACATCTGCAGATCACACATACGCCCATAAATGTATATGGATGTATATGTTGGTAAGGAACACCACTCCAGGGTGGCACATCATAAAGACAAGGCTAAAGGGTGAGTACTTTCAGTGCCTTGAAAGCAAGTGATGTGTGTGTGTGTATGTGTGTGTGTGTGTGTGTGTGAGAGAGAGAACATAGGTATTTAGATATATCTCTTTACAACTCTATACCCTGTTGTGTGCTGTCCCACATTTTAAATTAATAAATATCAATAAATCAATAAAATACAATGAAAAATGTAGTCACAGGAAGCACCATTCCATACTTAATTTAACATTATTTCTAGTACTGCTCACTGTTTGATTTTAAATGAATGCCTTCCCAGAGGTATAGCAGTGGTGAGGCACCACTGCTTTGGCAGGGCTCAGTGAGGAGGCAGGGAACAATAGACTATATGTGAAGCTGCTGTGGTCAGAGAGTGAGCCCTGCCTGGACTTTGGAAAAAAGATTGGGCCCAATAGGGGATGGGAAAGAAAGTGGGTTTTCCTTTATCTTAAGGAACTTAAGCCACATCCTAGGGGCCCAATCTAAAGGAACCAGCCTCTTTATTCCTTCCAGCGTATTAATGGCTTTAATTTTTCCTTTTCTCTCCCCGCCTACAACCTATTTGATGGTGCTCCCATCTGGAAGCCGAGAGACTCCTCTGGAATGCATGAACTATAGAGCCCATTTGTCACCTGGGTGGGGGCCTGTGCCTTTCACAAAAAGAGCAGTTTATCTCCCAAGCATGGTAACTCCAGCCAGCAGGGTACCAGCATGGGCTGCTTCAAATGTGAGGCCTGCAGGATTGTCAAGGTTTCCCCGTAGGCCTCCGTTTCCAAATCAAAGAAAGAAAATTAGAGATGGGCAGCTGGAAATACTGGAAGTTATAGATTCACTATTTGGGAACTCTTATATGAACTCCAGGTGTGACCTTGACCAGTGAACAAAGCAAGTCTCAGCCTAAGTAAATCAGAATGTAGGACTGGTGGGCTAGATCACCCTTACTCCTGGGTCTGGGCCATGCGGAGTGGGCACTTAGGTGGTGAGGTCACTGTTTATACCAGCATACCCCTTATCGAATCATAAAATCATCATCTTGGCAGTTTTTGACCATGTCAGTCTTAAAGATTAATGTAAAACTCAATGTTAGACTTTGGAGACCATTAAAATATCAGTGTTAGAACTCATTTAGTTGTTTAGATATTTTATCCCCTCTACTTTGTATGGTTGTTCTTATGATGGTTTTCGGTCTTTATATCCTAAGTGGAAGTATTTTAAAGTTGGACCAAGAAATTCCTTTAATGCTTACATTTTGGGGAGGCCAGGATACGTTTCAGCTGCTGTGGTTTTCTGGCATGTAGCCATTAAGCTACATCAGAAGTTCTCTCAAAAGTTTTATCAGCATCTGCATCATCCTAAGAGATTTCAGACCCCATTAAATAATTGAATTTGTTAGTTGATATACCATTGTGCACAGTCTTGTTCTAGACTCAGCAGAAGATATAAAGTAGAGGAAGCCACACAGATAACCTTTTGGAGCTATAGCAAGTATACAAATAACTAGAATGAAGTAACTAGTATAAAAGAACTGCAGGGTTCTGTGGAGATCCATTTGGGGAAATGAGGAAAAACTGGGTAGAGAAGGTAGCATTTGAAAAGGGCCTTTGGAGGATGAAGTGAATTTTAATAGAGAGCTTTGAAGGGGCCATTCCAGGCAAAGGAAACAGGATGGGCAAAGCATGAGTGTATCTCGGTTTCAGACATTTTCAGAGCAATGTGAAGCCTCTAGTGCCTGCTGGAACAGAAACCTCTTCAACATTGACCTGGTGGAGTTCAAACAGGCAACATATTCACCACCAGCTGGGCAATCTCTTAAGACATTCCACTTCTATACAAGGAACCCTGGGAATACCACACTTATCCACATGGATCTTTTTTCTTGAGTGAATTCTCTTGAATGGTCTCCCGTTCATGTATAGGGAGGTCCCTCATCCTTGGGAAAGGTGTGACTTTCAATTCTTTAAGAGCCTATTGCAGAAATCAGGAGTCAGCTTTAAACCCTGCTTTAAAGGTAAACTAAGCGTGCAGGCAGCCAAGAACATTCAGCATACCGACAGATGACAGGTAGAACCCCACCCCCACCCCCACCTCCACTTCTGCCTCCAATTCTTTTCCTGGATAATGATTCCATTATTAAATAATCTGCTTTTAAATCACGCTGCTGCAACTCCCAGGAAAGACCTGTGTCAGTGCTGCCCCAGCTCTGTGAACTGGGACCAACAAACTTAGGGACAAATTTTCAGACAGTAGAGACCCTGAGGAGGTAGCAGACAGAATGTCCAGCAGGCCTTCAGAAAAATGCAGGGATTCCATGGCTTATGTGGGAAAAAGCCAGCCCCTTGCCAGTCAGAAAGGATTGGTGGGACTGCAGCAAGAGGGGAGACAGCGACAATGCAAAGATGGTAGAGAAATTTCCCTTAAATGTCTAATCAAATTGAAGGATGCAAAAACATAAAAATCAGACCCTTAAATTCAGGGACAAAGACAACCTAAGATGAGAGCATTAAGATGGGAGTTCAGGTTGGTTTTGCTATTCAATTTCTGTGTTTAAATATTTTTAAATAAAAGGGGTATGTGAGATATTACTGTGTAGACCATTTGCTTCTCTAAACCACAAGGAATTCCTTCTGAGGAATTAATCATCCTTCAGAGTTATTTGGTAGCTAAGGTCAGGATGTGACTTAGCAGGGAGAACCTCCATCACATCCCTTCACTGTGTAACCTCAGCCAACTCCCCATCCCCTCTCCACTTCAGTGTCTTTATCTGCAAAACCGAGGGGGCAGCCCTTGACCAATGGTCTGTGACTTTAGGAAGTCAGAACCCCAGAAATTACATCCGAAGTTATCTATGCATGTGGAGATGTGCCTTTTCATCCAAAAAGAGGAATTCATGACTGCTACATTTTTCAAAGGGGACCCTGACCCTCAATGATTGTTAAGCTCCCTTGCTTCTGTCCTTTAGAGTTACTTGGCCAGGAGCTGACTGTAGGGAGGGAAGTGTTCACTCAGCGGGAGAGTGCTTGCTTGAGGGTGGGGTGGGGTGCTTTCTATGGGGTTCAGCAGGGCTTTGCACCAGCTGTCAGGCAGCCCTTTAACTTCCCTGCCTAGCCTGATTGTGGGCCTTAACTTGAACGGGGAAGATGTGGGCTGTGGGCACCCACACAGTTACAATTTGGGCTCAGAGTACGGTAGATCTTTCTATGCATTTAGAGTGTTTCCAGAAGCTTTCAGTGTCTAAGCTCTATTTAATGGAATCTATGCATAGTAAGTAATCAGGTCAGAAGAAGCAGCATCCCGGTTTGAGATCAATCGCCGGCTAATACTTTATCTAGGCCACTTTATTATCTCATGCTGATCTGATTCCCATTCTCCCCCTCCTTTGTAGCATGCACTTCGGCTGTGGTAAAAGTACGTATCACATACATATTAAAAACATATACCCATTCTATCTGTATGTAAATGCGTGAGGCACAGCTGGATATTGCAGAGGAGTTTGATTTACTAATAGTTATTATCTGTTCTAGCTGTTCAGTGGCAGCGAGAATTTCAGAGAAACAAGCTGGCGAAGAAATTGTCTTTATGCTGTTACTATACTGCTTTAGTGATTGTTTAAAAACATGGGTTTTCTCCTTAGGTTCTAGTAATGCCTGTTATTTTGTGCATCTCCTTGTACATTCCAGAGTAGGACATCCTTTAAAGGCGTTGAGCATTTCCTCAGGTTTGGTTTTCAATTCAGGCACCTAAAAAGAAACACAGGATGCAGTTTGCTATTGAAATTTGACATTTTGCTTAGACAGCAAGTAAATAGTGGCATTAGAAATACAACAAGTTGGCATGGGTCCTAGAAGGCGGGGTATCAGTTAAAATCAGAATAGCGCTCTTGGATTTTTTTCCTTCATGTCATCCCAGCAGCTGCAAACTTGAAGGCATCTCATTTCTCAGCTAAGGCTTTATGTATAAGAGGTGGTAATGTTTGGGGGCTAATAAACACCAAACTGCTCTAGAAAAATCTGTTTAAACATTTAATTACTTACTAAGAGATGTTAACTTGTTTAACTCCTCTAAATTAAATTGTCACTGGTAGCTTTTCTGCTTTTCCAAACCTGATTGTAATTACATTTTCAGATAGTATGGTTGGTTGTTCTCTCAATTAATCAAGGTATATGATAAATTGCACATCTGCGTGGTCCCTTTAAAAATCAGGGTAACCATGATGTTAGATTTTTGTCTCTCCAACACTCAAATTCCAGTGTGACTTTGGGCTTCACACCAAATGGCTTTGTTTCATTGTTAGACCCAAATCTTCTGATCACTGTGAAAGACAAAATGCACTGGACAATTAAGAAGATGATTTTATTTAGGGCTATTGCAGTAGGGAGAGTGTTTATTAATGAGGAATGGCTCAAAGAAAAGGGAGGGTTCTGAGGTCTTATGAAGGCAGGTAAACAAGGGGGTCACCAGCAAGTCTTAGAGAAGTCACGAGGAAAGATGGAAAAGGATCTTACCTCTGTGAGAGCAGGGTGATCCTTTGCGGTTAGCAGAAGGGTAGGGGGATTTCTTACCTGTTACTGTTTACTAGAAGCACGGGGCTCAGATCAATTCAAAATGATCACCACATTCTACTAAACGTGCCAAAGATAAGTTTCGGTTTACTTTGATCCGGGGCTTACCTGTGCCCTGAGCGCAAATATGAAGAAAGGTGCATTTCCATAGCCCCCTTAGAGAGTGCTCATCCACCCTGTGCTTGCAAAAATCTAAGCTTTTTAAAATACTAATGATGGTTAATAAATTGTGAACTTGGATGTAGTTCACTACAGTTAGGTATTGCCTGTGTCATATAAAGTGTGTTTTAAAATGAACCTTTAGGGCCAGACTCCTAATGTGTCTGGCCACTCATTCTTGTAAACATCATTTTGTTTTCAGTTGTTCATTTGGAAGTAGCTCATTAGCTATGCCGCCCAGAATTTGCAGTGAGAAATACTGGCTGGGATTGTAACTTCAGCTGAGTATTTCCATCATGCACAGAAGTCATCACAACAGCAAGGGGGCCCCACGTAGGGTCCAGCTGACAACCATGGAATTTTTTTTTAAGTTCTGAAGGCCATTAAAGTCATCTGTTTGTGTCTGCTTATAAAGAGGAACCCACTAGTAAAGAAGTTGATTTTAGCTTTTTAATTGCATATAATTACATCGGCAGAATCACTGTCTGGATACTTGAGATCGCACTAAATCAGACAGCTTTAATTTGAATTTTTGATGACACATTAGCACTTCAGCAAGAACAGAGAGATTATAACCCTAAGAAAACAGGCTTTGTTTTTCCATAGATGTGACCACTTAATCTTTTCACAAGACTTTAGCAGATAAATATGTGTGTGTATGTATATATCTTTATATGCATGCGCATAGCAAGAGAGATATAAAGTCTGTCCTTCCTTGATCATGGTGATCTGACAGTTTTAATCTCCCAGTTAAGCATAGCTTTTTTCCTCCATCAGTCAAGTCAGATCTCTTAGTATGATGATGCCTTGCCTGTTTAAGATTGTAGTTATTTGAACTCATGTCTGTAATGCCTCTTTCGTGTTTTATTGGACTGTCATCTTCCTAGTATCTTGTTTCAAGGCACAGTGAAGCTGTGTAGCATTCATTGAGCACAGGAAGAGTTTGGTTATCTTGGATGCAGTAAAGTGGATCAGTTGGGCTGCTCTTCAGTGCCATGCCAGATTTGCGGCAGCAGGAGGCTAAGGTGGGTCTTTAAAGTATGTTACACTTTAGTTCCTCATTGGCCATGACTCAGCTCATTAGAACTTTCTGTTATTTGGGTGGTGCCCTCAGCCTAAAAGAGCCTCCTCTCCCCTCCCCTGGAAGGTCTTGGTCCTCCTCCCTGCGGCTTTTCCCTACTCTTCGCCTTTACAGTTGCTTTCTTCCTTCTCTGAAGCCCTTCGGCATGTATTGTGTCTAGGTTGGAACAGCATTTAATTATATATTCATCTTATGGCCACAAGTTAGTCCATGTAGTACAGCGGCTCTCAACCCTAGCAGCTCATCAGAGTCACCTCAGAGGTTTAAAAGGCAAAAGAAAAAAATGCCTGGATCCTAACCTAGATCAAAGAAGCTCTGGCCAGGGAGCAGATACTTTTTTTTTTTTTTAACCTTTAAAGTTCTCTAGGTGATTACAAGGACAGCCAGAGGGGAAACTCACTGGTTTAATACCTTTTTTCTTCCACTAGATTGTAAGTTCCTTGAAGGAGGATCATGATCTTATAATTCAGTGCCTATCCTAGTCTGCTGTCATTTAGGCAAAACAGTGTTGGTTGCACATGCTATTCTCTCTAATCCAATCCAGTAAAACACTGTGCAGATAAAGTAGACACTAAACAGATAGACAAACAAGACATGTATCTGGTTCTCCAGGAACTCAGAGTAAAGCTGAAGAAATTAATCCAAGAACAAGCAATCCCTGGACATTACAATATACAGTATAAATTAGGGTGGCCACACTAGAATACATGGCCAGATAAAAAAGGTTTTTGTTTGACTTCCTGCTAGGAGAGGTCATCTAGGTTAGAAAATTTGGTGCCAAAATAATAAAATTTCTAGGATGTTCCAATATTTGCAGGGATAATATTCAAAACATTTAACAACCAGTATAGCATGAGGATTACCGTTCAGAACCAACACCAGGGTTTAGCCATCCCACCCTGGATGTATGGACAGAGCTAGGAGGTGCTAACCAGGTGGTGATCAGCAGCACATATGATCTTTGGTATGCATTCTGACCACTTGAGAATTTACCTCAAGCAAGTAACTCCACATCCAGAGGTTATTAGAGAGCCAAAACCTAGAGGAGACCTCCTGGCTAGCACCATCTTTGCCTGTTAGATTGATGACAGGGGACCCGAAGGTTTTTATCTGTCAGCACATCAGATGCATGCCACCCACTCCCCAGCTCTTGGGAATAATGGATTCAGTTGAAAAAGACCAGAGACATTCAGCCGTTTGTGGGAGAAATATAAAAGGATCCTAAAGCTAGTCCCTGGGATTTGGGAATTGCTGTTGAAGGTAGCAAAGTTGTTTTCCTGTGAGTACACACCGATAAATAGATGCAGTTCTTATCAATTATTAACCAGTCTAACCAGGAATTTTAAGAGCTGGGGAAAATATTAGAAAGCTCCTATTTACAGTTGTGCCAGCTGGATTTGTTTAATGGGTTGTTTGCTTTTTAATTTGTAGCAGTTTTGAGAGAGACCTTTGGGGATTGTGAGTCTTGTGGTTTCAGATACAGAGTTATTTGGGGGGCCAAACCTGCCTGCAGATAATTTGAGGTTCACTTGGCCATTTAGAGACTGCAGAAAGGCAGTAGAGACATTTGGGCCTACCGTCCTCTATTTAATTTTCAAGATTAGAATTAAACGTTAGGCCTTGGTCTGCCGAGAGACATTTGCTGGAGTGTGGACTAGTTTCTTTCCAGTATCCTGGTTTACCGTTTCTCTGTTCTCTTCATATAAATGGTCACTGATTCTGAAGTAGGAGAATAGGTACCATTCATTTATTTGTGCAAAAATTCCCTTGACACAAATGAAAATGGAATTTTCAAATGTAACCCGATTAACTCTTAATTGTTAGCCTGTGTGTGTCTTAGCTTCCTCAGAAGGCTTCTGAATGGCCTGCATCTCTTTCTAAATTTGAGGGGGAGGGGGATTCAATTAATAGCAGGACTTTCTAATTGTGGGATTGGTGTGGCGTTGACAAAAATTTGTATAAATAGGGTACTATTCCACTTAAGAGGGCTGTGCTGAAACATTTTTAATTGGATTTTCATGGTGATTGACAGCATTTGATTATGACAGTAACTTTATTTGGCTGGACTGCTTTAGCCTCTTGTTCAGATTTTTCCATCAAAGCTCTTTTTTATCCTCTGAATCCCCAGTGGAGCAGCAGTCATTGTGGAAGAGCCTTTTAGCACCTTTGTTGTAGCCATCCCTGGTGATGATTGGGCCCAGCTGGTAGTAGATAAGAAAATGTTCCTTTCACAAAGAGGCAGTGTCTCCCGCCTCTGCGGTTTCAATAATTTTAAGAGCCCCCAAAACCTGTTGAGGATTAGAAGTAGCTTTAGATGTGAAATGAGTGTTAAGTATTAGTAATCGGGAGATTAGGGCCCCAGGGACAATGAGAGATAAACAACTGCAATTAAGGCAAATCTGCCGATGTAAACAAAATTTAGCAGAAACAGATGCCCTAACCATTTTGGGGGATTGATTTGAGGGCACCGAGGAATCGATTTTTGTCTTGTTTACACTTTCAAACCCCTGTGATATACTGGAAGGCTAAATATTTCATACAGCCTGATTTTAGTTAATTTTTTTTTCAGCGCCTCACAGTAGGCGCCTCTCTTCTCACAGTGACCAGGCCTGAGTTTATTCAGCATTCACAGGGAGCAGCTAATTGTCTATGAAGGGCCCCCGTGTTTAAATGGGCTTGACAGGAATTTAAATTTTGTTTCAATCAACCCCTGTGCTCACAGCCTGCTCCAGTTTCTAATTTTTAAATTAAACATGACTTTTTTTTTAAGCCACAGCTTTGCCTCTGGAATACTCTCGCTCTAACTCTGGGGAAGGCAGATCGGCAACCCTGGAATGCTGGTTTATGCAGGGCCTGTGGCACCAGCTCTGGCCTGGAAAGTCCCTTCTTTCCTCCCGTCAGGGAGGTCAGCAGAGCTTCGGCTGGGCGCTGTCTCCTTCCTGCCTTCAGAAACGGCCCCCTTTTCAGCTCTCCTGTGCAGGCAGCAGTGCTGCATCATCTGGAAAGTGGGTTAAGCACCAAAGGAAGGTGTAAGGATGGCTTTTAGGGGACTGGCTGAATTATAACCCACTGCACGTCTGGTGCAGATTTGTATTGCAGAAGCCTTTTCTACTGTTGTGAGACATGGAGAGAAGCCGATGTGGGAATCACAGATGTGCATTTCAGTCTGCACTCGCCATTTTTATGTCTTAGCATCCGCTCTGTGCCCAGCATCCTGCCTGACACCGAGGAGGCAGCATGTCAGCCCCAAGTCCTGACCCCCCAGCCAGCTCACAGTCCAGTGAGGAAGGTGAGGGTAGACACAGCCAAGCACAGGATAGAATGCGAGAATTGCCAGAGACCCCCGCTCACCTTCTCCTCCCACCCTCACCTACCCCTTCACCTCAGGCCACTCCTGTGGAGTCCTGTGCTCCAAACTTCTGGCAGTCCCCAGATGCGTGAGGCATCCTCACACAGTCATGTCTTTGCTTGTGCTGTTTTCTCACTGCCAGATGGTGAACTTCTCCACCTCCGAAACCCAACTGGCACAACCTCTGTGAAGCTTTGCTAAGCGTGCTTCAGTTGGGTTGAGGACTTCCTTTTGCCTGTCACCCTTCACCCTGGCTAATACTTCTGTTAGTGCACTCGTCACGCTTTGTGGCAGTAACTTGTGGTAACAGTCAATAAAAGAGACCACAACCCCTCGAGGAAGAGATCATGTCTTATCTTTGTATCCTTAGCATCTAGCCCAGTCTCCAGCCTGAGTAGAATGCTCAAATATATGGTCATTGAATTTAAATGATATGAATTTAACAAGTGAAATGAATTTCTGCTAGGGGTATCTGGGGAGGCTTTGAGAATGGAGTGACAGGTGAGCTGGGACCCACGGACATTTGGGTATTTATGTGAGTATATTACTTTTCTGCACACAGATGTGAAAGGCAGCTTATATCATAAGTAAAAGTACCAGAGCCTCTAATAGCCACACTAGCCAGTATTCATACTACAATTTATTTTCTCTAAACAAACTTGAAGAGATTGAAGTAACAATTGCACCTAACTTGGGGCTGAAGATGAATCCAGAAAGGATCCTGTTTTATAATCTTTAAAAAATTGATTTATTATATAGAGAGAAATGGATCTAAACATAAAACATTTTAAACACTTAAGTTAGAGCATTCTTTCATCTAAGTTATCTCATTTGACCTTCACATGAACACTATAAGGATTATTCTTATTCCCATTTTACTGATGCATAAACTGGGGCTCAGAGAGGTTAATTTCCTTGCCTAGAGTCACACAGCCAGGAAAAACACAGGACTGTCCTACTGCACAACATCAAAGCTACACCCATTGTTGTATAGTAGGCAGAGGATTGTTATTGTGGTTTAGAGAATTTCCACTAAGTCAAACTATTTCTTGCAGTTAGAAAAATAAAGCTAAATACAAATACAGGACCACGCAAAGAAACTTGTAGGATTTCAGCAGAGTGTGCTTGTGAAGCCAATGCCCCTGTAGGATGCTTTGCTCAACTCCCTCCCTATGGTCCCTTCCACCTTGATGCCACAGGCTGCATCTGCAGGGCCGTGGTCGAGGCAGAGAGCAGATGGCTGCACACACTCTCCACCCATCCCGAGGTGGCAGGGTGGCCTGGTTGAAGCCTGAGCCTCAGTAGAGACAAAACACAAAAGAGGAAGTAATTACCAACAGTTTGCACCTGGTCTGTTAGTTGGTTATCTGAGGGGAAGCTGTGAGAATTTATGTAATCATTGTTTCTTTGGTTTTGGCAAAAACTGAGGGCAGAGTGTGTCCTGACAGCTGTCTGGTCACAAACCTTTCTGCCTTTCCACTTCTGCCATCATGGGTATAGAAATGGGCAACTTCCAAGAGATGATGTTCCTCAAGTTTGGGAGAAATTACCTTTAACTCAACAAACTTTTTACTGAGCACATTCGTGTTTAGCTGAACTCGGAGTATGGGCTGTGCACCAGTGGTAGTATCTGAACTGTTTGTTTGTTGTTTTTTTCCCTGAGACAGGGTCTTACTGTGTCACCTAGGCTGAAGTGCAGTGACATGATCTTGGCTCACTGCAGCCTCAATCTCCCAGGCTCAGGTGATCCTCCTACCTCAGCACCCACCCTTCCTTGAGTAGCTGAGACTACACATGAACAACACTATGGCTAATTTTTGTATTTTCAGTAGAGACGGGGTTTCCCCATGTTGCCCAGGCTGGTCTCAAACTCCTGACCTCAAGTGATCCGCCTGCCTGGGCCTCTCAGAGTGCTGGGATTACAGGTGTGAGCCACCGTGCCCGGCCCCGAACTGTTTCTTAAACACAGGAAGATAAGGAATTTGTGCCAGGATATAAATCAAGCCTGTCTGAAAGCATTCTGTTTAGTTCAGTTCAGCTTTTTGGAGCAAAACGTTGTGAGCGAAGAAAGCTGTTTGCGGTTCACATTGCAGCATGGCTACTTGTATCATTGCAGGCCAGCAGCAAGCAGTTCACAGGACGACTACTTGAGTGGCACAGCTGTAGGGAATACAGAGGGCTATCAGACACTAATCCAGCAAACACAAATCCATCATACATGCAAACAAAGTAGTCAGGTCACACAAACAGGAAGCCAAACAATCGGGGTCCATCTTGAAGGGAGAGGGGAAACAGCAAGGAGAAGACAACCCACAGATGTCCACACCAACACAGGTGCTGGAGGTGTGGAGGCAGCAGGGGACCTGGCATGGAGCCATGACCTCGCTCATCCTATGACCTTGATGGAAGGAGGGGAAAGGTAGAAGGGTTTGTGATCTGACAACTGGCAGGATGTGTTGTGCGTAAAGCCTGGAGAGGCTAAGGATGGTCTTTCAAAGCTTGCAAATCAGTCTATCGTGTGAATGTGAGCCAAGAAGCAACCTGGGAAACTGGAAAGAGATTGAATTGGATGTCAGAAAATATAGCTTCAAGTACAGGCACTACCTCTAGGAAACTGGGCAGGCAACAGCTGTTTACTTAGCCCATCTGAGCCTGAGCTGCTTCATCTGTAAAATGGGGTAATGATACCAACTTCACAGGGGGCTTTTAGCTGTTAGGTTGTTTTTTTTTTTTTTTAACTTACAGAAGATGGAGGTTATGAAAGTGTTTGTAAACTATGAAGTGCGAGACATACATGGGGCACGAGGTCATTCAGCCTCTTTGGGTCATGATTTTCTCATCTGTCTGATGTTCCTGGGTATTTCCAGCTTGTTGCCTCTTGGAAGATACATGTGTTTAGGGAAGTTTAATGTGACTTAGAATAAATTATATGTATGTCGGATGTTTGCAATTGGTGTACACTGAATTGGTAGTCTCTTGGGGTGGTCTCTGTGGTTGAAAATCCAAACAAGATGAAGCACATTCCTCCCCACTCACTGGAAGCCATAACTTTTCATGTCTGTCCGTTATTATTGGTAAAATGTAATGAGCATCTTGTTGGAGGGAATTATTGTAAACCAGTTAATCAACAAGTATTTGTTGTCCAGGTCTGTGAGGTGCCATGATGGGTTCAGAAAGAATATAAGAAAGACCTATGTCTCAGGAGCAGACTAGACATGCCCATTGGCAACATTTAGAGAAGGTAGATGAGTGCCAAGCTGCTGGCTTGGGTGGTGCGGGAGCTCGGAACAGTGGCCGAGGGGCCGTAGTAGTCAGTGAGGATGCCTGGCTCGGGCCTGAGTACAGAACTTGGAAAGTGGTGGTACAACAGAAAGCCAGCTTCTCCCCTCCCTCTCCCTTCCTCTCCTAGCTGTCCATCCTGCAACATGTTACTGAACGCTCTCCACCTCTAGTTCCTTATCTACAAAAATAGAGTATCGCAAAGCATGAAATTTAAGTGAGATAAAAATGTTAGACACTTAGCACAGTGTCTGGCATAAAATAAGTGTTCAATAAATGGTAACCATTTTTATCGTCATTGTCATCATCATCACTGCTAATAACAAGAGGGAAGACATTCCAGGGAGAGAAAATGGCACAGGCTGAGACCGGAGGGAACGAGGACAGTGAAGAACCCACCCTAGCCAAAGCAAAAAAGACCCTTGGAAATGATGGGGTAAAGTTAGCTGCATGGGGCCAGCGTGATCTGGAAGGGCTGTGCACACCAGAGAGTAGTGGGGCAGTTGGACGCTCTTGTTGGTTCTTAAGCAGGGAAGTGGCTGGTCAATGATAGACAGATAGGCAGGCAGGGCGGACAACAGGACTGATTCCGCCTGCCCCTGGTGGGACAGACCCTCTTGTTGGTTCTTAAGCAGGGAAGTGGCTGGTCAATGATAGACAGATAGGCAGGCAGGGCGGACAACAGGACTGATTCCGCCTGCCCCTGGTGGGCCAGACCCTCTGGGTGAAGCTGATTCGTGCATAGGAATGTCCTAACCCTTTGGCTGTTTCTCAAATTTTGCGAAGGTCTCTAGCCAAAAGGATGGGAAACCGAGTTCAGCGCTTGTAGCTGTTTGGCAGCATGTCACTTGCCTCTCTTTCTGCATCTTCTTTTCTGTGTCCTTTCTGTCACTATCAGGGAAAATCATTAGTATGCTAATCTAGCTAGCCGTCATTTTATAACTGACCTTTGCTAACCTGCCTTTGCAATTTCAGGAACTATGTTTGACTTCTCTAAAAGTAACCTTAAATTGTAGTCTTGTAAGAATTCCAGAGCTGTATCCTTCACTCCTTCTTCTAATGAGGTTATGACCAAATGCTCATTATAATTGCTTTAGACTCCTTTTAATTTTCAAGCTTATTAATCATAAGAAGAGTTATTTAAAATTGCATAAATTAATCTTAGATTAAAAGCCCATCAAAGCCTCGAAACAATTAAGAATAAGTAGGATTTCCCTGGGGCAGCAAGTTTTATTTTAATATTGTAGTCAGGTGGATATCAGAACCTTGAAGTATGGTAGTGATTAATGTATGCAAAATTTAAATGAGATTTTTTAAATGGCAAATCTAAATCACATATTGACCTAACTGTAGGCTTTAACTGCATTGTCTGTCATATATTTAAACTGTTTACTAATCAACATTTTAATTACAGCATGTGCTGGCAGACCCTAGGACAAATAAAATCTAGCATTTAAAAATGTTACTGCAGTCTATTACCCAAAAATAATAAGGCTCTTAATAAAATTGGGAAAAAATGGAGGAATGAGAAAACAGTAAACTTTCTTGGCACAGCACCGTCCTAAGGTGTGGAGACTGTTCTGGATACTTCTCAGCCCCTGCTCTCACCTTGAAATTCTGCTGGTCTGAGGCAGCTTCCTCTTCATGGAACTGCAAGTGTGTTGCCTTTGATGTTGATTTATATGTAATTAGGGAACTACTTTGCTTTATATATTTGAGTCCCTGGTTGCAAGCATTATTTACTTAAACAATGTATAGCTCTGGGGCCCCCAGGCCTTCTCCCCTTTTTTTTATATGGATATAAGATGTTTCCAGAAATTTGATTTGGCCTCAGCCAGTCAGCAGCCTTTTGTCCTGCCTTCCACTCACCTCCTTGTATCACTGCTGGGTTATACAGGCTGTCCCCAGGAAGGTAGCCTCAGGCTGTCTTAAGTTTGGAAAGTATTTCTCTATTTTATAAATACTCTGCTTCATTATTGAAGGTAGATGGGTAAGAGAGTCACCTTGAGCAAGTTACTTCACCCCTGGAAACTTTAGTACCCACTGCATGGAAAGGGGATAATAATGACCAATTTACTGTTTCTGTTTTTGTAAAAAGGCAAATAAGGTGAAGCACATAAGCACTTAATATAGTAGTTGGAAAATAATAGGTTCATAAGCAATGTTTATTCCTGCCATCATCCATATTTATTTGCTAAAACTAGTTTTTAAATTATGATTAAAAATTTGGCCAGACATGGTGGATCATGCTTAATTCTAGCTCTTTGGGGGCTGAGGCAGGAGGATCACTTTAGCCCAGGAGTTCAAGACCTGCCTGGGCAACATAGTGAGACCCTGTCTCTACAAAAACTTAAAAACTAGTTGGACATGGTGGCACTGCCTGTAGTCCCAGCTTCTCAGGATGCTGAGGTGAGAGGATCACTTGAGCCCATGAGGTAGAGGATGCAGTGAGCCATGATCGTACCATTGCACTCCAGCATGGGCGACAGAGAGAGACCCTGTCTCAAAAAAAAAAAAAAAAAAATTACACAGTACAGAAGGATATACAGTAAGAAGTTAGTCTCCTTCCAATCCTCCATATCCTCCAGCCCCAATCTCTAGAGATAAGCATTGTTAATAGTAGCTTGGGTATCCTTCTAGAATTTTTAATTCTTTTTATTCTGCACCTTGCTTTTTTACTTAGTGAGTCATTGAGGTCTTTCCATATAATATAAAGATCAACCTTATTCTTAATGGCTGTATAGTATTCCATACTATGGATGTATCATATTTATTTATCCAGGACCCTGTCATAGAATATTTTGACCATTTCCATATTTTTTTGTTATTAAGACAGTGACTGTGTCTCTATGTATACATCTTTGTATACTGGATATGAGAATGTTAGCTCTTCTTCTTCATCTCTTCTGATACTAAATTATCAGATTTTAATCTTTGCCAACCTAATCAGTGGCAAAATGGTATCTAGTTGGCCAGGCGTGGCGGCTCACGCCTGTAATCCCAGCACTTTGGGAGGCCAGGTGGATCACCTGAGGTCAGGAGTTCGAGACCAGCCTGGCCAACATGGTGAAACACTGTCTCTACTAAAAATACAAAAATTAGCTGGGTGTGGTGGGGGGACCCTGTAATTCCAGCTACTCTGGAGACTGAGGCAGGAGAATTGCTTGAACCCGGGGAGGTGGAGGTTGCAGTGAGCCAAGATCGCACCATTGCACTCCAGCCTGAGCAACAAGAGCAAAACTCTGTTTCAAAAAAAAAAAAAAGGATCTAATCGTTTTAATTTATGTTTATTTTATTAAGTATGAGGATTAACACTTCTTTCATATGTTTATTGGTCACATTTTTTTTTCCCATTCTTTGCCTGTTTTTCTGTTGAATGTGTTGTCTCTTCCTTCATCTTGTTGAAGATTGATTTTTCCATCTAGACAGTGAAGGGGGTGGACACAATTTCCAAGGCCCCTTCCCACTTCTGCAGTCTGTGGTCCAGGCCCGAGTGTCCTTTGAGCAGCTTTTACACTACCAAGGTGCTATTTGCTCATGACCTTGTCGAGCAACATTGAGGTTGAATAGCCAATAGCTGGGGGTAAACTACAAGAGAGTCGTTTTCTTTTCCCTTTGTTTGGTTGTGTATCTTTCTTCCACTCTTAAAAAAGCAGGCTTGGAAATTGCAAGGCAGAGCTGGATTGAACTTCCTTTAAAGCAGCCTGTAGACATCAGGAATATTTATTTTTTCTATTTGTTTTAAGCCTGGGAAGACTGTGTGGTTTTCTCAACACTGTCCTGATGGAGCCCTGACCAGCAAGCGTGCAATGCCCCTAGCCCTAATGTGCCATTAATGATAGGTTAATGTACAGTATAATGTTTTTGGGACTACGGGTTCATTACACTTCTGAGTGTGAGGTCTTTCCACAGAGCGCCCAAGGTCCCATTGCATTATATCATGCAATAAAAATACCCTTTTCATATCACACACTAATAAACTGTATTTGAAATGCTGTCTGAGGGCACTGCCGTCTTGTCTATAGGCTGTGCACAAGTGCAACAGTTGGGATTCCTTTTTTCTATTTTGTGGTTTAGTTACATGGAATTCTAAACCCAGAAGTCTGCTCATTCTTGTTTTAAATGGGGAGCAAGTTGGGTCTTTAGGGCTGAGGCTCAGAGGAGGGGCTGCTTACTGAGTGGTGAGGGTCCTTAAGATGTGGAGAGCAGCCTTTAATTCTCTACTGCAGCTGTCAGGAGAGCCAGTCACATAAAAACAAACAAACAAACAAACAAAAAACCTGTGTCCTAATGTCTGCCACACTTAGTGCTGAACATATGTTAGGTGTTATAAAAGTTTCCTTAGCAAAGGAGTATGATAAGTATTGCAAAATTTAGGCCACTGATAGTTATGACTATGGAACTGCCTCTGGGCTAGGAATTTCACACACACTGTCCTGTGAGGTTGATGCTGTTCTCCATATTTTACAGAAGACGAGTCAGAGCTAGGGGGAATAAGCTGTGTTGTAGAGAATGAAATCCATAGGACTCCTGGAAACCACAGGTAAATTATTACCTGTCTACCCAGAGAGAGCTCCTCACGCCATGAATAGTCCACCTGTGAGACATCCGAGCTGCAGCTGGGCAGGAGCCAAGCATCTTCTTTTCAAATGCACATGGCCCTAGTGCCCTTCTTAAGTTATTCATACTTTCCTGTGAATTGGCTTAATGTCAGCAGTTAGCTGGCATAAGATGATTTTGAAGCTTTGGAAGAGGAGACTCTTCTGCATTAAACAGGAAAAGGGGCATTGGAGTTGAGGGATGAGGCAGACTGAAGGATCAAAGGGCTTCAAATCACCTGTTTCATATTTTCTCTAGGGCAGACTCTGACTTTGTTATGCAGGGGCTTGTTTTGACCACTTGTGGAGTGTGGGGAAAGACTGACCTGTGAAGGCCAAGAACCTCAAGAAACTTGGGCTCAGGCATCATTACCATCTTAGAGTGCAGTGTCCTTGTTTATAAAATAGGTTATCATTTACTTTCTGATAGGGCTTTTGGAGATCACATGAACTAATGTAAATGAAAGCACCTAATGAGCACCTGGCACAGGGTAAGTGCTCACAACTGGCTGCTATTATATTGCACATCATCACAAAAGGCACAGGTTTGGGAGCTGACATCCAGTGCAAATCCCAGCTCTACCTTGGCCAAATCCACAAATTGAAGGAAGTAACAGTAATGCCATCCAGCTGCTTTATGGGGTTGTTGTGACACTGAAATAAGATAATGAGCTTGAAAGCCGGTTGTAGAATGAAAACCACTACTCAAATGCTGGTATCAGTAAATATAAGCATTTCTCTCTCCAAATCAACACATTCAAACTGGGTTGTCTTTAAATAAATATCCTTACAGCAAAGGCAGTAGGAGCAGCTATTAGGAAGATTCACTGATCTGTTCCCCTCACCACCAGGGAGAATGTCATGGCTGCAACAAAGACTTAAAATAGCACAAAGCATATAAAAGTCAGGGCAATTCTTACCTCCTACCTCTTCATAACGACAGAGCACCAGGCAGAGGAGGGGCAGGGCCAGGTCTCTGCTCACCTGCATTGGTGAGAAGAGAGCCAATACCTGCTCAATGTGGACAGTATTGCTTAGAACAGTGGTTGGAGGTCAGGTTTGCAAAAGGAGGTTAAGATCAAAGGAACTGTGTTGAAGGGTTGAGTTGGTCTGGTGGAAAGAAAAAAACTAGGACGTTGCTAAGACCCTCCTACAAAAGACTGGACCTTCTGGCTCTAGGCAAAGTCCCCTTAATTGTTATGAGAAGAGTATTTAAATTTCAAGGATAATTAGTTTTTCTCTTAAGGGGTATAGGGTTAGACTAAACCTTTTATTTTCAGATGTGAGGACTTTGAAACACTTGGATACACCTCTCAGGGGTTAAATCTGTCTTTGGGGCTACCAGGACTTGAAAAATGTTGCTCTGTATCAAGAAAACCAGAAGTGACAAGTTCATTTAAAAAGCCTGGTTTGTCATTGTTTATCTAATTTTCGGGGTTGACACAGAAAATTAAACCAGCTGACACTCACTCTCTGACCGTCTCTCTGGCTCATTTCCCTGGTCCTTTCCTACCTGACCTTGCAACTACAAAATGCTCCAGACCCTAAAATATAAAACTTCCCACTGAGTTTCTGAGTCACCCTGCAGTCATTCCAAGATTATGTCATTGGATGTCATCCCTAATGGTATTAAAAATCAAGATGAAGTTGTAAATCTGCTCTGTGAGATATTTCTTTTCCGCCCCCCGCTTTGACCATAAATCTTAAAAGTAATCAAACTCTCTGCAAAGAAGCCAAGGTAAACTTGGGCCCAAAGCGGCCCCGTATGTCTTTAATGAATTCAGAGGATCGGCAAGCTTGTCTGTCCCTGTGAGATCACATGATGCTTCATGGCAAACTTTACAGAAAAGTGGGCAAAGTGAGAGCCTTCATTGTGTTTAATATGGATTTTCTAAAACTCACATGGCAACATCATAGGTGGATGAGCTGCTCCATGTAAGAAAATTATTCAGATAACTGTAGTGTATTCTTTATAAAATCAAACTTTAAAAAATTACAAGCAAGAGGTCTTAAATGTGTTATAACACTTCTCTATCCTCTTAAACAGATTACATGCATCAGGATTTAATTTTTTAAAAAGTTAAATTTACTTCCAGCTACTCGGGAAACTGAAACAGGATCATCTGAGCCCAGGAGTTCAAAGGTGTAGTGCGGAATGATTGTGCTTGTGAATAGCCACTGTGCTCCAGTCAGGGCAACACTGTGAGACCTCATCTCTAAAAAAAAACAAAAAATTCTTTAGCTCATTATTATGGACATTGTCTATTTGCCATGTTCTATACCAGTATCTCCTGATATTGACACGAGTAGGGCCATTTGTCCCTAGGCTGGTTGACCCCAAGCTGGTTTTTTGTTTTTGTTGTATAGTTTTGCTAGTAGATGTCATTTCTTGCTGCTGTTCTTGTTCCTCCCTTTAACAGACCTTCGTCTTCTCCTTCTATTTGGCTGTTTCTCTTGTGCTTTTAATTGGGAAATCAGATACTAAGCTTGTTAGAATCAAGTCTAAAATACAAGAAAGCTGGCTTAAGGAAAAGCTTGAGGGACTACCTAAAATTAAAATGTTCAAGTTCTAGTTTAACTTCCATATTCTTAGTCTGAGATAAGGGTGTCAAAGTATAGTGGTCTATAGATTGTAAAGTGCCCGTAGATTTGGAAACTGGCCATTTCACTGTATAGAAAATATACTCTTTGATCACGTTGTATATAAATGTCCAAGTTTGAAGCAATATGATTATTTTGATCTTGAATCAGTAATTAAGGTGGACTTCAAACTGTTGAGGTTTTATTTTCTGAGAGGACCAAAGAGTCATGAATGTGCCAGGGAAAGTCCTTAGGTTCTAAAACCAGACTTAGATCTAGGCACATAGAAACCGCTCCACACATCCATAGTGAATCTTATTGAATTAAAGACCCTCGGTAAAATAGACACAGCTACCATTAGAAGGAAGCTTGCAACTGAATAACTTGTCTTTCTTAACAGTGGAAATAGACTTTGGTTTCATGAGGCTCTGCAGTGAAGGTGGCCAGCTTATTTGTAACCAAAGTGTGCTCCCTCAGTCATTCATTCTGCCCATGACCAGTGACACCACCTTGGAAAATGCAGGTCACACCAGTCACCACCATCAAAAATGCATTTCAGGCTTCTGTACATTTAATTTTCTTCAACATTACCTTGGAAACCACAGTAAATCAATAACAGAATAGTTAAATACCACAGGTTCTTTGTGTTTTGTTTTAGAAAATATTGCTCAAGGCTAAGAGTGAGTTCTATTGATGATTTTTATTTGCTGCTGGGATGCAAAACAATCAGAATTTTCAAAGAGTTTGCTTCCTTTTTGTGCATTTCCTTTTTTAAAAAAGGAGGGGTCTGTTTCAGATGGAAAACATTGGTCGCTAATAGCAGAAACTTGAGAATAATTGGTAATTTTCAATCCTGTAGAAAACTAGACTAGGTCTGATGACTTTGACCTTTGTTACGCTCTTCTTCCAAATTTTCCCCAGCCAGCTCCCTGCACTCCTGACCCTCAGCAGCCCATTCCACTGAGGGTCGGATAACTCTGGAACATCACAGCTGAAAAAAAAAAAAAAAAAAGACGATACTTCATTTAGCGTTATTTACATTTACCCAAAGTTTTGATGTTTTGATGTCCAGTGTCTAGCAATTTTTTCCTCTGTATTTTTTGTTGATTTGATAGCAGCAAAAATTTTCCACTTTGGCTCAGTCTTTGTGTAAATGGTTTGTTTCTCCCTGTTAAGGAACTAGAAAAACTGTTACTAAGATTTTAAAGGGGTAGCAGCCTTTACTTAATTGGCTGCTTCTTGAAATAAGATGAGACAATAGATATGAAATGCTTTGAAAAGTTAAAACTATGATGATAGGACTCTGAAACCTCTGATGCCCCCGCGGGGGGTGATGCTTTGTCAGTGCTCATTGGCACCTTGCCAGCCACCACCATTATCACTTCTCCACTTCTCATCATCTCACACTCCCTTTCTGCTGTTGTGAGTCGTCACTCTCAGCATTTTTCAAATGTTGGCTTCATATCATTCATATGGTAGCCCCTTATTTTTCAATTTTGACTGGATTTGTGGTTATGTATCTTTTTTCCCTTCTTGATATTTACTTGTTTTCTGTCTACCAATTTTGATCATCTTCATGACATCTTTCTATTTAATTCCTTCATGTTCTTTATTATTTGCCATCTTATGATTTCTTTAGCTATGCTTTTTGTTCTTTTTATAATGTATTAAACACTTAGCTCATAAATTTTCAATATTTTTTCCTAATATATGCCTATAAAGCTATGAACTTGCCTGCTAATATTGCTTTAGCTGCATCCAACAAGTATTTACATGCAGTGTTTTCATTGTCCTTCAATTCTAAGTAATTTTCAATTTCAATTAGGACTTTTTTACACCAAATTATTTAGAAGTATTTTTTATCTCCAAGTAGTGAAAGATGTTTTGTTATCTTGTGGTTATTACCTAATTTTAATCCACTGTGGTCAGAGAGCATGCTATGTATAACATCAGATCTTTGTTACTTGTTTAGACTCCCTTAGAACATGGTCATTTGGTTTTTCCCCCCAGTGTTCTCTCTTTGCTTGAAAAAAGTATATATTCTCTAATTGTTGAATGCAATGTCCTATAGACATCCTTTAGATCAACTTTATTGTGTTTCTCAAATATTTCGTGGCTGTACTAATTTCCTACCTGCATTATCTATCAATTTCTAAGAGAGGTATGCTAAAATCTCCCACTACTATTGTGTCTGTGTCTGTTTCTCCTTGCATTCCTGTCCATTTTTGCTTTATATGTTTTAAGGCAGTAATGTTAAGTTGCATATGTCAAAATATTGTGTCTTCATTTCAAAGTATTTCTTTTGTCTTTATGAGGTGATTCTATCTCTAATATATTTTCCTTTAAATTTTATTTTTTGTTGATATTAATATAGCTATGCCATCTTCTTTTGGTTAGTATTTGCTATGTTTGATTATCCTTTACTTCTGTGCTCTTTTACATGAATCTCTGCATTTTGTTGTTGATGTTTTAAATTTTAACTAAGGCTCTATTAATTGATTAATCATTTATATTTATTGTTTATTGATATACTTGAGTTTTTTTGTACAGTCCTATTTTGTACTTTCTCTCTACTTTTTTGATTTCTTTTTTCTTCTTTGTCCATTGTATTGCAGTAAGGTTTCTTTAGGCCATTCTTGCATTGCTACAAAGAAACACCTGAGACTGAGTAGCCTGAAAAGTGATTTAGTTGGCTCACAGTTCTGCAGGCTGTACAGGAAGCATGGCTCAGGGCATCTGCTCAGCTTCTGTTAAGGCATCAGGAAGTTTAAAATCATGGCAGAAGGCAAGAGGGGAGCTGGCACATCACATGGCAAAAACATAGGCAAGAGAGACAGTGGGTAGTGGGGAGGTGCCACACACTTTTAAAGGATCAGATCTCGTGAGAACTCACTCCATTCTTGAGAACTCCACCTCCTGTTCCAGTCACCTCCTACCAGGCCCCATCCCCAACATTGGTGATTACATTTCAACATGTGATTTGAGTGAGGTCAAATATCCAAACTATTTAACATATCCGGTTTTTTCCTTCACATTTAGTTTTACATTGGTTTGGAAATCATATTCTCTTTCTGGCCTCTAATTGCTTATCCCTAAGTTAGCTTCAATTATATATAATAAAAAACAAATAGTAGCTTAAACAAGACAGGAGGGTATTTCTCACTCATGTTAAAACAGACAGGAAGTGGGGTGTCCAGACTGATCTGGCAGCTGCTTAAGGGACATTCAAGCTCCAGCCAGCAGGAAAGGAGGAAAGGGTGTGGAAATGCTTGCCTCTTCTTTTAAGGACAGAATTTCTAGGAACCGGCACACATTGTATCTGTTCACATGGCGTTGGCCAAAACTGACCCCCAGGGAGGCTGGGAGTGCTGTTGCTCTGCTAGGTGACAGTGTTTCCTGCTAAAATAAGAACTCTTACCACAATGAAGAAAGGGAGAATGGATACCAGGGGGCAACTAGCAGTCCTTACCACAGCCCCTTTTCCCCCAGACTTCAGGGTTTTAGAGTTTCTGATCACTCCCTTCTTACATGTTATCACAGTCCAGAATTTCATTGTCCCCTTGTTTTTAGATCTTAAAAATCATTACTGCAGTTGTGGCTTTATATATAGTTACTGCTTGTTCAGATTTATCCACATGCTTGCCAGTTACTTCTCATTGTGATTGTATTCCTTCGGAGGTTTCTTTTCCTTTCTGAAGTACATCAAGAGTTGTGTCAGTATGGTCTGTGAATGGTAAAACAGTCTGAGTTTTTGTTCTAGGATTGGCTTCCCTTTGCCCTAACTCTTGATTGTGAGTTTAATTGGGTTTAGAAGCTTAAGTGGATAATTTCTCCCGAGTACCTTGGAGATATTCTGTTGCCCTCTAACTTCTACTGTTGGTGGTAAGAATCTCCTGACTGCCAAATTGCTACCCTTTCTAGGCAATATGTGTTTCTCTTTGGTGCTTGCATTTTCACTATAGTTTTTCTAGGTATAGATTTTATATTTATTTTACTTGGAAATCACTGTGTTTTTTTAAATTTGAGAATTCACATCTTTCATTGGTTCTTTTTTTTTGAGACAGAGTCTCACCCTGTGGCCCAGGCTGGAGTGCAGTGGCGTGATCTCGGCTCACTGCAACCTCTGCCTCCTGGGTTCAAGCAGTTCTCCAGCCTCAGCCTCTGGAGTAGCTAGGATTACAGGCATGCGCCACCACACCTGGATAATTTTTGTATTTTTAGTAGAGACGGGGTTTCACCGTATTGGTCAGGCTGGTCTCGAACTCCTGAGCTCAGGTGATCCACCCGCTTCAGCCTCCCAAAGTGCTGGAATTACAGGCATGAGCCACCATGCCCGGCCTAAAATGTTTTCTTACTCAAGAGGTAAGGAAAGCAGAGGACAAGGGAGAATCCATCCTTCTGAGCATTGTGTCTTTAAACCTCCATCACCACACAGCCATCAATCACCCCCAGAGACAAACCTTGAATATCTAGACACTTGTCACTGGCCCCATATTCACGGTGTGGACATGCTGCAGACTCCACCTTTCAGGGGTGAGTCCTCAGTATCATCTGGAGCAGATGTCCATTCTCCTCTGGCATCCTCCCTCCTGATCCCTCTGGGCATCTGCGTGGCCCAAAACTGCCGGAGGCAGCCAGCATATCCCCCACTGTACAGCCTGCCCAGTCCTATCCAAGGCCCCTGCCAGAGCAGCCACCACAGCCCCCTTTAAACAGGCCAGTGGCACAATTCTGCCATTCACAAGGATCAGCTTCCTCCGACAAACTCATGAGTGTCGGCACCCCAAGTGTCTAGCCACCTCACCATGGCCCACTGGAGTCGTCCTGTGCCCCATCCAACACCGTACAACACTGGTCCTGCGGCTGCTCTGTAAGTACAGGCCCTAGAATGACTCACAGACACCTCTGGAAACATTTTTTTTCTCCCAGTGGTCCATTTCTGGCCTATTACTCTGTGTAGAAACACATAGATCTGCTCAGATGAAAAGTGGAGAGCTCCTTGACCCTCTTAGGTGCCTGCGTACTGTCTAGGATGGCTAGAGGTAAGCAATTTGCTGCTAATAATTGAATATTTGGGGAAAAACATCTATTTCTATAGCAATTATGAAGAATAAACTCAGGAAGGTTGATTGAAATGACATGTCACAGCTGCATACCACTTCCCAGGTCTTAAAAGGAAATGAAGGGCTGGCAAGGAACCCCCACCCCCAAATATGGAAAAGCTTTAGAAATCAGAGGCCAAGACGGCCGGGCACGGTGGCTCACGCCTGTAATCCCAGCACTTTGGGAGGCCAAAGCAGGTGCATCACGAGGTCAGGGGTTCAAGACCAGCCTGACCAACACGGTGAAACCCCATCTCTACTAAAAATACAAAAATTAGCTGGGCGTGGTGGCGGGCACCTGTAATCCCAGCTACTCAGGAGGCTGAGGCAGGAGAATTGCTTGAACCTGGGAGGCGGAGGTTGCAGTGAGCCGAGATCGCGCCACTGCCCTCCAGCCTGGGCGACAGAGCGAGACTCTGTCTCAAAATAAAAAAATAATAAAAATAATAAATCAGAGGCCAAGAAAGCATGTTCTCAGAACAAATGCCTTGTGTGGAAAGCTCTGCATTCGTGGCATTTGCCCAGGTATGCTCGCTGTGTGGACAGGAAGACTCCACATCTTTGGTGCAAGCACCTCCTCTCACCCCTGTGCCCTCAAGTGCAGGACCTGTGCTCTGTGTGGAGGAATAACCCTCACCTGCCCAGAGTATATCTGTGAAGCACCACCCCAGGGTCAGGTGACTTCATTTGGTCCTTACAACCCACTCCGGGAGGAAGAGAGAGCAGGTGGTATTTGGTGTGGGTGAGGAAGCTGCAGACAGCTGCCCTGTGTTCAAAACCAGCTGACAGATGAGACCCAGAAATGATGGAGAGAAAGTATCAGCTTTACTTCTATACAAATCTGGATTGGAGGATGTATTTACAAGTGTGGCCCCAGTGGCCTTGCTACGCAGAGGTGAACAACTGCAGGCCTCCCGCAGGCTTAGAGCCTGCCTGGAGGCTCAGCATGAGATGGCAGGCCAGACAGATCTGCCCAGTGGGCCCACCCACCCAATGTTGCCACTCCCTCCCTGGGGACAAGGCTCAGGAGTGTTACAACAGCAGCAGTACTTCCATATAGAATGAAGCCAGGGGAAGGGAGGCCCCCTCCACTCTTTAGTATTATCTCTTTTATAGGCGAGGCCCTAGTGGGATGGCCAGGGGAAGGCTGACCGACTCTTAGCCAGGGGCCCTTGCTGTCACTCCACGCAGAGTGGGGGGCAGTGGGGGGGATTGTTATTGTGATGCTTTGGCTTCCTCTTGCTGAGTCACTTATCAGGTCCTCTCCTTCCCTGGCCATTCCTGTTGATTAGCCTGGCCACGCCCAGCCTGGAAGGAAGAGTTGGCCCCAGGGATAGTTATGATTTATTATCTCATGTAATTAATATTATCAGGCTGCCCACTATCCTGCCACTTGTCAGCAATTCAGCAGACAGTGGAAATCTGTGCATCCTCCCATAAATTATTTAAGTTCTCTAATCTGAAGTTTTCTCCGGGGATTAGATTGGTAGCTTTAAAACTTTAACAGTGGAACATGTTTTATTATGTAAAATTAATGCAAGACTTCAATATTAATGGAGAAGTGGGTTTTTTTTTTTTAGCATGAATGTATTAGTATCTATTGTAGACACTTCTTTTTAAAGTCATCCATGAGACTTAAAGGACAAAAAATTCTGAGAGCCAGGGTCACAAGGGCCAGTGGCAATCTCATATCTACACACAGCTTATTTCTGCATATTGTCTCAGCACAGTGTCAAGGAAATCCTCACTCACCTAAGTTGCCTTCCCAACTTAGGCATCCATCAAACCAATGTAGATGCTTAACAAAGGAATAGCAGAAATGTTTTATTTTACAGTTAGCCACTGACAGCGATGACCAATTGTTCATATGAATCGTTTATGGTAAATATATTGGTCAGACAAATGGTACTCAAACCTTATGGGAACTGACACCATCAGAAACTCAGAGCCATGGACCACACTGCATCCCCCACCCCGATGTACGTGATGGGGCTCAGTGTACCTGGGCTTTGGTGCACTCAACACAGCTTTACACATGCATGTGTACATCCTAAGTGGACGTCTTTTTTCAAATGACCAGTGCACCACAGCAGCCCTCCTAGCCCATGCTTGCCATGTAAGAAGTTGAATAATATGCACAGATCTAATAAGCGGACTCTAAAAGCTGCAAAAAGTAACACCACAGTACAAGGTAACAGATCACCAGTATTCAGTGTAACCCTTTGACCATAGTTGAGTGTATGTTATTTTTTTAAATCCGTTTTTAAAACTGTAGCTAAAAATTTTCTTAACAGAATTTGAAACCGCTGCAGAGCCCCCAAAGCACCTCACACCCTATGGCTCCGCTGGATTGTGAGATCCCATCTAGTCCTAACACTCCATTAGTGTGAGAAGGGACAGAAGTGTTATCACAGCCAAGCGGGCTGGAATCCTAAAGGGAGATGCATAGAGCCTTCAAGCAAGGCTCACAGGTCCAGCAACGAAAGGCAAAGGGATGGGCAGTGGGTTGGCATGTGGAGGTCCCTTCGGCCTCTCAAATCACCATTTACAGGGCAGTCACCTGATCACAGGGCTGCCCTGTCCCAACAGCAGCTTGTTGGAGTCTTTACTAGGCCAGGCTTACTGCTTCAACAGGTTCATGAGTCCTTGGCCTCCTATCCCATGCAGCATCCTTGGTGGGAGAGGATGTGCTTGGTGCTCACCCTGAGGCAGAGCAGTCCTGTGGTCCAGAGAGCCACCAAATGTCTAGAGCAGCCACAGCTTATGGAGCCATCTCCCCAGAGAGACACCACCAGTAGGCAGGCAGTGTGGTGTCTTCCGTGGTAGAAGAGTGTCCTGGGTTTAAACTCTAACTCTGCCACTTTCTCCATGACCTTGCCACATAATATCAAGCTTCCTAGAGCTTTAGTTTCCTTTATAAAATGGGGGTGCCGGGAGGGTTCAGGAGAGCTGTGGTCAGATGTAAGGCATTCAGCCAATGCCTGTACACAGCAAGTGCTCAGTAAGTAGATGTATACATACAGAATATAGAAGTCACCTTTTCATGAGGGCATACCACATGCAGGCATTGCACCAGGCCCTGCAGCCACACCAGCAAGTTATTAAATTATTCAAATGCATTATATTCTCTAGAAAGTTATAGAAAGAGATGAAAGTATGGGGACCCCAAATAGGTACATTCCTATTTCAGAAGAAGCTCAAAGCCCAACTAAGGGCAGACAGCGAGGTGTCATTAAATGAGCACTGGACTGGAAGTCCAGCCCCACAGGCCTCAGGCAGCACCCACACACTGCAGCAGGCTCGGAGCCTCCATTCTTGCCCACACGATGAGCACACCAAGCCCTGCCCCCTGCCTCCACGTGGGAGGGGCCCGGGAGTGTCCTGCTGTCAGTCCATCAGGAAGGCATCTCAGCACAGTGGAACATGTGGCCAGGAATTAGGGACGTTAGTACAGAGGCGAAGAGTCAAACTAGTGACACACTGACTAATGCCCAGGTGGAGGAGGGAGCGGTGAGCAACCACAATTCATCTTCATGAGAGGGAGCGGTGAGCAACCACAATTCATCTTCATGACTATGATATTTTCACCAATGTCCCTCATTGTGCTTCTCAGCCCTGTTGGTGAGGGTGTCTGCCCAGGTGATGCCGGCACCTCCCCGACTCTCCCCTGTGTCCCACTTTTGGAGTCATCCTGCCTCTGGCAGCCCTGTTCCTTTCCCTTCATTGTGTCTCCATCTTCTGTGGCAAAGTCTGTGGACTATAATAACTTCAACCCTCGTCAGTTTAATTGTTGCAATTGGCCCTGAGAGAATCCAGGGAATGAGAGTGGCTCTCACTGCCTGGTGATGAGGCCAGCAAGATCTTTCAGCAGCTCCAGCCTGGCACTGCCAGGTTCCACAGACATGGCTGTGCAGAAATGGTGCTAACATGCTTTCCTCATGAAGGACAGAGGCCTAGATGCCTGGGGCGGTCACCGTGGGTGGAAGATGCTCTTGACAAGCATCTATATTGGTGCCTGGGTTCCAGGGAGCTGCACCATGCCGCGCTTCCGTTGTTCCTTGTAGCCTGATGGGGCTGCAAGAGCTTGCCTGCATCTGGATTCCTCTGCCTGGGAGGGATGTACGTTTCACCCAAGCCCAGGGGAGGGACCAGCCGCAGGGGCTGGAGACTGCAAGGAGCCTCGAGGTTGGCTGTCTGATTGCAGGCACAGGAGAGCAAGGCGTTGGGAGTCGGAGACCCATGTTCTGGTTCTAGCCCAACTGCCTGGTTGGTTGCCCTTGGGCAAGTTCTGCACACTGAGTGTCAGTTTCCTCTTCAGCACAATGGAGATGCATAGCTGTGTGTGGGCCACAGTGAGCATGGGAGCCAGTGGGCACATCAGGACAAACCTTTGGCAAATGCCTAGCGCACAGCACTCCTTGTCCAAGTCAGTCCCTTGCAGAGTGGTGTAAAGCATCACGGATACAATGTGCCTCATCAGTAATACGAAGGAGATGGGGTCACCTCCCAGCTGGACTTGTTATTATTTAGTGTGCTATCTCCATCCATCTTTAAGAGTCTGGCCTTGCCAAGATGCCTAGGGCATCTGGCTGTGTGGAACTCGGGCACCTCTGGGTGGCCAAGTGAGTTTTGTGCTTCCTCCCAAATTCTCCATCAGATTTTGTTTGCTTGCTAAACTCATGAGGAATGCCTGCATTGTGCATGTCACAGGGTTAAGGGTGTCAGTTACAGTCTAGGAGGAAGGAGAGAGCCACACCTGCCAGGGTCCCAGGGGAGCCAGGCCAGCCCCGAGAATACTCCAGAATAGAAACCAGGAGACATGAGCTCAGTGCCAGCTCCTAACCCCTATCTTCCCTCCCTGGGCCTCAGTGTCCTCTCCTCTAACATGGGGGTCATGGTGTATTTTCCCTGAATCCCATGCAGGGCTGATGGGAGGAGGGGGAGTCAGTGACTCTCCCAGTGTGTCCAGGGGACAGTGCTGATAGAGGTCAAGACCTGGGATGGTCTAGGCTTACAGCCTGCAGCCCTGGTTGCACCTCTGGCTAGGCAGGCCTGAGTCGCCAAGGTAGAAACAAGATGAGGGGGAATTGCAATCTGAATATTGATTCTCCCGCCTCTATCCAGGAAGAGCCCAGGGCAGTGGGTTTGGGTTACAGACTTGTGGTTCAGTCCCATGTCTGGGAGCTCAGGCAGGTCAGCTGTGACCCTGCAGCCTCCATCAGTAAAGTGGAGGTGATTGTGCCCACCTGTGTGAGTTAACACTTCTTTGGCTGCAAATAACAGAAACCAGCCCCAGCCTGTGAGGTGCCTCACAGGATCCTGTGACCGTGTGGACCCTGCAGGCAGAGACGCTGCCAGGCTCTGGGTGTAATGGCCCCAGGGTCTCCAGTGCCGTCACGACCCCCCGCCTGCCTGCCTCTGGACAGCACCTCCTGCTCTCGGGTCCTGCACACTGGCTTTCTCTGTTGTGTCCAGTCAAATGGTGGTGAACAGCTGCCAGCAGCTACCAAGTCCACAGTGCACAGCCTAGGACGCTGGGTCCCCTCCATGTCTGTCCCCTGTGATTCTCCCTGTCAGGCAACCACCCTAAACCAATCAACAGTGGCTTGGGACAAAGGCAGTGGGTCCAGGTCGCTTCCCTTGCAGGTGGGGTAAAGTATCGGGGATACAACATGCCTCAGCAGCAGCAGGAGACGAGGTCACCTCCCAGCTGAGGAGGGCAGGAGAGGCCGGCATCTCCACCGGAGCTGAGTATGGCTGCAGCCGAGCAGCCCTCTCCCCTCGCCTACCCGGGCACTTGGGCAAACTGCCTCCCTGCAGTGCGGCCATCCGCCCTTCTGGAATGTGGAGGAACGCCTCTACGCTCCCTCCTGCAGTTCCGCTCTGCTTGTTCCAGAACAGATGATAACAGAGATGGAGCATATGGGCCCCAAAGTCACCCGGCATTCTGGGAAAGTGACACTGTGTTACCCCGGGCGTGGGGGGAGGGGCCCGTCACTCGTGAGCACAGCTTCTCCCTTTGTTCTTTAGAAGGGCACGAGGTCGCCCCTCCTGAGCCTCCTGAGAGGAAGTGTGCACGCTTGGACTTTGGGAAGGATTTCCTCTGTCTAGGCAGCGATTTGGGAAAGCAGCCGTGGGGTGGGCATATATATGGGGAGGAGAACACGTGGAAGCCAAAATCCAGTCCTTCCTGGGCCTCTCCTGCTCAGGCCCCAGACCAAACCTCTGCCATCCACAGGGCCACACCCAGCCTGGCCTCCATGGCCCCTGTGCCCTTAGAGGTCCTGCAGGTGTGTCAGGAGCCTCCCAGAGTGCTATGAGCAGATTATGGGAAGTACCCAGCTGGGCTCCAGGCCTAGCTCCACCCCAGTCTCAGCGGGTCCCTGCCCGGGGTTGAGTGCCTTGGCATCTTCAAAGCCGAGTTTCCTCCTCCTCCTCGCAGCTCTGACAGTGCTCTGTGTGCCTCTGAGACAGACCCACGCAGGGTGTCCCCAGGGCAGGTTTCCCAGCCTCGAATGAGAAGGTTGGGGGCGGGCACTGCATCAGCCTAGGATGAGGCGGCCTGAGCATTCTCCTGTCCCCCACAGGTCTGACCTGTGGTCCAGAGGGGCCATGCCGTCCCCTGCTCTACCCAGGCCTGGTCCTTGACAGCCCCTGCAGGCGCTGAGGTTGGGACAGCCAGGGTCCACATCCCTCCTGGCTTTGTGATGAGCTCGTGGCGAGGCCGTGCGGCTCTTTAAGCAGCCTCTCTAGGGCTGCAGTCAAGGCTGGGGTGTGCTGGGAAAGCAACCCTGAAAGCCCAGCCTGTGCAGGTGGAGGACAGGCCCAAGAGGGGCTGAGGAAGCTGGAGGGAGGAGAGCTGGGGGGAGCGAGGAAGCGGCCGCTGGACGGGGAGGGAGAAGAGCTGGGGGCAGGCACAGGGCGCCCTCATCTCCCCCATTCTCTCTCCTCGCTATGGCTCCCCGAGTCTCACCATGCAAGCTGCACAGTTTTGGGTAGGAGAGGAAGCCACTTGGTGTAAGTTCCTGGGCAAGAAGCCACTTGGTGAAGAGGAAGAAAAAGAAGGCTTTTCACTTTTCCTTTCACCTCTGACTGTGGCCTGGTAACCCTGGGGTTGTCCCTGCTTTTTTCTGACCTTCCCTGGGAATTCCCAGGAGGCCCTAAGATTGTGGATGTAAATCTTGGTGCTTCAGGACAGCAGAGAAGAGAACTGGCTAAATAGAATCTGGTCTGCCTGTGTGATAAGTGGGTTAGAACCAGAGGCAGGCCACAGGGCAACAGGGCCGGCCCCTCCAGAGTCCAGCCCCCAATGGAACTTCTCACCAGGAACCCAGAGATCCTGTGCACAGCCCAGCACATTCCTCCCCCTCCCCTCTTCCCCTGACATGTTTGCCTTCCCTCCAGTTGCAGGTGGTGACTTCTTTTTATAGGAGAGCTGTAGACAAAGGAGAAAGCTAAAAGGGATTGACATAGCCTCTGACGAGATGATTCTTTGGTCTCTGGGCAGCAACTGAACTGGAAAGCTGGCAACACAGTGCCAGGCCTTGGCTGACTGGCCGTGCGAGTGATGCCGGGCAGAGGAAGGGCCGGGCAGAGGAAGGGCCAGGCAGAGTGTGCAGCGAAGACAGGCCCTCGCCCTTAAGCACCTTCCAGGCTAGTGCGAGCCTCAGGAAGAGGTGGCAGAGTCTGAGATGTGCCAGCCAGCACTCCAGACGCTTGGTGCTGACTACCAGTATGTCACTGCTCGTCCCTGGGCCTCAATTATCTAGGCCGTGAAATGGAGCTGATAGCCTCCCTCGTTACCTCACAGGGTTACTGGGGAAAGAGATCAGATCCAGGCTGAGGGCAGGCCCTGGAAAGTACAATGAGCGCGGGAGTCCGAGGACTGCCTGTCACAGCCTCCTCCTCTTCCCCGCAGGGCCACCCGTTCATCGTGCAGTTCAATGATGGAAATGCCGCCGTGGTGTCCATGTGGGTGTGCCGGGCACTGGAGGAGAGGCGGAGCCAGCAGGGGCCCCCGTGAGGCTGCCGCAGGGCACTGAAAGCCCAGGACCAGTAACCAAGGAGAACAACCCACCGGTCGCCCTTCTCCGTATGCTGCCTGCGCCAGAAGAGCTTTGCTGGGCCCTGGCTTCCCTGCCCTCGCCTTCACCTCTGTCAGCAGGTGGCCTTGCCTGGGGAGCCCCATGTGTGGCCCACCCCACCAGGCCATCCCCATACCTTCTGGTTTGAAGGCGCTGACACTGGCAGAGAGGTAAAGGGTGGGGCATTGAGAATGGAGGCTCCCAGGGCCCCTGCCCACTTCTGTTTTCCTAATGTTTTTCTCTATAAAGGGTCAGGCCCGTCAGCATCACTGATGGGAATAAAAGTATTAATGCTTTGTGACAGCCTCTGCCATAAGAGTTGTGTGGTCCAGGGGGTCTGTGACCCCCCCAGGGCTGGGGGCAGGTGGGATCTCCACTTCAGCAGGGATGTGTGTGACAGTGCCTGCTGCCTGCCCAGGCACCTGCAAGCCTCCTGCTAGCTCCTCGCAGTTGTGCTGAGGCCCACAGCACAGCTCCACTGTCAGATGAGAAACAGAAGCACAGAGGCATTGGGATGGGTCCCATGGCAAGGAGTAGGCCCGGATCTCAGGCCCCCGCCATGAGCTCCTTACTGGAGTGCCAGACACATCCACCTGACCTGCGTGGCTGAGGAGGGAGTGGGCTGTTCTGAGAGGCCCTTCTCCACCCCAGCCCCACCCCTGCCCCTCACTGCCCTTGACCCCACACCTGCCACCTCTCACCTCTCAGGAAATCCCCTCAGCCACATGCCAGGTAAGCCTGGCTACCCCCATTTTGCAGGTGAGGAGCTGAGGCTCCAAGGGGCTCAGGATTCCACTTGAAGGTCTGAATAGCATCTCAACACGTCCAGAAGCAAATTCCCAATCCCCCACCCCACCCAGACCTCCTCCTACTGCTTTCCTGTGTCAGTAAATGGCATCTCCATCCTCCCAGTGCCCAAGCCATTTGGCACTCCCCAAAATGCCAGGACATGGCTTTGACTCCCTTTTCACACCCACATCCAGTCCTGCTGTCTTTGCCTTCAAAGAATATTGGTTCCATCACCCAAAATTCTCTCTTGACTCCAGCCAGTTGGTCTTCTTGCTGCTCCTTGAACATCTGGGCACATAACCACCCAGGGTCACAGCAGAGACGTCTAGCCATGGAAGGTTCACACTCCCTCCACAGGGTACCGCGTTGCTAGGGAGCCACTGCCCAGCTGGGCTTCCATCTCATGGGTGGGATTGGTGCTATTATAAAGGGTGAGTTTGGAGCCAGGCACAAGGGCTCTCGCCTGTAACCCCAACACTTTGGGAGGTCGAGGGGGGAGGATTGCTTCAGCCCGAGTTCAAGACCAGCCTTAGCCAACATAGTGAGACCCTGTCTCTACCAAAACTTAAAAAATTAGCAGGGTGTGGTGGTGCATGCCTGTGGTCCCAGCTACTTGAGAGGCTGAGGTGGGAGGATCTCTTGAGCTCAGGAGGTTGAGGCTAAATGAGCCGTGATGGCACCACCGCACTCCAGCCTGAATGACAGTGAGACCCTGTCTCAAAAATAAATAAAAATAGTGAGCTAGGGATCAATTGTTTTGATTGGGGTTTTATATGTTACTAGCAGCTAGTATTATGCCAGCTAATGTAGGCCTTTGCATTTGGTACCTGGAGCATGCTTCCCTCATGCATCCACATGGCTCACCTCTATACCCTTCAGGTCTCAGCTCAAATGGCATCTCAGTGAAACCTACTTAACCACTCTAAAATCGCACCCCTCCCGCACCTGCCCTGGGGCCGCCTGTGCCCATTGCTTGCACCATTTTCCTCTACTGCATTCAGAACTGTGTGACACATCACTAATTTTACTTATTTTCTCTTCTGTCTCCTTCCTCTTCTGCCCTTCATTAGAATGGGGTCTCCACAAGGGCAGAAATTCTAGTCTTTTTCACACTGTATCCCCAGTACAAAGAACAGGGCCTCAGCTCTGCACAATAAATGTGTGTGGGTCAAATGGCCAAAATTGTGGAGCTGTGACTCCCAGCCCATGTGCAGTCCAGTGCCCCATGGAAGGGCACCCTATGTGAGGCATCATGTGCTTCCCAGGGCAGAGTCGGCTCATCATCTTTTTAGTAATGCTTTTCAAGGCACAGGCTCCCAGCTTTCTCTGAGCACCTGCCATTTCCCTGGGGTTAGGATGGTCACAGAATTGGATGGGACCCCGGCCAGGAAGACCCTGGCCCAGTGCTCAGGGCAGGGAGAACTGCGGGCAGTGCCCATGATGGACTTTCTCAGGAAGAGGCGCTCAGAGAGTGGGGAAAGCTTAGGGGCTCCCACACGGGGCTGACTACCTTGGAATGTGAATCAGCCACCACCCAGACTAAAGCGTATCCTTATTTTGAGAAGATTCATCCAGCAAACCTGTCAGCCCCAAATCCCAAGTCAAGGGCGGTAGGAAAAGTGAGCAGGTACCTTGCTGGGCAGTGTGCTTAGGGCTCACTGTATCAATTCGTTTAATCCCCACCATGATCCCAGGAGGTAGATGGTGATACGATTATTCTGCCCATTTTACAGATGAAGAAACTGAAACACAGAGAGGCCAGGTGACTTACCCAAGGTCACCAACAAGTAGCAAAGCACTGTTTGGGACCCAGAGCCCTGCTCTTAGCCACAGCTCTGATAACTCCACACACACAGCACACATGTGCACACATGTACACACACACACATGCCCTGTCCTCTAGCACAGAGGCTCCCAAACTCTGGTTTGCCAAGATAATGTTAGTACCTTTGGGAACGGGTCAAGGATCTCTTTGACCAGCTCGCCAGGGATACAGGTGCAGAGCGCCCCACAACAGCACTGAGAAACACTGCTCCAGACGCATGCTTTGGCCTGGAGACCAACTTTCAGGGTGATCTTGAACAAAGCACGTCTCCTGTCTGAGTCTGTTTCCTCATCTGTCAATGTAGGGGTTGATCTCACGGTGTCCTGGAGCTGCTCCCAGTCCTGATGTCCCAGAGCAGAGTTCTCACCATTTGGGTTCATCCTGTGAGCATCCTTGCCCCCAAATTACATCACCCACATGCATGCACGCACAGAATTTTGTTCACAACTCTAGGGTTTGTGGAGACCCTGGAGCTCACTCACTCATGACCCCCTGTCAAGGGCCCCTACTTTGGGGCAGCCCCCAACTATAAATTCCCCTCTGCCTTGAAGTCGAGAAGATGGGGAGCTGAGTGACCCCTGAGGGGTTCTCCTGCTAAGACCCCTCTGGCCGGAGGCAGGTCCCTCTTTGGCCTGTTGAAGTGATTCCTCTAGTCACCGTTGGGGGCCAGAGGCCAAGCTGCCCCTGCCCTCAGAGGTCGCAGGAAGGCTAAGACCTAGAACACTGCAGTGCCTGAGACTGGCCTAGGCAGCATGAGCTCTTTCCCTGCTGGAAAGCCACCCCAGCCCACCCTCACCCCATCCATGTGGCTAATTCCTATTCTTCCTTTCAGGCCCCTCTCAAACAGCACCTCCTCTTTGCTGCCTTTTTTTTTTTTTTTTTTTTTTTTTGAGACAGAGTTTCGCTCTTGTCCAGGCTGGAGTGCAATGGTGCACTCTCAGCTCACAACCTCTGCCTCCCAGGTTCAAGCGATTCTCCTCCCTCAGCCTCCCGAGTAGCTGGGATTACAGGCATGCACCACCACGCCCAGCTAATTTGTGTATTTTTAGTAGAGATGGGGTTTCACCATGTTGGTCAGGCTGGTCTTGAACACCTGACCTCAAGTGATCTGCCTGCCTCAGCCTCCCAAAGTGCTGGGATTACAGTCGTGAGCCACCATGCCCAGCTGGCAGCTTCTTTATTTCCTTCTCTGGATATAGACTGTGAGCCCTTTGAGGGCAGGGATGAGGCTAACTCACCTCTATCCCAGGACCTGGCCCAGGGCCTGCATAGGGCCACCCCAGTGCCTGTGGTGTGGGACGGTAGGAGGGAGGGAAGGTAGGGTGCAGAGATGGGGCCCTCAGACCTGAGGCCCTTGGGGCCTGTCACTGTCCTGCTCGAATCTCTTGCTCCAATCCTCAATATCGCCCACTCACTTTCTAACTGGAGCTTCTGAGAGACCAAACCCTCACTGGAGGCAGCCTCAGGCCTCTCAGACCTTCAGGGGAGCCTAGAAGGAAGTGTTTCCAGGACAGGAGGATCCTCACGGGGCCCCAGTTCACAATGACAGGCAGGTGCCTCCTCTGCTTCTAGGTCTCTGGCTTGAAGGCCAGGAGGCCCTCTCACACTCAGCCCATCGTCCCTGCTTCTGTCTTTGGTTTTCACATGTGGGAAATGCAGAATACAGAATCCCAGGGCTTTGGAGATGTTCCACCAGGTCCATTGGGGCAGAGGAAGGAGAGGTGGAACCCTCTTCTCCAGATGTGGCGGGGACCTTGTGGTCCAAAGTAGTGTGACCCAGAGCCCCTACCCAAGGCCCAGCCCAGTTAGGGGGGTGGTCAGGCCAGTGAGGTGAAATGGATGGTACAGCCTCACTGAGGGAAGCTGCGGGTGCCCTGCCTGAACAGACCCACATCTTTGGGGAGGCATATGCTTCCAGGTGTCTGCACACTCAGGCCAGTGGAACCTCCAGGTGAAGCCTCGGGATGATGCTGGGTCTGCAGGCTGGCAGCCCCTGGGGCCACACAGGGTGGTTCAGAAGGGACTGGACAGCGGCTTCCACGTGGGTTGGAGCCTAGAGAGGGCCATGATGCCACCTCAAAGATACCTTCTGTCCCCCTGACTGCTGCCCAAACTCCCCCTTGGAGCTTCAGCCTTTAGCTAAGTCTGGCCCCTATTAGAATGGGAGCCTGGCCGGGCACGGTGGCTCTCATCTGTAATCCCAGCACTTCGGGAGGCTGGGGCAGGCAGATCACTTGAGCTCAGGAGTTTGAGGCCAGCCTGGGCAACATGGTAAAACCCTGTCTCTACAAAAATTAGCCAGGCGTGGTGACACATGCCTGTAGTCCCAGCTACTCAGGAGGCTGGGGTGGGAGGATCACCTGAGCCTGGGAGGGGGAGGGTGCAGTGAGCTGTGATCGCGCCACTGCAATGCAGCATGGGCGACAGAGTGAGACCCTGTCTCAAAAAAAAAAAAAAGGAAAACCAGAATGGGAACCGTGTTCTCAGTCACAGAAATGTCCATGAGAAAGAGGGGCATAGAGGGAGGATGGAGGGAGGGAAAGACGGCCCCAAGTCCGAGGGTGAGGGAGGGAGGTAGTGCCCAGCATGTGGGCAGAAGGGCGTGGAGAGGGGAGCTGCACCAATGGCTCACAGCAGCCCAACTCCATTCCTGGGGCCAGGTGGACCCCCAGGACTGCACCTGGACCGGGTCCCAGCTCCTACTTTGGGGGATCGGGTGTTTTCACTTCATGAGGCCGGAGGAAGCAGTTCAATCAAAGCGCAGGTGAGAGGCCAAAGGAGGAGGCTGAGGCTGGCATCAGCTCCAAGGTGCTGTGGCAAAGGCAATAGGCGTGGTGATGTGGGGTCAGGAATAGGGAGGAGGAGCAAAGAGGTCTGCAGGGGGAGCCAGGCCAGGGGAAGCAGTAAACCGCTCAGGATGTCTGCCCTGAGCCTGGTCCTTGGTGGGTGCTGGCTGCTCATATAGGAAGTGGGACGAGGTCAGTGGCTTCCATGGCGGAGCAAGGCTGCCGTGGCGCTTGCCGGCTTTGTCATGACTCCTTTCCGCCTTGGCAGAAATCACATCCTCGACCCACCAGAGATGCTCTTCAACTAGTGGGCAGGCAGGGCGGGCTGTAGCTGGCAGTGGGTGGAGCCCCTGAGACAGCCTGGGCTGGCACGAGCCACAGGAGTGGATTATTATGCGGGGCAGGGAGGCAGCAGAGCCCAGACCTCATAATGACAAATTTTCTGCTGAACAACCACAAATATTTGCTGTGACTTTGGACAGAGTCTGAAAAAGACTTTGTTTCCTCCCTTGGCGGTATCATTTGTCTTGTTTTGAAGCCACGAGATTGCAGGCGCGAACTTATAGACTCAAGTTTGTCTTAATTGCTGTGGTGTCACCACCTCTCTGGCAGATAACAGCACAATGAACGAGTCGATGGGGCTGAGCCCTCCAGGTCCTTCTTCTAAAGTGAGACAAATGTCCCTCCTATAAGCCCAACAGTCCATCGGCAGCTCTGTCATTTATTTATCTCCCTAACAGTTTGCATTAACTTGCAAGGGATAAAAAGTCTCTCCTGCCTGCAGACTTAGTTAAAAGCATCCAGTCAAACTGTGCTGCTGGTCCTTCCCAGGAATTTGCTCTTTTTATCTTTTCTTCCCGCTTTGGGGAAGAGGGGTTGTAGGGAGAGCAACAGGGCAAACACTGGGAGCAATAATGAGGGCAGAAGTATGGGAATAAAGTTTTGAGATAGAAAAGAAATTCTATTTGTCTTGTAATTTGAGTTGCACGTGGCAAACTGCCTTCACACTGGTCTCATTGGTCTCCCAGCTCCCCTGCAAGGGCAGCAGGCAGCAGGATCATCCCCACCTCTCTGTCTTCCAGTCCCTGTTCCCATCACAGGGGGTGACGCTCTGCTCCCTGAATGTCCAGAGCCCTCTCTGCCTCTGAGCCTCTGAGCCATAGCATAGGCTGTTCCCTCAGCCTGGGACACCTTCCTCCCGTCCTCTGCCTCCTGCCTAATTTCTGTTCATACTCCAAGATTCAGCTGAAATGCAATTCCTATGGGGAGGCCTTTTCCAATACCCAACCTGATCTGGCCCACCCACAGGAGCCCAGCCCACAGGCTACCGTCTCCCTGGAGCTCCTCTGTCGCTGCCTGACTTCTCTATATTGTCCTTCTGTGTTTTCTTACATCATCTATCTGCCTCACCTCAGTGAAAGCCCCAGGAAGGCAAGAGCTGGCTCAGGGCCTGGCATTCAGGAGACGCTCGAGAAACAGTGGTTAAATAAATGAAGGGGAAGGCAGGGTGGGAGGGGCTTCAGGAAACTTCAGGGACCTGCCCCTGCCTGCCTCCAGCCATCTAGGTACAAGTTATTTACTTACTTATTTGTTTGAGATGGGGCCTCGCTCTGTCACGCATGCTGAGTGCAGTGGCGCGATCTCGGCTCACTGCAGCCTCAGCCTCCTGAGCTCAAGTGATCTTTCCCCTTCAGCCTCCCAAGTAGCTGGGACTACAGGCATGCACCACCATGCATGGCTTATTTTTAAAGTTTTTGTAGAGATGAGGGCTCACTGTGTTGTCCAGGTTGGTCTCAAACCCCTGGCCTCAAGCAATCCTCTCACTTCAGCCTCTCAAAGTGCTGGAATTACAGGCGTGAGCCATTGCACCCAGCTGGGAAGAAGATGTTTATAAAAACATCTGATGAGATTGTGGCTGCTCTTTCACTTTCTATTACTCTGTATTTTTCAAATGTAACTCAGTAAACATATATTATTTTGTAATAATAATAATTTGTTTTAGAAAATGTTAAATCTCTTGGTCAGAGTCCCAGCAAGGCAGTGGGAGAGGCGGGATTCAATGCAAGTCTCCTAATACCCAAATGGAACCCCTCTTTTCTACCCCACGGCCTCCTCGGTCTTTTTTGGCAATCCTGTGGGGGAGGCAGAAGAGTGTAGCTATGAAGGCTGGGTGCGGTGGCTCACGCTTGTAATGCCAGCACTTTGGGAGGCCAAGGCAGGCGGATCACCTGAGGTCGGGAGTTCGAGACCAGCCTGACCAACATGGAGAAACCCTGTCTCTACTAAAAATACAAAATTAGCCAGGCGTGGTGGTTTATGCCTGTAATCCCAGCTGCTCGGGAGGCTGAGGCAGGAGAATCACTCAAACCTGGGAGGCAGAGGTTGCGGTGAGCCAAGATCATGCCATTGCATTCCAGCCTGGGCAACAAGAGTGAAACTCTGTCTCAAAAAAAAAAAAAAAAAGAGGAAAAAAAAAAAAGAATGTAGCTATGAAGGGCATGGGCTTGGAGTTACACAGACCTGGGTTCAAGTCTTGGGTCCTCCATTGACTCACTGTGTGACCCTAGGCAAGATGCCTAACCTCTCTGAGCCTCAGTTTCCTCAGTGGCAGAGTGGGGTAATTATAGTAGTGGATGTTGTTGATGTCATTATTAAATCATCCCTGCTACTGACCGTGCTAAGCACAAAACACTTCTAAAGGGCTGGTTTCTGGCCCCTTCCTCCCACCAGGCACTGCTGCCCCACATACACACAGACCCGCATACACCCACTGAAGTCCTAGTGACTCCCCACTTCTTAAATATTCCTTCCTCAGGAGAAATGGGGCCTCCTTCCTCTGTGATGCAGTGGCAGCTCATGGTGATGCTCGGGGACCAACATTCTCCAGCAAATATTGTTGAGGCTTCTACCCTTCCTCCTCCCCCACCCAGTGGTGATTCACTTCGCCCTCTGCATTTTGATGCATGAGATTCATGGGGCATGTGCCACTGCTGCACACCAGCCTGGGTGGAGTGACTGCGAGGAGGTGTTCTGTCCCCCTTACTGGAGTGAGAGTCCTAGGAGAACACAGCCAGCATCTTACAGGGAGGCAGCTGTTGCTGAAGAAACAACTTTCACTTCAGGCAGGTCTGGATTTGAGTCTTAGGGCTACTACTTCCTGGCTGTGTGGCTTTGGGCAAATCACTTCACCTCTCTGAACCTCAGCTTCCTCAGCTGTGAAATGGGTATGTTGGCATCATAAGATTCTTAGGAAAACAAAATGAGATGAGAGATGCCAAGAGTGCAGCACAGTGTCTGGTGCACAGTGGGGACCCAAGTTCCTTAGCTGGTGTCAATAGAAATAGAAAAGTGGCCTCCTCCTACACCACTGCCACCCCCAGCCCTAATCCTGTCCCTCTCCAGCCCCATACCCTGCTTTATTTCTTTTTCACAGCAATTGTCACCACTTGGAATTATAGTAATCTTTCTTGTCCATCTCCCTGCTGGAGTGTAAACTCTAGAGAGCAGGAACTAGCTTGCCTTAATCCCCTACTGTGTCCTCAGCTCCTGACACACAAGAGGTACTGAGTAAGTATTTGATGAATTCATGGTGTCTCTAGCACCTATGCTGGGCCTTGCTGAGGTTTCAGAGAAGTCCTGGGGAGTCTCCCTGCCCCAGTGGGGGCCGTCTGCTTGTTCACTAAAAATCCCAGCAAAGCTGGTACCATCACTCCTGGGGGAGGGAGGATACTCATTTCTCCAGACCAGAAAAGCCAGCAAGGGGTCAAGACAATTTAAAGGAGAGAGAATAATCTTTCAGCAAATAGTGCTAAGGCAACTGGATGTCCACATGCAAAAGAATGAATTTGGATCCCTACCTCACATCATACACAAATGTTAGCTCCAAATAGATATGTTAATCATAGACTAAAAGTAAAGAGCTAAAACTATAAAAATTCTTAGAGGAAAATATAGAAGTAACTCTCACAGCACAGCCTTCTTAGATATGAAGCCAAAGCACAAGCAGCCAAAAAAAAAAAAAAAATACAATAAATTGGATGCCATGAAACTTAAAAATGTGTGTGCTTCAAAGGACATCACTAAGAAAATACTATGAGTAAAAAGACAACTCCTAGAATGGGAGAAGTTACTTTCAAATCATGCATCTGATAAGGGACTTATACTAGAATATATAAAGAACACTTACAACTCAATAATAAAATTACAAATAACCCAGTTGAAAAAATAGGGAAATGATATTAATAGACATTTCTCAGCGAATGACTAATAAGCATATAAAAGATGTTTAACATCATTTTATCAGGGAAATGCAAATCAAAACCACAATAAAGTACTATTTCATACCCACCAGGATGGCTATAATAAAAAAGACAAATAATAACAAGTGTTTTTGAGAATGTGGAAAGATCAGAACCCTCATCCATTGCTGATGTGAATGTAAAATGGTGCTATTCTTTAGAAAAGTAATCTGGCATTTCTTTACAAGGTTAACTATAGAGTTATGGTATCACCCAGCAATTCCACACTTTGGTATATACCCAAGAGAAATTAAAATATGCGACCACACAAAAAATTGTGCATGAATGCTTACAGCAGCATCATTCATAATCGCCAAAAAGAGGGAAGAACCCAAATATCTATTGATGGATGAATGGATAAACAACGTGGTATATCCATATGATGGAATAGTATTTGGCAATAAAAAGGAATGAAGTACCAATACATGCTACAACATGGGTGAACCCTGAAAACATTACACCAAGTGAAAGAAGCCAGTCACAAAAGACCAATATTATATTATTCCATTTATAAGAAATGTCCACAGGAAGCAAATCTGTAGAACAGAAAGTAGACCGGTAGCTGCCTAGGGCTGGAGGGAAGTAGGGAAATGAGGGGTGATAACTAATAAGTACAGAGTTTCTCTTTGGAGTGCTGGAAATATTCGAGCATTGATGGGGTGATGGTTGCACAACTCTGTGAATTACAAAAGAAAATCATTGAGTTGTAGACCATAAGTGGATGGAGTATATGGTATGTGCATGATATCTCAACTCAGGTTCCCTTGGGGTCGGTGGAGTCGGGGAGACTGGGGAATTGTGTGACATGCCCAGAATTCAAGTCCTTCCTCTGACTGATGTGGCATCCTATGGTTTTCCCACACCCCAGAACCTGGCCTCAGAAATGCCTCAAACTGTCCCAGCAAGAAGACCAGACTCCACCAATGTTTAGGCAGCCATCTTGAAGTGATTGGAGGCTGTCAGGGAAGGAGCAGCTCACATGTGCTGAGTGCCTACTCTGCCATGTGATTTGTGCAGGGCTGGGACTAGAGGGAGGACTTACAGGACCCCCGAGACTGAGTGACTTCTTAAGTTTTTCACCCAAGATACCTTACTCTAGTTCCAGCCCTGGCTGTGTTCCATATTCCCAGCACCTTAGTTCATCATTGTGACATGAGGCCAGGCGCCATGGCTCATGCCTGTAATCCCAGCACTTTGAGAGGCCAAGTTGGGCGGATTGCTTGAGGCCAGGAGTTCGAGAACAGCCTGGCCAACATAGTGAAACTCCATCTCTACTAAAAATACAAAAATCAGCTCAGCATGGTGGAGGGCTCCTGTAATCCCAGCTACTTGGAAGGCTTGAGACAGGAAAATTGCTCGAACACAGGAGACAGAGGTTGCAGTGAGCCAGGATCATACCACTGCACTCCAGCCTGGGTGACAGAGTGAGTGAGATTCCATTTCAAAAAATAAAAATAAAAATTATGACATCCCCGTGTCCCTGTGAAGCCCATATGAATACGTTACAGTTGTGGGTTTGGAGACTCAAACAGTGCAAGTCTTGCTGGCTCCACAGCCTATTTTCTTTCCAGCCCTTTCTCTATGATGCTGATGGAGGAACCCCTGGGGAATCCCCTTGCAACCAGGGAAAGCCTGGCAAGCCTGCCAGCAGCTCCCCACCTCCCAAGAACAAGTGTTTTGGAGGTCTCTGCCTGGATGACTTTGAGTCTGTGTGGAGGGTGGGAATCCCAAGACCTAAACATCACTGGGGAGCAGAGAACCTTCTCTTGAAGAACCACATTGGCCACTAGACCCCAACAGGACCAGTAACTGTGGCCAGCAAGTCAAGTGGGACCTGGTCTGGGGCTCACAACCCTCATTCTCAAATGCTCATTTCATTTGCCAAACATGCTGAGTACCTACTAAGTGCCAGGCCCTGGGTATGCAACTGCAGACACAACATTCCCGTGGGAGAGACAGAAACACAAAAAAGTGACCGGGAAATATTAACCCATGAACAATCCAGTGATGAAAATAAAACAGCCATGGACAGAGGGGGATGAGGGCTGGCATGAAGGCAAGCTTAGAGGAGGCTCAGGAGGGGTGTATGCAGGGAGGGAGGTAAGGCAGCCTGCTCTGTGGGGTGGAAGCCTCCGGTGACACTGAGTTTTCTCACTGTGTTTCCATGGGTTCATTGGAAACTTCTAAGTGTCCACACAGTCTCCCCCATGCTGAGAGGACCTTGGAAAGAGGCTGTGGCTAAGCTGAAGCTGATAAGGAGGGGAGCCCCTCACCCCTGGGACCAGCCAGGATGCAGGCAGGGACACAAGCTTGAGATTCGGGAGAGAAGGATACTCATGGGAAAACCTGGGGCCAGCTGGAGATGCTCAGCCACCCTCTTTTACTTTAAAAGATTTTTTTTTTTCTACAGGCAGGCAGGGTCTCCTTCTCTTGCCTAGGCTGGAGTGCAGTGGTGCAATCATAGCTCACTGCAGCCTCCCTCTCCTGGGCTCAAGTGATCCTCCTGCCTCAGTCTCCCAAGTAGCTGGGGCCACAGCTGAGCACCACCATGCCCCAGCTCACTCTCTTTCTCTCTCTCTCTCTCTCTATATATATATATATAATTTTTTTTTTTTTTTTTTTTTTTGGTAGAGGTGGGATCTATGTTGCCCCAGCTCTTCTTTTCCTAATACCTCTGCTCAGGCCTGGGAGGCTTCTCTGTCTGGTTGGAGCAAAGAAGGCTGGTCCAGGGTTCCCTCCTTAGTGTCTGCCAGCCTAACTTGCATCCCCAGGTGCAAGAGAGCCTCAGGAGGGCAGAGCCCGGCCCCAAGACCTTCAAACCATTCCCAAGGCCTCCTGGCTCTCCCTCTCCCCAGAAGCTTAAGCGTCCTAACCTAAGTAGGGCCACCAAGCTCTACCCATCTTCAGGACTCTAGAAGAGAGGTGTTCATGAGCCCCTGGACTCTGGATCAATCCTTCACTCGCCTTCACTCCTGCAAAGTGGGGGTCCATGTGCCCATCCTACAGATGCAGATATGCAGGCCCAGGCAAAGTCCATGGCCCTTCCTGGAGTCAGCAGCGGAACCGGGTCTGGGCCCACCAGGACCGCAATTGTTCTCCCTCCTTTTGATGTTCCCGAGAACAGGGAATCCCCTGCCGTGAGGAGCGCTGGTCTCACCTATGATCCCAGAGAGCCTGGTCCAGGCAGCGGAAACCCAGAGGGTACGGCCTCCCGCCAAATCCGGACCCTCTCCAGCCTCAGTCTCTGGTCCGCAACAGGAGTGAGGTGGGCCCGGAGCTCTGAGGACCTTCTCACCGGCTCCAAGGCCCCCGCCTTCTCACTTTTGGTCTCGGGTTGGGGCCCGGCAGGCCCCGCCCAGCCTCCTTCACTTCCTTGGGCCAGGGCCGCCGCCGCGCCGGGCTCTGCCCTATGTGGCCCTCTGATTAATATCCAGATATTAAGTAAACACTAAATTAGCAAAACTACAAGAAAATTTTACAGCCCTTTGCATTTGGCAATCATTGAGTGTTAATTAGAAATTCATTACAATTAAAACCCTGCCTAAACAGGGCCTGCGCGCCTTAATTACATCTGATTTTTAATTCAGAATACGTGTTTACACAGTAAGCGCTACGTACCCCGTGATTATCCCCAATCCTCTTTATACTGTACTAATTATGTAAATTAAACCTAATTAACTGACGAAAACTGCCGTTAATTCAACTACTAAAAGATATGTGCTTGCGGAGGAGGCGCGTCCGCGCAGCCTCAGCCCAAGCCGGAGCCCAAATGGACGCCACACCCGGGGCACGGAGGCAGCGCGGGCTCGGCCAGTGGGAGGAGAAGCGCGCAAGGCGCAGCTCGCATCCAGAGTCCGGCTCTCCGACCCCTGGTGCCACCGGGCAGCGGATAAAAGAGAGAGAATCTTCAATAATGGGGGTCAGGAAGGCCAAGGGCAGCGACGCCTGCCAGCTCTGGACAGGGCCTCAGGACCCAGAGCCCCCACTGAGGAAGAGGGGTCCCGCCCATCCCTTCGGAGCCTGGGTTGCGGTCCCAGCTCTGCTACTCACTGCCTGCCTGAACCTGAGCAAGTGCCCTGGCTGTGCCAGGCCTTCCTCCTCTACATCGTCTAATGAGGGCGATACTGAAACGCAGCGCTGCGCCCTCCTTACCGTCCCTTCTTCAAGCTAGGCTCTCTCTGCAGCGTGCCAAGCACCACTTTTTGAGTCTAGGAGATCACCTTGCGTCCCTTGTGGGCTGAGGGCCTTGGCTAGGGAGAAGGGCAGGGGTTGGCTTCCACTGCCGGATCCTCAGTTTCCTGCCTGTAAAATGGGAATAAGTGGTTCCTATCTATTCCCAGGGCCCTTGTTGAGAATCGGCTCTGCCATCGGTAAAGTGCGGTCCGCGGTGATATTAACCCGCCGGACGCCGGCCCATAGTAGAGCCCCAGCTCCTACCCCCACGACCTGCTCCCCGGTGCCCAGCCCTGAGCAGCGGGGCTTCCCCAGCCTCTGTCCACGCGCCTTTCTCCAGCTCAGACCAGGGACAGGAACTGGGTGGGTCTCCTGGCACTGGCCAGAGCGCGGGGAGCTGTCCGTAGCTTGGTGCTGAACGGGGACGCAGAGTCGACGCTGCACACCCCCTGGTGCGGGGCGGTACCCTTTGTCTAAGAGGTCCTGGGGGCCCCCCGCGGCCGGGCTGCTGGAAACGGAGGCGTCTTTGGCCCTCGCTGTACAACAGAGGCAGGACAGGCAGGTCCTGCTCAGGGGGACCCAGCCCATCCTCTCTTTCCTCCCACCCCCCAGCACCCTGGGGGCGTCCTGGCTCCAGGATCGTTGTCACCACCATGCCGAATTCTGAGATGCCTTTTAAAAAATCATTAGGAGGCTAAGAATAATTACCGAACGAGATTGTAATTATGGGGTGGGGGAGCCTGGGCCGAGGGAGAGGGAATGAGCTGGCGGGGACTTGGGGGCAGCTCTCGGACTGGGAAGGAAAATAGGTTCCTGTGTTCTCCCCAGGGAAGGTGTGGGAGGAAAGACAGCGGGATAGTTGGAGCGGGACAGAGGCACAGCCTGGGAAAGACACCCGAATGGAGGGGCCAGAGGCAGAAAGAAAGGGGCCGAGCGGGTTCCAGGACTCCCCTGGGAGAAAAGGGAAAGGCAGGGAGATCCGAGACAGAAAGACCGGAACCGAGGAGGGGGAAGAGGGCAAGAACCCGATCTAAAAGAGACCCTCAGAGGAGACAGAGCCCACAAACTTGGGAGAGGTTTTCGGGGCCTAGGAGAACGGTAACCTACGTCAGCCAGGGTAGCCGGGAAGAAGGCAAAGGAGTCTGTGGGCTGGGCCTGCCCTCTCCTCAGTCCCTTCACCAGGCCTGAGCTATCGGTTTGCGCTTCCAGAGTCCCTTCCCAGGGTCTCTGGGAGCCAGGAGGGAAAGGAAGAGAGGGGAGAAGTGGAGGAAAAGGGGAGACACGCCCCAGAGGAGTTGGAACGCAGGAGGGAAAGGGGACCATACCCGGTAGCCCGAGGGAAAAACGAGGCGAGAGGGGAGAAGGCGACCCCGCGCCGCTACCCGCGGAAGATTTATGGCGCCTCCCGGGTTCCAAGGACAGGCTGCGTTCGTCGCTGCTGCCACCGCCGGTAGTCGCCGTGGCCGCTGCGCCCCCTGCCCAGGCAGCCCGTCGCGCCCCAGGCCATCCCTGCCATTATTAACTTCTGTTTGATTAGGGTAATTGTTCAAACTTGGGCCGGACAGTATGATTAATTACAGTTTAATTAACGTGTCCATTAAGGACACTTAATGCCAGGGGGGCAGGGAGGGAGGTGGTGGAAGCGGCCAACGGGGCGCCTGGGTGCGGGCTAAGAGGGGCGGGGTGCGACTAGTAACTCAAACGAAGAAGTAGAGACAGATTGAGAGAGGAAGAGAAGGGGACCCAGTGGGGCGTTAGGGGAAAGAATGGTGAAGACGGAGAGACCGACTGAGACAGGAGAGGGATGGAGAGAAACGGAGCTTTGAGGAGAGAGAGGAGGTACCCAGGGGCGTCTGTAGCATCAGAGGACTGGACCTCCCCCTTGGGGAAACTGGCTTAGCAGCGTTGAGAGCGTAGTTAACCTCAGATCACTCCCAACGATGACTTGGCTCCTGCCCTGGGCCTGTTGGTGACGGCGAAGGGAGGCATTCAAGGCCGAGGGCTCCCCAAACCTAGTTCCCAAGTCCCCTGCCCAGGGACGGAAACAGGAGAACGCCCCTCCTCAGGTTAGAGCTCTCTTGATACCTCCCACCGAAGTCAGGAGCATGGGAGAGGCAGATCTGCTCCTTCCCGGGTGCCTTCCTCGCTGCCCTGCACCCAGGTCCCTGTCCCGGTCTCTGGTGACCCTACTGGTTCCCCAGGGCCACTCTAGGCTCCACCACCCTGGCCCTCGCCTGCGGCCGGAAAGTGAAGTACTCCTCCCTGCGCCCGTTCCTCTTGAGTCCCCCTTAGCCCCATCACCCGGTTTTGGCCCAGACCAAAACTGGCTCCTTGGCCGGGAGCACTGGGCCCTCCCCACTTCGTTCTTGGGGACAAACTTTATGGCCCCAGGGCCTTTCCTCCCTCCTGGCCTCTCCAGCTAGAGCGGGACGCAGGTGCAGGGTGCTGGACGCAGGTGTGCGGCCGCTTACCTGGGGCGTGCAGGCCTTGGGGCTGCGGGGAGGCGGCGGGCGCCGCGCGTGGCCCGCGGGCGGGCGGACCCGGGGAGGGCGCTAGCGACTGCGCGGGCGGTGGGTGTGGCGCCCCGACTCGCAGCTGTCAGGCGCGCCTGCCCCGCCACTCGGGCTGTGACCGCGCCGTCCCCGCCGCCGCGCCATGCGCTCCAGGCTTCGGCCTCTTCTTCCGGCCAGTCCCCGGCCTCGGGGTCAACGGCTCAGGGTTCGCATCTCCGCGCCCGGGGCCCCGGCGCCCCGCGCCCGCTGAGAGCGGGAGGGGCCGCGGGTGGGAGCGCGGAGAACCAGGGAGCGCGGCTGTGCGCGCGCGCGGGGAGGGGCCGCGCCGTCACCCGGAGAGCCCGGCGGATCCCGGACTCCCGCCCGCCGCTCCTCCCGCCGCGCACCTCCGCTCACCGCTCGCCCGGCTCCAGCCGCCGCCGCACTGTGAGTACCCACGTCCGGTAGCCCGCCGCCCCCGCGCTCTGCCCCTGCAGCTTTTTTTTCGTTTAGTTCTGATTTGGGCTCCTGTGGCTGTTGTTTTTATGATTATACCTAAAGACACCACCGCCTCGCTCCCACCACTGCCAGTCTCCCGCTTCGCTGCCCTCCCCAAGCTCGTCCATCTAGCTCCGGGAGCCGACGGGGGTTCCTCAAGCTGCTCTGGCTGCTGCTCCTTGTCGCTGCATATGGCCCTTCGCCTGTGCTTTCCGCTTTGGCCCCCGAAATTCCGTTCCTTTCCTAGGGACCCCCTTCTTCTGACTCCGGGCCCGGACCCCCCTCCTCTCACTCAGGGAAAACCGCTCAGGGACCCAGGACCCTCAACTGGGGTACGCTCTCGGCTCGGGCGCTGTCTTCACTGTATGCGGGCCAGGCATAGTTGCCGATTTCGAGAAACCGAGAAGCTGTCATTTCCCAGCGCTGCGCGCCCTCCAGCCACCTCCAGGAGGGCGCGAGGCTTGTCAGCCGGGGAGTTAGGACAGTGTTTTTGCCTCCTACAATGATATAAAGGACTTCAACGCGAAATAAGGGTCAACTTATTTTAGTTCGATCCTCGGAGATAAAGATGAAACAGACAGATAATACATAAATAGCTTGATACTTGAAGAAGGTACAAAACAGATGAGAGAAAGAGGAACGAGCCGGCAGAGACAGCTCAGGGACAGATAATATCGACAAATGAGGGTCTCCTAGACAAATAGAGAAGAAGGGAGAGAGACAGATAAACAGAAGATTCCAGTCTCCTTGCTGAAGGCTTTTGAACTGGGATCCCCTGTCTGGAGCTGCCCCTCTGAAAACGGAGTTACATTCAGGGCCAACTGCAGGGGAGGAGCCCTCAGGGTTGGGCTGCCCTGGCCGCAGGAGCGCCTGCAGCCTTGGGCCGGATGGGAGCCTGGCTTGTCTGAGGACATGTGGCTGGGTCAGGCGACCTAGAGGGCCCCAAACATCAGTCCCCAAGTACCCCCGCTGCAGAGGTCTGCCTGCACAGCTCACTCCCTGCCTCAGCCAGAAAGCAAAGTGCAAGGACCAGCAGCAACTTTTGTGCCTGGAGCCTTGCAATGGCTACGAAGATGGCTGAGATTCCTTCCAGCCCATATGAGCCAGGACAGCGAGGCATGAAGGATACTCAGAGAGGTGATGCCCCTCAAAGAGGAAGCCCAGAGCCCCGAATCCTGCAGTTGGCCCGAGTGGGAAACGTATATCTGAAGGAGGAAAGCTCAAGGAGTGGGCGACTGGAAGCTAAGAAGTGGATCCCAACAAAGTTCCTTGAGAACCTCTCTGTCCCACACGTTGACCTCGGTGGAAACCAGCTTTGGTCTGGAATACAGCTAAAAATGCAGAAAATGTGGTTAGAACTGCAGGATCCTGGTCTCACTAACAGCTGGAAAGAAAACGGTTTATATATCCAGCCGAAATCTTTCTGCTCAACGAACGCGGGCGCCAGCCGTGAGAGGAGAAGCTCGGGTTTGTGGAAACTGGCAATGTTGTCCCCTGAAGCCGGCTCGGCACCAAGCTGCGTGCGGTGGGGGCCGCGCTAGGTCCGGGCGCGCACCGAGCGCTTTGGAGAGGGTCGGGTTCAGCACCGCGAACAGCGGTAGCCTCCGCCTCTCTCCTTCCCTGGCAGACACGGTTCCCTCCTCCTTCTCTCCACCCCCCTCTACCCCCTGCTGTCTGGAGATGGGCAGTGACCGCCCCTCCCCCTCCCCACCCCTCCTTGCACTGCCCCCGCCCGCCCGCGTGCATGCGCGACTGAGCAGAGGGGCGGCCGATCCCCGAAGTCCGGGCTTCAGGACCCGGGCCGGCAGCACCGGCTGCGAGGGTTGCCGAAGGCGCACGGATCTGGGCGCTGAAAAAGCCTGATTTGGCAATGGCTTTGCTGTGTGGCCTTGGGCAAGTCACTCTGCGTATCTGGGTTTCACTTCCTTCCCAATCCGAAAACGGGATTGGGTTCCTTGCAGCCCGGGCATTCCTGAGGTCTCCTTTACCCCTTCTCCTCCCCCAAGCCCCGGGGGCTGTTGTTAACGGCGCCAACATGGGTCTGAATAACAAAAGACGCCTGTCCAGGGGGTGAATGAGTTTGGACTCCCCACTGCCAAGTATCCCCCGCGCGCCCAACTCGGCGCGCCCTGCTGGGCGGGCCCGAGCCTCGGCGGCGGCGCTGAAAATGGCTCATCTGCTCTCTGCTTTCTCTATTTCGCAGGAGCGGCGGCATGGAGGCTCTCACCACTCAGCTGGGGCCGGGGCGCGAAGGCAGTTCCTCGCCCAACTCCAAGCAGGAGCTGCAGCCGTACTCGGGCTCCAGCGCTCTCAAACCCAACCAGGTGGGCGAGACGTCGCTGTACGGGGTGCCCATTGTGTCGCTGGTCATCGACGGCCAGGAGCGCCTATGCCTGGCGCAGATCTCCAACACCCTCCTCAAGAACTACAGCTATAATGAGATCCACAACCGCCGCGTGGCCCTGGGCATCACGTGCGTGCAGTGCACGCCGGTACAGCTGGAGATTCTGCGTCGGGCCGGGGCCATGCCCATCTCGTCGCGCCGCTGCGGCATGATCACCAAGCGAGAGGCCGAACGCCTGTGCAAGTCGTTCCTGGGCGAGCACAAACCACCCAAGCTGCCCGAGAACTTCGCCTTCGATGTGGTGCACGAATGCGCGTGGGGCTCGCGTGGTAGCTTCATCCCTGCGCGTTACAACAGCTCTCGTGCCAAGTGCATCAAGTGCGGCTACTGCAGCATGTACTTCTCGCCCAACAAGTTCATCTTCCACTCGCACCGAACACCCGACGCCAAGTACACGCAGCCCGATGCCGCCAACTTCAACTCCTGGCGTCGTCACCTCAAACTCAGTGACAAGTCGGCCACAGACGAACTGAGCCATGCTTGGGAGGACGTCAAGGCCATGTTTAATGGCGGCACGCGCAAGCGGACCTTCTCCTTACAAGGAGGCGGCGGAGGCGGTGCCAATGGCGGGTCGGGTGGGCAGGGGAAGGGTGGTGCTGGCGGCGGTGGCCCAGGGTGCGGTGCAGAGATGGCCCCAGGCCCGCCGCCCCACAAAAGCCTGCGCTGTGGCGAAGATGAGGCTGCTGGGCCTCCGGGGCCACCTCCACCCCACCCGCAGCGCGGACTTGGCCTGGCGACTGGAGCTAGTGGCCCGGCGGGCCCAGGAGGGCCCGGTGGCGGCGCCGGCGTACGAAGCTACCCGGTGATCCCGGTGCCCAGCAAAGGCTTTGGGCTCCTGCAAAAGCTGCCCCCACCACTTTTCCCCCATCCTTACGGCTTCCCTACGGCCTTCGGTCTATGCCCCAAAAAGGACGACCCGGTTTTAGGCGCGGGCGAGCCAAAGGGCGGTCCTGGCACTGGGAGCGGCGGCGGCGGCGCGGGGACAGGCGGGGGTGCGGGGGGCCCGGGAGCCAGCCACTTGCCCCCGGGGGCAGGGGCGGGCCCGGGCGGCGGCGCCATGTTCTGGGGGCATCAACCCTCCGGGGCAGCCAAGGACGCAGCGGCAGTGGCTGCAGCGGCCGCCGCCGCCACTGTGTACCCGACGTTTCCCATGTTCTGGCCAGCAGCAGGCAGCCTCCCGGTACCGTCCTACCCCGCTGCTCAGAGCCAAGCCAAGGCCGTGGCGGCAGCCGTGGCGGCGGCAGCGGCGGCGGCAGCGGCAGCTGCTGGCAGCGGCGCCCCAGAGCCCCTGGACGGTGCCGAGCCAGCCAAAGAGAGTGGCCTCGGCGCGGAGGAGCGCTGCCCGAGCGCTCTGTCCCGCGGGCCCCTGGACGAAGACGGCACGGACGAGGCGCTGCCACCGCCCCTGGCCCCACTGCCCCCGCCGCCCCCGCCGCCCGCACGCAAAGGCTCCTACGTGTCGGCCTTCCGGCCGGTGGTCAAGGACACCGAGAGCATCGCTAAGCTCTACGGGAGCGCCCGGGAGGCGTACGGCGCGGGGCCTGCTCGGGGGCCGGGACCCGGCGCTGGGAGCGGCGGCTACGTGAGCCCGGACTTTCTCAGCGAGGGCAGCTCCAGCTACAATTCCGCCTCGCCCGACGTGGACACCGCGGACGAGCCCGAGGTGGACGTGGAATCCAACCGCTTCCCCGACGACGAGGACGCCCAAGAGGAGACCGAGCCCAGCGCACCCAGCGCAGGGGGCGGCCCAGACGGTGAACAGCCCACTGGACCCCCTTCCGCCACCTCCTCTGGCGCGGACGGTCCCGCAAACTCTCCCGACGGCGGCAGCCCCCGCCCCCGGCGCCGCCTCGGGCCACCCCCAGCTGGCCGGCCCGCATTTGGGGACTTGGCAGCCGAAGACTTGGTGCGGAGACCTGAGAGGAGCCCGCCAAGCGGCGGCGGCGGCTACGAGCTGCGAGAGCCTTGCGGGCCCCTAGGAGGCCCCGCGCCGGCCAAGGTGAGCCCCGCGCCCGCTCCGCCAGTGGCGCCTTCCCACTTACCCTGTGCGCGGCAGGGCTGCGGGGCCGGGCGGAGAACGGGAATTTTGTTCCGCGCAGGCGTGGGAGCAGCAGGCCCCGGCCACTCTCCGCAGGCCCAGCCTTGGGCGCTCTGCGAAACTGGGCCCACCCGCACCCTCCAGTGAGGGTTTCGAAGGGAAGGGAAGCTGGGGGCGGGGGGAGGACTGGGGAACTTGTGTGCTTTGTTTTTGTTGATGGGAATGGGGAGGAGACCGGCAGAGACTGCCAGACACAGAGACAGAAAAGGGGTGTGGAGAAAGAAAGAGGAGGTTAGAAAGGAACCCAGAGCCAGAGAAAAGCGCTCGCCCGGGTGGGCATCAGAGCCCCAAGGAAGAGGAGAAGAGAGGACAGTGTGGCCTCTCCCTGAGTCGGGCCCCAGCAGTACCGGGTCCCCGGAATCTCCCACCACCCCAACTCGCAGTTTTCCGAGTCTCTTCGCACTCCCGCCTTGGGAACCACAGGGTTCGTTGCTGGGAAGCTGTCTCGGGACCGCGTGCGGAGCGGGAGGGGGGCTCTCAAGCTGGCAGGGCCGGGGCTTGAGGGGCAGGATGCAGCCAGGCTGGAGTCGTTGGCCATTTTGAAAGTGAGTGCGCATACCTGTACATTCGGTTCATTAAAACACGAATCATTAACCGGATGCGAAAGGCGTCATTTATGCCGCGGACGGGGCACCGGCGGGAGGGAAAATGCCTAAAAGGAGGCGGGTGCAGAGGGTGGAGGACACTTTGAACGCCCCTCGGCTTGGGAGCCGCTTTGTGTTTAGAGTAATTTTCCCGCGGGCGCTAACAATTACCCTGAATCTACAAGGGGGCAAGGGTGCGCCGCGTGCGTCACTGTGCCCGCTCAAGTCCAGCGGGCGCACCAACCTTTGCCACTCCGTCGGCTTTCCCTCTTGGCCGCGGGGTAGGGCTGGGCGTCTTCGGGCCGCCGCAGGGCGCCCCCCTAATCGCCTGTCATTTCTCGGCCGTCGCAGGTGTTCGCGCCCGAGAGGGATGAGCACGTGAAGAGCGCGGCGGTGGCGCTGGGGCCCGCGGCCTCCTACCTCTGCACCCCCGAGGCCCACGGTAACGCCTGTCGCGGCCGCTGGCCACTGTAATGGGGGGACCGCAGACAGAGGGCCGGGGTCAAGGAAGGCCTGCGAAGAAAGACAAGGAGAGAGACGCAGAGAAAGAGGGAGAGGGAAAGAAAAATAATGAAAACAAGGAAGCTAAGCTAGTACTCCCAACAACTTCCAATCTTTAGTTACTTAAAAACAACAGTGACAACACGCCCTCTCCACCACACGCACACACATGCTGCAGTACACCCAGACACGGCGTTAAACCCTTAACAAAATCACGCCCGACACGGTCTTCAAATCCTCTCGTTTATTCAGCAAGTGTGTTTGGCCGCGGGGTCCCCTTTGGCTAGGCCGGATCGGGGCGGAGGATGGGGGCACATGGCCGCGCACTTGGGTACCCCAGAAACGCCAGGGTAGCTGAGGCCCAACGCGGGGTGGTGGGGGCCGCCCTGCACTTGCGCGCCTTACCAGGTTCCTCACAGAGGAGGGGTTGGGGGCAGCGGAAAATCGGGCAGGTCGAGGCAGCCGAACCCCGGACGATGTCCCCCCACCCACCCCGAAGGTCGCAGACTGGGCCGCGTTCTCGGCAGGAGTCGGGCGGACAGACCCGGCGGCCACGCGCGCTCGCGGTGCCCCAGTATCTGCGCGCGATGTAGGTCGCTCGTCCCTGGTGGGCTCGGCTGCTCGCCTTGCTCTTTTCCAAGGGGCTGGGGCGGGGGCCTGAAGCCCGGAGATGAGCAGACCAGGCGCGGGGGTGGGGGGTGCCCGGCCCAAAGCCTCAGGGCGCGCTCCTGGGCGCACAGCCGGGAACCAGAGGCGGCCACGACGCTTTTAATTAGGGCTCGGGCGCCCCGACCGCGGCAGCTCCGGCAGTATCCGGGTCACGGTTTCTTTGCCTCTCCTTGAAACTCGGTTTATTGCCTTCAAGAGCCAGATAAGGAAGACAATCACTCGCCCGCCGATGATTTGGAAACGAGGAAATCCTATCCAGACCAAAGGAGTATCTCCCAGCCAAGTCCTGCAAATACAGACAGAGGTGAGCCAGCCCTTGAACCCATCGCTCTCCACCGCACCCAGGAGCTGGGACCCAGGTCGCCCAGGTTCCCAGAGGCTTGCGAGAAAGGCTTTTAATCAAGTGTAAGCGGCTGCCAGTCTTCTTCCTCGGCGAGCAGATAAATATTTAACGCGAGCAGGGTGCAGGCCAGGTTTTCTGAATTGCTGCCTCCTTGGTGGGTTTGAGGTTCTTTCAGGTAAGGGCAGAGGATGTACTAAAAGGAAATGGAGGGACGTCCTCACCCACATAAAATAGGTCAAAGGGCATTTCCTGCCCTTAGATGGCCCATCTTCCCTGGGCCGTCTCCTCCAGGGGTCACTCTCCTACTCTCTACTGTAATGTCCTAGAAGGTGGGTAGTACTGGATGCCTGTAACTGTCTCCTCTAAAGGTAAAAGGTCTAGGGTAGGTCCCTGACTCGATGTGGTTCCTGGGAAGCTCACCCCTCCCCTCTCAAGGGCTTTCCTAGGACAGAACCCCTCTTACCTGCCCCTGTATCCCAGGCGAAGATGGGCTTACCTTGGATGTCACAGGAACTCATTTGGTGGAGAAAGATATCGAGAACCTGGCCAGAGGTGAGGATAAATTTGTGAAAAAGGTGTACGCTGTGCTTGAGAGTGATGGGTCATTCCTGTAGAGGGGTGTTATCCCTGTAGGGGGTGAGTGTGGAAAAGACACTCACCAAGGCCTTGGGGGCATGAGTTTTCCTTTCTTTGGGTGGAAAGTATGATCCTCTGGACACATTACCCTGGCACAGAGGTATGTATGTGTGGGTAGAGCATGGGAGTAAAACAAACCCCCAGAAGTTTATTGGAAGTTTGGGTTCCCAAGGCCCGGGTCTGTCTGAATAGCCTTGCCAGAAAGAGAAATGAGTAACGATGATCAGAATTTTTGATGCCTGTGGACAATCAGACAGGACAGTCTGGGTCCGTAAACTCAATGGAAAACAGGATTTCAATGCAGGATTGCAGGGAAGCATTTATTTTAGGAATGTGAGAGGTGTTTTTCTTTCTCCTGGCATTGAGGTATAACCACCTCCACCTTACCCTAAATGGAGTGTGGATGGAGCTTGTTTGCAGAATGGGGATCCCTGTGTTACTGCTCAGCCTGTAAGGAGGAGACTATGGCTTGGGGTGCAGAGTAGGGGAGTCCCTAGCCCCACTTTGCCCTTCTACCTTCCATTCTTGCATTTCAGAGGAGCCTCTCCTGGAGGAGGGCCCAGATACCAATGACCTCATGGTCAGGGCAGTTGCCACATCTATCCCTCTGGAGTTGGTTCTGAGGGCACTAACAGAGGCCTCTACACCTAGCTCCCTGCCCCTCAACTAGCCCATAGATGGTCTTGGGAATTTGTGGCAGGAGGAAGACAAGCATTGGTGGTCTTCCATTCTTCCTAGTTACAGATTTAGAGAAAATGCCATTACCTTCAAAATCACTGGTGCTTTATAGTGAGGGTTCTTAGCATGGATTTGGCAGTCTTCAGACCTCCTGAAATTTTAGGCAAACTGTTGTATGTGTATTTTTCTGGGAAAGGTGTCCAAGGCTCTGACCAAAGCCTCCCTGATTTATATTGAAAGGGCGGCGGTGCGGGGGGGAGGTCGGGGCCGGGGCGGGGGCGGGGTCTGTCACTTGAAGTGGGAAATCAAGTTTCCGTGGGCCAGCCTCTTAGGTTAGGGAGTGAGGAACAACTTAAAGCAGTTGCCCAGCTGCATAGTTCCTGGAGCCAGGGCCTAGATTCCACCGTCCTGAATTTATTCTCCTGGGCATCCTACCCACAGCCCAGTTTCTTCACCCAAATCCTTTGAATGCAGTTGGTAAAGCCAGAGAGCGGAGGGCCTCCACCTACTGGTCATCCTTCTCAACTCTCCTTTCAGGGTTGTTGGCCAAGGCAGAACCTGGGTACTTTCTAGGTCTCCTGAGCTCCAAATAACCCTGCTTTACCTCCCACTTTACCTCCCACTTTTCCCCTTTCACAGAGGAATTGCAAAAACTGCTCCTGGAACAAATGGAGCTCCGCAAGAAACTGGAACGGGAATTTCAGAGTCTCAAAGGTACCCACTGCCATCCTGCCTCACCCCACCTCATCACCGAGCCTTCCACCAGGGTGCCCCGACCTACTCCGAAAGCCGGGTGCCAGGCAACTGGTACTAGGTGCCCTGCAGGAGACAAGAAACTGTCCTTTTCCAGGGCTGCAGGCGAATGGCTGGGTGGGAGTTGGGGGTAGGGGTGAAAGGGGGGGGCCGGGAGTGAGAAAGTGGAGCCGGGAGAGGGGGCTGTGCGTAACAGCTCTCACTTAATCAATTTGCACAGATAATTTTCAGGATCAAATGAAGAGGGAATTGGCTTATCGAGAAGAAATGGTGCAACAGCTGCAAATTGTCAGAGGTAAGACGGGAGTCAGGTGAGCGCGTGCACGGGCCGTAACTGCCTCTCGTCTGGCAGGAGCCGCAATGTTGGCTCAGTCATTTGGATTTAAATTGAAGGTAATTTAACAATTTTTTTTTATTTAATATGCTTTGTATACTCTGATTAGCCTCAGAATGGCAAGCGAGCCCAGCAAACGGCTTGCAGGCATCATTACATGGAGTGATTGAACTTCTTATCGCGGCAATTTCCATGGTTTCTAAATTAAAAATCGAGGCGTAAAATTACCTGGGAAGTAATGCCTAAGTTTGCTTTAATTTTGGTTAGATCCGTCTGCCTTTAAGCGCCATCCCAGGCCATTTCCTTCCTCTGCCAGTCTGCAGTTAGGAGCTCCGGTACCCCCTCCCCCATCCCTGGGTTGTTTCTGCGCGGAGCTTAGCCCTGGGGAGAGGAGGAAGCCCGGGCTGTGACCCCGGCCTTTCGGAGGGTGGTCTGCGTTTCCTCACTGGCCCCTCCCCTTGTCTTCCAGATACCCTGTGTAACGAACTCGACCAGGAGCGGAAGGCGCGCTATGCCATCCAGCAGAAATTGAAAGGTGCGGAAGCCGGGAAACAAAGATAGGAGGGGTGCTGGGTGCCGGCCGTGCTGTCGACTGAATGAATGAATAGTGGGACTAGTGAGGAAGGCCACGATCCACGTGAATCAGGATCTGTGAGGGAGAAAAGTGGGAACTGATTTTAACGGGAAGATTATTCTAGGATGGTGGGGGTAAAAAGAAAGAGCCCCTTGGGCTTTGGACGTCAGAAAAATCTGCCTTCTAGTACCAATTCTGGCTTTGAGCAGGTTGACTCCTCTCTTACTGTGCCTCAGTTTCCTTTTCTGTAAAATGGGGCTACTGAACCAGAGCAGTGGTTCTGAATCACCAGCCTTTGTCCTACCCTCCTGCCTCCTCCTGATCCGCTCGGTTGAGATTCCCTGACCCCAAAGGGTTGGTAAGGCCGGGGAGGGGAAAGGGTGGACTGCGCGGTGAGGTGAGCCTGGAGAGGCGCCCAGAGTGACCCTCGCGACTGTCTCCCCAGAAGCCCACGACGCCCTGCACCACTTCTCCTGCAAGATGCTGACGCCCCGCCACTGCACTGGCAACTGCTCCTTCAAGCCCCCGCTGTTGCCCTAGGGCCGGCCTGGCCGCACCCCTGCGCCCTCAAGCCATGCTGCTCCTTGTAAATACCCGCTGCTGCGGTGGCCCTGAGCGAGGAACAAGCCATTCGGACCCGACCGATGTAAATACAGCCGCCCGTCCGCCCGCCTTCCTCCCGGGCTCCCCGGCCTTGCCCGCCCCCTCCCGGGCGTCCCTGTCCAGGGCCCCGGCTTGGTTTCCAAGTGTAAATACCGCCTCGCGCCTCAAATCCCCCTACCCCGTGTGAACTCTAGGGCATCGGACCTCAAGGGGTTAACTGGACAGACGGGGGGCGGGAGGGGAGAGCGCCCCCTCCCATTGTATAGCCTTGAACCCGATTGTGAATACAATGTAGCAACTTCGCCGGCGCCTGCCCCGCACTCCCCGTCCCGTCCACTTCTGAAACTCCTGTTCCTAATGACAAAGTGGCTATGTGCAATGGATATAAATGTACTGTGAGTCTCTCGGTTCAGTATTAGGTTCACTTTAATTTATTTATGCTGTAAGTTATTTTTGCTTCCTTCTCCTGGACCCACTTCCAGTCCCGTTTTGCATCCCCCTTTGGATTTTGCTTTGGCTATTTTTTGTTGTAACCTCTTGATGTAACAGCACTTTAAAAGGGCGACAACTGACTCACGAGATGGCAACCACCTGGAGCCTGTTTGGGGAGACCACCCTGTACCCGTGACTTTCGTTTTTAATAATAATAATAAAAGATGTCACTTCTGGGGCTACGGAGGTGGGAGTGCACCGGCGGAGCGGGGCGGGCGGAACACCGTGCAACAGGTGGGGGTGGGAGCCGCCCCGCGGGTTCTGGGGCTCCCAGGGTCAGAATCGGGCCTGCTCAAGTGGGCAGCAGCGAGCACTCAACCTCTCCACTGTGCCCTCCAGACACACTCAGTTTTCCCCCACAGGGCACTCCCTCTCCGCGTTTAGGACCCTCCCTTGGGCCCGGGATGGAGGAGGGGCATTACGTCATGGTCCTTAGCGCAGCGGTCCCGGGCTCTTTCCTCAAGCGCTCGAAGGCGCCGAGGGTTCATCCATGCCCATTTCCACGCCTGCCACACCGGGGAAGTTACCTCCGGGGCGCTCACAGACAGGGCGCCCTGCCGGGAATCCCAGGTTCAACCAGAATTGTCCCTTTAGATGGCGCGGGCACCGCCGGCCTGGCCTGGGAGCGCTGCGGCAGGGCGGAGGTCTCAGGGAGTAAGGTGGGTCTCCGCCGGGCAGGCTTGGAAAGGAAGGCGGGACTTGGAGAGCTCGGTCACAGACGGCCTCCCGTCTGCCCCGCCGCTACCCGAAAGGAGGGAGCCCGGTCCGCATTTTCTGTTCGGTCCATTTTAGTTCGAGAGGGGCTAAGGACTCGCCGGGCCTCGGCTGGGGCGTCCGACGTCCGGGTCACGGTTGGCAAGGCCTCCCAGCGGCCTCAGTTTCCACAGCGCACCTCCTGCTTGGGCTACAGACGACGCTGCAAATTGCAGAACACTCTTTTTGCAGGGAGGAGAGTGTGGATGGAGTGGGAGAGCGCTCACGGCACAGGGAATCATTCAGCTTTGGCTTTCATTTCTCGCCCTCGGCTGGCTAGTGGGGGTCCCGGGTTGAGCCCTTCTTTTATCTTTCCTGGGTCTCCGTTTCGGCCTCTATGAAATAACACGCAGGCCTCCGTCCATGCGGCTCGTAGAAGGCGGGCGGCAGGCCCCGCGCCACCGGCCAGCAGCTCGGGACCGGGAGCCCTGGGCTGAGGGGGCCGGGAAGTTTCGTGGCGGGTTGTCTTGGTGGGCCTTGGACGGAGCCGGCTAGTAGGGGCGTGCTCTGGGCCTCCCCGAAGCTGTGCAGACGAGGAGTCCCGCTGCGCGGTACAGCCAGGAAGCCAGTCCCTAGAGTCCTTTGCGCTGGGGGTCGGAGCCTTGGAGTCCCAGGATGTTCCGAGGGCTAAGACCAGAGCGGACACAAAGGAGATAACAATGAAGAGGGCGCCGGCAAATGGCGAAGCATCGCCTCCGGACAGGCCATCTCCGGGCAGGGCCCCTCTAGGGAGCGGGAACGTTTCATATGCATGGGACCCACCAGATCCGCTTTCCGCTGGACCCGTGGCGAAACTGAGGTCCAGAGAGGAAGAGACTGGAGTCTCTAGGCCGCGCCAGGGCCCGCGGAACTGCGACGGGGCGGGACAGCGCGGGTGTGGGAGTTTGCCGGCCCCTTTCCCCACCGCGGATTGCACCTTTGGAAGCTGCACTTTTCTTCTCTGTAAAATGGGCATAACCGTTACCACCCAGGCAGGAAGTTCCGTGGCTGCGGCTCGACAGAGGAGCCAGGCAAATGCTCCTTCCCACCCTTCCTTCCCAACTCCCCCCAAAGTGGAAAAGCTCCTAGGCAGCTGGGGCCCTCCGGAAGGGACGCCCCATCTGGGCAGGAATCTCTGCGGACTGGAGTCGTAGGCGGATCCGACCCAGAAAGCTCAGTCGCAAAAACCCTCCCGGGCTTCGCGTCCCTTCAGAAGTGGATTGTTCCCCCCAAAATGTTAATAACCAAACGATTGGTATGGATGTAATTATCAATAATTATACGAATTATTGCTGATTGCGGGGCTCGTAGCTACTTTAATTAGTTTACCAGATTCTAATTAAGTTAAATGAAACATTAATAGGGAAAATATGCTTTGAAAAAAAAAACCCAGGATTTAAAAAAAGTCTATTTCTCGCCACAATGTTGCCACCTTGCGACAGATTTTAAGCATTACAGCCAACGCCCGAAGGCCCAGACCAGGGTGCCTGGGCTCCCAGGGAGAAAAAGTGGGGCCTGGAAGTTGGAGGAGGCAGTTGAACACAGAATATCCTGTGGGCTGTTCTCCTGCAGTGTTTGGTTTGGCCTGGTCCCCAGCGGTGCCTACAGGAGGTCTGGCTCTGGAGTCCCAGGTCTGGGGTAAGGGACAAGAGTGCACGGAAGCCGGGGCCCCTCTTGGGATCCGCAGTGGGAAGATGATCTCTATCCCCACCTGTTCTGGCAAATCCAGAGTGAGAGACTGAGCAAAGTTGGAGCCGCCGTTGGAGACAGCATCAAGTGGGTTTATTTTTCACCCCCACGGGAGAAAGCAGTAAGTCCCTTCCCATCTCCATGTCCTCTGCAAATCAGGGTAACCTGTGTGCGAAAGCACCACTTAGAAGACCCCTTAACTCCTGGAGCACAGGTGACTCTGTGTTCTAGTGGCACTCGGTTCATGAGGCTAGCAGGGCACTCACCTCCCTTTGTTATTCTTGGTTGTAAGTGTCTGTTGCCCTAAGACTGAAAGTAAGTCCACAGCAGGGGTCACACCTTGCTTTTCCTTGCAATCTTCAACACAGGGCCCAGGGCTCCACAGGCACACAACACAAGTCTAGATGAAAGGCTTCCAACTTTGCGGTTCATCTAGGTGCTGAAAATGTCTGAGGGAAGGAATCCCTAGGTGCTTCTGGACAACAGCCACTGATAAGCAATTAAGCTCATTTGCATAAGGTTAATTAAACACAGGTTTACTGCTCAGAAAGAAGATCCTTCATCAATAGGATTCGTTTTGGGAGCAGGTATCAGGTAAGTGATTGTCAACCTAGAAAAGGAAAACTTTGTTCCTGTTCCAGCTGTGTCCTAAAGGGGGTATTCCTTCACTCTGTCATACTTTTCCAGGTCACTGGCACACAGGTCCACCCATTCGTAGCTACCCTGCTCTAAAGCCTTGATCCATTGCAAACATGTGACTCCTGCCTTGAATTCAGAACACCAACAAAAGCAGAACTGGATCTGCATGCTCTTCCCATGAATTCTAAACAGCCTCATCTCCTCTCTCCATCCTCAGATGTTTGGCTAAGAGCACAAACTCTGGAGCCAGATTTACTGAGGTCTCAATGCTGCCCTGTCATTGATGAGTGACATTGGGCAAGTTGTTGAATCTCTCTGTGCCTTAGCTTCCTCATCTATAACATAGGGAGATTAACAGTACCTACTTCATAGAACTGTTTTCTGTTAATATATGTAAAGCACTGAGAACAGCTCCTGGCATACAAGAAGTGCTATTGTATTGGTGTTTGCAAAGATTACAACTCCCTCTGAATTCACTTTCCTGAGACTCAAGCCAGGAATGCTTTTAGAGTCCCAAAATGTACCCCAGTCCGTCACCCTCCTCTCCTCCAGGGGCCCAGAAAGGGGGCCCAGAAAGGAGGACAAACCAGTGCTTTTTCAAGCCTGGACTATTGAGCTTTCTGAAGACACATTCATAAGAATCTACAAGCACAGAGGTTGGAAGGGCATCCTGCAACGCCAATGCATGGACTATTGAGTTTCTGGAGACACATTCATAAGAATCTACAAGCACAGAGGTTGGAAGGGCATTCTGCAATGCCAATGCACGGACTATTGAGCTTTCTGGAGACACATTCATAAGAATCTACAAGTACAGAGGTTGGAAGGGCATCCTGCAACGCCAATGCATTGACTCTATGTGTCCAAAGAGGCGAAGACTTGCCCAAGTTCCCTCAGCAGGTTAGTGCAGAGGAAAGGAAGTCAGCCAGGTCTCTGGATTTTCTGGGGCTAGGAACTGCCTGTCTCTTTCCTAATTTCTGTTCTAATCTTTTCTTTTAAGTAGAGACGGGGCTTCGCCTTGTTGGCCAGACTGGTCTCGAACCCCTGACCTCGGTATCCTCCCAGCTCAGCCTCCCAAAGTACTAGGATTACAGGCGTGAGCCACTGCGCCCGACCAGTTTCTTTAGAACAATCTCAACAGTCCTTTTTGGGCCAAGTCCTTCACTCTTGGATTCTATTTTACTCCCCATAACACCCCTTTCCACATACGTAGACTAATAATATTCCAGTCTGATGGGTTGTCTGTGCTGAAGGAGAGGGAGCCACACCGACATTGGTCGTTTTCTTATTTGGCATCCCAAGGGAGACATTTAAAACTACTCACCCAATTGCCCAAGTGGCCTCCAAAGAACCAGATATCTCTAGGGGAAGAACAGAAATCCAGCCAACAAAGATTGTCCTCTAACGCCTTACATCGAAGGCCCAGAGCCAAGGAAGAGGCGGAGATGTCCCGCAGTCCCCTATTCTCGGCTGTTACCTGGAAAGGATCATTTCACCTCCACTGAAGAGAAAAGGAATGAGTCCTGAATGGAATGCTGCCCTGCAGCTCCCAGCGCCCGCTGGTAGAGTACCCGCCGCTGTCCCTGGGTGACTCCGGGGCTTCGAGCCTGACAGTCCTCCTGCGGCGCGCCTGGAGGCTGGGAGCTGTGCGGCCGCTCCCGGCAGATCGACTGAGGTCCCAGTGGCCGCAGGGCCCACGTGCATGCTGAAGCACTAGCAAAGCAGTTGCACCATTTTTCTGTTGGAAAGATATTTCAGAAAACATTGCCTAAGTCATCGCAGGAAATCTGAACGTGGTTGGACTTTGTTTCCTCTTTGTCTTACCACTCGGGACTGTGTTTTTGTAACTCAATTACCTGAGACCTGGGTCCTGATCTTTTCAGGGTCTGTGCCTCTGTAAGTCTTATCAGGCTTTACCTCTCAGTGATTGGTGTAAAATGATGACAGTAAAACAGTAAAATCCACAGGGTGGGGCCGTCAGGAATTTTTTAAACATTATTTTATTTTTCTGCCCCCTCCCCCTTTTCTTTTTTTCTTTTATTATTTATTTATTTGGTCTGGAATATTTCAATGAAATATTGGTGAAGCCCTTGACATATGGTAGATACTCATTAAGTGGTGGCTTTTTTTTTTTTTTTTGATTCAAAGGATTCTGTCACTCTTATTGCAAGTTCCTCATACGTTTATCGTTGCACTAGTTCCTGTTATGTTTCGGAGCTGAAATGGATCAACTTTGGCAAGACGAAATTTCCTTAAGTGTAAGGTACTGCAATACTCAGGATTGTGCAGAGGGAAGCAGAGGCAAGATGGGAAAGATCGCAAACTGGGGCCCGAGGGCTAGATGCAAAATGCACCGCAGAGATCAATCTGCCTAGGCCCCACCTCCTTCCATTCCGTCTCCTAGGACTACTACATTTTATTTGTGTTAAAAGATATCACCTGTAGATGAAAGGTGTTTTCAGTGTTAAACCGTGCACCGGCGTATAAACGTGGTGTAAAAAAAAAAACCAAACAGAAAAACAACCTGATGTAAAAATATGGAACGCTTCACGAATTTGCGTGTCATCCTTGCGCAGGGGCCATGCTAATCTTCTCTGTATCGTTCCAATTTTAGTATATGTGCTGCCGAAGCGAGCACGGTGTTTCTTACTTTCCACAAGATATATAAAGCCAAGAAATCGAAATACTTTAAAGTTACGGTAAGCATATGATAGTCCATTTTAAAACATAATTTTAAAACTGCAAACTACCCAAGAAATTATTACTTTCTACGTCACGTATTTTGTACTAATATCTTTGTGTTTACAGTCAAATTAATTCTAATTATCTCTCTAACAGCCTTGTATCTTATATGCAAATATGAAGGAATCATGGGAAATAGGCCCTCTTCCTGCCCGACCTTGGCGCGCGCTCGGCGGGCGGTCACGCTCCGTCACGTGGTGCGTTTTGCCTGCGCGTCTTTCCACTGGGGCCGGGGAGGCGCGCAGGGATCAGACGCGGGCTCTTACTCAAACGCTGATCCCCGAAACTACCGAGCAGTGTCTGCGCGACGCGAAAGCATTTTTGGAGCGAGGGGCCATGGTGCCCATGGGATTCCCACGGGTGTTCGACTCGGGACCCCGAAAAGGTTGCGAGTCGCTGGTTGGACCCTTCCCTGCGCGGGGACCCGAGAGACGTGACCCTAGCGAGGCCTGGGGCCACCCACTGTGGGCCGGAAGGGGCCGACAGGGGTTGCGGCGGGGGATCGTGGGGAGGGTGGGCCAGGGCGCGCCTTCAGCTTCCCCTCGGCTTCTCGGAACTAGCTCTCTGCATTCGGAGCCAAGGCGATGAGGGTGTCTGCTTTGGGACGCAAACTTCCAGTAGTGGTGGAAGTCTGAGAAGGGTCACCACCGTTTGAGCCAACATTTAGAAAGAGCCAGGCGCTTAACCTAAATGGTATCATTTCCCCCATTTTGCAGTTTAGCAAACAGGCTCTGGGAGGTTAAACCATCAGCTCCAGTGATCCTGCCACTGGTTAAAGTAGTTGGGATTTGGATGCGAGTCTGGTTTCAAAGACTTTTTTTTTTTTTTTTTTTTTTTTTTTTTTTTTACGCAGTGGAGTTTGGAAAAGATTTGAGACCACAAGTGCAGCCTCCGCTTTCCTTGTTAGAGTTACTCCAGAAGCCCTGACCAGCTCAGACTTTCCTTCCTACTTCCATTCCTTCAACAAATATTGAACATCTGTGGTGTCAGCACCCGGGCTTCAGGGATGCGTGAGTGGGCAGGGTTGCTATGGTCATGGAGCTCGGTTCCAGCAGGGGAGTCAGGCAGACATGAAAGAGCCCTCTGGATGCCAAGACGTGTGCTGTGAAAGTGTGGCATAGAAAGTGCCTGGGGGATGATGGCCACTTCAGTGGGGCAAGAGAGAAGGTGACATTGGAGCTGTCATTGATGATAACGGCGGCAGCGCTGAGAGGACGGGGACCGAGATCCAGGCAGAGGACCTTGCAACCACCTGAGTCAGTGTCACCCATCTGGGCCAGCCCTTCCCGGGAGACCACTGTGGTGGTAGTTGCTGCTCCCAGCAGTGCTGTGGCTCAGTACTGAGAGAGGGGAGGGACCTGGGGAGCCACTGCCAGGGAGTTCGGGCTTTGGAGGCTTGAGTTCTCCCCACTCGGTAGGCCTCTTAAGTGAAATGGAAGTCATTTGACTAGCTTCTCATCTGACCTTACTAAATAAGCAGTAGGCAAACGCAAACCTCAGAATGCTAATATGGCCTTTATTGAGTGAAAAGAGCTAATTTGGACAATGATGTTTACCTCAGATTTACAAAAGAGAATTGCAAATAACCAAAAAGCACATTAACATGGATGGGAGACGATGCTAATCTTCAATTAGCATCCACATTTTTATTCATTTATTTAGAACAGGTAGGGCTGGTGGTTTCATAAATGCCTTATTGTGGAAACTAGCATGAGATACACCTAGTTATTGGTTCAACATTTCTGGCCACATGAGCATGTGTTACTTTGAGCCAGAGGTAGATTTTTTGTTGTTGTTTGTTTTTTTGAGATGGAGTCTCGATCTGTCACCCAGGCTGGAGTGCAGTGGTGCAATCTCAGCTCACTGCAACCTCTGCCTTCTGGGTTCAAGCAATTCTCCTGCCTCAGCCACCATGCCAGGCTAATTTTTGTATTTTCAGTAGAGACTGGGTTTCACCATGTTAGCCAGGCTGGTCTGGAACTCCTGACCTCAGGTGATCCACCCACCTTGGCTTCCCAAAGTGCTGGGATTACAGGCGTGAGCCACCATGTCTGGACTCTTTTTTTTGAGATGGAGTCTCACTCTGTCACCCAGGCTGGAGTGCGGTGGTGTGATCTTGGCTCACTGCAATCTCTGCTTCCTGGGTTCAAGAGATTCTCCTGCCTCCACCTCCCAAGTAGCTGGGACTACAGGCTCACTATCATGCTGGGCTAATTTTTTTTTTTTTTTTTTGAGTCAGAGTCTCACTCTCTTCAGCAGGCTGGAGTGCAGTGGCATCATCTTGGCTCACTGCAACCCCTCCTCCCAGGTTCAAGCGATTCCCCTGCCTCAGACTCCTGAGTAGCTGGAACTACAGGTGTGTGCCATCACCCCCGGCTAATGTCTGTGTTTTCAGTAGAGACAGGGTTTCGCCATGTTGGCTAGGCTGGTCTCAAACTCCTGACCTCAAGTGATCTGCCTGCCTCAGCCTTCCAAAGTGCTGGGATTAAAGGCGTGAGCCACCGCACCCCGCCAATTTTTTGTCTGTTTTTTCTTGTCGAGCAATTTTGCAGAGGAGAAAGATCTGAGTTCTAGTTCTCATTCCACCTGGAACTGTTTGTGACCTTGGCCTGCTCCCTGTACCTCTCTGTCTCTGGTTCTGTTTTAGCTTCTGCAAAGTGAGGAAACTACCCTAGAGATGATCCTTGACATTTTTCGGCATTGAAATGCTGGCATTCTTGCAGCTGGATAACTGAAGGACGTTTTTGGATAATTGTAATTTTCTGATATTCTGCATTCTCCCAGTACCATGAAAAAAAATAATAATTAGCAAGATGTAAAAATTCAAGAGGGTTTTTGTTTTCTCTTTGAGAAGGGTGAAGCAAGCTGGTCATCCTGGAGCCATGGAGGGCCCCAGGATCAGCCCACAGGGGCGGCTGTGGATCTAGGGCCTGGGACCTGCTGAACTGTATCACAACATGCCTCTGAGCTCCAAAGGCCAGTACAGACGAAGCGGGAGGCTGGTGAAGGGGAGGGGATACATTGAATGCAGCATGGAGGTGGAGGAGAGGAGGCAGCATGGAGGGGCTCAGGGAGGGGAGAGCCGAGTGGACCATGACTTCATGGGAAGTCCCAAGCCCCCACAGGCCTTGAGGGAATAGGCATTGCAGGCGAGGAGAGTGTGGGTGCCAGAGAGGACTGGACTGGTGGGCAGGCTTGGAGTTGCAGTGGGAGCCGGCTCCTGCCGCCTTCAGAGTTGTTGGCTTCTCTTCACTCTGCAGGCCTGAAAAGAACTGAGTCCTGGCAGTCTTCCCTGAATGTTCTGGACTACAGAACCCCAAGAGATGAGGAGTGGTCCCCCTATCCTGTTTGAGGTGGTACTTCCCACTACCTGAGTAGGAGAGAGCAGAGCCAACTTTATTTCGAACAATTAAGAAATGAGCTGTTTCATATGGAAAAAATGTCAGTGAAGACATGAACTCTTAGCATTCTCTAAAATTATGTAATGTTTCTCTTACAGCCAGAGAGCATTGCATGTTTTCGTGTATCATTTTATTTGAAGCAGGAAGGGCTGGGGACTCCCATCAGCCCCACCGGAGGGAAGGAGGGAGGAAGGAGCGGGGATGTGGAGAGAGGCCCCTGTGACCTTGTTTATGTGCAGGCCTGGGAGGAATGGCATTAGTGGTTTCAGGAGGTGTTGCCCTGGGATTGTAGCACAGGGACAATGCGCTGAGTTCACATGCCTGACCCTGAAGCTCCAAAGGCCTCAGACACAGAGCATGGCCAGAGCGGGGTTGGAGGAGGCCTGAGTGTGGGGGAGGACCCACTCCCCCAGGCTGCCTGAAATTCCTGTGAGCTGCTCATGCTCTGAGTTAAGCCTTGTTCTTATAACATCTCTTTTGAAGTGCACTCTGTCACCTAATTCACCTCAATGTGAATGAGTTTTTCCAAAGTTAAGCTGAAGGGGGGTGGAGTAGGCAAATCGGTCTGTGTGCCCACAGCTCAGAGGGTGGCCTGGGGGAAGAGACAGGGTCAGCTGTGGCCAGCTGACCTCTCAGAGGGAGTTTCTTTTAAGACTTGTAAGCCCGGTGTGCCCAGAGCCCTTGCTCTGCTCAGGTGGCCCCTGGTGTGTTGAGATCAGTTCTAATCCATCCCAGATGCCGGGCCTCAATGGAGCCCTCTGGTCCCGCCCCGCCCCCTGCACAGCCCAGGCTGCCCCTTTTGCTCTCCCCCAGATCTCATATTTGTGCCCAGAATGTCTTAAAAGATCTGTTTCCTCACCTGTGGGATGGTGATTGTGCTGCCTGCTTTGCAGGGTCATTTGAAGGTTAAATGCAGGATTGGGTGTGAAAGGCCCTAGCACATTGGATGAGCTGATTGATGCCAAGTGTTTACAATAGTCCTGGGCTATTCTAATGCTCAATACATAACCACTTACTTATTCTTCTTTTCCTTCGTCTTGCAACTATCTGCATGAAATTAACTTTCTTTAAGGTAAAAATAGCAGGGTAGGGAGGAGTCCCTAAGTTTTGCTCCTTTTAGCCACGACGGGGAGTATTTTTGCCCAGATGTCTTTAATCCTTTGGATTTGAGTTTCCAAAGGCCCTGGTTAAGATGCAGTTATGTTTTGAGACGGGACACTACATAGACTCAGTAATACCTGTTTACGTAGTTTAGTACGATTCCTTGCCCTTTAAGACCAACACAGGGTCTTCTGGCATCCTATTTCATGTGAGTATCTCTGAGACATAAGCATGGGGGTGCAGGGGTAGTGCTGGTTATTATTCCTCTTTTACTGATAGGGAAAGGCGAGGCCTACAGAGGTTAGGTGACCTATCTAAGGACACAGCTAGTTAGTGACGGTCCTGGAATTTGCTCTCAGATCTCTCTGACTCCGAGGGCTCACTTTACACCGACATGTAATATGGGAGTACAGTTTGAGGGGTTCTGGAGTGTTTTCTCCAAATAATCTCTTACTCCTCTTACTCTTGCCTTAAATCCTGCCACTGATGCGTCATTATTTTGAGCTGTTGCTGTATCGAGGGTTGACTGTAATTTATTTCATCAAGACCTTTTTTTCTGGCAGTCCCAGGATGGCCTAAGGGCATAAGGCGCTTAGGTTTAGGGTGTGGAGGACTTGCTCAGAAAGAAGGTGCAAAAAGAGGAATTGCCAAGTCTGAGCATGGGGTCTGCCAGCTTCTCTCTAGCTCTCAGTTTCCCTGTGTGGGATTGCAAGGATGGGAGGAAAAGTGTCACACCTCCTCCAAATCCTGGCTGCCCTGGAGTCCAGACATCACTCCCTGCCAAGGCTACAGTGACCGCAGCAGTGGTACAGGGGAAGACTGCAATGGCTTTCAGCCAAGAAGGTCCATATTTATGTCTCATCAACTGTGACTAGGTGGGTCACCAGTCTCTTCCAGTTGCTGACCCTGTTTTCTCGTCTCTAAAATGGAAGTGATGATTTTTCTACTTACCATACAGGGTTGTGAGGCTCCATTGAAATGCCACTGTAAATTGCTATACAACAAAAGACAGGAATATCAGTATTGTCAGACACCCATTGGAGCCTCAGGCAGCTCAGCATTCCCCTTACCTGGTGAGTGAGGCATTTGTGCATTAGGAACAGACCTACAAAATCAGAGCACCAAAATGAAACATCACACTGTATTAATATTTTCACACCACTTAGCTCTCATTAAAATGTACTTTGCTGAATTTAATATGTGATTTCAAATGACACAACATATTAAGTGCTTAATATACTAGAAATTATGAAACTATTATAGTCGATGCCATATGAAATAATTACACTGAATTAAACTTTAGCAGCCAAGTGAAGGAAAGACTTCAACTTAAAACGTCTTAAAGAAGCTTAAGCCACCACTGTAATCCCCAAAATAAATGTCCAGAAATTAGGATCTTTAAATAAAAACTGGAACTTAATCTGTACTTACACCGGCAAGCTCTTCTGGGCTTTGGTGATGTGCAGCATTGTTCCCTTGGGGAGGTGAGGGGTCCTGGGACCCACCGCAGGCCAGGGTGTTGGGATCAGGGCTTCAGCGGGCTCGCTCCATGGGCCTGGCTGGGGGTTGGCTCAAATGGCCTGGCTGGGGGTTAGCTCAAATGGCCTGGAGTAAAGCCTTCTACCGAAGTGACAGATTAGTCTTTGCTCGAGATTAGCCTATTGACAAGTTAAAAATAAAAACAAACCCACCTTATGGAACATCTATTCAGTGCTTCCTTTGTGCCAGCCATTTTATATGCATTTCCTCATTTAATCCTCACAATACATCTGTTTTAAGAGCCACTGTTTTTCAGATGAGGAAACAGGCTCAGAAAGATTAAATGAATAATCCAGGGCCTTAAATCAGAATCCATAGTGTTCACCCCTGCATCACATTGCCTTTCTCTAAACTCTTCAACCTCCTCATTAGTGTGTGTGTATGCATGCATGTATGTACTACCTCCTATTTTAATAATGATTCAGTGACTGATATGGTTTGGCTGTGTCTCCACCCAAAATCTCATCTTGAATTGTAATCCCCATAATCCTCACGTGTCAAGAGAGAGACCAGGTGGAGGTAATTGAATCATGGGGGCAGTTTTCTCCATGCTGTTCTTGTGATAGTGAGTGAGTTCTCACGGGATCTGATGGCTTTATAAGTGTTTGGTAGTTTCTCCTGCATTCATTCTCCTTACTGCCGCCTTGTGAAGAAGGCGCTTGCTTCCCCTTTGCCTTCCACCATGATTGTAAGTTTCCTGAGGCCTCCCCAGCCATGCAGAACTGTGAGTCAATTAAACCTCTTTATAAATTACCTAATCTCGGGCAGTTCTTTATAGCAATGTGAAAATGGACTAACACAGTGACCAAACACATTAGCCTGCTATATGACAGTGACATTACCTATATCTTTATCTCATTCCAGTCATGGAGACTAGGGACCATGGCTTGAGAGTTTCACCTTAAACTGTCTCGATACACTCAGTCTGGCTAACTTAGACAGGAAGAGCTCTGTGGATACTTGCTGTTAATTCAATTAAAGAAAAATGAATTCATTACCTCCTCAGTATCCTGACATATTACCTTTGTGTGCTTGCTTAAATAAGATATCCTCTTATAAAGAGCAAGGATGCTTTCTATCATAGGGAATACCAGTGTCTTAGCTACTTAAGGCCCTATGTCTCAATTACTTATATCACATGAAAATACCCAATGGGCTGTTTGAAAAATATAAATTTTAGTGTGGACATTTAAATGTATTATCATTTACTGACCAGCAAAAATGATTTTCATAGAGACAGGAAAATTTGGCTCAACCAAACACATGTCTGTAATGAACTGAAAATATGTATTTCTCGTTAAGAGTCAAGATTAGGCTCTGTTTTGTATCATAGAAAAGCAAATAACAGTGGCTTTAAGATGATAGAGGTTTATTTGTCTTTCACATGAAACAAGTTGTCTTTTAAGGACTTGTCTGGTAGCTCCATTGTGGCAGACGGCCGGGCTCTTTTATCCTTTAGGGCCACAATTCATGGTCCAAGATGCTTGCTAGAGCTCCAAGTTCCAAGCAGGAAAGGCAAGGGGGAGGCCATTACTGCCCCAAGTAAAATCCATAACTCAGCATACCACCTAACACTCAGGAGCACTCAGTACATGGTACTCTTGGCTGTTGCTCATCTTCCGTTCTGCACAACAACAAGAAGGAGGAAGGGAAGTCATATTTACTAATACCATACAGGGTTCTCAGGACCATGCTGGACATTTACACATGATTGCATTCAACTTTCATAATCCAGTGAGGGTGGTGTAGCAGCAGGTTAAGTAGGAAGTGAGGCTGTATCCACTTGTGGAGGTAGGAAATTGGAGGGGAAGGGTGGAATGTTTCCATAAGAAGCCGAAGGGCTTTCAAGAAGGAAGGGATGAAGCCTCCAACACTTGCTCTCTGAGATTCAAGTTAATACACATTTTCAGTGTGGATCAAATGGTCCTGACGAAGGTGCAGTGGCAGGAAAGTGTTAATTATGCTCTTAGAATAAAATTGCCATGAGCATAGAAAGTGAAGAGATTAACAAATTTTAAAAAGACATTAGAAAAGCTAGCAAAAGACTTGAACAGGTGCATTGCAAATTAGGAGCTCCAAATGGTGAATGTGAAAATGTACTCAACATCTTTAATCATCAGGGGAATACAAAACCACCTCACAATTAACACTGAGAAGTCTGATAATGCTGTTAACTGAAAACTCAATCAATATATTAATTTGGAAAGGAGAGCTTTGTTTCTTATAAAGGGTTATAGCCAGCAAGGTGGCCATTCTGACAGGCTGGGAAGTGTTAGCCTTGGTCGAAGCCCAGAAACACACACTTCAAGGGAGAGAGGGAAGGGTAAGACAGGAATTTAAGCTGAATGGTTGGCCAAGTATAGGTATTCAACAGGATACAGGAGGAGCTATGAATATTCATGGAGGTGGTCCTAATACATGCATAATTGAATAAACATGCATGTTACATATGACCCATGTTCTCTTTGCAGTGGAGACTTTTAAATGTAACATTTAAATGTAGTACAGTTAGGCTCTATATGTCAAAAGGTCTTTTCAGGACACAAAGGCACTCAAGTGTGCAGTCTCTGTAAACCAGCCAGACCAGTCCATGGTTGGTGGTCTTCTCATCAGGAGAAAGTTAACTGAAATAACTCTTGTCCAATCAAAGCTGTAGTTATGTCTGGTGGAACAGGGGGTCAGTTAGGTAGCATCTGGCAGTGGATTGAGTTGCAGATTATTTTAATATTGCTTATTTCAAGGGCAGTGCTTGTTTAGCTGCTGGAGAAAAAGAAAAACATTGTGGCGGTTGGAACAGAGTTTATTTTTTAAGTGTAGTGGAGCGTAGTGACCTAACCCTTGCATTGCGTGGCCTTAGGTGTTGTTTATAGTTTGATATAGTCATAAAGAGTCCATTCTGTCAGTCTTATTATCTCTATTTTAACATTAAAGCTGATCAGTTGGGCTGGATGCAGTGGCTCACACTTGTAATCCCAGCACTTTGGGAGGCTGAGGTGAGAGGATCACTTGAGCCCAGGACTTGGAGGCTGCAAGGGAATTATGGTCATGCAACTTCACTCCAGACTGGGTGACAGAGTAAGACCCTGTCTCTAAAAAATAAATAAATAAATACAATGCTGCTCAGTTATTGTGTCCAAATTGCAATATGACCTCTTGTCTCGTCATGACCAGGAACTCAGTTTTTAAGTCCTGTTGGCCAAGAGTGGGGGCTCCATTCAGTCAGTTGGGGGGCTTAGAATTTTATTTTTAGTTTACAATGCCAAGTGCTGATGAGGAAGTAGAGCAACCAAGATATGAGAATATATGGCTGGGGAGTGGGGACATTGGTGCAACCACTTTGGAAAATGGCATACTCCTAAAATTGAAGATAAGTATACTTTATGACTCAGTTCTTCCTTTCTAGTTACATACCCTAGAGAAACTCATGCACATCAGCACCAAGTTACAGGTAAAACAATGTTCAAGGTAGCATTGTCTGTAATGGTCCCAAACTGGAAACAACTCAAGTGCCCATCAACAGAAGAATGGATATCCACACTGTGGTATATTCATGCAATAGAATACTATGCAGTCATGAAAATGAATCAACTACAGTTATTAGGTTGGCGCAGAAGAAATTGTGGTTTTTTGCCGTTGAAAGTAATGGCAAGAACCATAATTACTTTTGCACCAACCAATACCTCCAGTGTTAGGGGCTGAATTATATCCCCCACTTCTACCTCCAAATTTGTATGTTGAAATCCCAACCCCTAGTACTGCAAAGTGTGACCATATTTGGAGATTGAGTCTTTAAAGGGGTAATTAAATTAAAATGAGGTTATTGGATGGACCCTAATCCAATATGGCTGATGTCCTTATTAGAAGAGGAAATCTGGACACAGACATGCACAGAGAAAAGACCATGTAAAAACAGAGAAAATGTAGCTGTTGACAAGCCAAGGAGAGGACCTTAGGGGAAACCAACCCTGCCAACACCTTGATCTTGGGCTTCTAGCTTCCAGAACTGTGAGAGAATTAATTTCTGCTGTTTAAGCCACCCAGTCTGTGGAACTTTGTTAGGCACCCCTAACCCCCCAGCAGACTAACACACCAGCAATGTGGACAGATCTTGTAAACATGATACTGAGTGGAAGAAGAAAGGCACTAATAACATATACAGAACTATACCATTTATATAAAGTTCAAAATTAGGCAAGACCAAACTATTGTTTAAGGACGTGTATACAAATGGTAAAATGATGAAAGCAAGGAAGTTACCAAAAATAAGAAAATGGGAGGCGACACATAAAGGCTTCTGGGAGTGGGGGGTTGGGGGCGCCTAACAAAGTTCCACAGACTGGGTGGCTTAAACAGCAGAAATTAATTTGCCTGTTTCTTCACTTGGGTGCTGGTTACTCAGGTGTTCTCCCTAGAGTTGTGCACTGAACTGAACCTTTATGTGTTGTGCACGTTGCAGTATTTATAATAAAATGCTGTAAAAGGAAGACAGAAGCAGGTGGGGGAAGAGGAGAAGCAGAGAGAGAAGGAACGAGGAGGGGGAAAAGGAGGGAAAGGAGGAAGGACGAGAAGGGGGAGGGGAAGAAATAAAACAGTGGGCTGGCCTCTTACCAAGCGGTGTGGTCTAAGAGCTGTGAGACCACAGCTGTCAGTTAAAGGTGGGTCCAAAGCTCAGGTGCTGCCTCTGAGTGTGAACCTGAGCCCAGAATCTCTCCCTAGAGAAGGGCTTAGAAACTTTGTAACCTTGGGAAAGCCAGAGTATTTTTCTGAGATTTGTTTCTACATCTTTAGACCGGGGAAGATAAACACCTCTCAATAAATGTAAGGCTCTTCCTTTTACTAATTCAGGTCTCTGCTCTCATGTCACCTCCTCCAGGAAGCCTTCCCTAATGATCTTTTGAAAATAGCACCTCTTGGCTGGGTGAGGTGGGCATGCACCTGTGGTCCCAGCTATTCGGCAGCCTGAGGCAGGAGAATCGCCTGAGCCCAGGAGGCTGGGGTTGCTATGAGTCATGATTGCACCGCTGCACTCCAGCCTCGGCAGCAGAGCGAAACCCTGACAAAAAAAAAAAAAAAAAAAAAAAAAAGGAAAAATAGCACCTTGATGTGGCTTGGCTCTGTGTCCTCACCCAAATCTCATCTCAAATTGTAATCCCCACATGTTGTGAGAGGGGCCTGATTGGAGGTGATTGGATCATGGGCAGACATCCCCCTTGTTATTCTCCTAATAGTGAGTCAGTTCTCATGAGATCTGGTTGTTTGAAAGTGTGTAGCACTTCCCCCTTTGCTCTCGCTCTCTCTCCTGCTCTACCATGGTCAGATGTGCTTGCTTCCCCTTCGCCTTCCACCAGGATTGTAAGTTTCCTGAGGCCTTCCAGTCTTGCTTCCTGTTAAGCCTGCAGAACTGTGAGTCAGTAAAACTTCTTTACTTCATAAATTATCCAGTTTCAGATAGTTTTGTTTTGTTTTGTTTTGAGACAGAGTTTCCCTCTGTCGCCCAAGCTGGAGTGCAGTGGTGCAATCTTGGCTCACTGCAACCTCCACCTCCTGGGTTCAAGTGATTCTTCTGCCTCAGCCTCCTGAGTAGCTGGGATTACAGGCACCCACCACCATGCCCGGCTAATTTTTGTATTTTTAGTAGAGATGGGGTTTCACCATGTTGGCCAGACTGGTCTTGATCTCCTGACCTCAAGTGATCCACCCACCTTAGCCTCCCAAAGTGCTAAGATTACAGGCATGAGCCACCGTGTCTGGCCTCAGGTAGTTCTTTATAGCACTGTGAAATGGACTAAGTACCTCCTTTCATTCTTTTTCCATTTATTTTTCTTTACAGTACTTAATACTGTTGATAAATATTTATCACTGAAATTATGTCAAGTATTTGTGCATGAGGAGGAGCAGGATTTTTGTTTTGCTCCCCACTGTATTCCTAGTGCCTGAAACAGTATCTGACACATAGTAGATGCTCAATACATATTTGCAGTTAGTTTGGGTGTGGTGGCTCACATCTGTAATCCTAGCACTTTGGGAGGCCAAAGCAGGAGGATCACTTGAGGTCAGAAGTTCGAGACCAGCCTGGCCAACATGGCAAAACCCTGTCTCTACTAAAATACAAAAATTAGCCAGTGTAGTGGTGCACGCCTGTAATCCCAGCTACTCCAGAAGCTGAGGCATGAGAATTACCTGAACCTAGGAGGCAGAGGCTGCAGTGAGCCAAGATTGTGCCACTGCACTCCAGCCTGGGGGACAAGAGCAAGACTTCGTCTCAAAAAAAAAAAAAAAAAAAAGAAAAGAAAAGAAAAGAAAAAATTTGCTGTTACAAACATTAGATAATGATTTTGTGATGCCAGGCACCTGAGGCACTCAATAAATGCTCGTTCTCTCCTCCCCTTTTAGCTGAGACCCTCACCCTCATTTCCTGGAGCTGGCAGCCCCTTATCTTTTTTCTTCCCCGCTCCAACCTGGGACTGAGGAAGTGCTTACAACTGACGCCTCTGATCAGTAGCAACATTTCACCCCCTGGGGCCAATCTGGCCCATCATCTGTCCCCTCCCCACATCCTTGCCAAGGGTCACAGTCTCCCTGCCCCAGGGGAGGGTCCCTTTCCCTCAGAGGGGCCGAGCTGCCCCTGGGTGACCCAGGCTCCAAGTGCTTACAGCACTTTGGGTGCATGGGCTGCTGCCTCCATTGATAGTTTACTGTTGTGGGCTTAGAGTGAGGCCCTGAAAACCCGCCATAAAGGTTTCTCTCATTCCTTCACCCTCATTAATTGCTCCCGCCTCCCTGTTCTTCCCACTCAGATGCCTATATTTAGTGCTGATTTTCTTCTGCCTTGTTTAGAGTTAGTTGTTTACTTGTTTGCTTCCCCTGCCACCTCCCAGACCATGAACCCAGCTGTGAGGGGCCAGACTTTATTCATTGCTGTACTCCCAGTGAAGTGGCATCATTCGCCTGGGGGGATACCTGAGGTTCATTGTCTCATGCCAGGGAAATCAAGGACATGGACACACAAGGAGTGAGGTTAAGAGCGGAGGTTTAATAGAAGGAGGCCAGGCATGATGGCTCACACTTGTAATCCTAGCACTTTGGGAAGCCGAGGTGGGTGGATCACGAAGTCAAAAAGATCGAAACCATCCTGGCCAACATGATGAAATCCCGTCTCTACTAAAAATACAAAAATTAGCTGGGTGTGGTGGTGCACGACTGTAGTGCCAGCTACAGGCTGAGGCAGGAGAATCACTTGAACACGGGAGGTGGAGGTTGTAGTGAGCTGAGATCACACGACTGCACTTCAGTCTGGTGACAAAGTGAGACTCCATCTCAAAAAAAAAAAAAAAAGGCGAAAGAAAGAGAAAACCTTTCTCCTACAAGGAGAGGGGTCCTGAACAGGTTTCCAGTCCACAGTGAAATGCAGGGTTTTATAGATGAGCTTGAGAAGGTAGTGTCTGATTTACATACAGCACGAAAGAGTGCTTGGACCAGGTGTGCCATTTGCATAAGGCATGAAAAAGTGGTTAGGACTAGGTATGCTATTTGCATAGTGTGTAAAAGTCTGGCCACCCCCACCCTAATCTTTTATTATGCAGATGAGCTTTCTACCTGGCTGGCACCATGTTGCCTGTTCCTTTACTGTACACATGGTGACAAAAGGGAAGTTGAAGCCTCCATATTGAACATACCTGGCCCTCAGGTAACCCTTTTCTATTGGCACAGGTGCTGGCATTCGCCCGTGCAAGCTTCCAGCTTGCTTATCTGTTTGCAGCTCGATTTTTCAGGCTGCTCTTTGTTAGAAAAGCAATGATTTTGGGCTGCTTTTTGTTGAAAGGGAATTTCTGCCGAGGACTCTTACCCTCACGATCTGCCTAAATAATTTCTTTCTGTCTCCTGTATCACCAGCACCTGAATTTTAAATCTTATTTATTTATTTATTTATTTATTTATTTATTTATTTATAGAGACAAGTTCTTGCTCTGTGGCCTAGGCGACACTATAACATCAACCTCCTGGCCTCAAGTGATCCTCCCACTTTGGCCTCCCAAAGTGTTGGGATTATAGGTGTGAGCCACCACACCTGGCCTTAATAGACACATTTTTTTCTTTAAAGCTTCTGTTACAAAGGACAGATAAGAGGATTTCAAGAGTTAAGATGACCACAGATCAAACTTCCTTGATGTGCCATCTTCCAACTTAAATTCGAAAGCTACTTGAGACACAGAAAAAGACAAAAACTGAGAACCATTCAGAAAACTTAGTGGTCAGTTGTTGGCCAGAGTCCAAGATGGAAATTTCCCTAATAACCTGCCACTGGGGCTGGGGGAAGTCACATGGTAGGTGGCCTGTGCATACTTTGCCCTCTAAAGTGGCCCAGAACCTGCAGACAGGAAGCTTGCAGGGAGAAGCTTAGGCCCTCATTCACTGTACAGGGCTGCACTCACCAGCAAATGGGCAGCACACTCCTAACACTCAAGTATGGTTTTCTGAGGCAGTCACTTCTGTCCACCCTCACCCCTTCCGTTAGACTGTCTCTGCCTGTGTCTGTGGGGACACTGTGGCACTCAGTACCTATGAGCAGGGAGCAGGGCAGGACTGATGAGGAGGTGGCCTAAAAGGCACGCTCGCCTAATGCAGGGACCCTACAGATGGAAAGAATGCGGTTTTATTTAAAAATATCTGATACACAGTAATATAGATACCTTGTAGTAATTAAATCGTATTAACCCAGTTTGAGGGTCTTTGGCTTTTAGTATCATGCGTTTATTTTTATGTTGGCATGTTTGGTTTTATTTCTTTTATTTTGGTTTATGCCTTTTTCATGTTTGTTTTTGTTTTTGCCTTCTATGATATGCAAGATTGCATGATGATGTATTTTTTATTTATTTATTATTTTTTTGAGATGGAGTCTAGCTCTGTTGCTCAGGCTGGAGCGCAGTGGCGCGATCTCAGCTCACTGCAACCTCCGCCTCCTGGATTCAAGTGATTCTCCTGCCTCAGCCTCCTAAGTAGCTGGGATTACAGGCGCCTGCCACCGCGCCCTGCAATTTTTGTATTTTTAGTAGAGACAGGGTTTCACCATCTTGGCCAGGCTGGTCTTGAACTCCTGACCTTGTGATCCACCTGCCTCAGCCTCCCAAAGTGCTGGGATTACAGGCATGAGCCACCGTGCCCAGCCGATGATGTATTTTTTAGAGTCATGGTCTCGCTATGTTGCCAGGCTGGACTTGAACTCCTGGTCTCAAATGATTCTCCAGTCTCAGCTTCCTGAGTAGCTAGGAGTACAGGTGCACCACTGTGCCTGGCTGATGATTTGCTTTTATCTTCTGTAATTTGAAAAGTATATAGCCTATTGTTTTAATTCTGCCAACACCTTGAAGATTTTTAAAAACTTTTTTGAACCCATGTAGTATAGTTTGGACTTCCCCTCCAAATCTCATGTTGAGATGTAATCCCCAATGTTGGAGGTGGGGTCTGGTGGGAGGTGTTTGAGTCATGGGGGTAAATCCCTTGATGCTTTCCCGGAGATAGTGAGTTCTCATGAGATCTGGTTGTTGTAAAGTGTGGCACCTCCCCATGCTCTCTCTTGCTCGTGCTCTGCCATGTGAAACACCAGCTCTCCCTTTGCCATCTCCCGTGAGTAAAAGTTTCCTGAGACCTTCCCAGAAGCCAAACAGATGCCTAGCACCAGGCTTCCTGTACACTCTGTAGAACCATGAGCCATTTAAACCTCTTTTCTTTATAAATTACCCAGTCTCAGGTGTTTCTTTACACAATGCAAGAACATCCTAACACACCATGTTTCTCTATCAGATTGAAAATAAATCTACCATGTTTGCCTCCCTTCCAATATAAAGTGAGAAGTTTTTCAGGCCCTCCTTTCATATCTCTTCATTAGAGGCCTAGGTTATCACACCTCTCTTTTTTAAAATGATACAGGTCTTCTTTTTGCAAAAAATTGGTTTTAAATTTGGGATCCAAATTTTAGCCATGTTTATAATTATTTATTTGATACTCTGTGTTTAAATGGTTTCCACATTTCCTGCAGGCTTCACTTACTATGGCTGCAAAACAAATTAGCCCCAAACAGTGGCCAGGTGCAATGGCTCGTGCCTGTAATCCCAGCACTTTAGGAGAAGCCGAGGAAGGCCAATCACTTGAGGCCAGGAGTTGGAGACCAGCCTGGCCAATATGGCGAAACCTCGTCTCTACTAAAAACACAAAAATTAGCCAGGCAAGGTGGTGTGTGCCTGTAGTCCCAGCTACTTGGGAGGCTGAGGCGGGAGAATTGCTTGAACCTGGAAAGCAGAGGTTGCAATGAGCCAAGATTGCGCCACTGCACTCCAGCCTGGGTGACAGAGAGAGACTGTTTCAAAAAATAAAATAGGCCAGGTGCAGCAGCTCATGCCTGTAATCTTAGCACCTTGGCAGCCCGAGGCAAGTGGATCACCTGAGATCAGGAGTTCAAGACCAGCCTGGCCAACATGGTGAAACCCTGTCTCTACTAAAAATACAAAAATTAGCTGGGTGTGGTGGCACATGCCTGTAATCCCAGCTACTTGGGAGGCTGAAACAGGAGAATTGCTTGAACACGGGAGGCAGAGGTGGTAGTGAGCCGAGACCACACCACTGCACTCTAGCCTGGGTCACAGAGTGAGACTATCTCAAAAAACATAAAACAAAATAAAAATTAAAATTAATTATCCTAAAGCTTAATGCTTAAAACAATAATCATTTATTACCTCTTGCTCTTTCTGTGCGTTACAGTTTAGACAAGGTATAACAGGGATGGCTTATCTCTCCTCCAAAGGAGATGTGAAATGTCTGAGGCCTCAGCAGTAAAACTCCAAAATTGAGCCTCTAGCTTGTCTAGAATCATCTGAAGGCTTGCTTACCTGAAGTTGGTGCTGGCTGTCACTCAGCTGGAGGCCTGGCTGGGGCTATTGACCAGAATACCCACACATGGCCTCTGGTGTGCCTGGTCTCCCTCACAACGTAGTGGCTGAGTTCCAAAGGCAAGCATCTAGAGAGAGCGAGCCAGGTGGAAGCCATTGCCTTTTATGACCTAGCCTCAGAAATCATTCAGTGTCACTTCTGCTGCATCCTGGTGGTTGGGACGGGTACAAAGTTCTGCCCAAGTTCCATGGAAGTGTGTCAAGATCACTTTGTAAGATGAACATGTGCGGGTGCCCACATATGTACACACGTGTGTGCATGTATACACATGTACATGCATGTGTATATGCTGATATGGTCATCTTTGAAAAAAGACCATCAGCCATACTGTATTTCCTTAAATTCTTGATTTTCAACTTATGTTTCAGGCAGTTGCAGAGTGTCTTTGAGTAACTTTCAGGAAGATTGCATGCTATGAGTCTCAACGTGCAGTATGTAAAATGGCCATCTTCTTTCTTATTTTAAAATTCATAGCCAGGTGCGGTAGCTCACCCCTGGAATCCCAGCACTTGGGAGGCCGAGGCAAGTAGATCACCTGAGGTCAGTCTCTACTAAAAATATAAAAATTAGCTAGGGGGTGGGGCGGGAGGAGTGTAGGAATGGCACATGCCTGTAGTCCTAGCTACTGGGAAGGTTGAGGCAGGAGAACTGCTTGAACCCAGCAGGTGGAGGTTGCAGTGAGCCGAGATCACATCACTGCACTTCAGCCTAGGCAACAGAGTGAGACTCTGTCTCAAAAAAAAAAAAAAAAAAATCACAAGGCCAGCCATGGTGGTTCAAGCCTGTAATCCCAGCACTTTGGGAGGGCAAGGTGAGAGGATCCCTTGAAGCCAGTGGATGCTCAATGCACTTGCCTTCTGCACTGTGGAAGAAGCCCGTTTTGTCTCCATTTGCATATGCATTTCAATCTTCCTGATCTATATGTGTGTCTGTTCTTTGCGTTCTCTTTTGAACTGGTTGTAGGCTCCTACTGGGTCCCTCATTAATAATGAGTTAAATAAAATCCAGAACACATGTATATTTTAAATCTGCATGAGAATCATAATCTTTTTTGAAATTATCCTTTAACATTCCTTTCCTGAAAAGTTGAGAAACGATGTATTCGACACTATCTATGACAATGTAACAGCCGTGATTTAATGATACTGATGGACAGTAGAATGCACATATGCAGATATAGTGTGGTTAGAACTACATTTAATATTAAGAAAAAAACACTCGAAAAGATAAAATGTGTTGAATTGTTTAACATTTTTCTTTATTATATTTTCCAAAAATTTAAAAACAGGCTGATGCTACCTTGGTAGAGAAATCCAGTGAAGCTAAACTCTAAGCCTCTGTTTTATTGAGGGATTAGTAATTTTTTTTTTTTTTGAGACAGAGTCTCACTCTGTCACCCAGGCTGGAGTGCAGTGGCGTGACCTCGGCTCACTGCAACCTCTGCCTCCTGGGTTCACGCCATTCTCCTGACTCAGCCTCCCAGGTAGCTGGGACCACAGGCGCCTGCCACCACGCCCGGCTAATTTTTTTGTATTTTTAGTAGAGATGGGGAGTAATTGTTTTATGGTTCTTGAAGGGCTGGGAGGGGCTTCCTGGTCTCTGCATGTCACTGGGGTCAGTGAGAGTGCTGCTGGAAAGTGAGGGAACATATGATGATTAATAGTAATAATAATAATAAATCAGTACTTGTAATGTCCCAGGAATTGTGTCAAGCAGTATCTCATTTAACCCTTACAACAGCCCTTTGAAGTAGATACTGGTAGATGGTATTTCCATTGGCTAGGTGCGGTGGCTCACGCCTATAATCCCAGGACTTTGGGAGGCTGGGGTGGGAGGATTGCTTGAGACCAGCCTGGCAACATGGTCAGACCTTGTCTCTACAAAAAATAAAAAAAATTAACTGGGCATGGTGGCATGCACTCCTGTAATTGCAGCTGCTGGGGAGCCTGAGGCAGGAGGATCCTTTGAGCCCAGGAGGTCAAGATTGATGTGAGCTGTGATCCCACCACTGCACTCCAGCCTGGGTGACAGAGTGAGACCCTGTCTCAAAAAAAAAAAAAAAAAAATGGTATGCCCATTTTACAGATGAGGAAACTAAGGTTAGGAAACTTAAGTGACTTGCCCAACTAGTATGTGGTGGAACCCAGACTGAGACATGGGCTCTTAACCCCCCTGCTACTGTGTGTCATGTGAGAAATGTTGGAGAGGAAGTCCTGGGGTCTCCTCCTGAGGAAATTGTCCCCACTACTGGATCCAAGCCCTCAGAATCAATTCATCCGTGAAACATTCACTGAGCCTCCTCTGTGTTCCAGGCCCTGAGGATAAAACGTGATCTGAGTCTTCAAGTAACTCAGGAGCCAGGGTGAACAGCCAGGGATGGGAGTCGGCCAAAGGAGGGGCCTTGGCAGGGGTAGGGAGGGTGAGGAGGTGCTTCCAGGAGGTGGCGGCAACCTACTTGAGTCTTAAAGGACAGGAAGAGCCAGGCTGGTAAAGGGGTGAGGGTTGGGAAAAAGGCATTGAGGGCAGAAGGGCTTGAGCACACAGGGGAAAGAAACCCCCGAGAGGCACCATCAGCACACTCACTTCAGCTCTGCGGCTCACCTGCCTCCACTGTCCCCGCTTCTGCCGCTGCCCTGGTTACCAGAAGCCGTTTTGTTCAGTGGGAAGGTGGGCACAGGTCACTGCTAGGGGTGGGTACCTGAACATGCCAACCAGAGCCTCCTTTTTCCAGGATGTTTGAACATGGGTCAGATGGTCTCTCTCCAGGGCCTGATGGTGAGAGGTGCAGCCTGCAGAAGGCCTTAGCAGTGGGTGTGCAGGGGGCACCGTGAGAGTGGGCAGACCAGGCTGTCTGAGCAAGGACTCAACACACCTCTGAGGTCCCGCTGCATGCTCAGCATGGGTCCCGGGACACATGCCAGGGCCTTCTTAACACATTTCTTGTTTCCTTTAGATTGTCCAAATTGGGTTTCTGTCACCTGTAACCAAAGATCCTTGCTGCCACAGCCCCTGAGTTGGTCAGACTCAGGAGAGGGACATTTAAACTAAGAGAGGCTCACCTATAGATCAGGAAGCCAACTGACTCATTTCCCGTGAGAAGTGTCACGGCTCAGTGGGTCAGCCTTTCACATCATTACTGCCGGTGTCTCCTTTCCCTGGAGAAAAGCCATCTGGATTGACAACTGGCCTCTTGGAGCAGGCCCCAGGCCCAGCAAGGATCTATAGCTAGAGGCATCAAGCAAGGACTGCCCAAGGGTCCAAAAACTGTTTCTGTTAAGGTCCAGACAGTGAATATTGTAGACTTTGCAGTCTCTGTTGAAACCATTCAACTCTACCACTGCAGTGTGAAAACAGCCACAGACAGCACATAAATACATGAGCATAGCTGTGTTCCAATAAAACTTTACTTATAAACATTGAAATTTGAATTTCATACAGTTTTGATGTGTCCTGATGTATTACTCTCTCTTTTTTCTTTTTTTTTTTTTTTGAGACGGAGTCTTGCTCTGTTGCCCAGGCTAGAGTGCAGTGGCGCAATCTCAGCTTACTGCAACCTCTGCCTCCTGAGTTCAAGTGATTCTCCTGCCTCAGCCTCCTGAATAGCTGGAATGACAGGCACACACCACCACACCTAGCTAATTTTTGTATTTTTAGTAGAGACAGGGTTTTGCCATGTTGGCCAGGCTGGTCTGGAACTACTGACCTCAGGTGATCCACCCGCCTCGGCCTCCCAAAGTGCTAGGATTACAGGCGTGGGCCACAATGCCTGGCCAATATATTACTCTTCTTTCAACTTTTTTAAGAACATAAAAGCCATTCTTAGCTCTCAGACCAAGCAGAAACCAGTGGTGAGGGACCAGATTTAGCTTTGCAGCCTGTAGTCTGCCTACTGTTGGCCTAGGGCATGAACACTTATGCTGAGAAAGAAGATGGTTGACAAGGAGGCTGGACAACTGGGTCCATGGGCCAGGCCAGGGACACTTCTGGGGCTGCTATCCAGGCTTGTCACTCTAGCTGCTTCTTCTCTAGCCATTCAGATCATGCTCTTCAGTCTACACCCTCCTGAAGAAGAAGCTCAGGACCCATGAGTGGGCTTAAGTGCTTGGAAATGATGACATGTCTAGTCTTGCCTTCCAAAATTTAGCCTTGGACCGCCTTGATGCAGCCGCTCCTGACACTTCTAGGGGCAGCTGTCCTGCCCCTATCCCCTGTGAAAAGCAGATTATGAAAGCCCACTCATCCCACCCCACACAACCCAGGACCCAGAGGCCAGGGAGAGAATAGGCTGGCTGCAGCCGCTGACTCATGCCCTGGCATGAAGGCATGAACTTGTTCGAGAGGGATCTTAAAAGATACAGTAGGAAGCTGCAGTTACAAGTGGGCTCTGTGGCTGGGTGCGGTAGCTCACACCTGTAATCTCAGCACTTTGGGAGGCTGAGGCAGGTGGATCACTTGAGGTCAGGAGTTCAAGACCAGCCTGGCCAATATGGTGAAAACCCATCTTTACTAAAAATACAAAAATCAGCAAGGTGTGGAGGCATGTGCCTGTAGTCCCAGCTACTCGGGAGACTGAGGCAGGAGAATTGCTTGAACCCGGGAGGTGGAGGTTGCAGTGAGCCGAGATTGTGCCACTGCACTCCAGCCTGGGGAACAGAGTGAGACTCTATCTCAAAAAAAAAAAAAAAAAAAAAAAAGTGAGCTCTGTGTCTGGAAGGTTGAGTAGATTCAGGGACCAGGGTAGTTGTAGGAGGCCAGATGTCAGCTGAAGTTGGGGGAATGGAGATTGGTGGAAGAGATAACAGTGGGTATCCTGGAGACAGAGATAGACCGACTGACTGGCTGAAAGACAGACACAGCAGGTGAATCCCAGACCTGCCTTGTTTCTGGCCCTTCCTGAGGCTTGACTAGGGGGTCTTCACTGTAACTTCATAGCCCCCTTCCCCTATACCTGGGGTAATCTGGGTAATCCCAATGCTTCTCCAATACGTTCTATCAAAACAGAAGCTGTGGAGCAGGTAATTTCTTTCTATTTATTTATTTTTGGATTGGTATAAATTTATGGGATACAAGTATAATTTTGTTACATGCACAGAATTCGTAGTGGTGATGTCAGGCTTTCAGGGTATCCATCACCCAAATAACATACATTGTACCCATTAAGTGAATTCTCATCATCCATCCCCACATCCCCTTCTCTGTGTCCACTATCATTCATACTCACACCCATATGTATACATTATTTAGTTCCCACTTATGAGTGAGAATATGAGTATTTGTCTTTCTGTGTCTGACTTTTTTCACCTAACAACCTCCAGTTCCATCCATGCTGCTGCAGAAGACACAATTTCATTCATTTTTGTGTCTGAACACGATTCCATTGGGTATACAGGTCATATTTTATTTATCCAATCATCTGTTGATGGAGACGTAGGTTGATTCCATGTCTTGGAGGACGTCATTTCCGCTGTTGGCGGAACTCATCCTGAGCTTCTGATCTTACTCTCCAAGGGAACTCTGCACTTCATGTTGGGGACTTTTTGCTGTCTTGGTGTCTGCAGGTTGGAATCTTGCTTCAGCCACAAAAAATCACAGTTGGGTGGTCTGGGTCTCACTTCCCTCACCTCTTAAATGGCTGTCCTGCATCATGCACCATTTACTATGACAATGTTGACCTTTATCTGAGCCCTGTGCCTCCAGAAGGCAGCGACGATAAAGTTCTCCAACCTCTTTAAGTTCCAAGGAAAGAGCTAGCCACAAAGGACCACCTTAAGCTCGCATCCCAAGGAAATACGGATCTCCATCCTTTCTTACTATTCCCTAAGATTCGCTGATGACTCCATTGTTTACCTGCCTCTCTAAAACCCCAGTCCCCTTTGAGATGCTCCTCATTAATGAACGTTCTCCCTATTGCAATGGCCTGAATGAAATCTTAACTGTCTGGGGCTTTTTGCGTTCACAATGACCATAATTGTGCTGTTGTAAGCGTCAATCGGGGGCGCAGCCGGAGTCCCAGGTCCCAGTCCTGGCTCCCCCATGTCAGGCTTCCCCTTCGGGCCGGTTTCAGGTCTCAATTGGGAGCTCCCTAAGGGCCCCTGGCTCAGAATATGTGTGAGTGGCAACCCAGTCCCTCAACCCCTGCGCGGGGAGCCGGGGCAGAGCGAGCTGCTGTAACTTTCGCACGCCGCCACCAGAGGGCGGCGGCTCCGCGGAGGAGGGCCCCAGCCTTTGCGCCGGCTCGCGCCCACAGTGCCTTTATAAACGCGCGTTGGAAGTAGACGCCACGCAGCCTGCTTTCCAGAGTCCCGGCGTTTCCCCTCTTCCACCGCTGAACTCTAGGGGCCTCCCTTACGCGTCCGCACGCGGCGAGTCCTTCTACTCCGCAGGGCGCGCCGCAGGACTCTTGAGTGGGGGGGAAGGCTGGAAAGCCAGCCTGGAGCTTCTGGTCTCTAGTGCTGTGCAGGGCACAAGGTCCCTGCCCCTCCCGCGGCCGCTGGCCTCTCTTCTCCTTAAGCCAGGTCGAAGGATTCCTGAGGCAGCGGGAAATGGGGAGGAGGGACAGGAGTCCCAAGACCACTGTCTTGGGTGCGGGATTTAACCAGTCACACCCGTCAGCCCCTTGGAACGTCACAGCGTTCCCTTAAAGTGGGCAAGACAGGAAATGTTGCCCCGTCTGAAAGTGGGCAAACGGGCTCCCAAAGAAAAAAGTTGATTAGGAGAGCTAGTAAATGACAGGAACTCAGTTCTCCTAGGCCCAGACTTGGAGCTCTTGGGGTGGGGCGGCACAGAGATGGCTCTCTGCCTGGCGTAAGTAAACTGGTCCCTCCAGCAGAAACGGGCGCTGCACATCCTCTTCCCGCAGGACGGCGACCCCTGGACATCAAAATGCAGCCACTTTTGGACTCAAATTGTAGAGTTCTTTTTTGTTGTTGTTATTTATGTATGTATTTATTTATTGAGACGGAGTCTCGCTCTGTCACCCAGGCTGGAGTGCAGTGGCTCAATCTTGTGTCACTGCAACCTCCGCCTCCCGGGTTCAAGCAATTCTCTTGCCTCAGCCTCCGGAGTAGCTGGGACTACAGGCGCCCGCCACCACGCCTGGCTAACTTTTGTATTTTTAGTCGAGACGGGTTTCGCCATGTTGATCAGGCTGGTCTCGAACTCCTGACCTCGTGATCCACCCGCTTCGGCCTCCCAAAGTGCTGGGATTACAGGCGTGAGCCACCGCACCCGGCCCAAATTGTAGAGTTCTATGTACAGCCACGTTTCCATGATCTTTTGTTGTTGTTGTTTTTGTTTTGTTTTTGTTTGAGACACACTCTCACTCTGTTGCTCAGGCTGGAGTGCAGTGATGCGATCTTGGCTCACCGCAACGTCCGCCTCCCAGGTTCAAGTGATTCTCTTGCCTCAGCCTCCTGAGTAGCTGGGATTACAGGCGCCCACCACCACGCCTGGCTAATTTTTGTATTTTTAGTAGAGAGGAGGTTTCACCATGTTGGGCAGGCTGCTCTCGAACTCCCAGCCTCAAGTGATCCACCACCTCGGCCTTCCAAAGTGCTGGGATTACAGGTGTGAGCCACTGCGCCCGGCGTGTTTGCTTTTTAAAGTGCATATGTCTACATACACATTTTAGAGGCAAATAGAAATACAAAAGCCAAACTGTCCACAGTGGCTGTCTGTGGCAGTTGGAGTAGCAGTAATGGAAATTGCATTTTCTCTGTATTGTCCAAAATATTCACTACTAGCATATATAAATCAGAAAGAGGAGCAATGATTCAGGACTTCTGTTTGACAAAATGATAATAATAATAATTCCTCTTTAAACAATTGGAAAATACAGGCTGGATGCAGTGGCTCATGCCTGTAATCCTAGCACTTTCGGAGGCCGAGGTGGGAGGATCCCTTGAGCCCGGGAGTTTGAAACCAGCCTGGGCAACATGTCAAAACTCCATCTCTACAAAATAAAAAATAAAAATAAATAAAAATGGGAAAATAAAGAGAATGAAGAAAATAAAATTCATCAGTACCTCCTGCCAAATATTGGTATTTTTCTTTCTGGTTGGTTTCTTTGTCTACAAAATGTGAATAACGGTATTAACTGTACAGGAATGTTGTGAGGATTGAGTGAGAGAACGTATGTAATAGTTAACATTCCAGAAGTGTTAGCTATTTTTATATGTAACAAAATCAGCACCAGACTGTATCTACTGTTTCTGTGCTGCCGTCTTCACAGCCAACATTGCTTCATGAACAGTTTCCCATTCAATTATGCTTTTTAAAATTGTATTTTTAGTGATAGTACGGTATTTTATTACATTTAAGTACAATTTATTTAAGTTATCCCCTATTGTTAAGCCTTTAGATTGTTTCCAATTTTTGCTGTTAAAATAACAGAGAGATTAACATCTTTAAACATCTACCTTTGTCAGCATTTCTGATTATTTCCTTAGATGAATTTTTTAGAGGTAGGATTACTGAGACAAAGGGTGCAAATATTTTTCAGGCTTTTGACTCAGGTTACCAAATTGCTTCCCAGAAAGATCTTGCCAATTTACACTCCCACCTGCAGTGCGTGAGAATGTCTGCCCCACAGCACACAAAAGAGGGATTTTATTTTGGGATGGGTGAGATTTGAGTCTGTTGCTGAACCGAGGAAAATGAGCCCCCCAAGCCCCATAGCGAGGTAGAGTTTAAACTTCGGGACAGAGAGGGGATGTCAAAACAGGCAAAGTCCATGGGAGAAAGGGAGGGGATTTGGAGCAGGTTTACAGAGATTGTCTTGGATTTAAGAAGGGACACCTTATGTTTGGAGACTGATGGAAAGAGGTATGATTGGGTGTGGACAGAGTCATTGTAAGGAGGTAGGTGGATTCAAGAGGCTAGTCCCTAATGGCTACCTTTTCTCAGTCAAGTAGGAGGTTGGGTCATCTATCCAAAGGTAATAGGTGAGCCTGAGAAGGGGACTTGAGGAGAGAGGTGCAACCCTTTAACTTGAGGACAATAAAAGAGTTGACTGTCCAGTTGAGGGTGGTGACTTTGAGTTTGTCATGGCGCCATTCTGCAGAGCTGTGGGGATTTTCTCTACAGCGCGCAGTCACCTGGGGAAAGAAAAAGTCATACATATTAATTTAAACCAAATCTTTCAAAATGTGGTAAACAGTAGAAAACTATTTTTGGGGAGCTGGAGGGATTCATGGTAATGAAAAACTTGTGGGTTTCTGGAGTTGTACCGAACTTTCAAGGATCAGTTAATTTCTATCTTATATAAGTTGTTCCAGAAAGTTAGAAAAGACCAAAGTTGCCCAGATCATTTTATGAAACCAATATAATCTTGATTCCAAAATCAGTAAGGACAAAGCAATAAATAAATATATTAAGTTCATTTCACCTATGAATGCACGTATAAAAATCCTGGCCAGACACGGTGGCTTACACCTATAATCCCAGCACTTTGGGAGGCCAAGGCAGGCAGATCACTTGAGGTCGGGAGTTCAAGACCAGCCTGGCCAACATGGTGAAACCCCGTCTCTACTAAAAATACAAAAAATTAGCTGGGCATGGTGGCGTGCACCTGTAATACTAGCTACTTAGGAGGCTGAGGCAGGAGAAACGCTTGAGCCTGGGAGGCAGAGGTTGTAGTGAGCCGAGATTGCTCCATTGCACTCCAGCCTGGGCAACAGAGCGAGACTCTGTTAAAAAAAAAAAACTTAAATAAAATAGCAACTAATCTAGTTATATGTTTTTTGAAAGTAGGTTTATCCCAGGAATTCCAGCTCAACATTGAAAATCACCCCACTGTAATAAAGGACAAAAATCACATGAAAAAAATCACATGAGTATCTCAAATGGTGAAGAAAAAGCAGCATATTGATAAAGTTTTTCACCTATTTTTTATTTATGAATAACTCAGCATATGACTTCCTTGAACTTATGAAAATGAAAAAAAAAAAACTTAGCAAACTGGAAATAGGAAAGGTGTCTTTAATTTGATAAAGGTTATACAGGGCCAGGTGCAGTGGCTAACACTTGTAGCCCCAGCACTGTGGGAGGCCAAGGCAGGAGGATTGCTTGAGCCCAGGAGTTCGAGACTAGCTTGGACAACATAGTGAGACCCCATTTCTACCAAAAATACAATAATTAGCCAGGGGTGGTGGCACATGCCTATAGTCCTAACTACTTGGGAGGCTGAGGTGGGAGGATGGCTTGAGCCTCAGAGGTCGAGGCTGCAGTGAGCCATGATTACACCACTTCACTCCAGCCTGGGAGACATAGCACGACCCTGTCTCAGAAAAACTGGTTATATAGCAAAAACTTAAAGCAAACACTACACTTAATGAAGAAACTAGGAGCATTCACTTTAACATCTGGAACAAAATAAGGCATCCAACTGTACTGCTATCATTTACTATATAATAATAGAAGTTCCAGACAAAGCTATGAATGAAGAAAAATGTAAGACATACAGGATGAGAAGAAATAAAATTGTCACTATGTGAAGATATTTTCATTTGTCTTGAAAAGCAAAGAGAATCAGCATAGACTTTTAAAATTAAGATAATTCAGTCATTTAGTAGATAGAAGATTGACCAAAAATAAATCCTTAACATTTGTCTTCACCACAAACAACATCTATTCACAACGGCAACGACAAAGTATAAAAAAATCTAGTAATGTACTTAATTAAAAATATCTATGGAGAAAACATGAAAACACTAATTAAGGATGTAGAAAATAACCTGACTAAATGGAGAGAAATTTTATGTTCTTGGATGAAATGATTGAATATTATATAGGAATCAGATCTTTATGAATTAATCTATAAGTTCAAAGGAATCCCAATAAAAATTCTAGCTCTATTTTCCAGGAACTTGATAAACTCACTCTCAAATTTGTGTGGACAAACAGGACTAAGTCAACCTTAAAAAAATAAAGAGCTAGAATTTGTCCTACCAGATATTAAGCACACTACAAAGCTATGTCAAACCAAACCAAATCAAACAACATTGTTTTGGCACCAAAACAGACCAATAGACCATGGAATGGAATAGAAAACTGAAAGTCAGACCATTAGTATACAGGTGGGAGACATCACAAATCAATGAAGAAAGCAGATTAAACCCGTTCACTATATGGGGGGAAAAATCTAGAATCCCTGCCTTACACCAAAGGGAAAGGTATACGCTGTGTGGTGTTCTGATATATATATTGGTTTTCGTCCATATATTGGCTCCTAACTCCCATAGCCCTTGTTACAGTCTTGTTAGAATGTTCAGTGTGTGAGGCCTCAGGAAACAGAATCTCTCTTCTGCCCTCCTTTCACCTGCCCCAAGGCAGACATCTAATCTATCCCCACTTTTCTGATTGTGGGTCTTAAGACCCTCCCTGAGCGGATTCCACCTCATACCCTGAGGGGCAAGAATGCTTCCATAAAAATCCAAGAGGACTGGGTTCAGAGAGATCCGGATAGCTGAACACATGCAGGCTGACAGGAAGAACGCATTCATGGGCCTGGAGGGTGGTGTACCCCAACTCCATGGGGACAGAAGCTCCTGTGCTGGAGACCCTTCCAGAACTCGCTAGAGGTCTCTTCATCTGGCTGTTTATTTGTATCCTTTAAAATATCCTCCTTAGTAAACTGGTAAATGTGTTTCCCTGAGTTCCGTGAGCTGCTCTAGCAAATTAATCAAGCCTAAAGAGACGGGCGTGGGAACCCCAACTTGAAGTCAGTTGGTCCGAAGTTCTGAGGCCTAGAGTTGTGGCTGCGGGGAAGGAGGGAGAAGTCTTGGGAACTGAGCCCTCAACCTGTGGGATCTGACACTATCTCCAGGTAGATAGTATCAGAAATGAATTGGAAGACACCAACCAGGTGTCTGCTGCTTGGTGGTGGGGGAAACCCACACACATCTGGTCACAGGAGGTTCTGAGTTGATGATTGTTGCTGTGTGATGTAAAACACTAAGTGATGTAAAACTTTAAGGTGAGAAATAAAACCAAAGTTAATAGAAGAAAATATAAGGGACTATCTTTGAAACTTGGGCTGGGAGAGGGACTCATTAAACAGAACTTCAAAAGCACAAACGCAAAGGCAAAAAATGCATTAATTTGATGACATCCAAATTAACTATTTCCATACAAAAGAGGATACTATGGACAATAGGTGACAGAATAGGTGAAGATATCTGTAAATCTAAAAATGATAAGGGATTAATACACAGAATATGCAAGTACCATTGACACAGGCTTTTATTCTCAGTCACTTTGCAAGCCAGGAACCTCTGGCTGGCATTGCCCCACCCAGGCCTCCCTTGACCACACTACCTGTTGCAGGAGATGGCCTGCCCACTTGGCCCACCCATGCTGAGTATGGCTTGCACACCTGTTCCTGAGTTCTTGTCCTGTGCCCAAGAAGAATGAGGATGCACTGACAGTCAAAGAATGAGCAAGGCAGGGAATTTTATTGAGTGATGAAACAGCTTTCAGCAGAGAGGGGATGCAGGGGTGGTCTGCCTACCCGAAGGCTGGAAAGTCCCCATAATATGATTGAGTCCGGGGCTTTTTACAAGCTCAGAATGGGGGAGGGGCAGGCCACAGGTAGTATTGGAAAAAGCAACATTCTATTGGTTAAAAGGCATTCAGAAAGAATCAGTTGGGAAAGGGAGGCAAAAAGAACAGAAGTTCTCACTCTGGGTTGCAGTTTCATCCAGGACCAGCAGTCCAATCTTTCAGCCTTCAGGCTGTTTTTGGCTTTAGGTGGGGTTTCACCGGGGACCTGCCCCTGTCTGCCTAGGCTGCCCCCTGTTGCTGTCACTGTCATCCCTCCATATCCATTGGGGATGGGTTCTAGGCTCCCCCTCAGGTACCAAAATCCAGGACTGCTCAAGTTCCTTATTAAAAATGGCGTAGTATTTGCACAAAACTTGTGCGCAACGTCCTGGATACTTTAAATCATCTCTAGATTGCTTATAGTATCTAATATAACGTAAATGCTATGTAAATAGTTGTTATACTGTGTTTTTTTTAAGTCATTGTATTGTTGTTGTTGAGACAAGGTCTCACTCTGTCTCTACAAGAAATTTAAAAATTAGCTGGGGCTGGGTGCAGTGGCTCACGCCCGTAATCCCAGCACTTTGGTAGGCTGAGGTGAGTGAATCATTTGAGATCAGGAGTTTGAGACCAGCCTGACCAACATGGTGAAACCCAAATTAGCCAGGTGTAGTGGTGGGCGCCTATAATCCCAGGGACTCGGGAGGGTGAGGTATGAGAATTGCTTGAGCCTGGGAGGTGGAGGTTACAGTGATCTGAGATCATGCCAGCGCACTCCAGCCTGGTTGACAGAATGAGACTCCATCTCAAAGTAAATAGAAATTAGATGGGCATGGTGATGTGTGCCTGTAGATCTAACTATTTGAGTGGCTGAGGTAGGAGGATTTCTTGAGCCCAGGAGATCAAGGCTGCAGTGAGCTGTGATTGAGCCACTGCACTCTAGCCTGGGTGACAGAGCAAGACCCTATCTCAGAAAAAAAAAAAGACTCAATTATATTGTTGTGTAAAATATACCCACTTTAAATATAAAGATCCATATAGACTAAAAGTAAAGAGATGGAGAAGGATAAGAAAGATATACCATGCTAACACTAATCAAAGAAAGCTGGAGTAGGTATATTCAGACAGAGCAGACTTCAGAGCAAGCAAATTAAACAGGGATAAGAGGGGCATTACATAATGACAAAGGGGTTGATTCTCCAGGAAGACATAATCTTTAATGGGTATGCCCCTAACAACAGAGCATCAAAATACATGAGGCAAAAACTGATAGAACTGCAAGGAGAAATAGATGAATTCATTATTTTAGTTGGAGACTTCAATACCCCTTTGTTGAAAACGGACTGATCCAGCAGTCAGAAAATCAGTAAGGACATAGTTGAACTCAACAGCACCATCAATCAACAGGATATAATTGATATCTATAGACTACTTCATCCAAAACAGCATAATACACATTCCTCACATGTACCGTTGACCAAAGTAGACCACATTCTGGGCCACAACCTGCACCCTACCTAATTTAAAAGAACAGAAATATTACAATGTATGCTCTCAGACTACAATGGGATTAAACAGAAAGATAGCTGGAAAATCCCCCAAATACTTGGAGACTAAACAACATACTTCTAAATGACATATGGCTGAAAAAGAAATCTCAAGAGAAACCAAAAAATATTTGCAACTAAATGAAAATGAAAACTCAAATTATCAAAATTTGAGGGATGCAGTAAAAGTGCTTAGAGGGATATTTATGACATTGAATGCATATATTAGAAAAAAGTTCTAAAATTATAATTCAAGCTTTCATCTTAGAAAAAGAACAACAAATTAAATGCAAGGCAAGGAAAAGGTAGCAGATCCCATAGAAGAATGGACAGTTTATCAAGAGAAAACTTATAAAAGTGGTAACCCAAACAGGCAAGTTAAGGGAATTATTAAAAATTAAAATCGTTAGTAATCAAAGAAATTCTATTTTAAACAACAATGAAATATCAGCCTTACACCTAGCAGACTGGCAAAAATTGGAAAGTTGGAAAATGTCAAGTGTTAGCAGGTAAGTGGAGATATAGTTTCCTTCACATGCTGCTGGTGGGAATGCAGATTGTCAACCATTCTGGAGAGCAGTCTGATACATTAGATATACTAGATAAATTAAATATATGCACAGCCTGGGACCCAGCAAATCTACTCCTGGGTGTATATACACTCAGGATAAGTAATCATACAGGTCCATCAGGGAATACAGATTAGAACATTGGCTGCTGTGTCAGTTCTGCTAGCAGGCAATTGGAGACAAGCAGTTGTCCATCTGGAGAGGAATAAATGGGTGAAATGTGAATGATGCATGTAGTAGAGTGCTTTAGTCTGTTTTATGCTGCTGTAACAGATACCACAGATTGGATGATTTGCAATGAGCCAAGATTTATTTCTTACATTTCTGGAGATGGGAAGTTCAAGATCACGGTGCCGGCATCTGGCAAGCGCCTTCTTGCTGCTGTATCATAAGATGGCAGAAAGCATCAGATGGTAGTAGAGCAAAGAGAGGGTTAGAGAGGGCCAAATTCACTCTTTATCTTTCATTTTTATTTTTTTGAGACAAGGTTTTGTTCTGTCACCCAGGCTAGAGTGCAGTGGCATGATAATAGCTGACTGCAGTCTTGAACTCCTAGGCTCAAGGGATCCTCCCACCTCAGCCTCCCGAGTAGCTGGGACCACAGGTGTACACCACCACACCCAGCTAATTTTTTTTTTTTTTTTTTTTTTTTTTTTTTTTTTGTAGAGATGGGGTCTCACAATGTTCCTCAGGCTGGTTTCGAACTCTTGGGCTCAAGCAATTCTCCCACCTCAGCCTCCCAGAGTGTTGAGATTATAGGCATGAGCCACTGTGCCTAGCCCCTAAACTTGAACTCTTGGGCTCAAGCAATTCTCCTGCCACAGCCTCCCAGAGTGTTGAGACTTTGGATTGTCTGTAATGCTCATGCATTACAGGGATGAGCCACTGTGCCTAGCCCCTAAACTCACTCTTTTATAATAGCACCAATCCCACTCATGAGATGGAAGCTGTCAAGTTCTTAAAAGTCCCACCTCTTAATACTGCTACAATAGCAATTAAATTTCAAAATAAGTTTTGGAGGGGACAAACTTTCAAACCATAGCAGATGTATACATAGCAACATGAATGAATCTTAAAAACAGCCCTCAGTGACAAAGGTAGGAAGCATAATGAGATAACTTGATACCATTCATAAATTAAAGTAGATGCACATATTTTTGTAATTTATTGTATATGCTACCAATTTTAAAAATGCATACACACAAAACTTGAAATGGATCATAAGCCTAAATCTGGAAGCTGAAACTGTAAAACTTCAAGGAGAAAACATGGGAAAATCTTATGATTTGAGGTTAGGCAAAGATTTTAGGATTAAAAAAGCATGAATGAAAAAAGAAAATTGAATGAATTGGCATCATCAAAATTAAAAGCATCTGCTTTTCAAAAGGCACCATCAAGAAAATGAAAAGACAATATGTAGCTTGAGAAAAAATATTTGCAAAACACACAAATGATAAAGGGTTTTGTGACAGTCATCAACTTATTGCTTCTTGGCTCCAAATTCACCCTTCTTTACCTGCTCTGTGATAATGGAGGTGGGTTAAATAAATATTTTTCTTTGATACATGATGTTAAGCCAGTAGTAGGCATGGGAGGAGGAAGAAATTGTCTCTTACTCTTTCCCTTTTCCTGAAAAGGGCAGCTTCTCCAGCTCCCAGTTCTGGCAGTGCATGGTAATCTTCAGTGCCCAGCTGACAGAAGCTTCCCTCAGCATCTTCTCTAAGTGGTGTGCCACTGGCAAGGCACCTGACCGTGAACGGCTTCCCCCAGCACCCCATCACCTGAAGAATTTGCAGCAAGTTTCAAGGTATGGCACTTCTCTGTGGACAACACCCCCTAGTACCCTAAAGGGAAGATTCCAGTATTACACTGTGAGCCACTTCAGTGTCTTCTCCACCATCCAGGATGCCATGCTGTGCTCTCCCCAGCAGGGTCTGGAGTTCTTCCTTGGACACTCTATCCTGCTGGCAGCGGCTGTTCCCTGTATTTGCCATTCTTGCATTCATCAGAGTTCTCTATAACTCTTATGAGTCGATTTCCCATTACTCAAATCTCCTGTTATTTCTTTATGTTAAACTTTACCTGTTTTCCATTTCTTGACTGGACAGTGATACCAAATTCTATCCAGAATATATACAGAAACCTCCCAACTCAATAATAAATTAAAACACTGACTTAAAATTGAACAAAAGATTTAGAGCTGTTTACCAAATAAGATATAAAACAAACACTAACTTAAAAATAAGATATAAAACAAAAGATTTAAAGCTACTTCGCCAAATAAGATATAAGCACATAAAAAGATTCTCAACATAATTAGTCAATAGAGAATTGCATATTAAAACCACAATGAGATACCATTAACATCACAAAATGCTCAAATTTTAAAATCTTGACAATACAAGCTGAGGATGTAGAGCAACTGAAGCTCTTATTTCTTTTTCTTTTTATCTTTCCTTTTTTCTTCCCTGGGATGGATCCTGAGCAACTAGAACACTTATATATTGCTGATGGAAATGCAAAATGGGACATCGGTTTGGCAATTTCCGATAAAGTTAAATATATACTGATGTATATATCTCATTGTTTTAATATGCAATTCCTTAATGACAAACAATGAGCATTTTGTTGTTGTTGTTGTTGTTGTTGTTGTTGTTTGGCAGAGTCTTGCTCTGTTGCCCAGGTTAGTGCACTGGTGCAATCACAGCTCACTGCAGCCTCGATCTCCCAGGCTCAAGTGATCCTCCTGCCTCAGCCTCCCAAGTAACTGGGACTACACGAGTTTGCTACCATACCAGCTAATTCTTAACTTTTTTGTAGAGACGGGGACTCGCTCTGTTGCCCAGGTGGGTCTCAAACTCCTGGGCTCAAGTGATCCTCCTCGGCCTCCCAAAGTGCTGAGATTACAGACGTGAGCCAACCGCACCCAGACATTTTTAAATGCTTATTTGCCATCTGTTTATCTTATTTGTTGAGATATCTGTTCAGATGATCCATTTTAAAATTGGTTTCTTTGTTTTTGTTGAGTTTTAAGAGTTCATTGTATATTTTGGATACAAGTACTTTATCAGATACATGTTTTATAAATAATTTCTCTGGTCTGTGACTTTTTCATTCTCTTAACAGTGTCTTGTGCAGAGCAGAAGTTACTAATTTTAATAAAGTTTGACATCAATTTTTCTTTCATGAATCATGCTTTTGGTGTTGTATCTGAAAATTCATAGCCAAATCCGAAGTCATCTAGTCTTTCTCCTTTCTTCTTTTAGAAGTTTTATAGCTCTGCATTTTATATTAAGGCCTATGACCCATTTTGAATTAATTTTTGTGAAAGGTCTAAAGTTTGTTTCTGGATCCTTTTTTTTTTTTTTGCATATGGTGATTCCAGAGCAATTTGTTGAAAAGATTAACCTTTTCCTATTGAATTGCCTTTGCTCCTTTGTCAAAGATTGGTTGGCTATTACTGAATGTAAATTATACCTTAATAAATTAACATAAGAAATACATATTTTCCAAAAATACAAAAACATTTACTGTAAACATAGTAAAGCAGTTGCCAAGGTATATGAGAGAGTGTGTAATATGAATATAAAAGAGAATGGGCTGGGCTCACGCCTGTAATCTCAGTACTTTGGGAGGCCGAGGCGTTGAATCACCTGAGGTCAGGAGTTTGAGACTATCCTGGCAAACATGGTGAAATCCTGTCTCTACTAAAAATACAAAAATTAGCTGGGCATGGTGGCACATGCCTGTAGTCCCAGCTACTCGGGAGGCTGAGGCAGGAGAATTGCTTGAACCCAGGAGGCAGAGTTTGCAGAGAGCTGAGATCACACCACTTCACTCCAGCCTGGGTGACAGAATGAGACTCCATCTCAAAAAAAAAAAAAAGAATGAATACATGGATGGAAACAAGTGAGGGGCCTTGCATGCAATTATAATTTTTTTTTTTTTTTTGAGACGGAGTCTCGCTTGTCACCCAGGCTGGAGTGCAGTGGCACAATCTCGGTTCACTGCAAGCTCTGCCTCCCAGATTCATGCCATTCTCCTGCCTCAGCCTCCCAAGTAGCTGGGACTACAGGCGCCCGCCACCACGCCTGGCTAATTTTTTGTATTTTTAGTAGAGATGGGGTTTCACTGTGTTAGCCAGGATAATCTCGATCTCCTGACCTCACCTCATGATCTGCCTGCCTCGGCCTCCCAAAGTGCTGGGATTACAGGCGTGAGCCACTGCGCCCGGCCGTCTTTATTCTTAATCTAATCAGGCAACATGTAACCTAACAAAAATATCAGTGTTCCTCTAAGATACATATTTCTTTGTAGCTGTACCTTAGCAAGCCATCTCCACATGGGATAGTATAAATTTTTTGTTTCTTTGCTTGTTTTGCTTGGGAGCAGTATGGTAAAAATCTTGGACTTAGAGCAGAATAAATATGTAATTTATCACACATACTGTTACTCAGAAGTCCAGATTTGGTCTTCTTTAGTGTCCATTTTGAATTGCAGCTGATTCTATTACTAGTTTTATTAGAATTTGTTGATGATGTGCTGATTTTCTTTTGTTTATTGGCCCTTTTCACCCCAGCAACTTACATGGTGAATGACATTCACACACAAGGCACATTCTCCTGGCCAGAACCATTTTTTGTGGAATATTAAACATTTTATGGAGAAGTAAGGTGAATAGCCCCTCAGATTTTTTTTGGCATGAGATTTATTAAAGCATTTTATAAACATATTAGTGGTGTAAAATCAGCCCTTTAAAGAACTTTTAAAAGCTCTGTCATTTTATAAGAAAAAGTACATAAATATAACCAATCTAATTTTTTAAAACATAAAGCTTTATTTAAATTAAAATTTTTTTAACAAGTTTAACATTTTTCCATGTCTTTCTAATACAATAGATAACATCAGGAAAGGAACAAGTATGCACTGTTGCAGAATAAACATGAATTAATCTTATTTTACTATTTAAAACGATAACAGAATTTATGTATATATATCAATATGACTATGATTATGAGAAATAGCACTTAACCATCAGTTTCTCTCCTTTTGATTTGGTAATCATTGCTGTTGTGTGGTTTATAACAGAAATTATCCCTGGGTCATGCTCTCTCCTGTGTCTCCTAGACGTGGATGTAGTCTTTGTGTCTGATTTGTCTCCCCTGCCTCTTTCCATATTAAGAATTCATCTATGGGTACGATTAAGAAGAAAAAGTAAGTATAAAAATCATGCTAGGCACAGTGCCTCACACCTGTAATCCCAGCACTTTGGGAGACCAAGGCGAGAGGATCAGGATTGCTTGAGTTCAGGAGTTTGAGACTAGCCTGGGCAACATAGTGAGACCTGGTCTCTACAAAAAAAAAAAAAATCAAAAAATTTGCTGGGCATGGTGGTATATGTATTTTTTAGTCCCAGCTAATCAGGAGGCTGAAGTGGGAGGATGGCTTGAACCCAGGAGATCGAGGCTGCAGAGAGCTGTGATTGTGCCACTGCACTCCAGCCTGGGTGACAGAGCAAAATATTGTCTCAAAAAATAAATACATAAATTAAAAAAAATAAAAATCATGACTCCCAGGCAGCAAGTTTTTAAATTTATTTGTGGTGCAACTGTCAGGGGTACTAGCCACTAGCTGAAGCAGAGATAAGTTGTGGGTCAGGTGAAAGTCTGGGTACCTCATTGTACCAGCCATATCTCTGCTTCTCCAGAAAGCAGATGGTAATTCAACGGAGGGAGAGTGCCTTATTATATTTGAATGCACTCTAATTTTTCACAGTTAGTGATATGGTTTAGGTCTGTGTCCCTGCCCAAATCTCAAGTCCAATTGTAATCCCCAAAGTTGGAGATGGGGCATGGTAGGAGGTGATTGGATCATGGGGGCAGATTTCTTCTTTGGCGCTGTTCTCATGATAGTGAGTAAGTTAATGTGAGATCTGATTTTTTTTTTTTTTTTTTTTGAGACAGAGTCTTGCTCTGTCGCCCAGGCTGGAGTGCAGTGGTGCAATCTCACCTCACTGCAACCTCTGCCCCCTGGGTTCAAGTGATTCTCCTGCCTCAGCCTCCTGAGTAGCTGGCGTGCACCACCATGCCTGGCTAATTTTTTTGCATTTTTAGTAGAGACATGGTTTCACTATGTTGGTCAGGCTGGTTTTGAACTTTTGACTTCGTGATCTGCCCGCCTCAGCCTCCCAAAGTGCATCTGCACTCCCAAAGTGCAAATTAGCCAGCCGTAGAGGAGCATGTCTGTGGTCCCAGCTACTTGGGAGGCTGAGGCAGGAGGATCCCCTGAGCTGGAGAAGTCAAGGCTGCAGTAAGCTGAGATCATACCACTGCACTCCAGCCTGAGTGACAGTGTGAGACCCCAACTCAAAAAAAAACAGAAAAACCCATTACAGACACAGTGAAAGTTTCCTTAAAACACATCCCCCCTCCATTATTGAGGTATAGCATAGATGGTTAATTTATTTTTAACAAATACTGTTCAAAATTCAGTTACTGAAGCACAACTTATGATTTTTCTTGAGACAACTTTGCCTTTGATGATGACATAACAAGGTGTTGTTATGTCATCCAACAGCAGGACTGTTGGAAAATGTATTTCTCGAACCATCAAATTCATGAAGGAAACAGTCTCTTTTGAGTTTCCCTATTGAAATATAACTTCACCAGACCAATCTGGTTCAACTTTTCTGTAACAAAGGTTAAGTAACCTGAGCATACCCAGTGTGCATGAACCAAGCATGCAATCACCAGAGAATACTAAGTGCTCAAACCCAAGGAGCGGGGAGTGAATTAAGAAGTGGACACCACATGGCAGGATCCAGGATCCAATCAGATCAATCCCTGCTGTCACCTCATGGCAGGATCCAGTCAGATCATGCCTCCCAGCATCACTTCATTGCAAGATCCAATCAGATAACACCTTATTACCCTACACTTATAAAACCCAGCCCAGGCCCCCAGCTTGGGGGAGACAGATTTGAGCATTTTCCCATCTCCTTGGCAGTTGACTCAATAAACCTTTCTTGCTGCAAAAACTCAGTCCTTCAGTGTTTGCCTTTCCATTGCATGAGGGCAAACGGACCTGGTTTGGTGATGTAATATGTCATTTCCACCCTTTTTTTGTTGAATATATAAATGTAAATTCAGCATTCAAAAATATAAAAGACTACAAATGAAAAGCAAGTTTCTTGTCCAGTGCTGTCCTGAAATCACTCATAATTTGTCCTCCCAGGAGGCAGCTAAGACTACAGTTTCTTGTGTGTACTTCCAGAGATATTTTATGTATTCAATGAATTTTCACAATATAAGTATCTCTCATAAAACAGAAACGCAACTATCCTGGCTTAACCAAGCAGGAGTTTGGATTTCTCTAATGAGAGGTCTGGGGTGGGTGTAGCGTCTCCACTGTATCATCGATGTCCCGGCTTCTATCCATGTTTCTACTCAGTTATGCTTAATGTAACTGAGTAGTTACGTTATCTTGCTTATTAAGTCTTACGGTCACGGTCACTCTCACATCTGCGTCTCAGAAATGAAGAAGTAGCAGGGAAGAGGGAAAGGTGGTTCCTGTATTAAAGCAGAAATGTCCTCAGATCTCCAGCTGTCTCCCATTTATATCTCTGTGGCCACAGTGGTGTCACATAGCCACTTGGAGGGAGCCTGGGGAGTGAACTATTTTATCTAGGCCCATTCCACTCTCAACAAAATTTCTCTTAGTAAAGAATGACAGCAAATAATTGCATACTATATATTAATCCCACCTTGCTTTTTTCACTTACCTACTATATGTGACTCAGCATACGTGTCCTTCTCAGAAAACAATCAATGTCATTTATTTATTTATTTCAATTTGTCATTTATTTATTTATTTCAATGCCACTTATTTATTTATTTGAGATGTGGTCTCACTCTATCACCCAGGCTGGAGTGCAGGGACACGATCATGGCTCACTGCAGCCTCGACCTCCTGGGCTGAAGCAATCCTCCCACCTCATCCTCCCAAGTAGCTGAGATGACAGGCACATGCCACTAAGCCCAGCTAATTTTTGTATTTTTTGTGCAGACGGGGTTTTGTCATGTTGCCCAGGCTGGTCTCAAACTCCTGGGCTCAAGTGATCCACCTGCCTTGGCCTCCCAAAGTGTTGGGATTATAGGTGTGAGCCATAGTGTCTGGCCCCATTTATTTATTCATTCATTTAACATAAGAATCTGTTGCTAATTTATGTAGTGGAGAGTAACTGCCTTATATCTGTTTCTGCTGGGGTTTTTTTGTTTTAAGACAGGGTCTCGCTCTGTTGTCCAGGCTAGAGTGCAGTCACGCAATCATGGCTCACTACAACCTTAACCTCCCAGGCTCAAGTGATCCTCCTGCCTCAGCCTCATGAGTAGCTGGGACTACAGGCATGCATCACCATTCTGGGCTATTTTTTTTTTTTTTTTTAAATCAAGACAGGGTCTCATTATGTTGCCCAGGCTGGTCTCAAACTCTGGAGCTCAAGTGATCCTCCCACCTTGGCCTCCCAAAGTATTGAGATTACAGGCAGGAGCTATCATGCCCAGCCTGTTTCTGCTGTTTTTAGAACACAGATTATTAACTGGACACAGGCACCCAGAATAAGACTAAATTTCCAAGCATGCTTCTGACTAGGTGTGGCCATGTGTCTAAGTTCTCGCCTATGGGATGAGAACAGAAGTAAAATGTGCCTTTGAAGAGGATGTGTGCCTTCCCCTTCCTCTTTTTTCCCTTCCTGCTGGCTGCATTGTGCACTTGGCATTGCTCCATCATGCAGATGAGAGGTTGTATGTAACAGCAGCCAAAACTACATCCTGACTAATACCTGTGTTAATGGGCCAGACACTGCACTAGGGGCTCAGGACACAAAAACCAATACAATTAAATTTCTACATTCCAGGAGCTCAAAATCTTGGGTAGAAGACCAAAGGGTAAGCAAACACTTTTGAAGTCAGCACTGTGGTAGCCCCAGGGCCTCTGGAGCACGGCATAGCCAATCACCTACCATGTCTATCTATCCATTTGTGCATCTCTTTAGCCATCCGTGCATTTCTTAATTTACCCACCTACCCATAGATCAGTTCCTCTCTCGTCTATCTGTTCATGCTTGCATTTATTCATCCATCTCTCCCACATATGTCATGAGGATCCTGCAGGGTTTTTGTTGTTGTTGTTTTATGAGACAAGGTCTCACTCTGTCACCTAGGCTGGAGTGCAGTGGTGTGATCATGGCTCACTGCAGCCTTGACCTTCTGGGTTCAAGTGATCCTCCCATCTCAGCCCCCTGACTAGCTGGGACCACAGGTGCATGCCACTGCACGGGCCTAATTTTTAAAATGTTTTGTAGAGACCAGGATTCACCATGTTGCTCAGGCTGATCTTGAACTCCTGGCCTCAAGTACTCCTTCTGCCTCAGCCTCCCAAAGTGCTGGGATTACAGGCATGAACCACCATACCAAGCCTCTGCAGTTATTTTTGTTGAGAATTATATAGGGCCCGTTCAATTGTATTTTTCTCAAATTCAAGCCAATCAGAATGGCACCTTTCACCTCAATTTTAACAGATACCAGGAACGAAGATCACCACACACACGCAATATAATGATGAAATTTCATGTTCAAATCACATAACTAAATGCTGATTTGTGAACATTTTTAGATTTTCCTAGGTGATAAAAATGATACAGTCATTAGTTTTTTTCAAGGACTGTCTCCCACTTCTCCTGAGTTGGATGTGCCACCAGCCCACCTTAGAGCCAGCCCTGGGGAAATGCAGAGGGAGACAGAGGGCAAATTCGGTGTTTGTTATAATCATTTGTGATGCTATGTAAGAGCTATCTTTAGCTGTGTACCTCCCTTATTCTTGAGGGGTAGAGTAAGGTGGGGTGACCACCAAAGGAAGCCAGCAGGCTTCATTCGCCTCCAGGGAATGAGATTCCTTGTCTCCCTCTCTTTCTTACTTTGGCCACTGAAATTTCTCCAAAACTCTTCTTAGGAATAAAGAAAAAATCAAGGGTGCAGATTATGGCAAGAACATAGTTAAGGTATGCAGTTTTGTTTCATTTAATGAGAAAATATAGTGGTTGTGTTAAGAAGTTAAATGGCTCACACATTGATCCTCATTGATATATATTGAATGTTGTTTATCAAAAACATTGTGAATTTATTTGGTTTAAAACAAATATCAAACTTCAAATCAAACTTAAGTAGTAAGTCTAATATTAATGGAGATGAACTAGGATTCGAACTGAGCAAGGAGGGGGAAGGGATGGAGGAAGGAGGACTTTTTCTGTTTAAAATCTAAGGAGCCCTGGAACTTACAGAAATTCAGCCCTGTTTTTGGTACTAGGGAGATACAAAGATCAGATCTCTTCTGCCCCTGCTTGTAAGGCAGGAAATTTTCTGTCTACTTAAGTAGATGAGACACAAATCTGCAAAGTCATATAGCAGAACAGGAAGCTACTGTCAAGAGATGTTACAAAGGGGCGGGGGAGAGTAGGGAGTTGAGGTGGCGGGTAAGGATATGCCAAGTGTCAAGTAGATAGTGCAGGAAAGAAATGCACATTTCTCCAAGGGGGTGGTATCCACAATGGGTTGGAATGGCCAGGGAAGCTATTCTCTCCCCTTCCCTTCCTTCCTTCCAGTTCTAGGCATTGGGGGATACAGTGGTGAAGAAAACAGAAAGAAATCCTGCCCTTCTGGAATTTACATTCTAATGGGGGCAAGACAGACAACAAAGGAAATAAATACAAATAACAGTGTGTAAGACAGTGATACGTGCTATGGAAAAAATAAAACAGGGAAAAGGAATCAGGACTATTGGGAGAGTGTAATTTAAATATGATGGTCAGGGAAGGCCCCACAGAAAAGGCGACGTGAGTAAAAACTGAAGGAGATGAGAGAGGGAACCATGTCAGTATTCAGAGGAAGAACATTCGGAACAGAGGGAGCAAATATGCAAAGCACTTATTCGGCACCTACTGCATGCCCACATGACAGCAATAGCAATATGTGGCTATTTGCCAAACTGTCTTCATTCGTGAAACATTTAAGCTTACTACAGAAAATAAGAGTTTTTTTCTTTCCCATGAGGTTGAGAATATATGGAGGATGGGTTGCACAGAAGCAGTGGCAACCTTTGCATTAAAAGAAGGCAGCCTTTTAACCCGAGGAGGAGGCTGAGAATCCAATGACTTTTCTGTCATATGATTGAGGGGACAGGAGCCTAGTGATAATGGGACACGGAGCTTCGGCTGCAGAGCTCTCTTTTGTCCACAATTTAGGGCAACTGTTCTGCACTCTGCCTCCATCCTCCGGGTAGACTCAGTGGAGGAGACGTTTCCACAGGCACCAGGCAACCGGGCTCCTGGAAGCAGCAGACCCGGGAGAGGAGAGCAACTCCCCAGCTTGGTGTTAGATATTATCTGAGACTCCTTACACCCTCGCAGCTTAGAAGCTCCTGAGATTACCAGGCAAGGCAAAGTTGATTTTGACAATGTCTGGGGAAGGAAGGGCTGCTCTTCCTGGCTGGCTGGCATAATCAGACTCTGGAGGAGTCGGCCTGCCTATCAAAGGAGGTGAGAGCTAAGTTGCTGCTGCCTTTCCGCTTCAGGATGAATGGATTCCACCCCATTGAACTGGAGTGACCTGGTGCCTGGATTCTTTCATCTCTAAAATGGGAAAAATAATTGTTGCACATATACGGTGTTGAAATTATAGCCCTCAATTGGTGATAATTATCATTACTTAGTATTAATAATTATTATTTGTGAAACTTCTCCCAGAATTGCTGCATGGATTGCAATGTCCAAATAAGCTTATAATGAATGGGGCTTCCAGACACTAGCAGTAAGGAGGCAGTTTCTGTAGAGGTTGAGTGGCGGCTCTTCACCGACTAACTGGGTTTGCGTCCCCCGCCTTTTTGTTTTCCTTTTTTAAAATATATTTTTTAAATATCATGGAGTGTCACTATGTTGCCCAGGTTAGTGTTGAACTCCTGAGCTCAAGGGATCCTCCTACTTTGGCTTCCCAAAGTGCTGGGTTTGCATCCTGGATGGCCTCTTAGGAGCTGTGTGCCCTTGGGCAAGTTGTTTAACCTTCCTGAGCTCCTGTGTCCCTATCTTTAAAGTGAAAATAATAATAGCACGTTTTACTACTTGGAAGGAGGCTGGACCAGGTTTTCTACAGCCAGACCATCTACGCTTTCCAAAGGGCCTGGGCAGCAAGTGAGTATTAGTCTACTAAGAGTGTAATTATGTTACATTAACAGCACCTACCTCCAAGGGTTGCTGCGAGCAGAGAGCACCTCACAGTGCTTTACAGCAGTGCCCGGCTATAACCATCACAGCATTATTATTAATGTGATTAGCCTCATTTTGCAGATGAGGAAATATAGGCCCAGAGAGGTTAAGAGACCCCACGCAGGGACCTGCAGCTAGTCGGTGGCAGGGATGGCCCTGGAATCCAGGGGTTCCGTCCAGAACCCCACAGCGGCCCATGCTGAAAACCAGACAACGCCCGCCCCCGCCAGAAGGCACCCTGGGAACGGAAAGCTGGCAGCCTTCCAAGTCCCAGGCCGCGCTGGGGCCCAGCCCCCGCTCCGCCCTCCCCCATCCCTGGAACAAAGTACACTTCTGCCGCAGGAACATTCCAGCAAACTGAAGGCATCGCGGGCGCGGCCGCCGCCCCCGCCTCCCCACAGCTGCACGGAGCGTCCGCGGCCCCAGGCCGAGCCCCACTGTGCCCCCCTTCCGACTCCGCCCGCCCTGCCTGCTCCCCGTCGCCCGCCGCGTGTGCAGACGCAATTGCACCGGAGGAATTCTCTGGTCTCTTTGCAAACCTCGGGACCCGCAGTTGCAAAGGCTGAGGGGCGGGGTGGGCGGAGCAGACGCTGAGGACTGCGGTGCCCTTAGGGGCACGGAGTCGCTTGGCAGCAACCGCTCCTGGGCCCGCTGGTCCCCGGTCCTGGGCAGCCCCCACTGCCCCACTTTACTCCTTTACAGGATAAAGGCGTGCTGTTGTTAATAACAAGTAGAACTAGGAGAAAGATCTCTATTAATCCCACCAGGCTGAGACAACTGCTATTAATTCTGGTTATGTCCTTCCTGACATTTTGTGTACACAAAAAACACAGATGTACCTTAACACGAAATATCCTGCGATGATACTGTTTGTTTCTAAATTAACGAAATTTAGTTGTTAGAGCAGTTTTCAGTTAACAGAAATTTGGGAAGCTAGTGCAGCGTTCCCATATAACCTCCCACCGCTCCCTCAGTTTCCCCTGTTATTAATATCTTGCATTTGTCACAATTGATAAACCAGTGTTGATATATTAGTATTCACTACATTTCATGGCTTATATTAAGGCTCACTCTTTGTGGCGTGAAGTTCTTTGCGTTTTGACAAATGCATAATGTCGCATATCCACCATTACAGTATCATACGGAACAATTGGCCCAAAAAATCCCCTGTGATCCCCTTGTTCACCTCTCACCCTCTAATCCCATGCAGTCACTGATCTTTTTACTGTTTCTATGGTTTGGCCTTTTCCAGAATGTCATATAGTCGGAATCGTATAGTCTGTTGCCTTTTCAGGCTGGCTTCCTTCACAAAACAATGTGCCTTTTAGGATTCCTTCATGTCTTTTTGTGGCTTGATGGCTCATTTCTTATTTATAGCTGAATAATATTCCATAGTACTGATGTACCACAATTTGTTTATCCATTCACCTTTTGAATTGCCTCCAGTTTTTGGCAATTATGCAAAAGATGCTATAAACATTTGTGTGCAGGTTTATTTTACTGCTTTCTGGCTTGCTTTTAAAAATTGTTTCAGTCCAGGTGAGGTATGGAGTAAAGAAACAAACAAGTCATGAATGTCATTCAATATAAATATAGATCTATATCATCATTTTAATGGCTACATAAGATACTATCAGAGTTTATTTAACCAGCCCCAGTTCTTTGATTCTGACCTCATAAACCTGTAACAACTTGGTCTACACTTGATAGTATCTTGTAGTTGTTAAGGCTTAGTTGCTTGTGTCCTGTGTTCAAATCCCAGCCACTCCACTTAATTACTTGGTGTCCCTGGATAAAGTATTTAATTCCTTATGAGTCAGTTTCCTCTTTGTGAAGTGGGAATAATAATGGCACTTATTGTGAGGATTACATGAGCTGATACATGTAAGATGTTTAGAACAGTTTAGAACCTAGAGCAATACAAACTCATAATAAAATTTAGCTCTTTTTATTATTTATTTTTTTTTTAGAGACAGGATCTCACTCTTTTGCCCAGGCTGGAGTGCAGTGGGGCAATCATGGTTCCCTGCAACCTCAACCTCAAGCAATCGTCCTGCCTCAGCATCCCGCATACAGGTGCACACCACCACGCCTGGGGGTTTCGCCGTGTTCCCCAGGCTGGTCTTGAACTCCTGAGCTTAACAAAATGATCCACCCACCTCAGCCTCCCAAAGTGCTGGGATTATAGGCATGAGCCACTGTGCCCAGCTAAATTTTTATATTTATTTATTTATTTATTTATTTATTTGAGAATGAGTTTTGCTCTTGTCGCCCAAGCTGGAGTGCAGTGGCGCGATCTTGGCTCACTGCAACCTCTGCCTCCCAGGTTCAAACGATTCTCCTGCCTCAGCCTCCTGAGTAGCTGGGACTACAGGGGCGTTCCATCACGCCTGGCTAATTTTTGTATTTTTCGTAGAGATGGGGTTTAGCCAAGATGTTAGCCAAGATGTTCTCGATCTCCTGACCTTGTGATCCACCCGCCTCAACCTCCCAAAGTGCTAGGATTGCAGGCATGAGTCACTGTGCCCAGCCTATTTATTTTATTTTATTTATTGTTTTTGGAGACAGAGTTTCACTCTGTTGCCCAGGCTATAGTACAGTGTGCAATCTTGGCTCACTGCAACCTCCACCTCCTGGGCTCAAGTGGTTCTCATGCCTCAGCCTCCTGGAGTAGCTGGGATTACAGGTGTGTGCCACCACACCCAGCTAATTTTTTGTATTTTTAGTAGAGATGGGGTTTTGCCACGTTGCCCAAGCTGGTCTCGAACTGCTGATCTCAGGCAATCTGCTGGCCTCGGCCTCCCAAAGTGCTAGGATTACAGGTGTGAGCCACAATGCCCGGCCTTTTTATTTTTTATTAGAGACAAGTCCTCACTATATTGCCTAGGCTGATCTTGAACTCCTGGGCTCAAGGGATCCTCCCACCTTGGCCTCCCAAAGTGCTGGAATTACAGGCATGAGCCACTGCACTTAGTGCTCTTATTTATTGTCTATTGAGCATCTACTTTGTGTCCTGAGCTAGGCTTGGGGAAGTTATCAAATACTAAATCCTATGTATAGTTTTTTTAATTAAAAAAATATTAATTTATAGAGACAAGGTCTCACTATGTTGCCCAGATTGGTCTTGAACTCCTGAGCTCAAGCAATCCTCTTGCCTTGGCCTCCTAAAGTGCTAGGGTTACAAGCGTGAGCCACTGTGCCTGGTCATATGTGTAATGTTACCCTCAAAACACTTTAGTTTGGCTCCTGCTGGGGGATAATGCAAAGCACAGTAGTACTAACTCTTTATGTTGTTTTCTCTGCGCCAGGCACTGTTCTGGACCCTGGGAGTAGCAGGGTTGGAATTCGAACGCAGGGGTCTGGTTCTAACCACCCTGCCTCTCTGTACAAGTAATCCCAGTGCAAAAGACAAAGCAAGATGTGTTCTAATAAAGGGGAGATGAAGAACTATGAGAATTCAGAGGACCCAGTGATGGCTTCCAGCTGGGCATACCAGGGAAGGCTCTTTGTTAAACTTCATTTAGTGAACACCTATGGAGCTTTTATAGACAAGACACATCCCTAAGCACTGGGGGAATAAAGAAGCAAATAAAACCAATGGGAAACATATAATTTGGTGGGAGAGAAAGAAAACAGACTCAACAAGCAAATGTCAAATGGCAGGTTGTGACACAAGCTACAAAGGAAACACAGGCTTCCTTGACGATAATACTCGGGGTGTGGTGGGGATTGGCACCTTGGTCAGAACAGCCTTGGAGGAGGCAGCTCTGAAACACTGAGCACTGTGAGACGAGGAGCCAGCCGTGGGAGGAACTGTGGGGGATATTCTAGGTGCCAGAATGAGCAAAAGCCTGGAGGCAGAAGGGTGTCTTGGTATTATATGTTTTAAATACCATCGGAAGCTAATATGGAAGGGACACAGGGAGCAAGGAGCAAGTGGCTAAGGATGAAGTTGCAGAGTAGATACGGGCCGGTTTCTAAGAACTTTCTAACCTAAAAGAACTTCCTGAAAGTGGCTGAATAGCCTGGAGGTAAGGACAAGAACATCCACTCCACGTGCAGCTGTGATGGACCAGGCTCTATACATGCTCTTCACACAGTGTTGTATTCAAACTTGCCTACGACTCACTTGGCAAGATAGGGAGCTGAGGAATGGGTTTTATTCCCAGTGTGTAGGGAAGCCACTGAAGGGTTTTAAGCAAGGAAGTAGCATGGCTGGATTGATATTGTAGAAAGATCCTGTGGGCTGCTGTGGGAATGGAGTGAATGTTTGCAAGGGAGGAATGGGGGGACCAATTACCTGACTACTGCAGTCACCTGGGCAAGAGAGAGAATGGAGATTTGGCTAGAATGATGGCAGTGGACAGGAAGAGAGATGGATTTGAATTATATTTCAGAGGTGAGGCTGAGAGAAGATGTTGATGGATTAGATTAGGGTGGGGTAGGGAGAGGAAGGAAACGGATATATGCTCATTTTAAGTGACTCAAACAATTCAGAAAAGTATAATGAAGAAACCATTTAAAATCCTCTAAAATCCACTTGCCCAGAGAGTACTATTAACTTGATGGAGACACTCTGCTAGACAGCTTTCTATCCCCAAACATAGGGAATAAATGGGCTCCTTCAGTTGAAAACCACAGAGATCCACTGAAGCTGACTTATGTACCAGATACTTTGTTTCGAGGACTCAGGGGTGTCTCCTGGAACTGCACACCAGTCAGCTTCATGAAGAACTGGAAGCAGTGCAGAAAGCCGGGAATACAGGGGCCTCTCTTTTCTCTCTGGGGCTTACCATCTGCTTCTCCCTGCCTCCTCTAGTCTTCTCTTTTTTGGCTGACTGACCTTGGTGTGCACACTCCATGTGGCTGCCCTCCCTTGCTTTGTATTACTCCCCAACTCCAGCATCTAACAAGATGAGCTGATGGCCTTGAGCCACAGATCCCATTTTCTGGGAGAGAAAATGGGATCCAGCACACTGATGATGAAGTGGTCCATTCTTTGTGTATTGGTCTGTTTTCACATTGCTATAAAAAACTATCTAAAACTAAGTAATTTATAAAGGAAAGAGGCTTAATTGACTCACAGTTCTGCATGGCAGGGGAGGCCTCAGGAAACTTACAGTCATGGTGGAAGGCAAAAGAGAAGCAAGGTATGTCTTACATGGTGGCAGGAGAGAGAAAACGAGCAGGGAACTGCCACACACTTTTAAACCATCAGATCCAGATCTCTTGAGAACTCAATCACTATCATGAGAACAGCATGGGGGATACCACCCTCATGATGCAATCACCTCCCACCAGCTTCCTCCCCTGATTACAATTTGACATGAGATTTGGGTGGGGACACAGAGTCAAACCATATCACTTTGCAGGATGGAGAAAGGTCACTGGTACAGATGCAGGTAGGCTGTTTCCTTTGGTGGTGGGAAGATGAGGTGGCTCTCCTGGATGCTGCTTTTATTTCAAAGGAATGGGTGAGGTCAGGTGTGAAGCTGAGAGTGGATTGGGGATGGGATGGGATGTTTTCTAAAAAACAAGAAGATATGAAATAATTTGTGTTTGAGAGTAGAGACATGAATGAGTGCTGATGGCCCACTTGAGGTTTGTGGTCATAAATGTAAAGAGAGATTAGTGGACAGAGTTGTTTTCTTCCAGTCACATCTAGCTGCTCAGGTGAAGGGAATTTGCTCTGGCCATTTTTCAGGACAATATAATGAGGAAGAGAGGGGCCAGGAGTGGTTATTGTGTTGGAATCTAAAGGGATAATTAAGAAAGTGAGAAGATAAGTGAAGGGATAGGTAGTGAAAACATTAGGAACTCTGGCTGGGGTTGAAGAGTTATTGAGTCAGGATACTAGAGTGAGAGAGCTGGAAATATTGGAAGGGTTGGCCAAAGAGTGGGGTGGGGTGCTAAAAATGATGATTTTAAGGTGGTGAAGCAGTCATTGCTGACAGTCCAGGGCCTGACCATGGCAGCAGGAGACTGAGGCCATAATGAGTACAAGACAGCTGGAGGGGAAGAGATCAGGAGTCTGGGCAGCCAGCCTCCTACCTGGCCCTAGTGGTTCTCATGAGGTGTATTCACTCCCCTTGACTAGTCCCTCCTGTGCTCATTGGGGCTGGCATGTGTAATAATAACTGTATGTCTTCTGAGGCTGTGTTCTAAAAGACATTGCAGCTTCTGTCTTTGCTCTCTTGGATTGTCTCAGGGAAGCCAGCCACCATGCCATGAGGACACTGAAGCAGCCCCGTGGAGAGACCTACCTAGTTAACCAACCAGCATGAATTTGTCAGGCATGTGAGGGAGCCATGTTGGAAGCTAATCTTCCAGCCCCAGTCAAGCCTTCGGATGATTGTGGCAGCCCCAGGAGATAGGCTACAGCAGCATCAGAGACTCTCAGCCAGAGTCATCTGTCTCTGGCTCCCCAAAGCCTGCCCATAGAAACTGTATGAGATCATAAGTGCTTATTGGGTTGTTTTGTTAATTTGGTTTTTGTTTGTTGTTGTCATTGTTGAAACAGAGTCTTGCTCTGTCATCCAGGCTGGAGTGCAGTGGTGCGACCTTAGCTTACTGCAACCTCCACTTCCTGGGTTCAAGCGATTCCCCTGCCTAAGCCTCCCTGCTTCAGCTGGGATTACAGGCATGCACCACCACACCCAGCTAATTTGTTTTGTTTTGTTTTGTTTGTTTGTTTTTTAGTACAGACAGGGTTTCATCATGTTGGCCAGGCTGGTCTTGTACTCCTAACCTCAGGTGATCAACCTGTCTTGGCCTCCCAAAGTGCTGGGATTACAGGTGTGAGCCACGGTTCCCAGTCTATTTTGTTAATTTGTGATTTGTTACACAATAGATAAGTAATACAGAACCTGAAAATCTAGGATGTTGGATGGGTTTTTGATACCGGAGTTGGTTGAAATCACAAAATGGTGAGTACAGCTGATGGTGAGAGAGGCTAAGAGCCAGCATCTAAAATCTTCAGGGAGTAAGGGAGGTTATCCAGGAGGCTTCAATGAGAACAGTGAGTGGTATAGCCTAAGGACACGAACGTCAAGGGAACAGAATTTTGTAGAGAAAAGGAAGGATAATTAGTCTAGAAAAGGCAGTGTAGAGCTGGGAGGGTACCTACCCCTCCTCCAGGTCTGTAGTATATGGGGTGTAGGAGAAAAACCAGCCCCTGCTTTAAAGGGCCACAAAAAAGCAACGTCCTCAGGCACAACCAGATTTTAGTGAAAGCAGGAAGGGGAAATGAATGTTTGGAGAAGAGGTTGAGGATTTAGGACATTTTCCTGAGGGTGGACCATGAGTTTCAGGGTCACAGTGGAAGAATGGAGGAAGTAGGGAAGGGTGGGAAACTGATTAGATTAAGGGATGTGATAGGAGTCTGGGTGATGATGGATTACCTCAGAGTCTTGGATATGGGGTGGCTATTGAGATAAATAGGGATGTGAGGCATGCGGGTGAGTCTGGAGGGTCTCAGAGAGGAAAATGGGTAATTAGTTTCTTCTCAGGGTTCATGCTTTATGCAGTTTCCAATGGTGAGACAAAAGAGAGCTGGTCTTCCCAGGAACACTAAAGACCTCTTTTCTTTTGACAGGGTCTGACTCTGTTGCCCAGGCTGGAGTCCAGTGGCATGATCTTGGCTCACTGCAGTCTCGACCTCCTGGGCTCAAGCGATCCTCCCATCTCAGCCTCCCAAGTAGCTGAGACTCCAGGCATGTGCCATCATGCCTGGAGCCTTTAGCAGGCATGTCCTGCTAAAATTTTGGCTGTATTTTGTAGAGACGTGGTCCCACTGTATTTCCCAGTGTGCGTCTTGAACTTCTGAGCTCAAGCAATCCTCCTGCCTTGGCCTCCCAAAGTACTGGGATTAAAGGTGTGAGCCACCAAGCCCAGTCAAAGACCTCTTATAAATGCTGTTATAGGTAGTATAGGGGCCATGAAAAGAGTTTTGCAAAAAGAAAAATTGTTCATATTTGGGAAGAAGTTCTTTGTCTTTTTTTTTTTTTTTTTTTTGAGACAGAGTCTTGCTCTGTTGCCCAGGCTGGAGTGCAGTGGCGTGATCTCGGCTCACTGCAACCTCCATCTCCCAGGTTCAAGCAATTCTCATGTCTCAGCCTCCTGAGTAGCTGGGATTACAGGCTGCATCACCACACCCAGCTAATTTTTGTATTTTTAGTAGAGAGAGGGTTTCACCATGTTGGCCAGGCTTGTCTCCAACTCCTGACCTCAAGTAATCTGCCTGCCTTGGCCTCCTAAATTGCTGAGATTACAGGCCTGAGCCAATGTGCCTGGCCTGTTGGATCCTTTTATCTTTTTCTTATTGCTTTATAAATGATTTATATATTCTGGCTACAAGCCCTTTGTCAGTTCTATGTGTTGTAAATAGCTTCTCCCGTTTCATGACTTGCATTTTCACTATCTTAATGCTGTCTTGAAAAACAGAAGCTCCAATTTACCAATCTTTTCCTTTATAATTAGTGCTTTTGTATATCTTGACCAAGAAATCTTTCTTTACTCCAAAGTCTGAAAAACATTCTGGTATATTATATTCTAAAAGTTTTATTGGTTTGCCTTTCATATTTAGACTGTAATACATCTGGAATTTATTATTCTGTGTAGTGTGAAATAAAGGTAATTTTCATTTTTCCTATATAAATATCTAGTTGACCTAGTACCATGTACTGAAAAGACTTTCCTTTCCCTACTGCAGTACAGTGCCACCTTTGTGGTATATCATATGACAACAAGTTCATGTGTCTGATTCTGGGCTTTCAATCTGTTCTGTGGTCTATTTGTTTATTCTTGTTCCAATACTACACTGTTTTAATTACCATGACTTCATGAGTCTTGTTAATTGTTTGTAATTCCTCCCATTTTGTTCGTCTTCTTTAATAATGTCTTGACTATTTTAGGCTCTCTGAATTTTCAGATACATTTTAGAATCAGTTTGAAAATCTTGGCTTGGCGTGGAGGCTCATGCCTGTAATCCCAGCACATTGGGAGGGTGAGGCGGGAAGATTGCTTGAACCCAGGAGATAGAGACCAGCCTGGGCAACATAGTGACACCCCATCTCTACAAAAAATATAACAATTAGCCAGGTGTGATGGCACATGCCTGTTGTCCCAGCTACTCAGGAGGCTGAGGTGGGAGGATTACATGAGCCCGAAGGTCGAGGTTGCAATGAGCCGTGATTGGGCCACTGCACTCCAACCTGGGTGACAGGGCAAGACCCTGTCTCAAAAAAGAAAAAAGAAAAAAAGAAAATCTCCACAATAACAGCCTATTAGGATTGGCACTGGGGTTGCATTGGCCCTGTAAATTGATTGGGGGAGAACTGACCTCTTTATGTTATTCAGTAGCCAATCCACGAATATCCAGTCCATAAACATCCTACATCTTTTTGTGTAGAAATGTAAGTGATGTCTGTAAATTGATTTTATACCTAGCATCCTTGCTAAATTCACTTATTAATTCTAATAATGACAGTTTTGTTTCTTTCTATCCAGGCCTCATATCTCTCACATATATATATATATGTATATATACATATATATATACGTATATAATATATATATATTTTTTGCCTTATTATATATATATATATTTTTTTGCCTTATTATACTAGCTATGACCTCTGGTACAATGTCTTAAGTAGCCTTATTCATGGTCGCAAAGGGAACACTTTCAACATTTCACTGGTAAGATTGATATTTGGAAGCCGAGGATAGCCTGTAGTCTCAGCTACTTGCAGCCACTTGGGAGGGTGAGATGGGAGGATTGCTTGAGCCCAGGAAGCAAAGGTTGCAGTGAGCCAAGATTGCCCCACTGTGCTCCAGCCTGGGGGACAGAGCGAGACAAAACAAAAAATTAATTGGCTGACATTTTTCTTACTTCCTGAGGTATATGCTTAGGTAATTGATTTTCAGCCTTTCTTGTTTTGGGATATATGTGTTTATAAGTCTAAGCACAGGAAGTTCTGATATGTCATACTTTCATTATCATTCATCTCAAAATATTTTCTGATTTCCACCATAACTTGTTCTTTAACCATCCTGGTTCAATTAAGAAGCATTCTTAGGCCATGCGTAGTGGCTCATGCCTATAATCCCAGCACTTTGGGAGGCCAAGGATCACTTGAAGCCAGGAGTTTGAGACCAGTCTGGTCAACATGGCGAAACCCTGTCTCCACCAAAAATACAAAAATTAGCTGGATGTGGTGGTGCAGCCTGTAATCCTAGCTACTCAGGAGGCTGAGGAATGAGGATTGTTTGAACCTGGAAGGCGGAGGTTGCAGTGAGCCAGGATTGCACCACTGCACTCCAGCCTGGGCCACAGAGCGAGACTCTGTCTCAAAAAAAAAAAAAAAAAAAAAAAAAGAAGAAGAAGCATCCTTAGTTTCCAGATACATGAGAGTATTCCAATTTCCTTTTTGTTATTAGTTTCTAGCTTAATTGAAGTGTAGTCAAATTTACTCCTTATGATTTCAATGTTTTAGAGGTTGTTAAGACTTATTTTATTGCGTAGCATGTAGTAAATTTTAATAAATGTTCTTTGTATTCAATTACATGATTCCGTCTTGTTTATTGGGTGCAGTGTTCTACAGTTGTCAATTAGGTCAAGTTTGCTAATCATGTGCAAATTTTCTATATCCTTCTAACTTTTGACAGCTTGTTCTATCACTTAAGGAGAGAAGTGTTTTAAAGTAGCCTGTGTGAATATGTCTTTTCTCCTTTTTGTTTCTATTTTTGCTTTATGTATTTTGAGGCTAAATATTGAGTATAAATAAAGTTAGATGTATTCTATCTTTCTAGAATCAATTTTTTTTTCATTATGGAACGTTCCTCTTTATTTAGTAATGCTTTTTTGCTTTGAAGACAATTTTGTCAGTTTTAACTTTCAAACTTTCTGTATTCTTATATCTTACAGTTGTTTCTTGTAAACATACAGTAGGGCTTTGTTGTTTTTTATATAGCCTGACAATCTTTGTCATTTAATTGGAGCATTTAGTCCATTTACATTTAATATAATGTAAATGGTCATTGATTTTCAACACTTTTTGTTAGTTATTATTTTTATTTAATTCTAACATTTATTATTTGCTTGCAACTTGTTCCTCTGTTTTATGTTCTTTCCCCCCACTCCTTCTTCTCTTCCTTTGAAATGGCTTTTAAAACTGTTAATAGAACTATAATGTATGTACAGAAAAAGGACTAAATCTTAAGTGCATACCTTGATGAACTTCATCAAGTGAGCTTCATAAGCTGAGCAGACATAAAAGACCACATAAACTGAGCACATGTGTATAACTGAGGCAGGAGAATAGGGAATTAAGGTAGCCAAGGATTGGGTAATAAGCAAAGCAGTTAGGTTGGAGCATAAGCAAAGGAATAGCAGGTGCAGCCAGTTCACAGAAGCAAGAAAACAGCAGGTGCAGCCAGTTCTAGGCAAGATTGGGCAGCATACAGGACACCTCTTTACTCCTGTGATGAGACAGAAGTTTCCACTTCAGCCTCTGATTGACTGGTCCAAGCCTCCACTTTAGCCTCTGAATAGTCACAGGGCAATCCTTTATAGGTTGTAACCAATTGGAGGCCTCTAAAAGCACCTAGGGGTGTTGCCAAAGTCCTTTGCCTTCATAAAAACCCCGGGGAGCATTGCGGTGAAGAAGCGCTTGAGCTGCTTGTTTGAGCTTTCTGCCGCTCTGTGAGTTGTACTTTCGCTTCTTCGATAAATCTGTGCCTTTATTACTCTGTTCTTTTGTTGTTTTGTTTGTGCATTTGTTGCTTCTTTTGTTGCTTTGTGTGTTTTGTTTACTCTTTGCACAACACACCAAGAACCCGGACAACTCACAGTCAAGACCTTCTATCCAGTAACATACTTTGGTGGGCCAGCCAGAAGGTAAGCCCAAATTTTGGGATTTGTTTTTCCTTTTCTTTGTCAAAGCTGTCATTTGTGGGCATGAGTTGAACAGATAAAAGCCAGTAGGGTGCCCGTCGCTTGAAGTCTTCTGTGACAGGATAACTTGGTCATAGAACAGGACACTTAGGTCCTGCTTAGATCAAGACAAATTCGTGCAACAGACAGGTTTTTGTTTGTACGGCAAAATGTCTTTGAGGAGGTGAGACCCCTCAGGCCAGGCACGGTGGTTCATGCCTATAATCCCAGTACTTTGATAGGTCGAGGCGGGTGGATAACTTGAGGTCAGGAGTTCAAGACCAGCCTAGCTAACATGGTGAAACCTCATCTTTACTAAAAATACAAACTTAACCAGGTGTGGTGGCACATGTCTGTAGTCCCAGCTGCTTGGGAAGCTGAGGCAGAATAGCTTGAACCCGGGGGCAAAGGCTGCAGTGAGCTGAGATGGTGCCACTGCACTCCAAGCTGGGCGACACAATGAGACTGTGTCTCAAAAAAAAAAAAAAAAAAGGAGGTTAGACCCCTCATTTTCTGATTCCTATACTGGTCTTGTTGATGATTTGTCGGGAAGTAGTAGTGCAGAATTACTTTTCCACTTATTTATATTCCTCTTTAAGAGTGGGGGAAGAGACTGCTGTTTCATGAATTCTTTATATTTCTCTTAGAGTGGGGCAAAGGATTCCTGTTTTATGCAGAATTCTGTTTTCATGAGAACCCGGAATTTTTAATGGTTTGTAGGGATAAATCCGAGACTTTATTGTTAATGGTTTTAAGGTACATTGCAAGGTCTCTTGTTTCATGAGGGTTACAGGCTGAAGAAGGATCACATGAGTCTAGGAATTCAAGACCAGACTGGGCAACATGGTGAAACCCCATCTCTATTTTTTTTAAAAAAAGTAAATAATGTAATAAAATAATCATGGGCCAGGTGCGCTGGCTCACTCCTGTAATCCTAGCACTTTGGGAGGCTGAGGTGGGCAGATTACTTAAGGCCAGAAGTTTGAGACCAGCCTGGCTAACATGGTGAAACCCCGTCTCTACTAAAAATGCAAAAATTAGGCAGGTATGGTGGTGCATGCCTCTAGTCCTGGCTACTCAGGAGACTGAGGCAGGAGAATTGTTTGAACCTGGGAGGCAGAGGTTGCAGTGAGCCGAGATCATGCCACTGCACTCCAGTCTGGGCAACAGAGGAAGACTCTGTCTCAAAAAACAACAAAATAAAATAATTAGAAACATGTTTGTGTCTGTCTCATTTTGCTCAAAATTATTTGTAAAATTAATCCATGTTTGTATTAGTCTGTAAATCTGCCATAGCAAAGTATTAGACTTGGGTGGCTTAAACAATAAAAATTAGTTGTTCTGTAGGCAAGAAGTCCAAAATCAAGGTCTCTCAGGGTGGTTTCTGGTGAGGCTTCTCTTCCTGGCTTGCAGACAGCTGCCTTCTTGCTGTGTCCTTAAGTGACCTTTCCTTTGTGTGTGTGCAGAAAGAGATTTCTGGTCTCCTCCTCCTGCAATGACACCAGTCCTATTGGATTAGGGCCCCATCCTTATGACTTCTTTTAACCTTAATTACCTTATTCAGGGTCCTATCCCCAAATACAGTCACACTGGAGGTTAAGGCTTAAACATGTACATTTTGGTGGTTGGGTAGTGGTGACATAATTCAGTCCAGTACAATATTATTGCATGTTTGTTACTTTTCATAGCTGTGTAGAAATTCTTCGTGTGCATATACTATACTATGTATATGTATGCATGGTATGCATATACTATGTATATGTATGCATGGTATGCATATACTATGTTTTATTTGTGCTACTATCAATGGGTATTTGATCAGTTTCCAGTTTGAGGTTATTATGAATAGTCTTCTGTGGACATTATATGTGTTTTGGGTGAATATTACAGATTTCTGTTTGGTATGTACCTAAGAATTGCTAGGTTCATGAAATATTCTTGTTTTCAGCATTGCTAGACACTAACAGTTTTCCCATAAATCAATTTACACTCCCACCAGCAGTTAAGCAGAGTTCTTTTTGCTCTTCATCTTTGTAAATATTTGTTATTATCTGACTTTATTTCTTCATTTTAATCAATTCTGGAGGTTGTGTGGAATATCTCATGATTTTAATTTATATTTCCTTCATAACTAATGAAGTTAATTACCTTTTCTGTGTTTATTGGCCATTTGGATATGATTTGTTGATTTATATTTAAATATAAATTATATTTTATGAGACAGGGTCTTGCTGTGTTGCCCAGGCTGGAGTGCAGTGGTGCAATCACAGCTGATTGCAGCCTTAACCTCCCAGGCACAAACAATTTTCCCACTTCAGCTTCCTGAGTAACTGGGACTACAGGCATGCACCACCATGCCTGGCTGATTTTTTTTCTTTTTTGTAAAGATGGGGATTCACTATATTGCCCAGGCTGATCTTGAACTCCTGGCCTCATGCAATCCTCCCACCTTGGCCTCCCAAAGTGCTGAGATTATAGGCTTCAGTCACCACGCCCGGCCTATTTAATAATTTATATGATTATTGTGAAGTGCTTGTTCAAATCTTTTGTCCAGTATTCCATTGTTTTGTCATTCTGTTATTGATTTGTGGGAGTTTTAAATATATTCTTGCCACATGAATACAGACTTGTAACTGTAATAGATTTGTTGCCTGATGCATACAGCAAGTCAATATGCCAAGACACTGGCTTGCAGCAGAGAAAGAGGTTTAATCATAAGGTCACCAAAGGGCTTGGCGCAGTGGCACAAGCCTGTAATCCCAGCACTTTGCAAGGCCAAGGCAGGCTGATCACTTGAGGCCAGGAGTTTGATACCAGCCTGGTCTACATAGCGAAACCACCTTTCTACTAAAAATACAAAAATTACCCTGGTGCCATGGTACGTGCCTATCATCCCAGCTACTTGAGAGGCTGAGGCAGGAGAATTGCTTCAACTCAAGAGGCAGAGGTGGCACTGAAATCACACCACTGCGTGCAACTCCATCTCAAAAAAAAAAAAAAAGTTACCAAACGAGTTAACTTTGGGAGGAAACCTCAAATCCATCTCCCTGAAGGAGTTTGGGGGTAAAGTTTTTAAGGGTTTTGGAGTGGGCCAAAGTGTAGAGATTGTTGATTGGTCAAAGAGGCAGAGTGAAGACATACTGATCCCATTCCTCTGTGGGAGTCTTCTAACTGGTTGATATCAGCTGTTTTACTAGAACTTCAGGCAATCCTTAAACAAAACCCTTATGATTCTAATGTCAGAGATCCTGTCATAGGAACAGCGGAGATGCAAATAAATTATTAAACAGTTTTATGACCCTACTGTCAGAAATCCTGTCTATAGGAAGAACGGGGATATAAATGGTCAGGAGCTAGTGCTACGTGACTTTTAGCAACAAGGAAGTGAACCAAAGGTCAGCCTGATTAATGCTTAATTAGAACTATATTTCTATCCAGAACCCAGCTTTCAATTCTTGTCAACCCTGTGGGGCAGTTTCAGCCTCTGTTGTTGCAAATACCTTCTTATACTCGGTGGTTTTGTTATCGGAAAGGGGTCCTGATCCAGACCCCAAGAGAGGGTTCTTGGATCTTCTCCAAGAAAGAATTCAGGACGAGTCCATAGAGTAAAGTGAAAGCAAGTTAGAGAAGTAAGGAAACAAAAGAATGGGTACTCCATAGTCAGAGCAGCAGCATGGGCTGCTTGACTAAGTTATACTTACGGTTATTTCTTGATTTATTTACTTATTTGTTTTTTTTGAGACGTAGTCTTGCTCTTGTCCCCCAGGTTGGAGTGTGATGGCATGATCTCGGCTCACTGCAACCTCCACCTCCTGGGTTCAAGTGATTCTCCTGCCTCGGCCCCCCAAGTAGCTAGGATTACAGGTGCCTGCCACCATGCCCGGCTAATTTTTGTATATTTAGTAGAGATGGGGTTTCACCATGTTGGCCAGGCTGGTCTAGAACTCCTAACCTCAGGTGATCCACCTGCCTCAGCCTCCCAAAGTGCTGGGATTACAGGCGTGAGCCACCGCACCCGGCCTGTTTCGTAATTCTTGTTTAGACAAGGGGTGGATTATTCATAAGTTTTCCAGAAAAAGGGTAGGGATTTCCTGGAACTGAGGGTTTCTCCTCTTTTAGACCGTATAGGGTAACTTCTGGACATTGCCATGGCATTTATAAACTGTCATGACGCTGGTGGGAGTGTCTTTTGGCATACTAATGTATTATCGTATAATGAGCAGTGAGGACAACCAGAGGTCACTTTTGCTACCATCTTGGTTTTGGTGGGTTTGGGCTGGCTTCTTTACCTCATTGTTTCATCAGCAGGTTCTTTATGACTTGTATCTTGTGATACCAGTCCTGACCTCCTACTCATCCTGTGACTAAGAATGCCTAACCTAGGAATGCAGCCCAATAGGCCTCATCCTCATTTTATCCAGGCACTATTCAAGATGGAGTTGCTCTGGTTCCAGTGCTTCTGACGGTTTGGCATTTTACTGTCTTTCAACAAGCAGACATTGTAAATCTTAATAGAGTCCAATTTATTATTTTCCCTTGCATAGTTGGCCCATTTTTGGGGTCTTGTTTAAGAAACTTTTGCATACTACAAAGTTGTGAAGATATTTTCTTATGTTTCCTTCAAAAAGCTCTATTGTTTTTCCATTCATATTTAGATCTACTGTCTGGTGGATTTATTTCTTATGTGTGGTGGGAGATAGGGACCAGAATTCTTTTTTTCATATGGACATTCATATAATCCAACACCATATATTTGTTTTTAAGAAACCCACAAAACCTTAGACAAACTTAATTTAACAGATTTTATTTATTTATTTTTTTGATAGAGTCTTGCTCTGTTGTCCAGGCTGCAGTGCAGTGGTGCAGTCTCAGCTCACTGCAGCCTTGACCTCCCCAGACTCAGGTGATCCTCCCACCTCAGCCTCCAGAGTAACTGGAACTGCATGTGCTCTCCACTACCACTAGCTAATTTTTGTATTTTTAGTAGAGATGGGGTTTCACTATGTCACCCAGGCTGCTCTCAAACTCCTGGGTTCAAGTGATCCACACACCTCAGCCTCCCAAAGTGCTGAGATTACAGGCGTGAGCCACCACACCTGGCTAATTTAACAGACTTTAATTGAGCAAAGAATGAGAACCTGGCAGCCTCTTAACAAGAATAACTCCAGAAAGGTTCCAGTGCTGCCTTGAGGTGGAAGATTTATGGACAGAGAAAGGAAAGTGACATATAGAAAACCGAAGTAGGGTACAGAAACAGCTGGATTGGTTACAGCTCAGTGAGTTTGCCTTATTAGAGCATGGTTTGAACAGTTAGCCACCTTTGATTGGCCGAAACTTGGTTATTGGCACTGGAGTAGGTTACAGTTTATTTATTTACACATCCAGTTAAGTTGCAGTTCACTATGTATGGAGAAGGCTTTAGGCAGAACTTAAAATATGAAAGGAGGCAGCTTTAGGTGAAACTTAATTGAACATATTAAAAGATCTTCTTTTTTCCACATGGTATTAAAACATACCTATTTAGTCTTTGTCCCTAATTCCTGATACAGAGCTACTAAAACCCAAGGAATTTCCCGAGTGATAGGAATATCTTGTTATTCAGAACAAGCCCTTTCTATCACACCTAAGTTTTACGCTACTAAGGTGACAGGGTGGAGCCTATAGATAGCATCAGAATGGGGCTGGTCACTAGAAAACCCAGTGATTAGAGTGTTGGAACTTTCAACCCCACCCATCAACCTCCAGGAATGAGGGGAGGTGGAGATTAAGCTATATAAAAACTTTGAGCAATGAGATTTGATAAGCTTCCAGGTTGGTGAATGAATCCACTTGCTGGAGAGTGGTGCACCCCAACTCTGAAACCACCATTGCAAAATTATAACTGAGACAGCAAAAGAGATCTGACCTAACCAACTCTATCTTGCTTGTAACCTCCAAGCCATCCTTGTTTATTCCTGGGTATAGGTTGAACTAACTTTGGGAATAACTTAGTTTATAGTTTAAAACAAAGACAATAACAGCCCTTTCCCAAAACAAACCCTCTTCTTGCCTTGGGGATAGACGGCCTTTGTATGACTAACAAATTAGCTAAAAGATTAAAAATTACAGTTTAGGAGTCATGCAGCAGGAGGCTACAAGATTCTGACCTTCTCCTGGGGATAACATCTTTATTGTAAGGCTAAGATCAGTGCTTGAGATATTTTGCAGACCTTGCACTTGATGGATCAGCTGGCACCACCCAGATCGATAAACTGGCTCATCCAATGTTGTGGCGGTCACACAGGAACTGACTCAGCGAAAGCGGACAGCGTCTACTTTCTATAATTTCATCTCTGACCTGACCAATCAGCACTCCCGACTTACTGCCCCCACCACCCGACCCACCAAATGAACCTTAAAAACTCTGATCCCCCAGTGCTCGAGGAGACCGATTTGAGTAATAATAGGATTTGAGTAACAACAGCCGGCTGTGCATGAATTACTTTCTCTCTTGCAAATCTCCTCTGTCTCTGCAGCAGGCAAGGTGAGCCAGCTGGGTGGTTACCAATCAAGGGTAAGCGCCTGAGGTCAGGACCCTTCCAGGCCTTGCCTGTGTGCTTCTTCATCTGTGATAATAAACCAGCAAACATAAGTAAAGTGTTTCCCTGAGTTCTGTGAGAAATACTAGCAAATTATCAAACCCAAGGAGGGGGCTCATGGAAACCCAAATTTATAGCCAGTCTGTCTGAAGCATGGGTCACAGCCTGGAATTTGTTCTTGGCATCTGAATTGGGGGCAGTCTTGTGGGAGTGAACCTTTCACCTGTGGGATCTGACGCTATCTCCAGGTAGATTATGTCAGAATTGAACTGAAATACAGGACACGAAGATGGTGTCTGCTGGAAAATTCCTTGGTGTGTGTGGGGAAAACCCTCACACATCTGGTACGAAAGTGTTCTGTGTTCTGAGAGTACAGCAAGAGAAAAAAGTGTGTTTTTTTCACCCCAATGTATTGCAGTGTTAATTTTGTTATAAATTAGATGACTAAATATGGGTCTAACTTTATTGGTTTGTCTGTTAGGGTTGATATGTTTTGTTATTCTATTTCTACCCTATATTTGTTTGAAAGGTATATGCTTTTGTATTCTGTTGTTCAATGATTACAAATGAATCTATGACTTTTTTTTTTTTTTTCGAGATAGTGTCTTGCTCTGTCACCCAGCCTGGAGTGCAGTGGTGCCATTACAGCTCACTGCAGCCTCAGCCTCCCGCAGTCAAGCAATTCTCCCACCTCAGCCTCCTAAGTAGCTGGGACTACAGGCATGCACCAATGCACCCAGTTAGTTTTTTTTTTTTTTTTTTTTGTAGAGACATTTCAAGAGCCATGTTTCCCAGGCTGGTCTTGAACTCCTGGGCTCAAGCGATCTACCTACCTTGGCCTCCCAAGGTGTTGGGATTGCAGATGTGAGCCACAGCATCAGGCCTGAATCTGTGACTTATTAAAGTCTAACATTATTTGGTAGTTTTACCTCCTTCCTAGGTGTAAGAGAGGAAAGAAACACAAACTGCAGCTCATCAGTAAAGACAGGTTTACTTTAGATAAAATATGAGAGGGGCTTCTAGCCGATTTTTTTTTTTTTTTTTGGTCAGGAGTGCTTTCTCTTACAGACTAAGAGTAGACATTTGTTTTAGGGTGAGGGGGCTTATCACAAGCTTGGAATGTTTCTATGTGAAGGAGAAGGGTTTTTTGTTTTGTTTTGTTTGAGACGGAGTCTAGCTCTGTCACTTTGGGCTGCAGTGCAGTGGAGTAATCTTGGCTCACTGCAACCTCCACCTCCAAGGCCCAAGCGACTCTCCTGCCTCAGCCTCTCGTGTAGCTGGGATCACAGGCACCCGCCACCATGCCCAGCCAATTTCTGCATTTCTACCAGAGATGGGGTTTCACCATGTCAGCCAGGGTGGTCTCAAACTCCTGACCTCGTGATCCACCCACCTAGGCCTCTCAAAGTGCCAGGATTACAAGCATGTGTCATCGCGCCCAGTGAAGGAGAAGTTTTATGGCAGGGTTGGAATGTCTCTGGGAAGAAGGGAGTTCATCTTGGGGCAGACATCTTTCTGGCCAGAGGGGGGTTATCTCGAGGCTGGCATCTTCCTGGCTGGAAGGAGGTTATCTCAGGGCTAGCATGTCTCTGGTTGGGGAGGAGTTTGGAACGTTTCTGGTTGGAGATGTTATTTGTGGTTTATGGTCATGTTGACCTTAGCCATTAGGCTGATGCCCTTTGGATTTAGGTGGTTTTTTATTAAGGTGAACTTTAGAATGAGGGGCTTGTCCAAGATGGCAATGCTCCTGCTCTGTCACCAGGAATGCAAGGAACTTGCATTCAACTAACTTCATTTATTAGCCTCCTCAACTTAGATGCAATTTTTAAAAATGTATTTTAGTTTTGTATATACTTTAAACCTCATGAGATATTGTGGTGGTGGTGGTTGTTTTAGCAGTTAAGAGTCAATTTGACTATTTGATTCATCCCTATATTTGCTTATATTGTTGCTCTTTAATCTTTCCTGTATCTCTGTGCTTTCATCTGGTATCTTTCCCCATTTGCCTGAAGAATACAAAATTTCCTTTGAATCAAATCTGCTATTAATTGATTCTCTTAAATTTATTTTTCTCTTTCTTTCTCTCCCTCCCTCTTTCTCTCCCTCCCTCTTTCTCTCCCTCCCTCTTTCTCTCCCTCCCTCTTTCTCTCCCTCCCTCTTTCTCTCCCTCCCTCTTTCTCTCCCTCCCTCTTTCTCTCCCTCCCTCTTTCTCTCTCTCTCTCTTTAAATAGAGACAGGGATCTTACTATGTTGCCCAGGATGGTCTTGAATTCCTGGGCCCAAGAAATCCTCCTGCCTCAGCCTCCCAAAGTGTTGGGGTTGCAGATGTGAGCCATCACACCTGGCCAATTCTCTTAATTTTCATTTGTCTTTTTTTTTTTTAAGAGATGGGGTCTCACTATGTTGCCCAGACTCAATTTTGAAAATGTTTTTATTTTAAAGCTTTTTATTTCATCTTCCATCTTGAAGTGTATCTCTGCTGGGTGTAGGATTTCAGTGTTCTAATATTGTATTTTGAGCTCCATTGTTTTGTTCAGACTTTACATGTCATTCTAATTATTGCTCCTTTGAAGGAAATCTGCTTTCCTAAGATATTCATTGTGTTTGAGTTTATGATTTGTCTGGAAGTGGTTTTCTTTTTTTTCTCATTCTGTTGGGCATTTGTAAGAATTATTGCATATGTGGCTTGATGTCTTTAATCAGTTTTGGAAAATTCTCAGGCATTATCTCTTCAAATATTGTTTCTGTACCAATTCTCTCTCCTCTCTGTGTGGGACTCCACTTACATATATGCCAGGCCTTCGCATTGTATTGCCTGCCTTCTATATTTTACTTATTTTTGACTCTCCATGCTTTATTCTGAATTTTTTTCAGATCTGTTTTTTAATGCATTTCTTCTCTCCTCAGCTTTGTCTAATCTGCTGTTAATTCCACACGCTGAGTTCTTATTTGTTGGTTGCGGTGTTTTTTTATATCTAGAATTTCCATTTGGTTATTTTTTATGGTTTCCAGTTATTTGCTGAAGTTCTGGGGGAATACAAATACTTGCTCAGTGTATTCATGAGCAGGTAGACTCTTTTGCTCTGGGACTGGCTTTGGAACCACTTAAGGAGCTGCCGGAACCTATTGTAACATGGTCGGTGCCCTATGAATGCTCTCTATTGATCAACAAAGAACTTCTTAGTTTATGGATGGCAGTTCGAAAGTGAACGGACAGCATTCTGCTCAAAAGGCTGCCACTCTGATTTAAAAAGTAAAAAGAAATTAACTCATCAAGCTGAATTGCATACTGTTTGCCCCAGTGTTTTACTGACTCATGAGCAGTGGTCAATGTCCTGGCCTTATGGTCAGGCAGAAGAGCAATGGAAAAATGGCCTCTTAAAGAGATGCCCATATGGGGCCCACCTCTATGGAAACCACTAGGGGAACTTGAGGGATGCATTAAAGTAGAACATGTTGATGCCCATCTTAGTGTTTGGGTCATAATTTATAAAGGTGACTGAGTAACAGCACCTAGAGGCTAGTTTCACTGAAAGAAGATTTTTATTCACATTTCCTGAGAGGAGGGTCATGTTACACCATTCTGGACCACATAGGGAAGCACCAGTATTGATCAGGAGGCAGAAAGGAGTGAGGGGAAGGCATAGACCACAGGCTATATTGGGGTTTCCATGAGAAAGGCAAGACAGGGTAAAGTAAACAGCTTAGGATTGGCTAGTTTGAATAATTCCAGTGGGTTTTGGGGTATTTGGGATTTTCCTAGTTGTTTGGTACCTAGTTCAGGGTTGGTTTAGGATTGGGAAATATTGGCTTGGGGTGTGAGGATCAGATGAGGAGGATGATCAGCGTATGAATTCGTAAACAACTTGGCCATTAGTTTGGTCCTATAATTAATGAGTGCTAAATAGACAAATGTGGGATCTAAAAAAACTCAGTGAGATGCAAAATATCAAAAGAAGTCCCTTCAGGATAAGAAGGTCATTGGAGTCAGTGAGTGGATATCTTGATATGTTCACTTGAGGTGGCCACCTGGGTCATGAAACAAGTGGACATTGTGGGGTGGGGGCTGTAGCAATGCAAAGATGGGCTAAATTTAGGCATATTCCTTTTGCACCCTCTGAGGTGCAAAATGCCAGTAAGTACAGTTCTGTCTGCCAACAAGAGAGACAGAGACTCAGATGGCTATGGGACAGATTCCCTGGGGGGAAGGCCCAGCACATAGCTGGCAAGTGGGAGTGATGCTGGTAGCACTAGAGGCTATAAATGGGTCCTTAAAGAAATAGATGTACACGCTGGACTGGGTTTTGCATACCCGGTGGTAGATGCAAATGCTCAGATACTATAAAAGAACTGGAACAGAAGATACTACACCAATTTGGGTGGTTGAGTCACATTTATTCAGACCAAGGGACACAGTTTCAGCATGTAATGTCCAATAACAGACACAGAGATGTCCTCCTTAGAATAATAGTTTAATAGAGAATTGGAATGGGCATTTAAAACATTGGTTGGCCAAAATGGAAGGAGATATAGGCATGAAGGGCTGACTTACATGCCTTCATGAGTGTATGCTCACACCTAACATCAGAGTGCCAAGCCAGTGCCCCACTAGCTAGAATCCTCTGCTATTTTTGTGGATCTGAAGATGAGGGGGTGGGAGATATGCTGGTATAACTATGCAGTTCTTCCCACGAAAGGAATGTGCTGGTATGACTATACTTTTTTCTTTCTTCCCTATAGGATCTTAACTGCTTTTTTTATTTTTAATTTTTTAAAATAAAAATAGAGACAAGGTCTCACTATGTTGCCCAGGCTTGTCTTGAACTTCTGAGCTCAAGTGATCCGCCCACCTCAGTCTCCCAAACTGTTGGGATTATAGGCATGAGCCGCCGTGCCCAGCCTCATCTCAACTTCTTTTTCCTACCTAATGCAGTGGTCCCAGGCACAGGGCTGTAACAAGTGCTGGAAGCAAAGATAATTCCTAAGCAAGAAACCATAACCATACTTTTAAACCTTTATGTCAGAATTCCTAAGGGCCTCAGGGAGCAGGTTGTATCTTGATCCCAGGTAGCAAAGCTGGGGTTAATAGTAGATGTAGCTACGTTGCTTAATGGTAGAAATAGCTGAGTTCTGTACCTTTTATAACCCTATCCTAGATGAGATGAGATGAATGAGAGTGAACTGAGGAAGGCACTTTCTAGACTGGTATTGCTGCCTGCAATCTAAACCAGCACTGTAGCTAAAGCTAACCTCCCTTCCAAAGATGGAAAAGTTAGGGCATAAATAGAAGTAGGAATAGTAGCTGTGAGTAAAGGAATGGATAAATGTGTTATGCAATGAGGGAAGATTCAATATTTCATTAATACTTTGAAAGAAGCTCCGAGTAAGAGATGACGTTGTCTCTTAGCTCACTTATACAAGATGCCTGAAAGGGTGAAATCATATATTGCTGAGACCACCCCTCTTTATGGAACCATGCAAGATAAAATAGAAGCTTGCAAACCTGAGCAAACTTACCCTGGGAGACATTTGGTCATACAATATGATGACTGGACTAATCAGTAACTGAATGGGACTCTAGCAAAGTTCCAAATATCATTTTTTATTTTTCAGGTTGCATCTACCACAGTGTGATAATGATATAACACTGGTATTGTTCACAGGATTATAATACTGATGTTGATGGTCAAATGTATAAGGAAATTGAGTTAAAATCCTCCTATCCCTATCCTACACTGGTGCCTCCAAATGTTAGGCATATTCATGTTGGTACTGTGGCTGTGTAAGAGGCATTCGAACCAGAGTGACTCCATTTTGAATAGGGACTGGGTAAAATAAGGCTGAGACCTACTGGGCTGCATTCTCAGGAGGTTAGGCATTCTAAGTCACAGGATAAGATAGGAGGTTGGCACAAGGGACGGGTCACAAAGACCTTGCTGATAAAACAGGCTGTGGAAAAGAAGCCGGCTAAAACCCACCAAAGACAAGGTGGCAATAAAAATGACCTCTGGTCGTTGTCACTGCTCATTATATGTGAATTATAATGCATTTGCATGCTAAAAGACACTCCCACGAGTACCATGACAGTTTACAAATGCCATGGTGATGTCAGGAAGTTACCTTATGTGGTTTAAAAAGGGGAGGAACCTTCAGTTCCGGAAATTGCCCACCCCTTTCCCAGTAAACTCATGAATAATCCACCCCTTTTTTAGCATATAATCAAGAAATCACCATAAAAATAGCCAATCAGCAGCCCTCAGGGCTACTATGCCTGTAGAGTAGCCATTCTTTATTCTTCTACTTTAATAAACTTGCTTTCAATTTTCTCTGTGGGCTGGCCTGAATTGTCTCTTGCATGAGATCCAAGAACCCTCTCTTGGGGTCTGGATCAGGACTCCTTTCTGGTAACAGTGGTATATGTTATATTAATGCTACACCAAATGTAGGTGCTCAGATAGGTTTGATGGTTTTGCTATAAGATAGCCATAACCAATGACCAGAGGGTAGCCTGTTGTATGATAAAGAATTTGTCTTTGTCCCAGGTTTCTGGCTTCTAAAACCCTGGGCATTTCCCAAGTGATCAGAGTGTCTTTGTTATTCATGGACCCCTTGGAGCACACCTGAGTTTATGCTAATGAGGTGACATGTGGTGGGCCTCTAGTTAGCTTCAGGACAGGGCCTGTCATGGTTTAAGCCATGTCATATGAGCCTGACCTCCCAACCTCCAGGAATGGAATAGAGCCTGGAGATTGAATTCGATCATGTGGCTAATGATTCAATCAATCATGCCTATGGAATATAACCCCAATAAAAACTCTGGTCACTGAGCTCTGAGGAACTTCCTGGTCAGTGAACACATTGATGTGCCAGGAGGATGACACACCCTGACTCTGTGGGGAGAGGGCGCAGAAGCTCTGTTTGGGACCCTCCCAGACCTCACTCTGTAAGTCTCTTCGTTTGGCTGATCGTGACTTGTATTCTTTATCATAAAATTGCAGCTATAACTATAGGGCTTTCCTGAGTTCTGTGAGTTGTTCTAGTGAATTGTCCAACACGAGGGGGTCATAGGAACCCCCAACTTTGTAGTCAGTTAATCAGAAGTGCAGGTGGCCCTTGAAGTGTGGCTGGCATCTGAGGTAAGGAAGGTCTTGTTGGGGAGCAACTGTGCCTTTAACCTGTAGAGTTTAAGGCTAATTCCGTATTGTTAGCATCAGCATTGTACAGGTGCTTCTCAACTTACAATGGGGTTATGTCCCAATAAACCCATTGTAAATTGAAAATATTATAAGTCAAAAATGCATTTTAAAAAATTAGCTGGGCATGGTGGTACATGCCTGTAGTCCCAGCTACTTGGGAGGCTGAGGTAGGAGAATTACTTGAGCTCAGGAGTTTAGGACTGCAGTGAGCCCTGATGGAGCCACTGGACTCTAGCCTGGGTGACAGAATGAGACCACCTCTTAAAAAAAAAAAAAAAAAAAAAGAATACATTTGACACACCTAACCTACCAAACATCATAGCTTAGTCTAGCCTACCCTAAACATGCTTGGAGCACTTACATTAGCCTACAGTTGGGCAAAATCATCTAACACAAAGCCTATTTTATAATGAGGTGTTGAATATCTCATGATATAATTTATTGAATCCTGTACTCAAAGTGAAAAATAAAATGGTTGTATGTACTCAAAGTGGGATTTCTACTGAATGTGTATTATCTTTGCACCATTGTGAAGTTGAAAAATTATTAAGTTGAACCATAGAAGGTCAGGGACCATCCGTATTTTGGAACAATAACTGGTGTCAGAAAAGACTCCAATTATTTATCCTTAGCCCCAAAAGGCTGTCAAATACTCTGCTTAGCTTCTCGGTCTTTCAAATGCCTCTTCTAGACTCATCTGATGCCTGCTGGGGAAAGGTAACACTAAATACTGAGATTGATTCCCTAGGTTTTCTTCTGAATTTTGGTCCTATAATTTTTCATTGGCTTGTTAGCTCTTCAGTCCTTCAATCAGATGTTTTTCATATTCTGCCCAGATTTTCAAATTGTCCTTAGAAAGTTTGGTCTGAGTTATCCAGTCTACTATTAATAGAAACACAAATCCCTCTTCTCAGTGACTTATTTTTCATTGTGGTTATATATACATAAAACATAAATTTTGTCATTTAAATCATTTTAAAGGCCAACATGGTGGCTCACACCTATAATCCCAGCACTTTGGGAGGCCGAGGCAGGTAGAATGTTTGAGCCCAGAAATTCAAGGCCAGCCTAGGCAACATGATACCCTGTATCTACAAAAAATATAAAAATTAGCCAGGTATGGAGGTGTGCGCCTGTAGTCCCAGCTACTCCCAACTACCTGGGAGGCTGAGGTGTGCTGTAGTGAGCTGTGATTACACTACTGCACTTCAGCCTGGGTGACAGAGTGAGCACCTGTCTCAAAAAAAAAATCATTTTAAAGTATACAGTTCAGTGGCATTTAATACATCCTCAGTGCTGTGCAACAACCACCACTCTCTATTTTCAGAACATTTTCATCACCCCAAAAGGAAACTCCATACTCATTAAACAGTAACTTCCCATTCCCTCTCTCCTCAGCCCCTGGCAACCACTAATCTGTTTTCTGTCTTTATGGATTTGCCTATTCTGGGTATTCATATAAATGGAATCATACAGCGTATGGCCTTTTGTGTCTGGCTTCTTTCACTTAGCGTGTTTTCAAGGTCATTGATTTTTTTTTTTTTTATACGTGCTGTTTTCTTTGTCTTAATATTCTACAGTTACTGTTTTGATTTCTTCTTTGACTCAAAGCATTTAGGAGATTGTTTTTACATGTTCTATTTTTATTACTCACTTTCAGTTTTGGTGCACTGTAGTCAGAATATGACTGCTTCTGTTTCAATTTTTTGTAAATTTTCTTTGTGGCCTGTTGTACTATCAAATTTTGAAATATCTCATGGGAACTTGAGAATAAGATATAGTTTCTATATTCAGAATATAGACTTAAATACTCTTTCTTTACCTGTCCGGCAAGCTAGTTAACTAGCTATCATCTATTATCAATCTTATTAAAAATATCATTCAAAATCTCAATTATGTTTCCTCTATTTGATTTGCCAACGTCTGAGAGGTGAGTTAAAGCACCTTGTTGCAGTTGATTGCTGTGTTTGGTTGAGTATTGCATCCTGTAAATAAACCCTTATAATTTTTATATTTTTACTTTATATATTTCAGTGCTATTAACTTATTGTAATATATATTTGCTTGCATGCAGCCTGTTATTGACAAAACTCTTGCCTACTTTTTGTTTGGATTTGCCTGGAATATGTTTACTCCTTCATTAATTTCAACCTTTGTGGGTTCTGTTGTTTTAGGTATATCTCTTATTGATAACATGTCAATGCCTCCCATTTTATATTCAAAAGTGAGTTTATATCAGTTTTATTCAAACCTATAACAGACAGGTTTAGTCCACTTCTGTCATATTTTTGTATTCTCAGCTTTGGTTTCTATGTGATCTGTTTTTGTTGCTTTCAAATATGGAACGTATTCAAGCTGTTTTTTAGTTCTACTGGTAGATATCTTTGTAATTGTAAATAATATGTTTAGGCCAGGCACAGTGGCTTATGCCTATAATTCCAGCACTTTGGGAGACCAAGGCAGGTGGATCACTTGAGTCCAGGAGTTCAAGACCAACCTGGGCAACCTAATAAGAATCAATTTCTACAAAAATTTAAAAATTATCTGGTTGTGATGGCATGTGCCTGTGGTGCCCAGCTACTCAGAAGGCTAAAGTAAGAGAATTGCTTGAGCCTGGGAGGTTGAGGCTGCAGTGAGCTATGATTGCATCACTGCACTCTAGCCTGTGTGACAGAGTTAGACCCTGTCTCCAGAAAACAAATAAATAAATAAAAATAATATGTTCAATCAGTATTTCTCAACTTATAATCTTCAAAAAAGAAACAGTACCATTTATTCCCTCTTAAAAAAAAAAAAAGGAAATTGGCAATTTAAAAAAATTACCCTTGCAGCAGCCTCTGTGGAAAACGGTGTGGTGATTCTTCAAGAAATTAAACATAGACCAGGCACAACAGTGCACGCCCGTAGTCCTAGCTACTCGGGAGGCTGTGGTGAGAGGATCACTTGAGCTCAGGAGTTCAAGGCTGCAGGGAGGTGTGATCGTAGCCAGGGCATTACACCTGGGTGACAGAGTGAGACCCCATCTCTAAATAAATAACTAAAATTTTAAAAAGGAAATTAAACATAGAATTACCATATGATTCAGCAATTCTACTCAAAAGAAGTGAAAGCAGGGACTTATGTATTTGCACACCCATGTTCACAGCAGCATTATTTACAACAGTCGAAAGATGGAAGCAACCCAAGTGCCTATTAACAGATGAGTGGATTAACAAATGTTGTGTATATATATATATATATATATATGAAATGAAATACTCAGCCTTAAAAGAGGAGAAAATTCCCATAAATGCTACAACATGAATGAACCTTGAGGACGTTAATGTAAGTGAAATAAGACACACACACACACACACACACACACACACACACACATACACATACACACACACACACACTGTATGATTCCCCTTATTTGAGATATCTAGAATAGTCAAAAATCATAGAGACAAAAAGTAGAATGGTTGTTGCCAGGGGTTAAGGAAAGAGAATGGGGAGTTAGTGTTTAGTGGGTATAGAGTTTCAGTTTGGGAAGATAACAGTTCTGGAGATAAATGGTGGTGATCATTGTGCAGCAGTGTGAATGTACTTAACACCACAGAACGGGTCAATTTGGCCAGGCATGTTGGCTCACACCTGTAACCCCAGCACTTTGGGAGGCCATAGTGGGAGGATTGCTTGAATCTAGGAGTTTGAGACCAGCCTGAGCAACATAGAAAGACCCAATCTCTACAAAAAATTTAAAAATTAGCTGGGCATAGTGGTGCACATCTGTAGTCCCAGCTACTTGGGAGGCTGAGGTGGGAGGATTGCTCAAGTCTGAGAGGTTGAGGCTGCAGTGAGCCGTGATTGCATCACTGCATTCCAGTCTAGGTGACAGAGCAAGACCCTATCTCAAAAAAAGAGTAAATCTTATGTTATATATATTTTGCTACCATAAAAACAAACAAGCAAACACCAATCTCCTTCTCCTTCCATTCCTTCTTTAATCATAGTTTTAGGAATTTCCCCCATATGTTCTATTATCAACAACAGTAATGATTAACAAAGAAACATTTTGTAGGGTGTTTTTTTTTCCCACAATAACTATAACAATTACATTATTTTCCAGTAAATGTGATCATTATGGTTATATAGGCTTTCATGTTCAAACACATTTAATGCTTACCACCAGCCTGCTTATACCTCAGTTTTCTCCTATGTCAGTTCTAAATTTGGATTCATCATCTATCTCTAACATGTCCTCAAGTAGAGTGATGTATTTCCTGGTGAAATAATGATGAGAAGCTATGTCTTATGTGATGTCTTTAGAGGAAGACCTTCAGGTCTCAGTGGTAACAGCTCCCCTGTGGCTGCAGGCTATGGGATTGTAGCACCATCCTCTTGGTTTCCCTTAACTCTTGCCTATACCTCGTCAATAATCCCTTTACTAAACTCTCTTCCATTACCAAGCTTGTGAGTGGCTTGTCTCCAGCTGGGACTATGACTGATACAGCCTCTGCCGCCTCTGCTCTCCAAGCACCCCTTCCTTCCTATCTCCTCTCCCTCTCTTTCTTTTCCTTTTTCCATCTTCCACTCTTATCCCTCCTTATTCTTTTCCTCCTCCTCCCTTTTGGAGTGAGGTGACATGTGGGCTATGTAGGTTAGCATATCACGCTCCGCATCTGGCCCCTGGCTGCCCTTGTCCCTGGGTGGTCAAGAACAGAGTATTCCTTCTTTCTGAGCTGCTCAGTGTTCTGGCTGCTTTTCAGAATGTGCAGCCCATCCCCCAGCCTCTCAGAAGCCCCACCCCAGCCAGCAGCCTGACAGAGCTCACAATTCTGTTTTAAGCTTACTCCCTTACAACTAGTTTTATTTCCTAGTCTGACATCTTGGGAGGATGGGTGAGACCAAATCTGTTACATCAGTGTCTAGATGGAGCATTTGCTAGTTCAGGCCAAGACATTATGAGTTTCATTTTTATGGCTCTCCCAATCCTTGTGTGTGCAGATTTTATTGTGTTAGGAGTTAAAAATGTAATAAGCAAGGAGAAAAAAAAAATTAAGTCACTTCAGCTAAAGACTACAGCCTCACAAAATCCTTAACAGACCCTTGTTAGTCCTGTTGCTGGGAAGTATTTGTCCAGCAGACCTGGAACAGTTTAAAAAAGGAGTGGGGGTTTGGTTAACATTAAAGAAACACAAAGATTTTTCATCTGGCTCTGGGGGAGACCAGAGCCACAGAGGGAACAAGAAAAGAAAGAGGGGATTGAACATTTTTGCAAACAAATGATAAAACTGCCTTTTAAAGAAGGAGGGGGGATCCCTTGTCCAAACAAGACTTCTGCCAGGGTAGGAAATCATTTCTGCAATTGTTTACAATGCTCAGGCAGCCGGTCCTAAGTCAACATGGCCTGGGAGCGTTGCCCTGGAGCCTCCTGCCTTTGCCAGCCGCCTGCCATCTCGAGCTCAGCTATTTCTGGGACTTAGCTCCCTCCCTTGAAAAACAAACCGTGGCCCTCACTGTCATCCCCAATAAACCCCCCAGTTTGTGCAGCCTTAATCATGTTTTCCAGAAGAGTTCTCCAACTGACGGCCTGGATGCAATGTGTTGGGCTCAGGAGAGCCAGTATGTGTGGGGGAAGGGAAGCTCTCATTTGTGGATGCCAAGATGGAAATTTCCATTGCAGTACAAGATGGCTTCACCTGTGGCCAAGGAAACCTACTTCATCTCAAAGAGGAGAACTTGGCTAATGAACAGCCTGAAATTTATGTCCTTTCCTACAGTTTGTTCCATAAACCCAGAGCAAAGTTTGCTTTTACTAAAAAGCACCATAATTACTAGTCATAACCCTTCACATCTGGTTGTCACTTAGTGTAGAAGTCTTTTCACTTCTGTTATCTCATTTGTTCTCCACCATGAGAAAGGCATTATTAGTCCCATTTATTTACCTTTTTTGAAAAAAAAAAAAAAAAAAAAAAAAGACGAGATCTCACTGTGTTTCCCAGGCTGGTCTTGAGCTCCTAAGCTCAAGTGATCCTCCTGTCTTGGCCTCTCAAAGTGCTAGGATTACAGGTGTGGACCACTGTACCCAGTCAATCCCATTTATTTAATTAATCCATCTATTTGTCTCCTTATTTGGTGTTAATAATACAGTCACGTGGCTTGAAAATTTTAAATTCCAGTGAAAAGATGTCTTCTCTTCTACTCTTCCACAGTTCTTCTGGTCTCTATCTGCCCACAGGTAACCACTACTGTTCATTTTTCTGTGTATCTCTCCAGAGATGCTTTATGTATATCTAAGCAACTTGGGGTGGTACAAGGAGAAAGAGTATTGCAGAGAGACAGAAAAGTCCCAGGCACTAGGCCTAGCTCTGTCTCCAGTTGGCTGTTTGACATTGTGCATGCTACTTTCCCTCTCTGAACCTCACTTACCTCACTTACGTCATCTGTGAAAATGAGAATAAAAGCTAACATTCATTAGGCTTATATGTGCCTGCCACTGTGATAAGTGTTTTTATATGTGTTAGTTGAATTAAGCTCACTACAGTCCTATAAGGAGGCACTGTAAGTCCCATTTATCCATGACAAACTGAGGCACAGAGAAATTAAATATCTTGCCCAGGTCCTAGTTAATTAGAGGGAGAGCCTGGGTTTTATGAAGCTAGGTAGTCTAACAGTAGAGCTCATTCACCACTTAAACCCCTGCGCTATATACTGCCACTCATTTATGATACTGGCACTACCAAATGATGGCTTGAAACAGGAGGCTGCCCCAGAGTGGTTCCTCCCAATTTTGGTATCTAAAATCCTATGTCCAGTTCCCATAAAACCCTGGCCAGGCAGCTCTGAATCACTCAGCCCCATTCAGATGGGATGGTGACAGCTGGCAAAGAGCAGCAGACAGCAGGGCAAGGCTCAGGCATGAACCCTGATGTCAGACCAGTGCTTCCCCGTGTCCCTCCAGGGGAATCAGGACAACTCCTTAATAAGAATTTCTTATTTTTTATCAAAAGTAGTAACGCATGTAATTTAAAAAGCCAACTCATATTCAGAGACAAAAGACAGCAGCCCAGAACAAACACTTTTAACTCTTTTGGCTAGTTCTGTATATATTTATCTCCCTTATTCTTGTCAACCTTAAATAATATTCAGAAAGTATGATTAAATATAGAGTTCATTTGAGCCCAAAGCTTGAGGATGGCCACCCAGGAACATGGATTCAAGTTGCCCTGAATATACATTCTAATTAGCAGCACCTACAAATGGGTTTCTAAAGGAAAAAAAAAGAAGAGGCAGTTCCTAAGTTGTTTAACAAGAATTTACATTAAAGTAACATAAGCTATTAATTGGTTATACATTGTTCTTTGTATCACAAATTCCAGGAACATGAAGATAATGGGTGAGGCCAGCTAGTCAGGAACAAAATGCCTTTAAACAATTGCCCCCAGGGCATGGGCGGGATGCGGAGGTGGGGGTGAGGGATGAGAGTGGGGGCCTGACTGAAGTCCCAGGTCTCTCTGAGCCAAGTAAATTTTGCATACCTCTCATAGCTTACAGCAGTCTGAGCTATTTTTCTTTTCATTCTAAACCTAGATAGTAAATATTTTCAGCTTTGTGAGCCATACAATCTTTGTTGCAATTTCTCAACTGCCTTATATCTAGAAAGCAGTCAGGCAATATATACATGAATGGACATGGCCATCTTCCAATACAACCTTATTTACAAAAACAGATTTTTAAAGCAAAAACAGATTTGACCTGTTGATGCGGGATTTTTCTCGGTCACTTTGCCAGCCAGAGACCTCCAGCCAGCAATACCCCTGGCCCAGGCCTTGCTCGGGCCTGGGTTCACCACAGGAGAGGCCCCATCTACTGCTGGGCTATGCCTGGCTTGCACTCCAGTGTGGGTGCTGTGTCTGCTGTGACTGTGTGCTGGCAGGAGGGGATGTGTGAGCCAGTGAGAGCAGGGTCCAGCCAGCTGTTCTAAGAGCCGGCACAGGAGTGGGATCCATGCAGGGCTTGTGGCTGAACCAGGTGTGTCACAAGCGACTCCTGCAGTAGACTCTGGTGTCCAGACAAGGGGAATGTGGTGGCACCCAAGCAGCGGTGCCCTGGACCCTGAAGCCCAGAGGGTGTGTTACAGTGTGCTAATTAGCTCTTTTAGTCCCATTTTCCATGGCCCAATGGATGGCAGTGTGTTAACAGCTCTGTCAGCCCCGTTGACCCGCTCCAGCCCGTGGCTCGGCCTTGCTGCTGCTTCCTATTGTTTAGGGCAGCTGCCTTCTGCTGGCAGAGGGCAGAAGGCCACAGTGTTACAGTCTTCTTTGTACCTGCATTCGGTGGGTCCTGAGTTCTTGTTTCACATCCAAGAATAATGAGGTTATGCTGACAAAGGGTGAGGAGGGCAGAGAAGAATTTTATTGAGCAATGAAAACAGCTCTCAGCAGAGCAGGGACACAAGGTTGGTCCCCCACTTGAAATCAGGTGGTCTTTCAATCAGTGTGGCTGGGTCTGAGGCTTTTATGGGCCCAGAATGGGAGAGTGCATGCTGATTGGTTTGTGAGTATGCAAGAAAGCCTAAAACGAAGGTACCACTCAAAGGTGGGCATGATGGTGTAAAATCCCAATTGAGGAAGGGTAGATACATGTAAAATAGGTGAAGGGTAGGGATCAATCAGGGGAAAGCACACCAAATGGGAAGAGAGGTTCTCAATCTGGTCCAAGGATTTACCCAGGACTTGTAGCTAGGGTTCAAACAGTCTTTGGCTTGAAGGTCAGGTTTCACTGGGGACCCACCTCTGTCTGACTGGGATTTGTCTGCTTCCTGTTGCTAATCACTGTGGGATGTAGTTTACTGATATCTGTTGTAAATTCTTAAATTTCTGTTTCTTAATTTATAAATTTTAATTAATTTTCTATTGTGGTCAATAAAAATTTCTTTTTCTTCATTTTTATTTTTATTTTTTGAGACAGGGTCTCACTCTGTCACCCAGCTGGGTGACAATCATTACTGACTGCCTGGAGTGCAGTGGCACAATAATGGCTCACTGTGGCTTCAACATCCTGGGCTCAGGTGATCCTCCTACCTCAGCCTCCCGAGTAGCTGGGACTATAGCTGTGCACCACCATGCCTGGCTAATTTTTTGTATTTGTTTTTGTAGAGATAGGGTTTCACCATATTTCCCAGGCTGATCTCAAACTCTTGGGCTCAAGCAATTCTCCTGCCTCTATCTCCCGAAGTGCTAGAATTATAGGCATGAGCCATTGTGCCTGGCCCCCAAGAATTTACCTTTCTTAAACAGCTCTCCTCTCTGCAGTTGTTTACCCTCCCAACTCATCCTAATAGAGTTATATTGTAATTATCAGTTACATTAATATTCAATGTTTATATTATGACTAGGTAAATACTGTTCTCTGTTGAGTCAAACAATATACCATCTCCTTTCTCATACAGCCTTTGTTTTTACCTGGAGTTAACTATTTCATTCTTTTTTTTTTTTTTTCATTTGCATGGTGTATTTGACTTTCAACAGCCTCTCTCAGAATTTTCTACTTGGTTTAACACCTCTTTTTTCCAGTGCTACTGTTTTGCTGGAGGAGCCCCTCCTACAGCCTTCCAGACTGCCACTCCAGTGTAGACTGGGATTCCCTGGGCCTGGGCTTATCTCTTATCCTAAAACTTTCTTTCTCCACTATCCTGGAAATCTACTGGATCTCTTCTCTATATTGGATCTCTTTTTCCTAGATCCCATGTCCTCCTCTGATTTACTTCCTCATTTTCTTTAATCCACTATCACTTTTTTTTTTTTTTTTTTTTAATGGAGTCACACTCTGTCACCCAGGCTGGAGTGCAATGGCACGATCTCTGCTCATTGCAACCTCTGCCTCCTGGGTTCAAGTGATTCTCCTGCCTCAGCCTCCCAAGTAGCTGGGATTACAGGCATCTGCCACCATGCCCAGCTAACTTTTTGTATTTTTAGTAGAGATGGGGCTTCACCATGTTGGCCAGGCTGGTCTTAAACTCCTGACCTCAGGTGATCCACTTGCCTTGACCTCCCAAAGTGCTGGGATTACAGGTGTGAGCCGCCACACCCGGCCCACTATCACTCTTGAATGATAGTTTTGGAAGGGCTAGTATTCTAGACAGGAAATAATTTTTTCCCCAATATTTTGAAGCATATAAGTTGTTAGAAGTCTGATATGTTTTAAATTCTTAATCCTTTATATGCAATCTGTTTTTGTTCTCTAGAAGTTTTTATAATCTTCTCTTTATTCCTAATGTTCTGAAATTTCAGCATGATGTTGTCAGAGGCATTTGAACCAGAGCAACTCCATCTTGAATAGGGCTTGGGTAAAAGAAGTCTGAGACATATTGGGCTGCATTCCCAGGAGGTTAGGCATTCTAAGTCACAGGATGAGATAGGAGGAGTTCGGCACAAGATACAGGTCATAAAGATCTTGCTGATAAAACAGGTTGTGTAAAGAAGTCGGCCAAAACCCACTGATACCAAGATGGCAATAAAAATGACCTCTTTTTTTTTTAAGCCTCATATTCATTTTCTGCATTACCTTGTGCCTCTAGTTACTGAGCCTTTTTGAGTTTCTGCAGGGTAAGTTGACTTGCTTTACATGGTATCACCCATGCACAGTCTATTAAGAGTCAGCTGCTTCTAGTCTGATAAGACACCCTGGATGTCTATCGACTTTTCATCCTCCTAGCGCATATTGACAACTCTTTCCCCCATTGTTTCCATTCTTGTCCTCTTTGTCCTTGTGAACTTAGTTTGTTCTTATTGCAGTGCCCCCAGTTGGTCTTTGTTTCTATCCTTGTTCAATCTTTGTCCTTTTACAGTGTATTTTCCACAGAGAAGCAAAGGGGTCTTTAAAAATGTAAGTCACAAATCCAGAACATTTGTGGACATTCCATAGGACAACTGCAGTAACCTCTTTAATAGTCAACAGCATGAAAACACAAGGCAAAGGGATAGGAAGGGACTCTCCTACTACATTAAAAAATATTTAGGAGGCAGGCCAGGTGTGGTGGCTTACACCTGCAATCCCAGCACTTTGGGGGGCCAAGGTGGGTGGATCACAAGGTCAGGAGATTGAGACCATCCTGTCTAACACGGTGAAACCCTGTCTCTACTAAAAATACAAAAATTAGCTCGGCATGGTGGCATGCGTCCGTAGTCCTGAACCCGAGAGGCGGAGGTTGCAGTGAGCCGAGATCATGCCACTGCACTCCAGCCTGGGCAACAGAGTGAGACTGTCAAAAAAAAAAAAAAAAAAAAAAATCTAGGAGGCATATCAAAAATTGTAATATGTGGTCACAATATAAGCAAACCAATTGTAAAAAGACATTTGTGGACTACTGGGGAAATCTGAGTAAAGAAATTTAAAAATTATTAATTTTGTTAGGTGCAATAATAGCATTATGGTTATGTAGGAAATGTATTTTCTAGAGATTCATATTGAATTATAAAATATGATGTCTGAAAATTTGCTTTCACAAGCTCAGCAAAAATAAAGATGAAGCAAACATAACAAAATGTTGATTTATTTATTTATTTATTTTATTTATTTTATTTTTTTGAGACAGACTCTTGCTCTGTCACCCAGGCTGGAGTGCAGTGGCGTGGTCTCGGCTTACTGCAAGCTCCACCTCCCAGGTTCACGCGATTGTCCTGCCTCAGCCTCCTGTGTAGCTGGGACCTACAGGTGCCTGCCATCGTGCCCAGCTAATTTTTTTTGTATTTTTAGTGGAGACGGGGTTTTACTGCGTTAGTCAGGATGGTCTCAATCTCCTGACCTGGGGATCTGCCCACCTCGGCCTCCCAAAGTGCTGGGATTACAGGCGTGAGCCACTGCACCCGGCCTTTTTTTTTTTGTTTTTTAAAGACAGGACCTCATTCTCTTGCCCAGGTTGGAATGCAGTGGTGAGGTCATAGCTCACTGCAGCCTTAACCTCCCAGGCTTAGGAGATCCTCCCACCTCAGCCTCCCAAGTACCTGGGATTATAGGCATACACCACCATGGCTGGCTAATTCTTAAATTTTTTTTGTAGATATGAGGTCTCCTTATGTTGCCCAGGCTGGTCTTTGCAGATATGAGGTCTCCTTATGTTGCCCAGGCTGGTCTTTGTAGATATGAGGTCTCCTTATGTTGCCCAGGCTGGTCTCCTGGGTTTCAGTGATCTGCCCATGTCAGTCTCCCAAAGTGCCTGGGTTACAGGCATGAGCCACCACACCTGGCCTCTTTATAGCACTTATTATCACTGGCTTTTACATTTTTGTGGTTAAATATATTTATCTTTTTAACCTTTTTTTTTTTTTTTCCTGAGATGGAGTCTTGCTCTGTCGCCCAGGCTGGAGTGCAGTGGTACAATCTCGGCTCACTGTAACCTCTGCCTCCCAGGTTCAAGCAATTCTCCTGCCTCAGCCTCCTGAGTAGCTAGGATCACAGGTGTGTACCACCAGGCCCAGCTAATTTTTGTATTTTTTATAGAGACAGGGTTTCACCATGTTGGTCAGGCTGGTCTCAAACTCCTGACCTTGTGATCCGCCCACCTTGGCCTCCAAAAGTGCTGTTTAACCATTTTTAACTACACATTTAATTGGCACTAAGTGCATTTACATTGTTGTGCAATCACCACTATTATCTATTTCCAGAACTTTTTTGATCATCCCCTACTGAAACTCTGTACTCAATAAACAATAACAATATGTTCCTCTCCCCAGCCCCTGGCAACCATCATTCCACTTTTTGCTTCCATGTATTTGACTACTCTCAGTACCTCATATAAGTAGAATCATATAATAGTTGTCCCTTTGTCTCTGGTTTATTTCACTTAGCATAATGAATGTCTTCAAGCTTCATCCATGTTGTAGCGTGTATCAGAACTGCATATCACCTGCCATTTTATATATTTGTTTGGTCATTCGCTTTTTATCGTCTGCTCCCCCGACTACCCAAAAGGTAAGGTTGTTGGGGGCAAGAGCTTTGTCTGTTTTGCTTGTTCATCTAGAACAGTGCCTGGGCACAGAATAAGTACTCAAATATTTGTTGAGTAATTTGCCTCCTGTTGGGACAATCTCCTTTTTTTGCATAGAGTTGGCCTTCTTTTCTGAACACGATGTGTCCATTTAGAAAGTAATTTTTAGCTCCCGCTGTGCAAAACACTCTGGGGGACAGGAAGATAAGGCAGCGAAGCGAGTTAGAGTGGTGCAGCTGACGGGGTTAGAGTGGTGGAGTAGACATCTGTTTTCATTGTTTTATTTTGTTTTCCCTGCCCAACATTTACTCCCCTTCTTCTGATATTAGCAGTGGGATTTTCCTTTTGGGATATCTCCCTTCCCCATTCTCAGTCTCTGTGGTTCTAAAGGATCCATCTCATCCTCTGGCTTCAAGGCAAGATAAGTAACCCAGGCCTGCCAATAAGACCCAGGCATGAGACTTCTGTTGCAATCATTACACTGAGCCTACAAAACTGGGAGAATGTGAGCCTGGAGTTCTGATGCCTCACTACGTTGAAATCTTATATTTGAAAATGAAGACAACACAGAAGAAAATAGAGTTCAGAGATGGACAAAAGGGAATAAAGCCCTGATCACATTATTTGAGCTCCTGAAACCAGCCATGCCCGAAGTCAGAGATCCATTTCCTGGACTTTTCAGCTTTGTGAGCCAATAACTTCTCAACGTCTTCCCATTTATTTGTTTATTTCATCTTATTTTGATTTGAATTGGATTTCTGTTGCCTGCTGCCAAAATATTCCTGATATAAGGGAGACATACAAAAAGGAAAGAAGGTAGAGAGACTCAACTTGTGGGGTTTGGAGGCTCAGCTGTTATCTAGGAAAAGCATAAAGGATTTAAGATGTTTACCTCAAAGAAGAGAAGCCTCTGGAAGACAGGGCTACATCTTTAGATATGTAAAGAGCTGTCATATGGGAGAAGAATTAAATTTGCTCTAGATAATGCAACAGGAAATACCAGGACCAGCAGCTAAATATTTTTAGGAAAAAAAGTTAATTCAGGAGGAAGGAAAATGTAGAGGCCCCAGAAGCAGCCTAGAGGTACTGTAGTGAAGTGGAAGTGAATGAGCCCAAGATGGGGAGACACAAATGGTATACACTGGTGAGAAAAAGGGTAGCCCTGCATGGGGCCTCATTGTAGATAACCCTTAAGGTCTCTGTCTTGGGAACTCCCCGCTTGTGCTGACTGATATAAGCAGAGATTGAGTTTGTCACCTGAAGGCATTAGACACATGGCCCCTCCTCCTCAACCCTGGGCCTCCTACTCATGCCAGAAGCTAACTACAAGGTTGCTCAAAAACACAGTTGATAGGGGCTGACCATTATGTTAACCCATGGAGTATAAGATATGTTAGTCTGTTCTTGTGTTGCTATAAAGGAATACCTGAGGCTCGGTAAATTATAAAGAAAAGAGGTTTATTTTGGCTCATGTTTCTGCAGGAAACAGGAAGTGTGGTGCCAGCATCTGCTTCTGGTGAGAGTTTCAGGAGGCTTACAATCATGGTGGAAGGTGAAGGGAGAGCAGGCTTGTCACAGGGTGAGAGAGAGAGAAGGAGGTGCCAGGTTCCTTTTAAACTATCAGAGATCAAGGTAACAGAGTGAGAACTCACTCATTACCATGGGGAGGGCACCAAGACATTCCTGAGGGGTCCACCCCCATGACCAAAGCGGCTCCCACTAGGCCCCCCTCCAACATTGGGGATTACATTTCAACTTGAGTTTTGGAGGGGACAAATATCCAAACTATATCATGGGAGAAGTGGGCTTTCTCAAGGAATTTGAAAAAAAATTTTCTTGTTAGCCTCTTCTGTAAAAGAATATCTGGCACCAAAGCATGTGCTGTGGTTTTGTTAAAAATTGTTTTGTAATTTGAAGAGTCTGGGTCACAGCCCCAGAGAGCTTCTGGAAGGCAACTGCATCACAGTCCTGAAATAAAAGATGCTGTCAATATGCTGCCATCCGGTGCCCACGCCACCCTTTCCCGTGGCAATGTAGGAAGTCTACAAAGACTTCCTCGCCTGCCTCCCCTTCCGGGCCTTCCCTCTTCACCCACCGGATATCTTTTCCTTTCTTGCCTTTTCCTGTCCCCAGATCTTGCTCTTGGACCAGTGCCTAATTTTCAGAAGGTATTTCCAGATAAGAAAAGCTACAGTGACAAAGAAAATGCATCAGTCTGGGATCACTATGGTGGCACAGGGAGAGTTTGGGCTTTGGGATCAGAAATGAGTTTTTTTTACTTTTTAAAAATTATTTATTTTTTAAAAGGTTTTTTTTTTGGTTTGTTTTTAAATGAGATGTAGATATGCCTTAGAAGTCAACCAAGTTTAAGTTCTGACTCTACCTTACATGGAAAACTCAATTTTCCTGGGTCTCAATTCCCTCATGTATAAAGGAAGGATAATGATACTTTATTTTGGGGAGTCTCACTCTGTCACCCAGGCCGGATTGCAGTGGCGCAATCTTGGCTCACTGCAACCCCTGCCTTCCAGGTTCAAGCGATTCTGGTGCAGCCTCCTGAGTAGCTAGGATTACAGACGTGCATCACCATGTCTGTCTAAATTTTTTTTTTTTTGTATTTTTAGTAGAGATGGGGTTTCACCATGTTGGCCAAGCTGGTCTCGAACTCCTGACCTCAAGTGATCTGCCTGCCTCAGCCTCCCAAAGTGCTGGTATTACAGGTGTGAGCCACCACGCCTGGTCCAATACTTTCTTAATAGGGTATTTTGAGAATTAAAGATGTTTCTGTTAGGTGCTTAGTACAGAGAATGGATAGTAATTGAAAAATGACAAATATTTAAATAATGATTGCTAAAAGACCAAAGGACCTTCACAACAACCAAAGAATTTAAATGGTTGGTTTAAATGGTTGGACCCTTAAATGGTTTTTAAGTACAAGGAGAGATTAGTGAGAGAGGTGTGTTTTTTTGTTGTTGTTTGTTTTTTGAGACGGAGTCTCGCTCTGTTGCCCAGGCTGGAGTACAGTGGCGTGATCTCGGCTCACTGCAACCTCCGCCTCCCGGGTTCAAGCAATTCTCCTGCCTCAGCCTGCCGAGTAGCTGGGACTAGAGGTGTGTGCCACCATGCCCGGCTAATTTTTGTATGTTTAGTAGAGGTGGGGTTTCACCATGTTGGTCAGGCTGGTCTCAAACTCCTGACCTCGTGATCCGCCTGCCTCGGCCTCCCAAAGTGCTGGGATTACAGGCATGAGCCACCGTGCCCAGCGAGAGGTGTTTTCTTAAGAGGAGGTCAAGGAGAGTATGAGGAATGCTTGGAGATTGTCAAGGCATTGTGCTGGAGGTTCCGCTACTTACCTACAACAGTCCATCTCCCTTCTTTCCTGGGCTTATAGCCAAGATTATATTTTCCAGCTCCCCTTTCAGTTAAGGGTGGCCATATGACCACATTCTCTCCAGTGAAGTGTAAGTGATGTAATGACATGTGGCATTTAAGGGGCTAGGGCTTAACATTCTCCTCCTCTTTTTCCTTCCCATTAGCAGCAACCCAGATATGGCTGCTAACCCGGCGTCAACCATGCAGATGAGAACTGGGCTCTTGGAATGGCAGAACAATAACTTGGAAAGAGCCTGGGTCTTGAGGGACTGTGGGCTGCAGAGCTGCCAGCCTTCAAGGACTATACTGTGCAGGAAAAATAAATTCCTTTGCTCCCTAAGCCATGGTTTAGTTGGATCTCTTTGTTATAGCAGATGAGCCTTATCCTAAATGATATGTCAGATATGGACCATCTTGGTATAGGGCATCCATTTCTCAAACTTGGGTTCCTTTTGATAAACAATAGGCAGTTGAGGTAGACTAGGAAAAGCCCTGGACTCAAAGTGAAGAAATTTGGCTGCTCAGTGAAAATAATTAACATTTTGCGCTTTGCATCATAGTTGACCAAGATTTCCTCTGAGAGACCTAGCTTCTTTTTTTTTTTTTTTTTTTGAGACAGAGTCTCTCTGTCACCCAGGCTGGAATGCAGTGGTGTGATCTTGGCTCACTGCAACCTCCACTTTCCGGGCTCAAGCCATTCTCCTGCCTCAGCCTCCTGAGAAGCTGGGACTACATGTGTATGCCACCATGCCTGGCTAATTTTTGTATTTTTAGTAGAGACAGGGTTTTGCCGTGTTGACCAGGCTGGTCTCAAACTCCTAACCTCAAGTGAACCACCTACCTCAGCCTCCCAAAATGCTGGATTACAGTTGTAATTTCTTTATAAAATAGCAACCACAGAGGTATGAGGAGTGTAAGTGAAACTTTTAAGTTGTCAAGTGTCATGCAAACATGAGGGCCTCTCAGCATCTGGGGCATTGGAGGGCACTAGACGTGTTCTGTCTCAGCTGAGAGGCAAGGTGGGGTCCTCTGAAGGAGGAGCCAGAGAGCAAAAGTGGGCACAGTCTGCTGCCTCGTCTCCTGGACAGATTGACATGCAAGAGGCCCACGGTGGAATATACTCCTAGCCAACTAATTGTAAAAATATGCAAAATTATAGATACAGAGAGAGCCTATATAATACCCCACATGACTAAGAACAATCTCTGCAGAGGAGCGCTGCATTAAAATAACAGCCGCGGCAGGCATGAGGCCGCCTTCAGAGATAAGTGCTGGAGTTTGGCTCTAAATGCCAACATCCTTAGCTAATCTAAGTAATGTATGAGCAGGAAGAATTCCGTGGCTGGGAGCCCAGGTGGAGTTGTATAAAGAACTCTTAAGAACAGCTAGTAACCTCCAAGCAGTAGGCCCAAGTGCATGATGGGGAATGTAACATTTAATAGAATCTGAGGGGTGAGGGGCTGCCGAGAGGGCTGGGGGTGGGGACTTGGATCTCGATGAGAGGCACGCTGTTAAGGGGCTTCTGGCAGCGCCTCCACCATGCCACAGATGGTTTCTGTCTCTGGTTCATTTGTTTTGTGCAAGATCAACTCGAATCAGGAATCCCAGGTTAGAAAGTCCACCATCCTCTCATTAAAGAGGCCAGGAAGGGCTTGACCAAAAAGTTAGGGGAAAAGATGTCACTCCTGTTGAGAAGGGAGGCAGCCTCCTACCTCTGACATTATGGCTCTGTGATTTTTGGAACTGGAATATTCACCTAGAGATTGTCTCATATATTCTCCACCTCCCCACCCCCATCGCCAACTCTCATGTTATAGTTGAGGAAACTGAGGCCCAGCACGGGGGAGCAAAGCTCCCAAAAACACGCAGTGAGTCGGGGGCTGTGGAGATCACCTCCTGCAATCAGAACCACTGCCTACTTCCCACCCACCCCATTATTTCACAAATGCAGATAAGGAGGTGCAGAGGGAGAAAGTGACAATGTCAAGGTTTCATTCATTTCAGGGCAGAAGGGTGAGTGGCAGCTAGGCTACCTGGTCCAAAACCAGAAGATTTTGACCACCACGTTTCAGCATCTTATCAGCTGAGAGTGATGACTAGCAAAGGCCTCTCTCCTGGTCTGGCTCACCAGGACTTTCTGCAGCTGTTGCACTGGGATGGGCTTCCAAGCTCACCCCCGAGGTTGCTGGCAGAATTCAGGTCCTGGGGAGATGTTGGACTGAGCAGGCTCCTCTCAGGTCCTTGCCTCATGGGCCTCTCCTACACGCTGATGGGGAAACAGAGCATGCAAGCCAAGCTGGACGTCCCTGGCTTTTATAATCTCTTCTCAGAAGAGACAGCCTGTCACTTTTTTATTCTTTTTTGAGGCGAGGTCTCACTCTGTCACTCAAGTTGGAGTGCAGAGGTGCTATCACAGCTCACTGCAAACTCCACCTCTTGGGTTCAAGTGATCCTCCTGCCTCAGACCCCAAGTAGCTGGGTAGGTGAGACCACAGGTACATACCACTACACCTGGCTAATTGTTGTATTTTTTGTAGAGATGGTGTTTCTCCATGTTGCCCAGGCTGGTCTTGAACTCCTGGGATCAAGCGATCTGCCCTCCTCAGCCTCCCAAAGTGCTGTGATTACAGGCATGAGCCATTGCTCCCCACCCACTTTTGTTGTATTCTAGTTCACAGAAGTCATTAGGTCCAGGTCCCCTACCCCATACACCTAACCATCACACAGATGTGCATGCACACATACACACACACGGAGAGGTCTACACAGGGCATGAATACTAGGAGGTGGAGGTCACCAGGTGCTTTTCAGAAGCTGTTGACCGTAATTCTCTAGCAGTACATAAAAAGCATCCTGGTCTTGGCCGGGTGTGGTGGCACAGCCTGTAATCCCAGCACTTTGGGAGGCCGAGGCGGGTGGATCACAAGGACAGGAGATCAAGACCATCCTGGCTAACACGGTGAAACCCCGTCTCTACTAAAAATACAAAAATTAGCCAGGCCTGGTGGCGGGTGCCTGTAGTCCCAGCTACTTGGGAGGCTGAGGCAGGAGAATGGTGTGAGCCCGGGAGGCGGAGTTTGCAGCGAGCCGAGATTGCGCCACTGCACTCCAGCCTGGGCGACAGAGCGACACACCACCTCAAAAAAAAAAAAAGCATCCTGGTCTTGTAGCAACCTCCCATCATATGGAGGACCCTTGTCCCTTCAACCAGGGCTCTCCTGGTAGGTTCATGACTTCATGTCTTTGACCTCCACTGGCTGGGAGGCTCATGGGGGCAGGGGAGTCATTGCCTATGGTGCATGCAGTAGATGCTCTGCTAATACTGTACTCTTTAGGGTAAGTGGAGGGTAGAGAAAGGTTTCTCAGTTCTGCCTTAATTCAGGAGTGCCCCAGGCAATAAACTGTTGCTTGTTCTTATAGAATGGCAGTTGCTTTGGACAAATGTTTTGGAAGATTTTTGGAACTCCAGAGTACTGCAGAGAATACTTTCAGACAAGGTTGTCGATTGGAAAAGAAACTGAAAAGGGCCTGGACCAGGCTGGGCTGGGCACATAATATATCCACAATATCCTGGACTGAACTTGAGCCATTGTGTATTTATGTAATTGTCCTGCTGTTGGCAAAGGGCAAGTCCAAGCCTGAGGAGTGGGGTAGATTCCACTGAAGAAATGTTCCCATGCCAGTCATCTTGGGAGGAAGTTTGTCCTGGGGTAGAAATTGAGAACTCAAGATGTGGACCTTTGGGGTGAGAAAGAAGTGTGTTCTCTCTCTCTCTCTCTCTCAACAAAGTTGGGTCTGCCCTACAAGGGAAGACATGTTCCAGGCAACCTGAGAGAAGGGGCTGGGCTGGACCCTGCTGATGGGGAACAAGCTGGGGCTGAACAGCTAGGTGGTCCTATGAGATTATCTGGGTACCAACCTGGGCTCTGAGAAAATCCACATTGGTCACTGTGTTGAGTATGTATTTCTTTGTATTTTATTCTTCTTCCATGGTGCCCAAATTTAATCAGCTCCTGCTAGACACTGCATCTGGTTTCTGTTGAGTATGATGCACTGAGGGGAAGGCTCTGGCCATGCTTGGGGCTGAGTGGCCACCATACCTGGCCTGAACATTTTAATAGAACTTTTCACTTTACAAAACAATATCCCACTCAGAATGCTGGGCTCGGTGCAGGGACAGACAAGCTCAGCAGTGTGGGAAATCGCAGCAGGTGTGCAGACTAAGGAAGCTGGAGGGGGAGAACATAAGGGCAAGTTCTGGGGCTGTGGTAACTTAGCACCTGGGGCCTCTCCAAAATAGCTAGGGATGGTCCTGCAGGGACTGAGTTCCTATGTGGGCCAGTAGGGTTCAAAGGAAATTGTAATTTGAGCATTAAATGGAGATAAGGCAGTTTATTTTCATTGGCTGGGGAGGCCTGAACATAGTTGTTCTATTAGATGTTGTGGTAGTAAAAATAGATAACAGCAATAATCTAGTATGTCAACATGTGAGGTTTTTTTGAGACAGGATCTTGCTCTGTTGCCCAGGCTTGAGTGCAGTGGCGCATTACAGCTCACATAATGCTTGAACTCCAAGGCTAAAAGCAATCCTCTCACCTCAGCCTCCTGAGTAGCTGGGACTACAAGTGTGCCCCATCATGCCCGGCTAATTTTTGTGTTTTTTGTACAGATGGGATCTCATTATGTTGCCTAAACTGGTCTTGAACTTCTAGGCTCAAGTGATCCTCCTATAGCTCTGCCTCCCAAAGTGCTGTGATTACAAGTGTGAGCCACCATGTCTGGCCTCAAGATTTTAATAGAACTTTTCACTTTTACAAAACAGTTTCCTATATATCCATTTCTAGTTGATCCTCAAAATAATCTTATATGTAGAACAGGCATTAGATTGCTAATTGTTCTTATTAATTACAAGGTTAAACTATATGAAATTGCCATATTAATAAGTCAAACACTGTTAAATGTAAGCAACTTTGTATGGTTTATCCTCATTACATAAATCATAACTATTATAAATAACAATAATAGTGTCTTAGTCCATTTTGTGTTGCTGTAACAGAATACCATAGACTGGGTAATTTATTTTAAAAAGAGATTTATTTATTACAGTTCTAGAGGCTGGGAAGTCTAAGATCAAGGGACTTGCATCTGGCAAGGGCCTTCATGCTGTGTCATCCTGTGGCAGAAGACGGAAGGGCAAGAGAGCCTGAGAGAGCAAGAGGGGACGAAGGCCAAACTCATTCCTTTTATCAAAAAACAAACTCCTGAGATCATGAACCCACTCCTTCAATAGTGGCATTAATCCATTCATGAGGGCAGAGCCCACATGACATATCACCTCTTTTTCTTTTTTTCCTGGAGACACGACTCACTGTGTTGCCCAGACTGAAGTGCGGTGGTGCAATCATAGCTCACTGCAGGCTTGACCTCCCAGGCTCAAGTGATCCTCCCACCTCCTTAGTAGCTGGGACCTCAGGCATGCACCACCACACCCAGCTGTTTTTTTTTAAATTATTTTTTGTAGATACAGGGTCTCCATATGTTGCCTAGGCTGGTCTTGAACTCCCAGGCTCTCAAGCAGTCCTCCCACCTTGGCCTCCCAAAGTGCTGGAATTACAGGCATGAGCTATCATGCCTGGCCACTAATCACCTCTTAAAGGTCTAACCTCTCAAAACTGCTGCATTGGGGATTGAGTTTTCAACACATGAACTTTGAGGGACACATTCAAGCCATATCATGTAGGAACTTAAAAAATATGTACCTGGCATATTGCTAAGCTCTCTTCACACATTTTATCTCATTCAGAGATGCATATTCTAGTGGATATAGCAATGTTCCTTTCAGATTCCTCTTCAGAGCCCACACACTCATTCCCAGCTGCTGGGAATATTGGCTACTTCCCTCACTGGGAATTGCCCTTGGCCACAAGTCACTGCTTTCACCAAGGTGATGCCCAGACCCCAAGGGTAGTCATTAGGCTGTGACTGGCTGACATGAGGATATAAAGCCTGGCCCCCTTGCCTCAATTTGGGACCCTCTGAAGGGCCATGTGGCTCAGAGCTCCCTGTAGGATTGGCTCTTCCTGGTTGCAACCACATTGGGGGTCATCTTCTCCCTCTTCTCAATCCTGCCCTCTCACTTACTTACAGGTGTATCTCCCAAAATTACTGCCTAAGAAACCTTCCGCAGACAGAAACCACCTCCATCTCAGAGTCTGCTTCCAGGGAACCCAAACTTAGGACAGTTGGTGTCAGAGGGGTTCAAGGTGGCAGACTCTAAAGTGGGAGTTTGGAGAGGGATCACTTGCTAGTCAGCTCTCCATGAACTGGTATAGGAGTGGTAAGGATAGTCCCTGCCATGCTGTAACTGCATGATGGCTAAAACTTGCATTTCTGGTGAACTGGGGTGTGATGGGATGCAGAAAATGCTGCTTCAAATAATAACACCTTGGAAACTGAGAAAATAGTAGAAACAGGAAGGCTATTCTCACCTTCCCCTCTACCTTCTTCCCTGAAGCAAGGCCATAAAACTTAGGAAGGTGACAATCTGACCTTCTCCCACCCTTCTCTCCTGAAAACCCTCAGGTGACAGGTGTCCTGCCCTATACCTTGAGGGAATGTCACACAAGAACAGACAAGAATCTAAACAAAGAGGCCTTGTGAAGATCCCCCTCTGCAGTTTATCACTATTAGATCATCTCCCCTTTGTCCCATTAGACTTCTGCAGGACTGTTCATTCTTCATCAAAGCCAAGCATAAGGATACACAGGTTTCCCTGTTTCTTTGAGTCTTCATTTCTGAAGGCTCCTGTGTCATGTAAAACTAATATTAAATACATATGTACGCTTTTCTCTTGTTAACCTGTCTTTTGCTACAGTCTCAGCCAAGAACCTAGCAATGAGTAGGAAGATAAATCTTTTCTCCCCTACATATGGTATATGGGTGGAAGGGGTCACACTCATTGGTGTAGTATCTCTGGCAACTGGGGGCCGTAATGACTGTAAGGACTATGGAAATGAATGACCGTTGCTGAGTCTATTTACTTGCTAAAGAGACTTAATGATAGCCTCAGAGTGAATAATCACCAAGGTAAAATGTGAAAGCCAGATGGCCTCCTGGGCAACTGTTAAGGAAATCCCTCCTGCAAAGGGAGGATCAGGCATAGGATTTAATGGTAAAAATAGCAGAGCTTTGGAGAAGGTTTGATTTTTCAGCCCTGACAGGCCTCCAATGCCAGGGTCAGAGCCATAATAGGTGAGGACTGGGGACCTGAGACTTGGGTTGGGGATATATGAGTAGATGCAGTCAAGCACCTTGAATTCTCAGGTCGTTCTGAACCCACTGGGTTTGCAGAAGTGACACACTTCTTGTTGGCAAACAGTGGTGCCCCTTATTTGAAGATTGCATCAGTCTGTTCTCACATTGCTATAAAGAACTACCCAAGACTGGGTAATTTACGAAGAAAAGAGGTTTAATTGGCTCACAGTTCCACAGGCTGTACAGGTCTGGGAGGCCTCAGGAAACTTACAATCATGGCAGAAGGTGAAGGGGAAGCTGGCATGTCCTACATGACTGGAGCAGGAGGAAGAAAAAGATGGGGGAGGCGCTACACACTGTCAACCAGAACTCGTGAGAACTCACTATCATGAGAACAGTAAGGGGAAATCCGCCCCTATGATCAAATCACCTCCCATTAGGCTCCTTCCCTAACACTGGGGATTACAATTCAACATGAGATTTGGGTGGGGATGCAGAGCCAAACTATATCAAAGATCATACAAGGTTTCCAGTGAGGCAGGTGCCCTACATGAGAATGCTTGTCCTCCTCAGAACCCAACTTTACTTCCTTCCTGGCGATCTAATAAACAAAAGTTAAATCCCAGCTGTGCTGAGCATGCTAAGGGAGGAGAGGCACTATATGCTGCAGGAGCCACAGGATCTAGCTAATACATTTAAGCAAGCACTGTGCACAGAACAGGGTCCTGAGTAGGCTGGATCAAGAGGGGAGGAAGGTAAAGGTGGATAAGAGCAGGTGTTAATATGGGAGTACTCTCCATGATACAGAACTTAACACTCTGGCAAGGAACCCAGGGTAAGGGGGTGAACACACTTCAGAGATGGATTTTAGAAGCTTAGGAAAAGCAATGGTTCACACTAAGTAAAGTAGAAATATTAGAACTGCTGTGGCAGATAGGAGTTCAAGTCTTGGAGAAGTAGTCCAGGTATGGTGGCTCATGTCTGTAATCTCAGCACTTTGGGAGGCTGAGGTGGGTGGATCACTTGAGGACAGGAGTTGGAGACCAGCCTGGCCAACATGGCAAAACCCGTCTCTACTAAAAAATACAAAAAAAAATTAGCCAGGTGGGGTGGCCTGTACCTGTAACCCCAACTACTCAGGAGTTTGAGGCAAGAGAATCACTTGAACCTGGGCCAGATTGTGCCACTGCACTCCAGTCTGGGCAACAGAGTGAGACTCTATCTCAAAAAAAAAAAAAGTAAAAGTCTCAGACAAGTGGGCCTGCTAGAGTGTTTGCAGCACATAAAGCCAGAAAACCCATCAGCCAACTCTGTTCTGTGGGAGGCCCTGGAGAACACTCTATTTACTGAAGCAATAAGGAATGAGTCTGTGGGAGCTAGAGGTGGCACCAGCTTCACGGACAGTAGGAGGTGCTATTACAGAACTGGGCTCCCTGATGCCCATGGGTATGATAGAATCCCAAAATAACAGAGGTCAGGTGGTGGTGCTTGACCTTTAAACCAAGGTGAGTGCAATTGCAATGAACAGCAAAATTGGATCCTGACCCACAGAGCACTATGGAGATGGCTAATAGAACACAGTGTTCCTAGAAACAAGATAGATGGGTGGCCAACAGTGCATTGCTTAATTTAGACAGTCAAAAGAAATCAAAGATGGATGATCAGGGGGCTGAAAGCAGCCACCCCCAGTAATACATCATGATTTCTTATCCTGTTTCTGGACCTGAGCCGTTGACTAAAGGAGAGGTTAGGTCTCTGCGAGGAAGGATCTGTAACATCATGGCAAATGTGTTCAGTAGTAATGCCCCAGTCCTTTCCTAAAAGAATCTATGGCCATTTACTGTGTATCACCATGAGAAAGGGGGAATTCTGAGGGCTTTGAAGGACTATTAGCCATGGGGTCTAACTCAACACTGATATCTGGTGACCCAAAGTGCTTTGATATCCCTCCCTCCCATCAGAATGAGGGAGTATGGGTTCCAGGTGACAACGAAGCCCTAATCCTGCTCCAATTCACAGTGAGTCCAGTTGGGTGCGTCCACCAGCCCACTGTGGTGCGTCCACCAACCCACTGTGGTCCTATCCCTGATTCCTGAATGCTTTGGAATGGACATACATGGTAGTTGGTAGAACCCTAGCATTGATTCCTTGAGTCTCTAAAAGTGCCGCCTCTCCTTTGCCATGATAGTAAATCAAATACAAGATTGTTTTTTATTCCAGGAGGAATGGCAGGAATTAGTTCCACCTTCAAAGATTAAGGAAATACAGGGATGGTGGTTTTTGTTATATCCCCATTTAATTCACCAATCTGGTCCCTACAAAAATTGCATAATCATGGCGACTGAGAGTACACTCCCACAAACTTAACCAAGTAGTATCCCTACTTGTGGTGGTTGTGCTACACACGGCATCTTCCTGGAGCGGATGAATACCCCCTCCAGATGCGGTACATGACCAATCATCTCCTTATTGCCTTCTTTTCTATCCCTATCAGAAAGGAGGATCAGAAGTAGCTCACATTCACACGGAGCAGACAATTGGATATATTTACATGTTGCCTCAGGGCCATGTTAATTTTGCTGCCTTTATCATAATGTCCAAAAGGACCTGGCCCATCTGGATTTTCCATGGAATGTCTAATTAGTCCAGCATATCAACAACATCATGTTAATGAGACCAAATGAGCAAGAAACGACAAGTATATTAAAGACCGTGGCATGACACATTCACTCCAGAAGGTGGGAAATAACTCGTACCCAGATTTAGGGCCCAGACACGTCACTGAAATGCATAAAGGTCTAGTGGTCTGGGCATAAAGGTAAAGGAGTGCTGGAGCTCTGAGGTAAAGAATGTAAAGAACAGGGCAACCCCCTCGGGTCCCCTTCCACGCTGTGGAAGCTTTGTTCTTTCACTCTCCACAATAAATCTTGCTGTTGCAAAACAAACAAACAAACAAAATGTAAAGAACAAATGGTGAGCCATCACATTTGTACATTAGTACAAGGATGGCATGAAATTTTCCTCCACAGCTGCAGCTGATACCACAGGGAGGCTGAGGGGATGTGATACAGGGCGCTTGAAGTGTCTACTCTACCCCATTTTACAGATGAGAAACTAAGTCTCTGAGAGGTTAAATTGCTCAAAAACACAGTGCTGGCAAGTGGTCGATCTAAGATTAAAATCCAGATCTATCTGACTTGAAAGCCCATGTTCTTTAATACCTACATTGTATAGATAAGGAGGCTGGGAACAGAGAGATTAAGTGGCCTCTTGTTGCATCTTGGTCTTCCTGGGAGGTAGATTCTGAGACAGATTGTCATGCAGGAAGTGTATTGGGAAGTGTTCCCAGGATCAACACCCTGAGGGGGAGTGGAGAAGGCAGGACTGGGCAGAGGGAGAGGCTGGGCTGTGATGCTATCACTATACCTCTGGAGTGCTCTGCAGAGGTGTCCCCTGTTGGCAGCAGGGGGCGGAGCCTTGATATTCCTGCACAGAGGCAGTCCTTGGGCTGCCCCAGGAAGAGGACATCACCTTGAGAGAGAAGCTCCTCTTCAGCCAAGGGCAGTTCCCCTGGGAGACTCTGCCTACCACTGTCAGCCTTTGATACTTCCAGCTGCTGGGGGGAATGACTGCTCCAGGCCTGGTAGAGGGGATCTGGGGTGATGTACCCCAGCATCCACTATCCCTCTTTAGGGTCCTTCAGCTAGTGGGCAACACAAAAGTAGGTCCTCTGACTCCAAAACTAACATAGTCCTGCTTTTCCAGCTCCATGATAGGTCCACTATCTCAGAGTGAACAACCAAGACTATGGGATCATTGATTGGAAAAGAAGTGTAATCCACTCAAACTTGATCAAATTAGAAGGAGAGAGTGTTGGTAATAGGAATCTTAGCTGAGGAGAGGGAAAAGATTTCATTCATTCAAAAATATGTATTGAGTGATTACCATATACCAAGCTCCATTCTCAGTGTTGGGGAGACAACAAGAATAATCAAAGCTCCTGCTCATGCAGAACCCTTTCTAATGGAGAAGGTGTCGGGGAAGGCCCAGTCCTCCTGGAGACCAGGAACAACCTGCCTCCTTAAGAGATGGAGGAGCCAAATCTGTGTCTCATCTTTTCGTAAATGTCTATAGGAGAATAATACTGAGTTAATTTCTCATCTGTTTATCTGCCATATACAAGTAAATGCATAGGGAAAGGTTGGTAACAGTTATTACCTCTGGGGTGGGAGTAAAATGGATGGAACACGGGAGTAAAGGAGAGCTTGACTTTTCTCTCTCTCTTTGCTGCCCCTCCTTTCTTTTCGCTAGTTCCTCATTTTGCTAGTGTACCCAGGGTCTAACTACTGCGTATAAAGGCAGTGTCAGAGACGGCCCCTGCTTTCTTCCCAGCTCTAGTTTCAGGCCTGACACGGCAGCTGGAATTTCCCTGCCCTGTCTCCTCTTTTCTTCCTCTCTAGAGACTCCTCTTGCTGTCAGCTGAGAAGGGGGAAGCAGTCACCTGGAGATTCTGTAAAATAGGCCACACATTTGGGAGATTTGGGAAAATAGAAGAGAGTCATTTTGCAGGCTTTAGTCCTTTATATATTTCTGCATTACTTGAATGTTTCATAGCAAGTGTGATTTGTGCATTATACATTTAGCTGTCGCTGTTGTGGAGGTTTTTAGTTTTTTTGGGTTTTTTTTTTTTGAGACAGAGTCTCACTCTGTCACCCAGGCTGGAGTGTAGTGGCATGATCTTGGCTCACTGCAACCGCTGCCCCCTGGGTTCAAGCGATTTGCCTGCCTCAGCCTCCCGAGTAGCTGGGAGGGATTACAGTGTGCACCACCACGGCTGGGTAACTTTTGTATTTTTAGTAGAGGGGTTTCACCATGTTGGCCAGGCTGGTCTCAAACTCCTGACCTCAGGTGATCCACCCGCCTCAGCCTCCCAAAGTGCTGGGATTACAGGCATGAGCCACCATGCCCAGCCAGTTGTGGAGGTTTTGTCTGTTTGCTTCTGCGTTTTGACGTTGCAGATGGAAGACTCTGGCTGACAAACCAGGCCTGGCTCGAGACTTTCTTTTTTTTTATTTATGTATTTTTTAATTATACTTTAAGTTCTAGGGTACATGTGCACAACGTGCAGGTTTGTTACATATGTATACATGTGCCATGTTGGTGTGCTGCACCCATTAACTCATCATTTACATTAGGTATATCTCCTTATGCTATCCCTCCCCCTTCCCCCCACCCCACGACAGGCCCCGGGGTGTGATGTTCCCTACCCCGTATCCAAGTGTTCTCATTGTTCAATTCCCACCTATGAGTGAGAACATGGAGTGTTTGGTTTTCTGTCCTTGTGATAGTTTGCTGAGAATGATGGTTTCCAGCTTCATCCATGTCCCTACAAAGGACATGAACTCATCCTTTTTTATGGCTGTATAGTATTCCATGGTATATATGTGCCACATTTTCTTAATCCAGTCTATCATTGATGGACATTTGAGTTGGTTCCAAGTCTTTGCTATTGTGAATAATGCTGCAATAACCATACGTGTGCATGTGTCTTTATAGCAGCATGATTTATAATCCTTTGGGTATGTACCCAGTAATGAGATGGCTGGGTCAAATGGTATTTCTAGTTCTAGATCCTTGAGGAATCGCCACACTGTCTTCCACAATGGTTGAACTAGTTTACAGTCCCACCAACAGTGTAAAAGTGTTCCTATTTCTCCACATCCTCTCCAGCACCTGTTGTTTCCTGACTTTAATGATCACCATTCTAACTGGTATGAGACAGTATCTCATTGTGGTTTTGATTTGCATTTCTCTGATGGCCAGTGATGATGAACATTTTTTCGTGTGTCTGTTGGCTGTATAAATGTCTTCTTTTGAGAAGTGTCTGTTCATATCCTTCGCCCACTTTTTGATGGGGTTGATTTTTTTCTTGTAAATTTGTTGAAGTTCTTTGTAGATTCTGGATATTAGCCCTTTGTCAGATGGGTAGATTGTAAAAATCTTCTCCCATTCTGTAGGTTGCCTGTTCACTGTGATGGTAGTTTCTTTTGCTGTACAGAAGCCCTTTAGTTTAATTAGATCCCATTTGTCAGTTTTGGCTTTCGGGACTTTCTATAGTAAAGACCTCTAGGCCTAGCACCTGCTTGTGGCGAAATTGTGAAAGTGGTCAGGCTACCTCTGGGAACCTTTTGTGGCCATACCCCCTCCTGTTGTCCTGAATGGTTCTAATTCTGATTGTGGGTCATCCCACAGAGGTGAGGACTAAGCTCTGATTTTTTGATCTTGCCCAAATTCTTATCTAAGGGGTCTGGGGAATCATGCCCTACAAACCATACATTCTTATCAGATGGGTTTTATTTAACCCTGTATATCATGACTTACTTTCCAATCTGACTCTCATATAACAAGAAAGAAAATCAAAATATTTAACCCTAAATATGTTTCCTAGCCATTTCTTGAAATTGCCCTGCAAAGTCTCTTGTGGGAAAAATCCACATTCTATAAAGACTCTCTTTTCCCCTTTGTTTTCCTTCCTTCCTTTCCAGATCCAGGAGATAATCAGCTAGAACCAGACACCCTTTTAGGTCTGATAAGAAACATTTTACAACTTGCTCTCTCTGAAGTCTGCTATCTGAGAGCTTCCTCTATACAATAAAACTTGGTTTCCGCAATCCTTTATTTTAACCTGAACATTTCCTTTCTATTGATCGCAGATCTTCAGATAAACTCAACCAATTGTCAACCAGAAAATGTTTATATTTACCTATAGCCTGGAAGCCCCCACCTTGACTTGTCCCTCCTTTCTGAACCAAACCAATGTGTTTCTTAAATGTATTTGATTGATGTTTCATATCTCCCTAAAATATATAAAACCAAGCTCTACCCTGACCACCTTGGGCACATGTTCTCAGGACCTCTTGAGGGTTGTGTGACGGGCCATGGTCACACATATTTGGCTCAGAATAAATCTCTAAAAATGCTTTACAGAGTTTGACTCTTTTTGTCAACAGAGGACAAGTGTGTCTCCAGGTAGGCTTTCTTCCCTTGGGCTTTTGAACTTCACAGTGGACCTTCTTGCTTGGGGTGAGAGGCCTGTGTCCTGAGGAAGGAACATGCAGCAGCAGCTGGTGACGCTGGTGATTTGGTGATGGCACATTCTCCCTAGAGATGACCCGTGAGTCCCCTGGGGAGAGCGAGGCTGGCTTTGGAGAAAAGTCATGGGCTCCATAGTGGATAGGCATGAACTGCTCTTGCTCAGCACTCAATGGCCACTTTTCTGGTGACAGCAGTACAATTTTGCTTTAGTGATTGACCTCTCTTGCATTTAATACAGCCTTGGTAAGATTGCCATTCAAGGGACCCCACTACCCTGGGCCAGGAAATGGGCCATGTGACCTAAATTAGGTCAATCAGATGCTGTCTTCTAGGAACTTGAATTTTGAGGGACTGATACAAAAACTGAAAATGTTTGGGGCCAATTCATCCTAATTCTGGCAGTCCAAGGCAACAGACCACTGGTTGCTGCTTTCCAGATTCCTCAAACTGCCCTCCTGCCTGTCCTTCTGGAGCATGGGGCTTCAGCTTTTCCTTCAGCTTTCTGTTGCCTCACTCTTCCAATAAAGAACTTTCAAAGTAAGTTACCCAGAATCGATTTCTGTTGCTTACTACCTAAGACCCCTGACTAATACAGCATCCATACCATCTAGGCCTTTGAAGACCTATCACCTCCCCAAAAAGCTCAGGCTTTTCAGGTGTGCTGTGTATGTTTCATGGTGTTTTATGTATGCTGTGGATATGGAGTGGTCAGGGGATGAGCAGGGCAGGTTGGGTGTTAGGGACTAAGAGACATGTCAGTGTCAGCCAGGTTCATATCCCACATTCCCGAGCCGTGCTGTTAGACTGGGAGGTGCACACCCACAGGAGGGGTCCAGGGCTGAGTACAGGCAGAGCATGAAACCACAGGCTGAACACACTACGTTTTCTGGAGGTGCCAATTTGAAGGTTTTATGGCAGGTGGGGAGACACAGGTTTTTTTTTTTTTAATTTAAAATTGAATATGTATATATTTTGGCATAGAATACAAGAATCTGTGGGAATTTTTATGAGAACACAAGCATGCTCTAAGAAATTTCCATCTGGCAGAAAGTCAATTCCATATACGTATCTAGACCTCTTGGCAGTACACATTTGCTCTGCAACTATAAAGGGTTCTTTGGTGGAAATTTAGAGAAACACAGACCTATGGTATTGAGAGCTTCAACTAAACCACAGACTGTTCTAATGTAGGTCCCTCCTCTGTCTGCCCTCAGATTCCTTTTAGGGTTGGACTAGAAGTGGGGCCTCTCCGTCCTGTTAGCTTTGATATCTTTTCACAGACCCTAGTTACTGCTACTCTCATGTACAACCTTGTTAAAAATCATTCACCAAGGAAAGACATCCCCTATCTCTGTGGGTAAATGCAAGAAGCTTAAAATCAGGGAAGTGGTTCTCATGATGGAGGAGAAGGAAGTCAGTAAAGAAAACCTGATCTCACCAGGCGCGGTGGCTCACGCCTGTAATCCCAGCACTTTGGGAGGCCGAGGCAGGTGGATCACGAGGTCAGGAGATCGAGACCATCCTGGCTAATACGGTGAAGCCCTGTCTCTACTAAAAATACAAAAAAATGAGATGGATGTATTGGTGGGCGCCTTGTAGTCCCAGCTACTCGGGAGGCTGAGGCAGGAGAATGGCGTGAACCTGGGAGGCAGAGCTTGCAGTGAGCTGAGATTGTGCCACTGCACTCCAGCCTGGGCGACAGAGCGAGACTCCATCTCAAAAAAAAAAAAAAAAAAAAGAAAAGATAAAAGAAAACCTGATCTCTCTTTTGGCATGTGTGAGATTCCAAATATATGGATTTCTATTATGTGCTAGGTATTTGTAATGTTTCATCATTATAACCCCAAGCCAAAGATGGTATTATAATATCATGGTATGGATGATGATTGTTATGAGCTGAACACTTTTCATCTCCCCAAATTTTATATGTAGAAATCTTAACCCCCAATGTGATGATATTAGGAAGTGGGGACTTTGGGAGATGATTAGGTCATGAGGGTAAAGCCCTCATGAATAGGATTAGTTCCCTTATAAAAGGGATCCCCAAAGAGCTCTCTGGATCTCTTTCTGCCACGTATGGATATAAGAGATTGGCAGTCTGCAACCCTGAAGACAGCCCTCACCAGAACCCAACAATGCTGGTACCCTGATTTCAGACTTCTGTTCTCCAGAACTGTGAGAAATAAATCCCTGTTGTTGATAAGCCACGCAGCTTATTGTGCTTTGCGATAGCAGCCTGAATTGACTAACACAACGATCCCAGGGCCCAGTGAGGTTGAATAATTCACCCAAAGTCACACAGGTATTTAGGCCACTTATTGTAGACATCATTCTTGTTCCAGGTCCCCTTTTGAGATTGCTCTCCTGACCTGAATACAGAATAAATCAGATCCACAAGACTCTAGTCCGAATAGGTTTATTGTCTGTGTCCCTTGTCCTAATGGGGAGGCCTCTGCTCACCAAGAGTGTCCTGACCACCTGGGGCTAGGGGTGCTGGAGAGGAGCACAGAGAGGAGGAAGGGCCTGAAGATGATTTCCCCAACAACTCTGTACTGTGGGGGCTAAGAGTGTGGGCTCTGAGGGTAAACAGAGCTGGATTTGAAGCCCACTCTCCTCCTACTCATGGTATAGATAAGAGGGAAGGAGGGGGTAGAGTGGGAGGGAAACCACCAACCCCAGCAAGCCACAGACTCCAGGAGGCCACCATTGGGTCCCGAACCATGTTCCTATTGTCTTTACAAAGGGGAATGGCAGCTGCTCCACCTCCCACAACATCCAATCAGGCATCCTGCAGACGGTGTCAAATCACAGAGAAGCAATGGCAAAGGGGCTGTGGATGGGCCTGACCGTATGGACCTGGCCAAATCTGCTGCCCAGCCACTTGCTCTTGTGACCTCATCCTGACCCGAAGTGTCTGCCTACAGGTGCTCCTGCCTCTCCCCTGGCCCAGCAAGGACCGCAGGATGCCCTTCCTTAACTCCTGGGTAGGAGCCCACAGTGGTGACTGATCCACGTGAGGTCCCTTAGGTGGTAAAAGCGTCTCCACCCCTAGCCTTCCCGGGACGTCCTGTGCAGCAGGAGTTGATAACGCTGTGTACAGGCTGATGGGGGTAGACACGCTCTTGTTGCCAGGCCCTGGACACTCTGAACCCCAGCCTGGGCTCCTGGCCTTAATGGGGCAGGGAGGGGACCATCGGGGCACAGAGCCAGGGATCCTGTTACTCTCTACATAGAGGTGCCAAGTAGGCTACTTTATTGCCAAGTTTTCTTTTTTAAAAAAACTTTCTTTCCATTCTATGACTCTTTAAGGGAAGAAATTCCATTGTGCACTGTAACACTGAGGACTCTACACCAGAGAGTCTCACGGGGAATATTCGGGCCTTGGAGAAACCACTAGAGTTTCTGTTGCTGGAGGACAGGGGCCCTGTCTTAGATTCCCTTGCTCAGGCCTGGAAAGATACTTAGGGATGGTCTAGTTCAGTCTGAGTCAGTGTGAGCCTGGCCTCATCCCAGACAGACAACCATCTCCCTACAAACAGCACCATGATGCCTTGTTGAGTTCATGGTCCCGCCTGCTCCAAGGCACTGCCGGATGATCAAAATAAAGGTCCTTCCTCTTACGTGCTGTGAGTCTTTAAGGGGGTGAAGAAGTCAAGCACTGAGTGAGAAGTACACCTGGAGGCGCAGTGTCCACTGGGCTGCATGTCAAAGTCTGTCATGTGTCTCCTGGGTGACGCTTAACAAATTGCTTAGCCTCTCTGGTCCTCTGATGGCTCATCTAGTGTTAATAATATAATAAGCCAGACGTGGTGGCTCACACCTGTAATCCCAGCAATTTGGGAGGCTGAGGCAGAATGATCGCTTAAAGCCAGCAGTTCAAGACCAGCCTGGGCAACATAGGGAGACCCCATTTCTTTCTCTTTTTTTTTTGGGAGACCCCATTTCTACAAAACTTTTTAAAAAAAATTAGCCAGATGTGGGGGCGCATGCCTGTAGTCCTAGGTACTCAGGAGGCTGAGGTGGGAGGATGGATTGAGCCCAGGAGATCGAGGCTGCAGTGAGTTGTGATTGTACCAGTACTACACTCTGGCCTGGGTGACAGAGTGAGACCCTGTCTCTAAAATAATAACAATAATGTTATAATACTACTAATAATACAGCAGTGTTAGGTCCTTGTGGCTGCAATATACTTTGTAGTTTACAAATCATGTTTGCATACCTGGAGTCTTAGAGCTTCCCTACAGACTACTCAAAGCAGATATTTTTAGCCCTATTTTTGAGTTGAAACTGAGCTCTAGAGAGGACTAGTGACTTTGTCAAGATCACAAGTGACCTTGTGCTGTTGCTGTTTCGAGAGAGTGTGTAATCCTGTTGCTGTTTAGAGAGAGTGTGTTTTAGATTTATGTGACCTAGAAGCACCAGCACGGGATCTTTATCCTGATGTTCTTGAACCACCACCAGCTCTCCTCCAGGCCCAGGCTTTTGTGAATTACGGTGAAGAAAATGCAGACCAGGCGACTTGCTGAGTGACATGGTCACGTATGGTGGGGAATCATCCAATACCTTTAAAATATTTTTTTGAACCTTGGTGGAAAAGTGTTTCTTCATTCATTCATTTCTTCATTCATCTGTTCATCAAAGTTTTGCGAGGCTCTAAATGTGTGCTAGGCATGATGCAAGGAGTGGGGACAAAATGGAACCAGCCATGACTCCTGCCCTTGAGGAAGTCACAGTAGGTAGGAAGATGGGCATCGAGACACAAGCACAGCAGAAAGTCATTTATTTATTCCTGTCATTTGTGAATCCTTTTCCATCTTCCAGTAGTCCTTACGGAAAAAGCAAATACCCATAAAAAGATCTCTTAAGGCGACTGGGGGCACACACGGGGTGGGGGTGGGAGTTTGGGGACAAGCTTCAGCACCTCACAGTCTTGTGGTGGGGCCTGCATGCATATGTGGGTGGGGCATGAGGAGGAGCACGTGTTCTTAGAGCTCAGTGTCCCTCCCACCACATTCCCCTGTGCGTTGCCCCAGGCACAGGAACTTTGTAATCACATCCAGCCTGGGACTATAACCAAACACAGCATTCCACCACCCTCTGCAACCTCTTTGTTTGATCTTCCCCCTGGAGACACAGGTCAAGAGGAAGAGAAGGGGAAGGGGGGCAAACTGCAGGGAGAGTGTGTGTGGAGCTTCCTTTGAATTGTCTTTTAATTCAGAAACAGAAAACAAAGATGCCATTTCCCAAGGCCTGAGATACCGCCGCTCTGCATTAAAGGGGTTCAGTCTCAGAGTCCTGGAGCAGGGTCCACCTGGGAGGTCACTAGTCTGACCCACTTGGTTTACAGAGCCCAGGAAGGGACCATAACTTCTTTGATGTCACGCGGCAGAGAGGGGCAGCATTGCAGTGTGATGTCACAGCAAAGAGGGGTAGCTACTCATGGAGAATGACTTAAGAAGCCTGGGGGAAAGCCTTCCCCACCAGTTGCTCAGTAACACCTAAACTGCCTTGCCTGTGGACCCAGCCATGTACTGCATCAACAGAGATTAGCCTGACAAGCAAATGCACCAGGGAGGAAGCCTGGTAATGGGGGCTCATTTATGCTAGGGTGTGGATGACTGATATCAGGGTCTTTCACACCAAGAGGCTTAGCCGGAGGCAGAGGAGAGGAGATCAGAAGGGCACTGGAGACTGCAAGGGCAAGAGGTGACTGGGGCTAAGCCTAGAGGGAAGAGGGCATGGAGCTGAGAGCTTCAGGCACAAAAGAGAAACTTAATACCTGCTTTGTAGGCCCCAGGTCCTGTGCCTGATTTTCTCTTTCCTCTGAGAAAGAAGCTGTGAGGTTTCTGAAGTGTCAAGTCACTCTTCATGTCTAATCCTGTTGCTGTTTAGAGAGAGTGTGTTTCAGATTTATGTCTGAACTGCATCTAAAGGAATCAGCAAAGTTGTTAATTTCAGCCACCTGAATCTGGTGGCTGCCTCTGCTTACGCACAGCGACACTTCCTTCCTCCAGTCCTGTGGGAAATAAGGTATTTCTTCGGGTGAGGTTTTTGTTTTGTCTTGTTTTTTAATAATTTAAGCTTCCTGTTTTATGTATCTAATCTCTTCATATTTTCAGTATGAGGGTACTACTAAGGGGCATTTTACATTCTCGGAGTATGCTGTAATTGTTGTTTATAATTTAAATTTAATCTTTTTCTTTAGTGTTTTTAATTACTTAAGAAATACATACTCATTGTAAAGGATTCAAAAGATAGAAAAGTACATGAAATAAAAAGCATCACTTTATCGCTTTCTATTGCTAAAGGTAGACACTTAACATTTTGGTTTTCTTTCTTTCTTTCTTTCTTTCTTTTCTTTTTTCTTTTTTTTTCAGCAAAAAAGGTATTATATGCTACGTCAGCAGGTCTGTGAATTCATGAAGATCCCTGAGACCATTTCAGGGGTCCACAAGGCCAAAGCTATTTTTATAATAACACTAAGACAAAATTTGCTTTTTTTCCCACAGTGTTGACATTTGTACTGATGTTGCAAAAAGTAAAAGTGGGTAAAAACTGCTAGTGTCTTAGATCAAGGAGGTGGCTCCTTGAACTGTCCTGGTTGGTATTCTGTCCTTCACTACTACACTCTCAGAGGAGCCGAAATGCCAGTTTCTTAAAGAATGTCCTTAATGAAGTAGTAAAGATGATAAATTGTATTAAATTTCAACCCTGGCGTACCTGCCTTTTTAAGATTCTGCATGAAGAGATGAGAAGTATGCTTAAGCCCTGCTGCATTCCAAAGTCCACTGACCATCCGAGGAGACACTCGTGCAGCTGTTTGTGTTGCAAGCTGAATTCACTGTCCCCCAGTCGCCCTGTCCCCCACCAGGGAACGTCATTTTTACTCGAAATAATGACTGACAAACTATGGTTTTTCAGATTTGGGAATTTTCAGACATTTTCTCAAAAAATGAATGAAATGAACCTGTCATTTCAAGGAAACTGACAGTATTTGTTACTAATGATGAAGTTTTAGCTTTCTTTTATTTTCTTTTTAACTTTTAAGTTCAGGGGTACCTGTGTAGGTTTGTTACATAGGTAAACTTGTATCATAGGGGTTTGTTGTACAGATTATTTTGTCACCCAGATATTAAGCAAAGGACCTGCTAGGTATTTTTCCTGATCCTCTCCCTCCTGCCACCCTCCATCCTCCTACAGGCCCCAGTGTGTGGTATTCCCCTCTATGTGTCCATGTGTTCTCATCATTTAGCTCCCACTTATGAGTGAGAACACGCAGTATTTGGTTTTCTGTTCCTGTGTTAGTTTTCTAAAGATAATGACCTCCAGCTCCATCCATGTCCCTGCAAAGACATAATCCCGTGCTTTTTTATGGCTGCATATACTCCGTGGTGTATATGTAACATGTTTTCTTTATCCAGACTATCGCTGATGGGCAAGTTTAAGCTTTCAAGCAAACATTAGAATTTCCAAAGACTTATATTTTCCACTGTGAGTTGGACAGCTTCCCAACACTTAAAGACTTTAGTGATGAAAGGGGTGGTGATAATAAATGTGATTTTTGATGCTGTTAATAAAATGTGTTAATATTAGAGCTACATAACTTAGTGAACCAATATTTTTCCAAAGACTCATGCATAATGTTATAAAATCATTTGTGGAAGATAAACCAATGGATTTTAATGTAACGGTATAGATTGTTCATTGATATGATTTATTTTTTTATTTTTATTTTATTTATTTATTTATTTTTGAGATGGAATCTCACTCTGCTGCCCAGGCTGGGGTACACTGGTGTGATCTTGGCCCGCTGCAACCCCTGCCTCCTGGGTTCGGGCAATTCTCCTGCCTCAGCCTGCTGAGTAGCTGGGATTACAGGCACCTGCCACCACACCTGGCTAATTTTTGTATTTTTAGTGGAGACGGGGTTTTACCATGTTGGCTGGGCTGGTCACGAACTCCTGACCTCAAGTGATCTCCCCACCTTGGCTTCCCAAAGTGCTGGGATTACAGGCGTGAGCCACCGCACCCGGCCTCATTGATATGATTTAGAATCCACGTTGCCACTAACCTTTCAGAAACTACCACTTGTCAAATTTTGGTAAACAATCAAAGAACAATAGCCATAATAATCTGGAAAGACTATTAAAATAATCCTCCTTTTTCAACTACGTGTCTTTGTGAGACCAGATTTTCTTCATGTACTTCAACCAAAGCAACATATCACAACAGATTTAATGCCAAAGCAGATATGAGAATGCAACTGTCTTATATTAAGCCAGATATTAAAACACATTTGAAAAAATGTGAGACAATGCCAGTCTTCTCACTAAATGTTTTGATAGTTAACTTTCATAAAAAGGATATGATTTATAGTAACATGCAATGAGTTTATTACCATTATTTAAAATTAAGAAACTCATTTTTTGAAATTATCTTAGTCTTAATGTTTAATAGAATAACTATTGATAGACATAGCCTACATAAGAAAATCTCCAGCCAGACGTGGTGGCTCACATCTGTAATCCCAGCACTTTGGGAGGCTGAGACAGGCAGATCACAAGGTCAAGAGATCAAGACCATCCTGGCCAACATGGTGAAACCCCATCTCTACTAAAAATACAAAAATTAGCTGGGTGTGGTGGTGTGTGCCTGTAATCCCAGCTACTCAGGAGGCTGAGGCAGGGGAATCACTTGAATCTGGGAGGCAGAGGTTGCAGTGAGCTGAGATTGTGCCACTGCACTCCACCCTGGTGACAGTGAGACTCCATCTCAAAAAAAAAAAAAAAAAGTCCCTTGGGATCCTCAATAATTTATAAGAGCATTAAGAGGGTACTGAGACCAAAAAGCTTGAGAACAGCAGCTCTACACATTATTCCATACTTAATCATTATTACAGCGCTACAGATTATTCTATACTTGATCACTCAAGTATGTAGGCCCCAGGTCCTCTGCATGCTTTTTTGAAAACTTAACCTTTCCCCTATTGATGGATATTTAGATTAGTTATAATTTTTCATTATTGTTTATAATGCACAACAAATATCTTTTGTACTTCTTACACAATTTTGCAAGTGTTTATGTCAGACAAATGACTAGAAGAACTATTGAATCAAAGACTATTCATATTTAAAAACTTAATACTTTCAAATTACATCCTAAAAAGGTGATATCATTTTAAACTTCTGCCAAAAATGTGTAAGAGGTTGGACATGGCAGCTTGTGCCTATAATCCCAACGCTTTGGGAAGTCGAGGCGGGAGGATCCCTTGAGGCCAGGAGGAGTTTGAGACCAGCTTGGGCAACAGAGCAAGACCCTGTCTCTACAAAAAAAATTTTTTAAAAATTAGCTGGGCATGGTGGTGCATGCCTGCAGTCCTAGCTACTCAAGAGGCTGAGGAGGGAGGATCTCCTCAGCCCAGGAGGTTGAGCCTGCAGTGATCCATGATTTCACCACCTCACTGAAGCCTGGGCAACAGAGTAAGACCCTGTCTCTTAAAAAAAAAAAAAAAAAAGTGTAAGTGTCTATTTTCTCATCATCTTTTTTTCCTGTCTTCTTAAATTAAGTATTTTATGACTATTTTTTCTTTTCTTTTTTTTGACTCTTTTGCCTCAAAAAGCATTAGAGTGAGCTTAAAATGAAATTCAGGAACATAGATAAATTAACAAAAGCAGGTAAGGAGGGTTATACTAAAAATCTAGATGAATGGAAGACATGTAGCTAAGCACTACGTTTAACTCTGTGCTTTCAGGCAACTGAGGTGAAAAAGAAAAACAGTGATTTACATATCTATGACTATCTACTAGCAGGAAGTCAATGAGTACCCAAAAAGAGAGCAAAATCTATGATCTATCCCTTTTCTTTTTTTTAAGAGATGGGCTCTCACCATCTTGCCCAGGCTGGTGTCAAACTCCTGGATTCAAGCAATCCTCTCATCTTGGCCTCCCAAAGTACAGTGATTACAGGTGTGCACCACCACTTCCAGCTAATTTTTAAAATTTTTGTAGAGATGGAATCTTGCTAGGTTGCTCAGGCTTGTCTCAAACTCCTGGCCTCAAGTGATTCCTCCCACCTTGGCCTCCCAAAGTGCTGGGATTACAGGCATGAGCCACCATGCCTGGCCTATATGAGATACTTAGTCAAATTTATAGAAATAACAAGTAGAATGGTGGTTACCAAGGACTTAGGAGAAGGGGAAAAGGGGAGGGGTTGTTTAATGGTGATATGGTTTGGCTGTGTCCCTACCCAAATCTCATCTTGGATTGTAGCTCCCACAATTCCCATGTCTCATGGGAGGGACCCTGTGGGAGGTAACTGAATCATGAGGAGCGTGGGTCTTTCCCGTGCTATTCCTGTGATAGTGAATAAGTCTCAGGAGATCTGATGGTATTATAAAGGGGAGTTTCCCTACACAAATTCTCTCTTGTCTGCAGTCATGTAAGACATGCCTTTCACTTTCTGCCATGATTGAGAGGCTTCCCCAGCCACGTGGATCTGTGAGTCCATTAAACCTCTTTTTCTTTATAAATTACCCAGTCTCAGGTATGTCTTTATCTGCAGTGTGAAAATGGACTAATAGAAATGGGTATAGAATTTCAGATTTGCAAGATGAAAAAGTTCAGAAGATCTGTTTCACAGTAATGCGACTATACTTAACATTACTGAACTAGACACCTAAAAATGGTTAATTTTTTCAAAAAATGGTACTGGAACAACTGGACATCCACATGCAGAAAATGAATCTAGAAACAGACTTTACAATCTTCCCCAAAATTAATTCAAAATAGATCATAGACTGAAATGTGAAATGTAAAATGTAAAACTACACTACACCTAGAAGATAACATAGGAGAAAACCTAGGTGGCCTGGGCTATGGTCATGACTTTTTAGATACAACACCAAAGGTGCAATCCATTAAATAAATAATTGATTTGCTGGATTTCATTAAAGTTTAGAACTGCTCAGCAAAAGACAACGTCAAAAGAATGAGAATACAAGCCATAGACTGGGAGAAAATATATGCAAAAGATGCAACTGATAAAGGACTGTTACCCAAAATATACAAAGAACTCTTAGAACTCAACAAGGAAACAAACTTGATTAAAAAATAGACAAAGACCTGAAAGACATCTCACCAAAGAAGATCTACAGATGGCAAGTAAAAGCACATGAAAATATATTAAGCATCATATATCATTAGGCAATTACAAATTAAAATAACAATGAGATACCATTACATACCTATTAGAATGTCCAAAATCCAAAATACTGACAACACCAAAAGCTGATGAGGGTCTGGAACAGCAGGAACTCTCATTCATTGCTGGTGGGAATACAAAATGGTACAGCCACTTTGGAAGACTTTTTGACAGTTTCTCACAAAACTATATATACTCTTACCATATAATCAATCAATTACACTTCTTGTTATTTACCCAAATGATTTGAAAACTTACATCCACACAAAAACCTGCACACAGATGTTTATAGTAGTCGGCAGCTTTATTAATAATTGCTAAAACTTGGAAGCAATCAAGATGTCCTTTCATAGGCAAATGGATAAATAACCTTTGGTATATGCAGACAATGTCAAATGATTCAACACTAAAAAGAAATGAGCTATCATGCCATGAAAAGACATAGAGGAACCTTAAATGCATATTACTAATGCATTTTCCAATCTGAAAATGTTACCGACTGTATAATACCAACTATAGAGCATTCTGGAAAAGCCAAAACTATGGAGACAGTAAAAAGATTAGTGGCTGCCAGGGGTTAGAAGGGAGAGAGGTATGAATAGGCAGAGCATGAAGGATTTTTAGGTCAGTGAAACTATTCTGTGTGATGCATGTCATTATACATACGTCATTATACATGTATACAATGGTAGATACGTGTCATTATATGTATGTCAAAATCCATAGAATGTATACCACCAAGAGTGAATCCTAATATAAACTATGAACTTTGGGTAATAATGCCATACCCATGAAGGTTCACTGCTTGTAACAAAGGTACCATTGTGGTATGGGATGTTGATAGTGGAAGGCTGTGCGTATGTGGGGACAGGAGTGGGGATGGGAACTCTCTATACTTTCTACTCAGTTTTGCTGTGAACCCAAAACTGTCCTAAAAAGTAAAGTTTATTAATTTTATAAAATGGTTAAGATGGTAAATTTTATGTTTGTTTATTTATTTATTTATTTATTTATTTTTACCACAATTTAAAGAATCTAGAACTGGGCATGGTGGCTCACACCTGTAATCCCAGCATTTTGGGAGGCCAAGGCGGGAGAATCACTTGAGCCCAGGAGTTCAAGACCACCCTGGGCAACATGGTGAAAACTCCGTCTCTACAAAAAAAATACAAAAATTAGCCAGGCATGGTGGTGCATATGTCACCAGCTACTCAGGAGCTGAGGCCAGAGGAGCCTGGGAGGTTGAGGCTGCAGTGAGCTGTGATTGCACCACTGCACTCCAGCCTGAGTGACTAAGCAAGACCTTGTCTCAAAAAGAAAAAAAAAAATGAAAAGGGAAATTAAAATAAAAAAAAACCACACACATTGCAAGGTCTCACTTTCATTCCCTCCTGTTCTTGTCCAAGAGGCAACCATTTAAATTTATCCTTTCAGTGTTTTTATGCAACTTCCACAAATATAAGTAATGCATATGTTTTTCTCTTCCTTTCATTCACAGAAAGTAACATCCTATATACACTGGTCTACACTTCCTGTATATTGTGTTTTCACTTAACAACCTATCCTGGAGATCTGTATTAAGCAGTGCTGTCCAATAAAATAGTCACTACCCATATATGGCTATTAAGCAAAAATTAAATACAATTAAAATTTAGCTGGGTGCAGTGGCTCACGCCTGTAATCCCAGCACTGTGGGAGGCTGAGGCAGGTGGATCACTTGAGGCCAGGAGTTGGAGACCAGCCTGGCCAACATGGCAAAACCCCGTCTCTACTAAAAATACAAAAATTAGCCAAGTGTGGTGGCACGAACCTATAATCCCAGCGACTGGGGAGGCTGAGGCACAAGAATGGCTTGAACCCAGGAGGCAGCAGTCGCCGTGAGCCAAGATAGCACCACTGCACTCCAGCTTGGGTGACAGAGTGAAACTCTGTCTAAAAAAAAAAAAGATTAGTTCCTTAGCTGAACTCTTCACATTTCAAGCAGTCAATAACCACATGTGGCTGATGGCTACCATTTGTCCAAGAATAGAATATGTTCATTATCACAGAAATTTCTTTCAGAAAGCACTGGTTATAAACATCTTCCTCCTCCTTTTTTACAGCCATATAATACTCCACTGTGTAACAGTTTATTCTACCAATCCCTTCCTGGAGACATTTGAGTTGTTTGCACTATTTTGCTGTCATAAACAGTGCCCTATCATCACATGAGTTTTTGTGGAATAGGTTCTGCATTAACAAAAGGCATGGTAAGATAAGGCTGTGACCTGAGGCAGTGATTGCTCTGCAGGCAGGCCATACCAGGGTGGGATTTCTACTTCCGTGGATCTACTCAGTCCTTAGCTATGCAAATCTGGAAATGTTCAGGCTGATGTCACATTAGCCACACTCATAAGACACTATTGGGCATCAAAAATGAGCAATTACTTGATATTAAATGGAGGTAGTTCTTTAGATTTAGTGAAATCCTCGTGTCTGCTGCCTAAGACATTGCCTTCCCAGAAGGTAAGCCTTGCCCAGGGGAAATGGATAATTCTGACACATATTTCATCCAGACATGACAGGTTCCTGTTCCTAAACCAAGTATGCCTCTCCTTTTATCGGGAAGCTTGTGTTCACTAGGATCACCATTTCCTGTGCAGCATTTTCCCCTGGGCCATCTTTGCACAGATGCCTGGGAAACTATTCCTCTTCTGCCAGCTCTTTCTTCAGGCAGTACACAGTGTGCTCGGGAGGTTTCACCTTGTTTGGTGATGGTCATGTTTCAGTGCAGTTTCAAGTCCTCCCCAAATTCTTCAGTTATATAACCACAATGTCTTCAGTATTGCTATTGTGACATATGGTGGTTTTAAAATATGCCTAAAAATTCTTTACTACTCTGCTCTTCAAGTGATGAAATTAGCTGAGCATGGTGGCATGCACCTGTAGTCCTAGCTACTCAGGAGACTGAGGCAGGGGGATCACTTGAGTCCAGGAGTTCAAGTCTGCAGTAAGCTATGATCATGCCACTGCACTCCAGCCTGGGCCACAGAGCGAGCCCTTGTCTCTTAAAAAGAAAAAAAGATGGAACTTAATTCCCTTCCTGTTGAGGGTGGACCGGACTTTGTGACGTACTTGTAATGAATAGCATGTGGCAGAAGTAACAGTGCGTGCAGCTTCTGTGACTAGGTCTTAAAAGGGAATGTGGCTTCCTCCCTGTCTGGCTTTCTTGAATCACTCATTCAGGGTAGGCCAACTGCCATTTCATGAAGACACTCAACTAGTCCTGTGGAGAGGTCCACGTGGTGGGAACTGAGGTTTCCTGCTAAAACCCAGCACTAACTTGCAGGGTGAGTGTCTTCATGCATTTTGTGCTGCTCTAACAGAATACCTGAGACCGGGTAATTTATAAAGAGCAGAAATTTATTTCTTCACAGTTCTACACACTAGGAAGTCCAAGATTAAGACAGCGGCATCTGGCAAGGGCCTTCTTGCTGTGTCATCACATGGCAGCAAGGCAAAGAGAGAGAAAAAGGGGATGAACTCATCCTTTTGTAACAGTATTAATCCCACCTCTGAAGGCAGAGCCATTACGACCTAATAACCTCTTAATGTTCCACCTCTTAATACTATGACAATGTCAGTTAAATTTAAAGACAGATATTCAAATCATGGTGCCAGGTGCAAGAGCCACCTAGGAAGTGGATTCTCCAGGCCTCATCCAGCATTTGGACGATTGCAGCCCTGGTCAACTTCTTGAAAATCTCACGGGAGACCGAGTTAGAACCGCCCAGCCAAGCTGTTCCTGACCCATAGAGACTGTGTGAAATACTAAGTGTTTATTGTTTTATGCTACTAAATTTGGGGAAAATTCATTAGCAGCAACAGATAGCTAATATATCTAGATGGCTGAGATCATCCGTTTTTGTTTTGATCCTTATTAATTTCCCTCTTGCAGGGTTATCTTGACTTCTAATCTACAGGGACACTCGAGAACACTAACCTGTGAACCATCATTTTCTTATCTGTAAAATGCAAGATTGGTATGAAGGGCACAAAGCAGGGACTTAAATGGAAATGATTAATATTGTTGTCGATGCTCATTAATAATGGAAGCCTTGGGTATCTTCCATTTGCCCCTCCATATCCATGTCCATTTCCAATCTTTTCTCACCCTACTCTGTGCCCCAGGAGGGGCTGACTTCCATGGACTATGTCAGTGGCCTCTCTGGTTCTCAGCCTTCTGGTAGAGTTTGGCAAATGAGAAATACTGGCAGGAGATAGGAGGAGGGCCAGAGGAAAGGGATGTATTTCCTTGATTTCTTCCTTTCCAAGTCACCATGCTTTATCTTCATTCCTCTACCTAAGGCCACCCTGTCTTGGTACTGGTAACTACTGTCTCCTCTCTCCCCTCCAGGCCTCTGAATGATAACTGCTCCCCTCTTTTGCTAGCCCCAGGGTGTGTCAGTGTCCTTTGGTGGGTTCCCTAAGCTCTGTCTGCACAACTTTGTAAATAGTCCCTGTATTAAACTCACCTCAAATTGTATAGATCCCCTGCAGGGATCCTGAATGAGAATGGCTAGTTTTAGTTGCTTTTAATAATGATCCTGGATTTTTTTTAAAAAAAGAAACAAACATGCTATAACCAGAAAGATTTCTGAGAATCCAAATAGACACAAGATTGAGCTTAGGAAAATTTAAAGAAATGGTTGTTTAGAATATCCCAACTTGAATTATCTGGCAAATGTACGTATCACAGTTATGAAAGGAACCTTGTTTCCCTCCTGAGAGCAAAACCCAGAACCTCCAAGCAAAACCCAGAACCTCCAAGCAAAACCCAGGACCTCCAAAGTTGTCTGTGGAAGGAGTATAGCTGGAGTAAGACAGCAGGGAGAGCCAGGCGCCATGGCTCACACCTGTAACCCCAGCACTTTGGGAGGCTGAGGTTGGCGGACCACTTGAGATCAGGAATTTGAGACCAGCCTGGCCAACATGGTGAAACCCCATCTCTACTAAAAACACAAAATTTGTTGGGTGTGATGGCGCATGCCTGTAATCCCAGCAACTCGGGAGGCTGAGGCAGGAGAATCACTTGAACCTCGGAGGCGGAGTTTGCAATGAGCCAAGATCTCGCCATTGCACTCCAGCCTGGGAGACAAGAGCAAGACTCCATCTCAAAAACAGAGCAGGAAGACCAGTGGGAGAGGGCGGTTGGCCAGCCTCGACAGTGTTTCCTGAGAGGACACTTCTCACCCTGAATGCTACTGCCTCCTGCCCACAGGGTGTTGCTGCTTCTCTTTCATGCTTTCCCTAGAACTTCAACAACAGCAACAAAAGCTTTATAGATATTTAAGGAGACCAAAAAGGAGAAAGCCTGAGGAAGAGCCATCCACTTAGGCTGCTCCTCATCCTACTGGAATGAGGAAGTGTAGCTTGGATTCCCAGCCTGGCTGACTTCTCCATGCGTTGACATCTGTCCCACCCCATGGGGCCAACACACCTTCCCAGGCACCTGCCTGAGTTTCTCATCTTCGAAGTGGGCATAATACTATATTGAGAGGGTTCATCTATGTAAAGTGCCTGGGACAGTGTTGACACCCTGTATGTGCTAATTTTAATAGCAGCAGCAGCAGCAGCTGTAGTTATTAGTGAAGATAATGGGTGTGGAACATGAACATTTGTTTTGACATGTAGGGTTGAAATTTATGCCAAGAGCCTGTGCCTAAACCCAAGAGTCCCAAGAGTGTCTGGGATAGACTATGAAAAAGCATTAAAAGCCTGATGTCTGTACAGAGATCACACAAATTGGCCTGTAGATGATTTTTGTTGAAGGGGTGATGACAGAGCAGTAATAAAAAACCTAAGTTGTTCTTATCCACTGAGTTGAGTCTTTAGAACCCAGCTTAATATTTTCATGGCTCAGATTTATTTTGAATCTTAGCTTTTATTTAGTGCTTTAAAATGGGAGCAGATTGGGCTTACGAAAGGATGCAAAACTTGCCCTGACATCAAATGGCCCCAATTGCTAGCCTCTTCAGTTCTTATATCTCAATTATAATTTTTTATATTATAATTGTTGGCCTGTTTCCTCACGCTATGCTTTTAGCAGCCAGATCTTATTGCTTAGAAAGTGATTAATAAATGTTGGTTCATTAGTAATGTTTGGTTAATGACTGTAAATGCTTTCTCATTTTCCATTTCCCCTCTTTATTGTTAATTGCTTCTAATCTATAAACTGGGAAGACAGATGTCAAATCTTGTAGTAGTGTATGCAGCTGGAACAAGTCAGTACTGGGAAACAGATTATTTTACTCTTGGAGCACCTGCCCACGTGGAGCTCCTTTTGAAGAAAGCCGATCATTTGACCCTGCCACCATGGAGCAGAGGTGGACAGCAAACCCAACAACAGTTGGCTATAGACTGAAAGCCAAGGAGTCAGTCTCCAAAGAACATCAGAAACCAATGGAACCAACCAAATCCTCTCTTTTGGAGAGTTTGAATGTGAGTCTCAAGAGGACATCCCATGCTGAGGAGGTTGAGGCTAACCCATGCAGAGATAAGGCAGCAAGCAAGCCCTTAGGTAGAGCGAGGCTGTAGGAGGAGTAGCCGTGGAGGCAGAGTGGCTTTGTTGCCTGATGGTGGAACCTCAGAGTCAGGAGCCACTGGGCAATGCTGCCAGCATGGAGCTACAGTAATTCCAAATGACTCCTAACCATGTCCTGCTGACTTCCATGACTGTTAGAAGGAAAGTTGGTGCTGCCTAGTTGTTCCCTTGCATGTGGCTGTGTGGGCTGTTTTGGTTTATTTGTTTAAGAGGCAAACTGTGGAGAGGTAAAGAACTTTCACTTACTCTAACCAGAGTATCCTTATTTTCTAGAACACTTTTTAAAAATTTAAGCATTTGATATATGGAACCTGGTATAGATATTAAAATGCACTCAAGAGGAAACATGCTTTTGAGCTGAGGTCCTATTTTCCAGCTTCTTTTCCTTTTTTTTTTTTTTTTTTTTTTGAGATGGAGTCTCACTCTGTCACCCAGGCTGGAGTGCAGTGGTGTGATCTCACCTCGCTGCAACCTCCGCCTCCCGGGTTCAAGTGATTCTCCTGCCTCAGCCTCCGGAGTAGCTGGGGTTACAGGCACGTGCCACCACACTCAGCTAACTTTTGTACTTTTAGTAGAGACAGGTTTTCACCAGGTTGGTCAGGCTGGTCTCTAACTCCTGACCTCGTAATCTACCCGCCTCAGGTTCCCAAAGTGCTGGGATTACAGTCGTGAGCCACCATGCCTGGCCAGTTTCTTTTCCTTTTATTTTGGGTCTGGCAGGAGGCTTTTATATTGTCTCCCAGGTGTGAGGACTAGTCACTGTATCATGCTTGTAAAGAATGAAATGGGTTTGGAAAAAGAAAAAAAAAAACAATTTCTTTTCAAGTTGCTACTGGCTTTAAAAGTCCTACTCAGAGTATCAGCTAGCACAACTTTTAGATGCTCAGGTCAAGGTCATGGAATCTCTCTTTCCTCTTCTTTACTTTCTCAACTCTTCAGGTACACACACCCCCATCCACTTCTTCCACTGACTTCTCAGACTGTCTTCCCTCCTTAACTCTTTCCATTCTCTGTGTTCTTCTGACACAATGTAATACTTCCCAGCACCAAACATTATTACACTGTGTTGATAGATAAAGAACCCAAGGTGCTGGCCAGAGAGACAGAGCCAGGCTCAGTGAGGACATTCATTGCCAGCTGTCATGGGAGAGTGGATGGAGATTGTAGCAGTGGGCTCAAGAAAGTCAGAAAACAAAGGCTTTCTAAACAAGCGGAGGAGAAATCTAGAAGTCATAAAGGAAAAATGAACACATCTGACTACATAAAATATCTTAAAACTATAAGTGGAAAAAGATACCATAAACAAAGTCAGAAGGCAAATGACAGAGTGGACAAAAATATTAGCAACACATGTAACAGATAAAAGGTAAATGTCCTTCCTATACAAAGAGTGCTCTACAGTTTAAAAAGGAAATATGAAAGGTCCAATAGAAAAATGGTTTGAGGTTTGAATAGACAATTCACAGAGGAGAAAATGCATACCTCCAAAAGACATAAAATTATGCTTAGCATTACTTTAGTCAAAGACGTATGACATAAAACAATCAGGTTTTTGTCTGTCAGATTGGATAAAACTAAAATGACAGATAAGAGTAAGGAAATGGCTGCATTGATATAGTTAGTGGAGGGTACATCACACAACCTTTTGGAATAGAGTTTGGCCATGTCAATTAAAATTACCATGTGCCATACTCAGTGATCCAGCAGATCTACTTCTAGAAATCTGGCATACAGAAAAACTCATGCACATGCATAAAGATATATGGATGAGATTTTCATTGTAGCTCTAGGATATAATAGCAAAAATGGAAAACTGAAATGTTGATAAGGGAATGTTTAAATAAACCATGCATGGTGCATGGTTAACCTAGGCAGTAGATAAAAAGAATGAGGTGGCTCTACAGATACTAACCTACAAAGATGTTCATTGTATATTAAGTGTAAAAAGCCTGTTGAAAAATTGGATAAACAGCATGATTCAATTTCTACACTTTTTTTAAAGCATGAAGAAATAGTGATTTATGGGTAGGTATGCAGGGATAAATACAGAGCAAATGGTTAACAGCAGTTTAATCTGAGAAGTGGAAAGTGGGGTCTTGTGAGACTTTGTATAGTTCTTTCTTTCTAAGCACAGTTGAGTTATGGGAGGTTTTGCTTTATGTGTTTTTCACTAACTTTCTAAAATATCTCAATGACAAAATATACAATTGTAAGGACATTTGTGATAACTGATCTATCTGTTATATGCCTATTTTGCTTTAGGCACTGTACTAGAGTGATTCCACAAGCTAATTTTATCTTCATCACTCCCTATGCAATACATATTATTATTAGAACCATTTTGCAGGTGAAGAATATGAAACTTAAAGAGCTGAAGCTACTTGTACACAGACTCTGGCTGTGGTCATGGGTTATAGGCAATTTGAAGCAAAGATGTTGGTAATAATGTAACACCCAGGGTGCTATAAGGACTAGATTGAAAGTCTGCCATCTGAGGAACTCTCTTTAAAGCACATGAATAGTCCTTAAAAACTGGGTCTCAATACATCCTTCCTCAGCTGTGGTCAAGTCCCCCTTCTTTTGGCTTTTGATGTCCTGGCTTTGTAGGCTTGCTGTACTGTAGACAAGGAATGCAAATGAGCGTTGAATGAGAGTAGGGGTTTGAAGTCCCAAGCACTAGAAGGCAAATTTACCTTCCCCCACTTAATCCTGGGTAAGCAAAACTGAGTGGTAGCCCAGGTATGTCAGCTGCCCTCATTCTCGGCAATACTTCCAACTCCTTTTCTGCCTCTTTCACAGGACAAATCTCCAGCTGTGAAGTCCCCAGAGACACCTTCTACAAAGCTGGCAGCCTTTGCCCAGGGCTGTGGCAATTACTCCAAATGTTGGGAGAGTCCAAACCTCCCCTTCTAACTTTGTGTATAGGGGATCTCTGTCTTCCATGCTGGGGGATGGGAGAAAGGGGTTGAGTCTGCATAGGGCTGAAGCTGCCAGCAAGAGCTGGGACCCAGGAGAGCAGGTGAGAAGGGAGGGGTCAGGGCAGCCAGAAAACTTGTGGTTCTGAAATGAATCTGCATGAGTCATTTGTTTAAAAAGGGCGGAGTTTCTGGAGCCCCCAAATTATCCTGGGGAATAGAGTAGACCAGAAAAGACAAAATACAATGAAAGGATCAAGGGACAGCTAAATGCCTGAGATAGGCCCTTGGCTTGTGCTTAAATGATCCGTGTAGGGGTGTGTGTGTGTGTGTGTGTGTGTGTGTGTGTGTGTGTGTGTGTGTGTGTGTGTGTGTGTGTGTGTGTTTAGTGAAGTCTGCCAAGCTCTCATGACTTGATTCAAGTATCAAGTCACCTGTCCCACCAATCAAATATCCTTATCTTTCGGTTGGAGAGTCTTCCCTCCTCCCTGATTCCAGTCCCCAGTGCAGGCCACTGTCCCAGCTTTGTTAGGGGATAGGCAAATTGCTCAAGATCATTCAGTCTCGCCTACCAAGTCAGGTCTGCTTTCCTAGAGCAGTTAGCCCGCCTCAGCTCAGCTCAGGTGGCCTTTGGAAAATCCCTGGCTGTTACCAGATCATGGCCTTCAATTTTTTTTTTTTTTAACTGCAACCCTTAGTAAGAAATACATGTTATGTTATATCATAACCCAGTTCATAGGTGTGCATGGCCACACATACACACAAACGGACACAGAATTTCAACAAACAGTACTTACTTAATACTTAGCCCAATTATCTGATTCTTTTCCATTCTATTCTTTAATTTTTCATTTAAAAAAAATGTTTGTAGGCCGGGTGAGGTGGCTCACGCCTGTAATCCCAGCACTTTGAGAGGCCAAGGTAGGTGGATCACTTGAGCCCGGGAGTTTGAGATCAGCCTGGGCAACATGGTGAAACCCTGTTTCTACAAAAAAATACAAAAATTAGCCAGGTGTGGTGGTGCGTGCTTTTGTAGTCCCAGCTCCCAGCTACTCAAGAAGCTGAGGTGGAAGGATTGCTTGAGCCCAGGAGGTCAAGGTTTTAGTGAGCCCTGATCACATCAGTGCACTCCAGCCTGGGCAACAGAGTGAGACTTTGTCTCAAACAAACAAACAAACAAAACGAACCAAACAAAAGTCACAACTTGCAATTCATTCAGTTAATTTCAATACCTATGGGTTAAGATGAGCAGATTGAAATACACATTCAAGCCTAATCTCTGAATTATGCAGAGATTTTGAGAATATTCCTTCATTAGCCACAGCCATGTGTACCACACAGGAGAAACCAGGTTGACGGGCAAGTCGTGGTCCAAGGTCATCCATGGACCCTCACTGGTGAGAGATACTCCCTCACCAGAGAGTTGAGTGTATTGAGTCATATGATGAATGGGGCCACTGTAGTTTTAGAATAAAAATATGATTTACTTTCTTTTCTTTCTTTCTTTTTCTTTCTTTCTTTCTTCCTTTTCTTTCTGTCTTCCCTTTCTTTCTTTCTCTCTCTTTCTTTTCTTTTTTTTCTTTTTATTTTTTTGAGACAAAGTCTGGTTCTGTCACCTAGGCTGGAGTACAGTGGCACAATCACAGCTTAACTGCAGCCTCAACCCCTGGACTGAAGCGATCCTCCCATTTCAGCTTCCCGAATAGGTAGGACTGCAGACATGCACCAACACACCTGAATAATTTTTGTAATTTTTGTAGAGACGGGGGTCTCATCATTTGCCCAGGCTGGTCTGGAACTCCCAGGCTCAAGCGATCCACCCACCTCAGCCTCCCAAAGTTCTGGGATTACAGGCTTGAGCCACCCTGCCCAGCCAAGATTAGCTACTGAGAGCTTTCTATGTGCCAAGCATTGTTCTAAGCACTTTACACAAATTGACATATTTAATCCTCACAATACCACCATGCCATATGTAGTATTATTAATCCCTGATGTATGGACAGTTCGGGAATTTAACATCCAGAAAATAGTTACTAAGTATGGATCCAGGTATCAAAGCCAGGCAGACTGGCTCCAGAGCCCCCAGCTCTTCTGCATCACATGTACCTCCCCACTACAGCAGGCCTTCTCGGACCTTCCACGACTGGCTCACTTTGCCATCTTTTCCAAGGATAGTGTCCAGTGCTGAGCTCAGCAAGCTGTGGCCCGAATTCCACAGAGGACTTGGACTACAGCTGGAGCTCCAGTGTGGTCACCAATCCAGGTGATCATTTCATTAGATCGGTCCAGCAGAGCATTCGTTCAACACCCACTTACTAAGCCTTCAAACCCAGAAGGTCAGGGCTGGAAGACACTCCAGAAACTTCCAACTACTTAGGGACTTTCATACAGGGTAAAAGGGACACAGGGATCTCTCTACTCCAAGACTTCCACTTTTATCTGTTTCAGAGATAGAGTTTCTGCATAAGCTTATACTTGAACAAAATAGTCTTGCTGTTAAAACAAGTTTATTTTGGGGGAGGTGAGAGAAAATTTTAAGGAATTAGCAGTCTTTTGGGAAATAATTGATGAAACGTTTTTTAGAGTGGTAAAATACATATAATGTAAAATTTACCATGAATGACAGTGCAGTCACAGTATTGTACAATATTCACCACATTTTCATCTCCCCTACGGAAAATCCCATACCCGCTAGGCAGTGATTCCCCATTACCTTTTCTCCTCAGTTCCTGGAAACCACTAATTTACTTTCTGTGTCTGTAAAATTGCCTCTTCTGGACATTTCACATAAACAGAATCATATAAAATGTGGCCTTTTATGACTTGTTCTTTTACTTAGTATAATGTTTTCTTTTTTTTTTTTTTTTTTTCGAGACAGAGTCTCACTCTGTTACCCAGGAGGCTGCAGTATAGTGGCATGATCTTGGCTCACCACAACCTCCACCTCCCCAGTTCAAGCAATACTCATGCCTCAGCTTCCCTAGTAGCTGGGATTACAGGTGCATGCCACCACACCCAGCCTCACTTAGAATAATGTTTTCAATGTTGTAGCATGTATCTGTACTTCATTCTTTGTTATGGCTGAATAATATTCCATTGTTTGAGTACATATCTGTTTATCTGTTTATTAGTTGATGGATGATTGAATTGTTTCCACCTTTTGGCTGTTGTGAATAATGCTGCTTGCTATGAGCATTTGTGGATGCATTTTTGCTTGAGCACCTGTTTCAATTCTTTCAGTTATATTATTTCTATTTATTTATTTCTTATTGAGACAGGGTCTCAATCCGTCACCCAGGCTGGAGTGCAATGGCACGATCTTGGCTCACTGCAACCTCAGCCTCCTGGGCTCAAGTAATCCTCCTGCCTCAGCCTCCTGAGTAGTTGGGACTACAGGCATAAACCACTATGCCTGGCTTATTTTTGTATTTTTTGCAGAAAGGGGTTTCACCATGTTGCCCAGGCTGGTCTTGTACTCCCGGGCTCAAGTGATCTGCCCTCCTCAGCTTCCCAAAGTGCTGGGATTAAAGGTGTGAGCCACCGGGTGTGGCTAATTCTTTCAGTTATATACCCAGGAGAGGAATGGCTGGATCACAGGGCAATTCTTGTTTAAGTTATTGAAGAAGTGCCAAATTGCTTTCTACAGTGGATGCACCATTTTACATTTCCACCAGCAACATATGAGGGTTCTAACTGCTCCACATCCTCAACAACACTTGTTATTTTCCTTTATAAAAAAAATTATAACCATTCTAGTGGGTGCAAAAATAGTGTCTTATTGTGTTTTTTTATTTGAATTTCCCTAATGACAATGACACTAAGCATCTTTTATGTGCTTCTTGGCCATTGTATAACTTCTTTAGAGAAACGTCTATTCAAGTCCATTGCCCATTTAAAAATTGGTTGTCTTTTTGTTGTTGAGTTGTAGGAGATTTTCATATATTCTGGATACTACAAGTCCTTATCAGATATATGATTTGCAAATATTATCTTCCATTCTGTACATTGTCATTTCACTCTCTTAAAAGCATCTTTTGCTGTTTTTGATTTTGATGAAATCCAATTTATCTAATTTTTTCTTTTTTTTTCCTTTTATTTATTTATTTATTTATTTATTTTTTGAGGCAGAGTCTTGCTCTGTTGCCCAGGCTGGAGTGCAATGGTGCAACTCTGGCTCGCTGCAACCTCTGCCTTCTGGGTTCAAGTGATTTTCCCACCTCAGTCTCCTGAGTAGCTGGGTCTACAGGCACGCGCCACCACCCCCAGCTAATTTTTGTATTGTTAGTAGAGACAAGGTTTCACCATGTTGGCCAGGCTGGTCTTGAACTGCTGACCTCAAGTGATCTGCCCACCTCAGCCTCCCAAAGTGCTGGGATTACAGATGTGAGCCACCATGCCCAGCCTCTAATTTTTTCTTTTGTTGCTTGTGTTTTTTGTGTCATTTCTTAAGCCAATGCCAACTCTGAGGTCATGGACATTTACCTTTATATGTTCATGTAAGAGTTTTATGGTTTTAGCTCTTACATTTAGGTCTTTTGTCCATTTTGCATTAGTTTTTGTATATGGTGCAATGTAGGGTTCCAACTTCATTCTTTTGCGTGTAGGTATCCAGTTTTCCCATCATAATTTGTTGAAGAGGCTCTTCTTTCCCTTTGAATGGTCATAGTAGTCTTTGAAAATCAGTTGACCATGGATGTATAAATTTATTTCTAGACTCTTAATTCTATCTCATTTATCTGTATGTCTGTCCTTATGCCAGTACATGTACATGATGATTACTGTAGCTTTGTACGAAGTTTTGAAATCAGGAAGACTAAGTCCTCCAACTTAGTTCTTTTTCATGATTGTTTTGGCTATTCATGGTCCCTTACAATTCCGTATGAATTTTAGGATCATGTTGTCTATTTCTGCAAAAAGGCCTTTGGGATTTTGATAGAGATTGCATTGAATCTGTAGATTGCTTTGTGTAGTATTGCCATTTTAATATTAAGTCTTCAAATCCACAAACTTAGGATGTTTTCCCATTTATTTAGATCTTCTTTATTTTAACAATGTTTTCATTGTATTAGTCTCACATCTTCTTGGTTAAATATATTGTTAAGTATTCTATTTTTTAAAATTGTTTAAAGTTTTTTTTGAGACAGGGTCTCATTTGCTTGAGACAGGGTCTCATTCTGTCACCCAGGCTAGAGTGCAATGGCACCATCTGGGATCACTGCAACCTCCACCTCCCAGGTTCAGGTGACCCTCCCACCTCAGCCTCCCGAGTAGCTGGGACCACTGGCATGCCCCAGCACGCCTGGCTAATTTTTGTATTTTTTTATAGAGACAGAGTTTCACCATGTTGGCCAGGTTGGTCTCAAATTCCTGGGTTCAAGCCATCCGCCTGCCTCGGCCTCCCAAAGTGCTGGGATTACAAGCATGTGCCAAGGTGCCTGGCATATTCTATTTTCCACCCCCCTACAAAGTAATAGACCTTATTTTGGGAGGGAAGTTTTAGGTTTACAGAAAAATTAAGCAGAAAGTTCCAGTATACATCTTTAAAAAAAAATTTTTTTTGGTGTTATTATACACGAAATTGTTTTCTTAATTTTCTTTTTTGGATTGTTCATTGCCTTACATGTACAGAAATACAGCTGATTTTTGTGTGTTGATCTTGTACTCTGCAACTTTGCTGAATCCTTCTATTAGTTCTAATTGCTGTTAATATTTGACGCTTGCCCTAGTCCATGTACCGTCTCCCTGCCATTTAATTGTTGAAGAAACTAAGTGGCTAGGACTTGCCCAGGGTCCTGCTGCCTTTTGTGGCTGAGTTTGGGACAGGCTTAGCACTTTTTCCCTTCAGAGCTCTAACTCACTCCTTAAATTGAACCCCAATTTTTCAGTGTAATTTGCAGGTACAAATTTCAGCCAGTTGCCTCTACAAAGCCCCTGTCCATTCCTTCCAAATCCCTGATCTCTTCCTGTTCATTTGCCCCCATATGCCCATTATCGTGAGCCCAGTGTGGACTCCCACGCGGACCCAGGCCCCCAGCCCTGGCCACAGGGTCACAGAGATAACTCCGTGGGAAATTACACCCCAGGGCCCTTTGCTCCTGACTCCCCACGTGGAGCAGAGAACCACTCAGATGCGTGCTTCCAGCCCCCACCTCGGACGACCCGCTGTCCCCCTCTCACGGCTGTTTGCCCGGGCGTTCTAGGATGCTCTGGTATTAGAGCACCCTGCCTGTTCCTGGCCCCCTGAGCACCAACAAGCCCGTCTCAGGCCTCCAAAGCTCTGCATACGTTGCCCTGGCAAGGTCAGATCCTTTGGCTGCAACACGTCCGTCAAGAAGCCAGGCAAATGTAGCATGCAAACTAGGATCATTTTCGGGCGTTGGGGCCCCCCCGCTTGAAATCTGGTTTCCATGTTCACAAAACGCAGCCCGACTGGTGGAACTCGCGACTCCAGACGCAGAGAAGCTGTGGGCAGAGGCGGAGGCAGAGGGTGGGAATGCAGCCTGGCGTTGGAGTGGGGAGAAAGGGGAGGGAGGAACCGCGCGCCCAGGCCCTGCCCGGTTGCCTAGGTGACGGGGAGCGAGAGGAAGAAGTGGGGGCTGAGCTGATCCGAGCATTTCAGATCTTAATACCGAACAGCTCAGCCCCCAAGAGGGAGTAGGATGGAAGCCCCAAGCCAAGAGAGTCATCTTCATTATTTTACCCTGGTACCTAGTGTTCTGCTGCTCATGAAGAAACAGAATGTCAGTCCTGGAAAAGAGCTTGCGAAGTCTCCTTGCCCAGTGGTTTTCAAGCAGGTTTGTAGCTAAAGATTCTCGTTTCAAAGAAAAGCTTACCAAGAACCTCTGTTTGCAAAACAGACCTATAGGGAGCTAAGTCACCCCACTTCACCTTCCCAGATTGTGGAAAAACTCTGGTCTGGGCCCAAACCCGCCTTGTAGAGATGGGAAAACTGAGGTCCCCAGACAGGCACTGCATTGCCCAGGGACACCCAGGACATAAATTCGCTGCAGAACCAGGATTGGAAACGATCTCCCAGTGATCACCATAGAGCAAGCATGAAGAAGCGGATCCTTTGAAGTAGCTGGGAAGAGAACAGGCACACAGGATGTTTTAGGAACCTGGAGTTTCCAGACCTGCTGAGACAACACAATCCCCTTATTTTACAGACGAGGAAACTGAGGCCCAGAAAGGAGGCAGTGGCAAGTTAGTAGAGTGGTCCTAAGTGGAGTAATATTCCCTTAGAAAGAAGATGCATTTGAGCATTTGGCTTTTTGGCTAGCTCAAGCAATAAATCTTTGCTGAAATTCTGAGGTGCCAGATGGCGCAGGGGAGGAGCACTGGCCTGGGAGTTTCATCCCCCTCTGTTACTGACGAACCCCGTGACCTTGGGAGATTTATTTTAAAGAGTCAAAGGGATCATCCCCAGGTTTGTAAGAGGTCCAGAAGAGTAATAGGATTAAATGGTGCTTCAGAGTGTTTTATATTGTTTCTAAATGTCAGGGCCTCTTTGGGGGAAGGGAAGTAAGCACACTGCTCTTTAAAGACTGAGTTTGACAGTGGATTTTTTAAACGCTCTTTATTTTTCTTTTTCATTTTTCATGGCTAATTATAAAGTAACACATGGCCATTTCAGAAAATGTGTAAAGTACAGAAAATGAAAGGAAAAAAAAGCAGAAAGGAAAATCACCCATAAACACATCACCCAGAGGCAACCATTGTTATACATTGTTGTACATTTCCTTTCAGTCTTTTTTCTCTAATTTTTTTCTTGTACAGCGTAAATTGTATTTTTAATTATGTTGTAATTTTTAATAATTTCATTTAATTGTTTAATAATTAATATTAAACTTAGAATATTAAAGCTAAAGATCTGTCTGATCACCACCCACAGCCCTGGATTCTTTGATGTATTAATTTTCCAGACCATTTAATTTTTTTCCCACTTATTTACACTCATTTTTCATTTATTTATACCTATTTCACTTATGTAGACCCACAGGAAATGTACAGTGTAATAATAAATGTATATATATATTATATTGTATATGTGTTTTACACAATGGTATAATGTTTTCTCTGCAATTTGCTTTTTTCTTTTTTGCTCATTTGACACCTATATTATTCGATCTTATGTATAAGCCACTTTGTATCTACCCATTTTGTTCTTGATGAGCATATACATTGGTTCCAATTTTTTGCTACTGTGATAAATTCTACAATGAATAACCTTTGCATGTTCTTCTGCACAGGGGCTAGTGTTTCTCTGGTGGTAGATGCACGGAAGTAGAATTGCTGAATATGCATTTATTTACTTTTAATCCACACTGCCAAATTGCTCTCTAAAGCTACTGCGTATAATGAGCATCCTTGTTAGCTTATAACACTGCTTTGCTTGATTATAAGACTTCACTTTTTAAAAAAAACTTAAATTTTTTAGAATCTACTGAGTGAAAATAATTTATTTTTGTATTATTTTCCTGATTATTAGTATGATTAAGCATATTGTTTACTGGCTATTTAAAAAATTAGTTTATAGAGTTGCTTTATATATTTAGGCCACTATCTTTTTTTCTATATCTATCACAAGCATTTTCCTCAGTCTGCTGATTATTTTTTAATCTTGTTTGCAATGTCTTTTGACATGCAGAATTTTAAATACTTAATATGGCAAAATTTATGTATTTTCCTTTATAGATTTTTGTTTTTTGTTCAAAAAGATTTGATCTATGTTTTTCACTAATAATTTTAAGTATCTATTTACTTATCTTTTTTTTAAACATTAAAACATTGACTCCATCTGGATTTATTTTGGTGTATGTATGTGATAGGAATCTAATTTTGTTGCTTTGCATATGGGTCGTTAATTGCTTTAATACCAATTATTGAATAGTCTTTTTTCCACTGATTTTGAATACCAACTCTATCGTATACCAAATCCCCATATAAACACAGATCTATTTCCTGACCCTTTACTCTTTTCCATTTATCCATTTATCTCCTTTTCTATTTTTATGCAAATACTACACTGTTTTGACTATTGATTTATAATGTATCTTAACACCTGATGGGCAATTTACCCACTTTTTCTGTTTCATTGCCTTGGTTCTTCCTGTACGTGTACTCTTCCATATGAATTCATTTATGAAGGTCTGTGAAAAGTCTTTTGAGTAATTTGATTGTTATTGCATCAAATTCATACCTAGATTTTGAGAAATTCATCTCGAATATAGCGTCTTTCTATCCAAGAATCTGACATGTTGATTTATTGGGTCTTTTAAAATGTGTTTTAGTCAAGTTTAAAATCATCTTCATAAAGATCTTTTACTAAAATTTTTCCTAAAGACTTTATAGTCTTTGTTACTATTGTTTTTTTCCAATTACATTTTCTCATAGCTTATACTTGTAAGTAGAAAGGCAATTAATTTTGGTACATTGGTACTATTAATTCTGACAGTTTGTTCATTGGTTCTTTTAGGTCTTCTAGATAAGGCAACCAAATCTCATCTGTATATAATTAATGCTTTGCTTTGTCTTCTTCCCTTCTAATATTTATATGTCTATTTTGGAGGTAATCTTATTGCATGAAGTTGGGTATGATGAAGAAGGGGAATAGTGGGTATTCTAATCTTGCTCTTGACATTAATGAGAATACATCTAATGATGTACCTTGTTAGTAGGCTCAGTGCTGTAACAGAAAACTCCAATACCTCAATGGCCAAACACAACATACTGGATTAAGGTGGGCCCTAAATCCAATATGACTGGTGTTCTTATAAGAAAAGAGAAATTTGGACCCTGAGACAGACACACAGGGAGAATGCCATGTGATGACTGAAGCAGAGATTGGAGTGATGTGTCTATAAGCCAAGGATTGCTGGCAATCATCAGAAGACAGTAAGAGGCTAGGAAGCCACCTCCTTCAGTGAGAACATGGCGTCACCAACACTTTGATTTCAGTTCTAGCCTCCAAAACTATTAGACAATAAATGTCTATTGTGTTAAGCCACACAGTGTGTGGTAATTTGTTATGGCAGCCCTAGGGAACCAATGCAAAAGCTAAGTTAATTCATCATTAGTCTTTCTTGCTTTATAATAAGTGCAAGTAAGTTTATATATTTCCCTGAAGACTACTTTAACGTCATCTTAAAGTAGTACTTCAGTTAATTCTAATTTTATTGTAGTTTTTTGTCAACTCATTAATTATTTAGACCTGTGTTTTAAAACTTCTCGGTGTATACAAGTTTCTAGCCATCTTCCTGTTGTTGTTGACATAAAATTTTATCATTAAATGTTTTATATTATTTCACTTTACTTACTTACTTATTTTTTGAGATGGGGTCTTGCTATGTTGCTCAGGCTGGACTCAAACTCCTGGGCTCAAGCAATCATCCTACCTCCTCCTCCTAAGTAGCTGGGACTGTGCCCAGCTATATCACTTAAAAAATTTTTTTGGAACTTACTGTGCAGTTAAATACTTAGTCAATACTTAGTCAATTTTTATAAATGTTCCATTTGTATTTGTGAAGAATGTACATTTTCTATTCAAAGTTCTACATATATCCATTACATTGACAGGTCGTCTGTTCATTGCTGTGTTAAAGACTAGCTAATTGATGAACAAACTTGTTCCCCTTCCTCCTGGGCACACAACTAGGCTACATTTCCTGGACTTTTTGCAATTAGATGTGGTCTTGTACTGAGTTTTGGCCAATGGAGCATGAGCAGAAATTATGTGTGCCACTTCCAGGCCCAGCTTACGTGTGTTTCTCCTTTCTGTCTGTCACTGTGAATGCCAAGATCTCAACACACAGAGTGACCTTGGCAACTACATGTTGAAGGTGGCAGAGTTTCTATCAGCTTGAATTCCTGGCAGAGACCCTTCCTCCGTGCCCCACAACCAAACATTGAACTTTACATGAAAAAGAAATTAACCTCGATTGTCTAAGTGTTCAGCTACTCTTAGTTAAAAGTTTATTTGCTACAGTTGCTAGTGTGACTTAAACTAATACTGTTTTGCTCTTCAGATACTCCATACTTTTTTGTCTTCTTGATTTGTCAGTGTCTGATGAATGTGTGTGAGTCTCTCAATATAAATATAGGTCTAGGCTGGGCACAGTGGCTCATGCCTGTAATCTCAGCATTTTGGGAGGCAGAGATGAGAGGATCACTTGAACCCAGGAGTTTGAGACCAGACTGGGTAACAAAGTGAGACCCCATCTTTACAAAAACTAAAAAAAATTAGCCAGGTGCAGTAGTCTGTGCTTGTAGTCCCATCTACTTGGGAGGCTAAGGCAGGAGGACCCCTTGAGCCCAGGAGTTCAAGGTTATAGTGAGGTATGATCATGCCACTGTACTCCAGCCTGGGTGACAGAGCAAGAATCTGTCTAAAAAAAAAAAAAAAAAAAGACCGGGCACGGTGGCTCGCATCTGTAATCCCAGCACTTTGGGAGGCCGAGGTGGGTGGATCACCTCAGGTCAGGAGTTCAAGACCAGCCTGGCCAACATGGTGAAACCCCATCTCTACTAAAAATACAAAAATTATTCGGGCATGGTGGTGTGTGCCTGTAATCCCAGCTACTCAGGAGGCTGAGGCAGGATAATCGCTTGAACCTGGAAGGCGGAGGTTGCAGTGAGCTGAGATTGCACCACTTTACTCCAGCCTGGGTGACAGAGTGAGACTCCATCTCAAAAAAAAAAAAAAAATACACACACACACACACACACACACACACACACACACACACAGACACACACACACAGCTATATGATTCCAATTGTATACAAATTATAAATTATTTAGTAATCCATAAACTCTTGCTGTATATTTCAAAGCTATGTTGTTAGATATGTAAACTCGTGTTATAATTTTTTGGAAAAGTATTCCTTTTATCAGCATGAAAATTATTTTTGCTGATATTTGCCAGGTTTTAACCATTTTATTTATTCATGTTTTGGAAGCACCAGGGTCCACTAAGACATTTTATTTATAGGTATGTATTACACCCCTAGAAAAAGAATCCCAGGATTTTCCCTCACATGTGTTCTTGTCTTGCTTTTTCTTATGGTCCATGATGCCAGCTGAGGTTGTTAGTACAATGAATTGAAACTGGTGGGATGAAAGCAGGTTATTCTGCCGTTTTTCTAGATCTTTGAGTTGGACATTGATATGGTTTGGATGTGTGTCCCCCTCCAAATCTCATGTTGAAATGTGATCCCCAGTGTTGAAGGTGGGGCCCAGTGGGAGGTGTTTGAGTCATGGGGGCAGATGACTTAAGAATGGCTTGGTGCCCTCCTTGCCATAAGGAGTGAGTTCTGGCTCTGAGAGTTCATCGAGATGGGGTTGTTTAAAGGAGTGTGGCCCCCTCCCTCCATCCCTTGCTTCCATTCTTGCCATGTGATGTGCCTGCTCCCACTTCACCTTGTGCCATGAGTGGCAGCTTCCTGAGGCCTTCACCAGAAGCAGATGCCAGTGCTATGCTTCTTGTACAGCTTGCAGAACTGTGAGCCAAAATAAATATCTTTTCTTTATATATTACCCAGCCTCAAGTATTTCTTTATAGCAATGTGAAACGGACCAACACACATCAAATCTGGGGCTGATCACTCCACACTTGTTTAACCTGCCTGTGAGGTTCACTATTTTCTCAGCTCTGTGATCATCAATGGTTTCAAATCACCAATGTAGCCATGCTTCATCATCACAGTTAGAAACTGGATGATGACTTTGGAGAATGGCCTAATAAGAACCTGGCATTTACTCCTCTTCTCAGCATTGTTGATGCTCTTGAGAGCATCAACCAGGACATTCATGTGCACCATTATGGCTGCTGGGTAGCCTCACCCTCCCAAGCTCCCAGTAAAGCCCCAGCAATGAGAAGCTGCACTGCCCACCTGGCCACAAATCCCCAGTGCTGCCTGCCCCAGGCCAAGGCACTGTCTTAGTTGCTAAGAGGAGCCAGGCACTGCAGTGTAAGCCTGGGCTATCGCCTTTCTGGGTGGTTGAAAGTTCCAGCTCTCACCAGTGCTGCAGCCTGCACTTCATGGACCCGGGTCCCCAGAATGTGGAGCATGGGGTGTCTGGACGTGGCTCTCCTCTGTGCCTGTCCAGGATTCCTGCCCAGTGGGGCCCAGTGTCCTCGAAGAGCACTGAACCTGAGCCTTAGATTGCAGGATGGTGCCAATGACTGATGATCTTAACCATTTTGAAGTGTAAAGTTCAGTGGCATTAAATACATATGCATTGTTGCACAGCCATTACTACCATCCATTTCCAGAAAGTTTTCATCTTCCCCAACTGAAACTCTGTACCCATTGAATGCTAATTCCCCATTTTCCCCCTCCTGCCCTCCCAACTGCCATTTTACTTTTTGTCTCTATGAATTTCACTACCACATATAGATGGAATCATACAATATTTAGCCTTTTGTGACTGGCTTATTTCACTTAGCATAATGTCTTCAAGGTTCATTCATGTTGTAGCATGTGTCAGTTCTTCATTTTTTTTGCTGAATAATATTCTATTGTAACATTCTTTTCTTTAAAAAAACAACAGGTTGGGCTGGGCGCGGTGGCTCACACCTGTAATCCCAGCACTTTGGGAGGCCGAGGCAGGGGGATCACAAGGTCAGGAGTTTGAGACCAGCCTGACCAACATGGTGAAACCCCGTCTCTACTAAAAATACAAAAATTAGCCAGGCGTGGTGGTGCATGCCTGTAATCTCAGCTACTCAGGAGGCTGAGGCAGGAGAATCACTTGACCCTGGGAGGTGGAGGTTGCAGTGAGTTGAGATCACACCACTGCACTCCAGCCTGGGCAACCGAGCGAGACTCCATCTCAAACAAAAAAAAGGTTTATTAAGATACAATTCACATACCATAAAATTCACCCTTTTAAAGTATCTAATGATGGCCAGGCACAATGGCTCACACCTGTAATCCCAGCACTTTAGGAGGCTGAGATGGGCAGATCACTTGAGCCCAGGAGTTTGAGACCCAGCAACATGGAGAAACCCCGTCTCTACCAAAAATACAAAAAAATTAGCTGGGTGTGGTGGTGTGCACCTGTAATCCCAGCTACTTGGGAGGCTGAGGTGGGAGGATTGCTTGAGCCCATAAGGCAGAGGTTGCAATGAGCCTCGATTGAGCCACTGCACTCCAACCTGGATAACAGAGTGAAACCCTGTCTCAAAAAAATAAATAAAATTTAAAAATTAAGTATATATTGGGCATTTTTCATACATTTACAGAGTTGTCCAACCATTACCACTATCTAATTTCAGGACATTTTCATCACCCCTACAGCCATTAGCAGTCACTTCTCATTTTCCCCTCCCTCCAGGACCTGGCAATCATTAACGTATTTTCTGTCTCTGTGGATTTTCCCCTTCTGGACATTTCATGTAAATAGAATCATACACAGCTGGGCATGGTGGTGTGCACTGGTAGTCCCAGCTGAGGCAGGCAGATTCTTGGAGCCCCAGAATTTCCAGGCTGTAGAGCGCGATGATCGTGCCTGTGAACAGCCACTGCACTCCAGCCTTGGCAACATGGTGAGACACTGTCTCTGAAATAAGTAAATAAATAGGGTCGTACAATATATGGCCTGTTGTGTTTGACTTCTTTTGCTTATAATATTCCCAAGATTTACTTGTTATAGCATGTATCAGTACCTCATTCCTTTTTTATTGTTGAATAATATTCCATTGTATGAGTATACCACATTTTGTATATCCATCTATCAGTCGATGGACATTTTAGTTGTTTCCAATTTTTAGCTATTATGAATAGTGCTGCTATGAACATTTGTATACAGATTTTTGTGTGAACATATGTTTTCACTTTTCTTGGGTATGTACCAGGAGTAGAATTGCTGGATTATATAGTAACTCTATGTTTAACATTTTGAGGAACCGCCAAATAGTTTTCCAAAGTGGCTGTACTATTTTACAATTCCATCAGCAATGTATGAGGGTTCCAATTTTTCCACATCCTTGCCAATACTTTTTATTGTCTATCTTTTTTATTATAGCAAGCCTGGTGGGTGTAGTGAGGTGCCTCATTGTGGTTTTTATTTGCATTTCCCTAATGACTAATGTTGAATTCTTTTCATGTGCTTATTAACATTCATTTTTAATGCACATATGCAAGTATATTTTAAAGAACTAATTGGTATCTATGTCTTCACTGTCAAAAGACAAAATTACAACAAATTTAGTTTAAACATCTTAATTGGCTTTATTCGCATTTCTAGAATCAGGCAACACTTTATTCCACAAAATAGAATAAGTATTCTGATGAGCTGAGCAGAAGAGGTTGGTTTTTATAGGCAGAGAAGAGCTGAAGAAACCAGAAACAAAGAATGAAAAGTGGACTGGTAATTTCAAAGTTAACTTTTTTTGTAAGGCAGGGACAGAGAGAAAGAATAATGGAAAGATAACTGATTGGTTAACTTCAGGTTACTTTTTTGGTAGGGATTAAAGTGGAGGGAACTTCATTATCAGCTGATTGTAACTGGCCTATTTGGGGAATTGGCTGTTATCTCTCTCCTCTTGTTACCAAAAGGTAACAGGTCTAGGTCCTTGGTCTAGGTCCTGCTGCTCACAGCACAGAAAGCCAATCACTGAGGCAACAAGTGTTGCCAAGAAAGAAGGATTTAACTGAGTGCTTCAGCTGAGGAGAAAGGAGATCAGTCTCAAATCCATCTCCCTGATTGACTAAAATTAGGGGTTTATATAACAGGGAAGAAATGTAACTACAAGTGGGAAAACAGGAACTTGGGGTAAGGACACAATCATGATGAATGAGGGGCCTGTCATCTCATTGTCTGAATACTATGATCTCTTGAATTTCATTTATTTGATACTTCTTGAGAAGCCAGGGGTTTCTTTCCTGAAGAAGTAACTCATAAAACAAATGTAAGTTTCAAGCTTTAAGACCAGAAGTGTCCATTTCTATGTTTATCAAAAAAAATCTATGGGACTGTTGGGTCGGTTTCATCCTGATTTCTCAGAAGGTCCGATAACAACTTACTTTCTGTTTGGTGAGATGGAACTTTAGCATGGGTGACTCCATTTTGGTTTTTAGCCTGGTCTGTTGAGGCCTAGGGCAGGAGCTTTGTTCAAAACAATGGCCTCCCATAATTATTTTTTACCATCACCCAAACAAGGCAAAAATATTAACAGGAAGCTTAATTTCATTACCTACACTTTTTGTGGAATGTTCCTATGCATACTCAGTATGCTAACCTCAAATTTTAGTTCCAGGTTGTTATAACTTTTCAGGAAGTTATTTAGATAAAAATAAGATTTATCCAATCATTTTAAGAAATTCACAGCTGAGTGTGGTGGCTCATGCCCATAATCTCAGCACTTTGGGAGGCCGAGGCAGGAGGATTGCTTGAGTCAGGGAGTTCAAGACCAGCCTGGACAACATGGTGAGACCCTGTTTCAACAAAAAATAAAAAATAGCTGGGCATGGTGGTGCATACCTGTGGTCCCAACTACTTGAAAGGCTCCCAGCTACACCCAGGATTGCTTGAGCCCAGGAGTTCAAGGTTGCAGTGAACCATGTTTGTGCCACTATACTCTAGTCTGGGCCACAGAGAGAGACCTTGACTCAATAAAAGAAATTCACCTTTGGTTTTTGCATGCCACTGTTTCCTCTTGGGTTTTTTTCTTAACTAGAGTACAACATCTAATTGCTTTTCTTTTTCCCCAAAAAGGATCTGGAAGGGAAGGAGTGAGTAAATTTTCTGAGTATTTTTATGTTTGAAAATACCTGTATTTCATCCTCACATTTAAATATAATTTGGCTATAAAATAATAAACTGAAATATCCCTTACTTTAGCATTTTGAAGGTATTGAATTTATGTTGCTAAAAACATCTGATATTATTCTTTTCTAGTGGGTACATCTAATTTTTTTTTCTCTGAGTATTTAGAATTTTTTCTTTATCTTTGATGTTGTGCAGTTTCACTATGATGAGTCCAGATATGGGTTAAAAAATCATTTTATTGGTACCTAGTGAAACCTTTCAATCTGAGAACCTACTTTTTAAAAAATACTGGAAAATCTCTAGTTATTATTTCTTTAAATGATACTTTCTCCCTGTTATCTCTGGCCTGTAATTCTAGAACTCTTATTAGATGAATATTGAATCTATTCGCTATATCTTTACCTTTTGTTTCTTTTTAAAATCCATCTATCTTACCTCGTGTTGCATTCTGAAAGAATTCCCATACCACATCTTCCAGTTCCCTGATTCACCCTTTAACTGTGTTCATTCTGCTACTAGCCCATGTATTTTTTATTTCAATAATTATATATTTTATTACAAAATTTCTGTTTCTTGTTTACAACCAGCTATTCCTGTATCATGAATAAAATAGTTTCTTATCTCTCTGATGATTTATAATCACATTTATTTTTAAGTCTAGTTCTGGTTTTCCCTATTAACTCTCTTTCTTCAGGTGTGCATTTGTCTGTCTGCTGGATCTGTGATCTCTTTTTTATAGTATTGCACTCCTCATACATTTGGTGATCCTTGACTGTGTGCATTTTTGAGTTGCAATGTCTTGTTAGGCTGACAGCTGCCTTTGGTTGAGCTGCCTGCGTATAGAGAAGAGCAAAACAGTTACTGAGCTTGTGCTCCATACAATGTTGATAGGCAGGACCTGCTGCTAGGTGGGAAGCTCAGCAGCTGGTCTTTTAGGCTTGGATGTTTCTCATTCCTCCCAGATTTTGACAGCCACTCAATACATGACCCCTTCTCATTAATCCAAGTCCTTGCCCCCTAAACTCTTACATGCAGGGTAGGTGGAGAAATCCAAGGCTGATAGGCCTGGCTGCTCCTGCTACAGGTCCCCAGTTAATTCCCTTGTCAATTTCCCCGGAGTATCTTTTGTTCCAACTTTCTTCCATCACCTCTGGACATGGGACATTTTAGTGTTGCTCCTCCTTTTGAGGTGGTTCACTGCAGCTACTGTATCCTGGATTAGAAGAAAAAATTTTTCATTTTGCTATAAAGCATATTATTAGGACAATAATGAGTTTATGTCTATGGATTAAGTAATGGTGATATGGTGTCATATCATCACTAATTTCCTGATTTTGATTATTGTCAGGTTTAAAAAATCTCTATTTTTAGAAAAAACACATTAAAATATTCAGGGATAAACAAACCAGAACACACACACACACACACGTACATATTTTTATGCCATTAAAAACTCTTCCATAAACATCTATTGTAAGGCCTGCCTAAGACTCCACTGGCTGGGTACATTATAAATTGCTTAATTATGACCTTCATTTTGCCATTTCTATTATTTCTCATTTGTCTCTATGACAAGTAATCCTGAAATGAACACTCATATTTAATACTTTGTCTACATTTCAGATTTTCTTCCTTTGAATAAATCCACAGAAATGTTAACTACTGCCTAGGGGTATGAACATTTTAAGATTCTTGGGCCAGGTGTGGTGGCTCACACCTCTAATCCTAACACATTGGGAGGCCAAGGAGGGAGGATTGCTTGAGCCCAGGAATTCGAGACAGGCCTGGGCAACATGACGACACCTCACCTCCACAAAAAATACAAAAACTAGCCAAGTTTGGTGGTGTATGCCTGTGGTCTCAGCTACTCAGGAGGCTGAGGTAGGAGGACTGGTTGAGCCCAGGAGGTTGAGGCTGCAGTGAGCTGTCATCACACCACTGCATTCAAGCCTGGGTGACAGAGTGAGACTTTGTCTCAAAAAAAAAAAAAAAATCCTTAATACATACTTGATTAATGTGAATTGGAATAACTCAATCATGTTCGTGCATATTCTCATTCATTTCATTTAAAAGTTTTGCTAATTTGAGGAGGAAAAGGGAAATTATATTTCATGTGGTTTTAATTGGCATTTCCTTTATCCCTAGAGGGGGTGATTTTTTTTCTCTTAAAGTAGTGGATTTTGTAAGTGTCTGCTCCTGATTCCTGAGGGGATTTGTGACAGTCACATATTCCTCTCAGGGTTGGGAACAGCAAAGCTGTTTGTAACTTCTAAGAAGGAATACATGGTGATTATCATACTAGAACATGCAGTCAAATCACTTGTGACATATCCATATTACAGCACAAGATTAAATTGACAATTTATTTAGACTCCTAGAATGAGAAAACACAATATCCCCAGGGAAGGATAAAGAGTGGGTGACAGAAGGAGGTAATTTCTTTGCCTGCTTGTTTACCTACTCCCCTCTTTTCTTCCTCCCATCTCTCTTCCTTATATTATATGCATATATAATATATTGTATATAGATATACATCTAATGTGTACATTCTCATATATATTATAATTATAATGGAATTATAAATAGTCCACGATAATATAATATATGCATGATGTTTCCAGGCATCAAGAAGATTTACAGCTATAAAGCCAGCTGTCTTTCCTCTGGGGCATATACTGTAGTGAAGGCAAGAAGACACATGCCTCAGGATTGCAATGCAAGGGGGCTAAGCCTGGCTTCAGCACCTTTACAAGCATTCTCACCTTACCTACCAACCTGAGCTCCACCTTTTCTCTGAAACCCTCCTTGCTTTTCTTGCTCAGCCCCTTGCTGTGCCTGGAATTCCCTTATCTTATTACCTCTCATCTAACCTAATCATCCTTCAAGGGCTGCTCAGATGCCACCTCCTCCAGGAAGCCTTCTCTGATCCCCCACTCTTAGATGCAAGGCTGTCTCTTTCTGCACGCTCCACCTCTCCAATGGGCTTGGCACTTTAAACTTGGCATTGTGGCTGTTGCTGTACTTGTCTTGTGTCCTCAATTAGTTCTAAACTCCTAGAGGGCAGGACCTGATCTGATGCAGCTGTGTATCCCCATGTTACATACCTCAGCTCCTAGCATAGAAAAGGCAAACTGTAAACCTTCTGATAAAGGAGAGAATGAACACATCTATACAGTGTCCTTCAATTTCACAGTTTTCCCACATTATCTGCAATGTGTGCCTTGTGTGTACCAAATGGGACTAAATGTTAAATGAGCACCCCTTGGTGACTGCACAGAGGTTGGTCCATGGGCAAATTCCCAAAATGAAAGCAGGAACTGGGCATGTGAGTGTAGAATGGGCACAGGACTGGGAATCAGGAAGGTGCCGGGTTTCTAACCCAGCTCGGCCTCTACCCAGCTGTGTGACCTTGGAAGTTCATTGCCTCCCCTCTAGGCTTTGGTCTACCCATCTGTAGAATGGGACTTGGGGGTGACCTCCAATGCAAGGGTCTTTCCTTCTTACACATTCGCCCTTCTAGCACAGAGTGTGTGTCAACTGCCCTGGCAGCCCCTGAAGGCTCAGTATTCAGAAAAGAGAAAGTAGCTGGGAGATACCAGGGCTGACATGTGCTCTCTGTTTTCTAGAAAGCTATGGAGCTTCCATAAAGATATATTTCATGTGAAACCTTTCCCCTTTCAGATTTCATAAGTTATTTTATTTACATACACTTATATACATGTGGCCTGTCTTAAAAATTAGTCATGAATGAAAGGCAACCCTCAGGCACAGCCCAGAAGATTAACTGTCAAAATGTTAAGATGAGTTCATTTTCTATGGAAAAAAATGTAAATGCATAAGAAAGGACAGAGAAGTTTCCACACCTAACTAATAATAATGGTCTCCTTTGGGGAGGTGGGGAGGAAACTGAGGTTAGGGGCTCCAAAAAAACTTTAGTTTTATCAATATTCAATTTTGTAAGGAGGATATGCATATAATTTTATGATTAAAAATTAAATAATAAGTTAAAAGGCCCAAGTGGTATTTAATGCTGCACTAATATAATTTTGAGTCTTGATACCTGTATGGGTATTTATCTTTATTTTTATTTCCCCAGTTCCCTCTCTCTCTCTCCTGTCTAAATGTGAGGATTGGAAATCATTTCTAGCAAGAAGAGCCTGATTAAATAAAGGTGCTTGATACGGTTTGAGTCTGTGTCCCCACCTAAATCTCACGCCAAATTATAATCCCCAGTGTTGGAGGTGGGGCCTGGTAGGAGGTGTGATTGGACCATGGGGGTGGGTTTCCCGTTTGGTGCTGTTCTTGTGACAGTGAGTTATAAGATCTGTTTTTGTTTGTTTGTTTGTTTGTTTGTTTGACACAGGGTCTCACTCTGTCGCCCAGGCTGGAGTGCAGTGGCACCATCTTGGGTCACTGCAACATCCACCTCCCGGGTTCAAGTGATTCTCATGCCTCAGCCTCCCAAGTAGCTGGATTACAGGCGTGCGCCACCACACCCAGCTAATTTTTGTGTTTTCAGAAGAGACGGGGTCTTGCCATGTTGGCCAGGTTGGTCTCGAACTCCTGGCCTCAAGTGATCCCAAAGTGCTGCAATTAGAGACATGAGCCACCATGCCCGGCCAACATCTGGTTGTTTAAAAGTGTGTAGCATCTCTACCGTCTTTTTCTTTCTCCTGCTCCAGCCATGTAAGACGTGCCTGCTTCTCCTTCACCTTCCCTTATCATTGTAAGTTTCCTGAGGCCTCCCAAGCCATGCTTTCTGTACAGCCTGTGGAACCATGAGTCAATTAAACCTCTGTTCTTTATGAATTACCCAATTTCAGGTATCCCTTTATAGCAGCACAAGAATGGACTAATACACTGCTTTAATTTACAAGAACACTTTGCAAGAATTAGGACTCCTATCTCCTAAGATTATATATTTGCATGGAAAAGAAGCAGGTTGCTTGAAGAAAAGAATCAAGAATCAAAACTTTGCAATGAAGGATAAACTTGAAGTAAGAGTAATAAAATAAAGAATGTGGCTGGGCACAGTGGCTCACACCTGTAATCCCAGCACTTTGGGAGGCCGAGGTGGGTGGATCACGAGGTCAGGAGATCGAGACCATCCTGGCTACCATGGTGAAACCCCGCGTCTACTAAAAATACAAAAACAAAATTAGCCAGGCGTGGTGGCAGGTGCCTGTGGTCCCAGCTACTTGGGAGTCTGAGGTGGGAGAATGGCGTGAACCTGGGAGGTGGAGCTTGCAGTGAGCCAAGATCGCACCACTGCACTCCAATTCCAGCCTGGGCAACAGAGTGAGGCTCCATCTCAAAAAAAAAAAAAAAAAAAAAAGACGAATGCAGTTCAGGAAGAGGAGGTTGCAGACATACTTACAGAAGAGGTACCATGCTTTCTGGGACTGGGCATCAAGCCTGCTTCTGAAAGTCCTGGCAGCCAGGGAGGGAGAAAGAAAAATGCGATTTCTTCCATAATGCTTCTCATCAGAAAGAAGAATGCATTATAATTATACTGAGGGGCAAAGCTTGCCATGAAATGCTAAAAGAATTTTATGTAGGTATCATTATTATTGTCCCATGAAGAAACTGAGGCTCAGAATGATTTAGCATCTTGCCTAATATCCCCTAGCCAGCAAGTGGGATGGCAAGATATTAACATGGTGCTTTTCCATTAATTATCTTTTTCAATCCTAGTGACAGCAGTAAGAAATAGGCATTATTGTCCCTGTTTTAGAGATAAGGACATGGTAGCTTCCAAAGCTTGATGTGCTCAAGGGCATATAGGGAAAAGGCAAACTTGGATGCAGGCCCACATCTTAGGACTTCAGTGCCAGGAGGTCACAAAAGGCCTCTGCAGCACCTCCTCTCCCATTATCATGCCCTCTCTACCCCTCCAAGCCCCTATGTCCCAATACTCAACTGCTTGCTATTCTGCAGACACACAGTCCTTTTTGCCTACAATTCCCCATCACTGGAGTGCCCGTCATCACTGCCCTTCTTGGAAAAGCCTTCTCATTCTTCAACATCTCAATCAAATTTCATTCTTTCTTTGCTCTCCCTTGTATTGATGATCATAACATCATTTGAGCACTTCTCAGTATGCACTGTATTTTTATATTTTAAAAGTATTGTTAGTTGGGGGAGGTAGCTTAGGCCTTGTAATCCCAGCATTTTGGAAGGCCAAGGTGGGAGGACTGTTTGAGCCTAGGAGTTCGAGGCTAGCCTGGGCAACGTAGCAAGATCCCCATCTTTACAAAACATTTAAAAATAAACCAGGTGTGGTGGTGCATGCCTGTGGTCCCAGCTGCTCTGGAGGCTGAGGTGGGAGTACCACTTGAGCCCGGGAGGTAGGGGCTGTAGTGATCTGTGATCACACCACTGCACTCCAGCCTGGGTGACAGAGCAAGACCCTATCTCAAAACCATTGTGCTGCTTTTTGAGTTGCCATCTGCCATGGAACAATCACCGAAATGCAGATTTTCATAAAAAGTTTTACAGAGAAGACCATCCACTCTTGAGGTTGAACCCTCAGATATGATGAAACATGCAAAGGTCAAGATCAGGAGAAGGAAGGAATTCCTCCTGATCAGCCTTTGCTGATCTTTGTTGGCAAGCACCTGGGAGATTGTATTCATCCGTTCTCATGCTGCTGTAAGGACATACCTGAGACTGGGTAATTTATAAATGAAAGAGGTTTAACTGACTCACAGTTCCACAGGGTTAGGGAGGCCTCAGGAAACTTACAATCATGGCAGAAGGGAAAGCAAACACGTCCTTCTTCAAATGGCGCAGCAAGAAGTGCAGAGCAAAGGGTGGGAAAAGCCCCTTAAAAAACCATCAGATCTCGTGAGAGTTCACTATCATGAGAACGGCATGAGGGTAACCACCCCGGTGATTCAGTTACCTCCCACAAGGTCCCTACTATGACACATGGGGATTATCAAGACTACAGTTCAAGATGAGATTTGGGTGGGGTCACAGCCAAACCATATCAGAGATTAACATGCTTTGTCTGTCTACCACATTTGCAAAGAGTCCACTCTCCACCTTGTGTTGAGATTTCACAATGGTGTTAAGAAAATGAAGTCTTGTTGGCCGGGCATAGTGGCTCACGCCTGTAATCCCAGCACTTTGGGAGGCCGAGGCGGGCGGATCACGAGGTCAGGAGATCGAGACCATCCTGGCTAACACGGTGAAACCCCGTCTCTACTAAAAATACAACAAATTAGCTGAGTGTGGTGGTGGGTGCCTGTAGTCCCAGCTATTCGGGAGGCTGAGGCAGGAGAATGGCATGAACCCGGGAGGTGGAGCTTGCAGTGAGCTGACATCATGGGCCACTGTACTCCAGCCTGGGCGACAGAGCGAGACTCCCTCTCAAAAAAAAAAAAAAAAAAAAAAAAAGAAAATGAAGTCTTATGCAACTCCCATGGAGACCAAAGAGAAAGAAGGTTAAGCTGGCTGTCCTGAAATACCATAAGGTGGATGAGAATGGCAAAATTAGCTGTCTTTGTAGGGAGTCCCCTTCAGATAAATGTGGTGGTGACATTTTTAAGGCCAGTCACTTTGACAGACATTATTGTGGGAAATGTTGTCTGACTTATTGCTTCAGCAAACCAGAAGACAAGTAATTATGTATGAGTTAATAAAAGACATGAACTAAGAATAAAACAAAATAAATAAAAACTCTTGTCCTCTCCAGATTCTGAGTTCTGTGAAGATCTGGATTTTATCTGAATCATCTTTATATGTCCAGTGCCTAGCATTGTGTCTGGCACATAGTAGGTATTCAATAAATGTTTGCTGAATAGATATGTAATATCAATGAAACTGCTCTTGTCCTGGATGGTGAAAGGCACACCATGACATTTGACAGTATGCCTATCCCAGAATAACTTATAATTTCATTGAAAATATGAGAAGTGACACCCATGAAGAAATTAGAGAACAAAATAGGTATAGTCAGATGCCAAATTGTGTGGTTTAAATTCTGAGTGCTGAGGGGGAAAAGAAAGATGACATCTTTGGGGTGCTAGAGGGGGCTTTGGGGATGTGAACCCCCAAGGTGTGGGATGAAGTTCCCCCTGTAGCAGGTTCCATGATAGCTATGCAACAGCATTAGTTGCTCAAATAAATTGAAGAAAGGCTGTTTCTTTGATACATTGATGGGCAGAGTGACTCTCAATGGGACCATGGAATCTTAGACCCTTTAGTAAGAAGGATAATAAAAATTGTTTTGCCAAACAAAAAAGGAAGGGGAAGCCCAGAGAAATTCACCTCTGTTGATTTCAACCAATGTTCTTTTTGTAAAATTTAATTTGTGTAAAATGTTTGAAGTATCTTAATGCATGATTTAAATTTTAATAATTTTAATGTCTATGATTGAAGGTTAAAATTTGATAAGCAGTTTAATTTCTAAGCCTGATATTTCTATTTTCTCATAAAGTAAAATATGGGATTAAAGGCAGGACAGACTCACCCTTCCTGGTTTGTGATTGAGAAGGTCACTGATGGTCATAATTGCCTCCTTTTTTATGTGCTGTTGCCCTGCTGAGACATTTCTTGAAACACTGCATACTGTACTCACCCAAGGTTTCTAAAGCTGTCAATGTCAATTGCTTTTGTTCTTACCCTAACACATGTTGTCACATGAGAAACATAAAGCCTTTCTTGTGAAGATAAGGGGAGCTGTTATGGGTGCCTAAAAAGACTTGGAGATTAAGGATACCCTCTATGACAGTCAGGTCATGGCAAGAAGCAGAATGCACCCTAGATGGATCAAATGAAGACACTTGAAAGAAAAATATACTTACACATGAGCAGAGAATAGGGCACCAACAGTGGATGTTAGGGCACTCAGAGACTAGCATCTGAGGGCCGGGGGGAGGGAAGCTGTTATTACCTTTAAATCTGAAGGAACAAGGAGAGTAAATAGTGTTACTGGAGCCCAGTATGAGCTGCACCAGGAAGAAAGGAACCACCCAAGAGGAGCTGTAGGTATGGGGGGTGGCAAATACTGCCAAAGACAGGCATGATATCAGGGAGACGGAGAGGGAGAAAAAGATTTGGTCTCACTCTCTTCCTGTCCCCAGTCTCCTGTTAATGTCCCCCCTGGCCATACCCAACCAGAAATGAGCTGTCAAGGGAGGCCAGGAAGTGCATCCACAGAGGTCAGACTTTGTGGCATGGAGCAGGGCAGAGAAGAGCAGAGAATAGATCTGAGTAGGGTGTGTGTGTGTGTTGCCAGGGAGCAGGGGGTGGCCAGCCAGGATGTTCTGAGAGCCCAACTAGAAAAAGCCACACATGATGGATGCCATCAGCTACTCTGAAGCAACTCTCGTCAGGTAACCAAAGGTTGAGCAGACCCAGGATTCCACTCACAGTGCTTTGGATATTATTCTTGGGAAGCAGAACTGGAATATAATTTCAGTTAAGGAACTCTGATTGAAAATTAATTGCATTGTACCCAATCTGGGAGTTGTAAGAACTCTCAGTCGGAGTGTGGACAGCTGGGGTGAGAAGGCTCGGAGAGCAAGAATTTGGCCATGTGTCTCCAACACTATCCAGGGGAGAAGGTAGCCTCACTATAAATCCCCTTCAAGCCTTCCCCCAAAGGGGAGTGAATGCATTAGACTGTCATAGCTCAGTGATATCTGACATGAAGACCATTCGTTTCCTCTCATGGCTCTGATTCCAGAGTCCCCAGAAGCCTTGTGTTTCGCATTTGACATCTCATCAAGCTCTGTGCTGATTAGCCCACAAAGGGTTCTGATTCTCTTGACAGCTATAACTCATTGTAAATTAATAAATTGGCGTCTGGTGTGTCTGATGAACTAGAGCATTCTGAATCAGGGCTTTATATCTCCTCAGTCACCTTCTGCTTCATCTTCAGGGAACAGTCACACCTAGAGTCAATAACTCAGTGTCTGAAGCTCTGATGAGGAGTACCAGATTTTAAAGTGAGGACTTTGCCTTTCTGCACAACCTCGCCAGGCAGCCTCACCAGAACACGTCTTTATTTCACTTTTCCAGCTGTAGTGGGAAGCTCACAGTACGTACTCCACCTGCCTTTTCAATGCTTGTTCCTAGGAAAGTTTAGAACCCAAGGTTGTAAGGGGACTGTGAGACTAGCCATTCCATTCCCCTCTATCCCCGGCCCAGATCATTTTTTAGAATAGGAAGGAGCATGATGAGTGGATGAATGCATGCATGAACGGATGCCTGGATGGATACAGTGCATGGATGGAGATATGGCTGCATGGCTGCACAGATGAAGGCGTGGATGCATAGATGTTGCACGGATGTATGGACGGTGCTGTGGCCAGAGCTGCTCTTCAACACACACTCTGTTCTTGTTGTGGCAGAGGCTTGGGTGCCCTGTGCCACTGCTGCAGCCATGTTGTTGTATATTTCCATGCATATTATTAGTGCCCCACCTCGAGCATCTCCTTTTTCTGCTTCAAATCATTCTCCAAGGCTGCAGAAACTCAGCCTAAGTGCAGAGCAAGCAGGAAGTGCAGAGGAGTCAACATCCTCAGGGGTAACCCTCAACCCATGATGGATGAAAATCCATGCTTAAATGTTCCAGCCTCCCATCCTTCAAATGAACAATTCTGAGATACATTCTATATGATTCCTCAGAGGTTCCCCAGCAGGACTGACCTGCCCACAACAGTAACCAACTCAGCATCACGCCCTTTACTGGCTTTTCCTCCTTCCCTGCCTCACTCTCCCCATTCCCTCACTCCTGCTTCCTGGGATCATCTCCCCCCAAATGCTCAAATCCTTGTCTAAGGCTCTGCTTCCAGGAGAAATGAAACACTGGTCAAACTGGTCTATTTCTCTTCCTCTGGAAGGAAGATGCTGGTATTTATTCATGCATATATGCATTCCTCCTTTCCAGATGAGCAAATTAAGGCTGAGAAAGATTAAGGAACTTTCCCAACTTCACAAGACAATAAGTGACATTGCTGAGCTAGGTGGATACCAACCTATAGGACAATCCTTAGTTGTGGGCCTGCAGAATCTCACAGCTGGAAGGACTGAGGACTCAGAATCACCTAGTGCAATGTTTCTCAACCTATTATGACCTTCCCAAAGAGCCTTTTAAGACTTTTCTTTCCTAATTACCCCCATGACATTTTAATACTAAAAATGTATTGCATATCTATCTATGGACTCTCTCTCTGTGTGTGTGTGTGTGTGTGTGCTTAGCTAGATATTCTTTATAATGTTGACAATTTTAAATAATTTTCAGCAGTTGATATAATTACTGATGAGTTGACTCACTTAGAAGAATGAAATAGTAAAATATAAATTATTTTTATTTATTTCTCAAGGCTTAAGTTACACACAAAAGCACTGAGGATCAAACATAAGCAACACCCACAAGGCAGCTAATGGCAGCCAATAGTCACACATAAACCAGCTGTCATGATGGAACTTTCTCATGCAGCAAGCAATGAAAAGAAAGTCCCCACATCCCAACCATCTATTCACCATAGCTTTGCAGCACTGATCTTGCATGCATTTTGCGTATCTCCCATGAACTTAACATCAATGCTGTTCATTTAATACCCAAGAAAATCCAATTAGAGAAATAAGTACTAAGGAATAAGATTTTTTTGCCTGGTATGGTTGCACTTTGGCAGGCTGTAAACTATTGTAATATCTAAGATTTTTTTTGCCTCCACAAGAATCATGTTTCACCCCCTTGGGTGAGCTGAGAATATATGATTTAGTCCAACACCATCATTTTCCAGATTAGAGGGACACTGAAGGCTAAAGGTGCAGTCACATGATGAGACAAAGCCGAATGGAGTGAAAATCAGATCTTCAGACTCCAGGCACAGAGCTCATTTTAAATTACCCAAGAGGCGGAGTGCGGTGGCTCACGCCTGTAATCCCAGCACTTTGGGAGGCCTAGGCAGGCAGATCACCTGAGGTCAGGAGTACAAGACCAGCTTGGCCAACATGGTGAAACCCTGTCTCTACTAAAAATACAAAAACTAGCCAGGCATGGTGGCGGGCGCCTGTAATCCCAGATACTTGGGAGGCTGAGGCAGGAGAATCGCTTGAATCTGGGAGGCAGAGGTTGCAGTGAGCTGAGATTGCGCCACTACACCCCAGCCTGGGTGACAAGAGCAAAACTCCATCTCAAAATAAGTAAATAACCCAATAACCTTGCTCACCAGTCAATATGAATTAGGCCTAGGCTCAGCTAGTCTTGGTGCTTTCCGGCCCTCAATTTTTGTTGGGGAATAAAAAATCTTCATTTCACTGTGGAAGGTATGGTGAGTATTAAGCTGTGTTATGGTGTCTCCCTGACCCCATTTCCACTGGAGCATACAAAAGCAGAGAGCTAATTATATGATAGTAATTACCTGGAAGTTATATGTTTATTGGTTTTCCATTAGTGGATACTATTTTTGAACTCTTCATTGTTACGCTGTAGCGACAGGAGTCACACTGTCTCTACTCCAAATGTCCCCTCCAATCTCATGATTAGCAGGCTTTTTACATGGGGCCATTGCTGGCAGCATGGGACACCCCCAGGGTAGGGAAGGGAGGTTTGACTCAGTCCATACAGGAGGCCCCGGAGGTCTCCACCCACATTCACGGGCACCTCACTTGAAAAGAGCCTTTAATAATAAAGTACTCAACATCTGGTCTAAATGAAGCATATTCTTCTTTGCCCTTGGATACTGAGAATCGTATCCAATAGGAAGGGGCCTCCCCTGTCACCAGATATATTTAGGTATCCTTCATTATGTGCCTTGGTTAATTGTCCCTTTCCTTTTTTTTTCCTTGAGAAGGGGTCTCGTTCTGTCACCCAGGCTGGAGTGCAGTGGTGTGATCTTGGCTTACTGCAACCTCTGCCTCCCAGGTTCAAGCAATTCTTTTGCCTCAGCCTCCCAAGTAACTGGGACTACAGGCGTGTCCCACCATGCCTGGCTAATTTTTGTATTTTTAGTAGAGACGAGGTTTCACCATGTTGGCCAAGCTGGTCTCGAACTCCTGACCTTGTGATCCATCCACCTTGGCCTCCCAAAGTGCTGAGATTACTGGCATGAGCCCCCGCAGCCTGGCCTAATTGCCCCTTTTCTACCAGCTCTTCTTACAACAGAGAGATCCTGAGCCTCGCTTGTAATTATAGTGAGGAAATATTTCTATGAGCTTTTAAAAGGGAAGCCTAAACTGGGTCAAAATGTTGAAGGTGATAGGTCAGGGAGCAAGGGTCAATACTAGCTTTACTCTGATGAGTTGATTGCTAGGGGCTTTGAGTGTCTTTTGCCAAATTTGAGGGCCCTCTCCTAGAATTCCACTATCAGCAGCTCATCCTATTGTTATTATTGTTACAACTGAGATTGATAGACATCTGTGGAGGATTTTACAGTCTGCAAAGTGCCTTTTACATGAAGTACATCACTTATCTTCACTGCAAATGCTGAGGGCAAGTTAGATGACTTGGCCCTACTTACTGCACTGTTAAAATGCATCTCTTCACTCCTCCAGAAGGGCCACAGGGCACTTGTTTCCAGTCATATTTACGTTTGTTGTGGGTAAAAAGCTAGCTTGGGCTGGGCATGGTGGCTCATGCCTGTAATCCCAGCATTTTGGGAGGCCAAGGCGAGAGGCCAGGAGTTTGAGACCAGCCTGATCCCATCTCTATTTACCAAAAAAAAAAAAAGCTAGCTTACAGTACTAGTAGCTCCTGCCTTGTTCATAGGAGGATCTCAGCACCTAGCAAAATGCCCAACACGTAGAATACAGGAAATGTTTATTGAGAGAAAGAATGCATGCATCTAGCCTAGGAGTTTTTTTCCTTTTTATTTTTTATTTCAGTAGCACTTGGGGTACAAGAGGTTTTTGGTTACATGGATGAATTGCATAGTGGTGAAATCTGAGATTTTAGTAGCATAGGAATTCAAGTGACTATTGCTCATTTATAGGCCCTCTCCCTGTTCAGTACATTCTCACATCCATGCCTTTGCAGATTCCACGTACTTGAAACTCCCTCTAAAAATGTCCATCAGCTTTGGCGTGTATGCTACTAATTTAGAGACCCTTCCGGGGCAAGTGACCCACAGTGATCCTTTCTTTTCTGAAATCCTTCAGCCCTCCTCACCCAAATCATCAGTGCCACTCAGCCTTGACATCAGATTGGAACCAATTAATTACCTGCTCAACTACCTCATGTAAGAAACAGGTCTAAAGATGTAAACAGCCTTGCCCAGTGAGTCAGTGGCAGGCAGGGTCAGACCCAGAATCCAGGTCTTTTATTAGCTGCCCAGTGTACTTCCCATTACATCAAGAACAGGAAATAGGTTTCACCATGACTATCACCTTTGATCAAGCTGTGGTGGCCGCCCAGAGTGATAGACTGAGAATGCCTGTGAGAGAGCAGCCCAGGATGGTGGGAAAGAGTGCTGCGATCGCTTGATCATGTCTGCCAGGCTGTGGAAATGAAGAGTTTGGTGTGGAGAGTGGCTCACATTGCAAAAGTTGGGACCCCCATTTAATCTGACCTGAATCCTCCACTGTAAGGATGTTGTTGGCTGTCCCTTCACCCTCCCAACTCCAAGAGAATTGATTCAGGGCAACTCCCTTTTGCTCACATTAAAAAGAAATACGCTTTTTTTTCTTCTCAGACAAGAGTCTCGCTCTGTCACCCAGGCTGGAGTGCGGTGGTGTGATCTTGGCTCAGTGCAACCTCTGTCCCCCGGGTTCAAGCAATTCTCCTGCCTCAGCCTCCCAAGTAACTGGGATTACAGGCACATGCCACCAGGCCTGACTAATTTTTGTATTTTTAGTAGAGATGGGGTTTCACCATGTTGGCCAGGCTGGTCTCGAACTCCTGACCTCAAGTGATCTGCTCGCCTCAGCCTCCTAAAATGCTGGGATTACAAGCGTAAGCCACCACACCTGGCCAGAAAGCATAATCTGAAGGTCAGTCCTGGGGTTAGGTCAGAACTTCCCTCTTACCCTGCTTGGAGTTAAGGATATAGTGCTTGTTACTTGTCCCCCAACTCCAGAGTCAGCTTCAAAGATTTGACTGTGTATTTGTACAATTAGAAGAGTAATCTCTAGGAAACAAGCAGCTCAGTAATGAAATGTTACAATCCCAGCAGGGCCAAGCAAGCCTATTGTGGTGCGTTCAAGGCAGAAGGAGGCTTAAGGAAAGGATCAAGCACATTGCTGCTAAGAATGTGCAATACCAACTCCACTGAGAGAGAAGCACGTTTGCAAACTAGGGGACAATTAGATGTTTTCCTTCTTTGTGGATTTGGAAGAGTGGTTGCAAACACAGATGCCTCTAAGGGCAACACAGATAATATAAATAAGTGAATCAGCCTGGGTGTAGAGCAGCAGGGAGCAGTGGGGACTGTGGCTGAGAGTGCCTGTCCTACCTAAAGGATTTCCAATTCTCAGGTATTTTTAAAAACGTAGTAATGGCCAGCCAGACGCGGTAGCTCACACCTGTAATCCCAGCACTTTGGGAGGCCGAGATAGGCGGATCATGACGTCAGGAGATTGAGACCATCCCGGCTAACACGGTGAAACCCCGTCTCTACTAAAAATACAAAAAAATTAGCCGGGCGTGGTGGCGGGCACCTGTAGTCCCAGCTACTCAGGAGGCTGAGGCAGGAGAATGGCATGAACCCAGGAGGTGGAGCTTGCAGTGAGCCGAGATCACGCCACTGCACTCCAGCCTGGGCGACAGAGCAAGACTTAGTCTCAAAAAAAACAAAAACAAAACCAAAAACAAAAAAAAAACTCATAACACTGGCCAAATAGAAGATGTTTGCAGGCTTCGTTTGGTTTTAGGACTTTAGACTGAAAACATTACAGATATGTGTGTATCCAATCTATCTAATTTATCCATTACTTAATGGCAAAAACTGAAATTACTTTTGCACCAACCTAATAAAAGTTATGCACTGCTGGCCAGGCGTGGTGGCTCACACCTGTAATCCCAGCACTTTGGGAGGCCGAGGCAAGCAGATCACTTGAGGTCAGGAGTTCAAGACTAGCCTGGCCAACATGATGAAACCCTGTCCCTACTGAAAATACAAAAATTAGCCGGGTGTGCTGGCACACACCTGTAATCGCAGCTACTTGGGAGGCTGAGGCAGGAGAATCACTTGAACTCGGGAGGCGGCGCTTGCAGTGAGCTGTGATCGTGTCACTACACTCCAGACTGGGTGACAGAGCAAGACTCCATCTCAAAGTGAAATAAAATAAAAGTTATGCACTGGTTAATCAGAAAAATAAAGAAGCATACCTGATCCTCCGGATGGTAGTTCTGTTTTATGGAACAGTGTGCCTCTGCTGACTGTGATCAGTCCTGCTGACCCTGGATATCATCCCAGACTCAATAACTCAGACTTAAAGAATGGTATTGAGGAGAAGGAGATGCTTTGGGGTAAGATCAAGCCCTAGACTTTGAAGGTGAGATTTCCTGAAAAGTGGGAGAAGATTTGCAAGCCAGAGTAAAAAGACGTGCAAGTCAGATCTGTAAGGCAGAAGCACAAAGGAGGAAGCTTTCTCAGAGAAGCCTGAGGCTGGGGCACAGGATTAGAGACTGGTAGGGCCCCAGGTAGGACTGAGTTGTGCAACATGGCAGCCCTGGGGAGGGTTTAACTTATTGATGTGCTCCGTCAAACTATGAAAAATTATATAGCATGTAAGCTTAAAATGTTTCCCACTACTACACAGAGATTCCCCTAGATATCTTATCCTCCTAGTTTCGCCTCATATGGCATTGCTGTGGAGATAAAGAGGTCGGGCAGAGAAGGAGAGTGGCCTCTCCCTCCTGTGAGAAAAGGCACTTGCTCTCAACAGTATCAGGAGTGAGGACTCAGGTGGTCCTCACAAGCCATCAGGGGGAGCATGTGGTGTTGAAGAGACCCTGCCGTTCAAACCTCCTTGCTGGTAGTGACACTGAGGGACTGGATCCCCTTAAGGGGAAGCAGCTGAGGTTTGGGCCAGCTCAGGTGAAGCAGGCTGGCTGCCCTCTGCCCTAATCCTCTGAAGGAGCTGGAGGTAAGAAATGCTCTGACTCTCTCACAGGAGGGCTGGAAGACCCAGTTCAGTGGGAACTGTAAAATGCTTGGGAAAACAGAGACCCGTATTAATGCAAAATATTATTATGAACCCTCCCTCCCCACATACTTTTCAACCTCATGAGGTGTTGTCTTTAAGGCCCAGTCTGGTTTAAATTATAAGATGAATAAACTCACCTGACCTGACAAGCAAATGTTCTGCTGGACCCACAGAGCCTTGGAAAGAGCAGCCTTTGCTTCTCCGCCCGTTTAGGAGGAGCAACCCTGTGGGCCTGTGGGAAATGCATGGACTGGGTGTCTGGCAGGTCTGGGTTTGAAGCTCAGCTTCATGAGCAGTGGGCCTTGGCCTTGCTGCGCCTCATTTTCCCTCCTCACAGGGCTGTCTTGAGGCTGGGTGGAGTAGTCCTTTGGAAGCCCTGAAGGTTTGACCATTCTAAAGCAGTGTTTCAGGTGAATTTATACATTGATGGGAAGGAAAGAAAGTCTGTTGGATTTTTAGATGATGCTTATGCTTTGGATACAATCAAGCTATTTCCCCAAGGGCCAGACCAGGGACAAATGAGCTGTATCCCTAGTAAGCTAGCTTTCTTTTAATATGAGGATGTAGTATTTGCCACAAAGGACAAATGTGAAACTACCTCTTGATCAGTCACAGACTGTGGGCCTCTTGGGAGTCTGGGAGGTCACAGGTCAAGGCCTAGAGAAATGGTTGTGTCCTAGGATTAGGGACAGTGGAACTGCTTTCTCTCCTGAGGCCTCTTGGGTGTGGTCATGGGGTGCTGCTGATGTCTGCAGCCCTCTGGGCACTCTCTCAAAGCTGCCCTGTAGCTGGAACATCTGTCTGCATCCCTACTCAGCGCAGAGGCAGTGAAATGGCAGCAAACAATTCCCTTCTATTTCCTGGTGGCTTGTTCTCTGGGACACGGAGAAGAGCATGGTGACTGCCAGGTTTCAGGCCTACCTAGCAGGGCAATGAGAGCTCCTGGGCACCTGAGGATTCAGAACCACTTCTTTCTTTCTTTTTAATTTTTTTTTTTTTTTTTTTTTGAGACGAAGTCTTGCTCTGTCGCCAGGCTAGAGGGCAGTGGTGTGATTTTGGCTCACTGCAACCTCCGTCTCCCAGGTTCAAGCAATTCTCCTGCCTCAGCCTCCTGAGTAGTTGGGATTACAGGTACACACAACCATGCCCAGCTAATTTTTGTATTTTTAGTAGAGATGGGGTTTCACCGTGTTGGCCGGGATTGTCTCGATCTCTTGACCTCATGATCCACCTGCCTCGGCCTCCCAAAGTGCTGGGATTACAGGCATGAGCCACCGCGCCTGGCCCAGAACCACTTCTTAATTGAAGAGAACATCTTCCTTCTCTTTGTCTATGGGATAAAGTCCTATACCTGTAACCAAGGCCATACCCAAGGGTCCCCCAAATAGCTCAACTCAACTGGCTGATGCTCATGGGTAGCCATGACCCCTCCAGCCCATTGCCCAGCCTGTCACACACTTCCTGCCTTTACACATGCCACTCCCTCACTTCCTATTTCTACCAGATGAACACCTGCCTGTTTATCAGTGTCTCTGAGAAAACATCCCCCTTTCCCCCCAAGACCAAGAGCAAGGCTCTGCCTTCATTGCATCCTTAGCCCTCCAATCTAGCTGATCTACTCTCACATCACTCCCCTGACCAGCGTGTAGAAGCAATCCACACAGAAGCAGGCTTGGCATGAAGTGTGGTCCTGGGGCCCCTGTTGGGCCATCTTAACCCATTGGTTGCTTGATCATGAGGTGGGGCCCAAAGAAGTGACAGGGCTGCTGGGACTGAGGGAATTACTCAGGCAATTGATGCTGACTCTACCTTTTTGTGATCAATCTGGTCTCCTTGGTTCCAGGATTTGGAGCTCTGTGCTCCAGCAGTGCAAGCTGCCTCTGCACCATTTGTCTTGTCCTCCTGCCCTAGGACTTTCCTTCTGCCTTTGACTTTAATTTTCTGCATGGATCCTGGACATGGTTCAAACTTCTGGTTCTAGTGGCCCAACTCTCTATGAAGAGGAATTCCCTGTCTCAGCCCCAGAATCTCAGGTTTTCACCCAGCTTGCTATCCTCAAGAGATAAGTCAGACTCTTTCCTCTCTGCATCCCATCTTTTTGTTGTATAGCTTATTTTGGGTTTTGCTTGTTTGTTTTTTGAGACAGGGTCTTGCTGTGTTGCCCATGCTGGGGTACAGTAGCAAGATCACAGCTCAGTGTAGGTTCGATTCTCTGGGCTTCAGTAATCCTGCCTTAGCCTTCCCAGTAGCTGGGACCGCAGGTGTGTGCCACCATACTCGGCTAATGTATTTTTATTTTTTGTAGAGGCAAGGTCTCACTATGTTGCCCAGGCTGGTCTTGAACTCCTGGGCTCAAGTGATCCACCTGCCTTGGCCTCCCAAAGGGCTGGGATTATAGGCATGAGTCATCATGCCTGACCTAACTTATCATTTTGTCTTCTATTTGTTTTCATGACTAAGCCCCTCCCTGGACTGTGAGCTATTTAAGGGCAGAGTGGGTGTCATAACATATTTCATAAATTAATGCATGAATCGATTATGATCAGTGTCTGTAGCATTACAATCACTTGTAATGCTACAGATGGTATTATAGCCCTATGAATTACATAGAAAATCATTTTTATCATCCATGACTTCCATTTCAAGTCTCCCAAGAGGGAGGAAAAAGAATCTCTGCCTGTCTGGCCCCACGTGGAGTCCAGGGAATATTATAGTTCTTTTCCTTGTATTTTTCTAACGCCACTACCTTTTGGGGGGCTTATCCACCTTAGTACCTACTAAGTTCAAATTTGGACTAAGTCTGTAGCTCAGTTGTGCATTTTGAACTTCATCTTAAATTGGTCAGGGCCCATTGCTACTGCTTCACATTTCATCCGTCGTGTTTTCTCTTTTATTGCTTCTATAGGTTGTGAGTTAGGATAATAAAGTCAAGATAAAATTGCTCCAAGCCATTTGCAGCTCTGGGAAGCTGGCACAGGGCTGCCAGGAGCTGGCTGGGTGCCACCAAGAGGAAAAAATATTCTTCCGTGTTGCCAGCCTTATCAGGACTCCTCACAGTTTCTTGCCAAAATTTTAGGAAAACGATGATCTACTCCCCTGCAGCTATCCTGTATGTTTCTATAGGTGGGGAGTCTTTCAACAAGGATTTTCACTAAAAATACCTCTCATGTTTTTCCCCTGGATTAAGACTGTAACTTGAGCTCCATATTGTGAAATACTGACATTGAGATATTAATCACTGTGCATAGTTGAGGCATCATTGTCATCATCATCAGCCACTCACACTAACTGAAAGTTTATAAGCTATGGAATCCCACTCAGGACGTACTCATGAAAGAATAATTGGAGATTATTTTTTAACTGTGAAAAATGTTCTTTTGGAGGAATGAGGAGTTGGGAAAATAGGAACAGATTATAGAAAGCTGGTAGGAAATCGCAATTCTATTCTTTTATTTTCTTTCTGTTTGTTTTTCCAAGATAAGGGGTCTCCTTATGGTGCCCATGCTGGCCTTGAACTGGGCTCAAGTGATCCTCCCACCTCAGCCTGCCAAAGTGCTGGGATTATAGGCATGAGCCACTCTGCCTAGCCTAAAATTTTCAATTTTTTTATGGAGGTGTGGTCTTACTATGTTGTCCAGGCTGTTCTTGAACTCCTCCCTCCTCGGCCTCCCAAAGTGTTGGGATTACAAGCATGGGCCACTGTGCCCAGCCCACACAACTCTATTCTTTTAAATATTTGCTCTACATCTGTTTGATGCCACAACAATGACTCAATTCCAACAATTCAATTTATTTATATGGGTGTGGCTTTTTTTTTCTTATTCGATGGGGGAGTTTGTCTATCTGGGATAGACAGACAAGCCAAATTTCAAATTCTTGTTTAAGTGTTGAGAAGATATGGCCATAAGCATGTCTTTACTCAGTCAATCAATTGAACTTCAATCAACAGTGCCTACTGAGCACTAACTATGTGCATGCCCAGTCCTGTGTTTGGAAGGGTACAGAGAATAAGGTACCATTTCTCCCTTTTCTTTATTAATTTATAGTCTAGTCAGAATTTATAGACTAGTCAGGCAGTCCTGGGCTCAAATCCCAATGCTATAACTTAGCAGCAAAGTGGAATTTTGGCAAATGATCTAATATCTCTGCACTTCTGTCTCCTCCTCTGTCAAATGGGGTGATGATAACACCTAATTCACAGGGCTGCTGTAGGAATCAAGGGAGATTGTGGGTGTATTCTGTGGGGTGTATCTATAAGTATTGGCTTTCTTCCCCTTCCCTTAGCCTTTAGCTTGGGGTAACCTCAGTGGAGAGGATTCCTAGAAGCCCTGTGTGAAAGCCTTCTTCTTAAGGCTAAGGGCAATTACCTCCATGGCCATGTGAAAATGGGCCCATAGTGGCTGGCTTTAAGTGAAGGCTGCAAACTGGCTGCCCACTGGCCAAAGCCAGAGTTAGACACTTCCAATTAGTCCTATATGATGTTAAAAAAAAAAAAATTAATCTGCTGGGCACAGTGGCTCATGCCTGTAATACCAGCACTTTGGGATGCTGAGCTGGGGGGATTACTTAAAGTCAGGAGTTTCAGACCAGCCTGATTAATGTGGTGAAACCTCGTCTCCACTAAAAACACAAACATTAGCAGGGCATGGTGGTGCACGCCTGTAATCCCAGTTACTCGGAAGGCTGAGGCAGGAGAATCGCCTGAATCTGGGAGGTGGAGGTTGCAGTGAGCCAAGATCTTGCCACTGCACTCCAGCCTGGGTGACTGAGTGAGACTCCATCTCAAGAAAAAGAAAAAGAAATCTGTTGAGAGCATTTAAATATCAAAAGCTATTCATTAAAACCCCAATTTGGGGATTCTCTTGAAAATCGGAAGATTCTGGCTTTTGACATTTGGATGGAGCTGACCACAAGCTACTTTCTTTGGATGGGTCAAGCACTCTCCAGAGTGCTTGTGACTTCTCACAGGGAGATCAGATGTGGTAAAAGGACACCATTAGTTCAGATCTAGCCAAAGTTCAAAGCTTAAGAAAAAGAACCAAGCCAAGAATGATGAGCCAGGGCAGCCCTGATAGGACCCACCAGAAGAGTAAAGGGTTAGTTCATTTAACAAATATTATTGAGCACCTTGATGTGCAAGTCACTGCATTGGGTGCAAGTGGGAAAGAGAAAGAATATGTGTTGAGAGCCTACTATGTGTCAGGCTCTGACATGAGCTCATCTAATCCATCAACTTCATGAGGTAGGTATTAAGTTTTTTTTTTTTTTTTTGTAAATGAGAAAGTAGGATTAAGTGGTTAAATGGATCAGCTGCTAAGTGCTGGAGTCAGGATCCCTGTACTCTGAGGGCCTAGGTTTGTCCTCTATACCTCAAGCCTGCGAGAGCAGGATGGAATGCGTCATATGTTCCTCTGTACTGTTCCATGTGCAAACTGGGCACATGACTGTGGATTGTGTGAATTTTCTGGTGAACGATAGGACGGTTTTTCCTCTGGCTCCTGCTCTCAAGAAGATTCTAGAAGCAAAGGAGACGATGATTGCCAGACAATGACCAACCAAAGGCTGTGGGGCTCAAGGCTCTGGGAGGAGGCAGCGTGTGAACTGGGCCTTAAAAATCAGGAAGTTTTTGATAGGCGGAGGAGGCAGGAAAGGATATGCAAGGCATGGGGACAGCCCCAGCAGAGACATGAGGAGTAATCTGGAGTATGTGGGGCACAAGGTGGTGCATGGATGGGGCCCAAAAGTCAGGATGCAGTCAGGTCCTGGATGACCCTGGTGCAGCTAAACAATCCAGACTTCCTCCATGTCCTTCCTGGGGCCATTCCTCAGGCCCATCCTTTTCTCTGTCCCTCTTGTCCACCGGATCCTTCTGCTCCCTGCAATGGCTTCTGGAGCACAAGAGAGATGAGGGAACTCAAGCAAATGTATAAATGATTGAAGGTATTGAGAGCTCATGATATCTAATAGGGATCTGTTTTAAAGAACTAAATAATATCATTATATAAAGCTGACCATCTCATACGAAATGACTCTGAAATGTTACCCCTGGATATATATTCCAGTCTAGAGAAACTCATGCTCAAAACTAATTATGGCAGCATGATTTGTAATAGCCAAAAAGTAAAAACAACCCGAATGCCCAACAATAGGAAACTGGATAAATAAATGGAGTATTGTCATAGAATGGAATGCTTAACAGCTGTGAAGATAAATGGATTCCAGTTACAGCAGTGGTTCTCAAACAGGGGTGATTTTATCCTCCACCCGGGGGACATTTGGCAGTGTCTGGAGACATTTTCAGTTGTTACAACTGGAGGGATGTTACTAGCACCTAATGAGTAAAGGCCAGGGATGCTGTTAAACATCCTACAATGTACTGCACAGCCCCTCATAACAAACGATTATCCAGCCCAAAATGTCATAGCATCCAGGTTAAGAAACCTTGAGTTAGAGTCATTAAAATGGATGACCCTCATAATGTTGAGCACAGAAAGCAAGTTGCAGAAGAATATATATACAGTATAATACTATTTTTTAAAATTCAAAAGCAAAAAAGAAAGAATACATTGTTTAGGAATTACACATATACAGTAAAATTATGCTGTGATTTCAGAATCCACATTGCAACTAACCTTTAAGAAAGTATCACTTAATGAGTTTTAGTGTGATATCAAAGAGGAATATCCACAATTATTTGAAAAAGCTGTTAAAATACTCCTCCTTGTCCCTCTACAGATCTGTGTGAGGCTGGATTGTCTTCATGTACCTCAATCAAAACAATATAGGGTTGCAACAGATTGAATGCAGAAGCAGATAGGAGAATTCAGCTATCTTCTGTTAGCCAAACATTGAAGATATTTGCAAAAATCTAAAACAATGCCACTCTTCTATTTTTTTGTGGAAAATATAGTTATTTTCCATAAAATATGTTATTTATGTTCAACATGTGATGAGTTTGTTGTTTTTAGAAGAATAAATAATAAATGTTCTGTTTTAATTTCTGATACTGTAAATGTTGACAGATATAGCCCACGTAAACAAAGTTTCTAGGATCCTCAATAAATTTTAAGAGTTTAAAAGGATCCTGAGACCAAAATTTTCAGAACAGTTGCCCTAGTCTAAGACAGATCTATTTCCTTTATCTCCTTTCCCATTTTGTTCTCTGGAAGAGTTCCATTTATTGAGCGCCATATTGAGTTTGCTTTCCATTAATAATACCTCAGTTATGGCTCATTTGTAAGTAACATGAAACAGTTATGAAATTCACATGGCTTGGTACCTCAGCCTTTGACTCCTGGGCTCTACCTCCAGTAAATAACTAAAAAGATTTTTTCCAAATTTATTTTCTTCCTCCTCCTTTCTTTGTATTTTTTTGTCATTTCATAAACATCATAGAACACCCTTTAATAATAGATAAAATTAGTTAATTTTAATCAAATATTTACCTTGCCAAGACACTGTACTTTATATGAGTTATGTCATTTAAGCCCTCAAAAACCACATGAGGCAGATATTATTTCCACTATTTTTTTTTTAAGAGACATAATCTTGCTCTGTCACCCAAGGCTGGAATACGGTGGCGTAATCATAGCTCGCTGCAGCCTTGAACTCCAGGGCCCAAACAATCCTCCTGTCCCAGCCTTTTGAGTAGCTAGAGCTACAGGCATGCACCAGCATGCCCGGCTAATTTTTAACATTTTTTGGTAGAGGCAAGGTCCCGCTATATTGACCAAGCTGGTCTCAAACTCCTGGCCTCAAGCATTGCTCTCACCTCAGCTTTCCAAAATGCTAGGATTACAGGCATGAGCCACCACGCCCAGCATTTATTCTCATTTTACAAGTGAAAAACTGAAAGTTAAATGAGTGAATTGACTTGCTCAAGGTTGTGCAGGTAGCAGTGATGGAATCAAGACGTGGCCCCAGGCATAGTGGACTGCAGACCTGGCGGGTTTAGCCCCTATCCCGCAATCATGATCATGCTTGAGAGGGATGTGAATACGTTCATAAGATATATTCACTGTTGTCAAGGAGCTTATAGTCTAGCAGCAAGGATTAAACAATTTTGCAAACATTTGGTAATTTAAAATTCATTTTTTATCCTGTCTTCTTCAATAAAAACAAATTTTTAATGAAACTGATCAGTACCAAAGGGAAAAACACATTTTTAAGAGCTTTAGTGATTTGTATTCACTAGGAGAATACTGTCTGATTCTCCCAAGGATTTGAGAATATTATCAATCATTCACTAAGGGTTGAGCAGAGCATTGGAGGAAAAAAAAAAACACAAAAATAGGCTTAGTACTCCAAGAGCCTATGGGTGGGAGGTGGTGAAGCTCACAAATAGCTACAATATTAGGGAGAATGAGGCGAATTCAATACAAGAGGCATACCGTCTTTACCAGATGGATAGAACACATCTGAATGCGGCAACTAGGAAAGGCTTCTCAGAAGAGGTGGTGTCTGAACGGTGGGCTGGATTGGGGCAGAAAGAGATGGTAGGAGATGGGAAATCTAGGTGGGCAGAAGGATATGTTCAATTTCCTAAGCTTGGCCTCTCTGGAAGCAGACCATGAGAAAGAGTTTATTAGGGATCAACAGCCATGAAAGGAAGGAGAGAAAGGAGGATGAACAAAGGAAGAAGTAAAATTGCAGTCCAGGCTTGATAAAGCCTGCCAACCAGGTGGGGAACTCTGTGGGAAGTAGTGCCTGGCAGAGTTGTTCCAGATCAGGTTAAAATGGTCAGGCCCTGATATAGTTTGGATATGTGTCCCCTCTAAATTTCATGCTAAATTGTAATCCCCAGTGTTGGAGGTGGGGCTTGGTGGGAAGTGATTGGATGATGGGGGTGGATTTCCCTGGAATGGTTTAGTACCATCCATTTGGTGCTGTCCTCATGGCGGTGAATGAGGTTTCTGTTGTTGTTTTTTCTTTTTGGTTTTTTGTTCTTTTGTTTTTTTGTTTTTTTTGAGACGGAGTCTTGCTCTGTTGCCCAGGCTGGAGTGCAGTGGCACAATCTCAGCTCACTGCAAGCTCTGCTTCCCGGGTTTACACCATTCTCCTGCCTCAGCCTCCCGAGTAGCTATGCCCACCACCACGCCTGGCTAGTTTTTTGTATTTTTATTTTTATTTATTTATTTTATTTTTTAAAATTTTTTGGTATTTTTAGTAGAGACAGGGTTTCACCATGTTAGCCAGGATGGTCTCGATCTCCTGACCTTGTGATCCGCCTGCCTCGGCCTCCCAAAGTCCTGGGATTACAGGTGTGAGCCCCCATGCCTGGCCAACAGTGAGTGAGTTCTTACAAGATCTGGTTATTTAAAAGTGTGTGCCACCTTCCTCCCCAACTCTCTCTTGTTCCTGCTCTGCCGTGTGACATGCCTCCTCCTGTTTTGTCTTCTGCCATGAGTAAAAGCTCTTTGAGGCCTTCCCAGAAGCTGAGAAGCTGCTGGCATCGTGCTTCCTGTATAGCCTGCAGAAGCATGAGCTGATGAAACTTCTTTTCTTTATAAGTTACCCAGTATCAGGTATTTCTTTATAGCAATGCAAGAATGGCCTAACACAGAATATTGATACTAAGGAGTAAGGTATTGCTATAAAGATACTTGAAAATGTAGAAGCAACTTTGGAACTGGGTATCAGGCAGAAGTTGGAAGAGTTTGGAGGGCTCAGAAGAAGACAGGAAGATGAAGGAAAATGAGGAACTTATTGGGAACAGGAGCAAAGGTCACCCTTGTTATGCCTCAGCAAAGAGATTGGCTGCATTCTATTCATGGCCTAGGGATCTGTGGAAGTTTGAGCTTCAGAGTGATGATTTAGGGTACCCGGTGGAAGAAATTTCTAAGCAACAAAGTGTTCAATATGTGGCACGGCTGCTTCTAACAACCTGTACTCAGATGCAGGAACAAAGAAATGACTTAAAGTTGGAATATATATATATATATTTTAAAGGGAAGCAGAGCATAAAAGTTTGGAAAATTTCTAGCCTGGCCATGTGGCAAAGTAAGAAAAAGCTCTTTTAGGGGAGGAGTTCAAGCAGGCTGTGGAACTACTTGCTAGAGATATTTGCCTAACTAAAAGGGAGTCAAGAGCTAATATCCAAGAAAATGGGGAAAAGGCCTCAAAGGCATTTCAGAGATCTTCATGGCAGCCCCTCCTATTACAGGCCCAGAGACCTAGGAAGGAAGAATGCTTTCATGGACTAGGCCCAGGGCCCCTCTGTCCTGCACAGCCTTGGAACACTGTTCCCCACCTTCAGCTCCAGCCATGGCTCAAAGGGGCCCAGGTACAGCTCAGGCTACCACTTTGAATAATGCAAGCTGTAAGCCTTGGTGGCTTCCACGTGGTGTTAAGCCTGCAGTTGAACAGAGTGTGAGAGTGGTGGAGGCTTGGTGGCCTCTGCCTAGATTTCAGAGGATGTATGGAAAAGCTTGGGCCTCCAGGAAGCAGCCTATTGCAGGAGTGGAGCCCTCACAGAGAACCTCTTCTAGGGCAGTGTCAAGAGGAAATATAGGATTGGAGGCCCCACACAAAGTCCCTGCTAGGGCACTGACTAGTGGAACTGTGGGAAGAGGGCCACAGTCTTCTAGACCCCAGAATGATAGATCCACCCACAGCTTGCACTCTCAGCTTGGAAAAGCCACAGGCACTCAACTCTAGCCCATGAGAGCAGCCTCGGGGCTGAACCCTGCAAAGCCACAGGGACAGAGTTGCCCAAGGCCTTGGGGGCCTACCCCTCATATCAGTGTGCCCTGTATGTAGTACATAGAGTCAAAAGAGATGAGTTTGGAGCTTTAAGATTTAATGACTGCCCTTCTGTGTTCTGGACTTGTGTAGGGCCTGTAGCCCTTTTCTTTTGACTGATTTCTCCCCTTTGGAGTGGGAATGTGTTGCGGGAAGTCAGGGACCCCAAACGGAGGGACTGGCTGAAGCCATGGCAGAAGAACGTGGATTGTGAAGATTTCATAGACATTTATTAGTTCCCCAAATTAATACTTTTATAATTTCTTATGCCTGTCTTTACTGCAATCTCTAAACATAAATTGTAAAGATTTCATGGACACTTATCACCTCCCCAATCAATACCCTTGTGATTTCCTATGCCTCTCTTTACTTTAATCTCTTAATCCTGTCAGCTGAGGAAGATGTATGTCGCCCCAGGACCATGTGATAATTGCATTAACTGCACAAATTGTATAGCATGTGTGTTTGAGCAATATGAAATCTGGGCACCTTGAAAAAAGAACACGATAACAGCAATTGTTCAGGGAATAAGAGAGATAAACTTAAACTCTGACCACCAGTGAGCCGGGCGGAACAGAGCCATATTTCTTTTCTTTCAAAAGCAAATGGGAGAAATATTGCTGAATTCTTTTTCTCAGCAAGGAACATCCCTGAGAAAGAATGCGCACCTTGGGGTAGGCCTATGAACGGCCCCCTTGGGCGTAGCCATCTCTTATGGTCGAGACTGCAGGGGTGAAATAGACCCGTCTGCCATAGTGCTCCCAGGCTTATTAGGAAGAGGAAATTCCTGCCTAATAAATTTTGGTCAGACCGGTTGCTCTCAAAACCTTGTCTCCTGATGTTATCAATGACAATGGTGCCCGAAACTTCATTAGCAATTTTAATTTTGCCTCGGTCCTGTGGTCCTGTGATCTCACCCTGCCTCCACTTGCCTTGTGATATTCTATTACCTTGTAAATTACTTGATGTCTGTGACCCACACCTATTCGCACACTCTCTCCCTTTTTGAAAATCCCTAATGAAAACTTGCTGGTTTTTGCAGCTTGTGGGGCATCACAGAACCTACCGACATGTGATGTCTCCCCTGGATGTCCAGCTTTAAAATTTCTCTCTTTTGTACTCTGTCCCTTTATTTCTCAAGCTGGCTGACGTTTAAGGAAAATAGAAAAGAACCTACGTGAATATCGGGGCAGATTCCCCGATAGGAATGTTTACCCAATGCCTATATCCCCATTGTATCTTAGAAGTAAATAACTTGTTTTTTTTATTTTACTGGCTCATAGGTAGAAGGGACTTGCCTTGTCTCAGATGAGACTTTGGACTTTGGACTTTTGAGTTAATGCTGGAATGAGTTAAGACTTTGGGGGACTGTTGGGAAGGCATGACTGTATTTTACAATGTGAAAACAACATGAGATTTGAGGGGCCAGAGGTGGAGTGATATAATTTGAATATGTGTCCCTCTAAATTTCATATCAAACTGTAATCCCTAAGGTTGATGGTGGGCCTGATGGGCAGTGGTTGGATCACGAGGCCAGATTTCTCTTAAATGATTAACACCATCCCCTTGGTGCTGTCCTTCAGACAGTGAGTTCTCATGAGATCTGGTTGTTTAAAAGTGTGTGGCACCTTCTTCCCGACTCTGTCTCTTGCTCCTGCTCTGGCATGTGAGGGTGCCTGCTCCCACTTCACCTTCCACCCTAAGTAAAAGCTCCTTGAGGCCTCCCCAGAAATGGAGCAGATGCTGACATCATTCTTCCTGTACAGCCTACAGAACTGTGAACCTATTAAATCCAGCCAAACCATATCAGTTACCCAGTCTCAGGTATTTCTTGATAGCAATGCAAGTATGGCCTAACACAGGCTCTTACCCCCATCTCACTCAGTTTAACCATAGGGCAGCTATAAGCCGCCACAGGGCATGCCCACAGTTGAGGTGACTCTCTGCAGCTGAGGCAAGGACTCTGCTTTGGGAAGAATAACCCTGTGGCAGCTTGTAGGAGAGATTTGAGGCCAAAGGTGTGTAGGTTTATCCTTGTTTTTTGTTTGTTTGGTTTTTTTTGTTTGGTTGGTTTTTTTTGTTTGTTTGTTTGTTTTTGTCTAGCTCCTCTTCTCTAAGAATGGCCCTACCTCTTCCACATGGCAATGATGCTCATACAGGGGTAGGGGACTGACACAACTGGGCAAGTCAGAGTTCCTTGCATGGGGATTTGTAATTGAGCCAAGGAGATTTCAGCCCCTATCAGGTCTGGTCTCTTGAATGCAGATGTAAAACTTTATGGAGTAATGGCCATGTTCTCTACCATGGGGTCTGAGTAACAGGAGAAAGAGGTACAGACTGAAATCACTGAGGACACAGAGAGATGCACCAAAAGAGCTGGAGTGACTTTCTTGTCCTTGACTCCAGCATTTTTTTTTGAAGTTTCATAGGTCATCCCTGAAATCTTTCAAAAAATCTTTCTGGCCAGGCTTTTTTCTTTTTCTTTCTCTCTTTTAAAAAAATTTGTCCATTTCCATTACTGGCTTCTGTTTCCAAAAAGGTCCTGATTGAGAGATTAGTTGGGAACTATCAGACTAAGAAATGCCAGGTGCCTTAACATAGGGGCCAGCAATGGGAATGGAAGGAGGATTGATTTGAGAAGTATTTAGTTTAGCAGCAAATTGAATATGGAGGGAGCAAAAAAGAGAAAAGAGGAAGAGCTTTGGTGCCTTGTGAATGTGAGGATGGCAGTCCTAGAAACTGAAAGAGGGAAGTCCAGAAGAAGAGCTGGTTTGGAAGTGGGGCGGGGCATGGTGATTTCAGAGTAGCTTCTGCTGGTGGGTGCTCCGCAAGTCCCTGGCATCACTCCAGCCTTCCTCCTGTCTGAATACAATGCTTCTTCTTCTTCTTTTTTTTTTTTTTTTTTTTTTTGAGATGGAGTTTCACTCTTGTTGCCCAGGCTGGAGTGCAGTGGTGCAATCTTGGCTCACCGCAACCTCTGCCTCCTGGGTTCAAGCGATTCTCCTGCCTCAGCCTCCTGAGTAGCTGGGATTACAGGCATGCGCCACTGCACTGGGCTAATTTTTAAATACAATGCCTCTAAACAACCTCCCTACCTCCAATAGACTCTATACTGAATCCCAAACTTTCATAACTCCATTCTGGTATACCCAATCATCTAGCCCAAGGAAGGATCTTATAACCCTTACAGTCTGAGGGAATTGAAGACAATTCTTTCCATTCATGTATTTAATCATTTATTCCATAACATTCAACAAACATTTGTGTGCCAGATCCTGGGGCACAAAGAAGATGAAGGAAATGTCCCTGGATCACAATCTAACAAGACAGATAAACCAGCTATGATAGAGTGATACACGAAGACCAGGTGGGAACTCTCAGGAGGGACATCTAACTGGGAGGAATCAGGGCAGGCTTCATACAGAAAGTAAATTTTAAATCAGATTTTAAAGACTAGGAAAGACTTATCCAGTTGGAGAAGTAGGAAATGACATTCCAGATGGAAGGAAGCATGGAGGAAGCAGTTCAGTGTGGCTAGAGCTCAGGATAGATGAGAGGAGGGATGAGGCTGGATAGGCTCTGTTGGGCTAAGGAGGCTGGCTTTGATCTTGTATGTGGTGGGAAAAAGCAAATGATTTTTGATCTGGACTATATCGTGATCAGGGACACTTTCATTTTAAAGTAAACTTTTATTTAAATATACAGATGGAAAACTACACAAAGCATAACCTACATCTTGATGAATTTTCGCGAAGTCAACATATCCACATACCCAAGAACCCAAATCAAGAAACAGAACAAGGCCAACCTCCCAGAAGCCCCTTTTGGTCGCTGCCCCTTCCCAAGGACACACACGTGTTTGCAAAAATCTTCTCTAGTAGCAGCACAAAAGATGGGTTGGAGAGGTTAGAACTAAAGATGGAAATGTTCTAGAAGGCAACAGCAATAGCCCACGTGAAAGAGGCTGAGGCCTGATCCCAGGCAGTGACGGCAGAAAAGGAGAACAAAGGGCTGTGAATGTGATAGAATGACAATATCCCCTCCCAGGAATTCACAATATGCATTTACTCCTCCAGGCAACTGTGATCTGACCCTGAGAATTTCCAGTAGCTTCCCTTGTAATTTAAAAATGCCCAGGACTTGGCCGGGCGTGGTGGCTCATGCCTGTAATCCCAGGACTTTGGGAAGCCGAGGTGGGCAGATCACCTGAGGTCAGGAGTTCGAGACCAGCCGGGCCAACATGGTGGAACCCCGTCTCTACTAAAAATACAAAAATTAGCTGTGCGTGGTGGTGCATTCGTGTAATCCCAGCTACTTGGGGGGCTGAGACAGGAGAATTGCTTGAATGCGGGAGGCAGAGGTTGCAGTGAGCCAAGATGCAGTCACTGCACTCCAGCCAGGGTGAAAGAGCAAGACTCCGTCTCAAAAAAAATAAAAATAAAAATGCCCAAGACTTGATATATACAGCCATGCATCACTGAGCCACCAAGATACATTCTGAGAAAGGTGTCAGTTAGATGACTTCGTCCTTGTGCAAACATCATAGACAAACCTAGATGGTATAGCCTACTACGCACCTAGATTAGATGGTCTAGCCTATTGCCCCTAGGCCACAAACCTGTACAGCATGTTACTGTACTGAATATTGTAGGCAACTGTAACACAATGATAAGTATTTGTGTATCTAAACATAGAAACAGGACTGTAAAAGTGTAGTTTTTTAATTTTAGGGGACCACCATTGTATAGGTGGTCCATTGTTGACTGAAATGTCATTATGCAGCATGTAACTATATAAGTAAGGGGAGTTGCATGTTACTGTGATGCCACTTATAAAGGGAGTACTTTGGGCAACTTTCTGGCATTGTTTAAAAACAACAACAAAAACCCAATTGGACCCTGTAATGAGAGACTACAAATCCTTCCTGGGGATTGTTAGCCTGGAAAAGTCTTTTTGCAGGTTGGAACTGCTCACTGAGGCACACTGGCAGAGCTATGTGGCACCAACTCAAGTCGTTTAACTTCACGAACACCCACACAATATTAGAGGGAAAGAAATTTTAAAAGCAAAAAAAAAAAAAAAATCCGGTTAATTGCCATACATGTTTTTGCAATCCTGACACAGTAATAACTTGCCTGTAAACACCTCCCTTGAAGAATTGGCTAATAGGATGTACAGTACATGGCAAAGGAAATTGTTTATTCAACGAAGACTTTCAAAAGGGGCTGTCGATTCTTCTTATGAATTTGTGATGACTCTGTAAGATTGGAGAGGATAAAGGGACAATTTTCTGTTTGTTTTTTGAGATATAGTCTTGCTCTGTTGCCCAGGCTGGAGTGCAGTGGTGCGATCTCGCCTTACTGCAACTTCCGCCTCCCAGGTTCAAGTGATTCTCCTGCCTCAGCCTCCTGAGTAGCTGGGATTACAGGCGAGTGCCACCACACCCAGCTAATTTTTGTATTTTTAGTAGAGACGGGGTTTCATCATGTTGGCCAGTCTGGTCTCGGACTCCTGACCTCAGGTGATCTGCCCACCTCAGCCTCCCAAAGTGCTGAGATTACAGGTGTGAGCCACCGTGCCTCGCCAAAGGGACAACTTTCTAAGGGTGTAGAGTGGAATAGATTTATGTGAAATAGAAATGTCCTGTGGCTTTGGTTGTTTTATCCGTAAAATGAAGGCACTGGGAAAGACCTGTGGTTTTTTATTTTGACCTGTAGAAGTGCGTCCCTAGACCTCTCTTGACACTACATCCTCCTTGCTTTAACTAGAGTGCCTCTGCTCTCACCTGCTTTTTGGGTTGCCATGTAAGTTGTTGTTTGAAAAGAGGGATTGCGTAACTGAAACAAGATTGGAAAACCACTGGATGAGATGACTTCCAAGGTGCCCTATTGCTCTAAAATTGTAGGAATTCATCTCATGTCTGACTTGTGGAAGGTGCTGAAGATACAAAGATTTAAAAAATAATTCCTACCCACAACAAATTCATGAGTGTAAGATATGCATGTTGATTGGGTGGGGGGGGGGGGCGGGGGTGTGAAACAACATCTATAGTATCAGTGATAGTAACATGGCAAGACCTAAAATGAAGGTATGACTCAAACATTTGGGGGAGAAGATTTTGGAAGGTTTTTGGAGAAGGCGACATTTAAGTGGATATTAAATGAATAGTAGGAGCTCACCAGGTATAGAAAGAGGGAGGAGGAGGTATTGGAGACAGAGAGATCAGCATAAGCAAAGTCACGGAGGCTATAAGATGGTGCATGGTTAGGGAATTAACTATATTCATTATGCTCATTATGTTGCCTGCATACCCATGGAGCGTAGCTAGAAGTGGCCAAGAGGGATGCTGAATGACACTGAATAGACTAGAGGAGCCCCTCCCGAACTCTTGCCTTCTAGGAGCTCTTTGGGGGTTGATGCTGGTTTCTGCAACTATGTGACCATCTAACAATAAGACTGTTTAATCATTGACTGCACCACACCTTACTTCTATTATTTTGTAACTCCACTGGGTTAAATAATCAAGGAATGTGTTGATAAGATGATGGGTGGGGCCTCAAGAAAAGCCTAGAATAAGAGGAGTCATAGCTACCTGCCCTGGTGGCCAGAGCCAGGGCCAGGAATCTCCTCTAGGCCAAGAGGATTGCTTCAGGCTACAGGCCAGGTGCCCTTCCACCAATAAGACTTTGTGTTTAGCTCTCAAGCCCGTTGTCTGGGAGAGGGAAGACTTCCAATGATGATGAGGGAGAGTCAGTTTCTCCAAGATAGGGAAGGGACTGAGTATTTAGGGGTAGTGGGTCCATGGGTGTTGGATTCCTGAACATCCATTGACACACAATGCCCCAGACTGAGGGTAGCTACGTGCTGAGCCTAGGAAAACTGGACCTCAGACGCTGTGGAATGAAAGTGTGAATGAAAGATCTTTGGGCCCTGCTTGAGTTGGAGGGAATGGAGCTGCCTCACAAGTTGGACAAGCAGCATCTCGGCAGTGACCAACATGGACCCGGAGGGGCGTTTCCTAAACCTTCTGGCCTTTTTATCTTCCTGGGTTTCCTGTACAATTCTAGGAAGGAAAACCCTCAATAATCTGCTCTCCTGAAAAAATGGATGCTCAAAACCCATTTAATTTGATTTAGAAAGAGAATGAGATGTGATGTTTCCTGCATCTAAATATTGTGGAGCAAATGCTTGCCACTGTAATGGCTTTTCAATGGGTGTCAGACACGACCAGACCTGTATTTTGGAAAGATCACTCTGGCAGCTGAAGGAGGATGTGCTGTGGGGCAGAGACTGACTGTGGGGAGACGAGCCACAAAGCCATTATGGCAGTGCAGGAGAGGCGGGGAAGGAGCAAGGGCAGTAGAGATGGAGATTCACAGTTGGTTGGGGACACATTTTGGAGGCAGAATGCACTGGTCTTGGCAACCAATTAAAATAATAAATGCTAAGAGGGAGCATTTATCTAGTCTATAACAGTGGTTTGCAACTTGACATTGCATTAGAATTGCCTGGGAATCTTTTAAACCTCCACTCCCCACAAAGCCCAGGCCACACCTCAGACCAATTAAGTCTGAATCGCTGCCTATGGTACCCAGCCACACATTTCCCTTCCCACATCCCCCTACTCTGTTGCTCAGGCTGGAGTGCAGCGGAGCAATCATGGCTCACTGCAGCCTCAACCTCCCAAGGTCTAGCAATCCTCCCACCTTAGCCTCCTGAGTAGCTGGGGATATATGTATGTGCCACTACACCTGGCTGATTATTTTTTTTTTTGGTAGAGTCATGGTCTCACTATGTTGCCCAGGCTTGCATGTATTTTTGAAAGAAGCCAAGATTGAGAACCACTGCACTAAGAGGTCAAACTTGGTAAGCAGAGTGAATTGGGATGCTATTAAATGAGATAGGGAACAAATAGTTCTTTGTGGTTAGGGTGTAAAATAGGTAGCGAAGCGGGAGGAAGAGCAAGTTCAGGCAGGAAATAATGAATTCAGTTTGGGATGTACTGACTGCAGTTAAAGGTCTGAGGTCCTGGAGGGGATAGCCAAGAGCCACAGATAGGGGGTTGGGGAGATGGGGCTTGGAGAGGGTCCGGTCATCACTTCCTCTGAAGTGAGGATAGGTAAAGATTTGGAGCAGCTGCCATAGGGACTGAAATGGTTCTAAGTTAAGGACAATAGCACAGGAATGTATGCATCAAGGGCTAGCAATGAGGGGTTAGGTGAGATTGCTCTATAGTAACTCTAATATTAACCCTGTATTTGAATTTGACCAACAAACATTCATCTCAATCAGTGGTATGCTGGAGCCAGCATGTACCAGTTTGCAAAAGCAGAGGATCAAATTTACAGGAATTTTGCCAGACAGTTATGAAACACAGTCATTATTAAAATTGAATTACACAAACGTAAATGTATTAAAAATAAAGGTAATAAATAATCCCTTATTTCTCATCCCTCCCTTCTTTCTTTTTTTTCTGACTACATTCTGGCTTTCTTTGCTTCTCAGACAAGGTGGCAGAAATCACCGTTCCCAGATCCTGAGTTTATGAGTTCTGTCTATTAACCAGCCACACTGAAACTGTAATCTCTCAGTCTTGATTCCAGATTCCCAGGGAAGGAGCTCATTGGCTCAGCTTGTTCCAGATACCTAGCTCTAGACTTATCAAAGATTTTTCTATAAAATAAAGATATGGGAGATATGGAAGCCAGACCAAAATAAAAAGCCTACATCTCTAGGTCCATTTTTTTCTTAGGGCAAAAGAATACATCATTTGTGCCCAGAATGCACTGGGTATTGAAGAGATGACAACTGTCTTCTGCCACCAGCCATCCAAAACTTTATAGGAGACCTCTTGTTCTTACTTCAGCCTAAGACAAAAACCAGATAGCGCTCGTCTCTGGCAGAGAGATGAACAGCTCCACAGAGTGTCAGGCAAACAATATACATTAGCCTAAGTGGCAATTTATAATTTTAATGGCCCAGCTGCTTGTCATGGTAGGGTGGGGTACATTTTAAGTTAGTATTGTTTACTGCGCATAAGGCTAAATTTCCCCCATCATTCACTGCAAAATGTCCATGGCCCGGAGGTCTCATCAATGTTTAGGGCAGTTGCTGGCTTAGGGCTTGGCTGACTTCTTAGTTCATTAACTTCTCATTGACCAGCTTGAGGTTAAAAAGGGGAGCACAACACAAATCTGTGGAATTGAGCAAAAGCGAGGGTTAGGATTAGGACTGGCACGCTGTTTATTATTTCCCTTTTCTCTCTGTTTTTTTTTTTATTTTTTTAATTTTTATTTTTTAATAGAGACAGCATCTCACTATGTTGCCAAGGCTGGTCTTGAACTCAGGGGCTCAAGCAGTCCTCCTGTCTTGGCATCCCAAGATGTTGGGATTATAGCAGTGAAACACAAAACCTGACCCATTATTGCACATCATTAGACTGTGAGCAATTGAAGGCAGGGCTCTCTAGAATCTAGACTCCAGATTATCTTGGCCATCCCATAGCTCCAGGTATCAGGCCTCGGGATATGGTTTGGATGTGTGTCCCTGTCAAATCTCATGTTGAAATGTAATCCCTGGCCGGGCATGGTGGCTCATGCCTGTAATCCCAGCACTTTAGGAGATGGAGGCGGGCTGATCACTTGCAGTCAGGAGTTCGAGACCAGCCTGGCCAACATGGCGAAACCCATCTCTACTGAAAATACAAAAATTAGCTGGGCGTTGTGGTGTGCACCTGTAATCCCAGCTACTTGGGAGGCTGAGGCAGGAGAATCATTTGAACGCAAGAGGCAGAGGTTGCAGTGAGCCGAGATTATGCCACTACACTCCAGCCTGGGCGATAGAGCGAGACTCCGTCTCCAGAAAAAGAAAAAGAAACATAATCCCAAATGTTGGAGGTGGGGCCTGGTGGGAGGTGATTGGATCATGGGGGTGGGCTCTAATTATTTAACACCATCCCCCTTGGTTCCCGTGAGATCTGGTTGTTTAAGAGTGTGTAGCACTTCCTGCCTCTCTCTCTTCCTTCTGCTCTGGCCATGTCAAGTGCTGGCTCCTCCTTCACCTTTTGCCATGACTGTAAGCTCCCTGAGGCCTCCCAGAAGCAGATGCCACCATGTTTCCTATTCAGCCTGCAGAACTGTGGGCCAATTAAACATCTTTTCTTTATAAATTAGCCAGTCTCAGGTATTTTCTTATAGCAATGTGAGAACAGACTAATACACCTCACATAGACTGGTCCTTGATTTTTTTATTTTTTACTTTTTTAAAGTCAGGGCCTCACTCAGCCACCCAGGCTGGAGAGTAGTCATGAGATCATAGAACACTGTAACTTTGAACTCCTGGGTCCAAATCGTCCTCCTGCCTCAGCCTCTCGAGTAGCTCGGCCTACAGTTGTGTGTCCTAGCCAACTACATCTGGCTAGTTTTAAAATTTTTTTGTAGAAATAGGTCTCATTGTGTTGCCCAGGCTGATCTCGAACTCCTGGGCTCAAGTGATCCTCCTTCCTCAGCCTCCCGAGTAGCTAGGACCACAGTTGTGTGCTACCACACCCAGAGAATTTTTTAAATTTTTGGTGGGTACAGGAGTCTCACTATTTCCCAGGCTGGCCTCGAACTCCTAGCTGTAACAGACCACAGGCTCTTTGCCTCCCCAGCAATGAAAGTTAACACGGAGCAAGCAGATTTTCCAGACAAGGCTTTTATTTCAGGGCTTGTGCTCAAGCACAAGGGAGACAGTGAAAGTGGAAAGGATCTGTCAGCTGACTACCAGAAAAAGCTGGTGGGGATTTTTTTATTAGACCGAGAGTGGGAATCACATCAGGGGTAAGGTATGCAGGCTGGGCTGGGCAGTGCACATGATGGGTACGGTATGCAGGTCACCATATCTGATTGTGATGGTTATCTTGAGTAATGGGCCACCTGATCGTATGGCCAGAGGCAACAAGGCTGTAAATCAATTGTTCAGCATTCCTGCCCTAGGTGGGACTTGGCGCCACCTTGATGAGATATCTGGGTCTTCTGAGGCCAGTTTCTAGAATTCTTTACGTAAAAGAAATAGTTAAACATGGAAGCACAGAAGAATGGCTATTTTCTCTGTATGACTAAAGCCTCAGGGTTAGGTGTTATATCATCAGTGAGATAGTGGTGTGGGTTTTGTGATCAGTGGGACAACAGAAGAAGGAAAAAGAAAAAAAGGAGGCTGAGGTGGGAGGATTGCTTGAGCTTGGGAGGTTGAGGCTGCAGTGAACCATGATCACTCCACTGCACTCCAGCCTGAGCAACAGAGCGAGACCCAATCTCAAAAAAAAAAAAAAAAAAAAAGGAAGAAAAAAGAGAAACTAGCTGGGCGCCGTGGCTCACGCCTGTAATCCCAACACTTTGGGGGCCGAGGCGGGTGGATCACAAGATCAGGAGTTCGAGACCAGCCTGGCCAATGTGGTGAAACCCCATCTCTACTAAAAATACAAAAAAAATTAGCCGGGCATGGAGGCGAGCGCCTGTAGTCCCAGCCACTCAAGAGGCTGAGGCAGAAGAATCCCTTGAACCTGGGAGGCAGAGGTTGCAGTGAGCCGAGATCGCGCCACTGCACTCCAGCCTGGGTGACAGAGCAAGATACCATCTCAAAAAAGAAAAAAAGAAAAAGAAAAAAAGAAAGAAACTGTTAGAGCCATGAATGAATCTGACTTTGATGACTCAGAGAGCATAAGAATATGTGAAGGAAGAACTCTGTCCCATTCCTACATGACATCAAGGGATCCTCCCCCCTCGGCCTTGCTACATGCTGGGATTACAGGCGTGAGCCACCATGCCTGGCCCTTGATATTTTTTCAAGAGGTAAAGACTTGTTCCTTATAAAATCCTATATTTTATTAAACAAATAAGACTTTAATGCAGTTAATTTCATCCCCACTCTGGTCAAGGAAATATATATTATGTTTACCAGTTACTCAGCAAATGTTTCTCAAGAAACTGGCCCAGTGAAGCCAGTCAAAGAATTATCAAGCCCATTGAGGAGGGCTTGATCATTCAGTCATCTACTTGCAGGTGGTTGGTGCAAGCTATGTTATATTTAAGCATATTTGGATTACCAATTTTCAGGAAATTAAGACAGAATGAAATATACTTGGCATTGAAACTATTTTGAGCCAGGCATGGTAGCTCATACCTGTAATCCAAGCACTTTAGGAGGCCATGGTGGGAAGATTGCTTGAGCCTAGGCGTTCGAGACCAGCCTGGGCAACATGACAAGATCCTGTCTCTACAAAAAAAATGTTTTTCTAATTAGCCGGGAGTGGTGGTTTGCGCCTGTAGTCCTGGTTACTCAGGAGGCTGAGGTGGGAGAATTGCTGAGCCTGGGAAGTCGAAGCTACAGTGAACTACAATCACTCCACTGCACTCCAGGCTGAGCAACAGAGTGAGAAGTCCTTGTCGAAAGAAAGAGAAAGAAAGAAAGGAGGGAGGGAGGGAGGGAAGGAAGGAAAGGAAGGAAGGAGGGGGAGAGAAAGAAAGAGAGAAAGAAAGAGAAAGAGAAAGAAAAGGAAAGAAAAGAAAGAAAAGGAAAGAAAAAACTACTAGGGCCATAAATGAATCTGTCTTTGATGACTCAGAGGGCATATTTTTTCCTTTCTTCATTTAACAAATATTAAAATACTGAATGTCCCTTATGTGTGAGGTCCTGTTCTAGAGCTTAGAAATATAACCATAAACAAGACACAGCCCCCACCTTCAATGAGGTCTCTAGTGTACTTGGGGGAAGCCCGTAGCGGGAGGGAAGTGGGCTGATGGGCTGGTGAGTGGGGATTTCAGTGCTCAAGGAGCAGTGCATGTCAGGATTGCCTAGAGAAGGGGTGTGTTACTCAGATGTTTGGGTGGGGCATGGCCCAAGAAGGCCCTCCAGAGGAGGTGACATCTTCTTTTGAGACCAGAAGATCAGTAGCAGTTTGCAAAGGGAAAGTAGGGAGGGGAGGGTGGGACAAGATGTTCCAGGTAAGGGAACAGACTGTGCACAGGCTGGGACCAGAGGGCTTAGCCTCCAGGAACGAACCACACTCAAAGGTCCAACAGGGCCTCAGGGCTGTGGTTGAAGTGCTAGTTGTTACTGTTCTTCCTGACTGTATTGCTAAACTGGGACATTTGTACATTACAGTTTATTTCTTCTCCATCATCTGCCCACCATGAGCTCTATGAGGTGGGTAGGTGTTGCACCTCTATTTCACAGACAAGGAACCTGAGGCTTGGCATTGCTGTAAGGTTCTGTGAGTATGGGGAAGTCTTGGGGAGTTGGAGGTTTTGCCTGCCTACCCTGGCCTCTGTCACTCCACAGCTGCCTTGGATGAAAGATCACTTGAAAGGGTATCTGATCTACCTTCATACCTCTGGGCAAAAAAGTGTCATTTGCTCCTCTGGGAGCTGATGGAGGTACGAAGGCACAGAATTTCTGCAATCCTGCAGCGTAATTAAACACATGGATGCTAACACAGGCAGACCTGGCCTAGCTCTGCCACTTGTTAGTAGCCGTGTGCCTTGGGCAAATTACTTAACGGAGGCTCAGCAATGCCTCCATCCAGCTGAGACTTGATCTGAGTTCTTCCCCTCTTCAGCAGCAGGGGTGGTGCAACACAGCTCCAGGGTCTCACCTAGTGCCAATATCACTGTTGGGGAGAGGGATAGCGGGGAGTGGCAACGTGCTCCTCATCAGACATGTGGTACCACTGAGACAACCATTGGCCCTGCCCACATGGTCCCTTTGGGCTCAGTAATGCTGTTATCTTCATGTCATGTTTGGGATTCAGGCACTGTTTGTGAGTCTGCTTGTAGTCACAAGCCAGCACCGATTCCTTCCTGGGGACGTGCCACCTCTCAGGAAGCAGAACCATGCTCCCTGCTGATCAGAGACCCTCAGGCCTCTCTCTTCTTCTTCCCCACCAAGAAGCTCTATTTTTGTCCCTAAACACCATCAATACCTGCAAACCAGCTTCTTCCGTTCATTCCTTAGCAAACTCCCTAATTTTCCCTCAGGCTTCTTGGGTTTCCCGCAAACAAAAGCCAGAAAGCTTTGCCTCCTTCTGCCTTCTGCTCTGCCTGAGAGCTTTTTCAAGGTTTCATAGTTCAGAGATAACTCTCTGTTTAAATGAGAGGAATGGGGAGGAGCAAATGAGGGAGGGAGGCAACCTATTAAAATCTCAGTATATAAAAACTAGCTGCATAGGCAAGAGGCAACTGAGGTTCCCAAATTCGGGAAGCAACGGGTACATAGAAGGGGACAGATCCAAGGGATGGGCAGAAGAGAGAATCATTGACACTTATAGACCAGTTCAATGTGGGAGTCTCACCATGCATGCCTGAATTAGCACTCTGACCCAGGTCAATGAAACAAAGCAATCAGGAATTGTCATTTTAAGTTGACCTTCAGTTACCTGCAAGTAAATGAGTTGATTTACCATCTGTTGACTCCTCTCAGTCAACTGAACACAGTAAAAATAAACACATATGTTTTAGGTTGATTGGGCTGGATGAAGGGTATAAGGGGCTTCATATGATTTTGTGTGTAAATGTTTAAATTTTTGCATATTAAAAATGTTTAAATAAGTAAATCCATTTAAAAGCCAACTTTTATGATCCATCAACTTTTACATTATAAAAAGAAATAGTTGGCTGGGTGCGGTGGCTCACGCCTGTAATCCCAGCACTTTGGGAGGCCGAGGTGGGCGGATCACGAGGTCAGGAGATCGAGACCATCCTGGCTAACACAGTGAAACCCCGTCTCTACTGAAAATGCAAAAACAAAATTAGCCAGGCGTGGTGGCGGGCACCTGTAGTCCCAGGTACTTGGGAGGCTGAGGCAGGAGAATGGCGTGAACCTGGGAGGCGGAGCTTGCAGTGAGCCAAGTTAGCGCGGCTGCACTCCAGCCTGGGAGCGACAGAGCGAGACTCCGTCTCAAAAAAAAAAAAAAGAAGTAGTTGAGCTAATATTTCAGACTCAATGTGAACACTTCATGCTACTACTGAGATGTTCTCTATAACCGTTAGTTCAGATCTAATGAATGTTTGAAACTTGAGAAGATCCCTTGCTAAAGAATAAAAGAAACATGCAGCGCAAGAGAGCAAGAAATGAGGGGAAAACCCTAAGGCCATAGGAGCCATGTCTGTATTTTCTCTTTTTTTCTTTCTTTTTTTATTTTTTTGAGACGGAGTTTTACTCTTGTTGCCCAGGCTGGAGTGCAATGTTGTGATCTCCGCTCACTGCAACCTCCACCTCCTGAGTTCAAGCAATTCTCCTGCCTCAGCCTCCCGAGTAGCTGGGATTACAGTCATGCGCCACCACACTCGGCTAATTTTGTATTTTTAGTAGAGATGGGGTTTCTCCATGTTGATCAAGCTGGTCTCGAACTTCTGACCTCAGGTGATCCACCCACCTCAGCCTCCCAAAGTGCTGGGATTACAAGTGTGAGCCACCGCGCTCGGCCCATGTCTGTATTTTCTTAGAGGAGAAACGAAAGCCAGAAAGGAAAAGGAGAGTATCACAACATGAGTGAATTTGGCCTTACCCTCAGCATCCTGGATTAACAGGGAGAGCAAGGGGGCTGGAGCCTGCGGGTACAGAGCAAGAGAAGATGACCCCACCTCAAACTACGCCCCAGGGCAGCCAGCAGAAGTCAAGACACAGTGTCCAAAGAACTTGTTGTACTTGGAGTCAAACAGGAGGAAGCACCTTTGTTCTAGGTCAATTTATTCGGAACAAGGCTGCAGCCAGAAGTTGGGCGTTTAGAGAACGTTGGCCAGTTCCTCAAAGGGAGAGGCTGACAAATGTAGGCAGAGTGTCCCTGTCACTGGTCCAAGGGTCAAGGGAAGTGGAAGGACAAGACAGACACAAGGCAGATGCCCAGCTCTGGTGCCTGGCTGAGTGTGGTCCTGAGGCTCTTTCCAGTTGGCAGGAAGGGAAAACAACTTCTCGTTACTTCAACTGATGTTCAGGATACGTTGAGAAAGTGACTTGACCCCGTCTACTTTTTTTTTCTCATTTTTAATCTGTGGCTCCTGACCTTGGAATGACTTCTGTGAGACCGTAGTGTCTGGTACCTTATGGCTTTTGCTCACCGTCTTCTCAGATGGTCTCCAGGCTTCAGCTTCCCTGTCTGCTACACACTGTCTTAGGATGAGGCGCCTCTGAGGCGCCTATTTGTATGCTGGAAGTTTGCGGGGGAGAACTCTCAGGATCAAAGCCTGTAAGGAGAGAGGGATGAGGGCCTCAGCCAACCTTGGGGGGAATTCTGGAGTTGGGATGGCTTTTCAGAGTTGCCTCCAATGAAGGTAACGTAATCACCTGATGGGTTCTTTTTTTTTTTTTTTTTTTGAGACGGAGTCTTACTCTGTTGCCCAGGCTGGAGTGCAGTGGTGCAATCTCGCCTCACTGCAAGCTCCACCTCCCAGGTTCATGCCATTCTCCTGCCTCAGCCTCCCATGTAGCTGGGACTACAGGTGCCCGCCACCATGCCCGGCTAATTTTTTTGTATTTTTAATAGAGATGGGGTTTCACCGTGTTAGCCAGGACGGTCTCAATCTCCTGACCTCGTCCATCTGCCCGCCTCAGCCTCCCAAAGTGCTGGGATTACAGGCATGAGCCACCGCACCCGGCCCCACCTGATGGGTTCTACCTGCCCGCTGCACAAATAAAACCAATTCACTGAGACCATAGTATTGCAGTAAAGAAAGAGTTTAATTAATGCAAGACTGGCCAAGTGGAAGATGGAGTTATTACTCAAATCAGTCTCCCTGAAGACTTGGAGGTTAGGGTTTTTCACAGATGATTGGGTGTGCCGGGGCCCAGGGAATGAGTGCTGCTGATTTGTTGAGGATGCGATCACAGGAGTGTGGAAAACGTCCTTGTGTGCTGAGTCCACCTCTGGGTGGGGGCCGCAGGACCGGTTGAGTCATGAGTCATGAGTTCAGGTGGGGTCAGTCACTTACCAGAATGCAAAAGTCTGAAAAACATCTCAAAAGACCAATCTTAGGTTCTATAACAGTGATGTTATCTATAGGAGCAGTTGGGGAAGTCACAAATCTTGTGACCTCTGGCCACATGACTCCTAAGCAGGAAAGGATGATAAAAACTATGCCTGCACTTCAGCAGATCTCAGGCCCTTCTCATAGTCCTAATCTTACGGCTTTTCATGAGTCTTGCAAAGGCTGTTTCAGCCTCCAAATGAGGAGGGGACCCGTTTTAGGGAGGGAGTGTTATCATCTTTGCTTCAAAGTTAAACCATAAATTAAATTCCTCCTGTGGTTAGCTTAGCCTATGCCCAGGAATGAGCAAGGACAGCCAGCCTGTGAGGCTAGAAGCAAGATGGAGTCAGCCATGCTAGATTTCTCTTGTTTTCATAATCTTTGCAAAGTCTGTGACAATGATAGCAAGGAACCAGGGCTTTGTCCTCCCACTAGGCATTGGATACTATCTGCTTCTTGGAAAGGGGTGTAACTTGGCTGAGGGCAATCTTCAGAGACAGAGACTTAGCTATGGGTAGTCAATAGCCAATAATGCCAACAGCTGGGCAAATAGCACCTGCATCCTGAAGGGGATATGGTGGCACAACTCAGCATCCCTTACATCTTCTGTCTGACTCTTTTCTAAAGAGTGACTCTTGTGGGTCCCACTGGTCACTCTGCAGTAGAGGAGGTGTCCATTTGTGAGTGTTTATCACGTCCTTTCACCCTATAGGCTTCCCTCATTTCCATCCTATAAAGATGGCCACCACTGGCCAGGTATGGTGGCTCACGCTTATAATCCCAGCACTTTGGGAGGCCGAGGCAGGCGGATCATCTAAGGTCAGGAGTTTAAGACCAGCCTGGTCATTATGGTGAAACCCCATCTCTATTAAAAATACAAAAATTAGCCAGGTGTCGTGGTGGGCGCCTGTAATCCCAGCTACTCTGAGAGGCTGAGGCAGTGAGCCCAGGAGGCGAAGGTTGCAATGAGCCAAGATCGCGTCACTGCACTCCAGCTTGGATGACAGAGTATGACTCTGTCTCAAAAAAAAAAAAAGAAAAAACCGAACAAACAAAAAAGATGGCAGTCATTGACTTGGGCTTGATCCTCTGTCTAATCAGCTGGGGGATAGGTTGCAGAACTACACCACTCAGAGCAAGACAACTTTTTCAGAAGGGCCTGTAAAAAGAATGCTGTCACATGATAGCTGTAACAAAGGTGTTGGGGAAATGTATGTCTGGTACCCAGAGGCCTCAGCAAGATTGCAGAAGCTCACTTAATTTCAAACCCAACTGCTTGAAGGATCTGTGGCTGTTAATACTGTCTCTACCAGTGTCAATATTGGCCTGGAGCCTGTGTGGAGTTGAGGCTGTCCATGGCTGGCTGGCTGGTCTCTAGCTGAGAGGGCCTAAGGAGGAGATAGGTGCTGACAGAGACAACATGGTCTCTGGCACATAAAATCTTCATTCTTCGGGAGATAGAGCTATCGTAGGAGTGAGGAGAACCTAGGCAACATTGAACTCAGGGTTAAGAGACTTGAATTTGAGTTCTGACTCTGGAACTTGCTAATTACAAGGAAGTCACTGGGTCAAGGTTAGTCAGTCAGCAAATGTTTAGTGAGCATCTATGGCCAGGATTTGTGTTTAGCACTGGAGAGTCCCTCTCTGGCCTCATTGTTCTTCTTTGTAAAACAAAAGTGTGGAGGCTGAGTGCAATGGCTCATGTCTGTAATCCCAGCACTTTGGGAGGCCGAGGCGGGCAGATCACTTGAGGCCAGAAGTTTGAGACCAGCCTGGGAAACATGGTGAAACCTGGTCTCTATAAAAAAAAAAAAACAAAAATTAGCTGGGTGTGGTGGTGCACCCTGTGATCCCAGCTAACTGGAAGGATGAGATGGGAGGATCACTTGAGCCTGGGAGGTGGAGGTTGCCGTGAGCCAAGATCACTCCACTGCACTCTAGCCTAGGTGACAGAGTGAGACCCTGTCGTATACACACACACACACACACAAATGGGTTTGGGAGATTATCTCAATGAATTAAAGTGATGGCAATACTTTTAGAAACGAAAATCCAAGGTGCATACTCTGCCACTGCCAGAATATTTGATATTGAGGATACCCCCAGGAAGCTCAGGATGTAGGATCTCATTATATACCTACAGAGACTCTATTTCCCAATCCCCCACATTTGTTTCCCCCAGACATATTACATAGAGTGACTTAATCCTTAGAACCATGGTGAGAAGGGAGAGGTAGATGTTATATAAGTTATATAGTCTCCTATCTTGCTAATTTTTTTTTTTTTTTTTGAGGTGGAGTCTCGCTCTGTCGCTCAGGCTGGAGTGCAGTGACACGATCTTGGCTGACTGCAACCTCCGCCTCCTACGTTCAAGCGATTTTCCTGTCTCAGCCTCCTGAGTAGCTGGGACTACAGGTGCACACCCCCACACCTGGCTAATTTTTGTACTTTCAGTAGAGGCGGGGTTTCCCGTATTGGTCAGGCTGGTCTTGAAATCCTGACCTCAGGTGATCCACCTGCCTCAGCCTCCCAAAGTGCTGGGATTACAGGCCAGAGCCACCACACCCGGCCTTTTGCTAGTCTTTAAAATCCTTTAAGTGTTTGCCTTGATTTTTTGAATTCTTTAGAATTTAAATGGTCTGAGTTTAAATAGTCCTGAACACATTTCTCAAACACTGTTATGTAAACAAAGCCCAGCCATGGTGATTACATAGCCAGGTTTTTTCCAACCCCTGGAGACTTGTATCATAATCTTATCTTAGGGTCAAGCATCGGTACTGCTGAAGTGGTTTGCATTTGAACAGTCTTTCAGAAGTTGGTGCCAGATTCAGAGTTCTCTGGATAGCAGATCTGGTAAGGTAGGTGTATTAGTCTGTTTTCATGCTGCTGATAAAGACATATCCGAGACTGGGTAATTTATAAAGAAAAAGAGGTTTCATGGATTCACAGTTCCACGTGGCTGTGGAGGCCTCACAATCATGGTGGAAGGCGAAAGGCATGTCTTACCTGATGGCAGGCAAGAGAGAATGGAAGCTATACAAAAGGGAAAACCCCTTATAAAACCATCAGATCTCATGAGACTTATTCACTACCACGAGAACAGTATGGGGGAAAACATCCCCATGATTCAATTATCTCCCACTGGGCCCCTCCCACATCACATGGGATTTATGGGAGCTACAATTCAAGATGAGATTTGGGTGGGGGAACAAATTCTAACCATATCAGTGGGGTCACTAAGGTATATAGGTATATAGTGTAGTAAGATGGTGTCACCTTAATCACATTTACACTCTGCCCCGGCACAGAACCCTGGGAGCTGAATATTGAGGAGCAGAGAGGAACAGGGATCAGAGGCACAAAATTTGGCTTGCTCTTGTAGACAGCAATAGAGATGGGCACAAGGCTGAGTGAAATCTCATCAGAGTAGTGAGCGCTTAGCACATATAAGGCACTGTCCTTAGTGCCGTAAGAGATATCAAGGGAGGGTAAGAAAGATTAAAATGTATTGTGTTTGTTTTATGTTACTCACTTTATACATACTAGCAGTCAGTCAATAATAATAACAATAAGTGTTTTGAAGTACCTACTATGGGCCAGGCAATGTGCTTAATACTTCATATCTTCTTTTCTTTTATTTCATGCATTCATTCAACACATTTGTCTTAAGATCTACTAGGTAGCAAGTGCTGGGAGACACTGATGAATAAAAATCTCTGCCCTGGAGGACTTTTCATTCTGCTGGGAAAGATAGGCCCATAGATGTAGTAAACAAGTGATTAAGTGGAGTGTTAGAAGATGACAATTACTGTGAAAAGAATAGATCTGGGTTAGGTGGATCAGGAGTGCCTACATCGGGGGAGCACAGAAACGGTTTACAATATTAAATAGATGGTCCAGGTGAAGCAGGACAGTTCCCTGACCCCTTTGTGGGTGGGAACTGGAGTGCACTGGCACTGGCAGGGGCGAACTCCACTCACTCTCTGCTCCACCCCACACGGGAGTGGGAGCACAGGTGAGCAGGTGCAGGAGCCAGGGTGTGTGCTTTTAGGTGCCGGCAAGAGCGAACTCCGTACTGGCCCATGGCAGCATCTAAGGGAGGGTGCCGGAAGTCCCTGAAGCCACAGAGGAAGTGTTACAGTGCCCTTTACCTTTGCTGTCTGCAGACAGCTTAACAGCTCAGCAGAGGGTCAGTGTGACAGCCTTTTGTGCTCACACTTGAGGCACACGAGTTTTTGTCTGGAGTCCAGGAGGAATAAGGTCTTACAAACTAATTGAAGGTGGTAAATGTGGGGGATTTCATTGCCAATGAAAGTGGCTCTCAGTGAGAAAGGGAGCTGGAAAGGGGATGGAACGAGAAGGTAATCTTCACCTGAGATTCTCCAGCCATCCCTGCCAGACTCCTCTCTTCAGAGGATGATAAAAACTATATGCCTACATTTAGGATGAGTCTCTCTCTCCGACATCCAACCATAATCTCCAACATCCAGCTGCTTCTCGTCTCTCTCCCAGGTAAGCCTGGGGTTTTTGTGCACACAGGATGCAGGTTAGGGCAGGCCATAGTGGTTTTGGAAAAGGCAACATTTGAGTGGGAAAACAGGGATGTAAGTTCTTGCTTTGGACCACTGTTCTAGGCTCGAGGGTGGGGTCCTCGCTGGGGACCTGCCCTCCCAGAATTTTTCTGCCTCCTGTCCCTATCACACATAGTGCTCTGTGGGAAGGTGACGTTTGAGCCAACATTCAATGGAAGGTGATGAAGGAGTTAGCTATGCAGATACATGGAGAAGAGCGTTCCAGGGTAAAGGAGCAGCCAGGGGAAAGGCCTGAGGCCAAGTGTAACTGGTATATGGACAGCAGGGAGGCCAGAGTGACTAACGAGGAGATGGCAAGATGATGAAGTGCTTTTGTCTTTTACTCTGAGAGAGATGGGAAGCCATCAGAATGCTTATTGTTTGTTCTGCTTTGTTAATCTGTGTTTCAGAGCAGTGCTTGGCAAACTTTTTCTGCAAAGGGCTAGATAGTAAATATTTCAGGCTTTGCTTGCCATATGGTCTCTGTTGCAACTATGTAGTCCTGCCATTGTAACACAAGAGTAGCCATCGACAGTGCGTAAACAAAGAAGCATAGCTGTGTTCCAACAAAATTTACTTATGGACACTGTTTGAATTTCACATAATTTTCATGGGTCACAAAATATTGTTCCTCTTTTGTTTCTTTTTTTAACCATCTGAAAATGTGGGAACCATTCTGACCTGACCTCATGGGCTGTAGTTACCCTGTGAGCCATAGTTTGTGGACTTCCATTTTAAAGGACAGTCATGATCCAACTAAGTTTCAGCCAGAGCACCCTGGCTATTGCCTTGAGAAGAGTCTGGAGGCTGAAAGCAGGAAGGCCAGGCAGAAGCCATTGCTGTGAGCCAAGTGAGAGATGATGATGATTGCTCTGACCAGAAAGACCACAGGATTACATTCTGATTGTATCTCCACCCAACCTTTGAAATAGGTGTCGTAATGATCCTTCACAAACAGGGGAAGAAATTCAGGCTCAGAGACGTAAAGTGACTCGCGTAAGAACACAGAGCACACAAATGGTGAAGCCTGGATATGAAGCCCAATCCAAACTTGAAGGCTTGTTCTCTTTTTTATTTTTTTCTAATTTTTTTTTTTTGAGATGAAGTCTAGCTCTGTCACCCAGGCTGGGGTGCAGTGGAGCGATCTTGGCTCACTGCAGCCTTCACCTCCCACATTCAAGCGATTCTCCTGCCTCAGCCTCCAGAGTAGCTGGGATTACAGGCATGCACCACCACTCCTGGCTAATTTTTGTATTTCTAGTAGATACAGGGTTTCACCATGTTGGCCAGGCTGATCTCAAACTCCTGACCTCAGGTGAACCACCCACCTCAGCCTTCCAAAATGTTGGGATTACAGGTGTAAGCCACCACGCCCAGCTGAAGCCTTGTTCTTCAGTGTTATAACTCTGCAGTCATGTCACATGGGCCTTTTTATCCCAAATTACAGATGAGAACACTGGGGCTCCAAGAAGTCAAGGAACTTGCCCAAGATCAATAAGGTCTTGATGACTCCAGAGCAACTATCCTTATTACTAATCTAGGCTAATTCTCAATTTAAAATGGGATTACTGCCCACTAGGTGCTTCTATTCTAGGTAGCAGGATTCTTTATACAATCAGTGCCTCTGAGGTGTCAATAAAGAGCCTAGGGCATTCAGGCTGGGCGTGGTGGCTCATGCCTGTAATCCTAGCACTTTGGGAGGGCAACGGAGGTGGACCACCTGAGGTCAGGAGTTCGAGACCAGCTTGGCCAACATGGTGATATGCCATCTCTACTAAAAATACAAAAATTAGCTGGGCGTGGTGGCATACTCCTGTAATCCCAGCTACTCGTGAGGTTGAGGCAGGATAATCGCTTGAACGCGAGAGGAGGAGGTTGCAGTAAGCTGAGATCACACCACTGCACTCCAGCCTGGGCAATAAGAGTGAAACTCCATCAAGGAAAAAAAAAAAAAAAAAAAAAAAAAGCTTAGGGCTTTCAGAGAAGGTGGGGTGACATTCATCTGGAGGGACAAGGAGAGATTGTTTGCCATGGGCCTTAAAGAATAACTAGCTGCCTCTAGCTATTTTTGCTGACAGGCTGATTCTTACTGAAATAGGATTTCTTGGTTCTTCTCTCAGATATTTCGTTCTATTTTGTCTTTGGTTTTTTTTTTTTTAAGAAAATATTTTTATACATAGATAAGGCTATAGATTTTTTATTAGATATTTAATATTTTAATTATAAAGCTAATATATTTGTGACAAGCCAAACAATATAGAGATGTATACAAAAAATTTAACAATCTCCTCATTACTGTCCTCCAGTTTCACCAGTCTGTGATAATTAAGGTGAATCAGGAAAACAGAAAATACATCGGTATGTTAACAGAGATCATTTTATCTAGGATGGGGTGTAATATTAAGGCCAGCTGGCCAAATTCTACCCATTGCGTATTTTTGTAACTAAAGCTTTACCAGAATACTGCATGCTCATTCATTTCTATCTTGTCTATGGCTCCTTATACGTTACAACAGCAAAGTTGAGTGGTTGTGACAGACACTTTATGGCCCACGAAGCCTAAAATATTTACTGTCTGGTCCTTTACAGAAAAAGTTTCCCAAGTCCTGATCAAGGGGATTGGTGGGGTAGGGAGAATAATAATCTCCCAAAGATGTCCATGTCCTAATTCCTGGAACCTGTGAATGTGTTACCTTACATAGCTAAAGGGACTTTGCAGATGTGATTAAGATAAAGATCTTGAGATGAGAGATTATCCTGGATTACCCAGGCAGGACCAATGTAGTCACCCATTGTAGTCTGTAGTCACACTCTGTAGTCCTCAGAGGTGACAAAGAGAGGCATGAGAATCAGAGGGAGATTTGAAGGTGCTATGCTGCCGTCTTTAAAGGTGGAGGAAGAGGCCACAAACCAACAAATGCAGGCAGTATTTAGAAGCCGGAAAAGACAAGGAAAAAGATTCTCCTCTAAAGCCTCCAGAAGGAATGAAGCTCTGCTGACACCTTGATTTTAATCTCAGTAAAGCCCGTTTTGGATTTATGACTTCAGAACTGGAAGATAATATGTTTGTGTTGTTTTAAGCCACTAAATTTGTGCAATCTGTTACAGCAGTGACAGTAAATTTATACAGTTAGCTTACAGTTATTGAAAGATTGAGATGTCGAAAGGGGACACTGAGGTAAGGGAGGAGCTACAGGAGGTGGCTTCCACCCCTAGGGCTGGGAGAAAAGGGAATTAGCCAGGCTCATTTGAACCCAGAAACGTGGAGGACAGACCCTGTGGAACTGGGACCCAGACCTCTGAGGAGTGGGCACTGGCATACTGGTGCTCTGAGGAGCACCCTGAAGCTGATTCTGGGAATATGGAAAATATTGGAAACTGCAACCAGCTGCTGCTGCCGGGGTGAAAAATTACTGGAGCTACTCTGACAGGAACAGGAAGCCTTTAGGAAGCAAACAGGAGATCCCTCCTCCAACTTCCCTCTCTGCCTCCAGTACCCGCTATGAACAGAGTGTAACAGAACAGCTGACAAAGCAGAAATGAGGTTTGTGGAGTCTCAGCCCCAGCATCACAAAGCAGAATGCCAAGATTTGGAGCTGAGACTAGTAACAAGTATACAATGTTAACTATGTGTCTGCATCATTATGCTTTTTACTGTATGCTGACCCAAATTTACATTTATTCTAGGCTTTCCCTTCTCTTTCCTATTTAGTAAAAAAGTGGTCATATACACTTTACTCTGAAACTTATTTGTGTTATTAAACAATATATCATGCATACCTTTCCATGAAAGCATATTAGAGCAGTCTCATTTTTAAAAAATTACCCAGTAATATCCCATCCAGACATCAGAAAATTGATCCATTCATTTCCAGTGACAAAGATCCTTTGCTTGACCAAACTTTTAGTCAGGCTCCTGAACCTCCTCCTAAGCCCATCCATGCACTTCCTTGTACAATCCAGTTTCAGCAAAGAACCCTGCTAAGTCAATTTAGCAAGAACCCCCTACCCTATCCAGTCAACCTCAGTATCTGATCTGGTTTCGTTTCTTATCCTCTGAAGTCTGATCACCCTGGCCTGTCTTCAGATAGAATCATGTTAGGTTGGTTTCTCTAGAATCCTTCTACTCCTAATGCCACTTCTTAGTAATTTTCTCCCCACCTGCTTCCACCTGCTCCTTGGCTATAAATTCTTCTTGTCCATGCTGTATTCGAGTTGAGCCCCATCTCTCTTCCCCACTGCAAAACCCTGTTGCAGTGGTCCCTATACCTATCATGATAGTCCCGAATAAAGCCTTCTTTAGGCCGGACGTGGTGGCTCATGCCTGTAATCTCAGCACTTTGGGAGGCCAAGGCAGGTGGCTCACTTGAGGTCAGGAGTTCAAGACCAGCCTGGACAACATAGTGAAATCCCGTCTCTACTAAAAATATAAAAATTATCCGATTATGGTGGCACATGCCTGTAATCCCAGGTACTCCAGAGGCTGAGGCAGGAGAATTGTTTGAACCCAGGGGGCGGGAGTTACAGTGAACCGAGATCGTGCCACTGCACTCCAGCCTGGGAGACAGAGCAAGACTCTGTCTCAAAATAAAGAAAGAAAGAAAGTTTTCTTTACTATGCTTTAACAAATGTTACAAATAATTTTTTTTTTCTTTAACATCAGACCCAGTGATTGGTTCAGGGCTTGGCATGTGACTTAATTCAGTCTGGGCACCCCCTAGAGCTGAGAGTGTGGTCAAACCTACACAAATCACATGCCTAAGAATGTGAGAAGGGCGTTCCCCTACGGGAAACCTAGGTGCTTTTGGCAGGAGAAGGAAAAACAATGGTAGAGAAGCAAGCAACCAATGTCCACCACAACTTCCTCGTATTCTCTGCCCATTGTTTCTACTGGGTTATTAAATATTTGTTGTCAATTTATTGATGGCCTTTATATATAGTCAGTGTTAACCCTTTGCATGTATATGTGTTACAAATGTTTTGCCCAGCATATAATTTCTTTTAAGTGTGTTTTACTATACAAAAATTAAAATTTGTATGTAATCTTATGTAAGTTTTTTTACTTTATGGTTTGTACATTTTTTCCCTGTCTAATATTTTACTCTACAAAACAAAAATAATGTCTTACTCTACAAAGATTAAACATATTAGTCACTAGATTGATCAGAATAGGTGAGGGGTGGCAGAACACTCTACTGGCCATAGTCACTGAGGGACCCAGGTTGATGGGGACTCCACTTCAAGATGTGTTTCTATGGTCACCCAGACAGAGGGAAGAGGAGAAAAAGGAAATGATGAGTGAGCACTGGCTCTTAAAGCTTCTGCCCCAAAGTGACACACATAATTTCCTTTCACATTTTATTGACCAAATTCAGCCACATGGTCAGGATTAATTTCAAATGGAATAAGGAAGCACAATTTCACCATGTGCTTAGGAGAGAACAAATACACACATAAGGACTACTGTAATCCACACTTCTAGTCACCAAACATCTTTCCCACACTCAAAATACCCTCACCCACCCCTTCCTAAGGGAGTCAACCCCAAGGTCCCATTCTGGTTGGACCTTTATTCTGAGAACCCCTCAGCCTGTTCAGAGATTTTGACCATGAATGTGATGGCAATAGCCTTGATTAGATCCTTGCTGTGAAGCTGAGTCTTTATTGTTTTATCTTTTATCTAATCTGTATTGAGAAGAAACCTGCCTCCCAACCCTGCCAGTCTCTGAATTTCTGGTCTATCTTTTCCTTTCACTCCTACTTGCAAACTAGCTAGCCCTCCCCTGAACCCCTATTTATTGTCAAATATATTGGCTATCTACACCATTATGTTTTCTAGTTGCTTCTTCTAGAGCTACAAGTTTACTAGGCACATCAACTACCTTCCAAGTGACTACCCAACAGCTTTACCAAATGTGTCACCATTGTGTAACATGGCTCACCATCCTTGTCAGTACCACCTGACCACTAAGCCAATGCCACTTTTTTAGGTTTTTGTGCTGGCAGCATCCCATATTAGAGATCGGTCAAGATAAGGTAGATTATGCTATAATAACAAACTCCAAAGTCTCAATGACTAAAAAATATGTCAGTTCATTTCTTGCCTATATTACATGTCCAGTGTGCATCAGCAAGGGCATCTGCTTGTTGTAGTCACTCAGGAACCTTGGTGATGAAAGCTGTACTTCAACATATGCTTCCACAGTTATCACAGCAGGAAGAGGACGGACATGGCACAAATCCATAGCTCTGCCTAGAAGTGTCACATCTTCCGCCTGCTAACGCTTTCTTATTTAAAGCAAAACCAATGGGTATGTCTAACTTCAAAAGTGGGGAAAGGGTCATCTTATCATATTCACAGAAAAGAGAACCTGGGTATTTGAGAACAAACTCAGTGACTATCACAGGCATTTTTGTTTTGAGGACATATTGCAGTGAAATAGAATGAAGGTAACAACAACAGTAACAACCTTGGATTATCCATATCCCAGGATCTATTTTTAACTCCAAGCAGGCTTCTGCTACCCTGATTTTATGGCCCTGAGGGTAGACCACCATATTTTGACCCCATTAATTGAAATTTAATGTTGCTTTAAAACTGAACAAAAAAACTAATCCTTGAGATTGCATTCCTTCCACTAAGCCACACTCACAATAAGATATAATTGGAATATTTCCTTATTCTCTCCTCCTTCGTTACCTAATGTTTCTTATTTCTTTTCTTTCTTTCTTCTTTCCTTTCTTTCCTTCTTTCTCTCTTTTCTTTCCTCTTTTCTCTCTGTCTTTCTTTCTCTTTCTTTCTTTCTCCCCTTCCTTCCTTCCTCTCTCTCTTCCTCCCTTTCTCCCTTTCCTTCCTCCCTCCCTCTCTCTCTTTCTCCCTTTCTGTCTCTCTCTTTCTCTCTCTCTCTCTCCTTTCTTTCTTTCTTTCCTTCTTTTTCTTTTTCTTTCCTTCTTTCTTTCTTTTTTTTGAGACAGGGTCTCTGTCACTCAAGCTGGAGGGCAATGGCACCATCTCAGCTCACTGTAGCCTTGCCTTCCCAGGCTCAAGCAGATCCTCCTACCTCAGCCTCCCAAGGAGCTGGGACTACAAGTGTCAGCCGCTGTGTTCAGCTATCATGTTTTAATTTTTTTGTAGAGACTGGATCTCCCTATGTTGCCCAGGCTGGCTGGGCTGAACCGATCCTCCCTCCTCTGTCTCCCAAAGTGCTGGGATTACAGGCATGAGCCACCATGCTCATGCCTGTAATCCCAGGCATATTTCATTCTACTATTCTACTGAAGACTGAAAACTACAGTTAATAATGTGGAGTTTTTTAATTTTTAAAAGTTACTCATTTGTGGGATTTTTTTTTTTTGAGACAGGGTCTCATTTTATTGCCCAGACTAGAGTGCAGCAGCATGATTATGGCTCACTGCAGCCTCAGCCTCCTGGGCTCAAGTGATCCTCCCACCTCAGTTTCCCAAGTAGCTAGGACTACAGCTGTGCACCATTACACTTGGATTTTTTTTTTTTTTGACACAGAGTCTCCCTATGTTGCCCAGGCTTGCTTTGAACTCCTGGCCTCAAGTGATCCTCCTGTCTCAGCCTCCGAAAGCATTGGGATTATTATCCAGGCATTAGCCATTGTGCCGGGATATGAATATTCTTAAAGATATAATACCAAGAATGTTAGTGAGAAAGAAAATTGAACTGCTTTTTAATGACTAAAAAGTTAAGCTTTCATTCTGAAAATAGATCCTATCTTCAATCTAGCCTCACTAAATGGTGGTTTCTTAATCATTGGTTTAAAATGCCCTGACTAGGCAATATGCCTAGTTAAACATTAAAGTGAAGATAGTGAGAGGCTTCAAGATGGCTGACTAGAGGCATCTTGTACTCGCCTCCTCCCCTAAGAAGAACCAAAATAGTGAGTAGATAATTACACTTCGAATAGATCATCCAAGAGAGAACACTGAAATTTTACAGAAACGTGACACGCAACGCTTAAACAAGGAAGGAAAGAGAAGCAAGACAGAGCGCAAGGAAAGGTGGCTTAGAGACCCCCAGCAGACCAAATTTCCACTGTGTACTTCTGCAATCCTAGCCTCGGGAGAGCCCCAGAGCCTTGAGGGCCCAGAAACTAACACAGGGAACTGCCTGGAGAAGACGTGATGGTATTGATCCAGGGAGGAAGATTGCGCTGGGTCACACACTCCTCCTGAGTCCTAGGCAGCTACAGGAAGGTGCCATTTTGAGATCCCAGCCACAACAGACTGTGCACTGTCCTGGGGCCCCGTGGTACCAGGTCCAAGGCACAAGCAAGGAGCAGGCTGTTGCTGCCGGGGCTGAGGCACAAGTGAGGCATGGGCTGCTGCCACCAGGGCTGAGGAACAAGCAAGGCATGCGTTCTCCATTTGCCAGCCTAGGTTGCCACCACTAAAAGCAACCATGCCCTCCCCAGTGGCAGGGCCAATGTGTGGCCACTGCCACTCCTAACCCAAGCATTCCACCAGAGGCCTGGAAGTTGCCCCATCTCTGCCTATCATGACAGACACCTGCACACACCACTGGGGAACCCTGAGGACAAACTCACATGGCACCAGCTTCACCTCACCCTTGCCAGAGCATGCAGTTCAGGGCACTGAAGATTACCCGGTCCACTACCATTGACACCTGACCACTCCTCCCAGGGGCCTACCCACCCTGCCACTACCACAACAGCTTGCAATTACCTGTGCATGTCACCAGCAGGCCTGGGGACTAGCTCACTCAGCCCATCACAGCTACCACCAACACCAGTGTACACTGTTTATTTTTGAATAAAATACAAAATACATTTGAAAGCTTCAACAATAGGGTAGATCAAGGAGAAGAAAGAATCTCAGAACTTGAAGAATGGTCTTTTGAAATAAACCAGTTAGACAAAAATAAAAAAGAATGAGCAAACCCTAACTTGACACATAAAACACCATAAAGCAACCAAATATTCAAACTTTTGGAGTCCTAGAAGGCAAAGAGAAAAGAGTTAGAAAACCTATTTAATGAAATAACAGATAAAAATTTCCCAAGTCTGGCGAGAGATTTAGACATCCAGATACGAGAGGCTTAGAGATCCCCAAATAGATATAATGCAAAGTTCTTCTCCATGACATATTATAGTCAAACTGTCAAAAACAGAGAATTCTAAAAACAGCAAGAGAAAAACATCTGGTTCCCTATAAAGGGACCCATATCAGACTAATAGTGGACTTCTCAGCAGAAACTTTACGGGCCAGGAGAGTATAGTATATGCAAAGTGCTGAAAGAAAAAACTGCCAATTAAGGATGCTATACCCAGCAAGATTATCCTTTATAAATGAAGGAGAAATAAAGTCTTTCCCAGACAAGCAAAAACTGAGGAAATTCATCACCACCCAGAATCAAAGCCAACACATCCTATGCAACCAAACCATAGACACATATTCAGGATAAAGTCCTCCTCTCCCCTCTGCTCCCTACAAGAAATGCTTAAGGGAGTCCTACAGATGGAAGTGAAATAACAAAGAAATCAGAAAAACAATTCAAGATATGAATAAGAAATTTGCCAGAGAAAGAATGTTATTTACCATTATGAAACATGTAAGAATGTAAGAACAACTGGTAGAGCAAATGCACAAACAAGGAAAAGACTCAAATGTTATCACTACAGAAGCCACCAAACCACAGTGTTAAACAATAATAAAGAAAAAAAATGACTAAAGGACTTACAAAACACCCAGGAATAATTTACTAAAATGATAAGAAAAAGCCATCACATATCAATAATAACTTTGCATGTAAATGAATTAAACTTTCCACTTAAAAGATGTAGACTGGCTGAATGGATTTTTTAAAAGACCCAATTATTTACTGCCTATAAGAAACAGATATCATGTGGAAAGACACATATAGACTGAAAGTAAAAAGATGGAAAAAGATATTCCAAGCAAACAAATCAAAAGTGAGCAGGAGTAGCTACACTTAGATAACATGAACTTGAAGTAAAAAACAATAAAAAGAGACAAGATATATTAGTCAGCGTTCTCTAGAGGGACAGAACTAATAGGATATATAAAGGGGAGTTCCTTAAGTATTAACTCACAAGGGCCATCAATAGGGCCCACAATAGGCCATCTGCAAGCTGAAGAGCAAGGAGAGACAGCATGAGTCCCAAAACTGAAGGACTTGGAGTCTGATGTTCAAGGGCAGGAAGCATCCAGCATGGGAGAAAGATGTAGGCTGGGAGGCTAGGCCAGTCTAGTCTTTTTACATTTTTTTTCTGCCTGCTTTGTATTCTAGCTGTGCTGGCAGCTGATTAGATGGTGCCCAGATTAAGGGTGGGTCTGACTCAGTCCCACCCAGTCCACTGACTCAAATGTTAATCTCCTTTGGCAACACCCTCACAGGCACACCCAGGATAAATACTTTCCATCCTTCAATTCCATCAAGTTTATACTCAGTATTAACCATCACAGAAGGTCATTGTATAATGATAAAGGGATCAATTTAGCAAGAGGATATAACAGTTCTAAATACATATGCACCCAACACTGGAGCACCCAGATATATAAAGCAAATTTTATTAGATTTAAAGGGAGAGATAGATTCCAATAAAATAATAGTTGGGGGCTTCAACAGCCTACTCTCAGCATTAAACAGATCATCTAGACAGAAAATTCACACAGAAACACTGGATATAAACTCCGCATTAGACCAATGGGTCTGACAGACATTTATAGAACATTTCATCCAACAGCTACAGAACATACATTATTCTCATTGGCACACACAACATTCTCCAGGATAGACCATATATTGGGACACAAAATGTGTCTCAACAAGCTTTTGAAAATTGATATGTCACAATTTTATCAAACCACCAAAAACCAAGTCAATAACAAGAGGAACTGTGGAAACTGTACAAATACATGAAAATTAAACAACATGCTCCTGAATGACCTTGGGTCAAGGAAGAAATTAAGGAAGAAATTAAAAAAAGTCTTGAAACAAATGAAAATCAAAACATAACATTCCAAAATCTACGAGATACAACAAAAGCAGTGCTGAGAGGGAAGTTTATAGAAATAAATGCCTACATCAAAAAAGTAGAAAGATTTAAAGTAAATAATCTAATAATGCACTTCAAGGAACTTAAAAAGCAAGATCAAACCAAAACCAAAATTAGTAGACGGAAAGAAATAATAAACATCAAGGCAGAACTAAATGAAATTGACACTAAAAAAACAATACAAAGGAGTAGCCAGGTGCGGTGGCTCACACCTGTAATCCCAGCACTTTGGGAGGTCAAGGCAAGCAGATCACAAGGTCAGAAGATTGAGACCATCCTGGCTAACATGGTGAAAACCCGTCTCTACTAAAAATACAAAATATTAGCTGGGCGTGGTGGCATGTGTCTGTAATCCCAGCTACTCAGGAGGCTGAGGCAGGAGAATCACTTGAACCTGGGAAGCGGAGGTTGCAGTGAGCTGAGACCACGCCACTGCCCTCCAGCCTGGGCGACAGAGTGAGACTCCATCTCAAAATAAATAAATAAATAAATAAATAAATAATAAACAATACAGAGGATCAACAAAATGAAGAGTTGGCTTTTTGAAAAGAAACAAAATTGATAAACCACTTGCTAGACTAAGCAAAAAAAAAAGATCCAAATAAAATCAGAAACGAAAAAGGAGACATTATAACAGATACTCAGAAATACACAAGATCATCAGATACTATCATGAACAACTATATACAGTAAACTGGAAAATCTAGAGAAAATGGAAAAATTCAATATATATAACCTACCAAGATTGAACCAGGAAGAGAGAAAACATAAACAGTCCAGTAACAAGTAATGAGATCAAAGAAGTAATAAAAGTCTCCCAACAAAGAAAAGTCCAGGACTAGATGGCTTCACTACTGAATTCTACCGAACTTTCAAAGAAGAGCTAACACCAATTGCCAACAAACTTTTCCAAAAAATTGAAGAGGAGATTCTCCCTAACTCATTCTATGAGGCCAGCATTACTCAGATGCCAAAACCAGACAAGGATGCAACAAAAAAGAAAACTATAGACCAATATACCTGATGAACATAGACACAAAAATCCTCAAAAATACTAGCAAATCAAATCCAACAGCATACCACAAAGATAATACACCATGATCAAGTGGGATTCATCCCAGGGATGCAAGGATGGTTTGACATATGCAAATCAGTAAACAGCATCCATCACATTAACAGAATGAAGGACCAAAACCATATGATCTCTCAACTCATGCAGAAAAAGTGTTTAATAAAACTCAACATCCCTTCCTGATAAAAACTCTCAACAAACTAGGCAGAGAAGGCATACCTCACCATAATAAAGGACATGTATGACAAACCCACAGCTAACACCATACTGAATGGGGAAAAGCTGAAAGCCTTTCCTCTAAGAACTGGAACAAGACAAAGATGCCCACTTTCATGACTCTTATTCAATATAATACTGGAAATCCTAGCCAGAGTGATTAGGCAAGAGAAAGAAATATATGGCATCCAAATTGGAAAAGAGGAACTCAAACTGTCCCTCTTTGCTGATGATATGATCTGTGATCTTATATCTAGAAAAACCTAAAGACTCCACCAAAAAACTCTTTGTTGAGAAAATAATTCAGTAAAGTTACAGGATACAAAATTAACATACAAAAATCAGTAGTGTTATTAATAATAAACTAGCCAAGAGAGAAATAAGAAAGGTAATTCCATTTACAATAGTGACAAAAAAATATACCTAGGAGTAATTTAACCAAGGAGGTGAAAGATCTCTGCAAGGAAAACTACAAAGTACTGATAAAAGAAATTGAAGAGTACACAACCAAATGGAAAGACATCGCATCTCATGACTGGAAGAATTAGTATCATTAAAATGACCATACTCTTTAAAGCAATCTACAAATGCAATGCAATCTCTATTAAAATATCAACATCATTTTTTCACAGAATTAGACAAAGCAATTTTAAAATTTGTATAGAACCAGGAAAAAAAAAAACACCTGAATAGCCAAAGCAATCATGAGCAAAAAGAACAAAGCTAGACGCAGATATAGTAAACAAAACAGGATGGTATTTGTATAAAAACAAACACATAGACCAGTGCAACAGAATAGAGAATCCAGAAATAAGTTTGCATGTTTACAGACAACTGATTTTCAACAAAGGCACCAAGGTCATACATTGGGGAAAGGTCAGTCTCTCCAACAAATTGTACTAGTAAAATTGGAAATTCATATGCAGAAGAATGAAACTGGACCCCTATCTCTCACCATATAGAAAAATCAACTTAAAATAGATTAAGGACTTAAAGGTAAGATCTGAAACTATTAAAATACTAGAAAAAATATAGAGAAAACACTTCAGGACACTGGTCTAGGCAAAGATTTCATGGCTAAGACCTTGAAAGCACAGGCAACAAAAAGAAAAATAGACAAATGGGACTTTATTAGACTAAAAAACTTTGGCACAGCAAAGAAAACTATCAACAGAGTGAAGAAACAGCCTGTTATAAGGGAAAAAATATTTGCAAACTATTCATTTTTCTAGGGACTAATATCCAGAATATACAAGGAACTCAAATAACAATCAATCCCATTAAAAAGTGGGCAAAGGCTGGGTGTGGTGGCTCATACCTGTAATCCCAGCACTTTGGGAGGCCGAGGCAGGTGGATCACAAGGCCAGGAGATTGAGACCATCCTGGCTAACACAGTGAAACCCCATCTCTACTGAAAATACAAAAAATTAGCTGGGCATGATGGCATGCACCTGTAGTCCTGGCTACTCAGGAGGCTGAGGAAGAAGAATCACTTGAACCCAGGAGGCAGAGGTTGCAATAAGCCGAGATTGCACCACTGCACTCCAGCCTGGGCGACAGAGCAAGACTATGTCTCAAAAAAATAAAAAATAAGAAGTGGGCAAAGGACATGAAGAGCCACTTCTCAAAAGAAGACATACAAAATGCCCTCTGTCTCAAAAAAAAAAAAAAAAGTTACTTAAAGTCTGTGTCTAGTAAGTCTAACGTCTGTGCTGCCTCAGCGATGGTTTCTGTCAATTTATTTTTCCCACTACTTTCCTATTTCTTTGTATGCTTTGTGGGTTTTTGTTGTTGTTGAAAACTGGACATTTGACTATTATAATGTGTTATCTCTGGAAAACAAATATTTACATTCCCTAGAGTTTGCTGTTCTTGATTGTTGATGGCTTAACTTTTGTACAGCCAGGGTTTTTACCGAAATTTCCCTGAACATGGGGAACTTAAAAAACAAACAAACAAAAAACTTTTTCCAATCTTTGGGATCTGAGTTTTTGCAGGAGCACCCCTTTAACACTTAATAAGGCCATTTGAAATTCTTCCTCAGCATTCATTTCCTGGTTGCACTGAGTCTATATATCAACCAGTGGTGGAATCTTAGGCTGTTCTCAGTTCTGTGAACATGCATCCTGTCCCAGACATGTGTGTTGCTTTCTAAGTTGCCCTATATACAGAGCACTTTTGAATTTGAATGCCCTAATTTCCCAACAATTCTCTCTCCCTGGCTTTTACTCCCAGGCTTTAGGAAAGTTATTCTATGTACCAACTGTACTCTTCGGCCCCAGGCAGTTGCAGTTTGTTTCTTTGCCTTACAATGTTTAAACAACGCCTGCTGCTTTTCTACAGTGGGTTACAGTGTGAAAACAGAAATGAGCACTTTGTATCAGTTTTTCAGGTAACACCCAGGCAGGTTAGAATAGACATACCTAATAATTGTGTATAAAGTTGGCTCTGCTCTCTATAAACAAGGACCAGAGTCCCACCCTGGGAAGGTGGGCTGCTGTCGCTAAGACTGCTATTGAGTCAGGGAAGGGTTCATAAAGTTTTCTTTCCATTTTCAAGTTGCCTTAGAAAAAAAATTGGCTGGGCGTGTTGGCTTACCCTATAATCAGAGCACTTTGGGAGGCTAAGGCAGGAGGATTACGTGAGCCCAGGAATTCAAGACCAGCCTGGGCAATGTGATGAAACCTTGTCTCTAAAAACGTAAAAAACTTAAAAGGTAATAAATAATTTTTTTAAATGAGCATTTGCTTGGTTGCTGTAAATCTTTATCTATTTCCCAAAGTTCTGATAAAGTTGCTCTGACAATTTCTGGTTATTTGTTCAATATTTCTGTGGCGGTGTGAAAGTTTGTAGCTGCCTATTTCTCCATTTTGCTGATGTCCCTCTCTCCACAAATTCGGACATATTGCATCTTCATTATGCACACACACACACACACACACACACACACACACCTAAAAAAGTAATAATAATGTAATTATAGAGATGGAGAACAGGCTAGTAGTTCTCTGGGAATTACGGATGGGTAGAGAGGATGGGTGTTATCGATGTCAATGTTTCAATATATGCAATATATGTATGTACATATATACATACACAAACACATATATGTATACACACATAAACACATACACATATGTATACTTTTCATATATGTACACATACAGATGTTCCTCAGCTTAAGATGGGATTACGTTCAGACAAACCCATCATAAACTGAAACTATCTCAAATTGAAAATGTATTTAATCCACCTAACCTACCAAACATCATAGCCTACCCTAGCCTACCTTAAATGTGCTCAGAACACTTATATTAGCTTACAATTGGGCAAAATTGCCTAACACAAGCCTATTTTATCATAAAGTGTTTAATATCTTATGTGTTAACTTATTGGATAATTGTTGAAAGTGAAAACAGAATGGTTGTTTAGGTACTTGAAGTATGGTTTCTACTGAATGTGTATTGCTTTTCTTTTTGAGATGGAGTCTTGCTCTGTCGCCTGGGCTGGAGTGCAGTGGTGTGATTTCAGCTCAGTGCAACCTCCACCTCCTGGGTTCAAGTAATTCTCCTGCCTCAGCCTCCCCAGTAGCTGGGATTACAGGCACATGCCACTGCGCCAAGCTGAATTTTGTATAAAGATACTACTAAAAAGTAGAGACGGGGTTTCACCATGTTGCCCAGGCTGGTCTTGAATTCCTTATCTCAGATGATCCACCCACCTCGGCCTCCCAAAGTGCTGGGATTACAGGCATGAGCCACTGCGCCTGGCCAAATGTGTATTGCTTTTGCACGGTGGTAAAGTTTTAAAATTGTAGATCAAACCATTGTAAGCTGGGGACAGTCTATATACACCTACTTTTTATTTTGAAATAATTGTAGAGTCACCTGCAAGAGAAATGTACAGGGAAGTCACATGTACCCTTCTCTCAGTCTCCTGCAATGTTAACATCCTATGCAACTATAATACAGTATCACAACCAAAAAATTGGCATCAATATCACCCGTCCTTTCTACCCTTCCCTAATCCCCAGAGAATGACTAGCCTGTTCTCTATCTCAATAATTATGTTATTATTATTATTATTTTTAGACACAGGGGTCTTGCTATGTTGCCCAGGTTGGTCTTGAACTCCTGGGCTCAAGCGATCCACCTGACTCAGCCTCCCAAAGTGCAGGGAGTATGGGTGCGAGCCACCAAGCCCAGCCTATGTCTATAATTATGTTATTACATGATTGTTACATAAAGGCAATAATGTACTATGTATTCTTTTGAAAATTTTTTTTAACCCAGCATAATTTCCTAGAGATTTATCCAAGGTGTTGTATTGTTTTTTCATTGCTGATTAGTAGTCCATGGTATGTATGTATCGCAGTTTTAGCCATTTATTCATCAAAGGAGATTTGGGTAGTTTCCAGTTTTGGACTCATAAATACAGCTACTATGAACATTCTTCTACAAACTTCTGTGTGAAAATGTCATTTCTCTGTCTAAGGGTGCAAACGCTGAGTTGTACAGTAAGTACATCTTGTTTTCAAAGGAACTACCAAACTATTTTCCATAGTGGCTGTACCTTTCCTACCAACATGCATGTTGGTATTCATATCTAAGTGTGTGATCCATATCTAAGAAGACTATGTCTAACTCAATAACATAGGGATTTTCATCTAATAATTTTTTAATTTTAATTTTTAAATTCAGGTCTATGATTCATTTTGAGTTTTTTCATTTTTTTTTTGTATTGGCTGAAGGCCACAATAATCTTAGGGTCCCATGAAAATGCTTTAAATCTTTTCAAATAATAAGAACAAATTAAGTGCAATTGATGGCAGCAGCGGGCTGTCCACGGTGGTCGCTGTCATCAGGTCAGCTGCTGTGGGGAGGGTGCCAGGAGGAGGCAGAGCTGGGCTGGAGTAATGCTGTGCTCCACAGAGCCAGCAGGAGCCAGGGTAAACGAGAGCCCCCCCGCCAAGCCTGCCATGTTGGGTGCCACTGCAATGGGGCTGAGCTGAGCCACCTGCCAGCAGGGAGCAGCATGGTTGGGCACAGAGGGGTGGGCAGAGAGGGGCCCAGTAAGGACCTGGAGCTGCAAGGAGGCATGGCCAGGGCTGCCTGCATGCTGCTCCACAGAGTAGGCAGGTAGGAGTCCTACCCTCCCAGGCACAGGACCTGGGCATCTCTGCAGTCTGCACCCTTGGGGTCCTGGGAAAGTCCCCCTCCCCCCTCAGGCTTGGGGGGTGTCTGCTCCTGCTGCCTGGCCTCTCCCTGCCCCTGGTGCCTGCTCCAATCTCAGAGCAGGGTTGGGGCTGAGCCCAGGCACTGTTACAGTCTGGCCAGGTGTGTGCACACTTGGAGCAGAGCTGACACACCAGCCCCCTGCTGTCTTGGTCCTTTCCGGAATTTGGGCCCCAAGGAGCTCTGGGGGGAAGCCGAGGGGCGCCTGAGGGCAACCCAGCACTGGCCTACAGGTGCCCTTTTGCACAAGCAGCCTGGGCACCATGGATGGTGGCAGGAGGCAGATCGGCTCCTGGGTGGAAGAGGACAGGTTACTGGTGAAGCCCCACCTTCAGGCCAGGCTGCTAGTACTGCTGACTGGAGTGGGAACTTGTGGTGCCTTTTCCAGGCCCTCCCATGGCCGCCCACAGACCAATTGGCAGCACTTCCTTCCATCTGAGGCCCATAAAAGCCCTGGGCTCAGCCAGAGCACTGCAGATGATGAGACGACCAGCTGCAGAGGGGAGCTACCCTCTCTGCTGATAGCTGAACACTTGTCAGGATGACTAGCTGCAGAAGGAGCTACCCTCTTTGCTTCTAGAACTCAACACTTGTTGGGATGACTTGCCTAGCAGAGAGGAGCCATCCTCATCTCGCCACCTTGCAGGCGAAGAGGAGGAAAGAAGAGCTGTGGCCCTTCGGGGAGCTCAGACCTGGGAGCTCTTCAAGCCAGGGCTGTCACTCCCTCTTTGGAGCCCTTCGGTTCCTGGTATCTCCAAGCTTCCAGGCACCACCATGTTCCCTGGTGCCAGGAATGGAAGCTGCTTGCCTGTGCCTGGTCCAGCTGCAGCCTTGCAGAGAGCCAGCGTGCAAGCTGGCACCTAGAATTGCTCACCCTGCTGAGGCAGCCGGCATGTCTGACTGCACAGTTGGACTCCATGCTCACTCACACACCCCTCACCCCTCACCACTTCATGCAGTCTCCCTCGGCAGGGGAGGGATCCTGGTTGGTAGTGTGAGCCGAGCACAGCCTGCAAAGCCAAGTGGGCAGAGTGAGCCCAGCGGGCCTGAGCAAAACTTGGACAAAGGCACCACTGGCCACAGAGGTTTCCAGCCAAAAACCAACACCCCAAAGATCCACTAACATAATCAGTTGGGATTACATTTGTATTTATAGCAACACAGTTTTAAAACATAATTTTTTGGGCTTGGTGGCCTGTGCCTATAATCCCAGCTATTGGGAAGCTGAGGTGGGAGGATCACTTGAGGTCAGGAGGTCTAGACCAGCCTGGGCAACATATGGAGACCCTCTCTTTAAAAAAAAAATGAAATATAGGCCAAACACAGTGGCTCACGCCTGTAATCTCAGCACTTTGGGAAGCTGAGGCAGGCAGATCACCTGAGGTCAGGAGTTCGAGACCAGCCTGGCTAACATGGTGAAACCCTGTTTCTACTAAAAATACAAAAAATTAGCTGGGTGTGGTGGTGCGTGCCTGTAATCCCAGCTACTTGGGAGGCTGAGGCAGGAGAATCATTTGAACCTGGGAGGCAGAGGTTGCAGTGAGCCGAGATTGTGCCATTGCACTCCAGCTTGGGCAACAAGAGTGAAACCCTGTATCAAAAGAAAAAAAAGAAATATAGTTTTTTTTTTGGCAGGATGTGGTGGCTGGCTCACGCCTGTAATCCCAGCACTTCGGGAGGCCGAGGCGGGCAGATCACTTGAGGTCAGGAGTTTGAGACATAACAAGCCTCTTTTCATAACAAGCCTCTTTCAATCACACCTAATGAGGTGACATGGAGTGGGGCCCCTAAATGGCTTTAGGATGGGTGCTGGTCCCCACAAAATTAGAAGGTGGGGCTGGGGATGGCAAGACCCTGTCTCTACTAAAAATACAAAAATTAGCCAGGCGTGGTAGTGCACACCTATAATCACAGCTACTAGGGAGGCTGAGGTAGGAGAATTGCTTGAACCCAGGGGACGCAGTTGCAGTGAGCCGAGATGGCACCACTGCACTCCAGCCTGGACGACAGAGTGAGACTCTGTCTCAACAAAAAAGAAACAAAAAGAGCAAATATAATTAAATTTTTTAATAGAAGAATGTACCTCTGATGTTCTTCCTGACACTAAATACATGGTGACTTTCCACACCAATTCTTCAGTTCTCTGTCAGCAACTGGGTGGCCTACAAGTCATTTCAATTCTGACGTCAACTCCAGGAGTTAGTTCAGATCCCACAAATTAATGGCTCAGTCCCACAAGGATACCCTCCTTCAGACACCAGTCACAAGTTCCTTAGGCCACCTGCACTCCGACTGACCAGCTGTGAAGTCAAGGCTTCCTATAATTCCTTCCTCATGGTGAATAATTCACTAGAATGACTTACAGAACTGAGGAAAATGTGTTTCTTACATTTACTAGTTTATTATGAAGGATGCCACTCAAATAACTGAATGGAAGAGATGCACAGGGCAATGTAAAGGGGGACTATGCAGAGCTTCCGTGCCCTGTTGCTCTTCCCCAGAGTACTCTCATGTGTTTGCCAGTGCAGAACCTCTTCTATCTCTTGCTGAAGAATTTATGACTCAATCACCAGCCCCTTCTTCTCCCTGGAGGTAGGGCATGGGGTGAGGCTGAAAGTTCCCACTTTTCAATTATTTTGGGGGTGGAAGGAGGAGGTCTCTCTCTGTTACCCAGCCTGGTGTTCAATGGTGTGAACACAGCCTACTGCAGCCTTGACTTCCTGTGCTCAAGCGATCCTCCCACCTTGGCCTCCCAAAGTACTGGGATTACAGGTGTGAGCCACCATACCCAGCCCCCTTCTAATTTTGCGGGGACCAGCACCCATCCTGAAGCCATCTAGGGGCCCCACTCCATGTCACCTCATTAGGTGTGATTGAAAGAGGCTTGTTATGAAAAACAAAAGATACTCCTGTTAGAAAATTCCATGTGTTTTAGGAGCTCTGTCTCAGGAACGAGGGACAAAGCCCAAATACAGTTGATCTTTGCACAACCAGGGGATTAGGGGAGCTGACCCTTCACACAGTAGAAAATTTATGCGTAACTTTCACTCCCCAAAAACTTAATTATTAATAGCTTACTGTTGACAAGAAGCCTTACCAATAACATAAACAATTAGTACATACATTGTATATTATATGTGTTATGTATTGCATTCTTAGAGTAAGCTAGAGAAAAGAAAATGTGATTACAAAAGTCATACGGAAGATTGTTCATTAAGCAGATGTGGATCATTATAAAGATCTTCATCCTTGTCTTCACATTGAGTAGGCTGAGATGGAGGAGAAAGACCAGGGGTTGGTCTTGCTGTTTCAGAGGTGTCACAGGCAGGGGAAAAAGCCACCTATGAGTGGATCTGCGCAGTTCAAACTCGTGTTGTTCAAGCGTCAACTGTATATACATTTACTGTAGCACAGAAACCAAGAAAGCAAAAGTGCCTAGGGCCATGGAAGTCATAACGTGGCCCTTTGAGTTAGGCAGTTTTACCAGCAGTTTTGAGACTATGGCAGCTTGGAATGGGTCCAAAAATAAGCATCAATGGATGATGGTAGTGGAGATGCAGTGAAATGAACTGGCTTGGGCTTTGATTTAGAGTCAGTTGGACCGGCTGATGGATTCATTTGAGAGGTGAATGAAAGAGAAATCAGGATGTCTTTACAGCTTTTAAAATTTGAGGCCAGTTATGGTGGCTTACACCTGTAATCCCTGCACTTTGGGAGGCCAAGGTGGGTGGATCGCTTGAGCTCAGGAGTTCAAGACCAGCCTGGGCAAAATGATGAAACCCTGTCTCTACAAAATATACAAAAATTAGCTGGACATGGTGGTGGACACCTGTAATCCCAGCTACTTAGGAGGCTGAGGCAAGAGAATCACTTGAACCCTGGAGGTGGAGGTTGCAGTGAGCCAAGATTGTGCCATTGCACTCCAGCCTGGGTAAAAGAACAAGACTGTGTCTCAAAAAAAAAAAAAAAGAAAGAAAAAGAAAAAAGAAAAATAAATAAAATTCGAAACCTTGCTGGCTCTCTTTTAATAGGTTTTCTTTTTCAATATTTAAGGAATTTTTTTTTTCTTTTAAGCTGCTGATAGCTTACAGCAATTTGGTAAGGCATACTTTTGCAACCAAAAATTCAAAGATTTGCTTTTCCTTCCTACCTAATTCCTCCAAAATCTGGAAACTATTCATGAAGATTCTTATTTTTATGACAATATGGTTATTTGCATAAGTTCAATAAGAAGCTCTTCTCTTCAACAAAATACAACTGGAAATATTGGTTATATTACCAAAGCTTTGACTGCAATGTCATATTGTATTAATCTGTTCTCACCCTGCTATGAAGACATACCTGAGACTGGGTAATTTATAAAGAAAAGAGGTTTAATTGACTCACAGTTCCACATGACTGGGAATGCCTCAGGAAACTTACAATCATGGTGGAAGGTACCTCTTCACAGGGTGGCAGGAGAGAGAATGGTTGCCGAGCAAAGGGGGAAGCCCCTTATAAAACCATCAGATCTCGTGAGAACTCACTATTACAAGCACAGCATGGCGGAATTCCCCCCTCCCCCACTGCCAGTGCTGTTCATTCATTCATTCATTATCAATTGAATTGATGCCGATTCAATTATATCCACCTAGTCCTGCCCTTGACACTTGGGGATTATTACAATTCAAGGTGACATTTGGTTGGGGACACAGACCCAAACCATATCATATATATATATATATATATATATTCATATATATATTCATATATGTATATGAATATATATATATGAATATATATATAGCAATGTCATATTTTAAAATGTGCATGGAATCATAGAATGCCAATTTTCAAGTGTTCTCAGCTTTATAGTGAATAAAAGTTGTCACTTCCAGGCAGGCCCAGAAGCCTCAAGATATTAGATATTGCAGGCAAAGTGTGATGTCTGCCTTGGTTTGACTTCCTAACATCAAGAGGTTTTTAAAAGTCCAGATTTGTTGTCACAATTTCCAGCAAAATAAATTTAAAAGAAGCCTATGTGGTTATTCTTGCCGCACTTATGTAAATAATCAGGTCAAGTTTGAAACTAAATTAATTTTAAAAATAAATTGGTCTTACCATGATTATCTTTGGTAGAAATGGGAATGACTGTAGAGAGAAAAATTATGTTTCTGAAGAAAACCATAGTACACCTGTTACTAGATTGCAGCTTTGTTCATTGTTTTTGAGTTTTTATCATCTATCTATAGACTAGCCTGAATCCTGAGTTCTTATTGCCTTCAATATCTGACTGCAATTCTCCAACCATGAACAAAAACTGCTAAGCTGAACAACTCGATATAAATTTCAAGGGACAAGTCCCATGCTTGATGAGGGAGCCACATAGAGAGTTTAGCAGAACACCTGATGCCACAGCCGGAGACATTTAAACTGCAAACCAGGATGAGAAATTGCTGACATCATGTTGTGGACAGCGTTTTCCAAGACTGTCAGAATAAGACTCGCTACCATAATAAGACTCCTTCCCTTCTTAATTTTTTCTTGCTTATGCCCACCTCTTCCACTTGGCAGGATAATGCTGTAGTTAAAATTTCACAATTAGTAGTTTTTGTGGGTAAGTTGATAAAGGGTCAAACCCAAACATTTACAGGACCCAAGAGAGCTTTTATTCCACCTAGTGGGTAACTTTAGCAACATCCCTAATGCAACTGTTTGTTCAAATTTTACTAGTGGCCTCTTTTGTAGAGTTAGCACTCTTTGCTTTAATTTAACCCATTTCTGAGATGCTAGATGATAGAATTGCTACGTACTAACCAAACGGGGAAATCTGTGCTGTTGCTGACACTTCTTGTTGTACATAAATAATCTGGTATTGTAGAGACTCAGTTTCAAAAAGTTAGCAGGCTACTTGGTTAAAACAGGTAGATTTCTTATCTGGCTCATTCTTTGATCTATTTGATTTTAGTTGGTTTGGTTTATGGCAACCCTAGCTAAGAAGCATACTCCGAACTCTTGGTATTGTCCTCCTGATAGTCACAATTCTCAATTATGTTCTCTCAAAAAGTTTTAAATATTTGCATACAGCCAATTGTTGAATGTCAAATGGTCTCTCTTCAGCTGCAATGACAGAAATACAAAATCACGAGGACACTGTAATCTATAAATGATGTGTTGAGACTGGAAACACAGAATGATGTTAAATGAGGGTAGTGCTAATGCCCTCAGTCTTAGTCACAATTTCACCTAGGTTGTTAAATAAAAATCATGGGATGCCATTGTTTTGAACCAAATTCCTGCATCAGGCCTCCAGATCAGACTAAAAATCAAAATGGTGTCACCCATGTTCACCAAAACAAAACTGAGTTATCTGGTTTTCCAAAAAATGGTAAGAGAGATAGCCAATTTTCCAAACAGAACAGTTTCAATCTTTAACAGGCATGATAATGAAATTTCCTGTTTTAATCCTTAAAATAGAATACCTGAAGTAACCCAATGTTAACCAATCAGTTTTCTTTCTACTGTTCTGTCTCCACATCTCCACCTTAAAGAAAAGTGACTTTGATATAACCAATCTGCTTTTTGTTGTTTCTGCCTTCTTCAGTCTATTTTCTGTCTCTAAAGTTAACATCCTCTGCTTGATTCATTGCAACATTTATTCTATTCTGTGGAATGAAATGTTGTCCAATTCTAGGATTGCAGTAATGCCAATGAGATCTTTAATCTCAATTTGTTTTACTTTTGTTTCTTGACAATGGAGAGGTTTAGGCTAGAGAGCATTTTCAAAGTCATGAGCATATAGACTTCAAGTCAACCAGTTAGATGAGATCACCTGGTGATAAAATAGAGAAGAATGCAAGGACCGAGCCCTGGAGCAGTCCAACATTTAAAGATTGAGCCAAAGAGGAGAAACCAGCATATCAAAAAGGAGGCCCAGTGAGGGAACAGGACTATCCGTGACGTGTAGGTAAGTTCAGGGGGAAAAGTGTTTCAAATCAAAGGAACCATGTCAATTATTCGCGATTCTACAGAGAGGTCAATTGAGATATGGATAGAGAATTGGCAATTGCCTTTGGAAACAAGATCATTAGTAATCTTGATAAGTGATACAGATGATGGAAGCCAAAGCTCGATCAGGGTAGACTGAGAAGTGAATGTGAAGTGAGAGGTAGGAACAAGTACTATTGGAGAGATCTTAAAAAACCTTTCTAAGAATTTATGAAGATAGCAGAAAAATAGGGCAGTTCCTAGAGGCGATTTTGGAGTCAAAGGAAGTTTATTTTAGATGGGAGAAATTTCAATATATTTATATGCTGATAGGAGCAATTCAATTGAGAGGGAAAAAACTAACGATGCTGGAGGGTAGGTAATTGTAAGAGTAAAATCCTTAGGAATGTGCGTGAAAAAAATCCGGTCACTGGTAAAGGGACTGGCCTTCCTAGGCACAGGGACACTTCATTCATAGCAACCCAAATGTTACTATGCAGATAAGGGTGGTTTTGATGGTGAGAAGATAAGGGAGTTTGTTTCTGATATCTTTCATTTTTTCCATGAGGTATGAGGCAAAGTTGATTAGTAAAAGTGGGGGTTGGGGAGGAGGTATATAGAAGGCTTTTAGTAGAGACGAAAAGGAATGAAATAATCCTTCCATCAAGTCTACTTAAATGTCAATTTAGTGGATAAAACCCTCCCAGAATTAAGTACATCTCCCAAACCCTTTTTCTCTCTCAATGACCTTTTGCTCCTTTCTGGTACTCACTAACATTTGCAATTGTATCTTTGTTCGTTCACTTCTCTGATTCCCCATTAGAGAACTACAGAAGGGCACGGACTTTGATTTCTAAATGTATATTTAGCCGTTAGCACAAGGCAAGCAGATGGTCACTAAATAAATACTTTTTTAAACAAAAATGTTAATGAACACCTTCAAAATTTTGTCTTACGCCACCTCGTTAAAATACTTGTTTGTGCAAGTCACTTTTCCTCTCTGAGCTTTCGTTTCTGAATCTATACCATGGGAATTATCTCTTCCTTGCCTACCTCCCCTCGTTATCAAGAGGATCTGAGCCAATAATGATAGAAATGCTTCATTAAGGGCCCCTTAAATGTAATGGATTTCTATTTTTAGCCCACTGGTAGCCTCGCAGGTAGCAGGTGCTGAAAAAGCCTTGCTTATTGGGGGTTGGGGGACAGCATTGTTTCTGTGACCGTAGGCGTCGAAGCTATGCAGAAGCGTTCCGCGGACCGCAGAGAGATGGGGCTCAGGCCAGCATCCCTCTCGCTCCGGCCCTTCCCGGGAGGAGCTGGCCGAGCTAGGATGGGGGGCAGGGAGACCGAGGGGGCAGTAACTGTCAAACCTCGCCGCTTGGCGCCATTATTTAAATGGAACGTGCCTGTCTCGCAGCTGTACGTGCCCGGGGCGGGGCTTCGAGCGCCCAGAGCGGGGCGGAGGCCAGAGGCGGGCTGGGAAGGTGGAGGGGCGGACCGGGGCGGGGCCAGGCCGGCTAGAGGGGCGGGTCTAGCGGCGGCCCCCGGCGAAGTTCACTGCGCTTGCGCTGACAGACGCAAGATGGCGGACAGTGCGGAACTAAAGGTAAAGCGCAGCTCGAATTCACTTCTAATATTCGGCCGCGGAGACGGCGCCGCTGGTGCCAGGGGGGATGGGTCCGACCCTGGGGGGCCGCTCGGGCCTGACTCCACCCGGGCCTGGAGTTGTAGGGAGAGAGGCGCGCCCGGTCTCAGCAGAGGGGGCCCGCCTGCGGTGGGCCGCGGGCCCCGGGTGCCTCGGGGGCGCTGACGGGTCGTCCCCGGCGTGTTATTGTTGTGGGCGCCTCTGGCGGGGGTGGCGGGGGAAGAGATAGGGAGTCGGGAGGTAGGGGCTGCAGCTGTCTCATGGGCTCGGCTTTTTCACCTTCCAGTTAGCCTCCCCGCCCCCCATGGGGAGCTGGGGCTGGGGGCAGGGTGCTCTTGTAGGGGGGATTGGGAAAGCTCCCCGTGGCCGCTTCCTCTTCCTCCTTTGCAGTCCCGGGCTCCTGTCAGGCGCTCTTCTCAGACCCCCGGGAACTTGGCTTCGGCCGCCCCGCCCCTCCGTGGATCCCAGTAGCCCCCGCCCCGGACTCGGCTTTCCCCGGCTGCTCGCTTGTCAGGAAGCGCCTGGGGTGCCCCGCTTGTGGGAAGCGCGATCCCGGGGCGATAGGGTGGGGATCTGGGGGAGAAGCTCTGGTAAAGTTTAGCGAGCCCCGGGCCGGCGTTGGGGTTCGGCTGAGAGGTAGTGAGGGGGAGTCAGCCTGGGCGGGACGTTACTCTTTCTCTCTGATTCCGTGCAGCCGAGGGGAGAAACCCCCTCGAAGAGTGTGTCTTTGGAAGCAGTGTTGGGAGGGGGGGATGCAGCTACCTCTCTCCCTTCTTTTGCCTTAGCTGGTGTGGCGGGTGAGAGGAGCCTTTGGGGGTCTCTGCACACACCATGATGGCGATGCTGTAGCTGATGGAGGTGAATGGTTCGTGTTTATATCCCCCCATTGCCTTTTGTTTGTAGGGACATCTTGCTGGCCATGTTGATTTGAACGAAATTCTCCCCTCATGCTACTCCAACCCCCGATAAATAGAACGTTCCTCTTAACTGTACCAATTACTCACGCCTCACGAAATTAGATGAAAGGGTGCCCCCTTTCCCCCGCTTTTCTCCCACCCCAATCTTTACCTGATGATGGCTTCTTTACCGTAGCAGATATACCACTACACAAGCAGTTGGGGGAGGGGGGGTGGAACCCTTATGACTGGATTGTGACAAATGGGGCTCCGCTTGAATAATTTTGGTTTAGTAGCAGGCAGTTCTTAACTAACGCGTATTATTTCGAGGCTCTGAACGCGATCTTCTCTGTGGCTTCCTGTGTGTGTGAACCCAGCAGCTGGTTATGTCTCGACCCAGAGAACTGACATCTCTGTCAGAGAGGAGATGGGGATATACAATTGTAAATCTTTGGGGAGAGTGTTCTTTTTATAATAAATAAAAATTATTTAATTTTTTCCCCGTTATAATGAAACGACAACTTCTAGAACAACCAAATGCCAGATTTGATTCTGTAGAGTTTTTCCTGTGGAATATCCTCACCGAAAGAGCTTTTCTCCTAATAACTTCACAATGTTTACACTCCAAGATTCGTATATTAAGGTATTGGCTTTGAGTGTCATTCTTTTAAAATGTACTTCTAATTACAAATTTACTGAAGGGAGAGCAGATTTACAATGGATGGTTTTGATTTTTCCCCAGTTTCAAACTATTGACTGAAATGAGAAAGCCTTAGGAATTTGAATATTTGGAGATAATTAACCCTTGAAATAAAAAAAGCACACAACTTTAAGACATGTTTTCTATAATTTTTCTCTTAGAGTCACCATGTTGCTGTGATCTTTGCCTTCTAATATTTATTTTGTTAGGAGTTCTTTTGAATGATAGCTAATCAGTTGTTATACATGGACCATAGAATAAAGCTGAAAAGCTTGTGCAGACTATATTGTCACTCTTGATGCTGTCCAAAGAAACTAGTATGGAAAGCACATGCTGAGAGATTTCCTTCTTTGTTCTTTCTCATTTTAAGAAAGTGCCTTTGGGGATAGATCAGATCCCTGGTGTGAGTCTTGTTAGGTAAAGTTTCTCTTTACGAAAATGAACCAGTATCAGATAAACACCAAACACTTGAAGAAATGTTATTTTTCTAAAATTAATCTCGTTTTTTGTGCTCTCCCAAATCTACTAGAGTTTTTCCAGAGGAAGTTTTTTTTTTCTACTCTTATGTTCCTGTTGTATAATTTTTCAAATTATAATAACTGTTTTGACATGTTGGTATGTCATTGTGTGTGTCTGAGACTTTGAGGAGCTGTGTGATAAACTGCTTAGCTGGTGATAGCGGCGTTAAAAAAATTTGGTTAATACTTTATTGTGGTTAGATATGCTGTTCTTTTTTTGAGGGGTGGAGGAGGTGATCTCAGGAACGCCTACCATAGTTATTTGAGAATGTGTTAAAAAAAAAGAGAATGTGTATATATAATTTTCTGTGCAGTAAGGTTTGGCAGATACTCCTTTTGGAAATGATATTTTCTGAAGGCTTTTTGTTTGTGATTTTTTGTAGGTAAATATCAAACATTCCTAATATGATAGGAAAAATCAGAGTAAGAAGAAAAAAATCTAGATTTTTTTGAAATTTTAAATGGGAATAGAGTACTTCAACTGTGAAGCTTTACATAAAATTCAGTGACTTTTCATTATTTTAGGTTTCAGCCCCATACTTCATTTTGCTGTGGATTGTATTCATAATTATTTTCCTCATGGCTTTTTTAGTGAGTCCTTTTAAATCTATAAGAAATGTGCAAAGATCAGATGGGAAAAACAGATAGATCTTTATCCCCTGTAGGAATTGTGCAAGCTGCAACACTTCAAGATATTGCCAATAAAAATTAGACTGTGAGTCATACATATCAAAATGAATTCTCTATGCACATTTGCTTATGAAAGGTTTAATTTTTCATTAGGGGAGTACCCATAAATGTCATTTTTAAGAATGTGGAGGGTATTTTGTCATCTTTAGGAACTTAGAAGCAGGAGGGTGTGATGGCCAGATGATCTTGGTAGTTAATAAGCTGACAGCTTCATGCAACTCCTCTTAAAGTAATTAAAAAAAAATATGTGTTTTTTTGGAGTAAAACTCAAACCAAGTTATAGTGCCATTTTAATTTACAGGAAGAAGAGCGGGAGAGAAGAAGTCCATCAGCATTTTAGTGGAGTAAATAATGAAATTAAATGGGAAGAGAAACCATAATTATAAAAGTTCCTATGAGTGCGTCAGTGAATTCTATTGTTATTTTCTGCCTCTTTATTTTCAAGAAATAGCTACTTAATTTTGATCCTTACGCTGTAATTTGTCTGCTTTTATTTCAGATAGAGTCAAGTACATCTGACAGTTTATTCATGGATTTGATTTGAATCTCTAACTTGCTTTTGTCAAGTGCCACATTTAGATGGCTTTTGTTTTATGTCATTATTTTTATGAACAGTATTTTAAAAACTCTACAGTATAGTTTATAAAATACTACGTATAGTTTCTAAGTATTTCATATGATTGTTTTGAAATACCTCCTTCTTTTCATCCACCGTTTTCTCCTGGGCGATCCCATTGTCTTTTTCTTCAAAGAGTCTCTTGTAATCCCTGTTGATTGCGGTAGTGCTTAGTGGCGAGTCCATAGCTGATTAACCTTGGGTTTCTCCTGGTGAACTCCATCAGCATGCTGCTCCAGGGTTCTTGCTGAGGCTTTTGAATTTAGTGTAATTTGTACCCTTTCTTGCTGGTAACCAGGGATAAGAAAATAAATGGCCAATGGTTGTAGCGGGAACTGAGAAAAAGTATCCAAGTCTCAGAAAAACTGGGTGTTTATGATGAGATGTAGCCTTTCAAAACAACAACCAAAAATGGATTCATTACTTCATAGAATTGATTGTGGTGTTTTCCGAAGTGTTTGACTCTGGCATGAAGCATCTTGCTTTTTTAATGTTTGAATAATAATATCTTATATAGTACTTTGCAGTTCATAATATATTGCATTATCTCTTTTGATCTTTCCAACAGTTCTTTGAGGTAGGAAAGGCAAGTAATAACTAAATCCTTTTTATAGATAGAGAAAGTGAGCCCAGAAAGGGTACGTGACTATCGCAAGGTCATACAAATAAAAGTGGCAGGGACTTGAGCTTAGGTCTTGTGTAGTCCTCCTTAAAGGTCCTACAGCAGACCTGGAGTCCTCTAGGGTGCCCAGTTCACAGATTTCTACTTATGTTGTTGCTGATACTTTCCCTTTTGGAAAAGCTCTATGCTAGGGTATTTTTGGATATTCTAGGGCATTTTGCAAGCTTCCTTGCAGAAAGTTTGGAGTTTGTTAGTTGGAATCATACACATTAATTTTTGTAAGTATCATTTTGCTTGAGAAAATTTCAGAGAATCTGAAAAGCAAGCAGAAAAATAAACAGTACCTGTAATCCCAACACTCAGAGATATCATGGTTAACCTCTGGGTATTTATCCACTTAGACTTTCTCTCTGTGAGCATATGTATATGTATATTCATCATAAAAAGATACAACACTTTTTTATTTATAATCTGCTATTTTCATATCTATCCAGGTTAGTAAATACAGGTCTATATGAGCAGTTGAAACCTTACATTGTGTTTTATTAAACTAGTCCCTATCAGATTATTCTACTTTTTTTTTTTTTTTTTTTTTTGTGAGACGGAGTCTTCCTCCGTTGCCCAGGCGGTAGTGCAGTGGCGCGATCTCGGCGCACTGCAAGCTCCGCCCCCCGGGTTAACACCATTCTCCTGCCTCAGCCTTCGGTGTAGCTGGGACTACAGGTGCCCGCCACTACGCCCCGCTAATTTTTTTGTGCGTTTTTAGTAGAGACGGTGTTTCACCGTGTTAGTCAGGATGGTCTCGATCTCCTGACCTTGTGATTTGCCCGTCTCGGCCTCCCAAAGTGCTGGGATTACAGGCGTGAGCCACCGCGCCAGGCCCAGATTATTCTCCTTTTTTTGCAGTGTGTTTGCAGACATGTACCAAAGTTTGCAGATGTTTTAACTAAATATATTGATATGACAGATCTTTTTTGTGCTTTAGAAAGCAATGCAGGACCAGACGCCATGGCTCACACCTGTAATACCAGCACCTTGGGAGGCTGAGGTGGGCGGATCACGAGGTCAGGAGTTGAAGACCAGCCTGACCAAGATAGTGAAACCCCGTCTCTACTAAAAATACAAAAAATTAGCTGGGCGTGGTGGCGGGCGCCTGTAATCTCAGCTACTCAGGAGGCTGAGGCAGGAGAATCGCTTGAACCTGGGAGGCAGAGGTTGCAGCGAGATTGCGCCACCAGACTCCAGCCTGGGCTACAGTGTGAGATGCCGTCTCAAACAAAAAAAAAAAAAAAAAAAAAAAAAAGAAAGAAAGCAATACAAATGTTTATTTTATTTTTGTAGAGTCAGGGGTCTCACTGTGTTGCCCAGGCTGGTCTCAAATTCCTGGCCTCAAACAGTGCTGCCTCGGTTTCCCAAAGTGTTGGGATTACAGGTGTGAGACACTGTGCCTCTGTACTCGGTTTTTACAGGTGTGAGGTACTGTGCCACTGCACCCACTCTACAAATTAGGTAAAATGTTGTCAGTGAAATAAATTAGTCATTCTTGGTTTGTTCATTGTCATACCTTTATTGTTTATGTTTCTGTAATATGTGAGATAAGATTATTAAATGATGGCAGATACAGGTTTTACAAAATGTAAGCAAACATTACTTCAGCATCAGAATGTTTGATAAAGTATGAAATCGATTATGAAGTAGTATTTTATAATCTATTCATACTATTCTATGAATAGTAGAATTTCAAGTATGCAAGTATGTTTGATTTTGGAAATTATATCACAGTGATCACATATTGCAAGTTTTTGTACCTTATTTAGATGCTTGTCAGTTTTTTTTGTTTTGCTGGGATTACAGGTGTGAGCCACCACGCCCAGCTGATGCTTATCAGTTTTTAACTGGCATTTAAAAACTATATTGAACATTGCCAGACGTGGTAATCCCAGCACTTTGGGAGCCAAGGTGGACAGATCACGAGGTCAGGAGTTCGAGACCAGCCTGACCAACATGGTGAAACCCTATCTCTACTAAAAATACAAAAATTAGCCGGGCGTGGTGGTGCGCACCTGTAATCTCAGCTACTCAGGAGGCTGAGGCAGGAGAATTGCTTGAACCTGGGAGGCGGAGGTTACAGAGAGCCGAGACCGTGCCACTGTACTCCAGGCTGGGCGACAGAGTGAGACTCCGTCTCAAAAACAAACAAACAAAATCCCCCAAAAAACAAACACTATACTGAACATTAATATAGAGAAAATGGAAATAAGACTTTACCATATTTTTAATCTCAAAACAAAGTGTTGCCATTTAAATTGGGAGGTAACATAGTTTCAAGGATCCACAATCTCTGCCTCCGGGGTTCAGGCGATTCTCCTGCCTCAGCCTCCCGAGTAGCTGGGATTACAGGCATGCGCCACTGCGCCCAGCTAATTTTTGTATTTTTAGTAGAGACAGGGTTTCACCATGTTGGCCAGGTTGGTCTCTATCTCTTGACCTCGTGATCTGCCCGCCTTGGCCTCCCAAAGTTCTGGGATTATAGGCGTGAGCCACCGTGCCTGGCCCAGGATCTGGTTTTAGAAAGATAACATAGGCAATGAAAGCATTTTTATTTTTAGAAAAAACCTTTATGAGTTAAACCAATTAATAAATGCATATGTGAATTAAGAATGCTATTTGTGCAACATCTGAAAAGTAGTGCATGTAGAAGGAACTTGAAATTGATTGTACTCTAAATTTGATTTGTTTGACTTTGGTCTTCACCTAAATCTGTATTTATGTAACATTTTATCATTAGGATTTCTTTGAAATAGGCAGTAGAGACAATTTTAAAGTACTTAGTTGTCTTTAACCATCAATTTCAGAAGTAGTATTAATTGCCACTGCACTTTTTGCTAGATGTTTATGACTATACTTACCCTTCCATGTTAAAAATTGTGCAACTCTTGTTACTTTTGATTCCCTCTACTCTTGGTTTCAGTAGTGTCACATGAAAAGATAATTCCCTAGAACCCTTCCTTCAGAGTTTTCTGGTAAGTCTTCATTCTTAGCTATGAACTTCTAAAATTCATCAAAATGAAGAAACCACCTTTTTATTTTTCAGCTTTTCTTTAGATCAAGCAAACAAAACAAACATAAATCCTTTGAATATTAACTAATGATGGAGATATCAGTAACTCTCCTAGGACTGTTGTAAACGTTCCTATTTTTGAAAACTTAATCTCTTTTTTACCCTTTTTGCTATTCACTGCTTTCAGTTTACCCCCTTTGGTTGCCAGGTTAATTTCACCAAAACACTCCTTTCATTCTGTCACTCCTGTCTATAAAAACTTTGAATGGCTTTCCATCGAAAACTGGATGAAGTCTTAGTTCTCAGTCTAGTATTCAAGATTTTCTATTGTCTGGCCCCATTCCACTTTGTGTGTGTGTTTTGTCTCTTCAGCTGTATAGCAAAAGCCCTTAACTTAAAGCCAGAGCTGTTAGTTTGCGTCTTTTTGTTGGCTGGTGTTCTGTTTGTACACCCCCCCATTCTCCCATCCCTACCCTGTGGACACAATAGGTGTTTTTAATATCCATGTGTCAGATGAACAAATTATGTTTAAGATTTGTTTCTGTCAGAGACTGGGGCCTGATACTCTTGTCTATAAGACAATCTAAATTGAAAATATTTTTAGGGTCATATCTTCGCTCTTTTTTCTTGCTGCTGCTTAGATGAACTTGAATAACATTAAATCCAGAATAATTTATCAAGGGCTGTTTTAGATTTACCTTTTACATTATTTTAAGTTATAGAGATAATAAGTGAATACACTTCTCATTGTAATGATCTAACCGTAAATAGGGTAAAAATGGAAAGACCTCATCATCTTCATTCTTAGAGGCAATCACTTTGGTGTATATCTGTGTATTCTTATTTGGGTGGGCAGGGGGAGGTGACAGCTTTATTGAGATAAAATTAACATATCCCATTACAGTTCACCTCGTTAAAGTGCACAGTCAGGTAGTTTTTGGTATATTCACAAAGTTGTGTAACCATTAACCACAATCAGTTCTAGAATATTTTTTCACCTCAAAAAGCAACCCTACATCCTTTTAGCATCATCCCCTTCCCAAACCTTACCTCACTCTTAGCCCTAGGCGACTGATAATCTATTTTGAGTCTCTGTAGACTTGCCTATTTTGGGCATTTAATATAAATGGAATAAAAATATGTCACGTTTTGTGTCTGGTCTTGTATTCATTTTTTTCTCTGCATGGGCATTTAAATGTGTATGTCTGTATAATATAATTTATTGTGTGTGTGTATGTCTAGATAAGAACAAAACTAGGCACATAGAAGGAACTTAAGTGAATGTACATGTACATAAATATCTTTTCTAAAACTGTGAGACCATACTATATGTAGCATCCTACGGTTTGCTTTTTTTCACAATAGATAGTGAAGATCTTTCCATGACATGTCCAAACAATAAGATGGTCTCATTCTTTTTAACAGTGCGTAATATTCCCTATGTATGTTTATAGAGATTTACCTCTTGAATTTATCGGTGTATATGGTTAAAAGTTCTTAACAACTTGTTTTGATGGTTTTGCTATACACTACTGTTTTTTTTAAAAAAATAATTGCCACATTTAATGTAACCTCTGTAGTATTAATGCTGGAGTTTCACTTAACAATAGGAATGAAAACATCACAGGTAAGGGTTGTATAGCTTGAGGAGAAATGGAATGCAGGGTCTTTATGCAGTTCTGGCAGTGCTCAGCCAAAGCAATTCATTTTGTATTTGGGTTTCTGAATGTGAGCAAGCCTGTTTTTAAAAAAGCTCATGGCATAGTGCTTAAAATAGAACTTAACATGCTATCTTGTGCTTTATGGTGAATTTTAAGACTTTTTCTTGCAGTCATGCAAGTCTAATCTTAAAGATTGGAAAGATTTCAGAGTAAATATTTTTTCTCATATGTTAAAATCATCATTCTGGTCTATGGGCTTCTGTAAGTTACCCAAGAAGGGGACTGAAGAGGCACAGAACTGGCTCAGAAACTGGCTTATAGTAGATTCTCAGTAATTGTTATTTATTAAAGAATTATTTATCACATTCTGTTATTTATTATATTTTTGGGTATCTGCTGTGTATGAGGTACCAGGTTATTGGTAATTTTAGTATATTATCACATATGTGTGTATATTTATTTAAATATTTCTGTTATAGCAGAATGTTTACTAAAAATTATCTTTTTAAAAATTATACAAGTAATGCATCAGCTCTTACAGAGGTTTTCAAAGTCTATTTCTCAGGCCTCTGGTGGTTCCCCGAAGTTTTTCTGAGGGTTCTCCAGGTCAAAATGATTTTCCTAATAATAGGCATTATTTACGTGCTGACATTTGCAAAATCAGTGGTGGGTAAAACTGCCAGCACCTTGGCACAAATTAAGGCATTGGTACTAAATTGTACTAGTAGTTGTGTTCTTCATCACTGTGCACTTGGAATTAAAAAAAAAATGCCAGTTAAACTTTATGTCCTTGATGAAGCAATAAAACTTACTAATTTTATTGTATCTCAATCCTTGAGTACATTTAAAAATATATTTTGTATCATGAAATGAAAAGTACCTGTAAAACACTTTTATTGAATATCAAATCTGATGGTTAACTCAAGGAAAAGAACTTGTGCAGTTGAGTTGTGAGCTTTTTAAATGGAATACCATTTTTACTTGAAAAAATGGCTGGCAAAGTATGGTTATACAGACTAGGGTATTTGGCATACATTTTCATGAAAATAAACAAAGTGTGCCTGTCACTACAGGGAAAACAACTGACAATATTTGTTACTAATGATAAAATTTAAGCTTTCAAATGAAAATAGAACTTTGGAAGACATGTATTTGCCACTGTGAGCTTGACAGTTTCCCAATACTTGACTTTTTTGATAAGATCAGTGTGATATTAATGAATGTGTTATGTTGGAGTTGCATAGTGAAATATGTCAACATTTGGAAGAACTGCATAACTCAGTGAACTAATATTTTCCAAATAACCAATGCATGATATTACAAAATCATGCCTGGATAAAAAGATCCATTGGAAATGGAAGATAGACCAATGAATTTCAATTTATCAGAGTGGGAAATATTCATTGATACGGTTTCAGATTCCTGCGTTGCAGCAGCCTTTAAGAACCTGCCATTTGTTGTGTTTTGGTGAAGGATCAAAGAATATCGAAAGTTATCTGAAAAGGCTAGAGCATTTTAATAAAAATACTCTATTTTTTCCCAACTCTATAGAGCTTCATAAGGCTAGATTTCCTTTATATTCTTCATCCAAAACAATCTAATACACAGATTGAATGGGAAAGAAGATGTGAGAATCAAGGTGTCTTTATTAAGCTAGATGTTAAAAAGATTTGCAAAAATGTAAAACCATGATAGTCTTCTAATTTTTATTAAAATATTCTTTAAATATGAGATTTATGTTAACAAGTAATGGATTAATTAATTAGTTTATTTTTTGAGATGGGCTTTGCCGTGTCGCCCAGGCTGGTCTCGAAGTCGGGGGCTCCAGTGATCACCTGCCTCGGCCTCCCAAAGTGTTAGGATTACGGTGTGAGACACCATGCCCAGCTATTATTTTTTTTTTAAATGACAAATCTTTTAAAGTTTTCTGCTTTAACTGCAAATACAGTAAATATTGATAGATTTAATCGACATAAAGTTTTTTTGCGGGGGGGATGGTCCTCCACTTTCAAGAGTCCCAAGAGCAAAAACTTTGAAAACTTGATCTTTTTTAAAATTTAAAATTTACAGTACAACAGTGCCTAATTTAAAATGGGACGATCCCTTTCACCTTCCCACTCATGGTATTTTTTATAACTTAAAAGGAAAAATAAGGCTGGGAGCAGTGGCTCACACCTGTAATTCCAGTGCTTTGGGGGAGACCAAGGCAGGCAGAGTGCTTGAGCTCAGGGGTTCCAGACCAGCCTGGACAACATGGCAAAACCACATCTCTACCAAAAATACAAAAAATTAGCTGGGCGTGTTGATGCACACCTGTGGTTCCAGCTGCTTGGGAGGCTGAAGTGGTAGGATTTTTTGATCCTGGGAGACGGAGGTAGCAGTGAACTGAGATCCACTGCACTCCAACTGGGTGACAGAGTGAGACCCTGTCTCGAGAAAAAAAAAAAAAAAAAGAAAAAATTTATTTCTAGTGATCTCTTACAAGGCAGTTTGCTAAGCAGAGTTATTTAATTAAATCCTGCATCTCTGTAAGTAATGCTAAACGGTAGTAGCTTGCATTGCACTGAACGAATGTGCTTGAAGTACTTTTTTTTTTTTTTTGGAGACAGGGTCTCCCTCTCTTGCCCAGGCTGGAGTGCAGTGGTATGATCATGGCTCACTGCAGCTTTGAACTCCTGGGCTCAAATGATCCTTCCACCTCAGCCTCCTGAGTAGCTAGGACTTCAGGTGCTTGCCACCATGCTCAGCTGACTAAAAGCTTTTTTTTTTTTTTTTTTTGGAGATGGGGTCTTGCTGTGTTGCCCAGGCTGCTCTCAGACTCATGTGATCCTCATGCCTCAGCCTCCTAAAAGTGTTGGAATTCAAGGTGTTGATCCACTGCACCTGGCTTGAAGTACTTTTAATCAGTAATGGTGTGGGAAATATGTAACTTTTAATTTTTTCAAGGTTATGTTTTTTCTTTTTTCTTTTTTTTGAGACAGAGTCTCGCTCTGTTGCCCAGGTTGGAGTGCAGTGACATGATCTCGGCTCACCACAACCTCCGCCTCCTGGATTCAAGCAATTCTTCTGCTTCAGCCTCCCGAGTAGGATGTGCACCACTGTGCCCAGCTAATATTTGTGTTTTTAGTAGAGATGGGCTTTCACCATGTTGGCCAGGCTGGTCTTGAACTGCTGACCTCAGATCATCCACCTGCCTCAGCCTCCCAAAGTGCTGGGATTACAGGTGTGAGCCACCATGCCTGGCCTGATTGCTTTTTCTGTAGTAAAATATAAGAATCACATGAATAAATGAAAAATTCCCTAACTTAATATTAGCCAATAACTTCCTCTCCAGCAGAGCTTAGCTCTTACCAAATATATATGATTGATTTGCATTCTACCTATTTTGTTTTTTTCCTTTCCCTTTTGTGGGATAAACATGAAACAGGACCTAGAAATTGTAAGACTCTGAATGCTTTTCAGTTTCTTTCTGCATTTCTTTAGAGTGGTGTGTGAAAAACTTCAGCCTCTGTTCCTTAAACATCTTTCCCCAGGGTGTCAAAGTAAGACTGGAAAAGGAATATTTTTGTCCCGGAAGTTATTCTAATATGTGATTTCAAAATCAGGTAGCATCTTAAAGGTTAAAGACCTTTAAAAAAAAAAGTATAGTATTTTGTGTCTAATTGAATCATAATCAGGGAAAAGAACATGAATTTTAGAATTGCCATTAGTCTTCACCTCTGAATTTAGATAGTCCCAGGAATGAGATTAATGGTCTTCTAAGTGTGAGTAGGTCTGGTCTGTCCATTTTTTCCAGAGAGGAATTCTATAATCGCTTGTTGAGGCTACTTACCTGGCTGATAATGTTTGGGGAACAAGGCAGGATAAAGGTGTCCCACTTATGAGTATGCAGACTTTGCTTAATCTCCATGTTTAGACTTGTGCCTCACCCTTGATCTTAGTTCCATGCTGGTCTGAGTCTGGAGCCTCTCTGGTTCAGTTGTTCCAGTAATCATCTGGCCTCTTGTGTTACGAGAGGCTAGTGGGCATGGTAGGGAAGTTGTCTCGTGGATATTTAGTTAGAGGAGACCTGAGGGTGTAACCATCCTGTATGTTCAGATTTTCCAACAGCCCCCTTGTACCTTGCCCCCTGTGTTTTTAGATATGCTTGCCTTTCTTTAGTATTCCCCTCTCTAGGCATTTGTAGGTTGTAGCTTCCTCTTCTGATTTAGTTACCACTGCATTGCCTGCTTTTCATCATCAGAAAGTTTGTTGAAATTTCTAGTTGGTTATTTTTTTCTTTTTGTCCTTGTGGATTAAAGATTTTTCTTTTTTTCTTCCCTCACTATCATTTTGTTTCTCTTTATGGGGGGAATATGGCAGACATTTGTATATGGTGAATTCATATTTAACTGGAGGTCATTGTAAACTTTCTGTGAAGCTTATAATACAAACTATATTAATATATAATAACGATTCTTAAATAGTTGCCCATGTTGAATTAAGATTTATATTGAGATATTGAGTGGTAGTAGAAATCATGTTATTTTCTAAGAGAAAGCTAGGTTGCTTTTTTAAAAAAAATTATATACAGCATAGTATGTATAACCTTATAGAAAAATGTGTAACTTATAGACAGGTAGTAAAACAAACATCAAGCCTAATAAATAGAGCATTCTAAAACCTTGAGGCCTTCCTTTGTGCACCCTCATCCTCTCTTCCCCATTTCTTCTAGGTAACTTGTATCAATAGTTTATTTTAAAGGTGAAAACTAGGAGTGAAACAATAGTTTTGTATATTATTATTTGTAATGTTGTCTTAAAACCATTGCATCTAATATTTTATATCATAGTCTTGTAAATTTCCAAACTTACTGTAGCATTCTTCAAAGAGGAGGATTCCGTAGGAGAAGGTGGAGAGGAAAGTTTTGGAGACCTGAAAATATGTATAGGGTGAACGTGGTGGTTCACATCTGTAGTCCCAGCACTTTGGGAGGCTGAAGTGTGCAGATTGCTCGAGTGCAGGAGTTTGAGACCAGCCTGGGCGATATGGCGAAAACCTGTGTCTACAAAAAAATACAAAAATTAGCTGGCTGAGGCGCGTGCCTGTGGCCCAGCTACTTGGGAGGCTGAGGTGGGAGGATCGCTTGAGCCAGGAGGTTGAGGCTGTAGTGAGCTGTGATGGCGCCACTGTACTCCAGCCTGAAGGACAGAGCATGGCCAATATACGTGCTCATAGATTCCAGTAAGTACATCTGGTGATGTTTGTGGAAGAAGGGACTTAAGTTAATTACCACAGTGATTTACCCGGGGTTAAGTCTTTTTTTTTGAGACTGAGTTTGCACTCCTGTCACCCAGGTTGGAGTACAATGGCACTATCTCGGCTCACTGCAACCTCTGCCTCCTGGGTTCAAGTGATTCTCCACCCTCAGCCTCCCGAGTAGCTGGGATTACAGGCGTCTGCCACCATGCTTGGCCGATTTTTGTATTTTTAGTGGAGAAGGGATTTTGCCCTGTTGGCCAGGCTGGTCTCGAACTCACGACTTCAGGTGTTCCACCCACCTCAGCCTCCCAAAGTGCTGGGATTACAGGCATGAGCCACTGCCCCTGGCCTGGGTTAAGTCTTGAAAAGTGCTCAGGCTTATGTGTCAGTGCTCTCATCCACGAAGAAGTTGAATCGTCAGAGTTACGAGAAAAGTCCAGCTTTTTGGCAAGACCATTAAAGTCTGTATTACACCTTAAATGTTTTTGTCCTTTTTTTTTTTTTTTGAGGTGGAGTCTTGCTCTGTCACCCAGGCTGGAGTGCAGTGGCACAATATTGGCTCACTGCAACCTCCACCTCCTGGGTTCAAGCCATTCTCCTGGCTCAGCTGCCCCAGTAGCTGGGATTACAGGTGCGCACCACCGTGCCCTGCTAATTTTTGTATTTTTAGTAGAGACGGGGTTTCACCATGTTGGCCAGGCTGGTCTCGAACTCCAGACGTCGTGATCCGCCCACCTCAGCCTCCCAAAGTGCTGGGATTACAGGCGTGAGCCACCGCACCCGGCCTTGTCCATTATTTTTTTGGATACATTTAAAAAACTCTTAGTAAAACATAAAAATAGTTATTCCTTTACTGGGCTTATAAGTATTCTTTGCGGCTATAGTATTCTCTGCTAAATCTTGCAAACAAGCATTCTCCCTTACGCTCCCCTCCTCCTTCCTTTTGCCCGTTTGACCTTTGGTATCACATTTACTTAAAGCAAGGTTCTTATCCAGTCATTTTATCAATAAAAATGAGTGCTGATTTATATGCCAAATCAGCTGTGTTAAATGCTCACACATCATTTGGGAATGAAATAGAGTTTTTGCTTTTGTGAAATTACATTCTAGGCCGGGCACGGTGGCTCACGCCTGTAATCCCAGCACTTTGGGAGGCTGAGGCGGGCGGATGACAACGTCAGGAGATCGAGACCATCCCGGCTAACATGGTGAAACCGCGTCTCTACTAAAAATACAAAAAATAAGCCGGGCGTGGTGGCGCGGGAGCCTGTAGTCCCAGCTACTCGGGAGGCTGAGGCAGGAGAATGGTGTGAACCTGGGAGGCGGAGCTTGCAGTGAGCTGACATTGTGCCACTGCACTCCAGCCTGGGTGACAGAGCAAGACTCCGTCTCAAAAAAAAAAAAAAAAAAGAAATTACATTCTAGTACTCCTGTAACTATATGAAAAATAGTTTGGTTCTCTTGTACCTTTCCATATTTGAATTTTTATAGAGAGCAGATGTTTTAATAATTAGGAAGAACATTATTTTGGGAAATGTTTTCTTGAATATGAAATAACAATGTTAAATGCATTGTTAAAGTTTAATAGTCATTTGTTGTATATATGCTTCCTAAAGGTAGTTTTTGGAGGAAGGAGATGTGGGAGGAGCAAGGAAAAGATATGAAAGAGTTATTGTAGAAAGTTTGATTGCTGGCTCACTGGAAAGTTTAGTGAGATGCCTGTGCCCATTGAGATTGACGACTGTGGTTGTAAAATAACATCCATCTGCATGAGTGCATGCATTCTTTTCTGCTACAAAGTGGGAACTAGTTGAATGTGCCAGGCATGGAGGGACAATGGAATTTTGCAAAGAAATGTTTAGGGGCTAATGGATAGGGCATGACAACATCAATGAATTAGAGATCTTTGTGAATTGAATTCTTGAAATGAAGCAAGTAAGAAAAGGAGGTTGTAGTTGGAAAATGAAATGTTCGAGTTAGTGATTTTGAAGGTGGTGCAGGTTCTGCTGGAAGGTCTAAGATGTGGCCTCGGAAGTGGGTAGCTGAGGGTGGAAAGTAATGATGAGGAGTTAAGTTGGAGCCTGAATGGCCAAGGCAGGTACTAAAACTTTACTTCAGTGAATGACAGGATGACCTAGAAGATGGACTGTCCAGTACTATGGCCACTAGTTCTGTGTGGGTATTGAGAACTTGAAATATGGTTAGTCCTAATTAAGATTTGCTGTAAGTGTAAAACATACTGGGTTTCGAAGACATAGTATGAAAAAAAGAATGGAAAATATCTCATTAATGATTGATATTGATTGCATGTTGAAATAATATTTTAGGTTTATTGGATTAAGTAAATATATATCATTAAAATTAATTTCACCTACTTGTAATTTTTTGAAATAGAGATGTGGCCTCACTGTGTTGGCCAGGTTGGTCTTGAACTCCTGGGCTCAAGTGATCGTCCTACCTCAGCCTCTGAAAGTGTTGGGATTACAGGCGTGAGCCACTGTGCCTGGCCTTTTTACTTTTTAAAATGTGGCTAGTAGCACATTTAAAATTACGTGTGTCTCAATATTTGCAGCTTACATTGTATTTCCTTTGAACAGCACTTTTCTAGAGATATTACTCCTCATAAGTAGAATGGGAATTAGGTGGGAGGACAATTGTAGGGATTTGTAGAACCCAGTGGCAGAATCCTTTGGGAGAGGGAGTGGACATTGAGGCTTATTTTCATTGAGTTGCTGGTGCTTTCTCTTCTGCTGTTGTTTGTTCTTGGAATTAATGACCTTCTTTTCACCCCCGCCCCCCCGCCCCTACCTCCCTTCCCTCCACGGAGTGGCTAACCCCAGGGAGTTTGCTTCATTCTTTTTTTTTTCTTTCTTTCTTTTTTTTTGACAGAGTCTCACTCTGTTGCCCAGGTTTAAGCAATCCTCTGCTTCAGCCTCCTGAGTAGCTGGGATTACAGGTGCATGCCACCATGCCTGGCTAATTTTTTGTATTTTTAGTAGAGACGGGGTTTCACCATGTTGGCCAGGCTGGTCTTGAACCCCTGACCTTGTGATCCACCCGCCTCGGCCTCCCAAAGTGCTGGGATTACAGGCGTGAGCCACTGCGCCTGGCCAGCTTCATTCTTTTGAGGAGAAAAATAATAAACGATAATAGAAAGCAGTACCAACAAAACAAATAACCATGTAAATCAAAGTAGTTAGCAATGTATTCATAAGAGGAAGAGGTCACTTCTGGCTAAGCTTATTTCAGACTGGGCCTTAGAAGAGTTTTGGAAGTTGGTGGCCAGGCACAGTGGCTCACACCTGTAATCCCAGCACTTTGGGAGGCTGAGGTGGGGCGGAACACTTGAGCCCTGGAGTTTGAGACCAGCCTGGCCAACTCTACAAAAAGCAGAAATTAGCCATGGGGAGTGACGTCAATCTGTAGTCCCAGCTACTTGGGAGGCTGAGGTGGGAGGGCTGCTTGAGCCTGGGAGGTCAAGGCTGCAGTGAGCCATGATCATGCTACTGCATTCCAACCTGGGTGACAGAGTGAGACCCTGTCTTTAAAAAAAGAAAATTAAAAAAGGTGATTACTGGGATATTCTTTGAAGCAGGGGTAACAGCATGAGCAAAGGTAATGAGGAGAGAAAACATTGAGGTACGTTTGCGGAACAGCTACTAGATCCACATGTGGATATCTATGTAAGAGAGTAATAAGAGTTAATGGGAAGTTGGCCGGGCGCAGTGGTTCATGCCTGTAATCCCAGTGCTTTGAGAGGCTGAGATGGGCAGATCACGAGGTCAGGAGATCGAGACCATCCTGGCTAACATGGTGAAACCCCGTCTCTACTAAAAATACAAAAAAAATTAGCTGGGCGTGGTGGCGGGCACCTGTAGTCCCAGCTACTCGGGAGTCTGAGGCAGGAGAATGGCATGAACCCAGGAGGCGGAGCTTGCAGTGAGCTGAAATCGGGCCACTGCACTCCAGCCTGGGCGACAGAGCGAGACTCCATCTCAAAAAAAAAAAAAAAAAAAGAGTTATGGGAAGTTGGGGCCAGATTGTTATGAGAATTTTCCACATTGAAACTATGTATGGAGTCTGAAACTGTGTTGAATGCTATAAAGGAAAGGGACAGAATTCTGTAAGAACATTAACTAGGAAACCTGACTGAGTTAGTGTACTCAAAGAAGTCTTCCCTATTTCTGAACCATCTGAACTACAGACTTCCTCCACATCCAAGTCTTTTCAAATCTTCTTAATGTTATGCCTTCCTTTCCTTCTCAGTCGTTGCCGTCACTATTTCAGACTCTTGTAGTGTCAATTTCGTATTCATAAAACAGCCTCTAAATTGGTCTCATATCTTACATCCCTTTTCAAATTATTTACTCTTCAATTAGATTGATTTTTTTATGTCCGTTTCCTCCCTTTAACATTTTCTGCAATTGAAAATGTTTTTATAACTTCTCATTCTTTGTAGGATTAAGTGTAAACTTCAGTTTCGCCCTTAAAACTAAAAAATTATTGTTTGAACACTAGTTGCTGAGTTTGGATGCCAGTATGCTCAGTAGGCACTGGGTACATTTATATAATGTCCTTATTTGTGAGAGGTTATATGTATAATTTTTTTTTTTTTTTTTTGAGATGGAGTCTTGCTCTGTCGCCCAGGCTGGAGTGCAGTGGCGCAATCTCGGCCCACTGCAACCTCCGCCTCCTGGGTTCATGCCATTCTCCTGCCTCAGCCTCCTGAGTAGCTGGGACTACACGTACCTGCCACCACGCCCGGCTCATTTTTTTTCATTTTTTTGTATTTTTTAGTAGAGACGGGGTTTCACTGTATTAGCCAGGATGGTCTCGATCTCCTGACCTCGTGATCTACCCATCTCGGCCTCCCAAAGTGCTGGGATTACAGGTGTGAGCCACCGTGCCCGGCGAGGTTATATGTGTAATTTCTAATAGATTTGCATTACCAATATGGTTTGTAATAATTAACAGGTGCCAAACCGTTGTTACTCATATTTATTAACGATGAACAAGACAGTCTCTATAGACAGAGCATGTATTTTGGTTAAGAATTGACAAGTAAACAGGGCCTCTCTACATATGGCATAAGAGCAGTAAACTGAGTTAAACAGGAGAGCACATAAAAGGGTGAATTTTTTTAATGTTAGGAGTGGATTAAGGAAAATATCCCAAAGGTTGTGACATCAAAATTGAGAACTTACTGAGTTGGAGTTAGCTAGTAAAAGGCTGGGATGGGAGGGGGGAGAAGAGCTTCTCCTTGAAAGAACAGCATATATAAAAGTCCTGGAAGATGGAGAGTTGGTTAAAAGATTGGTTACGGTGGTCATGCTAAGGAGATGGGGCCTCTGAGTGCAGTAGGTGATCATGGAAAAGTTTAAGCACAAGCGTGACATCATTGGATTTATATTTTAGAATGATCACTGGCAATAGTGAGGAGAATGACTTGGAGAGGATAATATTGGAGGCAGGGAGAAAAGTTAAGAGTCTCTTGCAGACTCTGAATTAGAGTGGTAATAGGGACTAAGATATTTTAAGGTGTTAAGATTGACAGGACTTGGTAAATAGATTGGAGGTGAACAAGAAGATGGTGTAGCAGCTTCTGGCATTGACGGGTGATTAGGTGGATGGAAGGTTTGGAGAGAGTTGATGTGTTAGATTCGAATATGTTGAGTTGATGACTCTTGGGATATAAGGAGAGGTGTTTAGCAGATGTGGATTTGGAGTTTAGGAGACCAAGGTTAGGCTGGAAATAAAGATTTGGAAGTTGTTAATTTAGAGATAGCGTTTTGAAGTTACGAGTGGATGAGATCACTCAGGAAGACTGAGCTGAGTGAAAGGATTACTTTAGACTTAGGATTCAGTGATATTGTTCTTCTTCTGTCATAGACTTTATCTCTACTTTTTTTTCCTTTTTTAAAAATTAAATTAAAAAAATTTTTATTTTTAGACAGGGTCATGCTCTTTCGCCCAGGCTGGAGGCTTGATCTGCTGGGCTCAAGCCATCCTCCCACCTCAGCCTCCTGAGTAGCCTCCCAAAGTGCTGGGATTACAGGAAGTAAAATAACTTTTATTTTTAAACTTTTAAGAACATTGGCTGCATTGAGTATTTGGAGAAGTACTCTGGAATTTGATTAGCTATATGTTCAAGGAATGGTATTAAGAATGAGTTTTCAGTAATTGTTCTTTTTGACTGATTATGATAAACCTCATATTTTATTTCACTTTCTGATGTCCACAAAAGATAAAAGACTTTTTTTATAAAACCATAACCACAGATCATTTCTTCTTTTGGCTAGTTTATGAATTGTCCTTTAGACATGGACAATTAAACTTTTTTTTTCTTTTTGACAGAGTAAGTTGTAGATAGCTAAACTTTGTTTTTCTCTTTTTGTGCTTTTAAAAAAATTGCTTCTTATCTGTAACTTTAGCATTCCTTTTTTTTTTTCTTTGTGCTTTTTTGTTTAATGTTTTGGATATGTTAAAATGGATGCTAAAAAGTATAGTCTGTTTGGGTTTTTAGCCTCAGAGTTTTGTGAGTAGCTCATTTTCCTTTTCCATAAATTTCAGGAAGAATGTGTAATATGTTTTCATGAGCCTCACCTTGAAAATGAATTTTTATGTACATTAATGGAATTTTTGAAAGAAAATAAAAACATTTTCTTTCTTTCTTTCTTTCTTTTTTTTTTTTTTTTTTGAGGCGGAGTCTCTCTCTTTTGCCCAGGCTGGAGCGAAGTGGTGTGATCTTGGCTCACTGCAACCTCCGCCCCCCCGGGTTCAAGCAATTTTCCTGCCTCAGCCTCCTGAGTAGCTGGAATTACAGGCACCCACCACCACACCTGGCTAATTTTTGTATTTTTAGTAGAGATGGCGTTTCACCATGCTGGCCAGGCTGGTCTCGAACTCCTGATCTCAGGTGATCCGCCCACCTCGGCCTCCCAAAGTGCTGGGATTACAGGCGTGAGCCACTGTGCCCAGCCAAAACATTTTCTTAAACTTGCTTTTGCTACTGTAGTAACTTTGTAAATTTTACTTTAAATCATAAAACTTAAATTTTAATCATAATAATCTGTTCTGAAGATAATGATCATAATCTGTAAGTTTTGTGGAAAGTTAGCAGTTTTACTTTACATAGACTAAAGGATGCTTTTGTTGTGAAATTATTTCTCTTATCTATAACTAGTAGAATATTCAAGTGAAAGTGTTCCATTCTGTGTAGAAAAGAAAGGGTCGTTATTATTAGTAGGCTTCTGATGGAATTTTAAAAAATATTTAGGCAAGCTGTCATTGCAAGACCTGAATAACTTTTTGCTGTAACCTATTTTTTTCTTTTTAATATTTCTCTGTGTAGTTTGTAAGGAATCATTCCTAGGGCTTTTTTAATTTTTTTTATTTTTATTTTTTTTAAGATGGAGTTTTACTCTGCTGCGCAGGCTGGAGTGCAGTGATGCGATCTTGGCTCACTACAACCTCGGCCCCCTGGGGTTCAAGTGCTATTCCTGCCTCAGCCTCCCAAGTAGCTGGGATTACAGGCGCCCACCACCGTGCCTGGTTCATTTTTATGTTTTTAGTGGAGATGAGGTTTCACCATGTTGGCCGGTCTGGTCTTGAACTCCTGACCTCAGGTGATCCTGACCTCAGGTGATCTGCCCGCTGTCGCCTCCCCAAAGTGTTGAGATTACAGGCGTGAGCCACCGCTCCTGGCCACCTAGGGCTTTTAGAACATTTGTGTACGTCTTTTTAAAAACTTGTTTCTGTCTAAAACTTATAAATCAGGACTGAAATATGATAACCTTAATTTTCTTGTGCACTCTGGAAGATGTTTATTTTTACCTTAAGATAGGGGAATCAGGTTGGGCGCGGTGGCTCACGAATGTAATCCTATCACTTTGGGAGGCTGAGGTGGGCAGATCATGTCAGGAGATTGAGACCATCCTGGCTGACACGGTGAAACCGCGTCTTTACTAAAAATATAAAAGATTAGCCAGGCATGGTGGCATGCACCTGTAGTCCCAGCTACTCGGGAGGCTGAGGCAGGAGAATCGCTTGAACCCAGGAGGCACAGGTTGCCAAGATTGCGCCACTGCACTCCAGCCTGGGCGACAGAGTGAGACTCTGTCTCAAAAAAACAAAGAACAACAAAAAAGATTGGGGAATCCTAGGAGAAAAGAGTCTTCTTAATCGCAAATAGTTGAATAATCTTCATTTGTAGCTTAAATTTTATTGTTACTTGGAGGATAATCTCTTATGATATGCTCAGGGCCTTAGAGAGTTGACACTGTCATATTCCAAGTTCTTAAGGATGACTTGGGTGAATATTTAAGGGCACAATTCTCAGATTTTATATATGACACGGAACTGGAAAGGGTGTGTTAAGATTATAAAAGGAAGAGGAATTCATATCATCATCTGTTGGGCACTTACTTGGTGTCATTAACTATACTTGCATAGGGGATATGGAGATGAGTGTTTACCCTTGAAAAACTCAAAATCTATGGGAGGACATAAACTGGAAAATCAATGTTTTACCACATTTCGTGATAATTGTACAATAGAGGGGTGTAGGATACAATTTTTCAAAAGGGGTTTGAAAGGCTGGAATGAAGAGCTGAAAAACATGAAGCTTAATGGCATGAAACATTACGTTCTACTTTTAAATTAAAAAAAATGTATTCGAGGATGAGGTGGTTTGACTTTATACTGTAGCCATTTATGTGAAAAAGATAGAATAAAGGTTTTAGTTAACATAAGCAACAGGATGATATGGATGCAGCCCCCTCCCTGCTGAAATAAAAGAATAACACATACCATACATCCCCTCTTGTCCAAATAAAACAAACCTAAAACGTGAATGACTTGTTAGGTTATATTGGTAAAAATACCATGTTCATATTAAGAAGGATAGTAATACTGCTGTGTTGGAGAGTAGTCACACCATTTCTAGATTATTTCATTCACTTCTGAGTACTATGGACTGCAGAATGCTTGAGAATGATCAGGAGTGGGAAGGGGTCTAGCTAGTTGAAGGAAAAGAGTCCTTTTAACACATTTTAAGCATTTTAAGAGTCGATTTTGGTATACCAAGAGGACGAAATTTTAGAGCCATTGGGCGGACTTTAAAGGGAACTTTCAATTCCTAGAGCTTTTCGCTAATGTGGGCAGCTTTTAAAGGTTGTGAACTCTTAGAAGTGTTTTAGCAGAGGCTGGGGGCCCAGTCAAGAAAGTTGGAGTAAAACTTCATATATTAGATCGAGTTTTAGACAAGAAGATCTTTAAGTTCTGTTTTTGATACTCTGTTGCTGTTATTTCCAAAAACATTTTCATACTATCTGATAGTGTCTGTAGTTGTTATTACCGTGTAGCATTGTGTGGACATTGGCATTTGCCTTTTGAGTCTGAGCTCCACTACTTGCTAGCTCTGTTACCTTCAGTAGGTTACTCCTGTTACTCGGAAATAGTTCAGTACCACCCCTCTAAGGACTTTTCCTTAATCTCTATTCTAGGACCCAGACTGAAGGCTGTAATTTAGACTGTTTAGTTTAGAAGATGCATTCTTGTCACTTTTTGTTTTGTTAATACATGTTTCTTCTTTTAGGCATTTCAGCTTTCTCTCAGATAGGGTATACTGTTTCTTTCATTGTCTCTTGTCTTATCTGAAACTTAGATCATCTAATTGCAAATGCAGTGTTTTGTTTGTTTTTGGTAAGGGGACAGTTAGGAAAGAATAATCATCTCTTAGAATTTAATAGACTTAAAACTTCTTAAAGCCCTACTTAGTATTTTTAAATTCTAGATTTTATTTGAAAAGTGAATGATGATTGTTCTCATGATCAAGTACAGTACTAATTTTTAAAAGACCTACCTGTTTGTAGAATATTGAACATGGCCTGTAGTTTTTCTTTGCAGTATTTCTTGGTCCTGTCTCCTGTATTTCCACTGCACAGTTCCTTCTTACCTTACATGTAGATAAATCCTGCGTGTTGCCATGTCTTTTAGCCAGAAGGTTTATTTCTTAGTTTTTTTCTTATTTCGGCCATCCTATTGGTGGTTACTTCGGTAACTTCCTTAAGCACTATTTCAATTACATCTTTACTGCCTCTAAAATATGCATTTATTCCACTGCCTGCTCACGTTATACTGTATAAATTCCTTGACTGTCATTTAGTGCCCCCGTCACCCATTTCCTGTCCGTGTTTCAGTGTAACATATACTCCGCTCTGGCTGAGCTTGTGATAAGACATTGTATTAGTTATGAACTCTGGAGTCATGTCAGATTTGAGCCCTATCTCCATCGTGTCATTACTGTGTGATTTTAGATGTAATGTCAGTTTTCTTATCTATACAGTGAGAATAATAATGCTCTGTCTTGTAGGTTCATATGAGGATTAAATAAGATAATCATGCTTACTATAATTAGTATGTTACTGGTACATTGTAAGTATTTAATACATATTATGTTTTGTCATTTTTAGTCTGTCAACCCATGTAAATGACACTAAAAATTATGATTGAAAACATTTTTAATATAGAAAGATTTCACTAACTGTATGGATTGTATTTCCCCAACTATAGAAGAGTAGAAGAATGAGAAGAAAATTTCATTTAATACAGTTACAATGTTGAATTTTGAAATTTTAAGGAACCTTTGAGAACCTCTAGTTAATCCCTCTTTTTTTTTCTTTTCGAAGTGAGAAAACAGAACCTGTAAGATTGTAATTTGGTAAATTAGTGGCCAAATCAGTACCAGAATCCAAATTCTGTATTTGCCAGTACCATTATATTGTATTGCACATTTATTCAGCATATTTTAGGTATTCAGTAACTTTTGAGAATTGAATTAATACGATGATTACACATGTTTCTGAAGACTAGTTTATTTCTATGTGTTCATTGTTCCTGTCTTCTCTTCCTATACATACTCATTTAGGGCCTGTGCATTGATCCAAAAAGCATTTATTGAACATCTGTGTGGAGAGCAGCCTTTTTCTTAAATAAGAGCCATATTTTCCCACCTCTGCATAAGAAGTCTGGCAATGTGTTAGAAATTTACACTCTAAATTTTAAAATTAAACTAAGCCCTTAAAAATTTTTTTTCCTTTTTTCTTTTTGAGACAGTGTCTCACTCTGTTGCCTAGACTGGAGTCCAGTGGTGTGATCACAGCTTACCACAGCCTCGAACTCCTGGGCTCAAGGGATCCTCCTGCTTCAGTCTTCTGAGTTCCTGGGTCTGTAGGTGTGTGCCACCAATGGGCCTGGCTAATCTTTTTTTATTTTTTATTTTTAGTAGAGATGAGATATTGCTGTGTTGCCCAGGCTGGTCTCAAACTCCTGGGCTCAAGTGTTCCTCCTGCCTCAGCCTCCCACAGTGCTGGGATTACAGGTGTGAGCCACCACATCTGGCCTAAACTTTTTAGGAAAAATATTGTACTCCAATGTTATAACATTCTGAGTTAGATTTGTTATTTATTTTTTTGAGACAGAGTTTCGCTGTTGTTGCCCAGGCTGGAGTACAATGGTGCGATCTCAGCTCCCTGCAACCTTCACCTCCTGGGCTCAAGTGATTCTCCTGCCTCAGCCTCCCGAGTAGCTAGGATTACAGGCATGCGCCACCATGCCCGGCTAATTTTGTATTTTTAGTAGAGATGGGGTTTCACCATGTTGGTCAGGCTGGTCTCAAACTCCTGACCTCAAGTGGTCTGCCTGTCTCAGCCTCCTAAAGTGCTGGGATTACAGGCCTGAGCCACTGCGCCTGGCTGGATTTGTTGTTTTTAATGTTCAGGTTATCGTTCAGAAGGAGCTTTTTGAAGGATAGAAGTTTCATGAAATGTGGTAGTATATAAATAAGGATGATGTTTAAATTATCTATCAAAAATTAAAGCCATGGTGCACCATTTCAACAGTGTTTATACTTTGTTTAAAGAAGAATGGGATCTCTATTTATGTATAATTGCAATATTTTGTCATTTTGTGGGACCTCAATGCAGTCAATAAGATGGACCTGGAGAGGTGGAAGATAATTAACTAGAGGAGTAGGCACTACAGGTCATTTTCCAGTTGTCTTATGCTGCAAAATAAATAAAAGTTGAGAAACTGGGTGAAACAAGATTATGGAGAAGTATGTAACCAACCTGATTTGCTGCTTTGAATAGAAACTGTCTAACTAGGTTTTCTGGTTGAATGGGGCATTGTTGACAGGTTGCTAATAGCTGCTTATTAACAATTTGTAATGAGAAGATTTAGAAATCATCCAAAAGTAAGCCCCATTGAATGAAGAATCTGACTTTGAAAATAATAAAATACTTTTGTTGTTGTGTGCAAGCTTTAATGTGTGCAGTTACAGAATTTGTGATTATGCATTTGCTTTTGTGGATGAAAGGCAAAAGTATAAATGAAATATTATGACATTATTAAATCCCTATTTTGTCTGTCTTCGGAATTCATTCTGGTTTACAATTCGTTATAAATTGATACCAGATAAAGACTCATAATATAGAGTCCGCTTAATGACTAATCCTGTAAACCACTGCAGTGGGATGTGTGAACAAGAGTAATTATGTTGTTCAACAAGAAGTACCTAATTCTTATCCACAGTGTAGATATAACCTTCAATAATGGAAGGTCACAGCTAATGAGACAATAAAACTGGCACTTTCTGTTTAGTTGCAAAAGCCTGTTTGCTTGTTGACGTTGTTTGAGTATTGTCTGTATTTATCTTTCTCAGAACATGGCCCCTGCCTCTGTGTAGTTGGGACAGAGTTTGCATACATATATATCTGTGTTTTTGTAAAGTTTTACATATCTGAAAAGGGGATTGAGTAAAATGTTATTGTCTTGAATGTATTGAACCTCCCATTCTGCACTACTCTGCCCTTAGAACACTAGAAGCCAGCCTTATACCACCAAAGCAGGAGATTGGGTTGTTCCTCTCTGTCAAAAGTGATCAGACAAAAGGAAGCAAAGGGAATCCAAACAAAATAGCCAGGTTATTGCCCAGTCATTCTAGATGAAGTACCCTGGTCTGCTCACTCACATAGATTTTCCCATCATCTTTTTAGTGTCTTACTCTTAACTATGTATGCACAGCCCAGGATTGTCTCTCATTTAAGGAAGGCTTCAGGCATGAAAGGCAGATACCAGTGTAGGGAGAAGAAGAAAACAACATCAACACCCAATTTATATTCTCAAAAAAGAAAAATAACAAAATGTAGAGGAAAAAGAAAAGAGAAATGCAGAAAATTAAAAGAGTTCATGGAAATTAAAAATTTAATGTAAGCGTTAGGAGATAAAATTGAGGAAAATCCCAGAAGATAGAGCTAAAAGACAAGAGATGTAAAAATGCACAAGGAAAAAGAAAATAGAGTAAAGGAAAAATGAGATAATCAGTCTAGGAAGACCTGTGTCTGAATAATAAGTGTATAAGAAAGAGAACACAAAGACATGGAAGGAAGATAACTGTAAGAAAATTTCCCAGAACTGAAGGACATACATCTCTAAGTTTAAAAGGATCGACAGTTATCAGTTTATGCAATTAAAAAATAAAAAAGACCAACCCCAAGGCACAACATTGTAAAATTTCAGAACAGATTAAGAGAAGCTGCTATGATTCCAGATGGGGATATATAGTTGACTATGAAGGATTATGGGTCAGATTGGTACTAGGCTTCTTAACACTGGAAGCCAGAAAACAATAAGGAAAGGCCTTCAAAATCTTGACACAACATGATTTCCTGCCCAGCACTCTGTACTGAGCCAAACTCAGTCGTAAGGGTAAATGAAGATTTTAAAAATACAATGCAAGGAATAAAAACATCGTACCTCACATGCCCCCTTTCTCAGAAAGCTGCTAGAGGAAATACCCCACTAAAAAGAGAAAACCAAGAAAGGGGAAGTAGTGGCATAAGGAAACGGGATCCAGTATAAAAGAGAGACAAGGGAATTCCTGGGATAAGCTAAAGGGAAATTCCATGACCATAATTGTGCACCAGGCCTAGAGAGCCTACAGTCCAAATTGGAATATGGTGGAGGGCTACAGGAAAGAAAACTGATTTACCTGATGTATTTGAATATATTGAGAAGAAAGTTAATACTTTTAGCTGTTTGCAGATGAATTAGCAGTAGGTACCTAGAAACCTAAGCAAATGGAAAAATGGTCTAGTTATTAACTGTAAGGAAAGCAAAGTTATACAGAAAAGAGTAATCATGATGTACTTTTGGCTCAGCTGTGAATATTATTTACAGCCATAGTAATAATGTAAGTACTGACAATTGATTCAACCAAAAATTATGATAGAAAGATGAGGGAGAGAAGATGTAACAGAGCTAAACCATTATATTTTATAATATGAAGTCAGTAGAGTCCTCAAAGAAAAAATTAAACAGCTGCATAGACCCACTACATAGAATATAGAGAAAAAAATGCCAGAAGAACTAGCTAAAAAGACTTGAAAGTGGTTGCCTCGGGGATTTGAAAATTGTGGGGTATGTTAAAGGGGGAAGGGACTGCTGTTTTTCTTGTAAAACTTTTTGGTTTTTTAAATTGTGTTCACGTCTATCAGATTATGAAAATTAGTTTTAAGAGGTTGCTCCTTACAGAATGCTCTTGCATTCAAAATATATACAGTTCTGAGGCATTCTAAATCCCCTAGGATTCTGAGATCTCTATCAATTGAGGACGTAGAGTCAGCAGAATGCTACGAAATTGCTGAGGAAGTAATGATTTCTAATAGTAGTAGTGGTTGATGCAATCCTTAGTTGTAAATATTTATTTTGTTATAGTGCTAACAAATGGAGATTTTTAAACACCTTAAATGCAGATTAAAATATATTTCATTTCAACATCTCAGATGTATTAGTGTTTAGTTTTCCTCAGTGTTGTCAACACTTTTCATTGTGAATTGACTGCTTTATGCTTCTTTGCAGCTTTTCTGTTGAAAGATGCTTCAGTGTTTCCCACCCCCTTCTTTTATTTCATTTTAAAAAATACTGCATGCTTATCACAGTCCTTAAGAGTATGCAACAGCTGTTCCAATAATAGCAATAGATAGCACCTGATTTTTCATTATACCTGATTATAAGTTGCAATGGTTAATTTGAATCCACATTCTTTTCTTATCTTAATCACCAGTTTTTAAAAGCCAAAATGTTGAAGCTTGAATTGGAGATTGAGTTAAATAAATTAATCTTCAAATAGGTTTTTCTGTTATCCAATTAAAGGCATGTGGTTCGTTTCCTCTTAATGTCAACATATTATAGCATGAAAGAAAGTACATTTGGAGTAGAACCAGTTGCATGACGTTCAACAAGTTTCTTAACCTTGCTAAGTCTTATTTTCCCACCTGAAAAGTGAGAACAGTACCTGCCTGATAATTATGACAATTGATGATGAATCCTGTAAAAAAAAAAAAAAAAAAAACACCCAGTTACTCAGGAGGCCGAGGCAGGATCACTTGAGTCTAGGTGTTTGAGAACAGTCTGGGCAACATAGCAAGACCCTATCTCTTAAATAACAAACAAAACTAAAAAGCTTGGCTTGCTGATAGCAGCTACTATTTGAGTACCTACTATGTACCAAGTATTGTTATTGCTGCTGCTACTCTTTGTTTCAGAGAGAGACAAAAAATGTAATTGAGGGCTCTCAAGTTTATTGTTGTGTCATAAACTTTTTTGGACCGTCAAGCAAGAGATTTTATGAGAAATGTCAACATATTCTTCTACAAAAATAGGAAAATGATACATCTGCATTGCATCTGAATCTTTGTACCTATAGAATAAAGACAAAAGCTGTCATCAATGGAGAGTTTACAGTAGTCACTGAATTTTGCTGGTTTGTTTTTGATTTAGGAGAATGGAGTTGAAATAGTTCTCTTTAAAATTTGTACTTTTTTTTCTGTAAAATGCAGTACATTTGACCCATGCCAACTTAAATTTATTTTTAACCTCTAATCCTTGAAGTTTCATGTTATTTATTTAAAAGCAGTTTACTTATTAATAGTACATTTCAGTTTGAAGTCCCTGTTCCTTTTTAAATAATAAAAGTCTTTAGATGTATTTTGTACTCTTTTGGTGAGTAGGGAGAAATTGATATCCTGCTGATATTATAGTTAGTAATTATTTACAATCTTTGATAACATTAAAAAGAGAAAACATTTCTAAGATTTGGGTGGAATTTGTTAAGGTTTACGTTATATCTTTGCATGCCTCTACAGAACATGAATTTGAGCATTTATTTGGTTAAGTTATCGCTGTAGATGCTACCTCCCACCCTTTCTTCTGGTGTCCTTTCTTATTTGTTTATTTGTTCGTTCATTCATTCATTCATTGATTATGCAGGCATTTGAAGAGTTTCCACTGTTGTCAGGCCCTAGTTGTAGATGCTGAGGGTAATATGGTTGTGTACCCTGGAGAACCCTGGTTTGCTTATAGAATCACTTGTGTAAACAGAAAATTACAATAAAGCAAAATAAATGCTAAAATACAGATACGAAAAGTGGCCTTTGTAAAAATAGTGAGAGTAAAAATCATCCTACCAAGGCTAATGGCCAAAGGCTAACAAAAGCTGGACCTTGAGGAAAGAGTTTTCCAAGCCAGAGAAGTAGAGGAAGGACTCATATTTCTTTGATTAACCAGCTATATTGCTTATAAAGCTCTTTATATACTTTTCTCCTCAGTATTTTATTTTTTGCTTAATGGTTTTGCCACCTGCAAAGAACCCTTAGAGAATTGGCTGGGGTTATCATTGTGAGTGGTGGTGAGTTAGGGAAGGCAGCATAAGCATAGCTTTTGTGTATTTGGTATGAGGTGAAGGAATTAGTTGGAGAAATAGAGAGCAAATGGTAAGCTTACATGTGTCTTTTTATCCTAATACTCCCTGTCAGTGGTGATGCAGTCTTTTAGGATTCTGCTAATAGCTGTGTGATCTTGGGTAAGTGATTTCTTCTCTTTGGATTCCATTTTCTACCACTTTAAAATGGGAGGATTGGTATAGATGGTCATTTCCTATTAGTAGGTGGGGAAAAAGGAGAAACGGGGACTAAATAAGTTTGCGAACATAGGTAAACAAAGTTAAATAGATTTCTTTACTGCAGCCTCATGCATTATGGCATATGAATTGGGTTGCTGGACTTCTAGCTTGGCCTTGCAAGTTAAGTGAGAGTCAGTAATATGAGTCCAGCTCTGTCTTTTTCCTAATGGTTTAGTGGAAAGAGCATGGGCTTTAGAATCAGACATATCTGGGTTTGAATCCTGACTACTCCTTAGTAGCTTTATGGCTTTATAAGTTATCTAACCTTTCTGAACTTGTCTCCTCATGTGTAAATCAGGCAGGATAATACCTTGCGGAGTTGTAAAGATTATGACATTCCATATGAAAATATCAAATAGAATATCTGATATATAATTGGTCCAAAAAGGTATAACTTAAGTCTACAAATTCCAGAGTTAGTATAGAATGTAAGTAACACTTGATAATAGCTATTGATATCCTGCCTACATCTGGTGTTTGAGGTGGACTGTTTGTTGTTTCATATATACTTATAATTCTTCCCCAAGAAAACAAAATATTCTTGAGAGCACATCATTACGTTTTGCCATCTACATAGCACTCGACATTCTCCTGGAGACTCAGTAAGTGCTTGATAAATACCTGACAGTTTCATCAAAACAGTGGAATAAAGTGAGGTGTGGTTTTCCCTGGTGTATACTTTATCCTATATTTCTTATAACCAAGGATAGAAGTCAATGAATTTATGAATATTAATTTTAAATTTCTTTGGTTACTTAACGTTAAATGATTAAATTTGAAGTTTGAAATAATTAGGATTATAAGTGAACTGGCCTTTATTTACTTAAGTAAACCATAAGAAGGGGGTTATAATAAAGTGTCATTTAATAGTGTAAATTATATTATTGGAATACTAATGTTTTACATTTTGTTTTTTCTCTAAGCAAATGGTTATGAGCCTTAGAGTTTCTGAACTCCAAGTACTGTTGGGCTACGCTGGGAGAAACAAGCACGGACGCAAACACGAACTTCTCACAAAAGCCCTGCATTTGCTAAAGGCTGGCTGTAGTCCTGCTGTACAAATGAAAATTAAGGAACTCTATAGGCGGCGGTTCCCGCAGAAAATCATGACGCCTGCAGACTTGTCCATCCCCAACGTACATTCAAGTCCTATGCCAGCAACTTTGTCTCCATCTACCATTCCACAACTCACTTACGATGGTCACCCTGCATCATCGCCATTACTCCCTGTTTCTCTTCTGGGACCTAAACATGAACTGGAACTCCCACATCTTACATCAGCTCTTCACCCAGTCCATCCGGATATAAAACTTCAAAAATTACCATTTTATGATTTACTGGATGAACTGATAAAACCCACCAGTCTAGGTAAGATTATTGTATGATAGTATTTGGTTACTTTTGCAGGATGAATTTTCATTTTAGGCTTTTACTTTGACCCAGTTTATTATTCATAATGAAATTTTCATTTGATAGTAACAGCTGGATAATAAGGAAGATCTTTCAAATTTAGATAAAATCAAATATATAAAAGCTGTCTTTCAGGAAAAAAAGGTAGTATAGTGATGGTTACTGACAAAGTAAATATTAAAAAGTTTCAAGAATATAAACTTCCAAAGAGTAGTATTTTAGAAGGTTGATTAATATTTTATAATATCTCATAAATTAAAACCAAATAAATCACTACAAGTCTCTGATTAGTTCTTAATTTTCAGGGGTTGATGATCTCTAAAACAAATCAATGACTAGTTTTGATTATTTAAATGAGTGAATGGTTTTAATGATCATAAAAGGAGACTTGAGCTTTGATGTATGCTAGTTAAATTTCAGCTGATTTTTTTCAAGTGGAGAAGTGCGTGCTTTACAGGCATGCACATGCACATGCGCACTCATGGTTACAGTTATATAATATAAATGCTTGAAATTTATTTTACTGTGTTGTTCCATCATTTGATTTGTAGTCTAGCATATAGAATTCAATATATTAATCAACTTGTTATTTTAATTGCTATAATGCTACCTTATTTATTTAACGTAGAATAAAACTCAACTGTTGTGACCTCTGATGCCTTTGGTATAATATATTTAAAATATCACACTTCTAAATGCTGGTTTGTTGGCATACTACGGCTGGCAAGCTAAATCCAGTCTGTGGCCTGTTTTTGTGTGGTTCTGAGCTAAGAAATCTGAAAAATATTCCCAAAGAGTTATTAACAAAAAAGGAAAGAAACAAAAAACAAAGAATGTGTAACGGAGACCATGTGTGCCTGCAAAGCACAAAATATTTACCCGTATAGTAAAAGCTTGTGAATCCCTGTTACAAATCATTGAACATTTCAGTTTGGGGGACTGGCAAGTGTTGAGAACATTTTTTGCGAATTTTTGAGAACATTTTGAAAATGTTTACTGAAATTCTATCTTTGAAATATGAAGTGTTTGTTTTTAATTATATTTAGCAGAAATTATCTGAATACATGAAGATTATAGGAGTCATTTTCAAACAACGTGAGTTTTGTATCACATTATTTTATTTTTTAAGTGGCCATAATAAGAAAACATTTTTTGAGAATCTACTGTATGCTTATAAAACTGACACATGCTCATTGTAAAAAATGGAATTGCCAAAGTTCCTTCCTTGTTAGCTGTTTAGTGTGTATGCATATATAGTATAAGCAAATTGTTTCTTGTTTTTTACAGAAGGAATCATATACATAGTATTGTATAACTTCCCTTTTTTCCCCTTAATAATATATCATAAGCATCTTTTCTTGTCTGTCTGATATATATATATATATCTCCCATTTTAAATTAAAGGCCATATCTATATCTATCCATATCTCTGTATATGGTCTGTGTACATGTATGTATGTGTACATATGTGTTATGTATTGATCAGTTGATGAAAACGTTGTGACCAGGGGCTTGCAGGAACCTAACCCTATACTTCCCCTGGTAGCAGTGATTATATATTCGCAAATTCAGTGTTTGTGGTGATTTTATGAACATAAATGTCACAAATAGCAATAATTGACTATATTTGAAGTATGATTTGAATGCCAGTTTTCATGAATAAATCTGCTGTTTGTGGTATGTATTCACAGAAAGTCACCAAATATTGGTATAGAATTGCTTAGTGATATGTAAATAGATTTTCAGTATCTCATCGTTATAGAATTAAAAACAAACCAATTTAATATGCATAAAAAGATCTCACCACAAAGTAATTTGTGGAAGTTTATTGGCTCAATAAATATTTGTTGAAGGGCAATGCTTATTGAATGTGAAAAATATTTATTGAAAAAAGATTTTATGTAATTAGTCTTCAGGGTTTAGGATGAGTATATTTTAAGGCTCTGTTTTTATAAATTCTTTAACATTATTAAGACTTTTTCTGTACTTCATTAAATGAAGTGGCTACATTTGTCACAGAACTTAGTTTCCTAAATGATTATTTTTGCCGGTAGTTCATTTGTTTTAAATCTAAGAAAACCACGTTTTCTGGAAAATTAAATAGCTTCCAGCATTCTCTTCATTTCTAAACGTAATACATTTAAAATCAAGTTTTTGAGAACATAGTTTCGAACACCAGCTGGCTAGTTGATCACAACTATCACTGAGTCCAGAATGGGACAGGCACATTTACTTTTTCATTTTTTCCCTTCCATTGTGGCCTTAAGCACTAGATTTAAACAGATTTTAAGATGTTCAAATGTAAACTGAATGTTTTTATGCATGGTTTTGTATTTCTAACTAAAATGGAAAACAGTAGTTCTGATAATTCCCATTTTATTAGATAATTCTCATTCATTCTTATGATCATTTTGTTATGTCTTTAAAACAATTTAAAATAATTTTAAGGCCTTTATTTTGGAGCCATAATTAAAGTATTCTTTTCATTGTCCATAATTAACTATAAGAATTGAGAGGTGAAGTAAAAGGTGGTTGTAAAGTAAGATGTTTAATTTATTGTTTACTTTGGCCTCTCATTATCTCAATTCTGTTTGTTTCTATGAGGCTTATTTCAAATGCTTTTTTTCTTTAACCTTTTTCATTTATCTTTCTAGGCTGTCCTCCTTTCATCTGTATATTTCTTCCCCCGCCAGAATCAATTTCACTTTCCCTGCATGCTCTCATAACATTTATTTTTTATTTTTATTTTTTTGAGACAGAGCCCCATTCTGTAGCCCAGGCTGGAGTGCAGTGGCACAGTCTAGGCTCACTGCAACCTCCGCCCCACTGGGTTCAAGTGATTTTCATGCTTCATCCTCCCAAGTGGCTGAGACTTACAGGCACGTGCCACCATGCCCGACTAATTTTGTATTTTTAGTAGAGATAGGGTTTCACCATGTTGGCCAGGCTGGTCTCGAGCTCCTGACCTCAGTTGATCCGCCCACCTCGGCCTCCCAAAGTGCTGGGATTACAGGTGTGAGCCACTGCACCCGGCCTCATAACATTTATTTTTTAAGTTTTATTTTATTTTATTATTTGAGGCAGGGTCTTGCTCTGTTGCCCAGGCTGGAGCGCACTGGCACAATCTCAGCTCACTGCAACCTCTGTCTTTCCGGCTGAAGCAGTTCTGCCACCTCAGCCTCCCCAGTAGCTCAGACTACAGACACGTGCCACCATGACTGGCTAATTTTAGTATTTTTAGTAGAGTCAGGGTCTCATCATGTCACCCAGGCTGGTCTCGAACTCCTGGACTCAAGTGATCTTCCCACCTTGGCCTCCCAAAGTGCTAGGATTACAGGCGTCAGCCACCACACCCAACTTAAATTGTATTTAATAATAATAATTATTATTATTATTTTTTGAGACAGGGTTTCGCTCTGTCATCCAGGCTGGAATGCGGCGGCGAGATCTTGGTTTGCTGTGGCCTTAACCTCCCCGGCTCATGCAATTTTCCCAACTCAGCCTCCCAAGTAGTTGAGACCACAGGCATGCACCACCACACCTGGCTGATTTTTGTTTTTATGTTTTGTAGAGTTGAGGTCTCATTATGTTGCCCAGGCTGTCCTAACATTTAATTTACCCTTTATTAAGTGTTTTTGTTTTGTTCCTCAAAATGATAAGGCTTCTGAGGCATTTATCTATAAATCCCTATAATAGCTAGATATGAACCTGTTACATGGTAGTTCAGTAAACATTTATTAGCTCTCCAACTCGTTTTAATGCAGTAGATGGAATCTTTTATTTCATTTTAATTCAGTGGATTTTAACCATTTTACCTTGCAAACACAACTGAGCCATACCACACTCTGTAATTACAAACAGTGGCTATGATAGGGATGGGAAATAGAGTAGGGAAGAATGGTATTCTTCCTCTTATTGCCCTATCCTGTCAGCTCTGAGGTTAATTGATGCCTTTGAAATTTAATATACTCCATTTAAAAAAAATTTTCCCTAATTACAAAAATGTTATGTTTAATGTAGAATCCATAGAAATTATAATTACTTGCTTACTTTACAGATAAACTTTTAAAATACTTCTGTGGTATTCTTTTTGTTAGTCATTTACGGGTGTGTGTGTGTGTGTGTATTTCTGGTTTCATTTTGAAGGAGAGGAGAACCTCACTAGCTCACTTAACCTGGCAGCCGCATATATTATTGATCCATATAAATAATGGAAGAAAATTTTAATCTTGATAGGATGTTGAGCACATGTGTTAAGGGGTACTTTGTTTGAAATACCTTATTGCTTAGTGTGCCAATATTGGTGTTGATGAGGTGTGAAATTTACATAATTATGAAAATAAAAGGAAAAATAATTTTGGATTAAAATATCTTGTCCATGCAGGGACAAGATAATTATTTGATATTTCCTCTCAATCCTTTAATATTTTTTTGTTTAGAATAATACCTGTATCATTCAAAATAGTTTATAATATTGTTTATAGTTATTGTTTAAATTGGCTTTGTTAGAACATAATGGCAAAAAGACAGAATACTTTCATGGTAAATAAAATAATAGTTCTTTAGGATACAGTATTTGATTTGATTCAGACTTAAGTATAAACAAATCTATTAGTAGATTTATATTTGTTACTAGTTTAGCTATTTATATCTTCCTTGACTCAGGTAAATTTTCAAATAGAAAATACATTTTTAACATAGTGCTTTTAAATATTTTTAATATTTTTAATTATTTCAAAGGCCAACATGTATAGAACAGAGAACTTTGCATTCATTTGGACTACAGATACTCCTCTGGTTATGTCCCAATAAACCCATCATAAATTGAAAATATCCAAAGTCAGAAATGCACTTAATACACTTAACCTACCAAACATGATAGGTTAGCTTAACCTACCTTAAATGTGCCTAAAACACTTACATTAGCTGACATAACATCTAACACAAGTCCTGTTTTATAATTAAGTATTGAATAGCTCATGTAATTTATTGACTATCGTACTGAAGTGAAAAACAGAATGGTTTTGTTACCAACAGAATGGTTGTGTAGGTACTCGAAGTAATTTCTACTGAATACCTATTGTTTTCTTACCACCATAAAGTTGGAAAATTAAGTCGAGCCATCTGTAGTCATATAAAAGTATGGTGACTCATCTTGTTTGCTTTATATGAGATTGAAGTCAAATTTTACCTTCTCAGGGGATGTCTTTTTCAAGTTTTTAAATATCTCAGGCAATATATCTGAATAAGTTCACATCATATGTCTTTATTGATTAGAGATTTCTCATTGATTGGTATGAGGCATAATAATTATTGACTATGAGTGTTACTTATTTTTTTTTTTTTTTTTCCGAGATGGTCTCGCTCTATTGCCCAGGCTGGAGTGCAGTGGCACATTCTTGGCTCACTGCAACCTCCGCTTCCTGGCTCAAGCGATCCTCCCACCTCACCTCCCGAGTAGCTGGGACGACAGGCAGGAGCGACCATGCCTGGCTCATTTTTGCATTTTTTGTAGAGACGGAGTTTCGCCATGTTGGCCAGGCTTGTCTTGAACTTCTGATCTCAAAGCAGTCCGCCCACCTCAGCCTCTCAAAGTGCTAGGATTACAGGTGTGAGCCACCGCACCCAGCTGACTATGAGTGTTATTTCTAATGTTTTAATTCAATGTTCTTCTACTTGATTACTGAAGGATAGAATATCTCCTTGCTGTGGTCTGAATGTGTCCCTCACAAATTCAAATGTTGAAACCTAATTCCCAGTGCAATAATGTTAAGAGGTGGGGCCTTTAGCAGGTGATTAGGTAATCAGGGCGTGGCCCTTATGGATGAGATTAATGCCTCTTATAAAAGAGGCTCCAAGGAGCTTGTTTCCCCCCTTTCATTTGCCCCCTTTCACCCTGTGAGGACACAGCTAAAAGGTGCTGTCTATGAGGAATAGGCCTCACCAGACACAAAATCTGCAGATGCCTTGATCTTGGACTTCCCAGCTTCCAGAACTGTGAGAAATAAATTTCTGTTGTTTATAAATTATCTAGTCTGAGGTATTTTGTTATAGCTGCCCAAATGGATTAAGATACTCCTTTTAGCCAATCTAGTTGAAACCAGTAGTGAATTGATAAAAAATGATACATAAGTTAAACATCTTACTTTAATGTATATTTATTTGCCAATCTTTTGATGTTGGTCAAGGCCTTTTCTTTGACAGTGATGACTTCGCAGTTTTAGATTATTTTAGCAAGAAGACTTAAAGGCTTTTATGAAGATATCTGAGTATAGAATCTGTTGCGAATGGGGAAAAATCTTTTATAATTGGCTTCATTGGCATTTTTTAAATAGCAACTTGGCTTTATCAGGTCTTTCCCAGAGCATTTAACTTAGTTTTCATGAAAACAGCAACTTTCTTTTTACACTTACATTTTAGCAGCTTTTGTAATATTTAATTCAGTTTTGTAATTACAATGACAAGTGCAACTAACATAAGCAAGTTTGAGAATAAACCTCTGGTTCTTGGTAAGCATACCACATGGTGTGAGCAGAATTGTGCGGAAGCACTGTAGAGTTGTCTACTGGCCACAAGCAGTTAGCTTGGTAGGGCATTGGTCTGGATGTTCTATAAAGGGAATGGAGAGCATCAGTTAATCATAATATCAGTTTAAGAGGGCTTCTACTGAATTTCTTTTGCGCCATTCTTCTTAAACTCCCCAAAGGCATTGAAATTAGAAGTTCGTTTTCTTGCCTGAGAATAATTTAAGTGGTTTATTTTGTGGGGGAACAACATGGATCATAATTGTGGTTGAGTTTTAAAAGAAATCATTTAGCTCCCTTTACCCCTTTGAGAGGGTTATAATGGGGGGGGAAGGACTGGGAAAAGTAGAGAAGCAAATTATGTTTTTTATCATACAGTTGTATGTTTTCTTTTCTCATCGAGCACAGTGACAGTAAATAATGAGTATAAAAATGAAATAATTTCCTAGGCATTTTTCCTTAAGTGTCTGTTTTTTCACCAAAAATTATTTAAAATTTTGAAAGTATCTGTAAAGATCACTGCCTTTTCTTGGTCCTCCTAAATTCTGAAAGTATCCTAATATTGTTTAGAAAATGTTTGGACGCTACAGACTGAAGAATCTGAAACATTGAGAAACACTTAAATTGACCACATGGGTGTCCTTCAATTTGTGATTAAACAAACTATGTTTTATTTTTCTCATTTTTAAGCCTGGGAAGGTGGCTTCTATTTAAATTTTGATGTTTATGAAACAATCTTTTCCATTAAACACCAAGAATGTATATTTTCTGTGCTATATATATTTGAATTTTCCTGTGCTCTTTTAAAGGTACAGTTGTTCTTACTTGACATGGGATAGTATACCAATAATTCTAGAGAAGACTGGCAACCTAGATGTGCTGGGCGTATAGTCTTAGTATTTAAGAAAACTAGATTGACCCTTTTTCCTATTTAAAGTAGAATATTTCTTTGTAGATATTTACACCTCTTTTAGGCTTGAGAAGATGTAGAAATAATTTATAGAAAGTATTTGAAATATATATATATTTATATAAACTTGGGTTTTGCTCTAGGCAAAAAGGGAACAGATGCTTTAACACTCCTAAATAGTTAAAATGATCCATCATGTTTTGTGCAGTGCAGGTAAGGTTTCTGCTACATCTTAATAACATTGGTTACCAGTGTTTTCTGCCAAGGGCTCCTCTGACATTGGATTATATTTCACAGTTTTCTTCTTTTCTCATTTTTTATAATTGAGTTTTCCTTTTTCCACATGCTTAATATCCAGTGCCTGGAGATCAGGTGATGCAAATTCAAGGACGCAGGCTCTGATAACTATTAGAAAGGGCATTCAAAGGTTTTATGATTCATTCTACTCTACTTTTAGATAATTCAGCATAAACTGTGCTCCTCTATACTTGAATTTTGGGAAATCAAGAGCACTAATTTTTCTGTAGGTGGGTTTCTTTGGAAATTTTTCTCCCTAATTGGCAGCACTGGTTTCTGACCTTCAAAATGAAGTCTAACACTTACCTGCTAAGTCGTACATTCCTTTGTAGATAATATTCTGTCTTTTTATCTGGTGATTTTAATGTAATAGTCGTGTTTGTATAGTTGTCCAGAATTCCCCAAGGCATCCAGTGTTTTTGATAAATGGATGTCTGTGTACTTGAGTGTGATCTTGGGAACTAAGAATGATTGGCTTTTTTGGGATTGGAAAGGAATCTTGACCATTAGAATCAGTGAAAGAACCACTCTATACAATTATAATTATGAAATAATTTTTTTAATTGAGAGATTAAGGAGCCAAACACTTAGGGTCAGAAGTAAGTACAGTTTATCAAGAAATCCAACATTTAAGATCTTACTGGGATCGAATTTAAAGATCAGACATCTAGTATAATACTGTATAGTGTTTGAAATGCAGCATTTCAGAATTTAACAGCGAATTCTGCCATGCTTCGCTCAGCCTCCTGTGCACAAATTGGGTTGCCATGAGTTTGCATGGCAGCCAGCTGGAGGACTTGGTTGTGGTAATCATGGGGCATGTGGTCATCATGGGGTGGATAGGATAATGTAACAAAAGGGAGAATCTAATTTTGGCGATCATTTCTTTCTTTCTTTCTTTTAAAAAAAAGATGTTTTGTTGACACATAGCTGGGTGTTTGGAAAATAATTTTAAGACATTCTTTTTTTTTTTTTTTTTTTTCTGGAGATGGAGTCTTGCTCTGTCACCCAGGTTGGAGTGCAGTGGCATGATCTCGGCTCACTGCAACTTCTGCCTCCCGGGTTCAAGCAATTCTCCTGCCTCAGCCTCCCAAGTAGCTGGGACTACAGGTGCCCGCTGCCAAGCCTGGCTCATTTTTTGTATTTTCATAGAGACAGGGTTTCATCATGTTGCCCAGGCTGGTCCCAAAATCCTGAGCTCAGGCAGTCTGCCCACCTCAGCCTCCCAAAGTGCTGGGATTACAAGCGTGAGCCACCACGCCTGGCCCATTCTTTTTCTTCATTCCTGACAGTGCTTGCAGCAGACCCCAATAGCTCTGGGCAGAGATTAGTTATTGTAATTCTTTGGCACTACTCTTGGCTAAATTTATTAAAACTGAAATGTAAATAAGCTTTAGATGTGCCAAAGATGGAGATATTACAGTACAAAAGAAACCGAATGTTGGATGTAGTATTATAATTAAATCACTTTAAGATAGGTAAAAATAAAAAGCCTGAATTGTTGAAAAAAACAAATAGTTTATTATCTCTATATGTCCTTTCAAGATAATCTGCAGTTCCTAGAATTTTATTTAAATGTTTATTTTGAAACTATATGTTTGAATAAAAACTGAAGACTGTCCTTTTTCCATTGTGTGGTTTTGACAGCCTTGTCAGAGATCATTTGGCTATGTATGTGTGAGGGTTTGTTTCTGGGCTCACTATTCTGTTCCATTGGTCTGTATGTCTTTATGTCAAGACCACACTGTTTTGATTACTGTAGCTTTGTAATATGTTTTGAAATAAGGAAGTGTGAGGCTTGCAGTTTTGTTCTTTTTCAAGATTGTTTTTGCTTTTGGGAGTCCCTTGAGATTTTATATCAACTTTAGGATTTTTTTTTTTTTACTATTTTTGCAAAAGATACCATTGAGATTTTGATAAAGATTACATTAAATCTGTAGATTGCTTTGAGTATTATGGACATTTAAACAATATTGTTTTTGATTCATGAGCATTATCCCTTTTTTTATATTTTTAATTTCTTTCAGAAATGTTTTGTAGTTTTCAGTGTACATGTCTTTTGCCTCTTTGGTCAAGTTTATTCCTAAGTATTTTATCCTTCTTGATGCTACTGAAAATTGTATTGTTAAGTTCCTTTTCAGTGTGTTCATTGTTTGTGTATGGAAACAGGACTCATTTTTTGTGTATCGATTTTGTATCCTGCAGTTTTCCTGTTTGTTTCTTAGTTCTAATAATTTTTTTCTTTTGCATGAAACTTTTAGAGTTTTCTACATACGTCATGTCATCTGTGAACAGAGATTAATTTTACTTCTTTTTAAATTTGAATGCCTTTCATTTTTTTTTCTTGTGTAATTGCTCTGGCTAGTACTTCTAGTACTATGTTGAGTAGAAGTGGCAAGAATTGCCTTGTTCCTGATCTTAGAGGAAAAGCTTTCAGTCATTCACCATTGAATGTGATGTTAGTGGTGGGCTTTTCATATATGGTCTTCATTATGTTGAGATAGTTTCCTTCCATTCCTAGTTGAGTGTTTTTTATCATGAAATGTTGTTGAAACTTGTCAAATGTCTTTTCTACATCCATTCAGATGATCATGTAGTTTTTTTCATTCTGTTAATGTGGTGTATTATATTGAATTTCATACACTGAACCATCCTTGCATTCCAGGAATAAACCCCACTTGATCATTATGTAAAACCCTTTTCATATGCTATTGAATTTGAAGTGTAGATATTCTTTTCTTGTTCCTTAAGAAAAGCATCTTGTCTTTCACCATTAAGTATAATGTTAGCTGTGGATTCTTTCATAGATGCCCTTCCTGTTGAGTTTTTTAATTATAAAAGCATGTTGTAATTAATTCATTTATTTATTTATTTTTGAGACAGAGTTTTACTCTTGTCACCCAGGCTGGAGTGCAATGGCATGATCTCAGTTCACTGCAACCTCCGCCTCCTCAGTTCAAGCGATTCTTCTGCCTCAGCCTCCCGAATAGCTGGGACTACAGGCACGCACCACCACGCCCATCTAATTTTCGTATTTTCATTAAATGCGGGGTTTCCCCACATTGGCCAGGCTGGTGTCGAACTCCTGAGCTCAGGTGATCTACCTGCCTTGGCCTCCCAAAGTGCTGGGATTACAGGTTTGAGCCACCATGCCCAGCCTGCATGTTGTAATTTATTAAATGCTTTTTCAACATCTGATAAGATGAATAAGATAATGGGAAAAATAGTTTTTCCCCATTATTCTGTTAATATGGTGTATAACACTGATTGCTTTTCATATATTAAACCAGTAGCTGTTGGATTTTGTCTGATTCCAGATGACCTGTGCTACCTCCTAGAGGAGTAAATAACATTTTCCACTTCTGACATTTGTGGGGTTTTTTAATCAATTCTGAATTTTATTTTTGTTTACATGAGTATAGGGCTCTAATTTTATTTTTTTCCCAAAACTTCCTTTGAATATTATTCTAGATCTTACTCTGTTCCACTGGTCTAATTGTATACTTTTCTGCTAACATGGAATTATTGTATAGTTGACCCTTGAACAACAAGGGGATTGGGATGCCACCTTTGCAACACACACAGTCAAAAATTCACATGTAACTTTTGACTCCTCCAAAACTTTACTGTAACCTATTGTTTACCAGAAGCCTTATCAATAACATAAACAGTTGATTAACACATATTTTGTATATGTATTGTGTACTGTATTCTTACAGCAAAGTAAGCTAGAGAAAAGAAACTGTTACTAAGAAAATCATAAGGAAAGAAAATATATTTACTATTCAGTAAGTGGATCATTATAAAGGTTTTCATACTTGTTATGTTTGCATTAAGTAGGCTAAAGGGGAGGAGTAGTAGGAGGATTTTCATCTTGCTGTCTAAGAGGTGACAGAGGTGGAAGAAAATCTGTGTATAAATGGACCCACACAGTTAAAATCTGTGTTGTTCAAGGGTCAATTGTACTTAATTTTTTGATTGTTTTTAAATTTTTAAATAGATAATACATTGATGTACAAAACTCAAAAGTTACAAAAGGGTTTGCAATGAAAAGGAAGTCTCTCTTTCACCCTTATTTCAGTCACAGGTGTTGCTTTCAGTTCTTTTTATATTTTTACTGAGGTAGCTGCTGCACCTACAAACAAACATATTTGCCTCATTCTTTTTTAGCAGCTACTTAGTAGGCAATTGATTCGTTGGATTCTGTGTTATTAAATATTCCGCTGTTGGTCAACATTTGGGTAGTTTCTTGCTGTTGAAAACATTGCTGTAGAGAATATTCTGTGATATATATCACTATGCACTTGTCTAAATATAGCCAGTAGTTTTATAATTCCTAGAAATAGAAAGTGCATCTAAATATTTTTTGTAGATATTGCCAAATTTCCCTCTAGAGAAAGGTGTGTGTGCTAATTTATAATCTTACAGGCTCTGTAAGAGACTGTTTTTTCCTCCTGTGCCTTCAACGATACCATGTGTTATTAAACTTTTTGATCATTCCAAATTAACAGCTGAAAATTTATAACTCATTATAGTTTTAACTTGCACTTCTCTTATGGGTGAGGGTGAAGTTTTTTGTTGTTGTTGTTGTTGTTTTTAAAAATATATTTTTTAAATTATAAAAGCACATCGTTATTTATTTATGAGCGGAGTTTTACTCTTGTCACTCAGGCTGGGTGACTATATATATATATATATATATATATATATATATATATATATTTCTTTTTTTTTTTTTTTTTTTTTTTTTTTACTGTTCAAAGTTCCTTGAGCTTTTTATTTTGAAATTTGGTGGTTGGGCTTTTTACCCTTTTTTATAGACCTAAGAAATTTAGCACTTTGTGATATAAGTTGTGACTACTTTTTCCATTGTGATTGTCTTTTGAGTTTTTTTTATGATTGGTGTTGCACATTAGCCTTCAGTTCTTTTTTATTGCTAAGTAATGATTCATGGTATGGATATATCACAATTTCTCTAACTATTCGAATTATTTAAGAGCATTTTGGTTGTTTGCAGTTTCTGGCTATCATAAATAATGTTATCCTGAGTATTCATGTACTACAGGTGCTTGTATGGACATAAGTTTTCTTTTCTCCAAATACATGCCCAGGAATGGAATTGCTGGGTCATATGTGTAAGTATATGGGTTTTTGGGGGTTTTTTTATGGGAGAAAATACCAAGTTGTCTTCCTGAGTGGCTGTACCACTTTCTGTTTCTTCTGGTATTGTATGAGAGGTCCAGTTTTTCTCTGTCTTTGCCAGCATATTTGTTATTGTCACTTTTTTTATTTTTAGATGTTTAAGTATGTATGTAGCGATAACTCATTTTGGTTTTAATTTACATTTTCCTAATGACTAATGATGTTGAACATCTTTCCACATACTTATTTGCCATCTGTTGACATACTTATACTCTTTGGTGAAATGTCTGTGCATATTTTTCTCATTCTTTAATTGAATTACTTGTTTTTATATTATTGACTTTTGAGAGTTCCTTTGCATATTGTAGATACTAGTTTTAGTCAGACATGTAGTTTGCAAATATTTTCTTCCAGTCTGTAGCTTGTATTTCTTTGGGAAAAAAAAAAAAAAACACCTTTTGATCTTGAAATAATTACAGATTTGTAGGAAGTTGAGAAATGTATAGGAACATCCTGTGTACTCTTAACCTAGCCTTCTCCATTGTTAACATCTTTCTTAATATAGTGCAGTATCCAAACTAGGACATAACATTGGTACAATACACAGAGCTTTTCAGATTTTATTAGTTGTATTTGCAGTCGTGTGTATTTGTAGCTCTGTGCAGATTTATCACATGTAACTACCACCACAATAAAAGATACCTAACTGTCCTGTCACCCACAAGACTCCCTCTTGCTAACTTTTTGATAACCTCACCCACTCTCTCTAGCCCCAGAGGTTCATCCAAGTTGCTGTGTATATCACTAGTTTGTTCCTTTTAGGTTGCGGGGAGGGGGGCGCTGAGAAGTATTCTATCATATAATGTAGTTTCATTTGTTTAAACATTTACCAACTGAAGAACATTAGTGTAGTTTTCTGTGTTTGGCTGTTAATGAATAAAATTACTATGAATATTCATATGCAATTTCCTGTGCGAAAATAAATTTTTATATCTCTGGTAAATGCCCAAGGGTTATCAGTTGCTGGGCTGTATGGTAGTTTTAGTTTTAGTTTTAAAAGGTCTGCAAAATTATTTTCCAGACTAACTGTATCATTTTACATTCCTAGCAGCCATGAATGAATGATCCAGTGTTTCTGCATCCTTGTCAGCATTTGATGCTATCACTATTTTTTAGTTTTGCCATTTTGATAGGAGTATAGTGATATCTCATTGTGTTTTGTTGTTGTTTTTGTTTTGTTTTGTTTTTTTGAGATAAGGTCTCGCTCTGTCACCCAGGGTGGAGGGCAGTGGCATGATCATGGTTCCCTGCAGCCTCAACCTCCCTGGCTCAGGTGATCCTCCCGCCTCTCAAGCCTCCCAGGTAGTTGAGACTACAGGCACACGCCACCACACCTGGCTAATTCTTTGTATTTTCTGTAGAGACAGGGTTTCACCATGTTGGCCAGGCTGGTCTCAAACTCCTGGAGTCAAGTGATCTTCTCCCCTCAACCTCCCAAAGTGCTAGGATTACAGGTGTGAGCCACTGTGGCTGGCCTTCATGGTGGTTTTAGTTTGCATTTCCCTAATAGCTAATGATGTTGAACATCCTTTTATTTGTTTATTTGCCATCTGAATATCCTCTTCAGTGAAATATCTTTTTATGTCTTTTGTCTTTTCTAATTGCAGTGTTTTTTTTTTTTTTTTTTTTAACTAATGAGTTTTCAGAGTTCTTTCTAGATTCTAGATTCTAGTCCTTCGTTGGGTTTGTGGTTTGCAGATCTTTTCTCCTGTGGTGTAACTTGTCTTTTTTTTTGTTTGTTTCCTTGTTTGTTTTTGACATGGGATCTCACTGTGTTGCTCAGGCTGCAGTGCAGTGGCTGTTCACAAGAGTGATTACAGTTTACCTTAATCTCAAATTCCTGGGCTCAAGCAGCCCTTCTGCCTCAGCCTCCTGAGTAGCTGGGACTACAGATGCATGCCACTGCGCCTGGCTTGTCTTCTTAATAGGATCTTTTTACATAGAGCAAAATGTTTAATTTTGAGGAAGTCTAATTTACTGATTTGTTTCTTTGTTAGATTTGTGTTTTAGGTTTCTAGTCTAACAACCCCACTTGCACACCCACCCCACTTTTTTGACTTGCTCTGTCACCCAGGCTGGAATGCGGTGGCATGTGATCATAGCTCACTGCAGCCTTGAACTGCTGGGCTCAGGCAATCCTCCTGCCTCAGCCTTCTGAGTAGTTGAGACTACAGGTGTGTGCCATCGCGCCCAACTAATTTATTTTTTACTTTTTGTAGAGACGGGATCTGGTCTCATACTCCTGGCCTCAAGTGATCCTCCCACCCCAGCCTACCAAAACACTGAGATTATGGGCGTGAGCCACAGTGCCCAGCCAAGTCAAAAACCTCTCTGCCTGACTTTAGATTTGGAGATTTTTTTTTCCCCGAAAGTTTTTATTTTTACATTTTACATTTAAACCTGTGATCCATTTGTTACTACTTTTTATAAGGTGTGAGATTGAGATTGAGCTTCATTTATGGAGATCTAACTGTTCTTAGGCCTTTGTTGCAAAGGCCGTCCTCCTCCATTGAATTACTTTTGCATCTTTATCAAATATCATTGTCTGTACCTATGTAGGTCTGTTTCTGGGTCCTCTGTTCTGTTCCATTGATCAGTGTTTCTGTCTCCCACCATTACCACATGGTCTTGATTACTATGTCAGACTATGTAATAAGTCATAAAATTAGGTAGAGTAATTGCTTTTACTTTGTTTAAATATTCTTCTAGTTCTTTTGCCTTTCCACACAAATTTTAGAATTATCTTCTCTCTCTACAAATAATCTTGCTGGGATTTTTATAGGAATTGCATTAAACCTGCATATCAATTTAGGGATGATTAATAATTTTTCTATTTTGAGCCTTCCAGTATATGAACATGGTATGTTGCCATTTGTTTAGATCTTTTTTAAAATTTTATTCATCAGCATTTTATAGTTTTCAGTATATAGTTCCCACACTTGTTTTGTTAGACCTGTACTTAAATATTTTGTTTTTTTCTGAGTGATTATATCTTGTGACCTTGCTGAGTTCACTTACAGTTCTAGGAAGTTTTTTTGTAAATTTGAGGGTATTTCTTCATAGACTACCTTGTTTTCTGCAAACAGGGACAGTTTTTATTTCTTAACCATCTGCCTGCTGCCTTCCATTTATTTACTTTGCCTTATTGCTTTATGGCTCTAATAGAGTGTTGAATAATAGTGGTGACAGTGAACATCCTTCTTTGATTTTTATTTCTTTTTTTTTTGAGACAGGGTCTCATTCTGTTGCCCAGGCTGGAGTATAGTAGCACAGTCTCGGCTCACTGCAACATCCACCTCCTGGACTCAAGTGATCTTCCTGCCTCAGCCTTCTGAGTAGCTGGGAGTATAGGTGCGCACCACCACACCCAGCTAATTTTCGTATTTTAGTAGAGATGGGGTTTCACTGTGTTGGCTAGGCTGGTCTCGAACTCCTGGCCTCAAGTGATCTGCCTGCCTCGCCTACCCAAAGAGCTGGGATTACAGGTGTGAGCCACTCTGCCCGACCCTTCTTTGATTTTGATCTTAGGGGGAAAGCTTCAAGATAAAATGATATTTTTTTTCTGTGTTTAGGCTTTTGCCCTTGAATCTACCATGTTTTGTATTATTATCCTTTTTTTTTTTAAGCTTTTCGTTAGCATTTGTCTGACATAAACTTTGTTCTTTTGTTTTCAACCTTTTGTGGTGTTTATTTTTGGGTTCTTTTTGATTTTTTGTTTTAAAATAGCTTTATTGACATATAATTCATATACCACAAAATATATTCCTTTAAAGTGTACAATTCAGTGGTTTTACTATATCCACAGAGTTGTGCAGCCACCATCACTATCAATTTTAGAACATTTTCATCTCCCAGAAAAGAGCCTCTCTACCCATTATCAATCACTCTTTAGTGCCACCTCTCCCATCCCCTGAAACTACTAATACGGCATCTGTCTTTATAGATTTTCCTGTTTTGGACATCTCATATGAATGGAATCGTATGGTATATGACCTTCCGTGACTGGCTTTTTTCATTTAGAATGATGTTTTCAAGTTCATAAAGTTGTATGTGCCAAAACTTTGTTCTTTTTAATGGCCAAGTAATATTCCGTTATATGGATATACCACATTTTGTTTATACATTCATCAGTTGATGGGCATCTGAGTTGTTTCCACTTTTTGGCTAATATGAATATTCGTGTATAATTTTTTGTGTGGATATATGTTTTCAATTCTTTTGGTTAAATACCTAGAATTAGAAATGCTGGCTCATATGGTAACTTTGTTTAACCTTTGAAGAACTGCCAGACTGTTTTCTAAAGCAGCTGTACCATTTATATTCCCACCAGTAATTTATGAGGATTCCCATTTCTCTCCACATCCTTACCAACACTTGTTATTGTATGCCTTTTTTAATATAGTCATCCTAGTGGGTGTGAAGTGACATCTCATTGTAGTAGATTTCTCTCTTACAAATAGCATGTACCGGGCTTTTTAAAAACTCAGTCTTAAAATTTAACTTACTCTCAATTTAACTTACTCTCATTTTATGCTAACGTTGTTACATTTGGTCTTTGTTCTGCCATCTTAATTTGTTGTCTGTCATTTTTTTCTGACCTCTGTGATATGAATTATACTTTGTTTCTCTTTTATTTTCTAATGGTTTGGGAGTTCTGCCTTCTATTTCTGTAGGTAGTTACTATTGAAATTTTACCCAACACATTTAAGCCTAAATTTTACTACCAACATCAACAACTTTTAAGAGTAATTACTGTGTCTTGCCTTTTCTCCTCTTCACTAATTTATTCTATCAGACATGTATTCATAGTTGTTTCTTCAAAATTCATATTAACCACAGAGAGACAAATATTTCGTGTTCTCGCTTATATGTGGGAGCTAAAAACAATTGATCTCATGGAGGTAGTGATGATGGTGGTTACCAGAGGGAGACTGTAGTTAATAAGAATTTATTATGTATTTCATAATAGCCAGAAGAGAAGATATGATGTGTTCCTAGCACAAAGAAATGATAAATGTTTGAGGTGATGGATATCCTAGTTACCCTAATTTAATCATTGCACATTGTATGCATGTACAAAAATACATATTCCATAAATATGTACAGCAATTATGTAACAAAGTTTACATAAGGGTCTCTGACAGAAGAGGCATTTTCCCACATTGCCTAGTGACAGCCAAAATCTTAATAGGTACAATAGTTAACGTTATGAAAGAATTGCTATTGAATGAAGAAAATATTTGTCTTTAGTGCTTTACTTTAGATTATTTTGAGAGGACTATAGTGTATAGCTAAGAAGCAATCATTCAACTCAGGGTAGGTGGGTTAGGTTTAAGAAAATCTGATGACTCCATTGAGAATTGTATTAAAGCTCAGCCAAGAGAGCTGAGCTGTAACAATATTTAATTTGCCACATTGCAGTTTCCTCCATCTAGAAGTGTAGGAAATTCAGGTTTTCAGGTTCACTCAGGATATGAATTGTTAACTTCCTCTTAGCAGAGATAATATATTACTATTTACCAGATAATCTTAATACTCTAACTTATATTTTTACTTCAGAAGTTTTTCTAGAATTTATCTAGGTTACTTTTAGATAGGTAAATCAGGCCATTTGTTTGTATTTATTATTGGTATATTTCTGTATAATTTCCTTATGCCTGTGTAGATCATGGAGTTCTTTTGAAGTCAATTTCAAGTCAAGATTATATTTATGTACATGATTTTTTTCTCATATTTCTCACTTTCCCACCATATGATCTAGGTTTGCTACATCAGAATTGGAGAGTGACATTTAACTTAGTGTTTCCGGAATAAAGAATCTGGAGCTTTTACTACCCCATAAGTAATCTATTTTAGCCTTTCTAAGTCTGCAGCTTCCTTTCACTTTGCTTTCCAGTCTAGCATTTCACCTCTAGTTTTACCCCAGTTATGCTTTATAGATTAAACCTCTGAAATGTGTTTAATCTGTATGAAATGAAATTATAGCTGGGCACAGTGGTGCACACCTGTAGTCCCAGCTACTTGGGAGGCTGAGCATGAGAGTCGGTTGAGCCCGGGAGTTCCAAACCAGCCTGGGCAACATAGCAAAACGCCATCTCTAAAAAAATTTTTTTTTAAATAAATAACTAACAGTAACCTTAAAATGAAATTATGCTTCTTAATGATAGTGGCTTGTTACATCTCTTATAGCCCCACATAGGTTAGATTTTTCAATATAAAATTAGAGGATAGGCACATTCTTTCTTTTTAGATGCTTAAGAAATTACCTCACATAAACATTTTACCATTTAAAAAATGATGTTTACCAGTCCATTTCAGTTCTTCAACTGAGGTCCATTATAAAATATACTACTTTTGCTGTATACCAAGCTACAGTTGTAGATATTGATTCAAGTAAAGGTGATACTTCCTCTTCCAGTTGATTTTTATACTCTTAATTTGTGTATACATACATTTTCACACATGAATATGTGTGTGTAAGAGACAGAGTGCATTCATTTGCACCCAGGGTTGGAGGAAAGAAGAGAAAGAAATGAGAATATGTATATTGGAGATACTTGGCTATTTGTACCTCACCTGCCCATGAAGGCTAAAAATGGATGGTTAAACACCTGTCTCTGTGCTCATGATGAAAATGACCTTTGCAAAAAAAAAAAAAAAAAAAAAAAAAAGAATAAACAAAAGAAACACAAACAAAAAAACTTTAGAAAATAACCTTTGCTTCTAGACCTTCTAAATTTTTCTGAATGGAGAGTTTTGTGGTTTCCAAAAGTGAAATAGTAGAAGCAGGAAGAAAATATTCTCTTACCTAGGTGCAAAACTGGCCCAGGCCAAATTCTAATAGAAAGTTGCCTTTGGCAGTCTCCCAGTTGTCTCTCTTCATGTTTCCCCCACCTTTGTCTGCCCCCTCCTTAGTTGTGTGTTGAGCTCCTCACTGTGCCATTTTCCTCAGGTCTGTAGACATGCCTCTTCTTATACCCCACAAAATCCCCTCCAGTTTCCTCCTAATATTATCTATAAAGCAGAAGAAAATAGCCTGATCTGTAGAGTGAAGGGAGATTAGGCTCTAATGTCAGTGTATTAGCCCTACTGCTGAAAATTCCTGAAATTCTTAATCGATTACAATAGTGTTCCATACTTAAATACAGCACAGCAAGCTTTTCTCCAGCATTGTGTTGGATCGCTGTTTCTTTGGTTGAACACAGATGATGTTGGGTTATATTTAGGGGCCACATAGTTTGAAAATAATTCATGAGTGTTTAAAAGACTAGCATATTCAGCATGGTAAGATGCACTTGTGAGGAGATGGGACCCTTTGTACTTCCTAGAGTACAAAGAAACACTGACCTAGAGAACCATATTCTAAGAAGTCTACTTTTGTTTAAGCATTTTTCTGGGTCAGCTCCAGTAAATGAATCTTGCTATTCATAATATTTCTTCTTCTGAACCTATAGGTTTTTAACTTAGGGATGAGAGTCCAGGATAGTAGCTATTTGTACATGTCTGCTTATTTTCAATTTATGTGTTTGTTAGGGATTGTCCATTAACTTACAGCTGTTTTCACTCTGATCATCGTTCCTAGCAAGTATGCTTAGGTATGGTCTCACTTCCTATCACCTCACTCTAATGAGTCCTCTTAATCCTTATCAGAAGGAAATTCCATTTCTTCTTAGGGGAAAGTGACCATAATAGTGTGTAAGATTGAGTTATCTTAAGTTGTATATTTCAGAAGTATAAATCAATATTTACTCAAATGCCTGGAACTTCTGGTTCATCTGTTGTGAATATGAAACCACTTATGGGCAAATGTTAAGTGTCTAGTATTTATACCAGATATTTATAGTCTTTGGAGCCTTTCCTAGGATCATGAATTTAGGCTGCTACTCAATTTTTAATACTTTACCCTTATACTTTCATTTGAAAAAGAAATGATTGTTTAGAATGGATTTGAAAGTGTCTATTAAACTATATCTAAGAGCAATTATAAAACTAATAATGTGTGATGAAAGATAAGGTGGTCATCAGTTATAAACAGGAAAAAAGCTGATGGTAAATACTTATGCTTATACTTAGCTAGATAAAACACACATTTAAGAAAAAAAAACTCTAAATATACAGTTACTTTGTTCCTATCTATACCACCAGTAAATACGATACATGGTTTATAGGTAGTGAAATATTATTTTAAATGATTTTTCTTTCTAGAATTAGAGTATAGCCAGAAACTATTAACTAATCTTGTACAAGAAAACTACTAGAAAATCAACAGTGAGGAAGAGTTAGAATTAATTAAAATCTACCTAAAACTAGCATAAGCATAAAAGCTAATCCATCAATTTATATAACCAAAGATTAAGGAGCTTGATGCAGAGCTCAATGAACATCACCATAATCTTTTTCTTGACTCTCCATTTCTCTTGCCAGCCCCTGCCACATTGCTTGGATCCTCAGTGTGGCAAAATTCCATAGATAAGTTTTCTGTAGTCACTGTGTCCGGTTCCTCACCTTTCATTCTCCTGTAAGTCTACTCCAGTCATGCTTTTGCTTCATTCAATCCACTGAAACTTCTCTTGTCAAGAACACCTGTGATGCCAAACCCCACGATCTGTTATCAGTCTCCAGGTTCCTTGATCTATTAGTACTTGACACAGTTGATGAGGTTCTCCTGCTTGCGCACTTTCTCACTTGACTTCTAGGATTCCACACTCTCTTGATTTTTCTCCTATCATGCTAGTCATTTCTTCTTAGATGTCTTTCCTCGTTCTTCCTCTTCTCTTCTCACACTCACTCCCTTGATGATTTGAACTAGTCTCAAGGCCTTAAATAGTAATTAAACACTGAGGACCCTAAATTTATATCTCAAGACCTCTCTCATGAGTTCTGGAGTTTCATCCGACTGCCTGCTTTATATCACCATTCATATAGCTATCTCACACTTAACCTGTCTAAAACAACTTTTTTTCTCCTTCCAAAATGAAGTCTACCCTCAGTATTCTCCCTTTTGGTTAAGAGTATCTTCATCCTTTTTGTTGCTCAAGTCAAAAACTCTGGAGTTATCCTGACTCTTCTGTTATGTTCCAGTTTCATTAGTTAGGATGTTTTATTGGCTCCACCCTTAAAGTATATCTAGAATCTGACCATTCTCATGACCTTTACTGCTACTACGCTTATCTGAGCCACCATTATCTCTCACCTGGATTATTATGTTAATCTCCGTGCCTACCTTTGTTCCCTGTATAATATTCTCAATTTAGTAGCCAGAGTGATACTTTTAAATAAAAGCTAATCATGTTACTCCTCTGTTTAAAACTCTCCATTTGCCTGGCCATCTTTGTTACCTGTCTGGTATCATCATCTATAACTATTCTTTCTGTTACCTTGACTCTAACGACACTGGTCTACTTGCTGTTTCTCAGATACTGTGTATGCTCTTGTCTTGGGCCTTGGCATGAGTGTTTTCTTTACCTGGAATACTCATCCCACAAACATTCACGTGGCCATCTCCTTCATCTTCTTCTAGTCAAGGTATTAATATTTCTGATGAGACACCTACCCTGACTACCCTATTCTTTCCAATTCCCATTACACTGCCCTATTATTTCCATAACATTGTCAGCATCTGACATACTTTACTATGTGTATTATTTATTTTCTTTCTCTTCTCATTACAGTGTAAATGCCATAAGGGCAGTGGTTTGGGTCTCTTGTTTATTGAAGTATGCTAAGCACCTAGAATATTATTTTACATATACTAGGTACTCAGTAAATATTTGTTGAGTAAATATTTGTAGAACAGATTCATATTCTCCATTTTGTGGTTATGCTTCCTTTATGTCAAGACCATTTTTAGGCATTATATGGGTCCCAGAAGTTCCTGGAAACCCTCCAGATTCAAATCTAGCCAGAAAGAGGATAAATCTTTGTCCTAGCATTCCCAGGAAAAAGACTGAGGTTCAGTAAACTATTTTAAAATGCCTTATTCAGCCCTTGACCAGTCAACCCTGGCCAGGAGAAACGCAAAACTCTTTTTGGCCTAGACTTGAAAGTTGGTCATATGTTCCAAGTCTGAAACTAGAGGTAAAGATACAAACAAAAATGTCTATTCAGGGAATTAGAAGCTACTGAATAAGCACACAAGAAATGTCTACTCACTTTTGTATACCATTGGTTTACAACTGTGATCCTTGGTTACTGGCTGCATGGGATGTTAGTAGGTGCTCTTTGACCATGCCCCATTAAGTTAAGAAACTTAAATTTAAACAATTTTTACTCCTGTGGAATTTCTCAATTTTTAATATGGTAATGTATTTTGTGAATCTCTAAGCCAGATATATTTTATGCATCAGTTTCCCCAAATTCTTTGAACATGAAACCGTTTTTCCTCCAGAATATCTCAAGGTGTATTCTCATGCAGCTCACTATGAGAAATATTGGTATGTCTGCTAAGAATTAGAAAATTGAAGAAAAATCTCATGCAACAATAAAAAAGAAAACAAAAGAATACTTTTCAAATGTACAGGACCTATTTGAAGAAAAAATTTTTTACAGGCCCCCAAATATTTTAATATATAGAAAGACAGTCCTTTGAAAGATACTTACGGCTGGGTGCAGTGGTTCACGCCTGTAATCCCAGCACTTTGGGAGGCCGAGGTGGGTGGATCACCTGAAGGTCAGGAGTTCGAGACCAGCCCAGCCAACATGGTGAAACCCCATCTTTACTAAAAATAAAAAAATTAGCCTGGTGTGGTGGCGGGTACCTGTAATCCCAGCTACTCAGGAGGCTGAGGCAGGAGAATTGCTTGAACCTGGGAGGCAGAGGTTGCAGTGAGGCAAGATCGCACCATTGCACTCCAGCCTGGGCAACAACAGTGAAACTTCTTCTCCAAAAAGAAAAAAAAATTAGCTGGGCATGGTGGTGTGTGCCTGTAGTCCCACCTACTCAAGAGGCTGAGGTGCAAGGATCACTTGAGCCTGGGGAGATCAAGGCTGCACTCCAGTCTGGGTGATAGAGTGGGACCCTGTCTCCAAAAAAAAAAAAAGGGTATTTATTCTCAATAAATTCTATGTAGTTGCAGTTTAAAATCTAGTTTAGTAGAGAGGGGTGTGACGGGAAGAGGAGAACTTAATCAAATGATTCTAAAGTTTCATTTTGTTGTAGACTGTTTTTATTGCAAGAAAGCATAATACCTCAGGTTACCTAAGAAAAGTTTATTGTATTGAATATATAGGGTTTAAAACCAGTATCAGACAGTTATGATATGTACTTTCTCTGGTTGGCTGTGTGCTTTTTTCTCTCCCTCTGTGGCATCCGTATATCTTTGTAAGCATCTGTTTTGTTTGCTTATGGTTATCTGCTCTTAGTCCCCATACTCCATACTCCAAATCTTGAATTAAACTGCTTTGGGTTGATTTTAGTTAATCTGTCGCTAATGGATGGATCCTTTTAGGCCTTCTCATTTTATTGATTGTCCAGAAGCCAGTAGATGGGCTATCCCTGGGAAAATTATGCTCCCTGATCCTGTCAGCGTCTGCTCAATCCTACTTCTGTGGTCAGAGGTAAGGGTTGGGAAGATTTAACTAGAAGGCGAAGTTGGGTGTGTTAGGCATCATGACTAAAATAATCTAGAAGAAAAAATAAGAATAGCCAGAGGAATTCTGAAAAGAGAGTATCTCTATATATTGCAGGGGTGTAGTAATTTAAGCTGTGGAACTGGTGCCTGAATAAGCAGTTAATAAAGTAGAAATACAGTTTTCAAATAACATAAAAGTGAAATTACTAATTAGAGGTATGAATTGGATGTTAAATTGTTCAGGAGTACCTAATTGGCCATTAAAAAGTAAAATTCCTATCTTGCAATTTAACAGTAATATCAAAATGGTTTAAAGATTTAAATGCTTAAAAATGAAATAGACAGTATCAGAGGAAAGTACAGGTTGCGTTGAAATAAATGCATAGATAATATTTAAATAATATTGAGGTGAGGAAGGAATTTTCCCTAGAGTAAAACTACTGAGAGTTCATTAAGATTTTATTGTGGAGATTCAAAAAGAAAGGTTTATTATACTAAACGGGAAAATGAATAAACTAAGGGGGAATATTTGAAATATGACCATAGTACATATTTTAATATAGAAAGGACTGTTAGAAACAATTTGTGTGTGGATTGGGGGTGCTTAATCCTATCTGGCCATCATACAGTATTACCCTAGTCCATACACTCTCCATACACTTTCTTAGGTGACTTTTGTATCTTATTCTCTTACTACATACTTCCAACAACTGTTGTTGAGCCGTAACTCTTTGGTGACTACTTTGCGTTTTATTTCTTCCTCACTGAGAAAATGGAACCAATCAGAAGATAACTTATAAAGGCTTCCACCAATATATACCTTATGCCCATGTGCCTACATCTCTGTCCATTTACCATATATGTTTTCTTCTGTAACTGAGGGTGAATGCTCTGGTATCTGTACTGAGACCAGATTCTACACTTGCACATTAGATCCTACTCACTTGCTTATTCAAGGATATTGCTTAGTAATTCTTTCTCTGCTACATTATCAATTTTTTGCCTCTTTACTAGCTCAGTCCCCCATCTTAAAAAAACTACTTTTCTCCTAATTTCCCTCCAGCTACATCCCTATTTTCTTTTCCTTCACCACAAATTCCTTTCCAGAGATGTCTCAATTTACTGTCTTTGATTTCTTTCCTCCTTTCTCTCATGAACCCTTTCCAGGTAGGTTTTTGACTAGCTCATGCCAAAGAAACTGTTGTTATCTAGGTCATCAGTGACCATTATACCACCAAAAAAAAGTAGTCATTTCCCAGTTTGGAAGAATTAAATCTTTTTAAAAAATGTAAAGAATGCCTACTACAGCCTAATAGGGTGGTTCACAATACAGAAAAAGGCCAATAAGGGTATGAAAAGTAGTCAATTTCTAGAAAGTCAAAGAAATGCAAATTTAAGACAATAAGATGTTTCTTATTCACTGTCCAGTGTCGGCAAGGAAATCTAGAACTCTCATATACCATTTGGTTATGCAAATGAAAATTGGTACATTTCTGGAAGCAATTTGACAATTTTTACGAGAGCTTTAAAATTGTGTTTGTCTTTTGACTTGCCCATTCTATTTCTAAGAGTATGTCTCAGGGAAATAACACACAAATGCATGATGCATCCACACACATACAACCAGGGAGGGAAGGATTCATCAAGGCATTAATTCTGGAAGGGAAACATGAAAATGACCTAAGTGTTTGACAATAGGAGATTGGTTAAAGTATGCTACATCTATATGGTAGAATACCAAGTAGCTACTTAAAATGATGACATTGGTTTGTTCATTTATTTGAAATTATTTTAAACTTTTTTCACATCAAGTTGCCATTAAAGATATGTTTATTAACATGGAAAGACTTTAATATGTTTTAAGAGGTGTATTCAATGCAAATTTTGTGGGGAACAAAGTATATTACATGCATGTGGTTATATGTGTGCACATACATAGGTACATATCAATGTATGTATAGGAAAATGCCTAGAAGATTGTATACCAAAATGTTTTTCAGCTGCTGTCAAGTAGTACAATTTTAGATGTTCTTTTAAAACATGGAATGCTTGTATTAACAACAACAAAAAAAGAAAATGAAAGTTTTGCAAAAGAAAGAAAATCAATATCCCAATTATAGTCTGCTTACTTTTTCTGATTTTACATTCAAACATTGATCATTAGACTTGGTTCATAGCTGGCTGGCTTGAACTGACCCAGTCCTGTTTCATAACCCTGCTGGACTTAAAACAGCCTAATGGTCTGCCAGCTGTGAGAGAATAGATGAGCCAGATAAAGTGTATTTACCATACTTTTAACTCCTGAGCTGCTTAGGAGTCTTTATAGACTCCTTTGATTAAGTCTACCAGGAGACCAGCTACTAACTCAGTAAACTAATCTGAGGAATAATGTAAAGTTAGAATAACTAGGATAGGTAGAGTTAAACTCCAGAGAAAAAAGGTGATGAAAAGCATAGGCAAGCTTATTAAGGATGGGCTTATTAGGAACCTGATAAAAGGATGTGATAAAAATGAAATCACAGGGTTTTACAGTGCTAAAGTTTAATAGTATTACATGTTGGAATTGTTTCCTGTTTCTTAGTATAGGTAATTTCTGTATGAATGGAAAATTCATGTGTAATTTTTGTTGTACTCCAAAGAACTTCAGCCACAATTTATTGTGAAATATTTGCAACCTTGAGAATTCAGAAATCTAGCAATAGGATCTCTCTCTGTCTCTCTCTTGCTCTAGCAAACGACTGCATATATTTCATACACACACACACACACTTATATACATGTACAGTATATTGGTTTTGTATAAGATATAAAAAGCAAATTATTATAAAAGCAATACATATGCTCAATGTGAAGAATTTTGTAAATAAAAGTTACAAAGGAATCAATTTTTGCTGCCTTTTTCAATCTTTCAGCGCATAATATGTAAATTTGCTTATTTATGCTCTATACTTCAAGTTTATATCTTGTCTTTTTCACTTAATATTTTATGACTGTATTCTCATATCGTTAAGTATTCTTTCCTTAAAAAATTCCCGTTTAAAGATAGTCAAAGCAGTATGAATTTGTTAATGATTTAGTATATGAATTGGAGAAAACATATTTTCTGCAGTCTTCTTTCTTAATGGGAGCTGACAGCCTAATGATGAAACTATATCATTCCAGCTATATTTTAAAAAATTACATAGTTGTCAAGTTTTTGTTTGAGTAAGCCAGAGGGTTCATTAAAGATTGTAAGGCTGACATTTGTAGATAGGAACTTTAGTTTCACTTTCCCTAAGACAGCAAGAAATATTCTATAACAGAAAGATGACTATTTTTAGCTTTTCTTTCTGCTGGTGAGGTGGAATAGCAAATATTTTTAGAGCAATTGAAAGTACAGCCTCTTAGATTAGCTCAGTGTTTCTATCATCAGAATCTCAATTATTTTATGTATCTAGATTTTTTTTTACTTCCAATGTTTTGAGTTTATGTAAATTGCAACATGATTCGTCTTTTTATTTTTGATCTAGTTCGTTTCTCTGTGGAACAATATAAAAGATGAAATTTCTAAAACCTTAACTTTTCTTTCTGCACTTTTTATGTATTTTGAGTTGTAATTATATTCTGCTTATTGTGGGCAGTTCTCTTCTTTCTTGGAGATGAAACTTTGATAATTAATACTTACGGGGAGATGGTGTTACAAATCTTCTCTCATAATAGGCTCTTAATATTCACGAGAGATCCCCCATGACCATTGTAAGTACCCTTAATTATGAACATCACTAGAACATTTCATCTTTCCCCCCAAAACGATGCCATAGGATAAGTGAAAATTTGAGGGACTTCTGTTTTTACCCTTAATGAAGGACATCTTGGGTGCTTCCAGGTTTTGGCAGTATAAATAAAGGTGCTGTAAGCATCCATGTGGAGGGTTTTATGTGGACATATGTTTTCAGCTCCTTTAGGTAAATACTAAGGAGTGTGATTGTGGGACTATATGGTAAGAGTATGTTTAGCTTTGTAAGAAACTGTCAAACTCTCTTCCACAGTACATGGTGCTATACTGTAAATGGTATTTTTTTATTTCAGTTTCTGATTGTTTGCTGTTATTATATGGAAATACGACTGGTTTTTGTATAGCATCTTCACCTTGCTAAATTCGATTGTTTTAGAAGCGTTTTGTAGATTCTATTGAATTTTCTACATAGGTCATATTTTCTATGAATAGACAGTTTTACTCTTTTCCAATCTTGATGCATTTTTCTTGCTTTATTGTGCTGGCAAGAACCTTCAGTATAATGTTGAATAGAAATGGTAAGAGTGGATGTCACTGCCTCATTCCTAATTTTTGAGGGAAAACACTGATTCTTTCACCTCTCAGTAAAGTGTTTCCTGTAAATTTTCATAGCTGTTTATTATCGATTTGAAGATGTTTACTTCTATTCCTGGTTTCTGGAGAGTGTTTATTAGGAATGGTTGTTGGGTTTTTGTCAAATGCGTTTTCCTCATCTATTGAGCTGTTAATATGGTGTTTCTTTTTTAGTGTGTTAATATGGTGACTTGATTTTTGAATGGTGAACCAGCCTTGTATTTTTGCAACAAATCTCCCTTAGTTATGATAAATTATTGTTTTTCCATATGGTTGGATTTTATTTGCTAAAGTTTTATTAAGAGTGTTTGCATTTATGTTCATGACAGGTAAATGGTTGGTAATTTTTTGTCTAAGAAGGTCTTGGTCTCATTTTGGTACCAAAGTAGTACTGGCTTCATAGAATGAGTTAAGCATTTCTTTCTTTTCCATTTTTTTTGGCGGGGATGGGGAAGAGTTTGTGTAGAATCAATATTTTTTCTTGTCAGGTAGAAGTCTTCAGTGGTTTGAAAACATTTATGTAGGGTTGGTATTATTTTTTTCTTAAGTATTTGGTAGAAGTCCCCCGAGAATACACATGGGCCTAGAGTTTTCTTTCAGAGAAGTTATCAAACTACAAATTTAGATTCTTGTAGGGCTATTCAGGTTATCTTTTTTCTTAAGTAAACTTTGGTAGTTTTTTGTCTTAAGACATTTGTCCATTCTTGCTGAGTTATAAGTTTTTGGCATAAAGGTACGCCAGATATTAATAATATTCTCTTAACATCCATAGAATATGTAGTGATATAACCTCTTATTCCTGATATCGACAATCTATGTCTTTTCTTCTTTGTTCTCTTGATTAGTCTTGCTAGAGATTTCATTTTGATTTTCAAGAAGAAACCAGCTTTTGGTGTCACTGATTTTTCTGTATTTTTGTTTTTCAATTTGATTATTTTCTGCTCTGATCTTTATTATTTTCTTTCTCCTGATTCCTTTGGGTTTCATTTCTCTTCTCTTTTTTTAGTTTCTTAAGGTATAAACTGAGACCATTGATTTAAGACCTTTTTTTTCTAATATAGGCATTTTAGAGCTCTAAATTTCTCTCTAAATACTGCTTTAGCTGTATCCCACAACTTGTGATATTTTTTGTTTTCATTTTCATTCAGTTCAAAATATTTTGTAGTTTTCCTTTTGATATCTTTGACCCAGGGGTTATTTAGAAGTGTAATAGTTTCCAAATATTTGGGCATTTTCCTGATATATTTCTTGTTTTTTAAGCTAACACATAAAAATTGTACATATTTATGGCGTACAATGTGATGTTTCAGTACATGTATAAATTGTGTAGTGTTCAGGTCAGAATAATTTGCATGTCTATGGCCTTAAACATTCATCGTCTGTGATGAGGACATTGAAAAATCTCCCTTCTAGCGTTTTTTTGTTGTTGTTTTTGTTTTTTTGTTGCTGTTTCGTTTCTTGAGACAAAGTCTCACTCTGTCTTGCCCAGGCTGGAGTACAGTGGCATGATACTGGTTCACTGCAGCCTCTGCCTCCGGGGTTCAAGTATTTCTCCTCCCTCAGCCTCCCGAGTAGCTGGGACTACAGGTGCGTGCCACCACACCTGGCTAATTTGTATTTTTAGTAGAGTTGGGGTTTCACCATGTTGGCCAGGCTGGTCTCGAACTCCTGACGTCAGGTGATCCACCTGCCTTGGCCTCCCAGAGTGCTGGGATTACAGGTGTGAGCTGCCATGCCTGGCCCCTTCTTGCTATTTTGAAATATGCAATACATTATTGTTAACTCTAGTTATGCTACCATGCGTTAGAACACGAGAATTTATTCTATCTATCTAACTGTAGCTTTGTACTTGTGGACCAATCTCTGCCTATTTCTCTTCCCTCTATCCTCCCCAGAGTTCTCGTACCCCTATTCTATTCTCTACTTCTGTGAGAACAGCCTTTCAGATTCCACATGTGGATGATATCGTGAGATATTTGTCTTTCTATGCATGGCCTATTTCACTTAATGTCCTCCAGGTTTATCCGTGTTGCCACAAAAGACAGGATTTTATTCTTTTTGTGGCTGAATAGTATTCTATCATGTCTCCATACCACATTTTCTTCATCCATTCGTCTCTCTGTGGACATTTAGGTTGATTTCATATCTTGCGATTGTGAGTAGTGCCACAATAAACATAGTTCAGATATCTTTTTGACATGCTGATTTCATTTCCTTTGGGTGTATATCCAGTAGTGGGATTGCTAGATCATATGGTAGTTCTATTTTTAATTTTTTGAGAAACCTCCATACTGTTTTCAGTAATGACTGTACTAATTAACATTCCCACCATCATTATGTTAAGGGTTCCCTGTTCTCCGTATCCTTACCAACACTTGTCTTCTGGTTTTGTGTAGAGTCAGAGTAGGCCAGGTGCAGTGGCTCACACCTGTAATCCCAGCACTTTGGGAGGCCGAGGAGGGGGGCAGATCACCTGAGGTCAGGAGTTTGGGACCAGCTTGGTCAACATGGTGAAATCCTGCCTCTACAAAAATTAGCCAGATGTGGTGGTGTGCACCTGTAGTCCCAGCTACTCTGGAGGCTAAGACATGAGAATCACTTGAACCTGGGAGGTGAAAGTTGTAGTGAGCCAAGATTGCGCCACTACACCCCAGCCTGGATGACAGAGCGAGTGTCTGTCTCAAAAAAAAAAAATACTAATAATAAATAAAGTGTCACAGTCTTGCTCTGTCTCCGAGGCTAGAGTGCGGTGGCACAATCATAGCTCACTGCAGCCTTGACCTCCTGGGCTGAAGTGATCCTCCTGCCTTAGCCTCCCAAGTTGCTGAGACTATAGGCATGCACCACCATGCCCTGCTAAGTCTTTTAATTTTTTTCTTTTGGAAATGGGATGTCACTATGTTCTGCAAGCTGGTCTCTAACTCCTCGCCTCAAGTGATCCTCCCACCTCAGTCTCCTGAGTCACTGGAATTACAGGTGTGATCCACTGTGCCCAGCTGTCTTGATTTTTTGAGAGTAGCCATTCTAACTGGAGTGAGGTGATTTCTCATTGTAGTTTTGATTGATTTGCATTTCCCTTATTATTAGTGATGTTGAACATTTTTTCATATATCTGCTAGCCGTTTGTATGTGTTCTTTTAAGAAATATCTAAATTCAAGGTGAATTAGAGATTTAAATGTAAGATCGGAAACTATGAAAATAGTAGGAAAAAAACATAGGAGAAAAGCTCTGTGACATTGGTCTAGACAAGGCTTAAACCTTGAAAGCACAGAGAACAAAAGCAACTATAGACACATGGCATTAAATTAAACTAAAAAGCTTCTGCACAGCAAAGGAAACAATCAAGAGAGCACAACAACCTACAGAATGGGAGAATATATTTGCAACCTATACATCTGATAAGGGGTTAATATATAAAGAACTCAAACAACTCAGCAGCAACAAACCAAATAACCCAATTAAAAAATGGGCAGGCCGGGCATGGTGGCTCACACCTGTAATCCCAGCATTTCGGGAGGCCGAGGTGGGTGGATCACTTGAGGTCAGGAGTTTGAGACCAGCCTGGCCAACATGGTGAAACCCCGTCTCTACCAAAAAAAAAAAAAAAAAGTATGTGTGTGTATATATATATATACACACACACACACACACATACACACATACACACACACATACTCCAGACGTGGTGGCGCACACCTGTAATCCCAGCTACTTGGGAGGCTGAGGCAGGAGAACTGCTTGAACCCGGGAGGCTGAGGTTGCAGTGAGCCAAGATCATGCCACTGCACTCCAGCCTGGGCAACAGAGCAAAACTCCATCAAAAAAAAAAGTAAATGGGCGAAAGACCTGAATAGACATTCCTGATATATTTCTGTTATTTAGTTTAATTGAATTCTACTGTGGGACAGTATACTTTGTATGACTTGAATCCTCTTAAGTTAATCGAGATTTGTTTTTGACTCAGAATATGGTCTATCTTGGTAAATGTTCTGTGTGCATTTGAAAAAATACACATTCTGCTGTTGTTGAGTGGAGTGTTCTATAAATTTCAAAGATCAGATTGGTTGGTAGTATTGTTCAAAGTCTTCTGTATTCTTCCAATTTCCTGTCCAGTTGTTCTATCACTTATTGAGAGAGGGATGTTAAAATCTTTGCTCATAATTGTGGATTTGTTTATTTCTCATTGTAGTTCTGTCAGTTTTTGCTTCATGTATTTGGAAGCTCTACTATTATGTACATGTCCTCTTGACCCCTTTGTCACTATACAGTGACTCTCTCTATCCCTAGTAATATTTTTTGTTCTGAAATCTACTTTCTCTGACAGCTTTGGTTTTTGTTGTTTGCTTTTTGCTTTTGTTTTTGTTTTTTAAAGATGGGGTCTACTGTGTTGCCCAGGCTGGATTCAAACTCCTGGGCTGAAGCGATCCTTCTGCCTCAGTGTCCTGAGTAGGTGGGACTACAGGCCCATGCCACCATGCCCAGGTCATCCAGCTTTGTTTTGGTCATGGTATATCTTATCCTTCTTTGTTACCATGATATATCTTTTCTATACTTTTACTTTCAACCAATTTGTGTTCTTATACTTCAAGTGGATTTCTTAAAAACAGGTTATAGTTGTCTTTTTTTTTTTTTAACTCTCTCATATCTGCCAGTCTGATAATATCAGCCTTTTAATTGGGTTATTTAGACTATTTACATTTTATGCTATTGTTGATATGGTTGCTTTTAAATTTACCATCTTGGTATTTATTTTCTTTTTGTCTTACCTGTTATTTTATTCCTCTTTCCCCTTTTTCATATACCTTCTCTAGGATGATTTTCTAATGATTCAATTTTTGTCTCCTTTGTTGGCTTATTAACTATAACTCTTTGTTGTGTTATTTTAGTGGATGCTTTAGGTTTTGTAGTATACGTCTTTAATTCGTCACGATCCTACTTCAGGTGACATTTTACCACTTTACAACAGTTCATTTTTATTTTCCCCCTCCTGGTCTTTGTGCTATTCTTGTCATACATTTTACGTCCATGTAAGTTTGTTGTTGTTGTTGTTTGAAACAGAGTCTTACTGTGTTGCCCAGACTGGAGTGCAGTGGCGTGATCTCAGCTCACTGCAACCTCCACCTCCCGAATTCAAGTGATTCTCCTGCCTCAGACTCCCAAGTAGCTGGGATTACAGGCACCCGCCACCACACCTGGCTAATTTTTGTATTTTTAGTAGAGACAACTTTTCACCATGTTGACCAGGCTGGTCTTGAACTCCTGACTCGGCCTCGCAAAGTGCTGGGATTACAGGCATGAGCCACCGGGCCTGGCCTACTTCTATAAAAGTTTTAAACTGCAGTATGTTGTTGTTATTTTTGCTTTAAACAATCAGTTCTCTTTTGTGGATACTTAAATAAGAAACAATTCTTTATATTTATCGATGTTGTTTCCATTTCTGATATTGTTCATTCTTTTGTGTATATCCAGATTCTAATCTGGTGTTGTTTTCCTATTCCTTGAAGGACTTTCTTTACCATTTCTTTAAAATGTAAGGACTGTGGTGAATTCTTTTACCTTTTGTATGTCTCAGAGTTTTTATTTTACCTTTGTTTTTGTAAGATGTTTTTGCTGAGTAAAGTGTTAACAGTTGACATGTTTTTTTGTTTTTTTTTTCTTTTGGCACTTCAAAAATTTTACTCCACTTCTTACTCTGTTTTCTGCTTGCATTATTTTTGACAAGAAATCTGCTGTTATCTGTATGCTGTTCTATATATTTCCTTTGTCTTTTTTCTTCTGGCTGCTTTGAAGATTTTGTTTTCACTGGGTCTTAAGCAATTTGGTTATGATTTGCTTTGGTGTTGCTTTATTCTTGTTTTTTTGTGCATAGGGTTTATTGATTGCCCTGCCTCAGCACTCCTATTTCTTTTAAATTCTCTCTTCTCCTGCTTTTTCTTCTGTATTTCTGGCCACCTCTTATCTTACTTAACCTTTAAATCTTGGTGGTCCTAGGGATTCTGTTGTGTTTTGATTCCACAGGGTATTCTCAGGTCATCTCATTCACTCCCATAACTTAATCTGCTCTCTGTATGAGAGATTTCCTAATTGTTTATCTCTACCCAGACCTCTCTCTAAGCTTCAGGTTAGTATTTCTTTACAGCCATCTCTACTTAAATCCAAAGAAGCCCTATTGAACGTATTTGGAATGAATAGACTTGGAGGACAGCTCACTAAAAAACTTCAAGAGGCTGGGCATGGTGGCTCACACCTGTAATCCCAGCACTTTGGGAGGCCAAGGTGGGCAGATTGCTTGAGTCCAAGTGTTTGAGACCAGCCTGGGTGATATGGCAAAACTCTGTCTCTACAAAAAATACGCCAGATGTGGTGGCACACACCTGTAGTCCCAGCTACTTAGGAGGCTGAGGCAGGAGGATCACTTGAGCCTGGAAGATGGAGGTTGCAGTGAGCCAAGATCGAGCCACTGCACTCCTGCCTGGGTAACAGAGCAAGACCCTGTCTCAAAACAAACACCAAATAAACTTTAAGGGCAAAGGATAATCTCAGAGTACTTGGGCAAGTTGCTAGAAAACAGTATTCTCAGGGGAAGCATCAAAGGGGAAAATGGCCAAGTTGATATGGTAGTTGACTTCATTGTAGTTCCACCAGAAGGACAAAAAATAAACAAACAAAACCCTTATATCTGACAGTCGCAGGTAACATAGCGTTGAATACTGTGGTGAACAAGAAATTGAAACTATAGTTCTCAAGGGAGTTAGGCCCTAGAAGAATCACTTGTGAGCCAGAAGGGAGGAATAAGGACAAGGGAGTCCTAGGTGGCAACTATTGGATGGTTTAGAACTCTGCCAAGCTAAAAGGATAATGTGAGATTTACCTGAACTCATGAAGTGAAATGCAATCCTAGAGGCTAGTGAGCTGCTGCTAGGAAATAACAATGAAAAAAAATCCTTTCACAGTGGTTCTAAAACACTTTATAAATCCTATTTCTTTTAATTATTTAATCATTTTATTTTGGTTGGTCGTATAGGAAGAAAATGAAATGCTATTAGCTTAATTTGATTGCCACACCAAGATGAGTAGACTCTCTTCATAAAGTGGGGAACAAATGAAAATCTTTGAAACAGAAGTGATATGATCAGCACTGTGCTTATTATATATACCCAAAATACATTTTTGGAAAAGTAATAGTCACTATTTTTTCAAAACTTAGCAATGCAGTATCTGCAGTGATTCCCTTTCATTTAGTTTCTCATCCAACTAAATAAGCCAACTAGAGGAACCCTAAGAAAATAGAATTTTGTTTTCTTTCTTGGGAAGTATCTGCAAGAATTGAGAAGCTTGGAAACATTTCTTGTAAGGTAAAAGCTGTTTTTTTTTTTTTAAGCCTAAATCTCAGAGTGTTATACATACAAAATTCTTTTTCTTTTTTTCTTTTTCTTTTTGAGAGAGAAGGTCTCATTCTGTCTCCCAGGCTGGAATGCAGTGTTACAAGCGTAGCTCACTGCAGCCTCAAACTCCTAGGCTAAAGTGGTCCTCCTGCCTCATCCTCCCAAGTAGCTAGGACTACTGGTGTGAGCCACCATGCCTGGCACATTTTTAAAACTTTTTGTAGAGAGTGTCTTGTAGTGTTACTCAGGCTGGTCTCAAACTCCTGGCCTCACAGTCCTCCTGCCTTGGCCACCCAGAGTGCTGGGATTACAGGTGTGAGCCACCACACCTGTCCCAAAATTCTTATATACAATTCTACATACCCTCTTACACACAGAGACACACAAAGTTATGAGTTTACTGTTCTGGGGCATTTTTTAAATGTTAAAATTGCAACTACTACTTAGTCTCATTTTCTTGTCTATAAGTCTTGGCATATGTCATGTATCTATTTTAGAAAAGTAATTTTAAAGTTAGTAGATTAAGAAACAACATTGTTGTACTAAAAAGTGCCTTATATAAAAAAATCTTTCCATGGAATACCATGGAGACTATTTTTTCTTATGTTGAATAACATGGAGGAGTCTGCACTATAGGAAACAATTTGCTTAGAAAATAATTTAAAATTACCCAGAGCCACATCTAGAAATGTAAGTGAACTCACAGGAGTAGTACCTAATTAAGTATATTCTGTGATATTATAGAAACCTTATTTTTAAAAGGAAACGTATAATTTCTGTCTTCAGGGCATTTATTGATAAAATAGATGTACCTTCACTACTGCCATGCTTCATTGTAAATGATAATGTTGATCTGTATTTGTACCATGTCCACACATAATTATAGGCGGAAAACACAGGCAACAAAGATGTGGACATAATATAAACCTAAATATAGGTTTATGTATACATATGTGTGAATATACACACACACACACGTGTATACATATATGTACACATACGTGTGTACATATATATACACATGCACAAAAAGATCTGAGAAAGTATATGCTAGTAATACCTTTATCTCTCTGTGTCTGTATTGTCTGAATTTTTATAATTGTGTAAACTTTATTGATAATGATGGTGGGAGGTTATTTTTATTTTGAAATGAAAACAAAATAACATGGGTATTCCAGAGAATTTGAATCAGGGTATTACTCTTGCATTCTTCAACTACTGATGGCTATAACTATGTAAAGAAGTAAAACATTTCCTGTAAAGACAGTCAGAAGTTAGGAAGATCTCATCTTTATCCTGTGGACATACAGATATTTTTTCTTTGGCCCATTTACCACAGTCGTGACTTCCACTATTTCTTGGATTGTGGTTTTTTGTTGTTGTTGTTTTTTGTTTTTTTTTTTCATTCAAAGTTATAAATGAACAGCCAGGTGTGGTGGTTCACTCCTGTAATCCCAGCACTTTGGGAGGCCGAGGCTGGCGGATCACTTAAGGTCAGGAGCTTGAGACCAGTCTGGCCAACATGGTGAAACCCCATCTCTACTAAAAATACAAAATTAGCCGGGTGTGGTGGTGCATGCCTGTAATCCCAGCTACTTGGAAGGCTGAGGCATGAGAATCTCTTGAACCGGGAGGCAGATGTTGCTGTGAGCTGAGGTTGCACCACTGCACTCCGGCCTGAGCAACAGAGAGAGACTCTGGCTCAAACAAACAAACACCAAAAGTTATAAATGAATATAGTTTAAAATGTCAAATAGGCTCATTTTAAAAATCCCATGTTCTCATATTCTATCATTTCTGTCTTTCTAGGGGCAAGTATTTTGATCTCTTTTGGCTTTTAAAAAAATGTATAAGTAATATGCTTGCATTGCAAATTGTTGCATTTTCAGTTTTAGGCATTGTATATTGATTTCCCACCATGGGAGATAGGATTTGGCTTATTTGCCACTCCTACCGTATAATCTGTTTGTCGCCCTGTCTTGATTATATTGTAATTTTGTTTGGATCATCCCATTTATACCTTATTATGACTATGTAAACACTATTTGTAAGTGAGCAATGTAGTGAACTATTTTTCATTTCTTGAATACCTTTTTATTTTCCCTGTTCTGGTCATTTTCTTTTCTTTTTTTTTTTTCCCCTGTGTACTTATTTCTCATTCATTGCCAAAATTTTTTTGCCACTGTGTAAATCCCCAGATGGATAAGATGAATGTCTAAATTCATGTGCATGAGGTAATTCTGTCAATTTCATGTTCTATGAGAATTCCCTACCAGAGCCTTCTGAACTGATACTCTGCTAAACCCAAACACAGGATACTCTGTCATCTTGAGGTCTTCTTTCATTACATCTCAGATATTATTTTGCCTCTTGCCTGTGTTAATCTCATATTTCATAGGCCCATGTCCTGTTCTTTCTTAGTTTTCTCCCTCTTTTTAGTGTGGCATATCTCTTAGTAGTTCATAGGAAAAAGCTGCATGGAAGGTAATTTTTTTAATAAAGCATGCCTGAAAATGTTTTATTCTATACCCATACTTTATTTGATAATTTGGCTGGGTGTAGACTTCAACATAAGAATAATTTTCCTTTAGAATTTTGAAGGCATTAATTTTTCCATTGCCTTCTAATTATAGTGTTGTTGAAAAGTTCAAAGTTAGGCTGGTTTCCAATTTTTTTTTTCTTCCCCTTTTTAGAGACAGGGTCTCACTGTGTTACCCAGGCTGGAGTACAGTGGCATGATTATCGCTCACTGCAGCCTCAAACTCCTGAGCTTAAGCCATCCTCCTGCCTCAGCGTCCTGAGTAGCCAAGTCTAAGGCCTGTGTTATCATGCCTGGCTAATTTTGTTATTTTTTGTAGAGACAGGTTTGCTATGCTGATCTAAGCTGACCTCAAATTCCTGGCCTCAAGCAATCCTCCTGCCCTAGCCTCCCAAAGTGCTGGGATTACAGGCATGAGCCACTGCGCCCCAGACCCGTTTCTGATCTTTTTCTGTAACCTATTCTTTCCCCACCTCTCCAGAAACATGTAGGATTCTTTTTATGTGCAGTGTTCTGAAATTTTATTGCCATATGAACCAATTTTAGCCATTATATTGGGAATACAGTGGTAATCTGGAAACTTGTTCTTTACTTGTAGGAACTTGTCTTGAATTATTTCATTAATTATTTCTTATTTCCTTCCTTCTATTTTCTCTGTTCTCTCTTTGGAACTCCTATTCCCAGACTAACCCTCTAATTTTCAAACCTGTTTTCTTCCTCCTTGTCTTTTTGCTTTACTTTCTGGGAGATATCCTGAACTTTATTGTCCAGCCTGTCTATTGAGCTTTTCCTTTGTGCATCGTATTTTTACCCTCCAAGAACTTTGTGTATACATATAAAATACAGATGTTTCTTTTTTTAAAACAATAACTAGTTAATTGTTTTTGTTTCTGTTTTTGAGACAAGGCTGGCTGTCACCCAGGCTGGAGTACAGTGTCGGAATCTTGGCTCACTGCAACCTCCACCTCCCGGATTCAAGTGATTCTTATGCCTCAGCCTTCCCAGGAGCTGGGATTGCAGGCGTGTCCCACCACGCCCAGCCAATTTTTGTATTTTTAGTAGAGGCGGGGTTTCACCATGTTGGCCTGACCTCAAGTGATCCACCTGCCTCAGCATCCCAAAATGCTGTAATTACAGGCATGAGCCACCGCGCCTGGCCTTGGTTAATTGTTTTATAGTTGTACCATGGTTATAAATGATAGCTTTTTTCAGAGCCTTTGGAAATTTATCTAATTGCTGCATAATCTCTGCCTGTTCCCAGCTACCTTTTTTTTTGGTCATTTTGGTCACCATTATTCCACATTGAAGGCTTTCCTCTGATACTTGGTCGTGCTGGCATGTCTGTTCATTTTTTTAACTTATTTTAATTAATTTATTTATTTTGAGATGAAATCTTGCTCTGTCACCCAATCTGGAGTGCAGTGGCACGATCTCAGCTCACTGCAACCTCTCCTGGGTTCAAGTGATTCTCCTGCCTCAGGCTCCCGAGTAGCTGGGACTACAGGCGCACGCCACCATGCTGGGCTAATTTTTGTATGTTTAGTAGGGATGGGGTTTCACTATGTTGGCCAGGCTGGTCTTGAACTCTTGACCTTGTGCTCTGTCCGCCTTGACCTCCGAAAGTGCTGCGATTACAGGCTTGAGCCACCGCGCCCGGTCATTTTTTAAACCTGAATGTGACATCAAGCTTTATAGACCCAGTTCCAGTTTTGAATTTCTTTTTTTTTGAGCAGTTCTATCTGACTTTTGCAGGATGAAGGAAGGGCAGTTGTCCAGCTAACTAGAGAGGATGAATGGACCTGGGGATCTGATAACTTCATAAGCAGGTTTTCAAGAAATTCCCCTTGCTTTAGCTATGTTCTGTTAGCCCCACTTGTACAGGTATTTTGCATTATAAATTAGATCAGTTCTCCTATTTCACTCAGCTTCACTGCCAGTTGAGGATGCGTTTTTCTTTGGTAACTTTGTTACCACTCGTATATTTGCTTTCCAGTTTCTGCACTTTTTGTTGCCCTCCTATCTCTTTCTCCTCATTTGGGTTTATTCTTTTACAACACAAAAACAAAACAGGCAAGCAAAGAAAAATCTTTACTGACCTTTTATTGGAATTTTAGGATAGAGTAAAAGTAGATGATGTGCTAAGCTAGCAATCTCTACCAAGACCACTTTTTTCCTTTTGTTTTTATTTTATTTTATTTATGTATTTATTTATTTTTGAGATGGAGTCTCGCTCTGTTGCCCAGGCTGGAGTACAGTAGTGTGACCTCAGCTCGCTGCAACCTCCTCCTCCAGGATTCAAGCAATTCTCCTGCTTCAGCCTCCCAAGTAGCTAGGATTACAGGTGCATGCCACCACGCCCAGCTAATTATTTTGTATTTTTAGTAGAGATGGGGTTTCACCATGTCGGCCAGGCTGGTTTCGAACTCCTGACTTCAAGTGATCTGTGTGCCTTAGCCTCCTAAAGTGCTAGGATTACAGGCGTGAACTACCATGCCTGGCCTTTTTCTCCTTTTAGATCTTTTGTTTAGGCAGTTCAACTTAGCAGTCTAGAATGGGAATTTTCAAATATGGCTGCCCATTTAGAATCACCTGGAAAACTTTATTATTTACTTATTTTTTGAGATAGGGACTCACTCTGCCGCCCATACTAGAGTGCAGTGGCCCAATCACAGCTCATTGCAGTCTCAACCTCCCAAGGCTCAGGTGATCCTCCTGCCTCAGCCCCCTGAGTAACTTGGGTTACTGGCGTGTGCCACGATGACCAGCTAATTTTTGTACTTTTAGTAAGGACAGGGTTTCGCCTTGTTGCCCAGGCTTAAATGATCCACCTGCCTCGGCCTCCCAAAGTGCTGGGATTACAGGTGTGAGCCACTGCTCCTGGCCAACCTGGAAAACCTTTAAGAAATATTATATCTGGATCTCACAATTAGTGGGATTGGTTGTTGGCTAGGGTGTGGTTTTAGTTCTCCAAGTTATTCTGTTGTATAGCTGGATTTGAGAATTCTGATCTAAAAAAAAATTTTTTTTGGAACAAATGAGAAAAAGCAGCAGATTCTAAAAATATGACTTTTTTATTAGAACATCATCTGTTAAAACATTCCAGATTCTGCTAGAAGTAATAACCTTTCTCAGTGGTATTAGGAATTGAGAATGAGTTTCTCTGAAGGGTCTGTTCCTGTTTGCATTCCAACAAATGGACGCAGTATCCAAAATTAAGTCTTCATTGGAAGTGAGAAATAGTATTGTAGAAAATCAAATTAGTAGAACAGAGGACAAACTTGAGAAGCAGTCACAGAATGTACAATAAATAAATGTTAGAAAAGATAAACATTGATAATGAAAATCTAAAATAGAAATAATTTTTTTTTCTCTTGGAAAACTAAAAGACATGGATAAACAGCAGTAATCAGTGATAAAACAAACAGAAAAAACCTTTTAATATATAATGTGTTATATAACATGTATTTCTTAAACTTTGTAACTTATAAATATTAGAGGATACAGTTTATTACTATTTTTTAGAGACAGGATCTCTCTGTCACTCTGGCTGGAATGCAGTGGTACGATCATTTTTCACTGTAACCTCGAACTACAGGGCTCAAGCAGTCCTTCCCACCTCACCCTCCTGAGTAACTAGGACTGTAGGCACATACCACCACACCTGGCTGATATTTTAAAGTTATTTTTTGTAGAGACAGGGTCTCACTATATTGCCCAGGCTGGTCTCAAATTCCTGGCCTCAAGTGATCCTTCTGCCTCAGCCACCCAAAGCACTGGGTTGACAGACCTGAGCCACTGCACCTGGCCCAGTTACTTTTCAAGTGTCTGCAATATTTATAAAGCTATATATATACTTGACCGTAAACATATTAGCTAATTCAAAACAGCAGAAACTATAAAAGTTGTTGTTGTGAGTATACTAAAACAAAGATTTTTAAAATGACATTAAAAAAATAGATTATGAAAATAAGGCATTAATGAAAAGCCAAAAGAAAACACTGCATGCTTTTATCATTTAAAAAGATGAAGAACCAAGAATTTAGTATAAAATTTAAGAAAAATAGAAGTAGTATATTAAAGATAAAGGTAAAAATTATTTTTAAATTGTGTTTATATAGTGGATACTTTGCAGACATTGAAGTGGATTAGATAATTTATGTATATGTTGAAATGAAAACATGTCCTCAAAACTTAAAATCTTAATGAAAAAGCAGATTGCAAAATAATTGTATTTACACACACACACTCTTACATAGATTTATGTGTGCTTATAAGTCCCTATAGTTGTATACCAAATTTTTCATAATGTTCAGGGGTTTTCTTCATCCTGTGGGGAAGCAGCTAGATTATGGGGTAGACTTTTATTTTGTAATCTCTTGTGGTTTTAATTTTTGTTTTTTACAGTGAGTATTGCATATTTTCTATAATTGGAAATAAAAAAGATATGTTCATTTTGGGGGGGGAAGCAATATTTCACCATACGAAACTAGAAAAAATAGTTTATTACGCATTGCATGCCTGTATCAAAACATTTCATATACCCCATAAATATATACACCTGTATACCCACAAAAATTAAAAATAAAGATTTTTTAAAAATAGGAAAAAAGGTGGAATTAATAAATAAACCTAAAAAGAAAAAGGCTTATTAAAGAGGCAAAATATATAAGCTTCTTGCAGATCTGATTAAACAAAATCAACCATAGAAAGTAGATTTAAATCACATAGAAGAAATATATGTATATAAATATTAGGAGCGATACATTAACACAGTTATATGTTAATAAATTTCAGAAACCTCTATGAAGTTTCCAGATATATTAAACATTCCAAATGTTTTTTTCTACATGTATATGCAGTGAAAATAATGTATAAAATGTGATATACTGATAACTTGACAATATTATCAAAGAACTACTTTTTAAAAAAAGAAAAACTCTGGGTTTGATACATTTGCTGGTAAATTCTTCAGAACTTTTTTTGAGGAATAAACAATTTCTGTATACTACAAAATGTTCTCAGTTATTAAAAAGTAAGCAGGCCAAAGAGGAATACAAAGAAACAAAGGTAACACTTTAAAAAAAAAAAAAAAAAAGCCATCATTCAGTTTCACTTTTTGAATGTAGTTGTGTTCCTTAAAATATTAACTGGTAGAATTTATCAGAATATTGGAGGAATAATAAGATTTAAATTAGGCTAAGTCTACTGGACTAAAACCTTGATAGAGATATATATCCTCTATCCAGAAGTCATAAATAGTTCAGTATTAAGAAATATATTAATTCATCAGATGTAATAATAGCTAACATTTATTGACTGCTTACTTTGGGTTAGGTAGGCACTGTTATAAGCGGTTTTATATTTTTATTTAGTTATCAGAATAATTCTAAGGTTTCTCTAGGGTTATATTACCTAGATGAAGAAATTGAAGCATGGAAAGGTCAGACAGTGTGCCCAAGGTCACACAATTACTGAATGACAGAACTGGGGTAAGCACGCGGACTTCTGACTCCAAGAATCCATTAGCTTATTTGGAGTTTAAAGGGAAACTTTAAAAGGTTTCATAAAATTAAATGCCCATTAATAATTTTTTAAAAAAGAAGTAGAAAAAGTGTTCTTTAACATTATAGGGAATCTTTATAGTCAACAGACAGCTTTATATTTATTTATTGAAAAATTATAGCTGTATATATTTATGGGGCACAGAGTGATGTTATGATCTTTGACTACCATGTAAAATGCTTAAATCAACTAATGTATCAAGCTGATATGTTAATTTCCACAAATATTTTACATTTTTTAGGTGATGAGAACATTTGAAATTTACTCTTAGCAATTTTGAAATGTTACTAGCTATGTTCACTGTTTTGTGCAATAAGATCTTATTAGAAAAAAAAACTTATTTCTCCTATCTTCTAACCATATCTGGTAACCACCATTCTACTCTTTGTTTCTATGAGTTTGATTGTTTTAGATTCCACATATAAGTGAGAGCATGCAGTATTTGTCTTTCTGTATTTGGCTAATTTCACTTAAGAAGCATAGTATTGTCTAATTCCATTCATGTTTGTCACAAATGACAGAATCTCTCTCTGTTTTAAGGATGAATGCTTTTCCATTATGTATACTTATTTAGGACCACATTTTCTTTATCCATTCATCTGTTGATGAACACTTAGGTTGATTCCGTACTTGGTATTTTGAATAGTGCTGCAATGAACATGGGAGTGTAGACATCTCTTTGACATACTGTTTTCGAATCTTTTGGGTAAATACCTAGAAGTGGGATTGCTGGGTATTTATTTATTAGTTTAAAAAAAAAATCCTAGGCTGGGCGTGGTGGCTCATACCTGTAATCCCAGCACTTTGGGAAGCCAAGGCAAGTGGATTGTCTGAGTTCAGGAGTTTGAGACCAGCCTGGGCAATGTGGCAAAACCTCCTCTAACAAAAAAAAAAAAAAGAAAAGAAAAGAAAAAAAGAAAGAAGAACCCTAGAGGTAGTTACTAATAATGGAGGTGCATCAGAATTATTCCCAGTGGGGGCTAAACTCCCAGACATGTATGTTTTGAAGCAGCTTTGTGGGTGATTGTTAAAAACTACAGTGTTGGCCGGGCATGGTGGCTCACACTTGTAATCCCAGCACTTTGGGAGGCTGAGGCGAGTGGATCACGAGGTCAGGAGATTGAGATCATCCTTGCTAACACGGTGATACTTCGTCTCTACTAAAAATACAAAAAATCATGGCGTGGTGGCCCTCGCCTGTAGTCTCAGCTACTCGGGAGGCTGAGGCAGGAGAATCACTTGAACCCGGGAGGCGGAGGTTGCAGTGAGCCGAGATGGCACCACTGCACTCCAGCCTGGGTGACAGAGTGAGACTCTGTCTCTAAAAAAAAAAAAGGAAACTACAATGTTAAAGGTACATGAAATTTTACAGCAAAGAAGTCACCCTGGAAGATCTACAAATATTCTTGTAAAAGTTCTGGCCTATATAAGACATGAGTTAGAACTAGAGGTATAAATGTTAGAAAGGAAAATTAAATTTTTCCTTACTTGTGGTTAAGGGAAGGTTTATCTGCAAATCCTAAGGAATTGGCTATAAAACTAGGGTTAAGTTCAATTTGAGTGGCAAAATAGAGCTTAGAAGAACAAAAACTGAAATTATGTAATAACCACTTTGAATAACAACCAAAATGAGAGTCCATGCAAAATATAAATATTAAAAAGTTAGAAATACTCATTTTTGCTCAATTTTATCTTTTGAATTTGATTTAAAAGTAAAAATTAACTAGAAAACTATTAAAATTCTTCCTATTTCTTACCCCATTCTCTGTCTCTCATAGGTAATCATTTTTAATTAATTTCAGTTTATCCTTCTGGTTTTCTTTTCTTTTCTTTTCTTTTCTTTTCCAAAAAAAGCCAGTAGCTTTATGTATTATTACTTCCTCTCTTACACAGAAAGTAGCATACTGTATTTTTTTAATCTTGTCGTTGTCACTTTAATGATGTATCTTAGAGAGATCACTCCCATACCAACACATAGAAATCATCTTCATTCTTTCTTTGGTTTTAGGGTATTCTATGAATGTTTATTCAATCATTCTTCTATTGGTAGGTATTTTACTAAGAATGACATTAATGGGAACAGTGTAACTAATCTATGATAGAAATAAAACCTTGAAGATATGAATAAATGGACACAGGTGCAATAGTCCAAGACAGGAAGGTTAAAGATGTAAATATATCAGCTCTCAAAATAATTCATAGGTTTATTGTAATTCTATTCAAAATACTATTGAGCTTTAAAAATCATAACCAAAAGATTTGGAAATTCATCTAGATGAATTAAAAAAAATGGATAGAGAAAAACCTAACTATAAGATAATGAAACAGTGAAGCTATAACAAAAAATAGAGTACCAGCACCAGGATAAAAAAGATAATTGGGAACGTGGTCCAGAATGAAACATACAGGACATAAGGATTTAATATATGATAAAAGAAGCACACATATCCATAGGGAAGGGAAAGTTTATTTAACAAATGGTGTTAGTGTAACAGTAAGTAATTTGGAGTACTGAAATTTAGATTTTTTAAATGTGAACTAAAATTCCAGATATATTAAATAATTACATAGAAACAATAAGCCAAAAAATTAATTGTGTATTTATTGAATTTATGCAAAGGAACAGCTAAGTTCAGAATTAGCAGAAGAATTTAAAAGGAGATTGTTGACAGATTGGACCACATAAAAATCTTTTATATCACCTAAAAATGTAGCCCAAATGAGATTTAAAAAATTGTAGCAGACTGGAGGAAATATTTGTAGCAAATTTCCAAGGTTTTAATATTCTTGTATATGAAACCCTTATGCAAATACATAAATAGGCATAGGACAAGACTGGACAATTAGTTAAATAGGAAATTCAGCAAATAACAAAACATGGAAATATTTTAGATGCGAATTAAACTTCTCAAGAGTTACCAGGATCCATTCATTAAATTAGCAGCAACTCCCATGCTGGCCAGAGTGTAATCACTAGATGCATAAATTGCTGATGGTCTTATATGTAAAACAACCATTTGAAAAGCACTCTTGCGATGTGTCAGGATTCATAAAAATCTTCATACTTTTTGACCCTGAAATCTCACACCTGGGAATTGATCCAAATAAAATAATAACCTGCCCCCCTTCCAAAAAACAAACCTTTAAGCCCAAAGATATCCACAGAGTTGTTTCAAATAGTGAAAAATTAGAAATAACCTAAATGACTAATCAGGGGAGTAATTAAAATGTTCATATGTCCCCTGAGAGAATACAGTAATTAAAAATGGTAATAGAGACTGCAATTGAAAATGTAATAAGGGTAATTTTTTTAAAGCAAGCTTTCGTATTGTATCTATAGTTTGATATGAGAATGACTGGAAGGAAATAGATAAAAGTCATAAGCAGTTACAATAAGAGGATAATAGGTAATTCTTTTCCAATTTTCTGTGATCCAGTGTAATGCAAGGCTGCACTGGTAGGAGTACAGCACCGAGATCAAGAGAGCTAATAAACCTGTGTTATGAGAGGAACACGGACTTTGGAGGCAGGAGATGTACAGATTGAGTCCCAGTTCTGAGTTTTCTACTTACAAATTTGAAGGCTTGACAAGTTAGTAATTACTCTGAACCTCAATTTCTTCATCTGAAAAATGGTCTGATAACATTGTCTTCATGATTATTGTATGGATTAACTACTAGAAAGTAGTTAATGAAAGTAGTGTTCTACTGACATCACATCTGGAAGAATATATCAATCAACTTAGAAGCAACCTTAGATCTCAATGGCTAACAACTATTAGAAACAACTAAAGAAGATTTGGGCATGTAATCCCAGGACTTTGGGAGGCCAAGGTGGGAGGATTCTTGAGGCCAGGCATTCCAGTTCAGCCTGGGTAACACAGCAAGACCTCATCTCTACAAAATAAAAAATAAAAAAAATTAGTCGGGCATGGTGGCACCCACTATTGTAGTGCCAGCTACTGTAGAGGCTGAGGCAGGAGGATTGCTTGAGCACAGGAGTTTGAGGCTGCAGTGAGCTATGATCATGCCACTGCACTCTAGCGTGGGAACAGGGCAAGACCCTGTCTCTAAAAAAGAAAGAAAAAATAACCAAATAAATAAAGCTTCTTTCCCACTTATGTTACTTAACTAGCTGTAGGCTGTGACTCTGCTATATGTTTTGTTTGCTCTGGGATCAAGGCAGAGGGGAAACAAAGACAGTAAAACCTTAGGTGCCTCTTGAACTGCTTGAAAGTGGTACGCTACCACTCCTATTTCATTGACCAAGGGTAATGTCCATGGCCCTGAACATTATCCTCCCATTGGGATAGGCCAATACAGAAGGGCAACACATATTTTGAACAAATGATATGTGCTGTGACAGTGCTGTCCAGTTCTGTCACTTTATTTATTTATTTATGAATGAATGAATGAGACGGAGTTTCACTCTTGTTGCCCAGGCTGGAGTGCAGTGCGGCGATCTCGGCTCACTGCAACCTCTGCCTCCCAGGTTCAAACTATTCTCCTGCCTCAGCCTCCCAGGTAGCTGGGATTACAGGCGCATGCCACCACACCTGGCTAATGTTTGTATTTTTGGTAGAGACAGGGTTTCACCATGTTGGCCTGGCTGATCTTGAACTCCTGACCTCAGATGATCTGCCCGCCTCAGTCTCCCAAAGTGCTGGGATTACAGGCGTGAGCCACCATGCCCAGCCAGTTCTGTCACTTTAATAAGGGTGTAACAACCTGGGGTACGTCTGGAGGAGGAAGATTTGGACAGTGAGTAATTCTGAAATCTACTAAAATACAGTGGGAAGAGTCATTGGAAAGGGAGGGGCATATTAAGTCTCTTCAAATATTTGAAGAATGGCTGTCACTGGATGGTGAGATTAGTTCAGTGCTGTGTGGCATCAGTGGGTGGAAGTTACGGCCTCATATATTTTGACTCAGTATAGTGGTAAGGAGAAAAGTGAGAAGAAAAGGAAATTATTGGTTGTTTTCAATATGTTACTTATTTACATTCTTCAAAATAATCCTATCAGAGCGTGTATGTTTCTGTGTTTAAATATTGGAAGAAAGATTCAGAGTGAATGAATACCCAAGGTCACATGGCACGTAAGTGGCAAAACCGGTTTGGAATCCAGGTCTGTGTAATCTTGTCCCTTTCTACAATATTCTACTACTCTCTGTTGGGCTGCAAGCATTTTTACAATTAAACTGTTCATCACCAGTCATCGTCTGCCTGACAAAGTAAAGGCCACATCTCACACATGTCTAAAAGGGTTCAAACAGAGAATGAATGGAAAGGTTGAAAGGAAGGTTGAACTCTAGATCAATGATCTGCAAACTTATTTGATCATAAGTACCTCTTAGCAAAGTACTTGTACATACTATATATGTAGCTTATACATAAACTATTGTACTCATATGTTGTAAAGCATATAGGACATTCCCAGTACAAAGAAATGGTAAACATTTGGGATGATGTGTGTGCTAATTCCCTTGATCTGATCGCTATATACTGTATGTGTCAAAACATCACCATGAACCCCATTAATATGTATAATTATTATTTGTCAGTTAATTTTTTTAACCTATAGGAAAAATGAGTTTAAAAAGATTAAGATTTTATATAACATTTTAGTTTTTTTATAAATTAGATTTCAGGTTTTATGTAAAATCTCATCTTTATAAAACTTTGTTTTGCAGATAGATACTTTTTTCTGTATCCCTGTGGATTGTCTTTTGTACCCATGGAAATGTATACCCCCAACATTGGAGGTCATTGTTTTGGATGATTTTGTAAGACTCATTTCAGTATGAAGATTCTGTAATTCTTTTTGTCCAGAATTTTTTTGAAAGGGCTAATGGTAGCTTACTTCACTTTCAGAAAGGTTTTTAAATAGTTTTATCTAAAACCAAAACTATAGACTTCACTGTCATTTGTAACAGCAATTAAGCCCAAAAACTACAAAGTGTGAAAGGTGCTATTCTAGATAAACAGTAGCAACCCCATGAGCATTACCATGTATATATAAATGGAGATGGAAGTAGGGGCTATTATTAAGTAAGAAACCTGATTTTTATTTGTGACATAAGAAATAGCCTCGTTATTTTAGTTATATCTTCTCTTTCTAAACCTATATATATCCAAAACTTACTGTAGTCATATATTCTAAAATGCATCTGAAATTTTGCCTAGAGAGTAATATGAATTTTTGGACTTGAGAAATTATTTTAGCACTTTTTAAAAATAGAGCCAAATATTTAAATTAGGCTAAGTCTACTGGACTAAAATCTTGATAGAGATACATCCTCTAAGAAGCAAAGAAGTTAGTTACTTGCATTGCCTGACAGAGAGAAATGTTAGCTGGTTTTCTACATTCTGGGCCTTAGTTATTGGCATTGCCAGGTTGATGTTTCACAATTAAGACAACTTTTTCTGTTAGTGACTGCTCCTTGGTGATAGATTCTTTAAGAAAAAGCCATCCTAGAACACATAAAGCAGAAAGCAAACCTAGCCTTTTAAAGATACTGTTAATGTTGAGATAGAATTCTAGATCAACAGTGCTCTTTTCTATTTCTTTCTCTTAATGATACGTTTGGTATCGACTTTTTGACATGACATATTGCAGTTTGGTTGGAAGTTGTAAAGGAAGTGTTTCTTGTAAGTATGATCAAACTCAGTTTAAGCAAGAGATTGAAACAGCCAACTTCAGCTGCTTATTCAGCGCAGGCCTTAAGTGCCCCAGAAGCCGATAGTTTCTTAATAATAACTCTTAGTGATCATTTTCTTCTAGAAAATTACCCTGGAAAAGTAGTATAAATAGTTTAATCTGGTATTTCTTAAAATTTTGTATTCCTTTACTCATTCAACAAATAAATAGTATTCAGTGCTTCTTTGTGCCAAGCACTGAGGACTCATTAGTGAGCAAAAGGGATATTAACCACTGTTTAAAAAAAAAATGTATCTAACATGTACTAAAAGCCAATGGATGTGGTGATGCATGCCTGTAGTCCTACCTACTTAGAAGGGTGAGGCAGGAGGATCACTTTGAGCCCAGGGGTTTGAGTTTGTGCTATAATGGTGCCACTGTACTCCAGCCTGAGCAACAGAGCAAGACCCTGTCTCTTAAAAAAGCAAACAAAAAGTTTAATGGAACTATTGTTGCTCATAACGGCATACTTTAGAACCCCTGCTCTAGCCTGACTGTGCTTACCTACCTGCTTGCATGCGTTTCTCTTTCTTCCCACCTCTCTTCCCCTCCCTTCCTTCCTTTCTTAATTCTCTTCTGTTTTTTACAACTCTTTTCCTTCTTTGAGTTAGTGACAATAAGCAAATTTTGAACTCATCTAAGATTAGGAGAAAAACTGTATGTGATATTTATTGTATAAAACTTGCATGGTAGAGTTAAACAGGAGATGATAAAATTCTTAATTTACTTTATAAACCAAATGTCATCTCACCTGTCTAGCTCACAAGGTGGGTATGTTTGTTACTTCTTCCAGAAACCATGTCTCTTTAAATGGGTTTGTATCATTCTATTTTAAATAAAATTCGTATGTTTTTATACAAGTGTGCTCTTTAGATGCAAACGTTTATATGATTAGATAAATTTTCCTTAGTCTTTCTTTGATTATGTATTGTCTGAATTTGAATCCTGATATGTTATTCTGGAATTAGCCATTTTTGTTTCTATTTCTGTTTGTTATGTTACAATTAGTGTATTTCTTATTTTTCAGTGCTTTAATTGCCTTGTTATCTAAACTCTAGAATATATACCAGTTAATTAAAGACGTGTGTTTTTTTTTTGCTTTTGTCTTTACTGGCGAATTTAAAGGTAATTGAAAGTATAATTCTTGTCTTCTTTAGCATCAGACAACAGTCAGCGCTTTCGAGAAACCTGTTTTGCATTTGCCTTGACACCACAACAAGTGCAGCAAATCAGTAGTTCCATGTAAGTTGTCGTCAAGTGTAACTTGAAGTTTGACCTTTGAATCCAGTAGTCTATAATAAATGATTTTAAAAAACAGTGATTGGTGAGTTAGTATTTGTGTGATGCAAATATTAGTAATGAAAATATAGTGTGTTAGTTACTCTAAGAACAGTTATATTTATGATAATTTGAAAAACTTTTCTGGAGTAACAATGTCTTTGAATGAACTTTCATGCAAATACTTTAAAAGTAATTGTAATTCCTATTCTGTCTCTTCTAGGGATATTTCTGGGACCAAATGTGACTTCACAGTACAGGTCCAGTTAAGGTACAGTGCTGACTATAGGATATATTCAAAGTTTAAAAGATAATATTCCTTTTCACAGTACGGATCCAGTTAAGGTACAGTGCTGACTATAGGATATATTCAAAGTTTAAAAGATAATATTCCTTATCAGGAAGGGGAAATGGAAAAAAAATTTTAAGGAATAAGAGGAAATCTACCTGATTTTTCAATAAGTGTATTGAAAATATTAGGTTTAGATATTTGGGTGAGGGAAAACATTCTCCTGTTATGAGATATTCTAATTTTCATCCAATTTAGATTTTTCCCCTGCCCGCCCACCCCCCAGTTTAGATTTCAATATAGCAAGTCATGTTCTATATATCTAACCATATTTGATTGCCCTCAGTTGGTTGAGAAGCTCCAGCTAATGATATCTTACAATATCATATCAAGTTTTATGAAAGCATGGGCCTTATCTCCATAAGAGGCAAAGTACTGTGGATAAGGAATTAGTACTTAAGTCTACAGTATGTCATGGACTAACAAACATCAAAATATTCTAATTTGTTTTGTTCTGTATTTTAAATAATTTAAATATGCTCTAATTTAGGATCCATTTGAGACATCTCTTAAAAATGTTCAAAGACTAATGGGAAATTTTCCAACATGGATTCACAACCCCTTATTGAGTTTCTTTTCTTAGCCCATTCATTTGTCTTAGAATATCTAAGAAATATTTTGTATTATTTCTCTCCCTTATATATCTCCCTTTTATATACACATATATATATATATATCTCCCTTAAATAAACCATCATATTATGCTTTATTATTCGATTTACCAACTTAAATGTCCACACTGTTGGAATAGGGATGGAAGAGAAAATATAAGACAGTTGTTTTCCTCAGTAAGCTGTTTTCCCTATAATTGTCAGGAGGATAAATCAAACAGATAGCCTTGTCTCAATAATCAGATACTAAGTTATATGTACAAGTTACAAATACACTAGGAGGCTAAAAAAGGGATTAATCTAAAACACCTGTTCAGCACTTCATGGAACCATGTGAAAACCTCTCATCTAAGCTTTGAAATAATAAGGTAAAAACAGTGAGAAAGCAGAGTTGAAGTCGAAAGTTGAGTTGAAGATTCTCAAGAGGATATGACTATACTTAATAACTTTTATACCATAAAACAGTATGACAGGACCTTACTGCAGTAGACTAGTGATAATCTAAGTTTCAGTTTTGGAAGGCACTTCTGAAGATGATTCTGTATAAAAGGTATATTTTATGTCGGCCAGATTGTGATAATGACTGAAGAAATTAAAGGACAAAAATAAGATGTCTCCATAGTTAATTATGTATTGCTGTAGTCTTCTTTACTTCCTGCCTCAACAGTTTACATTTTGCTTGTGCTGATACTTGACATTATCCTTTAAATCAGTGGTTTTCAAACTTGTTGCATGGAGCCACCCTTAGGGGTTCATACTCTTCTGCCATCCTCCTCTTCTCTCCTAAACACATACACAGTCTGAACCAAAGTGGGGCTTCTTTTATCTCTTTTATCTGTTTTGCATGTTTGACTCTGGGTTAATTTTTGCTTAAAGACAGGGTCCCAAGACTAAAATAAAGTTTAAAAACCGTAGCTTTAGAATAAAAGATCTAGTTACTAAGTATTTTGTATTAATATACATACATTCTTTAAAGCAGCAACAGGTGTGGTCCACATTTTGAAGTAAGGTTGTCTAGATAGATCAGCTATAATTCAGAGATTCCAAGGGTATCTTGATGACTGCTATTTTAATTGAAATGTATCTCCAGGACTTGGAAAAAAAAAAAAAGAACCATGTTGTGTTATATTTGGTAATTGTTAGGTGGTTCTTTGTGTTTTAATAAAACAGTTCATCTCTCTCCCTGCCCCACGTTGCTAGGTCTGCAACCATAGTGTATTATTTAAGTTAGGAGTGTATGCCTATCTGCTATCCTAATTAGAAATGTTTATCTAAAGCATAAAAATAATTAGTTGAGAATTAGGATCCAAGTTTTCTTTATTAGACACCTAGTCTGTTTTCATTTATGTTGTGCCTCCCTGCTCCACTCCCTCCTCTCTGCCCCATGAACCACTTCACAGAAACTTTCTGCTATTCCTTTTTTTCTTTTTTCTCTTCAGTTCATTAGGATGATTTAGATTGTTGAATAGACACTGTCTTGTCATTTAAATTACTCTTTTCCTATAGGAAAGGGTTCAGGCAGCCAGGGTCCATGTTTTAAATTGATCACTGCATTGGAATAATTATTTAAAAACTGTGACATCCTTTTAACTATTGCAGCCTAAAGAATTAGCCTGTAATGGAAGGTTCTGCTGGGGTTAGGAGTGGTCCTGTGAGCTTTGACATCTGTTTGCTAAGTATATTTCTAGAAAATCTTTGTAGATCAGTAAATCTTAACTTTTTTATGGATCCCTGATCACTTTGAGAATTTGATAGAAGCTGTGAATGGTTTCCCTATAAAACTGAACATGTATATGTACTCAAAATAATTTACATATAAAATTGTTTTATATTGTGCACTATCCCCGTACTCAGATTTCATGGCCAGCAGGTTAAGACCCCATACCGCAGGTGTTGAGAGGAGTTGTTGGCACATGAGGAATATTTCACAGATTTCGGAGATAGGGTTCTCCCTACTATGTAACTCAGGGGTGCTATTAGCATTCTATAACAGTGCAGTGAGCCTTAGGTGTATATTGAGAATAGGTATTAATAAAGAATAAATACCTTAAATAGCAAAATAGTAATAAGAGTGAATAGACTGAGAATTTATGAATTATGTATCTATCCTTGATTTTTCCAAAAGACTGTGCATTTAATTTAGAAATATTTTTATAAGTTTCTAAAATAGTATTCTAAATTTATGTGGCTATAACACAAATAATATTCAATATCTTCAGTTCTCAAAAAATAAGGAGTACTTTGGCTTACTGATCCTGGGGATGGACTTAAAAGCATTCTCAGTATTTTCTGCTAAGAACCAGAAAAGTGTTTCATAGGCAAATAAATTTGGAAAATACTGCATACAAGTGCTAGGTCTTCCTCTTAAAGATTTATAATGCTTAGTAGCCTATTAAAAGCTCTGAAAAGTTCTGTATTAAGGAAGCTTAATTTAATTGTTTTGATTCAGAATTTCTTAATTTTATTTGACTAACGAGCCTTTTTTTCTTTTAACATCTGTTAATCACTGAAGAAACTAGTGCTTCTCAGAACATGCTTAACCAAATAATTGGCAATATCACAAAGACAACTACAGGGTGATAGGCATGATTACCACAACTCTACATTGACAGAATTATTTATTTTAAACCTATTTACGTATGCTTATTAATAGGGTGAAAAGTCCAGTTTTTATAGTTTTCCCTTTTGGTTGTTTTTAAATTTACCATCTTTTAAATTTATCTATTTAACAATAATACTAATGAAGTCATCCTTTAATAAAGGAAATTAAACTTGTCCTTTATTGTTTAGGTTTTGTTTATCAGAAACCAGTTGTCCACAAGAAGATCACTTCCCACCCAATCTTTGTGTGAAAGTGAATACAAAACCTTGCAGCCTTCCAGTAAGTCCTAAAAGCTATTTTTTAAAATTCATTGCCAACATAACTATCAAATAAGTCATCACAACTGTTGTTAAATCATAGTTTTTCCTTAAGAAAACATTTTTATTTTGGATATATATTCATTGACTGGGTGAAACACTTGTACCAACTATGTACAGTTAGCAGCAGTGACATTAGCTTTGTGGACATAGGATTTGGAGTTGGGTATGGTAGCTTTAGTGTTGTACTGGATTTTGGGGCGAAGTTTTTTCAACAAAATCTCAGCTGTGTTCATGTGAGTCTATAAGCCTATGGTAGAATGGAGATTTGAAGAATGCTATGTCTTAAACAGGAGCTAAGGGTGAGGACTGTTTTTGGTGCCCTTGAAATACTACTCATGTACCTATCTAAGCTTGTTATGAATTCATCCTGATTTTTAAATTTAAGAGATTTTGAATTTTCATCACTAATAGTTTTCTCAGGTTTACTATAAGGAGAGTATAAGGTTGTTTGGAAAAATAATAACACAAGAAACTTGTAAATGTTTGCTTCTCTACTTTTTAATGAAAACATTCATATTTTCTAGTATGCAGTTTGTAGGGGGTTTTTTCTTAAGGAATGGAAGTCAAAAATGATTGTGGAAATAATAAGTATAAATAAATTACCTTTCATTTTTAGGGTTACCTTCCACCTACAAAAAATGGCGTGGAACCAAAGCGACCCAGCCGACCAATTAATATCACCTCACTTGTCCGACTGTCCACAACAGTACCAAACACGATTGTTGTTTCTTGGACTGCAGAAATTGGAAGAGTAAGTAAATTTTTGTTTCTACCAGATTTTTGTATTATAAGGAGGGGTTAATCACCATGCCTACCTGAATTTATATGTAAATTATGTAAAATGAGCTGCAAAAGGATTTATTTTTGTCTCACAATGAATTTTCAACATGTTTCCATTTGAAAAATGGGATTATGAAGTATCCAGTGTTTTATAACCTGGCCCTTTTACTCCACAATTGATCATAAATGCCCTCCTGTATCATCACATGTTCTTCTGCATTATTTTAAGTGATGATATCATATTCCAATATGAGTATGCCATAAATTTGCCTGTTCCCTACTATTGAGTATGTTACTTGATTTATTGATTGATTCATTGGTATGTCAAAGAACATTTCGAAGACCATCTTAGTAGCTATAACTTTGCATGCATATGATAATTTCCTTAGGGTAAATTCTCAGAAGTGGGATTGCTGAGTCAAAGAGCCTACAGAATTTTAAGAAATTTTGTGTACATCGACAGATTACCTTCTCCAAAGATGTTGTACAAATTTATTCTCTGACTTTCAGTGTTATTTGCGTGCTCGTTAACACTATTATCTTCTTTGAAATTTTTACCAATTTTGTTAGGTAAATAATGCCACCACTGTGTTTTAATTAGTACTTTTTTCATTATTACTGAGATTGAATGTTTTATATTTGTGATTACATTTTAAAACTGTATCTGTGTCTGTTTCTCTATTGCTGTTTTTGTTATTGATTATGAGATCTTCATATAGTAAAACTTAACTCTGTTTCATGTTACAAATATTTGTTTCCAGTTTGTTGGCCTTTTATTTTTATGTTATTTAATATGCAGAATATTATTAATATTATGTAATATTGGCTACACAAAGTTTTCGTGTAGCCAAAACTTAACCAGTTATTTCCTTTATATAGTCTTTTCTCGTCTCCATCATGCTTTGCCTATCTGCCTTTCCCAAGCTATGGAATTATTTGTTTATTTTCTTCTAGACTTCTAAGGTTTCATATTTTACCTTTAAATATTTAGTTCATATTAAATATATGTGTGATGTGAGGTAAAAATTGCTTTCTTTCACTTTTTAAATAGCTGGTTCTAACACTGTTAACTAAATAAATGTTGATTCTGAAGCCACCATTGTTATATATTTAACTTTTACATATCCTGAGTGTGTTTCTGATCTTTTTCTATGTTGTTTCTTAGTCTAACATTCTTTTTTGGGACAATTTTCATGATATGAACTCATATGTATCCACCAGTTCATTTGAAATTTATTGAATGCTTACCATGTGTCATCTACTATACTCAAAACTGGCAGTACCATAGGGAGGGAAAAAAGTTCATTTTCATGAGGCCTGTGATGTAGGGGCCTGGTGGACACATACGAAGAATGTGAACTTACTTATAAGTACTATAAAAGAGAAGCACATGGTGATTTTACAGTGTATCAAAGGGCACTTTGAACGAGAGAGAGCAGTCAGGGAGGGCTTCCCTGAGGAAGCAGTGACTGAGCCAAGAGCTGAGAAAAGAGTTGCAATCAGGTGAAAGGTTCAGAGGAAACTACCCACACAACAGCCCAGTGGTAGGAGTGAGCCTGGTTTTTACAAGAAGCTGAGAGGGATTCACTGACTAGAGTGCAGAGAATGGGGAAGAGTGGTATATGAGATGTGGCTAGAGGGGTAAGATAGGACTAAACCATTCAGGGCATTGTAGGTAATGTTAAAGTTAAGGATTTTCTTTTTCTTTTTCTTTTTTTGAGACAGAGTCTCACTCTTGCCCAGGCTGGAGTACAGTGGCACAATCTCGGCTCATTGCAACCTCCGTCCCCTGGGTTCAAGCAATTCTCCTGCCACAGCCTCCCGAGTAGCTGGGATTACAGGCACCTGCCACTGCACCTGGCTAATTTTTGTATTTTTAGTAGAGATGGGGTTTCACCATCTTGGCCAGGCTGGTCTTGAACTCCTGACCTTGTGATCCACCTGCCGTGGCCTCCCAAAGTGTGGGATTACAGGCATGAGCCACTGTGCCTGGCCAGGATTTTCTCTTTTTAAGCAGAAAGTTTATAGTGCTGTATTTCTTTTTAGAAAAGATCACTCCTTGGAGTGGTAAATAGTTTAAATGGAGACCAGAATCGTGCAGAAGGACATCTCTTAGGAGCCAGCTCTTGTGGAAGTATTAGTGAAATGGTATCTTTGTCTAGAGTGGTGGTGATAGAAATGGAGGTAAGTAGGGGCATCTGCAGGATTGAGTGATGAATTGAAAGTCGAGGGCTAAGAGAAAGGGAGATGTGACTGATGAGTCCTTGGTTTCTGGGTGGGTGGCTAGGCAAATGATATTGCTGCTGAGATAGAGGAAACACTGGAAAAGGACTGAGTGTGGGTGTGTTTTGTTTTGTTTTTGTTTTGTTTTACTTTGAAGAATGGGCATTGGAGGACAAGATGGAGAAAATTATGAATTTACTTTTGAAACTTTTGAGTTTGAAATGCCTGTGAGACATCCTGAATAGGCAGTGGGGCAGATAGGCTTAAAGGATACATTTGGGCTAGAGGGAAAAAATGTGTGAGTCATCTGCATATTGGTGGTTATTGGAACCACACTGGCAGGGCTAACATTGATTCTCCTGCATTACTTTTTTTTTTTTTTTTAACATTCTTTCTTCCAGATAAAGTAGAATTACTTTATCACATTTCTTTTCCTCGCTCCTGTACCCCATTTGCACATCTTTCTGAGAATTTGGATGAGATTTCTTTAAAGTTATAGATTAAGTTAGGGAGAATTTATTTACAATATTTAATATAACCATTCTAGGAACTGTATTTTCAAATCTTCTTTTATGTTCCTCAGCAATTTAATAGGTTTCCTACAATTCCTGCATATTTTTTGCTAATTCCTATGTTGGTTGTTATTATTACTGCTATTATAAAAAGAGATCTTTTTTTCTGTTATATTTTCAAAGTATTTATTGTTGGTTTACTTAAAAACTAGTTATTTTTAATATTTATTTCATAGCTAAATTCATATATTGGTTCTATTAGCTTTTTAGATGATTTATTGGTATTTCTATGTTGACAGTTTTGAGTTTTAGGTATGTCATATAAATTATATTACCCTAATACTTTTGTCATTTATTTCTTGTTCTACTACCTAGAACTTTGTAAACAGCGTTAAACAATGCAGGCACTAGTGGACATATTTGACTTGCTCCTTATGTTAATGAGAATACTGCTACTGTTACAACATTATTATAATGTTGCTATTAATTTTGATAGAATATTATATCAATGTATTTCTATATTTCTCTTACTGGATTTTTTTTTAGAAATGGATTTTGAATTATATCAAAATTCTTTTTGACATCTCTCAGGGTTATATTTTTTTCCTTTAACTCATATGTCACCATTAGGTTTTTAAAATCCTTTTAAATATTTTATTTCTAGTGTACCTTGGAGTTCCCTTTTTCCTCCTTTTTGGGGGAAGTTTTGAAAATGTTTTGTTTTTGTGTATGAAAAGAATAGCTCACCAAGGAAGAAGGGGAGTGTTTTTGGTGAAATAGGAAAGAAGTCTGAAACTGTAGGAGAGGAGGGGAATATGGCCGCTGATAAAAAGCACTAGAGGAGGGGGGAAATACTCTTCCATAGGAAGGCTTCCAACTACAAAGATTTGAAGACATTTTTCTGGGGAAGTAAAACACTAAATCAGCATTATTTTCCAAAGCCCAGAAAATAACTTAATAGATTGTTTTTAAATTACTGTTTTAATTCAGCTTGTGAAGATATTCTGAATAGTTCATGTAGAATATCTTACTATTTTGCAGATACTTTTGTATAAATAGTTGCCAGTGAGAAATGTTGCAACTGTGTCTTTTCAAATGAAATAAATAGGAGAGCTAGTATAGCGCCTGAAAGAAGTAAGTGAGTTATATTGTAACTTCTTGCTCTACCTCAGGGTAATCACTGCTTTTAGCATTTATTAAACTCTCATTATTTGTAGAGAAATTATTTAGATGTAGGTTGAGTATTCCTAATCTGAAAATCTGAAACACAAGATGCTCTAAAATTCAAAACAGGATGCTCAAAGGAGATACTTGTTTGAGCATTTCAGACTTCAGATTTTCAGATTAGGGATGCTGAACTGGTAAGTATAATGCAGATATTCCAAAATCTGGAAGAAAAAAAAAATTCAGAGTCCAAAATACTTATAGTCCCAAGCATTTCGGATCAGGGATACTCAACTTGTACTAGTGTAAGGGGCACATAATGAATAGAGTATATTTCAGTTATAGAGAAAGTATCTCGTGAACTTGACAAATAATTTTTAAGACTTTTGAAAAAGCAATAAACAAAACTATCAGTATATTATAATATAATATAGTATAATATATATCAGTAGTTGGAATTAGTATTTGAAGGATTAGCAGGAACAATAAAATACTGTCTACCTAGAAAAGAATCTCTGTCACTATTAAGCTTTGGTGGGGTTTTTTTTGCTGCTGAACCTCTTTCATATGATGTAAAAATTTCATTTTATATTACCAGTACAAGTGGCATTTGTTAGTACCACATTCTTTTTGCTGCTTTTATTTTATTTTATTTTTCTATTTGGTTACATGTTTCAACTAGAGTGAGCATACCTTTTCACTGAACTTGTTGCAGTTTCTGCTTGATCTCTGCTTAAATATTTATATAAAGCCTTAGGGTAATTCCAAGTTCTGAAGATTCAAGTTGTCAATACATAGTTTCACATTGTTAATTAGCATTTCTCCAGTTTCTGTCATACTTGAAGCATTAAGCAAGTAAATAATAATGGTGAATAAGATTTTTTTCTAAAAGAAGCTTTTCAGTTGGGCCCGGTGACTCATGCCTGTAATCCAAGCACTTTGGGAGGCTGAGGCAGGCGGATCACTTGAGGTCAGGAGTTCAAGACCAGCCTAGCCAACATGGTGAAACCCCATCTCTACTAAAAACAAAAAAACAAAACACACACACACACACAAAAATTAGCTAGATATGGTGGTGCACACTTGTAGTCCCAGCTACTTGGGATGCTGAGGCAGGAGAATCACTTGAACCCGGGAGGTGGAGGTTGCAGGGAGCCGAGATTGCGCCACTGCACTCCGGCCTGGGTGACAGAGCGAGACTCTGTCTCAAATTAAATAAATAAATAAACAAATAAAGCTTGTCAATGCTATATCAGATTAGTATGTTGTATGCTCTAAAATTTAGGAATTTTTTTTTTTTTTTTTTTTTTGGTGGGGGGAGACAGAGTCTTGCTCTGTCACCCAGGCTGGAGTGCAGTGGCGCCATCTTGGCTCACTGCAAGCTCTGCCTCCCAGGCTCACGCCATTCTCCTGCCCCAGGCTCCCAAGTAGCTGGGACTACAGGCGCGTGCCACCACACCCGGCTAGTTTTTTGTATTTTTAGTAGAGACGGGGTTTTACCACGTTAGCCAGGATGGTCCCGATCTCCTGACCTCGTGACCTACCCACCTCAGCCTCCCAAACTGCTGGGATTACACTCATGAGCCACTGCACCCGGCTGGGAAAGTTTTAATGTTACTTGTTCCTCATTAATGTGAAATTTATTAATGAAGGTAAATTAGCTTTTTTGACACTTCTTTTTCCTCCCTCTCAGAAAATGTGTAGCATGTAAACACAGATAGCTTTCCGAACTTTAAATAAAAATATGACCTTCCAGAGAGTATTGTAGTATATATTCTGTCAAAAGAGGGGAGTGCATTAAGTTCCATGTCTTAATATTCCCACCCTTTCCCTTTGGTTTCTAGTGTCTGCTCTGTCATCAAGCAGTTGCCTAATCATGAGCAGATTGCATAATCTTTTTGTGCCTCAGTTTCATCAGCCCTTCACTTAGAAAAATACCTATCCTACCTGTGTCTTAATAGGCCTTGTGCAAAGTTTAAATGAAGTAGGCAGTGTATGTTAAGAATGCTTTGAAAAATGTGTGTAGCTATAAAATACAAGATGGCAGCAATTATTTTTCCTTTTACTTCTTTTCAAGTCTCTTGATCTTCCTCTTGATCCCAGCGCCAAATAGAAACTGATCCTTCTCATTTAGATCTCCTTCCTACCCTTCGTGAACCTCAGCTGTCTTTTCTTTCTCTTACCCAACCATGTACCCTTCACTTAGTCTTAGCTTGTTGATTAACTGTTTTTTTTTGGTTTTGGCTTTTTTTTTTTTTTTTTTTTTGTCCCCTTCTACCTCTGTCATCTCTGGGTAGTCTGTCTGCTGGTAATGGATATTCATCTGTTCATTTGCCAAACCAGCAGCTTCTGTTTGAAAACCTTCTTTAATATTCCCTTTGCTTGTTGTGATAATGGCCCAAGTATAATCTTTTCAAGAGCTACTTGAAGGCATAGAGAAAGGTTAAAAGGTATAAATTAGGAAGCCCATCTCATTTGTCATTTAAAAAAAAAATAGATACTATTTTAGATATATCTGTTACCTACTAAATATGGTTTATAGCTTTGACATCTTATTGTCTTTGGCTTATACTTAGTCTTAACAGTATTCTTTCATGTAAGTGCCTTAAATTCATTAGCTTCAAGTATAGGTAATATTAAATCCAAGACAGACCTGGGTTTAAATTCTAGGTTTGTTACTTGAAAATTGCAAAATTAGGGCAAGTTCTTTTACTTCTCTGTACTTCAGTATCCTCATCCATAAAAACAGGTTTATGATCATCTCAGCAGCTTTTTGGTCAGGATTAAATGAATTACTGTTCATGAAAACACCTAAGACTGCTTGACACACAGTAGGTGTTTTAAGAAGTGTTAGTTTTCTTTCCCTATCATGGTGAGATTAAAATAGATGTACTATTTACTTACATATGTTGTTTGTTTTCTACATCTTTTTTTTTTTTTCCAGAACTATTCCATGGCAGTATATCTTGTAAAACAGTTGTCCTCAACAGTTCTTCTTCAGAGGTTACGAGCAAAGGGAATAAGGAATCCGGATCATTCTAGAGCTTTAAGTACGTATGATAAACTTATTTCACTTATTCAGCTAACTATTTTGTTAAAGGTTAGAGTAGTATTTTCTCAACTCCAGAAATTTTAGAATTTGTTTATTCACTGGAGCCTGTTGTGTAGAGGATTAAAAACACTGAGAACCTTCTGAACTTGTAAAACAAGACCTTAGAGTAGTTCTGATATCTTTGTCATGAGCTATATTTTATAATCTATATTTTACTAATCTTAAAATTAACTTTGTGAAGTCAGTGCACGAACATGGAAGAATATTATTCTACAACTTCATAAAATCAATGTTTAAGGAATTCTGGGAAATGGGAAGGGCATCTTGGCATAAATTTCAAGAAAGTTATTTTAGATTGGTGGTTTATCCAGGAAAAATGTACAGAATTATATCATGGCCTCACCCCTGCATTTACAAAGTGAAGAGAGCCAGTGGGGTGGTAGAAATAATAATTCTGCCATTAATCAATTATATGACTGTGGACAAGTAATGCTGCTCCTGAGTTTCATCTTCCTCATCTGTAACAAGAAGTTTATGCCATCTGATTTCTAATGCTTCTGCGAAGTCTGGGTTCATACGTGTGAATTACTGGATGGTTTGTTTTGATACGTTGAATTTGAGATTCAAGGTCTTCAAATGGGGCTGTGCTGACCTCTGTTTTTAAGGGTTAAGGTCAGAGGGTTTGGCCTTTCCAAAGAGGTGAACTAAGTTCTTTGTTTATTCTTTTATTTGTGAGAGGCGGGGGCTGAGTGGATTTAGGAGTGAGGGCTGGGGACTTAGAAACAAAACTTTTATAGGCAGGTGTTAGATAGCCATCCTTTAAGGACTTTTGATGTGAACTGATTAATGAAGCCCATTATCAGATTTGTACTTAGGAACACTCTGGTGGAAAGAACTAAGATAATAGCAGCTTTCCTTTTGTAGCATAGCTATTACCCCTTTCTGTAACTTTTTCTGTGGCAGAGTAAAAGATCCCACTACCCCCGAATATCAATATACCCTTAATAGTTCATTGAAGAATTTTTCTGTATTAAAATGGTCCTTTAAAAATGCAGCTAATCCTGAATCAATGGGAGCACACTTTGGCTAATGCCTCTGTAGGCATGCATTGACAGATGATGGAGACCTAGAAGGACAGCACTGATTTGGGATCTGCGGGAGTGGTGGCACCATTTGGCAGGGATAAGAAGATGGTAGGGATCCTGAAAGAAAAGACAGACATCTGCCTTGAAGGAGAGTATAAGATAACTTGTCTTCTATCACAGTCTTGCTGAAGTTATTCCTGGTCATTCTACTGAGAATCTTCATATTTGCCTCACAATACTAGAATCTCAGCCAGTCAGAAAGCAAAGAATTATGTGAGCCTGTATGGAAGAGGGAATACCAAGAAATAAGGCAGATAAAGTTATTTTATTTAATAGTAACAGCAACAACAACAATAAGGCCAACTGTCTTTGCTCAAGCTGTTAACTTTTCTCCGCTTGTAGCTATAGCACCACCTGGAGGGAGAGTGGGAACGTGAGTCTGGAATTGAATTATTTTCTCCGAGAAACCACTATTAGCTACCATTGAGCAGCAAAAACTGTTTAATTCAAAAGCTATTTCTACTCTGATATACTGATGGATGTGGAGAATAATTGTACACTGGATGAGATTTTTGTGGAAATTGATACCTTACCTTACTTATTGGCCAGGGAAGCCAATGGAAGATTAATTTGGATCCCACCAGTAAGAAATTTGTTGTAATTTACTAAAAAACAGGTTATCTACCTTTACTTGTATGCTGCCTGTAAAAAAAAAAAAAAAAAAAAAAAACTTTCCCAACAAATTATGTAATTAAAAATCTGTTTACAATAACTTGACAAAAGGAAATGTCAGGTATTTTAAAAGAGTCAAATCACTTACAAATATGTTCTTTGTAAGTCATTCTTAATAAAATAAGTACTTCTAGCAAAGTTTTAGTAGTCAAGCCAGACACTCTTATGTTCTTGAAAGAATAAAGTTGGTATTATTTAGACTTTTCACAGAGAACTCCATTCTCTGAATCATTTGATTTAGTAGGATTTTGTCTTGCAGTTTCTACCTTTGTGTAGAGTTGTCCCCTCACAACTATGAAAAACAGTCTTTTACCAACTCTTAATCAAGTTTCTTTCTCCTTTTCCTTCTCCCTTCAGCAGTTATTTCAAGCCTTAGCCATAATCTAATCAAACACTATCCCCCTCTCTCAGCACTCTGCCAATGCACGAAAATTGGGGCTACAAGACATGAATTACCTAAACCACCCATTTCTTCCTTAATCTCAGTGCCACTATAATTACTTTTTTAGCTTATCTACATTTGTGCCCAGTCCTCGCTTTATTTCGTTCAGTGTCAAGAGGAAATGTCCCTTTCCCTGCTCCAAGTTAATCTTTTATTCATTTATTCTTTTCATTCAAGAAATTGTGTTAAGAGTCTACTGTGTTCCAGGAACAGGAGAATATAACATTAAACAAGACACATACCATCTCTGCATCCCCCAGAAGTTTGCAGTCTGGTAAGAAAGACAGGCATTAAATAATTGCACAAGTCATTAATGAGTTAAAGTTTTGACATGTGCCTTGAAGAAGATAGACAGGGAACTCTGTAGAGGTACAATAGGGGAACATAGTCCTCTCTGATATTGTGATACTTAAGGCAAGATTATAAGTATGAGGAGAAGTTAAGCTCCAAGATGGGAACAGAGTATGCCAGGAGAAAAGGCCAGTGCAGCTGGAATAGAGAGAGCCAAGAAGGGCTGGGTGCAGTGGCTCACCCTTGTAATCCCAGCCCTTTGGAAGGCCGAGGCGGGTAGATCACTTGAGTGAGGTCAGGAGTTCCAGACCAGCCTGACCAACATGGTGAAACCCTGTCTCTACTAAAAATACAAAAAAATTATCCTGGCATGGTGGCATGTGCCTGTAGTCCCAGCTACTCGGAAGGCTGAGGCACGAGAATCGCTTGAACCCGGGAGGCAGAAGTTGCAGTGAGCTGAGATCGCACCACTGCACTCCAGCTTGGGCAACAGAGAGAGACACTGTCTTAAAAAAAAAAAAAAAAAAAAAAAAAAAGAGAGAGAGCGCCAAGAAGGAGGGTGACCAGAGAGTTGGACAGGTATAAGTTGACATAGACGATATGAAGATAGATGATAGAAAACCATTAAAAGATTTTTAAGCAGAGGAGTAAATGACACGATTACATTTAGACAATCTGATTCTCACTTTGAAGACGAATCAAAGGAAGGCAAGGCTAATGCAGTGAGGCCAGTTGAGAACCTGTTTGTAATAGTATACGTAAGAGATGATAATGTCTTGAACTAAGGTGATAGTGGTAGATAGAAGTTGACAGTTTTGAGAAGCATTGAAATGGCATTGACTGTGTGTGTGGAGTGATGAGTCCAAGGAGGAGTGCTAAGCTTCTTACTCAAGCACTAGGTAACATGGTAATGCCATTTACTGAAACAGAAAACTGTGTTGAAAAGATCAGATTGCAGGGGGGAGATCAGAGTGGACTGTTAGACTTGTGGTGTTTGAGATGGGATGAGACATCCAGGTAGAGATGCTTGGTAACAGTATTATGAGACCTGGCTCCCTCATATATCTGCTCTTTATCCTGTGTTTTCAGTTCCTCCCTGTCTGCAGGCTTTTTCTGTCACTCTGTGCTGTCAAGACTCTTTTACCTTTTAAAAAATAGGAAAACAAGCTCCTCTATGGATAGAGCTCTGTGTTCCTCCCATTGTTCTCATCCTAATTTTTGTGAGAGTAGTCTACACTTGCTCTTTTTACCTCCTCACTGCATCTCATTATGGTCTTTAACCCTCTATCATTCCACTGAAATTGCTCTTTCAGATGTCACAAATGATGATCTGATTGCTAAATTTAAAGTGTATATTTTCAGTTTTCATCCTGAATACTTCTGCTGCATTTGATATGAACCACTTTCTCCTTGAAATTCTCTCCTTTCTTCTCTGACCATATCTTCTCAATCACCTGCCTTCAATGGATTCTCTTAAGGGAAGCATTCTAAATGTGGCTGTTCCTTGGAGTTTTATCTTGGGCGCACTTTTCTACACACCCTTATGGTTTAAAACTAACACCCACCCCAAAATACATGTCTTCATCTCAGACCTCTCCCCTGCGTTTCAGACTTATATAGCTAACTACCTTCACCTAAGCATTTCACTGGTTCCTCAAATTCAAGTATTTAAAACTGAACTCAACAACTCCTGTCAAACTTACTCCCTAAATATTTCTCAAATGTGCCTTCTGTCTGTCATGCTGTCATTGCCCTTGTTTAAGCTCTCATATCCTGCTTTTATTTTAAAAACCATTCTTAGATAAAACATCCCTCTCCTTGACGCCTTTTTCTATCTCCTCTGGTAGCCTCCTAAGTGATTTATACAGATCTAAAATCTTAACCATTCTCATTCCCTTGCATTTCATGGCTTCTTAACACCAAGGGAATAAAAACTCCAAGTATGTTAGCATGACACATAAACTTTCCATCATGTGGCACCTGCTTATTACTTTCCAGGGTCGTCTGTATTTACTCTTCTTTTCATACTTCACATTCCATCCCAAAAATATGGAACTCTTTAGTCTTTCTTCAGTGCTTTAGTTTTGTGCTCTATGCCTCAAAACTCCCCTGCTGTCTTCTCTGCCTAATGTCGTTATCCTTTGTTTCACTTTTTTCCAGGAGGCATCCCAGAACCCCCAAAATAGATGAGTTGACTTTTGGTTAGCTTCCTGAACATACTCCATCAGAGTGCATTAGAGATGATCTCACTGAACATCTTTACCCTCTACTAGATTATGAGTTCTTTGGAGGAGGAATTTAATCTTATTTTTTTTCTTGAATTCCTATTGCTCAGCACAGTGCCACATACATAGTAGATCTGCATATTTTTGAAGTAAACTGATGAAAAGACAGCTACAGAAAAAAATCAGGTCTTGGTGCCTGTTTCTTTGCTTATAAAATGAAATATTGATCTTAATATGTTTGATTGTTTTCGGCCTTAAAATTTTAAAAGGCTGAATTAAAATAACCTGATATTAATGAAGGATAGAAATTATCTTGAAATAATAACAACCCCAGAACACCAGTAATAGAACAATCTGTGATAATGGAAGTGTTCTCTATCTGCACTGTCCCATATGGTAGCCACCAGCAACATGTGGCTATTGAGCACTTAAAATGTGGCTAGTTTAACTGATGAGCTGAATTTTTATTTAAATTTAAATACAGCGTCACGTGAGTAGTGGCTAACTCCTGTAGCTCATGACAACAGGGATTAAAAACAAGATTAATTCTGCTCCCCAAATCGACTTACTGGGTAAAACAAGATTAATTTTAAATGTGACTAGCTGTAACTTCATTATAGTCATATAATAAAATACTGTTAACACTGCAGATCACTGTAACAATGTGAAAACTTTAACTCCCAGAGAACTTCCCACATGTTGACTGATTACTGCAGGACAAATATTATATGTCTTATTTTTATTTTTTATTCCCTTGCTCACAAGTAACAAGTGCTTCTACTTTTACTTTATTTTTTCTTCATACTTTCTTATGATTAAATATAGCATAGTGCTTTTCCCCTCCGTTTTCTCTCTTTCTTTTGAGAAAGTTTTTTAAAGTATAATTTATAGGCAATAAAAATTCCTTTGACAGATGTATGCAATCATGAACCACTGCCACAATCAAAATATAGAACATCCTTTACCCCAGAAAGTTCATCTGTGGCCTTTTGCATTCCATCCCATCCTTTTACCATTGATGTGATTTCTGCTCTGTAGTTTTGTCTTTTCCAGAATGTCAGGTAAATGCAATCCTACAATATGTAGCCTTTTGCGTCTGGCTTCTTTCACTTAGTATAATGCTTTTGGAGTTCATCCATGTAGTTTGTTCTTTATTGCTGAGTAGTATTTCATTTATGTACTATAATTCATCCATTTGATAAATGATGGACATTTATCCATCTGATAAATTGATGGACATTTGGATTATTTCCAGTTTTGCAGCAATATGAATAAAGCTGCTGTAAACATTTACATTTTGCATATGGATACCTCAGTTTTGTAGACATATGTTTTCATTTCTCTTGGGTAAATACCTAGGAGTGGGATTGCTGGGTCATATGATAAGTATATATGGAAAACAGTTTGGCAATTTCTTTTAAAGTAAATATACCATTTTTGCATTCCCACTAACAATGTGTGAGATTTCAAGTGGCTCCACATCCTTACCAGCATATGGTATCATCAGGCTGCTTTATTGTAGCCATCGTGATTGGTATGTAGTGGTATTTCATTGTGCATTTTTCTGATGTCTAAGGATGTTAAGCATCTTCTCAGGTGCTTATTTGCCATTCTTATAGCTTTGATGAAGTATCTGCCAAATCTTTTGCCCATTTTTTAATGTCATGCTTTTGATATATTATGAAATCTTTGCCTAAATGAAAGTCGCAAACACTCTCTTCTATTTTTCTTCTAGAAATTTTATTGTTTGAGCTCTTAGATCTAGGTCTGTGATTCATTTTGAGTTAATTTTTGTATATGGTGCAAGGTGAGAGTATAGAGATTCATTTTTTCCCCCACATAGATATCGAAATATTCCAACAGCATTTGTTGAAAAGACTATCTTTCCTTCCATTTCATTACCTTGGCACCTTTATCAAAAACCAATTGACCATAGATGTATAAATCTATTTCCGGACGTTATTCTTTTCCATTGACCTGTATGTCTATCCTTATGCCAAATGAGTCTTAATTACCGTAGCTTGATAGTAAGTCTTGAAATCAGTTAGAATTCTCCAACTTTGTTTTTCTTTTTCAGAATTGTTTTGAATATTGTTAAGTCCAGTAGGTGAAACAATACATGGTGACCAAACAGAATTTATTTCTGTAATACGAAGTTGGTTTCAGCATTCAAATGCTGAAATATAATTCACCTTCTCAACAAACTAAAAATGAAAAATCATATGATCATCTCCAGAGATGCAGAAAAAGCACTTGGCCAAATTCAACATCCATTCATGATAAAACTGTCAGCAAAATCGAGAAGGGAGCTGCCTCAGTGTAATAAAGAGTATTTACAAAAAGTCTACACTACAGCTGATATCATCACTAATGGTCTAAAACTTGAATGCTTCACTCCTAAGATTGAGAACAAGGCAAGGATATCTGCCCCTAGCGTTGCCCTAGAGATCCTAGACAGCACAATAAGACAAGGAAAAGTTTTAAAAAAGAAACCAACACACAGGTTAGAAATGAAGAAATAATTATAGTCTTTATTTACAAATGACCTTATGGTCTGCATAGAAAAAGATCCCAAAGAATCTCAAAAAGCTACTAGAAATACTATGTGAGTTTAGCAGAGTTAGAGAATGCATGGTCAATATACAAAAACAAATTGTATTTCTGTTAGTAATGAACAATTGGAAATTGAAATTCAAAAAAGATTTTACAGTAACATCCAAAAATATGAAACACGTGGGGATACATCACACAAACTATGTGCAAGATTTGTATGCCAAAAACTACAAAGCATGGTTGAGAAAAACTGAAAGAAGACCTGCATAAACGGAGAGATATATCTTGCTAAGAGATTGAAAGATTCTATTGTTGTATGTCAGTTCTCCAAATTAATCTGTAGAATTAATCCAGTCTAATCAAGATCCCGGTAGGACTTTAAAAAATATCTTTACAAGAATAAAAGGACTAGGATTGGGTCTGTAATGGCAAAAGAGAAGGCATAGGTTTTTTTTTTTTTAATAGAAATTGGCAAACATTCTAAAATAATTTCAGAAAATTCTCCCACCTCTGAGAGAAAGTGAATATATAAATCGTGTTTTATTTTAAGTAACAATAGCTAATATTTATTGAGAATAATATTAGGCTATTTTAAAACTTTTTTTGTTGCCAGCATGGTGGCTATGCCCATATTCCCAACACTTTGGGAGGCCAAAGTGGGCAGATCACCTGAGGTTGGGAGTTTGAGACCAGCCTGGCCAATATGGTGAAACCCTGTCTCTGCTAAATACAAAAATTAGCTGAGCCATGGTGGTGCACATCTCTAATCCCAGCTACTTGGGAGGCTGAGGCAGAAGAATCACTTGAACCTGGGATGCAGAGGCTGCAGTGAACCAAGATCTCACCACTGCACTCCAGCCTGGGCGACAGAGTGAGACTCTGTCTCAAAAAAAATTTTTTTTCCTTGTCGTTGTTGAGACAGGATCTCACTCTGTCACCCAGGCTGGAGTGCAATGGCAGCAATTTCAGCTCACTGCAACCTCTGCCTCCCAGGCTCAAGTGTATTTTGAAACTTTTTATGCATATTAACTCAATCCTTAAAACAGTTCTGTGAGGTACTATTATTGTTCCCATTTACCAGATGATGTAACAGGCATAGAGAGGTTAAGTGATTTAACTGAGACTAAATTCTAAGCTAGGCTATCCCTAGGTCCTATGCTCTTAACCACTACTTTATGTTGCCTCTCTTATTTCAATTTATTTTCTAAGCACTAAACACTGAGCTTTGTTTTGTATAAGGTTGATACTATGATCTATAGTATTGCTTCATTTAAGTGGAAATTTAAATATGCAAAGTTCAAGGTCAGTTACTATGCCCATTGCTTGCTATGTCTATAAAGGGTGCTGGTGGGATGGTTGGTGAAGGCATGTAGAGTGGTTATTAGTCAGGGTTCTCCGGAGAAACTCTAGGAGGGGAAGGAGAGGGAGAGAGGAAAAGGAGAGAGAGAGATGAGAGAGAGTGAGTTAAGAGGAGATGTATTAGGGGAATTGGCTCACATGACTATGAAGGCTGAGAATGCCCACAATAGATAGGCCATCAGCAAGCTGGAGAACCAGCGAAGCCAGTAATGTGACTATTGAGGTCCAAGGGCCACAGATCCAGGAAGCCAACTCTCAATCTAAGGCCAAAGGCCTAAGAGGGGTGAGGAAAAGGGCTGATATGGTGGTACAAATCCCAGAGTCCCAAGCCCAGAGAACCTGGAATTCTTTCCTTTTAAAGATGGGGTCTTACTGTGTTGCCCAGACTGGTCTCAAACTCCTGGCCTCAAGCAATCCTCCTACCTCAGGCTCCCAAGTAGCTGGGATCACAGAAGTCCAAAGGCAGGAGAAGAAGGGTATCCCAGCTCAAGGAAAAAGAGAAAGTGAATTTATTTTCCTTTCCTCTGCTTTTTTGTTCTTTCCATGCCCTCCAGCTGATTTGATGGTGTCCGCCAAGATTGAGGGCAGATCTTCCTCACTCATCCACAGACTGACACACCGGTCTCCTTTGGAAACACACTCGCAGACACTTTCAGAAATTATGCCTTGCCAGCTATGTAGGTAGCCCTTCGTTTAGTTAGTTTAGTTGACACCTAAAATTAGCCAACACAGTGAGTAATCACATTAGAATTCTATTTGCATGTTTATTTCATATGGCAATTATTTGTTGCCTTTAACAAAGATACTACTTTTTAAAATCATATTTATAAGAAAGGATTGACTAAGATTTGGTGTATTATGACAAAGGCATACTTTTTGTAATTTATATATGGTATTCATTAGCATAGTGTTGTAACTATATTTTCCAAACTAAAAACCAGAAGTTGTATGCCTTTTTTGTGTGTCAGGAGACAGCCTGTGAAATATATTAAGACTTTGAAAATTTGGAATTTCCAGGCCATGAAATGACTTTTTAGTCTGGCATTAGAATCATATCTGGAGCTTTTAAAAAACTGCCAATTGGTGTCCCTCTTTTCATTCTGATTCAGGAAGCTCTATAGGTAGGTCTGATGTGCACCTTACTTGAGATCCACTAATTTATGGAAATAGTTGGATAGGATCTCCAGGATTTGGACCATCTAAAAAAAATCCAGACTAAAATCCAGGGGACTGTGTTTAATAAAGGTAGGATTTCTCATAAATGGTTATCAGAACAGTAGACTCTGAAACTGTAACTTACCCGAGTACTTCTCCCTCTCTTCGTTTTCTTTTCTATATGGTGTCTTATCTGGTCACACTTAGTTGTACCACAGCTCAGATCTTCTGTTGACTGTGTATACAGCTACCCAACTTACGGCCCCTTTGTACAATATAGACTTTAAAGTTATTATGGGACAGTTTCTAAAATTGTTGGAATATTACATATATGTATTTCCTGTCTCACCCCCTATAATGTTTTTTCTTGTTACTGTTATTGAAGTTTTCAGAGGTAACAGCTAAGGTTTCCAGATGAGAATTATAAAGAGTCTTTTATATCAGACTGAAAGAGAATGAAAGAACAGCCTTGGAAAAGTAAAATTACTAGTGTCTCCTCCCTTAAGAACCATAAGAAGTTTGAAGTGAAAAGACTTAAAGATTATCTAGTGTGGGTTCCAATTTTACTACAAGTAAAATTAAGCTGAGAAAGGAGGATTGACTTGCCTAAGAGGGCACAAGTATTTTAGAGAGAAATAGATTAAAATTCAAATAATTGTATAGTTAAAAAAAAGAAATAGGACTCTTTTCATAATTTAAAGTTTGAATTAAGCTGTTTTACAGTAAATATTTTTATTTTCTGAGCTTTCAAAAATGTATAAATGTTATTATTAATGTCCTCGAAAATAGAAGAGCCCAAATAATATTAGTCATAGTTTAAAAGAAAGAAAACCTTGATCCAATATCTTAGAGTTATAAAAGAAAAAGGGTCTACCATTAGTTGAATATGTCAACATATTAGAGAAATTTCTCTCATATTGCTGCAGGTTTTTGTCCCCTAAGTGAGAAACAGGAAATTTATAGGAAACATAGTCATTCTACAGATAAACAATTGTTTTCCATCCTTTGCTTATAGAATTAAAAGCCATATGGTTGTTTTTATCTTTCCATTCAATTGATTGGGAAATAATTGAACAGATTTGTTTAAGCTTTTTATTCTTTATAGTAATGCTCCAGTAATGTATCTTTAATAAACTTACTCTGTTTGCTTTTTTTCTTCTTCTTCAATGAATATCAGTTAAAGAGAAGTTGACTGCGGATCCAGACAGTGAAATAGCTACAACCAGCCTAAGGGTTTCTCTACTATGTCCAGTAAGTGTTAACTACTACTTGCTTTCCAGAAAGTTTAACATACATTTTCTCTTTTTATTAAGTATTTTTACTATTTGAGAAATTCTGTTTGCTTCTAAAATATGTCCACCATTGTTACAGTTTATGAAAAGTGGAAAGACATCTAGGCATTGCATTTGGAATCTAAACAAGTCTTTAAAAATGATCTACTCTTAGTAAGACATATCTAAATATGGCCTGTGATTAATGACCATCTCTCAGGCTCAAGTGTAAAATCTCAAAATAAGAAATGTTTATTGTCTCAGTGTATTTATAAAAATTTTACATTATTTATTTTTTTATTGTTATTTTTTTGAGATGGAGTTTCGCTCTTGTTGCCCAGGCTGGAGTGCAATGGTGCCATCTCGGCTCACCACAACCTCTGCCTCCCGGGTTCAGGCGATTCTCCTGCCTCAGCCTCCTGAGTAGCTGGGATTATAGGCATGCACCACCACACCTGGCTAATTTTGTATTTTTAGTAGAGATGGGGTTTCTCCATGTTGGTCAGGCTGGTCTCGAACTCCTGGCCTCAGGTGATCCACCTGCCTTGGACTCCCAAAGTGCTGGGACTATAGGTGTGACCCACCACGCCTGGCCAAAAATTTTACTTAAGATAGTACCTTTCTGAGTAAAAATCTAGCCATGATTACCCACACGTCTCATTTAACCATTTTGCTAACAATGACCACATTATAACAATTCACCAATTAAAAACTTCTGTTCAGCCTAAATGCTGAATTTGTTATACATATAAAAAAACCTTGAGATATTTTAAGCCAGAAAATGAGGTCAGAATCAATCATTTTCATGAAATAAATATATGGTCCCAAGACTTAGCCAAATTATTAAACCTGTAAGGGAAAAGGTCTCAAAAAAATGTTATACTAATCTGATGTTAGGCTCTTTGGTAGGGGTGGTGGTTGAATATGGCCATATGAAAATATGTGAAAAATTTAATAATTAATTACCTTGACATTTTGGTTACTTTTTGTTCTATAATTAATCAAACTAATCATATTTTAAATTGGGGAGAAAGAATGAAAGGACATGTCTGTTTCCTGATTTGTCTGATTGTTCAGACAGGCGTGATATTGAAAGCTTTTGATACTGAGATCCTATTAATCTCAGATGATGATGAAGTTACTGTATTCTTAAAGAAACAAAGAATTTAAATAGAAATTAAATGTTATTTGTAATTACAAATATTAGTCTTTTGTAATTTATGAAACTTCAAACATGAAAAAATTAGATCATGAATTAGTTTCTGTAATTTATAGAAAAAAATACAATGAAGTTAATTAAAATCATCAAATTGTATCATTGTGTATATATCTTTCTATTCCTGTAACGTTTATTTTTATTCCTTTTTATAATAAAGCCAGTTTTTTTCTTGTGAAAAATATTTTGACTCCAGGCTTTTTATATTAGTGTTAAAAATTCTTTAAGTAACCAGGTAAATGTTATAACAGCCTAGGTTGTAAAGGAGACTGGTGTGGGTTTTTGTGTGTGTGGTTTTTTTGGTTTTTTTTTCTTTTCATGCTTAGAAAAATGATTCACAGACTGGGGAAGTAGAGGGTGAGAAAAAGACACATTTTTTTTTTAAAGAAAAAGGTAAAAAGGTGTATATTTATTCTACCCTCTTTCTCCGAAACCCTGATTTATCCATTCCCCCATCTGTTGTTCTTTGCCGCCTCATTTTGTTGTAAAACACCAATTCAGAAAATACGTTTAGAAAAGTACATACACTTCATTTTCCATTTAAATCACTGGAAAAAGTATTGTTTTTCTGCAATCTCACTTAAAAGTGTTTATAGTTGTACTAATATATATGATGCTTTATGTTTAACACATATATGAAGCATTTATTCGTATCAATAAGCACAGCAATATAAATCTTTGAAGTTTTATTTGTGGAACTGTGTTTCAATTCTGTAGTGCAGGTGCTCATCTCTGTATTACTAGAAACTATTAATCACATTTTGCTCTTTGCACCTTTATTTATTTTCTTTTTTGAGACAGGGTTTCACTTTGTCACCCAGGTTGGAGTGCAGTGCTGCCATCTCAGGTCACTGCAGCCTCCACCTCCCAGGTTCATGCAATGCTCCTGCTTCAACCCCCCAAGTAGCTGGGACTACCGGCATGTGCCACCACACCCGGCTAATTTTTGCATTTTTTTGTAGAGACAAGGTCTTGATATGTTGCCCAGGCTGGTCATGGACTCCTGGCCTCAAGCAATCCTCCTGCCTTGGCCTCCCTTGGGATTACAGGCGTGAGCCACCACGCCTGGCCAGCAGTTCATTTTAAATTGACATCTGCTTTAAAAATTCAGATTATAAAACAAAACAACTATATATGTATATTGTGTGTGTGTGTGTGTGTGTATGTGTAAAATGTATAATTATAATACTTTCATGGGTTTCTATTTGGCTAAAGGGATAATCCCTTACAGTTATTCTGAAATAGTAAGATCATATATTTTAGGTATGTTTTTACTCAAAAATAAAATTTAATAATACCTATATATCAAATTTATGGGATAATAAAAGAGATTTGTTCTCTTTGAAATATGTAAATATGATGTCTTACTGTGCATTACAATTGCCCTTGTTGTGATGTACAGAGCTCAAAATAAATGAGTTTCTTTTGCTTCTGTGCCATTTAGCTAAAGGCAACAAAAATAATTAAAAATGTTTTTACTCTTTGGGAATTTTATGGTTCTGATTTATTAAAAATAGAGGTGGAGGAATCTTTGAAAAGCTGCTTTGTAAACCCAAATACAAATAACGTGGAATTGATAGAAGAAAAGAAGATAAACTCTGGAAATGTATTTATGAAATGTTTATTATTGTGAAAAAAACTTGTGAAATTATTCTTTTTGTTTTGTTTTGTTTTTGAGACAGAGTTTTGCTCTGTCACCCAGGCTGGAGTACAGTGGCCAGATCTTGGCTCACTGCAACCTCCACCTCCCAGGTTCAAGCGATTCCTCTGCCTCAGCCTCCCAAGTAGCTAGAACTACAGGTGCACGCCACCACGCCTGGCTAATTTTTTGTATTTTTAGTAGAGATGGGGTTTCACCATGTTGGCCAGGCTGGTCTCAAACTCCTGACCTCAGGTGATCTGCCTGCCTTAGCTTCCCAAAATGCTGGGATTACAGGTGTGAGCCACCACTCCCAGCCTTTTTAAAATTTTATTTTTTGAGACAGAGTCTTGTTCTGTTGCCCAGGCTGGAGTGCAGTGGTGCGATCTCAGCTCACTGCAACCTCCACTTCTTGGGTTCAAGCAGTTCTCCTGCCTCAACCTCCTGAGTAGCTGGTATTACAGGCGCCTGTCACCACGCCCGGCTAATTTTTGTATTTTCAGTGGAGATGAGGTTTCACCATGTTGGCTAGGCTAGTCTGGAACTCCTGACCTCAAGTGATCCGCTTGCCTCAGCCTCCCAAAGTGATGGGATTACAGGTGTGAGCCACTGTGCCCAGCTGAAATTATTTTTAATGTCACACTTTTTCCTTTCCTTTTGCAAGGAAAAAGCACGTTTTATTGACATTTTTAGGGCTTTTTAAAAATATAAGTTGGTTAAAACTTTTATCTAGAATGTTTTCTCTTGCAGCATCATCAGTTACTAATATAGATAGCACTATTATTGTAAAGTTAGTGGCATTAGAAAACACATTTGGGAGTTAAAGTGCTTATTTGCAAATAATGCAAACATAATTTGTGTCCTATAAAGGGAAAGGAAGAATTTGTAATCACAAGATGAAGACGTTCAAAGCTCAGCTTCTCTCTTGTTACCAAGTTAGAGAAAATCGATATCTGTTTTTCAGATAATTATTTAGAATTTAGTGATTTTTTTAAAAAAAATCAGGAATATGAGAATTATCACATAATAGTTATTTTATGATTCTAAGGCATTTGTGTGGCAGCTAATAATGCATTTGAAAGCGAGCTTTTGCTTTCACATACCCGTTTATGTCTGTCTTGTACCATTTCTGTGTCAGCGTTCCTTAAAAACTCTGTAGGTCACCTTGTCAGTATAGCTGAAGCTAAAGGCTTGAGAGTTGCTCTCTTGCCTAAAAGATATGAACTGACAGCTGGAGATCATGGGGTAAAGGTATGTGAGATGAAGGCCTTTGGAAAACAGCTGCTTTTCAGAGTATAAATTTCATGGCCTGTAGCTTGGATTCTGAAACAATCTTTATTTCTTATCATCTTATCTGTTGTTTTCATAAACGATCAGAAGTAGTCTGATAGTTCTACAGTTCGTAAACCTTGTGTACTATTACTGTATTTCTCTAGAATTTTTAGTCTGTGGTTTCTCTACTTAGTATTAAGGCAATAGCAAAAGTACCTTATAAAATAGGAATTTGTATTTCATAGATAAGCTAAGGTCTGACATAAGATATAAAAACGTAACTTGGCACCACCAACCAGATTGCTATTTGGAAAATGTTTCTGAACTAATGCAACATGGTATCTTGCCTAATGGTAATTTTTCTGTTATAATAACTACTTTGTTCTTTTGGCCTTTTTATCAGGTGCTTATGTAAATCAAATCATAAAAAATTGGCTGGGCAGGTCGCTCACACCTATAATGCCAGCACTTTGGGAGGCCAAGGTGTGCAGATCACTTGAGGCCAGGAGTTTGAGACCGGTGTGGCCAACATGGCGAACCCTGTCTCTACTAAAAATGCAAAAATTAGCCAGGCATGGTGGCACCTGCCTGTAATCCCAGCTACTTGGGAGGCTGAGACAGGAGAATTGCTTGCGAGACCTTTTCTCAAAAAATACAAAGATTAAAATTGAGTAGAAATGCAGTAAGGGAGTCTAATGAAGCTGTTTAATACTTTGTGAGCCCAGAGTAAAAGAATGACTACTAAGCTGAGGTTTGGGTGGGTCTCCTAGTGTACAAAGTGATTTAAAGCAAATATGTTTCTGTACTTTAATTAATACTACTGTTATTTATTGAAAAGTTACTATGTGTCAGGTACTGTGTAGTAATTGAATCCCCACAATCATATTGTGTAGATCCCATTTTTATCCCCATTTTACAAAACTGAGCCTCTGAGTGATTAAGTAAAATAACATTCAGAATTCACACAGTAGGTAGGTAGTGGGGCCAGGATTCATTCTAACACCAGAACTCATACTCAGGCTGCACTATAAATGACTGAGTATGACCTGCATACCTTCCATGAGTGGTGCCTCCTGGAATTGCCCATCATGCAGAACTGAAGCCTTATCAGTGCACAGGACTGTCTTACTGCTGTATATTTCCAAGTATGGGGACAAGGAAATTAGTCCAACCTGTTTCTAGTAGGAGGAGACACACATAAATAAATAATAATCAGTTTTGCATGCCTTAATGATACCTTTTGAGAAATGCACTATTAGGGGATTTTGTTGTTATTCAACAAAAGCATCATAGGTGTGCTTACACAAACCTAGATGGTATAGCTTACTATGTACCTTGGCCTATTGCTCCTAGGCTGCAAAACTGTACAGCATGTTACAAAACTGAATACTGTAGGCAGTTGTAACACAATGCTAAGTATTTGTGTACCTAAACATAGAAAAGGTACAGTAAAAAGTATAAAAGATGAAAAATGGTACACCTGTATGGGGCACTTACTATGAATGGAGCTTACGGGACTGGAAGTTACTCCAAATAAGTCAGTGAGTGGTGAGCAAATGTGAAGGTCTAGGACATCACTTTACATCACTGTAGACTTTATAAACACTGTACACTTTGGCTACAATAAATTTAAAATATTTTTCTTTCTTCAGTAATAAACCTTAGCTTACTGTAACTTTTTTTTTGAGACAGAGTCTCCCTCTGTCACCCAGGCCGGAGTGCACTGGTGTGATCTTGGCTCACGGTAACCTCTGCCTCCCAGGCTCAAGCGATTCTCCTGCCTCAGCCTCCCAAGTAGCTGGGATCCCAGACGTGTGCCACCATGCCTGGCTAATTTTTGTATTTTTAGTAGAGACGGAGTTGCGCCATGTTGGCCAGGCTGCTCTCAAACTCCTGATCTCAGGTGATTCTCCCTCCTCAGCCTCCCAAAGTGCTGGGATTACTGGTGTGAGCCACCACACCTGGCCACTGTAACTTTTTTATTTTATAAGCTTTTTATTTTTTTTTTAACTTTTGACTTTTGTAATAACAACACTTAGCTTAAAACACAAGCACATTGTACAGCTGTACAAAAATATTTTCTTTATATCCTTATTCTATAAGCTTTTTTCTATTTTTAACATTTTTTACTTTTATTTTCTACTTTTTAAACTTTTTTGTTAAAAACAAAGACACAAACACACATTAGCCTAGGCCTGCACAGGGTCCAGAGCATCAGTATCACTACTTTCCACCTCCACATCTTGTCCCACTGGAACGTCTTCAGTGGCAGTAACAGACGTGGAGCTGTTCTCTCTTATGGTAACAGTGCCTTCTTCTGGAATACCTCCTGAAGGACCTGCCTGAGGCTGTTTTACAGTTAACTTTTAAAATATATATAAGTAAAGGGAGTACACTCCAAAATAATGATAAAAAGTATAGTAAATACAGAAACCAGTAACATGGCTGTCTAATTTGAAGACCTCCATCGTATATGTGGTTCATTGTTGACCAAAATGTTATGTGGTGCTTGATTGTAATCATATGCAGGAGTGTAGAGTTGGGAGTACACAGAAGGGAGTTACCAGTTTTTACTCTAGGTCCCTCCAGGTTATACTTCTGATAATGTAAACTGGCATTGCTCTAGTCTCAATAAGTTTATAGCATGTTCAGTGTTCTATTTTTATTCATCATGGCTACATCTGGTTGAAGTAAGGAGGAAATAGTGTTAATTTAGAGAAAGTAAAAGAGGCCCAGAAAGGCTAAATGCCTTTCTTAGAGACACAGTAAATCATCGGTATCAAAGCAATTATTTTGGGCCCCAAATGACAGTTAATTTCCTGGTAGACTAGGAAATTGCACATTTCCCTGAAATTGATCTAAGTAAGCCAAGAATCTTTTCCTCATTTAACTCATATTCTTTTCAAGCCTTTATATTTTTCTTTCATATATATATTTTTCTTTTATATATTTTATATATATATAAAATACTTTAAGTTCTATGGTACATGTGCACAACGTGCAGGTATACATATGCCATATTGGTTTGCTGCACCCGTTAACTCATCATTTACATTAGGTATTTTTCCTAATGCTATCCCTCCCCCAGCCCCCCACCCCAAGACAGGCCCTGGTGTGTGATGTTCCCCACCCTGTGTCCAAGTGTTCTCATTGTTCAGTTCCCACCTATGAGTGAGAACATGTGATGTTTGGTTTTCTGTCCTTGTGATACTTTGCTCAGAATGATGGTTTCCAGCTTCATCCATGTCCCTGCAAAGGACATGAACTCATCCTTTTTTATGGCTGCATAGTATTCCATGGTATATATGTGCCACATTTTCTTAATTCAGTCTATCATTGATGGACATTTGGGGTGGTTCCAAGTCTTTGCTATTGTGAATAGTGCTGCAATAAACATACGTGTCCAGTGTGTCTTTATAAGTAGCATGATTTATAATAATCCTTTGGGTATATACCCAGTAATGGGATTGCTGGGTCAAATGGTATTTCTAGTTCCAGATCCTTGAGGAATTGCCACACTGTGTTCCACAATGGTGAACTAGTTTACAGTCCCACCAACAGTGTAAAAGCATTCCTATTTCTCCACATCCTCTCCAGCACAAGCGTTTATATTTTTCAAGTTCACAAATCTTTTCTTGGTACTTGGCAAATAATGTGGTTATTGAAAGTAGATAACTTCTCTGCTATATGGTGGCCATTGTGGGATCTGGGGACTCTACAGTGGTACAAGCTGGCTTCCAGGGAATGAAATAGTGATGTGGTACCTCCCTGTGCAGGTTTCTGCGTGGCTTTTCTGCCTTGGGCTAAAGCTAGCAGCTCAGGGACCAGATGAAGCAGATTTCCTCTTCCTGGATAGACTCAACCCGTGTTAGCTGAAGCAATATTTGCAGGGCAAGAAGTCTCCTGACATGCTGGAGATGCTAGAGGTCCAGGGCTGTAGGCTGAATTGCTCATGATGGTTCCCAGTGAGGAAGCAATGCAGAGTGTGTGCACCTGCCTTCCTCCTCAGAGCTGCCACTTGGCAATTACGCCAAACATCATGGGGAATGATCACTATTGATTCAGTTTTGTCCTGTGAACTACTTTCATTCATAGATAAGACTGATAGCAAATATCAATGCATCTCTGTATTGTGCAGTATTTAATAGGGCATTCTTTATTTTCCCTAATCCCTAGTTAGGTGGTTCTTAAATTTTTTTTGGATCAAGGACTGCTTTAAGAATTTGAGAAAAGCCGGGCACAGTGGTGTGCGCCTGTATCCCCAGCTACTCTGGAGGCTGAGGCAGGAGGATTGCTTGAGCCCAGGAGTTTGAGGCTGTAGTGTGCTATGATTGTGCCTGTGAATAAGAGTTGGCACTTCAGCCTGGGCAATATAGCAAGACCCCATCTGTTTAAAAAAAAAAACTGGTGAAAGCACTCTCTCCAGAAAAATGCACACACGAAATTTTGAATGTAATTCAAGGGGTTTATGACCCTCTCCACCAAAAGCTGATCTGTGAGCTGTGGATTTTAGTAAATAACCCTTGTTGTAGACTTTCCATAGTCATTTTGTTTGATAGCCAAAGAAATACTGTAATTTTTTAACCTATGGATATTTCACAGGAAATGTGTTTAATGTTCTTCTACACTGATGAAAAGTCAACACTGTATGCTTTAAATCAGCATGCCTACCTGTTGTGTTCTAGGAAATTTTTGTCAAAGCTTAAATGTTGAATAGCAATTATCTAATATTTACTTTTTCTCCCTTTTTAAAGCTTGGTAAAATGCGGCTGACAATTCCGTGTCGGGCCCTTACATGTTCTCATCTACAATGTTTTGACGCAACTCTTTACATTCAGATGAATGAGAAAAAACCAACCTGGGTTTGTCCTGTCTGTGATAAGAAGGCTCCATATGAACACCTTATTATTGATGGGTATGTTACTTTAAGTGTTTTTGGTACCTTGAAATGACCATATATTATCTGGGTTTGTTACACATCAGATTTGGGATGAAAATTCTAAGTTATATATTTGTAGGATTTTTGTGAGTCTGCAAACCAATATTTTCAAAGTAATTTATTTCAAATTAGTGTTATGAATATTTTATCTTTTTAAATTGATGTTCCCTTGTTTTGAAAATGCGTGTGTTACTGTCAGTGCCTCCTGGCATTTGTCGTTTAAAGCACTGGTGGTTTTAAGCAGGGTGTGCTTGTACCTTTTCCTTTTCCTGTCATTAGTCCATCCATCCCTAGATATGCAGACCATATTGGAACAAGAATGTATGGGGAAATTTGGGTTAACTCAGGTTCATCCAAAATTGGGCTTTTCAATAGAAGTTAGCCTATTTCTGGAGATTAGATCCACCTTCAGTCATGGTCTTCTTTTTCTTTTTTGTCTTGCCCACCTATAGCATCACAAAACCAATTATTGCTTTTAACACCCCTTTGTTTTATCTATCCTACCAGACATCTTGGAATGTTCCTCTAAATTTTCTCCTATTCTGCAGCCCCCTTTTCCTCCCGCTTTTTGCCACTAAACAAAAACAAATTGTGAAAAGGAGGACATCTCCTTGATTTTTTGGGGGATAGGGGGTTAGAGACAGAGTCTTGCCATTTTGCCCAGGCTGCTCTCGAATTCCTGGGCTCAAGTGATCCTCCTGCCTTGGCCTCCCAAAGTGCTGAGATTACAGGCATGTGAGCCACCACACCCAGCCTCTACTTAATATTTCCTGTACTTTCTAGCAAAACACTTAAGGCAACTTACCTGTAGTATTTAAGAAAACATAGGAGCCTAAAGGTGGTAATATCAGAAATTAAGTATATTTAGCAATACAAGTATAACCTGGAGCTTGAAAGATGTCAGACCAGTCATGGGAAAAAAACAAACAAACAACATGTAACTTAAATGTTTTATGTTTAATTTTTCAGAAATGTCGGTGATCACTTACTAGTAAATCAGAATTAAGTAGTAATATTTTCCAACTTTATATGTTACCTAGCTTTAGGTTCTCCCATTTCTTGTTATAAAAGCCATGTACACACATACTCTTTTAAAGAAAAATTGGAAAACACAGGAAAATAAAAAGCTTTCTTCGGTATATAATTTTCTGATTTTTGTCTTTCCATAATTGTGATTGTACACTGTTAATAATTTTTTTCCTTTGGTTTCATTTAACATTATAACCTAAGAATTTGGCCGTAATTAATTTTATGCTTTCTTTATACATGTTTTTAAATGTCTGTCACGGTATTTTATCAAAGAGATTTAACCTTTGATTACATATTTGTATATGTTTTGCTTTAGTTTATCAAATAAGACATGCTTATTGTGGGCAATTTAGAATATGCAAAAAAGTATAAAGAAGAAAAATAAATACTCATGAAGGTATCACCCAGAGGTAACTACTGTCTATATACTACTCACACAGAATTTTATTTTTGAAATGAAGCTTTCTTTTGTTGACCTTTTCTCACTTTTTGTGAACATTTTCCCATATGATTAAAAATCTTTGAAAATGTCATTTTTCATGGTCACATGATATTTTCTTACATAAATGTGACATAAATTAGGCAGCTATATTCCTAGTTAGTACTAGATTTTAAGAATAAATATAACTTAAGTTGTTCAACCTTTATTTTCATTTAAAATATATTCTAAGGATGAATTGTTTTCTTATAGCTTGTTTATGGAAATCCTAAAGTACTGTACAGACTGTGATGAAATACAATTTAAGGAGGATGGCACTTGGGCACCGATGAGATCAAAAAAGGAAGTACAGGAAGTTTCTGCCTCTTACAATGGAGTCGATGGTGAGTAGTTCTTCACAAGGAAGAGGCAGTCTCCCTACTGCTCTAAGTCTGGTTTTCAATATTAAAATCCATATATTTTTAAAAATCACTGAGCAGTTTGTGGATAGCTTAATAATTCCTATTAACTTATTGATTAAATGTTCAGAAGTAATAGAACTCCTTTGAAATTCACTTTTTTGCCAGCTTTAAAAAATTTACTGATATAAGATTTCAAAGTAATGTAATATAATTAGTCATTTGTAAACTCATACTTTAGAAACTGTACCCTTTTTAAATTTTTAACAGATTTGATACAGAGTAGTAAAGGTTCTTTTTTCATTTATTTATTTTTTCCTGGCTTTTAGTATGTTTTTGCTGTAAAGACACTATGAGTTTTGAAAATGCTATCATCGTATTTAAGTATGTCAGATACTATACAGACAAAAATTAATATACCGTCTGTGCTCTCAAATTACTTTTCTTCTGAAGTGGACATATGACACATTTTGATTGTTTGCTCTAATTCAGTAATTTATTATTTTGAAAAATAATTTACTATTATTAAATAATAGTTTTAAACTTAGAAGAACAGAGCCACTGTTGGTTTTCTACTCTCTGGCTCCAACAATATTGTGAATCTAAACTGTAACTGATAAACTGTAGTGACACTGAGAAAAGAGAGATGTCATAGCTCTTCCCTTGCCTTGTATTTTAATTATTCCCATATAGGATGCTTGAGCTCCACATTGGAGCATCAGGTAGCGTCTCACCACCAGTCCTCAAATAAAAACAAGAAAGTAGAAGTGATTGACCTAACCATAGACAGTTCATCTGATGAAGAGGAAGAAGAGCCATCTGCCAAGAGGACCTGTCCTTCCCTATCTCCCACATCACCACTAAATAATAAAGGGTAAGTGCTGAGACATTAAAAAAAAAAAGTAATCGTGAAAATTAACTTGGCAAATAGGGATTAAAGACTTGCCAAATAAAATGATTCTTGATTGTGAAACTTAACTTAGCGATCAAAGAATAGTTTGAATTTTTCCCAGGTTTGTAATACTCTGGAGGGATTGGGGTAATGCACCAAAAGGGTACTTGGATATAGTATTCTTCATATCAAAAGATGATTCTAGTACCGTGGTTCTCAAACTGTGGTGTACGTACATCAGAATTACCTGAGAGCTTAATAAAATGCATACATTGCTCCCCCGTGTCTGAGTCAGGAGTAGAGACTAAGAAAATTTGTCTTTCTAGGCCAGGCGTCGTGTCTCATACCTGTAATCCTAGGACTTTGGGAGGCTGAGGCAGGTGGATTGTCCGAGCTCAGGAGTTTGAGACCAGCCTGGGCAACATGGTGAAACCTCATCTCTACTAAAATACAAAAATCAGCCAAGCGTGGTGGCATGCGCCTGTAATCTCAGCTACTCTGGAGGGTGAGGCAGGAGAATCGCTTGAACCCAGGAGGTGGAGGTTGCAGTGAGCCAAGATCGTGCCATTGCACTCCAGCCTGGGCAACAGAGTGAGACTCTGTCTCAAAAAAAAAAAAAAAGAAAAAGAAAAAAATTGTATTTCTAGTAAGTTCCCAGGTGATCCTGCTCCTGCTCACAGGATGTAGAACATTTGTTCATACTGGAATGTATGCTATAAAATTCACCCCAAATTGAGTGTTTCAAGTGGAAAGCAGAGGAAGACCAATGATTTAAATCTGCTTCAGAATGCGAATGAGGCTGGCAGTGAATGACTTCTGTTGCAGCACACAACATTTCCCACTTTGCAGAGTTTTCTCCCATATTTTCCATTAGTCTTATATCAGTAACTGTACCTAGGTTATACTTCAGTTCATGAAACATTGTTATCTACTTTGTATAAAACACCCTCAGCTAAGCATGGATGATAATAAAATGAGTAAGTACAGTCTTAACCTTAAACAGCTTAGCACTTTCTGAGGGGTGGTAAAACAAGTAGCATACTCCAACTATACTCTCACAACAGGCTGTTAGTCCTGTAGACACATCAGGGATTCTGAGCAAGATTTCTAATTGTGCTGAAGCACAATCGTAGCAGACTAATTGTAAATCTAGAAATAGATGTGTCCCTTTTTAGGTATAAAGCAGGAGAATCACATGGCCTGTTGCAACTGAACAGAAGCTAACCAGAAACTCTTCCAGCAAGCATTAGGGACTAAAGAAAGAATGTAGGAGAGAGAAGGAAGTCCATAGATGGCATTGTTACAACACCAGATCAAGAGCAGGCATTTCTGTGCCTGGAGTCAAATCATTTTCAGGTTTGACATTGTATGATGAGATTAAAGATTTCTATCAGTTTGAGACCAGCCTGGGCAACATGGTAAAACCCTGTCTCTACCAAAAAATTAGCTGGGTATGGCGCTGTGTGCCTGTTGTCCCAACTACTCGGAGGGCTGATGGGGGAGGATCACTTGAACCTGGGAGGTGGAGGTTGCAGTGAGCTAAGATCGTGCCACTGCACTCCAACCTGGGTGACAGAATGAGACCCCATCTCAAAAAAAAATAAGATTTCAATCAAACATGTTTCACACATTGGTATTTTCATTCTACAGTAGTCTATCTTGGCAAACAGACAGAAACAAAGACATTAAAAACAGTATCATCATTCTAAACAAAGTTAATAATTTAAGCATAAATCCTACTGTTATGAACATGACCTCTGATAAAAGCCTACCTTGATGGCTATAACCCAGCAAGCCTGACCTTGTTACTACACCAATGTATTTTATGTCTGAGTAGGAGAAAAGGAAAAGTCACATTACCTAAAGTTAGAACAAGTATCTATAGAATTTCAATTCCAAGATCTTTTATAAATATCAAACCATAGTATGACCAAATACACATTGTCATGTGATTTTTTAAGTGCCATAATCACAATTTTAAAAGATATTTCATAAACCTCTGGATATATAAATACTTTTGGGCTAAATGCATCGTAATATATATGTTTGTTCTGTTCTTTAGACTATTAATAGTAATATGTATTTATGTAAACTATGCAATAGTATTACTGACTATATATTTTTTCTTTAAAGAAAACATTTGAGTGTTTAGGAATCTAATATTTCTTCTTTGGATATTTATTTTGCTCTTTCTCCAAAAATATTTGGAGAAAATAAAATAAATAATGTTTATTATGTTTGGAAAATTACGTTAAATGCATTAAGTACTTCCTGAATTTCCCAGTGACTAATTGAACCCAGCTATAGTATTTGCAAATGCCAGACATTTCTCTCTCTATTTGCAGATAAAAACAAGAAACTTGAAAGTTTACATCCTTAGAAGGAGAATAACACCATAGTCAACACTAGTAGCCATTTTATAATAATGACTAGTTGGTAACTGGAAACCTCAGTACAGCATATTGTGTTTGTTATTGTGCAGTATAAAGGTTGAAATGCATTTCAAAACATTATCACAAATTGAAAGAAAAGCATGCAGCCAGGAATTAGAGGCAAACAGTAAATGTAAAAGATTTTGTTGTCTTTAGCCACTGAGTGCTTAATGTTCATCCAGAAATTGTCTATGCTGTTTGAGATGTTTTCAAAGACTAGCATTTTAAATCCTCTCTTATAATCTCTTAGACATTGTGAGAAGACTCAGCTAATGGTAAATGGTACTTTTTCTAGATATAAGAGGTTTAACAAAGTTTCCATTAGATGAAACATTTTTATGAGGCAGACGAGAGTGTGTTTTATGCTTCATATCCCATTCATTAAAATGTGGTAGATGGTCATAACTGGAACTCTATTCCTAGAAATCCAACCTTGTCATCTTTTGAAATGTTCTTTTTTTTTTTTTTTTTTTTTGAGACAGAGTTTCACTCTTATCTCCCAGGCTGGAGTGCAGTGGCACCATCTTGGCTCACCACACCCTCCGCCTCCTGGGTTCAAGTGATTCTCCTGCCTCAGCCTCCCGAGTAGCTGGGATTACAGGCATGCGCCACCATGCCCGGCTAATTTTTTGTATTTTTTAGTAGAGACAGGGTTTCTCCCTGTTGGTGAGGCTGGTCTCAAACTCCCAACCTCAGGTGATCCATGCGCCTTGGCCTCCCAAAGTGCTGGGATTACAGGTGTGAGCCACCACGCCCGGCCCTCTTTTGAAATATTCTATACCACTGAAATTGCATCCCCATGCCCCAGGTACTTTACATGAAGCATTAAAAGCAAAAGACAGCCTCTTTATTGCTTCCTTTCTCTTTATTTTCTATAACACATATACCTTCAGCCTCTTGTATTGTTCGGGTAACATATAACCCTTATGTTTCCTTCCAAGAGGGCTACTATAATTCTTTTTCTTTTCAAAATTAGCTTTGTTTTTGTTTTGTTTTGAGACAGGCTCTTGCTCTGTCACCCAGGCTTGAGTGCAGTGGTGCAATCACGGCTCATGCAGCCTCGACCCCCCAGGCTCAAGCAATCCTCTCACCTATCTCCCAAGTAGCTGGGACTACAGATACATGCCACCAGGCCTGGCTAAGTTTTTTAATTTTTCGTAGAGACAGGGTCTCCCTATATTGCCCAGGCTGGGCAACTTCTGGGCTGAAAGTATCCTTCTGCCTCAGCCTCCCAAAGTATGGGGATTACAGGAATGAGCCACCATGCCTGGCCCCAAAGTTAGTTAAATTATTATTTTTTCCTTCTTCTCCTTTTTCCCTTTCCCTTAATTGTTAGTAAATTAAAAAAAAAAAAAAGCTACTTAGCTATTTAAACTTTTCACTGTTTTTTAGAGTCCTAATTCTTGTTTTATGTTTTCTTTTTCCAGTTATACTGTTCTCTCTTTAAAAACTCTCCACTACCTATTCGTTTTGGAGTATTTCTTCTTGTTTCACTACATTCATTAGATTCAGCAGGGCTTTTATGCAGACAATGTGCTGATAACTGTACTGGGCATTGGGTATACTAAACAATACCCAGTTTTTGCCCTCCTAAAGATTACAATCTGAGGGGCCAGCTGGTAACTCCGAACCACTCAGATTGCTTCATTCCCTCTGTCTTATTATATGTATTTTCTTTGCTAGGGCATACGTATGCTTCTTACTAGCCAATACTCCGGTGTTGTTTTAAAAGGGTTTCCGACTTTCATTTGATGTAGGTATCTTTCACTCATATCCCGTTAAAGTGGCTCAACTGTACCTTTCTCTTGCATTTTGAAAGCATAGGTGATGATATTCCAAAGGCAATGTGAGGTTTGTGAATGTTAGATACCATTGCATCTGTCCACTTCTTCCTGTGGCCTCTGTTAAATGCTATTATGTATACAAATTATTTTCTCATAATTGTGTATAATCTAAATTATACATTGCTTTGCTTGGTTTTGTTCTTATTTCCAGCACTAAACCGAGGGTTCATTGTGAGATACAACCCCTTTTTTTGTTAACCTTGAGAGTTTAACTGGCTAATGAAAACTATGCCAATCTTTCCTTCTTCCAGCATTTTAAGTCTTCCACATCAAGCATCTCCAGTATCCCGCACCCCAAGCCTTCCTGCTGTAGACACAAGCTACATTAATACCTCCCTCATCCAAGACTATAGGCATCCTTTCCACATGACACCCATGCCTTACGACTTACAAGGTGAGTCACTGGTTCTTCTACATTGTCACATAGCATTATGAATGCCTTTGATCTATATAATTCTCTTCTAGGTGAATCTAAGGAAGAACTGGAAGACTGAGCCAACAGGGCCTTGGACCCAGGGAACTGAGAGAAATAATATGCCGTTGTTATAAATACTGACCCAGTTCGTTGATTGTACTGTCATCAGTAGCCAGTGTTTTACTCCCAGTGGTAAAACTAGTGCAATAATCTTTAGTTTTTGTGAGCTCCTAAGTACTCTGCAAATTGTTTTTGAATGACTGCTAGTATGTGGGTTTGAATTTTGGTATTTATGAACATTATTTTTTTTTGCCGTGGGGAACGGAGTCTTGCTCTGTTGCCTGGGCTGGAGTGCGGTGGCACAATCTCAGCTCACTACAACCTCTGCCTCCCAGGTTCAAACAATTCTCCTGCCTCAGCTTCCCGACCGAGTAGCTGGGATTATAGGCGCCCACTACCACACCAGGCTAATGTTTTATATTTTTAGTAGAGACAGGGTTTCACTATTTTGGTCAGGCTGGTCCTGACCTCGTGGTCCTCCTGCCTCGGCCTCCCAAAGTGCTAGGATTACAGGTGTGAGCCACCACGCCCAGCCCTATGAACATTATTTATTGTACCCGACTTTAGTTGTAATGCAACAGGCATTGTGGGTAACTATGTTGTATTATGTTTTAGATAATGGTGAGTTGAGACATTTGAAAGTTTTAGTTTTTATTCTAATGAATTTGATCCTTCTTAAATTTTTTTTTAATTTTGTGGGTACATACTAGGTGTATACATTTATCTGATCCTTCTTTTTAAAAGCTGTTTGAAATGTCAGTATACTCATTTATATATTTTGAGTTCATAATAATCATTTATATTATCAAAAAGAATTGTTTTTATATATCTTTGTAGCATAATAATTTGAATATTAGTCATATAATCTAAGAACTTTTTTTTATTAAAAAAGCCATATATGCTCATTGTAGAAAATTCAACACAGAAACATAAAGTGAAAGTTTCCCTCTACCTATCCCCCAACCCCATTCCCGGGAAGTTACAGCTACTCTTTTTGTGTGTGTGTGTGTGTGTGTGTGTGTGTGTGTGTGTGTGTGTGTGTGATGGAGTTTTGCTCTTATTGCTCAGGCTGGAGTGCAATGGTGCGATCTTGGCTCACCGCAATCTCTGCCTCCCTGGTTCAAGCAATTCTCCTGCCTCAGCCTTCCAAGTAGCTGGGATTACAGGCATGTGCCACCACGCCTGGCTAATTTTGTATTTTTAGTAGAGACAGGGTTTCACCATGTTGGTCAGGCTGGTCTCAAACTCCCGACCTCAGGTGATTCGCCTGCCTTCGCTTCCCAAAGTGCTGGGATTACAGGCGTGAGCCACCACGGCCAGCCAGTTACAGCTGCTCTTAACGGTTAGATATCTTTCTATACCTTTTTTTCTACATGTATGAAACACACTGTCACTATCAAGAACAACAGTGCTATGCATTTTGTAAGCCTTCGTGTTGTAATCGGTTATAATGTAGACAGTGAGTAGATGCCCAGAGTATCTGTGGTGTTGTAATATATTTATCTATAGCTGCGTGTTTTACTTTTCCCCAAGTATAGATATCATAATGAAGCATTTAATTCATGCTTGTTTACTTGCTCTTCATCGCATTACACACTGGGTGATCTAGAAAAGAATGTTAATTGGAAGGGGCCTCCTTGCAGTGAATCCTCAGCAGCCAGGTATCAGAACTACTCCTTCTTATGTAGTAGTAGCCAGTTTTCAGGCACTCAAACCTCTTCTCCCCTCATGCCACTGCAGTCTGTCAGTTGAATCTGATAGCAAATGAGCAAATTTAAGAAAGAGAAAAATCAGTACTACAACTTACTTAACCTAACTCTTTCAACTTCAAACTTTCTCACCTGCAAAATGAGGGCAAAACTAATTACATACCTCATGAAGTGCTTGTGAGGAGTAACTTAGAGCAGATTGAAAGTTTCCGTAAGAGGAGTCCAGAGCATTTGTTAAAAGTACTATGCCCGTTTAAGGATCAGTGTTAGATCTGACAGAGTAGTAATGGCCCCAGTCCCCCAAATGGGGTCACGGAGAAGACAAATCATTGCCAAAGCTTAGTTTTCAGCCTTAGTAATCTAAAGAAAGGAGAGACGTAAAACATTTAGCTCAACTCTTCATGTTTAAATAAAATTCTGAGTGACATAGCATATAAGACTTGTATTTGTTTTTGAAGTATTGGGGCATTTGGAAGAGTTTTTCCTTTTTTTTTTAAACTGAAATAATTTTTTCTTCCACAGGATTAGATTTCTTTCCTTTCTTATCAGGAGACAATCAGGTATGTTATGAAAAATTTACTATTATTTTAATTGTACATTAAAAATACAGTCATGCACCACATAATGACATTTTGGTCAATGACAGGCCATATATGCATTCCATAAGATTATAATGGAGCTGAAAAATCCCTACATCAGTTATAGCCATGGTAACATTGTAGCACAAGGCATTACTCACATGTTTGTGGTGTTGCTGGTGTGAACAAACCTATGCTGTCAGTCATGTAAAAGTATCACACGTATAATTATGTACAGTATAACGATAATAAACAACTATGTTACTGGTTTATGCATTTACTATATTTTTTATTGTTATTTTAGAGTGTACCTCTACTTTTTTTTTTTTAAAGTTTGCTGTAAAACAGTGTGGGAATGTGCCATGTTATTCCAGGACAGCCTCATACATCCCAGTTTGCCACATCTCTTGATTGCATCATTTCCTCTTGTGCTTGATTAAAATCTTGTCTTGTTTTGTTCATCATGGCCCCTAAGCATACAAAATCCACAGCTAATGTTGCCAGTAAGAGGCCACATCGAGTGACTGACATGGAAAAAAATTAAGTGATTAAGGACGATGAAAGTGGAAGATCAGTGATAGTTATTGCTCACCAGTCAGGCAGTCCCATTCTACCATAGCTACAGTCTTAAAGAACAAGAACAAAGTGATAGAAGCTGTTAAAGGATCTGCTTTGTTCAAGGCAACAAGACTAACAAAAATTTGAGAAGGGCCTGTATCAGATATGGAGAAACTTGTTAGTGACCTGGATTGAAGACCAGACACAGAAACATATCCCTCTCAGCACCATAATGATCATGGCCAAAGCAAAAAGTTTGTTTGCAATGCTTAAAGAAAAGACTGGACCCAACTACAGTGTTAAATGTACTGCTAGCTCCGGGTGGTTTAAACGATTGAAGAATCATTATTCATTATGTAATATCAAAGTGAGTGGAGAGTCTGCAAATGCAGATGTGAAGGCAACTGAAGAATTTTTGGAAACTCTAGATAAGCTGATTATGAAGGAAGATTACTTGCCAGACAAATTTTCAATATGCATGAAACCTCCCTATTCTGGAAATAAATGGCTGAAAGGACTTTCATCCATAAAGAAGCCAAGTCAATGCTAGATTTCAAGGCTTTTAAGGACAAGATAACAGTCTTGCTTGGGGCCATATTGCAGGCTACAAATTGAAACCCTTTGTGATCTGGCACAGTGAGAACTCCAGAGCCTTCAAGCATGTCAGCAAGCACACACTGCCCGTGTACTACAGGAGCAATAAGAAGTCATCAATGACCCAGCTTTTCTTCCAGGATGTCCTCCCGAATTGCTATGCCAGCAAAATGGAGAAGTACTGTTTAGAGAGTAACATACTTTTCAAGATTATGATTTTTGTTGATAATGCTCCCACACATCCTCATTTGATTGGTGATCTTCATCCCAATATCAAAGTGTTGTGTCTCCTTCCATATACCACCTCTTTGATCCAACCAATGAATCAAGGAGTTGTAGCAGTTTTTAAGGCCTATTAAAAGATCCTGAGGAGGATCTTTGCCCAGGCTATTGCTGCAACTGAAAAACACTGAGAGGACACTGATGCAATTCTGGAAGGTTTACAACAGCTATGACTGCATCAAGAACCTTGCTTGGGCATGGACTGATGTCACGAAGGAGTATATGAATGACATCTAGAAGACACTGAAGAAGTTTGTTCATGACTTCAAAGAATCTGCTAAGGATGAAGAGGTTGCAGAAATGGACAAGGCTGTGGTTGACATGGCAAACAACTTTAACCTAGATGTAGATGAGGATGACATTGAGAAGCTCCTAGAGGTGGTTCCTGAGGAATTGACTAATGAGGAGCTGTTGGAACTGGAACAGGAACACGCAGCTGAAGAAGGTGCAAGAGAAAAGGAAACTGCAGGAGACAAAAAGGAAGAACCTCCAAGAAAATTCACAGTGAAAGGTTTAGCAGAAGCTTTTGCAAACCTCAACAAGCTCCTTAAAAAATTTAAAAACATGGGCCCTGGCCGGGCGCTGTGGCTTACACCTATAATCCCAGCACTTTGGGAGGCCAAAGCGGGTAGATCATGAGGTCAGGAGTTCGAGACCAGCCTGACCAACATGGTGAAACCCCGTCTCTACTAAAATACAAAAATTAGCTGGGCGTGGTGCTGCACGCCTGTGATGGTGCTGCATGCCTGTAATCCCAGCTACTCGGGAGGCTGAGGCAGAAGAATCACTTGAACCTGGGAGGCGGAGGTTGCAGTGAGCCGAGATTGCATGCACCACTGCACTCCAACATGGGCGGCAGAGCGAGACTCCATCTCAAAAACAAAACAAACAAACAAAAAAAAATGGGCCCTAACAATGAAAGGTTTTCATTAATAGAGAGGAATGTTTATGGTACATTATCTACTTACAAGCAAATCTATGATAAAAAAGAAACAAACCAAGCCAAACACCATGGACATATTTCTGAAAAGAGTGACACCTCCTTAAGAAGAGCCTCAGGCAGGTCCTTCAGTGGGTGTTCCAGAAGATTGTTGTCATAGCAAATGACAGCTCCATGCATGCTATTTTCCCTGAAGACCATGCAGTGGGACAAGCTGTGCAGGTGGAAGACAGTGACATCGATGACCCTGACCTCCCTGTGTAGGCCTAGGCTAATGTGTTGTATGTGTCTTCATTTTTAACAAAAAAGTTAAAAAGTAAAAAATATTTTAAAATGTTAAAAAGAGACTTACAGAATAAGGATATAAAGAAGGAAATATTTTTGTTCAGCTGTGCAATGTACTTGTGTTTTAAATTGTTACAAGAGTCAAAGTTTTAAAAAATTAAAGTTTATAAAGTAAAATTAGCTAACGTTAATTTATTATTGAAGAAAGAAAAATATTTTTAACACATTTAGTGTGGCCATAGTGTACAGTGTTTATAAAGTCTACAGTAGTGTACAATAATGTCCTAAGCCTCACATTCACTCACCATTCACTCACTGGCTCACCCAGAGCAACTTCCAGTACTGCAGGCTCCATTCATGGTAAGTGCCCTATACAGGTGTATCATTTTTTTATCTTTTATACCATATTTTTACTGTACCTTTTCTATGTTGAGATATACACATACTTAGCGTTGTGTTACAGTTGCCTACGGCATTCAGCACAGTAACATGCTGTACAGGTTTGTAGCCTGGGAGCAGTAGGCCAGACCACACAGCCTAGGTGTGTAGCAGGCTCTACTGTCTAGGTTTGTGCAAGCACACTCTGTGATGTTTGCACAACCACAAAACCGCCTAATGATGCATTTCTCAAAACACATCCGTGTCATTAAGCGACGCATGACTGTATTTAAAAGCATAGTGTGTAGCCAAGAGAAAGATAAATTTCCTTGGAAAACTTAGAGTAATCATACCCATTATCATTATGGCTTTAAAATTTAAATAAAAATTCTAACTTTCAGTGGTGCCTGAGTGTATAATAAGAACAGTGTCTGTTGGTTTCCAGTACTGTTTTATAAAGAAACAGGGCAGTGAGTTATATTGACTGATAGATTTCTTGGCTAAGTATCTCCTTACTAACAAGAGCATGGACTGTCTGCCCCTCCTGCTGCTTCTGAGCATGTGCTTCTTGGGAAATAGAATTGGTAATTGCTTGCAATACAAACTAAAACAAAAAACAATAAAATTTTTATTTTGTTTTTCCTCCAGTTTCAGATACAAAAATGTCTTCTCAAGATCAATGCTCCAGTCCTTACATAAGGCCATTTGATTTTGCAAAATGTCTTAGTAAATATTTCAGAAACCCTAGATACTCAGGCTATCTTAAATTTAGGGCTGTGTTCCGCTGAGGAGAAAATATATTAATTTGGAAGTATAATTAACATTTTTGTGTCTTTTGTTTCCCCTCCCTAGCATTACAACACCTCCTTGCTTGCCGCTGCAGCAGCAGCAGTTTCAGATGATCAAGACCTCCTACACTCGTCTCGGTTTTTCCCGTATACCTCCTCACAGATGTTTCTTGATCAGTTAAGTGCAGGAGGCAGTACTTCTCTGCCAACCACCAATGGAAGCAGTAGTGGCAGTAACAGCAGCCTGGTTTCTTCCAACAGCCTAAGGGAGAGCCATAGCCACACCGTCACAAACAGGAGCAGCACGGACACGGCATCCATCTTTGGCATCATACCAGACATTATTTCATTGGACTGATTCCCAGGCCCTGCTGCTCCCATCCCCACCCCAGATCAAATGAACTTGGCAGAAAGAAGAGAACTTTGTGCTCTGTTTTACCTTACTCTGTTTAGAAAAGTATACAAGCGTGTTTTTTTTTTCCTTTTTTTAGGGAAAAAATTAAAAGAAATGTACAGAGAACAAAACTATATTTTCAGTTTTACTTTTGTATATAAATCTAAGACTGCCTGTGTGATAAAACACTTGTTAAAAAAAAAAAAAGGAAAGAAAAGAAAAAAGAAAAACAAGCACCCACAAACCACCTTCAGTTCATTTTTTTCTGGATTCTGAAGATTTTTCATCATTTGTCCTATGGTTTTGGTTTTATTTGACTTCAATGGCATTATTTTATTTGCAATAACAGAAAAGGAATTGCATGTATGAAGTTTTCAATCGTGGGCTTTTCTTTGTTGTGGGGAGGGGGTTGGGGGATAGTTTGATTTCCATTTTCTGAAAACGACAGACTTGGATTCTGTTTGTGTGTGCATATTTTATCCAGCCTTAAGTTATAAAGCTCATCTGTCCCGCTGCATTCCCTGTGTATTTTCAGGACATGGCTCGTGGGTGTGTGTGTTCATTGTGTGCGTCTGTATGTATTTTTCTGTCATCACTGTTCCCTCTCCTCCCGAGTGTGCACTCAGTTAATATAATCAGTTGCTTGCTTCTTTCAAAGTGCTTTGAAGGTCTTGAACTCACGTGTGAGCATCTTTATCAACTATCCCAATTGCATGTTCTCCATCACATATTCTCTTATTTGCTCTGTACCCCCTGAGAATATGTTTTAGAGATATTGGAATAAAGCTGTCTGGGTAAGGAGTAGGCTTAGCCGACCTATGAATAATACACTTTAGTCTAGTTCTTTATTCTAAATCTGGATTGCCAGTATTGTGTATTTAAACCAAGTCTGTGAATACCTGCTTTTTTTGGCCACAGAGTAACAAGTTTTCATGTAAGATCTTCATACCAAAGTAGGAAGTAAAAATAGCTTAGAAAGCTCTGTCAGGTGTTTTGTGCAGCTGACAGAGGTAATGTTACATCACCTAAAAAAGAAAGATACACGGTCAGTTATCCTAAAAATAAATTGTTTGGAAAGTACAATGCACCACATTTTTGTAGAAGTCTACTATTTGATAAACAGTTGAAATTCAAGATGTGTTTGACCTTTAGTCATTTTCACTCTTTGGTTCTGAGTATACCTATTTTCTTAGCGTATCTACCTTGTTTATCTTTTTCTTCACCTTTTAACAAGTATGACATAGGAAAGTCATTTTTTTTTAGAATTCATGGATCAGTCTGATCTACTCTTATTCATAATGGAACATGTAAATATACTGAAAACTGTTTTTCAGGAGAGAAATATGAGTTGGAGGGAAGGAAAAGTGGTTCTACTTATGTTCCAAAATCCTCATCAGAGAAGGTATGATGTTCTCAAGTGTGGAAAATATTTTTTAGTTGATTGAGAATGCAGGTTTAACAGAAAAGATAAGGGGCATAATGACTGCTGGTTTTCCAGACTGGATTTTCCTACCGCAACTGTTAATGTTCTCAGAGTTGATGAGGACCACCTTTGTGTATACACTTGTAGTTTTAAACCTTGCATTGGTAACAAAATGATCAACTTTAATCCAGGTAGAATTCAAGATGGCTGTACTTCAGTTGTATGATAAAATTAATGGTCCTCATGACTGTGTGGCATCTAAAAATAATGTTTTTATAGCATCTCTCTGCCACTAAATTGTTGACTTGAATTTTGGGAAAAAAAAAAAGTTGGTGTTGATATGTATATGTGTGTGTGTATATATGTATTTATAAACAAGTGTGTTTGAGTAACAAGTGAGTTTCATAGTCTTCCCCTACGCATGTGTATTCCACACACAAATGGCTGAGTTATAGTCATAAAACAATTTTCAATAAAAAAAAAAAACCAAAACAGATTGTCAGTTAACCAGGAAACAGTTAATGTTTTTTAATGAATCTGGCATTATAGTGAGCAAATGTCGTATTAATTTAGGCTAATTTCTAATAGTACCATAATTTGTGTCTAAATTTTTACTGGGGTAGAAATTACTAAAATTGTGGGGAGTTTTTTCTGATTTTTACATTGCTTTAGGAAACATTTTTACTAATTCAGCTGTCTTAGGTAAAATGAATAGTTTTCTTCCTGTTTTTTTATGTGTCATTGTTAGTGGTCTCAGAATTCTGATCAGTAACTTTGTGTATGATGCTGAATTACAAACCGTTTGAATGATCCAGTTGAAAACGTATCCCTCTACTTTCTTCAGTTGTAGAAAAGGTTAATTTCCCTCAGTGTCCCACATTATACCAACCTAAGAGAAGAACAGGTAATAGGGAGAAATAAACATACGGTGGTTTCAGTGGTTTTGGTCATGTGTCCACAGGAGAAACTAACCATTCAGTTGTCTTAATTTTAGTTCATTCCACCCTGTGAGGAGTTTGTTTCCATCAGTTGTTGACTTTCCAAAATGTTGCATTAAGTAATAGTTGTCACTCTGTTGGTCTCATGGTCAATATCAATCACGCTTTCATGATCTCTACTAATTATTAGTAGAGTCCTGTACTATGTCTATAACTACTAAGTTTAAAGAAAAGCACATAGTCACTTCATCTCTTTTTTTCTTAGCCTATGCTCACTCCCCAACCCATCCCAACATTGACATGCTATCTATGGACAAATAGCAGTTCTCAGAATCTAGTCAAGTTGCCATCATCCCCCTTGCCTTGGCCGTTCATAGTAGGTATGCATATGTTTGTTTCTGTACAGTACTGTGTGTGTGTGTATATATATATACATCTGTATGCACACATCTTTGATAAAATAGCTATTTGACTAGCAGGGTTAAAGTGGCTTTTAATTACTTCGTGAGTGTTATTGGATACATCTTAAAAAAAAAATCTGAACCAGAACCATGCCATACTTGGTTGACTATTTTGAGCATTAAAATTGCTTTACTAATTATTTAGACATTATCACAATTCTGTATCTTTACTGACTTAGGAAAGATTCACGTAAGCTCTGAAAAATCTGATTCTTTGGCAGATTTTCCTTTGAGTCAAGTGTCTGAAATGGAATGAAAATATATCCTAACTCTAAATTAATGTGGAAAGAGCATTTTTTAAAACAATTTCAATTTTAAACACATAAAACTTTCAAGATCTTCAGGACTTTTTAAAGCACATTTGAAATTATTTTAGTAAGAATTTTGTTTTATCAATATATGTTGAATTCTGTTTTTTAATTAAATACAAAGCTTAGATTTCAGAAAGAGAGGGAAAATAGCTGGTGGTCCCAGAGTGTGCTGCTGTTAATTGTTTAACAAAGGGGAAAATGTACATAAACAGATAAAGTTACCATAAATTCCATGAACTTAAATCTGTGATTCATTGCCTTAAAACTTTCTCTCTTAGAATTTCCATACCGCATGCCAAACCAGTAAAATGGCTTTTAAAAATGTATAGTAGACAATGTCAGTTTGTATAAAAGTACCAAGTGAAAATATTTATTACATGCATTGGAAAAAAATTGTTTACCTATTGAATGTTACCTGTTTATGTAGAGCTCTTTAGATGTAATAAAAGAAAAGCCTTCAGTTAATTTGTCTTCTGTAAAATAACACTGCTGGATGTTCAAGGCGACAATCCCTATGAGACAAGTGATAATGGTTTGTGCTTCCAAAGCACCTTTCATCCAGAGATTTCAAAGCATGACAAGTAACTAACTAATTTTCTTGCAGCATGCTTTGAGGTAAGTAATGAATATATAGCCATCATTTCCCTTTCTTGTTGAAATATGGCTAACTCTTTAATAAATCACAGCATCTGTTTAGTATCTGCAGTTTGAATGCTAAGAGCACCGTGGCCTTCTTGTAAACAACACTAGGTGCTAGAGAAACCAGCTGGAATTTCAGGAATGAGCTTGAAACCAGGACCAGGAGTAAGGTAACAGCCCTTCCTCGGGTAGAGGTTTGAATCAAACACTTAATAGGATCTTAGACTCTGGACCACTGAATCCCTTAATGAGCAGGGAGTCCGTGAAGAGGAGCCCCAGGTTCTAATGACCATTCCACACCAACTGTGTGTTTTTGGCAAGTTATATTTCAGATTCCTGTTAGGCAAATGAGATTCATAAAACTTGCTTTAAAACCATACTGGGACTACTCAGTGATAAATATAGACATAGAAAAGCTTTGACGGAAAGTACCCTCATTTATTATATCCAGAACTTGCTCTTCCTGTGCCATCTAAATCATTGGTATCTATCTCCCATCTAATCTTTGGTATTCCAGGTTGGCTGTGCAGGATTTACTTCCTAATGTCCATGACTGGAGCTCAAAAGAACTGTGGGCCTAGGACCTTTGAGCTTTGCCTGAAAGTGACAGCAGTTCTCTCGGCGGGGCCAGCATCTAACCGGCCCTCTGGTGGATTTACCATGAAGGTAATGAAGTTTAAGCACCAGGACCCTTCACTTGTTCTGGTCCTAGGAGCAGCCCCGGAAATTCTGCATTTCTGTTTTTGTATTCTTAAGGCAGCCAAATCTTGTAAACCTCAGACCCCACAAAACATCTGCTCCTACACTGTGCGGACCTGGGCTTCCCAGCCAGATGGTCACAACTTCACCTAGTTGGCATTTGGGCCATTTATTTACCCTCACCCCCACAAAACTCTTTGGCTCCTAGGAATTCCTACTCTCCTTGCAGTTATGCTTGGGGAAATGAGAGTCTCCTTCCTCAGGGCCTTGTTTGGGTCTGAAGCCACACAGCATCGTTGAGACAGTTGCACTAACACTACAACTCTTGTTCCCTGCAGTTTTCCCTGTGCCCGGTGCCTTGTGAAAGATTTGTGTCTTGTACATCCTCCCAAAAGACACATCCCATTTGATTTGGTTTTCTTCTACTTTAGCCACTGTGGTACTACTAGACAAAGCCACAGCCCAGAGAACCCACTTTTGATACATACATGGATGCAAATCTTTGTACTTGAAGCCCTGCACCCCTACCTGTGTTGGTGTGGTACTCCAGCCCTTTTAGGACTGTGCTGGCACTATGAATGATCCAGATTTGACAAGTGTATGGCACCTCTGAATCTCTGGCAGCACCAACCTGGCACCTTCTAGCTGTGTAACTCACTCAAAGCCACTCCAGCTGGATGGACTCCCAGAAAGCCTAGTGCTCCTACTACTGTTTTCCAGGACTATTGTACCCTGGCCATTGCTGGTTACATCCCCTTATTTCTCTCCGTAAGTCCTGGGGAAGTGGCTTAAGGCTATGACCAGTGTGGGCCACTTGAGCAGACCATCCCGGAACCTCTCTGCCTGTTAACAGAGCCCAGGGAACAGCTCAGAATTCTCACAGCATTGGAAGCCCCCTTCTTGAGCTCTGCAAAACCAGTGAATTTAGCAGCTCACATCTGGTTTCCTTTGGTGTGGGGTGTAAAGTAGATCACTCTTCCTGCTCTCAGCTGATGCTGCCTCATTGTAGCATGTGTTTTCACTCTACACTCTGTGTTTATGAATGATAGCCTGAGCTATGTCACTATATCTGTTGAGATGGAAATGAGAATTTGTAAATGGGCCTCTGGCACTGCAAGAATTGTTGTCATAAGTGTTACAGCTTTCTGTTCGTTGCTGCTTCTCAGCTAGCACTGGCTTCATCTTGGAAAATCTTGGAAATATGGAAGATGGTTCTAGCCCCCAAATACAGAGTAAGTCTCTTGGTAGATTGCCCTTAAGTCATCAGCTCAATCCTTCCTCAACAGGCTCCATGAGGTAAGAAGTGGGAATCCAGCTTGTGTGGGGGGGTTTGAGGAGTGAAATGATTTGCCCAAAGTCACAGTGGGAAGCAGCAGAGCCAGGACTGGAACCCAGGCCAGACTCCAAACCGCAGGCTCCTTCCATGCTTGAAAGGGCCGGACTCACGGTAGTTAATAAAATCAATACAAATCTTTTATTAAAGATCTACTCATACCATGGCTGAAATCATCTATTACTGTTGCTAGTTAGCCTCTCTTCTATAGTTGGGTAATGTTGTCTTGCCACTGTGTTTGCCATCTCTCCCAAGTGAAAAGAACACATTTTTTAAAAAAATTAATCACTCCAAGTTTTCAGGCCCAGGGGAGGCTCTCGCATTCTCCTCCTTCAATAGTCCCGTCCAGGAAGGGTGATCTTGTGGATAAATTCATCATACTTCACTTTGCCATTGGGTTCAATATGTGCTTCCCTGAAGAGATCATCCACTGCAATAAATCACATTTAATTTTTCAGTTTGGCTTTAGTGTTCCATTATAAAACAGTGAGTTTTTTGGGAACTGGAGCTCCCCTAAGGTCTTCCCTGAGCATGCAGTTGACTATTCCTATAGACCAGGAAGTAAACCAGTGAACAGAAAGGGACAACCCATCCCTGCACTCCTGAGACCCTTATTCCATTTTGAGCTAATCGGGCTTTCTGCAGGGGCAGGGAGTAGGGAGGTGTACTGGTAAGGATTCGGTCACTGATGCCACCGTGTGCTTTTTTTTTTTTTTTTTAAACAGTTTCGCTCTTGTTGCCCAGGCTGGAGTGCAGTGGCACAATCTCAGTTCACTGCAACCTCTGCCTCCCAGGTTCAAGCGATTCTCCTGCCTCAGGCTCCCGAGTAGCTGAGCTTACAGGCAAGTGCCACCATGCCCGGCTAATTTTTGTATTTTTAGTAGAGACGGGGTTTCACCATGTTGGCCAGGCTGGTCTTGAACTCCTGACCTCAGGTGATCCACCCGCCTCAGCCTCCCAAAGTGCTGTGATTACAGGCGTGAGCCACTGTGCCTGGCCCACCCTGTGCTTTTATTTTTATTTTTTCATGAAAATATGACCCCTGTGCCCGTATTTCTAGAATCCTTTGGCCTGGAGTTTTTACCTTCCGCAGCTCAGCCTGCAAACAGAGCGAACATCCTCCACAGTCCCAGGCTTCGGCCTGCTCCTCACTTGCCTGCCTTCTCCCCTAAGCCGGTGCTCCTCACCACCTCTGCCCCCACCCCAAGAGAGGACTTAGTGACAAGCACTGTCTGCTACCATCACCTCTAAAAAAAAAAAAAAAAAATGTTTGGGGGATGGGGTTTATATGAGAGAAAAATAAATCCAACTCTGTTGAGAGCTCACAGCATACAAAACAAAACTGCCATTGTTCTCCATCACTCCAAAAAAAAAAAAAAATCACTTCATTTGCTTGTTTCTTCTGGTTCTGGATTCCTGGGATAAAATAATAGCTTGTCCCAGGCGTTGGCAAGAGCCATTTCAGCTTGTATTCTCCACAATGGCCTCTTGGGGCCAACCTACCATGGCTCTTTAGCCTGTCCTCATCTCACTGCCCTGTGTCAACTTCCCAGGCCTGGACACCTTCCACACACACACCTCCGGTCAGTTAGAAAATATCCTGTGATTCTCTGCTTAACTATCCTTCTCGAAAGTATAATCACCATGCCTTGGCCTAAGCTGATAGTAGTTCTGAGTATTTATTGGGAGAATGTTGAGGACAGTATAATTCATCTCATTTTGTGGAGAAGTTTCCACAATCAGCCAGGTGGCTAAAACCATCCTGGGGGATAGGCCAACATCAGCTCCAGGGCCAGTCACTGCAGCCTTTTCCCATCTGGGCGAGGGACAGCACTTAGCCAGGTGCCAAGTCTGAGGACACCTGAGTAGAACAGCCTTTCACTCCATCTCACTTCAGAGACCCATAGAAAGCCAAAGTGCTAAAGTCAGCCCATCCCAGGCCTCAGGGGAAGGCTTCACCCACAGCCATTCCAAGGATGCTTTTTAAACTGAAAATTGTCTTTCTTTCGATCACCCAGAAAAAGGATTCCTGCTGCTGGTATCATTCTTCCCATCTCCAGTGGCAAGTGGGAGGGAAATCGGTGTCCCTGCTTGTCTGGAACACAGCAGTTTCTGTGAAACAGTCCTCTGCTGGTTATTAGAGATGTATGTGAGTCTGGGGCCGTGGCATTGCTTAGGACAGAGATCATTAACCACAAAAAGAAGGCCCTGCTCCCTCTGCTGACTCCACCTGCTGTCTAGAGGGCCAGGCAGTGTCCTGGGGGGAGTCTGGGAGGGAAGGATAACCCATGTCTTCCCTATCCATGTGAAAACAGCCACGAGAGGTGAGCCTGGAAAAGCTGGGTATGGAGACCCAGCCTGGTGCTGGGCGATTATTTATTTATTTATGGAGATAAAGTCTCATTCTGTCACCCAAGCTGGAGTGTAGTGGCGCAAGCTCGGCTCACTGCAACCTCCGCCTCCCGGATTCAAGCGATTCTCCTGCCTCAGCCTCCCGAGTAGCTGGGGCTACAGGCGCCTGCCACCACGCCTGGCTAATTTTTGTATGTCAGGCAATTTTTAAACTCTGCAGCAATTTTTAAACTCTCTGCACTGTGCCTTAATGGCGGTAGCTAAAATCTGAGCAGAGTGATTTGTAGAGTGGTAGCTCAGAGGGACCTGAGGGGTCACCTACTGTACCCTCATTTCCAGCAAGGAAAGCGAGGTGGGAGAAAGGTTAGGAGACTTGCCTGAGGTCTCCCGGCACCCAGGATTCAAACCACAACCTCAAACCCCTCCTCCAGTGGTTTACTGTGATTTAACCAGAGACGGAAAGTCCGTCATATTGAAGCCTCTTTCCAGCACCCACTTGTGGCCAAGCCCAGCTCTCCTGTCCAAACCACAGGCAAGCAGGGCAGCCTACCTAGAAACCCCAGGCTCTAAGGTCGGGGTCCCTGGCCTCGGGCAGAGGCAGAGCTGGCTGGCTGGCTGCTGCGAACATGGCAGGGCTAGGCAGGAGGGTCCGCAGGCTGGAAGAACAAAGGCTGTAAATGGCCTGGTGTGGGGATCCCCTTGACAGTGTACAAAGGGCCTTCCTAGAAGACCCCAGGCCTCGTCCTGCTCTGAGGCAGGACAGCCTGCTAGGCTGCAGGAAGGTGCAAGGCAAAGACCCCTTCTCATGGGGCTCTGGAACCAGGAACCCTGCCTGTCTCGGCAGTTCTCCAACTGTCCTGGCAAAGTTCCCTGTGGAGCCCCTTTCTGGAAGAGCTTAGAGCAGCCTGAGTTGGAAAGGGAGCAAAGCAGCACCTCAATTCGGAAACTCGACCTCAGCAGCAACTGCAGAGACTGCTGTGATGGGAAGAAGGGCAGGGATGTCTAGACCTGCCTTCACTCCTGCGCCGCTGCTCGGGAGCCGCTCACTCCCCCTGCTTCTTTATCAGTAGAAGCAGGCATTTGTGCTCCCAGGGGTGTCATGCACTAGATGAAGCCCCACAGTGAGAGCTTGAACATAGGGGGAGACCAGACTGCACGCTCCAGCTGCTCTGCCCTGTGGGTTCCGAGCTGGGTTTCCCCTAGGCTGTCCCTTCACCCTGGCAGAATTCTCCCTGCGCCCTTCCAGCCCCTCTGGTTCTTCCCCACACCTAGTGTGGCATCTGCTCACAGTCTCCTGCGCGCGCATCAACAGAGGTGGTCTGTACCACCCTGGTGGCATCAGCTAGGCTTTGGTGCCCTCCTTCCAACTCCCTAACCCCCTCCGACTGTTGGGAGACAGGACCCAGCCTGTTACCTTCCTTGTGGGTGAGCTTCTCCCCCAGACTCATGAGTTTTGACCGCAGGTCGGACGCCATGATGTAACCTTTCTTCTCCTTGTCCGCCATCAACATGGCTAGAAGAATTTCTTTCTTTGGGTCTTCTTGTTTTATTTGCATGTGCATAATGGTCAGAAAAGTGGAGAAATCCAGCTCTCCATTTCCATCTAGGAAACCCGCAAACACAGCAGAGTGAGCAGAGGGAAAAAGACTCCTAGGAAGCCAGCTGGCCTCCTGCTGGACCTACACAGCCGGTTCAAGGTCAACTGAGCAGGGAACGCCAGGATGTGGCAGTGGTCACAGTGAAGAGGATGCATCCCCTCCCACCGAGTTCCCACGACGGGTCCCTCACTGGACTGGACATTCTTCATTTCAGCAACGTCCTCAGTGACGATGCTTATCATCACCCCAAAGCTCAAGGAAGTGGGTTCCCATCCACAGATGGAGGACTGGGCTCCTCTGCTCCCTTCTAGCGCTTCCCTCCTGCCCTGAACTGGAGGGAAACAGGTCCATGTGTGCATTCCACCTTTGACAGCCACCACAATACATCTACCAGGATGGATCAGCACCCCCACCTGGGGCCTCAAGCCTCAGTCCCAGGCTGGGCTGCTCATCTGCCTTCCCCTCACTGCAGTCTCCATCCCAGCCCCTCCTCCACGGGCCCTGGCTGGGATGTAACTGCAGGAAATCAAAACTTCCCCGGACTACAACTTCCTGTTTGGAGGGGACAGAAATCAAGGAAACCACCACCCCTTTGGAGCTGGACATGGGGGATCTCAGGTATCAGACCACTGAGCAACCCACCGCCAGGCTGCAGGCCTTCAGAGGCCCACCTGGGCCCAGCGTGGCCTGCCCCAGGGCGGGCTCCCAGCGCAACTGCAGGCATCCTCTAGTGGGGCCTCTGGTAACCCTAGCAGATGGTGGTGACCCCCCTGAGATGAGGAAGCTGGTGACCTGAGACTGAGCAGCAGCCTATGGGCTCCAGGTCAAGTGCTATTCCCAGCGGATGCCCTTCCCCTGCGCCAGTCCCTCCTTCCTGAGTGTCCAGCCCCCAATGCAAACAGCAACCCCAGGCTCTGAAACTACTTTTTTTCTTAGAAAAAACAAAACAAAACATAAAACTTGTTTCTGATTATGAAAAGCTGTATATGTTCTCATTGTTGAAAATACAGGAAACAACAATAAAAGGAATAAAAATCACCCATAATCCCATTACCAGAGAGAACCACTTGGTAACATCTTGGATGGGTTTTCTTTCAGCATTTTTTTTCTAGCAATAGTTTTTCTAAAAACTGTTGCATAGTTTTTAGGTCAGTCTTTGATATCAGAAGAATTGGGTACTAATCCTGATGCTATCATTGGCTCAAGAACTTAATGGCTGTAAACCTTGATCTTTGCTTGTAAAATGGAGTTAGGAGAAAGCTGGGCGCAGTGGCTCAGGCCTCTAACCCCAGCACTTTGGGAGGCCGAGGCAGGCAGATCACCTGAGGTCAGGAGTTCGAGACCAGCCTGGCCAACATGGCAAAACCCCATCTCTACTAAAAATGCAAAAATTAGCTAGGCGTGGTGGCAGGCACCTGTAATCCCAGCTACTTGGGAGGCTGAGGCAGGAGAATCACTTGAACCTGGGAGGCAGAGGTTGCAGTGAGCCGAGATCTCACCACTGCACTTCAGCTTCTCGGTGACAGAGCAAGACTCTGTCACCCCTCAAAAAAAAAAAAAAGTTAAGAGAATGCCTACTTCATAGGGTTTTTGGAGCTAAGCACATGACAAATACTCAACAAAGGGAAATGTTTCTATAAAACAACATGGGATCGCTGTCAGCGTGATTTTTCTCTGGGTTTGATAAGTCTGTTGGAACACCTAGATCCCGAGGTCTGTGAGATGGGGTATCACTGGTTGCTATGAGGATTCCAGGAAGCCCAAGTGAGGTACGGCACTCCTGGTCTGGGGCTGCCACAGCTGGGTCCCCAGGAGGCCTCCCTGCCACCTGCCCCTCAAACTGCTGAGCTTTTCACACCTCTGCTGTCTGCACCCACCTGCTGGGCCCCTCCCCTCTCCCCGTTGTTCCCACCACCACTCACCTATCCCGTGGGTCTGCAGGTGCCGCTGCACCTCCCCTGGCGTCGGGCTGGCCCCCAGGCACCTCATGGCCACCATGAGGTCAGTGGCTTTTATCTTCCCCCTCTGCTGCTTGTCATACAGGGAGAAGCATTCCTTGTACTCTGCACACGGCCCAGAGGGAGGGTCAGCAGTGTCTGGTCACTCTCCGCCCATGCCGCCCTCCCCATCCTTAGTCTCTTCTCCCTCTTTTCCCCTTCCTTTTGCCTACTCCCTCCATCCCTCTCTCTCCTCCCAAGGGTGCTAGATACAGCAAATGAAAATACAAGACTGCCAAGTTAAACTGAATTCAGATAAACACTGAATATACTTTTATTGTATGCCCCAAATTTTGCATAGGACATATACTTCTATTGGAAAAGTATTTGTTGTTTGTCTGAAATTCTAATTTAACTGGGTGTCCTGTATTTTATCTGGCTCCCCTTCCCTTTCTCCCTACTCCCTCCCTTCCTTCTCCCTCCCCCTCCCTGCCAACCCACAGGACTGGAACTCCCAGGACAGTGCCCCTCCAGGGCCCACAGGGGAGAGCAGGAACCCACAGCAAGGTGTCCAGACCCCCAGGGGACCTCTGCAAACACAACTTTTCTGGACAATGGGAATAATAAGGCCTCAGGATTACTGTGAGAGCCAGAAATCCCAGGAGGCCTGCCAGAGAGTGGCCTTCATATGATGATATTATCATCATCATCAGAGCTGGGGCATTTCTGAGCCTATTGCCCCTGCCCTGGCCTCCAGGCTGCTGAACCCTCAAGCTGTCCTTGGACTCGGGCCCTGGTCCTGTTCTTAGAGACTTCAAAGGGTCCTGCTGGGAAATTCTCCCAGGGTCTGAAGCCCTTTCTCCTTCGGTACTTGGTGGAGGTGGAAGGCAGCCGGAGCTAAGGCTCCCCTAAACCCACAGACTCCCGGCCTGACACAGCCATCCCATGGGCTCCCGGCCCTGGGAAGCCCAGGAAGGCCAGCTGGGAGTTCAGGAAAAGTCCCTGGACCGCACTGACTGAGCATCTGATTTAGGGGTAGGTGGGGCTGCCATCATGACAGGGAGATTCTCGTCCAGCCCAGACGAGGCACCCGGGCCTGTGGGTGGAGCCGTGGACACACAGTGGCCTGGCGCTGGCCCTCCCAGGCTGGGGCTCAGGGCTCTGTTCTCTCTCCTGCTTCTCACACCACCCAGGTAGGTCCTTAGAGGCCTGGACACTAATAGCCCCTTAGCTGATGACAGCAACAATGACAATTCACGTTGCTGAGCACTCCACCCCCAGGCCCTCGCTTCATCCCCGCAACCCTGTGATGCGCCCCCTCATATTCCCATGTGCGGACAGGACATTGAGGGCTGGAACACTGAGAGCCTGGCTGTGGGCAACTCTGCCCACCAGGCCACACTGCCTTCGGTTCCAGGGCAGACACCACTGAGTGCAGCAGGGTGAGGGAGAGGATGCAGAAGGAGCCCCCCAAATCCCCAGCCCAGACCAGGGGTCCCTTCATATTCCCTAATGAAGGCACTCAGGCCTCCCTGGTAGGATTTCAGGGGGGTCACTAAAGACAGGCAGATTGCCACGTACCATTTAGAGACAAATTCGTGGCCTTTGTGGAGAGACTGAGAGGAAACCCCCAGCCCCGCACAACTGCCCTTTCAGAACATTCCAGAGCCTGAGCTTCCGAAGGGGCAAACCAAAGTCAGGACCAGGTGGCAGGGGCCGAAAAGGCCCAGGGGAAGCAGGGCCAGAGCCTGGCCTAAGACCCCAGCTTTGGTTCCCATAAAACCCAATTGCCTGCAAGAGGGCTCAGTGCCAGAGGGGACAATGCCATCACCTCACGTCAGGGGGACAGAGAGAGGGCTGCCCCAATCACAGAGCTTAACCTTAGCACTACAGGGGGTACCCCTGGGGACCTCTCATGGCCACCCTCACCTTGTCTTTCTGTCTGGGTTTGCCCTTGGGTGAGGGTGGGCCCAAGGCCCACTGCTCTCCCTGCCTGACCTGTGCTGGAAGGTGCTCATCACACCCTTGGGGTCCAGAATCAGCCTGGATCTGCAGATGGGGGCACTTCACTACTCCCCGACAAGCCCTGTCAGTCACTGGGGGCCTGTGGTCCTTGCCAGCAGCAGGGCCAGGGCTCAAATAGAGGCCCACCTCCTCACAAACCTTCAAATCAGATACGTGCTGTCTCCCTGCCTCAGATGCCTTTAAAGACCTGGAAGGCCACATCTGAACTTTGCATTCCTGCACTGGAACAAGACAACAGGGTGCTGGAGACCCAGCTGGGCTTCCCGCTGGCCCCTTCCTCCACCATCTCTTCACTCTCCCTCCTCACCTCCTGGCTCTCCTTCCTGCTTTTTCTCCTGCCAGGTTGGCCCTCTAACATACTAGCACATATATTTCACCACGTTCCCTCCCTCGATGGTGACCCCCCGTGAGGAAGGGATTTTCGTCTTTGAGTTCACTGTTGTATGTAGCTCTAGTGCCTGGAACGGGGCTGGCACAAAGAAGGGACACAAACATTTGTTGAATGAAAGGATTAATTGGGTTAAATGAATTGGATTAAAAATCCCCTTTAAGTCTTCTCTTTGAAAATGCAAATCCCCCAGGACAAGAAAGAGACCTGTGCAAGGCCTAGGATAACACCAGCTGTGCTGGATGTTTAACCACCAGATCTGATCATAAATGTACTTGTGTCCTCTGCACTGTACAAACATAAAGGATGTGTAGCACACAATTTACAAATAATACAGAAATGTACACTATTCTTTATTATAAATTCCATCTAGGGCTGGGTGCAGTGGCTCACGCCTGTAATCCCAGCACTTTGGGAGGGCGAGACAGGAGTATCGCTTGGGCCCAGGAGTTCGAGACCAGCCCGGACAATATAGTAAGACCTCATGTCTACAAAATATTTACCAATGTTTTGTGTGTGGTGGTGCATGCCTGTAGTCCCAGCTACTCAGAAGACAGAGGTGGGAGAATCCCTTGAAGTCTGGGTGGTGAAGGTTGAAATGAGCGGAGATCATGCCATTGCACAGAGCAAGACTCTGCCTCAAATAAATAAATTCCATCTAGCCACTTGATTACCACAAGTAAGTTTTGCCAACTTTTTTTTTTTTTTTTTTTTGAGAGAGTTTTGCTCTTGTTGCCCAGGCTAGAGTGCAATGGCACAATTTCAGCTCACTGCAGCCTCCACCTCCCAGGTTCAAGTGATTCTCCTGCCTCAGCCTCCCAAGAAGCTGGGATTATAGGCATGTGCCACCATGACCGGCTTTTTTTTTTTTTTTTTTTTGAGACAGAGTCTCGCTCTTGTCGCCCAGGCTGGAGTGTAGTGGCTCAATCTCGGTTCACTGCAACCTCCGCCTCCTGGGTTCAAGTGATTCTCCTGCCTCAGCCTCCTGAGTAGCTGGAATTACAGGTGCCTGCCACCACACCAGGCTAATTTTTGTACTTTTAGTAGAGATAGGGTTTCACCATGTTGGCCGGGCTGGTCTCAAACTCCTGACCTCAGGTGATCTGCCTCCCTCAGTCTCTCAAAGTGCTGGGATTACAGGCATGAGCCACTGCACCTAGCCAGTTTTGTATTTTTAGTAGAGATGGGGTTTCACCATGTTGGCCAGGCTGGTTTCAAACCCCTGACATCAGGTGATCCACCTGCCTCGGCCTCCCAAAGTGCTGGGATTACAGACGTGAGCCACTGCACTCGGCCCAAGTTTTGCCAACTCTTATATCCATTGCCAATCTATAGTTTCGATTCAACCATGATTTGACAAATGAAGCTGCGCGCCAATGAGTGCGATTCTTTTTCGAATGAATGAATGGTCATTAAACCTGATGTGATCTACTGTTAAACTATTTCTCACCCTTTTACCAAATACATTCATTAAATTGAAACTTCTTTCAAATCTCCATCTCCACTGATCACAATAGGGCTGTCTTTTTAACTTTTTGTACAGATAGATGTAGGGATTGAAACACGTTTGATCCTGTATTATTTAATAATGGCTGGCTTTAACATCCTGCTTGCAAAATTCCTAAAACTATGGCTCTTGCTAGCTGTAGTGAGCCAGCCCCAGCCCACATGTGGGTGACACCTGGCTGTGCCTGGCCCAGCGTCCAGCATGTAACTGACATCATTCCCCTCTGTCCGTGGCTCGCAGCAGCCTGGTAAGGTGGCATATCCTACTTCATAGGTGAGAAAACCGAGGCTCAAGGGTGATTAGGCTTCAGGTCTGCTGCCCCCAAAGCCCCTGTTCTTCCCACTTCGCTAGGCCACCCCGTCCAGTCTTTCACACACTCATTAAACACTGGTGGCCACTTTCTTGGTGTCAGATACTGGGATACAAAGAGAATTTACCTTCTTCCCTTCTGGGAGCTTTGGCTATCCCAGGAGGGAGGGTCAGTGAGCCTCAAAACCAGGCATGGGTGGGAGGATGCTGAGGCTGAAGGCTGGACTCCAGCCCTCAGTCCACCATTCATTATCACCGTTAGACCTGGACAAGAGGGCGCTGCCCCGGGCCCTGTGTTTTAAAAGTCCCTGCTCCTGCCCTGGCCCTCCTCTTGGGATAAAGAGTTCCAGGGTTCTACGTGGAGGTGCCCACCTGGAGCTCACAATTCCTGCCCCTCTAGACCAAGCTCGGAATACCCAGAACTGTGCAACTCCTGCCCAGGTAACCCTAACCCCACTTGGCTGGGCTCTCAGGACCCTACCCTGGATCACAAGGGCCCGAGGTGCCTGTAATTTTATCTCCAGTGGTCAGCAAAGGACTCACTGAGAAGGCGATGTTTCAGCAAAGACCTGGAGGAATGGGACGCCTCGGGGGACTCTCAGGCCCATTGACGTCCACTGTTGAGACAGGTTTCAGGGTCACAACCTCAAGCAGCAGCTGGCTGTGCCTCCTGGGCCTCTCCTGCCAGGTGCAGGGGGGCTGCAACCATGAGGCTCCCCTGGCTCAGGTCTGGGCCCCCAAGTTCTTTGTAACCCAACTCTTTGCTCTTGGCCTTCTGGAAATAGAACCCTGCACGGTGTGAAACTGAAGCCTGGTCGAGGGCTGGCAGAGTAGGGGACCCAGGGAATAAAGTGCTCACGCCCAAACCAGTCTTGATGCCAGGGCAAAGGGGGCTCAGTGGACCCTCCATTTTACAGATAGGGAGACTGAGGCACAGACAGTAGACGCATCCTGCCAGAGAGTGCAGACCTGGCCTCTGTTCTGTCTCAATTACAAAGCCCCTCCTCTTTCCCTGCTGCCAGCCATAACTTTAATGGTCTCTCTCTCCATCCCCAGTCCCCTCAGTCCCCAAATCCAACTGGTCAGGTTCTGGAGGGAAACCTAGTAAGTTCTGTCTTAGCGCCCTGGCTTGTAAGTCACACTGACAAGTATAAAGCCACATGTCTATTTTGGAGGCTTACCCCCAACCCCCACCCCGCCAACGGCAGCCTCCCTGCAGCTCTTGGCCGTGGATGGGCCCAGCTCTCCCCCAGCCACCTTCCTTCCCACCAAGAAAACATGAGCAGAGCAAATTGCCTAATGAGACCCATATTTTGCTGAGTTGCTAATCAAAGAACAAACCCAACCTACCATTAATTTGGTCTTGGGAAAGAAACTTGGCCTGCAGCAGAGAAAGGAAAACAGTCAGGGGAGGGCTCCACCTGAGGTTCACGCCCCCCAGCCCTGGCCAGGCCGACACAGACCCTCACACTCACCATTCTGGGGCCTCGGCTGCTACCCGTGGGCTTGCTGCTCCCAGAACCGCGTTCAGTTCCCTTTCCTCCAGCCTCAAGTCCAAAGTCTGCCAAGCTGGGTGGAGGCCCGGGTAATAAATGCTCGGCTGCCATGGAGACCAGGCCCGACGCCACCAGGGTCAGATTCCAGCTTCCTGAGCACAGCTCATGACCCGCCACCTGGGCAGGTTGGATTTTTGAGGAAATGGGGCTGCAGAAGGCTCTCCCTGGGCTCAGAGTCTCTGCCTCCAGAAGCCGAAGCAAAGGGACAAATGCCAGTGTTTCTTCCTGGGAGCCCTGGACTCCAGGAAGGGGTCTTCTCTCTCTCTCCTGGGACTCGGCGGGGATGCCATCAAGCCCCTACTAGAGTTGGGCACTTTACACCCCGGGTCGTATTGAAGGCTCCTCACACACCATCTTGTAGGAGGAAGGGAACCCTTCCAAGACGGCCCAACTCAGAGATGGGCACCGGGGCCCGCAGGCTTGGGGCTCGGTATTGCAGGGATACAAGCTTCGGTGCTCTCAGGCTGGGATTCAGTCCTCCCCATCTGCTGACTTGCTGAGTGACCGGCGACTCATTCTACCTCAGTCTGTGCCTCAGTTTCCTCACCAGCTGAATTACAGGGCAGCTGGCAAAATCAAGTGGCCAGCGCACAGCCAGTTCCCAGCCTGTGCCAGTTCAGTTCCCACCTTCTGAGGACTTTAAGGGTGGTGGAGGGGCCTGAGCCGGGTCTCCAGCCCCACCGCAGGCTCCTCGGGGGCTTGGGGTGAGGCCTCTTAGTGCCGGTTACCCTGGCCAGGAAGGCTCCCCTTTTCTTCCTTCCCTTCCTCTCTCCACCCTCAGCCCCACCCCTTCCGCAGAAGCTGCTGACTCCCAAGTCTTCAGGAGTTTGTGCTGCTCCCCTCCCCCACATAGGAGGAAATGGGGGCAGGGTGTGAGGCCTCCCCAGCTTCTTCCCCTTGAGATCCCATTTCCCTGTTTGGGGCGTGAGGCTTTTGTCCACAGCTGAGTCTATGAGGCTCTACAAGTAGGTGTGGCTGCACAGGTGTGCCCTACACAAAGGCCCCCAGCCCAGGTGCGAGTGGTTGCTGGCCAGGGGCTGCACTGCCAATAGGAAGGGGGGCATTGTGCCACTTTGCACACAGGCGCATAGATGGGAGGGGCTGCCTGTGCCCCACTCTCCCCTCCCCGCTCCTTTCCTGACCGCCTGTGTGTGGAAAGTGTGCTTTTCCCCCAAATCACATCCCCAGAATCGCTTTACACCTGTTTCTAGACCCAGAGAATTTTAGCTGGGGACTCCGACTCCTCCCTGTCAGAGTTTGAGGCTCCCCCTCCCAAACCCCGTGGCAGGGATAAGAAGAGGGAAGGCTGCCTCTGTGCAGAGGATGGAGAGAAGGACATCAAGGAAAGTCACTTGGGACTCTGGAAGCCTGAAGGCGGCCAGGCCAACACGCTCCCTCTGAATCCCCTTGCCTGTGGGAAGGGGCTCCAGAAGAGATGAGGTGCCTCCTTGGAGTTAGGCCAGTGTGTGTGCTGGGGTGCCCCGGCCAACTCCCTCCTTATGTGTGTAGGTGTCTCCAGGGGGTGACGCACAGATGGAAAACACCAGCGTGGGGCAATGGCTGCGTGAGGGTTCACGATACAGCAACTCACCATGCTGCAGGGCGCACCGTGTGTGCTACACCTCAGCACGAAAGGGAGAAAAGACAAAAAACACCTCCAACACCACTTGGGGCTGTGACTGTATTTACTTCATTCTTGAATCCCGCGTCCCCGTGGCTGGGGGCTGACACATCCCTGGGCACCACTGTGACTTCCTGTGGGTCCCTTCCCTTCTGTCCCCAACTCTGTAGACCCCCCACGGGAAGGGTCCTAGGTAGGGGGAGGTTCCTACTCCCTCGAAACCCTGGGCCACTCTGTCAAGGCAAAGCCTCTGGGCCCAGCACCTTGTAAAGGCTTTGATGAGAGGAGCTCTGGCTTTTGCTCAGGGCCTTTGGCACCCCACCCCCCAGCCCCCAGGAATGCAGGCGCTCAAAGCCTGTGGCTAGGCTGCCCGAAGCGCGTGCCACAGTTCTTCTGGAGTGGGAGCAGGGGGACAGAGCTTTGGGTAGAGGAGGGTCACCTGCAAAGCTGGAATGCCAGGGGAGTGGGCGGTGCCTCCAGCTCCTGGGGGCCAGGTTGTCTCCACACCTCATGGGCCTGAGCCTGGGCGGGGGTCTGGAGTGCACATAGCCCCCAGGCAGGGAGAGGGCAGTGACAGGACAGAGCCACTCATCTGTCCCAAAGCTGCACCCAAGGGGTGTCAGCAACCCCAACCTACTGACCTACTTTGGGACCACAGGCCCATCTAGTGCAAATGAGGCCCAGAAAGGAGAAATGCTTTGCTCAACAGCCACAGTAGGCTGACGTAACCTATGTAATGTAGGGTCAGGGTGGGCCTGAGGGATGAGCCAGGTGGTGGGTAGGTGACACACCAGGTCCCCTCCTGGCCTCTGCCCCACCCAGCCCTCTCCTGCACGGCTACCAGAAGATGTCCGGGAAGAAAAGACCAGCCCTGAGCAGGGAGTGTGGTCAGGTGCAGAGGAGGGCAGGGGCCCGGATCCTGGCCCAGAAACACTAAAACAGAATCCGATCCTGAGATGATCCAAATCAAACAGAAACTTGACGGAAATAGTAGAGTCTGAAAATGATGCACTCTGCGCACACATATACAAGACACACACACACGACACACACACACAAATCTACACACACACACACACACACGAATCCACGCACATAAGGCACACCCCACTCATGCTCTCGGTCTCTGGTTACACACCCACACCACCCCCACTCCTGTATTCAGATGCCCTCCATGGCCCACCTCCCACCCAGCAGAGCGCCAGAGCCTGGTGCCAGGGACTCAGTGCCGACTGCTGACGTGAAGGGTGTAGAAAGCCCAGGGCTCAGGGACGTAGATGACACCCGGGTACTTCTTCCTGAGAACAGGGTCATTCCACAGCCAGGCGACCCAGAGCGCCACAAGCAAGAGGCTCAGTGCGAAGGAGGAGAAGAGGAAGAGGCCGTTGCTGTCCAGGAAGAGGCGCTTGCGCTTCTGGTGCAGGACGAGGGCCAGCATGGCGAAGAAGGTGAAGATGAAGAGGATGAAGATCTGGCCCTCGGTGACCAGGTACCTGGAAAGGCCAGGGGTGAGTGAGGCAGCTGCCGTGGCAACCCCGTCCTGCCTGGCATCCCTCCCTGTGTGCGAGAGCCAGGCTGCCCTCCAGGCAGGCAGAAGAGTCCTCTGGTGCCAGGGCTCAGTGAACTATGCCACTCTAAGCCACAGCCCACGGGCAGCATATTGATTTAGCTGGTATAGTTACTGTTTTTTAAATGTTGAGTTTGTTGCCAATATTTAAATAACAGAATACCTACAAATGTATATTTCTGGCCTCTCTGGTCACATTGTTTATACTTCCACACAACAAAAACTGACTAGAGGAGAAAGCAACAAACAATTGCCACTACGACGGCAGCCACCCTTGTGGCAGGACGCCGGGGTAAGAACCAGCAGGAAGCGCTCCCCTAACGTCTTTCCCGCTCACTGTAGCTGCCACCCATTCTTTTTAATCCCCAGAGAGCATACAGATGAGCCCCAGTGGGCCATCTCAGCCACACAGGGGACAGGCCGGGGAGAGGATCTAGAGCTGGCCCAGGAAAGGAGGCCCTTTTCATTTTGAGGGAGGCCTCCCATCAGAGAAGGGTCCAGTCCTGCCCCCACCCTGTCCTTCCCATGATACCCACAATCCCAGGGGGACCTGTCTCCAGGGCAGAAGTGACAGATGAGGGCTAGGAGACTGGCTGAGGCCTAAGTCCTCTGCAATGGGAAGAAGAGAGAGCCAGAGGGAACAAAGACCCCAGGCCAGAAGCCCCTACGCCATGAAACCCCCCAGTCTGGCCTCGCCATAGTGCTTTACATTTGACAAAGCCCCTCTCTGTCCTCAGCATCCTCATCATCTGAGAGGAAGACAGGCAGGTACCATCATCCCCACTTCACAGAGGCGGAAACCGCAGCCCACTACAGGGCTTGGTGTCGGAGGTGGGTTGTACCGGCCCCAGGGCAACACTGGGGTTCTTGAGATGGGGCACAGAGCGAGAGGGGCTTGAGGATGGAGACAGACTGTGCAACCTCGCCCTCTCCTCCCACCTCCCTGCCACACCCAGGCCTGGGCTTCATGGAAACAAAGAGGCCACCACAGGGCATTGTCACAGTCCCCACTAGACACAAGAAGCACGGACCCAGAGAGGGCCAGTCTCCCCAGGGCCACACAGCAGGTCCATTGGCAAGTGCAGAATTTTGCTGCCGTGGCTCTCTCAGTGCCCCTGCCTCTGCCCCCATGCTGATGTCCACTCACCAGTAGTACAGGCCACTGGGCGCCACCAGGAGCAGGGCAGGCCCTGGCATCAAGCTCTCAGCTTTAGAGGCAGTAAAGCAGCCGCTGAAGTACATGAAGAGGATGAGGAAGAAGGGGATGTACCTGTGGCAGGAAGGCCAGTGTCTTAGAGGCCTGCTCAGCGGCCCTCTTCCCCACCACCTCCGCACCCGCTCCCATGCGGTCTCATGGAGTACCACGTCACGGTTTACAAAACGCCTAGCCTGGGTGAGAGGCGCTCCTCTCCACCCGACCTTGCCTGTGCTGGGCGTCAAAGGTGGGACAGAAACAGAAACAGGAAGGCAAGGCATGTGTGAGTCAGAGGCCCAGAGGCGTCCACACCGCCCAGGGCACCTCACTCACTCCGTGGGGGTAAGGGGTGTCTGGGGGGTTGTCTGTCTCATGCACCGCAGACACCAGCAGCCCAGCACCACACTAGCCTGGAGACAGAGGCACCTCCCGGGCTGAGGATGGAGGTCGACATGTTAAAAAAGAGAACAGCACCTGCGGGGGCCTCTTGGTGAAGCACTGCACCCACACTCAGCACACAGCCCCACCCCCACCTCAGACACCTCACCCCAAAATACTACCCTCTCCCCTCTCCACACACCGGCTCCCTTTCTCCCACCTGTGCTGACTTTCACCGGTATACCCGCCTGCCTCTTCTCACCCACACCCACTTCCTGCTGGGGCTCCAGCTCTCTGTTCCTAGCCCCTCCACCCTTCCCTAACCTTCTGTGGGAAGAGGCTCTGGAAAAGGCCAGGGAAAGATGGCAGGAGGCCTGTCCAGGGACCCTGGACCAGCTGAGCCAGGAGGATTGACATTGCAGGGCCCGAAACACCCTGGAAACGCCCGTGCAGGGTGCGTGTGCTGTGAGCACCAATTCAGGAGTGAGCCGGATCCAGGGCTGGCCCTCACCTCCCAGCTGCAGCCTTCGGAGCCCTCCTCCCTTTGGCCTCAGTTTCTCCTGGGTAAGATGGGAGGTTGGAACAGATGAAGGCTCCCAGCCTGGGCCCGGGATCTCCTGAGGCTGAGACCACATTTCTGAGGTCTCCCCAGACTGAGGGACGGGGTAGGTAGGAAAAGGTGCCCCTCTGGGAGTTCTGAAGAAGGGGGAGCGCAAACAGCACGCCCCTCCTCAGCCTGATCCAGCTGGCTCCCCGCAGCTTCCTCCACTCCCAAAGAGCAGGCCCGACACGGGTGGGGGTCCCTGGCTGTGCCCCCACCCCCCGCCATCACCATCTGGGGGTTGTTTATCAGGGACGCGTCCTCCTCCCCCACCCTCAGGGCTCAGGCTTGGCGAGGAAGGACCAAAGCCGCTCGCTGCCCTCTGCTGGCCGCAGCGGGCACTGAGGGCTGGGCGGGGGTGGCAATGCTGGGGGGGATGCTGGCTGGAAGCCGGGGCCTGGAGCCTGGGACAGCAGCTGGGTCTCCCGGGCAACCTCGGGGACAACTTCACTGGAGGTTGAGCTCACAGCGCCTTTACAGGGGATGAGACTCAACACATGGAGACCTGCAGCCCAGACAGCCTTGCTCAGTGTGTCCCTGAGCCAGCGACAGAGCTAGCCGGTAGTTGGGGCCCCTGGGATAGACAGATGGGTCCATCACTCACCACATGCAGTGACCCAGGTACTCATCATAATAGTAGAGCAGCTCAAAGGAGTCGATCTGAGGGAGGCACGGGCAGGGCAGAGTCAGGGGGGATGTCGATGTCAGTCCAGGGAGGTGCTGGGGCCCCAAGCATCCCCTCTGACCATCCTTCTCCCAGTCCCAGGCCTCCCCCACTGCCTTATTCCCTACCCGGGGCCTCGCCCTCTGTTACAGGGGCCCAGGTGGGAGGCAGTCTGTGCACCACTTCCTAAGAACACTTGAGCATCCTAGCTTGGTGCAGGCGACGGTGCCCTCACCTAGCAGAATGCCTTTGGTGGAAGGACAGGTGCGGCGAGGGGTGGGGGCCATTTCTTCAGCCTCCCAGGACAGACTGTGCTCCTAGGGCTTACAGGCAGGGAGCAGGAGGTGGCCTCACCAGCGTCTCCGGCTTGAGATTCTTGATGATGGGGTTCTCACGGACAGACAGGTGGTGCTGGTAGCCACTGAAGAGCAGGCGGTGGTTGACAGAGTCGCCCACCAGGTGGATGCTGGCACCCATGATGAAGATGATGATGCTCACGTAGGTGATGGAGCGTGGCAGGGTGCGGGGGGACCGCTCGATGAGCTGGGGTTCAGAGTGGGGTTGGCAGCATGACCCCACCTCTGTCACAGCATGTGACACCCTCTGCTTCCCCCCTCACACCTGGGGTGGGATGGACGCTTCCAGCTGGAATGTCACTCCAAAAAGTGGCTGGTCCCTTTAGCAGGCCAGCCCAGCCTCCAGATCCTCCCGTGACCCCTATGAACCCAGGAGGGAATGCGGAGCAGCACCCCCCGCTGACTTTACCCAGGGAGCAAAAAGACCAGAGGGCCCAACTCCTTTCCCAAAGTCACACATGAGCTGTAGGCTGGAGGGGACAGCCCAGCCTTCAGTGCAGGAGTCCAGGCTCAGGCCCAGCCCTCCCACTGTCCCTGGCTGTGTCCCTGGGTGGCCGGCCCAGCCTGCTGAAGCCACCTTCTGATTTCTGAGTGGTCCCAGCAAACATGAAGAAAATGTCAGGGATGGGGGCAGGTGCTTCTGAAATGCCACTGTTTAACTGAAAACACACCAGAGTTCTGAGATTATACCCCTCCTACTTCTGGAGATTTGAAGTATCTTTCTTCAATACAAAAGGATGGTGATAGTAAATGGTGATACAGGCTGAGCATCCCTTATCTGAAATGTTTCAGATTTCAGATTTTGGAATATTTGCATATACACAATGAGATATCTTGGGAATGCATATGCAAGTCTAAACATGAAATTCATTTCTTTCATTTTTCTTTGAGACAGGGTCTCACTCTGTCAGTCAGGCTGGAGTATAGTGGCTCAAGAGATCCTCCCACCTCAGCCCCCAGAGTAGCTGGGACTACAGGTGTGCACCATTATGCCCAGCTAATTTTTAAATTTTTTGTAGAGATAGGGTCTCACTATGTTGCCCAGGGTGGTCTCAAACTCCTGGCCTCAAGCAATCCTCCTGTATCAGCCTCCCAAAGTATTGAGATTACAGGTGTGAGCCACCTTGCCTGGAAAAATTCATTTATATTTCCTATATACTTTACATACACAGCCTGAAGTTAATTTTATATAACATTTTAAATAATTTTGTACATGAAACAAAGTTTGTGTTAAGTACGTATGTGTAGAATTTTCTTTTTTGAGACGGAGTGTTGCTCCATCGCCCAGGCTGGAGTGCGGTGGTGGAATCTCGGCTCACTGCAACCTCTACCTCCTGGATTCAAGTGATTCTCCTGCCTCAGCCTCCCAAGTAGCTGGGACTGCGGCGCATACCACCGCACCTGGCTAACTTTTTTGTATTTTTAATAGAGATGAGGTTTCTCCATGTTGGCCAGGCTGGTCTCGAACTCCTGACCTCAAGTGATCTGCCTGCCTTGGGCTCCCAGAGTGCTGGGCTTATAGGCGTAAGCCACCATGCCAGCCCTAAGTTTTTTGTATTTTTTTCTTTTTCTTTTTTTTGAGATGAAGTCTCGCTCTCTTGCCCAGGCTGGAGTGCAATGGCGTGATCTTGGCTCACTGCAACCTCTACCTCCCGGGTTCAAGTGATTCTCCGGCCTCAGCCTCCCAAGTAGCTGGGACTACAGGTGCCTGCCAGCATGCCCGGCTACTTTTTTTTGTATTTTTAGTAGAGATGGAGTTTCACCATGTTGGCCAGGCTGGTCTCGAACTCCTGACATCAGGTGATCCGCCCGCCTCAGCCTCCCAAAGTGCTGGGATTACAGGCATGAGCCACTGCGCCTGGCCAATTTTTTCTATTTTTAATGGAGACGGGGGTTTCACCATGTTGGCCAGGCTGGTCTTGAACTCCTGACCTCAAGTGATCCACCCACCTCAGCCTCCCAAAGTGCTGGGATTACAGGCTCCAGCCACCGCGCACGGCCGAGTTTTCTACTTATAGTATCATGCCAGTGCTTAAAAAATTTCAGACTCCTTTGGAGCATTTCAGATTTCAGATTTTTGGATTAGGGATGCTCAAGCTATAGTCGTTTTAAAGCCCTTACTTGGCAAAGTGCAAAGCCAGCAGTTCCTGCTCGTGCTCCCAGTGACATCTCAGGGCTCTCCAGGGTGGAGGATGGAGTTCAGCTGCTGCTGCTGCCTCTCCTGCCACCTGGCTTCTTCCTCTCTTCCCAGTGGGTCCTTGACCTCTCCCTGGACCTCCAGTCACTTCTGCCTCAGCCTCCCCAAATGTTTTACGGTTTCCCAAGCACAGCCTTGTCTTTAGGTCCTTCTACCTGAACACATCTCTGCTTCCCCCACTGGCACGCCAGGCTGAGGCTCAAATCAAAAGCCCTTTCTTGGGGCATATTTTCCATCCCTCCAGGCCACCGGCAGCTCCGCCTTCCCCGGGCCCCAGGCCCTGGACATGCTGCTCTGTCACAGCCTTCACCCCCCAGCAGCAGGCAGGAGCGTGCTTGAGTCAGGACACAGGGCTTAGCATCACCTTCCTGCCAGGTGTGCAAAGAATGGGGATGACAGGAAAGAGTGGGGGCCCTGGGACAGTACCTTGAGCAAGAGAAAGGGCGTGATGACGTTGTAGGCCATGTGGAAGTAGTCCCCAACACTGGGCTTGTTGAGTGGAAACCACTCGAGAGGGAATACCAGCTGCGGAGCAAATGGAAGAATGGGCTCACCTGGGCACAGCCCCACACGGGCCTCGGGCCTCAAGGGAGTCTGCCCCTAATGCCGCCCACCCCAACTCCTTTCACCCCCAACCCCATCATGTACACTTAATTCTTCCTGTGATCGCTGGACCTTCTCGGCAGCCTTGGGACAAAGGTTTATCCAGACAGGAAAGCTGAGTCCCAGAGGAGGTAACGGACTTGTCCCCAGACACAGAGCAGATGCAATTCCAGGCAAGGCCTGACCCTGTGCCCCTCACCCAGCAGATACCAAATAAATGACCCTGATGCCAGCTTGGGAGTTGGTAGGCTTCTCAGGGACTCCGTTGTGGCACCAACTTGCTGGGTGACCCTGGGCTAATACTTCCCTTCTCTGGGCCTTGGTTTCCCCATCTATAACACAAGAGAGGTGGCCCAGAGGGCCTACTTGGACCCTTCAGGTTCTGGCACTCCAAGATCAGTCTCCTGAGTGCTAGGCCCTGATGTGGAGGGACTGCTTCCAAACCAGGTTCAAAGTACACATTAGGAGACAAAGGAGAAAATAAGAATGCTCTACAAAGTAGCTTCAATTCTTCCTTCCCTATCTTCCCAGAGAGAGGAAGGCAGGCCAGGGGTAGTTCCTCCTTCTGCAATGCTCTCTCTTCTGAGCCCTGGCCTTGTCCAGGCCAGTGTGAAAACCCCTATGCAGGGTTAAAGCATTCCACAACCCCCAAACTGTACTTCTAGTATCTGTTGACTGAAAACACACATAAGGCCCACAAGTTTCAAGGAAGGATTCAGATGGTTCTCTCTTTTAACACAGAAATGCCATATTGGATAAACTAAACCTGCAGAAATAAAACTCACAGAATGCAGCAATCTCAATCTCTCTCTCTTACTCAGCGTGCATGTGTGTATCTGCCTCTTTACCTACATCATATATATACTTGCTAAAATACTCTGATAGCAAAACATCAGAAATAGGCTGACTCTTCAATCAAACAGGACCAGTTGAATCCCTGATAGTACTTCTTACCATGGAAGGTTAAGTAGCCATTAACAGAAATGACACCTTATATGTACTGACATGGAGAGAGATCTATAATATATATATTTTTCTTTTTTCTTTTTTATTGAGATGAGGTCTCCTTATGTTGACCAGGCTGGTCACAAACTCCTGGGCTCAAGCGATCCTCCCACCTCGACCTCCCAAAGTGCTGGGATTACAGGTGCCAGGCACCAAGCACCATTAATTTTTAAATTATTTGTAAAAGCAGGGTCTTGCTATGTTGCCAGGACTGGCCTCAGGCAATCCTCCTGCCTTGGCCTCCCAAAGTGCTGGAATTACATGCCACCATGCCCACCATATGATATATTCTAAAGGAAAACAAGCAGGTTGCAAAATAAAGTATAAAGCAAAATCCCATTATGGTTAGAAGGGAAAAGGATGTATATATGTGTTTGTATAAGCAGAGAAAAGAGTGAAAGGGGTATTCCCCAAACTGTCAGCAGTGGGACAGGAAAGGGGTAGGGAGAGTCTAACACTTCTTTATGTTACAACTATGTTACATCTATGACATGTTACTTTTATAACTTGTAAATGTTTTTGTTTTTAACAAATTTGCAACTATTATGCATACATTTGAAAATCTCTAGCGTATACAGGAGCTTTTCAAATGTCTACTCTCCACCAAGTCCTACTTAGGGTTACAGTGGCCACAGCAGCTCTAAGCAGGATGGGGGAAGTGATTTGCCCAATAGGAGACCCTGTTATGCCAGTAGAAGCTGGGTCCTAGTGAGTGAGGGGAGCCACGAGCCCACTCCTGGCCTCATCTCTCTCTCTAGCACCAGTTTGATGGGCAGCTTCTTTGGCCCCCAGTATGTGGTCCCTTCATGCTAGAAGAAGGTTCAGAGCAGCCAGTCCAGCCAGTCTTCTTGGAGAGAGAAATGAAGCCCAGGACAGTGACTTGCCCTAGGTCACCCACAAACCCAACCAGATGTCCCAACTCTTGGCTCAATTCCTCTTATTTTTCCACATTTAAAAGGCAACCTTCAAAAAGACTGCAGGAAGGAGAACCAGCACCCACCATCACTCCCCGACAGCATTGCCGGGACAGCTTTTCTTTACGCCTATCAAGTCTTTGATCCCAGGTAGACAAGCTCGTTATTGACTTGCAATTAGTCAGTCTGCATGTCATTTAGGAACCTTTTTTCTCCTTAAATATTCCAGGTTGCTCTATAGTATCCATAATTTCTGCTTAATTGCCAGGAAACATTCTCTATAATGGACATAGCAAAACTGATTTACCCAGTCCCTAATGCTGGACACGCAAGTCACTTCTAAGGTTTGGCTATCATAAACACCACTGCAATGAACATCTTTGAGTTAGAGGAAACTGCTGTCTTCTTGCTGATTATATCCCTACTGGCAGATTCTCGGAAGGGTATTACTGGGTCAGAGGGATGAATATATTAGGATTCTGGATATTTATGTGACAGAGAATTCAACCTTGTCAGGAAGGGGCTCCAGGGCCAGAATGCCTGGGCAGATGCTGGCCTCTATGCTTGACCTCGAGCCAGTTACTTATTCTCTCTCTCCTCAAGTTTCCTCATCTATAACATTGAGATTAGCAATAGTGTTGATATGAGAATTAAATAAACTGAAACACATAAAGAGCTTAGAATAAACATTCGATGTTAGCCACTATTCTAACTTTGCTATAATTATTATTCATTCAGTAAAAATGCATTAAACACTTATTGTGTTAGGCACTATTCTAAGTACTAATCTTGCCAAGTTGTTACTTATGAATTATTACTGCTTTCCAAAAAGGCTTTGCTTTTTGTTTGTTTTGTTTTTTGAGACAGGGTCTCACTGTGTCGCTCAGGCTGGAGTGCAGTGGTGTGCAGCACCAACTTCCCAGGCTCAGGAGATCTTCCCAGCTCAGTCCTGAGTAGCTGGGACTACAGGTGCACATCACCACACCCAGCTAATTTACAAATCTTTTATAGAGACAGGGTCTCATTATATTGCCCTGACTGATCTCAAACTCCTGGGCTCAAGTGATGTTCCTGTTTCAGCTTCCCAAAGTGCTAGGATTATAGGCATGAGCCACCATGCCCGGCTCCAAAAGGGCTTTGTTAATTTGCATGATCACTAGCATGTACAAAGTGCCAGTTTCAGCACTGGATATTGTTATTTTTACACTTGAATTTGCTGAGTGACCTTCGAAAAGTCACTTCCCGTTTATCTTCCAGTAAACTGAGAGTATAGGCCTGGATGCCTTCATATCTTTTGGCTCTATGACTGTGGCCCGTCAGGCAACTGTCAGCAAGTTGGGTGGGAGGGGTCTGGGGGCCATGAATAGTCACACTGTGCCCCCACTACCAAATAATGACTTGATACCTGGTGATATCTCACTTAATTTTCTTCACGTTCGTCTATTTATTATCTATCATCTGTCAATTATCTATCTACCTACCTACCTACCTATCTTCCATCCTCCCACTACAAGCAAGGGGCACTGGTGCCCTCCCAGCATTAATCTCGTCTGTGGAGGCCACCACTGGATACTAAAGCATGAAGTAGCCTTGGAAGGCAGGGGATGGTTTCACTGGATGGCATTAAAAATTACTCATGGCTCACAGTCATATATAATATGCAAAATCAGCCTACGCCCTTCAACTCCAGAAAAAATAATACTATCCCAAGGTAATGGGGAAGGACGGGGGAGACGGGGGTGGGGGTGCGGTGCTCCACTTCCTTTCCTATACCCCTTTGTCTGTCTTGGTGATTTGGTTCAACCTGGTTCACCTGCTTCCAGACACAGGCCAGAGGGGGTTACAGTATTACAGTATGACTGTTCAGGACCACCAGTTCCCCCATGAGAGTTGGGGCACAGTATGACTCTTCAGGCCCCCCACTTGCTGGCAGTTGCCTGATGGGCCAAGTCATAGAGCTAAGGATATGAAGGCATCCAGGCCTATTCTCTCAGTTTACTGGGAGATAAAGGAGAAGTGACTTGTCTAAGGTCACTTGGCAAATTCAAGCCACACTAAGTGTCCTCAGTGCTGGTCAGAGCCCTGTGCACCATTTCACACTCACCATGGCAATGGGACGCCCAAAGTCCAGAACCCAGTTCTGCAGTGTGAAGTAGAACCAGAGGTCGAGGTGGAAGGGAGCCGTGCGGGCAGCCTCATCAGCGCTCACAGAGCCATGCCTGGGAAGGAACCAGACGAGAGAAGTCAGCTCTTCTCTCCTCCTCCACCAAAATCTTCCCCTGAGATTAGCCACAAAGAGGTCTGGGGACTTGAGGACAGGAGGAGACACATATAATTGAGTTCTATGGATAGGGTTTTGCTGGATATACTGGGGTCTGGCCCTGCGGTCAAGGAGAAGGTGGACTTCAGCTGCCCCGACCTTAGCTTCTCTGTGATTCAGGAAGGAAACAGCTGAACAGGTGTAACTGCTGGGGTTTCTCCCCTACTGAAAGATGGAGGAAATCAAGAAAGGCAAAGGACGCAATCGTGGCTGAAAAGCATGAAACTTGATGATGGATCATGGCAGCTGACCTTAGTTGAGCACTTACTATATCCCAGGCACTACTGTTAGCTGTTTACATGTATTATCTCATTTAATCCTCACAGAAACCTTTCAAGGCTGAAATATTACCTCCATTTTAGAAACGAAAAAACTGAGGCCCAAGAGGCTCAATAACTTGCTCACGGTCACACAGCTAAGGATTTGAACCCAAATGATTGGGCTCCTGAGCTTATACTTTTAACCTCCATCCCATAGTTGGGTCCATCAGGATTGGTCTATGGGATGGGCATGTAACCAGAGCTTGGCCAATCAGAGCCCTCCAATGAAATGTGCCTTAGAGAGACTGAAATGGATAGGGCCTCCTGCTCGCTTGATTCCAGCACTGTGAGGAGGTCAGGCTGGGCTGCTGGTACTCCTCTTCTCAGCAGTCCACAGTAGAACCTGAGAAGGAGCCAGCAGAAGCAAGGTGATGTGAGAGACACAGCAGGAAGTGGAGTACTGCCTCACGATACATCTTTGGAGGCCTGTCCCTCTCACTAAACAGTTGGTCATCTGCTGTTCACAGATGCACTGAAGTTCAAGGACCAGTGCTGCCTCCTCTGGGAAGGCTTCCCTGATGAAGCTTTTCCCAAAGCCCCACCAGCCCACTGCAGGGAGCACTTCAACGCCAACCCAGTCTGGCATAATGGGGCTGGAGCTGTACTCTCCCACCTAGACCCTCGAGAACAGGGGTGACCTTTAAGGTTCTCCCAACTCACCCACCTCCCTATCAGAGTCCAAATCCTCTTTACAGAGTCCCTGCAATTACTTGCACACCTCCAGGGACAAGCAGCCAGCCACATCCTAAGAGGACTGAGGTGTGGGTTTCATCGTCTCGTTTGTGCCAAGAACAGGCGCCATGGACCACAAATCTGTATTCCTCCAGAGTTCTGAGCTCAGGCCCTAGTCCATGCTCAGCAACTACTGGCTGATTAAAACAGTCACAACGACCAGTTACTCCTTTTGTAGTGGCAAACATTAGCTTAGAGGCACTGCAAAGACTGTCTTCTGTCGATACTGCTGTTGCTTCCCTAATTTTCTGAGATCCCTTCCTGCCAATTCCAAGGATGATCCATACTGGCTGGTAGAGTACCCCAGGACAGGGAGGCAAGCTCTTGGGAGAAATCTCATTTTCTAGTGGCAGGCAAGACAGGTTGGGTAGGCCTTCCCTAGGTCAGCTAAGTCTTCCTGTCCCCTCTACTCGGTATCTTCCACCCCCTCACTGAACACCAACTATGTGCAATGCTAGGTCTTTACCTGCGCTATCTCATCTAATCCACGCATCTGCTTTACACATGAGGATACTGAGGCTTAGAGGGATTAGGTGCTTAGCCAAAGCCACCCGTGTAGTAAGGAGCTGTGGCAACAATTCCTTTTGTCAGCCTATTTCCCATCCACTGCTTCTTCTGGTAAGACATGATATTTTCTTAGCCACAGGAAGGGCCAGTGACCTAGACTGGCCCAGTGGGACTTTTCCAACTGCAGGTGGGGAAAAGAGCTCCTTCCTTTATAGTGCTGGGTTCTAAGGGTGCAAGCCCAGGACGGCCTACAGCCAAGGTTCCACCCTCAAGGGACATCCAGGTAAGAATGAAGTAGCCTCGCAGAGGATCAGGGAAAGGGGGAGAAAAAGTGCTGACAGTGTTCATGTTGCCAGTTCATGATCTGGCCATATGAGCCAACACATTCCTTTTTGCTAAGGATGGTGCAGTTCACACTGGCTTTCTGTCACTTGCAACCCAGTCGTCCCGAATAACACACACAATTCAAACCTGGGTTTATGTTAATTCAAGACCTGTGCTCTTAATAGCTTGCTATTCTGTTTTTTTGTTTTGTTTTTTGGAGACAGGGTCACCCAGGCTGGAGTACAGTGGTGTGATCACAGCTCACTGCAGCCTTGGCCTCCCAGGCTCAAGCATTCCTTCCACCTCAGTCTCCTGAGTAACTGGGACCACAGGTGCATGCCACTATGCCCAGCTAATTTTATTTTATTATTATTGTTATTATTATTTTTTGTAGAGATGAGGTCTCACTATGTTGCCCAGGCTGGCCTCAAATTCCTGGGCTCAATAATCAACCCACATCAGCCATCCATAGTGCTGGGATTACAGCTGTGAGCCACCATGCCTGGCCAACAGCTTGCTATTCTGTTTTTGATTACTAGGCTTATCAGGAGATCAGGTTAGAAAGGGATCTCCCTCCCCCCTCCCCCACCCCTCCCCCCTCCCTCGCTTCTTCCTTCTCCCTCTGTTGCTAAGGCTGGACTGTACTGCCGTGATCTCAGCTCCCTGCAACCTCCCTGCCTCGGGCTCCCGTGATTCTCCTGCCTTGGCCTGCCGAGTGCCTGGGATTGCACGCACATGCCGCCATGCCTGACTGGTTTTTGTATTTTTGGTGGAGACGGGGTTTCGCCGTGTTGACCGAGCTGGTCTCCAGCTCTTGACCTCGAGTGATCTGCCCGCCTCGGCCTCCCGAGGTGCTGGGATTGCAGACGGAGTCTCGCTCACTCAATGCTCAATGTTGCCCAGGCTGGAGTGCAGTGGCGTGATCTCGGCTCGCTACAACCTCCACCTCCCAGCCACCTGCCTTGGCCTCCGAAAGTGCTAAGATTACAGGCTCTGCCCGGCCGCCACCCCATCTAGGAAGTGAGGAGAGTCTCTGCCTGGCCGCCCATCGTCTGGGATGTGAGGAGCCCCTCTGCCCAGCCACCCCGTCTGGGAGGTGAGAAGCGCCTCTGCCCAGCTGCCCATCATCTGGGATGTGAGGAGCGCCTCTGCCCGGCCGCCCCGTCTGGGAAGTGAGGAGCACCTCTGCCCAGCTGCCCTGTCTGGGAAGTGAGGAGCCCCTCTGCCCGGCCGCCCCATCTGGGAGGTGAGAAGCACCTCTGCCCGGCTGCCCATCGTCTGGGATGTGAGGAGTGCCTCTGCCCGGCCGCCCCGTCTGGGAAGTGAGGAGCGCCTCTGCACAGCTGCCCCGTCTGGGAAGTGAGGAGCCCCTCTGCCCGGCTGCCCCGTCTGGGAGGTGAGAAGCGCCTCTGCCCGGCTGCCCATCGTCTGGGATGTGAGGAGCGCCTCTGCCCGGCCGCCCCGTCTGGGAAGTGAGGAGCCCTTCTGCCCGGCCGACCCGTCTGGGAAGTGAGGAGCCCTTCTGCCCGGCCGCCCCGTCTGGGAGGTGAGGAGCCCCTCTGCCCGGCCGCCCCATCTGGGAGGTGAGGAGCACCTCTGCCCGGCCACCCCGTCTGGGAGGTGAGGAGCCCTTCTGCCTGGCCGCCACCCCGTCTAGGAAGTGAGGAGCGCCTCTGCCTGGCTGCCCATCGTCTGTCTGGGAGGTGAGGAGCGTCTCTGCCCGGCCGCCCCGTCTGGGAGGTGAGGAGCATCTCTGCCCGGCCACCCATCATCTGGGATGTGAGGAGCGCCTCTGCCCGGCCGCCCCATCTGGGAGGTGAGGAGCGCCTCTGCCCGGCCACCCCATCTAGGAGGTGTGGAGCACCTCTGCCCGGCCGCCCCGTCTGGGAAGTGAGGAGCACCTCTGCCCAGCCGCCCCGTCTGGGAAGTGAGAAGTGCCTCTGCCCGGCCGCCCCGTCTGGGAGGTGTACCCAACAGCTCCGAAGAGACAGCGACCATCGAGAACGGGCCATGATGACGATGGCAGTTTTGTCGAAAAGAAAAGGGGGAAATGTGGGGAAAAGAAAGAGAGATCAGATTGTTACTGTGTCTGTGTAGAAAGAAGTAGACATAGGAGACTCCATTTTATTCTGTACTAAGAAAAATTATTCTGCCTTGGGATGCTGTTAGTCTATAACCTTACCCCCAACCCCGTGCTCTCTGAAACATGTGCTGTGTCCACTCAGGGTTAAATGGATTAAGGGCGGTGCAAGATGTGCTTTGTTAAACAGATGCTTGAAGGCAGCATGCTCGTTAAGAGTCATCACCACTCCCTAATCTCAAGTACCCAGGGACACAAACACTGCGGAAGGCCGCAGGGACCTCTGCCTAGGAAAACCAGAGACCTTTGTTCACGTGTTTATCTGCTGACCTTCTCTCCACTATTATCCTATGACCCTACCACATCCCCCTCTCCTAGAAACACCCAAGAATGATCAATAAATACTGAAAAAAAAGAAAGGGATCAGCGTGGCCTAGGGCAATACACAAAGCTTGCATGAGGGAAGGGAGCCTCAAAGCACGGATGGATGAATCTAACTAGGCAGAAAAGCAGAAGAGCAGGGTAAAGGCCTGGAGGTGGAAGTGAAGAAGGTTCTGCATGGAGCTGAGATGCCTGGCTTACTGGAGCCAGAGAAAGAGAAGGGAGGGGCGGCTCGATCTTCAGACTGGACAGATAGCCAGTAACCCTGAGGACTGCTCAGTGGTCTGAGACGAGTGACCAACACAGAGGCCCCACCCAGCTCCTTCCTCAGTAGCCATCAGGGTAAGGCCTCAAAAAGCAGAGAGTGATAACCTCCAGGCCCAGAGAACTTGGGTGGCGAAAGAGGTAACAGCCTTCAGTTTCTTGCTCTGATACCTCCAAACTTGGCAAAAAGTAGGATGTTCGGTATGAGGAATAAAGGGATTTTGGAAGCATGAACACTTAGATGTGTGTATCTGGAAGTTATGTGTACCCAGCATACACTAGAGGCTCAGTGACTACCTCCTCCTCCACCTCAGGAAGCACCTTGGTCAATGAGAATCCCTGTCATTAGTCCAGCCTAACTTAGTAGGACAGGAAAAAAAAAAAAGAGGGGGGCTGGGCCCAGTGGCTCATGCCTGTACTCCCAGCATTTTGGGAGGCTGAAGTGTGCAGATCACCTGAGGTCAGGAGTTCGAGACCAGCCTGGCCAACACAGTGAAACCCTGTCTCTATATAAAAATACTAAATTAGCCAGGCTTGGTGGTGTGAGCCTGTAATCCCAGCTACTTGGGAGGCTGAGGCAGGAGAATCGCTTAAACCTGGGAGGCGGAGGTTGCAGTGAGCCGGCATCATGCCATTGCACTCCAGCCTGGGCAGTAAGAGTGAAACTGTCTCAAAAAGAAAACAACAACAACAACAACAACAACAAAAAACAACTCTAAAAAATTAAAAATTAAAAATTAAAAATTAACTGGGTATGGTGGCACACATCTGTATATAGTTCCAGCTACTCAGGAGGCTGAAACAGGATGATCACTTAAGCCTGGGAGGTCGAGGCTGCAGTGAGCTATGACTGTACCACTGCACTTTAGCCTGGGTGACAGAGTAAGACCTTATTGAAAAAAAAAAAAAAAAAAAAGCAGGCACACAGAGTGGATACTCAGCAGCCAGCTTGCAAATAAAGATTAGACTGGGCACAGTGGCTCATGCCTGTAATCCCAGCAGTTTGGGAGGGTGAGGTGGGCAGATCACATGAGGCCAGGAATTCAAGACCAGCCTGACCAACATGACGAAACCCCGTCTCTACTAAAAATACAAAAATTAGCCCAGCATGGTGGTGCACGCCTGTAATCTCAGCTACTGGGGAGGCTGAGGCATGAGAATCGCTTGAACCTCACAGGCAGAGTTTGCAGTGAGCTGAGATGGCACCACTGCACTGCCTGGGCAACACAGCAAGACTCTGTCTCAAAAAAAAAAAAGATTAATCAGCACCTGCCTGGTTTTCTTCTCCTGGAACTCTGCCCACGGGAGGCAGATCATGGAATGGTAAAGGCATCCTCTCCCCCAGCTCATGTCCTGGGGATGAGCAACCTCAACCCTGTCCCAAGTTCCTGGCTCCACAGACTTAGCACAATGAGCCCCCAGCCTGTGCCAGCTAGGTCTCAATCACTCGCAAATGCTGCTGAAAACAATGGTGATGGCACAATGGCAGGTAACCTGAAACAAGGTTAGACTCTTCTCTCCTTCCCAGCTTTCCAAGTCTACCATATGGGGACAATGACACCACGACAGTTGAGGAGTGCATGCCATACACTTAAAATCCTCAAGGCAGTCAGCAGCATCTGCAGGGCTGCCTGGCAGAAAAGGAAGGGGTTTCATCCTGAACAAGTCAAGCAGTAACTCACAAATGGGGACCACAGAGAGACTAATTTTGCTTCTATTTAAAGAATGGTGACATACAAGACAATGAAAAGCTTGAACAGAAAAAAACTAAGGAAATGAAAGCAAATATAATGAGAGAATAAAGAAAGGCAACTAGAAACTCCAAGAAAAACAAAAGTAACATAAGAAAGCAAATGTAACTGTTAAACATTATTTGGCTCTGTTGGAACAATATTTATTAAATACATGGCTTAAATAACATACACATTATATATTAATTTTCAATGTTTAGAATCAATCCACAGATAAAACATGGAAGATAATTACGGTTTTAAAGCAGCAGATAATTATAGTCTACTTTGATAACATGAAAACAGAGGACAGAAATTGTAGGAAGGGGTGAGGAAAGCTAAAGTTTAGGGTAGGGGACTAATATCCTCTTTTTATTTTAGTTTTGGAGACAAGGTGTTGCTCTGTCACCCAGGCTGGAGTGCAGTGACACAGTCATGGCTCATTGCAGCCTTGACCTCCCAGGCTCAAGCAATCCTCCCATTTCAGCCTCCTGAGTAGCTGGGACCACAGAAAGGCATGTGCTGTCACACATGGCTAATTTTTAAAATTTTTCCTTTTTTCTAAAACGAATCAAAGGGCTGGGCGCAGTGGCTCATGCCTGTAATCCCAGTACTTTGGGAGGCCAAAGCGGGTGGATCACCTGAGGTCAGGAGTTAAGAGACCAGCCTGGCCAACATGGTGAAATGTCATCTCTACTAAAAATACAAAAATTAGATGGGCATGGTGGTGGGCACCTGTAATCCCAGCTACTCGGGAGGCTGAGGCAGAATTCCTTGAACTCGGGAGGTGGAGGTTGCAGTGAGCCAAGATGGCACCATTGCACTCTAGCCTAGGGGACAAGAGTGAAACTCCGTCTCAAAAAAAGAATAAAATAAAATAAACCAAGAAATAGCAGTTGAGTGTAGTTTTTAAGAGTGTGGACTTGGCCGGGCGCGGTGGCTCAGGCCTGTAATCCCAGCACTTTGGGAGGCTGAGGCGGGTGAATCACAAAGTCAGAAGTTTGAGACCAGCCTGGCCAACATGGTGAAATGCCGTCTCTACTAAAAATACAAAAAATTAGCTGGGCGTGGTGGCGAGCGCCTGTAATCCCAGCTACTTGGGAGGCTGAGGCAGGAGAATCGCTTGAACCCGGGAGGCGGAGATTGCAGTGAGTTGAGATCATGCCACTGCACTCCAGCCTGGGTAACAGTGTGAGACTCCATCTCAAAAAAAAAAAAAAAGAGTCTGGACTTTGGAGACTGTTTGGGTTCATATCCCAGCTCTGCCACTAACCAGATCTTGAGCAAGTCACTTAACTTCTTGGGCCTTAATGTCCTCATTTGTAAAATGGAGATAATAGTAGATCCTATCCCTTTTTTTTCTTTTTTGAGACGGAGTCTCACTCTTGTTGCCCAGGCTGGAGTATAATGGCGTGATCTCGGCCCACCACAACCTCCGCCTCCTGAGTTCAAGTAATTCTCCTGCCTCAGCCTCCCGAGTAGCTGGGACTACAAGTGCATGACACCATGCCTGGCTAATTTTTGTATTTTTAGTAGAGACAGGGTTTCTCCATGTTGGTCAGGCTGGTCTTGAACTCCTGACCTCCTGATCCGCCCACCTCGGCCTCCCAAAATGCTGGGATTACAGGCATGAGCCACCACGCCTGGCCAGTAGATCCTATCTCAAGGGTCGTGGTTTAGTTAATATATGCAAAAACTTAAGAGCAGGGCCTGATCCATAAAAAGTGCTACATAGTGTTTTTTATTGTTATAAACATATTATTTGGAAATAGGAATTTGACTCTGGTAAAAAGAGCTAAAAGAAGCTAGGGTGATTGTCTCTGGTGCTAGGGAAGAGTGGGACAGGGATTACTACTTTTTAAAACTTGAAGCCTTCGTTATTTGATTTATCACGGGCACTAATTATAATACTTTCTTTTCTTTTTTTACTTTTTTTTTTTTGAGACAGTCTCACTGTCATCCAGGCTGGAGTGCAGTGGCGCCATCTCGGCTCACTACAACCTCCGCCTCCCAGGCTCAAGGGATCCTGGTGCCTCAGCCTCCTGAGTAGCTGGGATTACAGGCATGGGCCACCACACCTGGATAATTTTTGTATTTTTTAGTAGAGACGGGGATTCTCCATGTTGGCCAGGCTGGTCTCGAACTCCTGGACTCAAGTGATCCACCCACCTTGGCCTCCCAAAGTGCTGGGATTACAGGCGTGAGCCATGGCACCCGGCCTAATTGTAACACTTTCATTATAATACAAAAACTGGCAACAAAGCAGGTGGACGTTGGAATGGGTTACCTTAAGAGGTAGTGAGCAAAGCACGGATGCAGCAGAGGAAATCCAAGCATCCTAGGAACTGGACAGGATGATTCTGCCTACTCTCTTGAGCAGCAATGATACTGGGAATGGGCTGAAGCCACACTGTGGGGGCAGAGACACCCTGGGAGACAGAGAGCTCCCACCTCACCCCACCCCCCTGGGAATACCCTGGCTGCTGGGGAGCTCACACAGGGGAAGAGGGACATGACTCCTTAGCAGCCAAAGTGGAGTCGTAAGAAGAGCAGAGCCCGTAAGTCAGAAACCCTGGGTTTAGGCCCTGATTCTTGCCAGCAAATGACGTAACCTCTCTGGGCCTCCATTTCCCCATCTGTACATTGGAAGTGACATCTGGCAGCTCATTGTCAAGACTGAGTAAGATGCTAGACATGGGAGCCCCACACAGGAGATAAAGTGGTGACCATATCTGAGACCCACAGACTGTTCCCATTGGGCTGTCACAGTTCAGGGCAGTCAGTGACCCCCAACTTGGCAAGGATTCGGAACAGAGACATCCCGCATGCAGAAGAGGCTGCCTGGAAGACGGTAGCTGGTAAATGGGCTGGGTCACAGCAGAGATGAAACCACTGGACACAGCGTGGGGCAGACAGCCCGGGGACTCAGCCAGTCAGGCTCCTCAGCCCATCTGAGCCTATTTCCTCATCAGTAAAATAATACTTAACTCACAGGCCGAGGGAGACAGGTGAGCTACAGTATGCGGTCTATGGCCAGTACATTGTTTCTAAGTGAAAACGGACACAGTCCGCAGCTGCTCAGCCCGCATGTCCTCAGCAGCAGAAACGAGCCATCCCTCACCTCAGCCCAAGCGCTCAGACTTCTCCCTTCATCCAGGTCGTACCAAAAACTTCCTAACAAGGACTTTGCGCATGCTAGTGCTCAGAAACTTCCCACGACTCCCCAGTGCCTATGGGATAAAGACTGTGTCCTTAACCTGTCACCTAGGACAGGAACTAGGGTGAGACAAGCAAGGCCTCCAAGGCCCAACATTTGAGGCGGCACTCACGGTCACGGCAGTGCGCTTACCCCTAAGTTTTGCACTCTAGGTCCTCAACTCGAGTCCTAGACTTGCTGCAATTAAAGGCCCTTCACAATCAGTCTGCATCCTCCTGTCACTTTCTTTTACAGCCGGAAAGCTCCAGCACCACTAAACTCCTTGCCCTTCCCCACTGTTTCCCTGGATGGAACAGCCTGTCTTCCCTGGGTCCCCTACCAAGTCCTCTGAGACTCAGCTCAAGTGCCACTTCCTCCATGAAGCCCTCCAAGATGACCGCTCACTCCCACTTGGGCTCTGTCTCTCCTGGTCCCTACAGGACGGTAAGCCTCTCCCACCTTCACCCTGCCTACCCCCTTACTGCCTGGCACAGCGCTGGGCATACCACAGGCGCTTAAAGAATGCCTGCTGAATGCAGTGAATGTTTCTGGTCAGTAAAACGGGACGAAGGTAGAATGGAGCTCTGCTCGTCCCAACGAGATAAACCAAAAACTGACAAGGGCTCCTCATTCATTCTCTGGACCGCAGCTTCCGCCCTTCTCCGCTGTCTCTTCCATTACATTCGCACATTCTTGGGTGCCCCAGGTCAAGCAGACAGCCTCCTGATAAATGACAGAATCAAGTCCTACTCAGGGCTGGAAGGACCCCGAGAACGCGGAGGTGGCGCCCGGAACTTGCAGATAAGTTGGGGGTCCGAGTGACGAGGTGTGTGTCCCCACCGCCCTGGGGAGCTCTCCCAGCGCAGCTGCTGTCCCGGCGCCAGCCCGTGTCGCTGGAGCGCGGGAAGGGAGGAAAACCCCAAACTTCGGGCGGGCGCTCCTCCCACCCGAGCAACGGCGAAGCGGGGAGGCAGAACCTCGCTGGGCCCCAGGCTCCCCAGGCAGAGAAGGAAACGCGGGGGCACCGCCGCCACGGTAGCGCGCCTCCAAGCCACCCGCGCTCCGCTCCGCCCTGGCCAGCGCCGCACACGAGGTTCCCGCCCGGCAGCCCTAGAAGCGTCACGTGGCGGGTCCCGAGGCCCCAGCGCACAGGCGCCTAGCCCGCCCTCTCACCCCGGCGCGCGCCCACCTGGCCTGCAGGAAGGAGGCGCCCAGCTGCGCGCCCGGGCCGCCCGCCGCTACCAAGTGCTGCCGCCTCCGCGTCGCCTCCATGGCTGCCCCGCGAGCCCCTCGGCCCTGCCTTTCCGAGGAAGAGACCGGTTCAGCTCGGCTGCCCCCGCGGAGGCCGCCGCAAATTCCCAGCGCGGGGCGGTTCGGGGCGGGCAGGCGAGAGCGCGCGGCCCTCGGGAGGAACGGGCGGGGCTGCGGGCCCGGGGCGGGGCGGGGCGGGGCTGCGGGAGGCGGGGCTGCGGGAGGCGGGGCGGGGCGGGGCGGGGCGGAGGGAGGCGGGGCGGGCTCCGCTAGGGGAGGGCCGGGCGCTGCGAGTGTGGCGTCCTCGCGGGGCGGGGGCTGTGGCCTGTCCGGGCTGCGCGCGTGACCACCAGCGGGCTGGGATGTGTTAGGGTCCCTTGCCTGCCTGGGTACGGGAATCTCTGCCTAGGGTGACTGAGGCCTGGGTGTTGGGCTGGGGCGGGGTGGCGACCTGGAGATAGACTAAGCTGATTTAAATGCTCCCCGGGGCAGAGGGTGATGTGGGATTTCCCTTGTTCTTGCGGGTGGAGGAGAGGAGGCAGGACTGGAGACCTGCACGTGTAGCACCCGCGTGGTGCAGCACGTGGTTTGCAGATGTTCTAGTGAGGGGCTGGCGGTGACAGTGGGAAGGAGCGAGTTGGTGACATCTAGAGTCGTGTGAGAGGTATGGTGACTGGGACTCTGGATGTGGGGGGTGAGGGGAGAAGAGTTCAGGCAGTGGCCGGATTCTGCCCCTGGGTGGATAGTGGAGGCACCCCCCGGGAAGTGGGCTGGAGCAGATTTCGTGTAAATAAAGATTCATCTTTGAACGCATTAAGCTTGTGGTGGGTCAGGAAGGCTGTTGGACCGGTGGTCTGAAGCTGAGGCGAGACCTGGGAACCCAGTGGACAGGCTCGTGAGTCACCGGAGCATACATGACAGACAGAACCTAAGGGGACAGCGTCCTCAAGTGAAAAACAGAACCAAAGGTCAAACCTGAGAACAGCCTGCAGGGCAGATTGCCAGGACTTCATTAGTGGTACCACTTTGAACTAGCTGTGACGCGGGCAAATGGCTCAACCCCTCACAGCTTCAGTTTACTCATCTGTAACAAGATGATGCCTATTGCATCTACTACATTGGAGTTGTGATGACTATATGAAACTCTTAGCAGAGAGCCCGGCACTGGTGGACTAGTTATTTACAATAGCCCGTCTCGGGACCTGAGGTTTCCCTCCACAGAAAGGTTACCTTCCACACCACTCTCAATGTCACAAACTCTCTCCTTCCCACGTTCACTGTCAGCAGCCCAGGCCGCTAACTAGAACAACTGCAACCAACTCCCATTCTCCCCACCACCCCCGTGCTACGCCAGGCGCACACGACATGTGCAGGTCTCCAGTCCTGTCTCCTCTCACCCAGCCCTCAAGCCGCTGCAGAAGGGATGTGCCTCTTGGAAGGGATGTGCCTCAGATGCAAATGCAATGTGCCATTCCCCTGCCCAGTATCCTTGGTCTGCTTCCCGGACCATGAGGGGTCTGAGCTATGCCTATTTCCATTCTATTTTCTTTCCTGTCTTTCTTCTTGGGAGATTTTTATTGGATTTATTTCTTTCCCCATTGGTCAGAACCTGCATGTCCTTTCTTGGCTGTGGGAGGCTAGGACTGCCTGCCTGGGAGTCATTTTCCATCAGCCCCATCCTGGGCTCTAGCAGCCCACAGGCCACACCTCAATCCCCCCCCGCCCCGGTCCCCTGAAGAACACATTTGCTTTAAAGCTTTCCTTGTTTCAATTGATCCACACACACCAGGTCGTAAGAAGAACAGGTGATTGTCTCTGTTTTGTAGCAGAGAAAAACCTAGGCCCTGAGCTGAAGTAGTGTGCCCAAGGGTCAGCCAAGGACAGCACTCAGACCGGGCCCCAGATTTAATTCTGGTGAATCTGATCTACACATCGATCTCGGTATACACCAGAGAAGAAGGATTGAGGCTTCCCGCTCTGACCCCAATTTCTTATCCTCTGCAGGCTTTGCAAGCCTGCTGGGCTCCAGAGGGAGGGGCATGCAGTGCCCATGATGTCATCATCGATTTAATAACACCCAGAGGTGGGCTTCCAGCCATCAGAGGATGAGGCCGTGTGGAGGGAGCCTCTCTAGCTCATTTAATCCTCCAATCTCTTAAATACAAACACATCTGCCTTCTTTCTGGAGTCCGCTGCTGCCCCTTGAGGGGAGGGGAGTCCAACCTGGCAGGGGGCTGGGCCTTTCTGAATGAACAAGATGAGAATTCTCCCTGTCCGGTGGGATTATCAGCCCCCTCTCTTTCCCATCCCACCAGGACACTTTAAAAACACCATCTTCATTAGCTCTTTAAATTGCATGGAAATTTGGGTGAGGAGGATAGAGTAAAGCTGAGGGGTACACATTTTCAGGATCTTGTTTGTGATTATCTGAGAACATGGGCCCTGCACATCAGAAGGGAGTCTAGTCTCAGCTCTCTGAGCTGCAATTTCAGTGGCCAGCATCAAGAAATCTTTCAGCTGAGAAGGTCCTTTGGTATTATGCATCTTGGTGGTTTTGACTTTTCTTTTAGTAGAGGTTCCCGCTACTTTTCAATTATAGCTGTATCCGATTTTTTTTTTTTTTTTTTTTTGAGACGGAGTCTTGCTCTGTCGCCCAGGCTGGAGTGCAATGGCACGATCTCGGCTCGCTGCAACCTCTGCCTCCCCGGTTCAAGTGATTCTCCTGCCTCAGCCTCCCAAGTAGCTGGGACTACAGGCATGCACCCCCACACCTGGCTAATTTTTTATATTTTTAGTAGAGACGGGGTTTCACCATGTTAGCCAGGTCTTGATCTACTGACCTTGTGATCTGCCCGCCTTAGTCTCTCAAAGTGCTGGGATTGCAGGCGTGAGCCACTGCACCAGGCCTGTATCAGATACTTTTAAATGTATCGCCTAAGATCCGTTAGACATACCAGTCTTCCAGCTCCTTGCCACTTGTTTTGTCCAGCTGCTGTAACAACTGACTTCACCCAGGCAGAAGTCAACTGCACCTCCTCTCCCCTTGGCCCCACACCCTTGGCCTCAGAAGTGCAGGAGTGTTGGACACTCCACGGAGTGAACTTTGACCAGCAAGAAACAGGGATTAGCAAATAAATTTTTCTCTCTTCCTCTTTCTGGACAGACTGGCCTGAGTTCCGAGTTCACACAGCCACTTTAAAGAAGGTCCTGGGCCATGCGCAGTGGCTCACACCTGTAATCCCAGCACGTTGGGAGGCCGAGGCGGGTGGACCACGTGAGGTCAGGAGTTCAAGACCAGCCTGACCAACATGGTGAAACTCTGTCTCTACTAAAAATACAAAAACGAACTGGATGTCGTGGCATGTGCCTGTAATCCCAGCTACTTGGGAGGCTGAGGCAGGAGAAATTGCATGAACCCAGGAGGCAGAGGTTGCAGTGAGCCGAGATCACGCCACTGCACTCTAGTCTGGGCGACAGAGCAAGGCTCAGTCTCAAAATAAATAAATAAATAAATAATAAAGAAGGTCCTGTAAGGTCTAGCATCCGTCCAGACGGAGTGGTGGCCAGCTCCGCAGTGCACTCTCCTGTGTGCCCTCCCTTCTCCTCTGTCTCACTCCCCCTTGTCCTCACTTTCCCTTCCCAGCCACCGCACTCCCAATACAGTGTTAGCATACACGCTGCCCTGCTCTGCTTCTTTGGAAACCTGGGCTAAGACAAACATCTTTCCAGCATGCTCAATGTATGAAACACCTACGGGGGGGGCGGGGGGGGGTGCCCTGAGTGAAGAGAAGCAGGGTCCCAGGTGCCATCTCTTCTCCCCTTATGGTTACAAGGCCATGGCCAAGTCACCTCCAAAGGGCTCCCTGGAAAGCCTTTGATCTTGCCTAATTTCATCATTCTGCAGCTGAGGAAAATGAAGCCTAAAGCCACACAGCGAGTTAGAAGCCAAGCCAGGCCAGAATCCAGTCTCCACTCCTAATCCAGTACCCTTTCTCTCCAGTCTCTTAAGAGCTTTTGAAAATTTCTCTTTCTTCAAAACATCTTCCCACACTGCCCTGCCACCAGAAGGCTTTGAAGGCCCCTGCTAGACTGCAGCTACCATCTGAGAGACATGACACACAGACTCCTGGATCCAGAGGCTGGGACTCCAGAAGGCAGACAGAGGAAGTGGGACCAGGAAAACTCACTTTGGAGAGAGGCAGCCAGGAGGGGCCTGACTAGGGGATCTCTAAGTGTGGGCGACAAGACTGTGCACAGTGAGAAGGCTGCACAAGGACAGACAACAGGGGACTGGGGCACTGGGGGAAGATGGAGACTGTCTTTCTGTGTCAACTGGTATTGCCTGCAGGACACTCCCCATCTGGCTGAAGAAGCTGGGAGGGTGACCAAAAGTCACACTGTGGGGAGAGAGAAGGTCCCTAGGTTGCTTTAATTCAGATTCTTGTGGTTGTGATTACTAGAAGCAACGGGGGACAGGTTGATGACAAAAGGGGATTTCTATTACAAGGATTTAGGGGTGTCTTAGGGAATCTAAGCATAAGGATGCAGTTGGGCCTCAGGAACTGAGAATGGTGCTGGGACTTTGGGAGCCCAGGAAGTCACCACCCACAACACTGTTTCCATGTCATCCTTCTCTCTTTCTCCCTGCAGACTGGCTTTCCTGGCTTTCCAGGAAATACAGCAGCCGATGGCCTCAGTCAGCAGCTCCCAAGTTTATCTTTCTTGCATCCAAGAGATAAGCAGAATGTGGTTGGCCTCTTCTGGGCCCAATTCAAAATTCCCGCGGAGGGATTCTGATTGGATGGCTTGAGCCAGTGCCCACCCTGAGCCAGGCAGTGTACCGATATGGCTGCTCCTTCTCTAACCAGACAGCCAAGGGAAGGAGAAGTGTACAGTTCACGGCCCTGAGTTTGCAACTTGAACAAAAGCCCTAATATAGGGCTCTATTTCCACCCATTAATGGAAGAGATCACTGCCTTCTACATGTGGCTATAAATTCAGACCCTGCCCAGAAGCCTGCTGTCCCCATGACAGCCCAGAGCTGAATTGCTCTCTGCTAGCCCGTTCCCCTCCCATCTGCTGCTGAGAGCTAGGAGAAGCTGAGAGGCTCCCAGCGCCCTCCGCTCTTTTCCTTATCATTTCTTTTTCCTTATCATTTATTTCACTCTTAACAGTTGACAAAGGCCGGGCGCGGTGGCTCACGCATGTAATCCCAGCACTTTGGGAGGCCAAGGTGAGCAGATCATTTGAGGTCGGGAGTTTGAGACCAGCCTGGCCAACATGGTGAAACTCCGTCTCTACTAAAAACACAACAATTAGCTGGGCATGTTGGCAGGTGCCTGTAATCCCAGCTACTTGGGAGGCTGAGGCAGGAGAATTGCTTGAACCCGGGAGACGGAAGTTGCAGTGAGCCAAGATTGTGCCACTGCACACCAGCCTGGGTGACAGAGTGAGATTCTGTCTAAAACAAAACAAAAAAAGAATAAAACAAAACAAACAAAACCAATAGACATTTATTGTACAATTCCTGCGTGCTAAACCCTGATCTCAGTGCTTAATGTGTATTATCTCATTTAATCCTCACAGTAGCCCTGAGGGATAGCGCTAACCTTGGCTCCTGCTTATAGATGAGTTAACTCAGGTACAAAGAAGCTGAGTCATCTACCCCAAACCACACAGCCTGTCCATGGTGTAGTCACAGGTGGACCTGGGCAGCCTGCCTCTGGGACCTGCATTCTCCAAAAACCACCACACAACTGCCTGAACGGAGAGGCCATGGAGGCTGGAGGGAGGTCTTTCCACAGCCACGGTGAGCCACGAGTAATATCTGCTTTGAAATTGTTTCAGAATTGTCCACCTGACCTCTGTATAGTCAAATTTTGGAATTTAATGACTTATTAGAGTGCTACAGGAGACCCACAGCTGTTAGTCTTTAGAGAATTTTGGCAGGACATGGAGGCTCATGCCTGTAAGCTCAGCACTTTGGGAGGCCGAGGGGGGAGGGTTGCTTGAGGCCAGGAGTTCAAGACCAGCCTGAGCAACATAGTGAGACCTCGTCTCTGCAAAAAATTAAAATATTAGCTGGATGTGATGGCACACACCTGTAATACCAGCTACTCAGGAGGCTGAGATGGGAGGATCACTGGAGGCCAGGAATATGAGGTAACAGCGAACTATGATGCATGCCACTGCACTTCAGCCTGGGCAACAGAACAAGACCTGGTCTCTAAAATAAAAATAGTAATAATATGGTCCCATCTAGGTTAATTCAGGGCTATGTAATCCTGGAAACGCCAACCAGATTCTCCGAGCCTTGGTTTCTTTATCTATAAAATGGGCATGATCACAGCAACATCCTCCAGGGTTATTGGGAGGCTCAAATAAAGTGGTAGAAGCCTGATAACTGTTGTTCTGATGGCAAGAAACATGGGATGCTCTGGAAAGGCAATTTTTAATCCAGAGGAAGTGGTAAGACTAAAAGTTCAGCACCAATATGGAGGGTGTCTGGAGGACTTCCTGAGTCCCCTCCAGCCCCACCAGGTGGTTCAGGTTACCCCTCTTCAGATCATAGGAGTGGCCCTGAATTTCTTTCTGGGCTTTGATTCTATGGACTCTTGAAGCAGAAAACACCATATAAAGTTCTGGTTTTAGAAGCCTCACTTAGAAGCTAAGTGAGAACGAGTTTCACTCTTTGAGAATGAGTTTCGCTCTTGTTGCCCAAGCTGGAGTGCAATGGTGCGATCTCAGCTCACTGCAACCTCTGTCCCCCGGGTTCAAGCAAGTCTCCTGCCTCAGCCTCCCAAGTAGCTGGGATTACACACCAACATGTCTGGCTAATTTTTGTATTTTCAGTAGAGACAAGGTTTCGCCACGTTGGCCAGGCTAGTCTCAAACTCCTGACTTCAGGTGATGCACCCGCTTTGGCCTCCCAAAGTGCTAGGATTACAGGTGTGAGCCACTGCGCCTGGCCAGAATTCTTCTGAAGCCCACTGACCTGCCTAGAAAATGAGTCTAAGAACAAATTCAGGTAGACTTCACTAGTCTCAGGTTTTACTAAGAGATAAACACAATAGCCTCAAGTCACATCATTAAAAGTAAATTGGCTTTATTAAGGCATAATCTACATAAAATAAAAAATTTTTAAGTATGATTTGGTGAGTTTTGGCAAATGTATATTCTTATGTAGCCACTGCCACAGTCATGATAAAGAATAGTTCCTTGACCAGTCGCAGTGGCTCTTGCTTGTAGTCCCAGCACTTTGGGAGGCTGAGGTAGGCAGATCGCTTGAGCCCAGGAGTTCGAGACCAGCTTGGGCAACACGATAAAACCCCATCTCTACCAAAAAATAAAACACCCCAAAACAACAACCAAAAAACCCCAAAAATTATCTGGGTGCAGTGGCACAGGCCTGTAGTCCCAGCTACTTAGGAGGCTGAGGTGGGAGGATCACTTGAGCCCAGGAGGTCGAGGCTACAGTGAACCGAGATTGTGCCATTGCACCCCAGCCTGGGGTACAGAGTGAGATCCTGTCTCAATGTAATAATAATAATAATAATAATAATAATAATTCTGGCCAGGGGCAGTGGCTCATGCCTGTAATGCTAGCACTTTGGGAGGCTGAGGTGAGAGGATCACTTGAGCTTGGGAGTTTGAGACCAGCCTGAGCAACATGGTAAAAACCCGTCTCTACAAAAAATACAAAAATAATTAGCCAGGTGTGATGGCGTGCATCTGTAGTGCCAGCTACTCGGGAGGGTGAGACGGTGTAACCGCCCAAGGGGTTCACCTTGCCGGCTGCCTAGACAGAGCTGGTTCATCAAGACAGGGGAATTGCAATAGAGAAAGAGAGCCATGCCGAGCCAGCTGTGTGGGAGACCAGAGTTTTATTATTACTCAAATCAGTCTCCCCAAGCATTTGGGGAGCAGAGTTTTTAAGGATAACTTGGTGGGTCAGGGGAAGCCAGTGAGCCAGGAGTGCTGATTGGTCAGGGATAAAATCACAGAGAGTCAGAGCTGTCTTCTTGCGCTGAGTCAGTTCCTGGGTGGGGCCCACAAGATCAGATGAGCCAGTTTATTGATCTGGATGGTGCCAGCTGACTCATCAAGTGCAGGGTCTGCCAAATATCTCAAGCGCTGATCTTAGGAGCATTTTAGGGAGGGTCAGAATCTTGTAGCCTCCAGCTACATGACTCGTAAACCGTAATTTTTAATCTTGTGGCGGCTAATGTTAGTCCTTCTACCACCCTCAAGCTCCTGGCAGACACTGATCTTTCTGTCATCAACGTTTTGCCTTTTCTTAAATTTCATATTCCTGGAATCTTGCAGCTTTCTCTGGATGCTTTCACTTAGCCTGGTGCTTTTGAGATTCATGCATGCTGTGTCAAGAGCTCAGTTCTTGTTGTTATTGAGTAGAATTCTATTGTATGGATGTACTACAGTTTGCTAATCCAGGCACCAGTTGAAGGGCATTTGAATTGTTTCCACTTTGGGGCTAGTATGATTAAGCTGCTAGGAGCACATCACTGACAAGTTTCTGTGTGAACACATTTCATTTATCTCCAGTGAATACCTAGAAATGGAATGGCTGGGTCATACAGTGAGGATATGTTTAACTTCACAGGACACTGCACACTGCTTTCCAAAGCAGCTATACCATGCCAAATGATCTTGTGATGGTTAATACTGAGTGTTAACTTGATTGGATTGAAGGATGCAAAGTATTGATCCTGGGTGTGTCTGTGAGGGTGTTGCCAAAGGAGATTAACATTTGAGTCAGTGAGCTGGGGAATGCACACCCACTTTTAATCTAGGGGGGCACCATCTAATTAGCTGCCAGCACAGCTAGAATATAAAGCAGGCAGAAATACAAGAAAAGACCAGTCTGACCTAGCCTCCCAGCCTACATCTTTCTCCTGTGCTGGATGCTTCCTGCCCTCAAACACCGGACTCCAAGTTCTTCAGTTTAGGGACTCAGAGTGGCTCTCCTTGCCCCTCAACTTGCAGACAACCTACTGTGGGACCTTGTGATTGTGTGAGCTAATATTTAATAAACTCCTCTCTCTCTCTCTCTCTATATATATATATATGCTCATGGAGTGGTAAGTGGAGCACAGTCAGGGTTGCAGGACATATTGGTTCTGTATATGCCTTATCCTGGTACAGCTTAACAAATGCCTATTCACTAATTGGGTAACTGAGAACTGCCTCTGGTTAATTGCACAGCTAGAGAAAGGGATCCCGCTTTGTCTGCTAGGTCCATATAGAATTATAACTTGCCCATTGTTTGATGGGGGATCCTGTAGCCAAACAAATGAATATATAATATATACATATATATGTATATATGTGTGTGTGTGTGTGTGTGTGTGTATATATATATATATATATATATATATATATATATATATCCTATTAGTTCTGTCCCTCTAGAGAACCCTGACTAATACAGATCTTTAATCTTAAAAACTTCAGATACTCTGCCTGGTAGTAGCAGTCACGAAAGATTCCCTTCTGGGTTTATAGCAGTAGGTAACCATAGTAATATCCTCTTGATGGAGAGAATCAAGTTAAGCATGTAACTCTCATGGCCTGGAGATTTTTCATTGCTGCAATGTGAGAGGAAAGCTTTAAACTAGGTCATCCACCCCCGCCCCTATCTCTCACGCTCCCTTGCCCTTCCAGGATTTTCCTGTGTTGGGCCCTAGCCTGAGTGCCAAGAACAGAATCAGGTCAAGGCAGTCTATACATAATGTATGGATCATCTGGGAATAAGGTTTCTACCTAAAGCAAAAAGCCCCAGTTGTCTGAGTTTAAATTAACTATTCATTTGTTTGGCTACAGGATCCCCCATCAAACAATGGGCAAGTTATAATTCTAAATGGACCCAGCAGACAAAGCGGGATCCCTTTCTCTAGCTGTGCAATTAACCAGAGGGAGTTCTCAGTTACCCAGTTAGTGAATAGGCACTTGTTAAGCTGTACCAAGATAAAGCGTACACAGAACCAATATTTCCTGCAACCCTGACTGTGCTCCCCCAACCGCTCCATGGTCATTGGCATTGCTCCATGACAGATGATTAAACAGAAACTTGGAGATGGGACTTAACCTGTTCAAGGCAACCCGGCAGAAGCCAGAGTGGACTCCTGGGTCTTTCTGCTATGCTGCTCCTGTGTCCTGGAGAACCAAGTCTATCATGCATGAAACAAGGCAATCCAGTTTTTCACCGAGGGCAGTTCTGAAAACAGCTGAGTAAACTGACCACTGCATAAGATGGTGCTTTCCTCATAAAAACACTGTTTGAGTTGGGAGTTTGTTACTGATTCAGATCTTGACACAGATGATAAAAATCTCATATAAATAAAGTTATTACAAATAGATACCCTTATAATACTTTGTTAGTAAAACTATGCTCAGTGTTTATGAGACAGGCCTGAACACATGGTAGATATTAATTACACAAGCAGGCCTATTCCACTGCAAAATTTTTTATGCAACATGACAAACTTTACTATGTCTTCAATAAAATTTAAAACCAATATGCTAACAATGGTGAATGATGAACTTGTTTTTTGTGTGTGTGTGTGGAGATGGAGTTTTTGCTCTTGTTGCCCAGACTTGGGTGCAGTGGCACAATCTTGGCTCACTGCAACCTCTGCCTCCCAGCTTCAAGCGATTCTCTTGCCTCAGCCTTCCAAGTAGCTGGGATTACAGGCACCCGCCACCATGCCCCACTGATTTTTTTGTATTTTTAGTACAGACGAGGTTTCACCATGTTGGCCAGGCTAGTCTTGAACTCCTGATCTCAGGTGATCTGCTCATCTTGGCCTCCCAAAGTGCTGGGATTACAGGTGTGAGCCACCGTGCCCAGCCTACTGTACATTTTATTAGAAATGCTTTTGTGTGTGTTAAGAAAAGCCCTGGGAAAAAAATTCAAATGGCTTTGGATTATTTATAAAAGCTGGGCTGCAAAAGCTTCTTAGGCTGATAAGCAACTTCAGCAAAGTCTCAGGATACAAAATCAATGTGCAAAAATTGCTAGCATGTCTATACACCAACAACAGGCAAGCTGGAACCAAATCATGAATGAACTTCCTTTCACAATTGCCACAAAAGGAATAAAATACCTAGGAATACAGCTAACAAGGGAAGTGAAGGACCTCTTCAAGGAGAACTACAAACCACTGCTCAAGAAATCAGAGATGACACAAACAAATGGAAAAACATTCCATGCTCATAGATAGGAAAAATTAATATTGTGAAAATGGCCATATTGCCCAAAGCAATTTATGGATTCAATTATATTTCATTAAACTACCATTGACATTCTTCACAGAATTAGTAAAAACTATTTTAAAATTCATATGGAACCAAAAAAATAGTTCAAATAGCCAAGACAATCCTAAGAAAAAAGAACAAAGCTGGAAGCATCATGCTATCTGACTTCAAACTATACTACAGGGCTACAGTAACCAAAACAGCATGGTACTGATACAAAAGCAGACACATAGACCAATGAAACAGAATAGAGAACCCAGAAGTAAGACCTTACACCTACGACCATCTGATCTTTAAAAACCTGACAAAAAAAAGCAATGGAGAAGGGATTCCCTACTTAATAAATGGTGCTGGGAGAACTGGCTAGCCAAATACAGAAAATTGAAACTGACTCCTTCCTTACACCATATACAAAAATTAACTCAAGATAGATTAAAGACTTAAATGTGAAACCCAAACTATAAAAACCCTGGAAGAAAACCTAGGCAATACCATTCAGGATATAGGCACAGGCAAAGGTTTCATGACGAAGACACCAAAAGCAATCGCAACGAAAGCAAAAATTGACAAATGGGATCTAATTAAACTAAAGAGTTTCTGCACAGCAAAAGAAACTATCAACACAGTAAGCAGACAACCTCCAGAATGGGAGAAAATTTTTGCAATCTACACATCTGACAAAGTTATAATATCCAGCATCTATAAGGAACTTAAACAAATTTACAAGAGAAAAACAAAGAACCCCAAAAGTGGGCAAAGGACATGAACAGACACTTTTCAAAAGAAGACATACATGTAGCCAACAAACATACGAAAAAAAGCTCAACATTACTGATCATTAGAGAAACGCAAATCAAAACCACAGTGAGATACCATCTCACACCAATCAGAATGGCTATTATTATAAAAACTCAAAAAACAACAGATACTGGTGAGGTTGTTGAGAAGAAGGAAGGCTTTTACATTGTTGGCGGGAGTGTTTATTATAAAGATACATGCATGCATATGTTCATTGCAGCACTATTCACGATAGCAAAGACATGGAATCAACCTAAATGCCCATCAATGATATACTGGTTATAGAAAATGTGTTACAAATACACCATGGAATACTAGGCAGCCATAAAAAGGGATGAGATTATGTCCTTTGCAGGGACATGTATGGAGCTAGAGACCATTATTCTTAGCAAACTAATGCAGGAACAAAAACCCAAATACTGCATGTTCTCATAAGTGGGAGCTAAATGATGAGAACACATGGACACATGGGGCCTGTTGGAGGGTAGGGGGTAGGAAGAGGGAGAGCATCAGGAAGAATAGCTAATGGATGCTGGGCTTAATACCTGGACGATGGGATGATCTGTGCAGCAAACCACCACGGCACACATTTACCTGTGTAACAAACCTGCACATCCTGTACATGTACTCCTGAACCTAAAATAAAAGTTGGAAATTTTTAAAAAATGCAGGCTGAGATTTTGTATATAACTCCTAATTTCTTTTTTTCTTTTTTTTTTTTTTGAGACGGAGTCTCGCTCTGTCACCCAGGCTGGAGTGCAGTGATTCTATCTTAGCTTACTGCAACCTCTGCCTCCCAGGTTCAAGCGATTCTCATGCCTCAGCCTCCCGAGTACCTGGGACTGCAGGCGCGCACCACTGCGCCAGGCTAATTTTTGTATTTTTTAGCAGAGACCAAGTTTCGCCATCTTGGCCAGGTTGGTCTCGAACTCCTGACCTCACATGATCTGCCCGCCTCGGCCTCCCAAAGTGTTGGGATTACAGGCATGAGCCACCGTGCCCAGCCTCATTTCTTTTTGATCAGGTTCTTACTCTCCATGAACAGGGTCCACAAATCGGTGTTAGCGATCTTTGAACTGCTTGAAATTGTATGCCACGTGTGTTGAGGATACATACATATTTTTCGGGAATCCCTAGCTTTCATTAGATCTTCAAAGGCCTCTGTAATGCAGTCACAAGTCTGAATCACTTATGTCTTCAGTTTTTTTTTTTTTTCTGTTGCAAGCAGTGAAATCAAAATTACTCCACTGACTTTAGAGGAATGTTCTGAGTGGGAATAATTTTTTTAAAGTAGCCTGGTTTTCTGTTTTTGGAAGTGATTGAACTATTAATAAAATATCTGAAGGGCTTCCTCCCCATAAAACAACTGGATCCTCGGGGTGGGGTTAGGAGAATGCTTTATTTAAAAAAAAAAAAAAAAAAAAAAAAGACAGGGTCTTCGGCCGGGCACGGTGGCTCAGGCCTGTAATCTCAGCACTTTGAGAGGCCGAGGCGGGCGGATTGCCTAAACTCAGGAGTTCGAGACCACCTGGGCAACATGGGGAAACCCTGTCTCTACTAAAATACAAACAATTAGCCTGGCGTGGTGGTGTGCTTCTGTAATCCCAGCTACTTGGGAGGCTGAGGCAGGAGAATTGCTTGAAACCGGGAGGCGGAGGTTTCAGTGAGCCGAGATGGTGCCACTGCACTCCTGCACTCCAGCCTGGGTGACATAGCGAGACTCCGTCTCCAAAAAAAAAAAAAAAAAAGCAAAAAAACCCACAGGGTCTTCCTTTGTCTGCCACGATGATAGCTCACTGCAGCCTTGACCTCTTGTGCTCAAGGCACCCTCCCACCTCTGCCTCCTGAGTACAGGCGTGTGCCATCATGCTTCACTAATTTTTACATTTTTGGTAGAGATAGGGTCTTGCTATGTTGCACAGGTTGGTCTGGAACTCCTGGCCTCAAGCAGTCCTCCTGCCTTGGCCTCCCAAAGTGCTGGGATTACAGACGTGAACCACCGCACCCAGATTCCCCCCCGACCCCCAAAAAATGCTTTTAATGCATTGCTCGCTTCCCCTCCACTAAAATCAAACCAACAACAACAAAGTCGTGGCGCTGAGACTGCGGTAGGGAGCCAAGGAGCGCAAAGGAAAGGTCGCGCTGCCTTCAGGGCAAAGGCTCACGTCGGCTGCTACTGGGAAGCCTGCCGTGGGGCCAGTGACGATGTCGGGGGATTGGATCCAAGACTCCACATAAGCTTAAGTCTCTCTAAGGGACTGCGTATTGTCACTGCCATCCCCTTTTGAGGTCTCGGCATCGCAGAGAAGGCGGGAACTACATTTCCCAGAATCCTCTGCCACGTGGGGCTTCCGCAGAGCCTGCAAATGAGAAGCCCTTGTGAGAGATCTGGAATGCAGGCGAAAGGGAGAGGGCGCAAGTTTGCACAGGTGCTGCAGGCGGACGCATAGACAGACACGCATTCGCTGCAGCTTCTGGATGTGCTTCTTGATTGTCAGCTGCAGTGGTGTTGCAACCTGAGTGAGTAGGTGGGAGCCTCCCGGAGGCCCTTGAGATTAGAGCGGCCTCAGAGCAAGCCCTTGAGTTCCACCCACTTGGGTGCTGCCGACTGAAGTGCCGCGGCAGGCTCTTACCTTTGCTCCCGCAGCCTCCCAATGGTTGTATAAACCTCTATTTCCCTGTATCCAAAACCTAGGTACTTGGCATGCTAATGATGTATTTCTTGCCTCTTGTTTCCAAATTCACTTTTTAATACCTGTTCTGTGATAATGGGCAAAATTCCTTTAAACGTATCTCCTTATGGTGAGCATAGCAAGCCTTTTCAGTAGAAGGCCCCGGAAGGCCATTTAGGGGAGGAAGACGCTTCTCCTGCTGGCTCTGGCGCTGTATCTTCGATGACTGGTGAGGGTGAGAGGCCGTCCGGTGGTGCACTATCCCAGTCAAGCATCCAGGACACTGTCCCTCGGTGACCTCAAAGCCTCAGCCCGGCCTGGTACTCACCTGCCTGTGGCCCTCCAACATGGACAGTGGCTGCTTCAGGTCTTCCGCCCCCAGTGGTGCCTTAACTCCTCTGCATCTGCATGCTCCCCTGCCTGATTGTCACCTGGGCCCCAGAAGGTTGTTTCTTTCCTGTCCAGTGACTGAGGACAAGCTCTGGGCCAGGCCACCTTGTGAACTTCTCTGCCATTCAGTGGGCAGCAACCACATCTCCAATGAGGTCTGAACCCCAGCTCTGGGGAGGGGAGCCCTCTCAAAATTTGTCCAACCTTAGGTAGTTTCTCTTAGCCCTATAGTTCTCTCGACATCTTGTAGTTACTTTTTAATCATCGATTAATCGATATATATATATATATATTTATTTATTTATTTTTAGACACAGACTCGCTCTGTCACCCAGGCTGGAGTGCAGTGGCACGATCTCGGCTCAATGCAACCTTTGCCTCCTGGGTTCAAGTGATTCTCCTGCTTCAGCCTCCCAAGTAGCTGGGATTACAGGTATGCACCACCATGCCCAGCTAATTTTTTTTGTACTTTTAGTAGAGATGGGGTTTCACCATGTTGGCTAGGGTGGTCTCAAACTCCTGACCTCAAGTGATCCACCCACCTTGGCCTCCTGAAGTGCTGGGATTACAGGTGTGAGCCACCGTGCCTGGCTTCTTTATGTTAAATTTAATTTGTTTAAATCACTGTGTAGTTTCTGTCCTTTGTTTGGACACAGATGGATACATTTGGAATACATAGGGCACAGGGCTTCTGTTTTCCTAATCAGACACTGACTGACAGAGGCTAACATAGCTCTGTATCTGTCAACACCCTGGCACCCGGAAGAAGCAAATGTACATGCTATTTGGGGTTTACTCTCCTGCTTAGGTCCTTGGAACCCATTTATTCATTCAACAACGATTTGTTAAGCACCTGTTAGATTTCAGTCATGGTTCTAGATGATGGGAATATAGCAATGAATGAAACAAAAGTCCTTCCTTGCATTTCCCCAGGAATGTATCAAACACAGAAGAAAACAAGCCACCATGAATGAGAACAGATGACAAAAAATAACACATTTAGAGCCCTAAGCTTTTTGGTTATTGAAATGATTGAATAGCAGATTTAAAATAACTAGGTAGGAAATGTTTAAATAAATAAAACATGGTATCACAGGAAAAAGCAAGGGATGAAAAAGACAAACAATAACACGTGTTGGTGAAGATGTGGACAAATTGGAACTTCCATATATTCCTGGTGGGATTATAAAATGGCACAGGCCCTTTGGAAAATAGTCCAGCAGGTCCTCAAACTGTTAAATACAGAGTTAGTACATGACCCAGCAACTCCGCTTTTAGGTATAGGACCAAGAGCTCTGAAAAAAAAGTCCACAGAAAAACTTACACATGAATGTTCATAGGAGCATTATTCATAATAGCCAACAAGTGAGAACAACTCCAAAATCCATCAACTTGTAAATAAATAAATTATGGTATACAAATTCAGTGGACTATTATACAGCTATAAGAAGGCACTAAGTACTGATGTAACATGGTTCAACCTTGGAAACATTATGCTAAGTGAAAAATGCAAGTCATAAAAGGCCATATGCTGTATTAGGCCATTTATATGAAATGTCCAGAATAGGCAAATCTACAGAGACAGAAAGTAGACATAATGGGGATAGAAGGAAGTTGATAGTGATGGCTAATGGATACAGGATTCCTCTTTGGGTTGGTATAAATGTTCTGGCATTAAGTAGTGGTAATGACTTCACAACTTCTGTGAATATACTAAAAACCACTGAATTATATACTTCAAAAGGGTGAATTTTATGACAAGTGAATTATATCTCAATAAAGCTATTATTTAAGAAAATAAGGCAAAGACCTTTGCAATTGATCAGACGTATCTGAAAAATAAGCAAATAGAAATTTTAGAGCTTAACAATTTGTTGACATTAAAACTGAATGGAGGCCAGGCACAATGGCTCATACCTGTAATCCTAGCACTTTGGGAGGCAGGGTGGGAGGATCACTTGAGGCTAGGAGTTCAAGACCAGCCTGGGCAACATAGTGAGACCCCTATCTCTACAAAAAAAATAAAAAATAAAAAATTAGCCGCTGTTGTGGCATGCTCCTGTAGTTCCAGCTACTGAGGAACCTGAAGCTGGAGGGATCCCTTGAGCCCAAAAGGTCAGGGCTGCAGTGAGCCACGACTGTGCCACCAAACCCCAGCTTGGGCAACAGAGACCCCATCTCTAAAAACAAAATGAAACAAAACAAAACAACAATAACAAAAACTCAGTGGACAGGCTAAACAATAGAAGCTGAATAGTGAATTGGTAAACCAAAAGACAGATTGACAAAATTACCTAAAATGCAGCACAGGTTGCTAAGGAGATGACAAACATGAAGGAAGAGTTAAGAGAAGAAAGGGTAGAATGAGAAAGTCTAAAAAATATCCAATCAGAATCCCAGAAGGAGAGAGTAGAGAGAATAAGAGAGAAGCAATATTTGAAAAGCTAACTACTGGATAAGAATTTCCAGATCTAATAAAAGACATGAGCCCACAGATAAAAGACAGCACATATCAAGAAGTGCCTCACAGCCTGGTGTGGTGGCGCACGCCTGTAATCCCAGCACTTTGGGCGGCCGAGGCGGGGGGATCACAAGGTCAGGAGTTCGAGACCAGCCTGGCCAATATGGTGAAACCCCGTCTCTACTAAAAATACAAAAATTAGCTGAGCGTGGTGGTGGGTGCCTGTAGTCCCAGGTACTTGGGAGGCTGAGGCAGGAGAATTACTTGAACCCAGGAGGCAGAGGTTGCAGTGAGCCAAGATTGTGCCACTGCACTCCAGCCTGGATGACAGAATGAGACTCTGTCTCAAAAAAAAGAAGTGGGTCACGCCTGTAATCCCAGCACTTTGGGAGGCCAAGGCAAGCAGATCACGAGGTCAGGAGATTGAGACCATCCTGGGCAACATGGTGAAACCCTATCTCCACTAAAAATACAAAAATTAGCTGGGTATGGTGGCACATGCCTGTAATCCCAGCTACTCGGGAGGCTGAGGCAGGAGAGTCACTTGAATCAGGGAGTCGGAGGTTGCAGTGAGTCCAGATCGCGCCACTGCACTCCAGCTGGCGACAGAGTGAGACTCTGTCTCAAAAAAAAAAAAAAAGAAAGAAAGAAACCCACATCTGGACATGGTGTAGAGAAACCACAAAGCTCCAAAAGCAAAGATCTTAAAAGTAGCCAGAGAGAAAAGAAACCTTGTTTACAAAGAAACAAAAACTATATGGTGGCAGCAACAGTGAATTTAGAAGACAGAAAAATATCTTCAAAGTGTTAAGAGAAAGTTAACCCAGAATTGTGTGCCAGCAAAACTGTCTTTCAAAAATGCATGTAAAATAGAAACATGAAGGTGAAATAGGAACATTTCAGAATAAAACCGAGAGATTTTACCACTAACAGGCCTTAACTAAAACAATTTCTGGAAGATATACTTTAGGAGGAAGGAAAATGATCGCAGAAGAAGGGAAACATTTCTAAAAATATATAACTTATCATTGCAATGCAAGAAAGAATGATGAGCAAATCAATTATTAAGTATGTAAATAATTCCAAAAATTGTCTGCAAAAACTTATAATGAAAGGTGATGATGGTGTATAATTTGTGGGGTTAAAAAAGGACAGAAACAAATACTGGACAATAATATTTATAGATGGGGGAATAAGGCCCGAGGTTGGTGGGGAGAGTTAGACTATTCTAAGTTCTTTGTATTCTTCTTAGAGAAGGTTCAAGTATTTGTTCACTTTAGATGTTGTTAAATGTGCATGGTAAAATTTCAAGGGTAATCACTAAAAACAGAAAATGTGTAACTTCCATACCAGTAAAAAGTAAAATAGAATAAGAAAACAAAAACCCAATGCAGAAGAAAAAGGAAAAAAATAAGTTTAAAAAAGGAAAACAAATGGAAAGCCAAAAAAGGGTATGGTAAAAATCTAAATATATCAGTAATCACAATAAGTATAAATGGACTAAACAATAAACTAAAAGACACATTCTTAGACCTAAATTAAAAAAAAACTAGACATACCTAAAATAAAAGGACACAGAAAAGATGAAAGTAAAATGATGAAAAAAGATATAACAGGCAATACTGTTAGGTTGGTGAAAAAGAAACTGTGGTTTTTGCTATTACTTTTGTGCCAACCTGAAGTTAAAAGAAAGTTGGTGTAACTATATTGTCATTTGACAAAATAGACTATAAGAGATAAATAAGGACTTTATACAATGATAAAAGGTTTTATTTATCAGGAAGATGTAATAGTTCTAAAGTTGTGGGTACCTACTAAAATAGCATCCAAATATATAAAATAAAAATTTATAGAATTATGAAATGAAATTGACTAATCCACAGACATAGTGGGGTATTTCAATACAATGCTCCCAATTATTGATGAGTCAAGAAAGATTTGAATAACACAATTCACTAGCTTAATTTAGTGAATTTAGTGAATAAATTACCCTGCATTCAACAATCAAGGAACAGGCATTCTTTTCAAGGACACTTGGAATATTTTTAAAAATTGACCATATAAAAGGCCATAAAACCAGCCTCAACAAATTTCAAGAATCTGATTTACATAAACCACATTTTATAATCCGCAATCATAGATTTAACTTAAGCAACCAAATTAGAAGTGCATAAAAGAAAAAGAAGTGACACATCCACTAGGTTTTGGAAATTAGGAAGTATACTTCTAAATAACTTGTAAGTCAAGTAAGGAATCATAAAAGAAATAAAAAGTTGAACAGAATCAATGATAAAAATTACACTTATCAGGACTTATGGATGCAGGAAAAATAGTAATTCAGGGAAATTTATAGCTTTAGCTGCTTTCATTAGAAAAGAAAAAAGACTGAAAATTAATAAGCTAGGCTTCACTGTAAGAAGAAAAAAACTCCCAACAGAATAAACCCAAAGAAAGCATAAGGAAAGAGATAATAAATATAAAGGAAAAATTAATGAAGCAGAAAACAAACATGCAATAGAGATGATCAACAAGCCAAGGCCAGGCCAGGCGCAGTGGCTCACGCCTGTAATCTCAGCACTTTGGGAGGCTAAGGCAGGTGGATCACTTGAGGTCAGGAGTTTGAGACCAGCCTGGCCAACATGGTGAAACTCTGTCTCTACTAAAAATACAAAAAAAATTATCTGGGCATGGTGGCACATGCTTGTAATCCCAGCTACTTGGGAAGCTGAGGCAGAAGGATTGCTTGAACCCAGGAAGCAGAGGTTGCCCTGAGCTGAGATCGTGCCACTGCACTGCAGCGTGGGCAACAGAGCGAGACTCTGTCTAAGTAAATAAATATATAAATAAAATAAAATAACAAGCCAGAGGAGGGCCAGATAAAATAGATAAATGTTGGGCAACATTCCTTTAAAAAAAAAGGGGGACAGGGCCGGGTGCGGTGGCTCACGGCTGTAATCCCAGCACTTTGGGAGGCCGAGAGAGGCGGATCACTTGAGGTTGGGAGTTCGAGACCACCCTGGCCAATGTGGTGAAACCCTGTCTCTACTAAAAATACAAAAATTAGCTGGGCGTGGTGGTGGGTGCCTGTAATCCCAGCTACTCAGGAGGCTGAGACAGGAGAATCGCTTGAACCCTGGAGGTGGAGATTACAGTGAGCCGAGATCGCACCACTACACTCCAGCCTGGGTGACAGAGGGAGCCTCCATCTCCCAAAAAAAAAAAAAAAACACACAGTAGCATTCACAAATAAGCAAGAATATGAATGAAGAACAGAAGAAAGCTGCAAATATGGAAGAGATGAAAAAGATAAACATGCCATAAATAACATTATGCTAGTAAATTTCAAAATTTATTAGAAAGGGAAACATTTCTAAAAACATATAACTTATCAAAGCTGCATCAAGAAAGCCTGGAGACTTCCAGTCCAAAACTGGTGGTGTAGAAGCAAGCTGGCTACATTCCTTCCCACAGAAAACCAAAAACAAATACACAGTGCTGAGATGATCAGCACTATGCCAGCAATATTCCAGAACCCAAATATGAGGGTGAGGCAGTTCCTGGAGTCATAGAGAAGTGAAAAAGCTCTGAGCAGTCAGTAAGATAAATGGATTTCTACATCCATGACTCCCCTCCCTATAATCTGCCCAGCACCAAGTGTGTGGGAAATTTCCCAACTCAACGATTTCTGCACTGGAAAAAGTGAGATTGAGGTGGACGACTAGCTTTCCCACCATTGTGGGTTTCCTGGCAGGAGACCTTGCCTCTGCCTCAACCCATGGGAAGCATCATGATTGCCTGAAGGAAGAAATATCTCTGAGGACACTGAGAGACCAAGGAGGGAGGTGGGGATACTATCCCTAGCCCTAGAAACATGGTTCTGTAATTCGGCCAAAGAAGACACCAAATCAGAGTGGCTGTTAGCAGCACCACACTGTAGCAGCTGCATTCCACAGGTCTCCTGGGCACTAATCCCTAGCCAGCCTATCCATACTGCCAGGATATCTGGTCTGGGACCTCCCCCATTTGGAACTTCAGTGTTCCAATTGTTTATTAGAGCCAAGGCAAACCTGGGCTTAAGAAATCATCTAGTGCCAAAAAGGAGGTAGCGACCTAGTGGAAAATAAACAAACAAATAAGAAATTCAGCAGTATATTACAAAGACTCTATAAGCAAACATACCCAATAAAAAGCAAAACAGGCCACACAGAGAAGACTAGAATAAATAAATAATCCTTCAATGCAAAGATGTAGATGTATATCCACAAGAAACAACAGGAAACAGGAAACCATGAGCACCCCAAACAGACAAAGCATGGAACCAGTGATGGCCCTAAGAAGATGGCAATATGTGAGCTCTCTGACCAAGAATTCAAAATAGCAGTTTTAAGGAAACTCAGCGATCTACAAGATAATACAGAAAATCAATTCGGAATTTATTAAATTTAACAAAGATTGAAATTTTAAAAAATCAAATCTTGGAACTGAGAAATACATTTGCTAAATCAAAAAATTCATTAGAGACTCTCAACAGCAGAATGGATCAAGCAGAGGAAAGAATCCATAATCTCAAAGATAGGCTATTTGAAATTACACAGAGGAGAAAAAAGAAAAAAAGAATACAAAGGAATGAAGATTGCCGACAAGATATGGGAAATTGCCTCAAAAGATCAAATCTAATAATTATTGGTGTTCAAGAGGGAGTTGAGCAAGAACAAGGGGTACAGAACTTACTTAAATAAATAATGAGACTCCATCTCAAAATAAATAAATAAATAAGGAAAAGAAAAATAAGTGCTTAAATAAAATATTTTGTCAGAAAAATATAAACTAATGCCTTTTTGTTCACGTGACTTTAGTAACCTTTTGGAAATAAAGACAGTTTTAAAGATTATTGGTAAAATAAAATGTCTTGAAAGTGTAGACATTTGGTTTAAATTAAGGTCAGATATCAGACTTGCTAAATGCTTTAAGGTCAAACTGTTTCTTTGACTTTTGAAAGTGGTTTGATTTACCTACTTTGGAGCATTAGATGATAGGTAAGGCCTGGGGACATGTGGAGAGCCATGCCCACCAGCTATGCTAAGAGTCAGACCTTATCTTCATTTCTGTCTAATGTCCTAAGCTCCACCCCAGTACATAATTGAAATTGCTTACTTACCAGGTTTTTCACTAAAAATAAAAGTTGCTAAGCGTTAACATTGTAATATGTAGTTGAGACGACTGCAGAAACAGTTTTACATACAAGGTGTATGGGGAATGTGCTTTTGGTAAAAGACTGTAAGAAGTCACAGAAATACGGCTTTTGTTAAAGGGAATGTAATTTTGTCTAGTTCAGAGGGTTTTAAACATTGTCCTAACCTAAAAGAGTAATGGAACAAAACTGAAGGTTTAAGCAAAGTGAAAAGGGTTTGTAAAACCCTTTTAAAATTCTGTGAGTATAAACAAGTTGGCTAAGATTTAAAAGGAATTATTTAGCTTTTTTCCTTAGGTTAAAACACTGAAATCATACTGATATGGGGCCAGAATCTCGGCCTACTTTTCCGAATAACAGAGTTTTCTTAGAAAATTAATCTGCTGTTTGATGGAAAATTGTAAAGGGTTCTAAAAAGTTCATGAAAATCTTACCTTATGGTCAAACTAATTAAGACTGGATAGATATAAAATTTTATTTAAAAAACTAGCTTTGGCTGGGTGCGGTGGCTCATGCCTGTAATTCTAGTGCTTTGGGAGGCCAAGGTGGGTGGATCACCTGAGGTCAAGAATTCGACACCAGCCTGGCCAACATGGTGAAACCGCATCTCTACTAAAAGTACAAAAATTAGCCAGGCATGGTGGCATGCACCTATAATCCCAGCTACTGAGGAGGCTGAGGCAAGAGTATCGCTTGAACCCAGGAGGCAGAGGTTGCAGTGAGCCGATATTGCGCCACTGCACTCCATCCTGGGTGATAGAGCAAGACTCTATCTCAAAAAAAAAAAAAAAAAACCACAAAAAAAAGGATGGGCATGGTGGCTCATGCCTGTAATCCCAGCACTTTGGGAGGCTGAGGTGGGCGGATCACAAGGTCAGGAGATCGAGACCATCCTGGCTAACACAGTGAAACCCCGTCTCTACTAAAAATACAAAAAAAATTAGCCGGGCCTGGTGGTGGGCGCCTATAGTCCCAGCTACTCGGGAGGCTGAGGCAGGAGAATGGAGTGAACCCGAGAGGCGGACTTTGCAGTGAGTTGAGATGGGGCCACTGTACTCCAGCCTGGGTGACAGAGGGAGACTCCATCTCAAAAAGATCAGAAAACAAAAAACAAAAAAAACCAAAAAAAACTAGCTTTAACATTAAAGATGCACTAATGCAAAATAATAATAATAACAGAAAACTTTCCAAAGCTCAAGAAAGTTATAAATATCCAAGGACAGAAAGATCAGAGAACACCAAGCAGTTTTCACCCAGGTAAGACTACCCTAAGGCATATAATAATCAAACTCTCAAAAGTCAAGGACACAGAAAGGATCCTAAAAGCAGCAATATAAAATAAGCAAATAACACATAAGGGGATTCCAGTTCATCTGGCAACAAGACTTCAACAGAAACCATAAAGCCAGGAAGGAATGGGACAGCATTTTCAAAGTGCTGAAAGAAAAAAAAAACTGCCATCCAAGAATACTGTATCCAACAAAGCCATCCTTTAAATATGAAGGAAAGATAGTCTTTCTCTGACAAACAAAAGCTAAGAGAATTCACCATCCCCAGACCCGTCTTAAAAGAAATGCTAAATGGAGTTCTTCAATCTGAAAGAAAAAAACACTAATGTGCCAAAAGAAAACATTTGAAAGCATAAAACCTACTGGTAAAATTAAGAACAAAGACAACCCCAGAATACTCCAATACTCTAATTAAGATGTAAAATTCACTCATAACTCTAATATAAAGCCTAGAAGAGAAATCTATCAAAAACAGTAGCAGCTACAGCAACCTGTTAAGAGACAGGCAATAGTGGCCAGGCACAGTGGTTCATGCCAGCACTTTCAGAGGCCAAGGTGGGTGGATCACTTGAGGTCAGGAGTTCGAGTCCAGCCTGACCAACATGGTGAAACGCTGTCTCTACTAAAAATACAAAAATCAGCCAGGTGTGATGGTGCACACCTGTAATCCCACCTACTTGGGACGCTGAGGCAGGAGAATCACTGGGTTGCAAGGAGCTATTGCACCATTGCACTCCAGCTTGGGTGACAGAGCAAGACTCTGACAAAAAAAAAAAAAAAAAAAAAGAGAGAGAGAGGCAATATAAAAATATGTGAATTGAGACAACAAATAGTCAAAATGTGGGGAGATGGAGTTAAAGTGCAGAGGTTTTTTTTTTTTTTGGTTTTGCTTTATTTCTGCTCTTTTTTGTGATCTAAGGTAAGTTATCATCTCTTTAAAATAAGTTATCAGTTTTTTTGTAAGCACCATGGTAACCATAATGTAAAACCTATAACAGATACAATAAAAATAAAAGGTGGCCATGCGTGGTGGCTCATGACTGTCATCCCAGCATTTTGGGAGGCTGAGGCTGGCAGGTTGCTTGAACCCAGGAGCTTGAGACGAGCCTGGGCAACATGTTGAAACCTCATCTCTACAAAAAAAGTATAAAAATTAGTTGGGTGTGGTAGCATATTCCTGTAGTCCCAGCTACTTGGGTGGCTGAGGTGGGAGGATCACCTGAGTCGAGGGAAGTTGAGGTTGCAGTGAGCCATGATTGCACCACTGTACTCCAGCCTGGGTGACACAGTGAAACCCTGTCTCAAACAAAACAAAACAAAACAAAACAAAAAACAGAACAACCAGAAAATAAGCAACAAAATGGCAGTAGTAAGTCCTTACTTATCAATAATACACTGAATGTACATGGGTTATTCAATGTTATTATTAAGTTTAATTGGAGAATTCAGTCAATTCTCTAATTAAGAGACAGACAGTGGCTGAATGGATAAACAAGGCCCAACTATATGCTGGGTGATATTAACTAATATGTTATTATCACATGAACACAATCAAGAATAAGAAACCCAACTTACCAATAGAGACACACATAGACTGAAAGTGAAGAGATGGAAAAAGACATTCCATGCAAGTGGAAACCAAAAAAGAACAGGATTAGCTATACTTATATTACATAAAATAGACTACAAGTCAAAGACTGTAAAAAGTGACAAAGAAGATCAATATATAATGATAAAGGGGTCAGTTTAGCAAGAGGATATAACAATTATAAGTATCTATGCACTCAACACTGGAGCACCCAAGTATATTAAGTAAATATTAATCAACCTAAAGGCAGAGATAGACTGTAATACAATACAGTAGGGGACTTCAACACCCCACTTTTCAGTAATAAACAGATCATCCAGACAGAAAATCAACAAAGAAGCATCAGAATTAAACTACACACTAGACCAAATAGGCCTAACTGACGTTTACAGAACATTTCACCCAACTGCTGCAGAATACACATTGTTTTCATAAACACATGTAACATTCTCCAAAGTAGACTATATCTTAGGCTACAAAACAAGTCTGAACAAATTCAATAAAGTAGAAATTATATCAAATATATTTTCTGGCCACAATGGAATAAAACTGGAAATCAATAACAACAGGGATCTCAGAAACTACATAAACACATAGAAATTAAACAACTTACTCCTGAACAACCAATGGGTCAATGAAGAAATTAAAAAGAAAATTAAAAAAATTTTTCAAACAAATCAAAATGGAAATAAACATAACAAAATATATGAGATATGGTAAAAGCAGTACTCAGAGGGAATTTTATAGCAATAAATGCCTACATCAAAAAAGCAGAAAGACTTCAAATAAACAACCTAACAATGCACCTCAAGGAACTAGAAAAACAAGAACAAACCAAACATGTTAGAAGGAAATTATTAGAATGAAAGAAATAATAAATATCAGAGCAGAAATAAATGAAATTAGGCTAAAATATAGAGAAAATCAATGAAATGAAAATTGGTTTTTTGAAAAGATAAACAAAATTAACAGACCATTAACTAGGCTAAGATAAAAGGAGAGAAGTCCCAAATAAATAAAATTAAAAATGGGCTGGGCACGGTGGCTCATGACTGTAATCCTAGCACTTTGGGAGGCCAAGGTGGGCAGATCACTTGAGGTCAGGAGTTCGAGACCAGCCTGGCCAACATAGTGAAACCCTGTCTCTATTAAAAATACAAAAATTAGCCTGGCGTGGTGGTGCATGCCTGTAATCCCAGATACTCGGGAGGCTGAGGCAGGAGAATTGCTTGAAACTGGGAGGTGTTCTAAGCTCTGGAACAAAACAAGGATGCCCACCTCCACTTTTATTCAACATAGTATTGGAAGTCCTGTCCATAGCAATTAGGCAAGAGAAAGAAATAAAGAGAATCCAATTTGGAAAGGAAGAATTCAAATTAGACTTGTACACAGAAGACATGATCTTACATTTAGAAAAACCTAAAGACTCCACCAAAAAACTGTTAGAACTGATAAACAAATGCAGTAAAGTCGCTGGATACAAAATCAACAGACAAAAATCTGTAGCATTTCTATCCAATAATGAACTAGCAGAGGAAGAAATCAAGAAGGCAATCCCATTTATAATAGCTGCAAAAACAAACAAACAACAACAACAACAACAAAACCTAGGAATAAATTTAACCAAAGAGGAGAAAGATCTCTTCAAGGAAAACTACAAAGCACTGAAGAAATAAATTGAAGAGGACACAGCAAAATGGAAAGCTATTCCATGTTCATGGGCTGGAATAGTTAGTTGTTAAAGTGATAATTCCACCCAAAGCAGATTACAGATTTAATGCAATTGCTATCAAAATACCAATGATGTTCTCAACAGAAATAGAAAAAACAATCCTAAAATTCATATGGAACCACAAAAGACCCAGAATAGTGAAAGCAATCCTAAGCAAAACGAACAAACCTGGGTCAGGCATGGTGGCTCATGCCTGTAATCTGAGCACTTTGGGAGGCTGAGCTGGGTGGGTCACCTGAGGTCAGGAGTTCAAAACCAGCCCGGCCAACATGGCAAAACCGTGTCTCTACTAAAAATACAAAATTAGCTGGGTGTGGTGGCACATGCCTGTAATCCTAGCTACTTGGGAGGCTGAGGCAGGAGAATCACTTGAACCTGGGAGGTGGAGGTTGCAGTGAGCTGAGATCGTGCCATTGCACTCCAGCCTGGGCACTAAGAGTGAAACTCAGTCTCAAAAAAAAAAAAAAAAAAAAGAACAAATCTGGAAGCATCACACTAACTGACTTCAAAATATACTACAAAGCTATAGGAACCAAACTAGCATGTTACTGACATAAAAACAGACACATAGACTAATGGAACAGAACAGAGAATCCAGATATAAATAAATGCATTTGCAGCCAATTCATTTTCAACAAATGTGCCAAGAATATACAATGGGGAAAGGATAGTCTTTTCAATAAATGGTGCTGTGAAAATGAAATAACCATATGCAGAAGAATGAACTATACTGCTATCTCTCACCATACACAAAAATCAAATCAAAATAAATCAAAGACTTACATCTAAGACCTAGGCCAGGTGCGGTGGCTCATGCCTGTAATCCCAGCACTTTGGGAAGCCGAGGTGGGCGGATCACGAGGTCAGGAGATTGAGACCATCCTGGCTAACACGGTGAAACCCCGTCTCCACTAAAAAGAAAAATACAAAAAATTAGCCAGGCGTGGTGGCGGGTGCCTGTAGTCCCAGCTACTCGGGAGGCTGAAGCAGGAGAATGGCATTAACCTGGGAGGCGGAGCTTGCAGTGAGCCGAGATTGTGCCACTGCACTCCAGCCTGGGCTACAGAGTGAGACTCTGTCTCATAAAAAAAAAAAAAAACTCTAAGACCTAAAACTATGAAACCACTAGAAGAAAACCTTGGGGAAATGCTCCAGGACATTGGTCAGGGCAAAGATTTTTTTGTGTAAGACCTCAAAGGCACAGACAACAAAACCAAAAATAGACAAACGGGATTACATCAAGCTAAAAATCTTCGCACAGTAAAGGAAACAATCAACTAAGGGGAGATAGCCCAAAGAATAGGAGAAAATATTTGCAAACTATCCATATGACAAGGGGGATTAATAACCAGAATATACAAGGAGCTCAAAGAACTCAATAGCAAAACCAACAACAACAAAAACCAACAACAAAAAAAAAATTCAATTAAAAATGGGCAAAAGATCTGAATTGACATTTGTGATAAAAACATACAAATGGCTGACAGGTATTTTTTAAAATGCTCAACATCACTAATCATCAGGAAAATACAAATCAAAGCTACAATGAAATATTATCTTAGCCTAGTTCGAATGACTTTTATCAAAAAGAAGGAATAACAGAGGCTGGTAAGGATGTGGAGAAAGGGGAACTCTCAAACACTGTTGATGGGAATGTAAATTACCACAGCTGCTATGCAAAGCAATACGGAGGTTCCTCAAAAAGCTAAAAATAGAACTACCATATGATCCAGCAATTCCACCACTGGGTATATATCCAAAAGAGAGGAAATTGATATATTGAAGAGAGATTCGCATTCCCATGTTTGCTGCAGCACTATTCACAATAACCAAAATATGGAATCAACCTAAGTGCCCATCAACTGAATGTATGGATAAAGAAAATGTGGTATAGATATACAATGGAATACTGTTCAGCCATGAAAAAGAATGAAACTCTGTCATTGTAGCAACATAGATAGAACTGGAGGTCATTATGTTGAATGAAGCCAAGCACAGAAAGACAAATATATCTCATGTTTTCACTCACATATGGGAGCTAAAAAGTGAATCTCATAAAGATAGAGAGTAGATTGACAGTAAGGGCGGTGAGGGGATGGAGAGGTTGATTAATGGGTACAAATACACAGTTAGGTAGAAGAAAGAAGACCTGATATTCGATAAGGTGACTGTAGTTAACATTAATCTATTGGACATTTCTTCTTATTATTTTTTTGTGTATGTGACAGAGCCTCACTCTGTTGCCCAGGCTGGAGTGCAATGGCGTGATCTCGGCTCCTGCAACCTCTGCCTCCCGGGTTCAAGCAATTCTCCTGTCTCAGCCTCCCGAGTAGCTGGGATTACAGGTGCAAACAACCAGGCCTGGCTAATTTTTGTATTTTTAGTAGAGACGGGGTTTCACCATGTTGGTCAGGCCGATCTCGAACTCCTGACCTCGTGATCCACCCACCTTGGCCTCCCAAAGTGCTGGGATTACAGGCATGAGTCACTGCGCTGGCCACTATTGGACATTTCAAAATAACTAGAAGAGAATAATTCAAACGTTCCTAGCATAAAGAAAAGATAAATATTTAAGGTGACAGCTATCCCAATGGCCCTGATTTGATTATACAAATGTACCAAATTATCACATGTACCATGAAAATATGTACATCTATTATATATCAATGAAAAATAAAAAAATTAAATTCCTACTGAAGAAAAGAAAGCCCAAGTAGTCCAATAGCTATGGGATAAATTGAATCAGTGGCTTAAAAAAAAAAATCAAGCCAGCTGGTCACAGTGGCTCATGCCTATAATCCCAGCACTTTGGGAGGCTAAGGCAGGCGGATCACGAGGTCAAGAGATCAAGACCATCCTGGTCAACCAACATGGTGAAACCCTGTCTCTACTAAAAATACAAAAATTAGCTGGGCTTAGTGGCGCACGCCTGTAGTCCCAGCTACTAGGGAGGCTGAGGCAAGAGAATCGCTTGAATCTGGGAGGCGGAGGTTGCAGAGAGCCGAGATTGCACCACTGCACTCCAGCCTGGGCGACAGAGTGAGACTCCGTCTCAAAAAAAAAAAAAAAAAAAATCAAGCCTAGATAGTTTTCACGCAATTCGTAGCAGATTTTCATGAAGCTAATGATACCAAACATCATAGCTTATCCTAGCCTAACTTAAACATGCCCAAAACACTCACGTTAGCCTACAGATAGGAAAAGATTAAAATTCAGATTTTTAAGTACAGTTTCTATTGAATGTGAACTACTTTCAAATCACCATAAAGTAAAAAAATCGTAAGTTGGGGACCGTATTTGTATTCTAATTTTATACTAACTCTTACAAAGAATATCAAAAGAAGCATACTTCTTAACTCTGTATGAGGTTAGTATAAACTTGATATAAAACTAATCAAGGACTGTATGAGAAAGGAAATAACAGACCAGAATCTCTGATGAACATGGATGTAAATACTATAAACAAAATATTAAGAAACTGAATCCAACATTATATAATAAAGACAATTTATGATGGCTAAGCTGGATTTATCCAAAGAGTATAAGAATGTAAATCATTCTTATACTCTAACATCAAATCCATAACTTTAGTCCATCACATTAAATGGATTAAAAGAGAAAAGTTATATAATTATCTCAATAGATATAGTAAAGGCATTCAGTAAAAGTTAACATCCATTTATGACAAAAGCTCTTAGTAAAGCCGAAATAAAATGAAACTTCCTATTGTTAAAGGTTATTTTTAAAAAGCCTATAATCTTCATCATTCTTAATGGTAGATCACTGTAAACATTGTTCCATTAAGAGCAGACTAAGACAAGGTCAGGCGCAGTGGCTCACACCTGTAATCCCAGCACTTTGGGAGGCAGAGGCGGGTGGATGGATTGAGCTCAGGAGGTCGAGACCAGGCTGAGCAACATGGCAAAACCCCTTCTCTACAGAAAATACAAAAATTAGCTGGATATGGTGGTGCACACCTGTAATCCCAGCTACTTGGGAGGCTGAGGCAGGAGAACTGCTTGAGCCTGGGGGTTGGAGGTTGCAGTGAACCAAGATCGCCCCACTGCACTCCAGCCTGGGTGACACAGTGAGACACTGTCTCAAAACAAACAAACAAACAAACAGAATAAGGCAAAGATGTCTGCTATCACCCCTTCTAGTCGATAAGGTGAAGGGTAAGACAGAAAACAGTACTGTCATTATTTGTAGGTAATATAATTGCATATATAGAAAACCTCAAAAGAATGTTCAGACAAATTATTAGAATTAATAAGAGAGTCCAGCAAGGTTGTTAACTGCAAAAATGCAAAACTGGAAGAAGGTATTTGTGACATGTAGAACTGACAAAAAGATCTAGCATGTGCGTGTGTGTGTATGTGTATGTGTGTATGTGTGAATCTTTTTTTTTTTTTTTTTTGAGACAGAGTCTTGGTCTGTCACCCAGGCTAGAGTGCAGTGGCATGATCTCAGCTCACCGCAACCTCCGCCTTCCAGGTTCAAGCAATTCTCCTGCCTCAGCCTCCCGAGTAGCTGGGATGTACAGGCATGCACCACCACGCCCGGCTAATTTTGTATTTTTAGTAGAGATAGTGTTTCTCCATGTTGGTCTGGCTCGTTTTGAACTCCCAACCTCAGGTTATCCACCCATCTTGCCCTCCCAAAGTGCTGGGATTACAGGCGTGAGCCACCACACCCGGTCTTGTGTGAATCTTAAAATAAGAAAAAGACAAACCAGTAGGAAGATGAGCAAAATACATGAATAGGCACTTTACCAAAAAAGGAAACATAAATTACCAACAAACATGAAAAGATGCTCAACCTCATTGACAATCAGGTAAATATAAATAAATGCCACAATAAGATAGCATTTTATTCCAACTCTATTGGCAAAAATTAACAAATTTAGTATCAAGTACTGGTGAAGATATGTATCAGTGGAACCTCTTTTATACCAATATTGTGTAAATTGGTACAATCTTGATAAACACTTTGGCAACATTTTGTAAAATTGAACTGGATATATTGCAGGGAAGTTCTTGCACAAGCATAACAATATTCAGTGCAGTACTATTTACCAAAAATTGGGGTCTACCAAATGTCTACTGATAGGAAAATGGAAAAATAGTGATATATTCACAGAGTGCATGTACTATAGCTACACACATCAACCTGGTCAAATATAATGTATGAAAAAGGCAAACTGTGGAAAACTAAATAAAGTCAAACTTGCATAAAGCTCAAACAAGTAAACTAAACAATAACTTGTTTAGTTATATCTATGCCTATGATAAAACTACATATTTTTAAAAATCAAGAATATAGTCAATATGAAATTCAAGCTAGTATTACCTCTGGTGAGGAGGTAGAGCAAGACAGGAAAGGGGAATACAGGTGGATGCATGAATAGGCAGTGTTCTAGTTCTTAAGTTGAATGGCGAGTTTCTAAGTCTTCATTTCATGTTGCATTTGTTCTTTTGATGTATCAAATACTATAGTTTTTAAGAGAGCTGTAGTTTCCCTCTTTCGCCACTACATGGCAGGCTAGCACCTTAGTGAAATAAATCCTGAATGGGAAAGGCTGGTGTAAATGGACATGTACCTAATAGCTTTCTAGCAGCATTCTAATTTCCCCATGCGGATACATATAAAATAGGGCTTGATGTTCTCAGAGTGTTTAAATGCACAACCACGGCATCTCAGGTGTACATCACTGTGGCATGGATCTTGCAGCCACGTGACCGGGTTTTTTGTTTTTATTTTTCCTTTCTTTCTGCCTGGTTATGTAACTATTTTTGCAAACTTAGAAGTGTTTCTGTTTGAATGCTGAGTTTTATTTCTCAGAATGTTCCAATATTTCCCAAGGCATTCATTCCTAAATTAATAACATGGAGCGGGAGGACAGTCCCTCATGGCAATTGACACATCTAACTTGCACTTTTACGTCTAACGTTTTGGTGCTGTGTTTTTCACCACTAGCATTAGAACCACTGTTTAATAATGTCTGATGACACTATTGCAATATGTAAAGTAGTACTTAAAATTTAGTAACAATCAATGTTAAAATAGCAATGCAATAGTCATCAAAATCACTCACAGAAAGTCTGGTGCCAAATAGCTTGTTCACATGATGTGATTGATGTGACAGTGACACAAATGTCGGCAGGTACTTCTTTTTTAGCCGCCTATGCCACCAGTGGCGACACACAAACAGCATAAAGTCTAACTTCTATAAATCTCAAACAAGTAAACTAAACAATATCTTCTTTGGTAATACCTATGCCTATGATAAAACTACATTTTTTTTTTTTTTTTTTTGAGACAGAGTCTCGCTCTGTCGCCCAGGCTGGAGTGCAGTGGCACAAACTCCGCTTGCAGTGGCTCACTGCAAGCTCCGCCTCCCGGGTTCACGCCAATCTCCTGCCTCAGCCTCCCGAGCAGCTGGGAATACAGGCGCCCACCACCGCGCCCAGCTAATTTTTTTTGTATTTTTAGTAGAGACAGGGTTTCACCGTGTTAGCCAGGATGGTCTCGATCTCCTGACCTCGTGATCCACCCGTCTCGGCCTCCCAAAGTGCTGGGATTACAGGCGTGAGCCACCGTGCCCGGCCAAAACTACATATTTTTTTAAAAATCAAGAAAATGGTCGACATGAAATTCAAGCCAGTATTATCTCTGGTGAGGAGAGAGAGCACAATACGAAAGGGGCATAGGGAGCATACAGGTGGATGCATGAGCAGGTAATGTTCTCGTTCTTAAGTTGGATGGTGGTGAGCCACCCACTTGCAGCTTCACTCTAGACTTGCCCTGTCTGCTACCATAGCACTAGACACACGTGGCAAGGGAGCACTTGAAATAAGATGTGCTGTAAGTATGAAATACACACTGGAGTTTGAAGACTTAGTATGAAAAAAGGTCAAATGTCTCTTAATAAATTTTAATGTTGATTACATGTTGAAATGATAATATTTTGAGCAGTGTGAAAAAGAGGTGAGAACGACCCCAGGACAGATCAAAGCCTGCGTGCTGCTGCATCCCACGCTCCTAGCGCCTATGTCCCGCCGCCGTTGCCCCACCACTGTGCCCAAGAGAAAGGCTGAAGGTGATGCTAAAGCAGATAGAGCCAAGATGAAGGACAAACCACAGAGAAGATCCACGAGGTTTTCTACTAAGCCTGCTCCTCCAAAGCCAGAGCCCAAACCTAAAAAGGCCCCTGCAAAGAAGGGAGAGAAGGTACCAAAAGGGAAAAGGGAAAAGCTGAAGCTGGCAAGGAGGGGAATAACCCTGCAGAAAATGGAGATGCCCAAACAGACCGGACACAGAAAGCTGAAGGTGCTGCAGATGCCAAGTGAAGTGTGTGCATTTTTGATAACTGTGTACTTCTGGTGACTGTACAGTTAGAAATGCTATTTTTTATCAAGTTTTATAAAAATGCAGAATTTTGTTTTACCTTTTTTTTAAGCTATGTTGTTAGCACACAGAACACTTCACTGTGTTTTTTGGGAAAGGGGCATATGTCACTAACAGAATGTCTCCGAAGCTAGGTTGACGTGGGGAAAACCCTTTTCCCTTCTAGTTTTGGGAGACTTGCCCTTGGCTCCCAGGCAGGGGGATTCCCTGACTTTGACACACAAGGTCCCTTGGCACAAAAGCTTTGTGGGATGGTAAAACAAATTCGTTTCTATGTCCTCTTCTCCCTTTCCACCTTTCAGCATAGATTTAACTCCCTTAAACGCAGACACCTGTTGGACCTGACCCCCAATAATTGGTTACTGGTGTGTCAGGCAATCTAGCCTTTCCAGTGATGCCACTGAGATGGAACCCCTCAAAAAAGCAGTGGTTCTGTTTCTAGATTGTGGATCTTCAGATAAATTCTGCCATTTTCATTTCACTTCCTGAAAGTCAGGGTCAGCTCATGAAACATTGTTAAACAACATGCTAAACATGAACTATCAACCTCACTCTAAACTTTCCCTGTTCAGAGCATCAGATGAGGACTTCATTTGGGTTTTATAGTGGCTTTCTGATTTTTGGTAGTCCATTGAAGAAGGGAGTTTGAAAGTCGCTGCATATGTTAACGATTGTTTGCCCACGTCCTGCCTGAAATGCCATGATTGCTTATGGAGAGTATCTTTAATAAAGCTGGATACAGTTTGGCTTGGGAAAATAAAAGAAACAATATTTTGTATATGTTTGGTTAAATGAAATACTTCAATTCATTTCACCTGTTTCTTTTTACTTTTTCTTTCTTCTTTGGAGTCAGGGTCTCCCTCTGTCACCAAGGCTAGAATGCAGTGTTGCAGTCACCACTCACTGAAACCTCAACTTATCAGTTTTAAAAGATCCTCCTGCCTCAGCCTCCCCAGTAGCTGGGACTACAGGTGCGGGCCACCATGCCTGGCTAATTAATTTTTGTACAGACAGGGTCCCACTATGTTGCCCTGTCTGTTGTCCAACTCCTCGCCCGAAGTGATCCTCCTTCTTCGACCTCCCAAAGTGCTAGAATTACAGGCATGAGTCACCGCCCCCAGCCTTTCCCCTCTTTTTATTTTATTATTATTATTTTTTTGAGACGGAGTCTTGCTCTGTCTCCCAAGCTGGAGTGCAGTGGCGCCATCTCGGCTCACTGCAACCTCTGCCTCCCAGGTTCAAGCGATTCTCTTGCCTCAGCCTCCCAAATAGCTAAGATTACAGCCACGCGCCACCATGCCCAGCTAATTTTTTTGTATTTTTAGTAGAGGCGGGGTTTCACTATGTTGGCCAGGCTGGTTGAGAACTCCTGACCTCAAGTGATCCGCCTGCCTCTGCCTCCCAAAGTGCTAGGATTACAGGTGTGAGCCACCATGCCCGGCCATTTTTCCCTTTTTTAAATGTGGTTACTAGAAAATGTAAAATTACATATGTGGCTCGCACTGTATTTCTGTTGGGCAGCACTGCTCTAGCCGTTATTACCAATACAATACTTGTGTTATAGCACTCCTGTATCACAGTATTTGTTATTACAATACTCTCTTTGGGATCCCCACACACGTGGCTGGCTTCAGGGGTGTGGGCAGTGCAGTCGCACAGGGCCCCACGTTCAGAAGGGCTTCGCCCTTGGTTTAATGCGCTGCTCTCATTGCCTTGAAACTTACTTTTTACCTTTGAATTTGAGTTTTCTCAGCGAAGTCTCACAGGACAATGGCGCCTGCGCCAGTGGCTTGAAGGCTCGGCTCAAGCCCGCCTCGCCTCCCTCCCTCCTAGGGATGGCTCCCAGTGTCTCTGGCCGGGGCCTGCCTCTCGCTCGCCGCTCCTTCCCGGCAACGGCTGCCATTTTCCGCCCAGGCAAGGTCCTGGGCGCCGCTCTGGGGAGGGTCAGGGTGCGCGTCCCACCGCGTCGTGGGGCAGGGTGTAGTGATGGTCACGCATCCCTTCCCTGGGCTTCTCCGGCACACCTGTATCTAGGGACTGAGCGCGACTGACGCAGAGGTCGCAATACCGCTGGGGGCTGCCTGGTGCCATGGGGTTGGGCCGCGGGCCCAAGGGAAAGAGAGACACCTGGCCTGACTTCTGCAGGCCTCTCCCCGCCAGCGAGCGCACGGCAGCGGTGCCCAGGGGCTGGAGGCAGCGGAACGCACGCGCCCGGCGTCGCTGAGGGCTTGCGCCAGCCCCAGAGTACCCGCGTGCCCGAGGGAGCGCGCCCGCCTCTGGCTCCGAGCTTTGGGGAGGGGCGGCGTGAGGGAGGGAGGATCTTGTTTTCCTGCTTGCAAGCTTCCTGAGTCTTTGTTGTGCTGTTTGTCTCTTCTGGCTAGTCAGAGCACCCTCTGGGGATAAGCTGTAACATACGAATTGTGTAACTCGGTGATTCCACATTGCACAATAGGAACATAAATGGTAAAATTCGTGCTGATAATTTAAAATTGCATTTTTTCTTTATTTAGAAATTTTCCTAAGTAGCATATAAAAAGCACAAAAAGTCCAGAGACAGAAGGCTAGAAGCAAGGTAAAAGTTTTTACTTGTCTTTTGAATAAGGCATCCTCATTTTGCACCGGGCCCACAAATTATGTAGCCAGTCCTGCTTCCATAATCTAAATTTCAAGCATTCCAGGCTCTGACCACTACTTTTGGGTTCTCCAGCACCACAAGTCCAGCAATCCTTTGATTCCAATAGGACCTACAATTAATAGATCTTACCACCTTTTCTCTGGCCTTCATCTCATATATATATATGATATATATGAGATATATATATCTCATATATATGAGATATATATATCTCATATATATGAGATATATATGATATATATATATCTCATATATATGAGATATATATATCTCATATATATGAGATATATATGATATATATGAGATATATATGAGATATATATGAGATATATATGATATATATGATATATATAAGATATATGATATATATGAGATATATTATATATGATATATATGAGATATATATATTATATATGATATATATGAGATATATATGAGATATATATGATATATATGATATATATGAGATATATATGAGATATATATGATATATATGAGATATATATGAGATATATATGATATATATGATATATATGAGATATATGATATATATGAGATATATATGATATATATGAGATTTATGTATGATATATATATGAGATATATGTATGATATATATGAGATATATATGATATATATGAGATATATATGATATATATGAGATATATGAGATATATATGATATATATGATATATATGAGATATATATGATATATATGAGATATATATGATATATATGAGATATATATGATATATATATGAGATATATATGATATATATGATATATATGATATATATTTGAGATATATATGAGATATATGAGATATATATGAGATATATGAGATTATATCTGATATATATGAGATATATACATGAGATTATATATATGATATATATGAGATATATATGATATATATGAGATATATATGAGATATATATGATATATATATGAGATATATGATATATATGAGATATATACATGAGATTATATATATGATATATATGAGATATATGATATATATGAGATATATATGAGATATATGATATATATGAGATATATGATATATATGAGATATATATGATACATATATGAGATATATATGATATATATGAGATGTATATATGATATATATGAGATGTATATATGATATATATATGAGATGTATATATGATATATATGAGATGTATATATGATATATATGAGATGTATATATGATATATATGAGATATATGATATATGAGATATATGTGAGATATATGATATATATGAGATATATGAGATATATGAGATATAGATATATGATGATGATATATGATATATATGAGATCTATATATGATATATATGAGATCTATATATGATATATGATATATATGAGATATATATGATATATATGTATATACATATATCTCACATATATGTATATAGATATATCTCATATATGATATATATGAGATGTATATCATATATATGAGATATATGAGATATATCTCATATATGAGATATATGAGATGTATATGATATATGTGAGATATATCATATATGATATATCTGAGATATATCATATGTGAGATATATCATATATGAGATATATGAGATATATCATATATGAGATATATGAGATATATCATATATGAGATATATGAGATATATCTCATATATGAGATATATGAGATATATGAGATATATCTCATATATGAGATATATGAGATATATGAGATATATCTCATATATGAGATATATGAGATATATGAGATATATCTCATATATGAGATATATGAGATATATGAGATATATCTCATATATGAGATATATGAGATATATCTCATATATGAGATATATGAGATATATGAGATATATCTCATATATGAGATATATGAGATATATCTCATATATGAGATATATGAGATCTATATGATCTATATGATATATAGATCATATATATGAGATCTATAATATATATATGAGATATATATGATATATATGAGATATAGATATATATGATATATATATATCATATATATCCTGGCTTCCCTTCTTTCCCGGCTTAAATTTCATTGTCAACTATTTTGGTCATTCCTGTGGATACACCCTGAACTCCTTTGCCCCGTCTCCATTCACAATACCCATCTGGCCAACTCTAGTAAAGCCCAACTCTCTGCTCTGTGCAGTCTCTCAGGCTCCACTAGGCAGCCCTGAGTGTGCCTCACTTTGCAATCTCCAAAGAGCAACAACAGGGGAAGCCCCAGTGTGCAAGAGCTCTTCATACCTCTGCTTTAAAGTCATACTCCCCCGGCACAAGTCACAGGGCCAAGCTCAGCCTCAAAGGGTGGAGAAATAGATTTCATCTCTTGATGAAAGAAGCTACAGAGTTACATTGTAAAGGGGCTCATGTACATAGATGGAGAAAATTTGTGGCAATTTTTTCAATCTACCACAAATTTTAAAAGGAAAGAAAGTATATCTCAATCTTTCTCCTCCCGGGAGATATGTTAGTTTCTGCAAATCTGACTACTGTCTCCAAGAATCTCAGTTACTGAGATAATAGGAAGGAGAGGGGCAACTTTGTCAAATCATTAGATTCTCCAGAATTATGATAGCCTGGTCACCATACATAAGGTGACTACTGCTTAAAAAACTTTTTTTTTTTAAGACAGTGTCTCAGTCTGTTGCCCAGTTGGAGGGTAACGGCTCAGTGCAGCCTTGCCCTCCAGGGCTCAGTTCACCCTCTCACCTCAGCCTCTTGGGTAGCTGGGACTACAGGTGCTTACCACCATCCCCAGCTAGTTTTTTGTTGTTGTTGTTGTATCTTTTTTAGAGACAGGGTTTTGCCATTTTGCCTAGGCTGATCTCAAACTCCTGAGCTCAAGCTATCCACCTGCCTCAGTCTCCCAAAGTGTTGGGATTACAGGCAAGAGCCACCATGCTCGGCCCCCACAAAAAATCTTTTAAACATCTATTGAGTACAATGTTTTGCATGGATTATAAAATACTTGCTCCCCATGACATTATATTATCATTGAGGAAATAGAGTCAAGGTAGTTAAAATATAAGCATGAAGTCACACAAGCAGGAAGTGGTAGAATCCAGATTTGAATCCAGGTCAAGCCAGAGCATGCAACCACTATGCTGTGTTATCTCCTAATGTGGTTTTTTTCCTAAAATAAGGCTTGTTTCATGTGGCATAAGCGTGGCTGATAAATACAGATGGTGCCTGACTTATGATGGCTTGACTTGGGATTTTTCCACTTTATAATGGTACAAAAGCAATACACGTTCAGTAGAAACTGTACTTCAGCTTTTAAATTCTGCTCTTTTCCCAGGCTATGATAATGGCATATGTGCCCATGCTGGGCAGCATTAGCGAGTCGCAGCTCCCAAGCAGCCCCTCGATCATGAGGGTAGACACCTGATACTCTACAGTGGACTGTGTTGCCAGATGATTGTGCTCAACTGTAGGCTAATATCAGTATTCTGAGCATGGTTAAGGTAGGCTAGGCTAAGCTGTGATGTTCAGTAGATTAGGTGTATTAAATGCATTTTCAACTTGCACATTTTCAACTTACAATGGGTTTATTGGAACATAGTCCCATCCTAAGTTGAGGAGCATTTGTACTTTTTTTTTTTTTTGAGACAGAGTCTTGCTCTGTCACCCAGGCTGGAGTGCAGTGGCACGATCTCGGCTCACTGCAAGCTCTGCCTCCTGGGTTCACGCCCTTCTCCTGGCTCAGCCTCCCGAGTAACTGGGACCACAGGCACCTGCCACCATGCCCAGCTAATTGTTTTGTATTTTTACTAGAGACGGGGTTTCACCGTGTTTGGCAGGATGGTCTCGAGCTCCTGACCTTGTGATCTGCCTGCCTCGGCCTCCCAAAGTGCTGGGATTACAGGCGTGAGCCACTGCACCCAGCCCCTGTACTGTTTTTCAAGAAATTTTCATTCTATAACTTTATTACATGTCAACTACATAATTATCAGTTAACTTCTTTAGTGAAATATGATGAAATTAATTGTATATATTATATCCCATGGAGTGAGATACAGAGACATAGCATATAATAGCATAGTAATGTTAGACCCCATACTAGATTGTAAACTAGATTGTGAAGGTCATAAACTTGTATATCCCCATTTAATTTACTTTTTAATCTTTTTTTTTTTTTTTTTTTTTTTTTTTTTTTTTTTGAGGCAGGATCTCACTCTGTCATCCAGGCTGGAGTACAGTGGTGTGATCATGGCTCACTGCAACCTCGACCTCCTGGGTTCAAGCGATCCTCCCACCTCAGCTTCCCAAGTAGCTGGGACTACAGGCACATGCCACCATACCTAGCTAATTTTTTGTATTTTTTATAGAGATGGAGTTTTGCCATGTTGCCCAGGCCACTCTCCAACTTCAGGGCTCAAGCAACCCTCCTGCCTCGGCCTCCGAGGGATTACAGGCGGGAGCCACCACACCTGGCCTTAATCTTTAAAGAAAGATTGTTCTAAAATTCAAAGAAAGAGATATTCTAAAATTTATTCTTGAATAGGTAGGACATGCACACAGTACAGTAGTCCCCCATTCTCTGTGATTTCACTTTCTGTGGTTTTGGTTACCTGCAGTCAACTGCCATCTGAAAATATTAAATGGAAATTTCCAGAAATAAAAATTCATAAGTTTAAATTTTGTGCCATTCTGAGTAGGATGAGGAAATATCTTACTGCCCTGCTCTCTCTGTCTGGGATGTGAATCATCCCTTTGTCCAGAGTATCCGTGCCGTATATGCTACCAGGCTGTTTGTCGTTTGGTAGCCATCTTTGTTTTGAGATGAACAAACATACTATACACAGGGTTCAGTACTATCCGAGACTTCAAGCATCCACCGGGGATTTTGAAACATATCCCCCAAGGATAAGGGGGGCTTCTATATACAATTTAAAAGGCATACATCTATAGCAAACAGTTTGGTGGCTTTCCACAAGGTTTTTTTTTTTTTTTTTTTTTTTTTTTGAGATGGAGTCTTGCTCTGTTGCCCAGGCTGGAGTGCAGTGGCACGATCTCAGCTCATTGCAACCTCCACCTCCCAGATTCAAGTGATTCTCCTGCCTCAGCCTCCCAAGTAACTGGGATTACAGATGTGTGCTACCACGTCTGGCTAATTTTTGTATTTTTAGTAGAGAGGGGGGTTTCACCATGTTGGCCAGACTGGTCTTGAACTCCCGACCTCAAGCGATCCAGCCGCCTTGGCCTCCCAAAGTGCTGGAATTATAGGCGTGAGCCACCGTGCCCAGCCGCTTTCCACAAGTTAAACATAAAATTCCCATGTGACCTACCAACGCTGCTCTGTGGTATATAACACAAATAATAACGAGCTCAAGCAAGAAGTATACACAAATGTTCATAGCAACTTTATTTGCAATAGCTAAGAGGTAGAAACAACCCAAATGTTCATCAATAGATGAATGGATCAACAAAGTGTGGTATAGCCATACAATGGAATATTATTTAGCTATCAAAAGTAATGAAGTACCGATGCAGGATACATGGATGAACCTTAAAAACCTTGGAAATATTATGCTAAATGAAGGAAGCCAGACACAAAAGACCACAAAATGTATGATTCCATTTACATGCAATATCCAGAATAGGCAAATCATAGAGACATAAAGCAGATTAGTAGTTTGCAGTGGCTGGGGGGCAGAGGAGTGACTGCTTTATGGGTACAGGGTTTCTGTTTGGGGTGATGAAAACATTCCGAAGCTAGATCATTATGATAATGACATAACATTGTAAATGTACTGAATGTCACTGAATGGTATACTTCTAATGATTACAATGGTAAGTTTTATGTTATATGCATTGTACTACAAAAAGAAGCCAGAAAAGGGGTACACAAGAATGTAGAGTAAAAACTGAGAGGCTGACTTGGGGTTCACTGCCTATGAGTTAGCACTGGTCTGCAAGGAGCAGTACTATTCAATAAAATATTGCTGCCTATACATATATTAAAAAAAAAAACAACGAAAACAGCAAAAAACCTTGAGTCTTCCTCACATCCCTGTCTTCTAGCACTTAATTTCTCTCCCCAGAAGTCACTCCTGCTATCAATTTGTTCTATATTTGTACTGACAAATTCTGTGCATCTATGAACACATATATTTGTATTTAGTTTAATAATATTTTCATATAATTGTAAAATATTGTAGTATCATATACCTACTGTTTTTTTTTCTCTTTTGTTCCCCCAGCTCTCAGTATGGAGATTCCTCCCTTTCACTACCAAAGCAGAACTAACCCATTCTTTTACATAACTATTCAATGTTCCTTTGTTTCAAAGTTTTAACATTTGTTTATCATCTTTTGATAGAAATGTCGGTGGTTTCCTATCTTTTCTTTTACTTTACAAATATCTTGTGAGTACTTATGCTAAATCAGGGATTAGCAAACTACAACCCAGGGGCCAGATCTGGTCCATCATTTGTTTTTGTCTGACCTGCAAGTTAAGAATAATTCTTCATTTTTAAATGGTTGAAAAAAGTTTTAATTTTTTTTTTTTTTTTTTTTTTTTTTTGAGATAGGGTCTGGCTCTGTCGTTCAGGTTGGAATGCAATGGCACGATCTTGGCTCACTGCAACCTCTGCCTCCCAGGCTCAAGCAATCCTATTAGCCATCATGCCTGGCTAATTTTTGTATGTTTTGTAGAGATGGCATTTCATCGTGTTGCTCAGGCTGGTCTCAAATTCATGAGCTAGAGTGATCTCAAAGTGCTGGGATTACAGGCATGTACCACCTCACCCTATACCCCCCACTTTTCACATGTATGAATGTATCTATAGGACAAATTTTTTAGAAGTAAAATTGTTAGGTCAAAGGAAATGTGCATTTTATAATTTAATAAATATTACCAAATTGCTCTCCATAGAGGTTGAATCACTTTACACAGTTTGACCAACACTGTATGTTTTCAAACTTTTTGATCTTTGACAATATGATAGATTTTAAAAAAAATGTATAGCACAAGCTATCATTTATGAGACAGAAATTTGAACCCTGATTGAATATTTACGAATATTAAGGAATTATTGTTAATTTTTTAGATATAATGATGGTATTTTGGAACACTGAATAGATATTTTGGAAGATATTTTGCTTAGATATGATGATATTTTGGTTATATATTATTGAAAGATATAGACTAAAATAATTATTAATGAAATAATACAATGTCTGGGATTTGCTTCAAAATAATAGAATGGGAGTGTGTGTGGGATGGGGTATGGATGAATCATGACTATGAGTTTATGATTGTCGAATCTGGGTGATGTGCACTCTACAATTTTCTCTTCTTTTGTATATGTTTGAACCTTTCCAAAAAAAAAAAAATTGACTTCCAAAAAAGGGAGTGACTGAGAGGAGAGTAATTGGAAACAATGAGTCCAGACAGCTCTCTTAAGGAATTTTGATATTTAAAATAAGAGGGGAAAAAGGCCACTAGCTAGCAGGATCAACAGAAAGGTATATTTTAAAAAGAAATTTAATTATTCAAGTATTGCATATGGGTGGAAAATGCACAGCACAATGAATGATCAGTAAGTGAACATCCCTAAATATGAAAGAAAAGGTTTACTCATTGGATTTTTTGGTAAACATTTTTGTTGAAGTAAAACTTACATATAGTAAAGTGCATAAACATTAAGTATACCAAACTTGATGGATTTCAACAATGAGTTATCCCCATGGAACCAACACCCTAAGTCAAGAATAGAGCTGTAAATCACTGTGGTGTCTGCAGGGGGCAGGGGAAAGAATAGAGCTGGGTGTAGTGGTGTTTACCTGTAATCCCAGCTACTTCGGAGGTTGAGGCTGTAGGATCACTTGAGCCCAGGAGTTTGAGGCTGCAGTGAGCTATGAACATGCCACTGCATTCCAGCCTAGGTGATAGAGAGAGATCCGGTCTTTAAAAACAAAACAAAACAAAACAAAAACAAAAACAAAAACAGAAAACATTTCCAGAATGCAAGAAGCTTCTTCCTTGTTGCCTTCCAGTCAACCAGTTAATACTCGCTGCAAAAGGTAAACTCTCTTGCCTTCTTTTGAACTTTCTATCAATGGAATCAGTAAAGTAGTGACTCTTTTGTGTCTGGCTTATTCTGCTCAACATGATGTTTGGACATTCATCATGTTGTTGCATGTAAAGGGCATTCATTCTCTTTTTGGTGTATAAAAATACGTAATAGTAGAACATTCTGATGTATGAATATCACCACAATTTATCCATTCTACTGCTCATGGACATTTGAGTTTTTCCAGTTTTTGACTATTACCAACAGGGCTGCTATAAACACTCTAGTATATGCTTTTTGGCATACATATGCACTCATTTCTGTTGGGTATATACATAGGAGAAGAATTGCTGGATAATAGAGTATGTATCTTTTTCACTGGTGGGCACCAGTTTTCCAAAGTAGCTGAATCAATTTATATTCCCACCAGCAATGTATGAGAATTGTTATGATCAGTGTTTTAAAGTTAGACACTCCAGCAAGTGGATATCGGTATCTCCGAGCTGTCTTAATGTGTACTTCCCTGATGACTAACAATACTAAACTCTTTTTAAAAAATATGCTTATTGAGCATTTGAATATACTCTTTGGTAAAGTGATTGCACAAGTCTTTTGTTCATTTTCCCCCTTGGCAGTCATTTTCATAGTGATTTGTAGGAGTTTTTATATATTTTGGATCTGAGTCCTTTGTGAGATACACACACACACACACGTATAAAATAAATATTTACATTATTATATATTATATAAATTGTATATAATAAATGTTTTCTCTCAATAGTGTGTATCCTCTATGTTCTTCTTCCTTCTCAAGATTGTCTTTGCTGTTCTTCATCCTTTGTAATTTCCATATAAATTCTATTGAGCTTTTTTACTTCTACCAAAAGAAAAAAAAAAAAGGATTTTGAGTGACATTGCATTGAACCTAACGAATAATTTGGGAAGAATTGACATTTTTACAATATTGTGTTTTCCAAAGTATAAATGTTATCTATCCCTCTGTTTACTTAGGTCTTTAAAATTTTAATTTAATCTAATTTTTTTTTGAGACAGGGTCCCCCAGGCTGGAGTGCAGTGGCGTGATCCTGGCTCACTGCAACCTCCGCCTCCTGGGTAACAGAAAAACCTGTTGATCAAGCAAAGTAAGTCTGAGTACTTATTTTAGTACTTACTTTTAAAGTAAGCGGGTAGGGCATAAGTTGTATTAGCCTTACTGCAGAAAGGAAGAACACTACCTCAATAGAGAATTAGTAGTATGTCAGAGGGAGATTTCAAGAAAGGATGTATAGGATTTGGGGGTCTGGGCTCAAATGGTTTAAGATGGTCTTACAAAGAAAGAAACTGATAGGAATTAAGCACAGTTTGTAATATTTAGGAGAGTTAGGATTAGTAGACACAGAGAAATAAAGGTCTCCATGCAAGCCTTGATAAATAAACTGTCATATACGTGAGCTTTTTGCCTATTTGAGCAGTCTGTTATCCTGACAGGAGAGTTCTTTGGCCAAATGAGCAAACTGTTTTCCCCAATATGTTAATTTCTTGAAGCAAACAATAAATGTATTTGTTGGTTTACCACCTTGTCTTCCTGGGCAAGAATTTCCTAGGAGACTTGTGTCATGTTGACTCAAGTGGTCTTAGTCCTCATTCAACAAGACCAACTTCTTAGCCTGAAATCTCCCGTCTCATAAAAGTGGAGACCTATTTTTGCTGTCTGTCCTTTCTATACTGTGACTTTACTGTGGGTAGGGCATAAATCTTATGCTCCTGGATGTGGGGTTTATTTATTTTTACATATTTGTAGCCAAATGTATATTATTATTTATAATATTTGCTTTTATTTTCTGCTTTTAAAAACTTAATAGTGCATCACAATAATTTTCCCATTATATTATACAATCTTTATAAAAATTATTTTGATGGTTCTATTATTGAGATTGTTGAGGTTATATCATTAGCTAGATTCCAAGAAATTGAATCACTAAGACAAAAGGTATAAACCTTTCTAGAACCTTCATAAATATTATCAATTGCTTTCCTACACTTGATCTTAGCCAAAAGGCCAAGAAGCAATCAACTGCTTTCCTAAATAATTTTACCAATTTCCACACCTTTCAGCCAAATATGAGGAGTCCTATTTTACCAAACTCTCCGTAACACTGGATATTAATATTTTTAAAAATACTTGCTAATTTGCTATTGCAACTGATATCTTATTGTTATATGGATTTATATTTGTTTGATTCCTAAAAATGTTCAGATTTTTTTCATACACTTGTTTGCTGGTTCTATTCTTAAATTATTTGTTGTATTTTTCAAAATTGTACTCAGGTCATCAGGTGTAGAAAAGTAATTAATTGCACTTCTCACTTCATATTTATTGTCCTCACAGGTTAGTACAATTACTCTCTTGAAATTTTTCTTTTTTCTCCCTTCTTCTCTGATTCCTACCGTACATACCCATTCTTTTTTTTTTTGAGATGGAGTCTTACTCTGTCTCCCAGGCTGGAGTGCAGTGGTACGATCACGGCTTACTGCAGCCTCGGGCTCCCAGGTTCAAGTGATTCTCCTGCCTCAGCCTCCCAATTAGTTGGGATTACAGGTGCCCACCACTGCACCCAGCTAATTTTTTGTATTTGTAGTAGAGATGGGGTTTCAGCATGTTGGCCAGACTGGTCTCGAACTCCCAACCTCTGGTAATCCATCTGCCTTGGCTTCTCAAAGTGCTGGGATTACAGGCATGAGCCACCGCACCTGGCCCATACATACCCATTCTAAAGCATTTGTTATACATCCTTAAATATGCATGTATCCTTAGAAAACATGTATTACTATATTGTGTGTATATGCTATTTAATAAATAGAATCTAGTTGTAAATTTCATTCTGTTTCCGCACTTTTGCACTTAACCCTATGTTTGTGAGGCCTATCAATGGTGTTTTATGCATATCTATTCCATCACTTCTTTCTCCAGCATTGTATTTTCATAGTGTACTATGTATTAGTTGCAGTAACACTAGTTGCTGTAATAAACAAACCCCAAAGCACATAATGCTGAACACAATTGAAGTTTATTTCTTGCTCTTAAAATCCAAAAAATGGGTATTCCTCATTGGTGTGTGGGTTTCTCCCCAGTGGTGATTTAGAGAACCTGGCTGCATCTATCTTGTGGCTCTGCCTTCTTTAACATGGCTTCCAAGATGGTCGCATCCACCTGCATTGCATTGGCAGAAGGTGAAAGGCATAAATGTCTTGTGTGAGAGGTTTTCATGGGCCTGGAATAGCAACATCATTTCCATTCATATTCTTTGACTAGACCTCAGTCAAATGGTTGTGCCTAACTGCAATGAAGACTGGAAAATGTAGTCTATTTGTGTGTCTTGGAAGAAAAGGAGATAGACTTGGTGAGCCACTAACCAATCTTCCCAGAGTGAGCATCCATCATATGGTTCTTCTCCATCTGTGATAATGAATACCTAAGTTGCCCTCACTTCCCCACCACTCAGATAAAGCCATGAGGAAGGTCTTTGTACCTAAAAACCTTTGTGAGTTCTCTGTGATAAACACTAACATTTGATTTTGCCTATCTAATTTTTACCATTCTGACGTCCAAGTATAAAAAGTGGTATCTTGTGATTGCGTTCCTCTGATTACTAATAAATTTGAGTATCTCTTCTATTTTGGGCTTTTGCTTCTGTGAATAGCTTGTTCTTTTCCTGTGCCATTTTTTTCTATAGGGCTTCCTGTGGCATTTTTTTTTTCCTACTGATTTGCATGAGTTTTTATATAACCTAGAAGATAATCACTCTTTTGTTTTAGATATTATAAACAAGTACAGAAAGCACATTCTTCTCAAGTACACATTGAACATTTCCCACAGATACACCACATGCTGAGACATGATCAAACCTCAACAAATATCAAAGGAATGAAATCCTACAGATTGTGTTCTTCGACTGTGGAATTAAGCCAAACATCTGTCATATGTAGCTAATAATACAATCCCCCACCGCTTTAAGATTTGATAGGACTTCTAAATAACTTATGAATAAAATGAAAAAAATCACATGAGATTTAGAAAATATTTTGAACTGAATAATAAAGAAAACACAACAAACCAAAACTTGCAGGATCATTACAACTAAAAGTTCTCAAATGTAAATCTATTGCTTCAAAATTGTTCGGATCATAACTTCATTTGTTCTTGTCTAAATCCTTTTTTGATTTCCTACATCACCAAACCTAGCAAAATTATAAGGCAGGATAAGAGAAAAACCACTTATGAAAACAAAGATAAGGTGGAAGAACAACAATATATTTTAAACTAAGAAAAAAAAGCAAAGAAAACTGTGGCTTGACATATTTGAAAGGTTTGCATCATCTTGGTATATTATATTTGCTGTGTAAATAAGTATGTTAGAGAAGCTGATACAATTTCTTAATTTGATTCTTGTAATAAACACATATAATTTTATTTTATAAACTGTAGGATGTCAGCCAGACAGTGATTAGAGGAAAATGTATGGCCTTTAATGTATATATCAGAAATAAAAAAAAAAAAAAGACTAAGAATTGGCTGGGCGAGGTGGCTCACGCCTGTAATCCCAGCACTTTGGGAGGCTGAGGCAGGTGGATCACTTGAGGTTAGAAATTCGAGACCAGCCTGGCCAACATGGTAAAACCCTGTCTCTACCAAAAATACAAAAATTAGCTGGGCATGGTGGTGCACACCTGTAATCCCAGCTACTCGGGAGGCTGAGGCAGGAGAATCGCTTGAACCCGGGAGGAGGAGGTTGCAGTGAGCCAAGGTTGTGCCACTGCACTCCAGCCTGGGTGACAGAGCAAGACTCCATCTCAAAAAAAACAAAAACAAAAACAAAAAAAAACACTAAGAATTGAAAATCAGGAATCTAAAAGAAGAGCAACCAAATTAGGACCAAATAAAGAAAAAGCAAAGAAGTAATAAAGAGCAAAAATCTGTGAAATAGAAAAAAATTTGCAATATGGAAAATAAATCCAAACATTCATTCTTTGAAAAGGTTAAAAAAACTGATAGGCCAGTCACAGTGGCTCATGCCTGTACTCCTAGCACTTTGGGAGCCTGAGGTGGGAGGATCGCTTGAGCCAAAGCTAAGGCTGCAGTGAACTGTGATCATTTCACTGTATTCAAGCTTGGGTGACAGAGTGAGACCTTGTATCCAAAAATAAAAAATAAAAAAAAAATAAAAAAATTGATAAATAGTAGTAAGACTAATTAAGAAAAACAAAGAGAAAATATGAATTATCAGTATCAGGAATGAAAAAAGCAAGCTATAAAAACAGATGCTACAGATATTAAAATGATAAAAAGATATTATAAAAAATGTGCGCTAATAAATTTGAAAATTTGAAGGAAGTGAATCAATTCTTTGAGAAGCCCAATTTACCAAAATGAACATAAGAAAAAGTACAAAATGTACATATACCTACATCTACTTTAAAAACTTTAATCCATAATTAGAAACCTTCCCTCAAAGAAAATACTAGAGGAGAAAAAAGGGAAAATTTCTCAACTTTCAGGCCAGCATAACTTTAATATAAAAATATATCAAAGTTATTAAAAAAGGAGAAGTTACAGACTAATGTCTCTAATAAATAATAGAAGGCAGCCAGGCATGATGGCTCACACCTATTATCCCAGCACTTTGGGAGGCTGAGGCAGGTGAATCACCTGAGGTCAGGAGTTCTAGACCAGCCTGGCCAACATACTGAAAACCTGTCTCTACTTACTAAAAATATAAAAATTAGCTGGGCATAGGGGCACATGTCTGTAATCCCAGCTACTCGGGAGGCTGAGGCAGGAGAATCGCTTGAACCTGGGAGGCGGAGGTTGCAGTGAGCCAAGATGTCGCCACTGCACTCCAGCCTGGGTGACAGAGTGAGACTCCGTCTCAAAAAAAAAAAAAGAAAGTTCTGTCCAACTCCATTAGTCAGGAAACCTCTTCAGAGCTCTCCTTGTCTGGAAGGCCCCTGACACTAACTCCAGGAGGCCAGGGCTTGGGTCTCAGTTGTACGAACTGGAGCTGGCTACTTAATCTCTTTGTGCCCAATTTTCTTCGTCTGTAACATGAGACCTTGTTACCTAACTCACTGGCTCACAAGCTCAAAACAGAGTGAGAACATTCGAACACATTGCCGGGGGAGTGTAAACTGGATGTATTTTCTGGAAAGTAATTTGGTTAGATATATTCAGAAATATTCAAATCCTGTGAGCTAGTAATTCCATTACTAGAAATTTATTATTGGCACATAATCAGATATACAGACAAAAATACAACTAAAGAGGTGTTCGTGGCACCGTTATTTTAATAGTAATATTTTCGTAAACATCTTGAAAGTCCAACAATCAGGGCATGGCCACCGAAATTATAACACATCTATTCTGATAAATGCAGCCATTATGAATTGCTGTAGCAGAATATTTGGTAACACTGAAAAATGCCAATGACTTTATGTTAAATGAAAAGAAAAAAAGATATGGAACTCTTTGTGTGGTATGGCTCCAATTTTGTTTCATGAACTATATATGTCTGTGGACTCAGAAAACAGACTAGTGGGAAATTTACTGAAAATCTTATTGCTGGTGGTATAATTCTATATATATTTAAAATTGACATTTGAAAAGTTGTCCCAGCATTCCTCATAAGCATGTGTTGCTTTGTTAATAAGAGAATCAAATATTTAAAAAGTAACCCAAATTAAAATTATTTGTGGGAAACCTCTTTGAAAATCATTGTGCTACACGTGAGATGTAAGTGCGTTTCTGGGGCTTTAGAAGCACAGACGGATTCCTGTTTAAATCAATACATTTGACTGCAAGGAAGATAAATGGGTGAGTGGGTGGCCATGCTGGGCACGGCTCCTAAGTCAGGCGCTCTGCCTGCCTGCTCCGCCCCTGCAGCCCAGCAGCGAGAGTCCTGCCAGCCCTAACCCCGTTTGTTTTTCTTCTCCCCCTGGATCCACCACCCACCTCTCCTTCCTCCGGTAGGTATGAACATGAACGAGTCTGTCTGGACTTGTCTGCTAAGTGAATCATGCCTCAGAAATGGGAAATGGCCTCAAGGCCAGGGTCTGTCTCCATGGAAGAGCTGGGACTAGCCTCAAATGTGACATCAGCGTGAGTGCTGAGGGTTTCGCTGCAGCTTCCAGGCTAGATGGCAGGTGTGGGTGTTGCCATGTTTCTGGGCTTCTGGGCCAGGTCCTGATGGAATGCTAAAGTGATACGACCAGACACAGGTGAGAAGAAGGCTGCTTCTCCTGTGGTATGATTTGAGGGCATCCTTAGGTCTCTCTGGTGCTGACTCACCCTCCTCCCATCCTGAAATCACCATTATAAAAACTCCTTTGCCAGGGAAGACAACTGAAAGGAGTGGACACGGAGGCTCCTGCTGAAATGCACAGGATCACACAGGGCAGCAACATCTCCTAATATTAGCACTGAGGCTCTGGAATCAGTCAAGCTTAGGTTTGGATCCCAACTCCACTACTGCTTGGGGATGTCCCTTGGTGCCGCTGACATCTGTAAATGATGACAAAAAGCACTTACATATACCAAGCAGATGCCAGGCACAATTCTAAGTGCCCTTCTATTAACTCACAACAACCCTATTAGGAAGTTACTCATAATCACATCCATATTACAGAGGAGGAAATTGAGGCACGGGGTGGTGAATTAACTTGCTCAAGGTCTCACAGGATCAGCACTAGGATGAGTCCACACCCAGTGTGGCTCCTATGCTTTTAATGACCATGTTTGGGAATCTTATTAGTATCAGATGGGATAATAATAGAAACCATGACTTATTAGGGGCTTACTCAGTGCCAGGCACTGGACTAAATGCTATATAGGAATTTCCTCATTTGTTCATCCCAGTGCGTGGATGAGGCAAGGACTATTGTTAGGTGCTAACATCACCCTGGCAGGACAGCCAACTGTATACAAGGCCCTATGTTAAGGGCTGGGCCTTCAGGAGATTGCTATGGCATAAAGAGTTAAAATGTGTCCATAGTAACTGTGACTCATGGTAGAATCATAGGTTGATGGAGCTGGAAGAAAGCTTAAAGGTCATCTGGTTCAGATGCATTTTTACTGATGACAAGAACCAGAGTGTGTGTGGGAGGGTGGTGGGAAGGTTTAATCCCACAGGAGTTTTGGGAGAAGATTTAGTGAGATGATAATAGCAGACAGCACTTACTGAGTTTGGGTGCTGTGTATGCTTGTATGCTTATCTCATTCAACCCTCCAACCAGATAAGGGTGACATTATTATTATCCCAGTTTCACAGATAGGGAAACCGAGATGTTGAGAAGTTGAGCAAGTACCTTGCACAGCGGCAGACAGCTAGCAAGTGGTGAAGTTAGGATGCTGCACGCTGGATTCCAGAGCTCAGGTGCTGAATTACCATGCTGAATGCCATCCCAGTGATAGAAGGAAGTTAAAAGGCCTGGGAAGAAGCTGGACTAGGTGGATGGGAAAGGCCTTTGGAGACTATGAAATCCTGTACAGACACGAGTAATTTTTGGAAGGAGGTAAAGGTCCCAAGAGAGGTATAAAGTGGTATAGACCTCAGGGCAAAATCAAGGAAGATGTCCAGGATGAGATGGCATTTGCTTTGGATGTGGATCTGTGCTCCTGGGGTAGGAGTGAGGGCTGTCCAGACTGTGTGGGATGGTGGTGGGGTTTCCTCCAGCCCTTCCCCATTGGCATGGGATGGCTCAGTAAGTTAGTTAATTGGCCCCTTAGCCCAAGTGAAGTGACCAGGACCACAGAAAGCTTTGGGCACCTAAAGCTGGGGTCCTGACTGCAAAGAACATGATGGGTGGGGAGAACTGAGAGGGCAGAGAAGGTTGGTAGCAGGTGGGGTGGGGGTGGCCAGACAGCCTGAGTTCAAATCCTGATGTTCTCCCACACTCCAGTTATGAGGCCACAGACAAGCTACTCCACAGCTCTCTGCCTTAGTTTCTTCATCTGAAGAATAGAAATGATAATAATGGCATGTACTTCAGAAGCTTGTGTAAATATAACATGCTCATCTATGTGAAATGTTCACTGTGATGCCTGGCACAGATATTTCTGTCATTCTAAGCCCAGGATACCGATTGGTACCACTATCCAGAGAAGAATGGGGTTAGAACAAAGCAGACACACGTCTATTTCAACCTACTTTCCTGGTAAACCTAAATCTGGCAGAGATGAATGGCTTCGCAAAATAACACAGACTAGCCACCCCCTCTCCTCCAGCCTTGGTTTTGTTTTTGCCAATCATTAGATTTGCTTTTCAGGGAAAGGCAAGGAGAGTGGGAGGCAGAGGAGGCAGAGGCCAGTGGGCTGCCAGTTTTGTGAAACCGGGCTGATAGACTGTCAGTGGTTTCTGAGTTATCACTCTTATTTCTGACATCATCCTTGTGCAGCTCTGTTGGAATTTCTGAACTCTTGTGAATTAGCCTCCCCAGCCCCTTGTATACCATGGGTTTACTCTCCATTCTTAGAGGCGGGCACATTCTTGCAGAGAAAATGCAGATGGGGACAAAGTCCTTTCTTGAGCAGGTTAATGGCAAAATAGAAGGATTTTGCCAGGTGGGCAAAATAGAAGGATTTTGTCAGGTGGGCAAAATAGAAGGATTTTGTCAGGTGGGCAGGAGGGGAGTAAGAGGAAAGAGAAACTAGTATGTACTGAGGCACCCCTTCATAGGACCAGGCTTGGTGAAGAAGCTGGCATGTTCCCATCACACCAGCCCTGCAAGAAAAAGATTTGACTCCATTGTACAGATGTAGAAACTGGCCCAGAGCCACAGCTTGTCCATAGATATGGAAATCCCACCCAGATCTATTCAACACTAAGGGTCACCCTCTTCCTCTATAGTACGTGAAAGGGGTATAAGATTAAAACAAGTGTCTTTACTGGTGCTTGAAAAATAACATTTTTGCATGCACTTTATCTGAGGAACTCCATTGACTTACAGCTGCAGGCTGGATTGACCTGACTTGGAAAAAGAACGCTCCATGGAAGGCATGGCAAATTCTGCTCATAGGCCACTATAATGCCTAGGAAGCAAAGTGCGGGGAAAGGTCAGTCCTGCCTTATTTCCAGGTGGAAGGCTGCAGTTTGTTGTCATCAGCAAATCAATCTCCATCAGGATATAGCTACTTGTAGTTATGTTTTACTATTGCACATTTGCTCAGTGGCTTTCTGTCCAGGGAGGAGGAAATAGGTCAGAAGCACAAGGAACTATTTCTGGGCCCTGGCCTTTGGGAAAGCAGCCTTGTCCTGTTTACACATCCTCTCTCCAGATTTGCACAACCTGACCACAGAAACGTCACCCTCTAAGCCCAGGTAAACAGGCAACTAAATAGTCTCCAGTCAGCCAATAGCTATTAAGAAACCAAGGGAGCCCAGAAGCCTATACGAAGCAACTTTGATAAACACAGAAGAAAACAGCAGCCCAAACCTCCTGACTTTGGGCTGCTGGAGCAAAGAGGTATTCCCATCTTGGGGTGGAGGCCACACAATGCAAGTTCTGAGCCCCTCTCCAGCTTGACCCTTGGAGCAGTCACCCCTTGTAGTACCCATCCAGTTACACCACCAAATTGAGATAGAGAGGGCACGAGGAAGAAGGAAGTCTCTTATTCAGCAATGAGTCTGGATGAATCAGGTCTCCCTTAGAAAACAAAACTGGAAGAAGGGGCCTGTGTCTGGACTTTTTTACATCACCTTCTTCAGAAAGTGGGTTGGGAATAGAATGTAGAATGATTCAGGAACATAATAGGGTAAAAGGCTATGAGGAGATGGTTTTTCTAAAGAGCCAGGCACTCCTCCAGGTCAGCTTGTGCCCAGGTAATCAAAGTGTGTTGGCAGAGGAGAGGGAGGGTGGTAGGGAGACGGAGTTAGAGATATGGAGAGACAGAGAGAGATTGAAAGGCAGAGAGGAGACAGATGGTAGATGAGGTGCATGCTTGCTGTATGGAGCCAGAAAAGGAAGTCATCACACATCTGAATGTGTCATTGCCAAGTTCCGAGACCAAAAAGCCTGGGTCCCTGTCAAACACTGGGTTTTTTCATGACCCTGAAGTCCCCAAATAAACCAGCCAGCTTCCCCCACTTCTCTATCAGCTATTTCAGAGACGCTACCAGTAGAATCTTACCTTCAGCCCTTATTGCCAATGCTGTTTTTGTTTATGGTAAGGAGAAAAATAACTCGTGTTTCTGTAGGGATCTGCAATAAGTGGGTAAAGCTGAGCTGTAGAATGGAGAGAATTTGAGAAGTGACCCATACCTCCACCAATAGCTGCAATGGAAGTGAGGGCTTTACCTCCTAGAATTGGAATGGTGGGGTTCAAATAAAATAATGTATGTGAACTTGTTGAGCCGAGCCCTGTCCCTTGGAGCCACATAAATGCATTTGTTCTTTCTCTATGGTAAATTTTGTCCTTTGGGGAAGGGAGGAAGAGGGAGGAAGTCACTTTCATATTGAGTTTTTTGAGACTGTCCCAGAAGCTTCATCACCTACCATCCACTCCTACCATCCTAATCCAAGGCCTGTCCCCCTGTCTACTCTTGCCTTCCAGAGTTTATTCTCCATACAGCAGCCAGAGTGATCTTTTTAAAAAACACAAATAGCATCTTGTCACTTCCCTCTCTAAAACCCTTCAAATGCCCCCATCACAGAGTAGACTTAAACCCTTTGCTATGGGCTATTAGGCCCTAACGTGTGTTGCATCCTCTGACTTCATCTCCTATCATTCTTACTGTGGCCCACTCTGCTGCAGCCACACTGACCTTTCTGTTTCCGAGCTCACCAGACTGTTCCCTCCTCAGGACTTTTATATTAGCTGTCCCCTTTGCCTAGAATACCGTCTGTTCTTGTCACTTGTCATAGAGGTCTTGTCTGATCACCCAAACTAAATGAGTGCCCCCATCATTCTATTTCATTTGCTTCAGAGCAAATGGTAATGATACCAGTTCAACTGATCTTGTCTATCATTTGTTGACTTGTTTGTTCCATTACTGAATCCCTAGTGCTAAGCAGAGCCTGGCACGTAGTCGACCTCTAATATTCGTTGGATAAACGATCGTTTCAAATCCTAACAACAATCTTGTGATGTCTGTGAGAAAACGGAGGTTCTGCCGGCTCAGGATGAGATTCCTGCTCTGTCTGAACGCGGGACTCGCTTTCCTTCCCAGGATACCTCGCTCCTTCCACCGCGAGCGCAGCTCCCCTTCCCTCCCATCTTTCTCTCACACTTAACCCCTTTCTCCGGGAATGTCAGGCCGTACTTCCAGTCCCTTCTCAGAGCCTGGTGTTGTGGCTCTCAAGCCCTCCCACATTTCGGGAACTCAGAAACGCCGCCCTTTTCCTGAAATGGACCCTCCGAGTACGCGCAACCCCTTCCCTAACCCCGGCTCAGGGGCAGAAACAGGACCCGCACCGTCTATAGTAAAATAGGGTGGTCTCCTTAGCCCATCAGCTTAGCGCCCTCACTCCGCCCCCACTCCCTGGCTGGAGACCCTCAGGGCCGTGTAGGGACCAGGAGGAGGTTCCAGGAGTCAAGGACATTGAGGACATCCAGGCCCAAACGGGATGGGCCAACTACGCGCAGCAGAACCTTTCTCCACCGGGCCCGCGTGTGCCCGCCGGTCGGCTTAGGCGGAGACACCCCACTTAGCGTCCCTCCCGCTCCCGCCCTCTCCTCCCGGCCCTGTCTGCGAAAGCTCGCCTTCCTCCCCGCCCAAGTTCCGGCGCCGCTCTTGCGGGAGCGTTCCGCATCGCCCCGGGGGCCCCTACGCGAGGATCTCCGAGGCCGTTGGCAGCGCCTGGCACTTCTGAGCTCGGGGGACGAGAGCCTGCAGGTTTCCTCCAGTCAGGGACGGCGAAGGGCGGAAAGCGCAGGAGGAGGCAGTGTTAGGCCTTAGGCCGGGTGGGCCGGGTCAGGAGAGACGCGCCCATCTTTCGCCATCCGGGGTGCGCGAGCTCCTCTCGGGACCCGGCCGGCGACCCGTAGCTCGGGCACGCGCCTGTCGCATCCCGCAGAAAGGAGGGGTCCGGCTTGAGGCCCGGGGCGGCGTCCGCCATGGAGATCCCCTCGGTCCAGGGCCGGCGCCTGGGACCTGGCGGGCGGCCCTGACCGCCTTCCTCCCTGCGCGGGCTGGGTCGCGGACGTGCCCTTCGCGGCACTCGGCCTCCTCTGCGTCTCCGCCTTCCCTGGGCCGCACTGCTGCCTGGGCGCGGCGGCGGCGACGGCGCCCTGTTGAATGGGCTGTGAGGGCCCAGGTTTAAAGCGCTGGCGAACGCGGCCTCCGGGGGCGCACGGCAGCTGCAGCGGTGGCGACCAAACGGGTGTTGGAGTTGGCGGCGGCCATGGAGGGCCTGGCTGGCTATGTATACAAGGCGGCCAGCGAGGGCAAGGTGCTGACTCTGGCCGCCTTGCTTCTCAACCGGTCTGAAAGCGACATCCGCTATCTGCTTGGCTATGTCAGCCAGCAGGGAGGGCAGCGCTCCACGCCCCTCATCATCGCAGCCCGCAATGGACACGCAAAGGTGGTACGCTTGCTCTTAGAACATTACCGGGTGCAGACTCAGCAGACTGGCACCGTCCGCTTCGACGGGTAGGTACATCCCAAGCCAGCCTCTCTCCGACGCGCGCGGACTCGTTAATTCACTGGCCCTCCCCTCCCTCACCCTCTCTTACCCTCTCTTCATATAGGTACTCACTTCTCCCCTTTTTGTACCACCTCCTGCCCCACTAATGCCTACTTCATCTTCCAGGGCTAATAATCCATCCCATGTTTTGCTGCCCGTCCTCATCAGCCCCTACCCCTCATTCCCTCTGTGGGAAGATAACCACACCCTCGGCCTTGAAATCTAATAGTCGTCTTCTCTACTAGATAGTCTGTGAACAAGCCATTTGGAGGAGGTGGCTGCCTTTCCAGGTTTTACTTTTAGTGGAACTGGTGATGTAACTGATCAGAAATTAAGGAGGTCAGCGGTTAACATTGAAGAACTCCGAAAGAGTTATTTGGGCATCCGTTTTTACCCCCTTCAAGTGAGTGGTTCCGTAAAACCTTCAGTGGGCTGCTGGGCGTTAATGTCAAAATAAGCACCTAGAACCAGCAGCAGCTGCAGCATCATGAGGGATTGTCACGCAGCCAGACATCTCAAGACATGATTCTGATTCCTCCACGTTGCTCGGTGTAGATATATTGGCTACTAAAATGGCATTGGACCTGATGTGGGAGATGATGCCGTTCTTAAATTACATCTTATCCTGTGATGTTGTGGGGAAGCTTGATCATTTACTGTTAGTTGAGGTGGGAAGTTTAAAAATGCACATTGTTATGCCTAAGATTTGCCCTTTGAGTTTAATTGTACGAATTTTTGGGTATTTGACCAGAATTGTCAGGTTTGACATTATCCTCTTTTCTATGCTGGAGGATTATAACACGTTTTACAGATTACAACTGTATAACGATTTTGCTACATATGTTTTGGTTGACTTGTGCTAGTACATAAGCTATTTTAGCATTTTTTTTTTCTTTTGAAGTCAGTAGGGTCTGAGCATAAAAATATATATCTTTAGTTTTTGGTGATTAGAAACTGCCTGGCTAAAACTCGACTGAAAAAACATTTCTTCTTTAAGATGACTAGGGAAATGTTCTGTTTCGGTTGATTCTTTTTTAGGTTTAAACAATAAAAGCTTTTCTATTTTAGATGAGTGGAAAATATTCATAGCATTACATCTTAATGAAATGGTAGCCCATGGGCAATGGCTTATATCACGGGTATCACCATTATACACATTAAGGAGATTTTTTTTTTCATGTTGACCAAAGATGGCAACCTGATTCATGTTTGCTTTTCCTTACTGGCTTCCGTGTCTTCTCTGTAACTCCTTGCATTCCCGCACCTAGAGAAGGAGTGAAGCACAGTGACCTCTGAACCTCCAGTACCATTCCACCTGTATAGGCACATGAAGTCATTGAGATATGAATTTCTGTAATAACAGCTGCTTGGGAATACTGCTGCTGAGGCAATGTGCATAAGGGAGAATAGTGGGGAGAAAAAAGAGTTAAGAATTTCGAAAGGTTTTGCTTATTGCCATCTTTTTCAGTCGTCAAGGAGATGTTTTGAGGTGGCAATTAAAAGAACCTGAAATGACTAGAAATGTAGCATTGAGCCTGTGTAGTGGCTTATCTTGCCCAATGTTCTGTACTGGCCAGAGAAATTAATGAGTTTGGTAAGTAAACATTTATTGAACACCTACTGCGTGCTAGGTTCTGTGGTAGGGATTGGATATGCAGAGATGAATAACATACTCTTTTGTCTTGGAGGATGTCAGTCTGGGTGGGGGGAGAGAAATTAATAACACAAATGAGTATTTGCAGATGCCATGCCATTTAGGGTTGTAGAAATCATTTGGACTACTGAGAGAAAACAGGGAAAGGAAGTGCTGTTTTATCCGGGGGGAATCTAGAAAGGCTTCACAGAGGAGGTGACGTTCGAGCTGTGTTTTAAAGAATAGTAGTAGGACATGAAGAAGAGGGGCAGCAGCTTGGTGCCCTTGCAGTGACTAGTGTTTCAGTGCTGTTGCAAGAAGGGATTCAAGTTGGGGCAATTAAGAAAGAGATTGTGGGAGACTGGAGAGAGCTGGAGACCAGATTTTGGTGATCCCTGTATAAAGTACTAAGAGTAAGACTGGTTAAACTGCAATCTCAAATGTTTCCATCATTTAAGATTTCATCTCCTTGATTCTGTATATCAGTTTAGCTTATGGATTATTACAATTATGAATTTATTAGCTGCTATGTAAAAATAGTCCTTATTAAATGCTTGTGATGGGCCTAGCCTGTGTCATGTTCTGGAGGAAATGTAAGGTACAGGAAATCTAAGGTTTCTACTTTTGAGAAGCTTACAAATTAATTAATAAAAGAGATATTGAAGTTCCTGGTACTCTCTGTGCATTCACACCTTCTGTGAGATTATTTTGCAGTTTATCCCAGTCATTTTAGGATTTTAGAACCAAAAAAGAGTGTGATGATTTCACTTTGCATTTGTTTCAGACATTGTGAAAATGTTAGCCTGAGTACATTAACAATGGAAAGCTGACTTGACCCTTGGGGGCTGACCTTTGAAAAACACATAGCCAGCACTTGAGACACATGGCCATATAGGGATTAACAGCTGTGTGCTGAAGTAGATTAGTGTTTCTAATTTTTAGTCATTCACGTGCTAGCTTCATAATTTTTGGCCAAATTGTTCACTAACCTGCTGTTTACTTAATAAATATCTTTTCTTTAAATCGTCTGTTATTTGCTTGATAGTTGTCTTCAGAATGTTTTACTTCTTAGCTTCATCCCGTGTAATTATGGGTTTGCTGTGTGTTTTGTGTGTGTGCGTGAGAAAGACATACATTAAAATAAATGTTACAAAAGTTTTAAAAAGTCTATTCTACCTAAAAACTTCTATAATACCTTAGGAAACTAAAGTGGATTCATGATAGAGCCTCGAGGGGAAAGGGACCACCCACCTAGATTAAGCCATTGATATTTGAGTTCTTGTTCACTTTTTTTTTTTTGAGACGGAGTCTCGCTCTGTCGCCGGGGCTGGGGTGCAGTGGCGCGATCTCTGCTCACTGCAAGCTCTGCCTTCCGGGTTCATGCCATTCTCCTGCCTCAGCCTCCCGAGTAGCTGGGACTACAGGTGCCCACAACCATGCCTGGCTATTTTTTGTATTTTTAGTAGAGACAGGGTTTCACCGTGTTAGCCAGGATGGTCTCGATCTCCTGACCTCGTGATCCGCATGCCTCGGCCTCCCTAAGTGCTGGGATTACAGGCTTGAGCCACTGTGCGCGGCCTCTTGTTCACATTTTTAGGAGTAACATTTGAGATTATTTTACTTGTGGCGTGACATGTGAATACCATGTTGATATAGATGAGTGGACAAGAAGAAAAGTCACATGAGTGGGAATGAAAGAAGATCCCTTAGTTGAATAGTGGGAAGCTGTTTGTTAAATGTTATAAAAAGGGAACAGAACAAGGGGGAGGTGTCATGTGACCATGGAACATTGTGCTGGCCTGAGTTCTGAGGGTCTGACTGCTCTCTGCCAGAGTTTGTGGAGACCACCTGTCCTTGAAGGGGTTTGCTGATGTGGATGGGGAGAATAGGACCTCCGAGAATTTTGAGGCTTTTTGTTGAGTGTTGTTCTTTTAAAGTCAGTGCTAGTACTAATACTTCTGATAAATGTTGAGGTAGAGGAAAGGCATGAGGGGCATGCCAGTATTTGACTTCATTTAGAAAGTCATTGGCAATATATATTTCAAGGGATTACATTTCATGTAATACATGATTTTTAAGGACTTTGGTTAAAATAAAGTGTGGATCATTTATATTTAATGAATTTTTATTTCCCTTTCAAATGCTTGAACCAGGCATTTCTATTTCAGATTGAACCAGGTAATAGATGAGCTCAGCCTTGTGATCAGAAATGTTATCTCTTATTGTGAAAAGTTTCCATCATCTGATGGATACTATTTGTTTGAAAAGGTGAATATCAGATTATAGTTTCTTGATTTGAAGATGAATACATAATAGAGAACTTGCATTGTAATTTTGGACTGGGCCTAGAAAGATCATTGCTTTATAGTGCTTCTCCTTTAGGAACTTAGTAAATACTGCATTAATTTTTATTTTATCTTTAATTTCTGTTAAATGTATTTGGTATTTTGTTTTGAGGCAGTATAGTCTTACAATTTTAGTTAGATTTTATAGATGGAGGAATGTCATAAATGTTAGTATTGTAATTCTCTTTAATCTGTTTAATATTTTGATTTAGATGTAGAAATTCTAAATTTACCAAGGCTAATGTTTCTGAAGGACCAGTCTTGTGAAACATTCTGCATTGAATTCTTTTGTCATAGAATATCTTTAAAATTTTTAATTGCCTCAATAGAAATAGGTAATTGGAACTTTTTTGAGGCTCCTGTCAAATGACTGTAGCTCAAGGGAAAAAAATGGAAATTATTAGACTATACCAGGAAAAATATTAAACTGACCAAGTAGTTTCCATTATAAAAACCAAGTGAATACTTGTAATTTAATTTTTACTCTTACATCATAGGTTCTGAGAAGTTTGAGATCAGAAAAATATTTTAATCACTTTTTGTCTCTTTTCATCTTTTCATCTCTAAAATGAGGGTAATGCTTTTCCTATAGGTTGCTAGGGTTAAAGATAATGTGACTGCCTGTTTTAATCTAACATTTCTTGAGTTTGAAGTAGTTTAGATTCCTGTTTCCTGGCATATAATAATTATATGGTTTAAAAACCAGGCCAGTTGCAGTGGCTCACACCTGTAATCCCAGCACTTTGGGAGGCCTAGGTGGGGATATCATTTGAGCTCAGGAATTTGAGACCATCCTGGGCAACATAGTGAGACCTCATCTCTACCTAAAAAAAAAAAAAAAAGGTAGTATGCAGTCTCAGCTACTCAGGAGGCTGAGGTGGGTGGATCCCTTGAGCCTGGGAGATCTAGGCAGCAGTGAGCAGTGGTTGTGCCACTGTACTTAGCCGGTACAACAGAGCAAGACCCTGTTTCAAAACAAAACAAAACAAATCCAGTGGAAGGAAACATTGTAACTATGTAATTGTTACTGTGTATTGACTTTGTATTTTTTGATTATATTAATCAGTTTGGAAATGTTCTTTAAATTGAAACAAATGTTTGAACAATGATGTGTACTATGTTTCCTTACGTTTGATGCATTTTATGGTATTCCAAGTACTTTTGTATTTTTAATCTCATGTAAACTTTTTTTTTTTTTTTTTTGAGATGGAGTCTCACTCTTGTTGCCGAGGCTAAAGTGCAATGGCGCGATCTTGGCTCACCGCAAACTCTGCCTCCCAGGTTCAAGCAATTCTTCTGCCTCAGCCTCCCGAGTAGCTGGGATTACAGACATGCGCCACCACACCTGGCTAATTTTGTATTTTTAGTACAGATGGGGTTTTTCCGTGTTGGTCAGGCTGGTCTTGAACTACCCACCTCAGGTGATCCACCCACCTTGGCCTCCCAAAGTGTTGGGATTACAGGCGTGAGCCACTGTGCCCAGCCCTCATGTAAACTTTTTAGTTATTTATCTGCATAATAGTTAATATTATAACTATAATATAATAGTATAATAGGGCATAATAATAGTACCTACCTCCCAGGATTATTGTGAAGATTAAGTGAGATATTTTGCATATTCAGCAGTGAATACAGTGCTTGGCACTGTATTTGGTATAAATTACCAAAGTAATTTGGTATAAATTACTTGAATTGAAATTACTTGAAATTGAAATTACTTGAAATGAAAGTATTTGGTATAAATTACTCGTATTCATTTAAACTATTTTTCTTTGAAGTCATTTGTGCCTATTTTTGTTTTTAATTATATCTTTTTTTAGTGGAGGTATATCATATCTAGTAAAGTACATGAATCTTGTGTACAATACTGTACGATGAATTTTTAATATGTTTACATCCATCTAGTCACTCTCTAGATCAATGTGTAGAACACTTTATCACTCTAAAAGTTTCCCTTGTGCCCCTTCTCAGTTTCCTCCCTTTCCTTGCCAGAGGTAATGATTATTTTGACTTCTGATAGGGTTTGGCTATGTCCCACCCAAATCTTATCTTGAATTCCCACGTGTTGTGGGAGGGACCTGGTGGGAGGCAACTGAATCATGGAAGCAGGTCTTTCCCGTGCTGTTCTCTTGATAGTAAGTGTCACGGGATCTGATGATTGTAAGGGGGAGATTCCCTGCACAAGCTCAGTTTGCCTGCTGCCATCCATGTAAGATGTGACTTGCTGCTCCTTGCCTTCTGCCATGATTGTGAAGCCTCCCCAGCCATGTGGAACTGTAAGTCCAGTAAACCTTTTTCTTTTGTAAGTTGCCCAGTTTTGGGTATGCCTTTATCAGCAGTGTGAAAATGGACTAATACAGCTTCTGTCACCACAGATTAGTTTTGCCTGTACTTGAACTTCCTGTAAGCAGAATTATGTAGTACGTACTCTTTTTGTTTGGCTTTTTTTGCTTAACACAGTGTCTTTGAGATTCATCCATGTACTTGCATGTATCAGTAGTTTCTTTTTTTAATGATGTGTGGTATTCCGTTGCATAAATATACTACAGTTTATCCATTTCCTGTTAATTAATATTTTGGTTGTTTCCAGTGTTTGACTGTTATGAATAAAACTGCAGTGAACATTTGTGTATGTTGTTTGGTGGACATTTGCATTTAGTTATCTGGTATATATCAAGGAGTGGAATTGCTGGGTCATCAGGTAGGTGTATGTTTAACTAACAGATATTGCCAAATAGTTTCCCCAAAGTTCAACAACCAAATTACATTCCTACTTGCAGTTTCCACCAGCAATGAGAATGTCAGTTGCCACATCTTGCTCAATACTTATTATTGCCCTGTCAGTCTTGTTAAATTTAGCTATTCTGCTGGGTGTGTATATTGGTAAACTGGTTTTAATTTGCATTTCCCTGTTAAGTAATTATCTTGAGCATCTTTTCATATGCTTATGGGCCATTTGGATATCTTTTGTGAAGTATACTTGTTCAGTCTTTTTTTTTTTTTCTTAAATTGAGTAGAGACAGGATCTTGCTGTGTCGCGCAGGCTGGTCTTGAACTCTTAGGTTCAAACAGTCCTCTTCTTAGCTCCCCGCCCCCCCCCGCAGTGCTGGGATTACAGGTGTGAGCCACTGCACCTGGCCACTTAATCGCTTTGTTTATAATGTTTTTTGATGAATGGAAGTTCTAGTTTTAATGAAATCCAATAAATACTTTTTCTTTAACAGTTAATGCTTTTTTTTTGGTATTCTGTTCCAGAAATTGTGATCAACACTAAATTCATTAAGAATAGTCTATGGCTTTTTTTTTATTTTGAGAAGCTTTTCACACTATAGGTCTATACTGTGTCTCTAATTTTTGTATGTACTGTGAGGTAGGAATCAAGGTTAATTATTTTCCATATAGATTATCTTGTTGCTCCACAACTATTTATTAAAAAGACCATGTTTTCTACCTGAATTTCACTGGAGCCTTTGTCAGAAATCAAGGGATTCTGTATGTGTGAATCTATTTCTGGAGTTTTTTTTTTTTTTTTTTTTTTTTTGGTCTGTTGATAATATTATTCTGTCCCCGTGCCAGCACTTATTTTAATTACTGTAGTTTGTCCTCTAACTTTATTTTTCTTGAAGATTATCTTGGTTGTTTGCATTTCCATATTCTTTTTAGAATTGGCCTGTCAGTTCTTTCTTTCTCTCTTTCCCTTCCTCCCTTTCCTTCCTCTCCTTCCCATTTTAGAGAGAGGGTCTTGCACTGTTGCTCAGGCAAGAGTGCAGTGGCCTGATCATGGCTCATTGTAGCCTCGACCTCTTGGACTCACACACACACACACACACATATACCACACAACCTGCTAGGATTTTCATTTGGTTTATATCGAATCTATAGATCATTTTGAGGGAGAATCGACATCTTAACATTATAGAGTCTTCTGGATCATGAACATGGAATATTTTCCCATTTATTTAGATTTACTTATCTCAGGAGTGTTTTGTAGTTTTCAGTGTAGAAGTCTTGTGCATTTTTCATTAGATTTATTACTATTTATTGGTATTTTCTGATGCTGTTGCAAGTGTTATTTTTTGACAATAAATAAATGTTTATTGAACTTTACATAATCATGACAATAAAAACATAACAAAAAAATAACAAAAGTGAATTTTAATTAAACTGAATTGTTTGCAAAACATATAGTTGGCATCACTGATGTAGTGTCTTATTTTCTTGATTCATTCTTTTTTTTGAGATGGAGTTTTGCTCTTGTCACCCAGGCTGGATTGCAATGGTGCAATCTCAGCTCACCGCAACCTCTGCCTCCTGGGTTCAAGTGATTCTCCTGCCTCAGCCTCCTGAGTAGCTGGGATTATAAGCATGTGCCACCACCACTCCTGGCTAATTTTTGTATTATTGGTAGAGACGGGGTTTCACCATGTTGGCCAGGTTGGTCTCGAACTCCTGACCTCTGGTGATCTGCCTGCTTTGGCCTCCCAAAGTGCTGGGATTACAGGCATAAGCCACCGCACCCGGCCTGATTCATTCTTTAGTTTAAAAAAATCAATTAACAAATGCATTTTTAAAAATAAAAATTTGAAAAATAATTTTAGGAGGCTTCTGATCTTTTCTGAGGTATATCTTACATACAGTAAAATGCAGAGGTCTTAAGTATGCAGTTTGGTGAGTTTTTTCCCTAAATATCCATGTGGCTGCCACCCAGATGAAAATGTAGGACATTTCCAGTACCTTCAAGTCTCTTCCCAGCCAGTCCTACCCTCTTCTCTGTAGGTAGCCACTGTTACTGAGAGGGCTTTTGTTTATAAACATTTTGTGTCATTATTTGAAACTGAAGAAGTAATTGCTTAAATTATTATAAAATGAGTATTTTCAGTAGAAGTGATAAAGGGTATTGTTTTTTGTGGTGATGTTAACTGGGGTTAAACCATGATATTTATATGTCTTAGTCTGTTCTGTGGTGTTATAACAAAATACCTGACACTGTAATTTATGAACAGAAATTTATTTCTCATATTTCTGGAAGCTGGAATGTTCAAGATCAAGGTGCCAGTAGGTTCAGTTGTCTGGTGAGGGCCGCATCCTCCAGAGGGGAGGAATGCTGTGTCCTCACATGGTGGAAGGTGAAAAGGCAAGCCAGCGGAACGTTGCTAACGCCTCTTTTTTTTTTTTTTTTTTTTGAGATGAAGTTTTGCACTGTTGCCCAGGCTGAGTGCAGTGGCACGATGTCAGCTCACGGCAACCTCTGCCTCCCAGGTTCAAGCGATTCTCTTGCCTCAGGCTCCTATCTGGGATTATAGGCGTGTGCCACCATGCCCGGCTGATTTCTGTATTTTTGGTAGAGATGGGGTTTCACCATGTTGGCCAGGCTCGTCTTGAACTCCTGACCTCAAGTGATCTGCCCACTTCAGCCTCCCAAAGTACTGAGATTATAGGCGTGAGCCACCATGCCAGGCCTAACGCCTCTTGTGTGTGGTCCTTAATTTCATTCACAAGTGGAGGAGCCCTCATGACCTAATCACCTCTTCAAGACATCACCTCTTAATGCTATTCACGTTTGGCAACACCTGAATTTTGGTGGGAACACATTCAAACTATAGCACCAGGAGCATTATTCTCTTTTCCACTTCATGGGGGATATAATTTGACCAGTGTTATAAGGTTGTATAGTGAGAAGCTCACTAGTGTGGTTTTTGGTGTGTATATTTAATTGCCCTAGTGAATATTCCTTTGATCAACCTTTCTTCTTAACACTTCCAAATGTACTTATTGCTTCTAGCACAGTAGACTATCTCCAGCAAAAATCTACTTATCAGGTCTTTTGGTTAGTGGTAAGAAATTTAGAAATTAAGGTTGGGGAAAAATTGACAGTAGAAAGGTGGGAAAGATCAGACTCTAGCAATAGTCTAATTTTGTATGTTAAGTAGTGAATCTAGCACATATCAGATGTTTAGTAAGTAAGTGATAAATATGAAGCCACAAGTCCAGTCATGTCAGAGAAGATATCTGCTTGGTTTTCCAAAAGTGCTAATTATTTCCTGCTGTTAGTATTTTTTTCCTGTAGTGGTTGATTGAGGAACACACAGACAAGCAGTATATGCACACACATATACATATACATTTTAAAACTTTTAAATTGGAGCATAACGTAACTTAGAGAAAAATGCACTAATTATAAATATATAAAAATTTCACAAAGTGAACATATTTGTTTACTAGAGTCCCCTTTGTGCTTTCTCCCATTTCACTACCTCTCCCCAAAAGTAACCAGTATCCTCACTTCTAACACTGCAGATAGATATGTAAATGTAGTAATATAATATGTGCTGTGTTCATCTGACTTCTTTTTCTCAGCATCAGGTTTATGTTATCTGTTCATATTGTGTGTGGAGCAGTAATTATTTCATTCTCATTGCTGTAGTATAGTACTCAATTAGCTTAGGGGAAACTTACCTGCTTTATTTTTTTCTTCTTAAAGCAGTGTCTAACACAGCTTTAATGTAGGGTTGGGGTGGCTTTCATAATTGTCAGAAACTGCTTGCTACCTGGAGGCTACTGGGAAGGAGGAACATGCTGTTCTCCTAGGAACCAGTGAATCAACTTGGTGATGAAGAAGCTACCTCCACGCATTTCCTCTGTGCCTTCTGAAGTGTCTTTACTTTTGCTAGTAGAAAGTTGGTGATTTTTCAGGTTTGTTTTTTAGGGTTATATACTCTAGTAGTAACAGTAATAGCTAGCATATATTGAGCTTTATATTAGGTACAAGTACTATGCAAAGTGCTTTCCTTAAATTACCTGTTTTTATTTTCATGAGAACTGATGTTTTATTAACGTTCTGGAGAGTGAGGTCTTGGTCGGTGGGAGTGAATACATCCCTTAAACATATGTTAGGCTGTGGCCTCCGTTATCTAACTGCTTATTCTTTTCATGTGTAGGTATGTCATTGATGGTGCCACTGCTCTTTGGTGTGCAGCTGGAGCAGGACATTTTGAAGTTGTTAAACTTCTAGTCAGCCATGGAGCCAACGTGAACCATACCACAGTAACTAATTCAACCCCCCTGCGGGCAGCATGCTTTGATGGCAGACTGGACATTGTGAAATACTTGGTTGAAAATAATGCCAACATCAGCATTGCCAACAAATATGACAACACCTGCCTAATGATTGCGGCATATAAGGGACACACTGATGTGGTCAGATACCTTTTAGAACAACGTGCTGATCCCAATGCCAAAGCACATTGTGGAGCCACAGCATTGCACTTTGCAGCTGAAGCTGGGCACATAGATATTGTGAAAGAGCTGATAAAATGGCGTGCTGCTATAGTAGTGAATGGCCATGGGATGACGCCATTGAAAGTAGCTGCCGAAAGCTGTAAAGCTGATGTCGTAGAACTGTTACTCTCTCATGCTGATTGCGACCGAAGAAGTCGGATTGAAGCTTTGGAACTCTTGGGTGCCTCCTTTGCAAATGACCGTGAGAACTATGACATCATAAAGACATACCACTATCTATATTTAGCCATGTTAGAGAGGTTCCAAGATGGTGATAACATTCTCGAAAAAGAGGTTCTTCCACCAATCCATGCTTATGGGAATAGAACTGAATGTAGAAATCCTCAGGAACTGGAGTCCATTCGGCAAGACAGAGATGCTCTTCATATGGAAGGCCTTATAGTTCGGGAACGGATTTTAGGTGCTGACAATATTGATGTTTCTCATCCCATCATTTACAGAGGAGCTGTTTATGCGGATAATATGGAATTTGAGCAGTGTATCAAGTTGTGGCTTCATGCCCTGCACCTCAGACAAAAAGGTAACAGGAACACCCACAAGGATCTTCTTCGATTTGCTCAAGTTTTCTCACAAATGATACATTTGAATGAAACTGTGAAGGCCCCAGACATAGAATGTGTTTTGAGATGCAGTGTTTTGGAAATAGAACAAAGTATGAACAGAGTGAAAAATATTTCAGATGCTGATGTCCACAATGCTATGGACAATTATGAATGTAATCTCTATACCTTTCTGTATTTAGTGTGCATCTCTACCAAAACACAGTGCAGCGAAGAAGATCAGTGCAAAATTAACAAGCAGATCTACAACCTGATTCACCTTGATCCCAGAACTCGTGAAGGTTTCACCTTGCTGCATCTGGCTGTCAACTCCAATACTCCAGTTGATGATTTCCACACCAATGACGTCTGCAGCTTTCCAAATGCACTTGTCACAAAGCTCCTGCTGGACTGTGGTGCTGAGGTGAATGCCGTGGACAATGAGGGAAACAGTGCCCTTCATATTATTGTTCAGTACAACAGGCCCATCAGTGATTTTTTGACCTTGCACTCCATCATCATTAGCCTAGTTGAAGCCGGAGCTCACACTGACATGACGAATAAACAGAATAAGACTCCGCTAGACAAAAGTACAACTGGGGTATCTGAAATACTGCTTAAAACTCAAATGAAGATGAGTCTCAAGTGCCTGGCTGCCCGAGCAGTTCGGGCTAATGACATTAACTACCAAGACCAGATCCCCAGAACTCTTGAAGAGTTTGTTGGATTTCATTAAGTGACTGGATATGTAAAGTCGTTTAATGTGGTGCTAAAAAGTAAAGGACTTTTAATCACAGACAGTAGAATTATGTGTTCATAAATTCTGCTTTTCTTTCCACTACCCTTCCTCCCATCCCATCCTTCCTTAGTTCTGTATTTGTTTTTCTTGCCTCATGGTAATTGATTTCAGACAGACTTTAACAAAACCACATTGTTTTGGTGTAACTATAAGGTATTTGCATATTGGTTACCTATTTGTCTTTTCTTTTTTTTAAAGGAACAGATATAAAATGTTTTGTTTATGTAACAAGGGACATTTATAATTTCAAGTTGATAATGTTTTAAACAGCTGCTTACAAAAGTATTTCTGTTAAGCCTATGTCAGCATGTTATCCATGCAGCAGTTTTGAGGATTTTATGAAGAAAAAGAGCTAAAAAGGAACATTAAAAGGAATGGGATATCCAGGTGTTCTGCACATGCCAAACTGCTGTAGATAGTTTACACTCTTCCATTATTTATACGGAGTGATGCAGCACATTTTAGCATTCAGGAGGATTTTTAAAAAATAGCTGCAGATTAATCTGGAAAATGTGCTAATTTAATAATAGTTACAAATTTATAAATTTAAATCCATTTGAAATTGTTGCATTATGCTGGGTAGTATATACAAAATGGTTATCATCTTAAACCAACTTTTCAGAGAATCTTGATGGACTCTGCCTTTAGGCTTGAATTCTTCAAAGTCTATTTTAATGAAATTTATCTAAATTGCAGCAGTCTATTTGATTCAGCTCATAGACATGTAAAAATTATGAATGCTGTTTTCTTATGAAACAAATTGTCACAGTGTAGTTATACATTCTATTTTTGTCCCCTTTTCTCTTTTCCTCCTGTATCTTTTAAAATTTGGAAACTACTTTTCCAGAAGGCATTATTTATGCCTCCCTAATAAGGTATTTTACTTATGACAGATGAAAAGGAACCAGGATATTTTTGAATTTTTTCACTTTCTTAGTCTGTGACAAGAAGTAGAAATATCACTAGTGTGGTATAGGAGCTTACATGTTTTTTATGATGAAAATAATTCTCAATGCCACTTGAAAGGTAATTGTGTCTGAGAGCTGCAAATTTTTCAACCACAAAATGTCACTTATTCCTACAGGCTATACAGAGGTCTTTATGGTTTTTTTGTTTTGTTTTTAATGGCAACATTGTAACTGTCAAACTAAAAGGGTATTCTGTGATTATCTTTTAAGCATTACAGAAATTCAAGTGAAAGTTATATGCTTATTTCTATTGATGTTAAAAATGATAATGAAAGCAAAATTAGCTGTATCTGTAATTTTCTCTCTAGTGCCAAATGAATGCCTTAGCTACTCATAGTGCATGGTACTGTAAGTGAAGACCTGTAGCTTTTTTTTTTTTCTTTAATGAAAAGCATTATAATGATGTAGCAGCATCAGATATAAACTTAAAAAAAAAGGTTTCAATTAACATTTTATATATGGATAATGCTTTGTAAAGTGTAAGAGAAAGGTTGCAGTTGGATCAGTATAAAACAATGACCAAGCCAAAATCAGCACCCTAGGGCCTTAAATAAAATAGAGATACCCCACAAAATGAAATATTTTGAAGGATGGGAGGGGACAGAAGGGGGAACTATCCCCCAAGGATGCAAGATACTTTTTACAGTTGCTATCATTATACTTTGTCTTCTTGCTTCAGTTAGGAAGGTTTTGATGGTAAATTCTGTCATGGTAATAGATACCTATTTTCCTAACCTGAGATTTTACAAGGAAGGTTTTTAGGTTGGCTTAAATGGAGGTATTTATTTGAGTGAGCCCTAATTTGAAAATTACCAGACTTGATCCTCCTGGTATGAATCAAGGAAATACTGTACCTTGCTCTTAGCAACTCTCAGTGGCCTGAAAGAGAAAATGCACTTCTTCAAGGTGAGTGAATCATGTTTTTTCCACAGTTCAGATCAGACCCTTTATTTTTCAAACTACAAGGCCTGCTTATTGGACAGTCTAAGGAATAGCTTTGATACTTGGTATTCAGTTGGTTCCATTATTAATGTATATTATTTTTATTTAAACATCAAAACTTAAAATATCAGATAATGTTGCATGTTTTAAAAACACATTTCATCCCTTTGGCTACCCAGGACCAGCACTATTTAAGACACTGCTTATTTATAAAATGAGAATAATGATTATATGTACATATTCAGACATCAAAATTTAATGACATTCTATTTTGAGAAGGGAAGACAATGCTGAAGAAAATAAAACTGTTGATTGAAATGCTGACAGGTTGGAGAACAAATTTGAAGACAGTGGAATAAACTATGAACTATGCTAATGGTAATTAGATTTTTTGTTTGTTTGTTTAGTATAGTGGTAAATTGTGTAGTATCTTGCTGAGAATCTAATTCTATCTTGTAAAATCAATCCAAATGTGTATTGTGAAACACCTGTATAAAATCATTTTTGAAATAAGTGATCTACATGCCTGTTTTTTTAAAATGTTTTTGGTAGAATTGTTTGAAAATATGTTTAGCCAGACCCTTCCCCAACTTAATTTTTTTTTTTAAAAAGGAAAATAGGTAAGAAAATGATAGTTCTATATCTCAGCCCTCTGTGAACTCTAGGCTGTCTCCATTTTGCAGCCACTTTGGTCATTTGATGTCTACTATTGGTATACTTATGCTTTGAATTGTAAATCTTCATTGATGGTATTACAGATTCAACCAAAACTTCTCTGTCCTGTTCAGTAATTGTTATATAAATCTGGATGAGCTAGGGAGGCCCAGGTGGATGTTTTCATTCGCAAATCATGAGAAACTTAAGTGGGTTTTATGCACTTGATAGAGTTGGCAAAATTGAACTATGAAGTTAACTATTTAACTCAAGGAATGGGCGGCAAACCCATCCCCTCGATTGATAAAGAAGGGGAACATTTTTACATTAGAACTGACACTGAAAACATAGCTTTTTCAGTCCACCCTGGTTGCTCTAGTAGCCCACAGCCCAATCACGTTAAGGTTCTTTGCTGTGGGAATTTTAAATAAACCAAACCCCAAAGCAGACCATCTGTAAGCTTTGGTCTGCTTGTTTCTGAGAAGGGTTTTATTTCATTATACTAATAGTGGACTAATAATTGGTAATTGTGAGAACTTAGGTATGATAACATTGTTTGAAGTAAAATATGATTTGGGGGCAGCAGCTTTCTAAATACCAACTCTGTTTGACAAATGTTTTGAAAATTAAAATTTCAAGTGAGCAACACCCTGTTAAGAGTTTCCACTATAGTTGAGGCAGCTACTTTATGAATAAGACCACTTTGGGTTATTTAAGCAGAAGCGTTTCTTTTTTTTTTGGAATGGGGTGGGATGAGGAGTGAGTTGCCAGACCTTTGATTAGTTTGCTGGTTTAGAAACAGCCAGTGGCTGAATTAGTGAGTAAATGAATGAAAGTATAAAGGACTTGTTTTTTATGATAGATTTTCTGTAAGAATCTTAAATGTTCCTTTTCAAATTAGATGTGTTGATGCACACATGACTATTCTGTTTTTCTCACTGACTATATAACATTAAAAAGGGGTTAAAGAAAACAAAACTCTGCCTTTTGTGCTATGAAATATTTTTAGTCCAGAGGTTTTAAGCTGTGTGTCCATTCCTACTCTGAAAATGCATAGCTTTGTTCTGGATGTCATCTCTTGAAAGTAGAAAACTCCTATGTGTTTATCACAATGCAGGGCTTTCTTATGTATTTCTGGCAGACTTGCCCAAATCTTTAGATGGGCTAGGTTATACAGCATGCCCTCCCCCAAATAAGGGATCTGAAATAAATACTACACTATTGATAGTGGAGATATATTAATTTTTAAAACTGTAAAGTAAATGTGGTCTCTAGGTTTGTGGTGTGTACCTTTGTGTTAATGTGTAGGGAAGAGACAGTGACTTGATGGTTATGGGGAGTGTATCTTGATGTGTGTATAGGGGTAAGTATTGCTAAATTATTTACAGCTTTTATTCAGGGTGAGTCATGTGATGAATGGCCTAATCAGAAAAGTGAAGGAGCGAAGATGCAAGCTTGCCAAATGATGAAATGAACAAGATTTTGTATCTATTTTTTATCAGGTGTTGTAAAATTTGTGCATGGCTTTTTGTTGTTGTTGCTTAGTAACTGGTAGAGAAGAAAAGATGAGGAAAGAAACTCAGCTTTCCTCACAGTCTTTTCAAAGGTACACAGTTGGGGAGTAAAATCTGACTGGCCTAATCGATGGAAAAGACCCTGTCCTTTTCACCCCATCCTGCAATCCTCCGTGCAGAGGAACTACACTGTTGTATTCTAGTAATTCACTGTGATTTATAACAAACCGGTGATGTCATTCTATTGTGCACTTTTGTCAAACCATTTATGTGACTTTAATAAACATAGTAAACTTGCTGACTGCACCAGAGGTCCATTAGTGATTTATATATTGCATGACATTTTCTATTTGAGTTTGACATGTAGAGTCATTTTTAGTTTCATGGCAATTGACAGTCCTAATAACTCAGCTAATTTGAAACTAACAATCTTGCTGTGTAAAAGGAAAAAATGGTGTTTGTGTTCAGTAAATGTTTAAAAAAACTACTTTGAGGTTTGTGTCTTTATTATTCAGTGTGCCTTAGTTGCGATGTTCTTTTGTTGAGTGCCTTAAAGTTGTCAAAGTTATATATGTGCATGGGAAAAAATTCACGTAGTAAAGAAAAATTCAAATATATATTTTAAAAGTTCCCTTTTCATCTCTCCCCGCCTCCTATTTGGACTCTGCAGAGACAATCACTATTAATAGTTTTTTGAGTAGCTTCCCAGAATGTTTCTGTGCACATATGTATTATTTCTCCTTTTCAGTTTTTAAAATGCAAATGAACTTCTACCTTTGCAACGCTATTCTGTATCTTATCTTTTTCATGTAATATATCTTAGGCATTTTCCATTTCTATATGTATACATTTTTAAAACAACTTCATAGCAATTAATTCTGTTGATGGATTGAAAATGTTTTTAGCTAGATTTTATTGATGGACTTTTAGATTTTCAGTTTTTGATATTTCAAATAATGCTGCAGTCAACATCCTTAAGTACCATACTTAAAGGACAAATTCATTCCTAGTACTGGAACTTGGTTTAGTGACTACTTAAAATCTTGACAGAAGTTATCAAATTGCCTTCCATCTCTCTACATCTTTATTGACATCAGATCTAATCATTTAATTTTTACAAAGTTGTGATTAATGAAAAATAGCATTTCATGGTTTGATTTGTATGCCTTTATTATGAGTAACATTGAACACTTTCATATATTTATTGACTATTGATGTTTGCTTTGGGGTTGTGTGTGTGTGTGTTTTTTTTCTACTTGTTAGAAGTTCCTTAGAAGTTTGAGGACATTTTCTCTGTCATGTAATAGTTGTAGCTTATTTACTTTAAATATGGTACTTTTGTATCCAAAGTTTACATTTTTCTATAGTCAAATTTATCACAATTTTAAAAAATGGATTCTGAGTTTTAGATCCTGCTTGTAAGGCTGTCTCTATTCCAAGTCATACTTTTTTTTTTCCCCCATGATCTATTTGAAAAAGACACTTTTATGGCTTCCCTTCCCTTCTTTCTCCTTCTCTTCTTTGGTTTAAAATGTTGATTTTCCTATAATTTGTTTGGTTTTTGTTTGTTTGTTTTTTGAGACAGGATTTCATTCTGTCACCCAGGCTGGAGTGCAGTGGTGCCATCATGGCTTACTGTCGCCTTGATCTTCCGGGCTCAAGTGATCCTCTCACCTCAGCCTCCCAAGTAGCTGGGACTACAGGTATGTGCCACCATGCCCAGCTAATTCTTTTTATTTTGGTATTTTTTGTAGAGATGGGGTTTTGCCATGATGCCTAGGCTGGTCTTGAACTCCTGGGTTCAAGCAGTCCTCCCACCTCAGCCTCTCAAAGTGTTGGGATTACAGATGTGAGCCACCACACCTGGCCTTGGACTAGTATTTCTTCATTTGTCTTTTTTAAGTGGGGAGGTGGGAGTGGCTAACTTTTTTCATTATTACGTGTTTATTTTTCCAGATGAAGTTTGGTGTAATTTTATCATGTTAAGAGATTATTTCGTTTAGCATTGAATTAATAGATTTAGGGACATCTGTACAGTTCGCACTTCTGAGCTTTTTTTTTTTTTATCCAAAAGAAAGCTATGTCTGGTTAGGTAAATCATACACCTGTATCCAGAGTTTTGTTTTGTTTTTGTTTTAGGTTTTTCTTTTTAATGAAGGTCTTACAACTATTTTCCTTTTATTACCACTACGTACTTCTAAATATTAATGTTTTTACAAAAGTACTGTAATGGTTTTTTTTTGTTTTTAAAGAAATAAATTTTCAGTTACTTCTTTTGGATGTCCCAGATACACTAATCGTTTGCAAGTAACAATAATATGGCATTCTCATTTCCAGCCTTCACATCTCAGGAGAGTATTAAAGGGTGGTATTGGAGCACACCCTCAGGACATGTTTGTTTTCAAATTTAGATTCTCTGTGGCTATTCCAGCCTCTATAGAGATCTGAAAAAAACATTTAGTGCCACCCTCTCATTTTATAGTTCAGGACACAAGCCCAGAAAGGCCACACAAGGACTATGTGTGTCGTAACTGAGAGTAGGCTCTGGGTCTCTTGACCCACTGAACAGTGCTCTTTCACTGTGAGATGCCAGTACTAGGGAAGCTCACCTTCAGATCTCTGCTAGGTCACTCCCTGGCTGCAATAACCTAGTGAGACCGCGGAAATCATCCAGACAGGTTTTAAAACATTTTTTTCTTAGTTTCAAGTAATGTCTGCTGTATATGACAGATGACCAAAGAAAATACTGGCAGTAGTGTATTCCTTCAGATACTTGACCTAGAAAATTTCAGTATGAGAGAGGCAAATTTTAGGTGGTTCACAAAACCTTAGCTTGTTGGCAAGTTTAGACAAAATTATATTTTCTAATTTGCCTGTGCTTTAGAAATTTGGTGTGCTCAGTCCATCAGAGGGACGGACTGGGGTTTTGCTTTTGCCTTAATCAATGGCAAGATACTCTTGCATGTTGGCGCTTATTGAACACCTACTGTATTTCAGGCACTGCACCACAGATATGCATACAAAAATAAGAGAGACCAGTGTGGGCAACAAAGTGAGACCCCCTCTCTGCACAAAATTTAAAAAAAAAATTAGCTGGGCATGGTGGTGCATGTCTGTAGTCCCAGCTACTCGAGAGGCTGAGGTGGGAGGATCACTGAAGTCCAGGAGGTCGAGGCTGCAGTGAGCTGTGATTGTGCCGCTGCACTCTAGCCTGGGTGACAGAGCGAGACCCTGTCTCAAAAATAAAAATAAGAAAGATGGACTCTGTCCTTGATAAGCTTGTTCTCCATTTAGATGCACCTATTTGAAATTTGATTTTCTGTATTTCCTCTAATTTTCCAAATAAAAAAATTTTTTGACTCTGGCTTGGGCCACCTTCTGAAAACATTTCAGACACATCACTAAGTTGCTGCACATCTTTTTTAATGCAGTGCCAGGGAGATAATCCAGGAGTTTGAGACCAGCCTGGGCAACATGGCGAGACCCTGTCTCTACAAAAAATACTAAAATTAGCCGAGTGTGGTGTGTGCCTGTAGTCCCAGCTACTTGGTAAGCTGAGGTGGGATTGCCTGAGCCCGGGAGGCAGAGGCTGCCGTGAGCTGTGATGGTGCCGCTGCACTCTAGCCTGGGCAACAGAGCGAGACACTGTCTCAAAACAAACCATGCAAAGCTGATTAGAAAGGGTAAGTCCCTCAAGGATAGTGCCCATCCTTTAAAAATAACTTTCTGCTTGTACTCTACTTTGGACCTGGTAAGTTTGCTAGGTACGGCTTAGCATACATCTTATTGAAAAGTTTTAGTGTCCAGATGCAAGGCTTACAATTCCCTCCTCATGCTAAATCAGCAAGGCTCCGTTCCTGTTTCAGTTTCAGTTTTGGAACATGCTGTCCTATTTTAGCATGATGTTGAAACTAATAGAATAGACAGTGACACAAAAGCACTGTGCAGATTTTAATGTGGCCAGTTAGGCCTGGCTGTCCTTTGAGAAGAACCTAGTTGATGTTAATACTAACATAAAGATAGTTTGGGAGGTTTTTTTTTTTTTTTTTTTTTAAATTATAAGAAGGAGTGCAGGATAAAAGGCTGGAACCACATTAGCTGAAGGTAAAAGCAAAGACCGGTGTGGTGTTGAATAAAAACAGGGGACCATTCATACTAATGGCTGTATTTAAGTCACCCAAGGCACATTTGGGTGGTGAGGAGACTGCTTGGTGGTGGTGAGGCATGGGTGCAGTGAGTTGTTATGCCAGGAAAGGAGCACGATTAAGCCAGCGGTCTCCATTAGAGGCTGCTTGGCATCCTGGGCTTGAAGCCAGGGGACTGACTCAAGTCTAGTGTCTTATTCTCAGACAGTATTGATGCTAAAACCTTTTGAATACTGATGGAGGTAGGAATTTATCTTGTGAAGACCTCTAGGGATGGAAAGGTCCACACTGTCTCCTAGAAGCCCTTCCACGTGTCCCTAGGCAGAGCTATTCCATAGTGTCTCCATTGTGTTTGCATTAGCACTTTGCCCTTTCCACCTAGATACCTGTCATGTCAAGAAACCATCACCTTCCTTAACAAAAGTAAAACCCAGAAACTCCACTGGGGTTTTTGCGATTTTCTTTGCTGGCTGCCATCAAGATAGTCCCCAGCACAGTTGAAGGGCATCTAAAGACAGGCCTGACAGTTTAAGAAACTGACATTGAAGATTAGAGAATAGCAGAATATTATAGCTATTATGTAATATTAAATCCAGATGGCTGTTCTACAAGTTTAATGTGCTTAGAATTACCTCACAGAGCTTGGATCCATGAAGTCTGAGGAGGAACTTAGGAGTCTGTGGTCTGACTGAGGCAGTCCTGGGACCACTCTTTGAGAAGCGCAGCGCTGCAGAGATCATCTGCTTTATGAGGCACAGTGGGCTTGGGCACAACCCCCTGTTTCTTCATCTTACAGCCTGGATATTCACTTACCTGTTGATTGCAACTCTCAGCCATTAGAGTCATCTGGGGAAGTTGGAAACAAACTTGGCCCCTCTCCCAACCAATGAAATTGGGATCCATAGTGGGTAGGGCCCTTGCAGTGGTCACTTTTAAAGCTCCCGTGGTTCAAAGGTGCAGCCAGGATTGAGAAACACTGCGTTAGCATAGACTTTGCTCCCTATAAGATGCATCTTTGTTTGCTCTACCAGGCACTCTTAAGGCTCATCTTGGATATTTATACTTCAGGGTAAATAGATTCAGAAAGGGAGACTTGATAACAAATTGAGAGGCTAAGGGCCTTGATACAACTCTCAGTTTGTCCACCTTTTGACCACTTAGTTGGTCTTGGTGTAGGTCTGGGGAAGGGTGTGAAGGGACTGTGGAGTTCTGGAATAAGGGCTGCTTGCCTCTGACCGAGAGTCCAGAGGTTGCAATTCAGTGACCTCTGGGCTGCATCTGATCAGCAGGTACATTCTGTTTGGCCTGCAGTGTGGTCACAGGTGGCAGTTTTTAAAAATATGAATGCCAACCTCTAAAAATCAGATATCCATAAGAGCATTCTCTCAGATCTGATGATATTTGATGGACGACTTGGTGCTAAGTCAATGAAAACTTATGAGTGTGGGTTCATTAATTCTCATTTAGTCAGGTTACCCCATTCATAAGAGTGATGACGGAAATGGAATATGATTTAGCAACATTTCCTTCTGATTCTATTAGAAGGCAATGGGTTTTGATACTCAAATTTTAGTTTCACCATTTTCACCTTTTGCTCCACATCAAGCCCTTCTAAGGCTTCACCTTTTGCTCCACATCAAGCCCTTCTAAGGCTGGGCTCGAATAACAGAATCTGGCTTGGGAAATAGCAGTCCTGGGTTTAGTTTTGGTTTTGCTGTGGGAGCCTAGGGCTCTTTCTGGTTCTGAGTGTCCTCATTTATGCAAAAACAAGATCAAATTATTTCCAAGGTTCTACTTACTGGGAATCCAAGACATGAATGGCACAAGAACAGAATGGAGACGCCTTGGCTGAAGTCAGAGTGTAAGACGGTTAACAATGAAACCGGCCTGGAGAAGTCTGGGAGGCTTGAGAGGGAAGAGCTGGAACCAAGGGCAGAAGCTACAGTGAAACATTTAGGTCCTAACCGTCCACACTGGCCATAGATGGAAGGGTGATCTTGGGAGAGGGAGCTCTCCACCACTGGAGACGTCACACGGAGGCCAGGCAGCCACTAGGAGGGCATGTTGTGGGCACCAAATGGTGGATGAGTCCCTTCTGACATGTAGAGGTAGGGGGAGGAAGCAAGGAACTCCCTCATTCTACTTCCTCTCCTTCAAAGGGGAGTATGGCTCACTGTGATATGCTCTGCCCACAGAATGGGATGTCAGTGCTTGGTAGTTTTTAAACACTGTATTTTTAATTTTTCAAAAATACGACAGTAAAGGTCGTACTATGCACAGGGGGACTGATGCCTTTGATGTGTCCCCCTTGCATTTCTACCTCAAAACAAGACTAAGGCATAAATTACTCCACTGGGCACCAGGCACGCCCCTTGTCCTTGGGGCATTATCACTGGTCATACCACTTGTCCTGGGGGCCGGCAGATGAGATATTTGCCACCGAGGCTGCACAGGCTCCGGGAGTCCTTGCACATGCTTTATTCAGTGCATTCCAGAGGGGACCCCTCAACAGTGCTGGCCAAGCCCTTCCCTGTGCACTGGTGGGCATGAGGGAAGGATGGGAGGCAGTGTGTGTGTGTGTGTGTGTGTGTGTGTAGGGAGGGGGTGATACAGGGAGGGGAGGCTCCCTACCCCTACCCCTGCTGCCCAGCTGCAGCCGGGCCAGTGCGTCCATGTCTAGGGGCAGGCTGCAGCAAGAAGACATGTGGGAATGCACAGCCCCAGGGATTGTGTCATCCACATGCTTCCCATGAGGTACCTGGGAACAAAAGTGACCCGGGAGGGTTGGCAGCTGAGAGCAAGGGGCTGCAGCTGGTGGGGGAATGTGTGAGTTGCGGTCAATGTGAATGCACGTGGGTGCAGAGCCTGGCTACCTCTCATCTCAGGACAGCGTCCAGTATCCTGGTCCCACTTGCCTGGCCATCAGTCTCCACATCTCAGAGTCTTTCTTCATCTCCGGCTTGCAGCTGTCACCATCAAGCCCTTGCTCTTGGGTTCATTCTTCGGGAGCCCCAGGGGCCTATCTATGGGGAAGGGAGTGGGTGTGACTTGGGAGCCAATGGAGGGGTGGGATGGGTGAGAGAAAAGGGCAGAATTCAGATCTGTTCTGTTTTGGGTCCTTCTGGAACTAGAGGCCTGGAGTGTGCAGATTGGGTTCGTATTTACAGTCTTCCTCCCTGGGTTTCTCTGGAGGATGGGGATGATTACGAATTCCTAGCACCTTAGTAGCTGGGGCAGCAAATGCCCTCCACAGAGCCTGAGGGAGGCCTTGGCATGGGCCTGGGTGTGTGTAGGGGTGTCCCTTTAAATCCCTAGGGGTCTGTGTTAAAGGTGTCCCAGTCTCCCAGTAGGGCAGTTCCACTTAAAACCAGCTTGAGTTCCATTCTGGAGGGAGCAGGCGCCATTGCTCGGGAGATGAGGTCAAGTGCAAAGCCAGCTGGCTTCCTCTCCACTCCAGCTCGGTGGGGCCACAGGCCTGGGTCTCAACACCACCTGGACTGGTGTCCTGGCCCCCATCAACTCAAAGTCTCCTCTGGAGCCTCACTCCAGCACTTTGGGGGTGGGGTCCAGACCAGGCTCCCTCCTGCGCCTGGCACTTTTAAAGAAGCCGAGCTGTGAGGAGGCAAAGGGAGACGTCTCAGAGGAGGACAGGGTGGGCAAGGCCTGCCCCAGCTTTCCCTCCACTACCTTTCCTTGGGATTCCTCCCTCAGGGCTTCCTTGAGTACCCCAGCTCATTCTGAGCACCCCCTCCTCCAGAATTGCCTCTGTGGACTGGAACACAGTGGATGAGACCATGGGCTGCATGCAAGAAGTCATACTAGTGCCCACGATCTTGCTGTGTGACCAGCCCCAGCCAACATCCCTCTCTGGGCCTCCTTCATCTGTAACAGGAGGAGGCTGAGACCAGGGGTTTGTAACCAGAGCTTCAGAGACAGAGATGGACTTTGGGAGGTTTGTTAACAGCTTGACATTGTGGGAGAAATTTTGTGCAGTTGTTTGTACTTGCTTTTTTTTTTTTCTCTAATAATAGGAACCTTAGTTTTCATCAGGTTCTCAAAGGCATCCACAAACAGGTTAGAGCCATAGTCTGAGTGCCGTCTGTTGGCCCTAACCGCTGTGTCTGCTATGGCGAGGGGTGGGGTGCCAGCTCCCCTGGAGAGGAGAACGTGGCAGCGGTCACGAAGTTCCAGGGGCTGGAGCCTGGGCCCACCAGCCAGGATGCTGCTCCTTCCCTCCCCTGCCAGGGCCCTCACCTTCCACAGTGCCAGGACCAGTAGGGCCAGCAGTAGGAGGCCCCCCAGGGTGCTGCCTACAATGATCCAGATGGGGACCTGCCAGTCCTCTTGCTTGGAGATCTCAAACACGATCTGCAAGGGGAGGGGGGCCAGGCCAACAGCATTACTCTTCTGGGGCTGGGGTGGCAGTCTGGGAGGGGCAGGAGGGTGGAGACAGCTGGCACCTGGTGGGGGAGCTGCATCCTCTTCCTCAGGGGGATACCAGAGGGATGGGTGGACAGGCCAGCCAAGGCCTCAGGACGACCACTGCCTGAACAGCCGACACTGGGTTCAGTGGCCCAGGTGATCCTGCCTCCTTGAGACACTTGCTGCCTTTGGCCTCAGGCCCCCGCCACTCCCTGGATCCTCCTCCCACCACATGGGCTACTCCTTCTCCCTTTGCTGCCTCCGCATCGCCTCCCACACTTCTAAAGGTCAGTGTGTCCCATGGTTCAGTCCTTGCACCTCTTCTTTTTCTAGAGTCACTTCCTGGGTGAACTCAGGGCTGACTTTCCCACGAGTCACAGTAGTCATGGTGCCAAGGCCCATAACACTCTTAGGAGCCCATGAAAATGTTTACATTTCTTTTAAAATTAGAGGAAAAAATGGAATAGAATCCAGCTTGGATAACATTTTTTTATCTTTGTATCGACACGGTTATAAACCATAATTTTAAATACTTCTTTCCTATGGAGGAAGGCGTCCCAAAGGCAAAAGTGGCCAGGGCGTGAAGATCAGAAAGTAAGCCCAGGCCAGCTCCCTCAGTCCTGTGGCTATCACCGTCTACACGCCGACTGCTCTCACATTTCTGTCTTCCGCCTGGATTCTCCGCTGAATTCCAGGCTCATACCGACTGTCTCCTGGCCTGCCTGGCAACTGTAACAGGCCCCTAACCAAGCTCTTAACACCCAAGCCCCCGAAGCCTGCTCCTTCCAGCTCTTTCTCACCTAAGCAAATGGCAGCACTATCCCTCCGCGCTGCTCAGGCCAGAAGCCACGTATCCATCACTGACCCTAACTCTCACACCCACACGGAGCCCAGCAGCAGTCTGTCCATTCTACCTTGGAAACACCTGGAATGTGGCCGCCACTCCCACCTCCTGGGCCTGAGTGCCCTCACATCTCCTCTGGAGACTACAGCGCTGCCCGACTGCCTCCCCTCTGCAGTTTGTTCTTAGCATAGCAACTAGAGGGACCCTTCTAACCAGGAAGGCAGGCCTATGCTCTGCTCTGCTCTGCTCAAGCTCACTCAAAGTAAAAAGTGCAGTCCTGGCCCTGGCCTGCAAGGCCCTCCCCTCTCGGGTCCCACCTGTCTTGCTGACCTCACCTCCTGCTCCCTCTTGCTCTACTCCAGCTTCCGGCCACCTGGCCTCCAGCATGCATGCCATGGCGTGCCTGCTGCAGGCATTGCTATTCCCTCTGCCTGCAAGGGTTTCCCTCACACAGCCACAAGACACTCCTGTGTTCCTCATGGTCTCTGTCTGATGTCACTTTATTGGAGAGGCTTTTCCCAACTCCCCTGTACAAAACAGCACCCCCTGGCACTCCGCCCTTAGATGTGTGCCTTTTTCTGGGTGGCCCTTATCACCAGTTGATAATGTTTATATTTATGTTTATTGCCTGCCTGGAATGTCAGCTGTAGGAGAGTGGGGGCTTTGTCTGTTTTGTCCCTGCTCTATCCTCAGAACCTGGAGCCGTGCCGGGAATGTAGCAGGAGCTCAGCTAACACGTGGAGTGAATGGACCACCTGCAACAGCAGACAGAGCCCTGCTTTGGCCACTGACTCACTGTTCAACTTGAGGCAAGTCACTGTCCCTCCTGCCTCATCTCACATGCCTCGGTGTGCATACCTGAGAGATGGGGGTGGGGACGGTGCCTCACAGTGTTGTGAGGTCTGTCACCATGTTCAGCACACAGCTGGGGGCCAGCAAATGGCAGGGCCCTTATGTGTGCTCTTTCTGTCCCTCAAGGCAGGGACCTGTCTCTGCCTCCCCAGCGCCGGCACCTAGCACACAGCCCAGCATACAGGGGCTTAATTTTGGGGTTGCTGGATTTCTAAAAGAGAAGTGAGGCATGGCCGGGCACGGTGGCTCATGCCTGTAATCCCAGCACTTTGGGAAGCCAAGGCGGGCGGATCATGAGGTCAGGAGATCGAGACCATCCTGGCTAACACGGTGAAACCCTGTCTCTACTTAAAAAAAAAAAAAAAAATTAGCCAGGCGTAGTGGCGGGCGCCTGTAATCCCCGCTACCCGGGAGGCTGAGGCAGGAGAATGGCATGAACCTGGGAGGTGGAGCTGGCAGTGAGCCGAGATCCTGCCAACGCACTCTAGCCTGGGTGACAGAGCAAGACTCCATCTCAAAAAAAAAAAAAAAAAAAAAAAAAAAGTGAGGCATCCAGAGAGTATAGAGGAATTTTTTGGGGGGTTGAGTGGGGGTGGAAGAAGGAAAAGTCACCTAAAAGACAAGCATCAATGTGAGAAGAAGGGTTCTCTCTCTTTCTCTCTCTGTGTGTGAGCAGGGTATGTGTGGGGGAGCGGGGGTGCCTGTACCACACCTCCCTCTCTTGGATGCTGGGAACATTGCAGCATCTTTCAAGATTCGGTTCAAACAGTCTCCAGAAAGCTTTCCGGGGATGTCCCTCGCTCGGAATCGCTCCCCCCCGGGCCTGTGCTCACCCCCAGACTGCACTCACCCATTTATTGTCACTGTTTCCCTGTCTGCCTAATTTATCTCTGTTTCCCCTTTGGGGCCCAAGTCGTAGGAGAGACACCCAACAAATGCCAAATGAATGAACAAACAAAAAAGTTCCTTAGGTGGATCCTGATACCCCTCTGCCTGGCATCCCCCCGCCCTGGCTGTGATTAGTTTTTGTTGGATTGTTTTATAAGGGATGCTTCCTGACCCCGCCTCTTTGCTCTCCAGCATCTCCCTGGGGTGGTGTTGGGAGCTTACTCCGCCTCTGTAATAGGAATGCTTGCCTGGAGCCCAAGCTGGCATTTCTGGGGTGTGGCCAGTGGAGGGCAGCAGCGTTCCATGCCCGGCTGCCCTGTCTATTTCCACAGGACTGGGCTTTGCTTGCTTGCTTTCTTTTACAAATTTATTTCTTTTCTTTTTTCTTCCTTTGCCACTTCTTCCAGGAATGGGCTTTTCTTTAAGACCTCACTTCTCGTTGGGTCTCACAGAGTCTCACTCCTTTCCTGGACCCTGAATGAAGCCAGTGCAATCTGTAACAATCTGCTTTTACGTAACTAACAGAGGCTGACACCGAGGCATCTCCCATCCTTTGGTCTTCACAAATTCAGTTCACACCAGACCTCTGGACCTTCCCTAGTGTTGCCCCTGAGGCTTTGTCTTGCTTTTTTCCCTCTTCTCAGTGGCTGCCCTAACAGCCCACAGGTCTGCCTGATTCTCTCCTGCTGGGACATGCAGCCAGGGGTTGTGGGAAAACTCTATAGAGGAGCACGGCCAACCCTTTCCCAAGCTGTCCGGCCTAAGCCCAGTTCTGCAGGGCTCCCAGGGGCTCACCTGGCGGCTGGGATCCTCCTCACGGAAGATGAAGGGGCTGTGGAACTGCCTCTGCAAGGCTGCGCTGACCATGATTTTCATGGATTTGTACTTGAGCTGTGCAATCAGAGGGCTCATCAGAAGCTGGCCTGGAAGCTTTTCTTCCCGTCCCCTCCCCAGGCAGCCCCAGGTGGAAGACATCCCAACAGCCGCCCCCTTTCCCTTCTTCCTTCCAGCCCAGCCCAGGGGCTCTACTTACTGCTTTTAGGGACCTCAACCACAGGTTCCCCAGTAGATGGAAATTGATTTCCTGGTTGGGGACCAGCCGTATATTGCAGTTGATGGAGACGACATCAGAGTTGCTGTGATTCTGAAAGAGAAGATGGGTCTCAGGGCTGAGCTGCTGGGCTAGGGGAGCAGGGGGCAGCAACACTGCTTGAACGACTGGGGCTCTGCTCCTGGGGGCAGGGGCAGAGGACAGGGGACAAAGAGAAAGTTGGGAGTGGGGGACATGTGCATTGCGTCTGCCAGGGGATGACTGAAGGACAAATGAAGGATGGTATATCTGATGCTCCACTTGAAGCTGTACATTGTGACTGGCCTGGATATATTCCAGGGACAGAACTTTTGTTCAACATTAGGGAATCTATAAATGTTTCCTACCACCATATAAACACATTAAGATAAAAAATTCTATGATTGCTGCAACAGATGCAGAAAAAGTATTTTAGGAAGTCCAACTTCTGTTCATGATAAAAACTCCCAGGGAACTTCCTGAATCAGATAAAAGGGGTCTTCATAAAGTTCATGGAAAATGTGTATTACGGAAAAACTATGCATGGATTCCAAAACTTTTTTTGCACCAAAATAAACTCGTATTAATTTGTTGTAACCTATGTGAACAGGATCTAGTTTGAGGCACTAAGAAAGATAAGACATCAGTTTGAAAAGAGCCCCTATCTGAGCAACATGAATTCTGCTAAAATTGAAGCAAAAACAAACATCAAACTTATGGTGAAACTTGAGTGGAAGAACAGTGAAATCACTGATGCTTTATAAAAAGTTGATGGGGATGATATCACAAAGAAATCAGCAGTTTGCAAATGGATAACTTGTTTTAAGAAGGACTAGAGGGCTGGGCATGGTGGCTCACGCCTGTAATCCCAGCACTTTGGGAGGCCAAGGCAGGCGGATCACAAGGTCAGGAGATCGAGACCATCCTGGCTAACACAGTGAAACCCCGTCTCTATTAAAAAAATACAAAAAATTAGCCAGGCGTGGTGGCACGCGCCTGTAGTCCCAACTACTTGGGAGGCTGAGGCAGGAGAATCACTTGAACCCGGGAGGCGGGGGTCGCAGTGAGCTGAGATCGTGCCACTGCACTCCAGCTGGGTGACCGAGCCAGACTATGTCTCAAAAGAAAAGAAAAGAAAAGAACGGATTAGAGAACACTGAATATGGAGCTTGCAGCAGCAGATCATTCATATCAATTTGTGAGGAAAAAAATAATCTTGTTCAGGCCCTCATTGAAGAAGCCTGACAATTAACAGCAGAACCATTAGCCAACACTATAGACAGCTCAGTTGACTTAGTTTACATCATTCTGATTGAAGAATTAAAGTTGAGCAAAATTTCTGCTTGACGGGTGCCCAATCTGTTGCACCCAGATCAGCTGCAGAAAAGAGCAGAACTTTCAATGGAAATTTTAAACAAGTGACATCAAGATCCTGAAGCATTTCTTCAAATAATTATAACAGATAAAAGATGGCTTTGCCAGTACCATCCTGAAGACAAAGCACAGAAAAAGCAATGGCTACCAAGAGGTGGATGTGGTCCAGTCAAAGCAAATGCAGATCAGTCAAGAGCAAAGGTTGTGGTAACAGTTTTTCGGAATGCTCAGAACATTTTGCTTGTTGACTTTCTGGAGGGCCAAAGAATGAGAACATCTGGTTATTATGACAGTGTTGTGAGAAAGTTAATCAAAGCTTTAGCAGAAAAATGGCTGGGAAAATGTCACCAGAGACTCCTTCTCCACCATGACAATGCTCCTGCTCGCTCCTCTCAAAGGGATTTCAAAAAGTTTGTGGAAAAATGGAATTAAAAGATAAAAATTAAAAATTAAATTTTACTTCTCAACATAAGCCCATCAAGTTCAAGACACTTTTGTAAGCAATGATACCAACCATGTAGTCCATTCTTAAATGACTAAGAGTCCTGGGAATGTAACCATGTCAATACAGTCCTTTTTTTTTTTTTTTTTTTTGAGACAGAGTCTTGCTCTGTTGCCCAGGCTGGAGTACAGTGGCACCATCTTGGCTCATTGCAACGTCTGCCTCCCAGGTTCAAGAGATTCTCTTGCCCAGCCCGAGTCGCTGGGACTACAGACGCCCACCACCACACCCGGCTGATTTTTGTATATTTAGTAGAGATGGGGTTTCACTATGCTGGCCAGGCTGGTCTCGAGCTCCTGACCTCAAGCTCCTGACTTCATGATCCGCCCGCCTCGGCCTCCCAAAGTGCTGGGATTACAGGCGTGAGCCACCGTGCACGGCCTAATGCAGTTTTGTTTACATTATTAGCTGAGGAATAATGGTTGCCCTTTAAAGGTTTTTTTTAAGATTAGCAAACCAAAAGAAGTTAGAAGGAGCCAAATCAGGACTGGAAGGCGGACGCCTAATGATTTTGAAATCCCCTCATGTGTGAAGCCTATAGCAATGATCATATTTAACAATCAAAATAAAAATAAATTCCTTTAAGTAATCATGATTAAGGTAATCCTGATTATTCTGTCATCATCATATCTATTTACCATTGCCCTGGAGGTCTTAGCTAGAGTAATACCTCAAGATCATTTATAATATAAGGATTAAGTGGAGAAACTAACGTTGATGGGAAACCCAAACAAATCTTCAATTAGAATTTATTAGGTGAAAGTTACTAGTGTTGCTGCCGTGCTGCCCACCCCAACCCCAACCCAGCCTAAATCTTTGGCAAAGCCCACTACCCTCAGTAAGTGCTTTGTGGGAGGTACTTGTCTGGGGGAAGTAAAACTAAAACAGGGAAGATTGTTGTCTGGGGGAAGAACAGTGGAAGCAGGGTGAGAAACTGGTATCTGGAGGCAGAGGCAACCCTGAGAATGCAAACTGGAAATGAGCAGGTGTTTTGGGAGGGCTCTGGAAATTGAAGCTGGTCTGCATTCCATCTCTAGGGCAGGAGGCCCCAGCTGACGCAGCCAAATGTCTCCAATACAAGCCACGTGTGTGTTCTGGTGTTCTGGCTGCGTCTGTTTTCTTCCCCTTCCCTCTGCTTCTCTGTATCCTACCGGCCGGCTTGGCCCAGGTGCAAGTCCACTCTCCCCACCCCTTTCTGCTCGTTTGCCTGGCACACCACAGGCTGTGACCTTGGCTTCTCAGACACTCACTCTGTGTGTTTGTCCCACTCCCTGTGAGACGGGGGACTCACACAGGCCAAGAAGTCTTTTCCTCCTTCAGTTTTTTTCTTGGTTTGGGGCTGGGTACATACAGGTGCTCAGTAAGCTCTTATAGGCAAGCTATTGGGTCGGGAGGGAAATGGCCCGTGGAGCGCCAGCGGCGCGCCTCTAACCCCAGCCACTGTGGCTCTCGGTCTGGGGGACACTCACCAGCTGTGGAGCACGACGCAAGTCTTCCTCCACTGGGGTGGGCCGGTACTCAGTGCTATTGCCCCAGATGTTGCAGGACGTGTTCGCCTACATAAAGGACATGGACACACACACACACACACACACAGCCTCACAACCAGCTCTGGCAGACGCAGGATCCCAGAGAGGTTTCTTTTCTCCTCCTCTAGCCCTGGTCCTGGGAGAAGGGAGCTGGGGTCTGGGAACCTGGGGACACATGTAGGGGGAGCGTCTGTCTCCTTCTGTTCCCCTCCCCTAGCCGGCTCCCAAGGCCATCGCTACCTGGTCGGTGAGGAAGTCCCTCAGCTTCAGTAGGCGGTTGCCGCTCCTGGTGGCGATGGGAATGGTGATCTTCATCATCATCCCATGGATAGGGAACAAGCCCAAGTTCTGGATCTGTGGCCAGAGACAGGGAGGTGTCAGTGCAGTCACTTGAGGGGGGCGGAGAACAAGGTCCACAGGGGCCAACCAGCCCCTGGGGGTGGCAATTCCCCCATCAGGCCTGGGAAAAAGGCCCACTCAAGACCCCTGGTATTTTCACCATGGAAGCTCCTAAGCTCTGTCAAATTGTGGCCGGGGACTGCACGGACGAGTGCAAGAAAGCCCTGAGAGGGGATGGGTGGCTGGAAGCTGAAGACAAGTCAGTGGGGATCCTGAGGCCGGAGAGCAGGGGCCACCTGCATTTTCAACTCTTCTTGCCTGGGGTGGGGATTTTGTTGAGGCCAGGGGTGAAGATGGTGACAGCAATGAATGCATCATGAGAGGGAATCATTAATTAACAATTAATTTAATTAATTAAACTCGCTATTTATTACTAAATAAGGAGTGCGTGATTGTTCACCTTCTAGCAGTGCCACATTCAGTGCCAGGGCAGCAGTGATTCCAAGCAGGGCTTTGGAACCAGAAAGACCAGGAATCTAATCCTGGGCCCACCACCGCCTATGAGCTGTGTGACCCTGGGCAGCTTACTAGGCCTCTCTTGAACAAGCCATGCAGGGCTCAGCGTGTCTGAAGTCCAGTATCCAGCTGTCAGCTTGCCCTCAGCTTTCACACAGCCTAAGAGAAGCTGATGAACTTACAGCTGTTCAGGGCTGAGGGAGCTATTGGGGCCCACTATAGCAGAGGCTGCCAAATTGCCTCCTAACTCTAGTTCTCCCACTTTCCTTAGTGGCAGAACCGAGACAAAAGGCCACATTTCCCAGCCTCCCTTATGGCTCAGTCACAACATTCTGGATAAAGAGAGGTCACTGGAAGAGTAAGGAACTGCTAGGGAGGTTCCTTAATAAGGAGGGAGCATGCTCTTCTCCCCTTCCTCCTTCCTGCTGCCTGGAATGAGAACGTGATGGCTGGAGCTGCAGCCATCTTGTACTGTGAGGTGAACTGGAGGCTGGTAAGTTCACGCTGAGAATGGTGGAATAGAAGACCCACTCCTGAATGACTTTGTGAAGCTGCCAACTCTGGACTTCTTTTATGGGAGAGAGTAAACCCTAGTGTGTTTAAACCACTGTTTAAAAAAAATTTAAGAATTTTAGGCAACCACACCCTATCTTCACCCATACATCCCCCACTGCAGTCCAGTTGTTTTTCAAAAGAAGACTGAGAGGCCCAGAGAGGAGAAGTGACTTGCCTAAAGTCGCACAGTGGGTGGGTGGCAGGGTTGAGGCTGGACTCCGGGCACTAGTGATGATTCCACATTCCTCCCCTCCAGGATGGGGGTGCTCAGATCCCATCCTTCCCCCTCTACCCGGCTCCCCTCCAGCCTCACCCTGAAGATGCAGCTGAAGGGAGGCCCGATACCATCGTATCTCTCCAGCGAGCTGTTGGGCTTGAACTCGTAGTGGCTCAGGCTGCTGCTCCTGCAGAGACAGAGGACAGGGCTGTCGTGAGCTCAGTCAGGGCTGGCTGGATGGACAGATGAATGAAAGAGGGAGAGGGCATGTGCCGGCCTCCCCCGGGCCACGAAAAATAGGTTCCCGCTTGTGTCGGCTGGGAGTGTCATGTTGGAAGGATTCTGAGCCTTTGCAGGAATCAGCGCTGCCATGGGTGAGCAATGTCTGCCTCCTGAGTGGGTGGGCGTGAGTCAGAACAGCCAGTTATCTCATCCCTGCCCCAGCGTCTCTGCCTAGGAGTGTAGCTGTTTTCGGAGTGACCATGCCACTGTGCTCCCTTCCACCCTCTAGGGATGGCTGGCGTGGGAGGGCCTGAGCTTCCTCTCCGTATCTGCTGTTCTGCCCTGACTTCTCCATCTGCCCGTGAGCTCTCAGAGGACAGGGGCTGTTTCCTCCATCAGACTGGGGGCCAGTAGCATGCCAAGGGGGTGGGGGTGGGAGCAGTCTGTCCTTTGGGGAAGAGTCTTTTCCCACTGACATTGTTTAGATGTGCTGGCATAAGATGATAACAAAAAGCAGATTGACTTATGATAGATATTATTTCTGTTTTTAAATTCTCTACAGACCATGCATCCACTTGTTGCCTCTGCCAGGGGTGGACGCCTCCCACTGCCCCCACCCTCCCTCCTTGCCCCTGCTGGGAGCTCCCCAGGGCCGGGCCTGTGTCTCCTTCCTCTAATTTGATATCCCCTCCCCACACTGAATGGGGGTGCTGCACTCTCTGACCCATCAGGGACACTCTTGGCTCCATCCATAGTCCCTTAGTGCTGGGGTCTGGCCCTATTAGGGCCCATCAGAGGGTGCCCCCCCCTTAGGCCTCCCTCCTCCCATTCCCCATGCCTTCCCTCTCCTGGGGCCCCCGGAGCCCGGCCCACCTGGTGAAGAGGACGTCAGCCTCGTATTTGAGGTGGAAGCGTAAGGGGGCCACGTTGTCTTCCTTGGTGCTGTCCCGCTCGTTACTGTCACTGCAAGGAGAGCCAGGCGGCAAGGTCAGGAAGGGGCTCAGCCAGCACAGGCAGCAGGAAGGGTCTGAGGCAGACTGTGGAAGGAGCACACTGGCTTATCTGGGGCTGATGGGCACCAGACAGGCCAGACAGGGAACCTGAGGCATCTCCTAGGAGAGGAAGGGCCAGAAGCGGGGATGGATGACACCAGCTCTACCTGCTGCCCCTTTAGGTAGAGTCAGGGGAGGGCTCTGGGCTGGAGCTGGAAGGCCTGTGCCTGGTCTGGCATGGACTGGACCCCAGCCTGTTTGCCTCCCTCACCCAGACGCCCCGTCTGTCTGGTGGGCCAATCCTGCTGCCTGCTGGACTCTCAGGGGCTGTGGGAGATGACACCTGTGGCAAAGGTTGTGCCCACGGAGGAGGGATGGTGAGGAATTCACAGTAGAGTCATTCATTTATCCCTGGACTGACCGGGGGCAGCTCCTACAGGTCGGCCAGGGGCACTCTGCTGCCACAAGAAGGCTGGGAGTGAAATTCAGAGACATCTTCTGGGGGGGTTCTGTCCAGTGTGCCTCCCTTTATATCTGAGCACCATGAACTACCAGGGCAAATCATTTTAGACATAAAAATGTACAGTTCTTGCTTGTTACATAGACTGAGTTTGATTCCCTTTGGAAGCCTTACCCCAAGATAGGGGTTTGGTTAGAAAAGGGAGACCCAACACACACAGATGTGCCTCCAGAGCCCCCTCCTACACACACTTAATTCTCAGACACCCCCCACAGCTGTGCCAGAGACACTGCTCTGCAAGTGCGCTCATTTCTCCTGTGAAGTCGGGACTGGGCTTTCTAAGAGCAGGGCAGAGAGCAAGGGAGGCCTCGCCAAGTTTGCCACGTGGTGTGTGAGAATTCTACCAGGATGCACAATTCATTTAACTGTAGCTGGGACGCGAGCACGTGTCGGGTATGAGTCCCCAGCGCTTATGTGACCTCTGACCTGCACGTGTGTGTGCTGGAATGTTAGTGTTCGGTTTGCCTGGGGTATTTATTTCTTAGCTAAGGATTTTTGCCATTTATAAGGCTCCAGAGTGGACACAATCCCTCTGTCCTTCCCCACACAGAGGTAATTCTGCAAAAAAGAGAAGTGTATTTACTACTGACACAAAGTGATTCATGGGGTCAACATATAGCAAGCTACCTCTGAGAGGCCTGGGAGACAGACAGACAGACAGACGGGAAGACCCACATAGAGTAAGAAAAGGCCTCTTAAAAATAGAAAAAGGGGAGAGAGGTGACTAGGACAGGAAGAGCCCTGGATGGGGAATAGGACGAGTAGTGTTCAGCTTCCAGCTGCACAATTTACTGCTGTGTGTCCTTGGGAAATTCACTCACCCTCTGAGCCTCTCTTAACTTGGAAGATGGTGTGGGGAATAACCCCTGCTTTGATGATCTTAAGGGGCCTCTGTGAGGACTGAGATTTTTGCCTGTACAGTGCTTTATAACCATAAGGTTTGTGAATTACTGCTGTATACAGGGCTGTCTAAAAGTAAAGGGCTGACATTATTATTTATCATCCAAAGAATGAAGAGTGGTGGCAACACAGGGGGCAGCAGGTTGGCCCACACCTGCAATGGATGCCAGCCCACCTCCCCACCCCGCTGCCTCCACTCAAGGTTGGGGCAGTGAGGGACAGGGCGTGGGGCAGCGGACTCAGTGTTGGGAGAAGCAGTTGCTAGCAGCCAGAGAGCTGGGCCCCGGAATAGCAAGCTTGGGGGAGAAGGAGCAGGCACGGCCCTGACCTGCCTGCAGCGAGCTCGATCTCCAGGTGGTGTAGGAAGATGGATTTGCTGAACTCAAAATCAAGACGGAAAGCCACCTGCAAGGAAGCAGTCGCATGTCTGGGCATTGCTGGGACCAGCCCCGCCCACTCCCCACAGCCCACTCCCCACAGCCCCCTGCTGGCTTGGGGAGGGGGAGCTTGCTGGGGGTTGGGGAGCTGCTGGCTGGGAACAGGCTGGGAAAGGGAGGACCAGGTGCTACAGAACATGAGCTGAGCTTCAGGCCTGCTGTGGGGACACAGCCAAAGACAACAGCTCCCACAATGGGGTTTCTCGGGGCTGAGCCAGCCCCCCTCCCTTTTCCTCTTCTTTTGTTTTTAGCAAAAGGCAACCAGAAAGCAGCAAGTCCAGCTCCAGACTCTGTCTGCAGGATTTTTGGGGTAGGGGGCCTTGATGGCAGGAAGGGCCGATGGCCATCGCCATGCACCATGGGATGTGGGGGCCAGAAACGTTCGGTAGGACCGCCTTGTCCACCTCTTCTTTGTGTGTGGCAGGGAGGAGATGGCCCGGAGAGGGATGAGGGCCAGTGGCCACCCAGCAGGCCAACAAGGCATCCGCCCCTTGTCTGGCAGCGCTTCTGCCACACTGCTGACCTGGGCCCTGATACTCCCCTTGCCCTTCGCCCCGCGGTGGGGAAACATGCGACCCTCCTCGCCTCCTCCCCGCCCCACCTGGGGGCATTACTGAGGCTTTGTACAGACCCCTGATGCTCTCCCTGGTCTCACCCTCACGAGGTTTCCCAGGAGACCTCAGCGGCCCCTTCTCTGCAGGAGTGGCTGGGCGTGGGTGGGGAAGCCTGGGCTGTGTCCTGCTCCATCCCCACTCCAGAGCTCCTGGGTTTGTCGGTGCCTCAACCCAGAAACTACACCTTCGACTTATATCTCACCAGGGAGGTGCTTTGCTAAGGAGCCCTCATCCCCACTCCCATTTCTTTCTCTTTCCCCAGCTGTGCAGACCCTGCTCCTGGGAGCACTGCTGCTGCCTAGCTGGCTCCTGCCACAGCTCCTCTCTGATTCCCAAGTCCACGCAGCTTGGCCTCAATTAGATCTTCTCCTACTCCAGAACCTTCTATGGCTGCCCGCTGCCCAGGGCTGATGTCCAAACACTCCCTGCAATCCGGCGTCTCCCTCCCTTTCCCAGCTACTTTGCTTCTCCCTTCACATACCCACCCTCTAGTCACATGAGCTTTTAAGCACAGTTGGGTGGTAGGTGCTCACGAAATGGTAGTTTCTCTCCCCATCCCTCCTCATACACAGCACAGTGGCAGAGGCCAGAAATTTGAAAAACTTGTGAGGCTGCAGAACAGTGGGACTGGCTAAGGGCAGGTGGCAGACCAGTGGCTGGGAGTGGTAGGAATTCCCTCTGAGTTAAAGGATGGGCTGCTAGCATGGGGATGGCTGGCTAATTTGGTCACTTGAATGTCATTTTGTGGGAGTAAAGACAAATAAAAGCCACCTCAGGCCTCCCATCCCTCCCTGGTCTTCTGTGTTCACTCTTGTTGCTCTTGCCGCCCTCCCCAAACTCCCTGTGCCTCCCAGTGCCCACCCTGACCCTCCCCGACATTGTCCCCAGTCTCAACCTTGGCCTTGGCCCGGAAGAAGGGATAGCTGACGTTGCAGACTTTCTTCTGGAGCCTCCTCTCCTCGTTCACACACTCGATGCTACCGTCTGAGTCCTCCTGGAGGTGGGTGGCAGACATCATGGCAGCAGTTACGTGGGGCCTGGGACCAGGTCTCGAGGCTCCCTCACCCCCAGCCTGCACCCCACTCTGCAGGGGCCGCCTCAGCCCCTGATACCCATGTGGAAGCCTGGACCACAGCCCTTCTGATGTCTGAGACCCCAGAGGCCCCAGAGGCCAGGGTGTGGCTTGGTTCCTGGTACTTGGCATGACACGGGGTGGGACACATTCAGAGGTGGTGGGGAGAATGGCGGGGGCTCATGTATGCGTCTCATTTTGCTCACCTGTTAAATGGGGATGACAGTAACTACCTCATCTAGTTGTTATGAGGATTACATGACGTGATGCACAAACATGCAGCGCCTATCCCATGCCCTGCCTATTGTCATCACTCGTATGTGGCAGCTACTGTTATGATGATTATTTGTCCCTGCTGTGTTCTCTGCACTGTTGGGCATTACCTGGGCACATGGCTGTGCATGTCTCTGGGCATGCATGCACCCGTGTGGATGTGAGCATGTGTCTGTGGAGACTCTGTGTGTGTCTGCGTGTCAGTGCATGTGTGTGCATGTACCTGCTGCATGTACACAGAGCATGTGCATTTCCCAGGACAAATATGGGCTGCTGTGTTTTTGCATGTGTGTGCAAAAAGTGTGTGATCAGACTAACACATCTGCATTTGGCTGAGAGGGGTGCTTTCTCTACTAGAGTTCCCCTTGGCTGGATGTTGGGGAGAGAGAGGAGAGGAATGCTGACCTCGCAGTCATGAGCGTTTCCTGGGTTGGGGATGGGTGGTGGCACCTGTGAAGGAGGTAGGCTCCAGGCTAACTCTGCACCCCACCTGCTATGTGTGGGGACACAGCACTTCACAGAACATGTCTCCCACTTCTCTTTACCTCCACTCATTTCCAAAAGCTCTTCTGAGCCACAGAAACTATCTCCATGATTCCCTCCCCAGGATTAGGAGCAAGCATGAGACTGGCCTTGTGAAGTCTGGGCCAGGGAAGCAGGGGAAGGCGGATGCTGGTGTGGGACTTGATTCCCTCCGTATACCTGAAATCCAGACAGACACAAGTCCCTGGACAGGAGGGGACTTTGAGAGACCATCAGGTGGGCTCTTCATCATCAGCCTGGGCTGTCACTCTGGGCAGTGGAGAGGGAGTGGGAGTGGGATTGGGGCCCAGGCCTGGGCCTGACAGAAGGAACTGTGGCTGCAGATAGGCCTTGAGGTCTGTTTGAGGATGGGGGAGCCCACTGAGGAGGAAGGGGGTACCCGAGCAGGCAGCTCCTCGCTTTCCTGGGGTGGCCTCCCTCCACTCAGCTTCCCCTCCTGGCTACAGGAACTGCTCCTGTGTGTGTGGCAAGCAAGGGGGGCACTTGGGGAGGGGTGCTGGGCAGTGGTTCTGGGGTAGAGAGGACAGACTGGCCTGGCACCTGTCTTGCCCGGCACACTGGGTTCCACATTGACACTGAGATTCTCGAGGACAGAGGCTGTGTCTGAGGGCCCTAGGACCCCCCAACACCCACACATGACATTGATGTCTGAGTTTACTCAACAAACTTGTCTTGAGGGCCTTCTATGTGCCCAGCTCTGGACACAGACATGGCTAAGACAGGGCTCTTGCCACCTGGGAGTCGAGGGTTTCAAGAGGCCAGCACTTGGAGACTGATGTTTCTTCAGAGCACATGAAGGGCTGTGCCAGATGCTATGCGGGCTGGAGGGCCGCCTGTGGCCTTGGAGAGCTTTGGGAAAGATACCCCAGAGAGCAGGGCTGAGGACTATGCTTTGTCACATAGCGCAGGCTCAGGCGCCAGCTGTGGGGCAGGAATTCCGCTCTGCGGCTCACCAGCTGTGTGGTCCTGGGCAGGCCTTAACCCCTTCCTATGCCTCAGTTTCCTCCTCTGTAAAATGGGGACACCACCACCACCACTACCACCACTACTGCTATGCCTGAGGTTGCTGCAAGGGTTAAATGCATGCCAAGTGCTAGCACAGCGCTGGATGCCGTGAGTAGGCAATATGTGGATGGTCACCAAGTGGGAGCAGGAGCCTGTTGGGCAGAGGAGAGAGGAGTCCCAGGTGGGGGCCATGGTGGGAACCAGCAGGGCGTGCTGGGAACAAGGTGGCCCGTGGCACAGTTAGAGAAGAAGTGGCAGGAGGTGGGTGAGATGGGCCTTGAATGCCACAATGAGGAGCCTGGAGTTTGTTCTGACAGCAGCTGGGAGTGATCAGAAGTTTTAACCTGGGGAGGAACCGGTTCTGATTCTTGTCAGAAGGACCTTCCGAGCAAGCCCACAGGGTGCACTGTTGGTAGAACGTGTGGATGGCTGGTGGCACATGCGTGGTGTGTGTGCCCCTAACCAGGGCCCAGGAGTCGGGCTGAAGGGTATTCCTCCCTGTGTTCCCAAAGGGCTCAGACTCCCCTAGTACTGGTGGTTCTCAGCCCTGGCTGCACACTGAAGTCACCGAGGGAGCTTTAAAAGCCTCCCGATGCCAGGCCCAACCCCAGAGCAAATCAGTTAGGATCTCCAGAGGAGGAGTCTGGGGGCAGGCTTTTTAAAGCTCTCCTGTGATTCTTTTTTATTACTTTATATATTTTTGTAGAGATGGGGTCTCACTATGTTGCCCAGGCTGGCCTCAAACTCCTGGGCTCAAGTGATCCTCCCACCTCAGCCTCCCAAAGTGCTAGGATTACAGGCATGAGCCACTGCACCTAGCTTTTTTGTGATTCCAACATGTAGCCAGGACCCCACCTGGCCTTCCTTTTCCTCTGTGCCAGGCAGAGGCAGTCTGGGCAGGTCGCTGAGGTCTTACCTTCTGGATCAAGCTGGCAAACTGCAGGTTTGCTGACTGCGAGATATTTAGGACTGTGCTGTAGGCGTTCTCGCCCCTGTTCTCCAGTGTGGCCTCCACCGCCACTCGCCGGCGTGTGCTCTCTACGATGAAAACTGTGGTGTCGAAGGACAGCGTGTATGCGGAGCAGTCCTGCACAGGCTTCCTCAGCACCCTCTGGCAGTACTCCCTGAGAACAAGAGACCACCAGAGACTGGGCAGATGGAATGAGGAAAGCAGGGGTAGAGAGAAGCCCCAGGGTTGGGGCAAAAAGGTGGGTCTGGGCACTTGACTGGCCTCTGCTCATGGGAATAGCCACTGGGAGGAGAGTGGAAATAGATGGCAGGGCTGGAAAGAGCTCACCCTTCAAGACCACTTCCTATTTCAAAGGCCCTTGGTGTCCCCACCAGAGATCATACCCTCCGCTGAACCCAGAGCTCTTATTTGACCTCACCACTCACACATCACCACACCACACATCGTGTTTCCCTTTTGGCCTTGGCTGCTAGGAAGCTCAGCACTAATGTAGAGATAATCCTTATTTTAGACTAGCTGGTTAGAATATGTGCTCCATTATCCTTCTACAAGTTTTGAATGTGCTATTTCTCTTTATTATCTATGTCATGGTATATATATTTTCCATCTAAATCATCTCATAGTTGGATCAAAGTTGAGCATAAATTATTGGAAAATATGTTACATAAATTAAGAATATGATATTGTTCATTATTTTCCCTTGTATGTTCGTTTGTCTCTTCCAGGGGATTGTAGGTCCCCTGCTCACCCTTGGCTGGTGTCCCTGGCATCTTTCCATCAGAAGGATTGGAAAGCCCAAGGTGTTCAGCCAGCGGGCCTAGAGGTCACCTCATCTGGAGGCTGAAGGACAAGCACCCAGAACTCCAGAGACTCCTGTCTCTACCTTTCATCTATTTTGTAATGTGGGCTCCGAAGAAAGGGTTTCTTTCTTTTTTTTTTTTTTTTAACAAAATTTGAAATTAGATTAGACTAGTAGTTTCATATTACAGAGGAGACTTTCCTGAGGTTATGCAGGAGTTGGTGGCAGAGCCTGGGCTAGAACGCAGGCTCCAAGTGCAATGTTTGATCCACGCTGCCTGTGAGGAGGATGTCCAGGAAATAATCCAGGGCCCCAGGAGCCCCAGAGCCTCTGGCAGTGAAGGGGAAGGGGCGAAGTGGGGGTGGAAGGAGCCAACTCACATGGCCGTGGGCAGGTCACTCCGGGCATCCAGCACAAGGTCAGGGACACAGTGCTCATCCTCATTGCAGCCGTTCCAGAAGGGCACCTGGGCCAGGGAGAGCCAGGTGTGGGCAGCTGGGTAGGGACCTGCAGCCCCTCGCCCTCAATGTACACCAGCTCCGTCTCCACCACACTAGACATGGGCTGGCTTTCCTGCACTGTCCCCAGACACCACACTGCTCTGTCTTGTGCTTTTCCATAGATGCTTCCCTCTTTAAAACAAGGCTCAAAACTCAGCTCCTCCTTGTTCCCCTCCAGTTCATAACTGAGCTGATGGCACAGAACCCCCACTCCCACTCACCCAGCAGAGCAGTTCTGGTCAACATTTATTGATCATCTACTGTGTGTGGGCAAGGGCTTTGGTACTGGGGATACAAAACGAGAAAGATGCAGCTTCTGCCCTCAGCTCAAGGGGAAGATTGGTGTATGAACAAATCACTAGTGTAAAATGTGCAAAAAAACCAAAAAGAAGTGTGCATGAGGAATAGAAGAGGCAGAGAGGAGAAACAGCTGTTTTGGCCTGTAGGAAGTCAGAGAAGGCTTCGAGGAAGTGACAGGGGATCAGAGTTCTGAAGGACGGTCAAGGTAGCTGGGTGGACCGGGGTGGAGGTGGTGAAGTCCAGGAGGAAGGACGGCCTGATGCAGAGGCCCTGGGGCAGGAGCGGGACAGTGAGTCTGGGAAATGATGGGTGGGTCAGTGTTGCTGTGGTAAGAGACACAGGGGTGGGAGAGAGGAAGAGATGGTCAGGGGCCTGTGTTTACAGGGCCTTGGGGTCATTCCTTGCAACTGGTAGGAGTCGCCGAATGCCTCAGGCAGGGAGTGTCCTGACAGACCTGCATGCTGAAGGCTGCCCTGGCTGCTGTGGGAGAATGGAGTGAGAAGATGGAGGCTCGAGGCAGGGAGACCATTGAGGAGGCTGCCGCAACATTCGGGCAAGAGATGACGCTGGTGTCGGTGTGGTAGTGGGCATGAGAGTAGGAAATAGGTTAGTGACCCCAGAGGCGGGATCAATAGGAAACTGGAGGTTGTTGGGGCTGAGGGAGAAAGGGGTCCAGGGTGTCAGCTGAGTTTCTTTTTTTAGGTGTCTGGAAGGATGATCATGGCATTTGGTAATAAAAGCAGGGGTTGGCCGGGCGTGGTGGCTCACACCTGTAATCCTAGCACTCTGGGAGGCTGAGACAGGTGGATCACCTGAGGTCAGGAATTCGAGAACAACCAGGCCAACATGGTGAAACTTTGTCTCTGCTAAAAAATACAAAAATTAGCTGGGCGCAGTGGCTGCAGTCCCAGCTACTCGGGAGGCTGAGGCAGGAGAATTGCTTGAACTCGGGCAGAGGCTGCAGTGGGCCAAGATCGTGCCACTACACTCCAACCTGGGCGACAGAGGGAGACACCATTAAAAAAAAAAAAAAAAAGTAGGGGTTAAGTGAGAAGTTCAGTGTGGGGCATGTTGAGTTTAAAGTGCCTGTGGCCCACCCAGGGCGAGGACCTCAGCAGGCAGGTGGATATTCAAGCCTGGAGCTGAGGGGCAGTAACTGTCACTACCGACAACACAGCCCAAACCAGGGGCGAGGAAACAGGTGTCACAAAGTCACGTGTATCTTAAATTCATTAACTTTTCTCGAAGGAGAGCTCTCTGGCCCTCAGTCAGATCCACTCGCTCTTGCTTTAGGCATGGATCTACCCATCTCGCCCCTCAGCTCCCCACCGCAAGGTGGATCTGCCGACTACAATGGTAGCCAGCGAAGCCATATCCAGGGGTCACCGTGGAGCCGTTTGGGAAAGGAACTTAGTTCAGGATAGGGGCTTTATGGCATTCTAGCACCAAAGTTCATCCTGGTGAGTTCAAGTCTCGAAGAAAAAACAGCCGGCTCCCACTCAGCATACTGTTTAAGAAGTTTGAGAACTATATAATGACCTTCAGAAGAATTTCTATCTGGCTGATTAAAATAAATAATTTAATGTAATAAGCAACTGTTACACTCAATAATATGGGATGGCTCACTTCCCCAAGAGGCCAGATATTATGGTATTAGAACAGTGCTGGGCATTTAGTAGAGGCAAAGTAAGACTTTGTAGAATGATGGGAAGAATGTGTCTCGCTGGGGGCTAGAAATCCAGATAAACCAGAGTTTTAGAAACTTAGCTGCTCTACAAAGTTTCAGCTCTGTTTCTCACCTTTTCTTTATAAGGTGAGAAAGGGGTTTACCTGAAGCTGCATCCTGCCTTTCCTATTTCCCTGCCTTGGTGATGCTGTCAGCTCTCCCGGAATAAAAGCCCATCCTCCCTGTCTCTGCATGTCTGAATCCTGCCTAGCCTTTAAAGTCTGGCCAAAGGCTTCCTCCTCCAGGAAGGCCCCCTGACCTATCATCTGATTGCTTGATTGTACGTCCTCCAAGTGCATACTGCCTCCCACCTGACCTGTGCTGCTCATTACCACCTTGCACGGAGATCGTCGGTGTCAGAGCAGGGATTACCCTGTGTGTTAATCTGCACTGTGGGCTTCAGCATGCTTGTGGGGTGAGTGCCACATACTCATTCATTTGCCATAGTGACTTTGTAATTACTGCGAGAGGACAAAAATGACTTAGTGCGCCCAGCTTTCCCCTTCTCCCGGCTCACTAACGATGAATCCAGCTTTGCCAGCCCAGGAGCTCAGACTTAGGAGAAAGAGGGGAGGTGTGAGGACGGGGGTTTGGCAGGGGACTGTGGGAGGCCTGGGGAGAGGGGTGTGGAGGGGCTGTGGGGGATGATGGGTGTGAATGAGAGAAGGGGAGGTTTTCAGGGGCATTGCTGTGGACTGTACGGTCCTTTCCTGGTGTTGAAGAAATGCAGGTAAGAACTCGAATAATTCTGAAACTGCTTCCTGGCCGGACTCTGTCACTCACACAGACGTTGCTCAGAGACTGGACCTCACAGAATGGCTTAAGAGCACCGTGGTGTGCTTAAAAGTTGTTTCCCAAATCCTCAAGGTTCAGGCATTAGCTATTCCATTTTATAACTTTTGCCTGCTCTTGCAGCACAGCGGCAGAATTGATCACTGCCTGACATTTTCCTTGAGTGGGATTTACATGGAGTTGCAGCTGCAGGGAGCATTTGCATGTTAGATGTCAAACATTTTGGATGCCCCAGAGCCAGGGATTAGAAAATGTGGCTGAGGGATGTGGCCACTTCTTTTTGGAATGCTTAGGACCGCTGTCAGTCAGTTAAAACACTTCTTTTTGCAATACTTAGGAGCTCTGTGAATCAGTTAGTCACCTAACAAGCAGAACCCCAGGCTCTAAGAGTCACTCTCTGGTCTCCATTGTCCTCATCTGTAAAGGAGGGAGGTGGGTGATTAAGATCTCCGATCCCTTCTCATCCAGTGGTTCTTTGCATTTCTCCGGTGCTCACCCCGTGCTCCCCTGTGCTGGGGATATGGGGAAACTTGAACAGGAGAAGGCCTGGGCCTTGCCCTTAAGGAATTGATCTGCTAACACTCAGCACAGGCCCCGAGAGAGGCAGGAAGGAGCCACACTGTGGGTTTGCCAGGACAGGAGGTGGGAAGGTGAGGTGAGGGATGGTGTCCTCTGTACCCGGCACACTCAGGCTCTGGGTTTTGGGGTTGAGGTGGAGGTGGGGGTGGGGTTCATTCCCAAGGTGCGTGCCCTGTACCGAGATGTACCGAGACTCTGAGAGTGGTGGGCCAGCCGTCGTCCAGCATGGGGCCATGGTCAGGGTCCTCCAGGGAATACTCGACTGAGAAGGTCACTGGCTTCACGTAGTCAGCAGTGTCCTGGGGGGTGGAGATGAGGGCAGGGGTGAGGGAGGAGAGAACGTCATTTTATGAGCCAGGACCATGGATGCTGAGATAGAACTTCCACCTTCCTTAGATGGCAGGGCAGCTGCCCTGTGCCCTCAGGATGAGTCTGCAGGTGGATGGAGGTTTCTAGCGGGTCTGTTGGTGGGAAGAGTGTGCCTCCGTGAAAGGAGCTCCAAGCTCAGCTCATGCCAACCTAGCTGCCTGGCTGTTTCGCCAAGCTCCTGCACATCCTTCAGGGCCAGACTCCCATTGCCCGGGTACCTCGGCCTCTGGGAAGCCTGGCAGTGCCCGCCTGCATCCCACCCCACCCACCACTCTCTTCAGACCAGTTACGCCTGCTGCTTATATAGCATTTGAACCATATGACTGTGTGTCACTCTTCCTTCCCAAGCAAGGAATAGGCCTGGAGCCTCCCAGCATGGCCCTAGCACTGTGATAAGGGCTTCAGCATGTGGAAATGGTGAATGAACAAACTCGTGAGCAAGACAGGGGCGCTCAGGTTGGTTCTCAGCATAGATGGTAAGTAAAGGGGTTGCTTAGAGCAGCCTAAAAATTTCCCCTTGGAACCTGCAATCCCTGATTATATAAAGGCAGTGGCTCTCAAACCTGAGCTGGCACCAGAGTCCCCTGGGAGCTTGTTAAAACACAGGGTGCTGGCCCCAGCCCCAGCCCCAGAGTTTCTGAGTCAGAACAAGTGAATTTCCAAGTTTGTGGGGAGGATGAAGATGCTGCTGGTGTGGATGCGTCTCAGGGGGCCCCTTAACAGGGATGCACCTTCTCACACCTGCTCACATCTCTGAACTTGGCCATTGAACTACTGGGACCAGGAGGGCTCTGAGTGACCCTGCTTGCATCTCTGAGGCTGGAGCTGTGAGCTGGGTATTTGGTATCTCTGGATGGAAGTAAACCTCTCATTCTCTTCCTTAGCGATAAAATGGGGCACCAGGCCACTACCCTACTTGTGACATCACTGGCGCCCCTCTCTGTCTCACCTCCTGTTTTGTACATGCCACTGTCTCCTGGACCTGGCCTTTAATTGTTGGCTGCTGCCTGCTTATCCCTCCCTTTGGGGCTGTGCCCCCCACCAGCTGCTCCTAGTTCTCTCTGCTGGACCTACTGAGCCCACCTTCCTCCCTTCGGCATCTGAGAGTGGCAGGAGAAGAGGTTTTGGAAGGATGTCTAGTGAGGTGGTATGTAGCGTGTCTCTGGGGCATGAGGTGGGAATGTGGAGTGGCCAAGGTCAGGGGACACTGTCCCTGGCTGGCTTCCTGAGGTCTGCTGGGGGCTCAGAACCAGCCAGGCAGACTCTCTGCCTCTCCCACGGCAGATGCTCCTTCCTATAGGAGCTTGGGCTCTGCTGGTGGGGCTGCCAGCTTACCAGGACATGGAAGTTGATCCGCTCACAGAGCTCCTGGCCGGAGGAGAGCAGGACGGCTCTGTTGGTGAATCGGTCCCCGCCCTCGTCCAGGTGGGCCCTCGGTGTATACCGCCTCTCATCCATGGTGGCGTTGTATCTGATGCCTGCAGGAGGGGAGAGGGCAAGACCACAAAGGTGGAGCCACATGCCCATCCAAGACTGTCTGCCTCCTCCAGGAAGCCCTCCAGGCTGGCCAGGGGAGAGCTGTTCCTTTCCTCTCACGAGCCCCAGTGTGGGTGAGAAACTCCCACATGGAGAGCAAGTGATTGCATGAGGAAGGTAAAGGAAGAAACCAAAGAAAAGGGGGAGGAAGAGGGTGGAGAAAGAGCAGAAGGAAGAAGTGGAGGGAAAGTGAACACCACAGATGAGGAGGGGAGACAGGATGTGGGGCCAGGGCGGTGTCATGTTGAGCCCTTGCTGCAGTCAACAACCCCCTCCGCCTCTCCCTCCACCTTCCCTGTCTTTCCCTGGGCTCTGGGATCCCCCTCAGGGCTGGTCAGAGCCTTTGCTGGGTACTTCCTCTCACACCAAGGAGGGCTGGCCAGCCCCTTCCTGCCGGATCCTCAAATCTCTGACTCTATTCTGGGGCATAAACCCTGCAGCCTCCTCCCCTTCAGTTAGGTTTTGCCAGTTCCCGGAAAGGCTCAGTCCCTTCTCCTGTTCTCCAGCATGCCCGCAGGTTGCTGCTGGCTCTCATAACTGTCTCCTCTCAGGGACAGAAGTTGAAAGAGAGGGGCACAGCCCCCAGGCCCACCTTTGTTCTCATCTTCCCTTTGGTCTCTTCTTTGTCTGGTCCTGCTCCTTGGCTGAGAGACTCCCTGAGTCCCTGTTTCCTGTGCCAGCACAGACAGTCCTGGAACCTGCAGCTCACTTCCTGAGACCACCTGGGGCCAGGGCTGTCATGAGTAGGTGTCTGACTCCAGACTTAGCTGGAAGTGATGGACCCTCAGAAGGAAACTGCCCTGCTGTGGACTCACACCCACTTCTGAGCGGGGCTCCCTGCTGCTGGGGTCTCATTGACCTGGCCTCCTGGTTTCCAGCACCCCCGCTGTAGGACTCCTGGGTCTGCCTCTTCCTCTGCATCCAGGCAGACTTCTGGGCTTCCACACCCCACTTTGCTCCACTGGCATCAGTCCTGTGTTCTGATCCAAACTCTACGCCCAGAATGTTTCCTTCTTCTCCTGTCCTCCCTGTCATGATCACCCCTGCTCACTGCCACTCTCACCCTGGCATGACATCCCCTCTTTGCCCTTTGGAATGAGAGCATCAAATGGGATCCAGTAGTCATCCAAGGTGGCTCTAGGGCGACCTGGCACTTAGCACCCATTTTGGGAAAAGCCCAGGCTTTGAAATAGAGCAAGGTGCAGGGGGAGACTGGAGTCTGGGGGTGGGGAGAAAGGAGGGGCCTGCTTTACCAACAGTTGTTGCTTGGAAATGGGGTGCCAGGAAGACGGGCGTGAAGCAGAGGAAGGCGGCCAGGCAGGTGGCATCCCTGCCACTGCGCTTGCAGTCTCTGTGGAAGATGTTGATCTTGGATGGCTCAAAGTGGAGGCTGGCATTGATCTGAACCACCGGGCGGGACCTGGAGGAGAAGGGCCAGTGAGCTGGGGTGGGGCAGGGGCTCAGGCTGCCCTGCTGTGACCATGGGGAAAGACAAGAACCAGATGCGAGTGGGATCTGCAAAGCCACTGGAGGGGGTGAGGTGGAGGATGGAGGGGGCTTCGGATGTCAAAGGACTGGCAAGAGCGAGCACGGGGGGAAAGGGGCTCAGCCACCTCATGGCCCCTCCATGCAGCCCCTCAGCACTTTCCCCGAGGGGCTGTGCTCGCTGTGGATCATGCTGACTTCCCTTTGCTCCCTCATCATCTTTTATAGCAGTGGTTCCCCACCCTGGATGCACATGTGAGTCATCTGAAGAGCTTAAAAAAATCCTGGTGCCTCAGCTACACCCTAGGCAAAACCACATCAGAATCAGACCTTAGCAGGTTTTAAAGCAGTGCCTCTGAAATTTTCATATGTGTGCACGCCCCCTGGGGATCATGTTAAAATGCAGATTTTGATCCAATAGCTTGGCACTGATTTTGCATTTCTAACAAGATCCCAGGTGATGTGAACGTTCCATGGACCACACTTTGAAGAGCGAGGCGTTAAAGCACCCCAGGTGATTCCAACGTGCAGCCAGCGTCCATCTAACCCCCACACTACCCCATCCAGGTAACCAAGGAAATACAAATTTACCCTTATACCGGCCTAAGTCAAATGTAATTAGGAACGGAAACCTACTGCCTCTCCCAACCATGAATGTATATAAAAAGAAATAGGAGTAGAGTGGCTTAGAGGTTTCATAGCTTCAACGTGATGATCTGTGCCAATACTCTGTTCTTCTTAGCATAAAGGTGAACAGCACCTCTGCACTGTAGCGTGAAAGGGTGGATTTGAGTCTTGGTTCCACGGGTTCCTCATTGGACCTTGGCAGGTCACATGATCTTTGCAATGGGGGATTGTGAGGATCAGAGGAGGTGAGAATGTCCTTTGACAGTGTAGAGTGCTGTGTCAACATAGTGGGTTACATCTGAAGTTCTCAAACTTGACTTCCCATTGGAATCACTTGGGGAGTTTAAAAAAAATTACCGCTGCCCAGGTCCCTCCACAGAATTCTGCTTAATTGGTGTGGGTAAAGCCTGGGCAATGACATTTTAAAAGCTCCCCTGGTGATCCTAATGGGCAGTCATGTTTGAGAACTATGGGGCTTGACCATAGTCTTCCCAGAGGGCTCTTGCCCGCAATTTCATCAGTATTTAGGTAGCACATAGGTGTAGACTTCAAAAGCTAGAGCTTGATCCAATCATTTCTGTGAGACCGATTCTCTTGAGGGGTGTGTGTGCACATGTGTATCTTGCTTCCTGTAGAGAAGTTTATATGTTACTTTAAAGACCTGCTAGGTTCTGTGTACCTCCTCCCCGGGCCTTGGTCATCTGCCATGCTTTCTTGGCTGGAAACAACACAGTGGACACCTTTACACACCTTGCAAGCCCAGGCTGCTGTTGCTGCCACCACCACCACCACCACCAAGGACCTAAGAGCCCCCACATGCAGCACAGACCTTCGAAGAGACAGACCCTGCTCCTGTACACTAGCTGGGCTGCACACGCACAGGCCCTGGCTTCCCAGTGCTGCCTAGAGGGCTGGGGCACCACCAGGACTGTTGGGCAGCAGATGCTCTGGCCATGACAAATGAGGGATCTGAGGGAGCCACAAGTCTGCTGCTGCCCCTTCTTCCCCTACAATGGGCTGTTTTATGCCACACTGGAAATGCTGAGACACTGAGCAAAGAGCAGCATGCGTGGTGAGGACAGGCTGGCTCGCTCGGCATCGGTGCTCCCTTCCGGCTTCACTTCTGCTTCTAGGATTGCTCCCACTCCCAAAGCATTCACAGAGGCTTTTGCCTCAGGCTGTTTTCTAGGGAACCTGGAGGAAGACATTTCCCCCTTGGGTTGTAGTATTCTTGTGAACAGGAGCCTGTCCTTTCCTTTATTCTCCCCGTGAAGTTATATATTTCTGTTCAATGCCTTTTTAAAGTTGTAGGGCAAATATGATTGCATTTATATAAAATTACAAGCAAGGGAAAAAGACTGGGAGGAGATATACCACAGCATTAATAGTGGCATTGTTAAGGTGATGGCAGGCTGAGTGATTTTTTTTCCTTGTTTTATAAATGTTCTTTATGTTATTATATTTATGATGAAAAATATCTCATCAACATATATGAAAAAATACTCAAGGTCTTTTTTTTTTTTTTTGGCTCAAAAAGCAGCAAACATATGGTAAAATAAATGGGTGTTTAGGAAGCATGAAAATGAGGCCCTGAAGAAAGGAAGCAAGAAGTCAGAGCGCTTTGGAGGAAAGAAATCTCTGTACTAGATAAACATTCCTCCACGCCAGGGGAGAAGGAAAGGTCCTTCCAGATGGTAAAAATACGCTCAACTTGCCCCTGCGAGTGTTATAGCTTGAAAAGGTGAAGTGGAAGACATGCTTGAGTAGCCATAACTTTTAGGACAAATTCTAAGAGCGGGGGCTTTTGGACAGGACTTCAATTTATATTGAATTTACACTGATTCCACCAAAAGGAAATGTGTAAGCAAGATGGGATAAGAACAGGGTGGGTCTAGCTGAGGGCAGTTAAAGACAAGAGACAAAGATCCTGAAGCCTATCTTTAAAACCCCTGGATTCATTGTGACTTTCAGGAGAGCCCAGGAGGTGGGAACAGCGGGGGAACCAACCACAGAATCACAGCGTTGCCAAGGGCTCCCACTGCCAGGTCGATGAGCCCATCCTCATTGAGGTCCAATTGCCCGTGGATGCTGCAGCCAAAATACTGGAGGCCGGTAGCCAGCTCTGAGGCTGTGATTCTCTGCAGGGCGCGGGAAGAGAGGGGGAGGGCATGCACACTGTGAGTGTGGGGGCGGGCATCCCCGAGCAGCAGGAACAATCAGGAACAATAGGGAGCCTGTGTGAAACCACCAAGAAGCTTCCCCAACCCAAAGCAATCTCCTCTCTTGGCCTGTCATGGCACCTGAAATTCCTACCATTCAAGTCATTCTTTTGGATTAAAATATCGTGTCTTAAAAGAGTTCCCCATTAAGTGTAAATACATGTTACTTGGAGGCGACCCATCCCCATCTCTCACGCTGGTCTATTTTTTAGGCTATTTTACTGATAAACTGTGCGGGCAAAAGAATGATCCTCAGGGGACGGGACCCGAGACGGGCTGGTGTTGAGGTGGGCATGGTTTCTAGCATGAAGCATTTCCAGAGAAGAGTGAGCCCAGAAGGGATGCTCCACTGGTAGGCAACTGCATGTGTGCGCGTCTCGGGGGGAGTGAGGGTCAGGTGCCAGGGACTTCTTGTTGTTTGTTGTTGGGGGAGGATGAGGGTAAGCAGGGAGAGGGTGCCAAAGGGGGTGATGGGAGGGTCCTGAAGGTAAAATGTGCCCTTTTCAAAATTTCCACTTGGGGAAGCATGGCCAGGACAGATTGGCATCCGTTTCTGTGAGAGGGCCTGGAAGAAAATCCTGAACCAGATGAGGCACAGAAGCTCCTGGGACTCCTGCAGCCCCATTTGCTCCATCCGCTTCCCCGGGGAAGCCTGACCTGCTTAGGTGTCTTCAGGATGCTGCCTCGGAAGCCGTGGAAGATGTAGATGGCTCCTGCGTGGTTGTCCTCCAGGGGGGCTCCCACCACCACGTCATTGTAGGAATCCTGGTTGAGGTCTCGAACTGAGGCAATGGAGGACCCAAATCGGGCATTCTGGTAACTGTGTGAATCCTTTAGCGTTCCGTCATAAACAAACCGGTTCTGCAAAACCAGGGGCAGAAAAAGGCTGGGGAGGGCTTGGCAAAAGTCCTCAGGCTCATAATTCCCTCTGCAGGCTGCTCCGGCATCCTCTCACCACTCCATTTCCCCAGAACCCCCTCTCTGGCTATATGAACCCAGCCACAGAGGAGGCTCTGATTCTCCCCAGGCCTGGCTCCAGCACTGGCCTCGCTAGTAATGCATTTCCCTCGTGGCTACCCAAGTCAAAGCAGAGGTTGGGGGCCCCTGAGAAGCTGCCCAGCCCCTGCCCAGCTGTACCTGTCTCAGCTCATAGACGTACACCTTGCCTCGCTCACGGCCCTCGTTGAAGTACATGGGTGCGCCCACCAGCAGGACATCAGTCACGCCGTCGCCGTCGATGTCCACCGAGGTGATTTCACTCCCAAAGTAAGAGCCTATCTGCGGCACGTGATGGGAGAGAGGAGTGGGCTGGCTGCCCAGCTCGCACAACCCAGAGCCCTCGCCTCGCGGGCAGAGGGAAGCCAAGGTCATCCTCTGACTCAGAATTTTTGGTGAACAAATGAATCCTCCCTTCTCACGCGCTCCCTCTCTCTCCTGTCCCTCAGAGTGGACTTGTCTGTTTTCAGTTTGCCCTTCTCCCCTTCCCTCTTTTCCTTCTGTCGTTATCCCCTCCCCACTCTTCTTTCTTTCTGTTAATTTTACTGGTGGCCATTTATCTTGTGTGTAAAGTGATATAATGGCCAAAAATCAGGAGACTATTTAAAAGTATGAAGAAGACATCCAAACATAACTACCATGAACGTTTTAGTGGATTTTCTTCTCATTTTTTTCCCCTGAGGCATGTTGCCTATTTGTAGGTGTGTGTATATATGCTTTTATTTTTACAAATTGGGATAATAATGCAAATATAGTTTATATACTGATTTTTAAATAAAACAATACATCACGAACATTTTTCTATGATGTATTATATTTTCATCTACAACATAATCACTGGTGATTCCACAGTGCTCCAAATTATGCATGTATCATAATGTGTTTAATCAATTATTGCTGGACAGTTAGCTTTTTTTCTTTTTTTTTTTTTTTTTGAGGCAAGGTTTTGCTCCATCACCCAGACTGGCGTGCAATGGTGCAATCTTGGCTCACTGTAGCCTCGAACTCCTGGGTTCAAGTGATCCTCCCATCTCAGCCTCCTGAGTAGTTGGGACCACAGGCACTTACCACTGCTCCTGGCTGTTTTAAAAAATTATTTGTAGAGATGGGGTCTCACTATGTTGCCCAGGCTGGTCTGGAACTCCTACGCTTCAGTGATCCTCCCACCTCAGCCTCTCAAAGTGCTGGGATTACAGGTGTAAGCCACTGTTTTTAATTTTTGATGTTATAAATCATTCTGGCATTAGCATCGTGGATGGTGAATTATGATTTCTTTCAGTGTCTGAGCACTTGCTGTGTTCCCCTTCTGTTTGGGGTACAGTGCTCCCCACTTCAGTGAGGGCACCATCCACCCCCTCATCAGAAACCCAGAAACCCTGACTCCACCCTCCACCTCTCCCACCCATAAACCTGCCAGCAAGTGCTATGTGGTGGGTGCCAATTCACCAACTGCTCCCCCCTGCTTCGTCCCTAGGTGAGGCGCCTTCTAAAGGGCCTTCCAGCCTCAGGCTGGCCCCTTCAGCCCACCCCCATGGCAGCTGGCGTGGCCTCTAACACCACTCCACCTCTTGCTTTTGGGATAGTATCTAAACTCTCTAGCAGGACTGTGCTGGACCAGCCTCCCTCCCCAGCCTCTGTCCCCACAAGCTCCTGCTCCCACTGCAGTGCTCCCGGGTCCTGCCAAACTGAGTTATTTCTCTTCTCCAAAGGCCCCAGGCCTTGGCTGGCTTCCAGGCTTCCCTCTGCACAAGCTTTTCTCTTGCATGCACTCCCCGCCCCTATGTCCTCCCCAGACCATCCCCTGCCATCCCTCAAGTCTCAGCTGATGTGTCACTTCCTGTTAGAAGCTATCCTTGACCTTCTCCACTCTGCTCCCTGCCCCTTTTCCATGTGCCTTCAGCTCCATACTCCTCCCACCAGCCCCCACTCCCTCTGCTGGGAGCCTCATGAGGGCAGGCATTGAGCCTGCTGTGTTCCCTCTTGGCCAGGGTACTTTGCCTGGCACACAGAAGGTACTTAATTAATGCTTATTGGATCACTGGGTAGCTTAGGAAAGGGGAAGGCACCCTGTTCGTGGACAAGCCCTGTGTGGGATGGTTTATAGCCTTGGGTTAGCTCATGTGAGCCCCATGCTGCTAGGAGAGAGAGTCATCCTCATTTTCAAGGGAAGGAACCAAAACTCAGAGAATTGCTTGCCCAAGGTCAGAAGGCCGGTCACCTGGTCACTGCCAAGCTGGTTGGAACTGGGGTCTGTCTGACACCCTGGCTCATGATTCTGCCTACCCCGTCCATCTCTGGCTTAGCGTGTTTTCAGGAGAAATCTATTCTCAAGGATTAAAAGCTTTTAACTGAGCAGAAGGATAAAAAATTTAGAAGAGAGGAAAGGGAAATAATACGCATGGGTGGGAGAGGGAAGAGATGTGCCTACATAAAGTAACTAAGAAGCGGACAGACAGCAAGTGAGGGAGGGGGCGGGAGAAATTTGTCTAAATATGTGGCCTCAGCTATGTGGGTCACCGCGATTTGGAATTCACTTAATTTAGCTGCCTTCAGCACTGTGGTTTCTCCTTCGGATGTTGGAGGCGGAATTGGGCAGGAAAAATGTCATAAATTCATCAGCAAATTCCCTCCAGCTCTCAAGGTCTAGCCCTCGATTCCCAAAAGAGCTGGCCCTGGGTGAGTGTGGGCAGGCAGGGTGGAGGGTGAGAGCTGAGCCGCCTGGGATGGCCTGCACCCAAGAGACAGGAGGAGGAATGGCAGGAGGGTGGCGCTCTGCAGTGAGAGGGATTTAGGTTAGACTCGGTGAGGAGCGGATTCTCACAGTGACAGGCCAAGGGCAGTCAGAGACTCAGGAGACAGGACTGTTTCCAGGCTCAGGAGAGCCGGCAGGGAGCTGGGGACAACATGGAAGGGCCTGGACAGCGCTCAGCTCTGGCCTACAGAGGGCACGGATGCTGCCGGTTAGGAGGAGCCCAGGCCTGATTTTGGGGTTATTGGGGGTCAGGAGGTGGCATGATGCAGGCAGCCCCACCAAGAGGGTTCTTGGCTTGACCCAGTCATGAATTCACCACAGAACCCTGGAAAAGCTACCTTGCTTCCCAGGAGCCCAGTTTTCCTCTGTGCTGGAAGTGACTTGGGATTGGAGCCCTGTTTTCACCACCAATGACTCTTATCATAGCTTTCCAATTTGCATTCATCATTTTCCAACACAGGACTCTTGGCAGCACAGTCTGGTTGCCAACCACCTCCCTGTGGGGCAATGGCATTGGCAGCCTTCCCATTCCTCCTTGCTTCCATTCCAGGAAAAGGGAAGCAGCTGGCATCCTGGAGGGCCCATGGGGCCTTCTGTAGGTAGATGCGCACTCCTGCCACTCCTGGCAGCATGAAGGTGGCTGGAGGAACATGACTGCCCTTTGGGGCACCCAGTGGCCCAGGCATGCCTGTATTTACTGCCCTCCCATTTGTCTGATCTGCCCCCTCTTCCCTCCGTCCCTGCCCCAGGCTCCCCCTCCATTACCTGCTGGCCCCGCAGAGCCTGGTGGATGGTGAGGCTCCGGTTGTTGTGCATGGTGAACAGGATGACCTTGCCCGTGTGGTTGAACCGGGGGGCTCCGGCCACGTACACCCGCCCCTGCCTGGAGGACACGACCGATGTGACTGTGTACCCTGCCACAGGAGGAAACAGGCTGATCTTTGGCACCGTGTCCTCAGCAGGCGTTGCTCGGCCCGGTGCATGGCTTGGCAGTGCCAGAGGATGGGCCAGTGATGGGGTAGGTTCAGGGCGAGCTGAGCAGATTCAATCATGCAGGGCCATAATTCCTAGGGGCAGCTGGGGAGGCCTGGAAGAGGCAGGATCCAGGAAGGGGGTTTGGAGGGTAGGGAGAACTCACTGCACCCCAGCCCCTGCTGGAGAAAATAAAGGAAGCCAGGTGGGACTGCTAAAAGACTAACTTGAAATGCACACATCCCTCCTTCACCTGCTCATGAGCACAGCAGAGGGCAATGGGAAGTAGGGCAGACTCTAGCCTCACTTCAGTTAATACTGGGGAGACTTTGTTTTGGTTCCCCACCAATCTTCACTCTTGGAGACTAACCAGCGTTCTCTTTATTACCACAAACGCCTGCTAAGTGGCTCACTGAGGACTAGAGTGTGAGCCGTAAATGTGGAAGGAATTGGTCTGCTTCAGATATTTATGTGGGGTCTCAGGGATTCTTGCAGCCCCAAAGCTTTGCAGACTCAAAGGTGGAAGCTCCTAGGCTCTTGTCAGCCCCATACATACAGCATGCCAAAGAGAAAGAAAAGGAACCCCAGGGGCTCTTTTGGAAAGGCTGCCAATCCCCGCTCCTGGTATGGCTGTGCCTGATCACTGTGAATCTCAAGTCGCCCACCCAGTACCCAGGAAGCAAATGTGCAGCAACTTCAGGCAACTCTCCTGAAAGTGGGCTCCAGCAGGTGTGGAAAGCCGGTGGCATCCTAGAATCCCACTTTCTGCCAGATAATCTTGGATCCCAGATTTTAGATGAGTGTTGGACTTTGTTGACAGTTACTGGGCTGTTTCTGGGGAACAGATGTCCCCTGCAATGCACGTGTGTGAGTGTGTGTGTGCACATATATGCGTGTGCATCTGTGTATCTGTGTGTGTAACACTGTCACTTGGGTCTCATTGGCTGCTTCCAGAGTGGCTACAGGGTGTACAGATGAGCTGACTCAGTGCCTGGGGGTGAACTGCTCTGGTTCCAGACACAACAGTTTTCGCTCTTGAGGCTGTACTTTGGGAAATGAGGCTTGACAGGTCCATAATACCAAGACCTCGCAAGGGGTGGCTAACATGGCCATGTATTTAGAGCAACCATAAATATATGGGTGGGCGGGCTTAGCCTTGTGGTGTAGGGCAAAGGTTTCTTCTGAGCTGAGCCCTCAGTGGCACTACTGAAAATGTTCTCAGTTGGTCTTGGGCTTCTGGGCCTGCTTGGAAGGAGGGGCACTGAGATGCAGTTTGAGGTCCAAGTGTCCTCTGGGCAGGCGTGGGTCAGCATTCAAAGTTCACAGAGCTTCCTGCCTTCCAGCTGTCTGTGGGCAGCACCTTTGGTACCCAGGCAACTCTCTGGCCAGCAGGAAGGGCCATTCTGAGGCTGGGCCAGCCTCCCTGAAGGCCTGATGAAAGGGTAGGACCATGGCCCGAAATTTATACTGCACCCCCAGTGGAGGCTGGGAGCTGGCCTCCTGGTCTCCTTCCCCTGTAGTGCTCCTCTCCCTTGAAACACAGGAGGAATCTTCCAGCAGGCATCTCTGCCCCAGCAGAGAACCCAGACACTGCTCTCACTGGATGACTCCTAGACAGAGGAGGAGGAGGAGAAAAGGCACTCCCTCAAGACCCCCACCCAAGGCAGTGACTGTGGCTAAGGCATGACAGCTGGGCCTCATGAGTGTCCATCAGCCAAGCTCTACCCCATCAGGGTCTTCTGGGAGGGGAAGCAGGGTGGCTTTGCTGGGCCAGGGGGATATTCATCCTGCTGAGCTCTCACTCAGATACGTTCAGCTCCCTGTTGCCAACATGAAAAAGCTCAAACGTCTTAACCTGGCATTCGAGGCCTCCTGCTACAGTCTATCCCAACCTTTCCTCTCCTCCATGTTCCCACTTCTGCCCCCTGCTCCAGCCACACTCATCTACTTCTTGGGTCCTGAAATAACCTGGTATTTCCCACATGTCCCTCCTTTTCTTGGCCCTTCTTGGCTTATTTGAAATGGCCCCTGCGGTGGAGACCTGGTGTAGGCTCCAGCTCCTACACAGTAGGTCCCGAGTGTACCAGCTCGCTGGACCATGGCCAACCACATCGTTTCTCTGACTCACTTGGAATTAACCTCATGGGCCCTGGGACACCCTGATGTGATCTGCCTTGCTGTTTAATGCCTCATGGCACCTGCACCTTGCACCCCTTCTTTGGTTTCCTCACTTCCAGCACAGGGCTGTACACTTGGGAGGAAACACAATAAAACATGAGTCATTCTAGTTTCTAATTAAAGGGTTGCTAGCCTTTGTTCTTCCAGCATCTTTCCCAGTGTTTGAGCATTTGCCAAGGCAAGGACTCCAATCTTTCTCTCCTTTATTTGTGCTTTTATCTGAGCTCCTACCTCAATTGTGTTATAATTATCTGCGCACATGTCTGTGTCTCCCACTGGCCCAGAAGCAGCTTGAGGGAAGGCGCTGTGTCCTGCTTATCACGGCACTTAACATGGCACTCTGATGGCATCAACTGCAGGTGCTATGCAATTCAGGTTTAACACCTTGCGAATTAAATGGAACGCAGGCCCTAGGGCCAGGTGCTGTTGGGAAACTTCTAGGGATCTACACTTCTGAATTTTCTAGCACAGTCCTGATTCCAGCATTTTGCCCTTTTGTCAGCTGAGGGTCCCATGGTTGGGGATAGAAAACAGGGTAACCACAGCGTGGGCAGAGTCATAGGCAGGGTATTGGCTAACGAGCTGAGGAACAAAGGTCGGGATGGGATGAAGCATCAGAAAGATGGATGCATGGACAGATTCGCTGTCCACTCTGGGTGGCCCAAGTCCATGGAGGAGTGGGGTCCGAGGAGGCCTCAATGAGGAGTAACTTCACAGACAGTGGATTTGGTTCAGAAATTCTGAAAGACCCAGAGACAGTGGGGACCCTGAACATCACCCCCCTTGCCGCCCTCCCCCTCTGGCCCTTCCTTTAGAAAGGAACAAGCCATGGCGAATGGGACATGCCTGGGGATGGCCAGGTGACTGCTCCTGCAGAGCTGGAAGGTGACTTTGGCCAGCAGGCTAAGGCCTCGCTGCTGAGACCTTCACCATCAATGATTTGTGCTTCTATCTAGATATCCACTTCCAAAGTGCTTCATGGGCAGCGACTTCTGCCTTGATTATGAACATTAAGAAATAAAAATGAGTGCAGGTTCCACTCGACTTGCGTTTTGCCTTTGGGAGGCAGGCTCAGTGTACTGGAGCCCTAGGCAGCCCCAAAAGCTTTAAGGCACAACAACAGCTGACCCAGAGTCTAGAAGCACCAAATGAAACACATTGAAGGGAGTGGGGAACTGCTTGTCCTTTATTCTACCTATTTATGGAGAGCCTGTTATACGCTGGGCATGGTGCTGGGCGCGGTGGATACCAGGGTGGAGAGGAAATGCCCCCGGGGATGCTCTTCAGAGTTGGGTGCTTGAATCAGCCCAGAATATACACAGCAGGCCCCTCACTCGTGTGTGGGCTGGGGGTTCTGCAGCCCCTGGGTGCCCTCCCAGCCCACAACCCGCCAGCCTCCCCTCACTCTGTGCTCTTACCCAGGTATGCACCATGGTTCTTGAGCTCCTCGGGGAACTCTTTCAGGTAGGACTCACGGAGAGGAATGACCTTCCCGGCACTCGTCTCCTTTAGCACAGCTCCGTTCCAGTCATAGGCACCGACAGCTCCCAGCAGAACCCCATCCTGGCATTGGGGAGGGGACACACATCAGCACCTGTCCTCATGGGCCAGTTGCCAGGAGCCACATCAGGTCCTGTGACCAGTGACGCCTCCACCAGCCACCTCGGGCACCTTCTCCTGGGTGCATTATTTAGCAACCTAACTTCTGGCTGGGGCTCTTGGCTTTTGAATAAGCCAAGGAGACTTTCTTGCCCCATTCCATCCTTGGCACAAAATGGGTCAAATTGATCCCAAGGACAGGAATTTAGGGAAAAAGGAATGTTCTAGAAACAAACTCTAAATCCAGGGCCAAACCTCCGTCCCTCCTTGGGCTTCAAAACCCTTTAGGGACCGTCTCGCCACTGTCCACTCCTTCTGACATGTATTGAAGGAGGGAAAGGGCCCCTTGCACTTGCCCTTCTTTAATATTTCTTTGCAGTGTCTGAGTTGCTTCCCTGCACGTAAATCCTACTCCTTGGTTTCTTCAGCAAACATTCACTGAGGTCTCCTTTGTGCCAGGCATTTGTTTGGTGCCAGGGATATTGTCCCCCGTACCCCCGCCCCCAACCACCACCAACAGAGCTTGAAGATACAAAAAAAAAAAAAAAATACTCAACAAACATGCAGTTGCAAACTGTGATCAATGCAATCAGGGAAAACCACAGTGAGGCTGAATCTAGATTGAGATGGGGGTCAGGAAAAGTCTTCGAGGATGTCATGTTTACCCGTGCACCTGAAAGATGGGTAGAGCCAGAGAGAAAGAAGAGCTGGAGAAAAGGGCCAGGAACAGTCTGTGCAAAGGCTCTGAGGCTGGAGAGAGCACAGAACCTTTGTTCATAAGGAACTGAACGCTGTTTGATGGGGCTGGAGCACCAAGCAAGAGGGGCAGAGAGCCTTGACATGAGGCTGGACAGATAAGCCAGGGCCACCTCCATGACAGCCAGCACCCAAGGCACTGGTGCTTCTGCTCGTTTCTCAGGGCTTGGAGGGTCTTGTTCCACCCACCAGTTGCAGGACAAGGGGAAGCTGCAATGCTTGGGCAGGAAGACAGGAAACTCTGGCTCCTTGAGGGAAAGTTTCCAGGTTACTGACCCCATGGCCCTTTCTTGAAGACTGGGTCCACTCACCCTCTCTCTCCTGTATCCCCGATCCCCTGCTTCAGCAATCGACATACCTACTGGGTACAGGCAGACAAACAGCCAGCACTTGGAAGAGGAAGGAAAATGACCAGGGACGATGACGGGCCCAAGGAAGGTGGTGGAAACAGGGAAGGGCTGCCTTCTGGGTTACCTTGGTGATTACAGGGGTGGGGGCAGACTGTCTGGATCCCAGCTTTGGGCTTTCAAAACACAGGCTGGTAAAGTCACCACTCTCTCCCACGGAGCCTTCCCTGAGCCCGGCTGCCTGGCTGCCTGGGTGAGCTTGAGATTCCCACCGCTTTACAGAGTCAAGCTGATCTTATCAAAGGGTTAACAAATCCTAACCCTCCAGAGGTAGAACTGACTGTTCAGACAGAATGTTTTTACAGCTATAAATAAGCTGGTCTTGGGAGAGTCAATGTGCTTGGTTATGTTTCACGTTGTACGTTCTAATTAGCCTTCTTCCTGCTACTCTGTGCTCGAGCCTCAGCCTAGGAGGCTCTGACAGTTTGTTCGGGCCAGGACAGGAGCCAGGAACTCATATATTCGCTGTCCACAAAGTCACCACCAACATTCCTGCACGTGGGGTGTGCTCTATTCTTTGTGGAGTACTTTCTCATCCGGCTGCCCATTTGGGCCCAGAGGCCCCGTGAAATCAGAAGGACAGATGTTCATTATCTGCACTTGACAAATGAGCCATTGAGGTTCAGAGGGGGAAGGGACTTGCCCAAGGTCACACAGCAAGTCAGAGGCAGGGCTGGGGCTTTGACCAGAGAGGTAAGTAGGGCAGAGAAGAAAACATCTATCTGTTTCCCCAAAGCCTGCTGTGGGTCCAGCTTTCCATTTTCCACCTGAACCCTCCTGAGGGAGGGGCGCAGTATTTGGGGTCTGACTTTCTTCCTTCCTTTCCTCCCTCTCTCTGCCTGTTGAGTCCAAGTTTGTAACTGCAGACCTGGCTTCTGTGCTTCATGGACAGGCCTTTGAAGATGAATTTCTGGCTCTGCAGATGACAGGGAGCCCCTGTGATGTACTGAGAAGGGCTGGCTTGGCCCAGGGGCCTGGGATTCAGCCGGGGAGACCCCTCACACTGATTCTCCTTATGGGAGCTTGGGGAATTCCATCATGACTTCTGGATTTGGCAACACTTGGCCAGGCGATCGCTTACAGTCTCCCACCTCATCCCATTTTAACCCTGACAGCAGCTACAGTCTTGGGCCTGCAGTGGGAGGCCCTTTCCTGAGAGTGAATTTGTTGTGGCCAGGGAGAGTCTTCTGAGGATGAGGACACTGTGAGGAGTGGACAGGTTAAGGCCACTGAAGCAAGCCTTAGTATGTCACAATCTCTTCCCAGCTGGGGAAGCCCAGACATTTTGAGTTTAGAAAAATCTAGAAGGGTGGGGCAAAAAAAAGAGAAGGGACCAAATCCTTAATAGGGGAAGTCAGGCATGTGGGCCCAGCTGGCAAACAAACAGTGGGCATTCCCGGGAAGAGCTGTGTCCCCCGCTCTGCAGGCTGTGTCCCCCGCTCTGCAGGCCTCGCACTGGCTTCCTGTTTTATAGCCTCCTTTCCTATGTGGGGCCACCTGGGCTCCCACCAGATATTACCAGGGTGTGCCTGGGTGGCCTTGCACGAGGGGACCTTCCCCACAAGCTGATTTTCCTGGCGTTCTGTGCAGACATGAGGTCGCAGGCTTGGCAGCTGTCAGAAGGTCTGAGGCCACGCTGTGCCTTCCCAAAGGACGTTGTAGCCCTAGCACCTGCAGTGTGTGTAGCTCCCACCACCAGACCCTGCCAACTCAGCTCTCAGCTGCCCTCTGACCTGGCCTCTGAGGCAGTCTTGCCTTCCCAGCTGAGCTGCGTGCTCCCAGGGTGTGTGACCATATCTCTCAAAGCCCTGTGTTCCGGCCAGTCCATGTCCCAAGCCAGGGATGGACCACAGCCCCGGCAGTGAAGGCAGCATGGTCTAGGGCAGTGCTGCTCAGCCGGGGCAGGTTTGTGCCCTAGGTGATATTTGCTTGTCACAGCTGGGGGTAGTGGTGGGGGTGCTACTGGTGTCTAGTGAGTCGAGGCCAGAGATGCTGCTAACCATCCTACAATGCACCAGATGGTCCCTTACGGCAGAGTTATCCAGCCCAAGATGTCACTAGGACAGAGGTGGAGGATCCCTGGCGTGGTGGTGAGAGCAGGAAGGAGCTCTGGAGTCAGAGGCTTCTGAGTTCCACTTCCAGCTCAGAGCTTCTAGCTGTGTGACCCTGGGCAAGTTCTTCTCTCTCTCTCTCTCTGAACCTTGAGTTCCTCAGCTGTAAAATAGTTCTGTTGTGAAAATCAGCATTTTTAATTCTTAGCAGGGCGCTTGGCAGCCAGTGAGTACTTGGTACATGGTAGCTCTTCTCGTTCATGAATCCATCTGTAAGCATCTCCCCAGTGGTCGGGAGTCGAAGAATCAGGTGTCACAGTCACGTTCGTCATTGCGGTAGCGTGTGAGAAGTGCTCTGATGGAGTCAGGGACCGGTTATTTTGGCAGTCCCAGGAGCAGGTGAACAACTGAGAGAGGGGGTGAGTACATAGTGGGGTTAGGAAAGGCTTTTAAGAAACTCTTACTTTATTTATTAGTAAGTCTCAAAATGAACACTTCCAGTTCCAAGCCTTGATTCGATTTCACAAATATTCTTCAGACATCTACTAAGATAAGCTCAGACAGGTCAAATGATTTTTCTGAGCCCACATGCCAGACAGTGCTTCCCTCTTGCCCAGCAGTCACGGAATTAGGATACCAGGTGCCAGTAATTCTTCCTTCTAGCTCTTTTTGGCTTTTGTGAGGCAAGACGGTGGAGCCAGGTGGAGGTAGTCGCTGGTGGTGCTGTGGGCTGGTGTGATGGGAGACCCCCTAGAGGACACCGAGGCTGTCCTCCCCGGCCAAACTCCCGAGAGTCCACGTCAGAGTGGCTGTAGAGGGGTGAGGCTCTGTTCCCAGGAGCCCCTTCTAAGGCACATACACCATTTAGAGGGTGGATTATGCTTTTTCACTAATGGCTTGGAGTCTTAGAAGGCTTGTTTCAACAAGCTTGAAGTGGACCTGAGGAAGGAATGAATGGCCAGGAGGCTTAAATGGGGTGTGGGCAGGAAAGGCCCAGAAACAGGCCCTCTGCCTTTCTGTGGAGGAGGGGCCCTCACCATGTGCGGTGCTGGAATCCGGCAGCTGGGGTGAGCAGAAGGGGCCGCGGGGACCTGGGCGTGCTACACTGACTGCTCATTCCCCATCAGAGTTGGTTGCTTCCTGTCAGAGGCCCTGAGAAAGAGGCCCAGGAGTGGGCACTAGGGCACAGCCTGAGGATGTGGGGCCAGGCTTAGGAGGACCCGAATGAACCAGAAATGATTCCTGCCACCAGGAGACAACTCGCAAACCCTTGGGACCAGCGTGGCAGAGGACCTCAGCTGCTGTGTCCTGGACCCCTGGGGAGAGGGCCAGGAGACCATCTTGACTGCCTGCCCAGCCTGGCAAGTGAAGGAGTCTATTGTTTAGGTCTAGGGGGGCACAGGAGGGGCTTACAGCTTCCACAGGTCAACTCCTCAATTCACCATTATCCATCAGCTTCTCTCATTTTTTGTTGAATCAGATACGCAAAACCAGTTCAAATGCGAAACCCTTAGGGAAGATTACACCTCTAAAGCTTCAGCCACTAAGAAACTTAGCGAATAGCCAATACCCTTCATTGTCTAGACCTCAATCCCAGGAGGGCCTGTGGGATGGGCACAGGCTGAAGAGGCAGGAGGGTGGCTGGGGTAGCTCATCTGGGATGTTTATACCTCCAGAGGGGGACTAGACTCGAAGACTCTGTAATCCCATGGGCCTTGAGGGGAAGAAGCGGAGGGAGAAAGAGGACTACAAATAATTGATGCGCATGGGTGATGGTGCTGCAGAGGACCCTCCCACACAGGGCTCAGCTGAACTTGACCTGCTTCATAACAGAACTGAGCACTGGTCCTGTTAGGTCATCACGTGCAGGGTAAGTGACCTCACCTTTAGGCACAAGAGAAAAAGGATCTCTTCCCACCTTGGGTGAGTCACCAAGGTTTCTGCGTAGACAAGATCTACCCTGATAAAACTGCTTCTTTCTGTAAACTTTTGGAGTTAGGGCAGATTTAGGATTCCAGTGTAGGAAGGCGGATGCGAAATCCCTCCAGCTGAGCCCTGTGTGGGGGGGTCCTCTGCGCACCGTCACCCATGCCCATCAATTCTTTGTAGTCCTCTTTCTCCCTCTGCATCTTCCCCTCAAGGCCCATGGGATTACAGAGTCTTAGAGTCTAGTCCCCCTCTGGAGGTGTGAATCCCTTCTCCCAACTTTCTGGCAGATTGTTGCAGCTCCTGCTTGATTACCCAGCTTGACAGGTAGTTCACTACCTCAGCAGCCAGCCAGCACTAATGGAAGCCACTCTGGCTCTTAGTGACCTTTGCGTTCATTTCCAAATGCTAATGGAAGCATTAGCTTAAAAATGTATCTAAAGTTTGACCAGGGATCCACAGCTAGCCTTCCTGATGATAATTTTTGGAATATTTTCTTTCCCCTTTCTGCAAATCAAGACTAGGGTTTCCAGCTACCCGGGTTTTCCCAATGGCTCAGACGTTTTGCCTTCAGCCTGGAATGTAATGTTTTGGGGCCCTGGACTCTGTGGGTGTCCAGGTGATGTCTTGGGGTCTCCCCTCTACCCTGGGCTCTGGTCCCTTCTCTCTCCTGTTGTTTTTACCCTTGCTAATTCAAAGACTGATTTCCTTGCTCATTAAGACGTCAGCAAACCAAGCAAGGAGGAGCCGGGCCTTTCTTATGCCATCTGAGAACATTCTACTAGGGATCTCTCCTTCTACCAGAACTAAACAGGCCCGGGGAAGCCTCAGGCTCCTTCAGTATCTTTTCAGGCAGCAGCTGTTTGAGACCATCTATGGCACTTCTGGCAGGGAGGAAGCCTGGGGGCTTGCCTGGGAGACAGACATGCTCAGGGCAAAGTGGAAAGGCTGGACCCAATAGCCCTGATCCCCAGAGAGGCCTAACTGACCCTGAGAGCTGAGGAGCTGGACTCCTGGGGACAGGATGGCTGTGGCCATTCATGATGGCATCAGCGGCCTGGCACTGAAAGACGTCTGTGCTCTAAAATAGCCCCCAGTGGCAGGTCACAGAGCCAGCCAGCCCATCATGCTTGCACCATTCCTGCGCATTTGAAAGGTTTTTGTTTTTGTTTTTAATACTAAAGAGTCTCAGATTCAAATGCAATCGTTGTCTCTCTTAAAGTCAAATTAGATGAAAATATCAGGGGTGATGGAAGAACTAGGGTATGCGGAAGAGGCAAGCTGGGTCCCTGTGTCAGGGGTGATGGAAGAACTAGGGTATATGGGAGAGGCAAGCTGCGTCCCTCTGCCTGGGGAACAGAGAAGTTGAGCATATGTGGAAGGGGCTGCACATGGCAGTCATGACCTTGACATGACCGAAGTCTTGTGCTGAGGCTGTGAGCTCCTGGGTCTCCCCACTCTGGAAGCTGGGGAACCTGTTGATCCTGCAAGGACTCACCTTGCTCAACACTGAACTGCTGGAGCCATTTTCAAGGCTCAGCTCAAGCTTCCCTGAGTCCCTGAAGCCCATTTTAATGTCCTCTTCTTTTTAGACTCCCCTATTCCTAGGCAGACACAGACCATGATTTTAGAAGCAGGACAGTGAGCTGATTATTTAAGAGTCTTTCTCCCCAGCTAGGCTATGAATGGCTGTCAGCTGAAATGTTTCTTTAATGTACCTGGTACAGAGTCTGACACACATGAAGATACTCAAAAAATGGCTGTAGAATGGACAAAGGAAACATTGGGACATTCATTTTCTCTTCTGTCCCCAACACCAGGGCTGACCTCTGAGCTGTGCCAGGATGTCACCCAGTGTGTGTCCATAATGCTCTCTATTCTCCTGCTTACTGCCACCCAGGACTGCTGAAATCCGTGTCCTTTAGGGGCAGCTTGAGTGCCAAGCCCTCCCTGGATCTTTCCCTGACCACCCCTTCTTTTAGTGGAGGCCCTTCCTTCTATACTACCTTGATCACATTGCTTTGGTTAACATTAGACATGTACATGTCTCCCTCCATCCCCTGCATTGAGCAGGGGGTCTTCACAGGGGATCTTCGGATGAGGGGGGCCTCCAGGTGTTGTACACTTTTACCTAGAAGGCATCTATAGTTTCTTTCATCCTACTCTCAAAGCTAAGAACTGCCGTTCAGGATTGTTTGCAAGTTGACTCCTGGTGGCAAGAATCATTTCTGGGTCCTTTCAGCACTTTAGTGGCACTTGACAAATGCACGTAGATTTAATTAAATTGCATTTCCTTGTTCCATTTTCTAATCAGCTCTGACATCAGAGTCTGGAGACCAGGGCTGGTCCTGCCAGAGCACATGACTCTGCTGGCTCCCACGTGAATGGATGCTCTCACCTCTCTGTGCTGGGCTCTTTACCCTCAGACTCTGAGCTCCTTGAGGGCAGGGCTCCCACCTCTGATTCTCCTGGCATCAGGCTCAGGACCCAGCACAGAGAAGGCACTGAAAAGAGTGGCTGATCCAACCACCTAAAATGGGATAACTATCATCACCTGCCAACCTTGTAGGGCTGTTCTGGTGTGAAATGAGGTGCAGGAATTTCCTGGAAAAGTTTAAACCGCTGTGCACATGTAACAGGGCTGTTATTAGGATAGGGCAGCTATATTTACATCTTGCTGTTATTCAAGACAGTGGGCATGAAACTGTCCAGATGCAGCTCAGAAAAGTCTGAGTGTGAGTGGCATTTCCGTCCATCTGCCGGCTGCATGTCACGCACATGTCCCCCTCCACTCCAGTTTGGAAGTTCTGACTCAGACCCCCGGAGATTCCCTCTCACGGAGCAGCTGCTTGGTGTAGAGGAAAGAGCATGAGACTAATATTTTTTCTGAAGAATTTTACTCCAGCAGGTCACTTAACCTTCTCATGCCTTGAATTCTTTATGTGTAAACTAGGAACAAGGAGTCCTGCCCTATCCACCTCACAGAGGAGTTAGGAGAGGGCAACAGGAGGATGACAGTGACATATAACTAGGATGCACTAATGGGCCTTCTCTGGTAAATTAGGAGGAATAAGTACACTCTCATGGTGCCAGCCCAGGCAGAACACACACACACACACACACGCACACACGCACCTGGGACACCTGTCTGTGCAAAGCACACCCACAGGAGCACGTATCAATACTGACAGATGCAGTCAGTATGTTTTCCCACGTGACAATCCTGGGCAGGACTTTACAGTACATTAAGCATATTCACAGACATCGACTCTTCTGTCCCCCTTGCAATCCTGGGCAGCTCCAGCCCCTCCTTATGAACCAGCACCAGGTGAAGCACACAGCGGGGGAGTGATGCAGAGCCCCAGATGTCACATGTTGCTTGTGACACCACACCCCTCCCTCTGTGGGCCAGCCCCACCCCAGGACCTCTGCAATCTGATGCAGCACCCACACAGTGGGGGGGCCTATGAGTCACCTGCCAGAGCACAGCTGGAACATCTGGATACCCTCCCAACATTGACATGGGGCCTGGCATGTGCAGGCCGCCTTGGGCACTGGAGCTATCCAAGGCTCGTGCCATTGGCTTTGCCACCTGCCCTAGATTTTGCACAAGGCTCTGTGGACTGAATGGGAAGGCACACCCTGCACCTCACAGGTGAAATTATGGGATTATTATCTGTAGTCCATTCACTTCTAAAGAGGGCTTAAGACAACATAAATAGGTGGAAGACCTCGACTCCCCTCTTCTAGTCCACAGAAGATGGGAGGCAGAGAGACCCCAAGAAAGAGAGAAAGCGAGGAGAAGAGCCAACCCATCTGTGAAGGTGGATGACAGATCCAGAGAGCTAGAAAGGGGAAGAGCATGCCCTCGAGAGACAGAGGCGGGGCTCTGTGCCCATACCTCCACCACATACCTCCACCACGTGTGAGGAAAAGCCCGTCTGTGACATCTCCAGCCCAAAGGAGGTCTCGTTCTTGTTGGTGCCTGCAACAGAGTGACAGAGAGATGTCAGCTCCATGCCCAATCCCTTAGCGCCAGACAGAGCTGCCGCCCAACCCACAGCTCCTGCTTCCTGGGGGCATCGTCAGGAGGTGGGGCTTTCTTTCGAGGGGGGCTCTGAAGCTGAGGCCAGTAGTGTGCCAGCCTCCTCAGCCCTCCCTAGCACCCTGTGCAGTGGGGGGCACCACACACCTTCCAGGTGCCCATGTGGGTTGTTACTGGTAGCCCACTTACTTCTGAAAAGGGCTCGGGACAAGTTATATTACAGGGCATGCATACTATGAGACTGCTAAAACTGGAGGGAAAGTAAGCAAAAGTGCACAGAAATAGTGTACGTTTTTGGCCAGAAATGGAATTTCCCACTTTGTTCATTCCTTTTATTCACTAGCTTTGGTTCCAGATGTCTTTGGATGGAACTCAAATATCAAATCCACCCTCAGAGGGAGGTCTGTCACCACTGCAGATTTGCGTAAGAAATCCCATGAGTGCTGAAAGCCTCTCCCCACAGAGGGACTCCCTGAACACATCATTGGAACGAATGTTCTCATCACTCAAGGCGACCATTTTGAGGAGAAATACAGATTTGGATATTTGAGTTCTGGAGTGGGTGTCAAAGCTCACGTTCAGACTTTATATTCATCTGCCCTTGTTTACGAGGGCCATTTTAGTCTCTTCGTGTGTCTGTGGCTTGTCATTTCCAATGCACTGCAGACTTCTCAGGCTTTATACTGCCTTCTATTTCCTTTTATAATCCTCCCATATGCCCAAAGCCCGATATTGGAAGGGCCCACTATAGCAATTTATGGTGGAAATGAAATTTATGCAAATCAGAAATGGAGCTTAAATCACAAGGAGAGAGGCAATCTGAAGGACTCTGCCCAAAATAAAAAATGCTTTTGGTGGAGTGGAAGCAGTTGGCATATAGGGATTAAGGGTTTCAGAATACGGAGTCAGACTCTGCTAGGTACAAGCTAGGGTTGCCTGATGCAGTATAGGATGCCCAATTAAAACTGAATTTCAGAGAACAAATAAGTTTTAACCTAAGCCTGCCACACCCACTGTATCTTATTTTTGCGAAATTTGGCAACCCTAGTTCAAAGCCCACCATGCTCCCAAGCTGTGAGAACTTTGGCAGGTCACTCAACTCCTTTGAGTTTCAGTTTTCCCAGCGATAAAAATGAGAACATTAGCAAAGCAACCTTTCAGCATTGTTCATAAAACGCACAGCCTCACGTCCGGCACGGAGTAATACTCAATTGTTGGCATTTATGATTTATTTATTTTTGGGGACAGGGTCTGGCTCTGTTGCCCTGGCTGGAGTGCAGTGGCATGATATCAGCTCACTGCAACCTCAACCTCCCAGGCTCAAGCGATCCTCCCACCTCAGCTTCCTAAGTAGCTAGGACTACAGGCATGTACCACCACACCTAGCTAATTTTTGTAATTTTTTTTTAAAGAGACGAGGTTTTGCCTTGCTGACCAAACTGGTCTTGAACTCCTGAACTGAAGCAATTCGCTCACCTTGGCCCCCCAAAGTGCTGGGATTACAGGCATGAGTCACCATGCCTGGCCTGGCATTTATTATTACGGAAGACTCTTGTTAAGCCATTTCGTTTTGTGGAATTGGTTTGTGCTCTATGGGGTTTACCTGACATAAGCCCAGGAAAGAGTGGATCCCCTCTTAGCATGCATTGCTTACCTTCCAGGCTGAAGATTCTGTCCCCCAGGGCATCGACAATGTCCTTCAAGGCAGCCTCATCAGTGACATTGAAGAAGTGCTTGTCATCAGGGTCACTGGCGATGTATTTGATTTCATTTAGAAAAGTTTCTGGATTGATCCCCCTGCGGTTGTAGTAGCCCAGGACCTGCCAGGGAACAGGGGCAGGAACCACAAACCAGAACATAGCACAGACTTTCCCATACACCACACGGCCTAGACCCTGGGGACCCCAGGGTGGGCTGGAGCCAGGGCCGGTAGCCATGAGAGTTCCTCGCAATGCCATTTGCATTTGGAATGGACTCTCTTTTAGGGGCAAGATAAAGCCCTTGTGCTAAAGTTAGGGTCTGGGAGCTGGGAGGTTTGGAGGTGTATTCTAGTTTTCTGAGGTTCCAGACCCTCCCTGGCAATGGATGGGGGGAAACACAACCCATAGCTTTTGTGGATAGGCCAGAGCAGTGCAGAAAGATCCTCAACTTGTTTAGAAGATGAAATGGGAGGCTTTTTTGAGGGCCTGGACACTTGTGATACTGCCTGGAACTAGTCCCTTGGAGTCCCCAGGGATTTGATGGTAAAGCCTCTAAGAGGCCATCAGCAGCCCTCGGGCGGGCCAGGACTTACGGCCACCGCATATCTTGTTACGTTGTCTCTCTCGCTTTGCTGGATCACCTTCTCCAGGTCTGGGCTGTCGTGGGACTCCCCATCTGTGATGACAATCATCACCTTCTTGGCCCCTTTCCTTCCACCCTTCTGGAAAGCCTCTGAGCTGGAAGCCAAGCACAGGGGCAGGGTCATGAGAGGTAAGTGGGATTGGGGCAGCCCCTGATGCTCCTGCAGAGGGGCAGCCACAGAAACCAGGACCAAGTCCTCCTTGGGCAACCCAACAGGTGCCAGGACCTCAAACCAAAGAAGTAGCTGGATTGAGATGGCCAGAGCTACTCTTTCACCAGCTGCTCAGAGGGTTCTTAGATCTGTTGTTTTTAAATGAAATGTTGAAAAGCCCCTTTGGAGTCCTGACCTTGCTGTTTTGGACAGGCCAAAGGGATGAGGTGGACCTGGGAGGGGAGTTCAGGGGCAGGTGGCAACCTTTAGAGGCATTAAGTCAGTGGTTCACAACCCCAGCTGCTCACTGACATCTCTCGGAGGGAGGCTTTAAAAACTGTTGGCCTGGCATGGTCACTCACGCCTGTAGTCCTAGCAGTGTGGGAGCCCAAGGCGGGCAGATCAACTGAGGTTGGGAGTTCGAGACTAGCCTGACTAACATGTCGAAACCCTGCCTCTACTAAAAATACAAAAATTAGCCAGGTGTGTTGGCGTGCGCCTGTAATCCCAACTACTCGGGAGGCTGAGGCAGGAGAATTGCTTGAACCCGGGAGGCGGAGGTTGCAGTGAGCCGAAATCGCACCATTGCATTCCAGCCTGGGCGACAAAGTGAGACTGTCTCAAAACAAACAAACAAACAAACAAACAAAAACCGTTGATGCCCAGGCCTCAGCCTGGCATCAGCCAGACCCCTGAAATTGGAATCTCTGGGGTGGTGGCCTGGATATTAGTATTTTTTTTTTTTTTTTAAATTGAGACAGAGTCTCCCTCTGTTGCCCAGGCTGGAGTGTGGTGGCACAATCTCAGCTCACTGCAACCTCTTCCTCCCGGGTTCAAGCGATCCTCGTGCCTCAGTCTCCTAAGTAGCTGGGATTAGAGAGCTGTGCCACCACGCTTGGCTAATTTTTGTATTTTTAATAGAGACAGGGTTTTGCCATGTTGGCCAGTCTGGTCTCGAACTCCTGGCCTCAAGTGATCCACCTGCCTCTGCCTCCCAAAGTGCTGGGATTACAGCTGTGAGCCACCATGCCGGGCTGGCATCAGTATTTTATAAGGTTCTGGTGAGCATCCAGAGTTGAGACTCACTTTCTTTAGTACTGAAAACAGGATGTGCCAGGGTGACTCAGCATCCAGACAACACTAACCCATAAAATGTGTGCGATGAGGCCTGACAGAGCTCTGACTTCCTCACAAGGACTACTTTGATTCTATTTTGGGAAACATTAAATATCAAATTCCATGACAAATATTTCTCTTTCTCACTTTTTATTTTGTTTTCAGTGCCCGGAGCATGAGCTCAGCCCACCTATCAGGCAATCCAGCCCAGGAGACAGCAGGGCTGGCACCTCGACCGTCAACCTGGCAGAGAGGCTCTTGTAGAAGGCCATTGGGCTACAAAGCATGAAAAACTGGCTCCCAAATCACCACTGGCTTTTGGTGTCCCTGTGGCCGGCCCTCCTTTAGACCATGAGGTTCTGAGGGGTATAGACATGGTCTCACCGAGGAGTCTGGCCCAGAAGTTATAGTTTGCCAATAAGGATCTAAAAATAAATGTTACTCTTAGACTCTGAGGTTATTCCTCATGGGTCTGACCCACAGCAAGGCAGGACAGGCCACAGATTTAAGCTGTGTGGTGACAGGTTAAAGAGCCACACGGCTTTGGTATCAGAGGTATCTCTTCTTACGCAGCACGCTGAAGAACTGATGCATACGATTTAGGAGTTGAGGAATTTACAAAAGCTGGAATAAATTAGTTTAGAACATCTTCAAACTACCAGCAAAGAGAAAAAACATCCGCCATTCTCTTAGCAATTCTCTGATATGCTGGATATGTTGCCTTAAAAAACCCACTAATTTTAGTATGTGCTGTGGACTGAAGCCTGCAGAGGCACGTGCCACATGATGAGAGCAGGTTTCGAGCTCAAGTGCAACCCAGTAGCAGAAGAACTCTGCTATTCTTTCCAAGGGGATTCTAGATGCTTCCATAACTGCATGGAAGGGCCAGGCCCAGGAATAAAACACCCTGCAAAAAAGCATGGCAGGAGCAAAACAGGTTTTATTATATATGGATCCAAGAAAAATGTCAGGATCATATTTCCATAGAGTGGAATAGTGTGAATGTCATATGAATCTGTAATCGTGCGAATATCAGCATGAATCATCAGATTTTAAATTCTGATTCTGCACTGGGTAAAGGGACTTGGATTTGTTCCTTTGTAAATTAGATTATACATTCCTTGAGAGCAGCAAGAGCTTTATACTCACAACAGGCTCCATGGGCCTAGAAACCAGAGTGGCCCATGGAGATTTAGGCCCCGTCACAGCTCCTTTCCGCTCAAAACCTGCACAGGTTCCTATTTCTCTCAGGAAAAGCCCAGGTTCTGACAACAGCTCACTAGGCCCTCTGAAATCTGGCCCGTTTCCTCTCTTAGCCTCTGGTCCTGCTCACTCACCCCCACCCACACTGGACTCTTCAATGGTCTGGAAGGCCTCAGGCACACCAAGCCTTTGTCTGAGCTGTTCCCTCCCAGCCATCTGCTTGCCAACAACTCCCTCACCTCCTTTCAAATCTCCAATCAAAGATCATCTGTCAGGGAAGCCTTTCCCCACCACCCTGTGCATGCTGATTCCGTACCTGCCCTCTGCACCTGCTCCACTCCCGCTACCACACTCCATTCTCCCCATAGCTTTCATCTCTTTCTAGTATGCTGTTATTTATTTATTTATTTATTGTCTGCCCCTCTCTCTAGAATGTCAGCTCACGAGGGCACGGTATTTGTACCTATTTTGTTCACTGATCTAGCCTTGGTGCCTAAAATAGTGTGAGGCACATAGTAGAGGCTCAATAAAGTGTTATGTGGACAAAGGTAGAATCACACCACATTGTTCAGGGGCCCTCTCTGCTTCCCTGCTGTACATAGCTGCCAGGCTCATTTTTTTTAACGTGCATATCTGATGATTACACTCCTGTACTCAAGAATCTGCAGTGGCCACCCATGCTGGTTTTAACTACAACATCATCACTCCCACCATCTTTACATGGCTCACTTCCCACCAACATGAACCCCTTGCTGTGGTCAAAAGGAGCGCATCTCTGAATGCAAATGTGCCTTGACTTTCCCTCTCCTCTGCTGTTATCAGGGTGGAATGTCTTGTGTGGCACGTCTTCTGTTCACCTCTTTTTGTTGGAATCCCAGGGTCTTCCCAGGACAGGTCCAGTGCCGCCTCCTCCTGGCAGTTCTCCTTGGCCCCTCCATGGGGGGCCCTCCCTCTCTCATCCTCACTGAGTTAGGGTTAGGGTGAACACTTGTCACAGCCCTCCCATCAGTGGCCAGGACCCACAGGTTACCGACATCTTTATAAGCCCTCATGTTCATGGCCTGGATCTTTGCCCTTTCATAGGTGCATAGGAAAAAACATGCATTAAGAATAAACTGAGTGAGGACAGAAAACCTTTCACCTTAAAAGGCACCAGCTGTAGTTTGGGACTTGAATTTGGCAGGTTGGGAAGATCGGAATTTGAGGTGAAGATTGCAACCTCAGCAGTGCTCATGAGTCACTGATGGTTCAAACTACCTGGTGAGTCACACACGAATAACTGACCAGGGGTTGGTGGGTTGTAAAGTGAGGTCCAAACAGTGGGCTTTATCCCTGTATGAGTCAGTTAGCTTCACACTGAGAAAGTGAGAGCTGGTGGTTATGGGCTGCCTCCCTTACCCAAGCCATTTCACAAGGGCCTGCTGGGAGTCTTGGGTCTCACCCCGAAGAAGGCAAAACAAAAACAGAAAAATGGCCCATTCCTTGTGAGGATGAGTAAGACAGCCACCTTCACATGGAGAAATGCTCATTTAGGAAAAGCTTGAGCAAGTTTTATCAGCAAACAGAAACACGCTAGTTGAGCAATGACTTAATTACAAAGAGTTATGAGGTTGGAAAAGTCTTAATGTTTTGAGCCTACGAATTCACAATACTACTAAATAGTTCTTTTTTTCTTTTGAGACAGGGTCTGGCTCTGTTGCCTAGGTGGAGTGCAGTGGTGTGATCTTGGCTCACTGCAGCCTCTGCCTCCTGGGCTCAAGTGATCCTCCCACCTCATCCTCCTGAATAGTTGGGACTACAAGCATGTACCACCATGCCTGGCTAATTTTTGTATTTTTTGTAGAGATGAGGTCTCATGCTTTTGCCCAGGCTGGTCTCAAACTTATGGGCTCAAGCAATCCTCCCACCTCAGCCTCCCAAACTGCTGGGATTACAGGTCTGAGCCACCGCACCTGGCCTAAATAGCTCTTACTTTGTGGATTTTTTTAAAAAAACACGTCAACTAACCCTACATAAGGTGGGATTATAAGGTATCAGGTCTGTGGTCTCAACAAATGTAGCAGAATTCATATTTATACGTGTAACATTTAGACATTTAAAATCTAAATGCCTTTGACACAGTCATCTTATGAGTTTAGGCCTTGGCTCAAGAGATCTGGGGATTGCCTTTAAAATCGGCTAATTTCAGTGGGGGGTGAGCACAATGTTTTGAGCAACAACATTACTGGAATAAGCATGTAGCCTTCTGCATAGACAACATCTAGGGATAACGTTTATCTGGATGAGTGAGTTCTGGTGTGATTTTATTTTATTTTATTTTTTTGAGACGGAGTCTTGCTCTGTTCACCAGGCTGGAGTGCAGTGGCACCATCTTGGCTCATTGCAACCTCTGCATCCTGGATTCAAGCAATTCTCCTGCCTCAGCCTCCCAAGTAGCTGGGACTACAAGTGCATGCCGCCATGCCCGGCTAATTTTTTTTTTTTTTGTATTTTAGTAGAGACGGGGTTTCACCATGTTGCCCAGGCTGGTCTCAAACTCCTGAGCTCAGGCAATCTGCCCACCTTGGCCTCCCAAAGTGCTAGGATTACAGGTGAGAGCCACTACTCCTGGCCGAGTTCTGGTGTGATTTTTAAGGAATCAGCCTCACTACTATACAGTCTCAGGTGTCAGATTTGACTGCATTCTTTCCACTCCATTGATGACTAACACTCCATAAGAAGACCCCATCCTCACAGAACCTACTTCTTATAGAGTGTCTGTGGCAGAAGCTATTTTTCAAAGTTGGCTGCAACAATATTCCCCATTCTAAATGCTCTTCTGCAAAATGACCTCACTGTTCATCCATCAAGGGCAGAACCAAATTCCCTTCCCCTTGAATCTGGCCTGGGCTCAGTCACTTGCCCAACCAATAGAATGTGGCAGAAGTCATATTCTGGGACTTCAAGACTAGGTTATAGGCAGTCTCCCAGGTCCTGCCTGGGCCTCTGGGGATGCTCACTCTTGGGACGCTGTCTCTAAAACTCCTGTTGCCATGCCACAAGGAAATCAAGCCACATGGCCACGTGTGGGTGCTCAGGTCACCAGTCCCACCTGAGCTCTCAGCCAACAGCCAACAACAACTGACAGCCACGTGAGAACCTTCAGATGACAACAGCCCAAGGTGACACCAGACTGCAACTACCTGAGAGGACCCAAGAGAAAACCGACCTGCTGAGCCCAGTCAAACCCCAGAATTTTGAGGAATTAAGAAATTATTGTCTCAAGGTACTAAATTTTGTGGTAGTGTGTTACAAGGCAATAGATAACTACAATAGCATCTGAGATCTAAAAAATTTTTTTTGTTCTACTTTTTTTTTACCGTGCAAATTCAATGCCAAATGCTGTCCGGGTCTCTGTTCCTCCTCTCTGCTCGATGTGGCTGGCAGCTTCCACCACATCTTTTACAGACCTGTAGTCATTGAGGTGAAACTCATGCACCACATCTTCTCCATACTGCACAACTCCAACCTGCAAGGGAGAGGAGAGGGCAACAGAACATTTTGACCCCATGAACCCATGAACCTTAGAATTTGCGAGTGAGGATCCCCGGGAGTTGTCTCTGTGTGATAATACAGGAGGGAGGAGGGCTGAGGACCTTTCAAGAAAGTAACCACAGCCAAAGGGAAGTGAGTTCTGCAAAGTTCTAGGAATGAATGGACAGCTTGGTGGCACAAGAAGGGGTGCATATAGAGAATGGAGACTTTGTGATTGAAAGAAAGGCCCAACAATTATGCTTCTTTCTCAGGAAAACAAAAGCAGAGCAGAGAATCAGTCTAAGTCCAAAAAATTATGAATAGTGTGGGTGGAAGGTCACAGTGTTTACCAAACTCCAAAACTGAGGTTCCTTAAAACTTGTAAGAGAAGAGGTTCTTTTATCCCCATGGATGATAAAATAATGACAATATTAATAGCATCAAAATAAACAAAAAGCTTCAAGACCTATAGTAGGAATAGAACCATGAAACGTTCCTGTTGGAGGAGCCCACAGGGTTCATTTGGCACACGTGCCCTTCTAATGCTGGACTTTCACCCATGATACCCTAAAAGATGATCTTCTGGTGATGGGGAACTCATTACTTCATGAGAAAGTCCACTCCCTTTTTAACAGCCCTAATTGTTACAAATAATTTCTTAGATTGACTTGAAATCTGCCATCTAATAACTTCTAGTCATTAGTCCTCACTCAGGCAGAATAAAAGGGAATGAATCTACCTCTGCTTTAGCCAGGCAGTGTTTCAGATATATGAGCCTAGCAGCCCTTACCTCTCCTACCATCTTCCCTCCATGACCTGTATGTCTAATTCTCCCCTGTGCCCCACTCAACAGGGCTCTAGATTCCACTCAACCATTCCCACCTTCCTTGTCACTTTTTAGCTTGTCTAAGTCTTCATAGGTGGTGTCTTGTGTCTGACCCGTGAAGTGAGCCTTCCCCTAAAATGTCATTTGATGTGCTACACCAGAGAGGAGTGTCCTGAGCTGCAGCGCCCCAGTGCTGGCTGGCCCTACTACCTCTGCCCTCTTACCTACACCTCCTTCGTGCATGCAAAGATCTCTCTTAGACCTAAGGCAGCACCTGCCATGGGTTTGGGTGGCCCTGTTCAGAAGTGGAAAGAGCCCAAGAGATGCTCACCTGGATCTGCCCTGGGCCAATGTAAAACTTTTTCAGGATGTTGATGAGGAAGTGCTGAACCTCCACCCAGGGGTAGATGCTGTTGGAGCCATCCAGGACAATGACGATGTCCATGTAGGTCTGGCACCCTGGAAAGTGGGGACAGAGTTATGGCTACCCAAGGAGCAGTGTCTGCGAGTCTCTGATTCTCTGGACAATTGTTCAAAGGACAAATGAATGACTCTGCTCCATGTGTGTAATTCCCTGGGCTGCGAAACTGTCCTTGGGTTGGACATTTATTTGGGCAATGTGAGTGAGCCCAGGAATTCCTGGCTGTGTTCTACCACTCTGCTGGCTGTTTGAACAAAGCTTAAATTAAGCCTGATCACTTCTATTCCTAATTAGGGACTGACCACTACCAATCGGCCAATGCTTCCGAGGCAGCCAGCACTGCTCAAATCAGTACCTTGTTATTGTTTGTTTTGCTGTAATGAGCAGGCTGGCATTTACCACTTTCAGCCCAAATGAATGGATTTCTGTTTTTAGGAGGGAGATATGATGTCGTGGCTAGAAATGTGGGATGTGGCATCACACTGACTCCTGGCTTTGGCACTCCCTGGCTATGTGACCTAGGGTCAGTCATGAAACCTCTCAGCCTCAGTTTTCTCTTCTGTAAAAGAGGCACAACGATAGTGAAGAGTTGCGTAGAGTAATTAATGAGAAGATGCTTCTAAAGGGCTGAGCACAAAGCAAGTGCTCAATAAATCTGAACTGATCATGGTTTCACTTTTTATTTATTTATTTACTGTTTAAGGAAACCACTGAGTTAATATGGTACTGATATCATCAGGTCAAGCTCTCGTGCCGTTATCTCTGCCTCTGAATATAAAGGTTTCTTTATGCTTTTGTAATATTAATACTAAATTAGGCTGGGAGTGGTGGCTCACACCCATAATCCCAGCACTTTGGGAGTCCGAAGTGGGTAGATCACCTGAGATCAGGAGTTCGAGACCAGCCTTGCCAACATGGCGAAACCCCGTCTCTACTAAAAATACAAAAATTAGCCAGGAGTTGTGATGCACACCTGTAATCCCAGCTACTCGGGAGGCTGAAGCATGAGAATTGCTTGAACCCAGGAGGCAGAGGTTGCAGTGAGCCAAGATCGGGCCACTACACTCCAGCCTGGGTGACAGAGTGAGACTCTGCCTCAAAAACAAACAAAACAAAACAAACAAATAAAAAAAACTAAATTAAAAGGAATAATGAAAATCAACAAAGAAAATTAAGAAAACATTGGCTATAACAAGTAGTAAAAAAAAACCCTCCTCTTTTAAAATCTAAGTAATTTATTTCTGTTTGTCAACAGTTGGAGTTACTTTGAAATATTGCATACACTCTGCGTCTGGGCATTGCTCATTTTTATTGGTGAGTTTTTATACTGTTATAAAATCTACTTTATAACAATGCTGCATGAACCTTTTGTGTGTTAACCGTTCCAGTAATTCTTGCATTTTGAAGAGGCACTATGTCGAAGTCAGTGCTGAGCAGACAGAGGAAGGTGGGGGTGGCTTTGAGTTGGGACGCCTGTTGCAGGCTTTGTGTTTAGTAGAGCATTTAAGAAGCATTTGGGCAACTTGAATGCTCCACCACTTCTTGTCCCACCTGCATACTGTGTACAGCATGTGATGACCTGACACTCCTGGCCTGGCAGAGCCTCATACATTTGTCCTTTTCTGGTTTAGTTCGGCTCCACACATGTGGACTGAGCACCTGCTATGTGCTGGAGCTCTGCATGGTGCAGGCAGCAGTGGGGGTGACCAAGATAGAAATTCCTTGATTTGGAGGAGTTCATAATCTTTTAACAGGTTATTTTTATTTTTAAGCCAGATTTATTATTATAATGCATTTATTATTGTTGATTTCTTTCTTACAATTTCACATTTTTCTTTCTAAGATACCTTGGGAACAAACTGGCTTGAGGACTACGGTTCTTAAACATGGCTGAACACTCCCTTGGGGAGCTTAAAAACACACACACTCACACGCACGCATGCACACACACACATGCACATACTCCTACTGAATTAGGACCCACATGGGGTGCCCTGGAATCTGCATTTGGTAAGCTTCAGAGCAATGCTGCTGGTCAGCCAGGTGAGGAGGCCTCTACCACATGAGGTTCAGGGACCATAGGATGGTCACATCTAGGCCTGGAGGGACTAGCTCTAGGGGTGGTGACATTCCCCAGTGGACCCCTCATGTACCCTGACCTCAGGCCTCCTCCTGTGCCCTGGCTCTGCCATTTCCTCTGTCATTTTGTGTGAATAGAATCCACGTCTCATTATCCCCCAGAAGGAAGACCTTTCTGCCCCTGCTGGACTGATGCTTCCTCCCCCTCCCTTCCCCAGCCCCATCTGACTCGGCCTTGTTGTCTGGAGGGTGGCTGCCAGCAAGCCAGAGGTGCTAATTCCCGAACCCTTCATAAAACGGGCAGCAGCTGCTTGGGTGATGGTATTTAGTGCAGAGGAAATAGTGAGGCTCAGAGCCAAGAAGTCTGGGCTTGTGGGAGGCAGGGTCTGAGCAGTAATTCCCCAGGTTTTCTTGGCAGGTGGGCAATGAGCAAGAGGTTTTACGTTCTATGAGGCTCTGGACGAGCTGGACAGAACTCCCTGCTGTCCAGGAGCACTGATTTGGTGGAACTACTGAAGGAGATTTCTGTTCTCCCTGTTCCTTCATCTACAGGGCTACTGCATTGCACAACATCAGGGGGCGCCATTCACATGTCTAAGTGAACAATTCCCCCAGAATTGTGCAGTGCACAGCTTGTCTGCTGCATGTGCTTGCCAGGTAACCTATATACCCAGGGTTTCTGCAGTAAGCCTCCCTTGAGGCTGGGATTGTCTTTGAAACCTTAGCTCATTTGCTCCCCACCACACACTTGGGAGAGGGAGGCCAGGATTATGACTCCCACAGAGGCCCAGAGAGTGGAGTGATACATTCCAGGTCATCCGGAGAGCTGGGGCAGGACAGTGCTAGAGTCCAAATACTGCTTTCTAGCCACAGGTTGTTGTGCTCAGGGCCCAAGTCTCTCTGGACTGTCCACTGCTCAGCTTGAGGTTGCAGATTTGAAGCCACTTACTTTGGAGAGCTGGGGCCACGGTCTTGGAGAACCTGAAGTTGGAGTTGACTCTTGAACACATCCCTGTGGTGTAGTAGGAGCTCCCACACTCATGAGACCAGAGGGGGCTGCAGGCCTGGGGAGGACAGTGCAGATCCCTAGTCAGTGAGGGGACCTCAGAGAGGATCGAGGTCCAATGGCCTGAGGCCCACTCCCATCCTCCACGACCCAAGACAGACTTCTATCTGAGGGGTGAGGGGGTGAGGGATCTTCTTTGGGTCTAACTGAACTCTCTCTTGCTGCAATGTGTACTAGTTCCTTTGGTTTCAGGTCTAATGGAGAAAAACTGATCTTGGAGACTCTTTCATTGTTTTTTCAAGGCCCTGTTCTCCATCTCATCATTTAGGAATATGATACTTCTTCACCCTACCTGCCCACCCCACTCACCCACCCACCATACGGGATCTGGGGAAGCCTTTTCACCCACGGGTGTGAACACTTCAAGGGTCACTAGAATAACTCCTCTGTCTGAGAGGTCACCTGAAGGGCCTTACTGGGCAAACTTCTAGGACTGGGTCTCAAAAACATGGCATGGCTCATACTGGGGCAGGGGAAGATAAGAATGTCTGTATTCTTTCTGTGAAATGTTCTACCAAAAACACTGATGTCAGTCCCCATTGAAGGACTGAGTGAAGGGTTCTTCTCAGAGTCATTGTCATTAAAAATGAAAGCTCAGCTCCATGCTTCCATTGTTATCCTGCTATCAGGAAACCCAGAGCTAAATTTTGTGCTGTAATTTCCTTTGGTTTAGGGGAGTAATTATTCTACTTCCGATCCCTTTCTTTAATTACTTTCTTTTTAAGCTCAGATCTTAAAGGTTATGTTTTATCTGTGTACTTTGTTGAAGCTGCTGTACATAATGTTTGGAAGTGGCAGGGGACAGAGGGGAATAAAGAATGGATAGATGGATGGATGGATAAGTGGATGGATAGACAGATGATAGATGGATGGATAAGTGGGTGGTAGATGGATGGATGAATGATGTATAGATGGATGATGAATGGATGGATGGATAAATGGATGGAAGATGGATGGAAGGATGATGGATAGATGTGAATGGATGGACAGATAGATGAATGGATAATGGATGGATGATGGATAGTGGACAGATGATGGATGAATGGATGATGAATGAATGGGTGAATGAATGATGGCTGGATAGATGATGGATGAATTAGTGGATGGATGATGGATGGATAGATGATCCATGTATGAATGGGTGGATGAATGATAATGGATGGATGATAGATGGTTGATGGATGAATGGGTGGATGGATAGATGGGTGAATGGATAAGGGGATGGATGAATGGATGATGGATGATGGATGAATAAGTGGATGAATGACAGATGGATGATGGATGGTTGATGGATGGATGGATGATGAATTGATGGGTGGATGAATGATAGATGATGGAGGTTGATGGATGGATGCAGGAAGGAATAAATGGAAAGATGGATGATTACATGGGAGATTGATGGTGGATCGATGTATAGACAGATGGGTAGATGAATGCATGGGTGGTTGGATAGATGAATGGAGGAATGAATTGTTGAGAGGGGAATGGACAGATGAGTGAATCAATGAACAGGTGACTATCTATAAACCAAGGATTAACCTACTCACAGAGGCCCCAGAGAATATATCACACCATTCCTCTCAGACCTTCATACCACCTTGTGAAGAAGAAATGTGATAAGGAGCCTGAGAGGGAAAAGGGAGTAGAGACAAAGCCCCTGACGGATATGTGTGTGGATAGGGCCAGGGGTCCTGCTTTGCCTCTGGTTATGGCTAATAAAGGGCTGTGGGCCGAATATACATCAAGGCACCTCATGACTTTCCCTGGCAGGGCCACTATGCACTCAAGTCCCCTTGCATCCCAGTCATCGTCTTATCTTTATGTCTTATTTGTCTTATCTAATTTGTCTTGTGATTCATGCCCCAGATGTCTCATTTGTCAGCAGAAATAGACCAGAACAAAGACTGACACAAGCACCCCATCTAAAAATGGGCAGTAATTTGTACTGGGCTTTCTGGGGTAAGTTTTCTCTGAAGTCCTCTCCTGCAACTGTTTCTAGGAACCATCAGTCTCAGAAGGATCCTCTTTGAACCCCAAGCATCGCCCATACTCAACACAGCTCACTCCAAGGTGGTGGCAAGGAGCAGGCAGTGCCAATCCATCGTGCCGCCCACACTCACTACCATGTGCAGAGTCCATATGTGCTCACCTGGGCACAGAACAGAGACCTGTAAGCAGAGCCTGCTGCTGTCTGTCCCCCAAAGTCCTATTAGACATTACTCATTTGCTTGTCCCCTCTCTTTCCACCACAGTGTAAGCTCCAGCAGGGCAGGGTCTCTATTCATTGCTGAATCCCGGTGCCCAGCACTGGGCTTAGCACATACTATGGTAAGTGCTCAGAAACATCATTGTTTAAATGAATGAATGCTTCTACCACCTCAACCCAGACATGCCCTTTTCTTTCTTCCTTGCGAAGGCCTGTCTCTTCTTTAAAAAAAAAACAGAAACCTCCTCCAGCCTTCTTCATCTAATCCTGGATATTTGAGACGGCTTTTCGCTCTGTAGCCCTTCCCTCGGCTGTGGTAGTCTGTGTTTACTCATTTATGGCATCCCTTCCAAGTCTTCTTTGGGTGTGTGGTGCAGCCTGCTTCTTTTTTCAAGCCTAGAGCAGAGATTTGACCTCCAGCCCAGACAACTAGCTCCCCAAGGGAAGGGACAGTCCCCCATCAGACTTGTTGGCTATCTACATTTATTCTTGTCCCCTTTCTGGCTGTTCCTTCCTCCTTCGGGATATGCACACAAAAGGGCTCAATTGTTTCTTCTGCCTGGACTGTCCCTGCCAAAACACCCAGGGCCCTGCCACTCGGAATGGCGTAAGCAGGGAGCTGGCGGGGGAGCTGCTTCCTGGAATGCACAGGGCCAGGCAGCTTGGTGGTTGGAGTGGGGGAGAGTGGGTGTACAGGATGCACATGAGGGTGTGTAAGGAGACGCTCCACCCCTCCCCACCCCCACCCCCGCCTCTCCTGACCCCAAGCAGTGGCAGGTGGCTCTTACCAGGAAGCTGTTGTCCTTGGGGTTGGTGGCGAGACTAAGGCCGAGGCGCATGTTGTCTTTCCGCTCCGACACGTTGGACAGGGTGACCCTTCCTGGGGTGGGGGGAGAAGTTCAGCTTGCAGCCCCCTCCTGCCCGCCCTCTGCCCAGAGCCTGCTGCTGGTCTGGTCACCCGAGGTGCCTCCCCGATTCTCCCTGACGCTGGGGACCTCTGGCTCTCAGGGTTTACAAAGGCCTTCCCCAGACGTACTCTCAGGACTTCCTCACAACTGCCTGTGAGATGAGAAAACCGAGTCTCAGAGAGGCCAAACAACCTGCCCAAGGTCACACAGTGAGCACTCACCGAGCCTTCTATCTCCTAGCCCACAGCTTTTCCTCCTCCAGCCATCCGACTGGAGCCCCACTTCCCCGTGTGCCCCCAAACATGCCATGGCATCCCACCTGGGCTGGCTTCCTTTGTGCAGTATCCCCGCTATGCTTTCCTCCAAGTTGACCCCCATCCACACTTAACCAGTCCTGTGCCCAACTCTTTCTGTGCCCGCTACTCTGCTCATCTGAACAACCAACATGTGACAGCTGAGTGTTTCCTCTCATGGGTAACAGCCAGCCAACTCAACGAGAGCCTTCCAGAGCTGCTAGGCCTTGCCCAGGAATGCCATTCTGAAGGAGGCTGCCAAGAGAGGTGCTTAGGAGCTGGGTTATCAGCCTGCTGGGAATAGGGAGAGGGTCAGCTCTGCGGCAGATTAGAATCATAAAAAAATTGCATCGCTTAAGGTTTTACCAGATCATCCTGGAGGCCACTGAAGAAAAGGAAGTGAGTCTGAATTCCCCAGAAGTGTGTTGGGGTGTGTGTGTGTGTGTGTGTGTGTGTGCGTGCACGTGTACAGGAAGAGGGAGTGGGAGAGGCTGGGGAGCTAGAGTGTGCCAGCCCTAACATGCAGTGTGGACAGCTCTGGGTGGCTTCCCTGCCTGGGGAAGGAGTAATTTCTTTTCTTTTCTCTTTTCTTTTCTTTTTTTAATTTTCCCTTCCCTCCCCTCCCTTTTCTTTTCTTTCTTTTGAGGCAGGGTCTCACTGTGTCACCCAGGCTAGAGTGGAGTGGCACCATCGTGGCTCACTGCAATCTCCAACTCCCAGGTTCGAGCAATGGGAGGAATAATTTCTAAGGAGGCCTCAAGCAAGAATGGGTTGCATTGCACTGTGTCGGTGACTGGAAGTATGAAGAGTCGGCCTGGCTCCCAGGGCACACAGGTCAGGAAGGCCAGCTGGTGCAGGAGTCTGGGGGTGGGCTGCTGGCAGAGCCCAGCTTGTCAGACACAGACTGTTTTGTGGACTGGAGGGTAGGGGCAGCTGTGTTTGTTGTTTTTTCCTTTTTGGTTTTCCTCAGTTTGAAGCAAGGCTCCTTTTGAAATCTGCCCTTCTTGGCTGTGCTAAGAATGACTGGGCTCGATTTCTCTTTTGTCTGCCCAAACAGGCTGGAGAGAAAATAACAGCAAAGCCCCGGTGTTTCTGAGATGCCTTATCATCTACAAAGCACCGCGCGCACCTGCCCTTTCAGGACCCCTCACGGTCCTGGGAGACCCAGGGGTCATCATTTCCATTTTACAGATGAGAACATTGAGGTGTAGAGAGGGTTAGTGACTGCCACAGGGTTACCTGCTGGGAAATTAAAGAGCAAGATCTTTAGCCCAGACCGTGTGACGTTTCATCCCGAGTCCTGTGTTTTCTCCCATCTGATGGCATCACGGTGGCAGTGGGAACTAGAGGGGCAGCTCCATGCTCCACTGGGCTGGGTAACCCTCGCCCCCTTCTGGCTAGAATTCTGCCCTCCATTTATTTAAGGAACCCAGACCTCACCACCCTGCCCCTCTCGTTCCTCCCTCTCCCCTGGGACTGATGTTTGTAGTGAAACTGTGCAGCTGGCTGAGACAGAGGGGCAGGGGAGGAAAAATCCCTGTGTTGGAGTTAGACAGACTCAGGTTCAAGTCTTTGCCCAACCCCTCTGTGAGCGGGAGAGACTCACGCCTTCCTCAGCAGGTCTGGGTGAGGGTCCCGGGCCCAGATATCTCCCTACACAGGCCCTGGCTTTGAGAATCACATCACCTCCCCCAGCCCCCACCCCTCATTGAAAACCTTGACTTTATCCAGGTGTTGGAAGGACAGTGCCAGTGGTAGAGTCTTTCCCACAGAGGTGTGAATGGCTGACACCCACTTAGCCTTCCCTGGAGAAAGAGGAAAGAACATTCCTGGCACCGTGCTGCCCAGTGCCTGGAACGGCCGTAGGAAAACCCAGGACTCAGGTTTCCCAGCCTTGCATTTTCCACTGTGGGGCAAAACTGACAGATGTTCTTTCTGCCATGCATTTTCTTCTCAGTGGGAGAGAGAGAACCACACCTCAAATGAAGAGTAATTTTCCTCCGTCCCAGCTCACTTTGCTACCCACTGCCTCCTAGGCTTGTGCCCCAGCTCAGAAATGCTTTCCAGGGTCTGATGGCTTTATGTCTCCTCCTCCCTCTGGAGAGAAATGGGGTCCACATTGCAACAGAGAAAAAAAAGATTGGTTCACAAATCCACGTCCCTGCCTGGACCAGGAGCTTCTCTGGGTGGCTGAAGCCCTGAGAAGACTGCCCACTCTTCCACCACCCCCCAACCTCATTGCCTCTGTCCCAACCACATGGCCTTTCTTTATCTTCTCCAACAGGGCAGACTTGTTCCTATCTTAGGGCATTTGCACTTGCTCCTCCTTTGTCTGGAGTGCTCCGCCCCCACCTGTCACCTTCTCAAAAACTACCTGCTCAGAGAGGCCTTCCCCGATCACCTTCTAAGGTAGAAATCCCTCTCCACTTCCATCACCCCCTAGCCACTCTTATTACAGCACCTGGTTTATTGCACAGCATTGATCCCTGCCTAAAATTATCCTGCTTCCTAATTTGCCTACCCGATTACTGTCCCCTTCCTTGGCCTCTTGTTCCCCACCATATCCCCAATAACTAGTACAGTGTTTGGTACATGCTAGGTGCCCATTAAAGGTTCGGAAACAGATTAGACCTGGAATGGATCCTAAGGGTTGTCGAGTCCAGCCTCCTTGCTTTACACACGAGTAAACTGAGGCTCAGAGAGAGGATGTGAACTCCCCATGGACACACAGCAAAGAATTTGTACAGCTGGAAGGGGACTCCAGGTTGGCCAGTTTCAGAAGCCTGTGTTCTCAGGGTGCTGATGACCTGGAACCATACGCCACCAACCAGGCACCCTCTTCCCTTAGACGATTTCCTTACTGAAGTTTGGGCCCCAGCTATGCTGGGTTTTGAACTTCCCACCCATGGTGCTGATGCAGATGTGGACAGCGGGAGCCTCCCGGACCATGTGACAGACAGCTGGCTGCCCTGGGGAGTTCTTTGGGCTTTCTTTTGGATGCTGACCTTTTCATACATCAGCTTATCTCTTGAACCTCTGCCATTCCCGCCCAGTGAGACCCTGCTGCCCTTCCCATCCCCCATCTCCCAGGGAGACCCACCCCACTGCTCTGGGGTGGAGACCCCACTCCTCGAAGGAGGGAGGCCCAGGGTCCTGGCCCTAGGGAAGTCCAGTCCTCCAGGGCAAAGCCTAGAATTGCAGCTTGTCAGCCAAAATGGAACTTTTTCTCCCTTCTGAGAGCAGAGCAAGCAATGACCCAGCTGCTGTCTGACCTTTAGGACAAGTGGGAGCACTTTAGTGGACTGGTGTGTGCGCTTAGTGGATACACATTTGCACACACATAAGCAGATACACACATGCATGCAGACACACACGAGTAGATTTTAGGAGGGCTTCGGAGGCTGGGGGCTGTTCACGGCATCTCCCTGTTCCAGAATATGCCTGAAAGCTCTTTGGCGAGGAAAAGCTTGCACTTCCGAAGGGCGGTGCTGCATGGTGGTTAAAGGGAGGCCATAGCCTGCATGAACTGGATGCCAAGCCCTGCTCCTTGTGAGCTGAGTGACCCTGGGCGGTGCCCTCACCTCTGTATGCTGTCATTTCCTATCTGTTAAATGGTTAAATCCCATATGGGTGTTGTGAGGATTAAATAAGTCCAAATGTGCCTCACACATGGTGAACGTTATCTAAGATATCTGAATGTTAGCTATTGTTGTTATTATTTCAAAATCAGGAAAAAGACAGGAAGTCCTTTTTTTTTTTTTTCTCCTGGGAGAGAAAACTTTGAGTCGAAGGGCAGTGGCTGAGTCAGAAAGAGGAATGGCCTGGGACAGCTAGGGCCTGGGTTGATTCCTGGTGAGCCCCTGGCAAGCTGTGTGACTGTGGAAAAGTTGCCTCCTCTCCCTGGCCTCAGCTTCCTCATGTGTAAAGTGGGGGCAGTGATATCAGCTGGGTCATCTCATGCAGTAGCAGGAAGGAGTCAGTGTGACCATGGACATGGGCGTGCATCAGAGCCTGCCTTGTGTTAGACAACCGCTGGCCTCATTGTGAAGAGACCACCAGCCCACGTTACCCAGGTTGAGTTTGGTGCAGTTCCCGTGGATCACTGGACACTTGTACACGTCTCCCGTCTTCTGGTAGCCATTGGTTTCCAGTGGGGCGCCCACGACCAGCCTGGGAAGGAAGAGAAGATGAGCAAAGACACTGGGGGAGGTACTCTTTCCTGGCAGAGGATGGAGCCTGGTGGGCAGTGTGGAGGTGAAGTTGGGTGGGGAGGGTGGGAGGGAACCCTGGAGGAGTGACCACATGCAGACCCTCAGGCTGGGACCACTGTCTCCCTGGGGGAGGGATGCTGGGCTTTCAGCATACAGTCATGGGACCTGTGGCCCATTCTAGGCCCTTGCCTAGGTACAGAGATGAAGACCACATGGGCTCTGCAACAAATGGGATGGAGGCAAATCCCTGGTAGAGGAGGGGGCGATGTTTGAGCTGGGTCTTAAGGGATGAATATGAGTTTGTCAAATGACGAGAGAGTGGTAATGGAAGTCATTCTGACAAAGGAATGATGTTTCTGGAGCCACAGAGTCTTGACCATCTGTCATTACCTGAAAGGGCCCTCATTCTTCATCTTATAGGGAAGCCTTAAAGCTGGTGCCCCAGAGTGGGTCAGGGTGGACAAGGCAGCCAGTGGGCGGAAGCTGCCATGCAGCTGGGGCTCCTGCCTTGAGCCAATGCCTTTGCAACCTTCTTTGGAAAAAGTGTCTTTGCAGATGTAACTAAGTTAAGGTTCTTGGGTTGAGATCATCCTGGATTATCTGGGTGGACCCTAAATTCAATGGCAAGTGTCCTGAAGAGGAAACACAGAGGAGAGACATGGGGAGAAGAGAGACACGAGAAGACAGAGGCAGAGTTAGGAGATGCTGCCCCAAGCCAAGGAGCGCCCGGGACCACCAGAAGCTGGAAGAACCAAGGAAGGATTCTCCCCCAGAGCCTGCGGAGGGAGTGTGGACCTGGTGCTGCTTCATTTCAGGCTTGTGTCCTTCAGGACTCTGAGGGAATGCGTTTCTGTTGTTTTAAGCCACCCAGGTTGTGATCATCTGTTATGGCGGCCGTAAGGAACTAACACACCTGGCTTACTTACTTACATGTATCTAGGGAAAAGTGAGCAGCCACTCCTTCCTGGCCTGGCCAAGCCCCGGTGGCCGTGCCCTGGAGGAAAAGCCTGCGACCCTGGAGGTGCGGCTGTGGACTCACCCCCACTGATGCTGGGGAGAGTTCTACCTCAGACTGGAGGGTCCCCAGGTCCCATCCTTAGTGCTCTCCAGGGCCCTCTACGCCTCATCTCTCACCCACCAGAGAGCAGCCCCATCACGGGGGCCCAGAGTGTCCCAGGATTCTGACCTGCCCACTGGGTCTGTGGCACGTGACTCTGGCACACCTGGGGCCCTCTAGGCCTTGGGTGCCGGTCTGGCTCTCTGCTCAGGCCACATACTAACAGTGGCTAAGAACGGTAACCCTTCCCAGGGACAGCGGTACTGTGTGTGGGAGGGGACACCACAGCCCACAAGAGCCCCGAAAGGCTTTCGATCCCGAGGGATGGAGAACAGATGATGGTGGGATCTGGGGCACAGGGACAGGTGGGACTTTCTGGAGCTCTTTAGACCTTGCTCTTCCAGCAGCTTCCCACTGCCTGGTGACATGGCCCAAAGAAGAAGCCACCACATGCCAGCCGAGTTAGATGGTTGGGAGGAGGTGGCCGGGAGGCTCGGGCTGCATGGGACTTAAGTGGCTTCTTGTGGTCCATTGCTCTCCCTGCCCCGGTCCACCTTGGCGCTGTCAGGAAGGAAAGCCAGGTCTGAAGTGGGAGTTAACAGAACTCTGTTTGAAATTAAGCGTCTATGAAATAAGAGCTGAGGTTTCTCCCCTGGGGAGCCAGATGATGGCAGATTCTATATATATCCCCTTATTAAGCCTGCCTATTTTTGACCGGCAGAAATTAATTGGACCCATAAAATCTGTTTGTCTAGACGAGGTGATTTTTGGCTACTTAATTCTGCAAGTGATTGTGTGGTCAAGGCTGCTCCATTCTTGAGAGAGAGAGAGAGAGAAAGTGAGAGAAAGAAAGAAAAAGGTCAGTAAGAGAACCCTGGGCTCTAAGCTTACTTCTCTGGGGCTGCTCCAGTTTTCAAGGTTAACCTGACATGTGACCAAGTCTTCCTGAGGGACACGTTCCTCCCGGGCACTGTTGCCAGATGGAGGAGCACCTCTCAGGGTGCCTCCGGGAGAATCAGGTGCAGCATGTTCTAGATTAGAAAAGCCATGGCCAGCTGGGTGCAGTGGCTCACGCCTGTAATCCCAGTACTTTGGAAGGCTGAGGTAGGTGGATCACCTGAAGTCAGGAGTTCAAGACCAGCCTGGCCAACATGGTGAAACCCCCGTCTGTACTAAAAAATACAAAAAAAAATAGCCGGGCGTGGTGGTGGGCATCTGTAATCCCAGTTACTTGGGAGGCTGAGGCAGGAGAATTGCTTGAATCTGGGAGGAGGAGGTTGCAGTGAGCCAAGATCATGCCACTGTACTCCGGCCTGGGTGACAGAGCGAGACTCTATCTCGGGAAAAAAAAAAAAAAAGAAAGGCACTGAGAAACAGAAGGGGCCATATCTAGGCAAGCTATGCGCAAAGACTGGTGGCTTCCAAAAAGTCATGTGTCCTGGCAGTGGCTGAGATGGGACAATCTGGTAGTAAATTCACTAAGTCACTGTGACCTCAAATTTGCAATGAGACCGGTTTTGTCCTTTTCAAAGAACAAGGGCCACTCCCTGGGTCCCATCTCCACTCTCCCAGACCTCATTTCTCTGGGAGTCCATAGTACTTCATGAGGTAGGAGGGCAGGGCTTACTGTCGCCATAATATAGATGCAGAAACTGAGGCCCCAAGAGGGGAGCTGACCCAGCCCCACAGTTGGTTTGCTGCGGGGCTGGGACTGGAGTTCTCCTGGGACAGCTTCCTCTGCATTGCCCCAAATGTTTCTTTGCCATGAAGAGAGGGCCTGGGTCAGCCCTTCTCTCCATTCTTGAGTCTGGGCATTACGTGTGCCTGTTGGGCTTGAGGTTTTGAGGACATGATTCAGTCTCAGTTTGAGGGGATAACTGCCGAAGTGCAGGGAAAATGTTCACGTCACCACTGAGACCAGCCAAATTGCCTGGGGTCTGGCAGCCCCTGCCACCCCCTGCAGCCTCAGCCTTATACAGCCTTCTGCAGCCTCAGGGCCTGCTGCACCTCTCGGGGGCTTGATACCCTATACCTCCTGGCGTGGGCACCAGACGGCACAGCAAACCCCAAAGGTCGTGGCGAGCATCCGGCCCTTTCCATGGGCTGTGTGCTGTGAGTCACTGGCTGCGGGCTCCCAGCATTCTTCCTGCGAAGGCGCAGGGAGCAGGGCTTCGGTGGATGGGAAAATGGGCAACAGGCATTCCAGCCACAGCCCTGTAGGACCCTTTCCCTGTTGACCAACGTCTAAGAAGGGCCTTGCCAACAGAGGACGGTCCCTGTGGAGACTGCACTCTGGAAGGCTGGACATAGCACTCTGGAAGCCCTCTGCTGGGCTCCTTGGCTCCCTGCAGGACCCAGACTAAGACAAAGGGCCCCTGGCTCCAGTGCCCTCCCACCTGACTCTACCTCACACCCTCTCCAACAAGGCCCTTTGGGGACTCATCCTGAATTCTGCTTATCCTCAGCTCCATTCTTCCAGGCAGTTTTGGTCTCTAAACTTTTAAAATTCAATCTCCTGTAAGAAAAAAGATGATATGTACCCCTAATTATGTGTAAGTGTATATGTAAATTATACCAGCATAAACTGTCCAATTTTAATAAACTGTATATTAAATGTTAGTAATTCTATTTTTTCAGATAAAATATAAACCTAAATAGAACTCACATTTATTTTATTTCTGTACTCCAGTATACAGTCCAGCATAGTCCCTGTGGTGTGTGTACCCCATCCTGGAGATCATCCCTTTAAAATCCAGCATAAATTCCCACCTGCTCCAGGAAGCCCTCGGTGATTACTCTGGCCTTTCTCACATAAACTGGCTTGTAATCCCTGCTGCCTGGTGTGGCCAATGTTGTAGTGTCATGATTCCTTGAGGTCTGAGTTGTCCTGGACTGCCCTACTGCACCAGAGTAGGGTGGTCCTGAAGGCACTCGGCAAAGAGGTGCCCAGTGACCAACCCAACCTTCTGTGTGACAGTCTGCAGCAGGAGCAACTGTGGGGGCTTTTGGCTTTGCCTCAGGCCTAAGATAAGCCCCTGAATTCAATCCTTGGAAAGAGGGTTGTTGAGAAATCGAGTATTTTCCATGCATAGGAGTTCAATGGAGTGACCCAGCTTCCATGCTAAAGTCAATGTTGACTACTTCCCTGGTTTCCATTTCCTCCTTCCCAACAGTACTCATTTCTGTTTGAGGATCCAGGGATTCTGACTCTATTCCCAGTTGCAGGGATGGAGCACATAGCTCAGGTTAGGATAGTTTATCCCCCAGCTGCAGTGATTGAGTCAGGGTGGGACAAAGACTTAAATCTCCCCAATCAAGTGAATCTCAAGACTTGTGCTTGGGATGCAGGTAGCAGGGTGGTCTCTTTTCTCTGGATGCCGTAGTGAGTGAATGCAAGGCCTGGAACTGTTGGCAGCCACCTTGTGATGATGAGGGTTATGAGCTGATGCATTGACAGTGGGAGAGCTGAGAGAAGCATGAAGAGAAGGAGCTGAAGTCCTGCTGATGCTTTGAACCCCTGGATCAAACTGTACCTGCAGCCTAACTACCACTGGGCTTTTCAGACATAGGCTCAATGACTACCTTTTACTGCATAGTAAGTCTGTGAGTTTTTAGGTACTTATAACTGAAAACATCCTAATGTTTAGAGTGTACAAGGCAAAAAAGTGCACATAGTTAAAATTACTCTTAGAAATTCCATATGTTATTATGCTGTAAGAGAAACATGGCAACCAAGACCAATGAGGGAGAAGCAGATTCATATCCCCTAGCTCATGCTCCACCTGGGGCCGGGACTTACTGAGTAAGTGGTGGGTGGAATCGCCAGCACCATGTATATTATTTCTCTCTTGTTGTTTAACTGAATGCATAAAACTTTCCCCTGGCCTAGCCTTGTGGCAACAGAAACCCTTTTGTCCTGTGTGCATCCCACATACAACAGCTGCTTAGACAGGGAACCCTGCATTCCAGATGTTTCTGGTTACCTGGGAACAGGCCTCGAGACCATCAGAGCTGGGAGGAAACATGCAGGTTCCTTGGGCCAGCCTCAAATGTGGGATCCAAGGCCAGGGAGAGAAGTGCTGTGTCTGAGGCCTCAGGCAGGCAGTGGCAGAGCTGGACTAGTACACGGTGTCCTGACTCCTAGGGTGGTGCTTCCCCCAAGCCATGGAGGGCAGAAAGCCTAGAGGCAAGGGCTGGGGCTCTAGGCCCAGTCAGGCTTTTACAGGCTGTGTCTGTTGAGGCAGGCAGTTGCAGCTTAGCTCCCCAGCAGATGAAATGAGCCAAGGCCATGAATTGAGCTCACTGGATGCTAGGGGAAGGAAGAAGGAACCTCCAAGGATGAGCCTGCCTCTGCAGGAGATCCTGAGACCAGAGGCTGGCATGGACTGCCCAGGAAGGGAAGAATGTGGGTTCAATCCCCTCCCTGATGGGCCTCACAGCCTCCCTCTGCAAGGCCTCAACCTCACATCCCGGGAAATCCAATTATCATTGGTTATCCTTTTCATTTGAATGAATCACTTTCAATGCAATTTAATTGCACTTGATTTTGATCTCCAGGACAGCTTTGGGGCTGGCAGAGCAGTTTGTGTCTCAGGCTCAGAATGTAGGTATGATGAGCCTGCAGAGAGACACCGATCAGTTTCAGAGCCAGGACTCCTCATCCTGTGCTCTTTTTTTCATTGTGAAGAAGTGGAAGGCTCAGTGCCCAGAGAGGAGTGAGGCCTGTCCTCTCTAGGGCCAGCAGGGCCTGTCCCCACAGGAGCCTCTCACCTCTCTCCTCTCTCACCCCATTCCCTTCCTCACCTGTTCCTTTCTCTCAACACAGCCCCCGCTCCCTTAAACCCACATGGTCCCTTTGTCTCTTTTTTCTCCTGGCTCCATTTTCCTTTTCTGAAATCAGATAGGGGCATCAGGGAGGGGTTTCACTGGAGGAGCCGAGAGCTCGAGGGAACAAAGGAGAGATTATTCCTTTAGTGAGGCCTTTCTCTCCCTCTCTCTCCATGGAAAATGGAATCTCCTCCAGCCCCTGTGAGTTTGGTGGCTAATGGGTTCAAGATGGATCTGGGGAAGCGCTGAGAGCAGCAAGTCCAAATGCCTGCCCAGTGCGGACCCCAGGGCTGCCCTGGCTGGGGGTTGGGTGTAGATGGAGAATCTGGCCCAGGACCTGCCCAAGGGGAGAAGTTGGCACCTGTAGGTCTTCCTGGACTGACTGCAGGGGCTTGTGGTTCACCTTGGCTCACACATCTGGTGAGGCCTGGCCTCGTGGGGGCTAGGGAAACGAGAGCCCCTCTGTTTGCACATCCCTTACTCTCACTCCATAAAGTCCTATCAGACACTGGAAACCTTCGTGTGCATTTTAAACAGGGACATATACATGATGATTAATTTTATGTGTCAACTTGACTGGGCCACGGGGTGCCTAGATATATGGCCAAACGTCATTCTGGGTGTTTCTGTGAGGGTGTTTTTTGCATGAGATTAACACTTAGATCTGTAGGCTAAGGAAAGCAAATCACCCTTCCTAACGTGGGTGGGCCTCATCCAATCAGTCGGAGGGCAGAACAGAACAAAATGACTGACCCTCCCTTGAGAAAGAGAATTCTCCCTGGACCCTACCCCAGACCATCAACAGAGGCTGAAACTGGGGGTGGGGCCCAGCGTCTGTGTTTTCACAAGCCCTCTAGGAGACACTGATGCATGCTTAAGTTTGAGAAGCATGAGGAGTGTTTATATGGGGGAAACAGAGGCATGGCGACTCTCACTGGGCTCAAAGCCCCAGATCCATGCCAACAAAATCCACCCTCTTCACCACGCCTTGAGGCTCTATATCACCTCATTGTTTTCCTCTCTTTTTTTTACCTGGGCTGCTATAAACTGTGTGCACAGCCGGGTCTTCTCGGCCATCATTTAGGGCTCATCTTCAAGGCCAGCTCCCCAAAGCGGCCTTTCCTGAGGACCTGTCACTCCCTCTCTCACCAACTTGCCTTGTATTCCTCAAGTACTTTGTAGTGTCTGATGTTGGCTTCTTTGTATAACTTTTCATTGTCCTTATTTCCCTATAGGATTTAAGCCCCAAGGGAGCTAGGATCTTGCTGGTCAGGTGGGCAGCCACAAATATCCCAGCACCCAGAACAGCATCTGGCACAGAGTGAATCCTGAAATGCAGTTTTTGTATGAGCTGGTGAATCACCTGGCTTAGTGGGATGCCTGTGACCCAGTAGGCTGCAGCTTGGGACCACTGACTGCCAGCTGCTTGCTTTTGTCTTCCAACATGGGTTGACCCAACTGGATGAATAGAGCAAGCTCTGGCAGGGGAAGACAAGGTCATTAACTGCCTTGGGCCTCAGTGTTCTCATCTACCCAAAGGGACTGAATATTATACCTAGTCTGCTCACCCTTCAGGGTTTTGAGGGGCAGTGGTTTCCACCCTTGCTGGTCATCAGGATCACCAGGGGAGGTACAAATGCAGGTTCCTGAACCCCACCTCCAGAAGGTTCTGACTCAGCCAGTGTGGGACACGACCCAGGTATCTGCAGATCCTCTGGGGTGTACAGGCAGGATGGGAAGCCCTGTTTGAAGGATCTGCTAAGGAAGCAGGTAGGAGGCCCTCTGGCCAAGTAAAGCAGCACTTCTACCCTGGGAACTTTCACTGTATCTGGGGATCATGACCACAGCCATCTCCGACCATCTAGCGCACCCAGACTGATTTTATCTATTTATTTTTGAAAAATTTGTTTTATTTCTTTCAGTCATAAGAAAATATGTAATAAATAATCCTTTAATTGGTTCAAAAAATTCACTTATTTAAAAACTGTGATTCTTTGTGTATTAAAGGTAAAATACACATTTGTTATCTAGTGTTCATGTTGCAGAACTGTGCAAACTAATACTTTTGTTTTGTTTTTTTGAGACAGAGTATTGCTCTGTTGCCCAGGCTGAAGTGCAGTGGCGGGATCTTAGCTCACTGCAACCTCCACCCCACCTGGGTTCAAGCAATTCTCCTGCCTTAGCCTCCCGAGTAGCTGGGATTACAGGCATGCACCACAATGCCTGGCTAATTTTTGTATTATTAGTAGAGACAGGGTTTCACCATTTTGGCCAGGCTGGTCTCAAACTCCTGACCTCAGGTTATCTGCCCTCCTCAGCCTCCCAAAGTGCTGGGATTACAGGCGTTAGCCACTGCGCCCGGCCCGAAGTAAAACTTGAAAGGCTTCTCCCTCCCTTTCTCAATCCAGCCTTCTATAGAAAACTACTATAGCAACAGGGATGCAGACAATCTAGAGGACATCCAGAATTTAAAAACTGGAATCATTCTACATATGTGGTTGTGTAACATGCTTTTTCCATTTAATTATTTTATATGTGGACATATTTCTGTGTTAATATCTATCAATGCCCCCGTTGGACTGTGTGACTAGGGCTCCTGCTCTTGGTTCCGCTCCAACCCTTCTCTAGCTGTGCCCCTTCCTATGGGGTGAGGAGTCCTAGGGATCAAGGGGACAGGACACCTGGAGCCACTGTCCTCATACTCTGGGTGGCTGGGATGCTGGAATCTCCTGCCCAAATAGCCTGGGCCTGAGTCCAGGGCCTGTGCAGGCCTCTCCTCTAGACCTGCCTTTCTGATACAGAAGCATACCTCTGATGGTAGTAGCCAAGGAGTGGCCATTTGCAGGGCTGTAGAGAGAGCTTGGGTGTGCAGGCTGGAGTATCTACATGTGTAATGTCCCCCAATTATTGAGAGAGAACCAGAGGTGGGAAGAAAAGACGGCAGGCCGTGGGCCAGAGCCTCTGTTTACTTTCTTGCCTCAGGCCCCTCAGATGTTAGAGGTGGGCCTGGTATAGATAGATAATATAGTTCTGCCTCATTCTTTATAGTGGCTGCACAGTGTTATACTTTTTAACCATTCTCCTGTCAGGGATACTGAAATAAATAGTTTCATCCCTTTTTCTATTGATAGACGTTCAGGTGCTTTGAACAATTTTTCTTGAAGCTGGGCATGGTGGCACGTGTCTATAGTCCCAGCTACTAGGGAAGCTGAGGCAGGAGCATCAATTGAGACGAGGAGGTATAGACAAAGCTTCATAGGAATTGAAAGAGCTTTCAGCTAAGAGATCAAGGAAGGCTTCAAGAGCAGCCTGGGCAACATAGCAAGACCCCATCTATAAAAAAATAAAAAATTATCCGGGTATAGTGGCATGTGCCTGTAGTCCCAGCTACTCAAGAGGCTGAGGCAAGAGGGTCACTTGAGTCCAGGAGGTCAAGGCTGCAGTAAGCTATGATCATGCCACTGCACTGTAGCCTGGGTGACAGAGAGAGACCCTGTCTCTAAAATAAATAAATAAATAAATTTCTATTGCATACCTTTTATCAATACTAATAAATAAAAGGCCTCCATGCATAAGTAGCTATGGGTAGTCATGAAGTCAGTAGATACAAAGCCTACACGCTACCCTGATGGCTGGACATAGAGGCGGCCCCTTTCAGCTTGGGCACACACCTGTTGACAAGTATCATCACAAACGTCAACTTCATAATCAACATTTGGGTCTCTGGTTTGCACTTGACAACTTTTAGGTCCACCTCAGCTGACATCCAAACAGTGCTTCCTTCCTAAGTTGCAGAAGTTCTTAGAAGAGAAGAGGGAAGAGTGAGGGAAGGTGACTGCAAAGCAAGTTCTCAACCCATCTGGAGGGAAAATGAGAACCTCAGCCACTGACTATGCGGAATAAAAGTAGCCAACTTGTGCCATTTAGAGTGTCTGACATTCGAGTGTCAATCTTCAGCACCCCTCCCCATCTCACACCCCAATGCCAGTCACACGCGGCTGCTCGTCTATCCATTTCTCAACATTGCCTGCACTCTCTCCTTCCCACCTCTGCATGAGCAGTCTCCTCATCCCAAACTCTCAGTCTATCCCCATTCCATCCACCCTTCAGTGCCTCTTCCTCCAGGAAGCCTTCCTTGATCTCTTAGCTGAAAGCTCTTTCAATTCCTATGAAGCTTTGTCTATACCTTTATTGTTTGTGTCTTTTCTCTCCTCTAGATAATTTGCCTGTAGATAGCAGAGAGAGAGACCCTGATCCATCTTCAAATCTCCCCCCAGTGCTGGTCAAATACCTTGAACACAGTCAAGGCTCAATCACTGTTTGTTGAGTGAACACATGAATAGACAGATAGAGGAAGCTGCTCATTTTGCAAAGACAAGCTGCATCTTCACTTTGCTTCTTGGGGTGTATCTGGCAGCACAGCTGGGTCAAGCTTTTCTGGGTCCCGTCTGCAGGTGGACAATCAGCCTTGGTGAGCCCTTGGCCCAGCTCTCTCAGGAAGGTGGCTGTGGTCTGTTCTCCCTGCAGAGAGGCTGGACATGCAATGTAACCCCTCTCCCATCTCTTTGCAAGATGCCTGACAAACCCTTGCTTATTTTTCCAAGTCATGCTCAGAGGTTTTTTTCTTTCCACTTTATAGCAGCTTTCTCCTCCAAAAATGAAACATAAACACAGCAATAGTTTGGACAGATGTTTCTCAGCAGAATGTACAGCTTTAATTTCTGGTATGTGTGAGTCTGACAGCTTCTCAGCCATTGCATGGTAGGAAGGAAAGGGGCCTAAGCATTTCCTGCTCTCTGATCTGGGCTGGTGTGCTTGCTTTGGCTCATAAATAGGATGGTGACTCTTTAAATGTGGCCAGTGAGGTGTACACACCCAACTGTCTCCAGCAAACCATGGCCAGGCAGGTGGTCCAGCAAGGAAGATATTCCCATTAGACTGGGGAAGAAAGCAAGGCCCAGAGAATGTCAGGATTGGCCCCAAATCACGTGGTCAGGTAGAGGCTGAGGCACAACTGGTACCCTCATTCTTCCAGCTGTGTCTACCAGACACAGGGAATTGGGTAACGCAGAAAAAGGAGATGGCCCGGAGGTGAAAGGACAGATACTCTTTTCTTGTTCGTGGGCCTGTTGACATGTTCATGGCTATCTCTAACCTATCCCCAGATGGGCTAAGTGACCCACGGTGAGTCACCTGCCATCTCTGAGCCTCAGTTTCCTCATCTGTAAAATGAAGGACTTGGACACGTTCTGTTCAAAGAAATAATTAATGAGCACTTGCTATGTGCTGGGCTCTGTGAACATAAAGATGAATGAAGCACAGCCTAACCCCTAGCCCAGTGAGGGCAGGGAGACCTATACCCGATGAATTTAGTGTGGAGAACATGCCGCAAGAGGGGTCTCCAGGTGTGGCAGGGCACAGAGGACGGGTTCTTGCTCTGCTGTCTGGGGAGCCTTCCTGGAGTGGGCAACTCCTGGACAGAGGCTTGCATAATGAATAGGTGTCACTCAGGTGAAAAAGGGCTGGGGCTCACAGGGAGGGTCCCGCATGGTGCTGGCGCTCATGTGCATTATTTCTATGCTGCCTTCCATGATGAAGGCTGGGCCTGAGGTGGGATCTGGAGGGACAGACAATTCCCTGCCTTCATGGAGCTTGTGGCAGAGTCATCCTCAACAGGTTCATCCCTGTTCCTCCCTTCTGACTTTCCAAGTCCTCTCCCTTCTTGCCTCACTTGTCCAGAGAACTCTACTTAAAGTGGTCCTAAGTACAGACATATGGTTAGATGCCTACATGACTGACAAGCACAGCATTGTCACCCGGTCAGGTTGCCCCTACCTGCTTTCTGGGGTTCTTAACTTCTTGCCATTGGTCATCCCTCTTTGGATTCAGGCACTGAGGGCCACTCTCGGTGTAAGCCTGGAACGGAGTTAACCTATGGATCCATGGGAACTCACAGACCTCTTAGAAAAAATTAAGTCAGTGATTCCAGCACCTGGCTGGGCATTAGACTCACCTGGGGATTTCAAAAATAGGGATTACCAGGCACCACCTCTAGAGGGTCTGTCTTTGTAATTCTTGGACTTGACTGAGATATCTGTATTCTTTTTGACCTTTCACAGGTGATTCTGTTTTGTGGCCAGCTTTGGGAACCCCTGGATTATTTTATCAGGTGATCACCAGGCTTTAAGATGATGGAAAACAGATAATATGGGAATAGAGGACAGGATGCCCAACCAAGAAATAAACTATGGGACATGTGTGCCTCTCCTTTCAAAGCACTTTATATAAATAAACAAATAAATGGATGCATGAATGAATATTCTGGGGGGAATTTATTAGGTACCAGGGATTGTGCTACAGGTATCCCTGACTTTGACCTAATCTTCTCAATCCTGAGGCAGAGACAGCATTCCAATTTTTTTTTTTTTTTTGAGACAGAGTCTTGCTCTGTTGCCCAGGCTGAAGTGCAGTGGCATCATCTTGGCTCACTGCAACCTCCACCTCCCGGGCTCAAGCGATTCTCCTGCCTCAGCCTCCCGAGTAGCTGGGATTATAGGCGCCCACTGCCATGCCCAACTACATTTTGTATTTTTAGTAGAGATGGGGTTTTGCCATGTTGGCCAGGCTGGTCTCGAACTTCTGACCTCAGGTGATTTGCCCACCTTGGCCTCCCAAAGTGCTGGGATTATAGACGTGAGCCACCGTACCCAGCTACATTCCAATTTTGAAGCTGAGGAAACTACAGCACAGTGAGGCGAAGTCACCCAGCTAGTTAAGGGGCAGCTCTTCGGCCTCACTCTCCTACCCAGGCCTCGCCCCACCTCTGGGAGGTGGATGGAGTGCAGGAGCGCAGAGGACACAGAAGCCGGCCTTGGGTTGCATCAGGGAATCATTGTTTACATGGACTGCTTCGAAGTCTTTTCTGTCTGGTTCAAAGCTCAGATTTATTTCTCTCCTCTCCCTTTGTGTTGTGACAAATAGTCATTCTTATAGACTTATTCTTATTTCAAGAAGCCATAAAGAAACAAAAAGGCTGTGGGCTAGCTTCATTGGAGGGTGAAGTGTGTCATTACATTTTTGGAAATGTCCTCCTCCTGGGTTATAAAATCATTGGCTCGGCAGTTGGAAAGTGGCAGAAGAGAAATTGCAAAGAGGATCTGCTGTCACAGGGTGAGCCATCCCGGAGCTGGGCCGGGCCACCAGCCACCACTCACCTGATCTCCTGCCTGAGTTCACTTTAGCGGGGCCCTTCCAAACTTTGCAAGGAAAATTAAAAAAAATAAGAAATCTCAACTTCTCCCATCCAGGGGCCATGGTCCCCAGACCCTTTAACACAAGGACATCCAGCTTTGGGCTTCCCCAAGATTTACCTTGGGTCACATCCAGACTTCTGGAACCATTCTCTCCCTCCCTTTCTTCTTCACCATCTGTGGGCCTATGCCAACCACTGAAGAGGCCAAGATGAATAAAGGCAAGCCCTACCCTTGGGGGTTCACAGCCTCCCTTCCCTCTCTTCTCTCTTGTTGGCATTTTATTTTCCATCTCATCTTTCCCCTTTCCTTTTCCCATTCCAGTTTCCATTTTTCTTGATTGGCTTTTTCTACAACTCTCTTTCCATGTCTGTCTACATTATTGTCTCAAGGTGACTCATCACAGATAAACCAGGAAGAAAAGATTCAAGAGGGAAAGTAGGAATTCAACAGAAGATGACAGAAACCTTGTCAAGATGGCCTCAGGTTGATAACAAGCATCTTGCTATTGGTTATGTGTCTGAGTGTTGTGGCTGCTTGGAAGAGAAGGCACTGAAAAAGAAAAGCTATTTGAAAGAGTTTGAAATCCCAAGGAGCAACCAGGCGCGGTGGCTCACGCCTGTAATCCCAGCACTTTTGGAGGCCGAGGCAGGCAGATCATGAGGTCAGGAGATTGAGACCATCCTGGCTAACACAGTGAAACTCCACCTCTACTAAAAATACAAAAGATTAGCCGGGCGTGGTGGCGGGCACCTGTAGTCCCAGCTACTTGGGAGGCTGAGGGAGGAGAATGGCGTGAACTCGGGAGGCAGAGCTTACAGTGAGCCGAGATCATGCCACCGCACTCCAGCCTGGTCGACAGAGCGAGGCTCTGCCTCAAAAAAAAGAAAAAAAAAAAAGAGAAATCCCAAGGAGCCCTTGATTCCTCATGAAGGAATCAGAGAAAGTTAGAAAGAGGTATTTTATCCAAGCCTGCAGAAAACAAGGGTTAGATAGTGATTATAGTTAAAATTAGTGAGAAAAGGCATTTATGGCACCTTCATTTGTTTTTCTAATTGTATATAACCTTAAAACATGCACATTGCACCTTGTGGTTTTCAATAAGAAATTCTGTTTTTCACATTTTATAGCCTAACTGAATGGAAGCACATGCTACCCTGAGTGATATCTAGGGGAAGCCTCAATGGTTGACTAGAGGAGCCATTGGAGGGCTATCTTGCACCCCCTAGTGTCAGTTATGATCACTGCACATAAAGTGCCAAGGAGCAATTAAAAACAGTACCAGCCTTGAAAATTCAAACCTATGAAATTATAGAAAGCCACTCTCAAGATACAGGGAATTTCAACATTTGTTTATTCTCCACCTCATGTGGAAAGCTCCCATTTCCTCTCCTTCACTGGACTTAGGAAGGGTGTTGGCATCGCAGAACGAATGGTGTTGGCTGCAGAAATGGAAAGGAGGTTGCGGGGAGCCCACAGGCTGCTGTAGGGGGAGGCTGGTGGGGGAGTGGGAAGAGACGGGTGGCAAAGATGCTGAGTTGGCAAACCCCTCTGGCTTTCCTGAACTGCCCACGTTAAATTTATTTTCTTTCTTGGAAGTTAGTAACAAGGAGACTTTCTTTTCAATATTTTCACTACCGAGATTGTGCGTCTTACCTCTAAAAGCATGCAGTGGCTGAACTCCTGCCTTTCCGAGTTCAGCACTAAGGACGTTCTATGGCCCTGAGGACTGGCCTTAGAGGCTTTAGAGGGTGGAGCTGAGATTAGCTCCATCTCTGGTTGACCAGTTTGTGTGTGTGTCAGAAGTTTCCTGGACCCTCACTGACATCTCTTCAATTTCTGGGACTTTCTTGTGTGGTTTGGCATTAAAAAAAAAAGAAAAAGGAGACAGAATGAAAAAGCAAGGAGAGAAGAGGAAAAAAAATCACCCAAGAGATGCAAGGAACCTTAGGAGCTGTTTGCAGGCCACATCCTAAATCCACAGTGCCCCAGACTTCGCTCTTGGTTCTGGGGCTGCTGTGTTCTCCTTGGTCATTCTCACTGCTGCTTTGTGCATTTGAGGGCCTGAAGATGCCCCAGCTCCTGCCAGTGAGGACGAATGTCTGGATTTCCACTCTCCCAGCCCTCTGCAGCTCATTTTCTTCTTGTCTGTGTGTGCCTGCCAAGGTCTGCTGGGTGGCTTGGCCTGGGGCCCTGGGCCAATGTTTCCCCACGAATACAGTTTTTCCTCTCTCCCTCTCTCTCTCTCCCTCTATCTCTCGTGCACTGGGTGGTTCATCCTATCCTGGGCTTCGCTTCTGTAGTGACTTATCCTTTAACCAGAATGAGTCATGATGCCGGATTTTATTTGTTCCAAGAGAAAATAGCGGACAGCGTTTATGTGCTGTGGTGTTGGGAGCCTGTTCTGGGGGCCCAGGCCAGGAAAAGAGCAAAGGATGTTCCTCAGAAAGGCTTCCACAGCAACAACCAAGGCTGCCCCAGGCCTGGCAGCCAGCACTGTCACTGATGAAAAAGGGCAGACTTGTGTAAGATGCATCTTTCTGCTCAAACAACAAGCCCCAGAGGCCCTTTCCTCAAAACCTGTCCCTGGACACCATACCCTTTCTCCAGGGCATAGGCCAGTGTAGGGAACTCACTCATTCAGCCTCTGCCCCATGGTAGACACTTAAACACCATCTCCTATTTCTTCCTCATAAGAACCCTTTGGGATTCACATCACCATACCCATTTTACAGATGAAGAAACTGTGATCCAGAAAGTGGATGTGATGTGCTTGAGTTTCCATTGCTTGGAAAGTAGCCAAGCTGGGAAGGGAGCTCAGTTCTGTGATTTCGAAGCCTAGATTCTCCCTGTAGTGAGGAGCTACTGGGACATGCCTTTGCTGCCTCTGCTGAGGCAGAAGGCCTGTGTGTGCCCCGAGACAGCACTCTATGCCTGTGGGAAAGGACTGCAATGGGAGCTGGGAAACCTCTGGGTTGGGAGAGGAGGAAGTGGCAGTGCCAGAGGGCAACACTCCTGGGCCTAGGCTCCACGGCTGGTTTTGTGGATTTACTCTTCAGGGATTGCCTTTGCAGTCAACCCAAATTCCACCATAGTTGGCCTCTGGTTTTAGACATGGAAGACCCTAGTGAAAATGCAAATTTGTTATCTGGGAAGGTCAGTACCTAAACCCACTGTAAAAGGATGGATGCCTTAGCCCAACTAGAATTTAGTTTGGGTAAATATCATCTACAAAGTCTTGAGACATGAGATCTGTGATGGTGGGTGAACTGACCCTTGGGTAGTTTTCGCCTAAGTGCTTGTTATTCCTGGTGGAAATGCTGCAGAAATAGAAGCAACTCTGGGCTGGGGGCTGGGAGACTAGGTTTCAGTCCCATCCCTCAAACTGACTTGCTGTGTGACCTTGGTCTGGTCTCTTTCTACCTCTGGGCCTCAGTGCCCCCATCTGTAAAATCATGAGGCTGGGGCAAATGATTTCTCAGACCCCTCCCAGGCCTGGGGAAGAGCTGCAGCTGACGGAGCAGCCCTAAAGGCCAACCCCACCCACAGGCCTGAGTGGTCCACCTGCGCCTCCTGGGCCTGTCTCCAGCCATTCTGTCCCTCCCCAGCCCACCATCATCTTTGAGAATTGGGGTCTTCTGAAGATCATGGGAATGGTGGCCCTGTCTTCAGGTTATGGGGCTCTCCCCTCTGCCTGGAGTCTCCACAAGTAGAAGACACTGTATCTATAGAGAGGTCCCCAAGGAGAGATGGGTATTAACCTGATCAACCTATGCCAGGTAGGTCCATTCCAGCCCTGGTCCACTTCAGGGGCCATGGCTGCCCATCTGCTGTGTCATGCCAAGCTTTGGGGGTGGTAGTGGTAGTGGTGATGGTGGGTGTTGGCAGGATCTGCACTTGGCCATGGTGGATGATTTGCTTCTAAGCCAGGCAAGCTGCTGGGTCTCCCTCCCTACTGCCTCGCAGTCCATCCTCAGGACACCCAATTCCACAGCCCTTTCCATGTCTGGCCACACAGTGCAGAGTTAAGTTGCTGCAAAATAATCCCAGAGGATCCTTCAAAGAGGCGGGAAGGCTGCCCAGGACCCTTTGTGACTCTGGGGAGTCAGGCCACCATGTCTGTCCCTCCATGGCTAAGGGCGATGAGAGTGAGGCTTAAAATGCTCCCTTTTTCCGAAGAGAAGCTTCTATTTCCCATTAGGACACCCCAGGATTCAGGAAACTGAGGCTCCAGTCAGTTCTGCAGGGGGCAGCCCGTCTCCCAACTTCCTTTCTCTCCTGCTCCACCAGGATCCCCTTTCTCCTTTTTCTCCTGGTCCAGGGACCCTCCCTCTGGCTGCTCTTGTACCCTTCTCTGTGCACACCCTCCTTGCCCAGCCTTGGGAGTCTGCAGGCCCACTGCTGCAGGTGGGTGCTGGGAGCCTGGATGGGGCTCTTTCTCCTTCCCTCCTCTCGTGGGTACAAGACAGGCTGATGAGACTAAAGACACTGGCAGCTGCTGAGAGAAGCAGGGAGAGGTGGGACAGGGCAGCCTCCCTTCGCCTTGGCCGCCCCTCACCCCCTATCTCACCCATGTCTATCAGAGACTCAGGCGAGGGAGTAAAGAGGGGAAGGAAGAACGAGAAGGGATGGGGGAGGAGGGGATGAGGGGGAAAGGGAGGAGAATGAGGAGAAAAGATGAGAAAGTAAGGTGAGAAATCTGGCAAAGTGAAGGAACAGGGGTGGAAAAGCAGAAGAAGTTAGGGGAAAGGATAAGAGGGAGAGAGGGAAGGGGCCTCTGGGTGCATGACAAGAATGAAGTGTGAGCAGATCGCCTCAAAAATAGCACCTTCTGTCCTCCCCACTTCACCTCCAGCCCCATCTCCGCTGTCTCTGGGCTCTCCCTGGCCCCACAGATGGAGGCATCTGCACGGTGATTCTGCCTCTGCCTGCTGTCACCAGCTGAAGACACTGGGAATGGCAACCGCTAAGTGTGTGGTTCTCAGAGTGCGCTTCCCAGACCAGCAGCACCAGCACCACCTGGGAAGTTCTAGAAAAGCACATTCCCAGGCCTCACTCAGACCTACTGAATCAGAAACTCTGGAGGTGGGTTCCAGCAATCCGATTTAGCAAGCCTTCCAGGGATGCACGCTAAGGTTTGAGAGTCATTGCTGGAAGTAGTTCATTCCAGACTCTTTACACATGACACACATGACAGTAAATCCTTGCAGAGACTGGAGATTTTCTGTGTGTGTTAATGTATATTATAAACATTCCCTTACATCCGCTGGGCTCCAGTCCTGGTAGAGGCTGCCCAGTGCTGTGAGCTGCCCAGCCCGGCCCCTTCAGCTGCTTCTAGGAGAGGCACTCCTGGCTGCTGCTTTCCCTCCTAGAGCTGGAAGTCCTTACGACGCTGCACCCACCTTCGTCTTCCTCACAATCCTCTCCTCTTCTGCCCCCGGACACAGCACCTCCTCTGACCCTTCTCTCTCCGCCTTCTCTTTCTTCTCCCTCCTCATACCTATGGACGTTCTGCAGTCTGTCGTTCTTCCCAAGCCCCGCTTCCTTCTCCCTGCTGAATGGAGCTCTCCTGATGCACATGTGGGTCTCAGCCCTAATTTCCCTGCCAAGCTGAAGGCCCCCTCCCCTGCACCTGGATGGCCCTTGGATCCTTCAAACCAATGAGTCCAAAGCTCAGCTCACCTGAACTTCCAAAGCCTGCACCCTGTTGCTGGATTTTGCTTTTGTGTAAAGGATACCACAATCTTCCTAGTCAGCAAGATATGTCCTCAATCATCCTGCAGCCTCTTGCATCTCTGAACTTGCCTCCTTCTGCTCTTGCCCTAGCTCACTCTACTCCAGCCACACTTGCTGTTCCTTGAACATCTCAAGCATGCTCCTACTTCACTTGCCATTTGCACTTGTCATTCCTTCTGCCTGGAATTCCTTCTCAGATAACCATGATTCTCTCAGATTCTTCCTTTCCCTCATGTCTCTAATGACTATCATCCTGTCATGGCGGCATCCTAGACAGCCTGTATAAAGTTGAGCCCTCAATTCAACCACTGTTCCCAAGCCCACTTACCCTGCTTAATGTTTTTCCATGGCACAGATAACTGTCTGACAGATGATGGACAAACTAATCATACTTTTTGCCCCTCCAGAAGAAAAACTCCATCAGAGCAGAGACCTTGCAATTCTATTCACCATTGAGTTTCCAGAACCTATTACAGGTACTCAAGAAGTATTAATGGAATGAATGAATGAATTACTGCTGCTCATAAAGCATGCCCCTTTCTCAAGCCCCCACCCCTTAGCTTGAGCATCCTCTTTGCTCACCTAGACTTCTACAGCCTTCCCACTTGACTCCTCACCTCCAGGGTCTCCTCCCTCGATTCCATCCTCCACATGGTAGCCAAATTGATCACCAAAATTATAATTCTGGTGAGCCACTCTCCTGCTCTAAAACCTCCAGTGGCTCCCTATTGCCTCCCAAGTACAGTCTCTTCACTCTGCTATTTAGGAACTCCATGGTAGGATCATCACTCTCCCAGCTTTTGGCCTTACTTCTCTGCTTTTTGTACCTTCTCCTCCAGCCACATGGGATGGCGTCCTTTCTCTAAACACAGTTTCTTCTTTTCCATCTCTGTACTCTTTCCTATGCTGTCCCCTCCATCTCTGTACTCTTTCCCATGCTATCCCCTCCAACTGCTGTACTCCTCTCACCCATGTCTACTCTGAACATTGGAATCCTATCCACCTGGAAGCCTCCTCCTTCACAATCCGCACTCAATTCCTTCCACCCCCACAGCCTCATGCTGTTGGAAATTAACTCTCCCTCCCATGAACACCTGAGATCCTTTTTGTGTGTCCCTCCTTTGGGATTCATCTGAGATCGGGGTTCTGTGAACATACGCCTTCTGTTCCAGGTTGGGCAGCACTTGATCTCCCACCAACCCACTTATGCAAATACACTTAGTGCTGGGCCCTGTGGACACCACAGCCTCGCTCTCATGGGGCCAGCAGCGTGTCTGGGGAGGAGCATGGCAGCCCTGGGGCAGAGGCTGCTTCTGTTCTGTGTCCCCTTGGGGCTCACCAGGCTCCTGCCATGGTCTCTTGTTCTTAAAGCTCACCATGTCCCTAGAGAGTCCCCTTTTGGAGCTCACTGGGGACTGGCAGTCTTCTGCTCCCTGGCGCCCTCATGGAGAGGAGGAGAAACGTTCTGCCTTGCTGAGAGCTGAGGCTTCTCTTCTCTCCAGGGGTGAGAGCTTCAGTGAAAAATGGGATACTTGTGAGGCCCAGCTCTGTTTTTTCTCAGCACCAGGAGGCTTCCTGCTTCAGGGGACCAAAGGCTCAGAGAGGCCCTCTGCAAGCCCTGCATTGGAGCTGCTGGGACATCAAATGGTCTTAAAACCCACTGAACTAATAATTTCAATGTAAATGCAATAGTCATGTGGATTAAATTTCTCTGAAAATACACAAGGGCTTAAAAAGCAGGGGCAGAGAACACTCAGCCCAAGAGGAATTTGTTTTCTCTTTCCTTTTTGTGTGTCTGCGAGTGTTGTTATTGTTGCTAGAACCAGGGGATGTGGAAAACTGTTCAGGATGTCTGAAGCGTTGGTGTATGGTCAGCTTTGCTGAGTTTGATCTCTGAGTTGTGAGTGAGGTGGGAAGAAGGAGAAATGTTAAGAAAATAAAGTGACTGCCCCACCAGGTCTGTCCTCTTATCCTCCAACTGTTTACTGCAGGCCCTTGACGTTCAAGGAGGCTTACGGCTGGTAAACGGGGCATATCTCACTGGTGCCTGAGGTGGGAGTCAGCGGTGGGTTCTTCCCTGGGGGCAATGCTGGGACCTGGATTTGGGGGCTGGGGCTGGGGAGTGATGTTCTTTCTCACTGGAATCTGTCTTACATGCTCAGTGGAAACAGCGATCCTTGGGGGGTTACAGTCTCCCTGCTAGAGTCCCCTGGGAAACTCTTTCAAACATGCAGCTTCCTGGCCTCCCCCACAGCCCCAGGAGATGCAGACCAAGGCACGCAAGCTCTGCCTGAGGTGTCGGAAGCCAGGTCCATACCACAGAGGCAGGAAGAGCCTGGGTCAGAGGGAGCCTCTCAATCAAGTCAGCAGTGGCCTGCAGTGACTCAATCCTCGTTTCCTGTTTTACTGATTACAAAATATAATCATGTTTTGGGTATTCTTTGATCCTGCCTAGCTCCCTGGGACAGGTATGCTCATTCCTATTTTACACATGGGCAAATAGAGGTTCGGGAAGGTTGGCAGAGGTTCTCCCAAGGTTCTTCTTCCACGTGGCAGAGGCTTCGCACTTCAAACCTTTGCTCCTGTCCTTCCTTTGAGGTTCACCCTGGCACAGAGCTGAATCAATACATCCCACTGGGGTCATGCTTAATAGTCAGCCAATGTCTCCTAAATGACACTGGCATCAACCTCTCCTTTCTAGGATCAACACCCATAGGGTCCTAGGTCTGAATCAAATTCTTGGAATGCTGCCCATACGACAGAGAAGATGGGGCCAGAAGAGGAAGCAGGGAGGGGAAAGCCAAGTAGGATTTGTGGTGGGATCCACACAAGTGGGAACAGAGATTCTAGAAAGGCCCAGTGTGCTCCTGTCCATTCTGGAGGGGGCTCAGCTCTCGGGGTCCCCAAGGCCACCCTCTCTGTTTCTCTCAGCTCAGCTGTGGCAGTAACATGCTCAGGTCCAGTGGCTGCAATGGGTGGGACCCTGCCCACCTGGGGCACAATTTCTCCCCACAATGCTCCAGGCTGCACTCAGATCAGCAAAAGCTACCAGGAGTTGGTTCTGTCATATCTTTCTGCTCTTCTATGCCCAACCTCCAAGATCATGTTCAACTGCCCTCTTCCATGGAGCATTTCCAGAGACCCCAGGCACAGTGATTTCTCCTTTCAGAGTCTGGCTGGGTTTCTGCTGTGAAGATGATGCTGTGTTGGCTGCTCTTGGGCTGCAGGGAGATGAAACTGGTGTCCAACAGGGGAGATGGACCATGGGTCTCAGTGACTCCAACAAAAAGTGGTAAGTGATATGTGTTATCAGAGAAAAGGCTTGGGGAGGGTAAGGTCATTTTAGGCTAGGAAAAGGATTCAGAAAGCCTTCATGGAGAAAGTAGCCTCAAAGATGCATATAATTAATACCAGGTCATATTTGACTTGCATTGGTTTTAAATTATTTCAAGGTTATTAATGTTGCCTCCCTAACTGGTCTGTGACTTATTTGAGAGTGAAACCATGTTTTACTCATACCAATATTTTGCCGAGTCTAGTAAAATTCATTAACAGATGCCTAATAAACAAATATTGGTCAAAATAAATTCTGTCTTGGAAAAGTCAGTTCAACTTAATCTTTAACCTTTCATACCATGTAAACAATATGGATGTCATGCATCTTATGTCTAGGCTGGTTGAAAGAGGCTCAAATCCTTAATTCAGTCTGTCAAAGTAAGTTCTTTGAGCACCTACTAAACACCAGGAATTATACCGCTGATTTCAGGAAGAAAGATAATGATACAGGCAATTACTATTCAATTTGATAAGTGCTATGAAAAGAGAAACACAGAATTCTATGGGGGCAGCTTATGTAGTGATGGGAAGGGATAGTCAGAGAAAGTTTCTCAGAGGAAGTGATATCTAAGTTGATAAAAAGAATATGAAAGAGGGCTTTCAATTCTAGCCATAAACAACTATGTAAACAGCACAAAATATCTAAAACAACTATTTTCAGGCACTGGACAGCAATCAAGGCAGAGCTCAATACTTGTAAGAAGAGAAATACAGAAGCTGAAACCCTGCTCACCCCAGCTTTTCCTCTGAGGGCATTTTCTTTGCTGAAGCACAGGGAAATGGATGCAGAGAGTAGCAGTCTTGCTGGATGGAGGAAATAGGGATTGGAGTTGGGGCTGCAAAGATGACTAGGATTTGGGAAGGGCAGCGTGCCAGAAAGGAGAGAACAACAGGAAAAGAGTCTCAAAAGCTCTGTTGAAAGTTTCCCTCAGGTTCTTGGCTGACTCCTAAGCTGTGTATGCATAGTATGATACACTGGAAAATCTATCAGAAAACAGCCAATGGGAGCAGAGATTTTAGAGGTTGCCTCCTATTCTGGGAGGAAGGTGTTGGGGTTCATACCCAGTCAGAAAGGAGAGACCTTAGTGAATACTCTGGGATTTCATTTGAGACCCCAGAAAATCTATGCTCTAAGAGTAAAGACCACATCCTAGGAATAAGGGCAAAACTGTAACATCCACAATATTCACAATATTTACAAAATGAGTAAATAATCAGGAAAAAATGGATAACCATGAGATAAAATAGTCACCAGAAGCAGACCAGAGATGATCCAGATATTGGAGTTAACCAGCCAGGACTTCAAAATAATTATAATTAATGTGTTAAAGAAAATAGAACAAGAGATGGACAAATGGGATCAAGACAGATTATTGTGACAGAATTAGAATCTATAAAAAAAGAATCCAGTGGACATTCAGGAGCAAAATAAAATATCTGTAATAAAGAGTATATCGAATGGGTTTAGCTGCACAATGGATACAGCAGAAAGCTGGATTAGTGACCCTGAAGACAGATGAATAGAGGATATCTAAATTGTAGCACAGCAAGAGAAAAATGGAATAAAAAACTGAACAGAAATATGAGAAATATGGCGAGAAGGCCTAACATACACACAATTCAAGTTTAGAAAGAAAAGGAGAGAAGAAATGGGACAAAAGTTATATTTTTAAAAATGAAGGTAGAGAATTTTCCAAATCTAATTAAAAGTATCAATGCAGATTCAAGAAGCTTTGGAAACCCTATGCAGAACAAATACAACAAAACTACATTTAGATACATCATAGTCAAACTGCTGACATTAAAGGCAAATAAGAAAGCAACCACAAGAAAATGACATATTACATTCAAAAGAATGATAAAACTGATGGTTGACATCTCAACAGAAACTGTAAAGCCAATAGACAATGGAATGACATTTTAAAGTGCTAAAAGAAAAACTAGATAAGAAATACTTCAAAAATTAAGGTGAGATCAAGATCTTTTCAGACAAACGAACAAAAACAAACAGAAAACCCAACTCCCAAGGCTGAAAGAACTCTTGTTAGCAGACTTATACCACAAGAAATACTAAGTAGAGTTCTTTGGCTGAAAGAAAATTATCTCAAATGAGAGCACAGAATTATATAAAAGAGATGAAGAACACCAGAAAGGGTAGCTATGTGGATAAGTAGACATAAATATTAACAACTTAAAGCAACAATAACAATAATGTCTTGTGGAATTTATAACATATGCAAAGGTAAAATATATGACAAAAATAACACAAAGGACAGGACAGGGAACTGGAATCAAACTGTTGTAAAGTTATTGTGTTACTTAGAAAGTGGTAAAATACTAATTGCAAGTAGATTGTAAAGCTGTGTTAGAAATGAAAATGGAGATATTACGACTGACACCACAGAGGTATAAGAGACCATTCAAGACTACTATGAACATCTATGCAAACAAACTAGAAAATCTAGAGGAAACACATAAATTCTTGGAAGCATACAACCATCCTAGCTTGAATCAGTAAGAAACAGTAATTTTGAACAGACCAATAACAAGCAGTGAGATTGAATCAGTAATTTAAAATATTGCCAACAAACATCTAAGATTTTAAATTATACAGCAGCTCTCTTGACCACCATGGAATTGAATTAGAAATATAATAGAAAGACAACTAGAAAATCTCCAAATATTTGGAAATTAAAAAACACATTTCTAAATAACCCATGGTCCAAGGAAGAAATCACGATGAGAATTAGAAATTATTTTAACCTGAATGATAATGAAAACATCAAAATTTGTAGGATGCAGCTAAAGCAATGTTAGAGGAAATATGTAGCCTTATATGTATATTTTAGAAAAGAAAAAGGGTCAGGAAATCAACAATTTAAGTAAGAAGCTAGAAAAAGATAAATTAAATAAAAAAATGGAAGAAATAATTAAAATGAGAATAGAAACCAATGAATGAGAAATCAGGGATTCAATAGAGAAAATCAATAAAGCCCACAGTTGATCCTAGAACACATTAATAAAATTAATATGCCCATAGCAAGACTGATAAAAAATAAGAGGGACAACACAAATTACCAAAAAGAGAAATGAAAAAGAGGATATATAGATCTTATAGACATTGAAAAGATAATAGGAGGCTAATATGAATATTTGTGGATAAAATTTGAATGAAATGTACAAATTACTTGAAAAACCCAAGTTACTAAAATTAACACAAGAAGGAGTAGCAAATCTGAATAATCCATTATCTTTAAGAAGTTGAGATCCATTCCAAGATGGCCGAATAGGAACAGCTCCGGTCTGCAGCTCCCAGCATGATCGATGCAGAAGACGGGTGATTTCTGCATATCCAACTGAGCCTCCACTGGTGATATCTAGGCAAACAGGGTCTGGAGTGGACCTCCAGCAAACTCCAACAGACCTGCAGCTGAGGGACCCAACTATTAGAAGGAAAACTAACAAACAGAAAGGAATAGCATCCACATCAACAAAAAGGACATCTACACCAAAACCCCATCTGTAGGTCACCAACATCAAAGACCAAAGGTAGATAAAACCACAAAGATGGGGAGAAACCAGAGCAGAAAAGCTGAAAATTCTAAAAGTCAGAGCACCTTTTCTCCTCCAAAGGATCACAGATCCTCGCCAGCAATGGAACAAAGCTGGATGGAGAATGACTTTGACGAGTTGACAGAAGTAGGCTTCAGAAGGTTGGCAATAACAAACTTCTCCGAGCTACAGGAGCATGTTCAAACCCATCATAAGGAAGCTAAAAGCCTTGAAAAAAGGTTAGATGAGAGGCTAACTAGAATAAACAGTGTAGAGAAGACTTTAAATGACCTGATGGAGCTGAAAACCATGGCACAAGAACTTAGTGATGCATGTGCAAGCTTCAATAGCCGATTCGATCAAGTGTATCAGTGATTGAAGATTAAATTAATGAAATAAAGTGAGAAGACAAGGTTAGAGAAGAAAGAGTAAAGACAAACAAAGCCTCCAAGAAATATGGGACTATGTGAAAAGACCAAATCTACGTTTGACTGGTGTACCTGAAAGTAATGGGGATAATGGAACCAAGTTGGAAAACAGTTTTCAGGATATAATCCAGGAGAACTTTCCCAATCTAGTAAGGCAGGCCAACATTCAAATTCAGGAAATACAGAGAACACCACAAAGATACTCCTCGAGAAGAGCAACCCCAAGACACATAGTTGTCAGATTCACCAAGGTTGAAATGAAGGAAAAAATGTTAAGGCAGCCAGAGAGAAAGGTTGAGTTACCCACAAAGGGAAGCCCATCAGACTAACAGTCGGTCTCTTGGCAGAAACCTTACAAGCCAGAAGAGTGTGGGGGCCAATATTCAACATTCTTAAAGAAAAGAATTTTCAACCCAGAATTTCATGTCCAGCCAAACTAAGCTTCATAAGTGAAGGAGAAACAAAATCCTTTACAGACAAGCAAATGCTGAGAGATTTTGTCACCACCAGGCCTGCCTTACAAGAGCTCCTGAAGGAAGCACTAAATGTGGAAAGAAACAACTGGTACCAGCCACTGCAAAAACATGCCAAATTGTAAAGACCATTGATGCTATGAAGAAACTGCATCAATTAACCAGCTAACATCATAACCAGCTAACATCATAATGACAGGATCAAATTCACACATAACAGTTTTAACTTTAAATGTAAATGGGCTAAATTCCCCAATTAAAAGACACAAACTGGCAAATTGGATAAAGAGTCAAGACCCATCAGTGTCCTCTATTCAGGAGACCCATTTCCCATGCAAAAACGCACATAGGCTCAAAATAAAGGGATGGAGGAAGATCTACCAAGTAAACGGAAAGCAAACAACAACAACAACAACAACAAAAAGCAGGGGTTGAAATCCTCCTCTCTGATAAAACAGACTTTAAACCAACAAAGATCAAAAGAGACAAAGAAGGCCATTACATAATGGTAAAGGGATCAATTCAACAAGAAGAGCTAACTATCCTAAATATATATGCACCCAATACAGGAGCACCCAGATTCATAAAGCAAGTCCTGAGTGACCTACAAAGAGACTTAGACTCCCACACATTAATAATGGGAGACTTTAACATATTTATTATAATATGATTTATATTAAATATAATATAAATATAAGTATAAATATTTTTATGGTATAAAATGAATAGTATAAAATGAAATAAAAATATTTTATATCTAATAGCATAAATGCAAATATGAAAATATATTTACATTAAATATATATTATGATATAATTTATATTAACTATAAATATAACTATATTCATAGTATAAAATGAAATGAATAGTATAAAATGAAATAATAGTTTATTTTTAATAGTACAAAATATAAATATATTTTATATTTTATTAATGCAATAAGAGATATGTAAAACTTACACTGAATATTTCAAAGCATTACTGAGAGAAATTTTTAAAAACTGAATAAATGGTAGGATATACATGTTAGTGGATTAGAAAAAACGTTATTAAGATTTCATTTTCCCCTAAATTTATCCATAAAATTGAACGTATAAATTCAGTATAACTCCAATAAAAATCTCAGCAAATTTTGTTGGAGGAAAATTGACAAGCTGACTTAAAAATTTATATGGAAACATAAAGGATCTATCATAGCTAAAACAATCTTGCCAAAGAAAAACAACCCCATTAAAAAGAGGGCAAAGGACATGAACAGACACTTCTTAAAAGAAGACATACAAGCCGCCAAGAAACGTGGAAAAATACTCCACATCACTAACCATCAGAGAAATGCAGATGAAAGCCACAGTGAGCTATCATCTCACACCAGTCAGAATGGCTATTATTAAAATGCCCCAGAGTAACAGTTGTTGGCAAGGCTGTAGAGAAAAGGAAATGCTTATACACTGTTGGTGGGAATGGTAATTAGTTCAGAGTTTGGAGATTTCTCAGAGAACTAAAAATAGAATTACTATTTGACCCAGCAATCCCAATTACTGGGTATATTACCCAAAGGAAGATAAATCATTTACCACAAACACATGCACTTGTATGTTTTATCACAGCACTATTCACAATAGCAAAGACATGGAATCAACCTAGGTGCCCATTAATGGTGGATTGGATGAAGAAACTGTGGTTCATATACACCACGGAATACTACACAACCATGAAAAAGAAAGAAATCATGTCCTTTGCAGCAACATGGATGCCATTATTCTAAGCAAATTAACACAGAAACATAAAACCTAATATGGTGTGTTCTCACTATTATAAGTGGGAGCGAAACACTGGGTACACATGGACATCAAGATGGGAACTATAGACATTGAGGACCACTAGAGTGGGAAGGGAGGGAAGAAGGGAACAAGAGTTGAAAAACTACCTATTGGGTAGCTCACTACCTGGGTGACAGGATCACTTGTACCCTAAACCTCCACACAATGCAATATACTCATGTAACAAATCTGCACATGTACTCCCTGCATCTAAAATAAAAGTTGAAATAAAAAAGAAGAGAAAACCAAATATAGAGAATTCACACTACCTGACTTCGAGACTTATTTTAAAGCTGCAGTAACCAAAGCAGCTTTTTGTTTGCTCAAGTTTAGATAAATAGACAAATGGAATAAAATAGAGTCAAGAAATAGGCCCATATATCTATGGTCACCCGATTTTCAACAAAGACGTCACTAGAATTCAATGGGGAAAATAGTCTTTAACAAATTGTGCCAAATCAACTGGCCATCCATATGAGAAAAAGAAAACAAAAACCTCTGACCTTTATCTCACACCTTACACAAACATTAACTTGGGATGAATCATTGACCTAAATGACAAAGCAAAAACATCAAACTTCTAGAAGAAAACAGAGAAGAATATCTTCATGATATGGGGAGAGGTGAAGATTTCTTAAATGGGACACACAAAAAGCACTAACCATAAAAAATATTGATAAATTAGACTTTATTAAAGTTAAGGACTTCTGTTTATCAAGATACCATTTAGAGAATGAAAAGGCAAGCCATAGACTGGGAACAGATATCTGCAATGCTTCTATGTCACAAAGGAAGTGTATACAGAATATATATATATATATATATAAAATATATAATATATTATATAATATGTAATATATTTATTATATATTATTATATATTATATATTATAATATATATTATATTATATATATTTATTATATATTATAAAATATAATATATAATATATATTATAAAATATAATATATAATATATATTATATATTATAAAATATAATATATAATATATATTATATATTATAATATATAATATATAATATATATTATATATTATAATATATAATATATAATATATATTATATATTATAATATATAATATATAATATATATTATATATTATAAAATATAATATATATTATATATTATAAAATATAATATATAATATATATTATAAAATATAATATATAATATATATTATATATTATAAAATATAATATATAATATATATTATATATTATAAAATATAATATATAATATATATTATATATTATAAAATATAATATATAATATATGATATATATTATATAATATATATGATATATATTATATTATATTATATATGATATATATTATATAATATAATATATATGATATATATTATATTATATAATATATATAATAATGTTATATTATATATAATATATTATAATATATATTATATTATATATTCTGTATATTATAATATATTATATATTATATAATATATTATGTATATTATATTATATATTATATAATATATATTATATAATATATTATGTATATTATAATATATTATATATTATATATTATATATTATATATTATATAATATATAATATATATTATATATTATATAATATATAATATATATTATATATTATATATTATATAATATATATTATATATTATATATTATATAATATATATTATATAATAAATATATATTATATATTATATAATATATATTATATAATAAATATATATTATAATATATATTATAATATATATTATATATTATATAATAATATAATATATAATATAATATATAATATTATATTTATTATATATATTATATATTATATTATATATTATATATTATAATATAATTATATTATAATATATAATATAATATATAATATATATAATAAATATTATAATATATATTATATAATATATATTATATTATATATATTATAATATATGTAACAATTATATAATATATTATATAATATATAATATATTATATAATATATAATATATAATATATTATATAATATATTATATAATATATAATATATAATATATTATATAATATATATTATAAATTATATATTATATAATAACCTATAATATATATTATATATATTATAATATTATATATTTATTTATAATATATATTTTATATATATAAAAGGCCTTTAATCAGTAAGAAAAAGACACACAACACAATTTTTACAATGGGCAAAAGACCTGATACAGCATTTCACAAAAGGGGATACAAAAATGGCCATTAAATTTATGAAAAGTTGGTCAACATCATTAGTAAATAGAGAAATGCAAATTAAACCCACCATGAGATACCACCACACACAACTAGAATGACTAAAATTAAAATGACTGATAATGTCATGTGTTAGTGAAGACATGTCACAACCAGAAGGCTCTTGTTTTACTAGAGAGAGTTTAAACTGGTAAACCACTTTGAAACAAATGCCTGGCAGGTCCTACTAAAAAGTTAAACATAACTACCCTTTAACTCAGCAATTCTATCCCGGAGTAAAAACCCAATAAAAGTGAGTACATATGCCCATCAAAAGACACGTACATGAATGCCAATAGCAGCGTTATTTGAAATAGCCCAAAATGGAAACAATCCAAATACAGTAAAATGAACACTAAACTCAAATACATTGTTGTAGATTAATACAATGGAATACTGCTCATCAATGGAAGCATGAAGTATGGTTCACTTAACAACAGGTTAAACCTCACAGGCGTAATGTTGAGTGAGAGGTCAGATACAAATGAGCACCTATTGCATGATTTCTCCTCTATGAAGTTCAAAACTAATCTATGGAGATAGGAGTCAGCATAGTGGGCCCCTGGAGGGGCACTGGCTGGGGCGGGGGTGAGTGGGTACCACCTTCTGGGAAGCTGGAAATGGTGTATATATCTCTGGGAGGTGATTACATAGGTGTATATCATGGAAGTTCATTAAGCCGCACACTCAAGATGCCTATACTTTATTGTATGTATGTTATACCTCAGTAGAAAGATAATAAGTAAGATATTTCTTCACAAAAATCAAAAAGAATATGAGAGAATTAGCCAGATGGTGGTGGGGTGAGCAGAGAAGTCAGGAGAGGGCATCACAGAAGGGAAGAGCATGTTTGAAGAAGATCTGGGGAAACAGCAATGCTGCGATTGTGCCATGTGGCTGGAGCATTGAACACAAGTAAGGGGGTGGTGGGAGCACAAGAAGGGGGAGAGGTTGGGGAGGGTAGACAGGGGCCAGAGTGGGAAGAGGGCAGTGTAGAACATTGATCACGAGTGCTCATGTGGTCTCTTGACTATGCAAGGGCTTCTAAAAGGGCCATGCAGAGTCCTGGCCCTTTCCATCCCAGGAAGGATAGCCTTCTGCCAGCTAAAAACCAAGTGGGGAGAAGGATGACTAACCGTAAATGTGGTGAGAGATCTTACTGGGGTGATAAAAATATTCTAAAACTGATTTGTGGTGATGGCCTCACAACATGGCACATTTTTAAAAAAATCATTGACTTGGATACTTGAAATGAGAGAGTTAGATGATAAAATATGTTGAAATAAAGTCATTTTTAAAATTGGAGGTGAATCCTTTCTTCCTCCTGATTGCCCCTGCTCTGGAGGGCTCTTGGGGATCTTTCCCGCCCTCTCCCTCCACTTGGTCTGGCTCTCCCTCCCCTTTGCCCCATCGCTGCCTGGGTTTCAGCTAGAGAGCACACTCACACTCACCCTCTCAGAGACACCCCCAGCAGCTCTCCAGGTAGACATGACCAGGGGCTAACAATTGGTCCCCAGGTGCCTGCTACCCCCGCTGTCACATAACCCAGAGAAGGAGGGCTCGTTCATTCCCATTTCACAGATGAGAAGATACAGGGCTTGAGAAATTGAACACTCAAGCTTTCATAGTCAGGAGCAGAGCCTGTGCAGCCTCTGACCTGCTGGGACAGAGCCAAGTCACTGGAAACGTCAGTCTCCATGTGAGGGCCAGTGGGGCAGCCACAGGGCACAGGGGCAGGATGGAGGGGGCTGGGTGTGGAATGGTACAGGGCTGGGTGTGGGCGGCCGCTCTCACTCACCACTTATTGCCACTGATGTCGTGCTGCTGCACTGTGTAGCCAAAGAAGGCGGTCCTGGAGCCAGGGATGACCCGGGGCTTCCTGGTGTCCATGTTGAAGGTGTCCGTGAACCCTGAGGCAGGGGGAGAGGAGAGGAGAAGCAGGGGAGTCAGACAGGCAGTGGTGTAGGCCCTGGGCTGTGTCAGGACCCACTGGCAGGTCATGAACCTTGGAAGGTCTTGGCTGTGGGACAAGCATGTTTCCTCATCTTGGGGAGTCCCTGTATGAGGTGGCTGACGTAGTCCCTGCCTGGAAGGGCCCACAGTCTGATGGGAGAGATTCCACCCCCATCATGGGGGAGCCTGATATGGTTTCAATGTGTATCCCTTCCAAATCTGACGTTGAAACAGGATTCCCAATGTTGGAGGTAGGGCATGGTGGGAGATGTTTGGGTCATGGGGGCGGATCCCTCATGAATTACTTGGTGCCATCCCCTTGGTGATGAGTGAGTTCTCACTCTAAGTTCTCACAGACCTGGGTGTTTAACAGTGTGGGGCCTCCCCCCTCTCTTTCTTGCTCCCACTCTTGCATGTGACACGCTGGTTCCCCTTCACCTTCCACCATGATTGGAAGCTCCCTGAGGCCCTCATTAGAAGCAGATGCTGGCACCATGATTTCTGTACAGTCTGCAGAACTGTGAGCCAAAATAAACCTCTTTTCTTTTCTTTCTTTCTTTCTTTCTTTTTTTTCTTTTTCTGTTTCCCTGACACAGTCTCACTCTGTGGCCCAGGCTGGAGCACAGTGGCTCGGTCTTGGCTCACTGCAACTTCCTCCTTTCAGGTTCAAGAGATTCTTGTGCCTCAGCCTCCCAAGGAGCTGAGACTGCAGGGAAATACCACTGTGCCTGGTTGATTTTTATTTATTTTTTGGTAGAGACAGGGTTTCACCATGTTGGCCGGGTTACTGTTTTCTTTATAAATTACTCAGTCTCAGGTATTCCTGTATTAGCCCCACAAAGAAAGGCCTAATACAGACCCTGTACATTGATGGGGGGGACATAAAACCTGCTCTCAAAGAGACCCAGTCTGAATGGAAGACCTGTCCTTCCCCCAGGGAATTCCCGATTCTACCAGGGAGAGACAGTTGCCCTCCTTCTCCATCACTCCTTCCTCCCATCTGCTGCTTCCAGCTTTTGTTGGTCTCCTCTTTTTTTTCCCTCTCATTTTCCTCCTCTCTCCTGCTCTCCCTTCTCTTCCCTCCTCCTCCCTTCATTACCACCTCCCCTATCTGCTGAAGAGTCAGGCAACTGACATCCACCTTCCTCTGCAAGCCTGAGGTCCCAGTGGCCATGGGCGCCAGCACTGGGCTCCCCACTTCCCTCTGAACCAGTTGGCAAAGCTCCGTCTGGCTTCGGCAGGGGCTTCTGCTTGGCCGGGGCAGCTGAAGTGAGCACAGAAAAAGCCCTATGACCCTTTCGCCCTGGCCCCAAAGGTCGCCCCTGTTTGTTTAAGTCACCTGTCAGTTAACTAATTCTTCCTGGCAGGAAGCCTGTGTTAAGCCAAATGCTTTACCCCTTTGGGCAAATCACAAGAAACAACAAAATAGCACCTCATATCTGTATAGTACTTTTGGTTTCTGGGCCTCCTCACATCTGCCATCATTTGCTGTCACAGGACCTTGGAGAATGAGTGAGCATCGTCCTCATTTGAGATGCACTTGGTGCAGTACCAGAGAGGTTAAGAGGATTGTCCAGGGGTGCACAGCAGGTCAGTGGTAGCATCAGAACTAGGACCTCAGACACCTACTCTGTGACGCCTCCCCACCAGAAGGCATTTTCAGGGTACATCTGGCCTTGATACCCATCCACACTTGGGACGCATTAAATTTGAGGGGTGGGATCTTGCCACGAGCCAAAACTTTTGGATAAGTAAAAATGAATTGGCAGAATAGACCTTTTATCATTGTTGCCCCTTTCACATGTGGGTTACTTATTTAGTTTCAAAGACCATTCACATGTATGTTATCATTCGATCTCCATGACAAGCAGCAAAGGGAAAACAGGGGGTCAGAGAGGTTAACTGACCTGCCCAAGGACCCAAGCCCGCTGGGTAGGGCCTCTGAATTTGAGGCTTGGACCCGCGCACGAGTGCCCCACTCTCCTTCCCCTGGGCACTGACCCCCTGCTCAGTAATCAAGTGTGAAGCCCTGGGGCACCTACTTTAATAAGGCCTATCGTACAGAAACAAGTGATTTTTCCCACTGTCTCTTTTTTTTTTTTTTTTTTGCTCAGCAAACACATAACAGTAGCCAAAATTTCCATCATTAGAGTATAGAATTAAAGTCCCCAGAGTAAAACTGAGGGACCTTCAAGTAGGGATATTAGATACGTGTTATCTTATTGAACATGCCAATGGATCATTAGCACTTCTGGAGCACTGAGTTAGGAAAGATTTTGAGGTCAAGTCTGGGCTCAGTAGGCAAGAGGAGTGTGACTGATAGCACTACCTGCTATGGGTACAGGGGAGGACAGTGGCAGCACGTGACTATGTAGCTGCCAACTCTATCTTCATGATTCCTAATCTGCCACACGAATTTAGTTTCATGGCCCTGGAGTGGGGGTTGGGGAAGAAGAGTATATGAACCCGTTAGTGCTTTGTTTACAAAACCCATGCCATAAATGAACTTATCAGCCTGGTTAGCAGCAGGCAGCCTTGGAGAAGAGGACTCTGTTCAGGTGAGCACAGGGTCCTGAAGAACACAGGTCCCTGGCCAGTGAAGGCATGTCACAGAGGAGAGAGAGAGAGACAGCAGTGTCACATGTGCAATGTCACAGAGGAGAGAGAGAGAGACACCAGTGTCACCTGTGCAGAGCTCGGAGCTTGGTGGGCACAGGGGGGTTACAGAAGTAGTGTTGCAGTGGCAGAAAGAAACTTACCCTCTCTCCAAATCTGTCCCAGGAATGAACACACACGTATGCACACATGCACACGCACACAGATATACATGTATGCATGCACATGCACACACACACAGACACACACATGCACAGGCCACATACACCCTGATTGTGGACGGCACTTTGCCTGGCTTCCTGGTGCCCACTAGAGACTAGGACTTCCCCTTCCTGCATCTGACCCAGCAGGAAAAGGAAAGTATGTTCTAGCTGTCAGGAAATCCAGACCACCTGCCACTTCCAGGCCTGCAGAGGGGTGAGGGCCAGTGAAGGTGAAGCCACAGATTGTGTCTTTGGGGCCTTGTCCACCCCAAGCCCTCTATCAGTGCTTGTTGTGCAACCATGGCCAGAGGGACCCTTCCAAGACCTGTGAGATCCCGTCACCCCTCAGCTCCATCCCCTGTATCAATGAGTTTTCCAACCCATCAAAGCCAAGGCCAAACTCCTCATTGCAAGGCCCTCCATAATCTCACCCCATTCACTCTGCCCCATTAATTTCTACCCTCTCCTCCTCCTCTCCTCTAGCCACACTGACCCTCTCGCTGTCCTTCCAACATCAGACTCGTTCTCTGCTCAGCATCTTTGCCGTGGCTGTTCCCTCTTCCTGGAATGCTCTCCCTCCCATACCTGCAAGGCTGTCTCCCTCCAGTCTTAGAATCTCTGTTTCAATGCCATCTTGTCCATCACCAGGCCACCAAACACCCCAGGGATCCCTTCCTGTGCTCCATTTTTCCTCATAGCATTTATCACAAACCATGACATTTATTTGTTTATTGTCACATGGCTGATATTTAGAATATTCCTATAGTCTCTAAGTGCCACGGGACTCTGCTGTGTCCTCACTTCTGTATCCTCAGTGCCTTGAATGAAGGTCCAGCTTGTAGATACTGGTTGACTGAACAGTTAGAGACCAGGACCTTCATTTGTCTGGGACAGTCTCTCCCCTCAGTGAGGAAAAGGAGAAAGGAAATAATGATGAGCGCTGATATATTCCAGGCACGATCCTAGGCATCTAACCATGAGTTTTACATTAATCAATTAAATCTCACACCAACCCCGTGAGACAGATACAATCACACCTCTGGGAGATTAAATAGTTTCCCCAAATCACTCAGCTGGGGACACATTAGCTGGACACATGACCACATAGCTTGGGGTGCCGGGGTGATGTGTTCTCTTCCCTCCCTAGATCAGTTTTTCATAAGAAGGACTCATTGGGGAGAAGGGAAGATTCCTTTTAGAGAAGAGGGTCTCCGCTTCCTGCCCTAGGTCCCATTGCCTCTGCCTTTGGGTTCCAGCAGGGAGACGCAATGGAAGGGAAAGCCAGCTGCCTGCATTCCATCCTGCAGCCAAAGTGAGGTGCCCAGTGAGGGGGTGGTGGGGGCCCAGGGGAAGGTGGGACTAGTCCTAGACAGAGCCCCAACCTCACTGGGGACAGGATTAGTGAAATCTGGCCACAAGGAAGAGGCATTAAATTACAAAGTGCTGGTTTCGTCTCCAGAGACCAGTTGGCGTTTGCTTCTGACCAAACCGAACCAACCACAGAGTGGATTTCCTAAAAATGATGTCAGTCAAGTCCATCTCTCTGACCTCGGCTCCTGACAAGATCTCTGGCCGCCTCCTTTTATGGTAGATGGGTTTCATGTTTGGGAGAAGTACTTTTCTCAGAGATTGATGACTTCCAAATACCAACAAGATAAAATAAAGTTGTTTTGATGGGAATGAACAGGCTGATTGCAGAGATGTTGGGAGCCTGGTTGGGCAGCTTGCCACTGTTCTGCCCTTGATATTGATGACAGAGGGGGAAAAAACCACAATTCCTGGGCTGCTCTCCTGTGGGCCGTGGCCAAAGTTACGTCAACTGTTGCTCCCTTTCTCAGAATCTTGTGTGTCTTTCAAAAAAAGCATCAGTCAGTCTCAAGAAGGGACGGAAACCATAGCATCAAGCCAGAGCATCACTTGGGGCTCACAGTTCTCAAAGCCACTCCACTCCCTACAGGTTAAGGTGGAGGCCAGGTAGGGCAGTCCTGGTCCCAGGTGCTGAGGGCTGCTGGCCAGTGTATGGCTAAGGCCATTCAACAGCTCAGCGGGGAGAGTTCGCTCCAGCTTAAGGAGCGTCTGCTGTGCTGTTCCATTTCCCTGCCTCTCCTCCTCCTCCCATATAGCTTCCCAGGGATCTTGGGAGAAAGTCCAAAATGTTCCATGTGGCCCCATGGCCCCTCAGCCTCTGCCTAGCCTTGTCTCTTGTGAGTTTTCCTCTAGGTCCCTTTTCTGCTCCTCCAGATGCACGTTGCTTCCTCCGCCTCATGGCCTCTGCATGTGCCATTTCCTCTGCCTGAGCCTCTCTGATGAGCTTCCCATCACCTTTAAACCCCAGCATAAATGGAAATCCTCCCCTGGCCACCCCTGGGAAGCTTCCCTGATACCTTGATTACATCAGATCTTGCTTAATGATCTCATCACCCCTGTGCCCTACTAATGGGTGACTGGTGACCTCTCCTTTTCTTCTCACAGTTAGTAATTCTACTCCATGGATGTGACTGTCTGATTACTCCTGTCTCCCGCATCAGGACGCAGGCTCCATGAGGGCAGGATGGGGTCTGTTTGCTACTCATTGTTGGGTCTAGCACTTAGCACAGGGGATAAGTGGAGGGCAAGACAAGAAGAGAGATGGGTCCTATCATCTTGGGAGAGTGGCTCACAGGAAGCACGTGGAGTGCAAGTGTGCCCTGCAAGCAGACGCCATGGTTGTTAGAGAGAAGGACCCTGTGGGCTGGGTGCTCAGGAAGCTTCTGGAGGTGTGATTCTGGCCTTGAAGGGCCATGTGGAGGAATAGGTGAAGTGGCCCAAAGGTGCTAGGCAGGCTTTCCTGGTGCAAATGTGGAGCCAGGGAAAAGAAGAGAACAGCCTACCTGGGTGGAGGCGTCAGGAATTGCCTGGCTCCTCCTGCCATCCTGCCAGGCTCCTTGAGAGTCAGGCCAGACATGAAGAGAGGATGGGCTTTCAGTTCTGGGAGGACTTGGTTAGAAGCCTGGCTCTAGCACTCATTCATAAGTGGGTGACCCTGGGGAGTTACTCTCCCTTTCTGGTTTTCAGTTTACTCATCTATAAAACAGGAATAAAAACATCTATCTGGAAAAGTGGTTGGTAAGACTAAAGGGAATAGCAAACCTCTAGCACTGCCTGGTGCAGGAAAGGTACTCAATACATCTTGGTTGAATTGAACTGGATCAAGATGCCCTGTTCCCTGAGCTGGCCTCAGTGCTTTTGCCCATGCTGTTCACCATGCCTGGAAGGCCTTTCTTCCCTTCGTCCTACACTTTCAAGGCCCACCTCTGATGACAACTCTGCTGCAAAGTGGTCCTTCCTCTGGGGCCCTCAGCATGGGCTGCTCATAGCTCTGTCACTCCCTGCCTTGCATAACAGCTGCCTTCCCTTCTGCCTTGCTCTTAGGTTATATGCTATTCAAGGCCACATCCATGAATGGCTTTTATCTTTGCCCAGTGCCCAAAAGATGCAGATAGACTTGCCTACCGGATTTCTCACCTTCTGAGAATCTGTTCTCAGAATCAGTACCTGTTGGCTCCTCCTGCCTTAGTTTACCTCCTAGCTCCCTGACTTAGGTACTAATAGTAGATACTGATAGGTAGTACTGATACTCTACCTATCAGTACTACCTGATTAGGTAGGTACTGATAGTCCCCTACCACTTAGATAACAATAATAAAAATAATTGTGTACATGCACAAAGCTCTTACTATGTACCAAGCTCTAGTCTGAATGTATGTAATGCTTATAACAATGTTTTGGAGTAAGTATATTATCATTCTCATTTTAAAGATAAGAAAACTGAGGCACAAAGAAAGTCAGCAACTGGCCAAGGTCATACAGCTAGGAAGCGGCCGGGATGACTTTGAGGCCTCACGGGTCCCGTGCCATCCAGCCCATCACCATCAAGTCTTCCTCTGCCCTTTCAGCCACCACCTACTGTCATCAGTCACTTGAATCCTCCCTGGAGTGGCCTCAGCCAGGCTTGTCTCCTCCTACACACCTCTTCTTCTTCAGACTCATCTATCCCAGTCACATGCTCTAAGATCCTGCTCAATACAGAACTGACTGGTGACTCCTTGATCACAACAAGGGGAACACAGCAGAGCTGGTATACCAGAAGGATGGGACCAGAGTCCCAAGGGCCTTGAAAGTCTGGATGAAGCACCAGGTTGGAGCTGACGGCCAGAGGAAGCCGCTCTGTGGAACCTAAGCGTGAACACCTCCCAGAAGCCTCTCCGCAGCCCTGCCCCAGGCCTCCACTGGTTCTTTGGGCTCTGCTCCATGTTGCAGATGCACCTGTGTAAGCAAGAGCTCTCATTTTCCTTGGATGGAGGGTGCTGGGATGGGCTGAGGGAGGCGGGGTTTATCACTAAGAATCTCTGGTATTATCTCACTCTTCCCAGTTTTACTTGGGCCCCAAGAATCTTCACGTCTAAAAGCAAATCACAGACAGGGAGAGGAGGAGGGAAAAAAGACCATAAGCTGGCCTAAGCAAAAAGATATGGCAAAGTGAACCTCTTGCTGCTATGGGGGAAAAAACAACCCATTCGAAAGTGAAGAAGTAATGAGCTTCAGATGGCTGGCTGTTTCGTATCCTCTGCATTGCTGCCCCTTTTGCCCTGGCGAGCAGGGAACATGTGAGGGTTCTTGCTCTGCTGCCAGCCAGCCTTCCCTTCTGCCCAAGGCCATCATTTCAAAGAGGCATCTAGGAAGGCAATGCTAGATTTGGGAGCATTGCTGGAGGCCCAAGGACCCTAGTCTAGGCTCCTGTAGTAGGCACTAGTGCGATAGAGCAAGGGAGGGGTGAGGGGATGTGGTCCCTAAATCAGAGAAGCTTCTAGCTAGTTGAGGGAAGAAGGCCTTCATTGCAGAAGAGCTTGGGGAGCCCTCTGACTCTGGGGAGAAGCAGGGATACTGCCCTTGGGGACCTGCTGCTCTCATAGGAGACCTAGTAACTCTGCCCTCACCCTGGGAAGCCCCCAGGCAGGTGGACAGTGTGCGGTTCCACCCCCATGGGCAGCTGCATGGCCAACAGGGAACTCACCGTGGACTGTGAGCATCCCATGGGCAGCAACTCTGCCTGCATTGCCACGTGGAGGGTGTGGAGTGAATATTTAAGTAATAGGATTAGACATGTACACTGAGCAGAGCTGATTCCACACAATCTTCTCCCCATCTAAGACTGAGCAATGTGAGGAGAACTGGATTCTATTTATCCCTTTATCCCACCATAAGGCCTGGTGCTCAGAAAAATGTGTTGAGTTAAAGTAGAAATTTCAGCTCTAACAACAACAACAAATTATCAACAACAACAACCCTGGAGAGGCCTCACCCAGGCTTATCCCCCTCCCACACACTCCTTCTTCAAGACTCACCCATCCTGGGCCCATGCCCTCTGCTCACTACAGAACTGATTGGTGGCTCCCTGATCACAACAGGCAGAGCACAGGAGACCAGGTATGCCAGAAGGACAGAGCCAGAGTCCCAGGGGCTTAAAAGTCTGGATGAAGCAGCAGATGGGAGCCGATGGCCAGAGGAAGCCGCTCTGTGGCAAAAGAGAGGAACTGGAGGCACAGCAATCCCGTAACTTGTCCCAAGTCACACATCTAGTGGGTGGCAGAGCTGGGATACAAAAACAAGTGGTCCTGCTCCAGCTTGCATCATTAGTCTCAATTCTTCACTTCTCTATATGCACACCCATTACCATGGGACTTTGTAATTCCTGCCTCTAAAAGAGGAGAGTATATTTCCCCCAACCTTGACTTTGGACTAGGCCATCTGAGCAGAAATAATGTGTGCCAATTCCCAGCCTGGGCCTTAGGATGCCTTGTCTATTTCTGCTTGCTGGCACTTCTGGCAGCAACGTGAGATGGCTAGTCCACTGACCCCAGGAAAAGAGTGAGAGATATTCGGAGCAGAGCTGCCCCAGCTGAGTTGCCCCAGCCCAACCTAGCTGAGGTCAGCACTTCCAAACTCACAAGCAAGCCCAGTGAGCCCAGCAGAGCCACTCAGTTGAGCTTAGCTTGGACCAGTTCACTCCCCCACCCTCAGCTGACCCCAGATATGTGAACTAAACAATTATTATTGTGTGCCACTGAGATCTGGGGGGATTATTTTTTACAGGACATTATTATAGCAATTGATAATTAATGCAGCTTAGCTCTTAAGTGATGGACCATCAGGGAGGAGGAGGAACAATTTCACAGAGTGATTGGACAGACAAGGAGAAGAGGAGCTGAGGATCTCCGGGGACTCGTGGTTTCTGGGGTAGTACCCCAATCATTTCCTACTCAAGATCTCATCAGGAAGTCCCAACATTAGGCAGAGCTGGGCCCGGGCCTACCCTGTCAGGGAGAAGTGTGGCCTAACAAGTAAATCATGGCCTCTTCCTGCCTCAGCCATGCACCGGGCCTGATGGCTGGGTTGTCCTGAATCACTCAGGGAATGGCAGACGCAGACCCACAGCCAGCCAGGCACCCAACACGGATTCTGGGCTCTGGAGCAGCTCTGTGCAGAACGGAGCCTCCAGAGCATGAGGCCTCCTTCATCTCATTTTCTCTCTTTCCAGTTGCTAGGGGACATGACACGAACTCCCCATTAGACAAGCTACCATTGGGTCAAAGGTGGTGTATAGCAAATATGTTATTAGGGAGGGGGAACTTATTCTTTTTTTTTTTTTTTTTTTGAGACAGAGTCTCGTTCTGTCGCCCAGACTGCAGTACAATGGTGTAATCTCGGCTCACTGCAACCTCCGCCTCCCAGGTTCAAGCAATTCTCCTGCCTCAGCCTTCCAAGTAGCTGGGACTACAGGCATGTGCTACCACGCCTGGCTAATTTTTGTATTTTTAGTAGAGACAGGGTTTCATCATATTGGCCAGGCTAGTCTTGAACTCCTGACCTCAAGTGATCTACCTGCCTCGGCCTCCCAAAGTGCTGGGATTACAGACGTGAGCCACTGGCACCCAGCCAGGATTTTATCTTTAAGAACAAGCAGGAATTTTCCAGATCAAATAATCTATTAGCCTCCAAACTTTGTTTATCTACAGTGAATCCCACATTTTTTGAACAAAATATATACATGAAAAGTAGACACAAGAAGTGGATGTTGGGGTTAGGACTAGGGGGTAGGGAGGAATTTCCCACCCTCAGTAGCAGACCTAAGATGCCTCACTGAAACCTTAGGGTTTCCTGGAACACAGCTCTGTCAACTTTAAAAAGCTTGTTGCTATAAGTGAGAAGACTAAGGCCCAGAGCGGGGTAGAAATGTGTCCAAGGTCAACAGCCTCTCTTCATACTTATCTATGTTCACCACCACTCCTTCTGTGTTAGTCCCCTCTATGGCCCTTCAGTTCAATAAACCTCTATTTGGGGTCTATGGAGCTCCAGGTTCCATGGTAAGAAGTGAGGACACCAAGCTGGCTGAGACATGACTTATGGTGTTCAGAGCTTACAGCCCCACTGGGCAGGCAACAGACATGTTTATAAGTCAACAGAGCCTGAAGTGAAGCCAAGAGAAGTTTGGTCTGGGGTGGGGTGATCTGAGTTCTAATCTCGGCTTTGTCATTAACTCGGCTGGATGTCCATTGAGAGACCCGATGCTTCTCTGGGCCTCAGCTTTCCCATCTGTAAAATGAGAGGCTCCTGCTTTGTAACATCGAAGACCCAAAACGGCACAAGTCAGTGAGGTTCCCTTGGGCAGATGCCAGCTGACTTCCAGTTGTCGGCACTCTAGCATCTGTCTTGAGTCTCAGCAAACAATTTAGAATTGGAAACCAGGCAGTGTGGAGGAATGCAAACTCATCTTAATGTTGGCCGGAGCCAAGTGCATTTAGGAAGGGAAATCTCCAGGCAAAAACGATAATATTTTGCATTCCCAAGCCAAGGAAAGAACGAAAGAAAATCACCATCAAATGTTTGGCATTGTCCAGGGCCCAGCTCTCTCTCTCCCTTTGCCTGCACCATGGAGACTTGGCTGGGCCCTCCTGCCCTGGCTGGGGCTTGTGGACACACCCAGATGTCAGAAAGACAGAGGCCTTGGTGGGGGTCCAGGAGATGTGGTCACCTTTCCACAGAAAGCACAGCCTAGCCCCAGAGCTGGACTGTGCTGCTGAAACCTCGATGAGGAGACTTAGGGCAAGTGGGCAGGAGGGCAACATGGCTGCCATCAGACCCCCTCTTAATTGAAAACTTGCGGACACCAGGCAGGGAGCACCAGCTCCTTTGAGGCATGACCGTGGCCTTGGAATGACAGAGGCTTCTCAGTCTCCCTGAGGTCTTCTAGGAATGGTCCCTGGGGGGACGGGGCTGGAGGGCAGAACGCTAAGGTCAAAGGCCACAGGATGAACTTCTGACTTTAGGACAGCTGGTTCCAGGACTCAGCAAAGGGGACATGGGAGTATAACAGCCCCTCCTGAGTGCTGAGACCACTGTGGTGAGAACTAGTTTGGACATCAGAAGACCTGGTTTCTCGACTGGCTATGTGACCTGAAACAAATACCTTCCCTCTCTGGACCTGTCTCCTCTTCTAGAAAATGAGGAAGTAGGGCCAGGTGGTCTAAAAACATTTCCAGTACTGAGGTTCTGAGACTGTGCGTTCCTCCTCCTCTGGACTTATTTCCAAATCCATCTCCCCTCAGAGGGGAGGAGCAGGCAGACTGGCACCGGGGGCACTCCCGTGGGCAGGCCAACGGCCAGTGCCTCCGCAAGTATCTATCAGATTGGCTTTTGGGACTGAGGTCATTCCCTCCTTCCCCTTTAGCACTTGGGTCCAAACAAGTGTCCCTCAGCCTCAAGCCCCCCATGAAAGTGAGCTGTAACCCCTCTCCCCACGGCTTAGCACCCAGCCGGGCCTGCCCTGCTGCTACAGTTGCAGGCTGCCACTGGGGCCGGCCTGGTGATGCCAAGCCAGTTCTTACCACCCTGATACCCTCCTGTGCTCTAGAGAAAACTTAACCAAACTTGGGTCTTTCCAGGAGAGGGATGCATCCCTCCTCTTTACTCTTGCAAAAGACCCCCCTGTTTTCTAGCTTCTCTGATCAACTCGTCAGCGTCTTACTTCTCTACCACCCCTGGGTGGACTGCTTGTCTCTCTGCTAACTGGGCCTTATCCCCCTGCCTTTTTTCTGAAGGAAGCGCTATGGAGTCTCTCCTATTCCTTATTCCTCCAACTATAATATCACCGCCAGCCACTGGCCTTCCTCATCTCTGGATGTGTCTCTTGGCTTCCCCAGCCTTTGTGCAGGTCAGAACGCAGCTCACTGGAGAAGACGGGGAGGAATAATGGGAGGAAGAAATTGTGTCTTCTGATGGAGTCTAGAGAAAGGGGAGGGGTTCAAGGGATAGAGGGTGCTGTCCATTTGAAGGCTGGATAGAGAGACTGGCCACAGAAGGGAAAGGAGAAGGATTTCAGCAGCATGGGGGGCTTCTGTGGAAAAGCATCATCTGTCCCCATGGTATGAGCACACCCCTCATTTCTTAGCGGAATCTCTGGGGGAGATTATCTCATTTGGGAAACAGCACATCCCCAGTCCACACCCACTGCTGCTTCCGGCAGGGAGCGGCTCTGAGCACGCCAGTGGTTTGAGGCAAGGCCTGTGTCATGGAGCTGCAGCCACAGTGTCCACCTTCCCCGGGAGGAGGAGCCCTAGATAGGGATGTGCTCACATGCCCTCTCGAATGTTAAGCATGTGAAAAAGAACACACCAGGAAGCAGAGAGCTCTCTCATGTGTGTCATGAGGGGCTGGGAGCCATCACTAGGTGATTTCCAGGGTCCGTTTCAGCTGAGAGTCTTGAAGATTCAGCTGGCCTTGATGTGGATGCTCAGAAAGAGTGAAGCAGGTGCTGCCTGCCGCCAGGGGTGAGCTTATCAGATGAACTTGATATTCATCCAAGAAGGGCCTAAGTAGAGGGATGCAGGGCAGCCTGCCATTCACCCACTGTCCTCTGTCAATTCCACCTCCCCTTTCAGCCAGGCCCTGGCACATCCTCATCACACACACTGGGTGCCTGCAACCTTGGAGCACCCTGACCCTGGCCTGCCTCCCTCTCTTCTACTTCAGTCTTGTCATCTCATCAAAAGCCTTGCCTGTTATCTGTCCCATCCCCTCAATGTCCTGTTCTATGGTAGATAAACTAATGCTTGTTAACAAGTGACTTATCACAACAGCCTCCCCTCAGCCATCAAAAGCATTTGCAGCTCTATATGAGGAAGAATTCTCCAAATCAGAAAAAAAAAATCAATCTTGGGCTGGGCAGCCTGTGGAGGAGTGAGGGTCCCTTCCCTGGGGTTGCAGAGGAGAACAAATGTCGGCTAGGGCAGGTGGCATGTAGGCTGAAACAGAGACTCACAGAAGCATCCGGAGACAGGGAGACAGAGAACGAGCAAGGGCTGGTGAGAGCCTCGGCCGTCCTTTGTATCTTTTTCTGAGAACTCAGGAGTTTGCCAATGGGCTGGTTAAGCAGATGTCAAGCTCAAGGAAAACAGGCCTAAAACTTTAAAGCAGCAAACAGCACATTGAGATTGACTGTAATTAACATTGTTTTTCCTCCGAGCCCTGGACAGCCATCTCATGCCTTCAGAGAATACATGGATCATCTTCTTCAAGAACAAGGGTCATGGCTGGGTGCGGTGGCTCACACCCATAATCCTAGCACGTTGGGAGGCAGATTGCCTGAGCTCAGGAGTTCGAGACCAGCCTGGGCAACATGGTGAAGCCCCGTCTCTACTAAAATACAAAAAATTAGCTGGGCCTAGTGGCAGCCATCTGTAATCCCACCTACTCGGGAGGCTGAGGTAGGAGAATTGCTTGAACCCAGGAGGCAGAGGTTGCAGTAAGCCAAGATCGCACCACTGCACTCCAACCCGGGTGACATATGGAGACCCCATCTCCGTAAAAAACAAAAACAAGGGTCACAGTTTTATGAAAACTAGTGTATTTTTCCATCTTACATCATTTATCATTTTCTCTGTGTAGGAAAAGTGATCAAAACGGACCTCCTCTTTTTTTTTTGAGACAGAGTCTTGCTCTGTCTGAGCGAGTGTGTGGGGCCTTGGCCTCAACATGGCCCGAGCTCCTGAGGACCCCATATTTCACCCCACCCAGCCCAGGCCTGCCCTTTGAGCCCCACAATCAATTTCCTGGCTGCTTATAGGACATTTCACTTGGATGTCTCATAGCATCTCACATTTCACATGCTGAAAAAGGAACCCAGGTTTTCGCTTCTTAAATGGTTTTGTCCCCGTTGCAGGAAATGGCATTACCACCCACCAGATGGCTCAAGCCAGAAGCTTGGAAGTCATTCCTTATGATTTTCCTTCACTTCCCATCAGCAAATCCTGCAAGTTCTAGCCCTCCATTCCTCTCCAATGTGCCCACTCCTCTCTGTCTCTTCTGCCATACTTGGACTAAGCCATCCTCTTCATTTTGTATTTGGACTTGCACTAGAGTTTTCCAACTGGTCCCTCTTTCCAATTTTGCTCAGCTTCAAGCTATGCTCTTTGCAGCAGCCACAGTGATCTTTCAACAGTGTGAACTAGATCCTGGCTCTGCTTAAAGCCCCCAAGAGTCCCTCCATTGCATTTAGAATAGATTCTAGACCCTTCCCAGGGCCCACCAGGCCCTGCGGATTTGCTTTCTCACTTACTACCTTCCAGCTTCACCGTCTTCCTCTCTGTTCCTCAGATACACCAAGCTGTTTCCCACTTTGAGATCTTTGCATTTGCAGTCCCCTTTTTCTGGAACATTCTTCCCCAAGAACTTTGCTCAGCTGGCTCCTTCTCAACCTCCAGTTTTAACGCCATGGCCTCTGAGAAAGGAGAATCCATTGCTATGGAGAATCTGTTCTTCTCCCTCACAACATCTTCTTTATGTATTTTACAATTAAAAATAATTACAGGTGGTTATAAGAGCTGTTTGCCTACTTGGACACTGTCTCCTCTCCCACTGGAGTTTAAGTTCCACAAAGGAAGGGACTAATGTGTGCTGGAGTCTGCATACAAGAGCTGATTGTGTGCACTCTTCCCATTCAGTGATGTCATGTTGGCAGCTTGAAAACGACCATGGTCGGAGGATTTACATCATGGTAATTGGCAAATACTACAAATAAGAATGATAGGAATTCTTTCTATCCCATCCCAAGAGCCAGAATCAGTGTGTCTGTCTCCCCACTTTATCCTTAGCATCTAGAACAATGCCTAGCTCACAATAGGTGATCTATATACATTTGTTAAATGAGACGGAAAAAATGAATAGAAGTATTCAGGCTTCTAAGACACTAACCTGCCAATAAGGGGTTAAAGGGGAAAGTGATAGAGCTTCAGGGAGGGAAGGAACTTAGAGTACTGGATTTGGCTTCAGAAATCCTGGTTCTATTGCCAGTATGGTTTCTAAATTGCTTTGCGACTTTGGACCAGTTTCTTACTTCACATGGCCCTCAGTTGCCTTATCTGTGAAAGGCACACACAGGACTCGATGCTTTAAGTCCCTGTGTAGGATTTTTAAAAGCCTATTTATGTACACCTTTATCACTTTCTTTACCCGCCCCCCCCACCCCCTTCCTGAGGTCACTTTACTACACAACTGCAGAGGATGCTGTTTACACTGTAGTTGATGTAAATCATGTAGTGCACAGCCGGTACAGCTGTACGTGGCGGCCCTGCCCACACTGATTCTGGCTTCAGGCCATTTCAACTGGAGCTGAATTGCACAGTGAGTCCCTCCCTTTCCTGGCATACTAACCATCTCAAAGAGCTCAGACAGTTTGGTTTTGGTTTTCCAACTCCTAAGCTTGTCTCCTGCTTGTCATGGGTGTGTGGATCAAGAGCCCTGTGCATGTGGGATGAGCCCCAGCCCAGAGAGTGTTTGAGCAAAATAAGAGCAAGACAAGGCTCAGGATATGCAATTTGTGGCAGGGCTTTCCCTCAGACGAGAGGAAGTAGGGTGAAGAGGACTCAGAGAACTACTGGGCCAGTCTGCCCTGCTCTTTGAATGCAAACTAAAAAAAGGAATTGTGGGGGCCCTTCCCTTCTAAGCCTGCAGGGCCCGCCCTCCAGTGGATATACCCACACCCATCTGAAAAGTTCTCTGGCTGCATGGAATTTAACATAGATCCACCAGATGCCATTGTCTAGGCTTGGTGGGGATGGCGGACTTTGGGGAGTGGAAGTGTTTTTGTTCTCTGAGGGTTATGCAGAGGTCTTTTTGGTTTTCAGTACAGGCCAATTTTTCATGGTTGCAAAACCATCTCAAATGTCTCCTGCTACTTTTAGGTCCTTAAAGGAGTCAAGGGCTCATGACTCCATCTGCCTTTGCTAGAAAATGAAGGACTACCATGCAAAGTGGTGAGCCCCCATCACTGGAGGGATGCAAGCCTAGGGTGGCCATTTGTTTGGGATGTTCAGGCTCTGTTAAGGGCCCTCCCAGGCAGACCCTTGGTGCTGAGGCCTCTCAGGGAGCCCCTGAGGCCCAGGACCCTTCATGAACCTGTGGATGAGGAAGGGCCAACCCCGCACTGAGTGTACCCATTGTTTGGAAATAGAGTCCCTGTTGTCAACTTCTTTCTCCTGTTACATCTGGGTTTACAATCAGGATTGAGGTTCTGGCTCAGGAAATGTTCATGGCAGCATGGAAGCATAGCCCCTAAAGGGCTTTTAGAAACATGAAGGCCAAACATTTATTTTAGAAGAGATCGAATGGAAGTCTTGAGAGGTTTGGATTCTGGCTCTCTTGTTTAGCAGCAGATGTATGACCTTGGGCAAGACACTTGACCTCTCAGAATTGCAGTTTCTGGAGTCAGACTGCCTGGCTTCAAACGCCAGGCTGTGACTTTATCATCCGGGTGATCTTGGCTAAGTTACTTAACTTCTATGTTAGCTAGTATTACTGTTGCCATTGAGTGTCGAGACCAGTGTTGAAACCTTATGTCAGTGGAACAGGCTCCTAATATGGACTTTGTTAGGCTCAGACTCAGTCTCTCCACCTGTGCAATGGGTTTCATGTCATCTCCCAAGCCACCAGGACAGATTCTGGTTTGGTGGTTCCCAGGGATTGGACTGTAATCTGGGGTCTATGTTCAGCTCCCACCATCTTTTCTGGGCACTCCCAGCTCCTTCTCGGGTGCTAAACAACATGGCCACATTCTGTGGCATATAGATGATGTCTGAATCACTACCCTTTTGTGGGAAATGAGGCATTTAAAATTTCTGCTGCATGCCCCCCGCCCCCTTGTTTCCTAGGAAGTCCCATTATATAACTAGGTTTTCACTGTGTAAAAACAAGGCTATTCCCCTGTCTCCTTGTGTCATCTCAGAGTCATAGTAAATAGTGATGAATAGCATGGGGCCAGCTGGGCTGACCTGGACTGCCTGCTGTGAGCCAATTTACTCCTTTCTAAGGTTCCCCTCCCTTCCAGAGCCCTTCCTCCCTTCAGCAGCCTTCCTTGCTCTGCCCATTTGTAAGCGATGCTCAATGGCCACCAACCTCTTCTTGTCTGGAAAGAAAGCCTTTGATAACAAGTGGACAGGGAAAAGTCAGGACTGAATGTATACCTACCTAGTAGCCTGGGGTCGTAAGAAGGAGGACTGGCTTATCTAAAAGGAGTGATTGATTAGTAAATGGGATTTCTAGCAACTGTGACAGGCTGGTGGGGAGATTTTAACTGATTGATTGATTCATTCTTGAACTATTTATCACTTGTGTACTCTGCCCAAGCACTGTTCTGGGCCCTGGGATGCATAAGTAAACTCAAAAGACAAAAATCTTTGCTCTCAGGATTACATTCCATCGGAGCAGGCAATATACAACATGAATAAATAAAACAGGTAATAATGTGAGATAATATTAAAAGCCTCAGAGAGACTAAAGCAGGGAAGGGGGATAGGAGGGGAGTTTATGCATGTGAATGCATGCAGGGGGGTTGAATTTTAGGTAGGAGCCCGAGGCAAGGCCTCAATGGGAGAAGCATATTGGAGTAAAGGCCTGCAGGAAGTGAGAGAGGTTCTTGGGGAAGAGCATTCGAAGCAGAAGAAACAGCAAGTGCAAAGTCCAAGGTGCCTGATGTGTTTGAAGAACAGCCCGGAGGCCCCAGGGGTGGAGCGGAGTGAGCCAGTGGGGAAGGCACAGAGGATGAAGTCAGAAATGCAGGGGAGACAGATCACACGGGACCTCTTACTCAGAGTAAGCGGGGAGCCCTGGAGGGTTTGGAGCGGAGCAGGGACATGACATGATGTGACCTACATTCTGGTGGCAGTCCTCTGGCTGCTGGGTGGGAAAGCCTCAAGGTACAAGGGCAGATGCAAGGAGGCCAGTGAGGGGGCTGTGGCCACAGGCCATGGGAGCTTTTCTGTCCCCTGACCCCTCATGTAACCTGCCTTCTGGTCTTCCTCTTTTGGGCTGAGCAGAGTGGGGAAGATAGATGGGAGATCAGAGCCTTCACACAAAGGTGATGTGGGGCCAGCCTGGGTGGGGGGTGGGGGTGAGGGGCTGGGTTTCAGATGGGCTAGAATGCAGACAGATCTACGCTGAAAAGAGAGGACATTATGTAGCCCAGAAATATGTACAATTATTATTATGTGTTTATTAAAAATTTTTTAAAAGAGAGTTAAGAGTGGTGATACTCTCGGTGGCAACTGGGACATGTTCAGGACGATGGTAGGGCCTGCTGGCAAGCCTGCCAGTGCCTTTGCCCCTGGCTGGCTTCACCATCAGCAGCAAGCACATTCCACAGCTGATGTTTGGCTTGTGGTCTGGCCTGGCCCTCTGGTTGGTTTCTTCTGTTCTAAAAGGCTTTTAAAGTCAGAATTTGAATTCTCTTTAAGTTTGGGGCATGAGTCACTGCTTCCGGGCCTGAAAAGGGGTGGAGGGATAGAGGCTGTGTGCCGTGGGGCACTCCCTCTCACTCAGGCCTGCACCACTGAGGCACGTCTGTGTGAAAGCTCCCAGTCAAACCACTCCAAGTCCGACTACTCACTTGCACGCTCCCAAGCAACATTCTCCACTGCCTGAGGGCCACCTCCACCTGCCCACGAGCACTGCAAAGTCAACGTTCAGGCCTGACTCAACTTCCCCTGTCAAACCTCTCATCCTCTCATGCCTCTCTTCAGGTTGGTGACACCGTCCTTGGTCTCCCAGACACCTTTCCTTCTCTGGTGACCAGGCCCTGTTAAATTCTATCCCCCTGGGTTCACTCCTTTTGCATCTCACCACCTCATTTCACTCTGGTGTCCCCTTGCTGGGTCGCTGCAGTAGCCATCTTATCATTCTACCTGCTCCCCATCGTAGCCCTGCTGTATCCAGCCTCCCCCTCCCACCTGAGGAAGTTCCTCCAAGCACAGATAGAACATGTCACTGCTCTCCCTCAAAAACCTTCCATGGCTCCCATCTGCTAAATCCAAATGCCTTAGTTGGCTTTCGGTTTCCTCTCAGAGGCCTCAGCCCACTGTTCTGTTCTTGCCATTCCTCACAGCACACACTCCGGCATCCTGCCCACCAAACCTCAGGCAGTTTACCCAGGTGAACTCTCTCCCTAACCCTCTTGCTGCCAGACCCAGTCCTTCTTGCATTTACAAATAATCTCTCTCCCACCTCTCAAATCCCAGAGTCCTTTATCTGTAGCTGGCTTACAGTCATCACTTCCTCCCTTGCATTGTAGTTATTTATCCAAAAATCTCTCTCCTGCTAAACCACAAGCTCCTTGAAAGGCAGGAGTTATCTCTTCCATCTTTTATCCCCTACAGCATCTCCCAGGGCCTGATTCACAAAGGCTATTGTGCTATTACCTCCTGGAGTGCATGTGCAAAGAAATTGAAGACATCTACCCTGCCCTTAAATAGCTTTCCATTTACCTGGACAGAGAGTTCTTTGGTTCATTCAACACATCTTAACTGAGCACCTGCTATGTCTGGCACTGTGCAAGACCCGGGGATACAGTGGCTAATTACAGATATGGTCCCTGTTCTCCTGGTGCTCCGTTTTCAGTAGGGGAGATGTCCAGGCAACTGGAATACTGTATGGCGGGGGAAGTACAGGACATCTTGGAATCACACAAGTGGGGCCCCACTTGACTGATTGAGGAGGTCAGGGGAGGTTTTCAGGAGGAAGTGGCAAGCAGAGACCTGAAGAATAAGTTGGGGGCAGCCAGGAGAAATGAGGCAGAGGGTAGAATCAGACATAGGCAACAACAGGAGTGAAGGCCAGGGACAGCTCAGTGTGTTTAAGAAACTAAGAAGCTCAGTCTCATTGGGGCTGCTGTTGGCGTGTGCAGGTGCCCAAACGTATGGCTCTGTTAGAGGTGAGTCCTGAATGCAGGCCAGGGCTGGCCATTCCTACCTGGTCTGGTTGGCTCTGTCAAAGAGTCTGGACTCAACCCACTGGTAGTAGAGAGCTACTGAGGATTTAAGGAGGAAAGTAAGACAACTCTGTTTGTTTTTGAGCCTCACTTTGACGGCTGTGGAGAAAGCTCTGGATGAATGGGGGCAAGAGGGACAATGAAACCTGAGCTGGGGACCTCAGGGAGGTCCTAGGTGTCCCCCTGCTTGTCCCACCCCGCAGGCCGGCCTCCTCCTTCTTGTTGATGGAGTATTCCTTCCTCACCCAGCTGGGCTTGGCGTTGTCGGTGTCCCATCCTGAGTCAGGTGCTTCCTTCACCTGAACCCTCACTTCAACTTCAGCAGAGCCCAAGATCACAGGGTCGGAATGACCCTAATGGACTTCGACTAACCCCTGCCAACACCTCTGAGAAACTCAGAGAACCCCCCGCCCCAGTGCTGGTGCATCTGTCTGTGGACAGCTCTGACTGGCATCCTCAGCCAAATCAATTTATCTATAGCTCCTCTTTGGTTTTTCTGGTCTCCCCCTTGGGGCCACACAGGGATCAAGTAGCTTATGCCTTGTAGGGGACACAGAGAGTATCACCAATGAATCACTCCACACCTACCAGCTCCAATCTGCAAAGTCCACCTTGCACTCAGCTTCTCAAACTCTCAAGCTGTGTCTCCAGCCCAACCCAGCTGTGAATCCTGTGGCACTGCAGGCTGGGCAGTTCCAGAAGGACTGAGAGTCAGGAGAACTGGTTAAATCTTGGCTTTACCACTGGTGTTGTGTGGCCCTAGGCAAGTCATTTTCCGTCCCTGGAGAGTGTTTGTTTTTTTTTTTGCTTGACTGGGGCTGGGTTTACATTATACCAGTGATCCTCCATCTCGGATGCCCGTTAGAATTATTGGACAGCTTCAAAAAATGTCCCTGCTGGGCCCCAATGTGGAGAGTGATGATGTGTTCTGGGGTGGAGTCTGCACGACAGCTTTCTTCTACATCATCGTTCTCACCCTCACCCAGGATGGAGGACCACTGGATCTGCTGGTCCCTGCCTTCCCTCCTAGTGCTGACCCTCTGCAATTCCGTGCCAGAATGAGATGCGAAGCCCATGTGGGTGGGTGAACAGGAGTCACCCCTTATTTAGAAGTGCTGACCCTGGAGGACTATGCCAATACAAATACTTGGGGCTGCAAAAAGCCCAGGAATATTAAGTCCCAGCTTCTCAAGTCTGCCAAGGTGGAAGCTCCAGAGCCCAATGTTGAAGATGCAGAGATCCCCTAAAAAGGTTCCCAAAGCAGTCTCGAGGCAATAACTGGAGACAGAAGTATCTTAATTCCATGGCTTAAAAATGACCTCACAGCTCTGGCGTGTGCCTTTAGAACTGCTCCACAGACACCCCTGCCCTCCGTGTACATCAGTGTTTGGAATGAGCCCTGCAGTCTGTGGGATCTGTGGGGTGCCTTCTCCATGTTTCTTGAGGCAGAGACCGCGCTTTATCTAATTTGGAATTCCCAGAACTTGGAGGTGCCTGGGGCTTAGTGGGTGCTCAGCACATGCTGGTGAAATGGACAGGCCACTTGGTTTTTTTCATCTGTAAAGTGGGATCATGGTGTCTTCCTTGCCAAACAACAGGCCCACGGGGAGAGCCATGTGAGCAGGGCCGGTTTGATGAGCGCTTGGCCTGTACAGTGAATGAGGGCTTCACGTTCAGAAAGGCCCTGCACTTGGTGAATGCCCCGCTGTGGCCATCTAGAAATTCTTAGTAATTTTAAAACAAGGGGTCTCACGTTTTCATTTTGCACTGGGTCCTTCAGATTAAGTAACTGGTCCTGCATGTGTCATATGTGGTTTGAATAAACTCAGAGAACCCTGTCTACAAACTATTGATGGGACTTTATTATGGCCACCAATCTCTGGACGCAGGGGCTATGAGTGCCAGGGAGAGAGCAATTCTAGGAGATGGAGAGGGAATGGAGACTGCTTTGTACCCTTCTGCCTGGAGGAGGTGGGGCAAGGGCTTCAGTTTCTCCATCCAGCTAATGGACACACCTGTCTCAGCAGGAACTCTGGCCTCACCTGGCCTGGCCTGACCGACAGAAGGAATATTGGGAGTGCTCTTTGCAGACTCTCTAGAGCTATGCCCACTTGCCCATTTCACAATTTTTCCATGGCCTTCCTGAGGCCCAGTCCTCTGATCTTCAGGGAAGAAACGGGCCCTGAAAATCCGCAGGGTCAGGATTTCTGGTTGTCTGGCCCAGCTGAGTGATGCTGCTGGGGGAAGAAAGCTGTCAGCCCCAGCTGCGCAGGCAGGAACCCCTTCTCTGTGTCATCCTGTTTGGAAGCCCGGAGTGCATTGCTATAGCAACTTGCCTAATTCACCCCACATGCCACGTGGAAAAACCTCTGCCCGCTTTAGAGCTGCATCACCCAAGCCACAAGCTGGGTTCTTCTATGTTATAGAACGAGGCTGCCCATCGCAACAAGGGCTGGGGTAGGGGGTATCTGACCAGTGATGGGGCAGGGCGCTAAGTGGTTGGACTACACCAGGTAGGTCTTCCTTCCTATTTCATCTGCTGGCTGGCCCTGGTGCCTGACATCCCACCATTAGCCCTTTATTCCTTGGGCTCAAGGCACAGCCAGTTGAAATGGAAATCCCTTTGGGTAGAACACATCATGTTGTCATCACTTATTAGTGCGGTTCAGCATGAGTTAACTCATTGGGCCTGATGCTCAGAGCAGGTTCTGATTAGCGGACTGGGAGCAGGCGGGGCAGACAGGAGAAGATCGCCAAACCTTGACCCTGAGAATGGGCTGGAATGACAGCCCCTGGGAAGTCAGTGTTCCAGAGCATTGGGCACCTGGGGGCAGGTGGCAGAGCCTGGTGGGCCCTGAGCTGGGTGGGGAGAGGGAGAGACGTTCTCACATAATAAAGCATCATAGGAGGACCACTTCTACCGAGTCAGCATCTTGTTGGAGGAGTCACTGTCTAGCTGGGCCTAGAAGCTGGTGCCCCTGTGGGGGTAGCTCTTTGCATACTGATCTCAATTCCCCAACAATTCCCCAATTCCTCCATTCCTCAGCTGTTGAAGACACCTCCTTTAACAAGGACAACTTACTGTCTTTCTGTGCCCTCAAGTTCTATTTCCTGAAGAGAGTATGGTGCATGGATTAAAAGCAGTGGCCCTTGTAATCCCAGCACTTTGGGAGGCCAAAGCAGGCAGATCACCTGAGGTTGGGAGTTCAAGACCAGCCTGGTCAACATGGCGAAAACCCATCTCTCCTAAAAATACAAAAATTAGCTGGGTATGGTAGCCCAGGCCTGTAATCCCAGCTACTAAGGAAGTTGAGGCAGAAGAATCACTTGAACCTGGGAGGTGGAGGTTGCAATGAGCCGAGATCATGCCACTGCACTCCAGCCTGGGCGACAGAGCAAGACTGTCTCAAAAAAAAAAAAGGCAGTGGCCTGGGGGTCAGACAAATCCCAACAATGCCTCTTACTCTATCGACATGACCTTGGATGAGCCATTTAACTTCCTATGTGTAACCTGGAAATGGCAGAATTGTAGTAGTGACTTTGTGCAACTGTAGCAAGGCCTTATTGAGATGTGAGAAAGTGCTTGACACAGTGCCTGACATCAATCAAATATTAAATGATGGGAAGAGTAATAATGCTTCTGTTAGCTGAGGGCTTATTGGGTGCCAGACACTGTTCTCAGCACTTGACACAAATGAATTACATATGGACCATTTAACCTGATTGTTGTCCTATGAAGTTGTTATTTTGCCCATTTTACAGTTGAGAAAACTGAGGCCTGGGGGCTTATCCCAGAGTCACCCAGGTAGAAAGGATTTGCATCCGGGCAGTCTAGGTCCTAAGCCCATGCACGTGCCGATTATTTCTGCTGCTTGGTGAGTGCTTCAGTGAAGGAGGAAGTGAGAGACAGCAGGGAGGGGGTTTGGCCTCACTGACTTTTTCCTCCAGGTGGGATTTCACACGTCGTGTGACTCAGATCTGAAGTATATAGTATGAAAACTCTCCATGGAATTTTTTTGCAGCTCACTTATTTTAGATTTACAAGATGACCGGCACCAGTCTCCTCCTCTCCTTCTCCTGTCAGTGGTAACAAACTTAATGGGCATTTGACAAAGAATTCACACAGTTAGGATCTGCATGATGGGGTTGTGGAGGGTCGCCCTTGGACCACAGCTCCTATAGAAAGCACTCCATGCTGAAGATGTGTGGGTGTCTTTGGAGCTCACAGCTGCTTAGGGAAAAGTTCCAAATGGCTATGAATCCTTGGTGGTACCCTACATACAGTTGGTGGGGAGTGGGTGGGCCTGGAAGGGGACTTCAGTGATGAGGATCAGCAGAGATACCATTTTTGAACCATATTAGAGGATTTTTAAGGCTCATTTTGTAGCTGACCTTCCCTGAGTCAGCCAGAGCCCATCACTGCCTGGGGAGGGTTATGATGGATCCTAGAACAATGTTCAACTTTGACTGCCAAAGTAAGCTCTGGAAGCCCATGGTGAGACAATAACACCCAAAGTCAGGCATTGTGGAGAAGAAACAGGGGCTTTTAAAATTCCCCAAATTCCCTTCTACATAGCAAGAGCAAAGCCAGCTCAGCTTAGAACATATTTTTATCCTAAGTGATAGGAGCTGGGGGTGTTGGTGGAAGGGAGGGAGAATGGAAGGGAAGGTCCCTGCTGTTAAAGAAGGAAGAGCTCCCCACTACAGGAGGGTGGAAAAAGAGGTTCAGAGGGGGCAAGGTTGAGAGGTAAGATACTGTCTGAGTTCTTCCAGGGCTCACAGCCCTGTGTGGATGGGCTGGGAATGGTGGGAAGAGCATGGAGATAGACATCCCCTCTCTGGGGGTCCACTATGGGGTAGAGATGGGGGCATGGTGAGTAAGCAGAAAAAGAGTGAGACTCCAGGGTCTGCTTGTGATATGGAAAGATCCAGAAGCTCCTCAGCTAATGGCAGCTGAGGGGCTTGGCTGTCCAAGTGGGCAATGGGGTGGCAAAGTGACAAACTTTCCCTTCTTCCCTGCTCTCCACTGGGAAGGAGAGGCTGGGAGCAAGTCTTGGACCTCTGGAGCCTTTGTACACCTGTGGTGTCTAGCGCTGTGCTTTTCCGCAGGTTGCTTTCTGTTGGATAGGACCCCCACCCACAAGGGCCATGTTGCATGGTATGGGCCTTCTCCTTTTCCACACCACAATACACCCACATCAAGAGCATACTGACTTCAAGACAGCCCCGATGGTAAACAAACAAACAAAACAACAACCCTGAGTTCTTATTATGATCAAGAGTTTGGGCCAGGGCTTTGCGGGAGGGACTAGGAAAGTCTTCACTCATTTGGGGCCCTGGCATGTATGTCTCCTCTGATTCTTCAATGTACTTCCTCTAAACTTCTCTTGAGAACTTGAGTTTGAAAGTTATATCTCTGTGTCCTTAGATCCTGAATAGTCAATATCTTGAGTACTACTGCTGCTGCTGATGATGTTGGAGAAGACAACCTCCTTGAGTGCTTAATACATGCCTGGCACTTTCTAAGCATTAATCTTTGTGATAACTCTAAGTTCTATTATTACCCCCACTTTATAGGTGAGTAAACTGAGGCACAGAGCCATGGAGTAACTTGCCAAGGGCACAGATCCCTAACCGGCAGGGGCTAGGCCAATCCCAGGCAGTGAAACTCCAGGGCCTCCACCCTTATACTGTGTCTGATCTCACTTTGTGTCTTTATGGGGCCTGGCAGATAACAGGTGCTCAGCAAAGATTACGCTTCTAAGAATCATCACCCTTCCTACAGATAGGTTATGACTGTAAAGCTCTGGTCAATGGATCTCCTCTCGCTTTGGACTTGATTACTTTTTTTTTAGGCTCTCCTGATAGTTTTGTCTACCCCATCACGCTGTCCAGCCTGCAGCTGGAGCTCTGGGAGAGTAGATGCTCTGAGGTCTCACCCTCAACTTGGCCTCTGACAGGTTCCCTGCCCAGCCAAACTGCCATCACCAGTAGACAAGCTTCCTGGTAATCCTCACATTGAATTCATGTGTTGCATGGATGAGGTATCAACATCAGTCCTGTCCTGGAGCCTGAGGAGTGAACCCTATGATCCCTGAGACCCTTCTAGTCTTCAAAGTCCACACTGACCAGAGTGGTTTTAAAATATTCATCATCTTCTTTAACTAGTCTCAGAAAATAATACTCCAAAATATGAACATTCCCACTTTAAGGCCCATGCACACTCTACACACTTTTTCAGGGCCAGTTCAAATGATATCTCCTCCTCCAGGAAGCCTTCCTTGCTTATCTGGCTGAAATTGAACTTCTCTTGTTTGAACACCCAGCCCTTGGTTTCCCCAAGCCATTCACTCCCTGGTGCCTCTGTTTAGCTTTCCCTGGCCTTGGCTTATTCTCAGTTACAGGCAGGACCCAGATTGCACACATGCTAGGGCCCCACCCCCAGCTCCTTGCAAGCAGATGTCATTGTTCCAACATTGATTGATATGTTTAACGAATCCCATATTTCAAGAATGCAACTGACCAGACATAACTCAGGAGTGGTTTTCGCCATATAAGCGGAGCTCTGAGTCACAAATCCTGTGTCTTCAGAGGTCCTTTAATGTCATTCTCTGCCCCCTCCTCCTTAGGTAGCAACAACATTAACAACCATTGATTAAAGCCTACTGTGCACCCAGCCCTGTGTTAAGGGCCTTTCTTACAGTGCCTTAGTGCATCCTGACAACTTTACAGGACACGGAATTTGTGTCTCCATTCTTCACATAAGGAAACCTGTTGGAAAGGTCGCATAACCAGTCCAAGACTGAACAGCTAGCAGGGTGCAGAGCCAGAAGTGGAAGCCAGGTCTGATTCCAAAGCCATTGCTCTTAGCTTCCTGAGGTCCAGGCTGTCCCTAGCCCCTAAGGCAGCCACTCCTTCCCAAGGTTCTGATGGAGCCACCTATCTGGAGTCACACAGGAGTGCGTCTCTTTTCTTGTGGCTGGATCTCCTAGTGATATGAGGACAGTTCCTGGAGAAGATTCTCCCCTCCTGTCTAAACACACCTAAATGGGCTTGGCCTCCTCCCGCAGCTGGCTTCTAGTTGCATATTGGCCTGGTGGCAGTTCTTCCCCTGCTCTCCCTTCCGAGCCCCCACAACTCAATGCATCAATGATTGTTTTAAACTGTGACTCTAGGATTCCACTAGCCAGAGGCCCTTTCAACCATGGGCCCTCTGAGAAGCTCCTCTGTAGGCCGACAGGAGGGTGGACTTGCTTCGCGTGGTACCCGGGGACTGGGGCAAGCGGCTGTGGGATGGGGGTCTCCACCTGAGCTCCCTGAGGGCACCTCTCCCACTACCACCGCATCTGACCCCCACTACTGGCCCCAGCTCAGGCCTGGAGCCCACGCAGAAGGGGAGGCAAGGTTGAGCGCCCACACCCGGCCAGTAACCGAGGCGCTGGCCCTTGCCGGAGCACTTGGCCGTCTTCCGCAGAACAGCATCACTGGCGGCCGCCCCGCGTGGAGGGTGGAGCCGGGGAGCCCGGTGTGGGACGGCCGGGGCCAGGGTACCCTAGGGCGGAGAGCTCAGGGCTGGCTTCCCGCTCCCAGCCGCGCGCCCCTCGGGCCGGAGGTTCCTGCCGCGCCCCGACACCTGGAGTGCATTAGGCGGCGGCGCGCGTCTAGGCGATGGCGGCTTTCCCCAGATTATTGAATAATTGCATAATTCCGAGCGCGGGTTGGGAGGCAATGCCGGGTCCCTACCCCGGGTGTCAGGTAACGTTTCGGGGGTCCTGCGCTGCGCGACTGTGTCCCGCCGCTGCTGGCCGGGCAGACGAGAGCTAGCCTCCACCTACCGGCCATCGCCCCGGGGCTTTGCTCTGTCTTTGGCCGGAGGCACTCTGGGCAGCCCTCACCCCCACCCTTCAGCCCTCCGGGGCCGCCGCGCCCGGCTCTCCAAACTTTGAGATGCTTCCCCGGAGCCAGGCAGGAGGGCAGCCGGGGCACACTCTCTTGGCGCTGATTCCCTTCCCCAGCCGGGGCCGTGCGCCCTCGGCGCTCCCGGGACACCCGAGTGCCCCTGGCAGCCGTGCGGGAACCCCGGCGTGGGTCTTGGAGGCACCTAAGGCGCCCATGAGGGCCACCAGATCTGGGCGCTTTTCAACTCAAGCCTCTTCAACTCTTCCCAAACACACCAAAGAGTCCCGGCTTTCAATAGCCTTCGCACCTCCCTCTTTTGCGAAACTTGACTGAACCGCTAGACTGGGGCCAGTCCCTGGGGAACCCACGTCCCCAAGAGCAGCCAAGGTCTGACCCTGGGAGGAGCGTCGCGTCCCGATCCTGGCCGCTGGATCCAAGCCCTGAGGGCCCAGGGAGGGACTCCGAGAGGCAAGGGGAGGCAGAGGGTGGGCACCTACCTGGCCACAGGCTGAGCGCCCAGGCCACCACCAGGCCCCTAGGCAGGTCCATGGCCCGCAGCACGGCGGTGGGGTCCGGTGTGCAGCGGCGGCGGGGGGCGGCAAGCCAGAGCGGCAGCCTCCTCGGCGCGGCGCCTGCAGCCTGCACTGCGCGGGGCGCCGGGCTCCCTGACAGCTGCGGCTCATTCAGAGGAAGTGGGAGGGCTCGAGCGGCGGGGAGGGGCGCCGGACACCACTCCGGCTCGGGCTCTGGGCCAGCCTCGGCCGCTCTGCCACCTGGGCAGGCGGCGCGCTGCCTCGACGCGCCTCTGCAGCGCTCCTTCTCCGCCAACCCCACGTCAGCCTCTGGAGAAAACTCCAGAGAACCGCTCCTGGGAACCCCCTCACCAGTGTAGCACCGCACCGCCTCAGTCAGATTCTGTTCAGGAAAAGTGGTTTTTATTCCCATTTCCCAGTGAAAAGAGATTCACAAAACTCAGAGGGTACCCAAGCTGGCTCAGGAACACCTGCTGGAACGCAGGTCTCCCTTGGCCAAGTGAGTGGATGTCCCTCAAAGGTCCATTCTAAGACATCCCCGTGTCTCCCTGCACCCCGCGGCTTGAATTGTAGAGGCTACAGTGTTTCTTCTGACCCTGGAATACATGCAGATTCGCCTCCACTGCCACTCCCCGAGCCTCCACACCTGAGGCATTCCAAAGCACCCAGGGACACCGTGCACCCCCTCTTAACCTAACGTGAAGCTCTTCTTTGTAACCCTGCCACCTTCTTTCCCTCTTCTAATCAGTGATAGTTAAATTCAATGCACATTTATCTCAAGAGCTTTAAATCCAGGCCCTGGACCTCCACCGCGCTTGTGGAGGCTGGCTTTTCCAGCAATGGAGGAAGCCGAGGCAGAGGGTAGGAAGGCCAGGATGCAGGGAAAGCCACAGCAGAGCGCCCTTCCCCCACTTTCTCAGGAAAGGCTTCCTTCACCCCCTCTTCCCGTCCCCACCAGGTCGGGTCCCAGACACATGCTGATATTCCCCAGCCTGCTCTCCCTCATTTCTCTTCATTGTGCTTAGTGGAGAAGCAAGGCATCAATTGGTGTGATCATTTAACTTTTCTCTCCTGTGCAGACTGAAAACATCATCAGGGTAGAAATCTCTGGTTCACAACGGAGTACTCAGCCCCTAACACCCAGGAACAAAGTAGGTGGGCGGGTGGATGGATGGGTGAGTACAGGTGGTGTGTGGGTGCACAAAGGATGAGTTTTCTATCCGGGAGGTATTGGAAGGGCTTCCCAGAGGAGGTGATGTTCAGTCAGGGCCCCTGAAGATGAGCTGGAGTTTGAGAAGACCCGGGTTCACATAAGTGAAGTGGGCTTGTGCTCGTCTCCCAACCTCACTATCTTTCGGTTGGCTATCTGGGTTTTACTTCAGTATCTTCACCTCACCCATTCAGCCACAGACTCGGGGAAGGTGATTCCGTCCCTGGTGTGTGTGTGTGTGTGTGTGTCTGTGTAAGGAGGCATGCGGTTCAGGCTGAAATGAATCAGTATGTTGCCCTTCCCAGCCCATCGTTTCAGAAAGGGCAATATGACAAAAGAAAAAGTTTTTTTGGGAAGCAAGCTTTCTTGCCTTTCTAAAAGAGCCCCTAGAACAAACAAACAAATGAACTAACTCTCTCTCCTCACCTCTCCCTCTCCTGCCTCCTCTCCCAGCCTGGGACAAGGAACTTTGTAGGCTCAGAAGTTGACAGGGTCAGGGTAGGGAAGGAGGATCTGGCCTTGAGATGAGGTGGACACTGGATGACAGAATGGAGGATCTTGTTGAACCCCTGAATGAAGCCACCCCTTAATCCCATTCCCCTTGGGACTTACCAGTTATATGACAGTGAGTCCCCTTCATTGAGTTGAGTTTAAGCCAGCTGAGTTGAATGTAGAACGCCCCTACAGCTAGGGAATGGGCTGCAGCCCACATTCCTGCCTTGCACAAATCCCCAGGTGCATCAGAACGACCTGGAGCACGTGCAAAGAATGCAAATTCCCCAAGGATCAGGGCATGCTGGTGGGTGGTCTGCAGCTTGTGCTGAGTCTGCATGCTGCTTGCTGAAGGGGCGCACTGTAGTGGCTGTCCTAGCTGCGCTGCTGCTGGTCTCGCTGGTAACAATTCTACCATTCATTCACCTTCACCGTCCTCACAGGTGCCTGGGGAATGGGGGTCCTGAGGATCACTCTGTGTGCTTTTGTGTAACAGGGGAGGGTGAGGGGAGAGGTATGCCCTCATTTGTTCTTTCAACAGATCCTGCAGAGTACCTACTGTGCCCCTGTGCTCTGCAGGACACACGGAAGGAGAACCCCACACTAGGGCAGCTGGTGATGGAGCTGAGGAGACAAGACATAACCATGTATTTATTTATTTAATCATAATCTGTTGTTTATTAATCTATTTAAAACCATTTATTATTTCATCACTATTAAACATTATTTAAATCACACCCAAGGCAGCAGCATATGAGTGACAAGTGCACAATCCAGACTCTAAGGCTGGAGAACTGCAGAGAATTTGGTGAAGGGCTTTATGAAAGCTGTGATTTCTGTTGAATAATAATAATAACTATTTACATGTACACAGTGTTTTAACTGATTTATTTATTCACATGCCATAAACTGTACCATAGAATCCAGTAGTTTTTAGTATATTCACAAGATTGTAAAATCATCCTCACTAATTTCACAATATTTTTATCATCCCAAAAAGAAGCCCTGTAACCATGAGCAGTCACTCCCCATTCCTTCCCACCAGTCCCTGGCAACCACAAATCTATTTTCTGTCTCTTTGGATTTGCCTATTCTGGACGTTGCATATAAATGAAATCATACAATACGTGACCTTTTGAGTCTGGCTTCTTTCCCTTAGCATGATGTTTCCAAGGTTCATCCATGTTGCAACATGTATCAGTATTTCATTCCTTTTTATTGCCAAGTAACATTCCATTGTATGGATCTACCCCCTTTTGTTTATCCATTCATCAGGCGAGGCTTATTTAGGTGTTTCCACTTTAGGTTATTGTGAATAATGTGGCTATGAGCACTTGTGCTGCCGGTCTTGCTGGTAACAGTTCTACCATCCATTAACATAGCATAATGTTAGCATAATGTTCATACAAGTTTGTGTATGAATGTATGTTTTCAGTTCTCTTGGGTATACACCTAGGAGTGGAATTGCTGGTCATATAGTAATTTTATGTTTAATCATTTGAGGAACTGCCAAACTGTTTTCCACAGTTGCTGCATCATTTTAGATTCCTACCAACAATGTACAAGTGCTATGTATAGTGTTTTACTATTTTTGAAATCCCTTTCATATCCATGATCTAATTTAATACTCATCTTGTACAAAACTGTATTTATTTTTTATAGTAAAGAGATGGTATAGTTGAAGATTCTTTCACTTGCAAGTGACAGAAATTCAACACAATCAAACTGAAGCAGAAAATAGAATGTAAAAGGTCATGTAACTAGGAAGTGCAAAGGTGTTCTGTCTGCAGGTATGGCTGGATCAAGGGTCTCAAATCAATGTTACTGCTCTCTCTCTGTCTTCTCTTAGTTTTGCTTCACTCCATTTTCCTTTCCTGCAGCAGAAGAGTTTCTCTGACTGTCTAGCAGTCCCAAGCTTACACTTCATAGATTCTGAAGGGAGAGAGACAGCCTTCCTTTAGTAGATCCAGCAGAAAAGTCTAGGGCTTTGGTTCATGCCCACCCCTGAACCAGTCCTAGTGTCTGGAGGATATGGTGCTATAATTAGCTCAGTTTGGGACACACACCCAGCCCCATGACTTGGGAAGAGAAAGGCGCCATGACTGACAGCCCCATCAAAACCACATATTACAGGAGAGGACTTTCCTAAAGGAACCAGAAAAAGTGGGATGGCAAAGTATACTGGACAGACAAATCCATGGTTACTAAAAAATCTAAGCAATAGATTCACCCAAGATTCCACATTATCTGCGAGGCAGAACTGAGATTGGAACCCAGCATTCTGAAAGCAGATTGAGTATTAATCCCAACATCCCAACTGGGTGGAGGGAGCGGGTATTTCAGGCCAAGACTGCATGAGCATGGTCAGCTCAGAGACAGGTCCTATTGGCAGCTTCTGTGGCTCCCAAGATTTCAGTCTGAGCATGCTCTTCTGGGAGGACCTTGGCTTCTCTAGGGAGGGAGAAAGAGCAGTGGTCTGGAGCACTGATGACAGAGGCCTTGGCTCAGTTAGGACCAATGCATTCTTTTGTTTTTTTTTGAGATGGAGTCTTGCTCTGTCACCCAGGCTGGAGTGCAGTGGTGCAATCTCGGCTCACTGCAACCTCTGCCTCCTGGGTTCAAGTAATTCTCCTGCCTCAGCCCCCCAAGTAGCTGGGATTACAGGCGCCCGCCACCATGCCTGGCTGATTTGTGTGTGTGTATGTGTGTGTGTGTGTGTGTGTGTGTCTGTGTCTGTATCTTTTTTTTTTTTTTAAGTAGAGATAGGGTTTCACCATGTTGGCCAGGCTGGTCTCCAACTTCTGACCTCAAGTGATCCACCTGCCTTGGCCTCCCAAAATGCTGGGATTATAGGCAGGAGCCACCATGCCTGGCCACAATGCACTCTTCTTCCAGAAAAGTTATTGGGGTGCCCTGATCTGCACTCATTTCAGAGAGGTGCCTCTCTCTTTCTACTCTTTCTCTGAGTTTTTCACCACTTTGACCTTGGGTGATCAATTGTCCTGGTTTGCCTGGGACTAAGAGGTTTTCTAGAATATAGGACTTCAGTGTCAACACTGGGGGACAATCTCTGACAAACTGGGATGAACTGGTCTCCCTGTGTCTATCTTGGGCCTTCTGTCTCACTTTCTCCAACTTTCTTTTCCAATACTCCCCACTCTCTCCCACTCTCTGGTTATTTCTCTCCACCCTTCTCTGTCCTGCTCCCAGGTACCTCCAATGCAGCCAGTCTCCATAATCAGCCTGGGGGCTCCACCTTGAGGCACTCCCTGGCTTCTAGGCTCCTTTCTGCCCTTGCGGTCCCCCTCATGGATCCCACCTCCTCTCTGTACTATCAGTTGGTTTGTGCTTAGGAAATGCAAACTTTTTTTCAAAGATAAGCGTAAGCAAGCTTACAGTTACTGAGAAGGCATATCTTCTGCCAAAAAGTGATATAATAAATCCCAAAGGGAAAAGGAAAAAAAAAAAGAAGTAAAAAAAAAAAAAGCCACCAGATTGCCTTGTTATCTGCTGTTTGAATGATGCATGCCACCATTTTGGACCAATGACTTCTGTGATAGGAAGCGGCTGCATTTGTCATGCACAAGTGTGCTTAGAGGGTGTCCCTTGGTTTTTATTTGTCATGCCAGGTCTCATCCCCACCAACAAAGTGAAGCAGGTTAACTTTGAAGAAGTTTACACCAGTAGTGTATGTTTGTCCCGGCCACTTTCCACTTCAAAGTCTAATCCGAAATGTTAGAGCCAGGTGGATGCTGCCATTCTTCCTAATCCTGTGCCTGCGGGTCAGTGACTGGAATTTCTACAAGGATCAAGCCCTGTACACAACCTATACTGAATCTAGAAAGTTATTTTGTGATCTCCATTTCTCAAGCCACAAGTATGTACAGCATTTGCAGTAAAGATATCAAAGGGAAGGAGCATGGCCACAGCACAGACAGACACGCAGGATGGATAAGGAAACATCCCTTTGAAGAAAAAGTATGTCAAAGGGTATGAGAGAATAGAAATTGCTTTAAAAGTCTAGAGGTGTCAGTGGATGTTCCAGCTGAGAGGTCATTTCTGATGGGGTTTAGCTGGGCTAAACCCTTGACATTGGACCGGACTGGAAGAGCCACATCAGAATTGAATGCCACTACAGCAATGTGAAGAATACCTTTAATTGAGAAGTTAATATGGACTAACTGCAAATCTTGCATCATTTCGTTTAGTCCTCAGCACCACCCAGGGGGTTTCCAGGACTTCCATCCTGGTCCTGGGCTGGGCTGAGATGTCTGAGAGAAGCCATGAAAGTGAGGGTCTGGATGCAGTGCACAGGGGTAAAGAGGACAGTCTTGGGAAGCAGTCATGACGTGAAACAAGACATGCAGCAGAGTGAGGAATTCCCACAGTGCACAGGGTTCACGGCCAAGGGTGCAACTTGGTAAGGGAGCAGGAGTTGAGCCATTCTATTAATGCATTTACCAGACACTCTCCTGGGGCTAGAGTGACAAACCAGAAGTGTTATTGCTTCTCCACAAAGCTCCTAATCTAGAAGAGGAGACAAACATGAACGGTAATAATCAAAACAACACCTCCCATTTATTGATCACTTATGGAGCTGGATGCTTTCCTCACATTTCCTTTAATCTTCATGACAGCCCTACAAAGTGGTGCAATTATACCTGCCTTTTACAGAGGAAGAACTTGAGGATCAGAGAGGTAAGGTTTCAGAACTTGTAAAAGGAAGACCCAGGATTTGAACCTGGTCTTGCCTGATTCCAGATCCCAAGCTCCTAACCACTTGGTTTCGTTGCTTTTTGGCACTGGATGGTAAATGGGACTGTGATAAGGGCTAAAATAGAAGTGTGAACAGAGAGCCAGAGAAGCACATAGGAGGGCCAGAGAAGGAGGTCACCTCAGAGGGGCCTTGGTAATAGGAGTTTTTCAGAGGTGACATGAACATTCTAAGTAGAGGAAATGCAAGCCTACCAGAGTCTGTGCAAAAGAGTCAGCATTTGAGCTGTTTCCAGGGAGTGAGGAATAGTCAGAGGTGGCAGAAGTGTGAGAACAGTGTAAACCCAAGTTTCAGGTTCCTGTCCCTTTAAGGGTAAGCTCCCTCTGGTGTATTTGGAGAAAGGGAGTTTGCCTCATGATTCCTGACTCCTGACTTCCTTGGAAGCCACTTCTTTGGTCTAAGTCTGGTCAACTATAAGTCTCTCCATTGGCAGAGGAGGCAATGTACACATTTGCCCCCTCTCTTTCAGTGGGCTTTCAGTGGGCATGACGGGAACACACACACACACACACACACACACACGCATGCATGCATGCATACATACACATGCAGCAATAATAAACAATATTCTTCAGATCCAGCACAATCAAATCCATGTTAGAGAAACATTTCCTTAAGAAAACCTCAAATGTACAGATGACCCCGTATATTCTGAAGATACCATTTTCCATTATTTTTCAGAGCAGTGTTGGTTCTTTCTCCCACTTTCAGATGTTGCCTAAGGGTTATGAGCCATTGCAGCCAGCATTGTCTCAAATGCCAGGGACAGATCCCCTGGAGGACACTCTCTGGCTATAAATAAGGCTCTGATAAAGTTTTACATTTTAATCTTTTTCTTTACTTTGGGGATGATCAAATTTTTTGCGGGGTTGGGGGGAAGGAGTGATAAAAAGACAAGAGTTGAAAAATAATTTGGAGTCACATTGTGGGGGATTTTTAATGTCATAATGAGGAGTATGGTTTTCATTTGATAGGTAATGAGAAGCCTTTGGAGATTTTTGCAGGAAATGGGGGAGACTAGGGTAGGACTCTGTCCACGCCAGTCAGAAGGACAGAAGCCTGTGGCCTTTCTACCAGTTGAAGAAGTTTCTGTGAAGGAGGTGTCATTGCCTCATGGATCATTTTTCAGATGCCTCCTCACACTCCCCGAAGGCATCTTGTGCTTTCATAGGCATCACTTGAGCTCCCATAAAGATGACGTCTTTCCCCACCTTGGGCTCCACAGGTGCTATGTCTTCTGTTCACCCAAGCGCCCTGCATCACCCCGCAGCCCTGCTGCTCACAGGATCAAACCTGTGCCCTGCCTGCCCTTCAAGGCCCTATTTAATGGGGGCTTACTCCTGCCTTCCTTATTTTCTTTCCTACGTCTCTCCAAAACAAACCACACACTCCTGTCTGGGTAGTACCCAGCATCCCCCGAATATGAATAACAGGACCTATAACCACGACTGATGAAGTCCTGACCGTGGACCAGGCACTGTGCTGCATGCTCTACCTGACTTCATTCAATCCCTCAGCATACCGTGGGTCTTTTTATTCCCACTGAATGGATGGCATTGAGTCTCTGTCAACACTCCAATATATTCCCTTGGCATTCACCATTCCTGTGAAAGCCAGATCTTATGGCCTCCAACTATAAGCCCAAGGGTGTTCTCCAGCCCCTGGACCACCTCTCAGCAGACTAGGCATGGTGAGGCATTAATGGGAGCAGTCCTCAACCAGTGACCGATGGGAGCTGGTGGACAAGTACCCCAGCTCCCTCCCCTCCAAGGGACCACTCTGAGGTGTGTTCTCCAACAATCTCCAAAGAGTGCCTAGTGGGATTGCACCCCAGTCCCCAGAGTGGTAACCTGCTCACTGCTGCACCCTTAGCTTCCTTCCTTGTCTTATTTCTTCATTGCCTTGACAGTGCTCTCTGGGATCACTTCCTCCAAAAAACAACTTACACTTAAGCCCTTATATCAGAGTCTACTTCCAAGAAAGCCCAACCTATGGCAAACGGTTTAGAGAAGTGAAGCAACTTGCCCCAATTTTTGTAGCGAGAAAGTGGCAGTGTCAGGATTTGAACCCCAGAGTTGAGGGAGCAACACTGATAGTGCCTCCAAACCATGCTAATTACATTGCCTCCAGACTTGCCTACATCTGTCCAAGCAACTGGGATGTCTGGGAATGCCAGAAACTCTGCTGTTTGAGTTTCTGGCTCTGGGTACACTCCTTGAAAAAGAATATCCTCTTTGGGAAGTAGATTAACCTATTAAACTAATATCAACCACTCACCTGTAGTGTGAACTTATTTATCACATCCTTTTCTTCCCCAAGTTCCCTGAACAGAGGAGGATTTTTAATAGGGAAGAGAAAGGATACGATTTTTTAGTGAGTGTGGGTCAGGAGCACCAGCTCTCGTGCAGCTCGAGGGTCCAGGAGGAGAAAGTAGACCTTCAGAAAGGCAGCTGAGGGAATGATAAAAATTAGCGTGTTCTGTTTCTCCATTTAGCTGAGAGCTGGTCCTAGCCTTCTGGGCTGGTGACCTCAGTCTGGAAGGGTGTGCAGGAATTTCTGAATATCACAAGTTGCATAACTGATCTTGGAATTTGAAGAGGAGAAGATAGGGGAACACAACCCAAGACAAACCATAAAAAAGTTCCTAACAGTATGAGCACTAATGAAACCCACTAGCTAATCTCCACCTCCAGCCAGCCTTGTTAGTCAGCCTCAGTAGCCCAGTGGCCAGAAGATAAAAAAGATGCAGCCATCCTCTACTTCCCCTTCGTCACAGGATTGAAGGGCTGGCCTTGTTCCTGTGATCAAATGCCGCCTAGGCTGGGGCAGCCACCAGTGGGTGCCGGCTTAGAGACTGCTCATCTACACTTACTTCTGCAAAGAGGACAAGCTTCTTGCCCTTCCAGGGAAGGTTCTCCCAGACTACCGCAGCTGCTCCTGCTCATCCCCAAGCATGTCCCAGAAATAAACATATCCCAGGAAATTTGCAGCTGGGGGCAGAGGCCAAGTGGTGGTGTGGAGGAGGGGTGGAGGTATGATGTGTGTGGGTGTTTTAGTTAATGTTTGGGTAACAAATGCTTCTGTGAGCATTTTTTATCTGCTGAGCATTAGTGAGAAAAATGTGGGTGCAAGTGTTGGGTTTAAGGCCTCTTGGGAGTGTTCCCCTCAGCGAAGGCCAAAAATCAAGCATCATTTAGAGGATTATTGCAAGGGAAATGGAGCTAGCATTTTCCCTGGTCTTTGCAGAGCCTCAAAACAGGCTCTGCAAATGACTGATGGCCTCTGAAGTTGCTCCTGGGGCTGCTGGGTAGGAAGTTTGGTAGTTAAACATAGGCTCTGTGGTCAGAGAGACCTGGATTAGAATCCCAGCCTGGCCCCTCAATAGCTGGGTGACTTGCCACTTACAACAATTTACTGCCTATAAAATAAAAAGGATAAAACAGCAAACTCTTACAGAGAACTTACAAAGTGCCAGATGCACTTCTAAGCACTTGACATACATTAACTCATCCAATAATCACAGCTCTATGAAGTTGGTGTTATTGTTATTCTCATTTTACGGATGAAGAAACCGAGGCACGAAAGGAACCTTACCTTGCTCAAGGACACTCAGCTGGTAACATGGTGGGGCCTGGAGATGGTGTCAGGCAATCTGGTTGCAGTGCCCTTGACCGCTCTGCATCTTGGGCCACTGTGAGGAAGAGATGAAACACAGCCTTAGAAGGGCTTGGCACAGTGCCTGCCACATGACAAGCTCTCAATAAATGTTAGCTTTTATTATTAACAACACATGAAACAGCATGCAACAGACTAGTTGAACTCTCTGCATCATTTTGAGATTCTTAACAATGCCTGACATTTGTTTAGCTCTGTATATAATTCAAGGGGCTTTCCCAATTATGTCTCCTGTAACCCTCCTTGAAGCCCTGTGAAGGCAGTGGGCAGTTTACAATGGGCTTGAGAAGGTCAGTGACTTGCATAGGGTCCCACACCAGCTCTCCGGTCATTCCATCCTTCATTAAGTGTATTGATATCCCAGAAGCAGAATCACACAACGTATGGGATGAAAAAAATCCCAAAGCATCATCAATATGTGACCCTTTAATGTGTTTAACTCAGATTCTATTGACACAAACATTTTGATACTCAGCTGTATAAACTGTGATGCAACAACAATTTATCAGTTATTTATATTCTAAGTTTTTGCAATAGGGATCTGAAGGGATGATAACAAAAATGGATACCACAAACATAAAATCACCTGAAAATAAAATAAAATAGGAGATCAAAAGTAAAGCAACAGAACTAACATTTTTACAGCATTTTCCAGTTTATAAACATGTGATCTCATTTCAACCTCATGACAACCCACTACTAGACATTATTGTGCCATAAAACTTGGGCTTAGAAGAGCTACTGTCATAGAGAATATAGGACTATGGCCAAACCTCCTGCCCTGATGGAGTTTTGCCTGCGTGCTTTTGCCAGTTACTAAGAGAGTAGTGTTAATGTCAGTAACACTCCGGAGCTAGAATGCTTGGTTTCAAATCTCAGCCCTGATACTTTACCAATTCTGTGACTTTGGGTAAGTTACTTAAGCTTTCCGTGCTTCAGAATTCTCACCTAGTGAGTGAGGGTGCCTACTGCATGCCACAGTTGTGAGGGTTAAATGAGCTAGCACATGTGAAGTGTGTGGAAAAGTGCTTGGCACATAGTTAACAAAGTGCTATTTTCTTATAACATAATAAGCAAAATTATCTCCCTCAAAGATTGTAGAATTGTGTCTCTCCTTGTAGTTCTGTTGATTTTTGCTTTGTAGATGCTTAGGCTAAGTAGTTAGATGCGTACAGATTTTGAATTGTCATATCTTCTTAGTGATTCGAACCTTATGTCATTACAAGGGTCTTTATTTTTAATAATGCTTTTTGCCTTACAGTCTATTTTGTCTGATATGAACACGTTTTCACTGCCTTTTTTCAGTTAGTGTTTGCATGGACTCTCTGTCATTTCCCACTCTTTTCCTTTCAACCTTTCTATATCTGTGTTTTAGACCTATCTCATGTAAGCAGCATGTAACTGTTTTTAAATTTAAACTCTTCAACTTTTTTTAAAATTGGAGCACTTAGTTTATTTACATTTAATTTTATTGCCTCTCTACTCACCTTGAAATCTACTATCTTAGGATTTTTTATTTGTCCTGCTTGATTTATGTTCCTTTTTCTTTCTTTCTTTCTTTTGGATAGATCATTTGTAATTATTCTATTTCCTCTCTGCTATGTTGGAAGTAATCAACTCATTTGCTATTCTTTAATGTTTCCTTGAGACTCCAGCATGTATGTTTGCTTGATAAAGCACTAATATTAATTTTATTATAATTTTTGTCCTCCTCTCAGACAATGCAGGGGCCTTGGAACATTTACCCCACAGCTGCTACCCTCCTGATTCAAAAACAATTATTTGTGTTTATTCTGTCTGTATTTTAAACCCCAGGAGACATTTTTTTTGCAGCCAGTCAAAATTTAGATTTATCTACATATTTACCATTTTTCTGGCTTTTCTTTCATCTTCAACTTTCCATATGGGATCATTTTTCTCCTGCCAGAAGAATATTATTTAGTGTTTCCTTTAGGACTAGAGTTTCTGATGTCAAATTCTCTCCGTTCTTGTTTGTATGAAAATGCCATTATTTCATTTTTATTTTTGAAGGATATTTTCTCTGGGCACAAAATTCTAGACTGGCATTGTTTTTTCTTTTAGCACATTGAAACTATCATTTCATTGTCTTCCAATTCTTGTTTTGGTTGAAAAGTCCATTTTCAGTTTAATCCTTGCTCCTTTGAATGTAAAATGTCTTTTTTTTCTCTATAGCTGCCTTTAAGATTTTTCTTTTTAATTTTGGTTTAGAGAAACTTTGCTATGTTGTGGGTTTATTTTTACTTATTCTCCTGAGATTAATTTGGCTTCTTTTATCTGTGGATTTAAGCCTTTCATCAGTTTAGGACAATTCTCAGTCATTATCTCTTCAAACATTGTGTCCATCTCATTTTCTCTCTCCTCTACCACTGGGACTCCAACTAAACATTTGTCAGAATTTCTAACCAAATCTTATTGTATCTCATCTTCTCCTTGCATTTTTCAATTTTTTCTTCCTATTGTTCATTCTGGATATATTCTTCTTCTCTATCTTTCAACTTATTAAGTCTTCCTCAGCTGAGTCAAAATCCATTCTTTAAGCTCTTAATTTTGATTATTTAATTTTTTAGTTTAAAATTTTCCATCTGGTTCTTTACAAATTCTCTGTTAAAATTTTAAATCTTGTCTTTTATCTACTCAAACACAGTAAAAATTATTATTTTAAAGTCTGGGTATGAGAAACTGGAGTCCTTATGATTTATTTATATTGTATGTTGTTTCCTCTGATGTGTATATATATATATACACACACACACACACACATGTATATATGTATATATATACATACATATACATATATACATACATATATACACACACATACATGTACATATATAATGTACATATATACATGTGCGTGTGTGTGTGTGTATATATATATATATATATATATATAGTCTTGTTCCTCATGTGATTCATTATCTTTGTGCACAGGTCATTGTACTTGAAAATTGTTTGTAAAAAATAAATTAAGAACTTGAATTTTATCTTCCAAAGATAATAATTTGCTTCTGCTAGGTTCTTGACACCACTCAGATCACCTTAATCCTGTTAATAATGTTACAGAAATTGAGACTTTTTTGGGTACCCAGGCATTTAAAGGCTGGGCTACAGTCTATGTGGGGACTGGTGTACTGACAGATCCCTCTCACTCTTAGGGCAAAGCCCTTTAGGGTTTTAAGGTGTTAAGGATTTACTGTGATCCCCACTTTGGCAGACCCTGAACTACAACTTTTTCTCCTACCCACAAATACCGTCAAAAATGTTTCCCAGTCTCAGCCACATCTTCCAGATTTGCAAATGCCTCCAGGGCAAAAGCAGCCCCAAATGCCAGGCTTATGTCTTTGAGTTTCCTTTCTCTTTCAGATCTCAGTCCAGTAATTCTTTTTACTACCTTAATAGTTTTCTCATTCTTTCAAGCTGAGTTTTGGAAAATATTTTGTCCAGTTTTTTAAGTTCCCTTTAGAGGAAGAATTTACCTAGATTACTCAAGCTTCCAAACTTGGAAGTGAAAATCAAAATATGACAATGTCATTTCCTAATGATGGCCTTCGATAATATCTCATAAAACTCAGCAAGAATTTTCTGGTGAATCTTCTAGAATTTCCAATTCAAAACCACCTACTGCTGGCATAGTGATTTTATTTGGTCTTATCTAATAACAACTTGAGGACTAGGAGATTTGTTCATTCATTTATTCATCACATATTTGTTGGGTGTGTGCTATGTCCCAGGCCCAGATCTAGGGAGCACAGACACCCTCCCCCTCTCAAAAAGTTTAATGTCTAGACAGAGAGAAGGACAAATTAAAAGAAAAAAAAAACTACAACTGAAATGACATGAGAGATTGACAGGAAAATTGACAACTATCAATTGCAATAGGAAGAGGGTAAGAGTGCCAAATACAAGAAGAATTACATCAATTGTGATGCTTTGTCTTCAAGCTCCAGAAAACTGAACCCAAATGGGCTTAAATAATGAGTGAATGTATTATCCCTGAAAAAATAAGAAGTGAAGAGGTAGAGGAAATTCAAACAGAGGTTATCACAACCCTAGATCATCTTCTGCCCTCTCATTGTCCTCCGGCTGGTCCAAGACGGCAGCTAGAGTTCCACTGAAATATATCAATCATGGTGACATCCAGAGGAAAAAAGGGAAACTTCCCAGAAGCCCCTGGCACACCTCTCCTCACTTTTCACTGGGCAGAATTGGATCCCATGCCTGTACCAATCATTGGCAAAGGGAATAAAATCACCTGATGGACTTAGAATAGTCACGATCTGTTCATGGCTGGGGATGGGGCCGTATTACTTTGAGTCGGCTGTAGGAGAGGCTAATTCCTTAACAAAATTTAGGCTCTGTTGGGAAGGAAGAAAGAAGGCGCAGAATGTTTTTTGGGCAGGCAGCCAGCAGTGTCCATCTCAAACGGTTGATAGGAGAAGTGGGACATCACCAAAGACCCACCCTCATTCCACAATCCTCCAGGGTCCTTTACATATGCATTCTAACATGTTCTTCAAAAATAACCATGCAAATCAATAATAATGGTCATTGAGTTGTTATATATGTTAACTCACTCAGTCCTCATTTTATAATGGCAAAACTCAATCACAGAGTGTTAAGGAGCTTGTTCAAGGTTATGTGATTGGTGAAGCCAGGATTTAACCCTAGTTAATCTGGTTCCAAAGTTAATGACTTTAACGTCTTTGACCAACTGCCTCTCGCAAGGTATAGGGAGATGAGAAATTTCAGATGAGAAAACTGAGGTTCAGAAATGTGAAGTCCATTCATCTATTTATCCACCCAATGAAACTTCACTTTAATGTTCCAGGTGCTGTGCTACCCCCTAGGAATGCATTATTAGCAAGACACTGCCTGCGACCTTATGATGCCTATGGACTAGTGGGATGATAATTATTGGACTACTGTGAGCAATTTGGCACAAAGTGAAGAATGTAAGCTCTAGCATCAGATGCCTGTGTTCAAGTCCCAGCTTCCTGTCTCACTAGTGGTGTGACCTTGGGCAAATTTCTGTTTTAGTTACCTCCACTTCACCCCATTGGTGAGGGGGAGATTACCTCTCTAGGATTATGTGAATGGCTGAACACATGACACCCGACACAGGACAGGTGAGGTCCACAGCAGTTTATTAGTCACATGTCCTTACAGTCTGGGGGATGAGTCATGCCACATAGGGCCACACAGGGGCTACATTCAGAAACAGAGTGAATAGCAAGGGCTGGGGGAGGCAGGCTTCATAGTATCAAGAGGGCGAGGTGCCTCCTGGTTCCTACAGGATAGTGTGATTGGTTTGTTTGAATAATTCCAGGGTCTGGCAGAGAACTAAAACCCACTATTTAGGGATAAGGAGAAATTCCACCTGGCCCACTTGATAAGGAGGGTAGTTTAGCTGGGGGACATTATCCATCGGAGCATACTGGGAAGGGGAAGTGGCAATTGGGCCATCTGGGGCCTGTGTGATTTCACCACATGTCAAGACAGCACATAATACTGAACCTTAATTTCAGGTCTTATACTATGGTTTCTTAACTTTGTTGCACCTTTGTTTCTCCATCTGTAACATGAGAACAATAGTGCCTAAATCATTTGTTCGTTGTGAATTTTGAATGAGGCATTGTGGATTAAGCATTTAAGGCAAAGACTGGCACATGGTGCATGTAGCTGTTACCAAGTGCCAGACCTGGGCTAAGGGGCTTGGATAAGCTCATATGGCTGGTGAGCAGTGAGCTCAGATTTAAACATACATCTTTAAATATATATATAGTTTAGATTGAGAGGGTACATGTACAGGTTTGTTACATGGGCATATTGTGTGATGCTGAGGCTTGGGTTTCTAATGACCTTGTCACCCAAGTAGTGAATCAACATCCATCTTTTGTTTCCAGGTGCTGGGAACTTTCCACTACACTGACCTGAGATCTTGTTCATTGGGAAAGTGCTGGTTTGTTTATCCATTCATCCCTCCCTCTAAACATGAATGCATCTGTTCACTCACTTGTTCACTCATTCAACAGACATTTAATGAGTGCATCCTATGTGAATGGTGCTGGCACTGTGAAGATGGCCTTTTAAAAGCTCACGGTCTGATGGAGGAGACAGCCATGATGTGGGCACAATACAGTGTGATGGGTGCTAGACCACAAAAGGTCAGTGCCAAGGACAAACCAAGGGAAGAACCTTTGTATGTGAGGTGTGGGTTGTAAAGACTCTGGGAATATACTCCAGAGACACCAGCTGAAATATCTTCTTCCTCCCCCACGACAGTTGGGTCTGACGACTCCTCTGTTACACACTGGAAAGGATTTCCCACTGGGATCCCTGGCTGACAAGTGACAGACTTTGAAGACTTTCTCTGAGTATGCAGAGGCTCTTTCTGGCTCCTAAGTTGTAGCTGCCACTCATGGTGGTATGATCTCAGGCAGGTCCCTTCCCCTATCTGAGCCTCAGCTGCTTCACTTATAGAGTAGTGAGGTGTTGGACTAGGAGGTTCTTTCTAGCTCTACCTAAGGCTATGTTTTGTTTTTTTTTCTTTGTTTTCTTTTGGAGACAGAGTCTCGCTCTGTCACCCAGGCTGGAGGGCAGTGGTGCAATCTTGGCTCACTGCAACCTCCACCCTGCCGGGTTCAAGTGATTCTCATGCCTCAGCCTCCTGAGTAGCTGGGATTACAGGAATGTGCCACTATGACCGGCTAATTTTTATATTTTTAATAGAGACAGGGTTTCACCATGTTGGTCAGGTTGGTCTTGAACTCCTGACAACAAGTGATCCACCTGCTTCAGCCTCCCAAAGTGCTGGGATGACAGGCATGAGCCAGTGTGCCTGGCCAGTAAGGCTATGTTTTTCAACACCGTGTCTCCTGAGACCCTTACTCTATGGAACCACGGCTGTTCCCTGAATTAATGCCCACTTTTCTCTCACTCTACCCGAATATAATCTGGTCTCCACAACATACTCCTTTGGGCAGGGACCAGCCTTTTCAGAGAATTGCTTCCAGGAAGAAAGCAACAAAAACAACAAGAAAAGGCCATTGCTAGCCCCTTTGTCTATCTTTGAAGGTTGACACGTTTCATTCATTTGAGCAGCCCGACTTTTTCCTAAACAGGATTCACCTTTAAATTAGACTGTGCCATGGCCTGGAGGCTCTATTTTTCAAATTCTATGCTTGGTGCTCCTCAGGATTTCAGAAAGGAGAGCCGGCTTTGCAGTTTCCTCCAGGTCCACTTGCCCAAAGAGCTTCCAAGGCTGCACAGAAAGACCGAAACCCAGCAACACTCAATGTTTCCCATGCTGGCTCTACTGCAGCCCTGTGGGGAGACAGCAGGCAGGCAGCTGGGCTGGCAGCTAAGCGAGGACTCAAAGAAGTTTGCAGGGAATTTGCCTCCTCCTCCAACTGGCTGTGCAGGAGGTATGAAGGAGAGCTTGGCAAGACCTCTCTTGCTCCTGTGTGTCTGGAGTCTGACTGGGGTCAGAGCATCCGAGGGACAGTGTTGCGGGACTCTCCCCTGACCTGTGGTCTCTTTTCTCTCTAGGGGAAAACAGTTTATTTTCATCAGTGAAAGCAACCAAGTTTATACAGGGGGGATAATTGGAAGATTTCAACTGTCCAGGCCAGACCCTTGGAAGTTACAGGGAGGGCTTCCATGCTTGCCCATTGCCCCTGGGGCATCAAGAAGAAAATCATGCAAGCCTGGCACTGCCATTGACAATTTTGTGACATTGGGCCAGTTGCTTCATCACTCTTACATGATCCAAAAGTTCATCTTGGGCTATAAAGTACCATGGAGGGGTCAGGATCATGGGATCTGAAATTAGACAGACCTAGTTTGAGTCCCAGCACTACTTACCAATAGTGGGACCTTGAATAAGTGAGTTAACCTCTCATAACTTAAGGATTGGCATGAGAATTGGGAGAATTACTGCCTGTCAGGAGTGTAGCTCAGGCCTAATGTAAAGTAAGCATTCAGTAAATAAGTTATGAGCTCTCAAGATGATGAAAGTAATGAGCCCGGGTACTCAGCTGTGTTCAACTTTCTTTGGCTTGCTCTTCCTGGGACAGAGATCAAAAAACAAGTGCACTAAATGTCAGGAGCCAATAGTGGCTCTTCACTCCCACAGCAGATATTTCTTCCCCAGGCACCCAGGCCAGCGGCCAGACATCAGGTGGCTGCTGCAGAGTGTGAGGCAGGGAGTCAGGAGAGGTCAGCTGAAAGCCAGAAAGTGCCAATGGATGGTAAGAGAAGGGGCAAGGAGCATTTTCTGGAGTGTACCATAATTGAGAAGAAGCTCATGATTCTACTGCCAACTAGGCTGACCTTGTCTTCCTGTCGTGTTCTATGTCCTCCTCTTGTGAACCATAAGTATAACAGGGAAAGAAGGCATGGAAGGATGGCTGGGGGACACTTGACCCTCCTTGACCATAAACCAGAGACTTCTGGCTATGCTGCCCTCATTGGCCATGGTAAATAACCTTCCAGGTCAGCCATGGCCCCAGAAATCCTTCCATGAGTAGTAATCTCAGTGGACTTATCTAACTGCTGCCACAGTGTCAGCATTCATGGCTGTGAGTTGCTTTTTCTCTCTGGACCTTGGTCTCCTCTTTTGAGAAGTTATGGAGACTCCTTTTTCCTGCATTATGGCAGACTAGATACCATAAATGACCCTACCAAATGAAATAGTGGATAATTCTGTATGAAGCAGAAAAGAATATTTTTAACTGCACTAATGAGCTGGCATAAAGGTAAGGGATCACAGATGAGGGGAAACCAGAAATCCTTGGCTGGAGGTTGGTGCCAAAGCTCCGTTTTGAATTGTGCATTGCTGTCAAAATTTGGGGCATCTAGAGCTCCTGACTTATGATTACAGAAGCAAGGAACAGAACAGGAAGACTACCCAAGGAAGAAAATCTAATAGGAGATCTTCTTGTATAAAGCTAGGACATCCCTGCTGCCCCACCAAAGCTTTATCTTCTGTGTAAGAATGAATAAGAAAAAAACTCTACAAAGAAGGTAAAGCTTGGAAACTATTTATTTATTTATTTATTGTGGATGGAGAGAAAAAAAAACATGAAAATTCAAAACTATAGGTTGTCTCTATGTGAGTTTGGAGTCCAGATTAATCCTATCAGCCTGACTCCAAAACCTCAAATGGAGAATTTAATTTTAAGTGGTCCTAGGATAAAAAATATATATAAATAATCTCTAGGGGAACTAAAACCCAGCCCTCAAATAATTCTCACAAATAAATTTCCAAAGAAAATGAGCAGCTCACAATAAAAACAAAATAAAACAAAACACACAAGAAAATAAGGCACCAAAAAGGAGAGTCAGAAGAAACAACAAGCAGCTGAAACAGATCCATGAAGACTTCATATGCTGGACTTACCAGATTGAAAAACTGTTTAAATAAATTAAAAGTATCTTTAAAAAGTGGGCAAGAAACAAGCAGGTTTGAAACAGAATCAAGTAGATCCAGAATTTTAAAAGTATAATAACTGAAACAAAAAACCCAATGGAATTGGTTAATGAGCAAATTAAACACTGAAGAGAGAGGCTGGAGAGGAAATTTATGAATTGAAAAACAGCTTTAAAAAATAGCCAGATATACTATAACAAAATAAAGAGCTAAAATGGGGTAATAGACAATGTTGTAAAGAGATACAATAATTAAAGAATACACAATATAAAAAGTTGCAAATTGTGACATCAATAACATAGAATGTGTGTGGAGGAGAACTAAAAGTGTAGTTTTTGTATGTGATTGAAGTTAAGTTGTTTTCAGTTTGAAATAGATTGTAATATATTTTGTGTCTAAGGTGTGATATGTAAGCTTTATGGTAATCACAAGGAAAAAATGTCTAGTAGATACACAAAAGATAAAAAGAAAAGAAGCAAGCATACCATTACCAAAAAAACCCATTAAATCACAAAGGAAGACAATAAGAGAGGATCAAAGGCTCTACAAAATCATCAGGAAACAATTAACAAGATAGCAAGAATATGTCCTTACCTATTAATAATTAAATGTAAATGGATTAAATTCTCCAATTAAAAGACATAAAGTTGCCGAATGAATGTAAAAAAACAAGGTTCAACAATATGTTGCCTGCAAGAGGTTTATTTTAGCTTTAAAGACACGGATAAGCTAAACATGAAAAGATGAAAAAAAGACATTGCATGTAATGTTAAACAAAAGAGAACAGGGGTGGCTACACTTAGATAAGACAAAATAAGACCTTAAGTCAAAAAATGCCACAAGAGACAAAGGAATTCATTATACGATGATAAATGGATCAACTCAACAGGAAGCTATAACAACTATTAATATGTATGTGCCCAAATATATAAAGTGAACATCAACAGATCTGAAGGAAGAAATAGACAGCAATACAATAATGGTAGGAGGCTTTAACTGCATTATCTATAGTGGATAGATAATTCAGGCAGAAAACTAATAAGTAAAGAGGAAAACTGAACAACTCTATACACCAAATGGACCTAAGAGACATATACTGAACTTTCTACCCAGTAGTAGAATACATATTCTTCTCAAGTGCATATAGAAAGTTCTCCAGGAAAGATTACATATTAGGTCTTAAAACAGTTCTTAACAAATTCAAAAAGATTAAAATCATTCCAAGCATCTTCTCTGACCACAGTGAAATGAAACTAGAAATCACTGACAGTAAGAAAATGGGAAAATTTACAAATATGTGGAAACTAAATAACATTATTGAACAACCATTGGGTGCAAGAGAAAAATCAAAAAAGAATTTAAAAAATATCTTGAAACAAATGCAACAAAATTACAACATACCCAAACCTATGGGATACAGCAAAAACAGTACTAAGAGGGAAGTTTAGCAATAAATGCCTATATTTGAAAAGTAGAAAGATCTCAAATAAACAACCTAATTTGCCTATCAAGAAGCTAGGAAAAGAAGAAAAAAAAACCCGAAGTAGAAAAAAGAAAATAATAAATATTGTAGCAGAAATAAATCAAATAGAGAATTAAAAAATTAAATTAAAATTAACAAAACTGGGAGTTGGTTATTTGAGAAAATAAAATGGACAAACCCTTAGTTGGACTAACTAAAAAAGGGAGGATTCAAATACATAACATCAGAAATGTAAGAGGAGATATTACAATATATATCTAAGAAGTAAAAAAGATTATAAGGGAATGTTATGAACAAATACACACCAACAAATTGCATAATCTAGAAGAAATGGATAAATTCCTAAAAACGTACAACCTGCCAAAACTGAATCAACAAGAAACAGAAAGCCTGAACAGACCCATAACAAAGAAAAAGATTAAATCAGTGATCAAAAACCTCCCAATAAAGAAAGGTCCAGGGCTAGATGGCTTCACATGTAAATTTTACCAAACATTCAAATAATTAATACCAGTTCTTCTTAAACTCCTCCAAAAATAGAAGACAGAATACTTCCAAACTCATTTATGAGTTTAGCATCAGCCCAATTCCAAAGCCAGACAATGATACCACAAGAAAGGAAAACTACAGGTCAATATACCTAATGAACACAGTTGCAAAATCCTCACTAAAATACCAATGAGCTGAATTTAAAAGCACGTTAAAAGGATTATACACCATGAACAAGTGGGATTTATCCTTGGGATGCATGGATAGTTCAGCATATGCAAATGAATCAATGTGATATACCACATTAACAAAATTGAAGAAAAAATATATGATCATCTCAGTAGATGCAGAAAAAGCATTTGACAAAATTCAACATCCATGCGTGATTAAAGTTCTCAACAAAATAAGTACAGAAGGCCATTTGCCTCACAATAAAGGCCATAGAGCAAATGCCCACAGCTAATGTTATAAACCATGGGGGAAAACTGAATGCTTTCCCTCCAAAATCTGTTACAAGGTAAGAATGCCCATTCTCACCATTTCTACTAAACATAGTACTGGAGCAATGAGACAAGAGCAATGAGACAAGAAGAATAAATAACAAGCAATCAAATCTGAATGAGAAAAAAAGTAAAATTATCTCGTTTGCAGATGACATGATCTTATATGTAGAAAATCCTGAAGACTCAAGAACGACAACAACAACAAATCTGTTAGAACTAATAAACAAATTCAGTAAAGTTTCAGGACACCAAATCAACATACAAAAATCAGTTGTGTTTCTATACAAGCAATAAACTCTCTGAAAAGAAAATTAGGAAAGCAATCTCATTAACAAGAGCCACAAAAAGAAAAAAATGCTTAGGGATTTTTAGTTAGACCTAACAAATGAGGTGAAAGACTTGTACACTGAAATTTATAAAACATTGATGAAGGAAATTAAAGAAGACACAGATAAATGGAGAGACATTCTGTGTTCTTGGACTGGAAGAATTAATATTGTTTAAATGTCCAAACTACCCAAAGTGGTGTACATTCAATGCAACCACTATCAAAATCTCAGTGGTATTCTTTACAGACACAGAAAAAAAAAACTAAAATTCATATGCAATCACAAAAGACCCTGAATAGCCAAAACAAAGCTGGAGGCGTCACATTGCCAAATTCAAGCTATATTATAAAGCTACAGTAATTGAAGCTATATTGTACTGGCATAAAAACAGACATATAAACCAAAAAGATAAAGAAACCAAAAATAACCCTTGTATCTACAGTCACCTGATCTTTAACAAGGGTGTCAAGAACAGACAATGAGGAAAGGATAGTCTCTTTCCATAAACGGTGATGAGAAAACTGGCAATCCATATGCAGAAAAATGAAATTGAATCTTTATCTCATACTATATACCAAAATCAACTCAAAACAGATTAAAGACTTAAATGTAAGACTTGAAACTGTTAAATTACTAAAAGAAAACACAGGGGAAAAGCTTCTTGACATTGGTCTGGGCAATACTTTTTTGGAACATGACAACAAAAGCATAGACAACAAAAACAAAAATAGACAAGTGAGATTGTATCAAAGTAAAAATCTTCTGCGCAGCGAAAGAGACAATCAACAGAGTGAAAAGGCAATCTATGGAATGGGAGAAAATATCTGCTAACTATATATCTGATAAGGGGTTCATATCCAAAATATGTAAGGAACTCAAACAACTCAATAACAACCACAACAACAACAAAAAACATTAAAACATGGGCTAAGGACCTGAGTAGACACTTCTCAAAAGAAGAAGATACATATAGCCAACACGTATATGGAGAGGTGCTCAACATTACTAATCATCAGAGGGATCCAAATCAAAACCACAGAGACATACCTGTTAGAATGGCTGTTATCAGAAAGACAAGAGATAACAAGTGTTGGTGAAGATGTGGAGAAAAGGGAGTACTTGTACACTGTTGGTGGGAATGTAAATTGGTACAGCCATTCAGTATGAAAGTTCTGCAAACAATTAAAAATATAACTATGGTATGATCCATCAATCCCACTTCTGGGTATATATCCAAAGAAAATGAAGTAAATACCTTGAAGAGTTATCTGCACCCTCATGTTCATGACAGCATTATTCAAAATAGTCACAACCTGTGTCTATCAATGGACAAATGGGTGAAGAAAATGTACTCTGTGTGTGTGTGTGTGTGTGTGTGTGTGTATGTGTGTGTGTGTGTATGTGAAATGGAATTATTCAGTCTTAGAAAAGAAGGAAATCCTGCCATTTGCAACAACATGGATGAGCCTGGAGGACATTATGCTAAGTGAAATTAGCCAGAACAGAAAAACAAATACTGAATGATCTCATAGGTGAAATCTAAAAAAGTCAAACTCGTACATGCAGAGAATAGAACAGTGGCTGCCAGTGGCTAGGAGGTGAAGGAAAGGGGAGGTGTTTGTCAAAAAGTACAAAGGTTCACTTATGGTGGGTGAATAAATTCTGAAGATCACTAGCACAGCATGGTGACTATAGTTAGTATTAATAATACTATACTATACACTTGAAATTTGCTAAGAAATTTGATGTTAAGTATTCTTATCACACACACACTCAAAAACTGTGACTATGTCGGGGGATGGATATGTTAGCCTGATTGCAGTAATCATTTCACAATGCGTATGTATATCAAAAAGTCATGTTATACACTTTGAGGACATATAATTTTTTGTCCAGTGTACCTCAAGGAAGCTGAAAACCCCATAAACAAAAATAGAATCAATATTATAATTTAGAATATTACCAAATGAAAATAGAAAAATAAATAATATGATCACCTTAATAGATTCAGACTGTACATTTGACAAAATTCAATATCTATTTATGATAAAATATCATATCAAACTAGAAATAGCAGGGAACATCATTACATTGTTAAAAAGTATCTTTAAAAAACCCTTACTACAAACCTCATGCTTAGAAATAAAATATTGTATACTTTCCCCCTGGGATTAGTAGCAAGATGAGGAAGGCTGCTATCTCATCTGCTTAACATAGTACTGAAGGTCCTACCAAGTGCAATAAGGCAAGAAAAAGAAATAAAAGGCAAAAGAATTAGAAAGAAAGAAAGTTGTGTTCACAGATGACATGAATGTAGAGCTAGAAAATCTGAGAAGAATGTACAAACTATTGAAATTAATAAGTGAACTCAGCTAGGCCATTGTATGCAAAATTAATAATAAGAAATCTATTTTCTTTCTATAGCCCAGAAACAAAGAGGAAATGGCACTTTAAAAGGACACAATTTACATTAGTATCAACAAACACCAACTACTCAGGAATAAGTCTCACAAAATATGTGCAAGATCTACTCTGAAAACTATACAATATTATTGAGAAAAAGTGTAAAAGTCCTAAATGAAGCGAGAAATATGCCATGTTCATGGATTGAAAATGGAAAGATTCATTATTACAAAAATGTCAATTTTTCTAAATTAATCTATAAATTCAATATAATTCCAATCAAAATCAGTGTGTATGTATATGTTTGGTGAACATAAACAACTTGCTTCTAAAATTCATTTACAAAGGGAAAATATCTAAAATATTTAAAACAATCTCTAAGAACTAAACTGGAGGACTTTCACTACCAGGTAACAAGCTATCATAAAGCTATAGTAATTATAGCAGTGTGGCAGATATACAGACTAATGGAACAGATAAGAGAGCCCATGAAGAGATTCATGCATATTCTGTTACCTGTTATGATAAAGGCCACACTATAGTGTAGCATGAGAAGGGATTGTCATTTCAATAGATGGTGCTAGGTTGATTGATTATCTACATGTAACAAAATGTATTTGGCTCACTACTTTGAACATGCACAAAGACAAATCCAGGTTGCAGATCTACATGTGAAAGGCAAAACAATAAAAAAATTAGAGGAAAATATTACAGAATATTTTTATGGTCTTGAAGCAGGCAATGATTTTTTAAACAGGGCACAAATCATAAAAGAAAAAATGATAAATCAAACCATATAAAAATTAGAACTTCTGTTTATCAAAAGGCACCATCAGGAGAGCGGAAATGTAACCCACAAAGTAGGTTATCCAACAAAGTACTCATATCCATACTACATAAAGAACATCTACAAATCCCTAAGAAAAAACAAACATTTCGATTAATAAATGGGTGAAGTATATGATGAACCAGGCACTTCAAAAACAAGTATCCAAATCGCTAATAAAAATATGAAAAGGTGCTCAACTTAGTCATCAGAGAAATGCAAGTTAAAACCACAATGAGAATAAATTTGGATCCTTATCTCACACATACACAAAATTTAAGTTGTAGTGTATCATAGACCTAAATGTAAGAGCTAGAACTGTGTAACTCAGAAGAAAACATGGACATAAATTTTTGTGATCTTGGATCAATCAGGTATTTCTTAGATGTGACACCAAAAGCACAAATGATAAAACAGATTGTTAAGTTGGAATCTAACAAGATTGAAACCCTTAAGATTCCAAGAACATCAAGAAAGTAAAATACAATCCACAGAATGGGACAAAATTTTTCAAATTATAAATTTGATAAGGGACTTGCATCCAGAGTACTTTAAAAAAGATCACAATTCAACTGTAATAATAGAGACATATAACCTACTTTCTTGCATGGGTTAATGATTTGAATAGCATTTCTCCAAAGAAAATATACAAATAACTAATAAGCACAGAGAAAATGTTCAACATTGCTAGTCATTAGGGAAATGCCAACCAAAATCACAATGAGATACCCCTTCACATCCACTAGAATAATGATGAAAATAGATAATAACAAGTATTGGCAAGAATATGGAGAAATTGGGATTCTCATACATTGCTGCTGGGAATGGAAAATGAAAATGGTGCAGGAACTGTGCAAAACAGTTTGACAATTCCTGGTGGGTTTACCATATGATCTAACAATTCTATTCACAGAAACTATTCAATAGAAATGAAAACATATATCCACACAAAAACTTGTACATATTTTGAATAACTCTGCTATGAACACCTGCATTGCTGGTGGGAATGTCAATTGGCACAGCCACTCTGAAAAACTGTTGGGCAGTGCAGCATCTCCTAGAGTTGGACACATAGGCAATTCCACTCCAGAATATATTCCTGAAAGATATGGACCAGAATGTTTTTAACCATACTATTTATAATAACCCCAAGCTAGAAACTACTAAGTACTTATTAACAGAAGAATGGATAAATACATTGTGGCATTTTCACACAATGTAATACTGTGTTGAAATGAGAGTGAGTGGTCTACAATAACACATAATAATAGGGGTCAATCTCACAAATATCATGCTGAGTAAAGAAGTCAGATCTCAAAGCGTATATACTATGTAATTTCATTTAAATGAAGTTCACAAACAGGTGGAATGAATTGATACTTACTTGGGTGAGAATGAGTTGGATTAGTGCTTACCCCTGGAGGCCAGTGACTGGCAAAGGGAGTGAAGGACTTACGAGATGCTATTGATGGTCTATTTCTTAATCTGGGTGCTATATAAATGGGTGCGTTCAGTTTGTAACAATTCAGTGGGCTCTTATGATATATGTATTTTACTAATGTGTATCAATTTAAAAGTTAAAAATTACCAAATATGAAAACAGCAAAAAAAATCTAGGAATAATTTAACAGAGATGGGCTAGCCCTTTATTAACAAAATTATAAAACGTTATAGAAAGACATTAAAGAAGACCTAAATAAATGAAGAGAGAGACCATGTTCTTGGATAGGAAGACACAATATCATCATCATGTCAGTTCTCCCTAAGTTGGTATGTGAATTTAATGTAATTCCAATTAAAATCTCAATAGTATTTTATTTTCTTTAACAAGCTGATTCTCAGATTTATATGGGAGAGCAAAAAGGTCACGAATAGCCAACACATTCAGATTTTAAAAAGAACCATCAAACCAGTGGTGGATTTACCAGACCAGGTATCACGATTTACCATCATGATATGGTAATTAAGGCAGTGTGATATTAGCATAGAAATGAAATGAAAAAGAGAGCCCAGAAATAAAGCCTCACATATGTAGAAGCTTGATATATGACAGACCAGATGCTGCAGACGTGCAGTGCTAAGACAACTGGTTATCCATATGGAAAAAAAGGGAAATTAGATTCCTACCTTATACAATACACAAAAACCAATTCCAGATGGAACAAAGGCTTAAATATAAAAGGAAAAACTATAAACTATTGGAAGTTATATAAGAGAATATATTTATGACCTCAGGGTAGGAAACGATTCCTTAAGTAAAGCACAATAAATACAAACCATAAAGACAAAGATTGATCAATTTAACTATATTAAAATTCAGAATTTTGTCCCTTAGGAGACTCCATAAAAAGAATAAAAAGATAAGCCACAAACTAGGAGAAGAGAGTTGAAACACAAAAAACTAACCATAGATTGAGTAGCATCTAGAATATATAAATAAGAATCAATAAGAAAATGACAATTTAAAAAGGCAAAAGACATAAACAGAGATTTTATAGAAGAGGAAACATAAATGACTTACAAGTGTAGGAAAAGAGGGTCAACTTCATTAGTAATGAGGGAAATGCAAATGAAAGCCACAAGATACAAAATTACACCCTAATGAGATGGGCAAAAATTAAAAAGTCTGACAACACCAAGTATTGGTGAGGATATGGAGGCATGGAACTCTCTTCCACTGCCAATGGGAGTATAAATTGATGAAACTATTTGGAAAGTAATTTAGCATTACCTAGTAGAGTTGAACATGCAAAAACCCTATGACTCGAATTCTACTTCTAGATAAAGGCTCTTTTGCACATGTGCACCAGGGACCACTTTAAAGAGTGTTCATAGCAGAACTGTACTAGCCTTCAAAGAAAAACAATTCAAATGTCCATCAGCTGTAAAATAACTAAATTCCAGCATGTTCAAACAAGGAAATACTATACAGCGATGGAGTGAACAAACTACAGCTGTGTAAAAACACACAATAATGTCAAAACAATGCTGGGTGAAGGCAGTAAGTTACAGAATAATTCATACAGCATCATTCAATTTATTTACATTTTTTTTTAAAAAGTACCCATTTTAATGTATACTTTTACGATTTTTGGCAAACACAGTCATGTAACTATTATCACAAATTAGTGTGTTTCATTATTCAACACCGATATCTGTTGCAACATATATGATCCCTGAAAAATTATGCTAAGTAAAAGAAGCCAGTCACAAAACACCACGTATCATCTGATTCTGCTTATATGAGCTATCTGGAGTAGGCAGATCTATAGTGATGGAAAGCCAGATTAGTGGTTGCTGGGAGATATGGGGAGAGGGGAATGAGGAGTGACTGCTGATGAGGACAGGGTTTTTTTTGGGGGGTGATAAAAATGTTCCACAGTTAGATAGTGGTGATGGTTGCACACTGTGGGGATATACTAAGCACCCCTGAATTGTTAATTGTAAAAGGGTAAATTTTATGATATGTGAATTATATCTTAATCACAATAAAAAATACATATCAAGTGGTAAAACTTATTTAATTCCTTATTTATTTATGAGATAGGGTCTTCCTCTGTCACCCAGATGGGAGTGCAGTGGTGCGATCACGGCTCACTGGAGGCTCAGCCTCCCGGACTCAAGCCATCCTCCTACCTCAGCCTCCACAGTAGCTGGGACTACAGGCGCACACCACCACGTCTGGCTGCTTTTTAAATTTTTTATTGTAGAGATAGTGGTCTCACTATGTTGCCCAGGCTGGTCTTGAGCTCCTGGCCTCAAGCAATCCTCCTGTCTTGGCCTTCCAAAGTGCTGGGTTTACAGGCATGAGCCACAGTGCCCTGCTGGTAAAACTATTTTTAAAAGTAAAGACTGGTTAACTAAGAATCAAGGTATAGTTGCCTCTGGTGTGTGGAGGCTGGAAGTTACTACAGGGAATGGTCGGGGGAGGGGGGGACAGTTCTAATACACTGGCAATATTTCTTTTCTTAGTTCAGGGGATGTGTACATGGTGACAGTATGACTCCATACACCATACGCCTGTCTCTGTGCACTCCCATTATGTATCATGTATATTATAATAAATAATTACTATAAAATGAGGGAGTTGGATTAGAATGACCTCCCAGAGTCCTCTGCCCAGATGGTCTCCTGCTCTGGGGAAGTGACAGAGGAGTGGAAGCTGGGGAGCTACAATGCGCCCATTGTTGGTGTGGACATTGCAACGGAAAGGAGCCCTGCCAGGCTGACCTCAGGGGTGGTCTCTGGGGACTGCTGGCTGGCCATCCCCTGGAAGTCCTAAGGGGGCTGTCAGCACGTGGCCTCTCAGCCAGGCACACTCAGACACATGTGGCCCCCACCCAGAGCCTGCACCTTGGTGTGGGTGAGGGTATTCTTGTGAATAAAGTGTGTGAATATGATGGATAAACCTAAATACTGCATTACTGACCTGCAAGGACAACTCAGCACTCATGTTGGGGTGCTCACATTCTCTCCTGGAAGGGGGACTGAGTAGGAGCCAGTATCAGCAGCAGGAAGTGGCTTCGTGTGCTCAAGTGGGGCAGGGCACATCCCTGTCACACCTGGGTGACCTTGCATGAGGCTGGAATCTTCATTGTCATTGATAAAATTTCCTGCCTCTCTCTCCTCAACAGGGACGACATGTCCTTCATTTAACCAACAAATGTTTATCAAGTGCTACCGTGAAGAAGGTTCCATCCTGGGCAGTGGGGACACAGCATTGAACAGAAGAGAGCTTAAAGTCAAACCATGAAGGTGAGATATAACCAATAAACAGCTAAAAATAAAGTTACACATTGTGATAAATGCAAGGGAAACTCATCTGTTCCATGTGCCAACCACTCCTAGACCCTAGAGAAGTGCCTGGCATAGGCATGGCCAGTAATAAATGAATGATGAGAGACTGCATGAAGTGGATTTGTTACATGAATGACAATGTGGCCAGTCCACAGGCAAGGGCTGCCTCTCCACTGCCCTCCTGGGCACTGCCAGTGTTGGTCTGGGCACATCATCTTTCTCCACTCTTCTGTGATCAGCCAGCCCCTCTCCCCTCTGACCTACACATTGCTTCTTTGGACCTTTCCATCAGCACATAACTCAGTTTTGCTGATGTGGGGACCAATCTGTCTCTGAAGGTCACTTTGCTTATTACTGCCCTGGTCTAATTTCCCAGGAGAGCATGCCCCTGAGGCTACTGACATTGACAACACTTATTTGGCTATCACAGCGCAACCAGGAGAATCATTAGAATAGCCTAATGATGAGATGGTGATCACACCCCATACATAAGTATGTATCCACTGAGGAGCAGTAATGCACCTAGGATTTAAATGACATGATCTCTTAGCACAGCGCTTAGAATGTACTAAGTCTCAATAAATGTTAGCTATAATATTATTATTATTACTATGGTTCAGAAAAGGGAGAGAGGGCTGGAGAACCTGGAACAAGCTTCATGGAGCAGGCAGAATGACTCCCTTAAAAGCAGAGTAAAAATTAGATAGGTGAGAAGGATGGCAGCAGTGGGGGAAATCGAGGCAGGGGATAGGGAGGGGTGGGTGAAGGTGGTGGCTCATTGGTGAGGAGCCCTCCAGGCCAGAGCATAAAGTTGGAGCTGAGGAGATGAGGGATGAGGAAGGATAGGTGAAGGGACCTGATGGGGTGAGGATGGGCTTTGAACCTGCATGTAAAAAGCTCTTTACCCCAGCGGAGACCAGGATTCTCTGCAACCTGCTGAAGGGCTTCTTGAAAGTCTCACCCTTCACCTCCTGAGATCACCCAGCCACATGTGATGAATATATGAGGCAGTTGCCATTTTGGAAAGAGCATCATGTGGAGAATAAGGAAGACTCAAGGTCTCATCCTAGCTCTGCCTCGAACTGGATAAGTGATACCATGCTGGTTCCTGTCTTCTACAGACCTCAGTTTCCTTATCTGTAAGATGGGGAGAGGGCAAGTACCTGAACTTTGAAGTTCCTGATCTCCACAAAAACAAAAAACAAACCAAAATACCCACCCAACTCTAACCTTGCTACTCGTGTTTCAAAGCTTTTGGGGGGGGCCAAAGCTTCCGGTATTTTATTTGGTTGGAGTTCATGGAGAGGTTGCCATGAGCTGACCCTGTCTTACTTTTAGGTCTGAAAATTAACAAGGCAACTGTTGTCTCTGGTTCTGAATTTCAGAACTAATAGTTTTTTTAAAACCTCTTTAAATGCAAATCGGCTCCAGACTAGCCCACAGGCGGCTGTGGGGTGGTGGAGGAAACTTTGGTCTTGGGATCAGTGGATGGGGGTAGAGTGCTGGCTCAGCCACTCACCATCCACTAGATCTTAATCAAGACATTTAACTTCCATGACCTCAGCTTTCTCGTCCCGACAGTAGTGTGGGAGGTCAGATGGACTGTGACCATAAGCATGTGTGACGGAAGTTAGTCATTACAGTCTTATCTTGTTTTTTGTTCAAAGTGTTGAAATTTGGTCATCACAAGTCTTGTGAGCCAGGGTGGATACTATCATCTCCATTTCCAGGCTGGGAAACTGAGGCTCAGAAAGGGGAAGTGAATTTTCTAAAGTCCCACAGCAATGGCAGAGCTAGGATTATAAAGCCACTTTTTGTCTCCTCTGCACCATGACAACACTCCGGAAAACCTGCATTTTCACAACCACCATGCATGGAGATTTTGAATTCTCCATTCTTGTCTTGCAGACACAGATGAGGCCAGGCTGGTTTCTGCAGTGCTGAGTGGATGGAGTATTCCCTGACATCTGTGCTGCTGGGACAACCTGGCAGGGCCTCCTTGGGAGCAGCTCTCCAGCCTGGTCCATGAGCAAGAGCTCCTCCCCCAATCAGAGATGACCATGGCCCAGGAAGGCAAGGCAGGGCCATGTGGCTGTTGACCACAATCACCGGCAGGCCCCTGATTCCAGTAGCTGTCCCGGATGCTGCAACCCAGGCCTGTAATTTCTAGGCTGGGTCTGGACCAAGAGCAACCCCACTGCTGAATCAGTCACTCAATCAGTCCTATCTTATTATTTCTTGGCTCCCTGGCGGCACAGCTTTGCCTCCGGGAAGTAGTGCTCAGGAGTCTGCCTTCTGCTTGGCATGCCTGGGGTCTCCTCACTGTCTCCTGTCCTGCTCCCCAGAGCTCTCTTGCCTGGAGGAATCCATGACCCTCACTCCCTACCCTTCCCCCAGCCTCCCTCTGGCCTCTCTCATCAATTGCAAACCTTTCTGGTTCCATCCCACTGGCTGAATTATGCATTTCTTCTCCCCAGAGGGCCCCGGCTGGGGTTTCTGCCAGACAATCTGACAATCTATGCAGATAACTGCAGGGCACTTTCCCACACAAAAAAATGGGAAAATGGCGCAGAAATTAGAGAACTTGCCTCTCTTCTTCACCCTCCTCCAGTGCCCCACCGTTTCACAAAATGCCTGAGCTAAGCCAAAGAGGAGACGGTCTTAGGAGGACGACACAGGGACTTTGTACCACCTTCAGGTGCCTACTTCTTTCTTAGGTGGGCCAATAAGCTGACCATCCCTTCCTGGGCCCCAGTGCCCTGCAGAAGAGGCGGAGGACTCGGGCTGGTGAGGGAAGACCTGGTGTCCTAAAAGACCTTGGCATCTGCCACCATCGTCTCGATGGTGATGGCACTGGAGCATATAATCACTGCCCAGCAGGACTCACCGCATCCCCACTAGTCCCCCTTTATCTCTATCCCACACTGAAGCCAGAGTTTGCTTCCTGAAATGTAAATCTGTTTTGACTTGTCTCTGGTCTCCCTGTTAAAACCCATCAATGGTTGCCTACTGCTCTCGAGGAATTGTCTGTCATGATTCCAAGGCCCTGCCTTGCCTGCTCACTTAACCCCAGCTTCTTGTGGGCCATTTGCCACCCCCATGACTGCTCAGACCCCACCAGTCTTCAGCCAGTTCTCCAGGGCCACACTCCCTCCCATTGCAAGGCCCTTGTTCATGTTATTCTCTCTGCCCAGAGCACTCTTCCCCATCTGCTACCTGAACAACACCTGCTCAAACTCAGAACTTGGTCTCTGGGTCTCCAAGCCCAGTTCAGTCCCAGGCCTTCAGGCTCTGTCCCCCTCATAGCACCACAAAACTCCTTATCACAGCAGAGTCATGGTGCAATTGTATGTTTGTCTGTGTGGTTATCTGATTGTCTGTCTCCTCCATAAGAGCAGGGAGCTTGTCTGCTTTTCCCCATTCCTATATACCCAGTACCTAGTACCCTGTGTGGCCTGGAACAAGTGTTCAATTAAGATACGTAGTGTGGGAGAAGGAAATGCTGAATCTGCCTGGTGCCAAACTCCTGCGGTCCAAGAGCTCCTAACAGAGGTCACATGATGTACCCAGAGGAAGACACAGCAGAGTTGAGAGCTGTGGTTGGTTCAGTCCCGTTGCAAGTATGCAAAAGACATGTGTGTGTGCATCCTCAGGAAGTGTGTGTGCTTATGTGCGTTCACATCCAGTGTATGTATGTGTAGGCATCATCCATGGCCTAAACTCCTGGCAGGCCCAAATCTCTCTACTACATACCTGACAGAGGCTCACCAGCCTTTCACTGGACATTTTCCAGTGACCAGGGAAGCTTCTTCATAGGGAGGTAGTATTTTAAAATATAGACCCTGAGGTCAAATGGGCCTGGGCTGAAATCCCAGCTTCAGCACTGAGCATACTGTTTAAATATTTGGGGACCCAGCCAGGCACAGTGGCTCACACCTGTAATCCCAGCACTTTAGGAGACTGAGGTGGGAGGATCACTTGAGCCAACGAGACTGAGACCAGCCTGGGTAACATAACCTGGGTAACACACGGGTGTGTGTGTGTGTGTGTGTGTGTGTGTGTATTTATTTATATTTGAAGCTTCAGCTTTCTTTCTTGAAAAAGGGGGATGATGATTTCTACCTTAGAGGATGATAGTGAAAACTAAATGTAATACTGCATTTAATGTACTTAGCACCATGTGTGGCACGCAATAAGAGCTCAGTTGCTAGTGGCTATTAGCATTGCTAAAACTAATATTTGGCTCTTCTTCTATGAGCAGTCTTTGGTTTTTTTCTCGGGTCCAACTTAATCAGCAATCAAGACTACCATGTCCCTCAAAAGCCCAAAACATTGGTGAAAACCCTAAAGCTTAATGAAGATTTTGAGGTGAGATGAAATCCAGGTAGTAATGTCATATACAACATAACAGTAGAGGTCCCCAGACATCTTTCTTATCCTGTTTGCTCTCCCCAAGTTTCTCCTACCTTGATACCTCAGTGATACACTTCCCCCACCCTTCCCCCATACAGCTCTTTACTACTCTGTCTGGCAGTTCAGCTCCAGCCCAAACTTGCATTCACCACTAAGGCAAAATGCCACAATTTTCCAGATCTCCCTTCCAGCAGTTATTTAACAATGGTAATCACATTTTGTTATGGAAGATTTCTTTTTGGGCATTTATTCCATTCTGAAGCCCAACTGCTGGTCATTGTTCTCCTTTCTAGCCCTGTGAATGCTATCTCAAAGAAGAAATGATGGTAAATATAATATTCTCCAACCTTCAAGTAAATCCTTTAACCCAATATATTGCAAGGTGAGTCTGTGATAAAATTCTTTCTTATGCGGAGCTGAAATCTGTTTCCCTGTAACTCATACCCCATGTGTAAATGCCCATGAAGTCCATATTCTCCTTCACAAAACAAATCCTTAAAAACTCCCATCCATTTCCTTTAGAAAACATTCTTCAGTTTATTCTGGGATTCATTCTTGGCTGTGTGTCTGCCTGTCCTTTCAGCTTTCATAATGTCCTTTTTTCAGCTGTGGTTCCTGAGAAAACCTGATGCTTGGTTTATCAACCAACTCCCCTTAGCCTCCTTCACGACAGGTCATATCTTTGCTGAATTTTCATTTGCTCTTATAAACTCTAAGATATAGTATTTCAAATTGAGATAGGAGATTGCCATTCACTTCTAAATTGGATAGAGAGATTATTAAAATGCAGATTCTGGGCTTCATCCCAGATCTAGGAAAGCCAAGCCTCTGGGTACAGAGCACAGGAGTAAACAAACTCTCCAGGAATTATGATGCCCAGTCAAAATTGCAAACCAGAACTCTAAGGAAACCACAGATGTACCTGGTAAAATGGGGACTCCTTGCTCCTTGCACATTCTATTGCTCTTTCTCCCCAAGTGGATTTGGCTAGAGAAGGATGAAATTATTGATGGAGTTGGTGGTGAGAGGTGGTTTTTTTTGTTTGTTTGTTTTGTTTTTTTGGCTTTGGTGAGAAGTTGTTTAACAAGTAACAGAATGTTCCTTTCCTGGGGCTTTAGTAACGTTATTTCTGGAGCTACTGGGATTTCCAAAAATGCTCCAGAAGCTGATAAATTGAGCTAATTCCAAACCCGCTGGCCAGTTGCTCAACCATACTATGCATTTGTTGGTGTTCAATAATATTTACTGAGCACCTACTTTATGCCAGGAACTTGGGATACTTCAGTGAGCAAAACAGACATACATCCTGCCCTCATGGAGCTTCCTTGCTAGTAGAAAAGGAATAATCTCACAAGGGCAAAGAGGAAGAAAAGAGACATCAGCAGACGAGTGATGTTCATTATTTTGGTGCAATAAGATGCAGTGAGGCCGGGCGCAGTGGCTCACACGTGTAACCCCAGCACTTTGGGAGGCTGAGGCTGGTGGATCACCTGACGTCAGGAGCTCGAGACCAGCCTGGCAAACATGGGGGAAACCCTGTCTCTAGTAGAAATCGAAAAAAAATTAGCCAGGCATGGCTATAATCCCAGCCACGCAGGAGGCTGAGGCAGGAGAATCGCTTGAAACCGGGAGGCAGAGGTTGCAGTGAGCCAAGATTGAGCCATGGTACTACTGGGCGACAAAAGCAAGATCCCATCTAAAAAAAAAAAAAGATGCCGCCAGGCGTGGTGGCTCACACCTGTAATCCCAGCACTTTGGGAGGCCAAGGCAGACAGATCACGAGGTTAGGAGTTTGAAACCACCCTGACCAACATGGTCAAACCCCGTCTCTACTAAAAATACAAAAATTAGCCGGGCGTGGTGGCGTGCGCCTGTAATCCCAGCTACTCAGGAGGCTGAGGCAGGAGAATCTCTTGAACCTAGGAGGCAGAGGTTGCAGTGAGCTGAGATTGTGCTACTGCACTCCAGCCTGGGAGACAGAGTGAGACACCATCTCAAAAAAATGAAACAAAACAAAAAAAACATACAATGAGATGCAGGGGTAAGGAATAACAGAGAGGGATGACCCGTGAGGAGGTCATAAAGGAGAAATTCTAGGGTGGAGGAGGGATGGGGGGAGTGGAAGACTCTAAAGGTGATTAGAGACTATGCTGAGGAGAAGCTGCATCTTATGTGAGACTAGAGGAGGCCACCCCTGCAGTAGACTGGTGGCCTACACAGGCTGGTAGTAGCTGCAGCTTGGGTATGGGAATAAAGAGAGAGAAGTGAATGCCAAGGTGAGGATGGGGCACCTGATATTTAGGAAAGTGAGCTAAAAAGCTAGATTTCCAGGGAGACAGGATTTCTGTGTGGGTCCAGGTAACCTAGACAGCGCTGGGGAACCTCCAGGCAGATAATTTATAGGTCTGGGTATTCCTTATGGCATTCCAGGCCTACTGAACATGGTGCGTGGGTCCTTCTCTGGGCAACTGTGGTATAACAGAGTGAAGAACCTGGCTCCAGAGCTCACAGGAGGTACCAATTGAAGCCTGGGTTCTGAACACCTTACGGGGAAAACAGTATCACACACATACTCACACAGGAGGACACACACCCTCAGGCATATTCACACCCACAGTCACATACACACTCAAGTACACAAGGTCACCCTCTTTCCTTTGTTGTGCTGAGATTCCTAAGGGTGGGTTGGAGGGAAGGCAGGGGACAAATACTGCTGGCAGGCTGGTTTGGGACATCTGAAGTATAGAAATGAAAGGAGGAAAGAATATTTGCAGCTTTCTGATATGTGAGCAGAGCTATGACAATCTCATTCCAGTCCAGCTCTCTACTTCTCCTAGTCTGCAATTGAACCTTTCACAGTGAATTAGTAATAATAGAATCAACAAAGGAAAGAGCTCTTCAAGTAGCACTGAATTGGCATTTAGTCCTCCTGAAAAGTGGAAAACACATTTTTGAGGCCAGATTTTTCATAGTCAGGAAGTCGTTTTAACCAAAGCAACAAGTCTAGTGACGTGTCATTTTTGACAATAAAATTTTGTATTTATTCTATTTCTGCAGTGTAATCTTTTCATCTTTGGATAAATATTTATCTTGTACTGGCTCTGTACCAGACCCTGTTCTGGATGCTAAGGATACGGTGGGGGTAAGGATGAGCCCAGCCCTCCTGGAGCTTACCGTTAGTGCAAGGTCAGGCCTGAGAGCAGAGAGGCTTTGCGTGCCCAGTAGGGCTGGGACCTTGTACTGAGCCCCTGTGGACTTTCTAGTTGTGCGGCCTCCCAGGTGATACTCCAGGAGACGCTACTGCGCCTGGCATCTGTCATCATTTGCAGAGAACGAGCCTGTGGCTGTGTGGGACTCAGGGAGGCCTCAGGACAGTGAGTAGTACAGCAGAGATCTGAATCCAGCACTATCTGCTCCCAACCACCAGGCCATGCTCTTTCTTTCGCCCACCCCGTCTCCCCAGGAAAGAGCCAGCAGATCAGGATCTCCCTGCTACTCACACTGTGAAGACAGAAGCGAGAAAGAGCCACTTTGCGTGTGGCTGGCTTCAGAAGTCAGAACAGGCTGGGGAGATTCCTAAGGTGAGTGCTAAAGTCCCAGTTCAACTTCCTTCATTATCATATGGCCTCCAAGTCTCCCTGTCCTGGGTTTTTCTGGTCAGCCAGCTCCATTCAACAAATGCACTGATGTCAGCTGTGTGCTGCGCACCAGGAATCCGGGAATAAATGAACCAACATGTCCAGTGTGCATATGGAACAGAACACTGAGGGTTTGATAGAGTAAAAGCAGAAGCCAGAGGAGGCCTAAGGTCGGGGGACACTTAACTCTGACAGGCAAGTGTGCCCAGACTTAAACTAATGCCTTCTTCTCTTAAGGAAGCTCCCACAGGGAAGGGATTAGCCCCATCATGTCCATTGTACCTCAGTTCCCAGCACAGAAACTGGCATGTAGTAGATGCTCACCAATATTTGGGTAAATGACTCAAAAAAGCAAGGCTGGGATCACTGAACCTGCCTTCCCTCATGCTCTCAGTGACATGACCTGTAGTTCGTTTGCCCTACTTCGGGTGCCCCAGAGAGACACAGCAACCACCACCAATGCCATCACCTAGGGTCTTGTTATTAGTGACTTCAGAGGAGCAGGACCAGGCTACTCATAAGCCTGGTTCCAGAGGTTATTGGCAGCAAAGCTAATGAGGCTTCAGTTTCAGAGCCCCCCATCTTGTGTGGGTTCTGCAAGGCTGAGGCATCCTCTGCTGAGCATGCAGGAGGAAGCAGCGGTTCAGCCATGCAGGGCGTCTGTAGCTTCTGCCCTGCTAATGCCAGCACCACCCCATATCCACAGGGCACCCTGATACCCCCCCAGGGGATGTCACTGAACGTGTGGGTCCTGCTTTTAAAGCCACAGGAAGGACTCTGAAGGAGATACAGTTATGACCCAGGCTTCACAACGTTAAATCAAGTTTAGCCTAAAGCTGTCTCCTTACATATTTTAAGTTCAGCCTAAAGTTTTTTCTGTACATCACGAACTATAATAAGTGGAGGTGTAACCAGACCGTCGCCTGTGCCAGTCACAGCGTTTAGGCCAATTAAATGTAGCCAACGTTTTGAATCATGTTCAAATAAGGCAAACACCTGAGCTGTAACCAATACAGCTATTTCTTTATCTAATTTCTGTTTTCTGTATGTCACTTTCCTTTTTCTCCCCATAAATCTTCTTCCACCAGGTGACTGCCCTGGAGCTTCTGAGCCTACTCTGGCTTAGGAGGCTGGCTGATTCATGACTCATTAATTGCTCAATTAAACTCCTTTAAATTTAATTTGGCTGAAGTTTTTCTTTTATCAATGGTCACCTGGCTCCAAGGGCTACCAGTCCAGCAGGTGCAGATGACGGTGGCCCTAGGCATAAAGCATCGGCTGAGCAAGAGACTGCTGGGGACATTTCAGGTGTGACATTATTAGTAACAGGTCGTGGAGCTGCCTTCTCCAAACTACCATCATGAAACAGCTTAAAAACCCATGCCAGAGGGAAGGCCGAATTATCTTTTTCTTTTCTTTGGAAGAATAATTTTATAAAATCATTATTACATGAAGAGGTGATCACAGAGTATGGGTCAGAAATGTTAAAATATATGAAAAAAATGTGTCAGTATCATAGAGGTGTGTAAGACTGTCCATTGCTACTACCAATAAAAACTGTTATTCTTCTGGATTTTGTGATGATTGCGTTGTCATATTTTAGAAATGTGTAATTTCTCATTCTTAATAATAATAATTTTGATATCTGATTTTGTATTTACAAAAAATACAAAAATTAGCCAGGCGTGGTGGCGCATTCCTGTAGTCCCAGCTACTCGGGAGACTGAGGTGGGAGGATCACTTGAGCCTGGCAGGTTGAGGCTGCAGTGAGCCATGATCAGGCCGCTGTACTCAGGCTGGGTGAGAAAGTGAGATCCTGTGGCAAAAAAAAAAAAAAAAAAAAAGAAACAATTTGCCAGTCCACCGTCTTGTAAATTTGAACAAATTTGTAATTTGTATATTTTTTTCTTAGAAGGTCTCATCTCCCCTAAATTGTCTAAGCTGCGGGATTGAGATCCACACAACCTGGATATGTCTGTATGGTTCATGGCATGTGCTTATCATGGCTGTATCCATGATCTATCTTTTTATTTATGTATGTGTCATCTTTGAACCTACTACCAACAGCAAGAAGTAGAACACTGCTAACTGGCTTTTCCCATCCCATCTTCCTGCCTCCTCCTGTTGAGATCATCATTATCCTGAATCTTGTATTCATCATTGCTTTACCTTAAAAATATGGTTACCATTATATATGAATACACACACACACGTACACAAAAATATACATATATATGTGTGTGTACATGCAAAACAGTTTACCACTACACTTCTGAGGAGTAAATTGTTTAATTTGCTTTTGTTTTTATCTGTATAATCTTTATAACAATGGTATTGTGGTGTCTGTTAACTTCTCTCACTTAGGCTTTTTATTCAATAGTTTACTGGTAAAATACACCTATATTATTGTGTAGCTATAGTTCACCAATTTTGACTGCTGTAAAATATTCTACCACAATTTGTTGATTCAATCTCCATTTGATGGGCAGTACTGTGCTTTTTTTTTTTAGGTTTTTGCTATTATAACATTGCTTTGAAAATTCTTGTATGTGTCTTCCAGTTTTGGGTATAAAACTAGGAGTAGAAACGTTGAGTTCTGAAGGGTATGTGACTGTTCAAATTTATAAGACAGTGAACTGGCAAATCGTTTTTTATTTTTCTATTTTTATTTTCTCACCCAGACTGGAGTGCAGTGGCATGATCACGGCTCACTGCAGCCTCAACTTGCCAGGCTCAAGTGATCCTCCCACCTCAGTCTCCCGAGTAGCTGGGACTACAGGAATGTGCCATCAGGACTGGCTAGTTTTTGTATTTTTTTTGTAAAGACAACCTATGTTGCCCAGGCTGTTCTCAAACTCCTGGGCTCAGGCAATCCTCTCGCCTCAGCCTCCCAAAGTGCCGGGATTACAGTCAAGCCACCACACCTGGCCACAAACCGTCTCTTGGAGTGGATGTGCTATTTTATACTCTCCATGGCAATTTGTGAGAGTGAGTACTACTCCACCATAAAAAAGGGCTGGGGGAAGACCTCTATGAACTGATATGGAATTAATTCCAGAAAATATTTTTAAGTGACAATAATTTAGGTGCAAAAGGGCATATACAGTGGGCTACCTTTTGAGTAAGAAATGGAGAAATAGGAAAACATAGCCATGTCTGCTTACCTTTATATAAAAAAAAGACAGAGCAAAGATGAGCCAGAAAACAATGAAGCTGGTTACTTACAAGTGTGGAGGGATGGGGCGGGAGGAATGTGAGAGAGAGTGACACCTCTCTGAGTATACCTTTTTGTATAGTTTTGACTTTTGGAAGCATGTAAATAGTTTGTGTATTCAAAAAAATTAAATAAAATTTAAAAGAACGTAAAGGGGGAAGGTTTTTTCCCCTTCCCATTCTTTTTAACACACCAAGCTCAACTGTGTTTAAATGAACTCAACTGTATTTCAGAAAAGTACCATAACCACACAGAAGGGAAAAAAGAAAAAATGAATCCAAGAGGCGTATGAATACAGTACTCAACTATGTAACTTCACACTTGGGTCTGAGGCAGCAGGGGTCGGAATTGCAGCTTGCTTTGTTCTAGTGCTATGGGCGAAGCAATTCTGAAACCCTTTTAGATGAATGTAGGATTGATTAAGTAAGGGGATGGTGCTAGTTGGGAGATAGAATTTTCACTGTGAAAGAAGGGGCAGCTAAATACAGACTGAGGGAAGGCAAGAAAGAATGGGGATAAATCGGAGTTGGAGGTATCAATGTAAACTCACGATTTCTAGAATATGTCTATGTATGTGTATATGTATAGGAATATGTACCTGTAATGTGTATTTGTACATACGTGTGTGTGTGTATATATATATATTATTTGATTGTGTGTTTACGTTTCCTAGCTCTGTTTACTAAAAGGACCTAGAATCAAAGACACCCTGGTAGTGGTGAGCACACCCAATGCCTAGATCTTGGTCTCTACTATTATTCCCCAATGAAAGAAACCAGGGCTGCTTGAAGAAATGACTGATTCTAGGGCTGGGTCAGGATAGGTACAAGATAAGCCTAAAACATCTTAGTATGCCAGAAAGGAAAGACTCACTCAAAAAATGATGGGAGCATGTTACAAGGACATAAGAACCAACTGGAAGGGATTTCCACTGGTCAAATCTAGGATAGTTTGAACACTCAAATAATTTGGAATAACAGTGAATTATAAATTACTGAAAAGGTAGAAGTTTTAGAGTCTATAGCCATGATAAATAGATAAGTAGGTAAATACAAACAAACAGACACACATGGGAGAGGAGGGAGGGCTATCGCCAAGAATGTAGAATGCTGCATGCTCTCTGGCAAATGTGGAGGGGATGTAGCTGTAAACATTGGAAGAGGCAAGTTTCAGCAATGGATACAAAAGCTTGTGGAAAATTTGGTGATGAGTAAGATATTTTCATAGGCTAACATTCTCTCTCTATGTGTTGGTTGATAATTGCAAAGAAAAAATAACTTTTTTTTTTGAGATGGATTTTCGCTCTTGTCACTCAGGCTGGAGAGTAATGGTGCTACCTTGGCTCACTACAACCTCCGCCTCCTGGGTTCAAGTGATTCTCCTGCCTCAGCCTCCCGAATAGCTGGGATTACAGGCACCCACCACCACACCCAGCTGATTTTTGTATTTTTAGTAGAGACAGGGTTTCACCATGTTGGCCAGGATGGTCTTGAACTCTTGACCTCAAATGATCCACCTGCCTCGGCCTCCCAAAGTGCTGGGATTACAGCCGTGAGTCACTGCACCCAGCCTGAAAAAAATAACTTTTCAATGGAGAAGTTATATGACACCTAAACCAGGTGATCAAAATTAGTATCCTCAATAAAGGGCAGGTGACATAATATGTCTCCTTATGTTTCCAGATGTGATATCCTGAGAAGGACCTGACATTACTTATGTAACATTCCAGCCAGAAATGCATAACCTGAATCTACTCATGAGGAAACAATGGGCAAGCCCTTCTGCTCCTCCTCATTCTTTCTCTTCCTCCTCCTCCTTCTCCCTCTTCTCCTCTTCTTCTTCCTCCTTCTCCCTCTTCTCCTCTTCTTCAACTTCTTCCTTGTCCTCTTCTTCCTCCCCCCCTTCTTATTCTCCTCCTTCTCCTTCTGTTTCTCCTACCCTCTCTCCATCTCTGTCTCTCTTACTACACATTTTTCTACTGTATTTCTTTTTTTAAAGAACTGACTTTGTCTTTGTTGATCTCTAGGGTATTCATCTTCTATTTCATGAATTTTCACTTTTATTTTTATTAACTCCTTCCTTCTAGTCTCTTTCAGCTTATTCTTTTGTTGTTTTTCCCACTTCTTACACTGGACACTCAGCTCTAATTTTCAGCTCCTGGGTTCAAAAGTAAATCTGTAATAGAAATTTAAAAATCCTTCAAAATGAATGATAATATATATATAATGTTTAATTATATGTAAAAATTAAATTCATAATTTAAAAAACTTCCAAGAAGAAATCTCCAGGATAGATGGTTTTACTGGAGAATTCTACCAAAACTTTAAAGAAGAATTGGCACCAATTCTTCCCAATTGTAGATCTAGACAAGATTATTTGAAAATTTATGTAGAAAGGTAAAGGAACTAGAATAGCTAAAACAATTTTGAAAAAGTAAATGGGGAGAAATCAGTCTGCCCAAGTTCAAAAAACTTACACCATAGCTACGGTAATCAAGGTTGTGTAGTATTGTTGGAGGGATAAACACATAGATTAATAAAACAGAATAGAGAACTCAGAAGTAGACCCACACAAATAGATGCAACTGATTTTTGACAAAGGTGCAAAAATTCGATAAAGAATCACCTTTTCAACAAATGATGCTGGGGTGATTGAATATCTATAGGCCAAATAAAATGAACCTTGATATAAACCTCACACCTTATACAAAAATTGCAGACTTAAATGCAAAGCATAAAATTATAGAACTTTTAGAAAAAAAGCATAGGGGGAAATCTTTGTGATCTAGGGCTAAAAAAAAGTGTCCCTAGATTTGACACCAAAAGCATGATCCATAAAAAGGAAAATGTATAATTTGTACTGACGTAGTCTGGATGTCCCCTCCAGATCTCATGTTGAGGTGTACTCCCCAGTGTTGGAGGTGGGGCCTGGTGGGGGATGTTTGGGTTGTGGGGGCAGATCCTTCATGGCTTGGTGCTGTCCTCATCATAGTGAGTGAGTTCTCATGAGATCTGGTCATGTAAGAGTGTGTGGCACCCCCTCCCTCCTTGCTCCTGGTTTCTCCATGTGAAGTGCCTGCTCCTACTTCACCTTCCACCATGAGGAAATGCTTCCTGGACCCTCTCTGGAAGCAGATGCTGGCATCATGCATCCTGTATAGCTTGCAGAACCATGAGACAATTAAACTTCTCTTCTTATAAATTATCCGTCTCAGATATTTGTATAGCAACATAAGAATGGCCTAATACATAGACCTCATCAAAATTAAAAACTTTTACTCTGAAAGATACCCTGCTAAGTGGATGAAAAACTAAAGACTGGGAGAAAATACTTGCAAACCACATAACTGACAAAGGACTAGTATCTGGAATAAAGTCCTCAAAACTCAACAGTAAAATACTCAAACAATCCAATTAGGAAAAGGGCAAAAATGTGCACAGACATTTCACCAAAGGAGACACACAGATGGCAAAGAGGCACATCATCATTAGCCATTAAGGTAACGCAGCTAAAACTACAATGAGATATCACTACTCAACTTTCAGAATGGCTAACCTAGAAAGTATTAGTGCTGAGAAACTGGATCATGCATACAAACCTGGTGAGAATGAAAAAATGGCACAGCCATTCTGAAAAACGGTTTGGCGGTTTCTTTAAAAATTAAGCATGCAACTACATATGACCCAGCAATTGCACTCCTGGGCATTTATCCCAGAGAAATGAAGACTTGTGTTCACATGAAAACTATGCATGCATATTTACAGCAGTTTTATATGTAATAGCTCCAAGCTGGAAACAATCCAGATGTCCTTTAACAGGTGAATGAATAGTTAAACAAACTGTGGTACATCCAGATCATGGGATACTATTCAGCAAGAAAAAGGAATGAACTATTGATACATGCAGCAACTGGCTGAATACCCAGAGAATTCACAGAGTGAAAAAAAGTCAATACCAAAAGGTGATAGACCATATGATTCCACTTATATAACACTCTTCAAATGACAAAATTATAGAAATGGAGAACATAAGATTCTCTAGTGGTTTCCAGGGGTTAAGGAAGAGGCGGGGATAGGAAAGAAGTGGGTGTGGCTCTAAAAGAGCATCATGGGAGATCCTTGTGGTGGGAAACATTTTGACTATACCAATGCCAATTTCCTGGCTGTGATCACATACCATAGTTACCAACAGGGGAAACTGAGTAAAGGATACCTGGGCTCTCCCAGTATTGTTTCTTAGAATTGCATATGCATCTACAATTAGTCTGCATGTCTTGCAGTTTTCTGGGGATGGAGAAAAAGAGAGTGTTGGTCAAAGTGAGTTGAAAGGTTAAAGACGTCCTATCAATTTAGTGGATGTCATGGCTGCTGATGTTGACCATGGTCATTGAGATGCCCCTGGTACTGGCTAGGTGCTGTGGATCACAGCTGTGGTATAATGAAACCAACCCTCAGCATCAAGACAGAGCACCTGGGTTCAAATCTCAACTTTACCACTTACTAAGTCCTTGGCCTTTGGTAAGTCACTTCTAACTCAGTGCCCTGGTCTTCTCTATTCCTCTCCTCCACTCCCTGTGATTCAGACAGGGCTGACCTGTCCTTGCTGGCCAGGTATGGGCATAGTTCTGTGGTCTGGCCATTCAGGGACTCATCAATCTAGCCAGAATAACTGATTCTGGTATCAGGATGTGATCAAGGCAAGATTAATTAGAGTCTTCCTCGAGCTGCCTCCTCCTCTTCCTCCTTCCTTCCCAAGAGCCATAAGAAAGGGCACCTTCCTTTCCTCTGGAACCACAGACCCTAAGAATTACAAGGAACTCCCTAGAATCTTCTTCCTCAGCCACCTGGAAGAAGCAGTAACTTGAAATTGTTAGAGTTCCTAACTCTATCCTCAAGGCAAAGGCCTATCCTCTATCCAGAGGCCTCGAGGCAAATACTGAAATGAATAGCCTTTTTTTACTTATTCTAATTTGAAAGAGGTTTCTGTCACTGGCACTTGAAAAAGTCATGATTATTACTTCCTTTAACCATGTTGAGTCTGTTGTGTTATCTCTAAAATAAGTGTTCTAAAATAAGTGGGGTTCTACCAGGAGTAGACCTGGAGCCAGCATTCAGGTGCCATGGATTGGCCCAGGGTGTGCTCCCATGGAGGACTGCCGAGGAAGTGGGTGAGGCAGGATCGGCTAGGGGAAGGAGCCAAGCAAGGGTTCCAGGGCAGGTGAAGTCCCGTGCTCAGTCTGTTCCCAGGGGGAGCTCTGAGATGGCAGGCATTGGCTATAGAGTTTGGGTGGATGGAGATCAATCCTTCCTATGTCCAGGTCTCCCTGTGGTGAGGCTGTTCCAGTGTCCAAGAATATTGCTCTGAAGGTCACAGTTGCTGCTATTAGCAGTAAAGCTCCAAAAAGCCAGAGGGTGAGATCTGAGGGAGTCTGGGCGGGAATCGACCATATCCACTAATGAGGTTGGATAGAACCTTGAGGCTGGGTGCATTTTCTAGGAAGGAGGAGGAGGACATTTCAGAATCCTGGACTGAAAATACTGTGGGACGGATTCACAGCTGTCCGAGCTGCCACTCTTGTGTTCTTATTTCTTATATTCCTAGCAAAACACAGATAAAAATCCAGAGCATGTTGGAATGTCACCCACCTTCCCACAAACCCCCTCGGCCCCCCACCACACACGAAAATGAAATATTTTTAGCTGTGCTCATTTGCTGTCTGTCTTTCCAGACAGGGTTGCATAAGAAGGGGCCGTTTTCCTCTCCACAGGATTGCAGGGGGACGGGTAAGCTGCACACGCGGATGGTAAAGCCATTTACGCTTGGAGAAGCAGCCAGTGTGGCTCAAAGGAGTTGGCAGGTCCCAAACCTCATAAAGGGAAAAGCTGAGGCGTGCCAGGGAGGCGAGTTGACTTCATACGGGGGCTGATTTACTGCGAGGAATAACACACGAGCCCTCCCACTGCTCCTGCCTTTTTGGAATTTTGAAATCACAAAATGTTACAGCTGCAAGAAGGCCTTTTGAGAGGAGAGCATCTGGCCCAAACTGGTCATTATAAAGATGAGAAAACTGAGGTCTTAGCATGGGGCAGGGAAAGGGACTAATATTTGTAAGGCAGAGGTACCACTAGGCCAGGGCACTGTGCTGGGCACCTCTCCCAGATTGTTCCATTCCCCACGTTGTTCCACGTTAGCCCCACTGTGGGGTGCGATCATGAATGCCTTGTTTTCATAAACAAGGATACAAACTCAGAGGCATAACAGAGCTTTCCCTGAGTCACACAGCTAAGCAGGGAGCTGAGATGAGAACCCTTGTTTGTTTTTCTCAATCTTCAGGGTGAGTTGGAGATCAACTGTCTAGCCAGCCGGGAAAGAGCCTGTGCCTGCAGCTTTCACTGACATGTCAGTGCCACAAGGGCAGGGCAATATCTCTTTTGTTCCTTGCTCTATTCCAGTGCTTAGAATGGAGGCTGATACATAGTAGGTGCCCAATAAACATCTGTTGCATGAACGAAGAAACAAGCAAGCAAGCATTTATTATGCTCCACCTCCATGCAGCGACTTGTCTTCACGGAAGATGAAATAGTCCTGGTCCTTGGGGTGCTCTCACTTGAGTTGACTGGACAGGTTGTACACAAGGCAAATGCTGGAAAATGGCCCCAGGTGACACAGGCACACATACGAGCCAGGGGTTGTCCAGCTGGGTCTGGGTTCAGGGCAGCTTTGAGGGGATGTATTTCACCACTGCTCCACCCCCTCCATTCCCACTGTGCTCTGGCAGAAAGGAAACTTGGTCTTCCCAACCAGGGTCTTGACCTGAAAAAGACTTCTGATTCCCCATGTCCAGGTCCCACTATCCTTCAACGCTTAGCTTCAGTGCCATCTCCCACAGGGATCCTTCCCGCATTCCTTCTGCTGGCAGGGATTTCTTCCACCTCTGAGCTCCTGTAACACTCGACCAGTACCTCTCTTGTGACACAGGCCTTATCTTCTTTACTGACCCTAGGGTGGGTATCTGGTTCACTGCAGTAGTCCCAAACGCCTAACAGAGAACCTTGACATACTTGTGCTCCCCAAATGTATGAGTAGAGTGAGTGAATGGAGGAAAGGATGGAGAGGTGGGTACCAGACAGACAGAGTTGCCTGGTGCTTTTTGGTGTGGGTGGTTGTCTTCATGATACAATTGGAGGAACACAGAAGCCCACTACCCTGATCAAATACCCCCCAGAGTGGTGCTAACCCCTTGCACCTGCTATTAGCCATTTACTGCTTTGAGTTAAGGTAGGGGTAGAGAACCTCTGTCCCCCTGGCTAAATGAAGCCTTGCCTTAATTTCAACTCATGTATGGAGCAAGAAGCAACAAGCACATTCTTATTTGGTGCTTATAGTTGCAAAAAAGGTGACATGGCTCTAAACACCTTGGTATAATGGCCTGGAAAAGTGATTTTCAAATTGTGTTCTGAGCCACCCCTGTTTATAGGGTTCCATAAACAGCTTGCTTTTATCTCCCTTATTGGTTTTATGTTTTTCCCATTCAATTTGTTTGAAGAAATTTTACAGTAAGAAGTTTATGGATTCCCAAGATGAAAACATCCCACCCTGTGTCCCCTTCTGCCTGTCTTTCTCTATGTATCTGGGTCCCCCCAGCCACCCTGGGAGCCTGGACCTGTGTAGGTAGTGAGACAGCCAGGTGGGAAGGGGTCCCCAAAGAAACTCCAGCACTGGGGTAGAGCCTCAGGAAGTTTGCACCGTTTGCAGCGGGGAGGAGCCCGGCCCCTCCTTTTCCTGTGTGGAATCTGGGATCCAAGCTGCCTGCAGGAAGCGCTCCAGCAAGGGGCTCTGGTCTAGTGAGAGTCCTTGTTTCCCCCTTTTCTTCCTTTTCACCCAATAAAACCCTGTCTTACTCACCAAATTGTCTGCAAGCCTGAATTTTCATGGCCGTGGGACAAAGAACCCCGTCTTTAGCTGAACTAAGGAAAATCCTATAAGAGTAGCATTCAGGAGATAACCTCAGGCTTCATGTTGCCCTCTCACCAGATTGCAAGCTTCCAGAGGACAGGAGCCGACCTTATGCATCACACGTGCTCCAGCACTGGGCACACTGCCTGGCACCCAGTGGCTGTTGGGTGTTTCTTCTTTAGTTTTTTTTACACAAAAGGGGGAAATAGAATGGATGGATGAGATGGTTTGAGGTATTGATGAAATTGTTGCTAGACATTTGACAGATATATCTGGAACACTGTGGAGAAATGGCTGTGGGAATTTAGAAAACCAAGTCAATGGAGGCAGGTGGGGGACCGGGGGGATAGCCGTTCGGTCTAATGCTAGCCCAGCACAAGACCAAGGGCAGGCCCCTGGAGAGGCCGATCTCCATTTCTTGCCTCCTGAGGGTCCTGGTGCGCATGCATGGGGACATGTCGGCTTTCATGTTCCAGTCTGTCCACACCCCTCCAGAAAGCACCCACCTCTTGGCCTCCTTTAGGGCCCAGGGATATGTGCCCCTTTAGGAGGGGTGGTTCTGGAGAGAACTCCCTGGAAATGGGCTTATGGACATTTGACCAGGGAATTTGGGAGTCCCAGGAACTGGAAGTGTGGCCAGAGGGGAGGGGTGGGGGCCCCAGGTAGGGACATCCCTTTGGGCCTGGGAGCACCTCAATCTCTCTGGAGAGATGCAGTCAGAGGAGGGCCAGCGTAGGAGCCATGCAGGAATCCTGAGGGCCAGGTCTCAGGGGTGAATGCCAGCGCGGAAGAAAGGGTTAAATGCCACAGGAAATAAACATAGTCACTATTTGACCCATCCGGAACCATTTCTACACATAGTAACGGAAATGTGCTTACTGATTTAATTAAAACGTGTGCTTTTGGAAATATGGGAATAAAGAAAGTGGGAGAGTCACAGGTAAAGTGTTAAATCCCAGACTACCAGGACAGGAGGTTAAGAGATTCTGTAAAAACAAGCAATTCAAGTAATAACATTATAAATACATACATATTTATTTTTAAAAACTTGGAAATCGAAACCAGAAGAAAGAGCTAAAAGAATTGAAAGTTGGTGCCATTAGGGAAGGAACCAATGATGGAGGCAGGAGATGACAGTTTTTCATGAATTTTCGTAAAAGAGAAGATATCAGCCAGGCATGGTGGCTTATGACTAGTCTCAGCTACTCAGGAGGCTGAAGTGGGAGGATTGATTAAGCCCAGGAGTTTGAGGTTTCAGTGAGCTATGATTACTCCACTGCCCTCTAGCCACAGAGTGAGACCCCAGCTCTAAAACCAATTAAAATAGAAAAAAAAAAATAGAAGAAAATATCCATGTATATCTTTACGTAGAAGTTTGGTACTCACTGTTTGTTACAGCTATATTCTGATTATCTTTTGTTGTAAAACAAATTACAAAACATAGTGGCTTGAACCATTGCCTTTTAATTATATCTCATTGTTCTGTGGGCCAAGAAATTCAGGCAGAGTTCAAATCGGCAGTTCTGTGTTCGGCGTGAAGTTGGCAGAGGTTACTCAGTAGCAGTCAGCCGGGTGATGGGCTATCAGCAGGTCTAGGATGGTCTCATTCACATATGCATCTGACACCTTGGCAGGGCAAGATGGCAGACTGGGCTCAGTTTGGACTGTTGGTCTGAGCATCTACACATGCCCTTTCCAGTACTGGAGGTCTCAAGGACATTCAATATAGGAAGGACTTCTTCTATCATGGCTCAGGGCTCCCAGAGACAGTGAGGGCCCGGTGAAATTCTCAAGGTTTCTTATGGCTTAGCCTCAGAAGCCCCAGTCCATCACTTCTACCATGTTCTGCTCAAGCAGGTCCCTAAAGCCTGTCCAGCTGCAAGAAGAGAGGAATTTGACTCAGAGCAGTAGCAAATAATTGGTGGCATCTTTAGTTTCCACATCTACCTTGCTCCTTCTAAGGATTTGAGGTAGTTTATATTATTTTTTAAGCAATAAAATAATTAAAAATGTTTTTACAATATTAGGAATTTAGAAAATGTGTTCTGGCCCCTGCATATCTTTTTATCTGTTCTTGTTTATGTCACTGATTAAGACCTGCTGTGCAGTGATGAATAAAAGTGGCAGTGCAACCATGCTGGTCTCATTCTCGATTTCAGAGGGAAAGTGTTCCACATGGTACTCCAAGTATCACATCTGCGGTAGGATTTTTGTAGGTACCCTTTTATCAGCTTAATAAAGTTTATTTCTGGCCGGGTGTGATGGCTCATGCCTGTAATCTCAGCACTTTGGGAGGCCAAGGTGGAAGGATTGCTTGAGCCTAGGAGTTCAAGACCAGCCTGGACAATATAGTGAGACCCCATCTCTAAAAAATTTTTTTAAATTAGCCAGGCATGGTGGCACACTCCTGTGGTCCCAGCTTCTAGGAAGGCTGAGGCAGGAGGATCACTTGAGTCCAGGAAATCAAGGCTACAGTGAGCTCTGATTTTATCAATGCACTCTAGCCTGGGCAACAGAGCAAGACTTTGAATAAAGAAAGAATAAAAGAAAGAGAGAGAGAAAGAAGAAAGGAGGAAAGAAAGAAAGAGAAGGAAGGGAGGAAGGAATGAAGGAAGGAAGGAAGGAAAGAAAGAAAGAGAAAGAAAGAAAGAAAGAAAGGAAAAGGAAGAAAGAAAGAAAGAGAGAGAGAGAAAGAGAGAAGAAGAAAGAGAGACAGGAAGAAAGAGAGAGAGGGAGGAAGGAAGGAAGGAAAGGAAGGAAGGAGAGAAAGAGAGAAAAAAGAAAGTTTATTTATATTCCTAGTTTGCATTCCTGAATTTGTAGCACTATTTTTGAAAATAATGTGCTTATATGTTATTTTGGTTAAATAAAAATTAAAAATGAAAGATGACTTTGGTAGCCATGTGGAGGAAGAGCACAAATGATGAGTTTAGAGGTGGGGAGGCTGGGGGAGACCAGGGGATGTCTGGGGGGAGGGCAGCAAGCCAGGGCCTGTGGAGAAGACTTTTTGGTGGGAGGGGTGCCAAGGCAGGGACTGAGTGAGGAGCTGCAGGTCTGAGTCCCCAGGAGACTCACATGTCGGGGGCTGAAGGGTCATATGAGGACAGCAACACCACAGGGCAGGAGAGGCAGGCATCCCGGGCTGGCCACGAATGAGATGTGGGGTGTGGAGGCTTAGTCCCGCCTTGGCTGCTGCTGCTGCGGTGGCCGGGTGGGCCCCTCCGGTCATCTCTCTGACCATCACTCAGGCACCTTCATGACAGCTGGGGAAGGGGCCCAGGGTTTCTGTGGCAATAGGGCACAAAATCCCAGAAGAGGAGAAAGAAAACCACGAAATCAAATCTGGCTCTGAAATAAAAATAGCCAGTAGTTGAGAACTTTAAGAAAGGAAAAACAAAAACAGTGTTGGTATATGAGTCACACTGACTTCTCCCAATTACCAGCTTTTAGGCTCCAAATAAAGCTTTCAACGGAGGAGCCTTGGAATGTCAGTGGTGGTGAGGACGCCGAGCTCCGACCCCTCCTGCCAACCTTGCGTTTGGCGCTCTCCTATGGAAACAGTCATCCTTCCTGCTCAGAGCTATATGCCTCCTCTGGCATATGGAGCCAGGAGACCTGGCCCAAACTACACCCCTCTTTGGGCCTCAGTTTCCCCCTTGGCAAAGCAAAGAGCCTGGACTGATTTTCATCTTTGACATGGCTGTTGTGCTCAAATATGGCTGAGTGCTCAAAGAACACTCAGTCAGGACTGAGGACAAGACAAATGGCAGGAATATTCCAGACCCTCTGTCAGTTTCAGGCCTGTGAGCATCAGGTGAGTCCACCCTGCTGAGCGCAACTGTCATGTAAAGTCACAAATGCCACGTTCCCTCATAGACACTGACCTCAGGACCCAAGTCCTGTGGGATCCCATTCCATAGAGCAATACACAGAGACCCTGATGCACAGCAGGCTCAGGAGTTGCCAACACTTACTGATGAAGGGCACGGGCATAGTGGCTGAGAGGCTCTTGGCAGCCTGCAGCTGGACGGCCAGGGTTTGAATTCCGCCTCTAGCTCTTACCAGATGAGTGATGTTGAGCAGGGTCCCACAGGAGATGGATGTTTGAGCAGAGTTTGCAGGAGGGGCTGTTTACAGAGGTGTGTGCAGAACCCACAAAGCATGGGGCAGCCCCAGAAGGCTGTGCAACCTCTGGGACTGGAGGGGTCAGGAGCAAGGGCAAGGGGCATGTGAAGAAAGTGGTGGCAGCTAGAGCCCTGGGAGAGGGGCCGAGGGTGGGACCTGTGGCCAGGGGAAGAGGAAAGCAGCTCTGCTAAAACCAAGGCTGGCAGAAAGGAAGCTGGGCAAATACTCTGACCCCCTGTACTCCTGCCAATGCCCCTGTGGGCTGAGTCCAACTAGAAGCCAGAGGACAAGGCAGTGGGTAAAGTTGAGGGCAGAGATCAGCCCTCAGGGCACAGAGCAGGGAGGAGAAAGGTGGAGGGTGGGTCTGGAGGGCAAAGACCAGCACATGTAAACTTTCTGGGCCTCCGTTTCCTGATTTGTAAAATGCTGATGATAACAACACCCATGGCATAGTACTATTGCCAGAATAAATCTCTCTCTCTCCCTCACTCTCTGTCTCTCTCTCTAGCTCTAGCTCTCTATCTATCCACTTATCTGTCTATCTATCCAGTACTTACAACAGTGCCTGGCACACAGGTGTAATGTATAAACGTCTGCTATTTTACCTATGTTATTACCATGCTCCTGCTCGCATTTGTTCCCTTCCTCCAGGCACCCAAGTTTTCATCTTCTCTTTTACCCCGATGTGCTTCCTGTCAGCTGGCTCTTGGGAAGGGTCTATTAATCAGCTGCCACTAAGGTATACATAACTGATCATGGCTTCAGGAGCTACCTCTGCCTGGGAGCACTTGCATTTTACAGGAAATGCTGCATCTTCCTTAGGGCGTGAAGTTCTGATGGTGGAACCTCAGGTCTTTTGTTGCTGTTGAAATTACGGGTGAGTGGTCTCTTCTTCCTGCGTTGAATAATAATAACCAGTGGGGAAGATACTGGGGAGTAGGCAGGCTTCTGTAGTGCAGAGAGTGGCCCCTGCCCAGGGACAGAGCCATGAGCCTCTGATAGGAAGAGGTGGTTAAGCCCCAGCCACTTGCCAACTTTGCCAACTTGCCAACTCTGGAGAAGCCAGCTCTGACCCTGAGCCTGGAAGAGGGGTCCTCTGCCCCTCAAAACTGGGGCAGAGCCCCTTCAAGGGCCCAGATAGGGAGGAGCTCAGAGAGGGGTAACATGGCCCCAGGTTCCCCAGGAGGCTGGTGATGAGTCTGGGATTTGAACCAGGAGGCCTGACCCCCAGGCCAGGGTCCTTCTTTCCCCTGCCCCCATCCCACCCTTCTCTGCTCTGGAGTACACACCCTTGAGTGGCCAGAGACATCCCTGGGCAGCTGTCTGACCTCACAGTTGGCCCTGGAGCAGCTCAGCCTTTCAGCCAGAGGGAAATGTGTGTCCCAGAGAGTGACCCATGCTGAGTGTGGATTGTTCGTGCTGCTGAAGCCCCTCCATCCTCGGTTCTGTCTGGCAGTTACGGCCTCTCTCCTTGGCCAGGTGGCTGTGGCCATGACTCTCTCCTCATTCCTATCTACGGAACTGCCCCTCAAGTGAGGTTTCAGTTGACCTCAGAATGGCCTTCTCTCCACCCCACAGCCTGAGAGTTCTCCAGGTCATTGGTCATACGCTCTGGGACACACATGTGAGCTGATTGTTTATGCAGTGTTTGCTCACAATAGCAACAAGCACCCCTTCTTCTGCAGCCCGTTGATGGCAAGATGCTGTCACACAGGAGGGGCTACAAAGTAGCTGGCAGCAGATAGCATCCACAAAACAAGCTTGGGCTAGTGAAGGCATCTGGCAAACAAGCTCAAACTCAAGCAATCATCATAAAAAGGAAAGAAAAGAAAAGAAAAAAAAAGCTCAGGCTCAAGCTCTTTCCTCTCAGCTCATGACTCATTTGCACACATAGGCCTTGCTCCATGGTGACAGGGTCAGCTCATCTTGGCCACATCGCAGCCTTGTGAGCCTTTGTGAACCCTGACATAGCATCACTTACAACCCAGGTGCCTCGGATTCCAAGGCTGAGAAGAGGAGGCTGTGGGACATCAAGGATCTTAGAAACACAATGAAATCTCAAGACATTAAAATTGAAAGGTTCTGAATTTTGCATGAATGTGCAGTTTTCTTGTGGCCTGAGCTTCCATCAGATTCTCAAAGTGCCCTTGTATTAGTCAGGGTAGACTAGGTAATGCTGTGATAACAAGCAATCCCAAATTCTGATAGCAGAATCCCAAGTGACTGATAACAAGGGTGAATCTTCAGAGAGCCACTGGATGGAGTCTCTTTCCTGTCCCTGTTTTTCCCTAACATCCAGCTGCCCATCTATGTAAGAATAAACTAAGCAACAAAAGCCAAATGTAACCAAATTGTCATATTGGTTATCCCTTGTGTGACAGATACACAAAGAACCAGGTGTTTTATGAAGCATGATCTCATTTAACCTTGTGAGGCAGAGGAGGAAACTGAGGCTTGCAGAACGGAAGTGACTTTCCCTAAGTCACCTGGCTAGTTGTCTAGTCAGAAGCTGGGCTGAGATTTGAACCCAAGCCCCGCCAGTAGCTACACTGACTGAACACAACCACATGCGATGTTTCCAGCCACATTGGTACTGGTTCTAGTACTTGTATTGTGCTTTTGAGTTTACATAGCATTTCCATTAGTTTGGCAAATATTTACGGAGCACCTCCTGTATTCGTCCGTTCTCACTCTGCTGATAAAGACATACCTGAGACTGGGCAATTTGCAAAAGAAAGAGGTTTAATGGACTTAAAATTCCACGTGGCTGGGGAAGCCTCACAATCATGGCAGAAGGCAAGGAGGAGCAAGTCACGTCTTAACACAGATGGCAGCAGGCAAAGAGAGAGCTTGTACAGAGAAACTCGCATTTTTAAAACCATCAGATCTCTTAAGACCCATTCACTGTCACAGGAACAGCATGGGAAAGACCTGCCCCCATGATTCAGTCATCTCCCACCAGGTCCCTCCCACATAACGTGGGAATTATGGGAGTTACAAGATGAGATATGGGTAGGGACACAGAGCCAAACCGTATCACCTCCCATGTGCTGGCACTGTTCTAGATGCTAGGGTTCTAGGGGTGAATACAATTGACACAGGGCACATGGAAGGGCAGAGAATGGATTGGGGGTAGCAAGGAGAATTGTTGGACCGGTGACTGATGAGGAGTCAAAGCTTTAACTGGAAGGAATGGCACCTGCTGGGAGCTTCCGGCTCCATAGCATATTGACCAGAATCATTCACGCGCCTCCCACAGCAAACTAAGTCACTCTATCCACAAGGCAGGGGGAGCTTACCTGAAAGGAATCCTGGAGACGTCTCCACACCACTAAGCCTGAGCTGTTTTTTAAACTGTGGAATCACATTCATCATTTTGTCCCCAGTGGCATGGGATCTGATTCAGAGAAGATGTTCGCCAAATGTTTGTGGAATGAATGGATTAACAAACAAATCAACTGATGGATGGTGACTGAGGCTGGGCAATGCCCTTTTACTCTACGGGCCTCAGTTTCCTCATCTGTCCACCAAGGTGATGTCCAAGGGCCTCTTTCTCACTGACATCTGATGACTAATATGACAACAGTGTGCCTTTGTGACTGGAAACCCTGCTGGTCCTCTCTGCCCAAACAGAGCCTGTGTGTCAGTCTCCAAAGCTGACTTCTGTATTGTCTGGGTAATTTTGCCCCAGAGACAATTGTTCACACTGTGATTATGGGAATCGGTTCCGGCAGCATTGTTGTGGAGATGGTTAGGATTCTCTAGGGCCAGGGTAGCTGTGCTGAAGGACTCTGTGGCCAGGATTCATGGTTGGATGCAGACGGGTGTGACTCTAGGAGCACAGACAGGAAATGTTTTTTCCCCAAATACCTCTTCTGCTGCTGCCTGAAATTCCACCATTTGTGATTTATTCCACCGGGTTCAGCATTGCCCTTTCCTTTGGTGGGTCTTCTCTATAAATACTAAAAGCCTTTGTGGAATGATGGAGCTTTTAAATAAAATTCAATTCTTTTCTTCAACTTATTTTTTAGAGATAAGGTCTCATTCTGTCACCCAGGCTGGGGTGCAGTGGCACGATCAGAACTCTAACTCACTGCAGCCTTGACTTCCTGGGCTCCAGGGATCATCCCATCTCAGCATTCCAGTAGCTGGGACTACAAGCTCACGTCATCATGCAATTTTTTTTAAGAGATGGGGTCTCGCTATATTGCCCAGGAAGGTCTCAAACTCCTGGGCTCAAGGAACCCTTCTGCCTCAACTTCCGAAAGTGCTGGGTTTACAGGTGTGAGTGACAGCACCCACCCAAATTCAATTTCTGATTGCGTTTTATGTGCCAGCCTCTGCACAGAGGGGCTGAGGTAGAATCAAAAATAATAACTATGACAGTAATATAACGATACCATTTTTTCAATTAAAAAAATTTTAAATTGAGACATAATATTTGTACATGTTTTTGGGGTACATGAGATAATTTGATACATTCATATAATGTGTAAAGATCAAATCAGGGTAATTGAGATATCCACCACCTTAAACATTTATCTTTTCTTTCTGCTGGGAACATTAGAATTATTATCTTCTAGCTGAAATGTATAATAAATTAATGTTAATTATAGTCACCCTCCTTATCTATCAAACCCAAGGTCTCATTTCTTCTATCTAAGTGTATATTGGTACCCATTAATCAACTTCTCTCCATCTCCCCCCTCCTCCCTCCTCTTCCTGGCCTCTGGTAACCACAAATCTACTCTCTACCTTCATGAGATCCACTTTTCAGCTCCCACATGAGTGAGAATATGCAATATTTATCTTCCAGTGCTTGGCTTATTTCATTGAACATAATGACCTACAGTTCCATCCATGTTACTGGCAGATGATAGGATTTCATTCTTTTCTATGGCTGAATACTATTCCTCTGTGCATATGTACCACATTTTCTTCATCCATTCATCCACTGATGGGCATTTAGGTTGATTCTATAGCCACCGTTTGTTGAGAATTTAGTATATAACACATTGGTTACATTAGCTCTTACCTCAACCCTTGGAGATATGTATGTATCTTTGGCCACATTTTACAGATGAGGAAATTGAGTCAGAGAGGCTGAGACACTTGCCCAATGTAACATAAGCGAATTTCTCCTGCTGCATAGCCACTATGCTACAGCCACCTGGCTTATGAGGGTTTATGTCTAGTGGGGAGAAAGACCTGGCAGTAGAAGAGAATCCATGCTAAACAGAGGAATAAGCAGTGAGCCATGGGGCAGCCAGATATAGATGATTAAAAGGCTGAGATTATATGCCAGCTGGTTCTTGAAGGACAAGAAGGAATTTCGTATACTAAGAAGAAAAGAGGGAAGTCATGCCTGGGAAAGTTACAGGAGCCAAGCCCCACACAGGGCTGTCTGTATGTTGGCCTCAGGTTGGATGAAGAATACAGTGAATGGAAGTAGAGGCATGAGTCATGTGGGCCAGGTCATGGAAGTCAATGGGGGAGCCACCAAGGTTGTAGCAGAGTGGAAAACCATGAGTCTGCTTTGAAATACTCCCTCTCTTAAAAACTGTCACAGGCTAGAGAGGGCTGGGCAGACATAATAACTAAACATGAAAAGGCATCCTGGATGGGATCCTGGAACAGAAAAAGGACATTATGAACAAAACCGATGGTACCCAAACAGGTATGGAGTTTAGTTAATAGCAATGTACCAGTGTTGATTCATTAGTTATGGCAAATGTATCAAAGCATTTAACAATGGGGGAAACTGGGTGAAGGGTCTATGGGAACTCTCTGTATTATCTTTGCAAGTTTTCTATAAATCAAAAACTCTTCTTAAATACGTTTATTTAAATAAAAACATTTACTCCCTCTGCAGGCAGTGTGGAGGATGGAGTTGAGTGGGGAGGGTCAGGATGCAGACAGCATGTGTGAAGGAGGCCACCACCACCCTACTGTGGCAAGGACCTGTGTCCTGTGGGGGCCAGCGGGGCTGGAAGGAAGAAGGCAGAAATGGGAAACACACTGACACTGGGGGAGGCAGAATTTGGCAACTGGTTGGATGTGAGGGCTGAGCTGGAGGCATGAGTCAAAGGTGACGTGACTCTCCTGTCCCGAGCCCAGTGACAGGCACAGAGCAGATCTCATAAAAGGAAGGATGGGATTGCCATAGACCAACCTGGGCAGCTTGGGGAGAGAGGAAACATACCAAATCCAACACCACTCAGCACTCCCGTGTTCTGATCGTAATGTTGTTTATTGGGTAGCTAGATTCTTCACAATGGTGCCTCCCAAACTATTGGTGGTCAAGAACCATGTTTTGTTTTTGTTTTTGTTTTGTTTTTTGTTTTTTTTTTGAGATGGAGTCTTGCTCTGTTGCCCAGTGTGGAGTGCAGTGGCGCGATCTCAGCTCAATGCAACCTCCGTCTCCCGGGTTCATGCCATTCTCCTGCCTCAGCCTCCTGAGTAGCTGGGACTACAGGTGCCCGCCACCATGCTTGGCTAATTTTTTTATTTTTATTTTTAGTAGAGATGGGGTTTCACCATGTTAGCCAGGATGGTCTCGATCTCCTGACCTTGTGATCCGCCCGCCTCGGCCTCCCAAAGTGCTGGGATTACAGGCGTGAGCCACCGCGCCCGGCCGTTTTTTGTTTTTTAAATGTATTTCCAGTCCAGTGAAGAGCAATATTTTGGTCTACATCCTGTTCAATGAGACAAGTCCATGGAGCCAGTGCCTGGATGTCAGGCATTTTTAAAGTGCTGTAGAAGTTTTTGAACCCTTACTCTCCATTTCTATTTTAATCTCACTGCAGACCAGTTAAAACATTGTTTATGGACCGGCACTAGTCCACTTTAAACCTCCAACTATCCAGGGGTTAGGGACTACGAATCTCAATTTACACATGAGAAAACTGAGACTCAAAGAGGTTTAGGAACCATCCAAGGGCTCACAAAACTGGTAAGTTGCAGAGAGTAGGGATTTGTTCTGTGATCTGTCTATCTCTAGAAGCAAAACTCCCATCTGCTGCCCGTGACCCATCAGTGCTCAGGCAGTCCTGCTGCTGGCCTCTTGCCTCCTGCCCTGCAGGTTGTTTTCAAAGCTTCTCTTCACTCCTCTTCCCTGGAGGCTGAATCATGGGTTGCTTTGACTCAAGAAAAGGAGGATGTGGAGGGGAGTGTCTAAAAAACCTGTGCCAGAGGTGACCTCATAACCATCTCCCCGGGACTCAGTGGAGCGTGCAGAGAGCTCAGGCCAGTGGAGACCTCAACAGAGTGGCCAGGAGCAGCGACCCTCACACTGGCATAATTCCCAGTCTCTGCCGCTGACAGATTGGGAAGGGAGGGAGGTCACACAGGGAGGAAGGTCCGAGGCTGGCCCCTTTGGTGAACTCAGGCAGCACTTAGCAGCAGCTACAAATAACAATGGAAAGGTTGGAGAACCCATCACATGCCAGACACAGGGCTAAGTGTGCAGATACCGATCTGTGTTTACTTTTGCTCTGTAGAAGAATCAGGAGGATGAGGTCTATTTGGTTTTTACTTTTCCCATCGAGTTATCTCCCACTCTGAGACTGAAGCTGGACTTTTGGGCTCCCTCTCTGCAGGGCCGTGTGCAAAGATGAGAGGGAAGTGTGTTGGAAGCAATCTTCTTTTCAGGCTTCTGAGAAAGCCCAAGCTTACAGAGGACATGGTGCCAGAGCAAGGCACAGACAGTGCTTCTGAAAGGCAAGGTGGCCACGGAGAGTGGAAGATTCTCCAGCCCTCAGGAAAGGGGCTGAAAATCTGTGGGTGTATGGGTTGGGGGACTCTCCTGGGGCAATGGCTATACTGTTTGCCTAGGGAGGCTTGCAGCCTGTTCAAAGATGCATTCATTCGTTAGAGAGTCACCAAAACTCCACTGTGTCTAGGTCCTGGGGACACAGTGATAAACAAGACAGACTTTCAGAAAATAACAACACATTTCTTACACATTCCATTTCACAGAGCCCGAAGCTATCCTCCAGCTCCTGGCTGGAATAGTTCCTCTTTGCTTGAATTCTCCCTTCCAGCCTCTGCTTGTTTGTCCTATTTCACAGCAGAGGACACTCTGTTGCTCAAAACCTTGATATTCAGTGGCTCCATTTTGGCAAGGATAAAGCGCAGACTCTTTGTCAGAGCTCAGGAGGTCATTAGAATAGCATGAATGGTATCACCATCACTTGCATACACTCCTTGGGTGCATGTTTCCCCCTCACCCTCTAGGACCAGGCTCAGCTGCTGCCCTTCCAGCCTCATTTCCCAGCACATGCGTTCCCCTCCTTACAGTTCACTTTCCAGTCTCTGCTCCCTTCCTCAGAATGCTTCCTCTGTTCCAACTGAGTTCTGGATTTTTCATTTCTCGGCATTTTGAAATCTTACTAATCACCCAGGGCCTAGCTCACATATCACCGCCACTGGGAAGCCTTCTGATTTCCATAGTCAGAAAGAACAATTACCTACTCTCCATTCCCAGCCAACCTGACTTACACATACTCATTATAACTTCCTCACTCCTAGCCAACACTTTGCATTTCTTCTGAAGAACACATTGCTGGTAGGCTATCTCTGTTTGACCCTCACACTCTGTTCCTGCCCATGTAGAATCTGCTTATCAAGGCAGTGTATTAATCAGGGTTCTCCAGAGAAGCAGAACCAGAAGGATGGATGGATGGATTGACTATGAGGAATTGGCTCACACAATTATGGAGGCTGACAAGTCCCACAGTCTGCTGTCTGCAAGCTGGAGACCCAGGAAAGTCAGTGGTATATTTCAGTCCAAGTCCAACAGCCTGAGAACTGGGGGAGCTGATGGTATAAATCCCAGTCCAAGGGACACAGAAGATGAGATGAGATGTCCCAGATCAACAGGCAGGCAGGAAACAAAAGGGCAAATTCTTCTTCCTTTGTCTTTTTGTTCTCAGATTGGATGATTCAGACCCACATTGGTGAGTGTGCTCTACTTTACTGAGCCCACTGGTTCAAATGCTAACCTTATGTGGAAACACACTCACAGAGGCACCCACAAATAACATTTAATCTGGCCATCCTTGGCGAGTCAAGTTGACACATAAAATTAACCATCATAGGCTGTTGTTCGCAAACCTGTTTATCTGAATTATTCTGTCATTGTTGATGACACATCTACAGAGGCTTAGCATGCAACCAGTTCAGAGGGAGCAGGGGGACAGAAGGTTTCAAAAGAAATGGCTCCAGGAAACAGGAACCTAAGCTTACATGGTGTATTTAACTCAATAGAGAAATGTTTATAGTTCTGGACAAAGGGGCTGAATTAATCATAAGTTCATAGAGAGTAAACAAATGAGAGGGAAAAGCAATTATTAGCTGAAAAAAACAAAAAGCTGTTCAAAAGAAAGAAAATATAATCATGGTACACTAGGTGGCTCAGCTGTGAACAATATTTATATAATCATAATCATGTCAATACTGAATAAGAGACAGATAAAAATTATGATACAATCATATTGAAAAGATGGGAATCTGGGAAGTGTGTGTGTCTGCATGTGTACATGTGCGTGTGTGTGCGCACACGTGTACGTGTGTGTATGTTAGGATTAGGGGAGAAGTATAAGAGAGCTAAGCTATCATCTTTGACATTTATGGCTAATGTCAAAAAAAGATAAGTCAAGAATCAATGCTGATAAGATGTCAGCATTCCCATGTTCATTACAGCATTATTCACAATAGCCAAGGTAGAATGTAGGGGAGAAAATATAATTTCTTTTCTTTCCCTCATAGCTTCTTATCTGAGATGCTCTCCTATAAACAAAATTCAGACTAGCAAGAGAAAAACCAGCAAAAATGTATTGGTGTGTGCTGTACCCATCACAGCGGAGAAGGAATATTTCTCTCTCAAGGCTGTGGTTTAGGGGCCTTGCTTAAACAGTATTTTTAAAAACACTCATAAATTCTATACTGACAAGATAAAGAAGAGAGCAGCCTCAGGCTTCCACAAGGCAGCAAAATGTGGGAAGGTAAATTTATGAGAAGAGTAAAGTCTGCACCTAGATCTTCTGGCACTGCTGTCTCTAAGTTGATAAGCAAGCATTGGAAAGAAGCCCCTCATTAGGCAGGAAAAGGCAAGGAGGATGGCAGGAAGACCTGTTCCTATGAATCACCATTAGGCAAGCAGAGGGAGGGGCAGAGTGTCCCCCTGTGTTTTAATCTTCTTCAGCTCGACAATCGCCAGTGTTCCAGAAAGGAATATTTTTGTTTCCTTCAATGGAATCAACTTGTATCCATCAATGGATGAATAGATGAAGAAAACATGGTGTATATACACAATGGAATACTATTCAGCCATGAAAAGGAAGGAAATCCTGATGTTTGCAACAATATGAATGAATCTGGGGGGGCATTATGTTAAGAGAAACCACCCATGCACAGAAAGATATGATCTCACTTATATATGAAATCTAAAAAAGTCAAACTCATAGAAACAGATTGAAATTATGGTTAACAAGGGCTGGGAGTTGAGGAGATTGGGGTCATGTTGGTCAAAGAACACAAAATTTCAATTAGACTGGAGAAATAAATTTAAGAGGTTTGTGGTACATCATGGTGACTATAACTAATAACAGCATATTGTATACTTGAAAAGTGCTGAGAGTGGGTTTTTAAGTGTTCTCACCACAAAAATGAGCATGTGAGATAATGCATATATTAAAGAGCTTGATTTAGCCATTCCACAATGTATACACATACAAAATGTCATGTTGTATACTATAAATATACATAATTTTTACTTGTCAATTAAAAATTAATGAAAGGAAAAGAGGAAAAATCAAGGGTCAGAATTATAAGCTTGTTATATAGAAATATGCAGTGAAATACTCCAAAAGGTGTTAAAAATGATTGCCTATTGGGGATGGGGAGAGGTGAATACAGAGACTGCTGTTTTTATTTAAAATTTTATGGTACTATTTGACTGATTTACTCATTTATTTATTTGAGACGAAGTATCACTCTGTCGCCCAGGCTGGAGTGCACTGGCATGATCTCAGCTCACTACAACCTCTGCCTCCCAGGTTCAAACAATTCTCTTGCCTGTGCCTCCCAAGTAGCTGGAACTATAAGCATGCACCACCACGCCCAGCTATTCTTAATAGAGATGGGGTTTCACCATGTTAGCCAGGCTGGTCTTGAACTCCTGACCTCAGGTGATCCTCCTGCCTTGGCTTCCCAAAGTGCTGGGATTACAGGTGTGAGCCACTGCACCTGGCCCTGTTTTGCTTTTTAAAACTAAGCACATTCATTGCTTTAATTAAAATCAAAATTAAAATTAAAAATGTAAAAGTAAGTAAAAGACAAGTTAACTGCTGTCTCTCCCAAACAGCAGACCCTGAGGTCTGTGCCCAGCTGCTACTGGGGCCATTCATTCCCTAGGGAAGGGGATGTGGGGAATCTGCTCCAACACAGCTGCTGTGTCTGGTGGTGTTTTATTTTTCGTGGCTCAGAAGCACAGGGTAAACTAGCTCCTCATTAAATGACATGCTTCATGTTCGGTGTCAGCATGGGGGAAGGCATTAGGTAGAAGGATGTTTGGGAAACACTTGCAGACTGGGGTTAAGGTGTTTGTTTTTCCTCTGAGACCCAGACACTTCTGGTAACTATTGTTCCCAAGTGTGGTTTTTTGAAAATTCATTCTTTGCAAATTCCACAGGCAGCCCAGACTGATTCGTCCGTCTAGGAATTTGAGGGGCCAAGAGCAGAAATAACATTTTATAGGAGAAGGGGGATCAAAGCCAACAGGCTCTTTGCAGAATCCACCCAGGTCTTGCACTTTCAGGATCACACCTCATTAACGGTGGCAGAGCCTCACCAGGTTGATTTTTAATCAGCTGCCCTTCAGTGAGCTCTGGCTCTTTGTCAACATTTTCCAGGCAAACTATTTGTCCTGGAGCTAGGATAAGTCCTGATGACCCCAAAGCAGGACCCAAATCCCACCATACTAGGGGGCTTGTGCCTTGTCTGCCAACATAGATGGCTCTTCTTTCTTGAGGTCCTTTCCCCCTTCAAGCAATGGCTTAGATTTCTCTAAAGCTTTACAATTCATAAAGCACTTCATTCGACCTGTGTAATATCAACATGGGATGGGCAAGAATTATTGCTTCCATTTTACAGGTGGGTAAACTGAGGCTCAGAGAGGTTAAGGAACTTGCCCACTATCACACAGCTAGAAAGGGCAGAGTTGGGAATTGAACTCTGGTTTCCCAAGGCCTCAGCCAATACTCTTTTCTCAACACTAGACACCTGAAGGTACCAGTCCCCAACCCTGAATGCAGTGGCCCATGGGTGTTCACATGGCATAGCACCTGAGCCAGCTCACCTGCCTGCTTTCCTTAGGTTATCCTTCAGTGGAGCCAACTTTCCAGGCCTTTCAAGCTCCTGCCCCTTCCCCAATCTTGACCTCTTTTCTAGAGCCTGGTTTTCAGCTCTAACCGTCAGTTGGACAGAGCCTGAAGCTAACTCACTCTAAATGGTGCATGAATGCCACTCAGGCCCTCCCAGGTCAGAGTAGACAGAACCCTGGATCTGATGTTAGCTACAGATCCCAGCTCTGCAACTCAAGAGCTGTGACCTTGGGCAAAATCCTAAGGCGGTCTGGGCCTCCATGTCCTTTTCTTTGAAATGAGGGCAGTAATTCCCATCTCAACATGGTCTTTATAGATTAGACAACTAAATGATTTGTCAGCTCTACAAAGGAAAGAGAATATTAATATCAGCAGTAATAATACCTGCCTTACACCCCATGCCTTTCCTTTTTTTTTTTTTTTTTTTTGAGACAGTCTCACTCTATCGCCCAGGCTGGAGTGCAGTGGCGTGATCTTGGCTCACTGCAACGTCAGCCTTCCAGGTTCAAGCAATTCTCCTGCCTCAGCCTTCCAAGTAGCTGGGATTACAGGCACCCACAACCACATCTGGCTAATTTTTGTATTTTTAGTAGAGACGGGGTTTTGCCATGTTGTCCAGGCTGGTCTCGAACTCCTGACCTCAAGTGACCCGTCTGCCTCGGCCTCCCAAAGTGCTGGGATTACAGGCGTGAGCCACTGCACCAGGCCACCCCATGCCTTTCTTATGAAGGGTGTGTCATTCTCTGCACTTCACAGGTGGGGACACTCAGATAATATTTGACTTATCCAAGGCTATACAGTGAGTTGATGGGAGGTTCAGGTCTAGATCTTAGCTCTGTTTGTTCCAAGTTTAATGTTCGTCCATTAAATGGTCCATTAACGTTCTCCAGAAATCACATATTTGCCTTCCTGAGGCCAGGTGCAGTGGCTAACACTGGTAATGTCAACACTTTGGGAGGCTAAGGCAGGCAGATCACTTGAGCCAATGAGTTCAAGACCAGCCTGGGCAACACGGTGAAATCCCGTCTCTACAAAAAGTACAAAAAATTAGCCAGGCATAGTGGTGCGCACCTGTAGTACCAGCTATTTGGGAAGCTGAGGCAGAAAGAGTGCTTGAGCCCAGGCGGTTGAGGCTGCAGAGAGCCGTGATCGCACCACTGCACTCCAGCCTGGGCAACAGAGAGAGACCAAATTTGCCTCCCCATGTAAATATCCATCGTGTACCTGGATCAGTCTGTCCCTATTGCTCAGCCTTCTTGAAAGCCTTTTAATACTTCCGTTAAAAATTTATATTTCTTAGGATGCTTTTGGCTGCAAGTAATATATACCTAAAACATGAGGGAAATATGTGACATCACACACAAGCAGTCCAGTCCCAAGGGTTAGTGAACTCAGGGCTCAGTGGCACCATGAGCAAGTGGCAGGATGCATGCAGCAATTCCAAGGGATTCATGCAGGCAGGATGAGTTCAGAGACGAAGCGGGGTGTTTCATGCTGTGTGTCTCTTTATATTTATGGGAAACTTTTCCAGGAGCTAGTCCCCTTCCCCTTATGACTCATTGGCTAGAGCTGCATCACATGCCCAGATTAAACCCATCGCTGGCAAAGGGGAAGGAATGACCAAGACTGGCTTAGACTAATCAGTGTCCTCTCCTAGGGTAGGAGCCGAGCATCACCTTTCCCTCCCAAGGGAAAGAGAGGCTGATTGCAGGTAATAAACTGGTGGGTAGACGAGGGAGATAAAAAGTTCCCAGCAGGCCCAGATCAAAGAGTAGGTGAGGAAAGTCTCTGGCCCAGAACCTCAGGGGAGAAGGCTCCTGTGAGGTTGTACCCCAGGACCTACCATGGTTGCACCTAGGAGAGTGGGTGGGCCAAGGTCCTGGAGCTGCCCTTTCTGCCTTCTCCTCTCCCCCTTCCCCCCATACTCCCTTCCATTCCTTCCCACTCCCTTCTTCTCACCTCCCTCTTTCCAGCCTCCTGCCTCCTGGTTCTCAGCCCCTCTGCTTCTCCTTTCCTCTGTCTCCCTCAATTTTCTGTATCTTCCCTTCCTTGCTTGTTTCCACTCCATTCTTCACTTCCCCGCATCCTGCCAGATTTTAAACTCTGTTCAAAAAGCTTCTCCAAACCTCTTCTCCTTCCTGAGTTTGCCAGATCCTCCCAGGCTCTCCTCCTTCACCCAGTCCCCTGCCCTAAATCCACCTCTGCTCTTTCCTGGCACTGGATGTCTACTTGGAGGAGGAGCCTTCTGGAGACACCGACCCTCGACCCCGAGTTGTGAGTCTGACTGTGGAAATCCTTGGCCCCCAGGGCAGGCCCATGCAGGGTTTGGAGGATAAATTTGGAAACGAAAAGGTTTTCTGGAGCCCCTCAAATCACACAGCGCAGGAGGAGGTAAGGACAGCTTGGGGGCATGCTCTGGTGAGGACCAGGGGTACTAGAGGCCACCTATCTTCCCCATGCCTTTGGATTTTTGGGCAGCCCACAGGGACATGAGATGAGTCTCTGAGCCAAAGGACCTGCCATGGCTCCTAGTAACGGGAGTGGACACAGCTGGAAATTCTCCCCATCCCCTCCCATGCTGGCCTGAAGGGGTTTCAGAAGAAGGCCACAGGGAGGGCCTGAGAGCTCAGCAGTTCATCGGCCTCATCTTCTTCCTCTGTGGAAGCATCTGGGCCAGAGAGGAGAGGGACGCCCAGGCACACATGGTGAGGGCCTGGAGCTCTCTTCCCTGCTCCCAGCAGGCTGGCCTGCTGCTGTGATGCCATGGGTCCCTATGCTGGACGGCAGCTGCTCCTGACTTGAAATTGCCACTCTCTGAGGGCTTCCCAAATTTCTGAAACCTGGGAGTGGCATCAGGGCCTAATCGGCTCTTGGGAAGGAGGAATGACTTCATCAGAATTCTTTCCAGTTTCTAGCCTTCACTGTATTTTTAAGGGCAAAATGCCATCACCCAGACTCTTTCCAAAGGTCCGAATAGCTTTCAAACAGGACAGAAAGGGACTTCTGCTCTCCAGGAAAATGCTCTATCCCAAGTCATAAACAGCCCGAGTAACCCTACCCCAGGGTGGCCAAACTGTAAATGCTGGCTTTGTTCAGGGAAGGGGCCTGGTAAAGGGATAAAGTCTGAGTGGAGTGATTGCTTTCCCTCCTGGGCGCTGCGTGGCGGTGGATGCCAGTGATCCTGTGCCAAGCAGCACAGCCCACCCAGGTGGCAGTGGACGGACCTCTGAAGCCCATGGGCCCTGAGTTCCCAGAGATGGGGTTGGTGGTAAGCCTGGCCCAGGCTGAAGGGCTTCATCATAAACACCCTGTTCTGCTACCAGGCAGCCCACCCCTCTGAGCAAACACTTCTAAGATCCTGGGGGGGTCTCTGCTGGACATTCAGAGTTCCTCCCCTATTCCCTCCCATCTCTCTCTCCTCCCTCCTCTTATCCCAGCACTGGCCCTCCTCTGACCACATGCCAAGATCTAACACCCGCATCGGCCTTACTTACCTCTTTGCCTGTGTTTCCAATGTCTCCACCTCATCTACCTCCATGGTTCTATCAAAGTCCAAGTCAAAAGTTGCCTCTTCCTTGAAGCCCTTCCAGATCTCTGCCGAGAATTGAGCAACTTCCTTGTTTGTCTCTGATGACCTATTTGATAGGTTTATCAGAAAAAATCATGGTCTGCCTTGCTTTAGATTTCACCCTACATGTCTGTCTTCCCACCCACTTATCTCTGGGTCTGTCTGTCCTTCCTGTGCTCCCACCTGTGCCACCTGTTAGAACAGGGCACTCAGCCCCCTTGGTGAAGACTCACTCCCTTTCAAGTTTTGCAACACTGCATACTAACAGCTAGCATTTACTGAGCACTTACTATGTCCCTGGCCAGAGTCTAAGTATTTTATGGGCATTAATTCAGGTACCCTCATAATAACCCTATGAAGTGGTACTGAAGTTACCCCCATTTTACCCATGAGGAAGCTAAGGCACAGAGACGTTGAGTAACCAGCTCAGAGCCAACCAGTAGCAAAGCTTGGATTTAACTCTGGGCAGCCTGTGCCCTTTCACCTCTGCTCCCTGTCTCAAAGTGGCTGTGGACATGGGCTCTGACTGCTGGGGATGGAATCAGGGCTGTACCTTCCCTAACTCTGTAACTTTGATGGGGTTAGTTAACTCTCTGAGCTCAAGTTTCCTTGTGTGAGACAGACGTAATAACAGTACATCCCCACATCACAGCATCGGCACGAGAACTCAGTGAAACAGCGTGGCAGAAGGCTTCGCACAGCGCTTGGTGGATAGAAAGGGCACCGTGCTTTCTATTTCTGCCGTAACACTCGGCTTCAGAACGGTCTCAGCCAGCAGCTTGCAGCCCAGGCATTGAGAGCTGATCCCAGGCAAGTGCCCGGCAGGGTCTCACATTGCAAGCTCTCAGGTAAGGGCCACCCTTGCCCAGGACGCTGGCATGGGGTGAGGGAAAGGTCCAGGTAGCACTGCCACCCAGCACCTCCCGGCCTCACTCATCCCAGCACTGCAGAAACAACCTTCCCTCATTATCCCCAAGCCATAAGGACAGAATCCCAACACTAGAAAACAAATCCGAAACACTCAACATGCAGCAATAGGGTAGCCTGAGAGGCCCAGAGTGAGAAGATTCCTTTATGTCTTTTATGAAAGGAATCAGCTGCCATCCCCAGGCTAACTATCATTTCTCAAGCTCTCTCCTGAGGCCGGTGAATTGTACTGTCATTTCTAACTACCTCAAAAGATGTGTGCGGGCAGACAAGGCCCGGAGGAAAGACCAAGAGTAAAAAGAGCTACCATGTTAGGCTGGAGGCACAGTGGGGTGTGTGTGCTTCTAGAACATTATTTAATGGTGGTGTTAGATCCCCTCACCCACCCCCTGCCTTTAAAAAACACTGGGAGTAAGTGACATTGTTTCAGGCACACGTGTTCTGTTTGCCTGTGTGGCACCTGTTCACCCAGGTTACAAGATTCTCAGGTTCTGATGCCAGACCTGGCTCCCAGGTGAAGCCTGTGACCCAATCCTGGCCCTTTAAAGCATCAGGGGCCATGGGCTGTAGAGGTGGCTGGTAGGTGAGCATGTGACCCCAGGAGCCCAGCGAGACTGACTTCTGGGACCTTCCTTTACACAGTGGGGTACTGTAGGCCTTGAGCGGCTGGTGGCCACCACATGGAGAGGCCTGGCAGAGATTGAAGCCACGCCGAGGGCTGGTGAGGGGTGGCGAGGGAAGTGGACACTGGGGGTATTTTTTGAGCCTCTGGATGCAGCCTTCCTTGAAGAGAGCTCTCGACCTGGATTTTCCTCCCTCTGGGGATCAAGGACATGGGTTGTGGAGCCAGCTTGCCTTGGCCAACTCTTGCTCTACTACTTGCCAGCAGTGAGATCTGAGATGAGCCACCCTCTACCTCCTCTTTCTCATCTGTGAAATGGAAGTAAGAATGCCTGCCTCTAGGCTGTTGTGAAGATTAAGTGAGCTTATGTACCTAAAGCAAACGCAAGCACTAAGCATGTTGGTCTTCCTCAATATCTACTATCAACTTTGAGCTGAGCTCCTTCCACTGGCGACTGAAAGGGTCTTTACTGCTGCCACACAGTGCCACGGTTGGAAACGTCTTCTCAGACCAGCATGGAGGAAGACTGGGCAACTGGCCCTGCCATGAATAGGCCTGTCCACAGGGCCAGATCCTGTGGCTATCAGTCCCCTCTTTGCTTGGCCGCAGTGCTGCAGACTCCTTCACTCATAACACGGGCTGGTTCTAGGTCCTCTAGGATCCCCCCTCTCACCAGGCAAGGACTGGAACTAGCTGCCCTGCGGAGCTCAGGGGCATGGTGAGCCTGGACACAGATGAGTCCACTGACCAGGCCATGGCTTCTTTCTTCCCTGACCCATTTGTCTCACTTGGAAGATGGCCACTGACTCACTGCCCTGGCCAACCCTGCAGTGCCCTGTGCAACGAACACCTGCCTCATGGCAGACTCACCCCTGCAGTGGACTCTAGCAATGCATGTCCAGCCTGCCCTGAACAGCTGGACCTTCTAGAACATACAAAAACCTGACACCCTCCTACCAAAGGAAATCTCAGAGGGGCCAAAACCAAGAGCATAGCACAGTCAGTTATAGTAGCAGCTGCGATGTATTGAGCATGGGACAAGGAGGGGTTCCTTAACCATGGAGTGGTGACTCAAAGCTAGACCCTAGCCAGGAAAGTGCCCCACACACTCAGCCAGGGCCCTACATCTGCAGGGGCTGCTGCCACTGCATGGGAACAAAGCCATAGCTGCGGCTTCTTCTATCCAGTCACACCGCCAGCCCAGGAAGTAAAATCTCTCCTTCCTCCCCTCCTCCCCTTCTCTCCTGTCTAGCTGCTGAGTATGTGCTCCCTGACAAGCCCGAATCCCCCGTGTTAACTCTTTATTGCTGCATAAAAATCACCCCAAAACTCAGCAGCCTAAAACAGTGAATGTTTATTGTCTCCCACAGTTTCTGAGAGACAGCAATCTGGGGGCGGCTCAGCTGGTGGCTCTGCCCCGAGCCTCTCATGAGGTCAGGCTGTCTGCGGGGCTGCAGTTCTCCCAGGGCTTCTCAGCTGTCGGGGGAGCTCCTCCAGTCTCACCTTCTGTCGGCAGGAGGCTTCAGTCCATCCTGCTCCACTGGGCTACTCAAGACATGGCAGCTGGCTTCCACCGAAGTGAGCGGTGACAGAGAGGGAGAGATATACCAAGCAGGAAGCTGTACTGTCTCATATAACTGAATCTTGGAAGCCTTCCACCTCCATGTCTGCCATCTTCTGTTGTTCACACAGACCAACCCTGGCACTGAGGGGGAGGAGACCACGGCAGGTGTGGCTATCAGAAGGGAGGCCACTGGGGCCATCTTGGAGGATAGCTATTGCAGGGACCCAGAGGGGTTTGGGGTCAAAAAAGGGGGCAGGGGAAAGGTATGATTCAGAGAAGTTAGAACTGTGAATGGTAATGTCATATTTCCATTAGACTGGATACACGCCCCAGAAACTTAGATGTTCATAGCCTGACTGCAGAGCTCCTTGAGCTCTACAGGGACAGGGTGAAGAGGGCGCTTCTGCTCTGAGCAGGTGGAGGGTGGGGGTGTTTGGGGATTAGAAAAACAGAACCTGTAGATCTTAGAGTAATGTGGACTTGCACTGGAGAGTCCTTGGTGGAGATGGCCATGTCCAGCTTCACCAAGCTGGGCTGTGTCTATTTGCTTGTACAGTGACCCACTCAGAGTGCACCCATAGGAGGGTCTAGGGAATAAGATAGGGCTCCTTACAGAATGGGGTAGCTTTTAAGCAGAGCGTTGAAAGAAGGAAGGATTTGGTCAGAGAGAGGCAACGAGGACATAAGAGTGAAAGGAACAGTGGAAACAAAGGCTCAGAGAAATACACAGCCAGTGGCTTTCAGGACACTGCCCACCATCTTTGCTGCTATGCAGGCTCCAGTTCCCATCTGACCTACCGCCTTCATGCACCTTTCCTCTTCATTTTGCTCCACTGAATTTTATGTTTCTGTAAATTGCCAGTAGGGATTTTTCTTTGTCTTTGCCAGGTAGATGTTAACGTTCACTCTGAGCTCTGGAGCCAGTCCAGGCTATGGAGGCTGCGCCCAACCCCAGTCTAGTTCACCTTTCTTGAACAGCAGCTCACCATCCCTCCTGTTCATCCTCAGGTGCCCACACCTGGCCTGGTTCTGCAGGAAACTCCATCCTCAGGGAAGAAGCAGGGGTAGGCTGCTGCAGAGCCAGCCAGCAAATTCTTGAAGCATGAACAGGTTAGTGTTCATCAAAAGATTTGAAAGTTCTGGACAGCCAGATACCTCTCTTTGGGATAACGATATTTACAGGCCCTAAGACCTGTCTTCCAGCTCCTGTGTGCACTGGCTGTCTGCCTTCCGACGCCCACGCCCACACCATCACCTCAGAGTTCCAGAATCCCCAAGCCAGGCTCTCTGAGGCCTTTTCCACCCCCTAGAGGTCTCAGGGCCTGATCCAATTCCTGTAAAGTAGGCATCCAGCCTGGAGGCACCAGGGGGCCCTAGGCCTAGTCCCCAAGCATATGCAGCCCAGCCTCAGCCCTGATTCTCCAGGTGTGGACAGCATCCCCATTTACACTCTGACTCCCATGACAGGGCATCTACTGCTTCTCCTCTTGCCAGGCTGCTCAGCAAGTTCTGCCCCTTGGAGCCAGTGATGCTTAATTTTACGTGTCAACTTGACTGGGCCATGGGATGCCCAGATGTTTCAGTCTCTTTTCTGTTGCTATAACAGAAAACCTGTGTGAAAGGAAACTCATTAAGCCAAAGGGAAAAGTTAAGCTGGGAACTGGGTCACGCAAACCAGCCTCCCCTTTTCTTGTTCCTAAATAAGATGGCTACAAGATGAAAGGCTACATGTCTCCCCCATAGTTTGCCCACAAGGAAATTCCTAGTAAGCTTCAAGATCTTTATCCTAAAGTTTTTCTGTTAAAATTTCACTATGGCAATGAAAATTGATAGCTTACCTTTACAGGTGCAGTCACCCCCGCTCCACCCACCAGAAACAAATGCATGTCTGATTGTTCTCCTGCCCTATTTTGTCCATGTTATCTTATGTAAAAATGCAGATTCCTTGCATTTTTCCTCTGCCCCATTTGTCTATGTTATTGTCAGTCAAAAAAAAAAAAAAAATGCGGATTCACTGAGCCAGACAAAGGCATGAATGACTATTTTTCCCTACCTGCTCTTACATGAAAATAGTTTACTTCTCAATACCCTGCCCTTTCCCCTTTAAATTTGGAGCCCTCAAAATCATCTTCAGAGAAAGGCATAGACCTGTCTCCTGGGCACGTGTCCTTAACTTTGGCAAATAAACCTCCTAAAATGATTGAAACTTGTCTTGTCATTTTTGCTCAATTGACATCTGAATACATAAGAAAAGAATTTCTGGAGGCTGGAAGGTCCAAGAGCATGGCACAGGCATCTGGTGAGGGCCTTCCTGCTGCATCATAACATGGCAGAGGGCATCACATGGCAAGAGGTCAAGTGCCAGGGAGCCAGAGAGAGCTCACTTTGATAAGAAAGCCACTCCCAATAACAAACCCACTCCTGTGACAGCAACATTAATCCATTCACAAGGTACAGCTCCCATTAACCCATTAATTCATTCATGAGAGCAGAGGGATTAAATTTCCAGCATACGAACTTTTGGGGGACACATACAAACCATAGCACCAGATACCTGGTTAGACGTTATTTGGGGGTGTGTCTGTAAGGGTGTTTCTGGAAGAGATTAGCATTTGAATTGTTGGGCTGAGTAAAGCAGATGGCCCTCCTCAATGTCTACATTGTTCAACCTGTTGAGGGCTTGAGTGGAACAAAAAGGTGGAGAGAGGTTGAATTATCTCTCTCTGCCTGCCTGTTCAAGCTGAGACTTGGAACTGAGCCACTGGGCTGGAACCTACACCATTGGCCTTCCTGGTTTTCAGGCCTTCTGATTTGGACTGGAATTAACAGCACCAGTTTGCAAATACCAGATTATGGGACTCTGCAGCCTTCGTAATGGTGTGAGCCATAATGGTGTGAGATATATATATATATCTCCTATTGGTTGTTTCTCTAAAGAACCCTGACTACTACAGTGCCCCTAAAAAAGGTAAGAAGATAGAAGCTAAGAGGCCGGGCACGGTGGTTCATGCCTGTAATCCCAGCATTTTGGGAGGACGAGGCGGGCGGATCACGAGGTCAGGAGATCGAGACCATCCTGGCTAACATGGTAAAACCCCATCTCTACTAAAAATACAAAATAATTAGCCGGGCATGGTGGTGGGAGCCTGTTGTCCCAGCTGCTCCAGAGGCTGAGGCAGGAGAATGGCGTGAACCCGGGAGGTGGAGCTTGCAGTGAGCCGAGATCACGCCACTGCACTACAGCCTGGGTGACAGAGCAAGACTACGTCTCAAAAAAAAAAAAAAAAAAAGAGAGAGAAAAGAAAAGAAAATAGAAGCTAAGAGATCAGAGTTTAGTTCTATCCTTGACTTGGGACCAAGTTCTAACAAGTTATCTCACTTTCTGGCCCTCAGGGCTCCCTGTGTATAACTCCTTCCCTTCCACCTCCCAAGATTGCTGAGAAAATGAGTTGATGAGATTATGACTGACTGTGTCAGTCATTGCTGCACCAACTATTTTCAGGAGTTTGCACTTCTTTGGTTAGGGGTTCCCCCATGATACTGGTATTTGTACAAAATTCAGATCAGGCTGCCCCCTCAATACATCCCACCAAGCAGTTTGAAAGGAGTGATGCTTCCAGATCAAGAGGAATAACCAATTGCTACCTAGAGTTATCTTCGTTGACATTTACAGTGATGAAAGATGTCCAAATCCCCTCATGTGAACCCTTTTAGAAAGTTGGTGTGGGGCCAGGCTGCCTTCTCCCTTGTAAATTTCCCTTTCACTCCCCACAGGTGACATCAGTGAGAGTAACTCATGATTTCTAAACGAGAACCAGGTAAAAGTGATTTGTTTTTCCTTATTTTTCTCTCCCACCTCCTTGTGCCAACCCCACCTCTGAAGCTGGTGAGGAGTCTCTCCAATGAGCAGGTCAGATAACTGTTCAGGGGTGCTGGCGTACAGCATTTCCCCTTTGCGCTGAATAGTGAGCTCGTGCACTGGGATAACACAAGCTGCACAGGGCTCCCGTGCACAGCTGCCTGGCAGGGCCTGCAGCATTGGCAGCAGCCTCCAAGTGAGTTTGCAGGCGGGTCGGCTTGGGAATGACCACGCGGCGTTTGCCTTTGTATCCTCTGCTCCTAGCTGGCTGCCAGTCAAGACTGGTTTGAAGTTAAAGGAGTTGGGCTCTGTGACCACTACTGTCCATCTCTTGCAAACCAAGGCCCTGTAGTCTTAAGTGGCTGTGATCTGACAGATTCGCCGGGTCTGGGCCATGAGATCCAGTCAGGTCACTAAAGCAAAAAGAAGCAGGTAGAGTAGGTACAGAGAACCATTCCCTCATTGTGTCAGCATGGATTTGTTCAAAAATAATTTGTATATGCTATGTACCAGGCCCTCGGGAGGTAATTGTGAGTGTGACTATTGCACCCCTGCTCTCACAAAGCTTACATTCTGGAGGGGGAGGTCAGCAGGTGGACCAGCAATTGCAGTAGTGTGTGACAAGTGCTGCTGTCTATGGGAGCCCATGGAAAGGGGCACTGTTACGGATCGAATTGTGCCCTCCCTTGCAAAATATGTTGAAGTCCTAACCCCTGGAACCTGTGAATGTGACCTTATTTGGAAATAGGGTCTTTGCAGAAATAATCAAATTAAGATGAGGTCCTTAGGGTGGATCCTAATCCAGTATGATGGGTTCCCTTAAACAAGAGGAGAGGAGACAGACACAGAGACACACAGGGAGAATGTCATGTGATGAGAGAGGCAGGGATTGGAGCAACACGCCTGCCAACCAAGGAACAGCAAGAATTGGCAGCAACGCCAGAAGCTAAGAGAAAGGAGTGGGGCAGATTCTTCTCGAAAGGCTTCAGAGAGAGCATGACCCTGCAAACACCTTGCTGTCAGACTTCTGGCCTCCGTAACTGTGACGGAATACGTTTCTGTTCTTTAAAGCCACCCAGTTTACGGTACTTTGTTACAGCAGCCCTGGAAAATTAATAACAGGCACTAAACCCAGAGTGGTCCATCAGGGAAGGCTTCTTGGAAGAAGTGACGTCTAAGGTGAGATCATAAGGGTGGTGGGCGAGGCGTGGTGGCTCATGCCTGTAATCCCAGCACTTTGGGAGGCCAAGGCAGGCAGATCACCTGAGGTCAGGAGTTCGAGACCAGCCTGACCAACATAGTGAAACGCTGTCTCTACTAAAAATACAAAAATTAACCAGGTGTGGTGGTGCATGCCTATAATCCCAGCTACTCGGGAGGCTGAGGCACGAGACTCACTTGAACCTGGGAGGCAGAGGTTGCAGTGAGCTGAGATCACACCACTGTACTGTAGCCTGGGCAACAGAGTGAGACTGTCTCAAAAAAAAAAAAAAAAATTAAAAAGAAAAAAGACCAGCCTGGCCAACATGGTGAAACCTCGTCTCTACTAAAAATATAAAAATTAGCCAGGCATGATGGCAGGTGCCTGTAATTCCAGCTACTCAGAAGGCTAAGGCAGGAAAATCTCTTGAACCTGGGAGGTGGTGGTTGCAATGAGCCAAGATCACGCCACTGCACTCCAGCCTGGGTGACAGAGTGAGACTCCGTCACAAAAAATAAATAAATAAAATATTTTAAAAAGAGGGTGGTGTTCTAATCTGGGTCCTTTTGTTCACAGGAACGGTTCTTCAAATTAACTCAAACAAAAGGGTTGGTGATGAGGGTGGGGATTTAAAAGGATACACGGCATCTCATGGAACCCAGGGCAGGAAGAGCAGCTGAATCTCATAGCATCCAAGGCCTGGGCTTAGGAATTCTGAGCCCGGCTGTGATTTCCACTGGTCAGGGGCTGTGTGAACTCCCCACCCCTGCTTCTCTCTTTCTCTTCACCTCCTGCTTTTCTCTGTGATCAGAGCCACTTTTTTCTCCCTCCCTCCCAGCTGGCTTCTTCCACTTACTTTGTAGGTCTCAGTGTACATGTCACCCCTGCAGAAGGCCTTTCATAGCCACACAAGGTAAGTGGCCCCTCATTCCTCCTTCCCATCACCTATTTACTTATAATACTTAGCACAAGTCAAAGGATTGTGTTGATTTATTTGTAGTTTTGATTTTTATCTTTCTCACGAAATTAGAATTGTGCTCCACTAAGGATTCAGACTTCATCCCAAGAGTAGGGAGTGAAGTGATCTGAACTGTGTTTTCTAAAGATCCCGGGGCTGCAGGTGGAGAATGCGTCGGTGCTAGAGCAAGACCTGGTACAAGGCCTGGCCCTGAGTCAATGCTCACAGATGATGGTGGAGGGTGTGGAGTCAGGAGGCCCACAAGGAGGGCAGTCAGGAGGTGAGGGAGGCCTGGCCGTGGCAACAGCAGGGAAGATGGAGGCAAGCAGGTGACTCCTGAGACACCAGGGAGAAGAACAGAGGAGACCTGGTGCCTGATTAGATGTGGGGAAGAGGGAGAGGGAATAAAACAAAAGGGACTCCTGGGGTTCAGATACAGCAACAAGGCGGCCGGAAGAGGAGATAATGGCTGCACTCTGGGGCGTGGGAAGTTTGAGACGCCCAAGGGGCAGCCAAATGGGATGTGGGTGAACAGCTGGAACATCTGGAGTTGGCCTGGAGTTCTAGAGGGAGGGCCTATCTGGAGATACTGATTTGGAAATCTTTTGCCTGAAAAGAGTAATGGAGTCATGGAGATAGCTCCTGGGGAGCTTCTCCGTAGAGGGAAATGCAAGAATGATCTTGGACAGAAGCCTGAGGAACATACGATTGTACAGAATGAGCAGAGGAAGAGGAGGCTGGGAGCTGCAGCTAGAAGGGGAGGGGAAACCACAGGGGACATTCATGGAAGCCCAGCAAGGAGTACCAGGCGAGGTGGAAATGGCCAGCGGTGTCAAATGCTGCCTTGGGGCCAAGGAAGATGAGAGAAGAAATATGTCCCTGGAATGTATTGGCAAGGAGGTCATTGGTAATCTTGGCAAAAACCATTTCATTATGAGAGCAGGGGGCATAAGTCACATTGTGGTGGAGAGTGTGGGAGTGAGCTCTGTGTGTGCAGACAGCTCTCCCAGAAACTGGGCTGGAGAGGGAAGGAGAGAGAATTCAGAGATGAGAAGAATGAGGAATGGAGGGAGGCTGGTGTGTTTGTCTTTGAGATGGAATGACGTGAATATGTTGCAGCCCCAACAGGATAGAGAGGAGAGGTTGAAAACAGGAGAGAGGGAGAAACAAAGGTGCCAGCCCTTAAGGAGAAGAGAGGGCTGGGAGGCCACACCCGCAGAGAAAAGGGGCCCATGGAAGAGGAAGGGAAAGAGGAGAGGTGGAGGCGGCAGCTCCTCTGAGAGCCGTCCATGCCCAGCAGTGGGGACAGAGCTGTGAGCAAATGATCCCTCCAAAGCAGCCCAGGGACAGCAAGAGCCTTGGGAGCACAGAGACCTTGAGAGAAGCTCGATCCCAGCAGCCCCAGCCCTGCCAAATGCCAACACATCCTTCAGAGATCTGCTCAAACTTCACAGCCTCAGGAAAGCCACGCTGAGCCTTCCAAGAGGGACACAGCTCCAATAACATACACTGTCCCAGCACACCTGCCCTCCCGACAGAGCACTGTTCTATTAACCCTGAACTACAGAGAATGAAGGAAATTACTCTCTTGGATGCCTGGGATCCCATCATTATCTATCCATGCAAAGTCCTTGTGGTAGGTAGAATAATGGCCCCCCAAATATCTCCATGTCCAGGAACCTGGGAATGTATTAATTCATACAGCAAAACAGACTTTGCTGATGTGATTAAGTGAAGGATGGGAGATGATACTGGATTATCTGGGTGGGCCCAAGGTCATCATAAGGGTTCTTATAACGGGGAGGCCCGAGGCAGAGTCAGAGGGAGAGATGTGACAAAGCAGTACTGCTGGCTAGAGAGGGGAGGAAAGTGGTCATCTGCCAAGAAATACAGGCAGTCTCTACAAGGAAAGGCAAAGACAAGGAAGCCAGTTTTTTCTCAGAGCCTCCAGAAGGAATCAGCCCTGCTGACAGCTGACCTTAGCCCAGTGAAACTGATTTTGCATTTCTGACCTCCAGCACTTGTCAGGTAATAAATTTGTGTTGTGTTAAGCCATTAATTTTGTGGAAATTTGTTATGACCGCAACAGGAAAATACATCCCCCGTCTTGTTTTGTTTTACTTTTTGCTTTTATCCCCCAAAGTAGTCTAATTCCCCTCCTCATTCAGTCCAAGCATGAACCATGTTTAATTCCAATGTATTTAATACATTTCTTTAGATATCTAATATATGTTTTTAGAGACATGGGAAATATACAGTGCTGTTATGTGTATATGTTTTTAACTGACATAAATGTTATTATGTATTAGCTCTTACACTTCCTTACATTTTTCTCTCAAAGCTAAGTTTCCTGATTGACATTGGGTTGTGTCATCTTGTTGATTCGCGAGTTTCTTATGTCTTTTTTCAGGTCTAGTCTGTTTTATTCATTTAAAGTGTTTTCTCCCAAGTTATCATTTAACTTTGCACATTGTGTTATTTATTGAACAAAAATGCTAGTTTTGATGTAGACAAATAATCACTTTTCTCTTTTAAAGTTTATACCTTTGGGGCCTTGCAAACAAAAGCACTCCCTCAGTCACAGATATTCTTGGATTGTCTTACTATTCTTAGTATGTCTTCTATAAGTTTTTTAGATTTACCTTTTGCATCCAGTTAGTATTTATCTTTGTTATAAAGTTTTACAATTTGATCCACAAATGTCTTGTTAATTTTACACTTTCTAGATGACTTGTAAATTTGCTGCTATTTTGACTAGAAGTTTATTTTCTACTTTTCTAATTTACTGCTATTTTAGAGAAGTGCTAATGAATTACCTAGGTTGATCTTCTAACCAGCTCTCTTGAAGAACTATTTATCATAGCTCTATAAGTTGTGTGGGATTGTTAGTTTTCATTTGCAGATCATGATATTATCCACAGTTGATAGTTTTATCTCCTCCATTACAACAGTTATATTACAATCCTCATTTCTTTTTCTTATTTTATTGCATTGGCCAGGCCCTCTAGTACTACACTGAATAATAATAGTCATTCCTGTCTTGTACCTAAACATAAGAAGAATGTATCTAAAATTTTAAACATTTTCTTAGGTATATTTGCTGTAGGATTTTAGTAGAGAGCCATACTCAAGTTAAAGAAGTTCTTGTCTATTTTTAGTATCTGAGAGTTTTTATCATAAAGCGATGTTGAACTTTTAAAATATTTTTTTTGCATCTGTTTAGATATCATGTGATTTTTCTCCCTTAGTTTATTAATGTGGTGAAATACACAGATAGATTTTCTGATATTGGACCATTCTTAAATTCCTGAAATAAACCCTTCTTAGTCATGATTTGCTATTTTAAAAATAATTTACTCATATTTTATGAAGGGTTGTAACTAGGGTAATAAGTGAAATCATCTATACTTTTCTTATACTCTCCTTATAATGTTTCTTGGGTCTTATAAAACATTCAGTTGTTACTGTGAAGAAAAATGGGAAAATTATTATTCTTCCAACTTCTTCCATTAAAATCAAACTGCCATCTGCTGCCCTCTTACCATGTCTTTCTCTGAGCATAGTACCTTTTTGTTTAAAGGTCAGATAATATATATATTTTTTTCTGGCAGCAGTTTTTTAATTTGAACACTTTCCTCTTAAGGACACGCCTTCAGTACAGTTAACAAATGGTCACATCTGAAATCTGCTGAGAGCAGAGCTCAAGATCCACAATTGCGAAGGCCACTGGCTCACACCCTCACAGGCTGTATTACCTTTCAGAGCTGAGTGAGGCTGTGCTCTCCATCCCAATACTTGTTACTGAGTGGACATGAGGTGCAAGTTTAGCACCTTAAAGGGAGAAAAAAAGAAATAGGTTAGTATGCAGAATGTGATTTTGTCCTCACTTCGCTTTAAGTCATCTTTTTATACTTGCCAATGTGAGTTCTGAAAGGTAGTACTACACCTACTTAGAAATGGCTGAGTGACTGTCAATTAAAAAGCCATGTTGTTGTTGTTTTTAAAAGATACTTTAAACAGTAATTGAGCTGAATACCTACGGTGCCAACCATGAAAAACTGCAGAGTTGAAGCACCAATGACATGAAAAGCCATGGACAGATTCCTACATGTACAACAACATCACAGCAACTACCAGGCCAACAGCAACTCACAAGGCTTCATTGATTATAAACACACCCTCATTACAGAAATGTTCAATTGTGCTTCTTACAATTGAAATATGGTAATATAAGGAAGGTACCAAGTATTATCAAACAGAAATGAAATGCCAAATTGCACAATTCTGGTTATATATGCATTTACAGAGATGACCCTGGGTCTCCCTCCCCAACCCTCTGGGGGTCGAAGTGTTCTGAGAGAAGATGTGCTGGGCTGACCCACCTGTCCCCTCTGTCTTATATGACCAATGGCACATGCTTGAGAGCTGCTGTTCTAGGGTCAATCTGGCCAGGGTACAATAAGCCAATCTGGGGCCAGGGTTAGACGTCAGTCTGTGGTCAGGGAGTGGTTAGTTCACGGCACTGAGCTGTAGCCTTTGAGGATTGGGGTCAATATTCAAGTATGGTTCATGCTCGGAGTCAGTCTCTAGGTGGGGTAACTATAACTGGGTTTGTGGTCAGCCTGTGACTGAGGTTTGGAGCTGGTTTGTGCCTGGTTTTAAGGGTCCATTTGTGGCCAGGGTTGAGGTCATTCCATACCCAAGGTGAGCAGCTTTCCCTACACTACACTGTGCAAGGAGCCCCATGCCTGATCCCTTTGGTCAAATGGCTTTTGTTCTGGGTGTCTTTACAGTATGTGCTCTGGACAGATCCGTCTTAGCACCCCAGGCCATGGCAAACCTTGGCACTGCCTCTCATATGGGCTCTACTTAGAGCTCTGGGGCTGCCTATCACTCTGCTTCCAACACAGCGAGGTAGCCCTGCTGGGAGTCAGCCCTGCCCAGCTCATCCAGAGCTAGACACCCGCTGCTCCCACCTACCTCCCTAGAGGCTGGCCGGGGGGCTAACCTAGGAAGGGAGGAGAGGCCACGGAGGAAAATGTGTCTGTTTAGGGCAAGTCTGAAGGTGCCCCAGTGTGCTACCCAGGGGCACTGCTATGTGGAGGCAAGGGTTCTGTGTTCGAGTCCTGCTTCTCCCTCCATAGAGTAGGGAAAGTCATTTGCTCTCTTCAAACTTAGTTTTCTTGTTTATAAAATAGGAATCAGAATTTCTGTAAGAATGAAACGGGATAAAATGTTGAAATTTACTGTGAAAACTGTAAAGTGCTATTACAGAGTGGGGGATGGTGATGATGTTGATGATGATGACAATGACAATGACTACAAAGGGTGATCATTGCAGGGCTCTTGATCTTACAAGGGAGTTGGAAAATGTCATTTCTACTGTGAACCCAGGAAGCAGAAATGGTATGGGGAACACATGGCCTTGCCCCAGTTATAGAAGATATCACAATGCCCATTTTACAGATGAGAATATGGAGTCTTAAAGACTGTATGATTTACCCAAGGTCGCATGACTCCTGCTTTAGGACTTGTGCTGTGACACTGGATGCCTCTGAGCGGAGTGTTTCTGATGGCTGCTTTATCCTTCCCTTCTCCAGAATGTTCTCCTGTTGTTCTCATCACACAGCACAATGATAACAATGGTAACAACAGCTGACTGAGTGCTTTTTATTGGCCATGCACTGTGCTGAGTTATTTAGACAAATCATTTCACTTCATCTTCATGACAGCCCTTAAAAGGGAACCTATTTAGGTCCTAAGGTCCCAGGAAAAATATTACAGATGTGGAAACCAAGGCTGAGAGCGGGAGTGACTTGCCAGTAAGTGGCTGATCCCAGACCTAATCTCAGACTTTCCCGACTCTGAAGCCCACACTCACGCCACCATGTCACACTGAAACTTTGCCAGGTGGGAGTCAGACCACCTGACTTCTGGGCCTTACCTAGCCTGCCAGTGACATCTTTGTGTAACTTTGGGCTCATGAAGCATTCTCTTTTGTGGAAAATGAAAATGCCTACCAAGCCTACTTCCTGGGGTTAGTTGAGGAGCAAATGAATGGGAAAATGTGTAAAAGAAAAAAAAAAAAAAGTCAAGTTGTTGCATAAATAGGAGGGACTTTTAATATCCTCCAAATGCTTTCCTTTTCTCCACTCATTTTTCCTGATTTCCTCACTCTTTATCAGTAACAAAGTTAGCACAAAAGTGATGATTATTCTAAGGGGCACAAGCAGGGCCTGTCCCTTGGAAAGGCTTCTCCTCCCAGCCTCCTGCGGGTTTTTCCAGTTTTCAGGCTGTTTCCGACGACCCCAAGAAGACGGCCACTGTTTCCCCCCTGCAGTGATGGAAATAATTAGCTCCATTCTTCCTATTTGAATAGTCATGCCTAGCTGGCCTCTTAAATATGATCTTTGTGAGCAGTGCATTTTCAAACTCTCACAGGTTCTATTTTTACTTCTCTTGCTGAAGGAACGCTGTGGAAGGCGATTCCAGCACAAAGGGCCCTAATTAATTTCCCCTGCCTTTAAGTATTTTTTCAAAGTATGTGTTTGAAAAGGACATTTAAAAAAAAATTCCGTGACTCTGGAGGTGGATTCCAACAGTTCTCACTGCCTTCCACTTGGAAATCCACCTTCGCCTTGCCGCCTGGTGGCCCGGCTGGAGTGCTCTGTTCTGCAGCTGGGCAGTGCTTACTGCTCCTCCTCCAGACAAAAGGGACAGCCTCCTCCATCCAGTCTCTCAGGCCACAGACCAGCTTAAGTCCTAGAGTCTGAGGGCGCAGGGAGAGGAGGATGGTCGCTAAAGGCCTGGAGAGGTGAGGAGCAAATGGGGGTCTCTGAAGGCCAGAATTGTGAAAACACAGGACTGGGACCATTGGAAAAACCATTAGGCCAGATTCTTTTGCCTTGAATCCCCATTCCCAGAACGGCCTCCGAGCCAAACCATACATGCCGGATGGTGATTTATTATTAATCTGGTTGTCCTGACTGTGAAAGGATATTCCTCAAACTGCATGTACCCTCATAAGGCCAGGGGAGGGTCTGAGCCCAAAATCCCAGGGCAAGAGAAGTTTTTGGAATCTGGAACACAGGGCTAGGGGAAGGTAGTTTTATCCTTTGAGAGTAATTCTGGTTTTCAAGGTCCTCGTTGAAAAGTTGTTTTGAAAGAGCAAAGCCTTTTGAAAACACACAAGAAAAGCTTCTCCCATTTCTAGCTCTCAGCTGCCAGTGGGTAGGCTCTGGCTTCCTGGAGCGAATCCTAAGCCTAGGCAGGAAAGCTTTTCAAGGCCTCCAAGATGTGGATTGAGGGCAGGCTCCTGCATCTGAGAGCCCTGTGCCTGAAATACCATCATGAGTGCTTTATGCTGTAGGATTCCAGGCACCATCCCTGGTAAAATGCAAATCGTCTTGAGGCAGCACATGAAAGGCGTGGGTGGCAGCGATGAGGACCGAGCTCTTCCTTTCCTGCTTCCCTCTCCTTTCTTCTTCCCTCCCCTGTCCTCATTCCCTGCCTTCTGTCTTGCCCACTCCCACCCCATTTTCTGTTCCCTGCCCATTTCCATTTTCAGCCCTTCTACCTTCTCCTTACTCTCTTCTCTCCTCCTCCCTTTGGCTCTTTTCCCCCTTGCTCCCTGGGAAGCAGCATCCCGTTTCTGCCTTCCAAGGTGAGTCCAGTCAGCAGCACTGCACCCTTGCTGCCAGACTTGGGGCCTTCTGGGCATAGATTTGGCTGTGACTGGAGAAACAGGCTTCGGGCTGATCTCTACCCTAGGGTCCCCAGGGGCTTCCTGGGAACCCTGTGATGCCCTCCCTTGCTCCTTTCTGATGGAGAGGGGGTGGGGGGCTGCTGAAGGAAAGAGGGTCCTTTTCTTGACAGCCATAAACACTGATGAGCAAGACCCAGGGCAGGTCATCTGCTCTTGGTCCCTCAGGCCCAAGGACTCCAGGCCCTTGGTTCAGCACCCTGGAAGACCTCTAGTTTATGAGGAGGAGCCTGGACTGGGTCTCTGCTCTCTAGACAGTGATTTCAGATAACGTGCCCCAGTTGCCTTGTTCCAGGCCCGAACCTGCACATACAGGAGCAAAGCAGAGTATGCACGGCCCAGGACTGCCTCACACTCAGGAGCCCCTGACCCAGATGCACGGTCCTGCACATGTGCACAGGAGCCCTTGCGGGTGGCAAAACTGTTCAGCTGCAGCTGCTCCACACCCCAGGGCAAACACATCCTGTGGGCATCTCTGGGGAAACCCAAGCCCAGTAGCCTGCAGAAAATGTGGCCAGGACAGACAACGGCTAAGGAGAAGACCTTCAGAAAGCGTACAAATGCACACAAGCACACATGTATAAGCATGTGTGGTTGGCTGAAGTCCCAGAAAAATGAAAAAGAGGAAATAGGGCAAAAGTCATATCTGAAAAGATAATGACCAAGAATTTACCAAAACTGTCAGATAGGTTAATTCTACATTATCATAGGTAATTCTATACTATTAATTCTATTTTAAACCCCAAAGCTCTAGGCAGTCTGATTTTAGAAGGTGCACTCATACCATTCTGCTATATAACCTGTATAAATTCATTAATATTTATCTTTTCATTACTCATATTGATGATTTTTTGCTCTCCCTCTTTGTCCGTTGCTTCGTTTTTCTAGAGGTTTATCAATTTCATTAGTCTTTCCAACAACCAACTTTTGATTTTGATGATTTTCCTTTGTTGTTTATACTCTATTTCATTAATATCTGCTCTTATTTCTATTATTTCCTTCTGACTATTTTCTTTGCTATTTGTATAGCTTGCCATTCTTTTTCTAATGTCTTAGGATAGATACTTACATAAGTGACTTTCAGCATTTTCTCTTTTCTAATACATGAAGTTCAGGCTATACATAGCTCTCTAAGCATAGCTTTAGCTGTATCTTGAGATAAATATTAGATAAATTGATTTCAGCCTTTCACTTTTTCTAATATAAGCATTTAAAGTCATACATTTTCCACTAAGCACAGCTTTAGTTCCATAAGTTTTGATATATAATATTTATCATAGCATTCAATTCAAACTATTTTCTCATTTCTGTTGTGATTTTTAAAATCTATGTATTATATGAAGCATGATGCTTTATTTTCAAACATCTAGGAATTTTCTTGTTATTCTTTCATTATTGATTCCTAGATTTAGTCCACTGTGGTCAAAAAACAAACTTGGAATCATTTCTGCCATTTGAAATGTGTTGAAATCTGCTTTATGGGCTAGCATGTGATCAATGTTGATAAATGTTTCATGTACCCTTGAATGTGTTTTCTATGGATGTTAGGGATAGCATAGCTTCTGTGTATGCGATTAGGTGAATTTTCCTAGTTACATTGTTCAGATCTATATCCTTACAGATTTTTTTGTTGTTACTTGTTCCATCAGTTACTGAAAGAGGTATATTACAGTCTCTCCTTAAAATAGTGATTTTTGTCTATTTCTCCTGTTAATTTTTGCTCCATGTAATTTGAAGCTATGGCGTTAAATACATAAAAATCTGGAAACGTTGTATCTTCCTGATGGACTAGCACTTTTATCATTATGAAATGTCTCTCTTAAATGCTTAGAAATGCTTCTTGCCTTAAACTCTACTTTCTCTTGGTTACAGTTCACAGGGTATATTTTTCTATCCGTTTACTTTCAGCTTCACTATGCCCTCATCTTAGGTTGAACTATAAGAAACTGCTATTTTTATAAGTCAAATATGGTTGACTATCGGCACATTAATGTGGTTCAGCTTAATATTTAAGGACCCTTGTAAACAGCATAGCATTTAAAAATCCAGTCTTAAAAGCTTTGGCCGGGTGCAGTAGCTCATGCTTGTAATCCCAGCACTTTGGGAGGCCGAGGCGGGTGGATCACCTGAGGTCAGGAGTTTGAGACTAGCCTGGCCAACATGGCAAAACCCCATCTCCACTGAAAAAAATATGAAAATTAGCCAGTCATGATGGCATGCACCTGTAATCCCAGCTACTTGGGAGGCTGAGGCAGGAGAATCACTTGAACCTGGGAGGTGGAGGTTGAAGTGAGCCAAGATCACGCCACTGCACTCTAGCCTGGGTGACAGCAAGGCTCCATCTCAAAAAAAAAAAGTTTTGTCTTTTAAATGAAGTATTTAATTCATTTACATTTAATTGGAGTATTTAGTTCTTTGGTTGATAAGTTTGGTTTTACATCTACCATCTTTACTATTTGTTTTCTATTTTTCCTAGACCTGTTTTATGTTCCCTTTTCTTGCCTTCTTTTGAATTAATAAGCTATTTTTCATTATTCCATCTCCCCCATTAGCTTGTCAGTTTTACATTCTGTTACTATTATTTTAGAGATTGCCATAGATTACTTAACTTTTTAGAATCTAATATAAAGTAGTACTTCTGTAAATTCTGGACAATGCCACAAGCTTGGTACATTTTAACTCATTCCCCTACTTTTTGTGTTATTATTGTCTACATTTTAGTTCTATATATATTTTGAATGTCACATTACATTATTTTCTTGTAAAGTCAATGTTTATTTAGATGTACCCACATATTCACCCTTTCCGTTGTTCTTCATTCCTTCTTACATTTCCTTTTTTGCCATCTGGGGTCATTTTACTCTTGCCTGTCTAGAAATAACTTTATTTTGCATACACTTTGAAAGTTTTTACACTGGCTATAGAATCCTAGATTGTCAATTATTTTTATTTTATAAATTTGAAGATATCATTCCATTGTCTTCTGGCTTTCATCTTTTTATTGTGCTTTTGAAGGTATGTGTCTTTTCACTATAGACTTCTTTTCTTTTCTTTTTTCTTTTTTTTTTTCTTTCTCAGTTTATCACCCAGGCTGGAGTGCAGCAGTGGCTCACTGCAGCCTCGACCTCCCAGGCTCAAGCAAGTAGATGGGTCAGGAATTTGAGACTAGCCTGGCCAACATGGCAAAACCCCGTCTCCAATGAAAAAAATACGAAAGCCTCTCAAGTAGATGAGACTACAGACCAGGCATGTGCCACCACACCCGGCTAATTTGTAAAATTTTTTGTAGAGACAAGGTCTCCCTATGTTGCCCAGGCTGGTCTTTAACTCCTGAACTCAAGCAATCCTCCCACCTCAGTCTCCCAAAGTGCTGGGATTGCAGGCATGACCCACCATGCCTGGCCCCATGGACTCCTTTAAAGAATATTCTCTTTACCTGTAATTTTCAAAGATTCACAATGATGTTTCTAGATGTCATTTTCTTTCTTGCTTGGACTTTGTAGTACTCTTGAATCTCTAGCTTGATGTCTTGGCATTGTTGGAAAATTCTTAGTCATTATTTCCATATCTCTTTAAATACCACTTCTTCTCCATTCTTCTCTCTTTCTCGTCTGAGACTCCAATTGTGTTAATATTCAAACTCTCCACCATGTCTCATATATCTCTTATATGCTCTTTAAGCACAACTTAACTAATCCTCTTCAGCTGTGCCAATCTATTGTTGAGCCATCTATTGAATTCTTTTTCTTTCTTTCTTTTTTTTGAGATGGAGTCTCGCTCTGTCACCCAGGCTGGAGTGCAGTGGCACAGTCTCAGCTCACTGCAACCTCCGCCTCCTGGGTTCAAGTGATTCTCCTGCCTCAGCCTCCTGAGTAGCTGGGATTACAGGTGCATGCCACCATGCCTGGCTAATTTTTGTATTTTTAGTAGAGATGGGGTTTCACCATGATGGTCAGGCTGGTTTCATCAATTATATTCCTTTTCAGTTTTGGAATTTGCTTGATTTTTAAAAATAGATTGTTGTTCTCAAGCAAAATTCTTCATCTTGTTATATCTTTTTATGAGCATATTAATCACAGTTGTTTTAGTGTCCAATAACCCTAATATGTAAGTCACATATGGGTTTATTTTTCCTGCATGTTTTTCTTGCCTGTTTTTTCTCTTGGTCTTGTAACTTGGAATACTTACTATTTTTTATTGAACACTGGAGAGTTTATATTAAAACATGTGGAGACTTTGGATGATAACATCTTCTTCTATAGAGGGTTCATTCTATTCTCTGGCATGCAGTTAGAGTAGGGGCTGTTTGTTTACCTCCATTCAATCAAGGGCTGAACTGACTTGAAGTTGGTTTTAGTCTTTACAAATTTGTTCTTTCTCTTGTCATTTTTCCTCCAAGAGTATAGCCATCCAGGTCCAGGGGTGTTTCTTGGGTCGGCCACTCATTCTTAGAAAATCCTAAATTCTTTCTTTTTCTTTTCTTTCTTTTTTCTTTTTTTTTGAGACAGGGTCTCACTCTGTCACCCAAGCTGGATGGAGTGGAATGGCATAATCATGGCTCACTGCAGCCTCAACCTCCCAGGCTCAATGTGATCCTCCCACCTCAGCTTCCTAAGTAGCTAGGACCACAGGCACACAACTCCATGCCTAACTAATTTCTTAATTTTTTGTAGAGATGGGGGTCTCCCTATGTTGCCCAGGCTGGTCTTGAACTCCTGGGCTTAAGCAATCCTCCCTCCTCAGCCTCCCAAAGTGCTAGGATTATAGGCATGAGCCAGTGTACCCAGCCCTAAATTCCAATTTTTGTCTCCCAGAGACCATGAAAGGTTTCCCAACTACCTTTTGTTTAGTTTCTTAGCTTCTCACCCTGCACAGCCAAGAATTGACAAATACCTCAAGTGGAAAAATGCTAACTGTCAGGTTTAGTTTTCTGTGCCTCCATTGTCTCTTGGACCTTGGCTCCTCAAGTCAGCTGCCTTGGGAGCCTAGAACTGTCCTTTTTTGTTCCTCTGCTCTATCAGATAGCCTAAAGCTCTGCTGGCTTCTCTGCCTCTTTGTGGGTAAACCCTACCAGGCCCTGCAGCCTCCCATATCCCAAGGGGAAAAGTGATGACCAGATATGGAGATCTTTCAAAGAACTTTCTTTTTTTCCTCCAAAATCTTGGCCCCTTAAATAGTGGTTGCCTTGGGTGTCCTACAATTCTTCAAAGATATTTTTTAAAATATTTTTTCCAAGGCTGGCCTCAGTGGCTCATGCTTACAATCCAAGCACTTTGGGAGGCCAAGGTGGGAGGATTGCTTGAGCCCAGGAGTTCAAGACCAGCTTGGGCAACATAGTGAGACCTCATTTTTATAAAAAATTTAAAAATTAGCTGAGTGTGGTGGTGCATGCTTGCAGTCCCAACTACTTGGGAGGCTGAGATGAGAGGACCGCTTGAGCCCAGGAGGTGGCAGTGAACCATAATTGCACCACTGCACTCCAGCCTGGGCAACAGAGCAAAACCCTGTCTCAAAAAAAAAGAAAAGAAAAAAATCCAGCTTTTTAAGTTTATTTCACTAGAAACTTTGGTCTGACACAAGTTACTTTATTGTAACCAGAAGTAAAAGTATGACTCTTGTAGCTTTTAAAATCTTGTTTTAATGATTTTAATATTAATAAAAATGTATTGTTTCCCCTAATCCCTTTTTGTTGTTCTATGAGGAAATAACTAAATCATAAATTCTTTCATGCACTTTTTGCTGAGATAAGATGGGTTTATCTCCCCAATCATACTCTAATAAATGAACTTCACCATTTTATTGCATGTACCTTTTTAAAAGTGCCATGCTAAGCATTCCCTTCTTTGAACCCTGCCTTGATACTGTGGAGAAAGTAGGGATATTTTTTCCATTTTGCAAATGAAGACATTGAAGCTCATAAAAATTTCTTTAACCAAGAAGTTAAATAAATTCTTCTAAGGCTGGTAATTAGGTAGAGGAGGCCTAACTAAAATTTAGCTCTTCCAGCTCAAAGTCTAGTCACCATTTATGCTTCTTTTCTGTTGGAGGCTCCCTGAAGCCAGAACATTTTCCTGAACACTCCACAGGACTCACTAAAGGTCTAAATACACAGTAGGTGCTCTGGTATTACTTGCTGAATTGATTTATATTATGTTGCAGCAGCTGATCAGAGGCAGAGGCTCCCAGCCTGAGCCTAGCCCTTAACTGTTGCATCAGATTTTATTTAAAAAGGAACAGAGAATAATAAATTAAATTCTGGTGCCAAAAGGAACCCACAGGAATTTATGAGAAATACAACATAAATTCACTAAAACTCCTAGTCAGTATTTATTCCTCTCTGTCTTATATTTAGGCACATCTGGGTATAACTAAATCAGCCAAATCTGCCACTCTCAGACAGGCAGCTTAACCCTCCTCCCATTCCCCCTAAAAAACCCCAAAAACAAAAATAAAGCAAACTGACATCATATAACAGTTAATGGGGCTTATTATGGTCTAAAATGACAGGCATGTAAATTGAAGCCAGTTCTGAAATAAGTCACTCAAAATTCTGGGAGGACGGGGGACAGATACAAACTTCATTTTCAAAGTAAATTCTGAAGCATTTTGAAAAGAAAAGAAGAGCTTTCTGTGAAACATTGCTAGAAAAGTCAGGAAGGGCTACAGATGTTTTGAAGCAAATTACTAGTGAGTCTGTCAGAATTTGGAAAAGGACAGTTTCCCCTTATTCTGGGTCATGACAGGACTCAAGAAGGCTTTGTAAGTTACCCAACTGAAGCTAACTCGATTCTTGACAGAGCCTTTTGCAGGGTTTAGTGAAAATATTTTTCATTTGTTGAAAAGTAGAAATGTAATTTCTGTTACTTGCTCACTCAATCAAAATCTCCAGACTCTTGTCTCAAATTCAGCCTAATTCATATCTATCCCCAGAACAGAAACCAAAACCCCCAAAATGGGTCAAAATTATCAACTTTGTTTACAAAATAAGCTGCTGGGCAGAGAGTCAAACTTGGCTTGCTGGATTTTTTAAAAATAATTTTAATCAACTTTATTTACTTTATTAAATTATAACGTGTTAAAATGTACCAACTTAAAGCTGACAGTGCGATGAGTTTTTACAAATGTATACATTCATGTACAACATCAAAATCAAGATACAGAACGCTTCTTCTGCCCAAAAAGTTTGCATATGTTGTGTCCCAATCAGTCACTCTTACGACCAGCTTAAGGCAACCACTGATCAGCTTTTTGTCACTGGAACACAGATTTGTTATTTCTGGAGTTTCTAGAGTTTCACATGAATGAAGTCATAAGTATGTACTCTTTCACACCCAGCTTCTCTCATTCAGCGTAATTATTCTGAGACTTATCCATGTGGTTTCATGTATCAATAGTCATTTTTTATGGTTGAGCATGATTCCATTATATGCATGTACCACAATTTATCCACTCACCAGTTTATGCATGTACATTTTGGTTGGTTTTCGTTTTTGGTTTTTATTAAGGTGTTATGAACATTTACAGATGGGTCTTCATACAGACACGTTTTCATTTCTCTTGAGTAAATGCCCAGGGGTACAATTGCTGGGTCATATAATAAATGTATATTTAAGTTTATAAGAAATTTCTAAAATTTTCTGAAGGGGCTATACCATTTTAGACTGTCACCAGCAATGCGCCACATCCTTCCAATTCTTGGATCGTCAGCTTTTAAATACTAACTATTCTAATGGGTGTGTAGTCATACCTCATTGTGGTTTAGGCTTTTATTTCCAGGATGACTAATGATGCTGAGCATCTTTTCACATGCTTATTGGCCATTGGTGCATCTTCTTTTGGGAACCATCTTTTTTAATCTATTGAGCATTTTTCAAATTTTTTGTTATTATTGAGTTCTAAGTGTTCTTTATAAATTCAGGATATAATGTTCACTTTACATATAGCTTTTGTCAGCTATATGAATATTTCCTTCCAGCCTGTGGCTTGTCTTTTCCTTTACTGAAGATGTTTTTCAAAGAGCAGAAGTTTTAAATGTTGAAAAAGATTTCTTTATTTACTTTATTAAAATATAGTGTCTTTGTGTATGTGTACCTAGTAAAAGGCACCAACTTAAAGTTCTGTTTTCGACAGAATCATGGTCCCCCAAAATTCCTATGTTGAAGCTCTAACCTCCAGTGTGACTGTGTTTGAAGACAGGGTCTTGAAGTTGATGATCAAGATTAAATGAGGTCATAGGGTAGGGCCCTCATACAATAGGATTGATTTCCTTACAAAAAGAGGAAGAGACACCAGAGAGGTGCGTGCAGAGAGAAAAGGCCGTGGGAGGACACAGTGAGAAGGCATCTGTTTGAAAACCAAAGACAGAGGCCTCAGTAGAAACCAAACCTGCCAGCCCCTTGATCTTGGACTTAGCAGCCCCCAACAGGTAGTTGTTATGTAAGTTACCCAGTCTGTGGTATTCTATTATGGCAGCCCTAACAAACTAATAGAAAAACCAAGTTATCAATTTTTTCTTTTGTGGTTTTTTTATTTTTCTTTCCCAGCTAGGCAATCCTTGCTTACCCCAAAGTTGAAAAGATTTTCTTCTATTTTTTTTTTCCTATCAGTTTAATAGTTTTATCTTCCACCTTTAGATCTTTTTCCTGTTTTGGGTTCATTTTTATGTGAGGTTTATTTTTTCCTCATATGAATATCTAATTATTCCAGTGCCATTTGTTGGAAGACTCTCTTTTCCTTTATTGAAATATGTTAATCAATTGACCATGTATCTGTGAGTCTATTTTTGATTCTTTATTCTATTCCATTGATCTATGTGACTAATTTGATGCCAGTGCCACACTCTCTTCATTACTGTAGCTTTGTAATAAGTTTGAAAATCAGGTAATATAAGTCCTCCAACTTTGTTTTTCTTTTTCAAAATTGTTGCAGATTTTCTAAATCTTTTACATATAAATTTTACACTAAGCTTGACAATTACTTTTAAAAGCCTCGGAAATTTTATCAGTCAATATGAAGTGGATTAACATTTTAGTAATACTCCAATCCATGAACATATTATAGCTCTCCCTTTATTTAGTTCTTTTAAAATATCTCTCAGCAGTATTTTGTAGTTTTCAAAGTATAAATCTTACACATATTTTGTCAAATTTATCCCAAAGTGTTTCCTATTAATTGATGCTACTGTAAATGGTATTTTGTAAATTTTTATTTCTGGCTATTGTTGTTGGTAGAGAAAAACAGCTGATCTTTACTTATTGGCCTTGCATCCTGTGATCTTACTAAAGTCACCAAGTCACTTAGGAGTTCTCAAACCTTTAAAAATGTATGTTCTTTAGAACTTTCTATGTACACAATTATGTTGTCTGCTAATGAAGACAGTTTATTTCTTCCTTTCCATTCAGATGTCTTTTATTTCTCTTTCTTGCCTATTTCACTGGATAGGATCTTTAGGACAATGTTGAATAGAAGTAATAAAAGCAGATATTTTGTCTTGTTTCTGTCGTTGGAAGGAAACCATATAGTCTTTTACCTTTAACTGATTCTCCTTATCAGGTCATAGGTTTTTTATATATTCTCTTTATCAAGTTGAGGAAGTTTTCTTCTATTCCTAGTTTATTAGTAATTTTAATGATAAATTACCACTGAGTTTTTTCAAGTACTTTCTCTGCATCTATTGAGATGGATATAGGGTTTTTATCCTTCATTCTATTAATGTGGTGAATTACAATGATTAACTTTTGGATATCAAATCAATCTTGTTTTCCTGGGATAAGTCCTGCTTTTGCATGATATATTATCCCTTAAAATATTGTTAGTTCTATTTGCTTATGTTTTGTAAGGATTTATCACCATGAGTGATATTGATCTATAGTTTTCTTCCCTTTTTTGGTAATATCTGTATGTAGTTTTATTTGTATTGGGACATGATGGTCTCATAATGAGTTGGAATATGTTCCCTCCTCTTTTTTCTGAGTGTTTTTTTTTTTTTTGAATTGGTATTTCTTTCTTAAGTGTTTGTTGGAATTCACTAGTGAGTTCATCTGGGTCTGGACTGTTTTGTGTTTTGGGGATAGGAAAGGGGCTTTTAAATTACTAATTCAATTTCTTCAAGGAATATGTGGTGCATTTAAGTTTCCAGTTTCAGTTTCAATTCCAATTTTGCTTAAATTTTAGCAGAAAGAATACTGAAAAAGCAGACAAAATGGCTTAATTAAACATTTATAAATTCATGCATTTATTTCTTTTAAAAGCTAGATGGCTAAAGCAAACCTAAAAGGTGGAAATGGTGTAGACTAATCCTAAATTAGTCTTTCTCTTTGCCTCAACAACTACTAGATATTTTCTGATCTCTGACACTCCAATGTTTCCTGGACAAACAAAGGGAGCAAAGTACATGGGTTGTTCAATAGGAAGTGGCTTGAAGGTGGTTTGGCAGGCTGGGGTTTTATTCCCTGACTCTCTATGGGTACATTCTTACTGTGGCTCATCAGGAGATAGTACTTTTTATCATATTTAATATGTTGGGAAGCATAAATCTATTTACTGCTTTTTGCTCTCTATATCCTTATCAATTTAGAAGTAAGTAGTCAGAGCATTTTATTTGCTTATGTTCTTTTCAAGTCATGTCAGTCAACACAGGTCACAATAGGTAACACAAACAACTCTAAAGATGAGATATCACAATGTTCAAGAAATGTATTCATAACATGTATATGGCTATTTAGGTTTTCTATCTTTTTTAAGTTGTACCCTTTATCAATTGGTCATTTCATCTAAGTTGTTGATTTTTTTGACATAAAGTCATTCATTATATTCCCTTACTGTGTTGTTATTATCTCTAGCATCTCTAGTTATGCCTCCTCTTTCATTCATTATGTTAGCACTCATGCTCACTGTCTCTTTTTCTCAGATAAATCTTGTCGCAAATTTTTCAATTTATTGATCTTTTTAAAAGTCAGCTTTTGGTTTTGTTGAGTTTCTCAATTGTATGTAATTTGCTCTTCTGTTTCTAAAGATGAAAGCTTAGAATATTGATAAAAACCTTTTTCCATTCTAATATGAACATTTAAAGACATATATTTCTCATTAATCACCACCATATCTATATGTCACAAATTTTGTTATGTAGAATTTTCATTTTCATTTAGTTGAAATATCTTTAAATCTCCCTGTGATTTACTCTTTGAACTAAAGGTTACTTAGAAGTGAAGTGTTTAATTTCCATACATTCTAGGATTTTTGATATTTTTCTGTTGTTGATTTGTGTTTTAATTCCATTTTGGTCAGAAAATATGCTTTGTTTCAATCCTTAAAAATATGCTGAGATGGCCGGGCACAGTGGCTCACGCCTGTAATCCCCGCACTTTGGGAGGCCAAGGCGGGTGGATCACGAGGTCAGGAGTTTGAGACCATCCTGGCTAAAACGGTGAAACCCCGTCTCTACTGAAAAATACAAAAAATTAGCTGGGCATGGTGGCAGGCGCCTGTAGTCCCAGCTACGCGGGAGGCTGAGGCAGGAGAATGGTGTGAACCCGGGAGGCGGAGCTTGCAGTGAGCCAAGATGGTGCCACCGCACTCCAACTTGGGCGACAGAGTGAGACTCCATCTCAAAAATAATAATAATAATATGTATATATATATATACATATATATATATGCTGAGACTTTTTTATGGCACAGAAAATGACCTTTCTTAATACATGCTCCATGTATACTTGAAAATAATATGTATTCTTTTGGTGGAGGTGAGTAGATAATCAAGAAATGGCAATTAGATCAAATTGGTGATATTGCTCAAGTCTTCTTCATCTTTGTTGATTTACCTACTACTTGTACTATCAATAATTGAGAGGGGTATGGAAATCTCCAACAATAATTATGAATGTCTATCCTTGCAGTTATGTTAGTTTTTCTTCATCTCTCTTGAAGCTATATTAGTATGAGTATACATATTGAGGATTTTTGTGTCTTCTTGATAAATTGTGTGCTTTATTATAATTAAATATTTCTCTTATGTCTAGTGATATTCTTTTTTCTAAACACTACTTCTTCTGATACTAATGTAGTCAAACCAGTTTTCTTATGATTATTATTTTCATGGTGTATCTGAGTTCCTCCTTTTACTTAGAAAATATGTACGCCTTTACATTTAAGGTGGATTTCTTATAGATAGCATATAGTTGAATCTGCCTCTTTATTGTTTAGACCATTTACAGTTAATGTAATTTTTGGTATAAATCTGCCATTTTATTGTTTGTTTCCTGTTTGTCTCATCTACTTTTTGCTCATTCTTTTTTGTTTTATTTTTAGGGGTTGCTCTGTGGCTTACAATATATATCTTTAGCTCATCATAGTCCAACTTTAAATAAAATTACATACTTTTACATACAATCCATGACCCTTACAACACTATACTCTCATTTCCCCCACCCATCCTTTTTGCTATTATTGTCATACACTTATTCAATTGTCTTTTAAAGAACTTTCAAAATAAGGCCTGGTGTGGTGGGTCACGCCTATAATCCCAGCACTTTGGGAGGCCGAGGTGGGTGGATCACCTGAGGTCAGGAGTCTGAGACCAGCCTGGCCAACCTGGTGAAACCTCATCTCAACTAAAAATACAAAAATACAAAAAACAAAAAACAAGCCGAGCGCAGTGATGTGTGCCTGTAATCCCAGCTACTCAGGAGGCTGAGGCAGGAGAATGACTTGAACCCAGGAGGTGGAAGTTGCAGTGAGCCGAGATCATGCCGCTGCACTCCCACCTGGGCACAAGAGGGAAACTGTATCTCAAAAAATGAAAGAAAGAAAGGAAGGAAGGAAGGAAGGAAGGAAGGAAGGGAGGGAGGGAAGGAAGGAAGGAAGGAGAGAAAGAGAGAAAGAAGGGAAGGAAGGAAGGAAAGAAGGAAAGAAGGAAGGAAAGAAAGAAAGAAAGAGGGAAACTGTATCTCAAAAAAGGAAAGAAAGAAAGAAAGAACTTTCAAAATAAGAAAAAATATTTTATATTTACCAACATATTTACTACTATTAATGCTCTCTATTGTTTTAAGTAAATCCAAGTTTCCATCTAGTATCATTTTACTTCTGCCTAAAGGATTTTCTTTAGCTTTTCTCAGAGTGTAGGTCTACCAGGATTGAATTTTAGCAGCTTTGTTTTTGTCAAAGAAAAAAAAAAGTATTTAGTTTGTCTTTGTTTTTGAAGGATATTTTTACTGAATATAGAATTCTAGGTTGACAGGATTTTTTTTCTTTTAGCACCTTAAAAATGTCTTTCATTGTATTCTAATATGCATAGTTTATGACAAAAAGTCTGTGGTATTTTAATCTATTTTCCTTTGACATAGTGTCTTTTTCTCTCCAACTGCTTTTAAAAGTTTCATTACTAATTTTCAACAATTTTATCATGATGTACCTTTGGGGTTTTTTGTTTTTGTTTTGTTCTGTTTGGGACTCATTCAGGTTCTTGGATCTGTGGGTTTACATTATTCATCAAATTTGGAAAATTTTCTCCAATATTTCTTAAATATTTTTCTATCTTTTTTCTTTCTTCTGGTACTTTAGCTACGTATGTATTAGACTGTTTGGTGCTGCCCCATAAGACATTGTGGCTATGCTTATTTATTGTTTAGCCTTTTGCATTTCTGTTTTGGTGTCAATGGTTTCTGTTGCCGTGTCTTCAACTTCATGTTTTCTTCTCATCTGTTCTTAACCCCATCCAGTGAAATTTTCATTTCACATATTGTATTTTTTTGTCTCTAGTAATTTTAGGTTCTTTTTTAATGACTTTTTTGTATCTTCTGTTTTTCCTCATTGTGTTCATATTTTTATTTAAGTCCTTGAACATATTGAGCAGATTTACAATAGCATTTTAAAGACCTTGTTTGCTAATCTTGTCATCTCTGTCATTTCTGTTTCTGCTTCTACTGACTGATTTTTCTCCTAGTTTTGAGTCACATTATCCTGATTCTTGGCATGTCTAGTAATTTTTAATTAAACTTTAGCTTAATTGTGAATATTACGCTGTTCAGTATTTTGTTGCCTTTGTGTAAAGCATGTTGGGAAGGAGGGTAAATTGCCAAAGGGTTAGCTTCCTCCTTTCAGGTCTTGTTTAAATCTTTATTAGGGCAGCTCTGGTAAATGCCCTGGGCAATCAATAAGAACTTTCCACTCTGCCTAGTTGGAGCCTAAACATCTCCTTACCTGTATGAACTCTGGGAACTATTCAACTTTAAAATCCACCATTGTTCTTTGCCTGAATTCATGAAGTTTCAGCCTCCACATGGATGACTTATAATTCAGCAAAGATCCAATGAAATCCTTTTGCACTTTTTAGAACTCTTTTTCTTCATGGTGCCTGAACATTAATCTCTGTCTTCTCAACTCAGTAAAACCTTCATGCTCTACTTGATATTCTTCCCTGCACCACAATCCAGAATGTGCCTCTAGACACAAATCCCCAGAGATCATTTGGCTTATCTTTTTGTTTCCCTTCCCCCTGAGATCATACTCCATGGTGCCTGTTAACCAATATCTGAAAAATTATTTAATATATTTCAATCTGTTTGCTAGTTTACTATGATGGAAAGGTAAGTGTGGATTCTGTTGCTGTATTATAACCAGAAGTGGAAATCTTGTGTGCTGAATTTAATTTAGAAACTTTCAACTAGGCTAGAGGGAGCAGAGGTGGATTAAAAGGTTTGCAGCTTAAACAGACATGTAATATATGTGCAAAATTGTTAGCTGGACACATAAACAAATAAACAGATAAACCTGACCAAGAAGGACCTGGAATAGACTCACCAATGTTGTTGACAGACTGTGGAGCTAGATGCAGTGCAGCTGGATCACTGAGTATCAGCTGACTAGTGATAACTGCTACTCCTTTGTGGTAAAAAGAGAGAAGTCAAACCTGAGGCTGGGCCTCCTTGGGCAGGGGCCTAGAGAGAATGAGGTCAGGAAGTTGAGTAGCCATTCCTCCCCAAGCATAGTTTTAAAAATCAGTGTCTTAAACATTTTCAAAGATTATTTTTGACATGACAGCTCTTAAAACAAGCATCATGAAAATGTATTAGAGCAAGAGTATAGAATATTCAACTGAAACATCTGTTCCCCAAATACAAGATCCCAGAGAAGGTAATCAAAGGGTGGGGACCTTTCTGTGGTCATTTTCCCATCACAGCCCTCACAAGCTTGTGCCCAGCCCCCTTACATCCTCATGTTCAGTGCCTCTCTGTAGCTTCCAGGACAGATCCAAACAAGACCCAGTCTGGCCCTAAACTCTCCCTGACCCCTGGCTTCCTAACATAAGCTCTATTTCTAAGATAGGACTTGTGCCTCATGGTTCTCCATGCACGCTGATACTCTTTCCCCTGGACAACCTGCATAATGGTGGATCCTTTGGCTAGAAAGGCCTCCCACCACCTCTGCCAAAACCACCCCACCTAGCAGACTTCTTTCTTGCCCTTCTAGATGCAGCTTACCACCTTCATTTCCATGAAGCTTTCTTTTCCCCACCTCCTTGTGCATACACATACACACGCACATGCATGGATGGGTACACACACCTGCACATATGTGTACACACACCTGCACATATGTGTACACACACCTGCATATATGTGTACACACATGCACACACTTGCATACACACATGCACACACATGCAGTCCTCTCCTAGCTGCACTAATGTTTTATCTTTGTTCACCTATTTCTCCTGGTAAAGTGGCACTTCTTAAAGACAAAAATTTTGCCCTAAACATCTTCATAGTGTTTTATCTCCAGATCCAGGTACACAAGAGAAGCTCAATGAGTAACTACTGGATAATGAACTCAACTTTCACTTTAGGAATTTATTTGCCAAATGGACCAGAGCACTACTGTCAGCCAGTCCAGGAATCCCCTTTTCCCTATTTACTGCCAATTAAAGACTGCTAACTTACCCTTTGAAAACACACTGAAGGGTACAGCTGCTTAGCCAATGCATTGGTTCTTCCTACATGTTCCAACACAATGGGTTATGTTACATGAGAATGCACTGGAAGCTTCATCCTGACTAGCTGTACTAGTCCATTTTCATGCTGCTGATAAAGACATACCCAAGACTGGGTAATTTATAAAGAAAAAGAGGTTTAAAGGACTCACAGTTCCATGTGGCTGGGGAGGCCTCACAATCGTGGCGGAAGGCGAAAGACACATCTTATGTGGCAGCAGACAAAAGAGAAAATGAGAACCATGCAAAAGGGGTTTCCCTTTATAAAAGCATTAGATCTTGTGAGAGTTATTCACTACCATGAGAACAGTATGGGGGAAACTGTCCTCATGATTCAGTTATCTCCCACTGGGTCCCTCCCACAGCATGTGAGAGTTATGGGAGCTACAATTCAAGATGAGATTTGGGTGGGGACACAGCCACACCATATCACCACCTTATTTAGATGTATGCCTCTCTTGAGTCTCCTAGGCACCTCACCTTTTGCCCACCCCAAGGAAGGATCATTTCTTCAGATGGTTCCTTTGATCATGTTTCTGTTGGAATTTAGCAGTTTTGATCCCAAAGGTAGAGGCCTAATAAAAGAAATCCTTATCCTATGTTCTGCCTCAATGCTGGAGGCATCTCTCTGTAGCCCTGGAATCAACAACCAAGGTTATAATTTGGAATCTGCTACTTCATAGTTGTATGACCTTAGTCAACTTACCTAATCTTTCTGAGACTGGATTTTTTAATCTATAAAATGAGAATATTGATGATAACTAATTACAAAGATAAGTCAACCACAGAGTTGCTGGGGTGGTTAAATGAGATGAAGTATGTCAGGAACTTAGTATGAGGCACATGGTAGACATTGAATAAATGTTGTTCTAATTATTATTATTATTAAGCTTTCATACAGTGTTGATACCACTCTGCTCCTCCTGCCTCTCGTAGGACATTTCTAGAATCTGTTGGGGTTCCTGAGAGAGAGAGAGCACCTGCCACTGGCATTGAAAAAGGTAATATTTTGTGAACCTTCTTTGGGAGGACACAGTCAACTTCAATCGCTAGCTCATTTGGGAGACTTAGGAACCAGAGACCAGGAATGTCATCTACAAGCAGTATGTAGGATTCAAGAACTCAGGTTATTTAAGAACATCGTTTGATTCTGGAAACTTGGTTTGTAAGAATTGTATGGATTTATGGAATGTTAGCCTCTAGGAATGCTGTGTGTTTCTAGATACAATGGTTGAAAGAACTTCAGGTGATTCTGGAACATTGACCTTTAAAAATGATATATGATTTGCACTTTTGGCTTTTAATAATGTTATGTCATTTTATAACTTTGTGTGCTTCTGGAAACTTGATTTATAATAAACTTATATGGTTCTGAAAACTTAGTTTATTAAAACATTATGTGATTCTGAAAATTTGGCTTGAAATAGAAAATATGTTTGATTCCAGGATCATAGCTGTCAGAATAGCACTATAATCACACTGTATGGCGTCAGAAACTTGCTTTACAAGAATATTGTGTGAGTCTGGAAGCCTAGTCTACAAGAAGTTCAGTTTAATTTTGGAATCTTGATCTCCATGTACGTTGGCTGGTAGGAATCTTGCATGAGTTTGGAACTTGTTCTTTAGAAATCTCATATATTTCTGGATGCTTGATCACAAGAATTTCATGTGACTTGCAAAGGTTGGTTTATTAGGTTTTGTGATTTTGAATCTTGGCTTGTAGGAATCTTATGTGACTTTGGAATCTTGGCCTAAAAAACTGCTATTTAATTCTAGAACCTTAGCCAATGAGAATCTTAAGTGATTCAGAATCCCTGGTCTATAATAGCACAGCATTTCAGAACGTTGGCCTGTAAGAATATGATGCAACTCTGTAACACTGGCCTGTAATAACGTGATGTGGTTTCAGAATCTTAGCCTTTGCAAAGTGTGATTGTGATACTTTGGTATGTCAAAGACCACTGATAGTGTTTTAATATTTGTTTTTTCTTCCTTGGTCATAGACCACTGATTTTTAGCTGTGACATGGCCAGCTAAAAACTAAATTTCTGAATAAAAACTGAAATAAAAAGTCAATTTCTCATTCTGTCTTGCAGCTAAGTTTGTCCTTGTGACTAAGCTCTGGCCAATGACATGGAAACAGAAGTGGCAGAGACACTTTCTGGAAAATATTTGTAAATGGAGGGGCTATGCCCTTCATCAGCCCTTCCTCCTTCCTATTGGCTGGAATGTTGGCCTGCTTCCTGCAGCCACCTGGAGCCAGGAAGTGATGCTGGCAGGGAAACCACGAATGGTGGAGTATCGAGATTGAAGGAGCTCCTGCCACTGTGGAACACCACCCCAAACCTACCTGATGTGAGGCAGAATTAAATTGCCTCACTGAAGCACTTTTATTTTGGATTTTGTGTCACTCACACACAAGCCTAATCTAGTGTTTTAATCCAAAGAACAATAGGTGATTCTGAAAAGTTGGTTTCTATCATCCTGGCACCTTGGCCTATAAATCTTAGGTGATTCAGACACCTTGGTATGCTGGATTACCTGTTGTCAATTTAGCATCACTGCCACCCCTTGAAGAGGAGAAGCCAAGAACTACATTTCCCAGAGTTCCCTTCAGGGTGGTTCTGGATTAGAGTTGGCTGTGAGGGCACTCACATGAGATCTGGAGGGTGAAAGAGGAGAGGCCATTATTCTCCAGAGACTACTAGGCAATAGCGTGGGCACTCTGGCTGCTATGACTTAGGGCAGAGGTTAGCAAACTACAGCCCATGGCTGTAGTAGGTCAGACTAGCCCACTGCTTGTTTTTGTAAATAAAGTTTTGGGGCCTTTTTGCTAATTTTTTTTTAAGTTCTATGGTACATGTGCAGGGGTGTGCAGGTTTGTTACGTAGGTAAATGTGTGCTATGGTGATTTGCTGCACCTGTCAACCCGTCACCTAGGTATTAAGCCCAGCATGTGTCAGCCATGTTTTCCAATGCTCTCCCTCCCCACCGCCTCCCCCACAGGCCCCAGTGTGTGTTGTTCCCCTCCCTGTGCCCACGTGTTCACATTGTTCAGCTCCCACTTATAAGTAAGAACATGCAGTGTTTAAATAAATTTTCTTGGAACACAGCCTTGTTTACATATTGTCTATGGCTGCCTTTAAGCCACAACAGCAGACTTGAGTAGTTGCTACAGGGATCCTATGTGGCAAAACCTAAAATATTTACTATCTGGTCCTGTACAGAAAAAGTTTGCCAACTCCTGCTATAGAATACATGGTTGGAGCTTAGTAACTTCCATTTAATAAGTATGTGTTGAGCATCAGCTCTCTGGTGTGTGGCGGGGATCCTTGTTCATAGAGTAGGTATCATTTAGGTGGAAGAATAAAGTATATCCAAGTAGCAAAGTCACAAATTTACTTATGTTACCTTTAACTATTCAGAGAAATATATAATTTTGTTTTTTTCTCTAGTAATTGATCTGATCTTCTTCAAATCACTATCCATTGGGTAACAGAAGCAAGAAATCCTACAATTTAATTGATCCCAATAATTTTTTCCCTTTCTCCTTTTTTTCTCTGCCTCCCCTGAGATTCCTCGTGTGTGTGGAGGAAGAGGGGAATAGCCACAGCTTTCCAGGAGGCCCACCTGCCCCTCAGTAACTTTTAATTGCATAAAATAATGTATATTTTCAAAGCTATGCTTGGCTTCATTCGGTAAAAATACACAGGATGTGGCAGTACAGGAGAGTTGGGGCTTTAGACTGACACAGTATGTGCCCTCTGGAACCTCTGGCCTCAGCTGCGGAGGGGCTGGTCCTGGGTGTACCCTGGGCTGGTGACTGTGAGGAGGTCCTGGGCGTTGCCCTGGCATCCACTGCTGGAGTCTGCGGTGGCTTCAGCATATGAATTGCTCTCCTTTTTTCTCTGCATGGTCAGAGCTCACATTGTCCCAGCTGATTTGGCCCCATTTTGGTCCTTTCTCTTCATTATTTTGATTTAAGTCCAGTCTTCAAGTTCACTTTAAATGAAAAAGCTTTTACCTAGAGAGAAGAAACTCACAAGTTTATTAATATAACAAAAAAAACCCAGCTTTACTGTCATCTCCCAACCTCCCCAGACCTACTGGGAGAAAAGAAGAGGATCCCTGGACCTATTAGGACTTCTCACATTCTAAAGAGGTGTCATTCCAGTAGCCTGTAGGTTCTCATGGATCTGGGTCTCACTTTATTTGATCAGGGAAGGAGATATGGCCAGGGAATCTTCATTTCTAAGAGGTCAGTTGGCTAAAGTCCTGAGGTGTTGATGGTTTGAAAAACCATTAATCCTTTTACATTTTTATACCACAGAACAGTAATCACACTTTTACATCTCAGTTTTTGTGTCAAAATTCAAATGTTTGCATTATAATTGAAGTGTATTAAGCTATTTAATGCCCACAGGCTTCTAGAGTCATAGGAGACAGTCCAGTAACCAAAGATAAAGGCTAGCCACAAGACAGCAGAGCTGGGCTCTAGAGAAGCCACAAGCTGCAGGAGCCTGCTGAGAGAACACAGTGAGGGAAAATCCCTTCCTTCTGCTATGTCTCTGTAGCGCCCTCTACTGACAACGCTTACCACTGTGCCAGGTGGCAAAAGAAAACTATTTAATGGGCCCATCTCCATTTTTGCAGAGCTGGTAGTGAAGGATAAATTTGGAACTGAGAGTCAGTAAATTGATAACTGGAACATATGAGATATGTCTATCAATAATTATCATGGCAGGTGCAGTGGCTCACACCTGTAATCCCAGCACTTTGGGAGGCAGGGCAGGCAGATCACTTTAGCTCAGGAGCTCCAGACAAGCCCGGGCAACATGGCAAAACCCCATCTCCACTAAAAATAAAAAAAAATTAGCCGGTCGTGGCAGTGTGTGCCTGTAGTCCCAGCTACTCAGGGGGCTGAGGTGGGAAGATCGCTTGAGCCTGGGAGGTTGAGGCTGCAGTGAGCCAAGATTGAGTCTGCCAGGGTGACAGAGCAAGACCCTGTCTCAAATAAATAATAGTAATAATAATATTTATCATAATAGAAAAACAGAACATTTTGAAATACTTATTAATGCATTTTTAAATAACAGCAATAAACATATTATGTATTCACATATTTTAATCAAAGTATTTGTATTATCCCAAACAAACAAAAGTAATAGAATGAGTGACATTGTTTGGAAATCTCTTTGCTGTTTGGTTAATAGAAGATAGCTGGATTCTCCTTCCTGCTTTTGCAGTCAATCTATCGTGGTATGTTGTTTTGGTTAAAGTATATAAAGAAAATCTGGCTTTACGCAAGCATGCAGTTGAAAAAGGGAGGAGTATTTTAACAGTTTTTGAAGATAATTGATGATATTCTCCCTTAACCATGCACCAAAACTCAACTAGTAGGAATTTCTTAAAGATTAGTTGCAATGTGGAATTTGAAATCACATCAGTATGTTTTCATACTCTGTAACATTAAAATCCATTTGTCAACCTTGCACTTTAAATGGATTTTTGCCTGTGCATGATTTTGAAACATCATACTTTGATCACCTGGAAAATATTAGTTCACTGAATTATGTAGATCTTCCAAATATTGACACATTTAATCATACAGTATTTAAAAAACAACATTACTTAACATCACGACCCATCACAATGTATTGGGAAGCTGTCAATCCCACAGTAGCAGATGCAAGTTTTCCAAAATTCTAATTTGCACTTGAAATTTTGAATTTTATAATTGGCAGCAATGATTGTCAATTATTTTCCTTGAAGTGGTGGGCTCCTTTCATTTATTTTCAAAATAATGTCTGCCAAATACACAAGTCTGATTAACTTTACCTTATCTGTTTTTCAAGTAAAACCAGTGTTCAATGAAAAATGTGCAGTTTAGCTCACAACTCAGTCTCACCAGTCCCTTTCATTTAAACAATCACCATGCTTTTGTATGCAGCAGAGCTGCTGTATACATTTTCCCATTTTGTCACACTGAGTTAGAATATTAAAATGGCAAGTACTTAAGGGTCAATATTTAATAACATGAATAATTTTAACTGCCTCGTCAAGAACATTCTTAAGTAAAATTGGCTTTTTTTTTAAACTGCAAGTGCATGGTGGTTAAAACACACACACAAACACACACACAGAGAGTCAGTGACTGTCAGTATAGTCTGCCCTAATTCACGCTAAAAGCACCAGCAGTTTTAGCCACCTTTGCTTTTGCACCATCAGTACACATTTTAATACAGTAAAAAAAGAGGATTATTATGAAAATAGTCGTGACTTTTCAGATCCTCTGCAAGGGCACGGTGACTCACACCTGTAATCCCAACACTTTGGGAGGCTGAGATGGGCAAATAGTTTGAGCTCAGCAGTTCGAGACCAGCCTGGGAAATATTGTAAAACCCCATCTCTACATAAATTATTAAAAAGTTAGCCAGGTGTTGTGGTAGTGTGTGCCTATAGTCACAGCTACTCGGGAGGATGAGGTGGGAGGGTGGCTTGAGCCTGAAAGGTGGAGGCTGCAGTGAGTCAAAATGGTGCCACTGCACTCCAGCCTGGGTGACAGAGCCAGACCCTGTCTCAAAAAAAAAAAAAAAAAGGAAGAAAATCATTGATCTATTTAACATCTTATAACTAAGGACCATAATGTGATTTCAGGGTCATCATGTTCATTTGAGTAAGAGTCCTATTGGCACCAAGTAGTACTATTTTATTTTTAAGGACTAGCATCAGAAGGATATAGTACATAAATGAGTTCATACTCAGTGACATCAAAAATGCTATATGAACAAAGGCTTTAGAGTAGTTTGGATGGAGGAAAAGGTGATGGGGGAGTTGGATCATCATACAACACAAGGTGATAATAAGCTGAACTCGAAGGAATCTATATCACTGCAGTCAATACCATAATCACAGTGCCAGTGGTGAGTCAGTTTCAGCAAAACAACATCTAGAGCTAATCATCCCCAGCTACTAAAACAAGATCCTCCTGAGTGCTTTGTCCAGTGCCCTATAAATTATGAGGTTTTTCAGTCTGGCTGGAGAGCAGGTACTATTACTGGCCCTGCATGAGCTTCTGGTGCTGTTCCTTCTAACCCTTTCGGGTGATTCTTTCGCTGGCTCATGGGGCTTCCTCACACGCAGGTGCTGATCAAACTCTGCTAAATGCCTGAGGGAGACCCTTGGTGGCTCTTTGGAGTTCTCCCTCTGTGTGGCTCTCTTCTCTCCAGTCCTGTGCCCTGCGAACTCTGACAGCCTGGGCCTCCTTACATTCAGTTCCTTCTACCCTCTCAACCCAGGGAGTCTGTGGGACCCGCCTGTGTTCCTTCTCCCTGCACCATGGTCTGGAAACTCTCTCAACGCAGCAAGCTGGGACGGTCACAGGGACTGTCTCATTTGTTTGTTGCGTCTTAGGGATGACTTCATTGCCTGAGGTCTGGTGTCTTGAAAATCAGTGTTTCATATTTTTAGTTGTTTCAGGTGGGCTAGTAAATCCAGTCTCTTACTACTTCTTGGCTGGAAGCAAAAGACCCCAAAGGATCCAAATTTGATCCTATCATAAGCATTCATGTATTAGGCTGACCCATCCTTAATCAATTTCTGAACTCATCTCGTTTGCAGTACTTTGCCAAATGCAGCCAACAGCAAGCAAAACACACTACTCAATTTCTGTCTTCAAACTTCTTTCCCTACATTTCAAGTAATTACAGGTGAGAGTTTCACCAAATGTTTCTCCACTGCATGGATAGCTATCTCTCCAGCTTCCAACATCAGTTCCTTATTGCTGCCACTGAATCTCTAAGAGAATACTGCATCTTTTCGTTGTTTTTTGCTTTAACAGCACTTCACTTCTAAGTACAAATTTCTGTGTCAGTCAGGATAGGCTAGGTTAAGCTGTGCTAACAACAACCACCCTTAAAATCAATAAGAGTTTATTTCTGGCTCCAGTGTGGAGCAGAAGGGAGGGGCACCCTCATGGCCACCTGCGACTCCGTGGCAATGCCTGCTTTCATCCCTGCAAGCAGGAAGGAGACATAGCCAACTCCACACTGGCTCTTAAAGCTTCTGCCCAAAAGGGTCATTTGTCACCTCTGCTCACATTTTTATAGGTCAGGGCAAGTCATATGGCTTCACTTAACTTCCAAAGAGAGCAGAGGTATGCAGTGCTACCATGTGCCTGGAAGGAGGGAGATGGGAACCTTCTGGAGCAGCCCTAGTGTCTGCCCATGTGGCGTGTGTGCTTCCCTTTGTTATCTCTGCTCTAGCTCTGACAATCAGCAATCAATGTGTGACTTGCTGAGTGATAATCAGCTGCCGGATGTATTGAAAAGGAATGCCTTGCTCCAGGCTCCTCGGGATGCCTTGGTTTACTGCAGAACAAAGGAGACTCCTAACTACCGAGGCAATGTGAGTCCAAAAAGCATCAGGTTAGACTGACGGAGACAACTCAGAAAGGCTTCCAACAGGGATCGGGGGGTGGAGGGGCTTTGCATGGCCAGATATCTCCACAAATTGCAGTGACCCTGGCCTTCAAGACAGAAGGATGCATTTTCAAAGACTGGCTCTCACTGGCTATGTGACCTTGAACAAGTCATGTCCCCTCTGGAGCCCTCAGTTTGCTCCCCTGTCAGAGGGAGATAATGTGAGTGGAAATTTCCAGAACAGTGGTTGGCTTGCTCCCTCCCCCTGACTGGGAAATGCCTCTCTCTCCTGGACCAAAGCCTAGGGCTGATTCATAGTCACTATCAGCATCATTCTCAGCCTGGGCCAGGTCAACACATTGTTTATCTTGGTGTCTGAGCCCATTCCTGGCATTGCAGAGACAGAGGCTAAGAGCATGGGGGCTGGTGGATCCCCAATCCCCATCTTTCTACCCTGTCCCCTCCTTCCTCCTCCTACCCCAGGGGCTTGTGAGAATAACTAAAAAATGCAACTCTAAGGCCAGCAAGGCCAATTTCCCAGGGGCAGAGTCCATGATTCCCATACAGACCCTCCTGCTTGCCTCCAAAGAAGGCTTCCTTTGTAATGACTCTTGAATTAATCAACTTCTATCAACTCCTATGCCTGCCTCTGATCTCAGGGTCTCCAGTCCTCCCCCAACACAGCTGCAGATGTCTCCCATCTGTCCTTCCTGCCTTAGTCCCTCCTGCCCTAGTCCCTCCCTCCACCCTCCTGACGCACACTGCGGTGACTGCCAAACCGGGCATCACCCTGTCCAGCCTTCTGCCCAGCAGCCTTTCACGCTGCCCAGGTGACAGGAAGCCCCGCCATGACTCCAGATCCTGGCCCTTACCTCTCTCAAGTCCTCTACTCAGACCAAGCAGTCTGCTGGACCAGTCACGTGTTTCTCTGCCTAGAATATCTGTCCTAGTCCTTCCTCTGATTATCTAAGGAGCATCTCAGACCCCGCCTTGGTGACCACCCCAGCCCACTCATGCCTTCCTTCCCCAAGCTCTGTAGACAGACAACCATGCAGTGTAGTGATCAGAACAGAGGTGCTGATGGTCCACTGTGGATCCACATCTGGCCCTGTATCTCCTGAGCAAGCAACTATATCTCTCTCTGGCTCAGTTTCCCCATCTGTAAAAGGGAGATACTGATGATATCTTCCCCAGAGGGCTACTGGGAGGAGTAACAAGATGTAACAACATGCAGTGTGTGTGCATGGGCGTGTGACACTGGTCATCATTTGATGTCTATTGGCCCACCCACTCTGCACACATGGACTGAGTCCCTCGTTTTTGCCAGGGTCTGAGCGACTCACTAGGACTCATCCATGCCCTCAAACAGCCCTGCTTCAACTAGGGGAGAAAACACAGTGTTTGAATACCATGTGATGGTATCCATCCTGTTCCAGGTGGAGGATGCAGAGGATGGCCCCCTGCACCTTCCAGGATAAGAGGATCCTGATGCAGTCAACTTACCACCAGGAGGCAGGTTGGTCTCCTCAAGGAAACAATGCCATTTCAGGGGTTTGATGTTGGTCTCCATTATGGACAAGTTGGACATTCAGAAGTGGCAGGAGCTAGATCAGCCTTGGGTAGGTGGAAGCCCATGTCATTGGGCCAATAGCAGCCCCAGGTCTCTGCCTTCATAGCCAATCTGCTCACAGGCTTGTCATACACATTCTTTTTTTTTTTTTTTTTTTTTTGAGACGGAGTCTCGCTCTGTCGCCCAGGCTGGAGTGCGATGGCACAATCTCGGCTCACTGCAAGCTCCGCCTCCGGGGTTCCCGCCATTCTCCTGCCTCAGCCTCCCGAGTAGCTGGGACTGCAGGCGCCCACCATCATGCCCGGTTAATTTTTGTATTTTTAGTAGAGACGGGGTTTCACCGTGTTAGCCAGGATGGTCTCGATCTCCTGACCTCGTGATCCGCCCACCTCGCCTCCCAAAGTGCTGGGATTACAGGCTTGAGCCACCATGCCCGGCCTGCAAGGCACATTCTTGCACGGGTGGGAATCGGTGTCCATAGATTCCCATGCCCCACATGAAGGCTGCAGGGCAGGACTCCTCTGAGAGTGACACACGCTGGAGGAAAAACTGGGAGATGGTAGATTTCCCTCCTCAGAAAACCTTGCCATGGAGTCTTCACGACTTTTTCCCCTAATTTTTCAGTGTGGGTGTTTAATTCATTTATTTTCACTTTTTAATTTGTATTGCTATGGAAAGGCGTTTGGTGCTATAAATGTCAGGTCTCAAATTTGCATGACTCCAAAGTTCATGGCCTTCATACTCTACCCCTCCCCCAGCTCCAGCCTCTGTCATACCCTGGTGGGAAATTCAATTCTTTGAATTGAGTTGTGTGTTGTGTGGTTGCTTGCTACATTTTAAAGTTCTTGAGATAAAGAAGGGGGTTCCCCATTGGCCTTCCCATCTTCTGGAAGCTCCCTGAGGCTAGGCCCCAATCTCCAGGATCAGTCTCAGAGCCCCTCCCTTTACACCCCTGCCTGCAACAGGAATGCAGGGGGGGTAATACTGGGAGAGGGGGACTGGGCAACAGCCAGGGTGGCATTTGAAGGAGCCAAAGGGGCCTCCCCTTCCTTAGTTCCTGGCAGAATCACTCCTTGGAAAGAAAACTATCATAGTCCAATGCTGTAGGGGGAAGAGCTGGGGTAAATGAGGCATGCCTGGGTGGCTGGGGGTACCCCGGGGATGGCAGGAGCTGCCATCAGGTGGGGCATCCCCAGCCCTCAGCCTCAAAGGTGTGGCTTTGGGAAAGCGGCGGATAGCTGTGCCAGGGCCCTGGAAGACTGTCAAGGCCAATGGCACTCAGAGACTTGGCATTTCCTCCCAAAGGGACTCATTTGCTTAGCACGGGGTCTCCTAAACTCCTAGACCCCACCTCTCTCTGCCCTCCCCCTTTTGCCAACTCATGTCACTCATTGTGGAGGGCAGAAAACCAACAGTGAGCCGTCCTTGCCACCCTTAGTTGCTTGGGTAGAAAATCGACTTGGTGCTCCTTCACGCACATAAAACCACTCTCCTATTGATGGTCCATTCTATTCTAGTCCTCTCTGCTGTCACGAGGTTGACCGGACAAGGGATTGTAGTGTCCATTTTGCAAACGAAGAAGTTCATCTCAGGGATATTGAGTAATTTGCTTCAAGGCTTCCCAGTAGTTGCTTTAAGATTCCACCATCCAGTTGTAATCTCTTCTGTTTTCTCACCTTTGCAATACCATGCATCAATTTGGGATGTGTGTGGAATGAGTGTCTGTAAATTGAATCCTGGCTTAGCTACCGCAAGGGATTCCAAGATTTCCAGGGACCTGCGGGGAATCCTGTCAGAGTGAGAACAACCAGCCACCTCCAGCCCAGACTACCTGGCTACTGTGTGTGGGTTTTCCCCAGCTGGGTTTTGGTAATTCTAGACCCTGAGGTGTCTAGATGGGCCACCAGGAGCTGCTGTTGGCTTTCTGCCTGGCCTGCCTCCTCTGCCCAGTGCAGTACATTTCTTCTTCCCTTGCAGTCTGTCTGCCTCTGACCAGGTGCTCAATAGTTACTAAATGAATGAATGAATGAGTGAATGAATAAATGAATGATGAATGTGGCCTTGTTATGCTCCTGATCCTGCCTTCTACCTGCCCCCTTCTTGTCTTATGATGACCTTTTCTTCTGCTGACCTTGACTTTGACCTTAGCTAGTATTTGCAACCCTCTGTTCACTCCATCTCCTGGCTCTTTAGAGGGGGGAATACTCCTCTAATACTAGCTAATGTTTTAGGTGAGCAATCAGGAGACTTTCACCCTCTCTTGTCGGATCGCATCTTACGTACCAATGGATTTGAAAAATAAATTAATTTATGGCCAGCTTAATTCCAGAAAAGACTTGAAGCCGTTTCTAAATTTAAATATGATACAAAATGAAGTAAATTATAAAACAAATAAATGCAGAAATCACAGCAAATAAAAAGTGAGAGTAAGAAAGAGAAGGTAAAACAAAGAATGAGGTAAATGCAAATAGGAGGTCCAGGATAATTGCTAGAGGTTTTCAGGCCAAATATCTGCAGCTGAGCTTCCTAGCAGCCAATGCAAAGAGAGCAACCCGATTAGTTATAATCTTACTTAGTGTCCATAAGATAAAGGCAAATCACATAGAGAAACTCAACTGTTCTGGAATTATGCTTCATAATAAAAAGACCCTGTAAAAATTACCTGTACCCATAATCATAGGCTCCCTAATTATAGTAATCATAAATAGAGCAAGAAAGTTTATAGCACTGCTTCCTTTATTTTAAAAATACAGAAAATACAGAGACCATCACAGGCATGCACAACTCTATCATCTACAATGATAGTTGTTAATATTTTGCCAGCACTACTCATTATGCAGAATTTTTTTATGCTAATTTTTTTGTGTTTTTAGTAGAGACGGGGTTTTACCGTGTTAGCCAGGATGGTCTCAATCTCCTGACCTCATGATCCACCTGCCTTGGTCTCCCAAAGTGTTGGGATTACAGGCGTGAGCCACCACACCCGGCCTATACACAATTAATAAAAGAAATAAAACACCTCAGATAAAGTCCTCTATCTCCTTCCTATAGCCCTCCTCTCCCCAAAGACAATTAGCATGACAAATTTGGTATTTATCTTCCCAGTCAATTTAAAAATTACTTTACATACAGACATATGTTCCATAAATATTAAATACTATTTTCAATCTACATAGTCATATCTTATGGACTATTTCATTCAGTCACTTGCTTTCTTAGCTTAAAAGTATGTTTTTGGCCGGGTGTGGTGGCTCACGCCTGTAGCCCTAGCACTTTGGGAGGTTGAGGCAGGTGGATCACTTGAGGTCAGGAGTTCGAGACCAACCTGGCCAACATGGTGAAACCCTGTCTCTACTAAAAATACAAAAATTAGCCTGGCATGGTGGTGCATGCCTGTAATCCCAGCTACTTGGGGGGCTGAGGCAGGAGAATTGCTGGAACCTAGGAGGCGGAGGCTGCAGTGAGCCGAGATCATGCCACTGCACTCCAGCCTGGGCAACAGAGCAGGATTCCATCTAAAAAAAAACATATATATATATATATGTTTTAAAAAATCAATCCATGTTGATACATACATCTAATTCTTTTCTTTTAAATTCTGTACACTATTTTATAGAATAAGAATACTACATTTTATTCGCCTGTTCTTCTACTAATGGCTAGTCTACATTAGATTAGCCAATGCTTTTCTCTTAAAAGCAAAGCTGCAAATAACCTATTTGCAGTGATGTGCTGGCAAATGTTTAACCATCAGCTGTCTTGAAACACTCCCGCCATGACTGATTTCAAGCTGCCAACAGGACATCACTAAATGCAGAGTTGGGAAGAATTGAACACTATCAGTCTTGCAAGCTGTACAAGTCAGTTCCAGCACACCACAGCACATACATCTCCCTGTGCATACATATGAAAGTTTCTCTAGGAATATATCTCAAAACAAAACTGCTATGTGCATTTTCAAATTTACTACTTATTGTCAAATTTCTCCCCAAAGCGGTCTTACTAATTTACACTCCTCCCAGCAGCATATGAGAGTATTAATGTCTCCAAATCTTTCCTGATACTCAATACTTTCAGACTGTTCCATTCTTGCCAACATGATGAATGAGAAGTGGTACAACCAGTGAGGTTGAACAACTTTTCATGTGCTTATTGATGACTTAGATTTCCTCTTCTGCAAATTACCTATACATATTCTTAGTCCATTTTTATCTTAAGTTGTATATCTTTTTCTTATCGATTGACAGGAGTTCTTTATATATCATATCACAGTCCCTTGTTGATTATATATATGGCAAATATCTTTAGCTTGTTAAATTTTTTCCTATTGGTTTATGTTTTGTTTTAGAAATTCTTTCTCCTCTTTCCCAAACCATAAAGATACTCCTCTTCTTCCTTCCTTTTTACAAATAATTTTTTTCTTATTACGTGAGCAATACAGAATCTTTGCAGAAAAATTAGAAAATATAGACTGTCAAGAAGAGGAGAAAATCACAATCCTACTACTCAGAAACAACCACTGTTCATGTATTGGTATATTACGTCTGGTCTTTCTGTTTTAATGGCCATTTACAGTAAAACTGCAGCTCACAGGCCATATTGCTATGTAGTGTGCAGCTCTTTGAGAATTTGCTTTAGCACTTTTCAATTTTGTCAGTCCTCCTTCCTGGAGTTTACACTGGGGTCTTCCATGATCTGGGATTGTTTGGGGTTTTTTTAATTGGTTGGTTGGTTTTTGTCTTTTTATGGATTGGCTGGTTGTTTTTATGTGTCTGTTCTTGTGGCACCAAAACCTCCTACTGTCCTGAGCATGGACTTCCAGCTCCTTCCCTCCTGCTCCCACTTTGGCCCTTGGCTAAGCCCTGACTGGTCCAGCCCAGGCCCCCTGTGAGTCAGGGTGAAGGGACCATGGGGAGGATGGAATGGGAAAGCCCTGAGCTGGAAGCTGGGTCACTACATTCTGTTCCCAGCTGCTGCATAAAATTGCTGGTGGCTGGGCACAGTGGCTCATGCCTGTAATCCCAGCACTTTGGGAGGCCGAGGTGGGCAGATCCTTTGAGGTCAGGAGTTCGAGAGCAGCGTGGCTGACATGGTGAAACCCTGTCTCTACTAAAAATACAAAACAACTATCTGGGCATTGCGGCATGTGCCTGTAATCCTGGCTACTTGGGAGGGTGAGGCAGGAGAATTGCTTGAACCTGGAAGGCGGAGGTTGCAGTGAGCTGAGATTGTGCCACTGCACTCCAGCCTGGGCAACAGAGCAAGACTGTGTCTCAAAAAAATAAATAAAATAAATAAATAAATAAATAAAGTTGCTGGTGACCGTGGGCAAGTTACTTAGCTTCTCTCAATCTTGGCAAGTTCTTTGCTTCCTGCTTCCTGCGGGCTGCAAACCATACTTGGTAGGTTTTCCAAACCTGCGGAAGGTGGAATCAGCTGAGGGGTGGATGGAGCGTGCGGAGTCTCAGGTGTGCTGGGGGTGCTCTAAGGAGAAACCCGCTTGCCTGGGGCGAATTTGAAGCTGCTTCTTTCTTACCAGCATGAAAATACAGAGTGGGTCAGACCCCAAAGACGAGCTTAAAAGAACCCCCGGGATGCAATGCCCCAGCTAGTTGATTTAGGCTGTTTCCCACCTTTGTCATTGACTTGCCATGACGTTTTGGCAAGTAGCTCACCAGGGGCCTCAGGACCCCTTCTGAAAGCCAGCGGCCTGGTTAGTGATCTCTGGAGCTAAGGAGTCAGAATGACTGCACTGAATTTCAGCCACACCCCGACCAATTTAGGCAAGTTGTTTAACCTCTCTCAAGCTCAGTTTCATCATCTATAAAATTGAACCACGATAGCACCCATCTCTTATGGTCGATTGTAAAGATTTAATGATATGATCCAAGTATAAAGTATGGAAGATGCAATGGTACTTTTTAGGGACCGTTATTACTGTCGCCCCCGAGTTCTGGGATTCTGGGTTCACCTTAGAAGGGACAGGCGTCCTACCCAGAATGTCCAGCAGGTGGTGCTGTCTCAGAACAAATCTACCTGCAGGCGCTCTGCGGGAAGGTTTTCTCCAACAGGCAGGTGGGTGGCTTGGAAGCCAGAGCACATCTGAGATGCAGGCGGCTCTGGAGGGCCCAGCCTCTTCATTTCCCAAAGGGGGACCCCAAGACTAAAATGGCCGTACTGTGTTCCTGCAGCCATGAGAGAGCCAGGACTCGAACGCAGCCCACCTGCCTCCCAGAGGGGGACACCTGAGCCTCCCCACACCTCCAGTCTCCCTCCCACTTATGGGCTACCCCACCCACCCCCAGGATGGGCGTGGGATCCTCAGAGAGGTTGGGATGACCAGCTTTTCGCAGCACACTGGGTGTGTGTCTTGGTGGAGAGGAGGTTCCTGACTCTCTGGGGGGAAGAGGGCCCAGGCTGACCGCCCCTGGGTGATCCTGAATGGAGGTCCTCGCTCAGCCTTTCCCAGCACTCGCTTTCCAAAGTGGGCAGACAGGGGTGCTGTGGGGAGAAACTAAGGTGTGATGGAGAGAGAGGGGCTGCTCACAGGGCACGGAGCCAGGATGCTCTCGGGGGCTCATTCTGTGTGAGTGCCTGACCCCCAGCCTACCTCACCCCTAACTCTCAAAGGGCTGGGAACTAGGAGGTCCAGCTAACAACCCCCAGGGGTCCTCCCCGCAGGCCCAGGCCCAACCTGGCATGAGGGTAGCTCATCTCACCTTTGAGAGCCTTGCCTCAAAGTTCCCACTGGGCTGTGGGTGAAGAGGCGCAGCTCACCACAACTGTTCCCGGAGGCTGTCCCCAAGCTGGGCCTCCCCGGCCTCCTCTTTCCTGAGGAGTGAATCTCCTCAACACTTGGGCCCCTCCTGTGCCCACAGCCCTGGCCCTAACCAACCACCTCACTCCTCTGAAAGTCTTACGTCATTTCCTTCACCCACAGAAGGCAGCCCAGACCCCCAGAGCCCCTGTGAGGGACCCTGGGCAGCAGGAACTAGGGCTCTTGAAGATGGACAGAGGCCTGGTGCCATCTATCCTTTAGACTAAGGTATATTTTTAAAATGAAAAATGGCAAATAGAGTTACAAAAACTGCAGTTTATTTTAAATGTTTATAATGACAAATTAATACTTTTCACTTATAAAACATGATAATGACTCTTAAAACTTCTTTGATGATGAGATCTAAAGTCTATTTGGGGTTCTTCGTGGAAGTGAGGCCCAGAACCGATGGCCCACCTTCCCCTCTCCTCCCATACATCAAGACCCAGACATGGCAGCAAGGATGGGTGGGTGGGGGCCGGGGGAGACCTGGCAGGGAGCACGGAGATGCCTGCTTCTTCTCTACCCCTGAGGTTCTGGAACCCAGAAGGGGCTTTGGTCATCAGCATCCCCAGAGTGTCCTCTGACAGATAGGGAAACTGAGGACCAAGGAGGGGAAGCTGCTTGCTCAAAATGCTGAGCAAGTGAGAGGCAGATTCAGGCCCTGGAACCAGGTCTCCTGATCCCAGACTGGCATTCTTCCAGGGGTACTTTAGTACAAATGGAAAAACTAAAGCACCCAGGAAAGATTAGGCCAAAACATCCTCTTGTTTTGCTCTCCCAGCCTGGGACACCTTGGCCCCCATCTCTTCTGATGCTTCATCCATGACCCTTGACCACAAGAATCACAAAAGGACCCCTGTTCATCTGCTTATCCTTGGTATTTGGACACAGAGGAAATCTGGTTCCATCTAAACACTCGTGCAATCTAGAAAGGGCATAAAACTCCCAAGGGGCAGCCATGGCCATAGGAGGACGCGGGGGGGTGGGGGGGCAGGGCCTTGTTGCTGGGTAACCAGCTTTATCTGTTGCCTCGGTGACAACCCCATCAGAAGGAGTCTGTGTGCAGAGTGTGTGCCTACGAGTCTCCAGTCTTTTTAAAACCAGCTGGCTGGAGCCACGTCCTCCCCCATTGCAGACTGCCTCCTGCACACACTGGAGGCCCCTATACCATGGTGAAGACCTTTCCTCCCTCTTTCCCTGCCTTCTCCATCACTCCTCATCATAGAATCGCATGCTTCCTTCAGCTACCCCAAAGCATCAGCCCCTCTGATCTCAACATCATTGATCCTGCCACCAGACCTTTCCTCAAGAAGTTCTCCCAACCTATTAGATTGCTGGGGTCACTACCTCCCAGGAGCAGACAGGAAGGAAGCAGGGAGCCTGACCAGGACACGTAGTGGTTGCAGAGGCTGCCTCAGAGCTGCGCTTCCTGCTGTCAGTCTTTAGGTGGCTGAAGAAGCCAGAGAGACAGACATGTGTTCATCCAACAAACATTCAGCCCATGGTGCTTATATTCCAGGCACCACGCCAGGCCCCGGAAACATGGGGCACAAAGGACAGCTCAGTCCCTGCAGCTGGGACTAGCAGGGGAGTGAGACGAGTCAAAGGACAGTCACACATGTGGATGTGGATGTGTACAACAAAGAGGAAATCTCAGGGGCCATGTAAGCACAGAAGAAAGGCACCACATCCATGTTTGGGAGAAAGAGGGGTGGTCGGCTGAATGATGCTCTCAGCAAAGGTGTCCTTGTCCTAATGCCCAGAACTTGCACATGTTACCTGATGTGGCAAAAGGAACTCTACAGATATGATTAAGTTAAGGATCCTGAGATAGAGAGATTATCCCAGATTATCTGGGTAGTCCTAAATGTAATCACAAGATCTTTATAACAGGGAGGCAGGAGGGTTGGAGAGAGAGATGTGATGATGGAAGTGAAGGGCTGGAGTGATACAAGGAAGGGCCCAGAGCAAGGAATGCAAAGCCAAAAAAGGCAAGGATGAGATTCTCCCCCGAACCGCCCAGGAGGAATGCAGCCATGCCGACGCCTTGGTTTTAGCCCCCATAACACTCATCTTAGTCTTATGGCCTCCAGAACTGTAGGAGAGTAAGTTTGTGCTATTTTAAACCACCACATGTGTGGCCATTTGTTACAAGTGGAAGGCTTCTTGGAGGAGGTGATGTCTAGAAGAGTTTTAAAGAACTGGGAGTGACTCCAGCAAAGGAGCAGAGGCATCAGCCTGGGCAAAGTCCAGAAGCAGGACTGCCCCTGGTGCGTTTGTGCCCCGCAAGTAGCACAGTGAAGATTTTGCTGGGGAGAGGAGATGAAGTTATCAGAGAAGAGGAAGGAGGCGAGGGCAGGGCCCAGACCACGCAGGGCCTTACAAGCCATGATGAAGAGTTTGGATGTGTCCCTGAGAGCAATGGGGAGCCATTGAAGGTTATGAGCAGGGGTGGCTGAACCAATCTTACTGGAATCTTAGAAAGGTCACTAGTTTTGAAAGGAGGAAGGATTACAGGGGCAAGAATGGATGGGGGAGACCATGTTGGAGGCTGAGCAGTAGTCCAGAAGGAAGATGAGCACAGCACAGCAGAGACAGGTTGGAGAGGCGGTGACAGGGCCCCCTTAGGGAGGGCTCAGCAGGTGGGCTTGTCGGGCCCTGGTACCACCTGAGTATGGGGAGACAGAGAGGAACCAAGTAACAGATTTTGGCTTTGCCAGTAGGTGGCGCTATTGGTCACATTTGGGGAGGTGAGCAGCTGAAATTGAGTGGACTGGACTCACAGGTGCCCATTGTGGAAGGACCCTCCAAGGATCCCAGCCTCGGGACGTGGAGCTGGTGGACGTAATACTGAGCAGATTTCCTACCCAAGCTCTGCTGAGGGCCCAAGCAAACCCCAAAGAGGCCAGGAGATGTTTACCTGGAAAGCGGGGAATCCCACCTGGAGAACCTCCAGCTGCCAGAGTCTAAGCTGATCTTTACCTCCTCCCCCAGGCAGATCTCCAGCCCAGGCACCTTCCTTTTGCAGAACTAGCCAGAAGATGGGCACCTGAAATGCACCCATGTGAGGTCCTATGACTGCTGAACCTCGTTCTCCTCATGTGTAGAGTAACAGCCCCCGCCCCACCGTCTGTTGCCCACTCCCCACATGCCAGGCTGGCACCGGGCACTTCACCCACATCATTGGTTTAATCTCATTCACTCTATGAAAAAGATGGTGTTCTCACTTCATTATACATGAGGAAACTGAGTCTCAGAGCGGCTAAGTGAGCTGTCAGGTCAGTTGCTCAAAGTCCCATGACTAGGAAGGGACAGAGCCAGGGCTCCTTCCCAGAGAGTCAAACTCCAGGGCTGCAGGAAGAGGCCCCCAGGGTGTGGGGCCAGGGTCAGAAAAGGCCACTCGACAGCCAGTGCAAGGCAGCTCTGGGATTTGAAGTCAGGCCTGTCTGACTCCAAAACTTATGACCCCAACCCCAGGGCTGTGTGAGCGCAGAAAGGAATGGATTGCACAGTGGTGGCTCTCCCAGGCCCACCCTACCACATGGCTGGGGCTGGGGTGGGCGGCACCTTTCCCACACTGCCCAGCATCAAGGCAGGCCAACATGTAGCTCACTCTTCAGGGGCACCAACCCTCTCCTAGGGTCCCGCCGGGTGATGTCAGACCCTTGGTTTCCTCCCCTGCACTGAATGAGGAGGTGTGATGTTGTGGTTAAACCTCCTGCCCAGGTGACTTGGAAAAGTGAGTCCTGATGGAGGCATGGCCCTGCCATCTTGTCCCCAACCAGGTGTGTTCTCCACACACAAACCCTCACTCCCTTCCTCCACGGTTCCCCTCCAACCAAGGCTAGAGGGGGCTCCAGTCCAGGTCTCTTCTTTTGCAAATGAGTAAATAGAGGGACTGAGAGAATGAGCTCCCCACTCAAGGGGACCCAAACCACTTATGTCAAAGCCATGGTCAGAGCTCATAGCCCCTGACTTGCAAACCACTGCTTACCCACCCCGAGGCTGGGGGCTTGGCAGTGGGGAGAGAAGGCTGCCTGCTCCATGGGCTGTGGCAGCCCATGGCTGGGACTCACCCCTTACTCTATGTTCCTGCCAGCAGGTGTCTATGGGTACCAGATGCTGGGAGAGGGGCCCAGGTTACTTGATGTGGTAGGAGATTTCCGTTTCTGCATCTTGATGAACCATGTATGATATTAAGTTGTCACAGAAGAAAATGGGAAAATGACTTTGCTTTGCAGTTGATGTGGTCACATTCCCCATGGAGAACTCAGAGAAGTCTGGGGGAAGACCCCTCTCTCTGATGCTGCTCTGATTCCAGGTGGCAGAGCCAGGGAGGAGGGGGACAGGCACAGGGGTCCCACAGGAGGGTCCGTGCTGAGCGCCAAACTTCAAGATGAGCAGGGCCAGCCTCAAGGGCCACGGACGGCCATCTGGCCCCTCCCTCTGTGTGATCTGTGAGTCTGTGGGAGATGGTCTGGAACTGTCAGAACTGGAAAGGTTAATCGTGGGCACACAGAGGAGCCGGGTTCAGAGAAAGAAGGAAGAGAATCCACTCATCTCCGCCCTTTGTGCAGTGCCTGGCTCAGGATAAGGTGGGGTGAGGACAGGCCCAGAGACAGGACAGGGAGTGGGCCGGGCAGAGAAAGGAGGGAAGAGCAGAGAAGGGAGAGCCACTCATCTCACCACCTTCCCACAATGCCTCGTAATCACAGGATGACAGGGATGCGTGGCAGGAAGAAAGACAGGGTGATGAGCGCTGGGGCCACCCTGGAAGAGCAGAGCCCATGCCTCTTGGAGCACCGGCCAGTGCCAGGGAGTGAGTGTGGCAGGGCTCCCCCAGGCTTCCAAAGAACAGCTGGGTGGCGTCATTGCTGGAGGCACACCTCCCCATTCTCAAGCCAGGCACAGGTCCCTACAACTCCTCACCCACATTCCCTTCGTTGACATAAATGTGAGTCTATGGAGGAGTCCCCCTTCCCAGATAGAAAGACTGCCACACTCACAAGGTCCTTCAGTGCAAGGGTGATAACACCAGGACCTACAGCACTCAGGCCAGAGACGTGAGGGTCGAAAGGACCCCCAAAGGCAGCTCTGCAGAGCACAAGGGCTTGGTGTGTGGAGTGGCTGAAGCCCAGTCACAAACTCAGGTGTGGTTGAGTTCCCACTTTATTTCCACTAAATCTTCTTTACTCCACAGACAGTTCCCGCACTGGTAAGAAAGTCCACTTGGTTGTTGTTCGGGGTCTTCTCCCCCTCCCAGATCTCACCAGGACCTGACTCGTGACCGTGGCTGCTGAGGGACTCACTGCCCAAGCCCACGTGACCTTGTCATGAAGCCACCTCTGCAGAGCCCTGGCCACCTCCTAGAGTTCTCCTTGTGGGATCCCTGGGCCTCTTTTCCCTTCCTAGTGAGGAGGGGACTCACGAGAATCTTCCTCCCCCATCCCAGTCTGTCTTCTTTCCTGTCATAATCAGTTCCCTTCCAGCCTCACTCAAGGACTCAGCATAACCACTCCCTTTCACAGGCTTCCAGCTTTGGGAAAAGGAAAGTCAAAAGGTAGAGATGGCTATTGCTGGCAACTTCTGCTTTGGTTTGGCCATAAATGTCCCCTCGCGTAAGAAAATGCGAAGCATACTTGCCTCTGCCAGGAGGCCATGGGAATACACAGCTCAACAAATGACCCTGCCCTGCCTGCACTTTCCCCCAACAGAGGAAAGGGATTCATAGAGGATCACATTACAGAGCTGAATCCTGAACACAACCTTGGAAGGGTTAAGGTTCAGGGGCCAATCTATCCAAGGTCATAGCAGAGCTGAGGTTCTGGTGCCAATCTATTCAAGGTCATAGCAGAGCTGAGGTTCAGTGGCCAATGTATTCAAGGTCATAACAAGGCTGAGGTTAAGGGGCCAATCTATCCAAAGTCATAACAAGGTCAAGGTTCAGCGGCCAGTCTATCCAAGGTCATATCAAAGCTGAGCTTTAGGGGCCAATGTATCCAAGGTCACAGCAGAGCTGAGGTTCAGGGGCCAATGTATCCAAGGTCACAGCAGAGCTGAGGTTCAGGGGCCAATCTATACAAGGCCATAACAAAGCTAGGGTTCAGGGGCCAATCAATCCAAGGTCATACATCTGGAAAATGGCAGTGCAGGGATGGAAACCTAAGTATGCCTTGGGTATACCCAGCTTCACAAAGGGAAGGGCAGCATCCTAACCAGAGCAGCAGTGAGGCCTCTCTACAGGCCAGACACTGTGCTAAGCACTTTATATGTAACCATTCCATTCATTATCACTTTGAAGCACAGAGAGGTTTAGTAAATGCCCAAGGTCACAGAGCTGCAAGGTGGCAATGCCAGGACGTAAACCCAGGCAGCCTGACATCAGTTTGCACCATGCTAACTGGGACTCCACGGCCTTAGTCATGGTCCTTTAGGAGTTAGGGAAGAGGGGGTACAGCAAATGACAGGCGTGAGAGTTGCCAGCATTACACAGCATGAGGTCCTGGTCATAGTCCACACCTCCCAGGTAATATATTATGTCTGTCCAGTTAGACTTCGGAAGGCCACAACACACACCTTAAGGTAAATGAAGGGCACTGGGCACTGTGATAGGCCTTTGGGGCACAGTTAGGGGATCCCTTAACCCAATGGCAGGCAGGGCAGCCTGGCAGTGGAATGGCAGGGAGGGTGGGTGCGGGCACAGAGGCTTCAGTAGGGCTGAGTCAGTGAGCTGGACCAGCCTGGCGGAGGGCAGATAAGAAGTTGACAGGTGAGGTTGGTGTTCTGACCCGCTGCAGGACTACACAGCAGGGCTGGTGAGCCCCCAAGGCATCAAACATCTCTACATCCAAGCCCAGCTTCTCAGGAAGCTGTCTGCTGCTGCCCCTGCCTGGCAGGCCCAGGGGTCCTGCTGGAATCCTGAATGGCTGGGAAGGTGGGGTTGGAGAGGAGAGCAAAAACTCCCTTCCCCCTCACCAATTTTTTTTTTTAAGACAGGGTCTTGCTTTGTTAACCAGGCTGGAGTGCAGTGGCACAATCACAGCTCACTGCAGCCTCAATGACCTCCCATGCTTAAGAAATCCTCCTTCCTGCCTCAGCCTCCTGAGCAGCTGGGACCACAGGCATGCGTCACCATTCCCCCAGGTAACTTATTATTTTTTGTAGAAATGAGATCTTACGTTGTTGCTCGGGCTGGTTTCAAATTCCTGGGCTCAAGCAAGTCTCTCACCCCAGTCTCTCAAAGTGCTGGGATTACAAGCATGAGCCACCGTGCTGGCCTCTCTCCCCCTTGACTCCAGACAGATGTGGTCTGCGATATAATAGGGGAGTGTGGACACGGGGTCACCCACCTCCTTCCTAGGCCTTTGTGGAGGCTGCAGGAGAGGTGCAAGGAGCCAGGTGGATCTCAGGGCAAGCCAAAGCCCTGCCTTGACTGGCTGGGTAACATTGGCCAAGTTACTTCCCCTCTCTGGCCTCAGTTCCTTCATCTCCAGGTCTTAGTACACACCGCGGGGAGGTGTTGTGAGAAATAAAATGCGATAGTGGGTGAAGAGGTGACCCACGCCGGCCACGCAGGAATGAGCGTGTCTGTCTTTCCCTACTTTACCATCTTCAGTTTTAGTCAGTAAATATGTTCGGAGCTCCTACCACGCGCTAGGCGCCGTTCTTCCTGCTTGGGAGGGGTAAATACCTAGAAATGCGCGAGGTGTGGCTGGGCATTGCCAGGAGAGCGGCCGGCACCCCACAGGGGCAGGGAGCAGACCTGACTCAGTGGCGTCAGTGCTACTTCAAAGCGGCAGCGCATTTCATTAAAAATCTGATGTAGAAATTACCCTGGGCTTTGTTTTGCAAAGAGCATTTGCGTAAGAAAAAATAATCAGCCGGTTAATTCCCCCGTCCACTGGCAGGAAGAGAGACAGCCTTCAGAGAGTTTGGGACTCTCTCTTTCCCGGAGAATTAAAAAGCCTCCGAGACATCCATTTTAGAAGTTCTGGTCAATCGTTCTTAAAGTGCGGTCAGAAGACCCCTCGCATCTGAATGGTTTGGAGCACTCATACAAGCAGAATCCCTGCCCCAGTCTTGAGTCTGGGAACGGAGAAGGGAGCGTCAGCGGGGTGGTGAGGGGGTAGCGGGGAGGGCGAAGTTGATCGTGCCAAGCCGGCCCGCTGAAAGAGCTGCAGGGACCAGACGGGGAGCAGACGGAACAAGCGTGCTGATGGTAAGAGGCCCCCAGACTTTTTCTTTCCCTAACCCTTTCCCTGTCTGGGCCTCCGTTTCCGGTTTTCCGGTTGGTGCAGTGCTCTCTGGGGTTCTCCCAGGGGGACTGTCGGTGAGGCTGCAGCGCCCGAGACCGCTCCACGTGCAGCTCCACCGCGTGCCCACCAGGGGGCGCGGCCCGCATCCTTCCTCGGAGCTGCGGCGCTCCAGGACCAGCAGGTCTCCCGCAAACGCGCGCGCACGGAGAGCACAAGGCGTGTGGCTCTTGGCATGTGTGCCGGTTGGGGTCCTCTGGTAAGCAGACGCCCGTTAGAAGTGCAAGAAGTTTGTTGGGGATTTAAACCTGTGTAAGGACGATTGGCGGGGAGAGCCTCAGACGGCGATGCGGATCTGACCAAGTCTCCGCCAGCCCAGCAGGGAGATCCCGGTGGAGACTGCCGATTTGAAGAGTCCCGCAATGGGATGACGTGGCCGGGCACTTGCACCCGTGCAGTGCTCAGGCATTGGCTGGGGGGCTGCCTGGGAAGATCCGGATATTGAATGTGAAAGACAGGAGGTGCTGGAGGTTGCTAACTGTGCTCCCTACAGCTGGTCTGCAAGTTCATTCATTGTTTTCTTCCTTTCTTTCTCTTTCTTTTTTCTTTTTCGTTCTTTTTTTTCTTTTTCTTTCTTTCTTTTTTTTTTTTTTTCTTCTGAGACAGGATCTCGCTCTGTCACCCAGGCTGGAGTGCAGTGGTGCAATCATGGCTCACTGCAGCCTCAAACTCCTGGGCTCAAGCGATCCTCCCACCCCAGGGTCTGGAGTAGCTGGGACTACAGGTGCATGCCACCATGCCCAGCTAATTAAAGACAATTTTTTTTTTGTAGAAACAGGGTCTCAATATATTGCCCAGGCTGGTCCTGAACTCCTGGCCTCAAGTGATCTTCCTGCCTCCGTTTCCCAAAGTGTTAGGATGACAGGCCTGAGCCACCGCGCCCAGCCTGCAGGTTCTTTCTTGAAGGGAAACACCAGCAGCCGGCAGTGTGCAGCCTCCTGTCTCTCCAAGCACTGTCCTCCACATACAACCCATCTTCCTCCTCTCTGCTCCTTGCTGGTCAGGGCCGCTCTCCAGCTGTGCTCCCTAGACTCCTGCCTTTCAGGGCTAGCTTTCAGGACCTTGAGGGCAGGGTGCTAGGCATAAGCCAGTCATCTTACTAGTGGATTCTGTACGAGGGAAAAGCCTGCACAACCCGAGGGGACCAGAGGAAGCAGAACCGCAGCTCTCCTCACGATCTTGTGGGGACTTGTGCAAATTAGCACCACTCTTCTGGGTTTCCCATGGCACAGCCCGGGTAATTTTCCCTAGCGCCTCCAGGGATAGGATCCAAAATGGGAATTTAGGAGGTGCCATGTTTCCCCCAAAGGAATGGCACACAGAGAGCATAGAGCTCTGGTGGTTGTTAAGGGATTTATGTCCCCTCCACCCCACATCCCCCAGGCTTCCAGCACAACTTTACCTGTCAATACTGGTTGGGTCCCAGGAAAGGGAGCTTGAAGAGGGTTTTTTTCCAGAATCTGTCAGGCCTGAGGGTGCTCGGGAGATAAGGGGGAGGGGCTGGGAGAGGGCTGGGCTGGGACAGTGGAAGAGCTCCTGCATATGCCACGCTGGGCGGCCCCCCTCCCAGCTCCTCTCAGGCACGGTGATGCCCATCTGCCATTTTGGAGCATTTGGGCAGTGCCTGCAGCTCACTCTCCCCGGTCCAGATGGTCACCCATCCCTCCCTCCCCGACTCTCCCCTGCCCTCACCCCCAGCCTCACTCAGAGCAAGCACCTGGACAAGCCAACACTGCCTCCCAGCGCCTTCCCCTTCCAGCTAACCAGGGCCCAGCGGGACAGGTAGAGGGTCCCCAGTTGTCAAGGAAACCAGGCCTGCCCCTCCTCCCTCAATCTTGCTGCAGGGAGGGAGGCAGACAGCTGGGTGGGATGGTGGAAGATGGACAGAGATGCAGATACAAACAGTAGGAAAACATGCAGAGAAACACGCACACACCCAGAGCCTGAGAGAGGGTGGGCAGAGTGTACAGGATTTGTTGTGACTGTGCTCTGTCTGTTATCGTGTACAGGACTGAAAGAGTGCAGACAAGTATGCAAATATGTGCAGGGCCATGTGCCCGTGTGAGCGGAGCATGTTTCCATGGGTCTGAGAGTATGAGGCCATGGTTATCCTGCTAGTGTGCTTGGTGAGCCTGTGTGCGTAGTTGTGCATGGGAATGTCAATGAGTAGTAAAGGGGTGCCTGTGAGCATGACCGTGAGTGTGTGTTGTGAGTGTGTGCACATGCGTATGAATGTGGATGAGTAGGGGGAGGGCTGTAAGTGCCCTGTCCCCCCACTGGCCTTGTCTCTTCTCTACCCTAAAGGCAGGCCAACTGGGACAAGCTCCTACCCAGTGGGTACTGGGGCCCAGGGACTGAGGAGAAAGGCCTTAATGATGTTGTCCTCCAGCCACCCCTTCCCATGCCTCCATGGCGTCTGTCAGGGCAGTCCAGTCTGGAAGAAGTGGGCTGGTGAGTCCCCAGGACTACACAGAGGGGTCTTTGGGTGCTGAGCACTGGGTGGACTATGGGGTGCAGGTGGGAAAGCTTTGAAGGAAAGAGTAAAGGCCCTGGTGCAAAGGCCTGGCTACCCTAGCAATCTTGCCCTCACCTTCCAGGCAAGATTGTGCTGCTCCTTCCCTTCCTCTTCTCCTGAGACTGTAGCTCCCTGCACAAGAGTTATATTTTTCCCTTGAACTGGGAGCCTCCCTAGGATGGTCCTGATTTTCCTCCCTTACATCAGATGTTCCCAGAGTGTAGGGCTCATGTCTTTACATTCTTATTGGAATAGGGTTCTCAGATAAAATATGGGTGGCTCAGTTACATTTGAATTTCAGATAAAAACAAATAATTTTTAGTACAAAGGAACCCCAAGTATTGCAGTGGGAAAACATATACAAAAAAATTACTCATTGTTTCTTGAAATTCAAATATAACTGGATCACAGAAAAATCACAAGAGAAATGAGAAAATTATAAAATACTTCGAGACACTGAAAACAGGCCGGGCGCGGTGGCTCATGCCTGTAATCCCAGCACTTTGGGAGGCCAAGGCAGGTGGATCACGATGGGTCAGGAGATCGAAACCATCCTGGCTAACACGGTGAAACCCCGTCTCTACTAAAAAATACAAAAAATTAGCCGGGCATGGTGGCAGGCGCCGGTAGTCCCAGCTACTCCGGAGGCTGAGGCAGGAGAATGGCGTGAACCCGGGAGGCGGAGCTTGCAGTGAGCCGAGATCATGCCACTGCACTCCAGCCTGGGCGACAGAGCAAGACTCCATCTCAAAGAAAAAAAAAAAAGAAAACAAAACAAAAACGTAATATACTAAAATGCCTAGGATTCATTGAAAACAGTGGTTAGAAGGAAATATAAAGCTATAAATTCTTATAAAAGAAGAAAGATCTCAAATCAATTACCTCACTCCACACATTAAGGAACTAGAAAAAGAAGAGCAAACTAAACCCAAAGCAAGCAGAGGAAAGAAATAATAAAGATTAGAGTAGAGACTGGCCAGGCACCATGGCTCACACCTATAATCCCAGCACTTTGGGAGGCCAAGACAGGAGGATCGCTTGAGCCCAGGAGTTTGAGACCAGCTTGGGTAGTATAGTGAGACTACATCCCTACAAAAAAAACGCAAAAATTTGCTGGGCGTATTGGCGTGTGCCTGTAATCCCAGCTACTCGGGAGGCTGAGAATTGATCACTTGAGCCTAGGAGGTTGAGGCTGTGGTGAGCCTTGATCATGCCACTGCACTCTAGCCTAGGCAACAGAGTGAAATTCTGTCTTTAAAAAAAAAGAAAAAGAAAAAGAAAAAAAAGAAGAGAAAAGAAAAAAATTAAGTGGAGATAAATAGAGAACAGAATAATAATAGAGAAAATCAATGAAAACAAAAGCTGGTTATTTGAAAAGATCAACAAAAGCAACACACCTTTAGCTAGACTGATTAAGAAAAAGGAGATAAGACTCATATCACTAATGTCAGAAATGAAATTGGGGACAATACTACCAACCTTACAGAAAGAAAAAAGATTATAAATGAATAAGAACAATTGTATGCCAAAAAACTAGATGAAATCCGCAAATTCCTAGGAAGAACTACAAAAACTGACGAAGAAACAGGAAACCTAAACAGCTATAAGAAATAAAGAGATTCAGTAAATAATCAAGAATTCCCAACAAAGAAAGGTCCAGGACCAGAAGGCTTCACTGGTGAATTCTACCCAACATTTAAAGAAGAATCAAAACCAATTCTTCTCAGATTCTTCCAAAAAAATAGAAGATGAGGGAGCTTCCTGGCTCATTCTATAAACCCAGCACTACCCTGATACGAAATCCAAACAGACATCGCAAGAAAAGGAAACTGTATGCCAATATCTTTTTATAAACATTAGATAAACATAAGTTCTAAAACTTAGACCATTGCTGTGCTTATTGTCGAATGTGTTGAGGGGGATAGCAAAACACTGCAAATTGGCACTTTTTATTACTTTAATAAATATTGTTTTCAGCATGTGAGCATTCCAATTATGCAGTGGGCTCTGGCATACCTAGACTGTGCCGTTAATGCGATTGCTTGGAGAATAATTTCATAGCAGTGAAATCTTTTTTTTTTTTTTTGAAACGGTCTCACTCTATTGCCCAGGCTGCAGTGGGGTAGAGTGATCTTGGCTAACTATAACCTCTGCCTCTTGGGCTCAAGCGATCCTCCCCCATCAGCCTCTCGAGTAGCTGGGACTACAGGCGCGTGCCACTACAACCGGCTAATTTATTTTATTTTATTTTTTGTATTTTTAGTAGGTTTTGCCATGTTGCCCAGGCTGGTCTCAAACTCCTAGGCTCAAGCGATCGGCCTGCCTTGGCCTCCTACAGTGCCGGGATTACAGGCATGAGCCACAGTTCCTGGCCCAAAGCAGTGAAATCTTTCTTTCTTCTGGTATAGTTTGTATCTTAGCAGATTCAAAATTATCACTGATGATAGAGTCATTGTAAAGATAAAGAAATGGAACCTGAGTTACTCAGTTTGGTTGCTCCTTCTAAAGTAAACGGTCAAATCATATCAATGTTCTCCATCTTTCAGCCATTTTATCTGATTTTTGCAGAAGAAAAACTTCAGAAGGTGCTTCCCAAATAGAATGAACAAGTTTTCTGTTGAAAATATTTTATTAGAAATTTTTGGCTACAGAAACATGTGAAAACCACTATGACTGATCCTGAAGAAACAAAGCTATAAACAGTATTGAAATTTCTGGAATTTTTTTTGTGAAATGGAATTTTCAGAATCTCTATAAAACCTATCATTATAGTTAAGATTTTCCTAATTTACATATTTGTTGCTTCATGTGAAAGTAACTTTTCGAAGTTACCATTAATTAAAAAGTGTTCTTTAATTAATTATGAGCAAAGATAGATAGACAAATATTGCTTTACTGTCTACTGAACATGAATTTAAGATTAATTTTTATGTCATCCACAGATTTGCACAAGCTGTAATGTTTTTAATTGCTACGGTGACAGATTAATATATTGATATGTTTTCTCCTGTTTTGAAAAACACTAATATAATTAGAAAGTACTAATCCATTACTATTTTCCTTATTTTTCTTTTTATTTAAAAAAATTTTTATTGGCATGCATATATATATGCATATATTCATGTGCATATAGATATATTCAAGTGCATATATATATATATTCATGTGGATGTACGTTGCCTGCCCCCTCCCCTAACTCTGACTCATTCCTGCTCCACAGGCCTCTTCTGTGGTTAAGGAGCAAATATATATATTCATGTGCATGCCAATAACATTTTTTCAAATAAAAATAAATATATATATATTTATAAAGCTCAACAAAACATTTTCTCTGTCTGCATTTCTTTTCCAACATTTGTTTTCTTTCTTTTATTGCCAGATTCTGACTGAAAGTTAGTTCATTGTATAGTGGACGGGATGACCCTCACTCCAAGTATCAGTTGCTCTAGGAGGGCCACTGGCTGGGAGAGGTATTTGTCTATAGCCCTAAGGAACCAGGCCTGCCTCATGCTCATGCCTCTCATTCCTTTCTGGAGCCTTCTGTTGTGGATAGAAATAATACCTGCTTGGGCTTCGCTGGAGCACCTCAGCCTTTGCTGATGGTTCCCCAGTTTCCCCCTCTCCCCTGGGGCCTGGCTGCTTCCTCTGCCATGTGGTTCCAGGCCCACAGCCAGCAGGGAAGCAGACCAGGGTGAGAGCAGAAGGGAGCCTTGGGGTGTTAATTGGTGCTAACGAATTCCCGCAGCCCCATCTTTCCTCCACCTCTGTGGAGAGGCAGCTGACAATGCCATCTTTGCATTTTGCACACTGAAGTCAAGCAGTCCCCTTCCCCATGCCTGCGTGCCCTGCCTGGATGAGGAGAAGGGGTTGGGGAGAAAGAGGATCCTTTCTAAGCACTTTTCATGTATTTTGCTCATTTAACCCTCATAACATGGTAGGGTCCTGTTAGAAACCCTGTTTTACAGCGGAGATGCAGCTGATGTGTTTTGAGTCCTTACTCTGTGCCAGTTCCCCTGTGAGGTGGCTGCCGTCATTTTCCCCATTTGATAGGAGAGAAAACAGGCCCAGAGAGGCTAAGTAATTCAACCAAATCCACACAGCTAGAGAGTAGGAGAAGCAGGATTTGGACTCAGGCTGGCTGGTTCTAAAGCCTTATCTTCCCGATCACCACCCAAAATATCCTCTCTGAAGGAACTCCACTTAAAATCGGGTCTCTGAGCCTGTGGGTACCAAATGAGAGGTGCCTGCAGGGATGCTGGTTCCTCCCCTTCCCTCCAGCCTCGGGACATGCCTGCTGGGAGTCAGGATACCCGGCGGACTCTTCATGGTCCCAGATGCTTTGCTTGCCTGGGCTGTTGCCTGTTCCCACACCCCTCACTCTGCCCCATTCCTGCTCCACAGGCCTCCCCTGTGGTTAAGGAGCAAATAAGGCTCCATGCGCCTGACTTCCCTTCCCTGGCCTGGAATTTGGAGACAAAAAGTCATCCTGGATGGGGAGGGAGCCTGTATATCCAGGCACCCTTGGGGTGAGCCCAGCATGAGACAGGGTTCTGGAGGCCCAGGGATGGCCTCCCTTGGCATTGATTTAGTAGCTCCCAAAGCTACCAAACACAACGTCATGTGCAACACACACATATACACAACTCGTTGGGGTTTGCCTTACAGCAGCTCAAGCACCTGAGCTTGCCAGCAAAGAGGCAGCATGTCCAATAAATGACTCAGACTGGCTGATCCCCACTCTCCCACTTGGGTCTGAGGTTCTCTGTTCTCTGGGTTCTGTGCTTCAGTTTTCTCATCTGTGAAGTGGGTATCATAATAAGACCTATAGCACAGAGTTACTGTAAGAATTAAATGAAACAGGGTATACCATGTGCTTAGAAATAGTTCTGTCTCACAGCGAGTCTTTAGGGAGCCAAAGATCACCTCCAACCCCCCTTCGGCTCTTAGTGGGCTCTTTGCCTGGATCTAGAAACCCTGCTGACAACAGTCAGACTAACAAGAGAAAAGCACATAAATTGTATTAGTTTTACATGTACATGGGGATCTTCATAAGAGGGTGAAGTTCAAAGCGGCCAAAGCAAAAGATGCGTTTATACTTAGACAAAGAAGGATAAGTATGAGAAGAAGTGACAGGACAAAGGGGGTCTGACTAGGGGCAGTAAATTTCTAGGGAAGTCACCAGGAGATACATGGAGATGTAGAGCTAGTGGAAGATAAGGGTTACTTTGGAGAGTATTTTTATGCAGGTCCATTGCAGCTCCCAATTCTGTCTCTGCTGATAAGAGCTATTTTCTCACCCTGGTATGGAGAGGAACCCCCTCCCAGAGGAATGTATAGGGCTTGCTGCCTGCAGGAAGAGACAGGTCAGCTCGCCCTTTCTGAAACTACAGTTTCTCCAATGTTTTCAACTCAAAATAATTAATACACCAATTTGGCGTATTTTTGGAAGGCATGCCCTTCACTCCTTCAAAGTCCTGTAGAAATGTTGGCTGTGAAAGGCTGGGCACGGTGGCTCATGCCTGTAATCCCAGCACTTTGGGAGGCCAAGGCGGGTGAATCACAAGGTCAGGAGTTCAAGACTAGCCTGACCAAGACAGTGAAACCCTGTCTCTACTAAAAATATAAAAATTAGTCGGGTTTGGTGGCAGTCGCCTGTAATCCCAGCTACTTGGGAGCCTGATGCAGAGTATTGCTTGAACCCGGGAGGCGGAGGTTGCAGTGAGCTGAGATCGCTCCACTGCACTCCAGCCTGGGCAACAGAGTGAGAGTCCATCTCAAAAAAAAAAGAAAAGAAAAGAAAAGAAATATTGGCTATGATCATCATTTGTTATTGTGAGGCCAATCCCCAGTGATCTGGCAATGGGGCCACCCCCTGGGGTTCCTTGTAGGGTCAACCTGGGAGACACAGGGATAAAGTTGGAGGTTGAGTATGGGCCATTGAGTCTTCCAGAACCTGCTTTACCACTGACCAGCGGTATGACCCAGGACAAGTTACTTCTCCTCTCTCCCTTCCCTGCACTGCCCCCCACCCCACCCCCAGCCCCACAACAATGCGTCATTTTCTCATCTGTAAAGTCGGAGTGGTTATAAGGATTAAGTGAGGTAATGTGTATAGAGTGCCTAACACAGTGCCTAGACACAAGTGCTGGCTACCATTTTCATCATCATTTCCATCATCATCACTATTGCCCTTTACCCTCTGAGAGGTTGTCAGAGGGTAGCGGAGGGAAACAAAGAACAAGTAGTATTATCTTGGTTTGTAGCTGAGGACGCTGGGACCCCAAAAGTCAAAGTGATTGACCTGAACTCCCACTGTAGATTTCTGGGACATCTGGGATTTAAAAACATAAAGTACCAATCCCTTATGTCAATAAACCATCCTACCATTTACAACTTCTTTTTATAGGCATTAGCTCATTTACCGCAGCCTGAGACTTGAGTGATTTTGCCCCCATTTTTTAATAGATTTTATTTTTTAGAGCAGTTTTAAGTTCACAATAAAATTGAGCAGAAAATACAGCAAGTTGGGAGCTGAACAATGGGAACACATGGACACAGGGAGGGGAACAACACACACTGGGGCCCGCCAGCCAGGAAGGGGAAGGAGAGCATCAGGAAGACTAGCTAGTGCATACGGGGCTTAATACTTAGGTGATGGCTTGATAGGTGCAGCAAACCAACATGGTACACGTTTACCTATGTAACAAACCTGCACGTTCTGCACATGTATCCCAGAACCTAAAAGAAAATAAAAATTTTAAAAAGCACATAAAAAAAAGAAAAAAAATACACTAAGTTCCCATATGCCCCCTGCTTCCACACACACACAATCTCCCCCACTGTCAACATCCCCCACCAAAGTGGTACATTTGTTACAATCAATGAATCTACATTAACATGTCATTATCACCCAGAGTCCAGAGTTTACATTAGGGCTCACTGTTGGTGTTGTATATTCTATGGGTTTTGACACATGTATAATAACATGCATCCACCGTCACAGTATCACACAGAGTAGTTTCACTGCCCTAAAAATCCTCTGTGCTCCACCTGTTCATCCCTCCCCACTAACCCCTGGCCACCAGTGATCTTTTCACTGTCTCCATAGTTCTGCCTTTTCCACAATGTCATCTAGTTGGAATCATGCAGTCTGTAGCCTTTGGAGACTGGCTTCTCTCACTTAGTGATATGCTTTTAAGATTCCTCTATGTGTTTTCATGACTTGATAGCTCATTTCTTTTTGACACTGAATAATATTGCATTGTCTGGATGTACCACAGTTTATTTATCTGTTCACCTACTGAAGGACATCTTAGTTGTGCCCAAGTTTTGGCAATTCTGAACAAAGCTACTGAAAACATCCGTGTGCCAGTTTTTGTGTGGACATAAGATTTCAACTCCTCTGGGTAAACTCCAGGGAGAACGATTGCTGGATCATATGGTAAGAATAGGTTTCGTTTTGTAGGAAACTGCCACATGGTCTTCCAAAGTGGCTGTACTGTTGCATTCCTACCAACAATGAATGAGAGTTCCTGTGGCTCCACATCTTCCCCAGCATTTGGTGTTGTCAGTGTTTAGAGCTTTGCCCCCAATTTGCAGATGAGGAAACCGAGGTGCAGAGAGTGAAAGGCTTGCCCAGGGAGTGGCAGAATTGCCCTCCCACTCCACCTCCTTCTCACACACATAACCCCTACAGTGCACAGGCTGATGTGTGATCTTTGGCTGAGGAGTCATTGGTCAGTGGGGTCTGTGGCCTTGGGAAAGTTCTCACCTGCAGAGAGAGGCTACTGTACTCTGGTGGGTCAGCTGGGCAAGAGGCCTTACAGAGGTGATAAGAACAACAGTGCAAACTTGCAGGGTCCACCGTTTCTCTTGCCATATGTAGATGACTAGGTGGCGTGGTAGGAAGAGCTAGGCTTGGAGTTGGATACGGGGTTTAATCATAGGTCTGCCACTTACTAGCTATGTGACTGCAAGTAAGTCATATAGCCTCTTCCAGCCTAAATGAGTGTAACTTCATGGGATCCTCGGAAGGAGCAAGGGAGGCTCTGCATATAGAGTACTTGCATGTAAACACAGCAGTTGTTTAGAGCTTACGCCATCTATCTGCATAAGGAATATTGATCTGTGGTTTTCTTTTCTTGTGATGTCTTCGTTTGGATTTGGTAATGCTGGCCCCATAGAATGAGTTAGGGGCTACTGTGGATCTTGATCATGAAGTCGTAAGACATTGAAGGAAACTTCTGGGTGGTGACTCATAAGCTGGTGCTCTTACACCGAGGCAATACCAAAGGCTAAGATTTTCAGAAAAGCAGTGTGCCCACAAAGTGAGCTGATCAGAGGAACCCCAAATACGAAAGCTGAAGTGCTTACAAGTTGTCCTTTTGTTCTCTTGTGAAGTACAATGAAGGCTTTGGAAGCTGTGGTCTGTCCCAGTTACACTGAGGGGAATAGTCAGTGTATTTCCCTTAGGGAAGGAAAGGGTCTGTGTTCAAACAGTCAGAAGACCACCATGGTGCGGCAGAAAGAGCCGAGGATGGACCCAGGCCCACTACACGTAGTGTTTTTTTTTTTTTTTTTTTTTTTGGTAGAGACTGGGTCTCACTGTATTGCCCAGGTTGGTCTCCAACTCCTGGACTCAATCCTCCAGCCTCAGCCGCCCACAGTGCTGGGATTACAGGCATGAGCCACTGTGCCCAGCTATGTTATTATTCCTAATCTTGAATTCCTATTTTTGATGATGGCAGAAAGCACTTAATCAGGATTTTGTTCTTTTGGAAGAAAGTGCGAAGGAAGCAGAGAGGAGGGAATGGATGATTGACATCTAAAAGCCATGCCCCAGGCTGTGGAAGAATTTGGGATAGTGATCTGGATGGTAAATATCTCTTTAAAGAGCTGCCCAAGCACATTTAAATGAGTTTCTTTGTTAGTTTCTGAGGAATTTCCCTGTAACCTTCCTTTCCCATTCTGCCCCAGCCACGTGTTCTGTACTCAGTACTCAATATTCAGTACTCAGTACATGTAAATACAGATGCAAGCAGCATTAAATACACAGTAGTAGGGGTCATAGGGAACTGCAGAGGCAAGAAGATTCATATTATTTTAATACAAATAGATCCCTAAGAGCCACGGCATTGTGAATAACAGCAGCATTGTCACCTTTTTCTCATGGTGGGAGATAAGAAATTAGCCAGGAATGACATTTGACAATAAAGAACACAAAGAGATGGTTCCTGGACCTGAACAAGAAAAGATAATTCTTGGACACTGCCAAAGAATCTTCACATGCACAGATTGGAAAATAAACAAATACGTTACTACCTCTTTTCTCCTCATTATTGTAAACCTTCATCAATACATCATAATACCTCATATGGGCCAAGAATTTTTAATTACATTTTAAAATCAAATTGTTTATATAGACACAGGTCCCACACACAAAAAACATTCGCCCAAGGCACTGCACAAGCTGAGTACAGCTGTAACCGGTAACCCGGGAGATAAGCCTTGTTCTTGGGAACAGGAGTTTGAAACATCTTTGATCAAGAAGAGACCCTGGCAACCAAAGCCTGCTCTTTACAAATATAACGGGCTGAAATGCAGCAATGGCAATGCCTGGAGGTATTTAGCCCCAAGGAGGTGGTAAGGGCTGGGAGCTCAGTGCAGGGAATGAAATGATGTAACCGGGGTGGTGGTGGTGGGGTCCCCACTGTAATGAGAAGGCTCTCTGCTGATCTCTGAAGGAGAGAACTCCTGAGGGGGGCAGACACAGAAGAACAGGGATAAGCAGGACCTGGGGGGCACTGCCCAGGACTGGTCTGGCCCAGGGGCATCTGGGAAGGGGCTGTGGGCTGTCAGTGGATCTCCAAGGCCTTCCTCCCAGTTCCAGAGGCCCCACTCTTGCTCTCCAAATTGAGGAGCAGCTCTTCCAGGAGGCAATCAGGGACTTGCCCTTCCAGTCACTGGCAGCAGCTGCAGGTTCAGACTTAGAGGGAAGAGTGCAGGAAGTCCAGGATGGTCCCAGGAGCCACTAAATCTGCATAGGATTTTAAATCAAAGCGTGAAATGTCAACGCTACTGTCCCTTGCTGGAGCTGTTTCACGTTACCTGCCGCTTGCCTTGCTTTTGCTCCCTGCCATGCTTGTAACCTCCTTGTCTTCGGTGGAAAGATCTAAGAAGCCTCTGGCTCAGGCTGAAAATTTGGCTATGTTGTTCAGCTATGTTGCCTGAGAGATGGAAGGTGAAAACAACTCCTTCATATCTGTTTTGCATGATTTATCTGACAGGGCACTCACCACACCTTATCATGTAAATCAGTGGTTCTCAAACTGGGGCAGAAGTGGTGTCAGAATACCTCCTTGCTGCTCACCACCCCCCAGCTCCAGGTTTCTGAATCAATCTGCCTGGTATGGAGCCCCATAATTTGCATTTCAAAAAAGCTCCCAGGTGAAACTGAGGCTGGTTTGGGGCCCACACTTTGAGAACTGCTGATTAGGTGTTATCAAAATTTAGATCCTAAACGACTGGAAGGATCTGGAAAATCTGGTTCCAGAAAAGGCTGGAAATCTGGTTCCCAAGTCCCAGCTGGCTCTATACAAGGGACTGGGCTTCTTTGCCATCATGGCCCCAAGGAGATTCTAGGGGAGCAGCCCTCTGGGAGGAGGCTGCCCTGGGGTTTCCTCACTGTGCCCAGGTCTGCGGCTCCTTCTCCCTGGTTCATTTCCACACATGCACACACATGCACAGATACATACAGTCCTACACACTCATTCTCACATTCAGACACACCCACACACACTTGCAGAGGGGGTCGGGACCAAGAGGCAGCTGCTCAGGTGAGGGCCCCCCAGCCAAGGATGCAGCCCGTAGAGGCCTCAGACCAGCCTGTGTTCAGGTGGCTCCCTCAGTGATCACCCCTCAGAGGTGAAAGATGACACCCCAGGGCAGGGCCCCCCAACCCCCAGCATCCCCCATGCCAAAGTCGGCATATGTGCATTGTACAGAGGCCATGGAGAAAAGGCAAGAGAGACAAAGAGAGAAAGAGACTAGCAGTGGGACAAAGAGAAGAGAGAGACGTCCACAGAGACAGGAGATGGAGACAACCACACAGAGAGATGAGAAGGGCAGGAGGGTGGAAATAAGCAGATCTGGTGGGGGCAGAGCTGGAGGAGAGACAGGAGGAAGAGCAAAACCATGAAGGTCAAGGGGATGGCAGCAGAGAGGTGTGCCTCTGCCAGGCCAGAGAGCAGGGAAGGGTTGTGGTGGGTAGAGGGCAGGAAGGGGAAACGGGCATCCCTGAGGAAGTGTGGGGAGGTGCAAAGCATGGAAAGGTGAATGCAGCAGAGAAGCAGGGCAGGGTGGGAGCTGAGGCATGTGGTGGGGGACAGCGGCTGGGTGACAAAACAGACAGAAAGGGAGAAATGGGAGACCCACATACAGAGAAGGAGAGACCCGAAGCTGACTGAGCACAGCACTATGTGCTGGAATTACTAAGTGAAAGAGCCAGTCCCCGTCCTCAAGCCGGGGATGCTTCATTCTCCAGGAGCTTGTCAAATACACAAACAGTAAATGTTAAAACCATCCACAGGAGCAGAGAAAACGAGGCTCAGGGAGTTGTGGAAAGCAGCACAGAGGCTGTGCAGCTAGACCATTCCAATCACAGTCTAGGAAGGCTTTCTGGAGGAGGTGATACCTAAGGAAAGACTGAAGAAGAGTCAGCTAGGTGCTGACGGGGAGAGAAGGGCCAGGTTATGGTGAGATGGGAAGCCTGGGGGATGGGGGCAGGTCTTGGAGGACCCTGTTGGACTTCAACCTGAGGACACCAGGGAGCCCCTGATGGGGTTCAAGCAGCCAGATCTGTGTGTGCAAGAGCTGCTGGGGGAGAACAGACTGAGTTGCACAAGAGAGCAGGCAAGAGGGCAAGTCCGAGTGGCCCAGCAAGGGAAAATGCTGAGCTAGGGCAGTCGCTGTGCTGACAGAGAGGTGGGAGGGAACTTGAGAGCTGCAGGAGCTTGGAAGCCTGATGAGCTGAGGGGGCCAGCATGTGGGCATGCCGCCTGGGGTGGCATAAGCGAGGCAGGCAGCAAGGGCTGGAGGAGCATCTCCCTCTTAGGGGCTCTACAGCTTTGGGAATCTCCCTGTGGCCTCTGCCACAATGCAGCACCCACTCACCCATGGTCTGGGATGGGTGCCCACAGCTGCAGGTAATCCTAAGAGACTGCAAGCCCAAGCCCTCCTCACTCTGTAGAGTAGCACTCGGTACAGGGCCTGGGCAGATGCTGGGCAAAGAAGCACATTAGGCAGGGCAGAGCCTCACACCAAGAGGTCCTCATTCCTTGCTATAGGGACCTGGACTTGAATCAGGAGGTTATTAAGGTTGAAGATAAAGGTGCCCATCACAGCCTTATTGATCAGCGAGGCAGTTATCCAGCATCTCCCAAGTGTCAGCCTTGTGATTTTAAAAAAGAGAAACAACATGATTAGAGCCCATAAAGAGACAGAAGCAAATATATTTCATTATGATTATAATACAGGGTGAATCAGGCGACCATGGATACAGCGCCAGGAGAGCTACATGCAGAGCTGACACTTGAGCTGGGCTTTGAAAGATGAATAGGAGTTCGCCATGCTGAGAAAGAGGGCTAGGGCCCCAGAGGCCCAGGAAAGAGCATGGCCTAAAGCATTGAGGCATGAAAATGTCTAGAAGAGACCAGAACTAATACTGCAATGTCTTATTTACCCTACAATGTGTACCATATCCCCTCAGGCTACCCCACCTCTGAGCTCACCTGCAGCTTAGAGCATCTGAAAGAACCCAGACTTGAGCTGACAGCATCCCACCTCCATAAGAACCAGGGACTTTTTACTTTCTGCTCCAGGACATTCTCTGAAGCTGAGAGGCCTGCTCTGCCCTCCCAAAAGCATAGCCCTGAAGTGCAAGAAGGTAATGCCCTTGGGTCAGCCCTCAAACAATGGGGAAGAGGAGGGTGGATAAACACCCGCTAGGCTGACAGGCAATTCTGTATCTGATCCACGGGTCTCTGGGGAACTGAGCCTCACTCCTCTGGATGCCTCCTGCAGTGACCCTGAGAATACACTTTTTCTTTTTTTTTTTTTTCCTCTGAGACTTAGTCTGTCACTCAGGCTGGAGTGCAGTGGCGCGATCTCAGCTCACTGCAACCTCCGCCTCCCAAGTTCAAGCAATTCTCCTGCCTCAGCCTCCTGAGTAGATGGGATTACAGGTGCCCACCACCGCGTCTGGCTAATTTTGGTATGTTTAGTAGAGATGGGGGTTTCACCATCTTGGCCAGGCTGGTCTCGAACTCCTGACCTTGTGATCTGCTCCCCCCTCGGCCTCCCAAAGTGCTGGGATTACAGGTGTGAGCCAACGCGCCCAGTGAGAATACACCTTTATACTGGTGTATTCACCTTTGCTCCTTCTCAACCGCACTACTCCCCACCTCCACTGCCCCAATCTTCCACTCCTGTGATCACCTTCCAATTAAATCACCTGCATCCAACACCTCTCTCAGGCTTTGCTTTGGAGGAAACCCAAACTAAGATGGGCTATGTTACTGGAGACCCAGGATGAGTAGTGTTGTGGTGTTAACGATCGCACATATAAAATGCATGTATTGGCTGGGTGTGGTGGCTCACACCTGTAATCCCAACACTTTGGGAGGCCGAGGCGGGCAGGTCACAAGGTCAGGAGTTCGAGACCAGCCTGGCCAACATAGTGAAACCCCATCTCTACTAAAAATACAAAAATTAGTCGGGTGGGGTGGCGGGCACCTGTAGTCCCAGCTACTCAGGAGGTGGAGGTGGGAGAATCGCTTGAACCCGAGAGGCAGAAGTTGCAGTGAGCCAAGACGCCTGGGTGACAGAGTGAGACTACGTCGCAAAAAAAAAAAAAAAAAAAAAAAGAAAGAAAGAAAGAAAGAAAGAAAGAAAATGCATGTATTTCTCAGTATCTCCTACATGCAGAGGCCGTGACTGGGCACAAGGGGATGTGGCATTGTCTGAGTTTGCCCTTGCTCTTCTAGACCTCCCTTCTGCCTGGGGAGATGTGACAGAAGAGGTGAGCCAGCAGCACAGGAGGGATCAGAAACATTTTCCTTCTGCCTTTGGAGAACATCACATGGGTTGGGGGCAGCAGATTGATGTTCCTAATTATATTTGGCTCAAGCTGCTATTAAGTACTTGTCTCATTCTCAGAGCCCACAACAACGGCGGATGGCGGGAAAGGTGCCAAGAGGCATGCTGGGAGCTCAGGATGACAATCTGGGATTTAAAATCTCTGTAAGATATAAAAGTGGACAGACAAGTCACAGCCATGGGTGCAGGGTGACTGGTGTCCTTGAGTTGCCCTTTAAAGGTTTCCGATGGGGTCCTAGGGCTGGAAGGGCCCTGGAAAGGTCTTGAGCTCCATCCTTCTGGCTAGAGGCTGACCTGCCCAAGACAGCTGAGACAGGGAATCTGACTCTTCCAATGCTGGACAGCTCGCTGGTGGGAAATGCTTCCATGGGCCTAATTTAAATTTCCTCTGCTGCAGGTTAAAGGTATATTTTGCTTGATTTGTTCTTGGTGGCATTAAATATTTGCTAAGCTCCTACTATGTGCCCAGGGGTACACAGTGAGAGAAGGCATGCCTCTGTGCTCAGAGGCTCATGAAAATGAGACCAGACCCTCAGAACTAAATGCAACAGGGAGAGCCATTGGGCTGGAGTTGTCAGGAGAGGTGGCAAGGAGGTGGTGCCGTGAGAGGTGGGATGCGTTTGAGTTAGTGCAGAAGAATAAGAGAGCATTCCTGGCAGGCAAGCAACGTGGGAAGATGCCTTAGGAAGGGTTTGGCACAGAGGAGACGCCTGAGGTCTGCAGCACATCTGCTACCCAAGAGATTTAGTAAGTCCCTGGAACTCCCCTGGGGAACGAATAGCTGCCTACCTATGTCCTAAGACACCTGTGAAACTCAAATAAGGCAGCAAGTAGGAATGGACCCTGGAGTTCACGGATTCAAAGCACAATGCTGAGCTTGATTTAAGAAGACTTTCATTCAAGTCCTCGCTCTGTCACTGTGTGCTCTTGGGCAATTCCCTTCCCTTCTCTAAATCTGTTTACTCATCAGCAAAATGGGGACGGTAATTCTTTCCTCACACTGTTGCATTTAGGGCTCCCAAGAAAATGTGGTTAAAAATGGCAGGGCCGGGGGCGGTTGCTCATGCCTGTAATCCCAGCACTTTGGGAGGCCGAGGCGGATGGATCACGAGGTCAGGAGTTCGAGACCAGCCTGGCCAATACGGTGAAACCCCGTCTCTAATAAAAATAAAAAATTAGCCAGGCGTGGTAGCGCGTTCCTGTAGTCCCAGATCCTCGGGGGGCTGAGGCAGAAGAATGGCTTGAATCCAGGAGGCGGAGGTTGCAGTGAGCTGAGATCGCGCCACTGCACTCCAGCCTGGGCGACAGAGTGAGACTACTCCGGTCTCAAAAAAAAAAAAAAAAAAAAAAAAAAATTGCACAATGACCCACAAAGCACTTCCTGGAGGCTGGTTACTCTATTATTATTGCTCCAATCTAGACACTGGTCTCCTGGAAGGCAGGCATCCCATCTCCTCTCTGTTCCCCCAGCACTTTCACAGAGCAGGTGCTCATATATGACGTTGCCTTCGCTGTCCTGGTGAATTGCACCGGTAATTACGGTGGAGCAGGAAGCCAGCACTTCCGGGCTTGCCAGGCTGTCCTGCTTGGAGAACCCCTCTGCTTCCACCTCTGCTAACCCCTCCCCTCCACCCTCTCCGCGGTTCTGTATCTGCGGAAACCGGTTCTGCTCAGGTGCTTGGGAGGCAGACTCCTTTCTCAAGACTTGTGAGGTCACCTTCAGGTGACTGTCCCTCAAATCTCCGCAGCAGCTCCAGGACACACTGTGCCCCGAGTCAGGATTGGATCAGCGCACAGGACGCACCTGTGTTATCACTCCACGAGTAGAGCGGCACTCAGTGGTAGTGTAGACAGTCCTAGGGCAGGACAGCTTCTATAACAAGAGGTTCCTTAGGGAGCTAGCGGCCGAGTGGAAAGAGCGGGAGGAACGGCTCGGGCAGGCAGGTCCTGTGCTGCGGTCTAAGTCACTTCCCACGTCCGTCCCACTCTGATCGTCAGTTTCCTCCTCTGCAAAACTCACTAAGGTGGCCTTCGGGCAAGTCATCGCGGCGGGAATTAGATTCGAAAGAGTGCTTACACAAATCCGTCTGGCCACCCTGTGCCCCGGGCCAGCGCGAGGTGGGGGTGCGGGCAGGGTTCCCGGGCTTGCGGCTGCCACGCCCCTCCCAGCCCGCCGCGCCACACTCACGGCCCACGGGCCGGCTTTGCGAGCCTCCAGGGGGCGAACCCGACCGCCTTCTTTGCCCGCGCAGCGCCTCGGCCGTCCAGCCTGTGACTTCACCAGCGTCCCCGGGCCAGCGGGGCACCCGAGAGCCCGGGGCGCCGCCCGTTCTCCCAGCCGGCAGGTGCCGGGAGCCAGCCTCGCCCAGCCGCGTGGCGTCCGCAGGCCCGAAGGGGTTAAGGCCGCGGACCCGGGCGCCCGTCCCGACTCCGGGAGCAGCGGTGCCCGGCGGCCGGCGATCGAGCGGGAGGCTCGGGGCACGGCCGCTGGCGGGCTGCGCTTCCTCCTCCTCCTCCCTCCGCCTCCTCCTTTGTAGCGAGTTCCCGGCCCCTCTTCCTCCCCCCGCCCCCCAGCCCGGGCCCTCTCCCTCTCTCCCTTTCTTCCTGCCTCGCCTTCCTGCGGCGAAGGAGGCTCATCTATTATAAATGCACATTCGGGGCTGACATCAGCGACGAGCGGCGGGCGAGCGCCGACGAGCGGTCCCTGCGCGCTGCCCGCCCGGAGCGCAGCCCCCAGGCTCGGCCGAGCCGCCGGCGGGGCGCGGGGAGCGAGCCGGGAGCTGCCGGACCCCCTTCCCGCCGCCGCCCCGGGCCGCCGCCGCCGCCCCCGCACGCCGCGCCCGCGCCCCCGCTCCGCCGCGGAGTTTCTGCATGACTGTCACAAAGGTAAGCGCCGCTCGCCCGCCGCGCCCGGGACCCGCCGGCGCCTGCAGCCCCCGGGCTAGGCTGCGGGGGGCGCGGGGGTGTGGGTGTGGGGAGGGGGCGCCAGTGCCGGGAAGGTGCGGCGCGCGCCTCTCTTGCTGCCGGATCCGCTCGAGTCACTCCGGCCCCCAAGGACTGCGGAGGCCAGGGGGAGGATGCCGCTCTGGCAGCCCCGGCGGTTTGGCCAACATCCCTCCGCGCCCGGCCCAACCCCGGGACTGCATTTTTAACCCTTGTTTGGGATGCTGCATTTTTAACCCCTGGAGAGCTGGGCTGGGCGGCTAGCGGTGTCCCTCCAGGGAGTGCGCGGCGGGAAGCGTCGCTGGCAGGGGCTGGTGCTGAGCAGTGGGTGTGGGGATGGGCCTGCCGCCCCGAGGAGGCCAGCGGGGGGAAACCCCACCCCACCTGGCAGCCTCTGCCGCCCATGCCGGGTGCGCTGGCTCCACTCCAAAGCCACTCTGTGCAGAAGGCGCTGCCCAGTCCCGGGAGCCGCTACCAGAGACAGGGCAGGTCCAGGTGGTTGGCTTGAAGATGTGGGGAGGGAATGTGACAGGGGAAGCAAAGGTGGGCATCTTGGCAGCCCCCATATTGGAGGATGATTGTTGGGCCTTGTCATAGGGGCCCACGTATATTGGAGAGACTTCAGGGGCTTCCTAGTTGTAGGGAGGAAAGAGTTAAGAGGAAAGATGATGGGGCAGTGGAAAGTGCCAGGGTCAAGGGACCAGGGAGACCTGAGTTCAATCCCAGCTCTATCCCAAATCCCCTGGATGACCTTGGTCGGGGAGGGGTCCACTTTGGGCCTCAGTTTCTTCTTGTGTGCTGTGAGGGAGATAATATGGGTCCTGGGTCGTGACAGGCTGTTAAAGAACCAATAAAATCAAGGGTGTGAACCCACACTCTTCAGAGAGATCTGTCTGGGTACTGAGCTCACAGTCTGGCGGTGGCCTCGGGCTTGGCCGTCCATTCAAGGGCCAGACTCCACCCTTTCCAGCTGCCCAGCTGGGTCCCAGAATTGGGGAGCTGGAGGCCAAAGTGGGACCGGCAGCCCGCTTGTGGTCAGAGCAGTGGGGCCAGATGGAGGGTTGGGGTGCAAGTGATGGAGGTGGGGTGGTTTTGGCTCCTTCTGGTAAGCCAGGGCCTACCCTTGCCCTCCTGAGGTCTGCCCCAAGACTGAATGTTTGTGCGGATTCTTGGGCCCAACTCCAAACTTTGCCATTGGCCCTGGTTCTGGGACTTGGGAGCATTGTGAGAAGATGAACTTGAGGGTGCAGGGGCTTCCTCAGCTCTGGCTACTTCTGGCAGGGCTGTTGTGACCCACCTGGGGTAAGATGCTTAGGGTTTTGAAATGATGCAAATGCTATTCAGCTGGGAGGGATATTAAGGTTATTAATGTCAAAGATGCAAGCAGCCTGGGACAGAGGAGTAATGGATGGGCCCGGCTAGAGAGAGAAAGGGTGTGAGGTTTTAATAATAGCGCTGAGGATTAACTCAGCGCCTCCCCTGTGTCTCTTTTTGTGCACGAGCTCATGCAGCCTTCCTTCCCTGGAGGCCTGCAAGGAAGGTGTGTTCAGTTCTCTTTAACAGTGGAAGGAACTGAGGCTCAGAGAGGTGAAATGACTTGCCTGAGGTCACACAGCATGTATGTGGCAGAGCTGGGGTTTGCCCTCAAGTCTGTCTCAATCTATGGCCAGTGATCTTTGCACTGCTCTGCATCGTTGGGCATCCTGGCTACTGGGGGACTTCCATGGTAGAGGAGCACTGCTTGGAGACCTGAACCTTGAAGCAGGGATGGGACAGGGAGTTCATGAAAGTGGGTGCTTACCTGTTAAGCCCACTGGCAGGCCTAGCTTCTTGGTATCCAGTAACTATTCAACACTCCTCCACCCCCATACCCAGCCCCCAACAAACCCTCCATGTCGCTCACCTCCTGCTCTAACCAATGTGGCTTTGGCTTAAGCAAGCTCAGAGGATTAAATAAAATCCCCACCTTAACCCTATCTTCTCTCCCCTTGCTGGCCCTTCACAGACCAGCGTGTTCTTGTGGGGAACAGAGAGCAAGAGGGATGCAGGAAAGGCCCTGGGGACTGCCTTGCTGTCTACAAGCCCGCTGGTAGTAGCTCTTCCAGTACCATAGGGAAAGCCACCGTGCTCTGGAAGTCTGAAGGCCTGGCCCCTAGTCCTAAATTAGCCACCAACAGGCTGTGTGACCTTGGACCAGTCACTTCCATCCTTGGGCCTCTGTTTTTCTATTTGTCAAATGTAAGACTTGGTTCCAATGATCTCTAGGGCCTCTTCTGCTGAGCCTTGGTGCAGCTTCAGTTCTGGCAAGAAAGTCACCTCTGATGGAGATTGGGAGACTCTTTGTTCTCTGGGGGGTGGTCTGTTTACAAGACAGATATGAAGGAGAACCCTAAAGAGGGTGTGAGAGGTAGGATCGCTGCTGACACACTGGGAGCGGTAGGTAGGGGAGGAAATGGGTTCGAGAGTGAGCTCCCAGGGCAGTGTCTAGGGCTCTAGCCTTCTCTGCTGCTGCTTCTCCAGGCAGAGGGTCATGGCTGGGTCCCAACTTCCTGCCCCTTGGACGAATGCCTTAGTCCTTGTATCAGGTCCCCTCAGGGCAGAGTCCTCTGGGCCAGGGTTAGGTATGGACTGCAGGAGCTCTGAGCTCAGAGAGGCCTGGCAAGTGGAGAAGAGGAAAGCAGATGGCAAGTTGCTAGATCCTCAGTAGCACTTCTGTAGAGGAGGTGAGCCTGTTTTCCATTTTCCGCCTCTCTTTCATACATCCCCTTGCCCCCTTAACCATGAGGCACAGCTGCTAAAGCTGCAGGCAAACCCTGTGGTTTCTGAAGGACTCCTGCCCTAACTAGCCTTAGGAACACAGAGCCCCAGAGAACTTCTAGCCCCGTGGCATTTCTCCTGGCTATGTTTTAAACTTTATTTGATTGTATGTAATTTAGTAAGTTACCTTACTTTCTTTATAGGATGAGAAAGAGAAGAAAGCCAGAAAAAGGGAAGAAAGAGTGGAGGGAAGGAAGGCTCTGATGCAGGGCCCTGAGCATGCACAGGAGGTCAAGGTGCTGCCTCCTCTCAGTCCAACGTGCTTCCTAGGGCAGCTCGGGGCGAGGGAGCCAAGGCTGCTTTCCCTGAGACAAGTAGCTCCAGCTGATTTTATTCTTCAGGTTCTTCTGACTGCTTTGTATAATTTTCTTGTTCTGTTCCATCTCAGTCATGTACCAGACTAGCAGTGCTTCTCCAGTTCTAAATATCTGTTTCTACATTGCTATCAACTGGAAAAGCAGAGGACAAGGTACATTAATAGAGTCATGTGTAAAGTACAAGTTAATGGGCTATAAGAAAACCTGTGAGCTGAAGTCTAGGCCCTTGCAACCCGCTTTGTACTGCTCAGAGGCCCTTTGGGGTGATTTCCTGGCTGCTGGCTGTGATGTGACCCAGAGGTGGGTCTTCCAGGTAAGGGAGGAGGTGGCTTATAGTGACCAGGCTCCCCTATTTTGAGGTGTGCTGTGTTAAGTTAGACGCTAGTGAGCTGAATGCTTTTTACCTTCCTGAGCCTGGCTCAGGGGGGTCAGCGGTCCAGGAGCAAAGTACCCTGAGCAGCACAATTGCCTGCTGCACCTTAGAAGGCCTTAGGAGAGGGAGTGTGGGAAAAGAGAAGACCTTTCATGCCAACATGCTCCTCCCTGCTAAGCAGATAGATTGTAGGTCCGTGGGCAGCACGATCAACTGTGCCCTGGCCCCTCTTTCTGCAGGCAGCCTTCCCTCTCCTGCCCCAGCTCCAGCAGGGCACAGCCTGCTGATAAGAGCCAGTGGCTCCTGCTGAATGTGAAAGGACTGAGGATGATGTTATCCTGCCCAGGTAATAGCAGGCCTGCATTTTCCAAAGATCATGTGTCTCTAGGGCCCCTACAGAGTCACCCATAGGAGAATAAAATTTTGGAGCGGGCAAATCACCCAACCCTTTCCCTTGAGAAATGAGGGAACTGAGACGCTGGGAGCAGAAGTTGTGACTTGCCCAAAGTCATTCAGTAAGTTTGAGGCTGGAGGGGCTGGCACCTCGGTCCTGACTCATGGTCAGTGCTCTTTCCACCTGGCTGCCCTGGCAAGGGGTCCTGGGGCATTCTGAGCAGGCACAAATGTTTTGGCCCCACTCCACTTACCCCACTGCATCGCCCCTTCCTGTCCTGCTGGTGCCTGGATTTCCCTCTGTGGGACACCATCTGCCCTAGATGGAAAAAGCATTGCGGGAGTGGGAGGAGGGACAGGATGTGGGGCAGGGGAGCAAAGTCCATAGGACCCTTGCTATACCTACAGTCAGATGGCGAGGGGGATTATGAGGCCCCTCTGCCTCCAGTTCCCTGACGCAGAATCTAGGTACCCAGGAGATACCTGAACCTCCAGACATTCTACATCCCAGCACCTCGTTCCTGTCTGGGTCTCCCTGGGAGAGGAAGTAAGAGAGCCAGCACCTCAGGAAGCCTTGGTGAAGAGGAAGCGGGGGTACCAGCACAGACCCAGCTCCCGGGTGGGAGCCCACTTGCGGGTGGGCAAGGGCTCTGCCTGCTCTGCCCACACACCCGTTATGCCTCCTCTCCCTTCCCGGCCTTCTTCCAGATATCCAGCATTCTCATGTTGGGAGGTGTGCGGCTAGCAGTCATTCGTTCATTTAGCCAGCACCCTCTGAGCACCTACTCTGGGCCAGGCCCTGTGTGAGGCATTAGGAAAATGGTGGCATTAGCCACAGTCCCTGGGATCCAGGACCTTAGAGGAGAAGGACATGGAAAGGCCAAAGCCTTGAGTTCAGAGTCTCGAGGTCCAGTGGGCATGAGCCAGGAGACCTCTTGCCTTGCCTGCATACTGTAAGTGCCTAATGAATGCAGGCTCTTTCCTTCCTTGCTGTCTCTCCCTCTAGGCAATGAAGCTCACTCTCCAGAAAAGCGCTGTCAGGTGCTTTCTTCTGGACTGTGCCCAGAGGCCCTGTGTTCCCCTCCCCCGAGGCACTGCCACCTTGACACCTATGGCAGTTCTTAGAGGAAGCTGGGAAGGGTGTGAGGCTCTCCAGGGCTCCCAGAATCACGCCACACTGGCCAGCCCTGTGAGGTTGGCACACACTTGAGTTTGGCTGGTTGGGAGTGTGGGTGCTGGCTGGGCCAATGTCCTGGCAGCTCAGGGATGGAGTGAGTTTTTCCACTTCTCTCCCAGGCCAGCTAGCTGAAGCAGACACAGCCTCCGCCAGGGCCAGGGCTGGTGGAGTCTCGGCTCCTGGCACCCGGGCAGCCCTGACTCTGATTTGGATATGCCTGGCCACAGAGCTTATTTGGTGTCCAGGAGATGAGAACGTGTGCAGATTCTCTCTGCGCCCAGCCCTGTCTCCTTCCCTCTTTTCCTGATCAGCCCCATTGGGTTCCCATTCCTTCCCCTGTAGGCCCTGCAGGCTCAGGCCCAGGGTCCTGGAGCACCCTGCAGCCTGGGGAGCTTGGGGCAGCTGGCATGGGGCAGGCCTTGCCAGGGAAGGACAGATGCAAATCCAGTGGCTTCCACATGAAAAGTAGCTGTTTAGAATGAGCCTCTCCTTTGTGGGCCTGGAGTGCGGGACCAGCTGCTAAGGAGGCACAAGTGGGGTGGGGGTGGGGAATGGGGGAGAAGCCACCACCGCCCTTCCTCATCCCTCCTTTTTGCCCCCGCAGAGGCCCCTGGAGGGACTTTGTAATTGGTTTCTGGCTGGCAACCTCCTTCCAATTAATGTAGCGATGGGAGGCTCCCAGGTTTGCTCAGGCTTTCGTACAGAATACATACATGGGTTACTTCCCTGAATCCCATCAGCTCTGTCATGGTGGGGACGGTCCCCTCTATTTAGGGACGGATAAACAGAGTGTCTGAGTGGAGAGATGACCACACCCTGGTCCCAGAGCTAATGTGGGTCAGAGGCGGGATGCACGCCCAGATCTTCTGGCTTTGAGCCAGAACCTTTTCAATCCGATCACATAATGGTCCACAACCCATGAAGATTAATCACCATCATCATGATAATAACAGTTATTAAGCAGGCATTGGGCACGCATGATCGCATTTACTCTGTACAACCATGGGGTAGATTCTATTATCCATCCCATTTTCTAGAGGAGGAGAGTGAGGCTTAGTGAGAGTAGGTGAACTGCTCAAGGTCACAGGTTGAATGAATGGGTGGGGAGCAGGGATTTGTACCTGGGCTGTCTGACTCCAGAGAACACTTTCATCTCACTTCCAGGCCTTTGGTCCTGGGGCATGATCGTACTCTGCTTCCACTCCCCACCAACCCCCCACCTACAACACAGTGGGCTATTGTCTGTTGTGTTTGTGGCCCTGCCACTGAGGATGTGCAGGACAAATGCTGGTTGCCTTGAGGGTGATGCCCATGGTTGTGTCCTGCTTAGATTTGCCTGTGGTCTTTACTGGAGCTAGGAGTCATGTAAATGATTCGGGGAAGGGTGCTGGGGGAGGAGGGTGTCCTATACATGGTGTTTGACATCAGACTGGGCTGCTTGGGTAGGGCATTCAGCCGAGGGCAGAACAAAGTATGACAGAGGCAGAGCCGCCTTCTCCATTTCCATGAGGCTAACTTGGTTCAGAGAACGCAGGTCCCTGGTCCAGGCCTGCAGCCCTTACGAAGCAGCCTTTTCTTGAGTTAGCCCCTGATGATTTGGGGTTCCACTGGCTAGGAATGCTGGCTTTGAAGTCAAACACATGGCAGTCTGTCATTTACTTGCTGTGTATTCTTGGGCAAGTTGCCTCACCTCTCTGAACATCTGTTTCCTCATCCATTCATTGGGATTGATAATAGTAACAATCCTTTACTATTAAGGATTGTTATTAAGATAAAGTGAGCCGATCCATGTGAAGCACTTACCATATGCCTGACATGTAGTGTTAGCTGTTATTCTCAGGAAGACAGAAAATTAATGAGTGTCCTGGGGCTTATGAAATGAGCAGTACAGGGAACTCTGGGAATAGCAGGGGGCCTGACCTAGTCAGAGGGATCAGGAAGTGACTTTAAGTTGAGTCATGAAGGATGAGTAGGAGGTAGCAGGTGAAAGGAGGGGAGCTGAGGAGGGAGCAACAGGCCGGGGATGAATGGGCAAACGTCGGGAGTCAAAAGCCACGGACCTTGATCACTTCCTGCATGCTGGACATTGATGAGAGCATGGTACAAGTATCCACTCATTTAATCCTCAGAGTGACATCATGGCATAGGTTACTGTTATCATCCCTGCTTTACAGATAAGGACACAGGCACAGAGAAGCTAAGTCACCTGTAAAAGGTGGCCCAGTGAGGCAGGATGAGGCTGGTCCAGACCTGGACCTCCGGATTCTGGCCTCTTTCCTTCCCCCTGCCTGCTGCTTGGTGATAGGGAGGGTGGCCTGACCCTGGCTGCTTCTAAAACTGACCCAGGCAAGGGGGTGTGGAAGTGCCAAGTTCAGTTGCCTACCCCGATGCCTCACGGAGCCTCCTTGGGCTGTGTAAAGAGGCCAGAGGCCCTCCTGGCTCTCAGGCAGGAGGGAGAAGTCATTTATTTTTCCAAAAGGAAACTTTGCTCTGGCAGGAAATTTTCCACCTTATATTTTTAGTGGGCTCAATTATGACCATTTTTGTTCTTTAAATCTTTCTTATTATCTATATTGGGCCTTGGTCTTTAAAGTCAAACTATAGGGAGATATGTACACACACACACACACACACACACACACACACACACACACACATATTTTTTTCTAAAGTGTTAAAAGTCCACACCAATAGTCCCAGCTACTCAGGAGGCTGAGGCAGGAGATCATCCTGGGCAACGTAGTGAGACCCCATCTCTAAAACAAACAAACAAACAAAACCCCCTAAGCGTCTGCAGTTTGGTGTCTGCTCTGTCCGAGCTCAGAGAAGGTGGATGTTTTACATGGTGTTCATGCCACAGGCTTAAACTTACTGTCCCCTGTATGAGATAAGTGTCAACACCCCTTGGAGGCTCTGGCTGCCCGGAGCGGTGGTGTGTGGAGGCTCACCCTGGGTAGGTGCTCATGCTAATTGCTGGGAAGCCTCCATGATCAGTATTTAACTCCGGAGATGTCTGAGGTCATCTGGGCCAGCACTCTGCCTGTACGGCACTCTACACTTTTTAGGAATATCACAATGATTCCTAATTTTAATTTAGATTCGTTTAAGAAATACCAATTTAATAGTAGTCAGTTCTCAGCCTTTCACCAGGTGCTAGGCCCCTGCTTTCAAGGGACCAACAGACAATAACAATAACAATAATAATAGAAGCGGCTAACCCTTCCAGAGCACTTAGTTTATGCCAAGCATATACAATATGTTTTATATGTATTAATTCATTTAAGCTTCATGACAGCCTATGAAGTCTGTGCTATTATCATCCCCCTTTCTATGGTTGCAGAAATGGAGGTCCAGGGAAGGAAGGGAGGTAACTTTTACAGTGTTCCCACAGCCAGTCAGGGACTCAGCCTGCCTCGCAGGCCTTCTGTCTTGCCACTTTGTCAGGCTGGTGGGAATGACCCGGAAATATGTGGTCCAGAGCATGGGACCTGGAGGCAGAAGACCCAGGCCTCGCTCTTGCCTCTGCTCCTTACTGTGTGACCTTGGGCTAGTCCCTGGATGTCTCCGAGCGTCTGTGAAAATGGAGTTAGTAGTCTATCTCTGTAGGGTGCTCTAATATTTAAGTAACATGGAAAGATGTAAATAAGGCGCTTTGTAGATGTCATGGCAGGAAATGGTTTATTGTGATGTCTAATCTGTGCCCCCTCCTTTCCTCTTCCTCACCAGTATTTCAAGGCCCTCAGATTTAGGCAGTTCCTTCCAATAGCTAGCCCACTTCTCCCCTGCTGTAGTCTTTATTTCAGAATTGATTCATACTCTGTGGGTGGAAGAGAAAAGTTCATCTCTTCCAAACAGCCTCTATCTGTTTTTACTCTGTCAGGCTAGTTTGGTGCAGATGAAAAGTTGCTTTTCTCTCTTCCTGTTCTGTCTATTTTGGCTGTTTTTAATATGCTTGGGACAAATAATCTGGCTATAAAAATGTGGTGTCCTGCTTTCATTTGAAAAGTGAGCCAAATAAAGCATCCAAACCTTGATCTGTATTATCCCGGCTCTCTGTAGATCAGAGCTCCCTGTGGAAGGCGAGGGAAGGTGGGTCCCAGAGCACAGTCCTACCTGGGTCCCTGGGCAGAGAGACCAGGTTCCCACTGTCAAATGACCTTGATCTTTGCTCCAGATACCTCCCGATGCCCCCAGGGCTCAGACCTGCTTTTCCTTTAGGTTTATGGAAAGGAATAGCCTCTACTAGCTTGAGGCATTTGCAGCAAATCATTTAAACACCTTGAGTTTGATTTCAGAACTAACAGTTTTATAATCTGGAATCTGGTAGAATCCAGGACGTGGAACGGCTGATGGAAAGAAAGGTGTTGGTGGAAGGGGACAAAGGGATTTAATTCCTGAGGATTTTTATTTAACTCCTGAAGAAATTGCTGGTTATGCCTGCCCTGCTGACCTCCAGGTGATGAAAGACCAGCTTGCAGAAATGCATGGGGAAATTTGGGATTCCGAGAAATTTGGAATTCTGGGAAAGGGGATTTCTGCATACCTGAGTGGCCAACTGATAACTTTATCATCACAAATCTTTCCTCTAGAGACCCTGAGTCTGCCTTCCTGCCTTACTCATTAAAAGATCTGGGAACAAACTCAAGTTATTATGGATTGAGGCTGTTTCAGGGCTTGAGCTGTTCTGTTAAACTGACCTTTTCAGGGTTCGGATCCACATTAATTTCTCAATCCTTGGAGTTCCTGTAGCATGTGATCCCTGGTATACCAGCCAGCAGGTAAAGGCCTAATGTGCCTTGTTGTTTGCTGATTATCTTATGAGCATGATCTTTGGCTCCCTAACTTGTGAGCTTGCTGAAGCTAGAGATTAGGTCTGATTCTTTTTAGTAGCTTTCACAGCATTCATCAAAGGGCTATGCATGCCAGTTAGAGTGTGTTGTGGATTTTTCGAATACCAGGTATAGACATATAAGATTTGGCAGGATTTGGAGCAAACCTAAAACATTCCCTGTTGCTGCTTGGACAAAATCTCTACTGTTAGAGATCTGTGGACTGCTACAGCCAGAAGGGACTTTAAAGATGTACAGTAGAAACCCCCATTTTGCAGAGGAGAAAACTAAAGCCCTAGAAAGTTTTCCCAAGGGGGTATAGGAAAGATGTGGCTGAGTGGGAACTGGGGCTCCCCCAAGTTACTGCTCAGGTTGGGTTTTCCAATTCTGTGGGTTTTTTTCTAGGCTTCTAGTAGTTGCCCGATGTTGGCAGGCCAAGGACTGATTCAAAAGTGGGGAATGGGAGAAAGTTCCAGAAAGGAGACTTTGAGAACTTAACCTAGATGGGAGGAGGCACCTGGTTGGAGAGACTTGGCTCCCCAAGTGACCAACTAGGAGCGCCCTGACCAGAGGCCTGGTTTGGCAGTGGCAGAGGCAGAGGGAGCAACTTCGGAGCCCTTTCTGCTCAACCATCAGGCTGCGGCTGCCCAGGCCTGGCAGTGCATGCCCTACATGCCTGGCTGCCCCCCTGGCCTCCACAGTGGCCCGTGACCCCCGGCTCTCCCTCCTGGAAGCTGGCCGTCCTGGCACACTGGGCTGCCAGCAATCTTTCCCTCCTTTGTTTCTCTGAAACCATGAGAAGGGCCGCTGAGTTGGGAGCCTGGGTTGCTAAGAGCTTTCCTCAGGCCAGACCATATCACCAGCTTGAGAAGTCTCCTGGCCAAGATTTCCCTGGAGCTCTGGCTCAGAGGGAGGGAGAGTGGGTGGAGGGAAGGGGAGAGGGTACTCAGGAGCCACAAACAAAGCTGCCCCTCTGCACCACCGCCCCCCTCTCCCAGGACCAGAGTGTAGGAGCAGCCTGGGAGCCACAAACTCAGTGGGCCTTTGCTTTTTGAAGAGCCCTGGGAACAATGGAACAACAAAGCTCTTCGGAGGCTGGCCCCCCATGCCCAGCCCTGCACTTCTGTTCTCTCAGGTACCCCCATAACTCTGCTGTTACCCCCACTTTTCAGAGGGGGAGACAGCCTCCGAGAGGATGGCCTGCCCTGCTTCACACAGCAGGAAGGGGCAAACTGGGCCATAACCCGCTGGCTGCACCGCCCCATGCACAAGCAGGAGCTGCAGGCCAGCTGGCCTGGCAGTGGATGGCCGAGGGTGCTGCGGGGCCGCTGGTTTAGAAGGTCCTCCCCTACCACTTCGCTTAGAACCCACTATAGAATTCCCTTCCTTTGGGTCTTTTAGGTGTTCTTAAAAATACAAGTCCCCCTGAGGGGGTAATAATGCCCTAAGTGGTTGTCATTGACTGGACCGAGCCTGCTGGGAGGAAAACACTAGAGTAGGTGCAGGAGGGGTTCCTGAGAGGCAAATGAGGCAGGAGGGAGAGCTGGTTACTGTAAGTGAGCCAGTTTTGCCAGGGAAGTGAGTGTGGAGAGGAGAGGACAGCCAAGCTTATTCTGTGTTCCTCTCCACCCTGGCTGCCCTGTTCTCCTATGCAGGGCCGCCTTCCCCATCCCTACCCTTGTGCAAATAAAACGAGGACTGAGATTTATTAAAAAAAAATTTGCTGAGCCCTGTGTGCCAGGCCCTAAGCGGCACTGAGGGTGCAGGGATGAACCAAAGCAGTCTCTGTCTCCAGGGGGATCCTGGTCTGTGGGGGGACACAGGCCACTCAGAAGGACACATGGCTGCAGGGATGTTGGGGAAGGGAGGCTGATGGGTGGAGGCGTGGAACAGCAGTGACAGGGACATGTGCACAGAACTGTGAAACTATGAGAGACGTGGCTGGGCAGGCCAAGGAAGCTCTCTGGAAGGAGAGATCTTCCCGCAGTCTTCCAGCATGAGTAGGCAGAGGCAGATGAAGAGGCAGGAAAGGCATTCCAGGTTGAGCGGGCAGCGTGAACAAAGGAATGGAAGGGGAAACATGTTTGGCTTATTCTAGGAGAGAACCAGTTGGGTGCTGCTGGGCTGGAAATGGAGGGGCTGTATGTGGCTGGACAGGCAGGCAGGGGCCATGGGGAGCTTTGGATGCCAAGCCAAGAAGCTTGAGCTTCATTGTGTGGTGTTGCTGGGAGTCCTAGAGGGGCTTTAAGCAAAGGAGTGATGTGATCCCATTCACACTTTAGGTGGTCTGCCCCTACCCACATTGCCCTAGAGGCAGAGAGGTAAGTGGACATTCTCAAAGCCTATGTGCAATGAGGCGGGGAAGGGGTTTCTGAGCCCCTAGCCCAGACCTCCTGAAGGTCTCTCCCTGTGCCTGGGAGCTGAGTGTCACATATGCCCCACCCCATACCCTAAGATGGGAGTCCTGGCCTGGACCACTCCATGGTATGGGCCTTTCCCATCTGCCTGGGCTGCCAGATGGTTCGATCTAAGGGTTGAAAACATAGGAGGGGGCAGAGGACCAGAAGTTTCCTTCTAGGAAAACGTGGTTATAGCATGGCGAGAAGAGCACTGGAATGGGATTTCAGGAGCTCCTGCCTAAACCCTAGCCCTGACCCTCCCTGGCTGTGTGATCTTGGGTTGGTCACTTCCTCCTCTGGTTGGGGACTGCCTCACCTGGTTTGAGGCTGGGTGCAGAAGTGAGCTTCTGGATGGGAGTTTATGCCCTGATGCTGCCCAGCCTTGGGCCCTGTTTTACCCTCTTCCCTTCCCCGGTGTCCCCAGACTCTGCAGCCAGTGTGTCTCCTTCTGCGCCGTGTCCTCCAACCACACATCCACTCCAGACTGCCAAGAGTTGTGACAAGTTCATGAGACTTGGAGGTTAAGGACCAGAGTTTGAGTCCTGCCAGCTTGCTTGCTTGGAGGAAGTCTCAACCTTTGTGTTCATTGTCATACATGTGGTGTAAATTCCAGCCCTTAGCACACATAAGGGAATTTTCTGAGTCAGCGTCTTTCATGTCTCTTGGATATACCCCACCTGTGCTTGTTCTGTCTATTTCATTGGGAGAGCCCTCATCTGATGGAATTCTATATCCAGTTTTTAGTGGTTACCTGGGGTGGGGATAGGGGTAGAGTATTAACTGAGATAGGGTATGAGAGAAACTTCTGGAGTGATGGTGGTTACATGAATGCATACATGTATAAAAATCTGTCAAGGCAAACACTTAAGATTTGTGCACTGTAGGCATGTTATATATATTTTACATCTCAATTAAAAATAAATAAATGAAAAAAGATTCTTCCCAGCTTTCTGGTTCAAGTCCCACCTCTCTGCATCTATTCATATATTCATTCACTCTATAAATATTTGTTTGTGCTCCAGCCAGCCCAGGCATACAGAGATGGAGAGGCTGGTCTGTGTACTGTACAGTATGTACGGAATGTACAGTATTCTGGTCTGTGTACTGTCATGGGAGCTCAGAAGCACAGAACCTTCAGGGCTCATGGGGATATTGACCATGGAGGTGGTTCTCAACCCCGGCTGCAAATCACCTGGTGAGGTTTAAATGCCTGTTTCCAGGGCCAGCTTCATGTATGTTTTAGTCCATTTTCTGCTTCTGTAACAGAATACCACAGACTGGGTAGTTTATAAAGAACAGAAGTTTATTTGGCTCATGGTTCTAGAGACTAAGAAGTCGAAGAGCATGGCACCAGCATCTGATGAGGGTCATCCCATGGCAGAGGCATCACATCATAGTGAGTGTGTGAGACAGAGAGAGGAAATTGGGCCAAACTCATTCTTTCATCAGGAGCCCACTCCCAGGATAATCACATTAATTAATTTGTGAGGGCAGAGCTCTCATGACTTAATCCCCTCTTAAAGGCCCCATCTCTTAATACTGTTACATTGGCAATTAAATTTCAACATGAGTTTTGGCAGAGACATTCAAACCATAGCCATGGGTGTATGACCTGTTCAACATTTGGTTTAATGTTCTGTTGTCACTGTCTTGAAATTCTTAAAAACTTTTGAAAAAGGGGACCTGCAAATGAAATAGTTGGTCCTCCCTGTCCTCCTTCCCCCAGAACAATAGAATCAGAATCTCTGAGAGGTGGGATCCAGGCATTCACATTTCTTAAAAGCTGAGCTTCCATTCTCTAGCAGCCAGGTCTGGATGTAGCCCTACTCCTAGACACTTGCTGAAACACAATCTGGAGCCTCGTTCTCTAGACACTTGTGACTGAGCTGGAACAATAAGACTTCACACATGAGAGTGTCACAAGAGCAATTCCTGGGCAACAGTGTTAGAAAGCTACAAGGGAGCTCAGAGAGGAGGGGAAGAAGACCCTCTCTGGGTTTGTTTGTTTTTTTTGCAACTCTGAAAAGAGCTATCAGTCCAGTTTGTCTGCCCCTTGATAGTATTTCCAGAAGCGGATGAGCTGTGAAGTGAGTTTGCTCTGAGGTGGCGAAGTGGGTGTAGGACGCATTGCACCATGCAAAGGTCCCATTGTGGGGTGGGAAGGTCAAGGAAGGCTTCATGGAGGAGGTGGCACATGAGCCATCCTGACCTGAGAAGGGCGAGAGAAGAGAAGAGAAGAGAAGAGGAGAAAAGGCAAAAGGACAAATGCATTTAAGAAGGGGAAGGGCTCATTTGGGGGAAAGGGAGGAACTAGGCTAACTGGAGTATGACTTGAGCAGAGAGATGTGGTTGGGTGGCACAGGAAATGATAGTCTGAAGTCAGAATCCTGTCAGCAATGGGGAGCTGTTGAATGTTCTGGATCCAAGAATAATGTGCTCCATAAATGTCTGAACGAATAAACAAAAGCGGTGTTTGGGGGAGACATAAAGGGGATTGGCCCTCTAAATCGCTGAGGTTTGCAGCCAGAACTCTGGTCCACCTAGCATGGAAGGCTCTGCACCCTCTTCCCCATAGGTGGTGCCTGTCTGTGCAGGAACCTGGTGTCCCCTGCAGTATGGTCCAGGGGCAGCAGTGACTGAAGCATCCCCAAGAATAGCAGACATGGAACAGACCATTTCCTCCCATTTCTAGGAACAGCAAGCTGTGGGTGGATGGGTAGGTGGAGGCGCTTTTGGTACAAGCTGAGCTGTGCTCTCCAGCTCTCACCAGGTTCCCCAGCCCAGGTGAGCAGCCCTGGCAGGAAGGTGCTATCTTGTATCTCCCATGGCCTGGTGGACACTAATTCCTTGGGCAGGGTGGTCCCTGCTTGGAATAGAGGAGCCCCGATTTCTGAATAACCAGCAGCAGATCAAAAGCAGTTCTGTTTGTTTCTGTCTCCTGAAATATTTATGCAGGAATATGAGAAAGGGGCTCTGTTTATTGAACTCATCCTCCAGGGCAGAAGCCGTGGGGAAAGAGCCACTTCCCATGTCTGCGAGCCAATGAGCAGAGATGGAATTTCTTTGGGTTTGAAGTGAGACAGAGCCTGTGTGCTTGCAGAAGGAGGTGGGGTGGGATTCCTGGAGAGGACAGAAAGCCCTCTCAACCTCTTGCCTCCAGTCCCAGGAAAGCTTTTCAGCACATACTTTCCTGGCGAATCCAAATAATAACAATTGAAATCTCAGCCTTGGTTCTACTCTGGGCTTTGCCTCTATCATGCTGTGTGACCTTAGGCAAGTTGTTAACCTCTCTGGATTGTTTTTTTCCAATTCTGAAAAGAGTGAACTATCAGTCCAGTTCTAGCTGTCCGTGCAGTTCTAGCTATCAGTCCAGTTCTGTCTGCCCCTTGATAGTATTTTAAGAGTCAGTTGAGTTGTGCAGTGAAGTGGATTTAGGAAGCATTGTACCATGCAAAGTCCCAACTCTGCGGCATTCGAGGCCAGAGAACTGGCTGAGTGGCCAGCCAAGTGGCAGCCTCAGCTGTGACTTGTGGGGTCAGGCCAGAGAGAGTACTCTCTTGAGCTGGACCCTACCCTGCCTCAGGTTGGGACAAAGGGGCCCCCTCCCTCTTTCCTCCTCCAGCTAAGCCCTGCTGTCCTGTGTCCCTGAGAACACTGGCAGGATTTCCTCCCAGGAAGGGGGACATGGATGTCCAGTTTACATCCCTGGGAGTTGCAGACACCAGAGAAGCAAGGCAGCACTTCCCCATGACAGTGGGATACGCCTTGTCGTCAGATATAGAAGCCTGTGGCTCCAGGCCCTGAGCCATGCAGCAGGGCTCAGATATCCGCTGTCCTCCTTTAGGGGACTGGGACCCCCTTCCCTCAGTTCAGCCCCTTGGGCAGGGCTTCAGGGGCTTCTCCCAGGGGTGGGTTCTGTTCTCAGCTCTGTGACTGGCTTGGTCTTCCTGTTTCCCATGGTGGACCTCATGAGTGGTAAAGTTAATAACAGTTATTATCACTAGACCAATCCAAATCTTAATACAAAATACCATCAATTAAGCACCTGCTCCATGCCAGGCTCTGTACTGGCTCAGTGGACACACAGAGGGGACCAATTTCCCCAGCCTTTAAGGAAGTTGAATTCTGCCTGGGAGGCAGACGGGCAAACAAATATGGATGAAGCCATTGGCTCAGCATTGAATGCGAGTCCTAAAGGCCGAGGGACCCTGGTGAGATGGAGCGGGTGTCTGGGAGGAGGCGGTGTTGGAGTGTGGCTCTGAACCTAGGTGAGGGAAGGAGCAGCGTGAGCAGAGGCCAGGGCAGCGACGCCGTGGGGTGCTCCCGAGCCACGAGGGTGCCCAGTGAGGTTTGAGTGTGGAGGGTCGGGGGCTGGGAAGGTGATGAGGGCTTGGGGGCGGCTTGCAGGGAGGTGGGAGTTGTGCAGGAGTGCTGTTCCTGGGCCCATGTGTATCAGTCCATCCATGAAGAGCCTTTTAGTAGTAAAGAGATGCGACGAAGTCATTAGATTCCACAACAATAAATCTTCATTAAGCATGCACTGTGCCCATGACCCTAGGTGATGGGACAGTCCACGTGGGTGAATAAAACAGGAACAGTCCCTGCCCTCAGGGACAGGCCCAGGAGGATGGGGAGACAGGACAGAACACAATCCTGACATCAGTGGTAGAAATGCTGTTAAAGAAAATACAGGGGCATGGGGGGTAAGGGGTGGGGGTTGTGAGAAGGGGATCCCCGGTGGAATGAAGAGGGGATAGAGCCCCATGGGATCTAGGGGGATCTTTCTGGCTGAGAGAGAAGCAATTCTGAGGCTCCAGCAGGAGCCTGCCTGCCACAGAAAGCACAGTGAGCAGGCCTGGTCTGGTGGGAAAGGAGATTGAAGGGGAAGGTGGGTTCTGGCTCCCATAAGGCTGGCCTGTGCTAGCTACTCACTAATACTTCTCGACTGACTGGGAGGACAGATAGGTGAAGGATAAGGCTGGAGGCCTGGAGCCCAGCAGCCATGTTGAGGTGATGAGGATGGAGCCAGGGCAGAGGCAGCAAGCACAGGGAAGATGCATCTTCAGGCCTTGGGGATGGTGTGGGAGGAGAGGGGTACAACACAGCAGGCAGAGTCTTCCCGGAGCTCCTGGGAGAAGATCCAGATCCACAAACCCACGGGGAGGAATGGCCGCGCATCACGCAGAGCACTCCCCACGCCCCTTCCCACAGGCCACCCCAGCCACTCTGGCCTCCTGACCTGGGGCCCATGGAGCCCATCCAGTGGCTCTCCTCCTGCCTGCCTTCTGGAGGGTGCTCCAAACTGGGTCTTGTCCTCCTGCAGGGCCAGCAGGGCTCCACAGAAGTCCTCAGGGACTGCCCTCCCCTGCCAGCCTCACCTCGAGTCCAACCTCATTAGTATTTTGAGCAGAAGCATATATATCTTTTTTTTTTTTTTCCTGCAGGGAATTGGTGGCCTGTTCATTTCAAATTGCATAAAACCAAAGAGCAATTAAGAGGCACAGCCTTCTCGGGTCAAGGAGAAATGACAGAGAGAGGTGGCTTTGCTCGCCTGGCTGCTGGCACATCTTTTCCAGGCTGGCCTGGTTTTGGGGTGACAGGGAGGGGAGATGCTGTGGGATTTTAATTCACCAGCAACAAAATACTAACGAGTAGGACAGAATCACTAATGCTTATTCAGCGCTTACCATGTTCCAGGGGCAGTCCTAATTGCTTTACACGCACCTCATATCACCCTTTCAATACCTAGGAAGCACAGGGAGATGGCTTCTACTGTTATGCCCATTCTGTGAAACTGAGGCTCCAAGGGGTTAAGCAGCATGCCCAAGGTCACACAACGGAAATGGAACCGGGGTTCTATTGCATCCCCATTGTGCCCCAGGGCCCATGCTGTTAACTGCCTGGCTGTTTGGCCTCTCAAAAGCATTGCATTTAGCCAATCACTTCTCCCTAATTTCTGTTTCCCCCCCATCAAAAAAATAAATAAATAAATAAAAAATAAAAAAGACCAAACAAACAAAATCCTCCATTGCTATGGAGCTCAGAGGCTTCACCAGGGTTACTGTGGTGAACAAGGGCAGAGAGGAACCTCGGGCAAAAGTCCAGCCTGCGGTTCCCATCCTTGTCCCTCTCCCAGTGGCCTGCACAGTTAGACCCATTGCTCTTGGCTGGTGTGGAGGCATCTGACCCATTAGGGGGCCACTGTGGTGGTCCAGGCGAGAGGCCTGAGCTGACCAGGGGGATCCAGTGAGGACTGAGAGGAGGGCAGGATGCAGGGTGACGTTTTGGAAGTTGATGAGTCTGTGGGGGTGGGTATGAGTTAGAAGTCAGTGGAGAACCATGGCCACACAGTCAAGAGTGATGGAGAACCCAGGAGAAAGAGGTGGCGCTGATTTCTCCACCTTTTCTTCAGATCCAGACCCCCTCCACCACCTGGATCATCCACCTTGTTCCATAGACTTGGCTCTGAGAGCATTTTCACTGTTTCAGAGAATCGGATCCCAGAGGCTGAAGCTCAGTGCCCTGGGCTCTGTAGGCAGCCCCTGGAGAAGAGGGCGGGCAGTCTGGCCGGAATTGGGGTGTCCTGGCTCTCAGGGAACTGAGCTGGTTCCTGGCCCAGGCCATGTGGGTTTTAGGATTTTAGCATTGCTAAACCCTCCTAGAACTGCTGTGTGTGTGCACGTAAGCGTGCGCGTTGGGAGGGGGTGGAGATAAATGGGAAGTTCTGCTGTCTCTGCTTCTCTATTTTGCGTGGTCAGTGATTTTTACTAATAGTAACCTTCTGGGGAAAAAATGATCCAAGGGCAGCAGTCCAATTTTCTCTAGAGAGTAGGCCTGCTTTCTAAAAAAGGACTCAACCTGAGAGAAGCCAGAAGGAGTTCACACCCTAGACTAGAGAAGCCAGTCCCTGGTGAGCACCAGCATGCCTGTCTCCAGACTCCATTCCTGCCCTGGAGCCCGCTTGGCCTTGAACGCCCCTCTGCAGCAGCGTAATCTCCCCAGCTCCTCACTTTGGAGTTTTAATTCTACCGCAAACCTAGCTCTCCTCTGTGCCTTCCCATCTCTTTGCTGGGCACCAAGGAGCTAATCTGCTAACTGGACTTTGTTTAGAAATCTGGGGGTTTGTATAGACACGCTGCCAAAAGAAAGTTTCTGTTCTGTCCAGACTCTCCTGAGGCCTGGAAGAGTGACTCTGCTTGCGGGAAGCTGGTGGGGATGGGAGCTGGGGCAGCTGTGCTGTGAGTCTGTCCTGGGAACAGGCCCAAGCTGGGTCTGGAGCTGGTCTGGACTAGGAGAGTGAGGCTAGGGGTTAGGGGATCCACCAGCCTGTATTCCTAGAGCCCGTTGCCCCATCCTTTGGCTCGGCCCTGCCCAAACCACTTGGCTGGGCATGCAAAGCCTTCACTCTCTGGCCACCATTTACCTCTTTGGCCCCTGCCCAAACCAGACACTGGTCGGCTTGCTGCCCCCAAACTCAACCTCTGCTTTCCTGCTCCCTCTCTACTTGAAAAGTCTGATTCCTGCTTTCAAAGCCCAAAGTGTGACCTCCTCCACAGAGCCTTCTCTGATCTCTCCTTGCTCCAAACTCCATCCTTCTCACTGCTCTGATGAGATAGTTATATCTGAACATGTCTTGTCTCTCCTGCCAGAGGGCAAGCCCCATGCCCTGAGTGGGAGGGAGCGTGTCACGCCACAGATCCCATTGGGTGCTCCTGCCGTGCCTGGCCCTATAGATGTTCAATTACAGGTTTTTGAATGATGTATTTATATTTTTTGCATGGATATAAGAATCTATTCTGTGCATGCATCATAGCTTTAGCCATATAAGATGCATTCGTTGGCAAATTCATCAGAGGGAGCAGAATAAAGCCACCCAACTCTGTCCCCACAAGGGCCTGAGACGGATATAGGGAGCTTATTCTTCCTTTCTTCAATTGCCCCACCCCCACGCTGCCCAGACAGATCTGGGTTGCCCTTGAGAAATTCTAAAGGAGGGAATGCACTCTCCACTGCCCCTCAGACCTTCCACCCAAGAGAGGCAGTGCCCTGGTGACCTCATGACAGTAGTGTGCCCTCCCCAGGCTCTCCCCTCCCCTGGGAGGCTGCCACATGCTTTCCGGACATCCGGGTCTCATTATGCTGTGACTCAAAAATTAATCTTGTCTAATTGTGCTCGAGGCCTGAGTGAATTCAGGGACTATTAGCCAGGCTCTGTGGGCCTGGGGTCTCCATGGCAACGAGGATGCATCATAATGAACTGCGTCCTTGGAGACTGGCTAGGAGGCATGCCCCTCCCACCCCTTGGTGTGGACTGCTGCTGCTGTCCCTGCTGCTTGGGGTAGGCCCCCTCCAGAGGGGACCTGGGGCTGGCAGAGGGAGTAGAGACAGTTTCTGTGTGTAGCCTCCAGTCTGTCTCAGTGCTTCAGGGATAAAAGATACTCGCAGATGGATGATCCCACAGCCTTATTGTTGGCTGAAGATTTCTTCAACAAACAAGCCTCCATCTAAAAACCACACACACAGCACATCAAATTCCAATAGCCTAAGTGCTGTTGTTTTGCAAATCTTTCTAAAATGTGAAAATTGCACTCCTCCATGGAGGCCTGGCTCCAGTGTCACCTCCTCCAGGAAGCCTTCCTCAATGTTTGCATCTTTCCCAGCCCCATTCTGCCACTGTGCTTGGTTTGTGAGCCAGGGACATTTTTCAGCACAATCTGCCAAGGAGTGGACTTCCCTGAGTACACACTATGCTCCCTTCCCACCAGCAGACAAGCTCCTCCAGCATGCATAACCACCGCTGCCCTCCTCTCTGGGGTCCTAGACCTGGGTACCTGTAGGACTTAGTCAGAAAGACAAAGCGGTCTTTGTTAACAGCCTCTTTCTGAACTCCGTCCCACCCCCGGACCCAGGCTGGGGGGTCTTTTCTGTGGATGTGGCTTTTGGGGCCTTCAGATACCCTTCTGCCCACTATGACCATGGGTGCTGACCAGTGGGCAGACACTTTGCCTTCCCTATCTAAGGAAGAGGGGATGCCCTAAAACCAGGCCTTTGGGGAAGATGTGGAGAAGAAAAGGACATTTGAGGAAATGAAAACAGTAAATGGGACAGGCCTGGCCCAGCCTCCAGCTTCCTGGCCCTGCCCCTCAGTCTGGTCCCCCACGGGGAGACAAGAAGCGTGGGAGGAAGGTGAGGAGGGAGAGATGCAAACCCAGCAATTTCCCCACAACCACAACACCACCTTCCCGGCTGTCCTGCTGATTCTCGGTTTCTAGAAATGACCGGAGAGAGAGGAATGAGTAGGGAGGAGGCTGCCTGTCTGACTTTTAATTAAAAGGGAGAGGACACCTCCTAGCCAGCCTTTAAGGCAGGGGCACTCCTGTGGTGTGTGTGCCTCCCTCGACGGGGATGGGGTGGCAGGAAGGTTTTGTGGGTGTGTGAATGGTTGACAGGTAGAGGTAGCCATTGGAAAAGCTGTCCAGAAAGCCGCATTCTCTCCTCGCTCCTCCACACCATCTCCCCTTAGTGCAGCAAACGTTTCTTGAACATTTCTTGGCTTGAGTGCCAAGCTCTGTGCCAGGCCCTGGGATGTAGAGATGGTTAAGATACTGCCGCTGGGCTCCAGGGTGGCAGGCGGGGACAGGATGGGGTTGGCAGCACTGGGAGGTTGAGGGTTCCACCCGTCCCTGGGCCTCATTCAGCCAGCATCCTCTGAGCGTTGTCAGGTGCTGTGCCTTTTGGTAGGCACCGAGGATAAAACAGTAAGTGTGGCAGAGGCCTCAGCCTGCACGGAGCTTACAGTCCAGAGTGGTGTGAGGTGGGGATTGCAGCCATAAGCGCGCAGTGCGAGGAGGGCTAGGATGAGGGTGCCTGTGGGGGCCTGGAGGAGCAGCAGCCACACAGTGTCGGGGCATCAGAAGGCCTGCCCCAGGGGTGGCCTGGAAGCAGAGATGTGAAGGAAGAGGAGGATTTGGTCAAGAGAACAGCTGGGAAGCGTTCCTGAGGTCAAGGGAATGGCTGTGTGTGCGAAGGCCGGAGAAGAAATGAGGGCTTTGAGGAGCAGAAAGAAGTTGAGTGCAGCTGGGGCTTGCTTAGTGGTGCTGGGGCAGGGCCCAGGCCTGGGAGGGCTATTGTCTTAGTCCCTCTGTGCTGCTATAATAAAACACCTGAGCCATTTATAAAGAACAGAAATTGATTTCTCATAGCTCTGGAGCCTGGGAAGTCCAAGATCAAGTCATCAGCAAGTTCTTTTGTTTGGCAAGAGCTGCATCCTCCAGAGGGGGAGGATCATTGTGTCCCAGCATGGCGGAAGGCAGAAGGCAGAAGGCCAAACGCAATGGGAAGGCTTTTTTTTTTTTTTTTTTTTTTAAATAAATGCCTTAATCCCATTCACCAGGGAGGAGCCCTCATGGCCTAATCACTTCTGAAAGGACCTGCCTCGAATACCATCACATTGGCACCGTCTGAGTTCTGGTGGAGACACATTCAAATCACAGCAGCCATCATAATCCCATTCGCAAGGACCACGGACTTGGTCCTGAGGTGGGAGTGGGGGGAACTGTTGACTGGCTTTATTCCGGGGAATGACACTAGGTTTATGTTTTAAAAGACCACTCTGACGTGTATTTTTTTGATTAGTAGAAATAATTTTTTTTAAACACTCTTGGTGCTGTGGAAGGGAAGAATTGAGAGACAGGAAGGGTTTTGCCATGATTGAGATATTTGGTCCTGCCCAAATTAGGGGCTGATCTCACACACACACACACACACACACACACACACACACGTTTTACCTACATGTTGTAATTCACTTTGATATGGAAATTTTAGGTCACTAAGAGAGAGATGAGCAAAAAGCGCTCTTGCTGTGTCTCTAACCGCCTCTCCCTATCGTGTACTATGTTAAACAGGATCCAGCTGTAACCTTCACGATTCCCAGGGCTCTGATCAGCCTGGCTGGTGGGAGCCCCCATAGCTCTGCCTGCTCTGGGGTTTCCCTTCCTTTTATTGCCCCCCTTGAGATAGGGATGATAGATGTGAGGTGTGACTGCCAGTTTCATAGTTCTCTACATCAGTGAAGGAGGTTCTGTGCAATGTGCAACACCCACTTTCTTCCTGAGAACACTAAGAAGCAATTCCTCTCTGTTTTCTAATAAAAATGTCTCGTGGAAGCAAGCCTGTTTCCTGGGAAAAGAGGGACTGCCTGTACGAATCTTGCAAGCACACGTGTTTCCCTGGTTGGGATATATATAATTTTGTTTTCTTGGGGCAGGGGGTGGACACACAGCTTTGCAATCCCTTGCCTAGAAACAGCTTCCACACTGGCTTAACACCATCTGTTTCCCCTGAGCAGGAAGGTGTCAAAGAGCCCCCTGCTCAAAGATGGATCTGTCAAGGGTCTGTTAGGATAGGAGGTGAGAGACATTGGTTGCCTGGGGTGAGAGAGTAAGACAGATGGAGAGAGAAGTGGGTAGGTTGGCTGGAATTAGGATGCAGAATTGTCCACTGTGTCTTACACACCATGGAAGTCCCAGGGCTAACACAGTACGTGGTCGCAGTAGGTGCTTACTAAACTAGTTGCTGGATGACTGTGTTGTCAAACAAATAAATGAATTGAATGAATGAATGAGTGGATGGATGGAAGGGTATGCACAGATGAGCGAAAGTTGGCCTGTAACCTCCAAATAATTATTATCTTAAAAAAACACACTTGCTAATCATACTAGTGTGAGGCCTGAGACAGAAGAGCCTTCGTGGAGGACAAACTGCAGCAACAGTGCAAGGTCATCAGCAGATGTCAAGGAGTCCATGTGTTTAGGGCAGAGTTAGGGTGACATGGTGCTGTGGGCTGAATTGTATCCCCCTAATTCATATGTTGAAGCCCTAACCCCCAGTGTGTTTGGAGACAGGGCCTTTAAAGAGATAATTCAGGGTAAATGAGGTCATAAAGGCAGAGCCCTGGCCCAGTAGGACTGGTGTCCTTATAAGAAAATAGACACCAGAGAGCTCACTCTCTCTCCACATGTGCACAGAGGACACAGCAAGAAGACGGCCATCTGCAAACCAGGAAGAGAGGCCTCACCAGAAACCAACCCTGCTGGACCTTGATGTTGGACTTACAGCCTCCAGAACTGTACGAAATAAATATCTGTTGTTTAAGCTCCCAGCCTGTGGCATTCTGTTATGGCAGCCTGAGCAGGCTAATACATAGGGGATGCTGGATCTGAGTTTGGAGCTCAAGGGACAGAACATGGGGAAGAGTGCCATGTTGTAGAATTCAGAAGGGCAGCTGGTCTCCTTCAGAGGCTCATACTAGAACATGTACACCAGGAGGTTCAGCATAAGAGCCCAGGCTGTGGAGTCAAGACTGCTGGGGTCCAAATTCTTACCCCATAGAAGCGTTGTGAGCACTGAGTGTATTTCATATACAGAAAGCACTTGGCACAGAGCCCGGCACACAGTCAGCACTCCACAGGCATGAGCCGCCCCTCGTCGTTCTTATCACGTTCCCTTGTCAGTATTGTCACTCTGGGCGCCCCCTTCCCTTGATGCATACTCCAGGGCTCCAGCATTGCTCAGAGTTTTTGGGACCTTCCTGAGAGCAGCTCTCAGTAGCAGCTTCTACCATCAGGAAATTGGTTCCATTCTTCATGGTCAGCCCCCACCCCCAAACCGCCTTTCCTACCATGAGCAGAACAAGTGTGTTCCTGAATGATTTGGGATTATGGCTGAGGAGAGGAACCCTATTAACAAGGGCAAAGATTGCCGTCACTGAGGATAGCCCTAAGAATGCCTTGCCAGTCCTAAGCAGAATTTCATACCAGGAAATTAAAAAGGTGTGGTTTTTTTTTTTAAAGGTGACTTTATCTCAGCAGCATGGCTAGAATATGTGTGTGTCCTCCCCAGAGGACCACTCTGGAAAGGCTGGAGTCCTCTCTATGTATAAGTTGTGATTTAAAAAAAAAAACTCCCTTCTGTGTAAATTCAGCCCCAATTCCTCATCCCAGCATTCCAACAATCAGAAATCACACCTTCTGAGAACCTATGGAAAGGTGGGATTATGGGTGCTTTTGTTTACATGGTTATACTTTTCTGTTTGCCTTTCTAGATTGTGCATTTTTTACTTTAATAATTAGGAGAAAATTAAGCAAGCTGTTAAGAAGTTTTGAGGCTGGGCATGGTGGCTCACGCCTGTAATTCCAGCACTTTGGGAGGCCAAGGCGGGCTGATCACGAGGTCAGGAGTTCAAGACCAATCTGGCCAACATAGTGAAACCCTGTGTCTACTAAAAACACAAAAATTAGCCAGGCATGGTGGCACACACCTGTAATCCCAGCTACTCAGGAGACTGAGGCAGGAGAATCGCTTGAACCTGGGAGGCAGAGGTTGTGGTGAGCTGAGATCATGCCACTACACTCCAGTCTGGGCAACAGAGTGAGACTCCGTCTCAAGGAAAAAAAAAAGAAGTTTTGAAAAGAAAAACCTCAATCTCCCAGCTGCTTAGCACTGTCCTGGGTCCTATGGCAGTGTCGTCCAAAGTTGTATAAGCCATTATCAAAGACACATAAAGTAAAGTGGGATCACCCATTTGGAGAGCAATTTGGCAACAGACACCACAAGCCATAAAAATGTCCATATCCTGTGACCTAGTAATCCCGCTTCTGGGAACCTGTCCAAAGGAAATAATCCAAAGGCGGGGAAAAACTCTATGCATCAAGATGCTCATCACGGCATTATTTATAACAATGAAACATTGGGAACAAAATAAAGGCCTAATGGTATGAGACTGGCTGAGTAAATTAGGAAGCATTGATTCAATGGAATATTCTGCAGCCGTTAAAAATTATAATACCAAAATGATATGGCAATGTGGGAAAATATTCATGCTAAGTGAAAAAGGTGGGACATAAAGTTTTATGCATATCATGATTGTAACTGTGTAAAAATTGTTTGGAAAGTACAGATGCTTCAAGACTGGAAAGTGAAGGGAGAACGGACAGGACCTAGAAGTGGGCTGGGAGGAGTCACAGAGGGCTCTTGGTTTTTTTTTTTGTTTTTTTTTTTTGAGATGGAGTCTCGCTGTGTTGCCCAGGCTGGAGTGCAGTGGTGCAATATCTCAGCTCACTGCAACCTCCACCTCCCGGGTTCAAGCAATTCTCCTGCCTTGGCCTCCTGAGTATCTGTGATTACAGGCACCCGCCACCACACTCAGCTAATTTTTGTATTTTAGTAGAGACGGGGGTTTCACCATGTTGGTCAGGCAGGTCTCAAACTCCTGACCTCGTGATTCGCCCACCTTGACCTCCCAAAGTGCTGGGATTATAGCAGTGAGCCACAGCGCCTGGCCGGCTCTTGGGTTTTGAGGGTGAGCAGCTGGGTGGGTGAAGCCTCGTTTACTGAAAGTCATGGTGGCAGAGAAGCAGATTGGGGTGGGGAGAAGACCAGTAGTTTAGCTCTACCATGTTAGGTCAAAGGTGACTGCAAGAATCCAAAAGGAGGGTCTAATGGTCAAAAAAGAGGCCTAGACCAGGAGTGGGAATTTTGGAGCCATCAGCCTGTAGATGGTGTTTAAAGCCCTGAGCATGAATGACCTCAGGCAAAGGGAGTTAGGGTGGTGGGGCTTAGCCAAGCAAACATATTAGAATCACCTGGAGATCCCTCCAGGCCAGTGAATCACGGCCTCTGGGCTGTGGTTGGGCATCAGCATTTATTCCAAGCTCCCTGGATAATTCCAGTGAATCTAGGACTGCACTGATGGTCCCTGTGTTCCCCAGCATAGGGCCTTACATGTGGGCAGCATGACTTATAGCACATGTAAGTACCGTCCTGCTACACTGAATGGTACAGTTGTTGGTCAGGCGCTTTCCTTAAAGTAAATATTTTCCATACCCCAAATTCTGGCACATGGCCTGAGAGAATCTTTGAGCTGCTTCTGAGTGGAAGAGGCTGTGTAGAAAATACAGTTTGGATACAGAAACATTGAAAGGATGAGGATATTTTGCTAGCTCATGGGTAGAGTGGGGGCAGAGTATTTGAAACTGGGACAGGCACAGAAAAATCCAGAGCATAACTGAACACGGAGTTATGTTTCCTCTGATATCTTTGGTCAGCTTCTGATGGCCCCAGATAGAGGGTGAGTTTCTTGAGCATGGAGGGGTGGACATGGAAGACATTACGGGACCCCTGGAGCTGTTTCACAGGGCAGGCACTTTGTAGGTGCTCAATATATCCTCCATTGACTGTGGATTGACTCGGAACCAGGGAAGGGGCAAGCCAGCTGATCAGAGCCTTCACAGCCAAAGCTGGAGGGCACTACAAGAAGGAGCCTTCTCCAAACATCTTGAGTCTCCCCTGGTTTTCTCCCTGGCTCACCAAGCTCGAGATAGATATTGGGCTTTCGAAGTAGGTGGAGGGGTTAGCAAGGGGCCTCAAGGATTTTGTGGGCCAGGCACAGAGGGGATAGTTTGTCTCTGTTCCACCATGTCTGGGGTCTCTGCTAGGAAGACCTAAATGATGAGGGTGACATCTGAGAATCATCTGGAAGTGTCTTCACACTCATGTTTGGTGCCTGGACTGGGATGACTTGAAGGCTGGACTGGGCTGGGACTGTTGACTGGAGCATCTACACATGGTGTCTCCGCATGGCTTGAGCTTCCTCATGGCATGGCTGCCTCAGAGTAGTCAGATATTTTACATGATGACTTGGGGCTCCAGGAGCAAGTGTTCCAACAAACAAGGAAGAATGTATGATCCCTTATGACCTAGCCTCAGAAGTCACATAGGGTCACTTCCACACCCAGATTCCACTGGAGAGGACATGGAACCTGCCTCAAAGTCTTTTTTATAAAGAGCTTCTTTGGGCCAGGCGCGGTGGCTCATGCCTGTGATCCCAACACTTCAGGAGACCGAGGTGGCAGGATCTCTTGAAGCCAGGAGTTTGAGACCAGCCTGGACGACATAGCGAGAACCCATCTCTACAAAAAATTTAAAAATCAGCCTGGTGCAGTGATGCGTGCTTGTGGTCCCAGCTACTTGGGACGCTGAGGTGGGAGGATTGCTTGAGCCCAGAAATTTGAGGTTGCAGTGAGCTAAGATTGTGTTACTACACTCCAGCCTGGGTGACAGAGTGAGACCCTATCTCAAAAAAAAAAAAAAAATGCCCTTTTAGCTCTCATTTTTCACTCCTTTCTAAGAGAGGTCAGACCAGGACTCCAGGAGCAGATGCCATGTGACAAGACCCCAGGGCCTTTATCATCTTCTGGTCAAAATCACATGCCCTTGGGCATAGCACCTCATGAAACAGGGCCTTGGGAGTGAATGGGAGTGAGGGGGTCTACATGGGCTCAGCTGCAGCTGCCAGACCACAGCTTTGCAGAGGCCTATGTCCTTTGACACTGGTGAAATGCCACCAACGTGAAAGAACATATCCCACCTTTCCTGCTACCTACCTCTGGGGCAAGGTTTCCTTCCCTTGCACTTAGGCAACCCAAACCAGACCTGGGGGCCTGAGCACGGCCACTGCAGGCCCACAGGCATCCTTTGTGAAGAGCTAGGCAGGGGCGCAGGGTGGCATGATCAGGGCTTGGACTCCTGTGGCTGGCTGCGCATGGCCAGCCCAGACCCGAACATTGGTGGTTACAGTTTCCAGGCCTCCTGGGAGAAAAGCCAGCAAGGCAAGTTCTCCCTCCCCCACACTGTGGTCCCCTGGAGGACTTCGGCCTGAAGGACAACTCCCCTGGCCAGGCCAGGCAGCCCAAGCTGACCCACTGACTGGCTGGGAGCCCAGCCCTCTCCCCCAGGGAGCCCCCATCCACTTCCTGGTATTGCTCTATGTGAGTGTGCACGCGTGTGTGTGTGTGTGTTGGGGGACATTCTGTTTTTCAAGGACTTGGCTCTGTGCAGTGAAGGGATCTGTTAGAGAATGATGAGAGACCTGTGGGTCAGGGAACATACTCCCCTTTACTTCCCAGTTCCTCCTCTCCTAGGGAGGGAACTCCCCATGAACAAGCATTCCTGCATCCTGAATGGTTGGAGCCTCATGGCTTTGTTCTCCACCCCTCCCCTGCCCAGACTCCCGAATGCCCTTTCTCAGGCTTCCCACAGCTGGCTTTGAAGAGTTATGGGGCTCCAGGAGGGGAGTTGAAATTCCGCACTGTCATCCTCAGCATCATCATTCCCTTCCACTGTGTTTGCTATTTTAGCCTCCATCCATCCATTCAACAAGTGTTTACCAAAACTCCCACTGGGTACTAGGAAGAGAGAGAGAGAGAGAGACAGAAAGAGAATGAACACTCAAACTCAGACCCTATCCTCAAGGTGCAGCAGAGAGGAAATCAACTTGGAATTAGAAGCCACATGACTGGAGAAATGCTGAGGCCAGGGCCCCCGGCTGCCTGCACGGTGCACTGGGTTCCAGGAAGGAAGGAGCAGCATTGGAACTGGGCCTCCAGGGATGGTTGGGATTTGGGTTAGGCAGATACGCAGGGAGAGGGAAAAGGATTGCAGGTGACAAGAGCAACATGAGCATGGGGCATTGTGGTGGTGGTGTTGGGGGGGATGGTCACCTGAAAGGGACACATTTGCTGTCAAGAGAATTTGTCCTGCCCCATTGTTCCCTGTCTGAGCGTTATCTAGCAAAGGAGAAGAGGATCTGGTGAACTGAGTCACACCAGGCTGTTAGTGACCATCTTATTTCTCCCAGCAGGGCCTGTATTTAAGAAGAGGGCTGTGGCTGTGCAGGCTTTGGGGCAGGGCATCAGTTTGTGGTCCACATCAAGCATCTAGGTGTGAGGAATTGAGCCTCTGTCCCAGACTTTGGTGGAGAGGAAAAGGAAGGGAAATGTCTGAGCTCCAGGGCAGGGGCCTTCCCTCCCGAATCCACATCTCTTTTGGAGTTGGGGGAGTAAATGGGGTTTTCATCTCCTCTTTGCTGCTGGTCTTCCAGCTCCTTCCACTGCCAGGCCTGAGCCCGCTGTCCCCTCCCCACTGCTCCCTCACTGCCATTCTTCTTCCAGGACATCCTGTGACTTAACCAAAGGCATGAAAGCTACTGATGGAAGGCCGTTGCTCTGGCTCTCCAGGGGTGAGCTGGGGTCAGCCCATGCCCTGGGACTGGAGGGCTGTACAACAGCCTGTGGGCCGCGTCACTGACTGTGATGGCAGGCAGGGTGGGCTGGGGTAGGGGAGCATGAAGCGGTCTGGTTCAGTACACTAGCTTGACCTGGAATCCGCATGAATCATCCACATTGGCCAGCTAGCCTATCCCCAGGGGACCCTGTAATTGTGCAACCAGCCTCTCCCCTCTACCCACCCTCCTTCTCTTGATAAAACCTGGCCAGAAACTCAGGCATAGAGAGAAAATGGATGCGGTGACAATTCCATGTGTTATTCAGAATTAACTAGGTGAATATCGCTGAGCTCCTCTTAGGTAGTAGGCATTGAACGGTGCAGAGATCTCGGGGAAATGGGCCTTATCCTCAGGGACCCTGCAGCCCTCTGGTTCCAGTGTCAGCAGCCCTCACTAAATGTCAATGGATGCCCCCAGAAGAGGAGCTAGGACTTCATAGGACGAGACAGGTTCTCTAGCGCCTCGTTTACAAAGCAAATGGTTGAACCACTCCCTGCCCTGAAGTGCTGCACTTGCCTCAAGGCCTAGTGAAGGGCTGGGGGCTGGCTTGGGCCCTGCATGCATCCTTTTCCTGTATACCCCCAATTTAACATCTAAGACCCCTTGCTGCCTGGCCCCAGGCTTGTCTTCCTCCCTGATCTCCAGACCCCCTTGTTCCAGGAACAACAGACCCCTTGCTCTTTCGCTCACATCCCCTCCCTCATACATCCTCTCTCCCCTCCTATTCTCCCATCCTTCCATCACAAAGCCCCTCCTCCAGCATCCTGTGCGTTTAAATTTGTAGAAACCTAGTCCCAGACTAGATCCTATGTCTGCTTCTATACCTGAGTATATGTTACTCCCAAGGCATTGATGTGTTGATTTCACTTATTAAAATGGCTTCTCACCTTGCAGAGTAGGGTACTCTGAGGCCCAGTCAAATAATTTCCGTTTCTGTGAGGCAGGTTTGGGAGGCCAATAGGGCATCAGGCCAGTCCAGAATATTCACATAGAGAAGCAGAGCATCAGCGTGGAAATGAACCTTAGACACCTCACTGTCCCTTGACTCCCACTCACAAAGATGTGAACTAACACCCAGAACTGATGGCAGGTAGCACCTTCCATTCCACACCCTCGACGCAGCCAAGGAAAGAATCCCAGGGAGAAAATGAAAGAAGTACCCTGTACAAAGCTTTGTTTGTGTTAGCAAAACAATTGGGAAACATTTCACGTACTGAACAACAGCTAAGCTAATCCAACCTCAGTTCATCAACATGAGAAAATGCGCCCCACCACTGAGCCACTGAGCATGACTCGTGGGAACCAGTTCTCTATATGTACACGCATGTTGGAGATGATGGAAAAGAAGAATGCAGAGTCTGGAGTAACACGCTCCATGATTCTCTTGTTCCATTGTATCCATTTGTATTTATTTTTAAAAAATAACAGTGTCTATTTCAGATTGTAAAAATGATACATGTTCATTCTGGAAAATTTGAAAAATCAGAAAAGTGTAAAGATGAAATTTTGAAATCATACTTTGCCCTACCCTCCCAAGATACCACCCTTTGCATTGGGTGTTTTCCTTTCACTTGTTTGTTTGTTTTTTTCCCCATGACTGTATATGACAATTTCCTACCTTTTGCCTTTGATATTACAACATGGCATCAGGAGCGTTTCCCCATTGTATTATTTATACCATATTTTACTGATTATAATATTTCAAATTTTTTTATCTCTGTTTGGATATATCTTCAACTGAAAGCATGTCATAGTTAATTACTACATCTTTTTCCTAGATGGATGTAAAATAATGGTCAGTTCTACAATTGATTGAATTAGATTTATTAAGATATGGAATGTGCTTCAAAGTATGATTTTTATGCCTATATAATAGTTTATTTTATGAATATAAACATATTTTTATTAGCCTCTTATGTTAGACATTTAGGTTGTTCCAATTTTCCACTTTTTTTCTTTTTTTTTTGAGACAAGATCTTACTCTGTCACCCAGGCTGGTGTGCAGTGGCATGATCTCAGCTCACTGCAGCCTCAACCTCCCAGGCTCAAGTGATCCTCCCACCTCAGCCTCCCAAGTAGCTGGGACTAGAGGTGTGCACCACCATGCTGGCTAATTTTTGTATTTTTCATAGAGACTGGGTCTTGCTATGTTGCCCAGGCTGGTCTCAAACTCCTGGGCTCAAGCCATCCACCCACCTCCACTGCCCAAAGTGCGGAGGCTATAGGCAGGAGCCACTGCACCCGGCCTCAACTTTCTACTTTCAAGAAGCATCCCTGAACATGAAATGTGTCCACACTGCTCATTGTTTATCGGAGTAGATTCCCAGGAATAGATAAAATGAGACAAAACAAATGAGGATCTTAGAAGCTCTGGATGCAGATGCATGTACACATTGAAAAGGTCTAAAAGTAAATATGTGAATATGGAAGGATAAAGATGGGCACTATACTTATTAAGCTCTTATTTTCTGTGGCATTCTTTGTGTATAGGCTTTGAAATGATGATCGTAAGGACAAATCAGTAGTGAATGACTGCATATATGTATGAGAGGAGGTGTGCGTGAGAAGGGGCAGAGAAAGAAGAGACAGAGAAAAGGAGAATGAGAAATGTCCAACACTGCAGAGGAGTCCTGGAATACTGGAATGGGTGATGTGGAAGTGAGTGCTCTGAGGTCTGGGGTAGAGCAGGAAAACTGAGAGCTGTTGGGTTGACAGGAGGTTGTTTGGTAAGATTTTTCACACCCTTGAGTTCCAGGGAGATGGGCTGTTCAGCAGTTGGAGCACAAAGTCTAGAAAGAGCACTGAACTGGATGGGGCCAGGCAATCTGAGTTCACACCTTGGTCTGCTGATGATAACTTGCTCTCTAACTGACCATGAACTCGTGACTTCACATGAAGAAACTCATGATCCTCACGCCGCAGTCTCCTCCTCTGCAAATGAGGGAATGGGGCAGGAAGATCTTTAGGATTCCACCAGCTCTGCAAATCTGTAGCTTGGGAGTTCCCAGCATTTGGGGAGAGAAAGGTGACAGTATCTGGTTTGTAACTGACCCCAGCTCCCTTGCTCCTTGTGGCTCATTTTTCCTTAGGGCCTGGAACAACTTTCTGGAGTTCCTTTCCCAGGTCCAGGACATCAGAGCCATTCACTCCTATGGGACTGCACAGGGAATCAGTACAGCCAGGTTCAGGATGACATGGGACTCCCCTGTCTCACTTCACCAAAACTCCTGATGGCCCTTCAGAGAAACCTGCTGCTTTCTGTCTTTCTGGAGAGGTCCAGAAGAGGCATGTAATGGAAGCAGCCTTTAGTCTTACATCCAGCTTACATCCAGTTGGCCAACACTTTATCGCATGACCACATACTAGGTTGCAAAGGCACCTGGGAAATGTAGTTTTTTTCCTGATAAAAACTGAGACTATTACTATGAGAGAGAATAGAAGAACAGAATCCAGAATAGAAGAACAGGAAATGAGCAATTTCTGCAAAAAACAAATCTTCAAACCCAGAGCTTCAGGGCTTCAAAAATCCGTGTGATGGTAGAAGCGGCATATTAAAATGGCTTATCAAATTAGGGTTCATCAAAATAGATTGAACCTGACTTCTTCCCCATTTCAACCCTCTCAGAACTTCCCTTCTTTCTCTCTATGTGGCAAATCTTGAAGGACCAGTCTTCAGTCCCCTGGTGGCTGGCAAGGTTCTCCCTGAAGGATTGAGAACAGATTTGGAATTGCAAGCACTTCCTTGGCTTGTTAAGAACCAATGACGCACAATGCCATAGACTTTTATTTTAATATGCAACCAGAAGCTGCTTACAGATATCCTCCTGAATTAAACAGGGGTTATCAAACCGTTGCATTTGTAAACCTAAATTAGCACATCGCTAAGAGTTTTTCAGGGCCTTGAAATCAATATTCTACTAAGAGGTCTGGCATCTTTGCAGTCCTTGGCAAAGCTCCTACTGTGTATACCTGTATAGATGGCTGAAACTCCTGAAAGTCTTAGTAAGAACACTTTGTTCTCATTGTCATCTTGACTTAGCTCCAATGTCCAACTGCTGCTATTTTTGCTTTTCAATTATAAATTGCTGTGAGTTTAGCTTCCTTATTATAGATTTAGTTTGTTGTGGGTTGTTCAGTTAGCCACCAGTGTGTGGTACCTATCTGTATATTTGAAGCCCATAATTTTTCAATCATCACCGTGCCTTAAAGGTGTCATCAGTGGACCACCTGCATTGGAATCTCTTGGGTGCTTGTTAAAATGCAGATTCTTGGGTTCTCACACAGACCTCCCAAATCAGAATCTCTGGGAGTGGTCCCTAGAATATATGTCTCTGTGCCAGGGAGAACCTGTGAACACATCTTAATGTGTTATCAGGGTGGTTCAGAAACAAATCATCCAGATCTTTATTGTTAAATGAGTTACATGTAAGTCGCCAATTCTGCTTCTATAGAGATAGTTGCAAGTGGATTTGTTCTATTTAAATATCTTGCGAAAGGAAGGTGCCGTATTATCACATAAAATTGTGCATAGCTTCTTTTACGAAGTACCTGGGAGGTGATTCATAATGTCCCTCTCTTATTCTTCTTTATTGTTTTCCCTCTAATGCATGAGTTTGGGTAGATGAGGAGCCTCCGGGCCAGCCAAGATTAGAAACCACCATTAAGACACAAAGGAGCATACCAGACCCTGCCAAGTCAGTAACTTGTTGGAGAAACTATTTTAAAGAAAAGACATGGGGACTAAGACAAGGAGAGCTCCTGAATGACTTTAGAGGGTCATGAGAGGAAAGCCCCGGAGCCCTCACGGTCAAGGATGTGTCTGGAGGCTGTGCTGGAAAGTGCCTGGGAGGATTTCAGGACTCCCGGGAGCCCTCTGGGGAAGCGGCTTCCTTTCCGTTCCTGCTTTGTGTGCTGGGGGAGGGGCTGGTTCCAGGGCTGCAGCGGGCCCTTTATCCACTCCTCTCAGCTCTGACTGGAGCGCTTTGTGTCCTGACTGTGCCCCTCACAGCCTCTTAGTGACGGGCCTGTTGTCCAAGATGGTCCCGAGGCTGGTCCGGGCCTGCGCCCATGTATTATGCAGCAGCAGCTGGGACAAAGCTCCTGTGTGTGGAAGTCGGGTGGGGTGGGGGCTTGCTCCCCACAGAGTCCTGTTTACCAGGCACTGGGATGTGAGAGGGTGGGATGGTGGGGATGCTGTGTACAGGAGCTGGGCATCTCAATGCTGCCTCTGAGAGGAGAGAGGTGAGGGCATTGTGGGTGCCACAGCAGGCTTTCCTGGCTGAAGCAGGAGTAATGGCTTAGTTCAGGTTCAGGGCAGCCAGAGAAATGATCCTCCACCTCCCAGGGCTCCTAGGCCGGCTCAGGATGCACTGCTTGGTCATTAACTGGGTCTCTCTGACTAACCGTGACCCCAATTCGTTAGTAGTTCCCTAGGGCACCCATGAGACAAGACTAATGTCATCCTTCCTAATCAAAGTGGACAGAGAATCAGTCATTTTCCCTGGACCAGGACTCTTGAGGGGTGCAGCCAGGTCTTGCTCCTCTCTGTGTAACCCGGGGGGCCTGGTGTAGGGCAATCACACAGTGGATGTTTGTGAGATGCAAAAAGGGTTTTCAAATATTTGTGATGTTTCCATTCCTGAGCCATTGGCTGTGGCTTAGGCTTAGATGAGAAGCAGAAGTGCTATGGTTGAAAAATGTTTGTGTTCTTCCAAAATCCATGTTGAAATCTTAACCCCTAAAGTTATTAAGAGGTGGAGCCCTTGGGGTGATTGGTTATTAACCAGTCACCTTTATGATAAATCATGAAGATTAAGGCCTCATGAATGGGATTAGTTCACTTATAAAAGAGACCCCTGAGAGGCCCTTGTGTCTTCCACCATGTGAGGATGCAGCTAGAAGGCCCATCAGTGAATCAGAAAGTGGGCCATCACCAGACACCAAATCTGCCAGTGCCCTGGTCTTGGACTTCCCAGCCTCCAGAGCCATGAGAAATAAATTTCTGTTGTTCATAAGCCACTCAGTTTATGGTATTTTGCTACAGAAGCCCGAAAGGACTGAGACAAGAAAGAAGACCATAGCCGTCCTTCCTAGATGCTTACTGCTTGATAGAGACATAAACTTCGCCCAGATGAGCAGGGTGGAGGAGGCTGCCGTTTATAGAACACCTACTGTGGGCCAGACCTGCTGGGTGGTTTACATGCAGTGGCTCGCTCCCTCCTCCCAGCAACCCTGTCCAACATGAAGCCTTTTCTCCGTTCTGTGATGGAAGAACCCAGCTCAGACTGGTTAAGTAATTGCCCAAGGACTGACTCTATGGCCTGTGCTTTTGTAGTAAACAGTATAATGATGGGCATAATTGGGTTGCTGTCGGGGATATGGCTAATCAGAATTATCACTGGAGCCTTCTCAAAATAATACCCCTGCCTCTTCCCCATCACCTCAGATGCACTTATTCGGGGGAAAAAGGGTTAAGAATCTTGGGCAGGAAATGTATAGCTTTAAAAAGCTCTCTGGTCATCCTAGTTTCTTCTCAGAAAAGTACTTAGCATTATTTTTAGTCTTATTTATAGATTTTGGAACTTTACTATGACTCCAACAGAAGGGGAAGGTCTTGCTCAAGGTCACCCAGCCCCCACCAAGGTCTCTTGCTGCCCGGCCTGCTGGCTTTACTGCCATGCTCCACTCCCTTAAAAGCAGGCAGCTGCCCTGGATCCAGATTCAAACCGCCTGCTGGGTGCCGTGGGCCATTGTGCAAGTCTTCTAGGCCGCGGTCGAATGATTCTGACAGGCGGTGAGTACGGCTGTGTCAGCACGTGGGCCCCAGCGCAAGCAGGCAATCCCATGTCATCTGCGAGATCTCCCATGGGCGAAGGCTAGCGTTACCAAGGGCCCCAAGAGCTGGGTCTTGCCTCTTGGGTGCACATGGTCTCATGGGGGAGACAGACAGGTGTGCGCAGAGGGATGGCACAGTGTGCCAAACTGGATTTGGTTCTGGAACCAAACACAGACAGCCAGATTAATTCCAACTGCATGGATCTGAGAAGCCTTGCAGAATTGGAGTTTTGTTTTATTTGGAAGACATGCCTGAGGATAAAACAAAGGGTTTCAAAGGAAGAAGGGAAAGGAAGGAACTAAAGTTTACAAACATTAGGTATTTAACTTGCCTTGTCTCATTGAATTTTCCCAAGAACCAGGTATATGGAGAGTAGTAACCCTGGTTACCAGATGAGGAAGCAGGGCTCTGAGGGGTCAAAAAAATGGTCCAGGTGTTGCTGGGACTGAGACAGAGCCAGGTCTGTCAGCCTTCAAGCCCGTGCTTTCCAACAACATTGGCTTTCTTGGGCTCCAGGGAGCAGGACGAGTCATATCCTGACACTGGTGGCTGTGGGGAGTGGGGGCTGGGGATGGGTGGGAAGCCAGAGGCAATGAGGAGGAGACAGGTGCATCAGCCACTGTGGCCTGTGGCCTCTTGTCTCTGCAGATCTTGGAGCTAGGCTCACACCACTTTTCACTCTTCTGTGTTTTTCAAGCACTTTTCTGTTTAATGTATCCTTTGTCCTCCCTTCACTGGTAGTCTGGGAACCAAAGGACTTGGTTCTAGTCCCAGCTGTGCTACTCACCAGCTGTGTGACCTTGAGCAGGTCACTTGCCCATACTGGACCTCCACATTCCCACCTATAAAATGAAGGGTAGTGTGCGTGTGTGTATGTGTGTGTCTGTGACTATATATGTGTGGTTGGGTGTGTGTGTGTATGCACATGTTCATTCTCAGCAAACTCAGTGTGAATAGTAGGACAAGATAAACTCTAGGTCTTTCCTTGCTATGTTCTGTCCCTGTTGGGTGGGCAATGCTGGCATCATCACTCTCATTTTATAGAAGATGAAAGTGGAGTCTTAAGAGGGAGTCCTGGGTAAGCAGGGACTAAGCCATACTATGCTCTTCCACTCACTTCTAACAACCTCAACTTGAAATCCCCAGTGGGTGGTTGTCATCCCAGTGGGTGAGCCCTGTGCCTGAATGGGGCCCTTAGAGATTGTGGCTGAATGTGGGGGTTTGCATTTGAATCTTAGGCTACTGGAATGCCCTAGTAACATGCCATTCTGGATTACTAGATTTTTCAATTCACTTCAGTAAATATTTATTGAGCATCTACTATGTCCCAAGCTTCCTACTAAGTGCTGGGGACAGAGTTGAACAGAGTCAGTCCCTGCCCTCCAGGAACCCAGTTAGTGCTGTGGCTTTCAGACTTTTTTGCTATAGTTGCTAGTGAGAAAAATCATTTTGTTGTGACCCAATACACACACATGCATACACACACACACACACACAAATACATGTTATATATACAAAACAAAACCAAAGGTCATGATATGCACTCTATTTTCTAGTCTTTTCTACTCTGCTTCATTTTTTTAAAATACTGGTAGCAGCCTACCACTTTGATTTCATAACCTACTAGTAGGAGGTGACCCTCCAGTGTGAGAAACATGGGTTGAGCGTTGCATATATTACACATGTTGTATTACATGTAAATCATGTGCTATGGAAAAGGAGCAAAAAATGAATTAATTTGGGAAAATCACAGAAGGCTCCCAGTTCAAGTGGCACTTGAGCTGAGTCCAGATGTTTGAAAAGATTTGAGTAAACAGGAAAAGGGGAAAGGCAACCAGATGGAAGCAACTGTGTGATCAAAGGCTGGGAGGTGTGAGTGCGCAGCTGAGGAGATAGCACTGATGTGCCTGGCACATGAGCAGTGCTCTTCCTGGGTTATCACACTTGGTTCTCAATAATCCTATAGGACAGGGACTTTTTAGTATATTTGCTGCCGAGGCGAGCACAAGGCAGGGACTTTTTATCTCTTCATGTTGCAAAAGAGGAAAATGGGACTCAGAGAAGTTATGTAACTTGCCCAAGGTCACATGGCTACTAAGTGGTAGAGCCAGGATTTGAATTCAGGCAGTTACATTGTGATCTAAATATGAGGTTCCTAGACATGTGCCCCTAAAAATACTTTGAGCTAGTTCAAGGGGATGTTCGAATACAAGCCTGAAAATTTAAAATTTCATTCTGTAGGGAAGAGGAAAACATTTTGCGATTTTGAGAAAGGGAAGTGACGTGATCAAAAATTTATCTAGGAGAGGATCACAATGGCATCAGCATAGAAGATGGGCTCAAGGAGAGGCAGGGATACTTGTCAGAAGATGGTAACAGCATCTCCCTAGTCAGGTCAGCAGCCCCAGATACAATTACATCATATTTATCTTTGGGATGCAGTTGAGGATATTGCTCACATATCACATACTGATAGGAATGAAAGGAGGATGAATCATGTTTTCCTTTTTACTTTGACTGCTAGGAAGCGCAGACCCCAATCTGTGTTACTCTTCCAGGGAGCATTCAAGAGCTATTAGCCTTTTATATATTCATTTTGCCTTGCCTTAGATCACCTACCCTCACTTTCCTTTAGCCTGAATTTTATCACTTAGATTTTCATCCTGCTGCAATGTATGCATTTTAGTGTGCTGCCTTAGAGCAGGATTTAAATAAAATACAAATAAAACACACTGAAGCAATTGGAGAGCATTTTTTGTGTGTGCAAGATTGAAAGGTCTTAGAGGGCTGGACTGTCTTATCATCCCCTGGGGCTTCTGTCATGGCGCTGGTGCCAGGTGCGTGCATCACATGGATGTAAACCTTGGACTGTTGGAGCTGGAAATGTTCCAGATGGCTCTCTCTCCCTCTGCTTCTCAAAAATGGACATAGACTACCAGCAGTACACAAGATAGTCCCAGCGGGACCTGAATAAACATGGTTGGGTGTAATTGTAAATGCTGGGTGTAAATGTGTGTGTGTGTATATATATGTACACATACATATGTGTACCCATACATATATGTACATGTACATATATATGAGTGTGTACATGTACATATATATGAGTGTGTGCATGCGTGTGTGTGTGTGCACGTGTTCATTCTCAGCAAACTCAGTGTGAATAGTAGGACCAGATAAACTCTAGGTCTTTCCTTGCTGTGTTCTCTCCTTTTTGGGTGGACAATGCTGGCATCGTCACTCTCATTTTATAGAAGATGAAAGTGGAGTCATATTTTTTTTATTTTTTATTTTGAGACAGAGTCTCACTCTGTCTCCCAGGCTGGAGTACAGTGGCACAGTCTTGACTCACTGCAGCCTTTGCCTCCCGGGTTCAAGCAACTCTCCTGCCTCAGCCTCCTGAGTAGCTGGGATTACAGGCGCACGCCACAACACCTGGCTAATTTTTATATTTTTAGTAGAGACGGGGTTTCACCATGTTGGCCAGGCTGGTCTCGAACTCTTGACCTCAGATGATCCGCCCGCCTTGGCCTCCCAAAGTGCTGGGATTACAGGTGTGAGCCACCATGCCCGGCCTAATTGTCGTATATTTATTTAATGTGTTTTAGGAAAAATGGTAGCTAGGACATCAAACTGTGATGTCATGGCTTAACTTGCTTAGAATGATGTTTGTACAGTTATTTAAATGTTAGAAAGAGCCAATTTAAAGAAAAATTTTAAATAAATATGGTTCGGGTGATTTGTAGAAATGGCAAGAACATGTTGGCAGTGATACACAAATTATGAAGTTTGGAAAACACTGATTCCATTCAACCTCTTGTTTGACAAATGACTAAACTGAGGCCCAGAAAGGACAGAACACTTGTCCATGAATCTGATAAGTTATTTTAAGCCACAGGAGTAAAGAGCGTCTTCCCCTTGACCTCATTCAAAAGTCTGCGTTTAGGGAACACCTGGTCCCACATCTTGCTTTTGAATCAGTTTTATATTTCCAAAGTGCCTTCTCTGTTTTATTCTCTCATTCCTTTTTTTAATCTGAGTCTTATCAAGCAGCTATAGTAGGGTGATTATTTATTTGTTTTGCAGATAAACAAACTGAGGCCCAGAGAGGGAGTGTGCCTGCCATCACTTAGCCACTCACTCAGCCAGCGGAGGCAGGACCAGGGCTAGAAGGTTTCCAGGCCTTCCCACTGTGCGTGTCAGGCAGGGTTGGGCGGGGAGCCAGTTTCTCTGATGAAATCCCCCAACAAAGGGTAGAAAGTCTGCTGGGGTAAATGCAAGGCAGTCTGCTGGCCAAGCTCCACTTGGGAGCACAGCGAACGGTACAGGGCCTATTATATGCTGCTCCGCTTCCGGGAAGCTATTACTTTCTGAAGGAGCCACAGATGTTCTCCTCGCCTGCTGATTAACGGGTGTGTTACTCAGCTTGGAGTGGACGGATGAGATCAGCAGTGAATATTCTCAACTGTGTGACCACCATAAACCCTGCCAGTGCAGGTGTAGAGACCCTCCAGGCCATAAGCAATTTAGCCACAGCGTTTAATGAGCAATTGAGCATCTTGGAGGTGCCAGGACCTGTGCTCATGGCTGGAATGGAGGCACAGACAAATCAGACACTGCCTCCAGCCCCATGGGACTCAGTCTGCTAGGGGAAGCAGACACATAAACAGTTAGCCGGAGAACAATGCAGTGCATGCCAGCATGGAGACCTGGAACAAGCACGATGCAGGGAGTGCTGAGTTCTTTCTCAGGGACCAGAGAGGCTTCGCAGCGCTGGAGACATTTGAACTGTACTCGTACTATTGAATAGGGTTTGGCAGGAGGAGATGAGGAGGAGGCATTCCTGAAAGGGGACCTGCCCAGGGTTCCACACTGGCCTGAACTGGAGACCAGCACATGTGCACCTGGGATGGGAATGAACTGTGGCTCTGTCTTCATAACTCTGCCTTTCCAGATGGGTTGGTTACCAGAGCCTTGTGAGAAGAGATTGGCCTTGCTTTGGTTTGGTTGTTGGTTTGTGTTAGGGAGGCAATGTGACTTAAGAGGACAAGCTTTGGGATAATACAGACCTGGGTTCAAAGCTCAGTTCAGCTCCTTGACAGTCACGTGACGTTGGGCAAGTTTCACTTTTTTTTTTTTTTTTTTTTTTTAAGACAGGGTCTCCTAGGCTGGAGGGCAGTGGTGCAATCATGGGTCACTACAGCTTTGACCTCCCAGGTTCAAGTGATCCTCCCACCTCAGCCTCCCAAGGAGCTGGGACTATAGGCACATGCCACCATGCCTGGCTAATTTTTCTGATTTTCTTATTATTTGTAGAGATAGGTTCTCACTATGTTGGCCAGGCTGGTATCAAACTCCTGGGCTCAAGTGATCCTCCCACCCCTAAGTGATCTCCCGATCCAAAGTGCTGGGATTATAAATGTGAGCCACTATTTGACCTTCTGAGTCTTGGTTTTCCGTCTTTAAAATGGGGATAATCTCTTTTGCTTAGGAGTGAGAATTAAATGAGACGAAGTTGGAGAAGGACTTAACCCATAGCCGGGTTTGTAGTGGGTGCTCGGTACATTCACGACAATTGTGGCAATGCTGCTGGGTGAGTGACTGCATGTGAAAATGGAGTGTGTGGGGGCATGAGCGTGTTTTGAGACTGCCCAGCTGGGTGGACTGTGTGACTGCAGTGTGAGGATGTGAGGGTTGGTTGTACATTACCTTGAGCGTGAGCTGACTGGGGAAGACATGCCTGATGCTGTTGAAGGACATGGGGATTTGGTATGGGGTGAGCTAGCCTATAATTCACTCTGAGTTGGAAAGGATTCTCCAGTGTCATTCAGTTCGACCTGAACCTGCTATATGAGTCCCATCCTTGACATCTGTGCTAAGTGACCTCCAGTTTCTTTAATTGCCTTCAGCAATGGTGAACTCACCACCTCCCAACACAGCAAATCCTATCGTTGGACCTCACCGACTACTCATCAGAAACAGAAGCAGCTCAGCCCTATGGAGCACCTTCAGAGTCACAAGATTCACCCCCACACCCCATTCATTCATTCATAGATATTTGCTGAGCACCCTTACTACCAGATACTATCCTGAATCCTGGGGATGCAGCAGAGGACCAAGGCAGACACAGGCTCTGTCCTCTCAGAGTTTACAGTTTTGTTGACCTTAACTCACAACACCCCTGTGAGGTAGGCAGAAGAGATTAGAATGATTCTCATTGAACAGACTGGGAAACAGGATGGTGGTGGTGATGGTGATGGCTGATATTTATAGATACTTAGCAAGTGTCTGGTGCTTTGTATACTTTAGGGAATCTAATCTTCATGTCAGCCCTAGGAGGTAAACCCTATTAATATCGCCCCTCTTTTAAAGATGAGAAGCATAGCTGGGTGTGGTGGTGGGCACCTGTAATCTCAGCTACTCTGGAGACTGAGGTAGGAGAATCACTTGAACCTGGGAGGCAGAGGTTGCAGTGAGCCGAGATCACGCTACTGCACTCCAGCCTGGACAACAAAGTGAGACTCTGTCTCAATTAAAAGAAAATAAAATTTAAATTAAAAAAAGATGAGGAAGCAGAGAAGTGATATTGTTTGCTTAGGGTCACACAGCGAGGAACCGGCCTGGCTCTTTTAAGCCCAGGCCCATGCTGCCTCTTGAATCAAGTCATTGAGACTTGCCAGAGCAATAGAGCAGGGGCCTTGACTGAAGCTGCTGGATGCAGACCCTGGGTGCTTTGCACCACCATTGGAAGGTCATGTGGGAGCCCTGGCAGTGTCCATGCATGTGGAAGCCTGACGTGAGTGATCGCCAGTCTGCCCCACCCACAGCTGTGTTTACACCACCTCCTCACCCCCACCCCACCCCATCCCATCCCAAAGAGCCAGAAGTGAGTGAGGTCAGCCTCTCCCACCCTGCATGTAAACAGAGGCTGGAGGACCAGGAGTCATCTCAGGGCAGTGGGGTTGACTCCTGGTGGGATAAGCCAAGGGCAGCTTCAGGTTCCTTTGCTCCAGAAATCCTGTTGGGCGTCTCCATCCCAGCATCCAGGAGCCTGTTGCTCCCAGGAGCAGCAGCAGCGGGTGGGAGGGCAGGCAGGGCTGGGTGAGGATTACCGCATGCTGGATCACGGCTGCTGGGTAATCCCCGTTTGTGCCACTTGCAAAGCATGAGGTTGGAGGCGGGTGTGTTTGAGCAGCCCCAGCCCCTCCATTGTCGACACCACGGATTACAGCAGCTTCTCTCTGCAGCTGAGCATGGGTCGCACAGACTCCTTGACTGCTGTGTTGGGAAGATGCCCTTTCTAATTCCTCCTGCTCTCTGCCCAGCCCTCCTCAGCTCAACCTCCAACAAGAAGGAGGATTTTCAGCCCTAGAGACTGGGTGATGGAAAGAGACTTGAGACAGACTTAAAGGACTGGGGTGGCGGGTCCTGCTGTCTTGAGCAGGTGACCTAACCTGTAATTCTGTCTCCTCATCCCATAAATGAGGATAAAAAATAAAGCCAGCTGCCGAGCTTAAGTCAGGTAATCCATGTCCGGGTGCTCTGTAAACTAGAGGCACCACTCTACCAATGTCAGCTATTAGAATCAGCCATGGCACAAGACTTGCGGTGGTGTGAGACTGCAGTCCCAGCTGCTCGGGAGGCTGAGGCAGGAGGATCACTTGTGCCCAGGGAGTTTGAGGCTGCAGTAAGCTATGATCACTACTGTACTCCAGCCTGGGCAGCAGTGAGACCATGTCTCTAAAACCAATGACAACAACAAAAATGATATTAGAATCAACAGTGAGCACGACTACCAACACAAATAACAATCGTGATCAGCACCACATGAGTCTGTGAAAGGTACTGTTCACAGTGTTTCCTCCAGCCTGGAACTGATATTAGGAACTACCGTCCCTTGGGCCTAAAACTAATATATGATGTATTAGTTGTGCATTCAAATCACCTTGGGGGCTTTTTAAACATCAGACCCAAGAGTTCCTGGGGTCCATGCCCAGAGATTATAATTCACTAGATCTGGGGTGGGGCTGGGCATCTCTGTTTTTTTTTCTTTTCTTTTCTTTTTATTTTCTTTGAGATAGAGTCTCGCTCTGTCACCCAGGCTGGAGTGCAATGGCATGATCTCGGCTCACTGCAACCTCCATCTCCTGATTCTCCTACCTCAGCCTCCTGAGTAGCTGGGATTACAGGTGCCTGCCACCACGCCCAGCAAATTTTTGTATTTTCAGTAAAGATAGGGTTTTGCCATGTTGGCCAGACTGGTCTCGAACTCCTGACCTCATGATACACCCACCTTGGCCTCCCAAAGTGCTGAGATTACGGGCATGAGCCACTGCACCCAGCCATGTCTCTGTTTTTAACTCCAGTGCTAGTGGTCGAAGACCACTCCTGCCCAGAGTCAAGGACACTGCAGGACAAGTGACTGTATGCCCAGGGTCCCTTCCTCTGCACCACACTCGGCTGTTCCTGAGCCTCCTTGCAATGGGTGGTCCGAGCATGCCGCTGTATGCTGAAGGGACCCAGTCTTCTCAGGTGCCACGCAGGGTTTAGGAATCTCTAAACTTGAAGCTTTTCCACAGTTTATTTTATGCAACTTTCTGTATCTAGGATGGGGACAAACGTGTCTTCAGCTAATTTTTTTTTAACTCAGGTTCTTCGAGGTATAATTTACATGCATTAAAAAAACATCTTTTTTAGTGTCCACTTCTATGCCTTTCACAAATGCAAACAATCGTGTAACCACCATCACTATCATGATACAGAACACCTCCACTGCCTCCTGAAATTCCCTCCTGCCCCTTTGTGGTCAGGCCCTCCTCCCACCCCCAGGCCTCCCAGCATTCATCCGTGTTCCATCTGTAGAAGTTGTTTTTTTCCAGAATATTATATCAATGGAATCATTGGGTATGCAGCCTTTGAGCCTGCTTGTGCACTCCACTTACAGGTTTTTTTTCTTTTTTGTTGTTTCGTGTTTTGGGTTTTTTTGAGACAGGGTCTCGCTTTGTCGCCCAGGCTAGAGTACAGTGGTATGAACACGGCTCACTGCAGCTTCCAACTCCTGGGCTCAAGCAATCCTCCCACCTCAGCACCCCAAGTAGCTAGGACTACAGGTGCACACCACCACACCCAGCTAACTTTTGTATTTTTGTAGAGACAGGGTTTCACCATGTTGCCCAGGCTGGTCTCAAACTCCTGAGCTCAAGCAATCTGCCCCCCTTGGCCTCCCAAAGTGCTGGGATTACAGGCATGAGCCACCACACCCGGCCCAGCTTTACTGTATTTGAGAGTCATCCGCGGTGTTGTGGGTATCAGTAGTTTGCTCCTTTTATTGCTGAGTTTGTGTTCCATCCTGTGGATGTGCCACAGCTTTTCTTCCTGGGGTAATTTAATTGTTTCTAGCTTTCATCCAGAAATGCTGTCTAGCAAGAAATGCAATTTGTTTGATTCATATGTAAATCTTTCTGCACGGGCTGCTTCAAAAGTCAAAAAGACTCACTCTTCAGCAATTTTTTAAAAATGTTCCTACTGCATGCTGCTGTGAGGGCACACAGTTCCAGTGCTTACAGGGCTCAGATGAGAACCATAACGCAGGAGGGGGCTTGAGTGTAATTGGAGCATCCCCCTCCCCTCCTGAAGGGGCTACAGTGGGAATGTGGGTGCATAGTAGTTTCTGATTTTTGATTTTTGAAAAATCAAAGAAGTCTAGGTTTTTCTTAAAGATCCTGACTTTTAAAAAATGTTGGCAACTAATTTAGAACATGCTTAATTACCGTGCTGGCTGCTAGCTGCTGGCTTGATTGAGTCCTGTCTCACGTCCTGTGGCTTATGTGGTCCTGAGTGCTAGAGATTCAGACAGGTGTTCTCCCCTGGGCCCTTTGAGGACAAGTGATGTGAACAGAAGGGAGAAGCCAGGGGCTTGGCTGACACAAATGCGGGACTCCCAGCCTTTGAGTGAGGGGAGGAGGAAGCAAGAGACTCAGAGTCTTCCCGGGAATCACTGCTTCTAGAGCAGTGGCTTTTCATTCTCACTGTGGGGAGCTCAAGAATACAGAGGCTCAGGCCCCATCATCAAGTCCATTTCGTTGGCTGGGGAGAGACCCAGGTGTCAGTACTTATGAGAAAACGTCTCCACAGGTGAAGTTAAGCAGCAAGGGCTGAGAACCGCTGCTCCAGAGAGGCCAAGAGGTCTGGTCAGAGGCTGGGGCCCCAGCCCCCAGGCACCTCTCTCTGTCAGTTTCCCTGGAGAAGTCATGAGTTTGAAGAGTAGGCAGAGGCCAGGTGTCATCACTGAGTCACTCATCAATGGCCAATGAGAGTGCAAAGGGTAGCTCTGAGCACAGGATGTGTAGCAAGACTCCTGGGTTCAGCTCCCAGTCCCACCACTGCCAAGTGGGGATCCTTAGCAAGGTACTTACCTTTTTTCTGCCTCTGTTTCTATGCCTGCAAAATGGGCACAATAATGTCAGATTCATGAGGATAATGAGGACTAAATTAGTTAATTCCTATAAGCTGCTTCTAAACGTATTACTTATAAAATTTCATTTTTACTTGTTTATTTGTTTTACTTTATGTCTGTGTATTCATTATTGTATGATTTTGTGCTGGTCTCGTATGAGGGATTCAGAAATGACTAAGACATCATCCCAACCATCAGGGAGTTTGGAGTTAGACCCGAACACAGGAAAAGCAATGCACCAGGGCAGGGCAACTTGCCCTCAGTGCCTGAGAGTGGTTTATGGACCTTCAAGTGCAGGTGGGTCCCCAGGAAGAAAGAGTGTGTTGGTGGGGGGTGGTCAGGGAAGGTGTGTGTTGGGAGAGAGATGAGTAAAATTCCAGGATGCAGAGAGAAGAGGGCGGGCATCTCTTTGGACTCTCTTGGGGTTGGGGAGGTGGAGGTAACCACATGCCTGGGACAATAAGGAGAGCCTGGCTATAGCATAAGGAGCTTGTGGGAGAGGAGACTCTGCATCACGGTTGGGTGAGAGGCACTGTGACAAATGTGGTCTTCATCTGCAGGATGGGACGGGGAGATGTAAGCAGGAAATGGCTTCTGCCCTGACCCTCTATGATTGTATTAGGTGACTCAGTTATTTGCTGAGCTGAATCTTGCAGGGGTAGCCTCATCTCCCTCTGTCTGCTTACTCCTGCCATAGACCCTCAGGCTTACGGGTACAGCCCCCTTCCTGCCCCGCACACCCTGGTGTATCCTCATCTCCACGCCTCCCTGTATCATAGCTAACATAACTTACTGAGCTTCTGGTGTAGAAGTTCGATGAGGCTCTGTGCTGAGGGAGTTTACTCACTCTTACTTCTGTACCTGAAATCTTCCCTCCCTGCCCCCAAACTGGAAACACAGCCTTCCATAAAGAGACCTCCTCCAACCCCACCACCACCCAAACCAGCAACATCAGTGCTGGAGAGAAGAAGAAAAGGGGAAGGGCCAGCATAATTTGGGTGGGGCTTTGCATATATTAGTAATAACAGTGATAAATATTCAACAATAATGGTACATTACCATAATGACCAGATCTCCAGTGCCTTCTACGTGCCAAGCACTTTGCAGGCATGACCTCATTTAATTCTCACAGTAGTCACAGAGAAACCCCATAGCCCAGTTAAGCACACACCCTATGGAGTGGAAGGCCTGGGTTTGAATCCTTTCTCTGTCCCTTCTTGCCTGGGTGACCTTGAGCAAGTTACTGAATGCCTGTGCCTTAGTTTCATCCCCTGTGATATGGGGAAGATAATAGCGCCTGCCTCACTGGGTTGCGATGAAGACTAAGGAAGGCAATATTTGCAAAGTGCTTTGAATAGTACCTGACATGTAGCAAGTACAACACTAAGTGTGAAATACATTAAAATATGTAACATATCTCTTTATCCATTTTGTAACAAGGGAATAGAAACAGGTGAGTCAAGGGACTTTACAATAGCTACATGTATTAAGCCCATGGTATGAGCAAAGTAATGTTACAGTCACTGTACATGTATTTTCTTTTAATCCCCATATCAGCTCCATGAGGAGGCACCATTATTATCACCACCGTTGATGGACAAATGGGGCCCCAAAAGGTAGATCCACTTGCTTGTGACAGAGCAATAGAGAAAGGCCTTTTTCCAGGGCTTATCCTGCCTCCTCCGGAGTCTACATGGACTCACCCAGCCTCTCCATTCATTCCCTGAGGCTAAGCATTGCTGGGTACAAGAGGCTTTCTGCTGAGAGGGATGCCCACAGTTTCCCACGTGATGTGGAAGATAAGGCAAGCTGGGGAAAGGGCAGGATGAGAATGTGGGAGGGAGGGACCACTGGGTCTCCTGGGACACATGTGCCATTTGCCTCCGGATGGGGCAGGGAGAAATGAATTGTAATTGGACAGCAGAGATGCTGTAACTTTATTTGGAGTTAGCAGAGGAGAGCCAGGAAGGTGAGACCAGCAAGGTCTGCTGGGGGAGCCATGGGATCATGCTGGGGAGTGCTGAATGTATCTTGCAGTTTTGCAAAGTTGTTGCCCCCTCAGTGGGGCTGCTCCACATTGGAAATTCTGGAGTAGTTCTGAATGAGTCAATGTCTGAGAAAAGCATTTAGATCAGAAGTTCAGGAGAATAATTGGAAAGGCTCCATTGCAGGTCTGCTGTGTGTGGTTGTCAGAGTTGTGCCCTGCACAAAGGCACCTGGCAGGGGGTAAGTGGGGGCTGAAATCCAGTCCACATTCCACTCACTGAGCCTGGAGCTGATTCTGTTGGAGGAAGAGGCGCCTTTCTCTATTCTCACAAAAGTGCCCTGTGGACTGGAGTGGTCCTGACGCAGTGGAAGAGGTGAGGAGAGGGACTTTATCCCCAGAGGCAGATTTACAGAGGCCAGACTATGCCAGTGGTTTGGTACTCAGGCAACCAAAGCTTTGACTTTCACAGAAACCAGGAGGGCCCAAACAAAGAGCCCAGATTCTGGGGATGAAACGATATGCAGGGAAAGGCTATGCACTGAGCAGCTCCCAGGCCTTCTGAATGTCCTTGTGAAATGGTCAGGGGACCAGCAGGAGGGTCAGTGACACGAGCAGCCTCAGTAGGGGTCAGATCAGGAGGACTTGGATGAGGCTGAGGCAGAAGCTAATTGAGAACCCTGACCTCATGACTGGGACCCAACTCGCTGTGGAGTCAGGAGCTTGGGCTCTTAAACCAGCGTGTGTGTGTGTGTGTGTGTGTGTGTTGTGTGCATACACACGCACTATGTCTAAGTGGACACCTTGAAGGAAAAGCACCCCAGTAGAAAGAGTCCTTTAAAAACCAGGAATCCAAAAGGATAGGTAATGCCCCTGCCAGAGGCACCCTGCCCTGGAGGAGTTGCCTGATGCCATGTTCTGTCACCCAGCATTGCCATTTTGTTGGAAGGGAAAAGGGAGGGTGCTGGTGTTTGCTCAGTGCCCACCAGGCACCGTGCCAGATGTTCTGCATCCATTACCTCGTTTTCCTCTCCACCCCTTTTCCTCGTGGTTTCTGTAGCAGTGACAGCATTCAGTGGAATAAAGAAAGAAAAAGAGGGAAAACATCTCCTTTCAAGGCTCAGCAGTGTTGCTGGACCCAGGGGATGCTGTGTGGGGTGGTCGTGTGCAACGGGCAGTATGAACTTGATTATCGCTCCCTCGACCCAAGTGGTCATTGTTATCATCCCCTGAGCTATGCAACTTTTCCGGCAACTGCATGGCAGGCACAGGCAGCTGCATCAGCACACCCCAAGGAACTGTGCTGAGGGATGAGAGAAAACCTCGAAATGAAATGGTTTTCTTTGTTCCTGGCAGGGGCAGGCCTGCTAGGCTTGGGTGGGGCTCTGTGGTCTCTGGGCCTCCTTAAAATAGCAAAGTTCTTTGCTGTGGGGTCAGAGAGACCTCATGGGGACAGGTCACAGGCAGTGTTCAAGACTCAGAGGTCTACTACCCTGTTCCTTTTCTTCTTTATTTCCATCAGTTGGAATGCTTTAGGCTGCGAGTAACAAAGAAAGCCAACCAAGACTGACTCAAGCTATAGGATTTTCATGGTTTTTCAAACAAGAGTTGCGGGGGAAGGTGGTCCTAGGTTTGGTCGGTGGCTCCACAGTGCCATCAAGGACCCAGGCCTCTTCTGTCCTTGTGGTCTGTCTTCTCATCATTTTGGCCTTTTGGTTGTAGGCTTGTTACCTCTTGGCCACAAAATGGGTGCCAGAGCGCCAGGATTTACATCCTCAAATGCAAGCAAAGGCAGGAAGCCGTGTGTGTGCCAGTATGCCAAGAAAGAACTTTTCTTATGTCTCTCTCCTCTTACTGAGACAAAAATCCTTCTCAGAAGCCCCCTAGTGGACTTCGTCCTAGGTCTCACTGGCCAGAACTTGGTCTTGGACCCTCTCCCAAGGGTGAGGGGTGTTCCTGTGGTGGTGCAGGGCGGTTGGGGGTGGGGGGTGCTGGGAATGGCAGGTACGAGTCCAGTCAGCAGATCTGCCTGCCTCCCTTCTCCAGGAGCTTGTCTCAGTGCTCCCAGGGAACACCTGGATGGCCGGGTTCTGCAGTGGTGCTTGACTCCCCATGTCCCCCAAAGGCCAGCCACTTGCCTGTCAGTGGGTTATGGATGGTCTCCATGTATAGGGCATTGTGAGGAAGACCAAGAGGGTGGAGACTGTCCTGAGAAGGAGGCAGTGTTGCCCCCATTTTTATAGATGAGAACTTGAGCTCCAAAAAGTTTATGAACTTGTCTAGGGCTTGTTATATATTTTGTAACATTTTACAGATGAGAACACAAGCTCCAAAAAGTTAATGAACTTGTCCAGTAGATACCTAGTAAGTGGTGGCGCTAGGATTTAAACCTGTGTCTGTCTGTGAAGCCATCCTCTGTTTGGCCCACTTTGGAACAGTGTCCTCTCTCCTTCCAGAATCTCAGCCAGGAAGTCGGCAACCTTTAGACTTCCTGTGCATTCCAGCTCTCAGAGCTGACACCAGGGCCCAGCTTACAGCCTCCGGGAGAAGTTAATCTCAACACATGTAAAGAGAACCAACCAACCCTGAAGTACACACCAGGTGCCAGGGGGCAGGGTGGCAGCCAGGAAATGCTGCAGGTGTTCAGGGGAGGGTAGGTCCCTGGGGATGGGATGGTCAGAGACCCCGTGGGGCCAATTCGTTTACCTCTTGACATCAGCAGCTACACCAGAGAAGGTGCTGACTCCTGCACAAAGACAGCCCCTCCTGAGCTGCCAGGAGGAGATGCTCCTGGCAGTCAGTGTAAATAGGCTGCTGGAATGGCCCCGGATGGCCACCAGGGAGGGCCACATGCCATCCCTCAGCATCGCTGGAGCGGGCTCTCTCTTGGTTGCTAGCAACAGATTCTGTTGACCTTTAGTAATGAGGGAGGCAGGGCTAGAGGGTGACTAGCAGCCAGGCCTCCCAGGCTCCCAGGCCTCTCAGATGCCTGGAATTTCGGAGCTAGAAGGTACTCAGATTCCCGTTATCTTGACTGCTGCAGCGGGGTCTCTGGGATGGTGATGTGAGTGCCTCCTGCACCCGTGGCCCCCATGTGGCATAACTCCTTGGGCGCTATTCATCCACACGGCCCATCTGTGCAGGGTACAGCCTTCATGGTCTTAGCTGGCAGCCCTGACAACTTGGATGTGCAAAGAAGATACAAGTTTGTTTCCTCTGAAGCTTGTCTGGTGTCATCCAGGAGCCCCACCTGGTAGGTAGCAGTGATAAAACGCATTCAGCTCGGTCCAGTAGAGTTGTGATGGAGTCAGCCAGACAGGACTCTTGATTTGCTAACACGGAGAGACAGAAGTTGAGAAACGTCCTCTCTCAACAATTCTGGCTCTTAAGATATTTTGTGGCTGCAGAATCCTATCTTGGATGTTGGAATGTGAATTTTTTTGAGTCCTGCTTTAACAGTCCGAACTCTCCCTGGATAATGGATGTCATTTGTTTATTTTTTAATTTTTGTGTTTTTTTGGAGACAGAGTCTTGCTCTGTCATCCAGGCTGGAGTGCAGTGGTGCTATCTTGGCTCACTGCATCCTCCACCTCCCTGGTTTAAGTGATTCTCGTACCTCAGCCTCCTGAGTAGCTGGGACTATAGGTGCACGCTAGCACGCTTGGCTAATTTTTTGTATTTTTAGTAGAGATGGGGTTTTGCCACGTTGGTCAGGCTGGTCTCAAACTCCTGACCTCAAGTGATCTGCCCGCTTTGGTCCCCCAAAGTGCTGGGATTACAGGCGTGAGCCACCACGCCTGGCCAATAAATGGATGTGAGTTAGGGGAGAGCAGGAAGGTTACACCTAGTAAATGCAGAACAGTGCACTAACATTATTTTTAAAATTACAGTGATCCCCTTTACATTCCTCTCTGACCTCTTCTCCATCTCTCTTCCCTCCGCTTATGGCTTCTGCCTCTGCCACCAACTAGTGGTGCAATGTAGCCCACATTTAAACCCTTCAAGAGGAGGAGCTGGTTGGTTTAGCTGTCACCATTGAGTGTGGGTCACTTCTATGGAGCAGAGCTGTGTGCTGGACAGTCATGCAGAATGCTACACGACCACCTAGAATGAGGCGGCCTCCCTTGTGAATTGGTGGAACAGAGGGCATTGTAGGGGAACTGTTGGCCACAGATCCCAACAAGACTCCTCTTTCCTTGCTGGGTCCTAAATTAACTACTGGATTCTTTTTACAAGGCAGGGAGTGAGAGGTGGAGAACATCATGAGACAGTTATCACGGATGTTTTCAAACAAAAACCCATTGATTTCCTCAGTACCATTAAGTTTAATTTAAAAAAAGTTTCTGCTCTAGTTTCTAGACCCTCAGCTGGTGAGGCCCCTTGAATTGTTTCCAAAGTCCAAGAGGAAATGGTTACTCCAACACACACACACACACACACACACACACACACACACTCCTTGGGGACAGCACAGGGTGGACAGTGCAAAGAATTTATCTCCAAGTAAGCTCTGTGCATGAGGCCTGGTATCTATTTCTTTATGGGCAAGTTGATTTACTACCCTTTTTTATACCCAAAATGATTAGCAGCAATATAAAGAACTTCAACTTCTCCTTTCTCATTTGGGGCACTGAGAGATGGGCTTCCTTTTACTCTAACAGAGATACTACAACGGAGCCAGCAGATCGTCCTTCTCTTCCATGCCATCCCCTGGGTGTAATGTAGATAGATTATCTCTTGGGAAGGGGAAGGCCCATCACCAGTTACCACATTCCCCTGGGGACAGTTTATCAGTCCATCTTTTTTTGCATTGCCAGGTGACAGGGAGCAACGTCTTGGTCTGTGGGCCAGGGGCCAGGCCAGGCACTCTGAACACGGGATCCCGGTTATCCTGAGAGTTGATCAGGGCATGTCACAGGCAGGGAGCCTCAGCAGTGGCAGCTATGCCTGGCATCTCCCCAGCTCAGCCTTTGGCCTTGACTATGAAACAGCCTTTTAAAAAAGTTGCTCAGCCTCACCTACCAAGAAGCCAGAGGCCATGAAGGAGGGTGTGAGAAGTAGGACCTGCTGTGGACAGAGAATAGGGCTGAAAACCAGAAGTCCTGGGTTTAACTCCACCAGCCCTTACTGAGCACTTGGTGTTTGCACGATCTTGTGCATGACAGTCTAGAAATGCAGAAGAAAGCCCTCGAGGGATGCATTAGGCCCAGCTCTTTTACTCACTTGCTGGCTGGCAGGGTGGTTGTCAGGGGCAAACCCAAAGCACTTTGGGTGCAGATTGATTGATAAAATAATCTTTGTTGAGCAGTCACGGTTAGCAAAGCATGTTCACACACAGTAGTATTTCACTGGATCCTCATAACTATCCTAGGAAAAATATGAATTATATCCATTTTTCTGATGGAGGAACTGGGAGGTAAACGGACAGATGCAAAGTCACAGAGCTGAAGCTTCAGAGGGCCTAGTGCTCCTTGCAGTGCCACTTAGGGACCAAAGTCTGGTTCCGGGACCAATAGCTTCAGCATCACCTGGCAACGTGTTAGGGATGCAGATTCTCGGGCCCCACCCTAGACTTCCTGAATCAGAAACTGTGGGCCTCAGCAATCTGTGTTTTCACAAGCCCACCGGGTAATTGTGATGCACCTGCAAGTTTGAGAAGCACTGAGCTGGAGAGTGATACCCAACTGAATCATCTACGTGAACCACCTGGACCACCACCGTGTTCAACCATAGATTCTGATTTGAGTCAAGGGTGGGGCCTGGGATTCTCCATTTCTAACCAGCTCCCAGGTAATGCCAGTGCTATTCGTCCACAGGCAGTCCATTGAACAGCAAAGATCCCAAACAGGAAGCACCTGGTGGGCTTGGTTAAAATGCACATTTCCTAGCTCATTCCCACAGTGTGTGATTCTGCAGGCTGGAAGTGGGGCCCGGGAGCCTGCATTTCCACAAACACTTCAGGTGATTCTGCGGCAGATGACCTGGGGCTCACACTCCAAGGATCTGTTCCCCAGAGCTCGAGCTTGCAGACCATCCACCCTGGCCTCATTTTCAAAGGTTTTCCACTTTCACTCCTCTCCCCACTGGTCTTGAACCACCCATTTGATCCCCTGCCAGACTTTGGGCTAAGGGGGTGCAAGTTGGAGGCCATCTCTGAGCCAGCAGGGCCCTCAGTTCCTCAAAATAGGTCAGGAGTCTGGCACAGACCAGCCTCAGTGGCTGCAAATAGAAACCATCTGTTGGGCCTGTGTTTTGAGCTCCACCGCCCCTCTCTGCCTGGCCAGAGAAACACAGAACTCAGAACCCCAGTGGAGCATGAATGCTTCCCTGAGTGGGTGCTATTCTGCCACCGCCTGCCCAGACAGACTCCCATGGGATCTGCCTGCAGGGGAGGGGTGGCAGCACCAGATTCTACCACCCCCAGGGCAGGAAGCTTGCAGTGTGGACCAGTCATCCAGAGACAAGTCACTCCTCCTCTCTGGGTCTATGAAATGAGAGGCTGGATTTAGTGGACCTGTGAGTCCTTTTCTGCTCTGGCAGGATACGGTTCCTTGAAAGCCTTTTTGTGTCAGGACCACATGGAGGAAAAGTTGGGCCCAGAGGAGGCAGACATTTCCTTTTCCTGGCTCTCTGTGCAGAGTGAATATTGTGGGATCTGGTCCTGCAAATAGGGGGATGGACAAGGTTTGTGATCTGGAGCTCCAACGGGACTCTTGTAGGCCTTGAGGCAAAGAGTTGGGTTGCTCTTCCTTGTCCCTGCCCTCCTATTCCTTCCCTCACTCGTATATTTATCAAGATGATGTTAAGCCCAGTGGTAAGCCTGGAAAAATAAGGAGGAATGAGGTGCAGTCCCTGCCCTCAACAGCAGCCAGGATAATTGAGGAGCAGACAAGTGAAGGAGAGACCTCGGTGACAGCTCTGAATCAGATCCCAGCTCCTCCACTTCAGTGACCTGGACAAACCCAGACGCATCTGGAAATGGGAATAATAATTGTACCTATTTCTCAGGGTTATCTTAAGGACTGCAGGATATAATGAATGTAGAATGCTTAGCTCATCGTAAGCACTAAACACACGTTGGCTGTTGTTGTTAGCGTGATGAGCCAGGAGCAAGGGGAGCACAGCATGGAATCTGGGGGCCTCAGAAGACTTCCCAGTGACCATCCTGGGGGAGGTAGGAAGCTGTCTTGAAGAGAATGAGGCAGAGGAGGCTACAGGCTTCTCCTTACATGTCCGGCCTTGTTCACCAGAGCAGGAAAGGCTGCAGGGATTCAGGGCAGAGGCCTGGTATAGAATAGACCGTGTCTCTGGCTGGGCTTGCATTGGGTGGTGGATGCATGCTGCGTATCCTCCCCTCTAGAGACTGTTGAGAAGGCGCCATCCCAGCCCTGCCTGTTCCCACTTGGCTTAGATCCACTCCCTGATAGCATGAGGGAGGCAGGACAGAGCTGAGTGGCGAGGAGGAATTCCAATTTCCTGGGTGAGAAGAATGAGGGGCTTGCCCAAGGGGCCCTGTGAGTTGGTAGGAGAACTGTCCTGGAACCCAAGAATTCCATGTTTGTCAGAGATGCAGAGAAAGACAGTGGAGTGACTCCAAATCACGGCCTTCCTAAGTCCCTGTACACCCCACCCAGGAACTTCCAGGTGTGGAGGTTTGGATTGATTCTTTTCTTCCAGGATTTAGGACTTTTAGTAGCTAATTGATGACTTTTAGGAGCTAATTGATGTCTTTTCTCCCAGTGCTGTCCAATGCAACACACTGCAGTGATGGAAATGCTCTGTAATCTCTGCTGTCCCATATGGTAGCCACTAGCCACATGTGCCTATTGAGCACTTGATATGTGGTTAGTCTAACTGAGGAGGAGTTTTCAATTTAATTTTAATTAATCTGAATTTAAGCAGCTGCATGTGGCTAGTAGCTACCATACAGGACAGTGCAGTTTTAGCCTACTCTAAGGTGCACAGGCAAGAGCAGATACTCCCAAATGTTGGTTCCACAGATACATGCCTTCACGACACACTCCTCACATGATTCTGATGCATAACCAAGTTTGGAAATGGTCAGGGCAGGGGTCTGAGAGACGCTATGCTGAGAGAAATGGCACAGTTCATGCACCTCCCATTGTCTGTTTGGCTTTCTCATTTTACAAAGGAGGACACTGAAGCCTGGAGTCCACTGGGAATTACTGCCCAGGCTGGCGAGCCCCTCGGGACTGTAGGCTGGTTCCCTCTGCTCCTCCAGTATGGAAACATGTGCTGTGTTCCTCCTGTGTGTCCAGCTTTCCCGGGTGGAGGGGGAACAGATGATCAGCTCTCGGTCACGACCCAGAATGCTTTGGATGAGATGGAGCAGTTGATAACGGTGTCTTTCCTTCATGACAGTGCCATACTATTTTCTCTTGTGTTCTCATGTTCCATCATCATACAGATTCCAGGACCCAGGTCAGTTGATACCCACATATCACAGAAGAGGACACTGAGCCTGGAGAAGGAAGGCGGCTTGTCCCAGGTCACATAGCTAGAGACCAAACTAGATGGAAAGCGCCAGTCTTTCTCTGACAGCACATGACCCAGGAGTGGCTCTGCCACATATCCTGATGGGCTGCCCCATGGGAGCTACCAGGGCAGATCTGAGAGTTCTCCTGGGCTCCCCACATTACACAGCTCTTTCCCAGGGGGCTTCCTCCCAGCCCTTTGATGTGAATGTAGCCACATTGCCCCCTCACCTGAGTCAGAAACTAAAAAAACTGCTCTCTTACATTTTTGTGTTCCACTTAAAAACCAAATTTTGCTCATGTCATCATCTAGAAAATGCACCCGCTGGCCACAATAAATCATTTTTGAGATCCGAGGACAGGACACAATTTGCTTCCATGTGGAGTGTACATAGTGATTATCTCAGAGGGGAGAAAAAGCCATCCTACATTTCTTGAGAGGCTATAAGGGCCATTCAGCTGCAAAATGAATACTTTTTCCTTCCGGGCCCTCCCCATCTGGGAGGGAGACCAGGATGGCCCTGGGCCCAGGGAGAGGCTGCCAGGGAGCAGGCCCAGCAGCTGTGCACATCTGGAATCCAGAACCTCTCCCTCCCTCCTCCTGACCCTCAGCCCAGCCCAGCCCGCCCTGTCCTCCTCCTCCTGGCAAAGCCTGACCTCCCCAAGTAAACATTTGATTATTTGAAGTCAGAGACTCCCTCACAGGAGAAGGAGAGAGGGTAGAGCTAGTGTTGAGCAAGCACCCATCCTGGGCCAGACACTTTGCCAAGCAATTTGTGTTTGGTCACTTCATCGTATCCAGTGAGCTGGATGACATTATTCTCATTTTACAGTTAAGGAAACTGATATTCAGACAGGTTGAGTAGGTAGTCCAAAGTCGTACAACTAACAAGTAGCAGAGCCAAGATAGAAACCACTGGATTCTTTCTGACTCCTAAAACTCTTCCTGCTACAGTTTCTTTACACTTTTGTGTAGGGCCCTGTATTTATGGAGCTACTGGGGAGGGGTAAGAGTTGAGGTGGAGAGGCTGAAGGAGGAGAAGACGTGTATTGTATTGGAAAGAGCAGTAGACTAAGAGTCAGAAGTTCTTGGCTGAAGTCTTGGCTACACCATTTTGATTGCTTGTGACTTTGGACAAGTCTCTTTTAACTCCTCCATGAGCCACACAGACACTCTATGTTGTAAATGGGATTGTAGCACCTGCCTAGTTCTGCCCGCTGGACAGCAGTGGGGCTGACAGAGGTGATGTCTGGAGAGGATCATGACTGCGGGTGGGCTTTTCAGGGTGGTTCTGCAGGCACTGGCCCCTTGCTGATTCTGTGCTGTCAACAGCAAGGGACTCACTAGGCCTCAGCCTGACAGCAGTACTGGGTTCAGAGGTGTTGGTATTCTGGTGATGAGGAGCCTAATGGAGTCAGGGCTGCATGACCAGAAGGAAGAACATGGTAGAGGAAGGGCTCATGAGGGAGGGTAAGGACCAGACCCTCATCCTGTGGTCAGGGCAGCACATCAGCCTGAAAATAAAATGCAAAACCTCAGCAGGCTGAAGTCACAGCCTTGGGGTGAGGTTCCTGAAGGAGGCACCTCCTTATGCTTGACCTTGGCTCTTGCCCCCCTACCATATTGAGAGATGATTCAGCCAGAGTCACTATGAGGCTCAGCTATAAGGGAGCCCTGAACCCAGCATGGAGTGGGGTGGGGCTGTGCAGGGGCCAGAAGGAGTTGGATGATCTGGTAACTTACAAACCACTAACTGGAGAAAGAAAACATGCATATCTAAAGCTTGAAATAAGTGCCAAAAGCATTAATCAGCTCTGTGGGACACCCTAAAAGGAGGCGGCTATTGCCATGTAAGAGCTGTTGTCATTCAGGGTCACAGCAACCCAACTGGGGTAGGGGAATATAAAAGAGGAAGGCCCCCAGCCAGGGTGGCAGAACCAAGGTGGTAGACCCCAAAACTCCTCTCTGTTCCAACATGATGTCTTTAATAAAGTAGAGGAACTCTATTATCTCAGGGCTGGAAGGCGATCTAATTCCATTCACTGTTCCACATCGTCCTTAATCGGAGGTCATCCACCTAAATCTTGAACCCCCCCAGGGATGGGAAGCTCACTACCTATGAAGGTAGCTTCTCTTTCCAAGTTAGGCAGCTCTAACCATTAAGAAAGTCCTTTCTTTTACAGAGTTCAAAACCAATCTTGAAAACCAATCTCAAAACCAATATGTCCCAGTCTTGCGCCTTGTGCTCATTGGTCCTAAAAGATTCAAAGAGAGTGTGTTCTGCTCTCACTAGAATCAGTCAGGGGGAATCTACCAGGATCTGGGCAGGGCTTTAAGGGTAAAGGCAAAGGGCCAGATTTTCAGGTCACCTCTTGGCCGCCCGCACCGATTTCCCTTTGAGGTCTGGGCACCTCCCCTGGTTACAGCCTCGGCAAGGCCTCCTCTCTCTGGCAGAGTAGGGAGGAGTCTTTTCTGTTCCCTGCCTGCACACCCATGCATCTGACCTCACAGTGAGGTCAGCTCCTTAGTAATGCAGGTCCTTCTGCAGACACCCAGCTTTGGCCCACAGTGTGTACTCGTGCCTGGCCTGGCCTTCCAGTCTCTGTCCATCACCTTCCAGAACAAACCCTTGGCACTGGTCAGGTGGCCTCCTCACTGCCAACAGCCAGACCAGATGTGTGCTCACACATTCCCCCTGCCCTCTCCTGTCCTTTCGCATGCTTTACCAAAGCCAAGTAACTGATAATGGAGACATAGTAACCTGAATCAAATCAAGGCCTTAGACCTAACTCTTAAAGTTTACAAGGGATACAGGAACAACTTTGGCATTGCCCTGAAGCATCATGAGACAAATCATTGGAATGTTTTATAAGATGACTGACAACTGACCTGGTATCTTCCAAAAGGCAATGCTATTTAAAAAAAAAAAAAAAAAGGTGGTAGGAGTATTCTAGGTTAAAGAAGGCAAAAGAGAGATCACAACCAAATGCAACACATGAACCTAGGTTTCACTGAATCCTAGGTCAGAAACTAAAATAGCTGTAAAAGGCATCGGGGGGAAATTTAAACACGGGCTGGGCATTACACGGTACTGAGGAATGGTCAGTTTTCTCAGATGCAATGACGGTGATGTGCTAAGGAAATTGCCGTCCTTTGTAGGAAATGCATGCTGAAGTAATGAGGAGGCAGGAGTCATGATTTTTGCAAGTTCTTTTCCTGTAATTCCACAGAAGTAGAAAGAAAGAGAAGGGCTGGGGTAGAGGAGGAGGAGCAACTGGTGCTTGGAGCAGCAAAGTGTCTTTCCCAAGGTCAGTAGGAGTCTGAATGGGGAGCGGAGCCAGGACTGCAGACTCCCAGCTCAGGGTTCTGTGTGAAGACTTACGCATAGGTTCACGTGGAGTGGAGCTCCACGCCCAGGGATGTGGAGCCATTGATCAACAGCAGCCCCTGACCTCCCTTCCCCTGGCCCTTTCAAAGGCCCAGCAGAGAGAATCTCCATGGAGATCCAGTCCCAGCCTACCAGCCACTGTGGAGAGGCCAGCCCAGGCTTGCTGAGAGACAGACACTCTCCATTCTTTCCAGGAAGCAGGCCTGCCTCATTCTAGGGCCTGCCCAGGCCCATCCCCGGGGAACACGCTGAGTGGGAGAACATGCCTGCTCACCCCGAGCCTGAGCGCTGTGGTCTCCCAGGATGCAGCATCCAGCTCAGAAGTGCTAGCTGGGCTGTGGGGGCAACAGGAGATGGGTAAGGAGTCACTCAAGAGACCACAAGTGTGCCCACCAGAGCCTTCACCACAGATGCCTCCTTCCTGTGTCTACACCCTGAGGACTGGGGAGCTGGGGATTTGGGGGAGAGAGGAAAGAAGGGCAGAGAGTGGGAGGAAGCAGAAGGAGCAGGGAAAAGGAGAAGGGGGAGGGTGGACGAGGAAGAGGTGACGTCAGATGGGAAAACAGGCACAGAAACTGCGGGCCGCTGAGCGCTCCACCTGGGGAACCTGGGGTAAGTGTGGACTTTGCCGGGTGGGCTCAGGAGAGCCTATCAGGTCAGCATGTCCTGTGCTGGGCATATGACAGGCAGCTTGGCATTGGCTCCTCCCAAGCCCTTGGAGGTGATGGGGATGATTAGCCACCTTTATTTTTTATTTATTTTTTTGAGGCAGGGTTCGGCACTGTCGCCCAGGTGGTAGTGCTGTGGTGCGACTCAGCTCACTGCAACCTCCACCTCCCAGGCTCAAGCCATCCTCCCACCTCAGCCTCCCAAGTAGCTGAGACTATAGGCGTGTACCACTATGCCTGGCTAACTTTCTGTGTTTTTGGTGTAGAGACAGGGTTCTGCCATGTTGCTCAGGCTAGTGTCTCCAATGCCTGGGTTCAAGCGATCTGTCTGCCTTAGCCTCCCAAGATGCTGGGATTACAAGAGTGACTCGTGACTCACCTCACCCGGCCTAGCCTCTTTTTTTTTTTTTTTTTTTTTTTTTGAGACAGGGTCTCATTCTGTTGCCCAGGCTGGAGTGCAATGGCGCGATCTTGACTCACTGCAACCTCTCCCATCTGGGTTCAAGCAATTCTCCTGCTTCAGCCTCCCGACTGGCTGGGATTACAGGTGCCTGCCACCATGCCTGCTATCCTCTTTAATATGGGAGTAGATGGAGGTGGCATAGAGAGGTTAAGTGATTTGCCCAAGTCACACAGCAGGGTTGGGATTTGAATCTAGGTGTGCGTGGCTTCCAGTCCGGTTCTTGTGACCCTTCCCCTTGTACCCCAGGGAGAGCCTGCGGTGACGTCTGCACTGGGAAGAGCAGAGAACTGGGCACTCAGTCTAGAAACAGGCCTTGTGCAGACCATCCCCGGTCCCCAGCCACGGGCTGTGCTGGGGTTGGCGACAGAACTTGCCATCCCTTTGGCTCCCTGAGCCTCAGGTTCTGGTGGATGCTGAACTGTGTCATCTGTCTCCCCACTAGGCTGGGCTCCCTTCATGGATGGGCTGGGCCTGCCACGAGGCCAGTTACCCAGCAGGTCTCCCCATGGCCTCCACGACTCACCTAGGCTGCCTGGGAAAAGTGCAAACTAGTCTTCAGTCTTTCAGAAGACCCTGGTATCACTTCCTGCCATCACAGAGCAGTGCCCCACCCCCAGGATAGGAGAGGCTAGGGCAAGCTCTTGACTAGGAGCCCAGGGAGAGGCGCCGGCTGTCTGCGGATTCTGAGAAGGTCACTGTGGACTGTGTAGATCAGAGTGAGTCGGGCCTTAAAGGCTGAGGGTTGGCTGCACAGAGAAGACATTCCAGGCTAGAATTGCACAGCAAGGAACAGGAGGTTGGAGTGACCAAGCTCAACACCTCCTTTCTCGTCTGTGGAAACTGTGGCATCGAGAATGTTCTGCATGGAAAAGACAGAGAAATACCTGGTGTTCTCACTTCAGATTAAACTTTTGCCAGGTCCACCAACCACCCATACTGTATTTTTCATACTGTATTTTTCTTTGAATTGATTCACTTTTTAAAACTTAGCCACATTAGCAGTAGTATCTGTGAAATCATGGATTTGGCATGCAAGTTATATTTTTTCTAAAGCAATTTAAAATAAACACATGACTGGCTAAAATTAACTTCATCTCTGTAACCATGTAAAGGACCACCTGGGACCCCACTTTGGGAATAGTTGGTGTCCTGATGAGGAGCCAGTGCTTGGGGAAGGGAGAGCCTTGCCTGCAGTCACATAGTCAGCTTGGGGAGGGGAGGGGAGAGGCTGGCCTGAGGTCACACAGCCTGGGGAGGAGAGGGGAAGGCCTTGCCTGAGGTCACACAGTCAGCCTGGGGAGGGGAAAGGGCAGTGACCCACCAGCCTCCCATCCAGTGCTCCTGCCTCTCCAGCATGACTTTATCCAGACAGTCTGGAGCAGAACTCAGCAGAGAGAGACGGCAAGTGGGACAGGGACACAGCATGGGCAAAGGCAGGGAAGTAGGGAGGAGCGGAGAGCAGGGAGACTGGCCCTGTGGGATGGAGGGCAACCTTGGGAAGTGGAGAAGAGGCCGTGGAGAGGCAGGGGTTGGGGCCCAGAGAGCTGGTGGAAGAGAATTTGCTTGAAGGTGAGGAATCTTCCCTGGGATTCTCCTTCTGGATTCTGAACTTCTTCCTTCAATAAAGAGGAGTTTGTGACTTAGCTCATGGCTTGATTTAAATCAAATGCAGGCCAGGCGGCACGGTGGCTCACACCTGTAATCCCAGCGCTTTGGGAGGCCGAGTCAGATGGATCACCTGAGGTCAGGAGTTCAAGACCAGCCTGGCCAACATGGTGAAATCTGTCTCTACTAAAAATGCAAAAATTAGCTGGGTGTGGTGGTAGGCCCCTGTAATCCCAGCTACTCAGGAGGCTGAGGTGGGAGAATCACTTGAACCTGGGAGACGGAGGTTCCAGTGAGCCGAGATCACACCATTGCACTCCAGCCTGGGTGACAGCCTCGTCTCAAAAACAAACAAACAAAAAGAAAAACCAACAACAAAAAAAACCAACTACAAAGTATATCAGTTACAACAGGCTAGGATATGCTGTAATAACAAATTAACTCCAAAATCTTAGCGGCTTATAACAAAAGTTTGTCACTCGTGCAAAGTCCGCTATGGATTCTGTAAGTGTTCCAAGACAGCAACGCCTCATGTAGTGACTCAGCAATCCAGATTGCTTTAATCATGTGCTTTGTCATCACATGAGACTCTCCAGTTGTGATGGAAAAGTACTGATTCCTGGGTTCCATCCTCAAAATATTGGATTCAGTAGGTCTAGATTGGGACCCAGTAATCAGCATTTCTTATAAATGACATAGGAAGATCAGAGACTTCCCCAACCCCAGATGACTTTGATACAGGTGATCTGTGGGCCACATGCTGAGAAACCTTGCTCCAAAGGGTAATCTGGCATAGGAGGAGTCTTGGATTTCCAGTCAGGAGACCTATGTTCACGGCCCTACTTAGCTGTGTAGCCTTGGACAAGTCACTTAACCTCTCTGTGCCTGATGATATGATGATAATATCCAGGACTCAGAGATTTCTGAGGGTGTACCTGTGGATTAGAAACACTAGAGAATCCGAGGGGATGACAGTGGATGGGGGGTTGCCTTCTTGCACGTGGAGAGACATCTCCCCACCCCACTCCTGCTGTGGGCCCTGTCCTCAATCTTGGTAAACACTGGCCTCTGCTGTCCGCATCTCCCATGCTGAACCGAGCACAGTTCCAGATACTCAGGAGGGAGTCTGTATGTGTTCTTGCTTTGCTCTATCACATGATAGGTTCCTGGGTAGTAAAAGGACCCTACAACCTTTCTAGAAAGTGGGGTGGGCATGTGTACCAAAAGCTCCTATGCCAATCTTTGTTTTTGTAAGACTTTATTAAAAGATGAAACCCACTAGAACGGGCTGGGCATATGAGTGTGCCCTGAATTCTTGGATGCTTCTTCCTTTCCATCTCTTCCTGACAGGGGACCCAGGGCCTGCTCACCTGCTGCACCTCTGAGCTGCAGCTTCCCTCCCCCAAGAGCCCAGCCGAGGCCCTTCATGGCACAGGGCCCAGCCTGACCCTTGTCTCTCCTGGCCCCTCACAGATGTCCTGGCGTCCGCAATACCGTAGCTCCAAGTTCCGGAATGTCTACGGGAAGGTGGCCAACCGGGAGCACTGCTTCGATGGGATCCCCATCACCAAGAATGTGCACGACAACCACTTCTGTGCCGTCAACACCCGCTTCCTGGCCATTGTCACCGAGAGCGCAGGGGGCGGCTCCTTCCTCGTCATCCCCCTGGAGCAGGTAGGTGGCCCCTACCTTCACTCCAGCTGCAGCTCCAGGGCAGAGAGGAGCCCTCCTTGGTCTCTCTTAGGCCTGTTGACCCTACTTCTCTCTGAGTTCCCACCTTTTACTTCCTCATCAAGCATCTAGTGGCTATGCCTTCTTTAGGGTTTTCCTGAGATTCAACAGAACAAGTGCAGGACCTGGATCCAGGAGACCTGAGATCTCTTTCCAGAGCTTGCCTAAAGGTATGCACTTGGACAAGCCACTCCCTTGGTGTACACAAGGTTCCATTCCCTGAGGGAGTGGAACACTCTGATCTCCAAGACCAAGTCTAGCTCTACCACTCTGTGTCCTGAGTGTCCTCTTGGTTTGGAGCCGGAAGGGATGAAGACCCAGCCATAGGTAGTATACATTGAGCATCTGCAAAAATTATACAATTTTTTTTTTTTTTGAGATGGAGTCTTGCTCTGTCGTCCAGGCTGAAGTTCAATGGCGCGATCTCGGCTCACTGCAACCTCTGCCTCCCAGGTTCAAGCGATTCTCCTGCCTCAGCCTCCCGAGAAGCTGGGATTGCAGGCACGTGCCACCACGCCCAGCTAATTTTTGTATTTTTAGTAGAGATGGGGTTTCACCATGTTGGTCAGGCTGGTCTCGAAATCCTGACCTCAGGTGATCTGCCCACCTTGGCCTCCCAAAGTGCTGGGATTACAGGCATGAGCCACTGCACCTGGCCCACTCATTTTTTTTTAATTGCTCTCTACTGAGAGACTGGAAATAATTTACCTTCTTCCCCATCCCCCACCTCCTATCTAAAGATTTTCCCCTTTCTGCAGCTGCTTACATGAATATAACAGATTAAATCTGCAAAACCTAGATCATGAAATTTTTAAGCCATAGCCATTCAGGCGGAGTCCCCAGAGGCCCGTGGGAGGTCACGCGCTTCAGGGAAAGTGCTTGCTGTCAGTCCCACTTGTTTATGGCTGAGTTCCCCCTTCCCAGCCTGACTCATCCCCACTCCCACCCTCCGCCAAATCGCTCAGGGGGAGGAAGAGGTGCATGTGGAAGGAAGCCTTGGGTCTCAAAATTCACTGTCAGCTGGTGGTGGAGGATGGATTTTTCCAGTCTCTCCTACCCACAGTGGGGGAGCACAGATTTGGAAAAGGCTTAGACCAGATCTTCCTCTCCATCAGAGGGGCAGCTGCAGGGACACTGAGGACAGAGCCTGATGCACAGAGAGGTCCAAGGAGCATGCACTTGATGGCGGGAGGTCTGGGTTCTGCCCTTGCCAGACTTGGGACCGTGTGCATGTCACTTCACCTCTCTGACCCTTATTTTCCTGTAATGGTAAAAGCAGGATCAGAAATCCTCCTCTGCCTACATCTGTCATGTTGGCCTTAAGTGAGATAATAGATGTGAAGCTCCTAGTGAACCACACAACATGTTAAGGATGTTTGGTTACTTTTTTGGGAAAGTTATCCACTATGCTGGTCAACTTGGCAAAGGCTCACAGCAGCTCTAACACATTCAGAAGGATCCTCAAATGCAGCTTCCCTTCCCTTCTGAATCAGATGGCCTCCGATCACTGTTGCCTCAGGCACGCACTCAGCTCCATCCATCCAGGCCTGCAGGTCCCCAGGAACATGTGGGCTGGTTCTTACTGAGGCTCAAACCTATCGCCGGCACCCTGCCATGCTCCACTTTAGGCTCACAAGGGTCAACAAGCAATACCTCACATCATGACAAAAATTAATTCCAGATGCATTAAAGATCTAAACATTTAAAATAAGAAAAGCTACAAGTGTATTAGAGGAAAATGGAGTGCATGTTTAAAATCATGCGATGAAGAAAGGCTTCCTAAGAAAGCCAGGGATCCCCCAAATCATAAAGGAAATGAATAGGTTAGAATAAATTTTTAAAAGATAGTTTCTGTACTACAATGAGGCACCTAAACAAAATGAAAACTCAAGCCACATACTTGACTACAATATTTGCAATATATAATAGACAAAATATTCCTGTGAAGAATATATAAAGAGTTCCAGAAAAATTAACAAGAAAAAGAACCCGACCGGGCACAGTGGCTCACGTCTGTAATCCTAGCACTTTGGGAGGCCAAGGCAGGCAGATCACCTGAGGTCGAGAGTTTGAGGCTAGCCTGACCAACATGGAGAAACTCCGTCTCTACTAAAAATACAAAATTAGCCAGGCATGGTGGCACATGCCTGTAATTCCGGCTGCTCTGGAGGCTGAGGCAGGAGAATCGCTTGAACCTGGGAGGCGGGGGTTGTGGTGAGCTGAGATTGTGCCATTGCACTCCAGCCTGGGCAACAAGATCGAAACTCCATCTCAAAAAAAAAAAAAAAAGAAAGAAAGAAGGGACTGCGGCCAGGTGCCGTGGCTCACGCCTGTAATCCCAACACTTTGGGAGGCCAAGGCAGGAAGATCACTTAACCCCAGGAGTTTGAGACCAGTCTGGGCAACATAGTGAGGCCCTGAGACCCTGTTTCTACAAATTAAAAAAAAAAAGAAAAGAAAAAAATTAGCCAAGCATGGTGGCTTGCCCGGAAGTCCCAGCTACTTGGGAGGCTGAGGTGGGAGCATTGCTTGAACCCAGGAATTGGAGGCTGCAGTGAGCTATGATCACTCCCCTGCACTCTAGCCTGGGCAACGGAGAAAGATCCTGTCTCTCAAAAAAAAAAGAAAAAAAAAAAAAGAGTCTGGACATGGTGGCTCACGCCTGTAATCCCAGCACTTTGGGAGGCCGAGGTGGGTGGATCACCTGAGTTTAGGAGTTTGAAACCAGCCTGACCAATATGGTGAAACCCCGCCTCTACTAAAAATACAAAAATTAGCTGGGCATGATGGCATGCGCCTGTAGTCCCAGCTACTTGGGAGGCTGAGACAGGAGAATTGCTTGAACCCGGGAGGCGGAGGTTGCAGTGGGCGAGATTGCACTACTGCACTCCAGCCTGGGCGACAGAACAAGATTCCAGCTTAAAAAAAAAAAAAAAGAAAGAAAGAAAGAAACAAAAGGCCGGGTGCAGTGGCTCACGCCTGTAATCCCAGCACTTTGGGAGGCAGAGGCGGGTGGATCACAAGGTTAGGAGATCAAGACCATCCTGGCTAACATGGTGAAACCCTGTCTCTACTAAAAATACAAAAACAAAATTAGCCAGGTCTGGTGGCGGGCACCTGTAGTCTCAGCTACTTGGGAGGCTGAGGTGGGAGAACGGTGTGAACCCAGGAGGCGGAGCTTGCAGTGAGCCAAGATTGCGCCAGTGCACTCCAGCCTGGGCCACAGAGCGAGACTCCGTCTCAAAAAACAGAAAGAAAGAGAGAGAGAGAGAGAGAAAGGAAGAAAGGCAAAAGATATGAATAAGCAATTCACAGAAGGCAAAATATATATTTTAACTTACTAATTGGAAAAGATTTAAAAGAGTAATAATCATCAGTATTGCCAAAGGTGTGAGAGAGCAGGTGCTCAAATACACTCTTCGTAAGATGTAAATGAGGCAAGTTGGCAATTTCTACTAATATTTAAAGATGCATGTCTACTGACCTAGCAATTCCACTCTAGGAATTCATCCTACAGAAATATTCTCAAGTGTATTTAAAAAATATGTGTGCAGCATTTTTTAGTACTCGATTATTTTTACAAGCCTCAATTTTTAAATTATATTCAATAAAAATAAAGTTTCTCTGTCAAATTGCTTAAACGTTTCTAAACGCTTCCTCTCAATTTCTGTAATGGTAACAAAATGTTTTACACTGTCAGTAGCACTGGTCTAGAATATGATCACACTTTGTAAACACTTCATGGACAGCAGAAAAGAACGTGCTCTTTACAGAGTTTGTCTCTCTATATATAGAAATATGCTATATATATACATATCAGGTGTATTTGATATATATCTTTTTTCAACTTTATTTGTTCACGTGCTGTAATATATTTTATTTAACTTGATTAATCATGGACTCATTGTGACGACTCACACTACCAATTGATTTCTGTTGTTTTCTCTCATTTCAAGAAGTTTTCACTTTACATGAGTACTGAGTGATTGTGTAGCAATTTTATGATAGTGAAAGGTTGGAAACAACCTGCAGGTCCATCATTAAGGAAATGGGGTAAACAAATTAGGGAAGAGCCACACAAAGGGACACTATGCAGTCATTAAAATGATGCTGTAGAGCAGTCTCGTTCTCCAGCGTTCAGTCTCAGGATCACTTTCCACTCTTGATTATTGAGGATCCCAAAGAACTTTTGTTTATATAGGTTATATCTGTCAATATTTAGCATATTCAAAATAAAAATGAAGGAATTTTAAACTATGTATTTATTAACTTGCATAATGATAAGTCTATTTCATGTTCTCCTGAAAAACATATTTTTATTAAAAATAACTTTTTTTAAGACAAAAAAGTTAATGAGAAGAATGGCATCATTTTACACTTTTGCAAATCTCTTTAATATATGTCTGGCTTATTAGAAGACAGCTGGCTGGCTTTGCATATCACACATTATGCAGCCTTTGGAAAACCCCAGTATACACTCAAGAGAGAGAATGAGAGTGAAGTGGCAGACAATGTCTTATTATTGGGAAAATACTTTTGACCCAGTGGACTGCATTAAATGGTCTCAGGGATCTCCAGAGGTCCCCAGACCATACACTGAGGACCAGCGATGCAAAGTAATATTTAACAAGAGAAAACTATTTATATGATACACTGTTACGTGAAGAAATGCAATATACGATTAATCACATTAAAAATATCTATCCCCTGTAATCCCAGCACTTTGGGAGGCCGAGGCGGGCTGATCACCCGAGGTCAGGAGTTCAAGACCAGCCTGACCAACATGGAGAAACCCCGTCTCTACTAAAAATACAAAATTAGCGGGGCATGATGGCAGGTGCCTGTAATCCCAGCTACTCAGGAAGCTGAGGCAGGAGAATTGGAGGCAGAGGTTGCGGTGAGCTGAGATCGCGCCACTGCTCTCCAGCCTGGGCAACAAGAGCGAAACTCTGTCTAAAAAAAAAAAAAAAAAAAAAAAAAAATGGAGACATTCCTGGCCAACATGGTGAAACCCCCGTCGTCTCCACTAAAAATACAAAACTTGGCTGGGCGTGATGGTGCGTGCCTGTAATCCCAGCTACTTGGGAGGCTGAGGCCGGAGAATCGCTTAAACCTGGGAGCCGGAAGTTGTAGTGAGCCGAAATCGCGCAACTGCACTCCAGCTTGGCGACAGAGTGAGATTCCGTCTCAAAAACAAAAACTATCTATTTACCTATCTGGAAGCGACTGAAAAAATATACATCAAATGTCAAAAGTTGTTACCTCCCAAGTATTGGGACCATGAGTGCTCTTTAATTTTCTTTTCCCTTAGCTATATGATCTAAATTTCTTACAATCAGTACTTAACGTTTTGTACTTTCGAAAAAATAAAGGCAATTCGCTGATGTGAAGAGGGAGCCCTGAAGTTTCAGAGGCCCTACAGGCCGGAGAGGGGCTCAGTGCAGGGTGTGCACTGGGTAAAGACGAGGGGCCCCATCCGCTAAGTTTGCCTGCTGCCCTCTGGTCAGATGAATGTCTTCATCTGCCTTGAACATCAGCCCTCCCTTATGTATGTTGCAAATGTTTCCTCCCAGAGTAACACCTGAATATGGGCTCGCGGTAGAAAGTTCAAACAGAACTGCAGGACCCATAGTGAAGGAATGGCGAGGGGTGGGGTGGGTTACTGACTCCGTGGGAGGGTGAGGCAGCTCCTTGATCTGCGAGGCTCAAGTAAGTAGTTTGAGGCAGGACCCCGAGTCTGGGGACTATGGGACGCAGGGTCCCGCCTCCAAAGCGGGATGACTTAGGTATTGGAGCCAGCGCCGGCTTCCCCTGCCGCCCAAGCCATGGCCGTCCCTCTACCGCCCCCTGTGGTCAGGGCTGGGCCTGCAGGCGTGGGACAGCCTCTAGGTTGGTGCAGGGGGTGCGGGGAGAGGGAGGCAGTCAGGCCCAATGCGGAACCCTTCGTTGATCTGGCAGCGGTGGAGATGTTGTTCCACACTAGCCGATTTTCTAGGAAGGAAAAGGGTCAGATTATTTTAGCTCCAGTTTTCACCCCCTCAGTTTGATAGAAATTTCCCTGAAAACAGTTTCCTGTATTCAATACAAACACAGAAAAGATTTGGGCCATTTCTTGGTGACTGCAAATCATCACTCTGAGCGTTAGTTATAAGCTATTAATTCATGGTGGGACAGTCTTGTCCCTACGCTGAATGGCTCCAGATTTTTGTCTTGAGCAAACAGCAGGCCGCAGAGAATTGTCTCAGTTCTTCTCTAAGTTTTTTCCCTCCACTATCCAGCATATCCTCTCATTCCTTGCTTGCTTTTCTAAGAGATTTGGACCAGAAGAGAATAGCACCTGCCCAGGATCCCCAAATCCCTGCCCCGAGGCCACACCTCCTGAGGGAGGCTCAGAACCTTCCACAGAGCTTTTCACTCCTTGCTCCATTTCCTTCAAAGCCAGCTTGCTTGAGATTTCCATATTTATGATTAAAAATTCTTCTGCAGAGTAGGAAGCCGTGTCTACAACAACTACAAACAACAACCGCGAAGATGCTTTGCCTTTGTACAGCACTCTCAAGTTCCAGCAAACTCTATGTTCATTGATCCTCTCAGCAGGTGGGTACAGCCATCCCCACCTCACACTTGGGGAAGCTGAGACGGCACAGCCGGGCATACAGTATGGACCCCAAGCCAGCTCACTTATTTCTGAATCCATGATTCTTTCCACCACCCATGATGCTGGTAAACAGATAAGTTCTGGCTGGCAGATCTCGAAGGAGTGGCTCTGTCTTCCCCAGGTCTCTTATTCAGGCTGCCGTTGTGAAGGCCAGTGCCTGTTTTTTCCCCTAGTTAACATTCAGCTGCCAGCTCTCTGGAGTGGAATGTTAAGCTGCAGATGGGGGAGCAATCAGCACCCTGATTGCCTGACACAGCTGGAGGGGCCTTATGAATATTCCAGAGAGCAGGCACTGTGCCCAGCAGCCTGATTAACCACTGGGGCCTCCCCAGGGGCACCACCCCTTTCCTGCTGCACTTCACCCGGACTGCCTGCCACCTCCAGATCCAGGCCACAGGAAGAACAGGGCTAGAAACAGAGCTACCTGCTACCCCAACTGGCACCTGGCAGAAAGAGAAGAAACCCGGCCTAGATATCAAGAGTCTGGGTTCTCCCTATAACCCAGCCATTCTCAGTCCCAGCTGTACACCGGGTCTCTGGGGCTGGGATGGTGCATTCTCCTTCCCCATCACAGTAGTGTGGCCTGAGGAGCTTTTGAGGATCTAACATACCTGCTCTGTTTGAATCTCACCTCAAGTTCTATGATGAAAGCATACTTATTCTCCTCGTTTTACAGATAAAGAAACAGAGGCTCAGAAAAGTCAAGTAACTCCTTTAAGACTGCACAGCCCAGAAGTAGCAGAGTCAGAATTTAGCCCAGGGCTCTCCCAGTCATGTGCCTGCCCACCTTACAGAGGATTAGAGGGAAGCATTTCTATAAATGTGCCTTGTATTACTATTACTGCCATTTGGATGTCTTAGGGGATTTCCTTGAACATTAATTCAACCAACACTTTATTACACCTCTCTGATGAGCTGACACCCCATGTGTCCATCTCTTTTGGAAGCCGAGAGAGTAGATGTTTCCAAACTCCATACAAGTGCAGCAGATCTTGGGGAAGCTTACTCTCTGAAGGAATGAAGCAACAATTCTAGTTGGCAAGGAGAGGCAGCGGTGGGGTCCTGGAGCAGCGGTCCAGACAAGATAGCATCACTCCAGCGGTCAGGAGGCAAAATTGGCCCACCGACCCACCCATTCATCTAACAGATGGGTATTGAATGCCTGCTAGGTTTCAGTCAGAGTTCCTGGACCGAAAAGGAAGCAGTAAACAAGACCAAGTCTTGACCACCTGGAGTTTGTAGTCCAATTGGCTACCTCTCTTGGACCGATAGCCCCCAACGGTGGGAAACTTGTCTGGTTTGCACAGGGGCTGGCTCACAGTAGATCCTCAGCCAAGGGGCCATTGGGCTGACCTATGGCCAAATCACAGAGGCAGGTGCCCATCTACTCTGAGATGGGGTCTCTTCTTTGCTGATCCTGGCAGCCCATCCCCACCAGATCCTAGGGAGAATGCAGCACCATACAGGGGCTGCCCAGACTGAAAGGGGCTGCATCCTCCCCTGAAAGCCCTTAGAACGATATTGCATGGCCCAGCTGGTCTTAACTCTGGAGCTGAATCTAGAAGTTGGTGGATCATTTAGCTCCATAGCTCACAGCATGTCTGAGGCCTAATATTAAAAGAAGGGTCAGGAGGAAAGGTGCCCAGCTCAGTACTGAGGACTGTAATAAAATAATATTTTGTTTGCTTACCCAAAGCCTTCGTTCCCATTCCAGATTTCTGTAACACCCCATCACTCCCCCACAATCAGCACTGAGCTCCTCAAACCTTCACTCCCCCAGGGAAAAAAAAAAAAATGCCTGAATCTTCATCACTGCTCTGCAGTGAGGTCTCCGCCTCTCCAAGGGAATTCAGAGAGCCTTTTCCAAATCCATTTTTCAGATCTTTCCTCAATCGTTCTTTGTTCTTCAAGCTGCCTTCCGCTTGGTGCAATTTGCATCTCAAAGCCCATGACAGCCTGAATGTACAGTAAGTGACTTTGGAAAAGGGAGGAGAATTGTGCTCTCAAAGAGAAAAGTCGCAACTTTATTTCATTTGTCTGAGGCTCGAGATTGACAGCTTGCTTTGTGTTTTTCCTTTTTTGGAAGAATGGCTGCTGATTTTTGAGGAAAGTGAAGGCGAGCCCTTCTGCAGAAATGGAAGTGTCGCTCTCTTATTTTATTACAAGGTTATGGGATGGGCGTTCTCTGGATTTGGAGTCCAGGGGGCCAGAGATGCAGCCTGGCTAGTGGGCATCATGGGAGGTCAAAGAATCCATCCCTCTCCCTTGGGCCTGGGTCTACAGCTGAGCTGTCTTCCTGGCTCCATTCCTCTCATTCCTTGCAGAGCCAGGGAGGCTGGAAATTATAGTAGCTGGTTCACTAGGACTCTGTGAAGTCAAGCCATGGGCCCTAACTCTGCCCAGAGGCATTGCCCTGGCCTCTGAAGCATCTGCCAGTCTGCTTGATCTGCTACCCATTTTCCTTCTAGGGCCTGGAGCCTCCCATACCTTTGGAAGTTGTAGCTCCACCCCTTAGCTGTGAAACCCTAGGCATCTAACATCTGTTTCTCAGTTTCCCTGTTTGTGAAATAATAATAGTGCATGTTTCTCAGGGTGCTGTGATGATTAAATAAGGTGCTGTAAAAAGCGCTTAGCACGTAGCCTGGCCCATAGTACGTGCTAGTGAACGGGAGCCATGGTGATGCCAAGGACTGTTACCCATCTCCAGGCCACCCCATCCTAGCAATAGCCTGTTAGCTTTGGTGGGATTTGGAGCCTGTGGCCAGCAAGTGTGAGCCTTTTCTTTGGCCTTTCTGCTACTGTTGTCTGACACAGTCCCTGAGTATGCCTAGCAGTGAGCTACCTCGAGGGGAAGGTACCCATAGGCAAGTCATTTGTGCCTAAAGGGGTACAGGGATGGTGGTGCAGGGTCTCCAGGGAGGCATGACTGAGGTGGCCATGCCAGGCTGGGTGCCTGGAGGTGGGGGATTCTAGGGAGGGTCCAGGGCTGCCATGGAGCCTGGTGGTGCCCCTCTCAAGCCAGCCTGCCTGTTTATCTGGAGTTGGACTGCCTGCCAGGGTTTAATGAGGGAAGGCATGTAAAGGTTTTACCACAGTGCCTGGCGTACAGCAAGTGCTCAACAAATCTGAGCTATATTTCTTCTATTATTAAAAGATCCAGGTTGGTGGGAGAAAACGGTGCTGGAATTGAGACGGAGGCTCCTTGGAGTCTAGCTGGCTCAGATGGAGGCACAGCCCCATTGAATGAGCATGAGCTCTGTGCTCTGAGCCAGGCTGAAGCCACACAGTCCTCACAGTCCATGCCTCTCGCCGGCCCTCCTCCCCAGTGCCCCAATCCCAGTCTTACATTGACACAATGCCAGAGTCAGAGGGGACCCCAGGGATCATAGATTCCAAGCACCTTGTTGTGCCCACGACAAGTCCTGATCCCAAAAAGGAGAAGTGTCTTATCCAAGGTTGCATGACATGCCTGGACACCCTCTGGCCCCCTTCCCCAGAATCCTTGCCCTCAGCCACTTCTCAGAGTCCACACTCACATCTCCTAAGGTGTCGATGATAACAATGGCTTTCCTTTACTAAGGGAATTTGCATTTGGTTAAGGTTAGGGTGAGATTTAAGGAGACCAAACTCTTGAGACCCAAAGGAATGTGTTGGTAATAGTGGAATTCCAGTCTGCAGGAGATCTGTCCACAAAGGGCGGCCATCCCCAAGCCCCTCAACAGGAGGCCAGGTAGAGACTTGCTGTTGTGTCTCATCTGAGCCTGTAGCTTTGGAAGCACCCTCATGTGTCAGTGACTCTCAGCACTTCAAGGAACAAAAATGATTTAGGGTGCAGGAGGGGTGTGGGGAGTGGAACTAAGGTTGCCTGGCTTGAAACAGAGCATCTCCCTGGGGGCAGTTGGGGCCCAGAGGCCTTGGCCAAGGCTCCTAACACTGGCCTTTCTCCTGGCAGCTTCCAGAACAATGGCTGCCTGTTTGCCCTGCCTGAGAAACTTCAGGCCTGATTTAGTCCTTAGGGCAGTTTCCATTTCCAGATGGCCTTCCTCATGTCCCTGACTGCCGCCCACCCCTCCCCCTCCACCTCGCCCCCCCCCCCCCCACCAACCCACTCCCATCCCAAGGCTCTTGACTTGATGGAGGGGTGTGGGAGGAAGAAGGGTTGGTCCCAGCATTCACAGCCTCACGTGTCAAGAGACAGCTCTGTGACATCAGCATCACATAGCACTTCTTGTCTCCCCCCTTTCCATTCCACTCAGCCAAGACCTTGATTTCAGTTGCTAAGCAACCTGTGCCTGAGTTTCCAAGTGGGTCGTCAGGTGAGCATGAGAGGTGGAAGGTATGGAGGGGTAGTGCTTAAAACTCTGCAATTTATAGATGGAGACACTGAGGCCCAGAGAGGGCAAGACACTTGGTCAAGGTTGCACAGCTAGTTAGTGCCCCATGTGTCAGATGATTGATCCTGGCAGCAAATGCTTCAGAACCATCCCATTTCCCACTCCTCCTTCCCCCACCAAGAGAAGCACCCAGACAACAGCAACACCTTAGAGACTTCCCGTGAGAGGCTTCCATCTACCTAGACAGGGGGGCAGTGTGCCCAGTGATTAGGGGTGCAGGGTCTGCATCAGCTGGCCTAGCTTTCAACCCTGACTCTACCATTTGCCAGCCATGTTCTTTGGGCAAGTTATCTAACTGATCTGTGCCTCAGTTTCCTTCACTGTAGAATGAGAGACATGCTAGTCCTAACCCCGAGGCTGTTCTGAGGATTCAGTGAGGTGTTACATAAAGCCTGGAAGGTGCCTGGCTCAGGGCAGACCTTTCAGTGCAAGTCTGCTGGTGTGATCCTGGCTTGCTGGGCTCTGATGCACCCTCCCCACCTAGGGTCCAGTCCCCCCGATCCCCAGTTTGCTCATTTATCTCATGAGAATTCTGCCTTAATGTTATGAGGTCACAGCTGGAGTACAAAAGTTTGCAAACTTTAGTTTTTAACACTGAATAATTTTATTCAAATAAAACAGATGAACTTTTGGGGGAGTCAGAGATAGATCCTTTTGGCAGTCTAGAAAAACCCATAGACCCCTTCACAGAATAAAGTTTTTAAGTATACAAAATAGGATTACAAAAGAAGCCAATTATATTGAAACACAGGCCAGGTACAGTGGCTCACACCTGTAATCCCAGCACTTTGGGAGGCCAAGGTGGAAGGATTGCTTGAGTGCAGGAGCTTGGGACCAACCTGGGCAACATAGCAAGACACCATCTCTACGAAATACAAAAAAATTAGCCAGGTGTGGTGGCGTATGCTAGTAGTCCCAGATACTCGGGAGGCTGAGGTTGGAGCATCACTTGAACCCGGGGAGGTTGAGGCTGCAGTGAGCTGTGCTCATGCCACTGCACTCTAGCTTGGGTGACAAAATGAGATCCTATCTCAAAAAAAAAAAAAAAAGGAAATACAGTTATCAAAATGTATACCAGAATTGTGCTGTAATAAGTGCTTTTCTATCAATGCATTACGCCCCATGATTGAGTGTAGGACACAGTAAAGACTCTAATTTCAAAGTCATGATGTGCATACATATTTTGAGTTAATAGTAGCAGAAGTTATCTGAAAATATCTGTGATACCTGTTGATGAACACATTATAGGTTCAAGTAATCCTATTGGGGTTTGCTGCCTACATTTATACACAAAGGAAATTTGAGGTTTCAGTTAGAGGCTAGTGAAAATATAGATGTAAGTTTTCTCCTACCCAGGCTCACAAACCTCCTAACAGGGTCTGTGGCCCCACTCAGATTAAAGACCTTGGAAATAAAATCAGAGGGAAATATTATTGTATAAAATCAGGACAGGCAGAACTGCTGTGGCTGAAAGTTGGTGGGGAGGGAGCAATGCAATAGACCTGAGCATCCTTCACTCCTGTGGGGCTCCCCAAACGCCTAAGCTTCACTGGCAGTTAGGAAACCTAGCTTCTCTGCCTGGTTCTTTGTAACCTTGGGTGAGTTCCTTTGCCTTTCTAGGCCTCAGTTTCCCCATCTGTAAAATGAGATGTTGGGCCCGTTGTCCTCCAAGGTCTTGCCAGCTCTGACATTCTGAAACTCTGTGCTTCTCCTCCCCTGGAGACAAAAACCCCAGAAGCTTGGGTCGGTAGGAGCCCTGGACCAGGGAGAGGGAACAGCTGGGGCCAGGCTGGCCAGCTCCCAATTGTTCAATGGAGGAGGAGGAGGGCGAGATGCATGGTGCTCTCCAAAGCGACAGCTGGGTGAGCCTGGCTGGGGGCCTCGTCCCCGCCTGCCATCTGTGCCTCCTTCCTGCCTTTGGCCAGCGGGGGGCCAGTGGGGGTTGTGGTTGGGGCCTAGGCCGGATAACAACCTGGGTAGAAGCGGGAGGGGCTGGCCAAGAAAATGCAGGGAAGAGCCTGGTTGCTCACTCTTGGGTGCTTAACTCTTTCCACCCACTCCCCACTTTTTCCCACCCTGATCTATAGAATTCTGGAAAGGAAGTGATACACAGCCCTAGGTCCACCCGAGCTGCTTAATGGCTCTGTGACCTTGGGCAAGTTACTTAACCTCTCTGAGCTTCATTCTTCTTTGTCCAGTAGACATCATTCCTAAGACCTACTCTTTGGGATTGGAACAAGGTGTAAATGAAACAGAGTAGATAAAGTACCCCAGCTCAGTGCTGACTCAGTGCCATGGGCCTGTCCAAAGAGAGCTTATACCTGGGACTGTGAAATGCTCCCGCTGATCAGAATGCAACATGGAGGCCTGATGAGCCCCTGTGCAGTGTTTGTGAAGTGCTGTCGCTGTCCCCAGGCACAGGCGGCTTTGCAGCCAGCTTTCTCTCCTACACACCTTTGCCCCGGCTGTTCCTCCCTCTGGATTGCCCTCGCCCACCAATATCCACATGCATACAACTCTACCCACTTAGAATAACTTATCTATTTATAAATAAGTACTTATATTTAGGCAAAACCTTCGTGCAGTTGGACAGTTTAAACTTCAGAAGCAAAGGACCTGCAGTGGACGGTCTGCCTCTCAATCCTAGCTTCCAGTCACTCAGTTCCTCCAGTAGGAGGGAATTGCTGTTAGCAGTTACTGGAGTGTCTTTCCCAAAATTATTTATATGTACATACTTAAACCTGGAAGAGTGTGAGGGATAAGGGCGCTGACCCCTGCACCATTGAAAATCCACATATAACTTTCAACTCCCCCAAAACTTAACTCTGCTGACCAGAAGCCTTACCAATAACATAAACAGTCAATTAACACGTATCTTACATGTTATATGTGTATATACTAAATTCTCACAATAAGTCAGAGAAAATGTTATTAAGGAAACTGACTGGACACAGTGGCTCGTGCCTATAATCCCAGCACATTGGGAGGCCCAGGCAGGAAGATCACTTGAGGCCAAGAGTTCGAGACCAGCCCAGGCAACACAGTAAGAGCCCCTCTCTAAAAAAAATTTTTTTAATTAAATTTTTAAAAAGAAAACCATAAGGAAGAGAAAATATATTTACTATTCATTAAGTGGAAGTGAATCATTATAAAAGTCTATCCTCGGCCAGACATGGTGGCTCATTCCTGTAATCCCAGCACTTTGGGAGGCCAAGGCGGACAGATCACCTGAAGTCAAGTGTTCAAGACCAGCCTGACCAACATGGCGAAACCCCGTCTCTACTAAAAATACAAAAATTAGCCAGGTGTGGTGGTGCACGCCTGTAGTCTCAGCTACTCAGAAAGCTGAGGCAGGAGAATCACTCGAACCCGGGAGGTGGAGGTTGCAGTGAGCCAAGGCCTGGGTGACAGAGCGAGACTGTGTTTCAAAAAACAAAAAAAAGTCTATCCTCATCTTCATGCTGAGTAGGCTGAAGGGGAGGAGGAAGAAGAGGGGTTGGCATTGCTGTCAGAGGTGGAAGTGGTGGTGGAGGTGGAAGGGAAGACAAGAGAGGCAGGCAGGCACCCTCAGTGTAACTTTACAGAAATATATCGTAATTTCTGTCTGGCTTTTTCATTTCTCTAAAAATGTTTCTATATGGTACCAATTCTCCTTTGACCATGTGCCTGTATCATGGGAGGGTTCATGTCATAAAAGAACTCAAGAGCAGTCTTGAATAATTGGACCCTTCTGCCAGATTGTCTAATGTCATTTGTTTGCTGGTGCTGCTTCTTCTATGTCTTCTTCCTCATTGTCTGGCATTGCTTCAGAAGCACTCATCTCCATCAAGTTGTCTTCTGTTCATTCCTCTAGTGTGATGTCTGTTAGCTCTTGAGCTTCTTCAAGATTCATATCTTTTTTTTGGCAGGCTCTTGCTCTGTTGCCCTGGCTGGAGTGCAGTGGCATGATCATGGCTCACTGTAGCCTCAACGTCCTGGGCTCAAGTGATGCTCTCACCTCAGCCTCCCAAGTAGCTGGGACTTCAGGTGTGCACCACCACGCCTGGCTAATTTTTTTATTTTTTGTAGAGATGGGGTTTCACCATGTTGTCCAGGCTGGTCTTGAACTCCTAGGTTCAAGCAATCCACCCATCTTGGCTTCCCAAAGTGTTGGGATTACAGGTATGAGCCACTGCACCCAGCCAAGATTCATATTTTGAACCCTTCACTCCTACACACCTTTTTTACATATCCACAATCTCTTTCATTATTTCCTTGAATGGCTCTGTGGTAAATCCGGTGAGGTCATGCACAACATCTGGACACCGTTTTCTCCAGTGGGAATTTATTGCCTCAGGCTTGATGGCTTTCACAGCTTTTTCTGTAACAATGATGGTATCTTCAACTATGTAATCCTTCCAGATTTTCATGTTGTTCTCTCTATAGAGGTTCTCTTTCTTAGTGTTGACAATCTTTTCCATACAGTACCATGTGTAATGTGTAATGAGTCTTTTTTTTTTTTTCTGTTTTTTGAGACAGAGTTTTGCTGTCGCCCAGGCTGGAGTGCATTGGAGTGATCTCAGCTCACTGCAACCTCCATCTCCTGGGTTCAAGTGATTCTCCTGCCTCAACCTCCCCAGTAGCTGGGATTACAGGTGCCCGCCACCATGCCCAGCTAATTTTTGTATTTTTAGTAGAGACGGGGTTTCACCATGTTGGCCAGGCTGGTCTCGAACTCCTGTCCTCAAGTGATCCACCCACCTCGGCCTCCCAAAGTGCTGGGATTACAGGCGTGAGCCACCGCATCTGGTCAGTACCATGTGTAATAAGTCTTAGGAGTTCTTATGATTTCCTGATCTAGAGGCTGAATTAGAAACATTGTGTTTAGGAGCAAGTTGAACTCATGGGGTTCTGGGTGGCCAGGGATATTGTCCAATATCAAAAGAACTTTAAAAGGCAGTTTTTCAGGGACAAAACATTCAACCAATCCAGAAAAAGTGTTCTGGTTATCCAGGCCTTCTTGTACAAAGACTACCAGCTGGTGTTAATCTTTTCCCTTCAAGACTTGGGAGTTAGCAGCTTTACAGATAAGGGTAGTCCTGATCATAAACCTGACTACATTTGCACAAAACAGTAGAGTTAGCCTACCCCTTTCTGCCTTAAATCCTGATGCTTGTTTCTTTTCCTCACTAACAAGTGTTCTTAGTGGCATATTTTTCCAGAACAGGGCACTTTCGTCTGCATTAAAAACCTGTTCAGGGCCTGGCGTGGTAGCTCACACCTGTAATCCTAGCACTTTGGGAGGCCAAGGCAAGTGGGTCTCTTGAAGTCAGGAGTTCAAGACCAGCCTAGCCAGCATGGCAAAACCCCATCTCTACTAAAAATACAAAAATTAGCCAGGTGTGATGGCGTGCACCTGTAATCCCAGGTACTCAGGAGGCTGAAGCAGGAGAATCACTTGAACCCAAGTGGTGGAGGTTTCAGTGAGCTGAGATCATGCCATTGCACTCCAGCCTGGGTGACAGAGTAAGACCCTGTCTCAATAAATAAATAAATAAATAAATTAATTAATTAATTAATAAAAATCTGTTTAGGCAGATGTCCTTTCTCTTCAGTGATTTTCTTAATGGCTTCTAGGAACTCATCTGCTGCTTCCTGGTTGGCAGAAGCTGCTTTTCCTGTTATCATGACATTTTTTGAGCCAATTTTCTTTCAAAATGATCAAACCACCCTTTGCTGATGTTAAATTATCTGACTTTAGATCGTTCAACTTCCTTTTGCTTTGTTTTCATATAATGATTTCACCTTTTCCGGAATCATATTAGAATCTATAGGTTATACCTTTCTTATAGTAATCCTGCACCCACATAAAAGCTGTATTTTCACAATGAGATAAGGTATTTTGAAAAGTGCAGGGTTTTCATGCCTGCTGGCATAACTCAGGAATAACTTCATGAATTTCCTTTTATTTTTTTACAATAGTCCTTAAGCTGGATTCATTTATCTTGAAATGAGGTCTGCAGTTGTCATTCAAGGTTTACACTATTGCACTAAACATGACGAAAAATACATCAAGAACCTCAAGAGATCACTTTGTATTGCCATATGCAATTTATTGGAGAGATGAATTGAATCATACACATGGAGATGATTAGCCTCACATGCACTTTAAGCAGATACTTGCAACACTTGAGCTTCCTGCAATAACAACAAGAGCAGGCTACAAAATTATTACAGTAGTACAGTAGATGCCACAATTTGGTGCAGTTATGACTTAATACTGTGTCATTAACATTTGTTTACATTTCTCTCAACTGCGAATGACACCATGTATGATCTGAAAGTGTGTGTATGTTTTGATAAATTTCAGCTTCTTATAATAGATTTGTATATATTTTATGCCAGTAAATGATAAGATAGACTAGTATCTACAGATATTCTATGCATTTATGACATACCTTTTTCTTAATTTTTTTTTCTAAACAGGCTAACACAGGACTTTTTCTTAAATTTTTTAAAATATTTCTAGGCTACCTGGTTTATCGTGAGCTTTTTCAAATTGTTGCTAAACTCAAAAAGAATTCCAATTTATTGAAAAAAAATCTGTGGATAAATGGACCCAAACAATTCAAACCTGTGTTGTTCAGAGGTCAATCTTTTTTACACGAAGATCACCAACTACCTACATTGTTCTCTCTACATCTTGCTTTTTTACATATAATTATATATCTTGGAGATCTTTCCACATCAAATATAGAAAGAGTTTCCTTGCTCATTTTTATAGCTACACAGTATTCCATTGTTTGGATGGTCATCATTTGTCCAGCCACATTTTGCCTATTGATAAGTATTTCCATTGTTTCTTAAGTTTCACTATCATAGACAGTGCTGTAGAGAATAACTGTGGACACGCTTTGTTTCATGTGCATGCAGGTATGTCTGTAGAATAAATCCCTAGAATTTAAATGGATAGTTGAAGAGGTACGTGCTTTCTTCCAGGAAACACACACACATACACGCGCACACACACGCGGAAGAATTTCCTCCTGACATTGTAGTAGGCAGTTTTCTTAACAGGACACAGAAAGCAACAGCTATAAAACAATCAATAAATTGAACTTAATCAAAATTAAAAACTTTTGCTCATCAAAAGATTCATTAACAAAGTGAAAAGGCAAGCCACAGACAGAGGAGCAATATTTGCATTGCATATATCTGACAAGGGATTAGTATTCATAATATGTGACTGGATTTAAAAATGAGAAAAGAAAGTGGACAAGACTTGAATAAGCATTGCATGAAAGTGGATATCCAAATAGCCAATAGGCCTGTGAAAAGGTACTACTTTCTCAGAGTAGTTTCAATTAGCATTTTTATTAAGACAGAAGTTGAAATCTCTTTATGTGTTAAGACCTACTTGCATTTATTTTTGTGTGAATTGTTTATATGCTTTGTTCATCATTACTCACCAGGAAGATGAAAATTAAAACCATGAGTTACTACTGTAGATCCACCAGAAAGGCCAAAATTTAGAAAGCTGATAATATCAAGTGTTGATGAGGATGAGGAGCAGCTGGAACTCTCATACTACACTGCTGGGAGTGTACAGTGTTACAGCCACTTTGGAAAACTGGATGACAGAAGTATTCTACATTTTGATCATGGTGGTGGGTTTATGAATGTACATGTGCAAAAATTCAATGAGCCTTACAGCTAAGATCTCTGTAATTTTTTTTTTTGGATACAAGTATATCTTGGTTAAAAGTTTCAGAGTTGGGGGAAAGGTGTGTGCTTCTGAAATGTTGACAAAATTGCTTTCTGTTGAGATTGCAATAATTTATATTTGAACCAGCAAAGTGTAAGTGTGCCTGTTCATTTAACCTCTTAAAAACTGAGAGTTATTGGCGGGGCGTGGTGGCTCACGCTTGTAATCCCAGCACTTTGGGAGGCCAAGACAGGCGGATCACGAGGTCAGGAGATCGAGCCCATCCTGGCTAACACAGTGAAACTCCATCTCTACTAAAAATACAAAAAATTAGCCAGCCATGGTGGCGGGCACCTGTAGTTCCAGCTACTTGGGAGGCTGAGGCAGGAGAATGGCGTGAACCCGGGAGGCAGATCTTGCAGTGAGCCAAGATTGTGCCACTGTACTCCAGCCTGAGGGACAGAGCGAGACTCCGTCTCAAAACAAAAAACAAAAAACAAAAAAACCTGAGTGTTATCATATGTTTTAATTTTTTGCCAAGCTGATGAGTGGGAAACTTTGTCAGAGTAGTTTCAATTAACATTTTTATTAAAAATGAGGTTGAAAATATCTTCGTATGCTTACAGTCTATTTGCATTTCCTTTTTGTGTGAATTGTCTGTCCATATTCTTCACCTATTTTTTATAGGGTCTTTGATTAATTTCTTATTGATGGAAGAAGTCCTTTATATGTTAGGGAAATGAGCCTTTTGGAATATGAGTTGCAAGTATACGTTTCAAATGGTACTTTTTGCAGTGCAGATTTATTTGTTTACATTTCAAGTATTTAAGTTTACCAGTCTTTTCTTTTATGGCTTCTGGATCTTGGGCCATAGTTAGAAAGGCTTTCTCTGAGATTATAAAGAAGTAACCTTTTTACTAGGCCTTTCACTACTTTTAGAATTTCATTCTTATATTTAAATCTTTGGTGCATTTTGAACTTATCTTGGTGTAAAGAATGAGGTATAGATTAACTTTTTTTCCCCCAGGTATCTATCCAGTTGAAATAATTCCAGGTAATGAGTAATCCATTCTTTCCCCTACTGATTTGAGATTCAGGCTTTGCTGCATTCTACATTTCTGAATGTATTTGGGTTTATTTTACAGACTGTCCATTATTTTCTACTTAATAGTCTTGTTATTCATGTACCAGTACCACAATGCTGTGTTACTAAGACTTCATAATATGTTTTAATATCAACAGGGATAGTCACCACTCATTGTGGTCTTTTCTCAAACGTAGTTGGCTCTTCTAGCTTATATATTTTAATATATAATTTTAGGATCTGCTTATATAGATAGGAAATATTGATATTTTATTGGGATTATGTTAAATTGATAAATTAAAGAGAATGTCAACCTTATGATGTTGAGTCTAAATATCCATGATCATAGTTTACTTTTTCTAGTCCTTTGTGTCCTTTTGTGGTGTATTAAAAGTTTCTTCACATAGCTCTTATTCATTTCTTGTTACACGTATTTACCTTTTTTATTGTATTGTATATCCTTTTAAAATTATATTTGCTAATTGATGATTGTATACTAGAAAGCCATAAGTTTCTGTATGTTAATATTTTGCCATGTTACTAAATTCACAAATAGCTTATACTAATTTTCAGTGGTTTCTCTTGAGGTTTCTAGGGATACTATTTCATCATTTGCAAGTAGTGATAATTCTCCTCTTCATTTATAACTTTTATACCTCTGGTATATCTTTCTTTTTCTAATTGCATTGGCAGGTCCTGCAGGAAAATGTTAAATTATAGCAACCTCTTGTTCCTAACTTTGATGGAAATGCATCAGGTATTTACCTATTACATATTTTGGGTTGAGAAATAAAGATTTTCCCCCCAGCATTTTATTATTAAACTTTCAAACATACTGCAAAGTTTAAATCATTTAGCAGTGAACACCACCTAGATTAATGGTATTAACAGCTTGCTGTACATCTCAAAGCTCAGTGTCCTATTTGTTTGAGGTAGAGAAGAGGCTCAAACAGATAATTCTTTGGGAACATTCTGGGTAGCGGACATAAAACCTGGCACATGGCAAGTCATCAGATGATGCTCAGATATGCAAATACTGAAAGTGAGGCCCCAGGCAGCTAGTTCCCTTTCCAAGGTGTCATGAGGTGTCAGAAGTAGGGAAGAGCCCAGATTTAGGACATAAGGTGGGTAGGGGATTCTCAGATGAGAGGAGGCAAAGGATGAAGGCCTCCCCCAGTCCCCAGTGTTCTGAACTCCACAGGACCCAGGGAGTGGGTGAGTGGCCTTCCAGGACACCATTCTTTCCTGACAGCTGGCGGGAATTTCCTTTCTCTTTCTTTCTGTCTACTACTCCTTCCCCGCTGGCTCCTCCTGGCAGAGCCCCAGACAAAGAAAGAGAAGTGGCCTGAGCAGGTGCTTCCCTCCTCCCCTGAATGGGCTCTTCCTGGAGAGCTGGGGTGGAGAAAGCAGGGCTGTGGGCACTGGGGGTTGGGGTGTTGTGTTGGGGGATGGGCAGGGAAGGGGCCAAGGGAGTTTTGTGCCTCTCTAAACCCATGTGCTGGACAGGGCCTTGATGTTGTCCTTTCTTATCTACACTATTGCAATCACTGCATTGAGTCCCCAGAAATGATAAAAATACACAGTTTTGTAGTCAGGCAGATTTGGGTTCAGTGAGATCAGCATGTTCAGGGTGGTATGGCCGTAGACCAGCCCAAATCTAGGCATTGCCAGAAACCTGCCGCATGCCCTTGGGTGAGATTTGGCTCTGGGCTCTTTCCTGGGCAGTGAGAGGATCTGTGGCTCAGCTGCAGCACAGGTGAGGAGCAAAGAAGACCCTCGACAAACAGGCCCTAGGCTTCCCTCTCCCCAGGCTCCCCGATCCTGATCTCCCTTCACTCTCATGCTCCCCAACCCCTACTCTAAAAACCCCTAAGGCCTCCCTTTCTGGATGAAGTCCTGCCCCACCCTGGCTCCATGGCTTGGCCCACTCTGCCCCTTCCTGACTCACCTGCCCTCACCTGCCCTCACCAGACCTTGAGCCAGCCCCGGTCTCTCCCACCTGCCTGCCCTTCTTCATGCTCCTCTCTGCACAGCTCAGGGCACTGCCTCCAGGAAGCCGCCTGGAGCCATCCAGCTTCTTCCTCTGCTCCGCCAACAGACTCTCCGCTTCCTGCCATGTCCCTGCCATGTTTGAGGCAGGGGTATCGTGGTCTGTTTTCACACCTGTTCCTGCTTCTAGGCGATGGGCTCCTTGAGGCTGGGAAACACACCCATTCGTTTTTCCATTCCCAACAGCCAGAGTTCAGCCCAAATACTGGACAGGGATCTTTTCGGACAGAGAAATCTTTTGAGGCCCAGGGTGCTGATGAGTCTTGGCCAAAGCCCCACATCTGCCTGACGGCAAAGCTTTGGATTTAAAACCCTCCGTGAGGAGTGGGATGGGTGAGGCCCTGTGGATAAGCCAGGTTTGCACTGGGCCTCTCTAATCACTACCTCCCCCTCCTCAGCCTCAGTTTCCCCATCTGTTTTGGGAAATTAGTTCCCCAGCTAATTTTGTATTTTTAGTAGAGATGGGGTTTCTCCACGTTGGTCAGGCTAGTCTCGAACTCCTGACCTCAGGTGATCTACCGGAGGTAGATGGGAGAGTGCACTGAAGATGGGCGGGGGGATGTGGAGGAATGCAGAAAGAGCTAGTTCTATGTTTTAGTGGAGGGAGTGCTGGAAAGGAAAGAGACTTCAGACCAGTTACTTCCATCTCTGGAAATAGAATATGGGGCAGTGAAGACCATGGGCTTCGGGACCTGGAGTCCTGACCCAGCCATTTTCTAGATGAGTTATTACTCCCGAAAGCCTTGGATTTCTTATTTATAAACGAGAGATAATAAATCCCACCTGGCAGGGTTGTCATGATGACAGTAATCACCCACACCTGTTGAACACGTACAACAGGCCAGGGACTGTTCTAAGCTCTTGAGACGCCTGGTGCCACTGAATACTCAGCAACCTTGCAGATGAGGAAACAGGTATAGCTTATACAAAGTCACACAGCTGGGAAGTGATGGAACTGGAATAAAATAGAGTGATGCTGGCTAAGAGTTTAGCACCGTGCCTGACACACAGTGAGCCTCGGTCAGTGAGAGGGCCTAGGTCATCTGCCCCACAACGTGTTCACACTTGCAACCTGCAGGCATGGCCCAGGGCCGGGGAGGGGGGGGCGCTACAGGGGATCCAAGAACCTTCTGGATCATGCAGACAACACAGACAAGGTCCCTGTTCTCAGGAGTTGTGTGAGCCAGTCAGGAGACAAACAATGAACAAGGGCGCAAACAGTCGTTAAGATTACATCAGACAGTGATGGGTGCTGTGAAGAAATCCAACACAGTGATGCCGTAGAGACTTGTGATGGATATGTTAGGTAAGACAGTCCGAAGGACCTCTCTGCAAACTTGAATGGGAAGGAGCCAGTCAAGTAAAGAGCATGCGGAAGAGTAGTGCCCTAGAAAGAGAGAATAGCATGTGCTGAGGCCCAGGGTGGGGAGCCCCAGGGTGGGAAGCCAATGGTAGTCAGGGGCTGGGCTACCCAGAACCTTGGAGACCACGCCAGTTTGGATTTTCTTCTAGATGCTGTGGGAAGCCATTGGAGGGTTTCAAGCTCAAGGTTAGCTCTCACTTGAGCTAAACAAAGAAATATGATAACAACACACCCCATAGAAAGCCAAAGACAGGCCGAGCGCGGTGGCTCACACCTGTAATCCCAGCACTTTGGGAGGCCGAGGTGGGTAGATCACCTGAGGTCAGGAGTTCGAGACTAGCCTGACCAACGTGGAGAAACCCCATCTCTACTAAAAATACAAAATTAGCTGGGCGTGGTGGCATGTGCCTGTAATCCCAACTACTCGGGAGGCTGAAGCAGCAGAATTGCTTGAACCTGGGAGGCAGAGGTTGCGGTGAGCCAAGACCGCACCACTGCACTCCTCCAACAGAAAGAAAGAGAGAGAGAGAGAGAGAGAAAGAAGGAAGGAAGGAAAGAAGGAAGGAAGGAAGGAGGGAAGGAAGGAAAGAGAAAGGAAAGAAGAAAGAAAAAGAAAAGAAAGGAAGAAAAGAAAAGAAAGAAAGGAAGAAAGCAAGCAAGCAAGCCGGAGACAGGACTCGGCGTTGAGAAGCAGGGAGCCCTGTTCACGCCCAGACCATGGCCTGTTCACTGTGCTGAGGTGAAGGCGACTTGGAGCCTTTATCTCTCAGGACACAACTGGGTGTGTGAAATCCACACGGGCATCTTGGCACCTCTGCAGTTGGGCAGATTCCCTAAAGGGAACAGGGAATCTTGCTGGCCAGGGCAAAGGTGGGAAGTGGCTGTGAAGAGTGTGGTCAGTTTTCCAGCCTGGTGAGTGGGATGTGTTCTCTGACTGAAATTGCAGTATGCTTTGCGTGAATGCATGAGTGGGCCAGGGCTAGGACAGCCAGGAAGAGCAATCTATTCCCGGGACTGACCTTGACTTTTGGCCTCACTTTCGTTGAGCTCAATGGGCAATGCTGGCTCTGAGTTAGCTGTGAGTTTCAGGAAAAAAAAATTCAACTTTCTAAAAATATCAATCCAAGGGTGGGTTTTGGGCTCAACAAAGAAACCCCTGACAGTTTCCTGCTAATAAAATAAGTATATTTTTCTTGGAAAAATAAACCAAATAAGAAAAAATAAATAAGGCTGGGTGTGGTGGCTCATGACTATAATCCCAGCACTTCAGGAGGCCAAGGTGGGTGGATCACTTGAGGTCAGGACTTCGAGACCAGCCTGGCCAACATGGTGAAACCCTATCTCTACTAAAAATACAAAAATTAGCCAGGCATGATGGCGCACGCCTGTAATCCCAGCTACTCAGGAGGCTGAGGCAAGAGAATTGCTTGAACCTAGGATACAGAGGTTGCAGTGAGCCAAGATCATGCCACTGCACTCTAGCCTGGGTGACAGAGCAAGACTCTGTCTCAGAAAAAAAAAGTGGGGGAAAAAAAGAAAGAAACATTTAAAAATTTTTGAAAAATTATGTATAGATAACCAACTAGTAGAGGTCTGGATCAGAATCAAGATGGCAAAGCAGAAGTACTTAGTGGTTTGTTTTGTTTTGAGACAGGATCTGGCTTTGTTGCCCAGGCTGGAGTGCAGTGGCGTGATATTAGCTCACTGCAACCTCCACCCGCTGGGTTTAAGCTATCCTACCACCTCAGCCTCCCAAGTAGCTGGGACTTCAGGTGTGCACCACTAAGCCTGGTTAATTTTTTTATTTTTTTTGGTAGAGACAGGGTTTCACTGTGTTGTCTAGGCTGATCTCTTGAACTCCTGGGCTCAAGTGATCCTCCTGCCTCAGCCTCTCAAAGTGCTGGGATTACAGGCATGAGCCATCGCGCCCAGCCAGCAACAATATTTAGAATCATTAGTTTCTGTAGATGGATCAGAAGTGAAAAGGGGCAATGAATGTGATAAGGAACTAATACACAGAATTAATATCCTTGATATACAAAGAGCTCTTATAAATTATTAAGAAAAAGATAAACACCAATACACCATTAGGAAATAATTGAGGGCCTCATAGAATCAGAAGATTCACAAGCAAATAAATGCAAATATCTGCTAAGCAAATGAAGATATAAGCAACCTTACAAGGCATCAAAGACTTGCAAAGGAAAACAATGAGATATTTTTCATCTGAAGATAAGCAGATAAAAATATTATAATATTGGGTGCTGTCAGGGTTATAGGGAAATGGCCATTCTCTTGAGTTGCTGACGGGAGTGTAAATTAGTACAACCATTGTGAAAGGCATCTTAAAATTCGTAACAAAAGCATTTTTTTAAAGTGCAGATCTATTACCTAGCATTTTCACTTACAATAATTTATCTTTTTAAAAATTCGCGTGTGAAAGAATTCAGCTACAATGTTTGCCTCAGCCTTTTTAGAGTATTGGAAATTATAAAGCAGTTATGGATCCAAAAGTAGGGAATTGCATAATGTATTGTAGTACAGCCACACTGTGAAATACAACGCAGCCATGAAAATCATGCTGTTCAAGAATGTTCAATGGCACAGGAAGAGGAACCACAACCACTCTCTCCAGCTGGGCATAAAATGGAGCTGATACTCACCACGACATAATAGGAATTATTCTTCATCTGTATTTCCCAATTTTTCTGTTTTTTTTTTTTTTTCCTACTTTCTTAAAAAGTGAAGAGGAATCTTCTGGAATGTCAGGGACTGTGCCCACAGTTTGAGACCGAGGAAAATTGGCTCAACATCCCTGTTGGCTGTAGACCCACATATGAGCCAAAGCCTCACCCACATGGCTTACCTGCCTCAGTTTCCCATATCAAAATCTGAGATGATAATGCCTGTTCTGCCTCCCTCACAACAAATAGAAAATATAGCTGTGTTAGTTTTCTATTGTTGCATAACAAATTACCCCAAAATGTGGCTGGGTAGTTCTGGTTCAGCGTCTCATTTGGTTGCATTAAAGCTGTCGGCCAGGGCTGCAGTCATCTGAAGGCTCGATTGGGGAACATACGCTTCCAAGCTCATTCTTGTAGCTATTGGCAGGAGGCCTCACTTCCTTGCAGGCTGTTGGCCAGAGACCTCAGTCCTTCACCACCTGGTCTCTCCATAGGCTAAGTGTTCTCACTCATGGCAGCTGGCCTCCTCTGAGTGGTGATCCAGGTGAGAGCAAGAGAGCCCAGGCAGAAACTGGAATCTTGTGTAACCCTGGCCACATTCTATTAGTAACACAGACCAACCCTGGTGCAATATGGGAGGGGACTACACAAGGCATGTATACTAGGAGGTGAGATTACAGGGGACCATCCCAGGGTTAAAGTGCTTAACAGGGAAAGGTGTGTTCTAAGGGGCAGTCAGGGGCTATCCATAAGCTCCCAAAGTTCTGACTGTGCCCAGCTTTTTTGGAAGCCCTTGAGAGCATGATGGGGCCCACAGGAATAGTGAACCGGGGTGAAAAGATCCCACTCCACTTGTTTGCTGAGTGCAGCATGGGAAAGATTTATATCTAAAGTAACAGCAACTATCCCTGAGCAACTTGGTAATCGGGAGGTGTGTGTGTGTGTGTGTGTGTGTGTGTACACTTTTTTGGTGTTTTTCAAGTCATCTTCTTTGAGTATGCATAATTTTCTGGTTTTTAAAAATTTTTTGAGACAGAATCTCACTCTGTCGCCCAGGCTGGGGTGCAGTGGTACAATCATAGCTCACTGCAGCCTCAGTCTCCTGGAATCAAGTGATCCTCCCACCTCAGCCTCCCAAAGTGCTGGGATTACAGGCATGAGCCAAGTACATAGAATGTTTGTATAACAGCCGGGACATAGATGTGCACCACCATGCCTGGCTAATTTTTGTGTGTGTACAGATGGGGTCTCACTATGTTGCCCAGGCTGATCTTGAACTCCTGGACTCTAGCAATTCTCTTATCTCGGCCTTCCAAAGTGCTGGGATTACAGACGTGAGCCAAGTATAATACATATCATTTTTGAAGTTAAAACAGAAATGTCTGAGGACAGTGAATTCATCTGACTCTCAAAAGAGACTGCAAGTGATACAGTGGCCCAGCTTTGGAAGTGAAGAAATGGTGCCTCTAGAACCAGGAAGAATCCTGTTCTGGGATGGAGTGGCCTAGGGAGAGGTGGAGAGGGAGGAGATACATCAGGCAGCAAACCAGGCCCCTTAGGTTATGAGGCAGGGACCTGCCACCCCATGAGCCTGCCCCTCCCCACCCCCACCAAGTGGCCAGGGACTGCAAGTGGGATGTGAGAGCCACATAATGTGAGCTCGGCGACCTTAGAGCAGCCCCTCACATCACAGTTTGGATCAGATGCGCCTAATGGGGGGTACCAGGGTGTGGGGTATGGGTTGAAGATGAGATCAGGTGCAGGTGGATGTGAGGACATAGCAGGCAGGAGAACCCACACCCCCAGGGAAAGGGTCTACAAACAAGTTGTAGCTTACAGGGGTGGTGAATGGGGGCCACTGTGAGTGCTGGAAACCTAAGCCGGTAGGTGGGTGGTGGAAGTGCAGAGTCTGCCCTCTTCTGCCCTTCAGCAGTAACTGAAAGGGGTGTCATTTGGAATGTCAGAGTTGGAAGGAGCCTCAGAATTGATTGGCATCCATCAATCTCTTAAAGATGAGAAAGAAAGAGGAGGTCGGGCACAATGGCTCACGTCTATGATACCAGCATTTTGGAAGGCTGAGGTGGGAGGATTGCTTGAGCCCAGGAGTTCCAAACCAGCCTGGGCAACCCTGTCTCTACAAATGAAAAAAATTAAAAAATTAGCCAAGCATGCCTGAGTCCCGGCTACTTGGGAGGCTGAGGTAGGAGAATTGCTTGAGACTGGACAGTCAAGGCTGCAGTAAACTATGATCATGCCACTGTACTCTGGCCTGGGCACACAGAGTGAGACACTGTCTCAATAAAATAAAATTTTCTTAAAAAAGGAAAGTGTCTTGGCCGGGCTCCGTGGCACATGCCTGTAATCCCAGCCCTTTAGGAGGCCAAGGCAGGCGAATCACTTAAGGTCAGGAGTTCGAGACCAGCTGGCCAACATGGTGAAACCCCGTTTCTACTAAAAATACAAAAATTAGCCAGGCGTGGTGGCATGCGCCTGTAATCCCAGCTACTCAGGAGGCTGAGGCAGGAGAATCACCTGAACGGGGGAGGCAGAGTTTGCAGTGAGCCGAGATGGCGCCACTGCACTCCAGCCTGGGCAATAGAGCGAGACTCCGTCTAAAAAAAAAAAAAAAAAAAAAAAAAGGACAGTGTCCCGCTAAGACCCACAGCACCGTGGGTGACCAACTAGGAAAGGGACTCCAGTTCCCAAGAGCTGACAAATAAAAGAAGGGTTGACTTTTTCGGTGGACCCAGAAGCAGCAGTAGGAGCTTATGGCAAAAGTTAGAAGGAGGCGGATTTTCATCTCATTATGAAGAATTTTCTAAGTGATGAGCACAGTTGTGAGCTGGGGTTGACTGGGAGCGGGAGAGAGGCTGCGTGTGTGTCTCGGGTCCTGGTCGGCTCAGTTCCCTCCCACACAGTCTAAGAGCTTGGATGTGGCTGAGAGTAGCGCAGCCACCGCCCTCTGCTGGTGGAATGCTGGTAGCACAGCTTTCCTGCTTGGCCACGATGCTGCCCTCTGGCTAGGCGAGGCTTTCCAGAGAAGAAGCAACCCTTTGGGGTCTGAGAGCTCCCTGCTGGGGCCTTCGGGACGGTGGGTAGTATATATTCTCTGCACACATGTGCCCGGAAGACAGACGAGGCCATCAGAATGCCCGCCAGTGTCTGTAACTCGGGAGTGAAGCCAGCGAATGCCCCAGGTGATTGTGTGCCCTGGGTCTTCAGGTGACCCTGCTGCCCCTTCCTGTGAGCAAGGTCTCCAGAACTGACAGGCGGGATGGGGCACTGGCCTGGGTGTCTGCAAACCCGGGTGTGGCCTGGCACAGCCATCACCCTCTTACTCACTGGGTGACCTCAAGCAAGTGCCCTCCCCAAACTGCACTTGCACTGGCGGTGGGGTGGAAGAGTAGGGGCCCTGACCGCCAGAGAAAGGCTCGTGGGCAGTGGCTTCTCCGTGGAGCACACGCGAAGAACATCAAACTCAGCAGTGCTCCATGACCTCACCAGGCAGGGTTGGAGTAAGAGTTTTTTGCCCTGATCCCAACTACCTTATTCCCTCTTTCTCCCTCCAGCCTTTCCACCGGTGCCCTCATGCTCTTTTCCCTCAGACCTGCCTTCAGGAATGTTCTCAAAGCTTATTCAGAATGAGTCAACAGTGACCAATATTATCTCCCACTACACTCTCTTTAGGGGTATTTTTATTTTATTTTGAGAGCAGCGAGGTGGAGCACGAAAGGAATGAATCCCTAATAGTAGAACTTCAGGTATCAGTCAGCTAGAGAGTCAGAGATTCTTTTATAAGGCAAAAAGACTCAGGCAAGAAGAAAGAGGAACTCTTCCCCCTTCCTTTTGTACTGGTCAGACCACAGGCTGGAAGTACAGTATTGTTCTCAGCTCCGTGAGCCACACTTAAATTGGGAAATAGAGCAGAAGGTAATCTGAAGAAGGCAGCCATGATGGCGAAAATACTTCTAGTCCAGCATGAATTGGAATGTTTGTACCCCACTTCAGCATGCTCTGGAATTCCCCTTGCGGCAGCTGCCTCCCATTTTGCTGTCAGTCATTCATGAGGATTTCACAGTAACTTTGAGGACAGGAAACAAGCGGTGTCAGTTCCCTTTCCTCGGTCAGTTCAGCCTCTGCTTGGGCCTTTGGAGCTGTCTCTCCCTCTAGCTCACCTTCCCAGGGAAAGTAAAGCCTCTGAGGGCAGGAATAGCATCTTCTAGGCAGAGGAGGGGTATCCTGTGTCTGGAAAGAAATGGGGACTTGAGGAGGTAGGAGGTGAAGTTGTAAATTCTAGTTTGAGCTTTGCCACTTAGTTGCTGCGTGACCTTGAGCAAGACCATGAAAACTTCTGAGCCTCTGTTGTCTCATCTCTGAAGTTAGGGAAATAATAACTCCTCCACAGAGGTAGTGAGACTCAAATAAGATGTTTATAGATCTATTTTTGTAAAACCAAGTTCATGGAGATCATAAGTTAGTACATATTTAAAGTGCTTAGAAAACATTAACACATTGTAGGTTCTCTGTAAATGTTAGCTGCAATTCCACCTCCTGGAAGAGAGAATTTATTCACTTAACAAATTTTTACTGAGCACCTTCTCTGTACCCGGCACTGTGGGAAGCACTGGGGACCCAGCAGTGAACAAAACAGACAAAAACCCCAGCCTTCATGGGGCCTACACGCTCGCGGAGGAGACAGATAATAAAGTGGATTATAGGGTATAATATAGTATAATAATAGAACAGAAATGGAATAGAATATAGAATAGAATAGAATAATGCTAGGAGGAGAAATTGATTAGGGAAGGGGACAGGGGTGTGGGAAGGTGGAGGGGTGGCTTAATTTAAATACAGTGGTCAGGGAATCTGATAGGCTCAGCTTGAGTTAGACGCTCATCCTGGCCCAATCAGCTGTGTGTTTGTGTGTGCAAGGGCACAGTGTGGGCAGATAAGGATATCTGATTGGCTCAGCTTGAATTAGATGCCCATTATGATCCAATCAGTTTAGCGTGTGTGTGCTGGCAGTGGCCCACACCTGTGGTGCTAACATGACTGCTAGCGTCCGCATCTGTGGGTGAGGGACATAGGAGTCATGATGAGCTGCACAAACCCTCCAAAGGATTCTGAATTGAAGCAGGACTTCTGCCTCCTGGCCCACCTTAGCCTTTAATTTCCGGGGGCCAATCTAGCTTCAGGTCACCTTCCTCAGCTGTCAGGACTGAGGTGCCAGAGGGTAAGGGGTGTGCAAGGATAACCACCACTGCCTAAACCCGTCAAATGCCAGACACCTCCATACACTGTCCCTGTTCCCCTGTGACATGGGGCTGCTATTCTCAGAAAGCTGCAGAGGCAGGACTTGAACTAGAGTCCATGAGACTCTCAAGCTGGAGTGCGGGTCTCAGCCGTGTTTCCCAAGTCCTGCTGTCACCTCTGTGCTAGCATGCGCACACCGCAGCCACCTGAGGAGAGTGTTTAAAATGCTTGTTCCCAGAGGCCTTGACCTGACTCAGGAGGTCTAGAGGTGGCCTGAGATCTGTGTTTTTTGTTTCTTCTGGATTATTATTTTTTTAAGACAGAGTCATGCTCTGTCACCCAGGGTGGAGTACAGTGGCACCATCACGACTCACTGCAGTCTCTACTTCCTGGATCAATTGACCCTCCCACATCAGCCTCCCCAAGTAGCTGGGACCAGAGGTGCGCACCACCATGCCTGGCTAATTTTTTTCTTTTTTTGCAGGGACAGGTTTCACTGTGCTGCCCAGGCTGGTCTTGAACTCCTGTGTTCAAGTGATCCTCCCACTTCAGCCTCCCAAAATGCTGGGATTACAGGCATGAGCCACGGTGCCCAGTCCAAGACCTGTTTTTAGCAGCACTTTTGGGACTATGCTCCCCGCCAGGCCTGGAGCCCCGGAGGCACACCCTCCCTCTCCTCCAAGCCATCTGTGAGTGCTCCCTCTTCCTCCCCAAAGCTTGCTCCTCTGCCCTTCCTGCAAAGCTCCCAATTGAACCCCAACCCCCATCACTGTATTTGCAGGGTGCACTGCTGGTCATTCCCACTGGGCCTGAGCAGAGACTGCAAATAAGAAAATTCCAGAACCTCAAAGGTCACCCCGCACAAAGCCCCATTGTACAGATGATACAAATGAGGCCCAGACAGGGATAGGGCTGGCTAAAGGCCACACAGCAGAGGGTGGAGCTGAGACCCTCCCTCTGTCATGCAATGGCTAAGGACAAGAGCCCCTCTCTGCCACAGAGAAAGCATTTCCTTGGGCAGCTGGGAGGCAGCTTTTCTGGGAAAAGCCAGATGGTGGCGGGGGGATGCTGAGGCTGTGCTCCAGGGGTTTTCAGGGATTTGCTTGGAGAGGCAAAGGTTATCTGGGAGCGGACCTTCAAAACCTCCACGGGCAGGGAGAAAATAGCTGTCTTTGTCATAGGCCTTGGTGACTTCGTGTTGGGAAATTGTCCACCCTGTGCCAGCCCCTGTCCATTCTGCAGATAAAACAACCCTACCAGGTTGGAGGGTTCCTCACCCACTGCCCAGCCCCATTCTGTGCGTCTCCTGCCTCCCCTCTCCTGATATGTCTGTTCCTGCCTTCACCCTCTCCTTCACCATAGCTGGGTGGCCAAGTCCCCTCTACTGTGTCAAGAACAGGTCCTGATCCCCTGGTTCAGCCAGCCACAGGCTCTCTGCAGCCATGGAAAAACATGAACGTTGGCTGGGTTGAGGGTTTCCTGTTATTTCATGAAAATCTCCTGCCTCTCGGAGGCCTGGTGGGGCCCAGCCCCCTGGCCCAGGAGGCTGCCTTGCCCCTCCATAATTAACAGGAGCTCTCCTTTCCCCTGCAAGGTCTGTTGCTTCCTGACAAAGGCCTAACATGCACTTGACTTTCCCCCCGGATGACTTGTACAGCACCCGTGCCACTGGCCGCTGGCTGTTCCTACAACACTGGCAGGGTTAGGACCTTTCCCACTGAATCTGGGAGGACAGCAGACCCAGGTCCTGTTGTCAGAGAAGGAGTCAGGCAGAACAGCCTAGCACTCCATAGTAAGAGCAGGGGGAGGAGGAGGAGGAATTCCCCAATTTCTGTGTCAGTGTGAGCCCTTTCTCCCCTCCCTCACACTGAGCCCCCAGAAGGGTGCCCCAGGCCTGTCGGGCAATAACAGAGAAAAGACAGCAGGCGGTGGTTCACGCCTGTAATCCCAACACTTTGGGAGGCTGAGGTGGGCGGATCACCTGAGGTCAGGAGTTCAAGACCAGCCTGGCCAACATGGTGAAACCCCATCTCTACTAAAAATACAAAAATTAGCCAGGTGTGGTGGTGGGTGCCTGTTATCCCAGCTACTCAGTGGACTGAGGCAGGAGAATCATTTGAAACCAGGAGACAGAGGTTGCAGTGGGCTGAGATTGTGCCACTGTACTCCAGCCTGGGCAAAAGAGCGAGACTCCACTTCAAAAAAGAAAAAAGAAAAGAAAAGAAAGCAGCTGAGCATGTCCAGGGATCAGCAGGTGGCATAGCCAGCACCAGGCTCAGAAGAGCTGCCCACACCATGTCCCCTGGGAGCCCCAAACTCAGGCATCACACACCCAAACTCCAGCCTTCATTGCCGGTCCTCCAGTGCTCAGATAAGGAAGAACTAGAGTAGAAAATGTAGCCCCAGGTTACTGGACAGATAGTGGATCTGGCTAGAGGCCAGGGGACCGCTGTACTCAGGGTGTGTTCCCCTCCCTGCCCCCTCCAGCAGCCCAACTTTGCTTGACAGTAGGACCCAGTCCCTGCCCTGGCCCTCCGAGCTGGTCAGGCAGAGTGAGGACCTTCCCAGAAATATCACCTGCTTCTCACTCGTGGATGAGTTCAGTAGATATTTATTGAGACTCTACTATGGGCCTGGCACCGTGCTGGGTGTTGGGATACAGTAGTGACTAAAACAGACAGAATGTGGTGGAAGTGACATCCAAGGGAATCACCCCATCTTATTCATCTCTAGGTGGCCAGCTCCAGGCCCAGGGAGGGTTCTTGTCTGTGTTTGGTGAGCTGGGTGGAGATTCAACATTTAACCCCAGACTGGCAGAGCTGGAAGGGCCCTGATGGTTCAGGTCCACTGTGCAGACACTTTCTGAGCACATGCACCAGGGCGGCTGGCCATGCTAGGCCTGTACAAAGATGGGTTAGACACACACCCCACCCATGGAAAGCTCACCCTTGGTGAGGGTGACAGCCATTAAGCACAGTACAAAGGAGGGTCTGGTCCCAGGGGCTGTGCAGAGCACAGAGGCAGAGGGAGGAAGCTAACCTGCATTTTGCAGATGATAATAATAACTACCATTTATCGAGTGCTTCTGTGGTGCCAGGCACCGTGCCCAGTGAGTTTGTATTTATTGGCTCATGAGGAAACTGAAGCCCTGGGAGGAAGGAACTTGCTCAGTCAGTCATTAGCGTGAGCTGAGCCAAAGTAGACCCTGACTTCTAGGGGTTCGGAGTGCAATATGTTCCTTCTCCTACTACCCCAGCCCCTGAGGATCAACCAACCTCCACAGATGCAGCAGAGAGAAAGCTTGGGATGGGGAGGGACTGGTCATCTCAGCGTGGGGCTGCTCACTTACAATGTAAAGGACATTTTCAAGGCCATAGATTCCCAGCGTCATTACCTCGGAGGTGGTGCATCTCCTTCTTTGGCCCCTTACATATCCCTGATGGAGCAAGGCTGAAGTTCTGAGCCAGAGGTCCCCTGCCCGGCCCACAGATTCCATGACTTCCATGGGGACAGTGATGGCCCAGGGCTGAGTCTCTATGGTGTCTGGGCAGGGAAGATGGTGGGCACTGGGCCCCCGCAGAGTGTGCATGCTCTTGGTGGATGGCGGTTCTCTCGGTGGCTATCCCTAAGAGGCAAGGCAGAGTGGCCCAGCCTGGGAGCATGTGGATGGTACCATGTGACTCACTCCCACTTCAATGACAACAGTATCTTTGCAGCTGGCAGCATGTGGCTGGGGGAGTCATTTGATCCTGAATATAGACTGGCATTGTGTTTGAGACCGGAGGGTGTAAGAAGCATGTCTGTACCACTGAGGTTTCATTCATGTCTCACACTCTGCTGGAAACCCTCCATGATTATCTCATTTAAGATGAAAGTGTGGATAATCTCTTGGGAGGGCAACAAACACCCGTGAAATAAAGCAAACAATACAAGACAATGCTAAATGGAGAAGCAGGACAGTGTCATGGTTAGGCCCAGAGCACAATAGAAGGCTCTGCACCATGTAAATGGTACCCCCTTGAGTTGTGCAGTGTACAGTCCACGCAACTGTACAGGGGATCCTGATTAGGTCCACCGTCTATGGCATCATTAATTCAACACAATTTGATGAGAGCTTACCATTTGTATCCAGCACGATTCCAGACACTGGGGTTATAGCAGAGAACAAGACAGAGCACCACTCTGCATGGAGCTTACATTCTAATTTGAAGGTCAGAAAGACTAAGGGTTGCATCCTGGCTTTGCTGCTGTGTTAGTTAATCTCACTAAGCTTCAGTTTCCTCATCTGCAAAATGGACACAATGACCTGTACTTCGTAAGGTTATTGCGCTAAAAAATTGAAATAACACTTGGCTTCAGGTCTGACCCATGGGAAGCCCTCAGTAAATGACAGCCAGCATGATCACAAATGCTGTGGGAAGAAGGGCTTAGAAAAGCTTAGGGAAAAGGGGCTGGGCGCGGTGGCTCGCGCCTGTAATACCAGCACTTTGGGAGGCTGAGGTAGGCAGATCACCTGAGGTCAAGAGTTCTAGACCAGCCTGGCCAACATGGTGAAACCCTGTCTCTACAAAAATTAGCCGGGCATGATGTCAGGTGCCTGTAATCCCAGCTACTCGGGAACCTGAGGCAGGAGAATCGCTTGAACCCAGAAGGAGGAGGTTGCAGTGAGCTGAGATCGTGCCATTGCACTCTAGCCTGGGCGAGAGAGCAAGACCTCCCTCCATCTCAAAAAAAAAAATGTTTTTTTGGAAAGAAAAGCTGAGGGTAAAGGAAGACCACAAGATGTGAAGTGCACTAAATCGTCTCAGTGGGAGCAGGAGTTGGGGCGTCTCTTGAGGGGTGCAGAAGCCCAGAGGAGCAGGCCTTTCTAAGGACCATGTCACAAGGAATGCAGGGAGGGGGCCAGTGAGGAGCACCCTGATTTGGGGGCCATATTTTCCCAAACCAAGGGTTAGGACACACATGATCTGGCAGAGAAGTTCTGTGTTTCTGTCAGAGAAGAAGTCTGGGAAAAGGTGGTCATCCAAATATTGGGATTGGGGGAGATAATCACTATTTTCATAGGACCTGAGACATCACATTTAAAATTGGGTCTGTCACACTTGAGAAGTGTGACCCCTGTAGGGTTGAGCAAACCAAAGAATAAGGTTAGAGGGCAGGTGGGGGTGGGAACAGGGTGTGCGTGCCCCTCGAGGGCCAGGCAGGTAAGTCAGATCTGATAAGACGGAGAAAGGGGAGCTGACTAAGTCAGGATTCCTGCTGCACACTGGCTGAGTGGCCCAAATCTCTGTCTCTAGGTCTCAGTTTCTGTCTCTGAAAAGCGGAGACATTGTTGAGGAGCAGAGATAACACAGATGTAGTTATCTGTTGCTAGCAACAGAAATCACCCCCAACCCCAGTCCTCTTATGCAGAAAGGGTTTAGGGCCTTCATAGATTTAAAGGGCTAGAGCTGGGACAGTGGAGAGCCAGACTTGGAACCAGATCAGCACCAAGACAGCTCCCGAGGGCCCAGTCCCAGCCCACCCTGGGTAGGAGTCTGATTGGCCAAACCCAGTCCCATGCCCCGTCCCTGGATAGCAGAGGATCCTGGGTAGGAGGAGCCCCTGCTTCAGCTTTCATGGTGGGGCACTGCATCCCACCAGGACAGCCCACAGAGGGAGAGTCCTCCAAATCAGGAAGGGGGCTTGGATGCCCAACTGCCAAAAAATCCTGCAGATAGTTACGTATGCCATGGAAGATTCTGGAAGAGTTGCACAAGGAAAGTAATAATTATAGAAAGCCGATCTTGCTCTGGGGTTCGAGAAGAGACCAGCACCGTGGAGACCAATTAGAAGACTGGAGTGCCTCAGGAAGGCTATGGGCAGGGTGCACCTGGAGAGGAAGGAGCAGATGTAAAGGCATTTGTGGGGATTAACCCATCAGAGGCCTCTGGGAATCCTCTCTGACTACAGAGAGGTACAGGGAGTCTCAGAGGCTTAGCAAGGGGCTCAGGATGTTTACAGCTGTCGGGGCTCTAAGAGATCACGTGGCCCCAGATTGACATTCTCTGATCGACTGGTAGGGACTCCCTAGATGCTGTGCTGAGGACTGCTGGGCTCAGGCAGGACTCAGTGAGCGATTGGTAATGCCTGTTATAGATAGAGAAACCCCAGGAGGGGCAAGGATACCATGTTTATTATCCCTGCCCCCCAAAAATATCTCACTTTTCGGAGGGAGAGACTGAGACCTAGAGAGACAGAGATTCAGGCCACTCAGCCAGTGTGCAGCAGAGCTGAGATGAAAACCCAGGTCCCCTGAATCCCAGAGTGCTGCCCTTCTGCTGTAGCAGTGCTTTAGTAATGCTCCCCAATCCCAGCTGTAGCAGTGCTTTAGTAATGCTCCCCAAATCCCAGGTGGGCTGGGCAAAAATCACAACTCAAAATGAGTTTCCTTTCACACTACAGGAGAGGTGTGTGGAATTGGGGTGTTACAGGAAGGGCACCTGGTGGGAGAGTCCTCTTTTCCCTCCTCGTTCCTTGGGCCAAATGGCAAACAGAAGGAGGGGTTTTTATAATTTTGGCAGCAGCCCCTGCACACAGGAGAAGTTCTGGTGGCTCCTCTATTGAGAGGCCCCTGGTATGGCAGAAACCCAGGCCTCTGGGCCAAAAAGCGAAGGGCAGACTTAGGAACCTGCTCCTGACCTTGACGGAGCTCCACCTGCCCAGGGTCCCCCATGCCTATATCTCTCTCTAGGCCACCCCCAGTTGGGATAGATTCCTCTAGGGAGGGGTTCCTGATGTTCAGGAAGGCCTCTGGTGGGGAGCCTGAAGGACGAAGTCCTGTTTGGGGTCCAGCCATGGGAAGATACTGAAGACCCCAGAGCTGACTCCCTTGTTGGTCCAGACCCCGCGTCCCCAGCACTCCCACCTGCTTGGAGAGCATGGCTCTGTGGCGGGGGAGGAGAAAGCCAATGCTAGTGATGACAGCCTCGAGATGGTGCAAGCACTGTCCTTTTCTTTTGATTTTCTGCCTAAACCAGAAATGTGCTTTTTCCACAATTTGCATAGATGCTGTCATGTAACTTATTTTTGCCACTGCTCACATTTCCAGCAGTTACAGTTTTTGTGCACCACCCCCTCCCCCCACTGTAGGATATTGAGACATCATGGTGGGACTGGATATTGGGAGCCTCACCTTCCCTCTGCAGTATCCCTACCCATCACATTTAAGGCCTCGAATGCTGGGAAGCAGGGATGTCACCATCTCAGGACACACCTGGCTCACCTCCCTCCCTGCAGAGCATGTTCTACCTCTCGGCAAGAGAGTGTGGCCTTGGTCAAGACCACTGTCATCATGGTGCTCACAGCCTGGTGGCAGGGATGAACCAGGAACCAAAGGTCCCTCAGTGAGAAAGGAGCATTGGAGGTGGAGGTGTATAACCATGGGCATGGCATGGGCAGTAGACTGAGGGAGAGTGTCAAGGCAGGACTATGCTAGGATGACAACAGCTCTGATGCCTGGATAAGGAGTTTGGCTTATAAGGTCTAGGTAGTAGGGACCCATTGAAGATTTTGGAGCTGGGGAGTTATTTCATCAGAGCTGCATCCTAGGAAAATTAGGCAACAGTGTACAAGGTGGATTGGAGAGAGAACTGAAAAGAGCAGACATTACAGGGAAGGAGATAAACCAGTGGGCCCACTTCAGAAATCCTGCCAGCTCCAGAGTGAATAAAGCCCTTGACTCAAAATAGATGTCCTAGAAGTCTGCCTGAGAGTCTAAAACCCCAGGAGATTACACTTTTGAGCCAAGCAGCTTTCTCTAAAAGGCTCCTGTCAATATGTACATAGATGACCCGCAAGGAGAAATGGACTAACCCAATGTCCCTCAGTCCTCTTTGGAAGGCTTTTGTTTACTTGATTAATTGGCCAAAGCAAGCAGGGTCCTGAAATAGGGGACATGAGACAAGTAAGTCTTGATTGGGATGGAGGGAGAGAAAGAACACAGCCAGAGGCCAGGGCAGAAAGGACCACAGGAGAGGAGCTTGTATGGCACGCACATATGTGTGTGTGTGTTCACTTGCACATGCAAGCATATACATGTGTATGTTGCGGACAGTCACTGGAAAATAGGGAACACCCTGCAGTGGAGCAGGCAGCACTTTGGATGAAGGACATCCATGTTTAGGAACATGAGACCCCCTCCCGCCCCTGCATATGCAGGGCTCTGAACCTGCATAAACTCATTCTGGTTCTGTCACTGCCAAGTGGTGTGACCAGGGGCAAGTGTCCTTATTTAGTTTATCTGGGTAACACTAATTAAGATAATGTCTGTGCAAGTGTTGAGGGTTGTGCAAATGTGAGTTGGGGGCAAAGCCTCCTTCAGGCCCAGGAGCCTGGGACACAGGGAGCCCGATCTCTGCCCAGGACTCTGGGGGAGAAGGACTACAATACCTGTTTTATAATGACTCTCTCTCTTTTAATATCAACTTCCAGTCATAGAAGAGAGAGCCAGGAAGACTATAAGCAACCTAATCAGATGGTCTGGAATGCATGGGGCAGCACACAGTGAGGGAAAGTGATGATAGGGGTGGCCCATGAAAAAACATCTTTCATACTGAGGCTTGGGATTCCAGCAGTAAATCACCCATCTGCTGGGTTCAGCATGATCCACTGCCCTGGGTTCTCCTTTACATGCTCATCACCTAATGTGACTTCTGTCTTCCTATTTGCTTTACCTGTGGTTTCTACAAATAAGCCTGTATTAAATGTGCATGATAATGTTCTTAATTTTGTTTCGGGAGACAGTCTTACTTTGTTGCCCAGGCTGGAGTGCAGGGGTGCAATCTCCGCTCACTTCAACCTCCTCCTCCTGGGTTCAAGCCATTCTCATGCCTCAGCCTCCCAAGTAGCTGGGATTACAGGCACGTGTCACCACATCCAGCTAATTTTTGTATTTTTTAGTAAAGATGGGATTTTGCCATGTTGCCCAGGCTGGTCTCACACTCCTGAGGTCAGGTGATCTGCCCACCTTGGCCTCCCAAAGTGCTGGGATTACAGGCGTGAGCCACCGTGCCCAGCTGATAATGTTTTTAATTGCTCACCCTCCCCAACATGAGACAAGACCAACCTTCAGCTGCTGACTCTTAGAATGCACAAGTATTTCAGGTGCTCCAGGAGGCAGGAGGCCCAGGCCCCAGCAGGCTATGGAGCCTCTAGGGTAGTGGTTCCCAATCTTTGCTGCTCATTGAAATCAATTTGAGAAACCTGTTAAAAATACCAATGCCTGGCTCCTGCCTCTCAGATATTGGGATTAAATTGATATTTAATTGTTTGATTGATTAATTAAGCACTGTATTTTATTGATAATTTAACTGATAAGTTGATATTGCTCACTGGGCATTGGGATTATTTAAACTCCCAGGTGATTCTAAAATGTAGCCAAGTTTGGCAAGCTCTAGGCGGAGGAGAGAGACAGGCTGAGAAAAACAGTAGGAAGGGAGGGTCTCCAAGAACAAATCTAAGGGGCTTCACAACTGAGCTGCCGCCGACCCCTTGTGGGAACCGCACTAGAAATGTTGAGCTCCTACTTCTGTTTTTTTTTGTTTTTTTTTTTTTTTTCTGAGACGGAGTTTTACTCCTATTGCCCAGGCTGGAGTGCAATGGCACAACCTTGGCTCATTGCAACCTTCACCTCCCGAGTCAAGTGATTCTCCTGCCTCAGCCTCCCGAGTAGCTGGGATTATAGGCATGTGCCACCACGCCTGGCTAATTTTGTAGTTTTAGTAGAGATGGGGTTCTGTCATGTTGGCCAGGCTGGTCTCGAACTCCTGACCTCAGGTGATCTGCCTGCCTCGGCCTCCCAAAGTGCTGGGATTACAGGAGTGAGCCACCACGCCTGGCTTCATACACTGATTTCTAATGACTTTCCTCCCTGATTTACTTGGTGTCTCATCTACATCCTGAAACAGAAGCCAGCATAGCAGAGATGCCTTAGAGTCAGACAGCCAAGTGCAGATGATAGCTCCTCACTTCCCAGACAAGTCACCTTGGGCAAGTCGCCTCCCAGAGCTCAGTGTCTCATCCATAAAATGAACTGTTACCAGAGGGTTATAAGGATTTAATAAAACCTTATAGGGTTGTTACAAGGATTAAATTTTTAAATGTATATAAATTGCTTAACACGGCCAGGTACAGTGGCTCACGCCTGTAATCCCAGCACTTTGGGAGGTTGAGGCGGGTGGATCACCTGAGGTCAGGAGTTCAAGACCAGCCTGATCGACATGGTGAAACCCCGTCTCTACTAAAAATACAAAAATTAGCTGGGCACAGTGGCACATACCTATAATCCCAGCTACTTGGGAGGCTGAGGCAGAAGAATCGCTTGAACCCAGGCGGCGGAGGTCACCGTGAGCCAAGATCGCACCATTGCACCCCAGCCTGCGCAACAAGAGCGAAACTCCGTCTCAAAAAAAAAAAAAAGAAAATGAAACAATTGCTTAACACAAGGCCTAGCACTTTGCACTCACTCATCAAATAGTCTTTGGTTATCACTATTGTCTTCTTCATGGTTGTTCTGGCATTGCCATCTCACATCTTTCTCATGTGGACTCAACGTGGATTCCTGTGTTCTGTGCTGGTACACTGGAAGCATGGCACTCTGTGGTTGCAGGTGTGTCTTGCTTCATAAAGTAAAAAGGGGAGCCATGAAAAAGCAGCAAGGGTATCAGACCAGGGTCTGGGAATCTGGGAAGCCCAGAGAGGCCAGGGGTTATGTTCAAGGTCACTGGGCCAGTGAGTGCCGGAACCGGGTGTGGAAATCCTACCTCCTGCTCAGTCTGTTCTTTCTGCCTTGCTAAGCTGATTCTCTAGGTAAGAAAACATTTTGCTTCCATGTACAAAATTCAGCTCTGCAGTGATGGGAGAATCTAGGAAGCTGAAGCTGCAATGCAGGTTGGTTTGAAACTGTCTCATCCCCAGTCAGTTCACTGGGTTCAGATAAATCCTAGACAGGGGTTGAGAGCACCCACTGCTCCCCTGGACAGCCTGCTGGGTGAGCCACACCCGTGGACTCACCATGCCGCCAGCCTTTCCAAGGGAGGGCCCGGCCATGGCTGCCTGAGTGCATGCCACACACACACACTGAAATGCACTTTCAATTAACTATATAATTTTATTTAATTTCAAAGATGTATTTTCCCTGGTCTTATTCTGTTTTATGTTGCTGGGCACATTTACAATAAACAGAAATTTATTTGGCTTACGGTTCTGGAAGCTGGGAAGTCAAAGAGCACGATGCAGGCATCTGGCAACGGCCTTCCTGCTGTGACATCCCATGGCAGAAGGTGGAGGGCAAGAGAAATAGAGCAAGAGAAGACCAAACTCACTTTTATAACAAACCCACTCACAATAACTAACCCACTCCCAAGATAAAGACATTAATCCATGCATGAGGGCACAGCCCTCAGGACCTAATCACCTCTTATAACCACTTCCCAACACTGTAGCATTGGAGACTAAGTTTCCAACACATGAACTCTGGGGAACATGTTCAAGCCATAGCACCCTCCAGACCATCCATGTGGTAACAAGGGTGTAGAGAAACCTGTATGAACAAATACATTTATGTTGCACAAAAGCTTTTGAAACATGCAAATCTGGTAGGCACCAGACTGCATATTATTTCTTTAAGAACTGTTTGCTTGAAACCAGAGAGGAATATTTTTCAATCAAGGCTATGGGAGGTGTGTTTTTTGTAATAATATCTGTTTTTTAATAACCATTTATATGTTTGTTAGAATTGGAAGCTGCTAGTAATATCCAACTATTCAGATGTTGTCACTATTAGCATTCTGATGTATTTTCTTGTAGATTGGTTTTTTTAGATAGGGAACCTTTTATATGCAGGTTGAGCATTCTAAATCCAAAAACCCAAAATCCAAAATGCTCCAAAATCTGAAACTTGTTGATCACCAACATGATGCTCAAAGTAAATGCTCTTTGAAGCACTTTAGATTTTGGATTTTCAGATCTGGGATGCTCAACCAGTAAGTAAAATGCAAATATTTCAAAATCCGGAAAAAAAATCAAAATCTGACATACTTCTGGTCCCGAGCACTTTGGATATGGGATACTCAAACTGTATAGAACTTGATTCTGTTTTACTAAGCGTAGATCTTTAGCAATGCTCATGCCACTAAATATTCTTTGAATATATGATCTTAAATGACCTCAGAATATTCCATTATATGGGTGTACTGTAATTTATTTTGACAATGTCCCCATTGCTGTCCCTATGATAAATAACATGGCAGTGACTGTTTCAGTGTGCTTCTCTGTTGATTTCCCTGGGGTAAATTCCTGAAGCAGAATTATTGGTCAAAGGTCATGAACCTTTTAAAAGTGTTGGAGAGGTTCTGTCAAATGGATCTCCGGAGAAATTGCCCTACTTCACACTCCCACTCATCCTGGAGCAGGGCGTCCATGCCCCTCTCCTGGGGCTGGGGATCAGGTTGTATCTCAAAGACACCCTATCTGCCAATAACTCTGTCTGTTGGCATTGGCATACAGGGTGTATTTGAGATACAACCTGATCCCCAGCCCCGAGCTCTTCCTTGGGAAGACTCAGGGTACACAACAGCTGCGATTCAACATTTGACATTGAAGTTCTGTCCCAGCAAAGAAGGGCTGGACTTGTTCTGTGAGCCCTCCAGGATAATGCCCACAAGAACAGGGTGAAGATCTCCCTAAGGGTTATAGACTCCAAAGAATAGGTCTCTTCCTCCACCCTCCACCCCAGGCAGCAAGGTCTCTGCCCCAGCTCTGTTGAGACTGAAGTTCTCTGAGGTTCTCTAACCAGATGGCAGGTTAGAGCCCTGGACCTCTGAGAACCCTACCCCTGGGACAATTCTGTGAGCCGACCATCTAAACAGTCATTGTACAGTCATGGAACATTGAAAAATCTTGACTCCATAGAAGCTCACTAAATCTCTGTTTTCTTAATTGTAAAATGGGCTTGTTATGAGGATTAAATTTGATTATATTTGTAAATCAATATAAATGTGTTTATATTAATATGCTATTATATTATCAATAGCCATGTGTTAGTGTTGGTGTTAGTGTATTAGTGTATTAGTATGAAGCATGAGAAAACAGTATTGTGTAGCAGTTAGGAGCCAGGCTTTAGCGACAGACAGAACCAAGTTTGGTCTCCGGTCACACCCCCTATACAGAAACAGTAACTTGTACAACAGAGGCATATGTGGGACTTGGGGAGAAGATTGCTGACATTTTTAAAAAATTTACAATCAGCTTCCTTTAGAACATTTGGCAGAGGCATTTTGTTTGTTCGTTAATTTTTATGTTTGTTAAAGTAATAAATGTGCAGAGGTCAGAAGGTCTAATAATACTCTACAGCCTGTAGCACTGCAAAGTGATGTGTGCTGGGGTTGGCTTGTGCTGGCTCGTGAGAGCCTACTGGTAAAATTTTTAGGAATTTAGGAGTTTTGCAAGCTGGTTGTTAAACAGAGCCATTATTATAAATTACATTGAATAAACTTGCAATTAAGTTATAGTAAAAGCAGAAGTACTAAATATTAAAAATGTATTACTTCCCAATTATTTCACTATTATCTGTGTTCTTGAGGTTATCTGTGACTATTACATTTGCATAGTGGAAATATTCTATAATAGTGTGCCGAGAGCCTCTTCTATCTCTGTATTTGGTGGCAGTAGCCTGAAATCAGTGATCGTGGGAATATTTACACCACCAAAATTGGCAAACGCTATGAATCAGGGCCTTTTTTTCTCTGGAGACCCAGTTGTTAAGCATCTACAGCCCACCACTGCCTAGAGCCACAATCCCTGTCCCGTCTTGTGACACCGCTGCATTTCCTACTCTGGTTTTAGCTGTTTCTTTTTGCACTTACCCCCATATTTCTTAATTACATGCCTTTACCACTGCATCTTGATTTTCAAATATTAGACATGGCCTACTGGCTCCCTATTATGGAAAATGAGGCTCTAGCTTTTTTCCAGCTCTGTCTCCCTTCTTACTACACACACATACACACTTTCCTCGCCTCTGTCTTCCCAGTACAGCATAGCACAATTCTTGCTTAAGATATAAATATTCAGGTTTTACATTATTACAATCATGTAAATATTGTACATAAAGCATTAAGCAATGTGATCACGTTAGCTTTCTTTTTTTCTTTTTTTTTTTTTTTTGAGACAGGGTCTCACTTGGTCATCCAGGCTGGAAGAGAGTGGCATGATCATGATTTATTGCAGCCTAGGCCTCCTGGGCTCAAGCAATCCTCCCACCTCAGCCTCCCAAGTAGCTGGGACTCTAGGTGTGTGCCACTATGGCCAGCTAATTTTTTTGGTATATTTTTTGTAAAGGTGGAATTTTGCCATGTTTCCCAGGCTGGTCTCGAACTCCTGGGCTTAAACGATCCACCTGCCTTGGCCTCCCAAAGTGCTGGGATTACAGGTGTGAGCCACTGTGCCTAGCCTACATTAGCTTTCTCAGACAACATGTTTTCTTGGAGTTAATAATTGCATTTTTAAATTTGTTTGATGTCTCTATAGAAAACTGGTTTTCGGCCAGGTGCGGTGGCTCACGCCTGTAATCTCAGCACTTTGGGAGGCCAAGGCGGGTGGATCACGAGGTCAGGAGATCGAGACCATCCTGGCTAACATGGTGAAACCCCGTCTCTACTAAAAATACAAAAAATTAGCCGGGCAAGGTGGCGGGCGCCTGTGGTCCCAGCTACTCGGGAGGCTGAGGCAGGAGAATGGCGTGAACCCCGGGGGGCGGAGCCTGCAGTGAGCCGAGATCGCGCCACTGCACTCCAGCCTGGGAGACAGCGAGACTCCGTCTCAAAAAAAAAAAAAAAAAGAAAGAAAGAAAAGAAAAGTGGTTTTCAAGCTTTTTTTTTAAGCAATGGAGCTCATCAGTCTCTAGAAAGACTTGTCTCCTTCCCGAGTGCAGGGCTCTGACCACACCTTCTTCTAAATAGGCTCCTCTCTGTTCTGAATAGGTTCCGGTGATGTTGCCTAACCTGCCCCTCCAGTGTATCGCCCGTGGGCTGCTGGCTAGAAGCTCCTGTTATCTGATGGCCACCTATTGACTGGTTTGGTGCCTCTCAGATTTGCCTGGGCTGGGCTGGGTGCCAAACACTTAATGCACACAGCTCTGCTCAGGGAACACTCCAAAGCAGCTTTTGCGATCAGATGGAAGGAATGACTCTGTCAGAGAGTAAGTGAGCTGTGGAAGCAGATGATGCAGGGCCTGTCTGCCCATGAAAAGTCTGAGCTGCAGGAGGGGAGCTGGCTAACGATGACCAGTAGGGTTCAAGAACACTCGCTTTTGAGAATCACACCTGTGTGGAAATCCCGGCTTTGCTTTCAGCTGCTTGACCTTGGGCAAGTAGCTTAACCTCTCTGGGCCTTAATTTCCTCATACCTAATTAACAGGGTTGTTTCCAGAGTTAAAGATAACGTGCGTAACCCTAATAAATCTGAGTCACATGTGACCCGCCTCTGCTTAGAGTCTCATTTTTTAAAAATCATATTCAGCTGGGCGCAATGGCACACGGCTTTGGAAGGCCAAAGCAGGCGGATCACCTGAGGTCAGGAGTTCAAAACCAGCCCAGCCACCACAGGGAAACCCCATCTCTACTAAAAATATAAAAATTAGCTGGGCATGATGGCTGACACGTGTAGTCCCAGCTACTCAGGAGGCTGAGACAGGAGAATCGCTTGAACCCAGGAGGCGGAGGTTGCAGTGAGCCAAGATCACACCACTGCACTCCAGCCTGGGCGACAGAGTGAGACTCTGTCTCAAAAGCAAATAAATAAAAAAAAATTAACATTAAAATTTAAAAACTTTCCTTTTTTTTTTTTGTTTTTTTGAAGACAGAGTCTCACTCTGTCGCCCAGACTGGAGTGCAGTGGTGTGATATCAGCTCCCTGCAACCCTTGCCTCCTAGGTTCAAGTGATTCTCATGGCTCAGCCTCCCAAGTAGCTGGGATTACAGGTGCCCACCACCATGCCTGGCTAATTTTTGTATTTTTAGTAGAGACGGGGTTTCTCCATGTTGGCCAGACTGGTCTCAGACTCCTGACCTCAGGTGATCCACCCGTCTCAGCCTCTCAAAGTACTGGGATTACAGGCATGATCCACCGTGCCTGGCCTAAAAAATTATATTCTAACAGCCCAAAAGTAATTTAAAATATATTCCAAACCTAACTGCATCTTTCATAGAATATTGAAAGGATGCCCATTTGTAACTGATATCAACGCTCTCCAAATCCTTTTTCTCTATCCTCTAATTTTCCCACAACATACAACATCAGTGAAATTCTCCTGGGTCCAGCCTCTGAGGCTTTTTTCCCCCTCTCTTTCTCTGCCTCATTCTGCATCTTCCATACCACTACCATTTTCTCCAGTCCTGTTTTTTCCTCTACCCATCCTGCCATGGCTCTGTTGCAAAAGATCAAACGATCTGGAAATGAGCCGATAGAGATGCAGGCAGGAAGTGGTGGGGAAGAGGTCACAGCAGGACACATACTCTGAAATAACTCTTCTTCATCTCACTGGGAAGTGCCAGGCATGTGCAGTAGCAAGGGCTTGGCAGAAATTGGTTCTCCTCCTCCTTATTATTCTGATGAGGAATCTGAAGGAGACAGCGGTATAACCTCCTAGACTTCCCTCTTTTCTGACCACCTACCCACTGTTAGCAGATGGGCCGTAACTGGAGAAACTTCCTTGCCTCCTTTCCTCCAAACTCCCCAAAAAAGTAGCATGAAAAAGACCTGAGAGATGGAAGCATAGCTTCTGCCTATTCCCCCTCCCTTCTCTGCCACCTTTGTAGCCGCTAAACATGGAACAGCTCTTCCACACCCATCCACGCCCCTTGTTCCATCCTTTTGTGGACTCACCCCCTCCCAGGAAGTCATGGACTGAGCACCTACTGGGTACCAGACCTGTAAGGGGCTGGAGATTCAGAGACAAGGATGACACAGACTCTGTCCTCAGTTGCTCACAGCCAAACAGAAACAAACTGCAAATCAGATCTGGTTGTGATTTGTTTGTTTGTTTGTTTGTTTTGAGACAGAGTCTTGCTCTGTCACCCAGTCTGGAGTGCAGCGGCACAATCTTGGCTCACCGCAACCTCCGCCTCCTGGGTTCAAGCGATTCTCCTGTCTCAGCCTCCCGAGTAGCTGGGATTACAGGCGTGTGTCACCATGCCTGCTTAATTTTTGTATTTTTAATAGAGACGGGGTTTCTCCATGTTGGCCAGGCTGGTCTCAAACTCCTGACGTCAGGTGATCTGCCCGCCTTGGCCTCCCAAAGTGCTGGGATTACAGGTGTGAGCCACCGCACCCGGCTTGGTTGTGTTATAATGGAGGGAAGCACAGAATGCTGTGAGAGCACAGAGGAAGAGATCTTCACCCACTAAGGGATCAGGGAAGACTTTCTGGAGGAGGTGTCATCTAAGCTGTACAATAATAAGTGCTGTCATATATTGAGCATTTACTGATATTCTCTTCACTAAGTGCTTTGCTAAGCATATTAGCTCACATAATCTTCACAACAATGCTAAAAAGTAGACATTGCTATTCTCATTTTAGAGAGGGGAAACCGAGGCTCAGAGAAGTTCATTAACTTTCCTAAGGCCACAACTTTCACTGCGAAAAATCAGCAGAGCTGTAATTCAAACACAGGCCTGTGTGACTCCGAAGACTATGCTTTCAACCACAGGGCACTGTGTACCGGTGTTCAAGATGTACACTGCAGAAGGACGCTCATTCATACGTAGAGAGAATGGCTCGTGTAAGAGTATATAGGTGGACCCAGAGATTCAGGCCTCTCTGCTGACTCCCAGAGCAACAGGAAAGAGCCTCCTCCTGATCCAAAACTGACTGTGCCCTGGGGGAAGCAGGGAGTGTGGGCCCCAGGGAGAGTAGGTACACCCAGCATCTGAGCGTGTGTGAACGAGGCAGATCGTGGGCCTGTGTGTGTGCCACCAGGGCTGCTGCCCATCAGGCTGGTCATTCCAGTGGGTAGTAACAGCTTAACTTTAAACACTTTTACTTGATGCAGGGGCACCTTTTCCTCATTTGCAGAGGTGTATATGAACGAGCAGCAGCCTGTCCCACCATGGCTGTGTGGCCTCCCTGAACCATTCAGTCTTGGGGAGGACACAGCCGCAGAGCAATGTGGCCCAGCCTGACTTGGCCCAGCAGGGCCCAAAGACGAAAATAAAACACAGGTGATTCCTCAAGGACCTTCCAGTCCAGTTGAGAGGCCCAGAAAAAAGGTGCTCCATTCAAGGCCACCCCAGGGCCATCAAACTAATCTCCTTCTCTCTCTCTTTCTCCTCTGCAGACAGGCAGGATTGAACCCAACTACCCCAAGGTCTGTGGCCACCAAGGCAATGTGCTGGATATCAAATGGAACCCCTTCATCGACAACATCATTGCCTCGTGCTCGGAGGACACGTCGGTGAGCAGAGGGGTGCTCCCGGAGGAGGGTGGGCTCAGGCCCCTCCCTGCTTCCTTTGGAGGCCTCTCTTCCTACCCTCCCCTCCTCCACCCTTTGCCCTTCTTCCCTCCTCTTTGTCATCTTTCCAGCAAGCCCCACGATGTGGGGGGGATGGGAGCTAGGAAAGAACCAAGGCAGCAAATCCCTGCTGGATTCCAGAGATCTGTGTTTTCAGTGTGATTGAGCTTGGAGGTGTTGCTTTTGTAGGTGAGAATTAGAATTTAAAAATTAAGCGTGTGATTCAGCATTTGTCTATGCTCTCTAAAGAAGGGCAAGGGAAAGAATATAAACAAGGAGGGAGGGAGAAAAGGAAGGAACTGGATGGGCATGAGGAAAAGAGCGCCTGTTCTTTGCAGGCTGGGCAGGGTAAATGTACCATCTGGTTTGTCCTCTCTGAGTCGTGGTTTCTAGGAAAGGAGACTTAGCTGAGAGAAGTGTCCTGATTTTTCCAAGGACCCATACAGGTGACCCAAAATTTGAACTCCATGTGTCCCACCATTCAATGAGAAGAGAGAAGAAACAGGAGAAGGGAGATAAGTAAGAGAGATCAGGGAGGAGACAGAGAGAACAGGGAGAGAACAGATAGGAGAAATAGAGATAGGAGGGAAAGGGGGAAAGAGACAATTTAGAGAGGGGGATAAAGAATCCAGGGTAAGTGGCTTGGGCACAGTGGGTTCACGCCTGTAATCCTAGTGCTTTGGGAGGCCAAGGCAGGAGGATCACTTGAGGCCAGGAGTTTGACACAGCCTGGGCAACACAGTGAGACCCCCGTCTCTACAAAAAATTGAATTAAAAAAAAAAAACTAGGTGGGTGTGGTGGTGCACACCTGTAGTCCCAGCTACTAGGGAGGGTGAGGTGGGAGGATCACTTGAGCCTGGAAGGTCAAGGCTGCAGTGAGCTGTGATTGTGCCACTGCACTCCAGCTTGGGTGACAGAATGAGCCACTGTCTCAAAAAAAAAAAAAAAAGAGTTCGAGCATGGTGGCACATGCCTGTAATCCCAGCACTTCGGGAGGCTGAGGCAGGTGGATCATTTGAGGTCAGGAGTTCGAGACCAGCTTGGCCAACATGGTGAAACCCCATCTCTACTAAAAAGACAAAAATTAGCCAGGCGTGGTGGCGCACCCCTGTAATCCCAGCTATTCGGAAGGCTGAGGCAGGAGAATCACTTGAACCTGGAAGGCGGAGGTTGCAGTGAGCTGAGATCGTGCCACTGCAGTCCATGCACTCCAGGCTGGGTGACAGAGCAAGACTCTGCCTCAAAAAAAAAAAAAAAAAAGAATCCAGGGAAAGTGAAATTTGAAACTGTGTTCTGGCCACTCCTTCCTCAGACTCTACCAACTTTCACCAGTGGAGGTAGGGTCAGAGGGCACTGGCAGTGGCCTTCCAGAGGGAGGGTCCCATAATGTGTTCCACACTGTCCCTGAGCAGCATCAGTACACCAGCTTGGAAGAAAGAGGAGATTTCAGAGCCTCAGCTGAGCTGGTGAGGAGGGCCTGGTGTTCCCAGATGAAGGAGGATCAGCCTAAGCCCCTGGTGTTCCCAGGCAAAGGAAAATCCCAGCCTTTTAGTCAGGCCACAAGCATCTACCTGGTGCTCACTGGCAGAGCCTGGGTACCGGTCAGATTTTCAGGAATGTTGGAATGGGTAGGAACTTCAGAGCTCATGTCTCCCTGTCTTCCCAGACTGGACTGTGAGCTCCTGGGAGCAGAGACCACAGCCTATTTGGTTCTGCACCCCATGCATCCAGCACAGGGCCTGGTACCTAATAAATGCTTAGTAGGTGTTGGATGGGATCGATGGATGCATGGATGGATGGATGGATTGTGGATGGATGGATGGGTGGATTGTTGGATGGATAGATGGATGGATGGATTGTTGGATGGATGGATGGATGGATGGATGGATGGATGGATTGTTGGATTGTTGGATGGATGGATGGATGGATGGATGGATGGATGGATTGTTGGATTGTTGGATGGATGGATGGATGGATGGATGGATTGATGGATGGATTGTTGGATTGTTGGATGGATGGATGGATGGATGGATGGATGGATGGATGGATGGATGGATTGTTGGATTGATGGATGGATGGATGGATGGATGGATGGATGGATTGTTGGATGGATGGATGGATGGATGATGGATGGATGGATGGATGGATGGAAGGATGGATGGATTGTTGGGTGTATGACTACATTGATGGATAGAGAGACGAATGAGTAAAATTGATGATGGATAGATGAATGAATGAAAGAATGGATAAGTAAATAGATGACTATATGACAGGTGGGTAGATGGATGAATGAAAGATAAACACATGAACAAGTAAATTAATATAGTCCATCTAATCAGTTATCCAAAGAAAGAAAGATTCACAGTAAATAGCCTCCATCAGTTCATACGCTGGGGGTGAGGTCAGCTGGCACAGTACCTAGTACATGGGAGAGTGGTGAAGAGGTGACTGGAAGGGTGGAGTGCACTTGACCAGCCCATAGTCCATCACAGAGGGCTCCTGAGAGTGGCAGCAGTGAAGGCAGTGCCCTTGGGAGCAGAGAGAGCAAGAGCCTGTAGTGAAGATGGTCCATCAGGCTTCAGCAGCCCCAGAACCAAATTAGGGACAGTGGTCAGGGGTCAGGACATAGGCAGGCCAGGGCTGCAGAAGGAAGGGCACAGGTGCTGGAGCTGGGGGACACAGAGAGTTCACCAGTTGCTTCCTGGGCTGGGAAAGAGGCACAGGAGCTGGTGGAGGCTGGAGAGCCCAGTGGCCAGCACAAGAGGCCTGGGGTCAGTGGGAGAGAGGGCAGGTGGAGGTGCTGCCCATCCTTCTCTCCTGGGTTCAGGGAGCCCAAGAAGGAATGCGGTGACCACAGCTGGCTCCGTCCCTGCCTGCTGAGGTGCTGGGAGAGTGGCGGGAAGGGCTGACCCCAGCTGGTGTCACCAGCCAGCAGGTAGTAGCCCCTGGAACTCAGGGCTGCTCCTCTACCCACTCTGGGATGGGCCTTTCACATACATTTAGCTCTTAGAGCCACTCCGTGAGACAGGCACTGCCACCCCCAAACTGAGGGTTGGTAGGTAGGTCACAAGCCAGGAAGTAGAGGAGCAGGGATTTTACCTGGCCTGCTTGCTGCAAAGCCCATGCTCTGCCAAGCTTCCTCATCACAGACAGCCAATGCTGTCTCCCAGTGGCTCATGTCTTACCCAGGGACCCAGCTAGGATAACAGATGAGCAGTGCCCGTCTTGATGTAGGGGGGACAAATTAGACCAGGGCTCCTGGAATCACTGGCCACCCAGGTTCCTCCTCAGGTCTCAATTTCTCCTGCCTGGCTCATGGTGAGAAGGATCTGACCAGTCCTAGCTCGGCGTCTTATTTAACCTGATATGTGCCTCATGCTCCAGGACCCCAGCCTGTAAACAAGACATCCATGGTTTGTGTCCAAGAAAAACATAAGGCTGCATCCCTGGCCACATGAGCCAAGAGACTCTGTTCAGTTTTGCACGCACTGACTGAGAGACCACGGTATGCCTTGCACCACCCTGGCTGCTGGGGTCCAAAGAGGGATCTGGTAGACCTGGGCTGGAATCTCAGCTTCACCATTTACCATCTGGGTGGCCAATGGAGTGTTACTTGGCCTCTCTGAGCCTCGGTTTTGCTCGTCTCTGAAACAGTAAGATACCTCCCTTTGGCTGTTGTGATGAGGATGAAGGTTAGCCTATGCCCAGTAGTATGCCTGTCCCTTCATCGATGCCTGCTCATCTCACTCTTGCTCTGGAAACACCCCTAGTAGAGGCGCAGAGGGGCAGGGCCCACCCCACCCACCAAAACGTGGTGCAGAATGAGGTCATTGCATCCACCAAGGTCAAGCAAAGGGCTATGCACACAGAGAGAGAGAGATTAGTTTTGACCAAGGTGCAGAGAGGAGAAGAGGTAGTTAGCTGGACTTTGGAGAAGCAGGACATTGACAGACAGAAAAAGGGTTAGAGAAGGAGTCCCAGGAAGAGACCCAGTATATCCGGTGTGCTTGGCCTGGAGAGAATGCATATACAGTGCGCTTAGAAAAGGGAGAGTCATCTGGTGTGACTGGAGCCCTGGGGTGGTGGTCAGTGAGAGGAGCGGGCAGGAAGGGCAGCTGTGAAGGGCAGTTGGACCCAAGGAGAGAAGGCTTAGGGTTCAGGGTAAGCAGCCCAACTTTGCAGCGAGACTTGTGCTTCTCAAGTCATCTGAGCATCAGTGGACCCCACCGAGTGTGGTGCATGGGAGACACTACACGCTCCAGGGAACCAAGGGGACCTGTGTGGATGGAGGGGGTCACAGACAGCTTTATGGAGGACATGGGGCCTGAGCTAGCTGGATACAGGTAGATCAGTGGAGAGAAGGGAAGAGCGGAGGGGTGTGGCTGGAGGAGTGAAGGGAAGGGACACGGGCTTGGGGCACAGGAAGGGAGGGGCTGGCCCGGGCTGCTGATCCAGAGACAAGGAGATTAAGTCTCTGGATCAGAGAGGAACTAAGCTCTCGCTCCAGCTGCCAGGCCAGCTGCCCCAGAAGTACAGCCCTGAACCGCATCTTACCCGGGTGTCCACCCCTCCCCGCCTTGGAGCTAGGGATCTTGGCAGTGGAACCAACAGGTTCCTGAGGCTGGATCCCAACCTCTCCTGGAGGACGCGCTCTGGGACCCTAAGGGAGGTGCCTTGCCCAAGGTCACACAGGGAGCCTTTGTCCTAGGAAGGTCCCCTGACTCCCAGTCTGCACTCTCAGCCCCTCACCAGTGGCCCTGGTTCTACAAGGGAGGAAACTGAGGCTCAGGGCCATGGTGGGCTGGGCTGACAGTTCAGATTCATCACGCTCAACATTTACATCACAGCGTCTGCTCTCCTCAGGGTCCAACCTGGGTGCTGGGGGAAAGCACAGGAGAGGCATCCCCCGCTGCAGCCTGGGAGGGGGTGGGGCGTAAAGGAAATGGAGTTTGCAGCTTCCAGGGGGTGGACAGGAGGTCAGCACTGCTGCCAGGGCCCTTCCCACGGCCTCCCTGCCTCCTTCAAAGCACCTGAGGCATCGGCCACCGAGGCCCTCCCTCCACCCATTCCAGCTGGAATGGTCAACTTGCTGCTCACCAGACACGACATCCAGACCCAGGCTTGGGAGGTCAGTCGCCAAAGCTGCTGTGTGTGCCAGGCACTGTGCTACATACAGGGCTGGGGACGGCGCCAGGCCACAGGGGCCCAGAGGGAAGCTCTTCACAGCAGGTCTGGACCAGTTCCCCTGGTAGTGCCTGCCTGTTTCACCCCCAGCCCTCCACTTCCCTCTACTTGTCTCTCAAAACATTCAGAGGACACTGGTGGGATTTCACGAGCCCTGATTTCCCCAGCTCCTTCCCCATATCCCCCAGCCCTGCAACCTCCAGTGAAATCAATCCCCGTCCCCCAGGATCCGTTTCCCCTCCCTGAGCAGGGGGAGGTCCTCTGGAGTCTATCCTCCATCCCGCCAGGGATCCAGCAGAACATACCCAGGCCCTTCCCCAGGGGCTTTGGGCCCGAGGGAGGGCTGGGGGCCATAACTCTCCCTGGCATCTGGCAGAATCCAGTTCTTTCCGCTGCTGGGTGATGTCACCTATTGTTGAAGGCTATGCTTTTTATAGCTTCTGCCGCAGCTAGGGAGGGCGGCTGGCAGGCGGCAGGGAAGGGCGCTATCGGTTTCCAAGCCTCGTGCTCCCAGCCCTTCTCCGGGGGCCAGCAGCCGCGGAGAGAGAGAGGTTTCTGTCATCTCAAGGAGAGGGAGAGAGCGATCCCAGGAGAGAGGGAGGAGGGAGAAGAGGCAGGCGCCTCTTGCTGGTGGGCCGAGCTCCACATCTTTCCTTTGCCTTTTATTCAAGCTCTTCCATCCTGTGTCTGCTCTCCTCACCCTGTAGGTGATGCCCCTCCCTGAGGAGCTGGGGGCGGGATGGACAGGATGTCAGCCCTGCTGGAAGCCACCCACCACCCTGCCTCCTGCACGCCCCCGCCTCCCGAGCTCCGGAACCAATACCTCTTGGAGCTGGAAGGGAGTGATGCACTTTTGTAGAGGTAGAAGGAAGGTAGCCCTGAGGGGCCAGTGCGCTGAGTGGGTCTTCACTAATGATTTAGCAGCCACAGAGAAAGCAGCAGTATGGCTCCCTGGCTAAGCAGCCAGGCTCAGGAGTCCCTAGGCCTAGGTTCAAATCCTGGCTCTGCCACTTCCAGGCTCTGCGATCTAGGACTAGTTTCTTTTTTTTCTTTTTCTTTTTTTTTTGAGAGACGGAGGCTCGCTCTGTCGCCCAGTCTGGAATGCAGTGGCGCGATCTCCGCTCACTGCAAGCTTCACCTCCCGGGTTCAGGCCATTCTCCTGCCTCAGCCTCCTGAGAAGCTGGGACTACAGGCGCCTGCAACCACGCCCGGCTAATTTTTTTTTTTGTATTTTTAGTAGAGACGGGGTTTCACCGTGTTAGCCAGGACGATCTCAATCTCCTGACCTCGTGATCTGCCCGCCTCGGCCTCCCGAAGTGCTGGGATTACAGGTGTGAGCCACTGCACCCGGCCTAGGACTAGTTTCTTTACCTCTGAGTACCAGTTGCCCTACTGTAAAATAGGAATCATCTCGGGCTCTGAGAACTAGATGAATATAAAAGTGTTTTGTGTCCCCTAAGAACTCCATAGACATTAACTGTTACTTTCTTTTCCTTAAGTGAGGGCCCAAGAGTTTAAATAACTTGCCCAGGCCAGGCACGGTAGCTCACGCCTGTAATCCCAACACTTTGGGAGGCTGAGGTGGGTGGATCACCTGAGGTCAGCAGCTTGAGACCAGCCTGGCCAACATGATAAGCGGAAGGACAGATCATGTCCTCCTCAGGGGGTTGGGTCCAGCCCAGGGAAGAAGGAAAAATCAGGTACGGGCACGGGCAGGAGTGTGGAAGAGAGGAGGAGGGTAGTCTGCCTGATTCCAATTCTGAGTTTGAATCCCAGCTCCTCCTTTCCTAGCTGTGACACCTGGGCAAGTTTTCTCACCTCTGTGGGCCTCATTTCCTTATCTGTGCAAGGACAGTCATTAGTAGTCATAATAATAATAGGTAGCACTTATTCTTTCATGCATCCAGCGCCACAACGACCACTTCATGCATCCTCTAGCAACCCCCTCCCAGGACTCACAGCAGTAGATGCTCAACAATGCTTCCTTCTGGGTCCTCAGTTCGCCCCTCCTACCTCCCTGGGTTTGGTGGGATTCGTTTCCCATATTGGCAAACAGTGAGTCCGGTGCTCAGAAGATGTCAGAATCAAGGTAGATGTTGAGATTCTACCTCTTGTTTAGATGAATGATGATAAACTCAATTTTTAGAATGAACAGAATGATTGACAAGAAACGGGGAGGAGAGAGCTCCAGGAGCCTCCTGGCCCCTAAGCAAACACCTTCAGCTTTTCTCTTCACTGCAGGAGACATCACAGTTACTGTGCTCTTGGACCCAGGCACCATCTCTGTGGATTGGTTAGATGGAAATCTTGGGGCCAATGATTGTGTACTGTATACAGCTAAATTGGAGGCTTCTCGAGGGCAGAAACCATATCTTTTTCTTTTTCTTTTCTTTTTTTTTTTTTTTTTTTGAGACAGAGTCTCACTTTGGCACCCAGGCTGGAGTGCTGTGACACAATCTTGGCTCACTGCAACCTCTGCTTCCTGAGTTCAAGCGATTCTCATGCCTCAGCCTCCCAAGTAGCTGGGACTACAGGCCCATGCCACCACTCCCAGCTAATTTTTGTATTTTTAGTAGAGACGGGGTTTCACCATGTTGGCTAGGCTGGTCTCGAACTCCTGGACTCAAGTGATCCACCCGCCTCGCATCCCAAAGTGCTGGGATTACAGGAGTGAGCCATTGTGCCCAGCCCAGAAACCATATCTTTCTTTTTTTCTTTTTTTTTTTTTTTGAGACGGAGTCTTGCTCTGTCACCAGGCTGTCATGCAGTGGCGCGATCTCAGCTCACTGCAACCTCCGACTCCCTGGTTCAAATGATTCTCCTGCCTCAGCTTCCCGAGTAGCTGGGATTACAGGCACGCGCTACCACGCCCAGTTAATTTTTGTATTTTTAGTAAAGACAGGGTTTCACCATGTTGGCCAGGCTGGTCTTGATCTCCTGACCTCAAGTGAACTTCTCGCCTAGGCCTCCCAAAGTGCTGGGATTACAGGTGTGAGCCACCTCGCCCAGCCCAGAAACCATATCTTATACTGTCCTGTTCTTCCCCACGCTACCCCAAAACAGATTTGTTTGTTTTTTGAAGTAGCTACTAAGGGGTTAGATATCAGATCTTCTCCTAGCTGCTTAGGCCCATGGTGAACTCCAACTCCTCCTGTGAACTTCTATACCATATATACAGACAGTGGGTACTGTCTGCTTGCTGTAGCTGTGTAATAAGCAGAAGGTCCCTTAAATGGAGAATTCTGCCCCTTAGGAACAGTGTCATCAGAGGAGCTAACAGCCCTAGCCCTAAGTCACTAGCAGTCATGACCCTCAACATGTCAGAAAGCAGAGATCCAACCAGACACCTCCATAATCATGTACGCGTTTTAAAGATGAAGTTTATGCTGCATTCCATAAAATGGAAACAAACTTCATATCATATGTATTGACTACACAGCGGGCAACAAAGTGCACATGAAAAATATAACTTGGCCAGGCTCGGTGGCTCATGCCTGTAATCCCAGCACTTTGCAAGGCAGAGGTGGGCAGATCACTTGAGCTCAGGAGTTCGAGACCAACCTGGGCAATATGGCAAAACCCTGTCTCTACACACACACACACACACGCACACACACACACACACACACAAATACAAATATTAGCTGGTCATGGTGGTGCGCATCTGTAGTTTCAGCTACTTGGGAGGCTGAGGTGGGAGGATGGCTTGATCCTGGGAGGTGGAGGCTGCAGTGAGCCAAGATTGCACCACTGCACTCCAGCCTGGGTGAGAGAGCAAGACCGTGTCTGGAAAAAAAAAAGAAAACTATAACCCAATTACATCTAAAGTTTGACCACTATAAAACTTGGGTATGATCCCTAATTAATATTAGGTAAGCATCCTTAAATGTTATTCTTTGGTCATCTGCTTGGTAGTGTATACATTTTATCTTTACTTAGTATTTATAGCAGCTCTGCTGTATGGGTATAATTATCCTTACAGGTATGAAGACAGATGTTCGGAGAGGCTAAGAAACTTGGGGAAAATCTCACAGCCAATAAGGTCAGAGCCTGCATTCTAACAGAGCTGTCAGACCACAAAGCTTCTTGCTTGTTGGCCAGCTGCTCCCTCTCCCATGTGCAGGGACAGTTGGTTTTGTAGCTTTATTAACTGTCCTTATCAGCTGCCTTGCCTTTGCCTTGTCTGCAGTGTCTGCTGCCTCCCCAACAAGACTGACAGCTACTTGAGACTAAGAACCGTTCCCCCATATCTAATCTGTTTGGCACACAGAGGGGAGCTGGGTATGTTCTGTTGGGTTGAACATCACTGAATTAAACAAGGCTCTGACCCAGGGACCTGTAAAGGAGACAGTCCCCAGCAAGGCAGGCTTGCTGGAGAGAGTAGTTTTGCCACTTCTCCCCACCCTTTCCTTCCAGAAATCCGGTTTGGCAAACGCTACTGAGTTTCCTGTTGAATTGAAGTAACCTCCCAGAGCAACCTCTGAGCAGATCCACAGGGCTCCTCCCATGCCTTATCCACTCTGTTTTCAACAAATCCCTCGAATACTAAGGGATTGGAATTCCTTTCCCAGCTACTCAGGCCCACTGTGAACTCCAGCTCCTCCTCTGAGCTCTGTAGCATGTGGTGCCAACTGTTTGCTATAGCCATGGGTCAAGCAGAGCCCGTCTCCTTCTCCCAGTAATGTATTCAATGTCAAAGCAGAAAAGTTTGGAAGATTAACTAATACTATCTAAATGTGCAGATGAAGGCCAGGTACAGTGGATCTCACTTGAGGTCAGGAGTTCGAGACCAGCCTGGCCAACATGGCGAAACCTCATCTCTACTAAAAATACAAAAATTAGCTGGGCGTTGTGGTGGGTGCCTATAATCCCAGTTACTTGGGAGGCTGAGGCAAGAAAATCCCTCGAACCCAGGGGATGGAGGTTTCAGTAAGCTGAGATCACATCACTTCACTCCAGCCTGGGCGAAAGGTGAAACTCTATCTCAAAAAAAAAAAAAAAAAAAAGAAAGTAAATGTGCAGATGAGAAAACCAGGACCCAGGGAGGGAAATGGCTGGTATCAAATGGGGATAAAGCAAGGCACCTCTCTCCCTCTCTGTGGGATATTTATTCATCTGAGTCCCTCAAGCCCTGCCTGAGACCCTACATCCAACAGTTCTTGGTGAAAACAGCTCTCTTGGTTTCCATCTGTAGGCCTTCATTCCATGAGACTTGAATCCAGTTAAGGGGCTGGTGCCTGGGCATAGACACCAGTTACCCTGACCCCCCATCCCTGGGCTTAGCCCCTAGGCTCCTAGGCAGAGCTGTCACCTCAGCATGTCAGCTCATGTATCTAGAAGGCTTCACACTTCCAAGAGCTCTGCACCCAGTTTACTTGAACCCACACACCTCTAACAGGTACAGTCTCTATTTTCTGGATGAGGAGCCTGAGCCTCAAGACAGGTTAACTGGCTTGTTCACAGTCACTCAGCTAGTACGTGAGACTGGAACCTGGGCTGGGGCTCACTCCACAGCCCCCCATGTGACTCTACCTTACCCTGGCATAGGTGTAACCCAGAGATGCCTCAGTTACTGGGTTGCTCAGGAATTAGGGTGTCCTGGGAAAGAGTTTTCTTCTGAGACTCTGGGCCCAAGTAGGGCTTCTTCAAGCTTCAGTGATGAGATATGACACACATGACCTCTGGCCTCCTCTCCACCAGCCAGCCTGCTCCACACGAGCCAGGCTGACCCCCGTGCAGGTTCCCTACCTGCTGGCGCCTGACCCCACACACCCTGGGCATTTTTCTGCCTCCTCACCCCTTCCAACATCCCAACTTGTCTTTTTAAACTTAGTTCAACATCCTGTCTTCCAACACTGCTCCTCCCAGGCCCTTCCACCCTGGTCCCCCTAACAGCTGGGTTCAAGCTTTCCAACAGCTCTGTGCCCCCACAGGCTCTCCGTCTGCATGCACCACTTAGTGCTACTCAAGAGCAGGCATGGGCAAGTTCAACACCACACCCCACTGGCTCATAGGAGGCCCTCGGGAGGTGTTAGTGGAGTTAATGAGGCTCAACTTTTGGCTTCAAAGATCTTTCTTGATGGCCAGGGGCAACTATTCTACCTCAGTCAATGCTTATGCACCAAGATACAGTATGAGACATCCCTAGACAGAATCCTCTGCCCCCAAATATCTCTTCCCTTTGAGTCTGCAAGCTTTAGAGCTTCCTACTCAAGTGCAGACAAGGGTAGCCGGTAGACATGAGAAAAGATGCCTGGTATTTTTTTTTCTTTTTTTTTAGAGACAGGGTCTCACTCTGTCACCCACACTAAAGTGTAGTGGTGTGATCATAGTTCACTGCAGCCTCGTCTTCCTGGGCTCAAGCGATCTTCCCCTGCCTTAGCCTTCCCAGTACCTGGGACTACAGGAGCATGGCACCACATCCAGCTAATTTTTTCCTTTTTTGTAAAGATGGGGGTCTCACTGTGTTGCCCAGGTTGGTCTTGAACTCCTGGGCTCAAGCAATCCTCCCACCTAGGCTTCTTATTTTTGAGACAGAGACTCGCTCTGTCGCCCAGGCTGGAGTGCAGTGGCACAATCTCGGCTCACTGCAAGCTCCACCTCCCAGGTTCCAGTGATTCTCCTGCCTCAGCCTCTTGAGTAGCTGGGATTACAGGCGTGTGCCACCACGCCCAGCTGCCGCCTAGGCTTAAAGTGCTAGGATTACAGATGTGAGCTACCACGCCTGTCCTCGGTATTTCTAAGAATGGAAGGAACACAAATCCAAACAACAGGTGGCATTTTTGACCTATCAGATGGGTAAAAATCCAGTTTTTTAAAGGTATAGTTTTAGAGGCATAATGAAGCAGTCTCAGACTCTGTGGGTTAAAAACTAGGACAGTTTTTGGGGACAATTTTACAGTAGCTATAAAAAATATGAAACACTTCTAGCCATTTTCCTACAAGAATATCCACACCACTGCACAAACTTGGATTACGAGCATGTTTGTCATAGAATAAATTGTGATCATGGAAAAAAGTGAACAGAACTTAGATGTCAATTAATAGAGGTCGATTATATTCATCATGGAACGGTCATACAACAGATGCCTCTCTGGCCACTTAAAAAGATAAGGTAGATATTCATGGAGTGGTGTGGAAAGATGCCCAGGATCTGCTATGTGAGAAAAGCAAGTTGAAAAAGAACATGTGTAATAGTATCCCTTCTGGGTAAAAAGAAAGAAGTGTGTGTGTCTGTGTGTCTGTGTCTGCAATAGGTGGGTGTCTAGCCCAAGCATTAGTCTCCCAGCTTCAGGGTCACCTTTCTACAGTACATTTGGGGACAGAAGGAATGTGTTTTGCTGGTGACTACTGAGTTATGTACTCGCCAGCTTGTTCCCCCTGCACCCTCTCAGTCACTTCCAGACCAGTCTTCATCCCTGAACGCCCTGGTGCAGGGGTTGTTGAGGAAAGAGCATTGGGGTATTCTGGGCCCCCTATACATCACTCCCTCCCCCAATTCCCCCCCTCCCACCATCTCACAGGACTGTATGGGAGTCTTGGACTTTACTAGAGGGTTGGAGCCACCAAAGGGGATGACAATGGGGATGGGAAAATATTTCAAACTCTCCCCAAATTATAAAGTTTTTCGCAAGTGGGCTTTTGAAATGGATTTACTGAAACTGAGAATGGTGCACCCAAGGGTGACCCCAAACCCTTGACAGAACTTGCCTTTCTTACCTTGAAACCTCCCAGTCAACAGCCACAGGAGCTGGCTCTGTGGGGGGAACACACATGAGGGAAATGCTCATTCTTATAGTATGAGGAGGAGGCACCAAGAAGGAAAATTTGTCTAAGGAATTCCCTGAGGGGCACCCCAGTTCCTAGCCTTGCTCCCAGGACTTCTGGTCTGCCTTTGGCTTTCTTTTTTTCTTCTTCTTTTTTTTTTTTTTTTTTGAGATGGAGTCTTGCTCTGTCACCCAGGCTGGAGTGCAGTGACGCGATCTCGGCTCACTGCAAGCTCCGCCTCCCAGGCTCACACCATTCTCCTGCCTCAGCAGCCCAAGTGGCTGGGACTACAGGTGCCTGCCACTACGCCTGGCTAATTTTTTTGTATTTTTTTAGTAGAGATGGGTTTCTCCGTGTTAGCCAGGATGGTCTCGATCTCCTGACGTCGTGATCCGCCCACCTCGGCCTCCCAAAGTGCTGGGATTACAGGCGTGAGCCACCGTGCCTGGCCCTGCCTTTGGCTTTCTTCCTTTTTTTTTATTTTTCTGAGACAGAGTCTCGCTCTGTTGCCCAGGATAGAGTGCAGTGGTACATTCATAGCTCACTGCAGCCTTGAACTCCTGGGCTTAAGGGATCCTCCCACCTCAGCCTCCTGAATAGTTGGGACTACAGGTGCATGCCACAACACCTGGCTAATTTTTTCAATTTTTTGTAGAGGCGGAGTCTCACTATGTTACCCAGTCTGGTCTTGAACTCCTGGGCTCACGTGATCCTCCTGCCTTGGCTTCCCAAAATGCTAGGATTGCAGGCATGAGCCACCTCACCTGGACTTGACTTTCTTTAACATGCTTTCTGCATTTATTCATAGCCTTTGGAATTATAATCAATTGACTAGTATTACATATTGATATAATGTATTACATTGTTCCTTTAATGTTGATCACTTACACTGCTTCTACATTATCCATATAAATGATGTTGCAGTGAACATCTTCATGCATGGAGATTTTTTGCTTATATTGTATTTTAAGAGTGAAGTTACTGGGTCAAAGAGTGTAATATAAACGTCTTTATGGGTCCTACTAAAGATTGCCAAATTGCTTCCAAAAGAGTTACTCTGATTTATAATACTACCAACATCCATTCAATCTATAACTTCTAGTATTACCTTGCCAACACTGGCTCTTTTTATTTTTTTTTTTTTGGTTGGCTATTTTAGCAGATTATAAATGGTATCTCAAAGCTGTTTTTCCTGTTTTTCTCCTTACTAGCAAGGGTGGAGTTCAGATTTTCGAAAAGATTTTTTTCGTGTTTTTTTTTTTTTTTTTTTTTTTTTAGACAGAGTCTTGCTGTGTTGCCCAGGCAGGAGTGCAGTGGGTCTCAGCACACTGTAACCTCCGTGCCTGGCCTCAAGCGATCCTCCCATCTCAGCCTCCCGAGTAGCTGGGACTATAAGCGTGCGCCACTACACCCGGCTAATTTTTGTTTCTTTGGTAGAGACACGGTCTCGCTGTGTTGCTCAGGCTGAAAGATTCTTTTTCTTTTTTTGTTTTTTTAAAGTGTCCTAAATTATAGTCACATGTGCTCTTTCCAACCAGTTAGACTGTAATGAATAATATTAATGATAATAATAACAATTATAATTCCTTAGGCCTTTAGAGCACTTTGCAGTTTATAAACTGTTATACCATTGTGTCTTTTCATTCTACCAGTAGGTGAAACAGGGCAGGGATGTTCCCCCCACCTACCACCTACCTTATTGATTAAATAGTTGAAGCTATACAGAGGAGGTTTGCTTTGAGTGACAGAAGCCCACCAGGGCTGATGTAAATAATTAGGGGGGTGATTCCAAGACTGCAGAGAAACTGCTCAGTCTCTCCCTGTCTGGGGCCACGTGGTCTCCTCTCTGCTTCTCTCTGCATGTCCCATCCTCCTCTCTGCAGATCATCTTTTTCTGCTTCTTTATCAGTATCCACAAGACTGAAAATAGCAGCTCTATCCAGGCTCTGCCCATCCTTCCAGCTCAGGCCCCAACATCTGATCAGTCTCTGCCTTCAAGTCCACCATCTCTCAGGAGAGACCTGGGGCCCCTCAGCCTCCCAGATGCAGTTCCCCCTGCCCAGGGGTCCATCCTGGGTGGGGGACACAGTCGGGGATAAGGCCCTGTGGTCCAAACAGCCAAAGTGGGGCTGAGCAGAGTAGCAGGAAGGCAGAGTCTCCTAGAAGGATGTGGCATGTGAAGCAAGGATAGGCTTTTTAACACAACATTTGCTAAAAGGGGCTCATGCATGTTCTTCTTATCCGGGCTAGGCCACAGCAGTAGCAACATGCCAGTAATAACAGTTCTTAGGTCTGCAGAGAAAACCTCCCACAGGCAGAGAGATGGTCTCCTTCCTCTCCAGCCACACCCTGAGACCTCCCAGCAGGCCTCAGTCGAGCTTTGCCCATCGCCTCAAGCCAGGAGGTGGCTCATCAGGCAGATCTCAGAAAGCCTGGTGTCCGAGGAAAGGGGCACCTCTCATCAAGGGCCCTCTTGGCCGTGTCCACCCAGCCTGGACCCTCATCTCCCTCTGCAGGTGCGGATCTGGGAGATCCCCGAGGGCGGGCTGAAGCGGAACATGACGGAGGCGCTCCTGGAGCTGCACGGGCACAGCCGGCGTGTGGGGCTGGTCGAGTGGCACCCCACCACCAACAACATCCTGTTCAGCGCTGGCTACGACTACAAGGTATGCAGTGGGCAGGCAGCTGGGTGGAGAGGGATTGGGGAAGAGAAAGGGGCCTTTTGGGTACCCGTAGGAAGCACTGTTGCTTCCTAAGCAACAAATATGGCCTCATCTGTTCATTTGCTTATTCATTCATTCATTCATTCACTACACGCAACTGAGCAACTCCTGTGCACCCTGTCATTCCTGGGGTCCACAGAGGCCGGAGGCATCTTTTCTGCCTTCTCTGGTGGTTGATTGGAGGAGAATGCCCCTTCCATGCCCACACCCTTTGCCTGGCCACTTCTTAACCAAGAGGTGGCAAAAGGGGTAACCAAAGCTGCTGGAGGGCAAAAAGTGGAGCCTCAGCCCCGAGCCCCAGGCACATCCTCAAAAAAAGGTGGGCTGACCACATGGGACCTGACAAGGAACATGTATCCTTCTTGCTCTTCCATAAACTGAGCCCAGGCTGGTGCTGGGATCTGACCAAGGATATTGATGGATTTGTGTGCCAGGGATGTATCAGCCTTTCCATACAGAACTCAATGACCCCCTCCTGCACCCCAGCACACCCCAGGCCCTGCATGGGGCGCTTCTCCCAGGGCAGTCAAGTGTGGACTGGGGACAAACACCCCAGGACCCTAGCAGCCACTGACCCTGCCTCCCATGCATCTGCCCTCGCAGGTCCTCATCTGGAACCTGGATGTGGGTGAGCCGGTGAAGATGATTGACTGCCACACGGATGTGATCCTCTGCATGTCCTTCAACACGGACGGCAGCCTGCTCACCACCACGTGCAAGGACAAGAAGCTGCGTGTGATTGAGCCCCGCTCTGGCCGTGTTCTGCAGGTGGAACCCTACATTTTTTGAGATTGAAGGGGAAGGTATTGAGGGCTGGGGCTCAGCTTTCAGCAGGCCTGGAAAAAAAAGGCTGTGCCAGCCCCCTTCTCCAGTGCATCTCACTGCACCTCTGTTGAACAACCTTTCTCTCTCCTGAGCCCTTCTCAGCTCATAGGAACCCTGCCTTGTTCTGGGTGGGGAGGGACCTCATACCCTTTCCTGTCCCCACTGCACCCCCTATCTCCAGACAGGATTCTTCTGGCTTGCTCTGGGGGCTGAACTGGTGACACCCTTCAGTGCATACATCCCCAGGTGTTAACCAAGTCCACCACAGGCACAGGAGGAGGAGACACTGGACTCACTGCCCAGCCACTTGACAGGATGAGCCTGAGGGAAATGGCTAGGGTGCCAAGGTTGACGGTGAACTTAGCTCCACTTTTGGTCTTTGAATCTCCTGGGTCTTGGGTTTGAGGAAGGGGTTAAGTGCCATTTGGAAGTAAGCAATTACCATTTTTTGAGCACCTGCTGTGTGCTGGTCATGGGGAGAGATGGAATGGAAAATATGGATGATATCTGAGGTTTGCCTTCTACACAAGAAGGGATTAATGCTTGATCTGGGTGTGTTTACCTTGGAATAGTCCAATATTACAAGACCAGAAAGTTTTCTAGTACTATAGGTTGAGCATCCCAAATCCAAAAATCCAAAATCCAAAAGACTCCAAATCCAAAACTTTTTGAGCACTGACATAACACCCAAAGGAAATGCTCATTGGAACATTTCAGATTTTGGATTTGGGGATGTGGGAAGCTCAACTAGTAGGTATAATGTGAATATTCTGACATCTGAAACAATCCAAAATCTGAAACACTTCTGGGCCCAAGCACTTCAGATAAGGGCTACTCAACCTGTACCACTACAAATAAGAATAATGAGAGTTGCTTAGCATGATTAGTGTTAACTGACATCTGCTAAGAGCTCACTGTGTGGCCTGCACTGTGCCCGGGGCTCTGCACATCATCTCATTTAATCCTCAGGACAACCCTCTCCGCTGGGTGCTGTTACTCCTCTCATTTGATACATGAGAACACTGAACCTTAGCGAAGTTGGGAGACTTGAATCTCACAGTTCCAGGAGGAGCTAGGATTCAAACCCAGAGCCCATGCCAAACAGAAAGAATGTTTATGAACAGAGAACCCCCACCTCCAATTCCCAAATGGGGCCATGAGCCCAGGGAAGGTGAAGGTCTTCTCTTGGGCTACACTTTTTTGGCGGAGCTAGAACTAGAGTTCAGAGTGTGTGATGCCAGCCTGAATATGTGCACTGCCCCATTGGCCTCTTTTCTGACTTGCTGCCAACTTACCTGATGCCGAGGACTGTTCTGTGTTAGGAGGAAATCAAGTGTCACGAGCCAGTGGGCAGGAAAGGAGGCCCAAGACAGCTCAGTTAAGGAAGCACTCCCTGATGAGGCAAGCTGTGAAGCAGTGATGGGCATGAGTCTCTTGTCCTCCTGAGCCTCAGTTTCCTCACCCTCAAAATGGGGATAATGATTTCTTCCGATAGATATTGTTATGGGGATGAAAAGCAATGCCCCTGGTGAGAGCTCCTGAAGTGGTGTAGCCCCCAACTGGACTTGGTGGACGTTGGCTCCCCTCTCGCTCCCTGTTCCCCACATTCTCTGGGAAATGGCAGAGAAGGCATCTGTGGAGCCATTGCTGCACAGTGCTTAGAACAGTGTCCCGTGGCTGCTGTAACAAATGCCCACAAACTAGGTGGCTGAAAACAACAGAAATGTATTCTCTCACCATTCCAGAGGCCAGATGTCTCACATCAAGGTGTCAGCAGGACTGTACTCCCTACAGATGCTCTAGGAGAAAACCCATTCCTTGCCTCTTCTGGGGGTTGCCGGCTCCCGTGGCTGGTGGCCACATCACTCCAGTCTCTGCCTCCAGGGTCACACACCTTCTCCCCTGTGTGTCTCTGTAATCTTACCTCTCTCCCACAAGGACACTCATGATGGCATCCAGGATCCACCTGGATAATCCAGGGTAATCTCATCTCCAAATCCTTAGCTTAACCACATCTGCAAGGACCCTTTTCCAAATAAGGAAATAATTGCAGGGGCCAGGGCTGAGGACATGGGTGTATCTTTTCGGGACCACCATTCATGCCACTGCAGAACCTACATGTTGGGGACCCTGGCTCACCACCTCCCTCTGTTCCTACCAGGAGGCCAACTGCAAAAACCACAGAGTGAACCGGGTGGTGTTCCTGGGGAACATGAAGCGGCTCCTCACGACAGGGGTCTCCAGGTGGAACACAAGACAGATTGCCCTCTGGGACCAGGTCAGCCACGGGGAGGCCTGCTGGGTTTGGGCTAAAGGAAGCATCATTGCCTCGGAGGTCACTTCCTCAGAAAGTCAGGAGCCTGGGCCCGCACACCAGCTTCTCATAGCATTCCCAGTGGAGAAATCAGACAGAGACCCCCAGAGGCCGAGCTTGGGTACAGAGGCTTCAAGGAACAATGTCGGCCACACCTGCAAGATGTTCACCCTCTTTTTCCAGAGTGGGGGCTGAGCTCCAGAGAGATCGAGAGACTTACCTGGGGACACATAGCAAGTAGCAGGTTTGGGGACAATGAGAACAAGTCCCTTGCCTCCTGTTTGTAAGACCCTTTCCACTGCCCCTGGCTGCTTTTCGTGACAAGAAAGTCAGTCTTGCCACCACCCATAGGACGGGCTTTTTAACATCTAGGGGAGGTCTTAACATAAAGTAGTTGCCATCCTAAGAGGCTTTCCTGGGATTTGGGGAGGGGCATGCCATCCTGCCTGCAGAGAGGCTGAGACCAGCTCTTCTCCCTCAGGAGGACCTCTCCATGCCCCTGATCGAAGAGGAAATTGATGGGCTCTCTGGCCTCCTGTTCCCCTTCTATGATGCTGACACCCACATGCTCTACCTGGCTGGAAAGGTAGTAGGAGGTGGGGGAGGGCCCGGGGCAGCCTGTGGGAGAGCCCTACCCTCAATGCACCCCTGCACCTGCCCCACCCCCTGGAGAGTAGCCAGCCTAACCTTCCAAGTTCCTGGGCCTCACCTTTCCCATCCACACCTGCCCTCAAGTCTGACACCCATTCTTACTCAAATGTCTGCTACCAAGAATTCCTTCAAAGGTGAGCTGGAGCGGGCTTTTACATTGGAATAAAGATCAGAGCCTGCAGTGTAGTCAGTGATGAATGATGGAATTTGAGATACCCGCCAGGAGATCCTTGATGAATACAGCCTTGTTTGTCAGAAAGGCTGTCTACACACACACACTCACATCAGCCCATCCACCTCCACGTCTCCACCCGCAGTGAGTCCCCTGTGGTGCACCCACTAGGAGCCTAGAAGCCAGGTTTCCTTGGTTTTTTTAACTGCCCATGAGGCACAGGGGAGAGCTGTCTTCAGCTGGCTCCTGGGACCAGGCCCTGCTCTGCCCTCCCTACCTGCCACCTTCCTCAACTCCATCTCTCCTGACCCCAGGGTGATGGAAACATCCGGTACTACGAGATCAGCACTGAGAAGCCCTACCTGAGTTACCTCATGGAGTTCCGCTCCCCAGCCCCGCAGAAAGGCCTAGGTAAGGGGCCCCGAGGCTGCCACAGCTGGTGTGCTCATGGCATGGGAGGACATCTGGCCCATGGGTCACCCCCTCCCTTAAATGGAAAATCAGACTCAGAAGGCCATAGCACATGGGCAAGTTGGAACAGAACCTGCAAGAGCTGGCCCTGCTGCAGCTGTCACTGCCCACTGGACCGGTGCTGTCACCCCACTGTGCTCACATCCACCATCAGCAGCAGCTTGCCAGCATGTGCTCTGCGTCTGCACTCCTGATCGCAGATGGGGAGCCTGAAGCCCACAGTGGCTATGATGATGGTGGGAAGTGGTCCAGTAACTAGAGGTCAGAGTGGGGTCTAGGCACAAGTCCCTTCCTGAGCCTCTAGGAAGCCGTGACTCCCAGATCCCAGCAGCAGCTCTGTCTGCCTGATAGGGCAGGAAGAAGTTCCAGGTGTTCCCGTGACTGCAGCCCCAAGCTCCCTAGGCTCTCAGGCAGAAACCCAGAGAGGGCTCTGGGATTGACAGGGTGTAGTGAGTGAGACCCCACATTCTCCCACCACTAAAAGTCTTACAACCAATTTTCCTTCCTTTCAACTAACCTGGTAATGCATATGATTCAGCAATTCTATATTTCGGGTCCAAATCACCCAATGAAACACCCATTTTCAGGGACCTCCCGTTCCCACCTCTGCGGGTGATCCTCTTTGGAGTTTGAGTCTAGCTTGCTTTCCCTGTGGGTCTGGTATTATGGACAGGGCCTGAGGGCCAGCTTCAGGAACATCGGGGCTGAAAGGGCCTGAGAGCCCACTCCAGTGACCAACAGCAAAATGGAAACCAAAAGATGTCCAAAGTCCTAATCACCATTCCATCAACTTTACTCTTCCCCAACTCTGTCATCCCCACCTCCTTCACTGTCACTCCTGCATCAAATAGTATAAAAATCAGCCTGGACTTTGGAGTCAGACCTGGGTTTACATTCTGGCTCAGCTGTGCACTTAATCCCTCTAAGTCTCAGTTTCCTCATCTGTAAAATGCAGATAATCAAACCTTCCTTGAATGGCTAATGTAAGGCTTAGAGACCATATGTGCAAGGCACCTGGCAGAGCACTTGACTCCTCCTGCTCCTTCACATAGTTGTTCAACAAACAGTTATTGATCTCCAACTGTGTACCAGACCCTGCACGAAGTCCAGTGGCAAATAAAACAGAACATGGCCTTACTCTCATGGAGATCACATTCCACTGAGCAGGAGACAGGCAATAAACAAATAAGAAAAATATTGGATGGGAATGAGTTCTAGGCAGAGAGTCAAATGGTGTGCTAGAACAGAAAGTGACTGGGGGCTACTTCACCCCGGTGGTCAGGGAAGGCCTCTCTGTGATGATGATATTTTAAGTTGAGCTCTGAAAGATGGGAAGGAGAAAGAGCAGTCCCAGCAGGGGGAATGGTTAGTGCAAAGGCTCTGTGGCCAGAATGAGCCTGGCATGTTCTAGGAGCAGAAGGGAGGACAGTGTGGCTAAGCGTGGTGTAGACTCTGTGATGTAGCAGGAGATGGGGGGAGGATGTTAGGAGACCGTCGGAGAAGGGGGCAGGGGCTGAATCCGTGGGATGCATTAGCCTGGGAAAGGAGTTTGCATTTGATAAGGAAATCATTATGGGGAGGGTTCTTTTTCTTGAGTGGGACATGAGACAACATGATGGGATCTGAAATGTTAGTTAAGATTGCTCTGGCAGCCAGGTGTGGTGGCTCAAGCCTGTAATCCTAGCAGTTTGGGAGGCCGAGGCAGGTGGATCACCTGAGGTCAGGAGTTCGAGACCAGTCTGGCCAATATGGTGAAACCCTGTCTCTAAACCCTGTCACCAAAAATACAGAAAGTACCTGGGTGTGGTGATACACCCCTGTAATCCCAGCTACTTGGGAGGCTAAGGCAGGAGAATCGCTTGAACCTGGGAGGCAGAGGTTGCGGTGAGCTAAGATCACACCACTGCACTCCAACCTGGGCAACAGAGCCAGACTCTGTCAAAAAAAAAAAAAAAAAAAAAGATTTCTCTGGCTTCAGTAGAGAGAATGGATTTGGGAGGGGCAGGAGGAAGACAGGGAAACCAGTTAGGAAGAAGTTGCAGACTTTTAGGCAAGAGAGAATAATAGGTGGGGAGAAGGAAGACGGGGAGAACAGGATGAATCCAGATGTTTAGAAAGTAATGTCAGCAGGACTTGCTAAGGTATCGGATATGGAGGGGTGGAGAGGAAAGAAGCAGGAAGGACTCAGAATGACTCACTTCATCCTCATCCTCATCCTCCTCACCTGTGACCACTATTGAGCATTTGCTGTGATGTAGGCACTTGTAGACTCACAAAAGTTAAGCAACTCACCTGAGGCAGGTCTTATCTGCTAAGTAGCAGAAGAAGAACTCAGACCGAATCTGCTGGCTCTTAATCCCATTTGGGAAACCATTTCACCCCTTACCTCCAGCTCCTGGAATTCCTTTATGTGAAAGAGCAGGCTTCCAGCCCAGAGGAGGAGAGGCAGAGCCTTAACTCATATTCACAATACAGGGAAAGAAATGAATGTGGTCTGTGCTCGTCACGGTGCCAGGCAGTTAATGAGTATCTTGGAACATATTCTGCTGATCACCTCAGGTAGGGCCATTGTTGTCCTCCTCGAACCAGCCAAGGAACTGGAAGCTCAGAGAGTTGTGACTTGCCAAAGGACTCCTAGATGGAAAGGGGGCAGAGTGAGGATTCAAACCCCGTTGGTCCACCCCTAGATAGAGCTGTGCTCCTAGCACCACACTGCCCCTCATCCCCATGATAGATGTTCAGCAGAGGCAGCTGTTAGGGACATGTGGTAAGTGAACCCACACAGGAAACATGTGCACACATTGTTGGTTCTAGGAGACATAGAACAGAACAGCAATCTTAGGCTGCGTCCAGACCTCTAGGGTGTATGGGGAATGGCCTCTCCCTCCTTTCTCTCTCAGGACTGGAGACACAGGAGGCTTAGGGATGACTGTTCATTTCAGAGGGTAATGGGCTCTGTGGCCCTGCCCCTGCTGTGCTCTGTGACCTTGGGTAACCCCTTGCCCTCTGACCCTCTCTGGACCCTCATCTAGAAAAGGAGTGGGCTAGATTCAAATGTTTCTGCAGTTTCTTCCAATTCTAAAGGGTCCAATTCTAAAGCATGCACTGTGGTGAGGCAGGTCTGGCCCAAGGAGCTTGAGAAGTGACCACCCAGAGACAGAGACTGATTGAAGGTGCCCCGGTCCACCCCCTGCCCTCTGCATGGGCCGTTGCCTCCAAACCTAAGTACATTCCTCAGCCTTTCCCCTGGCCCAGAACATCATGGGGTGATGTCACTGAGATGCAGTTTCTGGGACCCCATGGAGCCACATGTGTGCCTGTTACAGGGGTCATGCCCAAGCACGGGCTGGATGTGTCAGCCTGCGAGGTGTTCCGCTTCTACAAGCTGGTGACTCTCAAGGGCCTGATTGAGCCCATCTCCATGATCGTGCCCCGGAGGGTAAGTGGGGCTGGGCTGGGCTCCAGGAGGGGGGCCTGCATCGCCTCTTAGCCTGCTCACCACTGACCATGACCCTGGAGAAACCCAGGTGAGAGATGTGCTGTGGACTGGGGTCTTCAAACCTAATTTGGGGTGAGGGGCATTCTCAGATGGGGACAGTTGGGTTTGCTCATGAGTGCAGTCAGGTAGTTCCAGGAGGGAGACACAGTACAAAGGCATAGAGGCAGGAGAGCAGGTAGCGTGACTGGAGATCAGTAAGAAGAGTCTGACTGAAGAGTAGGGGTTTTCCCAGCAGCCCCCCATGTGTCCTCTCTTCTGCTCCTCCCACTGTAGTCAGATTCCTACCAGGAAGACATTTACCCAATGACACCAGGCACGGAGCCAGCACTGACCCCGGATGAATGGCTGGGAGGCATCAACCGAGGTACCACAGCGGGGGGCTCCACAGAGCATAGGCGGCTGCAGCCTTTGCCTTCAGCGCAGCTCACCTCAGTTCTCCCTGTCTGTCCCCCTGTTTGAACTTCCCTCCCACCCAGCCTGCTGGACCATCACCTGACAGTCCATGGGATCGTCAGTGAGAGCATTTCCCTTGCCTTCTTTAGATCCCGTGCTGATGTCTTTGAAAGAAGGCTATAAGAAGTCCTCAAAAATGGTATTTAAGGCTCCCATCAAAGAAAAGAAGAGTGTTGTGGTCAACGGAATAGATTTATTAGAAAATGTCCCACCCAGGACAGAGAATGAGGTAAGGAATGTAAGTTATTACCTCCACAGGCCCTGGAAGAGCAAGACCTTTACATTTCAATTATGGGCTTCAGGCCTTTAAGCCAGTTCCATTCTGAGACATTTTTCTTTCTGTGACAAATGCCATAAGTAGCCTGATATTGGCTTCTGATGCTTCTGACCCCAATAAATAGAAGCTGGGATGTCTGGAGATATCGGTTCCCCACACCACCCCCACACCTCAAATTCACTAACCCACAGTTATGCATCTCCTCATGAACCCGTTTCAGAACGTTGCTGTCATTTGGAGTTCCAGGAGTTATAAATTCCTGACTAACAGGGGCAAGCCCGGCCTCGTGTATCACAGCCCTGCCTCCCTCGCTGGCGTTGCAGCAGTGCTGGAGTCTGACGCTTCCAGTCTTTGTGGAAGAGACTGGGTGTTTATGAAGGTGCTCTCTGTACCACTTGGAATGGGAGCAAGCTCTTTTGGGGCAGCTCGGCTGGGCCTTGTCCATGTCCCCCAGCGGTATTTCCTTCCAGCCCACACCCCCATTCCCTGATGCCAACATGGTTTAGCTCAGCTGGGATTCACAGGATGCCTACTGTGTGCCAGACATAAGGCCTGATACAACTGAAATGGAGATGGCTGCATGACCCCACCTGCATTTGAATCCTGGCTCTGCCATTTCCTGGCTGTGACTGAGCAAGTCTACTGACCTTTATAAGTCCATTTCCTTGTGGTAAAATAGGGATATGGAAAGCTGTGAGCATTAAAGAGATAATTCATAAGTGTCTAGCACTCTTCCTGGCTCATATTAAGTGCTCAGAGAAAAAGGTCACCTGTATTAGCTATCTACTGCTGTGTAACAAATTACCCTAGAACTTAATGGCCTAAACCCACAAATGCTTATTAGCTCACAGTTTCTTTGCATGCCCGTGGCTGAAGGTCTCTCATGAGGGTACAGTTACACTGTCCACTGGGGCTGGAATCACATCTGAAGGCTCAACTTCCAAGTTCACTCATGTGGTTGCTGCTAGGACTCATGTCCTCAGGGGCTATTGGAGTGAGGGCCTCAGTTTCTCCTTGGGCTGTTGGCCAGAGCTTCCCTCAGGTCCCTGCCATGTGGACTCCTCCATAAGGCAGCTCACAACAGGGTATGTGAGCAGAAGAGCAAGAGAGGGCACCCAAGATGGAAGCTACAGTCTTTCTGTCACCTAATCTTGGAAATGGTATCCCACCACTTCTGCCCTATTCTGTTCATTTGAAGCAAGCTATTAGGGCCAGCCCATGCTTGAGGAGAGGGGATAAAATGGGAGCCATCTTAAACTAGACAGTCTATACCACCAACTTATGCTATCACTATTTTTTGTTTTGAGACAGAGTCCCACTCTGTTGCCCAGCCTGGAGCTCAGTGGCACAATCTCAGCTCACTGCAACCTATGCAGGTTCAAGCGATTGTCCTGCCCTAGCCTCCCAAGTAGCTGGGATTACAGGTGTGCACCACCACACCCAGCTAATTTTTGTATTTTTGGTAGAGACAGGGTTTCACCATGTTTGCCAGGCTGGTCTTGAACTCCTGACCTTAGGTGATCCACCTGCCTCGGCCTCCCAACGTGCTGGGATTACAGATGTGAGCCACCACACCTGGCCCGCTATCACTATTATTAATAAAAATAAGACCCTTCTTGACCTCTGGGACCTCACAGTCTTAAGGGGGAGATTGGCAGGTAACTTGATAATTGCCATAAAATATGCTTGTATGCCATTGTAGAGGGATATTCAGGGCTAGATGAAATGATGTGATAAATGGGATTTGCTTTAAAATAACCCCTGAGGAAAGTGGTGCAGTGGAGGTGGGTGGCAGTAGAGGCGAAGTAAGAATGGTCATACGGGCTGGGCGCCGTAGCTCATGCCTGTAATCCCAGCACGTTGAGAGGCCAAGGCAGGTGGATCACCTGAGGTCAGGAGTTTGAGACCAGCCTGGTCAACATGGTGAAACCCTGTCTCTACTAAAAATACAAAAATTAGCCAGGCGTGGTGGTGCGCGCCTGTAATCCCAGCTGCTCAAGTGGCTGAGGCAGGAGAATCACTTGAACCCAGGAGGCAGAGACTAAAGCTGAGTGATGGGTACTTGAGGGTTCATGGTGCTATACTTTCTATTAATATAGATATATAACATTTTTCATTTAAAAAATTTTTAAGTGTTTTCTTGTATTTACTTATTTATGTTTTAGAGACAGAGTCCTGCCCTGTCTCCCAGACTGCAGTGCTGTGGCACGATCATAGCTCACTATAACCTCAATCTCCGAGGCTCAAGCAATAATCCCACCTTAGACTTCTGAGTAGCTGGAACTGGCGGCGTGTACCACCATACCCAACTAATTTGTTTTTAAACATTTTTGTAGAGACAGGGTCTTACTATATTGCACAGGCTGGTCTTAAACTCCTGGGCTCAAACAGTCCTCCCACTTTCGCCTCCCAATGTGCTGGGATTACAGTCATAAGACACTGCGCCCAGCTATTTTCTTGTTTTTAAAAGAACTCTACTCTTTGAAGATAGAGACACAGGGGTCATTGTGATAGCCCAGGAGGGCAATAACAAGGGCCTGAGCTCAGTTCTGGCACTGGGTCTGGAGAAGGCAGGGTTGAATAGTCGTTAAATCAAGCAATATTTCGCTGTAGACTTGCCTATGGAATCAGAACTGAGAACCTGGAGGAAAAGCTTAAAGGGTCTCAGAGCAGACAAAACAGATGCCACAATCTACACCAAAGTTGTGCATCTTCCTTGCTGGGAAGAAGCTTTCTCAAAGCCTGCTGACTCTCCCTTTATCCACAGTTTTAATCATCACAGCAGTTCGGAAGCAGCCAATTAGAAAGTGGGGCTGTCAAAGGTGGACACATTGATCTAAGTGTGAGGAAACAACTGACAGCTTGATGCAAGGGAAAAGTCCTACAATTGTACAACTCAGGAACTTTACTAAAAATCGCTGAATTGTAAGCTTAAAATGAGTGACTTTTATGGTGTGTGAATTACACCTCACTAAAGCGGTTTTTTTGACAAAAGTGGACCAAAAAACAATGCAAAGAAATTTTGAGAACTTGGAAGACACAAGACTGTGTAGAGTCATTTAGTGCAAAGGCAAATAGCATGTCATCCCTCTCAACAGATGAAACTGGGACTGGTGGTTTGTTAGTTAACAAAAAATATTTTTTTAAGTTAGTTAAAGGAGGCAATCATGGCTGGGCACGGTGGCTCACGCCTATAATCCCAGCACTTTGGGAGGCTGAGGCAGGCGGATTGCCTGAGGTTAAGAGTTCAAGACCAGCCTGACCAACATGGTGAAACCCTGTCTCTACTAAAAATACAAAATTAGCCAGGTGTGGTGGCGCATGCCTGTAATCCCAGCTACTCGGGAGGCTGAGGCAGGAGAATCACTTGAACCCAGGAGGTGGAGGTTGCAGTGAGCGGATATTGCACCATTGCACTCCAGCCTGGGCAACAAGAGTGAAACTCTGTCTCAAAAAAACAAAAACAAAAGGAGAGAATCATAAAAATGATACATACTTTTTTTTTTTTTTTTTTTAGACAGAGTCTTGCTCTGTCACCCAGGCTGGGGTACAATGGCACAATCTTGACTCACTGCAACCTCCACCTCCCGGGTTCAAGCAATTCTCCTGCCTTAGCCTCCCAAGTAGCTGGGACTACAGGTACCTACCACCATGCCTGGCTAATTTTTGCATTTTTAGTAGAGACAGGGTTTCACCATGTTGGCCAGGCTGGTCTTGAACTCCTGACCTCAGGTGATCCACCTGCCTCAGCCTCCCAAAGTGTTGGGCTTACAAGTGTGAGCCACGGCGCCCAGCCAATAGATACATTTGGTTTTTTTGTTGTTGTTGTTTTGTTTTGTTTTGTTTTGAGATGGAGTCTCACTTTGTCTCCCAGGCTGGAGTGCAGTGGCATGATCTCGGCTCACTGCAACCTCCACCTCCCGGGTTCAAGCAATTCTTTGCTTCAGCCTCCCGAGTAGCTGGGATTACAGGCACCTGCCACCACACCTGGCTAATTTTTATATTTTTAGTAGAGATGGGGTTTCACCATCTTGGCCAGGCTGATCTTGAACTCCTGACCTCGTGATCCACCCACCTCGGCCTCCTAAAGTACTGGATTACAGGCGTGAGCCACCGTGCCCGGCCGATACCTTCTTTAAACCATTTATGTTTGTTTTAAACATAAAACATGCGAGGTGCAGTGGCACCCCTCTAGTCCCAGCTACTCAGGAGGCTCAGGTGGGAAGATCGCTTGAGCCCAGGAGTTTGAGTCCAGCCTGGGCAACATGGCAAGACTCTATCCCTAAAAAATAAAAGTAGGCCGGGGTGGTGGCTCACACCTGTAATCCCAGCACCTTGGGAGGCTGAGGAGGGTGGATCACTTGAGGCCGGGAGTTCAAGACCAGTCTGGCCAACATGGTGAAACCCCGTCTCTACTAAAAATACAAAAATTAGCTGGGCGTGATGGCACACACCTGAATCCCAGCTACTCCAGAGGCTGAAGCAGAAGAATACCTTGAACCCGGGAAGCGGAGGTTGCAGTGAGCCAAGATCGCGCCACTGCACTCCAGTCTGGGTGACAGAGCAAGACTCTGTCTCAAAAACAAACAAATAAATAAATAATAAAAATAAAACATATACATTCATTTAGCATATTTTGATGCAGGACCAGGACCTTTTCTTCAAGGAGGCCCTCCCTGGTTGGAATCTGCCATGTCTTTCACACAAATCACACCTTAACTCCCATTTCCAGTTTCCATTTCTTTTAGGTAGAAAAATAATTTAAAGTTCATCTGAAAGCAAAGTCCTAGTTTTTACAATGTTTTCTCTCATCTTTTTTTGAGACATTGAGGTATAATTTGCCTATGGTAAAATTCATCCTCTGTAGTGTGTCGGTTTAAGAGTTTTGACAAACACACACAGTCACGCAGCCACCATCAGCCAAGATATAGAATATTCTCCAGTCTTTTAGGGCTAGATCTTCCACACCCAATTCGGCCACAGTTTTTTTAGCATCACCTTTATCAAGATTTTCTAAAGCATTTAATTAAGTTTTTATAGAAACAACAACTCTCTTTTTGTGCTCATTTCATCAATTTATATTATATTTCATTAAATTATGCAATTACAATAACAAATGTAATTCACACCAGAAAGTTTGAGACCAAACACAATTGACTGTGGGTAACATTCAACTCAGGTGTGCAGGAGCCTCAAGGCGCCTGCTGCCTTCCAGGGCTCGGCGTTTTGTGGACATCTGTCAATATGCTTTACAGGAGAAATGGAGGCGGGTTAAGCTAGAGAGTCATTGGGGTGAAGATCTGCCAGGATAGCTGTACATGAATCCCTGACCAGTGCAAACTTTGGTATTCTTGTCATAGTTCCTCATCAGTAGGGAAAAAGCTAGATTCCATTCTGTATCCTGAGCCTCCTTAAGAAGAGAAGGATACAAAGCATTTTAGAAAGTTCTAAATTATCAACACAAGCCGGGCATGGTAGCTTACACCTGTAATCCCAGCACTTTGGGAGGCTGAGGTGGGTGGATCTCTTGAGGTCAGGAGTTCGAGACCAGCCTGGCCAACATGGTGAAACCCAGTCTCTACTAAAAATACAAAAATTATCCAGGCATGGTGGCACATGCCTGTAATCCCAGCTACTCGGGAGGCTGAGGCAGGAGAATTGTTTGAACCCAGGAGACAGAGGTTGCAGTGAGCCAAAATCATGCCACCGCACTACAGCCTGGGCGACAAAGCGAGATTTTGTCTCAAAAATAAATAAATACATAAATTAGCAATAATAATGTAATAATATATGTAATACATGTAATAATACATCTATTATGTATTATTATACATCTATTATTATGTATTATTATAGATGTAATAATACATCTATTAATACAATGGTAAAGAAAAGCATTAAGTTAGGACCCAAAAAGGGACAAGCTTGGGATATTTGGAAAACTGGACTGTTTGGTCACTCCTTTTTCAGTGATCCTGAATCAATTAATGACGCAGGTTTTGTTGCCTACCTCACAAGGGAAAGTAAGAGCCATGGACTGAGCTAGAGATGGGAGAGGTGCAATAAATGCACCTGGGGAGAATAAATGTATCAAGCAGTGGGAGGCCTGGGGGAATGTGAGGGCACTGGCGGCAGGCAGCTGGAGACTCACCTGGGAAATCCTTGTCTCACCTGCTCTCTCCTGGGCCCTCCTTGGCCCCCTCTCTTCCTCCACCCCAGCTCCTTCGAATGTTCTTCCGGCAGCAGGATGAGATTCGACGGTTGAAAGAGGAGCTGGCCCAGAAGGACATCCGCATTCGGCAGCTCCAGCTGGAACTGAAAAACTTGCGCAACAGCCCCAAGAACTGTTAGCTCCCCAGCTGGGCTGTTTTCTAAGCCGATCTCTCCGTCGTTTCTACTCATCCCTTAACTTCTCCCTTACCAGTGACCCCAGAGACAGAGCCAGGACAGGAGTGGGGGCCAGCCTGAGGACCCCCGCCTACCACCTCGAGAACTGGAAGCCAACCTCTAACCTCCTGACCTCATGCTAATAAAAGTCCCCAGCTTCTGGAGACCCCCCTCCGGCAGCCCCTTTCCCTGCCACCCCAGGAGCCAGGCTTCCCCTCAGCTGGGTGAAGACTACAGACTCCCTGGGGTTGGCAGGGGCTCCATCTCAGTGGACCAGGAAGCAAGGGGGGAAGCGGGATCCCAGCTAGACTTAGAACTTGGACTTTTCCCCTGTGAAGGGGGCTGCCAGGACATCTCAGCCCTCCCGCCTGGAGCTCTCAGCATCACTGAAGGTACCACAATGTAAGTGCTGGACTGCAGGCTGCAGTGATCCCTCTTTCGTCCCACCCCCTCTTCCCTCAGCAGCCCCGGAAGCCTGCCTCACCCGACGAGGACAGCAAGCGGCCCGGCTCCTTTCTGTCTCTTCCCTTACCACCCTCTTGTCTTCAGGGAATTCAGAGGATTGCTCTCCAAGGCCATAATGACCCCTTGCCTTCCCCATGATTCTCTTCAAAGCTCTTGCACACCCTTTTCCCATTCAATTTGTGAGCCAGGCAGGGTAGGGATTAGTGTCCCCATTTGACAAATGACAGAACTGAGGGTTGCAATGGGGAAATGACTTATAAAGTCACCCAGCAGGTCAACAATGGGCCCATGACCAAGACCCTGGGTGTTCAGACCCCAAGGCCAGGGCCTTTCCCGCTGCATCAAGATGCCAATCCCTTTGTGGGCTTCACCAGTGCCCAAGTCTCTATGGAGAATGAGAACTGGAAGCCACTGCTACCGTCTACCCAGCACCAGTAGTGCCGATGTGCCACACTGCCCAGTTGAGGCCCCTCACGCTCTGTGCCCCTAGATCCTTCAGGTCCCCACCCTCAGCTGTCACCACCACCCTCCCCAGGGGACTCCATCTGAGATGAGGCCTCCTCCTCCTGGAAGCTGAGGCTGAGAAGGGTGGAGCTTGGCCCTGGGGAAGGCAGACCAGGGTCTGATGGCTTCTAGGGATGCTCTGCGTGTGTCTCAGCACCGCTATCTCAGCCACTTTCAGCCTTATGCACGTGGAATGACCACAGCCACTCGCATCCGTATAGCACTTTAAGGTTTCTGCAGTCCTTTGACACATAGGATCTCATTGAGCCTCACGTCTACTCCCTTCTGCAGATGAGGAAACCGAGAGAAGTGGCCCAAGGTCACGCAACTCTGAGACGCCACATTTCATTTGATCTTGTACACATTTTCTTTTATTCCTTCTTTTTTCCTCCTTTCATTTCCCACTACGCACAAAGAGTTTATAAACACTGTTCTCAGAAGAGTCACAGTTTGGGGTGAGATCTGGAAATCAAGAAATAGGTGTCCACTCTTTTCTTTCATTAGCTAGGATCTACTAGATGCATTATACTCCATACCTGCTTTTCCCATGGCCGCCCTACGGAAAATCCCATCCACAGAGGCCAGGGCTACCCAAGCCCCTCCAGGTGAGCTGGGCCTTTCCTCTACGAACCTCCATCCTCCCAGCCAGCTACAGTAGGGCCTCCTCACCCCGTACCCCACAGCTAGACAGTGTCAGCACTCATCTCCTCCTCCCACATTTCTGGAGCTTTTTTTTTCTTCCCCATTGACCTTTGTGGTCTTCTGTGATTATTTATGCTGCCTCCCAAGGATAGAATTGAAATAAAATGTTTTCAACTTATCAAACCTGGGCATAGCCATCTCATTTAACCCCAGTGGTTCCTGTTCTTGGTCACCATGGTACCTTGATGGTCAGCTCCCCACCCACAGCTCCTTTGCCTTTCTGGAATGACAACCCACGTCTGTACCTACAGATATAATTTCACACCTTCATTTATCTCAGCACTATTGACATTTGGGGCGAATAATTCTTTGCTGTGGGGGCTGCCCTGTACATTGTAAGATATTTAGCAGTATCCCTGGCTCCACCAATCAGATGCCATAGCAACCCTCATCCAATTGGGACAACCAAAAATGTCCCCAGATATTGCCCAATGTCCCCTGGGGTGTCAGAATCACCTCCCGGTTAAGAACCACTGTTCTACCACTATTCAATAGATGCTGCCCCGTGTTGGGGTCTGGGTGAGACCAACGCTCTACATTGGAACGGTGCCTTGAAGTTTATCAGGCAGGATTCCACACACTTGACTCATTTGATCTTCATAGCAGCTCTAATTGGTAGGTCCGATTATTCCTGTTTTCAAGAAAAGCAGTCAGGCCCAGAGTGGTGACATGTTCAAGGTCATTCAGCCAGTGTAGTGGGGGAAATACACAGGGACTGGGTCTTAAGAGCCAGAGCCAGAGAAGGTCTGTGTTCCCAGTCCCCAGCCAGACTCAGAGCTGGGCAGAGTCTGTTCTGGGAGCGTGGCCGGGGCCCATTCTGAGACCAGGGATGCTAGATATCCTCAGTCTCTCAGTAGTCCAAGGTTGTCTTAAATAAGAGTTGTCAGGCTGCAAAGTGAACAGGCACCCGGCAGTGTGTACACCACAGGAAACTCAGAAGAGGCAGAAGAAAGCAGTGTGGGCCTTAGAAAAGGGGTGAGGAGGAAAGGATAAAGGGCTGCAGAGGAACAGTGGGCAGGACACCGGGAAGGGGTGGTCCAGGCCTGGCCCTGCCCTCGACTAGTTGTGCAACATTGAGTAAGGCTTTTTTTCTCCCTGGGCCCCATTTTCTCCATCTATAAAATGAGGGGATGGGACAATTTCTAGGGTCCCTTCCTGGTGTGTCATCCTAGGTTTCGTTACACTAGCAGTTGAGAGGATGGGACAAATCCCCAAGACCACCCATTGTCTAGCACGAGTGATTTAAAAAAAGAAGAAATTTATTGGGAAAAAGGAAGCAAAGAATGACTTCCTACAGGACTTGGGTGCAGAAAATCACTTTTGCTGAGTCTCAGGGAACAGGTGAATGGATAAGGTTATCTGTCTCATATGTACCTCTGTCCCACCTAATCTCCAATTCTGAGCCCAACGGGGCGGCTGTTTATCATTACTTATTATGGTACACTGTCTAAGGTCGGGCTCGAACTTGCTTTCTGTCTCCCCGCTAGCCCATTTTCCCAACTGCATTTGTTGAATAACTCATCAATTCCCCATTGGCTGGCTGTGTATCCTTAATTTCTTCATATGTTATATATTCCATGACTAGTCTGTTACGCTGGCCCCTCTGCCCATTACACACTGTGAATTACACTGCCTAGCCCAACACATTGCTTTAATTATCATAATGATGTAGGAGAGTGCCATTCATGGCTCTTTGAACCTGTCCCCACTGCCATGCTCCCTACCAGGTGTCTGCTCCCTTCTTTTCTCCAAGTAAGGATACCTTAAGCTAAACTTCAGACCCTTTTCTACGGAGATGTCCCTAATGCCTTTACCATCAGCAAAGTATCCTCCTGCGCGTGCCTACAACTCTTTATCCTACCCCTGACACCTAATTGAATTTTCAACTCAGTTTAACACATACCAAGTAGCTGCATCTATTTAGGACCAGGTGCTGGGAACCATGACATGAGAAAGAACAAGCCCTGCTCTTGAGGGGCTCCAGCCAGTGGTCTATGTATAGGCATCATATCATCCAGCAGGACCTGGAGCCCTTGGAGGCTGGGATGAGCTTTATCCTAGGCTGGGTTCAGTGTGGAGTGGGCAGTTTGTTCTGGGATTGGACGACTCCTGGGTTGTCTTCCAGCCAGCCTCCTAAGATCCCAAGATGGGCTTGGGCATTTTTAGACTCTCTCCTGGTGCTGGGCAAACATCCCAGACTGCCAGTGGACCGTGCAGAACGTGGCTGCTTCTTCACTGTGGGAAATGACTTCATGTTGAAAACACCCCCACCTCCCGGCCCCCGCCCCCCTAGCCTTCCTGCTTGGAAGGGCTGCCGTGATGGGGGCTGCCTGGAGCAGAGGCACTTACCTCGGCCACAGGAAACATTACCAGATCCTTCTCCTCCCCCTGGTCAGCCTGCACAGGGACTGTAGGGCTATGGTGCAGGGAGGGGAAGAGGCCTGCCTGGGATGTTGGCAGAGGCTCCTCATTCTCTGTGTATGTGTGTTTCCTATTTGGGAACAACCTGCAGCCTGTCTTTCCTTGGAATTTTAATTCAGTAACAAGCACAAATGGGTCAGCCTTACTCAGAGAAAGAAGGTGAGTGTCTAGAGATCGGGCGAGAGTAGTCCTAGCAAGCTCCTGTCCCAGAGCCCCTCCCTTGCATCTGGCTTGTCACACTGCCCAGAATCCCCCCATTAGCACATAGTTTCTTTGGGTTAAGCATTGCCCTTGCCAGAACCATCTCCATGTGCAAATCCCCCTGGGATTGGGATGCTGGTATGAATCGGGAGAATGGATCCAGCGAAGGGGACACGGGAACAATGAAAGACGGTGGGCCTCGAATGAGAGGAGGGAGGTAGGGACACTGAGCAAGGTCACAGTGATGACAGCAAGATTCAAAGACCAGGAGTTTGTAGAAACTTGAATCCAGCCAGCAGGTGGCAGATTCTGGCCTTCCTATCAAGCCCATTTTTTCTAAACTGGGTCCCTTTTGCACCTCCCACTCACTCCAGAATTAATGATCCAACCATAGGCACTGAGGCCTCATGGCAAAGCAGGCGCACACAACAGCCAGGAATCAAAGCACCCCAAGTGGAGAAGGGAGGCTTGAAGGAGGGCAGCCCAGGGACCAACTGTTTCCAAGGCACAGCCAGAGGAGGGCACGCACCTCACCTTCCTCCCTACGGGGCTGTGGAGACCCTGCCTAGTCTTCCTTGAAGCACAGGAAAGAGGCTTGGTCTGGGTGTTCTCACCCCACCCAGGCAGCCTCTGACCTGCTCTGTGACCTTGAGCAGTTTCCCTACAGGAATAGTGACAGGGATGGGGCCCTTTCTGCCTGGAGAGTCTGCGTTTAATGAGGCTTGGGCTGAGGGGGTGGTAGAAGGAAGAGCTGGAAAGTGAAGGGGGGCAAAAAACTAGGGGTGGAGGGACCAGGTATCCAGGCCAGACATCTGCACTCGGCCAAGTCCAGCCCAGCCCAGCCTGGGGCTCACTGCTCCAGCCCACGCAGCCTCCAGGAAGCTCCTGATGAGACAAACAGGACCAGTCGTCCAGGGTCTCTGCTTCCCAAGCACGGGAGCAGCCCAGGACACAGAGGAAGACGCCAAGGCCAGACCCAGGAAGCCCTGAATTTTTGCCCTGGAAGGCTGGACTCCACCCCAGGCCATGAGGCGCTAAGGAAGGGCTTGAATCAGGAGTGGACACCTCCCTCTGGCTACTTCAAGGGAAGGGATTGGAGGGCAACACAAGCCGGGAAACGGTGGGGGCTGGTGGGTTGTCCAGGTAGGAGATAGGAGTGGCCCAGCCTGGGGCAGTAGTTATGGCAGAATTAAGAGAGTTTGCTGAGATAAGGAACTGACCTTGATCCCAGGGGTGGGTGGGAGGAGGGGATAGGGAGGCAACAGGGAAGAGGGAGGAAGAGGCAGGTGAGGAGAACTCAGAAATGGAACCAGAGCTGGGACAGGGATGACCCACCCCCTGCTGTCTAATGGGGCACTCCCCAAAGATAGGGATCGTGTTCTCTAATCCCCTTGTAAACCAACAACAGCAGTGCTGGCCACACCTTTCTTAACGAATGTTCCTTTGGCTACCTGAGAGAGGAAGGGCTGGTCTTAGAAAGCGTGTTGGATGCCGGGCGAGGTGGCTCATGCCTATAATCCCAGTAATCCCAGCACTTTGGGAAGCCAAGGTGGGAGGATTGCTTGAGGCCAGGAGTTCCAGACCAGCCTGGTCAACATAGTGAGACCTCATCTCTATTGGAAGAAAGGAAGGAGAGAGGAAGAAAGAAAAGAGAAAGCTTGTTGGGCTTTTTTAATCACTGAAAGACCTGGCAGGCCCTAGAACTTCTTAGCAGTGTGATTCAAGTGATTCTAAATCCCCCACCCACCAGCCGTCTCCCATTCTAACTTATCCCCCACCGGCCTGAAATTCACATAGCTCTCTGAAAGTCATTTATAATAATGAAATAATGAAAACAGCTTATTTTTCTTTGCCTACTGGAATTTTGAGACAGTTTTCATTCGAAATTATTTTATCAAATATTTATCAAATGCCTTTTCTGCATCGGGTATTGTCCTAGGTGCTAGAATAAGATGTAGTTCTTGGTCTCAGAGAGGTTCCAGTCTGGTTTATAATTAAAATTCATATTCAATGCAGAAGGAAATGTCTGGAAGGACTGAGATAATTAGCAGTGATTATCTCAGGGTAACAGGATAAGAGAAGAAGATATTCTTTAATTTTAAAGACATTTTAAACGTATGTAAAGGTTTAGGATTTGCCACGACTGTGTCCCTCGGGATGAAACCTCAAGCTTATTCTGTTCAGTTCACCAGGTATGGGTGCTAGGGCTTTTCCTCCCACATCACCACTGCCCCTTTGGAGGGCAGTTGGATGGGGTGAGCAGACAGGGCTGGCCAGGTGTCACTTCCATTGGATGCTTGACAGGTGGAGTCCTGACCAGAAGGCCCAGCCACCACCACACAGCCCCACAATGCGAGGCATGCCTCATAGGGATCCCAGCACAGGCCACTGTGGCAGCAGATGCTCAGCCTTTCCCTGATCCTCTTGTTGCTGACTCTGCCCTACCTACCTGATCCCTCCTGGTCTGGTCCCACCCACTGATCTCCTCCCACTCCACTCCAGGTGGCCCCAATCCCTAAACTTGCATAGGGCGAGGTACACTGTCTCTTCACCCGTTTTCTTCCCAATCTACCGCTTGTGGCATAAACCTTATGACCTGCTTTCTCTGGCATTGAGCCCTTTCTTCTCTTCAAATCAAAAGCCCTGGCCAGGCACGGTGGCTCACACCTGTAATCCCAACACTGGGAAGCCGAGGCAGGAGGATTGCTTAAGCCCAGGAGATCGAAACTAGGCTGGGCAACATAGCAAGACTCCCATATCTACAAAAACATAAAAAATTAGCCAAGTGTGCTGGTGCATGCCTGTTGTCCCAACTACTCAGAAGGCTGAGGCTGGAGGATCCCTTGAGCCCAGGAGGTGGAGACTGCAGTGGACCGTGATTGTGCCACTGCATTCCAGCCTAAGCGACACAGCAGGACCAAGACCCTGTCTCAAAAAAAATTAGATAAAAATAAAAGCCTTGGCTTTTAAGACTTTACTGTCTCAGCCATGAATTTTTGCAAATCTGTTTAAAAACTCAGAAGCTGGGCACTGACTATTTATTTATTTGTGTATTCCAGCTATCAGAATCCTGATCCTCCCTCTAGCAATGAAAACTACTGGCTGAGTGGGAGGAGGTACACCAGGAACTATAGAATCAACTGTGACTACTTCCAAAATCTACCCTCTCCCACTCCCTGCACCACCACGTATATATAAATGGCCAGAGGTATTAAGACCATATGGAATGGAAGAATTTTAATTAATGATAATATGGAACTGGAGAACAGTGTCCTTTTGCTAATTCTCAATGAACATCTGCTGGACAATGACACTACAGTAGGTGCCAGTGATATAAAACCAACTGAGATATACAAATCACTGGACTTGGGGGCTTGGTTTAGGGAAGGATGCAGACATGTAAATCAGTAATTACAATTCAGTGTGTTGAGTACTAGATCAGAGCAATCAAGATGCAGAAGACAGAGGACAGAACTCGTGGTGACAGGTCATCTGAGTTCCTAAAGTGAAAGCAGTTTTCTAACTGAGAAGAGGGAGAACGGCACTGCAGTCAGAGGAAGAGCATGTGCAAAGTGAGAGAAAGGAGGCAGCTGGCATGTGGGGAGAATCCCAAAGGGCTTTGAGTTTCTGAAGCCAACAAGAAGGCTGGCGAGAGGACAGTCAGCAAAGGGCCTTATACTCAGGCTATTTACTTGGAATGTACTTTTTATGCAGTGGAAAACCTCAGAAGGTTTTAAAGCATCAGAATGACCAGATGAAATTTGAAACATTTTTTAATAGTGCACACACAATATTTCTCTCTCTCTCTTTGTGTGTGTGTGTGTGTAAGAGAAAGGGAAGGAAAGTGGTGTGTTATATATACAGAGATTCAAAATAAAATATGTTTCTCACTATGGGTTGCAATCAACAAACTTTGAAAGCCACTGGTCTAGAACTTGATAATGGTGCAAAGCAGAGAGTAATTGCCTACAGGATTTCCAGGAGAGAGGATTTAACCCATGTGTGGCTGCCAGGGATGGCTTCCCAGAGGACAGTCGGCCATGGGAACTGGACCTTAAAAGAGGAAAGGGTGTAGGGGAGGGGAGAGGGAAAAGCATGAGGGAAAGGCATGGCAGAGGGGCCCTAAGAAGTGGCTCCCAAAGCAGTACTGCTGGATTCCTCCTTAGCAAGAGCCCTGCCTAACAGCCTCAAGATGATTATCTTGAGATAATAGTTCTGTCTCAACACAGAGATAATAGTTCTGTCTCAACACAGAAAAGCATCTACTGACAGCTTATCTTTTCCCCCAGCACTTAGTACAACCTATCTGCCACATAGCTCATGTCACTTTTGACCTTCTGCACCAGGGCACCAAGTTCATTGTCCAAACAGCTGACTTGACTAACAAACAAGGGACATTTTCCATTTTCATAAAGACTACCAAGAAAGACAGAATGGAATGAGCTGAGATTTGGGTTGAAGTTCTTGCTCAGAAGCTCATTCATCCAGTTGTTGCTAAACTAATTCTAAACCCCACTTTTGCCCATCATAAAATGGGTTAATCAGAACTTCCCAGCCTTCCTCCCAAACTTGCAAGCATTAAATTCAATGAGATCTTGGGTGCATCCTAAGTCACAAGGACTGCCAACTGGTTACCTTTCCCATTGGCCAGAAGGCCCAGTTAATGTTGGAGCTCCCAAAGAATAGGCACACTTTGGCAACCTTGTCATTGCAGTAGCAAAGAAAAGTTATTATTTTATCAGCTGGTACCAGAGTTCCTTTTAGGGAAGGAAGTGTCTTTGTTTGGGGAAATACCTTGATAGGCCCCTTGGGGGTAAAAGGTGAGGCCCTGAAGACATGAGTTGGGAGGAAAAAACAAAGATAGCCAAATAGCTCTGCCTAAGAAATGAACAGGAATTTGAGGATAAGGAAGAACAAAGGAGGGAGGAAAAAAGAAAGCTAAGCAATGTGGTTAGAAACTAAAGCCCTAGTAGGTGGGAAACTGGGGAAGCTCTTAGAAAGATATAAGTCTATATTTTAAATTTTCTGGACTGCCGTTTTGCAATCCAACTCTTCTCTCCAATGTAATCCATTCCCCAAATCTCCAATAAATGTCTATGACACAAGCTGCCCCATGGAAGCAGGGTAGGCAGGCATCAAGAAAGAAAGGGCTATGTTCAACTTTTGGGGCAATTCTGGGATAGAGGTTTGGCCACAAGACAGCAAAGAAGAAATTTAGAGCCAGAGATGACACTGAGGATCCTAAGCCCAGGGAATTCACAGAAATCTTGCAGAAGGCATGGGGTTTCCCCTAGATTGTGGGATGGGGTTCAAACCAATTTCATGTGGAGTTGAGGTGTTAGAATTACATCAGTAGATACCTGAAACCATTGGCTTCCAATTTTTGTCTATTATGAGGGTAAACATTTTCTCCAGGCTTCTCTCTGGCTAAAGTCAATATTATTTGGCTATTATTGGTTGAACTTCAGTCATAACTTAATAATCAACCAGACAAGAGAGGGTACCTCAGCTTCTTCTCTTTTCTGACTGCATTCTGACCAGACTACACTCTGGGTAGTGCTTACCTAATGCAAACAGGTAATTTCTTTATGACAATAATCAATTGCAACTGCATGCTATTTAAAGCTTCTTCACCACCTTATCTCATCAGATACTGGATCTTCAAAATAACCCTACAAAGCAGGAAAGGCGTGGATTCCCCAAGTTAGCAATGAGGAAGCTAAGGCCCAAAGAATCAAACAACTAAATGTGGATTGGGCATGAGATTCAATCTCTGATCTCAAGGAATGCTGGAGAGACAAGATAGAAATCCATGAAAAGACAACAGCATTAAAGAAGTAGAAATAAATATAAAAACAAATGTCTTAAGGTAGAGCACAAGTCATTGCTGGAAGAGTGATAGAGCTCACAGGGCATCCAAAATCAAAGGTAGACCAGTTCTACCTTCTCACAGCCCCACCCATTTCTTTCCATCTTCATGACCATCTCCAAGGCCATCATTGTCTCCACCCAGATTACCACAACAGCTTCCTGGCCAGCCTCTCAGGCTCCAGCTTTGTCCCTTTAATTAGTTCTTTTTTTTTTTTTTTTTTTTTTTGAGACCTCGCTTTGTCACCCAGGCTAGAGTGCAGTGGCGCGATCCTGGCTCACTGCAACCTCTGTCTCCCCGGTTCAAGCAATTCTCCTGCCTCAGCCTCCCAACTAGCTGGGATTACAGACGCCTAGCACCATGCCTGGCTAATTTTTGTATTTTTAGTAGAGACAGGGTTTCACCATGTTGGCCAGGCTAGTCTCAAACTCCTGACCTCAAATGATCCATCTGTCTCGGCCTCCCAAAATGTTGGGATTACAGACATGAGACACTGCACCCAGCCCCTTTCATCACAAAGACACAAAAGTGATCGTTATGATATGCAAATCAAATCACAGTCACTCCCCTACTTAAATCCTTGGTGGTTCCCCATTACCCTAATGGAAAGTAGAATTTTTTTTTTTTTTGAGATTTTTTAACTTCTTTCTGTTTTGGCCTGGTCCTCTAATCTCTGAGACCTCATCTCTTGCCATTTGCTGCCTGAAACTCTCTGCTCCTTATAGACTGTGGTAATAATACAATAAATACTTGGCCTTTGTTTCTGGTTCTCGGCTCAGAGCTCCTAAAATGCTGGGAATTTCCTGAAAGATAGGAATATCTTTTGTAATTTATTAGGAGCCCCTTTCCATCATACTTGAGTTTATGCTAATGAGGTGAGTTAGGGTAGCGTCTCAGGATGGGACTGGCACCAGAAAGACCAAGTAATAAGAGGATGGAAACTTGGCTAGGTGCAGTGGCTCACACCTGTAATCCTAACACTTTGGGAGGCTGAGGTGGACAGATCACTTGAGCCCAGCGGTTCGAGACAAGTCTGTGCAACATGGCGAAAACCCATCTCTGCAGAAGAATACAAAAATTAGGCTGCATGTGGTGGCTCACGCCTGTAATCCCAGCACTTTGGGAGGCTGAGGCAGGCAGATCATGAGGTCAGGAGTTCGAGACCATCCTGGCTAATATGGTGAAACCCCGTCTCTACTAAAAATACAAAAAATTAGCCGGGCAAGGTGGCGGGCGCCTGTAGTCCCAGCTACTCAGGAGGCTGAGGCAGGAGAATGGCATGAACCCGGGAAGTGGAGCTTGCAGTGTGCCGAGATCATGCCACTGCACTCCAGCCTGGGTGACGGGGGGAGACTCATCTCAAAAAAAAAAAAGAATACAAAAATTAATCGGGCGTGCTGGTGCACACCTGTAGTCCTAGCTATTTGGGAGGCTGAGAGATGAGAAGATAGCTTGAGCCCAGGAGGTCAAGGCTGCAGTGAGCTGTGATCGTCCAGCCTGGCAACAGAGTATGACCCTGTAAAAGAGGATGGAAACTTTTCATTGGAATAACATACAAGAAAAAAAAAAGAGGATGGAAACTTTCAGCCCCACCCATTGACCTCGAAGTTGGGGAGGGGGGACTGGAGATAGAGCTATATGAAACTTTTGATACTATTTTTATTTTATTTATCTATTTTTTTTTTGAGACAGAGTCTCACTCTGTTGCCCAGGCTGGAGTGCAGTGGTGTAACCTTGGTTCACTGCAACCTCCGCCTCCTGGGTTCAAGCAATTCTCCCACATCAGCTTCTGTAATAGCTGGGATTACAGGCACGCACCACCACACCCGGCTAATTTTTGAATTTTTACTAGAGACAGGGTTTCACTGTGTTAGCCAGGCTGGTCTTGAACGCCTAACTTTAAGTGAACTGCACACCTGGACCTCCCAAAGTGCTGTGATTACAGGTGTGAGCCACCACGCCCAGCCTTAATTTTTTTTAGAGACAGGGCCTCACTCTGTCACCCAGGCTGTAGTGCAGTGGCATGATCATAGCTCACTCTTAGCCTCGTTGAACTCTGGGACTCAAGAGATCCTCCCACCTCAGCCTCCTGAGTACCTGGAACTACAGTTATGTGCCACCACACTCGGCTAATATTTTTACATTTATTTATTTATTTATTTATTTATTTATTTATTTTTGTGATGGAGTTTCGCTCTTGTTGCCCAGGCTGGAGTGCAATGGCATGATCTCAGCTCACCACAACCTCCACCTCTGGGATTCAAGTGATTCTCCTGCCTCCACCTCCCAAGTAGCTGGGATTACGGTCACCCGCCACCATGCCCAGCTAATTTTTTGTATTTTTCTCCATGTTGGTCAGGCTGGTCTCGAACTCCCTACCTTAGGTAATCAAACCACCTCAGCCTCCCAAAATGCTGGGATTACAGGCGTGAGCCACCGCACCCGGCCTACTTTTATTTTTTTATAGAGATAGGGTCTCACTGTGTTGCCCAGGTTGGTCTTGAACTCCTTGCCTCAAGTGAACCTCCCACCTTGGCCTCATAAAGTGCTGGGATTACAAGCATGAGCCACTGCTCTATACACCTTTTTATTTTTTTGAGATGAAGTCTCGCTCTGTCACCCAGGCTGGAGTACAGTGGCACGATCTCAGCTCACTGCAACATCCACCTCCTGGGCTCAAGAGTTTCTAATGCCTCAGCCTCTCAAGTAGCTGGGATTATGGGCGTCCGCCATCATGCCTGGCTAATTTTTGTATTTTTAGTAGACACAAGGTTTTGCCATGTTGGCCAGGCTGGTCTTGAACTACTGACCTCAAGTGATCTGCTTGCCTCGGCCTCCCAAAGTGCTGGGATTACAGGTGTGAACCACCTCTCCCGGCCTCTATATAACTTTTGAACAGAAAGTTTCTGAGAGCTTCTGAGTTGGTGAATGCACCCCAACTACCAAGGGCCAGAAGCTCCTGCACTCAGGACCCTTGCAGACCTGGCCTATGTACCTTCTCATCTGGCTGTTCATTTGTATGCTTTAGGATATCCTTTATAACAAACACTTACTTAAAACTGTAAGTAAAGTGCCTTTCTGAGTTCTGCAAGCCATTCTAGCAAATTAACAAACCTGAAGAGGGGTTCATGGGAAGCCCTGATTTACAGCCAGTTGGTCAGAAGTACAGGTGGTCTGAGACTTGGGACTGGCGTCTGAAGTGGGGGCAGTCTTATGCAACTGAGCCTTTAAGCTGTGGGGTCCACACTAATTCTGGGTAGTTAGTATCAGAATTGAATTGAATTGCTAGGTACCCAGCTGGTGTCGGGGAATTGGTTGATGTCAAAAAACATCCCAGACAGACCTACTTTTTGTTTCGGTTTGCTTTTCTGATTTCCTGAGCTATGTCCAGGGACTGTCTTGCCTCCTGGTCTTCGTACAGCACATTCCTTCTGCATGGATCACCTGCCTACTCTCTTGGTCTGGCAAATTTCGTCTTATCTTTCAGGTCTCAGGTTCAATGCCACCTCCCAAGAAACATCCTTTACATCACTAGAATAGGTCAGAACCTACACCTCAGTAATCCCATAGCATCCTCGGTTTCCCCATCCCAACACTCATCACATTTCACCATTGTTACTGATATAATCATCTGTATTCCCCAAGAGTGAAGGCAGCTCTGTAAGCCATTGAGAGATGGACCATGTCTGTCCTGTTCTCCATTGTATCCAGCATCTGGCACAGTGCCTAGTAGGTCATAGGCACTCAGTAAGTATGTACTGAGTTCAGAATGAATGAATAAATGAATGTCGTAGGAATTCAGAAGAAACAAGAGATTAGTATAGACTGAGGAAAGAGGTAGGCTAGGACTTGAATAACGAGTAGAGGAGCTTCCACCATCACCTAATACATTAGGGACAAACCATGGCTTCCTACCTCCAACCCAGGAGGCAACTACAAAAACAGAAAGAGCATTGAACTACGAGACTGAAGAACAGGCTCCGGTCCTGCCTCTGTGCCTCAGTGTGTAACTTTGAACATATCATTCAACTTCTGAGCCTGAGTTTCCTCGTCTGTAAAATGAAGCCGCTATAGCCCACCTAGAGGGGTTTCTCTGAGGTTTGGTGAGGTCCTGAATGTAGTAGACCCCTGCACAAAGTAGACCTGACCAGATGTGTGTGGATTTATTTTCAGCCACATAGCCTCTGTCTCTAAGATTTCCCAAAGCACTGGCTGAAAGCCCACCTGAGAAAAGCCTGCATCTGTCAATCCAGCTTCCTGGACCTGAGCACACTCATTCTGCCCAGGCTGTTGCGCCATCTTGCCCCTCTTCCCCAACACCAGCACACAGCACCAAAAGCCTTCCTCACACCCAAGAGAACCACGCTCTGAGGACTACCACCTGCAAGAGCCGAAGACTTGAAGGCATTTACCTCCCACAAGGTGGTAATGTACTTTCCTCTATCAATTTCTGAGTAAAGAATATTTTCAGGGCCGGGCGCAGTGGTTCACGCTTATAATCCCAGCACTTTGGGAGTCCAATGTGGGCAGATCACCTGAGGTCAGGAGTTTGAGACCAGCTTGGTCAACATGGTAAAACCCCACCTCTACTAAAAATACAAAAATTAGCCAGGTGTGGTGGTGGTCACCTGTAATCTCAGCTACTTGGGAGGCTGAGGCAGGAGAATCGCTTGAACCTGGGAGGTACAGGTTGCAGTGAGTCGAGATCATGCCACTGCACTCCAGCCTAGGCGACAGAGCGAGACTCTGTCTCAAAAAAAAAAAAAAAAAAAAAGGAAAGAAAAGAAAAAGAAAAAGAATATTTTCAAAATTAAATTCTCCAGATTTTTTACTCTCCACTTTAATTCCTGGTGTCAGACAGCAGGACCCCCACGTTCCCCTGGCAACAGAGTTTATTAGGCACCCACAGTGCCAGGGCTGTGCTGGCACCCCAACTTCTCATGGAGATTACAAACTAGCTGGTGGGGGGGGTGTGGCAGGCCCCCAACAATGCCCATGCACTTATCCCTGAAACCTGTGAATTTATCTGTTACACGGCAAAAAGGGTCTTTGTGGATATAATTGAGGTTTTGAACCTTAAAATAGAGCCATGTCCTGCTTTGCTCAGGTGGGGTCAATCTGGGGTCAATCAGATCACATGAGCCCTTAAAAGCAGAGAACTTTGTGTAGCTGGAATCAGAGACTCAAGTCAGCGGGTGGGTGAGGTGGCTCACACCTATAATCCCAGCACTTTGGGAGGCCAAGGTAGGTGGATCACTTGAGGCCAGGAGTTTGAGACCAGCCTGCCCAACATGGCAAAACCCCGTCTCTACCAAAAATACAAAAATTAGCCAGGCGTAGTGGCACATGCCTGTAGTTTCAGCTACTCAGGAGGCTGAGTTGAAGCAGGAGAATCGCCTGAACCCAGGAGGCAGAGATTGCAGTGAGCTAATATAGTGCCACTGCACTCCAGCCTGGGTAACAGAGTGAGACTCCATCTCAACAAAAAAAAAAAAAAAAAAAGAAGAAGAAGAAAAAGGAGGTGGAGGAGGAGGAGGAGGAAACCAGAGATTCAGAGCATGAGGGGTACTCAACTCACTATTGCTGGGATGGGTGGGGACATGAAAACTGTGAGAAAGAATGAAGGCAGCCTCTAGGAGTAAAGATACCCCCAGCTGACCACCAGGGAGGAAACAGGATCCTCAGTCCTACAACCACAAGAAACTGAGTTCTACCAACCCGAATGAGCTTGGAAAAAGCCTAGTCCTGCTGACACTTTGGTTTCAGCCTTATGAGAACCCTAAACAGAAAACCCAGCCTAGCTTCCCTAGGTACAGGTTGAACCTGGGAGGTACATGTTTCAGTGAGTCGAGATCATGCCACTGCACTCCAGCCTGGGTGACAGAGCGAGACTCTGTCTCAAAAAAAAAAAAAAAAAAAAAAAGAAAAGAAAAGAAAAAGAAAAAGAATATTTTCAAATTTAAATTCTCCAGAATTTTTACTCTCCACTTTAATTCCTGGTGTCAGACAGCAGGACCCCCAAGTTCCCCTGGCAACAGAGTTTATTGACCCATAGAGCTGCCCCATAGAGCTGTTAGATAATAACTGGGTGTTGTTTTATGAAACTATATTTGTGGTAACTTGTTACTACAGCCATAGAAAACTAATACGGTGGCTCATGCCTGGAATACCAACATATTGGGAGGCTGAGGCAGGAGGATTGCTTGAGCCCAGGAGCTCGAGACCAGCCTGGGCAACATGGTGAGACCCCAATCTCTATTTTAAATAAATAAATAAATAAATAAAACTAATACAGGGAGATAGGGCCTGTCTTTGGGGGGGTCCCTTGACCAAGAGCTTAGTCCTAAACTACCTCAGCTATAAATTGCTCTACCTCTAAGCATGTCTGGTGGGTTTGGAGTGGGGGTGGGGGCTAGGCCAGAGACAGAAAGACTAAAGGAGGGAGAGTCATTTTCCATGAAGGTCAGAAAAGCTTCTCTCAGAAGAGACATACACCCTACAAGGCTGTTCCAAGGACCCAGCCCTGAGGGTGAGGAGCAGCAGGAGAGCCCCTCGTGTGTAGAGATGGTTTTGACCCTATGAGGGCACAGGATGAAGGCCCTCCCCAGGGAATATGTGACCGCTGGCTTTAGGCCCACAGGACAAGTGAGGGACAGAAACCGACTGAGGAAGGGTCAGGTGGACTAATTGGGAATCACATGTCAGACCCCTTGGGGATTCCCTAAGCTGTTTGGGAGGGATTTGAGAGGCTCTAAGATTCCTACAATTCCATGGAAGAGGCTGAGTCAGAGAAACACTGTTTTATTCATGCTCTTTATGATGTAATTATATTCTGTTCCCCAAGCTAGTATGGCTTGGAGAAACGGAGTGTCCAAGACCTACTAATCCCCAAAGGCAAAATAAAAAGTTTTTAAAAGTCAGAAATGGCCAGGCACGGTGGCTCATGCCTGTAATCCCAGCACTTTGGGAGGCCGAGGCAGGTGGATCACCTGAAGTCAGGAGTTCGAGGCCAGCCTGGCCAACATGGTGAAACCCAGTCTCTACTAAAAATACAAAAATTAGCCAGGCATGGTAGTGGGCACCTGTAATCCTAGCTACTCAGGAGGCTGAGATGAGAGAATCATTTGAACCCAGGAGGTGGAAGTTGCAGTGAGCCGAGATTGCGCCATTGCACAATGCACTCCAGCCTGGGCAACAAGAGCGAAACTCCAGCTCAAAAAAAAAAAAAAAAGTCAGAATGGAGGCATAGGAAGGGAAATAGAAAGGGGATGGCTTTGAGTCAGACACAGCTGGGTACTAACCCTTCCTCCAGCGGCTTGCACAGGTTTCTTTAGCTTTCTGAGATTTAGTTTCAAACCCAAAAAATACAGAGATGATAAAAAGGACCTATATCACACAGGGCTATGAAGAAACAGAAGGCAGGTTATTTATTGATCATCACACCACATGAGGAAAAATACATTCCATACTATATTTTCCAATTCAAAAGCCCTGATTTTTCCCACTTTAACATCTTCGAATCATTCAACCATGCAGCAGTCCTGAGATACTTCTATTGCTTGCACTTGCAAAATCAGTGTTACTGGTTAGGAAGAAAATTCCAAAAGCAAAAATGAAGCATCCTATTAAGAAATGCTGGCTGGGCACAGTGGCTCAAGTCTGCAATCCCAGCACTTTGGGAGGTTGAAGTGAGCAGATCACCTGAGGTCAGGAGTTCAAGACCAGCCTGGCCAACATGGTGAAACCCCATCTCCACTAAAAATACAAAAAAAAAAAAAATTAGCCAGGTGTAGTGGCACACGCCTGTAATCCCAGCTACTCGGGAGGCTGAGGGGGGAGAATCGCTTGAACCTGGGAGGCAGAGGTTGCAGGAAGCCAAATCACGCCACTGTGCTCCAGCCTGGGCAACAGAGCGAGACTCAGTCTTAAAAAAAAAAAAAATGAAATGCTGCCTCTTCAACCTCTTGCTAACACTGAGTACAATCTTGTGTCAAAAACCACAGACATCAATGATGCTGAGCCATGGTGATGCAGAAGAGCCAGAATCTAATTGTGGAGAAGTCTTAGGAGTGTCATAACCAATTTATTTTGCCTATATTTGTTGTTTATGTGCACACAAGAGAGACATAGGATAAAAGAAAATCTGTCTAAATAAGTCTAAAAGAGCCCTTCAATAAGTACAAAAACTTCTTTAAAATTTCAAGTGATAAAAAGATGCTGAGAAAATACAGGCATTATTTATTATGCCCAGCTGACTTCCAGGAAAATCAAGGTCTAGGGAATATTCAAAGTGTGGCCAAGGCCTTACAGCAACAAACAGCTGAACTGAGAAATGAAGCAAATGGTCTCAGGCCTACCACAGAGGCCAGTTTGGTGTGGCTGGCATCTATCAGCTGTGTCCTAAATTCTTCACAAGGAGCCTGAGAAATGTGACCTTAGCCCACCAGAGGTATTACACTTCAGTTTTGTCCGCTGAGAGTATGCGTTTGCACATACACACAACATTCAAAGCAGACGAATTGGTTGAGAAATGTAAAAACACTAGGAAGAACAACATTCCGAGGAAAATAATAAAGCCACTTGCATTTGTCCCTCAAGGGCAAAGGTTGAGCAGATATGTTTGCAGGCCCTTATAAAAGATTGGGGTTTCCTAAGCCCAGGGTTCATTGGCTGGAATGCAAATTCACTGTATGCATAGCATCCACTGACTACTGTGGTATGAGTTGTAAGGTTCTTTGTCTTTGACCCAGGATGCACAAGTTCAGAGTCTTTCTTTTTTTTTTCTTTACTTTTTATACCATCAATAGAGGCAGACAAAAAAAATCTTGAGTCTTCTACTAGCATCAAATTGTGGCAGGCTAATTTGTATGCTTGCAAGTACAGTATTACCTCAGAACCTTCATGGTTCTTGTTAACTACGTGAAGTTTTCTTTTTGTTTGTTTATTTCTTTTTTTTTTTTTTTTCTGAGACAGAGTCTCACTCTGTCGCCTAGGCTGGAACGCAGTGGCACAATCTCGGCTCATTGCAACTTCCACCTCCTGGGTTCAAGTGATTCTCGTGTCTCAGCCTCCCAAGGAGCTGGGATTACAGGCGTGCACCACCACGCCCAGCTAGTTTTTGTATTTTTAGTAGAGATTGGGTTTCGCCATGTTGACCAGGCTAGTCTCAAAATCCTGACCTCAAGTGATCCGCCTGCCTCGGCCTTCCAAAGTGTGGAATTACAGGTGTGAGCCACTACACCTGGCCTATGTAAAGTTTGATACCATTATTTGGAGTTAGACTGTGATAATTTAAAGATGTATATGGTAAACTCTACAGCAATCATTCAAAAGTAAAATATAGATAGGGCTAATAAGCCAAAAGCAGGGATAAAATAAAATCATTAAAGTATTTTATGAATTAAAAAGGAAGTCAAAAAAAGGAAAAAGGGACAAAGAATAGTAGGGACAAATAGAAAACAAATAGCAAAATGGTGTATTTAAATACAACCATATTTATAGTTACATTAAATAAAAGTGGCCTAAACTCTCCAATTAAAAGGCAGAAATGTCAGATTGTATAAAAATCTACCTGAATAAGCTCTAAATATAATGCATAGGTAGGTTAAGAGTAAAAGAATAGAAAAAATATATATGAAGCAAACACTAATCATGAAAAAAGCTGAAATGGATGTATCAATTTGTGCAAAGTGAACTTTAGGAGAAAGGATTATAAGCAGAAATAGTGATATTTTATGATGAGAAATGGGCCATTTCATCAAGAAGACATAACTAAACATGCATACACCAAGTAATAGAGCTTCAAAGTACATGAAAAAAGAACTGACAGACTGAAAGACAAAATAGACAAATCTACAATTTCAGCTGTAGATTTCAACACTTATCTCTTATTAATTGACAGAACAAGGAGATAGAAAACCAATAAGTATATAAAAGATTTAAACAATACTATTAAATAACTTAACCTAATATATAGTTATAAAACACTATACCCAGCACTGGCAGAATACATATCTTGTTCAAGGGTACATAGAACATTCACAAATGTAGACCATATTCTAAGCCATATACAATCTCGATAAACTTATAAGGAATGAAATCGTACAAAATATATTCTCTGAGCATGACAGAAATAAAGAGGAGGGCCAGGTGCGGTGGCTCATGCCTGTAATCCCAGCACTTTGGGAGGCCAAGCCGGGCGGATCACAAGGTCAAGAGTTTGAGACCAGCCTGGCCAACATGGTGAAACCCCATCTCTACTAAGAATACAAAAATTATCTGGGTGTGGTGGTGCATGCCCATAATCCCAGCTACTCGGGAGGCTGAGGTAGGAGAATTACGTGAACCCAGGAGGCAGAGGTTGCAGTGAGCCGAGATCACGCCACTGCACTCACCCTGGGCGACAGAGCAAGACTCTGTCTTGGAAAAATAATTAATTAATTAATTTATTTATTTATTTATTAAAGAGGAAAAAGAAAAATATCTAGATAATCCCTAAATATTGAGAAATTAAACAGTATACTTCCATGTAACCCAAGAGTTAAAGAAGAAATTGCACTGATGGCTGGGCGTGGTGGCTCACGCCTGTAATCCCAGCACTTTGGGAGGCTGAGATGGGTGGATCACCTGAGGTCAGGAGTTCGAGGCCAGCCTGATCAACATAGGGAAACCGTCTCTACTAAAAACACAATAATTAGCCGGCGTGGTGGTACATGCCTGTAATCCCAGCTACTCAGGAGACTGAGGCAGGAGAATCACTTGAATCCGGGAGGTGGAGGTTGCAGTGAGCCAACATGGCGTCACTGTACTCCAGGCTGGATGACAGAGTGAGACTCCATCAAAAAAAAAAAAAAAGAAAGAAAGAAAGAGAGAGAGAGAAAGAAAGAAAGAAAGAAAGAAAAGAAAGAAAGAAAGAGAAAGAAAGAAAGCAATTGCACTGAAAAACCGAAAAATAGAAAATATTTATTACTGAATGAAAATAAAAACACAATAAGCAAAAGTTTATAAGACACATCTAAAACGGTGCTAATAAATTAGAGTAATGTATAGCTTTAATTGGTTACAGTGGATAAGAAGTGCCTAAAAGCAGCGTTATAAGCCTCTATATTAAGAAGCTAGAAAAAAAGAGCAAAATACACCCAAAGTAAATGGGAAGGAAATCATAAAGAGTAGAATTAATGAAATAGAAAATGGACAAAGAGGGCAGGTGCAGTGGCTCTTGCCTGTAATCCTAGTGCTTTGAGAGGCCAAGGCAGGCAGATTGCTTGAGCCCAGGAGTTTGAGACCAGCCTGGGCAACATGGCGAATCCCCTGCCTCTACAAAGAATACAAAAATTAGCCAGTCATGGTGGTGCATACCTGTAATCCCAGCTACCTGGGAGGCTGAGGTGGGAGGATGGCTTGAGCCCAGGAGAGACTGGTGCTACTGCACTTTCAGCCTGGGTAACGACAGACCCTGTATCCAAAAAAAAAAAAAAGAATGGAGAATATTAATCAATTTGGTACAAAACTTGATTTTGATGTTTTTTTTTTTTTTTTTTTTTTTTGAGAGGGAGCCTCCCTCTGTTGCCCAGACTGGAGTGCAGTGGCGTGATCTCGGCTCCCTGCAAGCTCTGCCTTCTGGGTTGATGCCATTCTCCTGCCTCAGCCTCCCTAGTAGCTGAGACTACAGGTGCCCGCCACCACGCCTGGAACAACATTTTTTTTTTTTTGTATTTTTAGTACAGATGGAGTTTCACTGTGTTAGCCAGGATGGTCTCGATCTCCTGACCTCGTGATCCACCTGCCTTGGCCTCCCAAAGTGTTGGGATTACAGGCGTGAGCCACTGAGCCCAACATTTTTTTTTTTTTTTTTTGAGACAGGGTCTTGTTTTTTTTTTTTTTTTTTTTTGCTTTGTTGCCCAGACTGGAGTGCAGTGGCGTGATCATGGCTCACTGCAGCCTCAAACTCCCTGGTTCAAGTGATTCTCCCACCTCAGCCCCTCTATCCCCTCAGTAGCTGGGAATACAAGCATGTGCCACCCACCTGGCTAAGTGTTTTTTGTTGTTATAGAAACAGGGTCTCACTTATGTTGCCCAGGCTGGTCTTGAACTCCTGGCCTGGAAGTGACCCTGCCACCTCAGCCTCCCAAAGTGCTAGGATTACAGGCATGAGCCATTGTGCCCAGCTAAAACTGGATTTTTTTTTTTTTTTTTTGAGACAGAGTCTTGCTCTGTCGCCCAGGCTGGAGTGCAGTGGCGTGATCTCGGCTCACTGCAACCTCTACCTCCTAGGTTCAAGCGATTCTCCTGCCTCAGTCTCCTGAGTAACTGGGGTTACAGGCATGTGCCACCACACCCAGCTAATTTTTGTATTTTTAGTAGAAATGGGGTTCCCCCATGTTGGCCAGGCTGGTCTCAAACTCCTGACCTCAGGTGATCCGCTTGCCTCAGCCTCCCAAAGTGCTGGGATTACAGGCATGAGCCACCACCCCTGGCCTTAAAATTGGACCTTTGAAAAGATGAATAAAATTGATAAACTAGCTCAACTGATCAAGAAAAAAAGACTCAAATTAACAATGAAAGGGAAATTAAAAAGGGGACATTACCACAGATACTTCAGCTGTGAGAAGGATAATAAGGGACTATTATAAACAACTTATGCCCACATATTCTAAAACTTAGATGAAATGGGCAAATTCCTTGAAAGACACAGAGTACAAGTCTTACTGTAAAATAAATAAAAACAGTCCCATATTTACTTGAAACATTAAATTTTTAATTTAAAATCTTTCCTCAAAGAACACACCAGAACATTTGGCTTCACTGGTGAATTCTAGAAAACATTTAAGAAAAAAAAATCTATAAACTTTCTTTAAATTGGGGAAAAAGTAACACTTCTTAAGACATTTTCTAAGTCTAGTATACCCTGATACTTAAACTAAACAAAGGCATTACAAGAAAATAAAATTACATACTAATATACTTCATGGACATAGATGGAAAAAAATTCTAGACAAAATTTTAACAAATTGAATTCAGTGATATATAAAAAGGATAATACATCATGATCAAGTGGGCTTTATTCCAGGAATTCAAGGGTAATTTGATAAAACAGATGATAAAACCCATATAAGCATCTCAATAGATATAGAAAAATCATGTAAGGCTGGGCGTCATGGCTCATGCCTGTAATCCCAGCACTTTGGAAGGCCGAGGCAGGTGGATCACTTGAGGTCAGGAGTTTGAGACCAGCCTGGCCAACATGGCGAAACCCCATCTCTACTAAAAGTACCAAAAAAAAAAAAAATTAGCTGGATGTGGTGGTGCACGCCTGTAATCCCAGCTACTCAGGAGGCTGATGCAGGAGAATCGCATGAACCTGGGAGGCGGAAGCTGCAGTGAACCGAGATTGCGCCACTGTACTCTAGCCTGGGCGGGTGACAGAATGAGGATCTGTCTAAAAACAAACAAACAACAACAACAAAAAAACAGGCGGGGTGCCGTGGCTCACGCCTGTAATCCCACAACTTTGAGAGGCCAAGGTGGGCAAATCACGAGGTCAGGACTTCAAGACCACCCTGGCCAACACGGTGAAACCCCGTCTCTACTAAAAATACAAAAAATTAGCTGGGCATGGTGGCAGGTGCCTGTAATCCCAGCTACTCGGGAGGCTGAGGCAGGAGAATTGCTTGAACCTGGGAGGTATAAGTTGCAGTTAGCCGAGATCACGCCACTGCATTCTAGCCTGGGCGACAGAGCAAGACTGTGTCTCAAAAAAAAAAAACAAAAAAAAAAAACAGAAATATTATGTGACACAACTCAACACTCAGCCAGGCCAGGTGGCTCATAACTGTAATCCCAGCACTTCAGGCAGGAGGATTGCCTGAGCTCAGGAGTTTGTGACCAGCCTGGGCAATAAAGGGAGGCCTCATCTCTACTGAAAAAATAAATCAGCCAGGTGTGGTTGTGTGCACTGTAGTCTCAGCTATTCAAGAGGCTGAGGTGGGAGGATTGCATAAGCCCCAGAGATCAAGGCTGCAGTGAGCTGTGAAGGCACCACTGTACTCCAACCTGAGTGACAGAGCAAGACCCTGTCTCAAACAAGCAAGCAAAAAACCCCCCAAAAATATATATTAACAATTCAACCTCATTCACATTTAAAACTCTTATCACACTAGGTGTAGAAGGGAACTTCCTCACCCAGATAAAAGGCATCTAAAAAGTAACTACACCTCTTATCATACCTAAGGGTGAAAGGTGAATACTTTCTTCTAAGATTGGGAACAAGGGTAAAGATAGCCATTCTCACAACTTCTATTCAGAATTGTACTGGAGGTCCTAGCCTGTGTAATAAATCAAGAAAAAGAAATAAAAGGTAAGCAGATTGAAAAAGAAGAAGGGGAAGTATCTGTCGCCGTGGCTACGGGCCTGGGATTCCCAGCCATGGCCGTTTCCTCTGGGGAGCAGGGTAGAGGCCAGAGAGTACAGCCTCCGTGGTCCTTTCCTACTGGGCCCAGCCAAGCCATGTAAGCTTCACCTTTGCAACAGCCTCACTGGGAGCAAGGACACATTTGTACCTATAGGTGGGAGAAAGGTGACATGGTCCAGGCCAACCATCTAAGATGCATGTCACACAGGGCACGCCAGGTCCTACATCTCTTTCGTTATCTTGAGAAGAGTGTTGAAGGATGACTTCAAATGTGATGTCCTTTATTGCATGAACATTAGGGACATTGGTGATAAGAACTACTTGTTGAGGAGTATAGGGAGAAGTCCCAGGTGGCACAGCTGCTAGGGAATGTTCACACTGCCCTGAAGCCATTTTCAGTAAAATTCAATGAGACCACAGATCCTGATAAAAAGCAGATGCTGTAATGAATTCAGCACACAGTGAAGCTTGCCACAGAACCGCCTGAGAAAGCTGTGTAGTGCAGACTTGCTGGAGAGGAAGTCAACAGCTGTGTGCAAGGATTGTTGGAAGAGGCCAAGGATTTGCTTTCTGAGTTGCTGGATTCCACATTCTGGAGTCAGGTGACTGACAATTTCATTTTCTCCAAACTGCCCAAGTTCTGGGATGGGAAGGTCCACAAATACATGGAAACTCTGAACGTCCTCTCTCTGGATGTTTTAACCAGAGTTAGTGCGTATGTGCCAGAAATTGTGAATTTTGGCTGGGCGCGGTGGCTCACGCCTGTAATCCCAGCACTTTGGGAGGCTGAGACGGGCAGATCACGAGGTCAGGAGATCGAGACCATCCTGGCTAACACAGTGAAACCCCGTCTCTACTAAAAATACAAAAAATTAGCCGGGCGTGGTGGTGGGCGCCTGTAGTCTCAGCTACTCGGGAGGCTGAGGCAGGAGAATGGCGTGAACCCAGGATGCGGAGCCTACAGTGAGCTGAGATCGCACCACTGCACTTCAGCCTGGGCAACAAAGCGAGACTCCATCTCAAACAAAAAAAAAAAAAAGAAAGAAATTGTGAATTTTTTCCATAAGATTGTGGACAATGGTTGCAGCTATGCTTCCAATGGGTCCACTTTGATATAGCAAAGTTTGCTTCTAGTGAGAAACACTGCTATGGGAAGCTGGTGCCCAAAGCTGTTAGGGATCAGAAAGCTCTTCAGGAAAAGGACAGTTAAAAAAAGAAATGAATGAATAAAAGAACAAAAAAGATAAGCTGTGCACTCTCCTAATCGTATACAATCTGGATTGTGTTTACCCTTCATGGTTATGGTGGAATGTGCTGAATCCACCCCTCAGTCACAGGAAAGTGCTTTTTCACCTAAATAAATTTTAGGGGTTGGGCATGGTGGTTCACACCTGTAATCCCAGCACCTTGGGAGGCCAAGGCAGGCAGAGTACATGAGGCCAGGAGTTCGAGACCAGCCTGGCCAACATGGCAAAACCCCATCTCTACTAAAAATACAAAAATTAGCTGGGCGTGGTGCCACATGCCTGTAATCCCAGCTCCTCAGGGGGCTGAGGCCCAAGAATCACTCAAACCCAGGAGGTTGCAGTGAGCTAAGTTTGTACCACTGCACTCTAGACTGGGCAACAGAGCGAGACCCTGTCTTAAAAAGAAAATAAAAGAATTTCTAGGAGTTTTCTATACTAAGACCATGAAATGAGAAGTTTTTTTTTTAATCGATGCATGGTAATTGTACTTATTTTGGGGTGTATACAATATGTAGTAATCAAGTTACAGTGGTTGGATATCCATCACTTCAAATATTTGTCATTTCTTTGTGTTTTGAGTTTTTATTTTTTTTAGAGGCAGGGTCTCATTCAGTCACCCTGGCTGGAGTGCAGTGGTGGGATCTTAGCTCGCTACAGACTCAAACTCCTGGGCACAAGCAATCCTCCCACCTCAACCTTCTGAGTAGCTGGGACTACAGGCTCATGCCACCACGCCTGGCTAATTTTTAAATTTTTTTCTAGAGACAGCGCCTCACTATGTTGCCCAGGCTGGTCTCAAAGTCCTGGCCTCAAGGGATCCCCTTGCCTCAGCCTCCCAAAGTGCTGGGATTATAGGTGTGAGCCACCACACCCAGCCTCTTTAGGCAATTCTGAAGTATAAAACAATTTGTTGATGGCTGTGGTTACCCTTCTCTGTGTTAGAAAAAAAAAGAAAGGAAAAAGGAAAGAAAAAGAAGCAATGCTGTCTTATTTGCAGATAGTAGTAAACATAGGAAGAAAATCTAAGTGAATGTATTAAAAAGCTACTAGAGTTACTGAGCTTAGCAAAATTACAGAATACAAGGTCAATATATAGAGATATCATTTGTTCTTCCTCCCCTCCCCTCCCCTCTCCTCCTCTCCCCTCTCCTCTCCTCCCCTCCCCTCTCCTCCCCTCTTTTTCTTTTTCTTTTTCTTTGAGACGCCCCTCCCCACTTTTTCTTTGTCTTTTTCTTTTTCTTTGAGACAGAGTCTCACTGTCGCCCAGGCTGGAGTGCAATGCCAAGATCTCAGCTCACTGCAACCTCCGCCTTTCAGGTTCAAGCAATTCTCCTGCCTCAGCCTCCCCAGTAGCTGGGATTATAGGTGCACACCACCATGCCCAGCTAATTTTTGTATTTTTAGTAGAGATGGGGTTTCACCATGTTGGCCAGGCTAGTCTGGAACCACTGGGCTCAAGTGATCCACCCACCTCGGGCCTCCCAAAGTGCTGAGATTATAGGCGTGAGCCACCACACCCAGCCAGTACTTTTTAAAATGCCGCAAATAATTAGAAAAAGAAATTAAGAATCAATACTGGCCAGGCCCATTGGCTCACGCCTGTAATCCCAGCACTTTGGGAGGCCGAGGTGGATCGCCTGAGGTCAGGAGTTCGAGACCAGCCATGGTCAACATGGTGAAACTCCGTCTCTACTAAAAATACAAAAAATTAGCCAGACATGGTCGTGGGCGCCTGTAATCCCAGCTACTTGGGAGGCTGAGGCAGGGGAACCACTTGAACCCGAGAGGCAGAGGTTGCAGTGAGCCGAGATCACGCCATTGCACTCCAGCCTGGGGCAGAGGTTGCAGTGAGCTGAGATCGCGCCGTTGCACTCCAGCCTGGGCAACAAGAGCAAAACTCCATCTCGAAAAAAAGAAAAAAAAAAAAATGTGACTGAGCAGTTACTTTAATGCACTGCTGGTGGGAGTATAAATTGCTACAATCAGTTACAAAATAATTAGTCATTTTCATGTAAAGGCCAACATTTCCAAACTCTAGGCAGTGGTTCTTGTACTTTGGTGTGATTCAGAATCGCCTATGAAAATTGGTTAAAAACAGAAATAGGCCCAGGTTCTGGGCCACTTCAGTGAGCTCTTTGTATTCCCTATTGGCCTTCCAGGTGATTCTGATAGACAGAAAAGTTTTGTGGGGTTTTTTTGTTTGTTTTTTTTTGAGATGGAGCCTCACTCTGTCGCCCAGGCTAGTGGTCCGCCCGCCTCAGCCTCCCAAAGTGCTGGGATTACAGCCGTGAGCCACCGCGCCTAGGCGTCAAAGTTTGAGAACTGCCATTGTAGACCCATTCCTCATTGTATGACCTGCCAAAACTCTTGCACATATGCACCAGGAAGCATGTACAAGATTGTTCATTGAAGCAATGTTTCTAATTTTAAAAAACACGGAAGCAACTTAAATGTTCATCGACCAGAGAATAGATAAATTACAGCAGTGAAAATAAATAATGTACAGCTACATGCAACTTCTTGGAAGAATCATAATGTTGAAGGGTAAAAGAGTGCAGGATAGAATTTTTTTTTTTTTTGGAGACGGAGTCTCTCTCTGTCGTCCAGACTGGAGTGCAGTGGCGCCATCTCGGCTCACTGCCACCTCTGCCTCCTGGGTTCAAACAATTCCAGGATAGAATTTTTATAGAGCTCAAAACCAAGCAACATTAAACAACATACCATTTAGCATACATATAAGAACTATGTATTTTAAAAACAAAGAAAAAACTCAAATATTTAGGATAGTTAGAGGGGGGTAGGAGAAAGGAACAGAAGGGGAACTCAAAGGGAAATAGTTCTTGGTAATGCTCTAAATGTTGACCTGGGTTATAGTTCACTGTGCTACTTATTCTTTATAAATAATATATGAGTTATCTGGCCGGGCATGGTGGCTCACACCTGTAATCCCAGCACTTTGGGAGGCCGAGGCAGGCAGATCACGAGGTCATAAGATCGAGACCATCTTGGCTAACACAGTGAAATCCCATCTCTACTAAAAATACAAAAAATTAGCCAGGCGTGGTGGCGGGCGCCTGTAGTCCCAGCTACTCGGGAAGCTGAGGCAGGAGAATGGCATGAACCCGGGAGGCAGAGCTTGCAGTGAGCAGAGATTGCGCCACTGCACTCCAGCCTGGGGAACAGAGCGAGACTCCATCTCAAAAAAATTAAAAATAAAAAATAAATAAATAAATATAAGAAAATAAAAATAATAAATGTTATCTATAACATACACTATTAAAATTAAATAAGAAAAAAATGCATGAACCATAAGAATAGTGTTATCTGGGAGGAAAGTGTGAGTGATTGTGATTGTGAATTATAAAGAGGCTTCAATTGTATTGGTCAGGCTTTATTTCTTAAGCTGGCTGGTAGATGCACAGGTATTCTCTAATCTGTGTTTTATGCATTTTCTAAATATAGGCTTGGGGAAGCAGGAGAGAGAAAGAGAGAGATGATATATCACTAAAGAACAGGATGGAAGGCTGATTGCCCTTCAACAGGACTAAGCTGAAAACATTTTGTTGGGGTAAAAAGCTGCTTTGCGGTAGTTTTGGGGTTTTTTTCTCTTTTTTGTTTTTTTTTTTTTTGAGACGGAGTCTTGCTCTGTTGCCCAGGCTGGAGTGCAGTGGTGCAATCTTGGCTCACTGCAACCTCCACCTCCCAGGTTCAAGAGATTCTCCTGCCTCAGCCTCCTGAGTAGCTGGGATTACAAGGGCCCACCACTACGCCCGGCTAATTTTTGTATTTTTAGTAGAGACGGGTTTCACCATGTTGGCCAGGCTGGTCTCAAACTCCTGACCTCAAATGATCCACCCGCCTCAGCCTCCCAAAGTGCTGGGATTACAGGAGTGAGGCACCGCACCCGGCTGCAGTAGTCTTAATGATTCATTCTCGTGGCCCCATCAAGAGGCTATCAGAGGTGAAACAACAGAGGAAGCAATAATCAGGAACTAAAGCCACAAGATGACTTCCAAATAACCTGTAGGTGACAAGGACAAAACTGAGTAGGGAAATTGTAGGTTCCCGAGACCGACGAGAAGCTGGACTCCAGGAAGTGATGTTACTGGGAAATTACATATTTATGTAAAGATGCAATCCAGGAAGTCGTGTTTTCGTTCCTGTTTGTAGCAGGGGAGGCAGACATCCTTGATGAGAACCTGCACGGGGAGCTTCCTGAGCAAAGGCGTTGCGGAGCTTTGCAGCAGTATGCCAGGGCTGTGGAGAAAGGAGAAAGAAGACAGGGCAGGATGTCCCACCCGCTGGGGAGGTGGCAAGCCCTGAGGAGTGCCCAATGAGACGCCCCAACTACAAGTATCTTCTTGAGATGACACAAAACCAGAATACAGGCTTCTTCCAAGATCCATGTTTGCCCCTCTTTCATTGTGAGAGAAGAGCAGCTGAAAAGAATAGATGTTTTCGGCCACGTGGGTGACTCACACCTGTAATCCCAGCACATTGGGAGACCGAGGCCGGCAGATTGCTTGAGCTCAGGAGTTCAAGACCAGCCTGGGCAACATGGTGAGATCCCATCTCAAAAAAGAAAAATATTTATATTAAAAGAAAGCAGAATTTTTTTTTAAAAGAATAAATGGTTCGAATAGTTCTATAAAGCAGAAGAAAATCAAGACAATGTCGGCCAGGTGCAGTGGCTCATACCTGTAATCTCAGCATTTTGGGAGGCCAAGGCAGGAGGATCGCTTGAGGCCAGGAGTTTGAGACTACCTTGGGCACCATAGCAAGACCCTGTCTCTACAAAAATAAAAAGACAGTGTTTTGGTTTAGGAAAATAAAGAAAAGGAGAGGAAAAAGGAAAAGAAGCACAACCACCAAGCACCAGTAGTAAATATCTACCAGCGAGGATGAGCACTGCCAGAAAAGGGCTGAAAGAAGATGATAAATTCGATCACTTTTTGCTGTAAAGCCCTGGATATGGCTTAAAACTTAGGGACTCCAACGATGGCCAGAGACTGCAGATTCCTTTGGCCTCTGGACAAATTGAGTTAGGCTCAGGAACCATATCAGCTCAGGAAACCCCTCCCAGGCACCAGTAAGACATCTGGGAAAAGTAATAAATGGGAAGGTGAGTAATAGGATGATAAAACAGGGTCCCCAAGACACAACAAACATCACATTTTAAGATAAACGAGAAAGAAGGCAGAACCAAGAATCTTTTTCCTAAGAAAGATTTCCAAATGGCCCATACTCCAGAAAACTCAGCAAAAGAATGGGAGCAATAATATGCTAAGGTGAAGGAGGAAGGCAGGCTGAATACCTCAGAAATTAGGGAAAGGATGATAAAAAGGAAAAGAAGCTTGGAAAATTAGGATTCCTCAGATAGAAACTTTATCCAGAGTTTGAAACTAGAAGGTGCAACAACTTTGTCCTTAGAGGGTCAGGTGTACTGAAATAGACACTTCCTGCTGACAACTTCAGCAGCACAGAAGTTCTTTATTGGAAGATGAAGCTTTATCCTCTCTCTTCTCAGTTTTCCTGGTAGGAAACTGATTCCTTGAAAATTCCCTTTATATGATTTCAAACAACTTTCTCCAAAGATCAATCCTTCATTTTTCAGTGATTCTCCTCCTTTCTTGAGAACAGTCTCTCTTCCCCAGAAGCAATGGAGTTCTTCGGGTGGGATTCTTCTCATCAGGCCCATCCTTTTCAAACATCCTTTTTTTTTTTTCTTTTTGAGATGGAGTCTCTCTCTCTGTAACCTGGGCTGGAGTGCAGTGGTGCGATCTCTGCTCACTGCAACCTCTGCCTCCCAGGTTCAAGTGATTCTCCAGCCTCAGCCTCCCAGGTAGCTGGGACTACAGGTGGCGCACCACCATGCCTGGCTAATTTTGTATTTTTAGTAGAGATGGAGTTTCACCATGTTGGTCAGGCTGGTCTTGAACTCCTGACCTCTGGTTGCCGTCTGCCTCGGCCTCCCAAAGTGCTGGGATTACAGGTGTGAGCCACCGTGCCTGGCCCAAACATTCTTGATCCATGATTTCTTTAGTTTGAAGTGGCCTTGCAAGTTAAAACTTGAGCTTAGTGTACCTGCCAAAATTTCAAAGATGTTTACTCTTTGACCCAGCAGTGACAATTCTGGGACTTTATCTTGCAGATACACCAGCAGACTTGCAAAATGACATGTCTACAAAGTTATTCGTTGTGGTATTGTTTGTAACAGCAACAGACTGGAAACTAACAGGACACTGGTTAAATAATTTATGGCTCATCCACACAATGGATTACTATATAGCCATTTAAAAAAAAAAAAAAAAAGGAGAAGCTCTCTTTGTACCAATACAGAGCAATATCCAAGATATATTTTTAAGTAAATATAAGAGTGGAGTAGCTAATACTTATATCCCATATTTCATCAATTCTAAGATGTGCATTTTTTTTTACTTTGTAACATACTTGAAACGAGGATGTGTTATAGTCAAAGGCAGGTCATAATTTAATTGTAATGGTTTTTCTTTCTTAGTGCATAAAATAATGATGTGTCTTATAATCCATGGCATCTTGGATCTGATGAAATACAATAGTGCTTACCGTGTGCAAGGCACTGTCCTTTTATATACATATATATATATGATCAGTTCAATCCCACGACAACTCTATGAAGGTAAGTACTATTATTATTATTATCACTATTTGAGACAGAGTTTCGCTCTTGTTGCCCAGGCTGGAGTGCAATGGCATGATCCCGGCTCACCGCAACCTCTGCCTCCAAGGTTCAAGCGATTCTCCTGCCTCAGCTTCCTGAGTAGTGGAGATTACAGGCATATGCCACCATGCCCAACAAATTTTTGTATTTTTAGTAGAGACAGGGATTCACCATGTTGGCCAGGCTGATCTCAAACTCCTGACCTCAGGTGATCCACCTGCCTCAGTGCTAGGATTACAGGTGTGAGCCACCGTGCCCAGCCAGGTAAGTACTATTATAATCTACATTTTACAGGTAAGAAAATGAATTTGGCCTTGGGCAGTCTTGCTCCAGAGCCCACGCTCTTAGATTCATGAAACCACACCTCCCTATGATAACAGTAACACAGACAGAAGGATCCCCATGTGCCAGGCCCTGTCATAAATGCTTCATATATATATTAGCTCATTTAATTCTCAAATAGCCATATGAGAGAGATGCTACTATTATTCTCACAATACGGATGAAGAAATTGAGACCCTGAGAGGTTACGAAACTTGCGTAAAGATACACAGCTAGTGAGTGGAAGATCTGCAGTTTTGACATTGTCAGTCTGGCTTCAGAGTTCACCTTCTAAATGTTCTTTATGCTACTTTTTGTGTGGAAAAAAAAGTAGGGGGGAAGAGAAGTTATAATAATATATTTATATTTGTAAAAGGATCTTGGAATAAAAAGAAAGTGATGCAGGTGTGTCACTTGTACGGAAAGGTAGGGGTGGGAACAGAGGAATTGGGGGATGGGGTGGGAATGAAATGTTTTGTTATACACCTTTTTAATATTATCTGGGTTTTGAGCCATGTAAATGTATTACCTATTTAAAACAAAAGGGAACAAGAATTTTAACTTTGCGGCCGGGCGCGTTGGCTCATGCCTGTAATCCCAGCACTTTGGGAGGCCAAGGCGGGCGGCTCACAAGGTCAGGAGATCAAGACCATCCTGGCTAATATGGTGAAACCCTGTCTTTACTAAAAATACAAAAAATTAGCCAGGCGTGGTGGCGGGCACCTGTAGTCCCAGCTGCTGGGGAAGCTGAGGCAGGAGAATGGCGTGAACCCGGGAGGCGGAGCTTACAGTAAGCCGAGATCGCGCCACTGCACTCCAGCCTGGGTGACAGACTGAGACTCCATCCCCACCACCCCCTCCCCAAAAAAAAGAATTTTAACTTTGCTTCAAATTAATATACCAATGATATGAGAGAAGTGGTCCTAGATATTCAGCTGATGAGGTTTCTGTACCCATTTGTTCTTTCAATATTTTGATATTTACCTTTTAAGCCTTAGAAGTATTTTATTTTATCGTTTTAAAGTAGCAAGGGGTAAGAGATAAAAAATTTTCATTAATCCTGATCACAAATGCCATGATTTCAAGGCTTAAATCCCATTATAGTACCTCATATATAAATCTGCCAGATGAGGCTGACAGAAAGATGACAACAAATTTAAGAATAAAACCATAAAAAGTTTATTATTTGAACACAATGGAATCCAACTAGATATTGATAAAAAAAGAGAGTAAAAATTTCAAACAATTATAAACAAAACAACACATTATTAATCCCTGAGTAAAAAAAAAAGTCTCAAGAGAAATTTAAAAAAATACATAGAGCTGAATGAAAATGAAAATAAAGCATAGGAAAAATTGTGGCCCAGCGTGGTGTCTCACACCTGTAATCCCAGCACTTTGGGAGGTCGGGGCAGGCATATTGCTTGAGTCCAGGAGTTCAAGACCAGCCTGGGCAACACAATGAAACCCTGTCTTGACTAAAAATACAAAAATTAGCCAGGTGTGGTGGCATGTGCCTGTAGTCCCAGCTACCTGGGAGGCTAAGGCGGGAGGATTGCTTGAGCCCAGGAAGTGAGGCTGCAGTGAGCCGAGATCACACCACTGCACTCCAGCCTGGGTGACAAACTGAGACCCTGTCTGAAAGAAAGAAAGAAAGAAAGAGAAAGAAAGAAAGAAAGAAAGAAAGAAAGAAAGAAAGAGAAAGAAAGAGAGAGAAAGAAAGAAAGCAAAGGAAAGAAAGCAAAAGAAAGCAAGAAAGGAAGGAAGGAGAGAGAGAGAGAGAGAAAGAAAGAGAAAGGAAAAGAAAAGAAAAGAGAGAGAGAGAAAGAAAAGGAAAGAAAGAAAGAGGGAGGGAGGGAAGGAAGGAAGGAAAGAAAAAGAAAGAAAGAAAATTTGTGGAAGACAAAGTAGTGCTGAGAGGAAAATTTTAGCACTAAATACATACACTAGAAAAGAGGGTGAGATCCCATCTCTATAAGAAAGAAAAATACATAAATATTCCAAAAAAAAAAAAAAAAGGCCAGCTATGGTGCCTCACACCTGTGATCTCAGCACTTTGAGGCCGAGGCAGGAGGATTGCCTGAGCCCAGGAGTTCGAGACCAGCCTGGGCAACATGGTGAGACCCGCCCCCCCACCGCCCCCTACATCTCTAAAAAAAAGAAAATAAATAAATATTAAAGAAAAGAGGGAAAGCCCCAAACCAACAGTCTAAGCTCTCACCTCAAGAACCCAGAAAAAGAGCAAAATACACTCAAAGCAAGAAGGAAGGAAATAATAAAGACAAGAGGAGAAATAAATAAAATTAAAAACAGAAAATAGAGGTAAATTGATGAAACAAAGAATTAGTTCTTTGAAAAGATCAATAAAGTTGACAAAACTCTAGCAAGATGTACAGAAAAAAATGAGAGAAGACATTAATTATAAATTACCAATATCGGGAATGGAATTGGGGATATTGCCACAGACCCTGCAGAGATCAAAAGGAAAATAAAGGAATACTATGAACAACTCTACACACATAAATTTGACAAACTAGATGAAAAAGATCAATTTCTCAAAAAACACAAATTGCCACAACTCACCTAATATGAAATAACTTGATTAGACCTTTATCTATTAAGGAAATTGGATTCATAACTTAACTCACAAGAAAGAAATCTTCAGGCCCAGATGGTTTTACTGGAGAATTCTACCAAATATTTAAAGAACTAACACCAATTCTAAACAAAGTCTTTCATAAAACAAAAGTGAGAATGGTTCCCAATTTATTTTATGAATCTAGTATTACCCTGATACCAAAATCAGATTAAAAATAATACAACAAAGAGAATGACAAACCAATATTCACTATGAATATAGATGCAAAAATCCTTAACAAAATATTAGCAAATAAATTCAGCACTATATAAAAAGAATCAGGCCGGGCACAGTGACTCAAGCCTGTAATCCCAGCACTTTGGGAGCCCGAGGCGGGCAGATCACCTAAGGTCAGGAGTTCGAGACCAGCCTGTTCAACATGCTGAAACCTTGTCTCTACTAAAAATACAAAAATTGGCCAGGCATGGTGGCGGATGCCTGTAATCCCAGCGACTTGGGAGGCTGAGGCAGGAGAATCGCTTGAACCTGGGAAGTGGAGGTTGCAGTGAGCAGAGATCATGCCACTGCCTTCTAGCCTGAGTGACAGAACAAGACTGTCTCAAAAAAAAAGAAAGAAAGAAAGAAAAAAATAAAAATTAAAAATAAAAAGAATCATACATCGTAAAAAAGTCGGATTTATTTCCAGGATGCAAGACCGGTTCAACACTTAAAAATCAATTCAATACCCATTCCTGATAAAGACTCTTAGAAAAATAGGAAAATAGGAGTACCAAAAACCTACAGCTAACATTATACTCACTGAAGAAAGACTGAATGCTTGCCCCCAAATTTTAGGAACAAAGCAAGGATGTTTGCTTTCACCACTCTTATTCAAGATAGTACAGGAAATTCCAGACGGAGTGTTAAGGCAAGGAAAGGAAATTAAAGACATAAAGATTAGGAGAAAGAAATAAAACAGCCCCTAATTGCAGATGATATGATTGTGTATATGGAAAACTCCAAGGAATCTACCAAAACTTTTAGAATAAGTGAGTTTAGCAAAGTCGCGTGATACCAGATCAAGATAGAATAGTCAATTGTAATTTTATATACTGGTAATAAACGTGTGGACATCAAGATTAAAAATAAAATACCATAATCACTCAAAAAATGAAATACTTAGGTATAAATCTAATAAAACATGTACAGAATGGGTGTGCTGAAAGCCACAAAGCACTAATCAAAGAAATCAAAGATATAAATAAATGGGGAGATGTACTGTGTTAATGGATTAGGAGACAATATAGCTAGGATATATCTAAGTTGATATATAAGCTTAATGCAATTTCTGCCAAAATCCCAGGAAGATTTTTTGCAGACATAGATAAGATTCCTCTAACATTTATATGGAAAGGCAGAGGAACTACAATAACTAAAAACAGTTATGAAAAATAAGAATAAAGTAAGAACAATCAGTCTATCCTATTTCAAGACATTATATAGCTACAGTAATCAAGAGTGTCTGCTGTTGGTTCAGTGATAGACATACAGATTAATAGAATAGAGTTGAAAACCCAGAACAGACTCACACATACGTGCTCACTTGATTTTTGACAAAGACGCAGAAGCAAATCAATGGAGAAAAAAGAGGCTTTTCAAAATATGGTGCTGGAGAAATCGGACATCTATCGCTAAAAAAAAAAAAAAAAAAAAAGAACCTCAACTGAAACCTCACACTTTATACAAAAATTAATTCGAAATGGATTGTGAACTTAAATATAAAATGTAAAACTATAAAACCTTTGGAAATGAAAACATAGGATAAAATCTTCTGGATTTACAGCTAAGCAAAGAGTTGTTAGACTTGGCACCAAAATAATCGTTCATAAAAGGAAAAATTGAAAAACTAGATTTCATCAAAATTAAACTTTTTGCTCTGCAAAAGACCATGTCAAGAGGATGAAAAGACAGGCTGCAGACTGGGAGAAAATATTTGCAAACCCCAAATTCAATAAAGGACAATCTAGTATACATAAAGAACTCTTAAAACTCAACAGTTAAAAGAAAAAGAATCCAATTAGAAAGTCAACAAATGGGGCCAAGCATGGTGACTCATGTCTGTAATCCCAGCACTTTGGGAGGCCGAGTTGGGTGGATCACTTGAGCTCAGGAGTTCAAGACTGGCCTGGGCAACATGATGAAACCCTATCTCTACAAAAAATCCAAAAAGGAGTAGGATGTGGTGTCGTGAGACTGTAGTCCCAGCTACTGGCGAAGCTCAGGTGGGAGGATTGCTTGAGCCTGGGAAGCAAAGGTTGCAGTGAGCCGAGATTGTGCCATGGTACTCCAGCCTGGGTGACAGAGCAAGACTGTCTCGAAAAACAAAAGGAAGAAAGAAAATGGACAAATGACATAAAGATATATTTCATTAAAGATGATATACTGATAGTAAATATGTACATGAAAAGGTGTTCAAAATTAATCATTAGGGAAATGCAAATTAAATCTACCATGAGCTGTTACACACATCTATCAGAAGTTCTAAAATAAATTAGCTGGGTGTGGTGGTGAGCGCCTGTAATCCCAGCTACTCAGGAGCCTGAGGCAGGAGAATCGCTTGAACCCAGGAGGCAGAGATGAGCCAAAATCGTGCCACTGCACTCTAGCCTGGGCAACAGAGCGAGACTCCATCTCAAAAAAAAAAAAAGAAAAGAAAAAGAAAAAGAAGTTCTAAAATAAAAATAGTGTCTGCGACAGTGGCCCATGCCTGTAATCCCAATACTTTGGGAGGCTGAGGCAGGAGAATTGCTTGAGGCTAGGAATTCAAGACCAGTCTGGGCAACATAGTGAGACCCTGTCTCTAGAAAAAGAAAAAAAGTTTTTTGTTGGACATGGTAGCATGTGCCTGTAGTTCTAGCTACTTGGGAGGCTGAGGTGGGAGGATCACTTGAGCCCAGGAGTTTGAGGCTCAAGTGAGCTATGATTGTTTCACTGCACCTCAGCCTAGGTGACAAAGCAAGACCTTATCTCTTTATTTAATTAATTAATTAATTTAACAATTAAAATAGTGACAACATCCTATACTGGCAAGGATGTAGAGAAACTGGATGACTCATGTATTCTGGTGGAAATGTAAAATGGCATTGGCACTCTGGAACAGAGTTTGGCAGCCGTTTTGAAAACTAAACATGCAACTACCATATAGTCCAGCAACTGCACTCCTGTGTATTTATCCCACAGAAATGAAAACATGTTTACATGGAAACTTGTACATGAATGTTTATAGCAGCTTTATTCATAATACCCCAAACTGGAAACAACCCAGATGTCCTTCAATGGGTGAGTGGTTAAACTATAGTACATCGAAATCATGGAATACTACTCAGAAATAAAAAGGAACAAGCTACTGATCCATGCAGTGGCTGGAATGAACCTCCAGAGAATTCTGCTGAGTGAAAACAGATAATCCCAAAAGTTTACATAACGTTGATTTCATTTATATAAAATTCCTGAAATGGCAAAATGATGCAAGTGGAAGACAGATTAGTGGTTGCCAGGAGTTAAGGAAGGATTAGGGGCTGGAAGGAAGTAGGTGTGGCTATGAAAAGGACAATATGGGGAATCTTTGTGGTGATGGAAATGTTCTATATCTTGACTCTATCAATGTCAATATTCTGATTTGATATTGTACTATAATCTTTTTTTTTTAAACAGAGTTTCACCCTTGTCACCCAGGTTGGAGTGCAGTGGCGCGATCTCAGCTCACTGCAGCCTCTGCCTCCCAGGTTCAAGCGATTCTCCTGCCTCAGCCTCCCAAGTAGCTGGGATTACAGGCACCCACCACCATGCCTGGCTAATTTTTTGTATTTTTAGTAGAAACAGGGTTTCGCCATATTGGCCAGGCTGGTCTTGAACTCCTGACCTCAGGTGATCCGCCCACCTCGGTCTCCCAAAGTGCTGGGATTACAGGTACGAGCCACCTCACCCAGGCTGTACTATAATTTTGCAAGATCTTACCATTGGGGGAAACTGGGTAAAGGGTGTGCAGAATCTCTCTGTATTATTTCTCACAACTACATGTGAATCTATAACTATTTCAAAATCAAAAGTTTAATGGAAAAGGTAAGCAATAAGCTGAGAAATAGCTGTAGCAAACACATAAGGCATGAGATTAATACACTTATTTTACAAAAAGCTTCAACAAATCAATATAAAAGTAGTAACAGCCTCCCCCACATGATAGATAAAGGATGTAAACAGATAATTTAGAGAAGAAATACAAATCACTAGTAAGAATTTGGAAAAAAGAAATGTTTAAATTTAATAGGATTCAAAGAAATACAAATTACAATGATAACACAATACAATTTTTCCCCTATAGATTGGCAAAAAACTTAAAACTGAATTTAAAAAAATACCCAAAGATATCAAAGTTGCAGGAAACGAACACTCTCGTAAACTACATAGGGTATGTAACTTGGTATAACCTTTCTGGAAAACGATTTGTTAGTATTAAACATTAAAAATGTTCCTAGCCTCTGACCCAGTAAGCCAAATTTAAGGAATCTAACCTAAAGAAAAATCAAAATGTGGTCAAAGATGTATGCAGAGTGATGTTCACCCTAGCTTTGTTTGGAATAGAAAAACTTGGAAATAAGCCAACATCTAACAATAGGGAGTGATTAAACAATTTATATATAGTACATACATGCAATGGAATATATTACCATCTAAGAATCGTTTTTTTGAAGAACATTTAATGACAGTGGAAATTTTTCAAGATAGGTTAAGTAAAAAAAAGAAATATACTAACATGTTGTAAGTGATTTTCCAGGGGTTGTAAGAGTACAGATTTTTAAAATGTTATTTCTACTCTGCATATTTTAAATTTTCTTTTTCTTTCTTTTTTTTTTTGAGATAGAATCTCACTCTGTCACCCAGAATGCAGTGCAGTGGTGCGATCTCGGCTCACTGCAACCCCCACCTCCCCAGCTCAAGTGCTTCTTGTGTCTCAGCCTCCCTAGTAGCTGGGACATACATGCCTGTGCGACCACACCCGGCTTATTTTTGTATTTTTAGAAGGGACAGGGTTTCATCATGTTGGCCAGGCTGGTCTCAAACTCCTGACCTCAAGTGATCTGCCCACCTCGGCCTCACGAAATGCTGGGATTACAGGCGTGAGCCACTGCGCCTGGCCTCAGAATTTCTATAATGAGCTTTTTTTTTTCTCTCGTAATACAAGTATTATGTTAATGTGTTTTAATTAAATATAAAGACACAAAACTAATGTTTTCAGTGATTTTTAAAAATTGGCCATAATCTTAATTCTATAACTTCGTTTTGCATATTATCTTCACACCATTATTTCGCCATGAAATTTTTCATATATACTGAAAGCCTGAAAATATATTTACTACCTAGATTCTATAATGAACATTTTGCTGTATTTACTTTACCATATATACATCAATTAATCTTATTTTTTATGCACGTCAAAGTGCAGAAATCAGTGCACTTCATCTCTAAATGCCTCAACATGCATATCATTAATAAAAGTTCTCTATGTTTTTTTATTTTTGTAGTGTACACACAGTGAAATGCACAAATATTATATGTGTATGGTAAATGCACCTGATAGCAATAACTTAGGGTTACCCTGAAAATGACCCTGTATGGCAGACACACCTGAATGTGAACTAGGGAATCTGGGAGTGGCCAACCTGGAGATTTGTTCCTTGTCTATGAGGAACATCTGAGCCCCAGTCCCACCCTGCGGAAGACAGCCCATATGGGAGATTGAGTCTCTGAGTTCTGAGCTGAATGAAGGTTGCCAGGTGAAGGTTGTTAGGGTGCTAAGTGGAAATGCTATATCAACTGCATGCCTTTTGCAAGCAGTTGCATTTCTTCTGCCTGGCCACCACGACTGCACTCTCTCTCCTACAGGTAAGCCCCCAGTAAAACTCCGTGTCACATTTGGTGGCTCTGGGTCTTTTCTTTGGCCTCTAGAGCCTAGTGCCATCATCACTGGAGTCGATAGGGGTTAGCACAAAAACCCTTTTTTTTTTTTGAGATGGAGTCTCACTCTGTCGCCCAGGCTGGAGTGCAGTGGCGTGATCTCAGCTCACAGCAGCCTCTGCCTCCTGGGTTCAAGCAATTCTCCTGCCTCTGCCTCCCGAGTAGCTGGGACTACAGGCACGTGCCACCAGGCCCGGCTAATTTTTTGTATTTTTAATAGAGACGAGGTTTCACCATGTTGGCCAGGCTCGTCTCAAACTCCTGACCTCAGGTGATCCACCCATCTTGGCCTCCCAAAGTGCTGGGATTATAGGCATAAGCCACTGCACCTAGCCAAATTTTGACAAATGCATACACACGTGTAATCCGCACTCAAATTAAGAGAATAATTCCATCTTCAGGCAGTTCCCTCATGCCTCTTTTCAATCAGTCCCCATTTCCATGCTGGCAGAGGCTTGTTATTAAATTTCATATAAATGGATATGGGATGTACACTTTTATGTCTGGCTTGGTTTTGCTCAGCATAATGTTTCTGAGATTCTTCTGGGTGGTGCTTGTCAGTAATTCACTGATTTTTATCGTTGGGTACTATTCTGTTGTATAGATATGCCCCAATTTTTTTTAATTCATGTTTTTGGACATTTGAGTTGTTTCCGGTTTGGGGCTATTACAAACAAAGTTGCTATAAACTTTCCTGTACAAGTCTTTTTGTGAATGTATTTTACTTTTGTTGGGTAAATATCATGGCATAGAATGGCTGGGTCTGGCTGGGCGCAGTGGCTCACACCTGTAATCCCAGCACTTTGGGAGATCAAGGCAGGTGGATCACTTGAGTCCAGGTGTTTAAGACTAGCCTAGGCAATATAGCGAGACCCTGTCTCTACTAAAAATACAAAGAAATAATAGCTGGGTGTGGTAGTGCACACCTGTGGTGGTCCCAGCTGCTTGGGAGGCTGAGGTGAGAGGATCGCTTGAGCCCCCAGGGGTCAGAGGGGAATTGGTGGGGGGGCATGCAAAGATTGCAGTGAGCTGAGATCATGCCACTGCACTCCAACCCGGGTGACCCAATGAGGCCTGTCTCAAAAACAAAAACAAAACAAAACAAGAAAAAGAAAAAAAATTGCTGGGTTGGAAGGTATATATACAATTATAAAATTAAAAATTGCCAGAATGTTTCCCTAAGAGGTTGTACCATTTTCCACGCCCACCAGCTAATACATAGCGCTCTGATTGCTCCACATCCTCACCAACTTTTGGTGTTGTCAGTCTCCTTAATTTTCACTGCTTTAGTGGGTGAGTGATAACTCATTGTGGGTTTTATTTGCATTTCCCTGATGATTCATGATGTTGGGCACTTTTTCACGTGCTTATGAATTTTGACAAATGTATACACATGTGTAATCCACACTCCAGTAAAGAGATAGAATAATTCCATCCCCCCCCCCAGGCAGTTCCTTTGTGCCTCTTTCCAATTAGTCCCCATTCCCATGCTTGTAGGAGCTCTTCTTTTGTGGTCTGTTCAAATAATTTGCTCATTTTTAAATTTTTTTTTCTTATTGAATCTAGAGCATGTTAACTTTTCAGATGACAATAAACTTTACATACTATCCCCATTTGTATGCACAGTAATTGTTTTCTCTTCTTTTCAATAAATATTATAACATCCCCTACTGTACCTTTTTCCTCCTAGAAAGCTAGAAACTGCATTTTTAAGTGTCAGAAGCCTCTTTCCATTCTGAGACAGTTTTAAGAATTCTCATTTTTGGTGGCTGCTGATCAAATTTGGCAAAATTTTGTCTGTCACTATAAAATCTCAAGGGACACCTCAACTCCAAATCGTGCTTCAGTCTGCTGTCTTGAAACAGAGCAGAAAACAAGCCTCCTTAAACTTTGTAGCCCCACCCAATACCTACTCCAGTGGTTGGCATGGTGGTCAATATCTGCTCTTGGCCAGGTGAGAAGTGGCGCATGACTGTAATCTAGCACTTTGGGAGGCCGAGGTGGGTGAATCACCTGAGGGTAGGGGTTTGAGACCAGCCTGGCCAATGTGGTAAAACCCCGTCTCTACTAAAAATACAAAAAAAAAAAAAAAAAAAAGGCCGGGCGTGGTGGCAAGTGCCTGTAATCCTAGCTACTTGGGAGGCTGAGGCAGGAGAATCGCTTGAACCTAGGAGACGGAAGTTGCAGTGAGCTGAGATCGTGCCACTGCACTCCAGCCTGGTGACAGAGTGAGATTCCATCTCAAAAAAAAGAAAAAAAAGAAAAAAAACTCTCTCTATATATCTTTATATATCTGCTCTCATTTACTATTTTCTGGAGTGTGGTCCATTTCCTAAAAACCAATCTGTCGAGAAGTTTGACTCCACAATGTCAACAGAACCATGGGTTTATCCTCTTGTTTAAGACCCCTCACTGCAAAAACTCCATATTTCTGCCCCACTTTGCCTGCTAAGGAATTGAATGGCAACAGCTTCAAGCTGATAAGGAGTAATAAGGACTGTGCCAGGAACCAAAACGATGGAGGTCAAGTCAAGTCAGTTAGGCACCTGTAGAATATGAATAGGGTTCAAGGAAGCCAGCAAGTCAAGTCAGGTAAGTCAAGTCAGGTAGGCACCTGTAGAATATGAATAGGGTTCAAGGAAGCCAGCAAAGACAGGTTCTGTGACTGAGGCCCACAGGGGGATCTAGAGTGCTGAAGTGTGGGCAGCCAGACTTAGACAATCCGTGGAGCTCCAAGTGGTGAGCACGCCCACAGCCTCTTCTGGGAAAGTGGGCCCAGGCAGTTCTTTCAGCACAGTTGAGAGGGCCTATAAATTAAAGCAGGAGCCCCCTCACCAGATGATTGAAGCAAGGGTTGGTGTCTAAGCCAGAACCTGACCAATCAGGGGGCTTCCTAGTGTTGGTGACCAACCAGCTTAGGCAGCTCATTTTTGCCTGGGTCATGCAGAGAACAGCAGAGTGAACTGAATGCCTGCGGCCCTGGAGCTGCCATCATATTTAGGTGATAGAGGAACCTTTGTTGCAGTTGTCCAAAACACCTGTTGTATGGTCTGGATGGGGCTTGGATGGTACAGTGGTGTTCCTGATTTCCCCCTGCCATCTGAATTCTAACAATGAAGTTTGGAACACTGGCCAGAGGTGACAGGGGACACCTGACTTATGTATCTGGAAAATGGATGCTCAGTCAGTGAACTTCTTGCCAGAACTGGTCTGAGAGGGTGGGTGGATTGGAGGCAACAGGCAGTGACTGCCATCTGTTCCTGGTTAGAACAGAGAAGTGAGGGTGTGGGGCTGCAGGAAGTTGGGCAGCCCTCAAAAGGAGAGGCCAGCAATCTCCAAAGACTCAGAGAAGACAAGCACAACCCAAGACAGCCAGCATCTCTGTGGACATCCATAAGCACTGGAACAGAAAAATCTGGCTCTGTAGCCTGCCCTAGCCCTGCCGCACCAGCAGCTTAAAAATACTTCCTTCCATGTATATGCTCAGGACCCTGAAGAGCAAAGCCTAGAGCTGTGTTGTCCAATATGATAACCACCTGTGTCTCTTTCCACTTAAATTAATTAAATATAATTAAAAGCTTCATTACTAGGCCAGGTGCAGTGGCTCACACTGGTAATCCCAGCACTTTAGGAGACCAAGGCGGATGGATCACTTGAGGTCAGAAGTTTGAGACCAGCCTGGCCAATGTGGTGAAACCCCTTCTCCACTAAAAATACAAAAATTAGCTGGGCATGGTGGCATGCACCTGTAATCCCAGCTATTTGGGAGGCTGAGGCAGGAGAATCGCTTGAACCCAGGAAGTGGAGGTTGCAGTGAGCCAAGATCGCACCATTGCATTCCACCCTGTGCGACAGAGTGAGACTCCATCTCAAAAAAAAAAAAAAAAAAAAAAAAAAAAAAAAAAAAAGCTCCATTCCTTAGTCTCTAGCTGCACTGCAAGTGCTCTGTGGCTGGACACAGTGGCTCATGCCTGCAATCCCAGCACTTTACCAGCACTTTGGGAAGCTGTGGTGGGAGTATTGCTTGAGCTCAGCCTGAGTAACCTAGTAAGACACTGTTTCTACAAAAATAAAAAATAAAAAATAAAAAAAATCAGCCAGGCAGTTACTCAAGAGGCTGAGGTGGGAGAATCATTTTTGCCCAGATGGTAGAGGCTGCAGTGAGCTAAGATCACTCCACTGCACTACAGACTGGGCAACAGAGCAAGACCCTGTCTCTAAAAATTAATTAAGAAAATACATGAACATTATAGCAGGAAAAACAAGGGCTATTTTCTACCCTTTTCACGTCCTCAACCTGCTGGGACCATGTGTGGTCCATTGATAAGCAGTTCATGAACCTCCTCTTTTGCTCCCTGCCTGATAACTCCACTCCCCCTGCAGACTTCTCATGAGGAAGCCAGAAGGATGGCTGCCCCTCCTTCCTGGGCCCCAGAGCCTGGAACTGGGGCATTGTTCTTTGTTCCACATTACTGCTTCCATGGCTCCTCCCTCCTCCTTCAAAGAGGCATGAGTGCCTCTTCGTTGCTGCATTTGGCTTCTGCATGAGTGAGGACTAGCTTTGATTCATTATTTTTTTTTCTATTACTATTCCCATTATCATTCTCAGCAATGTCAACAATCTCAAGGATTAACCTTCCAATACCTTGGCTTCTCAGTTCTGCAACCTCCTCATCTCCAGTGAAAGTCGGCTCCTGTATGCTATGAGACACCTGCTCCCAGAGTCACATCCTTGACCTTCTCACTAACCCCAGCAACGCTTCAGCCCTAGCACATCTCCATCTGTTGACCTTCCCCACCTTCTCACTATCAATGCTGACTCACTTCCCTCCCTAGCCAGCTTAGAACTCATGGTCCATCCTTACAGGCTTCTAAATGCCCTATCCTCCATGGCCTGTGCTTTACTCATCAGAATCATCTGGCTAGTTAACGCAACTGTCTGCCTCCTTGGTACCTGCACTCAAGCTGCTGAGCCATGGTGATGGGCCTCCCCTTAAAGTCATGCTCACTGGTCTCAAATAAGTGGGCATTTAGCCCTCCCATGCCTCCTGGTGTAGTTGTTTTCCCACCCCCAAAACAACTCTCATGCCTCCTGTCTCCCTCAAACTTCCCACTCCCATTCTGCCCCTCTGTGCCCCCATCTCCCACTGATGACCTTGCCTCACATTTCCTTCAAAAGCCAACATGAACTCTCACATTTTCCCTCCACTGAATCTGCCCACCTACCTGTATCTATAGCCTTTCTCCTGCTCTCCTGTTATGAAGGATGAAGCGTCCTGTCCTTTTCCAAAGGCCAAACTTCTATTTATGTACTAGAACCCATGCCTCTGATTTTCTCCAAGATTCTCCCCCTCTCTCCTCTATCGTCGATGCCTCCCTCTCTACTGGATCATTCCTATCAGCATGCATGGATGCCCTGTATCTCCTGACATTCTGGGAGGTGGAGAGTAGAGAGAGGTGGTTAGTCCAAGGTCACACAGGCTTCCTAGCTCTAGCCTATGATGGTACCACCAACTGTGCTGCCTCTTCCTATTTTTCAGGCATTGAAAGGAGCTGCTACTGATCTTTCACAACATCTAGTGTCCCTCTCTCCAGAAGTAGAGATCCATTATCCTTGTTCCTGAGGTTCAAAACATTTTTGTTGCAAGACATCTGTTCCCAGGGACTATGGAGAGACTGGTTTTGTCACAGGCTTGGAAGTCTGGAGAACTGCAGAGATGAGTGGGAGGAGCGTGCTGGGCCTGAGAGCTGGATGCTTGAGAAAAGGTGTGAAATTAATCAAGCCAAGATTTGGGTGAGATGAATCTTGCTGCAGTTCGTTGTAGGCTGCACAAGACCTAAAAATTGAGGAAACAGCTCCATGCTTTAGACCAGGAAGCTATGGGTTCTAATACCATTTGGTGCCTTCCTGGCTGTGTGACCTTGAGCAACTTAACATAATGTCTCTGAACATCCGTTTCTTCATCTGGAAAGTGGAAATCATTAATAGCTACTTCAAGTAGAATTCTGCTGTGAGAATTAAATGAGATCATATGTGTCAAGCTCTGGGCACATAAAGGGCACTCAATACAGATTAGTTTTATCTGTATTTCCTTATTGAGCCAGTTGGATTACCCAGGCAATTGTAGGTGTGTATAGACCAGGCTATCGGTCTACACTTTGAGACCTCAGAAAGTCGTTTTGCAAATTCTCTATCAAAACACTCCTGCCTCACTAGAGAGGCCACTATTTCTCCCACATTGACCCTTCCTACTGCCACTGCAGAGTTTTGGCAGGGGAATGCTTTATTTTGTGTTCAAAATAGATGTAACTATAGGCCCCAGGGCAATGAGGGAAATAATACAACAAACTATCGACTAAGACTGTCAAAGTCATTTAGTCTGCATCACTGTTTTTATAGGACACAGAGGTGACTTGGCAACTACCCAGCTAGTTAGTTTCAGAGCTAGGATGAGAATCCAGGTCTCCTGACTCCTGAGCGCCTCACCAAAATGTGTAACACCTGCAGAAGGCCATCGGCAAGATTTAGGATACTCCCAGAGGGCAAATCCATTGCTTTTTATAACCAAGATAGTCCATGGAATGTATCATGACTGTGGTGGTTGAAACAAAGAAATTATTTAATGGATACAATGTATATTATTCAGGTGATGGTTACACTAAAGGCCCAGACTTCACCACTATGTAATACATCCATGGAACAAAACTGCACTTGTACCCCTTACATTTATAAACAAACAAACAAAAAACAACAGAGTGGATTTTGCTAATCTAAATTTTTAAAGGGAAGGGAGGAAAACTTCCAAGAAGCTTGTCTTAATTACCAAGGGCCATTGAAAATTTTGTTTTCTCCTTGTTACAAAAAATATTTGGGTTGCCTGGGATTCTTTACCATACTTAAAAAAAATATATAGAAATTTTCACTTTCCACTGCTCTTTCCCATCTGGTATGGTTTGGATATGTGTCCCCTCCAAATCTCATGTTGAAATGTGATCCCCATTGTTAGCGGTGGAGCCTGATGGGAGGTGTTTGGATGGGGCAGATCCCTCATGAGTGGCTTAGTGCCATCCCCATGGTAATGAGTGAGTTCTTGCTCTGAGTTCACTCAGAGATCTGGTTGTTTAGAAGAGCACAGCACCTCCCCCTTCTCTCTCTTGCTCCTTTACTTGCCATGTGACGGGCCTGTTCCTGTTTCGCCTTCACCATGAGTCAAAGTTCCCTGAGGACTCACCAGAAGCCAAGCAGATACCAGGACCACACTTCCTGTACAGCCTGCAGAACCATGAGCCAATTAAAACTCTTTATAAATAACCCAGCCTCAGGTACTTCTTTTCTTTTCTTTTTTTGAGATGGAATCTTGCTTGCTCTGTCGCCCAGGCTGGAGTGCAGTGGTGCAATCATAGCTCACTGCAGTCATGACCTCCTAGGCTCAAATGATCCTCCCACCTCAGCCTCCCGAGTAGCCAGGACTACAGGTGCACATCATCACACCTAGCTAATTTTTGTATTCTTTGTAGAGACAGAGTCTCACCATGTTGCCTAGGCTGGTCTCTAACTCCTGGGCTCAAGAGATCTGCCTGCCTCAGCCTCCCAAAGTATTGCGATTACAGCCGTGAGCCACCATACCCGGCCAGGCATTTCTTTAGAGTGAGATAAGAACAGACTAACACACCATCTTTCCATCATCTCACAGCCTGTGAGATACACAGGTAGCTATTATCATCCCCTTTCTACAAGAGGTGTAAAAGATATGTGGATCCACATTTGAATTCTGCTTGCCACCTGTGTGATGTTGGGCAGGTCAGTTAACCTCTTTGAACCTCACTTTTCTCAGTTTTAAATGAGTATGGCCATATTAGCTGTGGCTATTGAGTTTAATGCAGCATTTCCCAAACTTCCCTCATGATGAGAATCCTCTGGGCATTGTTAAAATCACAAATTCCTGGGCCCTAGTCCAGGGCTACTGAACTAGAATTCCCAGGGATGAGGCCTGGCAGTCTGACAGGCCCCAGAGATTATCAGGGAAATTTGGGAAACACTAGGTTGAGTTTTATAAAGCATTTACTGTTGTGTCTGGCACTAAGCAGCCAATATTGAGTATTTAGATGGGTTCAATCTTTGAAATGTGGATAATGATGATTACAGAATAGGGTTATGATGAAACACAAGAAAAATAATGTGTAGTCCCTGGCAAACAGTAAGTTCTAAGTATCTGCTGAAGTCCTCACTTCATTGCACTCATCGGGACTCCCAGGATGAGAGCAGATCACCTGGAGGTTCGCTGGTTCTCTGTCATGGCTCTATCCAAGGGCTATGCCTTCTCAACTCCAGGCCTCCATCCTCTAGCCCAGCACCTCCCATGGGAAGATTCTTGTTTTCTAGATTCCAGGGAGCAAGCCTCATTTGACCAATTTGGGTTTCAGGTCCTTCCTTGTACCAGTCACTGTGGTTAGGATTTGGACTAGGCTGACTGGCCAGGACAAAATAACTTGCTTACCTAAGACCCAGAGGGATGGGGGCCAGCCCATCTGAACTTCAGGAATGGAGAATGGTCCATATCCATGTGAGTCCTTCCAATGGTCCCTTGGAGTTGTTGCTAGGCCAAGAAAAACGGATGGTTGGCAGGCAGCCCCACGGACGTTCCTTGCGTCAGCTCTCCAGTTCACAGTCAGCCAGCAGACTCCAGATGCCTCAGTGACTCCGGAGCTTCTGGCAATCTCTCCTCTGCTAGTGCGACCACGGCCAGGCTTGAGGGCCTCAGTCAGATGACCCAGCCTTTGACCTACCCTCATCTGTGCAACCATCTCCAGCCCCCTCCTTGGCCTGCTCACCCTTGGGCCAGCCTGTCCCAGGGGCCTGTCCAAGGGCTGGACCAGGGACTTAGAGCTGCTGTTGTCCAAAGCTGCTTATTAGAGACCCACTGTGGGAATTCTTCCAACCATGAACAATGAGTTTCTAAACCAGGATAAAAACAGCCTTTGCAAGTCAGCAAATGAGACAAACTGAATTGCTCAACCCCCCTTCCCTCATTTGCCTGGTACTTTGAACACAGTGGCTAAGAACAAGGTCTCTGGAGTCAGAATGATGTCGTTTTGAGGCCCTTCACTTACTAGCTGGGCTAGTTTTCTCATTTCTGAGCCTCGGTTTCCTCTGTGAAATCTATGAAGATTAGAGGAGGCAATGGATGGAAAGCACATGACACAGAGTAGCTCATAATCAAGAAGCATTGTCATTACTGTCCTCTCCAGGCACTGGTCTGCACCAGGAAATGTGCAGCCGTTCAGTGGTGATCAATGTCAGACAGGACAATGTCAGGGAGCCAAATCCACTGTGAATATCAAGAACCTATGATGCATTCCAAAGCCACATAGAACACATACATGGCCATGACACTCACTATATCCTGTTCACTCAAGGCTCGGCTGTTTTCTTCCTGGAAGACACACTGCACTGTGTGTCTTCTCGCTGCAGCTGGCCTCCCCCCACCCAAACAGTACAGCTGTGGGTGAGATGGTGCAGAAGCCCAGGGATGGGAGTCCTGGGTTCTAGGCTTGGCTGTCACTCCCTTGCAGGGCCACCTTGGGCACGTCACTTGCCTTCTCTGGGCTTTGATTTCCTCTTTGGTCAAATAAGAGGGTTGCATGGGGTGACTTAGAAAAAATTCTTCCCTCTCAAGGGTCTGTCCTGGGCATTGACTAGCACACTGAGTGGTGAGACTTCCCTCACTGAAGCCATGATGGTCAGGGTGAGGAACTACTGCAACACGCCTCACTCACACAAGTGGTCTGATCTGGGGAGCAGGAGTCAGGATGTGGGAGGCACTTATGGTACGGGCAGGAGGGCTGGCTCTGGAATCGCACACCTGGTTAATTCCTGATGGTGCTCTTCTTCCTGGCTGTATGGCCTTGGGCATTACCCTCTAAGCCACCTGTGTAGCAAGGGTAATAGCATCTACATAAGGTGCTGTGATGATTCGGTAAGATTAATGAGACGCTGCATTTGAAGGAAAGGGCCTAGCCCATAGCAAGAGCTCAGGAAAAGCCAGCCCTGCCCCTCTCTCCTCTCCTTTGTCTGAGCTTTCTGTGCCACTAAGTTCCATCAATGAAAATAGCCCCAGATGGGCCTGGGTTTCATGCTGATTCCACTTCCAAGTTACTTGACCTGTTTTCCTTATCTGTTAAATGGACATATGATCTTCCTCAAGGGTTGACGTGAATGCTTGGCATGATTAATACAGAAAGGGTTCTCCTCCCTGAGGCCCATTAACATCAACCCATTCACCACCTTCCATTTTTCCTTCCATTTTGTAGTTCTTTCTTTGTGAGACAAGTCCTCAGCCTGTCATCCAGGCTGGAGTGCAGTGGGGTGATCATGACCCACTGCAGCCTCGACTTCCCTTGCTCAAGTGATTTTCCTGCCTCAGCCTCCCGAGTAGCTGGGACTACAGGCGTGCACCACCACGCCTGGCTAATTTCTGTATTTTTTGTAGAGACGGGATCTCACTATGTTGCCTATGCTGGTCTCAAGCGATCTCCTGGACTCAAGCAATGCATCCGCCTTGGCCTCCCAAAGTGCTGGGATTATAGGCATGACCCACCGTGCCTGGCCTATAGTATTTATTGCTGTATCTGTTAGTCACCTGATCCTTAAAGACCCCATGGAGGGAAGTCAGGGCCAGAAAATCTGAGGCCAGACCACAGCATCTCTCAGTTTCACCCCACTCCCATGTTCTTTCACTCTGAGAGGCACAAGAACATGCCTGCCTAGTTCATTCTCACAGCCCAGGTGCTTAGCACAGCACTTGGGCCAGAGGAGGTCACTTCTCCATCCCATGCTTGGAACCACAGGCAGCTTGCTCCAAAGGGCAGTAGGTGCCAGGGTACCACCCAGAGGGTGAGGTGGGTCACGGGCTCTTCTGGAAACACTTTACACTGCTGGAATCACACAACTATAAGACATTGTAAGGAACTAGGACTTGTTGTGGGTTCAAGGCTGTAAAGAATGAATACATAAGAATGAGTATATGTGTACGTGTATAAACAAACAACCACAGTAAATTGGCTGAACTCTTCTGGAAAACATGGAACCTTGTACATGAGCCTCATAAATGTTTTTAGCTTTTGGTCCAATGACTCTACTACTTCTAAGAGTTTGTACTAAGAACTCCACAAAAAGTATGAATAAGTAGTAATATAACAATGTCCACTACAGGGGTAAGCTGGACATAACGAAAACATCTAACCATTTGGTTAGAATTAAGTAAATCAGAATATAGTTGATGGACTACTATGTAGCCATTTAAGATACATGCTTTTGAAAATTAAAGAAACAGGGAAATGATTATAATACTGTTAAGTAAAGTAACAAAATAAAACACCATATGTAAACCTCTGGGTTTGTGAAATAATTTGTTTTATAAACATTCCTGAGTTTTCAACCATACATTCTTTTTACAATACGACAAACAAAACAATGAAATATTCAAAACAAGGTTCCAAGGTTGGCCCAACTTGATTGTTTGGGTACTTGTTTTTTTAGTAACTCTGTAACTTTTTTAAAGGAAGCTTTTAATGAAGATACACCACTGAGTCTTGCTTTAAGACCAAAAATATCCAAACATAGTATCACATTATATATATCTCATAAGAAAAGCTATTCTATCAGGTAACAAAAATGAAGCTTCCCCCTCACCTAGCAGTTCATCTGGAATGCATCTTGAAAAGATCAATGGCCTGTTGGACTCAAAGAAGCCATCCCCAAAAAAATTGTATAAAAAGATTTATTGAAATTTATCAATGACAAACAGACATAAAACTCAAAGTTTGGCTCTTCTGAGGGGCAGGAGAAAAACTGGTGCAGATGTTCTTTTATACAGATGAAACATGGGTTCAGAAATTACACGTCACTTCTAAAGCAACCAGAAGAGGGACACGAAAGCAAACCTGTACATTCACTAGGAATTTGCAGTCATTTCAGATTTCCACTAGGTAAGAAAATACAATTTTGCGTTAGTTTTTCCGTGCTCGGGTGTATGAAAAAAAAAACCCAGCCGACATGCAGCAACGTCTCCAGCGCTTAGGTCTGTAAAAATGTTCTAAGCACAGAAGTACATGTGGAAGAATTCTCTCATCATTTTTTGTAAAACAAAGCGTTCTAATATTTTACAGAACAAGATAGGACAGTTTTTTTTCTTTTAAAGAAGTTGAAGTTTGAAGGTGTGTTTCTTCTAATTTTAATTACCAAATCCATTTTCCTTGTAACTTAACACAACAAGCCTGCTGTTTTCAGCTCTCTGGCTCATAAGCTCAAGAGTAACATCAGAGTCCTCTTTGTAGAGCGAAGCCCACCACCATCTGTGAAAGGGGAAAAGGGATGAGAGATGGGGAATGTCCCCAGACCAGTGCCAAAATACGCCTTTAGGTTGCTACTTACAAACCAGGGCGTTGGATGCCTCTAGCAGGCCCGAGAAAAGCAGGTATCATGTGAACCAAAGCAAAAGATATGGCTGGTGCTCAGCCCCTCCTGGGCATTGAGTAACCAAACTGAGACCAGCCACAGCTTTCCAACCAACCCAAGAGACTTGGGAAATACCAGGAAACGTAAGAGAACTCCAAACCATCCTCTTTGAGAGTCAGGAACAAATGCTCACTTAGTGTGTACTTAGCTATCGCATTTACAGGGACAAAAACCAGACACAAAGAAAAAGTAGGGGGAAAAAATAAAGAGTGGCAGTAAAAATAGTATTTTATTCCACCCCCACCCGCCATCCCTCCCCCCGCAACCCCCAGTACACTTTTCCCCTCTCGTTCCCACAGCAACGTTACAATCAGAAAAAAATAAGTTTCAGGGGGCAGGATTGGAGGGGGGAGAGGGGATATGGGTAAAAACAGTCAAATCACAATAGGAATTTTTCAAAATAGGTTATTCCACTTAGTCATCATCTTCTCCCTCATCTTCAGGTTCTCGTTTTCGCTTCTGACCCCTTTCTTCTTCTGGAAAAGTAAGAAAGTGGCATTTAGATTAGTTATTAATCCCACCTCTTTAACTCAACCCACCCAGTGAGAAGTCAGGGGACCCACGACTAGCAAGCTGTGCCATCCTTGGAAACCGAGGCAAGACATCTGCACAGCTGGAAGGGGAACCTGAGGCCTCTGACAGGAGTGTCCTGCCCACTGCCAGGGGCCTCTGAGTCTAAGCAATCTAAGGCCAAAGTGAAAGGGCCAGGCTGCTACCAGCTGAGAGTAAAAAGGCTGTCATACCACCAAGCTCTTCTTCATCTTCCTCGTCATCTACCTCTCCATCGTTATAACCTTCTTCATCCTCCTAGGAGAAAGGACAGACACCAGAACATTAGAAATGCCCCGCCTTGGGATATGCTGAGGAAGCCACACAGAGCACAAAAAGGCCGGGGTCACCCCCAGCCTCTCAGAGCCCCCACCAAGACTTGACATCTCGGGAGGAATGTAAAGCAGAGGTTCTTAATTTATTTCAGACCAAGGACCCATTGGGAAATCTGCAGAAAGCTTTGAACTCCTTCTCCAGAAAATGTCCGTATCATTTATAATATTTGCAAGCAGTTTCAGGGGGTTATGGATTCCAGGACCCAGGTTAAGAACTCTGATCTGAAGTCCCTGTAAGGCAGGCAGCTTTCCAGTCTGCACGTTCTCTGAGGAGAACAAGTTCCCGAGCAGACTCCCTGACGTGCAAAGTAGGCCATCCTTTCTTGCATCTGTCCTCAATCTAGTTTTGGCTTCAAGAGAAGACCCCAGTTTCAGCAAATCTAGATTCTGTGGGCAAGTCCAACGTCACCTGACCCAGCCCCTTCCCTAGCTTGCAAACTTGGACCACCTGGAAGGGTTGGGGAAGATAAATTCAAGACCCCCTGAGGACATCATTCCCAACCGGCTTGAGATTCAGCAAGATGTATGACTTTCTTTCTCAACACAGGGCCCTTGCTTTCCTCTGCTCCTGAAAGTATATGCAAGTTGAATCTCTGCTTGTTAAACCTGGTTCCTGAAGTTTAAAAGAACTTGGTGACAGATTTCTTTTTTGTCAAGGGAAACATTCTTTTAAAATGTCACCAAAGAGTTCCCTCATCAGTCTGTTTGCTAAGGTTCTGGTTTTTTTTGCATGTATAAGCTCTGCTTTACTGAAAGCTGGAAATATGCAGATGGTCAGTGAGATTATTTAAAAAACAAAAAACAAAAAACAAAACCCACAACCCTCCCCCCATCCCCACCCCCCCAAACCTCACATGCAGCACTCCTGTGACAGGAAGAGGAAGATGAAACAGCTATTAGCCAATACAACTTACTGCCCTGTTCTAGGGGAACCTGTTTTACTAAGACTTTATTTTTAAAATACAATATTCTTTAGAGATGAGCCTAAGAGTCTAGACCTAGGGAGAAGACAAAGCCAGCAGCACAACTAAACAGAAACCAAGCTCATCTGGCCAGCTTTTTTTTTTTTTTTGACTGAGTCTCGCTCTATTGCCCAGGCTGGAATGCAGCGGTGCCATCTCGGCTCACTGCAACCTCCGCCTCCCAGGTTCAAGCGATTCTCGTGCCCCAGCCTCCTATGTAGCTGGAATTATAGGCATCCGTCAACATGCCTGGCTAATTTTTATATTTTTAGTAGAGATGGAGTCTCGCCATGTTGCCTAGGCTGGTCTTGATCTCCTGACCTCAAGTGATCCGCCCGCCTCGGCCTCCCAAAGTGCTAGGATTACAGGCGTGAGCCACCGCGCCTGGCCTCCGCGATTCTATTGTCATTGGCCTGTGTCTCTCAAGCCTGGGCCGGCTGGCTGGAACTGGAAGACACTATCTGAGTGAGTCCATGTGGCAAGCGGATGTATCTGCATCCTCCATTGAGGGAGACAGGAAACTGCGGGGGGAGTTGGGAGGGGACACAGGCGCCTTGTCCATGCTATTGTCACTTTAAAACTCTCTAGTTCTAACTTTTGCAATTAGCAAGAGTTGATTTAGAATTCTGAGCAAGTCATAGAAAATGACTCTGCTACAGAGAGACTCAGAACACACAAACACAAAACCCAACACAGTGCCAGGAACCTGGAGGAGGGTGTGAACGCCTACAATAAGCAGTCAGACACTTACCCCTTGTCAGACACTGTCCTTAAGCATTTTACTTACACTTCACTTTATCCTCTTAACAACCCTGTGAGAAAGCTATCATGATCCCTATTTTACAGATGAAGAAATAGGCTCAGAAAGGTCAGGTAAATTGTCTGGGGACACACAGCTTGCGAGTGGTAGAGCTGGGACTCACCCCCTCACAGATCTTGTTAAAAAACTGGGAACCAGCCAATCTCTTTAGGAAAATGGCCAACTCCTGGTGCTCTATTTCCATAGTGTCACTCTCTGATTTGGGATCCAGCAGTGTTATTCTGCTACCTATCAGTTCAAGGCAGACTTTGGTTTTCCCTAGCACAGTTTAAGTGCTCAATGAATTATCTTAATTAGCATATGAAAGCAAAAAGCAGAAAATGGGGCCATGCATTCTGTACTTCTTCACATAGAAACAACGGCCAGGCTTACCCCAGCAGGTTCAGTCCCTGCCTCTAAAATCCTCTTCCCCTCTTCTAATCCAGCCTCCCCAGAGCTTACTGCAAGTCTTGTCTCCCCAGAAACAGCCCAGCGAAAGGCTCTGAAATGGACTCACTTCACTACCCATGGGGGAGCGACTCTCCTAACCAGGGCTCCGGGGCTGCCAAGACTGATCACAGAGGCAGTCAGTGGGACTGCCTCAAAGGGGCAGACGGTGGCCCTGCCCAGCCCAGCCTCCTTACCTCCTCCTCTCCACTCACGTCCTCCTCTTCACCTTCCTCCTCCTCATCCTCGTCCTCCTCGTCTTCCACTACCTGAGCATCTTCATCATACTCCTCCTCTGTGCAATTGAAATGGGGAACGGAAACAGAACTAGTGGTGAGCTGGCTCCGCCCCCCCAACAGCACAGGTCCCTGTAGCGTCTTCAGTGTGGGGCTCATGACCCTCCCACACCCACCTAAGTCCAAAGATGGAACACACTAACTCTCATGAAAACAGTGCTGACATAATTAAACACATCCTGAAGTTGTGCCAAAGATAAGCCCCCCTCACAAGTGTTATGCATGTGAAAGGCCCCTTCTGGAGGCCTCTCACACCGAGACCACCAGGAAATTGTCAGAGCACAGCAACAGGTTCCGGGGCCCGGGAAAGCGGCAAGGTCAAATCAAACTCCTCAGGTTAAAGGTGAGAGATCTGAGGCACAGAGAGAACTGACTTGTTCAAGGTCACGCATCGAGTCACTAGTTGAGCTGGGCCTAGGGGACCTGGTCCCGGGACTGCCAGTTTTGGCTCCTTTCTGCCATATCACAAGATCCCCACCAAGGCAAACATGGTCTCTGAGTATCTTGCAAAACACTCCCAATTGAACAAAGAAAACCAAAATCCTGTATCTGAATTAATTAATCAGGCAAGTGTCTCCATTCTCAACTTTATCTGGCCACGAAGATGCATGGGAAAGCTGCACTGTGCTGGTGGCAAGGGAGAAGGGGAGGGAACAGGACTCCCTTCTTTTCCCTCCTTCCTTCTTGTAGGCCTCGACTGCACACCACACTGCCAGGGAACCCAACAAGTGGCCTGCAGTCCTCCACTTCTGAGCACCTGGGGCTCCTGAGCACCTGAGCCTGTGCCCCTAGGTGTGGGGCTGTAGGCTGCAACCACCAGGGGGCCCCACAACCCCTCTAGCTCTGGACCTCCTCTCCACTACTGAATACCTAGATGGGAAAGAGGGGTCCTCAGGCCACACCCTCTTCTCTCTCTATCCCCTCCCTCCCTCCCTGGGAGAGTGTCTAAGTGCAGGTCACACTACAGAAAGACTGTAGAATCCCACTCCCTGGGGGCTTTGGAAAAGGGACAAAAATTGAAGTGGGGATTCAGTTGGATGGTTTTAAAGGAGTTATTATGCAGTTGGAGAATCTCAGGATATTTCCATGAGCATGGGACTCATGCTTTGTTCTTTTAGGGAAGTCAACCAATGAGACAGATTAGGGACTATGGAAAACAAAGCAGACAGCCCCACTCCCCTCCATAGCTTTGGAAGGTGGTAGCTACCAGACAGCCGGCCAGCCTTCAGTAGCTGGGTGGGGGCCTCCCAACACCCAGCCCACCCACCTCTGCAAAGCCAAGGACGAGCCCCAAGGCCTCAGCTGGGCCCCTGCAGCCCTGGGCCGCACCCTGTCACCCACCATCCTCATCCTCCTCCTCATCATCCAGGCCCTCCACGTAGCCCTCAGCATCCGAGTCAGGGGCCTCCTTGTCGTCCCGGTCATAGCCGTCGAGATATGTGAGTTGCGGGAGGAGCTTGAACACATTTTCTCGGTAGTCGTTCAGGTTGGTTACCTCGCAATTGAAAAGGTCTAAGCTCTTGAGGTTTTCTAACTTTTTCTGCAAGCGGAAAAATGAAGCCAACAGTAAGTGATTTGTGGGAGGAAGGTGGAGGAACAGCCCTAGCAAACAGGCAAGGATGCCATGAGATAGCATGGGCAGACCATGACTTCCAGGTGATAAGGAAGCTTGGATTTGGCTCTGCTTAGCCACAGTGTTTGCCCAGACATATCACCTGCAGTTTGTGGGCCTCAGCATCTCCATCTGGAAAATAGGGGGTTGGACTGGAGGATCTTTGAAGCCTTATCCAATGTTAACACTTTTATTCTGCAATTACAGCTTCTGTCTTAACAGTGATTGACTTGAAATTAGCCTGGGGCTTTCTTGGTGCATGAGCCAAGAGGTTTACTGCCTCTCCCTGAGACTAAGGAGCCAGAGGGAAACCAAAAGTCAACTTGAACTAACAAACTAACTCCTTCTGCATCTGATAATGATGATGATAAGGGCGGTTAACATGGCACTTCATGTACTGAGTCACTTTATCTCACAACCCCTGTAAGGTAGAAATAATTATTAGTTAATTTCACATATGTGGAAATGGAGGGCACAGGATTTGGTAATTCATCAGGCAGCCCAACTTCAGACCTGTGCTCTTACTCTTTGAATACTGCCTGTCAAAAAAGGACAAGAGAAAAAGCAATGGAGGACCCCAATTCTGTCCATGGTATTTGACACGATGTGCTCTGTCAAAGCTTTACACCAGACGGGTTCTAGCCAATGTTATCCCTGTTTGATGGTAGAGGAAACTGAGGCCCAGGAAGTGAAGGGTCATACTGCTTGCAAGTAACTGAGCTACACTTTGGCTTCCCACCTCACCCACCTTTGAGGCACCAGGTACAAAAAAATCCCATCCCAGGCTGAGTCCCCATTCCAAAGGGGGCCAGGTCTAACAAGGGAGTGAAACCATTGCTCCTTGGAGTCAATGTCAGGAGCTAGGTTGCTCTCTCTATGACCTTGCAGTTGAGACCTGGGTCATTCTCAGCAGAAGCCAAGGGCAGGGAGGAAGTCTTGACAGTGGTCTGTGTGGGCAAGCCCAGCACCTGCTACCAAAAGCAGCTTCCCGCCCCAGGAAGGTAAGGCAACACACACTGACAAGCAGAGGCGGAGAAAGCACTGAGACACGTGTGATCTGGGCAGGGGGCAGTGGAGAGTGTAAACATGGACGTGCCTGAGTGCCTGACCCCTAATGGTGACCGAATCACAATGTTTTACAAGGATTTTATATACTCAATCCCCATACCTCACCCATATACAGAACTTCAAAGACTTTTTCCTTTTGTAATGACATTATAAAATCAAGACTTCCAGACAGATCAAAATAGTTTGGCTTTTTCCTAGGAGACCAGTGGAAGGCCTGAAAAGAAGTTCTGTGGGAAGCACATTCTACTAGTTGGCCCCAATGCCATCGATGGACAGGTAAAGAGCTTGGAAAAGAAATGCCAGTGTCCTCTTCTGCCACATTGGCCACCAGCAAGTCCCGTGAGCATCCATGGAGAGCAAGGAGTGCCTTTTGGGACAGAAACCCTGAAAACTCCAGCCCAATCTGAGGGATACCCAACCTCCCCTATAAACCCAGAAGGGAAATTTGGCAAACGTGGCCAATTGTCCTCCTGGCCTTTCCCCGATTCTAAGATGCCTGAGATGCTGCTGCTGCTTTTTTTTTTTTTTTTTTTTTGGAGACAGAGTCTCGCTCTGTCACCCAGGCTGGAGTGCAGTGATGCGATCTCAGCTCACTGCAACCTCTGCCTTCCAGGTTCAAGAGATTCTCCTGCCTCGGCCTCCCGAGTGGCTGGGACTACAGGCGTGTGCCACCACGCCAGGCTAATTTTTGTATTTTTAGTACAGATGGGGTGTCACCATGTTGGCCAGGCTGGTCTCAAACTCCTGACCTCAGGTGATCCACCTGCCTTGCCCTCTCAAAGTGCTGGGATTAAAGGTGTGAGATACCACGCCCGGCCTTATGAGGTGACTCTTATATGTATATTCACAACAGGTGTATTTACTTCATGTGGTAGTATTTCCTATTCCAAAAGAGTTGTTTTCAGTGACACATCTTACAGTTGATTTCCTTAAAATCAAAGGAATACAGCGAATCAGATCCTGGTAATTATAGAAAGCGTTGTTCTGAACATGACCTGCCCCTTTCTGGCTGGTAAATCAGTGAAGCTTAGGGGATGTCTATCTCTACAAGGATGAGCAGAGGAGCCAGAAATGCTACCCAGGCCCCTGAGAGCCTGTTCACTATCGCACCAAGGACTGGTGACCAGGGGTCACTCTTCTCCACACCACGTTGAGGAAGGCCTGCCTGCACGAGGCTCTCACACCACACGGCTCTCAGTCATTCCAGGGTTCTATGTCAGGACTGACTCATCTCTCACAGTTCAGGGGCCAGCGACCCAAGGAGAAAACTGGAGTCCACTTCCAGGGCCAGTTTAATTCTTGGATCGCTCCTCCCTTCCCAAAAAGGGGCAACAAGTCATGCCCTGAACCTGAAGACATTACAGCTCAGGTTTCCAAAGCTGAGCAGAAACTGAGTGGAAAAGCAGGAGACCAGAAATTGAAACTAGGGTTCTACGCTACCCGTACAATAGCTGCCCATTCTGTCTGTGACCTTGGTCAAGGTATTTAACTTCTCTGGGTCTCAGTTTCTCTATGGACTCAGCAGAAACAATAGCTCAATTCTATCTCATAGCACATCATGAGAGTCAAAAAATTAAGTGGGAAAAGGACAAATGCAAAAGTAGTATTTGCTGATGCCAATTCCTCCCACCTCCTACCCCTGCAGGGAGGGGAGGGTCCGAATGACTTACCAGTGGCTCTATTGTGCTGAGGTCTTTAATTTTGTTGCCACTTAAATTTAGATGCGTGAGGTTCGGACACTTTTCTGCCAATACTTCCAGGCCCCCTGAGACTCTGTTATCGCTTAGTTCAAGCTAAATAAGGCAGGGAAAGAAAAAGCAGAAACAGCTTTTAAAATGAAGGCTGCCGGCTCAGAGCTGCCGGGCTTTCCCCAGACGGGCAAGAAGGGAAAGCAGTCTCAGGGAATTGTCTGGCATGTTGGTGCAAGCACCTGGCTTTCCCTTCAATTACTCTTTCTAAACATAGGTAATAACCCTTCCCACTCCCCACCCCCGCCTCCCAGCACACACAGACTCCACTCTATTTACCTTCTTAAGTTTGTTTAACTTTGGTAAGTTTGCGATTGAGGTGAGGCCTACGTTGATTGTACTTAAGAATTCCAGTTCTTCAAATTCATCTGTGAGGCCTTCGAGTTTGCCTTCATTCGACCGACTGTTGTCCAGGACAAGTTCTTTCACCTGAAAGAAGGCCCGACCGTGTGAGCGGGGCTGAGGAATGGGGCTGAAGCAGGGGGAGGGTGTTAGAGGACTCCTCAGAGGACAGGGAGACAGACGCAGGAAGCAGTCAGTCACTCCGTCACTTCTTCTAGCTTTCCGGATCACTGTGCTGCCAACGACCACAGGATGGATTTGCCCACCCTGACTTTTCTGCCTTTTCAACATCTGGGTGAGAGGAGGCCTGTGGTGAGCCGAGCTGCAGAACCAGGGGGCCACTCCAGACAGGGGCCTTGGCTGTACCGCAGAAGACAAATCCAGTAAGCCCTGCTGCCTCTGCAAGGTTGGTGGTCTCATTCCAACCCTGCTCTCGCATTCTCCCAAAACCCACATGCACCAGCCACAGCGTTGTTAGGGACTTCTGGGCCTTGCCCCGCCACCCCAATGCCCCCACGAGACCCCCACATGCCCAGTTGCTTTCACCCACTCCTGCCATCACAGCAAAGCCTGCCGCTGTAGCTGGCATTCACATGGCAGTACCCATGTGGCCTGTCCTGAGGCAGGCGCAGCAGACCAGGGGCTCCTCCAGCTCTCCCACCTCTAGCCCAGCACTGTCCAACAGAACTTCCTTCAAGAACGGAAACAGTCTGTACTGTCCAAGACAGGGGCCACTAGTCACATGTGGCCACGGAGTGTGGCCAGTGAGACTAAGGAATAGAGCTTTTAATTCTATTTAATTTCAATTAATTTAAGTGTAAACAGACACAGGTAACTACTATATTGGATAGCACAGCTCTAGACTTTGCTCTTCACGGTCCAGCATAGACGTGGAAGGAGAATGGAAACCCACAAACTTAGGATGGGCCCATAATGAAATGCTGAGATCTGTCTCAAAGTCTGTGCTTGGAGGCACCTCTGTGGCCCTGTCTTTTTCCCCACTCAGCTCCCTTACCCACAATTTGGGTCCTAAATCCTTTATTTCTAATGAGGTAGAACGAATAAAAAGCCACCCTCTCACAGGGTTGTTAAGAGGTAGACTTAGCTGAAGGTGAAACTGCAGGTTCTAATGAAGAAGGTAGAAAGACAGGCCGAGGAAGAGTAACCAGGTCGCAGGCATGAAATGACCCTGGGAGTAAGCAAAGGAGACCCGGCGTGTGGCCCTCCAGGCAGCTGGCCCAGAGTTCTCCTTCCTGTCCCAGAGCAGCCAGCTTCTGGGAAACCTGGCCTCTCTGGACTGGAAGACACCTTAAATGTGATCCCTGCCTGCACCTGGTATCTCAAAGAGTCCCTTCAGCCCAGGACACAGCAGCCCAAGCTCCCTGCAGGTGCCAGGAAACACTTACCAATGTCAACTGGATTTGTTGCCTCCCTCCCTGGAACTTCCATGCACAGGCCCTGATTTCTCACCAATGGGTCACATGGCACAAGCCTGTCCTTCTCAACAGCAGTCCAGCATTGTTCAAAGGGTTGCTCCTGCCCCTCAGGGCCTTTTCTTCTCTTGGATAAGCAGCCAGGCTTTCTAACCTGTCCCTGTCCAGGGCTGCTCCTGCTCCTTTGAGCAGGCCAACATGCCTAGCTTCTTCTTTCTGGGCCCAGAATGACTAGGTGCCCCTCTTACTCAGGCATCTCTGGGCCAAGTAGAGATATGGGGGAAAGGAGGTGGAAACAGAGTCCACATGAGGCCTGCTATGCCCCTCCTCAGCCCCCTCTTGCCAGTGGGCAGAGCAGGGGAGCACTGGGGTACACATCTGGATCTCAGAGTCCTGCAGGGCCCTGCAACTGCCCTGCCTTCATTCTTCACTGGTGGGTGGAGGCATGCCGCTCCGCCCGGGACAGCAGCAATTTGTGGGTTTCATCTAGCACAGCCCACAGAGCGGGAGAGCCAGGGAGCGCAGCCCTCTCCTGGAGCTAAGGAGCTCTCAGCCTAGGAAATGGTCACCAAAGCCCACCTTCCTGTTGGGTCTGGGAGGGGGAGGCTCAGTCCTTTCCCACCCCCTCAGTCCCTGAGATCCAGATGTCCAGGTCAAGCCACCTTCTCAAGGTCATGGCAAGAGTGCCTGGGAATAAATCCTGTGAGGCCTTCTGCCCTAGGGCAGGAAAGCAGCGTAGAGCCAGGAAGCCAGGCCTTAGGGTACCAGTGCAGATGGAGGGAGAGTAACTGTATTGGGGGAGGGGAGCCATCTCCTTCGTTTGCAGTAAACACTGGAGTCACATGGCCCACAGTCTTCTTTAGTAATTGGTTTCCTTGGAAGGCCTGGGAATTCTTGAAGCTCCACCAAAGCAAGGCAAATATGAGAAGAGATTCCAGTCTACCCTCAAAGACTGCAGACATGCGGTTTTTCTAGACGGGTCAATGGCTTCTCCTTACTGCCGTTGGCCGAGGAGAGGAGGGCCTCAGAGAGCAGTGCTGGGGAGCCCAGGGAATTCGTCCAGGAAGTCGGCCTCCTTCCTGGAGAGGAACAGTGCTGCCTGCCACCCCTGCCCACAGCCCAAGGGGCTGCTGCTGGGGTAGGCTGCCTAGGAATGCTACAGATAGACATAGGTTTCGGAGCCCTGACGAGGCCACTCCCTGGCTCCTACCACAACACCAAAACTGGTGGCTGCTCCTCTGGAGGACAATACTCAAGCAACCACTATTAATGCTTTGATTAAAAATAATCGTCATATCTTTCTCAAGCACTCGCTAGGCACACTCTAGGTGCTTCATACACAGTCCCGTTTAATCCCCATAACCACTCCTTGGGGTGTGTTCTCTCCGTTTTAAAGGCACGTCCGAACTGCTTATCCTAAAATCCCAAAAAGAAGGTCACAGGAGGGTGGGTGTCTACTGCACTCAGGTGGCTAGTGTTAGCCACAAGATGAGGAGGGACCCCTGATGGCTTCTTGGGACTCTCTCCAGACCCCCAAGTCAATTCTACAAGTTCTTGGCTGTGTTGGGGCTCAGAACACAATACCCAAATGTAAGGGGCTTTGGCGTGCTGGGTACTTTGAACTAAAGGAGATTGGAAGGCCTCAGAAGCAAGCTCTGTGAATTTCTCTTGCCCTCCTGTCTCTCACCCTCTCTCCCCAGAAGTCACAGAATCCAGAACTTCTCTTCCCCAAGGCGGGTCACAGAAACTAGAATTCCTCTCTCCCAAAGCAAAGCCGAGAAAGGTTACTCTCTCCTGTCCCTTCTCCCTTGAAGACCCTCATTCCAGAGAGGTCCTGACCCATATCTAGGAGGAAGGAATGCTACACAGAGAGGCCACAAAGAATCTGAACAGACAGGCCTTGCTGGGTTCCCTCTCAGCCTACACCCCTTTGTCCAGTCCCATTTCTTCATGGCTGTCTATTCTTCATCAAACCTAAGTATAAAAATAGGCAGTTTCCCTGGGTCTTTGGTTCTTCTTCTCTGAAGGTTCTCATGTCACTTACAACTTTGATTAAATAAATTTGTTACACTTTTCTTTTGTTAGCCTTTCTTTTGTTATAAGTGTTGGCCATGACTCTTACGACGGGTGAGGAAAGGGATCACACCTTCCCGCCCCTACAGCTGTAACTGTTTCTTTTCAGCTCCTCTTCTAACTGTTCCACCACCCAGGTGGGCACCACCCCTAGAGGTCTCTGCTCTGGTTACACATCCTTAGCAACCAAAGCACAGAGCCTAACCCTGCCCTGGCTCATATGACGCTGCAGGAGGGGGCAAGGATACAGAGAGGGGCCTGGGACCCTGCTCTTCCCCAAATAGCAAGAGGTTGCTTCCACTCCCTTGGGAAATCCCCATCGTTTTAAAGGTGGTGTCTTCAGAATCCCCACTGTTTCTGCATTTCCTCCCTGGTTGGTTTCAGCACCGCGCAGGGTGAGATCACAGAGGGGAAGGAGGGGACAGGGCTTAGACCTGAGGTTGCTGATACCACCAAAAAGCCCAAACCACATGGGGGAAAGACCCACTGCTTCGTCATGAGATGAAGAGGGGTCCCAGTGAGAGCAGCAGGTGAGCTGTGAAGTATCTGAAATGCACCAAACAGGACAAAACAAAAATGTCAGCCCAACAGCTGCCTGTGAAAGACATCCCATCCCCTTCCCTGCCTGCCTCCATGAGGGCCACACTTTCCTAGTGCTCCAGTTTCAAAGCCTAGACCCACCCCTGAACTCTTGCTACAATACCAACCCATTTCCTCTGTACTTGGTTCTAACCCTTCCACGCGAAGAGAACATCCCTTTTCCACCCAGGGTGTGTTCTGCTTTAAAAAGAAAAAAAAAAATCAAGGCCCACTTCCCCTGCCAAGTCCTGGGTGTGAGTGAAGCGCAAAGTTAAAATTAAACTGAAAATTTGTACTTTTGTAGACTTTTTCCCAATTCCACTGACCATTTAAAAATATCCAAATGTGGTTACTCTACCTAGTGGAACTGAAATTACTCTGCTTGTATCAGAAGCTTTTCCAACACCCCAAAGAGAAACCTACACAGGACCCAACGCTTCATTCCTCAAGTGAATACCTAAAAGGAGCCCTCATATTCATAAGAGAGGTCAATGAGGAGGCAATGAAGGTTCCCAAGATGTCAGATTGCTGGGGGTCCTGTACTTCCTGAAAAACTTGTCCCCAAAGCAAAGACCTGTCAGTCATTTTTCACCAATGTGACCTGAAAATTCCATGATAAACACAAATACGTTATTACTCTAAGGAACAATTTGTTGCTTAAAACTGAAATCTTATCTTTACAGATCTCTCAAATTTGGCCTTTCCCCTCTGTTCCCAACGTTGCAGCACTGGTCACTGTCACCTCAAGTCACTTCAAGCCTGCTTTTGCCTCCAGACCAGGTCTCTATGACTGTGAGGATGGAAGTGGTCAAGAGGCAGCCTGGATTACTGGGAACAGGCCTCGACCTAGAGGGCTCCACCGAACTGGCTCCATGATCTCAGCTCTCTCCCCCAGGCCTCAGGCTTCTGCCTCTGTAGAAAGGGGATGATGAGATCTGTTTAACCTATAAAGAGTAAACTCCAGCCTGGAAAACATTCCTGGCTTCTCACTGCCTTGGGAAAAATTCAAGTTCCTACACATGACCTCCAAGGTTCTCCATTCTTGGAGCTCCCTCCTCTTTATCCAACCTCAGCACCCCCAGTCTCTCACTCTTACCCTACAAATCCAGTTCCCCTCCCCAGGAAGCCTTCTCCAACCCAGCTCTGTGCATCCTGGGGCACCAAGGGCAGCTGCTGCATGAATCATTTAATCGTGTATTAAGCATCCGATCCTCCTAGAGGTCAGGGACTGTCCTCCGTAATCAGCCTACCAGGGAGCGGAGACCAGAGCAACTGCTTAACAAATGTCCTGTTTATTGCGCCAGGTATAACATTAGGTGCTGGGAATATAGAGGTGAGTGAAACTGTCATGAAACGTATTCAACAGTATGACGAATTAAATGTTGAATGAACCCTATCTTTTATAAACACCAGTGGTTTTTTGGAGTCTTTCTTGTGCCCACGACAAGCATAAGCCCCTGAGAGGCAGGTCAGCTGTGCACACTCCCCCTGACCTGAATGACCCAGTGCTCTGCATGCAGGTCTCCAGCCCTCTCCACATGGGGCACACCTGCGACACTGTTGGCTGAGGGGACACGGAAGAAACAGTAAGCCAAGGTCGGGGTCCTTGCCAGCAAGAGGTGTGGTGGCCGGCTGGGAGGAGACAGCCACCAGTAAACAACTCCAGTCCAGTGTGCCAGGTAGCAGGACTGGGGCCGGGCCAGGGTGCATTCTTCAAATGCCTCTACCAGATAGAACAGGCATGCTAAAGGCAGATGAGGGGGACCCAGAAGGACCAACAGAGGAGATACACTATATCAAAAGCCAGGACTGGCTTACAGGGCCCAGCATAAAATGAAAAACACGGAGCCCCTTGCTTAAAAATTATTAAGAATTCCAAGACAGTGACAGCAGCGCACTAAACCAAGTGCGTGCTGCACGGGTCACATGCCTGTGAAGCTGGCCCTGATTAAAGTGGACAGTTTGGGCCTGAAACAGAGCCCTTTGAAGGACAGGACCAGAGAGAAGGAAGCTTAGAGTAAGAACTGCTCCTTCTTTTTCTAGTACTTCCTGAGGCAACATGGAAAGGTGGACAGAAGGCAGGCTCTCGAGTCCAAGAGAACTGGCTCAAGTTCAATTTTTCTTCTTTTTAGCCCAGCTTACCTTTCTGAGCTTCCGTTTCCTTTAGTGACTATAATGTCCATCACCTAGGGTTGGATTAAATAAGAATGTACTTGGAGCATCCCCAGCTTGGAAAAAGCCACTTGCCTTCCCCTTTTTCCACGGCTATCTTTACTGTTGTGTACAGTCAAGGCACAAGAATGGAAACGAAGGGCAGGTTAGCAGATTTGAGTCAACTAAGCTGTCTGTACGGCTTCCTTATAGTAAATACGAGGCCTCTTAACCTGTTGGGGAACCAGGAACGGTGTGCTTAAAACCAACCCCTTTGGATTTTTACATCCACACCTTGTTTTGTTTTTCACACTAACCCTGACCACCCTTGATTTTCTTTTCCTTCACGGAGCAAGAATTCAATAAATATTTGTAGCTTTGGTTTCAACCTTGTCAGTCCCTGACCAATTTGGTTTTCAGGTTCCAGTCTTTGCACACAAGAGAAGACTCATATCAAATTGACCCTGTGTTTTTTGGTGCTCGTGGGTTTTAAATAGGTCAGCTTTTAAATGGGCCATCCCCTGTTGCAGATCCCATTTCAGCTAGAAGGCCAAACTGTCTGAGACACCAAGGTTTTAGACTGGGGTGATAGATGCTTGTGATTTTGTTGTTTTAACCATAAAATCGATGGTTTTGCTGAACAGCCAGTGTGGCAAAACCTGCAGAAATCAGTCAGGTTCCATGTTGGGGAAAAGTGAAAGCTCTGGCAGAAAAGTTGGACATTTTGAAAGCTAGAAGGGCCTTAGGGATCTCCTAGGCCAGTGGCTTTCTACATTTTACACCGTGGCTCAGTACACACGTTTTTATGTGTGTATAGGCATACACAACTGAAAACAAAACTTAACACCTGCAATTACTTTCTTATGTTACTTAGAACAAAATATGTGTAACGTGACCTACAGTCTGCAAAACTCTGGTGTAGGTCAGTTCTCTTTTTTCAGAGGAAGAAGCAAGGTCCAAAGTTGGGGCCAGAGTCACTGTGAGCTGGGCGATTCGTTTCCCTGCAGCACACACCACCACCAGGCATCAGAACTCACATCCCCAGTGGAAGACCATGGAATTAACAGATCACTCGTGTAGCTTTCAGGTTTCTGCTAACAGGAGGCTATTCTGCAGCCTCAACAGTAGTAGACCCAGATCTCCACACCTCTAGAAGATCTTTTAAAACCTTAACTAGGGGCAGAGTCCCCTATTACTTTAAAACAAACAAAAAATCTCCCCAAGAAAAAAGCATCCAAGTCTCTGATTTTTTTTTGTTGTTTGTTTCCTACAATAGAGCTCTGAAGGCAGGCGGGGAGCACATGGCCCGGGGAAGTCGGTGACGCCATCCTTATTATTTTAGGGAGCCAAGGAACACAAGCTGAGGCGCGCTGCAGCGGTAATTAAGCTGTCTGCCAGGGCCCCGGCTCATAGGCTAAGCCGCCGGCGCGGGGAGGGCCCGCATTAACATAAACCCTGTGACTTGCTCCTGCACCGCCTGGAACCGGCTTCCTCTGTCTCCTCCCGCGGGTGTGAGAGGGACTTGGGTTTCTGCTTCACCAAAGCAGAGGAGCTGGTTCCACCGCAGATGTTCCTCCAGCCAGAAACACAGACTCAGGGCAGTACTCCGCAGGCTGGCGTGGCTGCAGGACCTGAGTTTTGGGCTTGCCAAATGGGCCTGTTTAGCTGGTGAATCCTAGCTGGGCCCCTCCCTGATATTGTTCCTTTGCTTCCTCCCCCTTAAACCTCCTTCCTACCTTCCAGCTGGTATAGACTCCACATCAAGGACCTGTCAGTTCTACCTCCCGCAGGAAGCCTTCCCTGACTGACCAGCCTCTAGCCCAGGCCTGTCTGGTTTAAGAGCATGTATAGCTCTTTAAAGTGTTCACAGAGGAGCAGGAACTATTTTGGGGTCTGAAGAAAGGAAGGAGGGGTTTTGGGTCTAGCTTTGCTGGGGGATGGGAGCTGCAGTGTGGAAAAGGGGAGATGAAGGTTTTAGAACTGGCAGGGTACACGACCCAGTGAAAATCTTACAGACTCGACTCTTTTTATTTTGAGACAGTTTCATTCTTGTCACCTAAGCTGGAGTGCAGTGGCGTGATCTCGGCTCACTGCAACCTCTGCCACCCAGATTCAAGCGATTCTCTTGCCTCAGCTTCTCAAGTAGCTGGAATTACAGGCGCCCACCACCACGTCTGGCTGATTTTGTATTTTCAGGAGAGACAGGGTTTCACCATGTTGGTCAGGCTGGTCTTCAACTCCTGACCTCATGTGATCCACCTGCCTCTGCCTCCCAAAGTGCTGGGATTACAGGCGCCCACCATCACACCTGGCTAATTTTGTATGTTCAGTAGAGACGGGGTTTCACCATGTTGGCCAGGCTGGTCTTGAACTCCTGACCTCATGTGATCCACCTGTCTCCACCTCCCAAAGTGTTGGGATTACAGGCATGAGCCACCGCACCCAGCCGCAGACTCGACTCTTCTAAATGGTTGTTCCCCTCCTACCTTCAGTGGATGCTGGAAGACTGAAGAGGTAGGTGCTGGAGGACTGAAGAGGTAGGCACTGGAAGCAGAGTCCCAGCAGGTGGTGTGTGAACAGTAACCAGGGAAGAGAAGGAAAGGGGGCCAAGATGCACCAAGGTGTAGTGCACAGAATGCTTGTCAGGAACTCTGATGACCTGGGCTTTGGTCCGCCTTGCCGCTAACTTGCTGTGTGCCCTTTGGGAAGTCACTACCACTCTCTGGGCTTCTCCTAGTCCTCTAGTCCATACACTGGACAATAGAGCCTGAGTGCAGAAATAAGGTCCCTCTAGTTTCAAAATTCTCTCGGTACATACACTTTGAGCCTGAGTGCCCACCCCACATTCAAACTCAGTCACTGTTCCGGAAAGAACGTGGCCAATTTCATGGGTCAAGGGGCTCAGGATTCATCACTGAGGGATGCCAGGAAGGAAATCTGGGACATGGGGCAGTTACCCTGGGTAATAAGTGAAATGGGAAACTCAATCATCTAATCTCTTAAAACATATCAGCACCCCCAAAATAAGTACAACTATATCAATTTGTAAAATTAATTACAACAAGTTTTTAAAAACCACACATCAGGATATAAAAACACCCCCCAGAGGCTCCGGGTGCTGGGTTCTGAATGTGGGAGTCCAGCATTGTCCCATCTGATGTCTATCCTCTTACAGGTCATTGAGTGGCCTCCAAGATGCCTGGGGTGGGAGGAGAGGAGAGACCAGGATCACCAATCACTACTCAGATCCATGAGCTGACAATTCGGTGATTCAAAACACAAACTACAGCCGTTCTCGGTGATCTTATTACAGAACCACAGCACTGCACCCATGCAACAGAAAAGCCACAGAGAATGAAGACCAAGGCCTAGAGAGCAAAGAGGGTAAATCCTGCTCAATCTTCCTAAAACGCTGCTTTGATCACATCACATCATGTCTCATTACTCCCCTGTCCAAAAGCTTTTAATGGCCACAGGGATCAAGTGCAAATCCAGAGTACGATTCCCAGGCCCCCACCCATCAGTGCTCCCTGGCAAAACCCCTGTGCTTCCTCCCATCTCAGCCCTCTGCTAGCCTCCCTGATGTGCAGCAAAAATAATGACATCACTTGGTGTTGCATGTTACAGTTTACAAAGTGCTTCTCCCCTCATAGACAATGGAAATTTTACCCCTTCTGGCCCTCCCAGGCAACCTGCCCCTGTCCACCAGGGCCCTGAATGCTGCTGAAGGCCAGTCATTCTTCTTCCTATCTCTCCCCCAACACAGCCTTGCTAAGGTCTGAGGTCTCAGTGTCACCCTGGTGCCCTCCCCAGAGGGGCTGGCTTTCAGTAAATGCTTGCTGAATGGCCAAACAGGCTAGGGGAGGGGTGGGGTGTGGGTGGGGAATGGCTCTGGAGAATCATCTAGATTACAGAAGGCTAACCCTTTATTCACTTTCTGAGGCAAAGCTCCCCACTAAAACCACTCTTAGAAAAATCAACTGTCCCAGCTGACAGATACGGTTAATTCTGGCTGCTGAAATCAGATTGGGAGATTGAAGCCCAGCTTGGCTGGGACCGCTTGTGGACTGCGGGAGCTGTCTGCTTAGGAAATCCCATTGGAGTATTCAGGGAGCAGCCCAGGGTTTCTGCCTTGGAGTCCGGGATGGACCCCGAGTGGAGGAACTGTCAGCAAAATAGAAGTTAATTCATTTCTTCAGTGTTACTATTCAGAGACCCAGGAGCTGGCAATTCAAAGTTTCTGCCTATTCCAGCCCCCAGCATAACCCATCTAAGAAAACATGCCAATCAGACTCAGAGGCCAGGATGCATCCCACAGCCGTGGTGTAAGCGTCTGCCCCATTTTCAGATAGCTTTTAAAAAATGCTTCAAAGAACTAAAGGACCCCATCAATGCCACTTTTGGGGAACCACTGTATCTAATCCAACTTCCCTATCAATTGACGAAGCTGGGTGGAAACTAACTCTGTGACTCACCCAAGGCTACACAGTTACCCCACTGTAGAATCGAACCTTAGGCCATTCTCTCAAGACTCCAAACTTAGGGCCCACACCCTCAAAGTCACAGGACTCTCCATCCTCCTTGAAGCAAGAGGAAAGAAAGGTGGAAAATAAAATTAGCTGTTAGGAAGAGCCCAGACCTGAGCTCAGCCCCTGCTCTCCCCACCACCACCTTCCACACATCCAGGCAGAGCTGCAAGTGGAGAAGAGGCAGGGAAAGCTAAATGGCCTCACAGAAGAAACCTCGACCTTGGCCTCCTTCCCTGCCACCTCTATGCAAAATGACAGCAGCATCAGCAATGACAGAAGCAGAGCAAACGCCGCCTCGGCACTGAAGCCCTGTTGTCCAACCACTAATGGGAAATCGCTGATTTGGGCAGAAATGGGAACCAATCATGCAGAAGAACCTAAGGCTGGGGCTGAAAGTTTTTTCTATCCAAGGCCACAAAACAAATTAGCCAGGGGCTACACATAAGAAGCAATTTAACATTAGTTATTTCTCCCTTAGACAAGTGTGAAATGTGCAGCTTCCTTAAATCTGTGAATTACACATGTATGGCAAAAAATATTAGTGATGCAAGAAATGCTAGCAGTATATGTTAACTCCATATTTCTAATTGGAAGGAGGATTAATAAAAGAAATGGAATGAGGGAAAGCAAGGAAACTATGGGGAACTGAGGGGCTGCTGGAAGGAAGGGGAGAGGGAGAGACAGACACAGACAGAGAAAGACACGACAAGGGAAGAAAGGAGTTGGAGGCTTGGCAGGTATTGCTGAACTTCCAGAGTTCCATCCTCTTCATCTGGGTTTGGTGGTAGAACTTTACCTACACTTGTTGTTTTTTAAAAAGAGTGCAGGTTGAGTTCATTGTTGTTCACAAGTCTATGGCTGCTTTAATCTCAAAATGCTAAAAAACAAAAACAAACCCCAAACCAAAAAACTATGAAGAGAGTCAGGGAGGGTCCACATTACTCGAGACAATGTAAAAAGGAACTTAATGATTTTAGTCTTCATCAGAGGCTCATGAAGGAGGCTTCTACCATGGCAGCCAACACAGATGAGCCATCGAAGGCTGTGCTGATAGGAACACGTGGGATGGACCAGGGCTCCTTGGTCAGGGTCCTAAAACACTCTGCACTGACAGGACTAGACCTGAAATTCCAAAATTTAAAGAACAAATTTGAGGAAGGCAACCAGGGTAGGAAGGCATCTGAAAACTGGGATACTAGAAGAACAATTGAAGGAACTAGTGATGTTTAGGCTTGAGGGTAGGGGAGACCATGATTACTATCTCTCTCCACTTATTTGAAGGAATGTCATGTATGTTTATTGTGTTTTCCAGTGGTTCAAGAACTAAGATCAGAGTGCAGGAATCATAACGAGACAGCTTTCTCCCCAGTGTACTTTGTAAGAAGGCCTCTAGATCATTATGGCTGTCTCACAAAATAATGGGCTGCTCTGAAAACTTGGGAGCTTCCTGTCCCTGTATGAATCACAAGGCTGTAAGTGACCGTGGGCAAAGAGCTTCATACATAAAGAGTGCTGGATGCTTATTAGATGAATTAATAATATTGTATGATAAAGCCCTGCAAAGAGAGCTCTGAGTCTTTTCCCCTCTTAAAATGCTATGATTTGATTCTTTCTTCTTAAGCATTACTTGCTTTAGGATGCAGGCCCGATACAATCATTCAACAGTCCGTACAGAGTATTTACTACATGCCATGCCAGGTACTATGCTAGGTGTTAAAGATACCGTGGTAAACAAAACTAGGTGCCTGTCTCACAGATCTACATTCTAGCAGGGGAGCCAAAGAATAAACCAATAAATGTATACACATGTCTATAATGTGTATGAATGCTGCAAAGAAAAAAAAAAAGGACAGAAAGGCACCAGGCGCGGTGGCTCACGCCTGTAATCCCAGCACTTTGGGAGGCCGAGGCTGGCGGATCATGAGGTCAGGAGATCAAGACCATTCTGGCTAACATGGTGAAACCCCGACTCTACTAAAAATACAAAAAATTAGCCAGGTGTGGTGGCGGGCACCTGTAGTCCCAGCTACTCCGGAGGCTGAGGCAGGAGAATGGCGTGAACCAGGGAGGCGGAGCTTGCAGTGAGCCGAGATCCCGCCACTGCGCTCCAGCCTGGGCGACACAGCGAGACTCCGTCTCAAAAAAAAAAAAAAAAGAAAAGAAAAGAAAAGAAAAGGACAGAAAAGCAATAGTGACAAGGGACACTACTTTAGAGAGGGTAACCAGGAAGGCCTATCCAAAGTGAGCTTTCAGCAGAGACGTAAGGCCAAGTCAACAACTAGGAAGGGCCTTCCAGACAGAAAGAAGGAACAGCCAGGGCAAAGATCCTGAGTGGGTGGCATGCTTGGCCTTATTGGGGAACAGCTAGGAAGCCAGGTGGGTATGAGAGAATTTGTGGAAGGGAAGGAAAGGAGGTGGCAGCATGAGATTGGGGTGGAGAGAAGGCTGCTGTAGGTTACACACCTTTACCCACAGGGGACATTCCACATGCAACTGGTGGTAGGATAGTGGGTTTCACAGGCAATGCAAGAAGAATTGCTTAGACCACAGGAAAGTAGTTAAGACCTGAGATCTGGCCATAAGCCTAAGAGTTACCTTGCTCTGCCTTAAAGGAAGAAGAAGAAGAAAAAAAAAAAAAAAAAAAGCAAAGGAAAAAAGTGAAGGAGAAGAAGCTTTAATCAGGACTGTGCTTGCCCCATGTTTCCAGGTAGAAATGGGCCTAATCTACACCCTGGACATCTCCTATGGGAGAATGTTTTGATTATGGGGGTTTGGACACATGAGAAGTAGTCGGAAAATCTGGTTTGGTTTCAGGCTTTACTGCTTACAAACTGTGTGGCTTTGGACAAGACTTCACTGAGACTCAGTTTCTTCACCTGTAAAATGGGACGAGTCCCTACCAATCCCACCTGTCTCCATGGGACCCAATGAGATCATGGGTAAGCCAGGCTGTCCTAGAGGTTACTATGATTAATTTTATAAGCATGTTTCTTACCCAAGACTTTGCACCCCAGAAAGCAGAGGTGAGGTATTATGCAACTGATTCCCCCACACTGCCTTGCACTTAGCTTTCAATAAATGTTTGCAGAACTGAAAAGCATTAAAAATAACCCGGAAAATGTTCTGCCATTTGTTTCCTTCCTATTAAACTGTAGCACTTTGCCAGAATGCTCCAGAACAGTCTCTCTTCACTGTAATCCTTCACTTTGGAGGAAGAACCAACTGAGTCACACCAGAGGTGTGTGCTCAGAGGATAAACTCTGAGGAATGGGGACAGGAACAAGGCCTGACTCCTCTGGGGAAGGCTCCTCGCTCTCTGTGCCCCCAACCTTTCTCAAACATCCTGAGAGGGCCAGGCCAGGCCACCAACAGAAGGGACTGCAGATTACCCTAGCACAAGGTCAGGATCTCCTGGAAAAGTCCATGAAAGCCTGAGAAATACAATATTCACAACATTCCACTTCAGACTAAGGAGTCTCAATCTGGTCCAACTGCCTCACCATACGGATAGGGAGGCTAACACACAGGTCAGTGGACTCGCTGGTTCAAGGTCACCTCTTTTTTTTTTCCTTTTCAATTTTTTGACTAACACATTCATTCTCATGGTTTTAAAACCAAAATATATAAGACATACAGTTAACTCTCCCTCCTATCTTATCCTCTGTCTGCCCAGTCAACTATACCACCTGCTAAGCATCTCTCTAGAACGTTCACACACATACAAGCAAATTCAGAATCTTATTTCTTCTCTCTTTTATTAAAAACCTAGCATATTATACTAATCATTGCCTTGCCTTTTTTTCATGGAGTTTGTGTAATAGAGTACATAAAAACCCTCTTCGTTTCTTCTTTGCAACTACATAGTGTGTCATCATTTTTCTTAACCAGTCTCTTATTGATGAGTATCTGGGTTGCTTCCAATCTTTTGCGTAATAAATAATTTTGCAATATCAATAAGCTTGGGCATGTCAGTTTGCATTCACCTAGCTTACGGATAAGAGCTGGAATCAGATCCCATTTCTGACCTACAGGGTGGCAGTCATACAGCCTCAGAGTCCTATTATCTTATTTATTTATTTGAGACGGAATTTTGTTCTTGTCGCCCAGGCTGGAGGCCAGTGATGCCATCTCGGCTCAGCGCAACTTCCACCTCCAAGGTTCAAGTGATTCTCCTGCCTCAGCCTCCCAAGTAGCTGGGATTACAGGTATGTGCCATCATGCCCGGCTAATTTTTTATATTTTTGGTAGAGACGGGGTTTCACCATGTTGGTCAGGCTGGTCTCGAACTCCTGACCTCAGGTGATCCACCGACCTTGGCCTCCCAAAGTGCTGGGATTACAGACGTGAGCCATTGTGCCCAGCCCAGAGTCCTACTATCTAATGTCTAAGTTACTTAACCTCCATTCATTCAATACACGCTCCTCAGAACTACTAAATCCCAGGCACTACACCAGGTGCTAAGGGTACAATGATAAAGGTGTCTTTGACTTCTGCTCCCAAAGTGTCCAGCCTGGAAGGGACAAACAGAAGGGAACATTCCAACACACAAGGGCCGATCAGTGTGCCCTGGAAGCCATCTGATCTTTGTAGGCCAATCTCTGTCAGGAAATGGGTGGCCATACCTACACCTCAGGGATGTTTTAAAAGGTCAAAAAGATAATGTTTGCCAAGTACCTAGCAAGCAAGGACCACACAAAGCTCATGGCAGATACTCAATAAGGGGTAAGCCTCCTCTTGTCCCAGAATGGGTCTTAGTGATGGCAGCAGCAAGGTGTTCCAGGCAAAGGCACTGCATTGCCATGCCTGTTCCACAATGAGCAATTCTCTTTTCTTAGAGGAGTCTGGAATACACTGCTACTTATTTTTTAAAGCAGCACCTAAGCCCCTAATTATGTCTTAGCCTACTTTTATTGGAAAGCCATTTGCCTTTCTCCCGCATTCCAGACCCTCTTCAATATCTCTGAGGCACCTGGGTATGCTTCTCACCTGCGTGCACAAGCCCTGGTGTTTGATGGAGTGTCAGAGCCACAGAGGAAACCCACACACATTTCTTAAGACCCTGGCACAGAAAGGCACAGGCAGGCACATGGAAAGTCGCTTTTACTAGGATATCCCTGAAAGTATTAAATAATAAATAGAAAAAAGATAGGACAAAAATCATTAAATCTCACACATATTGTTTGGTTTTATGTGCTCTATTTCACAATCAAACTTTTTTTTTTTTTTTTTTTTTTGAGACGGAGTCTTGCTCTGTTGCCAGGCTGGAGTGCAGTGGCACAACCTCGGCTCACTACAACCTCCGCCTCCCAGGTTCAAGGGATTCTCCTGCCTCAGCCTCCTGAGTAGCTGGGATTACAGGCGTGCACCACCAAGCCCAGTTAATTTTTGTATTTTTAGTAGACATGGGGTTTCACCGTGTTGGCCAGGATGGTCTTGATCTCCTGACCTCATGATCCACCCACCTCGGCCTCCCAAAGTCCTGGGATTACAGGCGTGAGCCACTGCGCCCGGCCCACAATAAAACATTTTTAAAAATCAGAACTTTTGGCATAATCTATTTCGCTTTCCCAGGAAAAGAAATGTAGCAGATTTTATAACAGAGAAGAGAAAGTAAAGTCAAGTCAAGAGTCTAAGGTATTTCCATATTATCATCAAAGTTGCCGGGAGAAGGTTGGGGGTCAAAGCTAAGATTCCAGGTTGGATGACCTGGTTTGTATCCAAGCACAGCTCCTCAGTACTACCTGACCTTAGGTTGGTTACTTAACCTTTCTGAGCCTTGGTTCCCTCATTGGCAGAGTGAGCATAATTCCATTCATCCAGCAGCATTTCTGTATAGATTAAAGAATAAATATGGTGCCTGGCACATTGGCATGAACAAACAGTTAAAAACAAACAAAACACATTTTTAAAAAGATATTACTTTTTCTATTTAGTACAAAAATGAAAATCTAGTGTCTTCCCTTGTTTTCTGAGTCTCGCTCTGTGGCCAGGCTGGAGTGTAGTGGCACAATCTCGGTTCACTGCAACCTCTGATTCTCCTGCCTCAGCCTCCTGAGTAGCTGGGATTACAGGCGCCCACCACCACGCCCAATTAATTGTTGTATTTTTGTAGAGATGGGGTTTCACCATGTTGGCCAGGATGGTCTTGATCTCCTGGCCTCGTGATCCACCTGCCTCGACCTCCCAACGTGCTGAGATTGTAGGTGTGAGCCGCTGCACGCGGCTGTGTCTTCCTTTGAGAAGCTTCAAGAAAAACAGTGGGCATGAAATTATCCAGCCCTCATAATACTGGGAAACTATTTTCCTAACAGGCTAATTAATAAAGTCTTACTTCAGCCAGAAGCTCCTTTCAAATTGATGTAGGATTCCTGCTTTTAGATGAAATTATTGGCCAATTATAGCTCAGTCTGGTCCTTGGGAGAGGTGGGGTCTGCTGCTGTATTTGTGACCTCTGATTTAACTGTGGGCTTCTCTCTCCCTAAAATAAACCCTGGGGGCCCTGTGAGTCCTGCCTCACCATCTCTGGTCAGAGGCATCAGTAGGGTCTCTCCAGCCCCCATTCAAAAGCATCTAACCCCCTAAACCAGGTCCAGATGGAATCCAGAAAGTACAAATGGGGGTCCTCCAAGAAACACTGCTATTTCAGAAACACCAATGGAAATTCCACTCTGACAGTGACAGCAGCTGGTGGTACAAACCGCCTAGGCAGGAAAAACACCAGCTCCAGGCAGTCAGCCGTTGCCTTACCTGGAGAGTTGATCAACCGTCACAAATGTGTTTAAAATTTCTACCCCCTCCCCACACCCAGCCATGAGAAAATAAATTTATTATTGTTAATAAATGCAATTTGGAAGTCTAAATCTTTCAAAGGGCTGAGTCTTGAAGATAGTAAAACACATTCTGGGATGAAAAGGCAGAGGGCTAGAGCCCAAGGCTGGTGTGAGCAGAGCAGTGGCCGGCTATTATACTTGTCCTTCTTGGGTTTAATTTCATCTTTCCCATGAATCGCCCCATGAATTCACACCTTAAGCTCACTGGGCCTTAGCTTGTTTATTGGGAAGAGGACTTCTAGAGGTACTTCTAGATCAGGTATCCTAAGTTCCAGCTCATGGGGTCAGAAGTCCAGTGTAAGGCACTTGAGTGCTCAAATGCCACCTCCTCAGAGAGGCCTTCCTGGACCACCCATCTCCTTTAACACAGCCTTATGGGTCTTCATGGCACTCATCACACCAGCAGCCATGCCTTTGCTTGAAGGCTTACTACTGACTGTCTCCCTCAGCGGAACAGAAGCCCCACAAGAGCAGCATAGGTGATGTGTCTGTCTAGTTCCTAGAACAGAACCCAGTACAGAGTCAGCATTCATCAATGTGTGTGGAATGAATGAATGAATGATTAGCCAAGCCAAGGGTCAACCAGAAAGACAGGGATTCCAATCTTACACCTTCATTTGCTATCTGGGCACCTCTGGGTAAGCCACATAACCCCTCCACAGTATTGTGTATTTGCAGAAACCACCCCCATAACTCTGGTTAACATCAGACAGTAGTGGCCAAGTGCTGCTCACCATCAGGGACATTTGTGGCAGTAATAAGCCTCCTGGGGCTAATAAGCCATTGGTCGATACAAGTCTGGTTTCTGGTACGGTGGGTGCCTCTCAGACCAAGATCCACATCTTGCTGGAGTCTATGGCCACTGGTCAATCTCAGAGGCACATTCTCACTCCCATATCCAACCCTGCCACTCCTGATGATGAACACCGGCTGCTGAAACTGAAGGAAGACTCCTGAGTGCCTACACATGCCAACTGCCTGCCCTGAATGAAGTACCCTTCTGGCTTTAAGAGGGCAGTCAGCATTCCATTTCCGCTCCCACTACTCCCACCCCAAAGAGCAACCCTGGAGGGCTCTCCTCTAGGAGAAGCTTTCCCAGACTCACAGACCACACCTAAATGCAAAGACACACCAGTACTTTTAACCAAGACACAGAAAGGCATGTCTGCAACAGAGCCATAAACTAGACAAGGGCTAAAAAGAACACAACTGCTCATTATGGCTTCAGGCCAACCTCTGCAGATAGGCTTCATCAGGCCTACCAGAGACAGCTGAAAGCTTCACAAAGTACAGGCCTGCCCAGTCTTCAGAGGCCACAACCAGGGTAAACCCAAATCTTCATGGGAAAAGGAAGACGTGCAGAAGTGGAAGGAATGCCTGGGTGGCTGTGAAGGCCAGTTTCTGGCCCTCCATATGGAACAGCCCCCTGTGCCAGAACAGACAGGCTACTCCCACTGGCAGCCAGGCAAGAGGCTGGAGAACCACATCTGCCATCGTCACAGAGCTCTTCTATGTCCCCAGCTGCAGGAGAGTCACACTGGGCTCTGTACACCCTCAATGCTGCCCTCTGGCAGGGGGTATGGACATATAAAGGAGCACTGACCAGACAGAGAGAAAGCCACAGATGCACACCTAAGTGAGTGCTATTGGACTTGGCTGAGAGGCGAACGCTGCTGCGTGCCCTGGAAGTCCCCAGGACTTTTACCTTTATGTCACCTAGGTGGACACAATTTGCTCCCTTTCTTCCAGTGAGTTGAGGAGGGCTTCCCAGAAAAGGGGACCTCTCAGGAGCTGTATGAATGAAAGATAAAGGACTGGGAGAGGCTGGCCCAGACTTCTGCAGCCAGAAGGGGAGTTTAAAGGCAAGAAGGCTAGGGTCACAGAACAACTGCTACAGAAAAGGTGAGCCAGGGCGAAAGCCCCCACCCCAGAAGAGGCCCAGGGGCAGGGGATGCCTGCAGCTTGGCTGGTATTCCTCCGCCCCACCTCCACAAAAAACTGGGGGGAGTCTCTCCTTTGCCCAGAGCCTCCCTGCCCCTCCCCTCCGCTTCACAGCTCCAGGCGAGGCCTCCTCCTGGGGCAGGCCGAGACAGCTCTTCTCAGACTTGCTCCCACCCCAGCAAGCACCTTCTGGAGAGGGGCTGACTCCACCCCACCCCCACCGCTGACCAAACAGCTCATTCAAGCCCTGACGGGTAGAATCTAACCTTCAGGGTCCGTCTACAACACATACCTGGCATAAATGATATTTCTTTCCGTGCTAACAACAAGCTCTGGGAAGCAGGTTATTCACCATTTCACAGATGTGGCAACTGAGGCTCAGTGAGGTGACCTGCCAACATCCTCAGGCTCAGCAGTTCTCAAGCACTACTGCCCACTGTACCTGATTGCCTGGGTCTGCGCCTGGGCCCCCGCCCTTTTACAAAAGGTCCACGGCCTCTCAAGAGCTGGACATGAAGGATGGGCCGAGTCCAGTCTTGATCAGTAATGCCCACTTGACACTCCCAGGAGCAGCATCCTGAGATACACGTAAATGAAAAATTCCAAGTGTGATGAGCAGAACGTGGTTGTGTGAACAATCCCATGGTGGTGGGGATGTCGGGGGCAGGTCAAGGAGCGGATCCCTGAACCCCAGCAGATTAAATCCTGCATCCTTCTTTCCTATTTCCTGGTTTCTCTGCTCCATTTTCCTCTAGTTTCCACTTAGTTACTTCTTCCTACCTGCTGTGAAGCTCTGCACCCTGCTCCATGGGGTGGTTCCCAACTGTGCTTTAGAGTCCCCTTTAGAGCTTTCTAAAAATACACGGACTGGGGCACCACCCTCAGAGACTGATTCAGTTCAGGCAGAGCCTGGGTATTGCTTCAGATGCTCCCCTGGCAGTTCTGATCCACAGCTGGGGTTGAAATCGGCTTTACTAACCACACACCTTCTTCCCTGCAGTGTATGTGCTATGCTCCATCACCCCAGCTCCACCACAGGAGCCAGGCACCACCATCCACTATAACCACTCTCTTCTCTCCTACCCAGCCCAGGATGCAAGGACTGGATTCAAGAAATTAAATTTGCTACAAAAATACTTACATAGCATTTATACAACTCCTTGTCTCATTCCCGATGCTGGTCACACAGGCCATATCAGTGGACTCCCCTCACCCGTCCATTCAGTTACACCACTTAGGCCTGCCCATGAAGCCAATGGCTAAGGTGACAGTTGGTTACATAGAGTGAAGATGAGTCCCTCCTCCAGATGCATGGTCCCTGAAGAAATCTGAAAGTAATTCCTCTAAATTGAGAATGACAGGCCCTTGCCTCCACCCTATCACCCCCTGCACACGCACATGCATACACACATAGTTCTCACGAATTCTACAGGAGGCAGCAGAATCCAGAAACCCAGCACTGGGCACTGCTGGCTGCAGAGTCCCAGCACAACTTTGCTGAAATCTCTCAGCAAACACACTCTGCGGGCCTCTCTCTTTCAAGCTTCACTGTGCACCTCTGTCTCTGCCCTTCCAGCCCACACATCCTGCCTCTTACTTGTTCCCCACTCCAAGATAACTAGGAGAAAGCCACCTTCCCACCCACCCTGAGTCTATAGCTGATGGAATCCTTATCGTAGCTACTTCCTGGCCTCTCAGGACATGGGCAGAGAGAACCCGGGGGTTTACCTCTGTGGGACCCCAGGGGTGACTGGAGGGGACTTTGGTGGATCTGTCCACACAGCCTAAACAAAGAGCACCAAGCTGACACACGGCAGTGGAGCCTTGATTCACCAAGGATCTCAGGCAAGCTAGCTTATTGTATTAAAGGGAGACTGTGAATGTCCCCTACCCCTACTCATCACACACTAGAGCTGGAGAGATCTTAACAAGCAGTGTCTAGGAAGGTATGAGCATTTCTTTTACAGAGTGAACTTTAGTAACTGAATTTAATATAAAACGAGCAATTAATTAGAACAGTAGTCTCTTATGTGGACTGCCCAAGACAATCCACTGGGATGCAAGAATTTCAGGACTTTTTAGATTTTTAAATGTATCCTTTTTAATTTATATTTTTGGCGTTACATTTTATAATGTCCATATTTATAGGTAGTGTGTGTGAATAATCCGTAACTGCAAGGTAGACATACTGGGGCTCAGGTTCAAATTGTTTACTGATAAGGGATGTGATAATGAGAAAAACGTGATGACCAGCGACCTAAGAAGTGTGCATCACCCACCCAGAGCAACTCCATCAGAAACTCACACCAGCGGGCGTGGGGGTGCGGGTGTGAAGGTGTGCGCTTCGTTTCAGTGGCTTCGTGCTTGATGTACCAACCGGTAGGTGATGAAAGTGACAAGAAGGTGTAAGTACCACAGATCCTTCACTCCATCAGTACTTCTAGAATGCTTACCATGTGCCAGGCACAGTGTGCAGCTCTGAAGACCACAATGATGAGCAAAAGCAAGTCCCTCAAATCGTGCAGTGCACCCATTAGGCAAGGGGACAGAGATGCTAATTAAACACTCATAATCTGGAATATGTAGTTACAAACTGAAGCACTCTGAGGGAAAAGTTCTGTAAGAGTTTTCTGGCAAAAGAACTAGATCTAAACCTGATGGAGGAGGCTGGAGATGGTAAAGATGACTAGATGCTAACTGGATACAGTGGCAATCTCAGTGTGGTACAGGTTTGCAGGAATGAGAGGCAGCCAGGGAGGCCCAGAGAGAGTGGGGCAAGGGAACAGATGACGGGAAGTGGCCAGACCATGCAGCACCTGGTTGGTCTTATTAAAGATTTGGGACTTTATCCTAGGAACAATGGTGAATTTTAAGTATGGGGTGACATTACATGTGTGTTTTGATAAGATCATTCTAGTTGAAGGTCACAGCATGGCTTCAAGAAGACTAGACTATGATACAGGGAGATCAGTGGCAAGCAACAGAGCATGTTTTAAACAGACAAGACTTGTGATGATGATGGATGGAAAGAGGATCATGAGTGTGTGTGTGTGGGCAGTGGTGGGCAAGGGACAGAGGACATGGGTTCCCTTTGGACTTAAGAGTAGGGCACTTTTGGAGCACCCAGGTGGAGACATCAGGTGGGTCTCGAGCTTACTCAAGCAGTAAACTTCAAACCTCAGAGAGCAGCACGCAGTACCTGCAGCTGTCAGTGAGGAAGGACAAATTTCCAACTGGAGAGAATACAGGATAAGAATGCCCAGCACCCAAGTTTGACTAAGTCAATACTTCATGGCTAAACAGGAGAGCAACAGGACACCAGAAACTGAGGAGTGACTAGAGCCGTAGAAGATATACCAGAGAAAGGGAGAGCATCTATCATAAAGTCAAGAATGCTGAATCCCAGCCGGGCGCAGTGGCTCATGCCTGTAATCCCAGCACTTTGGGAGGCCGAGGCAGGCAGATCACTTGAGGTCAGGAGTTCGAGACCAGCCTAGCCAACATGGTGAAACCCCTTCTCTACTAAAAATAAAAAAGTTATCCGGGCGTGGTGGTGGGCACCTGTAATCCCAGCTAGTCGGGAGGCTGAGGCACGAGAATCGCTTGAACCCAGGAGGTCGAGGTTGCAGTGAGCTGAGATCAAGCCACTGCGCACTCCAACATGGGCCACAGAGTGAGACTCTGTCTGGAAAAAAAAAAAAAAAAAAAAAGAATGCTGAATCCCGCCACTGAGACATCATGCAAGATAAGAAATGAAGGCTGTTGGGATTCTTGGCACTATTTAGGAAGCAAACCAGACTTCACGTGGTGGAGTAAGAGAGGTGACAGGATGGAGAAGATAGACAATTCAGAAAGTTTAGGGAGTAGGGAGAAGAGTGGGATGGGCAGTAACTACAGCGCAACACGGGATCAATTAGAGTCTTTGCTTTAAGATGGGAGAAGCATCCCCAGCTGGAGAAGAATCCAAAGGACAGGAGTGGCTAGGTGCCCAGGAGGAACAAGGGAACTGAGGGAGGGGTGGACAAGACAAGAAGACCACTGAACTGGGAGGGATTAAGGCAGGTTCAGCCTCACAACTACTTAAGAAACCAGGAGGTTACCATTTTCTGTGAAGAGGACGTCCTGGCTGGGAGGGAAGGGGTGGAGGCCTGAAATTGCTGCTGAGGGCAGTAAGAAAAAGAGTTGCCCAGAAGAGGGACGAGTCACTTACCCTCAGTAGAAACTACCTAGAGTCCAATGTCAGGACTGTAGTGAATTCCTAGTGGGAAAAAGTAACTCCTGGTAACTTTGAGTCTCTAGCTTCTAAACCTCTTTTCCCATGGAAAGAAAATGGTTACTTTTGTATGTAATGTGTCTGCGGATAATGTAAGTTGGGTTTTTTTGAGACCGAGTTTCGCTCTTGTTGCCCAGGCTGGAATGCAGTGGCACGGTATCAGCTCACACTGCAACCTCCGTCTCCCAGGTTCAAGCGATTCTCCTGCCTCAGCCTCCAGAGTAGCTGGAATTACAGGCACCTGCCACCACACCCGGCTGATTTTTTTTTTTTTTTGTATTTTTAGTAGAGACAAGGCCAGCCTGTTCTTGAACTCCTGGCCTCAGGTGATCTGCCTGTCTTGGCCTCCCAAAGTGCTGGAAGTACAGGCGTGAGCCACTGCGCCTGGCCCTAAGTTGGTTTTTTTTTTTTTTTTTAAGTGAATGCCAGGTATGGTATTCTAGCTATGGTGTTCTAACGGCAACAACAGCTAACATTTCTTGAGAGCTTACTGTGTGCCAGACAGTGTGGCAGGCACTATTACAACCTCATTTTGCAGAGACAAAAAGGGAAGGTGCCCTGAGAGGGGCGTGCCCAAGTGCCACAGTTGGAAGTGGCGGAGGCAGGACATAACCCCACGCAGTCTATGTGGGGGAAACCAGGTGCACTGTCCTCTCTCCACAATCTTCCCTGACCCAGCATGCAAAGTGTGCAATGCACTGAAGGATGGGGCCCTGGGTGACAAGAGTGTGGAGAAGGGGCTGGGGGAACATGGCTGATGGGGGGCCACTGGCACCAGGAACGTTGGAAGGCACCTGTCTGGGGTAGGAGCCTAGGATTGAGTCCTTATGCTGAGAAGGTTGGAGGGGAGAAAAACAAGACATAAGGAGAGCAGCTGGAGAAGATGGGATGGGCTGGTTTAAAACAGAAGTCATGATTGACCCTCAGTGGAGAGGCCTCACAAAGTTACCAAGGGCATCCTCTCATTCCCCCAAACAAAACTACAAGTATTGAGTATAAAGAAACCTTAATATTCATCTTTTAATGGCTTTCAAACATTAACAAATAATGAAACTAATTTGTAGGTCCAAGCCAGTCAGTTTTTTTTTTAATGAATAAAAGTGTTTTACATGTAGTAAGGGAGGAGCATGGTGTCGGTTTTTCACAAAACACAGGAATGCATGTACATACCAGGGAGTGGTGTAAAATGTATTTCTCACTACTAGGAGCAGAAAGTTCAAAAGCCACTGATCTAATTCAACACTCCCATTTTAGAATTTTAGAATGGAGAAAACAGAGGCTCAAAGAAGCCAAACAACTTGTCCAACTTACTTAATAGCAAAGCCGAGAAGAGCATCCAAGTCTTTAATAGTTCTCTGGTAATTTCCTCACCAAACCAGAATCTCCAAATGTAAATACCTCTGGGAAAAACAGTGCTGACTTTAATCCACATTAGAGTAAATAACAGTGGAGTAGTAAGTAAGCTGATCTTTTAGATCTGCTGCCTGGAGCAAGTTTTGGTAAAGGAAACAGTAGCTGAATGAATTCAGGGGGCAGCTGTGGAGCTAAAACAAAATAAATCTGAGGGAAAGCACTGGGTTGCAGGGTGTGGCCCAGCAGGCCCAGGACAGGGCTTGGTGTGGTAGAATAAAGGGACTTTTATCTTCCTTAGAGTCTGTATATCATCAGGACAGCTAGTTCTAGACAAGGAGGCTGCTTCCATGTCTGAGAAGGTGGCTCACGGCCATGGTGCTTTGCTCATCTAGTTTCAACAAATTTTATTAAATGAGAAGTTCTGAATAACAGATGCCTTCACAAATCTCTGTCCCTGCCAGACTCCATCTCTTTAATGAAAACATCATTGTTGGGTATTTATCATTTGTTGTATAATTCTATTTCAAAGCTATAGAAGATTCAGAGTCAGGTCCATGTTTCTCTACTTGAAGGCAGTGGTGCTGGGGGACTGGGAGAGGGTAGTTCCTAGGAGACCAGAGAACTAGCTAGAGCAAGGGATGGACTGCCAAAACAAAGAGGAGGGATGCTGGTGGCAAACATTTCTAAAGGAATGCCTTAGACACCAGAGCTATGAGCCTCCTCTTAAACTAAGTTAGAATTCAGGCCAGACAATTGGGCCACGTTCATTGGGCCAGGGCCCAATCACCAACAAGCTCCCTGCTCCTTTCCTAAGTGACTGCACCAAAATAGCGAAGGCATGAGATGTCTGAAGAGTATCCTACACAATTTCCAGGAAGTTGTTTTTTTTTTTTTTTTTTTTTGAGACAGAGTCTCGCTCTGTCCCCCAGGCCGGAGTGCAGTGGCGCGATCTCTGCTCACTGCAAGTTCTGCCTCCCGGGTTCACGGCATTCTCCTGCCTCAGCCTCCGGAATAGCTGGGACCACAGGCACCCGCCACCATGCCCGGCTAATTTTTTGTATTTTTACTAGAGACGGGGTTTCACCGTGTTAGCCAGGATGGTCTTGATCTCCTGACCTGGTGATCCACCCGCCTCGGCCTCCCAAAGTGCTGGGATTACAGGCGTGAGCCACTGCACCCAGCCTCCAGGAAGTTTTTTATTTCAATGTGATGTAATTAATTTGGACCCAAGCTCTGGGATGGACAGCTCTGAAAGCTCAAGCAGATGTCTTTCCAATGGTATTGAAGAAGGGGGCCAGGCACGCTGGCTCACACCTGTAATCCCAGCGCTTTGGGATGCCAAGGTGGGCAGATCACTTGAGTCCAGGAGTTTGAGACCAGCCTGGGCAACATGGCAAAACCTCGTCTCTACAAAAATTATAAAATAAATAAATAAAAAAGGAAACAAGTCTCATACTGCTATGGGGAAAGAAAAAAAAAAGAAAGATGGCCAACTGTGTAAGTCTAGAGTAAGCCACCTTGAGAGGCTGGTGGTGCAGCAGCAGCAGGAGAGGGAATTGGGGCTGTGGTGTGCTGTCATAACACAGGCTGCTGTTATGGGGACTAGGATTTGTCCCCTTGAATTTATCTCCTCCTCCCCTTGACCTGGCCAATTTTATAACCATTCCTTCCGTTCATTAGCTCAGGCACAAGACGCTAGAGGGAAAAACTTCTGAAACTCAAAGCCACTATGCTGCTGGTTCATTCCCCAGGAAACACGCATGGTAGAAAAGCAGCAGGCCAAAAACTAGAGATTCCAGGATTATCTGTCATTTTCAAAGATCTGGGCTCTGAAAGGCTGATGTCAGCCACTGGGTGCACAGCTGCCCCACCTTTGGTTCAAGCCTCAAAGCTCTAACCGTTGCAATCCAAAGCTCTTTCTATCTCTGAGATGACATCTAGAACCTAAGAGTGACCATTCAACTACAAGATACACAGAAGGCTTTGACATGTTCTGAGTACACAACGAAGAATTTCAGCTGGCTATACAGAACTCTAGACGAGAAGTGCTTCATACTAAACCAGTAACAAGGATAATTTCTCTTCCTATGGAGGTTCCTGGGTTGAGGCTGATTTCCACTAGGCACCAATTACTTACAGGGCACAGAACACATAAAAGGACTTAAAAAGACCCTGAGAGTACCACCCAAATATATGGCTTGCCATTTGCTTAAACAAAGCACAACACTAGATCCCAGGGGCCCACCCTCCAATCTACTGAACCACCTTTTCAGCAAACCTCTTCTGCAAAGGGGGCAGATAGTAAACTTTATCAAGAGCCAAAATTAAGAACACTACATAGGGACTTTTATAACAAGAGAAAAATCTAACACATTTCCACAGTTCTTTTATTGATAAAGTTCAGAATATATTGAGTACAATTTTTTTTTTTTGTAACGAGATCTGCTAACGAGACAAGTGGATTTCTTATTTTTTGGGGGAATAACATTTCAAGTCATTGGGATTCAAAGAGTGTTCCATACCATCAAATTGACTGCAACGTTTATATGTACAAATAATTCTTAGCTCATGACTGTACAAAAATTGGGAGCTCAGTTATAGTTTGGTGATTGCTGTGGTACTCCTGTGATTGGGGTGGAGCCCAGGAATCTGCATTTTACATGCCTCTCACGTGATTCTGGTAATGGGCCATGGACCCAATGAACTATCCAATCCTCGGAATCTCTGTCCACCGAAGGGGCCTGTGGTTTTGCAGTGCGAGAACCCGGCTGTGCCACCTACCAGTTGCTCAACCTCTCCAAAAATCAGATGATTCATCCTCACAACAGGGGTGGCATTGCACTGCTTGGCCTACCCTTAAAGAGTTGCTGGGATGATTAAGTGAGATGATCCATGAGGTGCTATGAGCATACTATGTCCCAGATACTAAAGACATGCCAGTTATGTTGAGTTTTTTTGGCTGCAGATGCAGACTGCCTGAGCAGCTCCTGCTTGTCTTCTCCTTACTCAAAATGTGTCCCCCAGCACCTTAAAGGCCAGATCCACTTCAACCTAACCCACTGTGATGTGCTAAAGCAAACTCAGTGCAAGGCTTCATAAAATGATAATCCACAGCCCCTGGTCCTGAACTTCCTGGCCCTCTAATATCTCCAACCAGGATGCTATCCACTCTTCATTTCAGCATCTTCAATAATAGAAAACTCATTCTCCTTCTACGGTGGCACCACTCCAAAGCTGGAGAAGAAAAAGCTCTTCCTTACAGTATCTTAAGAAAAAAAGGGTGTTTCAAAGGAGGCAGTAGAGTGTAGAGGTTGAGTATGCAGACTGGCTGAGTTTGAATCCTGGTTCTGCCACTCACTGGTCACATGATAACCCCTGTATGCCTCAATTTCCATATGCACAATGACGATGATAATAATAATACCTACCTCATAGTGCTGTTGTGGGGACTAAATTAGTTGATACATGTAATCCACTTAAGAAATGTGCCAGACACAGCGTGGTTGCTATGTAAGCATTAGCTAATATTGTTATTATCCTAAACCATGGAGGAGCTCAAAGTAATGCCTGGAAGCACCCTGATATGTCTCCGAGACTAACACTGTCATATAGACGGCATATACTGAGGGCCATATCAAACCAGTTTTGTCATCATTTACTGATTAAATAGGATTATTCCGTTTTACAGGTGAAGAAACAAAGCTTCAAAAAGGTAGGTTAAGCTCACCAGCCCAAGGTCACAAGGGCAGGTAAACGTATCCTACCTCCTTGTGGCAGGAGGAATTCAAACCCAGGTCTGTGTAATTCCTAAGCCCATCTTCATCATGGAGCCCCTCAGACTCGAAACTACTATCAGCAGCAGAACTCAACTGACTATGACCATAGGGGAACTCAGGCTCAATTTTCTGCCTGCGAGTTCCTGGTTGGCTTGCATAAACTGTAGTTAATATCATGCTACTTGAACCCAATTAGGCAGTAAGTCAGCCTGGAAAACATCATGCGATGTATTCCAAAGGTCAAAGTAAAAGCTGGCTTCCAAGGCAGCCTCTGCTGGACACTGCCATGAAAGTTAGTTTCTGCACAGATACCAGAGTTCAGCTCGTGAGGTGCTTAACCAGCACCTATATCGGCTTTTTAAAATTCTCAGAGATGCCAGCATCGGAGGACCCGACGCGACGAATTGCCTGGCTCCTAAGTCAACATCCAGAGAAAGGAGGTTTACTTTTTTCAAAAGCAAACCTTCATCCCTCTCTTTCGCTTTAGGATCTCATTACTATTGTAGCTGCCTTCTCCCAGGCAAAAATAAAAGGGGGAAGGAGCAGGTTTAGACCGAGGAGGAGGGTTCCCCTAGCCTGCAGGGCGCTGCAACATCCACCTGAAACACGGAGCTCGACCTACCTTCCCGGAGAGCCCAGCCCGGGAGGGCGTTTCCCCAACGGATCGACAACTCTTCCCTCCCGGGGAACAGGCTGCTGTCCTTGGCTTCAGTCAGGGCCACTAGAGTCGCGTGCGCGACACCCCTCACCCCCGCCAAAAGAACCTCATGTTTAATGTTCCCCTTACTCTATCACTTCCGCCGAAAGAGCAAACACCAGAGCGATCGGTTAGTCCTTAAGGCCACATTTAACTACGTCTGAGCGCCTGCAGGAGGAACGGCGAAACCCCGGAGAGGAGGGCGGGGGAGGCAGGGAGCGCGTGGGGGGGCATTTGCACAGAGGATCGTCGTCCTCCCGGCGCCGCGGCCGCCGTGACGCTCCAGCACAGCCTCAGGCCGTTGGCGCGGGGCGGAAACCCCCATCGGGGCTCACAGCACAACTGGGGGTCCCCAAAGCCAGCTCCCCCTGCCTCCTCCGCGCGGGAGGCCGTCGGGGTGATGGCGCAAGACTCCGCTCCCCCCGCCCCCCACAGCGACAACAGCCACGGTGACAAAATGGCAGCCCGGCGCCCGGCAGTCGTGCCACAGGCGCGCAGGGCCCTGGCGGCGGCTCCTGCCCCCCAGTAACGCCTCGGCGCCCTTCGGGCTCAGCCCCGGGTGGGCCTAGCCGTTAAAAAAAATAAATAAATAAAAATAAATAAATAAAACACCTGGAACTCAAAACCAGCCTAGAAAGCCACAAGGCCGGCCCCGCGCGTACTGCACCCCCGCCGCCCGCCTGCCAGCGCCCCGCGCCACATGGAGCCCGGAGCCCGCATTCCGAGCCCCGCGCCCCGCGCCGGGGAGGAGGGGCGGGGCGTGCGGCGCGAGCCCCGGGAAACATGGCTGCTCGTCCTATTTCGGCGTCGCGGCATGGCCACCAGCTCCCGGAGCCCAGTTGGGAGAGGTGCCGAAGGTGGGTGTGTGGGGGGCCCAGGGGCAGCGCGGCGGGGAGGGGCGCAGGGGGCGCGCTCCGGGAGCCATTTGTCTTAAGAACGTTTAAAAAAATACAGTTCCTCCTCCCCCAACCCTTTTGTCCCTCTTTCGCTAGCTTTCTCCCCCTCCCCCGCAAATGTGCAGAAAGTGCCCCCTCCTCCGCCACCCGCGCCCCACCCCGCCTCCAGGCAGGGGGCAGGCGTGTGGGCCGCGAGGCTGGGAGGCGAGGGGGCGAAGCGTGAGAAATCGCTCCCAGTACGGCGCGGTGCGCTCCCCTCCCCAACACACACACACACTCGGGGAAGTTTAAAGAGCCGGTTCGACCCGCTTTCCTGCTTGCTCCCGGGGGGCCGGCAGCGTCGGTCGGGTTCGCCAGGCCAGCCGCGCCCCCGCACCCACCCGCGGCGACCCCGGCCCCGCGCTTGGCGCCCTTCCCCCTCCGCGCAGGGGGCTTCCGGAAAGTACGCGGGAAGACCGCGGCCCCGGCCCCCTCCCCCATCACCACACCCAGCCCCCAAACGCTAGGCGCCGGGTCCCGGCCGGGACGAAAGCGGCCGGAGAGAGGCAAACCGCCCGCAAATAGTGCGCGGAAACTCCGGCCTCCACCGGCGGCGCCCCCTCCTCTCCCGCGGCCGCCCCCTCCCCGCCCTGCGCGCCATAAGGCACTCGCACGTCTCCAGTCCACAGCTGCGTTAAGGCGGGGAGGGGGTAGACAAAAAGGATCTTGTTTTCAAAAGTCTCACTCAGGTTTGGGGGAGGAACTAGGGAAAAGAGGAAGCGAGGCCTGCCTTCGCCGGGATTCGGGTTTAACGGGCTAGAGGGGCGACAGGCCAGCGCACGGTGCTGCCCAAACTCCCAACTCATGGAGCTCGGGCCACCGAGACTGGGGGTGTCCTCCCGCCAGCGCGTCCCCGGTCCCCCCAAGGGGCCAAGAGGGGAGCTGGCCGGAGTCTCCGCCCCAGAGCCGCCAACTCGCCGAAAACACTCAGGTTTGAAAGCGAGAGGGAGGCAGAAATAAAAACCAGCGTTCGAGTCACCCACCCTCACCTTCCCCCTCCTCAGGGGTAAGCTTTCGCTCGAGCCTCGCGATTCCCACCCGTGTAAGTTTCCTCCGGCCGTGTTCCCGCCGCTGCCCAATCAATAACGGCGGCTAGCGGGCAAACTCCCATCCTAGAGCTGCGTGTTTGCCATGCCCGCATAAACGTGGACCCAGCCAGTACCCACCACGGGCGCCAGCTCCGGGCAGCTCGCGTCCTGACAAAGTTTCCCGTGCCCATTTATTAAGCAGGCGCCGAATGGCTGCCGACGAGCCCAGCACTGAGAAAGACGGGCCGGGGGTTCGAGCTGGCGGGCACCAGGGCCCAAAGGCTGGCATCTTGGGGAAGCCGGAAGGAGCTGGGGCGAGGGGGCACCGGGACGTAGCCTTTGGGCAACTTGCACCAGCGATCGCTGGAGGCAGGGAGACGCGGGGATTATCTGTGCCTTAGCACGTTTGAAAATCCCTCCCCCTCCTTCTAATTTATCCTCCCTTCGGAAGGAAAGGAAGAAACATCAGCATCTGGCCCGAAGGTGGGGTGGAAAGAGTGAGGGAGAAAGAGGAGGAGAGGAAGGGAGGCAGAGAAAGGGAGGGAGGGAGAGAAAGGGCGCGTTCACGAACACTACAAAGTTACAAATATGGCTCCCCCGTCTCTCGCCTCATCACTGCAAAGAAATGAAGACGCACTTTAAACTCCAGCCATTCCCAACTCCGCTGCAGCCCCCTCCCCACGCGCTCTCCCCGGGGGCCTCGGCCCACATTTATCAGAAACTAAACCGGACTCGCGAAGCCCCAAACTTATTGTGTGTGCGAGCGAGCGAGCGAGAGAAAGGGAGGGGGGAGGCGCGGGAGGGGGGCGGAAGGGGGGATACATTTATAAAATGTAAAACCCCCTTTTTTTGTTGTTAAATCCAGGAGGCAGCCCCTCTCCTCCTCCTCCCTCGTTAATCTTCCCCCCAGACGGAGTCACGGGAGCAGCGATCTCCGAGGGTGATTTCGCCTTATTCTCTCCGACCCAAACGCGTGCGCCCGCCGGCCCCCGATGGGTGCACACTCGCACGCACACTCTCGCACCCACACTCGCACACGCGGGAGCACACGCACAGGTAGTCACACACCAAGGGCAGCGGCGGCGGCGGCCGGAACATGCTCGGATGGCATTGCAACCCCCCAGCCTTGCCAATTCGCTTGCAGTCCGACCCCCAAACCCGCACCTCCCGGGCGCCCCCCCCCAAAAAAAGTGCCTCCCCCCAGCGCGCGCACACACACACACACACACACACACACACAAAGTAGGAGAATGGACCGACAGAGATATTTTTGGCAAATGCTCACATCAGAGGGCGTCCTGTTCCGCAGCTCTAAATGAATCCGTCTGCCCATCTCCATCTCTCGCGCTCTCTCTCTGCAGAGGCTCCCGCGCCGGCGGAATTCAATCAATAAACCCCGAACCCACGGCCGCGCGTTTTAGGACTTTGAAGGCTCAACCAGCTCCGCTCGGTTCTCGAGCCCCCAGCACCCGCGGCGCACACTAACCTGATCGCCGTGGAGGCGGGATCTGCGGCCCCACGGACGAGCGGCAGCGGCCCGAGCCAATCGCCGCCGAGGGTCTCCGGGCAACAGCCAATGGCAGTGGCGGCGGGGGGGGGAAGGGACCAATGGGTGGGCTGCGCAGCCGGCCAGGGAGGCTCGGCCATTTGGTTGTGGTGCCGGAGACGGACCCCTTTAGATTTCGGGGCGGCTGAGGAGCGCGGCGGCTGCTCTGTGGCTGAGTGAGGGGGGTGGGCGGAATGGCGGGGGAAGGGAAGGTGACTGTGCCTCGAGGGCCGAGCCGCCCGGCCTTGCCAGCCAGCCGCCGCCTCAGCGTTCGGCCGGGGGCGGGGCCGCAGGTGCGTTCTGCGAGGGGGAGGGGCGCGGCCGGAGGGGTTGGGTCGGGGTCCCCGCCCGGCCGAGGGCTTCGCGGGGCGGCGCGACGGGGTTGCGGAAGGAGGCGGGCGGCTTGAGGTCCGGGGACCGCGGGCTGCCCAGCGGGAGGGCAGATGAAAGGCCTGGAAGGAGGAGAGGGGTCAGGGTGCAATGCCGGGAGGGGCTCGTCGGGTCCCGGGTCCGGCGGCTCGCGCTGGGGAGCGTGGCTGCCCCCGTCACCCCCGCCGCGGCTGCCCAGCCCGCGCGCCCCTTCTCCTCCGGCCTCGTCCCTGTCAGGCCGCCACCATCGCCACCCTCGTATGCATAAGTCAGTAAAAGCAAGATGCTTCCACTTTTGGATGACTTACCGCGCGGTCGCGACCCTTCCCACGAAGAGGCTTTTCACTTTGTTGTCATATTAGGTCAGCTTGGAAGAAGTGATCACCAAGAGACACCCAAGATCTTGTTTAGGCAACAAATGAATGAAGACCATGGATTAAGAACTGTTGCTGGATATGTAGAATATTAAAAGGTGGAAAAGGAAGGTGCTCATAACTCCTGGTTTTCTGGACCAAACATAATTTATGGGCTTTATAGACCTAGTGAAAGAGAACGGCGCACGGTTTATTCTAATCGTCCACCTGAGTCATTTGGTTCGGTTTGGGTTGCCAAGGAGGCTCTAACTGGAGCACTTTCTCCAGGTTTTTCGGCGTGTTTGCCTTGGGTATTTTTGAATCACATTAAGTTTTAAGAGACCTTAAAGCCCTGATGCCCACTGGGTTACCGACTTACGGCACTAAGTTGGCTGCCTGTGGCTGTTAATAAACCACGGGGATTGTTGTCAACAAGGACAGATACATCCTTACCTTTCCACACGACTGTATTTTAGTGTTTGTTTCTACATGTCTGCACTCTTCCCCACACACCTCAAGGTAGTTTTTCTGGATACATGTGTTTATTTTTCAGGAACAGGAGTTCAAAGGAGAGATAAGCCAGTATGTATGTTGCAAAGTTAAAATACTGTTGCATAATAGCAATACAGTTTCATTCTTAGACATATGAAGTTGAGGAGGAAATAAAAAGTGACAATGTAAATAAAACACATACAGAATGCTTACACTGGGGAAGAAGCTGTAGTAACTTTAATATTGCAACCTGATGGATTGCAAGTGTAAAGCCCTGCAACTAAGGATTTTACTCAGTAAATTCTTTCAGATAAAATGATAAATGGAATTTGAAGTCTGATGTTTACTCTGAGTAGGTGGGAAATGCAACATAAAAGTTAGAAGTCATTGTTTTATTTTATCTGGGTATAAATAGTATAATTTATTTAACTTGTTGACTTGCCTGTCATCCTCAGATTTTGTTAATCTTATTGAAGCCTATTTGTATAGTTGGAATTTATTCTAAGTTTTATTGGCTTCTTTGTAATACATGAGGAACCCCAAATTTCCTATTTATGCCATTGAGACAGTTGTTATTTCTGGATATGGTGTTTAGGATTGTATTCAAACAGAACTCTTCTCAAAACAGGTCAATATGGTGTGTATGATCTGTGTAACATAGGAGTCCTGAAGTTTGTGTTCTCTTTGATGGTAAATGTTCATCTTCAATTTAAAAGTTTAACCACAGTTAAGACCACGCTGCTAGCAATGCAATATGAGACAGTGTCTTTCCAGAGGAGTAATCCCTTAAAAACCAACCAATCAATGCAGAGATATGCCCCATCCAGCTTTGCTAAATAGAAGCAAATAGCTCACTTTATTGTACAAAGACTCAAGAGGAAGACTTGGAAGCCCACCCCCTCCCCCATTAAAGAGAAAGTACAGGAACAAATTAGAATCGAAAAAGTCATGGCCTGATTACTAAATCAAAACGGTAAATGTGACAGTTGTTTTTAGAAGCATCTTACATTTATACATTTTGATGACTTTTGTATTAATGTTAGAAAATTGAAAGAAGGCTTCACTGGATGTCAGTCGTTACAGAAATTGAAATATCCAAAAGTATATGTATAACCAATTGAGTAATTTCCGCTTTCCTTACATACTTGAAATAAATTTTCTTTTGCTTTTACAAATACATCTATTTGTAAGAAAATTTTCATATGATTTTGTTTTATTATTAAAAAAGGAATATAGCAAAGCCAAAGCTGAGCTGTATTTGCCCCACACAACATGACCAAATATAAAAAAAACCACTGCTCTTACATACCTTATTTTACAAAGTTGTTTTTTAAATTACATTTTATTGTATATTATAGTAGTAAATAAGTGTTCTAAGTGGCACTGCATTTCAGAAAATATAGAAAGAAATCCCATATCAAGGAATCTTCGCTGAATTTTGAAACGGAGTTGGGAACAGGTAAGAGTTCCTATCTACTGAGTAATTCTACAACAGGAATTGTGTTTGAAAGATGTAGAGTCTCTAACCTCTGAAACTAGGTTTGAGTCACACTGAGAAGAATAAATGAGATACAATTCAAAGTTTAACCCCCTAGAGAGATAGATGGCCCAGGAAGGAAAGATCTTCCCGCCTTCCAGAATATCCTCCATCAAGAACCATTCCAAATAAATGAGCAGCCTATTTTGTTCTCAAAGACATGAACAATGAGTGTCCTTAGGCTCTTTTGAAATGTGTAGGAGAGTACTGTTTTACAAATAACCATATCGTTACTATTGCCATTTTATTAGGTTGGTGCAAAAGTAATTACCATTTTTTTTAAAAAAAGGCAAAACCACAATTACTTTTGCACCAATAGCACATTTGCCCTTGTTTGGTCTCTAAAGATGGAGACCCTTTGGTTAGCATCCTTTTTATGAGTCAAGCTAATATACCCGCAGCTCAACTTTTTGTTTTTGAGCTTGAATCACATCACTGGCAATCGGCCATAGTACTCTCTTACCTACATCATGGTTCTGCTGCTTGGACCCCAAAGACAATGACATGGAAAAACTCCAGCTTAATTATGTTCTTTTTTGTTTGTATATGTAAATAGTTTTTAGGAATGTAGATTATTCTTTTGAAATCTGTGGTAACAAATGTGAAAACCACTACATTTTATTTATTTTTATTGAATAGCAAATAATGTTGAAGCCTGGGATCTAAAAAGTTAAATATTATTTTGTTTTGCTTAATAAAGTATTGGATAATTTAGAAAAAAAAAATTTTTTTAATGATTGGATAGTTACCTTATTAATGGATTGGTCAGGGAGAAAAAGCCCTGTTGGATGAAAACTGTCATATATGTGACTTTTAAAGTGAAATTAATAAGCCAGGCATGGTGATGTTCCCCTGTAGGCCCAGCTACTTGGGAGGCTGAAGTGAAAGGATCACTTGAGCCCAAGAGTTCAAGAACAGCTTGGACAACATAGCAAGACCTGTTTCTCTAAAAACAAAAAACAGTAAAAATCTTAAAAACCGCTTAAAGATGGTTGGTTTCTTTTAAAAAGGAAAAAAAGGCTCAGGTGCAGTGGCTCACGCCTGTAATCCCAACACTTTGGGAAGCTGCAGGCAGATAGCTTGAGCTCAGGAGTTCGAGACCAGCCTGGGCAACATGGTGAAACCCCATCTTTACCAAAAATGAAAAAAAAAAAAAATTAGCCTGGCATGGTGGCGTGCACCTGTGGTCCCAGCTACAATAGAGGCTGAGGTGGGAGGATCCCTTGAGCCCGGGAGGTGGAGATTGCAGTGAGTAGAGATCACGCCTCGGCACTCCAGCCTGGGCAACATAGCCAGATACTGTCTCATTAAAAAAAAAAAAAAAAAAAAAGGCCGGGCGCGGTGGCTCATGCCTGTAATCCCAGCACTTTGGGAGGCCGAGGTGGGCGGATCACGTGGTCAGGAGATCGAGACCATCCTGGCTAACACGGTGAAACCCCGTCTGTATTAAAAATACAAAAAATTAGCCGGGTGAGGTGGTGCACGCCTGTAGTCCCAGCTACTCGGGAGGCTGAGGCAGGAGAATGGCGTCAACCCGGAAGGCGGAGCTTGCAGTGAGCAGAGATCACTCCATTGCACTCCAGCCTGGGCGACAGAGCGAGACTCCGTCTCAAAAAAAAAAAAAAAAAAAAAAAAAAAAAGCCAGGTATGGTGGCTCACGCCTGTAATCCCAGCACTTTGGGAGGCCAAGGCGGGTGGATCACCTGAAGTCAGGAGTTCGAGACCAGCCTGGCCAACATGGTGAAATGCCATCTCTACTAAAAATACACACACACAAAAAAAGCCGGGCTTGGTGGCACGTGCCTATAATCCCAGCTACTCAGGAGGCAGAGGCGGGAGACTTACTTGAACCCGGGAGGCAGAGGTTGCCATGTGCCAAAATCGCGCCATTGCACTCCAGCCTGGGCAACAAGAGTGAAACTCCATCTCAAAAAAAAAAAAAAAAAAAAAAAAAATCACTTGCACACTTGTTTGGAAGTCTCTAGAAATTTTGTGAATCGGTTTCTTAAATATATTTATTAAAGACAGTTTTGAAGTAGCAATGAGGGAAGTTTGTTTACCATTCATCAGGAAGAAAACCAGAGCTGTAAGCTCTTACTTTTAGTATTAAAATATGGCTGTGAAGGAAAAAAATAAATGCCTTAAAGACAAATAATGGAATGAGGAGCCATAGAACAAAGTGACATAAGGCAATTTTGGTTGAAAAATAGAAATGCAATTAATTTAGATTCCACTAATTTGTTTTAATCCATCTAGAGTTGAGGTTTACCTCTATGAAGAAAAGAATACTAAAATCTATTAAGATATGAGGTAGAGATCAGACTTTTTAAGAACTTTTAATGTTTTTACCATTTGCAAATGGCATTTATAACTTTCGTATACATAGTAAAATTATGTATACAATAATTAAATCCTCTTAGATTCTCTGCTTTGTAATGGCAATTATTATTTGTACCTCTAAGTAATGATCTATTTGTAAAAAATTTTCTACAGCGCCTCTTGAATTAGAGATCAATTTAATGCATTCTGAGAAATTAGTAAATTTTTAACGTATTTCTAGTTGAAATATTGGGTTCTTTCAGGCGAGTATATGTATACCCTAAACTTTCTTTGGAAGTTCTGGATCCTAGCAACTATAATATAAAAACTTTGAATTCATTTGTACATGATGAAATGAGATAGCCATGATAGGTGTTAGAGGACTTTTACCCAGTGGAGGAACATGTTTTACTCTGCTGCATTGGTCTTTTTTTTTTTTTTTTTTTTTTTCCTTTCTTTTTGAGACAGGGTCTCACTGCCACCCAGGCTGGAGTGCAGTGATGCGATCATGGCTCACTGCAGCCTTGACCTCTTGGGCTCAAGCAGTCCTCCTGCCTCAGCCTCCCAAGTAACTGGGGCCACAGGCATGCACCACCACACCTGGCTAATTTTAAAATTTTTATAGAGATGAAGTCTCACCATGTTGGCCAGGCTAGTCTCAAGCTCCTGGGCTCAAGCGATCCACCTGCCTGGGCCTTCCAAAGTGCTGGGATTACAGATATGAGCCGTGGTGCCCAGCCTTGCATTGGTCTTATAACTCAATAATGTACGTGAAATTATTGTATATGCCTTCTTGTATATGAGAATTACCACTTCTACATATATATTGGAGGGCAAGTCAAGTAAGTGTGACAAACATTTTTCACTAGGCTAGGCCAACTCATGTCTGTGTTCATGTTGAGAAGTAATTCTATAGATAAGGCAGAAGAGCAGACAAACTCAGGATACAAGTGTGCAAAGATGTATAACAGACATGTTGATCATTGTATCATAGCATTTTTATAATAGCGAAAGAAAGAAAAGAAAGGGGAAGAGGGAAAATGAAAAAGAAAAAAACAGAAAAGATTCATATGCCCAGGAAAAAAGTCTGGGAGAGTATGTACCAAAAAATGTTTAAAAACTTTGATTACAATGGTTTTGCATGGGTGATGAGGTCATAGTGGTTTTTGATTTTGGGGTCTTTTATTTGTCTATATTTAAAAAGTTTTCCATTGATAATTTTTGCAATGAAACAGGTATTTTAATGGAAATTATAGGTGTAGATGATATGTGGAATGTTTATGCTAGTCAGAATTTTTGGTGAAGATAACAGAAATTTACCTTGACCAACACAAGAAAAAGGCAATTTTTATAAGTCTGTCACAGAACCAAAGAACAAGGTCCAGGAAAGAAGAAGCCAGGGAAGCTGGCAATTTGGAGCACAGCCAAGATGGTCCCTGCCCTAGGTAAAGTCTTCAGAGGACCTCACACCTCAGAAGTCATCTCTGCTATGGGCTGTGAATCCCACCATACCTACAATGATCTCAGCATCCTGCCTTTTTGTGTCACTCCCTCGAGGTTCAAAGCCCTTGGCAAGAACATTTGCAGATGCCCCAGCTGTCAGAGAAAAAAGATTATCTTCCTCCTTTAGCTTCCACAGTGGGATGTGTGACCCTGCCTCCTGCCTATTTTAGGACTCTGCCTAAACTAAGTGTTCTGGTGCTAGGTGACCAAAACCAAAACTCCACGAACATGTTCTAACAAAATAATGCTGTGAAGGTTTCCTGATGATCCATGTTACTCCCATATATCTCCCCTCTTCCTCCCTACTACTTACCAGCAAGAGACCGTACCACCTATTTAGGATCAATGTAAAGCAGAGCTAATATCTGAAATCCCAGTTTCTTTTCAAATGCTTCCCTTTCCAAATTTGAAGCCAGAAGAAACAATGTATCACTGCTGATGTCAATAAGACTTCCTCGGCTGGGCACCGTGGCTCACACCTGTAATCCCAGCACTTTTTCAGACCGAGGTGGGCAGATCAGTTGAGGTCAGGAGTTCAAGACCAGCCTGGCCAACATGGTGAAACCCCAACTCTACTAAAAATACAAAAGTTAGCTCAGTGTGGTGGCACACGCCTGTAATCCCATCTACTTGGGAGGCTGAGGCAGGAGGATCGCTTGAACCTGGGAAGTGGAGGTTGCAACTAGCCAAGATGGTGCCACTGCACTCCAGCCTGGGTGACAGAGTTAGACTCCGTCTCAAAAAAAAAAAAAAAAAAAAAAAAAAAAAAGACTGTACCGCAGCAGAACTGGTGATAATCTTAAGATTTGGAAAGGAAATGTCCCTAGTAGAGATATTTGATTTAAATTACAAGGAATTTAGTTCTAAGGGATAATCGACATATTTCATAAATAAATGCAGATATCTCTAGATATCAAATGATAAAAGATCTTGAGCAGTGATGGATTACTGCTAATGGGTTTCTGTCTGCTACTCTGAGCACAGTTCAGGCTCAAGTTAAGAACTGACATGAAGGGTTTGAGAATTTAGTCAAAATCTGGAAGTAGGCAGGTGGTCACAGGCTAAGAGTTCATAACCGGATGCAGTCGTTGAAGGACAATTGTGAAGAAAAAATGCTGATGGTGAAACGAATGCAAAAACCACAAACACATTGAAGAGGCCTATATTCCTGGGAACAAAGAGGAAGGTTATCAATGATGTGCTTGTAGAAAACATATCAATACTGGAATATTGTCTTCTTTCCCATCATTTCAGGTCAGTTAGCTTAGATTACTATTCAGCTAGAAAAAACAAATGATACCCTTGCAAGGACTCTGAACAATATTGGAATTCAGCTGTTTTGTTTCTAATAAAACATGGTTTAACTGTTACATGAATAGAAGTTCCTTATAAGTGCCAATTACTTCTTTCCAGAGAAGCAGTGCTAAAGATTCTGTTCATTGGTACACTAAGTGTTCTTCATGACCCAGTGTTTTATTTCCTATAAGTTAGCTTTTTTTCTCAGATGATTTAATGAAAATTATGGCAGTCTGCGCATTGTTCAGCAAAATCCATTTCCTCTTCTCCTTGAACACAAAGCTTGACTATGTTTCCTAGATGGCCCTTGCAGTTAGTTGGGGCCATGTGACTGGGTTCTAGCTTGTTGATTATAAGTGGAAGTGATGCTGCCACTTAAAGGCTTGAAAGTGCCACTGCATACTGACTGAGATGCAGTGGAAGCCTTGTGTTTATGAGGTGGACCCCCTCTCAGGCTGAAATGTCTCTTAAGAGTCATTTCAGCAACCTATTTACTTGCCCACCAAGAGAGAAATTGTGACTAAGAAACTTTTATGGGGCTGTGCCATTATATGCTTGTATCCGTTTGTTACTGTAGCCTATGCTAGTAACTAATACAATAATAAAGGTTTTTTTCAGTCTTAGTTTTCTATTCATTTGTAGACCAATTGTAAATGTGAATATTGTATTTCCATTGTATCTTGGCTTACATGTTCAAAGCACCATAAAACAGATAAAAGGATTATATTAACAAGTACTTAATGAAGAAAAGATCAGTGCAAGGGAGTCTATGGAATAACATGCAAATATGTCTCTTTCCCCCAAACTTAGTGGGTGGCTCATAGTAAGTATAAAATAAATGCCTGTTGTTTCATCAATAAGTAGTCCTCCCCTCTCAAGCTGCAGACTGACATTTTAATTGCTCATTGGACATTTCCAAACAGGTATCTTACAGGAACAAACCACATGACATTTCCAAAACGAATCTCTTCCTTGCCAGCCTCTGCCTACTCTGCCTCCACCAAACTACCTTTATCCTTCTGGCTCTCCTGTTTTGATTAATGGTACCCTTGGAACTGTCCTCTGTTGACTCCCATAACCAAATGGTTAACTCGTCCTCTAAGTTTCCAACTACCTTTCCTCCTATCAGCCCCACTTTTTCACCACTCTATCCAAGCAAGCTCGCCCCACCCTTTCTCATGTCTAAATTGGCACCGTGTGCTAAGAGTTCCCAGGCTTTGGGTTTTCTCACCAATAACATTTCAAAAAAGGGTTTAGGACCAACATAGAATTCCCAACTTTTAATTTTGCCAGATAAAGACATTCTTTAAAAAACTTATCTTTTATTGTTCTATAGACTATTTTTAAAATGGCAATGTAGGGAGGACTCAGCTTTAGAATATAGGACACTCCTCTACATTGAATTTAATTTTATGAGAATTCACTACCTTGTTCAAGATTGAGTAGTTGGAAACTCTTGTCTAGATCAGCACTGGCCCTGAGGTCTTGATGTGGTTTTGTGGCCAGATGAATGTTTCTGAGTTCCAGTTCCAGTGCTCCTCCGGTCAACAACAGCCTCTCTGGTTCCCTGTGGCCTGCTTTCCCCCACCTGGCATTAAAACTCCCCAAAGAAGGCCTCATACTACCTTCCAGTGTTATCTCTAATTTCCAGGCAAATTAGACCTTCTGTTATTCCTTTTTCTTTTCTATCTTTGACTATGCAGTTCTTGCACCTGTACAGTCTATCCTTTTTTCCCCACCACGCAAAATTCTACCCAAAATTTAAGACCACATTTGATATCATTGCCTCCTTTGAAACCTTTGATGATCCATTTTACCCACACAAACAAGAGCTTTCCTCTCCTTGAACTTGCATAACATGGTAAAGTATAGCAAGTGGCTGCTTTCTTCCACATGCTGTGCTTATTTACCTCTCCCACAAAATTACAATAAATCCTTAAAGATAAGAAAAATGTTTGATTCATTTTTATTACCCCTCCATTATTTGAACATTAAATGTTGAATATATATTTAATGACTTAATCAATACTTTAGACATAGTGAACTCCAGACTTTAAAAAGTATCTTTGAAACGTTTAAATAACTTTAATCTTCAATGTCAAGTAAATAACAGTAGGGTATTGGGGAAACAGAGATTGCTAAGTAACTTCTTTATTCTTTCCAAAATGAGGGAAACAAAACTAAATTCCAGTTTCCATGATCATAACACAGAAGCTTTTCTACTATAAACATTGTATTTTAGGCTCCTACCCAGGAATTGTCTTTTATTTTAGGTGGCTAACCAGGAATTGAATTGTCTTAAAAGACAATGTGTAGGAGAAATAGCAATTACAGATCTTCCTAACTCTGATCTAATTTTGTGTACAAGCCATTTTTAGTGAAGGTACTTGGGCACAGCTTTTATTCCTTTAGATTTTGTATTCATCAAAAAGCGAGAAAAAATGGGGTGACAAAACTCATCTATTTCCCTCTTATTTCACTTTTGAAGGAAATCAGAGCACTTGTACTTCCATGTTCTGTCTTTGACCTAAGAAATATTTATTTCTATAGTGTTCTATTATTAGGAAAATCAATATTGGCCGAGCACCATGGCTCACGCCTGTAGTCCCAGCACTTGGGAGGCTGAGGCAGGCAGATCACCTGAGGTCAGGAGTTCAAGACCAGCCTGGCCAACATGGTGAAACACTGTCTCGACTAAAAATATAAAAATTAGCTGGGCATGGTGGTGCACACCTGTAATCCCAGCTACTCGGGAGGCTGAGGCAGGAGAATCGCTTGAACCCTGGAGTTGGAGGTTGCAGTGAGCTGAGATCACGCCACTGCACTCCAGCCTGGGCGACAAGAGCCAAATGTCTCAAAAAAAATAATCAATATGTAAATTTTAAAGTTTTATTCTACTTATATGAATAATAGAAAAGTCCACAAAGATTAGGTCAAATATATTCTATCTTGTTATTAATCGTTTTTGGGTTTTTTTTGTTTTTTGTTTTTTTGAGATGGAGTTTTGCTCTTGTCGCCCAGGCTGGAGTGCAATGGCACGATCTCGGCTCATTGCAACCTCCGCCTCCTGGGTTCAAGCGATTCTCCTGCCTCAGCCTCCTGAGTAGCTGGGATTACAGGTGCCCGCCACCACACCTGGCTAATTTTTGTATTTTTTAGTAGAGATGGGGTTTTGCCATGTTGGCCAGGCTGGTCTCAAACTCCTGACCTCAGGTGATCCACCTCCCAAAGTGCTAGAATTACAGACGTGAGCCACCACGCCTGGCCATTTTTTTGCATTTTTTAGTAGAGACGGAGTTTCACCATGTTGGTCAGGCTGGTCTCGAACTTTTAACCTCAGATGATCCACCCACCTCGGCCTCCCAAAATGCTGAGATTACCAGTGTGAGCCACTGTGCCCAGCTGTTATTAAGTGTTTTATGGAAGGTATGAAAATAAAAGACAGAACCCTATAAAAATATAGAACTTTTCTTGGCTCTTAGCACTGGCCAGGAAAATACAATTTGTAATCTGAATTTTAGAGCATGTGGTAAGAGGCTTTTTATGTGTAACCATGCACTACAACTAGAGATGGGAAAAACATAATGGTTTTTTAAATTTATTCCTTTTAAAAAATAAATTTCTTGACATCCAGTTCTAGTCACGATTGAGTAGCTGGTACTGGACTCACCTTTCTGATGTAAACAACAATAGAAGCTAGACACATTACGTAAAATGACAACATGCGTCACTGGATTATTATCCTTCAGAAAAGGGAAGCACGTGGCCAACCTCACATTCATCCCAGCACAGAGAGATGGAGCCCAAAGAGAGAGCGGCAGTGTCTCTGGGCAGAAGAAACAAAGATCGGAGCTCAGGCCTTCTAACACAGCTGGGTTTGGAGGGCAAGGTCACTTAGAGGCAGGAGCTACAGAAAAGGAGCCCTCAAAAATTGCATTAAAATTTCCCTCAGCTATTCAGCCCACTGTTAAGATCTGTATTTGCAGGGCAAGACTTCAGAATGTCTAGCAGATAATAGTTTTTGGGAGGCTGAGAGCTGAACAGAGATTTCAGAGGCTGCACAATAATGTGGATATGCAGGAGGTTAGGCTCATTCTAATGTAGAATGTGTAAACCTTCGTGGATGTCTAGGTATTCATGGAGACTCTAGAAAGCCCACATCCTAGGATTATGGACCATGAATGACCAGTGTTACACAGTAGGAGTGAGGGCTACATTTATTTATTTATTATTTATCTATTTTTTAAATGTAATACTGTTTATTTAACTTCAAAAACATTTCAACATTCTAAGCAAAAAATAACAAAATAGCAAATTGTGTTTAAGTACAGAAGGTTCTTGAACTTTCATTGATACAGTGGCTCTTCGCTTTGCTGACAATGAAGAGTTCTACAGTTTGTTTAAAAACAAACAGTTGAAAAACTACCCCACTTAACTAAAACAAAACAAAACGAAACAAAAAAACTTCTCATGCCAGCTGATCCCCCTTTGTCCACGGCTAAGATGGCAGCAGAATGCTGTCATTATATACAGAAACAAGACAACCTGAAGCTAAATGGATGCCACTGCAGAGTCAACAGGCCCAGCCTCACAGTGCAGGTCCTGAGCTATCGCCCCTCCAAAAGGCATCTTCTCCACAGCCTCGATGCCAAGCAAGGAGCATCCGAGTTCGTCTCGTTTGTTTTGTTCTTTTTACAAATATATGTATATACACACACACACACACACACACAATTGATAACTTAGAATTTCTAGCCAATAACCATATAGTTAACACCACCTTACCAAAAAAAAAAAAAACAAAACAGAAACATCTTTAGATGCCTTGTCACACACCAAAGCAAAGTGCACAGAGGGAGGAGAACACGAGAGTGCCTTTTCATTTTGAAAATGTTTGTGTGGGGTCGACGGCTGAGGAGAAGCTGGGAGCGAGCCCAGGCGGCAGTTTTTAGGTCCATCAGCACTGCACTGCAGGAATGGCAGATTTTGGGATCTCTGCTGGCCAGTTTGTGGCAGTGGTCTGGGATAAGTCATCCCCAGTGCAGGCTCTGAAAGATCTGGTGGATAAGCTTCAAGTGTTAACTGGCAATGAGGGCCGCGTGTCTGTGGAAAACAACCAGCTGTTGCAGTCTGCCCACAAATAATCCAGCTTTGACATTATTTTGTCGGGTTTAGTCCTGGGAAGCACCACTCTACTGAGTGCTGAGATTTTGGCTGAAATCGCCCGGATCCTTCGGCCTACTGGATGTCTTTTTCTGAAAGAACCAGTAGATCCAGCTGTAGATAACAACAGCAAAGCGAAGACAGCAAGCTGTGTTCAGCCCTGACTGCTTCTGGTCTTGTGGAAGTGAAAGAGCTGCCATGGGAGCCCTTAAGCCCTGAGGAGGTACAGTCTGTTCAAGAACACCTGGGTCAGGAAAGTGACAGCCTGCTCTTTGTTCAGATCACAAGCGAAAAAAAAAAAAAAACAAAAAACAACTTTGAAGTGTGTTCTTCTAGTCAGCTTAAGCTTTCCATCACCAAGAAGTCATCTCCTTCAGTGAAGCCTGCTGGGTACCCTGCTGCTGCCAAGCTGTGGACCCTCTCAGCCAATGATATGGAGGATGACAGCATGGATCTCATTGACTCAGAGGAGCTGCTGGATCCAGAAGATTTGAAGAAGCCAGATCCGACTTCCCTGCAGGCTGCTCCTTGTGGGGAAGGGAAAAAGAGGAAGACCTGCCAGAGCTGCACCCGTGGCCTTGCCGAAGAAATGGAAAAAGAGAAGTCAAGGGAGCAGATGAGCTCCCAACCCAAGTCAGCTTGTGGAAACTGCTATCTGGACAATAGTTTCCACTGTGCCAGCTGCCCCTACCTTGGGATACCAGCCTTCAAACCTGGGGAAAAGGTGCTTCTGAGCAATAGCAGTCTTTACCATGCCTAGGAGGGACCCGACATGGGACACATCTGCTCCTTTGGCCAACTCCTGTTCCTCAAATCCCACCACGGTGCTCCTCCCACCTCCTCTGGATTTCTTCTCTCTGAGATCCATTTGCAAAGTGGGTGCTTAGCAGACAGATTGAAGCTGGCTGGGGGGGCACAGTGGTGTGTAGTGTATATCAAAAGACCAAGGTATTATGGGGCCCCATTACCCAGAATGGGATGGGTTTCTTCACCTCATGTTAAGAGAAGGGAGTATGTCCTGAAGAAGCCCTTCTCCTCATGTTAAAATGCTGACCAAAACACTCTTGAGCCCAGGCATCCTTGAGCATCAAAACTCTGTGACAAAGCTCCAGGCCCTGGCCCCTAGTCTAATCTCAGCAATGCTGCCAGCTACTTGTCTTTCAGAGTTGTTAGTTTACTCCATACTTTGTGACACGGTCAAGTGTCTCATGACCTCAGGGCACCAGAGGAGTCATTCACTGGTTGGCGTGATGATATCCAGTGTCCCTCTGCCCCCTTCTACCCCCAGCCCCATTTTACTGTAGCATTGCATCTGTGTCCTGTTGCCATTTCTGTTAACCTTCAGGTATTAAACTTGCTGCATATCTTGAAAATAAATAAAACAAAAATGTTTGGAAATATGTACAAATTTGATACAGTTTCAGGGTTCTCTGGACACCCATGGCCACTTCATGTAAACCACTGACAATTTCTAGAGCACTTTGAGAGGCTACAATATGATCATGATCAAATTTTATAATTCTCAGATAAAAGATGTGTCAATTATGTCATGTGAGGGCTAAATTTAAATAGACACTTGCTGCTAGAACAAGATTCAACATTCAGAAGAATATAATCTAGAGCCCATCCACTGTATTAATCACTATATACAGCATACAAAAAAAAGTCACTGAACATGCAACAAAAAAAGAAAAAGGAAGAAACAACCAATCAGGAGATAAAATAGTAAAAGAAGCAGACCCAGAGATGATTCAGATACAAGAGTTAGTGGACAAGGATTTCAAAATAATGATCATGAGTATGTTTTAAAAAATTGGAAAGATGGATAACATGGATGAAAAAGTACTTTAACCGATCATTTGAATCTATGAATATGAATCAAATGGACATTTTAGAAGTGCAAGTTGAAATGTCTGAAATTAAGAACTATTTGAATGGTTACAGCACCAGGCTAGATTCAAAAATATTCACAGAAAATATTCAAATGGAACACAGAAGGAAAAAAACATAATGGGGATAAAAAATAACAGAGAGATGTGGGGCATAGGCAAAAGGTCTAATGTATGTGCAATTAGCATTTAGAAAGAGAAGAGAAAGAGAAAGAACATAAGTAACCTTGAAAAAATAATGGCTGAGAATTTTCCTAATCTAATAAATGATAAAGTTCACAGATTCAAAAAGCTTCACAAAAAGCTTCAAGCAGGATAATAAAAGCACACCTAAGCAAAGCACAATAAAACTTCTGAAAACTTAAGATAAAAAGAAAATCTCTTTTTTTTGAGACAAAGTCTTGCTCTGTTGCCCAGGCTGGAGTGCAGTGGCACTATCTTAGCTCACTGCAACCTCCACCTCCTGGGTTCAAATGATTCTTGTTCTTCAGCCGCTTGAGTGGCTGGGACTACATGCATGCGCCACCACACCCAGCTAATTTTTGTATTCTTAGTAGAGATGGGATTTCACCATGTTGGCCAGGCTGGTCTCCAACTCCAGACCTCAAGTGACCCGTCCTCTTCGGCCTCCCAAAGTGCTGGGATTACAGGCATGAGCCACCACACCTGGTCCAAAAAGAAAATCTTAAAAGCAGCCCAGGGCCAGGCATGGTGGCTCACGCCCGTAATCCCAGCACTTTGGGAGGACAAAACGGGTGGATCACCTGAAGTCAGGAGTTCGAGACCAGCCCGGCCAACATGGTGAAACCCCGTCTCGACTAAAAATACAAAAATTAGCCAATCGTGGTGGTGTGCGCCTGTAATCCCAGCTACTCAGGGGCTGAGGCAGGAGAATCACTTGAACCGAAAGGCAGAGGTTGCAGTGAGCAGAAATCGTGCCACTGCACTCCAGCCTGGGCAATAGAGCGAGACTCTTAAAAAAAAAAAAGGCAGCCAGAGAAAAAAATGATATAATTTCTCTTGGGGAACAACAATAAAGATAACTGATCTCTTAACAAAAACCTATGGACAGCAGAAGACAATAACATCTTTAAAATGCTGAAAGAAATACAAAGCTAAACAAAAACCCTGTCAACCTAGAATTCTGTTACCCTCCACCAAAAAATACTTCAAATATGAAAGTGAAAAAAATGTCCTCAGACAAATAAGAACTGTGAAGCTGCACACCTAGTAGACTAACATGAGAAAAATCCTAAAGTAATTTATCAGGTCAGAGAAAATGATCCCATGTCATCATGCCCAGTAAATATGAAAGAAGGCCATTCACCCTTTTTTTTTTTTGAGATGGAGTCTCGCTCTGCCACCCAGGCTGGAGTACAGTAGTGTGATCTTGGTTCACTGTAACCTCCACCTGCTGGGTTCAAGCAGTTCTCCTGCCTCAGCCTCCCTAGTAGCTGGGATTATAGGCAGCTGCCACCATGCCGGGCTAATTTTTGTGTTTTTAGTAGAGACGGGTTTTCACCATGTTGGCCAGGCTGGTCTCGAACTCCCGACCTCAGGTGATTTATCTGCCTCAGCATCCCAAAATGCTGGGATTACAGGTGTGAGCCACCATGCCTGGCAGACCATTCACTATTAAAACAACAATCATAATATATTTGCAGGGTTTATAACATAGGTAGAAAATAAAATATACCATCTTGGGCAACATAGTGAGACCCTGTCTCTACAAAAAGTTCAAAAAATTAGCCAAGTGGTGGGAGGCTGAGGTGGGAGGATTGCTTGAGACCAGGAGGTAGAGACTGCAGTGAGCTGAGATTGTGCCACTGTACTGCAGCATGGGTGACAGAGCCAGAATGATACCTCCCTAAAATGAGGAAAAGGTAAGAATATGCATTATCACCACTTCTGTTTGACATTATATTGAAAATCCTAGCCAGTGTGATAAGACAGGAAAAAGAAATAGGTGTGCAGATTGAAAAAGAATGAAGCAAGACTGTCTTTATGGCAGTCATGATTATTTACATTTAAAATCTTTAAAAATCTATGAAAAAATACTAAAACTGAAAAGTGAATTTAGGAATATTGTGTAATACAAAGTCAATATACAGTCAACTGTATTTTTATCTGCTACCAACAAACAATTGAAATATAAACTTTAAAAATGCCACTTAGATAGTATTCAAAAATATAAAATATTTGGGAATACATTTGATAAAATATCTTCAAGACATTTATACTCCAAACTATAAAACATTGTAAGAAAATTTAGCAAATACCTAAATGAATGGCAATATATAATGTTCATAGAATAGAAATTTAGTATTATTAGGGTAACAATTTTCCCCAATTTGATATATAGATTCAACATAATCCTGATCAAAATACCAAGCAGCCCTTTTTTTTGTAGCAAATGAAGATGAGTGTGAAATTTATATTTATATGGCATTGGATTGGAATGAGAAGTATTGGCATAGACTGGGCACGGTGGTTCACACCTGTAATCCCAGCACTTTGGGGGCCCAAGGCGGGCAGATTGCTTGAGCCCAGGAGTTCCAGACCAGTCTGGGCAATAGGCTGGGAAACCCTGTCTTTACTAAAAATAAAAATAAAGAATTGGTGTAGATTCATGGTTTTCAACACACATAGTTAGGTATAGAAAATTCAAAGACCTAGGAAAAACAATCTTGAAAAAGAAGAACAGAGTTGGAGAGCTTATACCACCTGATTATAAATGTTATAGTAACCAAGTACCATGGGATATTGGTGTATTGATAGACTACAGATCAATGGAACAGAATAGAGAGTCCAGAAATGAATCTCCAATATATGGTAATTTATTTACTTGTTTATTTTTTAGAGATAGGGCCTTGCTCTCTCTCAGGCTGTAGTGCAGTGGCACAATTTTAGCTCACTGCAGCCTCTATCTCATGGGCTCAAGTGATCATCCCACCTCAGCCTCCTGAGTAGCTAGGACTACAAGTGCACACCACCACACCTGGCTAATTTTTAAATTTTTGTAGAGACAGAGTCTCACTATGTTGCTCAGGCTGGTCTTGAACTCCTGATCTCAAGCAATCCTTTCCCCTTGGCCTCCCAACATGCTGGGAATACAGGTGTGAGCCACCATGTTCAGCTGGTAATTGATTTTTGACAAAAGACCCAAGGTCATTCATCAGGAAATGAATATATTTTTCAATAAATGGTGTTGGAAAACTGGAAATCTGTAGGAAAAAATAACCTTGACCTCTGTCTCATAGCATACACAATTTTTTTTTAAATAGGGGAATACATTTCTGAATTTAGGGTAGGTAAGTGTTTCAGACAGGACACACAAAAAAGCGCACTAGCCATAAAATTAAAAACGTATACATTGGACTTTGTAAAAAGTAAAAATTCCTGCTCAATACCATTAAGAAAATAAAAGGCAGGCCACAGTGTGGTTGAAAACATTCTCAATGTATTTATTGAAAAAGGACTTGGATCCAGAATAGATGAACTCCTACAAACCAATAAACAAGAAAAACAACTTTATAAGTGGGCAAAAACCCAATCAGACTTTTGACAAAGGAAGATGTATAAATGTCTAGTAAGAACATGCCACGTGATGGGGATTTGGTGAGGGTAGGGGGAGGCAGCTGCAATGGGTTAGAACAGTATATCAGAGCCTGAGAAGGGTGAGTAAAGCATCCCCACAGTGGGAAGTCCTGGCATGGTCAGAGCCCAGGTAGGGGGAGAAGGCTAATCATGTAGGAGGAAGCCTGGCATGGAGGAATTCAGAGCTCCAGCAGAGAGAGAGAGAGAGGTGGTCATATCCAGGGACAGTTCAGCATGGCATATTGGAATAGGAGCCCCAGGGTGAGACAAATATCCAGATAGGGGCAGCCCAGTGTTGGATATCACAGCCTGAGCTAGGAGAGCAGAGTCCATAGAGGAGGTAGCCCAACCTGGGGAGTTAGAGTCTCAGCCGGGTAAGAGAGGTGTTACTGTGAAGGTGGCCCAGCATGGGGAGTCAGAGCCTAAGTGGAGTCAGGAGGGCATCTACTGGAGGGAGGCTCAAAGAAGATTATAAGGTGAAGACTTCAAGAGGTGAGGTGAAGAGGGCACACTGGCAGAGGGATGACCTAGAATGGAGTGTCAGAGAGTGAACGTGATGAAGAGGTTACCACGCTGGGGAGGGGATGGCAATGAACATGGAAGGTTGGATGCACTTAGCACATTGACCAAATAAGTGAATATAATAAGGACAGCACATGTCAGAGAAAGGGGCTATTGGATGCAGAAAGGGGGATTGGATTTAGAAGTATTGGCATAGGCTGGGCATGGTGGCTCATGCCTGTAATCCCAGCATTTTGGGAGGCTGAGGTGGGCGGATCGCTTGAGCTCAGGAATTCGAGACCAGCCTGGGCAACATGGCAAAACCCTGTCTCTACTAAAAATAAAAATAAAAGAAGAAAAAATATTGGTGTACACTCATGGTTTTCAATAAACATAGGTACAGAAATAAATACAGTTGTAAATGTATATGTTTGTGTGTCTGTATGTGTGTGTATCCATCCATATATTCTCCAGCTCTGTTCTGAGAGAGGCCCTGGAAGCAGTAACATGACAAGTACCTAAATTTTGGTTTCTAGATACAATTTTTCACTAAAAGAAACTAGGCTTCCTTGGAGAAATGGCTGATTCCAGGGATGGACAGAAAAAATATAGGGGACTCTGGATATTTTTGTTCCAGAGAGGAATAGGTTGTTCCAAGAATGATAAGAACATGTGTGTCAAAAGGACACAAAAGCCAGTTTGGAGAGCCAAATTTAGTACCATTTGAGTATTAAAATAAATGATAGATTATGACCCACCGAAGAATATAGGAAACCACAAGTTTATGCAGATATAAATTAATAAATGAACAAATTAAAAATCTGTCTGGGAAGCAACTTGTTAACTAATCTGAGAGTACCTCTGCAGAAGTATTACTTACAAGGGGAAAACAGTAATTTTTTAGCGGAGAAGACTTGCAAACACCACCTTATTCAGTGATCAGTGAACATCATCAGTAAAGGGGCAAATGAAAGTGATGTGCCTTCTATGATAACCTTGCCAAAGCTGCATAATCTGAATGTAATTATGAAGAAACATTAGATAAACCCAAATTTTGTGGACATGTCTAGAAGTGAAATTTTTAGATAAACCCAAATTTGGGGCTGTTCTACAATGCGATTGGCCTGTAAACTTCCAAAGTAGCAAGGTCATGAAAGTCAAGGCAACCTGAGAACAGTTCCAGCTTGGTGGAGACTAAAGAAATTTGACAACTAAATGCAGCATATAATTTTTGAATCATCCTTTTACTAGAAAGAATATTATTGGGATAATTGTTAAAGTTTGAGGCTGAGCACGGTGACTCATGCCTGTAATCCCAGCACTTTGGGAGGCTGAGGCAAGAGGATCACTTGAGCCCAGAAGTTTGAGGCCAGCCTCGGCAACATGCCGAGATCCTGTCTCTACAAATAAAATAAAATAAAATTTAAATTTTAGAAAAGCTTGAATAGGGTCTGAGAATTAGATGGTTGTATGCACCAATAATTTCCTAATTTGATGGTTGTAAGTGGTTAAGTAGGAGAATGTCTTTGTTAGTATAAAATGCACACTAAAGAATTAGGGGGAATGGAGCATCAGGTTGGCAATTTATTCTAAAATGTTCAGAAAAAAAAGTTCTTTGTTTTGTTCTTGCAACTTTCTCTAAATATGTGATTATGCCAAAATTTTGTTAACTATTATCATCACACACACACACACACACACACACACACAAAATAATACCAAGTGTTTGTGAGGAAAGGGAGCACCTGTCCCACTTTGGAAAATTGTGTGTCTGTTTCTCATAAAGTTAAAGTTACACCTAACTTAGGTGTAACAAACTTTTGCTTCTAGACACATCCACAAAAGGACCTGTGTGTTCTTAGCAGTTTTATTCAACATACCCCCAAACTAGAAAGAACCCAAATGTCCATTAATAAGCAAATGGATAAATTGTGGTTTGTCAATACAATGCGAATACTATTCAGCAATAAATAGGAATGAGCTGCTAACACACAGAACAACATGGATGAATCTCAAAAGTGTTATGTTGCATGAAAGAAGTCAGACACAGGTGAGTTTATACTTATGATTCCATTGATATGAAATTCAAGGACAGTCAAAGCTAAACTACAGTGATTGAAATTAGAATAGAATAGTTGTTGCTTTGGGGGAATGGAGATTGACTGAAAAGCATTGTGGGAAAATTTCTGGGTGCAGAAATATTTTATATCTTTTTTTTTTTTTTTTTTTGACAGAGTCTTTCTCTGTTGCCCTGGCTGGAGTGAAGTGGCGTGATCTAAGCTCACTGCAACCTATGCCTCCCAGGTTCAAGCGATTCTCCTGCCTCAGCCTCCTCAGTAGCTGGGATTACAGGCTCCCGCCACCACACCTAGCTAATTTTCATGTTTTTAGTAGAGATGGGGTTTCACCATGTTGACCAGGCTGGTCTCAAACTCCTGACCTCAAGTGAGCCACCCACCTCGGCCTCCCAAAGTGCTGGGATTACAGGCGTGAACCACCGTGCCTGGCCATGTTTTATATCTTGATTGGGTGGTGGTATATATTTGACAGAACTAATCAAATTGTACATTTAAAATCTATGCATATTGATTTAAACTATATCTCAATTTAAAAAGCTAACTATATCTCAATTTAAAAAGCTAAAAACTTTAAAATGTACTAAATCCTCAGCAGTGGTTATCTCTAGGGAACAGGATTCCCACATTATGTATTTCCGAGGTTTTGAACTATTTCAACCAGTATGTCTTAGTTATTAAAAAGAGCCACACTGAGCATCTAAAAATATAATTACATGAAGATTGTAGGATTTGTCCAAATTGCACTCCAGCAACTAGTTATTTTGGGGAAAACTTAAGTTAGATCTTCTTTTAATATGTACAAAAACTGCTTAGATAAGTCAAAGAGGTAATGTATAAAATCAAGCCATAAATTTTAAATTGTCAAATAATTGAAAACAGGGGTTAACATTTATCTGCTTTCTGAGTTGCAAAGAAACTTTCAACGGTTAAAAGTAATGTTAGGAACTCTAAACAAGTAAATTTTTGCTGCATGAGAATACCCCAATACATAATGAAATGGAAGCAATTAAATGCAACAGGAAGTTGGGGGAATCTACAAAAACATAAGGACATTCAACAGATTTGTAACTAAAGGATGTAAATTCTAGAAAGGAAAAAAGGATGGAAAGAAGGGAGGGAGGAAGGTAGGAAAGAAGGAATGGCAGGAGGGAAAGAAAAAAGACAAGAAGAAAAAGGGAAAGGAGTTAAGGAAGAACAGAGGAGGGAGAACACAGAGGGCTAATCAGCAGGTGAATAAAAAGTAAACCTGAATTTTTACACCCAAATTAAATCTATCAAAGTAGCAAAATTATTGTTAAATGATAGCATTCGATGGCAGCTGTGGCATGGCCAGATGAATGTATGTTCAATACATGGAGGGGTGTAATTGTTAGATTTCTGAAAGCCAATCTAGGGATGTGTAGTGATAATCTTTAATATGATTATATATTTTGAACCAGAAATAACCACATTTTGGAATCCATCTAAAAGAAATAATAAAAACACTGTTTTCAGGATTATTCATAAATCAAAACAAGAAAAATAGTCTAAATGCCAACATTTAGGGACTAATTCTTAAATTATGAGACATCCGTTTGATGGATTATTATTCTACCATTAAATGGTGTTTACAAGGGGTTTTTAATACCACGTTTTTCTTTTTTTAATGCTTTTGTGTGTGTGTGTGTGTGTGCTCACGATAACTTAAGGATAGCAAGGCTGAACTCGTTCAGTTCGGAAATAGAAACTTCCCGGCACAGTTGGCCTCTAAGACACGCTTCAGTTTTGTTCTCCTTCATTGTATTTAAATACTGCCTCCACACCCCCTCTACCCCCACACACATACACACACACACGTGTGTGTGTTTCAGGGGCTGCTCAGGAGGACAGGCGGCTCTGCGCTGCGGCTGTGGTGGGCTCCGTGCACACCGCGCTAGGCTCACAGGGCGGCTGGCAGGTCCAGAGAGCGGCTTGGGAGCAGCTGCTGCGACGGTGGCAGCGGAGATGAAGGTGTCAGCCTGACGCGGGCGGCTCCTGAGAGCTCGCTGGGGCGCCTCAGCGACTCTCACATCTGTTCAGCATCTGGCTGTCACCCCCTCAAGAGAATAACAGATCCCCTTCCCTTCTCCCTTCCAAATGTCCCTCAAGTTCCTCCCAAGGCAAACTCCAGCTGGAAGGGGGCATACTGGGAAGTGTAGTTCCCGTTGCTCTGCATTGCGGAGGAGGGGCGGGAAGGATGCTGAGCGCTGCCTGTCTATCCCAAACAACACGCCAGGTCAAGCTGGAAATCATCCCACCCTACCTGTCAGTCAGCCAGGGAGTCAGAAGGCCACAGGTTGAGTAGGAAAAGGATCTGGATTATAGATAGCAGAGCTTGGACTATACATAGTTTATAAGTAAAATAGTTTTTTTTTAATGTGTATGTCATTCCCAGTATATTTTATTATACGTTTGCAAAACAATACAAGACAGAAGCTGTATTATTTAAAGCAAGTTATACAAATCTTTTAGAAGTTTAGAAAAGAACAGCATTAGAAAGTTTTCACTTGAAACCCTCATATATTGGAGGGAACGTAAAATATGCAGCCACTGTGGAAAACGACTTGGCAGTTCCTCAAAAAGTTAAACCTAGAGTTATCATTATAACCCAGCGATTCTATTCCTAGGTATATCCATTTTCATGTTTACAAAAAGATTGTAAACGTGTTCACACAAAAATCTGTACACTAATGTTCACAGCAGCGTTATGCATAATAGTTCAAACATGGGAACTAACCCGCATATCCACCAACTAATGAATTAACAAACAAAATGTGGTATATCTAGACAATTAAATACTATTTGGCCATGGAAAAATATGAAGTACTGATACATGCAATGACATAGATGACCCTTGAAAGCATTATGCTAAGAGAAAGACACAGAGCCACCTATTTTATTTCATTTATATGAAATGTCAAGAATAGGCAAATCTGCAGAGACAGAAAGATTTGTGGTTGCCTAGGGCTCGGGGTGGGAGGAAACAGGGAGTGGTTGCTAATGGGCTTGGGTTTCTTGTGGGGGCGGGGGGATAAAAATGTTCTCAAATTAGATAGTGATGATGGTTATACAACTCTGTGAACTGAACAACATTTTAAAAATTGTGGTAAAATATACATAATTAAAACTTACCATTAACCATTAAAATATTAACCATTTCAAGTGTACAGTTCAGTGGTGTTAAGTACATTCACATTGTTATGCAAACATCATAACCAGCCACCTGCAGAAGCTTTTCATCTTCCCAAACTGAAACTTTGTGCCCATTAAACAATAACTGCCTATCTCCCTCCACCTGCATCCCCTGGCAACCACCATTCTACTTTCTGTATGAATTTATTATTCTAGGCACCTCATATGAGTGGATTCATACAGTATTTACCCTTTCGTGACTTGCTTATTTCACTTAGCATAATGTCTACAAGGTTCATTCATGTTGTGGCATGTGTTAGAATTTCCTTCCTTTTTAAGGCTGAATAATATTCCATTATACACTTATGCCACACTTCGTTTAGCCATTCATCCATCATGGATACTTGGGTTGCTTTCACCCTTTTTTTTTTTTTTTTTTTGAGATAGAGTCTCGCTCTGTCGCCTAGGCTGGAGTGCAGTGGCGTGATCTCGGCTCTCTGAAAGCTCCGCCTCCCGGGTTCATGCCATTCTCCCGCCTGTCTCCCGAGTAGCTGGGACTACAGGCGCCCACCACCATGCCCGGCTAATTTTTTGTATTTTTAGTAGAGACGGGGTTTCACCGTGTTAGCCAGGATGGTCTTGATCTCCTGGGCTTTCACCTTTTGACTATTGTGAATAATGCTGCTATGAACATCGATGTACAAATATCTGTTCAAGTCTTTGCTTTCAGTTCTTTTGGATATGTACCCAGAAGTGGCATTGCTGGATCATATGGTGATTTTATTTTTAATGTTTTAGGGAACTGCCACACTGTTTTCCATAGCGTGTATACCATTTTACTTTCCCACCAACGGTGCACAAGGGTTCCAATTTCTCCACATCCTCATCAACACTAATTTTCTAGTGCTGTTGTTTATAATAGCCATCCTAATGAGTATAAAATGATATCTCATTGCAGTTTTGATTTGCATTTTGAATTGTACATGTTAGGATGAATTTTATATGTGAATTATATCACAATGAAAAAATGTTCATTGAGAGACCCAAGTAGCACCAAGCACACCTTGTGCCCAGATCTTGGCTTCTAAATAGCTTTCTTCACTAAAGTGGGCCCAATATGGGGCAGAGGAAGTACAAGGTGAGCCTGGGATATTTCACTGTACAAGAAAGCAAGGAAGTGCTCAAAGAATGGCAAGCATATCTAAATGACACTGGTCAAATTTGGGAAAATTTGAGCATCAAAATGAATAATGACCATAATTATTTGTAAATACCGCAAGTAACAATTCATGAGGCCGGGCGCGGTGGCTCACGCCTGTAATCCCAGCACTTTGGGAGGCCGAGGCGGGCGGATCACGAGGTCAGGAGATCGAGACCATCTTGGCTAACACGGTGAAACCCCGTCTCTACTAAAAATACAAAAAATTAGCCGGGCGCAGTGGCTGGCGCCTGTAGTCCCAGCTAGTCGGGAGGCTGAGGCAGGAGAATGGCATGAACCCGGGAGGTGGAGCTTGCAGTGAGCCAAGACAGCGCCACTGCACTCCGGCCTGGGCGAAAGAGCAAGACTCCGTCTCAAAAAACAAAAAAACAAAAACAAAAAACGAAACAAAACAAAAAACAATTCATGAATTCATGGTAATAGAGAGAAAAAGGCAATTCTTTATGGAAAAGTGCTAGTAGCTAATAGATGTAAAAGGAATGATAGAATTTTAAAGTCACCATTTTACAACTTCTAATGAAATAATTTTGGTTCCAGCTTGGTTTGGATGGCAATCCCATCCCAGTTGCTGGGATTGGCAATGGATGTTACAGCCATTAGGTGAACAATCACTAGGGAACCAAATATTCACATGATTATTTGAATCATGCAGATTATTCGTTAACTGCAAATGGAAACATACATTTGCAATGAAGAAATCTGGCAATTACCACCTTAAGCAAGTAATCAAACTCAACATCATGAATCATAGAAAAACTTGATATGTATGCTTCCTAACATGATGTAATATTAAGCATACAACATCACCTACAAAGCATTTTTACTAAAATGTGTGGCCTGAGTGTAAGCAAGCTCCTCTAGACTGGGTCTCTACCTTTCAGGAATTCAGGGAATAGTGGGACAATTTAAGGAATACCATGCAGAATATTTAACAAGGCAATTGACCTGAAATCTTCAAAAAGCCAATATCATGAAAAGAAGCAGTAGCAGTAGCAAGGGGACTGCTGTAGATGAAAAACACTTGAGGGACCTAATTAAACAATTGCAACAACAAAACACACCTGTTCAGTGAGGGCCTACTGCTAGCTGTACTCAGATTTTATAAATGAATGCAAAAATGATGCAGGCATATTAATTTATCATGTATTAGCGATAATCTAAAATATTTATTATTAAAACATTTTAATAAATGGAAATTTTTATTGCAATTTTCTTTCATATTCCCCCCCATGGGAAAAGAAACCATAATCATATAAATGGCTATCCTTGAAAGCAGATAATATAACATGTGCTCCAAGATATTTGTATGATTTATCACTAAATCACAGATTCAGCCTGGAAGAAAATAGAAATGTATGGAACAATTTTTTATTTAATTGGGCATGAGAAACCTTTCTACCTGTTAATGTCATTAATTGCAACATGGGCATCTCCATAACATAATATTTCTAGACATAATGTGCTTTTTTTTTTTTTTTTGAGACATAGTCTCAGTCACCCAGACTGGAGTGCAGTGGCGCAATCTCAGCTCACTGCAACCTCTGCTTCCTGGGTTCAAGCAATTCTCCTGCCTCAGCCTCCCGAGTAGCTGGGATTACAGGCATGCACCACCACAACCGGCTAATTTTTGTATTTTTAGTAGAGATGGGGTTTCGCCATGTTGGCCAGGCTGGTCTCGAACTCCTGACCTCAAGTGATCCACTTGCCTCGGCCTCCCAAAGTGCTGGGATTACAGGTGTGAGCTACCACGCCCAGCTCATAATGTGCTTTTAAAATATCACTGTCCAACAGAAATATAATGTGAGCCACAAATGTCAGCCCATATATAATTTTACGTTTTCTAGTAGTCACATTAAAACAAGTAAAAAGAAAATAGGTAAAATTAATTTTAATATTTATATTTTACTCAATATATCCAAAATACTATCATTTCAATAACTAATCAGTATAAAATGATTAAAGAGATATTTTATATTCTTTTATTGTACTAAGTCTTTGAAATCCAGTGTATATATTACGCTTTCAGCAAATCTCAATTGGGACTGGCCACATTTCAAGTACTCAGTAGTGGCTTACATGTGGGACAGTTCCAGTCTGAAATAAAAATACTGGGCCTAATAGAAGTGGCTTTAGGTGTTGCAGGTGAGCAGTATTAAGTACAACATTTTCAAAGGTGAACTTTCCAAATACGTACTTTTGATTTGCATTTGTTCTGGAATATTTTCAAGAATGGAAAAATAAGCTGAAAAATTCTATTTACCTAGCAAGCAACTAATATTTTTGCATTTAGGATAAGAGAGTGGAGATAACAGTGAAAAGAAAAGAGAACCTTCAAGCTTTGTATGTATATGTCAGAATCATGAAACACTGAATTACCTTATAATACAGTTTGCCACTAGGGTCTGAATGCTAGGGACATAAAAGTTCCAAATCCTGTCTATCCTTCCTTCAAACCAGACTTTGCATTTTCCCGTTAGGTTCCCACTGCCCAGACCTTCTTAACCTAAACTCTTTGCCAGTTTTGAATGTAGGCTTCCAAATAGACATGATCTGTGTGGACGCATGGGAGGAGAGGGGAGTGAAGAGTCTGGACCCCCACAAACCAGTCTTGGCTCTGCCAATAACTGAGGAGGATATCCAGGGAAATGCCTTTCACCCCCTGGGCCCGGTTTCCTTATCTATGAGACAAAGAGATCCAACCAGGATAATCCTACAGATTCTTCTAGATCTTTATTATTTCATTTTCATGAACACTTTTAATATACGTATGTTACATATAGTCATTCTCACCCAACCACCTGGGTTGGTAAAGAAGGCTTCTCTCTGTTGTCTCCGCTTCTGAAGTTGCCCCAGCTCTGCCTCACAGATACCACCAGATTTGTCCTTCTTTTCCATGCCCCTGCCTCGAAGACCAGGTGTAGCCCCAGCCACCTCATTGTGTCCCAGCCATCCTGAATGGAATGTTTCTATTATCTGGACTAACCTCATCTTTCCACCTGGAATGCCATCTACCTCCCCGCAGCAACCCAGGCTCATGCAATTTCCCTCAGCTAAGACATTCTCCCCAAACTCCACCTGGCTACTTAAGTCCTCTTTCCCTGCCTAGTGTACATTTCATTGCCTTCAAGGCGCCTCTGCTGTCCTGACTGTTGGCAGGCTGCTCTCATCTTCCTCTGCCCATGTTGGGGTCACTTGTGGTTCACTGCCATTCACGTCTCCTGATTGTTCCCATGTGTATCTTATCTCGCTTGCGAGCCTGCAGGGACAGCTTACTGATTCCTACAGATTCGTGCCTCTGTACTCTCCTCAGCCTCACACTGGTGCTGAGCTCACAATAGGCACTCAGCAGATACTTACAGACCTTTCCAAGGCTTCCCCAGAGTTTAGGGAGGAGATGTCTAGAATGCCAAAAGACAAACATAATACTTGCACTTGAAAAAGTGTGTATGGGGCCCACTGCTACTTTGCCTGGAGAAAATATCAGGTTGTGGAAGACATTGGCCATTTGTGGTAGATTAATTGCAAAAATATTCTAGAGTCTTCACCCTGTCCTATAGCCATATCTGTTGCAATGTGGCTTTGCAGGTCCTCCTATTGGGAGGTGGAGTCCACTTCCCCAGCCTCGAATCTGGGCTGGCCACGTGACCTGCTTTGGCCATTACAATGAGACAGAAGAGAAAAAGTGCCAGTTATGAATGTAGGCTTCCAAATAGACATGATCCGTGTGGACACATGGGAGGAGAGGGGAGTGAAGAGTCTGGACCCCCACAAACCAGTCTTGACTCTGCCAATAACCGAGGAGGATACCCAGGGAAATGCCTTTCGCCCCCTGGGCCTGGTTTCCTTATCTATGAGACAAAGAGATCCAACCAGGATAATCCTACAGATTCTTCTAGATCTTTATTATTTCATGTTCATGAACACTTTTAATATATGTATGTTACATACAGCCATTCTCACCCAACTACACTAATGAATGAAATTAATTGCCAGCTATTGTGGAAAAATATTCTCTATGTGGAAAGTATTCTGTATGTAAAAGTGACACTCCAGCTGTTGTGTTCACATAGTTTTAGTAATCACTAACCACATCTTAAACCATCTTTGAAAATAGTCACTAAAAGAGGAAATACTATTTGCCAGGTGCTTTCATGCACCATTGTCTCATTTAATTCTCGCAACTCTGTAAGTTGGATTTTTCTTTTTTTGAGACAGAGTCTCACTCTGTCGCCCAGGCTGGAGTGCAGTGGTGTGATCTCAGCTCACAGCAGCCTCCGCCTCCTGGGCTCAAGCCATCCTCCCACCTTAGCCTCCCAAGTAAGTAGCTGGGACTACAGGCATGCACCACACTCCTGGCTAATTTTTATATATTTAGTAGAGAGGGGGTTTCGCTATATTTCCCAGGCTGGTCTCCAACTCCTGGGCTCAAGCAATCCACCCACCTTGACCTCCCAAAGTGCTGGGATTACAGGTATAACCCACCATGCCCTGCCTGTAAGGTGGATATTATTAATATTATAATTTATCTTAACTTTTGGGGAAACAAACTCACACACATTAAACAACCTCTGTGAGGTCACACAATTAGTGAATGGTAGGTGGGGCTGGGATGTAGACCCTGGTCCTACCCAGAATGCATACCCTCCCCACTGGGCCACAGGGCCCTGCAACAGTTGGGATATCTCACAGTGACACATGTCTGTTAAATTAGTTACCTACATGCATTCTAGTGTGAAGACAACCCAGTGATACACCTTTAAAGCTAGAAATTTTTTTATACCTTAATTATTTTCCTCCAAACTTTAGGCCTAGGGGCAAGTCCATAATCAGGGTTTTCTTCTAACTCTTGTTTCTTTGGAATAATTCTCCCAGGTACGGTCTGTCATGGTCAGGGATGCACATTTCAGAGAATCACATGTGAATGTTGTATCCAAATGAGATGATATCTGACTTCATAAGGTACACTGATGAGTGGAAGAGAAAGATGTTCTTATAACTTTAAACTTTATTGGACATCAGTGCTGATAGTGTAGTGTAAATTAATACTCTAATAATTCTATGATTATCTTAGAGTAAATAATAAAATAAAAATGTTGTACCTGTTTTGTATTTTAAAGAAGGTCACATTCATTACATGTAAAAATTTTAAATACGCTCCAATTTTTGTAACCTTTGCTTAAAGTTTCTTTGTTTTATAATATAGACTTGATAAAAGGAAGAAATGGGCTTCTACTAAGAGAAACAGTTTCTGTTCATATCCGAGTCATTCAAGGTACACATAACCCTATAAAGATGGCTGGTTTCATGTTAGCCCCTTTTAGAGAGGAACAAAATATACCTAATTTCTTCTAGCACCAAAATAGACAATTATTCTAGAAGGATGGTTGTCTACATACACTCTAATCCTACTCGGGAAACCAGGCAGTGAAACTATTGACTTCCCAACTCAAAGAAACTTTCAGCAAAAAACACAAAAACAAAACTCAAATGTAGATTTCTGCTTCTAGGTGTGACAGAGTAGTTGGTACCGTATTTTCTCTCCTACTGAGAACCACTATGAAAACTAGATTTAAAAAGCTATTTTATGAAAGCTGTTTGAAAGCACTAGAGAAGAAGCGGGATAGCTAGGACTTGAAGGACCAATATCCTGAAGCAAAGAGAAGTGAATTGAGTTGTTTTCTAAATGCATTCTCAGTAGCTTTTCCCCTTGGGGTGTTTGCAAATTCACAGTTCTGGCCGTGGAAGCTGAAGAGAAAGCAGCAGCCCAGAACCTTCAGCAAGCTTACTAGGCCGGGGAGACAAAAATTGCAGTTCAGTGCTACCTAGACAGCTAGGATTTGAGGGGTCAAGATCCCAGAATAAAGGAAACTACAAAGAAGTGAGCCTGAAATTCTATTTATAATCTCCTTTTAAGGCATTTGCTGACAACAAAGTTGAGCTTATAAGATTCCAAAATAAAATAAAATAAAATAAACATGAAGAGAAAGGTGCAAAGGGGCTAAAAAGCTAAGCAGCGATTTTGGCAGTTTCATATTTATGAGGAGACAAATATTGAAGTTCAGAATTCATCATGGATGAAAGACCCTCGTAAAACCCAGGCTCTTCACTTGAGCCCCCTGAACAGGTGATGCCTTAGGCAAACTGGATGTAGAGCAGCATCGGCGGAACAAGATGATCTGCTTTAATCTCTCTGTCTGATAGTGTGAGGAGGGTGTCCATGCGGGGGCGGTTTGGGGTGTCAGAGCTGGAACAACATGAAGACAGCTGCCCAGCACAGGGTGGGAAGGTGTCCATGCAGCAAGGGGAGGGTGAGAACCAGACCAGAGCCAGGTGAGAAGCACATTCACAAGGGGGAGCCCATCTGGGCGTGGGGATCCCAAGCAGGGTGAAGAGGATACCCAGGGTGAGGGGCAAGAGCTGTCACGGGTGTCAGAGCCTGAGCCAGGTGAGGACCGGCATTCACATGGGAGCTGGGGAGGCCTTGGGTGGGGTTTCAGAGCCTCAGCAGGGGAAAGGAGGGCCTCCATGTCGAAGGCCAGCCCAGCACTGGGTGTTGGAGCCCGAGCAGAGTGAGGAGGGTGTTCATACAGGAGGCTGGTCTGAGGGGAGGAGTTGAACCTGGACATGAGTTTTGCATGAGGGAGGAGTGGGTGGCAGTGATGTCAAACTGGTTCCATACTGAATAGCTAGACATATTAAGGATGATTGGAGCCAGGTTTCTCACTGTCAGAGAAGAGAGCACAAACCTGGAAAGGGATTAAACTAGAATGAGCCCTGAGATGCTGGACTGGAACTCAAGGTATTGGTGTAAGCTAATAGTTCTCAATTTACATAGATAGAGATAGAAATAAATATAGATAGAAATATATGTATGTGTGTATGCATATATATACACACCATATACACATATATGCATACATACATATTTTGTGTGTACACACATAATACATATGCACATAATTGTGTTATATAGACACTTGCCCTGTCTACTGAAAGGGCCTGGGAGAAGGAGCCCCCCAACAGTGAAGAGTCCAAGGGAAGCCTGGGACATACTGTTGTGCCTGAAAGCCAGAAAGTGCTAAAGAATGATGAGGATATGTGAAAAGGACAGAGAAACCAGCTTGAAAGGACTCGTACTAGCCAAATCAGGGACAATTTAAGCATCAAAATACATAGTGAATAGTAATAGATTATGACCATTGAATTAAATAGGATGGATGAGTATGGACCATGAGTCCATACTGATATAAATAGGTAAACAAATAGAAAGTTTCACGAGGAGCAAGACATTTACGTACTCTAAAATGATTTCTCCATAAATATTTATTAATTGTGAGGGACAATAGAGTGGCTTTAGCTACATATTGCGTGATTCTACTTACATTCTTTAGCTACACACTGTATGATTCCATTTATATGACCTTATCCTCTAAAGCACAAAGACATTATGGAAAAGGCAAAACTGTAGGGATGGAGAACAGATCAGTGGTTGTTTGGTGTAAGGGGTTGGGGGAGGGCTTTACTACAAAGGAGCAGCATGAAAAACATTTTCTAGAGTGATGGAACTGTTCTATATCTTGACTACAATGGTGGTTACATTGTTATATATATTTGTCAAAACTCATAGAACTATGCGCCAAGTGATTTTTGCTGTGTGTAACTTTTTTTAAACCAAAAGGAGCAACCTTATAGTGGAAAAGCCTGGGAGACAACACTTTAATCAAACAATCAAAGTGAACATTGTCAGCGATGAGACAAATTGAAACCTGAAAACTAAGAGGATGTAGCAAGAAAAACCAGCACCCACTTTTGTGATATTCCTGACAAAAATGCATAACCTGAATCTATGAGGAATCACCAGAGAAACCCAGATGAATTGGGATTCTACAAAATACCTGCCCTGTAATCTTTAAAAGTGTCAAAGCCATGAAAGTTAAAAAAAAAAAAGGCTTTGTAATTTTTGTATACATATCCTGTACATATTTTGTTAGACTTACATCTATATATTTCTTTTTTTGAGTGATCGAAAATGCTATTGTGTTTTAAATTTTGGTTTTCACATGTTTGTTGCTAGTATATATGAGTGATTTTTGTGTGTTGGCCCAAAGCTTTCCTAATTCATTTATTAATTCTAAGACGTTAGCTTTTTTTTTTTTTTTTTGAGACTCCTTGGTATTTTCCATATAGACAATCATATAATTTGCTAATAGAGACAGTTTTATTTCTACCTTTCCAATCTGTATGCTTTTTATCTCATTTTCTTACCTTATTGGTCTGGCTAGGATTACCAGTATTGTTGAATAACAGTGATGAGAGGGGACATCTTTGTTTGATTCTGATCTTAAGATAAAAGCATTCAGTCTTTCACCATTTAATACAATGGTATCTGTAGGTTTTTTGTAGGTCCTCTTTATTAAGTTGAGAAAATTCCCCTTTGTTGTTAGTTTGGTAAGAGTTTTGGGGTTTTGTTGTTGTTGTTTAGTTGGTTTTTATCATGAATGGGTGTTGAGTTTTGTCAAATGCTTTTTTTCAATATGTCAAGGCTGATGACTGTGTGACTTTTCTTCTTTGTCTTCTTAATATGGTGGATTATACAGATTGATTTTTGAATATTAAATCAGCCTTACATCCTTGGAATAAAACACTCCTGGTTGTGTTTATTATTTGTTTATATATTGCTAGATTCAATTTGCCAACATTTTGTTGAAGATTTTCCTTCTATGTTCATAAGACATATTGGTCTGTTTTACTTTTTCTGTGCTTTCTTTGACTGATTTTGGTATTAAGATTATAATGGCCTCATAAAAATGAGTTGGGAAGCGTTTCTTCTTCTATTTTCTAAAAAAGATTGTATAGGATTGGCGTTAATTCTTTTTTAAACATTTAGTAGGTTCAGCATAAAATGATTTAGCATCATTTCTCTCTTGCTGCTCATCCATTCTCATCCACTGAAACCATCTGGGCCTGGAGATTTATTGTTCAGACTTAAAAAAAATATGAATTCAATCTCTTTAATGGTTATAGGCATCTTTAAATTACCTGTTTCATATTGGATTAATTTTAGTAGTGGTCTTTTTAAATGAATTTAATTAATGGCTTCACTAACAATTTACCTAAATTATTGAATCTATGCGTGTAGAATTGTTCATAATATTCCTTTATTATCCTTTCAGTGTCTACAGAATCTGTAGTTTTATTCCTGATATTAGTAATTTGTCTTTGCTCATTTTTTCTTTGTCAGTCTACTAAATGTTTGTCAATCTATTGATCTTTTCAAAGAACTGACTTTTGTTTCGCTGATTTTCTCTGATGTTTTTCTGCTCTTGTCTTTATTCTCTCATTCCTTCTGCTCATGTTGCATTTATTTTTCTCTTCCTTTTCTAGTTTCTTAAGAGCTTAGATTATTGATTTGAAAGCATTTCTTTTTCTATTATAAGCATTTAGTTCTATACATTTGCCTCTTAGCACTGCTTAAGCTGCATCCCACACATTTTAATATGCTTTATTTTTATGTTCAATGCATTTAAAAAATTGCCCTTAAGACTTTCTCCTTGACCTATGTATTATTTTAAAGTGTGTTATTTAATGTCAGGTGTTTGGAAAATTTTCTCTTATCTTTCTATTTTTGATTAGTTTGATTCCACTGTGGTTAACAACACACTCTGTATGATTTCACTTTTTAAAAAAATTGTTGAGGTTTGTTTTTTTGTTTGTTTGTTTTTTGAGACGGAGTTTCACTCGTCCCCCAGGCTGGAGTGCAATGGTGCAATCTTGGCTCACTGCAGCCTCTGCCTCCTGGGTTCAAACTGTTCTCCTGCCTCAGCCTCCCGAGTAATCGGGATTACAGGCACGCCACCATGCCTGGGTAATTTTTGTATTTTTAGTAGAGACAGAGTTTCCCCATGTTGGCCAGGCTGGTCTTGAACTCCTGACCTTAAGTGATCCACCTGCCTCAGCCTCCCAAACTGCTGGAATTACAGGCATGAGCCACCACACCCAACCGTGAGGTTTGTTTTATGACCCAGAGTGTAGCATGTCTTAGTGAATGTTCCAAGAGCTTGTTAGAATGTGTATTTGGCTGTTGTGACTGGAATGTTGTATAAACATTAATTAGACCCTGTTGATTGATGTTGTTTAGTTCTGGATTCTTGCTGTTTCTGTTCATAGTTCTCTCAATTGTTAAGAATGGGGTATTGATGTCTTTTAGTATAATTGTAGTTTATCTCTCCTTTTAGTTTGGCCAATTTTTGCTTTGTGTGTTTTGAAGTTCCATTTTCTTGGGCATAAATATTTAGGATTGCTATGTCTTCTTGGTGGATAGACTCCTTTATCACTGGGTAATGCCCTCTTTTCTTCCGGTAAAATTCTTTATTCTTAAATCTACTTGATTTGATGTTAACATTGCCACTCCTGCTTTGATTGATATTTATGTGGTATATCTTTTTCATGCATTTACTTTTAATTTACCTATATCATTACTTTTATAAATAGCATATAGTTGAGTCATGCTTTTAAAAAATCCATTCTGCCAATTTTTTATTTTAATTGGTGTATTTAGATCATTTACACTTAATGAAACTATTGATATATTAGGGCTCAAGACTACCATTTTATTTTTTTGTTTGCTTTCTGTTTATTCCTTCTGTTTTTCTGTTTCTCTTTTTTGCTTTTCCTGTCTTCTTGTATGTTGCTTGAAAATTTTTGGTCTATTTGATTTATCTATAGTGTTTTTGAAGGTATCTGTTTCATAGGTTTTTCAGTGGTTACTCTAGGTATTGTATTATTCACTTATAACTTAACACTGTTCACTGGTATCAACATTTTACTACTTTAAGTGTAAAAACCTATAGGTTCCTTTACCTCCTCCTTATAATTCTCTTAAATATTTACTCACATACTTTGAGAACCATATCACACAGTATTATAATTTTTGCTTTGACCATCAAATATAATTTAGAAAACCCAACAGGATAGTTTATATTTACATATTCTATTCTTTTTCTCATCCTGTCTTCATTTCTTATGTTTCACGTTTCCTTCTTTTGCCATTTCCTCTTTGCTTGAAGACTTTTCTTTAGATATTCTTTTAGTGTAGGTCTGCCAGTATCAAATTCTGTTACCTTTCCTTTATCTGAGAATGTCTTGACTTCCCCTTCCTTATTGAAGGATATTTTTGATGGGTATAAAATTCTGAGTTGACAGTTTTTTTTTTTTTTTTTTTTTTGAGACTGAGTCTCTCTCTGTTGCCCAGGCTGGAGTGCAGTGGCGTGATCTCAGCTCACTACAACTTCCACCTCCTGGGTTCAAGCGATTCTCCTGCCTCAGCCTCCTGAGTAGCTGGGATTACCAGCATCCGCCACCACGCCCGAGTAATGTTTGTATTTTTAGTAGAGACAGGGTTTCACCATGCTGGCCAGGATGGTCTTGATCTCCTGACTTTGTGATCTGCCTGCCTCAGCCTCCCAAAGTGCTGGGATTACAGGCATGAGCTACCACGCCCAGCCCTCTCTCATTGCTTTTGAGATTTTTCTTTGTCTTTAGTTTTCAGAAGTTTGAGCATGATGTGTCTTGGTGTGAATTTCTCTGGGCTTATTCTATTTGGGATCTTGCTTGACTTCCTGAATCTGTAGGTTTATATATTTTGCCAAATTTGAGAACTTTGCAGCCATTGTGTTTAAAATATTTTTTCTGCTCCATCTTTCTTTTTCCTCTCCTTTTGGTTCTTAATAAGGTGACATTTAATATTTTATTTTCCTGCTATAGGTCCCTGAGTCTCTGTTCATTAAACCTGTTGATTGGGTTTAATCATTTTTGTCCTTCTAGCTTTAGGTTCACTGAGTCTTTTCTTCTGTCATCTCCATTTTATTAAGCCATCCACTGAGTTTTAAGAAATTCAAGTTATTGCATTTTTTAATTCTAAAATTTTCATTTAGTCCTTTTTTATATTTCATATTTCTTTGAATTTTTGTTAAACAACTTAAAATATTTCATCCCAGAATAGTTCAATATATATCTGTATCAATCAGCTTTTACTAAGTTACACTGCTATAAAAAAATAACCTCTAGACCTCAGCAGCTTTCGGGAAAAAAAGATTTACTTTCCTTCACATTACATGTAAGCTGCTGGTCATACTCCAGCCTTTGGATGGGCTATGGGTCGGCTCTACTTGTCTTTTCATCCTGGGACACAGGCTGAAGGAGCAACCTCTATCTGGGTCATACCATTCTCATGGAAGAAGGAAAAGAATAAGAGAGCAGACAGAAACTTGCAGTCCCACTTCCAGTTTCTGCCAGAACCAGCAAACTGTCACCTTTGCTTACATTTTACCCATCAAAGACCAGCATGATGTCAACGGAGTAAAGAAATAGACTCCTTCTATAAGAAAGCTACAAATCACGGGGCAAGAGAAGTGGGGACGGAAGGATATATAATCCTCACCCAGGGAAGAGGGATTACATAATTGAGAATAATAATAGATTCCTACAGCATTTGCAAATAGTAAGTACATTTTCCTATGTAATCACAACACATTGTCACCTCTAACAAAATTAACAATAATTATTTTTCTTTTCTTTGTTTTTCTTTTTCTTTTTTTTTTTTGAGACTAGTTCTTGCGTTGTCACCCAGGCTGCAGTATAGTGGCATGATCATAGCTCACTGCAGCCTCAAACTCCTGGGCTCAAGCAATCCACCAACCTCAGCCTCCTGGGTAGCTGGGACTACAGGTGCATGCCACCATGCCTGGCTAATTTCTTTATTTTTACTAGAGATGGGGACTCACTATTTTGCCCAGGCTTGTCTCAAACTCTTGGGCTTAAGTGGTCTTCCCATTTCAGCTCCCAAAGTGTTGGGATTACATGCATGAGCCACCACAACAGGCCAATAACAATTCTTTAATATCATCTAATACCTAGTCTGTATCCAAATTTTCCAATTGTCTCCAAAATATACTTAAAATTTACTTTATTGAAACCAGGATATAACCAAGGACCAATGTAACATGGTTACATGTTTTAAAGGGAGTGCAGTGGCACAATCTCGGCTCACTGCAACCTCTTCAAGTGATTCTCCTGCCTTGGCCTCCTGTGTAGCTGGGATTACAGACATGTGCCACCACGCCCGGCTAATTTTTTGTATTTTTAGTAGGAATGGAGTTCCATTATGTTGCCCAGGCTGGTCTCAAACTCCTGGCCTCAAGTGATCTGCCAGCCTCAGCCTCCCACAGTGCTGGCATTACAGGCATGAGCCACCATAGCTGGCCGAGAGTTGTTGTTTAAATTAAACCATACTAGGAGGCATGTGATGTCTTGTTGTCTTACCATGATGGATGACAAGATTGATCATTAAGTTAAGGTTTTTGACAACCTAATTCCTCCAAGGTAAAGGTGATTTTTTTCCTCTTTTAATCCTCAAATGATGTGTTGTGTGAGACTTGTGAACTATGTGAATATTCAGTTTCTAACCAACTTTTCATTCAAAGGCTTTAGCATCCACAGATAAGCCTATCTGAATTAATTATTTTTTCAGTTGTAATAAAATTATAACTTTCTATCATTATTTTTACATTTGTTAGCTGTCAAACAATATGCCCTTTCTGTGTAAAGAAGGGCTTTCCTCATCAATATATACAGTGTCATTTATGAGAGAGATATTAAAAATAAAACTCTTAGGATTCTATACATTGAGTTTTTAATCTTTTTAAACATTAATATTATATCATAAGTACTTTTCTATATATTTATTTTGAAAATATTTTGATGGCTATGCAAAATGTATTATGGTGATGATGATGATGAGTATAAATCTAACAAAAATGTATGGAATTTATATGCTGAGCATTACAAAATAGTTTCTCATGTTTTCTTGACTTTCACATCTCTGACTCTTTAAAAAAATTACAGGGCAAGTATTTTGCAGAATGTCAGTCAATTTGGTTTTGTGGTTAGATTCAGGTTATTCATCTAGAATTTCTAGAATTCTGGAATGTCTACTTGGGTTTTAAAAATGTTTTCCCATTTTTCTATTGAGATTCCCTATTTAAGATTCCCTATTTATACCTGAGCCAGGCATGGTGGCTTATATCTGTAAACCCAGCTACTCAGGAGGCTGGAGCAAGAGAATTGCTTGCACCCAGGAGTTTGAGGCTGCAGTGAGCTATGATCATGACACTGCACTCCAGCCTGGGTGACAGAGTGAGACCCTGTCTCTAAAAACAGGAAGTTAAAAGAATATATTAATATTTGTTTTAAGGCCTTTCTCAGCTAATTTCAACATCTGAGTTATTCGTAAGTCTGCTTCTACTGATCTCTTGATTACAGGTCACACTTTTTGCTTCTATGCATGTCTAGTAATTTTTAAAATTATGTATTGGTTGTTTTTGTTTTTTTTTTTCTTGAGATAGAGTCTTGCTCTGTCGCGCAGGCTGGAGTGCAGTGGCACGATCTCAGCTCACTGCCAGCTCCACCTCCCGGGTTCACACCATTCTCCTGCCTCAGCCTCCCAAGTAGCTGGGACTACAGGCGCCCACCACCATACCCGGCTAATTTTTCTGTGTGTGTGTTTTTAGTAGAGATGGGGTTTCACCGTGTTACCCAGGATGGTCTCAATCTCCTGACCTTGTGATCCGCCTGCCTTGGCCTCCCAAAGTGCTGGGATTACAGGCTTGAGCCACTGTGCCCAGCCGATTGGTTAGAATAATCTGTTGTGGAAACTCTGGGTTATGGTATCTTCCTCCAAAGAGCATTACATTTTGTTATGGCAGTGATTAAATTGCTGGCAAATCAACTTGATCCTGTGGGGCTTAGTTTTAGGCTTTGTCAGGGTAGATATATTCATTTTGCCCTTGGTTCCAGGATGTGATCTTTATCCCTAAGGTGTGGTAAGGTGCGGTCCTTTTGACATTTCAATGGAAAGCCCAACATATTTATCCAATTCCTTTATTTTTAAATTTTATTTTAAATTTAAATTTAAATTTATTTATTTTTGAGATGGAGTCTTGCTCTGTTATCTAGGCTGGAGTGCAGTGGCATGATCTCAGCTCACTGCAACCCCTGCCTCCCAGGTTCAAGCGATTCTCTTGCCTCAGCCTCCCGAGTAGCTGGAATTACAGGTGTGCATCACTATGCCCAGCTAATTTTTGTATTTTTAGTAGAATTGGGGTTTCACCATATTGGCCAGGCTCGTCTCGAACTCCTGACCTCAAGTGATCCTCCTGTCTCGGCCTCCAAAAGTGCTAGGATTACAGGCATGAGCCACCGCACTCAGCCTAATTCCAATATTTTCGTTTGATTTAAATGCCAAATTTTATCTCCTAGACAGCTGCTAAAATCTCATCTCAGTTCTTTAGCCTCCTTCTTTTTCCTAGGTTTCTTGGAGTCTTGTCCTGTGGATACACAATTTACGAATCAGTCAAGGATTTGAGGAAAACTTATGTGAACATTATGAATGTTTCCTTTGTGGCTTTCTCCTTTCTAGGATTCTCGCCCTCAATTTCCAATGCCTCTGGATCATTTCTCAAACTCTGATTTCTGTCTGTCTCACTAGCCTACTAAAGGTGCCACTCTCTGCTTCAGCTCAATTTCTCCAGACACTGCAGTAGGGGACAAGCTGATTTAAACGTGGATCTCACCCAGTGAGCTTTCCTTCTTCAAGAATAATATTCATTCTCATCTCTTCCTAACTTCAGCTGCCCTCCAGTGCCTTCACACAGTTGTCTTTTTATGTTTTGTTCAGAATTTGTCATTGTTACTGGTAGAAGAATTAGTTCAATACAGGCTACTCCTTTAAAACATGAACTGGAACTGGATAAATGTTTTGAGTCAAGACACTTGAAATTAAGTCTAAAGATGAAGAAGTAAATTAAACAAGCACTATTAATATTTATGTGCTAATGAATTTGTTTCTGCTTGGTTCTTTAGATATTGGTAATGTTTAATAGCATTTAGCATACTAGATTTGAGATTCTAACTTACAATGTGTAAATGAGTTTGGTTTAAACTTGTTATTAATGTTTAAATCTCACTTATTTTATAAACAATAGAGGAATAATTAAAGGCATTTAAGACTCATCAATTTATATTTAACTTATTAAATTTGAAGTATTACTTAAAGACACTGGAAGGATCTCTTTGTTAATGAGATAATTGAAATGCATAAAAAAGAAATTTATTATATTAAATTTTAAAATTCAGTTTGAAATAAAGCATTTAATTAAATTTGTAAATGGGACCACAATTAATCCAAGCTCCTTATAAGCAATTATTAAATTTCTCTAGATGTATAAGAATAAGAGCATGATTAATATTTTAAATTGAACTGCAGTTTTTGCATTTGTAGCTTTAATTAACTGAATAATTAATTTTAAACCAACATTCTAAATGAGTATTTATTGACATAGATTAAGTGCATGGGTTTGGAGTCTCTAAGACTTGGTTAAAATTGCTCCAGATCGCAATTTACTTAACATCTGTCATCCTCAATTTTTTAGCTGTAAAATGGGAGTAATGATAACTCCCTGAAATTGTATGTCTCAATAATTAATAACTCTAATAATGGTGATAACAATGATTAATGATAGCATATTTTTAAGGAGAGTTATTGAACATTGTGTATGGTATGATTCCATTTTTTGGTCAAAAAAAAAAAAAGATATGCAAGCATAGGTGTAAAAAAGTCTCCGGGAGTCTATCTAGGTGACTTTAAAAATTTTTCCATGTAATTCTCATTTCTAATTTTCTAACAGTGTATATCTATTATATCTATTTGCACTCACAAGTAGATATAATAGATGTACATCTATTATATCTATGCTAATAGATGTATGTATTCACGTATAAAAATTTTAGTTGTAGTTAATTATTTTGTGGGGTGGGATTATGAATAATTTTTACTATATGTTCTTTAATTTTATTAATTTTCTTTGTTGGACAGATATGTAAGTAGAACAAACATACACCTGAACGTTTTATTTATTTATTTATTTATTTATTTATTTATTTTGAGACAGTCTTACTCTGTTACCCAGGCTGGAGTGCAGTGGTGTGATCTCTGCTCACCACAACCTCCGCCTCCCCGGTTCAAGCGATTCTCCTGCCTCAGCCTCCCGAGTAGCTGGGAATACAGACGTGTGCCACCACGCTCAGCTATTTTTGTATTTTTAGTAGAGAAGGGGTTTCACCATGTTGTCCAGGCTGTCTTGAACTCCTGAGCTCAAGTGATTTGCCCACCTCAGCCTCCCAAACTGCTGGGATTACAGGTGTGAGCCACCGTGCCCGGCCCACCTGAGCATTTTAAAGTCATGAAAGGGACTTTATTTATTTATTTTTTTAATTTTAATCCCACGTGAAGACCCTACTGCCAGGGTTGAGCGAGAAGGAAAGAAGTCATGCTCAGTATCGTCCATCATCACAGCCATCAGGTGGTTCGGAATCCTTGCGTGGTGGTGCTCAGTTGCAGCACCTTCACTGAATAAAGAACGCCCTGGTACTTGCCTTGAGGCTGGGTACAGACTGACTCCCTGTATCTGCTTCCTTCCTGACAGCCAATGCGCTCTTGCTTCACACTGTAAAGGAGGTGTATGTCTGGAGAGAGGTTTTTAAGTAGGAAAGAACTTTAACTCCTTTCCTCTTCTTTGGCCATCCCCTTTCACTTTCAACTCTCTCGTAGAGATTTTCATTATGCTTGAGGCCTCCTGAATCCCCCGAGAATAAATTTCCAAATCTGTCTCTTAAATTCCTTCCTCTTCCCAGGACCCCAACCAGGATATCCAAATATACACCCGATGTTCCCATCTCAAATACAACAAATCACACACTGAGTTTCACAGCCTACAAACCAGATTTTCATTCTTTTTTTCTAATAATGGTTAACAGGACCTTCAGTTATTATTTTTATTTATTTATTTATTATTTTGCTCTGGTGCCCAGGCTGGAGCACAGTGGTGTGATCTTGGCTCACTGCTTTTATTGCTATGAAGTGAGTACTTTGGTAAAAATAAATAAATAAATAAATATTGTATGGGTTTTAATGATGGTAAATAAGGTTTTCTCTAACTCCACAGATGATTATGTTGGCAAAGGCATCATGGATGATTATGTTGGCAAATGCATGGTGGTCAGGGAAGACAAACCAGCACCCTCAAATAGGTGTTTATTTCAATTAGGGCAAATTGATAAGTACAATATAACAAAATTGCTAGTGGGTGGTTGACTGGTCACCCTAGGAAATGGTGTTCAGTCTTGGTTTTTGCTATTAGTTGCTCCAAGATAGATCCATAATTGCATTTGCTTGATGTGGACACCTTTAAGAGCCTCCTCTACAATGGATGCCCTCTGGTGAACATTTGCATGAGGCACACATGTCCCCACACTCTAGGCCTATTTCATATATCCATCCTCATAACTCTTACCCAGACTTTATTGTCACCAATCTTACAATCTTGTTTTTACCAAGTTCCTAACCAGGTGGCCAAAGTGTTAGCCACTGCCTAAAACTCAAGGTAGATCTCTTCATTTACCAGGTCATTCTCCTTCCATCTGCAGTGGACAACCAGATGAATTACTCTCAGTTCTGTCTATGGGGCAATGGAAGTTCCTCATAAGGGCACAGATTGAACTGAGGGAGGACCAGCACTGTAGCTCAAGGTGGCAGATGTAACTTGCATGTGCCTTCCAGACCTACTTGAACCTGATCTCACAGATACCACCTCCATTTGATAAGTTTGTTTCTGCAGACACCAAACCTTAAGACTTAGAGGATCAGAGAACACTCACTTCATGGTGGGAAACTCAAGCCACATAGTCACTCAGTCTTATGGTAGAGTGGATACTGTGGTACTCAGCTCACATCTCCCAATCTAGGATTGAGAGGCTGCCACAGCTGAGCTTCCTGTGAAATTTCTCAAAGCTCACGGGAACAGCTTTGCCCGAGGTTACATGGTTCCCACATCTAATACCTGGTTGATATGGCAACACTGGCACCTGTTCCCTTTCAAGGCAGGACAACTCAATAGGGACATCCCAATTTGAGTTCCCTTTGTGAGCAGCTGAGGCCTCTGTTGCAACAATCACAGTTCACCTTCTTCCTCTGTCTCTCTTACTCTCTAATGGATTGTTGCTCCAAAACGCAGTCTCCAATATACCTTCTGTCCATCAAACCCCATCTTACAATTGGCTTTCTGGAGAAACAACCAAATAGTCAAATGTTCAGAATCTACAAAGTCCTTGAGGTAAACCAGGGTCTTCTTCTCAAAGTAAGGTTAGTTGTCAGCTCAGGAAGGTATAGCTTTGCTTTAAAATACTATGGGACTATGCTAGGGTTCTCTTATTGGGACTTCCCTGTTCCATACAGCCTTTTTCTTTACCACAGACCTCTGAGTACTGTTGGATCTGTTGGATCACAGTCCTGAGCCCCAGGCAGCATGGCCTGTGCCACACCTGGGCCCACTATAGAACCTGCTCTTGCTTTGGGCTTTACCTAAAGCTCAGTCTTAGCAAGTTACTTGTTAGATGGGTTGGAGCATCACACCAAATCTATAGCCTCTGAAATCCAAAGAAGCTCAGGAATGGTCCAGATAGTTCAATAAAACACATGTATTTTACAAATGTGTCTTATATACTGATGTCTACTGTATGGCAGTGACTCTGGAAGATGCAGGAAAGAAATGAGAAATGGTTCAGCCTTTGAAGGATTTGGTCTAGTCAGTTATGCAGCAATGTGAGCTGTGGTGATGACACTTGGTGGACAGTGCCATATGGCGTTTATGTATGAAGTGCCATGAGACAGCCAGGAGAGAGTAATCATTCCTGCCCTGCCAGGCTGGGTAAGAGAATTGGGTGATATCTGGTCATATTAAACTGTAAGCTGATCAGCTCAATAAACAACAAAATATCTTATTTATACCAAATATAAAAGGTGTTAAGACATTTCATAACTCAGATTTAAGCCGTTCCCAAGTATGTAATTTATATATCAGATACAGTTTTTTCTTGGTTTGGATCCTAAAAATGCAACAGAATGACTTTCTGTTCATTTATAAAAGGAGAATTTTTTAAAAACCAGATAATTTCTGATTACTCTTCAGAACAATGACAATATAATCCTCACCATTGTCACCTTCTGTTCACAGCCTGTCACTGAGTAGAGATAAACAACTACACACTTAATTATAAGTTATGTGCTAATTTGGGCACGCTAAGTATAATACTATTGGATGTATAATATTGGCACCAAGTTTTGAGAGTTGAGTACAGCCTTTGTCTTTTATTGCCAAATCAGATGCAAGATATTCAGGACACTCCAGCATTAATTCCTATTCACTATTTCTAATTATTTAAAAACTAAGATGTCATCTTGAAAATAAAGTAGGGAAATGTTCAGCTACTTGAAGGAACAATCTGTACACAACATCTTGTATACACTTAGGTCAAATACAAGACTGAATAATTTATATTTTCCTAGTGACAGCAAAGACTATTTTGGACTTTCTTTACAAAAAAGAAATTCTTGGCTGGGTGTAGTGGCTCACGCCTGTAATCCCAGCACTTTGGGAGGCCGAGGGGGGCGGATCACGAGGTCCGGAGATCAAGACCATCCTGGCTAACACGGTGAAACCCCGTCTCTACTAAAAATACAAAAATAAAATTAGCCGGGCGTGTTGGCAGGCGCCTGTAGTCCCAGCTACTCGGAAGGCTGAGGCGGGAGAATGGCGTGAACCTGGGAGGCGGAGCTTGCTGTGAGCTGAGATTGAGCCACTGCACTTCAGCTTGGGGGACACAGCGAGACTCCGTCTCAAAAAAAAAAAAGGAATTCTTCTGATACCTACTTTCTAAACTAACACACACACACACAGAAAGTGAAAGAGATGTAAATGTTTTGCTTCATAATCTCATAGCTAACGTCTTAGGTTTAGTGTGTATGTGAAGTAATGGTGGTGGCTAACAATAGTGGGTGTAAATAATGTATAGACATGCACTGCATAACAAGGCGTCAGTCAACAGCACACCACATCAATGACCATGGCCCCAAAAGACTATAATGCAGCTGCCCTATACAGGTGTACCATTTTTTTCTTTCATACTGTATATTTACTGTACCATTTCTATATTTAGAGGTGTTTAGATACACAGACACCATTGTGTTACAGTTGCCTGTGGTATTCAGCACAGTCGCGTGCCGTATGGGTTTGTAGCCTGGAAACGATGGGTTATACCACGTAGCCTAGGTGTGTAGTGAGCTAGCCCATCTACATTTGTGTAACTACACTCTATGATGTTCACACAACAACAAAATCGCCAAATAATGCATTTCTCAGAACGTATCCCCATCCTTAAGCAAGGCATCACTGTGTCTCCGGTAGTCTTCTTGATAAGTTCAAGTCTTGTTAGCTGACCTTTTGACAGACCTCATTATTGGATGGTTGCTGTTTGTAACCTTGCAAATAGGCAGGAGATGTGTCAGGTTTGCCCTTCTCTTGTTGCGCACTTGTGCTTGTTTTTTTAGTGTCATCTTTGATCCAAGGTCCCTTTGAAGGTCCAATTTTATAACATTTGTCCATCTTGGGAGGGTTGCTTAGGTTAACAAGAGATGATTTAGTCTGTAAATCCATGTAACTTACTGCCCGCAAACTTCAGTGCTTTGCCATGAGCTGAAAGAGAGGAAAATCTCAAGGGCACCATCACGTTGGCCACTCAGAGTTGTGGAGCCCCCTTTGGCCCCTCAGCTTCCTGGGGTTCCCATGAATAACAGGTGGTTGTCACATGTTGGGGTGAGAGTGCTAGTGTCAATCTGTGCAAAATTGAGCAGGGGCAAAAATCCATTCAAACTGCAAGACAGACCAGTGGGTTTTAACATGACTGCGGACTAAAACTTTATTGATACGGTTTCAGATTCTACCCTGCAACTAACCTTACAAAGCGGCCACAATGATCTATAAAGGCTACTGAAATATTCCTCCCCTCTCCAATTCCACGTCCGTGTGAGCTTGGATTATCTTCATATATTTCTGCCAAACAGCCTTTCACAGCAAATTAAATGCCAAAGCAGATATAAGAATCTGGCTGTCTTCTATCTGGCCAGACACTAAGAAGATTTGTAAAGTAATGATTTAGTTTTCTCACTAAAATTTTTTTGTGTCTTGAGAAATACAGTCATTTCTAATAAAATGAATGTTTCTATGTTAATATACAATGGGGTCCTTGTTATTTTAAAGCAAATAAATATTTTTAACAATCCTCAGATTAAATTTTTAATATCTATGTTATTGTTAGAGGTAATCTTCATAAATAAAAGCTCTTAGGATTTTCAATAATTATGCAGACACCAAAAGGTGGAGAAAATGAATGTATAACAGTGACATCAACAATATGGATAAATTTTATTAACATAATAAGGATTAAAAATAAGTTTTGGAGGACTACTATGATGTCCTTTTAAAAAATGACTTCACTTTTTTAGAGCAGTTTCAGGTTCACAGTAATATTGAGAGGAAGGTACAGAAACCTTTCATATTACCCTCTGCCCTGACACATACATAGCCTCCACTATTATCAACATTTTCCACCAGAGTGGTACATTTGTTACAATTGATGAACTTACACTGGCACATCATAATTATCCAAAGTCTGTAGTTTACATTAGAGTTCACCCCGGATGTTGTACTTTCTATGTGTTTGGACGTATGTATAATGATAGTTACTCACCATTATAGTATCATACAGAGCAGTTTCAGTCCCCTAAAAATTCTCTGTGCTCTGTCTATTCATCACCCTACCTCAGGCTCTGGCAACCCCTGATCTTTTTACTGTCTCTACAATTTTGCTTTTTCCAGAATGTCATATAGCTGGAATCATGCAGTATGTACCCCTTTCAGACCGGCTCTTTTCACTTAATTATATGCCTTGAAGATTCCTCCATGGCTTAATAGCGCATTTCTTTTCAGTGCTGAATAGTATTTCATTGTCTGGATGTACCATAGTTTATTCATTCATCTACTGAGAACATCTTGATTGCTTCCAAGTTTTGGCAGTTATGAATGAAGCTGCTATAAACATTGGTGTGCAGGTTTTTGTGTAGACATAAGTTTTTAACACCTTTGGGTAAATACCAAGGAGCATAGCTGCTGGATCCTATGATAGGAGTATGTTTAGTTCTGTAAGAAACTGCTACACTGTCTTCCAAAGTGGCTGTACCAGGCTGGAGTGCAGTGGTGCCATCTCGGCTCACTGCAACCTTCGCCTCCCCAGTTCATGTGATTCTCATGCCTTAGCCTCTCGAGTAGCTGGGAGTATGGGTGCGTGCCACCATGCCCAGCTAACTTTTTTTTCTTTTTTTGTGATGGAGAAAGGGAGTTTCACCACATTTGCCAGGCTGGTCTCAAACTCCTGGCCTCAGGTGATCCGCCCATCTCGGCCTCCCATAGTGCTAGGATTACAGGCATGAGCCACTGTGCCTGGCCAATGGTATCTTGTTGTTGTTCTAATTTGCATTTCCTTGATGACATATGATGTGGGCATCTTTTCATATGTTTACTTGTCATCTGTATATCTTCTTTGGTGAGGTGTCTGTCAAGGTCTTTGGCCCACTTTTTAAAAAATTGAGAAAAATTGTATTTATAATATACAACATATTTTGACAATGTATACATTTGGAATGGTTAAATCCAGCTAATTAGCATATATGCATTACCTCACATACTTGGCCGTGTATATAGTCAATTTTTGTAAATATTCTGTATGTGATGTGAAGGATGTGTGCTTTGCAGATTGTTGTCGCAGGTCTGTAAGCGTGCATTACAACAAGTGAGTTACTGATGTGTTCGAATCTCTATCCCTTATTGGTTTTTTTGTTTGTCCTATTAGTGAGATGAGTATATTAAAATCTTCCATTGTTGCTAGGATTTGTCTGTTTATCTTTGTAGTTTTCTGTTCACATTTGCTTTACACATTAGAAGACCACATTATTAACACAGCTTGCCATCTCAGTAAACAGGAAGCCCCTACTCTGCCTGATGACATGCCTGTAACCCAGGTGTCATGAAGCTTTCCCTTTAATTTCCCTTTATAATTCTGCTTATCTTACTTTATAAAAGAAAGGCGTCTCACTTACCCATTTAACTTCTTACTATGCCTCTGCCTCTGGAGCACCAAAGAAAGGTACACTGAAGTGTTCATTAATGGGAATCAAGGCACCATAAACTGAAGGCATGGCTTTTCATCGCCTAGACATCTAGGTGTTAAGGGCACAGCATGGCATTAGATCATCATGGGATTTTTGAGATATATCTCAGAAGAAAATTTTAAAAAGTTGAATGACATTGCATAACAAAATTCCTTCCATTTCCACTCACTGACATATATATATATGAACATATATATATTTTTGATAAACATATATACATATATACTTATTTATTTAGTTATTTATTTTTGAGATGGAGTTTCACTCCTGTTGCCTAGGCGAGAGTGCAATGGTGCGATCTCGGCTCACTGCCACCTCTGCCTCCTGGGTTCAAGTGATTCTCCTGCCTCAGCCTCCCAAGTAGCTGGGATTACAGGCATGCACTACCATGCCTGGCTAATTTTGTATATTCAGTAGAGATGGGGTTTCACCATGTTGGCCAGGCTGGTTTCGAACTCCTGACCTCAGGTGCTCTGCCCGCCTCGGCCTCCCAAAATGCTGGGATTACAGGCATGAGCCACCATGCCCGGTTGGTAAACACATTTTCTAAGTATTAATATATACAGAAATAAAAATCGGAATGGGATTTATTCTGAACCCTGTCTCATTTTAATAATCAGTGATATTTTCCACACATATATGAACTAACTGAAAAACAAAAGCCTATTTCATTAAGGAATATGTGTATAATTTAATACAATTTAAACATGATATAGTTAATGTAATTCAACATTTTATACCTAAAAATTTATAACTTGATGTTTTGTTTAATTTTATACAGATGATACTTGCAATGATAACTCAATCTGGATTTTTTTTAATGTTTAGAATCATATGAAAATTTAAAATTAAAATAAATTTCCCATATTTTAGTTATACATAAGTATAATATGGTAATCAATTTAAAAAACTTTGAAACATAAAGATATATTTTTATGTAAAATTTTGAATTGAAGGAGAAAAAAGATGTAACATTTTTGACTGTTAAAGATGAGCTAGCTCATGTATGTTTTAAATAGATAATGGAAATCAAATTACATAGTAATTATTTTCCATTGTATCTATTTGTTTATTTTTATTTTTTTAATTTATTTTTATATGGAGTTTCACTCTGTCCCCCAGGCTGGAGTGCAGTGGTGCAATCTCAGTTCACTGCAACCTCTGCCTCCTGCTTTCAAGTGATTTTCCTGCCTCAGCCTCCCAAGTAGCTGGGACTACAGGCATGTGGCCACTATGCCTGGTTAATTTTTGTATTTTTAGTAGAGGCGGGGTTTTGCCATGTTGGCCAGGCTGGTCTCGAACTCCTGAGCTCAGGTGATCCACCCACTTTGGCCTCCCAAAGTGCTGGGATTACAGGCATGAGCCACCATGCCCGGCCCCATTGTGTATATTTAAAAGAACATTATGAAAGTTTTCTTTAAAAATGTCAACTCCCATGACAGACAACAAACAACTTAGAACGAAAAATTTTAGAGGGCAACTGCTATAATGTGTGAAATTCTTGTGGGGTATATTTGAGAAGGACAATGTGAAGACCCCACCTCCTGCTTTTGGGCAATCACGTGTCCAGCCAGACACTAGATGAACTACGAATTTCCTGAGAAGAAATTTCCTCTCTTGGTAAGTGTTTCAGTATCCAGAACACTTAACCATCTTGGAATTCTTCCTAATACTCACCTTTATATCTAGGGGAAGGTAAAGAAGTGGGGCCCCCCACACAGCAGTGAGTGCCAGAGCTGGAAGTATTCAGAAGATAGAATGGTGGACCATGCTCCCTTTCAGAGCCAGCAACTGATAACCCATCTCATTCTGGTTGGAAAGAATAAGAAAAGAAGAAAGGATAGACAGAAACACAGGTAGACATACCTATTTATGAAGTGCCTTCTGTGTTCAGGGATCTGAACGGCTGCGTGCATGTATGTTATTTGATTTCCATAACACTGCCTCCTACAGATGAAGAAATGGAGCCTCAGGAAGATGACACCGCTTGTCCAAGTTTATACGGTTTGTCAGTGGTGCAGTTGGGATCCCAGGTTTGTCTGACTTGGCTATAACCACCGCCTTAGAGTCGGAAGATATGTGTGCCCTGGGGCAAATTACTTAACTTCTCTGAGCTCAGGTTTCCTCATCTGTAAAATGGGGCATTACTAGCTATTTTGCAGGGTGGTAGTTAAAAGCTAGCGAGTTAATGTGTGGATGTACTCAAATTCCTAGCACCGGGCCTGGCGCACAGAAGGCCCTGAAGTTAGAAGAGTTGACTATTCAGGCACAGAGTCGGGTATTCTGGCACCAAACTTCTGCCAGCAAAGTGATCGCTGGTGTTTGGGGCACAAAGCTTTGGGAGTAGAGCTGTCACTTAATGGTGACAAAGTGAGTAGTGGCTCACGTTAAATTTTAAGATAAAGAACCTAAAACTTCGGACATTGACTTGGGGTTGCCTTAAGAGATCCAAGGCTAGTGCCCATCCACTGCATTCCCTCCTAGCCAAGAATGTCTCGCCCTTCGCATGTTAAAACTAAACAATGTAGCCCGCGGAGCCCATTCAATGCTCTGCAGTCAAGGATTAAAAACTCATGCTGCCTAGTAATCCCAGCACTGTGGGAGGCGGAGGCGGGCGGACTGAGCTTGAGGTCAGGAGTCCAGACCAGCCCGGCCAACACGGTGAAACCTCGTCTCTGCTAATACAAAAATTAGCCGGGCGTGGTGTTGTGCGCCTATAGTATTGGCTACTCGGGAGGCTGAGGCAGAAGAGTCGCTTGAACCCGGGAGGGGGATGTTGCAGTGAGCCGAGATCGCGCCACTACACTCCAGCCTGGGGGACAGAGGGAGACTCTGTAACAAAAAGACAAACAAACCAATCCAAACTCATGCTGCCTCGCCCTTGCGGGGCAGAACCTACAAAAGTCACCATGCCTCTGATGTTCATTTTCACTTTTTTAATGTTACGAAGCAAGATCGTGTGTGTGTGTGTGTGTGTGTGTGTGTGTGTGTGTGTGTGTGTGTAAACGGATCCAGATCTAAAATTGTCACTGAAAGGACGAACTCATCAGAGAAGTCCATGTGTAGCTGCAAGTAGCTTTCTTGAACTATTGGTGTTGTTTGCGCGCCCCCTGGCGGCCAATGGCCTTCCTTGTCAAGGAGGTTGGCACAGATCATCAGTTTCTTAACCGTGGTGGCACGTGAGGAATTACCTGGAAATTCTGATTTAAAAGCTCTACTGATGGCTCACGCCTGTAATCTCAGCACTTTGGGAGGCAGAGGCGGGCGGATCACCTGAGGTCAGGGGTTCGAAACCAGCCTGGCCAACATGGTGAAACCCCGTCTCTACCAAAAATACAAAAATTAGCCGGGCTTAGTGGTGCACGCGTGTTATCCCAGCTACTGGTGAGGCTGAGGCAGGAGAATCGCTTGAACCCGGGAGGCGTAGGCTGCAGTGAGCCGAGACCTTGCGGTTGCATTCCAGCCTGGGCAATAATAGTGAAACCCCGTCTTAAAAAAAAAAAAAAAAAAAGTCTACTGCTGGGATAGACATTAGTATTATTTTTTTAAAAGAAATTTCACAGGTGATTTAATGTGCAGACAGGGATAACCACTGCTAGGGGGATTTCATTTATTTATTTATTTGAAATGGAGTTTGGCACTTGTTGCCCAGGCTAGAGTGCAATAGCACCATCTCGGCTCACTGCAACCTCCGCCTCCCAGGTTCAAGCGATTCTCCTGCCTCAGCCTTCCAAGTAACTGGGATTACAGGGATGCGCTACCATGCTTGGCTAATTTTGTATTTTTAGTAGGGACGGGGTGTCACCATGTTGGCCAGGCTGGTCTCAGACTCCTGACCTCAGGTGATCCACCCACCCCGGCTTCCCAAAGTGCTGGGGTTACAGCTGTGAGCCACCATGCCCGGCCCTGGGGATTTCATTTAGAGTTACAAATTGATGGGTTTGATTCATTTTGCAAATATTTATTGAGCTCCTACTAGGTGTTAAACACTGTGACAGGAGATGATGAGCAACAGAAAGACCAGTGCCCTGTCCTCATGTAAATTACAAATATTAGTGAAATAAACATACAATGAAAAAATAGTCATTAGAGCTCAGAATAGGACAATCTGAGTGCATCTGGAAGTCAGCAAAGGCTTGAGGACTTGCCTTTTGAAGTGAGGTCTGAAGAGTGAGCTGGAGTTAACTAGGCCAGGCTGATGCACTAACACAGCTAGTTGCCTCAAGCCTCCTTGCTCTTGTCAGGCAAGTGGCCCACGAAGTTGGAGGCAGGCCTTCTTTTATATGGCTCTGGCCTCCTGCCCAAGTGGACAATCGGATCCCTGGATGACGATGATTGCCTGTTAATTCCATCAGGGTAATGTGAAAACATTAAAAGGAGGAAAGTGTTGCTCCTGAGGGCAGCAAAAGATGTCTGGGTGAAGGTCGAGGAGGAAGACAAGATGGAGCGCTGAACATCAAAGAAATGCAACTTTAAACAAAAAGGAGCCATGTCTTGTCAGGCCAATTGGCAAAGGCGTATAATACACAATACTTGATGAGAATGGAGATTCTTCTCTCTGATCCAGCAAATTCACTGTTAGGAAGTCCCCCTGGAGAACGATGGGCATAGATAAGTGGAGAGTCTAGCAGAGAAAGGGAGTATGGCTGAGCTTAAAGAACAGGATCATAACCCCTTTGGGAGGAGAGGTTTGTTTTAAAGAGGAAGAGTAAGTATTGTGTGGGACGTTGTCTCAGTGGCTGAATTACCATTGATCGCTCCATGTGGGATTACATAAAAGAAGATTCATGTGTAGAAAAATTTCCATATAACAACCTCTCTTATCCTTTTAATTTCAACTGAATTTGACATACCTATTGCTGTTGCAAGGCTTAGGTGGGTGTGAAGAACTGCATTATCATGAGGGATGGGTGACATGCCTGGCTCCCTGTCCTCCAGGAATGTAGGCTAGAGGCAAAGGCTGACAAGCGACAAATTGAAATGCAGTAATTATAATAAAATAAATATTATATTATAGGTATAAGAATGTATGTTTAAAGTATTATGAGAAGAGAGGTAAAACATTTTTCAAATTGTAATTGAAGAAATGAGTCTGAGGAAGATTCCCAGAGGAAATAACATTTGAACAAAATTTTGAAGAAACAATTGGATTTCGCTAGATTTGGCATGGGGTATTGGAGGGGAGAAGGCCCTTCTGCTTTAAGGAGAGTTGCATGAGGCTTTATTTAGTTAATAAGGCTTTACTGAGCACATTCATAAATGCTGTGTGGGATACAGAAGGAAGAGAACTTTCTACCTTGGAAAGGAGACAAAACACACCACAAGCAGAACAAAAGCCATGATATTACATTATATTGTGTAATTAGGTGTCAACGTTGTCAGCAAGATCTAGAGATGAGGCCATTGCTTCAAATATTTGCAGCGCAGTGGACAGAAGCCTGCTGAGGGCAAAGGGAGAAATGGGAGGTACATTCTTACCATCACCTTTCCACAAACTTCTGGATTAAAAAATATTATTGTTTCTTTTGACAATTTTTTATTTCAATAGTTTTTGGAGTATAGGTGTTTTTTGGTTATGTGGATAGGTTCTTTCATGGTGAATTCTGAGGTTTTAGTGCACCCATCACCCAAGCAGTGTACACTATACCCAATATGTAGTCTTTTGTCCCTCACCCCCCTCCCAACCTTCCTCCTGCATCCCCAAAGTCCATATATCATTCTTATACCATTGCATCCTCACAGCTTAGCTCCCACATATAAGTGAAAACATATGATATTTGGTTTTCAATTTCTGAGTTTAAAAAGTATTATTGTTTCTTAATGTGACATGAACCATACCCGAAAACACTTTGGCAAAAAACTCAAGCATAAAGGGGGGGAAAAAAAGCTTCCCTCACCACCCCAACTCCCCTGTAATCCCGCATGTCTCCTGAGATGTAACTGTTATCGCCACTTTGGTGTGGATTCTCCCAGAATGTTATCGATGTATTTACACATAAATACAAATATGTAAATACATAAACATATAGTTTTTGGGTTGCTGTGTGTTTTATATAAACGGTAAATTCGGAACATTTTCTATAGCTCTTTTTTCACTCCAAGGTATTTGGGGAACTTTACATGTCAGTTCATTTAGATATACCTCAGTATTTTAAACTTGTATTCCATGGCATGGTGCATCTCAGTCACTGAACTATTTCCAGTTGATAATATGGGCAGTTGATAAAATTTATACTTGATTTGTGCATCAGCAACAACAATAATAAAATCCAGCCTGGGTTTAGTAAATGGAGCCCTGTCTTGAGGCACCAGTCTAGAGGTTACAGTTCCACTGCTGATTCCATGATCTTGGTCAGTTCCCAAACCAGAATGAAAGGGAAGCTGGGGAGCCTCAGAGAAGAACCCAGCACGACAAACAGCTGAGAGTTGTACTGCAAGCCTCCCACTAATGACTGGTTGTCATTGATCAAGTAACTATATGCTAATAAAAGGAAAATACCAAGAGCTTGAAAGCTACTCTGGCCCATTTGTGAAGGTGGGGGCTCTCAGCAGGCAGGGGAATAAATGGTGTTTTGATTTGACTCTATCTCATAGTAGGCTCATTGTGACAAGGACTCTAAGGACATTTGAAGATATTTGGGGTGGGGAAGGGAGGTCTAAAAGTGCTTTGTATTGCTAAAAGTTAAAGACATAAAGATTAAAACAAGATAGCTGATTGGCAAGTAATACGTTGTTTATGGGATGAAGATCTACATTTTCCTTTTGACCCAGCAATCCTACTTTTAGGAATTATAGAATTACTCTCATAGATATATAGAGACAGGAGCAGAGAACGAGAGAGCTGGTAAACTCTATTTTACTTAAGCCATGGAATTAAGGAACACCTGGGGTAAGATATTTTGAATTTATCTGGTGATTATTTCCCAAGTTCCTGAGTGTACAGTTAAAATTGATATACTTAGAAACTGGCAGAATTTTGACACTCAATCCCCTCTACGGAGTGAGAGCTGTTATTATTGGAAGAACCAAGACATTCCCCCTTCCCCTGCTTTTTTAAAAACTAAATTAAAGAATAATATTGCATTGTTGGGGGAAACACAGTGGTTAGCACTACTATCCAAAACTTGAAAGATGCAGAAGTGATGATTTCTCTTACTTTTTTGAGATGGAGTCTCGCTTTGTTGCCAACGATGGAGTGCAATGGCACAATCTCACCTCACTGCAATCTCTGCCTCCCAGGTTCAAGTGATTCTCCTGCCTCAGCCTCCCAAGTAGCTGGGATTACAGGCGCCCACCACCATCCCCAGCTAATTTTTGTATTTTTAGTAGAGACAGTGTTTCACCATGTCGGCTAGGCTGGTCTCCAACTCCTGACCTCAGGTGATCCGCCCGCCTTGGTGTCACAAAGTGCTGGGATTACAGGCGTGAGCCACCGCACCCGGCCAGAAGTGATGATTTCTATCACATCTGCAATTTAACTGACAATATGGCTGATGCAGTATATAGAATAACTCAGAGAATGAAATGACAATGACTTTAATTGCATCTGCTTTTACAGACATTGTCTCCTTCATAGCCCGTGTTATGTCATTATCAGTTTGGCGAATGCTTTTTTCTCCATCCCAATAAGCAGTAACACCAGAAACAGTTTGCTTTCACATGGCAGGGGCTGCAGAATACTTTCAACGTCTTGCCTCAGACTTATACCAGCTCTAAGGTCCTGCGCTTCAGTTTTGTACTTAGGAATCTTGATCATATCACTAACCCACAGGACACAGCCCTGGCCCTCCACACGGATGCTATTATGCTAAGAAGGCCTGATGAGAAGGAGGGGGGCAGGTGCCCTGGCTGACTTTGTTAAGACACACACACGCTGAGGGTGGGAAATATGCAGTATTCCATGCTTTCACTTTCTGAGGTTTTAGTTACTCATGGTATAGTACAATAAGATATTTTAGGGGTACAAAAAATAATTGGAACGAATAAGATCTACTATTTGCTAGTATAACAGAGTGACTATAGTAAAAAATAATTGTACATTTTAAAATAACTAAAAGAGTGTAATTGGTTTGCAACACAAAAGATAAATGTTTGAGATGAAGGTAAATAATTGCATTTAACCTGATGCGATTATTATACATTGCATGTATTAAAATATCTCACGTGCCCCGTAAATATATACTCCTACTGTGTACCCAAAAAATTAAAAATAAATTAAAAAATTTAAAAAAGGACTGGGCATGGTGGCTCATGCCTGTAATCCCAGCACTTTGGGAGGCCGAGGCGGGTGGAGCACCTGAGGTCAGGAGTTCAAGACCAGCCTGGTCGACATGGAGAAACCCTGTCTCTCCTAAAAATACAAAAATAAGCCGGGCATGGTGGCAGTTGCCTGTAATCCAAGCTACTTGGGAGGCTGAGGCAGGGAGAATTGCTTGAACCCAGGAGGCACAAGTTGCAGTGAGCCAAGATCATACCACTGTACTCCAGCCTGGGTGACAGAGTGAGGCTCTGTCTCAAAAAAAAAATAATAATAAATAAATAAAAATTAAAAAAAGATATATTGGGAGAGAGAGATCACATTTATATGCCTTTTATTACAGAATATTGTTATAATTGTTTCATTTTACTATTAGTTACTGTTGTTAATCTCTTACTGTGCCTAAGTTATAAGTTAAACTTTATCATAGGTATGTGTGAATAGCAAAAACATAGAATATATGGGGTTTGGTACTATCCATGGTTTCAGGCATGTACTGGGGGTCTTGGAACACACCCCCTGTGGATAAGGGGGGACTACTGTACTCAGGTTAATTTTATTCAAGTGAGAAAAAAATGGTTCAACTGTAAGTATATTCTCAGGGTGTTTTGATGACATCCATACAGAAGGATAAGTCTCCCTCATGAAACGTTAATGAAAAGGCTCATGGGACCCTGCTTCTCCAACATCTGGTGTCTTTGGGGGAAGAACAGGGCCATAGGAAGCTTTGGGCGTAGACTCTAAAGACTGAGGTTGCAACCTCAGAATTTCAAAATAGTTTAGTATCAGACAACCTGACATTCCTATCCATGTTTTAGCCATCGTGTACCATAAAACGATTTGACCCTCTTCGAAGTCCATCATCATGTGCCAGCCAGCCACAGGGTGGTTTTGTTGACCCTCACAAGTGCCACAATTCACTAAGGTGTACAGAAGCCATGTAGTGGAGTAGCCCTGAAGTTGGAGTCTCAAATTTGTACTCTCTTGGATGGTAAATATACATCTTCAGGCACATTTAAAAAACAACATGTTGTTATTTAGAAGTTGTTAAAAAATAACATCGAAGGCCATAGCATGGTGTGGGACCGTCCCCTTTCCAGAAGAATCCATTAAAACCCTATCAATTCATGTATCCATGTATCCCATTCAGCCCTTTTGAGCAGAGGCAGACAGCTTATTTTACGTAGTATAAAGATTGGGGAGGGTGATCTAGGAGCTAAAATATGGAGAGAGTCTTTCCTTAGACAGAGTGGTAGAATTTGGTATTGGGAAATTTCTGAACTGATAATCCAATCAAAATCGGATGCATTGGTGGGGTGCTGTGGCTCACGCCTATAATCCCAGCACGTTGGGAGGCTGAGGCGGGTGGATCACGAGGTCAGGAGTTCAAGACCAGCCTGGCCAACATGGTGAAACCCCGTCTCTACCAAAAATACAAAAAAAAAAATTAGCTGAGCATGGTGGCACATGCCTGTGATCCCAGCTACTCGGGAGGCCGAGGCAGGAGAATTGCTTGAACCAGGACCCAGGAGGCTGAGGTTGCAGTGAGCCGAGATCGCGCCACTGCACTCCAGCCTGGGCTACAGAGGGAGACTCAGCCTCAAAAACAAAAACAAACAAACAAAAAAAACAAAAAAAAAATGCATTATAGTTCTGTTTTCAGAGGCAGCCCAGCTTCACCCATTTTGACGATGCATTTTTCTATGTGGTATAGAAAATTAAAGAAGGCTTCTCTGGATGCCATTCTAATTGTACCAAGTTTGAATCAATCACTTTGTAAGTTGAAGTATTCAAAAAGCTTATATAACCAACTACATGCTCACCATTTAAATATTTTTTTACAACATATATTAGAAAATACCCTCCCCCCAATATTTTACAAATAGAACTTATGTTTGCAGTTTCTAAGGTAATTGTAAAATCTGACTTTGATTATTTCACATATTAAAAATGATATAAAGGCTTATATCATAGATTTAAAGGCTGAGTGGTTTACTCTGTGTTACTCAGCTCAGCACTGCTAAGGCTGCCACTGTCAGGTACGTTGTGCCACCTGATGTGAGGCCGAATGAAGCACATGGCACTGCACTTGCAGTATCCTTCCCTAAAAGAGAAAAACAGTAAATCTAATCAACCAGGAGAATCCAACATCATGGTGAACAGCATCACAGAAATACAGTCAGCCTCATGGTACCCGTATGTCAAGAGATATCACCACTTTTCAGATTACTGGTATACATGACTGAACTGGTTCCAGAAAGTTAAAAATGTATGTACTCACCATAGTGAGCAGAAATTCATCTTACTGCAGAATTGCTTATTAAAATTAATTTTAAGTAATGTGCACTATTTGAATTTGGCAAAATGATATTTGTATTGCATGAATTTGCGAACAATTGAGGTTAAATGTATTTTTTTGCCTATTAGTTATTTTTTTTCTTTTTTTTTTCTTTTTTTGAGATGGAGTCTCTCACTCTGTCAGCCAGGTTGGAGTGCAGTGGTGGATCTCAGCTCACTGCAACTTCCACCTCCCAGGTTCAAGTGATTCTCCTACCTCAGCCTCCCTAGTAGCTGGGATTACAGGTGCCCACCACCACACTACTCCTGACCTCAGGTGATCTGCCCACCTTGGCCTCCCAAAGTGCTGGGATTACAGGCTTGAGCCACCTCACCCAGCACTTTTTAAAAATAATTATCTATTGATATTTTTTCCCCATTGATTTGTTTGGACCTTTAGGGCTTTTTTGTTATATATATGAGATTTTCACTTAGTAAAGATTTTTACACATTTATCATAATTGTTGCAATTTTTTCCAATGTAATTAAATCTACTGTTACTTTCCTTTTCCTTTGAGGTTTTTTTTTTTTTTTTTTTTTTTTTTTTTTTTTTTGAGACAAGGTCTCACTCTGTCACCCAGGCTGGAGAGCAGTGGTGCAATCTCAGCTCCCTATGGCCTCAACATCCTGGGCTCAAGTGATCCTCTCACCTCAGCCTCCTGAGTAGCTGAGACTACAGGTGCATGCTACCACACCTGACTAATTAAACATCTTTTTTTTTTTTTTTTTTTTTGTAGAGACTGAATTTTGCCATGTTGCCCAGGCTGGTCTCGAACTCCTGGGCTCAAGCTGTTCTCTTGCCTAGGCCTCCCAAAGTGTTTGTACTAAAGGCATGAGCCAGTGCACCCAGCAGAATTTCTAACATTGCTCTTTAACTTAGGAAATTAATTATTCCCCATTGAGAGAGGGAGATTCTGTTTGGTGAATAGAACCTGATAGATATGCAACTTTATTTTCTCTATTTATGGACTGACATTTACATATTAACTATTTGATCTACCTAGGCGTTTCTGGTGTAAGATAGGAAAAGATAATTTAACTTATATTTTCCCCAAATAAAAAATTCTTGGCTTGAACACCATATTGAATAATTCCTACTTTCTTATGGCTATTGGCAAGTGAAGTTATTATGTCATCAATTCCTTCTTTATTGCTGATCTAGGAAGACCAATTCTCTCAAAACTTGAATTACTTTGGTCTAGATGTATTCTGCTAAATTTTGTTATTTTTTTTAGGTAAAAATGGAAGCTAGCTTTTTCCTCCCTATGTTACTGAGTGACAAATAATGGATCATCATTTGCAGTTTACATTAGTGAATATTTTCCCTGTTTATATTTTGTAAACTGATATCATTTGATTTTCACTAATAGCAATAAATTTTGATTTCAGTTTGCATGCACTCATCTAAAAATTGGAAAGCCAATTTCTTCAATTACTATAAGTAAAATCCTGACTGATTCTAAATTTAAAATATATTCTTAAAGGGGAAGTACAAAATTAAGAAAAAAAATCAACTCACAAAACAGAGAAAATAATAGCAGTCAACATGTTGATTAGACTAATAGACCACAAAGACATAAAGAGGAGGTGAGTTTTGTCATGGGAGAAAGGGAAGAAGAGGACCTCCCCCGACCCGACCCCCGAGGACAGTGCCAAAATGGGTTGCCCAGACATTCCAGAGAAAATTGCAAAATCCAGCAGGAATCCAGCCAGGCTAGATTCTGGTCTTCTGCTGGAATGTGTCATTTAATATATATAAAACCTGGTGGTGAAACACTGGCTGCCTCTAGATACACTGCTGGGTTTAAATATATTAAATGACGCCAAAGAAAGAATACATGCCAAGTTTCTACGAGCCTTACACAGTCATTCCTGCATGTCAAAATTGGGCAAGTAACTAGGAGGCCAGAGGTGCTAGAACTGAGTAGGAAAATAATCTGAAGACAGCAGAGCCACGCTAGCAATGAAATTATTAATACATTATTAAAACATTCTACTTTTCACAATCTAACACTGTAAATTCCTTCTTCTACAAATTAGTAAACAAATAAGCCAAATTGTTCAAGCTAAGTTGTACAACCTTTTCAAAGACAATAGTAGAAAATGTTCACAAACTATTCATTGAGGGCCCACAGTGAGCTACATCAGAATGTGTTAAATTAAATATGCACCTTAGTTTACTGTGCTTTAGTAATAAAGACAAAGGATCTGTATTGACATTATGTTTTATGTTTCTTCCCTATGGGGGAGAAAAACCAAACACAAAATTTGTCCTTGAAAGCAGAGAGTAGTGACATGTGTTTCATGATACTGGTATCATTTATCACTAAAAAGTGGAGCCAGGCTGGGAGGAAGGGTTTGGAACAAACTATGCATGCACTGGACACATGAAACAACTGCAGCTGTTATCATCACTAGCCGCATAAAGGACCACTCTGCAACAATGCCTAAGGTCTATATATATGTCGGACCAATAAAGAATTGGCCATACAGATGTGCAATATCAGTACAGAATGTTCAAGTACTTGCTGTGGATCTCTCCCTATCCACTGCAGTTAACTCTCCAGATTATTCCCTGTGTGGGTCATACCTCATCCATGAGCCTCCAGGGATGGAGCACTAACCTCTGAATATTCCTGCTTTTGGTGTAGCTCCCAACAGGCTCTTCTAGGTACTCGCTGAATAACTTTCCAGAGGGGCTTCACAGTTTATAGAGGAGCTATCTGGAAAGTCTCACAGGCATTAATTTAATTTGTGCTTCGGGGGGGTGGGGGAAGAAAACACTTGGGAAAAACATGGCTACTTTTGCACAAAATAAATTTTTGCATATGGGAGAGATTTTGCCTCTTAAACAGTATGTTCTTTTCTCCAAAGTTGCAGCTAAACTTCTAGACCCAAATTTTTCAGATCTTGAATTACACTTGAAAAATGAGGAAGAACAGGTAGTGAAAGATAATTTTACGGTTGTGGAAAGTACTGACATCTGAGTTGGAAGAACAGAGTTTAAGGTTCAACTCAGTCAATTTCTAACTGTGTGATCTTGGGCAAATTGTTTGGCATAAACAAAAGATATAAACAAATATATTCTAACAGTGAATGTGAAAGCAAATACATACAACTGTTAGGTTTTCTTATTATCACATCCCTCCTCAGATTTGAGATTAGATCAATACTTTACAAAAAGCTGCCTTAAAATCAGAAAATGAGCCAGGTGCAGTGGTGTACACCTGTAATCCCAGCACTTTAGGAGGCTGAGGTGGAAGGATCGCTTGAGCCCAAGAGTTCAAGGCTAACCTGGGCAACATAATGAGACCCTATCTCTAAAAAAAAAAAAAATAAGCTGGGCATGGTGGTGTTCGCCCGTGGTCCTCGATACTTGGGAGCCTGGGAGGTCGAGGCTGCAGTGAGCTGTGATCATGCCACTGTACTCCAGCCTAGGCCACAAAGCCAGACCCTGTCTCTAAAAACAAATAAAATTTAAAAATCAAATCAAACCAGAAAATGGGTAATGGAAATACTAGGCAGATAGCATTGTTTATTTAGTAACTTTCTTTTGTCCATGACACAAATAGCCCAAAAGACTCAGATGAGCCACAGCAGCCTGCTTAGGGTAAAGAGAAAAGAAAAGGGGAGAAGAGGTGGCCCTGGAGACTCATTTCCTTCTTTTTCCATGGCTCAGCTTCCATGGCTCCTTAGGGCTGAGTTTGCTGATGGAAGAACAGGCTCCAGAGGTTGCTTCTTCAGGGAGCCCCCCTTTCTAACAAGGCCTCTTCCTCAGCCTAGCAACTTCTGCAGTTACAAAGGAACATAGTGTTACCTGTTGCTTTGACCTCTAAGTATAGAGTGTTATGAGGGTGGGGTCCCTCGCCACTCGGATGCTAGCCACAGCATGCCCAGACCTATCTCTGCGTGGGATAATGAGAGCTCAGGTGACCAGGTGCCTCTGATACTTCTCTACCTATACAAATTTTCCAATAAACTATTTTATATCGGTATTGTATGGTGCTAAAGGTGTAGGTCCATGCCCTAAATTACATTCTGGAAGATTTTCACCCCTAGTAAATATTGTCAGGGTAGGCTAGAGTAAGGAGAGTTGAGGGTCTGGGGCCCCATACCCCAATAACCAGTGGGGTGACCTTGGGCAGGGTGCTTCACCTCCTGGGCCTAGTTTCCTCCTCTATGAGAGATACTCTTAAAGACTTTTCTCTTTTTTGTTGTTATTTTTATCTCTGACTTTTCTAATTCTTTAGCACATCAGGTGCTTCTATTTCGACTACGGTTAATATGTGCGGTGTAAGGGACATTTCTCACCCAACCAGAATACCACATTAGCCAGAACCGCCTCACTCCTGGCAGTGGGAAACATGCAGCTTGCTAGACATGGAAAAGTTACCGCAGCCAACATGTACATTGTTTGTTTTGCTTTATCATGGAAAAATGTAAATATGCAAAACATAGGATGGTATGATGTAGTGCTATTCAAAGTGTGGTTTGTAGATCGCTGCCCATCCATGAGGAGATAAGTACAGAATTGAAAGTGAGGGAGAGGGAGGTGGGGTGGGCTCTGGGTTGCCCTTCCAGCCTCGGTTTTAGGTTGGTCCCGTGGGCCTGGGTTTGGGAGGGGGGTCGTGCTGTCTCAACATTCCTGCCCCTCCCTCTCATGGCAGCCAAACGCTGCATTTGTTGGTCTTGGGTGGGAGAGAGTTCCCCACTCTTCCCTCGTGGAGCTAACCTATGTTGGTGTTGGTGTCGGGTCCTGAACCCAAGACCATTTCCTGCCCCTCTCCCAAGGATAGAGGGGTTTTTTCCTCCCCCAGTGACAGTAGGTCTGTGCCTGTGCCTTGAGGACAACAGGCTTTGCTGCCTCTACCCAATAACCAAAGGCACTTTCTTTCTAGGCCAGGACTGGAGAAGCAGAAGCGGCTGTCACCTCCTGCAACCTGCGCCCCCAGGGGCTCTCCCACCGCAAGCCCTGCCTTCATCTCCATCTTGCCCCGCCCTCACCCCGCCCCGTCTCTCTTCTGAACACTCCGTGGGAACCTGGGAAAAAGGGCTTTTGGGGGATTGCCATCTCTCCTTGTGTCTATTCCACACTCGGTCTTTATTAAAATTTTTGCTGATTCTTCTCGCCCTCTTGTATGACAGCCGCTTCCTCCTCCGGTGCTCAGCCTCCGGGGAGACCTTGTGTGTCCCTCCCTCCTAGGTGGCACCCTGTCCCTCTCCGGAACTCAGGCTACTTGGTTGACTTGCAACTTCAGCCCTCTGACAGGCTCAAGGAAAGTTACGATTTTGTAGTTTATCTAGCTTTCCCACAGTTTAGACACATTTCCAGCTTTCTATAGCCTAAGTAGAGGAGGAAAAAAACGATTTGTTTTGTATACAAATTTAAAAATGACTATCCTGAGTTTGCTGAAATTTCTTTAAAAATTTGTTCTTCCATCTCCATCAATATACCTCAAGGACACTGGGTTCTTAAAATGAGTGCTACTAAAAACAAAACATAGAAACAGTTTAGATATGCTATATTGCCCTCTGTGAACAGTGGCATCGCTAATTCCACCTGGCTTGGATAAGATTATACACAAGAATGACCTCACTTCTCACATTAAAAACTTTAATTTATTGACACACACAGTGTTCATCAAAAGCGTTTTTATAGATGTTTAATGTGAAGACTTCCTATTTCATAAATTTTGTATAGCTACAGTGATGAAATGACAAAGTTATGAGTGTAAAAATGATTCTTTTTTTTGGGTCGGGGAGGGGAACAGAGTCTCTGTCGCCCAGGCTGGAGTGCAGTTGTGTGATCTTGGCTCACCGCAACCTTGGCCTCCTGGGTTCAAGCAATTCTCCTGTCTCAGCCTCTCAAGTAGCTGGCACTACAGGTGCATGCCACCACACCTGGCTAATTTCTGTATTTTCAGTAGAGACAGGGTTTCACCATATTTGTCAAGCTGATCTCAAACTCCTGACCTCAGGTGATCCACCTGCCTCAGCCTCCCAAAGTGCTGGGATTACAAGTGTGAGCCACCACGCCCAGCTGAAAATGATTCTTTATATTATTACATGATTGCATATATCTATGTCACATTTTAAATAAACAATGAGTATAATTTTTATAATTTTATTTTCCCATTTGTTGCTTGTTCTGACTATATGTATTAAAAATACCTATGTTGAGTTTAATAATAAAATTGGAGATTATGTTGTTGCATGTCTTTTTTTTCTTTTTTTTGAGACGGAGTTTCGCTCTTGTTGCCCAGGCTGGAGTGCAATCGTGAGATCTCAGCTTACCGCAACCTCCGCCTCCCAGTTCAAGCGATTCTCCTGCCTCAGCCTCCTGAGTAACTGGGATTACAGGCATGCACCACCACGCCCAGCTAATTTTGAATTTTTAGTAGAGACGGGGTTTCTTCATGTTGGTCAGGCTGGTCTCGAACTCCTGCCTCAGGTGATCCACTCGCCTTGGCTTCCCAAAGTGCTGGGATTACAGGTGCAAGCCACCACACCCGGCCGGCCCTCTTTTCCTTTCTTTTTACAAATTAACTGTTTATATTATAACAGTTTTAGATTTACAGAAAAGTTGCAAAGATAGTACAGAAAGCTGCTATAGACCCTATTCCCGGTTTCTCCTATTATGAACATCTTAGGTTAGTATGGTACGTTTGTTACAATTAATGAACCACTATTGATACTTTATTATTAACTACTTTGGAAAATTTATTCATATTTCCTTAGTTTTACCGTAGCATCCTTTTTCTGTTCCAGGATCCCATTCAGGATACCATATTACATGAGTCTTCATGTCTCCTTGGGCTTCTTTGGACCATAACAGTTGCTTGGACTTTCCTGGTTTTTGGTGTCCTTGCCAGTTTTAAGGTGTACTGGTCAGGCATTTATTTATGTATTTGTCTATATATATTTTTTAGAGATTGAGTCTTACTCTGTTGCCCAGGCTGGAGTGCAGTGGTGTGATCATAGCTGTCTGCAGCCTCGAACTCCTGGGCTCAAGGCATTCTCCCACCTCAGCCTAAAGAATTGGATTTTTTAGAAAATATAGGCCTATTCAGATTGCCTATTTTTTTGTGTGTGAGTTTTGGCAAATTATATCTTTCAAGGAACTGGTTAATTTCATCTAGGTTATCAAATCTGTGAGCATACAGTTGTTCAGAGTATTCATTTATTATGATTAAATAATAATGTTCATATGTAATGTCCATAGGCTCTAGTGATTGATGTCTTCTGTTTCTGATATTAGTAATTTGTGTCTTGTCTCTTTTTTTCTTAGTTAGCCTGGCTAGAGGATTATCAATTTTCCTTCACTCTGACAATCTCTGTCTTTTAGTTGTTGTATTTAGACTACTGATGTTCAAGGTGGTTGATCTTTTCAAAGAACTAGCTTTTGGTTTTGTTAATTTTCTCTTTCGATTTTCCATTTTCAATTTCATTGATTTCTGCTCTAAGCCTTATTTTCTTTTCTTCTGCTTACTTTGGATTTAATTTGCTCTTCTTTCCTAGTTTCCTAAGGTAGAAACTTAGATTATTGATTCTAGGTCTTTCTTCTGCTCTAAGATACAAATTCAAAGTTAAAAATTTCCCTCTAAGCACGGCTTTTACTGCATCCCACTAATTTTGATAAATTGCATTTTCATTTTTTAGTTCAAAATATTTTTAAATTGATCATTTCTTCGGCACATGTGTTATTTAGAAACGTGTTGTTCAATCTCCACAGACTTTGGGATTTTCCAGTTGTCCTTTTGTTATTGATGTCTAATATAATTTCATTGTGGTCTGAGAGCAGATCCTGCATGGTTTCTGTTCTTCTACACTTGTTAGGTTGTGTTATATGGTCCAGAATGTGGTTTATCTTGGTCAGTGTTCCATGTGAGCTTGAGAAGAATGTGTATTTGTGCTATTGTTGGATGAAGTAGTCTATAGATATCAATTATATCTAGTTGATTGTTGTTAAGTTCAACTATGTCTTTACTGATATTTTGCATGCTGGGTCTGTCTGTTTCTGAGAGAGAAGTGTTGGAGTTTCCAACTATAGTAGTGGATTCCTGTATTTCTCCTTGCAGTTCTATCAGTTTTTGCCTTATGTAGTTTGATAGTTTGTTGTTAGGCTTATACATGTTAAGGATTGTTATGTCTTCTTGGAGAATTTACCCCTCTATCATTATGTAATATTATCCTTCTTAATTCCTGATATCTTTCCTTGCTTTGAGGTCTGCTCTGTCTGAAATAGAGCTGCTCCTGCTTTCTTTTGATTTGTGTTAGCATGGTATATTTTCTCTATCCATCTACTTTTAATCTACATGTGTCTTTATATTTAAAGTGGTCTTAATGTAGATAACATATAGTTAGGTTTTGTTTCTTGATCCACTCTGACAATTGGTACTCTTTTAATCGGTACATTTAAATCATTGATGTTCAAAGTGATTTTTGATATAACTGGATCAATATCTACCATATTTGTTACCGTTTTTTATTTGTTGCCTTTATTCTTTAATTCTATTTTTGACTTCCACTTTTTTTCTGTCTTTTGGGGTTTTAACTAGAATTTTAGGTATTTTTTTTTTTTGAGACAGGGTCTTGCTCTGTTACCCAGCCTGGAGTGCAGTAGAGTGATCTCAGCTCACTGCAATCTCTGCCTCCCCAGCTCAAATGATCCTCCCCACTGAGCCTCCTGAGTAGCTGGAACCACAGGTGCATGTCACCACACCCGGCTAATTTTTGTATTTTTTGTAGAGACAGGGTTTTGCCATGATGTCTAGGCTGGTCTCGAACTCCTGAGCTCAAGTGATCCTCCCGCTTTGGCCTCCCAAAGTGTTGGGATTACAGGCATGAGCCACTGTGCCTGGCCTAGTTGACCATTTTATATGATTCCATTTTCCCTTCTTAACATATCAGTGATACTTCTTTTTTTACTTTTTGAAGTGATTGTCCTAGATTTTGCAATATTCACTTATAACGAATCCAAGTCCACTTTCAGATTACTATATCATTTCACAAGTGGTGTGGGTATCTTCTAACGACAAAATAATCCCAATTCCTCCCTCATGTCCTTTTTAACATTTCTGTCATTCATTTTATTTATGTTTAAGCATATATATATACACACACACATACACATAAGTTCAACCAAGTATATACACACATAAGTGTTCATAATCAAATGCATTGTTGCTTTTATTTTGAACAAATTGCTATTTGTTAGATCAATTAAGAAGAAAAACATAGCAGTTTTTATTTTATCTTCACTCATTCCTTCTTCAATGAGTACTCTCCCTTTCTTTATAGAAATTGAAGTTTCTGACATATCATTTTTCTTCTCTCTTAGTAACTTCACATTTCTTGCAAGGTAAAACTTCCCTCAATTTTTGTTGTTTGAGAAAGCCTTTATTTCTCTCACTTTTGAAGGATAATTTTGCAGGGTACAGAATTTTTGCTCAACACTTCAAACAGTTCCTTCCACTTGCTTCTTGCTTGTTTGTTTTTTCTTTTTTTTTTTTTTTTGAGATGGAGTCTTGCTCTGTTGCCCAGGCTGGAGTGCAGTGATGTGATCCCGGCTCACTGCAACCTCCGCCTCCAGCGTTCAAGCGATTCTCCTGCCTCAGCCTCCTGAGTAGCTGGGATTACAGGTGCACACCACCATGCCCAGCTAATTTTCTATTTTTAGTAAAGATGGGATTTTGCCATGTTGGCCAGCCTGGTTTCAAACTCCTGACCTCAGGTGATCCGCTCGCCTTGGCCTCCCAAAGTGCTGGGATTACAGGCGTGAGCCACTGCGCCTGGCCCCCACTTGCTTGGTTTCTAAGCAGAAGTTGGATGGACGCAATTCTTCTTTGTTCCTCTATAGGTAATATGTTTTTCCTTTAGAACTTTTATCTTTGATTTTCTGTAGTTTGAAAATGATATGCCTAGGTATACCTTTCTTTTCTTTTGCATTTATCCTGCTTAGTGTTCTCTGAGATTCCTGGATCTGTGATTTGGTGTCTGATATTAATTTGGAGGAAATTCTCAGTCATTATTGTTTCAAATACTTCTTCTGTTCCTTTCTCTCTTCTGGCATTTTTATTTTGTGCATGTTACACCCTTTGTAGTTGTCCCACGGTTCTTGAATATTCTGTTTTATTTTTTTCAGTTTTTGTTCTCTTTTCCTTTCAGTTTTTAAAGGTTTCTATTGAGATATCCTCAAGCTCAGGGATTCTTTCCTCAGCTCTGTCAGGTCTAATAAGCTCATCAAAGGAATTCTTCATTTCTGTTAGAATGTTTTTGATCTCTAGCATTTCTTTTTGGTTCTTTCTTGGGATTTTCGTCTCTCTGCTTACATCACCCATCTGTTCCTGCATGCTGTCTACCTCACCCATTACAGCCCCTGGCATATTAATTGTAGCTCTTTTAAATTCCTGGTCTGATCATTTCAACGTCCCTGCCATGTCTGGTTCTGATGCTTGCTCTGTCTATTCAAATTATGTTTCTTGCCTGTTGGTATGCCTTGTAATATTTTTCTTGATAGGCAGACATGATGCACTGGGTAAAAGGAACTGCTGTAAATAGGCTTTAGTGATATGATGGTGAGGTGTAGGGGAGGGGAAATGTTCTGTAGTCCCGTCAACAGGTCTCCGTCTTTTAGTGAGCCTGTGCCTCTGGACTATGAACATCACATGTGTTTCTCAGCTTTTTTCCTCCCACTTAGGTGAAATAGGATGGCTAGAGGGAGCCTGAGTTGGATATTTCTCTCTACCAGTTAGGGTAGGCTCTGATAATACCCCAGCAGGTTGGGCTCTGGTTAACTTCTTACTCCTGAAGGGTAGACGTTGTTAAAAAGTACATAGTGCCCCGGGGTATTTTCAAATGGTTCCTTTCCACCTCTTCCTGCTGGAAGCATGAGGGGGTTTTCTCTGATATTTACTGCGGGAATGGTGGTTGAGCTCCTCAAGATAAACATCACAAGACTGTGGGGGCCCTTCTATGAGTGGGTCCCCCTGGAGTTCTTAACTGTTAGGCTTGTCCACACCGAGCCTCTGGCCAATTTGTCAATGAACAGTTCAGGTTCTCCTACCCAACACTGCTTCCCTTGGTTGTTTCTGCCCATGAGTCTGCTCTGGTAAGTTGTGGCTCCCTGTATTTATCTGTCTTTCCCATCTCGGGGCAGCATTTGCCCGTGTCCTCACCTCTCTTATGGATCCAAGAGCAGTTGTCCATCAGTCTGTTCAGCTTTTTTCTTGTTAGGATGGAGTGGCAACTTCCAAGTTCCGTACATGTGCAACCAGAAACAAGAAGTCTATCGAGACTTTATATCTTTACATCTTTAAATATTTTAACATTATCTCTAAAACACAAGCACAGTTTAAAGCTAATGGCAATACCACTGTCATACTCAAAATTAAAAAATTCCTTAATATTGCCGGGCTTGGTGGCTCACGTCTGTAATCCCAGCACTTTGGGAGGCCGAGGCGGGTGGATCATGAGGTCAGGAAATCGAGACCATCCTGGCTAACACGGTGAAACCCTGTCTCTTTTAAAAATACAAAAAATTAGCCACGCGTGGTGGCAGGTGCCTGTGGTCCCAGCTACTCGGGAGGCTGAGGCAGGAGAATGGCGTGAACCCGGGAGGTGGAGCTTGCAGTGAGCCAAGATTGCGCCACTGCACTCCAGCCCGGGCGACAAAGCGAGACTCCGTCTCAAAAAAAAAAAAAAATTCCTTAATATCATCAAATTCCCAGTCAATGTTCAAATTTATAATTGTTTCAAATGTCATTATCTTACAGTTTACTTGAATCAGGATCCAAATAAGGTCTCTATATTGCCATTAGTTAAAACAACTCTACTAACTTAAATGTCTATGCTCTCTATTTTTTTTTGATGGAGTCTCACTCTGTCACCCAGGCTGGAGTGCAGTGGTGCTATCTGGGCTCACTGCAACCTCTGCCTCCCAGGTTCAAGCGATTCTCCCGCCTCAGCCTCTCAGGTAGCTGAGATTACAGGTGCACACCACCATGCCCAGCTAATTTTGTATTTTTAGTAGAGATTGGGTTTCACCATGTTAGCTAGGCTGGTCTCGAACTCCCGACCCCAGGTGATCTGCCCGCATCGGTCTCCCAAAGTGCTGGGATTTCAGGCGTGAGCCACTGCACCCGGCCTATTCTCTTTCTTTCATGTGAGAATCCCAGTTCTCATGACACTGGGGTGGTAGAATTAGAAGATCATACAACTACTCATTTGCTGTATTCTACAGTGTGCATGTGCACGCACACACACACACACACACAATGTTTCAGAGTAACAATACCAACACTACACCAATAATAAGATTATAGAAAAGAGTTTATGATTTTTGGGGGTAGTTTTCCTTATACATTAAGGATTTTCATAGGGATGAATAGTCAAATCAATTTTGTTTAAAGTCACTTGGAGTTAGTTACTATCTGTTTGATTATGGGACCAACTTGCTACCTATTTAGGTTACATGCAGTTTGAATATTCATCAGTAAACCTAGGAATAATTATCACTGTTCAGAAAATCACCAATAGTTACCGAGCACCTCCTAGGTACTAGAAATGTTCATAATCATTGTTACACTCAAGTCTTGCAAAGCCCTATGAAATAGAAGTTACTCTTCCCTTATAATTTAGGAAACAAACTCAAAGAGGTTAAAAGCTTACAGTGAATCAGTCTCACAGCTAGTAAGAAGAATGAGTGAGGTAAGATTGAAATTCCAGTCTCTGGAGTCCATATTCTGCCCTTAGAAAGATTAGGATGATTTATGATAGCTTATAGAAAAAGCTGCTGGTTCTATTTATTTTATTATCTCTATATATTCCAGTAGGGAGACAAGGTGGTAACTGATAACTGTGTTATACCTGATTACAAAGGTGATAATTTTTTTCTTACAGATTTATGCTCAGAAACAGTGCACCTGACAGTGTTAGCTGGTTTTCTCTAACTTCTTTTTCTGGGGCAATTCTCCCAATGGGTTTGAATTTTTATGAGCTTACTGATGGGCTTAAAAGGGTGGCCTTCAATATTTCCTTCCATTCAGGGCCTATTGTGTCCTGGGCTTCAAATTCACAGAGGCCCTTAAATTTAGAATTTGGACCTTACATCCATCCCAAAGAGGTTCTATCTGTGATCACAGAGATATACCAACAAGGACAGAAGAAAGAGATGTGCAACTTACAGCTTCAGCGTTGGATCCCATTAGTGGAAGGCACTGCTGGTAGGTAGAATACCATCATTATGGTATTCACAGGATATTTACAGGATTTATAAAAGTAGTGATGAATCACTGATCTCACTTTATTTTTTTAAATCCTGTAAATATCCTGTGAATTCCATAATGATGAAGAATTATATATTTTGATGGAGTTTAAAAAGTGTCAGCTTATTAAATGTAAGCATCTCAAATACATAATGATTTTTGTAACCCTATTTTATTTCTATAATGTCTAAAATATCAGGAGTTGCAAGCAATGGAAGTATCTGGTGACTTAGGGCAGCTGAGAAGCTCTGTCTGCTTCCACTTGGCCCTGAGCACTTCTGTGGACAAAGCACTCTGACCTGACAGGGTGCTGGTTACACATTGGCTGAGTTTGCGGCTATTTCTAGGGAGCAGAGTCTGGCTCTTTCCTCATTTACCTGTACAATAAGAATACCCACCTGACAGGGGAGAGGTGAGGATTCAGTAAGCACAGCACAAGTCTCTAGTAAAAGACAGCTGTCATGAGGATGATAACAGTTAATGAGAACATGTTGTTCAGGAGGTTTTAAAGGGCAGATACAGCATGATCCTGATTTTTAAGAAAATTAGATATAAAAACATGGGCACATGAAAAAGCCCCAACAGGCTACAGACTGAAATATTTATAATGGTAGTGGGAATAAAGGTGAATTTTGCTTTTTCCATGTATTTGTCTGTTTTAATTTTTTCACAATATACTTATACTAAATTATGATACTTATTTTGTTTATGTGGATATACATAAATCTACAGACATACAAAATTATGGATAATTTTTCTTTTGTCTTTCTAAATTTATAAAATTTCTCACTTAAATATGTGCAAGTTTTATAATTAGAACGAAGAGATCAAAGGCATTTTTAAGACAAGGAGAAGCATCTGGGTATCATGGCTCATAATTGTAATCCTAGCACTTTGGGAGGTCAAGATGGGAGGACCACTGGAGCTCAGGAGTTTGAGACCAGCTTGGGCAACATAGGGAGACTGTGTCTCTACATAAAAGCAAAAAACTTAGCCAGGCATGGTGGCATGCATCTACAGTCCCAGCTACTTCGAAGGCAGAGGCAGGAGGATTGCTTGAGCCCAGGAGTCGGAGGCTGCAGTGAGCTGAGATGGTGCTACTGCACTCCAGCCTGGGTGACAGGGTGAGACTTCATCTGTAAAAAAATGATAAAAGACTGGGAGAAGAGCCTGGCTGGGTTTTAAGCCTACCCGGGGACATGGCTGCATTGTTTCTGAGAAACACAAAGAGCCTGCTCAGCACCTGCCATCATCTCAACCAGAAAGCCCATTCCAGATGCTGTCTTGTCAGTGGCTCAGTCAGCGCACCTTTGATTTATGATGAATTCCCCAGTGTTTACAGACTGGTGAATGCAGAACAATTTCTCCCCATTAGAAGGAGTCATGGTGTGGCAAGTTCAGATTAGTTTCTCTTCTATGGAGTTTCATTCTTTCATGAAATGTGGTCTTGCTTCACACTGTGAGGGAGTTTGGTGCCTCTCTCGGCCTGGGTCACCTGCTAGTGTGTGTTTGGCCCTAGAAAGAGGCTCTCAGGGAAAGGGTTCCTGACTGCATCCTTCCTTCCTTGCCCCTTCTCTCTCTCCATGCTCTCCAAGAAAAAATTTACCACCCTTGAGGCCTCCTACTACCATTAGGAAAAAGATTGATAAAACGATGACTTTAAAATTAAGAAGTTCTGCTTATCTAAAGAGTTCATAAAGAGATTAATAACACAAACCACAGAATAGAAGTAGAAGCTATTTGGTAATACATATAACCAACAAAGGACTCTTATCCAGAAAATACATGTTTTAAAAAAAACACTAAAAATTATTAAGTAAGACATAACCCAACAAAAATTCCAGAAGTGGTGGGCAAGGCCAGAAACTCAGACAAATGATGTTGGTACCAAGACCAGGCTACACAGTGGCTGGACCAGCAGCTGGTAATCATGCAGACCCATGCTCAGCCTTTTCGCAGCGAGATGAAGCAAGTGCTGTGAGTGCTGGAGATGTTGGCATGCTGACGATCTGACAGGCGGAGGATCCAAAGAGCTCGCTAGACCTGGTCGCAGAAGCCCCAGCCAGATTCTTAATGCCTTTAATTTTCCAGGGAAGAAGCTTCTCCATCACTGAACTGTTTCCATATTTTAGATACTGTAATATCTATGGGTTTTCCTAATACTCATCTTTGTATTAGCTGGCGTTTTTACCCAACCAGGAAAGGAGTGGAGCCATGACGCAGTGAGTGCCCAGAACTGGAAGAATTCTGAAGGAGATGGGACCAAGGACCATGTTCTCTCTCAGGCTAACATCTTAATAACAGCCTACTCTGTTCCAACCAGAAAGAATGAGAGAGGAAGGGAAGACAAACAGACAGAGACAGATGGACACGTACTTATGAAGTGCCCACTGTGCTCAAGGAATTTGCTAGGGGCTTTCACATTTGTTGTTCACTTTGCTTCTTGTAACACTCCATTCTGTTGATGAGACGGGAGCCTCAGGAGAAGTACATGGCTTGCTCAAGTTTAGTTTGTCAGTGATGTAGTTGGGATCTGATCTCAGGGTCTGTCTCATTCTTTTTTTTTTTTTTTTTTTGAGATGGAGTCCTGCTTTGTTGCCCCAGCTAGAGCGCAGTGGTGCAATCTCGGTTCACTGCAACCTCCGCCTCTCTGGTTCAAGTAATTCTCCTGCCTCAGCCTCCCAAGTAGCTGGGATTACAGGTGCCTGCTACAACACCTGGCTAATTTTTATATGTTTAGTAGAGACAGGGTTTCACCATGTTGGCAGACTGGTCTCAAACTCCTGACCTCAAGTGACCCGCCCGCCTCAGCCTCCCAAAGTGCTGGGATTACAGGTGTGAGCCACTGCGCCTGGCCCTGTGACTCATTTTTCTAATTCCATGGCCTTGGAATCAGGTGTGTGTGAGCTTGGGTAATTATTTACCTCTGTGGGCTCAAGGCCCCTCTGTGAAATGATATCTGGCTAGTAGGAGCACCCTTGCAGGACTCTGCGCATGATGTACAGTAGTTGGTTTTACTGTAAATGTACTCGAATCCTTAGCACAGGATCAGGTACACTGAAGACAGTGAAGAGAAGGGAGTTAAACACTTTTGAAGTCATATTTTCTTTTCTCAGGTTCAACCACTCTGCTAGGAGAAAAAGGCAGAGAACAGGATAAGAAGATTGAGAGAGAGAGGTTGATTGTGAGGACGTACTGTCTGGGACACATATATTTGGTCACAGAGTCATGACTTGAGGGGTGGCACGCTGAGAAGTTGCCTGTCTTACTCTCTGAGACTGAGCAGCTAAGATGGAAGGCTGAATATTGACTTGGGACAATACAGTCATGAGTTGCTTAACAAGAAGCCTATGTTCTGAGAAATATGGTGTTAGGCAATTTCCTCACTGTGCAAACATCATAGAGTGTACGGTACTTACACAAACCTACACAGCATAGCCTACTACACACCTAGGCTGTATACTATAGCCTATCACTCCTAGGCTACAAACCTGTACAACATGTTACTGTACTGAATACTGCACGCAGTTGTAACACAATGGTAAGTATTTGTGAATCTAAACGTATCATTAAAAGGTACAGTAAAATATGGTATTTATAACATATTTTATAAAAATATGATGGTTTCTACCCTGGACTAGCTAAGAGATCTGAGGCTAGCAACTGTCCACAAACCTCCTCCCTCTTCCCCCAACCAAAGCCAAAAATATCTTACCCACCATTTCTTAAAACAAAACAGCCTGCAAAACCATTCAGCATTCCGCAGTAGAAAACACAAAACTCAGGTTGCCCCATTGAAGAAGGCCAGAAATCTTTGGAACATCACCCACTTAGGAGCATCCTGCCTCTGCTGTTCACTGCCAGAAGTTATTTTACAAAGCCAAGCTTCTGTAGACCGTTCACAGCATGGGCTGGCCTTAATGGAGAGCTGGGCAAGGAAAATTCCCTCCTTCGAGCCTGGGCTGAGGAAAACCTCACCTGAGGAATGAGGGCCATTCTTGTTTATTATGATTGAATCACTATGCATATTACTTTCATATGTAATGCATTTGCCATTCTGAAGTATGCAGTGGGGATGGGGGTACTCCCACTTAGCCAAATCAAAACCCAGGTCCCAAGATTCTCAGTAGAAGAGATGAGCCCCCTTCACTCGGGAGGTCCCAGGGTGGCTGCAAGTACTCTCCTTGTACTATTAGGGTTGTTTTGGCACCTCCTCTTGGCAAACCCTAACAGAGACACTGTCTTTGTTTCTCAATCCCTGCTACAGACTGAAATTATCTGGGAAATAAAAAATATATATATGATGACAAGCCGCTACCTCCAGCTATTCTGACTTAATACATTTGCATTGAAGACAAGGATTTGGGGTTAAAAAAAACTCCCCAGGTGATTGTGATGTGCACCCAAGTCAGAACCAAGTGCTATACCGATTTCATGTAAAATTGTTGATTAATGTCTTCCACTTCTTGAGCTCCTGGTATATGCCAGGCACTGAAGCACCAATGAACAGAAACAGGCAAGGCTCTTACTCTCATAAACATTACAGATATTAGTCAGATAATTACATAAGCAAATAATTTGGAATTATAAAAGTACATGGTGCTTGGGGCTGGGCGTGGTGGTGCACACCTGTAATCCCAGCACTCTGGGAGGCGAAGACGGGTAGATCACTTGAGGTCAGGAGTTTGAGACCAGTCTGGCCAACATGGTGAAACCCCATCTCTACTAAAAATACAAAAATTAGCCGGGTTTGGTGGTGGGCGCCTGTAATCCCAGCTACTCAGGAGGCTGAGGCAGGAGAATTGCATGAACCTAGGAGGTGGAGGTTGCAGTGAGCTGATAGTGCCACTGCACTCCAGCCTGAGTGATAGAGCAAGACTCTGTCTCAAAAAAATAAAAAAATGTACATGGTGCTTGGGCAGATAGGGAGGGAAGGGGTAAGAGGATTAGAAAAGTGATCCATTAGAAGCTCCCTGGTGTACCTCTCTCTTTCCAATACTCACTCACCAAGGGATAGCCATATATCTGACTGACCAATGTCTATCTCCCAATAATTCCATGGGAAATAACTCCTATTTTCCAGTAATAGGAGAATGAATAAAATATGAAAAATGTAGACTCTAGGGACTTTCAAAAGAGACAAAACCCATTTTGAGGAAAGAATATGTTATTCATGTATCATGTACTAAATAATTAAAACAGCCAAACACAGGGCTCACACCTATAATCTCAGCACTTTGGGAGACCAAGGCAGGAGGATTGCTTGAGCCCAGGAGTTCGAGACCAGCCTAGAGAGCCCCTGTCTCTACAAAACACAAAAATTGGCTAGGCGTAGTGGTACATGCCTGTAGTCCCTGCTACTTGGAAGGCTGAGGTGGGAGGATCACTTGAGCCCGGAAGGTCCAGGCTGCACTCCTGCCTGGGTGACATAGCAAGACTCTGTCTCCAAAAATAAAAAAAAAAAAAGGGCAACACCAAAACAAACAAAAAAGAATTAATACAATCTGAAGGATGCAGAGATGAGGCAGAACTGCTGCCCAAACATCTGTAGCAAATTAGCCAGTGGGAAGAAGTCAGCTAAACCTAGTAGAGGCAAAGGGAGGAATAGATTACTTCTCCCCCTACCTTCCCACAAGGTTCTGGATTAAAAATATTTGATTAAAAAAATAAAATTACGTGCATAAAATCTGAAAACATTCTTGTTGCAAAAATGTTTAAGCAATAACAGTATAAAGAGTGCCAACCAAAGCCTCCCTTTACCACATATCTTGTTTCCAATCTCTCTTCTCTCCCTAGAGGGATCATCATTCACAGCTGGCTGTGTTTCCTTCCAGAAGTTTTTCTTTGCATTTATAAACACTTATTTCCAGAAACAAGTGAATAGTTGTTCTATTTGTCTGTGTTTTTGCATACTCTTCACATTCATCTGCAATTTATTTTCTTTTATTCAACAATTACATTATTTTGTGGTCAGGATGAAGGTGAGGCGAGTGAGGCATTTTGGCACACAATTTAAGGGAGTCCCCACAACAACTGAAGGGATTGCCAAAAGCTCAGTAATCGAGATAAATTTTAGTGCAATATTAAAAAAAAATCTAAATCAGCACCAAAAATGTATATTGAACAAAATATCAAAACCTTAAAGACTGGATCTGTATTACTGAGTGTTCCTTTGGCTTTGGGCTTCAATATGGATGAGCAGGTGACTGTTACTGATCCTGTCCATGTGATCTTTCTATGTTGGTACATGTAGATCTTTTTTCCTAAAAAAATCATATTTAGAAATAATTTCAAACTTCCAAAAATTGCAAATAACTCCCATATTACTTTACCCAATTGCTGATGCCACTAAATTTTCTCTATTACTCTCTCTCTTTACTTATATATACCCATTATTAGTCTTTTAAGGAACCTTTGTATATTTTCTAAAACACTAGGATATAAAACCAGTATACAACCTCCAAATGAGGACATTAACATTGGTTCCCCACTGCTGTCCAATCCATAGTCCTCATTCACATTTGCCACCTGTCCTAACAATGTCTCTATTTCCTGTCTGGTCCAGGAAATGTATATTGCATTTAATTGTCATGTATCCTCAGACTTGTAAATCTGCAACAGGTCTTTTGCCTTTTCCTGTTTTCTATGTCCTTGACAGAAACTAAGTACAGGACTTCCATTCTGTGGGATGGCCTTCAACATGGGATATTTCCTTATGTCTAGATTCAGGTACACCAAGATCTGCTACTGTGTTCTTCTCAGGGCATTCCTTCCAGAAGCACACCGTGTTGACCCATCCTGACGCTGGTGATGTTAGCACTGATTACCTAGTTGTGTCATTGTCTGCCCCATTTCTTCACCATAAGGTCATGATTCTTCCCTTGACAATACCATAGTATTTGGTAAAGAGGTATTCGGAGATTATTGCAATATCTTGTTCCCCATCAAACTTCCACCCAGCTTTAGCACTGATCGACAATTCTCACTTCAACTGGGCATCCCCATGATGGTTGCCAATGCTGGTTTTCTATTTCCATTCTACGTGTATTCGATGGCATTCTACTGTAAAGAAGAGCTCTGACCCCACCTTATTTATTTATATGTTTATATCAGTATGGATTCATGGTCTCCTATTTTATTCGGTAGGTTGTAATTCATTACTATCCGTATTTATTCTGATTGTTCAGATTCTTATTTGTTCAGATTGTCCCTGTTTTGGCCAATGGGAACTCTGTCAAGCTACTTCCTATGTCCTTTTGATATATCTCCATCTGTCATTGAGCATTTCTTCACTTTCTGACACAATATAAGGTTCCAGTCCTGTCTTGTCCTTTCCCTGCTCCAGCCCTAGAACTAGCCATTTCCACAAGGAACACTGGTACCTTTTAGTAAGAATGTAATTTAGGAACCAACACTGGAAAACCAGATGTGCTCATTACCATTGAAGTGCCATTGCTTCTAGGCCCTGTCAGTGGACAACGCTAGGAAATAGACGCTCTGAAGGCTGGGAAATCCAAGATCAAGGCACTAGCAGGCTCAGTTGTTTAGTGAGGGCTCCTCTCTGCTTCCACGATGGCACTGTGGTACTGGATCCTCTGGAGGTGAGGAATGCTATGTCCTCACATGGCAGAAGGCAGAAGGGCAAGAGGGCTGAACCTGAATGAAGCCTCTTTTATAAAGGACATTAATCCATTCATGAGGGAGGAGCCTCCATGGCCTAATCAGCTCTTGGAGGCTCCACCTCTTAATACCATCACATTGGCCATTAAGTTTCAACACTTAAATTTTGGAGGGGACATATTCAAACCTCAGCACATACATACTCACAAATATGTGAATGCACTCAAACATCTATAACTATTCCTATTTTTATCTCTGTATGTATATATATGATCTCCATCTGTCTATAAAATATATACCTAGGTATCTATATGCATCTACATATATATTGATGTCTCCATACATTTTTTTTTTTTTTTTTTTTGAGACTGAGTCTCACTCTGTCGCCCAGGCTGGACTGCAGTGGCGTGATCTCAATAGCTCACTGCAACCTCCGCCACCTGGGTTCAAGCAATTCTCATGCCTCAGCCTCTCAAGTAGCTGGGACTACAAGTGCCCGCCACCAGGCCCAGCTAATTTTTGTATTTTTAGTAGAACAGGGTTTCACCATGTTGGCCAGGCTGGTCTTGAATTTCTGACCTCAAGTGATCCGCCTGCTTCGGCCTCCCAAAGTGCTGAGATTACAGGTGTGAGCCACCACACCCGGCCGGAATACGTACTTCTTTTAAACTAATTTTCCATATTTTGGATGTACCTTCGTTAGTTATCTATAACCACACTGATGGATCAAAAATGGTTAGCCTCTTGAGGCTCTCCTTGATTTGTATAACAACATTACAAACAAGGACTAAAGCCTCCTTTTGTCTAATTCTGACCCGGTTCACAGACCAAGAGCCCTTTGAAAAAAAGAGGAAGCTGGATACCCTTGAGGAACAAATAACTAAAATGTCACAAGTATGTACTCAGGGTCCAACTCCAGTTCATTTCTAATGGAATAAACAATTAACCAGCTAACTGTGTGGTGAGAAAAGAGAAGTACCCAGATTTTGGGAAGTACCCAGATACCTTAATTCACAGCAACCCAGAAAGCCACTGTTGTCCCCAGAGGATGTGGGGTCTTATAGGGCAAACCTTAGTCTTAAAACACACATGTAGAACTTCAAAGACTTTTCCCTTACCAATGGAGTTATGGCTTCCCAAGTGCATCAACATATTTTTGCTTTGTTCTAGGTCAGTAGAAGACTTGAAAAAAAATGCTAGGCAGCATATACTGTTTATGACATTGTGTCACAGATGGGAAAGTAAAATTTGGGCATGTGAAAGGAATGTTAGCATCCATGGCTCAGGAGACCCCACTCCTCCACTTCCTTGATGCCTGTATTCCAGGTCTTTAGCAGTGAGCACTTTTTGCACAACAGCCCTGCCAATGAGAGAAGCTACAGCCTCTTACACACACACATACACACACACACTTAGAAAAAGTAGGCACAGACTTAGTAAAATATCCTCATGGCATTTCCTAGATTCTAAGAAGTATGGCTTTTCAGGTATTAGCATTTCTGAAATTTGATATATTCATTTTTATTTAATCAGTGTGTTTCTTTAAAGTGGCAGTCCTTACTTTTGCAAAAACAATTTTGTTATTAAATCAGTGGACATTTCATCCAGGCTTCTGTGAAAGCCATGCTATTCACAGGTTCTGTGTTGGGAGTGGCCCAATTTCCAACATTCAGAGAGTTCTCCAGCCTCAGGTCAGCCACTCAAGGAGAAGCTGGAGCTGTCTTCCCGCTGTCCCCATCTCCCTCCACTCCCTGGGCCTGCTTGACTCCTTTAGACATAATTAAACTCTTCTTATATCTTTTCAACTCAGAATGGGCAAGGTTCATGTTTTCATGAACAGTAGGACCAAATTGCATTGTGTGATAGTTTAAGGTTAGGTGGTTAACTGTGATGCAAAAATACATAAAAATCTGAAAAAAGTAAGCATTTTGATAACCTGTTTTTATAATCAGCCTAATTTTTAATCAAGTCTACTATTTAATTTATAATATAACATTATTAGTCAATTTAGGGCAGTAAAATTTGTGTCATTTCTTTTTAGCCATAATTTACTAGAATAACTTTCATTGGAATTTTTAAAAATCTAGAAAATACATACCTTTTCTAAATGTAGCACCAGTAGTAAATCAAATAATGACGATGAAAGTAATTTTGAAGACATCACAACCAAAAGAGTTTCTGCTAGATTGACTCAGAAGTATAATCCTTTACATACTGAGTTCAGTTGCACTGCTCTAATTAATTGAGAAGCACTAAAATTTGAATGTGTTATTTGCAGAGATATACTGGCTAATGTAAGCAATTCACCGTCAAACTATAGGCAACATGCATACGCAACTCATAAAGACACACATTCACAATGAAAAGAATTGTTTGAAAGAAGGAATATTGAATTAAAAAGTTAATGGAAGAAGATGTTCAATATTTCATATATGAAGAGTGAGTAGTACTTTTCAGGCTTCTTATCAAGTAGCACTTTGCATGACTAGGACAAAAAATTAAATTGTGGCGACATTAGCAAAAAACTTCATAAAAAATGTTTGCTTGGAAATGATGGGGGAATCTTGAGCAAAGAAGATACTGTGAAGACTATTTTCCAATGAAACTATAGATTAATGTATTTTAAAACTATCTAATTATGTGGAAGACCAATTTATGGTACAAATAAAGCCAGCAAACTATTTTTTAATGAAACCTGATGCACAGGTAACGCTAACAAAGCAATTCTTTTAGTATATGTGTTATTTGAGCATGATGGTAATATGAAAGTAGAATTTTTTTTCCAACTTCATTACCATAAACAGAACTCAGAACTGTATAAAATGATGATAGATTACACTGTCTATGTGGTTTGGAGATTAGGGGTAGAAGTATTTTTGATGCACAGATGTAATGACAAGTAAGCATTCTGGAGTAGTTAATCCAGAGAAAAGAGCTGGGCCAGAATATAAACCAACATGTAGTTCCTTCATTGAGAAAGTCTTGCTATCAAACAAACAAACAAAAAAACAAGCTGAACCAATAGTGTCTTAGCAGCATAGTTAAAATTGTGAGTTACATAAAGGATTATGTGTTAAATGTGAGGCTATTCTGTGATCATATGGAAGCTAATCATAAACAAGTGGTGTTGTATGATGAGGTATGATGGTTGCTGAGTGGAGAATTCTGCAGAGAATAAACATTCTCTGCAAACACCAACTCCTGGTATTTCTGCAAGATAAGAAACTAATTTGGTCCCAGCTTTTTAAAGATGTCAGAATTGCTAACTTTTATGATATTCCCAATATTTGAAGTTATCTCACTAATTTCACGCGAGGATGAAACGAAGTATTTTCAAATGCAGATAAGATGGAATGGCAAAATGGCAAAACAAGATGGAAGACTGGAAGGACAAAGTTTCTGCAGATGGTTATGGCATGTTTCATAATTTCACAATTATCGATAGCATAGATGAAGACCTGGAAACTGCACAACTGCAAAATGTTCTCAGTAAATGATTGAAAGTAGATGAGCTTTGTGCAGGCAGAAATCTACTGTACAACTGGCAAGGGCGCCATGTGGAAGAAGTGCTTGGCTCACTGGGGGTCTGAATGTAGATTTGCACAGAATTTTTGAAGGGCAATTTGACAGTGTATATCAACATTTTAAAAGTATGTAATTTTGAAATATAATTTACAGAGAAGTGTATAAGACAGAAATGAAGAGCTCAGTGATTGGTCACAAAAGGAACACCCGTGTAACTTCTACCCAGGTCAAAATAACTAGTAGTATTTCACTTGTATTAATGGCAATCCATTTTGCCTTCTATTTGTCTAGTTGGAAAACACTCTTCCATTAACAAATCCAGTTTTTAAAATAACTGTAACTGAAATTCTGGCCAGTTCTATATAAACATTACATTCCTTTGAAAAGTTCAATGGTTAAAAGAAATCAAAGTATTAAAAGGAAGAATAAATAAATACCAGCTGAAAGGTTTATAGGGGTAGTTGTCTGTGAAGAAGAAAAGGTAAGTTCTCACTGGAGCAGGAGTTGTGGGGTTGCAGAAAGTGGGTACAGCAAGAGTGGAGGAGTGAGAGGAAGGCTGGTGTGGAAATGGTCTGGCAAAGCATTTTAGAGAAGCGGTGGGGCTCAGGGAAAGCCCAGTGAGGCTGGATTTCAGAGTGGTTGGTAACAAAATTCCAAATTTGTGAAAACATAACTCTGAGTTTTAAATACAGCTGATCCTTAAATGATGCAGGGGTTAGGGGTGCCTACCCCCTGCTCAGTCAAAAATCCATGTGTAACTTTTGACTCACCCAAAACTTAACTACTGATAGTCTTACTGATAACATAAACAGTCAATTAACACATATTTAGTATATTAGATATATTATATACTATATTCTTAAAGTAAGCTAGAACAAAAGAAAATGTTATTTAAAAAATCCTAAGGAAAATCCATTGACAGTACTCTACTGTATTTATCAGTATTGTAAGTTAACTGTTTACAAGGTGAATTGTCTTTCTGAAATGGCAACCGTAGCTGCAGACCTCAATCCACAGTACGTATCAAGCAATCTAACTTTTTCTTGTAATGTCATGAATTTTCTCTGCTTCTTGAGACACTTCCAGCATCACTAGGGGCACTTTGTATGGATTCCATGGTGTGAGTCAAGGTTTACAGTATTGAACTAAACATAATGAAAGCTATGTGAGAACCATGAGAGATCACATGTACTGTGGTTCCAATGGTCTGCAGGGAGAAACTGCTCACCTGGAGATGATCTGCATCACTTGAGTTAAGCAGATACTCACGACAGTTGAGCTCCCCACAATAGCAACAGGAGGTGGCTATGAAGTTTTTACAGTAGTACAGTATATACCACAGTTCATTTGGTGCATTATGATTTAATACTGCATCTTATATTTGTTTACATTTCTCTTGACTGAATTGTGTCATCTATGGTCTGTAAGTGTGTGCATAAGTTTTTATAAATTTTAACATCTTATAATGGACTCATTTTATGGTAATAAATGATAAAATGGACCAATATCGACGTATATTTTATACATTTATGACATACTTAACTTTCTTAATTTTTTCATTATTTTTAAGCTACATGGTTCACATCAAAGTTTTTTCAAATTGTTGGAAATGTAGAACACATTTTCTAATGTATTTATTTTAAAAACCCACATAGAAGTGGACTCATGTAGTTCAAATCTGTGTTGTTGAGAGGTTAACTGTTTATCAAATGATCCCTCCCACCAGCCCACACACTGAGGATACATGCCAAGTCTATCATATCTAAGTCTCATTCTCATTCCAGCTTGTTATATTTGAGCAAGTAGCCAGGTGGTCACAGGTTTTAGGACTGAGTAGAAAAATAATCTGGAGCATGGACCACAGAGGCTGTGCTTTTTATCTAGTGCCTAAAAGAGTCTACTGTCCATATCAGTGGCAATGTATTAAATTACATTACAAATTAGTAAACAAATGAAAAAAAAGTCAAACTGTTTAAGCCAAAACATTCAGCCTTTTGGAAAGATAACAAAAATTCAAACATGTTTCCTTAGGGTCCTACTGTGAGCTAGATTAGAATTTTGTAAATTAAAATTAGAATAATACAGGCACCTCAATTTGTCATGTTTTAACAATGAAAATAAAGAAAATGCTTATTAAATTGTTCTTTAGTGAATGTGAGTTTGTATTGTAACTCTATTACATATTTCCTACTCTATAGAGAGAAGATCATAAACCCATAAATGTCTGTCCTTGAAAGCAGAGAGAGAACATGTGCTTCATGATAGCACCAGGCCAGACTGCATCTGTGAAGAATATAGAAAAGTTTGCAAAGGTGTATCCCTTCATTGGGTATGTAAAACACCTCTACCTGTTAATGTCATCAACTGCAGTTTGGGTCACTCCAAAGCATATTATTTCTAGACAGACAACATACAGTGTCTTTAGAATGTAAACACTGGACAACACAGCAAGACCCTGTCTCTACAAAAAATTAAAAAGTTAGCTGGGTGTGGTAGCATGCACCTGTAGTCCTAGCTACTCAGGAGGCTGAGGCAAGAGGATCTTTTGAGCCCAAGAGTTTGAAGCTGCAATGAGCTATGATCACAACACTGCACTCTAGCCTGGGCAACAGAGTGAGACCCTGTCTGTATATTAAAAAAAGAATATAAAGACTGGATCTAGATAGAATTGGCTTTATGTATTACACATATCAGATACAAAAACCTTCAAAAGGTACATTTTTATAAAATTATTTTTGTGCTAAACAGTATAAAATGTATCATCTTAACCATTTTTAAGTGTGAAGTTCAGTAGTGTCAGCTATTTTCATATTGTTGTGCAACAGATTTCTAAAAGCTTTTTCATCTTGCAAAACTGAAGCTCTATACCTATTAAACAGCAACTCCCCCTCTCCCCTTTCCCCAGTCCCCAGCAACCACAATTCTGCTTGTTTCTAAGAGTCTGGTTTCTTTAAAACCACATTTAAGTGGAATCATGTAGTATTTGTCTTTTTGTGACTGTCTTATTTCACTTAGCGTAATGTTCCCAAGATTTGACCTAGAACAAACTGCTGAATGTGCTTATTACAGTATCTGTATGCCTTTTGGTGGGAAAATGTTGAAAAAACAAACAAACAAACAAACAAACAAAGACAGCTGGTAACACTGCAATGCCCAACGCCCAATTCCAAAGCTCCTTAAATATTCCTTGCAGAATTAATGTTTTGGAGCAGTGCTTCTGGCAGGCCTCTTCTCACTTTTTGTTTTGTTAGGGGGCAGTCGATGGCATACCTAATATATTCAACATCCCCGATCCTCTATAGGACAAGATTACCTTCTGTAATAATCAGTAATAATGATTCTCTTGATTTGTTCTTTAGTTTTATAACAACTACTAAAAGAGTATAAATTTTAAAGATATTTCACATATGAAATAAAATTTGTGTTAACAACAAAAATATATCTCACAATTTGCCCTACTTTAGTTTCCAACTTTATTATTTTTTTCCTTTTATTTTTTGAGATGGAGTCTTGCTCCGTCACCCAGGTTGGAGTGCGGTGGCATGATCTCGGCTAACTGCAACCTCTGCCTCTCAAGTTTAAGTGATTCTCTTACCTCAGTCTTCCAAAGTAGCTGGAATTACAGGTACACGTCACCATGCCCAGCTAGTTTTTGTATTTTTAGTAGAGACGGGTTTTTGCTGTGTTGGCCAGGCTGGTCTCAAACTCCTGACCTCAGGTGATCTGCCTGCCTCAGCCTCCCAAAGTGCTGGAATTACAGGCATGAGCCACCGCACCTGGCCTGTTTTCAACTTTAAATACAAATGAAAACGCTAAGAGGTCACAAAGACTGACATGATTGAAGTAACTCAGGTTTTGCTTCTTCATCTTTATAAGGCTGTGCCATCATTGCTGATGTCAAATCTACCATCTCAATGCAGGAATGTGTTTATCACTTGAGCTGGATTCAGGCACACACTGTGCCAGACAGCTGGAACAATTCTCAAGTATAAGCGGTAAATAGATGTACTAATTGACAGATTACATGTATATTCTTAAAACTCACCAGTAATCACTGCTATTGTATAGAGTGCAGACCAATAATTTTGTTTTTAGGTAGGAGTGTTTTATTATTGACTTTTTTTTTTTTTTTTAGACAGAGTCTTGCTCTGTCGCCCAGGCTGGAGTGCAGTGGTGCATTGTTGGCTCAGTGCAACCTCCGCCTCCCTAGTTCAAGTGATTCTCTTGCCTCAGCCTCCCAAGTAGCTGGGATTACAGGCACGTGCCACCACATCTGGCTAATTTTTGTACTTTTAGTAGAGATAGGATTTCGCCATGTCGGCCAGGCTGGTTTCAAACTCCTGACCTCAGGTGGTCCGCCTGCCTTGGCCTCCCAAAGTGCTGGGATTACAGGTGTGAGCCAACGTGCCTGGCCTTACCATTGACATTTTTTATAATTGCCAGGGAGTAGTGACAATAAAAAGTAGGTCAACTTTCCATTGGTTTTGTTACTTTATAAATTTTTTTTCGATGTTCCCTCTTGCCTGCACCACAGGCAGGCTTACCTTGTTCTTGGCACTCCACCCTCTTGAATGTCTTACATTTTGCCACTTTAGTGGCAAAATGACTCCTCCCACCTCATCAGAGCTGCCACGGCCCAGAACTCACTTTCACAGAGGGCCTTGAATTTAGAATGTGGACATGCCATTTATATGAGGCTATTTCTGTAGTCAGAGACAGACCAACAAGAATGAAGGAAGGAGATGTTCACCTTACAATGTTTAACTTATGCCGTTAGTGGACTGCTATGTGTAAATTAATATTGTTAAAAACTCTGAGATTATTTTTATAAATAGCACAAGTATAATAAATTGTACATTTGGGGTGTTTTAAATGGGTTAATTTAAAAAATTTAAATGTTAAAACAGATCGCAACTTTTATAATCATTTTGCCATTTCTACAAAATGACAAAGTAATAGATGCCATTGAGCCTGTTTGCACTGCTAAAGCAACCAACCCTCTGGGTTGCACAGAACTACAGGATTTCACGGGATGCAGGGCTGTCAGTGCTAAAACCCAGACAGTCCTGTCCAGGTAAACCAGGATGGCTGGTTACTGACGTAGGCCCTTCAGAGTACAGCACACCCTAATCTTATAGGATGCCTGGTTTCTTACTGCTGAGTCTGGAGATTTTTTCTGGTAAAGAACAGAAGATAGATGTTTTCCCTTCATGCTGAAACAGGCACTCAAACTAGAAGAGTTCAGCTTAGAGGAACGGAGGCCTCCACAACCCTCTGCCCACATCTTTCTTTTTTTTTTTTTTTTTTTTTTTTTTTTTTTTTTTTTTGAGACGGAGTCTCGCTCTGTCGCCCAGGCTGGAGTGCAGTGGCGCGATCTCGGCTCACTGCAAGCTCCGCCTCCTGGGTTCACGCCATTCTCCTGCCTCAGCCTCCCGAGTAGCTGGGACTACAGGCACCCGCTACCACGCCCGGCTAATTTTTTGTATTTTTAGTAGAGACGGGGTTTCACCGTATTAGCCAGGATGGTCTCGATCTCCTGACCTCGTGATCCGCCCGCCTCGGCCTCCCAAAGTGCTGGGATTACAGGCGTGAGCCACCGCGCCCGGCCTGCCCACATCTTTCTAAACCAATCTCTAACTCAGATAGACTACCGGACAACAACAACAACAAATGCAATTACATAATGTCCTTTATATAACTCAGAGTAGAGTGTTTTATAAACTAAAATCAAAATGGCTATAGAAAATTTGCAATTTTCTTTCTGACCTGAGAGAGACTTACCTTTCTCAAAATTACCTGGAGGCTGTTGCCACACCTCTGTGGCATAAATTCAGAAAGCCCTAGATTTGGGGTTCCAGGGCTGAAATGTAAGTATCCAGAGATCTAAGAAATATTTTTGAATATGGAACGAAATAAAAGGTTCAGGGAGTATTACAGCCCTGCTGAAACTGTACCCCAAGTGAATCGCATTACTAAAAAATCAATACACATTACCAACAGCCAAACTATTGTATTGTTGGAGGTTTAGTGCTGAAACAAATAGTAGTAAAAGAGAATAGTGGTGTTTCTCATAGATTGCATGTTGTCCTTTAACCAATGGCATGGTCTGCAGAATCTATAAATAATGATTTATAGTAGAAGTTAAGTCTTGAAATAAAGTCATTTGTGATCAAGTTTGATTAACATCTTTGCCTGTTGCTACTTGAAAAACAAAACTAAACCTAACCAAAACAAAAAAGACTTCTAGACCTGAAAGAAAAGAATCAAAATGGTAAAATAAACAAAAAAGTTATGGCGGCTTCATTAATTAACCACTTAAGACTTGGCCATTCACAGCACCAGTGAGATTTCAACTGCAAGGTCAGTTAAAACAAAGGCAATTGGAGCTCATGAATGACTGAAAATAGATTAGTTTTATCAAAGTGGAGAGTCAGATAAAAAGTCTCACCAAAAGGATGTGGGGAAGACAGTAATCATGTCTGCATTTGTGGAAAGGTAAACGGATACAAGCTTTTTGGAGGGCAATTTGACCCCATATACAGAATTTTAAATACGCATATACTCTGATTGAGTAAGGTCATTTCTGAGAATCCAGAACACTGAATATTTACACAAATTTGCAAAAATATATGAACAAGGAAAGCTTATTGCTGAATATTTGTAACATTTGTAATAGTTAAAAGTTGACAACCTAGATATTTAACAATAGAGTTGAAAACTTCATTGAGGTGTTTTGTATACACTGACATGGAAGTAAGTTGGGAATAAACTGGGGAGAAGAAAACAAGTTACAGGCATTTACAGTATTAAAATAAGTTAAAAAATAAAACAATCTGAATACATGTGTATATGTGTGCTCATAAATACAGGAAATACTATATTCCCAGCAAACTGTCAAGGGTGGTTAGTACTTGGGAATGGGACTGGAAGTATTTCATTTGAATTTTTTTAGGATGTGCTTATATTAGTTTCTGTTTTTTAAGGCAGAATTTTTTTTTTTTTTTTTGAGACAGAGTTTCACTCTGTTGCTCAGGCTGGAGTGCAGTGGCACAATCTCGGCTCACTGCAATCTCCGTCTCCTTGGTTCAAGCAATTCTCCTGATTCAGCCTCCCAAGTAGCTGGGATTGCAGGTGTGTGCCAGGTCTGGCTAATTTTTGTATTTTTAGTAGAGATGGGGTTTCGCCATGTTGGCCAGGCTGGTCTCGAACTCCTGATCTCAAGTGATCCACCTGCCTTGGCCTCCCAAAGTGCTGGGATTACAGGCATGAGCCACCGTGTCTGGCCAGAATGTCTTTAAAAACACTTATTTTTATTTTTATTTGTTTTTTTTTTTTAGAATCAGGGAGCTGTTCTTAGGTCCTTACTCTGAATACCATGTACTTGCATTGTCTACATAAGAGACAAAAAGCAGTGGTGACTGCCACTGGTGACAAACCAGGCTCTCCACACCATCTCAGAAAACAAATGAACAAACAAACACCTTATCTATCCTACTATATTTTGAGGAAAAGGGTTCACTTAGGTAATATTAAAGTCACTTATCAAATAAAGCTAATATATTGTCTAAAGAACTAAAGTTATGTGTTTGGGCCTATTCATATTGCTCTATTTTAAATATGGAGGATAAAAAGAATAAAGAATGCTTTTCCTTCTTCCCTAAGTTATTTCTTACTCTCTTGGGTTTTCCCAAGCCTACATCTGTCTCTCTCTAGACACCATCCAAGTAAATTTTCAGATATTTTTAAAACAGGAAGCAGAAGCTGTCTGTGAATGGCTCTAAAATAAATGTTATTTCTGGAAGGTTCCAAATGGCCTGGGGGAGTGAAGTGGGTCAGGACTAATAGAAACAAATTTGATAAAGTTGCATGGTACAAGATCAAAACACAAAATTTAGCCACGTTTCTATACATAAGCAATGAACAATTTAAACAGAAAATTGAGAGAGGACAATTACATTTACAATAGCATCAAAAAATAAAATACCTAGGAATAAATTTTACCAAAAAGGTGAAAGACTTGTACACTAAAAATTATAAAACACTGCTGAAAGAAATTTAAAAAGACCTAAATAAATGAAAAGACAACTGTGTTCATGGATCATAACACACAGAGAGCCCTGAAGAGCTGAAACAATCTTGAAAAAGTTGTAGGACTCACACTTTTAGATTTCAAAACTTACTACAAAGCTACAGTAATCAAAACTGTGATACTGCCATAAGAAAAGACATATAGGCCAGTGGAATGAAATCAAGAGTTGAGAAATAAGCCCACACATCTATGGCCAATTGATTTTTGGCAACAGTGCCAAGACTGTTCAATAGGGAAAGAACAGTGTTTCAACTAATGGTGCTGGGACAACTGGCTGTCCATATGCAAAAGAATTAAGTTGGATCCCTACCTCACACCATATTTTAAAAATCAACTTAAAATGGATCAACAATCTAAATATAAAGGCTAAAACTATAAAATCCTTAGAAGAAAACAGAGGTAAATCTTCATGACTTTAGATCTGGCAATGGGTTCATAAATATGATATCAGAAGCATGAGCAACCAGAGGAAAAATATAGACAAATTGGACTTCATCAAAATTAAAAACTTTTGCGCATTAAAGACGTTATTTAGAAAGAGAAAAGACAACCCATAGAATGGGGGAAAATATCTGCAAACCATATCCCTGATAAGAGTCTACTGTCTAGAATATATAAAGAATTCTTGCAATTCAACAACAAAAAGAGAAAAAACCCAATTAAAAAATGGGGAAAAAACTTGAATACACATTTCTCCAAAGAGGATATATAAGTGGCCAAAATGCCCCTGAAAAAAATGTGCAATATCATTAGTCATTTGGAAAATGCAAATCAAAATCTCAATGAAACTTCACACCCAGAAATGGAGACACAAAAAGCCCTTCAAAAAAATCAATGAACCCAGGAGCTGGTTTTTTGAAAAGATCAACAAAATTGATAGACCACTAGCAAGACTAATAAAGAAAAGAGAGAAGAATCAAATAGACACAATAAAAAATGACAAAGGGGATATCACCACCAATCCCACAGAAATACAAACTACCATCAGAGAATACTATAAACACCTCTATGCAAATAAACTAGAAAATCTAGAAGAAATGGATAAATTCCTCGACACATACACTCTCCCAAGACTAAACCAGGAAGAAGCTGAATCTCTGAATAGACCAATAACAGGCTCTGAAATTGAGGCAATAATTAATAGCTTACCAACCAAAAAAAGTCCAGGACCAGATGGATTCACAGCCGAATTCCACCAGAGGTACAAGGAGGAGCTGGTACCATTCCTTCTGAAACTATTCCAATCAATAGAAAAAGAGGGAATCCTCCCTAACTCATTTTATGAGGCCAGCATCATTCTGATACCAAAGCCTGGCAGAGACACAACAACAAAAAAAAAAAAAAAAAGAGAGAATTTTAGGCCAATATCCTTGATGAACATCGACGCAAAAATCCTCAATAAAATACTGGCAAACTGAATCCAGCAACACATCAAAAAGCTTATCCACCATGATCAAGTGGGCTTCATCCCTGGGATGCAAGGCTGGTTCAACATACGAAAATCAATAAACGTAATCCAGCATATAAACAGAACCAAAGATAAAAACCACATGATTATCTCAATAGATGCAGAAAAGGCCTTTGACAAAATTCAATAACGCTTCATGCTAAAAACTCTCAATAAATTGGGTATTGATGGGACGTATCTCAAAATAATAAGAGCTATCTATGACAAACCGACAGCCAATATCATACTGAATGGACAAAAACTGGAAGCATTCCCTTTGAAAACTGGCACAAGACAGGGATGCCCTCTCTCACCACTCCTATTCAACATAGTGTTGGAGGTTCTGGCCAGGGCAATCAGGCAGGAGAAGGAAATAAAGGGAATTCAATTAGGAAAAGAGGAAGTCAAATTGTCCCTGTTTGCAGATGACATGATTGTATATCTAGAAAACCCCAACATCTCAGCCCAAAATCTCCTTAAGCTGATAAGCAACTTCAGCAAAGTCTCAGGATACAAAATCAACGTGCAAAAATCACAAACATTCTTATACACCAATAACAGACAAACAGAGAGCCAAATCATGAGTGAACTCCCATTCACAATTGCTTCAAAGAGAATAAAATACCTAGGAATCCAACTTACAAGGGATGTGAAGGACCTCTTCAAGGAGAACTACAAACCACTGCTCAATGAAATAAAAGAGGACACAAACAAATGGAAGAACATTCCATGCTCATGGGTAGGAAGAATCAATATCGTGAAAATGGCCATACTGCCCAAGGTAATTTACAGATTCAATGCCATCCCCATCAAGCTACCAATGACTTTCTTCACAGAATTGGAAAAAACTACTTTAAAATTCACATGGAACCAAAAAAGAGCCCGCATTGCCAAGTCAATCCTAAGCCAAAAGAACAAAGCTGGAGGCATCACGATACCTGACTTCAAACTATACTACAAGGCTACAGTAATCAAAACAGCATGCTACTGGTACCAAAACAGAGATATAGACCAATGGAACAAAACAGAGCCCTCAGAAATAATGCCACATATCTACAACTATCTGATCTTTGACAAACCTGAGAAAAACAAGCAATGGGGAAAGGATTCCCTATTTAATAAATGGTGCTGGGAAAACTGGCTAGCCATACGTAGAAAGCTGAAACTGGATCCCTTCCTTACACCTTATACAAAAATTAATTCAAGATGGATTAAAGACTTAAATGTTAGACCTAAAACCATAAAAACCCTAGAAGAAAACCTAGGCAATACCATTCAGGACATAGGCATGGGCAAGGACTTCATGTCTAAAACACCAAAAGCAATGGCAACAAAAGCCAAAATTGACAAATGGGATCTAATTAAACTAAAGAGCTTCTGCACAGCAAAAGAAACCATCATCAGAGTGAACAGGCAACCTACAGAATGGGAGAAAATTTTTGCAACCTACTCATCTGACAAAGGGCTAATATCCAGAATCTACAATGAACTCAAACAAATTTACAAGAAAAAAACAAACAACCCCATCAAAAAGTGAGCAAGGGATATGAACAGACACTTCTCAAAAGAAGACATGTATGCAGCCAAAAGACACATGAAAAAATGCTCATCATCACTGGCCATCAGAGAAATGCAAATCAAAACCACAATGAGATACCATCTCACACCAGTTAGAATGGCAATCATTAAAAAGTCAGGAAACAACAGGTGCTGGAGAGGATGTGGAGAAAAAGGAACACTTTTACACTGTTGGTGGGACTGTAAACTAGTTCAACCATTGTGGAAGTCAGTGTGGCAATTCCTCAGGGAACTAGAACTAGAAATACCATTTGACCCAGCCATCCCATTACTGGGTATATACCCAAAGGATTATAAATCATGCTGCTATAAAGACACATGCACACGTATGTTTATTGTGGCACTATTCACAATAGCAAAGACTTGGAACCAACCCAAATGTCCAACAATGATAGACTGGATTAAGAAAATGTGGCACATATACACCATGGAATACTATGCAGCCATAAAAAATGATGAGTTCATGTCCTTTGTAGGGACATGGATGAAGCTGGAAACCATCATTCTCAGCAAACTATTGCAAGGACAAAAAACCAAACACCACATGTTCTCACTCATAGGTGGGAATAGAACAATGAGAACACATGGACACAGGAAGGGGAACATCACACACCGGGGACTGTTGTGGGGTGGGGGGAGGTGGGAGGGATAGCATTAGGAGACATACCTAATGCTAAATGACAAGTTAATGGGTGCAGCACACCAACATGGCACATGTATACATATGTAACAAACCTGCACGTTGTGCACATGTACCAAAAACTTAAATTAAAAAAAAAAAAGAAACTTCACACCCCTTACAGTAACTATAATTAAAACAAACAAACCAGAAAATAAGGAGTCTTGGTAAGGATGTGAAAAAAACCAAACCCTTGTATATTGCTAGTGGGAATGCAAAATGTCTAGCTGTTGTGGAAAAGTTTGGCGATTCCTCAAAAAGTAACGTACAGAATTTCAGTTTGATCCAGTAGTTTCAAATAATAGTCCCAATCATTGAAAACAGATACTCAGACAAGTATATTTACGTGCATGTCCACAGCAGCACTATTCACGACAGCTGAAAGGTTGGAAAGAACCCAAATGTCTATCAACAGATAAAAGGATAAACAAATTGTGGTACACACATATAATGGAATGTTATTTTACCATAAGAATTAAATGCTGATACATGCTACAATGTGAATGAACCTCAAAAATAATATGCTAAGTGAAAGAAGCCAGTCACAAAAGCCTACATATTGTATCAGTCCATTTATATAAAATATTAACAATAGGCAAATCCAAAGAGACAAAGCAGATTGTTGTTTTCCAGGGGATGCAATGAGAGGGAAATGAGAAATAACTGCTTATCAGGTATGGAGTTTTCTTTTGGGGAGATAAAATGTTTGTTTGTAAAAATGGAGTCTCACTGTGTTGCCCAGGCTGGTCTTGGACTCCTGGGATCAAGTGATCCCCCTGCCTAGGCCTCTCAAAGTGCTGGGATTACAGGCATGAGCCACCGTACCCCACCAATAAAGTGTTTTGAAACTAGATCGGAGGAGTAATTACACAACATTGTGAATGTACTAAATGCCACCAAATTGTGCACTTTAAAATGGCTAATTTTATGTATGTGACGTTCACCTCAGTTAAAAAAAATAAGCATCAATGAGATGCTGACTTCTACTCTTCTTCAATCAACTACTCAGAGTAAGAGTAAGGAGTAAGGAGTAAGGGGAAAAAAGCCCTAAAAATCGGGTCTGCCTTTGTGTGGTCACTACTAAACCTTCTCTAGGCTGCACTGACCACCTCAGAGACCACTAGCAGTATTTGCCAATTTCAACATCAAAAATTAAGCATTTATCCTCTGTGATGGTAAATATAGTTCACTGACATTGAAATAAAATGAAAGTGGTGGGCTGGGTGTGGTGGTTCATGCCTGTAATCCCAGCACTTTTGGAGGCCAAGGCCGGTGGGTCACTTGAGACCAGGAGTTCAAGACCAGCCTGGCCAACATGGCAAAACCCCATCTCTACTAAAAATACAAAAATTAGCTGGGCGTGGTGGTACATGCCTGTAATCCCAGCTACTCGGGAGGCTGAGGCAGGAGAATCACTTGAATCTGGGAGGTGGAGGTTGCATTAAGCCAAGATTGCACCATTGCACACCAGCATGGGCAACAGAGCAAGACTCTGTTTCAAAAAAAAAAAAAAAAAAAAAAGATGTGGAAAGTTCTTCATCTTCGTTCAAACTCTACTTACTAGAGCCACCTGCTGCATTTGTCCCCCTACAGTACAGGGCTTCTCAGCCCTAGTTGTGTATTAGAGTTAATTATCTAAAATCTTTTGTACTCTATTTTTTTAAAAATCCCAATGTCCAGACTCCACCTGAAAAATTCTGATTCAATTGGTTGGGGATAGAGCTTTTTTTTAAACTAAACTTTTGAAATAATTGTAGATTCACATGTATTTGTGTAGAAAATAATACAGTGATTCCACATACCCTTTTACCCAGTTTTCTCCACAATGGTAGCATCTTGCAAAACAAGATATGTACAAGATGTGTATAATTTCGCCACCAGGATCAGGATTTTTTTTTTTTTTTTTTTTTGAGACAGGGTCTTGCTTTGTCACCCAGGTTGGAGTGCAGTGGCATGATTAAGGCTCACTGCAGCCTCAACCTCCTGGGCTCAAGCCTTTCTCTCACCTCAGCCTCCCAAGTAATTGGGACAACAGGTGTGGGCAATCATGCCTGGCTAATTTATGTATTTTTTCGGGGAGATGAGTTTTCATCATGTTGCCAAGGCTGGTCTTGAACTCCTAGGCTCAAGGGATCCGCCTGCCTCAGCTTCCCAAAGTGCTGGGATTACAGGCATGAGCCACCATACCTGGCTCTCCACCAGGATATTGAGATTGCTATAATAAAGGCACAGAACATTTCCATTACCAAAGGATCCCTTGTGTAGCCCATTTTTAACCACACCTCCTTACCTCCCACTTCTCTTTCCTCTCCCATCTCCTACCCTAACAACTAACCTTACTTTATTTCTATAATTGTCATTTTAAGAATGTTATATAAATAGAATCATACAATATGTAATCTTTGGGGATTGACTTTTTTCACTCAGCGTCATTCACTGAAGGTTCATCTAAGTCATTGCATGTATCAAAAGTTCATTTCTTTCATTGCTGAATAGTAGTCCATGGTGTGGGTACATCACAGTGTGTATAACCATTTGCCCATTGAAGGACAGCTCAGTTGCTTCCAGATTTTTTTTTGGTTATGATGAATAAAGCTGCTATGATTACTCATGTATAGGTTTTTGTGTGGGCATAAGTTTTCATTTTCTTGGAGAAGTGCCCAAGAGTGCAATTGTTGAGTTGTATGGTTTTTGCATATTTAGTTTCATAAGAAAATGCCAAACTGCCTTGCAGAGGTGGCTGCTGGAATAAATCCACCAGCAATTTATAAGTGATCCAGTTTCTCTGCATCCTCAACAGCATTTGGTGTTGTCACTATTTTTATTTTAGTCATCCTGATATGCGTGTAGTGATAACTCATGTAGTTTTAATTCACATTTCCCTGGTGGCTAACGATGCTGAACACCTTTTCATGTGCATTATTTGCATCTGTGTATTCTCTTCAGTGAATGTCTGTCTTTTGCCCATTTTCTAACTGATACTTCTCACTGTTGATTTTTGAGAATTCTCTATATTCTAGACACTAGTCCTTTGTCAGATTTGTGGTTTGCAGATTTTAAAAGAAATTTGTAATTTGTCTTTCATCCTAACAGGGTCTTTCTCAGAGCAAACATTTTAAATTGTGATGCAGTCCAACTTATCAGTTTTATGAATTATGCTTTTGTTGTCAAGTCTAAAAACTTTTTGCCTAATCATAGATCCTGAAGATTTCAAAACCCAGGTGTTAATTTGATCAGGTCTGCCTGCCCTGCTTGGTTTTTTTGGTCGCTTGCTTCTTATTTTTTTTCCTTCCTTTTTCCGTGAAGCTGAAGGCCTCAGTAGTTGAAGCCCTTGCTGCTGCACACTGAAATTTATCCTTCCTTGGCTCCTTTATCGATAACTCATGGGTCACCATGGTAATGGTCACTTCAGTTGTTTTTCAGGAACTTGGGCCAGCTCCTGTCGTTTGAACTGGTTGAGGCCACTGCCCCTTCAACTGGGCTTGTGCAGGTGCTGGAGAGGTGGCCTTTTGATGTTAGAGGGCCAAAGCTTCTCCCTCGGATCATGCTAATGCTGGCATTTTCTGTGCATATGTTCCATGAAATGACACTTGTGCAGAACCTGCCACTTCATTTTTCCCCCACTGTCAATCACCTTTCCCCACACCTTAGACCACCCCACTTCCCTAACCCATAAATATCCCTAAGCCTCATCTTTGGGGAGGCAGATTTGAGAGCTGGTCTCCCACCTCCTCACCTGGCAGCTTTGTAAATAAATATTTTGTCTTTTGCAAATCCAGGTGACTGTGACTGACTTACTGTGCATGGGCAGAACAGACCTGGACCTGGCTGATAACAATTTTCTCCTATTTTTCTCTTAAAGTTTTATGGATTTATACCTGTGATCCATTTTGAGTTAATTTTTATATAAAGTGTGAAATTTAGGTTGATGTTCATGTTTTTACCTGTGCACATCCAATTGCTCCAGCACCATTTGTTGAAAAGGTAATCCTTCCTTTATTTAATTGCATTTGCATTTTGTGAAAAATCACTTGGACATTTTGTGTAGTCTATTTCTGGATTTTTCTATTCTGTTACATTGATACATGTGTCTACTCCTCTGCCAATACCACACAGTCTTGATTATTGGTTATGTTTAAAAAGTTTCTGAACTAATTCTCAGTGTGGCCTGAGAACCATTTCTGAAGCTAGAAGAAAGTCTCCAAGAGACTGACTAGTCCAATTATCCCCTGTAATCCAGAAAGGTATAGTCAAAGTGTGCTGTACTAAGAGTCAAAAGACCTGGTTCTTGTAGTCTCAGCTCATCAGGATGTGGCTGAGTGACCTGGCTAGGTCTTTTAGTCTGAGTCCCAGTTTTCTCATCTGTGGAACTGGGATGCTCATACAGCACTTGTTTAGCCTACCCTCCCAGTATGCTTGTGAGTGTAAAAGGAAATATATTTGATCTATATGTAAGGTTTAGACTTAAGCATAATTCAAATACAAAGGGTTCTTATTTTAGGGATAAGCACAATGAGATTCAGAGATTAAGGTTCTCCTTACCCAAAGTCATCTTCTATTTGACTTCGTGGCACCCATCAGAAAATTTCACATATTATTCAGCACATATGTAGTGTCCAAACTCTGCCAGGCACTGTGAAAAGTCCCTGGGGTACAAACACAAAAAGACATGGTCTCTGCCTTAAGAATCTTTCTATTTAGTGAGGACATAATTTTACAAAAGCTAAGTGAATACAAATTAAATTTGTATTGAGTATTCCTTTAGAATTCCAGGACCCTCCTAGTTGGATGAGTCCACAGGACAATAAATCATTGTCCTAGCATCTCTGTAAGTCCCCAGCTACACTTTCAGACTTTCACAGGGATGCACACTGACTTTGGTAGAGTCAACAGGAAAGAGGGTTTTCCTGGACAGAGCTAAAAATCCTGTGAGGTTCACACACTTGTAACCCCTTCCCAGCGATCACCATCTACACTCCAGGATTCCTCTGCCATCCATTTATTAATCAAAAACATCCCACAGAGCCTATTCAGGGCCCAGATGTCAGGCTTAGTATCTGGGTGATAAAATAATGTATACAACAAACTCCCATGACACGAGTTTACCTATGTAACAAACCTGCACATGTGCCCCCGAATATAAAATAAAAGTTAAAAAAATACAATTTTTAAAAATTTAAAAAGTGTATATTGCCTACATCAGGTGGGGCAGATCGTGCAGACAGTGGGCATTCCCAAGGGTCAGCCTGCTTCTTCTGTGTGCTCCCAGGTCTCATTTCATGAATTGATTTCAGCCAAGGACTATCTATAATGTAACTGCATGTGGACTAGCTTTGTCAGAGAAAAGACTGGATGTAACATTCTTCTACGTAGCCGGCACTGAAGAAAATCTTCTTTGGAAAACAAAGGCTATTACTATTAAATCACTTAAACATTATTACACGCTATTTGGTACGTTCCAAGTGCATGAGAGTAAAGCAAAACACACAATAGCAAAACATGATCTATTGCAGCAAAATCAAAATTCAGTTTCTAGAGTCACAGCTGGAGAGATGCTCTGATGTAACTACAAGTGCCATCCCAGCCACTGGTGAGGCTCTACTGCCCCCGGGTGGCTGAAGTCCTTCTCTGACAAAGCTGCCGGTGCTCTCATGCTGATAATGTTACGGTGATTTTTACAAGGGCAGAGTGGATGTATGAATAGTTGGATGGATGGATAAATGCATGGAGGGATTGGGGTATTCATTCATTTAATAGTATTTAATTTCAACTATTTTTCCACACATGGGGCCAAGTGCTGTTAAGACATGATGTTTGAGATCTGAGATGTAAAAAACTGCATTGGTGTTAATTAAGCTAGAGCTGTGGTCCGAGCTGCTCAGTGCATTGGTCCCAGGAGAATGGGGCGGGGCGGGGTAAGAAAGGATTAAGGAAGTGACCTAAGATAAGAGGGGAGGGACTTCCCAAATACACTTCTAGGGAGACAAATATAGCTCTGGCTAACCCATAGCCTATTAACTCATATCACTTGGGTTAACAGGAGAAAGAATAAAAAACAGTAAGTGCGGGGTTAGATGTATACTAGAAGGAATACAGGGAAAATTCAAGGTGGGAACAGGGAGAGTAGGCAGAACACTTTGCTACACTGAAAAACAAAGTCAAACAGGTTAAAACAAGATATGGCACTTGACGTGACTCGTCTTCAAAGATGATGCCACTCAGTATTAGTTACTATACTATTGATGGATATGCAAACTGGTACATTTATTTTGACATAGTGGTTTCACAATCAGGAATTTATTGTCTAGAATTACTTGCATGATATACAGAGAAAAGAACAGATGAGACCACCTGTTATTCGTTTCACCTGGACTTAAATAATAGAGTTAAGACACTTCGAGATGAGGAGTTTCTTCTGGAGATTGAAGATTGTGCTGGAAGTTGTCACTGTAGCTGGGTTAGTATTGTTAGCTCTTTTTAAGAGTCTGTAAAAATTCTACAAGATTCCCAGCGATCTTTTTAAGATTCTATAAAAATTCCCAGTCTTTTGATTTCAATTGAACTCAAATATGCATTTATTGAGCACCTGGTGAATGCACACTACTTTGGCTGGGTTTTAGGAGGTTGTGATGCAGGGATAACTCAGATCGGATTCCTTCCCTCAAAGACCTTGGTCTAGAGAAGCCTGGCTTGTAAAAACATAAAATACAGAATTTATGGTGAAATAATGGCTACAATACAGCATTATGAAAATATGGGATAGGGAAGATATGATACATTCTAACTGGAGGGATGATGGAGGGGAGATTCCCAGCAGATGTGGCATTTGAGCCTTGAAACAGAATTTTGACAGCTCTAGGGGAAGAGGGTGGGGGAAAGTGGGGAAGGATTCTTTTCCTTTAGGTTGGAAGAGCATGTGTTGCTATTTATTAAGTCTTTATTGAGCACCAGCAAGGTGTTGTGTAAAATAGACAGCATAAAAACAACTATAAAGGGGAGATAAAATACATCCCTGAAAAAAAGTCATATAACAGTAAATGATACTGTTTGATTACCTATCAAAACAGTCTACAGAATCCAGAGGTGAAGCAGAAATGCAGGCTACTTTTCTCTGGGTAGTGAATTAGCCACTTCAAAAATATTTCAGTGAAGTCAGTAAAGGAAAACACGAGGCATAATAAGACATTTCTACCACTAGCCCTCCTTTCTTCACTAGATTTTGTAAAAAGTTACTGTTTCTATTTTTAACTACATGAGTAATCTTGCTTCAAAAAATTCAAGGGATAAGAAAAAGTAAAAAGCAAAATTCTCCCTTCAAAATCCCCTGTTCTCCTCCAATCTCATTTCTCTTTCTGGAAGTAAGCACTATTATCAGCTTACTGTGTTTCCTTCCAGAATGATTTCAGATGAATTCATGGAAATATGTAACTGGTGTAATTTTGCATAAGTGGATATATGTGTTTTTCTGAACTTTTTTACTCAACACCATATTTTAGAGAATTTTATATGTTAGCACGTAGACCATGGAGTACAGAGCTACAACATTTTTTTTTTTTTTAAACTGGAATTCCACAATTAGGATATACCTTGGCTATTTCACCATTTCCTTTTTAATGGTTAACAAGATGAAAACTGCTAAAGTCTTACTGGGGTTTTTATAACCAAACAAGGGAAAAACGACTCCAACTCTGGGCCTAAAAGACATCCTACTTGAACCTCTCACTTGCAGTTCCTCATTCAATCCCCAAACTGCAGTGTGTTTCACAAATCCAGTCTCCTAAGTGAAGGGAAAGCAGGAAACCCTTGAAGAATTCAGTAGTAATACAATGAGATAAGTATGTGCTGTGATTCTTAACTCCTAGCCTTCTCCAAAGGGACCAGTGATCATCTAGGGATAAATCTGCACTGAAAAAAGAGGAAAATCGCAGTATGCCACAGTAGTTCACTGGTTAGAGTGGGGTTTACAGGGGTGAAGTAATTAAAGGAATTTTAACCCAAGTCCACCTTACAGTAAGTTCAATGGAACCCTAAACCCTTCCAGTGTTTTTTCCCCAATTCCTGAGTGTACATTTAAAGGACATAAGGCAGAATCTTCACATTGGTTTCCTAACCTTTAGAACAAGGGTGAGCAAGATAGAAAAGACTATGAAGAATCCACAGAGCTTTATTACACTCTCCAACCCCCAATCAAAATAGTAATGCACAAGTTATAACAATCCCTTGTTGACTAGCTATAGTGTCACCCTAAAATATCTGAATCAATTATCTTAATTTATACCTGCCTTCCAGCTTGACTGGTAATGAAAACAGATGGACCTGGAAGAATGACTGACAATTATTAACTCAATTAAGTAGTGTACCCAACTGCAGGTGCCTTTCCAAGCGTGGTCTCTTTCAAGGAACAAATCAACAGAGACCCTTGTATGTAGCTATTGCTTAGGTAAATGCTTTCTCCTCCTCCATTTAACAAGCACTTACTGTCTTACAGTTTCTGTGAGTCACGAATCTAAGCGTGGCTTAGCTGGGTGCCTCCATCTCTGGGTTTCTCAGGCAGCTACAATCAATATGTCAGCCGGGCTGTGGTCAACTCCAGGCTCACCTGGGGAGAATCTATTACCAAGTTCACTCACCTGATTGTTGTCAGGCCTCAGGTCCTTACTGGCTGTTGGCTGGAGACATTGGCTCCTCAACATGTGTCCGGAATTGGTGGGTTCTTGGTCTAACTTAAAGAACGAAGCCGTGGATCCTCGTGGTGAGTGTCACAGTTCTTAAAGGCGGCATGTCCGGAATTTGTTCCTTCTGATGTTCGGATGTGTTTGGAGTTTCTTCCTTCTGGTGGATTCGTGGTCTAGCTGGACCAGGAGTGAAGCTGTAGACCCTCATGGTGAGTGTTACAGCTCTTAAGGCGGCCCATCTGAGTTGTTCATTCCTCCCGGTGGGTTCGTGGTCTCACTGGCTTCAGGAGTGAAGCGGCAGACCTTCGCAGCGAGTGTTACAGCTTATAAACGCAGTGTGGGCCCAGAGTAAACAGTAGCAAGAGTTATTGCAAAAAGCGAAAGAACAAACCTTCCATACCACAGAAAGAGACCCCATCCGGTTACTACTGCTGGTTCGGGCAGCCTGCTTTTATTCCCTTATCTGGCCCCACCCACATCCTGCTGATTGGTTCACTTTACAGAGAGCTGATTGGTCCGTTTTGACAGGGTGCTGATTGGTGCATTTACAATCCCTGAGCTAGACACAAAAGTTCTCCAAGTCCCCACTAGATTAGCTAGACACGGGGTGCTGATTGGTGCATTTACAAACCTTGAGCTAGACACAGAGTGCCCATTGGCGCATTCACAATCCCTTAGCTAGACATAAAGGTTCTCCAAGTCCCCACCAGACTCAGGAGCCCAGCTGGCTTCACCCAGTGGATCCCACACCCAGGCGCAGGTGGAGCTGCCTGCCAGTCCCCCGCCCTGCGCCCGCACTCCTCAGCCCTTGGGCGGTCGATGGGACTGGGCGCCGTGGAGGAGGGAGCGGCGCTCCTCAGGGAGGCTCAGGCATGGCAGGCTGCAGGTCCTGAGCCCTGCCCTGCGGGGAGGCAGCTAAGGCCTGGCGAGAAATCGAGCACAGCAGCTCCTGGCCCAGGTGCTAAGCTCCCCCCAACTGCCCGTGGCCAGCGGGGACGGCCTGCCGCGCTGAGTGCCGGGCCCGCCGAGCCCGCCGAGCCCACGCCCACGCCCACCCGGAACTCGGGCTGGCCCGCAAGCGCCGTGCGCAGTCCCAGTTTCCGCCGGCGCCTCTAGTCTTGCTTCCCTCCAGTCCATTCTTCATGCTACAGGAAGAGTGAGTTTTCTGGAATACAAATCTAATCACAACCGTTCCCAGCTCAAAACCTAGCGGTACTCTAGTACTGGTGCCTCAGACTAAAATCCAAGCCCCTTGCTTCCTGAGGCAGAGATGAGTGTACGTGAATTTTTAAAAATAACCATACAGAAAAACAGATTCTTTGGGATGTGCAGTTCTGTGAATTTTTATTTTTATTTATTTATTTTTTTGAGGTGGAGTCTTGCTCTGTCACCCAGGCTGGAGTGCAGTGGCACGATCTCGGCTCACTGCAACCTCTGCTTCCCGGGTTCAAGTGATTCTCCTGCCTCAGTCTCCCAAGTAGCTGGGACTACAGGCGTGTGCCACCACCCACGCCTGGCTAATTTTGTATTTTTAGTAGCCACGAAGTTTCACTATGTTGGTCAGGCTGGTCTCGAACTCCTGACCTCAGGTGGTCCGCCCACCTCGGCCTCCCAAAGTGCTGGGATTACAGGAGTGAGCCACCGCGCCCGGCCTTCTGTGAATTTTAACACATGTATAGATTCTTGTGGCCACTGCCATCTATTAGTCCCCAAAACAACCTCATGCTATACCTTCATAGTCGTACTCTCCCTCATCCCTACCCCTATCTTTTTAAGAAGGTCAAAGAAATGGAATGTGATCTTTTGAAAAACAAAAACACCCAAGCCCCTTAGGGCGTTTTTAATGCCCTTGCCTATACCTCTCCTCCCTGTCCTCCAACAACTGCCCTCCCAAGCCCCACAATGCAACTCGCCGGAACTATGCTCAGTTCTTGGGGTGCTCCAAGCTGTCCTCCACTTAGCCAAGCTCCCCACCCGCTTCCGGGGGTGGGTTTCCACTGTGCACAACAGTACCTAGCGCTTCCCCCACTACAGCCCCCTTTCACGCTGTGGTAATTGCCAGGTTATCTGCCTCTCCCATTACAGTTCCTTCCTCACAGGGACCGCGTTTAAACCACGGCGGTATCCCTACCGCGCAGGATGGGCCGAGCCCCGCACGCCCCGAGGCAGCACCCCGCACGCAGTAGCCGGGCGTCGAGGCGTTCACAGCCCACACCAGGCGCGGACCGACGAAGGCGGAGCGAGCATGCGCACTAGGAAGGGGCGGGGCGGGGCGCGCGCGATCCCCCGCCCGCTGCACGCGGTCCCAGGAGGGGCGGGCCTTGGCCGCTCGCTCTCCCCTCCCCCATGCCGCTGCGCTTGCGCGCTGGGGACAACCGTTGCTGGGTGTCCCAGGGCCTGAGGCAGGACGGTCCTCCGCTGACACCTTCCCTTTCGGCCTTGAGGTTCCCAGCCTGGTGGCCCCAGGACGTTCCGGTCGCATGGCAGAGTGCCACGGACGACGCCTATGAAGCCCTTAGTCCTTCTAGTTGCGCTTTTGCTATGGCCTTCGTCTGTGCCGGCTTATCCGAGTGAGTGACCGGCCTGAGGAGGCAGCGGACCGGGGACACCCTGGGGGAACTTCCCGAGCTCCGCGACCTCGAAGCCTGGCCCTTCCTTCTCCCTGGTCCTACATGCCTCCCTCCCCAACTGTCCGGGGTCCTGGCCTCGACGCCGAGGGGTGTCCCTCTCCTCTCCTGGTCAGGGAACGCAGCAACTGAGGCGGCGCGGCCCAGATGAGACGGGAAGCGCCTGCGGGCCGTGGGCGCGGGTGGAACCCCCTCACCTCACCGGAGGCCTGCCTCTGCCCACCCGATCCTTCCCCAGCCATTGGGCGTGTGACCGTGCAGGGGTCGTGTGACAGCTGCTGGCCAGCTAGGAATGATTTTTACATTTCTTCTTTTTTTTTAATTATTATACTTTAAGTTCTAGGGTACATGTGCACAGCGTGCAGGTTTGTTACATATGTATCCATGTGCCATATTGGCGTGCTGCACCCATAACTTGTCATTTACATTAGGTATATCTCCTAATGCTATCCCTCCCCCCTCCCCCCACCCCACGACAGGCCCTGGTGTGTGATGTTCTATTTTTGCATTTTCAAAGTAAATATGAAATGTACTCTTTCATGACTTGTGGAAAAGCATGACGCTCACATTTCATTGTTCGTGAATAAAGTTTTACTGGCACACAACCACGCTCATTCCTTTACGTATTGCCCATGGCTGCTTTCCCGCGTTAGAACAACGGGGTTAAGTGGTTGCCACACAGTCTGGTCTGCAAAGACTGAAGTATTTACTCTCTGGCCCTGTACAGAAAAAGGTTGACCCATACGGTAAAATTTGGAGAGCTTGTGGATTGTGGGTCGCGGTCTGGGACACTCACCTGAGGATGCGCTCCCAGAGAGCATGCTTGCGCACGCGGCATTCAAAGCCTTAGTTAAGCAGGATTATAACTTAAGACCTGCCAAGGAGCAATTTTTGTCCCTCCCCGAAAGCTGAAAACCAATAAGGTCAAATTCAGGGGTGCTAAGACTTTACTATATTAACAATATCATGTGGGCACCTTAAGGCACTTAGTATTTAAGTCAGGTAGGTGAGGCTTCCCCATTTAGTCTAACTGTAGTTCATTGTGGCATTTAGTAATGTTGGAGTTTGGTTTCACTTAAATCAATAAATACAATTTAACAGGTGTAAAAAAAGCACTATCGTGCATGCTGATTATGCAAATCTATTTTTCAGAATTGCTAAACGATCTTAGTTAAAAATCAAATTTAAAAACTGAAAATACAACACAATCTAAATTATGAATAGTAATGGGAAAAGTTCTAGATGAAGTTCTAGGTAACTAAAGTTAGCTCTTTAAATACTAGCATTTATGATTTATAGCTGTTTTTAATAAAGAGTTTTGTAAAATTTTTCTTCCTTGACATAGAGGACCAGAACATAATGAAGATGCTACTATCTTTTCTTGATGTCTGATGATCATTATTACTAACACCAGTTATTGCATTTTGGTAGTTGTAGATCAGCAAGTCACAAGTGACTAACATATATGGAGACTTTAACTGAAGTGACTTTAACACTGTCATACAGTACACTCTGGGACTGCTAGGTAGGAGTCCCTGGACACCCACTTAACTCAGTGCAGCCTCTTGCCTAACACCATAATTTTCCCCTCCCCCTCCCCTTCCCTTCCCCCCCCCTTTTTTTTTCCCTGAGACAGGGTCTCACTCTCTAGCCCAAACTAGAGTGCAGTGGCCCGATCTCGGCTCACCGCAACCTCTGCCTCCCAGGCTCAAGGGATTCTCCCACCTCAGCCTCCTGAGTAGCTGGGATTATAGGTGCACGCCACTACCACCTGGCTAATTTTTGTATTTCTAGTAGAGACGGGGTTTCACCATGTTGGCCAGGCTGGTCTCGAGCTCCTGACCTCAAATGATCCATCCGCCTCGGCCTCGCAAAGTGCTGGGATTACAGGCTTGAGCCACTGTGCCCAGCCAGCCTGTTGTCTTTCTTAGCACCCTATTCCCTAATCTTTCTTGGGAAGAAAGAAAAGGGTTGTAGGAAATGAAAAGACGCTTCCCAGAAAAAAGGAGTGATTTTGTGTTGAATATATAGATGTTATAAGACATAAGGAAACTGTATACAGGTTGTAATCATAGAAGATGTCTTGGAATATGTAATTACCTTTCTTCTACAGAAGTGGATTAAGGAATATATAGAGCAGGCAGTGGTACATGGCTGCTTTCTCTGTATCTGTCTCTCTACTTTTTCTCTAATTTTAATTTTGTTTTTAAAATAAGTATACCAAAATGCGTATATCATTGAGCTTGATGTAAATCAGCTATGCATTCTTTTATATGGCCACTATTCAAACAATTGTTGGCGAGATGCAAAAGATAAGGTACATAGGTTTTTATAATGAAAAGTGCAGCTTTGACACATTTTTTCTAGACTACTAGACAGTTTTGAGGTTATATTACGCAAACATCACGGGTGTATTAAGTAATTGCATTTATTGAAAACCTCAGTACTTCTTGTATCTGCCTATACCTTTCTAACAGGCCCAATCCAAGCTTAGCTAGTATTTGTTTAATCTAAATTCAGTTAGACATAAATGCAGCTTGGGTATACAGAAGTCGGCACTCCTTTACATACACACACACACATCCTGATGGTGCTGGAGAAACAACGTTTTACTATATAAAATTTTTATACATTCAGTTTCCTCTACCTGATTTTTCCATAGTTTTAAATACTTTCCCATTTTTAAATTTTTAAATGGGAAAGTATTTAATGTATTCCCTCTTTAATGTATTTGCACTGTGCAACTTACTTTACTTTTTAATGAGAATTCTTTTTGCTTTAAAAAAAAAAATGCACAGGCCGGGCATGGTGTCTTACACCTGTAATCCCAGCACTTTGGGAGGCTGAGGCGGGCAGATCACCTGAGCCCAGAAATTCAAGACCAGGCTGGGCAACATGGCGAAACCCTGTCTTTACAAAAAATACAAAAATTAGCCAGATGTGGTGGGGCAGGCCTGTAGTCCCAGCTATTCGGGAGGCTGAGGTGGGAGGATCACCTGAGCCCAGGAGGTAGAGGTTGCAGTGAGCTGAGATGGCGCCACTGCATTCCAGCCTGGCTGACAGAGTGAGACCTTGTCTCAAAAAAAAAAAAAAAGCACAGTAACTTCTAAAGTAATATTAACATAATAGTTACATATTTAAATAATATCAACTACTATTAAAATTATATAATTGGCCTTTTTAAATTTTAAGTCATCAAATATTCATGGGCTGGCAGTGCAAACTAATTAAAATTAAAGTGTGTTAATTTAATATTAATATATGTTAATTTTTAAATGATTCAAACTTTGCATAATAAGTATAAATAAAATTAAAATATTAATTTTGGGGTATCTCCCAAATAAATTATTTCCTCTAGATCATCTCTTGGTATAGACTAGGAAAAATAGGGTTAGTCTAGGATTACGAAAGCTCTTATTTCTAGATTGGTATTATAAGAAGGCTCAATGTATCAGTCTTTGGCTTCTGTCATTGTGTTTAGGAAGGATTTTGTCCTAATGAACCACAGAAGGTAAGGGAAACAATAAGGCAGCAACCAGCAACAATTGTTTGAATCTATCACCAAATAAATTAAGAGGAAAAGAATATTCTTTTATTTCAAATACATTCTAAAGGTAAAGTTCACTGAGTTCTGGTGCTGCAAGTTCACTTAGCTAGTGCCCAAGGCTACAGCATTTAAAAGGTCTCTCAAACCTGTGAATAAACTGTCATGACACACTTTGTTAATGTTTGAGATAATGAGGAGCATGTCATCCAATAGGCAAGTGTCAAGAGAGTAGTCTGTGGGGGAGTAGCAGGAAGTTTCATTAGCCTGTCCATTGATGTTTTATGGGGGAAAAAAGTCCTGTCTTTCTGTTCTGTTGATCATATTATCCCTTAAATGGATATACTTTAATCTCTTGATAATATATGTGAAATTAAACTTAAGCAACATTTTTTATCTCCAAATAAAATACTAGTTATTTGAAAAGAAAATATTTTCTTTTTTTTTTAGTATCACTATATATTTGAAGCATTTTAAAAACACACAATTTATTTAACCTAAGTATAGTTTTTTCCGAGCCTCAAATATTCATACCTTGACCATTTGGAGCCATTGTAAGCTGTCTTCTCTTGTTCTTTTGATAGGATCCCATATATTTTTAAAGACTTCTTGTTTTCTGATGTTAACTGATTGTTCCAAGCCCACTTTGTGTGTTTCCCACTCTATCTTTCTCACTCTGAATGGAATTAACTGTCTTTCCAAAGGGATGGAGAACATGGTATGAGAGACCAAAGTGCCTGCGATACATACTAGACTACTGCAGTGGGGAAATATTGTTATTTTTGTCATTTTAGTGAACAGAACTAGAAGAGAAAGATTTAAAATAATGAGTTTATTTTGGTTCCAATTATAACATTACTCATAGGATGCATCTTGATTTTTAACTCTTTATCCACACTAGAATTGTAACATAATTTAATAAGGCTATTTTGGTTGTGTATTGTGGCAAAAATGACTGCTCCCCAAATTTATCATTTTTCATGATTCTATGGGTTCACTAGACTCAGCTGGGCAGCTCTGCTTCATATGGTATAGCTGAGGTCACTCATGCAGCTGCATTCAGCTGGAAGTTCAAATGGATAGGAACATCCCAGATGGCCTCTCATCCTCCAGGGTCTTTACATGACTTCTCATCTTTCAGTACTCTAGCCCAAGTTTCTTTACACCATGGCAGCTTGCTTCCAAGAAGGAGATTTATAAGCCCCAACATGGATGCTCTTACGAAGCCTACACTGTAACAGACTTGCTAATGTCCTATAGGCCAAGACAAGTCACATGGGGCAAGCCCATATCCAATGTCAGAAGACACTACCCAAGAACATGAATAGCAGGAAGTGTAAAGCCATAAAGTTACATTTCTTTAACTGGAACACTTGATTAATATGAACATAATTACTTGTTTATTTACCTGTCAGCAAAAATTAAGATTTGTGTAATAATAAATTATAAGAAAATTGCTGGATGAATAAGAAGATTTAATATTTCCTTTTATGACCATTCCTTGAGTACACCTCAGTAATTAAGCACAATTATTACTACTTTGAGTTGGAAATACAGTACTCCAGCTCAGTTCATTTTAAAATTTTAACCTTCATAAAAGTTCATTTTAATTTGAAGGTGTTGGATATTTTAACTGGTAGTTCTTGCATTATTACAGCTTTCGGTTATTAATTCTTACTTTAGTACTTAACTGCTGTAGAATAAGGGAAGTTTATTCTTTATGAGTCCACTTCATGGCATGTATAGAAAATACAAGCAATTTGTTCTCCAAAGTTATGGACATTCAGCCAGAGCGTGTGGACCATCTATAAGTGATGGATGCTTGGGTATATGTTTAAGTTTTATATACATGAGTTCTTTATGGATAAAGCCATTTTGTTTTCACTATCATTGTAATAAAAATCCTAGTTATATTCAAATCTTTAACAAAATGAGCATCCATAATTGGTGATTAAATTTTGGGTGCAATCAGCAGTTGCCATATCAAGGCTACTGGCCAAGGGCAAAGTAGAAATGTATGTGTATCTACACAATGAAATATTATTTGGCCATAAAAATCAATGAAGTACCGATACATGCTACAACATAGATGATCTTGAAGACATTACGCTAAGTATAAGAAGCCACTCACAAAAGGACACATATCGTATGAGTCCATTTATATGAAATGTCTAGCATAGGCAAATGCGTAGCTACAGAAAGTAGATTAGTGGTTGTCCAGGGGCTGGGGGATAAGGGATATGGGAAATGGATTTTACTGTGGGATGACAAAACTGTTTTAAACTTAGATTGTGGTGGTGATTGTACCACTCTGGACATACTGAAAACCATTGAATTGCATACTTTAAGATAAATAAAAGGTAAATTATGGAGGTATTTTAATATTAAGATTGTGATTTACTTACATTAAAATTATGTCAATGCAGTATTACTTTAGAGATTGATAAAATTCAATGAAAGGTAATTAGTAGAACATAAGTTTATGTGATCTAAACTTACATTAGGCTATTTAGTAAGGGGCAGTTACGAGAAGTATGGGGGCTCTCTGAGAAATGGAGCTGTTTCACCATGATGTTTATGATGTTATTTTATATAAACTTCACACTTAGAAATTTAGAAAGACGTAGTAAGCTGTGTCTTTTATTATAAAAAACTGCTTACTTTGCCTAAAATAAAAGAACATTCTTATTACTCATTTAAAATTTTCTCTCTAATAATTATTGGACAATTAGCCAGAAACTGCTCCCCACACAATAGTTTTTAGACTAACAGATTTATTTTTAAACAAAACATGAAGTCTAGTTTTCTTCCTCTGTATTCTTCTGTAGAAATGTTTTACCTGTGATTATCTTAGTAAGATAAATTACTAGAAGTGCAATTAATTTACATACCTTCCAGCATTCTGTTCATTCATTCAGTTATTCATACTTTTTGACTGTCTAGTATGGTTCTAGGCACTGGGTAAAACAGAGTATATAATGAATAAATTAGATGTGTCACAGCTCTCAAAGAGCTTACTAAGTGTAACAGTTAACAAATATTAAACTAACAAATACAGTTAGAACTGTCTAAATTCTATAAAGAAAAGATCAGTATGCTAGAAAGAGACTAAAGAAGGATCTAGGGATCAAAAGGGGAGTAAGGATGGAACTTATTATTTTTTTTCTTTATTTCTTCTAAAAAAAAAAACAGGATCCATGTGTAGAACGTGCAGTTTGTTACATAGGCATACGTGTGCCATAGTGGTTTGCTGCATCTATTGGCCCATCCTTTAAGTTCTCTCCCCTCACCCCCCACCCACCAACAGGCGGTGGTGTGTGTTCTCCAGGGGCTGGGGTATAGGGGATATGGGAAATGGGTTTTATTGTTCTCCTCTCTGGGTAGGAGGGAACTTATTTTACTAAGGAAGTAACATATACACATGCCAATCCTAGGTTTTATCATTTAAAAATATTTGCCTACTTGACTGGCAAAACAAAAATTGTTTTTAATTTGCATATCTTTTATGAACAATGAATTTTAGCAAGTTTTCATGCAAATTGGCTTTTATGTTATTCTCTTCCTCCTTTAATTGGTCATTCTATGAAAAGGAAATATATTTCACATGTATTATTTATTGAATGAAGTTTTAAATTTTATTTATTTATCTATTATTTTATTTTATTTTTTTGAAATGGAGTTTCACTCTTGTCCCCCAGGCTGGAGTGCAATGGCACAACCTTGGCTTACTGCAACCTCTGCCTCCTGGGTTCAAGCGATTCTCCTGCCTCAGCCTCGAGAGTAGCTGGGACTACAGGTGCATGTCACCATGCCCAGTTAATTTTTGTATTTTTAGTAGAGACGAGGTTTCACCATGTTGGCCAGGCTGGTCTCGAACTCCTGACCTTAGTTGACCCACCCAAAGTGCTGAGATTACAGGCGTGGGCCACCAAGCGCAGCCTGAAATTTTATATTTCATTGCTCATTTTAAATCATGATTTTATTATTTTCCTCATAATAAACTCAAAAGTAATTAACTTGCCTTTTATTTCTGTGTGAACGGGATGTATTTTTTTGTAAGTCATTGATTGTCAGTTACTTGTACTTTGTAGTAAGAAAATACTGTATTTGGATTATTTTCAATATTACTAGATACATCTTAATATGCGAAAGGGATGCATTTTGGTCCATTTGATGATAGAACAAAATTTGGTCATATTTAATTTAATTTAATTTTAATATTTACATGTAGTTTAAAATATTTTGGTCCAGTTGACAGCACAATTTCGGATACTATATTTATTTATTTGATTTTATTTAATGTTCACATGTATTTTAAAACAGAGTAGTATCCCTGCAGAATAATTTTATCACAACACTAATACAGCTTTGCCAGCATCCTTGTGTCATTTCTTTATGACAACATTGTGTGGTTGTTACAAGCACCTGCTTTGAAGTAAGGCAGCCTGTGTTCAAATCTCATCCTTACTTATAAGTTGAATATAATCTTAAGCAAATTGCTTATCCTTTCTAAGTCTCTTCCTTTTCTTCTTTGACAAAGTACTTCTCACAGTCAAAGCCCTGGGTATAGTGCCTGGCACATAGTGATCATTCAATCAGTGGAAGCTATTAGGATCTTTTAAATCATTATCTTCCATTTCCCCTTTGGATTTCCTACCACTTTTGTTCCTACAGTTATTTAGTACCATTTTGTTTACTTTCTTACCATTTCTGTTGTGTGACAGTTCTTCCTGTACTATTTCAAGAAGAGAAGTGCAGGCAACCTCAGGCTCACCTTCAGGCCCCATATCTGAGATTCCAGCAAAATCTCAAGCCTGCTTAGCCGTGGGCCATCCTGCTTATAAGAGGAACTGGAGAGCAGCATCATGGTTTCCCAAGCTGAAGATTCTTACCTGGGCCAGAGCCATGTTCTAGGACATTGCCATGTTTGCTTTAATCACTTACTGGTAAAAATAGATGGGATATTATAAAGTATACCAGTGTAGACTATGAATATCCAAGTATAATAACACAACTTCTAGCAAGATTGTCTGTTCCTTGTAAGAATTTGAATTTTGTTCAGCTTTCTAGCACCTCCTGAAGAATGGAGAAAAACAGGTTTTCACAGTGGCCACAGCCATCTGTAGGGACAGTTGAGGCTCCACTATCTTTTACTACCTTGACTACAAACATTTTTATAAAGATCAAATTGATTTGCAAGAGCAGACCTGATTAGTAGAACTGAGAAGGTCAACATGAAATAGGGAGATGTTTTAGGGGACAAAAGCAGGAGGTAGAAGGTGTGTGGAGAGAGGATGGAATTAACAATAGAAAAATATGGAGCCAAGGGTACATGAAGAACAGAGGAAAATCGAGGTAGGAGGTAGTGCACTCTGTTGCTAGGCAGCCAAGAACAGGCTTTTGGGTGTTGCCTGAGTAACAATAGAAGGGGATAATAAATATTTCAGTTTGTTAAGGAATCAGCTAGTAGTAAGTATCTCCTTTTCCTGTCCTTTGGCACTCTAACTCACCTAATATCCACCTGGGTATCTTATTTACTACTTTGAGAAGAGGCAAGCTAAATGGTTGAAAAGCAAGTGTTTAGCAGCCTATAATCTAATGGCAATGTCTTTCTAAAAGCGTTGAAACCTTTGTTGGTTTTACATTTTAGATTTGCTTATTATAGTTGCTCGGAATTAAAATCTTTTTCAGATTAAAAAAACATTTTATTACGGAAAAATTTAAATATGTACACAAGTACAAAGAATTACATAATCTCCACATATTTATAATAGCTTCAGTTATTATTACTATTATTAGCATTTCAGTAGTTTTTGGGGAACAGGTGGTTTTTGGTTACATGGGTAAGTTCTTTAGTGGTGATTTCTAGCTTTAGTTATTATTAATTCATGATTAATCCTATTTCATTGATAGCTCTACCCACATTCCTTTTCCTCTCACTTCCCTTGACACTCTCCCCAATTTCTTGGGCTTGGATTATGTAGAAGCGAATTCTAGACATCCTATAATTTTATCAGCAAATACTTCAGCATGAAGCACTAAAATATAAGGACTTTACAAAACACAAAACAATGTAATTTTTTACTTATAAAAATAATTCCTTAATATTATCAAATATCTGGTTAGTGTTTCTGATTGTCTTTCTCTTTTTCCAGTTTGATAGAATCAGAATTCAAGTAAGATTTATACATGTAACTTATTGATATACCTGTTAATTCTCTTTTAATCTATAGTTCTTCCTCCATCTCTGTTTTTTCCCTTGCAATTTAATTGTTGAAGAAACTGGGTCATACATCCTTTAGTTTTTCACAGTCTAGGTTTTGCTGATTACACCCCCATGGTGTAGTTTAATATCTCCCTTATTGTCCTATATATTTTCTGTATATTGTTAGTTATATCTAGGGAGACCTACTGGATTCAGATTTGACTTTTTTTTTTTTGCAAGACTACTTCATAGGTGGTGTTGCGTTCTTCCATCAAGAAATACATAATGTCGGATTTTGTGCCTTTTTAGGTATACATAGCCATAGAAAATTATTGCAAAATGATCATATTTTAATTATAAATGGCTTCTTTAATTATTAGCTGAAATAGTTTACAGATTGAAACCTTTCTTCCTTTTGAGCTATTTTTCCATATGCAATTGGGTCTATTTCTATATTTTCTGTTCTGCTCCATTCATCTGTTCATGGCCAATGCTATACTATTTTTCATAATAGAGGCTTTATAATATATTTAAATATTTGATTTTAATATCTGATAAGGCTAGGCTTTGTTTTCCTGGCTGTTCTTATTTGTTCTTCCAAATAAACTTTATAATAAAATTTTCTAACTCCAGAAAAAAATTAATGACATTTTTAGAAACATATTAAATGTATAAATTAAAAGAGAGGATATGACATCTAAGCATCTTTATGATGCTGAATCTTTTCATCTGAGAACATGGTATAGCTTTCTATTTGTTGATATTTATGTCTTTCAAAAGATTTTATTATATTCCTGTATTAGTTTACTGTAGCTCCTATAACAAATTACCACAAACTTGATGGTTTAAAACAGCAAAAATTTATTCTCACAGTTCTAGAGGCCAGAAGTCTGGAATCCATTTCCCTGAGCCAAAATCAAGGCATAGACTGGGCTATGCTCCTTCTGGAAACTCAAGGGAAAAATATGCTCCTTGCGTCTTCTAGTTTCTGGTGGCTGCCTACATTCCATGACTTGTGGCCACATCAGTCTAATCTCTGCCTCTTCCTCCACATTACCTCTTCCTCTTCTGGGTGTGTGTCAAATCTCTCTGTGTCTATCTCTTATAAGAACATTTGTGACTGGATTTAGAGTCCACCCAGGTAACCCAGAATAATTGCCCCATGTCAAGAAACTTAATTTAACCACATCTGCAAAGACACTTCTTTCTTAAGGTAATATTTACAGGTTCTAGGGTGATATCTTTGAATATTCATTATTTAGCCTACTATAACTCTTCATATTGATTTTGGCATGTTTTTAATATTTTATGGTTATGTATATATATAATGCCAGGCTGCAGTACAGTGGAAAGATCATGGCTCACTGCAGCCTCAGCCTCCCTAGGCTCAAGCAATCCTTTCACTTCAGCCTTCCCACTAGCTGGGAATACAGGTATGTGCCACCATGCCCAGCTAATTCTTGTACTTTTATAGAGTTGGGGTTTCACCATGTTTCCCAGGCTGGTCTCGAACCCCTGGGCTCAAGCCATCCACCTGCCTCGGCCTCTCAAAGTGCTGGGATTACAGGTGTGAATCACTGCACACAGCCAATATTTTGTTTCATTTTTTCTGTTACGTAAACAACATCTTATTTCTTATATCTTCTAAGCAGTTTATATTTATATATTCATTTTGGTATATTGATTTTTATGACTTGCTATTTATGAAATTCTCTTACTAATTGTAGTAGCTTTTCAATGGATTCTTTTGTGTTATCTGTATTTATAATTCTATCATCTGTATGTAAACATAGTTTTACCTCTTTCTGTCCAATTCTTATGTCTCCAATTATTTTCCCTCATCTAATTGCATTGACTAGTATCTCCAACATGATGTTAAATATTAACAGTAATGAAGATATTAGGTATTCTTATCTTGTTCCTGTCTTTAGTGGAAAAGCTTCTACTGTTTCCCACTAAATAAGATACAAAGTATATTTTAATGTTCTTTTTAGGGAACATGTTTTTCTATATAATTTTAAGGGAAATTTATATTTAAAATGAGAAATGTAAGCAGTTACCTTTATAAAGAATAATATCTTATTAGTGATCTGTAGCTTTGAAAGTGTTTTAAAATATCTAATTTATTTGGTTCAGTGAGATAAAAAGGCAAGTGTAGTATCTTAGCTTTATAGTTAAGTGAATATCCAGATAAGTTAAATAATTACCTAAGGTCATGCTGCTATAAATTGGTAGAGCCAGGACCAGGATCAAATATTTTATTTTCACTGCACAAGGCATATTCATTTTACTCAATTATTTTCCTTCATTAAGACTCTGATTCAGGACAATGCATTTTATAAGTATGAGTTTACATGAATAAGTTATTTTCCTTTTTAAAATGTGATTTTTATACAATTTTTGTTTGCCATTAAAAAATAAAGGAGAAAAAATTCTTGAAACTTAAAAAAATAAATGTGACTTATAATGGTTTACTATATTAAATGATTGGTGTGTGTGTGTGTGTGTGTGTGTGTGTTTAGGGAGTAAAACATTATAGTTAAAGTCTAAAGTCTCCTCTACTGACCAAATTGAGTCCCACTGCCTCTCCTTAGAGGCAACTGCCCATATGAGTTTAGTACGTTATCATTACAGTCCATTAAAAAAATCTGCAGTTCACAGACAAAATATATGATACTATGTGAGTGATTTTTAAAAAGTATTATAAGGATAACATCAAACTCTACTTTATGTTTTATGCTTTCTTTTTCACTTATCATCATCATATGGATCTTAGGAGTATACAAGGTTTTTCTAAGCATTACATAAAATGCAGAATTTACTTTTAGAATCAAGACCTCCAGACGTGTGGTATCTTTCCACTAACCACATTGGCTCACTAAACTGTTCTCATTAAGAATTTTTTAATAATCAGCTGTGGAATCTAGTGTAATTTCATTGACCAGCATCTGTTTTTGAGGTGAAATGGGTTAATATAAATTATATCCGTTTTCTCATTGGGCGTAAATGCAGAACTTCCACCTCAAGCAGCCACTCCCTGATTTTACAGTTTTTGGGGGTTCATTTTGTTTGGGGCTCTTTTCTGATGGCTGTTCTGTTCAAAACCAATCTATTCTGGCCACTGTTAAAGGTTTATACTCTCTGTGAATAAAGTAGGAATATGCTAGCAGTACGAAAGAGATTTTGTAAAACTGTTAATGCTAATTACAAATGGTGCTTCTAGTAAATAAAGCTGGCCTCCTTAAAACTCAAAAAAAAAGAATTTTTTAATATTTAGAAATATGCCTTCAATTTTGATTAAATGTCTATCTGGTCTTTCTAAGTTGTAACAGAATAAAGAAGAGAGGAGAAACATGTAAATACAAAGCAGTTTTTGAGTATTTTGTGCTTACCAAAAAGCTAAATAAAAGTGCCTCCTGAACAGAAAGTTTATTACTTTATTTAGCCTGCAGGGGGATGGTTCAGGTAGGCGTAATGCATTAGTGTTTGGTAAAAAGTGATTTACTTCCCTGAATTAAATCAATTTGTATACTTGAAAATGGCAAACCTTAAAATTGCACATGGTAAAAAACCATAGCACTTAAAATTAAAATACCCTGGTTCAGGAGTAGTTGAACAGAATTCCAGAATATCTTAATATCTTACTATCTTTTCTGTTCTCCATGTTGGAAATGAGAGGCTTTACTGCTCAGATGCTGCAAAATAGGAGTATAAATAGAACTACCTTTTTTTTTTTTGCTTATGAAAATATTTTATTTTAGGAGACCCCTCAAAAAAAGACTCTCCACATTAGATAGACGCCCCAACAATACCCTTGGGCTTTTTTTGTCTTTTCTGTATTTTTTCTTTTTTAAGTCAACTAAAACAATTTGATGCTTAAAATAAAAGACAGGAAATATTTCCTGACTAGACTTTAGTCAAGAATATATATATATTTTTGATCCGGGGGCAGGTGAGGAGAAGGAAGGTGCTGCCAGCGGTTCATGAAGTAGAACTACCATTTTGTTGTTAAGAGTGAAATGCTGATGATTTAGACCAGGAACTCACAAACTTTTTCTGTAAAGGGTAATATAGTATTTTCAGCTTTGCAGGCCATGTGGTCTCTTACAATTACTCTAGTGTTGCAGGCAAAAGCACCTGTAGATAATACACAAACAAATAGGCAAGACTCATTGGGTTCCAATAAAACTTTACTTACTAAAACAGTTGAGTGGATATGAGTCACAGACTATAGTTAGATCTTTGTTGGGTTGAAGGCAGTAGTATACTGGTAAACATTTAAAACTGGCTTTTCGGAGAGAGGAGGAAACTCTGATTTGTAGCATTTGCTCATTTACATGGCGTAGATACTCCAACCATGGTTGATTTCAAACTACCAAGTTGACATCACTGAGCAGGGAGGTAGAGATGCACAGTAGCACACCATTATATGCATTTTCATCATACAGATACACTAGATGTAAATAACCTCACAAGCATAGAAAATAGTAAAATAATTAGAAAGTGATGAGTTTAGGATATTTATTACCTTTGCTTTTAATATAATTTATTTGATTGTAAATGTAGATAAGTTAATTGTTAAATAATGTCTGTGTTTAACATCTGGCTCACAAAATTCATAAAAATTTAACAATGGGCTCTAGTGAACCAGTATAAGCCTACTCCAGCACACCACTGTGTTAGAGGACATAATCAAGAATTTTCGTTTAATAAGTTGCCTGTTGAATCATAAGTTATATGGGAGAATAAAAGCAAAAATATAGAGAGAATGGTGTTAATATGCAACTTTTGCACTAATCTTGCTCAACGGTTTTAATAAGAACCTGAAGAAATAATTTTGTTTATTTAAGTGAAAGTTGACTCTGTGTCAAAGGTGCTTTGCATATTGGTTCTTTATTTCAATTTTTAGGTGATAGCATATGAAATAAATTTTGGTCAGTAGATTCTGTCAGTGTGTCATATATAATAATAAATGTTACTTATTATTTATTTGATTTTTTCCCTGAAGGCATAACTGTGACGCCTGATGAAGAGCAAAACTTGAATCATTATATACAAGTTTTAGAGAACCTAGTACGAAGTGTTCCCTCTGGGGAGCCAGGTCGTGAGAAAAAATCTAACTCTCCAAAACATGTTTATTCTATAGCATCAAAGGGATCAAAATTTAAGGAGCTAGTTACACATGGAGACGCTTCAACTGTGAATGATGTTTTAACCAATCCTATCAGTGAAGAAACTACAACTTTCCCTACAGGAGGCTTCACACCGGAAATAGGAAAGAAAAAACACACGGAAAGTACCCCATTCTGGTCAATCAAACCAAACAATGTTTCCATTGTTTTGCGTGCAGAGGAACCTTATATTGAAAATGAAGAGCCAGAGCCAGAGCCGGAGCCAGCTGCAAAACAAACTGAGGCACCAAGAATGTTGCCAGTTGTTACTGAATCATCTACAAGTCCATATGTTACCTCATACAAGTCACCTGTCACCACTTTAGATAAGAACACTGGCATTGAGATCTCTACAGAATCAGAAGATGTTCCTCAGCTCTCAGGTGAAACTGCGATAGAAAAACCCGAAGTGTTTGGAAAGCACCCAGAGAGTTGGAATAATGATGACATTTTGAAAAAAATTTTAGCTATTAATTCACAAGTGCAACAGGCACTTCTTAGTGACACCAGCAACCCAGCATATAGAGAAGATATTGAAGCCTCTAAAGATCACCTAAAACGAAGCCTTGCTCTAGCAGCAGCAGCAGAACATAAATTAAAAACAATGTATAAGTCCCAGTTATTGCCAGTAGGACGAACAAGTAATAAAATTGATGACATCGAAACTGTTATTAACATGCTGTGTAATTCTAGATCTAAACTCTATGAATATTTAGATATTAAATGTGTTCCACCAGAGATGAGAGAAAAAGCTGCTACAGTATTCAATACATTAAAAAATATGTGTAGATCAAGGAGAGTCACAGCCTTATTAAAAGTTTATTAAACAATAATATAAAAATTTTAAACCTACTTGATATTCCATAACAAAGTTGATTTAAGCAAACTGCATTTTTTCACAGGAGAAATAATCATATTCGTAATTTCAAAAGTTGTATAAAAATATTTTCTATTGTAGTTCAAATGTGCCAACATCTTTATGTGTCATGTGTTATGAACAATTTTCATATGCACTAAAAACCTAATTTAAAATAAAATTTTGGTTCAGGAGTTTGTAGTTTTTTCTCATTAATTTTAAATGTTGTGAAGACTTTTACGATGTTTAAGCTTTGATTTTACTTGAATAGATTAGTTAAATTCATTCATTTTATGAGTTAAGAGACTGTGCTCTCTCTCACTCTATAGCTACTTTTAAATAAAATAATTCTATATACATAAAGTGTAAAATTTTGGGGCATATGGTCTTTCTTTTTCAGATAATCTGAGTTGTCTTTTTTTTTTTTTGAGACAGAGTCTCACTCTGTCACGCAGGCTCGAGTGCAGTGGTGCGATCTTGGCTCACTGCAACCTCCGCCTCCCGGGTTCAAGTGATTCTCCTGCCTCAGCCTCCTGAGTAGCTGGGATTACAGGCACCCATGACCACGCTTGGCTAATTTTTATATTTTTAGTAGAGACGGGGTTTCACCATGTTGGCCAGGCTGGTCTCAAACTCCTGACCTCAGGCAATCCACCCTCCTCGGGCTCCCAAAGTACTGGGATTACAGGCGTGAGCCAGTGCGCCCAGCGAGTTTTCTGTCTTAATAGCATAACTTGGAGCTTGTATCTGCACTTTTATTTGGATATAGGTGTGCCTCCTTTAAAATGTAGATACTATATTAAGATACATCTCTATTCTTTTGTCATTAAGTACTTTTGGAGTATCAATGAGGTACTGTAACCTGGATATGTAATGAAGTCATTCTCATTTCCTTTCTTTGTGTACATACACATTGAAGATTTTCAAATCTTTTGTCAGAGAGTATGACTGACACCATTAAGGTTAACTGTGTAGTATTATAATAATGGCTCAGGTAATTCTGTTTATGATTTGACCAGTATTATATTCAAATACATTTATTTATTTGTTCATCAAGACATTCATTTATAGTTTGATAAAGATTTATTGACCTTTTACTATGTGCAGGACACAATAGATGCTAGGCTTTGGGGATACAAAAATAAGACCTACTTTCTTTTCTCTTTGACATTATATTATAGCAGGAAAGATACACACTAAACAAATAATATCAAGAATTTTTAAATTTCAGTTGTGACAAGTTATTATGAAGGTGTGAGGTGTTTGACCTCACTTAGACCAAGAATAATGGGAAAGCTACCCTGAGAAAGTGGCAATTAAGGTATAGTCTGAAAGATTAGGGTGTATGTAAGGAGAAAGTGAACATTCCAGGCAGAGGGAACAGCAGGTATGAATGCTGTGAGTTAAAAATAAGGATGAGAAGTTCAGGAAGTACCTGGAGTATAGAAAGGCAAGAAAGAGCATCACAAGATGGATCTGGTGACATATACACCAGGTCAGAATATATCCTGTGGCGCCTTCAGTGCGTTATTAAATGTTTTAGCCTTTACCCTGTGATCAATGAGAAGCCATTAGTGGATTTTAAGCAAAAAGGACTAGTATGATCAAATATCTGTTAACAACAACCAAACCCACTTGCTGCAGTTTTGGAAGTGGGCAAAAGTAGATGCGCACTGTGCACAGGCCAAATGTTGCTTGGAGTAGGTGGAAAGAATTGGCAATTAAGAGGGAGAACCAGGCCGGGCGCAGTGGCTCACGCCTGTAATCCCAGCACTTTGGGAGGCCAAGGTGGGCGGATCACCTGAGGTCAGGAGTTCAAGACCAGCCTGGCCAACATGGTAAAACCCCGTCTCTACTAAAAATACAAAAATTAGCTGGGCGTGATGGTGGGCGCCTGTAATCCCAGCTACTTGGGAGGCTGAGGCAGGAGAATTGCTTGAACGTGGGAGGTGGAGGTTGCAGTGAGCCGAGATTGCAGTGAGCTGAGATTGCAGTGAGCCGAATTGCAGTGAGCCAAGATTGCGCCACTGAACTCCAGCCTGGGTGACAGAGCAAGACTGTTTTGGGTGGGGGGGGGAAAGAGGGAGAATCAACAAGATTTGGTGATTGAATGGATATGGGGACTGTGCTAATAGCAGGGACCAAAAATAATTCCCACAATTAGTTGTGTTGTAAAAAGTATTATATATAGGCTTTGTTTACTAAAAATACTCTTTTACTGTTATTTATAAAATAATTTTACTTTGGAAAATTTCAAAAATTTGCAAAAGTAAAGAATAATATAATGAATCCATGTACATGTCAACCTTAAAAAAATACCTCATAGAGACAAGCTCTCTGAAACAAAAGATTTTAATTGGGAATAAAAAAGCGTTGCAATCTAGGGTACACAAGCCATGAAAATCATAAGCACACACACCAGGAAAATCAGGACAAAGGGAGTTTTTAAAGCAGGAGTCCACACAAACTGCTTTGAAACAAAGCTCACTGCAGGAGATAGGCCTTGGTAGGTGCCTGTCCTGGTCAGATCATATCAGAAATGCTGAAGGCCAAGGAAATGCCTGAGAATAAGCTCTGATTACAGGATACATCCAAGATGTATAGGTATTTCAAGAATGTAAGCAGGAGGATTTTTTCTTTATGACCTCCCCAGCTCCCATTTTTGATTAGGGCTTTGACATAAGTGACTCCATTTTGTTATTGTTCACTTCCACATACCCATCATCTAGTCTCAACAATCATCTAAAGACTAATCTTCTTTCATCTATATCCCTACCCCTTTCCCCTCTTCCTATTTTATGTTGAATTAAATCACGGATACTTTATCATTTCATCAGTAAAAATATAACAATGTGAAGCTCTGTAAGTTTTTTTTTTTTTTTTTTAAACATAACCACAATATCACACATAAAGGTTTAATGATTTCTGGCTGGGTGCAGTGGCTCACGCCAGTAATCCCAGCACTTTGGGAGGCCAAGGCAGGAGGATCATTTGTGGTCAGGAGTTCAAGACCAGCCTGGCCAATATGGTGAAACCCTGTCTCTACTAAAAATATAAAACATAGCTGGGTGTGGTGTTGCATGCCTGTCATCCCAGCCACTCAGGAGGCTGAGGCAGGAGAATAGCTTGGACCCAGGAGACAGGTTGCAGTGAGCTGAGATCATGTCACTGTGCTCCAGCCTGGGCAACAGAGGGAGACTCCATCTCAAAAAAAAAAAAAGTTTAATGATTTTTACTATCATCAAATATCTAGTCAGTGTTCAAATTCCCAATTGTGAAATAATTTTTAAAATTTAGGGTTTATATGAATTGAGATTAAATAAAGTTCACACATTAAAATTGGTTGATTTGACTAATAAGTCTCTTTTAATCTAAAGTATTCCTTTATACCTCTTTTTTTTCCCCTTTAGGTTTATTAACTGAAGAAATTGGTCATTTGTCCTATAGTTTCCCACAATATGGATTTTGCTAATTGCATCCCCATAGTGCCATTTAGCATGTTCTCCTATCCTCTATCTTTTCTATAAATTGGTAGTTGGATCTAGAGAGGCTTCATCAAACTGAGGTTTTTTTTTTCTTTCTCTTTCTTCTTTTTTTTTTTTTTTTTTGGCAAGATGCTGTTTTATTCTTCCATATGGTTGGGTCTCTTTTTGTATTTTTAGCAGACTTTTATGGTCATTGCCTAGATAGATTAATTGATCAGGTGATATAAAGTAGAGACATCATTCCTTCCATTATTATCTGGAATGTGTCTATAAAGAGAAACTTTCATCTATTATTTGATTCCCCAGTGGTCTAGTGTGTATTGGAAAGACATCAAATGCTTGAATCCCTTTGCTTAATAATTTCCAGAATAATTAGTTCATAGAATCTCCAATGATACTCTATTTTATTAGTAGCCTTTATTGTTTTCAAACAATTTTAGTTTTACAGAGAAATTGATCAGAAAGTACAGAGTTCTCACATCCGTCTCTCTCCTCCCTGACACATCTTGTATTGGTGTGGTACATTTGTTATAATTAATGAACCTACATTGACACATCATCATCACCTAAACTCCATAGTTTATACTAAGATTCGCTCTTGGTGTTTTACATTTTATGCATTTGGACAATTGTACATGTGTCCACCGTTATAGTATCACACAGAGTAGTTTCACTGCCCTAAAACCCTCTGTGTTTCATCTATTCATGCCTCCCTCTCCCCTAACTTCTGGCTGGCAACCACTGCTTTTTTTTTTTTTTCCCACAATTTTGCCTTTTCCAGAATGTATATATAAGTTGAGTAACTTATTTGAAATGCCTAGGACCAGAAGTGTTTTGAATTTTGTTTTTTTTTCAGATTTTGGTATTTGCATATACATAATGAGATATCTTGGGGATAGGATCCAAGTCTAAACATGAAATTCATTTATGTTTCATATATACTTTATGCACAGAGCCTGAAGGTAATTTTCTACAGTACTTTTAATAATTTTGAGCATGAAATAAGGTTTGTGTACATGACCCATCAGAAAGCAAAGGTGTCAATATCTCAGCCACCCATGTGGACAGTCTGTGGTTATTTAGCATCACTATCATTTCTGACTCTGAATTTATTTGCTACTGATAAGCGATTATTTTCTTACACTTATGCACACATAAGTACTTGACAGTAAAAACATGACATACTATTAATACAGTGAAAAAATAATGTGTCAGTTGTGGAATTTTTCACTTGAGATGTCCTGTCAGCATTCAAAAGCTTTCAGATTTTGGAACATTTTGGATTTTTGTTTTGTTTTGTTTTTTTGCTTTTTGTTTTGAGACAGAGTCTCACTCTGTTTCCCAGGCTGGAGTGCAATGGTGCGATCTTGCTCACTGCAACCTCCGCCTCTTGGGTTCAAGCAATTCTCCTGCCTCAGCTTCCTGAGTAGCTGGGACTACAGGCGCGTGCCCCTATACCTGGCCAAATTTTTTTTGTGTGTATTTTTTTTAGTAGAGTCAGGGTTTTACTATGTTGGCCAGGCTGGTATCAAACTCCTGATCTCAAGTGATCCGCTGGCCTCGGCGTCCCAAAGTGCTGGGATTACAGGCCTGAGCCACAGCGCCCAGCCCATTTTGGATTTTGGATTTTCAGATTAGGGATGCTCAGTCTGTAGTTGGAATCAATGCAGTCTGTAGCCTTTTCAGACTGGTTTCTTTCATTTAGTAATACACATGTAAGTTTCCTCTGTGTCTTTTAATGACTTGATAGTTTATTTCTTTTTGGTGTTGAATAATATTCTATTGTCTAGATGTACCATAATTTATTTATTCATTCACCTACTGAAGGACATCTTGGTTGCTTCTAAGTTTTGACAATTATGAATAAAGCTGATGTAAACGTTTATGTGCAGGTTTTTGTGTGGACAGAAGTTTTCAACTCCTTTGGGTAAACACCAAGGAGCATGATTGCTGAATCATACGTGATACGGTTTGGATGTGTGTCCCCTCTAAATCTCATGTTGAAATGTGATTCCCAATGTTGTAGATGGGGCTTGGTGGAAGATGACTGGATCGCAGGGGCAGATCCCTTATGAATGATTTAGCATGATCCCTTTGGTGATAAGTGAACTCTTGCTCAGTTAGTTCATGTGAGATCTGGCTGTTTAAAAGTCTGGGACCTCCCCTCCTTGCTGTCTTGCTCCCACTCTCGCCATGTGATATGCTAGCTCTCTGTCACTTTGTGCCATGATTGTAAGCTCCCTTAGGCCCTCACCAGAAGTAGATGCTTGCACCACACTTCCTGTACAGCCTGTGGAACCGGGGGCCAATTAAACCTTTTTTCTTATAAATTACCCAGCTTCAGGTACTTCTTTATAGCAATGCAAGAATGGACTAATACAACGTGGTAAGAGTATGTTTAGCTGTGCAAGAAATTGCCAAACTGTCTTCCAAAGCGGCTGTACCATGTTTGCATTCCCACCAAATGAATGAGAGTTTCTGTTACTTCACATACCCGCCAGCATTTAGTGTTGTTAGTATTCTGCATTTTGGCCATTCTAGTAGGTGTGTAGTGATATCTTATTGTTATGATCTATTGCTTTTTAACTAACCTTATTTTGTGATATAGATTCACATGTCTTATAGTTGTAAAAAATAATGCAGAGAGATCTAGTTAAATGTACCCTTTCCCTATTTCACCCAAATGTAGTATTTAAATTAGAGTACAATATAACAGCCAACATATAGATATTGGTACAAGATACAGAACATTTCCATCATCATAAAAATCTCTCATGCTGCTGTTTTACAGCCACACCACTTCCCCCCTCCCTGTCTAACCACCGGTAATCACTATTCTGTTCTCCATTTCCATAATTTTGTCATTTCAAGAATGTTGTATGAATGGCATCATACAGTACATAATCTTTTGGGACTAATTTTTTTTCATTAGCTTAACTCTCTGGAGATTTATCAAGATTTTTGCATGTATCAACTCATTCCTTGTTATTGCTGAGTGGTACTCCACAGTTTAACCATTTACTTGTTTCAGAATTTCTGGATTGTTTCCATGTCTTGGCTATTAGAAAAGAAAAGCTGCTGACAGAATGGGAGAAAATATTTGCAAATTATATATCTGATACAGATTATATATAATCTGACATTCATATACAGGTGTTTGTGTGAACATAAGTTTTCATTTCTCTGGGATAAATGCCCAGGAGTGCCATTGTTGTGTTGTGTGGCAGTTGCATATTCAGTCTTATAAGAAACTGCCCAACTCTTTTCCAGAGTGGCTGTACCATTTAACATAACCACCAGCAGTGTATGAGTTTCTGTGTGCTTAATTCTGTGTGCTAAAATTTATTATGGATTCTTGCATGTATTAATGAGGGATATTGGCCTATAGTTTTCTTTTTGTTTTTGTACTGTCCTTCTCTGGTTTTGGTATCAGGATATTAGCTTTATCAAATGAATTGAGGAGTATTCCTCTCTCTTCTATTTTATGGAAAAGATTTTGTAAATTGGTGTTAATTCTTCTTTCAACATTTGGTAGAATCATCGCCAGTGAACCCTCTGGGCCTGGAGGTTTCTGTTTTGAGAGTTTTACCTCTATAAATTCAATTTCCTTAATAGTTGTAGGGTTATTCAAATTATTTTATGTTAGGTGAGATGTAACTGTTCATGTTTTTTGAGGAATGGGTCTATTACATCCAACTTCTCAAATTTATGTTTTTAAAGTTGTTCGTAATATTCCTTTTTATCTTTTTGATGTTTACAGTCTTTAGTGATATAACTTGTTTCATTCCTGGTAATAATTTGTGTCTTTCTTCTTTTTACCTTTTTCAGTCTTGCTAGAGGCTTGTGGATTTTATCTTTTCAAAGAGCAAACCAATAAAAATTTGTTTCATTAATTTTTCTTTATTGTTTTCTGTGTTAAATTTTATTGATTTCTGCTCTTTATCATTTCATTCCTTCTGCTTGCTTTGGGGATTTTGCTCTTATTTTTCTAGGTTCTTGGTGTTAGACTTTTTCTCTTTTCTAATGTATGAATTTAACACTATACATTTTCTTATAAGCATTGTTTTTTCCATGTCTTATAACTTTTGATATGCTGTATTTTCTTTTCCTTCAATTTAATGTATTTTTCGTTTTATTTAATGACGTTGAACTTTTTGTTTGCCTATTGGCCTTGTGTACATTTTCCTCTTTGAGACTTCCTCTTTGGCCCACGGATTATTTTAAAGTATGTCATATAGTTTCTAAGTGTTGGGGGAGTTTACTGTAATCCTTTCATCACTGGTTTCTAGTTTGATTCTATTGCAGTCAGAGAAAAAACTATATATGATTTAATTCTTTTAAAATTGTTAAGGTTCATTTATGATCCAGGATATGGTATATACGTATAGAAAATAATGTATATTCTGTTGGTTGGAGGATTTTATAAATGTTAATTAGATCCTATTGTCTGCTGTTGATTTATTCTGTAATCTTTCTGATTTTCTATCAATTGTTGAAAGAGGAGTGCTGAGGTCTCCAACTGTAATTGTGGATTTGTGAATTTTTCCTTTCAGTTCTATCAGTTTTTGCTTCACATACTTTGCAGGTCCGTTGTTTATTGCATGTACATTTAGGATTGTTATGTCTTTTTGATGGACTGAACATTTAATCCTTGTATAATGTCCATTTATGCCTCTGGTAATTTTCTTTGTTATGAATTCTACCTTATTTGATATTAATATAGCCATTCTTGCTTTCCTTTGATTAATGTTTACTTGATATATTGTTTTTTATCCTTTTACTTTCAACCTGCCTATATCATTATGTTTGAAGTGAGTCTCTTGTAGAAAGTGTAACCTGGGTCATGTTTTATAATTCATTCTGCAATCTCTGCCTTTTAATTGGACCATTTAAATTTAGTATAATTACTGGCATATTAGGGCTCATTTTGCTATTTTATTTTATTTTATTTTTGTTTCATGTTTGTTCTCTCTGATTTTTGTTTCTCTGTTTTCTCTTTCCTGCCCTCCAGTGGATTACTTGAACATTTTTTGGAATTTTATTTTGATTTATTTATGTTTTATTTGAATAGATTTGTAGCAGTTACTCTAGGTAGCATATTACGTATATGTAACTTAAGACAGTGTACTGGTGTCATCATTTAACAGTTTGAGTGAAGAGTAGAAACCTTACCTCTCTTTAGATCCCTTTATCCTCTCCAACTTAGAATTGTCTTAACTATTTCCTCTACATACATTTAGAACCACATCAGACAGGATTATAAATTTTGATTTAACATCAAACATAATTTAGAAAACACAAAAGAAAAGAAAAATCTATTGTATCTACTCACATTTTTGCTCTAGCCATTATTTTCTTCTTTATGTTCCACGACTCCTTGCTTTATGATTTCTTTCTCATATAGAAAACTTCCTTATCCATTCTTTTAGGGTAGATCTTCCAGTGACAAATTCCCTTAGTTTTCCTTTGTCTGAAAATATCTTAATTTATTCTTTATTCCTGAAGGATGTTTTTACATGATATAGGGTTCCAGGTTGATCTTTCCTTTCATCAATTGAAAAATGTTGTGCTACTTTTTTCCCTGCCTTCATGGTTTTTGATGAGAGATCCACTGTCATTTCTATTGCTTTTTCTTATTGGTAAAATGTAATCTCTCTCTCACTGCTTTCAAGGGTTTTTTTTTTCTCTGACTTTAATTTTCAGAAGTTTGGATATAATGTGCCTTGGCATGGATTTCTTTGTATTTATCCTGCTTGAGATTTGCTCAGCTTCTGGAATCTGTAGGTTTATGCCTTTTGCCAAATTTAGACACTGTATCCATTCTTTTGAGGACGTTTTCAACTCTTTCCTTTTCTCCTCTTTTTATGAAACTCCAGTGACATGAATGGTAGATCTTTCATTATAGCCCCTTGGGTCCCTGAGGCTCATTCCATTCATTTTTGCTCCCAAACTTTTCCCAGTCTATTTTCTCTTTATTGATCAGATTGGGTAATTTCTATTGTTCTATCTTCAAGGATACTTATTATTTCATCTGTTCTCCCCATCCTTCTGTTGAGCACATCCACTGAGCTTTTTATTTCAATTATTGTATTTTTCAGTTCTAAAATTTCCATTTGGTACATCTTTTTTTTTTTTTTTTTTTTTTTTTTTTTGAGATGGAGTCTCGCTCTGTCACCCAGGCTGGAGGGCAGTGGCACAATCTTGGCTCACTGCAACCTCCACCTCCCGAGTTCAAGTGATTCTCCTGCTTCAGCCTCCTGAGTAGCTGGGACTACAGGCACATGCCACCACACCCAGCTAATTTTTGTATTTTTAGTAGAGATGGGGTTTCACCACATTGGCCAGGCTGGTCTTGAACTCCTGACCTTGTGACCCACCTGCCTCGGCCTCCCAAAGTGCTGGGATTACAGGTGTGAGCCACTGCGCTCGGCCTGGTACTTCTTTATATTTCCTAATTCTTTGCTAAGACTCTATTTTTTTGGGGGAGGGGAAGTTTTTATACTTTTTAATGGATTTCAAGCATGTTTATAATTGTTCACTGAAGCATTTTTATGATGGCTGATTTAAAATCTTTGTCATATAATTCAACATCTCTGTCATCTTGGTGTTGACATCTATTGATTATTTTCTCCATTGAGTAGTGGTAAAAATCCTGGCTCACCATTAGGGCTCCTCTGATACTACTGTAGTGGTGAGGGGGAGGAATGACTCATTAAGGCTGGGTGGGGGTGAAAGTCTAGGCTTTTCACCTGGTCTTCACTAATATAAAGTGGATAATTCATACATCCAACAGAGATGAAAGTCCTGTATCCCTACTCAGCCTTCTCCAACACGCCCTTACAGCTTGGTGAGTATGGAAATCTAGGTTCCCAACTTGGCTTTTGCTAGTGCGGATGGAGATTGGATGGGGGTCACAGTTTTTCTGTAGTGTTTGGCTGGAATAGAATGGTTATTGTCTAAAAGTTTTCTGTGTTGTCCCCGATCCCTCTCTCAATCCTTTGGCTAGAGGAAAGAGGCTTTTGTTGGGGATTTTATGTCTGTGCCTGTTCATGTTTCTGGGTTGTCAGCTTCTCTAGCTCCAAGTTTGGGATATATGAGGCTAAAAGAAAATTCAGAGAATGCACCACCGTGTCATTCCTTGGGTTCAGAAGTCTTTAGCCAGTTTGGCTTTTTTCCTTCACCTTTTACAGTTATCTTATATTTTGGAGATTGTACTTTATTCTTAAGACAATGAACATATTTTGAAAGATTTTAAGCATTTTTTGCAAGTCACTTTAAATGGCTTCAGTGTAGATAAAGGAAAGGAAGGAGCAAGACTGAGAGTAGAGTCCAGTTAGGAGACTGTCATAAAAATCTGGTGAAAGATGATGATCTCCTGGACTTGGATGGTAACAGAGGAGATGGAAATAAGTAGTAAATTTGAGAGATATTTAGGAATTAAGAACCAAGAATTTGGTGATTATTTTGTTACTGTAGGTAGTTAGACATGAACAGGGTAGGAAAGCCCTCTCCCGACCCCACCAGGAATGTCAGGCGACCATTAGATGATGGTCAGGTGGTTGTTAAACTGTCTCTCTAAAATAATAATTGGTTGCAACCAGTGCCGGGAAAAGGCATTCTCCCAGTAGATAGAAAAAACCTGACACTGGTGATCAGCAACTTCCCAGTAAAATCTCAAGAGCTGGGGAAGTGGGCTCAAGTATGTGCACTAAGAGGTAACATGATGGAGTTTAAACACTCGACAGGTAAGGGAAAAACACCTCGACTGAGTATGTGTACAACTTCAGTAATCACACTTAGTATGTGGCCCCTCCCAAGTGCTGGCAGGCCACTGCACATGCGCATGACCCACCCCCAGAGAAGAATCAAGGAAGGAGGAAAGAAGACCCCAGAGCCATGCCAGTGTATAAAACCCCAAGTCAAGGGCTGATGAAGTCACTTGGATCTCTCAAGTTTTCTGCTTGGCCCTCTTACAAGTTTACTTCCTTTTATTCCTGCTCTAAAAGTTTTTCATAAACGTTCACGCATGCTCTAAAACTTGCCTCAGTCTCTCCTTCTGCCTTCTGTCCGCTGGTCGAATTATTTCTTCTGAGGAGGCAAGAATTGAGGTTGCTGCAGACCCATACGATTCACTGCTGCTAACAATTTGATGTGCAAGATAAAGAAAGCGGTAAGGAATAACTTCTGTTTCCGACTTGAGCTACTTTGTGGGTGGTAGTGTACCTTGTCTTTTTTATAGCATGTATCAACATTGTATTATAATTTTACAGTTATTTATATGATTATTTGTTTAATGTTTGTCTCTCTTTACCAGATTGTAAGTCTATAAGAGAAGGAGTAATAAGAATTTTGTTCACTGCTGTACTCTCAGCAGCTAGCACAATGTCTGGCCTGTAATTATATGCTCAATAAATATTAATGCATTATGATATATTTAAAAGGGGAAGCATGCTTATGGAGAAGATGATTTTAGAAATCTCATTTTTGAATATATTAAATTTAAGTTGCCTATGAGACATATCCAGTTAGATATATTAGTCTGGAGCTTAAGAGATCTACAAATAACGATTTTGGAGCTACCTGGAAGCTAAATGGAGCTATCTGGAAGCTAAATGGAAATTTAAGCTATTGCAGTGGAGACATTCTTTATAGAGTGTATAGAGAAGAGGAGAAGACCTAGAACTAAGCTTTAAATATCTCTAATTTAGAGGGAAAAATGAAGAAAAGCACCTACCAAAGTGACCAAGTAAGAATAGTTAGAAAAGTGCTTAAAAATATTAAAACATTTGAAATATTTCTCCTGTATTTAACCACACCAGGAAAAGTGTGGTTAAATAGATGTCAAAGGAAGAAAGAGTGTTTAAAAAAGAGGGAGGATTTGACACTGTTGTAACTCAAAAATCAAACGAGATAAAGACTAAAAATCATCCACTGGATTAGTGCAAAAACGGTTTTGATAGGTTTGGAGATAAGCCATACTGGAAAAATGAGTTAAGGTAAGAAAATGGAGGCCGGGCGCAGTGGCTCACACCTGCAATCCCACCACTTTGGGAGGCCGAGGCAGGCGGATCACGAGGTCAGGAGATCGAAACCATCCTGGCTAACACGGTGAAACCCCATCTCTACTAAAATACAAAAAATTAGCCAGGCGTGGTGGCGGGCGCCTGTAGTCCCAGCTACTCAGGAGGCTGAGGCAGGAGAATGGCCTGAACCTGGGAGGCAGAGCTTGCAGTGAGCCGAGATTGCGCCACTGCACTCCAGCCTGTGTGACAGAGCGAGACTCCGTCTCAAAAAAAAAAAAGAAAAGAAAATGGAGACAAAAAGTAGAGACAATTCTTGAAATGTTTAAGTGACTAGAATGAGAGAAAAAGGTGATGGGGGTGGGGGGAATGTAAAGCCCAGGGAGAATATTAGTTTGTTATTTTCAGATAGGTGAGACTGAGAGGTGAAGTCAGCTGGACTTCTAGGTCAGGTGGGGACTTGGAGAACTTTTCTATCTTACAAGAGGATTGTAAAATGCACCAATCAGCACTCTGAAGCTAGAATTGTAAAACGCACCAATCAGTGCTCTGTGGCTAGCTAGAAGTTTATAAAATGTACCACCAATACATTGTAAAACATACCAATCAGCTCTTTGTGGCTAGCTAGAGGTTTATAAAATAGACCAATCAGCACACTGTAAAATGGACCAATCAGTGCTCTATAAAATGGACCAATCAGCACTCTATAAAATGGACCAATCAGCAGGACATGGACGGAGACAAGAGAATAAAAGCTAGCCACCCCAGCCAGCAGCAGCAACCGGCTGGGGTCCCCTTCCACGCTGAGGAAGGTTTGTTCTTTTGCTCTCCACAGTAAATCTTGCTGCTGCTCACTATTTAGGTCCACACCATCTGGAGCCATAACACCGCAAAGGTCCGTGGCTTCATTCTTTAAGTCAGAGACATCATGACCCCACCCGAAGGAACCAACTCTGGACACGAGACTAGACCATGTTTAGCAGCTGATGAGAAAGAGCCAGTAGAAAAGGAGAGGTTGAAGATGGGGTGCAGAGAGTAATAGGAGGGAAGGAGAAGAAATGAATACAGATAAAGGTAAGTCTGAAGGTTTGGTAGCAAAAAATGAAGGAATTCCAGATTGTAGGTTCTAAACATTTTTTTAATGGTGTAGAAGTTGATATCTGTTTAGATTAAGTTATAAGGTTTAAAAAAAGACAGCATATATTAAGGGCCTAGCATGTAGTAGGTGCTTAATAAATAGTAGCTTTGTGTTACTTGCAGTTTTAGAAAGGTTTTGTATGATTATAGCATTAGTACAGTATAATGTGATTTGAGAACATTTAAAATATTTTCTTTATAGGTCTGCCAAAGTGCTTGAAACTCAACTTTGAGAAAGTGGTTACACTGGACTAAAGCATTGTAAAATACTGCTTTATCTGTTTTATTTGTTCATATTGTGGTGAGATGCATTACTTTATTTTATTATTTCAATAGTTTGTGGAGTACAGGTGGTTTTTGGTAATGTGGTTAAGTTCTATAGTGGTGAATTCTGAGATTTTAGTGCACTCGTCACCCAAGCAGTGTACACTGTACCCAATATGTAATCTTGAATCCCTAACTCCCCTCCATGTCCTGCTCCCCTTGGAGTCCCCAAAGTCCATTACATTATTCCGTGTGTCTTCATGTCCTCACAGCTTAGCTCCCACTTATAAGTGAGAACATAGGGCATTTGGTTTTCCCATTCCTGAGTTACTTCATTTAGAATAATGACCTCCAGCTCCATTCAGGTTGCTGCAAAAGACATTATTTTGTTCTTTTTTATGGCTGAGTAGTATTCCATGGTGTATATATGCCACATTTTCTTTATTCACTTGGCACTTAGGTTGGTTTTACATCTTTGCAATTGCACATCTTGCTGAGGTATCCATGCATGTGCGTGTGTCTTTTTCATATAATGACTTTTTTTCCATTAGGTAGATACCCAGTAGTGGGATTGCTGGATCAAATGCTAGATCTACTTTTAGTTCTTTAAGGAATCACCATACTGTTTTCCATAGTGGTTGTACTAAATTACATTCCCAACAGTAGTGTAGAAGTGTTCCCTTTTCACCACATTCACACCAATATATTGTTTTTTGACTTTTTAATTACTGCCATTTTAAAAACAAAAAAAAAATAATTTCGGCCATTCTTTCTGTAGTAAGGTGGTATCTCACTGTGGTTTTAATTTGCGTTTCCCTGATGATTAGTGATGCTGAGCATTTTTCCATACATTTGTTGGCTGTTTGTATATCTTCCTTTGAGAAATGTCTATTCATGTCCTTTGACCACTTTTAGATGGGATTCTTTTTTTTTTCTTTAATGCAGTGTTTTAAAATGCAGCCAACTTCTTGTTTAGTTCCTACTTAAATAAAACCCTTAAAAAGGGTTTTTTAAACTGACAAATAAAAATTGTATATAATTATCATGTATAACATGTTTTGAAATATATAAACATGGAAGAGAATTAAATTGAGGTAATTAAGATATGCATTACCTCACACACTTCTCATTTTTTTGAGATGAGAACACTTAAAATCTACTCTCTTAGCAATTTTCAAGAATGTAACACATTATTGTTTAAATCTCCTTTGATGCTTTCCTGCAGGTTCAGCCTTGCCCCAGTCCCTTCCCCTTCTGTTTTTGAATTTGTGAAGGATTAGTGTTAATTCATGCTTAATGTTTGGGTAGAATTCACCAGTGAAGCCATCTGGTCCTGAACCTTTCTTTCTTGAGAGGTTTTTGGTTGCTGATTCAACCTCTTGGCTTACTATATGTCTGTCAAGATTTTTATAGCTTCAAATCTTACGGTTAAGTCTTTAATCCATCCTGAGTTAATTTTTTGTATATGGTAAGAGATAAAGATCCAGTTTCATTCTTCTGCATATGACTAGCCATTTTTTCCAGTACCATTTATTGAATAGGGTGTCCCTTCCTCCATTTGTTGAAGTTGGTTGTAGGGGTGTGGCGTTATTTCTGGGTTCTCTATTCTGTTATTTTTGCTTAGTACTGCTTTGGCTATTTGGACTCTTTTTTGGTTCCATATGAATTTTAGAATTGTTTTTTCTAATTCTGTGGAAAATGATGTTGGTGGTTTGATAGAAATTTCATTAAATCTGTAGATTGCTTTGGGCGGTATAGTCACTTTATCAATATTGATTCTTTCTACCCATGAGCATGGGATGTTTCTCCATTTGTTTGTGTCATTTACAATTACTTTCATCTATATTTTGAGGTTCTCCTTGTAGATGTCTTTCACCTCCTTGGTTAAATGTATTTCTAGATATTGTATTTTTTTGTGGCCATTGTAAAGGGGATTGAGTTCTTGATTTGGTTCTTAGCTTGAGCATTGTTGGTGTATAGCAATACAATTGATTTTTGTGCATTAATTTGGATCCTGAAACTTTACTGAAGTTGTTTATCAGGTCTAGAAGTCTTTTGGAGGAATCTTTGGTTTCCTAGTTTGGTATAAGTTTATGTCATTTGGCAAACAATGATAAATTGACTTCCTCTTTTTCTATTTGGGTACCTCCTTTTATTTCTTTCTCTTGCCTGATTGCCCTGGCTAGGACTTCCAGTACTATATTGAATAGGAGTGGTGAGAATGGATATCCTTGCCTTGTTCCAACTCTTAGGAGGAATCCTTTCAACTTTTCCCTGTTCAGTATGATGTTGGTTGTGGGTTTGTCATAGATGGCTCTTACGATTTTAAAGTTTGTTCCTTCAATGCCCAGTGTGTTGAGAATTTTTCTTATGAAGGGATATTGGATTTTATCAAATGCTTTTTCTGCATTTATTGAGATGATCATATGGTTTTTGTTTTTAATTCTGTTTACGTGGTGAATTATTTATTGATTTGCATATGTTAAATCATCCTTGCGATCCCTGGAATAATTATCGTGATGCATAATTTTTTCATTTTATTTTATTCCTTTATTTTTTGAGACAGGGTCTCTCCCTATCCTGGGTTGGAGTGCAGTGGCCCAATCAGGGCTCACAGCAGCCTTGACTTTGTGGGCTTGAGTGCTTCTCTTGCTTTAGCCCCCCAACCAACTGGGACTACAGGCATGTGCCACCACATCCAGCTAATTTTTTTGAATTTTAGTAGAGATGAGGTCTCACTATGTTGTCCAGGCTGGTCTTGAACTTCTGAACTCAACACAACCCCGGACGGGGTGGCTGCCGGGCGGAGACACTCCTCACTTCCCAGACGGGGTGGCTGCCGGGTGGAGGGGCTCCTCACTTCTCAGACGGGGCGGTTGCCGGACGGAGGGTCTCCTCCCTTCTCAGATGGGGTGGCTGGGCAGAGGCGCTCCTCACATCCCAGCCGGGGTGGCGGGGCAGAGGCGCTCCCCACATCTCAGACGATGGGCGGCGGGCAGAGACGCTCCTCACTTCCTAGATGGGATGGCGGCCGGGAAGAGGCGCTCCTCACTTCCTAGATGGGATGGCGGCCGGGCAGAGACGCTCCTCACTTTCCAGACTGGGCAGCCAGGCAGAGGGGCTCCTCACATCCCAGGCGATGGGCGGCCAGGCAGAGACGCTCCTCACTTCCCAGATGGGGTGGCGGCTGGGCAGAGGCTGCAATCTCGGCACTTTGGGAGGCCAAGGCAGGCGGCTGGGAGGTGGAGGTTGTAGCGAGCCGAGATCACGCCACTGCACTCCAGCCTGGGCACCATTGAGCACTGAGTGAACGAGACTCCGTGTGCAATCCTGGCACCTCGGGAGGCCGAGGCTGGCGGATCACTCGCGGTTAGGAGCTGGAGACCAGCCCGGCCAACACAGCGAAACCCCGTCTCCACCAAAAAAAAAAACGAAAACCAGTCAGGCGTGGCGGCGCGCGCCTGCAATCGCAGGCACTCGGCAGGCTGAGGCAGGAGAATCAGGCAGGGAGGTTGTAGTGAGCCGAGATGGCAGCAGTACAGTCCAGCTTCGGCTCGGCATCAGAGGGAGACCGTGGAAAGAGAGGGAGAGGGAGACCGTGGGGAGAGGGAGAGGGAGAGGGAAACCGTGGGGAGAGGGAGAGGGAGAAGAAGAGGGAGAGGGACAGGGACAGGGACGGGGACAGCTAGTTGGTAGATTTTTTTATTACTGATTCAATTTCATAACTTGTTACTGGTCTGTTCAGGATTTCAACTTCTGGATCAATCTTGGGGGCTGTATGTTTCCAGGAATTTATCCATGTCCTCTAGGTTTTCTAGTTTGTGTGCACAAAGATGTTCATAGGAGTCTCTGAGGATCTTTAGTATTTCTGTGGTTTCAGTTGTAATGTCATCTTTGCAATTTCTGACTGTGCTTATTTGGATCTTCTTTCCTGATTTCTTGGTTAATGTAGCTAGTGGTCTATCAATTTTGTTTATTCTTTCAAAGAATCAACTGTTCATTTTATTGACCTTTTATATGGTATTTTTTGTGTCAGTTTCATTTAGTTCTGCTCTTATCTTTGTGATTTCTTCTGCTGGCTTGGGGTTTGGTTTGTTCCTATTTTTCTAGTTCCTTGAAGTGCAACATTAAGTTGTTAATTTGAAGTCTTTTTGTCTTTTTGATGTAGGCATTTGGCACTATAAACTTCCCTCTTAACACTTTCTTCTTTTTTTTTTTGCTGTATCCCAGAGGTTTTGGTATGTTGTGTCTCTGTTTTCATTTGTTTCCAAAAAAAAATGTTTATTTCTGCCTTAATTTCATTGTTTAGCTAGAAGTTGTTCAGGAACAAGTTGTTTAGTTTTTATGTACCCATGTGGTTTTGAGAGTTCCTCTTGGTATTGATTTCTAATTTTATTCCACTGTGGTCTGAGAAGGTGCTTAATATAATTTTGATTTTTCAAAAATTATTGAGACTTTTTTTAATGACCAAGCATATGGCAAATTTTAGAGAATGTTTTGTGCACAAATGAGAAAAATGTATATTCTGCAGTTGTTGAGTGGGATGTTCTGTAAATGTCTATTAGGTCTATTTCCTCAAGAGTCCAATTTAAGTCCAGAGTTTGTTAGTTTTCTGCCTCAGTGATCTGTCAGTGGGATGTTGAAGTCACCCACTATTATTGTATGGCTGTCTATCTCATTTCTTAGGTCTAGTAGTATTTGTTTTATAAATCTGCATGCTCCAGTGTTGGGTGCATATACATTTAGGATAGTTAAATTTTCTTGTTGAATTGAACCTTTATCATTATGTAATGTTCTTTCGCATATTTTTAACTGTTGGTTTAAAGCTGATTTTATCTGATACAAGACTAGCAACTCCTGTGCTTTTGTTTTCCATTTCCATGATATGTCTTCTTCCACCCTTTTACTTCCAGCCTGTGGATGTCATTACACTTTAGGTGGATCTCTTGGAGGCAGCAAATGATTAGGTGTTGTTTTTTCATCCAATTTGCCAATCTGTATCTTTTAAGTGGAGCATTTATAGGTTGTTTACATTCAATCTTAATATCAATGTGTGAGATTTTGTTCCTGTCATGGTGTTGTTATCGTTTTGTAGTCTTAATTTTGTAATTGCTTTATAGGTTCTATGAACTTTGTACTTACATGTGCTTTTACGGTAGCCAGTATTGTCCTTCTGTTTCCACGTTTAGAACGCCCTTGAGCATATCTCATAAATCCGGTCTGGTGGTGAAGAATTTCCTTAGCATTTGATTATCTGGGAAATAATTTCTTCTTTGTTTATAAAGTTTAGTTTGACAGGATATTACATTTTTGGCTGGCATTTGTTTTCTTTTAAAAGGCTAAAAATAGGCTCCCAGTCTTTTCTGCTTGTATGGTTTCTGTGGAGAAGTTCACAGTTAGTCTGTTAAAGGCAGCTAGGGCAAAGGACCAAATGTGAATGTCATTACACACTAGTTGGGTGTCCTGGAGGCAGCAGATGATTGGCTCTTGTTTTTTCATCCAATTTGCCAATCTGTATCTTTTAAGTGGAGAATTTAGGCTGTTTACATTCAGGGTTAATCTTGCAATGACACCATATTTGGCCCTTTTCTCTAGCTGCCTTAAAAATTTTTTCTTTAATGTTGACCTTGGCCTTGGTGATTTTCATCTTTTATGGTATCTTGCAGGTGTTCTCTGAATTTCTTACATCTGGATGTCTACCTCTCTATCAAGAGTAGGGAAATTTTCCTGAATTATTCCTTCAAATTTGTTTTCCAAGTTGCTTACTTTTTCTTCTTTTCTTTCAGAAATGCCTGTAAGTCATAGGTTTGGTTGTTTTACATAATTCCATATTTCTTGAAGACTTCATTTATTTTTAAAATTCTTTTAATTTGAAAGCCTGTTCTTTGAGCTCTGAAATTCTTTTTTTCTGCTTGGTCGAGTTAGATAGTTTCTCAGGTCCTTTTCAGTTGTCATATTTTCTGAGCCTTTTATTTTAATCTATTTGCATTAGAAGAGTGTTGATCATGAACATTTACAAAATATTTAAAAATTTTTGAATTCATATAATCCAAAACAGAAGGAAAAATATCTTGATCTTCTTAATATTAAAAATAATATGATTGATCAACAAAATGGCAAGGTCTCTTCACTGCACAGAAACAACAATACAAGCAGAAACTGTCAGAGCCAACTGTATCAGAATTCTGGAAAACAAAATTTTATAGCAAATAAGTAAAAGTGCTGAATCAGGAAAAAGGCAACTTTTAAATGGTGGGGAGGTTTTGTGGTGTTTTAACTTTTCCCTGCTTCAGCCCCTCCCTAGCTCAGCCATGGTCTTGAAGATGGCAGTTCACATTGCCAGTGAGGGACCCTGTTTCCTGATTCCAGAGGGAGCACAGAAGACCTTATTCACACATTATTGTGTTTGCCTATTCTAACCTATGTAAGGACTCACTGAATGACTGATATGAGGTGCCCTTGTGTGTTATACTTAACTCAGAACTCATCAGGTGGAAAAGCAGTAGGCACTGTCAAAAACATTGTAAGACAAATGAAAAACATACAGCAACCTGGGGCAAAAGACAAAATAGGCCACCTAAAGCCTGGGAGGAAAAGATAGGAAGAATGTCTTTGAAAAATTAGGACTTTCAAAAATGCCTGTGTATTTTGGTGAATCTAGAAAAACATACACATGCTCAGAAAAGACCTGAGAGGACCCTAAGCTTTCACTCTGACTGATCTCTAGGTTCAGAACAAGCAAGAAGTGAAGGCTACGTCAGAGTTGTAAACAGCCTGGCTAAGTGTTGAAGGAGTGCCACTGCACAGAGCTAATCTGCAAAGAATAGAAGTGGTTTTTAAATTTATTTGTTTGTTTTTAGCTCCTGGCACTTAAGAAAATCTGTGTCAAAACACTAGTTAAACACAAGCTAAAGAAACATAGACTTTAGTCACTAAATATGACAAGGAATACAGTCTTTGGAAAAATAATCTGGAAAAGTCATTAAACAATGGCTGACTTCAGCCTTCAACGATAAAAAAATGACAAACTCTGGGAAAGGAAATATCTGATTTCCATAGTTACCACATGATAATAGTCAAATGTTGAGTTTTCAACAAAAACCACAAGACATACAAAGAAATAGTAAGTCCAGGCATTGGATTTACTAGACAAAGAATTTATGTCGACTGTCTTGAATATGCTCTAAGAATGAAAGGAAACCATGGACAAAGAACTAAAGGAAACTATTAAGTAAGAACAAAATGAGAATATCAGCAAAGAGATAGAAATTACGAAAAGAAACCAAATAGAAATTCTGGAGCTGAAAAGTGCAATAACAAATAGTATACTCACTAGAAAGATTCAATTTGATTAGGCAGATTTAATTAGGCAGAAGAATGAATCAGTGAACTTGAAGATAGGATTACTGACATCACCCAAGTCTGAGGAGAGTAGAAAGGAAAAAAAGAAGAGGTGAACAGAGCCTAAGGGACCCATGGGACATCATTAAGTGTACCAACATATGTATTTTTGGAGTCCCAGCATATAAGAGAAGTAGATAGACTATTTGAAAAAATAATATCTGCAGGTGCCCAGAATTGGATGAAAGACATGAATCTTCATGTCCTAGAAGCTCAATAACTCTAACCAAGATAAACTCAAAGAGATCTGCACTGAGACATGTTATAATCCAATTGTTGAAAGGAAAAGACAAAGAGAAAATCTTAAAAGCAGCAAGGGAGAAGTGACTCATTATATACAAGGGATTCTAACTAAGGTTATCAGGTATTTCTCCTCAGAAAACATGGAGCCAGAAGGCTGACATATTTAAATGCTGAAAGTAAACAAAAACTGCACCTATAATTTTATATTCAGCAGAACTATTCTTTGAAAGTAAAGGAGAAATTAAGACATTCACTGATAAACAAAACCTGAGGGAGTTTACCAGTAGACCTGAGTTATAAGAAATACTGGGAATTCTTCCAGCTGAAATAAAAGGACACTAGACAGTAACTCAAAGCTGTATGGAAAACATGTTGATCTGTAGTAAGGGTAATTGTATAGGTAGATATAAAAGTCAGCATTATTTTATTTTTAGTTTCTAACTCTATTTTTATTTCTTACATAATAAAAGACAAATGCATTTAAAATCAGTTATTAGTTACACATCGTATAAAGATATAATTTGTGACAACAACAACATAAAGGGACAGAGACAGAGCTGTATAGGAGCAGGGTTTTTGTATGTTATTGAAGTTAAGTTGGTATCAATTCAAACTAGATTGCTACAAATTTAAGGTGTTAAGTATTATCCCTCTTATAGCCACTAAGAAAATATCCAGAAAGTATACACAAAAGGAAATGAGACAGGAATCAATATTGTTCACTACAAAAAAATCAGCTAAACACAAAATGAGACAGGAATAGAGGAAATGAGAGACAAAGGTATATAACGCATACAGAAAACAAACAAAAAAAAGGCAGAAGTAAATCCTTCTTTATCAGTAATTAATTTACATGTAAATGAGTTAAATTCTCCAACCACAAGGCAGAGGTTTGTAGAATGAATGAATACAACTAAACAGGACTAAACTATATGGTGTCTAAAAGAGGTTCACTTTAGATCCAAAGACACAAATAGGTTGAAAGTGAAAAAAAGATGAAAAAATATGAGGCAAGGGGATGTTCAAAGAAATAAAATAACATGTCCAAAGACACAATCCTAAGTGATGGTAGAGATAACATGATAATCTACAGTTTCTGATTTCCAGTCTATTACTATTTCTGCCATCTAATTTTAAACTCCCTTATTTTCCTACAATGGGTTTTCCCTTCCCCAATTTTTATCCATAGTATAAACATAATATAAGGAAAAATTTACAATCATCCCCTTGCCTCAATAGAAATATTTCTCTTTAGTTTATTTTAGTCCTTGCTTATATGGATACATTATTGCAAATCAAATTATACTGCTTATATTGCAATGCTGCCTTTCCATCAAGTACACATTATTTTGTCACTACTTAATCATTTTTAATGTTTACATAATACTCCATTGAGTTTACATGTTATTATATACTGCACCAATCCCTAATTACTAGAAATTAGGTTTTCCTAGTTTTAAAAATAATACAACTATATGGATCATTTTTAACATTCTGACTTCTTCTTTTAAAAAATAATTTCTTAGGATTAAACTCCTGGAGAAGGGTTAAATCATGATCTTTAATATGCTTTTCCAAGTTATTTTCTAATTAGGTTATATTTAACCTTTCCATTATTATAAATCTACCGCCCCTGACCATAAGAATAAGGTTTAAGACTCCTAAACATATTTTAATATTTAATAATGGCCACAATATAGCAGAATAGAGATTTTTTTAAAATGCAGAGAAAACAACACATTTCATTTTTGCATTTTCACTGTTGACCTTTGTACATATGATCATCCTTTTAAACTTTCACTCATAGATAATGATAGTGACTAATTCTTCTAGATAGAATAACTGTAATTAGTTTCATATACATATTAGCAGGCATTATAGCAAAACTTATCCAGAATAGAGTTAAAAGAATATTGTTGAATCTCTAATAGTATTCTGATTTTTCAATTTAAATTCCTGATTAAAATAGCAATTTCAAAATTAGAACAGTAAGATAATTCAGAACAATATATAAACAGTATGAAATGTTAATTCATCTGTATCTCAGCTTATTATTTTAGATAGCTAAATTTATCTGTAATTTCATGGCAAAACTAAAAAGCTATGCCTAAATGTTGGACTTTTTGGACTATTTCATAAAAAATTAATTTTCCAGATAACCAAATTTTATGCCTTTAAGCACATACTTTTATTTTGGCATTTTTGAGGACATTTTACTCTTAAGCAAAGTATATTGAACACTTTCTCTGCCTTAATAAAAAAGTATTCTGAACAGAAGTTGATCTTCCCTTGACTCAGGACCTTGTCATCATTTTAAACAATGTGTTGTGTGGGATTATAATGGTACCTGGAGAGCTAATAATAGTACCTGAAGCTAGTAAGATGTAAAGGCTTTTTACAACCATGCTAAGCGGTTCCAGTATGCTGTACTTTTGGGGAGTATTTGTTAATATTCTTATTTATGTTTTCTCCCCATCATGTAATGCATCTACCTCCAATTACCTCTCTGTTGTCTGTTTCAAAAATGGGCTGGGCTAGGAAACCCAGATAACAGAGTGAGAGTTACGTATGAAATTAAGAGCAAATGGGTTTTTATCTTTGGTAGAGTTCTCTTAAAATTTTTTTTGTAAAACCATTCCTATCTGTTAGTCACTGCTCATGATTAGGTATAGAGCTAGACCTCAGGCCATCTCTCCTTCCTCACAACATGGATAACCATGTGTACTGCTCAGAGTTCTGCCCACTGAGAGAATTTCTCTTCACCACTGCCTTTCAGAGCCACCTGGGAGGAGGATTTGTGGTAGTCTTCTAAGGCTGCCATAATAACGTACCACAAACTGGGTGGCTTAGATAACAGCAAGGTATTATTTCACAGTTCTGGAGACAGGAAGTCCAAAATGAAGGTGTGGGCAGTGTTGATCTCTTCTGAGGGCTATGAAGGAAGGATCTGTTCCATGCCTCTTCCTGAGCTCCTCTGTGCTAGCTTCTTGGGAGTTGCTGGCAAGCTTTGGCATTCCTTGGTTTATAGAAACATCACCCTGATCTCTGCCTTCATCTTCACATGGCATCCTCCCTGTGTGTGTGTCTGTGTCCAAATTTCCCCTTTTCATAAGGACACCAGTCATTTTGGATTAGGGCCCACTCTAATGACCCAATTTTAACTTGTTTATCTCTGTAAAGATCCTATCTCCAAATAAGGTCACATTCTGAGGCACTGGGGTTTAGGAATCCGCAATATCTCTTTTGAGGGACACAGTTCAACCCACAACAGGACAGTGGCTGCCTACTTCTGGCTGGTGCCAGTATACAGAGCTGTAAAGAAGAACTGTGTTTTTCTTCCTTCATTAGTGATCTTAGGGAACTCCCCAGCAAAGACAGAGGCAGGGCCATAGGGGAGGCTGAGACACCTGCTCATGGAATTTCCTTAGGCATTTCAGACCTGCTTGGGCTGGGTCTAATGTAAATTGTTTCCATTTTGTCGGGGGACACTGCTATCCTTATCCAGTTTTATGCTTTTTGGATCATAATCAGTTCGTTGTGGATGGTTCATGGTCAAGCCTTTAGTCACTGCCAGGGCCTGTCACAGGCCAGGCTCTGCCCTTCCAATGGAGGAAACTGTGGGCAGAGGATGGTGTGGCTTTACTTCGAAGCTTGTGTGGTCTGCTGAGTGCTTCTTACTGTGTTTGCCAACCTCTGTGTAGCATCTCTGCCACCACAGACTCTTCCAATATCATCAGATCCACTGAGTCCTAAGGTACAAGAGTTAGGGCAGCTTGTACAGTACCCTGGACCTGCGACAGAATCCTTGCTTATTCAAAATGGGCAACATTACTTTTATGTATGTATGTATTTATTTATTTATTTTTGAGATGGCGCCTCACTCTGTCACCCAGGCTGCAGTGCAATGGTGCAATCTCGGCTCACTGCAAGCTCCGCCTCCCAGGTTCATGCCATTCTCCTGCCTCAGCCTCCAGAGTAGCTGGGACTACAGGCACCTGCCACTACGCCCAGCTAATTTTTTGTATTTTTAGTAGAGACAGGGTTTCACCATGTTAGCCAGGATGGTCTCAATCTTCCGACCTCATGATCCGCCCACCTCGGCCTCCCAAAGTGCCGGGATTACAGGCATGAGCCACCCTGCCCAGCCAACATTACTTTTATTTTTAAATTTTAAAGTAATTATAGGTTTGCATGAAGTTGCAAAGAAATGTACAGAGAAGTTCTGTGCATCTTTCCTCCAACCTCCCCCAATGTTGACATCTGGTGTAACTATAGTACAGTATCAAGTTAAGAAATTGACATTGGTACAATCCACAGAGCTTATTCAGATTTCACCCATTATTTGAGTACTCATTTGATTGTGTGTCTGTATGTGTGTATGAGGGTGGGATGTATAGCTCTATGTATTTCTATCACATGTGTAGCTTCATGTAACCACTACCACAATCAAGATGCTTAACTCTGTTATCACCGCAAGATTCCCTTGCAATACCTCTTTACAGCCATATCTACCTTCTCCCCTCCCATATCCCTAACCCTTGCAACTACAAATCTGTTATCTTTATAATTTTATTATTTCACAAATGCTATGTAAATGGAGCCATGCAGTATGTATCCTCTTGAGGTTGGCTTTTTTTTTTTCACTCAGCATAATTTCCTTGGGATTCATCCAAATTGTTGCATGTATCAACAGTTTGTTTCTTTTTGTTGTTGAGTAGTATTCCACAGTATGGATTTACCAGTTTGTTTAACCACTCTTTAGTTGAACAACATGTGGGTAGTTTCCAGGATTGAGCTATTACAAATAAAACTGCTATGAACATTTGGGTGCAGGTTTTTGTGTGAATATAAATGTTTTTTCATTTCTCTGAGGTAAATGCCCAAGACTGCAATTGTTGGGTTGTACGGTAGTTGCATGTTTAGTTTCATAAGAAACTACTACCAAACTATTTTCCAGAGGGGCTATACCATTTTACATTCCCACCAACAGTGTATAAGTGATCAGTTTCTCTACCTCCTGGCCAGCATTTGCTGTTACTATTTCTATTTTAGTCATTCTGCTGTGTGTGTAGTGATAGCTCATTGTGGTCTTAATTTCCATTTCCCTCTTGCCTAATGACAATAAACATCTTTTCTTTTTTCTTTGAGACAGGGTCTCAATCCATTGCGCCCAGGCTGGTATGCAATCATGTTGTATCTGGAATTGGTGGGTTCTTGGTCTCACTGACTTCAAGAATGAAGCCACAGACCCTCGCGGTGAGTGTTACAGTTCTTAAAGGTGGCGTGTCCAGAGTTTGTTCCTTCTGATGTTTGGATGTGCTCGGAGTTTCTTCTTTCTGGTGGGTTTGTGGTCTCGGTGGCTCAGGAGTGAAGTTACAGACCTTCGTGGTGAGTGTTACAGCTCTTTGGGCGGCGCATCTAGAGTTGTTCATTCCTCCTCGTGGGTTCGTGGTCTCACTGGCTTCAGGAGTGAAGCTGCAGACCTTTGCGGTGAGTGTTACAGCTCATAAAGGCAGTGTGGACCCAAAGAGGGAGCAGCAGCAAGATTTATTGCAAAGAGTGAAAGAACAAAGCTTCCACAGTGTGGAAGGGGACCCGAGCGGGTTGCCACTGCTGGCTCAGGCAGCCTGCTTTTATTCTCTTATTGGGCCACACCCACATCCTGCTGATTGGTCCATTTTACAGAGAGCTGATTGGTCCATTTTACAGAGCACTGATTGGTCTGTTTTGACAGGGTGCTGGTTGGTGCATTTACAATCCCTGAGCTAGACACAAAAGTTCTCCACGTCCCCACTAGATTAGCTAGATACAGAGTGTCGACACAAAAGTTCTCCATGTGCCCACCAGAGTAGCTAGATACAGAGTGTTGATTGGTGCATTCACAAACCCTGAGCTAGACACAGGTTGCTGATTGGTGTGTTTACAAACCTTGAGCTAGTTACAGAGTGCCGATTGGTGTATTTACAATCCCTTATCTAGACATAAAGGTTCTTCGAGTCGCCACCAGACTCAGGAGCCCAGCTGTCTCCACCCAGTGGACCCCGCACCGGGGCTGCAGGTGGAGCTGCCTGCCAGTCCCGTGCCGTGCACCTGCACTCCTCAGCCCTTGAGTGGTCTATGGGACTGGGCGCCGTGGAGTAGGGGACGACGCTCGTTGGGGAGGCTCGGGCCATGCAGGAACCCATGGTGGGTGGGGGAAGCTCAGGCATGGTGGGTTGCAGGTCCCGAGCCCTGCCCCACGGGGAGGCAGCTAAGGCCTGGCGAGAAATCGAGTGCAGCACCAGTGGGCCAGCACTGCTGGGGGACCCATCACACCCTCCGCAGCCGCTGGCCCGGGTGCTAAACCCCTCACTGCCTGGGACCGGCAGGGCCAGCTGGCCGCTCCGAGTGTGGGGCCCGCCAAGCCCCTGCCCACCCGGAACTCCAGCTGGCCCACAAGCGCTGCCGCAGCCCCGGTTCCTGCTCATGCCTCTCCCTCCACACCTCCCTGCAAGTTGAGGGAGCCAGCTCTGGCCTTGGCCAGCCCAGAAAGGGGCTCCCACAGTGCAGCGGTGGGCTGAAGCGCTCCTCAAGTGCCGCCAAAGTGGGAGCCCAGGCAGAGGAGGCTCCGAGAGCGAGCGAGGGCTGCGAGGGCTGCCAGCATGCTGTCACCTGTCAATGTGACCATGGCTCACTGCAGCCTCAACTTCCTGGGCTAAGGTGATCCCACCTCAGCTTCCTGAGGAGCTGGGATTATAGGTGCATGCCACCATACCCAGCTAATTGTATTTTTTGTAGAGATGGGGTTTTGCTATGTTGCCCAGGCTGGTCTCAAACTCCTAGGCTCAAGTGATCTCTCACCTTGGTTTTCCAAAGTGGTGGGATTACAGGTGTGAACCACTGTGCCTGGCCATGGACATCTTTTCATGTGTTTATTTTACCCCTTTATGTCCTCTTTGGTGAAGTGTCACTTGGATTTTTTTTTTTTAATGTTGAATTTTGAAAGTTTTTAATATATTTTTAGGTGCAAATTTTTGGTCAAATATGAGATTTTGAAATTTTTTTCCAGCCCATAATTGTCTTTTCATTATCTTAATAGGGTTTTAAATATTGCTTTACATTTTGATGAAGTCCAATTTTTCAATTTTTTTCTTTTATAGATGTGTTTTTGGTGTCAAGTCTAAGAACTCTCTGCCTAGTTCTTTTAGAGTTTTACATTTTCCATTTAGGTCCATGATTCATTATGAGTTCATTTGTGTAATGTATAGGATTTTATCAAAGTTTTTGTTTTCCCCCAACATGGATGTCCAGTTGCTTCAGCATCATTTATTAAAAAGGCTGTCCTTCTTCATTTGAAATGCTATTGCTATTTTGCTAAAGATTAATTTGGTACATTTCTGTACACCTATTTCTAGGTTCTTCATTGGTCTATGCAACTATCCTTCTCCAAGTACCACTCTTGATCACTATACTTACATAGTAAGCCTTGACACAGGGAGAAGTGATTCCTCCCACCCTATTCTTCTTTTCAAAATAGTTTTGACAATTCTTATCAGGGGAACCCACCCCTGATAATTCAACGTTATTTCACGTAGGTTCTTTTCTATTTCCTTAAGTGTCAGCTGGTCTGAGAAATAAAGGGAAAGAGTACAAAAGAGAGAAATTTTAAAGCTGGGTATCCAGAGGAGACACCACATGTTGGCAGGTTCCATGATGTCCCCCAATCTGCAAAACCAGAAAGTTTTTATTAGTGATTTTCAAAGGGGAGGGAGTGTACGAATAGGGTGTGGGTCACAGAGCTCACATGCTTCACAAGGTAATAAAATATTACAAGGCAAATGGAAGCAAGGTAAGATCACAGGACCGGGGCGAAATTAAAATTGCTAATGAAGTTTTGGGCGTGCATTGTCTTTGGTAACATCTTATCAGGAGACAGGGTTTGAAAGCAGACAACCGGTCTGACCAAAATTTATTAGGTGAGAATTTCCTTGTCCTAATAGGCCTGGGAGCGCTACTGGAGACCGGGGCGTGCTATGGGAGACTGGGGCTTATTTCATCCCTTATCTGCAAGTGTAAAAGACAGACATTCCCAGAGCGGCCATTTCAGAGACCTACCCCTAGGAACACATTCTCTCTCTCAGGGCTGTTCCTTGCTGAGAAAAAGAATTCAGCGATATTTCTCCTATTTGCTTTTGAAAGAAGAGAAATATGGCTCTGTTCCACGTGGCTCTCAGGCAGCCAGATCTAATGGTTATCTCTCTTGTTCCCTGAACATCACTATTATCCTGTTCTTTTTTCAAGGCGCCCAGATTTCATATTGTTTAAACAATTTGTGCAGTTAATGCAATCATCACAGGGTGCTGAGGCGACATACATCCTCAGCTTATGAAGATGATGAGATTAAGAGATTAAAGTAAAGACAGGCTTAGGAAATCACAAGAATATTGATTGGGGAAGTGATAAATGTCCATTAAATCTTCACAATTTATGTTCAGAGATTGCAGTAAAGATAGGCGTAAGAAATTATAAAAGTATTAATTTGGGGAACTAATAAATGTCCATGAAATCTTCACAATTTATGTTCTTTTGCCATGGCTTCAGCCAGTCCCTCCATTCAGGGTCCCTGATGTCCCACAACAAATTCTAGAGTCAGTCCCTTCCACATAAGTTTTAGAATAAGCTTGTCTATGTCTACAAAAACAACCTTGCTGAAATTTTGATAGGAATTGTGTTAAATATATAGATCAATCTGGGGAAAACTGGCATCTTCACTAGGTAAGTCTTCCAATCCATGAACACAGTATGTCTCCCCAAGTACTTGCGTTGTCTTTGATTTTTTCATCAGCAATTTGTAATTTTCATCATACAATCCTGTACCTAAGTATTTCATTATCTTTGGAGTGATTGTAAAGAGTATTGAGTTTTTAATATTTGTTTTCCTGTTCATTGTTAGTATATAGAAATGGAATTGATTATTGTGTGTTGGTCTTATATCCTTTGACCTTACTACACTTGCTTATTAGTTCTAAGAGGATTTTGGAGGTTTATTTCTCAGGATTTTCTTCATAGGCAATCATGTCATGGAAAAACCTTACTTTAACCCACTAAATAGATTGTAGCAGCATGTCCAACTGTCACATGGGTTGCCTTCAAGATGCAAAGAGGCCACCCTGCTTTGTGCCTTCCCCTTTATGGTGGCAGGAAAATTGTGTCTTACTTTAAACAAGATATTCCAATATACACCAGACCCTTGAACTCCTTGGAACTTCATTGATGTGATTGGCCACTGAGCTTTGGAGGAATTATTTCCAACTGCTGGCTGACGTGTCATAAGGCTCTAGGGTGCTTGCTACGTTCCACTCACAAGTCCAATAGGCATTCTGTCACCAAAGCAGTGGATCTGCATGATGTCCTTTGGGATATCAAGATGATCAGGATACTTCTGGACTATAGTATTATAATGTTCTATAGTCCCTGCTATGTGAAGGTGAACTGCTTCTCATTTTTTTCTTTAACTAACGGAGAAGAGGGAAAATCCATTTGTTTCATCAACACAGTTAGGGAGCTAGGGGCTGTGTTCATTTGCTCCAGTAAAGATACCATCTGGAATTTCTGCAAGTGACATCACCATCTGATTGTGTGTGATTATCTGCTGTTATCTTCCACAATTCATCCGGCTTTTTGCACCAGCCAAAGATAAAAACCATCATTGCATTTGGGGATGCAATGGGAACCACTGTGCCTGCATCTTTCAGGTCTGTGATGGTGGCACTAATCTCTGCAATTCCAGTGATGTGGTGTTGCTGTTAGTTTACTATCTCAGTGAGAGTTGCAATTATAGAGGCTTCCATTTAAACCTCCCTAGCTATACTTAAGACCCACTCTTGACAGGCAGTGGCATTTTAGGTATCTGTGGATTAGCATCACTCAGGAACAGTCTCTAACAACCCTTAGAAGATATGGGTATTCTCTTTTCCATAGTGCTCAGTCACTCTGTTAAATGACTCTGGAGAAGACCTAGGGGAGATTCACACAATCTTGTTGCAGAGTCCTTCCTCAAAAAGACCTGGTCTGTTTTTTGGCCAAAGAACTTGTGATCTGTGGACTAGCTTAGGTCTAGGACCTGAGTAAGAGGATATAAATGATCATATTCAAGTAAGATTTCTGTTCCCCCAGACCCAGAATTTTCCTGCATGCACATGTTAAGCAACCTTTTAGTAGACTGCTTACTGGGTCACATTTTAGGATCCAGCAATTAATTAGCCATTGCCACAGATCCGCGCAGGCCAAAGCCCTTTGTTTACCACCCCATCCCTGTACTTATTGTGATAATTGTGCCCACTTGGTCTGTGATAGTAGAGCACTGCCATCTGGCCTCTGCTACTTCAGAATCTCACTATACCCACTGTGAGCAAAGAATGTAATTTCGTAATCTCTCACTAGTGTCATCACCTTGGATAACACAACCAAAGCAAAACTATTCAAGGATGCTGGCATCTCCCTCTTCAAGGTACCTTGGTGAAGGGAGTGTCTTCCAGGCCATCCCAAGGAATATGGTTGATGAAGAAGGGATGCTAAGCAGATTGCACAAAACAGATCCTTGTGAATCTTTGGATCTTTTATGTATCCTAGGGGAATTTTTCCTATCTCTGAATCTTTGGACCCTTTCCATGTGCCAGGAATCTTGTCATTACCCATAGACCAGTATTAAGCTTGCTCTTAACATTTGTGGTGACCAGGAAAAGGGTACAAATGGAGGGTCACATACATATATTTGTAAATCAGGATAAAAAACAAATAAAATGTTTTGTCCTTCTACCTTGAAAAATGTTACAGTTTAGAATGTTCATATTTAGGATTCTCAGAGAAACTTTGGAATTCCACTATGGAGCATGGTGGCACTGCTCCATGAGGAAGGGCCTGGGAGAGGAGCAGGTCTAAGGACAGCATTGGTCACTGTTGAGTTCAGGCTTCATTTAGAGAATCTCGCAGACTATTTGTGCCCCTCTCCAGTGCTTAAGCCATCATATTAATTCCTGAACTTGAGTGAGTGCACTCAAGTTAATGAATTCAGCTGCTTCCAGGGATGTATTAGGACCAGCGGATCCCAAGGTCATGTGTCCATTGTCACACCTCCTTTATCATAAAATGGGTACCTTAGTCCAGGGTGATGTTATATAGGATACCCTTTTATAAAGCAGGCATGTGTAAGCCCTCAGATGGTAATGCTGGATAGAAAACAAAAATGGATACAGTGGATACATTGCATAGAGAAGAAAAAAAAATACAATGGATAGAGAAGAAAAACCCATATCCAAAGAAGATGCCAATCCCAGGAGGGATGAATCACTGCTTCCTGCATGATGGAGGGGTTTCATGTGATTAGCTGGCTGCTCTATTCAAGAGATGGCACCCTACTGGTGGCTCAGGTCCAGTCTATGTAGCTCTATAATCACTCAGTCAGTAGTGGCAATAATTAGGTCAACTTTGGTAAGAGAAAGCTTATGTTTTTGGGCTAAAACATGGTCTCACCCCTGCCACTATGGTTTACTCCATTCTTGGAATCATTTTATAAGCACTGAGGTAGCCAAAGACAGAGGCTAGCTGACATCCACTGGATGTACCATCTTATTCACTGGTTTTTCAGTATCTCCTCTGAAGTGGATACTCTCAGGTAGGCATTGATGGACAGACATAGTTCCACAAGCTTATGCCCACCCTCACAGGTCATCTATATGTCTCTTTCCCACATCTCCTAGTCTCTACTCTTGCTCCTTTTAGTTCATTTGTCATTACACAGGAGTCCATGTATATCCTTACTTCAGGTTATTACTCCCTCCTTATAAAATTGATGATTAAGTGTTCTTAAAGCTCCACCTGTAAGATTTCTCCTCCCCACTGCACCACCCGATATTGTACTTTAGACACAACAGATGTTCTGCAGCAGTAGCAGCAGTAGTCCTTATTGGCTCATGCCAGCATGCCAGCCTGACCCATTCATGAATTAGACCCAGGTGTTTTCTTCCTCCTTTATCTGGTCATAGGGAAAATTTACAAGGTTTGAGCTAAGGTGTTGATGCAATGAATGGGGGAGTCTTGGAGGTTTGGGTCACCTGTTTATGTAGCTTTTTTGTGCCCAGGGTATTCATGAATATGATCGTCTCCTGCATCTTGGTGAGGTTTATCTCTTACCCTCTAGCACAATTCCTGAAAATTTTCTGCTTCTTGTTTACCATATCTAATTAATATGATGTTTTATCATTATGGTGGATGAGCACAATATTCTGTGCAATGTAAAAATGATCAAAGTCCCTGTGGACTATATTGTAACAGAGAACAAGAGAGCTAACATAGCCCTGGGGTGAGAGGATAAATTTGTATCTCTGTCCTTTCCATATGTATTATCTTCATTTGTCCTTCTTTATTGATGGAGATTTTAAAAATTACATTTGCCCAAACATTAGATCTGTTGTAATAAACATGTAGCAGCTGGCATGGCAGCTGTAATTGGAGCTACCACTTGGTTAAGTTTTCAGTAGTACATCATTATCCTCCACCATCTGTTTATGTTTTGCAGGAACCATACGAGTGAATTGAATGGGGAGGTGTGATGGGAATTATCACCCCAACATCCTTTAAATTTTCTAGAGTGACTCAGCAAATGCTCAAAGATTCATTATTTCTATTGATTTGCCATCTTGGTTGTTGAGGGAGGGTGCTAACTTAGGAGCTTTCGCTTGCCCTTCCTGTATAATGATGCTAATGCCCCAGGTCAGGAAAACAATGTGAGGACTAAGAGTTGCTAAGAAAATCCATGTCAATTATATACTCAACATTGGGGAAATCACCAGAAGGGGACGTTATGGACCCTTTAGAACCATGGCGAGATAGACTTGAGCAAGGACTCAATTTATCACCGTGCAGGGCCAGGACTAGGGTGAGGCAAATGAGCACCTAGCATGCAAGTTTTAAGGAAATACTCACAAGTGCCAAACCTGCACTTGCACAACCCTGAGAGTGAGTGCTTCCTCAAATGTTGTGACCTCAGCACCTTGTTTGTCTCACCCTAGTCCTGGTCCTATATTCAAGTATAAAGATACTGCACATCCCAGTACCTCCTCTGCCTCTTATATCTTATCCAAACCATAGAAGAGTCAATAATCCAAGAAAGCAGTGATAAGAGAGTTTGGAGAGTAAGACTGCAAGTGAAGGAGTATTTTTGAGGTGTTATCTCTGTGGGGAACTGAGGTTTAATAACCCTGAGAAATCATGAATTATGTACCTCAGAATTATCCCATTTGTGGAGGGGAAACTCCCTTGCAATAAGAGGCTGTGCATTCCTGCAGTCTGAGCATGTTCTTATGGTTCTGGAGAAAGCTCTGAGGCCGAAGAATGGTGAGTGTTTCAGATGGGAAGCCATCAGTGTGCCTGGGACTGTCCTGCACAGCTGTGGCTGACATTAGAGCTGGGCTGAGAAGATAGGGCATGGAGTACCAACAGCACCTTCTAATCTACTCTGTGTCATTACTAGTAATAACTTGAGTACTTATGATGCCACCATATGCCATGGATTAACTGCTTTCTCATTTCTCCCAGGCAAGGAGTGTACATCCTTGCACTTCTCAAATATGTGAGCAATCCAATTCTAGAATCACATTCTGAGGGTCTGTTCTTTGGGGCCACTTTCTGTAAAACTTAGGAAAACAGATGACCTTCCCAAATTAGGCGATTTAAAGAGAGTTAATAAAGATACTTTTTACAAAGGTATGGAGAGGGATACCACAAAGAAGAGTGTGGTATCTTATGGTGAATAACAGCAGAGATATCATTACTTCCTTTAACTACATGGAGGGAGGAGAAGGAGCCTTTACCAGAACCTGGAGACAGAACTGTGTGGAGAGGACCAACTAATAGATCCACCTAATAGGAGCTGCCCCCTTAGATAGAGAAGAGCAGCTAGCCAGCTATGATTCTTCCAGAGGGAAGCCAGGGGTGTAAGCATCTGGCCTCACTCTCCATCTCTCTGATCTCCTGTGCCCACTGGTTAACTGCCTGAGAGCAAGGGAGCCCATTGATGCTGCCTGTCCAGAGAGCAAGGGAGCCCACTGATGCTGCTTATCCAGGTCAGCCTCCTGGGTCGCTCATTTCTAGGGTGGAGACAGGCAGATAGTAGGCCTGAAGAGATAAATCCAGTAAACATTGCTTAAAAGGAAACAAAATAGCTTTAAAAGAACCAGTCTAGAACTGGCTCCTCGGTGAGAGTATATCCCACTGAAGAAGGAATTCATGAATTTTACACTATGTAAATCCAGAAAATTAACTTTCCCCTCAGGGCTTAGTGTAGTGTAGCGTCCCCCACCCCCCCACCGTATTCTAAGTTAGAGAAGAATACTAACTGCCTATTTTTCCTTCTGTGCTCAGTGAGCCTTATCTGTTCTCACTGGTTTCACATTCCTTGAGGCTCAGCAAGTTCTTGCTTACCTCCCCAGCACAGCTGCAAGGTCATAAGATTGATAAGTATATGTTACAGAACCATGTATTCCCAAGAATGTAAGACGTGAAATAACAACTGCCTTTGTTCTCGCTTCTGTAAGTATGCTTCCTGCATCATGTAGCTCTGGGCCACTGACTGCTTAAAAGGTGGCTGCTTTCTTTGTCCAGGGCTCAGACTTTCCTGGACGCTAGTCCACCTGAGCCAGATGATCACCTTTTAATAAAGGACTCTCCTGAACTCTGTTCATTCTCTCCCATCTTTGATTGTCCCACAACACCACAACTCATGGTCCAGTCATCTGGCCCATTTTGTTTCGGTGTCATCCTTTCTGGTGTGTAGGACAAGGATCTTTGGGGGAGTGGCATATTTGCCTACTCTTTATTTCAGAGTTGTCTATGTGAGTAATAAACTGTCTGAATCTGAAAGTAGCTCACTGTATTTTTACTCGCTGAATCATGCTTTGCCTTCCCTTGTATGCGCTTGACATAGAATACTACTTCCTTCTCCAAAATCTGTAGGTCCAAGTTCTAAGCAATTGCTGTGATTCTGTTGAGTTTAATATTCCATATGTAAACTCCAGATTATCACATTTGTATTACTTATCTATGTTACATGGAATTTAATTTGGAGAGCTTGGCTGGGCCCAGTGGCTCACGCCTGTAGTCCCAGCACTTTGGGAGGCTGAGGCCAGAGGATCACTTTAGCCCAGGAGTTCAAGACCAGCCTGGGTAACACAGCAAGATCCTGTCTCAAAACAAAAATTTGGAGAGCTCCCGGTAATAGAATGCTGAGTCTATGTCAAAGACGTGAAGACACGGAGAGCTCTTCTCCATGAGCAGCTGACATTGCTATGTCAGAGGAGGGCAGATGGACTTTCTGGTCAGGGTCACCAAGACAGCATGTGAAGGAGGTGCCAACCAGTGGACTTTGGGCTTCACTTTCAGTCATAGAAACGTCCTCCCTGCCCAGGATCCATAGGAACTGTGACAGTGTGGTGTTGAAAATCAACATGTCCTTCAAAAAAGCCTAAAATGTGACAACTTAGAAACACAAAAGGATGCCCTAACCCAACAGCAAATAAGAAAAAAAAAAAATTGAAAGCATCTGCTTGAAATCTCTCAGAATCTTAGTGTGTTAAAATCAGAGGAGATCTACGAGCTAAACTAATGCAAGCCCCCCATTTTACAGATCATAAAACTGAGGCCAAGGGAGGGGAGGACCTTGCTCATGGTCACCCTGCATGCTGGTGGCACATCCAGGACTAGCCCCAAGCCCACCCACAACCCTCCCCACTCTTTGGACGAAGAGCATCACCCTTCCCTTTTCTCGTTCTTGCTGCTCCTAAGCGCTTATCTGTTGGATTTTACATGTGTATTCCATTAGCTCTAGTCCTCCTACCATTGCCCTGGTTAAAGCTGTTTTTTTTTTTTTTTTTTTTTTGCCACGATGTTGATGATGGCGATGACAATATTAATAATAGCAGCAGCTAACCCTGATTGAGCCCTTCCCACTCTTCAAGCCCTATTCTAGGCTTTACAAGTATGAACACTTTAAAATCAAACAGCCCTTTGGGGAAGGAATTAGTATCACTCTAGTTTTATAAATGAGGAAGCTGAGGCACAAAGAGGTAAAGCAATTTTCTCTCTCAGTGTCAAGAGTGGTAAGTATTGGAGCCATAATTTAAGTCGGGCCGTCTGACTTCAGAGTTTATGCTCTCAAAGACTTTATTAAACTGCCTTTAATGTATATTAACATAATGGTTAACATTATTACACCATTTACAGATCAAGGAACTGCATCCTGATGAGATTAAGCAAGGTCACAAGGCTAGTAACAAGCAAAGTTAGATCTCAAACCCGAGTGTCTGACTCCAAAGCCCATGCTCTTAAACACTAGGTGTCCCTCTTTCTTGTCATAATAACTTCCTCACCTTAGACTTGCTAAAAATAAATCTCCAACAGAGAGCCAAAAAAGCTGTATTTCTAACTCGCACACAAGTTTAAAAATCACTATCAGTGGTCAAAGTTAAGGTACTTTGGAATCAAACAGTATAGAGCGTGGGATCCTGGGCCTATCATGTAACCTCTTTAAGCCTCATTTCTCTAACACAGGGATAGTAATTATGTGTAATGAGAGCTTGCATGTGTTAACTGCTTACTGCTACCCAAGCCCAGTGCTTCATGGGCATGACCGCGTTTGATTGAAGTACCCATCTCATCAGGTTGTAGTGAGAGTTAAGTGGGTAACACAAGCAACATGCTGCCACAGTATCTGCAGCCAGTAGACACCCAAGAAGTGTCAACTGGCTACTGTGAGGACTCTTGGCCTTTTTGTGTTCACCTCCCTTCTGGGTAGGAAGCTTCCTACACCTATGATGTGTGTCTTACTGATTTTTGTGTCTCTCCAGAGTCTGCCTCGTAGCTGGTCTCCAATCAGTCTGTATAAATCTGTTGACATGAACATCAAAGTGCATCCTCTGCTAGGCTTTGTGACCCCTGAGGGTTTTCAGGCTGACATGAGCCTCCTGCCAGATTTGTTCACACTGTTCCCAAATTCTCCCCTGAATAGTAGCAATACATACATATTGTACATACATACAACACACACATACATACATTCAGTGATGATGTTTCTGCTTTAGGGATAAGGGGCAGTGTGGGTTGATTTTTGAAGGTTTTGCAGATAAGAATGGACAATTTGGGCGGCTTGGACAAACCACTGTCACAATATCATATAAAGGAGGCTGAGATGATCGTGACCAAGGTTCCAGAGAGTGCTTAGATGGGAGACCTCCCTGGCTTAGTCACCTACATTTGATTTCTCACAGAGGCTCAACATCTTGCTATGGGAGTGCTTCTCTTGCTGTCACCTATAAAATGGGGTAACCATTGCCTTCCACATCAAGGGGTGGCTTGAAGACCAAACCAAATGATCGCATGCTCATGGAGGCTTTTGTCAACCATTAAGCTCTGCATCAGCGCAAGACATGGGTCAGATGGGGGTTTTAGTTCTCAGGAAGGAGGTGGTTTCTTCCCACTGTGGAGGCTTCCTCTCCCAGGACTCAGGGCCACACCTTCTCTAGGTTCTCTCCTCCTGCTTCTCTGTCATTCAGCTTAAGCCGGGCTGAGCATACTTAACTTGCTTCTGAATCTTTTCAGACCCATGTTCCTTATCCTTGCCCCCTGCTTGCAGATTCTTAGCTGAGCTTTTAACTTTTCTACCTCAGTCTTTCTGGTGTTCCGGATTCTACTCCAGCAGCGCCCTGCATCCTCTGGTAAGTTTCATTTGGCAATCTTGGGCAGGGACCACTGCCTGAGCATGCAGCCATCTTGGGGCAGGAGTCTATTCTTGTCTTCCTTTATTAAAAACATGTGTGCCAAAAACATGTGTGCCACTCACCTCCTGGAGCATTCTGTCACATGTCTTGTCTCAGGCCAACAAAATCCCACCCTTCATAAGAATTTGATTTCTTTTCTGACCTCATGTCATTCCATAAACATGATTTTCTGGTCCCTTGGGGACCCTCTGAATGTCTCCAGCTAGGGAGGATCTAACCCAAACTACTGGAAAACACAGCCTGCTGCTGACACTAAGAACTACTTCTCAGGAAGCTGCAAGTGACACATATGTGCAACACCTCAGTGAGGTCCCTGGCAGGTCACACAGGAGAGCTCTGCTCCCTGCCACTTCACTTCCAAGCCCCGGGAAAGTGTTTGAGGAGCAGGGACTGTCTGAGCCCAAGCTAAGCCATCATATCCCCTGTAACCTGCACGTATACATCCAGATGGCCTGAAGCAACTGAAGATCCACAAAAGAAGTGAAAACAGCCTTAACTGATGACATTCCACCATTGTGATTTGTTTCTGCCCCATCCTAACTGATCAATGTACTTTGTCATCTCCCCCACCATTAAGAAGGTTCTTTGTAATCTCCCCCACCCTTAAGCAGGTTCTTGGTAATTCTCCCCACCCTTGAGAATGTACTTTGTGAGATCCACCCCCTGCCCACAAAATATTGCTCCTAACTCCACCGCCTATCCCCAAACCTATAAGAACTAATGATAATCCCACCACCCTTTTCTGACTCTCTTTTCTGACTCAGCCAGCCTGCACCCAAGTGAAATAAACAGCCTTGTTGCTCACACAAAGCCTGTCTGGTGGACTCTCTTCACACAGATGCACTTGAGAAATTTGGTGCTAAAGACCCAGGTCAGAGGGACTCCTTCCAGAGACCAGTCCCCTGTCCTCACCCTCACTCCGTGAAGAGATCCACCTATGACCTTGGGTCCTCAGACCAACCAGCCCAAGGAACATCTCACCAATTTCAAATTGGGTAAGCAGTCTTTTCACTCTCTTCTCCAGCCTCTCTTGCTACCCTTCAATCTTCCTCTCTCACTACACTTCAATCTCCCTGTCCTTCCAATTCCAGTTCTTTTTCCTCTCTAGTAGAGACAAAGGAGACACATTTTATCCATGGACCCAAAACTCCAGTGCCGGTCACGGACTCGGGAAGATAGCCTTCCCTTGGTGTTTAATTATTGCAGGGATGCCTGCCTGATTATTCACCCACAATCCACTGCCTCAGCCTCCCAAAGTGCTGGGATTACAGGCGTGAGCCACCACCCCCAGCCAGGACTCCCTTTTTTCATTCCAGACCAGCCTGATCAACATAGAGAAACCCCATCTCTACTAAAAATACAAAATTAGCTGGGTGTGGTGGCGCATGCTTGTAATCCCAGCTACTCGGGAGGCTGAGGCAGGAGAATTGCTTGAACCGGGAGGCAGAGGTTACAGTGAGCTGAGATTGCACCATTGCACTCCAGCCTGGGCAACAAGAGTGAAACTCTCTCTCAAAAAAAAAAAGTGGGGAGTCCTTCTACTTCCTGCTTGTCTTCAAGGGCCCCCACACTGATATTGCTCAACAGATGAAATATAAGCAATGGTTTTAAAAGCCTGAGCCCAAGTGCTTCGTCCCTATCTCAGGTGAATGATGGGCTACCTGATGTTGTGACAAGACAAGACTCATACACAGAGAGAACAGAGAGAAGCTGCCATTTCTGTTTTAGCCAAGGAGGCAAGTTCCCATCAAAATAAGAGGAACTCCAGAAAGTAATGATACATACAGCCCATTATTAGGTAAGTTTGCTATTGAACAATGATGCTCATGTATGGGGCCCTGTAGAATGTACAAAACAGACCTTCAGCTGGACACAGTGAGGGAAGGACCTGGAAGTGTGTTCTAGACACTTTAATACATTCACCCCACAAGGCCCTGGCTGCCCACCCTCCACCACTCAACACATTGTGCATACACACACACGTGCACATACATGCATGCATGCATGCACATACACTTGGCCACTCCTCTCCTTCTCTCCTGCACATCCCTGAGGCCACTTGACTTTGCTGCTCTTGTCCAAGACCACAGTCCCTGCCCGGCTTCCAGGTGTACAAAGGAGAGCTTAGACACTTGAGGAAAATGGCTTTCAGCTCTAACAGCCTCCCTGGTCTCACAGATCTGCTGGTGTTGACCTTTGGGGACTAAAGAATTGCTACGTCTCCCCCTGAGGGGCCTGAACTGGGGTGGAGGTGTGGTCAGCTGGGTGGAAACCAGTTCAGATAAAAGTACAAGAGCCACTTTAAATAGTAAGGTCTGATGGGAAACAGGGAAACTGAACACAAAGGCAACCTTCTGTGTTGACAAAAACAAGGCCCTCCAGGTCCTGGCACAGGCCAGAGGACTCAAGTAAGGACCTATGCTGATACAGCACGGAGTGCAGGAACACAGGATTGGGGGTCAGACAGCTTCAAATCCTGGCTCTGCCCCTTACTGGGTTTGTAACTCTGGGTAAATTGCTTGATCTCCCCAACCCTCAGTTTCTTCATCTGTGAAAAAGGATGATCCTTATCCTTGCCCCCTTGCCTGCAGATTCTTAGATGAGCTTTTAACTTTTCTACGGAAATCAATCTTTCTGTTGACAGCTTCACAGAGCTTTTTTCAGGAAGGCACAAGACAAAGTCTGTGGTCATATGGCAGGCACATGGCCCATGGCAGAAAAATGCATTTCTCAGTGTATTAGCCATTGGCTATGTCTTTTTATTTTCTGTATTTTGATGCTTTGCATCCTTGCTGACCCTGGAGGGACTGCCCCTCCTAGGGTTAGCCAGTTCCTACAGAGAGCAAACAATTTGCCTGTCCTAGAACATGACTTTCATATGCAAACTAACCAAACCCTTGCTCTTACCCCCACCCTCCTCCTTTATCAGGCCTTTGTACTGCAGGCCACTATCCCCCTGCCGTAGTCACCCATGAGCTGGGTACCAGACAACAAGGGACAGCCCCTGTGTCCCAGAGCCCTCTGAAATTACTTAAAAGAATCAATCCTAAGTGTGCCAACCCTGCCTTGCTCATTCCTTCTTGTGGAAGTCATGATAGAGTCTCTTGCCCACGTTTCTCCTGCTCCTCTCTGGCTCTTGAGCAACTGGCACTTTCTCATGTGGCTCTGAGTGGTGGGCGGCGCCTCCTGCTTCTAGGGATCTGTATAGGTAACAAACGTCCCCCTTCCTAATGGTCACTTTAGTGTCTGCGTGTCTTGTCATACTTGAGTAGAACCAACCCCACCTACCCTTCAAACAGCTAGGCACAGACCGAAATACGCACTCTACAGGCAACAGCTTGTTGATCCTCAGCACAATCTGTCAGGTTGGTGCTGTTATATTTCACAGAAGAGGAATCAGAGCCCTAAGTACATTCAGCTGAAAGGGATAGCACTAGGATTCAGAATTCAGGCATGCCCACTGGACAGCCTGGACTCCCAACCTCCGCCCTGCTCTGCTGCAATCATGATTATCCCTACCTCAGCAGGCAGGCATGGGGGCAGTCTGGGTCCCAGTGAGCTCCTGTGTGAGAGTAGAGGGGAACTTTGTCTCTGGTTCTGGTCCTGAGCAGCCCTCTCTTGAGAGCTCTAAAGAACCACAGAGGAGCTGGACCCCAGGCAGGGAGGCAACCATCTGGAGCATGCTGTCTTGATAGACGTGAAGGGCCCTGGGGTGGCCCCTGCCAAGAATCCTCTAGACAGTGACCTATTTCCAACCATTTCCCTACCATCTTTCAGTCAAGATTTTAGATTATCAGCAACAGAAACCAGCTCTGGGTAACTTAAGCAGCACTGATTGGAAGACTTTGGGCTGGGGGGCTGTTCATGGAATTGATAGAGAAGTTGAACAGCCAAGGTCAGAACCTGTGTTGTGGGAATCAGGAGGCTGGAGAGACCATGGAGTGAGACAGGAGGATTTATTGAATACACTCAGACCCAGTGGTTTAACATCCAAAAACTGGGCCCTGAACAAAGACAGGGTTTGGCTTATATACACACCTTTGAAAGGTGCTAGCTTGAAACAAGCTTACAGTGATATGAAGTGTAGTGGTGCAAAAGCCAGGATACAGAGGCAGAACAGAGGCAGAACAAAGGCAGCTAATCAAACTGTGACAGATTCATAACCCAGGATTACATGCAACTCTTGCTGTGCGGTCCAGATGGCTGTTATCTAGGCTTACTCAAAAGAGCCTTGCATGGGCTTATCTCATAATGTTCGCTCTGGCACCCAGACGGCCGCAGCCTAGGCCTGCTCAGGCATGTCTTATAACCTTCACTGTGCTCCTCAGATAAAACAGAATACTTGAAGTTACTAGTTAGAGAAAACAGGAATCTATAAACTCATAAAGCTTGCAGAGCAAGGTACAATCACACAGAGGGGAGTGGGATTTGAGGGGGAACTTCACTTTTTCTTATCCTTATGTTGAGGGAGTGCTGGGAGAGTCTCCAGAGCACATCCCTTTGAGCCCTGGCTTCTTTGAAAATGTTATCAAGACTGCCTGGGTCTGGGCTTTGCCTGCTACTGCCTCTGGGATGTCAGCCTAATATAGAAAGCTTATTTTTCTCTTTTTAATTTTATTTTTCTTGAATTTCCTGCCTCATTTCCCCCCTTTGATGTTTCCTATAAATGGAATTTAATAGAAAGCATCACTATTATTTAGTCCTTCATGACAAGGCAGATCTCTCTTTGGCAAAGGTTTATACTTTGTTAGAGCCATTAGTTGAGTGGTGGTTGTTTTGTCCACTAAGACTTCTATGGTACAATAAAGTCTTAACTACTGTGTTTCCTATCCATGTAGTATGCATGCAGTGAGGGCATCCTTCTATGGGCCCTTCTCCTTCTAGCATGGATATGGGAACCATCAAAAGTAAAGCAAAGAGTAGCATTCTTACACCCAGCATGGGCAGAAGAGATGTTTTCCCAGGGGAGGGGGTTGGCTAAAGCAACAGAACAACAGAAGTACAATTAATAATATAGGAAAGATTATTGGGCCTAAGATTTCCAGCCACATTTACTCATCTGATGATGACTCCTCAAGCTTCAGCCATGTGTAGACTAGTCAGCTTCTGGGGTGACTAGAGCAGGGTTTGCTGTTTCCTCAAGTTTCCGCCGTGTGTAGACTGGTCAGCTTCCGGAGTGACCAGAGCAAGGCTGTTGTTGTTCTCAGTGGCAGCTTGGTCTTGTCACAGGATCAGCCTGGTCAGATGGTCTGGGTCCTGCTGGCAGGTCCACTGGTCCTGGGATGCCAGTTTCAGCCAACTGTGGTGGATCTAAGGCACGATTCCTGCAACTTTAACAGCAGTGGGAGTGGACAAGATTACAGTATGGGGCCCATCGCATATGGGTCCCAGAGTGGTTGGATTCCATTTCTTAACCAAAACAAAGTCCCCAGGTTTGAAAGGGTGTACTGGGTCTGTCAGACTTATAGGCATTCTTTCCCACACCCAGCCATGCACTTTCTGCATGGCCATCCCTAAAGCCTGCATTTGCCTCCTTAAAGTTAATTCTCCTAGCTCACAGAGATCACCTTTAACCCGACTTATAATTGGGGGTGGCTGGCGGAACAAGACCTTATAGGGTGAATACCCAGTTTGTTTTGTGGGGGTACACCTGACTCCGAGGAGGACCACTGGCAAGACCTGATCCCATCGCAGAAGAGTCTCCAGACAAAATTTCTTCAGCAGCTGCTTGAGTGTCCGGTTCATGCGCTCCACTTTTCCTGAGCTCTGCAGCCGTTAGGCTGTGTGTAGCTTCTGTTTTATTTTTAATAGTTGAGTTAAGTCTTGAACTATTTCAGCTACAAATGCTGGTCCACTGTCTGACCCCAGAGTCAGGAGTAGTCCAAATCTAAGAATAATGTCTTTTAACAACACCTTAGTCACTTCTTGTGCTTTCTGTGTTCTGGTGGGGAAAACCTCAACCCATCCTGAAAAGGTGCAAATAAACACCTACATGTACTGATAGCCCCCTGCCCAGGGCCTGAGTTAAGGCTTCTTTGATTTCTTTAAAGGCCTTCTCCTGGTTGGCCTCCAAGAGGAGGGGTTCCTTCTCTCCCCACTTTGTGGCTTCATATAATGGCTTAGCCATGAGCGAGAAATTTGGGAGGCAGATATGGCAGAACCCTGCTGCCCCTAGGAATTCTCTTATTTGTCACCAGGTGATTGGAGTGGAAAGTGTCCAAACAGCCTGCTTTTGTTCACTACCAAGCCATCTTTCCCCTTCGCTTATATAGAAGCCTAAATACTGGACACTTTCAAAGCAAATTTGAGCCTTTTCCCTGACATTTTATATCCTTCCTTCCACAGCAGGTGCAGGAGGTCTTGGGTTCCTTGGAAGCAGTCCTCTCATGTTGGGGCTGCTAGAAGAAGGTCATCTATGTAGTGAAGCAAGACACAGTCACTATTTGGTGCAGTGTAGGCTTTAAGGTCTGAGGCCAGTGCCTCTTCAAAGATTGTAGGAGAGTTTTTAAATCCCTGTGGGAGTCTTGTCCAAATGTACTGTGATTCACCTCATTGAAAAGCAAAAATAGGCTGACTAATCGGTGCCAGCCAGAGACAGAAAAATGCATCTTTTAAGTCTAGGACTGTAAACCAGGCAGCACTTGACAGAATATGTCCCATTAAAGAATACAGGTTTGGCACCACTGGGTGCATGGTCACTGTGGCCTGGTTTACAGCATGCAAGTCCTGCACTGGCCTATATTCTCCAGACGGCTTCTGCACTGGCAAGAGAGGGGTGTTCCAGGATCACTCACATTTGACTATGATTCCATGCTTATGAAGCCACTCTAAGTGCTTGTGGACACCCCGTATGGCCTCGGGGAGTAGTGGGTATTGGTGAACCTGAACTGGAGTTGCTCCCGGTTTTAACTCTACCACAACTGGTGCCTGATTTACAGCCAGTCCAAGTGGGTTACTTTCAGCCCAAACTCCAGGAATTTTAGTAAGCACCCCATGCATTTCATTTACCCCTGGTTCCAGAGTCTTTTTGCATATAGCCTCCATTCCTCAGCCTGTGGGACAGTAAGGGTTAATACCATAGCCTCCAGGTGAGCTAGGTTTAAAGTTACATTCCCTTGTGGCCCATATGTAATCTGTGCTTGCAGTTTTTGGAGGAGGTCTCTTTCTAGCAAGAGAACTGGGCAGTTTGGGAGGTATAGGAAGTCATGCTAAACTTCTTCTCCTACTATCATGCACATCCTTGACTGACAGAAAGGCCTTTTCTCTGAGACTCTGGTGGCTCCTACAGTAGTTGCACAGTTCTTGGATAGTGGCCCTATAGGTCAGGTTACTACTGAGTGTTCAGCCTCGGTGTCTACTGTAAAGTCCATCAGCTGGCCTCCAACTTCTAATGTGACCATGGGCTTCTGGAGGCCCAATGAGAAGGAGCCCAGTCTGTCCTAGTCCTCATATCCTTCAGCCCCTGCCAACCCAATCAGGTCAGTGTCGGGTTTCTCCTGGGTGCGGTAGCCCTCGGCTGGTGGCTTTCTCATACCACGGCCCTGGCCATTCTCTTTATTATTATTCTCTGGACATTCATCCTTCCAGTGCCCTTTCCTTTTGTACCGTGGACATTAATCTCTCTCTAGCCTCGGCCAGCTCTCAGATCTTTGTCCATGCCTGTATAAATATAGGAATGAAATTATACCATGACACTTGGGGTGCAGTTGATGTAGTGTTTCTAGGATGTCTAAGTTCCACTGAATGGGGACGAAAAATGGGATCCTTTCCACCATTAAAAAAGAATGTGTTGGTGCTGAGTAAGCTGATACAGAATGATCCTCAGAGTAGGCGGTGAAAGGCTAAGGGCAACACAGTGTACTCCTGTGTGTGTGTGTGTGTGTGTGTGTTTAGGCAGCTTTATAATTGTACATATCATGTATCTGTACATAAAAAAAAACAAACCCTGCTAATGGTGTTACCTCTGCAAAGCGAGACCAGGGCCTGAAGAGGGAGGGAGACCCTCTTTTCCTTGTTTACTCTCGCACTGTTTCAGTTTTCACTATGTGCATGACTTATTTTTATTAAAAGAAGATTAAATCCTGTTTGGACCCTCTTTAAGCAAGACTGACCAGAAGTCTTGTATCATCATATCCTTGAATTCTCCTGGGTTTGTCAAAGGCCCCCCCTAGGGACTTAGCCATCTGGAAAGGGGGTCTTGCAGCTTCTGGTCGCCATGACAGCTGTTGCTCCTAGTGATCGCAAGATGCAGGCCTAGGCTTCCCAGCTCTGTATGCAGCATCCCACCGCCAACCTGGGTCCCAAATGTTGAGATAATGTCTCTCGCAGTGCCAGTGTGTTGGTGTCACACTACGGTGTTACTTTAGGAAGAAAATACGTTCAGCACTCTGTGCTATACACTTAGGAAAAACAAATGTTCTTTATCTAAAAACATCTTTACCCTCTACCTTGCAGTACTGCCTTTATTCTCATTTCCCTCTGGGATAATCTGGCTTAACTGCCTCCAGTGGTCTCTAAACACAGTCCTGTTTAGAGGTTGTCTTCAGGGCTGGCCATTCTCACACGAGGGTCCCTCCATGCCTACTCAGCTTCCTCTCTCAGACCCAGAAACAGAAAGAATTGTCTATTGCTCCTCAGGGGGTTGGAGAATCCTTGTTGCCTCTAGGAAGAAAATCATGCCACCCTCCAATAGGTGAAGCTCTGGATAGCTTTTTTTCTTTCCTTGTGAGCCGACAGCAGCAATAAATGACATAAATTAATTTCTCAGTGAGTTATTACTATACATTACATTTTCAATGAGTTCCTCTTCTTCAATTCGGGTATATCCTGATAGAGTAAAAGTACAGTAGGCTGGGCATGGTGGCTCATGCCTGTAATCCCGGCACTTTGGGAAGCCGAGGCGGGTGAATCACCTGAGGTCAGGAGTTCAAGACCAGCCTGACCAACATGGTGAAACCCTGTCTTTACTAATAATACAAAAATTAGCTGGGTGTGGTGGCACATGCTCTGGTAAGTTTCATTTGGCAATCTTGGGCAGGGACCACTGCCTGAGCATGCAGCCATCTTGGGGCAGGAGTCTATTCTTGTCTTCCTTTATTAAAAACGTGTGCCAAAAACATGCGTGCCACTCACCTCCTGGAGCATTCTGTCACATGTCTTGTCTCAGGCCAACAAAATCCCACCCTTCATAAGAATTTGATTTCTTTTCTGACCTCATGTCATTCCATAAACATGATTTTCTGGTCCCTTGGGGACCCTCTGAATGTCTCCAGCTAGGGAGGATCTAACCCAAACTACTGGAAAACACAGCCTGCTGCTGACACTAAGAACTACTTCTCAGGAAGCTGCAAGTGACACATATGTGCAACACCTCAGTGAGGTCCCTGGCAGGTCACACAGGAGAGCTCTGCTCCCTGCCACTTCACTTCCAAGCCCCAGGAAAGTGTTTGAGGAGCAGGGACTGTCTGAGCCCAAGCTAAGCCATCATATCCCCTGTAACCTGCACGTATACATCCAGATGGCCTGAAGCAACTGAAGATCCACAAAAGAAGTGAAAACAGCCTTAACTGATGACATTCCACCATTGTGATTTGTTTCTGCCCCATCCTAACTGATCAATGTACTTTGTCATCTCCCCCACCATTAAGAAGGTTCTTTGTAATCTCCCCCACCCTTAAGCAGGTTCTTGGTAATTCTCCCCACCCTTGAGAATGTACTTTGTGAGATCCACCCCCTGCCCACAAAATATTGCTCCTAACTCCACCGCCTATCCCCAAACCTATAAGAACTAATGATAATCCCACCACCCTTTTCTGACTCTCTTTTCTGACTCAGCCAGCCAGCACCCAAGTGAAATAAACAGCCTTGTTGCTCACACAAAGCCTGTCTGGTGGACTCTCTTCACACGGATGCACTTGAGAAATTTGGTGCTAAAGACCCAGGTCAGAGGGACTCCTTCCGGAGACCAGTCCCCTGTCCTCACCCTCACTCCGTGAAGAGATCCACCTATGACCTTGGGTCCTCAGACCAACCAGCCCAAGGAACATCTCACCAATTTCAAATTGGGTAAGCAGTCTTTTCACTCTCTTCTCCAGCCTCTCTTGCTACCCTTCAATCTTCCTCTCTCACTACACTTCAATCTCCCTGTCCTTCCAATTCCAGTTCTTTTTCCTCTCTAGTAGAGACAAAGGAGACACATTTTATCCATGGACCCAAAACTCCAGTGCCGGTCACGGACTTGGGAAGATAGCCTTCCCTTGGTGTTTAATCATTGCAGGGATGCCTGCCTGATTATTCACCCACAGTCCACTGCCTCAGCCTCCCAAAGTGCTGGGATTACAGGCGTGAGCCACCACCCCCAGCCAGGACTCCCTTTTTTCATTCCAGACCAGCCTGATCAACATAGAGAAACCCCGTCTCTACTAAAAATACAAAATTAGCTGGGTGTGGTGGCGCATGCCTGTAATCCCAGCTACTCGGGAGGCTGAGGCAGGAGAATCACTTAAACCCAGGAGGTGGAGGTTGAAGTGGGCCGAGATTGTGCCACTGCACTCTAGCCTGGGCAACAGAGTGAGACTTTGTCTCAAAAAAAAAAAAAAAAAAGAGTAAAAGTACAGTGTAGTGAGAACTAGAGGAGAGAACTAAATTAGCTCTCTTGGGGAGGAGTGGACTGGAAAAGGGAACACTTGTGCTTGTGGTGGCACCTGAAGGTTGAGTAGGAATTCACCAGGTGAAGAAATGAGGAGAGCTATCAAAACTTGGTGCTAAATCCAAGGACCTGACTCTGTCCAGAGATTGCCCAAACTATACCAAGCTACAGCGGCCCCAATTCCTCTGCATCTCTAGGATTTAAAGAGTAGGTCCAGGTGAACTCAGAGTCTTTAGTGAGAGGATGCTCTTTTGGCAGCTGTCTGGGACGTGCATGGTCAAGATGGAGGCTGTAATACGCCAGTGTGGACAGAATCACCAGATGCCCCATGCTTCTCCTGTGGAGCCAGTGTTCTGGGAACAGGCTGGGACTGCTGCTCTAAAGGAAGGCCTTGTCATTCATGCTGTGATTCCTGTGGGTGCCAATAATATGATTAGAGGAAGGAAAGGGAAGGAAGCAGAGGAAAAAGCAAAGAAAGGCAAGGCAAGTTGGGGAAAGGCGGGGAAAGGGAAGTCAGTTCTGCTTTGGTGAGGATCACAGGCCTTGGCTCACAGTGGGGACCAGAGACAGACGTGGAGGCTTACATTTCCTTCCTCTGAGATTCCCAAGGCCTGATAGTTCTTGGCATCTCTTAAAAACAAAAAGTAATCATATTTTTACTTCTTCCAGTACAAAGTCTGGATTTATAGCTAGTCATCTTACGCCAAGGACTGATTCTTAGGAAGTTGGATTCAGACATAAGTTTACAGAGTTCCTGGGTCACCCAAGATTCTTTCCCCACCAAAGCCACAAAGCACTCCACCCTGCCTTTTTCCTCCTTATATTTCAGGTGCAGAGCTGAGCCTTGCATTCTTCAGTTACCTCCTCCGGTGGAGGGCAGTGGGAAGCACCTCCATTTCTCCATCTAGAAATGAAAGCTACCACCAGATCTTTTGCAGAAGAATATCTGCACACACATGTTTTGGAGGGTCAGTTAAAATTTTACCCACATGACTGAAAATGAATTTTAAGTGTTCAGAAGCCAATGGAATAAGGAATCTCCACGTCTGTACTCAGACCTATTTTCTGAGAGTCTCTAGACTTCTCCAAGCTCAAAGGTGGGATGCAGGAAGGAGGAGAGAAGCAGAATTCTTTCTGCATCTGGGTTCCCACAGTAGCTGCCCTCACCCATTGCCTGTTGTGCCTCACATGTGCCAAGCTGAGTGGTGGTGCCCTCACCACGTGTGTCTCTGGTACCCAGAACAGAAAGTGAGACTCTTGTGCTAAGGATGCTGGAGGAGGATATGAGGGCACAGGGGCAGCCATGGAGGAGAGGCTCCTGCCCAACTCAGATCTCTGCCCCACACTCTATGGAGGACAATTCCCTGCTGTCAGCAGCAGGACCCCTTCAGCAGGAGGGAGAAAGAAGGGGACAGGAACTACCACGTGTCCAGTGCAACCTGCTAGGGGCTGTACATGTGATGTCTCAATGGAGCCTAACAACATTATGGGGATAGGTCTTAACAGGCCCTTTTTAGAGATAAGAAAAATGAAAAACAGGAAAGGAAGCACATTGGCCTCAGGCATTAAGGGATGAGCCAAAGCTGTCAATTCTGTGGGTGGTGGGGTGAGCTGGAGCCTCAGAACAATAACCCCCGGGGGGTCATTTAGGGTCATGCACACTCAGCTATTTCTGCTTCAAGAAGACTAATTAGGATTCTTTTACTGGAACTTGAGGAACAAAGGAGGTGGTTGAGAAGAACCAAAACAACCTTCTGAATGAGTGAAAATGAGTTGAGTGGGTGTTATGGACTAGGTGCTTCCTCCTATGTTATTTCATTTAATCCTCACAACCACTTGGTCAGGTGGGCAGAACAGACAGGACCCCCATGGCTGCAGGGAACTCAGGCTCAGAGAGGTCCATTTCACTGTCTCCCAGGTCCCATACCCATCATGGGGCCATGAACCATACTTGCTAAATAGCTCATTGTCCCACTGAGTTGCTCGAGGTCAGAACCACGTGTTAGTCACCATCTGCCCCAGTCCCTGGTCCAACGCCTGGCAGAGTAGATGGCCAGAACCTCTCTCTCTCTATTTTTCTCTCTCTCATGCTCTTTTATTTTCTCCACCTATATGCTCCTGTGTGCCAGGGTTACTCCCAGCTGCTAAGTGGGAAAACAACTCTTCTCCTTCAGCAGGAATTCATGCCTCAGTGGGTACTAGGATGAAAGCACTGTGCTAGCAGTTTAGTACCAGATCAGCCACAAACCCGCTCTGCCTCAGTGTCCCCATCTGTGCCATAAAGCGATCTCCTAGAGAGTCTTGTCGCCCAAAAGAATTGAATTCTGTAAAATATTTGAAAAGATTTATTCTGAGCCAAATATGAGTGAGCATGGCCCGTGACACAGCCCTCAGGAGGTCCTGAGAACATGTGTCCATATGTCCATGTGCCCAAGGTAGTCGCGGTGCAGCTTGGTGCTATACATTTTAGGGAGGCATGAGATTTCAATCAAATACATTTTAAAAATACATTGGTTCCATCTAGAAAGGTGGGACAACTCGAAGGTGGGGGAGGAGCTTTCAGGTTATAGGCAGATTTAAATTTTTTTGATTGACAATTGGTTGAGTTTATCTAAAGACCTGGGATCAGTAGAAAGGAAATGTCTGGGTTGCTATAGGAGGTTGTGGAGACTAAAGTGTTTTTATGTTTGTTTGCTTTTGAGATGAAATCTCATTCTTATTGCCCAGGCTGGAGTGCAATGGTGCGATCTCGGCTCACTGCAGCCTCCACCTCCCAGATTCAAGCAATTCTCCTGCCTCAGCCTCCCGAGTAGCTAGGATTACAGGTGCCTGCCACCATTCCCAGCTATTTTTTTGTATTTTTAGTAGAGATGGGGTTTCACCAAGTTGGCCAGGCTGGTCTTGGACTCCTGACCTCAGGCGATCCACCCACCTCAGCGTCCCAAAGTGCGGGGATTACAGGTGTGAGCCACTGCGCCTGGCCAAGACTAAAGTTTAATCATGCAGCTGAAGCCTCTAGGGAGCAGGCTTCAGAGAGAATAGACTATAAATGCTTCTCATCAGACATCAGGTCTATGTTGATGTTAATGCCGGAGCCAGAGACGTATAATAAGCCATGTCAGAGCCCCCACTTCACATCATAGCTTGAACCAGTCTCTCAGGTTAAATTTTAAAAGTGCCCTGGCAGAGGAGAAAGTCCATTCAGATGGTTGGAGGAGCCTCAGAATTTTATTTTTGGTTACAGCTTAGAGGTCTATTCTGGGCATAAGGGCTCTTCCACCCTTTTATGGGTGGGGCTCCCGATGTATCCCAGGAGCAGGGCCTAAAGGAATTCCTTTCTACGAATGCATTACATTCAAAAGCTGTTCCACAGCCTCTGTCTCTGTGGTCCTTCCTGCTTTTCTACTTAAAAATAGTCCTTGCAGGGCTTTGACCAGATCAAAGAGACAGACACTGCTGGAACTTGTTGGCCAGAGGCTGTCCCTGTTAACTCGTGCCTGCTGGCTACAAGCAGGTTATGCTGGGTCCTGCAGGGAATAAGAATTGTAAGCACTGCGAGGGCTGGAAGCACGTCTTGCTTAATTATTGACTTATCCTTGGAATAGCAGAGAATATTTCTTAAATGAATGCATGAATGAAATTGTGAATGCGTGGAGGTGGTTCCTGCCTATCTGGAGCTGACCTGCTAGCTGGGGAGATGAGGTACACACACCACACACGTAAAGTATAATGATGACCCAAGGACCAAGTTACCACACAGAGCAAGGGCACAAGATGTTGATGACAGCACAGCATGTCAGGTCACATTTGTGTTGCAAATAGTAAAGTCTGCAGGAATTTATTGTAACTCAGGGCTGGAGGTAGCAGGAGGGGCCTCCAGGAGGAGGTGGGCCTTTAGCTGACTCTTGAGTGCTGAGAACCCTCAGAGGCATCCCACAGGAGAGGCAGTTGCTGCAAAGGCTCTATTCTGGGAGTGAGCAAGGCAAGTTCAAACAGAGGCTGTGTCTCTGCCATAGGAAGAAGGGAGCCTGAGCAGGTGCTAGTGGGGCTGAGTGTTGTGGGCCAGGCCGGGCCCCTCAGCTCACTCTGTGAGCTGACTCAGTGACTCACCCACTCTGTCTCCAGTTTCTCTGTCTGACAGATGGAGCCTCAGAATATCTACCTGCTTGGGGTCTGGTTGAGATTTCCTGGGATGTGTTTGCATATACGCATTTTGCAACTGAGAGCTGTCTTCTTACTCAGGGGATTGCTCACCATGACCCCAGAGCTCCCTGCAGAACCTCCTCCCAAAGCAGACCGAATTTTTGCCATCTCCATATTTTCCTCAAGATGAGGGATGGTGATCCAGGGAACAGGAAACTGACCGGAACCAAAGCAGTAGCTGCTGGGGGAGCTGCTACTGCCAGCCAAGTTCTCAGGGGATACAAGAGAAAGAAGACATGTTCCAGGCTTCCAGGGCTTAAACAAACAAGATAAGAAGAAACTGATGAAAACTTAATTTCCTCTGAAATCTTGTGTATAAGTTCAAAATAATAATAGAACTTGTCTGGAATGATCTTAGAGAATCTTACCTGCTCTGATTTCCACGAGAAGGTCATTTGAGGGGGCAGGGGTAGGCCACATTTCATCTCATTAGAATAAACTCCAGTTACATCTCCAGAAAGACAGAGCTTCTGCATATTTTTTTGGCCCCAAGGGATGCCACACTGGTTGTCAGACCTCCACAAGGAAAATTCTCTTCAGCAAATTGCCAGTAAACAGCTCCTTTTGAGTCTCTCAGACAAAGACAACTGTTTGGGCTTAAAAAACAAAATAAAACGAAACAAACAAATGCTGGCCAGGCACGGTGGCTCACGCCTGTAAACCCAGCACTTTGGGAGGCTGAGGCGGGTGCATCACTTGAGGAGAGGAGTTTGAGAGCAGCCTGGCCAACATGGTGAAACCCCATCCCTACTAAAAATTCAAAAGTTAGCTGGGCATAGTGGTACACGCCTGTAATCCCAGCTACTCGAGAGGCTGAGGCAGGAGAATTGTTTGTACCTGGGAGGTGGAGGTTGCAGTGAGCTGAGATCATGTCATTGCACTCCAGTCTGGGTGACAGAGTGAGATTCCATCTCAAAAACAAACAAACAAAAAACACATGTCTATATATCCCTATGTCTGCTCTTACACAGTGTCCCAAGGCAGGGAGCAAAGGAAGAAAATCTCCATTGAGCAGACGAAGTACTGGGTCCTGTAGAGAGAAGGTGACCTTGCCCAGATCATGCAGTGAGTTAGCAGCCTGGGAGTGGAAGCACCTCTCCTGATGGCTCCTTAGAACTGGACAGGGGCATTGTAAGCAGTTGACTGGAGTGGGGGCATCCTCTGTAAGGTGCTGCTGCAGCTAGCCCACTTCATTCACCTAATAGCAATTGTGTGGCTACTATAGCCCAGCAACTATTTGTTAAAAGAAAGCCTTAGATGAATTAAATTTAACAGAGCTTAATTGAGCAAAGAACAATTCATGAATTAGGCAGCCCCAGGGCCAGAATACAACTAGAGAGACTCTGGCGCTGCTGTGTGGTTGAAGACTTATGGACAGAATAAAGAGCATGAGGTTCAGAAACAGAAATGAGGTACGGAAACAGCTGGATTGGTTATAACTGGGGGTTTGCTTTTCTTGAACAAAATTTGAACAGTTAGCCACCTTTGATTGGCTGAAACTCGGTTATAGTTGGCCATTGGCCAAGAATAGGTTATAGTTTGTTCACACATTCAGTTAGGTTGCAGTTTACTATGTATGGAGAAACCTTTAGGGCCAAACTTAAAATAGGTAAGGAGGCAGCTTTAGGCTAAACTTAACAATTCCCCCCACAAAATTGAGACAATGACCAAAATTTCAGGCATTGATATCACTTTGTTGCCATCATAAATGTATTTACTTCGTCTCAAATCCCACTGGGAAATAATCAGAACCGTGTGTTCTCTAAGGCGAGTAAGGATTAGAGCAGAGGACACTTCCTTGTGCTGGAATCTCCTATTTACTGGAGAAAAACAAAATTTGATCTGTTTTAGGATGTATTAAAGTTTCAGTTTGATTATTTTGCATTTAGCATGAATGACTCCATTTTGTTTTGGTCTTGTCAGCTGGGGCCTAGTTCACAAAATCAATTCGAAAGAATGGCCTCCCTTTGGTTAAGTTCTCAATTAAGTGAGAGTATAACTAACAGGTCTTTAACACCACTCTCAGGTACCACCATTTTGGGTTTTTGGTCTCAGCACATTATTTATAGATTACGGTGTCCTTATGATAACACATTTATTTGAATTTTTGTTGGTCCAGTTGAAGAGAGATAATTTGAATCTTTACAGATGGCTGTATGCAAACATTTAAAACTTTTGAGAGAATACAGTGCACCAGGGAGGTTACCATTATGACTATCAAGAGGATAATATCAAGAGTTTAGAATGTGCTCCGTAACCAGGGTCTCCATGAATGAAACCAACTAAAATTAAATAGATTAAATAACAAGCTGGATAAAGAGTCTACTTGTTTTAACCAAGCAGCCTTTTCATTAATCCCTTACAATTGAATTTCCATAATACTTGATGTATTCCTCCATGTGTAACAAGAAGTGTCAGCAACTGCACAGATACTTTTCTGTTTAGCAAGGAGGTAATCTAAAGTGATACTTTTCTGTTTAGCAAGGAGGTAATCTAGAGTGATTCTATTATTCAGCACAACTTTAGCAAGAGAATTTAAAGTCTACTGTGTAACCATAGGCTTTATAGCAGAATATGCTATAGAGCCTATTTACGAGGGAGAAATTTTGAATTATTGTCTCATTTACTCCAAACCATGGAAAAAGAGACTTAACAAATCTTGTCCATCTAGAAGAGTGAAGGCCTCCAAACAATGTTCTCTTTAACTTATGCTGGCAATGTTCTCTTTAACCCATGATGTAGGTTAAGAGGAGTGGATCAGTGTTCTGTTTCTGACTATGAATCACCAAAGTATCATTAAAATTTGTTTACCCACATTGGCCCTTTGTCTTCTGTCTACCAGGGCATAAGGCTATCCATGTATAAGGTTGGCTGTAAAATCCCTTGCAAAGAAAAGTATACCCCATGAGTGAACACAAGAGATCCCCTTTTTAGTTCTGTTGTTCATAGAGAGATAAGCAAGGAAAAAAATGAGAGACGATAGTCTTGTGATAGCAGAGAAGCCTTGATCCATGATCTTGGGAAAAGGCTGTTGATGTCTAGGATGCTATCTGCTTCTAGTGAGAAGCTGGTTAGCTTTATCTTAATGTCTCCAATGGGTGTATAGTTCCAAGAGTCTGGACAGGCCCTTCTGAGCTGTGAAACTATGAACCCAAAGGTTAAGGTCCTGAGTTTTTTTGCAGTGTGGGTAGGGCAGTCTTTCTCTGATGTCATTTTTCAGAAGATCCAATCTCTCTATGAAAGATCCAATCTTTAACATAAAGATTAAATAAAGAGACAAGCTGAGGAGTTAGAGAGTGAATGAGATTGTGAAGGGTTTGATTGTCCATGTTTTCTGAGGACCATGAAAAGCTTCTTTTATCTGGTGAAAATACACTTTGGCACAATGTAGTAAAACCTTGCAGCATTTAGTCATATCAGAGTTTAGTAGCAGAAGATACATGAAATTCTATTACTAGGTGCATAGGCATTACAGTGACTATTCCAATGGAAGTGGATCTGATTGTCATGAATCCACAATACTTTTGACCAAGGCAATCCAGTCAATTCAGTTGGCTTTGCCTAATGCTATTGTGTCAGTAATACCTTATTTAACTATTATACAACTTGTTCAGTAAAGCAAGTACCTCTATCACTGGAGATTTGTCCAGGAATACCCCATAAGGAAAACACATTTCCTAATAACCTTTTAGCTACTGTTTATATATCATCCCTCTTGCATAGGAAAGCTTTTATATAACCAGAAAACATGCATTGAAACTGATGAATGAAATCCCTCTATAAATGTTTAAATGGCCAATCAGGTAAATATATATACATATATGTTTCATTTGAATTATTTTGTCTCTTCCGTGATGAGTCATGGAATGCAGAACTTTTAATAATGGAAGCTTTAGGGACTCAGAAAGGACCAGGCAGCTTTCCAGGCTCTCCATTAGTCCATGCTTAATGTTAGACTTATATCCTCTTAAATACCAATTTTGTTTCTACAATTTAGGTGCATAGCACTGTTTATTAGATGAGTTATCATAAGTAATTTGGCTTGGACCATGGAGTTTATTTAAATTGCATATCTAAACTTTAGTACTGGTTGATTTAGCATGAAAATCTGGAAGAGTGTTTTCTTGGTATTCAATTAATTCTTGTCCTGCTTGCATTAGCAGTTTTATAAGCCAGCTCCTTTCTTGGAGTTCTGGGAATTCTTACCCAGTCCAAATGATATGATCCTAAAATGACCAAAAACCAGTATTTAAGAGTGCTTTTCAGCGTCCTTCTCATCCTTTTTATGAACCTCCTTGAAGACACAATGATCTAGGATTTTACTTTGCTTGTGAAGAGTTTACAGAAACTGCATCAGAATTAAGCAATTAACTATAAAAGTGATTTAAAATGGTCATAGTGAAAGACACAATAGACAAAAAAATTTGGTCATTTTTGTGACCTACTGTTAGAAATACCAAAATTGTTAGAAATAGATAATCAGTGCCACAAAGAAAAGTCAGCACAGAGACCAAAGATCTCTCAGCAAGGCCATCTTTACTTTCTGCAGAAACGTTGCTTAATCACAGATGGAAAAATGGCAAGAGCACACTTGAACAAAGGAAAAGCAGACATATTTATCCCTTACGCATTTGGGTTGTCCTTACTGCTTTGTCCTGCATCCATTGGCTAGAGCGAGACCTCACAGTCTTAAACTGATACCCGATTTGCTAATAGCCTAAAACTTTCCTAAATAGGTAAGTGCAAGGAAGAACAAAGAAGTGGCTTACAAAAGGTTTAAGGAAGCAGTAACATTTCCATATAAGGAAGGGGCATAGGCTGTGAGCTTGAATGTGCCTGTGAGCATGTCCAACAGTTACATAGGATAGGGCTTAACAAAGAGTTATTAGCACAAAGCAAGGAGGCTTGAAGAAAGTTAATCTTTAAAAGAAACTATTATTTCTAACACTTATGATTTATTCTTTAACAAGAAGGGGAACTTTGAAGAGGAAATTTTTTACTTTTTATACCTACAATAATTTAATATAACCATAATTATAAGTGATAGAATATACCCAGATATATCAGATTTTTAGGAATCCCATACAATTTTGTAACATATATTAATAACATATTTATAAAAATCTATTTTGAAGAAGGTTAAACATCATTTCTTATTTGACAATGCCTCCCCTGGAATTTAATATACTAATTAATCCTGTTTATCTCTTTGTTGGATGCTGCGGGGGCTCTCTGTAGCATCACAAAGTTAGTTTGAGGCCAAAAAAATACTTAATTTTAAATTTTAAATTTGATTTGGGAAATCTATCAAATATATAAAAGGTTTAAAACAATCAAAATAGGATCACAGGTCACTATTAAATAATAGTTATTTATTTAGCCAAAGTGATAATTCAAAGATTTTACAAAGCAAAAACTTTTTAATAGAGAGGAGACTCAGTTTTCCAATCAAAGAAAAACAGCATGAGTCAGAATATTTCTTTTCTTCTCTCCACTCTCCCTCTCTCTCTTTTTTTCAGTTTATAAAAAAGGTGAACAAAAATATTTTACTGTGACTTATTAATACTACATGAAATTTTTGTTTAAAAGAGAAAACTGAATTTTACTTTTGTAATTATGTATTATTAACACTAAAGTTAATTTTAATAAACCTTATAAATAAATCTATCTAATCTTAGTTAGATTTTGACAACAGATTTTTATAAACCTTTTATAATCTCTTATGATTTTTAAAATATTTTCTCTTCTCAATTCTTTGCATTAGCTAGTGTTATCTATTTTTTAAATTTGAAACAACTTTTAAGTAACTTTTAAACCAGAAAATATTATTGTTTTAACAAATATATTTTATGCCTTTATAACTTTTTATCAAAACCATGTCTTTCTGTTGTTCATACACTCTGTATAAAAAATTGTTTTTCTCATATCTAGTGGTTCTGATTACATATATTTTCAATAATTTTAACTCTTAGTAACCCTAATTTCTAGTGAAAATTCTAGGAAGTAATTTTGAACTGTCTTATATCAGTATTTGTAGATGAAAACCATTTTATAATTTTTTAGAAAGGTGTTTCTTCAAATTACTGTTTATTACATTTAAATATATTTAGCTTTTTAATACCATATAAAAATAAGATGCCAAAGTATATAAACTTATGTTTAATTAATATTTTGGTATTTTAACCTTAAAATGACTCAGATACTTTATAATGATCTATTATCTAACATAATATAATTTAATATTTTAAGTTTTTGAAAGTAATTTTGGAACTATAACACAGGTACCCTCCCTAATGTCTTTTTTAGTCATCCTGGGTCTCAAGTAGCTACACAGCACCCAGGATGGCTATAAAGAGGAGGGCCTGAGTCCTGAATTTATATGCCAGGTATAGAGTTCAAGACAGAAGACATTGCTGTGAAGATGGTGCCTGGAGGATCAAACCCCTCTCAGAATAGCCAGGAGGTAAAGCTGGGGCAGAGAAGAAGGGGCCATATTAGGCTTGATTCTGCCTCATAGCTCCTAGTCTAGGCACTGAGAACATGTTCCCAGGCCTGTTAGATATGAGTTCTAAATTTCTTTTCAGAGAATTAATATGTCAATATGTTAAATTCTTTGCCTTCTACTTTTAAACTTAACTTCCTCATAAAGCAATCTTTTTCAATCACCTACTCCACCCTGACTCATTCCAATCACCTGCTCCACCCTAACTCATTCTGATTATCTGCTACCTGCTCTGCCCTGACTCCCACCAAAGCACTCACCCCATCATTCTCTTTAAATTAGCCAATCGGAATTAGTTTAGCCTGTGCAGTCTAACCCTAGCCAATAGGGGAACAACACAGCAGCAGGGGTCATGTGCATCAGGGATAAGAACCCCTTCCCCTCCCTTGTCTGAGTGTGCACTCACCATTTTTCCATCTGTAAGGGCGCACCTTTCTATATAGAAGTACCTTGCCTTGCTGAGAATTAAAAAGAAAATTTTATATTTGAGTGCTATTCCTTTTGTGGCACCAAAACTTTATATATAAACAGGCCTCACCATGATGACCTATTCAGAATCCAGGTGTTTAAAACTCAAAATATAAGCTCAAAGTCAAATCAAACAAATATCAAAAATATTACAGAAGCAGTAGTATTATGACCTTAAAACATGTAACAAAGGCAGCATAAGCCTGTCTGACCAGTAAACCCAGGCAAAAATGTCTGAATTATATTTAACTGATAATTTTGGAGCCATTTCTATTTTACTAACATTTAAAATCTAGCTTTATTTATCAAATATTATCATATACACATGCCACATAGTGACATATAGTCATACAAACACAAACAGAAGCAGATCTTATAGTTTTTATAAGTAATTCTTACTTGCCAGCTTTTAGTTTTTTTCCCCATTTAGACTGTTAATCTTTTAATTACTTGTTTTATTGCCCTAAGCAATTGTTAGCTATGCAACAATTTGCCTTTTAAAAAGATGACTCAACAGGTTAAACAAGGTAGAAAATGTGTATCTCAAAAGAATAGAGCTAAGACCTGTTCTTAGCTCTGTTTGGGCCTAAATATTGTACCATCATTTGCTTAAACCAAGGAAAAAAGGTTGCATGTAAAGGCCCAGTTAAGACAAGATGGCCAGGATAGGCGACGTAACAAAGACCTGTTATGTAAATTTCAAACAATGGTAACCGTTTCTAGTGACCCAGCCCTCCCTCTCAGACACCTTTACAAATGGAAATTTCCTTCATAGATTTAAATTTCTCCTATAAAAGGGTTTACAGATAGCCAGTTAAATGCCAGAAATATGTATTTTAGTTCAATAGGTGATCTTTTAAACTTAGCTGTTGTTTGTTAGCTAAAATTACTGAGTTTAGGGTGGAGTCCATTAAGAAATAGGGCATAGAAATCATTCTCTATCCCTGGACTCAGCATGGATAGATTGGGAAAAGAAGTGAGGCTACTTTACACCTGTGCATATATCGTTTATAAACACTTTATTCAGAATAGCTTTTTTCTGAGCCAGAGTCTTGCTCTGTCTCCCAGGCTGGAGTGCAGTGACACAATCTTGGTTCACTGCAACTTCCGTTTCCCAGGTTCAAGCAGTTCTCCTGCCTCAGCCTCCCGAGTAGCTGGGATTACAGGCATGTGCCACCATGCCTGGCTAATTTTTGTATTTTTAGTAGAGATAGGGTTTCACCATGTTGGCCAGGCTGGTCTCAAACTCCTGACCTCAGGTGATCCACCTGCCTCAGCCTCCCAAAGTGCTGGGATTACAGGCATGAGCTACTGCACCTGGCCAGAATAGTTTCTTGTTTTTTTCACCTTCAGCTGTTTCACAATTCTTGGAAAGCTATTTGGCTATGTCAAAAGGCTTCAGAAAGTTAATACTTCCTGGTTTTGTTGTATTAATACATTGTGCAACCATCACTACCATCTATCTTCAGAACTTTTTTCGTCTTGCAGAACTGAAACTGTATGATTAAGCCGTAACTCCCCATTCCCCTCTTCCCTCGGCCTCTGGTAAGCACCATTCTACTTCCTGTGTCTATGAATTTGACTCCTCCAGGTACCTCATGTAATTGGAATCATACAATATCTTTTCGTGACTGGCTGTTTCACTTCAGTGCTGCCCATCTTATAAGTTCTTATTATTTTTTTAATGCATGTTTTTCTTTCCTTTCTTTTTTGAGGATTCTAAACATGCTTAAAGTCTATGATTTTCACTTCTTAAAGTATGAGTTCTTCTCCCTATTTTTGGTTTGATTGGCTGTCTTTCTTAGCATTCTTGATATTCTTTTTCAGATCTTTTGGAATGCCAGCTTACTGGTTCACCTTGAATGGTAATTATGTGAGTGCATGTGTGGGTATGCATGCGTGCATGCGTGTGTGGAGGTATGTGCATGTTACTGTTCAGTCCTCATCTAAAAGTTTTGTGGTAGCTTTCACCACACTTCCTGGGCTCCCTAGTTCAATTCTGGCTTTGTATTGGTGTCTCAAGGCTCCTGTCCATGGAAATCCTGAGGCTATTGTGGGTCCAATCACCAAGGAGCAGTTGGCCTAGTCTACTTCTTCACTATCAGGCTTTGTGAATTTCTTCTTCTCTCCTAGATACAAGATATAAATCATTGTCCCAACAATGGCCAGTCCTAGTTCTTTTCAGTGCTCTGCCATAGGCAGGGTCCCCTCTGTGGAGGGTGCATGGCAATATATTCAAGCTTATGTACAAGGCATTTGAGGTCGAGGAATGGAAAAGTACTGAGGCACTGTGTGCATGTTGTTTGTGCATGCGACTGAAACTCCTTGACCCTGAAAACAGGGCAGGGAAAGGAATGTGTAGTAAGGAGCGCTGAAAACAGCCTCCTGAGACTATCGTCTATGTGTATTTCCAAGGCCATATGTGCCTCATGGCCCAACTGCAAAGAGCCGCCTGGTGGATGCCTTTTGTTTGAATTGTAGTTTAAACAAGCTCTCTCAATAAATATTCAGTGGACAGACCTTGGAGCGGCACTCTCTCAGAGGAGCTGCTCCCCGCCCTGCTCAGCTGGAATTGTCTGAGTACTTCATTCTTGGCGCTCACTGCAGCCACAAGCTACACCCTCAGATGAGGGGTTCACATCCCTTCACCTGCAGCAGCCTCTACTTGCCTCTGGACTTGGAGCTGCGCAGGACTGTAGCTTCAGTTTCACTTGCCATTGCATATTTCTGCCTTATCTCTGGTCAATAGAGATGTTTATCTGTTTTTCAAGAGCAGGCAGTCTTTTAAACCGGGCGCGGTGGCTCACACCTGTAATCCCAGCACTTTGGGAGGCCAAGGCAGGTGGATCACCTGAGGTCAGGAGTTAGAGACCAGCCTGGCCAATATGATGAAACCCCATCTCTACTAAAAATTCAAAGAATTAGCCGAGAGTGGTGGCAGGCACCTGTAATCCCAGCTACTCGGGAGACTGAGGCAGGAGGGTCGTTTGAACCCCAGAAGTGGAGGTTGCAGTGAGTCGAGATCACACCACTGCACTCCAGCCTGGGCAACAAGAGCCAAACTCCATCTGAAAAAAAAAAAAAAGACTTTATCTCTCATCGCTTTGTGTGTGGCACAGATGGGGAGGTCTCAAAGGGTGAACTCAGAGTAAACTTGATGCATCTCAACCAGAAGTCCCGAGTGACCACTTCTCACTTTTCTGGCTCCAGCTTGTGGGTGTGAAGGAAGGGACATTAGCATGGATGTACCCCTTTGGCTGACTGCAGGGTCTCAGGCTCCCTCAGCCAACTGTCAGTTCTCCCCAGCTATTTCCTGGGTAGGCACCTCACAGGCACTCACAAGCCAGCCACTCACATCCAGTCACTCTGACAGCCTTTGGAGGGGATCTCTTCTTCCATTGCCCCATAGTTTGTGTCTCTTTGGAAAGCACCTCCCAGTGCAGGGGCTCTCTCCTGGGCCTCCAAAATTCACGACCCTTGAATAATCAAATAATACCAGAACCACACCAAATTCCCTGCAAAATTAGGGAGAGCCCCCCACCTTCTTTCTTCAGGGTCTCAGATCAGAGTTCCAGGGCAAAGCTGGAGAAGAGACTCACACTCTCCCTTGTTCCCCAGGAACTATCTGAAGCCCCCCAATCCAACTTCCTCCTCAGTGGCAAATCGGCCTCAACAAGGCAAACTAGCTCAGGCAAGTGAGCTTGTCAGACACAACCCCACTCTGAATCCCACGCTGGGCTATCTTCTGCATGCAACTAGAAATAAACAAACATTCCATTTTAGCAGTGATTTTAATCTGGGCAAGTGGATTACACCGATTTTTACTCTTTTTTTTTGTGCTTTTAGGCTTTTTTTCTAATTTTTAAATAATAATAATAATTATTTTTTAAAATCAAGATGGGGTCTCACTCTGTCACCCAGGCTGGAGTGCAGTGGTGTGATCTTGGCTCACTGCAGCCTCTGCCTCCTGGGCTCAAGCGATCTTCCCATCTCAGCCTCCTGAGTAGCTGGGACTATAGGTGCACACCACCACACCCAGCTAATGTTTTTGTATTTTTGGTGGAGATGGGTTTTCGCCATGTTGCCCAGGCCGGTCTCGAATTCCTGAGCTCAAGTGATCCACAAACCTTGGCCTAATAATTAATGTTTATAATTTGTGTAATTATAAAAAAGTGTCATTGAGAGAAAAAAATCTCTCCTTCCAAAAGTTTTGTTAGAAAAAAAGACGCCTTTAAAAATACATTTTCTGGCTAGGTGCAGTGGCTTACACCTGTAGTCCCAGCACTTTGGGAGGCTGAAGCAGGTGTATCACTTGAGGTCAGGAGTTCGAGACCAGTCTGCCCAACATGGTGAAACCCCACCTGTACTAAAAATACAAAAATTGGCTGGGCCTGATGGTGCATGCCTGTAATCCCAGCTACTAGGGAGGCTGAGGCAGGAAAATCGCTTGAGTCCAGGACACGGAGGTTGCAGTAAGCCAAGATCATGCCACTGCACTCCAGCCTGGGCAACAGAGTGAGACTTCGTCTCAAAAAAAAAAAAAATTTTTTTTTCATGTTTATTACTTCCCTTGTAAAAACTTGCATTTTGTCCAGATACTAGGATATGAACTAGATTGTTGTCAGAACTTTGGCAAGTATTGATGTGTTGCTCCATTGCTTAGCGTTGCTTACTGGCTTCCTAGCTCCTAGGTAATCCTAGGCCTTTAGCTCTCTTCCTGCCAAATTTGTCATGACCTGACTCCTGCTCCCTGCTCCAGTTCTGCTTTCAAATGTGTGCGTCTCCAGGTCATTACCTGAACTGCTTATAGTTCCCAGGACACAGAATGCATTCTCATTTCATGCCTTTCTACACGATCTTCCAGCTGCCCAGAATGTCCTTTTCCGCTTCCACCTGGCAAACTCCTACTCATGTTCTAAAACCCACTACAGATCAGTCACTTTCACTGGGAAGTCTCCTCGGTTCTCCCTTCCCAATGCTGTCTCACAACACACTTCTGTATCTTCATTTACCATGCTGGATTATCTTACTTGTCTCTGTATATACAATCAGGGCCTGGATATAGTGTTTCCTAAGTATTTGTTGAATTGAGGCAGGTTTATTCATTCCACAAACATACATGGAATGCCCATGATATAGTGAGCACTGTGCTAGTTTCCTGGGATTCAAAACTAATGAGGCACAGATCTTGCCTTTAGGGGCTCACAGTCCAGAGGGACAGAAAGAGACACACACAGATAGTTACAATTACAGTGGGTACCAGCAGCTCTGTCTCACATCTTCTCATTCTTGCTTTTTTCCCTTAACTGGCCATAACTTGAAAGTATAATTCATATTTACTGCTTGGCTTATTTCCTCAAAATAATTTTCTGTTTCCTACATATTATTCCTGAACTGATTTAATGAAATGTGTTTGTATTTCTCTCTTTACTTTGCCAGGAAAACTATTGAAACAGTCAAAGTAGCCTCCAAAATTGCTGCTATCCAGGCATGGGAGCACCCCATTTCCAGAGATTACCAAAAGATCACTGAAATTCTATAGAACTTGTCTTGGGACTGGCCCCAAACAAATGAGAACTGGCTGAATCTGTGGGTAGAAAAATATGTGAGTGACAGCAAAGAGGCTTCCAGTGAGCCCCTGCTGGTTCAGAAGACTTGACATGGCCAGCACCAAAGGATCCCTTTAGGGTACCCCCACCATGAGCCACATACTGGGAGAAATTTCTTGTAGCACTCTGCTTTAAAACAAAACCGTAATGATAACTAATCATTTCCCTGATTTTGGAAATTAACCAGAGACATCTAAAATCACCACTAGGACATCCCAATCTGCACCAGATGGCCAGGGTTATCAGCCAAAGCTGATCTCTTTCCAGGCAAAACAAAAAGTATAAACACTTTGAATTTTAATCGCAGAGCAGTATTACCTAAGTAATTATACAATTTCCCTTAAGTTTAAAACAAAATAGCTTGCAGGTCCCACTTTTTTCCCTAGGCTCTATGGGCTAGGAACCTCTGCAGGTGACTGTTTCAATATAGTTGTACACAATATGTTGAGACTGAGTATAGCTCCATGGGTGGTTAACTATACAATCTCCACAGTCAGCCCAATGTAGTTGTAAAATTTGTGCTGAGCCCACTGTACACATTACTTCACCTCTCTGTTTCACTTCCCTAATCAATAGAATGATGCCAACACCCACCAGATAGGGCTGTGTTACGAATTAAACTGAGCAGTACGTGCAAAGTTCTTAGCACAGTGCATGGCTCAGAGTAAGTGCTTAAACATTTTTGTTGATAATTGATATTATTGTTATTGGCGAAGTCTTGCTTGACTTATAAGCAGGGCCTGCCTGGAGTTGTTGGTGATTTTTTTCACAGTATGTTCCTAGATAACCTAGCTTCACCATAGTATTTTTGAGGAAAGGAAAGAGAAGATACTGGGCCAGATGGAAGACAGCTCATCCTTCCTAATAAAACTCTTGCCCCATTGCATTCCATGCTTCCTGGTTGGGATTTTTCTAGACCAACTCAGCCACCAGTTTTATGAGGGACTGTGGGTGTGAGCAGGTCTTTAGGAGTCAGGAAGAGGAGGAGTCAGGGGGGTGGCTACACAGTGCAGGCAGCTCAATGGACAGCAGTCTTTCTGGGACCTGTGATCTAGAAGACAGGAGAAGATGAACACATCTGGAGACCCAGCCCAGACGGGCCCTGAAGGCTGTAGAGGGTGAGTGGCTCATTTGTCCAGCTTTCCATGCCAGGGACAAGGGAAAGGTGGGATTATTTGCCTTTGTGGGATCTACAAAAGGTAACTGTGTCTGCCTTGGGCAGAAGTCAGAAGATCTGAGCTCTATTCTTGCCTTGCTACTAGCAAGCTGGGCAATCTTGAATAAGTCACCAGCCCTCTCTGGGTCTGTTTTCTCATCTGTAAAATAAAGAACTGGCCAAGTCAGTGTAATAGCAATACCCAGCATTTGTACAATGCTTTCCAGTTGTACTTTTCCAAACAGCATCTCATTTGGTCCTCATAGCCCTTTGTTGGAGAGATGCTTGTGGGCTGGTCATTCAGCTGGTGCAAAGCAAGGCTGGACCTAAAATCCTGGTCTCCTGGGGTAAATTCTGGCCTCTGGTGAGCACATTGTTCCCCTTGAGCTCTGAAATCTGAAGATTCCCGCTCCTTCCTGCTACCTACAGTGTTACCTTCCTTCCCACCCTATTCCCTCACCACCTAGATCACTCTGGCTGTCCCAGTCTCTTCTCAGCCCCTTCCCAAAGTTACCTCTCCCCTTGCACAGGCCCACCACACTGATCTTGTTTCTGAAAAGTGGGAGGTGAACAGCAGATACCTCCTCCCTGCCTTCCCTGCGTTAGCACTTGCATGCAGCCCTTTTTCCAGAATTCTCTCTGCTTTGTGGAATGCCTTCCCGAGGGTCCCGAGAGATGAAGAAAGTGGAGGCTGTTTAACCCCCAGGGCAGCATTTCTCCAGGTGCATGGGTGGGTCACCCATGCGTGGGTCACAAGATCCGGGGTGCAGGTGAAATGTGCAGATTCCTGCCTCCTCCCCACCAAGGTTGGCGAGTCAGAATGCACATTTTTACAAACTCTCATGTTTCTGGCAAGAACATATTGCAGTTTGGGAACCACTAGTCATTAGGTGAGTGCTCTTTTGGGCCGCGGAGGGCTGCCTTGAAACCACCAAAGGGTGGCTAGAAGTCAGTGGGAGGCGTGAATGTCTTGGGGGGGGCAGTGATGGGAAGGCGGCTTCAGCTCAGGGACATGAGAGGCAGGCACTCGAAGCTTGGTGTCTGCACAGGCAGTGAACGCCCATCAGTGAAGGTCGAAGCAGAGTCATTGTTGGGTCGGGGGTGGGGAGAAGTGTGTGGGGCTCGGCCTGGGACAGTGGTTCTCTGGGGCTGGTGTGAAAAAACCTAGGAAGCTCTTAAAAGAGGCTCCTTGGCTGATGTTGAAGCCACGAGGGATGAGAAGGTCTGATGCGAAGCTCCCTTCCTCTTTTCCAGCTGTGGGCTGCTTCTGGTACACATGGATAGTAATAATACCTACCTCACTGGGCTGCACCAAAGACAGAAGGGGCCAATATACTAAATAAAGTGGCTGGCACACTGGAGGGCCTGGAGCCCCTGCCTTGGGAGCGTGCAGGAGCTGGCCTATCTCAGTGGGAGGCTGGGTGGGGGCATTGCCCTGGCCCTTGACACTCCCAGCTACAGGTTCTCTCCATGCCTCATCTCACCCACCTCCTCCACAGTGAGTTGGGCCCTGGGAGCTTTGGACTGGCCTCTGGCAGGGGCTGCCTGGAGCACCCTCCTTGCTGCCTGCAGCTCCAGTGACTTACTAGGACCACACATTTATAGGCGAGGAGAGAGTGAGGACCTAGACAGGTGGTCCACAAGAAGAACCTGAGGAGTCTGAAGCCTGGGACTTAGGCCTGGCTCTGCCCCAAGTCAATGCAGGGGCCTTGAGAGGACATCTGTCTGTGCTCCCTCTGGGAAATGAGAATCCATCTAGGACTTGCTGACTTGGAAAGTGACGTGAGTTAATAGGCATGAAAAAGAGAAGAGGAAGGTGTACATACCTAATCATCATGCGCTAGACAGACATCCTATGCCCTGTCACAACTCTGTAAGGTGAGCTGTCACTAACGCTTTTAATAAATGAGGAAACTGAAGCATGCATGCACAGACACACTAAAGCATATATGACATATGCATATATATACATACATCCATACACACACTAAAACATATATTTGTAAACCAAAAATAAAAATCTAATCACCTCAGCCATCTGAATGGACCCCTCCTCTCAGCAAAGGGCATTCCAAAGTTAGCCTGAAAAACTAGTTCAGGCCATCATGGGAAGGAGGGACCAGACATGCCTCATTATACTCTCCTCCCTTGTGGGATTACTGATAGAACAGACCCTTTAAGTCTGATGAGAAACATTTATACTCTATTGTCTTTGAAGCCTGCTACCTGGAGGCTTTACCTGAATGACGAAACCTTGGTCTCCATAACCCCTTATTTTAACATAGAAATTCCTAAGTATTTATTTATTTATTTATTTATTTATTTATTTATTTATTTATTTATTTATTTTCTGAGACAGAGCCTCACTCTGTCACCCAGGCTGGAGTGCAGTGGCGTGATCTTGGCTCACTACAACCTCCACCTCCTGGGCTCAAGCAATTCTCATGCCTCAGCCTCCCAAGTAGTTGGGATTACAGGTGCATGCCACCACACCAGGCTAATTTTTGTATTTTTAGTAGAAATGGGGTTTTGCCATGTTGAACAGGCTGGTCTCGAACTCCTGACCTCAAGTGATCCATCTGCCTCGGCCCCCCAAAGTACTGGGATTACAGGCATGAGCCACTGCGGCCGGCCAGACGTTCCTAAGTCTTTAGACAAAAACTTAATTCTTTTAACCAATTGCCAATCAGAAAAATCTTTGAATCTACCTACGACCCGGAAGCCCCTGCTTCCAGCTGTCCCACCTTTCCGGACAGAACCAATGTACAACTTACATGTATTGATTGATGTTTTATGTCTTGCTAAAATGTACAAAACCAAGTTGTGACCCAACAGCCTTGGGTATATGTTCTCAGGATAGCTTGAGGGCTGTGTCACAGGCCATTGGTCACTCGTATTTGGCTCAGAATAAATATCTTCAAGTATTTTATAGTTTGACTCTTTGTTGATATATTTTATACACACACACACACACACACACACACTCAAATACATGCCACACATATATAGCATAAGACACATGCCTATAAAGAGGTCAAACAGAGAAACAGAGAGGTCAAATAACTGGCACAGGATCACCCAGCAGGCACGAGGCACTTTAGAAAACCATGGAAGTGCTGTCTGAGGGTTTCTTTTCACTCAGTAATACCAGCGGCTCTGAGAATGCTTGCTAGAATTCACACTCCCAGGGCCCAAACTTCAGAGCTTCTGGTCCTGAAGATCTGGGGCTGCAGAGAACGTGCACTTTCAACTCTTGAGGTGATGCAATTGTAGGCGGTCCATGGACCGCACTCATGGAGCCCCAGAGGTGCCGGTTGCTCAGGCATTCTAGGGAAACTCCAACTCCCATTTGGGTTTCAGAGAAAGAGGAACAAGCAGCAGGTGGGATTCCTAGGGATTGGCAGGGAGAATGGGCAAGGAGGCTGCAGGGCCAGGCCTGGGGACCGGGTACTTGCTCAGGCAGGTGAGAGGCAGCTTGCGGAGTTGGTGTGAGCCAGCAACAGACTCTTTAAGTCTGATAAGAAACATTTACATTCTGTTGTCTTTGAAGCCTGCTACCTGGAGGCTTTACCTGAATAATGAAAGCTTGGTCTCCATAAGCCCTTATTTTAACCTAGAAAACGCTGCTCTGATAGGGAATTACAGTTAGCTGGGACACTACCTAGGGAGATGCTGACAGTGCACCTCTCCCACCAAGTGAGGACCACCCCCACCCCCACCCCCACAAGACTTTTTTGTGTTACTGGACCCCCAAAGCTGGGAACCGTACTTCAGAGGGCGGATTCTCATCTGATCAGTGGGCTGTACCTGTTGAGCCACTTGCCTCACAGGTGTGTTCTGGGATGAGGTTGTGCCGTGTAAAATGTTTGTTTTACTAAGGTATTAATTTGCTGGGGGATAAGAGGCCAGTAACACCCTTGATATCACCTTTTGGAGAAGCCGCCCTGGGGAGCCACATCCCGGGCCAGAGCTCACTGATGGCACAGGATTAAAGGTCAGGGGATGGAGAGGGATTTTTTGTTTGCTCTATTCTATTCTATTCTATTTTATATTTTATTATGTTATAAGGGATGGGTTCTCTGTTGCCCAGGCTGGAGTGCAGTGGTGTGATTAAAGTTCACTTTAGCTTCGACCTTCTAGGCTCAAGCCATCCTCCCACCTCAGCTGCTAGAGTAGCTGGGATCACAGGTGCATGCTATCATGCCTGGCTAATTTTTTAAATTTTTGTAGAGATGAGGTCTCACTATGTTGCGCAGGCTGGTCTCAAACTCCTTAACTCAAGCAGTCCTCCTGCCTCAGCCTCCCAATGTATTAGGATTACAGGCGTGAGCCACCACCCCCGGCCTTGCTTGCTTTTTAATTGTCGTACCCGGCAGTAACGAGGTACTCCCTCCTCCTCCCGACTGGGATGGTCAGAGGAGGCCCAGTGGAGAGTCAGGACTTTGCCCACTGCCCACCTGCCATGGAAGGGGGCAGGGAGGGATGTAGGTGTGGCTGTGAACCGGCAACTTGAGAGAGTCTTGTGGAAAGTTCTGTATCTTGACTCTATCAATGTCAGTATCCTCTTTGTGATATTGTACTACAATTTTGTGAGATACTACAATTGGGAGAAACGGAATAAAGAAATCTCTACATTATGGCTCATACCTGTATGTGAATCCATAATTATCTCAAAAGGAAGAGTTTTCAAAGATTATCACAAGAATGGTATATGCTCATGGATACCATCAGATCAATCATACTGAGGCGTAAAGCAATACGGAACTGAAATCCTCTTTCTCCCCTCCAGTCCTGCCTCTTTAAGGACCAGTGCTGACAGCCTGATGATTCTCTTCCACACAGTGCTACTATATTTATTCAAATAGATTCACACATATTATAGATAACATGGGTGGGCTTAGCTGTTTCGAATGGCAATCTAGTACACAGTAGTGGATGATGGATATGGGCCATTATGTAATAACACTTTTATTTTTGTAGGATACATTCCTAAAAATTGAATTGCCTGAAAGATAGTACAATTCATGTTCTCACCAGCACTGTTTATATTGGATATTACCAATCTTTTGATTTTTGGCATTCTGATACCACTTCCCCCAACTACAAAAGATATAACTGTTATAAATCCCATTTCCCCAGGCATGAGAAGTGAATTGAACATCTTTTCAAATGTTTATCAACCAATATAAGTTCTCTCTTATGAATTGTCCTTTTATATCTTTTGCTACTTTCCATTGCTGGTTTCTGTTTGTTTTTGCTTCTGTCAAACCTATAGGACTTCTATGTTAAAAGAACACTAACACAGCTGCAATTTATCAATACCTAATAAAAGCATTTACTGTTATTGTTGCCCTTTTAGTTGTTGTTATTTTATAACAGGTGTGACCATTCCGTCATGCTTATTGCAAATATTTTCCTTCAGCCTATTGCCTTTTGAATTTGTTGTCTTCTATCATGCAGAAATTAATTTTTACATATGCAGATCTACAGATCATTTTCCTTAATGTTTTTGGGATTCCTATCTTGTGCCTCTACTTAAAGATGATACAATTTCCTATAATTTCTGCTAATTCTCATTATTTTATTTATTTTTACATTTAGGCATTTATAATTTGATCAGAAAATGTAAATAAAATAGTATACTGTAGTTATCTAATTATTTTATTCTGTGTAGACATTTTGCCGAAAGCATTTATTTAATTATCCAACTTTTAATAACAATTATAAATACAATTTTTTAAAATTTCCATTTGTAACTGCTTTGGCTAATGAGATAGATGGTAAAGATGTAAATAAATATGAATATATATATAGATATAGATATCAATTTTTATATGCATATAAATATAGATAGATATAGATCATTGATTTTGGTCTATTTCCCTTGAGCCCAGAAACTAGCCATCACTAATACCTAGTATTTGGAGATTGAATTTAATGCATTAAACTAGAGAAACTAAATAAACATTGCAAATATCATAGAACAAGAGAGAAAATTACTAGTTTGTAAACTAGGTAATTTCCTCCCATTTTTCTTATAGTTTTAATTAAGAATGAATTTTGAACTATATCAGGTGCTTCCTTAGCATTTATTGACATAATAAAAACTATTTTTCTTCTTTAATTTGTTGATATCAAAAATTACGTTGATAGGCGTCTTAATAATGAACCATCCTTACATTACTAAACTAAGTTCTAACTAACTAATTAGGTTCTAACTAACTAAACTAAGGTTGGGTTTGTTTTTTTTTTAAAGTGAACTTCTAGATTTAATTCAGTTATATTTTAGTTAAAGCTTTGTGTAAGTTAAACTTGTATAGAATTTCCTTTTCATATGCTCTTTTCATTGGATTTGGGTAAAGCTTGCTTTGTAAAATGAATTGGGAATCTTACTATCTCTTTCTATGATCTAAGATGGTTTACCATTGGGTTTGTCATTCTTTGAAGATTAGATAGAACTCAGCTCTAAAAACAAGCTGGCCCTGACATTATTTTCAATGGTTGACATTTAACTGCCCTTTTGAATTCTTTTTTTTTTTTTTTTTTGAGACAGCATCTGTGATCTCAACTCACTGCAACCTCTGCCTCCTGGGTTCAAGTGATTCTCCTGCCTCAGCCTCCCCAGTAGGTGGGACTACAGGCATGTGCCACCACGCCCAGCTAATTTTTGTATTTTTAGTAGAGATGGGGTTTCACCATGTTGGCCAGGATGGTCTCAATCTCTTGACCTCGTGATCCACCTGCCTTGGCCTCCCAAAGTGCTGGGATTACAGGCGTGAGCCACTGCACCTAGCCTAACTGCCATTTTGAATTCTTAAATAATTATTGGTCCATTCAGATTGTTACCTTCTTTGGGAGCTAATTCATTTCTCTTAAATCCACCAAACATTTGCACACAGTACTCTTGTATTTCAGTAGCCCTTTCCTTATCTGTAATTCTATTGCCTTTCTCAGTATTAATGTATATTTGGGGGTTTTATTCTCTCTTTTATCCTTAATCATGCTTTTCTTCTTAGTTTTTTAAAAGAACCAACTTGTTTTTCACTATATTGAGGCATAAATGATGTGCCATAATCTGCATATTTAAAATGGATATTTTGACATGGAAGGAGGCAGCCTAGAGAGGAGCCTGGGAGAATTTGTGAAAGCTCTTCATGATTTAGAAAGCACAGTGCACATGCTTGGTGGCATTATTAAGTGGAAGCTGCTTCTTTAGGGTTTGTTTGGAAGGTCCAGCTGACTCATCTCAACATTTATATCAATGATTGTCAGTGTTCTGCCTCTGAGCACATGGATCCTGAGATTGGAAACTTTGGTTAAACCCAAGTGCTATTAAGCAGAGTGAGTAAATAGTGAAAGCCATTTGCGCAGAGAGTGTGTGTCTGGAAAGAAAGGCAGAAACTCTCCAGATGTCTTCCAATAATGTCGAAGTTTTTATCCCAATGTCACAAGGAAACACCAATGGCTTACCCAAGGTGACCTCAAAGACCTGAAAGCATTTACTGAAAGGGCTGTGCTTTCATAACATCTGTTTTCAAGAAAAAGTGAAGAGCAGCTTTCTACATGGTCAAAAACCAGTTGAGAAAGAAATACAATTGAATATCAATGGGATCGTGAAACCTGGCCTCAATGCCATTCTGGGACCCGCAAGTGGAGGCATTATTAGATGTCTTAGTTTCAAGGAAAGACCCACATGTATTATCTGGAGATGTTCTGATAAACACAGCACCTCAACCTGCCAATTTCAAATGTAATTCAGGTTACATGGTACAGGATGATGTCATGATGAGTACCCCAACAGTAAGAGAACATTTACAGTTCTCAGAAGCTCTTCAGCTTCTAACAACTGTGATGAATTGTGAAAAAAAAAATGAATAGATAAATATGGTCATTCAAGAGTTAGGTCTGGATAAAGCAGCAGATTTCAAGGTTAGAATTCAATTCATCTGCAGTGTGTCAGAAGGAAAAAGAAACAGGACTAATATAGGAATGGAGCCTATTACTGATCCTCTCATCTTGTTCCTGGATGAGCCCACAACTGGACTGGACTCAAGCACAGCAAATGCTGACCTTTTTGCTCCTGAAAAGGATGTCTAAGTAGGGATGAACAATCATCTTCTTCCCATTCACCAGCCTTGGTATTCCATCTTCAAGTTGTTTGATAGCCTCACCTTAATGGCCTCACAAAGAGGAATGTTCCATGGGCCTGCTTAAGAGGGCTTGGGGTACTTTGCATCAACTGGTTACCACTGTGAGTTCAATAATAACCCTGCAGACTTCTTCCTGGGTGTCATTAATGGAGATTCACTGCTGTGGTATTAAACAGAGAGGAAGAAGACTGAAGCCACGGAGACTGTAGAGACCGTTAAGAGAGATAAGTCACTCACAGAAAAATTAGCTGAGTTTTATGTCAACTCCTCCTTCAACAGAGAAACAAAAGCTGAATTAGATCAACTCTCAGAGGGTAAGAAAAAGAAGAGGATCTCAGCTTTCAAGATCACCTAATGCCACTTCGTTCTCTCAGATGGGTTTCCATGCATTTATTCAAAAACCTGCTGGGTAAATCCCAGGCCTCTATAGCTCAGGTAATTGTCACAACCATACTGAGGCTGATTATAGGTGCCATTTACTTTGGGCTAGAAAATGATTCTACTGAAATCCCGAATAGAGCCAGGGTTGTCTTCTTAACCACCAGCTGGTGTTTCAGCAGTGTGTCGGTCATAGAGCTCTTTGTGCTAGAGAAGCTCTTTATACACAAATATATTAGTGGATACTACAGAGTGTCATCTTATTTCTTTGGAAAAGTGTTATCTAATTTACTACCAGGAAGATGTTACCAAGTATTATATTTACCTCTATAATAATATGTGCATTATAAAAATAATGCTGTATAATAATCCTAATCTTGTTAGGATTAAAGACAAAGGTGGACACCTTCATCATCATGATGTTTGCCCTCATGATGGTGACTTATTTAGCACTGGCCATAGCAGCAGGTCAGTGTGGTTTCCATAGCAATGCTTCTCCTGACCATCTCTTTTGTGTTTATAATGGTTTTTTCAGGTCTATTAGTAAATCTCGCAACCATTGCATCTTGGCTGTTATGGTTTAAGTACTTCAGCATTCCAGTTTTACAGCTTTGCTGCCTAACGAATTTTTGGAACAAAACTTCTGCCCAGGACTCCGTGAAATAGTAAACAATACTTGTGGCTCCCCAATATGTACTGGCAAGGAATATTTGATAAACCAGCCATCAATGTCTTACCCTGGGGCTTGTGGAAGAATCATATAACCGTGGCTTGTATGGTTATCTTCCTGATTTGCCTACCTAAAATTGTTATTTCTTTTAAAATATTCTTGCATTTCCCTTTAATTTACTATGATGTGTCCTCACATAAAAAATGAGACCATAATTTTTAAAAAATAAAAAGGAAAAGAATAATTTGATGAGTGTCGAGAGACAGTACAGCCCCCTGTTACACATGGTTTCACTTTCTATGGTTTGTTGCCCATGGTCAACCAAGGTCAAAAATACCCAATGAAAAATTCTAGAATCAACAATTCATAGGTTTTAAATTGCAGCCATTCTGAGTAGCCTGATGAAATCTCGAGCCTTTCTGCTCTGTCCCACCTTGATTCAGTGAATCCACAGTATACACGCTGCCCATCCCTCAGTCACTTAGTCGCTGTCTTGGTTATCAGATCCACAGATCTCAAGAAGAAGAAGGGTTAGTACAGTAAAACCACATATTTTCAGAGAGAGAGAGACCACATTTACTTAACTTGTATTACAGTATATTGTTATATATTTTATAATTGTTCTATTTTATTACTAGTTATTGTTAATTTCTTACTGTAGCTAATTTACAAATTAAACTTTATCATAAGTATGTATTATATAGGAAACACATAGTCTATATAGGGTTTGCTACTATCTGCAGTTTCAGGCATCCACTAAGGGGCTTAAAAAGTATCCCCCCACAGATAAGGGAGAAGTATTATATGCATACATCTGTAAAACCATTTCCATAATTGAAATAAATGTATCATTTTGACTTTTTTTGGTTTCCTAATACCTTAATTTCTGACTTTATATTTAGTAGTATGTACTTACATGTGTGTGATATGTATTTCATTCTTTGTCTAGTTGCTTATGTGAAAACTATTACATTTATTTTTAATATTTAGTCTTTAAAAATAAAATCAATTCTCATTTATGTTCTATAAAGTCACTGCAAACGCTGAATTAGCGAATTTGGAACCATTGTTCTTAGAAGGAAATATAGAGTTAGGCTCATGTGAGCCTCAGGGCACAATATTTTTGTCAAACGATCAATAAGTTGCCTTGTTTTATGTGTGTTTCTATTTAAAGACACCTTTAAAATATGTATTGTTGATTCGTTGACATTGAACTCATGGCCAACAGCACTGTCACTTGTGCCTGAATGAAGCTTTCCTAACACGTATTTCCTCCATACTGCACAGTACAGCCTTTGCTCGCTTAGAAATGCTAGAGAGCACTGCAACATTATGGTTGGGAGCCGTTTTAAACAGTGAAAACACCAACAAAAAGCACAAAAATGTGAAAAATGTAGTACTAGATAGATCATGAAAAGGACACTCACTGTCTGAGAGCTGAAACAAGAAGGCAGGCATCGTCGCCTTGCTCAGCCTCAGTGGGGAGCAAGCCATTGGGTGACTCAGTTTCCACTGCTCTGTGCATGTCCACAGATGACTACGGATGGGCTGTGAGTACTGATTCAGGGGTTACACATCAATTTTAGGAAGTAGGCAGGTTGCAAATACAAAATCCACAAAGAATGAGGATTACTGTAGCTAAGTCATTTAGGGTTATGTTACACTCATGAGCTATAGACAAGGCCATTCTCCCAGGGAGTCATTTACAGCAACAAGAATCTGTAACTCCTCACTCACTGCCTCAATTTTGGTTTCCTGGGTCCTAATGCTAGGGAAGTGTCCTAATTTCATCACTCACCTCTGTTTAGATCATAGTACAGACAGCCCATCTGTGAGGGTTTTAGACAGCCAATACCCTGGTGACATCATAGAAGACAACCTGGGCCTGAAGAGTTAAGACCTGAGGGCTGAATCCTGGCTTGATCCATCTTGTATCACAAGCATTTAAGCAGAGGGTGGAGGCTTTGGGGCAGAATGGAAAAAAATGCTGGACTTGAATTTGAACTCTGTCTCTAACTTGCTGAATACATTTAGCTAAGTTACCTAATTGCTCTGAGCCTATTTCTTCTCTGCAAAATGTCCTGGCCCACCAGGCTGTCAGAGAGACCAAAGGAAGTAGTGGTGGTGGGAAATATTTGGAAAGCAGTAAAGATCTGTGTAAACGCAAGATGGAAAGTCATTGTCATGATGTTAATTAATGCAGTCGCAGCATGCCACTCTCTGACCTGATCCCCACAGTGTGGGTCCACCTCACTCGGGCCCTGTCATTTCAGAACCTAAAGAGAAGCAAGCCTGGGCCAGCCAACTCAGGATAAGAGGAAGAGACTGAGGCATAGGGAGGAGGAGAAACGGCTGTGGGAAGCTCCAATCCACAGCCAGAACTGATTGACCCGATTCAACTCAGGGAGGCTCAGGGCCCTAGTTAGAGCAAGGCAGAGGCCCTGGGACCACCATGAGACCTCATAAGGCTTTGGCCACCCCAAGCCCATAAACCTGTTTCCTTTGCCTCCCAGCACCATGAGTGCCGAGGAGGATGCCAGGTGGCTCCGGTGGGTGACTCAGCAGTTTAAGACCATTGCGGGAGAAGATGGGGAGATCAGCCTGCAAGAATTCAAAGCAGCTCTGCATGTGAAAGAGGCAAGTGTTGGGCCAAGGTGGAAGCCCTGCATTTATCGTTATGTGGCCTGGTTCTCAGGGCATAGCCCTTACAGGGAGGGAAAGGGAACTCCCTGGGGTTCCTGAGGTCTCCACCTTGTAGCGGGCTGGCGGGATGTTTATGGCACCCTCCCATTCCTCTTAATAGTCATGGCCTCCTGGGTCTTCAACACATGAAGTTGGAAGTCAGTAGCTTCTCAAATCTTAAGGAATATGATTAACCTCACAATTTCCACTAGGCTCATGGGCAGAGCTGATGCTCTGACTTAAGCTTCCTCTCAAGATAAGCTTGTCAATGGTCTATACCTATTAAAGCCCTGTCTGCTGTGGCACACTGTTCCCAGTCCTCCAGACTCCATAGCTACCCTGCCCACCCCACACAGCCTGCATGCCCTGACACACAGAGGAGACATCAGCAGAGAAGGGAGGACTGAGTCTGAAACGCCAGCCTCTCCTAGCTGTCCTTGGGACTGGCATTGAATAGTGGCCTGGTCCTTGACGGGGACTAGCCGATGAGCATCTGAATGCCCTGCTTGAATCAGAAGGACCCTCCCCGGCTGGTCCTGGGGATACTACTCAGAACTCTAACGCCACGCCTCCTTTCACAGCAAATATGGAGAAGGAAAAAATCCCATTCTCCCTAATGATACAATCCCATCCAAATGGGAGGGTGTAAAACATCTTAAGACAAAGAGCATTCGGGATGGTAGAGAGTGATAAAGGTACTACCCAGGGATCCTGGGGATGAAGAAGAAAGCCAAGGCAAGGTGGCAAGGTTGTCAGTCCACAGCGGACTTCGGCCTATACCTCATACTTGTGAACCCCTCATAGTTTTATTAAGTCAGACACTAGAGCTCCATAGGGTCCTCCCTCTGCCTTGAGGGGAGCATCCCAGGACACAGCATCTTTGGGACACCCATCATCCAAGCCTGTCTTCTTAATTTCTGTGCTCCCAGGGTCTAACACCAGGCCTGGCAGGCAGAGGCTACACAGCACAAGACTGCTCAGTGAATGAATGAGTGAACTGGTGATTAAGAACAAGCCTTAAGTATAAAATGTAGGCAGCCTTAAGAACAAGCAAAAGAAAGGACTCAGATCTTCCAGTGGAATCTATAAGTCCTTCCCAGATTCACTCATCCCTTGCGCTCACCCCAAGTGGGGTGAGACAGGGCTGGAAGGAGCCTGCAGGAGGACCCTCTGTCTGACCCTTTCCCATGTTGGTTAAGGGGCCACCCAGAGGCTGGGATTTAAAGGCTGATGGGGGTGATTGTATGTAGGGGGCAGAGAGCCCATGCAAATTACAAAGTCCAGTGCCTGAAGGGGGCCTGAAGCCCAAACCAAGCCCATCCTTACTGCAGGGATCGGAACAGGTCTTCCATTAGAGCAGATCACGATGCGTGTTCAGGCACCTGAGTTCTGCCTGAATACCGCCACTCCGTGGTGCACCCTCCCACCACCACCCCAGACACAGGGAGACAGTGAACGAGTTCAAAGCCCAGGCCCTGCGGCCACAGTTGTGCTGTCTTCCACCCTTCTCGCCCACAGTCCTTCTTTGCAGAGCGATTCTTTGCCCTATTTGACTCCGATAGAAGTGGCACCATCACCCTCCAGGAGCTGCAGGAGGCACTGACCCTGCTCGTCCATGGCAGCCCCATGGACAAACTCAAATTCCTCTTCCAGGTGTATGACATCGATGGTAAGGGCTCTTCCTGGGTGTGGGCTGGGGTGGGGAGATCGGTGGGGGCCTCAGTGAGAACTGGCCATTTCACCTTGGCAGGCCTGGAGGTGCCATCCTGGCCTCCTGAGCCCAGCCTGGGACTGGTTTCTCCAGGTGAGGCTGACACTTCCTTTCCTCACATCTCTCTCCCAGTCCCCAGTCTCTCTGTCTAATCCCTGCCCCCCTTTCTGGGGCAGCAGGGAGAAAAGGAGGGACTCTGGCACAGGAGACAAATGCCTTCTATTCAACTTACCAGAGGCCAGAACCTTTTTCTGATCTTTTCTATGTCTGAAAAAGAAAATCTCTGTTGTTTTTTCCTTTTCCTCATAGTATAAGCTCGCTATGAACATTTTAGACAATACAGAGTGGTATAAAAAAGAACACAAAAATCACCTGTAACATTTTGCTATATTGCCTTCTAACTGGTTGCACATACACATCCCACACACCTTTTATTTTTAACAAAATGGGATTAAAAAATGAATCCCATTTTTAATGGGATTTTTCACTTACAAAAATGAACTTTTTCACTTACAAAAATGAACATTTTGAAATGTAAAAATATATTGCTTTACAGTGTCATTTTTATTGTGGTAAAATATACATAATGTAAAATTTGCCATCTTAACCATTTTTAAGTGTACAGGTCAGTGGCATTAATTACATTCACATTGCTGTGCCACCATCACCACCCTCCATCTCCAGAACCTTTTCATCCTTCCATTGAAACTCCTTGCCCACTGAACACTGAATCCCCATGCCTCCTCCCCTAGTCCCTGGCAACCACCATTCTATTCATACATTCTGTCTCTAAGAATCTGACTTCTCTAGGCACCTCATCTAAGTGGGATTATACAATATTTGTCATTTTGTATCTGGCTTATGTCACTTAGTATAGTATCCTCAAGCTTCATCTGTGTCATAGCATGTGACAGAATTTTATTCCTTTTAAGGCTGAATAATATTCCATTGTAGGTATATGCCATATTTTGTTTATCCATTCACCAATTAGTGGACATTTGGGCTGTTTCTACGTTTTAACTATCGTGATTAATGCTGCTATGAACATTGGTGCACAGATATCTGTTTGAGTTCCTGCTTTCAATTCTTCCGGGTATATATCCAGAAGGGGAATTGCTGGATGACATGGTAATTCTATTTTTAATTTTTTGAGGAACTGCCATACTGTTTTCCACAGTGGCTGCATTATTTTACATTCCTACCAGTAATGTACAGGTGGTCCAAGTTCTCCACATTCTTGCTAACACTTGTAATTTTCTGCTTTTTTTTTTTTTTTCTGAGATGGAGTCTCACTCTGTTGCCCAGGCTGGAGAGCAGTGGCATGATCTCAGCTCATTGCAGCCTCCACCTCCCAGGTTCGAGTGATTCTCCAGCCTCAGTCTCCCAAGTAGCTGGGACTACAGGCACCTACCACCATGCCCACTAATTTTTGTATTTTTCATAGAGATAGGGTTTCACCATGTTGGCCAGGCTCGTCTCGAACTCCTGGCCTCAAGTGATCCACCCGCCTTGGCCTCCCAAAGTGCTGGGATTACAGGCGTGAGCCACTGTGCTTGGCCTTATATTCTGCTTTTTGATAATAGCCATCCTAATGGGTGTGAAGTGGTAACTCACTGTACTTACAGTGTCATTTTTAGTGGCTGCATTATACTCCACTGTATGTATCATGCAGCATCATGTAGTATTTAAGACTCTAAGCACAAGCTACCTAAGTTCAAATCTCAGTTCCATCACTTATTATATGATCTTAGACTAGTTGCTTAACTTCTCTGTACCTCAATTTATTTATCAAATAGGAATTATGATAATAATATTTCATACTCATGGGGTTGAGATGAAGGTTAAATTAGTTAACTTACGCGCAACGGGGAGCCATCAAAGTGTGTTGAGCAAGGGATTCGCAGGGATGGACCTGCATTCTGAAAAGCTTTTCTTCAGCAATGTTCATTTTGCTGCCCTGGTGCAGGAGAGCAGAAAACAGGTAGCTGGCTTCACCCAGGGATGGGATATTCTTAGAGTCAGTAGAATGGAAGGTTAGAGGGAGAAGGAAGGAGAATGTGCACATGAGAATTATTGTGAAGGAGGACCCTGGATTTGAAATTGGCCAACAGAGAGATTAAAGCAGATAGAAGTGGCCATGAAGGGGCCAGGGGGAGACTGGTCCTCTGGATGAGTCCAGAAACCTGCTGTCATCTTGGCTGTTGACTAGGAAAGCAGAACAGGAGGTGTGACTGGAGAGTGGTATAATATACTCTAATTGATTCTGCATCGTAATGTGATTTGGGCCGGAATGATGATCACAACACCAATGAGAATTTCCATGTATATGCAATTTCCTTCTCCCAGATACTGCATTAGGTGTTTTACCATTATCGAGTTTCCTTGAGCTAGTTCTGAGAGGGAGAAATGATTACTCTCATTTTAGAGATGAGCAAAGTGAGGTCCACTACCCCAGAGGACTTAGAGCCCACCATTGCACGGTTAAGGAGGGGCAGGAGCAGGATGCCACATTGGGTGTGTCCATATCCAAAGCAGGCCAAGAAATCATTAATCACGGGCTCTGCTGCTCAGGAAGAATAAAATACAGAAAAATCTCATCTCTGTTGGTAGTTTTGGCTTCCTTATCCCATCACTTTCAACCACCCATGTTTACATAAGGCCACACTGCTGGGCTGGAATGCCTAGCTGTGGCCCCTCTCAAGACAACATGATAAACAGAGCATTTGCTCCAAGTTGAACAACAAGGCACACTCCCTCAGCGCTAACCCACATACGTGTGCCTTTGGATAACTGAGGCTGTGGGCACACAGCCCCTTATAGATTAAGTAAGCAGGTGTATTTTCTGGGCAGATAGTCTTGGAAGTTGAGTAGTACTTAGGGAGCTACCGATTCTGGAGACAGGCAACCACTGAAGCCAAAGATTCTCCACCCGTGGGGAGGTGTCCATTGCTGTTGAGCTAGGCAGTCGGGAACATGGAAGGTTTCTGAGCTGAGGGTGACATTTGGTCCTTCAGTTGCATGGTCTATACCCCCAAGGAGAGCTGACTGGCAGAAAGCTGGAGGTGGGTAAACAGAAGAGGCCCACCACTTCTTGCAGTGTGTGCATGGCAGGGGGCGTCTGCAGGTACAGAGTGGGGTGCTGGGGCAGGCCCGCACTAGGCTTCATCCCCACTCGGGACAGGCAGCGGCTCCATTGACCCGGATGAGCTGCGCACTGTGCTGCAGTCATGTCTGCGCGAGAGCGCCATCTCGCTGCCTGACGAGAAGCTGGACCAGCTGACGCTGGCGCTCTTCGAATCGGCCGACGCGGACGGCAACGGGGCCATCACCTTCGAGGAGCTCCGGGACGAGCTGCAGCGCTTCCCCGGAGTCATGGAGAACCTGACCATCAGGTACGGCCGGGTCTCGGGCATTGGCACTGTCCACGGCGGCGTTAGACTCCTGGTCGGAAGTGTGGCAGGAACTCACCGCGGATCCACCCCGCCCTACCCCGCCCTGCCCCGCCCCTCCCCAGTTTAGCCCACTCTTGAGTGTACTGCAGGGCAGCTGTCTTCATTGCCTCCACTTCCTGCAGTGTCTCTGCAGAATCAACTCAGGGTCTGAGGCACCTACTGTGTGCTGAGCACTTTTGCATATACCAGTGCATTTTATAGCAATACTCGTTTTACAAAAGGAAATTACTTCGCCTGAAGTAAGTTGCCTAGGATCACACAAATAATTAACAAAGGTAGTTATTTATGCAATAAATGTTTGAGCAGCTTCTATGCAGCAGGCACTGTTCTGATTAATGCAGTGAATGAGGTCTCCACCCTGCTGGGGCTCCATTCCAGACGGAGAGACATGTCATTTACACCAATAAACACACAAACTAGAGAAGCACAAAATTAATAAGTGCTGTGGAGAAAATAAGAGTGTAACAGCAAGACCCAAGTCTGTCCGACTCCAGGCTCTGAATAGAGCCGGTTTTGTAGTTCATTCTTCCTGTGTATTAACTTTTTTTTTTTTTTTTTTTTCTGAGACGGAGTCTCACTCTGTCGCCCAGGCTGGGGTGCAGTGGTATGATCTCGGCTCACCGCAACCTCCGCCTCCCGGGTTCAAGCGATTCTCCTGACTCAACCTCCCGAGTAGCTGGTATTATAGGTGCCAGCCACCACGCCCGGCTAGTTTTTGTATTTTTAGTAGAGACGGGGTTTCGCCATGTTGGCCAGGCTGGTCTCGAACTCCTGACCTCAGGTGATCCGCCCGCCTTGGGTTCACAAAGTGTTGGGATTACAGACGTGAGCCACTGCACTGGGCACCTGCCTATTAACTTTCTTGGGGCTTACTTACCAAAACATATTTCAGATTCTTCCATCCATTTCGACTGCTTCTTTTAAAATTGGAAAGTAAAGAGAAGTAATAAAAATAGCGGTGGTTGTGGCATTAGGCAGACCGGAGTCCCCTTTCAGCTCCGCGGAGCTGTGCGACTGTGACCAAGCCACTTGACCTCTCTGTTTCCTAGTGTGAAGAAAGCCGGCCTGCTTGCCAGACTTGGTCGGCCATAGCTGGAAGGGGGTCTTTAAGTTAAGACACGGGTGGTCCCCGCCCCACCGCTCGCCTCTGAGCGGAACCCGCCTCTCTCGCAGCGCTGCCCACTGGCTGACGGCCCCCGCCCCCCGCCCACGCCCGCGCCGGCCGCGCCAGCTGACCCGCGCCTACTGGCACAACCACCGCAGCCAGCTGTTCTGCCTGGCCACCTATGCAGGCCTCCACGTGCTGCTCTTCGCGCTGGCGGCCAGCGCTCACCGGGACCTCGGCGCCAGCGTCATGGTGGCCAAGGGCTGCGGCCAGTGCCTCAACTTCGACTGCAGCTTCATCGCGGTAGGCTCTGCCAGCACACGGTGCTCTGAAAATGTTAATTAGGAGCCGAGGTGGGCTCCTCCTAGACAGAGCGACCCACAGAGGACACCTGGAATGCCAGGGCAGGGTGCCACCTTAGAAATCAGCTGGGCCAACGCTCAGAGTTGGAGGATGCCGCCCAGAGAGGGACAGTAGCTTGTCCACAGTCACACAGCCAGTAAATAATAACATAACTGGCATTTTTGTGCACTATGCACCAGGCACGGTGCTGAGCACGCTCCATTTGATCTTCACAACTCCCCTATAGTGGACCCCTGTGCAGGTGCACCTTCAAGAGGAAACCCTAGAAGAGGCTTTGAATACCAGACCATGGAGTTGGAATGTGGTTCTCTGGCTCATGGATGAGGCCTCTAAGAGGTGTTTTTTTTTTTCTTTTTTTTGTTTTTTTTTTTTTTGAGACGGAATTTTGCTCTTGTTGCCCAGCTGGAATGGCACGATCTCAGCTCACTGCAACTTTTGCCTCCCAGGTTCAAGCGATCCTCCTGCCTCAGCCTCCCCGTAGCTGGGATTACAGGCAACCGCCACCATGCCCAGCTAATTTTTATATTTTTAGTAGAGATGGGGTTTCACCATTTTGGCCAGGCTGGTCTCGAACTCCTGACCTCAGGTGATCCACCCTCCTCGGCCTCCCAAAGTGCTGGGATTATGGGCATGAGCCACCGCGCCTGACCTCTAAGAGTTTTTGATCACACAACTCCTACCATTAAAACAAAAGCCCTCTTATGCTTATATGCATGCTCTATTATCATTAGCTAATAGACTTATGGCAAAAAGTAACTACAGGGGAAGATTCATCATTGATGAGCAGGGATGCCCATCTCTAGCTCAGATACGCTTCTGGATATGAGCTTCTCATTAGAGTGGGTTTTATAGGTTTTATTTTAAATTTATTTTTATTATTTTTAATTATTAATCTTAATTTTTGTGGGCACATAGTAGGTGTATATATTTATGGGGTACATGGGATGTTTTGATACATGGGATGTTTCGATACATGCAATGTGTAATAATCACATCTTGCAAAAAGGGGTACCCATCCCTAAAATGGGTTTTGTCTTAACGGCTCAACGAGCTGACAAAGACTTCATTCCAGGAGTGGGAGACGTGTGATTCATTTTCTTGGTCACTTGCTCATGCATTACTAACACAACTGTTAATCTGTGGTTTCTCTGCTGGGAAACTTTTAAAGCTACTTGTCCTTCCTGTGAGGGGTAGTTAGCTTAGTTTTGGTAAAGTCAAATACTGTAACCTACAAGTCCACATCCTTGGCAAACATAAATATACTGAAAGCAAATGAGCAATGAGAGAACCCTGGTCAGCCACTCTGGATTTGGGAAAGTCTGGTCCTCCTGCAAGGCACCTCGAGAACTAACACAACACGTGCCCATCTGACATATGGACTAAATGAGGGCACCAAGTCAACAGAGATATTTTATTTATTTATTTATTTATTTATTTGAGACAAGGTCTCTGTCACCCAGGCTGGAGTGCAGTGGACTGATCATAGGTTGCTGTAACCTCAAACGCCTGGGCTCAAGCAATCCTGGGCTCAAGCAGTCCTCCTGCCTCAGCCCCCTAAGTAGCTAGGATTACAGGTGTGTGCCACCATGCCCAGCTAATTAAACAATTTTTTTTTTCTATAGAGACAGGGGTCTCGCTGTGTTGCCCAGGCTGGTCTCAAACTCCTAGGCTCCAGTGATCCTACTGTCTCAGCCTTCCAAAGTGCTGAGATTAGTGGAGTGAGCCACTGCGCCTGGCCCATATATTAAATATTAGTAAAAGCATAGATGTTTCTCATGTGTTTAGATAAAAATTAATACAAATAGACATTCTGTAACTTTCTCTTCCCGCCACAATTCTGGAGATCCTCCTCTAGAGACCCAGGTGTGAATCCAGGGAAGCAACAAGGCATGGGGGCAGGGGACTTTGGTGAGTGTCCTGTTCAGAAAGCACAGCTAGCTCAGGAGGATGCAGGGAGGTGGCTGGGAAAAGAGGACAAGGCAGACAGAGAGTGAGGCAGGGCTCTCTCCCACTCTGCCTGGCCAGGTGCTGATGCTCAGACGCTGCCTCACCTGGCTGCGGGCCACGTGGCTGGCTCAAGTCCTACCACTGGACCAGAACATCCAGTTCCACCAGCTTATGGGCTACGTGGTAGTGGGGCTGTCCCTCGTGCACACTGTGGCCCACACTGTGAACTTTGGTGAGTGATCTGGGGCAGGGTTGGGTCGGGGAGAAGCTTGAGCAGCCTCAAGCCCAGAATGCAGGGCCCAGCCCCTGTGTGTACTGCCTGCCCAAAGGGCAGAGAAGGGGTGCCCTGGATAAGCCAACGCTCTGGACAAAAGTTTCTGCCCGTGCTAGTATCTGATGGTGCAGGGTGGGGATCCCAATGGGAAGGTGGAGTGGGAAGAGCTGGTCTTGCAGTCACTCAACCTTTCTGAGCTTGTTTCCAGTACTCCAGGCTCAGGCAGAGGCCAGCCCTTTCCAGTTCTGGGAGCTGCTGCTCACCACGAGGCCTGGCATTGGCTGGGTACACGGTTCGGCCTCCCCGACAGGTGTCGCTCTGCTGCTGCTGCTCCTCCTCATGTTCATCTGCTCCAGTTCCTGCATCCGCAGGAGTGGCCACTTTGAGGTGCCCCATTTGCTGCCCTTTTGCTTCCCCCAAGGCCAGGGTCCTACTTTCATTTCTTTCTGTGTCCCCTTTGATTTACTCCAGAGCCCAGGAAGGTCCCAAGCTGGTCTGCATATTATTTGCATGTGATTTGGGACCTGCTGCTGTGTTCTGCCACTGGACTGTAGTTTATGTCTGCCAAGTGTAGATGTTTTGCTGCGGAAGAGTCTGCCTTTTTGCTGGCTTATCCCTTTAGCCTATTTGGATTAAGTTGGGCTTAAAACAGTACAGGGAGGGGAAGGAACATAGGCTCAGCAGGTTTTGAATCCCCACTCCACTGCTTACTGGTCGCTCAACCTTTCCAAGCCTCAGTTCTCTCATCTGTAAAATGGAGGTGTAATTCTCTATGTTATTTTAGGAATTATAGGCGATAATACATGTAAAACCACTAACTACATCCTAGCACATAGGTGCTCTGAAAATGTTAGTTCCATCTTTGCTTCTGTCTCTCCAGCCTCCTCAAGATGCAGAAAGTCACAGAGGACTTGGTTTGGAGAGCTTGACTATCTTGTGGCCTGACCACATCAGAAATAGACATATACTGAGCACGTGCCTACTCTGGGCCAGCAACAAGCCTTTGAAGTAGGAATCAGAATCCTCATTTGACCCATGAGGAATTTCACACTCAGAAAAGTAATGAAATTGCCCAAGATCACAAAGCTTCAGAAGGTGCTAAAATTGTCTTCTGCTATTTCTTCTCCACTCCCAGGAAGCCATTGCTGTCTTTCCTTTCTTCCTTCTGAGAATGGGTCGGGGGTAGCGATACTGATGCTCATGATCCCTGTGGGGGCAGTCCACTCTGCCCAGAACCTCCCCAGGCAGATATTTCAGATGTTTGCCTCTGGTATCAGGAATCTTCCCTTACAGCCTCCTTTGGCCAAGCACCCAGAAAAAGAAGCTTCCCAGCCCCAACATCTTACCCAACTCCATCCCCGGGAGAGAGTCAAGGCTCTGGGCACTGCCCTGGCTTTGAGGATAACCCTGAGTCCTGGCTCTGTTCCACCCCCCAGGCCTTGAGCTCTGGAAGTTGACTGCCCCCCTACCCCCATAGGTATTCTACTGGACTCACCTGTCCTACCTCCTCGTGTGGCTTCTGCTCATCTTTCATGGGCCCAACTTCTGGAAGTGGCTGCTGGTGCCTGGAATCTTGTTTTTCCTGGAGAAGGCCATCGGACTGGCAGTGTCCCGCATGGCAGCCGTGTGCATCATGGAAGTCAACCTCCTCCCCTCCAAGGTACAAAGGTGGGGGATGGGGAGGTGTTTTTCCAACTCACCCCAAGGGACAGTTTGTGGGGTAGAGCAGCTGGGTACCCTGTCAGACCCCCAAGGAAATCGAGAATAGTGTAGCTGCAGCCCCATTGCTATGGAGGAGAGAAGCAAAATGCAAGACCCAGTCCAGCCCTCCAGGAGGGAAGCTTTAGGAAGATGAATGGCAGGGCAGGCAATAAACCTCTAAAATCCGATTTTGGGGAGAACAGTCTCCTTCAGCTCAGTAAGCATTTATTAGTGCCTACAGGGTGCCAGGCCCTGAACTAGGTTACAGAGAAATAGAGAAGGTTCTGCACTGTCCTGCTTTCTAGGGGAGCCAGCCCTTTCATTACAGTGCAGGGCTGTGTTGCTGGAGGTATTAAACCCTTTGTCTTTGGGAGGTCAGAAAAAGCTTCAGAATAAGGGAGAAGATGCCATATCAGGGTTTTGAGGGATGAATAAGAGTTTGTTGGATAGAGAAGACAAGGAAGGGTATTGCTGGCAGGAGGAACAGCACAGTAAAGACACAGAATTGTGAAAGGGTATACTGTGCTTGGGGGACCACAGGTAATTTGGCATAGCTGGAGCCAAGTTGCCAGGAAGAAGCCAGAGAGGTGAGGAAGGCCTGATTATGAAGGGCCTCCTGAGCTGGGAGACCAACCCCGCAGGCCATGGGGAACCCCTGAGCACGCTGGGAGGAGATGGTGGTATTAAGCTGTGACCATTAATATTCTAGTTAGATTTCTTTAGTTGCTCTGTGGAAGGTAGCTTGGAGGGGGCTTGTGGGGAGGTTCTTGCAAATACAAAGATGAGAGTTCATGAGGGCCTTGACACTGAGGCAGTGGCCATGGGATGGAGGCAGGTGCACATCACAGAAAGACTCAAGAAGCAACTGGTTATGTTTTGCGGCAACAGAGAGGATGGAGTCTAGGACGTCTCCCAGGTGTCTGAGAAAAGGAAGGCAGTTCTAGGCGGGCTCAGCTCTGGACACACTGCGTTAGAGGACCTGGGAGGCTGAAGAATGAGGCTGTGCTCTGTGTCTAGGCTCTGGCATCCAACAGCCTCAGCTGCATTCAGATCCCACGGTTTCTTACCCAGTGGCCTTGGGAAGTTATTTAACCTCTGAGCCTCCTCTTCTTGTCCCTAAAGTAGAGAGAAAATAATATCCACGTCATACAATTGCTGTGAGGCCTAGAGATAACACAGTGCTCCAAAGCAATTGTCTGGAAGGATGTTGTTATCCAAGGAGAGATGCCCATTGATGGTTAGAATGCTAGCCACACTCTGGCTGAAGTTCCAAGAAAGGGCTGGAGTAGCCAGGGAGGCATCACAGGGATACGTCACAGAGGGTCCACTAAAAAGCAGTGCTTACACCCTGAGAAGCAGGGTAAAACCAGGGGCCCCAATTCAGACACAGCCTGGCTGCCCCCTCTAGGATTGTTGCCCACTTCCAGATTGGCAGGTTGGCTGCTGAGGTGGGCCGCCACTCAGAAGCACAGAAGAGTGTCGTGTCTCGGGGCATGCCTGTTTTATGGAGGAGGAGGGCAGCCCAGCTTCTGCCCTCATGTCCTGTAGCCCCTGGTGGCTTTGGGCCTGCAGGAATGATGCAGATCTCCTTCCTCTTTCCCAGGTCACTCATCTCCTCATCAAGCGGCCCCCTTTTTTTCACTATAGACCTGGTGACTACTTGTATCTGAACATCCCCACCATTGCTCGCTATGAGTGGCACCCCTTCACCATCAGCAGTGCTCCTGAGCAGAAAGGTAATGGCCACCTCCTCCAGTCACTCTGCACATATTCACTGAGTTCCTGCTGTGGGCCAAGTACAGGCTGGAAACTCGGAACACAGCACTGAACAAGGCCAGAAACACAAAGTCAGCCTCAAAAAGCTCTCTTTGAAGTGGGAGCAGGCATGCAGACACCGATTGGCATGGCAAGGGCTGTACCAGCTGCACTGAAGTCTTACAGGGAGGGCCTGGCTTGGTGGAGAGAAGCCTTTGCAGACACAGGGGCATTCAGCTGGACTTTGAATGGTTAGTAGGAGTTTACCAGATAGGGAAGGAGATGGGGAGGAGGCAGAGGGAAAAGCAGAAGTAAAAACATGAGGACCTGGAAACTCAGAAGAGTCTCCTGTAACTAGAGCTATGGGGGGTGGCGGGGGGTAGGCAGGTGGAGTAGCAAGGAAAGAAGGGAGGGACATACAGAGAGAGAAAAAGGGCATGAAAGGCAGGTGATGTGGCTGGCAAAGCCAGTTAGAGCTAGGATGGGACTAAGGAGGACTTCAGAAGCAAAGTTGGAATCCAGATGGATGGAGCAGCCAACTGGGAGCCAGGAATGGTTCTTAAGCAGAGGAGTAGCCAGCTCAGGAGAGGATATAGGCATTTTTAAGAGGGCTGCGATGGGAGACCAGGCTTCCCTACTCCCGCCTGGACTTGGGCCTTATAGAGCCCCAAGGCAGCAGAATCCCTCACACCCTTCTCCAGCCCTGAACTATTCCCACTGCTTTTTGGGTTCCCAGCACACACAGAACAGTTCAGCTGATGCTTTGCTTAGCTGTCCTCTGACTCTCACCCGTGCACGTGCCTTCCTTCTGGTCCCAGGCTGTTTTTAGAGCTGCTGCCTGGACCTCTGCCCTTCTGGCCAGGCCAATGATTGGCCTTCCCACCACGAGAGGTGCCTCCAAGTATGACAAGTGTGGCTTGCACTGACATTTCCAACAGGGAAGGCCTTCAGTGACCTATTACAGTAAGACCCTTGCTTGGCTTCATGAGGGTATCCAGCCCTGGGTGCTGGGGGTTCTCTGACTCATCCTGGTTACAAGCTTTAGTGTCACTCAGGATGCCTCCCAGACCCAGCCCAGCAGGACCCCTGGCCCAGATCCCTCAGCTCACGATGTAGACCCAAGGCCAGGGTTTCCCCATGTGGGGCTGCATACCCCCTACCTTGGAATCACCTGAATTGTGCCCTCGATGTACCACGGAACAAAGTTAGAGGTTGGAGAGGGTGAAGCTATTTTCTCCCTATTTTTTTCCTTTTCTTTTCTACTTTGTAAAGAACGTCTATGCTGTCAGAGAACTCAGACAATATCAAAATATGTACAGAAGAAAATGAGAATCCTTCAAATAATTTTATCCAAGGAAAACCATTGCCAATTATTTGGTGAATAGGCTTCCAGCTCTCTCTATCTATCTATCTACATGGCTAATCAGATGGAGAGATTTTGTATACATGGGCTCACACTACAGGCAGTGTTTCATAGCAGCACACTTTTTCTTAGTGAACAGTATGTCATGGAGATCTTTGCATATCAGTGAATATACAGCTTTTCCTTTTTGTGGCTGCATGGTATTCCAGTGTGTGGATACTAATATGGTTATTGACTATTATTAATATTATATGGGCGTGTCATGTATTTCACCAATTCTTTTTCTCCCCTAACTTTCCAAACTTGTTATATTTCACCAGTTCTTTTTTTTTTTAGAGTCTCATTCTGTCACCCAAGCTGGAGTGCAGTGGTGTGATCTTGGCTCACTGCAGCCTCCGCCTCCCGGGTTCTTCTGCTTTAGCCTCCTGAGTAGCTGGGATTACAGGCACACGCCACCATGCATGGCTAATTTTTTCATATTTTTGTATTTTTAGTAGAGTCTGGATTTCACCACGTTGGCCAGGCTGGTCTTGAACTCCTGACCTCAGGTGATCCACCCGCCTTTCCCAAAGTGCTGGGATTACAGGCATAAGCCACTGTGCCCCACCTTCACCAGTTCTTGAAGGGATTTCTTCTGGGTCTCAGTTTGGAATCTGCCTGTCCTTGGACCCTGGGAGAGTCTCCTGCCCTGAGCTGAGAGGGTTCATGTGGGGGCTGATAATATACCAACTTTGTTTACAGAGCTTGTTTACTGGAGTCAGGAGTGGGACTCAGTTTAGCAGCTGTGGCTGAATGAATTCAACCACCATTCTTGGAGACCTCCTAGGTCTGAGTCATTGCTTGAGGCACTTCAAGCGACTTGGGATGCTGATGCCTTAATGAAGGAGGAAACCTCAGAGAGGTGGATGGAGCTAGGATCCTAGAACTTGAGCTCCAGTCCTGACTTTTCAATCCACTCCTCATAAACTATGAAGCACCTCTCTAAGCCTCTGTAAAATGCAGAGTAACACCAGGTCATGAATTCCTTCATCAACTTGAATGGGACATCTTTATTTTTACTAACCTCTAACTGAAATTTATCATTTTCTTCAATGATAAATGTGAGCAACAAACCCCAGGAGCATTAATGATACCTCTGACTTTTTCACGGTAAAAACCATGGATGCCTTTCTGTATGTTACAGTTGTGGCCAATGCTTCAAGAGTATTTATGCTCACTACTACTTCTGATTCCCAGGGCTTGTTTGGTCCTGCTACAGCTCATTAATTCATGTATTAACAAAGAAGCACATGGATTCCTAAGTCACAAATTTTTTTTTAACATTTTGATAACTAATTATAACTGGATTCATATGTAATTTCTCTGTATATTACTTTATGTCAAGCTTGTCCAACCTGTGGTCCTTGGGCCGCATGGGGCCCAGGACGGCTTTGAATGTGGCCCAACGCAAATTCATAAACTTTCTTAAAACATGATGAGATTTTTTTGTTTGTGTGATTTTTTTTTTCTTTTTAGTTCATCAGCTATTGTTAGTGTTAGTGTATTTTATGTGTGGCCCAAGACAATTCTTGTTCTCCCAATGTGACCCAGGGAAGCCAAAAGATTGGCCATCCCTGCTTCGTGTATTTAGACCCTTATTCTGAGAAGGAGACTATCCACTGCCTTCACAGGACTGCTAAAAGAATCCCTGGTTTAAAAAAAAAAAAAAAAGGAAAAGGGCAAGAGTTCAAAGCAGGAGATCTCTTGCATCCTCCTCACTCTGATGTTGTGGATTCTATTTGGTACCACTCAGCAGAAGAGTCACGTCACCTCACACCACATTTCCATCAGTCATTCATTCAACAGAGGACCTTAGTAAGCACCTGCTACATCCCAGGCATGGGTATCATGAAAGCAGTTGGTACCACCATGGACTGAGCGCCTACTGTGTGCACAACCATTGAATAGCAGGAGGGCCTGTTTTGGTGAGTCTTTGGCCTGATGAAGGTGGCAGAGTCCCTGCCTTTAGAAAATTCCTAGTGAGCTGCTCTGATCCTTTCTTTGGTACAGGAGTCTGTACCCTTATTAAGCTCAGGTTGACTTCATCAAGAAAGATCTCAAGGTCTGCCCCACAGAGATCAGCTCTCCAAGTCCTGTGGCTATGGCTGCTAGTCTGGTCCTGAGGAAGGACATTCAAACCAGGACTTGGAGGGCTGAGGCCCAGCAGCAATCCCTCCAGTGGGGTGAGGCTTGCTCCCTGGTGCCGGTCACTATGGACCTCCTTTCCCCTCCCACTCTTCTCTTTCTCAGACACTATCTGGCTGCACATTCGGTCCCAAGGCCAGTGGACAAACAGGCTGTATGAGTCCTTCAAGGCATCAGACCCACTGGGCCGTGGTTCTAAGAGGCTGTCGAGGAGTGTGACAATGAGAAAGAGTCAAAGGTCGTCCAAGGTAGGTGGCTACTGGAGGGAAGGGGTCCACTCTGCTGGCAAGTCCACAGAGACCAAGTTGCCTCCTTCTTCTCAGTGAGCATCAATTATTGAGCAACTGCTGTGTACACAGATGGCAGCACAAGGGGGTTAGGCAACTGCTAACTCTGTGGTCCAAGAACCTTCTCGAAGTCTGACCACTCCAGATCCTTCCCAGTCTGATGTCCCCCATTAGAAGGGGGAGAGAGCAACAGAAAGAGAGTGGAAATTGAAATCAGAAAAACCCATCTCCAGGTCTCTGCTCTAATACTTTCTAACTGTGTGGGCTTGGGCATGTCTTTTGGTTTGTTCATCTATAAAATAGAAGTCGTTTCCTCTGTTACTTACCTTTCTCCTGTGACTATTTTAAAAACCAACTGAATGAATGCACATAAAGTATTGCTTGAAATAGGCAGCCTGGTCCAGGTGGGCCCCTCATCATCATCATCACCATCAGCAATGTTATTCTCTTTTGAGCCTTGATGAAACCTATAAAGCTGATGAGTTGCTGGTGCCATCAAGGCTTTGGAGGAACAGAGAGAGACAGAGCAACTGCTAAAGAAATAAGAATAGACGCTGAGGCCGAGGGTGGCTGAACTCAAACTAAGTAGACTGTGCCTCCTGACTGGGAGACAGGTTAACATATGAAAACCCTGCCATAGGAGACGTTCCCAGGCCTGGCCCAACCCTACCTTGCCATTGGGGAATTTAAAGTCCAGAGTTGAAATCCAGGTGAGATCCTGCTTGGCCAGACCAGAGGACCTTTCCAGGACCACACCAGGAGCAAAGGTCTGGGATATGCAGGGATAGGTAGGAGAAGCAGAACGTTCTCGGCTGTTAATCAGGGAAACTTCCTGAAGGAGGAAGCTGACTTTCAAAATCAGATGAGTCATGGCACACTGTGGATCAATGGGCTAGATACACTAAAAGCTGTTTTCTTGGGACCTCAGTCACCTCTGCCACTATAAATTGGCGCAATCTTTCTGGCAGGCAGCCTGGCCATATGTGTCAGCATTTTAAATATGTATACCTACACACCCAGCAACTCCATTTTAGAGATGTATTCTTAAAAGCTAATTGGGGGCCAGGCGCGGTGGCTCACGCCTGTAATCCCAGCACTTTGGGAGGCCGAGGCTGGCGGATCATGAGGTCAGGAGATTGAGACCATCCTGGCCAACATGGTGAAACCACGTCTCTGCTAAAAACACAAAAATTAGCCAGGCGTGGTGGTGCGTGCCTGTAGTCCCAGCTACTCGGGAGGCTGGGGCAGGAGAATCTCTTGAACCCAGGAGGCAGAGGTTGCAGTGAGTCGAGATTACACCACTGTACTCCAGCCTGGGCAACAGAATGAGGCTCCAGCTAAAAAAAAAAAAAAAAGCTAATTGGACAGGTGCACACAAAATATAGTAATTTCCTTGTTCATTTAGCAAATATTTATGAAGCACAGCATCTGCTGTTTTCCAGGTTCTGTTCTAGATGCTGGAGATCTATCAGTAAGCAACATAGGCATAGTCACTGCTTACCTTCTGGTGGGGAGACAGACAATGAACAAATAAATATATGCATAACATGTCAGGTGATAATAAATGCTATAAAGATAAAGAAGTCAGTGTCAAGAGGTAGGGATGGGAAAAGTGCTATTTCAGAGAGGGTGATTGTTCTCAATAATGAGAAAATGAGACTAATCAAAATGCCGAACAATAGGAAAATACCTAAATAAATTGCTGATCACCTTTACAATAGAATATTAAGTCTCCTAAAAAAATGATTTGGTCAATTTAAATGTATTTACCTGGAAAACCAGTCAAGATGTAGTAAGTGGAAAAAGCAGGTTACTAAAAAGTATGCTCCATTTATGTAAAAGTGTTGTGTATGTCTGTGTTAGAAAAAAATCTGTAAGGGCATAGAGAAAATGTTGAGTAGTTATGTGCTCTGATACTTTTTTCACTATTGTTTAATAGTTTCTATATCTGCATTTTTAAAGCTAACATTATCGATTTGTGATTTAAATAATAAAGAAATTTCTGTTTTGAAACAAAGCAGAGTGTACAGCCCCCACTCATCCAGTCCTGCATCTCAGCACAGGGAGTTGTGGCATCCAAGGACGTCACTGGAGCTGACGTCCTATAGGCCCAAGGGAGATCCCTGGCCGCAGGACGAAGACCTGGTGTACACGAAGACAAAGGAGGAGACTCACACACAGTGGGAAGCTTCTTCTGAAGACAGTGGCCTAGTAAGGCTGAGGAAGGTGGGACTAGAGACAGGAGGGCCAGCTGGCTTATCTTCCCAGGGATCGTGGGTCCTTGGAACATGCCTTAAGGGCAAGCCATGTTCAGGAAGGATGACACATCACCTGGATGTCTCTGAAGCCAATCATCTGCCTGCTACCTTCCTAACTTTTGCGTAAGAACTGCCCCAGTAATACTTTCTACTTAGTATTTCTCTTACATCCCAACATTACTTTAAACTTAATTGTATTTCAAAACAAGTCATAAGATTATTATCTCTAATGGAAAACTAGTATCGCATGCTGCACAGGATAGCTCTGAAAGTAAAAACAATGAGAATCAATGTTATTAAATTCTTGCTAGATGGCCTGTCTGCTAAGGCTCCATGCCAGAGGTGGTGCTCCACACTCTTACTCCTTCCTTCCCTCCCTTCCTCCCTTCCTCCCTCCCTCCCTCTCCCTTCTTTCTTTCTTTCTTTCTTTCTTTCCTTTCTTTCTTTTCTTTCTTTCTTTCTTTTTTTCTCTCTCTCTCTCCTTCCTTCCTTCTCTCTCTCCCCCTCCCTCCCTCCCTCTCTCTTTCTTTCTTTCACTCTTTCTTTCTTTTCTTTCTTTCCTTTCTCACTTTGTAAAAAGGAAGGAAAAAAGAGAAGAGATTAGTAAGTGTTAGAGAGGTTAAAAGATGCATTAGCCAGAATGGAAGGCTTTCTCGTTGCCATCAGAAGGACTAAAGAAAATTAAAAGGAGAAGAGCTGTCTCACAGCATAACTCTCAAACCACCGCCAGGAGTTCATGCCCCACACCAGGGGGAGCAGCCTTCAGTCATCTCCCGACAAAGAAGCAACACAGCGTGACGTCACAATCCTGGACAGGCAGCAGGAGATCCAGGCTCTACCCGAGCTCTGTGGGAATGTGGGCACGTCCTTCCCATGCTTTCAGCCTGGATGATTGCGAAGGTCACTCCTAACTCTGCCTCCTGCACCAGAGCGGGAAATAGCACAGGCTCCTTCAGGCCTGTTCTGGGGTCTGCTTCCTTCACCTTCCAGAAGGAAAGGCATTGACTCGGACAGGGCTGTCTGACTGTGTACCACGCTCTAAGTCCTGAGGAAGACAGAGGAGGCCTGCTCTCTTCCCTGAGGAGCACACTGTCTGAACCCCAGAGCAAAGCCCTAGGGCCTGGGGAGCTGTGAGCCAGGGGAGGCCCTGGCTTCTCTGCTTGGAGAAGGTGGGAAGAGCTTTGAAGAGGAATAGCAACTTCAAATAAGCTGGATAATGAAGGATACAGTGTACACTGACAGAATTTGACAGCTGGGGAAGAGGAAAGGGTGTTTCAGGCAGAGGGAAAAGAATATTTCAGGCTAGTAGGGGAGTGCTCTCCAGTCACACCCTGAAACTGACTTGTGCTGGACCATAGGAGCCACTGTTAAATTTTCAGGAATTTCATGAGCTGGTTATTAAACATAGTTGTTATGGTGGGAGCCACGGTGGGCAGGATTTACACCACAGAAATGGGCAGAAGCTAACAATCAAGACTGTTATCCCTTCGCCAGAAGTTAGTTTACCAGCACATCCCTGATGTTCTCTTTCAAAAGAGCTTCGTGTTCCCTGAATGGTTTGGGCAGAAAAAGCAATTCCCTTTTTATAAAGTTGCTCAGATTGGCAAGGGCAAGAAACTTCTAAGAAATCCCTAACACTGTCCATTCCAAGACCCATAACTCTCTGCTCTACTCCCTGCAGGGCTCTGAGATACTTTTGGAGAAACACAAATTCTGTACCATCAAGGTGAGAGGCTGCAGGGGTGGACGTGAGCAATAATGCCTGCCCCAACCAAAGGAAATGAAGTCTTTGCCTTTAAGGAGGGGCTGTTGTGGTTGTGGGTACTCAAGCTCCTCAAATCCCCATGGGCTGACATCCAGGTATCCGGGTCATGTAACCACATCCCTTCCCCTGCTCTTTATATCCAAGGGTGCTCAGCCTCACCCTCAGCCTGTCTCTTCACCAGGAGCAGGGATGGGTGTACAGTGTATAGGCCTACGTGCTCTCCGTCCCTGTCTCCTGGGCACCCACGGCACACACCCCAGGGATGCGAATTGGGTCCTTGTTTTCACTAGCTCTGCATTCTAACACCTAGAGCTCTCCCCAGACTGGTGCTGAGAGCACAGGATGTGGAAAGAGCACTGGAGTGGGAGCTCTCACTTAGACCTGGCTTCCAGCCCAGGAGATGTCTTTCTATATATAAAGGGGGTTCTGAAGCCCTGGGGACATCCCCTGGTAGCAGGGGAGACCAGCGTCACCCCCCATCTCTCTTCTCTGATGCCCTCTTGTGCACAGTGCTACATCGATGGGCCTTATGGGACCCCCACCCGCAGGATCTTTGCCTCTGAGCATGCCGTGCTCATCGGGGCAGGCATCGGCATCACCCCCTTTGCTTCCATTCTGCAGAGTATCATGTACAGGTGGGTGAACAGTGTGCTCCTGCCTGCATCCTGGGTCAGAGCCCCAAGGTGCCCTCCCTGCTCCTCCTCCCTTTATTCCTTCTCCTTCCTCTCCTTTCACCTGTCTCTCTCTGCTCTTCTCTCTCTTTCCTCTCCTGCTCTGCCCCCCTCTCCTTTTTGTGTCTCATCCCTCCCCTTCCTCATAGAGTGGGCTCTGCCACCCCATCCTTGCTCCCTGTCCCCTGAACTGTTCTCTGGGGTCCTGAAAAGTCTCACCCCAAATTTACAACCCCTTCCTCCTGCCTCCCCTCAGGCACCAGAAAAGAAAGCATACTTGCCCCAGCTGCCAGCACTCCTGGATCGAAGGTGTCCAAGACAACATGAAGCTCCATAAGGTGAGTACCACCTCCTGCAGGCAGGCCTCCAGACCTTCTCCCCTGGACAACTCCTAAAATAGGAGCCCATCCTCCTGTGCAAAGGTGGGAGCGGATAGGTGATCCCTAATGGGATCTTTCTTTCCCCACAATACCGTGAATTCTCTTAAATGAGTTATCCCGGTGCCTCCTGAATGTCTGAGCTCCGCCCCTTCTTCAACATTCCCATCACTTCTGAGAGATGTTCTTAACATTTCATTAAATGTTGCAAAGCTTGACAGCTAGGCAGTCTGGATTCAGTTACAGCCATGATGCTACCTATCCATGACCCTATGGTGGTTTTAAGAATGAAAACATACTGGCTGGGCATGGTGGCTCATGCCTGTAATCCTAGCACTTTGGGAGGCCAAGGCAGGCAGATCACTTGAGCCCAAGAGCTCAAGACCAGCCTGGGCAACATGGTGAAACCCCATCTCTAACAAAAATACAAAAATTAGTTGGGTGTGGTGGTGAGCACCTATGGTCCCAGCTACTTGGGAGACTGAGGTGGGAGGATCACTTGAGCCCAGGAGGCAGAGGTTGCAGTGAGCTGAGACCACACCACTGCACTCCAGCCTGAGTGACAGAGTGAGACTCTGTCTCAAAAAAGAAATAATAAAAATAATAATAATAATTAAAATAATATAATCAAATAATAATGGAAACATGTTTGCCTTTTGAAAATTCATCATCCTGTATAGGCCACTTGGAAGAGTTTCTTAAAAAGTAATTTATGTTTTTCTGGCTATCCTAAGCTAGTATTTCAACACACTGTTTGTTGTAAACAATAGAAGATATTAGAGAAAATCCCCGCCTTGGGGTCAGAAACCTGGTTCTGGTCCCATGCTGCTCTGTGATCTGGGCATGGCTGCTCATCTCTATGAGCCTTGATTTTTCCCTCCCTTAAATGGGTATCTGAATGTTCCCTGCTTACTTCAGGGTGGTCATATGGGTCCCAGGGATTACAGATGTGAGCCTCCTGCAAATCAGGGAGACCCAGCCTCTGAGCTGAAGGTCCTCTCTCCGTAGGTGGACTTTATCTGGATCAACAGAGACCAGCGGTCTTTCGAGTGGTTTGTGAGCCTGCTGACTAAACTGGAGATGGACCAGGCCAAGGAGGCTCAATATGGTAAGAGAGGGACAGGGCCTGAGGGCAGTAGGAGTAGGGCAGGGGCCTTCAGCTTCTTTAAAAAAATAATTTATTGATATGAAACTCACGTAACCTAAAATGAACCATTTAACCATTAAAGTGAACCCAGAGTCTTTTTTTTTTTTTTTTTTTGAGACAAGGTCTCACTCTGTCGCCCAAGCTGAAGTGCAGTAGCACGATTATGGCTCACTGCAGCCTCCACCTCCCAGGTTCAAGCAATCCTCCACCTTGGCCTCCAGAGCAGCTGGAACCACAGGTGCAGGCCACCACTTCCGCTAATTTTTTTTTTTTTCTCGTAGAGATGAAATCTCCTTATATTGCCCAGGCTAATTCAGAGTCTTTTTAAGAGGTGTTTATTCCATTTCTGGAGAAGTAGGATGGGGGGAGATTCTATGAAAATGTAACATTTTGTAAAGTTGAAAAATAGAAGGGGGAAAAAAAAGCCCTCATAATCTCATCCAGCTATCCACGCTATCCAGATGACATCAGGCATTTTAAAGGATTCCCTTCCAATTTTTGTTTTCTTATTCATATTTTATAAAAATATATTTCTTTATTTTTGTAATTTATCTTTTTCATGACATATCTTTTAATTCAGAATAGGCACATGTTGAAAATTTAAATTCCTAGGCCTCACCCCAGATCTTCCAAATCAGATAGATTCTCTGAGAGTCAGGCTCAGGGATGTACATTTTAACATGCTCCTCAAACGATTCTTATTCACACTGATTTGTGTTTGGCTTTTGAAGTATAATTTACATACAATAAAATTTACCAATTTAAGTGTACAATAAATACAATGACATTTTGACAAATGCATACAGTAGTGTAACCACCACTGCAATCAAAATATGGAGCATTTCTTTCCATTCCTCCTGAAAATTTCCTCTTCCTGTTTTGCAGTCAACACCCTCCCCTGACTTGTAACCCCTGGCAACCACTGGTCTGCTTTCTATCACTACAATTTTGCCTTTTACAGAATTTTACATAAATGGAATCATATAATACGTAGTCTGTTCCGTCTGACGTCTTTCACTTAGCATAATACCTTCAAGATTTATCCGTGTTGTTGCATATATCAGTAAGTCCATTCATTCCTTTTCATTGCTGAGTAGTATTCCATTTTATGGGTGTACCACCATTTGTCCAATTATCTTTTAAAAAGAAATTTAAAAATCAGAAAAGCAAATTTTTTATTTTTATACATATATTTACCATTTCTGGGGTCTTTTCACTTTTTGTGCCTGGATTGAGATTTCCATCTGGGAAAGTTTTCCTTCTGCTTGAAGAACTGATGGTTCTTTGTAATGCAGGTCTGCTGGTGAGAAACTCTTTTGGCTTTTCACTGCAAACACCTTAGCTCTGTCACCCAGGTGCAATCTCGGCTCACTGCAACCTCCGCCTCCCAGGTTCAAGCAATTCTTCTGCCTCAGTCTCCCAAGTAGCTGGGATTACAAGCGCCCACCTCCACGCCAGGCTAATTTTGTGTTTTTAGTAGAGAGGGGTTTTACCATGTTGGCCAGGCTGGTCTCAAACTCCTGACCTCAAGTGATCCACCTGCTTCAGCCTCCCAAAGTGCTGGAATTACAGGCGTGAGCCACCAGCCTGGACTTTGTGTTATTTCTTTAAATAGTACTGCACTTCGTTCTGGTGCACAGTTAAATTATGTAAGACTGTGGATCTTCTTAAGGCTCACTTTTAACTTTTATTGGGGTGAGTCTAGAGCAGCCTTTAGTGCGGGATTAATTTAACCCCAGTACTAAGGTGATACACTTCTGAGGACTCCACCTAATGCGCTATATACGGCAAAGCCTCTTCGCTTTTAGTGAGAACACCAACTATTCCCAGCTGTTTAAGCTCGAGGTATCGTTCATCCTAGTTTTTCTGGTCATTTTCTTTCACACATTCAAATTAATGCTCAGCCAGAGACTTAGGAGAAACTATGCAGATTTTCAGAGCAAGTGAGTAGCCTCCTCCCTGCCTCCCCTCCTCCCTGCATCTCTCCTTCTCTCCTTCCCACCTTCCTTCTCTTCCTTTCTGCAGTTCACTTTTCCAGTCTTGTGCTTAACATTCTGGCTGTCCTGGCCTCTGTGAATGCCAGTTTCTGTCTTCTCTCCTCTCCTCAGGAGACTGCATCAGGCAATAAGCGGGGCTGTTGTAGGGCTTACTTCATCTGTTTCTCTTCTCTCAGCAATGATAGTCCCGTGCCACCTGCTGATCAATATCTGGAAACCATTGTTTCATGTGTTTTGTCCATTTTTCTGGTTGTTTCAGGTGGAAGGGTAAATGTGGTTCATTTTACGGCAATGTAAATTTTTCTTTTTTTTTGAGACAGCGTGTGGCTCCGTCACCCAGGCTGGAGTGCAGTGGCGCTCACTGCCACCTCTGCCTCCCGGGCTCAAGCGATCCTCCCATCTCAGCCTGCTAAGTAACTGAGACTACAAGTGTGTGCCACCATGCCCAGCTAATCTCATTTTTTGTAGATGAGATTTCTCCAGGTTACTCAGGCTGGTCTTGAACTCCTGAGCTCAAGTGATCTACCAGCTTTGGCCTCCCAAAGTGCTGGGATTACAGGCATGCACCACTGCACCTGGCCTGCAACATACATTTTTGATGTACACAAGCTGTGAGTAGAGACAAACATGGATACAGATATATATTTATTGGGGGTGAGTGCTCAACCTTTTTTCTGATGAAATGAGAATAAAAAGTTTAGAGAGTGATCTAAGATAAAGATTAGACACCCTTTTTCCTTCCATTCCTGTTTTTTTTTAAAAAAAAAAAGATTAAATACCTTAACATACATGAAGTCATTAACTGTTTGGTCCCTTCTTTTATACTTTTATCAAAAATGAATGTTTGGCCTGGTGGCTCACGCCTGTAATCTCAGTGCTTTGGGAGGCCAAGGTAGGAATATTGCTTGAGGTCAAGTTTGAGACCAGCCTGGGCAACATAGACACATGCTGTCTCTACAAAAAATGTTTTTTAAAAAACTAGCTAGGCATGGTGGCATGCACCTGTAGCCCTAGCTAATTGGGAGGCTGAGGTGGGAGGATCACTTGAGGCCAAGAGTTTGAGGCTGCAGCGAGCCATGATAGCCCTACTGCACTCCAGCTTGGGCAACAGAGTAAGACCCTGTCTCAAAAAAAAAAAAAAAAAAATAGAAGGTTTGAATGTCCTCCCCTCAACCTCTCCAACCTCTCCCTCCTCACTGCCTAAGTGTTTGCTGTGTTCTACATTTTTTACTAAGCATTTACTCTCATCATTGTTAAGTATGATAAAATATTTCTCTGGATCATATCATAGTCTTCATGGGACATCTTTGTGGAATACTGAGGGTTTACACTATATTTAAATGTTAATCTGTTAAAGTCATTGTTTTGTTTTCCTTATAATTTATACAAGGAGAAATATCTTTAGATATGTTTCTAACTTTTTAAGAGAATTGGCATAGTGTTTTAGACTTGTTGAGTTCATTAGAACTAGATCGTATTTGACTATTTAATTATCACAAGGTTGTCATGAGTGAATTCAAATTCCTATGATAAACACAGTTTATACATTCAAGGAATCAAACACAGTTTTCTACAAGAAACTATCCAAACAGATCTAGTTTACTATAACAAACATTCAGAGCCTTAAAGTTCAAGTCAACAGTCTTTGGAAGATAACTCTTCAAGCTTAGACTAGTTCAGTAAAGCTCCTTGCCCTTTCTTGTAAATAACAATTACAGCAAATATTTATATAACATTGACTTCATTTTTCTAAATGCTTTTACGTATATTAATTCATTAGAAACTCAATTTTATGATGACAAGCTAAAGGAAAAGTTTAAATTTAATTTAAATTTTCTAGTTACTGGCACATAAATATTTGCTGTTTGCTTCTTCCTAATCTGTGTAAACAAAGGGTAACAGCTAACCCAGTGCTTTGCATTCTCAAAGCCACTCGAGTCAACAACTCTATCACATCAAATTTCTTTCAGGGTTTCTCATTAACTGCAGCTGAAACTTGTGGCTTCTGATTTCAACTCTAATTATACGTCAAGGTTTGCATTAAATAATTTTTGGTTTATAATTTTTCATTTCTATAGCTTAAGCGTCAATTATTCTGTCTAAGTTTGTATCTTTACTCTACCCTTAATAGGTATAGGACCTTGGGCATATTATTTAACTAGTTTGCCTTGAAAGCAGTTATCTGAAAAATCTGGATGCTACTAGTACCCACCTCATAGGATTGTCATGGGAATTAGATGAGATGTCATCTGCAGAACACATAGAACAGTGACTGGAGCTTAATAAACTGCTTGATAAATTTAGTGGTGGTGGTGGTGGTAATAGTAACTGCTTAATACATTTATTTGTAGTAGAAGTGCTAGTAGTAATAAGTGTTTAATAAAAGTAGTAGTAGTATTTAATGGCTATATAATGAGTGGTATAGTTAGTGGTTATACCGTAAATTATTTAACCAAGCTTCTACTACTGTACATTTTGTTTATTCCTCATTCTCCATAATCATAAAAATGCCAAAATTAATATATTTGTGCACATAGTTTTTTTCCTTGCTTTGGATGATTTTCTTAGGAAAGTGTCCCAGAAATGAGATGGCTATCTCAAACACAGCTGGATGGAGAGAGTGAGAACCATGCCAGGTCATCCTCCACAGCCCCTTTATCTTCTCCCTCCCACCATGGTGTCTCCCCTTCTCTCCTCTTACCCCTCTCTGGGGTATGGTGACTCTGAGGGAGGGTAAGAAGCAGGGGGTCCCCCAGGTGGGCATCTCATAATACATCTCCCTCCCTCCCACACCATCCAGCATGACTAGGGGTTAAGTGACATGTGACATGAAATGTGCTAGCCCTCCTAGGGCCATTTGCATTGTAACAGCAGCTGAGACCTTAGGCCAAATGAAAAATGAGCTGATGGTGACTTAGGAAACAATAGAGAGCAGGTTGGAATGGCAAAGCTCCTTTAGTCTGGGTGTAGGGGAAGAGAGGGAGAGGGGAAGGATGAGGTGATCATCAGTCAGCTCAGAAATGCTCCTTCCCACATCCTAGATCAGGCCCTGCCAACTCTGGCTTGAACCGACGCTCAAGCCTAAGGCAGCACTCACCAATCTTTTTCTCACCATGGCATACATAAAAATGATAACATTCATATGTCATGTCTGGTTATGGAACACAGAGGTGCCCACCTGGGAGCCCCTGAGTGCTGAAGCATCAGTATCCCAGCAGACCTATAACTTTGTGGCGCAGAACTGCGGGTGCTCTGGCCTTGTGGGCTCCTTCGTCCCAGTCTCCTTCTCCATCTCTTCAGCTCTCCGATGCCCCTCCCTAAAGTGCTGTTTCATTATGTCACACCCTACTCAGTTACTCTCAACCTTCCCCTGTCTCCTAGCTGGGCATTCAAGACCCTTCTCATTCTGGCCTCAATCTGTTTCTAGTCCCATTTCCTTTTGCTCCCATCCGAGGATGCGGCTCCAGCCGGGCACCACACCTTGCCCCGCAAACATCGCGTTTGTTCTAGCCTCTCACTCTGTACTCACACTAGTCCTTCTTAGCATGCCTTCCCTTCACCTCTGCCTTTACTCTCACCCCTTGTCCCAGACCTAACCCAGTCCCCATCCCTTCTGGGAAGCAGCTCTGTCTGCATCAGCCCTTCCCTGCGTATCAGTAGCCTTCACGCTATGAACCATTCACTCGACCCTTGACCCTTTAGTCCAAATTACCTTTTCATGTGTGTGTGGCTTGTGTCCCCAGCCAGGCTGAGGACAGACATGTGAGGCATGGAAGGGCATGAGCTTTGGAGCCCAGGGACTGCCATGCTCACTTCCCTGGGATGCATTTCTTCTTCTATAAATACAAAAAGTCTTGGCCAGGCATGGTGGCTCACACCTGTAATCCCAGCACTTTGGGAGGCTGAGGCGGGTGGATTGCTTGAGTTCAAGACCAGCCTCAGCAACATAGTGAAATCCTATCTCCACAAAAATACTAAATAAATAAATATAAAAGATCTAACTCTTGGAGTGGTTGTGAGGTTCACCTTAGTGCATATAAAGTAACCAATGTGTGCCATGTACATAGTAGGCCCAGCTCAAGCAATGGGCTGCCTTTCCTCTCCATGGCACTGGTTACACCACAAATCCTGGGCAAAAGACCTATGGGTCTCCTTCCAAGCCCCAGGGTAAGGTAGTGGTTGGCATCCTGCCCTGCGCCCATCATGGGTACTAGACCCTCAGTGCAGCCCTTGTCCCCTGCCCAACAGGCCGCTTCCTGGAGCTGCATATGTACATGACATCTGCACTGGGCAAGAATGACATGAAGGCCATTGGCCTGCAGATGGCCCTTGACCTCCTGGCCAACAAGGAGAAGAAAGACTCCATCACGGGGCTGCAGACGCGCACCCAGCCTGGGCGGCCTGACTGGAGCAAGGTAATGCCAACTGGAGCCCTGCAGCTTGCAGGTATGGATGAAGCTGAGAGCTCGAGGCAGCGGTGGGGAGACGAGGCCCAAGCTGTCAGGGGCAAAGTGTGAGGTTAAGTCCAGAGTCCAGAAGGGACCTCATGGTGTAAAAGGTAAACAGGGCACCTACACTGGCTCTATCACTAGCCTTTGTTCCATCATTAGCCTCAGTTTCTCCATCTGCTCAGAGAGGAAGTTAGTCTCTATGACCTCAAAGACCCCTGCAGCCTTGACTCCCTATGGACCAGTGTCAAAAGGCCAGAGTGGACAGGGACCTGGAAAAACACCAAATCTTATCATCTCCTGTTACAAATGGGGAAACTGAGGCACAGAGACATGAAATCGTTTGCAATCCTTTTATTTTATTTCTCAGATTGGTTTTATTATTATTTTTCTTCCCTGAACACTTACTTGTCGGGGTTTGCGGTTTGCAGGAAGTGGCCCAGAAGGTGCTGCTTTTAAAAGTGCTGCAGATGACCCCAGGCCTGGGTCATGACAGCTGAGTAGGAGGGGAATGTCCGTGGTGAGTGCTTGGGCATCAAAGAGGACTTTCAGAAAAAGGCAATTCATAAGCAGAATTTGGAGTAGAAAAGGGTCCTCACTGGGGGAAAGACTGACATCAGGAAGGATATTTAAATCACAGCAGGGTGGCCAGCCCTGGGGACTAACACCAGGTTCAGACTCCCATGGGAGTCCCAGAGCACTGTATGCATCTCTCTGCGTGTCTAATTTAGTGCCTGTCTCCCACAGTTGCAGATCCTTGAGTGGAGGGCCTGGGTCTTATTTATTTCTGGCCCTGGTCCTCTACCTGGGGTTCTGGGTCATGTTGCCAGCTGAACAAATGGCTCTTAGTTGAATGGCTGAGTGTTGAACTCTGCTGTAAAACCCAGCACCTGTGCCATGCAGCTCCCTGTGTAAAATGGGAATGCTCATTGCTGCCGACCCGTTATGCTGTTACCTCCAGGTGGTTGTGTCACTGGTGAGTCAGCAGCTCCACCTATCTTCCCTCTTCTCTTCCTCAACCCCACTGACTCCAGGTGTTCCAGAAAGTGGCTGCTGAGAAGAAGGGCAAGGTGCAGGTCTTCTTCTGTGGCTCCCCAGCTCTGGCCAAGGTGCTGAAGGGCCATTGTGAGAAGTTCGGCTTCAGATTTTTCCAAGAGAATTTCTAGCCTCACCTCTCCAAGCTCTGCCCCAAGTCCACACCATGGGTCTGCTTCATCGCATTAGTATAAATGCCCCCACAGGGACCAGCCTCAGATGACCCACCCAATAAGACAAAGCCTAGGGACCCCCTAATCCTGCTCAACAGAGAGAACAGGAGACCCCAAGGGGCAGATGAACTTCCTCTAGAACCCAGGGGAAGGGACAGTGCCTTGTTCAGTCTGCTGTAGATTCTGGGGTTTCTGTGAAAGTGAGGAAACCAGAGGCTGGTCACAGGAGCTTGGGGGTGGGGTTCGAGGGGGCAGAGGGCAACCACTCCTCCAAACATTTTCCGACGGAGCCTTCCCCCACATCCATGGTCCCAAACCTGCCCAATCATCACAGTCATTTGGAAGCTTATTTCTCCGGCATCTTATAAAATTGTTCAAACATACAAAAAGTGAGAAGAATCATACAGTGAACAGTGTTGCCTACTTTCTAGACTCCTCAGTTAATAATTTGCTCTGTTTATCACATATTATCCATCAGTTCCTCCTCCCTCTTTCCATCTGTCAATTTATCTGATTTTTTGGATGCATTTTCAAGTTAGGTGCAAATATCTCAGCACACCTTGCCACTTGGAGGAGCCTTCTTCAAATGCACATTCCTTGGTCCCACTACCAGAAATTCTGATTCTGATGATCTGGGAATGAAACCTGAAATATGTATTTTCCACCAAATCCATTTGCATAGGGAGAAATAAGCAGCATCTTTCCCTGCCCCTCCTTGTGTCTTTGTCTCCCCATCTCCCTCTCTCCTGGCGCGTCCCTCAGAGCCTCTCTGGGCTCTGTATGCTGGCCTCTTCCTTCTCTCTGTGTGCTGAGTCGCTTGAGAAACAGGATGGAGACAGCCTCTTTGTGTGCCTCTCTCTGTCGTGGAAAGGCCAAGTGCCTGGGGATGAAGCGGGCTAAGCCTGGAAGCTCAGCTCAGCCACACCCTGGCTGTGTGGCCCTGGAAGCTTCCCCATGTCTGTTATTTTCACCTGTGAAATAAGCTGATGCCATCCGTCAGTCACAGTTGCTGTGAGGTGACATGAGACGCCAAGTGCTCAAGACATTCCACCTCAGTACAGCTCCTTGCTGCTCCAGGCTTTCGTGCGTCTACATCATTTCTGTTTATCCTGGCTCCCTCTGTCTCTGTTTTCCAGCCTCTGTTTGCGTCTGTCCCTGTCTGGGCAGGAGGGAACAGCAGAGGCAGCAAAGGCTCTCTCAGCACATACTGTGGGGAGGAGCGGCCCTGGGCAGAGGACAGGGTGGGCCTCACCTCCTCCATCTGAGCTGGACATTTCCATCTGTGCCACACCATGAGCTCCTGTGAGCCCCACATTTCCTGGGCATCCTCCACCTTGCAGTCAGTCCTGCTAGGTTCTCTTCTTGACAGTGTAAAGCACCCTTCCCCAAGGCTGCCATCATGCGGTTGGAACCAGGCACTTTCCAATGGGATTGTAGCTGGCACCTTTCTTTTCCATGGGTTGGAAGTCCATGCTTGGGAAGGGGGAGGTAAAGAAGCCGGATCATAACCTGGATGATGATGTCCCTTATCTAAGGTGGGGCTGGGATGCAGCAGTGGGGGTGGTGTGACGTGCAGGGCATGAGCCAGTTGGGTGGATGGAAGAATGAAGGTGGGGGAAAGCTCTCTTCTGAAAGGGGCAATAGGAAGGGGATGGTGGAGGAAGACGCTGAGGCAGGCCCTGGGAAGGGGAAGGCAAAACATACCCTGAGGACTAGGACAGAGCAGGATGGGAGTGAGGATGTCATCTTTAAGATGTGAGGAGGAACGGGAAGAAGAATACGAGAGGAGGAGTGGGGCCTGCAGTCAAGGAGAGGCTAATTCGGTTTGGGTGGGTGGAAAGCGGGGCTCGTGCTTGCACCAAGCCTCCATCTCCCTGGACCGAGAGTCAGCAAGGCCAGGAGACCTGGTGTTGGGGCCTTCCAACCAGATCGTGTTTAATTTCCAGCAAGCCTGGGGAGGCACACAACTCACCAGGGAAACTCACACCTGGAGTTTTACCAGCCTGAGGCCACACACTCTTGGAACCTCTTTCCCTCTGTTGAGTCTGTACTTTCCCCTCTTCATCAGGCTTGGGAAGGCTTGGACAAAACGCTCTCTGGGGCACAGAAGGAAACTAAAGAGGGTGTTCTGACTTAAGGTTGGAGGATGTAAACAGGCTGTGCCAAATCATTTGGAAACGTGGCAGAATCTGTTTAGCACAGGATGTCTCACACATGCACTCAATGCACACACACATGCATGTCACCGTTTTGGATTATTTCCCATCTCTGTCTACACCGCCTTAACACATTTGAGCCCTGTCCTCAGTCCTTTGCCCTCTCGTAACAGATTTCCACCAGGCTCCCACCCGCATATACAAATAGTCAGCTGTTCGTTGAGGACTTAATAATATAGTGGGTGGGAGCAGGTGGAAGGACTTGGACATACGATTCTAAAATCCGTGAACGCCCACATGTGTGACGACCATATGCCCGTGTCCTGAGGTTTTCTCTCCAGACAGATTCCAGTTGCCCACGAGAGGGCGCTGCAGAATCACGGATTTCAAGCGGGTTTGTTTCCCAGGAAGTGAGACTGGTCCGTGAGTGGCAGTTAATGAAAGGGAAAGGGGCTGGGAAGACAACTCCCTGTTCCAAAGCTCCCCACTAGAGGCAAAACCTCCAGGCTCCATCTCTGTGAAGTCAAGAGACTTCATGTTCAAGGTCAGTTTCTCTAGCTGGCAGCTTCTCACTGCCGCTGCCTTCCCCCAAAAACTCTACCCTCCCCATACCCAGTGTCCAGTTCTGGGCTTTCCTCTTTTCTGCTTGCAACAAAATGTCCATCGGTGAGGTCAAGTTGAACTGAACAGGCCTGACTTGGGGAGAGTTCACAGGTCCAGGTTCTATCTGCCTCGGTGGACATGTCATCGAAGGCAGCAGGACCACACATGTGAGTGTACAGCACGCATGGTCTGACCGTCTGGATGTTTCCCAGATGTGCAGATGGGCATCATCGGCCATCAACAGGAAAATGCATCCGGATGACTGGCTGACTTTTCTTCTCTCACCAGATGTTGGCAATGCTGTAGAAACATCTGGGCCCACGACAGATAAGGCTGACACACGCAAAGAGAAGAGAGAAGGAGCAAAGGCCAGTTATCGGCACGTGTGCCCACCCTCCCCCATGAAGCTGCAAACTCCCCAAGGCCAGACATGGGGACCCAAAGCCTAGCACAGAGTGTAGACCAGATGTCGGTTCCTCCCAGGGCAAGGGGTTACTTAAATGGAATTATCCTTACAAAGAGTCTTTTGCACCTAATTGTCACTTGTAATTTGGGGAACAAAAGTACAAACACAAGCCCACTGAACCACTTTGCCAGGTGCCATTGCACTGTTCTGTGAGGACAGCGCTGACGGAGACAGCAGGCATTCCTGAAATGACCAATCGGGCAAGGCCCTCCTGGCCGAGCGGCACAAGTGCAGGCTATTAATACACTGAGCTGGGGCATTCGTGGGAGGGGAGGGGCATGGGCAACATGGAGAGTCACCAGGCTGGTAGACAAGGTTGAAGGTAGGGAGGGATGAGGAACATTAGCCGAGACTGGCTCTGGGCCAACCTGTTGGAGACACAGTGGACAAACCTTTGCCCTCTGGGAGGCAGGGCACTGAGTCCTACACTTGCCTCTGCCGCAGTCTGCTGTGTGACCTTGGGTGTATCATTTGACCTCTCTGAGTTCTCACTTTCTTATTATAAAGTGAACAGATCAAGTATGTATGCGTTTAAGCACTTGTCATTTCTAAAAGCATACATGAAAATATATTCATCTGTGTGCTCTGGGGAGTGGGAATGGAGGGATACAATGAAGGAAAGGATTTTGTGTTTTTGTTTTTGTTTTACTTTTTGCCCTTCTGTAAAGTTTAAGTTTTTATTAATATTATAGTTTTATTTTGAAAAGAAACCCCAAATAGGATGTCATGTAAAAGAAAAAAAAAACAAGTACCAAGTGTTTGATATAATCCTATTTATAACACAGAAAATAAATGACATATGTGTATCATGTGGGGATAAATAGATAAAAATACACGGAAAGACAGTTAGAAGCCAGCCTTAATCTGTCTTGGGCCCAGACAGCCCTTATCTGTTGGGGGCCCAGATGTGTCTACAGCATTGTTAACATCTGGTGAAAGGAGGAAAGTCAGCCAGCCATCCTGATGCGTTTTCTTGCTGATGGCCGATGATGCCCAAATGCCAAGCAGTTCGCAGTGGTTAACTGTGGAGGAGGCAAAGGAGGACTTGAATGTTTTCCTCTTATCTGTTTCCTGTATTTGTGTGTTACCTGAGTAAGGTTTCACTTCCTGTATTACTCATGTGATATTTTACTTTTTAATTTATGTACTTTTGTATGGCTTGTATCTATTTTTTAAGAGTAAAACAAAATGCAGAGATTATCTGCAGTGTTGTCTAAGATCCTGAATATTGATTTGGTATCAAGTGAAAGTATTTCGGGCCTAAGCCAGGGGACTGGCCCTCCACGTCAGGGGTCACTCCGTGGGCTCTTCAAAAAGGGAGGCTCCTATAGTGCCCATTATCAATATGCTGCTGGCCCTGAATGACCTAAGTATTAAAATAAAATGCCCTGTCCAGGCCCAAAACTAGTCCAGAAGGACTGTGGAGGCCGTGGGCATACACGTGAAATTGTGTGCACAGGGGCTAAGCCCAGCACCAGCCCAGCCTGGGAGTTGAGATGCCTCAGGGCACACTGTCTGTGCTAAACAAATACTCATATTATCCAGCCTTCCTGACAGATTGATGCATCTTTTTATGATCTGTCTTTACAATATGATGACTCTCTCCTTTTAAAAATAAGATTAATTCAGACAAGACATTTATTTTATGAGGAAATTCATCCCAGGGGAAAAATACTCAACCTGAATGGCAGAAATGGCTGGAAAGAGACTTGACTCTCAAGGAAGCTTCCAGCCTCCAACCTTAGCCACCCAGCCATGGCCCCAAAAGGGCTGCCTTAATACTACTCAGGGACAAATGGGCCCTCTTAAACTACCCTAGCTGTGTGAGTGTAGCCCGCTGGAGAAAAAAAGAAAGACAGGTAGTGAGTTTTAGTGTGGCAGGGAAGAAAAGGATGCATTTTTTGGTAAAGGAAAAAAAAATTCTGAGATTTACCCAAATTTGGCTGGACATGAGTTTATAAATACAGATTAAGCTTGTCTTTAAATAACCCTAAAGAATGTTCAAGAACAGTGAATGATTTGTCTCTGTGTCCCCAGTGACTAGAATAGCGTCACCACCTAGTAGGTGCTTGGCGTGTTTCATGAATGTTTCCACTGCTATGGTCTGTTTCAGCTGGTGACCCCATGAGGTACCCTTGACTCCTCTATCTCCCCCATCTTCCTCCTTCAGCCAATCATCAAGCCTGTCAACATGGCATTCTAAATGCTTCTCAAACACATTTCCTTCCCCTCTGGCCCTGCCTTGGTTCAGTCCTTAAATTGCCTATTGCCTGAACTGGTGCAGCAGAGACAGGCTGGAGAAAGGAAGACCAGTTAGCCGGAAAGGAAGCTTGGAAGACCACCCAGCTAACTGGTCTTCCTTTCTCCAGCCTGGCTCTGATCCATCCTCCACACACTGCTGTGGGTCTGACTGCACACCTTCTTTTTGGAGGACTCTCCTATTATAGCCATCAAACTCCTGAGTCTGGTACACAAGCCCTCCCCCACATAAGCCCTAGATGAAGATCTGCTACCATTACAGCCAGTATTACCTGGCCCTTGCCTACCTCTCAGGTCTTGGCAATGTCCACCTTGCTTTTTTTACTTTAAATAACATCATTTCGTGCTCCCCCAGGACACTGTGCAGCTTTGCACCTCCAAGCCTTTGCTTCTGCATCGCCTGACACTTGGAGCACCCTTCCCCACTTTCAGATTGAGATTTCGGAACACTTTATCATCAGCCTATCTGTAAAGACTTCCTTGCTGGTCCCTCCCATCGCAGAATAAACAGCCTGCTCCGTAGGATTGTACTGTACGTACCTACTTGTACCTACACATGTATTGGACGGTATTGTATTTGCCTACTTACTTGTCTGTGAACTCCTTGTGGGCTTTGTCTCCCCAGTGCCTAGTGATCAGAGTAAGTGTTGGTGAGCTGCTGTGACTCCTTTGAGCTTCCATCTCATTCCTTTCCCTATTTTCTCTGCTGCTCCCCTGCAAGGGTGAGAACATCCCACCATCCCCGCAGGCAGACAGGACCAGTGGTACAGGTGGGTAGAGCAGCTGGCTGCCTTTCAAGGTGCACCTTCAGGGGCCCTAGAAACATCCCACCTCCCCCCAGCTCTAGCTCTAGATCTCTCACACATGCTTTCATTCCATAGCCAGGGATCAGGTTGAATTTGCAAACCCTAGAAATCCACTGGCAGAGGTGCACTCCACCTTAAAATCACACTAAGATGGGACAGGCTGGTGACAGAGCTGCTCCCAGCTCCCCCTTGGTAAAATGAGGAGGTGGGGGCCGGGTGCGGTGGCTTACACCTGTAATCCCAGCACTTTGGAGGCCGAGGCAGGTGGATCACAAGGTCAGGAGATCGAGACCGCTGTGGCTAACACAGTGAAACCCCGTCTCTACTAAAAATACAAAAAAATTAGCCAGGCGTGGTGGCTGGCACCTGTAGTCCCAGCTACTTGGGAGGCTGAGGCAGGAGAATGGTGTGAACCTGGGAGGCAGAGCTTGCAGTGAGCAGAGATAGCGCCACTGCACTCCAGCCTGGGGGACAGAGGGAGACTCCCTCTCAAAAAAAAAAAAAAAAAAAAAAGAGGAGGCGGGGCTCATGGTGCCTGGTTCCTTTGTGCTACCTCCTCCTTCTCTTCCTCATTCTTCTTCTAACTCAAAAGAGATGAATGACTTAAAAAGCAAATGAATCAGAGATAGGGAAAGCAAAAAGAGAGGTAATTTTGCCAAGTTATTATTCAAAGGAGCTCTCTAGGACTGAGAGCAAGAGTGGCCCCATCAATCACCTAGCAGAATGGGGCAGGCGGGGGACCCAGCAGTTGGTGTCTGTGGATAACTCTGTGCGTGAACAACCAGGCCAGGAGCCTGGGGCCCTTGCCAGATGCCACAGAGGAAAGAGGCCAGAGGGACACTGAATGCGAACAGTTAGCCCAAAGGCCTGAGAGGGCTTTACTGACCTGCTTTACTCAACAGAGCCCCCTGAAAGCCCCATTCTAGGGCGGGCCAAGAGTGGGAGGAGGGAGATATGACTGGCAGGGGCGTGGCAGGAGCTTGTTCTCCCCAAGGCGTTGCTACCCTGAGGGAAGAAGCCACTGCCTCATTTGATCAGATGGGGATCCAAGCCATACTCATTCCTGTATTCCAGGCCTTAGCCCAGTGAATGCATTCTCACCTGTAAAATGGGGATGATCATAAGATTGGTACTATTAGGTAGAGTAATGGCAAGGATTAAATGAGTGAATGTACATGAGGTGCTTAACGCAGTGCCTGGCATGTAGTATATTTCAGTCAATGTTGTCTGTCATCATCCTCATCACAATTACATTCTATGGAGGCAGGCAGGCAAAAACCAAGTAAACAGATGAATAAACGATGACATTACGGAGAGTAAGTGCTCTCAGAAAATAAAACAGGGAAGCGGCAGACAGTAAGTGCAGACAGGAGCACGGGTACCTGGAGTCAATCCCCTGGGGCGCACATGCCAGGAGTTGTGTGATGACAGGAAGTCATGAAATGCTTGGTGTTTTAGTTCTTCCTGTACCCTGTAAAGTGAGGGCAGCAATGCCCACCTCACCATGGAGAGTGTGTGTGGGAGGGGGCATGGTGTGTGAGAATGTATGTGAGTGCACATGGTGTGAGGATGTGCGTTTGGGGAGGAGGTAGAGAATTGGATAAGGTACAACTGTAAACTATCAGCATTGGGGCACAAAGGTTCAATAAATGCTGATCATTGTTCCTGCCTATGACAAGCCTCAATAGATACTAATTCAATGATAATGTGGTTTAGAAATTTCCCAGATGTTAGGACTTTCTCAGGGAAAGATTATTCAACAGGGAGGTCGCTGTGGGTCCCCCACCTTGCATGCACCCCTCCGCAGCTCCACTGCCCCCTGGAGGTCTCTGCAGCCCCTCATCTTCACGTCCTTTGTGACCAAGCCACATTTGGAGGCCTAATAAATGCCTTCCCTTCCTGAGAGGACCATCAGGCTATGGCACTGCCCCTCCCGGCATCCTTCTCCAAACACTGATGATCCTGGGCTGCAAGAGGTGGGTGGAGATCAACTCCCAGCCCCTCCAGCTCATTAGCACTGCATTATGAATTCCGGGGATAATGTGTGTGATTTCCTCTCCTGATTGCTGCTGAAATCTCCTGCCTGTTTATCAAATCCGAGCCATGCTCTGCAGCCCTCTGCTCCTTGGCTCTGGGCTCCTCTTCTCCAGAGGAGGAAAACAAGGAAATGCTCCTAGGGGATTCCGGCTCTAGAGAAGAGGATGATGGTGACAGTGAGCAGGAAATAAGGTTGGCTTTAGGGGCAGAGGGCAGAAGGGCTCCATAAAGCGCCTGACCCCCCCACCCAGAGCCACACTGAGGCTAAACTCCCAGGGAGGAAAGCCCTACTAAATCAGGTGAGACCTACTCTGTCACCATTAGAGAACCACTCATTCATTCATTCACCCCACAGGCATTGGCTGAGTGTCCGCCTCGTGTCAGGCACTGTATCAGTTAACAAGGATACCAAGATGAAGCATAGGCCCTGCCCTAGAGTGAGAGGGAAACGCACAGGCCCATAGTGCCAATACAAGGGGCAGATGCCAGCACAGTCCTCATGAGGTGCTGGGGCAGCATGAAGGAGAGAGGAAGCAAGGTCAGGGTGGGGGCGAGATGACCCCAGGCGGTGGTCTTGAAGGAGGAATGAGACTTCACCAGCTGGAAAACAGGGGAGGGGGAGGGTATATCTGTGCACACGAGTCCAGGCATGTTAAAAGACCCAGAAGTGTGAGTTGCTGGGTGGGATCAGCCCATCTTGGGGTGGCTGGAGGCCAGGTCAGGAGGCAGCGAGAGAGGAGCACAGGCGCAGTGATGGACCTCGAGGCTGTGCCAAGGAGTCTGTCTTTAATCTGAAAGCAAGGAAGATCCACTAAAAGGTGTAAAGCAAGGGCATGTTTGGTCCCATCTACCTTTTAGTGAATCTTCCTTGCTTTTAACACCTCTTAGCGTTAAAAGCACTAAAATCAGGCGATGAGACCAGACACACCCTTGCTTTAACACCTTTTAGTGGATATTCCTTGTTTTAACACCTTTTAGTGGGATGGGGATGGGCCTGGACGTCATGGGTCAACACCTTTAACAGCTGTGAGCAGGGCATGTTCCCTAGAAGGAGCATGGGCAGGACAGGCAGGGAAAGTGCCTATGACAATGACTGCTTTGAACTGCGTATTCAGTTGCCACCAGATCCCTTTTCAGTTTCTCTGGGCACGGGTTGTTTCAGATGTGTGCGTGTCATCTCCTGCCAGTCTGAAAGCCCCCCGAGGCTGGATCCTTCCTTCCCTCTTGGAAAAGACCGTAGGAAACAGCAAGCACTCATTAAGGACTTTTTGCCTCATCTTGGATTGTTTCAATGCCATTTTACAGTTATTTCACTATTTCCTTACTGTTTGCAATGATATATTTGCCATGGAATGTTTACCTTCTCCAATGTCTGCCTCCCCTGCAAACACAGAGACAACCCGACTCTGACTACCTGCCCAATTTCCTTCTCCCTTGCAAACTGAACCCTGCCTTGTTCTGGGCAGCCCCAGGTCATAAACAGTGACCAAGTTAACCATGAAGATTCTGAGGTAGCCACAGGCCTGGTTCTCCAGTGACGGTAAGGAGGGATCTGCTGGGGATTCTGGGGAAGCTTTTGCTCTTCTGCTGAAAGGAACAAGGGAGGCTGATCCACCTCTTTCTCCTGCTTCCTGTCTTGACTGAGATTCCTAGACATTCTGAGGTCTCCAATGCCCATGAGGCAGAAGCCCCAGGCATTCAGGACAGTGACAAGGCCCTGCCCTGATCCGGGCTGCCTTCTTGCTCTATGAGGGAAAGAAGTTTGTTTTTCTCTCTGCTCTTTCCCAGCTCCTAGAACAGCGCCTGGTATGTGGTGGCCACTCAATCATCCTTTGTGGGTTGAGGGAAGGTCTGCATTGCTTAGGCCACTGTTAGCTGGGAGTTCTGCTACTTACAATTGAACATATGCCTAACTCAGTAACTGTGAAAAATAATAACAGTACATGCTAAGTTTATAAATGGAGTAAACTGGGTAGAATCACAAACTAAGGTACCACCCTAAAATTTGAAGAAAGATGCTGTCATGAGCCACCTGTTTTCCCAACTCCTCAGTCTTTCTCTGCCCAGAGCTGGAACCACTTGCCCCTTGCCCCCTCCAACTTGCACTTGCACCCCTGTTCCTCAAGGGACTGGCAGAATGGCTCATTTTCCTATGAGTCCACATTTCATAGTACAGGTCATCACCTTTTGGCCTTGCCTTGACTCCCAGAGCTGAGGATTCAAGCATGACCCAGATCTTCCCAGACAGGAGAGCTTCAAAGCCCCACCAAAGACCAGGAAGGGAGAGAAGCAAAGAAAGGAAAACCCTGAAGTCATTCCTGCCATATGGCTACAGCCTTGCATTATCCCTGATGTGAGCCATTAACCTGCCAACTACCAACCAATTAGCTCTGGTCTCGGCTGTGCTTCCCTAGCTTATGTCTCTGCTTCTCATCAGCCACACAGAGGGGCCCTTATAACCCCCGCCCCTTGGGGGCTGTCCTTGGGGGAGGCCTAAAAGGGTCCTCTATAAACAGCTTAAACACATCTTTCTGAGCCCCCTCCAATGGGTGCTGAAGAGGAAGTTTCCCCCAGGAGACTCCACAATCAGGGGCATTTATAAAGGGATTATGCTGCCATTCACAAATTATGTTTTTACCAAATGGAATGAAGAAAATGAAGATCATGAAATAACCAGCTTTCCTGAGGTCCCTGCTGCAGGCCTAGAACCTGACTTGGCAAGATCCCCTTTGAGACCCATTATTTTTATGTCCAGCTGATATCAAACTTGAGTTTCTCAGCTCCCACTCCACATGCTCCTATTTTATTGCTATGTTGCTGTCAATGCCCCCCATTTCCAACCCCAGCCATTGTCTGAACTGGCACCTGCCCTTTCCTTCAAAATCCAGCTCAAGACTCTCTCCCTGTAGGAGTGTTCCTACCCTAACTGAACCCCAGTGACCCCATCACTAAACAGTCTGTTTACATCATACTTCCAAACATACACTTGTGTGTGGATTAGTAAATATCTAGAATCCTTATACTTGCCTTTGTACAATCTTCTTGCCCAAACTAAGTTCCTGAGGGAAGTTGCAGGCAGTTCCTCTGTATATCTCCTAATGAGAATCCATGATTTGGTACATAGTGAAAGCTCAAAAATATTGCTGACTTTTTCAATAATCTGTTGCTTTTTAATACACCAATGCAAAAGTGAATGGCTTAAGACAACCATTCTATCATCTCTCATGAGTCCATAGGTTGACTGGGATCAGCTGGGTGGTTCTTCTGTTGCACATGATAGCAGCTGGGGCCGCGGTCATCTGGGGACTACTGGGCTGAAGTATCCAGGATAAGTCACTCACTTCACTGGTGCCTTGAGGGGGTGGATGGAGGCCTGGCTCAGTTGTGAAGCTGGGACAGTTGGACCTCCCTTCCTCCCTGTCTTCCTCTATCCATATATTCTCAAGGTCTCTCCTTCTCCACTTGTTCTGTGTGATCTCTCCAGCACAGAGAGACCACACTTCTTACATATTGACTTGAGGATCCCCAAAGCACAAAAGTATAAGATTTGAGGATTTTTAAAACTTAGACCACAAACAGCTTAGTGTCACTTCCAACACACTTTATTGGTTAAAGCAAGTCACAGGCCAGCTCAGATTCAGTGTGGGAGGGGATCACACAACGGTGATGTGATTCACTAGGGGAGGTCTGATTTGCTAGGGAACATCTTGGGATACTTGCTACCCCTTGACTGAATGCCCAGTAGCATTTATGGAGGCCAGGGTCTGGTTGTCATTAGTGACGAGATTACTATAAAAAACCTCAGCTGTCTCTTCCTCAGACTATTTTCATCAAGAATAAAAAGAACACACACACACACACACACGCACACTCACACTCACACACTCACACATACTCATACCACCTGGAAAACCACCATTCCAACCTGTAAAAAATATGAAAAAATCTCTAAGAGGGTGAAAATGTGCATATTATGAAGGAAAGATTAAACACCATCACTATTAGCTGTCCATTTTAAAAAGATGTCTTAAATACATTATTTCATTTGATCTTGATTCCCATCCCCATTTTAGAGATGAAGAAACTGAGGCTCAGAGATGATAAGTAATTTACCCAGAAGGGTGGAGCTAGGTCTGAATAACCCCAAGACTTGTCCCTGATGCCAGAAAGAATTATTAGAATATGAATTAGTGTGGTGGCTCATACCTATAATCCCAGAACTTTGGGAGGCCAAGGTGGGAGGATCACTTGAGCCCAGGAGTTTGAGACCAGCCTGGGAAACATACCAAGACCCCATCTCTACAAAAAAAATTTTTTTAAAGAATAGGAATTATACCTATCAATGATAGACTGGATAAAGAAAATGTGGCATATATGCACCATGGAATACTATGCAGCCATTAAAAAGGATGAGTTCATGTCCTTTGCAGGGTCATGGATGAAGCTGGAAACCATCTTTCTCAGCAAATTAACACAAGAACAGAAAACCAAACACTGCATGTTCTCACTCATAAGTGGGAGCTGAACAATGAGAACACATGGACACAGGGAAGGGAACATCACACACTGGGGCCTGTCTTGGGGTTGGGGGGCTAGGGGAGGGATAGCATCAGTAGAAATATCTAGTGTAGATGATGGGTTGATGGGTGCAGCAAACCACCATGGCACTTGTATACCTATGTAACAAACCTGCACATTCTGCACATGTATCCCAGAACTTAAAGTTTAATTTTTTTAAAAAAAGTGCAACAAAAAAATAAGAGTTAGTGTTTTTGGTCTAAAGAAACTGAGATCCTGAAAGGTGAAATAGTCCAGGGTCCCTCAGCCAGGATCCTGATTCCCCTTTAGAAGAGAACAGATGGAAAAAAAAGCACAGGGCCTGATTCGTAGTAGATTTTCAGTAAACACAAGCCCCCATCTCTTCTCCAAATGAGATTTCTTCTACAGCTCACTGTCATTGGTCCAAAGAATGCAGCCGCTACACTGTGTTATTGGCGGGATTGTGGGCATGACTGATTTCCTTTCTGATTGGGTAGGAAGGCTGAAGGGCGAGTTTGGAAGGGCTCCGTTCCCTTCATCTCACTCCTTTCCCCACTCGCATTTCACCCAACAGTCGTCTGATTTTTGAGCAATCTGTTCCTGGAAAGCAGAGGAAAGTAACAGATTGATGCATCGACTGCGTGTGGCCAAGTGATTTATTTTTAACGTGACTAAACAAGACACACACCTGCCTATGGAAACGTAATCACATTGAATCATCAGGGACTTAGATAGCCATTTAAGCAAGGGAAAGACAGAGAGGAGACAGAGGAGAGGAGGAAGAGGAGGGAGAGAAAGAAAAGGGAGGCAGGGGAGCAGAGACAGAAGAGGAGAGATAAGAAGGGACTGGAAGAGAGGGAAGGGAAGGGAAGAGAAGACTGCACCAGCTCCCTAAAAATGTTTATTTCAGCAGCATCAGTGAAGCATCCTCAATTGGCCCAAATGCCCCTGGTTTAGCTTTGCTGATGCCTGAAATTTCATAATTAGACTTTCATCCCTGTGATTTAACCAAACACAGTATGTTCTCCACTAAAGTGTAAATGCAACAGAAGTAGTGCATCAAACTACATCAATCATTTTCACCTCAGTGAGAAAGAACTGGTATCTTTTATGAAAGCAGGAGTTTTTCTATGGGGGGGTTGTATTAGTCCATTTTGCATTGCTATAAAGGAATACCTGAGACTGGGTAGTTTATAAAGAAAAGAGGTTTATTTAGCTCATGGTTCTGCAGGCTGGATAAGCATGGCACTGGCATCTGCTCGGCTTCTGGTGAGGCCTCAGGAAGCTTTTACTCATGGCAGAAGGCAAAGGGGGAGCAGGCAGGTCACATGGCAGGAGAGGGAGCAAGAGAGGGAGGAAGAGGTGCCAGGCTCTTTTATACAATCAGATCTCACTCTAACTAATAGAGCAAAAACTCACTCATTACCACAAGGAGGGCACCAAGCCATTTATGAGGGACCCACTCCCGTGACCTAACACTTCTCACCAGCCCCCGCCTCCAACACTGGGATCACACTTCAACATGAGATTTGGAGGGGAGAAATATCCACACTATATCAGGGGGCATTAAAACAAAGTTTATGGGAGTCACCAGTGAAGGCACAGAAAGGAACCTTGGGGGCTCTAGGGACTTTCTCCTTCATGGCTTTTCTTAATGATAACACCTACCTTTACGAGCATTTGTTATGTTCCAGGCACTATGGATGCGAGCCATTACATGTACTATTTCATTCCATCTTCCCAATGGCCCTGGAATTTTGCGCTGGTGTTCTCATCACTCTCCAGGTGAGGGAACCGAAGCCCAGCCTGTCGTCATCTGTCTCAGCACTCTGAAAGGAAGATCCAGTTACAGCAGAGTTTCTCGTGGAACGCCCAGCCTCACCAATAGTACCTTGCTTGCAGAAGGCACTCAGTAAGTATGTGCCAACAGAGTGAAGTGGCAGGGATGGGACATGAATGTAGACAGTCTAACTCCAGAGTCTGTACCCTTAGCATTTGCCACAACTTTCTCCCAGATAGTCCACTCCGTTCTCCCTCCCGAATAGCATACGAAATTCATGAACCACTGACTTTGGGAGGCTAAATGTCCTCCATCACAGCTCCCTTCTCAATCTCCCTGGGTCAGTACCAGGAATTAGCCAGCCAGACTGCTCCACTCTGTACTGCTAGTTTTCTATGTCCAGATACCTTTTCCCAGTTAGGCTGTAATGCCTTTGAGGGAAGGCACAGCATCCATGCAGAGTCTATGGGGGGATGTATGAGTCCTTTTGAAATTGCAGTTTCTTTCTCAAAAGCAAGATTATATCTTTGTGTTTTCTATTAATACAGATTGTGGTAGGTTTTTTTCTTGAATTTTATATCAATATCCTCCACCCTGCCCCTAGCAGTAGCACGTGAAGGAGATTATAAAGTCATAAGTTAGGGGGGCATCAGATTGATAGCTTTTTGAAGATTGATAATATCTAGTGTGGGCAAGGATGGAGGAAATGGATACTCATACATTGTTGGGGAGGCTTTCGAGGAGGCAAATCACCAGTAAGTAACAGTGGCTGAAACACGATAAAAGCTTTATTTTATTTTTTTCTCATACAGAAGTCTAAGCTAGTAGAAAGTCCTGGAAAGAAGGCTGGCTCAGCTCCACAAGGTTATGCAAGGACACAGGTTCTTTCTGTACATTGTACCACCATCCCCAGGGGTGTTACCTGCATCACCTGCTGGAAGCTGACTCCCACCACCACATCTGTTCTCTGACTAGATTTCTCCATGGGGAAAGCAGAAGTACAACAAACAGCATATTTTAAGGACCTGATTCAGAAATTGCACACAATGCTTCTCATTAGTCATAACTTAGTTACACGTCCCCATGTAGTAGCAAGGGGGGTGGAAAATATATTCTCAACTCATACCCACCTGAAACTCAGGAGATTCATTGCTAAAAGGAAGAAAAGAGAAAATGGATATTAGGGGGACAATGAACAGTTTCTAACACAAACAGGAGGAATTGTCAAAGTTAAAAGTGCATATATCGCTAGACCCAGCAATTCCAGTTCTAGAAATGTATTCCAAGGAAATAGTCACACAACTACACAAAGATTATGTATAAGGGTAATACTAGTGGTTTTAAAATATGTTCACAAATTCTTTGATACCCTTCCCTTCACAAAAGGGCTACACTTAATGACTTACTCCTAATGAATAGAATGTGGCCAAAGTGACAATGTGTGACTTCGGAGGCTAGGTCATAAAAGGCCCTATGCTTCTACTTTGCTCTCTCGAATGACTGGCTATGATGGAAACAGCCACCATGTTGTGAGGACACTCAATTAGCCTTGTGGAGAGACCCACATGGGCGAGAAACTAAGGGCTGCCACCAACAGCCCACATCCACTTGCCAGCTCTGAGAGCAAATAGATCCTGCAGGCCTAGTCAAGCCTCATTTGACTGACGCCTCAGTCAACATCTTGACTGCAAGCCCATGCAAAACACTGAGCCAGAAACCACCCACCCAAGAAGCTGTGAATTCCTGACTGGCAAAAAATGTGAGAGATTATAAATATTTATTATACTTTTAAGCCACTACTTTTTGGAGTATTGTGTTAGGCAGCAGTAAATAACTAATACAATAATCATTGCTTCCTGTTCGTAATGACAAAAAAGAGAAAGAAAATAAAAAATCAAAAAAAAGAAACACCAGAAATGTAAATAATGGGAGGTTAAATAATCCATGAGAAATCCACAGTTTGGAATTTGCAGCTATTAGAAAGAGAGCTATGGCGTAAAAGACCTGTATGTTCTGTCATTGACAGCTCCTTAAGACATATTAGTACATGAAAATGACAATCTGAAGAACACTTACTGTATGGTCTCCATGACATAAAACTGCAAAAAAGTTATGTGTGCATGTACATATGTGCATATATGCAATAATGTTATATTTGTGTATATCCGAATGTGTACTTTCACATACTTGTAAATGCGTGGAATAGGAGTGAATGTCGCATACCAAATGGCAGGCAGTGGTTTTACCGGGGTGGAGGAAAGTGGAATGGGGGTGGCGAGTTGCAATATGGTGTTCACATTTTACTTTGTAATCTCCTGCATTGTTTCAACTTCTTACAATGAAAATGCATTTGCATATTCCCTATGTGATAAAACAAAGAAAATCATAAAAAGAGAGAGAGGCAGGCAGATAGCAGAGATGGAAGGAAGAGGAGATAAATAGAAACAGCATTTTACCCACTGAGTCGTGACTACAAGCATCTTATTTTACCTGTTTGTTTTTCCTTAACATCCCAACATAGAAAACACACACTTTGTTTTAAAGTAACAGCGAGGAACCGCCTCGCTGTGGTCTTTCGCTTGCTAGGCATTGCCCCTAGGGTGCTCGGAGATGGCCTGTGGAGGGGGACGTTGGGAACTGCCCGACCCCATTCCCGCCTTTTCCCGCTGGATGTGCAGCTTTCGGAACGTGCAGGGGCGGGAGTGTCTACAACCTAAGAAAAGGGCCGCGGTGGGGAGCCCGGAGCAGGGCTGGGTGCAGGGAGCGCTCTCGCTGCTCGGGGCGCTCTGCGCTGCGCGCCCAGTGGGGACAGCACGCCGCGCCGGGAGTCTCCAGGCGCGGGAGGTCCCGGCAGATTTTGCATAAAGGGAGGAATCGAGTCCAGAGAACAAACAAGATACTGGAGGTGGTGGCACGGAGAGGATTGATTCGGTTTGCAACCCTACGAGGTCGTGGCCGCTCGGGGCAGGAAAGCAGGCTCCTGTCTCTCCAGGATCCAGCCTTCCGATCACCGCGCTAGTCCTCGCCCTGCCTGGGCCTCCCCAGAGACGGGAGCTTGGGTGGGGGACCCTGGACCCGAAGCCAAGGCTGAACTGGTGTGCCAAGCCCAGGGAGCAACCAAGTCCCCAACTCTTTCCCTGCCCTTCCCGCAGGCTGAGCAGAAAACCAGGAAGTGGATGGACTCCACCTCCGCAGCCACGCCTGCCCGTTTGCGCTTACTGGACTGAGGTCCTCAGGAACGTGGTGAGACAAAGAGAAAGGAGGGCGTTTTCGCCACCCTCTTGCTAATGCTTCAGTAACTCCCCATTGCCCTAATGAGCTCACCATCAGAGCCTGATTAAGACCTTTGGAGGCCCTAAAATTATAAGACCCACTATCTCCATCAATGTAATTTAAAAAAAAAACTTTAAATGGAACTTTACCAAAAAGCCGATTTTCCTCAATGAAATTATTTTAATAGCAACGGCAAGTCCTTGCCTTGCAGCACACTGGCCTGCCCAACAGAAGATCCAGTCAGGTTTGCAAAACCAGTTGGGATCTCCTCACCTTGCCTCTCTCCTCTTCCTGCACCGGCCGGCTAACCTGTTTCCAGTTCCTCCAAGGCTGAGTCCTTCCCTGAGTTTCCCATTGCCCTCCAGAGCCAGCATATATTTCCACTTCCCTAGCTTTCAGTCCAGGCTGGGTTAGACGCCTTCAGTGCTTTCTCCATCACAGGACTTAGCACACAGAGTAGGAGAATATTCCCGTTTCTTCCCTGTCACACTCTCTGTGCTGAGGGCTCAGAAGGCAGAGACACCTTTTCTGTTTTGCTTACAGGTATGGTCCCAGAACCTAGCATGTGGACTGACACACCCTTTGCTCAAAAAAATACATCAATATTTGAAATTAACCATTTATCCATAGCAAAACACATAGCACAGAATAAAAATGCATAGTCCATTCTGGCCTATGCAGTACATTCATTCCATCACAGTATATTCAGCTTCTCAGCATTTATTGAGCACCTCCAAATGTGCTAGACAGGTAATACTCAATACACATTAGTTCCCTCCATGCTAAAATAGACTTTGCGTCCACGTAACTTTGCTGGAAACTTGAGGGAAACCAATTATCCTGCCCTTTCCCTGGGTGTCTGATTGAACTCGGCATGTCCGTTATAGCCATAGAAATATCACTAACAGGCAATGCCAGCAGGATTAGATCTGCCAAGTGTTTAAAGTTTAGCAAGAAAGCTTTTTGCAAATGTCAACACTACCACTCTGTTTCCTGCAAACCAGCATTCTAATCAGCAGGGCTGCCTTTTCCAGCTCATTGAGCAATGACATAAAAAAATCCCAGCATAATCATTTCTCTAGGAGAAAAATACCGAAAGTCAGAGAGGATGCAATAACAATCATAGCTACCTACTATGTGCAGGTGTCATGCTTACTGCTTTAGTTATGTTTCCTCCAATCCTCACAACAAAACTGACAAATGGGGAAACTGAGGCTTACAGAAGTCACACATCTCCAACTAAGGCCTGAACTTGAGTTTTTTCCATAGCACTCTACTACCTCCGGGGGGGAAAAAAAACTACTATTGTGCCCAGTTAGGATACAATGTCTTAGAGTCGTAGGGACTTCAGGGGCTGGTTGTAGGAAAAGAGAATGACAATGCTTCTCATGCCAGGGTTTTCTGGGGCTTTCATCTTCTTGTTTTCCTCTCCTTCTCCCCTCAGAGGCCAGGTGTAGTGACATAATGATTTTGGAAATTTTTGAGCTGAAAAAGGAAAACATTTTCTTCTTTTCTTAAAAGGGGAACTGTTGGAGTGTTTGCATTTTGGGTTCCTGGCATAGCAGCTGGTAGGCTTGATGGGATTTCAAAATGAAGTTACTAATGGAAATTATACACTGGGGACATTCCAAAGAAACTGCTAAGAGAGAATGGCTTGTGCTAGGTGACTGGAAGTGTTGCATCAGGTTATCACAGCTGGGTATTGAGGCCAGGCCCAGCTGAAATGTTACAGCAGGGGTCACCTCTCAGACTTGGCTCTGTACAGGAAACATATCCAAGGAGGAGCTACATCCAAGGCAAAGGTATAAAGCCAGACGCAGAAGACACAGTACCTGGGTTAGCTGCCCATCTGTCCCTGGGTGTAGGCTAAAGACATTTAATCTTGGACACAGGCAAGCAGCTGCATACAAGATCCTGATTCCTGATTCCTGAGCAGGAGTGGGCAGCAAGTTGCTAATTCTGACCTCCAACCATCCCTGAGGCAGTGTAGCCCTCCATTCTCAACCCTGGCTGCCCACTAGCATCATCTGGTGAGCTTTGAAATACAGATGCAGGACTCATCCCAGATGGGTGAAATCAGAAGTGATGGGAAAGGGATCCAGTGTCACATATCTTCACAGCTCTCCATGTGATTCTAGCTTGCAGCCAAAGTTCAAAAGTTCTGACACAGCCTAGGTGATCCCAAGAATTACTGGAGCACTCCCTAGAATAGTTTTGCCCCAGCCTCTCTGCTGTAGATCTTGATTCAGTGGAGCTGGCAGGGGCCCAAGAATCTGTATTTTGAACAAGCTCCCTGGTAGTTGTTATGATCAGATAAGCCTGGGGACCCACAAGTGTAATAAAATGGTATATTCGCATATCATCATTGCAGTCACAGCTTCTGAAATATTATGTTTTTAATTTGTATGTACATCATTGTATCTCAACCATCATTTGATTGTAAGCTCCAAGAGGGAAAGGACCTTGTCTTATTCACTGGGATGTTCTCAGTATGGAAAAGAATGCAAGCAAGTGGTGGGGATTCTGCAGATATTTGTTGAATAAATAAATGAATTTCTGTTTTGTATTTGTCACTTCCGCTTTGTGAACCAAGTTAAGAGTGAGATTGAGGGCCGGGCGCAGTGGCTCAAGCCTGTAATCCCAGCACTTTGGGAGGCTGAGGCGGGTGGATCACGAGGTCAGGAGATCGAGACCATCCTGGCTAACACGGTGAAACCCTGTCTCTACTAAAAAATACAAAAAGTTACCCGGGCGTGGTGGCGGGCACCTGTAGTCCCAGCTATTCGGGAGGCTGAGGCAGGAGAATGGCGCGAACCTGGGAGGCGGAGCTTGCAGTAAGCCGAGATTGCGCCACTGCACTCCAGCCTGGGGGACAGAGTGAGACTCCGTCTCAAAAAAAAAAAAAAAAGAGTGAGATTGAAACTTTGAAAGAAAATACAAATGTATACAATAATTTTATTTCACTTCCCTTTATAGATCTAAAGTCCTGCTTTTAAAAACACAAAGATTTCTTCTATATGGAACTTGATTGCCTTCATTCAGTCATCGAGAGTCTTCAGGAGATCTGAAGACCCAGAGCAAACCAGAAATGTTGACGGGGAAAAATGTGCAGAAATGTCTGAGAGTAAACCCCCTGTCCTTAAACAAATTTTTCTTCTGAAATTTTCTGCTTCATTGTAAGTTTTATGTCACCAATTAAGCTATAGGGCCTAGGCAGAAAAAGATACAAAGTATTTTCAGAAAAGTTGATTAAACTGCATCCATTTATTCATGCACATTCAGAAAATGTTTATCGTGGAACTACCATTTTTCCAGTAAGTGCCAGTGGGAGCCCAATGAAAATAACACACAGTCCTGCCCTCAACGACTAGCTTTCCCAGCAAGTGGAAAGCTAGCTATGGAACTAGGCAGTTACAGTACAGTGTGATAACACCGGTCATCAAACCCAAGATGCCTTCTGTTGTAAGATGCATCATTGGCCGGGTGCGGTGGCTCACGCCTGTAATCCCAGCACTTTGGGAGGCCAAGGCGGGTGGATCACGAGGTCAGGAGATCGAGACCATCCTGGCTAACACAGTGAAACCCCGTCTGTACTAAAAATACAAAAAATTAGCCGGGCGTGGTGGCGGGCGCCTGTAGTCCTGGTTACTCTGGAGGCTGAGGCAGGAGAATGGCGTGAACCCAGGAGGCAGAGGTTGCAGTGAGCCGAGATCGCGCCACTGCACTCCAGCCTGGGCAACAGAGCGAGACTCTGCCTCAAAAAAAAAAAAAAAAAAAAAAAAGATGCATCATTAATTTATGCACCACTAAGAAAAATGCTGCCAATTGAACCGTGACATGTCGTGGATTTTATCAAGACCTGTTCTAATTTCAGAGATGTGAAAATGTAACGGGGTGGTAGGGAGGTGAGGAATATGCATTTTATTTTATTTATTTATTTTGAGAGACAGGGTCTGTCTTTGTCACTCCCACAGGCTGGAGTGTAGTGGTGCAATCTCAGCTCACTGCGGCCTCAACCTCGTGGGCTCAAGTGATCCTCCCACCTCCTGAGTAGATGGGACTATAGGCATGAGCCACCATGCCCGGATTTTTTTTTTTTTTAACGTTTTTTTTTGTTGTTGTTGAGACAAGGTCTCATTCTGTTGCTGCCCAGGCTGGAGTGCAGTGGCTCAATCTCAGCTCACTGCAACCTTTGCCTGCCAGGCTCAGGCAATCCTCTTATCTCAACCTCCCTAGTAGCTGGGACTACAGGTACATGCCACCACGCCCAGCTAATTTTTTTTTTTTTTTTTTTTTTTTTTTTTTGGTAGAGACAGGGTTTCGCCATGTTGCCCGGGCTGGCCTCAAACTCCTGAGCTCAAGCGATCCACCTGCCTCAGCCTCTTAAAGTGCTAGGATTACAGACATGAGCCACTGCACTCAACCATAATTTTTTTTTTAACTTTTTGTAAAGACGATGTCTCACTATGTTGCCCAGGCTAGTCTCGAACTCTTGGGCTCATGCAGTCCTCCCACTCTGACCTCCCAAAGTGCTGCAATTACAGGCATGAGCTACTGCGCCTGGCCAGAACATGCATTTTAGAACTGATTAAATAAGTAAGGTAAATCAGACACGAAGGATATACAGAATAAGCCAAAGAGTAGGGTGTAGGGTGTAGGGAGACTTGGAAGAAGGAAAGTACTGTGAAGAGGGGACAGCTTGTGCTGAGAGGTCTGGAGGGAAGAGGGTGGCTGCTTATAGCTCAGTAAGACTGCAGTTAGAGCCTGTGGGCTGGAAGGTGACAGATGAGGCTGGAGATGGAAACAAGGGCCAGATCGTGGCCTGCCTCGTAAGTAGATGGCCTTAGTCCCAGTTTACATCTGTAGTGCATCTTTTTGATCTTAAGTGCCCTGTTGGACAATAAATTATATGATCACCCTACTAATAAGCCATTTTTAGATATGTGCTTTTTATCTTAAGAGAAATGAGAACAATGGAAGGGTTTTAAACAGACAGTAACAAAATCAGATTGTGAAAGTGTGTGTGTGTTGGAGGCAGGGTGTGTATTGCTTAATTTGAATGTTTTTGATGAGCTAATATGTTCATACAAGTCAAAACTTTAAAAAACACAAAAGTGAAAAATCTCCCTTCCACCCTGGCCCTCCTTCCACCCCGGCCCTCCTTCCACCCCTTCTACCCTACCTCACGGCCAACCCAATTTTCTTCCCTAGAAGCAACTGATATTATCAATTTCTTGTGTGCCCTTTCAGAATTTTGTTTTCCTTTTCTTTGAGATGGAGTCTCACTCTGTTGCCTAAGCTGGAGTACAGTGGCGCGATTTCGGCTCACTGCAACCTCCACCTCCCAGATTCAAGTCATTTTCCTGCCTCAGCCTCCCCGTAGCTGGGACTACAGGTGTGTATCAGCGCGCCAGCTAATTTTTGTATTTTTAGTAGAGACGGGGTTTCACCATGTTGGCCAGGCTGGTCTTGAACTCCTGACTTCTAGCGATCCACCTGCCTCGGCCTCCCAAAGTGCTGGGAATACAGGTGTGAGCCACCATGCCCGGCCCCTTTCAGACATATTTAATGCATATAAAATTAATTCTTCTTTGCCTTTCAAATGTACCTGTTGTTTTCTAATTCTTTATTTTCATTTAATTTGCCTCCTTTTCTTATTCCTCTCGCTATCTCTCATTGAGTTTCCACAGTATGTGTTCCCCTTTTACTGCTTCAGATTTGAGGCTTCATTTTTTAAGAGTGGAGATTGGATAGTTTTCTTTTTTTCTTTCACTTCTTCCCCGGGCTCTGGCAGCTCAGGATTCATTTCCTCCCACTGTTTCATTACCTCTTCCCTCATCTCTCATGTGCGTGTTTTCTTTGTGGGGGAAATTACTTTGCTATGTTTTCTTAATTTTCTCGTTAAAATTGTCATCTGCTCCATGACAATGTTTTTTGATGAATCTTCTTTACCTGCTGTTTGCTTTTTCTTTTTCTTTTTTTCCTCCTTTGTTTCTTGTCAAAACTTTGTATATATTACTCATTATTGAAGAAGGTAATGTTTTTTCTTCCCCGTGGACCTCAGGTGTGAGAGAGGCCAAGATTGTCTTCCAGGTTGGCTAAATTTTCCTTATGACCCAGAGTTGATGTAAATTCACTGAGCCTTGAATTCTTTCCAACCAATGGCGAAGATTCCCCGAGGCAAAGTCTCTCCTCCCCTGTTGCCACAGAAACAGACCGTTTCCTACAACTATGGCTTGTCTGAGTCCTGAGCCAGCAGAGCTCAGGCCACAGCACCTGCACCCGTTTTCTGCTGCTGCACACAAGGGCTCTGTGCATTCCGCATCCAGGTGTGCCCCTCCCCTTCTGGAGGATTCTTTTTCAGGCTGTCCCAGAGACTTTGCAGCACAGCATCCTTGCTCTATTTCTTCCTGCAACGTCTCTGCTGAAGCTCTATTGCTTTTGGCAACTCTTTCGTCTATTTTGTGGTTTAGGTGTCTCCTACTTTTACTAAAAATGGAATTTGTGTTTTTATCGCTCAAGTCCTTTTTGCTTTTGGATTACTTCCAGAAAATGAAGGGAGGGTTACTAACTTTATGCCATCTTCAAACCAGAAGATCTTAGATTAGTAAGATCATGTTGGCCATGGCATGGAGAATGGGCTGGAGGTGGAGAGACTGGAGGTTGGAAGTCCAGTTAGGAGATTGCTCCTGCGCTGGGGAGTTGGTGTTAGGACAGAAGATCCAAGACACATTTCAGAGGTAACTGCTGAATCTTACTGGCTGGTTAGATGTGTGTTTGGGAGTGGGGGTGGATCAGGAAGAAACGGGATATTTCAGGGCTGGCTGCTGGAGGCTGCTTGCGATGTAACGTGGAGCTGGGCTTCCTGCCTGTTCTGCAGCTTCCTGCCACATTCCAGGCTGCATCTGTGTGTCTGGGTCCTCTGGGAAGGTCATAGGGAGTCCTAATGGGACAATGAGCTTCCCAGCCGTTCCCTTGAAGGTCCCTTGCAGATATCTGGATGAAACTCTTGGCTGGTGGAAACTTTCAGGAAGGCCTGAGGCAGTCAGAAGCCAAGTTGTGGTTTCAAAATTACCGGCCTATTCTCCAAGTCTCCCTGATGATGAGATCTCAAGATAAAAACAAGAAAACTGGGTGCAAAATGCTCTGTGGAACTGTTGATATCCCAGTGTTTCCTGCCAAGTCCTGGCTAAGGAACACAGGGAGGGAAAGGGGACCTAACAGAGGTCATAGAACCCACTCTCTGCCTCCATAGAGGCTTTCCAGGTCATCCAAACTACGAAAATTGAACAGAGAGCTTTCTCTCTCGGATTCTCCAGAGGGGGGAGACTCAGATTCTTTTTTTTAATCAGTCTGCAATCAGTCCTGAGTACTGGCTTTTTTCCCCCTTAATGTACAACCAGGGTTGAGAACTGAGGGCTACACAATCTCAGAGATGATAAGAATTCAAAGTTAGGAATGTGCTGGCTCCACGTCTGTCCACTCTTGTGCAGTAACACAGCTGCCTGCCTGTGTCCAGGATGAAATGTCTTCAGTTCTGTTCCCTGGGATAGACTGACAGCTGTGGAAACAATGATCCAGATACTGTGTCTCCTCCTAGGATGTGTTTCTTGACTCCGCTTATGTGGTTACTGCCAAACCTGGCCTCAGTGCCTTCTACACACAGTTTTGAAAACCAGGGCAATATTTCCAATCATCTAACAGAAGCTGCTCCTTATCAGTGATGTCTTTGGAAAGTTACCAGCAATTACTAAGCTAGCTATTGGGAAAACTTAAGGATTTATTTTAGCAAGAATAATATGAGGTCTTCTGGTCTGTAAGGACCTCTGTTCCTAAAATCACAGAACCACGGCTGTGCTCTACAATGGAATAGTATGAATTCATTTGCAGGCGTGCTCAGATAAGATAGAGTCTTTAGGGAGTTTTAAAAAAACTTGGGGGGCAGTGCTTATGATATTGTGAAAAACAAACACAAAAACTGTGTAATTTCGTGTACGTTAAAAATATGTGTGATCAAGTGAAAAGAGACTTCTTACCCTGCCTTCCCCAGGATTCCACACCCACCACTATTTCCTTTCTGAGTGATTACAGGAGTCGGTAACTTGAGTACAATAAGCTGTTTTGTCAAGTTAATAAAGGATATCTTGTCATCTGACCTTGGACAGAGAGGATGTAAATGTTCTCTTGGGCTAATAAGGTCAGAGTGTTTGCTCACAGGAAATAGAGTTATGAGTAGAGTAATAGGAGGAATATCAATTTCTTATGTGGGCCAAATATTATTTCTGTAGTTGTATTTTCTTTCCTGGAAAAGATTAGTTTTTAGAGAATGAGATGTGTTTTATTTTAGACGAGTGCTTCATCGAGTGAAGCAGCTACAGTTTAAGCAGAAGCCCTCCTTTCCCCACCTCCTGCCTTGCACCTCAGGGAGCCCCTCCTCCCCACACCTTTCTTCTCAGAGATCTCACCTCTTCTCTCCTGAAGCAGTAGCTACTGAGGAGAAAGAGGTGAAAAGCTAGAGAGGCAACAGGAGAGGGGAGATGGGGAAGAGATCCATGCAGGAGACCTTGTGTGGGTCCGTGGGACTTCGTGAGATACCTGCCTCCACCCTCCCATTTCCCCCAATAGGACTCCAATTCTGTGAGGCCTGAAGACAGTCTCCTTTTCTTTTTTCTCTTTCTTTCCTTTCCTTTCTTTTCTTTCTTCTTCTTCTTCTTCTTTTTTTTTTTTTGACGGAGTCTCACTTTGTTGCCCAGGCTAGAGTGCAGTGGCACAATCTCGGCTCGCTGCAACCTCCGCCTCCTGGGTTCAAGCGATTCTCCTGCCTCAGACTCTCAAGTAGCTGGGATTACAGGCACCCACCACCACGCCCAGCTAATTTTTGTATTTTTAGTAGAAACAGGGTTTCACCATATTGACCAGGCTGGTCTCAAACTCCTGGCCTCAAGTGATCTGCCCACCTTGGCCTCCCAAAGTGCTGAGATTACAGGTATGAGCCACCACACCTGGCCCAGTCTCCTGTTTTCATTCAATGACAAAGTGAAACCTCCCTTAAGGTCTGAGTTACTGCAGAGGAAGGCTTTCCGGCTGCCTCCTTGGTTGGGGTGAGCCAAAGCAGCTCCGTCATTGGCAGCCACTGGGTATGGGAAGCAGCCATCCATTAGGGGACAAGCTACCTGGAGGTAGGGAGGCTGATCTCCTGACGCACCCTCCCTAGAAAACTGCAGAAAGAAGCCTACTGCAGGAGTTGCAAATATATATGCATAGAGTAAAGACTAGGAGAAAAATAGTCTAAAATATTAAGCATGCTTCCCTCTGGGTAGCTGAATTGTGGATATCATATTTTCTTGCTTCTTTAAATTGTCAAACTTTCGGTAATAGGAAGTATGAGCTATTTTTATAATCAGGAGGGGAAAAGGTTCCCTGGCCAACTCAGGGAGGACATAAAGCTGGAGGTTTCGGAGTAAGAGGCCAGAGGCAGATTCACAGGGGTGAGGACACAGTGGCAGTGAACATCTCAGACTGGACGGGACCTTGAGAGGTCATCTAGCCCATCCTCCTGCCTTCCGGATGTATCTGAATAAGACCAATATCTGAACCCTCTCCCCCCACCATGTCAGAACTGCTCCTTGCCTTCCTTGCCCTTCCACTCCCAGCAGAATGCCAAAAGAGGTTTGACTTCGTGCTAATTATTCTTACTTCTTTCCTGCTTTCAGTGTTCTGCTAAATAGAAAATAGGGCACTAATGGCTGGATGGAAAATAGGGCATGATCTTCCCACAAAGTCTTTGCTCAACCACCTGCCTATAGCCAGTGTCCTCTTGGAAAGCCCAGTCATCCAAGGAAAGAGAAGTCAAGCTGAGTCCCAGGGAGGGGGAGACCTTGGGGAAGAGGACCTCGGGAAAGAGGAAGAACAGGAGAGCATTTCTACAGGAATGTGCAAGGAGAGCTGGGGCCTGCAGAGAAGCACTGACTCCTTGTCTTCTTTTTTCCTTCCTTCCTTCTTTCCCCTTCCTTCCTTCCTTCTTTCCCATTCCTTTCTTCCCTCCCTCCCTCCTTCCTTCCTTCCTTCCTTCCTTCCTTCCTTCCTTCCTTCCTTCCTCTTTCCCTCTCTAATCACATATGAAGTGCTGTGCCAGGCAGATTGTGTAAGATAGAACAACAACAAAGCTTGAGATGTGGTCTCTGGCTTCCAGGAGCCTATAGCCTGGTGAGGAGGTACCACCCAGCTGGGAGAGTTAATTTTCTGGCACAGGTGCTTGATTTTCATAAATTGCCCTCATGCCAGATATATGTGTTGGGGGCAGGGAGGGGATAAGAAACCTTGTGATGTGATAGCCTTGAAGAGCAGGGATGTCACTTTTTAGGAGACTTAAATCACACCAAGTGTAGAAGGTTCCAGACTTTCAGAGGTGAGGGGACAGCTACAATTTGCAGCAATACTACCAACCCTTCCCCCAACATACCCTTCTCCCCTTCTTCCCTGAAAAATGATCCCCAAATATGTCCATGTCCTAATCCCTGGAATTTATGAATATGATAACTTACATGCCAAAAGGGTCTTTGCTATTGTGATTAAATTAAAGGTGTTGAGATGGGGAGGTTGCCCTGGATTATCTGGGTGGGCCCAGTGTAATCACAAGGGTCCTTATAAGAGGGAGCTAGGAGGCTCAGAGAAGACATGAGGGTGTAAACAGAGGTCACACAGGGAAGAAAAGGCCACTTTGCTGCTGCTTTTGAAGACAGAGGAGGTGACCACAAACCAAAGTGGTCTGTATAAGCTGGAAAAGGCTCCCCAGAGCCACCAGGGGAATGCAGCCCTGCCCACCCACTTTAGAGCTCTGACCTCCTGAACTGTAAGACAATAAATGAGTTGTTTAAAGCCACTAAGTTTGTGGTAATTTGTCACAGTAGCAGTAGGTAGCTCATACAGTCCTCTCTTCTCCTCTCTGTGATCCTTGTGTGGCTAAAAAGGAGAAATGCTAATATTTATTAGAAGTTACAGCAGTGAAAAACAGAGAAAACATATTTCTAACATATAAACTTGACCACAAACTTATTAATTTACAAAAAGTTTGATAAGAAAACAACCAAATGCCAAATTTTTAAATGAGCAAAGAATATGAACACGTAGAGTTCAGGAAAAGAACAGTGGATTGCTCTGTGCTAAGATGGGAAGCTTCTCTCAGACATGTTAGAGTGAAAGGAGCGAGCTGCAGAATACCCAGGGGGTACTCTCTCCATTCATGTCAAAAACAAAATAGAGTCTTATCTATAGGATTTTACATGCTCGTTTTTGCTGGAAAGAATCACAAGAAAATATTAGCAAAGATTGCCTTTGGGAGAGGAATAGAGGGGAATGGTATTTAATTTTTAAAACTTTCCTGATGTTTGAATTTTTTAACCTTATACTTGGGTTTGTTAATGTCAACAAAAGCTATCTGACCAGGGAGATTTTGACTCATTTTTTTTGTTTGTTTTTCTTGGTACCTCTTTGTCTTTAAAAAAAAAAAAAAAAAAATCCAATTAGCATTATATAAGGTGGGTCACACAGGGAGAAATCTTCCAGAGTCTACCATGGCATATACTATATGCACTAAAATTCTTGCAAACAGGAAGACTGGGCTGTCCTGTGAGGTTACTATTCAAGCTTTAACGGGGGGCCAGTGTCAAAAGAAGTATGATAAATCCCCAGCCCTCTATAGTCCTGGTTTCTCTCAGGATGGTTACCAAGGCCCTAGGAGCTAAAGATGATTGTGTCATCAGCCTCGTACCTCTAGGGCTTTGGGGAGAACAGATCTGCATCAGGAGGGGAAAAGGGCTTTGTCACTCACTAACCATTCAACGTTGGGTAAGTAGGGACTTTTCTAGGCTTTTGTCTGCATCTGGCAAAATGGGAGTGGTGAGGGTGTTTGTTCTCAGGGTTACTATGAGGCTTAAATAAGATCATGCTGTGGGACGCCCAGCATGGCCACGGGCCCAAGCCAGAACATGACAAAACCAAGTCTTCTCCTCCTTTCTTATGTTTATTTCTAAGCCTGTCGAGGACTGAAGGAGGCCCTTGTTCAGCAGAAGAGAGGTAAGATCAAGTCTTTGTCTATAAAAATGCAGAAGCCTGATACAGAAGAGCAAAAACACACAGCCACAGGTCTATTCCCACATGTGTGTGTTTGCCACCGGTTTGCCCTCTCTACCGAGTCACAGAAGAATATTAAAGTTTGTGAGCCCTTTAAAGCCAAACAGGCACATTTTCCCTTCTCCCCGATGGACATTTTAATGTCACTGCAGTAGCTGAAGTCTTAGGTGTCGTTAACCCACGTGCCTACCTCCCGTGACCAGGGTGGGGGAAGAACAAGCACGCTTTGTTCCCGAAGCACCGGTTGCGACGTGCTGGTTTTCTGATGACTTTAAACAAGAAATGGAGCAGTTGGGCTTTTAGTTGCTCCAGGTGGTAACTGGGGCCAAATGCACTGAGCTTAAGGGAAAAGCTGAACATTTGGAATCCCAGAATGTGGAGATTCAAAGGCTCTTTAAGAATCCTTTCCTCTGATGGACAGTGCCTGTCAGGAGCTGTCCTGCACCCCTGGCCGGAGCTGGGCAGCCCTCTGCCCGATGAGCTTTGAATGAGGAAGGACCAGTCTCTGCCAGGCCAGCGCCAGTTGTCTGAGGAAGCTCCTGCTTCCCTAGGCCTTTGGAGATACTGACTTTTTCCCAAGAAGAATCTTCTTGCCCTTTCCCCTCTCATTCACAGGTTGATTTGTTCATCTGCACATTTCTGTGGGAGTCTTTAAGCACCAGGCGCTGTCCTGAGCTCTTGTCAGTGTGGCAGTGATGAGGATATCGACCCTGCCCTCAGGGCCAGGCCACTCTGGTGGCCAGGGGAGCAGTTAAGAGGCTCCGCAGCACAGGGGAGGGGGCTTTGGCTAAAATAGAAAGCATCAGTCAAGCAGAACTTCACCGAGCACCTAACAGAGGCTGGGGGAAGGAAGAGAAAGAAGTAGATGGATTCCAGGGATTTATGGCCTGGGGCTTGATTAAATTTGAGGGAGTGAGAGAGGAAGGGATCAAGGGTGATCAGATTTCCAGCTCAGGGGCAACAGTGACAATATAGAAGGGGAAGAAATTTTGGAGCAGGGTCATTGGGAGGAGTGAGAGTGAATCAGGCTTTAGACATGTTGGGTGTCAGGCCCCCGTGGGAGGTCAGAATGGAAAGTCCTGCAGGCAGTGGATATATGGTTTCATGGTACAAGAGAAATATCGGAACTGGAGACATGAGTTCAGGAGTCAGCAATGCATTGAGTGGTCAAGGAGGGCAGAAGAGGGTGAGATGATGGCTCAGGAGGGAGACCAGGACAGCACTGTGAAGGCCCTGTCCTTAAAGGATGGGGACAGAAGAGGAGCCTCCAAATCTAGAGGACGAATCCTAGAGAGTAAGGAGAATGCACACACAGTGTGGCATCGGATTCACCCTTATCCAGATCCCATGTTCTCAGGGCAATTTCCTCTGGGAAAGCAGCCTTCCTCCCTTGCCTTCCGTGTGGATGAGGATGGTGGATCCTTAGCCAGTTGTGGATCCCAGCCCCACGCCCCCTTCATTGGTTTTGGGATGGCTGTATGACCCCTCAGAGCCAATGTGCAGCGAGAAGGCATGGATGTGAGTGAGGGGAGGAAAGGCAGGCTATTGTGGGAGAGAGTAAGGTAGAGATGTGAAGTCAGGCACCAACACAGCCATTTATAATTGTGAGGGAAAGCTTGGAGTTACTGGGGGTCCTCCAAGTGAAGCCTGCAGGTGAGGCCTGTATTGTAGACGGCAGGACGGAGAGAAATCAGGTCGTAGATAACATTGTTTGAGCCACAAGATCAAGCTTCACCTGAGCCAAACCTCCCTCTGGGCTTTTCAGTTATGCAAGTCAATAACTTCCCTTTCCCGTTTAAACGGTCTCAGCTGAGGTTTTGTTTGTTTTGCTACTCGCAATACAGAGTCCTAATAAATGCACAACCTGAAGAAGAGACCTCCTGGGGTCAGTGGGCAGAATGGGGTGGGAGGGGAGGTGTCAGGATTTAAGAAACTTTGACACATCTGTGTCCCTGAATCACTGTCACCTGCAGAGCCACAACAGGTTTTCGATTTTGCAATCTCTTTACAGTGTTTTTCTTCTCCTGCGGTATCACTTCTCTGGCAATACAATTAACATGATTCCAAAGTTGCTTACTCACTAAACATGAGATGTACTTGGAAAATAGGTTATCCTTCCCTTCTCCTTCTGTTGCCTGCCCAGATGCTGAAGGGCTGTCTTTATACACCAGGGTCAATGGTATGTAATGGTGTGTCTCTCCCTATTCAGATCCATCTTCCATACCGTGGCCAAGTGGGCTCTCTAAAATGCACATCTCTGCTGAAAAAACACTCATACTTACAAAACTGAGCCAGGCATAGTGGTGCACACCTGTAGTCCCAGCTACTTGGGAGGCTGAGGTGGGAGGATCACCTGAGCTCAGGAAATGGAGGCTGCAGTAAGCTGTGATTGAGCCACTGTACTCCAGCCCGGCAACAGAGTGAGACCCTGTCTCCAAAAAATAAAAAAAAATAAAAATTAAAAAAAACCCACTTATACTTCCCATGGCCTGCAGGAAGAGATCACAGACCCCTTAGGATGGCATATATAATCACACACATGTTCTAGATCCTGGGTGGCCTTCCTGCATCAGCAACCCTCCTATGATCCTCAGACAGCACCGCTGTGTGAACTCCAGCTGTGCGATTGTGCCTTGCCCCTCCAGGTCTCTGGGCCTGCGTTCCTATCTCCCCTCTGCTTGGAAAGGTAATTCACAACAATAGCTCACACTGACGGGGCACATCCTATGTTTCAGGTGCTCCACTAGAGGCTGCAGGTGGATTATCTTGTTTAATCCTCACAACTTCCTAATGAGGTAGCGCTGGTATTAACCCCTCCACCCTGCCACAGTGTCACTCGGCTAAACAACTCAGATTTGGGGGAATATGCTAGAGAAGCACATAGGAGTTCTGGGTTGAGGTCTCCCACCGGAGTTAGGGAATGAAGGATCAAATGAAAAAGGTCAGAGGAAATATGATAGTCTAGAGGCCAGGAAGGGGTTTGAAGATGAAGGGAGGAAAACTAGGTGATGAACTGGGGCTGCGTTGCAAGACTGGGCAGCTCCATCTTGGTTGACATTGGGGCTCCTCCCCACTCAAGCAAGGGTCTGAGGGCTTAAGGAACCCACATAGCTCAGGCTAGGTCCTCTGGACTGCGAGCTGCCCTGGACACCATAGATAATGGCTGTTGTCCAGGATTTCCTAGTCCCTGAAGACTGGAGGCTCTGCCATGTCCCTGCCAGGCTTACCTGAGTGTGTGTGTGTGTGTGTGTGTGTGTGTGTGTGTGTTTATAGGGGGGATTTATTTGCACCTTTGTTGAGGTTGGGAACCTTGTGTGCCAAGTAGGCGTGACCACCCTAGGGTCCTCACTGCCCACTTCCCTCTAAGGTCTCCCCACCGCCGCCCATCCCTATTGCCTGTCTGCCCCTTTTTCTGGTGAGGAGAAGCTCCCCAAATCCCTTCTTCAGCTACTTCCCTCTCACCTGCTCCAAGCCCTCCCTCTCTCAGCATAATTCCCCTGAAAACGTGTTTTTACAAAACAAAAGCCAGGAAGGGGAGGAGATGTGTTCTGGGGTGCTTGGCAACAGCAGCCTGTGCAGCCAGCGGCTTGGCTGGATGATGTGGCTCACCCAGCAACACAAAATCCTCTGAGAACAGAACTCACAGAGGCTGGGCTCTCTCCCACACTGGGGAGGGGAGTGTCTGCAGCTGGAAGAGCAAACCGCATGCAATTGCCTCCAGGTTTCCCCATCCCATGTGTAATGACATCTTCATTTGATTAATGACTGTCTTCTGCATTCACCACTGAGTGTAAACTGTATAAAGACAGGGTTTTGTGTCTGTTCTGGTCACTGTGGCCTTAGTACAGAGTCCAGCACACAGTAGGTGCTCAAGAAATGTTTGTGGAGGAGGGAGCGAGGGAGGGAAGAAAGGAAGGAAGGAAGAAGGGAAGGGAAGGGAAAGGAAGGGAAGGGAGAGAAGGGGAGGGGAAGTGAGGGGAAGGGAAGGGAAGGAGGGAAGGAGAGAGGGAGGGAGGGAGGGGAGGAAGGGAAGTGAAACAGTTTGAAGGAGGTGATGGGCAGGATAAGAGGAGCATCTGTAATTTCACCTTTCTCCGCCTCCTTTTCTCAGAGCCCCTCTCCTTGGGCCTGCGATTCCTCACCTGGAAGGGAGAAGAGTGGACTTCCTGCCTAGAGAACACCTTGGTAAACTCTTTGTGGTTCCTGTCATGAGAAGGTGTGCAGCTTAGGGAAAAAGCCTGTGAGCTCTGGAATCAGATGGAACTGGATATGAATTTCCATTTAGCGCTTGTTGGATTAAATGTGATGCTAGTAAGTACACATGCCTAGTTACTGCTCAAGAAATGGAGCTATTATTATTTACATCATAATTTGAACTTCATTCATTCAACCCATACCAATGAGCAGCCACAGGCCCTCCTTCCACAGGGCTTACCTTCAGAAAGTTCCACGTGTCCCTTACTTTCTGGTAGGCACATTCGTGGGCACGTACCATGCTAAGGACCAGGGACCTGGAGATGAAGACAGTCCTGTCCACTGAGGGGTTCACATCTTTCCATAAAACGTTCTGACCCCCCTGTTTCTTTCTTCTCATCTCCTCCTCCAATCCCCCCTGGGCTGGGGCACCTCCTCTGCACTGTCTCTCTGGAAGCAGAGAGGAGATTCCAACCTCCTCCAGTCCCCTGCCAGGTATCCTGAGCCTGAGAGCTCCTCAGAGCATTGTCTGCAGTTACCTCCTCACTTACAGCCCAGACTGAGATACTCACACTTGTGATTGCCCAGGTGGAGGGGAGAGGTCAAACTCTTCCCATGGCCTCCTTTCTCCTCTGTGAAAACTCCAGATCTTTGCTCCTGATTTTTTTTAGTGTGTACCCTTTTGTATTTCAGCTTCTGCCAGCCGAAAGAATAAAACTGGTAAGAGGAAGGGAAATGCAGCCTCAGTAAGGAGGCCTCCATTCTGGAAGGGCTTCCCAGGCCCAGAGAAGGGAGAAAGTAATTTGGAACCACCCAAGTATTGGTGATGCCAGGCCTCACCCTACCCTGGGGATATTTGAATCTCAAAAAGGGAGCATGGGAATCTGACAAAGCACTTGCATGTATAAAGAACTCCTCCAAATCAACAAGGCAAACACCTCATTAGATACATAGGCAAAAACCTTAGAAGAGCCACATCACAAAGGAGCACCTCCAAATGGCCAAGAAGCATATGAAAAGATGTTCAATCTCATTAGCTACCAGGGAATTCAAATTAGAACTACACCAGGATGGCTGAAAGTGCAAAGACTGACAATATCAAGGGCTGGTGGGGATGCAGAACAACTGGAACTCTCCTATGCACTGCGGAAGGGGTAAATTAATACCGCCCCTTTGGAAGAACAGTTTAGAAGCATCACTAAAGCTGAACATATTCATGCCTACTCCGGAAATCCTGAGCCCAGGTATATATCTAACAGAAGTTTGTTTATAAAGGCACCAAAAGTCAATTACACAAGATACAAGAATGTTCATAGTAGAGCCGTTTGTATTAGTCATAAACTGGAAACCACCCAAATGCCCATCAGTGGTGAGTAGATAAATAAAGTGGGGGTAATTTAGACAATGAAAATGTGTATAGCAATGAGAATGAATAGAGCACTGCCACCTGCAACAACATGAACAAATCTCACAAAGGTGATGTTGAGTGAAAGAAGCCAGATACGTAAGACAGCACGCTCTGATGCCATTAATTTCAAGTTTGAAAATATGTAAGCCTTAAGTCTGTGGTGTTAAGAAGTCAGGACAGGGGTTGCCTTTGAGAAGGAGTGGGGCAAAAAGGGACTCTGGGAGTGCTGGTAAAATTCTGTTTCCTGATCTGGTGACAGTTATAGGTTATGTTCACTTTGCAGAGATTTATGTTGTACATAATTGGTTAAGTTTTGCATCTTTCTGTATGCATGTTATACTTCAACAAAAAAGAAGTTTACTTTAAAAAGAGGCAAGTAGAGCTGGGCATTGTGGCTCACACCTGTAATCCTAACACTTTGGGAGGCTGAGGCAGGAGGATCACTTGAGCCCAGGAGTTTGAGACTAGTCTGGGCAACATAAAAATATTTTTTTAAAGAAAATTACCTGTGTACAGTAGTGTGCACCTCTAGTCCCAGCTAGTCAGAGGCTGAGGTGAGAGGATCGCTGGAGCCCAGGTAGAGGGTGCAGTGAGCTGTGATCGCACCGCTGCCTCCAGCCTGGGCGACAGATGGAGACCCTGTCTTTAAAAGAAATTAAATTAAAAATAAAAAGAGGACAGCAGGGGGAAAGCAGTATGGAAAGACAATGCTCAGCCCAAAGGGGTGAGTAGGGGACTCTGCGACTGTGTTTACTGGAATTTAGAGACAGTCTCTGGGAGGGAATGGAAGGGAAGGAAGCAGGTGGGGCAGAGGGAGAGGTGGGGTTTCAGTGCAGGCCAGCCACAGCCTCTCCAATCCCTCAATCCCTTGTAGGAGTCCTGGAGCTAGATAAGTTCCTCAGAGTCATCCTGACTTGGGCTGTGATGGCCACACCTTTATACCCCAGCATTGGTCAGTCACTGAATGTGCACTGCCCAGGAAGAGGAGGGATCTCAGGCCTGGCTGCGCTCTGCAGCTGAGGCCATCTGAAAGGGGCTGGCCTGACTATAGCTCTCCCAGCATGTCCCTCCTTGAAATGGATCTGGGCGACCACCACAGGAAGCCTGCCACCTGAGTTTAGAAGATTTGGTGGCCTGTAAAGATTTTTTTTCAGATCCCTCAGTCCCAGCATTCCTAGTCTGGTTAAACTCGTCCAGCGGTGCCCAGCACTCATAGGACCTGCTTTGCATCATAGCCTGCAGACAGGCTTCCCACACAGGATCCAATGCCTGGACACACCAGAGGTCTTTGCAGTTTGCCTCTCACACCTCAGCCAAAGCCTCTCCTTGGCCTGGACTCATTTGGTGAAATCCAGCTGTCCTGTAAGACTTGAGAGTCACCTCCTCCAGGAAGCTCTCCCAGATCTTGCCCCTTCTCCCAGGAAGGCTGGGCCCTTGCTCTTCTGAGTCCCCTCCAAGCACCCTAGCACCCTGCCTTTTATAAAACTCTCATCACACTCTTTGTTTACCTGCTGGTAGAAGTAGACTGAGATCAAGAGATGCCTTGTCACTCCTGATCACTGACACTGCACAACAGTGACAACAATTCTGATGGCTGCCATGTACTGAGCTTTTCCAGCCAGGCTGGCATTTGCTGTGCACATCCATGCCTGAATTTACTAAATCCCAACAACCAACCAACCCTGTGAGGTCAGAGTAGCTACCTTATAAAGCAGGCATGATTGCCCACAATCACACAGCCACTAACTATCAGAATTAGCACACACGTGGGAGTCAGTTTGAACTCCTGGTATCCTCTGGAAATGGTGGTCGGGGAAGGAGGGGAGAAAAGGGAAGGGAGGGGTGGGGAAGGAAAGAGAGGGAAAAAGGAAGGAAGAAGGAGCGAGAGAAGAAGAGAGAAAGGAAGGGAGGGAGGGAGGGAAAGAAGGAAGGAAAGAAGGCAGAAAGGAAGGAAGGAAAGAAGGAAAGAAGGAAGGAAAGGAGGTAGGGCTTTCCATCCATGGCCCTGAGGACTATCAGAGTCCTCAGGCCCATTGGAAGCTGTTTCACATTTGAAGAGGGACTCATGAAACTATGGCAAGCTGCTGAGTGGGAGAGGGCAGTCCCCCAGCCCCTCCCTGAGCCCCGCCCATCTCTGTGTTTCCAGAACCTCTTGCTCTCCCTGGGATCCTGGCCTGGGGAAATGCAGTCGTCAAATCAAAGCCTGCCTGTGGGAGCAGGTTCATGGGCCAGATCTAGAGCAGGGGCAGGCTTAGTTCACAGTTTTAATCCTGATGTTTACTTTCTTTCTTTCCATTCCTAGTGGCTCCCTTTGAAGAACTGCCTTGGGGTTCATGTTGCAGCATCAAACAGGGATGGAAGATGCATCTTGCTTTAGCAGCAGGAGCCTGGAAAGCAGCTGAAGCCCTGGAGGGTGCCTGGCACACAGAATCTTGTGCTGAGCCCGGAGCACAATGGGAGCGGGCTGGCAGGGTGGGTTCACAGCTGGACTGGGAGCAGCAGACATACAGGCCGTAGGCACAGACATATAAAGACAGTCATGCAGATTGCAGGATGCCTGAGAGCACAGACTCTCACATGCACAAATACGTGCATGATCGCCAGTGTGCATCCAGACAGCCCCACATGCATGCACACGCATGCACACATGTGATGTGTACATAGATGGACACATGTCTATGCCCACAAACACTGCAGAGACACACACAGAAGTGTCTGGCAAGGAACACTATTTTGTCCTCAATTTTCTGCCAGTGAGAGTCTACTGACTCCATCTCTGAAATGTCTCTACTTATTGTCCCTCTTCTCCACCTGCGCCACATCCCTAGTCCCTGAAACTCCCACCGAGACCCCTGGGCAATAGCAAAGTCTGGACAGGATTCCTGCTCCGCCTCTACCCCACCCTTAAGCCCATCCTACATGCAAGAGCAGGAGTTATCTGGGTATCAAGCAAATCTGACCAGATCACCTCCCCACTGCTTAAAACCCTTTCCTACAGGATGAAGTTGAAATCACTTGACATCCCATATAAGGCCCTTGACTGTCTGGCATCAGTCATAGTCTGGCCTCAGGCCCTGGCATGGAGTCCCCTGGACTCAGTGCTCCAGCTGAGGGCCTCCAGGATGAAGATGCCCTGTGCAAAGCCTCACACTTTTGCTGTTGCTGGGCTCACTGTGTGAAATTCTCTCCTCCCTCCTTCCACCTTCCCTATGCTGAACTGCCACTCCTCCATCCTCCATGGCCAGCTAAGCCAACACCTCCCCACTTCCTCCTGACAACCCAGGCACAGCCACTGACCTGTCCCATGGCTGTCACAGCCCTTTCTTGGGCTCTCAATGGTATCATTGTCACCTGTGTGCTCATGAGCCTCCGCCACTCAACTCCAAGCACATCAAATAGAGAGCTCAAAACATATCGGATACTCAACAAATTTCTGGGTATGAGTGAATGAATGAATTAGTCTGTAAGACAGCATCACACTAGGTGATTGTTCTGGCTACAGAACCTGGGCATGTCCTGTATGTAACTCCTATGATCTCAGCCTCCACATAGGTAAAAAGGGCTCTCTACCTCCTGGCAGAATCTATGGTTCAGACCATGGAGATGTATATAAATAACTGAGCTGAGCGGCTAACATGGTGGGCGCTCCACAGATGACAGCCATAGTTACTGTCTTTAACTTCTATTTTTATTTCCAGTGAAGTCTTTCCACTCATGTTTCTTAATTCTCCATCTCCCTCACTGCCTATCCAGTTCAGTGCTGGACTCCTGGAACCAGCTCATTGAAGGTGCGTTGTCGGATTGATCGGCTGAATGGCTTCTTAAGGCTTGCTTCCAACCTGAGAACACTGAGCTGAGTACTGTTCTTCCTCCCTCCCAGCCTCCCCTGAGACTGAAAGCCGAGAGCCATACAGAGATCACTCCTCTTCCAGGCTCCAGAAGCTGAACATCTGCTCCGTTTGGAGTTCTATGCACTGAGCTGAGTTAGGACCTGGGGGGACAGGAACAGCTGAGCCTTTCTGCTCCAAAAGGCAGAGTCATTTCAGCCAGCCACCCAGCAGCTGCCTAGCCCCTCCCAGACACCCCCAGGGATGCTGCACATGCGGCTAGGGTTCCCATAGGAACCTCTGTGGAGACCTGCCATCCCTGCTTCCCCACATCTCCTTTTGGACTCGTGAGAGAGGTTAGGAAGAGGAGGGGAGGGGAAAGGATAGGACTGCCAGGCACTTTCATACACAAACACCCAGTCTCTTAATCCTCACAATAACTCTAAGAAATATGCTATTATTATCCTTGTGGTACTGACAAGGAAATTGAGGCCCAAAGACATCTAACTCAAGTTCACCCAGGTAACAAACAAGAGAACTGGTCTGCCACCTTATCAGTTTGTACTGACACAGTATCAGTCAGTAATCTCTGGTTGCAAGCAACAGAAACCAACTCCCACTATCACAAGCAAAAAAATTGCTGAAGGACTGTGGTGCCACACCAGAAGGAAAGGAAAAGCTGAAGACACATGATTGGAAAGGACAGGAAGCAGGGCAGCGTCAGGATCTGGGTGCCAGGAACGGACCATCATTTCATTGGAATAAATAAACTTCTATTTTTAAATTCCTTTGTCTCTCCATTTAGGATTCAGGTTTGGGGAGGAAGCTGGGCCCAGTGCCGCTTGTTGGCTGGAAGAGGACAGACTGCTGTAATTGACAGTCCTACCAAGCCTATATTCAATGGGATAGAGACTGCCCCTCCCTCCAAATTGGGATGCTATTTCCAGAAGAAAGGGGAATGAATCCTAGGCAGGCAGAATCCCAAGCTCACCTGACTGCACCATGCTGTGATGGGCTGCAGGGTGGGACAGTTTCTATGGCTCTCTCTAACAGAACTAGACCCATTCAGGAGGCAGCAGTGGTTAGAAGATGGGTACTGGGAAGAAGGAAGCTGGAAGTGATGGTCTTCGTTTTTATGGGAACAAAATGCATTTACATCTCAATGTTAACCACCCTGTTAACTGACCTCTCACATCCCAATACTATCTCTCTCTTTTTCTCTTTACCCAGTATTGAATTCCCAGGATCCCAGAGAATTATTAGTCACCAGCCTTGATTGGTAGAAAGAGTCCTAGTCACCTTCTAATATTCTATATGATTTACTTTTGTTAATTGTTCTTTTTTTGTATAGACGGGTCTCACTATGTTGCCCAGGCTGATCTCAAACTCCTGTTCTCAAGCGATCCTCCTACCCCAGCTTCCCAAAGTGCTGGCATTCAAGGTATGAGCCACCATACCTAGCCCATGTTAATTGTTTATTGCGTGACTCCCCTGTCTCCTGTCCCCTGTCCCCTTTAGAGTGTAAGATCCAGGAGGGCAGTGATTTTCTCCTGTTTGTTCACTACTGTCTCCCCAATGCCTAAAAGAAGTGACTGGCACAGAGCAGGTGCTCAATAAATATTTGCTGAATGAATGAGGAGGTACCAATCTCTTCAACAGGCATTTGGGATGCAATGATGAACCAGAAGACAGATCCTGACCTCATGGAATTTATAGCTTCCATGACTTTAGTGAGACAGAAACAATTACAAAAACATGTGGCAAAAGAACAAAACTAAAATAATGAAAAATTGTGAAATATATTTTGAAGGAAACACACTAAGGTTTTAAAAAACAGAACTAAGAGGGTAGGAAACTACTTAAGATATGGCAGTCACAGAAGGAAAGAAGGCCTCTCTCAAGCAACATTTAAATGGAGACCTGAAGGGTGAGAAGGTGCTGACCACGAAAAGTGTGAGGGCCGCTTCTTCCAGGCAGAGGAAAGAGTATGTACAAAGGCCCTGAGGCTGGAAATAACTTGGTATGTCTGAGGAGCTGGACTGTGAAGGCCAGTGTGGTTGGAGCTTAGTAAGCAAGGGCTAGAGGCCTACAGGCTGAGGATGGAGAGTGTGCCAGGCGCTGGGTTGACAGCCCCTTACAGGCGATGGCATGGAGCTTGGATGGCATTCTGGATACATTGGGAAGCTATCAAATGGTTTTTAACATTCGTGCTTGACCCCATTTGCATTTCAAGCTGATCATTCTGGCTACTGGGTGGAGAATGCATGGAGCTAGGGAGTAGGGGACCAGTTCGTAGGCAACTGTGGTGGTCCAGACTGGGGCTGAACTCAGGTGGCCGAGGCTCAGAGAACAGTGGAAACTTTTGAGTCACTTCTCAGTTATAGTCTCCATGACAGGTGCTATCATCAGGCTGGATGGTATCACCCTCCAGGGGCCACAAAGGCACCCCCCTTACCAGCCCACTCCCAGCCTGTGGGTGATGGATAGACCAACTCATGGTCTGGCTAGGCCCTGGGCCTAAATGACAGGTGACGGATGGGGTTGGAACTAAACGCTCTGAGCCATGTGGCCAATGCACTGTTCCAAGGAAGACTTTGGAGCCAGGAGTTAATTTAAAGAAAGGAGTAGGGGAGCTCAATATCGCTTCCTCCACTGCTCAATTAGTGGAGAGAGCTGCAGGGAGCTGGAATTGTAAAGACCCCCTTAATCATCTCTGTCTGCCTGGCAGCGTGCAGGAGTGTGGCAGGGATAATTGCACCTACCCATTAACAAATGCAATTAAGGTGCCTGGGCCTCTAGCACCCCCTTCTCCAATTAAACAGCAGATGAGGGGCCCGTGGGGGTGGGCTTTAAGATGAATCACTTGAAGCTGGAAACTTGGAGCCTGGAAGTCTGGACAGAGAGGCGATTAGAGACGATAAAATCGTGATGGGGAAGGAGAGACTCATATCCAATACCAGCCTGCTCCAGCTTGAGGCCCAACCCACAGTTGGGCAGATATTCTTTGGGACAAATTAGAAGAAGTTCTGCTTCACACATAAGAAAGTCAATATTTAGAACCCACCGACCACCACTTCCAGCCAAGTGCTTCCCCTTTGCCAAGGACACACTCAGTGTCTAGATACAGGTGAAGACCTGAATAATTCATTTTGATGAGAAACCGTGAGGTCTGGGTATGTTGGCAGGGAGGGTCCAGGAAGGCACGTTCTTGTCCTGTGAAGGGGCATGGGGGTGGAGGAAGGGGACTTCCATTTGTGGGCACCTCTAATATGCCAGGCCTTGTGCTCCCTCCCTTTCCATATGGCATATCCTTTAATTTAATCCAGATCCCACCAGCCTCACACAACAACCACGATCTCTTCATTGCAGTGATGGAATAGAAGTTTGGGGAGCTCAAGAACCTTGTCTAAGATCACAGAATTAGCAGGTGGTGGAGCTGGTGGAGCTGGGATTTGAACCCTGGTCTATGTGGCTTCCAATAGGCCACTCCCCTATGCTGAGATGCTTTGAAATTGCAACTGTCAAGATCTTGCCCCTTGTGCATTTTGATGCCCCCATGAGGGTGGACTCAGGGCAACATTTCAGATGTTATTCCCAAATCTCTCCCTGCTCCCCTTGGCTGAATCCCTGAACTTCTGAAACAAGGCCTCTCTGTGGTTCCTGTTGTGGCCTTGAGGTAGGATTTGACCAGTTGTCAAGTCCCGAGGTGCTGACTAACATGCTCATCTCAAGCTGAAATAATAAAATAAAAAATCTCTCCTACCTTAATTGCCTCTCCCTATTCTCTTTATGCGTTTCACCAATTACAAATGCTATGAATCATTATGCATGTGTGGATCATCACTTTCATTTAGCATCTCCACCGAAGCTCCAGGTGCTGAAGTGCATAATTGAAAAGCTCCACGATTTGAGTTTGCAAAGAGGAGGCTCAGCTCCTCTGAACGTCACAGTGTGCAGGTCTCCCCTGCTGGGGCCTAGACAGCAGCCAGGAGATGACAGCCTGCATCTGCCCGAGAACCCAGCCACACCAGATGAGTGCTGAAGTAGTTCTGCTTTTGCCCAGGGGAGCTCAGGCAGTGAGTAATATGTTTCTTAATTCCCAATTCCCCCATCTTATTTCCTTGGGAACTTTGCTTTTTTATTATTTTTTTATTTTATTTTATTTTATTTTGTTGTTACTGTTTTCCTCTGTGGCTTCAGAGAGCAACAAAAGTCACTGGGTTGCCATCTGCTAGTTAACCCCTTCCTTCAAGACCTTCCTGAGCTAACTCCAGGACACCTGCTCCTTTCTGCAGCCTACATTCTTCCTGAGTGCAGGGCTCTCCCAGGTCTGCCTCACTCACTTCTGACTCCATAAAAGCTCCCATAAGATGGAAGGAGAAAGGGGCAGAGATGACCAGCTGCAGCTTGGCCCAGGTGAGGAATGAGCTGCCTGTCTTTAACAGCAGCTAGGCTCTATCTTAGCTGCCAGAGGGAGGGCCGTGTCTTCTCTTGCACCCCCATAACCTCTATGACATTGCTGGGCATTTAGACATGGCCATGGAGTCCTTCCTCTCTCCTCCCCTCCTTTCCTTCCCAAGCATTTCCCAAATGTCTACTATGAGTCTGCCTAAGTCCAGGGGCTGAGGACTGAGCAATAAATAAACCTGCTCCCTGTCCAGTAGGAGAGACACTCCAGTAAGAAACATATAGTAATAAATACAATGTGAGAAGTTTTTCCATAGATGGAGGAGCAAAGACTTCTCTCTGGGAGCAGGGAGGAGGGAATACTGATTCAGCTGGGAGAGGCAGGCATTTGCATTCAGTCTTGAAGGCTGAATAGGGCAGGGTAGGCACAGTGATTCCAGGTACGGGAAAAGCCTAAGCCAAGTAAAGAAAGGCACAAAAGACATGGCATGTTCCATGCCACCTGGGCCCTGCTGCTTCCAGGGCCCTCGAATCATCAGAGTTTCATAGAGCCAGCCCCAAAAGGGGGGATGGCTCTGCCCCCTCAGATGTCAGCCCCTTGAGCCAGATGGGGGCGCTCAAGGGCTCGGACACATGCCCCTCCACTTCTAGTTAGGTTGGAGTGGAGGTGGGGAGGCCACAAGACACCTGGACTGAGGCCAGCATTCCAGATTCAGGGAGTGCCCTTGGCACACACATCTTGGGTGACAACCTACTTCTAGCATAGTCTGGCCAAAAGTAAGGATGCGAATGCACGCACGTATACACACACAAAAACACACACACGCACAGAAGCTGTGGGCACAGCTCCCTAGACCATCTCACTGCCACCCTCCTGCCCTTCCATGAGCAGGTTCCCCTTCACACCAAACTGAGCACCACCAATCACCTGATGCCAAACAGATGGCGGGAAAGAGTTCTTACTCTGAGTGGGGATGGCGGCAAGGTCACTGCTGATGCGTGAGGGGCTGGGCTGCAGGGCAGTGAAAAATCAATGGATCACTTCCCTCTCATCACTTTTCTGCCACAGATTGAGCTGAAAGATGGTTCAGCTTGGAGCTGAGAAGCAAAGTCTGTAAGGTTTACTCTCTCATACCTTTTTATTTTCCCTCTTCTTTTCACTTTCTCAATTTTCAACCTCCATTCACTCTTCTCTTTCTCCTCTACTCCATCTTCTCTTTCCTTTGGTGGGGGGAGGAATGGGGATGATGAGGGGACTATGAGTGATGGGAAAAAAGAAAAGCAGCCCCTGTCATTTAGAAGCTGGCCTGACCCTTGCAGCTAAGCCATGCTATTCTCTCTTGGATCTAAACAATCTCACAGCATACCAGCCTCAGACAGATTAACTCCGAGGCCAAGATAAAATGAAATGAAGCAAGGTGACTTCATAATTTTACCTAAGGTCAGACAAGAATGAGGTCACTCTGCCACCCACAAAATACCAAGTAGCCCCTCTCTTGGCCAAGATGAATGACTGCTACTTCTTTTCTATTTCAACTTTATCTTCATTCTAGTCTTTCACATAGTCCCTAGAGATGAGATTTATTGAGATACCCAATCATAGAATTGCCCCTGCTTACTGACAGCATCCAATCTAGAGTAACCTTCACTTCCTTGGACCCCTTCCCAAGTTGTCCCATCAAAGCCAAGATTCTATAATCAATTCTAATATCCTCTCTTGGAGAGAACACACCCCATGGTTTCCCATGCTGTGCCTTCTCCCTCTCTGCAGTAAGCAATAAACCCAACTGGTTTAACTGTGTTCCTGGCGGTCTTTGGTAAATTACAGGACACTGACAAAATTGGAGGTCCCACCAAGATTCACCTGAGACTTTCATAGCTTTAACCAGGACCCTGACTCAGTAACAGTTCACATATCGTGGAGGGGCGGGCCTCAGGCACTGGTATGTTTTAAAGATCTGTAGGTAATTTTAAAAGGCAACCTGGGTTGGGAGTCCGTGGGGAACAAGTTGCTTTAAGAGTCTCTGGTGAGGGTCAGAGGGCAATGCCTCTAAATCACTGAGTTCGGGACCTAGCCCATGGTGCCCAGTCATTGTTGTTGGCTTCTGTGACTTATTCACTCTGCTGTCCCTCTCAATAAGCTTTTGTTGAATGAAAAATATAATAGGTCTCAAACCACGCTGCCATTTTCTCCCCAAACTATTTTTCCCCTGGCTCCAGTGTTCTCATGGCACTGGAGGCTCTGATTCATCCCATCGCCCTGGCCATGTCTCCCATCAGCCCCAGGCCCTGCTTCCCTCTTCAGGCAGGACCTCTTGGCACCCCTTCCTTTCTGATTCCACTTAGTAGCTTGAGGCTCTGTGGTCTTCTCTGTGCAGCTCACCATGGCCAGAACAGATCTGTCTAGATATTGGCTTGACCATGTCATGCCTCTGTCTCAGATACCCCTAATAGATCCTCATCACCCCCTAATAAAGTCCAAACACTTGTCTTGACATTTAAGGCCTTCCATAATCCAGCCCTACCTCATGCATGTATCATACTTAAAGGTTATACCTAGTAGCCCCATGGACATCCTTCATGCCCTCAAATTATTGTGCTTTGCTTCTGCTGGGCCTGCTACATGAAATGCCCTCCCATCATTATGTCTGTATAAAGCCTGCTCACCATTCAAATGCCAGCTCCAATGCTACTTCCTCCATCCCTCATTGCCCATACTAAAAGGGACTGCTGCCCCTTTATGATCTAAAACTATCCTCTTTAAAAAACAAACAAACAACAAACAAAAAACTCACTTGTGACCCTTTATCACATGTTAACCTGAATTGTGACTATCTTTATTCACCTTTGATCTATGTGGGATGGGAGCCATTCCATACCAGTAGGTTAAGAATCTAGGCTTCGGAATCAGGAAACCCTGGGATTGTAATCCTATTCCCTCCTGTTAACTAGTTCAGTGACCTTGGGCAAGTCTCTTAACATTTTTGAACCTCAACTTCTCATTCACAATGAGGGGAGCCTGATAGGGTTATGGTGAGAAGTACATGAGATAATCACATGTGTTGAATGCCTTGCACAGAATGTGGCGGAAATAATAGTTATTATAATTACAATAAGAATAGTTATCATTGCTAGGTTGAAATCTCCTAGAGGAGGGTGCCTCAACTTTAGTGTGCACACAAATCACCTGGGGATCTGGTTAAAATCCGATGTGATTCAGGAGGTCTGGGGTGGGTCTGAGATTCTGCATTTCCAACAAGCTCCCAGGTGGTGCTGATGCTGCTGGTCCAAGGATTACACTTGGAATAGCAAAGTCCTGAAGAGCAAGGCTAATGTCTAGTGTAGCAATATCTCTCTTGCAGGATCTAGCATGGTTTCCTGCACAGAGTAGGGACACCACCATTTTTTTAGATGAATGCATCGTCTTGATGATGGTAGGGATGGTATTGCACATAGCCTTCTTTGCTCGGAAGATCACACACACATTGCATACACACACCAGCTAATCTAACCTTGCATAGGACTGAGATTTCCCAGGGGCCCAACTGCTGTGTTTCAGAAATCAGAGCTCTGAGATGGAACCGGCTGTGCACTAACCTTATAGCCCTGATTAATTCCCTCCCTTTGTTTGCCTCATTATCATGATTAGGTTCTGCCCGTAGCATAGCAACGGCTAATTGTAGGCTGGTTGCAGAGTGCATAATTCCTGCTATTAAAATTTTATCGAGGCTTAATTGTGCTCCTTTTTGCTGTGGCGAAGCTTCAAAGTTTCAGAAGAGAGGGGATGTGGTTAGTGGGAACTGATGATTTTTTAATCTTAGCAAGCCCTGTAAAACCCTACTCTGCAATATCATTGACCTTGAGATGGTTTCCTGTGGCCAGAAAGAAGCCCATCATTTATTTATTAACCCACCAGAAGGTCTGCAAACATCCCCTGTGGCCAGGCGGAAAGCGTATTATAGGTCAAATGCCATTACAGAAAGCCCCAAAGGGCTGGCAGACCAAAGAGTGTGGCCGTGTGGGCATTAGGGTGGGGGAGGTTCGGTGGGGAGAGCTGCACTTTGCACGTGGAAGTGGGTCAGTGTGCAAAAAGTTGTGTCACTCCTTAGACACCCAGTGGCCTCTCAGTGGACCTCCAAAACCTGCAGTAGAATTGACAGGCTTTCAAGGCATTTTCCAGGAACACACCAAATTGCCCAACTTGTGCTTAGTGGGAGGTGAAAAGAAGTGAACCCATTAGCAGGTACTTTCCACAAATGGTTTCCAAACCCAACTGATCACTAGTATTACCTGGGGAGCTTGTTAGAGCTGCGCATTTCCAGGCTCCAGCCCAGACCTACGGATTCAGAGTAGGGAGGGAGGCTGGAAGTCACTCCTCAGGTGGCGCACTTATGCTGAGCCACTTCGGGAATCCCTTACCTGTGGAAAGAAGGGGCTTCGGCAATGTAAAAAAGACAGCAGAACCAGCTGCTTCTTGGGGAGGGGTCCACCTACTCAGCTTAGCTCAAATTGGAGCCACAAGGCCTAATGATATGAGATGGCTCTAAGTCAGTGCTTTTCAAATCGAAGTGTGCATCAGAATGCCCTGGAGAACTTGCTAAAACACAGGTTGCTGGGCCCTACTTCCCACAGTCTCTAATTCCTTAGGTCAAGGGTAGGGCCTAAGACTTTGCATTTCTAACAAGCTTGCAGGTGGTGCTGCTCTAAGGACCACACTTTGAGAACCATCGCCTTTGGTGATTCTCCAAATCTGAAATCTGGACCAAATGTGACTCTTTGAAAAGGACTCAGTTGTGTTTCTCAGTCCTCGCATTATAACACTGCTCTACGTGAAGACTCCATCCTTGTGTCTTGAGCATCTTTCTATAATCCAGAACCAGTGGCGTTTGTCATCAATCAAGCTTTGACTTGAGATATTATGAAGGCGGAGTAGAGCCTGGGGTTTTGGATTTAAACACAGTTAAATGCAGATAAATCCACTGCCATTTTACCATTATTAAGTAAAGCAAGGATTTTAAAAGGACATGGGATTTCAGGCACCACTTAAACAAAGGGCAAAGCATTATTTGATGAGCTGGCCTCAAGCTGGGAAAGGCTTTAGATAATACACAATGATAGAATTATGGTGAGTGGAGAATAACAATAGGCACATTTGATGGAGAGGAGATGAATTGTGGTGAATTGTGGGTGCGGGGAATGGTGAAAGGGAGAAAGTTCAGAGTAAGTGTAAAGAAGGGGTTGTAACTCAAAGGCTAGGCAGATCACAGAAATGCATCAGGCAGACAAGCCAGACCACCATTAAAACCCATGGCTCCAATCTGAATGAGACTATATGGAATGGTGAGGACTGTGGTAAACTGGACAGTCCTGGGCCCTCTAACAAGCGGAGGCCTCAAGTCAGCTCTTGCCAGTTGTTGCCATGAAAGAATGTGGGCCCAGGAGTGCTTGCCCTTCCTTATTTTCAAAAGAAGCTTGGAATGTGGATTCTAAGATAAAATTTCCCTATTTTAAAAACCTTTGCCCCAATCATAACATGTCTGTAGGCTATCAGTTTACAATAATAGTTTAGAAGTTTTAAATCCTAATTCATAGGGATGTTATTTTGGAACTGGGAATAGACCAATATTTTTTCCCTTTTTTTTTAAGGAGGGAAGGGCAGGTAGTTTATAAGGAGAGGGAAAAAAAAATGAGTAAGATGGGGAAGGAGGATGAAATCATGGAAAACATGGTGGAAAAGACTTCACTACTCAGGCGGAGCTTGGAGGTTTACACAGCGCTCTCTTCTCCTCCGTATAAAGAATACATCACTCTACAACATCCCTGCTGTACCACACTATTAGTTTGGTGACCATTGTGGAGTCCCCTCTCGCAATGACTGGGCTTGGCCAGTAGGACATTAGCAGGTATGATACCCGCAAAGCTTGTCAAAGACTTGCACCCTGAAATGCACGCTGTTGGACATCTCACTTGGGATCCAGCTGCTGTGTGAAAATGCCATGAGGAAACGTATGGAGGAAAGAGAGGTCCCAGCCTTTCAACTATACCTGTCAAAGTGCCAGGCATGTGGCCGGGCACGGTGGCTCATGCCTGTAATCCCAGCACTTTGGGAGGGGCCAAGGCAGGCGGATCACCTGAGGTCGGGAGTTCGAGACCAGCCTGACCAACATGCAGAAACCCCATCTCTAGTAAAAATACAAAATTAGCCGGGCATGATGGCGCATGCCTGTAATCCCAGCTACTCGGGAGGCTGAGGCAGGAGAATCGCTTGAACCTGGGAGGTGGAGGTTGTGGTGAGCCGAGATCGCACCATTGCCCTCCAGCCTGGGTGACAAGAGTGAAACTCCATGTCAAAAAAAAAAAAAAAAAAAGGTGCCAGGCATGTGAGCAAAGCCAGCTTGGATCCTGGTTGTAACTACATGACAACCCAAGAGAGACCAGCAGAAGAATTCTCTAGCCCAGCCTCAGTCAACCCATAGAATCATCATAATAAAAAGATTGCCTTAAGTCCCTAAGCTTTGGTGTTAAGCAGTGAAAACTAACAGAAACACTTAGTACGTAGCTGGCTATGAATCAGATAGGATCCTGTTTGGTTAGACGTAACAGAACACCTGATAAATAGTGACTTGAGCAAGTAAGAGGCTTATTCTCAGGCAACAAGAAGTCTGCTTTTGTTTCATTGGTCAGAACCAGCTGCACCAAGGGGGACTGAGGAAGTGTGATTAACTGGGCACATTGGTATTCTGAACAAAACAGGGTTTTTGACTAGTAAGGAAGAGGGAGGAATAGGTGTATATTTTGCAGTGTCTGCCACAGCCGTCTTACTAAAAAAAGAACAAACGTGTTTCTCTCATGATTTTTCCCTTCTGTACCAAATTTAGTCATAAAACCACAAGCCCAGCAACCCATACAGCCAGCACACATTTATCCCATGTTTGAAGGAAGAGGTCTCATCTTGATTTAATGGCTCAGCATTTTGTATTTGTCTGCCTGCTTCTTCCAGGTTCATTTCATAAAGAGCTGATTGATCTTGAACTTGATGCAGCCCATTGATACCATCACTACTAATAAAAGGTTTCAGGGCAATCAACTTTAAATTGGAAGCAATGGAGATGAGCAAACATTTTCAAATGAGCATATCTTCTGCAAAACTTAGCAGACTTCCAGGATGGTTGGTACAAGAGAAGAGGTCATAGAAGAAGCTAAATATAAAGTTTGCAGTTCTCATAGTTAGCCTGTGGCCATTTCAAGAGTTAGAAGCGCCTTGGTGGGAGTGGGGGGAGAAGCAATAAAAGAAAATGAGATTGAAATTCACTCATTTTCTTTCTTTTTAGCAACTTCTTGGAGAGAGGAAATGGAGATGAATGAGACATAATATCACAGAACTTAGATTTGGCAATGCTCTCAGAGATAAATTATCCAGCCTTTCACTGAATTGCAAATAATAATAGCTAGAATTTATTGAGTGTTTATCACATGCTAAGTGTTATGCAAAATAATTTACTGGCAATCTTTGATTTTACCTGCACCCCATCTCTAAAGGGTAGTATGATTTTAATGTCCACTTTACAGACATCAAGTTAAATAACTTGTTCAAGGCCATGGTAAATAAATGGGGGGACCAGATTTCCTGGCTATGTGTATTGCCTCTCCTTACTTCTTTTGACCCCATCCCATAACAATCTCTGCTCACCTCTTCCAGGTCTCCATTCCTCTAGACAACTCATTCCTATTTGAAAAACCCATCCTATTAAGTTGAAGTCTGCTTTTCTGAATCTCTCATCATCTGGTCTACCCTCTGGAGCAACACAGGCTGATCCCTCTGACCTACGACAGTCCTTCCAATAATGCATCCTCTGAGCTTTTTCTTCTCTATGCTAAACGTCTACAGCCATACTAACCGTTCCCTTCTTAAATGCTGTGTTTCTTCTTCTATGTGTACTGTATTCAAGGACCGCAAATTCAAAGTTCTACAGACACCAGGATAGTAATGAAAACAAATAGAGCAGGGTAGGTATGGTAAAATCATATGGCTGCCTCACTCTTTCATTCTCCCACTTTTCTTAGAGACATGGATATAGAGATGCTTTCCTCTACAAACCCAGTGATAAAAGGCAACGAGCACTCAACCTTGCTACTGTGGGACAAGAGGGAGTGGTGAGCACTTTGGCAAACTGGCAGCAGATGCTTGATCTAAAGGACACAGGTGCTACTCAGAGCCTGCCAGGTGTTTCTAGTAAAGGAGGGTGACAGCTTCTCTGAGCTTTTCCAAAGCTACTGGAACTCTGGGTTTTCATTTGAAAACTTTTCATCTTTATCAGATTTTTTTTTCAATTTTTCATTTTTTTACAGTATCGTGTGGCCCAAACAATATTCTACAGGCTGGATCCAGCTCCTGGGCTGCTGTTTGACAACTGATGTTGCTGGTCACCAGCTGGACTCACTCCCCTGATGAAGTCTAAGGCCAGTGGGACTCGCCCTTCACTAAACCTACACACCACGCTTCTAGGAATGCAGACTAAATTTGCAATCATTTTTCCAGCAGTTGTGTCATATTATACTTTAAATTCACACGAAACTGGTGGCTAAGGACCTCCAAGTCTTCATGTGAGTGTTGTCCAGCCTGACCTCTCAAACCATCTTGTGCAATGATACGTTGAACCTACCTGCATGGCTTTGCATTTATCTCTGTTGGTCCCCATTCTGTCTTACAGAGTTTGTGCTATTTTTCCCCAACCTGCTTTTGGCACAGCTTTGAACATTACTTCTTACATGAAATCACCAGCTGGATTCAGTAATTCAGTGAAGTCTGACAAGTCCTAAAGGCATTAATACAATTTTTGATTAAGCCTGGGCAACATAGTGAGACCCCGATCTCTACAAAAACATTTTTTTAAAATTAGCAGGGCAGAGTGGCACATGCCTGTAGTCCCAGCTACTCGAGAAGCTGAGGTGGGAGGATCACCTGAGCCCAGAAGTTTGAGGCTACAGTGAGCTACGATCATGCCACTGCACTCCAGCCTGGGCAACAGAGCTAAAACCTAGTCTCAAAAAAACTTGGCTAGAAATGTGATGCTCCAAGGTACCCCAAATGTCACCAATGCACTAATGAACACCCCTTACCTTCAGAGTAAAAAGAAACTAGCCTATGTTCAGCACCTGCTACAAGCTCAAGACTGCCCAGTTTCCTCATTCTCACTTCCCATCTAATGCAGAGACCCTTCCAGCAGCTCTGCCCAGTGACAAAGGAAGAAACCCCAGGCTGTCCTCCAGATAAGTCTGAACTCTCCACTCTGGTCTGGAATTCCAAGAATGATTCCTGATTGAACTGTATATTTGGTTCTAGGTCTCAGGTTCACCCCTGGGTATAGGCCCACACTCTGCAGCCCCAGGATCACTGGCCCCTGCCCAGTGTCCAGCCCAGGCAGCTAGCCGTTTGCCTGTGGTCTGAGACAGCTCCTGCTTGTCCAGGAGGATATACACTGTGCCAGGCACTGTCCATGGCACTGCAACATTCATTGTTTCACTTAATGATGAACCCATTTACACATTTACTTCCACTGCCATCTGGCCCACGTTTTTCAGTTGAGCCTTTGATTTATCAAGGAACTTGTATCATTGATGCTCTTCCTGCCTCCCTGTTATTGTAACTGAGAGCAGAGCACCAAGCTGTTTAGCAGCTTGCATAAAGACAGCAGCACATGCTCACTCAAATTCCCTCCCTTTTTTGAGCTCTTTGTGCCTCATTATTTTCATTGATAAATGAGATTGTTGTGAGGGGCCCATTAGTAGATATTAGGCAGTTGTAACAGAACTGGGTATGTAGTGGGCACTCTTGAATGTTAGCTTGAAGGAGAAGCAGTTGAAGAACTAGTCATGGTCATCTCCTGGACTAGCCCCCAGTAGCCAGAGGGAACACCCCTTTATAAGGAAATGTCACCAATCTCCTACCATCAACAAGCTCAGCAGCAGGCACTCCAAGTTGTTTTTCTGTCAAAGGGAAAGATTTGGCTCAAGCCATCTGCGTGGCCCACTGGATGGCCAATGGAAGACCCAGGATGGTCAATTACCTTACCCTGTGGCTTCGGATCAATTGCTTAACCTCTCTGGGCCCAAGTTCTTCATCCACAAAAAGGAAATACTAATATATAGCTTACAGAATTATGGTGAGAGCCAAATGAGATTGAGAGTAAAACACCTGGCACATAGTAGGCACTTGATATAGTAATGATGATAGTGGTGATGATGAAAATACCCAGACACATGTATTGTCAGTGAATCTTCCCAGTGAGCAAAAGCAGCCTTCCTTTTTTTGTCCTGTCAGATTTGCAAAAATTAAATTACAAACTTATTGCATGGTCATTATTTTTAAAAGCAAACACAATACAGGCATTTATAAACTAAAATAAAAGTTGGAGTCCTCCTCACTCCCATTCTACTCTTCAGAAAGAGCCACGTTAACTGTTTGGTTCATGCCCTTGCTGATGTTTTCCTACACACACACACACACACACACACACAATTTTAAAGCAACATTGGGATCATACTATGCATATTGTTCTGCACCTTGCTTCTTTCTCAAAGCAGGTGTCATGGCCACTTTTCCAAGTGAGAGTACATGGAGCTAATCCATTGCTATGGGCTGAATTGTGTCCCACCCACAAATTCAGATGTTGAAGCCCTAATCCCACAGTACTTTAGCATGCAACTCTGTGTGGAAATAGGACCTTTAAAGAGGTAATTAAGTTAAAATGGGATTATTAGGGTGGACCCTAATCCAGTATGACCAATGTCCATATAAGAAAAGGAGATCAGGACCGGGTGCAGTGGCTCACACCTGTAATCCCAGCACTTTAGGAGGCTGAGGCAGGTGATCACTTGAGGTCAGGAGTTCAAGACCAGCCTGGACAACATGGCGAAACCCCATCTCTACTAAAATTACAAAAAATTAGCTGGGCGTGGTGGCAGGCACCCGTAATCACAACTACTCAGGAGGCTGAGGCAGGAGAATTGCTTGAACCCGGGAGGCGTAGGTTGCAGTGAGCCGAGATCATGCCACTACACTCCAGCCTGGGTGACAGAGCAAGACTCTGCCTCAAAAAAAAGAGAGGAGATCAGGACACAAATAGAAAGAAACACCAGGCATGCCCACACAAAAGATGACTATGTGAAGACACAGTGGGAAGGCTGCCATATGCAAGCCAAGGAGAGGGCCCTCAGAGGAAACCAACCCTGCTGATACCTTGATCTTGGACTTGTAGACTCCAGAGCTGTGAGGAAGTAAATTTCTGATGTGTATGCCACCCAGTTTATGGTATTTGTTATGGCATCCCTAGCAAGCAAATGCATCCATCCTTTCTTAAGAACCAGAGTATTCCATTTTATAGATGGTACATAAAATGTGTTGTGGACTCTTATGTTTTTTCCAGTTTTATGCTTATTACTAAGAGTGCTGCAAGTAATATCTTTGCAATATACTTTGTGTACATATGTGAGGATATTTGTAGGTTCTGTTCCCATACAAAGAATGACTGGGTTGGAGGATATGCACATTTTAAATGATGTATGAATTTACTGTACCAATGAAAACTCCAGTAGTGCAGGCAAATTCCTGCCTTTCTATACCCACCAAAGCATAATTTCAAGGACTTATATTCTGTGGCCATTAAAATATAATGAAATTGACAATCCAAAAAAGTCTGACACTCTTGACCTTGGCTTTGCTCATACTGACCACCCCTGCCTATGCCAGGACCTTGGCCCCATCAGCCACCTGCGAGAACATACAACCTTCCTAAATAGAGAAAGCTCTCACCAGACTCTTCACTGTGAAGGCAAACTTGATAACAACAAATGCCCATGCTTCAAATAGAAGCATTGATTTTAACTTTTTAAGAGTATAAATAGATTTGAATCACACATAGTATATTGGATTTGGGAAGAAAATATTTCATGACAGCCTGCCAATATATTTGTTTTCTTATCTTTCAACAATTAAGAATGGAGATTAAAGACTGCTGAAGTGAAGAGAAGCTGACGATGCCACTCAGAAAGGCCATTATCCTCATCTGAGGAGATGAATCTGACTGACCTTTTGTTTGGAAAGCAAAATCGGAAACGGGAACCCTCTGCTGTGGTGGAGATGAACTTGGGGATACCACAGCCTGGGTCCTTCCTCAAGAGTGCAAGGAATTTACCCAAACCATAAGGGGCTTTGCCTTCCCTCTTCTCTTGCTCTTACTCTTTTATACATGAGGATGTCCAGACGAACCAATCATTAAAGGAAGTCATGACCTATCAGCCACTTGGAAGATGTGTTGAGGAAGAGTGGTTATCACTCATGGTGGCCAGGGAGCTGCTTTGGGAAGAAGGGAGGCTGGCAATCGGACACATCTGAGCATTGATTTGTGAGCCCATCTGTCTTCCACTCTGGACCATGGGCTACTTGGGAGCAGGGGTCATCAAATTCATCTAAGCCTACAGCCCAGCACAGGACCTGGACACAGATCTTCTTCTTGCCTTCTGACACAGTCACTGCTAAGAAGATCTCATCCTGCTTTATAGCTTTAAATGCCATCTATATGCTGATGACTCAGATTCATATATCCAGCCTAGAATTCAGTCCTTGACTCCAGCATTTATTTATCCATCTGTCTACTGCCATCTCCCCTTGGAGGCCTAATAATCATCTCAAACTTAAGATCTTTAAAACTGAATCTTCGATTTACACTTCGCCCCAGTCTGATCCACCTGCAACTTCCTAATCTCAATTACTGACAACTCCATCCTTGTAGTTGCTCAGACAAAAACCTTGGAGTCATTCTTGACTCCTTTCATTCTCTTATTTCTCAAATCCTGTTGGCTTCACCTTTAAAATATATCAAGAATCTTTTCATGCTATCATCCTGATTCTTAGCCACTGTGGTGGGTTGAATTGTGGGCCCCAGAAAGATATCTCCAAGTCCTAACCCCAGGAACCTATGAATAGGACCTTATTTGGAAAAGGGGCCTTTACAGGCATAATTAAGGACTACTAGATGAGATCATCCTGGATTCATAATGGGCCTTAACTCCAATGGCAGGTACCCTTGTAAGAGAAAGGCAGAGGGAGATTAGAGACACGGGGACACAGGGAGAAGGCCATGTGAAGACAGAGGCAGAGATTAAAGAGGTGAAGCCCCAAGTCACAGATGCCTAGAACCACCAGAAGCTGGAGGCAAGGAAGGATTCCCCCTGGAGCCTTTGGGAGGAGCACAGCCCTGCTGGCACCTTGGTTGGGATTTCTGGTCCCCAGAACTGTGAGAAAATACATTTCAGTTGTTTCAAGCCACAGAGTTTGTGGTAATCTGTTACAGCAGCCCTAGGAAACGAATATAGTCACAGTGATCATTCACCTGGATTACTGTAATAGCGTCCTAATTGGTCCTGTTTTCACCCTTACCTCCCTATGGCCCTTTCTCAATACCTAAGCTAGAGCAATCCTATTAGAACATGTCAGACCACTGTACTCAACTCAAAGACTTCCAGTGGCTCTCAATTTAACTCAAAATAAAAGCTAAATTCTTTGCATGGCTTGAAAGGCCCTGTCTGAACTGCCCCCTCCTTTCCCACTCCCTCTGCCTCTCTCTTTCCCACCTCTCTCCATCTTGCCTGCCCCTGTCCAACCACAATAGCCTCCCATCTGTTCTTTGAACATGCGGAGTGCTGTCCCCCTTAGAGCCATGCACTGGCTGCTCCCTCTGTCTGGAAGGTTCTTCCCCTAGGTATCTGCAGGGCTCACACCTTTGCCTCCATTAAGTTTGTAGAAACCGCATCATCTCAGAGAGTCCTCCCCTGACCACCCTCTTAAACATGGGAACCCTCAGCATCCCCCACTTTTCTTACTTGGCTTTACTCCCCAGCGCACTCTCAGAATCTATTATTTCTAGTGTACTTTACATGTCATTCATTTATTATGTTTATTGTTTCTCTCCCATCAGGATATAAACCCACAGGCCGGGCATGGTGGCTCACACCTTTAATCCCAGCACTTTGGGAGGCCGAGGCGGGTGGATGACTTGAGGTCAGGAGTTTGAGACCAGCCTGGCCAACATGGTGAAATCCCGTCTCTACTAAAAATACAAAAATGACACAATAGCAAAGACTTGGAACCAAACCAAATGTCCAACAATGATAGACTGGATTAAGAAAATGTGGCACATATACACCATGAAATACTATGCAGCCATAAAAAATGATGAGTTCATGTCCTTTGTAGGGACATGGATGAAGCTGGAAGCTATCATTCTCAGCAAACTATCCCAAGAACAAAAAACCAAACACCACATGTTCTCACTCATAGGTGGGAATTGAACAATGAGAACACATGGACGCAGGAAGGGGAACATCACATACCGGGGCCTGTTGTGGGGTGGGGGGAGGGGGGAGGGATAGCATTAGGAGATATAACTAATGTTAAATGACGAGTTAATGGGTGCAGCACACCAACATGGCACATGTATACATATGTAACAAACCTGCACGTTGTGCACATGTACCCTAAAACTTAAAGTATAATAAAAAATAAACAAATAAAATAAAAATACAAAAATGAGCCAGGCATGGTGGTGCGTACCTGTAATCCCAGCTGCTTGGGACACTGAGGCATGAGAATCACTTGAACCTGGTAGGCAGAATTTGCAGTGAGCCACAATCACACTGCTACACTCCTGCCTGGCGACAGAGCGAAACTCTGTCAAAAAAAAAAAAAAAAAAAAGAAAGAAAAGAATATAAACCCATAGGGCAGCGATTCTTGCCTGTTTGTTAATTGTTGAGTCAGAAGAGGGTCGAGCATATAGCAGTGGCTCAATAAATACTTGAGGTGCGAACGAATAAATAAACAGCTATTAGTATGCTTTTTGTATTTTATTTGATTATTATTTTCCGACTGTCATATATTCACATTGTGCAAAATTTATAAGTGCACAAAAGATTTACAGCAAAAGGTCTTCCTCCCACGCCATCCATCCAGCCCCACTTCTGTTACTCTGCCCAGTGGCAACTGGTAATCAGTTTCTTTTCTTTCCTTCTAGACTTTATTTATCCACTTATCTATCTCTGCTTATTTTAATTAACACTGAAACTTGAAGGTATTTCATGTCCGCACATAAAAATTCCCTCATTCCTTTTTCTAGCAGCGTAGCTTTTCATGTTATGCATAAACTTTAAAATGATTTAATAATGGGCATTTAGGTTGTTTTAAATTCCTTGATATTTAGGTGCCAATGATGGAAACTTTTTTTTTTTTTTTGAGACAGAGTCTCGCTCTGTCTCCCAGGCTGGAGTGCAGTGGAGCAATCTCAGCTCACTGCAAGCTCCGCCTCCCGGGTTCACGCCATTCTCCTGCCTCAGCCTCCCGAGTAGCTGGGACTACAGGCGCCTGCCACCACGCCCGGCTAATTTTTTGTATTTTTAGTAGAGGCAGGGTTTCACCATGTTAGCCAGGATGGTCTCTATCTCCTGACCTCGTGATCCGCCCACCTTAGCCTCCCAAAGTGCTGGGATTACAGGCGTGAGCCACTGCGCCCAGCCCTTGGAAACTTTTATGTAGATTATTTTCACACGTGTGAATGTATCACTGTGGAATAGTACATTTTTAAGATAACTGAACTTTTCAAATGAAATTTTTAATAAACTTTGGGTCATATCATTTGTTTATGTGGTTCAAGTCCCCCTTACCCGCTAACCCCCAGCAGGGGCTGGCCACCTCATTCTTGGCGTTCTCTGCTTCTCTTGGTCTCATTCTGGGTGGGGCTGACATACAGAGTCAGCTAAGAGCAATCGCAGTACTTCATTGGATGCTTACTGGGCACTTGGCATTATGCAGTGTACTTTGTTTAATCCCACTTAATCCCTCTATCAGGGAGGGATTAGTATTACCATTTACACTTTAAAAAACTGAAGCTCAGAGGGGTTAAGTAACTTACTTGCCCAGGGTTATCACAGTTGGTAAGAATCAAAAGCAAGACTCTTTTCCAAGTCTTTACCAGAATCTGGACTTTTAATCACGACATACTTAACCTCTCTGTGCCTCAGTTTCTTCATCCATAACAGGGGGAAAATAATACCAATGATTTCATAAAGTTGTTTTGAAGGTAGGTGAAAAAGCAGCAGGGAATAGAGTGAATCAGAACCAGTTGGGAAAAAGAGTCTGAGGCAGGTCACAGTGAGTGTTCAGAGATGCTCAGTGTTTCTGAAAATGCTAACACACATTAACATCACTTTGGATGTTTATTTAACATGCAGATTTCAGGGTCCCTTCCTAGATTTCCTAGGGAACAGAGCATGGGAATCTACATTTTAAACCAGCATCCAGGTGATTCTGATACGCATTGAAATTTCGGAAATGTAAGCTCTAGAAAATATATATATATATTTAAAATTGTTAACTGTAGCACTACTTTAGCTCCATCATAAGCTTCTTTTCACCCTTCCTCCTTATTCCCCTGACACAAGTCATGTTTTTCTCAAGACTGGCATAATCAATAATCTCTCCAAAAGAGATTCCTGGATCTCAAATCCCGGAAATATGGGCGGGGGGTGATACTGTGTTTCTGTTTTCTCTTTGCTGAAAGAACAAAAACAAAAAAAATAATGATAGTTGACCCATGAATAAAGTACAAATGTGGCCTATTGTCTTAAAGGTACAGGGACCCAATCCACCTCCATGCTGTGAAAGTGACCCCAATGGCTATGGATCATTCTCATCCCCTGAATCTTGGGGCTATGTCTGTTGGTCCAATATGTCCTACAAACTAAATAGGCAGTGGAAATTTAAGTAAATAGTATTCATTAACATTGTGATCATGTGTGGCATTTTCTATTACTAAATGATCCTAGTACACAGATTATTCACTTAAATAATCAATCACTGTCAACAAATTACAGGATGCAGAGAATGAAATTAGCAAAATGAACTATGAATGTAAAATTCATTTGAAATTCAATTTAGTGACAACGTTAGCTTTCAATTAGTCTGCCCAACTGTTTGAATGTCTTCCTTTTGCATTGATTTTTTAAAAAATGTAATTAACCTTTTTACTGTTAAATTGCTGTTGGGTGCAACAATATCATTGTTACATGGCTCCTATTGCTGGGGAGTGAAAGGATTAAATGATGAGTCAGGATGAGGGCAGTGGAGTGGGGCTTCTCCTCATGACTGAAGGGCTGGGGAATAAGAGGAGCCCGGGAGCGGGAAATGGATGTTGTTTGAGCTGAGGCTTCCCCCACGGGTGTCCGGTATTGCTGCTATTGTCTCTAGATTCTTGTAGAAACCTTCTCAAGACCATCTCCTGCTCCAGATTCCTTGCTCCCTATTTCACACAAAATGGTTTGTATTCTACATTTCCTGTCAACTTCCCAGAAAACTCGGCCCCTTCTCTCACTACCTTATTTCCTTTCGTGATTCTCTGACACCTTTTATTCAATTGGTCTGGCTGGAGAGCTGGAGTGTCCCATCAGACTCCAGCTCCTTCTCAGCTCCCACAGACAATGCCACCTCTTCAAGTCTTCTTCCAGTCGAACTCGGCCACTCTCTTCCTGCTTGTGTCTGTGGTGGCCACAGTGGTCTGGGTCCTCATCGCCACTTGCTTTGTTGCAGCATTGCATTGTGGCAACCTCACCTCTACCCCACAATCCACCCTGCACACTTCTGCCAAGCTTTAACAGAGCACTCCCAGACTCAAGACCCCACCGCCGCTCCCTGCTGCCTCTGCGACTGAGCCCAAGCCTCCCTTCAAAGGCCACCCCTCACCACCTGTGGGGCGTGGGCTCCCCCACTTCCTCTGCCTCTGTGCCCCTCGAGTACAGGTTGCCCACTTCAAATTAGCCTCCTCCTTAGCCCAAAACGTGTTGTGCACTTTCCTGCCCTCACACCTTTGTTCTTGCCAGCTTCTCACCTGGAAAGAAAACACCTTCCATTTCTCTTTCTTAGTAAAATCCTTCTTACCCAATGCCCAGCTCAAACCTCACATCTGCCAGGAAGCCTTCCCTGCCACACCCCAGGCTCCAGTGATCCGTCAGCTTCAAACGGTTCAAGAACTTATTGCCTGGGACATTCCTTTTGATCTTTAATAACACGCTTTGTGATTTTCCTCTGCACTCTCAGCTGAATTGTACATTCTTTGAAGGTAGGGACACGCCTTGTGGTTCCTGCTTCTTGCCGACAGTCTTGCTTAATGGGCAACGGCTTTTCTAAGCCTTTTTTGAAAAAGGACGGCACCAATCTCTCTCATCTACTGTGTTCAGGACTGTCTTGAGGGGGACAGCTCAGTTGTGGTGAGAACCAGGAAACCTATGCATTGGAGCAGGGTGTGGTGGGTGGGCTGGCCGGGGTTACGGTGAGGCAGGCAGCCTCAAGGAGCAATTACAACATGTGGACACGGTGCTCATGCTGTAAAACTGTCTCTTGTCAGCTGCACTGGCTGAGATAATCTTGGTTCTGAACCACATCCCTGGCTGTTCCAGATCACCCATTATCTCTCCAGAGCTGCCGCCACTGCTGGGAGACACAGGAGTGTTTAGCTGTGCCAAGGGTCTGCAGATAGAGGCAGTTTCTTATCCCGTCTTCACGAGGAGCTGCAGGGAAATAAGTCACACTTAGACATTAAGAGGCCTCCATCCTTCAGCAGCCTGGCAGCAGAATTCTTTATGGGTCTGAGGAGAATCTCCATGAATTCTTGGGATTCATCCCTAAGAACCCCATGGGGATGTGGCCCGGATGTTGAACCTGTTCCTTCTTAGGTCTGAGAATAGAAAGAAACAGCCTCACTCCTCTCTGAGCGGTAGCTCCCTTCCCTTAGCTTCCAAAAGCCAACTCAGTTCTCCTCGGTACTAGCTAGCCGCCATTTATGAAGCCATCGTTTATGTGCCAGGAGCCATGCCAAGTGCGTCACATATTTTATCTCGTCGAATTTTCACAGCACCCTACAAAGAAAAGTTCTCATTTTAGAAATGGGATTCCTTAGGCTGGGGGCAGTTAGCAAACACAGCTGGTCAGCAGAGCCGAGTCCAGATTTCCTCTTTCTTTTTTTGAGACAAGGTCTCTCTCTGTTGCCCCGGCTGGAAGTGCAGTGGCATGAACACAGCCCACTGCAGCCTTGACTTCCTGGGTTTACTTGATCTTCCCACCTCAGCCTCCTAAGTAGCCAGGAATACAGGCACATGCCACCACACCCAGGTAATTTTTTAATTTTTTTGTAGAGGTAGGGTCTCATCATGTTGCCCAGGCATGGTAGCCTGAACTACATCCCTGACTGTTACAGACCACCCCATTACTTCTTCAGAGCTGTCGCCACTGCTGGAAGACACAAAGAATGGGCAGCCGCTCCAAAGGCGAACTCCTGGGCTCAAACAATCCTCCTGCCTTGGGCTCCCAAAGTGCTGGGATTACAGGTGTGAGCCACTGCGCCTGGGCCAGATCCCCTCTTTCAACCACCACACAACCTGCCTCCTAACCCAACAGGTCCAGAATCCCATCTCCTCTGGGAAGGCCCCCACCTTCAGGCTGCCTAAATCATGGGATTGCTGCCAACATCCTTCACTCGTTTCTTTCTGGCCTGTTATAAAATGATGGCATCAGGTGCTCCTCCTGACATGTGGGCTATGAAAATGTGTGGATCCGGGATCACCATGCCATGTTTCCCATGAACTAAGTATTTGGGCAGGAATCAGGTTGTCCACCTCCAAGCCTGGCTGGCTAGACTCTCTTCAGAGTGTCAAGACTTAAAATGAGGGTCTAGGTGGGTTTTAGGTCATTGTGGCTGCTGTGTTGCCTTTCCCCCATCCCCTATACTCTTTGGGATACCTTTGAGATAAAGTCAGCAGGGCAAGCTCTTCCCAGTCCCTTTCTTGGATTTAAGTTCTGGCTTCACACATGCTGGGTGCCTTAGCAAAGGACTTTCACCTCTTTGTGCCTCAGTTTTCTCCTCTGTAGAATAAAGACAGCCTATTACATTATCTGAGAAGCAAATGAGATAAAGAATATTAAACATCTAGCACAATATCTAGCATACTGTGGGTTTTCCACAAATGTTTGTTTATTTCAGATCCCAAAGAAATAACCATGAGTATAACTGGAACTGGAGAATAAAGTCTGAACAACACACACACCTCAGACTGCATGCCCAACCTCCAGGTGAGCAGGACCCAGGCCCCTGTATCAGCTCTTAGCTCATTTTCCTATTACTAGAGCTCTTACTCAGGCTCAGGGTAGACAGCGCCCTTCCTAAGGAGGCAGAGAGACAAATGGGAGAGGGAAGCAAGACTAGCCCCACCCACTATGCTGCTGCCTTTAAGGACACCGCGGAGGATGCCTCTCCCCTCCTCCTCAGCTCACTTTGCGTACATCTTACACTAGTACAGACAACTTTGTGGAGGTTTGCAGAGAAATGGAGCAGTAATTGAAGGGAGTAGTGGAGTCAAGGGAGGGCTCTTTAAAGATGGGAGGTGTTATTTAACACATTTAATGATCAAATAGAAAAATTAGTGGAAGAGCAAAGGATGCTTCCACTGAATCTGGTTTGGCCATTTTATCTGGCCTCCTTTCATCCCCCCTTGAATTTTAGGCTAAAGTTCTCTTTACCATGTCAGTGACTCCCTTCTTACACTCAGTAGAAGCTGTTCATCTGGTGGAAAAAACTTTGGAATGTGGGTTCAAATCCTGGTTCTGCCCATTATTGGCTGGGTAGCCTCTCTGGGCCTCTATTTCCTCACCATCAAATTGAAATAATAATGCTTTCCTCTTGAATTTGGTGTGAGGATTAAAGGAGTCATGTTTGGCCTGGCCCAGCACTTAGTGAGAGCTCAAAAATGGTCATTGTTGTTGCTACCATTATTTTATTGAAAAGGTTCTTCCAAGTCTTTGTGATATGCACCAAGTCCCTTGTGAGGAGCCAACCATAAACTACAGTCCTCAACACTAATATGTGGGCTCTTATTAGCATGAGCAGTGTCTGGGACTTGAGTTTTCACGGTTGTTCTGACAGAGCCCTCCTTACCTAACTCTTCGCATACCTGCCTGGGTTTGCCACTCTCTGTAGGATAGTGTTCCTGGGAACTCCGCATGAGCCTGATGCTGCCTCTTGCACCCTGAATGTGTCAGACAGGGAGGCAGCTTCCCCATCCTGGGCGGGGTGCTGTGAGATGAGCAGTCACTCTGCCTTTTAACCCCCTCCCTGTTCCGTGTTGATGACTGGGCAGGTGGGGGCAGTTGCTGTGAGTGGACGCATCTGCTGTGGCTTGTCAGCCTGTGTCAGACTCGACCCTGAGGGCAGATAGGGTCCCAGCTAATGAAAAGCCCAGAGCCACAGCCTCTGGGGTAGCTCCACAGCTGCTGTCTCTGTTTTCTTTTTCCTTTTCCTTTGTGCTTGGCAGTTCTGGCCCTCGGCACAGCAAGACCAGCACTAGAGACACAAGCACTGAGGTTCCCTTCTCCAAAGATCAAGTTACAGAACACATTCTCTGGCTCACCTTGAAGAACAAAGACTTGAGAAAAGCAGCCTGCCTGGGGATGAGGAGGCGGCTGCCTGCTTGATGTAATTTCAGGGTCTCTGGAAAAATCTCTTGAGCTCCAAATATTTTCCTGCTATAAACCTGAGAACGCCATCATTGGAGACTCAATCTTTTTACATTTGGAGCAGTGGTTCTCAAAGTGAAGTCTGTCTGTGCCCCATCCCATCCCCAGCAGCATCTGCATGACTTGGGAGTTTATTAGAAATGCAAATTCTTGGGCCCCCACTGCAGACCCCCTGAATCAGAATCTGGAGGAGGGAGTATCTGTGTTTAACTGGCCCTGTGGGTGATTCTGACGCCTTAGTAACCCCACCGAAGGGCACGTCACCCAGGAGGGGGGAACTCATCAGTATTATAGCTCTGATTTACTGCTCAGCTTGATGGACTGTGAGGAGGTGCAGACAGGGACAGGGACAGGGGAGGGGAGGGAATGTCTTGTCTGGTGTAGAGCAGTCAGACAACCTGGCATCGACTCCTAGCTCCTCCTTCTCCCTCTGTGGCCCTGGGCAAATTACTTCATCTTTTCAGCTTTCCTTTGCTCCACTGCAAAATTCAGCTTGTGCAACCAACTCACAGGGCTGAAGATGAAATGAGATATAGAAAGTACTTTGCACATAATAGGCGCTTAAAGAGTGAGCAGTTGCTCTCTCCAACTCACCCCTACATCCTCTCTGATAGAGAAGAGGTCTATGCTGATTGGCATATGGTAGAAGGGAAGGTACCAGAGGTGGGGATTCATGTATCATAAAGGCATGGACCAGGAAAGAAAGGGGCTAGAAGTGGATGAGATGTCAAGACACAGAAAGGGGAGGAGAAATGAGAATAAGGAGCTCCCCTAGACTCAACTCATCTGGTTTCTTCCATTTTGCAGGGGGTGGTCCTAAGACCAGGGTCTCATAACATGTGGCCCAGTCTCACCACCACCCTTTCCAGGTGGTGGGTAGGGCCGATTCTTTGCTTACCTTCCTCCTACCTCATTCTAACCTTTTCGGGTGCATGACTTAAAGGTCTGAAGTTTCCCTGCAGGGAGATGACTGGTGGAAATATGCAAATGGTGAGCTTTATGGCAACTCAGGATCTTTAGGGTTAAGAAGAGAGCTGACAGTTGGTGCACAGGCCACCATGGTGACCTGACCCTTGCTCAGACACAGCCAACAGGCAGGAAGCAGAGAGCGTCTTAAGAGAAGGAGAAACAGATGTGTGTGCCCCAGAACAGCATGCTTCCCTTTCTTTTAAAGCCTTCACACGGTGTCTTGAGCCTTTGATGGCAGTGCAAATTAAGATCTCAGTCTCACTAGGAAGGCTCACATGATATGGCTCTGGGGCAATTCTACCCCCATTTCCCTATCTCTCCATTGCCAGGAATTTCAGAGTCAGTGTTTCATCATTTATGTAAGGGTTTAATCCCTATGAGAATTTTCATCTCCATTAAGCTGTGTTCTGGGCTTGGGTTAGTCAGTCTGGATTCAAATCCCAGCTCTACCATTTGTTAGTTGTTATATTCTGGGTTAAATATTTAAACTCTTCGAGCCTCACTTTCTGCCTTTGTAAAATAGGGACAGTGTTTTATACACACACACACGCACAGACACACATATACATATATATGCTCGTTATTTCAAGGGTTAAACATGTACAGTGCTATTTGGATTTCTTATGAATATATTTCTTTAAAGCTACAAAAAGAGTGGGAGGAGTAAAGACTGAAGGGAATGGTTGAGATCGGGGATGGCTAATAGGTCTCACCTATGAATGTGGGTGGACTCGGAGGTGCCCCAGGTACACTGCATTGTCAGTTTGTGAAGAATTCCAAGGCAGCTGACTGCAGTCTTGGCAGACAGCATGTGACAGTGTGGAAATGTCTGCTCCAATGTGGGCAGGGTCCTGAAAGCATGTGCAAGCCACATTTGCCATCTCTGCTCTAGTTGCTTCCTGCCTGAAGGCAAAAAGACAGGCTGTGACTCTTGCAATTACCTGAGTAGAATTATAGAAGCCATTACCTGGGATCTTCAAAGGCTCCCACAGAGAGAGTAACTTAGCCTCTTAATTGAACACAGCCTCCCAGTATCATTCTGGAACGTTGGAGCTGTCCCCAGTCACAAGGCACAGCCTTCTTAATCTGATAATAGTGTACTCTCCAGGAGGGAGAAGAGAACTCCCTCTGTAGTAGCACCAGACACAGTGCAGTGACACACTGTGAACCAGAAAGATCTTGAAGATGGTTTCATCAGAGTGGGGTGAGTGTTGGGAACCCAGGGGTGGGTGGGACTTAAAGGAATCGAGGACCCCAGGGGAGCCTGAGCTCTAACTCCGTGGCTATTTTGGATATCAATTGCTGCTTTTGTGTGTTTCCCAGCTGGACGTCTGTGAGGCTTGCAGGTGTTTTACATTATTAATCAGCTAGATCTTTTTTCTTCCTAATAATCTAGCCTCCTTCCACACCTGTGAAAGCCCTTTGAAAAACAGGCAGCAGTGCATACATTCAGTGTTTAATGGAAGGGGCAGGGCAGGGCCCACGTTTCCATTAAGCACAGCAGGCTTTGTGCCTGGGGCCCATAGGACTTTCAGGGGCCATGAATTTGTTTTAATTGTGGTTTCTTTTAAAATCAGAAGAAAAAAATGAATATAATAATAATGATATAGAAGAATAAATCCAGCCTACAATATACTTGTCTTTGTACCAATGCAATCATAAAATATAACTTTTAATATTTTGTTATGGCAGAAGGGGCCCCCAAAGGCAAAAGTGCCTAGGGCTGAGGGAAGTCATTATGCAGTCAGTCCTAAGCATGGGATTGGAAAAGATTTGAATGGGGTCTGAAGACAAAGCTGCGGTTCTACCTCAGGCCCTACTGACCCCGTGACTTTGGGCAAATCATCCATTTGGGGTTGCAGTTTTCTCTGTGGTCCAGTGTCCTACAACTGCAGGAGAGGACTGAGTTCTTCCCTCCCCTCCTTTTCTCAGTCCTAGGCTCTAAGGAGATAATAGCTGTAAAGTGCTTGAACATGTGTAAACATGCAACAGGTATAACAAAGGTCAGAATCCTTATTATCTGGAGGGAAGATGGAGACCCGTATACTCCAGGAATGGATGGCTCCAGAGCGGGGGTGAATGTTGCCATGACACCCTAACATCTACCAGGTAACCACCATCTGTCCCATTCCTAAGAAAAAAATCAGTTAGGAAGAGGCTGGATGAGTGAACTGGGCCTTTGAGGGGTTACGGGGGCTCCAGGGAAACTGGAGCCTTCAGAGAATCACACAGCTCTGGCCAGAGTGCTGAGCAGGCTTCTAGAATGACCAGGGGGAGGGAGGGAGAGGGGGGCCAGAGAGACACTAGGTGTGAGAGACATGGCCAAGCTGCAGACCAGGAGCTTGTCCTACTCAGTGAGTACCTAAGCTGAGTTGAAGAACTGAAACAATCTGGAAATTAAGGGACTTTTCAAAAATAGGCTATGGGAGAGTTAGGGAATAGGACAAAGGAAAGTTTGATTACAATCTGCTGGTCTGCAGTGTGATGCAACTGCCTCCATCTCCCCAAGGCATCGCCATAAAATCAACATCACCACACCTCTTGGGAGTTGAGTTCATGTTTTGGAGATGCCGCTAACAGCCAGCAAGTCTGGCGTGTGTGCTGATAACCCACCTGCCTCATGCTTTTCCGCTTCCTCCTTCTTTACTTCTCTTCTCCTTCCCTCCTCTCTCCCTTCAATTTCCCTTTCTCTTTTTTCTCCCCCTCTGGCCTTTCCCCTTTTTCCTCTTCCCCTCTCCCTCTCTCCCTCCTTTCCCTCTTTCTCTCTCTCTCACCTTTCCTCTCCCCCTTCCCTCTCTTTTCCTCTTCTTCCTCTTCACCTCTGGAAAGTGGAGAAAAGTGCGTCCATTGGAGGTCTCCCAACTGTGGGGACCCCAAGCTCACAGGGTTTGGAAGCCTCCTGAGGACAGCTGCATCACCATCCATCATCTTTTTGATGAATGGAGCTCTAAATGGCTTAGTCTGACTGTGATGCAACCCAGATTTTGCCAGTGGCATCAGTGATTTAAATATCATTGCTTTTCTTTTCTTGTACTTCTATAGGATGGACTTGGTGTAGAGCAATGGAGGCAGTGCTTTCCCTCAGTCTGCGAGGACTGGGATCTAGGTGGCCATCCCCACCCAGCTGTGGAGCAGTCAGACAGTGGGACCCTACCCTGCCAGCCTGCAGGGGAGGGACAGCAGGCTGAGGCCTGCCAATACCAGCACCTTCATCTGTAGGGACAAACCAAGGACCTGGCCTGGCCTCAGAAAGAAAACTCCTGACCCATACTCTGCCCATGCTGCTGGGAGAGAAAAAGAAGGGAGTGATCTAGAAAGAGGAAAACAGGCTGGGTGCAGTGGCTCACCCCTGTAATCCCAGCACTTTGGGAGGCTGAGGCAGGCAGATCACTTGAGGGCAGGAGTTCGAGACCAGCCTGGCCAACATGGTGAAAGCCTGTCTCTACTAAAAATACAAAAATTGGCTGGGCATGGTGGCAGGTGCCTATAATCCCAGCTACTCGGGAGGCTGAGGCAGGAGAATTGCTTGAAGCCAGGAGGCAGAGGTCGTGGTGAGCCAAGATGGCACCACTGCACTCCACCCTGGGCCATAGAGCAAGACTCTATCTCACAAAAAGAAAAAGGAAAGAAAAGAAAAGGAAAGGAAATCTAAGACTAGGGTGGAGTGGTGGGCTGGATAAAAGAAAGGGCTGGCCGAGCCCTCTCTACCTCTCAGACCTCCCCACCCCAGACCTCAAAGCTGCTGTAATTAAGAATCAAAGAAATTGTACCTTCAAATAATCAAAGACCATTTTTTAACCTTATCAGATGGGCAAAATAGTAAAAGGTTTTGAAGAGTTGGCTACTAAACAGGTGCTCTCAAATCCTAATGGAAAAAAATCACACAATCTTTCTGAAGACACAATTTGGAAATACATAACCCAAAATATATTCTCGGACCCAGCAATTCCACTTTTGAGAATTTATCCTAAGAAATCACACATGCCATTCAGAATTACCCACCAAAATAATACCAGAATTATTACAACTAAAATTGTAATTTTGGTTATAATTGTGAAAAGTTTGAGACTTGGAGAAGTGGTTAACTAAATTGTGGTACATTTGGCCAGGTGTAGTGGCTCATGTTTGTAATCCCAGCACTTTGAGAGGCTGAGGCGGGTGGATCTCTTGAGGCCAGGAGTTCTAAACCAGCCTGGGAAGCATGGTGAAACTCTATCTCTACTGGAAAAAAAAAAATTAGCCAGCCATGGTGGTGCACGCCTGTAATCCCAGCTACTCTGGAGGCTTAGGCACAAGGATGGCTTGAACCCAGGAGGTGGAGGTTGCAGTGGGCCGAGATCGTACCACTGCACTCCAGTCTGAGTGACAGAGCAAGACTCGGTCTCAAAGAAAAAAAAAAAGTGGTACATTTATTCAATGAAATTCTGAATGCTAGTTAAAAATGATTATAGATATGGATTTACTGACATGGAAGATGTTCATGATATACTGTTTACGTGAAAAAAGCTGGTTTCTGGACATTACCTATGTTATGATCCTAACACAGGATAAGGAAAAGAAAAAAAGAAAAGAAAAAAGAAATAAGCATATCAGTTATCTGTTGCTGTATAGCAAATTACCCCCAAACTTTTCACCTTAAAATAACAAACATTACCTCATAGTTTCTGTGAGTCAGGAATTCAGAAGTGGCTTCTGGCTCATGGACCGTCCTGAGGTCGTCGTTAAAATGTCAGCTGTGGCTGCAGTCTCCTGAAGCTTGCCTGGGCTGGAGGGGCTGCTTCCAAGATGGCTTACTCACATGGCTGCGGGCAGGAGGCCTCAGTTTCTCACCACATGGACCTCTCGGTAGAACTACTTGAGTATTCTTGGGGCGTGGCAGCTGGCTTCCGGTAGAGCCAGTGATCCCAGAAAACAAGACAAAGATTGCAATGTCTTCCATGACCTAGCCTCAGAAGTCACACTCTGTCACTTCTGCAATATATGATTCTATTGATTATACAAATTGGCCCTACTCAGTGTGGGAGGGGACTATACCACAGCATGAATACTAGGAGCCAGGGATCCTTGGGAGTCATCTTGGAGGCTGTCTGCTGGAATGTTTGTATTCATTCCTTCAATAAACAGTGTTCGAGCACCTACCAAGCAAGCATCAGACCCTCATGGTACCCTACTCGGGTACACCCATAAAAAGAGAGACAAGATCCCTCTTCTCCTGGAGATTACCTTCCAGGGGAGTGGGAGGGGAGAGACACTAAAGAGGTAAGAATTGTAAACAGTGGTCAGTAACTGAAAGGTAGCATGAGGAAGGTGATGTCAGAGGAGCAGGCAGGGGCTGGGTGACAAGGAAGCTTGCAGGCCATGCAGAGAGTTTAGACGTTATCCTAAGGATGATAGGGAGCCACTGAAGAGTCTCAAGCAGAACAATGACGTGATCTGAGTTATATGTTTAAAAGATCACTATGGCTCAATGTGGAGAATGAATTCACGGACAAAGGTTGAAATAGAGGCCAGTTTGGAGTTTATAAAAGTAGTCTAGGGGCCATGGCTTGGATGACTACACAAGCAATCCTGGTGGCCATATGTATATATCTTACAACCATGCTCATATTATTTATATATATATATATATATATAGTTTTTCTTTTTATTCTCCCACCCCTTGCCTAGCAGAGTACTGGGCACATGGTAAGGAGGTGGGAGGCCAAGTGAACACAGAGTATTGGATTGTTCATTGAGAGACCACGTCCACTTTCACTGTGTGACAGTCACTCCCATTCTGTGCCTCAGTTTCCTCATTCATAAAATGTAACAAGTGAATGAAGTCAGTGATATGCCATTTTTTTCTTTTTCCTTTTCTTCGATTAGAATCAGCACCCTAAAAGATAAACCAGATGAAAGACAGTGCAGTGGCAGAAGCAGAAGGAGCCTCAGCCTCCTCATTCTCCTCTGGCTGCATGATTTGAAGCCCGTTGAAAGGACTCCCGGCTGACCCTTCTGTCCTTGAATGCTCCACATGCCATGCATTTCATAAACAGTCAGGACCAGCCAATTGTTTTAATTTCTGCCAGGCCTTTCCTGCCGCCACGTTGAAATGCTCTGTTCCATGTCCCTCCACCTGGCGGTAACTGGACATTCCATTGCACTCCGTTTTTTGCACACGGGGCTGCCCAGCTTGGGAATACTGCACTGTCCTCCATGGGGAGGGAGGCCCAGCACCTGGGCACTGCTGATGAGTTTTCACTCATATTTAATATGAGACTTGGGGCGCCCTAAGGAGGAAGAAGCTGCCTTGAGATCCCCCTCATAAGCTCTCTGATGAGTGGCTGCCTTTCCCTGAGCTCCTTGGATGAAAACTGTCAGGGGAGATTTCCTGGCTGAAATCCTTTACTCCCTCCACGACTGTGGCCCAGACACTCCCACACCCTCTCAGCAACCCTGACATCGTTTTCTTCCCAACCCAGTATTGCACTTGCTAGCCATGGACTTCAGGGTAATCTCACCCCTCTGAGCCTTGGCACCCTCATCTCTAAATCGCGGATATCAACACCTACTATTCAGCCCGTCCACATCCGTGTAGGTATTCCAGTTGCTACAGTATTCAAATACATCCATACTGATTGGTGAAAAGCCAGGACTCTAAGCCCCTGGGTTTCCCTCACCCCAAACACTCCAGCTTCCCCCTCTGAGGCCCACAGACATCCACAGAATCAGCAGCCTACAGGTCATGCCTGACCCGGGAGGAACCTGCAGACCCAGTTCTAGTGCTATAACCAAGGTCAGTTCTGACATGTTGGTGTCTGGGCCTTACTGGTTGTTAAATATTGTAGTCTTATCCTTGACCATGGTGATGCAAGATTACGTACATGAGGCACCCAGCACTTCAGTTCCTGGAACACCAGAGGAAGAATAACTTTCATAATCCTCGTACTTCACAGCATGGGGCCTCCCATGTTTGTTTTCCTGTTAAAGTCCGGCTACAATTTATCCTCCTTCACCTTGCCATTTCACCCCTTGTTTTGTTTACTGAGAGCTGAGATATTGAGGTTGGGACCTGGTTTGTGTGTGCTTTCTAAATGTTCTTAGGTCTCCATGTGGTTTTATGCCTATTTTGTTTGTGGGCTGACTTCAGAAGTGATAAGGTGAAAAGAGGTGAGCCCATTTTGTAAAGAGGTGAGTGGTGCAGGAGGGGCTATTCCCAGCCATTTGTCTACACTGGCACACACACAGCCCTGGGGTTCATCCCCCATTGTACGTTAAGCAGTCAAAGCTGGCTGGCCCACTTCACAGAAGCCCACCCTGCAGACTGAGAGAATCAGCTCTTTATTTGACTTGCTGAGCACTGTGGCCAAGTACACACTTTGAAGTGATATACTCCATGTTTCTCGGTGCCTGTCGCTGGCTGAATGGTGGGCCCTGAAAGGTATGTCCATGTCCTAACCCCCAGGACGTATTAATGTGACCTTATTTGGAAGCAGGTTCTTTGCAGATGTTATTAAGTTTAGGATCTCAAGATAAGGTCATCCTGGATTTTTTTTGTGGGCCCTAAATCCAATAACTGGTACCATTAAAAGAGAAACACAGTTCCCAGCTTGGTGGCTTACCCCTGAAATCCCAACACTTTGGGAGGCTGAGAAGAGCGGATCACTTGAGCTCAGGAGTTTGAGAGCAGCCTGGGCAACATGGTGAAACCCCATCTGTACAAAAAAAAAAAAAGAAAAGCAAAAATTAGCCAGGCATGGTGGTGTGTGCCTGTAGTTCCAGCTACTTGGGAGGCTGAGTTGAGAGGACTGCCTGAGCCTGGGAGGCAGAGGTTGCAGTGAGGCAGAGGTTGCACCACTGCACTTCAGCCTGGGTAATAGAGCTAGATAGACCCTGTCTCAAAAAGAAAAGAAAGAAAGAAAAGAAAAACAAGAAAGACACAGAGAAAAGGCCATGTGCTAATGGAGGCTGAGATTGGAATAGCACAGCTACAAGGAATGCTGACAGCTGCTAGAAGCTAGAAGAGGCAAGGAAGTATTTACCCCTAGAGCCTCCAGAGGAAATGTGCCCTCTGGACACCTAGATTTCAGACTTCTCACTTTTAGAGCTGTGAGAGAATCAATTTTTGTTGTTTTAAGTCACCAAGATTGTAGTAATTTGTTACATCAGCCACAGAAAACTAATACAGAGCCTAACATGCTGATTGGCTCAGACTCAGTAAACAAGGATGAGTTAGGATACAGGAGCCGCTGCTACAGCAAAGACCCCAGACAGCAATAGACAGCTTAAACACAATGGAAGTTTATTTCTATCTCGCGTAAGAGTCTGAGCATAAGCAGTGAGGGCTGATAAGGTGGCTCCCAGGTGTCAGGGACCTGGCCTCCACCGTCACCTCGAATGACAGTCAACCTTGTGGTTGACTGATTTAATATAGCAACCTGCCCCTCCCCTGCCCCCTGCACTGTATCTGTGCCCCAGTTCTTTCTTTTTCCCCATAGCACATCTTTTAATGTACAATATAAGTTGTTTGTATCATGTTTATTGTTTATTATATGTCTCCACCTGTTGGGCTGTAAACTCCACTGGGGCAGGGATTTTTGTCTTGCTTATTCACTGGTGTATCCCAAGTGCCTAGAATAGTTCCAGGCAAATGCCTGATGCGCAATAATAATTTTTTTTTTTTTTTTTTTTTGCTTTGAGATGCTGCAGAGGGAAGATAGCTTGAGGGAAGGAGTTTGAGACCAGCCTGGGTAACATAATGAGACCCCATTTTAAAATGTTTTAAAAAAACATTTCTTTTTAAAAATAAGGCCAGGTGCAGTGGCTCACGCCTGTAGTAATCTCAGCACTTTGGGAGGCCGAGGCAGGCAGATCACCTGAGCTCAGGAGTTTGAGAGCAGCCTGGCCAACCACAGCCAACATGGTGAAACCCCGTCTCTACTAAAAATACAAAAATTAGCTGGGCTCAGTGGTGGGCACCTGTAATCCCAGCTGCTGGGGAGGCTGAGGCAGGAGAATCACTTGAACCCAGGAGCCGGTTGCAGTGGGCCAAGATTGCGCCATTGCACTCCAGCCTGGGTGACAGACCGACACTCTGCCTCAATAAATAAATAAATAAATAAATAAATAAATAAATAAATAAATAAATAAATAAAATTAAAAATTAGCCAAGTGTGGTGGCCCACACCTGTAGTTCCAGCTACTCAAGAGGCTTGAGCCCAGGAGCTCAAGGCTGTAGTGAGCTATAATCGTGCCACTGCACTGTAGCCTGGGTGAGCCAGACCCTCTCTCTCTTTCTCTCTCTCTTTTTCTCTCTCCCTGCCCCTGCTCCACTCCACCTCTATTTCCTAATCTGATCTCTGAGAGGGACAGGAAAAGGCAGAACCAGGTTCAGAGTCCAGGCCTGTGACTCTCTTACTACCTGCTTCTTGCTAGATCTCCCCTGCCCCCTGAAGTGGATTCCACCCTGCAGCACAGCCCTTCTGACTAATGGGAGCAGGGCAGAGGGCCAGTGAGCCTCTTTTGACCCTGATCCAGGGCCAGAGAGCATTGGAAGCAGAAGAGAATCTGAATTTCCTCATCCAACAAAATGAAAATGCCAACTCTGAAATCAAAAGTGATGAGAAATAGAAAACCAAGTCTCAGAGCTCCTTGTCTGTACAGGCCATTTGGCTGACTGGCTGGGCACACAATCAAGAGAGAGCAAGAGACACAGAGAGAGAGAAAGAGATTGATTGAATGAAGTTGTCTCACTACTTTTTGTACTGGCAGGCACAGGGCAAAGCCACAGTGTAGCCCACACTCTTTCCCTGTATGGCTATAACCCGGAAGCTGCAAACATTGTATCCACTCACATCTTGGTAGCCAAAATTAGTCACATGGTCACATTTGACTGCAAAGGACACTGGCTTTATTCTGAGTGCTATGTGACCAGGCAAGTTCAGCAAGTCTGCTAGTAAAGGAAATGGGGAGAATGGGTTTTGGAAGAAAAACTATGAGTCTCTAGTCAAAATGATGGTTGAATAAAGATTATGTATTTCTAATAAGCGCCTGGGTGAGTCCAATTCAGGGGGATAGGAGCCCTGAAAAAAATCCACATCAATTTCACAATGTATCTAAGACAAAATTCGGAAAGAATATTCAATGTATTCATTTTACAGCTGAGAAAACTGAGACTAGAGGGTGAAATGACTTGCCCAAGGACACCTAACCAGAGAGAAACCTCGCGTGTCTAATTCCACACTGAATCTTCTTCCCATCTAAGCACGCCCCTTCTCCTGAAAGATGCGGACCGTGAGAAGGACAATACTTCAGTCCAGGGATTTTCATCATGAGGACTTCCAGCATCCGCATCATCTGTGAACTTCCAGCATCCGCATCATCTGTGAACTTCTTAGAAATGCAAATTCTCAGGCTCCCAGCTAGACAGGGGAGAGGGGGCAGCAATGTGCGTTTTAACAGGAATCCAGGTGATTCCCATGCGCTCTAAAGTTTGCTTTAGGCAGAAGATTGAACCTCTAATGGGGCAATTTTCAGAACTCACGGCAGCTTTAGGGATGATCTTTTCTGTGACTCCTCAAACAGCGTGTCATGCTCTGGGAGATCATTTAGGGGCTGGGCAAGCAGAGGGCTACTAAGATGAACAGAAAGAACTGAGGCCACACATAGGTGCCTTCTACTGGAGGAAGTAGTTACTGTGGAGCAGTTAGCCCCAGAGCAGCACCTAGTCTCATTCCTTAGCAACTCAGACTTAGACCCTTTCTTAGCCAGTGGTTGCCTGGGCTGTTCAACAATGTCAGCCTCTTTTTCTTCCAGTTTCTACAAACCAGCTTCTTTTCCCTCTAGACAGTGTCTGAAGATTTTCGCTGCCCCTTTTCTCTTCTGTTTCTTTTATTTTTCCTTTTGCCTTTAAAAAATGCATCGGAAGGAGGAGAAACCTCCACTCTCCTGTTCAACCAAATGTTAGCAAACTAGAAATTAGACATTAGAAGAGGAAGGTGGCTTAAGTGTGGGGGCTCCTTTGAGATTTTGATCATCGGAATTTTCTTTACCCTTCCAGGCAAAGACAGCCCTCGATGGATTCCAATCTCAAATAACCCTGCTCCAGGCTCCAGGAAACTCATGATGTTTGTCTTCCTTAGCCTTGGCTCTTGCTAACTCACTGCATGACTGTGGGCCAGTCCCCTAATCCCACTAACTCTTAGTTTCCCCAACTGTTAAACAAGGGAATTGAACAAAGTAAGTTAACTTTGTGTTTCTTAACGTTGACTATGGAAACCCTAGACATTTGGATAGCAGGCCACAGGGGAGCACCACCAACCCACCTCCTGGTGACAGCATACCTAGATTACAGATAAATTACCCAGGAAGGACACAATAGCCTGACAAACTCAACCCACAAACACGAGTGAGGAGATCCCTAATTTAAAGAAAACAGCATTGTTAGGAAGGTTTGTCCAGCATTTAATTTGTCTCTATCCTTATGACTTTGGAAAACTAGGTGAAAAAAGAATCCCTTTAAAAAATGGGCAGACAAGTTCAAGTGACATGTGCTCAGCTTGCTGTGATGCATTAATCCATCCATTCATCCATTCTTTTCTCTTTTTTTCTTTCTTTTCTTTTTTGTTTTTTAACACTTGCTCTGTCACCTAGGCAAGAGTACAGTGTTGCGATCTTGGCTCACCGCAACTTCCGCCTCCTGGGTTCAAGTGATTTTCCTGCCTCAGCCTCCTGAGTAGCTGGGATTATAGGCACCTGCCACCATGTCTTGCTAATTTTTGTATTTTTAGTAGAGACAGGGTTTTGCCATATTGACCAGGCTGGTCTTGAACTCCTGACCTCAGGTGATCCACCTGCCTTGGCCTCCCAAAGTGCTGGGATTACAGGCGTGAGCCACCACACCTGGCCTCATCCATTCATTTATTTTATATTTCATCTTCCAAAAATTATTTGAGGCAGAAGTAACGATGCTAAAAGCTATTGCCTTGCTGCTGTAGGACAGAGTTGAGAGAGAGAGAAGAGGCAGAGGAGGGGCAAAAGAAGAGGAAAGAGAAGCAAGAATAACTGACAAGTTGCTAAGATAAAAAAGAGAAAGAAGGAAAATACTGTCCCTAGCAAAGTTTCATTTACTAAGCAAACAACGCTTGCTATTTTTCTTTGGCTCTGTTCTCAAAAGGCCTCTGCTGGGCATTATCGATTGGACAACCGGGCCACAGTCCTCCTGCCAGGCAGACTTCATCAAGGCAGCACCAGCACTTATAGGAGATGGTTTTTTTGGCCCTGATGGAGCAGGAGCCCAGCAGGTTGCTTGCAGGAGCCAGTTGGGACCTAAGTGTGCCCCAGGGAAAGGGGAAACTGCAGTAAGATGAGAGACACTAGGGTGGAGGGCTTACAGAAGCTGAGATTCACTTCCTCTCTGGGACCAGGATACTGCAGCCCTGTGACCAGGCTCCCTGCTCCCTGAGCTGGCTCTACAGCCCTGCACACAGATTGTTGGAAGGTCTTTTGATCAGCCAGTCACTCGATTAACCAATAGAGCCATCTTTATTGAGCAGTTCTCAAGGTACCCTGGGGAGGTGCTTGAACAATGCCCTCAAGGCCTTTGCTAGGGAGAAAATGTCATCACACAGTTTAAAAAGAGCCACTCTTGAAAGTGAATCAGTAACTTTAAACATTGAAGGAAGGAAAGAGGAACAGGGTGTTACTATCTGTGGCGACTGACTCTATTAGGAGAGCCGACCCAGTGGTAGGAAGCTAAATTCAAGGCTCCTAAAATTAAACTTTTGAAAAGTGAACCCTTCTTCTTCATGAGAAACAGAAGGCAATCGGCAGTGCAAGGCCATGCCTGGGAGTGAACCCTGCAAAAGACGGAGGAGGTGTTGCTTTAAGATTTCTGAAGAGGGAAAGCCCCCCTCAGCAGGGGTCCACGGGGGCCACTCAGGGAGAGGCAGAATGGAAGAGAAGAAGAAGGATAGGGGAAGGGGTGGGAAGCAGTCTCAGAGGAGGCTATGGCATAAGCAAAGGCAAGACCAGAAGTATAAAGCGTAGTTGGGGCCCAGAGTCATGAACTAGTGTGACTGGAGCCAAGCCTGCCCCACATTTTGGGCCTGGGAAGAGTCAGAAGGGCCCTGTGTGCAGAACCATGGAAATGCTAATAGCTCATATTTGTATGGTGCTTAATCTGTATATACAGTGTATTAACCAATGTAATCCTCAGAATAGTTCCATGAGGCAGGTACCACTATTCTCCCCATTAGGCAGATAGGCAAACTGAGGTACAGAGAGACTTAAGTAACTAGCCCAAGGTCACCCAGCAAGTAAATGGTAGAACTGGAACGTGAACCCAGCAGTCTGCGTCGCAGCCCTTGTATCCTCAGCCACTAGGCTATCCTGTCTCCATCAGGATTATCAGGAAAGGGAGCCAGAGCATGAGGAAGGTGATGCTTGCTATTTGGGACTTGTTGCTTTGAGGTGGATGCATCTACCAGGCAATTGAGAGCAAGGGCTACCGCAGAGGGTGGGGTGCTTGAGAATGCTATGATACCTGCCCATACTCTTCCTGTCCTTGGGTAGGGCAGAGAGGGCACTGGAAATTGACCATTTTGTTTTGTTTGTCAGTGAGCTGGTCTCCAGGACAAGGTTAAATATATATTAAAATGTACACACACACACACACACACACACACACACACAGAGTCAGCAGCATATCATCCATTCTCTCTTGGCTAATACACAGGCAGAAGTCTTTATGCTGAGCTGATCAATGCCCAGTCAGGGCATTCTTTTCATACACACACACAAAAATCAATTAGTCTGAACCAACAAAGAGGAACAACAGGATGGCCCAACTGATGAAACCCACTTCTAAGAAAGCTTACACTGTGTAGTTATTCATTTAACCTTCAAAATAACCCCATGAGGTAGATACTATTATTATGGTCATTTTTACACATTGACACATTCCCTGTGGACAAAATCTTCAAGATAAGATAAACTTTTGTTGGTGGAAAGAGCCTGGGCTGAGAATCAGGACACATGGCTTGTAGCTCCTACTTTGCAGCTTACAAGTGTGTGATGGGTCTCAGTCTTCTCATCTGTAAAATAGGAGCGGGGTTGGAGTGCAGAATCACTAAAGTTCCTTTCTGCTAAGGCTCTAGGATTCCAGTACTGTTCCCAGGACCTCATATTTTCATTGGCTTCCTGGACCCAGCCTGGCTGCTCAGCTCCTGCCCCCAGCTGTCCCTTTACTAGCAGGCACAGGCTATGGCTTCCATCCAAAGCTTTGCCTTCCCAACTTGCCCCAGGGCCTTCAGTGAGCATCTGTCATTTCTTCCTGCTTCTTGTTGTGAAGTTTGGGGGAGGAGTGGCACCCTGTGGGGCCTGGCCAAAAGGCCAGGTTCTTCCCCATCTGGCTGAGGACAGGGAAGGAGTGTGGCAGATGGTGAGCAGAACTGTCCTTGCCCTAGACCCGGGGGGCCCATCACCTGCCACCCTCACTCTGGCTGCAGTCTTGCTTGGTTGGCAGCACCCACCCTGCAGCCCAGCTAGTCAGCCAAATGGCCTGTACAGACAAGGAGCTGTGAGATTTGGTTTTTTACTTCTCATTGCTTTTGATTTCAGGGTTGGCAATTTCATTTTGCTGGATGAGGAAATTCAGATCCTCATCTGCTTCCAATGCTCTCTGACCCTGGATCAGGGTCAAAAGAGGCTCACTGGCCCTCTGCCCTGCTCCCACTAGTCAGAAGGTCTATGCTGCAGGGTGGAATCCACTTCAGGGAGCCAGGGAGATCTAGCAAGAGGTGGGTATTGAGATAGTCACAGGCTTGGACTCCGAACCTGGTTCTGCTTTTTCCTACCTCTCTTAGAGATCAGATTAGGAAATAGAGGTGGAATGGAGTAGGTGACCTCTGGGTGGTCTTTTCAGATCTTAAACCTATTCCTGTACATCAGGGTTGACACACCACAGCCCACAGGCCAAATCTAGCCAATAAAGTTTTATTGGAACACTGCCATGCCCGTTTGTTGTAGCTGCTTTCATGCTACAGCGTTGAATAGTTACAACAGAGACCGTATGTGGCCCACAAAACCTAAAATATTTACTATCTGGCCCATTACTGAAAAAGCCTACTCAGCCCTGCTCTTCATAGCTATTCTCACAGTCATAGGGGTTATGGAATTGCCTGCTGCTCTCCTTTTAGCCAAGGCTATGTAATAATACACGTCTCTTGTGGCCAGGTGTGTTTCAGAGCTCAGAACTGCTTGGATTTCAGTGTACGTGCACTGCATATATGGTTCTATTAGACATCACCCATGGTAGGGCCTGGGACAACATGCCATAATCAAATACATTCATTTTTCTATAGTGAAATGTAGAACTATTCCCTCTACATAAGATAAATAAGACCACAGATATGTTCCCATCAATGCAAGCCAGGCTCTACCACCTAAATGTTCATGTCAGGTCAGATGTGGCTGCAAAATGAGTTATGAAAGTCAGTTTTGGATCTCAGAGCATTAGGGGTATCAGAATTGTTGCTAAGGAACTGTGTTGTCATACTGACGCTTTACTGGGCACTGGAGCAGAGGAACTACAGTCCTCTGAGGGGGTGTGATGATCTATTTGGTAGATTAGGAAACAGACTCAGAGCAGGCATATGGCCGAGGTTACCCAGTTAGTGAAGAGCAGAGCCCACACCCAAATCCAGATTTATCTCCAAGTTCTAATCCTAACCTCCTTTAAGACCCAGGTTTAATCCCCTGACCCCTATCACCTTTCATGAAGTCTTCCCTGAGAATGAAAGTCTACATTTACCTCTGACTTTTCCAATTTTTTTTGACTTTGAAATCCAGCACTTAATTATATGCTACATGGTGTTGTTATGCCTCAGTGGTCTTCTCATCTTTTTGAGGGCAAGGTCGGTGAATTCCATTTTTTCCTGTCTTCCCCACAGGGCTGAATGCTCAGTGTATCGGTGATGATTCATCGTTGATTGAAAGAAAGTAACTCACTTAGGCTGTAACTTCGCTTCCTTCACCCAGAGGGGCATGGAAAGGATGCGGGGGGCGGAGGTTGTCAGGTATGTGTCCATGGAGTAGGAAGGCCATGGAACATAGCCTATTTGTCTCCCTTGAAAACCTTGACACTCCTTAATTAAAGAGGTTGGATTTGGAGATGGATACATATGGAAATGAAGCATATATGTGTCTTATTTTGTTAGGTTGGAAAATGCCACGGAAAAGCTGTAGATCTGCATACAGTTATCTCGATGATCAAGAGCAGCCAGCAGTCAGAGGTGACTGGCCCTCTGTGGTTGGTGTTAGCAAGGAGGATAAAGACAGTGTCTGCTTTTAGAAAAAGCATTTAGGTGAATCTCCTGGCTGAGTGCTCCTGTGGGGCTTGGATAATGCTGATGAATATGTGCATTTTGAAATGATCAGGAGTCAGCCTGATAATCCATCACATGTAAAGATGCCTTTGGGAGCAACTAACCCTTTCTTTGCTCCTGTGAAGTTCAACCCCTTATGAGAAGGGGCTCCTAGGCATCATTACCACAGGGTTTATCATCATTATCAGCCTTCATGGTTGCCAGCATGAGTTCCTGAAAAGTCTGCTTACGTATGGTACTTAGATAAAGCTGTGTCTAGGACAAGCCTCACTGCTGCCCTCAATAGTCTTGTGATCCAACCCATTCCAGTCTATGCACTAGGAGACTGGGTGAGGTGGTAGAACAAAGCATGGCCTCTGGAATCTGGAACCTAGGTCTGGATCCTGACTCTGCCACTTAGTAGCTGTCTAGTCTTAAGCAAATTACTCACCTTCTCTGAGTCTCCGATTTTCATCTATAAAAAGGATTGCTAATAGTACCTCTTTCTCAGTGTTGTTGTGAAATATAATGTGATAGCTACTATTAAATATTTTTATAAGCAAATTTTAAGTCCCTTCCCTTCCTGTCCACCATTAGTCTCTGTATTAGTCCATTTTCATGCTGCTAATAAAGACATACTCAAGACTGGGTTAATATGTTAGGAAAAAGAGGTTTAATGGACCCACAGTTCCACATGAGGAGGCCTCACAATCATGGTGGAAGGCAAAAGGCACGTCTTATATGGGAGCAGGCAAGAGAGAAAATGAGAGCCAACTGAAAAGGTTCCCACTTATAAAACCATCAGATCTCATTCACTTATAAAATCATCAGATCTTATTCACTACCATGAGAACAGTAGGGGGGAAAATGGCCCCATGATTCAGTTATCTCCCACTGGGTCTCTCCCACAACACATGAGAATTATGGGAGCTGCTATTCAAGATGAGATTTGGGTAGGGACACAGCCAAACCATATCAGTCTCCAAAGGCAAACAGTAACCTAGACAAGGGAGGGCATAGATGTGGCACACATGCTGCTCCTCTCTCTTCCAGTGCCTATGGTAGGCATCAGTAATCAATCACTGCACTGTACTCCGTTCTGCTAAGCTTAAACGAGGCCCCAAAATCTTCAACATGGTGTTCCAGGCTGCACAACCTGCTAGGACCTATACAAGTGTCTGCAGAGCTCTTTCAGTTCATCCCTTCGTGGTGGCGGAATCTCAGTTGAACCTAAGCTATGATCCCAGTAGGATCCAGAATGTTCTATAGACTGTTGGGGCAGGCCCACTAGGGTCTATTTCCCAGGAACCAAGGAGCCTCCTGGGGAAGAATTTATCCTAAGAGAAGAGAGCCAAAGAAGTTAGGTTCAAGGTAATAGTCCATGGTGCAGGAGGTGGGGATGTAGAATCTGCCACTCAGGATGACCTCTGCCTATCCCTACCGGACAGATGCCTGAGCCCTTTTTTAGAGGAAGGGCTACAAAAAAATTATAAAGGAGCAGTTTCTCAATAGTGGTCATAGATAGTGATGGTCTAGCACAGCTGCTGCTTTGGGACCAGCAACTGCTTCCACTATGGGAGCAGACATAGTACGTCCAGCCTAGATTCCCATGCCAGGTGTTGGACTTGGCAAGTGGTGGGCATGGGCAGGTGTTGAGCATGGGCAGCTTCAGCATACGCACCAGAGAGCACCAGCCACAGCAGGGCCCTTCGTGGCACCCCCAATGCACCAGGCATTGGCAGATACCCTCTGTGGCTGCTTCTTGTGCTATTGGTGGTGACCAAAGATTTCAATGCAGTGAGGCAGAACAAATGAGCGGGCTGGTGTCAGGTGCTCTGAATCCTCCACAAGCACAGTAAGTCACCCATTGGGAGCCCCCAGAGCAACCTGGGAGGGAATTTAAGGTGTCAAAGAATGGGTAGGAAGCAGCCAGAGAAAGATTTTAAAATAGTATTCCTTGAGCTCCCTCCAGTCCAGCCCCTGGTGGCCTAGGAAACCAGAGTTAGTATATGATCTTGAGCCATTTTGCATCTTATGTCATTTTTCAAATATTTATAAGTCACCTCCGGAATCTCTGAAGTGAGAAGAGTGTCTTTTGTACGCTAATGAGATGACTGGTGGCTGGCAGCCCCTAGATGGCTTCAGAATGGGGACTGGTCACAGGGAAGTCCCTCTGGTTAGGATTTTCAGCCCCATCCCCCAACCTCCATGAGGGGAGAGGAGCTGAAGGTTAAATTGATCATCAGTGGCCGGTGATGTAATCATTCATGCCTGTGTAATGAAACTTCCATACAAGCCCAAAAGGACAGGGTTCAGGAAACTTCCAGAGAGCTGAACATGTGGAGGCTCCTGAGGGGTAGTCTACCCAGAAAAGGCATAGAAGTTTCATGCCCCTTCAGCCATACCTCTCCCTAAGCATCTCCTCCATCTGGCTTTGTAACATCCTTTATAATAAATTGATAAATGTAAGTAAAGTCTTTCCCTGAGTTCTATGATCCTCTTTAGCAAATTAATCAAACCCAAGGAGGGAGTCATGGGAACCTGGATTTATAGTAGGTTCATCAGAAGCACAGGCAAACAGCCTGGGGCTTGTGACTGGTATCTGAAATGGGGGGCAGTCTTATGGGATCTGGCACTCTCTCCAGGTAATAGTGTGGCACTGAATTGAATTAGAGGACACCCAGCTGCTGTCTGCTACAGATGGCTTGGTGTATGGAGAAATACCTCCACACGTGGGGTCACAGAAGTATTCTGTGCTGTGTTGTGGTGAGTAGAGAATAGGAAAAGCACACTTTGGTTTCTCCTCTATAGCTAGAAGGTATAGACCCTAGAAGCAGTACGTGGATTTTATGTCTCATTGTGTCCTCCATGGTCTCTAGTACAGGCTGGTATGATGGTAGTTCCTCAAAAAAGTTTGGTCAAAAGAATGAATTAACAGAAGGAAGGAGGGACAGATGGATAGGTGGGTAAATGAATGGATGGATGGTGTGCCACCCTGCAAGCCAGCATTGATGGTCCTGTATTACTGATTACTATTTGCATTTTGTTTCCTCCCCACCCTCTCTCTTTTCCTTCCTTCAAATATTTTTTGCTTCCTTAGTTCTCATCAACCCCATCTTTGGCTCCATTGTGAGCTTCCTTTCTCATAATTTCACTCTCTTGAGATCAGAATGAAAAGCTGGGTCAATTTTCCATTAATTAATTCATTAATTAATTGAGTCAATAACTGTTTACTGAGCTCCAGCTGTTCCTTTGTCCATTGATGCAGTCACTTGACAAGATGTTTATTGAGCACCGGTGGTGTGTCTGATGTGGTGCCAGAAGCTAACTGATGGGGAAACACAAAGATCTAAGCAAGATCCCTGCTCTCTGGGGTCCAACATCTAAATGACAAAGCGGACAGAAGCCAACAAACACTGAGCTCTGCTGACCCATTGCTCCCACCCTGATCAGTAGCCCCATCTTCAGGTTGTGAAGGTCAACCCACCTCCAAACCCCATGTTGTTTTGCCTCTTGTTCTTTGTTAATTGGTCTAACAGGTTGCCTGCAGTGGCCACATAATTAATATGGCATTTGCAGAGACAGGCACTCTCTGCTCGCTACCTGCCTTCGCCCTGCTTCTTGCCTCATCTTCAGTCTCCCCTGCTCCTTCCTCATCTGAATCCTCAGAACGCAGAATTAGAAGAGATCTTGGGGTGCTTCTGGTTATCCAGAGCCCAGCATGGGTGTCCCATCCACAGCGTCTCAGAAGCTGGTCCCTCACCGTGGCCCTCACCTCCAGCAACAGCCTGCTGTCTCTGCTTCATGAGCCTCCTGTCCTGCCCCACGAAGGCATGTTCATATGTTCAGCTCAAGTTGACCCACGTTGTCTGGACTGCATAAGTTAAAGCCTGGAATAATCCTGATTCATCTTTTGAGCTGCAGCCTTTCAGATTTTAGAATTATGGCTATTATGTTCCTTTTCAGGATTTTCTTGAGGATAAATATTTCCAGTTTCTCAGCTTTTCCAAATTCAAATTTGACCTCTCACAATCCTGAAGATGTTTCTCTGGACAGCCTCTAGTTTTTCTAGAGACCCCTCAAAATGTGCCCCATTCCCCCAAACTGACTGCTACAAAGAGAGCTGCCCAGCAATTGAGGTCAGCTGGGTTATTGCCTGGTTTTAAGTGACCACTCTATTCCTATTTGTGCACCCTAAGTTTTCATTAACTACGATTTACATACTACTAGCTCTTATTGAACTGAGAGCCAACTAAAACTACCAAGTCTTCTTGACATGAATAAAATAAAATAGCGTTATATGTTAAGGTTAAAATAACCCACTAGGATTATCTGCTAGTCCAATCTACTAATTTTACAGGAAAGGAAACTGAGGCCCAGAGAGATCAAGGGACTGTGAAAAGGCTCATAGCTTGTGTGGAGTAGGGCACAGTGCGGACTCCTAACTCCTGATCCAGTGCTCTTTCTAAAACACCAGGCTGCCTCCTGATTGGCAGCCATTTCGGGGGTAAATAGAACGCGTCTTCTACTTTCATGTCAGTCTTTCTCATGCAGTGCTTTATGCTGTTGGATGTTGGAACCCAACGCATAACCCTGGGTTTAGCCCTTTGGGATTTTATCTTATTCATTTCATGCAATCTGTCGAGATAATTTCCAGCCTGATTTTGTGAGGCATTGCTGTGGCAGGTCCTCCCAGGCTTGTGTCGGGCTGACGTATGGAATTTTCTCCAGCTCTGGATGCTTTTCATTCTGTGCCCTGTGCCAGCGTGTTCCACCACAAACCTGGCAGAGGAGACGCACTGTCTGAAGCCAGAAGCACCGCGCGCTTCCTTCTCCCCTCGCCTGTCTGCCTGGCGGATGTCTTCCACGTGAGTCTCTCTCCTCCCACTTGCCTCCTGTCCTGCTTGTTAGGTAGGAGCCCCACAAATCCATCCCAACTGTACCACCAGCGTGGAACTTAGGGGCAAACGTGCCAAGCAGGGTTTTGTTTTATTTTGTGAAATAGCCTTTCTTGAGAATCTACCTGTTGTAGAAAAAAAAAAATCCCTGAACCAAGCATACTCAGACATGTTTCCTATCCCTTTATGGACTCACATTACGATTCTCTCCTTAGTTTTCTCATCTATATAATGGGAGGAGACAGAAACTCAGGACTAGTAAGCATCTACTCTGTGCTAGCAGCTATGCCAGGGGCTTTATTTACGTTTGCCTTTACGTTTACTTTTAACTGTCAACAAAAGCCTGCAGATGATATCCCCATTTCAAAGAAGAGAAAACTGACCTCAGAGAAGTTAATTTGCCAAGGCTTATCCAGTTAGTAAGTGGCAGAGTTTCTTTACCCTCTGCCCTCCCTTGCTGAGTTACTATAAAAATCAAATAATTTAGTAATGAATGTAAAGCTTCTTTGAAAAGTATAAAGCACTCTGTAAACATAAGGGAGAATTGTTAAAATACTTAGGTTCCTCACTTGCTTTCTCTCTCCTTCTTCTTTTCTGTCACCTCCCTAAAGTATAAGCAGCTGCCTTCGGTCCAGACCTATCAAAGAAATGTCATAAAACTATTTTTCAAAATGTCAAATGCCTGTGTACTTTAGCCCAAACTAATTATGCCCTTTGATTTTCTTGAAGTCACAATGCAAAACCCTGGGAGCTTCGAGGATGTGCCCTTTCTCCTCCATCCTGAACTAATGGAAATCAAGGCTGAAGGCTGAGCCTGCCGGGGAGTCCACAAGAGCCCTTCAGTGCCACAGAGGCCTGGCCTGACTTTGGCAGGTCTCCAGCAGTGACCACAGAGTGCTAAATAATAATAGGGTTGAATTATTTATACAGAGGCCAATGACTCATGAGGCATGGTCCACTTCTAAAAGAGTGCCAGGGTCCCAAGTCTAAGGTGAGTGGCCACCAGAGGGAGGACTGCAGTCCTGGCCTCTAGAGCACCAGTGCACACACCCCCCACCCCCCACCCTGCCATCATCCCACCCCATGTACAGCAGGCACAGCTCTAGCACAGTGCCTGGAGGGCAGCTAACATTTCAGTGACATTATTGGGTGTTTACACCAAGCTAGCTATTTGTGCATACAATTTCCCATTTCATCTCCAAAACAATTTTTATTTTTCATATTTTTCCTGATAAAGAAAGTGAAGCTTATGTTTCAGGTTATACAGTTGGCAAAGCATAGAGCTGGAACGAGATCCAGGTCTGACATTTCTAAGATACCATGTGCTATTTCTTTTAGAATTCCTCTTTCCTGACAATTACATTTAAAAGCATAATCTGGGAAGTGCAGATGGTGCCAGGCCCAGTCTCAGGGCACAATGGATTCTTTGTGTGGTCTTTAGGGCCCTTTGTGATCTGATCTCATTCTGGATTCTTCTTATCAGACACAGTGTTTTTCATCATCAGAATCACCTGGAAGCTTTAAAATACAGATTGTTGGAATCCATCCTTGGTTTACTGTAATCCAAATAATTGGTACTGGAACCAATTATTTGTATTTTTAAGCCTTCCAAGTGATTGTGATCATCAGTTGGTTTGGAAACTATCATGTTATGCAGAAAGTCACTTCCAAATTCCCATCCATATTCCCATTTGTGTGACTTTGCTCAATTCCATGGACTTCACTTAAATTGACTTTTTTTTACTCCCACCCATTGTTCTCATCCAGCTCACACTCCATCACCTCTGTAAGGATCTTGGCTCCCAGAGCTTCCAGGAATGCTCCATCATCTGTATTCCATTAACACCTTTGGCTCTAAACTGATATATATTAGTCAGGATGTGAGTTTAGAAGCTGTCTGAGAGACCCAAAATAGCAGTTTTGCCTCATTTAACACCTATAAATACATCCCTGTCTTCTCTCACGGTACAGAATAATCAGTCCATCAGGGACCCAGGCTCCTGCAATCTTGTTGCTCATCCCTAGCGTGGTGCCTTTGTTCTAATAGCCCAAAACGGCTCATCACCATGCCCATAACCAGACACTGGAAAAAGGGAAAATGGAGTAAGGAAGAGCAACGACAAAGAATTGCACACAAAAATTAGGATCACCTTCCACTGTCCAGAACTTGATCACATAGCCACCCTTAGCTGCAACCAAGGTTGAGAGATTTAACTTTATTTTGCATCACTACATGCCTAGTAGAAATGGAGGGTTCTGTTAATTGTGCTACTGGTTGGGGAGAATGGGTATTGGGGAACAACCTAGCAGGCTTAACTTCTACTTGGGATTGTAATTTTCTCTTTGTGTCTGTATTTCCAGCTAGACTATAAAAGCTCCATGAGAACTAGGCCCCTGACTTACACCTGTTTGTGATCCTTCTAGGAAGGCACTAGATCAGTACCACTGGTTGGCAAGATAGACTAGAGTGATTGACAAAGCTCTGGAATTTAACTTTTATTTTAGTCCTTGTTTTCTACAATTTAGCACAAGTTTCTTAACCTCTCTGGGCTTTAGTTTCATAGAATCATAAAATTTAGTTGAAAGTCACCTTCGATATTATCTAGTGCCATCCTCTCATTTTGTAGATGAGGAAGCTGAAAACCAGAAAGAATAGTGACCTGTCCAGGACACAAAGCTTTATAAATAGAAGAGCCAGAGACCAGGTCTCCTAGAAACCAACCCAAGGACAGCACTAAGGTGTCTTCCCATATCCAGAAAATAAGTACAAGGGACAATGTTGTCTTTAAGCTTCCTTCCAATTCAGAAACTCTGAGCCACATACGCAGTCACATTTGTACCCCTTGTTCAAATTAAGTATAAAAGTGGGATAATTTCCAAGCACTCAACCACTGCATCCTGCTGGATCTTGCTATGTACTTCAGCAGCTTAGATGGACACTCAAGAGGTTCAGTTCAGTGCTTTGGGTTCCAGGGTCATCTAAGAAGTAAACTGGGTGGAGAAAGCAAAGAAGAGATACTTGGGTGACCCCACTCTCTGGTCACAAGCAGTAATATTCCCTGTGAGCTTCTTAGGAGATGACACAGCTCCAGGTGTTGTGGAGCAGCTGCCCTCAGGGAATTTGGAATCCAGGTCACACACAGTTAAATAGCAGTAGAGGAGGGCGTATGTAACATTAAACAGAAGAAATGTCACAAGGCAAACTGGCTGTAATAATAATAACAGCTTCCATTTATTGCTCAACTGCAATGTGTGCCCCACACTGTGATAGGTATTTGTTTTATAGGCTTGATCTCATTAAATCCTCACGACAAGCTTCTGGGATTACTGAAGGTCATACAGCTGGTAAGTGGTGATTAATTGTCAGAGGAGTGGTGTGAAGAACATAAATTATGGAGCAGTTCAGAAAGAGAGAAGCCTGAGGATGGAGTGGTCTGGGAAAGCTCTGTGAAGGAGGAGAGTTAAACAGGATTCTGAGGGTAGGTGGGATGTGAAGGAGGTGAGAAAGAGGGAAAGTGAGTGTAGATGGCAAAGGCAACACAGGTACAGGGGACACTGAGTTAAAAAATTCCCAAGTAAAGCATGAGAGTAATTAAATCCAAGGGCAAACATCCAAGCTGTGGAATTGTGGGGCTAGGGAGTGGTGGGGGCAATGAAACACCCAATGATCATTCTTGGAAAAGGGATAAAAGGTCAACTGAAGTCCCATAGCTCACATGTGGCCTGCTACAAAAGAAAAGAGGAAAGAAAATGACCGAAAAACTCTAAAGGCAATTGTGTCAAGTGACTTACAAAAAAAAATATCTTTTCATCCAGTAATCTCTCTTCTAGGGTTTAAACTAACAAAAATTTCAGAGACAGAGTGAAAACTGAAGACAAATGTCTAAATAATAGGAGAATTCTTGAATATATTATCACACATATACATGGTCAAATGTTATATAGCTTTTACAGAACATACTTTTGAAAAATGTGTAATGATGTCACATAATGTCAAGAAGCAGAATGTGGGCCAGGCGCAGTGGTTCACACCTGTAATCCCAGCACTTTGGGAGGCCAAAGAAGGTGGATCACCTGAGCCCAGGAGTTTGAGACCAGCCTGGACAACATGGTGAAAACCTGTCTCTACAAAAAAACAAACAAACAAAAAACCCCACAGAAATTAGCCAGTGTGATGGTATATGCCTGTAGTCCCAGTACTTGAGAGGCTGAGCTGGAGGATCGCTTGATCCTGGGAGGTTGAGGCTGGTGTAAGTCGTGATCACACCACTGCACTCCAGCCTGGGTGACAGAGGGAGTCCCTGTCTCAAAAATGAAACAAAACAACCCTCCCCCAACCAAAACAAAACAAAGAAGCAGAATGCAAAAAAGTATAGTACCACAGTTCGTCATTTTAAATTATATGTATGTATATATTATGTAAAATCATATGTGAGTGTACACACACAGAAAAAAAGACTGAAGGAAAGACAGCATATTTACCATGGTTATCATCACAGAGTAAGAATGTGGGTAAGTTTTGCTTTAGAGTTTTCCTTTTCTATATTTACTAAGTTATGTTCAGTGAGCACACACTTTTATAGTAATAAAAATGTTCATTTAAAATTTTTTAAATTTAAAATGCTCATCCTCTGCCATAAAGCAATATTTATAAACCTCTCGCTTTGTCTTCAAAGAAAATTCATTGTCTCTGCCTTCAGTATGCAGACACAAATATTCCAACCAAATGATTATTCAGTAATTGCTGAATCCATAGATTTTTTTGAAAGTTCATTTAAACTGGGTTTTCCTGGGTTCCCATGTAACGCTCCCAGCTCCATGGCTCCCCAGGGACTGGAAACATTAAAGTCTCCCATTAATGTTCTCTGGAGCCATTTAGATAAATTGTCTTCCCCAGAGCTATAAATCCTAAATGAATGACACCCTTATTTCAGGGGACAGGTACCAAAGCCTCTTTCAAACTTGATGATTTATGTATCTGTGGCTTGCAGAATGTCAGGGGTCCTTCATCAATATCCACAGGGCCTTCCCAGGTATAGGAACATACCACCTCTGATGGAAAGACATTACTGTACTCGGGTCAATAGCTTTCACCTTTATCTGTCCTGCTTGCTTTGCGTTGGGGGTTTATTTATTTTTCTTTCTTCCACTGAAATAGCTGGGATATGAGCTGAGTAAGAGAGGCAGTGCATTAAATATAACTTGATCAGAATCCCAGGCTGTCTTTGCCCTCACTGCAATAGGGGCAACATAAAGGTTAATAACTGAGAGAGGCCCCCACGCACTTAACCACAGTGCAGCACCCCATCACCAAGTGACAATTAGGAACTCTCCATGAATGCCAATGACTGGTGATCAAACAGAGCTTCACCCAAACCAGGCGCACTTTTGCATTAGCTCAGCTCTCCATTCATCACTGAGCTGACAGCTTGCAGAGCTCAATGTTGAGTATGCGGCTCTGTCTTTGTTTTACCCAGTGAAATGATCTATGCTACCAGGACTGAGTGGGAGAGGAGCAGGGGAGGGAACGAGGAAAATGAAATAGGCTTGTCTTTGGCATGGTTGGGCAACAGCTCAAAGTGTCTGTTTGAGACTTGAAGAGAAATATCGCATAATGATCTTGCTTGTTCCTGCTTTCAACTTTTTGGCTCTCAGACAAGGATGGTCCTACCTTAAATAGTTCTCTTTTTGGAGGCAGCATGACAAATTGGAGCAAGCACATAGCCAGCTGTGTGATTTTGGGCAAGTCACTCTGGGTCTTAGTTTTCTCATCCATAGAATGAAGGAGTGGATAAGAACAGTGATTTTCAAACCAGGTTCCTCAGAGTGTTAGGGTTCATAGGGGCACCTCAGACCCTGCAAGGGCATGCTTCCTGCAAGGGCAGAGGTGAGGAGGTTAGTAAATTCCAGGCACAGCTGCTCCATGTTGGCTCATTGAATTTTATTAGTAGACTACTTTATTTTTCTTTTATTATACTTTAAGTTCTAGGGTACATGCGCAGAACGTGCAGGTTTGTCACATAGGTTTACACGTGCCATGGTGGTTTGCTGCACCCCTCAACCCATCATTTACATTAGGTATTTCTCCTAATGCTATCCCTCCCATAGCCCCCAATCCCCCGACAGGCCCTAGTGTGTGATGTTCCCATCCCCGTGTCCATGTGTTCTCATTGTTCAACTCCCACTTATGAGTGAGCACATGCGGTGTTTGGTTTTCTGATCTCGTGATAGTTTGCTGAGAATGATGGTTTCCAGCTTCATCCATGTCCCTGCAAAGGACATGAACTCATCCTTTTTGATGGTTGCATAGTATTCCATGGTGTATATGTGTCACATTTTGTGCAGAACATGGTCTTACATTCTAATTTCATTTGGTCCTCACAATTTGTAAGGTAATTAGGACAGATATGACCAACTATTCCAGTAACTATTGCTGTGTTAAAACCACCTCAAGACTCTATGGCACAAGACAACCATTTTATTATGTTCACGGATTCTTTGACTCCGGAATTTGGGTGGGCACAACACGAAATGCTCTTCTCTGTTCCATAATGTCTAAGACCTCGGCTGGAAAGACCAAAGGCTGGTAGTGACTAAACAGCCGGGGGCTAGATTCATCTGGATGTGTCCTTACTCACGTCAGCTGAGCTATTGACTGGAACACTGACACACAGCCTTTCTCTGGGGTTGTCACATGGGCTAGTTTGGGCTTCTTCACACAATGGCAGCTGAACTCCAAGGGCTGATGTCCCAAGAACAAGGCAGAATTGCACTTTATTTTTATCATCTGAACTCAGAAGTTACATAGTGTTGCTTCTGCCATGCCCTATTGGTTGAGGCAGTCCCAAAATTTCACCCAGGATCAAAGGAGGGACAAGATGGGAGAAGAATCAATGTCACAGTGGAGGAAGAGCATGTAGAACGGGAGATAGTGTTATTATCTTGAGAATATACAAAGAGCTGGGACTAGAGCCAGTTACTTCAGATTTGAGCCCTTTCTTTGCCATGCTGCTTTGGGTTCTTCATTTCATCTTTCTGAGTTAACTCTTTATTAATTCAGTGGATAGACTCATTAAAATATGAATCCTCATCATGGCGATGCATGACCAGCCCAGGAGAGCTGTATCTTCTTGTGGATGGAACACTTTTCTCATCTGTTCTCAGAAAATTGGAGTGAAAAATGTACATAAATTCCATTAAAATTAAGGTAAAAGGCAAGGCTATTCATGTCGCTTTCTAGCTTCCAGTCCAGCATCAGGAATATAATTGGTACTTAGTAAAGGATTGGGCTCTTTGTGTGTGTTTTTGTTTTTTATGTATCAACATTTGCTTTTAAATCCTTTCCAAATTCAAAGCCATATAAACAATTCTTTAAGGTTGTTTTGATTCTTTGATGGTTCCTACTTGGAGTTTACTTTTATCTTCATCCATTCTGACAACACCTAAGTGTATTTATTTCCAATTTACCAACATGAAAAATGAAAGCCGAGAGACAAAAAGAGAGCCAAGGACACAAGGTAAAGTCTGAGAAAAGAGTTGGAATTTGAAGGAAGTTATGAAGTAGGATTTTTTGTTATTGATTCAGTAGCCATCAGTTGGGAAGTGTCAATGCCCAGTCATACGTTCAGCACAGAATCCAAAGGCAAGGTGACAATGGTCCTTGCCATGGAGAGCCTCACAGTCTAGGAGAGAAGTCTAGGTTATCCAATATAATCATTGCTGAAAGAGGGCCTGAACAAAGCACTGATAGAACACAGAGGAAGCAGCTGTGGGCACTAGCTGGGAGATTGGATGCTTCACAGAGGTGATAATGTTTAACCTGGACCTGGAGGGATAGGTAAGAGCTGTCCAGGCAGAGGGAGCGAGGTGGGACAATAATCCTGAGCATAGGGAATACACATGGGGAGACACAGAAACATGAAAGGGCATGATGTGTACTGAGAAAGATAGACATTTGGTCAGTGTGGGAGGGTAGATGTGAAGGGTGGGCAGACAAGTAGGGAAGCAGTCTGGAAAATTGAGGTCAGATCATAAAGGAGTGCCAGTAGCATCCCTAGATACTCCCTTTCTGTGAACTTTATCTTTCTCATAGTCCCACCTTACCCCTGCTTCTGAGATCTTGCTCTCTACCTCTTCACAATTAAAACCTGCTCTGGAGAGTGTTGGATATCAGTCATTTACACTATAGTATAAATGACATTATATATAGACTATAAGCCAATGTGTTATTTCTTGGAACATTTTTTTAATTAGAAATTTTATTTCAGTTTATTAAACAAAAGGCTATGTCTTTCTTGTTTGAAAGAATGTTGTGGAGATTCATCTTATGGCCAGTAAAATCCCAGCCCAGAGTGAGAGTCTTGTAGGGAAACATCCACCACTCTGTACCAGAGACAGAATCCTGGGCCAAACTAATCATATGTCCAACTCAATGTACCTGCATCATCCCTGGTCATTTTGAGCTCTCTTGGTCTCTGGATAAGAACTTAACTATCCCAAGAGCTGCTAACCACTTTTCCCAATAAAATATAATACATGCCCCATAATGATCAACCTGCAGAACTCTTATCCTTCATATCAGCAAGCCAAACTCCTTGGCATGGGGCAGAATGTAAACGTTAATCTGATAGCTCACTGCCTATAAAAACTCTTTAATGTGTGTCTAAGTAACAGGTGATTGTCCACTGCCTACAGCTAGAGCGATAATTGCAGCTCCTCTTTCCTGAAAGAGATGAGTATTGATTGTCTATGTGAGAACATGTGGGTTACAGTGATGTTCGGGGAAAGCCAGATCTTACTAACATATGGACACAGTTCATTTACAGTTCTGCAAGGGAGGGAGAAGAACGTTTCCTTAGGGTTTTCTTTCCTTTTTTTTTTTTAGAGACAGGGTCTCACTCTGTCACCCAGGCTGGTGTTTAGTGGCATGATCATGGCTCACTGCACTCGGCTCCTGGGCTGAATCAATCGTCCCACCTTAGCCTCCCAAAGAGCTGGGACTACAGGTGTGTACCACCATGCCTGGTCCTCCTTTCATTGTTGATTGGTGTTAGGTACTGCCTGATCTCTTAACTTATAAGTGCCATTCTCATCTCCCACTTGCTGCCATCCTTGAAGTCTACTTGACTTGGTATTAGAAGGCACTTGGCCGATTGTTAAACTCCATTCTCACTGATTTTTCTCAATTACTCCTTTAACCTCTTCTTTCTGCCATCTCTCAGGTCCATCCCCATAGATGGCCTCTTGACTTGTCTCACCTCCTAAGCTCTGGTTTCCTGATCTCCCACTGCATTAATGGACTTTGTTCCACGCCTTACTGTCCTCTGTGGTTGCCAAGGCTACTTTGTTTCCTCCTATATACAACTCTATCCAATCCCTCCTCCAGTATTACTACCCCGGAGGATTGACATTGAGTCAGTTGTGCTGTGGCTGTCACTTCTGTTCCTTGGACATGGTCCCTGCACCAGGAAAGAGGTTCTTGTCTTGTTCCCCTGTGTGCTGAGCCTCTGCCTGTGCCATGGTCCAAGTTGCCAGATCTATATCTCCTCCTTTTGCTTGAACCCCTGCCCTGCCTGATTCCTTTCTAAGTGTTCCTGCTGTATCCTTTAGAATAGAGACTCTGTCTTGTCCTCACTGTGAAAACTGTGTTCCCAGGGACTGGAGTCTTGTGGGAGCCCCAGTCCTTGGAGTCCAAGACTCCCTGCTGTCATGCTCAGCTAATGCCAAGTTATAGCTGCTAGGACCACCTTTGACTTCCAGTCTGGGCTCTGATCCCTTGCCTGTCCATCTCATCTCTGGTCACTGGAGTTTGTTTCCTTGCATGGACTTCCTGCTGCCATCTGTTGCTGGGTCTGACCAGAAATCTGCCATGTCTCACTGGTTAATGCCAGAATAGGCCAACTGCTCTGACAAACAATCCCACGTCTCAGTAGCTTAACACAGTAACAGGTTTATTTCTCATATCAGTCCAAGAGTTCGACAATCTACCACAAGATGATTCGTGGACATGCTCCTTCCATCCAGTGGGCCCTCCATCTTCTAAGACCTTGGAATCCTTAACTGGTTCCTTTGTATCCAGCCAGCCAGTGGATGAGAGAGGCAAGACAGCAAAGGAGATATCAGGAGATTTTTTAGGGGCTGACCAAGAAGTGGTATTCATTGCTCTGACTTCATCATCACTGGTTAAAACTAGTACCTAACCTCACCTAGAAAATGAAGTCTTCCTGAGTGCCAGGGGAAAATGAAAAAATCTGGTGTACAAGTAGCATTTTCTCTGCTACGCAGTGGAACACCTGTTTTCTAAGTGCTATCTCTTTCCAACCCAGCCTATTTCTCCCCCTCCAGCTTATCATTCAGTCCAAAGTCTGGAAATGACTGGACTCCTGAGAAGAAATTTCAGAAGTCACAGAAAATGGGGACCAGGGTTTTTGCCTTCCTACCACCTGAGCAGAAGGTGGATCCCAGGGGGAAGCCCCCCTAGGGAGAACCTCCAGCCCTACATAATCATGCAAACTGGGATCTTTTTGATAAGTGGCAGCCTTTCATTTCTTCCAAGAAATATTCTTTTCCCTCTCCCGGGGACTTGTTCAGAGAAGAGATACTCAAGTGATAGGTGCTTTGCAAATATCTAGATGGAGGGGGAAAATGGCATGAGAAAAAATTTAGACAAAACAATGTAGATCACCATGGAAACAATCTTTAGAACACACTGAGGAAAAGAAATCATTGTTAACATGGTTCATATTTTGCAGAGATATCCAATCACCAAATTCAATTTTAGACCTTTCAATCACACTGCCTTCAAAATGCCAGGGTTGTTATGACCACAGAACATGCTGATTTTCTGGGATCCCTCCTCTTACTCATCTAATAACCTTTAATGAAGATACTGCTTTAATTAAGGCAACTTACTGTTTCCCCGTTGTTTAATTTGAAATCAGTGAAAGGTCAAGTTACCATTAACACAGTGAGTTTACTAAGCTATTTTAGAAGTATTTTTATTCTGACAGCAGAAGCTTATAAGAATATGGCAAAAATATTTAGTTGAAATGTGAACAAGGAAAATAGGAGGTTTGTTTTTTGCATGGCATGGTAAGAAAAAGAGAAACCATTCTTAGTTACTCAAAAGCAGTTTTTCTTAGAATTTTCTGCCCTAATATACGTGAAAAAGTCTACAGGTATGGATGACTGTTGGTCAATAATAATGCTTCAATATGGCCATTTAAATAAAACCTTTGGGTGTTGCTAATGAACAGTTTGTTCTGGGGGCTTCTAAAGAAATGTCAGAAGAAAAGCAGTGGCTTTTGCAAGTGAGATCTCAGAGACAGAGGGTCACCACCATCTAGGTGCTGGGCTTCCACCTTGCAGGTACAGAAATGTAGTGTTTGCCCATGGTTATCTGCCCACCAGTCTCATGGGGCTTCATCCCTGTTCATTCTCCAGGTTCCCAGTCTTTCTGGGGAAAAGTTTCTCTCTCTCTCTCTCTCGTTACACACTTTAAAAGCAAGGATGTCTTTCTCATTGGAAGGCAAGGCCAGAGTTTTATTGGATAGTCCCAGGATAGAAAGTTACAAACTATGCATTCTGAGGCCTTTTGGAAAATTTATATGTATAGTGTATATGTTAGAGACAGGGTCTCACTTTGTCACCTAGGTTGGAGTGCAGTGGCACAATCATAGCTCACCGCAGCCTTGAACTCCTGTGATCCTCCCACCTCAGCCTCCTCAGTAGCTGCAACTGCATGTATGAACCACCACCCTCGGCTTGGAAAATGGATTTGTGCTCTGTTCTCTATTTTCCTTGGCCTTAGTCTTCTCAGTACATGATACGTGTGGGCTGAGGGAGAAAAGAGCCAGTGTGCTTATGTGAAATAGGAGGCAAGTCTTGATACAACTATGAGCTCTATTTCTTCCTTTCTCTCATTTCTTCCTACAAATATTTGATGAGCGCGTACGACGTATTAGGTATTCTCTCTGGTGCCACTAGTAGTTCTTTTGTGTGCATCTTTTCCCTCTCTGTAGCTTTTCTTCTTCCTACTTTAGGTATCATATTTCTTTCTGTCCTCCACTTCCCTGTGACCTCAAAACCTATTCTCAGGAAAGTTGAGCTGTGAGTTGTTTGCACTTTGGTGCAAATGTAAGTTGCTTTAATTTAATCTTCCGTTGTTGTATCAAATGATTCCCTGTTCAAGAAATTTTAGACATCAGTTTGCAAGCAGAGGAGATATTTTCAAAGTAGAAGCCCTTCTCCAAAACCTCAGAGTCACACCATCTGTTGACCACCTACTTGGAATATGCAAGAGATCGGTCCTTTCCTTGGCTTTCATGTATAATCAGAACAGATAATGGAATTGACCAACCTCAGAAAAACATGCCAACATTGCTATTAGGATAAAGTCCCAAAGCCTTTTCCATAGCACACAAGACCCTGCATAATCCTGCCTCCTACCTAACTCTTTAGACTCTTTCTTTGTCATTGGAGGAAAGCCACATTGGAATTTTGTCAGATCTTTGATCAAAATACCATCTAATCTTAGCATGCTTCTGCTTGGAGTGTTCTGCTTGTCAACCTCCTTCACCGTGCTAACTCCTACTCCTGCTTCACGTCTCATCTTGGATGTTACTTCTTCTGACAAGCATTCACTGACTCTCAGGGACTTAATGAGACTGGGATTAGGCCCCCTGATATATGATCTGATAGCATCATAATTTTATTATTTTTTCTTTTTTAAAAAAATTATACTTTAAGTTCTGGGATACATGTGCAGAACGTGCAGGTTTGTTACACAGGTATACACGTGCCATGGTGGTTTGCTGCATCCATCAACCCATCATTTACATCAACATTAGATATTTCTCCTAATGCTATCCCTCCCCTAGCCCCCCACTCCCTGACAGGCCCTGGTGTGTGATGTTCCCCTCCCTGTGTCCATGTGTTCTCATTGTTCAACTCCCACTTATGAGTGAGAACCTGCGATGTTTGGTTTTCTGTTCTTGCGTTAGTTTGCTGAGAATGATGGCTTCCAGCTTCACCCATGTCTCTGCCAAGGACATGAACTCATCCTTTTTAATGGCTACATAGTATTCCATGGTGTATATGTGCCACATTTTCTTTATCCAGTCTATCACTGATGGGCATTTGAGCACAAGTAATTTTCATAGCACTTCTCATAGTTGTGCTTAGTTATTTATTTCACAGAAGTATACTTCATTAATTTTAGTCTTCACACTGTCTTGTCTATTATTTTGTATCAAACATCTATCAGAGTGCTGGGCTCATAGTAAATATCTGTGGAATGTATACATAACCAATCTTAAATACTAAATCTCAAAGTCAAAACTTCATCAAGAGTCCCCTTGCAGTTTGATAATAAGCTGATTAGCTCTGCCTTGCTGAGTGGTCACCTACTGTGAAGGTAATTCCATCTTGGACAGAATCTGTACTTGGGTTGTGCCCTCATTGTCTCATGTCTAGGATTTCCCCACTTCAGCTCATGAGATCATACCAGAATAATCTTCCCCTAAACTCTGGTTTGACCAGGTCATTCTTCTGCTCAAAAGCCTCTGATGGATTGGAGTTGGCTACAGAATCAAGTTCAGACTCCACCTGGCCTTCTTTAAGCCCTTTTGTATGTTGATCCTGACCTCTATTTCTATATTAACTTCCTTTCTGAGATGAATTGTTCCTTCCACCAGACATTTTTACTCACTGACTTTAAGCTTTTGTTTACATTATTTTCTCTATCCAGAAGCACCTCCTATCCTTCTGTTTATAAAACTCATATTCCATCTTCTAAGAGAACAACTCATATTCTGAGAGAACAACTCATATTCCATCTTCTCTGTGCAATAGTCTCAGGCCACTAGTGTTAGGACTCTCAGGTGCAAGTGGTGAGACTGATCTCGAATTGCTCTAAGTAAAAAAGAGAACTTACTCTTAATACATGCAAGGTACTGTGTATTTCGAATTTTCCTTTAGTCTGCATGAGTTCTCCCCCACCCCCCGCAAAGGAAAATGAAGATATTTTACCTATTCCTGTGATAACAGTATCTCAGTTTTCCTTTGTGGAACCACCCACGTCTCATGCTCCATTCATGCAGTTCCATGAGGCTGACCTCACCCATGGGCTCCAGGAGTGGAAGTTTTTTCTATCTCTGGGGGAAGTCCTCTCTCCATCTGCTTCCTTCTTCCTACAGTTTCTGGCAAGATCTGTAGCTTATACTTGCATTCTTACACGTAGGAGTCATCCAATAAGTATTTGTTCATTATATTTCAGAATGAGGGGTTGAGGGAAGGGTGGAAGACTCAGATTTTCTCTGGGATTGTGTAGTTCAAAAACTTAAATTTGCCCTCACTGCTAAAGGAAATCGAAGGTCAACACATCTGTGTTATGGCATTTGAATCATGGAGATCCAAATGTATCTCAAATATATTTTCTTAGCTATAAGTTATCTCCTGGTCAATTTGGAAATCATTCAACTCTTTGTATGTATGGCCCATCTATATGGCTCTTATATATGTAAAATGAAGTTATACAGGCAATGTACATAACTCAGCCAGCTGGTCTCCTTTTTATGGGGATTTTGCTCATTTTTAATTTAATAAAGAAATCATTCTTTCACTGAATTTTAATTCACGATGATAAGACTTCAGAAATATAGTATTATATTCAGAAAGAATTTCAATCTTCTTGCTGTCAAACACCTCTTGCTCTCACATGGGCACTTTAGTGTTGTCAGGATGTAAATTCTATTTTGACGGAGTCCTTATAGATGGAATTTTCAACTTTTTATTCTTAGCTAATATGGATGGGTAAGAGGATGTTTGAGTTTTCTCTTCTGTTTTCATAAAAACACACTTTCCCACAAGACTAGATGAAAATAGTCTGGTTGTGAAGCATTCTAAAGTTTGGAGAGACAAAGTTTTCTCTGCTCCTCAAGACCTACTGTTAACTATCTCCAAATGGCTCTGCGGTTATTGTTATCTCTAATTGCTGTGATGCTTTGGAGAGTCTGAAGGCACTGGAATCGTTGTTTCCACCAAGAAATGGTTTCTTCTACTTACTTTTGGTGCAGTTCCAGTTGAGTTTCCGATGTAAAGAGTTATGGCTACAGAGCCATGGTCCTTTGCTCTTTACATAATGTTAGGGCCTGATGATTAGAAGGATGTAAGTTTTTACCTCTTTTGTCCAGGAATAAGAGTAGACTGAACTACACTCAACACTTGTATTAGCTATCTATTGCTATGTAAAAAGTGATCCCAACATGAAGTAGCTTCATAATAAACATGTTCAACAATAAACATGTATTATCTCACACATTTTCTGTGTGGAATCTGGGAGAGGTTTAGCTGGGTGGTTCTGGCTCAGGATGTCTCATGAAGTTATGTCAAGGTGTTGGCCTGGGGCAGTAGTCATCCGAAGGCTTTGCTGGGGCTGGACTGGGGTTTTCAAGGTGGCTCATTCACATGGGTATTGGCTGGAAGCCTAAGTTTCTTGCTTATGGAGACCCCTGCTTGAAGGCATGGCAGCTGGCTTCCTCCAGAATGAGTGATCAAAGAGAGAGACCAAGGAAGAAGCTGCAATGCCTCTTATGGCCTTGTCTCAAAAGCAGTCACTTTGTCCATATTCTACTCGCTAGAAGTGAGTCACTAGGTGTAGCCCATACTCAGGGTGAGGGGAATTGAGGCCTACTTTTTGAGAGATGGTATATCAAATAATTTGGGGACATATTTTTAAACTGCCACTGTTCTTTTGATTTCCCTCCTTTATGATTGGCTATCTGCAAAACATAAACAGATGAACAAACCAATCAAGGTCAGGGGTTTAGTCTGGAGTCAGCAAATGGACAGATAAGTACTGTTCCCTCAGTCTTGGGGTAATTTACAGAGAATTTCATGCTTCCAACCTAATAAAATAGGTGGTCCCCAAAGCTCTAAAAAGATGAAGTGGAAATTCGGTCTGAGAGAGCCAGATTTTCAAACAATACTAGCTTCTGTGCCCTTGTGAATATGCAGGGGCCAGGAGGTAGCTTTACTTGGGGAGTGCTCAGAGAATGGGACACCAGGAAGGCTTCTGAACAGGGATAGAACTGCTTGGCTGTGCTCACTTAGACTAATAGGTCAGAATGCAGGCAGCAGATGGTAAGACCTGAGTAAGAAGCTAGCTAGTTCTGTTCTGCAGGTTGGCAAAGGCCAGTCACAGATGGCGACAGTGAGGCTACAAGTAGATCCCAGTTCTGGGATCAAGCAAGTGCCAAAGCCTCACACTAAAATTATCTGCAGCACTGCTGAGAGACGTGCAGGATCCACAGGCAGAATTCTAGGCTTGGATAGCTAAAACAGAGACCATAGTGGTTCTGGCCCCTTGGTGGCTCTAAGTGCAAAACATGAGGAAGGGAGCACTTGGTACCAGATGGAGAGGTTGCGGGAACAGAGCATGACTGTCAGACCACAGAGTGAAACATCGCACCATAAAGACAGATGGCGAGAGGGGTGCCCCCCTCCGTGGCAGCTCACTGCCTTTTGAGTACTCTTACTGCCTGTGTACCCTTCAAATGGGCCTCTCCAAAAGCTTCTACTTCCAAAGCATTTTTATCTAGAAGTCAGATGTAAGTGTTTCAAGCTTGATTCCAGGCTGAGAGCACTTCATAGCTTTTCTATTTTCTCACATTTAGAGACTACCAGGTTTCTGATGCACTAATTAACAAGGGAATCATAGAATGGTGTAATTTATGAAATTGAGCATTGGAGAAAAGGATAGAGTCTTTCCAGTACATTCTTGCTATTAAGATACCCGTGCAAAGGCAGAGGGGGTGGGAAACAGAAAATGCACATATTTATACTTCAAGGTATAGATCAACTCTACATGTCATTACCCTACCAAGAAATTCAGTGGCTCTGCTGCTACCACCTTTAGATGCAGACAGGCAGGGCTTCCCTTTAAAGGCTCTGCTCTGGCTCTTCCCCAGCTGTGCTCCTACATCTGAGGAGTCCATTAAGCCAAGAAATGTATCCACCTGGAGGTGACTGTACCCCTTCAGACCTCACATCAGGTACCCAGGAGCCAGTATTCCCTGCCCAAATGGCTCTGAGCCACTTCCAGAGCCTGCATAGGCTTCTCCCCTAGATCCTGAGATATGCACCCCTGGACCTGTGGAATAGCCAAGAAATGACTGTTTTGGAGGGGAGAAAGTGAAGACAGAGCTTGGACGTGTGGGCTAGTGTGTTCATGGAGTGGAGGGTACCTGGCACTGTAGGGCTGAAGGGGCCATGGGAAGCAAAGGGTAAAGGCTGCTCCATGTGGGGAGCAGCTCTCTCTGACCTGCCTTGTTCCAGCAAGGAGCTCTGAGAAGTCTCAGAATTCTCAATTCAAACTGGGTCTTCCAAGTTGTTATGAAAGTATATTTGTCAAGGTGAAAGGATATAATGCTTTTAGTACTCCATTTGTTAGCTTTTTAACTTTCACATATTTAGACATTTGGTATGTGGGTCTCCATGTGTAGCCTTCTCATGGTCCCTACAAATATTAAAATTGGTCCCGGCTCCCCATTTAATATGGAATCCAAGTCAAATCGGCTTGGCCTGATTTTTAAGGCCTTTTACTATTTGATTTTTCTATAATCTTGCCTCCCGCTACTCTCTGCAGGAATCTTCTATCTGTCAAACCTGTCGACCTACAGCCCAGGCTCAGCCCACATCCTTTTCTCTGTGCTCAGGTTCACATTATTTTTCTCCTCTGAAAGGCCTCCGTTTCTGCCTTGCATTTATATGGCCAACGTAGTGTTTCGTTATGACCCAGCTCAAGCCTCACAGCTATGTCTCCTCCTCTGGACTCTTCTAACAGCTTTTGTCTCAGCCACTTATTGGCACTCAAAGTGTGCAACTGTGTGTGGCCATTTTTCATATTATGCACAAGGTGTGGCTATAAGATAAGGAGACATAAATATGCAAGTTTTCAAACCAGGACAAGGGACAGGGAAAAAAAAAAAAAAGAAGAGTTGCCAAAGAATCAGGAGAATGTAGTTAGGCAGCTACTAAGGGAAGAGATGTCAGCATTGTCAATAAGCTGAGAGAGGTCATGAGAAAGATACCCCAAAATAGACCATTCTTCTAGAAGGTAAGAGGTCTTTTGTAACCATTGAAAGAATAGCAGATTGTGTGAGCAAAAGCAACGCTGTAGTGGGAAAAATAAGAGATGAGAAAGTGGAGACAGCAAATATACTTTTATTTTTTTATTTAGAGACAGGGCCTCAGTCTGTGGCCCAGGCTGGAGTGCAGTGGCTTGGTCACAGTACACTGCAGCCTCAACCTCCCACACTCAAGCGATCATCCCATCTCAGCACCCCGCCTCTCCCACCGCGAATAGCTGGGACTAGAGGTGTGTGCCACCACACCCGGCTAATTTTTTATTTTTTGCATACAGGGGAGTCTCATTATGTTCCCAGACTGGTTTCAAACTCCTGGCCTCAAGCAATCCTCCCACCTTGGCATCCCAAGGTGCTGGGATTACAGGCATGAGCCACAGTGCTCAGCAGCAAATATAATGTTTCTCAAGAAGTGTGATTCCTAGGAGAAAGGAGAAGGTAGTTTGGGTGGAAGAGATTGGGTGGCTTTGTTCTGTTCAAAGGATGGGCGAGACTATGTTCGTGGGAGAAAGATTTAGGTTAGAGGAAGAAATTAATAATGGGGAAAGAAAGAATAGCTGAATAAAATCTGGGAATGGCTGGGATCCAGGGCACAGGTGCAAGATTTAACCTTGAGGAGAAAGGGCACTTCTTGCTGTGGGTGAGGGAGTGAAGAGGGTAAGATGAATGAAGGTACAGGATAGGCAAAATAATGAAGAGCCTGGATTTAAGGGTGAAGCCACTGGCTCACATTATAGAGGAAAGGCTAGGAAAGCCGAATTTTCTGGGGCCAGGTCCCGATTTAATATATTTAAGTATAACAGTCTTAATTCATTCCTTTCACCTTATTCAGTGCCCTGGGTGTGCCAAATACTACTGGGCACTGGGGTCTACAAAGGTACGACTTTTCATGTAATGTTGGAATTTGTTATGTTGGTAACTCGAGATTTGCATATATTTAACAGTCTTAATTCATTCCTTTCACATTATTCAGTGCCCTGGGTGTGCCAAATACTACTGGGCACTGGGGTCTATAAAGGTACGACTTTTCATTAATTTTGGAATTTGTTATGTTGGTAACTCGAGATTTGCTTTTCATTCTTCTGCAAGGCTGTATGTAGAAATAAATACAGTCATCAGACGAGTCCTTTGTCAGACCAGATGTCCTGGGTTGGGGTTTGGAAAACATGGGCATCTTAACAATGGTGCCCTGTTTGAGGTGGAGAGGGAGGAGAGGCCCAAATCGGGGAAAGGAATTAAATGGAGGTTTAGACGCGGGTAACCGGAGTGGGTGGGCCTTCGACCTGGAAGATGGGAATCCCCTGCGCACTTCGGGCAGCGCTGTAACCAAGGGTAACCGCACCTCGGTTTACACCGGTGTGAAGACCAGCCTCTTCCCCAAACCAGGTGTATCTACGGCGGCCTAGCAGGACCACACACAAGCCAAGCACGTCACGTCATTCCAGCTACCTTACCGCGAAAGTACACTGCCTCCTACTACTTCTGGTCACTACTACCTTTGCTCACAGTTTATTAAGGAGGAGCGGAGAAGAAGAGGGGCGGAGAAGGGGCGGGGAGAATCACCTTTCCTTTTTTACAATTGGTCGTAGTAGACTCCGAGTCCTGCCGCCCGTCCTGCAGCCGACAGGCTGCCAGGACTGTCACTCGAGGAGCTGCCGCTACCGCCCCCCGCCGTGGCCCCGCCCCTTGCCGTGGCTGGGATCTCGCGGGAAGAGCTGCGGGCACGGCGGTGGCTCGGTCTCCCGGCTGCGCGCGGAGCGGGAGGGCTCTCCTCACACAAGCGCTTCCTTGCCGAGAGGCTGGAGCTGCGGCACCGCAGGCCTGAGCCACCCCTTCTCTGCTGTCTCCTTCTCTTCCTCAGGGCTCTCGTGTCTGCTCGCCCTCCGACGCTGCTCAGGTTAGAAAGCCCGGAGCGCGTCTCCGCTGAGGAGCGGTCGGGGAGCGGGGACACGGAGCAGCCGGAGCAGGCGGGCTCCTGACGGGGGCGGCTCTGGGGGCTGCGCGGCGCTGCCTGGTGGGCGCGAGGCTTGGCGGGGTTTGGGAGTCCGGGGGGCGAGGAGGCGGTGCAGTGGGATCCGGGCGCGGGCGCCCAAGGGCGGTGTAGCGGGTGCCGGAGCTCCCGAGGTGAGGGGGCAATGTATTAGGGATCCTGGGGGCTCTTCCGGCTTGGGGTAGGGGTGGGTGGCGGCACACGGGGTCCTAGGTCTTTGACGTCGAGGGAGATTTATCAGGGTCTTGAGCTTCTTGGAGGTGGTGTAGCGGGGTTCCGGGACAAGGGGTCTTTTTACCCGGGTCCCGAGCTCTTTGGGGCGGAGAATGCAGTTTAGCAAGGTTTACACCGGTGTAAACCTTGTCTCTGGAGGCAGATCATCGGGGTCTTGGGGGTTCTTTGAGCGGGCGTGGGCGTCCGTTTCGCATTGCTGGGATGAAGAAGCAGTGTGTCCGGGTTCTGGGGAGAGGGGTCTGTTCATCGGTGTCTCCGGGTGAGAGAGCGATGTATCCGTTCCGCTGGGGCCGGGGCCGCCTTGGGGGGTTGTTGGGGGCTGAGGGTGTGTAGCGGCGACCAGCGTCTGTGCCGGGGTTTCTGCTTTGCCCGGAGCGGGGCGGTAACTTGGCATGGTCTCCAGTCTTTTGGGGGCGACGGGGCGAGTTAGCTGGCCCCCGGGCAGTCTCTCGGGGTGGGCGCGGCTCCGCAGGCGCTGGGTCCGCTGAGGGCGGGAGAGGGCTTTAGTGCTACCGCGCAGGCTGGGCAGCATCCTGAAACGTTTTTGTTCAGGTCTCCTTCTCTCTGGATGAGATTTACTCAATGCTTAGTTGGAGGATTGATCGGTGTTGTTGCCTAGTTGAAGAAGCAGTGCGTTTGTTCTGCAGTTTTCTTTTCTCTGCCCCGGGATCCCTGTGGGGGCGCGCTGGTCTCGCTGGAGCTCCGGGAGCTAGAGTGGCAGCACCTTAGGTGGGCGTTTGGTCTGCAGGTTCTTTAGGAGGCCGGTGTCCGCAGGTTGAGCGTGGATACAGCTCCTGAGCAACTGGAATCTGTTGAGGGTGGGGAAGACTGTGATTTTGGCTTGCTTTCCTAGGTGGTGGTCTGCTTTGCTCATCCTGCATGATTAGATCTGTTCTGAAGTCTTGCCTGAGTGAGTGTTAGGCAGAGTCGGATAGTGCAGGGAAGCGTGTTCTGTCTGGCTTCTTTCTGTCCTTTGAAAAGCATTTGTAGAGAGGGATAACGTCAAATTCAGCCTCCAGAAAACAATGGAATTTGAAATCCCAAAGCTAGAACTCTGCAAAAGCGTTTTCTGTGACCTGTAAGGATGGTTAATCGAGCTTTTTTAGAGAATTCTGCTTAACAGTTTCATTGTATTGTAAAAGTGTATTTAGCCTTGGATATTACAGAGGTTTTGGTAACTAGCGTAGGCGTAGGTGGGATTTAAATAAAATGACTTGTATGTATGTGTATTGGTTAAAAAAAAACAGCGTATAGGTGAGAAAGCCTATGTGTTTGCCTGACATTTCTTTTGGTTAGTTACTCTATCACAGAGGCCTGTATATGAAATTTAATGTGGCAGGCAGTGAAGTCCGTACTCAGAGCTGTTCTGTAAATATGTAATCTGGGGTTAACAGACAAATTTGAGTATACCAAAGCAAATAATTTTGCCTGCCTTAGTCTTTTTCTTCGTGTCAGTTTTTTTTTTTTCTTGTTTTTTGGTTTGTTTCTTTTGAAACAGGGACTTATTCCGCCTTCCAGGCTAGGTTGTAGCATCGCTACCATGGCTCACTGCAGCCTCGACCTCCAAAGCTCAAGCAGCCCTCCCAGTTCAGCTTCCCATCCCCACCCCCAGTAGAGGAGCTGGAACTACATGCATGTGCCACCAGGCCTCACCAATTTTATTTATTTATTTATTCAATTAATTAAAGACAAGGTCTTGCGCTGTTGCCCAGTCTGGTCTTGAACTCCTGGCCTCAAGTGATCCTTCAGCCTCAGCTTCCCAAAGTACTGGGATTTAGAGGCGTGAGTCACCATGCCAGGCCTCTTAGATACAATTTTTTAAAAAAGATGTCATTTTTTCTGATCTTAGAACCAGACAGATTAGGGATAATGTACTTAATTTTGGAATTTTACATCATTTTGAAAAACAAAGGAATCCCGCACAGCAATATTTAACACTTTGAAGGGGTTAAAATAAGTTTTGTTGTTGTTGTTATTCAGACCAAAATACCTGGTTGACATTTACAGCTATCACAACTGATTGCTTGAGCAGATATTTGGTTGGAATGACAGCCCCCAAACCTGTAAGCAGATCTTATTTTTCCTTTTTTTGAGAGAAAGACAAAGAACAAATTAAGCAGGTTTCAGAAACTTTTTTTTTTCTAAAAAGCAGCTTTCATCATTTCTAAGTAAGGCGTAGACTGATAAGTCAACACATATTTGATTATCTGCTAGGTATCACAGCGCTGGATGTACACTGATTAAAGCTGACATGTGACTTTCCCCTTTAAGTCCAGAGAGAGGAAGAAAACAAATAAATACAGTTAAAAATTGTGATACTGCTAAGGAAGAAATACACAAGGTACTTAAGATTCAGCTCTCTTTTTTTAGTAACCCCTGAATGATGATACGATTGATGTGTGTTGTGATAATAAGAAACCAAGCAAAATAGTTAACTGCCTTCTGAATTAGTAAAGAAAGATTAAATTACAATCAGTAGAGTTTTAGGTGTTAAATGTATGTTGACTCTTTGTAGATGATTGTGCTACGTAAGCATACAAAAGCCTATAAGGATACACATCAGACTTAACCATGTTTGGATTCTTCAGGAGGGAGTTGCAGAGGCGTAGAAGAGAGCGGTTTAATTTTATAGTTTTATATTACTTGAATCTATTTCAATGAGCAGACATTACTTTTAAGTACAAGTTAGAGAAACCCTAAAATTAAAACATTTCAGTCACTATGCAAATGGTGAAATGTACAGTATTTATAAGGCTTTTGTCAGTATTGCCAGTTGCACCCGTGTATACTAATGAAGGAAAAGGGTATTTCAAGTATCTGAAAATTATAAGGGTGTACAGGGTGGGGTGGGTAGCACAACAAAATAAGAAAAGACATAGACCTAAGTAAAATGTTAAAACATGTTAAGTTTGTTGGATATTTAATTATGTAAAGATAAATTAATTTTAGGACTTTCTTTTATCAAATTTAATTGTTTCCTGAGTTTGCAAAAGGAAGTTTTTAGATTTCCTAGAGGAGAATAGGGTGGGGGAATAGGTATTCTTATTGTGGTACAGACTTCAGGAAATTTCTTTTTGTCAAACATATACACATCTGATAGATATATTTTGCTTGTGAAGCATACGAACCATACAAGTAATTTTATAGTTTCATTATTACACTGCTGAAAATGACAGTACCAAAGTGTCTTTTGAATTATCATTCAGAGTTCTAGAATCATAAATATGATATACTAAAGCAGTTTCTAGAAAGGAAATCATAAGACATGAATTCCAGTCTTCACTGTGCTACTCATGGTGTGTCCTTGGATAATTCCTTAATCTTTCAGGGCCCCAGTTTTCATATATACATATATGAATTATACTTACATACATTTTATATATAATATATACTTTTGCTTTAATATATACATATATGACATGTGTATGTTGTTGTATACATATGTCATATATGTATATAATATGTATAATATATAAAATATGTGTATAAAAAGATACATATACACACACTTCGAGTTTTTATGTTGCAAGTCTGAAGTATTGTATGTACAAAAAGGAAGAGATACCTTAAGAGTAGCTAGTTCTCAAGAAACAACTAGTTCCATGTAATTTTTACATATTATATCTAATTTTAGAAGCCTCTTCTTTTTAAAGGTACATGGCAAGTATTTAATTCCAGAATATAGATTCATGAAGGTGAATGATTTTCTTTGGATAATTTAGCTTTATCTGTTAAAGCATTATTATTTTTAGTTCCGATCCCTGGTTCTGTAGTAGATTATCTATATAATAATATGTCCTTACTTAACTCTGGATATAGAATGAGGTCTCTAGTGGTTGCCTCCAGACTTGACCCCCTTTAATCCATCCTTACATTACTGCCAAGGTGATTTTTCTGAAGTGCAAATCTATTCATTGCTTCTTTTCTTGTTTCTTTTCTCTTTTCTTTCTCTTTCTTTCTTAGAAATGTTACTGAGATTTATTTATTTATCTTTCAACTTTTCTTTTAAGTTCAGGGGCACATGTGCAGAATGGGCAGGTTTGTGACACAGGTAAACATGTGCCATAGTGATTTACTGCACAGATCATCCCATCACCCAGGTATAAAGCCCAGCATCCACTAGCTATTCTTCTCTTCCTGATGCTCTCTCTCCCTGCCCTTCTTTCTTAAAGCCCATACTTTATCAGCCCAACTCTCTATCATTACAAGGCCTTTCATCATCTGACTAATCTTATGCATTTCCCCCACCATAAATCTAAAGCTGCACTTGTACTAATACGAGCAGTTTACTGAATGAGCCATACTGTTTCCTGACTCAGAGCCTTCACATATGTTCTCTCCACTGTTTAGGATGTCTTTCCTTCTCTTGTCTTGCTGGCAAAGTCTACTGATTTTTTAAGATACAACGTAAGCACTGTCTGCTTTTTTTTTTTTTTTTTTTTAGCTCTTTTTTAGTTACCATTTTTTCTTTTTTTTCTTTCTTTACTGTCTGCTTTTTAAGTCTTCTGGTCTTCCCTCTTCCCAACCCTAGGTGTTATACACTCACTGTATCATGTTCATTCATTCTCTTGTGTTTACTAATGTGTTGTAATTAAGTCTCTCTTTCCTCCTGGACTCAAAGGCAGGTTTATATTTGTCTTATTACTTTTTGACTTCCTGTTGCTTGTTTATGCATAGTTGGCTATCATTACATGTTTGAACTCTCAGTACCAAGATTGATGTGTTCATGATGTCAGAAGTGAGTTAAACTCAAATCTCAGTCTTATCCTGTTTTCCTAAAATTTGGGAGTTTCTAAAGTATCTTATTCTCTTGCCCTGTGACCATAAGCTGATATGAGAATGGTAGTTCTTAGCTTTGTGTTTAAAAAATAAGACTTCTCGCACTTTAAGAGGTGATGGTTACACTGTTAAACTTGCAGAAAAGTCTTGTAGAATTTTGAGGCAACTACTAATCCTTATCTCTAAAATTGCTAGAAGAGATATTAACTAGTTTGGGTGTTTTAAATCTTGGACATCATTATTTGGTAGATATTTTACCTTGGCTGCTTTTTACTTGGAAAATGATAGTAGCTGATGTATGCAGGTTTTTATATAGGCTTTAATAATTGCTTTACATACATTGCCATTCATTTTCAAAATAAATCCTAAACATGTAATAATTTGCTCAGCGTCATTATCTACTAAGATGCAGACTATGACTACATGTAGGTCTGACTGTCTCCAGACTCTATGCTTTTTCTAATACTACACTGTTTTCTGAATATGACTGCTTATTCAGTGTTTAAAATTATTAACATATTTAATTCATTTTGTAAATTGAAGAAGTAGGTTGTAAAGTTTATCCATTCAGTTCTTCCAAAAAAGCTAAAGTAGACAATTTGAGATTGATTGGACTTTAGAGACCATTTAATCCAACTCCTTCCTTTAGCATATGAGGAAGCACACATGCAAGAGTGGTGGAATGGCGTGCTGAAGATCACACAGTTAGTTGGTCTATAAGATTTTCTTTGTTAAGCTGGTTGTGAACACTGGTGTTATAAAACTATTACTCGAGGCCAGGCGCGGTGGCTTACGCCTCTAATCCCAGCACTTTGGGAGGCCGAGGCGGGCGGATTACCTGAAGTCAGGAGTTCAAGACCAGCCTGGCTAACATGGTGAAACCCCGTCTCTACTAAAAATACAAAAATTAGCCGGGCGTGGTGGCACATGCCTGTAATCCCAGCTATTCGGGAGGCTGAGGCAGGAAAATTGCTTGAGCCTGGGAGACGGAGGTTGCAGTGAGCCGAGATTGTCCAGCCTGGCCGACAGACCTAGACTCTGTCTCAAAAAAAAAAAAAAAAAAACAAAAAAGGCCGGGTGCGATGGCTCACACTTGTGATCCCAGCACTTTGGGAGGCTGAGGCAGGTGGATCACTTGAGTTCAGGAGTTCGAGACCAGCCTGGTCAACATGGTGAAACCCCGTCTCTACTAAAAATACAAAAATTAGCCAGGTGTGGTGGTGCGCACCTGTAATCCCAGGTACTCGGGAGGCTGAGGCAGGAGAATTGCTTGAACCCGGGACGCAGAGGTTGCAATGAGCTGAGATCGCGCCACTGCACTCAGGCTGGGTGACAGAGCAAGACTCATCTCAAAAACAAAAAACAAAACAAAACAAAAACAAAAACTATTGCTTGAAAGGGATACCAGATGCTTGATTTTCCCCCTCAAGGGGAAGAAGCAAAAGCCTAGAATGACTTTTTATAAAAGTAATGTTGAGGATCTGAGAGTCTTAAGGACAATCAGAGAAAATCCTGACTTTGGATCATGACACATGGAGACACGCCAGTGCCTGAAGCACATGGTTCCCTAATCTTGGCTCCTTTCCTTCCTCTTTTTCTTTCTTAAAATTTGTCCACAGTTTACTGATCTTATGCCTGCTGAGTTGTTATTAGCATCAGTCTTACCAGTTATCATTTAAGTGCCAACCATGGGCCAACTAATAGGAATACAGAAATGCATAAAATCTAGTCACTGCCATGAAGAAGCTTGGTCTGTTTGGGAGCGGAAGGCAGTTTATATCTAATTGCAAGGTAGTGTATAAAGATAACCATGAGTAGTATAACTTTAGCAGCTCAGAAGATTAGGTAAATGTGGGCTGGGCTAGTGGTTACAGAAATTTCTATATAGAAAAGTTTCTACTTAAGTCTTTAAATGAAGAGTTGGAATGGTGTGGAAAGAGAAAAAGACTTGGGAAAAGTTTTTTTTTTTTTTTTTTTTTTTTTTAAATCTCAGCTTTTACTAATCTTACCTTGCTTACTTTCCTTCAGCCACACTCCTCACTGTTTCATGAGGTCTTTAACATGTTCTTTCAGATATCCAAATGTCTCCCTCCCTCACTTCCTTCAGGTCTTAATTAAAGTATTATCCTTTATCTGAGAACTTTACTGGTCACCTTGTTTAAAATGACAATATCTCTTCCACACATACTCTTCCTATCCTTCTTGCCTGCTTTGTTTCTTTTTTGTGCTTTTCACTATCCAACATACTCTAGATTTTTATTGTCTTTCTACTCCTACTAAAAAAAAGTGTAAGAGCCAGACACGGTGATGCATGCCTGTAGTCCCATCTACCTCGGAGGCCGAGGTTGGAGGATTGCTTGAGCCTAGGAGTTTGAGATCAGCCTGGGCAAAAAAGTAAGACCCTGTCTCAAAAAAAAGAGTTAAATTAAATGAAAAATTAAAAAACATAAGACCCTCCAGGATAGGGATTTTTACCCATTTTAGTCAATACTGTATCCCCAACATACAGAACGGTGCATTTTACAAAGTAGGTGCTCAAATTTTTGTTGAATTAATAAGACAGTGGAACTTTAAAGCAGGAGCTTAAAAGATCATTTGATCTAAGCCTCTCATCTCTTCTTTTCTTTCTTTCTTGCTGGCAGGCATGGAGGAAGAGGAACTTTCCATTCCATCTATTCCTTTTTTTTTTTGAGACGGAGTTTCGCTTCTGTTGCGTAGGCTGGAGTGCAATGGCCTGATCTGGCTCACCGCAACCTCTGCCTCCCAGGTTCAAGCGATTCTCCTGCCTCAGCCTCCTGAGTAGCTGGGATTACAGGCATGTGCCACCACTCCCGGCTAATTTTGTATTTTTAGTAGAGATGGGGTTTCTCCATGTTGGTCAAGCTGGTCTCAAACTCCCGACCTCAGGTGATCCGCCTGCCTCAGCCTCCCAAAGTGCTTGGATTACAGGCGTGAGCCACTGCCCCTGGCCCATCCATTCTATTTTTTAAAAAATTTGATAGGACTCGAAGAAAAAATATATACAATAAAGTACACAAATCATAAGTATACAGCTCAATGAATTACATATGTAAACATGTAACCAACAATCAGATCAAGATAGAGAACATTTCCAGGACCTTGAAAGCTTCCCTCCTGTACTCTCTTAATCATTGCTTAACAAAAGTTACCACTTTTCTGATACCCATCACTATAGATTAGTTGTGTTTATTCCTGAAATTCATATAAGTGGAATCAAATCATTCTTTTATGTCTAATTTCCTGTGTTGAACATTACATCTGTGAGATCCATGTTTTTTGAGTTAGTAGTAGTAATTCTTTTTCATTGCTCTGTATTATTTCATTATACGAGTGTCTATTTGCGTCTTCTGTTGACAGACATTTGGGCTGTTTCCAGTGTTTAGTTCTTAGAAACAAAGCTACCATAAACAATTTTGTGCATGTGTTTTGGTGGCCATAAAAATTCGTTTTTTGGCAAAGCGCTTCATTTAAATATATAATAAAACATATCTCCATATATATACACACATATACACACATAATTCTTTTTTTTAATTATACTTTAAGTTCTGGGGTACATATGCACAACGTGCAGGTTTGTTACATATGTATACATGTGCCATGTTGGTGTGCTGCACCTGTAACTCGTCATTTACATTAGGTATATCTCCTAATGCTGTCCCTCCCCCCACCCCACAACAGGCCCTTGTGTGTGATGTTTCCCTTCCTGTGTCCAAGTGTTCTCATTGTTCAATTCTCACCTATGAATGATAACATGTGGTGTTTGGTTTTTTGTCCCTGCGATAGTTTGCTGAGAATGATGGTTTCCAGCTTCATCCATGTCCCTACAAAGGACATGAACTCATCCTTTTTTATGGCTGCATAGTGTTCCATGGTGTGTATGTGCCACATTTTCTTAATCCACCCTATCATTGATGGACATTTGGGTTGGTTCCAAGTCTTTGCTATTGTGAATAGTGCCGCAGTAAACATACGAACACACATAATTCTTAAGCTCACATGGTTCCTCTCACATGCTAGATGATCATTAAATGATTAAAGATGAATTAACTAATCTCTTATTATAAGATTATTTCAAATGTGTTAAAATAATTTATTCTCTCTGCTAATAACATTTATGTAAATCTTAGTACATAATCTTTCTCCCTACCTGATTTGTTTAAAGAATAGGAATAAAAACATTAAGTCAAAAGATAAGACCTTAAAAAAATTAGACATTGCCATATTGCTTTCTAGAAAGATGCTAATTTATATGCCAATATGAAACATTAGTTTTAAAAAAACATTTGCAATTTGATAAGCAAAATATCTTACTTAATTTGTATTTCTTTGGTTATAAGTGAAGTTGAAACATTGTAAATTGTTTCATAAACAATTAGATATTAAAATATTTATAATAAAACAATTTTTAAAAGAATGCCTCAGATGTCTTGTAAGGTAAAATATATTTTAACTAGAATTAATGTTCTTTATTGTTGTTTCTCCTTTTAATAGATAAATTTTGAATAGTTATTAGAAAAACATAACAAAATTCAGAGATAGAAACAGTTGTCCCAGAGGCAGCCATTGTTAACAGTTTTTTATGTATACTTCTAAAGATATTATAGACTATGCATATATATGTATATGTGTATAAATGTGTGTATATGTATATGTTTGTAAGTGTATGTATATATACATTTGTGCATGCATGTGTGTAATGTGTGTGTATATATGCCAAAACATTAGATGAATTATGGAAACCATTCATTAAAATACTTTCTGGTTTGGATGTGTTATTGTGTACCATTTTGTGTATTAAAAATTAGAAAGGGTCTAGCTATGATTCGTATCTGGCTACTGGCCCAGAAGGAAGAAAAGCAGGGTCTGGCAGCATTTGGCGGTAATTTTCTATAAGACAAGTGGCCTTAGCGCTCCTTATTATTGAATCAGTTCTTTGACAATAGCACTTCTTTTATAGTACTGATTCTGTAGTACTGTTCCAAAGTGAAAAGCCAAGTTTTTGAAAATTAGACAGATGATACCTGAAAGAAGCTCTTTAAATGTACGAAAGCTGTTTGGAGGTATTTAGGAAAACATTTAGGGGAAAGATACTTTATTCTTAAGCATTTTAGGATTCATTTGCTTGACAGTTACAGTTTTTGCAGAATTCCTCTGACTACTGTTTAACAGTGAAAATTTGAGTTTGAATAATTGCAAATAAAATTATTCATTTACTTAAACTTTTATTTACCTAATTTAAAAACCAAATAAAATTATTCATTTACTTAAACTTTTATTTACCTAATTTAAAAACCAATCACCCTCAATATAAACATATTTTAAAAATATTTTAAGACAGTTTTTCATGATAATATATAGTAGTAATTTGTCTCATATATAAAAGATATTTCTGAGCTTGACTTGAATGTCACTGTTAAATAAATGGTTTGAGCAACAAGAGTCAGAAATTTTAATTGGTTTCTGCAGGATTTTAATGGTTTAGGGAAAAGATATTTGCTTTTGGGATATATTCTTTTTTTTTTTTTTGAGATGGAGTCTCGCGCTGTCGCCCGGGCTGGAGTGCAATGGCATGATCTTGGCTCACTGCAACCTCGGCCTCCCAGGTTCAAGCAATTCTCTTGCCTTAGCCTCCTGAGTAGCTGGGATTACAGGCGCCTGCCACCATGCCTGGCCAATTTTTTGTATTTTTAGTAGAGACGGGGTTTCATTATGTTGGCCAGGCTGGTCTCGAACTCCTGACCTTGTGATCCACCCACCTTGACCTCCCAAAGTGCTGGGATTACAGGCGTGAGCCACCGCGCCCTGCTCTGGGATAGATTCTTTTTAAGGCCCTTATTTCAAAAACTAAAATTTGGGAATGACTATTGTTTACTGAATACTAACTCACTGATGTAGCCCAGGATAAGTTAGGGGTATTATAAGAGTTCCTGTTTACTGGAATTCATGTCTCCTACTGAGGATAGATTATAAAGCTCTAAGGGCCGCTGAAAGAATTTACATCTAATTGTGATTGGTAATATTTGGGGAATTTGAAGAAAGAATTTGTCAGAGGGAAGAGATCATCTTGATTTTTAAAAAATGTTCAATTTTGAAATATATCTTTATAGGAGAATTGCAAAGATAGTCCAGAAGATTTCCATGTGCCATATACCCTTCACTCAGCTTTCTCTAATGTTCACATCTTATATAATCATGTTATATTGATCAAAACTAAGAAATTCATACTGATTTTTTAAAAGGGAATTCAATTAACCATTTTTTTTGAAGACCTATTATGTATAAAAGAGTATTTTGGCTGCTGAAGTATGTACAATATGGGAAAACAAGTAAAGGTTACAGACAATAATAGACTGATATCAGAGCTTGGTGTCATTCCTTGAACAAATTCTTAAACAGATTATCGAACACACGTGTTGTCGGTACTTAACAAAAGAAGGCACTGATCACTAGGAGCCAGCATGGGTTCACAAAGAACAAGTAATGACACCTAGCTTCACTTCTTTTTTTATGGGGTAAGTGAACTATTAATAGTAGATATATCAGAAGATACTCTGGCCATAGTATATATAGAATTATTGCTACATTTATTGGATTTTAAATTACGTGCTGGGCACTGGATTAAATGCTTTTACATAGGTTGTCTCATTAAGTTATTGTTTTACAGATGAGGAAAGGGTCCCTCAAGATTATACATATAGCATTTGACATCCTCTTATGATATCTTTTTAGACTAGATAGAAAATGTGGTCTGAATAGTTACATAGGTAGGTGGATTAGTAATTGCTTAAATGGCCATATCCAGAGCTTGATGATTAAAATTAAACTGCAGTACATTCTTAGTGGTGTGCCTCAAGAAGCTATCATGTCCTATTTAAGATTTTTATCAGTTACTCTGAAAATTGTAAGGGAATGCTGGTATATATACAGAATCAGGATCTTCACTCTTACTGCCTTATTTCTAATAGTTAAAAATGACAGACTGTATTTAGAAAATATTTGTTACGAAATATGTTATAAGATTTTATATTTGATGTGTAAATATTTGATAAAGACCGGCCTATAGTTGATTTTTTTTTCAGAAGTCTGCACAAATACAAGATGGGAATCTTGGAGGGCTAACAGCAGTAGATGTGTGTTTGTTTAAGCAGAGGTGTGTGCCTGGGTGTGTCTCCTTATTTGTCTGCAGTTGGTGAGTCAGTGGTTTATTATAACTATCCCAAAAGCCAGCACCTGCTTAAGCTACACTTTGAAGCATATTGTCCAAAACAGTTGATTATTCTTTTCTACTCTGCATCTAGCTTAGTTCTGTTCTGTTTGCCACATTTTAAGGTAGGCATTGATAAACAGTGTAGTGAGAAGAGAGTAATCAGAATGAAGCATGTCTTGAAACAGTTGCAAAGTAATTGAAACATTGAGGTTGTTTAGCATGGAAGAAAGAAGAGTTGGGGTATATGATAATACTTTTTAGATTGGGTAACTGGATGATCTTTAATGTTCTTCCTGACTCAAATCTGGGATTCTGTGAAACGTGAAGGGTTGGCACATGGAAGAAGGATTAAGCATATCTTTTCCATTGCAGTCTGGAGGATGGAACTAGGAACAATGAATGAAAGTTAGAGGAAGGAAAATATTGGTTCATAATGAAGAAGCCTTTTTATTTTTTTAAGAGATGGGGTCTTGCTCTGTTGCCCAGGCTGGTGACAATTTGAATGGAGTAAACATTCACTCCCTGAGGCACTAAAGCATAGATTGAGTAGGGTTTAATCAAGCGATCCTTTAAGGACTTTTCCAATTTAAAAATTTTTTTAAGTTTTCTTCATTGGTTGTAATTCCAATTGGCAAAACATTTTCTTGGGCACTTATTCACACTTATAATACTTATGGCTTCATATAGTATCAGATTCTATTAGGGAGAATGATACCTTCCTGATAATCAAAATCTGAAATTATAGTATGAAATAATTTAACTAGATTTTTTATTTTTTTGAGACAGGGTCTTACTCTGTCATCCAGGCTGGTGTGCAGTGGTGTGATCTTGGCTCACTGCAACCTCTGCTTCCTGGGCTAAAGTGATCCTCCAGTCTCAGCCTCCCAGGTAGCTGGGACTACAGGCGCATGCCACCACACCCAGCTAATTTTTGTATTTTTGTAGAGATGGGGCTTTGCCATGTTGGTTGCCCAGGCTGGTCTTCAATTCCTGAGCTCAAAGTGATCCACCTGCCTTGGCCTCCCAAAGTGATGGGATTATAGGCATGAGCCACCATACCTGGCCTTAGATGATTTTTAAAAAGTTTATTCACAATTCCGAAGGAAACAAGATTTTAGTCTTGTTTTAGAAATGTCACAGACTAATTGAAGTTGCTTTTAAAGATGATGGCATAAGTATCATTAAATTCAAATGCTTGTGGTTTCTCTTCTGTGTATCTAAAAAAATGTTAATGTCAAAAACTGAAACCACTCATGCCTGTAATCCCAGCACTTTGGGAGGCAAAGGTGGGCAGATCACCTGAGGTCAGGAGTTTGAGACCAACCTGGCCTACATGGTGAAACCCCGTCACTACTAAAAATACAAAAATTAGCTGGGCATGGTGGTGGGCACCTGTAATCCCAGCTACTCAGGAGGCTGAAGCAGCAGAATCACTTGAGCCTGGGAGGTAGAGTTTGCATTGCGCTGAGATCGCACCAGTGTATTCCAGCCTGGGCGACAAGAGTGAAACTATGTCTAAAAAACAAAACAAAACAAAACAAACAAACAAAACCCCAAAGATTATTAACTTCTAAATGATTCAGTTGTTTAAATCTAAAATGGAACAGTAAACCATTTTATTCACTGTCATCCCTTACACAAATCAAGAGCTTTTTTTGGCCGTCATGACCTTCATATTTTTTTATTCTGAGAATACTCTCTTTCTTTAAGCCCATCTAAAGTCTAATTTTTAGGACTTAACCCTGATCCATTTTTTTAAAGTCATCTCAGGTTCTTCTATCCAACACTGATATTTTTCTTTCTTTTCTAACAGTTTGGTAATCTATTAGTACTATATCCTATACTGTTACTAATTGCTTTATAATATGTAAGGTTTTTAAAAAAAATTAACAGGATTATAAGCCCCTTGAAGACTCTTTTACTGGGGCTTGAAAACTACTTAATGAAATTAAAATTTACAGACTCAGTGGTTGAATTTTAGCTAATGTTGAAACTCTTAATAGCATAAGAAAAAGCCTATGCAGAATTTCCATGTTTAGTTTCTACTTTTTTTCTTTAGCAATATGATCTTTAGTCTTCATTTGATGTATTGTAAAATTTACAAATAATAGTAATATACCCACTTTAAAAATGAAAAATAAGAAAAAGATTTTTCCATCATCCTCACATTCTTAATACCACCATCTCCTAAATTCTGGAGTCTCCCTTTTGTTGTTTTTCAATGCATATGCCAATGTCTTTGTCATTAGCCCTCAGAAGTGGCAAATAATTTTAAAATGTGTATTTCAAAACGAAATTTCTTTTTAGAAAATCAAGAGATACATTCTAGTAAATGTACTTACTGGACCTCAGTAGTGTACTTTTTACTTTGTTACATTCATATGAACACCAAAAAGTTTAATGAATAAAATAGAATATATTTTAACATGTTTAAGAAGTATATCTGTGACAACATCTAATTGAGCTGTTGATGAAGTTAGTTTATAGTCATCAGCTTCATTTTCTATATTCTTCATTCCCCGTACAAAATACTTGTCATACCCAGTGGGTGTTCCAGACTTAGCATGTTTTAAAATCAAGGTAGCATTGTCATATTTTGTTTTGATTGGCTTTTGCTCAGGGGAAGTTTGGGTCCATATCAGAGATCTGTTTGCCTTCTTCACTGAAGCTAATGACTTTCTGTTATGTGATAGGCTTTCACTGCTTCTTCATGTGGGGGCATCTCTGCAATGTAATTTGCTATTTTCCAGTTATTTTACTTAAATTAAAACAAATAAAGTTTCTGAAGACACTCAGGAAATGTGTGAATTTACTGATTATATAACCTTAGAACCCTTGAGCAGGAAAACATCAAATCACAAATAGGGAGGTGAGTATACTGGCTGGCAAATCTTACATTGTACTTTGTCATGTAACACTGTTCACTTACTCATTTTTACAAGCTACATGTGCATTATATACTAATGGTATATCTCTCAAATAATTGAAATAATGAAAAATTGATAATTCACAGCCACTTTTTATTTGGCATGGGATGTGATTGTTTTTGCATTACCACATATTAAAGTCTAAAAGGAGTTAAATTTTGTGATCTAGTAGTTTTCAGTGGAACCTTGTTTTTTTTTTTTTTTTTTTTTTTTTTTTGAGACAGGGTCTTGTTCTGTTGCCCAGGCTGGAGTGCAGTGGTGTGATTTCGGGCTCACTGCAACCTCCACCTCCTGGGTTCAAGCGCTTCTCCTGCCTCAGCCTCCCAAGTAGCTGGGACTGCAGGTGGGCAATACCACACCTGGCTAATTTTTGTATTTTTAGTAGAGACAGGGTTTCACCATGTTGGCCAGGCTGGTCTCAAACTCCTGACCTCAGATGATCTGCCCACCTCAGCCACCCAAAGTACTGGGATTACAGGCGTGCGTCAGCCACCACCCCTGGCCCATTTTTGTTTTTTTTTTCCCCAAACATCTATATGGCACTGCAATATAGAATACAAATAAAAAGTAACATTTTTGTATAACTTTAAGTACATATTTATAACATTAACTTAGCATAAAGGGGATCAGTGACATTCAGGGTAGGCTCTTAAGTTGTCTTATCTTCACAACATTCTATTGCCACTTTATTCCTAGCATTTAACAGTGCCTCATACATAGCAGATTCCAAATGTATCTTAGTGGAATAAATGAATGAATGACTTAGGCCATTTTGATGTACTCAAGAATTTGAAATTGAATAACTGATAATGATTGTAGTTTCTCAATCTCTGCATTAAATTTCTATTTTGTTTTGATTGTACAATGTCCACCACAACTGGAAGAGTTGTTTTAGTTGGTTCTTGAGACTTAGAGTAGAATCAGGACACTCTCAAATTGAACTATGACTTTGAAAAAAGAAGTGGATAATGTTTCAAACCTGAATCAGGAACATTTCATATTTGCTTTTTTTTTTTTTTTTTTTGAGACAGTCTCTTTGTCACCTAGGCTGGAGTGCAATGGTGCAATCTCGGCTCTCTGCAACCTTTGCCTCCTGGGTTCAAGCGATTCTTGTGCCTCATCCTTCCGAGTAGCTGGGATTATAGGCATGCGCCACCACACCCAGCTAATTTTTGTATTTTAGTAGAGACGGGGTTTCACCACGCCCAGCTAATTTTTGTATTTTAGTAGAGACGGGGTTTCACCACGCCCAGCTAATTTTTGTATTTTTAGTAGAGACAGAGTTTTGCCATGTTACCAGGCTGGTCTCAAACTCCTGACTTCAGGTGATCCATCTGCCTTGGTCTCCCAAAGTGCTGAGATTACTGGTGTGAGCCACTGCACCCGGCCTTGCTTGTGTTCTTTATGATAAATATAAAAGAAGTTAAACAGGAGATATCACCATTTTTTGATAATTTTTAAAACAGTAGTACAATATGTTATGAGTCCCTTAGTATAACAGCTTCACTGAAGTATAACTGGCATATAGTGAATTACACAATTTAGTAAGTTTTGATGTAGGTATATACCTGTGAAATCATTACCACATTCAAAATAGTGACCATACCCATCATCTCCAGAAGTTTCTTCATGCCCCTTTATTATCTTTACTTCATGCCCCTTTATTATCTTTACTTCATGCCCCTTTATCATCTTTACTTCATGCCGCTTTATCATCTTTACTTCATGCCCCTCCACACTCCACCCTCTCAAAGTAACCATTGATCTACTTAATGTAACTACAGATTGATTGTTTTGTATTTTCTAGAGTTTTATATAAATGGAATTACACAGTATGTACTTTTCTTTATAGTCTGGCTTCTTTCACTCAAATAATTATTTTGAGATTCTTCTCTGTTGTTGGATGTATAAATAATTCATTCATTTTTTGTAGTAATATTCCATTATATGGGTATACCAAAATTTATCATTCATTTGCTGATGAGCATTTGGGTTATTTACAGTTTTATTTACAAATAAAGCTGTTATGAATATTAGTGTACGAGTCTTTATATGGACATATATTTTCATTTCTTTTGGTTAAATAGGATGACTAGGTCACAGGGTAGGTATCTGTTTTACCTTTTTTGGGAATAACATATTTATCATAAAGGGCTAATTTTCTTAATACACAAAGAGATCTTGTAGCTCGGTAAGAGTAAGATCAAAAATCCAACAGAAAAATGGGCAGAGGACAAAACCAGGTAGCTAATATCAAAAAATATACAAATGGCTTTAAGCATAAGAAAATATTTTTGGAAAGCTGAACAAAAAACTTAATATGTTGTTTAAAATTTAAACGTCTAGAGTCAGTCTGCTTGGGTTTGCATATTCTTTAACAATCAGTGTAATCAAGTTCCCTAACCTTCCTGTGCTTCAGTTTTCTCATCAGTAAAATGTGGCTAATAATAGCAATATCATCTACCTCAAGGGACTGTTATGAGTATTAGATAAGTTAATATATGTGGAGTTCTCAGAACAATATCTGACACACAGTAAGTGCTCTATGGAAGTTTATTTTTATTATTATTCAAATGCAAATTTAAACAGGAGAACATTTTTTGATTATCAGATTGACAAGGATTAAAAAGCTCAATAATACACAACACTGGCAAAGATATCTAGAATCACTGTTATATACTGTAGGCAGGAACACAAATTGTGCAATTTCTTTGGAGGACAAGTTGACTTTACATCTTAAAATGATAAATGTTCATACTTTTTCATTCAATTTTAAATAATTTATCTTTGCTCTTTATAGTATTAATTATATTGTCAAAAAACATAAATGACTCAGTAAGGGTCTGGTTAAATAAATGATGATATAGCCACACAATGGGATGTCATATAGTCATAAAAAAAGAAAAAAGGAGCACTTCTCCATAAGCTCATCTCTAAGACACATTATTGGGTTAAAAAAAAGTAAGTTGCAGAGCAGTGTTTATGGTATGCTGCTTATATTGCTATAAATAAGTTGTGTATGTGTTGGTGTAAATACACATGCATATGTACACATTAATAAACATATTTTGCTTCAAAATGCATAGACTTTTCTAGAAGGATACACAAGAAAGGGAATAGTTCCTTCTGAAGAGGGACTAAAAGAAGGGACCAGGAGATTGGAAATCAGATCTCGGTATGACTGTGGTTGGGTTTGGTTGTGTACACTTTTATACTGCTTGAGTATTTATTTCTTGTCAAGAGAATATTACATTAAAAAATTTGTAGTATGTAATTATAGATTCACAGGAAGTTGGAAAATTCGTGCAGAGAGGTACCATATACCCTTCATCCAATTTCAAACCCTGCTGGTAACATCTTATATAACCCTAGTGCACTATCAAAACCATGAAATTGATGTTGGTACAATCCAAAGACTTTATTCAGATTTCACCAGTTTTACAGGTACTCATTGTATGTGTGTAATTGTTTGCAGTTTTATCATGTGTAGTTTTGACCACCACAGTCAAGATACAGAACTGTTTCATCACAACAGAAATCCCTGTGCCATCCCTATATAGTCATATCTCTCATCCTAACCACTGACAATGTAACTCCTGGCCTTAAAGAGCATATAGTTTTATAGGGGAGATAATAGAGATATACCAACAATTCAGTACAAAGAACAAAACAAGTGGCTGTGTGCAGTGGCTCATGCCTGCAATCCCAGCACTTCAGGAAGCCAAGGCGGGCGGATCACTTGAGAGGTCAGGAGTTCAAGACCAGCCTGGCTAATGTGGCAAAACCCTGTCTCTACTAAAAATACAAAAATTAGCTGGGCGTGGTGGTGCATGCCTGTAGTCCCAGCTACTCAGGAGGCTGAGGCACAAGAATTGCTTGAGCCCGGGAAGTGGAGGTTGCAGTGAGCCGTGAATGCGCCACTGCACTCCAGCCTGGACGACAGAGTGAGACTCTGTCTCAAAAACCAAAACCATAACAAGTGCCAAAAGAACGTATTTATTGCTTTGAGAGTTATGAGTGATCAAATATTAAAAAAGGATCAGAAAAATCTTCATGGAAATAATTAGTATAGTTATAAGGAGAACTGGCTATAGTTCTGATTCTGCATTAAACACCACTAACTAACTAGATGTATAAAATAAGAAAGTTGAGAGAAAGATTTTTTTAGTGGTCCCTTTTAGTATAGTCTTAATACTGTGGATAATTTGGCATCATCCTTGAAGGAGGGCTATGATTTTATTCATTTATCAAATATTTGACCATTTTATGCCAGGCACTGCTCTAGGCTCTGTAAGTACCTCAGTGAACAAAACAGACAAAAATCCCTACCCCTACCCTGAGAAGACATACATTTTAGATGAGTGAATTAAAAAAAAAAGTAAGTTTACAGCATGTTAGAAGATAAGTAGTAAAGAGGAAAAATAAACCAGGGAAGGGGGAATAAAGTATGGGAGGAGTTACACTTCTCTAAAGGATGGCCAGGAAAATTCACTGATAAGGTGACTTTTAAATAACATGAAGACAGTCAGTGAAGGAGATATGACACAAATACAAATCATTCTAGGCCCAGGGAATAGCAAATGCCAAGTCTCTGAGGTTGGAGCATGCCTGCGGTATTTACATTTGAAGAAGCTTGTCATTGGAGTTGAGTAAAGGACTGGGTAGTATAGGATGAAGTCAGAAAGGTAATGATGGCACTGGTGATGGGCTGGTTGTGCTGCCAGGTCAAGCAAGGTCTTATAGACCATTTTAAGGACTTCAGCTTTTAGACTAAGTGATACGTGGTATAGAAAGACATTGGATGAGTTGGAACAGAATAGTGACATGATTGGACTTTTAAAGAATCAGTCTGGCAACTGTTGAGAGTAGGCTAAAGGAGAACAAGGGCAGAAGCAGTGAAACCACCTAGGAGACTGTTGCAGTAATTCAGGTGAGAGGTGATGGCTTGGACCAAAATGGTAGTAGTGGTGGTGGTGAGTAATTGACATTTTGAGGTCAACAGGATTTGGGGGACTGGGAAGCAGGGAGAGAAAAAAGAGGGAGGCACAGAGGTTAAGGGTGATACAAAGTTTGTGGTCTGAGCACCTAGAAGGCTAGTTACCCATTTGCTGTTATGGGTAAAACTATGATGGAAGATTTTGGAGGAGAGAAGTTGGATCTTGGACAAAGTAAATTTAAGATATATCTTAGGTATTCTAAGTGAGATGACTGCTAACTATCTGAGTCTAGAGTTCAAAGGAAAGGAATGGGCTAGAGGTTTAAGTTTGGGAATTATGTATAGATGCTATTTAAAGAAATCAGATCAGATGACTTCACTAAGGGAGTAAGCATAAAGAGGCGAAGGTCCAGGACAGAGATTTGGAGCACTACAACATTTAAAGTGTGGGAAATGAAGAACTAGCAAAGGAAACTTAGAAGGAGAAATCACTGAGGCAAGAGGAAAACCAGGAGAACATGGAATCTTGGAAGCCAATGAAGAAAGTGTTTTGAGAGGAGGGAGTAATGAACCCCTTGTCAGATGCTGCTCATAGTTCCAGTAAAGAGAACTGGTAATTGAATTGGTCATTCTAGTTTGCAATGTGGAATTCATTAGTGATTCTGACAAGAGCAGGTTTGATAGAGTGGTGGGGAAATAGACTCATTGGAATGGATTCAAGAGAAAGGGAAGTGAGAAATTGGAGACATGCAGAAAGAATCATTTTTCTGAGGAATTTTGCTGAAGAGGGAGGGAGAGAAATAGAATAGTAACTTAAGAGAGATGTTCAAAGAGTTTTTTTGTTTTTTGTTTTTGTTTTGACGTGTTTGTAGGAGGCTGAGAAAAAAATGGAAAATTTGATGGGATAGACGAAGAGGTAGTGGTGGTTAATGGGGATCTAGTGTGTAAGTAAAAAGGTTGGGTCTTGGGTAGAGCAGAAATAGTTCACGCTAGTAATGAAAGAGGAATCAGAATATGTGGGCACAGACGTAGTTAGGTAGATGTGGTTTGAGAGTTTGTAGAAGTTCTTTTATTGCTTCTAGTATTTTATTAGTAAAATAGGACACAGGGTCATAAGATAAAAGTGAGGATGAGAGGGAAGGTGATGGAAGATTGAGGAGCAAAAAGTTGAAATAGTTATGTAAGAGAGTGGCAGAATGGATGAATCAGGAAAATAAGGTATAATTGTCAGTCAGCATTAAGGAAACTCATTTGAGGCTCCTGGCCACGAATTTAAAGAGAAACCAATTTATCAGACATCGTGTATTTGTGTGTGTGTGTGTGTGTGTGTGTGTGTGTGAGAGAGAGAGAGAGAGAGAGAGTGCATGTCCATCCAGCCACATGCAGCTGTGTAGGTATCAACACAGAATAGGCAGAAAATTGCGCTGAAAGAGAGAGAGAGAGAGAGAGTCCATCCAGCCACATGCAGCTCTGTAGGTATCAACATAGAATAGGCAGAAAATTGCATTGGTAACAACTAGCCAAGCAAGATTGACATAGTCAGAAGGAAGACAAGTAGTTAAGCATGTATGCAAAGGAAGGAAGGAAGTAAATGATTGAATATGGATTTAATTTGGGTAAGAAGGGGATTGAGGACATGGGAAGGTAAAAGGAAGTGCAGAAGTTGTCAGATTAGTGGACTACAGGTCTGTTGGGTTGGCAGATTTTTTGGAGTTAGGATATTAGAGGTAGTGAGCTGGTATCAGAGTGTGATACTTAAAAATGGTATTTTGAGGCTGGGCATCATGCCTCATGTGTGTAATCCTAGCACTTCGGGAGGCTGAGGCAGGTGGATCACTTGAGGTCAGGAGATTGAGACCAGCCTGGCCAACATGGTGAAACCCCGTCTCTACAAAAAAATACAAAAATTAGTCGGGTGTGGTGGTGCGTGCCTGTAGTCCCAGCTACTCAGGAGGCTGAGGTGGGAGGATCACTTGAGTCCAGTGAGCTGTGATTGCACCACTGCACTCCAGCCTGGGCGACAGAGTGAGACCCTGTCTCAGAACAAAACAAAACAAAAAATGGCATTTTGGAAGGGTTGCATTTATTAAAATTGAGAAGGTTTAAGGTTTGACTGGGAATGAGTATAAAATAGGGTTGAGGGAAGGATCAGTGGAAGATCCTAGATCTACTGAAGGGCAGAACTTCCTTTCTGATAATAAGAAACTGACAAGCAAGAATTTGGAAAGGATTGTGTGGATGATGAGATTCCCAAGCATTATGACAATAATGATGGTGTAATGAGCAAGCAGCTAAAACCTTCAAGAAATAAAGTGGAGAGCTTGATAACTGCAGTAAAGAACGGCTACAGTCTGATGATGAGATTTCAGTTTGGATGTTTTTAGGGAAGAGTTAGGAAGAATTGTCTGGAATGGGCAACTAGGATTGAGAAAGAATAGAAGCTTTTAATCTGAGGAACTGAGCCACCATTATCAGGCCTAGAGAGGCACTGAAATGAAATAATTACCTCTGGAAGCCACATGCTGTGTGGGCTCTAGACTGATACCAGGTAGCCATAAAATGCCATGTGCTAGACGCCATAACTCATACCCTATAGTTCGACAATATATAGTCAATCACTAATCAATGCTATTTCTGTAAACCAATGAGAATTCCTGTCAAACAATTGTGTATCAGTCTGCTCCATGTCCCCCTTTGCCTTTAAAAACCTGCTGGTAACAAAGGCTGAATGGGGCACTCCCCAAGGCAACTTGGAAATGTGTCCTAGGCTGCAGGTCTCAACCTTGGCTCAAATAAATTCTCTATATTAATTTTACTTCAGTTTCTTCCTTTAGGTCAATAGGATCAAGAAGACCTACCTTCACATCCAGGCCCTGTGGTATGAGGAGTTGGGAGGGAAAACACATAACACTTGAGAAAGCTTCAGGGGAAATGCCGATAACAGAGAACCAAGTTGTAGTTAGAGCAAGAATGACTTTAACTAGTAGAACCAGTGAAGAACATCCCAAATAGAGGAAACACCAGAAACAGAGTCACAAAAGGTACATTATTTGATGTTGGAGAATAGCAAAAACTCTAGTGCAGTTTAGAATTTAAGGTTTATTCCAGTTTGATGTCTTCGTAGTCACATCCCTTTTAGTATCATGTAGAATTTATAGGCATTCTCTATATTTTAACATCCAGGAATTTTTCATAAGAATGAACATCAATCCCAATATTGAAATAGTAGGACATGGCTTACTGATCCTGAACCATTAATAATGATTTTTGTTACAGCTTCCCAGCCACTTCAATTTAGTTGTAGCTCTGGGCATGCAATGCGGAATAATGACATCTCTCCTCCCTTATGAATCCTACCTCCCACTAAGTCTTTCAGGAATACCCAAATCAGAGAAAAATATTAATTATAAAAAATAAGCATAGAGCTCTTTCATCTCTTTCCCAAAGTATTTCTAGAATTTTTTCACCTAGTTTATATTACTACATTTAAATTACCCACTAATAGAATAACAGTGTTCTTAAAATATTTTTAGAAATCCAAGAGACCATGTTGGTTCTTAAGCACCTTTTGTTGTCCATCAGCTACATGTATTATATCACTAATATGTTTCATTTAGGTGTCTTTCAACTTTAGATATCAGAAAGCCCAATTCAAACAACCTTACACAATGAAGAAATTTATTAGCTTAACGTAACTGGAAGTCCAGAGGAAAGGCAGTCTTTAGGATTAGTCAGTTAGTACCTTAATGAAGACACCAAAGATTCAGATCATTTCTATTGTTCCACTCTGCTGTCCACAGTGCTGGCTTTATTCCAGGGTGGGATTCTCAGATTCTCTTCATACAGTGGGTACCAGGAAGGAGCTATATGTTCTATAAGGAGGAAAAATTCTGGCTTCCTCCTAACAGAAAGGACAACCTTAACCAGAGGCCACCAGCAAACCTCTTCTACCTCTTCTCCTATCTGATTGACATGATTCCTCATATCTGAGTCAGTTTCTGGCAGTGAGGATAGATCCACCATTGAGCTAAAGTTAGTTCTCCCAGTTTTTGCCACTCAGAGTTGTGGCGTGGATATTGGAGAACACAGTCACAATGTCTGCTTACAGTGTTTGCCTTGGTTGTGTTCTAATGCTCTGAGGTTCTTTATTCATTCTTACCTGTTACATTTTTATAGTGAGTTAAAATATGCTTCATCATACTTTATTGGTTTAATTGCCATGTTCAGAGCTTTCTGTCATATAGAGAGTACAGCAATTATTAAGCATTCCTTTCTGCAAAAAGGGAAAAATGCTGGAATAGTGAAAAGATTGAAGATAGTTGGCAAATTTGAATCTGTACCTCCTTATAACCAATAGTTTTTAACCTCTTTCAACCTCCAGTAATTGACTTAGCTATCATTTACATAGAAACTTTAGTAATTTGATTTGTATCTCCTTTCTCTCTGTCAAAAGTTGCCTGAAGCGTTGTGGTAAAGTAGAAAGTGGACTGGGTTGTGATTAAGTTTCTAATTAATTCTAGCTCCACTGCTTTCCAGATCTGTGTGATCATGGGCAGATAACTTCATCTCAGACCTTCTGCTTGCTTCTCTGTAAGCCTGGAGAGAACTACCTGTCTTCTCATCAAGTTGTTTTTATTGGAGTTAGTGTAGCGAAAACTCTCAAACCGTGTTTTTTTCTACTCTCACACCACCACAAAAATCATCATCAATACAGAAGAAGACTTCTGTGACCAAAGGTGTGGGGGTTTTTCCCTACACACCAAGCAGTGCACATCAGCTGGGTATTCTCCAGTTCAATTCTGGCACTGTCTACCTGGAGAATTTAAGAACATGCCAACCTATCCTTAAGATACCAGTCACAAGTCCGGGCCACCCCATCCTTCAGACACCAGTTGCAAATCTGGGCCTCTGGAACTTCTGACCAACTGGTTTCAAGTTGGGTTCCTCTTTGGGCCCACTTCCTCTTTGGGCTCAATTAATTTGCTGGAGTGGTGCACAGAACTCAGGGAAATACTTGCTTACCTTTAGTGGTTTATTATAAAGGATATATGTAGAGGATACAGATGAAGCGATGCATAGGGTGAAGTATGGGGGAAGGGGTGCGGAGCTTTCATGTCCTCCCTGGGTATGCTACCCCCTGGGAACCTCCGTATGTTCAGCTATCCAGAAGCTCTCTGAACCAGTTTTCTTGGGTTTTTAAAGAAGCCTCATGACATCAACATTCCTTCCTTCAGGGTATGAGGCAGGACCCTCTCTGGAGGGTCTTAAGACCCACTGTCAGAGAGGCTGGGAAGATTAAAGTCCTGCTATAGAGCCGATAAAAGGAGAAGAGGAGAAGGTCAGAGGCCTGCCTCTGAGGCCTCACACCCTCAGCATTATAACAAAAGACAAACAAGGGCTATAGGGGTTAGGAGCCAGGAACCATGAATGAAAACCAATGTATATGTGTCATAATGCTGCAGAGTTAAATAAGCTAATATGAAATAAATCTGATAAATATAGAGTAGCAAACAATTTTAAATTGCCTGAATTATTATATTCTAATAGTAAACTGTAGGCAGTTAAAGAGAGGAACCTGAATAACACAGAAGATTCTGATGCTAAAAAATAAATAGTTAATCTTAGTTTCTGAGTATCTAAGGTGTATCAGAAGAAGATAAGGATGTGTGCAGCTTTTTTGAAAGTAGATGCTTAATGGTTAGCTACTAGTTAGTATATCCAATGGCTACTTCTCAAGTATTCCCTAGAATTTTTTTAACTTAAATTTTTGCCCCTTTTCTGGCTAAAGCTGTTTTTAAAGGTATCAACTAGGTATTATTATAAGCTTTAGGGCTTTGTGTAGCTTACAAGGTATGACAGATACATTTATTCAAATTATTGACTGTTTTCTCATATACACTTTTTTTTTTCCTTTCTTGGAATATCATTCTTTTGAAGAACCCCAGGGTTTCACATTGGGTGAAGTTTGGTTGTTATTACCAAAAGAGATAGCACATTTCATTGCTGAGAACCCTCAAGAGCAAGACTTCATATTTGGAGTAGAATGAAATTAAGATGACACTAAAGAATTTGACTTATAAAAAACTAATATATCCATTCAATGTCTTAGGTTAATGTTCATGGTGAGTCTGAGTATGTTAATAAACTGTATTAGCTTTAGTTTCTGTATCTCATTACTATTGGTTTGAAACTGGGTATATATGCTTCTTAAATTGTTGACATTCACCTTTTTGTTTTGAGCTAGTCACTGTTATCTGTCATGTTAGACTTGGGGCCATAGCTTTTTCTAAATGAAAAGACTGATCTTACCATATTTTTTTTCTTTTACATAAGAGATACTATTAATATATATAAGCCTTGAAAGGAAAAGGATACTAATATATGTTGACTGTGTTACTATGTACAAGCATACCAAACATTTAACATTTGTATCATTTAATTCTCCCTTCAACCTGATGAGAGAGTATTATTGTCCCCATTTTACAAAAGGAAACATTGAAACATAGAGATTAAGTAAACAAAATTACTGTAATGGAGAAATCCTGCTTTCTCCTTCCCTTTTACCATCAGTGGGCATTTTTCATACCTGCTTTCATTTAATTATACAACTCTTTGAAGATGTTATTATCATTTTGCAGATGAAGAAAAACATTAACATGAATGTACAATTTAAAGAATAAGAAAATGAAAATGTGTACTACATTAAGGAATAGAAGCCTATATAAAAGGTTTTCGTTTGGTTTTGTTTACATCAATTGATTCTCAAATGTTAAACCAACCTTGCTTTTTTTCATATCAACACTACTTGGGGCCGGCCATGGTGGCTCACCTGTGCAATCTCAGCACTTTGGGAGGCCCAGGCGGGTGGATTGCTTGAAGTCAGGAGTTCGAGACCAGCTTGGCCAACATGGTGAAACCCCGTCTCTACTAAAAATACAAAAAATTAGCCAGGCATGGTGGCACGCACCTGTAGTCCCAGCTACTCAGCAGGCTGAGGCAGGAGAATCACTTGAACCTGGGAGGCAGAGGTTGTAGTGATCAGAGCTCGCCCCACTGCACTCCAGCCTGGGTGACAGAGCGAGACTCCATCTCAAAAAACAAAAAAAAAAACACACAAAAAAAATTAGCTGGGCCTGGTGGTGCATGCCTGTAGTCCTAGCTACCCAGGAGTCTGAGGCAGAGAATCACTTGAACTGGGAGGTGGAGGTTGCCAAGATTGCCACTGCACTCCAGCTTGGGCGACAGAGTGAGACTCCGTCTCAAAACAAAAACAAAAAACAAAACAAAACAAAAAAACACAACTTGGTCATGAGGTATTGTACTTTTTACATATTGTTGATTTGATTTATGTCATATTAAGTATTTTTGCATCTATATTCATAGGAAAATTGGTCTATAGTTTTCTTATAATATCTTAGTTTGGTTTTGATACAGGGTCATGGTGGCCTTATAGAATGACTTGAGAAGTGTTCTCTCTTCTTCAATTTTCTGGATAAGCCTTTTAGAATTAGTATTATTTCTTCCTTAAATGTTTGTTAGAATTGACCAGTGAAGTCAGTTGGACCTGGAAGTTTTCTTTGTGGGGTGGTTTTTAACTGTAATTTCAATTTCTTTAATATATGTAAGGTTATTCAGGTTATCTGTTTCTTCTTGAGTGAGCTTTATAATTTGTCTTTCATGGAATTTGTCTGTTTCATCTAAGTTGTTAAATCTATTGACATCAAGTTGCTCATGACATTCTCTTACCCTTTTAATGTCTGTCTTTAATTTATCTCTCTCACTTGTGATATTGGTAATTTATGTATTTTCTCTCCACCCCCCTCCTCCATTAGTCTGGCTAGTGATTTATTAATTTTATTGATCTCAGAGAGCCAGCATTTGCTTTCATTGACTCAATAAAAATTTTTAAATAAACTTTATTTTTTTAGAGCAGTTTTAGGTTCACAGCAAAATTGAGTGGAAAATACAGAGTTCTTATATCCCCCCCACCAGCCTTTCCCACTTCAACATTTCACACCAGAAGTGGTATATTTGTTACAACTGAACCTACAGTGATGTATCATTATCACCCAAAGTCCATAATATACATTGGGGTTCACTCTTGATGTTGTACATTCTGTGGGTTTTGACAAATGTGTAATGGCATATATCTACCATTATCATATTATCATACAAAATAGTTCCACTCTCCTAAAAATCCTCTGTGCTCCACCTGTTCATCCCTACCTCCCAGTTAACCCCTGGCAACCACTGATCTTTTCACTCTCTCCATAGTCTTTGCCTTTTTCAAAGTTTCATACAGTTGAAATCATATAGTATGTCACCTTTTCAGATTGGCTTCTTTCACGTAGTAATACATACGTTTAAGGTTCTTGCATGTCTTTTCATGCATGGCATGATTGCTCATTTCTCTTTAGCGCTGAATCATATTCCATTGTCTGGATGTGCCACGGTTTATTTATCCATTCACCTACTGAAGGACATATTGGTGGCTTCCAAGTTTGGGCAATTATGAATAAAACTGCTATAAACATAAGGACATACGTTTTCGACTCATTTGGGTCACTACCAAGGAGCATGATTGCTGGATCATATGGTAAGAGTATATTTAGTTTTGTAAGAAACTGCCAAACTGTCTTCCAAAGTGGCTTTACCATTTTGCATTTTACTGATCTCAAAGAACCAGCTTTTGGTTTCGTTGACTTTTTTCTATTTCTTTTCTGTTGTACGTGTATGTTTTTCATTCCTGCTCATCTATCTTTTCTTTCTTCTCCTGCGTACTTCCCTTCAGAAGAGGAGGACACACTTACTGCTTAGGATTAGCTTGCTTTTCTCTTTCTAATTTTTTTTTTAACTTTTATTTTAAGTTCAGGGGTACATGTGCAGGTTTGTTATATAGGTAAACTTGTGTCATGGAGGTTTGTTGTACAGATTATTTTGTCACTCAGGTATTAAGCCTAGCACCCTTTAGTTAGTTTTCCTGATCCTCTCCCTCATCCCACTCTCCACCCTCCACTAGGCCCCAACTAATTTCCTAAAGTGAAAGCCTAGGTCACTGATTTGAGACCTTCTTTTCTAACATTCAGAAGTATATTGTTTAGTTTCCAGATGTTTGGAGATTTTTTTTTAGATGTTTTTCTAATTTTAATTTCTAATATAATTTTATTGTGATCAGATAATATACTTTGCATGCTTCGAAATCCTTGAAACTTAGTGAGAATGTTTTATGGCTCAGAATATAGTCTGAGTTGGGGTGTTGTTCCATGTGTACTTGAAAAGATGTGTATTCTGCTGTAATTTGGTGGTGGATTCTATAAATGTTAATTAGATCAAGTTGGTTGCTAGTGGTGTTCAAGTTTACTATGTCCTTACTAAGTTTTTGTCTACTAGTTGTGTCATTATTGAGAGATTTGTTGAAATCTCTGACAATAATTGTGGATTTGTCTGTTTGTGCTTGTAATTTTATCAGGTTTTGCTTTAGGCATTTTGAAGCTCTGTTACTAGCTTAGGATTTTTCTTCTTGATGAATTCATCCCTTTACTCATTATGAAATTATTCTTTTTATTCTTAGTAATAATCTTTACTGTAAAATATACTTTATCTGTTATTAATATAGATACTCTAGCTCTCCTTTGATTAATGTTAGCCCAGTTAACAATCCTTTAACCTTTATGTGTTTTTATATTTAAAATGGGTTTCTTGTAGACACATATAGTTGGGTTTTACTTCTTTTTAAATACAATCTGACAATCTCTATCCCTTTTAATCAGGAGTTTAGACCATTTAGTCTTAATATGATGACTGGTGTGATTAGACTTTTGTCTACTGTTGTGCTGTTTGTTTTCTATTTGTCCCATTTCTTCTTTGCATTTTTCTCTCTTTTCTTGGCATTCTTTTGGATTGAGAAGTTTTTAATGTTCTATTTTACTTGCACTATTGTCTTAGGAACTTTGCCTCTTTTCTTTTTTAGTGGTTGTCCTAGGATTACATTCTATATCTTTAACTTACACAGTGTTCCTACACATTATATTATACAACTTCTATATTTTACTTCTATATTTGTTAAAAACCCCACAGTAGATTGTAATTATGGTTGTTTTAAACCATTTTATTTTAAAGAGTTGTAAAAATAAGAAATATCTTTTATAGTTACCCACATATTTACTCCACTGTACCTCATGTCTTTGTATGGTTCCATGTTTTTGTTTAGTATCATTTTTCTTCTGCAAAAAATCTTTCTCAATATTTTTTATTGTGCAGTTCTACTGGTGACAGATTTTCTTGGCTTTTATGTGTCTGAAAAATTACATCAACATTTCAGAAAGATATTTTTACTGGGTCCCAAATTGTAGTGTATCACCTCCGGTTTGGTGGTTGGCTAGGAGGACTCGGGACTTAGCATATAGTCAAACTCGTGGTTATGACTTATCACAGCAGAAGGGTACAAAGCTAAATTAGCAAATGGGAAAGGTTCATGGGTGAAGTCTGGAGGAAACAAGGCACAAGCTTACACGAATCTTCTCCCAGTGGAATCATGCAGGATACATTTAATTTAACAATGAATTGTTGACAACACATGTGAATACAGTTGAACAGGAAGCTCATTAGAGACTCAGTGCCCAAGGTTTTTATTGGGAGCTGGTCAGGTAAGCATCCTCTGCCTAGCATGTAGCAAAATTCCAGTTTCCAAGAAGGAAAGCAGATGTTCAGAATATTGTTTGCATAAATACTTCAGGCACAGTAAACCACCCTTTTTAGTTAGGGAATGTCAGGAACCCTTTTGAAGTTCAAGTTCTTAGACACCAGCCAAGGCCTAACCTTACAAGTAGGCCTTTCTAAGGATAGCACTCCTGAGCCTGCTGTGTTACCTTTTTCCTGCATACTAGGTTGCCTGGTTTTTTTCCTTTTCTGTACTTTGTAGATTTTAATTTATTGTCTTCTGACTTGTATAGCTTCAAGGAGAAATCTGTGATGACTTATCTTTGCTCCATTGAATGTAATGTACCTTTTTACCTCTGGCTGCTTTAAATGTTTTCTTTATCATTATTTTCAGCAATGTATGTGTGAATGTGTGTTTGTGTTTATCCTGCTAGATATTGCTTGAACTTCTGGGAACTGTGGGTTTGTAGTTTTCAACAAAGTGGAAATTTCTGTAGCTATTTTTTCCAATATTGCCCTACTCTTTTTGTTTTCATGCTTTCATTATGGTTATGTTGATTGCCGACATTGTTACAGAGGTCATGGCATCTTTATTTTTTGGAGGGGTTATGTGTGTGTGTGTGTGTGTGTGTGTTTCTCTCTGTCTTCATTTTTGGATAGTTTTATTCCTGTGTCTTCAATTTACTAATACTTTCTTTTGTAGTGGCTAATCTGCTACAAATCTTATATAATAATATTTTTATTTCAAGTATTTTTTTATATGTAGAAGTTTTATTTGATTCTTTTATGTTTCTTTGTCTCCTCATTGTGTTTGGGTTTTCTCTTATGCTATTGAGGAAACATTTGTTTTAGCTATTTTAATGTTCTCATCTCTTAATTTGATCATCTCTTTCATTTCTGGTTCTGTTAATATTGACTGTTTTTCTAGTTCACAAGTCACATTTTATTGCTTCTTGATAGGTCTAATAGTTTTTTATCGAATGCTCATTATTGTGAATTTTATGTTATTTGCTGGATTTGGTTGCATTATTTTAAAGGATGTTGGTTTTTTTCTAGTATGCCACTGTTACTTACAGATAAGTTCGATCCTTTCAAAGCTTATTTTTATGCAGCTTCAGGGAGAATCTAGAGTAGCCTTAAGGACTAATTTAACCTCACTTCTAATGCGTGGTCCTTCTGGAGTCACTCATGGCTGCCCTGCTATTCAGCAAGATTTCACCACTTTGGGTAATACAAATTTTAACAATTCCTGGCCTTTTGTGAGCACTGACAGTTGTTTATCTTACAACTCCTGGTAATTTTCTTTTTCTAAAGGTTGATGTTTTATTTTGCCCAGCCTCTTGGGGGTTCACCCTTCACATGTATAACTTGTATTCAGCCAAAGATCCAGTAGGACTGCTGTGCATTTTTTGGGATCTCTTTCCGTGTTGATCTCTTCTCTCAGGCATCTGCCCCCTCCCCCTCCCCCTGAATTCTAGCTGTTTTGGCCTCCCTAAACTCTGATATATGTCTTTTCAATTCAGCAATGTTCCTAGGTTCTTATGAGGTTACCTTTCCCTGCGCCATTGTTTGTAAATTACCTCCAGGCAGAAGCTGGAGGGCCCTCTTATTATTGCCCTTTTAGGGCAATAGTCTGGTATCATAGACTTGTGCTGCCTTTGTTCAGTGCCAGCAAATAGTTTCCTCTATTTTATCCAATTTCTGGTTGTTAGGGAGAAGGATATTTCCAGACATATTCAGAATGTCCTTCATATTCAGAAGTGGAAATCTCCCTATAAACATTGCATACTTTTCCATTTATACCATAAATGTTTCCCTTTTCTGAAGCAACTTCATCCTCATAATGTGTGAAAATGTCAAGCCTTTACTTTTTTCTTATTATATTCAGAAGATAATAATGATGCGTGTGATCAGGATCCCAAACTTCAGATTTTGCTCAGATTTTGTTTCAAATTTTTGTATTCACAAAAAATCTCCTATGCCTTTGATGAACATCTAGGTATCACTGTGGATCTGGGCTCCAAGGAGGGTGAGGCAAGGGGGGCGCCTAAGGTACAAAATTTAAGGAGACACTGACTCTCAGATGTCAATCCTGTGCTTGTACTACCTGGAGAGTAAGTGTCTCCTTAAATTTTGTACCCTAGATGCCTTGTTTGCCTCAGTCTAGTACACGCTTTGCGGTGGATATTCCAGACTAAGATCACTTTTATTACCTAGGGCATTAGTCTCAAACCATTATTAACTAGATCACATATTTCCTTTGTAGTAGGTGTCTTTTTTACCTTCATAGTTAAATTATTTAAACTTCTCTGACCATCTGTTTTTTTGGAGGAGTTGTAATAAAGTCTGATGTAAAATGCCAGTTCCTTAGTATTGGCTGAGAAATGAGAGAAGAAAAGAAAAGAGTATTCAGGGTAGCAAATACTGTCCCACAAAGCCAAAACCATGTGTACTGAAGCCTTACCTATTTTTAGTTTAGTCGGCCTTGGCCCTAGAAAACAGTTCCTCTCCCTACCTAGGCCAGATTCCATTAATTCCATGTGGGCTGTTGCCCACTGGGCATGCAGCTGTATTTGCAGTTTGAGAGTCCCAAGTAAGCCTGACTAGGCTTCAAAAATGAATCTAGATTTATACTAAGGAATTTTAATATGGGTCAGAGACATGCAGTTGGTCTCTGATGGTGGGAAGAACAGAGTTTTTAATCTTACATAAAATGTACTCTCTTTGAGGTCTTTGGTTTGTGACCCACTTTTGGATTGCCTTAGAGTGTTCTTGCAGCTGGAATGATAAAGGAATCTCTTTTCTCTCTTCTTAGAATATTAAAGGAGACAGGAAGAAGTCCAGATGAAGTGACTCATGGAACCATTTGTTTATCTGAACCTGAGCTAAATCTTAGGAGAGAAGGGTAAAAATAATTCATTCTTATTATTTTTAGTCCAGATTACCAGGATTTTTCAGATAGTGATGTAGGTATGGGTTCTGGCAGTAATAAACGGCAATTTTACCCAGAATGGCATCTGTTAAATATCTTCCTCTGGCACTTGAAGTGGTATTTGGTATCTGTTTGATAGTTCAGGGGTTGTTCTAAAACATTGATCCTGTGTGCAGAAAGTAACCATTAATCTCATGTTACTACTGCTTGACTCAATTTTCTTTATTTTTATTTTCTTGGACTTTTCTTTTTTAAAAAATAAGAAGAGTAGCATATTTGTACCATCTGCAAAGCACTTTTATAATGGATTGGAATGTGAAAATCTCTAATCCAGAAGGAAGATACTTATATAGTCTTTATAGATAAATGCAATGTACCTTTCTTTAATTACTGGGTGAGGTAATATGTTGTGAAAGAAAATAGTGAACTTGGATTCAAAAAAACCTAATTATAGTTCAGGTTGAACTGCTTGTAGCTCTGTGACCTTGAGCAGGCCAGTTAATCTCTTTGAGAGTCACTTTTTTCCATCTGCAAAGTATGTGTATGTATGTGGGAGGTGGGGGAGGATGTGATAAAATCTGCCTGCCTATTTATTCGTGTCAGTGTGAAGAGCATAATAAAGATGTGAAAGCACTTGGGAAATGTGTAAAGAACATATACATACAAATGTAAAAATGATATTTATAAGTATTTTATCTCAGCACAATCAAGTCTTGTTTTTGTCTTTGGGACACTGTGTAAATATAGTCTCAGCTAAATTTTTTTTTAAAATCACTGATAGCTTAGAAAAAGAGAAGTAAAAAAATACGTATATTGGCAAATGGATGGAAAACACATCAAAGGTTACAAGTTACCTATGAAAGAATTGATAAAATCTCCTTAGAGTTTGTGTGTGTGTGTGTTTGTGTGTATTAACAAAATTTGAAATTTTTACTTACCTTCTCTTTCACCTCTAGACTTTGAAAGTCTGTATCAGATTTTGTGACATATTGTATGTGGATTGTCTACTTTAGATTATCCATGGAAAACTATTTTTTAAAATCAGTCTTGTTGCTCCTTGTTGTCTAAGACAATTCTGGATGTTTTCTCCTGATTGGTATGTTTTCAGGGGAATGCAAACTAATTTAATATAGCCCTGGTGTGTATAATGAGGGTGTTAAATCTGTCAGAACACAAATCACAATGATTGAAATATGAATGTAATATTTTGGTACCTTTGAAACTATTAAATTACTCCCCTATATTACATTAAATCAGTGAGAGAATTCCCTTGGTTGGTTCATTCATTCATTAAACAAATATTAATACCATTCCTACTATTGCCAGGTACTGTTGTATCACATACAACAGTAAACAAAACAGACAAAAATTTCTGCCTCTATGGAGCTTACATTCTAGCTGAGAGGGAAACTGAAACTAACAGATAAAATATATACTGTATCAGATAGCAAAATAAAGGAGGGAAAGGGGATGGGGGAGTGTTGGAAGGCATGGCAGTTGGAGGAGGGCAGGCCTGGGAAGGATTGTGACATTTGAGTGAAGACCTACAAGGAATCTGTGCAGATATCTCAGGGAAGAACATTCCTGTTCTAAGGTATAGCAAGGGTAACAGATTTGAGAAAAGTGTGTGCCTAGTATGTTCAAGGAACAAGGAGGAGGCTAATGTGACTGAAGTGGAGTGAGCATGGAGTGTTAGGCTGGTGCAGACATAATTGCGGTTTTTGCATTGTTTAAATTTGCTGTTTGGTATTGGAATACATTCTTAAATAAATGTGGTTATGTTATACATAATTTTAATGTGCATTTCTTGCTTTGTTTTGCTAATGACTTATTACTTGCTGTTTATTTTATATTTATTTTAGACTATGGAAATGATGTTAGACAAAAAGCAAATTCAAGTGATTTTCTTATTCAAGTTCAAAATGGGTCATAAAGCAGCAGAGACAACTCGCAGCATCAACAATGCATTTGGCCCAGAAATTGCTAACAAAGGTACAGTGCAGTGGTGGTTCAAGAACTTTTGCAAAGGAGACGAGAGCCATGAAGATGAGGAGTGTTGTGGCCGGCCATCGAAAGTTGGCAACGACCAATTGAGAGCAGTCATCGAAGCTGATCCTCTTACAACACTAGAAGTTGCCAAGAACTCAACATCAACCATCCTACGGTCATTCAGCATTTGAAGCAAATTAGAAGGTTGTAAAAGCTCGATAAGTGGGTGCCTCATGAGCTGACTGAAAATAAAAACAATCGTCATTTTGAAGTGTTGTCTTCTCTTACTTTGTGTAACAACAATGAGCCATTTCTTGATCAGATTGTGACGTGCGTTGGTAAGTGGATTTTATATGACAACCGCTGATGACCAGCTTGGTGGTTGGACTGAGAAGAAGCTCCAGAGCACTTCCCAAAGCCAAACTTGTACCAAAATGTTCATGGTCACTGTTTGATGGTCTGCTGCCGGTCTGATCCACTACAGCTTTCTGAGTTCCAGCAAAACCATTACATCTGAGAAGTATGCTCAACAAATCTCTGAGATGCATGGAAAGCTGCAACGCCTGCAGCCAGCATTGATCAACATAAAGGGCCCAGTCCTTCGGCACAGCAATGCCTGACAATGTGTTGCACAATCAACGCTTCAAAAGTTGAATGAATTGGGCACAAAGTTTTGCCTCATCCACCGTATTCACCTGACTTCTTGCCAACTGACTACCACTTCTTCAAGCATCTCAGCAACTTTTTGCAGGGAAGATGTTTCCACAACCAGAATGCAGAAAAAGCTTTCCAAGAGTTTATCGAATCCCAGATCACACATTTTTGCACTACAGGAATAAATAAACTTATTTCTCATTGGCAAAAATGTGTTGATTGTAATGTTTCCTATTTTGATGAATAAAGATGTGTTTGAGCCTAGTTATAATATAATGATTTAAAATTCACGGTACAAAACCGCAGTTATTTTTGCACCAACCTAATAAGATTAAAACCAGTAGAGGTGGGTATTTTGAGAACCATGTATTTCAAGGACGGAATTATTGTTTGTGTCAGCTGCTGCTCATAGGTAAAATAAGAGGAAGTCGGAGAATCGATTGTTGTGTTTAGCAATGTGGAAGATGTTGGTGACCTTAAATAAGTGCAAGTTGGTAGACAGATGGGATGAAAAGCTTGGTTGATATGGATTCAGGAGAAAATGGGAGATGTGGAGACAGTGAGTGTAGATAACACTTTTGAGTTTTATTGTAAAGGGGGAACTATGCACATTTGGTGTGTAGAGTTAAGAGAGTGGGCTTTAAAAAATTTTTTGGTTCTATGTTTAATGTGATAGGAATAATCCAGTAGAGAGGGAATATTTGACAATGCAGTAGAAGGAAGAGAAAATTGCTGCAGCAGTTTTCTTGAATAGGTGGGAAATAATTGGGATTACCTTTAGTTTTCCAAAGTGACCATTGTATTTCTTTGATGCTTATAATTCACATTCTTCCCTTTTAAAGAACATCAGTGCCTGAGCCTTTTTATATACATATCCTTTCTTATGTCTGTACCTTACCCCTCACATGTATACTTTTTTCTTTTTTTTAAAAAACCCTGCATGTGGCATTCAAACACATGTATGCTTTTATCAGAGCCCCTAAAATACTTTATTACATTTATTTACATGTCTCACCCATTACTGGATTGTCGATACCTTGATCTATGTTATTACTCAACTATTGGTTCTTTGACTGCAGTGTTTTTATTCATTGCTACATGCCTATATTAGTTACCCATTGTTGCATAACAAATTACTTTAAAACATAGCCACTCAAAACACACATTTATTATATTGCAGTGAGTCAGGAATCCAGGAACAGCATAGGTGCTGGGTCTCTTACAAGGTTATGAACCAATGTGTTGACAGGGCCTGAAGTCTCATCAGAAATCTTGATGTGAAAGGATCCATTTTCTAGGTCACTCATAAGGCAGGATTCATTTCTTCTCAGGCTGTTGGCCAGAGGCCTCCCTTGGACCCGTGCCAAAGGGCCCCATAGAGCATCTCACAATATGGCAGTTGACTTAGAGCAAACAAGCAAGAGGGCAAGAAAAAGTGCCAGCAAAAGAGAGTGCTAGCAAGAAGCACATCACAATTTTTATAACCTAATTACAGAAGTGACTTCCCATCACTGTTGCCATATTTTCTTTATTTTTAAAAATTGAGACAGAGTCTTACTATGTTGCCCAGGCTGGTCTTGAACTCCTGGGCTCAAGTGATCCTCCTGCCTTGGCCTCCCAAAGTCTTGGGATTACAGGCGTGAACCACCATGCTTGGCCAATATTTTCTTCTTTATAAGCAAGTTACTAGGTCTAGCCCACACTTAAAGAGGGTTACACAACATGTGTCTATCAGAAGGCAGGGATCACTGCAGGGATGTATTAGAAGTCCGCCACCCGGTCCCCAAACTCTAGAACTATAAAAATGCTTAACTTGTTGAATGAATTAACCTTTTTCCAAGCACCCTCATAACTGGTAGTGTACATTTGTAAGAGGGCTGGTCAAGGGTAAGAATTTGGTTTGAGACTGTATACAGAATAACTTGATACTCAGGGATTATTTCAACTGTTTCTTGTTTCCTTAATGATTTGCTTTTATGAAATAATGTTAATGAAAAGTTCAAGTCATTTTGTATCTTCAGGAGCTAAGCAAAACCAGGAATGCTATTCAAGAAAATCAGAATACATGCAGTATATTTTAATAGGAATTCTAGAAATAATCTGATAGCAAGCTGTATTTTGAGATAATTCAAGCTTCCAGTCATTCCTAACATATATACCCTTTTATGACATGGATGAGCATAAGGATATATAAAAATCTGTGCAATTGAAATGTAGTTGAATTTGATCTCTACTATAAAATAATCTTTATAAAAATAAGATTTTAACAGGTAGGAATAAGCATCATCAGATCATGGATTTCAATTTTTTTGCATAGTTTAAATGTTGAGGTGATTTAATCTTTTGAAGAAAACTAAGGAATCTCATCCTCTTATAAAATGTTAGATATTAGAAATAACTTGTCCAATCCTATATTTTTATAGATGAGGAAATGGCTACCCAGTGACGTACCCAAGCTTTCTGGTGGCACGGCCAGTGCCAGATCCCAGGCCTCCTGACTCCATTCAGTGCACTGTACCATGCCTTAAACCATACTGGAGCCACTTGGGGAGTTTAAAAACTTTTATGCTTCTCTTATCCCCAGACCTTTTGATTTAATTGATATGGGTTAGAACTTGGTCATTGGAAGTTTTAAACACGCCCCAGGTGATTCATGCATCATAGTCTGGGAACCTCTACTCCAAAAAGAATTAGTGTGCTTAAGGAATTGGAACTAGAGTGAAATCAGTGGTACAGACTTCTATCCGTTATGATTCCTTAATCACTTATTTGGCTGGGTTTTATCAGAGTAGTAAGACAATTTTTTACATTGAGAAATAATTAAGATATATGCAGAGCAAAGACTTCCTTAATAAAACTGTCCTTTCACTAGTATTTTGTGAGATAGCCTGTGACAAAATTTTTCCTAATCATGAAATTGGAGAACAATTTTTTGACACTAATCAGGCAAGGAGAAAGTTTCGTGCCATCTGTGTTGTGGCATGCTCTGCTGTTGTTTTAACTAGATAAAATTCTAATTACTGTTAAACAGATTGTTTATGAGGTTGTTTTTAATATTTTAGAGCAAGTGCATAAATATAAAGAGGCAAAGAAATGGTTCCAGATTTAAAATACAGTTTCTTTAAAAGTAAATCAGAATTTGACACACTGGGTTGTTTAATTACACATTTCAGTTTGGGTCCTTGGTACTGCAATGTTGCAAGGCATATGAAATTTGCAGTTTGTTACAACTATTCTGTTGTGTCGTTTTATACTTTTGGATATAAAGCTGACCAAACATTCTAACTAGAAAATACTAATTCATGATTGATAAGTGGCATTTTGTTTCTACATATTGTTCTTTTAAACAAGGTCTTTCTTTGATAATGACAGATGTAGGGAATATGAAGCAGAAGAGGTAAGAATAGGAGATTATGATCATATCAAAGCATTTCAGAATGTTAAATCTTTTATTGAACCAGTATCAGGGTGTTGACAAGAAAAGCTATATATTTGGGTTGCTAGAGTAGAAGCGATAAGGGGCATATTAGTTTTCTATTGCTACCATCATAAATCAATACAAACTTGGTAGCTTAAACAGAAAGCTTTTTAATCTTACAGTTCTGTGAGTCAGTAGGCCAATCCAGGTCTCATTGGGTTAAAATAAAAATTTCAGCATGGCCATGTTCCTTTCTGGAGGCTGTAGGGCAAGATCAGTTTCCTTGCTTATATGGGGTTTTGGTAGAATTCACTTCCTTGTGGTTGTAGCATTTGTCTTGATCAGAGCCCTTTCTAGCACCTACATTCCACCCTCGTTCCCTGGCATGTGGCCCTCCTTCATCTTCAAAGCCAGTAACAAAGGTCAAGTCCCTCTCAAGCTTCCAGTATTTCCTTCTCCTTTGATTTAAACTCTCTGATCCACCTTCTGTCTTCCTCTTCCACTTCAAAAGCCTCATGTGATGAGATTGGGCCTACCTGGATAATACAGAGTAATCTCTCCCATCTCAAGTTCCTTAACCTTAATTACAACTGCAAGTCCCTTTTGCCATGTAAGGTAACTTAGATTCCAGTGCTTAAGGGCACAGATATCTTTGGAGGGCCATTGTTCTGCCTGTCAAAGAGGGCTAGATCACTGGAGTCAAGGAAGCCAAGTGTCAGTATTGACATAGCTGTTGAAAGTCTTCATTTATACAACAAATTTTTTTTAGTGCTTGCTGTGTCTAGTCATTGTAGTAGGCACTGGGGCTATTGTGGTAAACAAGACAGACATAGTATCTGCCCTTGCCTGTCTAGCAGTATACTTATAAAAACAAGCAAAACATATAGCATTGCTTTATAAAGAATTCTTCATGTATTCCATATTTATGTAAGCTCTTTGAAAGCCAGTACTAGTGTTCTTTGTTTTGGCCCTTTCCTCATCCCATCACTACAGCAGTGTTTTACATACTAGATGCTTAACAGATACTGTTAACAAAGGCTTACTTTGTTTTTTCTTTGCATTGAGTTAGAAACCTCATTTATCTCTCTTTTTTTCTATTTTCTGCTTCAAAAGCAGTGAGGAATTTTGAGTTCAAAAATCCAGACGTAGAGGACAATTTAAGATTTAATCAGATACCCACTGAGGAATTTTTAAAAAGGCCTTAAGAATGACCATGTACTCCATTTTACTTTTCTTGGTAAAGACTCTAAAGTGCTAAAGGCAGCTCTGTTTTTGCTTTTTCCTCCTCCTCCTATTATTATTATTATTGTTATTTTTGAGAAAGGGTCTGGCTCTGTCACCCAGGCTGGAGTGCATTGGTATGAGCACAGGCTCACTGTAGCCTTGACCTCCTCAGCTCGAACAGTCTTCCTACCTCAGCCTCCCAATGAACTGGGACTATAAGCACACTGTACCACATCTGGCTATTTTTTACATCTTCTGTAGAGATGGAGTCTCACTATGTTACCCAGGCTGGTCTTGAGCTCCTGGGCTCAAACTATCCTTACACCTTGGCCTCCCAAAATGATGGGATTATAGGCATGAACCATGGTTCCCAGCCTTGCTTTCACCTCCTAAATTCAACAGTCAGAGAGTACTTACCCAATTAAAAAAAAAAATCAACAGTTGCTTTAAACCAGTATTCACCTATAGTGAAGAACTGCCAACTCAGAAGCAAATTAAAATAAATTTTTCAATATGGCTTTTCTGAGATAGATAGACTTTTAAAATAATGGAAGAGATTTACTATCTGTTGGTCACTGCTCTTAGAGCTTCTGTCTTCCTCATATACAATTCTCTCTTGTGCTCCCACTGTGTGCCGAGTGTGGGTCTACCCTTCATGGAAAAACTGCGGTATTCTTACCAATCGTTAAATGCCTTCTAAAAGACAGTTATTTGTAGTTTTCTTAGTGATAGTCCTGGTTACAATTCTGTATCATGTAGTTTCCCAATGTAGCAATAGGAAACTTCAGTAATGGTGGATTGGAGTAAGCATAGGTATATGAGATTTATAGTCTACACAGGCATTGATTTCAATCATAAAACTTTTTATCAGAACTATTAGCAAGTGGTTAAATATACTTGTAACACAGGTTTGGGCTACATAGTGTTAAGTGTCACATGAGGCCTTCTTAATTTCAGTACATACCAAGTTCTCCATCCCAAATCCCTTCTTGATTCTTCGATGATTTAACATTATTTATGGATAATTTCTTATTCTGACCTTTAATGTTTCTAAACAAATAGCCTAAATATATTTTATATAAAACTTCATTTCTGAAAGAAGAACTTTTGGAATAATGGGTGGAAAGTTCATTTGATTTGCTTAAGTGTAGAGATGGCTATTGTGATATTTAAGTTTGGATGATACTAATTTGGGTGAAGGAAAGTAGTAGCTACTTTTATAGAGATAGGTGGTTTAATCTTTAAAATGTTACTAGGTAATGTTGATTTCTGTGAACTTAGCATTTCAGTGGCCAGTAAGGTAAAGCATCCTGTTGGGTTTAGTTCATATGTAAAAATTCTTATTAATTGGCAACTTTTGAAGAGAGCTGGAAGTTTAACTGTGAATGGTGTAATACTAATTAACTGAAGTTTTCTTGATTCTTTGAAAAAGATGGGAAAAAACTCCTGTGTTTATGGACGTTAAAATATAGTAGTGACTTAAACACACGCAATGCTACAGAGAGAAGAGACAGGAAATTTACTAACCTACTGAAACTTTTGACAGGTGCAGTGCATCTTTGGAAGTCAGATTTTGATTATTATTAATAAAACAGCCTTTGTTTAGTAAGTTGAACATCAAGTGAGAAGATTACATGGAGCAGTAAGCATACAGATTTGCAATAGGTACTCCATTCAGTGGGTTTTAATGGGTGTCAAAACTAAACTGACCTTAGTGAATTATAGCTACTGCACACACATGGCTTCAGTTAGAAAGGATATGGTACCAGGTAATGTCATCAGTTTTTCCAAATGTGTTCCTGGGGAAAATAACCTAAATTCTTGAAGCAGATCATTTAACTTATAATTGGATGTAATATTATGACAAGAAAAGGCCTTAAGGCAAAAACTGTTCCTTATAGAGGCTTTTTGTTTTTCATTTGAAATTAGTGCAGTTGCTGATCGGCTTTAAAAAAAAAACTCATATTCTTTTAAATATAATAATCTGAAGGTGTTGCTAAATTTACTAGCCCAACTGAGAAACAACAGTATCCTTAAAAACAAATAATTGAGTTTAGGTTAAATGGAAATAGTTGGCTAAATATGATTTTTAAAAATAATACCTAAGGTACATATAGGAACCAGATAGATTAAATAACATGATAGAAAGTGTTCAGAAGAGGTAGTACCTTTATACTTAGTTTTAAAAAATTTAAATTCCTCTACTATGTAGATTTTTATATTTTGTGACCACATGCATGTATAGTATAGTAATAATTCACTGTAAGCTTGTAGTGTACTGTATTAGTTGAAGTACGATAAAGAAATTCTTGCAGAAGAGTAGAGATACTTCTGAAATACTGTGTTTTCCAGCTTGCATTCCTCATCCTACTTATTCAAATAAAGCGACTATTTTTTCCCTGATAAAAAAGTTAGAAACAAATGATTGTTTTACTTTTTTTTTTTTTTTTTTTTTTGAGATGGAATCTCACTCTGTGACCCAGGCTGGAGTGCAGTGGCACGATCTCAGCTCACTGCAACCTCTGTCTCCCAGGCTTAAGTGATTCTCATGACTCAGCCTCCCGAGTAGCTGGGATTACAGGCGTGTGCCACCACACCCAGCTAATTTTTTTGTATTTTTGGTAGAGACAGGGTTTCACCATGTTGGCCAGGCTGATCTCAAACTCCTGACCTCAGGTGATCTGCCCACCTTGGCCTCCCAAAGTCCTGGGATTACAAGCATTAGCCACCTTGCCTGGCCTGTTTTACTTTTTATTTTCAGAATGCTTATTATGCAATGGAAGCAGAATTAATCATATTCCTCTCCCTGACCAACAATGTGGAATTCTCTACTGACTGTAAATCAGTATTTTTAAAAGAGCTTTAATGAAAGTTCTTTTATGATACCACTAAGCAGATGTCAGGATTTACTTTTCAATTAGGTGGTATAGTGGTGATGAGCAGATCAGACTCCTTTGCAGGTGATACATTGCTTAGGGGAACTGACATTTAGACCATTGATCCCTCTAGTGATTTTACATGTCACGACTGAGCTATTTGTCACTTGCTCTATCTGAAAAGTAGGCAGAATAAACAAGAGGATTTTCACAGACTATAAGATCCAAACTAAATAATCCTGAAAAGGCCTTTGATTTAAAATTCTTTTAAGTATCATAAATTTTATTTGTTTAAATGAACATGCAGTAAAACTGACTTTTCCTATGTATAGTTGATATATTTCAACATGTGTAGATTTATCTAACCACCATCACAGTCAATATCCAGAATAGTTTCCTTAGCTCAAAAAACTCCTTGTGTTATCCCTGTGTAGTTGTGCTCCCCCCCACCCCTCAATACCTGGTAACTCTGCCATTTTACTTTTGTCTTTTCAAAAATGGTCATGAAGTGGAATAATAGAGCATGAAGCCATTTAAGACTGTTACATATCCATTTACTCAGCATATGCCTTATAAGATTCATATAAGTTGTTCTGTGTATTGATATTTTATTCCTTTTTATTACTGAGTAGTATTCAGTTGTATGGATGTACCACAGTTTGTTTATAAGTTTATTAATTGGAGGACATTTGAGTTGTTTCCAGTTTTTAGCTATTTTGAATAGAGCTTCTATAAACATTTGTGTATAGGATTTTGTGCAAATGAGTTCTCATTTCTGTTGGGTAAAAATACATAGGTATGGGATTGGTGGGTCATATGGTAGATGTTTATTGTCAAGAAATTGACAAACTGTTTTCTAAAATGGCTATTTCCACTTTGTATTTCCATCAGCAATGTATGAGTGTTCTAGTTGTTCTGCACAGTTGTCAGCACTTGGTATGTTCAATCTTTCTCATTTTAGCCATTCTAATAGATTTGTAGTGGTACCTGATAATGAGTTTCATTTTTCACTTTCCTGATAGCTAGTGATGTTGCGCATTTTGTCGTATGTTTTGTTATATTCTCTTTGGTGAAGGATCTATTCAGGTCCTTTGACCATTAAAAACAACCTTTTTATTTTGGTAGAAGTTTAGGTGTATAGAAGAGTTACAAAGATAATACAAAGAGTTTTATATTCCTTTATATTCCTCACACAGCTTGCCATAATAATAACAGTTTACAAAACCAAGTGCATTTTTCAAAACCAAGAAACCAACAGGTACCTTACTACCAACCAAACTCCAGATTCCAAATTGAGATTTTGCCAGATTTTCCACTGGGTCTCCTGTTCTTGAATCCATTCCAGGATTACGTGTTACATTTGTCATCTCTCCCTAAATCTCCTATAGTCTATGACAGTTTCTCTGCCTTTCTTTGTTTTTCATAAACTTGATAGTTCTGAGTACTAGTACCAGTCAGATATTTTGCAGAGTGTCTCTCAATTTGTGTTTGTCTGATGCTTTTCTTGTGATTAGACTGAGGTTATGAGTTTTAGGAAGAATACACAGAGGGAAATGCCCTTTTCCTCACATCTTATCAAAGTGCATGATGACAGCATTACTTGGCTAAGGTACTGTTTATCAGATTTCCTCACTGTAAAGTTGATATTTTTGTCTTTTTGTATTATATTCTTTAGAAATGAGTTGCTAATTTCAGCCCACGATCAAAAGGGTGGGAGATTGTTTCATCTTATGGATAGGGTATATCTATATGTTATTAAGTTTTCTTCTGTAAGTAAGCCTTTGTCCCTTCTCTTCCATTTATTTATTCAGTCATTTATATCAATATGTATACTTATTTTATACATTGGCTTATAATTCAATACTATGTTATTTTGTTGCTAAAATTGTTCCAGTGTTGGTCCCTGTATTCCTTTGACATGTCCCGTCCTTTTCTTTTTTGAATACTTCCTTAATTTCTGGTACTACAAGATACTCCAGGCTTATCATATATTTTCTCTGCCCTACCCCTAGAATCAGCCATTTCCACCAGGAGCCCTGGTTTCTTGTATTGGAGAATTGTGTTTAGATCCATTGTCTCTCTGGGTACTGGATATACTTGTTGATACAGGGGTATCACCATTTCAAGGCCTTCTCAGAGGATAGAGCTAGGAAATAATACATTTGTATATTAATCATGTATTTATGTACATCTATAATTGTTTCTGTACCTATCTATTTGTATTATATATTTTGCTGTATATATAATATATATTAAGTTCATACTGATGTCTGTGACTAATCCAGTACCACAGGGTTCATTCCAGGCTTCCCCACTTTGCTTATCTGTAACTTTCCTTTCTAACAGAAACCTGGCCTTGATCATCCATTTACTTGTTTGTTCCATCTCAGTAAAGCAAGTTCACAATTGTTAACCAGTACCCCTGTGAGAAATAAATTTACCCTACCCCCTTTAGCTGGGTTATGCCATTCATTTATAATACAGCCAGATTCATTTGTCATGGACTGCATTCTATCTTAAAATTCCCCCAGCATCTTTGTTGATTTTTTAAAATTTGCATACATTAAAGTTCAGTCTTTGTGATGTGCGGTTCTGTGGGTTTTGACAAATGCATAACATCATGTATACACCACTTCAGTGTCATACAGAACAACTTCATCACACTAAAAAATTTCTCCATGCATCCCCTTTGTAGTCAGCCACTACTCCATACCCCAACTCCTCTCCTGACAACCAAAATCTCCTGTAGTTTTGCATTTTCCATTGTGTCATCTGAATGCAATCGTATAATATATTGCTTTTGGATCTGACTTCTTTCATTTAGAAAAATACATTTAAGGTTTATTCATATTGTTTCATAAATCAAATAGTTCATTCCTTTTCATTTCTGCATAGTATTTTATTGTATAGGAATACCACAGTTTGTTTATCCATTCACCCGGACATTTTGGTTGCTTCCAGGTTTTGGTGATTATGAATAAAGCTTCATTAAATATTGGTGTATAGGTTTTTGTCTGAATACAAGTTTTCAGTTCAGTTTAGTAAGTATCTAGAAGTTTGACTGCTGTGTCATATGATAAATGTATACTTAGCTCTGTTAGAAACTGCCAAACTGTCTTTCAGGTGGTTGTGCCATTTTTTATTTCCACCAGTAATGAATGAGATTTCCTATTGCTCTGTATCTTTAGCAGCATTTGGAATTACCAGTTGTTTTTGTTTGTTTGTTTGTTTGTTTTTTAAGCTATTCTAATCATGTACTTTTGCTCATATTTAAATTATATTGTTTTCTTACTGTTGAGTTTTGAGTGTTCTATATATTTGTTGGACAGAAGTCCTTTGTTCCATAAGCGATTTGCAGGTATTATCTCCCTGTCAGTAGCTTGTCCTTATGTTATGTTAAAGATACCTTTCCAGAGCATAAATTTTTAATTTTGTTGAAGTCCAATTTATAACTTTTAATTTTATGGATTATGTTTTTGGTGTCATATCTCAGAACTCTGCTTAACTTCAGGTAACAAAGATTTTCTTCTTCTTTGTCATTTTCTAGGTACAAGTTTTACAGTTTTATATTTTACATTTAAGTTTATTTTGAGTGAATTTTTGTATAACATGAGGGTTTAGGTGAAATTTTATTTTTTTCTTTGCATATGGATGCACAGTTGTTCCAACACCATTTGTTGAAAAGACAATCCTTTCCTCACTATATGTCTTTGAACCTTTGACAAAAATCAGTTGACCCTGTTTGTGTGGATATATTTGTGAACACTCTATTCTTTTCCATTGATTGATCTCTCCCTTCAGCAATATCACATTGTCTTGGTAAGTAGCTTAAAGCCTTAAAATTAGGTAGTATAATTCCTTCAACTTTATTTATTTTAAAAATAGTTTTGTCTTCTCTAGTTCTTTTGCCTTTCCATAATAATCTTGGAATCAGCTTGTCTATAACTACAAAAAATCCTGGAATTTTGATTGGAGTTGCATTAAATTTCTAGACCAGTTTGGGGAGAATTGACATCTTTACAATGTTGAGCTTTCTGATCTATGAACACAGGATATCTTTCTACTTACTCAGATTTTCCTGATGCATACATCAGCATTTCGTTGTTGTTAGCATATAGCTCTTGTACATGTTCTAATATGTTTATGCTCAAGTATTTGTTTTTTATGGAGCTATTTTGAACGGTATTATTTTTAAATGTGAGGGTTCCAAATTGTTCATTGTTAATGTACAGAAATGTGATTGATGTTGACCTTTTCTCCCCAATCTTTGTCTATGTTCAGATTGGATCATTTTTATTCATCTGTAGTAAGTTCACTGACTTTTTCTTCTGTCGTCTTCATTCGGCTATTGAGCTCATTTAGTGAGCTTTTTATTTTGGTTATTGGTATTTTTCCACTTCTAAAATTTCCATTTGGTTCTTCTTTCATGTTCTATTTTTTTTTCTGAGTTTATCTCTGTTTCAAGAATGTTTGCACTTACTTGTTAAAGCATTCTGTAATAATGGCTCTAAATATCTTTAATATCTTAGATAATTTCAATATCTTTGTTTTCTTGATGTTAGTATTTTTCCTGTGCAAGTTGAGTTTTTTTGATTCCTTGTATACCTAGTAATTTTGGATTATATCCTGGACATTTGACTATTATGTTAGGAGACGTTGGGTCTTGTTTAAATACTATGCAAAATGTTGATATATTTGTTTTAGTAGACAGTCAACCCAGTTAGAGTCACACTGCAAATTTCTGTGGATTGTAGTTACAACATCAGTTTGATTTTCAAAACTTTTGCGATATTACTTGCTTCTGTCCCACATGTGTACCACCCATTGCCAGTCTGGAACTTGAGGGGTGGTCTGTTCATAATTCTCAAAGTCTGTGTATGTTTGTTTGGGTCAGATGTATGCATGTGCCACTCGAGGGTGAGTCCAGGAGTTCATAAAACAACTTTGAGGTGTTGCTCTCCCATGTTCCTTGTCTGTGATCTCCCAGTAATTTCTAATTCTGCATGGCTCCCCTTTTCTGATCAGAAAGTGGATCTTTATCCCTCTTTAATGTTCACTCCCTGCAGCTGTGCCCATATTCAGGGCCAAGTGGCAGGAGGACAGAGAGAGAAGCAAAAGGGATTCACCACATCCTCTTGGGACCACAGCTTCTGTGATCAGAGAGGTAGATTCCCTCTCTCAGAGTTTTAGTTCTTAGTAACCTCCATTGCCACTGCTGCCACAGCTGTGATGGGTGGCTGGGCTTGAGAGAGTGAAGAGAGAAAAAAACGGGGGGATTTGCACACTTCCTTGTGAGTCTTAAGAGACCCCTTTCCCTCTCTCAAGCCAGAGGTAGAGGGCTTCTCCTGAAGCTTTCCATTTGGCCTGTATTATGTTCAGTCTGGATGAAAGCAGAGGGGGAAATAAATGGTAAACCTGTGGTTGCTTCAGTGGTACATCAAATTCTGGTTGTTTTAATCGGCCTGCTACTGTTACTTTTCAAAGTTCCTTAGTAGTTGTTCCATGCATTCTGTCCAGGTCTTATAGCTACATTAACTTGTTGGCATGTGATTACCCCATCTTATCTGGAACTGGAAGCTGACTTAAGGTTTTCAATTTTGTTTCTCCAGGAATTTGACAAGAAACTGAAGTTTTGATTCAGATATATTTTGAATTGAAACCAGAGATGTTCTAGAGTTTAGATTCTTTCATTTGATTAAGGTAAGATTGTTTGATAAAACTTAATCATACCTTTACTCTACGTTTTCAGTGATGTGCTAGAATTTAGATTGTTTCATTTGATTAAGGTAAGATTGTTTAATAAAAGTTAATTATACCAATACTATGCATTTTTAGACTTATATTTTAATGTGTATTTGATTAACACATTTAAATTTCCCAGTCTAATCTGAGATTCTGACCTCAGGAAATATTTTCATGGTTTCTTTACCACTTAAATAGCTAATGTTCCTTGTAACAACTACTAGATTCAAGGGAAACATGATTATACATTCACTGGAAGTGTTATAGACTGATATCAAATCTGTTTGCCTAGAGCAGGAGTCAGCAAACTATGGCCTATGGGCCAGCCACCTATTTTGGTAAATAAAGTTTTATTGGAACACAGTCACACCCACTTAATACATATTGTGTGTGGCCATCTTAGCACTACATTGGCAGAGTTTTTAGTTGGAACAGTGTCTGTATGGCCCACAAGCCTAAAATCTGGCCCTTTTAGGAAAGTTTGCTGACCCTTGGCCTAGAAAACTGAAGCAGGGTATCTTATTCTGCTATGTAATTATAATACATGAAATGGTAGCTAACTGATTTTAGTTGTCAGTAAGGCTTGTTGTATGAAAACTTATTAGAGATTTAAATATGCATATAAGTATATGTGCAGATACAGGAACTCTAATTTCTTGAAGTGAAGGGTCTGTATTATTTCTTGGGAGGTGCTAGTTTTCTGAAGTAATTGATTTTTAAAATAAGACTTAATGTTAGCAGTTAAATACTATGCTTATTTTTTAAGTAGAAGCCTTCATTTTGCTTAGATTTTCAAAAATAAAAGTTTATATGATAAAGGTCAAGCTTGTTCTCATTCTAAAAACTATTCACACGAATGTATTTGATTATATTTGTCTCTCCTACTAAATTTAAACTGAACAAATAATATTTTGAGAGTGATGATTGTGTGTTTTTAATATCTGTTCTAGTAGTGTAAATGGTTTAGCATATATGAACTTAAATGAAAACATGCTAATATAGAACTACATTTAGTGGCTAAAGTTGGAGTTACGTTTCTCTCTGAGGTTTAAATGGAAACGCTTACACTTGTTTGTGATTCCTAAAATTATTAGTGTTTAAATAAACATAAGATAGAAGGAGAAAATAAAATTGGAGCCTAGAAAGTCTATAAAATCTTTGCTACCCTCCTCAGAAGTCTCTTGGCTGAAGAAAAAAAAAAGTATATTTTAAAAACATGCCATATAAGTTAGAATTTCCAACCAATATCATAAAGGAATTTCTCTGTTCAGGGCACCAAAATTAGAAACAAATTATTTTTGCTATTTCCCATGTAATTTTAAGAAAATAAAGTAAGCTTCTAAAATCTTCATCTCATAAAGAATGATTATTTGATTTGAAAACAGCCTCTTATATCCTGCATAACCTGAAATATATTTGGTTTCCTAATAGACTTGTGTGAGGTATCTTTGCTTTCATTTTCATAAAGTCAATTTAAAACTTTTTAAAATTTACTTTTTAAAGGAGGGAATCTGGAAACTTATCAGAAAGAAAATACTTTGCATCTTTTTGTGCCATCACACATTTTATATTTAAATCAGTATGGATTTAGAATTTGAGTGCTTATACATTTGAATTATGAAAGATGATAAAATTAAGCTGCAGAAGGGATGGAAATCTTGATAGCTTTAATATGTTAATGAGGCCACCTTAGCATTGTGTGTGTTTAGCTGTGGAGAGTATCTGATTTGTATACTAAGACTTATGAATAAAATAATCAATTTCTTACGAATAAGTAAAATTTCCTCTTAAATGATGGATGATATAAGAAGGTAATGCTAACATTTTTTGCATCTATTAAAATCATATCTTAAGACATCTTTTTTTAATTTCCCTGATTTGTGTTCTAGTTGTGGTACTTAAAAGTAAAACAAGGGGAAATAAACTCATAGGAAAGTTTATACTTTGATTTTCTCTTTCATATAATCTTAGATTATTTAGATTTTTCTAACAGCATAAAATATTTCATTATAAAATCAAATACTGAGTCATTGCCAATTTGATAGTATCATTGAAGTTAAATATGTGTACTTTAAAGACAGGCATAGAATTTTTTCTTTTAATTGAATATACTGCTTATCTTTTAAAGTATATGTGGCTAGATAAGAAAGGACCTGAATGGACTTGATTTGGAATTTTCTCTGTTCATGTCTTTGAAGGTATTCAGACTAAAAGAGAATGTCAGCTTTTTAACTTTGTAAAACCTGGTCCATATTACCGCATAGCTGTTAGTTACAGTAGCTATTTGCAATGTTGAATTTTTGAGATGAGTATTTTTACTGCTAACGATGTGGACATGTGTATTATTTTCATATAACTGTCAGGGCAGTAAAGAAACTAGTTTGGAAGTCAACCTCCAAGATTTATCCTCTTAGGAGACAGTGTTAAAAATCTTACTTTAGTTGACCACTATGGGGTTTTCTTTAAAATGTTAAATAATGTTTTCGAATAATTTGGTTTTTGTACCCATTTTATCTTCTACCAAATAAATTTTAAAAAATCAAGTTTATACACGTAATTTGCTATCAAGAAAGGTATACTGCATTTGAAGGAGAAGAATAACGTCTCTTTTTCTCTTGTTTAAAGCTCTTGAAAAAAATTTTATTTTGAAATAATTTTAGATGTACAAATAAGTTACAATGATAATATAGTACAGAGAGTTTTTTTAATATTCATTACTCAGCTTACCCTCATGTTAACATCTTACATAACCATGGTATAATGATCAGAACTAAATAATCAATAATGACTTACTAAAACTACAGACCTTATTAGAATTTCACCAGTTTTTCCACTAATGTTCTTTTTCCAGGATCCCATATTACATTTAGTTGTGTTTTTCCTTAGTCTCCTCCAATCTGACAGTTCCTTAGTCTTTCCGTGTTTCTCATGATTTTCACACTGTGAAAGACTCCTGGTCAGGTATTTTGTAGAATGTCATTCAATTAGAGTTGAGTTTCTCTGATGTTTCCTCATAACTAGATTGAAGTTACAGATTTTGAGACAGAATACCACGGAGGTGATGTGCCTTTCTCAGCACACAATATCAGAGGCCACGTGGTGTCAGAATGTCCTATTACTGGTAATGTTAACCTTGATCACTTGATTATGGTGGTGTCTATCAGATTTCTCTATTAAAAAGTTAATACTTTTCCCTTAATTAGTAAATATTTGGGGGAAAATGCTTTGAGGCTTCACAAATATCTTGTTTTTCCTTAAATTTTTGGCCACTAATTTTAGCATTTATAGGTAGATCTTGCCTGCAGCTTCTGTGGTGTTTTAGTGGTGATTTTCTATTCTCCGTATTTCCTCTACATTTATCAATTATAATTCTTCTGTAATACACAGTAGTCCCTCCTCACATTTATTTGCTTAATCATTTACTTATATCAGTGTGAACTCATAGATATTTATTTTATTCTCTGGATTAGAATCAAAATTCTGTTGTTATTTATTTTGTTGCTCAAATTGTTCCAGCTTCAGCCACTGGGAGCGCTTTTCAACACGTCATTGTCTTTTTCTTTTCTTTCTTTTTTTTAAAGCAATTCCTTACTTTCTGACTTTATGAGATGCTTCAGGCTCATCTTGTATTTTCCCTGCTTTAGTCCTGAAATCACTTACCTCTCCAAGGAACCCAGGTCCAACTTATTGGAGAATAGTATTTAGAAACCAGCATCTGGGTGCTAGGTATGTTCATTGCTACCGACGAGTTACTGCTTTTAGGCCTTTCAGGAGTCAGAGTTAGGAAATGTATACTGATATGGTTAGGCTTTGTGTCCCCACCCATATCTCATCTTGAATTATAATTCCCATAATCCCCACATGTTGAGGGAGAGACCTGGTGGGAGGTGACTGGATCATGGGGCAGTGTCCCCATGCATTTCTTATAATAGTGAGTGAGTTCTAATGAGATCTGATGGTTTTATAAGTGTCTGACAGTTCCTCCCTTACACACTTGCCCTCTTGCCTGCTGCCATGTAAGACATTCCCTTCTGCCATGATTGTAAGTTTCCTGAGGCCTCCCCAGCCATGTTGAAGTGTGAGTCAATTAAACCTCTTTCCTTTATAAATTACCCAGTCTTGGGCAGTTCTTTATAATAGTGTGAAAACGGACGAATTACATATACCAACTCACATACATACATCTATATTTGTGTTTACTTTCTGTATACACGCTTAAAATTTTAATTCATGCTGATACCTTCAACTCCAGTTTTGCACCACAGGGATTATTCTAGCATTTCCCCTTTGCTTATTTGTAATTTCTTTCTCCCACAGTGAGAAACCTGACTCTCATTCTCTACACTATATTTATGTATTTATTATACATATATAGTAGTTTCCAAATTGCTAATCCATACTCCTGTGAGAAACAAATTTACCAAATAGAATACAGTGTTTGTATACAGTTATTTTTATCTTTATTCTCACATTATCCAGCCAGAATGCTTTTTTCCAAAGTTAGTTGTCAGGTCTTTTCTTCTGTATATCCCCATCAGTCTACTATGCCATTTCATTTGTACCACAGTTAGATTCATTTTGTCACAATTCACATTCCATCTTGGGTTTCCCTGATATCCTGGTTATTTGCATTTAATTTGTATACAGTAAAATTCATTCTTTGTGTTGTAGTTTTGTGGATTTTGAAAAATGCATAGAGTCGCATATCTACCAACAGCAGTTCTGTGACCACCCCCGCACCCCCAATTTTTTTGTGCTGCCACTTTGTAGTCAGCCTCTCTTCCAAGCCCCAAATCCTGGCAACCCCTAATGTGTGTTCTATCCCTTTAATTATTAGCCTTTTCCAGAGTATCATATACATGGAATCATATAATATGTAGCCTCTTAGGTCTGGCTTCTTTCATTTAGCAAAATACATTTTAAGTTTCATCCATTTGTTGCATAAATCCTTAGTTTATACCTTTTTGTTGCTGAGTAGTATTCTACTATATGTACACGATTTGCTTATTCATTTATCTGTTGTGGGACATCTGGGTTGTTTGCAGTTTCAGTCAATCATGAATAAAGCTACTACATTTACATAAAGGGTGTGTGTGTGTGTGTGTGTGTGTCTCTGTGTGTGTGTATACATAAGTTTTCATTTCACTTGAGTGAATACCTAGGAGCAGGATTATGGGCCTTATCCTAAGTGTATAGTTAACTTTATAAGAAACTGTTAAGCTATTTCTAAGTGAATGTACAATTTTGCATTCCTGCCACCAATATATAAGAATTTTTGCTGTTCTGCATCCTTGTCAGCACTTGATATTGTGCAGTATATTTTTGCCTTTTATCTGTTCTAATGTATGTGTAGTGGCATCTTGTGTTTTTCTAATGACTCATAATGTTGAGCACCTTTTTATAGGTCATCCTTATATGTTTGTGAAAAGGTAGCTGGTCTCTTTTATTTCTCTGTATTTTCTTCTTTTATGATCAGCCAAGTAGATAGTCTTTCCAATATCTTTTTGACCAAATTAGCTGTTATTATCTCTGACTATTTAGCTATGCTTTATAATAAAATACACATTTTCATATATGAGTTTTGGTTATCTGTACCTGTTCCAAGGGAATGTCTGTATAGTTTTATATAGGTGAGTATTTGAATGATAATTTTATTGTTGTCTAAAGCTAGATTGCATCGTAGGAATCTATCCAAAGATTACATCTGTGACTGAAAAAACATGTAAAACAAGACGAAGTGTAATAAATACTGCTAGTGCTGAAGATTGGCATTGGATTGACAAATGTTATTCTAGAAAAATAAATTTTAGAGTCTTTGGTGAGATCTTTTCACCTTTGAGTATCAAATGGACAAAGAAACCTGATACTGTCTTGGGATATCTGTCAATATGGACAAACTTTGGTATGTTCTTACAACTAATCAGTTAATATTAGGTGAAAGAGATTAGAAATGAATGTTTTTAAACTTGGGCTACTTTATATAAACATTTAAACTAGCAACTTAAAATACTTAGGACTTATATTTAGTTTCTGTCAGAATGGAATGAAGACATAGCAAGTTTCAGTGGTAGTTTTCTACCCTATTTAAGCCTGATACTTACTATTTCTTTTTGTAAAGACCTATGTTTAACCCATTAGAATATGTGTGGGGATGCCATGTTATTTAATTAGGCCTTTCTATTTGTTTGCTATATAACAAATAGAAAGTTATACAGCAAACTGTATAACTGCTGTATAGTTCTTGCCCTTTTAAGAACTTTACTATATTACACAAATTAATATGCTTAGATTTGGAAAATACTGTATGCCTAGATTTGGAAAATAATATATGCCTTAAAGGATAGCATTCCTGTCACATTATGTGAGTAATTATGATTGATTCTGTTGATAATTCTAATTAGCTAAGTGAGTTCCCTATTTCAGTAGGAGATTGTTTCCTATTTCAGTAGGAGAAAGCCAAACGAAACAATGTTTTATTTACATATTCAGATTCTGAAAATAACTTTAGTATTAGAAGTCATTACATATGGGAAGATGACTTTTTCTGCTTTAGAATAAGCGTACCTCTTTAAATGTCCTATTTAATAGTGTGATCACATGACTGATATTTCTAATGGCTAAACCCAGTGTTGTTATTATGATGATGATGACAGTCTTTGATTTAAACCAAAGCCATTATAGAAAGGTCTGCCCTTTCCAATATAAAACTTATAAAACATATATATATAAATTACATTGGATGTAACTTGTGTATATATAACTTACATTAATGACTGCTGTAGTCATTGTATATATCTTACATTGTTGTCCCTTCTCAGGCCATATTTGTAAATGAGATGTATTTTTTGTTTGTTTTTTATTGATCCTTATTCCTAGAAATATAAATGAGATGTAAATAAGACCAACTGTTTTCCAAGACTTGTAAAAGTAGAAAAATTACTATATATACATATATTATAAATATATATTTTATTTCCTTTTTCCCTTCTCCTGAAAAGCAGGAAAAAAAAAAGAAGAAAGAATGTGGGTTTTTATTTGTTCTGTAAGGCCTTGATAGCAGCCTACTTCCTTGTTTATAGGAGACTAGGAACTTTGTGACTTCAATTGAGTATACTTTAGAACCTGAAACATAATAAAGTGGCACCTGCTAGCAGTTTTGCATGTATGACAGTTGACATTATTAATTTCACTTTCATTGTTGAAATCAGCACTTCTGAAATTGGGGTATTGAAGAAGGATGGAATTTAACTTCTTTTGAACAGCTGTTCTTTGGTTGACTCTGACTCAGACACTTTGTTTCTTTATTATTTTATTTAATTCTTAAATTTAATCCTCACAATTTAGTCTTCACAATTAGCCTACAAAGGAGGCGTGATTACACACATTTTACAAACAAAATGTATTCAAAGGAACACAGCAGGCCAGGTGCGGTGGCTCATGCCTGTAATCCCAGCACTTTGGGAGGCCGAGGTGGGCAGATCACAAGGTCAGGAGTTTGAGACCAACCTGACCAACATGGTGAAACCCTGTCTCTACTAAAAATACAGAAATTAGCCGGGCGTGGTGGTGCGCATCTGTAATCGCAGCTACTTGGGAGGCCAAGGCAGGAGAATCAATTGAACTCAGGAGGCGGAGGTTGCAGTGAGCTGATTGTGCCATTGCACTCCATCCTGGGTGACAGAGCGAGACTGTCTCAAAAAAAAAAAAAAAAAAAGGAAATTCACACTTTTATCAGCTATACTATATTGCTTCTTCTAAGACTAGAAAAATAGGCCAGGCACAGTGGCTCATTCCTGTAATCCCAGCATTTTGGGAAGCTAAGGCCGGTGGATTCCTTGAGCTCAGGAGTTCAAGACCAGCCTGGGCAACATGGTGAAACCCCATCTCTGCCAAAAAAAATACAAAAAAATTGGCTGGGTGTAGTGGTGCATGCCTATAGTCTCAGCTACTTGGGAGGCTGAGGCTGGAGGATCGCTTGAGCCTGGGAGGCAGAGGTTTCAGGGAGCCAAGATCAAGCCACTGCACTTCAACTTGGCTGCTGGAGTGAGACCCAGTCTTAAAAAAGAAAACAAACAGAAAAAGAAAAGTGATGAGAAGTGTTAGAAAATCTCTCTAAACTTAAGCCTGTGGGAGGGAAACTAATAATTAGACAAGACTGAAATTTCAACCTTATGTTTAATTAATAATTAGACAAGACTGAAATTTCAACCTCACGGGGCTTCACTTTTGGAAAACCTGTTTTATGTGTGTTATACAAGAGAACTGTCAGTATAATACCTATTAATGCTAATCATATGGCTAAATATCCATTTGATATCTTGGAAAAGATTATCTAATAACATTACTGATAATTGTTTTCTTAGAAACAAATTATCTGTGAATCAGAAATAACGCACATATCTGCATTGCTGTTAGCAGTAAAAATACTCATCTCAAAAATTTAACACTGCAAATGTAACTTTCTGATAGTCCAATTAAACTCTTAAAATGATACTTAGTATAATATTTGTAAAACAAACTCATATAGCTGCAAATAATACTTTTAAACTGTTTTGTCAATAAACTCATTTTATTGTAGATCAGTAAATTCTATTTCCATAGTGATTAAACCGTCTTTATCTTAATGGTATTGATAGTAATATAGTAATGTTATACTGTGAACATTAATAACTTCATGTAGAATTGTCAGTTGTAAGGGTTTTTCTTAATATTTTTGTTATATTAGCAGTCTTATTGTATACTTAATATAAATTTATCTATAGTCCAGTCATTATTTAGTATTTATTTCCAGCATATTAATATTCCCAAATCAATAAAATACATAACATGTTTCAAGGATAATGAAATTGTATAGACAGTTGTTTCAGTATATATAAGCAGTCAAACTGTAGATTTTCTGTTGAAAAAGTGATAAATGTTAGTTGACATTTGGTAAGGAAAAAGTCCAATAATTTAATATTTTTTAAAATAACATCCTAGGGTAAAGTATGTTGTAATACTAAGTAGTATATATAAAAGTAGTATCTGAGTCTGTGTATTTATTTCAGTGTTATAAGTAGAACAACAAAGTTAGAAAGCTGCAATGGAAAGCAAAGCCTTTGTAAGTAATCACAAGACTTGGGTCTAGTGTTGGTGCAGCCAGAACTAGTTGTGTGACTTTGGACAAGTCATTAAACTCTAGATCTTATTTTTTTGTTGTTGTTCTTTACAAATAAGCTGGTTGGATTACGGTTTTTAAGATTATTGCCAGTTCTGTGATTCTTTTTTGTTTTCACTTGTTTAAATTGTGTTAAAATACACGTAATATAAAATTTACCATCTGAACTATTTTTAAGTATATAGTTCAGTGGTATTAAATACATTCATAATGTTGTGCATCCATTTCCATTACTCTTTCAATCTTGTAAACCTGAAACTCTGTACTGATTAATCAGTAACTCCCCAGTTTTCCCTTCCCCCACTCCCTGGCAACCACCAATCTACTCTGTGTCTTTATGATTTTGAATAAGTACCTCATGCAAATGGAATTATAGTATTAGTGTTTTTGGTGACCAGTTTATTTCACTTAGTATAATGTCCTCAAGGTTCATCTATGTTGTAACATATATCATAATTTCCTTTCTTTTTAAGGCTGAAAAATATTTTGTTATATGTATATACCACATTTTACGTATTCATTCCATTGATACACTCTTGGGTTGCTTGCACATTTTGGCTATTGTTAATAATGCTGCTGTGAACACAGGTGTACCAATATTTCTTTGAGAGCCTGTTTTAAGTTCTTTAGGGATATACTGAGAAGTGGAATTGTTGGATCGTATGGTAAACTCTATTTTTAATTTTTTGAGAAACCGTCATACTGTTTTTCCAGAGTGGCTGTACCATTTTGTTTTTCTTATTTTTTAAATTTATTTTTCTTTCTTTTATACAAACCTGCACATGTAAGTGGCTGTACAATTTTACATTCTCATCAACACTGCACAAGAGTTCCATTTTCTTTACATCCTTGTCAGCACTTGTTATTTTCTGTTTTTTGATAGTGGGTATGAGGCAGTATCTCATTGTAGTTTTGATTTGTGTTCGTTAATGATTTATGATGTTGAGCATCTTTTCATGTGTTTCTTGGCCAATTATGTGTATATTCTTTGGTGAAATGTCTATTCAAGTTCTTTGCCCAGTTTTGAATTCGGTCGTTTGCTTTTTGTTGTTGAGTTTTAAAAGTTATCTATATATTCTGGATATTAATCCCTTATCAGATACATAATTTGCAAATATTAGCTCCTATTCTGTGAGTTGCCTTTTTACTCTGCTGATATTGTCTTTTGATGCACAACATTTTAAGTTTTTCATGAAGTCCAAATTGTCTATTTTCTCTTGTTGCTTGTGTCTTTGAGTAATATCCAGGAAATCATTACTAAATCCAGTATTGTGAAGTTTTTGCCCTGTTTTCTTCTAAGAATTTTATAGTTTTAGAATTTATGTTTAAGTCTTTCATCTATTTTTGCATATGGTAAGGATCCAACTTCACTCTTTTGCATATGGAGATCCAGTTTTCCCAACACCATTTGTTGAAAAGACTGTGCTTTTATTCCCCTTTGGGTGGTCTTGCCACCCTTGTCAAAAATTATTTGATTATATATTTGACAGTTCATTTCTAGGCCCTCTAGTGTATTCCATTGATCTATATGTCTATGCCAGTACCATACTGTTTTGATCATTCTAACTTTTGAAATCAGAAAGTGTGAGTCTTCCAACTTGGTTCTTTTTTAAGATTGTTTTGGCTATTTGAGGTCCTTTGAGATTCCATGTGGATTTTTGGTTAGGTTTTTCTATTTCCATGAAAAACATGTCATCAGGATTTTGATAGTGATTGCATTGAATCTGTAGATTGCTTCGTGTAGTGTTGACATTTTAACAATGTTATGTCTTCCAATCCATGAACATGGGATATGTTTCTATTTATGTCTTCTTTAATTTTGTTCAGCAGTGTTTTGTAATTTTCGTTTTACATGTCTTTCACCTCCTTGGTTAATTTCTAAGTATATTATTCTTTTTGATGCTATAATAAATGGAATTACTTTTGTCATTTTCTTTTCAGATTGTTCATTGTTAGTATATAGAAATTAACTAATTAAAAAAAAATTAGGCTGGGCACGGTGGCTCATGCCTATAATCCCAGCACTTTGGGAGGCTGAGGTGGGTGGATCACCTGAGGTCAGGAGTTCAAGACCAGCCTGGCCATCATGGCGAAACCCCATCTCTACTAAAAATACAAACATTAGCTGGACGTGGTGGTGGGCACCCATAATCCCAGCTACTTGGGAGGCTGAGGCAGGAGAATCACTTGAACCTGGGAGGTGGATGTTGCAGTGAGCCGAGATCACGCCACTGTACTCTAGCCAGGGCAACAGAGTGAGATGCTGTCTCAAAAAAAGAAAAAACAAAAAAAAAAGAATATGCCCTGGCTTTTAGAGTTGCCAGAGTTCTTGTGCTGGTTCTTTCTCATTGATGAGGGCTGATGTTCTTTTTTCCTTTGAAGTTGCTGTCCTTCAAATGGGACTTTTTGTTTTTATGATCTTTATTGCCTCAAGAGTTTGCCTGTGGCACAAGTTGCATGTGGTTGAATGCCTTTGTTTCTGAATGCTTTCAAAGGGCCAAGGTTCAGCTTTACACTCATGGGCTGCATGCTCTAACTCTGGGTGGCCTGGACTGAATCCACAGCTTTGTCCACTGATTCCTCGAAGCTGAGCCCAGGCTAGGCTAGAGGGGCTGAGGTACTCCCAGACTGCTGACAACAGCATTCCATGACGTATGGCAGCACGGGTCCATGGGCTTAAGTGCTCCTGTGGGAGCATTGCAGGTGGGAGGCATTCTGGCAGGGGCACCATGGGTGGGAGGCAGGGGTGGTGGAGGCACCACGGGCAGGAAGTGCTCCAGCAGGGTAGTTGAAGCTTTGCTGTGTGTAGGCACGACCAGACAGGGACTATGCGAGGGGCTGGTGGACAGCAGGGTGCACAGATCAGGCTCACCCTGGTCCCACAGGAAAGAAAGCCCTGTTCTCTCCAGGTCTGGCAGCTTATACAGGTCAGAGCCACTCCTTCCTAAGGAGCTGTTTAGGGCCTTGAACATATCCTGGCACTTGGCAACCCTGTGTGGGGTTCCCAGTTTCCTCCCCCTTCAGTCCTGGCATCTAGGTCATCTCTCTAACCTCTTTCAGTGTGATTTTCTCAGATTGTCTGTCTGGATTATGCCAGTTTAGTTGATACTCTGGTCTATCTCAATGGGAGAAGTTATTTCTGGCTATGACTAGTCAGCCATCTTGTTTGGGTCCTCTGCAACTGATTTCTGTTCATATCCTGCTCCTTTGCTGAATCCATAGTTGATTTTTTTTATAGTGAAAGGTTTAAAATAATTTCACATTCCTGTTTGTGTATTTTCTATAGCTACTTTCTTTGTGGTTACCATGGGATTACAATTAACATCCTAGGTTATAACACTCTAATTTGAGCTTATAAAAGTTTAACTTCAATAATATCCAAAAATCCTGCTCATCTACAGCTTTATTCCCACACCTGTCAGTTGTTGGTGTCACAAATTACATCCTTATACATTATGTACCCACAAACAAACTCTTAAATGCGGTAGTCTCTTAGGTTGTATAGAAAACAAAAAGTGAAGTTACAGACCATTATTACAATAGTAGGTTTTATGATTGCCCATGTAGTTAGCTTTATTGAGATATTTATTTCTGGTGTTCTTTCATTTTACCTTATAGGTTTCCATTGATCATTTCTTGCAGGGCAGGTCTAGTGGTAATGAATTCCTTCAGCTTTTATTTATCTAGGAATATCTTAATGTCTCCTTCACCTTTGAAGGACACTTTTGCCGGATATAGGATTCTTGTTTGACAGATTTTTTTGTTTGTTTGTTTTCCTTCTAGCACATTGAATATGTCAACCCACTGCCTCTGGCCTCCAAAGTTTCTGATGCGAAACATGATGATAACCTTCTTGAGAGTCCCTTGTATATGATAAGTCTCTTTCTTACTGATTTTAAGATCCTCACTTTGTCTTTGGCTTTCGATAGTTTCATTATACTATATCCCAATATGGGTCTCTGAGTTCATGCTACTTGGAGTTTGTTGAGCTCCTGGGATGTTTATACTCATGTCTTTCATCAAACTTTGGAAGTTTTTCATCATTATTCATGTGATCTCTTTGCCTCTTTCTCTTTTCTCCTCCTTTCAAAACTCCCACAATGTATATACTCATCCAATTGATGGTGTCCCACAGATCTCTTAGATTCTCTTCATTTTTCTTCAGTCTTTTTTTTTTCTGTTCCTCAGAGTCATAGTTGCAATTGTCCTATCTTAAAGTTAGCTGATTCTTCAGCCTGCTCAGATATGCCTTTGAATCTATATAGTGAATTTTTCATTTTGTACTTCTCAGCTCCAGAATTTCTCTCTGGTTCTTTTTTAGGTTCTGTAGCTCTACTGATACTTACACGTTTTTCATACATCATTTTCTTGGTTCTGTCTGCACCTTCCTTTAGTTCTTTGCACATCTTTAAGACAGCATTTTAAGAGCTATGGTAGATTTGCCATCAGGTCTTTTTCAAGGACAATTTCTATGATTTATTTTTTGCCTTTGAATGTGCCATACTTTCCTGTTTCTTTGTATGCCTTGTGATTTTTTGTTGTTGTTGAAAACTAGACATTTAAATCTATTAATGTGCTAAGTCTGGAAATCAGATTTTCTCCTTTCACTAGGGCTGGTTGTTTTAGTATTATTTTTATTTATTGTTTTTGGTTTTTGTAGACTGGGTAAGGAAACAGGGATCAGCCTATGTCAGAGATAGAAATATAAACTTAAGGTCTTCCCAGGTATTTTCTTTGCATCTTTTCCTGGACATGCATGATCATTTTCCAATTTTGTCCATATTTACAGTTGTTTTTGAATGTCCCAGTCTTTAATGTCTGGCTCCCAAAAGGAGAAAAAGAGAAAAATAAATACAGGAAGAAAAATTGGCTCTGGCCCTTTAAGTTCCCTGGAAGTCATTTAAGGGGAGCAGGGGGGCTCTTGCAACACCGGGAGGAGGTGCAACAACAATGGCTGGCAGCCTCTTTGACTACACCCATGTGATCTTTGGCAACAATCAGTGATCAGAGTACAGATCTCCATACCTGGAGGACAAGGTCCTTTTTGCCTACGTGGGCTCCTGCAAGCTGAGTACAAACTGCTCCAGGAGCACATGCACAGCTGCCTGCCAGGGAGCTAGGAGTGGAGGATGGCTTGCTGCAACAGTGTTAAGAGCTGAAAATGACCCAAATTAATGCACTTTATCATTTAGTCCTTCTCTTGGAAGTTGCAAGCCTTCAGTGGACTACAGAGTTCCAAGATAATTACTCTAGACAGATTCTGCCAGTGCAGTTGTTGTCTAAGTTGGGAGACAGATTCCTGGTGGTTCCTACTTTGTCATCTTTCTTGAATCCCTCTGTGATTTCTTATGGCAGAAATTATGTTAATAGTAAACTCAACATAAGTGATATAGTTTTTTGGTTCCTAATAAATCAGATTTTTGTTTTTTGTGTTTAGAATGGCAGCCCAAGATAACTATGCTGGTGGTTTTATGGCTTATGGTGCTGCATATACCCATAGTGATATAATATGTCTAAAAAGGTATGATTATTGGTATTAGGAATAAAAGCTTCATTAGCCAAATATTTTAAAGCTTTTTTTTTTTTCTTTTTTGCAGGGCAGAGGTGGAGAGGGGTTAGATTATTTCATCTGCCCTACAGTTGGCATAATAAAGAGTAAGCCCTTAGTTTTGGGAATGTATGCAGTAAGCTAGGCATCCTTGCGTCGGCTGTCATAGAAGTCCCTGTCCTCTTAGTCTTCAGTAAACATTAGGATATACCAGGACTTATATTCTGTACCACAGAGTTCAGCATTCAATTAAATATGGTCTTATATCATAGTCTAAATAATTTGTTAATAATTATAAGGTTTTGAGGGGCAGTTGTTATGCCTCTTGTTTGTACACACAGTGCCTAGTAGGTATTCAGTAAACACTTGTTTATTAGGTTATCATGTATAAGCAACAATTTTTTTGTGGAATAATGAAGGTCTTGAAACTTGAGTAGACATTAGACTGAAAGTATGCACAACTTCCTGTGAATTATGTGTAAATTTGTAGATTTGAACTTTGACTTGCATACTAAGGATTCTTTTACTGATTTCAGAGTGGTAGTGCTGATATTTCCTAACATTTACTGAGTACTCTCTCTGTGCCTGGCATCGATCTAAACAATTTACGTACATTAACTCATTTAATACTACCTTATGAAGTATTCTTTAAATCCATATGGTGTATGAGGAAACTAAGATATAAACAAGTTAAACTTTTTCTTAAATACACAGAGTTAATAAGTGATAGAGCCAGGATTCAAACCCAGAAAAAAACAGCTAAAAGCCTACATCCTTAACTTCTGTGTTATACTGCCTCCCAGTGTTACATATATGACGTTTCCAATTTTTATTGGACTTAAGGGCCTAAATTCATCAAACCTCCCTCCTCTAAACACATACACGTGTGCGCGTGTGCACAGACACACACACACACAGACACACACACACCTGTTTTAATCTTTTGTTATTAGATACAGTTATTAGACCATCTTGGGATCATGGCGTTTTCTGTAACTTAAACTACCTACCTTTAGGTGAATTGAGTTAGAATTGAGTATTTGACACAAATATTACTTCTATTCCAGATTATGAACATTTCAAAACTCTATTTCATAAGTAATAAACATGATTTTGGCAATATTCCAAACACTGCTGTTGTTGGAAGTGTTAGGTTAGATAGAATTCTGAGTACTTTATTAAGTTAAATAGACACTGACAAAGGAATATTTTTATAAAGATCTGATAAGCCTTCTGGTCTGTATAAACCCTGTCTGTCCTACAAGTGTACAAATGTAGAAGATAGCAAAATCTGAGAAATATTATAGTCAATTAGTCACTCCTAAAATGTAGCGTTTTTACTTTGTCCATAGTGTTTATTGCAAAACAGCATAGGAATAATGGAGTCTTAAGAGTAAAGCTCAGTTGCCAAATAGGAAAGCTTATACTAAAATGGATTCCAATTTCTTAGTGAAAATCAAAACTTGATTGCATAGAAAGTATAAGAATTTCATGTTCATGCACATCCCTGATCCATAAATCAGGACTTTTAATATAGATTTCATATCTTCAGCCAGAGTGAGCTTGCTTGCTTGCTTTTTTTTTTTTTTTTTTTTGAGGCCTAATCTTGCTCTTGTCACCCAGGCTGGAGTGCAGTGGCGTGATCTCGGCTCACTGCAACCTCCGCCTCCCAGGTTCAAGCGATTTTCCTGCCTCAGCCTCCTGAGTAGCTGGGATTACAGGCGCCCACCACCACACTCAGCTAATTTTTGTACTTTTAGTAGAGATAGGGTTTCGCCATGTTGGCCAGGCTGGTCTCGACCTCCTGACCTCAGATGATCCACCTGCCTCGGCCTCCCAAAGTGCTGGAATTACAGGCGTGAGCCACTGTGCGCAGCCAAGAGTGAGCTTTCTAATTAGTATATTCTTGAGTCGGATGTTAGTAGGGAAAAATGTGTATGTGTATAAAATATATATAATTATTGCCTAACTAAATCAAGGATGATTTATTGTTTAAATGTAATTTGAGTCAGTAGACCATGTGTAAGAGAGACATTTTTGCTAAGTCTCTAAGATTATGGGGAATATTTGTTACAGCCCCAGGCCTAGATTATCCTGACTAATTAATACCCTATAGAAAGGGTATCCAGATAATTATTAGAGACCCCTATTTGTATTGGAGAGAGAACATCAGTATTAGTGAAGCCCTATGATAACTCAAGTCACTAGTCTTAAATATGATTTGTTCAATGTAGAGCTGATACTAGAGTAGGTGTGTCAGAGAAAGCTTTCTAAGTATGCACAAAAACACAGTATTTGTTAGAATGAACTGTTAGATAACTAAATCAGGAGAGTTATGAACTTTCTTTTTTCATATGACAGAAAAAAAATTAGATAATCTTTTTTGAGTGAACGCTGTGAGCCGAACATAAACCTTGCAAGAAGCAGCAAGATCTGCAAGTATAGCTAAACCATCATTTAAAAAACAGTCTTTGTGTACAGCAAACTTGGGCATATATGCTGACCTTATACTGATAATTTCAATTTTGTTCTCACCCTTTGTTGGTTGTCCATGATAGAGTTAAATATGACTGACTAATCTGTATGGTTATAAAAGCACATTAAGGAATATAGGTTTAGTATGGTAGCATCAATCCCTTTTGTATTTTTATACATGAGAAAATTCCGCTTTTATTTTTATGAGCTTATGTGGAAACTGGGTAAGGTAAACAATGATACGTAAGAATATGACTGCTAGTAGAAGTAAATATAGGTAAGTTGCATTAGAGTACTGAAAATTGTCACATAAAGTATTTTCAGTTGATCTGCTAATAGATGCATTGAAAGCTAGCATTTGACATTTAAGCCTACTCTTAAAATAGTAGAGAAAGCTAGGAGGAAAGTTTTTCTTCTCCAAGGCATTATGTTCTTTCTCTACTGAAGTATTATGCTTTTCCTTCCTATAATCTGTCTGATAACATTTTTATTTTCTATGTATCTTCTTTGTATTTTATAGCACTGTGAGGAACTATAAGTTGTCAAAACCAGTATGTATAGATTGAAAAGTGACAGAAAGGGTAAATATATAGATGAACTATATTAATTGTATCAGACAATTTTTATGAGCTCTAAAATGTATGTGGAATTAAAACTCATGATATCAGCAACTCAAAAAGTGGGAAGGGTATACATAAAGTGTTTTAAGTTCTCAGAGTTAGCTATAAAGTGATAGAAGTACTGATTTGTATTAGACTGTAATTAGCAAGGATGGTTTTAATCATTAGGGTAACCATGATTGAAACAGTAAAAGAATTATTAGCTAGCAAAAGAAATTGAATAATGAAAACTACTTGATAAAATCAAAAGAAGGCAAGAGAGAAGAGAAAGAATATAAAACAGGTTAATTGGAAGAAACAAACAATAGGCTAATGGATAAAATTTTAAATATATTAATGACATCAAATGTAAATGGTTTAAATATTCTAGTAAAAGACAAATTTGTTTGAAAAATTTGGAAGACTAAATTTCTTTCTTTTTCTTATGAGTCAGAGTCTTGCTGTGTTACCCTGGCTGGAGTGGCACGATCTCGGCTCCCTGCAACCTCTGCCTCCTTGGCTCAAGCAATCCTCCCACCTCAGCCTCCTAAGTAGCTGGGACTACAGATGCATGCCACCACACCTAGCTAATTTTCTTTATTTTTTGTAGAGACAGAGTTTTGCCATGTTGCCCAGGCTGGTCTCAAACTCCTGAGCTCAAGCGATTTGCCCACCTTGGCTTCCCAAAGTGCTGGGATTATAAATTTCTTTAAAACCAAAATATATTTCATTTTCAAGGGATACACGTTACATATAAGAACACAAAAAGGTTGAAACTAAAAGGATTAAAATATACCATGCAAATGCTAATCAAAGGAAAGCTGATGAAGCTATGCTAATATCAGGCAAAGTAGACATTAAGGCAAAAAGCAATACTAGACGTAAAGAAGGTCATTTCATGATAATATAAAAGGTCCATACACTGGAAAGACATAATAATTCTAAATTCATGTGAACTTAATAATTTGGCTTTAAAGATATAAAGCAAAATATGACAGAGCTAAAATGAGTATGGCCACAAATTTCATTTCTCTAGAAGCTAAACCAGAGAGTCTAGCTGTGTGATTTAGAACAAATGAAGTGAGCCCACAATGTTTCCAGGCCATAGCACAGGAAGAGGGAACCCAAACAGCTCAGGAATTACACAGGTTTGAGTTTGGGTTCAGAGATGACAAGGAATGAAAATTATATCAGATGGAAATTTGCATCTACAAAAATAAATGAAGAGCCCTGGAAATGGTGAGTGTATATGAATAGATATAAAAGTCTTTTTTCTCTCATTTAAGAAACTTTTTTCTTAAAGATAATTGCTTAAAACAAGAATAATAATATGTTATGGAATTTTTCACATAAGTAGAGGTTTTTTTGTTTTTTTAAAGCAGTATAGTTAATATACCAGTAGTGGAGATAAAATGGAATTATGAAAATTACTTACCCAACAATGACAAAAAGAAAAAAAATGACAAAGATGAGACATAGTAAACCAATAGCTAGATAGCAGATATATACCCAATCATAGCAATAATCACATTAAATGTAAATGGTCTAAATACCATTAAAAAATGGAGATTATCTAATTTGATTTAAAAAAAATTTCATTTACATATTGTCTACAAAAACTCACATTGAATATAAAAACACAGGTTAATAGTAAACAGCTGAGGCTGGGTGCGGTGGCTCATGTATGTAATTCCAGCACTTTGGGAGGCAGAAGAGGGTGGATCACTTGAGGTCAGGAGGTTGAGACTAGCCTGGCCAACATGGTGAAACCCCATCTTTACGAAAAATTAAAATTAGCTGGGCGTGGTGGTGGGCACCTGTAATCCCAGCTACTCAGGAGGTTGAGGCAGGAGAATCGCTTGAACCCAGAAGGCAGAGGTTACAGTGAGCCAAGATCGCGCCGTTGTACTCCAGCCTGGGTGACAGAGAGAGACTCCATCTCGATTTAAAAAAAAAAAAAACGAAAAGTAAACAGATGAAAAAAGATATACCGTGTAGACACTAATAAAAAGAAAACAGGAGTTCCACAATTAGTATCAGATAAAGTAGATTTTAGAGCAAGAAGTATGAAGGACATTTGATAATATAAAAGGGGTCAGTTTACCAAGAGTATATAGTGGTCTTAAACATGTAGGCCCCTAATAATGGAGCACTAAAATAGATGAAGGAAAATTAATAGAATTCAAAGGAGAAATAGACAAATATACAATTATAGTTGGGGTCTGCAACATTATTTCTCAATAATTGATTCAGTTGAACTGTAGTCTACCACAAGAGGCATGATTTATCCTTGTTACATTAGTTTTAATGTTTCCATTCTAATTGGGAGTTGCTCTCTCATTAGCCAAAAGATTATTCCTGCTAACCCTGATTATCAAAGTAGTGTTAAAGTGCACATTCTATTCTAAGTGTCAACAACCAGAGATCAGTAAAAATAGCAAATACTTATTGGGGCTTACTAATTTCTAGATGTATTTGTGTCCTGTTGTTATTATAGCAAATTACCACAACCTTAGTTGCTTATAACAACACAGATTTATTTTACAGTTCTGGAGATCAGAAGTTCAAAATGCATATCACTGGGCTAAAATCAAGGGGCCAGTAGGATTATGTTCCTTCTGGAAGCTGTAGTGGGGATCTTTTCCTTACATTTTCTAGCTCCTAGAGGCTGTCTGTATTCCTTGGCTCATGGCTCCCTTCTAAAGAAGTAAAAAGGCCTGTATTTCAGATGGAATACTTGATCTGTGTAATCCATCAAGTAGATAAAACCACTTTTTTGGTTTATTGAAACAAGACCATGAAAGTAAAGTTTTGAAAAAGAAAACAAATTTTCAATTCGAATCCCCTTTGCAATTCTGATGACAGTTTTTCTCCTGGTGCTCTGCTTAGGTATGGGTAAGCAGGGGTGAGACAGATTTTATTATACTTTAGACTTTTGAAGACAAAATATCTAATTTTACCAAGTTTTTATGAGCAGCCAGAGATTTTGCCTTTGCTACCTAGTGTTTTTTGTCCAGTCATTTTTTTTTTTTTGAGATGGAGTCTCGCTCTGTCGCCCAGGCTGGAGTGCAGTGGCCTGATCTTGCCTCACTGTAAACTCCGCCTCCCGGGTTCACGCCATTCTCCTGCCTCAGCCTCCCAAGTTGCTGGGACTACAGGCGCCCGCCACCATGCCTGGCTAATTTTTTGTTGTTTTAGTAGAGATGGGGTTTCACCATGTTAGCCAGGATGGTCTCGATTTCCTCATCTCGTGATCCGCCCGCCTCGGCCTCCCAAAGTGCTGGGATTACAGGCGTGAGCCACCCAGCCTTGTCCAGTCATTCTTAAAAATCACATGTTAAGTGAGTTGATGGACTATTCGCTGAGCACTTGGCAACATCCTCAGCAAATGCCCTCATTTCATTTTGTTGTTGTTGTTTGTTCTCTAGATCTTAAAGGACTTTTTGATATTTTTATATATGCTTACGAGCTTTTCCCATTTAGGATGTACATGTGATTCAGATATCTATCTATCTTTTTTGTTTTGTTTTGTTTTTTCTGAGACAGAGTATTTCCCTGTCACTACTCAGGCTGGAGTGCAATGGCACGATCTCTGCTCACTGCAGCCTCCGCCTCTTGGGTTCAAGCAATTCTCCTGCCTGAGCCTCCCAAGTAGCTGGGATTACAGGTGCACACCCCCACGCCTGGCTAATTTTTATATTTTTAGTAGAGACAGGGTTTCACCATATTGGCCAGGCTGGTCTCGAACTCCTAACCTTGTGATCCATCTGCCTCGGCCTCCCAAAGTGCTGGGATTACAGGCCCAAGCCACCACCCCGGCCTCAGATTTTTATATATACGTTTGGATGGAGTAAAGTAGGCTATTGTCTGAGTAATTACCATTTCCTTTTATTTGCAAGAAAATAACAATTTTAATTATTTGAGAATGGACAACTTCCTGTGTCTGGTATGTTAACGAGTGAATCTATAGTGTCAGTCTGGTAGGAGAGTATGGTAGAATAGTCATTAATGCCTTTCTAACATCTAGTGCTGATCTAGGACTAATTTATGTTCTTAGTAATCAGTGATACTTTCAAGCAATGGCTCCTGAGATACATATTGTGTTATATTACGAAATGTCTTCCTAGGAACAAAAGTCTTGATTAGTCACTTGGTTTTATGGGATTGATATGACTACATGAATTGTGTGTGTGTGTGTATGTATGTATATCAATATGTCCATATGTTCTTACTCCTGAGTTATTTGTCATGAAAATAGAAATCATTGAGTTATGCCTTTATTTTGCCAGTTGTCTAAAATATTTCAAGTACTTTTTTAAAAAATGATGCGTTGCTTTCTAGCTTTTATTGTTACAGAGCTTGGAACCATTATACTTCCTAAACTAGCTGCGGCTTCTTACAGGGAAAAAATAAGTGTTTAGAATAGCAGAGTAGAATTTGAGGGGGGAATTATATTCACATAATTTGTTTATATGTATACTAGAAACAATTAGACAATTAAATAGAAAACAAGGGGGAAAAATCTATTCACACATGGCTTCTTCTCTCAAGGAGTTTATTTTTTGACATAAATGGAACAGCAAGGACCTGTAAGACATTTATCCTTGAGAGTAAGCTTTTGATTAGTCCAATGTCATAGACTAAATGAGAGTATTTCTGTTTGGGTGGAGAATATGCTTTTTCGGGAGGAGCAGCAGACAGTAGGAAGGGAGCCAAGAATACACAATTGAGAAACAGTTTTCTAACAGTGTAAGATGACTTACTTAACATTGATTATTAAAGATTGTAGAATATTCATATTTGGGCATTTTAGGATAGTTTCTCATTTTCCCAGAAAGGCTGAAAGAGGGCATACTGGCTTAAAATTTCATAGTCATCTTAAGGGGTTCCTTTCAGAAAAGTATGTTCAAGCTGGACATATTTAACTTTTGGGTGCTCTATCACCTCTAAGGATTTAGGTGTAAAGTATGTGAAAAACATGTAAAAGATTCCATAAAGCCCCCAAAAGTCTTGAAGTTTGACCTCCTCAGTCACTTCTTGTGACTAACATGGAGAAAAGAGAAATCAAAATTTTATTGACTTTATGTTTGTTTTTAGTTTATAAATTCCCCTTGTTTTATCTCTACATTCAGGCTCTGTAAATTTATACCAAGAAACTGCTAGAAAAATTACATTTTAAGTCAAGAAATAGACATCAATAACATACTTGAATGCTTTCTCCCTCCCAACCCCAGGCACTAGTAATGGGGGAAAACACTGATGTCATATGAGTCTTCAAATTCAGTATATGTTAAACTTCTGTTTAAAGTCACTTTGCTTCCTAGAGGTGGAGTTTCAGCACTAAGGAAAAAGAACAGTCTCTATCCTTATTACATATGTGCATTGTAGGGTATGATAAGAAGCTCAGTTTATAACCCAGGTACCCTATTAGACTGTTTAGGGACCATAGCTACTTTGTGGTTGGCTTAATAGAGAAGGAAAGATTTGTATAACATCTTAATTTCTTAATCAACATTTGCCACAATTTGAAACCTAGAGTTTATTATGATGTGTGAGTAATAATTTAAATTCTGTCTTAAGGAAGCAATTTTTAAAACATGAAGCAGTGTGTAGGCTACACGGTACAGCTTGTTGCAGGAAGAAAACTCATACATACGTACATATGAAATATATGTGATGCACATATACATACATATATGGAGAAGATTTTTTTGTTTTTTTTTTTTTGAGACAGAGTTTCGCTCTTGTTGCCCAGGCTGGAGTGCAATGGCATGATCTCAGCTCACTGCAACCTCCGCCTCCTGGGTTCAAGCGATTCTCCTGCCTCAACCTCCCCAGTAGCTGGCAGTACAGGCACACGCCACTACACCCGGCTAATTTTTTTATTTTTAGTAGAGAGGAGGTTTCACCATGTTGGCCAGACTGGTCTCAAACTCCTGACCTCAGGTAATCCGCCCGCCTCAGCCTCCCAAAGTGCTGGGATTACAGGCATGAGCCATTGCTCCCGGCCAGAAGATTATTTTTTTAAAATTTTTTTGACCTTATTTTTTCTGGGGCCACCGTTCCCACAGCTGAGGTGGGGATGCCGCCCCATAGAAGATGATTTTGATTTGGGAAGAAAGACAGAAAGTATAATTTTCTCCTTGCCAAATATTTGTAATTCAGGTTTTACCTTTGTAAATAATCCTAGTGCCAAGATTTTAGGTTATTTATATAAATGTCAGTGAAAACTTAGTTTCAACCCTTAGAAAATGTATTGATATATATATATATGGAATATATTTATATGCCTTAAGAAATAATCTTAGGTAAAATTTCATTTCTGCTTCACCACCTTATTTTTTTAGGTAAATGCTGTTTCTGTGCTGCAAGTTACATTCACCTCAAATTTAAAAACCAACAGAAAGTATCTACACCCTTTGATCAGCATGAAGTAAGGTCTTAAGCAGGAGGTTAATGAAAGTTCTTGCAGTGCTGAAGTTAATTCAATTTGGTAACCTTCTTATTTGCTTAGAAAATTGTGCAGCTGGGAAATCTTAGTTTAAGTCTTATTTAATTCACATTTATTGCTGATAAAATTTATGTTGCCTACCAATATATCATTCTGTGGAAAGCCAGATTATATTTGTTTCTTGATTGCTATTCTTATCAACTTTTATGAGATAATAAAAATTACAGAAGCTTAGAGAAAGGTGATTTTTTCAGGGGAATATGTACTCTGGTTTTACTGATTGTTTATTTGGGAAAATGCTAACATACCTTATAACAGATGTTTAACAAATATTTGTTGATTAAATGAACTGATACAGATAGATGAAGATTATTATTATTATTATTATTATTTTTTTTTTTTGAGATAGAGTCTCGCTTTGTCACCCAGGCTGGAGTGCAGTGGCACGATCTCAGCTTACTGCAACCTCTGCCTCCTGGGTTCAAGCGATTCTCCTGCCTCAGCCTCACAAGTAGCTGGGATTACAGGCTTATGCCACCACACCCTCCTAATTTTTGTATTTTTAGTAGAGACGGGGTTTCACCATGTTGGCCAGGCTAGTCTCAAACTCCTGACCTCATGTGATCTGCCCACCTCAGCCTCCCAGAGTGCTGGGATTACAGGTATGAGTCACTGTGCCCGGCCTGAAGATTATTATTTTTCTAATTGACTTAGATATCACTTCATCCATAAACATTTTCCTTTGTTTGCCTATTATGAGTGCCTACTGTGTGGTAGGCACTAAATTAAGTGTTCACTTAATCTTAAAACTACTTTATAAAGCAGAAAGTATGATATCAGCTTAACAGATGAGGAAACCGAAGTTTGGAAAGGTCAACTAACTTGTCCAAGATTGTCAAGCTTACCAGGATTCAAATTTAGGCCTATCAGACTAAAAAGCTCAGGTTGTCCCAAAAATATACCTTCTCACTTTGTTTATATGACCTATTTAATTAGTTTCTTCTGTATTTTCATAGCATTTATTACTCAAAAACAAAACTATAGAAACCCATTATAGATTAATTTTACTAAGGTATAGTTTACATAAAATAAGATGTGCCCCTTTAAAATTTATAGTTGGATGAGTTTTGTCGGATGAATACAGTCATTTAACTACCAGCACAACAATCAAAATCTAGAACATTTCCATCGTCCTCAAAAGCCCCTCGTCTATGTCCCATTATAAGTCACTCCCTTCCTGCCACTGCTGATTAACTTTTATCCCTATGATTTTCTTTTTCCAGAATGTCACATAAATGAAATTATATAGTAAGTACGCTTTTGTGTCTGACTTCTTTCACTTAGTGAAATGCTTTTGAGGTTCATCTATGTTGTGGCAGGTTATCAGTATCAGTGCATTGCTGTGTTGTGTTCCATTGTATGGATGAACCACAGTTTATCCAGTCACCATTTGGTGGACATTTGGGTTGTTTCCAGCTTGGAATTATCATTAATAAACTGCTGTAACCATACATGTTCATAACCTGTTTAGTTTTAAAATTTCTGGATTATTATGGCATTCTCTGGAGTCATATGGCCTTCTAACGAGTTCATAGATTCCTTAGTTTTAGATATGAGATACATGATTGAAGGCTGTGAGCCCTTTGTTAGAAATTGGAGATGAATTTGTTGATTGCTTTCAAAATTTGGAGATGACATTTGAGACATGCCTTTTAAAAAAATTAGCATGTAGTAGTAGTAGTAGTAGGAAATAAATGACATAAAAAGTGCAGGGAAATGTAGTATAATGGCAAACACTGGACTAAGATAAATTTGGGTTCTGAGCCTATAATCTGGTTTCATTTTCCAGCTGTATCTCTTAAGAGATTTTGGACAAGTTGAGACTTGAAAAAACTAGTAACCGCTCTAAAAGAAAAATGGAACTTACATTTCCACATTCTTGAGTATATACATGTATCTCATTTAGTTCTCAAGACACCTGTGAGGTACCTGTGAGCTAGATAGTACTAGTGCTAGTGTACTAATGAGAAAACCGTGATTCAGAGAAGTGAAATAACTGGCAGTGGAAGAAAAGCTAGTAAGTGATTGAGTCAACAGTTGACTCTATATCAGTTTCCTTATCTGAAAAATGAAGGTAATACCACTTTGTAGTTATGAGAATTAAGTGGGATTACATTAATAAGGACTCAAAACTGCTGCTAGTCTCTTCCTCTACCCCCCTTTTTATAAAGGTCCCCACTTCCCAGTCTCTTGACCTGCCATTCTGTTAACTATTAATTACTAAGAGAAATTTATAATATGGATATTACTCTTATGTATCTTTAAAATGGCAAAAGATTATGCAGTGTCTGAAGGCTGTATATTAAATGTTTCTTTTTATCATAAACATTAGAAAAAACATTACTTCAAATTGCAAGTAGAATTTGCAGTATTGTTTATTCTACCAGATTATCCTTACATGTTTCCATTAGCATATTCTCACAATCATTTTTTCTGATATCATGCTTTCTGCATTGCTTTGTGAAGTAGCTCAAAACCGCATTCTATATAAAAAAATTATCCTAATAATAACTCATTTAAAAACCAATTTGGGGCTGGGTGCGGTGGCTCATGCCTGTAATCCCAGCACTTTGGGAGACCAAGGCAGGTGGATCACCTGAGGTCAGGAGTTCAAGACCAGCCTGGCCAACATGGTGAAACCCCGTCTCTACTAAAAGTACAAAAAAAATCAGCCAAGCATGGTGGCGCACACCTGTAATCCCAGCTACTTGTGAGGCTGAGGCAGGAGAATCGCTTGAACCCAGGAGGCAGAGGTTGCAGTGAGCCGAGAATGTGCCACTGCACTCCAGCCCAGGTGACTGACAAGACTCTGTCTCCAAAAAAATTAAAAAAAAAAAATTGGGCACTGATTTCTTCCACATATAATTTCTTCTGCATAGCTAATACTCTGTATCTTATGATTTTTAAAATTACTATAAGCAGGCTTCTTGATGAACCTTTCTCCTTTAGACATTCCAGTTTGCAGGATGGCGCCAAACTTGGTAAAAGATGTTTCATAAAAACTTATTGTCAACAACTATTCTATAGAACCTGTGTTTGAACCATGCAGAGTAAACACATCATTAAGTTTTCTTTTTCTTGGCTTTCCTAATGAGTGGAGAAATCTTAACACAGCTGGAGAAGCCTGGAACTCCTTTCTGAGCTGATTTATTTACATAGCATATGCTTAGTTTGACACATTGCTTAGAAGCAAGCAGAGAGCTTTTAAAGTTAAGTGCTATACAGTACTTCAAAGAACATTTTAGCTACACTGTAATTGTTCAGCTTTTCTGGATACAAAGCATCTCTTTGCTGTTAAAAAAACATTCCTGTCTCACTTTTTTATGTTATGGCTTTCAATGCTAGAGAAAAGTAAGCTGAATGTATTTAAAAGCTCTTTTTAAAAACATATTTTAGTTTCAGAAGCTGATGCATAATGCTAGTAGTTTAAGATTGTGTCTGCACAACCAAGGGTAAATCTTTCTGCTCTTATCTAGTTGGTGTGAAAGTATATGGTGACTTGGAGCCATAATATGATACTATGGTCTGATGTAAAGAACTTACACTTCAAAGCCAGATTAAATCTAGGTTTAAATCCCACTATGTGCTCACTAATAATTTTTCTTCAGCAAAGTTAAGAACTACTCAGTTTCTTCAACCATATGTGGGTGATAAAAAAAAATCTTCTTAGGGTTTGATTTCAATAACCGAAAGTATATCTAATGCTTAGCATATATGGTAAAACTACTCGTTAAACCTTTCCTTTTTCTGTGACCTTCCCCACCCTCCCAAAAAGGAACAACTTCCTTTCTCATTGAAATGAATATTTTTTTAGCCTAAATATGTTTTATTAAGGTTTGAGGATAAATGAGAGTAGCAGGGTTGACCTACTTATGGAGTGCTGATGATGATTTTCATTCAGCACAAGCTCTGGATTGTGGGAAGAATAGGTTGCCATACAGGTAACAAAACCCAATAGAATAGTTTGAAAATGAACATACATAACTATAAACATGGCGACAAAATACATGCCTTCAGTGTGTCTGAATAAGGCATGTTTGAGTGGAATGCCTGAATAGGCATTGATAGAGGGAAATATATATATAAATAAAAAATGCCTGCATCTTCAAGGAATTCAATCTAGAGAAAAATACCCACAGATTCATAATTACTTGCAAACCAGACTTGAAGAATTTGTGTAATTGAGATATAGTAAAGGGCTACATGGGGAGAGAGTGATTAATTTGTACATTGAGAAACTTTCTGGTGAGATGGTATGACAGAGACTGTGGGTTTCCTCCCAGGGTCTGTTTTCTCCTTAATAATAGAACCCGGTTTTTTCCACTTGGCATGTGGCTGCCTAGAACAGAGGTGCCTCCTAGCTTCCCTTGCAGCTAGAGGTGGCCATGTGACTAAGATTTGACTAATGAAATGTTGGAAATGTTGTGTGAAGCTTGAGGAAAGTCTCATTAGTTTGAATTAGTTCTACTGAGAGATGTGCTGTTTTGCCCTTCTGCCTTTCTTTTTCTTTCTGGGATACAACACAGACATGATGGCTGAGGCTTCAGTAGCTTTCTTGGGGCATAAGGTGATGTAGAAAGATAGAAAGCACCTAGGTCCTTGATGAGCACATAGCTGCATATATGCTCCAGACTGCCTATTTCTAGATATATTTTATATGAGTGAAAACCCAAGCTGGAACATAAGATGGTTTATTTCTGGTGTCTGTTACTAATAGCAAAACCTGTTCCTCACAGGTACAGATAGCAGTGTGGTACAAGCATCTGACTCCCTCTAACCCCACATCTAGTTACCACTGAAATGACTATAAATATATCTAAATAGAGTGTACCAGCATTGAAAACACCAAAAAGGAAGTGTTCACATACCTGAAATACCAACATCCCAAGAAAAAGAAATAACTGCAGTAGGTTGAAATTTATCAAATATGTTAAAAATCTGTGAGTTCATATGTTACTTTTTTTTAAAGCTCCTTATGTTTGGGGACTAGGGAGCCAATTCATTATTTTGAAAATTGATAAAGATTTAATCATTAATTCTGCCCTTCCCATACAAACTGTATATCTCAGGGTAACCAAGTAGTTGGCAAGAGCAAGATTTTCTTTATAGAAATATTTTAACTATACATTAAGAAGGTCTGATAGAATATCACCCATTTTGCAACTTTTAATGAAACAATCATCAGTGATTGCTAAAAGTAATATTGGGTGAACTGCTAAAGGATAACTTTATAATGGCTTTCCTCTTGTTTTTGGGCTACAACACAGACATGGCTGAGGCTTTAGTAGCTTTCTTGGGTCATATAATGGCTTTATAATGGATTAGGCTGAAAATAGGGATTAATCTTAACATCATAAAAAGAGAGACAGTTGAACATTATATACTTCCTGATGAAAGTTCACATCTCTATCATGAAGTATCCTTGTGAAAAATCAAACCCTACTTTTATCAAACCTCTAGATATCTAGTAACTGATATATAAGAAATATTGAGGAGACAGACTCTGAAATAAGATTCTGCAACCTTAAAAATACAGGAATGTTGCACTCAACACCAGGGCAAAAGCACATACTCTTGATATAAAAGGTTACTTCTGTAACAAGAAAATTGTAGAAAACATTTTTTTATGCTTGTAGATTTTTTAAATTGTGGAGTCTTTGGAGTGAGATGTAGAAAATAAGTTCATAAGGCAGCAGGCGGGGATGAAAGTGGGGGCTAGCTAACGGGGAGGCATACATTAAAAGGGTGTTGGATATTAATAAGTAAGGCCTATAGGATGGAAACTAAAAAATGCAATATCCGAATAAGAAACAATAAAATAGAAACTAAATAGGCAGTATATAGATTAAACTGTACCAGAAGCAACAGAGAGTGGATTAGAAAATTGTATTAGTGATGCAGACTACAAATTTGAGAAGCTCTCCCAAAATGCAGAGGAAAAGGGGGAGAAGAGATGAAAAAAGAAAATTTGAAGAAAAAGATGATTGACATAAAGGATAGAGTACAGAGATCCAATATATACAATTGACATTTTGGAAGAGACCAGAACAAATTCAACAGGAACAATTATTAAACACACTATGGGATAAAAACTTTTCTGAGATGAAGGATGACCTGAGCCTGCAATTCAAGCAGGCTTGTTGCCAAACACCAGGAAAAATTAATGAAAACAGCCTAACAACTAAAGCTATTCTGGTGAAGCTTTGTACTTTCTCTTGTTAAAATCATCATCGTCGTCGTCATCATCATCATCATGATCATCAGGCATCCAGGAAGGGAGAAAAACAAGAAAACATGCAAGTTGTTCACAAGGAAAGAAAAGATGGACTAGCTTTAGATTGATTGTTCTTATCATTAAACATCGGCTTGTTCTTGCCATTAAACAGTTGAGCAGTGTATACAGAGTTCTGTAGGCAATTTGGACCCTAAAATTCTTTATTCAGCCAAGTTGTTTGATGAAGAAGCAACACATATTTTCAATTCTACAAGACTTCAAAATATATACCACCCACCTACCCTTCTAAAAGAATTATTTCAAAACATACTGTAGCTGAGAGGTTCTGCAACATACAGGCAAAAGCCAAAACTTACAAATTTTTTCCAAGCATGACTTTAGGGCTTAGCTAACTCTTGAATCACTGCTTTGTAAATTGATTCAAGAGTTAACTAAAGTCATTCTCACTGGAGCACAAACTAATTATTCTGCAAAAATCAATATGCTAGTGACCCTAATTTTCAGAATTGCCTAAGATAGTTCTGAGTTTGGGCAGCATATGTATTTCCACTTGCACATAGTACCTACTTTATGCATATGGTATATTACAGTGGTTCTCAAAGTGTGATCTCCTGACCAGAAGCATAGGTTTCACCTGGAACTTGATAGAAAAGCAGGTTTTTAGGTCTCTACCTAGATTTAGTAAATCAGAAACTGTGGGGTTTGTGAACAGCAATCTGTGTTTGAACGAACCTTCTAGGTAATTCTAATGCCCAGTGAAATTTAGAGCCAGTTGTATTGGTTCTCAGACCAAATTAATCATCAGAATCACTTGTGTAAGACTTTGAAACGTCTTTTCCCAGTCCAGATGAGACTTAATTATCTGGATTTGGAAATCACTGGTCTGATAAAGCTTAGAACCAAAAGACCACCTTATCAATTTCTGAGCCTTAGTATTTTCTATTGTAAAATAGCACTCATTTTCCTGACCATTTCATTGGATTGTTGCAGAAATTAAATGAAGAAATGAATGTAAAAGTACTTTGCAGTGTAGATAAGGAAATCCATAGCTACAAGTTCATTATCCTGTGTTTGAAAAGGGCCTCACTTAATGGTTGTTAATATTCTCTTGGAGACCAGTATATACCATCTGTGTTGGGCTTCAGTGAAGTGTTCTCCCCATGCACCACTTTCTAGTATCTTTCCCTTTCCTAACTAAACTACCTGCCACGCTACTTTTTATTTGATTTTCAAATTCAATTATTATATTTATTTTACCACCTTTTCAATGTGGATTTTTTTCACTTGTTTTCTGTATGTTCAAGTCTTGTATCTTCAAGGTTCTAAGTTATTTGAGAGCGGAAATCGTTTCTATATATATTTTTATTTTCCTCAGTATCAGATGTTAAGCTAAGCTATGCATCTATATATCTATATACTATAGATATATAGTAATACTAAGTAAAATGCTTCATTCATTGAATTTAGTCTGTTCATTAGCTCATTGTCATTAACTGCTGTAGGAATTGATGAGGATTTTCTTTTTCTATTTGATTAATTTAGTGCTTTGATGCAAACAACTTTCCTTCTACTAGTATGAAAAAGTGGTTGGTCTGGAACCAGTCAACATCTGTACTTCTTAAAATTATTTTTTTAAAGGTTCACCATATTATTCTTTCTGCCTAGTTTATGGTTGCTGAAGTTAAGAAAACTGGAACTAGGTGTGGTAGCTCATGCCTGTAATCCCAGCACTTTGGGAAGCCGAGGCAGGGGGTGTTGCTTGAGTTCAGAAGTTCAAGACCAGTCTGGGAAACATAGTGAGACTTCAACTCTACTAAAAATAAAAATAAAAAATAAAAATTAGCCAAGCATGATGGTGTGCACCTGTAGTCCCAGCTACCCAGGAGGCTAAGGCAGGAGGATCACTTGAGCCCAAGAGATTGCAGCTACAGTGAGCTATGAGCATGGCACTGCACTCCAGCCTGGGTGACAGAGTGAGAGATCCTGTCCAAAAAAAAAAAAAAAAAAGAAAAAGAAAGAAATGAAAAGAAAGGAGAAAGGAAAGAAAAAAAGAAAACTGGAATTGCTTTGGTGTCCTGTTAGGGGTAAGACTAAGATTTTCCTACAAAAGTATGTCAGGTAGGAGGCCCAGTAGGCTTAGAATATGAATTTCCACACCTGAGCTAATAGAAGCCACCAGGTGGTCTCAGGTCTCCTTATGAGTAAAGTGCAATAACCACGAATGTGTCTTCCCCCAACTTCTAGTTCTGTTCTGCATTTTTATTTATACATTATCTTTAAAGGCTAATAAAATTAGCTTTCCTTAGATGGTTCTCCTTTATCTCCATAGTGTTGAAATTTTTTATTTTTGTTTTGCTTTTTCGTTTCATAGCTTCAAAGCCGATTTATTGGCTCGGCTCAGTGGCTCACACCTGTAATCCCAGCACTTTGGGAGGCTAAAAGGATCACTTGAGCCCGGGAGTTCAAGACCAGGCTGGGTAACTAATGAGACCGCCCCCATCTCAAAAAAAAAAAAGCCAATTTGTGTTGCATGACATGAGCAAATAGATTTGACCTTTGGTGTCACTGGTGATTTTCATTCTAAGGGTAATTACAATCTGTATTCAAGATTATATGTTCTTGCCAGAAATTAAACTAAGTAGAAAAAAAAAGTTAAAGCTTTTTATTCCCCTTGACTTCTTGCCTTTTTTTATTATTATTTTTATTTTTGCTATGGCTAATAAAAAGTCATAGAATAAAATAATTTTTTTTAAAAAAAAGACAGGGTCTCAGGTCACCCAGGCTGGTCTCGAACTCCTGGCTTCAAGTCATCCTCCCACCTTGGTTTCCCAAAGTGCTGGGATGACAGGCGTGAGCCACCATGCCCAGCCCAAAAAATAGCTTTATCTTTAGATTCTTCTTTTTTACACCCTAATTTCTTGTACTGTTAGTTACTCATATATACTGCCACCTTGGGGCTTTTAGAACATGAGTACATTTTCAAAGCCTCAGATTAACATGGGGAAGGTTTTGCTTCAACGAGCTATACCAGAATATCATAATAATTATGACAGAAATAAGGTATTAAAATGCATTTGTAAGCTATTGCTGGATTTGTGGGGCCAGTGAGGATCCTGTTGTCAAGAGCTTAATTATTCTAAGCCACCTGGGGACCAGGTAGCTTTCTTAGAATAAAATACATAACATTCACAATCATGACTCTCATTTCTGTCCCTTTCTAATATTAATATGGCATTTAATTATACTGTTAGATTTAAAGAAAATTCAAAAATTTCAGTAGCTTCATTCAGAAATGCTAATACATTTTTAGAACAACTAGATAACTTTTCCTAAAATTATGTTTACCTGTGTGAACTGTTGATTTATGGTAAAATTAAACTTTAACCAAAACAAGACCTGTGAATGTCTGAATTCAGTTCGCAGTCTAGTAACCTGTTATAAGTTAAAATCTTCTGGGGAAGGGGAGTATTCAGCTTCTGAAATATAATATTTATATATCTGTTCTAAGATACCCTGTGACATATCAGAGCACAGCCTTTGGAGTCAGACTGAAAAACTGGAGTTAAAATACCATTCTTAATACTAGATATGTGAACCATCAAATAATCATGTGGCTTCAGGTAAATTACTTAACATCACAATGCCTTAGTTTCATCATCTGTAAGTAGGGAATGCACAAAATTTTTTATCAGATTTAAGTTCTCGTCTTGGCTTTGTTCCTGTTCTTTTCCTTTAGTAAATCTTTTTGTGGGTTCTTATGCCTTAGTCTTTTCATCTATGAAATTCAAATAATATAATTTACTATAGGAATACATTGGAGATACTGCAGATTCAATTCCAGACCACCATAATGTGAATATTACAATAAAGTGACTCACACACATTTTTTGGTTTCCCAGTGCTTATAAAAGTTATGTTTATTCTGTACTGTAGTCTGTTAAGTGTAGAATAGCATTATGTCTAAAAAATATACATACCTGGCCGGGTGCAGTGACTCACAGCTGTAATCCCAGCACTTTGGGAGGCCAAGGTGGGGAGGATCACTTGAGGTCAGGAGTTCAAGATCAGCCTGGCCAACATGGTGAAACCCTATGTCTACTAAAAATGCAAAAATTAGCCAGGCGTGGTGGCATATGCCTGTAATCCCAGCTACTCGGGAGGCTGAGGCACAAGAATCGCTTGAACCCGGGAGTTAGAGGTTTCAGTGAGCCGAGATCACATCACTGCACTCCAGCCTGGGAGACAGAGCAAGACTCTGTCTCAAAAAAAAAAAAAAAAAAAAAGTACATACCTTAATTTAAAAATACTTTATTGCTTAAAAATTGTTAGAGATTATCTGAGCCTTTAGCAAGTCATAATCTTTTTACTGGTGGAGGGTCTTCCCTTGATGTTGATGGCTGCTAAATGCTCAGGGTGGTGGTTGCTGAAGATTGTGGTAGTGGTGGGAATTTCTTAAAATAAGACAACGATGAAGTTTGCCACATAGAATGAGTCTTCCTTTCATGAAAGATTTATCTGTATCATTCCATGCCATTTGATAGCATTTTATCCACAACAGAACTTCTTTCAAAATTGGAGTCAATCCTCCCAAACCCTGCTGTTGCTTTATTGACTGAGTTTATGTGATATTCCAAATCCTTTGTTGTCATTTCTTTTTCTTTTCTTTTTTGTTTTTTGAGACAGAGTCTCACTCTGTCATCTAGGCTGGAGTGCAGGGGCACCATGTAAGCTCACTGCAACCTCCGTCTCCTGGGTTCAAGCAATTCTCCTGCCTCAGCCTCCCAAGTAGCTGGGATTACAGGTGCCCACCACCACGCCTGGCTAATTTTTATATTTTTAGTAGAGACAGGGTTTCACCACGTTGGCCAGGCTGCTCTCGAACTCCTTACCTCAGGTAATCTGCCCGCCTCGGCCTCCTAAAGTACTGGGTTTACAGGCGTGAGCCACCGCGCCCGGCCAGTCGTTTCAACAATGTTCATGGCATCTTCACCAGGTGTAGATTCCATCTCAAGAAACCACTTTCTTTGTTCATGCATGAGATTGCAGCAATTCACCCCCTTCTTCAGACTCTACTTCTAATTCTGGTTCTCTTGCTGTTTTCACCACATCTGTAGTTACTTCCTCCACTGAAGTTTTGAACCCCTCAAAGTCATCCATGAAGGTGGGAATCAACTTACAAACTCTGTTCATGTTGATATTTTGACCTCCTCCCATGAGTCATGAATATTCTTAATGGCATCTAGAATGGTGGATCCTTTCCAGCAGGTTTTCAATTTATTTTACCTAGATCCATCAGAGGAATCACCATCTATGGCCAGCTATAGTGTTACAAAATGTATTTATTAAATACTAAGACCTGAAAGTTGGCTGGGTGTGGTGGCTCACACCTGTAATCCCAGCACTTTGGGAGGCTGAGGTGGGTGGATCACGAGTTCAGGAGTTTGAGACCAGCCTGGCCAACATAGTGAAACCCTGTCTCTACTAAAAATATAGAAATTAGCCAGCCATGGTGGCACATGCCTCTAATCCCAGCTACTCAGGAGGCTGAGGCAGAAGAATCACTTGAATCCGGGAGGCAAAGGTTGCAGTGAGCCGAGATCATGCCACTGCACTCCAGCCTGGGCGATACAGTGAGACTCCATCTCAAAAAAAAAAAAAAAAAAAAAAGACATGAAAGTCAAATTGCTTTTTGATCTATGGGCTGCAGAATGAATGTTGTGTTAGCAGGCATGGATACAGCATTAATCTCGTTGTACATCTCCATCAGAGCTCTTGGGTGACCAGCTACATGTCAATGGGCAGTAACATTTTGAAGGGAATCTTTTTTTCTGAGCAGTAGGTCTCAACAGTGGGCTTCAGATATTCAGTAAACCATGTCGTAAACAGATGTGCTGTCATCCAGGCTTTGTTGTTCCATTTATAGAGTGCAGGAAGAGTAGATTTAGCATAATTCTTAAGGGCTCTAGTATTTTCAGAATTATAAAGGAGCATTGGCCTCAACTTAAAGTCACCAGTTGCATTAGCCCCTAACGAGAGTCAGCTGGTGCTTTGAAGCCAGGCATTGACTTCTCTCTAGCTATGAAAGTCCTAGATGGCATCTTCTTCTAATAGAAGACTGCTTTGTCTACATTGAAAATCTGTTTAGTGTGGCTGCTTTCATCAATGATCTTAGCTAGAGCTTCTGAATAACTTGCTGTAGCTTCTACATCAGCACTTGCTGCTTTACCTTGTACCTGATAAACCAGCCTCTGCTAGCTTCCAACTTTTCTTCTGCAGCTTCCTCACCTCTCTCAGCCTTCATAAAATTGAAGGGGTTAGGGCTTTGCTGTGGATTATTAGGCTTTGGCTTCAGGGAATATTGTGGCTGGTTTGACCTTAAGACCGCCAAAATTTTCTCCATTATCAGCAATAAGGCTGTTTCACTTTCTTTTCATTCATGTGTTCACTGGAGTAGCAATTTTAACTTCCATCAAGAACTTTTCCATTGCTATCACAGCTTGGCTTTTTGGCACAAGAGGTCTAGCTTTTAGCCTATTTTGGCTTTAGACATGCCCTCCTCACTGAGCTTAATCATTTCTAGCTTTTGTTTTAAAGTGAGAGACATGTGGCTCTTCCTTTCACTTGAATAGTTACTGGTCATTGTAGAGTTATTAATTGGCCTAATGTCCATATTGTTGTGTCTCAGAAAATAGCAAGGCCCAAGGAGAAGGTCAGAAACAGGCAATCGGGGAACAGCTGGTCATTGGAGCAGTCAGAACACACACAACATTTATCAATAAAGGTTGCCATTTTATATGAGTACAGTTAATAGTACCCCCAAAACAATTAAAATAGCAACATTGAAGATCACTGATCACAGATCACCGTAACAGATATAATTATGAGAAAATATTAGAAATACTGTGAGAATTCAGTAACATAAAGCATGTCCATATATATACCCACTACTCAGTTTCCTTGGGATTTTTTTCCTAGAAATACAATCTTATTTGAAGTATTATGAGCACTTGTATCACAGATCATTTCAATTTTGTTACTAAAAAATAAAAGGGACTTGCAAAATTTCCTTCCTGTTTTGCCTTATTGTGAGTAGCTACCAGAGAATTCTACTTGTTTATATTACTGGAAGGATCCTAACAACCAAAAATATTAGGCAGTTCTCCTTTGAGTTACATCTATCACTGGATATTTAACAATTTGACTGTATAATTTAAATCTTGGTCTATTAAGCAGTAAACAGATGGAACATTACTAACAGCAGTAATTAAATTATAAATCTGTTTTAAAATCGGCCAATATACACCATCACAGTCCGTATTCTGTTATGTCAGTTATGTTCGTTTTTATTTGGATTACAATTTCTGAATACCCAAATATTGGAAAGAAAACAAAGTTGTCTGGTTCAAATGTCTGTTTTTTATCTTTTTAATTATATAGGCCAAGTGCTTGCTTGCTTGCTTCCTTTCAAGAAAGGAAGGAAAGGAGGGAGCAACGGAGAGGAAAGAATATTTAACAATGTTCATTTATTCAACAAACCGTTAATGAATGTCTACTCTGAGCTAGGCACGGTTTTTTTTTGCCCCCTCACTCTGTCGCCCAGGCTGGAGTGCAATGGCGATCTCAGCTCACGGCAATTCTCCTGCCTCAGCCTCCCAAGTAGCTGGGACAACAGGTGCGCACCACCATGCCCAGCTAATTTTTTGTATTTTTAATACAGATGGGGTTTCACCATGTTGACCAGGCTGATCTCAAACTCCTGACCTTGTCAAGTGATCCTCCCACCTCGGCCTCCCAAAGTGCTGGGATTACAGGCATGAGCCAAGCTAGGTGCATTTCTAAGTATTGGGGATAAAACAGTGGCCAGGAGAAGCAAAACCCCAGCCCTCATGGAATTTGCATTCTAGTGGATTGGGGATGAATAATTTAAATGTATAATATGTCAAATGGTGATAAATGCTATGAAGAAAAATAAAACTGAGTAAGGACCTAGAGAATGATGGGGTGAGAACTGGTATTTTAGATAAGGTGGCCAGGGAAGCCCTTTCTAATACATTGGCATTTAAGCAGTGACCTGAATGAAGTGAGAGAGCCATCCAAATGGATATCTGGGGAAATAGAGTGCTAGGCATGGGGAATGACAAGTGCAAATACCCTGACTTGGGAGCATGCTTAACTGTCAATCTTCAATTCATTCTACCTGGAAGCTTTTCTTAACACCTTAAAAGGTTAAGGTGTTTTATAGCATAGTCTACATAACTTTTTTTTTACAGTTCTTAAATCTTAGCATTATTATTTTTTCTGCCTGTGAATCTGTCCTTTAGAGACATGGATAATGCCTTACCTGCCACATAGTAGCTGCTGAACAAATATTGATCAAAACAATCAGTGAGTTTGATTATTTGTTGAGCAATTACTATTTCATCTACTTACTCAGTATCAATAAATTATTTTTTAATTAAGAGTAAGCATTCTTCTCAATCAAGGAATTATAGGAAACATAAGTAGATGTGTAAGTAGATAAGAGAAATAATAAGCAGGGAAACCTTGGCCTACATTATTCAGAGGGAAAAAAAGCCAATAACAATGTAAGTGAATATTTTAAAAACCTATTGAAAGGTTGTTCTTTACTGAAATATAACCTTCATATTTTGAAAGCTCATGATGCTATCCATAGTTCCTGATATTTAGTGAATTACTCTAATAGTTACTTGAAGTAACTAGGAAAATAAATCTGAAAAGTAAAGTATCACAGAAAAGATGTTTGAATTGCAAATCACTTTAGAATAGAACAATTTGCTTTCCAAAAAAAAACCCTAAGAGTTATGTTTTACTTTCCCTAATTTTTAACTATTTCTACAAAGAAGTTTTTCCACAGTTTCTTTATGATGCTTACTGCATGACATTTTCTGTTTTAGATCTCCAGCGTTATAAGACCTGATTTTTATTGGATTCTATTTCTAATGAAATAAATCTTTAGGGTCAGCAGTAGGTGAGGTTTCAAGATTTTTTTTTAATTTATGAGTTTTTCATTTGTTTGTTTTACCTAAAACATCAATCTATTTTGTAGATGTGGCAAAAGCTTCAAAATAAGTAGGAAGCCTCTCACCACTCAAAGTTACCACCATTTATACCTAGCAGAATGTCAGTGCAATCTACTTCTTGAAATTTCAGAGTGTCTGTGTCAGTTTTCTATAATTTGGCAACATTATAATGAAATTACTGAGTTTCTCTTTAGATGAGCCTATTTTTTAGTTAATACTGTATGTCAACACTCAGAGATTTCCTTCTCTTCATCCTCCTTCGATCTCTCTTATCATCCCCGCCCCTCTGAAAAAAACCCGTGCCCATTTGAAAGCTAAATTTTTCTACAAATTTTTAACTGACTTACATTTTTTTCTTTCAATATTTTAACAAAGTTAACCTTGCCGTTCTTAGTTTTTCATTATTTTTTTTTTAAGAGACAGGATCTCGCTGTGTTGCCCAGGCTGGAATACAGTGGCTCTTCACAGGCGCAATCCCACTACTGATCATCACACTCCATTTCCAGCCTGGGCTGGTTCATCCCTCCTTAGGCAACTTGGTGGTTCTCTACTCCCGGGAGGTCATCATACTGATGGCAAACTTAATGTGGACACCCGATCGGCATAGCACCCTATAGCCCAGAACTCCTGGGCTCAAGTGATCCTACCCCAGTCCCAAGTAGCTGGGACTGCAAGCACATGCCATTTTTTATAGTTTAAAAAAAAAAAAAACAGCGTGGTCATGGAAAATTAGAAAATAAAGACCTATATATGCATTGTTTACTTAAAATAAGATAATACTAAATGTGCTGTTCTGTAACCTATATTTTTCAGTTAACAGTCTTCATTTCAGTATCTTTCCATTTTATCAAGTCCATTGTTGAATTTCCCAGTCCAGAACCAAGTTTCACATCTGGTTGTTATGTCCCTAAGTCTCTTAAAAAAACACACACACACAAAACAGCCCCCTCCTTTTTTATTTTCATATCACTTATTGAGTTGAGGAGACAGGACCAGCTGTCCTGCAGGATGTCTCACCTTCCAGAAGTGTCTGGTTGCTTCCTCCTTTAACTTGTTCCTCTATCCCTTGTATTTCCTGTTAACCAGAGATTAAATTTTATGTCCTGAGAGATCCAAGTGAAACATTTTGGGCTGGAATGTATGGTAAGTGATATATTTTTTATTATGACTTATCAGGAGACAGCTTCTGGATGGGTCACAATTAAGGAGACTAAAGTTGACCACTGAATTAGGGTATGACTATCTGATCCTTTCACTGTCAAGTTTAATCTTTTTCTTCTTTCAACTAGAAAATAACGTATTTGGTGTTACTTTGCACAGTATGAATCTCTAGGTCATGGCAAACATATACCTGCATTTAACACTTGCCTGAATCTGTAATATCATGAGGGATTACATAATGCTAATTTTCTGATTTTTTTAAAAAATTTACTTCTTATTATTAGATAGGCTTTTGCACAACAGAGTATTTTATTTACTAGGGTTATTGATTTGTTCTGAAATATGGTTGCTCCTACAAAGACAAGTAAATAATTTTTTTCACTCAGTTGCCAATTTTTGTCAGCTCAGAAGATTAGGTAAGTTTTTTGCTGGCTTTCTCCTTTTTAAATATTATTGCAGATTCATGGATTTTTATTGCTTCGTTGTGTTTCAGTCTACTTCACTCATAATTCTTACAAATTTGACTAATAGGAAAGAGGACCTTTTAGACTGATTCCTGTGTCTTTTTGCCATGATGTTATATATTTATGGAAATGTTTAAACAAAAGTATATAGTGAGTGGTATACTGAACTTCCAATATATCTGTCACTCTCAGTTTTAGCAATTAGCAATAATTTTCTAATTTTATCTGTCTCCTGCTGCTTTTTTGACACCCTTGATTTTTATCTCATTGGTAGTTGAAAGTTTGTTTTCTGGTGTGGCAAGGTGTCCCATCCCTAGACCTGGAATTACTCATTTCTTTAAGAAGCCCTGATTGTCTTTAGTAACGAATGGCATCAGACAATAAAACCTGGACATAAGGATTATTGGAAGTTTTTAAATTTGATTTTTCTTTATTTTCCCATCGTGTGCTTCAACATATTGGTAGCTGTGTTAGTTTGTTCTTGCATTGCTGTAAAGGAATACCTGAGACTGGGTAATTTATTTTTTAAAAAAAAGAGGCTTAAAATTGGCTCACAATTCTGCAGGCTATACAAACATGGTGCCAGCATCCACTCAGCTTCTGGGGAGGCCTCAGGGAGCTTTTACTCATGGCAGAAGGCAAAGCTGGAGCAGGCAGGTCACATGGCCAGGGCAGGAGCCAAGGGAGTATGGGCAATGCTTTTAAGCAATCAGATCTCACGCAAACTCATTCATCATCAAGGGGATGGCGCTAAGCCATTCAAGAGGGATGCACCCCCATGATCCAAACACCTCCCCCCAGACCCCACCTCCAACACTGAACATTACATTTCAACATGAGATTTGGGTGGGGACAAATGCCCAAACTATATCAGTAGCCTTGTTCCATAAGCAGGGTTGCAGGCATGCGAGTAGTGGAGGAAGGGCACTTCTCAAAGATAGGATAAAAAGCTTTATATTTCTATATTAGTTGGTCAAAATGTAAGGCGTAGCTGACAGATTACTCAGCTGTTGACATGTAAGTGTTTTTAATGAAGGATTAAAAAAAAATAAACACCATTTAGTGTTATCAGTTTGCCCCCACTGCAATATAAGGAAACCCTCAATTTATATGACTTCTAAAGTTTTGTTTGTTACACACTTTGGTTTCTCATAGTAATAATGCAGATGATGAATTATTCTCAGTTAATAGGGTTAAAAATGTATTATTGGGTTTCCACTTCTTAAAATCTGTATTCACCTCCTTTCCCTTCTGATACCCCAGCAAAATAAAATGTTTAAAAATGAGAAATGAAGAAGCCAGTAACAGTAAATAGGAGGACTACCCAAGGATGATAGTTGAACAGATTTCCAGATCTCTAGTTGAGTACCAGTAGGCCCAACTATACCCTCTTCTCCCCTCCTCATACCTCTTTCACCCCTACACTTGAATACAGATAGCCGGCAAGAATCCCAGGCAAACACTAGGCAGATTTTCTTTACAGAGCATGAGAAAGACGAAGGCTTCTAAAGTGTGTGCTGTGTTCGTGTAACAAAAGAGAAAACACCATCTTCTTTCTGGCATTTGAAAGGTCTGCTGGCTCCCCACCCACTCACCCTGTGGGAACACTGCCAGTCAGCTTATGTCCAGCCCACACAGAGCTCCCTCTTTTTATCCCCTCCAGGGGAACAATCTAGCCAAAATCAGACTATCTTCAAAATAACACAGGAAATCTTTGTTGGCTAATGAGTCATTCTCCCTTAAATGTGAATGAGTAACCGAAGATTACCAGGCATGGTGGGAAAAACTAATGGCATGAAAGACTAAATAACCAGGAAAATGGCCAGTGGAAAAAGTAAAACTAATAAGAAAGAACTTTATTTTAAAAAAAGAAGAATAAATCATCTAATATATTCAGAGATCCAAGAAGATACTACATCTATTAAACAAGAATAGGAGGACACAAGTTTTTAGATTGAAAGGGCACACCAAGCACTGAAATAGAGAATCAAACATGGTACTGTGACACATCTCAAAACTGCAGAATTCCTAGGATAAACAAAGATCCCGGAAGAAATCACACACATAATAACAAGTAAGAGACTGAAATCAAACCCCTTATGAATAACTCTTAATGATTTAAGACAGTAAAGTATTGCCTACAACATTTAGAAAGAAAATAATATGCAACCATGGATTCTACAACCTGCCAAACTATTAATCAAGGGTGAGAGCAGAATACAGTTGTTTTCAGACACTGAAGGGTGCAAAGTTTGCCTTCCATTGGAAGTAAAAGAAATGAATGAATTACACATTCACCATCAACTTCTTGAGAAATGGAAGTTTAGCATTTGTTTTTTTTAATATATCATTGCTGCCAAAAGGGTTGAGGGGAAAATGAGAAGGGGGGATTAAAAACGATAAAATTAGTTGTTGATTCACACCATACAATAAATTACAGAGCTCCTGTGGCAAACGGCAGTTAAACTACTCCCTTTACTCTCAGCAGGCTGAAATGTATCATACATTATACGTATAACTATCCATAATTTCCCATGTTTCCCAATCATCCCAGCAAAAAGTAACCCAGGACTACTTGCATTGCAATCACAACAGGCTCATACACCATATGGCCAGAAGAAGCAACAGCATCACATTTTCCTCCCATCAGGACTGGAATGACATGATCTGACTTAAATTTAAGAGCATCATTCTGACTGCTGTGTTAAGAATAGACTTGAGGGTGGAGTAGTAGGGTAAGCGTAGAAGGAGAGAGACCAGTTTGAATATAACTGCTGTGTTCCAGGTGAAAGATGACAGTGATTCTGACATGGTAGTAACAATGTAGTTGGTGAAAAGAGGTCAGATTCTGGGTATAATTTGAAGGTAGAGCCAACAGAATTTCCTGACTTATGGGATATTGAGTGAATAAGAAAGGGTCAAGATTTTTAGTCTGAGCAGTAGGAAGGGTGGAACAGATTGAGGAAAAGATTGGGAGTTAAGTTTTGGATGTTATTTCAGAAATTTATTTGACCTCCAAATAAAGATATGTGTATTTGGATATACGTATCTGCAGCTCTGAAGAAAGACCTGGCCTGGCGAGAGAATTTGGGGATAGTCAGCCTTGTATTTAAAGGCATGAGGTTGGGTGAGATCAAAGTGAATAGAGTGAATAGAGATAAAGAAGTTCAAAAGACTGGGGCCCTAAGGTACTCTAACATTTAAGAATTAGGGAGATGAAAAGGAAGACTCAAAGAAGAGAAGAACAGCCAGTGGGATTTTAGGAGAACCAAAAGAGAATGGTGCCCTAGAAACCATGGGAAGAAAATGTTTCAAGAAGGAAAGAGCCATTGACTATTTTATGCTGTTAGGAGGTCAAGTAGGATGAGCACTAAAAATTCATTGTTGGATTTAGCAACATGGATGTTGGTGTTTACCTTGAAAAGGTCTACTGTGTTTTTTCAGACAGCTACTAAGGTGTTAGGACATAAATACTTGTATATAAGTAGTTATTTGGCCCTAACTATTTAATAAATGCTACATGTTGAGCATCCCAAGTTCAGAAATCGAAAATACAAAATGCTTCAAAATCAAGAACTTTTTAAGCATCAACGTGATGCTCTAAAGAAATATTCAGTGAATCGTTTCAGATTTTAGATCTGGGGTGCTGAACTGTTAAGTGTAATGCAGATATTCCCAAATCTGAGAAAAATCCAAAATCCAAAACCCTTCTGGTCCCAGGCATTTTGGGTACAGCATACTCAAACTGTATTAGGTATTTCTTTTGGCCTAGGGGGCATTGTGAAAAATTACTGAGATACCAAGGGAGCCACAAACTAAGAAAGTTTGAACATCTCTGCTTTAGAAGCTTGTGCTAACTAAGGATTTCACCAAAAGGAGGAAGCACCTCTTACCTTTTTTTGTGCTGAAAAGTTTGAGTTTGCAATTTTAAATCTGATCCAAAATTGTCCTAATACAGTTGTTCAACATTAAAAAAAAAAAAAGCAAAGAAAACTTTATCCTATGAAATGCCGGTAGTACATCTTTGCATGATTTTTTTTCTTCTTGCCTCCATAGGTATGGTCTGAATATGCGTTGCTTGGCAGCTCGGGTCAACTATAAGACTTTGATTATTATCTGCGCACTCTTCACTTTGGTCACAGTACTTTTGTGGAATAAGTGTTCCAGTGACAAAGCGATCCAGTTTCCACGGCGTTCGAGTAGTGGCTTCAGAGTGGATGGGTTTGAAAAAAGAGCAGCAGCATCTGAGAGTAACAACTATATGAACCACGTGGCCAAACAACAGTCTGAGGAAGCATTCCCTCAGGAACAGCAGAAAGCACCCCCTGTTGTTGGGGGCTTCAATAGCAATGTGGGAAGTAAGGTGTTAGGGCTCAAATATGAAGAAATTGACTGTCTCATAAATGATGAACACACAATTAAAGGGAGACGAGAGGGGAACGAAGTCTTTCTTCCATTCACTTGGGTTGAGAAATATTTTGATGTTTATGGAAAGGTGGTTCAGTATGATGGCTATGATCGGTTTGAATTCTCTCATAGCTATTCCAAAGTCTATGCACAGAGAGCCCCCTATCACCCCGATGGTGTGTTTATGTCTTTTGAAGGCTACAATGTGGAAGTCCGAGACAGAGTCAAGTGCATAAGTGGGGTTGAAGGTTGGTATCTGTCTGCTTCACTTGCATTTTTCAAGCATGATTGTGTTGAGGAATAAGAAAATGTTGTTAATTATACATCAAGTACATAGCTTACTGTCAAAAGACCTTTCATCACTCTAATTTAGCAGGGAGGAACAGGTTAAGCCTGAACCTAGGGCAACTTTCTAGATGCTATGACTTAAGGGCTGCCATAAGACCAAACCTGGGCAAATAGAATTATTTTATTAACCTAACTCAGAATCTAAAATTCTCACCAGTAAGGTAAAGGCACTGTTTCTCCGGAAGTTTGCGTTAAAATATATAGCTAGAATCCTGTGAGAGATGGGAAAGGGAGAGAGACCATCCAGTGGACCCATCAATGTACCAGTGTGGTCTGGTTACCTAATGAGTCAGGTGTCATCTCTGGAAGGAGGTTTCAAGTCTTCAGAACAAGACAATATGTAGATGCTTTTTCTCTGGACTTATACTGAACTCCTAGTCTATTACATTTTTCATTGTCTTTAAAACCTGGGGCAGTAAGAGTTCCTTGTGGATACAATTAATATGCTTTGGAATTTGCTTTTCAAACCAGAAAGCCAAATTGAATTTGACTTTAAAGTATATCACTTAAACAGAGGAAAGAGCTTAATATGTTTGAGATTTCTTGGTTTGGGTTTTACTTTCCTCATTTTGTTATAAAGTGATTTTAAGATCTTAGTATTTTAAAATCTGTATTGAAATAAGTTTTTAACTAACTAAATATCTGTTTTTTGCTCTGGAAAGAAGTTTGTGCTCACTTGGTGACCATGTGGATGTTTTCAGACTCCCACAGACCGAAGGATTATAGCCCACCCATGTCTGTGAAGTTAATGGTGTGTTTATTCATCCAGTTGGAAATTGGAATTTACATATCTGATGCAGGAGTTTTCTCCTTTGTTTTTACTACTTAGATACATTTTTTATAATATCTTTTTCTCTTATTTTGAGACAGAATCTTACTCTGTCACCCAGGCCTGGAGTGCAGTGACACTGTCATGACTTACTGCAGTCTCGATCTCCCAGGCTCAAGTGATCCTCCCACCTCAGCCTCCCAAGTAGCTGGGACTATAGGCATGCTCCACCATGCCCAGCTAATTTTTTAAAATTTATTTTTTGTAAAAACAGTGTCTCACTGTGTTGTCCAGGCTTGTGTGAAACTCCTGGACTCAAGCAGTCCTCCCACCTTAGCCTCCCAAAGTGCTGGAATCACAAACATGAGGCACTGTGCCTGGCCAATATCCTTACCAAATGTTTAGAAGAGAGAAGCGACCAGATTCACCTATACTCTTACCACCTCAATATAATTATTATTATTTTTATATATTCTCTGGAGGCCTTTGTACTTAGACATATGTTTTAGCATAATCGTAATGATGTTTACTATACAGTGATTCAGGAGAGTAATAGAGATTTCAAAGATATTCAGAGTCAAACCTTTTTTTCAGCAGTTTTTTAAATGCATGAAATTAATAGGTGCCTAAATTCTAAAATAAAAAAGTAAAAAGTACCCATAACCACTGTTAATATTTTGACTTTTTTTCCCCATTCTTTTTGTTGTTGTAGAAATATATTTTTATTTTATTTTATTTTTAACTTTTAAGTTCAGGGGTACATGTGCAGTTTTGTTATATAGGTAACTTCATGTCATGGAGATTTGTTTTACAGATTATTTTGTCACCCAGGTATTAAGCCTAGGACCCATCAGTTATTTTTCTGATCCTCGCCCGCCACCTACCCTCTACCCTCCAGTAGGCCCCAGTGTGTGTTGTTCCCCTCTATGTGTCCATGTGTTTTCATCATTTAGCTCCCACTTAGAAGTGAGAACATGCAGTATTTGGTTTTCTGTTCCTGCGTTGGTTTGCTAAGGATAATGGCCCCTCGCTCCATCCATATTTCTACAAAGCACGTGATCTCTTTCTTTTCTATGGCTGCATAGTAGAAATGCATCTTTAAAAAAAATTCAGATCATACTGTATGGTCAGTTTTTATTCTGATATTTTCTACTTAACGTGTTTCAACTATTTCCCCTCACTGAATATTTATTGAACATTTTAATAACTAATATTTGTAGTAAGGACATGCCATGATATATGTAATGTATGAGACCCTTCTCTTTAGTTGTACACTTAGGTCATTTCCAGGTTTTTTATGTTTTTTAATTAATGTTTTATATTTAATTTTTGTGGGTACATAGTAGGTGTATGTATTTATGGGGTGTATTAGATATTTTGATACAGGCATGCAATGTATAATAATCATCACATCAGGGTTAATGGTGTATCCATCACCTCAAACATTTATCCTTTCTTAGTGTTACAAACAATCCAGTAATATTCTTTCAGTTATTTTTAAATATATAATAAATTAAGATCAAGTGAATAAAATCTGGTATTTGGTAGCACAAAGGGTGACTAACTATATTTCCATTTTTTTGCTATTATAAATGTTACAGATTTTCATTGTTAATCTTTATTTGCTATTTTAATTTTATTCTCATTGTAGTGTATTCCTATTCTGAGAATATAATTAACCGCCATGTCAAATAACCTGCCAAACCTTTGTACTGTTTTGCCAGCCATTTTCCAGAAAGGTGGAACTTGCTCATGCTTCCAGCAGCAGAGTATGAGGGTGCCATTTTCACCCAACTCTTGCCATCATGGAACATTGTTTTTTTGTCTGTTGGTTACAGAGGGATATTATAATTTTCTCTCTTTAACAACTAGTGAGGTCAGATATCTTTTTCTTATGCTTTTTGCCGTATTTTCATGTTCTTTACCCCTTTTTCGAATGTGATAAGTGGAGTTTTTAAAAAATGTATTTGTGTGAACTTATGTAGTAAGGGTAGCAGTACTCATATTTGTTAGGGCTATTTCTTCAATCTGGTTGTCTTTTCATTTTACATATGATTTGTTGGTTTTAGAAGTTTTTAGTTCCATTTATTAAACTTATGGGGTTTTTTGGATCTTTGTACCTCTTCTTTTTATGCTTAGAAAGGCACTTGCCACACCACATTATGATCCGCTTTTCACTTTTAGTTTCTCTGATAGTTTTATGGTTTCATTTTTTTATGTTTAACTTTTTTAGTTCTGCTAAATTGATTTATATTTTGGCAAATGGTACAAGGTCACAGCCTAATTTTAAACCTTTTTCCCCAATATGTATTGAATCATCTCTTTTCCCACTGAGTTTGATGGAATATTCGTCATTATACTAAATTCTTAGGAGTACTAGAATGTGTTTCTGGACTGCTACTTGGTTTCATTGATCAGTCCCAGTTCTTGTGCCAGTTGCACATTATTGTAGTCACCACTCATGTTTAATGAGGTTGTATAAACCACCTTTTATTAATTGATAATAATTCTATTTGAATTACAGAGGGGATCCCCCTCTTGGAGGAAAGGTACAAATGTTAAAAAGCTTATCTGTAGCCTACCTAATTCTGTAAACATTGTTTTGAATCTACAACAAAACACATAAAATTTTGTAGATTCCCAGTTTCTGCTGTGCTCATCAGATTCTTATTAATTTTAGAACTACAGATAGTAGTTTATCTCTCAATACATACGTGATTCAACCATACAACATTATGTAAATGTAGGATTTGTAGCTCCTAAGTAGTAAATTACTAAGAAAAACACTAATACCAAACATTTAAAAGTTGTACTTAGAACTTTACATAAGGTAATCCATTAATGAATTATTTCAAGAATCTGTGGTAAAATATACAAACTAAATTGATGTTTTAAAAAACACTTCTTAAGAATTACATTTTAACAGGAAAGATATGAAAAAGAATTTCAAGCTGTGTTTATATTTTAAATTGCCAAGTCACAACTGGCTTTTTTTTTTTTTTTTTTTGAGACAGAGTCTTGCTCCATCATCCAGGCTGGAGGGCAGTGGCGCCATCTCGGCTCACTGCAACCCCCGCCTCCTGGGTTCAAGTGATTCTCCTGTCTCAGCCTCCCAAATAGCTGGGATTACAGGTACCTGCCACCACCCCCAGCTAACTTTTTGTATGTTAGTAGAGACGGGGTTTCACCGTGTTGCCCAGGCTGGTCTCAAACTCCTGAGCTCAGGCAGTCCACCCACCTCGGCCTCCCAAAGTGCTAGGATTACAGGCATGAGCCACCGTGCCTGGCCACAACTGGCTTTTTAAGCAAATACATTAACCATCAGATGACATACCTAATTAGTAGACCACACTTTGACATTGGAGGGAAAGATGAGTATGTAGTAACTTGACTGTTAAGTATAAATGTTTAAGAAAATTTCAGGATTAATATTGAAAATAGAACTGTGGTGACATTAGCTATACGCATCTAAATTGTGCAGAATTTGAATGTAGGAAACAGGATTATGAAACATGACATCTGTAGCCATGAGCAAAAGTAACACACACAAAAAGCCAGTCCTTAAAAGGTAATTTATAGCGTTGCACTATTTGTTAACAAATAATGAATGAGAGTGAAAGAATACTTAATTTTTGTTTTTCACATCTGGTTAATTTGGTACTAGATCTGGTCATTATGAGAGCAGTATTATGAGGAAGCCCACAACTTCCTGATAACCCTGTAAGATCCCCCAGAAGTAAATCAGTGAGGAATGGTATTAGGAATAGGCTTGTGATGTCTGGATATGATTATTCATTTTGTTTCTCTATTTTATAGGTGTGCCATTATCTACACAATGGGGACCTCAAGGCTATTTCTATCCAATCCAGATTGCACAGTATGGATTAAGTCATTACAGCAAGAATCTAACTGAGAAACCTCCTCACATAGAGGTATATGAAACAGCAGAAGACAGAGACAAAAACAAGCCTAATGACTGGACTGTGCCAAAGGGCTGCTTTATGGCGAATGTGGCTGATAAGTCTAGATTCACCAATGTCAAACAGTTTATTGCACCAGGTAAGTTATGTATTATATGTGCCTGCGAATTTTATGTTGATTTATGGGACCCTGATAGTCCCTTAAAATTTTAATATGGTTTAAAAAAACACATAAGCAGACCCTTTATATTACATATATAAAGTAACAAATGGTGTCACCCCAATGAAATCTCTAAAAAAGATACAGCTAAAAAGTCAAGGTTATAAAAAGGAATATTTACTATGTAAAGAGCCAAGCCATAGATTGAATGGTAAGGTCCAGGTTACTGCACAATGTGTACCTGCCTCCAGGGGTCTATATCTGATAGGAATGAAGTTCCTCCATTTAATATTTCAGTACAGTATAGTTTAATTTTTAAACTTTTGCAGTAAATAGAATGGTTTTAAGGAGACAGCCATCTTTTCATTTGCCTATTTTTTGCCAATAGCTTTTAATTTTTTCAGGATAATAGAGCATTACCAAAGAGGCCTGTTTCCCATATTGGATTTTGTTAATGTAGTAGATTATCTCAAACTTCATGTAAAGTCATTTTCATTAATAAAATAATTAACAAAATCAAATTAACTTTATGCAACATTTCCCCTTTTACTAAGACAGTCTCATTAATTAGAATGTAATGCATTTTCCTGCACTAATCAATATCAATGAGAATTAATGAGTCCATTACTTAAGAAGACAATGAAATAATTTTAGTTAGCACCTCAGGTTTAATTCTCTATGGGGGAATGTTTTCAAGTACAGAACTTGTTCCCCCTCCCACCAATCTTGCAGTTGGTAAATAAAAAGAGAGGAAAGGTTATAAGACCTCTTCTGTATTCTCTCCTTGTTCTTCATAATTTACAGACCCTGAAAGCCACAATACAAACCCACTCATTCTAGATAGCCTTAAGTAATGAATTTATGAGTACTGAATGCAGTGCAAATAATAGATGACCTTTACTTTTTATTCTGTCACTAGAACTCCTTTTCTCCCATGGCATTCTGTGATATTCTGGTACACAGAGCATCTTTGCTTATTGTAAACAACAGGTTTGGCTGAGTGAGAAAGTACAACTAAATGTTTAAGAATATTTAGCTTGTGATACCTAAGAGGTTATTGCAACAGGAAATGATTAGACTATGCAAAAGAACTTTAGGGTGCACTCAAGAAACTTATTTTTGCACTAGTTAATAATGGTTGTCTGGATTAGGGTGGAATCAGCAGCCCTCACCTTGATCTCCTTGAGTGTTTGGAAGGTTTTCTAGGACAGTCTTTTGAACTCTGTCCTATTTAGAGCAACAGATTTCATTGTGCACTTTTGGGTGCTTTGAGTAATACAAAAGATAGGTCCCCACATCTTAAATGAGGGATCCTCACCTTAGCCCCTCATTCTGTAGCCAGTAGCTGGAGATAAAACTACTTCCTAAGATGGTTTTAAGCATATAGAGGAGAGAACTCTGTCTCTAACAGCCACTCTGCGAGTGGGACACAGCTGTTCTAAGTTGGAACTCCCTGTTGGTGGAAGCATGCTAGCTGGGAATGGAATTCTGTGTGTGCATGTACAGGTTGAGTATCCCTTATCTGAAATGCTTGTGACTAGAAGTGTTTCAGATTTTGGAATATTTACATATACATAAATATCCTGGGGATGGGACTCAAGTCTAAACACAAAATTCTTTTATATTTCATATGCTATACACATAGCCCGAGGGTAACTTATTATAATATTTTTAATAATATATGCGACCCATCATGAGGGAAGATCTGGAATTTTCCACTTGTGGCATCATGTTAGCACTCAAAAAGTTTTGGATTTTGGAGCATTTCAGATTTTGGATTTTTGAACTAAGGATGCTGCCTCTCCAGTTGCATACTATAAGAGTATGAGAGAAGGTGAGTTGGAGTTACATGGGAGTTATTGCTCAGAACAGAGCAGGAGAAGGGAATCAAAGAGGTGAGACTATTTTATTGAAGCATAGGTATGAGAAATGAGGCTTTTTAGAGGATATAGACCTCATGGGAGATAAATTCAGAGAATCACCATTAAGAGGAAATTGGAACTTGTACATAAAAGCATAGGCTCAAGTGAGGTGAGACCCTGGAGGACCACAAGCTGAATGCTGTTGGCCTTTTTTTTTTTTCTTTCTTGGCCTTCGATTTTTTTTTTCTGAAAGGGGATAAAATCAAATATGAGTGAAGAGGCATATAATATGGGTCTGCAGCTATTTTTGTTGTTTTGTTGAATAATGTTTTATTCCTTTTTCTAATTTTAAAATTGAATGAATTGAAACTTTAGGCCTGTCCTACTCTATTAAATTAAATTAGCTTTCCCTTTCCCCAAGCACTCTTTTCATTTGATTTCCATGACCTCACTTTCTCCTATTTCTGTAGCCATTCTTTCTCAGGCTTCTTGGGAGCTTCTCTTCTTCTGCCTGATTCTTCTTTCTCTTGGTGTTTCTTAAGATTTTGAGTAGGGCCTCTTCTCATGCTGCATAGTAAATCTGTTGATTAAACGAATTGATTGATCAACAGTTTTTGTTGGATGTGAAACATTGATTTAAAGGCTCTTTTTTCCCCAGCTTTATTGAGGTATAACTGGCAAACGTATACAATGTGATGCTTTGATATACATATATGTTGTGAAATGACTGCCATAATTAAATTAGTTAACACATCCATCACCTCATAGTTACCTTTCTTTGTATGGTGTTGGTGGTGGTGAGAACATTTAAGAGATATTTTAGCACATTTCAGGCATACAATACAGTATTATAAGCTGTAGTCACCATGCTGTACATCAGACCCCTAGAACTTATCTTATATCTGAAGTTTGTACCCTTTGATCAACATCTCCCCATTTTTCCCACCCCCCCAGCCCGACAACCACCATTCTACTGTTTCTGTGAGTTCAGTTGTTTGGGGGTCCACATATAAGTGAGATCATACAGTATCTTTCTCTGACTTGTCACACGTAGCATAATTCCTTCAAGGTTCGTCTATGTTGTCACAAACGGCAGGATTTCCTTCTTTGTTATGGCTAATATTCTATTCTATAGGTATGTGTGTGTGTATACACACATGTGTGCGCACGTGCACACACACACACACATATTTACACCATATTTTCTTTATCTATACTAGACACTTAGGTTGCTCCCATGCCTTGGCTATTGTGAATAATGCTGCAAAGAACATGGGAGTGCAGGTATCTTTTTGAGGTTATTGATTTCATTTCCTTGGGTTGTATACCAGGAAGTGGGATTGCTGGATCATATGGTAGTTCTATTTTTAATTTTTTGAGGAACCTCCATACTGTTTCCTAATGACTATGCCAATTTACATTCCCACCCAAAGTGCGCAAGGGTTCCCCTTTCTCCATATCCTCACCAGTACTTCTTATCTCTTCCCTTTTTTATGATAGTCATCCCAACAGGTGTAAGGTGATGATATATCATTGTGGTTTTGCTTTGCATTTATTTCCCTCGTGATTAATGATGTTGAGCACCTTTTTATATACCTTTTGGCCACTCGTGTCTTCTTTGAAAAAGTGTCTATTCAGATCATTTGCTTATTTTTTAATCAGATTTTTTTTTGCTATTTGTATAAGTTCCTGATAGATTTTGGATATTAACCTCTTATCAGATATATGTTTGTACATATTCTCTCCTATTCTATAGGTTGCTTTTCATTTTGTTGATTGTTTCCCTTGCTGTGCAAAAGCTTTTTAGTTTGATGTAGTCCCACTTGTTTGTCTGTGCCCCTTTTGCTTGTACATTTGATGTCAAATCTAAACAATCATTGCTAAGACCAATGTCAAAAGTATTCTTAAATGTTGATCATCCTTTATTGCCTAAAGTGCATATATATGTGTCACATATACCAAAAATAAACAGTTATAGTAACTACTGGGAATAACTGGTTAGGAGAGGATGGGTCATGGCTTTCAAACAATAAAAAAAAAAAAAAAACTTTCCATTAGATTTGAAGGAGGAATCTTCAGATAGCCTAGTACCTCCAGTAGAGCTCAGAATCTTACCTGGTACATTGCCAAACTGGTTGCCACCATCCCATTTGCTCCCATTCAGGTCCTCGTGAATGATGCCAGGAGGTTATTTAACGTCCTCTGTATATCTATAAAATGGGAATTAAATGATTTGTAAGATTGTTGTGAAGATTATAATTGTTGGTTGGTTAATTTAAATTGAGGATTGTGACTTCTGTCACTTCTCCTAGATGACTCAGGAACGCCCTCTGCTGGTGTTAAGGTCTTAGGAAAATTGATACATTGGCTTTTTAAAAGGTTACATGCCTTGACATCGTTCATTACTGAGTTCTTTGGACTGGTTTGTCATATGAAGATATAAGGTGACGCATTAAACCATGTCATTTCATTAAATTTGTGTAAATAAAATTGTAATTCTGGGAGGAAATGGGTACTCTTCCAGCTTCCGAAATTCTGGGAGGAAATGGGTACTTTTCCAGCTTCCTCACACTTGGACTTCTAAAGATGGGTCATTGTTATCCAGTTTGGCCAGAATAGATGTCATAGTTAATAATCCCATCTGATGAGAATGAAAAAATAAGCACTCAAGATAGTCTGCTCTACTGAATATAATTTAATCTTGAGTGGTTCATAAGTCAGTTCAGAATCCTGCAGTGTTTCAGGAATGTTGTCCTGAACTTCAGATCCCATTTTACTATAGATGCAGAAAAATGCTAGTTAAGAGAGAGAGTACATGTTGACATTTTGCCAGATGAAATGGATTTTTTACTGTATTAGAAGTTTACTTCTGCAATCAGTTTTTCTATTAAGTTACTCAGAGCATTGTTTGATGCATAAGTCTATGAGGATGTTCTCATTCTTGATACAACTTTCAGAATTGTCTGTTCCATCCAATGAAGTAATTAAGAGCCTTGGGACAAATATAACCATCCTGCTTGAGTCCAGTGTTGCAAGAGTTAAATGATCAACTCAGCATACTGACACCCTCCAAGTATACACCATCATCAGTTCACATTCCTTTTTCCCTTTCTTTTTTTTTTTTTTTAAGAGACAGAGTCTCATTCTGTCACCCAGAACAAGAGTGGTGTGATCATAGCTTACTTCAGCCTTAAACTCCTGGGCTCAAGCAGTCCTCCCACCTTGGCCTCCCAAGTACCTAGGACTACACATGCCACTGCACTTGGCTATTGTATTATATTTTTTGTAGAGTTAGGGTCTCGCTTTCTTGCCCAGACTGGTCTCAAGCTTCTCGCTTCAAGCAGTCCTCCTGCCTTGGCCCCCCAAACTGCTGAGTGTGACCAGTTGTGCCTGGCCCAGTTCACATTTCTGATCTTTGCTCCTGGTGACACACTAAAGATTTTTTCAAGGATTCTGCAAAGCATAGATCTGCTTCTATGGCTGCATCTAAGAGAACCTTTCTATTGAATATTCTCATAAGAATACCATCTCCAATATCATTTGTCTTTTTCACAGTCTGAACCTGAGTCCGGGAAACCTGGATTCTAGTCCCTGCTCTACCACTAATTAGCTTTTGGCATTGGGCAAACCATTTAACCTTGCAAAGCCTACATATCTTCACCTCTAAAATGGAGATGTAATATAATAATTCCTGCCCTACCAGCTTCAGAAGATTAAGTATCAAATGAGATAATACATGTGAATGCGTTTTGGACATTTAAGCTGTGAAAAGATCAAGATATGAAGATTTCCCTTTAATATTTTTAAATTTGTACTACGTATATTTTTGTTGTTCTTATTCTTGCTGCTGCTACTGCTATTTTAATATGCTCAGTTTCTTGGTAGATCTAGATGAGCAGTATTCAAAATGTCATCTTTCTGGGAATTAGCCATCATTAATACTATAAATATTCAAGAGAAATTTTCTCTTTAATAATTTGTCAAATAAAACAGCTTTAACTTTTTGACCTCTGAAGCCAGTGGCTTCGGAATAATAACCATCATTTATTATTATATTCCACTCCATTGTCTTTCTTAAAATCCTCACAATTACCCTGCAAAGTAATATTATCTCTATTTAACATGTGAAGAAACTGAGGCTCAAAGAGGTGCATCTTGCCAGACTTCTCAAAGCTAGTGGTTGAACAAAAATTCAAATCTGAGGTTTTTAAACTCCAAAGCCTGAGCTTTACCCTGTCACTCCACCATTCTCTCACTTTTTGTTGTACACATGAGCCCATTGCTTAATTTCCAGAAATTTTATTAGCACTTCTAGCAAGTATGTGAAAACAAATCTATCATTTTCAAAATCAAATTAATAATGTGTTGTGGAGTGAGACCAGGCAACCTGGGTTCAAGTCTTGTACCTTGGGCAAGTTACTTCCTTGTGTCTCAGTTCCTCATCCATAAAGTAATAGTAATAGCACCTACCCTTGTAATTGTTCAGGGGATTAAATGAATAAATAGGTGTAAAGCCCTTAGAACATAGTAAGTACATATTAAATGTTAAATAGTTTAAAATTCATGTATAACCATTTTTTCTAGCCTCTTTCTTGCAATATTATGTGCTGAGCCAGCTTTTGGCTTTTTTTTTTTTTCTGTTTGCAGAATGGGTATACTAGAATAGTCATTGATTACTGATCAGCTAGTACTAGATTTAGGAAAGGCAGTTTTGATCAGCAATACCTTAGCCATTTGCTCTCAATCCTCTGCTAGAACCTAGACAGGGCAAAAGGTAAGAGCTTTGGCCTGATGCTCACAAGCCATCATGAACTCACCAATTCTGTCATTTGTTTTTGTTTAATTTAATAAAAAATAAAATTACAAATGATCTGATACTAAAAATATGTAAGTGTTAATTTTGTGCGGTCAGGGTTTTCAAGGATGAATTGCAATTCAATTTCAAATACAAAAGTGCTTTTATTCTAACCAGTCTTTGTTGGTATATTCTCCCCTACAGAAACCAGTGAAGGTGTATCCTTGCAACTGGGAAACACAAAAGATTTTATTATTTCATTTGACCTCAAGTTCTTGACAAATGGAAGTGTGTCCGTGGTTCTAGAGACCACAGAAAAGAATCAGCTCTTCACTATACATTATGTCTCAAATGCTCAGCTAATTGCTTTTAAAGAAAGAGATATATACTACGGCATTGGGCCCAGAACTTCATGGAGCACAGTTACCAGGGACCTGGTCACTGACCTCAGGAAAGGAGTGGGTCTTTCAAACACAAAAGCTGTCAAGCCAACCAAAATAATGCCCAAGAAGGTGGTTAGGTTGATTGCAAAAGGTAAGGGATTCCTCGACAACATTACCATCTCTACCACAGCCCACATGGCTGCATTTTTTGCTGCTAGTGATTGGCTAGTAAGGAACCAGGATGAGAAAGGTGGCTGGCCAATTATGGTGACCCGTAAGTTAGGGGAAGGGTTCAAGTCTTTAGAGCCAGGATGGTATTCTGCCATGGCCCAAGGGCAAGCCATTTCTACATTAGTCAGGGCCTATCTGTTAACAAAAGACCATATATTCCTCAATTCAGCTTTAAGGGCAACAGCCCCTTATAAGTTTCTATCTGAGCAGCATGGAGTTAAAGCTGTGTTTATGAATAAACATGACTGGTATGAAGAATATCCAACCACACCTAGCTCTTTTGTTTTAAATGGCTTTATGTATTCTTTAATTGGGCTGTATGACTTAAAAGAAACTGCAGGGGAAAAACTCGGAAAAGAAGCAAGGTCCTTGTATGAGCGTGGCATGGAATCTCTTAAAGCCATGCTGCCCTTGTATGACACTGGCTCAGGAACCATCTATGACCTCCGTCACTTCATGCTTGGCATCGCTCCTAACCTGGCTCGCTGGGACTATCATACCACCCACATCAATCAGTTGCAGCTACTCAGTACCATTGATGAGTCCCCAATCTTCAAAGAATTTGTCAAGAGGTGGAAAAGCTACCTTAAAGGCAGCAGGGCAAAGCACAACTAGAGCTCACAACCAAAATTGCACTTCAGCCTCTGCTGTACACAGAAACTACAGGCTCTGTCTCAGGAGAGCATAGGCACATTTTAAAAGGTTATGTACTAGGTTTTTGTGGATTCTATCAAAGTGATAAGTGATCCTTAAAACCAGCCTTCTAAAATAATTGCATTCCATGGGTTGGGTATTTAGAAATGTAGGTGGCATTTAGAACACAATGTTTAATCAATGGGCTGAACAAAGATGCTTCACTTTGCCTTGCCCATCACCCTATACAGTTTCGCAGATAGTCTAGTCACTCTATGTGAGAAAGATAATGGTAAGTAGTTGCTACTGGCCAACTGTCTAGCACTTACCTGAAAACTTAGTATGGAGCTCTTTTAAAATGTGATTATTTATATTTATGTTGAAAGCGGACTTTAAAAAAAATAATGTGCTGTAATACAGTAAATATGTACTTGTAGCCTGGATAGCAGACTGTGTTCAACTTTTTAAAAAGATGTTTCCTTTCTATAGATTAATTTCTTGGGAGCAAATGAGTATTTGTTGCATTTGTTCAATTTGTTGTATATGGTGAATATTTAATTATGGTTTTCTTGAAACGTGTAAATTAAAAACACAATCAGTGTTCAGGCTTCACAGTTATATAATGTAAGCACAACTAAAATGAAACTTGTTGACTGCACAAGAAATTACAAAAATGTTTCTGTTTTGAAACTTGATCTACAATCAGTAAAAGTTTGATAATCAGTATATCCCTCCCCAACCCCCATTGTGACAGTTTCTTTTTGTCACTGTCTAGAATTTTGTATTTTATTTCAGACTATACCTTGGAGTTTTGTATATTTTGAGAGAGATATTTTTGGGACATTATTTTGGAAACTTATTACAAATCTAAATTTGGAAAGGAGCTAGTAGCTTTAAGGCCACCACCATATTTTACTTTTTTAGGATTTTTCCCCCTTTAAATAAAAATATTAGATCAAATACTATATGCAAGAATCATAGCAAAGTTTTTTTTTCCTACCAGGATCATTCTTGATCATCAGCTTCCCAAACTAGTAAGTCTGTGCATCATTGGGTGTTTTTCTTAATTTAATTTTAAATTATTCCAGCTATTAGATAGAAGGGATGTTACTGCACTTATGTGTAATGAGATCTTTATTTAGGTATACATATCCTCCTATACCGCACATAAATAGATTTCAGAGCCCCCATACAATGGGCAGTGTCTGCTATAGGGCTTCAGGCATTAAATAAAACCGAGGGTTGTTGATTTTGCTGTGACAGTACACTAAATCAATACTATATCTTATACAGTTTGAAAATATGATACCCTACACTTTCAGGGGACCGAGTCTGACAAACACAATACATTTATCTGTGACCTATATCAAGTACACATTTAGGAGCCAGGTAGGTTACCTGCTTACACACTATATTTTAATTGAATTCAAACTATCAAGCACTACTTAGAAACTGGAAAACATATATATGTTAGCATCAAAGGGGGCAGAAGCAAAGAAGATACAGATCTGCACTGAAGACATTAGACTGGCCATAGAAAAGTAAGCTTGAACTCCCAATTGATGTGACCACACTTTTCTTAATTTTGCTCACAGTAAAAACACTTTTTTGAGTTATCAGGCTTACCCCTAGCTTTTGACCTCTGCATTTCATATATGTTAGATGTCTCAGCAAGAATATCTGGTCTCCCCTAATTTTTATTCCCAGTGCCGATGTTCAAAATAAACTTTCTCCAGTCTGGGAACCTTTTTTACTTCCCCGTATTTGTTATTATTTAGAATGGTTCATACGTCTGCTTTGTTTGCATACTGGTCTTCAGATTATGAGACTCGATGATAACAGTATGGTACTGCTTCTGTGACAAATATCGTGCCTTAACAATGTGGCTGTCCTTTTCCACTGAAGAAGGAAAGACTTTTTGATCTAGAAATAGCGTTGTGATTTCCTTGCTGTTGGTTTTACACTGCCTTCCACATTGCAACAGCAAGTTGATTTCTTGTGATCCCAGAATTTTCTAAGAGGATGAGTTGAATCTATAGCAGCATTGTCAGTACAGACCAGTGGTTCTCAAACTTTAAAATGCCTCAGCATCACTTGGGAGCTTATTGAAATGCAGAACCCAGAGTCAGTAAATCTGCCTGTGAAGTATGATAGTCTGCATTTGTAATGAGCATTCAAGTGATTCTGATGCAGGTGAGCTGGGGGCATACAGGGAGGAACACTGCCCTGGACTATCCATTGCATTTTTGCCTCTAAACAACTACAGAATTTTCTAGGGTTTTAAATTATGTAAAATGTTTACTTATTCTGAGCTTAGAGAGAATGCGGAGGGTATTTTTAAATTTTATTGTTTTATTTCTTTAAGTTTTTCTTTGCTTTAAGATTATAGGTATTAGGTTTGTTTTTGTTTTTCCACTTATCTTGAGTTCATTTTGATGTTAAATCTATTGCTACTTCAGTTGTAAAACCAGCCAAAAGTTTCTGGATGAAGGTCAAGTTTGACCTTTTAGGAGTTATTGTACATAAAGGCTTCATCCACGAACCATCCAGCGCACAGAAGCAAGTGCAAAAATGACACAAGCACAACTCTCCAGACGTGGCTCCTTCTCCTTTCTCAGTGCAGACTCTCACTGAAAGCTGCTATTTTCATCCTCCTTGTGGTTGCTTTTCTTGTTTCTCTTCCATTGTACATGTGGGTTATATACCATATGTTAAATATGCAATAAAGTGTTTACAGGATGCCCTTCTGAAGGGTAGTCCTTTGTAAAGCTGTACAGACTTTGCAGTTTAAGCACAATGTGCACATGTTAGTTTTATATACAGCAAAACTTGATTTTTTGCAGATGGAAAGGTATTTTGTTTCTATACAAAGTAAATGGATTGTTTGTGCTTAATGTAAAGCCGCTTTATAAAACTGTAAAATAAAGTTTTTTTCTTAAAAAGAATATACCTGGATATTTCTCTTTCTTCTCAAATTATTCTAAGGTTATTTGAGCCCAGCAAGCAGATTTCTGACCATTTCCTGTTCAACCCGTGACCAGAAGTCAGGCAACAAATGTTGTTCATCAAAGGCATACCAAGCCCTGTCAGACAATGTGTGGGAACAAAGAGTATGCATGGGCTTTAATCCTAAGGACCCTTAGTCTTCAAGGGGGCGCACAATGTATACTAAAAACTCGAAGAAAAATAAAATGCTAAATTGTGTACTCAGGGAAGGTGTTAGGGAAGAGACAGAGCCTAAGCTGGTGTTCCAGGGGTGGAGTCCAGGTGGAAGAAGAGGAGGGAGTAACCTGAGCAAAAACAGGTGTCCATGCCAGGTGAGAGGATGGCCTTTCCCATGCTCATTCAGACTGGGTAACCATTTTTTATTCAGATTTATTTGAGAGTTTGTCCCTCATATATTTTCTCTACTTGCCTCTTCAGAACAATTAGCATTATTTAATGTTTACCCCCTTCTCAAAGAATAATGATTTAACCTCCCAAACAGACAAAACCAGAGACCAGAGTCTTGCTTCATGTTATGTTTCATTGCACAGTATTTTTTGGATTATAAACATTCTGCACCATTTGTGTAATGGGATTACAATTGATCACGAATCAACTTTTTCCAGCTGATGGGTGCACAGATTTTGACAGGCTACTAATCAACATTCTTGGCAGCTTTTCCTTCCCCACCGTCTTCAGTTGGGAAATGGCCATAAGGTTGCAAGAAGTCTTGGGCTGAATGAGCTCTCCAGCTGCTCTTGCTTTGATTTTGCTGCTTGTAGCCAAACTGTTAATACGTTGGCTGTTCTGCCTTAGCACAATGAGCATCTCATATTCATCTCCCCATTGCCCTTGAGGGGGATGGGCCCTCCATACTCCAGAGAACTTACTTGGCAGTCTGATGAGTGCTCCTTCCCTTCATAGCCACAGGCTCTGGCGGCCACTGTATGCCATGTGACCCTGCCTTCTCTGGCCATGACTTAGACGAGGGGCGAATCCCCCTCACTCAAGCTGGCCGACCAATCAGTCTTTTCCCCAGGAATTCAAAATGGGATGGATTAAAAAACTAAAGCAGAAATACAGTGAAAAGCGGAGATGAGAAACAGAAGACAATGCTCCAGGCCCTGGATCCAATGCCCTTCTGAGGCCAGCTGTATTCCTCTCAGGTTCCGCGAGGTACCACTGTATCCTTAGGATAAATTCTTAACTTTTGCTGAAGTTGGCTGGATTTAGTTTCTGTTACTTGCAACAAATGAGCCCTAATTAATAATGTATCTCCATTATAGAGGAAAATACGTGTAAATACAGTGTAAATTCTGCATTTTCCTCCAATCTGGACCCTGTTGTATTAGCTTGCTAGAGCTGCTCTAACGAATATCACAGACCGGGTGGCTTACACAAGAAATTTATTATTCTCACAATTCTGGAGGCTTGAAGTCCAAGATTAAGATGTTGGTAGGTTTGGTTTCTTCCAAGACCTCTCACCATGTCTTGCAGATGGTGCCTTCTTGCTGTATCCTCAAGGCTGTCTCTCCAACTGTGCTCTCTGTGTCTAGGGCCCACTCATGTGACCTCATTTTACCTTAATTACCTCTTTGAAGGCCTGTCTCTAAATGCAGTCACGTTCTGAGATGCCGGGGAGTTAGGACTTAACGTGTGAGTGGTGAGGGGCACACAATTCAGCCAGTAGCAACCACTCAAAGGGTTGCCATTTAATTCGATGACAATCATTGAAGGACAAAACTGAAATCTGTAGGGAACATTAGTTGGGCAGAAATCTAGACTTGGTACTCAGAATACAGGGCTCCCTGGCTCAGCCATTAGAGCATCAAGAATTTACTCAGGCCAGGTCTGGTGTCTCACGCCTGTAATCCCAGCACTTTGGGAGGCCGAAGTGGGCAGATCACCTGAGGTCAGGAGTTCAAGACCAGCCTGGGCAACACGGCGAAACCCCGTCTCTATGAAAAATACAAAACTTAGCCAGGCATGGTGGTGCACACCTATAATCCCAGCTACTCAGGAAGGTGAGCCAGGAGAATCACTTGAACCCTGCAGGGAGAGGTTGCAGTGAGCTGAGATCATGCCACTGCACTCCAGCCTGGGTGACAGAGTGAGACTCCGTCTCAATAAAAGAAGAATTTACTCTTTCACCCCATAGACTTCAGTTGCCTCATGGTACAATCCAATAAATAGAGAACTCTGCTCTCAAAGTTTGTAATAAACTAACAAAAGGTAACCACTAAATTTAAGCAGTGGTAAAAACAACAACAACTTCTAGGTTTTTATTCTTCTTACCTGTATGCCTTTTTCATTAGCTCATTCGGAATGCAGAACTCTGGGGTACTGGGAGCGGGTTGGTGGGAAGTATAGACAGAGTATATAAAAGTGCAAGTAGTGGTGAGATTTTGTTTAATGGTAATTTTTTAATCCCAAGTCTGCACTATCGTAACTTACAAATAGTCAACAATATAGGGATAAAATATTGATTTTCATTATACCAGCTCATTAAGGATGTCAAACTGAAAATGGATGTGAATGTAAATGTTGTATTGGTGATGAATTTGAATGTTTGCTGCTCAATTTCTGGTGAAAAGAGATACATTTACCATCTGGTAAGAATGATTGATAACTTGCATGCGTATGCTGCATTTCCTGAATGTTAAGTAGCAGCAACACTGTGTAATTTTGCTAATCCTTTTCTAGGAGGATTTCACAAAATGACAGGACTGCAAAGCAAGCCATCAAAGAGCAGTAGCAAAGAGAACAGCAAAAGGGGCAGAAAAAAAGTCCTGTGAAGGACCAGAAATAGAGCAGTGGACAACTGGTATTAAATGCACAGTTTAGATAAGATGTTCTTAAGCAACACAAAGCTCATTGCATCTAAGCTTAACGTCAGAAGAGCTGGTGTCTCCCTGGGATTTTGCTCTGTTCTGTCAGCACCTAGTGAAATCACTGAGATAAGAATGGCTACTTCATTTCAGTTCAGAAAATCTAGTAAAGAGAGTTCATCTCTCTGGGGACTACAGAAGGAAGTAAATCTCTGAAGTGGGGTGAGGAAGAGGTCTTGTTTTTAAGCAAACATATAGCAAAAATGCATGATCTTAATTTAATGCCTGTTATTCTGTCATCTTTCCTTTTTAACACCAATGAAGTTAAGTTTCTGCAATTCAGTTGAATACAGTGGGAGGCCCCAAACAGATTCCTATCAATGGCGTGGCAAGGTAGTCTTAGGGAAAGTGTCTGTCTATCTTCTCAGCTACTGCAGGCAACAGAAAGAGGCACTCTCTTCATCTGAAAATATCCATCAGAAGAAATTACCTAGGCAACTTCTTGTGAGCTTGAATTAGTAGGTTTCAGTGTCTGGGGTACAGGAAACCATGGTCCTGGGTTAGTGTTTCTTGCTAATGAGCATTTAGGAATAGGAAGAGGAAACAGGCACCATTACAGGTGCTCCTCAAACTAACTCTCATTAACTGCTCACCATGACTCTGGAAGCCCGACTCCTGGTAGGTGAGAAAAAGAAACACTGCTGCCTAGTGTTCCATTATCGGAATGCTAAGCATGTGGGAGTTATTTATATCCTACTGCTCAAGGTCATCGCCAAGGTCTGATTTTTCATTCATGCAAAAATTCAAAAAATTGTAACCCCTGGCATAAATGGGTTAAGGAGCTTGCTGAAGCTCGTGCAGTTCTTTTCACTACGTATTTATTGAACACCTTCCTACTGATTGTGCTACCTGCCAAAAGCAAAGATGAGACCTGTCCCTGTCATGAGTCATAACTAGTTAACATAAATAACCGAGTCCACAGCTGACTGGCCTGGAGTGCTCTTCCCTGGGGTAAGCTTTGGATGGCCTTTCCTTTCCAAAATCACAGGCAGAGCAGTGGGGCCAACACGAAGAGCCAGAGTGTCTAAGCTCCCACAGTGGGTCGGGCTCTTGCTAGAAGACTCCACGGGTGTTCTTTCTAATCCTTTTGACAACCTTGGGAGGAAGTCTGTGAACTTCACGGATGAAAAAACAAACTTGGAGAAGTTAACAACTTGCCAGAAACCATTTAGCTATTTGATAAACAAGGTCTCAAGCCCAGGTATGTCTGACTCCAAATTCCATGTTCTGACCGATCGTCCCCAGGCAATAACTATAATCCACTATCTCCTGACTCCACCGTCTACACAGTGGGCTCAACCAGGGAGGCAGATCTCAGCCCCAGAGCTCTCCTACATTTGCCAGGTAAGATAATTAGTCCATTTCATCTGTGGACTCTGTATCAGATCTGCTGAAATTGGTATTTGCTCCACTAAATGATTAGAAAAGCCCAAAAGCAGAGACAGGAAGTTTTTTCAGCAATTGAGTCTCTTAGCATGTGCCCTATTTCTTCAACTTCCATTGATGTTATTTTTTGAATAACCCAACATAAAAACCCCTCTAGCCTCTCTCCAGCCCTCTCCTGCTATTTGCTGTCTTCCCTAGTGGACTTTCAAAAAGCTGCCTCTATTACAAATTAAAATGTACACAGCATGTGTTTAATACGTGCAAATACGCGCACACACACACACACAAGTGAATACACAGATGCACAGCAAACAGCATGCACTGTGCTGGCTGCAAGGGATGCAGTGATGAGTGAGATGAAGTCTCTGCCTTCTGTGAGTCCATGAAGTGACAGCTTTGGGAGGTACACAATTTTATTCTTTGCTGTGAAAAATGAAACCGTTTAAAATTTTTCAAATTCCAAATTAGAGTTTGAATTAATGAGATTCTAAAGAACCTTCCTACGTTATACTTTTTAGCTCGTTTCATGAAAATAATGAAATATTTTATCCTCAGAATGGCCCTAAGAGACTGGCCGAGTGGGCACCTCCTCTCAGTGGCAGAGCAGCGGTGTGTGTGTGAGGACTGTGTGGGGTCAACGTCCTGGTGACGGAGCTGGAGTAAAACCCTGGTCTGTAGACTCGCAGTTGGATTCTCTTCATCTTGGTGCCTTCACATCTATGGGAATCTGGAAAAGAGCTTCCCGGTGTGCACTTAGGCAGGGCCATGTCTTGTCTCCTTTGGCCCTAGGCTTGGCATGAAAGGAGAGGGGAAATGGGGCCATTCTCTTGTGTTTCTGTTTCTCCTCGGCTGTCAGCACTTCTCTGTCTCATTATATCTGAGCTCTCACCAACAGGAACCCACCCAAAGGCCTGTCTACATGTTGCCTGGTTGTCTTATTTAAAGCTGTATTTTAATTTTTAAAAATACATTTTTTGTGGGGTGTGATGGTTAATGCCTGTAATCCCAGCACTTTGGGAGGCCGAGGTGGGTGGATCACTTGAGGTCAGGGGTTCGAGAACAGCCTGGCCAACATGGCAAAACCCCATCTCTACTAAAAATACAAAAATTAGCCAGGTATGGTGACGCAGCCTGTAATCCCAGCTGCTCGGGAGGCTGAGGCAGGAGAATTGCTTGAACTTGGGAGGCGGGGCCCCTGCACTCCAGCCTGGGTGACGGAGTGAGACTGTGTCTCAAAAAAAAAAAAAAAAAAGTATAGAAAATCAGATTTGACAATAGAACCAGCACACAGATGCTTCCCAAGTAGCTGGGACTACAGGCATGTGCCATCATGCCCAGCTAGTTTTTATATTTTTAGTAGAGACAGGGTTTCACCATGTTGGCCAGGCTGGTCTCGAACTCCTGACCTCAAGTGATCCACCCACATCAGCCTCCCAAAGTGCTAAGATTACAGGCATGAGCCACCACACCTGACCAAAAATATTCCATCTTAAGGTGCCAATTACTTCATAAACTTTAAGATAGTTATGTTTTATTCCTGGGGAATACCCCTGAGTGCCACCCTGCGATTTGCGTTCGAGTAGCTGTGAGAAAAGCCGCTTCGTGTCGGGGGTCGACTGTCCCCTGCTGGCCAGCTGTGGGTGTGGAGCCAGTGACTTTGCCTCTTCACATCTTGGTGACTCCGTGGCTCTGTGGACACAGGATTGCAGGGGCAGGAGTGGAAGCAGGAAGCCTCCTAAGGAGATGGATGCTGGAGCTGTGGTGAGAGGGAAGGGGGGCCAGGGCTGAGAAGGGGTGGAGAGAGGTGGGTTGACTAGGACACATGGCAGAGCCGGTGTGCTGGCTGTATGGAGTGAGGAGTAATGGGGACTCAAGGACGTCCAGCTGTGGATGGCAGAAGGGCCACTGTCTGAAGTGGAGTCTTTGAAAGACTGGGTCTTCTCCTGAGCCTGAGAGCAGTGCTTCTTCCAATGGCACTGCTTCCATTTTAAGGTATGTGGAGGAAACAGGATTTGGGGTGTGTGTGTGTGTGTGTGTGTGTGTGACATTTCGGATGCCACTTTGTTTGCCAGTGGGATTTCTGCCCCTGCCTCCCTCCCTGCAAGCCTGTGTCCATGTAGCCAGCAGAGTCATTGTTTTGGAAAATAACATCAGCTGTTCAAAACTCTCCAATAGCTTCCCAATGCCTGAAAATGGAATTGAAATTCCTCAGCAGGCCTGCAAGGCCCTCAGTGAGCTGTCCCCTGCCCCTACCCTCCCTCATTCTCAGCCTCCTCAATCCACCACTGGGCTCCCTCAGAGGGCTTCATGGACTGCCACGCTCCTCCTGCCTGGCACCCTGGCTCTCGAGTTTTCATGGGGCTGGCTGCTTCTCCTCACTCAGTCATCAGCTCCAGTGTCAACTCCTTGGTGTGGCCATCTCTGCCCAGCCAGCCAAGGCAGACACCCAGGTGCTCCTTATCATAATACCTTGCTATAAGGACCTGTTCCCGTGCGGGTTTACCTGCACGCTGCCTCTCTTCCCCCACTGGAATGTGACCTTCTTGAAGACAGGGGCTTGACTCCTTGGTCTCCATCTCATACCCAGCATCTTAGCACAGGCCCTGGCACATCAATAGATATTGGTTGGTTAACTGGATGGATGGGTGGATGGATGGATGGGGGAATGGATGGATGGATGGATGAAAGATCCCACAGAATGGAGAGGGGGCTGGGGGCTAGAGTTCTCCTCACAACACTTTGACCATGTTCTTTACATTCTCTAGCATCAGCATGGCCCGGGAGCTTGTTGGAATGAAGAATCTCCAGCTCCATCCGAAACCTGCTGAATCAGAATCAGCATTTAACACGCCACCAGGATCCCAGGTAATTGCTGTCCACGGTGAAGTTTAAGAAGCTCTTCTAGAGCACTGACTGTCAAACTTGCCTGCACGCTGGAATCACCTGGGGAGTTCTAAAAGTCACCGAGGCAGGCGGGGAACGTTGACAATGAGGGAGGCTGTGCACATGTCGGGGCAGAGGATATGTGGGAGATCTCTGTGCCTTCCTCAATTTTGCTATGAACCTACAACTACTCTAAAAATTAAAGCCTTTAAAAAAATTTTAAAGACACTGATGTCTGGGCCACTCCTGCCAGGGATTCTGAGCTAATCAGTTCTTGGACTGATTAAAGTCTACCAGCTGATTCCATTGACTACCCAGCTGACACTAATGTTTGGCCAAGGTTGAGAACTAGCTGATGTCTGGCGTTCTTTTTTGTTGGGAAGCAGAGAGCAAAGCTCAAGGAATGGTAAGGAGGGAGGCTGGGAGAGTGTGAAGAGAAGAAAGGGAGATACACATTTCCTCCCTGTCGCTGGGGCTTGGCTGTCTGCAGAGCACTTGCTCACCTTCATTAATTATATCAGGTGCCTTTCTCCTGGTTCCTAAGATGCTCTAGGCCGTTCAAGAAGCTCTCAGGGTTGAGGTGAGCCCCAGACCCATGTGTGTGTGCCCATATCCCCCCCATCACCACCCCCCTCCACACACAGTGCAGCCTGACTACCGTCTTGGGGAATCCAGAGCTTAGCCCAGGCCTGGTGGGCCCAGCAGATGCTCAGGCAGAAGCTGCAGGAAGGTAGGAGTGGTAGAAAACCAAGAGAAGCCAGGAAAATCACACTTCATTGCTGTGTTTTCAATGCAAAGGCGTCTTTGCCCATGGTGGAACCACACAGAAGAAATACCTCAGGGTTGGGTCTCAAAGAACAATTCCAGCTCCCACTTGAGGAAAAGCTTTTGGGTCCAAGAACAGGCCTCCTGCCTCTTCCCCCACCCCACTTTGCAGGCTCCTCCCCAAAGGTCTTCCCTACCTTTCCCTCAACCCCTAGCAAGCTATGCCTGGAATCAGAGAGTTGGGCTGAACCATGATTGCAGTTAAAATGCAGACTAAATTGTAAGTTGTTTTCATCATCTACACCTCGATGTAACTGGAGTAACCAGATCCTCTTTTGAGAATGGTTTGCTGGGAGGCAGCACAGCCAGTGGGCCCTGGCCAGGGGAGAGAGGCCTTGTGGGGCTCACACCAGCCTCCCACATTCTCCCAGCCTGACTCCCACCTCCACGATGCAATTCTTGTCTCCCTTTCTGGCTCCTTGCCCTCCAGAGCTGCCTCTTAATGGGGGGAAGAAATCACTAATCTAAGCCTTCCTCTCCGGTTCACAAAGTTACTCACTTTGCACAGCTGCCTTAAATCAATGTGCCCAGCCCTCTGGTGACAGTCATAGTGCCTACTGTAACTGTAAACAGATCTCATAGTGTATTCATTTTTTAAAAATCACCAACTGAATTAAAATAGACCGAGAGGAAAAGGTTGCAGAAGTCAGCCCTGGGTCTCTTCTTTGCTGATTGCACAGACTTCCTCCAGGGCCCCGCAGAGACCTCTGTCCACCTGGCTAGGTCTCTTTCAGGAGGTTAAGGGGTGACCTTCGCAGAACTCTACAAAAGCCAGGGACTCTCTCACCAGAATAATGCTCAGAGAATTTAGGTACGTTTAAGGTCCCTGTCCACAATTTTTGGGCCTCCAGATACTCTGAATTTCATACAAAGATCTGAAAAGGGTCCACAAACCCCAAGTGAAAAATCACTACAGTTTTTATATTTAAAAACTCAAACTACAAACTCACAAGCCTTCAGAAACCAGGCAGGGGAAGATTTGTCACCAGACTTCAGAAACCAGGCAGGAGAAAATGTGTAAGTGAATAATTGAGTCCGTGGATGATAAGGAATGGTGGGTACCATTTAAATTCATTTCATAAATTATTACCGGATAGACCAAGTAATATATATCTTCAGACTAGATTTAGCCTATGGGTAACCCATGCATTGTTCAGAATTTTCTAGGTATTTATACCTGCCTCCACCCTCCATTTGATAATGAGATCTACCTAGTATCTAAGCCCAATCATTTCTGCAGGAACATGAGCTTATTTCTCCTCAGTTTTACTTGGCAAGAGTTCTCTCAATTCTCCTCCTCCATACTACTGTCAGTTCTTCCAGATGTCTGCCCAGCTCCAGGGCCCAAGTTAAACAGCCCCTTCTTCCATGAAGCATCCCTGATAGCCCCACACCCACAGCCAGACCCGCATCCCTTGCCCTTCCATTCCTAGCCACGGGTGTGTTGGCACTACAGTGTGCTCCCTGAGTCCTCTCTGACTTGATTGTCAACACCCATTCCCCAAGCTGTTGCTCTTACCTGGGAGCTATTTTGCTTCCTAGGGGACATTCGGCAATGTCCGGAGACATTTCTGATGGTCACCGATTGGAGGGAGGGAATCCCCCTGTCATCTAGTGGGAGAGGCCAGGGATGCTGCTAAACATCCTACAATGCACAGGACAACCCCCCACAACCAAGAGTTACCCAGTCCGGATGTCAATGCTGAAGCTGAAAAAACCATCCTCAGCGAGCCCTGGATAAACCCCTGAGGGCAGGGCTGTGTCTTGCTTAATGTGGTCCTCCCAGAGCCTAGGATACAGGGTCTGGCATGCAATAGGCACTCAACACTGGCATGTTGATGGGGTTTAATGGTAGCAGGCTAGGTCAAAAGAGAAAGACCCAATCTCAGCCCCAAATAGCTCATAGCTAGATCAGAGAGGAAAACACATGTCCAGTTGGCTCTCCACAGTGGATGATGCAACCAAGGCTGGACAACCATGAAATGAGTTTGCTCTGGGAGGGGCTTCACCACTTTCAGGAGGGGACATTAGGACTGGGTGTTTGTTTCAGCTGAGCTCTTTATTGCAATACAGAAATGAACTCACGGCTCCTTAAGAGGTGAAAGATCCACTGCGAAGAGACACCTGAATGAACACCCCAGCCCTGGGAAGAGCAGGGCATCCATCCATGGGAGCTGGGCTGGGGCGGTCACACGGGCGCTGTCCACTAAGGAGATGCAGAGACAGCCCCACCTCTTCTCTCCACCCCACCCACCCCAGGTTCACCCAGACGTTTCTGCTTCCCCTTGACCTGAGACCCCACCAGGGCCAATTATCTGTTAGCTACAGTGTCTAGGGCCCACAATACTTCCTAGGGGCCCTTAAAATGTTTAATTTTAATTTATTTTAAAATCAGAAGAATAAAAGAACATAATAACAATGAATCTAAAATAAGGAATCCAGCCTGAATTGCATTCATCTGTATATCTATGCAGTCATATAATCTAATTTTTTCTATATTTTTATGGAGAGGGGCCCAAAGGTACCAGCCATCACCCCCTCCCAGCCCTCTCTACTCCTCCCGGGTGAAGCTCCCACCACAGACGAGCACTCCTGGGTTCTTCATGAAAATCTCATGGAGGATCCACTGGAGACATTTTTCTCTCTTTTTTTCATTTTTACTACCAAATACCTATGGAGATATTGTTGTTTTTGTTGTTGTTGACACGGAGTCTCGCTCTTTCACACAGGCTGGAGTGCAGTGGCGTGATCTCGGCTCACTGCAACCTCCACCTTCCGGGTTCAAGCGATTCCCCTGCTTCGCAAATAGCTGAGATTACAGGCGTCTGCCACCATGTTGGCCAGGCTGGTCTCGAACTCCTGACCTCAAGTGATTCGCCTGCCTCGGCCTCCCAAAGTGCTGGGATTACACGCATAAGCCACTGCACCCAGCCTATGGAGATATTTTTAATACAAATATGTAACTCAGAAGTTCTCTGACTGATGAATTTTTCTTGGGAAAGGGTTTTCCAGAATGGACTCCATTAAGTCAATTTAATTCCTTGATCAATTCTGTAAAAAGCTCGGTTAAACTATTTCCAATTTTTCCACTTTTTCATTTCCAATGGACTGAAATTATTTTCATTGGGACCAATTCTTTTTCATTTGAATTTTATATCAGAACTGTGGTTCATAGATCGATTTTTGTCAATATCAACTTTCACCAATGATAGCTGCTGCCGTGGCAAGTTTCCTTTTGTGGACTTTATTTCTATCACCTCCATTTTCCAGGGTCAATTTTTGTTCTAAATTTTGTCAAGAACATTTGATTCTTTCGTGAGTTCTACCGGATAACAACTTATCTAATTTAGTATCTCAGTTTTTTAATGCATTGGATAAAAGACTTTAGAGTTTGTAACTGTTTCTTGGCTTAAACCATGAGAAAATTGTGACTATATTTATGAGACAGAGAGGGTGTTGCAGGAGAGAGGAGAGGCAGAGCAGAAAGGCAATGAGTTTAGCAGCTCTGTTAGGTTGAATGCACACTGGAGGTCATGATGTCCTGGGGAGGAGAAGAGAAACAAGTGGTAGGATCAAGACACTGTTTTCTGTTCCAGCTCATTTTGCGAACAATGTTATGTCACAGGTCACTTGGCTGTCCTTGGCTCAACTGTGAGTAAGGAGGAGTCCTGTGGAATGAAAAATGACTACCCAGATTTGCCACCAAAATCCAGCAGGAGTGCCTTAGAAAGCAGGTAAGGCATAGGAGCCCCGGTCTTGGGGCACAAGAAGAATGGTCTCCATCTGTCCGGTCCTCTTCATGGGAGGAGCCCTTGCCTGTGCACTCTTTTTTTTTTTTTTTTTTTTTGAGATGGGGTCTCCCTCTGTTGCTGAGGCTGGAGGGCAGTGGTGCAATCTCAGCTCACTGCAACCTCCACTTCCTGGGTTCAAGTGATTCTCCCGCCTCAGCCTCCGGAGTGGCTGGGATTACAGGTGCATACCACCACGCCCGGCTAATTTTTGTATTTTTAGTAGAGATGGAGTTTCAGCATGTTGGCCAGGCTGGTCTCGAACTCCTGACCTCAAGTGATCCACCTGCCTCGGCCTCCTAAAGTGCCGGGATTACAGGTGAGAGCCACTGTGCCCGGCCACCTGTGCACCCTTTCATGGGATTTCTAAGCAGTGCTGGGAGGCAGGCAGGATCGCTTTTGACTTATGATGATGGAAGAAAATTAAGCTAAAGTGGGTCATCTTGTTTCAAACCCAGTGATTGTCCCATCATGCCTTGAAGCCTCTCGAAAGGAGAGGTGTGAGAGTCAGTACAACACTTTGCCATTGGCAGAGGTCTTTGGGCTGGCTCCCGATGCCTCTGGGCCCTGGAACAAGAGAACAAATGGAGGCCGCCCACCATATGTCTAAATATTATTTAAAAGTTATTAATTAGGGGCTGAGGGCAGTGGCTCATGCCTGTAATCCCAGCACTTTAAGAGACTGAGGCAAGAGGATCGCTTGAGCCCAAAACTTCAAGACCAGCCTGGGCAACATACAAGACCTTGTCTCTACAAAAAAAATGTAAAAATTTGCTGGGTGCGGTGGCGTGCCTATAGTTTCAGCTATTTGGGAGGCCAAGATAGGAGGATGGCTTGAGCCTGGGGAGTTGAGGCTGCAGTGAATCAAGACTGCACCACTGCACTCCAGCCTGGGCAACAGGGCAAGACCCTGTCTAAAAAAAAAAAAACAAAAAACAGGCCGGGCGCGGTGGCTCACGCCTGTAATCCCAGCACTTTGGGAGGCTGGGGCAGGTGGATCACGAGGTCAGGTGATTGAGGCCATCCTGGTTAACACGGTGAAACCTCGTCTCTACTAAAAATACAAAAAAAAAAAAAAAAAAAAATTAGCCGGGCGTGGTGGTGGGCGCCTGTAGTCCCAGCTACTTGGGAGGCTGAGGCAGGAGAATAGCGTGAACCTGGGAGACGGAGCTTGCAGTGAGCCGAGATCGCGCCACTGCACTCCAGCCTGGGCGACAGAGCAAGACTTCGTCTCAAAAAAAAAAAAAAAAAAAAAAAATGCCCAGGAGGAAGGGGTACAGGAGCTTCTCGGTAGCTGAACACGCGGGGTTTACGGAGAATGCTGCATCTGAGGAGGACATGAAAATTCTGTCCCCCTTCCCCATACCTCACCCTATGTGTCGCCTCATCTGTATCCTTTGTAATATTCTTTATAATAAATCAGTAAACATAAGCAATGTTGCCCTGAGCTCTGTAGAACTGCTCCAGCAAATTAATCAAACCCAAGGGGAAGGTAGTGGGGACCCTGATTTATAGCTGCTTGGTCAGAAGCACAGGTAAAACAACCAGGGGCTTGCGGTTGGCGGCGGAAGTCGGGGGGCAGTCTTGTGAGACTGAGCCCTCAACCTCTGGGATCGGACACGGTCTTTAGGTAGAGGGTGTCAGAACTGAATCGGAGGACACCCAGAGCCTTCAACCTCTGGGATCAGATGCGGTCTTTAGGTAGAGAGTGTCAGAACTGAATCAGAGGACACCCAGCTGGTGTCCACTGCAGAACTGATTGCTTGTTTGCTGGTGAGAGAAATCTTCACATATGTGGGCACAGAAGTCTTCTGTGTTGATTGTTGTGATGTGAGAGTGGATAAAAAACATTTTCAATTTGTGGTTTTTTTCCACTCACATATCTATATTCAAAACAAAAAAGAAAAGATCTCACATACCCACACCTTACACAAAAATGAACTCAAAATGGATTATAGTCCTAAGTGTAAAACATAAACCTATGAAACTTCTAGAAAATATAGGAGAAAATATGTGTGACCTTCAGATACTAAAGGAATAATCTATAAGGAAAAAATGATAAATGAGATTTTATCAATATTAAAAATGTTTGCTCTGAAAAAAAGTGAAAATGAAAACACAAACCACAGACTGGCAGAAAATATTTACAAATCATATATTTGACAAAGGACATAAAAAGACTCAACAGTGAGAAAATAAGTACATTTTGCCAATTAAAAATAGGCAAAAGACTGAATAGATACTTCACCAAAGAAGAAATGAGAATGACAAACACACACACACACACACACACACACACACACACACACACACGCAAAGATGCTGAACATCATAGTCTAAGGGTAATATAAATTAAAACCACAACAAAATGATCTAAATACTCAAAAATAAGTGATTAGTTAAATAAATTAGGGTGTATTTGTGCAAAAGGTTATTATCCATCCCTTAAGAATTATGTTTTGCACTTTAAAATAACATGAAAAATAGTTATGGAAAAATGTATTAAGTAAAAGAAAGAGAATTTAAAGATATACACAATATTAATCCAAACTTGAAGGAAAATTGTGTATATGTTACATACATGTGTTCAACAAACACTGAAATACATTAAAATATAAACAGGCCTCATTTCTGGGTGTGGCAATTATAGAAATTTCATTTTTTTTCTTTCTATTTCTTAGACTTTTCCTAAATATTTTCCAACACACACATATTATTTTTATAAATTATTTAAGCGATGAGAGAAAAACATAGACATATATCTGAGCTCCCCCTCCAGGCATCATTCAGCCCTTCTTGTAAGAGATGCCACTGTGGAGACCCCCAGCAGTGGAAGTCACGTACCTCAGTTTTCCCTCTCAACAGCCTTTCCCAGAAGCCTCCTCTGGCTCTCAGCTCTTGGTGCTGCTGCCTTTCCTTCCAACGGGAACGCCTTCCTCCCCTGGCCGTCTCCTTCACTGACACTCCTGCTGAGTCCCTCTCCTGGGATGGAGGTCCCTGGGGATCCTTTCCTTCCCCTTTTCCTTCCTGGCCCTCATTCTGTCCCTGTGGGATTTAATTTACTTCTGTGGCATCAGCAAGGGCACCCAAGACACCCACATCACTGTGTCTGGCCTAAACTGTTCTCATGGGCTCCAAGCCCATCCATGCCACAGATGTTTATTGGGTATCTATAGCCAGGCTCAGCTCCAGGGTCTGGGGACCCAGCAGGGGCAATCACAGCAGAGCCCCTGCTTTCAGGGACCATGCATTCTAACAGAGGAGTCAGGCAATAGACACATCCACAAATCAACAAGCCCATTCATACTTCAGAACCTGCATTTTAGCAAGATTCCCCAGAACAGGTGAAGGCACATTGAAGTTTGAGGCCCACTGCCCTACACCAGTGGTTCCCAAAATGTGGTTCCCAAGCAGCGGCTCTCCTAGGAGTTTCTGAGAAGTACAGCCTCTCAGCTCCAACCCAGACCTACTGAATCAGGAACTCTGTGGGTGCGGCCCAACATCAGTTGTGTCCTCCAACTGATGGAGGGCTCTCCAGGGGATTCTGCTACAGTCCCATAAAGGGCTACTCAGGGCTAGGGACCACATCTCATTTATCTTGCTATTTGTTAGTTTCCAATTGTAGCAATCACAAATCACCACAAAAGTAGTGGCTTAAAGCAACACAAGTGTATTATCTTATAGTTCTGGAGATCAGAAATCTGAAAGCAGTTCCGCTGCGCTAAAACCAAGGTGCTGGCTGGGCTGTGTTCCTCTTGGAGGCTCTAGGGAATGGTCCGTTTCCTTGCCTTCTCCAACTTCCAGAGGCCGATGGCATCCCTTGGCTCATGGCCATATTGCTCTGACCTCCACTTCCGTCGCCACACTTCTTTCTCTGACTCTGATCCTCCTGCCTCCTTCTTAAAAGCACCCTGTGATTACATTGGGCCTACCCTGATAATCCATGATGACCTTCCCATCTCAAGATTCTTAACTTAATCATATCTGCAACATCCTTTTTGCCATGCAGGGTAACATACTCACAGGATCTGTGGATCAGCACATGAACATCTTTGGAAGCCATTATCTACCCCACACCATCTCTCTAGCACTTAGTACACGGCCTGTACAGAGCAGATGCTTGGCAAGGATCTGGAGAAAGAAAGAAAGAATGAATGAATAAGCAAAGAAATCAGGAGCCAGATGAAGCCTCCCCTTCTTTCCCCCTGAGCCCTGGCCCACCTGTGAGCATCTGACCTGGATCAAATGCTCCAGGTCAAAGGCGATGAGGCCCCACAGTGCTCCCTAACACATGAGTCCTTCAATTCAAGGTGGGGCTCAGGGTTGAGGCTTTGCCCTCAGAACCGAGCTCCACAGGCAGCACCAACCAGGCAGTGGGGCAACCAGGCCAGCACTGTGGAGGTCAGCAGTGAAGGGGCTTCTGGGGTCCTAGCTGGTAGGCATGGTGTATAGGGGCACCAAGAGAACATGGGCTTTTGGTTGAAGTCCTGACTCAGCCACTTGCCAAGTGTGTGAGCTGGAACAAGCTACTTAACCACTATGAGCCTCCTTGGTTACTTCCTCCTGCATATGGGATGGTAACAGCAGCCTTGCCAGGTTGTCCTGAGAATTAGAGGACACGAAGTACCTGGCCCTGGAGTGGTGAATGAGCGTGGAGATGCTGCTGCCGGAAGTAGGGTAAATGGGAAGCTGGCATTCGGACCTGTGCTTGGGGAGTGGGCTGGGTGCTGGCTTTGATTCTGGCTTGCCTGGAGATCAGTCTCCCGCCCTGAGGCCCACTGGCCCCCAGCCATGACGAGCCTGGGCATGAATTACCTTCTAGGTTTCACACGGTTCTTCCTCTCTGTGTGATATGCTGACTCTCTTTAGTCATTCAGTGCAGGAGAACTGAGCTCAGAGAAGGGAGGAGTCATTGGGGGGCCTCCCTGCAAACCCCAAACTGGGACAGAAAATGCTCAGGATGTGGATGAGGAAACCTGGGCTCTGGCACTTACCAGCTTCCCTGACCCTTTAAACCTTGGTTTCCCTGTCTATAAGCAGGGATCTGCAATCTGTCCCTCCTCCCACTCCGCCCCTGTGGCAAGGACATGCCGAGGAGGTGAAGGAGTATGCGACCTTGCAGGATGGAGGGAGCAGAACCTGGGACCAATAGAAAGAGGCTCTGGCTGGAGACTTCTGATTGGGGGTTTTGATAGTGAGCCTGAGAAAGGGTTGTTTATCATTAGTTAGACCTGGGAATATTATGATAAAGACGTTAATGTTCTGTAATTAAGGCTACCAGCTTGAGGCTAAATTAAATATTTACACAGCCCTCGATTATCTTCTTCCTCTCTTTTGCAACTCCCTCCCCATGCTAAAATATTTAGCAGGGATTTCAGAAGTGTTCTCAAATCCAGCTATGGTTCCAAAAGTTACTTAATAGCCAGGAAGTTTGCAAACACTGCTTTTAGTAGATTCCCAGCGGCTGCTGCTCTCGTTGGAGCCCAGGATAATCCACATGGCTCATCAGATGGGGGTGTTAGATGGAAGCTTTTACACTTGGATTTTTACAACAGAACCAAAATAAACTGCGTAGGGTAGTTGTGAGACAAGCTGGACCCAAAGGGACTCTCTAATACAAGTGTCAGAAACTGCCCCCAAAATAATTGCACAAAAATGTTTAAGGAGGAAGAAACCCCAGCTGGGCAGGTGGCAATGAATGCAAGGTCAGCCTTTAATTCATGAAGTGACAAGCAAGTCACTTGCCCTTTTAGGATCTTACTGTTCCTAGAATAGCTAATAGATTTCCGTGGTCCCTTCTGGTTTAATGTATGAAATGGACTAGAAGTACTCTATATTTCCCAAAAGAACAGTAGACAAAATGCCTGCTCCTCACATTATCTGAATATTCACCATTTTTGCCTCAAAGGCATGATCCTGTAAGAGCCTCCAGATTGGCTGGTTGAAGTGAATAGGAGTCCTGTTTTGAACATCAGCTATAGGATATATGTGGTGGTGAATTCAGAGCATATATGTTCAAGGAAGAATTATATGTATATTTAATTTTTGAAAATCTAAATGTACTCTCTGATTACTAAGAGAAGTGGTACTAAGAACCGTGTGAAACCTACTGGGTAATTCATGCCCAGGCTTGCCATGGCTGGGGGCCAGTGGGCCTCAGAGTGGGAGACAGCAACTGAGAACACAAACTTCGGGCCAGTCCTAATTTGAGATCCAGCTGTGTGATCTTGTAGACGTCACAGCCTCAACTTTCCAATCTATAAAATGGGATGGTGATAGACATGGAGTTTGGTGAGTACCACATGAGATACTGATCCTGCAAAGCTCTTGGCACCTAGCTTGTAGCAAGAGCTTGGTAAACATTGGCTGTTATTATCACTTTAAATCTTCTTATCAAAGTGAAGCCTTCCCTTCCCATGGAATGTTTTGTGTAAATCTGACTTCCACACCCTGAGCAGACTGGGTATGTCATAGGGTTCTTTGGCCTGCCCTGAGCTGCCCCACAGCCAGCAAGTCCAGCCCAGGCCCCAGGAGAGCAGCCAGGGAGAACTTCCTACGTCTTTTGAGCTGGGTGGGAACAGAGAACACAGCAAGGCTTCCTCAAGCCTTTCCTGAGAACACAACTTCAAAATGTCCACACCCAAATGTTAAGAAAGCCCCACGCCCAGCGCCAGCCCCCTCCTCCCTGGAGTCAGCACCCTGTCTCAGCCCTAGAAGAGTCCATAGCCCTCCAGCCTGCTGCAGAGGAGGCTCAGGATAGCGGCTGGTCACCTCTCTCCTCCCCCATCTCAGGGGGAAGACCCAGAAACAGAAGGTAGAAGGCCTGTGCCCTTGGCTGAGACCACCTGGGTTCAGCTCTCATATAAGCTGTGGCCCCTTGGCCCCCTTCTTACTCTTTCAAAGTATCCCCATCTGACCCTACAGATAATCCTTTTTTTTCTTTTTTGAGACGGGGTCTCACTCTGTCACCCAGGCTGGAGTGCAATGGCATGATTTCGGCTCACTGTGACCTCCGCCTCCCCGGTACAAGTGATTCTCCTACCTCAGCCTCCGAGTAGCTGGGATTACAGGTGCATACCACCACACCCAGCTAATTTTGGTATTTTTGGTAGAGACAGGGTTTCACCATGTTGGCCAGGCTAGTTTCAAACTCCTGACCTCAGGCGATCCACCCACCTTGGCCTCCCAAAGTGCTGGGATTATAGGCATGAGCCACTGCACCAGCCCAGATATTCTTAATATGGAGTAAAATACCGCCCAGAGAAAGTGAGGCTTGGAGCCTGAGTTGCCTGTAAGCTCTGCATGACTGTCTGCCCCTTCCTGCATTGCACAAAGGAGAGTGCACTGAGCTAGGAAGGCTGGTGGTCCTGTGGGTGGCTGTGTGGGGAAGGGGTCAGCTACGGGTGGTGAGCTCAGGGCCTTTCCCTGCCCATAATAAAATAGCTGTCACCGGCCGGGCATGGTGGCTCACGCCTGTAATCCCGGCACTTTGGGAGACCAAGGCGGGAGGATCACTTGAGGTTAGGAGTTTGAGACCAGCCTGGCCAACATGGTGAAACCCTGTCTCTACTGAAAATACAAAAAATAAATCAGCCAGGCCTCTGGTTGAGTGCCTGTTGTCTCAGCTACTTGGGAGGCTGAGGCACGACAATCGCTTGAACCCAGGAGGCAGAGGTTGCAGTGAGCCAGGAGATCATGCCACTGCATTCCAGCCTGGGTGACAGAGCGAGACTCTGACTCAAAAATAAATAAATAAATAAAATAAAATAGCTGTCACCCTGGCTGCAGTGTAGGCTTCTTTCAAATGCAAACACTCCAGAAAGACAGTCCATGTGAGGACCCGTGCTCAGGTACACCTGTGCTGGAATAGGAGCATTCAAGAGGCTTCTCTGGTTGTGCAAGAAATTATTATCATTATTATTTCTTCATATAAAATATTTATTGCACAAACAATATTATAACACCACCACAAATTTAAAAAAAATTACAATCCCCCAAACCTAGTAAATGGGCATTGGTTTTCTTTTTACTTTTGCAATTCCCCTCCGTCTCTCATTCATACACACACAATTTTCTCATAGCTGGGCTCCAGCGCAATGCAATTTGCACCGAACACCATATCATCAGCATTTCTCCACGTTGCCACAGTCTTCACTATTAGCTTTTAACATGAGCATGCTTTGCTTACCAGCGCTCTGGAGCTGGGCATTTAGGTTGCTTCAAGTTTCTGGCTATTAGATATGAGGCTGAAACTTTGTTCAAAGGGCTTTTTCATTTTTTGAGGATTATTTCCATGGGCTACGTTCTCAGGTGTGTGATTGCTGGATGAAAAGTGATGATTATTTTTGTGGTTCTTGAAAGAGACAGCCTAGTAGAGGTTTTGCTTGGGGCTTGCAGACAGTTGGTACCTTAGGGTTGAGAGGGAGATGGGGTCAGGGAAGGAGTCTCTGTGCTTGCTGGGGCAGTGGAAGTTTTGCCTGGAGCAATCCTTAAAGGACTTTAGCCCTAAAGGAGAGGCAGTGGCTTCAGGCTGAGAGCAGATCCCAGAAGCTGCCCAGAAGATGCTCGCTCCTTCCCGTTCCTCCCTGAGTGGGGAGAGCTTCAGCATCTGCAGCATCCACTCACTGGGAGAGGGGGCATGGGCAACAAGGAGAAACCCAGGGAAGCAGCAAGCACTGTGTAACTGATGGCCCGTGATTCAGACAGTAAGGGCAATTGCAATTGCTGCTGGGAAGAATCCACCACCATGGCTATTTGCTGGAGCGGCAGTAGAAGGCTCTGTGTGTCCACACGTACATATTTATATGTCTTTGCTGTATGCTGGGCCCAACCCAGAGAACTGTAGGAGCGAGATGGTAAGGAAGCAGCCGTGGCCTCGCCTCTCAAGGTGCCCCAAGAATCAAGCAGGCCGAGGTAGTTGGACTACCTGGGGGTCTCTGCCCCAGCTGCACATCAGAATCCCCTGGGAGCCTTAAAAGAGATGTGGGCCTCACCTCCAGAGATTTGAATTAAATAGCGTCGGATGCTAACTTGTTGCCATGATTGAGAACCAATGGACAAGAAGTTATGTTTTCTTATTAGAGCAATTATGGATGCAGGAACAGAGACCCTCTTAAGCTAACAGGATAAAACAGAAATTACTGTGGGTGACCGGGATGCATGCAGGGGAGGGTGGGCTAACCCCCCTTCATAGAGGCCTCTATAATCACCCTCCTCCAACCCACCCCAATTAAACCCTCCACCTAAATGAAACAGGCTGCTTCTATCCTATTGTAGCTTCAAGCCCAGCCCCCCAGCTCCCCCTTTGCAAGCAGGGGGCTGCCCAAGAGGCACCGTGGACTCTCAGCTGCTGTAAAGATATTGCCTGGGCCTGGGAAGCTGGCACCGAGACAGAGGCAACCTGGATGCTGCAAGCCTGCTGGTCCCCTCACTGCATCTTTACTTCTCTGCAAGCAGCTTTCCTCCCTAGGTCAGATGGCCCTGAAGGCCTTGCTGAGTGTTCTGGTCCTTGATGGCTACTGGCCCTCAGGAGCCCACCTGGCACAGGGTACGCCTGGGGCTTCCTTCAAGTACCGGACATGACAGGCCCTTGTGATCTCTGTCTCTGGCCAAGGCAGGTCATCCTCCTCCTGTCTCAGCATCTTCCCCCTGACACACACTCTCCAAAGGCCAGCTTCCCATGCTCCACCTCCCTCAATCCTGCTCTCAAGACAGGGTCACACCTGGGGATCCATGCCAGTCACAGTGTCTCCTGCCCCAAGGGGTTCTGCCTGGAAGTCTGTGCTTTCCGCATGGAATTCAAAGTTTTGTGGCTCCCTGGCAAAGGGGCTCTTAGGACCTGGGCATCAGAAGAAGGGCTGGGGCACAGATGGGGTGAGAAGGGAGAACAGGCATTTTCTCTGAGCCTATTCACCATAAGGGACATCTTTCCATAGGGACCCCATGATGGGAAGATGTTAGAGGAAGGGGATCCAGGGTCCTTTTGAAAGGCCATGGCCAGGCCGGGTGCGGTGGCTTATGCCTGTAATCCCAGCACATGGGAGGCTGAGGCAGGTAGATCACTTGAGGTCAGAAGTTTGAGGCCAGCCTGACCAACATGGTGAAACCCCATCTCTACTAAAAATACAAAAATTAGCCAGGCGTGGTGGTACCTGAGTCCCAGCTACTCAGGAGGCTGAGGCAGGAGAACCGCTTGAACCTGGGAGGCAGAGGTTGCAGTGAGCCAAGATAGTGCCATTGCACTCCAGCCTGGGTGACAGAAAAAAAAAAAAAAAAAAGCCATGGCCAGACTGTGAGGTGGTAGGAAAGGGAGTTAGAGGGAGGTAAGTCCCCCAACTCAATGTCCCCAGCAAGGACCCTATATGTCTTTACCCTCCTTTCTCCTCCATAACATGACCAGATAGGAGAAGATGCTATAGGAGACCCTCTCTGACACAGTGAGAAGCTGAGGGAAGGATAAAAGGAAGAAACTGACCTTGCTGGACCCCCTTGTGCTGCCAGTGGGGGAAAGACACTGATGTCGATTGAACAGTGTCCCCAAAATGTATGTCCACATCCTAACTTCCTCTACCCGTGACTGTGATCTTGTTTGGAAAAAGGGTCTTTGCAGATGTACTTAAGCTAAGGATCTTGAGATGAGCTCATCCTGACTCCAGTGACTGCTGTTCTACAGAGACGAGAGGACACAGACACACAGAGACGGCATGTGAAGACAGGCAAGATTGTGTGATGCTGCCACGAGCCCAGGGATGCTGGGACCAGAAGCTGGAAGAGACAAGGAAGGATTCTCCGTCTCAGGGTTATTGTGGTGACCACAGAATGCATTTGGAAGTGGCTTTGTAAACTGCAGAGTGATAAGCCAATTCAATATTTGGAGTTGTGTTTTATCTTCCAAAGACCTCAGTAAACATTTGTAGAACTGACCGGTGTTGGATTGGGCACTGGGTCTCTTCACAGCCATGGGCAGAGGGACCATAAACGTAGGGGGCAGGGATGGGCAGCGGTCAGAGGGAGCCATGGAAGCTTCAGAGGGAGCACAACTCTGCAATGCCCCGACTTGGGACTTCTGGCCTCCAGGACTGAGAGTAAATAGTTGTCGTTTGAAGGTGCTGTGCATGACAATTTGTCACGGCAGCACTGGGAAACCACTGGCAACATGGACCCCTTATCTGGATGCAGTGGCAGAAAAGAAAGCTCTGCAAGAAGTTCCCGTAAAGCATGTCCTTGCCCTTAGTGCCCGTTTCCTCCTCTGTCAAATGAGGCAAATACTTCCAGCCCTGATGAGATAATGGCCTCATCAGCAGGGCAACTCTGACGGTGTGGGTGAGGCTGTTCTAGGTTTCCTGCTGCCAGGCAGCACCTCTCTCCTAGCCTCCGTTTTCTCATCTGCCAAGTGGGGCAGTAAGCCCTGCCCTGGTGACTCCATTGCCAAGGAGAGGGGAGGAGTGAGCGGACTTATGGATTGGGGTAGGGTTGGGTGCCAGGGGGCTGAGAACACATGTGAGGGACCTGAGTCTTGCCATATTAACTGAGGGCGATGGTTTCTGTAGTACCGTTTCTGCTATCCAACAAGGCCTTGTAAACAAATACAACGTCTGGGCCCACCCAGGAGGAGCTGGTGAGTGCCTGAGGAGTAGATGGCCAGTGGGGATGGGTGAAGAACACATAGAATAGTGACATCTGATATGGCACCCCTTGAACACACAGGCAAAGGAAGAGATGGGGCATTTTGAGTCACATGGATTGGGGTAGGACTGTTTCCCCCCAAAAAGGCTTTTTGAGTTATGTTGTAAAGATGTCAGAGGGAGACTGACGTTTAAGACTGAAGCTCTCCTTCCTTCACACCCTTGCCAGGACTCTCTCTGACCACCCCAATCCCTGCCCCCCTCCGTTTGTGGTCCCTCTGCCCATTGCCATGAGGAGAGTGTCCAATCCAATATCAGTCAGTTCCACAAATGTTTACTGAGCCCTTTGGAAAATAAAACACAACTCCAAATATTAAATTTACTTAGCACTCTGCAGTTTACAGAGCACTTCCAAATGCATTCTGTGGTCACTACAATAACCCCGAAAGGAAAAAAAGATGATTATCTCCCACTCCACAAAAAAGAAACTGAGGGTCAGAGAAGAGAGACAACTTGCTCAAGGCCATTTGATTGGAGGTTGCCTGACTCCTGGAGCTGCTCTTCCCTGTCTCCTTGCTGCCTTGCTGTCATGTCACCTGCTGTCTCACTGGGTCATTTGGGCGTGTGCCCCTCGCACGCCTGTATCTTCCCAACTGGTGTCAGCTCGAAACCCTCTGTGGTCTGCAGTGCTCAGCCTGGCTTTCCAGGTCTGGGCAGCTCCCTCCTTCCAGATCCTGCCTGTGATTCCAGCTCCTTTCCCTTGCTGTACAAAGTTCCCACCTCTGCACTTTGCCTCACTCTTTCTTCCTGCCCACTGGTACGTATCCCAGTCCTTCCCACACTTCAGGTCTCCCTCGGCTGCACAGGAGGCTCAAATCCAGCATAGATTCCTGAAGTCCTGGGTCCAAGTTCTAGCTCTGCTACTGACTTCTTGTGACTGTGTGACCTTGGGCAGGTCACTTTCCCTCTCTGGGCCTCCATTTCATCACTATGAAATAGGAGTGTTGAACACAATACTCTAAATGCATCTCCGTGTGGTCTAAGTACCCCCCTCCCCGGCCCCTCCCTGCCCTTCCCCCTCCTCTGATCATCCTGTGTGCTCACCATCCACAATCCCCTCTCCTGGCTCCACATCATTCTCCAAAGGGTTCATGTTCAATCATTCAGTTAGACTTTAAACTCCCTAAGAGCAGAGGAGGGTGATTTTGGCCAAGATATGCAGATCGATTCATCAGTAATCCACTGACCACCTCCATTTAGGTTGGGAGCCTCTTTATCTTCCCTCTTTAGTTTCTTCAAGGTGCACACACAGATACCTACAGCAGGCAGGAATCCAGGTGGGGCACCAGGCATCTCTGCTCATCTTGGCTGCTGGTGGTGGGGTGCCTGCCTGTGCTGTGCATGCTGCAGCTTTGGCAGGGTGGCCAATCAGTCCAGTGCCAGCCTTTGCCTCCCAGAGAACGCTTCACACCCTATTCTTCCCCCAAACCCATCACTGGCCCAGACATCAAAAGCACACATCCCTGTGCTATTCCCCTTCAAAGAGCTTCATGTCTAATATCTCATTGAGTCCCCCGACTAGCCTTGGAAAGGCAAAGCAGGGATTATTAATCTCCATTTTGTAGATGGTGAGGGTCTTGTCCAAGGCTACTCTGAATTCAGCATAGAGCTGGGACTGAGCTGCACTCTTGTGTCCAGTCATTCTTGTCAAACTGTGGTCTGTGGAATATACATGTCTGCCTCTGTGTAGGCCCCAGTCTCTTTCCCTTTAAGAACTTAGGTCTGAGAGGACAAGCGCATGCTCGCACGCACGCACACACGCACATGCATACACACACTTACAAGATGCACAGCCACCAAAAAGCCTAATAAAGCAAGGTGCCCAAGACCGCGGTTCAGGATCTGTAAAAATGGCCGGAGATAATTGACTGCAACCTATTCACTGCAAATGGGGCAACTTAGGCCTACAAAGGGCCAGAGACTTGACCCGAGTCACAGAGTAGACTAGAGCCCAGGTCTCTGGACTCCCAGTCCTGTGCTGTCTCCACTGTGTGTGCCCTCAGCAAACAAGGCAAGGCAGGGAGAAGCAGGAGCTCAGAGAGCCTGGGGCTGAAGGGTGGGAGGAAGGAGCGTGGTGGGGGACTTCGGTACACAGGTGTGGATGTTCCAACCTTTCTCTGGCAGGGTCGGGGTGGGGGCACCAGGTAGCTGCAACCTGTTCCTTCAGCACCTGGGAGGAGACACAGAGTCTGGTTCCCTGAAGCCAAATGTTTCTTCTTTGTCCTCTGTGTCCCTTCATCTCTTATAGCTGTGTCCACTGAGTGGCAGAGGTCCAGGCCCAGCACCTTCCAGTCTAGGAGCCTGTGACCTGGGACAGGATCCCTGGGGAAAGGGTGAGGGCTGGCAAAGGGCCCACCACCCTGAGCACTCCAAGAGACAGGGGTGGAACTCACTTCAAGGATTCAGGGCGACCAGGATCCTCTCCCACCGGCGAAGGGGACACCGCGGTGGGGCTGCGAGTACCTAGTTGTTTTTTTTCTCCTTCCCTGTTCTCCACCCCATGCACTTTTTTCCGAGGGGCAAGCTCCGCAGTTCTCCCATCAAGGAGGCTCTCCAGGCTCCCTGCCGGCCTTCGGCTCCTGGGGTGGAGGTGGGCGTGGGATAAGAATGGGGTGTGAGAGACTCCCCTGGGCTTATGGCTTTGGTGGCACCTCAGGCTGTGGAATGGGGTGGCGAGTCTTTGGAAGTCACAGAGCCCAGGGTCGGTGGCACGTGATGAGGCGCAGGCCTGGCTCAGGGACTGGTGCCCACGGCCCTCGGCTCCTCCCCCGGGGCCGCCCCGCCCCGCGCGGGAGGGGACGGGCGGGGACCGGCATGGGTAGGCGCGGCGACCCGCAGGGCCAGGTGCAGGGCCCGCGAGTCCGGGGTCGCCGCAGCCCGGGAGGAGTGTCTGGTCTCCGGCCTGCCTGTGCTGTCCCCGCGCCCTGTCCACTGGACTCCCGAGACCCTTGGAACCCAGGTAACCCGGGGCGGGACTCCCCGCCGCGCGCCGCCTCCCCACCTCCCGGTCCACGCGCACCCGCCCTCCGCGGCAGCCCCAGCCGCCCTGCGCCCGTGGAGCCCGTGGAGCCCGGGTGGCCGCTCCGAGGGTGGGTCTGGGAAAGTTTGTGCCGGGGCGGCCCTGATCCGGCGGCGGCGCGGCTCGGCCACTTTGACCGCACGCGGGGCCGGTGTGAAGGTGGGGCGGCCGCCGCCGTGCAGAAGGCTCTCTGCTGCAATCGAGGGCGGTGAGGGGAGCTGTTGCCTTCTCGCACCTTTTCTCTCACTCTCCAGGGCGTTTGCGCCGCTTACCCTTCCTCCACTGCCCCCCTCCCGCCGCCCCCACTTTAATAAAACCCTTGGATTGGGGCTGCACAGTTGGCGATTTCTTTACACCTGTGCTTCCAGCTTCCTGAGCCCAGATGTGAGCCTGGGCTGAGCAGGACCGTGTGGGTGAGGGGCGGCCCACTGCCTGCGGGGGTCGTCCCGGCCCTGTTGAAGTGGGTGCCCAGCTACAGGGAGTTCCCCCTGCTCTGTCATTGGCCTCCCCCCGGCCACAGCCCCCAGCTGGGCATCTCTTGGCTCCCCTAGCACTTCCCAAGTCCCAGTCGGATGAGCCCAGGAGAGGGGGTGGACCCCGGCCCAGCAGAGCAAGAACTCAGGAGCCCGGTAACTCTTATCCGTGAGCAGAACCGGCTTCCTCCCGCTTAGGTTGGGAGGAGGGCTCAGCTTAGTGGGAGTCGGGGGTGACAACTGCCCCTTCCCACGCAGAGCCATAGAGAAGAGATGGGGAGAGGTCAGGGGATCTGAGAAGAGCCAGCAGCCAAACAGGGACACATCCCTGATTTCATTTGAACCTAACAAACCAATGGCGAGTAGATATTAGCACATGGGCAGATGAGAAGACAAGGAGGCCCAACGAAGCTCAGCCATTTGCTGGAGAAACTGGTGGACTTTTCTCCACCACTGAGTGACGGATTTCCCACCGCATCCTTCCAGAGCTGCATGGTCGCTTCTGCATTCTCGCAGTGCCCTTGACTCAGCAGAGGTCTGTTTCTTTTACCCCACTCCCCACCCCCTAGGTTCTGCCTGTGAAAGAGGTTCAGGGGAGAGGGCACCTCCAAGCAGACACAAACTCCAGTCAGTAAGGTCCTCCAAGAGCCAGCCAGAGCCTTGCTAAGCTCCCAGAACTGCAGGAGGGCAGGGACCTGCTTTGTTCCCTGCTGTAGCAATAGTACCTGGCACACGGAAGGTGCTCTGCGAGAATGGAATGATTAGCCTGCAACAGCAAAGCTTCTTTTCCAACTGCCTTATCTCTGCCCTTGGCAAGCAGAAAGGGCACTCTGAAAAGTTGGATCAGAAAGGTGTCCAGCCCCACCACTGAGATCCCTTGGCACTCTTACCCACATGGGGCAACATTTTCCCCTTACACCAAGAGTACATCCTTAATCCCCTATGCTTTTCTTTCTTTCCCTTTCTTCCTTCCTTCCTTCCTTCCTTCCTTCCTTTCTTTCTCTCTTTCTTTCTGTCTTTCTTTCTTCCCTCCCTCTCTCTCTCTTTCTTTCTTTCTTTCTTTCTTTCTTTCTTTCTTTCTTTCTTTCTTTCTTTCTTTCTTTTTCTTTCTTTTTGACTGAGTCTCGCTCTATTGCCCAGGCTGGAGTGCAAGGGCGAGATCTCAGCTCACTGCAACCTCCGCCTCCCGGGTTCAAGCAATTCTCTTGCCTCAGCCTCCCCAGTAGCTGGGATTACAGGCGCCTGCCACCACACACAGCTAATTTTTGTATTTTTAGTAGAGACAGGGTTTCACCATGTTGGCCAGGTTGGTCTCGAACTCCTGACATCAGATGACCCACCCGGGTTGGCCTCCCAAAGTGCTGGGATTACAGGCGTGAGCCACTGCACCCAGCCCCCATGTGCTTTTCCAGAGAGACAGGGGACTTTCACTTTACCCTTGTCCCACCAAGGAGAGGCCGAGGCTGGTGGGTTCCATGCCAAGCTTGGCCCTACCCTAGACTGAGGCAGAGCAACTTTGTCCCTTTACGTAGAATTCTTATGCATCCCTCTGGGGGTAAGAATTGGAATTGGAATTATTTGGAACCTTTAATCTTCATTGTCTCCTCTCTCTCCTTACCACTCCATGGGGCAGCTATGTATTGAGGGAAGAGAAGGTGCTTTTCTGGGCCTCAATTTCCTCATCTGTAAAATGAGAGCAACAGACCCTGTGTGGTTTTAGGAGATAGTAAGTGGTTCCAAAGGACTCTGTGGGCTGCAAATCAAACTGTAAGAGCGGATTGTTATTTTCTCATGTGTATTAGCCTGGCCTCCCTGGTTGGCGGTAAGTCCTTTCTCAGCATCTTGGCATCCCTCATTCATCCTGAGTACACAGAAGGTTTGCAAGACATGTTTTCAAAAATGATCCCTACAGGAAGAGAAAAATTGTGAATTCATAAGAAATGGGGGGAGATTTTTTTTTTTTTTTTTTTTTTTTTAGCGCAGTGTTAGGAGTCAAGAATGGTGGCAGGAAACTGGGCAGGGCCATGCGTGAGTACAGGGACAGCTTTCAGGGGTGGTGGGGGTGGTAGGTTTGTGCATGGGCTTGAGCCCCAGTCAGTCTCTCAGTGGCTTCCTCCAGGAAACAAAACTGACCAACTCCGGGTTGGTCAGATATATATATTTGAGACAGGGTGTTGCTCTGTCTCAACAGAGCAGGCTGCAGTGCAGTAGCATGATCTCAGCTCACTGCAACCTCCGCCTCCCGGTCTCGAGCTATCTTCCTCACCTCAGCCTCCTTAGTAGCTGGGACTATAGGCATGCACCACTGTGCCCAGCTAATTTTTGTATTTTTTGTAGAGGTGGGGTCTCACTATGCTGCCCAGGCTGCTCTCGAACTCCTGAGTTCAAGCGATCTGTCTGCCTCTACCTCCCAAAGTGCTGGGATTACAGGTGTGATCCACCGTGCCCAGCCAGAAATGGGGACTTTCAAGTTCCTCTCCCTCCCTCCCCATGTAAGGGGAGGGGACAGCCCACCATGCAGGGGAGGATCAGTAGGAGGGAAGGAAGGGTCTGAGAGCCCCTGTAGTTGGAGGTGGCCAGTGTCTTGTTCATCGAAGGCCAGGGCAGAGTGAGGGATGTAGAAGAGTCACTGGCAGTGCCCTGAGGATGCCGCCCACCTTGCTTTGAAGAAATCTGCCCCTCAGTCAGGACTTTTGGAGCCCTGCCAGGAACCCTGTGTGACCCCTGGACTCCTCAGCAGACCCAGGTGTCTGCCTTTGACCTGAGGACAGGCCAGCACACCCGGGGTTGGTCAGTTCTGTTTCCTGGAGGAAGCCGCTGAGAGACTGACTGGGGCTCAAGCCCGTGAACAAACCCACCATCCCCACCACCCCTGAGAGCTGTCCCTGTACTCACGCATGGCCCTGCCCAGTTTCCTGCCACCATTCTTGACTCCTAACAAGGATGCAGCAGAGTAAGAGCTTTAGACCCAGAGTCTCTAAGCTGGACTAATCCTTAGCAGCCATGTCCCCCTGCTTCTTCTCTGCTTCATTTTCCATGGCTCGCATCCCCTTCTGATGGCCTATAGATCTCACTCCTTAATCTTGTTTGCCATCTGTCCTCCCTGTTAGAATAGCAGCTCTGTGAGGGCAAGGCCTTTTGTCTCTCTCGTTCCATGGTCTCTCCCGAGAGATCAGAGTGTAGTAGGTGCTCAGTTAACATGTGCTGAGTAGATGAACACATCCAATGCACCATTTCTCAGTATACAGATGGGGAGACTGAGACCCAGAGGCGAGGAGTGACTCTTGGAGGCAGAGCTGGAGCTTTTCCTAATTAGACTCAAGTTAATTCAAATTTGGGTCTCTGTCCCCCACTTTGAATTACCTTGGTTGCTAGGGGTGCTTAAGAGGCCCTTGGCAAGAACCTTCAGGCCAGCTGCCTCCAGAGTTACCCAAAGGGGCAGCTCCCAGACTGAATGGACAGCTGCCACATGAGGCGATTGGTGAGTTCCAGGAAGGAGTCATCCCCACCAGACCTCCATCCTCAAAGAAAACCTCCCAGGGTTGCTCTCCCAAGGCAGCCAGTTCCTCTGCTAGTGAGTTCTCTCTTGGTGAAAATAGTGCCCTCTTCAGGCAGCCTTTTAAAATTCCCCAGTGCAATTAAAAAAAAAAAAAAAGCACATCCAATCAATCAATCAATCAATCAATTCTCCAGTGCACTGGAGAACTAAGGAAGTCCAAAGCCAGGCTCCAGGCAGCCGTGGGAGAAGGAGTGGCATTCCCATGGACTTGGGCTAGGGATAACCGACCAGTCTGAGAAACGCAGCCAAAGGCCCAGGGAAGCCTTGGGGTTCTGAGGCCTCACTTGGGAATCTGGCAAGAGAGCCTAGAGGCCACATTGCTCAGCATGCCCCCCACAGAGGAGCAGATCTTGTGCAGGGCTCTACATTCCATCCATGGGGAGCTTTGGCTTTTTTCCCCAAGCCCAGCTGTTGACCCCAAACATCTTTTTCCATCGTCATTGTGGTTTGCCAAATTCAGGGTTGGAATGCACCTGAACCTTGGAGCTGGGGGAAGGACTCCAGAAATTAGGCCTTGAAGGATATGTAGGAGTTTCCAAGCTTGTTGGAAAAATTAGGGAGGAAGGAGACAGGCAGGTGAGGGAGCAGTGATAATGCTTTGCCTGAAGAAACGAATCTGTAATGGGGCCTTCCTCTGTGACTGAGGCCATTGTAGGCCCTTCCCTACCCCCCCATCCTTGTCCCCAACCACCTTCTATGGGCTCCCTGCTCCTGAAGAGGGTGAGGCCCTGACCTAAGACAGAGCTTCATGCACTACTGCCCTGGCCTTCTCTTTATTACCACTGTTACTACAAGTTTGCTGACTTTCAGCCACAGTGGATGGAAAAGTACGCCTGTTGCAACATGATGTGAGTCAGTTGTTCATAAATAATGGGATTGCACCGTCAGCTCTGATGCCCTGGTGTCTGGCCCACAGTTGGAGACATGGTGTTGGCTCCTTGGAGAAAAGGATAAGGGTGACTCTAGACATCAGTTTGAAATTACGCAGGATGGCAGTGAGGATCCAGCAGGTGCAAGAGCTACAATCATTTTTGGCATCTAGGAAAAAAGATAGTGCCCCCAAATCAGTGATCCAAGGTTTAATTCTTACCCATGCCCTGTCCTCCGATCCAGGTTTTGCCTTACACAGTCATCCTCTCTTCTGACCTTGACCTCAGCCAGGACCACCCCCAGCATGCTATGGACTTAAGGGGTGAGTTTTGCCCAAGCCTCAGACAGGGTCATTCTGCCTGGACACACCACAGCCCCTTCAGACAGTCTTCCTCTGATTATCTGGGAACCCTGTGACCAAGATGGTCAGGTTCACCTTGGTGGGATTCATTTGGAGCTTGCCAGAGACACAGAGACCAACTATGATAGCTTCTAGACCCCAGAGTCCCAAATTCAGCCACTCCACTAGCTTGCCACTTGTTTTGGAGTTGATCACTGCACTCCTGGGAGCTGAAGGCTAGTGTGGCTGGTAGAGAGCCCTGGATTCTAATTCTGACATTATCTAATGCATAGTGTGACTTTGATCCTGTCACTTCCTCTGCCTCAGTTTCCTCTTCTGTACAGCTTGGATTCATCATGGTATCTCAACCTCAGCACTATTGACTTTTGGTACCGGATAATTCTGTGTTTGTGGTGGGCGGTGGAGAGGGGGGATGTGCTGTGCATTGTGGGAAGTTAGCAGTAGCCCTGGCTTCTACCCAGCAGACACTGCACCATCACATCCCCTTCCCTTCCTGGCAACCAAAACTGTCTCCAGACATTGCCAAATGTCCTCTCGGGGACACTCCATCTCTGGTTGAGACCCCTGGGATCAATGATCTGTGAAGACCCTCCCAACAGTCATCCTCAGGACAGGGGAGACCATGTTCTCTTTCCAGCCCCTGTTTCATGAATGTGGACTGGGTGTGAATGAAGAGTCAACAGGTGGGGTGTGCAAGGACTTATGGGTGGAGGGGCCCCTTGGACCTCATGCTGAGAGCCAAGGCCAGTTCTCTTCGCCTTCCAGACCTTGGGTTACATAAGTCGGGGTGGGTGGGGCGAGGCTCGGAGTGAGGGGGAGAGAGGCCTGTGGTTCGGGCCCGCACTCTAAGGTCAGTGGCCTTCCAGTGCGGGGCAGCGTGGTGAGTAATCATCTATTCATGCCCTAGGACTCAGCATTCCACCCACTTTCCCCTCTCACGCTGCCCTGGGAGGGGACACAGGAAGTGAATCAGCCCACCCACCAAGCAGAGGAGGGATTGAGGGTGGAGTGTGGTGTTGTTAGATGTAAGGGCACGCCTGCGCCGGCCTACCCTGGGTTTTATTTTGTTTATTCCTCCCAAGTTAGCTGTTTATTAACTTCGTCCACAGAAACCCCCTTCTGACCTTGTCGCTTAATGGAAGGGCAGACGATCTTTGGCAGGGGGAGGGGTTTGTTGATGAATATTAGAAGTAAATCACTGTTCTGGGAATAACAGACTGTGAGGTTTGGGATAGTACAACCCAGAGCTATTGGTTTGGGGGATTCATTCCTTCATTGAAGAAACTCTGCTCTGGACTGTGGGCTAGATGTGGGGCAGGAGAAGGGAATGAGATATAGTGCCTGCCTGCAGAACCCCTCAGTCTCAGAGGGCAGACATGGCTGTCAGGCTGTCCCTGCAGGGTACTGGGAATGTACATGGAATGCATGGAGTGGGATGTGAGCAGCACCACCCAGCTGTGTTGCGGGGAATTTGCGGGGGGCAGCTGGGGCAACACATGTGCTTGGGGAGGTGGAGGGAAGGTTCAGGCAGCTTCCCGAGAGGAAGAGGTGGAATTTTTGTTGTGTTATTTTGTTGTTACCTTTTGTTATTGCAGTAAAACATACAAAACATTTAACCCTTTTTTTTTTTTTTACCATTTAACCTTTAACCATTTAAAATTTACCATTTAACCTTTTTTTTTTTTTTTTTTGATACGGAGTCTCGATCTGTTGCCCAGGCTGGAGTGCAATGGCACCATCTTGGCTCACCACAACCTCTGCCTCCTGGGTTCAAGCAATTCTCCTGCCTCAACCTCCTGAGTAGCTGGGATTACAGGTGCACGCCACCACTAATTTTTGTATTTTTAGTAGAGACAAGGTTTCACCATGTTGGCCAGGATGGTCTCGATCTCTTGACCTCGTGATCTGCCCACCTCGGCCTCCCAAAGTGCTGGGATTGCAGGTGTGAGCCACCGCCCCCCGCCCATTTAACCATTTTTTAAGTCTGCAACTCATTGTCATTAAGTACATTCACATTGTTGTGCAACCATCACCACCATCCATCTCCATACCTTTTTATCATCTCCCAGATGAAACTCTGTACCCAGTAAACAATAATTTCCCATTTCCCCTCCCCTGGCCCCTTGCAACCACCATTATCCTTTCCGTCTTTTTATGAAGTTGAGTACTCTAGATACCTCCTGTAAGTGGAATCATGCTGCACTTGTCTTTTTGTGACTGGCTAATTTCACTTAGCGTAGTGTCTTCACTTAGCATAATTTCACTTAGCATAGTGTCTTCAAGTTTCATCCATGTTTTGGCATGTGACAGAATTTCCTTCCTTTTTAAGGCTGCATAATATTCCATTACGTATACATCACATTTTTTTTTTTTTTGAGAGATAGTCTCGCTCTGTCACCCAGGCTGGAGTGCAGTGGCACGATCTCGGCTTGTTGCACCCTCCACCTCCCGTTATATACCACATTTTGTTTATCATTTGCTACTGACACTTCAGTTGCTTCACCTTTTGTCTGCTGTGAATAATGTTGCTATGAACATGGAAATGCAAATATCTGTTTGTGTCCCTGCTCTCACTTCCTTTGGATGCATGCCCAGAAGTGGAGTTTCTGGGTCATATGGTGCTTCTATGTTTAAGTTTCGGAGGAACCATCATAGTATTAAGGAAGAGGTGTTTGAATTAGGTTTTAAGGATGAGCGTGGGATCTCTGGACACCTCAGAGGGAAGGGGAGGGGAGAGGAGGGAAGGAAAAAGCCCAGGCTGCAGGAAGAAAGTGGCGCTGAGGTGTTCGTGCCTGGGGCTGGAGATGAGGCCCTGAGGGTAGGAGGGGCTGGGGAAGAGTATGGAAGGTCTTGCACCTTTCATCCACCACCAGGCTGGGGAACTTAGGCTCTGCCCTGTGGACAGTGAGAAGTGTCGAAGGAGTTTTCATCAGGAAGTGAGACAGGCTGATGGTCATCTTAGAAGGACATAGTTGGGAGGGATGTCCCAGGTGGACTGAGAGGGAAAGAGGCTTCAGGCAAGAAGACCAAGTGGGAGAAAGCTGGGGGACCCTGTGGCTGTCGGTGGGGTGGTAGAGGGAGCAAGTCTGAAGGGTGCTGTGCCGCACAAGGGTGCCCAGGATTCTGGTTTGTTGGCTGGGTTGATGGTGGTGCAGGCACCTGGGTAAGTTCACTGGAGGAGCAGCTGACTTGACAAGATGAGGAGTGGATAAACTTGGGCCTGGTGGCTTTAAGGGGCCCACAGAACCACCTGGAGATGAACTTAGAGACGAGGCATTGACAAGTGTGAAAAGGCATTGCAGAGCTAGTTGCTGAGTACAAGGTGAGAAGCCAGTCAAGGGCCAGGGCAAGGACTGCCATCAGATGACCTGGAGGGCCCTGCGGAGTTGAAAGCCAGGACACAGGGTGGCCTCTGCTCAGTGTGGCTCAATCCCTGCCCTGGGCATGTCATATCAATCCACACATTCTCACTGCCAAGCTCGAGGCTGCGTGCTTGGTTTGGGCACTGTGGGTAGAGACCCAGAGATCAACATGACCTAGTGACTTTAATTCATTTATTCATCCCATAAAGCTCAGAGAATGGAATCTGGCCAATACCTTTGCACAGCTAAAGATTGAATGTCTGCAGGAGAAATGGAGTGTGTTATGGAAATGTATCATGGGGACATGACAGGCTAGAGCAGGATTTCTCACCTTGGCCCTGCTGACATATTGGGCCAGATAATTCTTTGTCATGTGGGACTGTCCCGTGCACTGCAGGATGTTTAGCAGCATCCCTGGCTTCTATGCAACAGATGCCAGTAGCCACACACACCCCCTCCCTGCTTGTGACAACCAAAAATATCTCCAAACATTGCCAAATGTCCACTGGGGAGCAAAACCATCCCCAATGAGATCCATTGGTCTAAGGGTCAAAAAGGTTTCTTTGAGGTAGTTATGTTAATCTGAATTCCAGAAGATAGATAAGAATTAGTTAGGGTACAGCAGGGGTGGAGAGTGGAGGAGAGTATTCAAGGCACAGGTTCCAGCAAGTGCAAAGGCCCTGAGGTGAGAGACAGCATGGAGGCAGCAGTGAGGAACCTGGTGTAGCTTCCTCACTGAATGAATGGGGAAGGCTTTGATTAGGCAAGCAGTGGTGAAGGTGGGAGAGAAGGGTCAGATTCTAGGGATCTTCCAGAGGGAACACTCTAGGTTCTGATGACCAAAAGGGTTTGGACATGAGAGTGCTAAGGAAATCCCCCAGGTGCAGAGAATGAAACCAACTAGAAGCTGGTGAATTACATTTGGAGCATGCTGGGTTGGAGATACCTGGGAGACAGCAGGTGGGGTCCTGAGCTCAGAAGAGAGGTCTGGTTGGAGCTACACAGTTGGAAGCTACATGCATACAGGTGATGAGAGAAGCCATGGGGTGGATGGGACAGCCCCGGGAGAGCCTGCAGACTGAGAAGTGGAGCATGGAGAGGAGGGCCTGGCAGGAAGCAGCAGGAGCTCCAACATTTAGAGATGGAGAACGAGTTCCAAGAGAGATAGTGGAGGACCGTATGGAGAATGGTGCTGTGGAGGCCCATGGAAGAGTGCTCCAGGCGCAGGGCATGGGCCACTGTGAAGCCTGTGGAGCACGAGTAAGTGGATGAGGACTGAGAAGTGCCTGGGGATTTTGAAGTGCTATGAGGAGGAACCAGACTGAGATGGTTGAGGAATGGGCAGCAGGTGGGAAGAGAGGCAGCTGGCAGACAGTTTTTCCAAAAATGTGTCAGTAGACGTGAGGAGAGAGTGAAGAAGCCAGAAAGGGAAGTGGGTTTAGGATCTCACTGGGAAGAGTTTTCATCCTCCTATCTCCCCCGATCTCCCTGTCTCCTCCCTCCTCAGAGGCAACGTTACCAGTTCCACGCATGTGTTAGAAAAGACGTATACAGATTATTTCCCCCGGATGGTGGCACATGCATGCACTCTGCCCCTGAGCCTTAATTTTTCCACCTAGCTACCTACTGTGAGGTTTCTCCATATCAGTACATAGAAAGCTGCTTCTTGGCCAGGTGCGGTGGTTCATGCCTGTAATCCCAGCATTTTGGGAGGCCAAGGCGGCTGATCACCTGAGGTCAGGAGTTTGAGACCAGCCTGGACAACAAGGTGAAATGTCATCTCTACAAAAATACAAAAATTAGCCGGGCATGATGGTAGGTGCCTGTAATCCCAGCTACTTGGGAGGCTGAGGTGGGAGAATCACTTGAACCCGGGAGGTGGAGGTCACAGTGAGCTGAGATCGCTCCACTGCACTCCAGCCTGGGTGACAGAGTGAGACTCCATATTAAAAAAAAAAACAAAAAAACAAAACAACAACAACAACAACAACAACAACAACAACGAAAGAAAGCTGCTTCTTTCTTGCTTATGGATGTCACATAACTTATTTAACTAATCTGTTTTTTGGACATGGAGGCAGTTTTGAGCCTTTTGCCACCACAAATGATTTCCCACAGAATCCCCTTATACTTCAGTCATTTTGCAAATGTAGGTGGCTATAGGTAGGATAAAGTCCTAGAAGTGGAATTGGTGGTTCAAGGGTATGTGCGTTTATATTTGGAAAGATATCGGCAATGTGCTGTCCATAGAGTCTGTAAGAATGTACCCACCTACCAGCAGTGGATGAGGATACTCATTTACCACACCCTCCAACAGAGAGTGTTACCAAACACACCAATATTTGCCAATCTGGAAGACAAAAAATGACTTATTGATATAGTTTAACCTGCATTTTTGAATAAAGTTAAATATATTATTACAGATATAAAAGTCATTTGAATTTCCTCTTCTGTGAACTGTCTATTCATATGTTTTATCAATTTTATTTGAAGTTGTTCTTATCAGAACTTTTTCTTATTAGAGGAATCAGAGGGAATCTTGATGTACTGGAGAAACTAGTCTTTTGTCTGGAATATACATTATACGTTTTTCCCTTCCTCATTTGGTCAACAATTTATTATTATTATTATTATTGCTGTTACTGCTGTTTTTTAAGAATTATGAGTGTTGGCCAGGCGCGGTGGCTCACGCCTGTAATCCCAGCACTTTAGGAGGCCAAGGCGGGTGGATCACGAGGTCAGGAGATCAAGACCATCCTGGCTAACACGGTGAAACCCCGTCTCTACTAAAAATACAAAAAATTAGCCGGGTGTGGTGGCAGGCGCCTGTAGTCCCAGCTACTCGGGAGGCTGAGGCAGGAGAATGGTGTGATCCCGGGAGGCAGAGCTTGCAGTGAGCCGAGATCGCGCCACTGCACTCCAGCCTGGGCAACAGAGCAAGACTCCGTCTCAAAAAAAAAAAAAAAAAAAGAATAATGAGTGTTGATGGAAGAGATTCACTAGAGAAGGGATCTCTGATATGGAGGTCCCTGAGGAAGCATTTAGGTGAGTTCCAGAATGGACCAGGGCTTGTCCTTAGGCAGGAAGGGAGATACCTCGCTGTCATGACAAGTAGAAGGGAGGGAAGAGGGAGCTGTGTGCCAGGAATTGGATGGCTACACGTTGAAAGAGTGAAGGAAATCGTGAGTTCATCTAGGGAAGGGGCTGTGTTCACGAGATAGCAGAAGTTAGAGGGATGAGAGAGTTCACCGATGTAGCAAGAGAATGATTGGACTGATGAAGCCTGGAACCTGAGTTAGATGAGGGAAGTGAATGGATGGTGTTCTGACGTTTGCCTAGATTTTGTGTTTGTTTGTGTGGCATTTGTTAGTCACAGGGCAAACAATCAGCCCAAGTTGTTTCCATCTCCCCTGCAACTTAAAATCCATGCTCTGAATCACTTCCTTATGTAACTCTGATGCACCCTGCCAATCTTTCCCTGCCCTTAGTCGCCCAGGCTGAGGTACCAAATGAGTTGGGACAGCCTCTATGCCCCAGTGCCCACAGGGGTTATTTAAAATAGCCATTCCTAACCTGCTCAACCTGCCCTGCTGTGCTTTTCCTGTTGAAACACAATAAAGGATCTGACCGAGGCCTCACGCTCACTGACCAAAGCCTGGTGATTCCCCTGCAGCCACACACTGGGTTTGGTGTGGCCCCTCCTCTTGGGAAATGTGGGTGATACATTCTTCTTTCAGCAACATTGCCTCTGTTATCACTCAGTTGCCTCCATCAATTAAAATCCTGCAGGTACAATTGAGACCACAAAGGACCCTCAAACAGGAATAGAATGTAAGGGTCAGTAAACTGCAGGCCCGGTGAGGCTCCAGAGCCTTCAGAGCGTGAGTGGTTAAATAAGCAAGCTCTCCGGGAAGAATTCCTGGAGGAGGTGGGCTGCGGAGATGGATTCTGAAGAATGGAGATGAGGAGATGCGTTGTAGTGGGAAAGGCAAGAGCAAACTGGGGGGTGCAGGGGAGTGTGTGGGTGTGTTTGGGTGTCCGGGAGGACAGCAATCAGAACTGAAAGAGGCTGGAGGAAAATCTGCAATGAGGAGGTTAATCTGATGTTGTATAGAGGAGGCAGGGGCGAGAGGGTCCAAGAGGTAGGGTGGAGCCTGCAGATGCTTTTTGAAAACAGGATTTTTCTTTCCAAGAATGATTTGATTTTGTGGTAACTCCTTCTGGGGGCTCAGAGTGGGGCTTGAAGGTGCCTATGATGAAGGACCTAGATGTGCGTTCCAACCTTGCATTAGGTCCAACTTGACTCTTGCTATACAGTAAACCCCCTACCCTGCTACCTTTTGGTTACCACATTAACAAAACCCCATTCCTGGCTGAGCTCAATCATCTGACTTTGCCCTTCAACCCTGGCAAAAGTCATCCTCTTCTCTCTCTTCTGCTTGTTACAGCAGTGGGGGAACTTCCCTCCTATCTGAAGTGAGCCTCAGCCCTCTTGGTGCCTTCTTCCTCCCCATGAAATCCCCCTTTTTCCGGCCAGTCCCCCCCTCCCCCAGGATCAGCTGCCCATACCTGGCGACTGCTTCTGACTTTCCAGGGGCATTTGACTTAAGAAAAAAAAAAAAAAGAAACTGGAAGACCGAAAAGTCTTTAAAGCATGAAGACTTGAGCAATACTGGTTGGACGGTGGGTGGTGGCATTGCTGTACTGAAGCCTGAGGCCCTGTTCCACGCTGCCTCAAATCACAGAGACTCTTTTTTGGGGGTGGGGATTTGCCTGTTCTAATAATGCTGGCCTAGGTCACAGTCCTATGTGCTATAAATCAGTAAATCCATGGGAAGTTCACGAACGCATGCACCTATTGGGCGATTCCTCATGCTACCTTGGGATTTCTCTTGTATTGTTGCTTACACAGTTATTTACCTTTTTGAGAGTGGAATTTGTGGGGAAGTCATCTCATATTCAGCAAGTGCTTGCCTAGTTCTCACAAACCCTGAACTGGGCCAGGTGGCATGGATCTTAAACCTTTGTTGTATGTGTTTTACCTCCCCAGTAAAGACCCTGTCACGACTCCCTGATATGCCCTATAGTCCCCATTGCCAATGCAGAGAATAAGGGAACCCAGCCAGGCACAGTGTCTCATGCCCGTAAAATCCAAACACTTTCAGAGGCCAAGGAGGGAGGATCCCCTGAGCTGAAGCGTTTGAGACCAGCCTGGGCAACATAGTGAGACCCCCGTTTTTACAAAATTTTAAAAATTAGCTGGGCATGGTGGTGTGTGCCTGTAGTTCCAGCTACTCAAGGGGGCTGAGGTGGAAGGATCACTTGGGCCTAGGGAGCTGAAGCTGCAGTGAGCTGTGATTGCACCACTGCACTCCAGCCTGGGCAACAGAGTGAGACTCTGTCTCAAAAACAGCGGCAACAACAACGAAATAAATAAATAAATAAAGGGAACCTAGATGGGCTGTGGTTGGCAGAGAAGATTTCTTGAAAAAAGGAAGAGCTCGAGCAGACAGTGTGTCTAGAAAAGGTAGGAAAGGGGAAGGAAGAGAAAAGGAAGTCCACCAGGGAGGCCCCATTTCCGGCACTCTACAGAGCCAGGTGTTCCCGAGAGGAGGTTGAGTGTCAGCCCTTCAGGGTGGCCAGTGGATGGCGACTGGTCACCCTGGGGTGGGGGGGTGACAGGTGAGCCGGTGAGCCGCCTAAGAAGGAAAGGGACAGGAGGCAATGGAGTTCCTGCCAACAGTGAGGGTGGGGGTCTGTGAATGTTGCCCCCTCTCTGCCAGCTGGGGAGTCCTGGGGGGGCTGCAAGCTGGATGGGCAGGGTGGGGAGTGGGTGGACTCAGGGAACTTGCCTTTCTGTGTGGGACTGAAGTTCCTTCACAGCCGCCTCCCCAAGCGCCCAGGGAACAACTGTTCTCCCAGATCAGGGCTCACTAATGCCTCCTGCCTGGAATCCTGGCTTGCTGAAAGGGAGTGATAGGGAGCAGGGAGTTCTGAGAGGGGGGCTTCCGTTTCTGAAATAGAGGATGCCAATAGTTCATTTCTTCGATGTTTTTGGTACACGTCCTCTCTAGAACCTGACTAATCATTTTTTACAAATTGTAAGTGGAAAAAAAAAAAGGAAATTGTGTGCAGGAGGATGAAAACTTTGGCTTAAGCGTGGGCTTAACCAAGCAGGAAGGGAAAGTGACTGGCCCAGCTGCCCTTCTCCCTCCTGTCCCTCCTAGTCTGGTTTGGTTTAATCTTACCTTTGTCCTAGACGCAGTTCCAGATGCCCAGTTGCTGGAACATTACTTCTGGGTGTAGCTTAACAAGACCATGGCCTCTGGACTGGTGATCAGCTCCCTGTGTGGTCCTAAGCAGCCACCCAACATCTCTGGGCCTTGGATTCCTACTTGGCCTTTCTTCTGGATGCATCATTTTTGCCTTTAGGTATCTGGACCATTCCCTCCCATGGATGATAAAGTCTTTGCTTCACACCCTCAGGATTACCTTAAGGGCCTGAAAAGAACAGAGGAGGAGTCTGAGGAGGTGAATTCCAGCCGTGCTCTTGCAGGCTGGCTGGGCAGTGTGCTGGGGAGGAGAGGGAGCCTCTGGCTGGGCCTCCTCCACCGGGCCTGGTGTGCTGGGAACACCCCGCATTGTCCCAAGGCCTCAGATTTGACTTTCAAAGGGAAAACAGCTCTCCTGATAAGGTGGGTCTTGTTCTATGATATATGGCTTTGTTCCAGTGTCCTGCAGGTATGAGAAGAACAGAGGCTGCACCGGGTCTCTAGGGGGTTAGACGACTCCTGCTTTGGGGGAGCTGAAGGGTTTCATGTGCCTGGGCTGTGTCTGATTGTGCCTTCAGTATCGCTGTCTGGGCGCCTGCTGGTGCCGGGCACTCTATTAAATGTGATCTTAGGGACCACTCTGGAGGAGCAGTGCAGGAGTGGTCATCTCTATTTTCTCAGCCTGGGATGAGGAAACTGAAGGGTGTGCAGCTTGTGCAGAATCCCTTGGGCTTCCCAGGGGACAGCTCAAGTCAGACTTGAACCACGTCTTAGGAATCCTTGCCCAGAGCTCCTTTCCCCACAGACTGTTTACGATGGGCCTTCACACGACTGCAACTGCGTTCTCTGCCCTTCCACTCCCCCCTTCTGCTCTCATGTGTCCCCTGCAGCATCAATGGTTGCCAGTTATTGAGGAAATGAATTCACTTTGTTCAGGGAGGAAGATCGGGGTCTTTGTCTGAATAATAAAAGAAAAGAAAAGTTTGCTCTAATAATTCCAGTGAATCCCCACAGCACCTCCCCTCTCCCCAAAGCATCAGCATGTCTTCGTGTTTTCCAGCATCCTTGAAGACCCAAGGGAATGGGTCTCGAATGGGGAAATCTCCAGTCTCAAGTCACAGGGGCTGGCCCCTGACTCACACTGCAGAGGTGACCACTTTTCCACCTTCTTACCCAGCCTTACCTTCTTACCACAGCCAGCCCTGTGTGACATTCCTGTGCCAAGAAATGCAAGGACCTGTCTCCAAGTGTGTTTCACCTTGACTGGCACTTTCCACCTCACATACCCAGGGACACGTGTTTGGGAGAGGTGTCTAAACTACGGAAGTTATTTCCTTTCTTCTCACTTTTCATATAGAGGCCCTGCTTTTTCTCCCTGGGCAAAGTGAATCATTTCCCATGACAAGCAATGGCAGTTGGAGCTCTGGGGGCAGGGACTACCTGGGTTTAGGGACAACTGTAGTAAGAATCTTCCCCTCCAGCCCCTCCACTGTCATGCACTTGCCAGTCCCATGCCGCTTCCTTCCCCTTGGGCTCGGGGCAGTCCTTGGGTCAGGAGCTCAAGGCCAGCCTGGAGCCTCAGAGGTGGTCCTGGGCAGTGAAGCCTCGGGGAAGGCGGAGGGCTTACTATTTATGCCTTCTGAGCTTGGGCTGCACGTTCTTGGGGGCTGATTTAGATGAACTGTTATTCTCATTATTCATAGGGTTTTTTATTTTTTTATTTTTTTCAAACAGAGTCTCCCTCTGTTGCCAGGTTGTAGTGCAATGGTGTGACCTTGGCTCACTGCAACCTCTGCCTCCTGGGTTCAAGTGATTCTCAAGCCTCAGTCTCCAGAATAGCTGGAATTATAGGCGTGCTCCATCACACCCGGCTAGTTTTTGTATTTTCAGTAGAGCCGAGGTTTTGCCATGCTGGCCAGGCTGATCTGGAGCTCCTGACCACAGGTGATCCACCTGCCTTGGCCTCCCAAGGTTCTGGGATTACAGGCATGAGCCACCGTGCCCGGCCATAAGGTTTTAAATAATGCATTTTGCCTCAGCCCTTTAAAAAAAAAAGCCCGTGCTTAATAATGCTACAATAATGACGTTGTGTCACATTTCAGCCACGGGCCTCTTAATCCACCACTGCATTCAAATATTGTGAAATGTGTTACTTATGATATTGGGTTAGCGGGAAAAATAATGTCCTAGCAAGGAAGGAGAATACATTTTCCGTTTTATCTTGTAGCCTGGGACAGGCCAGAGAAGGCATGTCCCTGGTCATAAGTTAGAATGACAGTTGCTCTTTTTGAGTCCCGGCTATGCATCAAGGGCTTACACATGGGGCTTACACTTACTAATGCTTGAAACACCCCAAAGAGGTAGTTGCTCTGGGGATTATAAAAGTGTCCACCTGAAGAGATGCTGTGAAAATTAAGTGGGGTGTAAAATGCCCATAAGGGGTTTATTTATTTATTTATTTTGAGATGGAGTCTTGCTCTGTCACCCAGGCTGCGTGCAGTAGTGGGATTTTGGCTCACGGCAACACCTGCCTCCTGGGTTTAAGCAATTCTCCTGCCTCAGTCTCCCAAGTAGCTGGGATTACAGGCACACACCACTAGGCCTGGGTAATTTTTGTATTTTTAGTAGAGATGGGGTTTCACCATGTTGGCCAGGCTGGTCTGGAGCTCTTGACCTCAGGTGATCTGCCCGCCTCAGCCCCCAAAGTGCTGGGATTACAGGCGTGAGCCACTGCACCCAGCCCACAAGGGGTTTAGAATAGATTGAGTGCTCAATAGTGGTGTTTCAAATCAAACATCATCATCTCCATTTCACAAGGGAGGAAAGTGAGGCCCAGAGGGGCTTCGGGACTCAAAGCCTGGGTGAGCTGACTCTGGAGCCCAAATGCCATACACACCAGGGGGAGTGGTTGGACATTATGCAGGCGGGGGCATCCACCCAGGCTCCCCCACCCCATCTAAGCTCCCCACTGGCTGTGGGGCCACTTACAAGACATGCCCTTTCCCATCTGGGCCCTGCATCCTTCTCTGACCCCTAGTACCCTCCAGTCTCTGCTGAGGTCTGGGCCCATGCCGGTCCACCCCCCTACCCAGGTCCATGCAGCCTTCTTCCCTCTGCCAGTTCACATCTCCCTGGCTGCTTGGCTGCCCTGACCATTTTCCCCTCACCTGTGAGGTGTGCTGTTTGGGTAATGATTACGTGAAATGGCTCACCTACAGCTTTATAGATTTACAATCCCCCTAGTCCCAGTGGGTGAAGCTCAGAGTTAATGATTGCTAGAAAAGCTTCCCACAAATGCAAATCATCTAGGGAGGTGCAGCAGCTCCCTGGATGCTCCCTCACTGGCCTGGCATTGAAATGCACCCGGGGTGCTATGTCTTGGCTTTCTCCGCGTGCCCACCCTCCTTTCCCCTTCTCCCCCATGCTGTGCTCCCACCTCTTGCCTCTCTGAGCTCAGCACCAGCAGGCCTCCCTACTTGCCGTCTGCCAGTCTGCCTCCCTGCCTTGTGCCTCTGCTGTCTCTGGGGACATCGTTCCGTTCTCTGCCAAAGCAAGTCCTCAGCCTCTTTGGTATCCACCTAAAGCACTGCCTCCACCAGGAGCCTGCCCTGACTGCACCACCATCCTTGCTCAGGGTTTCTTCTCTGAACTTCGCCGAGCCACCAGGCAGATCTTTTCTGAGTGCTATCCCATACATCGGGCAATGTTTTGTTGCGAGGACTCAGCAGTGGGCAAGGCAGAAGCCCTGCCATCCAGAGGGGCATTGATGTGCTCTGGGAGCACCCAGCCAGCCTGAGCTGCAGCAGGGGCTCAGAGGAGAAGAGGGGTGCACTGGAGGCTGATGAAGTGGGGCTCGGGCTGGGACAGACGGTGTGGTGGAATTGCCTAGGCAGGCAAGAAATGCATCTCGAAGCAGAGGGGGCAGCTTGTTCGAAGTACAAGGCAGGATTTGGTGTCAGACATTATGCAGCCATGTCATGTTTGAGACACCTGTTTAACACCCAGGTGGAGGCAGGTGATCCCTCAGAGATGTCTGTCTCCCTCTCTCCTGTTACCTGCTCGTGGTCCACTGGGTATGTCTGTCTCCTCAGAAAGATGGGGTTCTCTTTGAGGGCAGCCGACATTTCTGACACTCTGCCTAGCTCAGACCCCGGCACTGAGCACGCACTCACTGCAGAGATGTGGGATTGAATTTAAACTCACCTCCGTCATCCATTCTGCCTCCTTCTTGGGGCACCTGCTTTTCACCTTGTCCCGCTAGTACAGTAGTCCCCCTTATCTGCAAGGGAGATAGTTCAAGACCCCAGTGGATGCCTGAAACCACAGATAGTACTAAACCTGGTATATACTATGTTTTTTCCTATATATACATACCTATGGTAAAGAGTAAGTTATAAATTAGTAAGGATTAACAACCATAATAATAAAACAGAACAATTATTATAATATATTATAATAAAAGTTATACGATGCCAGGTGCAGTGGCTCACGCCTGTAATCCCAGCACTTTGGGAGGCTGAGGCAGGTGGATCACCACCTAAGGTCGGGAGTTTGAGACCAGCCTGGCCAACATGGGGACACCCTGTCTCTAATAAAAATACAAAAGTTAGCTAGGCGTGGTAGGGGGCGCCTTTAATCCCAGGTACCTGGGAGGCTGAGGCATGAGAAAAGCTTGAACCCAGGAGGCAGAGGTTGCAGTGAGCCAAGATTGTGCCACTGCACTCCAGCCTGGGCGACAGAGTGAGACTCCATTTCAAAAAATATATATATAAATATATACATATATATATTTATATATATATATATGAATGTGGTCTCTCCCTCTCTCACTCTCTCAAAATATCCTGTTGCACTATATATACCTATTTTTGGATCACCGTTGACTGCAGGTAACTGAAACCCCAAAAACTGAAGCCATGGATAAGGGGGACTGCTCTATGGGTCCCCAGCTCCTTGTACTTCTGCTTGCTTTTGGTTGTGAGTGTCTTGTCTCCCAAACGGATTCTAGGCCATGTGACCCGAACGAGCACAGCTCAGAGCAGTTGTTCCCTCCTTGGGCTGAGCATGGGACTCACCACTGGAGCTTGATAACAGGGTGATCCCCAGGCAGCACCCCAAGGGACCCTGATTCAGAAGGTTCGAGATAGGCCCACCTTGGCGGCTCTGGGTTCTGACAAGCCAGGTTTATTTGGAAACACAGCTGGGCTTGGGACTTGCTGCCAGAGAGGTTTCCAGGCTCCTGTCTCTACCCTAGCTTTAACCAGTCCTCACCTCTTCCCAGGGTTAGAAACTTAGACTCGATTGGGACATTTTTGGAGCAGGGAGCTCAGTGCCCATGGAGCAGCATGCGGGTGCTTGCCTCTGTGGGTTGAGCTGAATGAAGCCTGTCTCCTGGAAGCTCTTGTCTGGGGGTCTTGGTTCTGCTCTCAGGGGTTGCATGGCCTCTTCCAGGTTCCCAGCCTGCTGCCCCTGGACATGTGAAGGCACTCACCCTCGCCCCAAGTCTTCTCTGGGTCTCCTTCCTTTCCTTCCTCTGCGGTCTGGTCTGGCTTCCACAGGCTGGCAGCTTTATCTCAGACTTCAAGTTTCTGATCAGATTAGAAGCTTGAGAGCAGGGTGGAGATAGGATCTCGCCTTCCCCCGCAGCCAGAGGCTTCCCTGTTGGGGTGAGGGGAACCCAACAGTCAGGGCCTGGAGTCACCTTCCATCAGCCTGGCAGGGGCTTTGCCCTTTCCCAGCCTTGGGGGAGGACCCCGCCTGCTGCACCCACCCTGGAGGCCAACTAGCTGGGTAGCATATAGCCAGAAAGAGCCCAGGCTGGCGTTTGGCACCCTGGTGCTAGATCTACAGGGCTCAGCAGCAGACTGGCTCCAGGTGGGCTCTGCTCCTCTTACCTGGGACCAGCTTTACAGTCACTGACGTGGGTCCCCTTCCCCTCCCCTGACCCTTGGTGAGCTGGATTTAAATGAGCTGGGGTTCGGCCTGGGCATTAGTATTTTTTAACTTTCTGGGTGGTTCTGATGTCCATTCAGAGAGGTGCCTAGCATCCCCTTCTAGCTCTGACAATGCATGGAAATAGTTATTGCATGCTGGGGTAAGATCACCAGGGCCGATAATATGCATATCGTATAATGCTGAAATCAGTATTTGTATTTTACAAAAAGGTATTTAAAAAATGTAAAACAGGAAACCCAAATCTTTAATAATTTTAAATATAAAAATGCTTTAGAATACCAATAAACATTGACTTAGAAAAATACACATTCTCATTCTGGTCTATGTTAGCAGATAAAATAAACAAAAATGAAATATTCAAAACATTAAAACCTATCCACCTCAAAAACTCAAAATTCAGTCATGGAAAGTTCAAGAAGGGATACTATTTGATCCCTTTTAAAGCAGAAATTTAAAATCAAAGGATGTTGGCAATATCATTATGTCACAAGTATGCTTTTTTTCCCTGTAAAATTTTCTAGAAAAAGCTTTTCCTGACTCTACCCTAGTTGGGGAATAGTGAGAAGATATATTTGTGTGATATCTTCGAATATTTTCCGCCGACAAGGCCTTTTGGCTTTTTTTCAGAGACTGCCGTCTTTTATTTATAAGGAGCCACAATTTTTGTTTCTAAAGCATTTCCGATTTGCCTTTGAGTTCTTTGGTTTTATCTTGTTCAGATGGAGATTCTGAGGCACACTTCCTGTATCAGTTTCAAAACTGTCATGTTAATATCCCACATGTTAGGAAAGTCTGTGAATAGAGTGGTAATTATTCTTGCAACAGAGTTTTGCTTTGTCTATAGGCATGCAACATCTGAGTAGGACTCAAAAGACATATTTCATATTTCAGGGTTTTTTCTGACACTGTTATTCTCCCCTTTTCAAAGCATATACAAAGATTGAGAGATTAGTAGATTAACTTCCATGCTGGCTCCAGCAATTATCAACTCATGGCCGTTTTTCATCTATACTCTTACCCAGTCCCTTGGATCCCCACCAGATTCTGTTACAGCCGGTCTGAGACGTCATATCATTTTATCTGCAATTACTTCAGTATACATCTCCAAAGGAAAATGGCCCAATAAAACACATAACTACAGTACTATTACTGTACCTTAAGAATTGATAATTCCTCATTATCATAAAAGAGCAAATGTTGACATTTTCCCAGTTGTCTCCTACATTTTGTTTTATAATTAGTTTGTTTGAGATTTCCTATGTTTAAACTTTTGAAATAAGTATCTTTGGACCAAACAGATACACAATTTTGGCACTGAAGTGCAGTTTTCGTGAACACAGTGTGGCAACCACCAGGTAGAAGATGCCAGACAACCAGGCCAGACCCTGCCTCTAGGGCTCAGAGTGCAGTGGACAGCAGAAGTCATTCAGTGGCTCAGCAAACATTCATTCATTGAACAGGAACACTGGACAGTGTTCCTGGGCTGGGCACCATGGGCACAGCAATGACCAAGACAAGCTGGGTCTGTCTTGACCTGATGGAAACCAGGACACTGGAATCTAACTGAAGTTTGCAAATGAAATGATAGATACCCTTGTACTGGAACCCAGAAGTGAGTGGAAGCTAATTTTACCCTAGAAAGCATTATAGAGCAGGTGACATTTGCGTTTAGCCATAACAAAAGGAAGAATTTTGTCAAGAAGACTGGTGGCTTATGCCTGTAATCCCAGCACTTTTGGAGGCCAAGGTGGGAGGGTCACTTGAGACCAGCCTGGGCAACATAGTGAGACCCCATTTCTAAAAAAAAAAAAAAGAAATTAAAAACTAGCCAGGGCCGGGTGCATGGCTCATGTCTGTAATCCGAGCACTTTGGGAGGCTGAGACAGGCAGATCACCTGAGGTCAGGAGTTCGAGACCAGCCTGGCCATCCATGGCTAACACGGTGAAACCCCGTCTCTACTAAAAATACAAAAATCAGCTGGGCGTGGTAGCGGGCACCTGTAATCCCAGCTACTTAGGAGGATAAGACAGGAGGCAGAGGTTGCAGTGAGCCGAGATCGCACCACTGCACTCCAGCCTGGATGACAGACGGAGACCCCGTCTCAAAAAAACCAAAAATAAAAAACAAGAAAAAAACCTAGCTAGGTACTGTGGCGTGTGCATGTGGTCCAAGCTACTCAGGAGGGAGGCTGTGGTAAGAGGATCATTTCAGCCTAGGAGGTCGAGGCTGCAGTGAGCTGTGTTTGTACCACTGCACTCCAGGCTGGGTGACAGAGTGAGACCCTGTCTCAAAAAAAAAAAAAAAAAAAGAAGAAGAAGAAGGAGAAGAGGAAGAAGAAGAAGAAGAAGAAGAAGGAGAAGAGGAAGAAGAAGAAGAAGAAGAAGAAGAAGAAGAAGAAGAAGAAGAAGAAAAGGAATTATTTCATCAAGAAGAGAAGATGGAGGAAGAGATGTCTCATCCAGTGCAAATAACAAGCACAAAGAGTGTATGGGGGTGGGAAGTTCCTGTGCACTAAGGACCGAGATGACAGGTGGGCAGGCATATGGCAAGGCTGGTGGGAGGTGGGGCTGGGGGACTGCGGAGGGCTTGAGGATATGCTAAGGAGTGGGGTTTTCCAGGACCTACTGCTGGGGACTGCGCTATTTTCTTGTTTGAACATAAAGTGTGGACCATGGGGCAGGAGAAGAGAACCTTGCAGGAACAATGAGGAGGATTTGGATTTCCAAGCCCTTCCTGGAGCCCTCTGTCCACTAGGCCAAGAGTCTGCCTGGATCTCCATGAGTCTCCAGGGATAACACAGAGGCTGGCGCACAGTGAGTGCTTGATATAGGTCTACTAGCAGATGGCCTCTGCCATGCTCCCAGTGAGAGTGCTCCCACCAGCCTCCACCTTCACCTATGGTGGTGAGAGAGGGATCCCCCTCTTTATGCCTTCGGCTCAGGGAAATGGGGTGGCTTTTCCAAATGCATGAGCTGTTAGGCTTTAGGACTTGGTCCCCAGCTCCCCTGAACGGCCAGTGGTGCTGCTGGGCCAGAGGCAGGATGGGGGCACATAGAGTAAGGCTCACCTGTGACCTTCTCAGGTGAATGTACAAGCAAATGCCAGCATTTGCAACCCATGGGCTGGCTGACACAATTAATCCTTTTAAGACCCGCCAAGAGTTAGAGGACTCATTCATTTATTTTCTTCTAATAGCGTTGCGTTAAATGAAAGAAAGAAAAAGAAAAAAGAATATACATGCTCATTGTGGGCAAACCCTGTTGTTACAGAAAAGGAGAAAGAGTAAAGCAAATCCCTAGATTTGCTGATCTACCACTACCATCTAGAGAGAGCCACAATGAACAGCCTTCTAAATCTTCTTCTGTTCATAAATACAAAGCAGTTAAATGTAGCACCATTTTATATAGACAGTATTACGAGATTTAGGCTGTTCTATAACCTGCTTTTTTTCATTTAACAACTTGTCATGACACCGTTACCTGTCGGTTACCACAGATCTGTACCATTTTTAATAGCCCCACGGTACAGTTTTGCATGGATGTGGCGGTAAGTTACCCACCAGTTCTGTTGCCAGAAATGTGGATTGTTTTCCATTTTTCTCTGCAATGTGCTAGGGAATATCATTCAGCTTTTTCAGATGTAATAATCGTCTAGCAGTAAATATTTAGAATAGCTGGGATAGCTAGGGCAAAAAAAAAAAAAAAAGAAAAAAGAAAAAAGGCTCAGTACACTCAGAGTCCTAAGCCAAGCTGGGAGGTCACCATGGCAACCCCCTGCCATCCTCACACAGGGAGTGCCCATTTGCCACGGCTCCAGCCCAGGAGGTGGGTCAGAGCTGGAGGAGAAACAGTCTGTTTTCAAGCAGTTTTATAAACCAAGGGCAGAAGGCACAGGAGAGAGCATTAATGCAGACCTGAGACAGCTTAAAATGCAGTGGTGATAATAGCTCTTTATTGAGTCCTTGTCATCTGGTAGATACCATGGGTTTTCATCCTCACCAGAGCCGTTGAAACTTTTATGATCCTGATTCAAGTGATTAGAAACTCAGAAACTAAGGAATCTGTCCAAGGGCACACAGTAAATGATGGAGCCAGGGTTTGAAATTAGGCTGCATTCACTCTTCAGCATTCTCCTTGCCACCACAATTGGAGTGGCCAGCCTCTGTCTCATCACCATCTCTGAGGCTCAGGTTCTCTTTTCCCAGTCCCACTAGAGCATTCATTCCCACCCCATTCCTATGCAGCACACACCAATTCTTCATCTGGCCTCTGTTTTCTGGGCTCCACTCTGGCAGACAGGTCCTCGAATGGCACGCCCTCTTCCTACCTCCATGGCCCTGTCCTGCTATACCCTCAGCTCTCCCCCATAGCTGTGGCACTCCTATTGACTCTTCAAGACTTATCCCAAGCTTCATTTCTTTTTTTTTTTTTTTCCTGAGGTAGAGTCTTGCTCTGTTGCCCAGGCTGGAGTGCAGTGGGGCAATCTCAGCACATTGCAATCTCTGCCTCCCAGGCTCAAGTGATTCTCCTGCTTCAGCCTCCCAAGTAGCTGGGACTGCAGGTGCCCGCCACCATGCCTGGCTAATGTTTGTATTTTTAGTAGAGACAGGGTTTTGCCATGTTGGCCAGGCTGGTCTCGAACTCCTGACCTCAGGTGATCCACTCAGCTCAGCCTCCCAGTGTGCTGGGCTTACAGGCGTGAGCCACCGCACCTGGCCCCGAGCTTCATTTCTTCAAGAAGTCTCCCCTGACTCCCTAGCATAATGCCGTCCTCTGTGTTCCCCTAGAGGCATAACCACTATTTTTTAAGCACTGTCTATCCCCAGGCAGCTGCGTCGCCCTTATAGGTCAGGCAGCCACAGCACCCTGGAATGTTTGTTTCTCTTGCAGAGGGAACGAGCACCCACCTGGGCCTGCAGCCAGGTGCACAGTGAGTCTGCAATAACCACTGCTTTACTATTAGATGTGCCGCGTGGCAATTGTTAGTGCAGATCTACACTAGAATGTGAGCTCTTAAGGGATAGAACTGTTGTGTCTGCTTCTTCATCCCCATATATTTCCTACCAGAGCTTTGGACATATAGTAGGTATTCAGGAAATGTGTGCTGAATGAATGAATGAATGAATGAATGAATGATCAAGCATATTCCTGCCCACTCTCCACTTCTGCTACCAGCCCCAGGGCAGGTGCAAACTCGGAACTACATTAACCCAAGCAGCCTACCAAGTTCGCTGCCTCTCACCTGGCTGGTTCCTGACCACTCCCCAAACACGTGACCCCTCCTGTCTCCTTAAGCCTCATCTACCTCTCCACCCACCACAGTTTCTACTCACAGCCATCTGCCCGGGAAGCTAAGGTTCTGGGTGAACCCTTATCATCACCTCTACCACATCATCCCATGAACCTGGCTTTTTCTTCTCCCTTGGGCTCCCCTGTCTGTGTTCCTCTCCTTGGTGGGACCTCAGGTATTCCCTGGGGCTTTGAAAGTCACTTTTCTCTCCCTCTGAAATGTATCTGTAGCCTCAACTTCTCCTCCAAGATGCAGTCACATTTTTTTTTAACGGCAAATACATGCAAATCAAACTCAACTTGTCTGAAAACTGTCCTGGTTTTCCTTACTTTCTTCATCATTTCCCATTGATGTCATCATTTTCCAGTGCCTGGGAAATGGTGCTCCAAAGACGCCAGCGAAATGTGCCTGTTTCTCTGTGATCAGACACCTGACTTATCACCAGGGCCCCAAACTCCCCAAAGCTCCCAGCCAAGCCTGGCAGGAGTAGTGAGGCCTCAGCAAACCTAAGGGTGAGTACCCATGTGAAGAAGCTGTGTTTCCTGGGCTGCAGCCCGTTCTTTCCATGTGCAGATTCAGCCCAGGGCTGTTAGATCTTCAGATTTATCAAAAGAAACTGGGAGCGGGGTTTTTATTTTGACAGCTCTTTGTCTTTCTTTTTTTTTTTTTGAGATACACTCTCACTCTGTTGCACAGTCTGGAGTGCAATGGCATAATCTTGGCTCACTGCAATCTCTGCCTCCCAGGCTCAAGCAATTCTCCCTGCCTCAGACTCCTGATTAGCTGAGATTACAGGTGCCCGCCACCACATCTGTCTAATTTTTGTATTTTTAGTAGAGACGGGGTTTTGCCATGTTGGCCAGGCTGGTCTCAAACTCCTGACCTCAGGTGATCTGCCTGCCTCGGCCTCCCAAAGTTCTGGGATTACAGGCGTGAGCCACCGCACCTGGCCTTTTGTTTTCTTAATAGACTTTATGTTTTAGAGCAGATGTAGGTTTATAGAAAAATTGTGCAGAAGGTAGTTTCCATTCCCTCCCTCCCCACCCCCCTGTTATTAACATCTTGCATTAGTGTGTATGATGAACAAACATGGATGCATTGTTATTAAGTATTGTCCCTCCTTCACATTAGGCCTCATGCTTTATGTTGTGCATTCTATGGACTTTGACAAATGCTTAATGTCATGTTTCCACCATTACAGTATCATGCTGGGTTTTTTTTTTTAGATGAGGTGTTGCTCTGTTGCCTGGGCTTGAGTGCAGTGGCAGTAACATGGCTCACTGCAACCTCGACCTCAGGCTCATGTGATTCTCCTGCCTCAGCCTCCCTAGTAGCTGGGGCTACAGGCTCGCGCCACCACACTTGGCTAATTTCTTTATTATTATTATTATTTTTTGTAGAGATAGAGTCTCACTATGTTGCCCAGGCTGGTCTTGAACTCCTGGACTCAAGTGATCTTCCCGCCTCAGCCTCCCAAAGTGCTTACAGGTGTAAGCCACTGCGCCCACCACATGCGGATTGTTTTGTAAACACTTTAGGCATCAGAAGTCTCTGCTTTCTACGCTCTTTCATCCTAGTGTGCCCCTCCTTCTCATTGTATCTACCCCACAGTATTCAGCTCTTTCCCCCTCTCTCCACTCCTTAGAGCTTCCTGTCCCTACACATGGTCAACCTTTCATTTGTGTCATCTTTCTACCAAACTCTAAGCTCCTGGAGGCATTTGGAGGTTTAATTTAGAAGTCTCAGTCTCCCCAGTGCCTAGGGTGCTTTTGAGATTCACTAACATTCACCTGTAGGCATATTAAGCAAGTGCCTGCAGGTGTGTTGGCTCTGAGGCTTCCAGGAAGACGCTTTTAGGTCCTGTTGACAACAGAGAAAGTGAGAGTATGTGGCAAGGGATGAAGACTTGGGCACATCTCCAGTGGCAGTGGCTGCAGGGAGGAGAGAGGAGGTTTTCCAGCAAGAACAGTTTTAGAGAGAGGAGAGGTGAGAGGACAAACAGCTTTGAGTGGGAGGATGCTTGAATCCTTGGGAGCTGCCCCATAGAATGCCCAAGTTGGGATCTCAGACTCCCAGGGCCCTCACCTACCAGAGTCAAGCGATTCTCCTGCCTTAGCCTCCCGAGTAGTTGGGATTACAGGCTCCTGCCACCACACCCGGCTAATTTTTTTGTATTTTTAGTAGAGACAGGGTTTCACCATGTTGGCCAGGCTGGTCTCAAATTCCTGACCTCAGGTGATCTGCCAGCCTCAGCCTCCCAAAGTGCTGGGATTACAGGTGTGAGCCACCACACCCAGCCAAGTCTCTTCTTCTGTAATGAAAATAGATCCAGGTCCTGTCTTTCAGGAATCTAAATTGTGGCTACCAAAATGACAACACTTGAAAGGATCAGAGAATGATATAAATCAAGCTAATAATCATAATGACCTTTGATTGAGCTGTTTGCTGCCAGCCACGCTCTATGCAAAGAACCTTATGTACATTATTTCATTTAATCTTCATGCAGTTTATAAGCTAAGGACAGAGAGGCTGAGAAGGCTAAGACCAAGGCTGAGAAAGTTAAGCAACATGTTCAAGGGCACCAGTTAATGAATAGAGAAGCCAAGTCTGAAAGCCAGATCAGTGTGACCCTGAAGTCTGGTCTCAGCCATTTCCCTACAGCTAGAGGGTTCAGGGAGGAGGAGGGCAGCAGGAGAGGAGTCGCTGGAGCCCGTGTCCCTCCTGGAGGAGGCTGACTGTGTGCTGGGCCCGAAAGGCTGCCAGGGAAGTGGCCAGCTAGAGGGTATTTGAGGCTTGGGGGCAGGCCTGCAGCCTGGCCAGCCTGGAAAGACTCCCAGGGAGTTGCTTGGGATGGGGGTGGGGGTGGCCATTATTCCAGCCTGTGCTTACCCTGAGTGGCCCACAGTGACATGGATGGCAACCCCTCCTTAGGGCCCTGCCAGGTTCCCGTTGCCTTTCCCTCTGTCACCCATCCCCCTGGGTCTGCAGATGAGATCCAGGCCCATTGCCTCTGGTGTGGGCTGGTTGCCTTGGGTGCGGACTTTACCCAAGTCAGAGGGCAAGGCCAGTGCAGCCTGCAGAGCCGCTTCTCCCTGGATCACGCCTGCTGAGGGAATGCCTCTCCCAGCCACCGGACCAGTTTCCAGTTTCCAGGGTGGGGCAGCCAGGCAGAAACAGGTTTCTGTGAAGTGACACTCCCTTCATTCACTGACTGGTAGCATGACTCTGTCCCACCACTTGGAGCCACGCCAACAAATCCTGCCCTGGAATGGGGATTCCGTCTGGACGCCAGGTTACCCTGGGAATGCGGCTTCGCCCTTGTTCACCAGGCACTGCAAGGGGCTGGTGGTTCTGAACCTTTCCTGGCTCACAGATGCCACTGAAACTGTTGAAACTTTGTTGAAAGCCATAGCCCTTGTCCCCAGTGACACACACACACACATATGCACTCACTCACACATAATTTAACCTATAATTTGATAAACTCCCTGAGGCCCATCCATGGATTGTCATGGACCTCAGGTTAAAAACCCCCATCCTTGAATATAGAGAGTAGATTGGTGGTTATCAGAGGCTGGGAAGGAGGTGGGGGATGAAGGGGAGAAAAAAAAGAATATAAATGTATTTACAATCACTGAACTAGATGGTAAATTATATATGTATATTTTACCTAAATTTATTTTTTCTTTCTTTTTTTTTTTTTTTTTGGAGAGAGAGCCTTGCTCTGTCACCTCACTCTGTCTGATTGTTACCAGTGCAGTGGTGCAATCTCGGCTCACTGCAACCTCTGCCTCCCAGGTTCAAGCAATTCTTGTGCCTCAGTTTCCTGAGTGGCTGGGACTACAGGTGTATGCCACCATCCCCGGCTAATATTTTGTATTTTAGTAGAGACAGGGTTTCATCATGTTGTCCAGGCTGGTCTTGAACTCCTGAGCTCAGGCAATCTGCCTGCCTTGGCCTCCCAAGGTGCTAGGAGTATAGGAATGAACCACTGCAAACAGCCTCAATTTTTGGTTTTTAAATCATCCTAAAAGTTTTCGCCGCTGATGGCTCACTCTCCTGAACGTGTTCTTTGTAGTAATAGTAGCCGTAATAGTAGCCATAGTGGTAAATACCACTGGCATTGATTCAGGGTTTTGTAGTTAATAAAGTTTGTTCACATCTATTATTATTTCATTTTAGCTCCCCCATAGCCCTGGCCAGGTAGGTATTAATGTTTTTATTTCACAGATGACAAAAATGAAAGTCATTTGGAACAAGCCCAGCCAAATTCATACCTAGGAGATGGTAGAGAGAAGACCTGACCTTGGTCACCCAAAATCCCAAGCTCTATGTGCCTCTCCCCATCTTCATAGAACATTCTCCAAGCTTAGGCAGTCCAGGGTACTTGTTACAATACACCAGGGAATGTTAGTGAAACCACCTGTGCAAAATTGTGACTGAGACAGTGAAAGAGATCTAACTTAACTGACTCCATCTTGCTTCTAACCCCAAGCTATCTTTGTTCATTCCTGGGCATAGGCTGAACTTACTTTGGGAGAAACTTGGTTTGTAGTTTATAGTTTAAACAAAAATGGTAACAGCTCTTTCCCAAAGGAGACCTCCTTCTTGCCTGGGGACTAGATTAACATTAGCCACAGGATTAGAAATTATGGTTTAGGAGTCCTGCAGTTGGAGGCTACAAGATTCTGACCCTCTCCAGACTGCTCTTAAGATCAGTGCTTGGGATATTTTGCAGACCCTGCACTCGATGGATCACCACCCAGATCAATGAACTGGCTCCTCTGATCTTGTGGCCCCCTCCCAGGAACTGAGTCAGTGCAAGAAGACAACTTCAACTCCCTATGATTTCATCCCTGACCAGCACTCCTGGCTCATTGGTTACCCACCCCCCAACCACCAACCAAGTTATCCTTAAAAACTCTGCTCCAGGAATGATTGGGGAGACTTATTTGAGTAATGATAAAACTCCAGTCTCCCACACAGCAGACTCTGCGTGAATTACTCTTTCTCTATTGCAATTCCCCTGTCTTGATGAATCAGCTTTGTCTAGGCAGCAGGCAAGGTGAACCCCTTGGGCACTTACAAATTTGGTGGCTCATCCAGGATTGCCCTTGTGGCTACCTGCCCATGGTTCAGTGGCCCCACTCCAGTGATGGATCCAGAAGCCAGCCCAAGCAGCCACCTAGTTCTCTTGGACTGGGGGCTGACTCAGGGACTCTCTGTACTGGTGGGGCACTGCCAACCCAGTGTACATTGATCTAATTGCAATGGAGAAATAGTCCTGGGGCAATGTTCCTTAACTGTAGCCCTATCACAGGGTGTCTGTATAGCCTATGATGGGGTGTCTGTCTGTAGCCCCATTGTGGGGTGTCTGGATTGGTGAGTAACCTAGGTGCTGCCAATGCCTCCTTCCTTCTCGCCACTGGTTCTGTAGCCCTATGGTGTGGTGTCTGTAACTCCACCATGGGGTGTCTTGTGTCTGTAGCCCCATTGCAGGGTGTCTGTTCAGCTCCTGCGGGGTCTCAGTTGGCTCTTTCTAACTAGTAAGAAGAGTCTTGGTTTGAGAGACTTATCCTCAATCAGGAAGATTTCGAGGCAGTTTCTCAGACGGAGAATAGGAGGATAGTTTGGAAGGGATACTCTTGGAGTTCTTGGTTAGGGATCTGATTTAGAAGGCCTTCTGTCTATCTCGTCTTTGTGTGTGTCTGTGTATGTGGAAGGGATCTCAGGAGAGGTTGCTAATGGAAGTCCAGCAGGTCTAACTCAGAGATCCCTCCTTATTTGCCTGGTTACATTTGGTAAGCCCTAAAGAAAGCTCAACAGGCCTGTCTCTCGGGGTGACTATCTGGTCTTCGCCTTGCCCAGAGACTCCATTGTGAATTACCATTTGGAGGTCATCCCTCCCCTCCCCACTTGGAGTGGATCAGAAACAGGGAGCAACGGGAAATAGTTTGAGCTTTACCAGACTTATATTGGGTGCTGAATGAGGTGACTAACGTCTGTTCTGTTGTGTATATTTTGCTGGGATGGAAAATGTTAATTTGGTTCCCCATGCGACCTGTTGGTTAGCATCTTGCAAATTGAGAATCTTGCCTATGGTTCCATAAAACAGTAAAGTGGCTTATTTTTTCTCTTGTAAGTGGCTTGAACCTCACAGCTATAGCACAAGCGAGCAGGATCATCAGAAGCCCCTCCTTCTTCTGGAAGCTGCAGAGAAAGAGAACCCAGAAGCCGGGTATGCCAGCAAAAAGGGAGAGAAATTCTTACCAGCGAAGATTCTGGTCTCTCTTTCTCTGTCTGGGTAAAACAGTAAACTATTGGTCTCCTCTGCAAGGGTTTGATTAATAGAAAAAAGGATTTGTGAGACTAGTCTTAGGCGGTAGCAAATCTACTGTACTTTGTGCTAAGAATTTGTCTTTCTTTGTTCTGTAATAGAGAGAGGGGTATCACAGGATAGAATGTGGGTTTAGGACCCTATAAGCCCGCTTTTCAAGCCAGCTTGGCAGGCTGGTCAGTTACAAACCTTGCTACAGGCTCCTGAAACCAATACTGGACGAGATTTCTCCGTCTTGCTTTGTGTCCTTAAGAGCTTAACCTTTTGACCATGTGGGGATACTTTCTCTTGGTTTCTGCCATCCAGAGGACAGGAATTTTGGGGTTCATGTCGTAGTCCTAAAATTTTTTTCTTGAGCAGTTAAAAGCCTGTGCAAGCTTGAAATTGGCTTCTCTAGGCTCCTTCTGGGGAGAGCAATAGAAACTGCTCAATGCTGTAACTCAGTAGCTGAGGCTTTGCTTTTTGACAGTGGCAGCCTGAGTTTTAGTCTTGGCTTCTGGAATGATTCCTTTCTGAGTTTTATTTATGAAACTTTGCCATTTATTGAGGTTCCCCACCCCACCCCCACCCCAGCCAACCCATGGATAGCTTCTGATTTCCTGTCTTGAGTTTTCCTTTCTCTAAACTACCCTGGGGGAGATTCTAAATCTTGTAAAAAAAGAAAAAAAAAAAGAAAAAAAAAAGAAACTGCTTACCTCCTCCTTGAGACATGAATGTGTCCATGGTTAAGTTATAACCTTAGCTAAAACTTATTAATTTCATGTGGGAAGTTAACTGTGGTAGAATTTAAAAGCCAAAAATACTGGTCGCTTAGTGTTAAAGTCAGGTAATAAAAAATTTAAAAGGATATTTTTTAAAGAGTGCTATGGTTAAAAGTCAGCTTAATTAAAAGTGGATAAACAAGCAATAGGTATATTTAAAAGGCCTTTATGTTTTTCTCTTTTTGGAACTTGTTTTTTTCCTGGGAAAAGGTTTTTTCTTCTCAGTTGACTGAATTATTTTTTTCCATTTTTTTTTGTCTTGCCAATCTTAATACACACATGAGAGGCCCTACGATAACTTCTGGTAGCCTGGGACTCCTTGGGAAAAACAGAGGAGGCACCACGGACCCCGTTTTGGAAAAAAGGCTCTGTTTTCCTCATGAAACCCCAGGAATTAAAAGCGGATAGATCCCTTTCAGAATCAAAGGCTCTGTTCTGTTTTTCATTGTGTTATCTGACAGTTTTGATTTTTAGGGGTATCAGAAATTACTTATTATGAGAGAGCTTTGGTGTGTAATAACTAGGTAGGAAATATACTTTAGGGAGTGGCTAATAGTAGTTGTGGAGGGATACTTGACTCTGCACACTTGGATCAGAGACGCATGCTCTCGGCCACCTGGAAGATAAGGAGACATCCCCACCCCCGACTGGGAGATGAGACTCCTGTGAGAGATGGGCCGATTACAAAATGAGCTGATTGGCTTTGGGTTGCCTTGAATGGAATGCAGGGTAGAAGCACTGCACGGTCTTCTCCCACAGTATTGCCCTCCTGTTGGGGATCCAGGATCCAGTATAAAATGGCACCCTTAATTTTGGGGATCTGTCTTTGCCTTCAGCTGCTTATTTGCTGCTTATTTGGCTCTAGAAATGCATGCTTTCCCGGCCCTGTTCCTCCAAGGGCTCCACCCTAAAGCCAGTCACCCAGTTAAGAAACTGGCAAATGAAAAATCTTACAAGTGCTGAATCTTCTGTCTGTCTGTATTCATATGTGTTGTGTTGTGTGTGTGTGTGTGTGTGTGTGTGTGATGTTTGTATAAAAGAGCTCTGGTTAATTGGCTTAGAAATATAAGCATTTAAATCAAATATTTTATCAGAAAAATAGAAACCGTAATACCTTTTTGTTCACATGACTTTAGTAGTCTTTTGGAAATAAAGACGGTTTTTTTGTTTTTTCTTTGAGATGGAGTCTCGCTCTCTCACCAGACTGGAGGCAGTGGCGCAGTCTTGGCTCACTGCAACCTCCACCTCCCAGGTTCAAGTGATTCTCCTGCCTCAGCCTCCCAAGTTGCTGGGGCTACAGGTGCCCGCCACCACGCCCGGCTAATTTTTTTGTATTTTTAGTAGAGATGGGGTTTCACCATGTTAGCCAGGATGGTCTCGAGCTCTTGACCTCGTGATCCACCCACCTCGGCCTTCCAAAGTGCTGGGATAACAGGCATGAGCCACTGCACCCGACCTGGGAAATAAAGACAGTTTTAAAGATTATTGGTAAAATAAAATGTCTTGAAAATGTAGACATTTGGTCTAAAATAAGGTCAGGTATCAGATTTGCTAAATGCTTTAAGGTCAAACTGTTTCTTTGACTTTTGAGAATTGTTCAATTTCCCTACTTTGGAGCATTAGATGATAGGTAAGGCCTGGGGACATGTGGAGAGCCATGCCCGCCAGCTATGCTAAGAGTCAGACCTTATCTTCATTTCTGATTGATGTCCTAGGCTCCACCCCAGTACATAATTAAAATCGCTTACTTACCAGGTTTTTCACTAAAAATAAAAGTTGCTAAGATTTAACATTGTAATATGTAGTTGAGACCACTGGAGAATGCGTTTTACATACTAGGTGTGTAGGGAATGTGTTTTTGGTAAAAGATGATCAGAAGGCATGGGAATATGGCTTTTGTTAAAGGGAATGTAATTTTGTCTACTTCAGAGGGTTTTAAAGATTGTCTTAACCTAAAAGAGTAATGGAACAAAACTGAAGGTTTAAGCAAAGGGAAAGGGGTTTGTAAAGGGTTGATCTTGTAAAAAATTCTGTGGGTATAAACAAGTTGGCTAAGATTTAAAAGAAATTGGCTGGGCACGGTGGCTCACGCCTGTAATCCCAGCATTTTGGGAGGCTGAGGAGTGGGGATCCCTTGAGGTCAGGAATTCAAGACCAGCCTGGCCAACATGGTGAAACCCCAACTCTACTGAAAAAATACAAAAATTAGCAGGGCCTGTGGCAGGTGCCTGTAATCCCAGCTACTCAGAAGGCTGAGGCAGGAGAATCGCTTGAACCCAGGAGGTGGAGGTTGTAGTGAGTCAAGACTGTGCTCAAGCATGGGCAACAGAGTGAGACCATGTCTCAAAAAAAAAAAAGATTTAAAAGAAATTTTAGCTTTTTTTTTTTTTTTTGAAATGGAGTTTTGCTCTTGTTGCCCAGGCTGGAGTGCAATGGCATTATCTCGGCTCACCACAACCTCTGCCTCCTGGGTTCAAGTGATTCTCCTGCCTCAGCTGCCCAAGTAGCTGGGATTACAGGCATGAACCACCACACCTGGCTAATTTTTTATTTGTAGTAGAGAAGGGGTTTCTCCATGTTGGTCAGGCTGGTCTCGAACTCCCCACCTCAGGTGATCCGCCCGCCTCGGCCTCCCAAAGTGCTAGGATTACAGGTGTGAGCCACCGCATCCAGTTTTTTTTTTGTTTTTTTTTTGAGACAGAGTCTCACTCTGTCGCCCAGGCTGGTGTGCAGTGGCACGATCTTGGCTCACTGCAACCTCTGCCTCCCAGGTTCAAGCCATTCTCCTTACCTCAGCCTCCCGAGTAGCTGGGATTACAGATGCATGCCACCCTTAGGTTAAAACATTAAAATCATACTGATGTGGGGCCAGAATCTGGGCCTGTGTGTCCGAATAACAGGGTTTTCTTAGAAAACTAATCTGCTGTTGGATGGAAAATTGTAAAGAGTTCTAAAAAGTCTATAAAAATCTTACCTTATGGTCAGACTAATTATAACTGGATAGAGATATAAAATTTTATTTAAAAAACTAGTTTTAACATTAAAGATGCACTAATGCAAGCCTGAAATTTGGTTTTCTCTTTTGAAGCCGATTTTTATGTAATGTTAAAAGATAATGAAAGTGGTTTTGTTTTCTCCTTTGGGTAAATGGCAGGAAAAAAAAGGAGGAGAGAGAAAAGAGACAGATTCAGGTGGCTTCATGCTATCTTCATTGAGCCTTGTTTGGAAAGCTAAGTCTCCTCTATCAGAGTAAAGGCTTTCTTTTTTAGAAAAATTTTTTGGAGTTATCATTTTGGCTAAGTGAATGACTTATGGTGACCTGGGATTCTATTTTGTGATATCCAGTGTTTTAAACCTTTGATATTTGACAAACTTTCCAAAATCAAATTATAAATTATGTCTCTTTCTAACCTAATATTTTAGATATTAGGTCCTCTAAAGTCCAAAAATGACATTTGGCTTATTTGACATAAAAATCATACAGGAAGCATTGTCAAGTATGAAATGGTGTTTGGCTTTCTTTGGGCTATGTTTGTGTAAATGTATTATTGGCATATGTTCCAAAATTATGTAAAACTCCTAAAATTCTAATATGACTTTGTATATGTTAGCAGTAATAATTATAATTATGTTAAATGGCTGTGTGCCACAGAGGTAACAAATCTCTTTGTCGATCGTGTCTTTAACTGTGGCTACCCTATAATGTTTTTGTCATCCACAGATGATTGTTGTCTCATTTTGGTCCTCCTAAAAGTTGGTTTTATAATCAGCTGTAAAATTTAACAGGTGCTCTTAAATGCAGATTTCTGCTTAATAACTCTGGAGATTGTGACTTTAGAATAGACAAAAAACTTTCAAAAGAAAGAGAGAATGGTGTTTGGTTTTCTTTGGACTGTATTTGTATAAATATGTTATTAGTATGTGTTCCAAAAATTATGGGAAACTTCTATAATTCTGATATGATTTAGTGTACATTATTAATAATTATAATTGTTATGTAAAATTGTTGTATGCCACAGAAGTGGAAGAACCAAAATTCCTAGTCAATTGTAGCTTTAATAGTGGCTATAGACTTTTGTCATCCACAGACATTTTGTCCTGCTTTTGTCCTTTTCAAAAGGCAATTTATAATCAGATACAAGACTCTGAGTGCAGGTCTCAGATAACTTTAAAAATTGTACTATTGGAATAGAGGAAAAAAGGAAACTTCTAGGACTCTTATGGAGAGCTGGTATGTTAAACATTGCTAATCCTTTTGTTTTCAGAGTAAAGATTACTTATTTCTTTAGAGCTATTTGCAAGTTTTAACAAGTGAGTAAAATATACTCCTGTGGAAAATTTTGGAGCATATTTGTTTCTCTCTACCTGACTGCTCTAGAATTTGGAAACCATTTGTGTGTATTCTCAATTTATGGCAGTATAGTTAATTACATAAGTGCAATAAGAATCTGTTTTCTTTTGTCACAGGACACCATTGGAGAAACTGGTCATTTTACCAAGGATTTGACTGGAATGGCATGCTTCCTTTAAAGAATGGAAGTTGACTTTTAGAGCCAATTAAAGCCCTTTGGGAAATCTGGCCTCATACCTTGTCCACACAGAGTTCCTGTACAAGGTTCCTGACCTGTGGTAAGTAAACAGCATCACTTTCTAACAGGCCCAGGAACCCCAAGTTATCTTGGGACCTCAAGAGGAGAGGATTTTGCTCAACTCATAGGTATTTGAGGGTACAAACCCATGGCTGGGCTCAGCTTTTAAAAACTTTTATCTGAGATTCTTCATGGAACAGAGTGCTATCAAAGCCAATTTAAAAAGCCTAAGTGAAAAATAATTATTCTTGCTGCACTTTATGCAAATAATCAGGCCAAGTAGAGTAAGACTAAAATTTATTTTGTAAACTGTAAATCAGTTCTATCATGACTTGCTTTTAAAAAAATGGGGACTGAAATCCCAGCACTTTGGGAGGCCCAGGTGGGTGGATTGCTTGAGGTTGGGAGTTCAAGACCAGCCTGGACAACATGGTGAAACCCTGTCTCTATTAAAAAAATACAAAAATTAGCCGGGTGTAGTGGTGTGCACCTGTGGTCCCAGTTACTTGGGAAGCTGAGGCACGAGAATTGCTTGAACCCAGGAGGCAGAGGCTGCAGCGAGCTGAGATTACACCACTGCACTCCAGCCTGGGTGACAGAGCAAGACTCTGTCTCAAAACAAACAAACAAACAAAAAAACCAGAAACAACAACAACAACAACAAAAAGATTGTTGTGGGAGGACTAAGGCTACCAGGTACCCAGACGGATGCATGTCTGGACAAGAAGCCCCTCCTAATGTAACTGCCCAAGGGGTTCACCTTGTCCACTGCCTAGTGGCAAAATTATGCTCCAAAAGAAAACTATAGTATACTGTTGTTAGCTGTTCTTGAGGTTTTTTCCTGCAGTTTAGACTAAATTCTAAATTCCTTGTGGGTTAGAAGTCCCCAAGCTAATGCTTTCAAATCTTTGCTTTTAAAATTGGGAATTGTACTCCTAATTGTAGAACTCGTAATGTACCTTTTAGTAGGCTGTTCACTTAAACACTGTAGTAAAACTATAGATGAGAGCACTAATGTTTTTCCCACACAAGCCTTGGAAGCCAAGCCAGGCCTGCATGAGTACACTCAGACAGTTAGAAAGCGGTTCCACTCTTCTCACCTTGGGGTTCACTCCCATTCCCACAATGTCCCTTGTCAGCAGGAAGAAGCCAGAGCGATTGACAGCCTTTTCCTATCTTCATAGCCTACACTTTAAGATTAAGGTGTTACAAAATCCAAAGGGAGGGATTGAGACCGCCTTTGCAAAATTATGACGGAGACAATCAAAGAGATCGAACTTAACTGACTCCATCTTACTTCTAACCTCCAAGCTGTCTTTTTCATTTCTGGGCATAGGCTGATCTAACTCTGGGAGAAACTTACTTTGTAGTTTATAGTTTAAACAAAAATGGTAACAGCCCTTTCCCAAAGCAGACCTCCTTCTTGCCTGGGGACTAGACTAACATTAGCCAAAGGATTAGAAATTATGATTTAGGAATCTTGCAGTTGGAGGCCTCAAGATTCTGACCCTCCCTAGACTGCTCCTGAGATCAGTGCTTGGGATATTTTGCAGGCCCTGCACTTGATGGATTAGCAGGCACCACTCAGATCAGTAATTTGTCTCCTCTGATCTTGTGGGCCCCACCCAGGAACTGAGTCAGCGCAAGAAGACAGGTTCGACTCCCTATGATTTCATCCCTGACCAATCAACACTGCTGGCCCACTGGCTACCCCTGCCCCCCACCCACCAAGTTATCCTTAAAAACTCTGCTCCTCAAATGCTCAGGGAGACTGATTTGAGTAATAATAAAACTCCGGTCTCCTGCACAGTTGGCTCTGTGTGAATTACTCTTTCTCTGTTAAAATTCCCCTGTCTTGACGAATTGGCTCTGTCTAGGCGTGGACAAGGTGAACCCCTTGGGCAGTTACATTAGGAGGGGCTTCTTGTCCAGACATGCCTCTGTCTGGGTACCTGGCGGCCTTAGTCCCCCTACAACAATCTTTTTGTCGTTGTTGTTTTTTCTGGGTCTTTTTGGTTTTGTTTTTGTTTTTGAGACAGAGTCTTGTTCTGTCACCCAGGCTGGAGTACAGTGGTGCAATCTCAGCTCACTGCAGCCTCTGCCTCCCAGGTTCAAGCAATTCTCATGCCTCAGCTTCCCAAGTAACTGGGACCACAGGTGCACACCACCATGCCTGGCAATTTTTGTATTTTTTATTACAGACAGGGTTTCACCATGTTGTCCAGGCTGATCTTGAACTCCTGACCTCAAGTGATCCACTCACCTGGGCCTCCCAAAGTGCTGGGATTACAGGCATGAGCCATTGAGCCCGGCCCCTCCACAATCTTTAGAATGTACCAGAGCATGTGTGACTCTAGGTGGAAAAAAATCCATGGCTCTTCGTAATCAATACAGGTGACCTGTGACATTAACACCTTTCTTTTTTTGGGACGGAGTTTCGCTCTTGTTGCCCAGGCTGGAGTGCAATGGCACAATCTTGGCTCACCGCAACCTCTGCCTCCCGGGTTCAAGCGATTCTTCTACCTCAGCCTCCTGAGTAGCTGGGATTACAGGCATGTGCCACCACGCCCGGCTAATTTTGTATTTGTAGTAGAGATGGGGTTTCTCCATGTTGGTCAGGCTGGTCTCAAACTTCCGACCTCAGGTGATCTGCCTGCCTTGGCCTCCCAAAGTGCTGGGATTACAGGCATGAGCCACCGTGCCCGGCCTCACATTAACACCTTTTTTTCAAGCTTTTTTGATTATGGCTTTTAGTAAGCAATACCTTTTGTCATAATCTAGTATACACATACAGTCATACATAACATAGCAAGCAATATCTATAAACATATGTAACAAACATCACAAAACAGTACTTACCTTTACTCTGCAATACACTGATATTTTCTGTCTATTCTTTTCCATACGATTCTATCTTTAAATGTTAATCATGACTCACTAAATAGATTTCACGATCCATTGAGAGGTTGTGACCTGCAGTTTGGAAAGCACTGCGTGAGCAGACATAATCATGGCTTTAATGAATGGCAAACTACTTGGGAGTTGTTTATAATCTTGCTGAGGTGGGCATTTGACCCATGCTGCAAGGAGGCTGAAGTTCAGGCACGTGTCATTCAGCTGATGAGTGACCTCAGCTTTCCCCCAGCTCCCTGCCCTGTGAGTTGGCCGTTTTCTTCCCATGGTGGATTCAGGCATTGGCATGGCGGGGTGGGCTTCTGGTCCTTCCAACTCTAGGACCCATGCACATGTTCCCACTGTTCGTTAGAGACCTTCCTTATTTTAGACTTTGCCAGGCCCTCACTGAGTGACCTCAAGCAAGTCATTTCCTATCTGAGGTTCTCAGATATAAAATAGGAAGAAGGGTGGATTGAACTAGTCTGCGCTTCTCGCAATGGGGGGGAGGCAGTTTGCAGCAACAGGATGTGTATAACATGTACTTTTTTTCTGGAAGATTTGGAGAAAATAAATTTTTGTATTAAAACAAGTATAAATTATGGAGCAGACTACAAAAAGCACGTGCTTTTTAATGATACTTTTTTATTGTGGTAAAATATACGTAACATAAAATTTATCATGCTAAGCACTTAAAAATGTGTAATTCGTTGGTATTGAGTACATTCACATTGCTGTGCACCTATGACCACCATCCATCTCCACGACTTCTTCATCTTCCCAAATAGAAACTACGTATCCCTTAAACACTAATTCCCCATCCCCTCTACCCGCCCCCGCCCCCCCTGCCAGACTGTCTTTACGTAAATGTCTCTAAAATTTGCCTATTCCAGGCATGTCATCTCAATGGAATCATACAATATTTGTCCCTTTGTGTCTGGCTTATTTGACTTAATGTTTTCAAGCCTCACCCATGTTAAAACATGTATTAGAATTCTATTCCTTTTTTTTTTTTTTTTTTTATGAAATAGGGTCTTGCTCTGTTGCCCAGGCTGGAGTGCAGTGGTGTGATCCCAGCTCACTGTGGCCTTGTTCTCCTGAGCTCAAGTAGTCCCCCCACCTCAGCCTCAAGAGTAGCTGAGATTACAGGCATGAACCACCACATTGGGCCTTTTATTCTTTCTTAAGGCTGAGTAATATCCTGTAGTATAGATATACCACATTTTGTTTATCCATTCATCTGCTGAAGAGCATTTGGGCTTTCACCTTTTGGTCATTGTGAGTAATGCTGCTATGAAAATTGGTTTAGAAATACCTGCTTCAGGCCGTCACACCTGTAATCCCAGTACTTCGGGAGGCCAAGGTGGGTGGATCACTTGAGCTCAGGAGTTTGATACCAGCCTGGACAATATAGGGAGGCCTCATCTCTACAAAAAATACAAAAATTAGGTGGCGTGGTGGCATGTGTCTGTGGTCCCAGATACTTAGGAGGCTGAGGTGGGAGGATCACTTAATCCCAGGAGGTCAAGGCTGCAGTGAGGCACTCCAGCCTGGACAACAGAGTGAGACCCTGTCTCAAAAAAAAAAAAAACTGTTTCAGCCCCTTTCACTTCTTTTGGGTATATACATAGAAGTGAAATTGCTGGATTATATGGTAATTCTGTTTAACTTTTTGAGAAACTGTCATACTGTTTTCCATAGCTATTGCACCACTTTACAGTCCCACCAGAAATGCATTAGTTTCTATTTCTCCACACCCTTGCCAATACTTACCTTCCATGTTTTTTGTTCTGTTTTTTGATAGCAGCCATCCTAATGGCTATGAAGCGGTATCCCATTATGGTTTTGAACTGTGCTTCCCTAATGACTAGTGGTGCTGAGAATCTTTCCATGTGCCTATTGGTTGTTTGTTCTTTTATTATTATTATTATTATTTCTTTTATATTGGTTGTTTGTATATTTGGGGAAGAAATATCTATTCAAGCCATTTGCCCATTTTTGAATTGGCTTGTTTGGAATTTTTTTGTCAAGTTCTGGGAATTCTTTATATATTCTGGATATTAGTCTCTTATAGACATCTGATTTGCAAATCTCCCATTCTGTGGGCTGTCTTTCACTCTCTTGATAGTGTCCTTTGATGCATACAGGTTTTTAATTTTGATCACATGTTTTAAGGTAAAACGGTGGTCTGAAAGCAGCTGGGGCCCCTGCTCCTAGGCTCTGCCTCCCTCCATCGTCCCCCAGAGTGCTATTCAGTCCTTGGAGGTGGTGAGGACTGCCGGGGCCTTCTGGCACAGTGATGGGATCAAGACTTGGCCTCATTCACCTCCTGGGCTCTGTGCTGTTTTCTGTTCACATGAAGGAGATTAGACAGGAGCCCCAGGGGAAGGAGAGGATCAGAAGTGTGGCTCAGCCACCCAGAGTCTGCCTAAACTCAGGACCTCCCCTTCACCTCTCACTCTCTATTCTTCTCCAGCCACGCTCAGACCCTGCACCTTGCAGCACTGGCTAAAGAAGCCAGCTCCTCCTACCACATGCAGGAGGCATTCAGACCACTCTGAGATAAGCAGAAAGGTGATGCTGGCTTCCCTCTCCTGACATCTCCTTGCTTCCTTCTCACAGAACCTGAAACCCCTCTGTTAACCTTGCTTCTTTGGGTCAAATGTATGACCACTTGTCTGAAATGCCTTTAACAAAATCCAGACATCCGGTGGTGATTTAGACTGCATGGCTTCTCAGAAGCTTCCCAGTCTCATGTTTCCATTCTAAAGCAAGCATGGAGAAATTTCCTACCAAACAGTGTTCTTTGCCTTTGTTTTGCATTACCCGACTATGAGTTGAGTATTTTGTTTTCCAATATATTTTTCAGGAACAAAGAAGTGGCATCACAGCTGGGTGTATCCAGAGCTTTTCATATCCAGGGTCACTGTGTTCCTTTATTAGGATAATAGGCTGTCTGGGGGAACGCCAGGTAACCCTGGACTTTCCCAGTGAATACTTATTTGGGATCCTTTCAGAAGGCACCTGACACAATCAAGAGAGAGGGAAAGAAATAGAGGCAAAAAAAATGTAACACAGATTGAGATTTATTCCCAGGAATATGGCCTTCCACTTGCAAGTCCTGGTTTTGTGGTAAAAGAGCCTTTAAAGATCCCTTTAAAGAGCAGAGTAGTGAGTTTGGAGAAAGTAATCATTGCAGATGAACTTAAGCCAATTGCTTATTCACAATGACTGTCTTTCATCAATCAATTTCAACACGCACTTTTTTTGTGACATTTTAACAGCTCTGAAATCAGGATTCATTTCCCATCAGTGGTGCCTCCTGATAAAATTGGCAGCATTTGTGGGTGTGTGTGTTAGTAGTAGGCAAAAATAGCGGCATGACTTCCAGCTGATAGATAGTGTCTGAAGTTGATTGAAATACAATCCTAGGTTCATTCAGTATCTGCAGGTACCTGAGAACTAGAAGGAACCCCACAATCTCAGCACCAGGTGGCACAGCACAGTGGAAGATTCAGGCTGAGCAAGCAGACAGATAAACAGTATAATGACCTAGCAAACCCCAGCAAGCTGCTCTTCCTCCTGAGTGGCTGGGACCACAGGCACATGCCACCATGCCTGGCTTATTTTTGTATTTTTGGTAGAGATGGGGTTTCACCATGTTGCCCAGGCTGGTTTTGAACTCCCAGACTCAAGCAATCCACCTGCCTTGGCCTCCCAAAGTGCTGAGATTACAGGCATGGGCCACCGTGCCTGGCTACAGCAAGCTACTCTTTTAGGAACTCTTAGGCACACCTTGCTTGAAAGTTCATGCATGGCTGATGTGACAGCTGTCTTGTGGCATGCTTCAGCTGAACTTCTAGTTGTATTCAAACCATTGACTCTTCCCTAAAGTGTTTATCTGGGCTCATTCAGAGGAGTGGCCTCTTTGGGGTATACCATAGCTGTCACGCCAGAGAGAGGAAACCTCACTAATTCGCATATCTCTAATTCCACTCATTTCTCCAGAGAAACAGCATTCACTCTGCTAATTAGCAAGCCCTCTGGTGTTGATTAAAAATAACCTCAACTGAATCAAAGCTGTACTCTCTGGAATGTGTGTGTGAGTTTATGATTTGTCTTTCAAATGCTAACTAACCACCCCCACCAGGGGTATGGATTAAAACTAACATTTTCATATCATGTTATCTATGTGAAGTATTTGAAAGCAAGTTGCAAACAGCATAATAATAGCAAATGAGTACTTGTGACTTGGGACACATTTTTCAGCAATTAGCATTAAACGCAGCTTTAAAAAGTATAGATTTCAAACAACTTTGTTGGCGGTAAGAGTATTTTTCAAGTAAACTGTGTGAGGTGACTCAGAAGAGTGGCTGTAGTTGTGAAAATGTTCTTGTCGATTTTGAATACACTTATTTCTATGAAATATGAGTGGAGGCTGGGCACCATGGCTCATGCCTGTAATCCCTGCATTTTGGAAGGTCGAGGCAGGTGGATCACTTGAGCTCAGGAGTTAGAGACCAGTCTGGTCAACATGGTGAAACCTTGTTTCTACCAAAAAATACAAAAATTAGCTGGGCATGGGGCTGTGCTATAGTCCTAGCTACTTGGGAGGCTGAGGTGGGAGAATCTCTTGAAGCTGGGAGGCAGAGGTTGCAGTGAGCTGAGATCACACCACTGTACTCCAGCCTGGGTGACAGAGTGAGACCCTGTCTTGAAAGAAAAGAAAAAAAGAAAAGAAAAGAGAAAGAAGAAAGGAAAGAAAGAAAGAAGAAAGGAAAGAAAGAAAGAAAGAGAAGGAACAGTGGAAAAGCTATTTTAAAATTAATATATTGAATATATTTAGGGGTTCTGAATATGTATGCCTAACTACATTAGTGAATTAATGCTGTGAAGAGACTGTTTATTAGTTTATTTGCATTACTGGAAGTTATTAAGTTTTTGGACTCTCTCATTGGCAAAATAGTCCATAGGCTTATAATGTGGCCACCTTTTATGTAAACATATTCAATAGGTTATGAGGTTTGCCAACTGTGTCCTTCAAGGCCTAGTATCCACAGAGTGTAGGCCAAAGTTCTGTGTTGGGGGATCTTTATGGATGGACCCCTAGCCTGAGAGGAATGAGATAGCCAAGTGCAAATTTCACCTCTTAGTAATTTTGCTTGGTCTTGAATGGAAAGGTTTTAGCCTGAAACCTCTGGAGGGTGATTTTGCTGTTGATTTGCCTGTTTTGTTTTCTTTTTTAAGGCTATTTCAGGGGAACTCAGCATGTCCTGGAGAGTGCATTAAACACACACTCTCTTTTTGTTTTGATTTTTTTGAAGCTATTTAAAACTTATTTTAAAGCTTTGGAACTCTCTTTTAAATGAAATCTTACATTCAGGATCTGTATCCTAGGTAAAAAAAGAGATCTTGCATAGTCGGGGGTGCCTGTAGTCCCAGGTACTTGGGAAGCTGAGGCGGGAAGGTTGCTTGATGCCAGGAGTTCGAGGCTGCAGTGTGCTGTGATCACACCTGTGAATAGCCACTGCACTGAAGCCTGGGCAACATAGACCCTTTCTTTATAAACAAAATAAAACAAATGAAATCTTATATGGAACACAAATACACTGTTAAAACATTGGCAGAGCTTTACAGTTATGTTTTGACTTCAGAATTCTTAGAGGCCCTTTTGTTTCATTCAAGATGTTTCTAGACCTCTGCAGAAAGAGATAACCAGCCAAGCTGCTGTTTGAAATACTAGAAATTACAATCTGGATTTTATAGTGTTGGTGAAATTAAGGGCTTGGATTATGATGGAAAGAAGCTAAAAAGACCAGTGAGTTCATTTTATGCTCAATCATAACTGAAATGATTAAACACATAGGAATCAGTGACCACACATGATGACTTCCTGTGATTGGCCATGAATATTTTGTAATTTTTTTTTTTTTTTTTTTTTGCGACAGGGTCTCACTCTTTCACTCAGTCTGGAATGCAGTGATACAATCATAGCTCACTGCAGCCTCCACCTCCTGGGCCCGAGCCATTCTCCCACCTTACCCTCCCAAGTAGCTGGGACCACAGGCACATGCCACCATGCCCAGTTAATATTTTTTGTAGGGAGGAGGTATCACTATGTTGCCCAGGCTGGTCTTAAACTTTTGGGCTCAAGTGATCCTCTTGCCTTGGCCTTGCAAAGTGCCACCTTTTATCACCTTTAATGTATTATAAGCGTGAGCCACCACGTCCAGCTGCAATTTTTTTTTTTTTTTTTTTTGAGTACACAGTTTTACTCTGTTCCCCAAGCTGAAGTACGGTAGCATGATCTTGGCTCACTGCAACCTCCGCCTCCCAGGTTCAAGCAATTCTCCTGCCTCAGCCTCCTGAGTAGCTGGGACTACAGGCATGTACCACCACACCTGGCTAATTTTTGTATTTTTATTTATTTATTTATTTTTATTTTCTATTTTTTTGAGATAGAGTCTCTGTCGCCCAGGCTGGAGTGCAGTGGTGCAATCTCCACTCACTGCAAACTCCGCCTCCTGGATTCAAGCAATTCTCCTGCTTCAGCCTCCCGAGTAGCTGGGTTTACAGGCACCCACCACCATACCAGGCTAATTTTTTGTGTGTATTTTTAGTACAGATGAGGTTTCACCATGTTGGCCAGGCCGGTCTCAGACTCCTGACCTCAGGTGATCCACCTGCCTCGGCCTCCCAAAGTGCTGAGATTACAGGTGTGAGCCACCACGCCAGGCCTCCAGCTGCAATTTTTGACAAACTTAAAGATTTACATTTTAAATGCAAAATAACCACGGATTAGCAAGAGAGTTCTTATTTATCTGGATGGCAAGAAAACATGACACAAGAAATCTCCCACTTTTGATACAGGAGGGTCAAGTTGGGTCTTACCTGATAGTTTGTCTCAAGCTAATTAATTGGCAAAGAGGTTCATTGTATAGCATCTAAGTTATAAACATCATTGTAAACATTCTGTATTTTCCATTTTCTCTCAGTCGGAAAAAGAAATTAAGTCCTAGTGTCTGCTATGGTTTAAGTCCCTTTAACTAAAGTCAATTCTCTTCTTAAAAGGAAACTTACACCCCATATTTTCTTTCTCAAAGGGAGGGCCTTATATTATGTTTTCACTATAATCCAGAAAAAAGTGGGCATCTTCTGGTTAAAATAGGGACAGAAGTGACCTCTCTTTCTCCCTGGTGGCCATTACAATCCCCACCCCTCCAAAAGTGGTCTCTGGGTGTCTTAGTCTGTTTGAGCTGCCATAACAAAATATCATAGCGAGTGACTCATAGACAACAGAAATTTCTCACAGTTCTGGAGGCTGGAACTTCAGTAGATTCGGTGCTTTTGGTCCATAGACACTGTGTCTTCTTGCTGTGTCTTCCTATGGCTGAAGGGCAGGTGAGTTCTCTGGGGCCTCTTTTATCAGGGCGTTAAGTCCCTTTCATGAAGACTCTGCTCTCATGACCTAACTACTTCCCAAAGACCTCACTTCTAAATACCATAACATTGGGAATTAAGCTTCAACGTATGAATTTTTAGGGTGACACAAACATTCAACCTATAGCACAGGAGCATAACCAAAGGCCCCACAGAGGGCAGTTTCAAAGCCTCCAATCTCTTGAGTCTCTGCAGCCAACAGTCCTCAGCTCAAAGGGCAAGGGTCCATGGACCACCAACATCCTTCCCGTCCCTGACTCCCTCCACAGACCTTCAGGCAAACCAGAAACCAAAGGCCGCCTACTGGCTGTGTGATCTCGGGCAAGGTCCCTAACTTTGGGACACCTCTGTTTTCCTCTCAATAAAACATAAAATTAATTTTCCTGCCTGAAAATTAATAATAGGAAGTGTTTGTTGAACCCTTACTTTTATGGCAGGCCATTTACATGGGTTATGTCTCTTAAGTATAAGAAGGACCCTATGAAGAAAGTACTGCGATTTTAATTTTACAAATGGGGAAACTGAAGCACAGGGAGTTAAGTAACTTACCTAAGGTTGCACAGGAAACGGTGAAGCAGTCTTTGAACGCAGGTGTTTTGAAAGCAGCACTTGGGCCCTTACCCGCTTTGCTGGGATTTCTCAGATGGCTGAGGTGAGGGTGAATGAGATGGGGCAGGCAGGCGAGGTGACCAGCATAGGTTTGGTTCAGAGTAGGGGAGAGTTTCCCTGCTTCTCAGGGTTTGCATATGTTAGTTGGGTACTGTGAGGGTTAATTTTAGGTGTCAACTTGGCAGGGGACATGTTCCAAGATGTTCCAAGTGAAGGCCTGAACTGCATATAGTACTAGACTCCAGAGATGGTAGGTTTTTCCGATCTGATACTCAAGATGGCTACCTATAGCACTAGACTCCAGAGACGGTAGGTTTTTCCGATCTGATACCCAAGATGGCTACTAGGTGGCCAGGGGGGCAGGTAGCTGTACTCAGTGAATACACTAGACAAAGGGTGATTCACAGGGATTCACTGCCCAGGCCCGATGGAGTGGGATGGTGTGAGATTTCACTGTGCCACTCGAACTTTGCACTATTTAAAACTTATGAATTCTTTCTGGAATTTTCTATTTAATATTTTTAGACTGCCATTGACGTCAGGTAACTAAAACTATGGAAGGCAAAACCTTGGATGATGTGGGGAGCACTCTACCTTGAGAACTGGTAAAGCATTTTTTTGGGGTACACCTGGGAGGGTGTTTTCAGGGGAGATTGGCTTGTGAGTCGGTGGACTGCGCGGGGAAAATTTGCCCGTAATGTGGGTGGGCACCATCCAATTAGCATCCCCACCCACAATGGTATGGCCTTCTCACCTCTGTCTGCGGGTAAACTCTGCTTGCCTGAGGAACCAGAAATGGCCTCTCCAAGGCAGTTGCCAAGAAAGATAATTCTGATTCTCCTCAGGACCCACACATATCACTCCTCTTTGCTTCTAGACCTGCAACCAGACGTGAGTCCCAGCAGGCCCCTGAAGGTGAGGCCCAAAATGTGACCCACGAGGAGCTGTACTACCCTCCACAAGAACCAAATCCAGAGAACATGTGTGGGGATGGCTATCAGGGTGTGGGATAATGTGGAAGGAACATCAAGTTGGATCAGGCCGAATTTATTGCTGTGGGCACACTAAACAGAGATTCTGCATGTAATGTTCCAGTGTGGGGAGTTAGGAAAAGTACTAACACTTTGGTTGGTTGGCTGAAACATGAATCAAAACATGGGCCACTATTAACAAGTTGGAGGTGTTCGATCTCCCTTAGTTTATTTTTATTTATTTATTTATTTTTTGAGACGGAGTTTCACTCTTGTTGCCCAGGCTGGAGTGCAATGGCATGGTCTCAGCTCACTGAAACCTCTGCCTCCTGGGTTCAAGCCATTCTCCTGCCTCAGCCTCCTGAGTAGCTGGGATTACAGGTGCCCACCACCACACCCGGCTAATTTTTGTATTTTTAGAAGAGATGGGGTTTCACCATGTTGGGCAGGCTGGTCTCGAACTCCTGACCTCAAGTGATCGGCCCGCCTTGGCCTCCCAAAGTGTTGGGATTACAGGCGTGAGCCACGGTGCCCAGCCTTCCCTTAGTTTCAAGCAGAGGAAGGGGTCCACAGGCTTAGGGAGATTGGAAGGCTAGAGTGGATTTTTCACTTAAGATTTACTAATCCTAAAGAGCTCTGATTGCTCATTTCTGTAGGCCAGACTTTACAATGGGAAAAGCAGTTGCTCAATTGGAAAAGTTAAATGCAGTGGGAATAACTGGATCCCAGGGTAGCAGGGGCCACGTGGCGGCACTCAGCTCCAACGGCAAAGTGGGTATAGTTATGGTTGTGGGCAGCAGAGGCAGAGAACCAATCAGAATCGTCTGTCTCGTGCAGATCTATGGCATCGGCTGGTCTAGAAGTGAAATAGAAAGTCTACTACAATCTTACTTGATCTGTATAAGCAGACAACTTCCAGACCAAGTCAACAAAGGCCTAATTCAGAGTGTAAGAACAGGCTGAACATGGTGGCTCACACCTGTAATCCCAGCACTTTGGGAGGCCGATGCAGGCAGATAACTTGAGGTCAGGAGTTTGAGATCAGCCTGGCCAACATGGTGAAACCCTGTCTCTGCTAAAAATACAAAATTTAGCCAGGTGTGATGGCGCACACCTGTAGTCCCAGCTACTTTGGAGGCTGAGGCACAAGAATCGCTTGAACTCAAGAGGTGGAGGCTGCAGTGAGCCGAGATTGAGCCACTGCACTCCAGCCTGGGCAACAGAGTGAGACCCTTTCTCAAAAAAATAAAAAAATAAAATCACACACACACACACACACACACACACACACACACAAAACAAACAAAAAAACCAGAGTGTAAGAACACAGACTCACAGTACCTCAATCAATTCCCAGACATGAGCCAGTTTATAGACCCAAAAACCCTTGAATATAGGGGAGGCTGGGTTCCCTCAGGGAGGGGGACACTACTGAAAATTTATACTATTACTCTTTCTCCCAGCCTTCGCCAAAGGGATCTGTGACCCAGGGTAACTGTGCTTTAGGAAAAGGAAGTAATCAGAGGTTTCATGGACTGCTAGACACCGGCTCTGTGCTGACATTGATTCCAGGAGGCCCGAAATGTTACTGTGGCCCTCTAGTCAGAGGCGAGGCTCATAGAGGTGAGCTGATCAGTGGAGTTTTAGCTCGGGTCTGACTCATGGTGGGTCCAAGGGAATAGACATACTTAGAGGCTGGGAGAATCCCTACATTGCTTCCCTAACCTGTGAAGGGAGGGCTATTATGGTGGAAATGGCCAAATGAAAGCCATTAGAGCGGTCTCTACCTAGAAACATAATAAATCAAAAACAATATCGCATCCCTGAAGGGATTGCAGAGATTAGTGCTACTATCAAGGACTTAAAGACACAGGGGTGGAGATTCCTACCACATCCCCATTCGGCTTACATGTTTGGCCTGTGCCAAAGACAGATGGATCCTGAAGAATCCAGAAGACAGTGGATTATCACAAGCTTAACCAAGTGGTGACTCTAATTGCAGCTGCTGTACCAGATGTGGTTACATTGCTTGAGCAAAATAACACATCTTCTGGTACCTGGTATGCTGCCATGGATCAGGCAAATGCCTTTTTCTCCAACCCTGTCTATAAAGCCCACCAGAAGCAACTTGCTCTCAGCTGGCAAGGCCAACAATACACCTTCACCGTCCTACCTCAGGGGTATATAAACTCTCCGGCCCTTTGTCTCGATTTAGTTTGCAGGGCACTTGATCACCTTATCTTTCCACAAGAGATCATGCTGGCCCATTGTATTGATGGTGTTATGCTGATTGGACCTAGTGAAGTAGCAACCACTCTGGGCTTATTTGTAAGACATTTGCTTACATAGAGGGTGAGAAATCTGACAAAATTCAGGGGCCTTCTACCTCGGTGTAATTTCTAGGGATCCAGTGGTGTGGGTGGGATATCTTGAGATATCCCTTCTATAAGATGAGGGATAAGTTGTTGCATTTGGCCCCTCCTACAACCAAGAAAGAAGCGCATGAACACCTTGGGCTTGTTTGGATTTTAGGGGCACACATTCCTCATTTGGGTGTGTTACTCTAGCCCATCTACCAAGTGACCTGAAAAGCTGCTAGTTGTGAGTGGATCCTAGAACAGGAGAAGGCTCTGCAACAGGTCCAGGCTGCTATGCAAGCTGCTCTGCCACTTGGGTCATATGACCCAGCAGATCCATTGGTGCTTGATGTGTCAGTGGCAGATAAGGATGCTGTCTGGAGTCTTTGGCAGGCCCCTATAGGTGAACTGCAGCAGATGCCCTTAGAGGGCCTTTTGGAGCAAGGCCTTGCCGTCATCCACAGATAAATACCCTCCTTTTGGGAGGCAGCTCTTGGCCTTAGTAGGACTGGGCCTTAGTAGAAACTGAATGCTTGACCATGGACCACCAATTTACCACATGACCTGAGCTGCCTATCATGAACTGAGTGTTATCTGACCCACCAAGCCATAAAGTTGGGTGTGCACAGCAGCATTCCATCATCAAATGGAAGTGGTTTATACATGATCAGGCCTGAACAGATCCTGAAGACACAAGTAAGTTATATGAAGAAGTGACACAAATGCCCATGGTTTCTACTCCTGCTACTCTGCCTTCTCTCTTCCAGCCTGCACCTATGGCCTCATGGGAAATGCCCTATGATCAGTTGACAGAGGAAGAGAAAACCAGGGCCTGCCGTCCAGATGGATCTGTGTGATATGCAGGCTACCTGAAAATGGACAGCTGCAGCGCTATGGCCCTTCTATGAGGCATCCTTGAAGGACAGTAGTGAAGGGAACTCTTCTCAGTTGGCAGAACTTCGAGCAGGGCACCTGGTCATGCACTTTGCTTGGAAACAGAAATGGCCAGATGTATACAGTTTACTGATTCATGGGCTATAGCCAATGGTTTGGCTGGATGGTCAGGAATATGGAAGAAACATGACTGGAAAATTGGTGACAAGGAAATTTGGGGAAGAGGTATGTGGATGGACCTCTCTGATTGGGCAAAAGAAGTGAAGATATTTGTGTCTCATGTTAGTAGTCACCAAAGAGTGACCTCGTCAGAGGAGGACTTTAATAATCAAGTGGTTAGAATGACCTGTTCTGTAGATGCCAGTCAGCCTCTTTCACCACCCATCCCTGTCTTCATCCCAGAGTCTCATGAATAAAGTGGCCATGGTGGCAGGGATGGAGGTTATGCACTGGCTCAGCAACATTGACTTCCACTCACTGAGGCCAACCTGGCTACAACCACTGCTGAGTGCCCAATCTGCCAGCAGCAGAGACCAACACTGGTGTCCCTGATGTGGCACCATTACCTGGGGTGATCAGCCAGCTACCTGGTGGCAAGTTGCTTACACTGGACCCCTTCTATCATGGAAGAGGCAGTGTTTTTTCCTTACTGGAATACATATTTAATCTGAATATGGATTTGTCTCCCCTGAATGTGATACTTCTGTCAAAACTACCATCCATGGACTCATAGAATGCTTTATTCATTGCCATGGTATTCATACAATATTGCTTTTGACAAAGAAACTCATTTTACAGCCAAAGAAGTGTGACAATGGGCCCATGCTCATGGAATTCACTGGTCTTACCATGTTCCTGTTATTCCGAAGCAGCTGGCTTGACAGAACAGTAGAATGGCCTTTTGAAGTCATAATTACAGAGCCAGCTAGGTGGCAATACCTTGCAGGGCTGGCGCAAGGTTGTCCAGAAGGCTGTACATGCTCTGAATCAGCATTCAATATGTGGTACTATTTCTCCCACAGCCAGGATTCACAAGTGCAGGAATCAAAGGGTAGAAATGGAGGGAGGTGGGGGGCACCACTCACCATTATCCCTAGTGACCCACAAACAAAATTTTTGCTTCCTGTTTCCAAGAAGACTTGATGCTCTGCTGGTCTAAAGGTCTTAGTTCCAGAGGGAAGAGTGCTTCCACCAGGAGACACAACAATAATTCCACTGAGCTGGAAGTTAAGACTGCCACCCAGCCACTTTGGGCTTCTTGTGCCTCTGAATCAACAGGCTAAGAAGGGAGTGATGGTTTGGGCTGGGATGACTGATGTGGATGACCAGGAGGAAATTGCACTCCTACCCGACAACGGGAGTGAGGAAGAGTATGTCTGGAATACAGGGAAGCTCTTTGGGCCTCTCTCAGAATTATCCTGCTCTGTGATTAAGGTCAATGGGAAACTATAACAACCCAATCTAGGCAGTACTAACAAATGGCCCAGACCCTTCAGGAATTAAGGTTTAGGCCAACCCACTAAGTAAAGAACCATGACCAACTAAGGTGCTTACTGAAGGCAAAGAGAATGCAGAATGGGTAGTAGAAGAAGATAGTTATCAATACCAGCTACAAACATGATCAGTTACAGAACCAAGGACTGTAATTGTCATGAGTATTTCCTCCTTGTTTTGTTAAGAATATGTTTGCATGTATATATACATATATTAACAAATATCTGTTTTTGTGCTTCTCTTATTTCTTCATCACGTAATATAAGATTTATTGACCTTGTATCAGTAGTTAAGTATTATTAATGTTATATCATAGTATTTAAGTTATGAGATATCAAGAGAAGAGTAAACATTACCCAAGAACTTTACCTCCTCTTCTGTGGAAGGGATGAGTGCATTTTGGGTTGTATGCAGGATAATTGTATCATGTTTTGCAGAACTATCTTATTGTTATTGTTTTTATTTGGAGATTAAATATGATTTAGGAGATGCAGATGGGTGCCAAGTTGACAGGGGGTAGACTTGTGTTGGTTAATTTTAGGTGTCCACTTGACTGGATTAGGGAATACCTAGAGAACTGCTAAGCGTGATTTCTGGGTGTGTCTGCGAGGATGTTTCCAGAGGAGGTCGGGTTGTGAGTCCATGGACCAAGTGGGGAAGATCCGCCCTCAGTGTGGGCAGACACCATCCAATCAACAAGGGCCCAGAGAGAACAAAAAGAGGAAATTCAAATTCTATCTCTTTTTCTCCTGGAGCTGGGGCACCCTTCTTCTCCTTCCCTTGGGCATCAGAACTCCAGGCTTTCTGGCTCTTGGACTCTAGGACTTGCATCTCCACCCTGCAGAGTTCTCAGGGCCTTCTGCCTCAGCCCGAGAGTTAAACCATCAGCTTCCCTCATTCTGAGGCTGTAGGACTTGGACTCAGCCACACTGCGGGCATCCCAGTGTCTCCAGCTTGTTAGAGAGCCTGTTGTGGGAATTCTTGGCTTCCATTATCACGTGAGCCAATTCCCCTAATAAATCCCCTGTCACCCATCTCTCTCTATCTCTCTCTCTCTCTCTCTCTCTCTCTCTCTCTCTCGCTATCTATTTATCTACCTACCTATCTACCTGTCTACTTGGTTCTGCCTCTCTGGAGAACTCTAATACAGGAGTATATTTGTCTTCTTTCTCTATCTCTTTCTTTCTTTCTTTCTTTCTTTCTCTCTCTCTTTCTCTCTCTTTCTTTCCTTCTTTCTTTTTTTCTTTTTCTTTTTTTTTCTTGAGACAGAGTCTCACTCTGTTTCCCAGGCTGGAGTGTAGTGGCGAGATCTCAGCTCACTGCAACCTCTGTCTTCCGGGTTCAACAGATTCCCCTGTCTCAGCCTCCCAAGTAGCAGGGATTACAGGCATTCGCCACCACGCCCAGCTAATTTTTGTATTTTTAGTAGAAACAGGGTTTCACCATGTTGGTCAGGCTGGTCTCGAACTCCTGACCTCAGGTGATCCACCTGCCTCAGCCTCCCAAAGTGCTGGGATTACAGGTGTAAGGCATTGTGCCTGTCCTGTCCTATTTCTTTATTTATTTTTTATACATTTCTTGGAGACAAGGATAGTCTTATTCATCTTTTTTCCCCTGTGAAATGAAGGAATAGAATGATATAAAGCATGACTACTCCCCTCTATTCTGCGTATCACAAACTTAAACAATTTTTATATCAGTTAAATTCTCAGCTTTTCCTTAAATCTGCGGCAGCCCACAGAGAATAATCAGCTATTCACTTATCCCTTACCCTTTCTTTCTTAAGCTATTCACTTATCACTGATTAAAATGCAGTAAGCAGTGAATGAATGAAGAAATTAATGAATCCTACACTACTTTGTATTACCCCTTATTTTTGCATGGCTAATATGGTCATCCTACCTAAATAGTGTGAGAGTAGAGACTGTGTCTTTCTTTTTCTTCCCATGATATTGAGTCAAAGCCAGAGATAACTAAGGGACCTAGGTAGGCAGGTCTGTGGAGACCCAACCTTGATTTCTATTGTTGTCTGAGGCTTCTCTGGTGTGTTTGAGTTTCCCTATTACTGGACATTTGCCTCTTGTCCTGCCATTAGGTGAATTGGTGGTGCTTCTATGAGTGTGCACGGCTTGGTGATTTAGCCATGAAAAACTAAGTGTACTATGGCTCATTTACATCAGTACTGTATTTTTTGCAAAGTATTAACTTTTATTTTTTAACCTGGGCAAAATGTATGTGAGCTTTAAAAAATTATTTTCTTTATTATTCTATAATTTTGAAATCGTATGCCACTATTTTATTGGTATAAAATATACATAACATTTAGCATTTTAACCATTTTTAAGTGTATAGCTCAGTGGCATTAAGTACGCTGATACCGTTGTGCAACCATCGCCATCATCCATCTTCAGAACATTTTTATCATCCCAAACAGAAACTCTGTGTCCTTTAAATACAAATTCCCCATTCTTTCCCCCAAGCCCCTGGTAACCACTATCCAGCTTTCTGTTTCTAGGAATTTGACTACTCCAGGTGCCTTGTACCTGTGGAATTGTACAACATTTGTCCTTTTGTAAGTGGCTCACTTCACTTAGCTTAAGGTCTTCAAAGGTGTGTCCTGGTTGTAGCATATATCAGAATTTCCTTCCTTTTTAAGGATGAATAATATTCCATTGTATGTATATTTCACTGATATAGTTTGAATATTTGTCCCTGCGCAAGTCTCATGTTGAAATGTAATCCCCAATGCTGAAGGTGGGGCCTGGAGGGAGGTGTTTGTATCATGGGGGCAGATCCCTCGTGGCTTGGTGCTGTCTTCGAGATAGTGACTTCTCTCAAGATCTGGTTGTTTAAAAGTGCGTGGCATCTCCCCACCCACTGTCTCTCTCTGTCTCTTTCTCTCTTGCTCCTGCTTTCGCCATACAACTTGCCAGCTACTCCTTCGCCTTCCGCTATGATTGTAAGCTTCCTGCGGCCTCCCTAGAAGCCAAGCAGAAGCCAGTACCATGTTTCCTGTCCAGCCTGCAGAACTGTGAGCCAATTAAACCTCTTTTCTTTATAAATTACCCAGTCTCAGGGTGTTTGTTTGTTTGTTTGTTTTTGAGACATAATCTTGCTCTGTCGTCCAGGCTGGAGTGTAGTGGTATGATCTCGGTTCACTGCAACCTCCACCTCCCAGGTTCAAGCAATTCTCCTGCCTCAGCCTCCCTGGTAGTGGGGACTACAGTCGTGCACCACCATGCCTGGCTAATTTTTGTATTTTTAGTAGAGACGGGGTTTCACCATGTTGCCCAGGTTGGTCTCAAACTCCTGACCTTAGGTGATCCACCCACCTAGGCCTCCCAAAGTGCTGGGATTACAGGTGTGCACTACCACACTTGGCCTCAGGTATTTCTTTATAGCAATGCAAGAATGGACTGATACCACCACATTTTGTTCATTCATCCTTTAATGAACACTTCGGTTGCTTCCACCCTTTGAGTATTGTGAATAATGCTTCTATTACTGTTTTTAAGAAAGAAGCATATTTACGACGGTGAAATAAACAGATTGTGTTTTGCTGCATAGTTTCAGATAACACTTAGAACATAAATATAAGAAGAAGCAAAAGTAAACGAACCACAAAAATAAAAACAAAACAACTTCAAGTTCAAACTATGAGCATCATTGCTTCATTAAATAATCATTTGCTGAGGGCCCAGGGTGGACCATGCATACACCCCGAGTTTCCAGCCAGCCATGGGAGGCTTCTTCCTGAAGGGGCAGACGAGGCCTAGGGAGTTAGCTGTGACTATAGGTACGATGTGGTTGGTGCTGCAGGTACATACAAGCAAGGTCTCTGGGTCTTCAGAGGCAGGGAAAGAACACCTCTGACTGATGAGGACTATGATGAGGACTATGAGGAGGTGGTAGACTTTGGCCCAGTGATGATAGGGGTAAAGGAGGAAATTTACTATGGTAAATTCCCAACTCTGCTCTTCTTTGCTAAATCCAAGGTGTATTTTTCTGTTTCTTGGACCTGTTCCAAGGGCTCTGGGTCTCTGTGGTGCACATTACTCACAGCTCTTAAGTGGTCTTCATCCTGCATTTAAGCAATCTTGTTACTTACTCTTGAGTTGCTCTGTCTCCAACAAGTGCCTTGGATTTATTTGCTTGGCATGGTTCTTTTGTGTGTCTCAGGGCAACCAAGCTCTGGTCAGCTTTCTGGAAGAGTTGAGTTGCTTCTCTTGCTGTGATCTGAGGCAGCTCCTGACCCTCTTCCACCCACTGGCTGGACACAGACTTAAGATCCCACTGTCCGTTCAGGGGCAGCCTCTGGTGGAGTGGAGAGTGAGCAGCCCAGCTCCCTGCTGCGGTGCGGCCTTGGGAAAGTTATTCCGCCCCTCCCACCTTCATGTGTAACATGAGAAGACTGGGTGACCTCTAAGGCCCTTTTCTTTTCAGCTCTGTGGCTTTTTTTTTTTTTTTTTGAGACAGATTCTTGCTGTGTTGCTCTGGCTGGAGTGCAGTGGCATGATCATGGCTCACAGCAGCCTTGACCTCCTGGGCTGAAGTGATCTCACTTTAGCCCGCCCTTGAGTATAACACCATACCCAGCTAATTTTAATTTCTTCTTTGTAGAAACAAGGTCTCACTATATCACCCAGGCTGGTCTTGAACTCTGGGGCTCAACTGATCGTCCCATCTCAGTCTCCCAAATTTCTGGGATTATAGGCATGAGCCACCACACCTGGCCTTAGCTCTGCAATTTTATGATCACTGTCTTAGTCCATTTGGCATGCTATCACAAAATATCTAAGACTGGGTAATTTATAAACAACAGAAATTTATTGCTAATGGTTCTGGAGGCTGGGAAGTCCAAGGTCACAGTGCCAGCAGATTCCCCGTCTGGTGAGGGCCCATTCCTCATAGATGTCTCCTTCTATGTGTCTTCACATGGTGGAAGGGGCGAACAAGCTCCCTCAGACCTCTTTTCTATGAGCACTAATCCCACTCGTAAGGGCAGAGCCTTCATGACCTAGTCACCTCCCAAAAGCCCTGCTCCTTGTCACCACATTGGAGATTAGGTTTTGACATATGAATTTTGGGGAGACACAAACATTCAGACCATAGTAATTGCCCATATTATTGTCGCAGGATGAGCCGCAGACAAAACTCCTCAGACACCGAGTTAAAGAAGGAAGCGGTTTATTTGGCCGGGGGCATCAGCAAGACTCCTGTCTCAAGGGCCAAGCTCCCCAAGTGAGCAATTCCTGTCCCTTTTAAGGGCTCACAATTCTAAGGGGGTGCATGTGAGAGGGTCGTGATTGATTGATCAAGCAGGGGGTATGTAACTGGGGGTTGCATGCACCGGTAATTAGATGGGAACAAAACAGGATACGGATTTTCGCAGTGCTTTTCTATACAATGTCTGCAATCTATAGATAACATAACTGATTAGGTCAGGGGTCGATCTTTAACTACCAGGCCCAGGGTGTGGTGCCGGCTGTCTGCTTGTGGATTTCATTTCTGCCTTTTAGATTTTACTTTTTCTTTCTTTGGAGGCAGAAATTGGGCATAAGACAATATGAGGGGTGGTCTCCTTCCTTATTATTAATTACCTCCCTCCAGCACTCTTGGAGTGGATGACTCAGCAGTCTGATCGTTTTGCTGTTTTTAAGGAAGCTTGATCTTGTGCCATCATGTGTAGCAAGTATATGTTCAATAGTTGAACAAGCTGACTGTCCTGACCCAGGTGGAGTTAGGCTGAAACTGACTGGATTTCTTCATGCTGTCCTCTTTCAGGGAAGCGGCACAGCACCAGCTAGGCAGAGACGCCCCAGGCCATGTTAGAGCTTTGAGTGAGGCCTGGTAACAGGGAGGCGCTGTCACCTACTGGCCTTGCCAATCCAGCTCCAAGATGCTGAGCCTGAAGCTCCCCAGGCTGTTTAGCATAGACCAGATACCCCAGGTATGTGCTCTATTGATTATGATGGTTCATTTCCAGAGTGTGACCAGGGCTTGGTCCATTCCCTTCAAGGACCCCTTCCCACACTTCCTTGGGGGATATTACAGCCTCCTACTTCCCCCACCTACCTTGAAATGGAAGTATTCCCAAAGTTGTTTAAGTTGTAACCCTTCCTTGCAACATCTGTGTTTTATCCAGAAGCAAAGTCATTACTGAGATTCAACCTGAAGAGATAAAGCCAGCAGCAGCTGGCTGGGTAGGAAGTTTATTTTTTCAGGCCCCTCCTATGGGTGCTTGAAAGCAGGATATGGGCAAAGGCACACCAGGTCATGGCTTTGCTCATCCCCATTACTTGCAGGATGCCCAGGCCAGGCCTTCACTGGGGCGATGGGGAGGGTTGTTGAATGAGCCTTAGCATTGCCCTTTAGTGGACCCATGGGCCTGGGAGCTCACAGGCAGGTACCCTGAAATATGTGAGACTCACTGATGATCTGCTTTAATAAGCCATAGGTGAGCCTGGTTGTGTGCTACAGAGAACTGGTGCACTTCCTCCTTCTCTTGCAAAGGAAACATCATTGTGTCGCACCCCTTTGTTGATGTCAAATTTCCTTCCTTTTTGACTAAGAAAAGTGGGTGTCATTTCATGGTGGGAAGTTTCTTTGGGAAGATGTGACAGAGTGGAGGAGAGTTCTACTTGGCTGATTGCCAAGCACTTATGACTTGCCCCAGAAAAATAATTTCGAAATAAACTCAACATCACCAATGGAAGGTTGAGGGGGAAACTGCCAAACCCTAACCCTAAAAGCCTGTGAAGCCAGGTGATTCCAGGAAGATGGCATGGGGGAAAACCATAAGTGATGCCGAGCTGTTTGGTGGGGTGAGCTGAGGAATGTGGCAAGTAATAGGCAAGCTACACGTGTGGCTGTCTCCCATGACACTGGGCAGAGCGCCTGCCTCTGTTCTCACAGGGCAATCACCTTCTCCTTTTGGTGCACTTTGCTGGTTGGTTCTACCCATAGAGCATTAGCAGCTGTGATTGGTGGGAACACAGTGTGATTCTTGAATTTTTTTACTCATGAAATTTGCATTGACTGCCTACTATGTGCAAGGGATTCAGAGAATAATTACATACAAATCCTGTCCTTGCGTGACTCATATGTTGGTCAGGAAGATTTTTAAATGTGCATGAGAAATTCTTTTCTAAAGTGGGTTAGGGTCTATCTTAAGACAGGGTGATTGTTTCAGAGAAGGGATTGGTCAATTCCATCACGGGGGAGTGTATTAATCCATTCTTACACTGCTATAAAGAACTGCCTGAGACCTGGTAATTTATAAAGAAAAGAGGTCTAATTGACTCACAGTTCCTCATGGCTGTGGAGGCCTCAGGTAACTTACAATCATGAGGGAAGAGGCACGTCTTACATGGCAGTAGGCGAGAGAGAGCATGATGTGAAGGAGGAACTGTCAGACACTTATGAAACCATCAGGTCTCAAGAGAACTCACTCACAGTTTGGGGGACAACACCCCCATGATCCAATCACCTCCCACCAGGTTCCTCCCTTGACATGTGGGAATTATAGGGATTACAATTTCAGATGAGATTTGAATGGGGACACAGAGCCAAATTATAACAGGGAGGAAATGATCAGGGAAGGCTTCATGAAGGGGGTGATCTGTAAGACAGATTTTGAGGGGTGGACAGGATTGTGGAAGTGGGGAGAGTATTCCAGGTGGAAGGAGCAGTGTGAGCAAAGGCCTAGAGATGGGAGATCATGGAGCAGGTGGTGATGGTGGAGGGACTGGGGAGCGTCTTGGGGGTAGAGGTTATGGGAGTCTGCTTAGATATCTTTCTGGACATTTTGGTCAGGGTTGGATTCAGAGTATGTCCGCAGGAAAGAAGTGAAGGGGGCAGAGTGGTATCAATAGGTCCTTTGGGTAACCTGCTGGGAATCTGAATGTATGGAGATTCTGAATGTCAGGGCTGGACAACCCTGGCAGAGGCTGAGGGAGAAAGATGAACATGTCCTCCCTGTCCAGTTTTTCATAAGTTAGAGGATGATAATATCTTTAGTGAAATGGCACTAGCTAGAGGCAGAAGACCAACATCACACTTTGCAGCCACCGTTTGCTTCAAAATCTTCCTTGGGCTCCAGCATCTACTACTGGGTTTTTGGGCATCATGCCCAGGGTTCATGAAGCCATAGAGAAAATACAGTGGCTCTGCCTGCCTGGGTAGTTTTACCTGAGGATTTGGGGGCAAAGACATTTATTAGTATTAAAACAGATGCACAGGTATTAAAAATGGAATGCACAATTTACATGAATATTTAAAATAGGATACTTCATACAATTGTTAAAGCTTACCTTTGGTGGGATCTGTGGGTTCCAATACTTGGTTTTTAGAGTGGCCTCAAGCAAGATAATCTCTCTACCTCAGCTTTTGCTTCTGTAAAATGGGAATGACAACAGTATCTGCCTCCTGGGGTTGTGAGAATTAAATGAGATAACCCAAGTGAAGTTCCTGGCACGTGGTGAACAATTAATAATGTTGGTTGTCATTATTAGCATTCTCTCCTAGGCTCTTTAGGGCACTTTGAGGGGTAGAGCATGCTGGCAGGAGACTTCAGAGGCCCTGTCCATAGACTCGAACTCCGGCTCCCTCGCCTGCTGTTCACCACCTTCACCAGCCTGATCCCTCCCCGCCTCTTCCACCACGTCCCATCCACAGACCCTCTTCTCTTTATTCTCCCCAGCAGATGCAACCTTCACTTGTCTTGATTTCTGTTTGAAGAAGGCTTTCCTCTCCCCAACCTTTGCTCCCCCTTTGTGGCTTCCTTTTTTGTGGAGTGGCAGGTGCCTGCTCCCTTCCCCAAGCTCCTTCAGCTGTTGGTTGTACCTCTACAAGCTGCTCTGTACAGCTGCCTCTCCTTTTGTGTATCAGCCAGCTATGTGACTTGGGCCACTTCTCTACCCTCTCTGGGCCTCAGCCATCTATAGGGAATGGTGTGCCCACCTCTCTGCATCATCAGAGTTGTAATCCTGGCCCATTCTTGGTGCATTCCTGGCTGATAGATTGTTCATGGAAAAGGGCAGTTTCTCTCTTCCCTCAGAAGGCAGAATTTGTGTGTATGCCTCATAATATTTAGTCTCCCTTGTGTCCAAAACTAAGCTTGGGTACATCAGAGGGTCATTAAAGATGTGAACAAAACCTCAAGGAATGGAATAATTATCTAGATGTTGATTCTTACACAGACCCCTTTAGAGACAAAACAGAGAGGCCTAGAAAAAAGACAACAAGTTCATATGCAACATGGTGTGACACTTTGCCAGGAAACAAGAACATCGAGTGTCAAATTGCTAATCCGTTTTTTTTTTTTTTTTTTTTTTTTGAGACAGAGTCTTGCTCTGTCACCCAGGCTGGAGTGCAGTGGCACTATCATGACTCACTGCAACCTCCACCTCCCAGGTTCAAGCGATTCTCCTTCTCCTGCCTCAACCTCTCAAGTAGCTGGGACTACAGGTGCACGCCACCACACCTAGCTACTTTTTGCATTTTCAGTAACAACAGGGTTTCACCATGTTGGCCAGGCTGGGTCTTGAACTCCTGACCTCAAGTGATCCACCTGCCTCAGCTTCCCAAAGTTCTGGGATTACAAGCGTGAGCCACCGCACCCAGACAAATTGCTAAGCTTTAAATAACTACAGCCTTGACTCACAGGCTACAGGTAAACACATCCCATAGTCCCAGATGCCTTAGTTTAGGGGCATGGACAGGAGGATTCCCTGAGGCAGTGGTCTACACAGAGAGGAAAAGCAACGCCATTTCCAGACTTGCACTGCAGCTCTGCCACACAGTCATAAACTTAGTCTCAGTGTTCTTATCTGTAAGATGGAAGTGACTCCTGTTAAGTCAGTCTCACAGGGCAATTGTGAAGATCCAATAAAAATGAAATAGAACAGTGGGATTATTATGAATGAAGGAAGCACAGCCAGATCAGTGGCTGGCATAGGTGTTTGGTAGGTGGGCTCAGGCACTGGGAACAAGGAGCCATCTCAACAGGTAAATGGTTTCTCCAGCCCAGTGCTATTCAGAGAGAGTGCTTAGATCACCAATGTCAGAATTACCTGGTAGCGTATTAAAATATGATAGAAGCAGGGCTCGGTGGGTCACACCTGTAATCCTAGCACTTTGGGATGCCGAGGTGGGTGATTTTAAGGCAATCACCGTTCTGTCTCCAAAAACAAAACAAAACAAACAAATATATATATAAAATATATATGTTATATATATTATATGTTATATATATTATATATGTAATGTATATTATATATGTAATATATGATATATGTTATATATAATATATGTAATATATATAGTATGTAATATATATTATATATATGTCATATATATATTATATATGTCATATATATTATATATGTCATATATATTATATATGTCATATATATTATATATGTAATATATATATTCTATATGTAATATATATTCTATATGTAATATATATATTCTATATGTAATATATAATATATGTTATATATAATATATGTAATATATAATATATGTTATATATAATATATGTAATATATAATATATGTAATATAATATATGTAATATATAATATATGTAATATAATATATGTAATATATAATATATGTAATATAATATATGTAATATATATAATATATGTAATATATAATATATGTCATATATATAATATATGTAATATATTATATATGTAATATATATTATATATGTAATATATTATATATGTAATATATATTATATATGTAATATATAATATATGTAATATATAATATATGTAATATATAATATATGTAATATATATTATATATGTAATATATAATATATGTAATATATATTATATATGTAATAGATAATATATGTAATATATATTATCTATGTAATAGATAATATATGTAATATATATTATCTATGTAATAGATAATATATGTAATATATATTATCTATGTAATAGATAATATATGTAATATATATTATCTATGTAATAGATAATATATGTAATATATATTATCTATGTAATAGATAATATATGTAATATATATTATCTATGTAATAGATAATATATGTAATATACATTATCTATGTAATAGATAATATATGTAATATACATTATCTATGTAATAGATAATATATGTAATATACATTATCTATGTAATAGATAATATATGTAATATACATTATATATGTAATAGATAATATATGTAATATACATTATATATGTAATATATATAATATATGTAATATACATTATATATGTAATATATAATATATGTAATATATATTATATATGTAATATATAATATATGTAATATATATTATATATGTAATATGTAATATATGTAATATATATTATATATGTAATATGTAATATATGTAATATATATTATATATGTTATATGTAATATATGTAATATATATTATATATGTAATATGTAATATATGTAATATATAGTATATATGTAATATATATTATATGTAATGTATATTATATATGTAATATATATTATATATATGTAATATATAATATGTGTAATATATATTATATATGTAATATATAATATGTGTAATATATATTATATATGTAATATATAATATATGTAATATATATTATATATGTAATATATAATATATGTAATATATATTATATATGTAATATATAATATATGTAATATATATTATATATGTAATATATAATATATGTAATATATATTATATATGTAATATATAATATATGTAATATATATTATATATGTAATATATATTATATATATGTTATATATAATATATGTTATATATTATATATATGTTATATATTATATATGTTATATATTATATATATGTTATATATTATATATGTTATATATAATATATGTTATATATTATATATGTTATATATAATATATGTTATATATTATATATGTTATATATAATATATGTTATATATTATATATGTTATATATAATATATGTTATATATTATATATGTTATATATAATATATGTTATATATTATATATGTTATATATAATATATGTTATATATTATATATGTTATATATAATATATGTTATATATTATATATGTTATATATAATATATGTTATATATTATATATGTTATATATAATATATGTAATATATATTATATATGTTATATATAATATATGTAATATATATTATATATGTTATATATAATATATGTAATATATATTATATATGTTATATATATTATATATATGTTATATGTAATATATATAATATATGTAATATATGTAATATATGTAATATATGTAATATATATTATATAATATATATTTTATATGTGTAATATATATTTTATATGTGTAATATATATTTTATATGTGTAATATATATATTATATGTGTAATATATATTATATATGTAATATATATATTCTATGTAATATATATTATATATGTAATATATATAATATATATGTTACATATGATATATATGTTATATATATTATATATATGTTATATATATATAACAAGTTGTGATAGCAGGCATCTTTGTATTGTTCTTGGTTTTAATGAAAAGAAATGCTTTTAACATTTCACCATTTAGTATGTTTGCTGTGTGTGTGTGTGTGTGTGTGTGTGTGTATAAGTAATCTTTTCATCTTTATCAGATTAAGGGTATCACTTCATATTCTAGTTTGCTAGGATTTTTTCCCTCATATTTTTTTTTTATTTTTTTGGAGATGGAGTCTTGCTCTGTCACCCAGGCTGGATTACAGTGGCAAGATCTCGGCTCACTACAACCTCCGCCTCCCAGGTTCAAAAAATTCTCTGCCTCAGCCTTCCAAGTAGCTGGGATCACAGGTGTCGGCCACCACACCAAGCTAGTTTTTGTATTTTTAGTAGAGATGGGGTTTCACTATCTTGGCCAGGCTGGTCTTGAACCCCTGACCTCGTGATTCACCTGCCTTGGCCTCCCAAAGTGCTGGGATTACAGGCGTGAGCCACCGCATCTGGCCTTCCCTTATGCATTTTATTTTATTTTATTTATTTATTTAGAGACAGAGTCTCGCTTTGTCACCCAGGCTGGAGTGCAGTGGCGCAATCTCGGCTCGCTGCAACCTCTGCCTCCCAGGTTCAAGCGATTCTCATGCCTCAGCCTCCCAAGTAGCTGGGACTACAGGCAAGTGCCACCATCCCCGGCTAATTTTTGTATTTTTTAATAGAGATGGGGTTTCATCATGTTGGCCAGGCTGGTCTCAAACTCCTGACCTCAGGTGATCCACCTGCCTCAGCCTCCCAAAGTGCTGTGATTACAGGCGTGAGCCACCGTGCCCAGCCTCCTTTATGAATTTTATAGAACTCTTTATTCCTATCATCTTTTGAGATGATCATATATGATTCATTTAAGTTGTTAATGTGGTGATACATTGATTAATTTACTAATGTTAAACCAATTTTTTGTTTTTGGTTTAAATACAACTTGATTGTGATAGATCTCTTTAATCTATTGCTAGAGTCAGTTAGCTAATATTTTGTTCAGGATCTTTAAGTCTATTTAATGAGTTGGCCTATAATGTTTTCTTCTTATGCTGTCCTTGCCTGGACTTGGGATTCAGGTTACGCTAACCACAAGTGAGTTGGAGATTGCTGCCTATTTATTCTATGGGGAAAAATATCTAATATTAGAATTATACATTCCTGAGTGGTTGGTAGAATTTATCTGTGAAATTACCTGGGCGGAGCCACCGTATTACCCAACTCTAAGGGGGCACCATTTCCCTTTTAGTCTACGTGAATGGCAACCTCTGGAGTTATGCAGGGAACAACTTGGCCCTACAGCTGAATTTTCTTGATGGAAAGATTTTTTTATAACAGCCTAGTTGAGACACAATTCACATATTATAAAATCCACCCTGTAAAAGTGTACAATTCAGTGAGTTTTAGTTTGTTGAACACAGAGTATATTGCACAAAACCATCACCATGATCACCAGTTTTTAGAACATTTTCATCACTCCAGAAAGAACTACACCCGTTAGCAGCCATTTTCTATCCCCTTAGTTCCTGGCAACCACCTAACCTACTTTCTGTCTGTATGGATTTGCCTATTGTGGATATCTCCCACAAATGGGATTGTGCAAATATGTGGCCTTTTCTGACTGCCTTCTTTCACTTAGCAGGATGTTTTCAAGGTTCATCTATGCTCTAGCATCTATCAGTACTTTGTTTTAATGGCCAAATCATAGTCTATTGAATGGATATACCATAGTTTGTTTATCCATTCATTAGTTGATGAACAGGTGAGTTGTTTCTATTTTTTGGATATTATAAATATGCTGCTGTGAACATTCATGTACAAGTCATTTAGGTGGACAAGTTGTCAGTCTCTTTGGTGTACAACCCAGGAGTGGAGTTGCTGGATCATATGGTAACTCTATGCTTCCAAGTATATGGAGTTTTTATACTACTGATTTAACTTAATTGATCTTGGTCTGAGAATGCCCCCTGTATTATTCCAATCCTTGACGTTTGTTCAGATTAGCTTGATGGCCTAGCACATGAATAATTTTCATACATCTTCTAAGTGTGCCGATAAATAATGTATAGTCTCCAGTTGTTGGAGGAAGTATTCCATATTTGTCCATAAGATCAATTATCTTTATATTTTTACCAATTTTGTTCTACTTGATCTATGCATAATTGAGATGTGTTAAAAAATCTTCCACTATGGTGGCAAATTTGTAAATTACTTCTTGTAAGTTAATTTTTACTTTATGTATTTTGAGCCTGTGTTTTTTAGGTATATGCAAGTTTATAATTGTCCTATTTTCTATCTTCCCGATGATACAAAGGTATGATTTTGTAGTGATTATCTTTATATCTAGTAATGCTTTTTGCCTTGGAATGCATCCGATATTAATGTAACTACTCTAGCTTTTGTTATCATTTGTTTGGCTTATCTCCTTCCTTTGACTTTCAATCCTTCGCCATGATTATATTTTAACTGTGTCTTGTGTAAACAGCACATGGTGAGATTTTATTAGTTTGACAATATTTGTTTTTTAGCTGACAGTTTAGTCTACTTATATTTATAATGATTACTGATATCCACATTTATTTTCATTGTCTTAAATGCTTTTGTCTTGTTTTGTCTATTTGTTCCTTGTTTCCCTTACTTTCTTTGGATTGAGTTTTACATTTCTCTTTTTTTTTCTTTTCATATGCTATTTTTCCCTTCCACCTGTTTTATAATTAATGTGTTAGAAATATGCTCTGTGTGGATTAGTTTAGTGGTCACTTCAGCTATTTTAACATAAATAACTGTACTAGACAGGGTCAGGCTATGCTGAGTTAAAAATTACCCCATATAGCTCGGTGACTTAACATAGCAAAGGTTATTTCACATCACACTACATAGCTAAGTGGTCAGTGAGGGACTGAGACACCCAGGCAGCCATCTCCTGGCTGCCCCCTCTGGAACGTGCAGCCTCCAAGGTCATCCCAGAAGGGGAAGCCAGGGTCTACAGCAATACCACCCTGAACACACCTATCTTGCCTGATCTCAGAAACTAGGCAGGGCTGGGCCAGGTTCAAGCTTGGATGGGAGAAGAAGAAGAGAAAGTTAGTTTCCCTAGAAACAGACTTTGAGAAAAAGATTCGGGCACAGAAAGTTTATGGGGGAGTATTCTCAGGAACAACCCCTGCAAGGATGTGAAGGAGGCAGGATTGTGCAGAAGGAGAAGCTGCGTTAGAAACCTCCACCAGTCACTCAGGAGCTCTGGAGGTTAGTGGGCCTTTCAGAGTTGTCCCAAATGGGAAAAGGAGGCTAGGACCTTGATCCGTCATCAGTGGATGTACACAGCCCCTGGGGAGGAGTATAACTAGTGCCCGTTGGCCAAAAACAATTCCCGTGGCATGATGAGTGGCTCCGTTCGGAAGAGTCCTTCCAAAAGGTCCTTCAGAAGTTTGTAGTGATATCTGCAAGAAGGCTTTCTGCTTTTTTTTAGACCAAGTCTTGCTCTGTAGCCAAGGCTGCAGTGCAGTGGCGCTATCTTGGCTCACTGCAATCTCCGCCTCCCAGGTTCAAGCAATTCTCCTGCCTCAGCCTCCTATATAGCTGGGATTACGGGCATGCACCACCACGCCTGGCTAATTTTTGTATTTTTAGCAAAGATGTGGTTTCACCATGTTGGCCAGGCTGGTCTCGAACTCCTGACCACAGGTGATCTGCCTGCCTTGGCCTCCCAAAGTGCTGGGATTACAGGCATGAGCCACTGCGCGTCTGCTTTTAACTGTTCTGGCCTAGAAGTAACATTAACTGGAAATAGTCACATGGCCCCAACCTAACTTTGAGAAAGTCTGAGGAATGTAGGAAAGCACATGTAATATTTGGTGAACACCAACTGTCTACTTAACCTCTTGGATCTGAAGACTGATGACTCAATAATGCTAGAAATGTATCAGTTATTTCTTCAAATAGCACATCAAAACCATTTATATCTTCTCCTTCTGGAGAAATGTTCTCTGTGTCTCTTATTAGCTTTTTCATATTTTCTATCTATTACTCTCTCTGGACTGCATTCTGGGTACTTTCTTTGGATCTTTCAGTTGACTAATTTTCTCTTCAGACAGGTCTGGTGTATTATTTATTCCTTTGATGTATTTTAAATTTCAATTATTATTTTTTAATTTCTAAAAGTTATATTAGGCTCTTTTTTTTGAGACAGGGTCTTGCTCTGTCACCCAGGCTGGAGTGTCATCATGCAATCATGGCTCACTGTAGCCTTAAACTCTTGGGCTCAAGTGATGCTCCTGCCTCAGCCTCCCCAGTAGCTGGAACTACAGCTGTGCTCCACCATACCCAGCTAATTTTTTAAAAAAATTTTGTAGAGATGAGGGTGCCTCACTGTGTGGCCTAAGCTGGTCTTAAACTCCTGGGCTCAAGAAATCCACCCACCACGGCCCCCAAAGTTTTGGCATTACAGGGTTGAGCTACTATGCCCAGCCTGTTCTTTTCAAATTGGCTTGTTTCCTGTTTATCTTTATTTCTTTAAATATATTAAACACAATTATTTTATATTTTAATATTTGTTCTTTGATCTCTATCTCTGCCGTCTACTGTTTCTGCTGTTTCTCACTCATGGTGTTTTCTTTCCCTATGTGTGCATGCCTGTGTTAAAGTAGAAATCCGGCTGGGTGTGGTGGCTCACGCCTGTAATCCCAACACTTTGGGAGGCCAAGGCAGGTGGATCACCTGAGGTCAGGAGTTCGAAACCAGACTGACCAACATGGTGAAACCCTGTCTCTACTAAAAGTACAAAAATTAGCAGAGCGTGGTGGCATGTGCCTGTAATCCCAGCTACTCAAGAGGCTGAGGCAGAAGAATAGCTGGAACTCAGGAGGCAGAATTTGCAGTAAGCCAAGATAACACCAATGCACTCCAGCCTGGGTGACAGAGCAAGATCCTGCCTCAAGTTAAAAAAAAAAAAAAAAGTAGAAATCCTTCAGAGAGGATTTGTGTTTGCTTTTGTTACTTACCTGAGGGAACTACAAAATTTTAACCTCTTTCTATTTGTAATCACTTTAATTTTTTCACTTGAGATTTCCTGGACCACAAAAATAGTAGGGGCATGGACCACAAACCTATATGAAGACTAGTTGATGGTTATGAATTTTGGGAGAGATTTTTTTTTTTTTTTCAGAGAAACAACTTTCCTTATCGTCCTCTTCTGGCTGGTTGAATTTATTTCACACTCACTTATCTTTAGACTCCTAGCTTTATTGGCAAAGTCTCGTATTAGATTCCCTGCCTTTGGTGGGCCTTGGGTTTCATCTCTTGTTTACAAAATCTGGCAGCAGAGACTCTGATGGTGAATGCAGCTTACCTCACAGGGTTCCTGGTTTCCCTCTGTTTTGGGGCTTTGTGACTTCTTTACTTTTGTGTGATTTTTGCTGATACACTGGCTTATGATGCATACTCCAGACAGCATATTAATTGCATTAATCAGAAAGATCCTTCATAACATCTAATCGACCATCATTCGGCCAGAACTGGAGTGCCCCAGCCATTCTTCCATGACACTTAGCATTTCTATAAAACATGTTTGTAGCAATCCTTGGTTCCACCAGCTGGGTGCTGTGAAGCACACAGGAGTTTTGCAGTTTAAGACTAGGGTTTGCATCTTGGTTCTGCTATTTATTATGGCCTTGGGAACGTCATCTCACTGAGCTGCAGTTTTCTTATTTGTCAAATGGGTCGACAGTCCTTACCTTGCCATGCTCTCATGATGAACAAATGAAATCAGACCTGCCCTTAACAGATGCTAAGTCTGAATAAGGAGGACAAATGCAGGCCATAGGCTATATGTCTAAATACTTAAGAGTTATAAATGAAGCCAACAAACAGTTATGTAAAGTGGTTCTATTCTACCTTAACAAATCCCCCTTTATTTTATTATTTATTTATTTATTTATTTATTTTGAGACAGAGTTTCGCTCTTGTTGCCCAGGCTGGAGTGGAATGGCGCGATCTTGGCTCACTGCAACATCTGCCTCCCAGGTTCAAGTGATTCTCCTGCCTCAGCCTCCCGAGTAGCTGGGATTACAGGCACCTGCCACCACACCTGGCTAATTTTTTGTATTTTTAGTAGAGACAGAGTTTCACCGTGTTAGTCAGGATGGTCTCAATCTCCTGACCTCAGGTGATCCACCTGCCTCGGCCTCCCAAAGTGCTGGGATTACAGGAGTGAACCACTGTGCCAGGCCTGACAAATGCCCCTTTATAAGGACAGAAAAAGTGAAACTCTGATTTTTATATAGCTAAAGTCAGCAAAATATGAAAAAGAACTGAGTTTAATTATTATCGCACATGTCTAAATGTTACATTGATGAATTACTTATGTTTGAAAGAGTAATAAAACAAAAACATACATAATTTATAAATTATTACATGTGTTTATTCCATATAATTTATTTTTTCATTTCAGCAAAATTGAGTTATAGTGTTGTAATCGACATTATCATATAATTTGTGGTCTATTGACAATGATGTTAAATTAAACCACTATTCCTGAGTCATTGTAGTTCTTAGTTTTGTTTCTTAATTTCATTTAAGAGAAACTTCTGCTGAGATTCCATTCAGTTTTATTGAGGTAGAACAGCTGGAATTACAAAAAAAAATTCTTAAGTCCACATTTTGAATCAGAAATGAACTATACATTTTTTCTTTTTTTAATTGAAGCCAGTTTGAGCAAGAAAATTATAAATTTTTCATATGAAGTTAAAACATTGTAATGAGGCTGCAGCATATGATAATTCTATTAAGCAGAAAAATTATTAAATATTTTAATTCCATATAGATTACCATCTCATCGTGCTATCTTTACTCCCTCAAAGTAATATCTAGATTAGTATTCATCTATTTTATTAAGAAAAGTATATTAGAAAGAGATAGTATAAAGAAAACTGAAAACAGTAGGGTTTTACTTAGTCAAAATTACACCTCAGTCTACAGTGTCCGGAGAAATAATCCCTACAGAAGTTAATTTCAGGATGATTTGTACGTGAATCTTCTCTTCATAGTCCAGAGACATTTTTGTTTCCTTTTTTGGAGTTTATCTGATTGGAAAGTCACCTTTATTATGCATTTTACGTGCGACTCCTTTGGTTTAGAAAAGTCCTATACATATTTAAAATAATAGATACATATTTTTAATCCCTTTAAAAATGGAATAGCCAAACCTAGATTTTTTTGTAGGCTTTTGCTAACATTATCTCATAACAAATATCAGTTGAGAGCTCAAATTCAAAATTAATGTTATTTCCTATGAAAAATAGAATTTTCTGTTACACTGATTTCTTCTCATCATCCTATATCTTACCTAAATCAAATCTAAGTGTTTAACAGCACGGATTTGTTATTCTCATTGTGTGAACGAGAGGAGTTAAGGTCAAATTTGGTATGTGTTTCAGCAAGATGTCCCATTTGGGAGAAGACTCAGAGAATGTCATATATAATCTTTGAACTATTCCATAGAAAATCTAATTGACAGCCTAATCAATTTTAGTAAGCAATTCAAACCATGTGCTACCACACCCAGCACTAAGAATACTTTCAAGCCACCTTACATGTTCGGCCAGAAGAAATTTACCATTGTCTTCTGTAAATATTGTGCTGAACGTAAAAAAAGCATTCTTTGGCCAGGCGCGGTGGCTCACGCCTGTAATCCCAGCACTTTGGGAAACCAACACAGGTGGATCACTTGAGGTCAGGAGTTCGAGACCAGCCTGGCCAACATGGTGAAACCCCGTCTCTACTAAAAATACAAAATTCACTGGGCGTGGTGGCACATGCCTGTAATTCCAGCTACTCAGGAGGATGAGGCAGGAGAATCACTTGAATTCAGGAGACAGAGGTTGCAGTGAGCCAAGATCGTGCCACTGCACTCCAGCCTGGGTGACAGAGTGAGACTCTGTCTCAAAAAACAAAACAAAACAAAACAAAACAAAAAGCATTCTTATGCTTGACTGAATATTGAACACATTATTTTTTGAAAACCATCACACCACTGTTGTAAGTTGGCATTTTCCTGTAATTGTTTCATACCAGCAATGGCTGGCTATTAATTCAGCCTATTTAAAGTTCTGGTAATTGCATGTGTGTTGTGTGTAAGCGATGTTTTATGTTCTTCTAATTGAGAGCCCAATCAATTCTCCTAGTAAGCAATTCAAACCACGTGCCACCATACTTAGTACTAAGAATACTTCTGGATTTTTGGTCAAATTCTGAACTTGCATTAGTTTTCTGTTGCTGCTGTAACAAATTACCACAAACTTAGTGGCTGAAAAAACAAACAAACAAATATATGATCTTACAGTCCTGTAGGTTACAAGTCTGACATGGGGCTCACTGGGTAAAATCTAGGCTTTTATGGATGCTGTTGGGGAGAATGTTTCCTTATCTTTCCAGCTCCTAGAGGCTGCCTGCTCTCCTTGGCTCCTGGCACCTTCCTCCATCTTCACATCAGCAATGTTGCATCTCTCTGACCTTATTCCATAGTCACTTTTTCCTCTGAGTCTCTTCTTCTGCCTCCATCTTCCATTTTTAAGGACCTTTTGATTATACTGGGCCCACCTCAGTAACCAGAGAATCTCCCTATTTTAAGGTCAGTGGATTAGCAACTTTAATTTCACCTAGGACGTTACTGCCCCTTTGCTGTGTAACCTAATATATTCACTGGTTCTGGCAATTAGGATGTGAACATTTTTGGGGAGCCATTATTCTGCCTACTGCAGACTTAGCAACCATGTTATACTATTATCACAAGCTTGCCTATGGCAGCTTTTGAAATCAATGCCTAAAACTGAAAATAGTTTTTCTACTTCTTAAATCAAAGACTGCATTTTTACAACAAATGTAAAACCAGCAGAATTGCTCTGTTATTTCAACTTTCTTACTTTCTTCTGCTGTAGATCAATATGTCTATAATGCTAGTCATTCAATGGGACTTTTCTTCTCTAGCACACACTACCTGAGTTCTGTTTACTTTTCTTTTTTCGAGACAGAGTCTCGCTTTGTTGACCAGGCTGGAGTGCAATGGCACGATCTCGGCTTACTGCAACCTCTGCCTCCCAGGTTCAAGTGATTCTTCTGCTTCAGCCTCCAGAGTAGCTGGGACTACAGGCACGCTCTATCATGTCCCACTAATTTTTGTAGTTTTAATAGAGATGAGGTTTCACTATGTTGGCCAGACTGGTCTCGAACTCCTGACCTCAAGTGATCTGCCCATCTCAGTCTCCTAAAGTGCTGAGATTACAGGTGTGAGCCACTGTGCCCAGTGCTATTTACTTTTTAAAAACATTTTGTGTATCTTTTTTTACTTTATTGTCCATTAAATTATTAATATTCTTTGGTTCCTCCATCCCTGATATTGATCGTTTATTTCATTAATTTTTATCATGTTCAGCCAGAAGAGACTTACCATTGTCTTCTGTAAATATTATACTGCATGTACAAAAAGCATTCTTATGCTTGACTGAATATTGGACATGTATTTTTAAAAAACATCACAGCAATGTTGTAAATTGGCATTTTCTTGTAATGGTTTCATATCAACAATGGTTGGCTATTAATTCAGCCTATTTAAAGTTCTAGTAATTGCATGTGTGTGGTGTGCAATTGTTGTTTTACGCTCTTTTAATTGAGAGCCTAAGTATTTCTGTCCTATGGGAACTAAGCATGGTCCTGCAAGGGATGTGGCATACTGTCCAACCTAGAGCCTGGTGCACCGCAGGTACCCAGGAAATGATAGGTTATAATTGCTGCAGCAAGGCCGGGCACAGTGGCTCATGCCTGTAATCCCAGCATTTTGGGAGGCCAAGGCTGGTGGATCACCTGAGATCAGGGGTTTGAGACCAGCCTGACCAACATGTTGAAACCCTATCTCTACTAAAAATACAAAAATTTAGCTGGGCATAGTGGCATGTGCCTGTAATCCCAGCTACTCAGGAGGCTGAGGCATGAGAATCACTTGAACCCAGAAGGCAGAGCTTGCAGGGAGCCGAGATGGTGCCACTGCACTCCAGCCTGGGCAACAGAGTGAGACTCTGTCTCAATAATAATAATGATAATTGCTGCATCAATGCATGGCCTCCCCCTTTTCCCTCCCATTCTTCCCCTGCCCTCTGCCAGCAAACACCTCATCAGACTCCCCACTAGCCTGTAACTATTCCCTGTCCTGGCTTTCCCTGTCACTGTGTCCCTCTTACATACAAGGAACTTCCTCTTCTGTAGGGAACTGGATTCTGGGCAGGGAGGTGACAGCACGATGCTGGGGTGGGAGTCTGGCTTTGAAGCCAGAGGCAGTTGCAGCATCAGCAGGCCCTGGGAGCTGGTTAGAACTGCAGACTCTCGCCCCAGCCACCACACTGCAGTAAGGTGCCCAGGTGATCTGCACACACTTGCAGAAGAAAGTTTGAGAGGCACTGGCTTGCACAACCTCACCGCTCATATTAGTTTGCTAGGGCTGCCATAACAAAATACCACAGACTGAGTGGTCTAAACAACAGAAAGTTATTTTCTCGCAGTTCCGGAGACTGAAAGGTGTTCAAGATCAAGGTTTGGACAGGGGCAGTTTCCTCCAAAGCCTCTCTCCTTGGCTTACAGATGGCCACTCTCTTGCTGCCTCTGCACAGAGTCACCACTCTGTGGGTGCTCATCCCTGGTGTCTCTCTGTGAATTCAAATTTCCCCTTCTTGTGAGGGACACCAGGCAGATTGGATTAGGACCCACCCTAATGGCCTCTTGAAAGACCTTATCTCCGAATGCAGTTGCATCTGAGGTCCTGGAGGTTAGGACTTTAACTTAACAGATGAATTTTGGGAGGGACACAGTTCCCTCCCAGATTTAGTTCATAATGGCACTTTAACGAAGAAGAATCTAAGGCTCAGAGAAGTATATCACAGTCCAAAATCATAGTACAGGCCAGGCGATAAGGGTTTTATCTCTCGACAGAGCCCTCCCCAGGCAGAGCAATGAAGGGCAGTGCACAAGAGGACAGGAAATGGAGTGTGCTGTCTGCATTGAGGTTTCAGCTTTGCTTCCGTTACTTTTGAGAACTTGAATAAATGCCCTAACCTCTCCAGGCCTCAGTTTCCTTTTCTGTGAAATGGGACAATAAAAGGCTCTTCCTCACAAGCTGGTTGTGAGGATTCCGTGAGCAGGAATTGCAGAATTAATGTGAATAGTGCCTGAGGACCCCTGATCCTACTCTGCCTCTTCTCTTTCCCTGCTATCCAAATCTGCCATTATTTACTGCTGGCCAAAAATGCCCAGTGATTTTCCCCAGGTGGTTTGCAGTTTAATAGCTAGAAAAACCAAAGGCTTGAAACTGTCATGGTAGAATTGTAGGCATTGGCTAGCAGGTGCATGCAAGTCTTGGCCATGCAAGAAGGCTTTCCTGGATGCTGAGCTTGAGGCAGGAACTGAAAGGGAAAGCTTGCTGATGTGCCCTTCTGCTCCTAGTTCCTGGAGGTTCTCTCTTCTAAATAGGCTGCATATGATTTGATTTCATTTCACTCTAAATTGCTCAGCCTGCAACTAGGGGTGCAAGGTGGAGTCCTACAAATCAATTCTGCTGTGCAAATAAGCAGGCACCTGCTTACTTGGGGGTGCTTAGAAATGAGGCCAAGCTACGAAGTGTTGAGGAAATGATTGCAGTTTTCCTTTGGGGTCAAACTGGGTTTAGAATACAAAATTGTTTTCAAATATTTAGTTTGTCCTTTCAATGTATGTACCATGCGTTTTATGAAGGTCTGCTCTCTGCAAAGCACTTTGCTAAGGCTAGAGTGGGAAGACAGAGAGAATGTTTCTCCTTTCCTGTGCTCACAGGAGCTCAGGGCAGGAGTGCAACTAAGACCTAGTAATGGGGTTCCATAGACAGAGGTTCAAGTTGGGGAGGGCAGGGCAGGTCAGTCTTCTTAGTCTAAGCTGGAACATCATTGTCCTAGGACAGAGGGACTCCTTCTATTATCCTGTATCCGTCCATTTATTTTTTTGGAAAGGCTGCTTTAAATCTTGCCCGGCCAATATTGGGCTTCCCATCCTTGTCTGGGGTCAGCATAGCAGGTCAGATGGAGGCAGGTTTTTGTAATCTGGGCCCAGCCCTGGCTTTGGTGGCAAAATATCCTCCCCAGGTCTGGGGCCAGATTCCTAAATGAGGTCAAGTTGTCCAGTGTATGGATTTCCCTTCCGTTCCCCGCTGGCTTTTGACGACGTCAGTCCCCCTAATTTTGCCTGCCAGAATGCCAGGATCCACAGAGAGAAGGGAAGTAGTCACAAACTGTGAGTGGCCTTTTCCTCCAGCTTCTGTCCAGCCACTGCCACTGTGGCTGTCACGGGGTCTGTGCTCTCCTGCAGCCCTACCCGGCCTTCTCCCTGCAGGTCACCGCCCCCACATGTCCAGTGCTCTGAAATGTTTCTGCTCTCACTGGTCCCTTGTCACAAAGTCTCTTGGTTTATAGGATCTGCTAGTCTAATTCATATGAAGGAGTAAATAATGATTAATGGAGTCTGCATTGGAACCAGTGGCCAGTGCTTTAATTAATAATTATAAAACAACAACTTAAAAGGAAGAGAGAAAGAAGCTTGAAAGGTAGAAGGATAGACCCAGTGTGGAGCTCCTGGGAGCTGTTATTTCTGCTAGAAGGCTTTCCGAGTCCTGCCAAGCACGTGCCGTCCTCCTCCACAGGATCAAAGGCTGAAGGCCATTGGCCTATTTGCCTCCTTGTCATCAGCCTTAGTGGGGTGGAAATCTGCAACTCAAGATTCCTGCTGCCCATTACAGGAATCTGTCCACCATAAACCGGGGACGTCAGCAGAATTGAATGGTGAATCAAAAACTGGAACAAATCATTTTAATTACCTAAGACCCAAACCTAATTCGCAGTATTTCTTCACTAGACCATGAATCAACTTCATTTTATCCCCTCCCTCTAGTTGAGCAGTTTAACCCAGAACTGAACTAAGAGTTGTCTAAAACTTGGAGCTACTGCTGGAAGGGAATGTGCCGACCATTCAGCTAGCCAAGCCCTCTCATTTTACACAGAGGCCCTGAGAGCTGTGACCCAGGGCTTCAGCTGCACTTAAACGCTTCACTTTTCTCAAGGCCACATGGCACCTCGGGGACCCAGATTTGACTCATTACTCTGGCAGCCCCTCACCTTCTGCACTGTTCCATGTGACTGCTTGACTTGGAACCCCAAGAAATAGCACAAGGCTGGCTACAATGGCTCACACCTCTAATCCCGGCACTTTAGGAGGCCAAGATGGGAGAATCACTTGAGCCCAGGACTTCAGGATGAGTCTGGGCATCATAGTGAGACCCTGTCTCTGCAAAAAATAAAAAATTAGGCTGGGCGTGGTAGCTCATGCCTGTAATCCCAGCACTTTGGGAGCCTGAGGTGGGTGGATCATTTAAGGTCAGGAGTTTGAGACCAGTATGGGCAACATGATGAAACCCTGTCTCTCCTAGTAATACAAAAAATTAGTCGGGCATTGTGGCATGCGCTTGTAATCCCCGCTACCCAAGGGGGCTGAGGCAGGAGAATCGCTTGAACCCAGGAGGCAGAGGTTTCAGTGAGCCAAGATAACAACACTGCACTCCAGCCTGGGCAACAAAATGAGACTCCATCTAAAAAAAAAAAAAAAAATTAGCTGACCGTGGTGGCACTCCTGTAGTTCCAGCTACTCAGGTGGCTAAGGTGGGAGGATCATTTGAGCCAGGAGTTTGAGGCTGCAGTAAGCCATGATTGCACCACTGTACTCCAGCCTGGGCTTCAGATCAAGACCCTGTCTCAAAAAAAACAAAACAAAATAAAAAAAAAGAGAGAGAGAGATAGCACAGACTCTGGTATATATTGTACATTTTTTAACAGAGAACCTCTCTTACACTAAGAAATTGACCCCCCAAATGAGAAATGGGTGGCTAGATTGAAGTTCCTCTAGCCTTCCCCTCACAGCCCTAGAAATTCAAAGGAGAGGGTTTGCCACTTATTGTGACTTGATTTAGATTATGATTACTAATATTATCATTGTTATTATTTGCTTCAATTACCCTACTTATTTATAATTTACGTTTCAAAGGGTATGGCAACATTTATCTAAATCAGTGGTCCTTACCTGGGGGCGATTTTGGCCCCCAGGGGACATCTGACAATATCTGGAGACGTTTCTGTTTGTCACAGCTTGGGGGGTAGGGTGCCGACAGTGTGGGCTAGTGGCGTTTAGCGGATAGAGGCCATGGATGCTGTGAAAGGATGCACAGGTTGGCCCCCACAACAAACAATGATCTGGCCCAAAGTGTCAATAGTGTCAAAATTGAGAACCCTTGGTCTAAATCAACACAGAAGGGGAAAACAGGTCTCCTGCAATCCTGCTACCTCAACAAATTAAACACTTCACTTTTCTATGTTCTTCCCAGCCTCTGCCCCATGGTGTAAACTTCACTTTCCCAAGCTCTTCTAACCATGGCAGGAATACAGTTTAAATTCCACATTTCTTCACTTATTATTGTATCCTGGGCTGTTGTCCCTCTGGCCTCATTATCTTCTCACTTACCACTTTTAGTGGATGTAATACAATACTCCAGGCAGGTTGATACCCCATATTTCACCTGACCAGTCTGAGTTTCTCAGTGGGGGTGTTTTTTGGGGGGGACTTGCCAAATGGGCTGCATGGGGGTGGGGGTGACTTGAGCAGCCGTGCTGTGGGCAGCCGCCTCCTCTTCCTGCAGCCCAGGCATCAGCTTCATGGTCCTCATCATCAAAAGCCCTTTAAGAAGCACCTTGGTGAATATATCCTGGCACCGGGGGCATCTTCTGCAGAGTTCTTCCCACCAGTCCCTGACATGCAGGGCTTGCCAGCTCAGACAGACAGCATCTATGTCAGCTCACCAAAAAGGCGTCCGAAAACTGGGCTGTAGGCCCCAGGCAGAGGGGTGAGAAAACGGATTCTTAGGCAAGATTCATGCCAAGAGTAAGTACGCCGGGGAATGCAAAGACAGGCTGGATTCCCAAAGGGAGCCTGGCCCTTGAATTCCCTCCTCCAGCTAGCTGGAGGCTTCTTGGAGGACATGGGATTTTAGAAGCTACTGCGAGGGAAGGAGAGAGTGAGGGGAACAGCTTAACAGGTTAAGGACTTGGGGTCAAGCGTTCCAGGCACACAGAGCACGGCCTGGAAGATGTTTCTCCAGAGACCTTCATGCCACCCTGTGGTCTCACCTCAGTGTCCTTTTCCTTTGCCTCTGCAGGTATTCCATGAGCAAGGCATCCTGTTCGGCTACCGCCATCCACAGAGTTCTGCCACTGCCTGCATCCTCAGCCTTTTCCAAATGACCAATGAGACTCTCAACATTTGGACTCACTTGCTGCCCTTCTGGTACCTTCTGGCCCCCTCGACTGGCCTGTCTCCTTCAGGAGCCCTGGAGACCAGGGTGTCTTAAAACACAGCTAGTGTTGAGAGGGCTGAGATTCTGTGCTGGGATTTGGGGATCCCCCGTGGGTACACGCGGGTGAAGGGAGTGTGTGACAGAGGGAAGAGACATTGGGTGTGCCACTGGGATGACCTTTAAGGCATGGACTGGGGTAAGATTTGAGGGGAAATCCCAAAAGTGCCTCAGTCCTTCCCTGCTCCCTGCTCCGGTGCCTGATATGATAGCATTTACCTTCATCTCCGGTCCTGGAGACTTTCCAGGTCTTCCAGGCGCCCTGTTAAAATGTCACTAGTTTGAGCAAGTCAACCTCTCTGAGCCTCACATTTTCCTACCTGCAAAGCAGGAGTGATGGTCTGCACCTCCCCAAGGGTTGCTGTGAGGGTTTGGGGAGAAAACATTGGTAGAGGCATCTGACACAGAGTTGTGGGTGTTCCGTAATCGTTCTGGGAACCACGGCAACTGGGAGGCACTTGGTCAGGCAGCCTGTAGATGGAGCCAGCTAAGAGCAAAGCTCTGGGAAGCCTGTATGCAGAAATGGGAGTTGCCAGGGAAGCGAAGAGGGGCCTTGCTGAGAAAGGTGGGGGATGAAGGCCAATGTCACACACTGCACACCTTTGCTTAAGGAATGGAGGATGGAGACAGGGTCAAAGCACCAAATCACAGTGGATCTGAGCTGGAAGAACTCAGAGGCCATTCAAGCCACTGTCCCACTCAGACCATCATTGGTCGATGTAGACACAGCCGAGAGACGGGGTGGCTTCCTTATGTCATGCAGGGGTGTCGTGGCACAGGCTGGTCACTGGACTCCCTCCAGTCATGTCGAGAAGAGATGAGGAGTGTGCCATGGGTGGAGATGGGCCCAGGCTCCCCGCACAGGGGCAGCCAGCCTGAGTACAAGTCAGATGACAGACCCGGGGCCAAAATGCAGGGGCAGGCTGTTTGGTTCCAGCAGCCAGCTCAGTGGAGAGGGGAGAGAGCTCAGTCTGGTGTGGACTAGGGTGATCTGTAAAGGAGTGTGGCAGCCCTGGGCCTGCAGACTGGGCAGGGGTGGCAGCACAGCCCTGTTCCAGGGGCCATTTGTCATTTTTAAAAGTATACATGCTTATAAATTATAACCCTTCAGAAGGGAATAAAGTCATACTCTGCCACTGGCCCCAGTTCTCCTCCCTGGAGTGGCCAGGGGGACCTGCTTCCTATGCGTCCTCCTGGAGATTTTCTGGGGACCCAGGAGCATCTGTGCTGTGAGCGTCCCCAGCATCTGCCTCTTTCCCTGCTGCCTTCCTCTTACTTCCCTCCCTTGGAGATCTCACTCTGTCAGCATCTGCAATCTGCATGTCTCCTGGACTTTGGAACATCTGCTTGGTGTTCCATTTTCTGGATGAATCATGGTTGATTTAGGCTGTTTTGAGATTTGAGCTGCTAAAAGGGTACCAGCCTGTCCATCCCTGCTTGTGGGTCTTGCGCTCCATGCATGGATCCCTGTAGGGTGATTTTTTGCTATTTTACAGCTGAGCCAAGCTGGGTGAGCCACACCCCCATCACCTCCAGCACTGCCTATGCACCTCTACACGGTGCCAGGCTCTCAGAGATGATCCTGACTGAGCAACAGAGAGTAGCAGGAAGGACTTGGGGAGGTCTGGATCAAGATGCCCTAAGGAAATGGGACCACTGAAAAATTGAAATAACTGAAGGATACATTTTGAGAAACAGCAAATAGCTTAAGCTTTACTTCTGCTGGAACAAAAATAAAAAGTCCACAAGTGTAGCTGGAAGGATTTAGCAATGTTCCTTCAGCTCCTGCATATGAAAAGCTTTGTAGAGTCTCCTCCCTTGGAGGAGTTAGTGAGAAAGGGAGCCAGCTCTCTAGGAGTGATTTGTGGAAGCGAGGTGCTCTGCAGGCGGGACCTCATGCGTGGATTGTAGGCCAGGCAGACCTGGTGAAGAATTTTGAAGTGTCTCTGCATAGAGATCTAGGCTTTGCTAAGAGTCAGCTGTGGGACTAGCTATTCTGAAGAGTGATTGTACTCTTAGTGGAGGAACAGTGTGGAGGAGGAGGGAGAAAATAGTTCTCGGCCTCGGCTTGCAAGGCTCCACCTGGGGCATTGCTTCTATTTGAGGAGCCTTCCTACAAGAGGGACATAGACAAACTACATGGAGGAAGGACAAACCACAGGGATGGTGGTAATGCCACATTTAGATCCTGCGAGGAATGGCTGAAGGAACTGGGAGTATTTAATGTGAAGTTCAAGGAGGTGGGAGGGGGTTAGAAAGACTGCCTTAAAATATTTGATAGGCGGCCAGGCACAGTGGCTCATGCCTATAATCCCAGTACTTTGGGAGGCCGAGGCAGGCAGATCACAAGGTCAGGAGATCGAGACCATCCTGGCCAACATGGCGAAACCCTGTCTCTACTAAAAATACAAAAGTTAGCCAGGCGGGGTGGAGGGTGCCTGCAGTCTGAGCTACTTGGGAGGCTGAGACAGGAGAATCACTTGAACCCAGGAGGCAGAGGTTGCAGAGAGCCGAGATCGTGCCACTGCACTCCAGCCTGGTGACAGAGCAAGACTCTGTCTCAAAAAAAAAAAAAAAAGTATATATATGTATGTATATGTGTATATATGTGTGTGTGTGTATATATGTGTATATGTGTGTGTGTATATATATGTGACTATATATATATATATATATATGCATACGTTAAGCTTATTTTCTATGATCCTGGTGGAGGGAACTAAGGCCAATCAAATGGAGATAGATTCCAGGAGGACAGGTTTGAGCCAATGAAGGAGAACTTTCCAGCCCTTGGAGCTGCTTTGGGAGGTAATGAGCCCCCCATCCCTGGAAGCATGCAAGCTGAGGCTGGAGAATCACTAGGGGATTGGACTAGATATACATAAAGCCTCTCTTCTTAGTTCACCTGCCCATTCCCAACGTACTGCCTCCCAATTAAAAAAGGACCCCCCACCTCCCTAGCACATAGTATTTCCCCAAAGTGAGAACAGGAAGGAATTGGTCACCGCAGGGGATTGGAGACAGTAGATAGGCGAGGATCTAAGAGGGGCTTCCATCATGGAGGGTGAGCGGGTCCTCCATGTTCATCGTGGAGGGTGAGTGAGCCCTCCGTGTTCGTGGTGGAGGGTGAGCGGGCCCTCCGTGTTCCTGGTGGAGGGTGAGCGGGCCCTCCGTGTTCATCGCGGAGGATGAGTGCGCCCTCCGTGTTCATCGTGGAGGGTGAGCGGGCCCTCCGTGTTCCTGGTGGAGGGTGAGAGGGCCCTCCGTGTTCATGGTGGAGGGTGAGTGGGCCTCCGTGTTCATGGTGGAGGGTGAGCGGGCCCTCTGTGTTCATGGTGGAGGGTGAGTGGGCCCTCTGTGTTCATGGTGGAGGGTGAGCGGGCCCTCTGTGTTCATGGTGGAGGGTGAGCGGGTCCTCTGTGTTCATAGTGGAGGGTGAGTGGCCCTCCGTGCTGATGGTGGAGGGTGAGTGGCCCTCCGTGCTGATGGTGGAGGGTGAGTGGGCCTCTGTGCTCATGGTGGAGGGTGAGTGGGCCCTCCGTGTTCATGGTGGAGGGTGACTGGCCCTCTGTGTTCATAGTGGAGGGTGAGTGGGCCTCTGTGCTCATGGTGGAGGATGAGTGGGCCTCTGTGCTCATGGTGGAGGGTGAGTGGGCCCTCTGTATTCGTGGTGGAGGGTGAGTGGGCCTCTGTGTTTGTGGTGGAGGGTGAGCGGGCCCTCCGTATTCGTGGTGGAGGGTGAGCGGGCCCTCCGTGTTCGTGGTGGAGGGTGAGCGGGGCCTCCGTGTTCGTGGTGGAGGGTGAGCGGGGCCTCCGTGTTCGTGGTGGAGGGTGAGCGGGCCCTCCGTGTTCGTGGTGGAGGGTGAGCGGGCCCTCCGTGTTCACGGTGGAGGGTGAGCGGGCCCTCCGTGTTCACGGTGGAGGGTGACTGGCCCTCCGTGTTCACGGTGGAGGGTGAGCGGGCCCTCCGTGTTCACGGTGGAGGGTGAGCGGGCCCTCCGTGTTCACGGTGGAGGGTGAGCGGGCCCTCCGTGTTCACGGTGGAGGGTGAGCGGGCCCTCCGTGTTCACGGTGGAGGGTGACTGGCCCTCCGTGTTCACGGTGGAGGGTGAGCGGGCCCTCCGTGTTCACGGTGGAGGGTGAGCGGGCCCTCCGTGTTCGCGGTGGAGGGTGAGCGGGGCCTCCGTGTTCGCGGTGGAGGGTGAGCGGGCCCTCCGTGTTCGCGGTGGAGGGTGACTGGCCCTCCGTGTTCGCGGTGGAGGGTGAGCGGGGCCTCCGTGTTCGCGGTGGAGGGTGAGCGGGCCCTCCGTGTTCGCGGTGGAGGGTGAGCGGGCCCTCCGTGTTCGCGGTGGAGGGTGAGCGGGCCCTCCGTGTTCGCGGTGGAGGGTGAGCGGGGCCTCCGTGTTCGCGGTGGAGGGTGAGCGGGCCCTCCGTGTTCGCGGTGGAGGGTGAGCGGGCCCTCCGTGTTCGTGGTGGAGGGTGAGCGGGCCCTCTGTGTTCGTGGTGGAGGGTGAGTGAGCCCTCTGTGTTCCAGGTTCTTTGCACGGAGGTTTGTGACTGCACTGTATATGACAGACATCAAGAATGACAGCTACTCCTGGCCCATGCTTGTGTACATGTGCACCAGCTGCGTGTACCCACTTGTGTCCAGCTGTGCGCACACCTTCAGCTCTATGTCCAAGAATGCCCGGCACATTTGCTACTTCCTGGACTATGGCGCCGTCAACCTCTTCAGCCTGGGTATGTGAGGCCTTGTTCTTGCTTTCCTTCCCCTGCAACCGGGCTGTTTGTCCCTTCTCCTGTGAGCTAGGGTCACCAGAAGGCTTTGACGAGTTTGCAGAAGAGTCCAGGGATTATGCCAGTGCCCCTGTCCAGGTTCCCAATGGGTGTTTTATAAGAAACTGTCCATAAGCATGCTGCTAAATATTTAGCCACTGGCTCTGTGGGGACAACAGCCCCGATCTGCAGTGTTGCCAGTTTCTGTGGTGTAAATCTTCCCATCATGTCCAGCTTCAACCTACCAACATGACATCACAGAACACAAGGGTGGGAAGAGATATGCATAGCACACCATTACAGAAATTCCACCATGCAGATACAGTAGATGTAGTCATTGAGTACTCAGTACTTTTGTTAATATGGTTTATTTAATTGCAAGTTTATGTGATTTAATTTTTAATGATGGCTGTGTTCAGCACTCAGCTCTCTCACAGGCCGGAATGAACGGACTCCAGTACATCAGTGCTGGTCTCTGTCATGCCAGGCAAGAAGAGGAGGGTGAGGTCATGAGCCTCGTATGTCCAGAGGCTTAGCACAATCAGAGAGATGCTCAGAGTGTGTGGGAATAGAGCAGCAGCCTAAGCTTGTGACATTCGGTGCTGACCGCCCCCTCTTCCTTTTTCTTTGACTATGATGCCCCCTCCTCTGGCCTCTTCTCTCCTCCCCTTGTGGGCATGCATCTATCCCTAAGGATATGAGTTCTAGATTCTTCCTCCAGGTCCCGTTCTAGGTGAGAAAACCAATTATTGTCTTCCTTGCCCAAGAGGTTGTCCATGAGGAGCTTACCTCCTTCCTCTTTCTTCATATACACACATTCACACTCACACAAACACACACTCATGCACTGACACACACTGACACACACACACAATGCACTCACACATGCACACACACACACTCACCACATATACACAATACACTTACATGCACACACACACCACATGCCACACATACACATTGACACACACACAATACATACACACACTCACACCACATACACACAATACACTCACATGCACACTCTCAAACACTACACACACACACCACCCATACTGACACACACTACACTCACATAAACACACATCACATACAATACACTCACATGCACATACACATACTCTCAGACCCTCCACACACACTCACATCCACATACGCACCACACATACTGACATATACACACAATACACTCACATACACACTCACACCACATACATGCTCATATACGCACACATACTCTCAGACACTACACACACATTCACACACTCACACTCTCACATACATCACACACACACACCACACACGCACATCACACACACCACATACATACACACACACCACACACACGCTCACTCACACACTCTCACACACATACACACACACTTTCCCACTTCACTGCCCACTCCTTAGTGCTCTGCTGCCCAGTCCCCAGCATTCACTAGACCGTGCCCCTTTCCGTGTGAGCCAGGCTTACCCTCAGGCTTTGATGGGTTTGCAGAAGAGAGCGGGGAATGTGCGTGCCCCTGTCCAGGGTCCCGGCCTCCTGACTGCCGAGATTGACGCAGGGGTCCTTCAGGCCTCCTCAATGCCCCTCTCTTTCTCTGGTCCCTGTCACATCCCTCCCTCCCTCCCGGATCCCCTCCCACCCTCTGGATCCCCCCTTACCCCCCATGTCCCCCCTCCCCTGGGCTGGCTCCCCTCCTCTGCTTTCTGGCACACATGGGTGGGGAGGCTCAGAAGTGGTCCTTTGACCTCTCCTCTCACATGATCCGGCTCCCCAGGGATCTCCTCCATGCCTACTGCATCTCTTCCCACCTCCGGAGAAACCCTGTCTCCAATGTAAACCTCTTACCTGAGGTCCACGCCACCTCAGAGCCATGAGACCAGAACTGTACCTGCTCCCGCCCCTACCCCTGCACCTGCTACCCCTCTGTATGTCCAGCCTGACTGATGGTCGCGCCCCTACTCCTTCTCCTGAGTCAGAAGCCTGACTAATCCTCGGGGTCCCCTTCCTCTCACTCCCCACCCACGCCCACCCTCTGGCCAATTGGTTATTAAGGCCAGGTGACTTCTCTCCTACCTGCTGTAAGCGGCACTGCCCCTTCGTCTTGACTCAGGCCCCGGCCTCTCACTTGCACAGTTATCACAGCCTTCCCCACCTCACCCAGCCCCTGGAGGCTTCCACAACACCTTGTACCACATCACCCTCCCACTGTCAGGGCCCTCATCAGCCAGAAGCAGTCCAGACTCCTTAGCGGGGCGACTTCCTTGGCCCTCGGTTGCCTGCCCCGGACTTGTTTTGATAAGTGTGGGCATTTCTGGAGTAATCGCTGCATAGCAAGCCCTGGTCCAGGCCCCCGACACACACCCCTGAGGGGCCACACCGCACCATGTTTAATGGTCCAGGTGCTGGCACCTGATTCCACCACCCCTAACTGTTAGAGGCTCCTGTGCAAGTTTCATAACCCTGCCAAGCCTCAATTCTTTCATCCACAAAATGGATGTAATATCTTCTTTGTGGGTATGTTCTGATTATTAAATGTGTTTTAAATGAGGCTCAGAGCCTGGCCTTAGTCGGCATCTGAGGGCAGCCATTACCACGATGATCTTGTTAACCGTGGCAGCAGTCCCTGAGGTAGGTCCTAGTGTCATATCCATGCGTAGGTGAGGACAGTGAGGCACTGTGGAGGTAAGTGACAGGTCACACAGCTGTGCATGGCAGAGCCAGAGTGAGGACTGAAGCCCATGTGGTCCGCCACCAACCTGTCCCCTGCCTTCCTCCATCACGGGCCTCACTGTCTGTCTGTGTAAGAGTTCCTCTTGTTGCCATGGTCTCCCTTCTCTGTATCCTCCCATAGGCCATTCCCCAGAACTCCCTCTTCCCTTCCCTGCAGGCTACACCACGGGAGCCTCAGGGGCCCCTGCCCTGTGCCCTTCCTCCAACCCCCAGACCTGGATATACCCCCCACCATGGTTCTTCTGATCCCCAGCCTGCCAGCCATGCTGGCACACCTCCATTGCTGAGAACAACTCCGGAGCACAGAAGATGCTTCCAATCTGTTTTTCCAGCCCATAGCCCAGTGCTTGATGTGGGGAAGTGTTCAGGAAACACGGAAGGAACATCTAGTCCACTGAGAGAGCCATTGATTCCATCTGGGACTCCCGGCTCCACCCTCTGCCCCTGCCTCCCTCCTCCCTCCCTGTCAAAGCCCTCAATCCCACCAGTGTAGCAGCCCTCCTGCCACCTCCCAGGCTTCCAGGGGTTCCTTCCTCAGGCCATCCTGTGTGCTTTCACTAGGTTTTGGTCATCAGAATCCTTCAGTGGCTCCCTTAGTGCCTGAAAGAGGAAGTTTCCTTTCCTTAGCCTGCATCCAAAGCTGAAAGCCTCCCTGCCCTCAGGCTCCTGTCAGAATCCGGGATGACCTACCAGGCTTTGTTCCAAGATCAGCTCCTGTGCCTTGTGCTCCACACATCCCGAAAGCCTGCCCCACACTGGAACCTGCCACAGGCTCTGGTCTTTTGCTTCTGGCTGCGGTTCTGGGCAGGGTCAGAGGCTCCCTGGCTCTTGCATGGCCCACAGCTTGCCCCAGTTGGCATCTGCTGAGCGAATGCATCCCAGTCCAGAAGGGAACCCCCTCCCAGTATGGGGCCAGACAAAGGGCTTGCCTGTCCCTCTGGAGGCAGCTTCCCACTGAAATCTCGCGGGCTGCCTGCTGGAGCTGGGAGTATGGGACCAGGAGGCTTTGGTGTTCACCCTCTTTGCCTGTGTGGCCAGCTTTGCTAGATCCACCTGTCACTGGGATAAAAGACAGATCAACCTGTATGGCCCAAAGCCTTGTTCAGCCCTGAGCTAGGACTCCACAATTCCTGATGTCTTTGGAATGACAGGTGACCTAGGCATGGCCATCAGGCCCTGGGCTGCCTCCCTTAGGGGAGACCTCAGGAGGTGAGGGTGCAGGTCCAGGCCCATCTCCCCAGCTGAAGCACACCTGGCCCCTTTGAAAAGGACAGTGATCTCCCCTGCTCTTCCAAATAAATGCTTCAGCAAAAAGGTCACTAGAAGGTCCTTAAGCAACCCTTCTTTCACAAACTTCAAAACCTAAAACACAACGCAACACCCAGCCTCTCAGCTGGTCTGTCTCCCAGCTGCTGCTATGACATCCTCATCTCAGCAAGGGCCCTCCCTCCAACATTGATCTTTCTACCAGGAGCACCCATGTCCCTGGGCAGGTGAGATGTGCACACTCTGAGTAGAGCTCAGCTCGCTGGGTCTGTCATCATGGACCACAGCATGTGGCTAAAGCAGGGACTGTCACTAACCTGTCTGGGTTTGAAGCCCATCTTTGTTAACTCTCTAGCTGCAGGACCCTGGGCGAGTGATTAAACCTCTCTATCCCTCTGCTTCCTATCTGTACAATGAGGATAAGTGCAGAGTTATGAAGGAGGATAGTTGAAGTATTATGTGAGGTCATACATGTAAAGCCCTTGGAGCAAAGCTGGGCTCACAGTAAATTCTCAGGATGGGATTTGGGGGGGCAGAGAAGAGAAAGCAGGAGATCCTAGAAGGGGGAATGGCACCAGCGAGGGCGCAGAGCCAGGACTGTGGGAATGATAAGGGCCAAGCCAGATGCTGAGGACAGTCTTTGCAAGGGGCCCATGTGGTGCCAAGGCCTGGCTCCTCTCCCAAGGCTGGCTTTTCTTCCCCAGGCTCAGCCATTGCCTACTCTGCATACACGTTCCCGGATGCGCTGATGTGCACCACTTTCCATGACTACTACGTGGCCCTGGCTGTACTGAACACCATCCTCAGCACAGGCCTCTCCTGCTACTCCAGGTACTGGTCGCTCTGACCTCAGATGGGAGGGGAGGGAGGGTCTTGCATGCAGCTCCCTGCACTCTTTGAGGGAGCGGGGGAAGAGGTGGGCTCAATGGAAAAGGTGCTTGGGAACCTAGGACTCCGTTCCAGGTGGACTTCCTATTGCTGGCAAAACCAGCTTCCTGGGCACGCAAGCTCCAGGCCTCCATGCTCAGAGAGTCTCATACTTGGTTTAATACTCTGCTGCCTTTTTTTGTTTTTGTTTTTGTTTTGAGACAAAGTCTCACTCTGTCACCCAGGCTGAAGTGTGATGGCACAATCTTGGCTCACTGCAACCTCCACCTCCTGAGTTCAAGCGATTCTCCTGCCTCAGCGTCCCACGTGGCTGGGATTACAGGCACCCACCATCATGCCCAGCTACTTTTTGTATTTTTAGTAGAGACAGGGTTTCACCATGTTGGTCAGGCTGGTCTGGAACTCCTGACCGCAGGTAATCCACCCACCTTGGCCCTCCAAAGTATTGGGATTACAGGCGTGAGCCATGGCACCTGACCTGTTATTTATTTATTTATTTATTTATTTATTTATTTATTTATTATTTTTTTTTTTTGAGACAGGGTCTCTCTCTGTGGCCCAGGCTGGAATGCAGTGGTGCAATCTCAGCTCACTGTAGCCTCGCCTTCCTGGGCTCGTCTGCTGCATTCTTAATACTTTGTAATAATTTTTGAACAAGGAGGTCCCTGCTCTTTGATTCGGTACAAGGCTTTACAAATTATGCAGCTGGTTCCATTTGCTGGACAAGTGGCTTATCCACCCTGAACTTCAGTTTGCTCATCTATAAAATGAGGCCATTACAAATACCCCTAAGACAAATGGAAGGATTACAGGTAATGTACCCAGGACACTTAGCACAAGCCTGGCACAGAGGAGATGTCCCATAAATGTGTGGTCACTAATGGTGACTGGGTGTGTCTGCCTCTGGGCATATGTGATGGATGATGGTGTTATTCAAATGCCCTATGCATCCCTCATCAGTGAGTCAGGCCCAGCTTACGCGCTCTAATTCCCACTGTTTTTTTTTTTTTCTTTCAAGAAAACTCATGGGGGTGTGAGTGCAGAGAATGTTGTTATGGGGATAACTACATCCATTTATTCAGCTCTTTGTAGAAGCGAACTGCCTGAAAGTTCCTTTTCCCTAAAATACTCAGGAAATCTCCCAAATGGTTGTGTTGGGGTGACAGCCCTGGCTGAATAGTGCCAAGGCTGGTACTTTTGGGCTGGAGGCGTTTCGTGCTGGTCAGGAAAGGTAAGCTGGCAGGTACATCTGAGTTCTCTGTCCTCCCGCAACGGCAACTCCAGCAAGCCAGTGGAGTCTCCCTGCCTCCGCTTGCCCCCCTCTCCCCAGGAAAAAACAGGCAGGTGAGATATGCCCCATCTGGTAACTTCTCCAGAATGATTTTGTCTCCAACTTCCTTTGGGTGACACTTGGGATGTGTGGGGCCAGCAAGTTTCACAAGGGAGAGCAGGCAAGTTTCACAAACAGGACAAACCAGTTTTTTTGTTTCTGTTTTTTATTTTTAAATGGAAGGATAGATTCTGAAACAGCATTGGGAATACTTGTTCCAATTCGCCTTCCATTCACCTGCGCTAAGGTGGGTTGGAAGTGTGGAGCTGCCTTCCATGGGAGTGAAAGTCTCTTTCTAGGAGTCCCTGCCGTGGATGAAGGGAGGTATGACAGACACAGAACAGTAATAACCCTGCAGAAACAAGTCCAGCAGAGATGAAGCAAGCCCCGGAGACCTGGGTGCATGGGCTTGTGGACTGGCCATGGTCCAGGAACCTGGACACTCTTGGACCTGGTCCTTGGACCAGTCACTGCCCCATCTGGTTCGCTCTCCTAGGGCTGTGTGGCTCTGGTGTTTGAAATTTAGGATTAGACAGGGAGAGTACCATAGGTTGAGGGGGCAGAGGAGGAAGAGAAGGCTTCGTGAGTGTGGAAGAAAGTCTCCAGAGTGAGGCTGGGTGCAGTGGCTCACACCTGTAATCCCAGCATTTTGGGAGCCCCAGGTGGGTGGATCACCTGAGGTCAGGAGTTCAAGACCAGCCTGGCCAACGTGGTGAAAACCTGTCTCCACTAAAAATATGAAAGTTAGCTGGGTGTGGTGGCAGGTACCTGTAATCCCAGCTACTCAAGAGGCTGAGTCAGGAGAATCACTTGAACCCAGGCGGCAGAGGTTGCAGTGAGCTGAGAGCATGCCACTGTACTCCAGCCCGGGCAATGGAGCCAAGAAAAAAAAGAAATTGTCTCCAGAGTGAATGATCCAAGATGGCTTCCCCATGAGCTCATAATTCAAATTCTTAGAACACTTGCTGGTTTTAATTTATTATTTTTTTTGTTTTAAGTAGAGACAGGGTTTCGCCATGTTGGCCAGGCTGGTCTCGAGCTCCTGACCTCAGATGATCCACTCTCCTCAGCCTCCCAAAGTGCTGGTATTACAGGTGTGAGCCACCCTGCCCAGCCTAGATTACTTTCTTCTAGCCAGGAGTCTTCCCTGATTGCTCAGATATAACGGATGGGGTCTTTTGGATGTGGCATGCCTGGTGTCTTTGGAGGAACTTATCTGGCAGGGCAGCTTTGCCAGACATCTCCTGGGTGCCTGAGTTTGGGGGCTTCTCCCTTTGCCAATGAAATGGGTTATTTATTTATGGAGTACATCTGTGGCTATTCCGTCTATCCACCCATCTACACACCCACCCACCCATCTAACATTCCTTAAATGCCTGCCATACTCCAGGTACCATGTTAGAAGCTGGGGGTGCCAGAAGGATGCCCTTGCCTTCAGAGAGCACCCAGTGCCATAGGAGAGACAGACTGCAGATGCCCCCAGAGGCCCATGAGGCCATGATTTCCATCAGAGTGTAGCAGGAGGGAGTGTAATGTAAACAAATAATGATAAGGCAGAATGACACCTGCTGGTATACACAGGGTTCTGAGAAGTGGCATTAGGACTGGATATTGAAGGAGGTAGAACACTTTAGCTGAAGAGGAGGACATAGCAACCAGCCAGGACAAGGATGAGGACTACAGAGAGGGTGGGCCAGGGTGGGGAAGCAGCAAGGTGTGTTAGAGCTGCCAGAGTCTGCAAGAGTAGATGGAGGAGAGCACCTACAGAGGGGCTTGGATGGTAGGCTGGGGGCCTGTGGGTCCTATGAGGACTGGCCCTTTGCTCATGAAGGATGAGAATCTCTTAGGGAAAAAAAAAAAAATCCTACGCACTCAGCTTCCATGCTCTGAGGGGTTTCCAGGCATATTAGCAGCAACTGAAGTGGGAGCTGAGGGGAGAGGGAGGTGAGGGGCTATGTTGGAATCAAAAAGGAGGAAGGGGGCACATGCCACACTCTTGCACCCAAAGGTAGAGTGGGCATTCCAGCTGTGGCCCTTCCAGTGCCCTTTGTACCTCGTCCTCGCTCCACGTTCCCCGACCCATGGTTTTGCTGCTCTTACAAGGTCTGTCCTCCCCTCTCTTAATTCCCTGTCTCTGCCTTTGGTGTCTGGAGAGTGAGAAAGCTGACTCGTGTGCAGAAGTGATGCTGGCCCTGAGTAATTTCAGAAGAAGTGGGTAGAGAGGAGGGTGTGGGCATCTGGAGGCCTGAATTTCAACCCTGCTCCCCCAGACTTGCTGTATGGCCTCAGGGCAGTCACTGTCCACTCTGGGCCTCAGGGTCTACGTCTTCAGTGAGGGCATCTGAGACAGTACCCTCTGGGTCCTCTCTGGTTTGGGCATCCTGCAATGTCAATGCCTTAGTGTCTTCTCCAAGCTTCCTTTCCCAGCTGTCTTCCTCCCCCAGGCTCCACCCCTGCCTCTCCCTCCTGCTCCATCCGGCTGCAGTTGGGCAGGAGCGGGAGAGAACCACCTTCCCCTCCCGGGAGCACAGGGGGAGACCAGGAACCTCAGTATTTGCTTGATAGTTATCTGATGCTTGCCCGAAAATCAGGGTTGAAATGGCATTCGTTCCATTACAAGGCAGACCATTAAGGCCAATCTCAACATAGAGAGCTTTGTCGTCCCCTGAGTGGTTTTTGGTTCTTACTGTCATGGACTTTGGTTCAAATGAAAATGTTCCAGAAAACTGCCTTCTCATTCTGTAGCATTTGAGAGGGGAAATGAGAGAATGCGTGCCCTCTTTGTGGTTCTTGGAGCAAGGTGGGGGTGGCCGGGGCCCTGGCCTGCTCATGCCTGCACAGGAAGGGGCTGCCACTCCCTTCAGGAATGTCAGTTACACAGCAAGTACTGTATGTCACAAATCACTGTCCATCTCCATCCAATGCATCCAACCATTGATTGCTTTTTTTTTTTTTTTTTCCAAAGAGCTGCTGAGTGAAAAACCTCCTGGTCAGAGCAGTGAGGGCGAGAGATTAATTTTCACCCATGAGCTCTGCTGTAAGGACAGCTTGGCAGTTGCTGAGGCAGTTCAGAGGGGTGGAGCTGACTTGGAAGGGGTTTGGGGTCAGCGCTGGAGGTAGAAGGCTCAGCAGACATGGTTCTCAGACAGAGGCTTGGCCAGAGGATAAAGTGCTGCTATAGCCAGTTAGGGGCATGGGGAAATGTCTACATCGCTGCAGTTCTCCAAAATAAGACAACTCCTACACAATAAAACAACCATAACCACCGCCCCCATGTACACACACACGTGCACTCGTGCGTGCGCCTCTGCAATAGAATGATTTTTCCAAAGGCCCGCTAGTTTCAAGCCCTCGTTCCGGAATTCCAGTTGCCAATCCTTCCAGCTTTGTTGTCAGATTGTGTTGAATCGACCCTTTCTTAACGAAGGCTTCTCCCGTAACCCAGTGTGTCCTGCCAACCTCGTTCTGAGCAGAGACCTGACTTCCTCTATAGCAGCCCCTTAGCCCTCTGGTGCGGGGACTGCCCTAAGCCCGAGCAGGCTGGGCTGTGGGGCCGCACGTGGGGCGCCTCTGAGGATGCTGCGGCTGTGGCTCTGCTCTGGCTGTGGCGACATCGCGTGGCCTAATGCGGAACTGCAACTTGGTAGCGGACGGCCCTTCTCCCGAGCTACCGGCCCTTCTGCCTTTTTCTCTCTGTTGCTGTCTCTCTTCTCTTCTGCTTTTTCTCCTTCTCTTTTCCCTCTAGACCCGGCTTTGCAGCTGGAGAGGCTGGTCCGTTTGCCCCTGGGGAAACACTTTATCAGGCCGAGCGAAATGTTGTCTCAAGTCACAGAAAATCCATGCTTTGGGGGATGGCCTTCGCCAGCCAGAGCCAGATTTCTTCGAGTGTAAGTGGCCACAGGGACCTTTTAAGAGCGAGCCTCTCAACCCGGAAACGGCAGGCGGTGGCAGGGCACAGGGCAGGAGGGGGCGGCCTGCCGCGGCAGGGCAGGGTCTGCCGGAGGACTAAGAAGGCCGGTGAGGCAGATACCTGGCTCTCGGGATAGCAGGAGTGTGTGCCCTCTGCTCCAGGGGCAGAGCGGGCAGGGAAGGGTGAAGGCCGGGCGGGGTCTGAGTCAGCGCAGCCTACTGCCTGAGACAGAGGGGGTGACACTTGGGGGCCAGAAAGCCCAGGGTTTAAATCCTAGCTCTGCTTCTTATTGGCTCATCTGACTTCAGGCAAATCACCCAGAACCTATTTGTTCCTTCCTGTTCCTATTTTCTGGACCAACATAGATACAAGGTGGGGATGGGGAGAGAATGGAGCTCCACGATGCATGTGTTTTTAAAAGCTGCTGTTTAGTCTGTGCGACTGTGCCATGCACAGTTCTAAACACCTCGCGAGCATCGTTTCATCAAATCCATACGAGGCTGTGACGAGACACAGTCATTGTCCCTGTGTTACACATGAGGATCAGGAGGTACACAAAGGTTAGTGACCTGCTGAGGTCACGTGGTTGTGAAGGGCAGGGTCAGGATTTGAACCCAGTGTGTCCCGATCAAGCTCTCCACATAAAATCACAGTGCTGCGCTGCCTCACCTCTCCGGGAGTTTGGTTTTTTTTCGGGGGGGATGATGCATCCTAGTTCCTTCTCCTTGAGCTTCTCACCTGCTACATGCCATGTGCCATGTATGACTTACAGGCAGGGTCAGGAAAGAAGAAACACGAAAGTGGGCTGGAGTGAAGTTGGGGTTTTTCTTGGGAGGCTGTGGGGCTTCTCGGGGCACACAGTGGTGTCCCTTTCTCCTGAAACAGGAATCTCCGGGTGGGCCATTTGTGCTCGGTTGCCCTGAGGACTGAGTGGAGCACAGTAGCCTGGAGAATGTCCGCATCCTCAGACCTGCTTCTGTGCTGGGTCCCCGGGATCCAGGCCTGACCAGATCTGGCGCCTGCCTGAGGAGGGTTCCCTAACTGCCCAATGTGGAAGTCCCTGCATACTCCATGCTGAGGGATACAGGCAGCAGCTGGGTTTATGGTCAGGTGGCTTTACTGGCTCATACGAGATATGAACAGCCTGGCCAGGTGAAATCGGTCTGGGCTCAGAGGAAACAGCAGATGGCATTTGAAGGAGAAGGAACAGGCTTGTGGACTGGGACCGAGGTTCTTGGGAGCAGAGGTAGGAGCCACAGCAGGCCACAGACCCCATCCCTCCAGTGTGATAGGGGGCAGAACTGTCAGCAAAGGCTGAAAGGGCCCAAATGCATGCATTGCCTTTACAGACTGCATCAGAACAGCCATCCCAAGGGCCTCAGCGTGTGGCTGTGCATCCACTGTGCTGGGTTCCTTACCCTGCAGCCCTGTGGGCCCCAAGGGATGACACAGCCCTCCACAGTACACCTCAGCATTGATGTGGGGACTGTACCTGTCCCTACTACCTGGCCTTGGTGGCCCAGCCAGGGCCCATGAGCACTTCCTTACCCAGGCCTCAGTTCAGGGCTGTGATTTTGTGCAGAGACCCTCCTTGCCCCTCCCCATGTCCTCCCAGTGTGCAGCCTGCTCTCTGTGCTACCCAGTTCCCCATACCCTGAACTGCTGCCCCAGGCTGGGCCCAAGTCAGCTGAGGCCCTGTCATGTTCTGTCTGGGGGGACCTGCCTCTCTTCTCAACAATCAGCATCACTTGTTTTAATGTTGCTGTCAGCTGTCTTTGGATTGGAGCTTGGGTGAGGGCGGCAATGAAGGAGAGAAGGAAAGACCTCACGTTTATTTAGTTTTCCCAAGCCAAGTATCCCTGTGTGTGGTATAAATATTCCAGAAAGCTCTCCAAGGGTCAAACACCTACTTGAACCCAGGTCTCCTGCATGATAATACCTGGGCTCCAACTAGATGGGTGCATCTCAGCCTTTGCAGAGTGTGCCCCCCAAGAGTCTGTGGCAGTGGATCCCCTGATTCCCCCTACCCGTTCCCTGTCCCTGTAGCAACTAGAGTTTTAAAAGGTTCTTTGGCAGTTACATAACTTGGCCCTTGAAGGGTTTCTGCCCAGCGCCTCCTTTCTGGCTTAGTCTGGACACCACTGCTTCCCATGGTCAGGAGATGGTGTCCCTGGAGATCTTTTTGCATCTGAAGTTTTGTCACTTCCATTGGGGTGGGAGGAATGGACGAGGCTGGTGGAGAAGCTGCTGGCCACAGGAGCTTGTAGAAAAATGCTTGTCCTCTGTTGATGACCAGGCCCTCGGTGTGCATGCATGTGCGTATGCAATTTGCTGATACTCTTTTCATTCCATTTCCTCCCCACTTTCCTTCCCTGATTTAGGTTTCTTGAAATCCAGAAGCCCAGACTCTGTAAGGTGATTCGTGTCCTCGCCTTTGCTTATCCGTACACCTGGGACTCCCTCCCCATCTTCTACAGGGTAAGGACTGGCTGCATCTCCTCTCTGCCTGTTGGCAACACCAGGAAGTCAGTTGTTTTCCTGAGCTTCTGGGGGATCACAGCACTGCAATGGGAACCGTAGAACAAAACAGGAGTCGAGACCCAGGTGAAGGGGGCCAGCCCCTCCACACCTGTGGGTATTTCTCATCAGGTGGGACGAGAGACTGAGAAAATAAATAAGAAGATTTTTCTTAGTACAGATCAAAGTGGAGTTTCTTATGTCTTCCTTTTTCTACATAGACACAGTAACAGTCTGATCTATCTTTCCCCCACACCCAGGTGCTGCCTTGGTGGCAATTGAGGAGTGGTTAGGAGATGGCATAAGCACAGAGGCCCTGACTGACAATATGACTGGGGGCTCGGGAACGTCATAGAACAGGCAGCCTGGGGCTGAGTGGAGTGAGCAGGAGAGCGAGCTCTGCAGGCAGGTCTCTAATACTTGCTGTCAGTCCCTGGGCCAGTTCTCTATGCCTCGATTTCCTTCATCTGTAAGCTGGGCCTGATAACACCTCATGGGCTGTGGGGAGGATTACACGGGGAACATGTCAAGTGCTGACTGGTAGCAAGAGTTCGGGAATGCATTGTTCCATCATCAAGGAAAAGGCATGAATGAGGGTCTTAAAGGAGCGATGGGAAAGAGATGGAGAGCATAAAGGAAGAGAGTGTAGGAGGGACAACAAGTAGGACTAGAAGGGGAAAGTCCATGCACTTTCAAACCATACGGGCTTGAGTTCAAATTCTGGCCCCACTGCTCACTGGCTATGTGACCTCAGGCAGGATACACAACTCTCTGAGCCTCAGATTAGTTTCCTCATCTGTACTTAAGGGTACTAGCCCTCCTTTGTAGGGGGAAAACAATGGATCTGATAGGCTCTGCGGTGCCTGTCCAGTACCCGGTGAGTGAAGTTCCCTCCTAGAGGCAGCGTCCTGTGGGCTTGAAGAATAAAGCCCAGATGGCAGGGCTGAGGGACAAGGGGAGGGGCTGAGCTCCACCCAGCAGCTGGGGCATTGAGCACGTTCTCTGTGCTCTGCCTCTGTGGGTCTGGGAGAACGCCAAAGATGGGGCTGCAGCCCATTCCCCTCACTCCTTCCTCAAGGGCGCAGACCACACACAGGAAACCAAGAGCAGACAGAGCAATTCTGTCCCATGTACCTCCAAATCAGGCAGTGCAAGTCCTGTGTTGTGACAAGCGTCGTGTGCTTCTGGCATGTGGCTGAGTCAGAGGAGGGCAGAGGGAAGGGGAGGTCCAGTTCTAAGTGGTGATGTTGATGCTGGAATCAGCCTGCCTGGATTCAGATCCTGACTTCACTTCTCACTAAGTGATGTGCAAGTCACTCTCTGGCCCATCCTCCTCACCTGCAAAATGGGGAAGATAGAGTCTGCCTTATGATAATTGTGGCTCAGGTGAAATGATGCATGTAAGAGGCCTGGCCTGCTGCCCTCGGTAAGTGGGGGCTACTATGACTGTTTATAACAATAATACAAAAACTATACTTGGCTCTGAAACAGTATAGTGGCCATCATTGATACTTTTGGATGACTCAGAAGGCCTTCCAGGGATTTCTAGGCCTTAAAGCCTTAATTAGGAGCACCAGTTCAGTGGATGTGCTGATAAAAAGTGAGTTCCAGTGTGAATCCACCAAACAGTTGACCCTTAAACATGGGTTGGAACTTTACATGGATTTTCTTCCACCTCTGCCACTCATGAGACAGCAAGACCGACCCCTTTTCTTCTTCCTCCTCCTCAGGATTTTCTCAATATCACTTGCTTTTCTCTAGCTTACTTTATTGTAAGAATACAATATATAATACCTACACAAAATATGTGTTAATTGGCAGTTTGTTACAGGTAAGGCTTCCAGTCAACAGGAGGCTATTAGTAATTAAGTTTGGGGGAGTCAAAAGTTGTACATGGACTTTTGACTGCAGGGGGTCAATGCCCCTAGCCTGCATGTTAAGAGTCAACTCTACTTACATTTTACCCCAGAAAGAATACCAATTATCTAATAGGATTTTTGTCTTTCTTTTCCTTTCCCATTCCTTTCTTCTTTCCTTTTTCTCTCCGATTCAGTTAAGTAAATAACCCAAAAGACTCTCATGAGTATTTGGGGGATTGAAATACAATAGTCTCGAGTCTCAATCGACCACACTCAGGATAGGAGCTCCGCTCACATGGTGCCTGAGTTTCCTCTACCAGGTCACAGACCTGAGGAGGTGAGGGCCTTGGCCTCTGGAGTTTGTGTGTGTGTGCTAACATGTGTGGGTGTCAGAGCCCCCAAAGTCCCAGATGCAGGTGCTGAGAAGGAAGAGGGCCTGCCTCAGGCCTGTCCTCTCAAGACCTGATGTTTCTTTAAACACCTGCAGCTATTCCTGTTCCCAGGGGAGAGTGCACAAAATGAAGCCACCTCGTACCACCAGAAGCACATGATCATGACCCTCCTGGCCTCTTTCTTGTACTCTGCACATCTGCCAGAACGCCTAGCCCCTGGACGCTTTGACTACATCGGTGAGTGGGCAACAGCCCTGCTGCTCTGCTCATTGCCCTCCTGACTGGGGAGGGTCCTGTCCCTGACTCCAGTGCACGTAGCTGCAAAGGGCAGGGAAGGGCAGAGAGAGAGGCCAAGGTGAGTAACATTGCAAGTTGACAGAGGCCAGGATGTCTGCAGCAGGTGCATTGTTAGGTAGCATGGGCAGGATGGAGGGCAGGTGGGCCCAGGAGCCTAAAGCATTCTGATGGGGTATGGAGCCAGTGTGTCTTATTGTCATCCAGAACATGGAATCCCACGATTAAATGAACATTGGGGCTGGGCATGGTGGCTCACGCATGTAATCCCAGCACGTTGGGAGGCCGAGGCGGGCAGATTACTTGAGACTGTGCTCAAGACAATCCTGAGCAACATAGTGAAACTCCGTTTCTACAAAAAATACAAAAATTAGCTGGGCATGGTGGCGTGCACCTGTGGTCCCAGCTACTTGGGAGGTGTTGGTTTGAGCCTGGAAGGTTGAGGCTACAGTGAGCCATGATCGTGCACTGCACTCTAGCCTGGGTGAGAGAGATCCTATGTGAAGAGAAAAAGTACATTGGGAGCAGCCGAGGAGAGGAAGAGGAAAGAAAGGATGAAGATGGCTCTGAGGGTACCAGACAACAGGGGGCTGTGCAGAAAAGGGAAAAGGGGAGAAAGCATCTTTCTTTGTCTTGAGCATGGTGGACGGGAGGGGGCCAGGGGTTCAGGGTAGAGCAGTGGTTTCTCAAGGGGTGGTCATCAGCCAGCAGCATCAGCATCATCTGAGAACATGCAGATTCTCAGGCCCCACCACAGACCTCCTGAACCAGAAACTCCAGGAGTGAAACCCAATACTCACACAGAGGCCGAGTCATCCTCCAGATGAACCTGAGCTCACTTAAGTTTGAAGTGATCTGGTGGAGAGAAGGTGTCAGAGTCACGGGGGTTTCCACCTGCTGGCAGAGTTCTTTCCCCGCTCTGTCTAGGGAAGGAGGGGCGGGTCCCTGCAGAATGTGCCTCCTCCGCTCTGGCTCTGGGAACCCTTGCATCATTTCTGGTGAGGCTGACAAGACTTTGGGGTGAGAGTTCCTTAGGTGAGTACATGGGAATCAAAGGGCCAGTCATTGTCCCCACCAGGGCAGGAAGCTTGCTTCTCCCCAAGCCCATTTTGTTCCTGATTTTCCATCTCCTCTCACTAAAAGATGTGGCCAGATGCAGTTTGTTTGATCTGATTAAAGTTTTATCTCCTTTTCTTCTTTTGTTGTGTCAGAAGGGGCTGTAACTAGTAAAATGCTTAGAGAACAGATTTCCAAAAAGGAGGAAAAGGAGAGGCCAGGGAATTGGAGTCACCAGCATCCTGACTGCCATGTCCACCTCCCCAGCCCCGCTTAATGAAGTAGAGGTGGCTGTGTAGCAAGTTTTGGGGTTGCAGGAAAAATGGCCCTGGGCCTTCTTTTGCTACCACTCAGGTTTCTTAATAACATTTTATTCACCTCTGTCCCATCCTCTTGGGCCTGGGGGTACAGAGCTGAAAAACACCCCTCTGGGGGACATTTCCTAGACAATAGTTCATGACAGATCATTAACAAGATTTGGAACATTCTCAGTCCTTAACTAACAGAGTCTGCTGGAGGTGGGAATCCCTCTCTGCCCCTGCTCAATCTTCCTAACTCTGCTCCTGCTTAATAGTAGAGGTGGCCAGGCCGGTTCATTCCTAGGACACATTTATTGAATATTTCTTCTGAGATAGGTCCTGGGGGTGAAACACTGAATTTTTTATTTTTCTAGAGATGGGATCTCACTGTGTTGCCCAGGCTGGTCTCAAAACTCCTGGGTTCAAGCCCTCCTCCTGCCTTGGCCTCCCAAAGTGCTGGGATTACAGGTGTGAGCCACCATGCCCAGCCTTTTTATTTTTTTTAAACCAAAAGAGAAACCTTATTTAACTCTTATGCTGCATTAGTTTGCTAGGGCTGCCATAACAAAGTATCACAGACTGTTGTGGCCTAAACAACTGAAATTTATTTTCTCACAATTCTGGAGGCTGGAAATCTGAGATCAAAGTGTTGGCAAGTAGGCTTCTCCGGAGGCCTCTCTCTTTGGCTTGTTGATGGCCGTTCTTTCCATCTGTCTTCACATGATCTTTTTCTTGTATACGTGCATGTCTGTGTCCTAATCTCCTTTTCTTTTTTTTTTTTTTTTTTTGAGACGGAGTCTCGCTCTGTCGCCTAGGCTGGAGTGCAGTGGCATGATCTCGGCTCGCTGCAAGCTCTGCCTCCCGGGTTCATGCCATTCTCCTGCCTCAGCCTCCAGAGTAGCTGGGATTACAGGCACGTGTCACCATGCCCGGCTAATTTTTGTATTTTTAGTAGAGACGGGGTTTCATCATGTTAGCCAAAATGGTCTCAATCTCCTGACCTTGTGATCCGCCCGCCTCGGCCTCCCAAAGTGCTGGGATTACAGGCGTGAACCACCGCGCCTGGCCTAAACTCCTTTCCTTATAAGGACACCAGTCATAGTGGATTAGGCCCATCTTAGAGACTTCATTTTTATTTAATTATTTCTCTAAAGATCCTATCTGCAAATATGGTCTCATTCTGGGGCTTAAGACTTCAGCACGTGTATTTTTCAGGGACATCATTCAGCCCATAACACATGTGGTCGCCTCCTTACTCCTGGGGTCTGAGGGTTGTCCCCCAAAGCTGCCCCTGACCCTAGGCATTGGATTTGTTTTCTCACCAACCACCAACCACCCAGCACATCCCTGTCCCTGTCACTCCCACTACCCTCTACTGGGCTCCCAGCCTCTGTGAAGGGCACCATGTGAGCTGGGTCCAGCATGGCATTGGGGAGGAAGAGTCCTGGTCATATCTGTGACTAACTGGCAGTAGGGAGAGGTCCACTTGGTTAGTGGCCAACAGAAAATTCAGCCAGCTTCTCCCTCAGCACTGAAGTGAGACTCTGAGCTGATCAGTGCTGGCTTTCAAGAGATGAACTTTGGTGCCTAATTTTTTCATCTGAAAAATGAGACTGGTGGATAAGTTGTTTTAAAAAAGAATTTGGATTTGGTTTTCTCTGATGGGCCTTTTATTTTTCCCATATTGCTTCTTAAAAATAAATTTATTAAGGTATATTTCACATATTCAATAATTCTCTAATGTCAAGTATACAATTTAATGATATTTTCAGTAAATTCACCATACATCAGTTTTAGAACATTTTCATCCCCTCCATCAGACCCATGCACTGTTAACCCCTATTCTCACCCCCTGCTTGAGGCAGCCTCTAACCTACTCTCTGTCTTTATGGATTTGCATATTCTGGAGATTTCATATAATATGCGGTCTCCTGTCTGGTTTCTTTCACTTAGCATCATTTTTAGCATGCATGCCATAGCATGTATCAGTACTCATTCCTTTTCACTGCTGATCTTGACGGCCTTTTGTGTTGGCCATAGGTCACAGTCACCAGCTGTTTCACGTGTGTGTGATCCTGGCCACGCACATGCAGATGGAAGCCATATTTCTGGACAAGACTCTGAGGAAGGAATGGCTCCTGGCCACCTCCAAGCCCTTCTCTTTCTCTCAGATAGCTGGAGCCATACTTCTGTGCATCATCTTCAGCCTCAGCAACATAATTTATTTCTCAGCTGCTCTGTATCGGATTCCCAAGCCAGAATTACATAAAAAAGAAACATGACTCAGACCATAAGCTTTTCATGCCAGATGTCAACATTAAGCTGCAACATCCTAACCACCATAAGCCGGAGGTGGTTACAGCTTATCATGGCCTAAAATATTCATAATGGTTGGTGTCTTTTGAATGAATTCATGTCAAAAATGTTATTCAGCTGGGGAAATTTCTCTAAATGTACACTGATTCTGTGTGTGTGATTTTAAAAGGAGAACATGGTTCAAGCAAGTCCTTGTTAAGGCAAACTATTGATATTTCATTAATTTTAAATTTACTTAAAATGTGGTTTTAAATTCTACTTAAACATTTGGATTAAGCATATTACTCTGGAGCTTTGTATTATTCTTTAAAAATGAATCTTGCTTCATTTGATGAATTTCATGTCACAAAGCTTCTCTCAAGAGCTCTCGTAGTGGCCTGTCAACCACTTTCGGAGAATGAGCCAGGTCAGTCACTGGGAGGACCTGTGAAAGAAAGTTGGTCACTGAGTGCCTTGGGGACTGGCAAAACATTCCAGAATGAAGAGAGCTATCTGGGGAGAGCCCTTCCTCCCTTCTCCACCTAGTGAAGGGAGAACAGAAGGGGAGTCCTCTCTTCCCACAAGTCCATTCTGCCTTCAAAGTGTAAGTTCTCATGTCATTATGGATTTGGAGTTTGTCAGTTTTTTTCTTAAAAGTCCACAGCGGGGTGTCATGTGTTCTGTTATGTTCTGTTTTCTGGTTGCCAGTTTGATCTGCAAAGTATTTTTCAGTGCAGGTAAAATGTGTTAAACCATAAGAGTTGACTGAGTTAATCCCAATTGGTTGTGCTCATATGCCATCTTTTAAACCAATGGAAATTGCTATATTTGGGGATGTCATACATTTGATATTGCTTCAGCATTTCAAATATGTTGCAAAATTTAGTATCCATATGCATAAGAAGTTAATCACCTTGCCAGTGGGGTGGTCACATATAGTGTTCTCAAGCTTTACTATGAATCAGAAACATCCAGTAAGCTTGTGACAAATGCAGACTCCTAGGGAAAACCAGGGGGTTCTGCTTCACTAGGTTAAATGTAGGTTTTGTAGAGGAGATCTGCACTGGAGCAAGTCTCCCAGATGATTCTAATACAGGAGGGCCAGAGGCCAAACTTGAAGAACTGCTGGCGTTACATGTTCCAAAAGGCATTAGACCTATCAGCTTTGTTTCGCCTGATCTCAAGTTTTAGCAACTCACCAACTAAGGCGTAACCTCATTTTATGTTCCAGAGTTTTCTACTCTACATAGTTCTAAAACACTGAGCATTTTCTCATTTGTTGCATTACTGATTAAAGTTCAGTATTTCATGGTGTTTTCAGGGAACACAGAAATGCGGATGCAAAACAACTTTTGACAGAGGCCCATCAAACCCAGATCTGCACTTGGTAATGACTTAGGGGGGCTTCCTCACAATGCAGGATCCTCTTTGCTGACTCAGGAATACTCCGTATTTTAGACTACTGCCTCTACCATTAACTAGCCCAGACATTTGAATGGCCTTGTAAACAGCTCACTGTCTAATACTCGAAGGACAAGTAACAATTTATATTGGATGAGAGTGGTTAAGAAATATGATTTCATTAGTTTTATTATCTGTTTACTTCCTCTGGGGAAGGCAGACTGATAAAATTATATGGGCTGGTAAATTTTTGGTACATTAATTGCAAGCTGCATGACAAAATTTGTTTTTCTGGCAACAATCTGACATTATTAGTGGAATTCCACACCAACAGGGCTTGTGAGCTTCTATTTCATCTTACTGTAACTTCAATTTTATGGCAAAAAAAGGTACAAAGTTTAAATACCCCTTTCTAGTAATGCCAAAGACATACAGTGTTTTACATTCTCTCCTTTATAGGTAACAAAATAATGTTTAGCTCAGTAAGTACTGAAATAATGAGTGACCAATTTGAAGGATTTTTAGATTATTTAATCTTTGCTTATGTTGCTTTTTCACATGCTTAATGATGGAAATGAAATGTTAAATCAACAAAATAAGATCCAGTGTTTCATAACATTTTTATAAGTTTGGTAAACTTTAGTCCCATTATATACTTTTGGGGACAGTGTTATAAATCAGAATTTTACGACAGTTTGCAGAACACTGATTTGAAAGCTTCCTATGCAAAATGAGAAGGGGTTCAAATATATTAATTATCATTAAGTATTAAATAATAGGCATTAGATGTCTAATGTGAGTATAATTTCATCCAAGCCATCTCAGAAAGTCTAAAAGGTTGGCAGGGGGTCAGCTGAAGACCTCACTGGAGTGGGTCTTAATTTTTAAAAAGTGTCTCACTACACTTAAGACATGTGACACATTCCCATTGGTAACAATTGCTCACCATGGCATTGTCTCAAAAAAGACTATGGTGGGGAGGGTGGCACATTCCTAATGGGATGTACCTCTCCCCACTCCCCTTGCTTGAGAAGCACTACTCAAAAATTTACCAGACCTTACAACTGTGATAAAACTGGAATGTGTATGATGAATAAGGCCATTCAGTTAACTTTACCTCCCTTTACCCATTGAAGGGGTTCCTTTTCCATTGCTCAGTTTTTAGAAAATAATTCTCATCTTTTTTCTAAAGAAATGAATTTGTGGCTGGTCTGAAGGTAGTGAGTTAGCTCAATTGATTGTTCGCAGTCAGTTATAGATCAAGCTCCTTGTTCTACTCTTCCCCTCTTCTCACTACTGCACTTGACTAGTCTTAAAACAAAGAAAGAACGAATGAATGAATGAATCTGTGGCTGGATGCAGTGGCTCATGCCTGTAATCCCAGCACTTTGGGAGGCTGAAGTGGGAGGACTGCTTGGGCCCAAGAATTCAGGACCAGTCTGGGCAACAGAGCCAGACACTGTCTCTATAAAAAAAAGTTAAAACTAGCTGGTTGTGGTGGTGCACACCTGTGGTCCCAGCTACTGTGGAGGGTGATGTGGGAGGATTGCTTGAACCCAGGAGTTGGATGCTGCAGTGAGCTATGATTGCGCCATTGCACTCCAGACTGGGCAACAGGGCAAGACCCTGCCTCAAAAAAAAAAAAAAGAATTTGTAATTGTTGGTAGGATGTTATGGGAAATTTAGAGGTCTTCTGAGTATAAAGCGGTTTAAATATTTGGTCTGCTGAAGTCTTTCTGGAAGTGTTGTTCCCCCTGCTGCCCCGCCCAGTAGAAACTTGCTCATATGAGAGGTTCTGAGGTAGGTGCGGTGTAGTAGAATGGCATTGTCAGATATGTTCAAGAAACCCTTCATTTGACACTATTTTGTACCTTATGGTACCCTTTAACATTTTTTAATTAAAAAAAATATTTTTTGAGACAGGGTCTTGTTCTGTTGCCCAGGCTGGAGTGTAGTGTTGCAATCTTGGCTCACTGCAACCTCTGCCTGACAGCCTTCAGTGATCTTTCCACCTCAGCCTCCTGAGTAGCTGGGACTACAGGTGCATGCCACCAAGCCTGGCTAACTTTTTATAGAGATAGGGTTTTGCCATGCTGCCCAGGCTGGCTTAGAATTCCTGAATTCAAGTGATTTGTCTGCCTCAGGCTCCCAAAGTGCTGGGATTACAGGCATGAGCCACACTGCACCCAGTCCATGATGCCCTTTTTATATGAAACACCTATTAACACGGTACAACAACACTTCAAAACATATTATTTGAATGTCGGCCTCTGATTTTCTAGTCAACAATCCATTAAGGCAAAGACCTGTTTCCAAACTCAGATGTTCTCCAACTTACACTAATGTCTGGTTTTCTTGAACTATGTGAGAGAAAAAAATAAACAGAATTTATTTATTATCATAAAGTCATCCTGTTTGCCACTTAATTTGGTTATGTTTTATCTACCACACTGCAAATATGTTAATTCACCGTGAGAAACAGATCCCTGTACACATGTATATCAGTAAATCATTCAATGAATAGTTAGTGCTTAGGATATATAGAATGGCCACTGTCCTAGGAACTGGGGATACACAAGTGAAAAAAACCTGCAATGTCCCTCCCTAATGAAGCTAGTGTTCTGGTTGGGCAGGCAGACAGGATATATAGATGAATCCAGATAATAAGTGCTGTAAAGAAACTAAGCCTAGTAGGGCATGTGAATTGATGGTCACTCTGATAAGCTGACATTTGAGGAAGACTTGATGGGCAAAAAGGAGCCAGCCTTGTCAGCTTGTCGGGGGAAGGGATTGCAGGTTGAGCTAAGTAGAGGGGTCCCAAGGCTGGCAGGTACTTGTTCTACTGGAAGGATGTTAACTCCAGAAGATATCTGGATGACTTGATTTTTGAAGAATCCTGAGATTTTCCTGATTTTTTTTTCCCTTGAGAAATTGCCTATAGGGCTTTCCTATGTCTCTTGGTACTTGTATGGAATGTGTCAACTCATAAGAAATTAACTTCAGACAGTTGCCACGCTCGTTCTCTTCATGCTAAGCAACAGATTTCTGAAACAGGCTGAATTTTTTTGCCTCCTCCAGAACACAGAAGGAAAGGCCCTCAAAGATTATTTAATTCAGCCCTTTTAAAATTTGTTCGATGATGTATAATGCAGATTCTCAGGCCCAAACATACTGACACAGACTACCCACAGTGGGGGAGGTGATCCTGTAGTTTCAAATTTTTAGCTAAAGCTGTAGGTAATTTTTAATATAAGGGAGTTCAGAAGCACTGATATAGTCCAACCATTTTTAAATACAATTTCAGACTTAGAAAAATGTTGCAAAATAGTGCAAAGAATTCCCAGGTACTTTTCACCTTTTCTCCTTTCCTCCCTTTTCCAACAGTGAGAAAGCTGACTGCCATTAGCCACAATATGTTTTATTTTATTATTTTTTTAAATTTTTTTTTGAGACGAAGTCTCACTCTGTTGCCCGGGCTGGAGAGCAGTGGCACGATGTTGGCTCACTGCAACCTCTGCCTCCCATGTTCAAGCGATTCTGCCTCAGCCTCCTGAGTAGCTGGGATTACAGGCGTGTGGCACAATGCCTGGCTAATTTTTGCATTTTTAGTAGAGACAGGGTTTCATCATGTTGGCCAGGCTGGTCTCGAATTCCCGACCTCAAGTGATAGACCTGCCTCAGCTTCCCAACATGCTGGGATTACAGGCATGAGCCACCTCACCCAGCCCATGATACATTTTATTTGCTCAATCCTAGAATGTACAGAATGTTGTTTCAGAATTACCAACTAATGTCTGTGCCTACTAATTAGAATTCAAAACGTTTCAAGTTTTTTTTTTTGTCTTGACCCTGAGGGCAAGCTTGATTCTAAATAGTCACAGTTACCTGGGTTATTTCCCCCTTTCTGTGTATGTTATTTATTTGAAATATAGTTCAAGTCATTTGTTTCTTTTTGTGTAAATTTTACAGTCCCCCAACTCCCCAACACACACACACACACACATCCCCAGGTTGATTTTATTAATTTGTGTTTTCTGTATGTAAACATTAACATCTAACCATTCATGCTACAAATGGCCTGGCGAGAGAGATTCATGGCCTGGGAACCTGAGACAATGTTTCTAAGGCCACTGAGTGACCAGCAGGGCCTGGGAGGGAACAGTGTGCGGAGCATGTCCAAGCTCCCAAGGCAGTGCTGTCTCCATTTTACCACCTCCCCTCAAACACTCGGGGCTTCAGTAGTTTCTGGTCATTGGTGTTTACTGGGTTCCCACAGCTGGACTTGCTTATCTGGGTGTTTGGATTAATATATGGTTTCGAATTTGTGTAGTGTCAGCCCCTCTTCAATGATTTGGATAAGACTCGCCTGGTCCAATTTAACAGTTTCTAATAAAGTTAAACTTACTGTAAGACCCACAATCCCACCCAAGAGAAATAAAAACACACCTACATAAAGACTTTTACACAAATAATTATACCAGTTTCATAATCTCCAGAAAGTAGAAACAACCTAAATGTCCAACTGGTGAATGAATAAATTGTCCTGCATTCATACAGTGGAATAGACTCAGCAACAAAAAGGGAACAAATTACTGGTACATGCAACACATTGATGAATATCAAAGCATTATGCTGAGTGAAAGAAAAGACATTCTGGAAAAGGCAAAAGTATAGGGAAGAAAATCAGAAAAATCGTTGCCAAGGCCTGGGAGTAGGGGCAGCCCAGAGAATTTTCCACTGTGATGGAAATATACATTTGATTGTGGTTACAGCACACTATATATTTGTCAAATACACATAACGATACAACTAAAAAGGGTCCATTTTACTGTATGTAAATTATACCTAAAATACTTGACTTTAGAAAGAAAAAAGCCCCTCAGTTCTCTTCTCCCCACCCTCCTACGCGCACTCCTGATCTGGATCTCTAATTCTATGGTAAAATGCAAATCTTTTAATGGCTATAGGTAGCCCTTTGCTATTTTTGAATAGAAAAATGATGTAATTATTTGGTAGTTTTAAGGAAATTAATAAGCCAGAGAACTTTAATACAGAAGTGAGGGAGGAAGAAGAAACTGGCTTGAAGAGAAGCTGGAGGTGGTGCGACGTAACTGGGTCCTCAACTGGAGCGTTCTTTGAAGGGATGATTCATTCATCCCTTCAAGCCATGTATGGGGCACCTGCACTGCTAGGCACTGGGCATGCAACAATGCCATCTAGTGAGGCTGTGGGGATAAGCCAGTAGAGGAGACAGGAATGAACAGTGACTGCCAATTGGAATGTGAGTGCTGAAACAAGTCAACAGGTGCAGTGAGTGGGAAAGGGCAGTTTTGGGGGCGTGGGGGCTGTACTACGGGGCCCAGTATCCACAGCAGGGTAGCTGGCAGATCTGCAGAGAACTGAAGGCAAGGCATTGTCAGAGGAAAGGAGGGAGGAGAGCGTGACAGCACAGAGAATGGCGTGTGAGCCCAGCGTGTTCAGGGCACTGCAGTTCAACATGACTAGAGGGGACAGGGGGCAGTGATGGGTGATGAGCCCCAGAGAAAGTGCCTCAGGGCCCTGTGGTGGGTCTCCAACAATGGGGAACCACTGCAGAGTTTCATATAGGTATGTGACATAATCAGATCCATGATTTAGAGATGAGCAAAATGGAAACTGAATTGGAAAGTGGCAGCAGAGAGGCCTGTTAGGAGACTGCTGTCTTTATCAGACAAGAGAAGATGGTGGCCGAGGAGACAGAGAAAAGTGGAGCGGTTTGGAGGTTTGGCTAGTTAGTAGGTAGAACTGTTAAGATTTAGTGATTGAATATTGAGACAGAAGAAGAGAGAAAAGCTAACAATGTTGCCTTAGACTCTGGCTTGGTGGATGCCATCCACTGAGAGGGAGCAAGTTTGGGAGAAGAGATTAGAATGTGTTAGATGTGAGATGCTTGTGGGATATCGAAGTGGAGAATCCAGAAGACAGTTGGATATATGGCTCTGGAGCTCAGAAGAGCAAACATGAATGGGATGTGAAACCATATGAGTGCTTGAGAGTGCCTAGGGAAAAGGCACACCTAGTGACCAGCTCTAAACCCTGAGCCCCAATATTTAAGGGAGAAAAAAAGAACTCACAAAGGAGACTGAGAAAGAAGGGCTAGACAGCTAGGAGAAAAAATAAAGGCATGGGAAGAAAGGAATGGGCAACATTTTTTAGTGTTGTTAAGAAGCCAAGTAAGACAAAGGTCAAATAGATTTAGCATCAAGGAAGTGGTAATTTTGGTGACAAGAGTTCCAATGGAGTCTGAGGTAGAAGCTAAACTGAAGAGCAACTAGGATATAAGTAGTCAGCAACCAAGCCCAATTCCTAAATGATAAAAATTCCAAACTCTAGGCCAGGTGCAGTGGCTCACATTTGTAATCCTAGCACTTTGGGAGGCTGAGGCAGGTGGATCACCTGAGGTCAGAAGGTCAAGACCAGCCTGGCCAGCATGGTGAAACCCCATCTCTATTAAAAACACAAAAAAATTAGCCGGGCATGGCGGCACATGCCTGTAGTCTCAGCTACTCGGGAGGCTGAGGCAGGAGAATTGCTTGAACCCCGGAGGCGGAAGCTGCAGTGAGCCGAGATTGCACCACTGCACTCCAGCCTGCGTGACAGACTCCGTCTCAAAAAACAAAACAAAACAAACAAACCAACAAAATACCAAACTCTAGCTTGACAACAAAGTCCTAATCATTCAAAGACTTCAACATAGGAAGCAAAGCAATAAAAGCACTAGGAAACAAAAAATGGGAAATAAAATAAAAACTCAGAATGGATGTATTTTTCCAGGATGACACAAAACAGAAGCCATAAAAGAAAAGACGGATTAATCTGTCTACCTGAAATTTTTTCTAAGCTGTCACAAAACATATACAAATAAAAATAACCAAAATGTGAAAAATAAAAGTATTTAAACTCGTGTTTTGGATGAGGACCAATTTTTTTTTAATATAAGAACTTTCACAGATCATTAAGAAAAACGAACAGCCAATAGAACAAAGAGGCAAAGAATGTGAACACAGTTGATAGAGAAGGAATCAAAAGGGCTCTAAAATATATGAATAGACAACATTTATCTGAAAATAAATGAAAAATTTAACTACATGTTTTTTCTCACCAATTGATATGAGATATCAATAGATTGGTATCTACTGAAAAGTTTGATAACACTTTGAGAATTGTGGAGAAATAGGCACTCTCATACAGGCTGGTGGGAGTGTACATTTGGACAGCTTTTATGGAGAATGATTTGCAATATCTGTGAAATGTTACACATATGTATACTCTTTGACTCAGCAATTCTGTTTCTAGAAATGTGTCCTACATATTTACCTGCATTGTATAAATTTCCACATTCATTCACTATAGCTGTATCTGTAATAGGAAAAGTTGGAACCATCCTAATGTGCAATGTAGGGGTGGAAAAGGTGTGATACTTTTTTTTACCCATCTTAAGGGTCACAGCTGACACTACCATAACAAAAAACAGGTTAGCAAGATAAATGGATAACTTATTGAATCACAGTTTTATGGGATGTAAGTGCCTTCAGAAATGAAGACCCAAAGACCCAGGGAAAGCTGTCCATTTTTATGCTTAGATGAGATGAAGAATGGACAGCTGTGTAGAAATGTGATTGGACAAAAGGAGTATGATCTAGTAGTAACAGACTGAAGGAGGAATCCAGCAAGTCCTGTCTGTTCAGATTCTTCTTGGCCTCTCTTTGCAGCTTTCCTTCTTCCTGAGTGTAGGGCAAGACCCTTTTGGAACGAGGGTCTTATGACAAGGTACATCAAAGAATGTCTTTATGGCCAGCTCTTAAACAAAAAGGTGGGGGAAGGCTAGATTAATATTTCTAGGTTTTTCTAGAATAATGTTTCTGGCTTGCTTGGGAGAAAAGGGGTTCTAGTTTCCATGACCCGCCTTGGGGAACAGAAATTCCGGTTTCTATTATTTGCTTTAGGAGACACAGAGGGGTGGGAGACAAGAGGGCAGGAGAAAGTCAGAGACAGACTTTGCTTTTAAGGCTTCTCTGAGGCACTTTCAGTCTTCTTTAGTTCAAAGCACTCAGTGTGCCAAAGAGCCATACTTTGGGGTGTCGTTTCCTGAGCACCAACAATATTGGCCAAGGATATTGTGACTATCCTTACCAGTGCTGTGGTCCTTTAGGAAGTTGAGAAGGGGCTAGAGTTCCATGAGAGCCCAGGTGTAGATGTGTATTTGGTAGTCATCGGCTTAGGGTCAAAGACGGAAGTGATATAGAATCAGTTCATCTAAGGCAAGAGTAGGTTCAAAAGGTTGCCCCTTAAGGGTAAGGACCAAATTTGATTCATCTCCGTAAGGCCAGGATCAAACACAATCAAGATTTGATAAAATAGGCCGGGCGCGGTGGCTCACGCCTGTAATCCCAGCACTTTGGGAGGCCAAGGTAGGCAGATCACCTTAAGTCAGGAGTTCTAGACCACCCTGGCCAATATGGTGAAACCTCATCTCTACTAAAAATACAAAAATTAGCTGGGCGTGGTGGTGCGCGCCTGTAATCCCAGCTACTCGGGAGGCTGAGGCAAGAGAATTGCTTGAACCTAGGAGGTGGAGGTTGCAGTGAGCTGAAGACTGCAGTCCAGGCTGGGCGACAGAGCAACTCCACCTCAAAAAATAAAAAAGGAAAAAAAAAAAAGATTTGATAAAATAATGTACATATAGGACAGAGCTGGAGGGAAACCCAAGAAAGGTGAATCAGAGACAGAAAAGACGCCAAGATAATGTGGTGACTTGGGAGCCAGAGAGACGGAGCCTGAGACTTGGAGCAGGGCACAGCACAGGAATACAACACTTTTCACCAGAACGACATTCTGACCTCTGAATCAACCCTGGAAAGGCCCTTCCATTGAACTTCTTGTGATGGAGGAAAAGAAACCCTCAGTTTCGTCATCGCAAGGCGGAAGAGTTTAAATACCATACCTCAAGATCTCCCTCCAGCCCTGACACGCGACTCCGCGGCCCTTTCAGCGTCGGTCGCCTAGGAGACAAGCGCCACTTCCGGCAGCGCAGTCACTTCCGCGGAGGTCCTGCCTCTCCCTGCGGACGGGCGCTGATTGGCCCGTTTGAAATGCGCCAGGCGGGAGCTCACCTGGGCTCTTAGCGTCGCCGCCGGCTTCGCAGAGCACCGCGCCTTAGCCGCGGAGTTCTAGTTCTTGCTGCCGGTCTTAACGTCCCGCAGTCTTCGCCAGCCAGCCGTCCCGCACGCGCGTTTGGGCGGCGTGGAGCCTGCTGCCATGAAGTCAGCGTGAGTACGAGGCCGCCGAGCAGGGAGGGAGGGCGGACGGGGGCCGAGGCCGCGGGGCTGGGGGCAGGCGTCTCCACTGAGGCCGCGGCCGTACGCGGGCAGCGCGGACAGCATCCCGCCCGGTGCTGCTGCGGCCGCGACCCCAAAATGGGAACCTCCACGTGTGGCCGCTCCGCGGGAGCCTGGGCGCGGAGACCCCTGCCGCGTCGCCCCCCGCCGCCCCGCCTGGGCCTCCAGGGGCCAGGAAGGGTCGGCCCGGAGCCGGGGTTGTTTTATGCCGCACCCGGTTCCCGGGGGCGGGGCAGTCCTCCTCGGGGTCCCGGGACAGCCTTCCCCTTCTCCCTCGCTGGCTGCCGCCGCCTCCAGAGTGCAGTTGGCCAACTTAGTGCGGGTCGGAGGTGGTCTCGTGTGTGGAGCAGAGCGAGTGTGCTGGGCATTGGTTAGATGGGCTCCGTTTCTGGAGAGCCCTGGCACCGGTGATCGCCGCTAGCTTTTTTTTCAGCCGAGCACCCTGTCCTTGAGGCCGAGCCCATCCGCTTACACAGGCCAGTTACTTCTGCTGTATTTTGTGGCCGCAGAGAACCTCCGCCCACATTCCTAAGCCAATATTTTCGGCGCAGCATCATTCCTGGGTAAAGGAATATTTGTCGTGCAAAGGAGAGGATTGGCTTTATTACCATTTAGGGAGTCGTTTGCAAAAGACAACTTGTTTATTAAGAGGCCGAAGTCAAAATCTTTAGATGAAAAAAATTATATATAAGAAATATACGTTGAGTTTAACTTAAGCCCACCACAAAGTATTTTGCACTGAATAACACGAATTTGCTTGTGTTTCATCTGAGAATATGTTTGGAAAAATATTTTTAAACTACAGTCGAAGCCAATAATCTTACTTAATTTTAATGTGTTAAATGTATATCTAGCCTATAGATAAATGTGAAGGGAAAAAGATGAGATGCTAGAGAAATGGTGAAATCAATCAAAATAACTTTTTGATTGCCCCTACTTAAGAAACCAAGAAATTGGCAGTTTGGGACCAGATTTTGTTTGGAGACAAAGAGTAATGTTTTGAGCATTCAATGACTGGTTGTTCCTTGAAAGTACAGGCATAAATCTTGACGAAAGAATGGTTTCCTCCATGTGCATTTTTATAGTGTATTGAAGTTAATCGCTTGTCAGTCTGTAAAGTGTGGGCAGTTATAATTTGTAGTGCCTCTGTTAAATTGTTGCTCAAGAAAATATGCAATCCATTTTAAGTATAGAACTAATCAGAGAATAAGTAGGTAGCTTTGGTACCAAAAATGTATTCTAAAGCAAATTTTAATTACTTTTGGATTACGCATGCCACAAACACTCTGCTACTATGATTATTAATGTTATTTGGGATGCAGTGTTTTGCAACTGCTAAGGGATAATTTACAGATAACCTAGAAAGATTGTATAAGTTTTAGGTGAGGCTTTTGTATTCGTGTTGAACTGAAAAAAAAGTTATTATTATTTTTTAATCTATGACCAGGAGAGCTAAGACACCCCGGAAACCTACCGTGAAAAAAGGGTCCCAAACGAACCTTAAAGACCCAGTTGGGGTAAGGTATCCCTGTGAATTTATGTGTGTGTGTTTAAGAAACTTATCTCTTCAGTCCTTTCTGTCTTATGTGTATGCTTGGAAGGGAAAGAAGAAGACATGTGGAAGTATAATCAAAGAACATTTAGTTAAATGGATGTACTACATTGTGTAAAACTAGTTCTAGCTGTGAAATTTTCTCTATAAGATTAATTAAATTAGTCCAGTAAAATGAAGTCTTTGGTTGTCAACTGCATACCTTCTGTAATTATAATTTGGAGAGTTAGATAATTAAAAATCTCCTACTGGGTTCATATTCATCCCAGAGAATATGAACTGAGTTCATGCCATACAGTAACTGATGGCATGAGGAGAGTTCCAAACTTCTTGGGACCAAGTTTAATTCAGTTAAATTATGAAGAAAAAATGAAGCAGGCAAAAAGAATAAGAATTTTAAAACAAAACAACAAATGGCAAACAAAAAGGGTTCTTTGCTCTGAGGTATTTTAAATCTATCCCTCGCTGCCACTGGAGTGGGTCCCTGGCTCTGAGTTAAGGGAACCGGGTGCTTTGCACACAGCTGAATGAGTTTTCCTCAAGCCCCCTCCCCTGCTTTCAAAAATGTCTCTGTAGGCCCGGGTGCGGTGGCTCACATCTGTAATCCCAGCACTTTGGGAGGCTGAGGCGGGTGGATCACCTGAGGTCAGGAGTTCGAGACCAGCCTGGCCAACATGGCGAAACCCTGTCTCTACTAAAAATACAAAAATTACCTGGGTGTGGTGGTGGGTGCCTATAATCCCAGCTACTCGGGAGGCTGAGGCAGGAGAATTGCTTGAACCCAGGAGGTTGCAGTGAGCTGAGATCATGCCATTGCACTCCAGCCTGGGTGACAAGAGAGAAACTCTGTCTCTAAATAAATAAATAAAAATGTCTTTGTATATTAAATGTTGGGTTAAGCTGACAAGTTTTTAAATTGACATCCATTTCCAAGAAATTCTGACAGTTTTAAAAATCTCATTGTGTGATATGTTGTTGACTTTTAGAGATATTAGTAGTAGTATAACTTATTTGTGTACAATATAATAGTGAATACACTGCAATTTGATTTTTATTAAAATTTATTTTAATTTTGTGTGTATTTAAAGTATTCTCATATCTAATACATACTTGTATTTGTCAATCTCAAGTAGCAGATTTTAATTTTCATAGCCCTTGGAGATACAGAGCTCTTAAATTGAGAGACCGAATGTTGAATGAATGAATGAATGAATGAGAAGCTTAAGTGAAAAATCAGGTGAAAGGTCAAACTTTCTTCTTAAAGCACCTTCCTATTTCTTCAGGTATACTGTAGGGTGCGCCCACTGGGCTTTCCTGATCAAGAGTGTTGCATAGAAGTGATCAATAATACAACTGTTCAGCTTCATACTCCTGAGGGCTACAGACTCAACCGAAATGGAGACTATAAGGAGGTAATTCTGATTTGGACCAAGTTGTTTTTACTCAGTATGTTGTTTCCTGAATGACTTTTACATTTTTAGATGTAACAAAGTTCATTTGTGAGCCCACATTTTCAAAAGACTTATTTACTTCATTATAACCACTGTATCTAAAGTGTTTTTGACTTCTGGGATGCACAGACATACCTTTGGTATGCTGGAGTTAGAGGATTGCTTTTAGCAGATAATTTCTTACACTGAGTATTATTGTTTCTTAGAGCACGTGTTAGGGATGATTTAATGTGGAATGATACATGATTGTGCTAGGCAGTTTTATATATACAACTTGATGTGTGGAAATGAAAATAACATTTAATAATAGACATTGTTTACTTGCATCAACCTCCTATGCAGTGTTTTTATTTTTAGTAAAGTTTTGAGGCAGCTCAAAAATATTGTTTAGCAAATGTGCTAAGCTAATAGTTGGAGGGTGGAAGGAGATTTAAAAAAATGAGCATGACATACTCCTTGCCTTTAGAAAGTTTATAACTTAAGATATATGGTAAACAAATAATTCTCATATAAATAAGACAGAAAGTTAGATGTGCTAAAGATGAGGGGACCGTGGGAATGCAGTAGGATTAATTCAGGCTACCATTTCTACTTCTAGCTGTCACTCACTCTTTTGTGCCTACTATTCCTGTGAAATTGCTCTTCAGAAGACTACCAGTGGCCTCTTTGCTGCTAAATTTGATGTATACCTCTTCATCCTCATTTTAACCTGTTCGTCAGCAGCACTCTCCTGTCTCCCCCTCCAGCTCTCCTTGTATCTCCAGCTGAAACCTTTTCTCTGGCTCTCAACATTCAACCACTTACTTGATATCTCTGCTTGGATGTCACATGTGCATCTCAAATTTTACATGCCCAAAAAGGAGTTCTTGATTTTTCTTATTCCCTCTCTAAATACTTCCTCCCTTGTTTTCTTCTCAAGGAACGGCACTATCATGTGTCCAGTTGCTCAAGCCAGAAACCTGGTACCTACCTTTTACTTGCCTCTCCTTATAACTAGTTCGTTAGTAGCTCCTATCAGTTATATTCCAACATGTGTCTTGAAACTGTCCTTTCATTTCCATCTCCACTGCCACCACCCTAGTCTGAGCCCCATTATTAATCACTGAGACCAGAGCTACTGTAATGAAGGAGTAGCTTTTTTATTTTTAATGCGTCACAGCTGAGACTTTTGTACAACTTGTGCTAGATGGAACTGCCCGTGTGAGTTAGACAATAGGGAACTAGTTCATAATCTCTTCATAGAGATGAGCCTATTGAATACATGCTGAAATACTGATAATTGAGCAGTGCCAGATGGTGGCTCATGCCTGCAGTCTCAGCACTTTGGGAGGCCAAGGTGGGTGGATCACCTGAGGTCAGGAGTTCAAGACCAGCCTGACCAATATGATGAAACCCTGTCTCTACTAAAAATACAAAAATTAGCCGGGCATGATGACGTGTGCCTGTAATCCCAGCTACTCAGTAGCCTGAGACAGGAGAATCACTTGAACCCAGGAGGCGGAGGTTGCAGTGAGCCGAGATCGCGCCATTGCACTCCAGCTTGGGCAACAAGAGTGAAACTCCATCTCAAAAAACAAACAAACAAAGAAACAAACAAACAAAAAACAACTTTCTAAACATTTAAGTAGTCTGGTAACCAATCTCAGACTGGCATTGGTTTGCTGAGTGTGCTTTGGGTATCATTGACAAGACTTCCAAAGCCCAACTGCCTCCACTTGGAATCTTCTCTAATCCATTTCTACAGAGCAGACAGAGTGATCTTTTAAAACATAAAATCTCATTTTCCTGTTCAAAACCTTTCAAAGAATAAAATCTTTGAACAGACAAAATCCTGCTTCATCCGTCTCCCATCTGTCTCTCCACCTTCATTCATCTTTTAGTATTCATCCAATCCTTTGAGTTTCTTGGATAAGGCAGAATCCTGGCTGTTAGCTGTTGCCTTAACCTGGACTTCTCTTTTTCTGGGTCTTAGCATGGGTCATCGTTGGGTTTCAGCTTAAATATCACCTCCTCGGGTTGTATAGACTACCCAATCAGAAACAGCACCCCACAACCCCTCTCCCCTGGTCTGTACTCTGTATGCCTCCTTTACATTACTTAACCACAATCTATTTGTTTACTTGTTTATTGTCTTTCCTCTACCATAATGTAAACTTCCAGGGAATATGTACCTTATATGTTCTGTTCATCAAATAGTAAATATGGCTTCAGCAAGAATGAATGGTCTGGGAGGGTTTTTTGGAGGAGCAGGTCTTTAAGGATATAATGTAGTTAAACACTGATTTACTGAGTTTTACTTCTTTAAGTAAATTTCAAGTATGTATAAATATAGGTATCGAGTAGGTATCGAGTAGGTATAAAAAGGTTTGATGGGGATTAAAAATAGTCACTGCTTTCTGACAGAAGGCAACATTGTATAATGAAAAGAGCATTGCTGCCTGGCATGATGGTTTACATGTGTAATCCCAGCACTTTGGGAGGCCGAGGCAGAGGGATTACTTGAGATCAGGAGTTCGAGACTAGCTTGGCCAACATGGCGAAACCCCATCACTACTAAAAATACAAAAATTACCCAGCGTGGAGGCATGCGCCTGTAATCACAGCTACTCGGGAGGCTGAGGCAGGAGTATTGCTTGAACCCAGGAGGCAGAGGTTGCAGTGAGCCGGGATCCTACCACTGCACTCCAGCCTGGGTGACAGAGTGAGACTCTGTTTCAAAAAAAAAAAAGAAGAAAACAAAAACATTGCACTGATGATGGCTTTGATACTAATTAACTCCATGGGCTCAGAGAAGTTTCACCTTCGGGCCTCAGTTTTCTTTACCTTGAAAGGAGGGAGTCATTCATGAGGACTGTGAGGTCATCTATCTTCTCAGTATTAGCCTATGTGTATCCTTTCAGTTCCAAGATTCTTTGTTCTTTTTGAACTCTAAAGCTGTTTTTTACAGGATATTTTATTAATTGTATTTAGAGAGCCTTGATAATTGAAGTATTCTTGCTTTCTTAAAGGTCACAATTTATTTAAAATGTATTTCATGTAAGAACTCAGAGATGAGATAATATTTACAGTTTACTTCTGGTTTTAAACTATAGTACATCAAAACGTGGTATTATGCTGCTATGCCATTTTATTTTATATGTCTTTTTTCTTTTTCTTTTTTGAGACAGGGTCTCACTCTGTTGCCCAGGCTGGCGTGCAATGGTGTGACCACAGCTCACTGTTTTTTGGTGGGGTTTTTTTGTTGTTTTTACTTTTAAAATTTTTTATTAGATGAGCTTGCCCAGGCTGGTCTCTTAACTCATGGCCTCAAGTGATCCTCCTGCCTCAGCCTTCCAAAGTGCTGGGATTATAAGTGTGAGCCACTATGCCCATGCTTTGCTATTTTAAATGACACCTTTATAAAGAAAACCTAGGAAACAGTAAAGTTGTGTATGACATGATGCTTGTAGATTTCCACAAATCTGTGACTATGAATCGTTACAATACCTTTTGATCTCTGTCACTTAATTAAAACAAAATCAGCCTTAGATTAGAAGCATTAGTAGACTTAAGACTTTTCTACATTTTTGGCCGGGTGTGGTGGCTCACGCCTGTAATCCCAGCACTTTGGAAGGCTGAGGTGGGTGGATCACCTAAGATCAGGAGTTTGACACCAGCCTAACGTGGTGAAACCCGTCTCTACTAAAAATATAAAAATTAGCCGGGTGTGGTGGCACGTGCCTGTAATTCCAGCTACTTGGGAGGCTGAGGCAGGGGAATCGCTTGAACCCAGGAGGCAGAGGTTGCAGTGAGCCGAGATTGTGTCATTGCACTCCAGCCTGGGCAACAAGAGCAAAACTCTGTCTCAAAAAAAAAGAGTTTTCTACATTTTCTTTAGTAGTTGTGACTAAAAACGTTTACCAGTTTATAATTGGTATAATATAGGTATGTCATGACTTTTTAGTAACTAAATAACTAAGGGTTCCAACTGTAAAAAGACCATTTATATTTTTTCTTTGCATGCTTAGATCTTAAATGTCATAAACACCTTAAGTTTAAGGAGATGTATTTTTAGCCTAGATAATAGTGGAATTCTATTTAGTGCATTTTTTCTCTCTCCACAGACTCAGTATTCATTTAAACAAGTATTTGGCACTCACACCACCCAGAAGGAACTCTTTGATGTTGTGGCTAATCCCTTGGTCAATGACCTCATTCATGGCAAAAATGGTATGATATGACTCTTGGAGTTTTGTTAGATTTTCCTTTTTCTCCTCTTCTGATAAAACTTTTTTGATATTTATATATTCGATTTATGTTTGGTGTTGAATCCATATTTAATTTGTTAGGGTGGTGCTAAACTTGCCTTTTTTGAGCTGGCTAATTGTTAGTGTTTTCTAATGCAGTGAAGAAATACTCTAAGTGGAGAACTTCTAAGATATAACTCATTGTGACTTGCTACACTGTAGGTCTTCTTTTTACATATGGTGTGACGGGAAGTGGAAAAACTCACACAATGACTGGTTCTCCAGGGGAAGGAGGGCTGCTTCCTCGTTGTTTGGACATGATCTTTAACAGTATAGGGTCATTTCAAGCTAAACGATATGTAAGTATGATTCTTTTGTGTTGTGACTATCTTACTGGACTAAGACACCTATGGATACAGTAGTAGTAAAGAAGAACCAAAGCACTGGATTCATTTTGAAACCTTAACTGTTCCTTAGTTTTTAAACATATTTCTTACTATTTAAGTTAAATTCTAAAAAACGTGGTGTGATTTTTTTTTTTTTTTTTTTTTTGCCCCCACTTCAGGTTTTCAAATCTAATGATAGGAATAGTATGGATATACAGTGTGAGGTTGATGCCTTATTAGAACGTCAGAAAAGAGAAGCTATGCCCAATCCAAAGACCTCTTCTAGCAAGTAAGTAATTATATTTGTCTGCAGCACTGGCCTAGGGGCACAGGATTCTTTCCTGTGGTTTGCCCAGACATGAGGAATGGTGAACATTAAATAGAGAAGTTGACTTTTGTGAGATTAAAGTTAAGGAATGTTCTTAAGTTCTTTGCTCAGATGTTTTCTCTTTGGCTTTGAGCACATTTTGTTTCAATCACTGTTTTAAGAGGGTGCCACTCTGGATGGGGAGAGGGTATAAAAGCCATTGTCGTGTGTTCGGGAGGACGTGGGAATACTGTTGGCAAACCATGAGTATGAATAAAGCTGCTTTGTGCATTTCTGCTTGTAATTGCAGATATTTATTGTATCTGTTAGTTTCCCCTTGGGATCATTTACTTTTTTTTTTTTTTTTTTTGAGACAGAATCTCACTCTGCTGCCCAGGGTGGAGTGCAGTGGCATGATCTCGGCTCACTGCAACCTCTGCCTTCCAGGTTCAAACGATCCTCCTGCCTCAGCCCCGCTAGTAGCTGGGATTACAGGCACACACCACCATGCCCGGCTAATTTGTATTTTTAGTAGAGACGGGGTTTCACCATGTTGGCCAGGCTGGTCTTGAGTTCCTGATCTCAGGTGATCCGCCTGCCTCGGCCTCCCAAAGTGCTGGGATTATAGCTGTGAGCCACCATGCCCGGCTGGGATCATTTACTTTTAAAATGGACTTATAACGTATGCAATTGAACTTTTTTTTTTTTAGACGACAAGTAGATCCAGAGTTTGCAGATATGATAACTGTACAAGAATTCTGCAAAGCAGAAGAGGTTGATGAAGATAGTGTCTATGGTGTATTTGTCTCTTATATTGAAATATATAATAATTACATATATGATCTATTGGAAGAGGTGCCGTTTGATCCCATAAAACCCAAGTAAGTAATAAAGAGAGCCCCTTCTTAGCTATTAATGTTGGGGAAGTTACTTTGCCTCAAGGAGTTTTAGTTTCTTCAGTTATGAATGAGAATAATGCTTGCATTTGTTTTCAGAATGAAATGATATAATTTGTATATCACGTGGTTTTGTGTTTGAGTATGTTTATTATTAACTAGATATGTACCTGTATTAGGGAACTAGTGGGTTAAAGCATCTAAGGAGAAGAGGGACCCAAATATTCATCTTGGAGATTACTTTTGAAAACTCTGGGCCCTGGGCTATGTTTTGAGAAGGATCTTAATTATATAATTAAGAACGTTTCAAGAACCTGAAACAGTAAAAGGAGTTTTGTAGGCTCTTTAACCACCCGTGTCTTGGTGATTTCTACAGACTGGAGCCTAAAGCTGTTATCTATACAAGTAATACTTACATATCTTCTATCATTCATTAATATGGTATGATATCTGCACTGTAATTCCATCAGAGTTGAAATACTAGTTCCTAGATTTCCTTGGGTCTTGCCTTTCTGAGACGTAAGACTGGTTACCACTTGGCATCACAAATGATAAATCTGCATTTGTGCCAGAGTTGACCCTGGGATCTTATGTTTAATATTAGTATCTTGTTCCTGAGTTGATGGTTTTGTTTTTCAGCTAAAGGCTTGTCTTTAATGCTGTCTTTATTAGGGCCTCTCAGGACATAAATAATACGAAGACCTGTGGCTTATATTTAACTTTGTATATCTAAGGGAACATTATTGGAGAAACAGCTGGATTTAGAAAATCATTAGACTGAGAATACATACCAGTATATCCACTTTTAATTACATGAAGAATTTATGGACTCTGGTTGAGGCCATACTTGATACAAGCGTTTCTGTGGTTCTTAGTGAGTCACATTTTGATACAGTTATCTTCACCAGAGTCCTTGAATTTTCATCACGTTTATTGGGAAAACAATTACAATATGGCTAAGTAAGCTAAATGTAAAAATATTAACACTCTTAATACTAAGAGTTTATGCCAAGGAAGACTCTTTGGCTCTGTTTAACATTTCTTCAAGTGAGAACTTTACAAAGGGACTTATTTCTGGAGTGACCTATCTATATTTACCCTTGGAATGTTGGTAATAGTAAAAATACTTGGGTTAGGTTGTGGAGCAATACATGGAAGAGTTAAAACCTTGTGAGACAGTTACTTTTTATTTTTTTTTTGAGACAGGGTCTTGCTCTGCCATGTCAGCTCACTGCAGCCAACCTCCTGGGTTCAGGTGATCCTCCCGCCTTAGCCTCCTAAGTAGCTGGAACTACAAGCACAAGCCACCATGCCTGGCTAATTTTCTAATTTCTTGTAGAGATAGGAGTGATAGGGGTCTCACTAGGTTGCCTAGGGTGGTCTCGAACTCCTGGCCTCAAGCAGTCCTCCCACCTTGGCCTCCCAAAGTGCTGGGATTACAAGTGTGAGCCACCATGCCTGGCCTGACAATCACTTCTTATATCAAACTAATTACTTTCCCATTTGTTTTAAAGTGTCAACTGTCTTGACTCTAATCTTGAGTATACCCATTTTCATGTATGCCCATGTGCCAACTTTTTGTTTGGTTTGTTCTAAATGAGATTATTTTCAAAGGATCATATCTTGGCTTTATTTAGTTATACAAAAGAAGATTGACAAAAGTACCTTGTGTGCTTTGTAACCTTTCTGGTTAACTCCTTAAATGAACATACAAGGGTGCTTGTTTGGCCCTGAATTCAGATTTAATTTGTTAGGTTGGTGTTAGACCTGCTTTTTTAAGCTAGTTAACTTTTAGTACTTTTAATACAATGAAAAACTATTACAAGTGGAGGGTTTTTAAGATATGACTCATTGTGATTGTCACATAGTCTGGACTGAACATGTTGGTGTGAGATGGCTGCTGTAGAAACAGTAACTTCTACCTTATTCCTTTGGTAGGTGGAACAGTTGCAGCACACCCGTGAGGAACACAGATTTTGTGTATGTGTTGGTGTTGGCTCTGTTCTTAAGGAGAAGGGTGCAGTTATACTATGGTTGGCATTCTGTGGCTTGTTTACATGTAGGTTATTTTCCATTGTCACTGGGCTGGCTGCTGTCTCTAAGCCCTCCTTGCTTCCTGAAAAATCTGCTATTGACTATCAGTGATGGTGGCTGGTAAATGTCTCTACCCTCACCATTCACAAGACTTAAGACCAAACAGGTAGCTCTCATACCCAACTTTCATCTTGTCATACAGACTAAAACTTCATAAGCCACTTTGAAAGGATTGCCACTCCTGGTATATACCAAACTCTTTCTGAATTTGTTTTCTGCTGTTGCTGAGGAGGTCAGAACTGGTTCTATCTGCTAGTCTTTTCAAATTAGGAAAATACTAGATTTTGATGCTTAACCTGTGCATGTGATGTTGCTGTAATACTCCTTTGGTCTCTAAATTGTTTAGTGTATTGTTTCATGTGCTTTCTTAGAGCAAATTAGAGCAAAGCTTTTAAAACAAAATTGGTTTCTGTTATCTTGTTACGTAACTAATCTTGACTATTTAGCTTTACAATCTTATCTAAGTTTAATATTTCTCTGGAGTATTATACATTATATATATATTATAAAATATATATAATTTTCATTAGAAGAATAACATGTCATGTCACTTGGCGTTTTAGTCCTAGTCTTAAATGAAGATACCAGCATCTCATAATTTAGGAGACTAATCTTTTTTTTCTTTCCCATAGACCTCCACAATCTAAATTGCTTCGTGAAGATAAGAACCATAACATGTATGTTGCAGGATGTACAGAAGTTGAAGTGAAATCTACTGAGGAGGCTTTTGAAGTTTTCTGGAGAGGTTAGAAACACCTAGAACTAGAAAAATACAGAATGATGAATATCACCTAGAGTTGCTACTAAGTTTGATGGCAATTTTTTTTGACTTATTAGAAAGCATGTATAATGAAATGACTGAGTTCAGGTTTGACAAATGATTTCTCTGTTGTCCTAGGCCAGAAAAAGAGACGTATTGCTAATACCCATTTGAATCGTGAGTCCAGCCGTTCCCACAGCGTGTTCAACATTAAATTAGTTCAGGCTCCCTTGGATGCAGATGGAGACAATGTCTTACAGGTAAAGTTGTAGTATGTGGAGTTTTTCTGGTTCTAACTTGGAATTAGAGTAATCCAGCCAACATGGCAAAAACCCGTCTCTAGTAAAATTGGAAAAATCAGCCAGGCATGGTGATGCACCACTCCTGTAATCCCAGCTACTTGTGTGGCTGAGGCAGGAGGATCGCTTGAACCTGGGAGGCAGAGGTACAGTGAACTGAGATCGCGCCACTGTAGTCCAGCCTGGGTGACAGAGTGAGACCCTGTCTCGAAAAAAAAAGTTAAATTAGAGAGGTTTTATTGCAATGAAGATTGCTCTAGAATAAATATACAGTTGGTTCTCTGTATCTGTGAGTTCTACATCTATAGATTCAACCAACTGTGGATTGAAAATATTCGAAAATAAAATGCTGCATTTGTGCTGACCATGTACAGACTTTTTTTGGTCATTATTCCTTAAACAATACAGTATAACAACTTGTTACATAGTATTTACATTGTATTAGATATTATAAGTACTCTAAATATGATTTAAAATATACAGGAGGGCTGGGTGCGTGCGTGGCTCATGCCTGTAATCCCAGTGCTTTGGGAGGCCAAGGCAGGAGGATCACTTGAGGCCAGGAGTTTGAGACCAGCCTGGACAACAAAACAAGACTCTTGTCTTTGCAAAAAAATAAAATAAGGCTAAAAAATAAAAAAAATAAATAGAATTTTAAAAAGTGTATGGGAGGATGTGCATAGGTCATATGAAAATACTACACCATTTTATACACGAGATTTGAGCATCCGTGGAATTTGGTATCTGTGAAATTTAGTATCCATAGGAGATCCTACAACTAATCCCTTGAGGACACCAAGGGATGACTCTGTATGTAGGCGATGACATGAAAACTTTTTTTTCCCCATTATTATAGTTTTGGGAAGCTGGATATCGAATCTTAGAGCCTGAATTTTGCTGTGAAAAAAGTTTGCAAATCTTTAAAAATCCCTTTGGTAGAAGTGATAAAATAAGACTGTGATTTTTTCTCTCTGGCGACTCATTCTGTAAGTGGAAATTCAGTTAGTGGTTTTAAAATGTCAGTAATTCATTTTTCAGGGTAGGTATAGTTTAGGAAGTGGCTAGTGTTATAAGTTGTTCATCTCTTGGTCGATAGGCTAGTAGGGTCCCCCATATGCAGATCACTATTTACTGCCTGGCCTGCCACAGTACAAGGCTTGTGTCAATTAGTAACAGCATTTGAGTCTGAGTATACATAATCTAATAACTGTAATCCATTAAAGTGTAATTTTATTCAAACTGTATCATGAAATTGCGGCATTATGAAGGTTTATAAGTGGCAGGAGTGGTATTGAAGACCTCCAGGATTTGAATGCTCATTTCTATTTATTTACCGACTAGCTATAATAAAACCTCCTTATAAGGTTGTGAGAATTAAAGGAGGTAATGCGTGTAAAGTTCTTAGTCCAGTGCTTAGCTTATAGTCAGCACTCAATAACCGTTAGCTAGAAAATAGTTATAAGGGCCAGGCGCGGTGACTCACGCCTGTAATCCCAGCACTTTGGGAGGCCAAGACGGGTGGATCATGAGGTCAGGAGATTGAGACCATCCGGGCCAACATGGCGAAACCCCGTCTCTACTAAAAATACAAAAATTAGCAGGGCATAGTGGCGCATGCCTGTAGTCCCAGCTACTCGGGACTGAGGCAGGAGAATTGTTTGAACCAGGGAGGTGGAGGTTGTAGTAAGCCAAGATCGCGCCACTGCACTCCAGCCTGGCGACAGAGTGAGACTCTGTCTAAAAAAAAAAAAAATGGTTATAAGTCAGCCTTCCATATGCACCTGATTTCCATTGAATCACATCTAATATTACAGCATTAGTTCGGTACCACTTGACTTTCACTTCTTTTTATAAGAATTATCTGCTGGGCGTGGTGGCTCACCCCTGTAATCCCAAGCACTTTGGGAGGCTAAGGCGGGCGGATCAACTGAGGTCAGGAGTTCGAGACCAGCCTGGTCCACATGGTGAAACCCTGTCTCTACCAAAAATACAAAAAAAATGAGCTGGGCATGGTGGCACACGCCTGTAATCCCAGTTACTCGGAAGGCTGAGGCAAGAGAACCGCTTGAACCCAGGAGGGGGAGGTTGTAGTGAGCAGAGATGGCGCCACTGCAATCCAGCCGGGAGGTAGAGCGAGACTCTGTCTCCCAAAAAAAAAAAAAAAAAAAAAAAGAATTATTTATAGCATTATGAAATTATAAGATTATTAAATATCTGATTATAGAAGAATTTAGGATAATCCTGTTCTAGACTCTTATTCAGCAAATATCTGCTGAGTTCCTACTCAGTGGTAGGCACTGTGCAGCATGCTGGTGATAAGGTAGTAAAAGACAGAGTCCCTGCTCTCAGGGGGCTCACTGTCTGATGCAGAAGGAAGACCAGCCAATTGACAAGTAATCATTAATGTCATGAGTATATTTATCATACTCTTTTAGCAAACTCTCCCCTAAAATAGGTATCCTTTGCCTGTCCTGTGCATTTTGTACTGTGCAAATGTTCATTAAGACTTAGCTTGTTGATATGAATCTATTTAAAGAACATTGTAAACCAGTTATAACCCATTTTAAGTTATTGGCTTTGTGATCTTTTTAGGAAAAAGAACAAATCACTATAAGTCAGTTGTCCTTGGTAGATCTTGCTGGAAGTGAAAGAACTAACCGGACCAGAGCAGAAGGGAACAGATTACGTGAAGCTGGTGAGTAAAGCATGGTATTTATTTATTGCTACAACTTTCAGAAACTTGCAATGCCAGTTTATTATCTACTTATCAATGGGTGGTTCTTTGTTTTTTAATTTTTATTTTATTGAGACGGTCTTACTCTGTTACCCAGGATGGAATGCAGTGGTGTGATCATGGCTCATTGCAGCCTCAAACTCCTGGGCTCAATTGATTCTCCCATTGTAGCCTTCTGAGTAGATGGGACTACAGGTATGCACCACCATACCTGTCTAATTTTAAAAAATTTTTTGTAGAGGTGGGGTCTCCTTATGTTGCCCAGGCTGGTCTCAAATTCCTGGGCTCTAGTAATCTCTCACCTTGGCCGCCCCAAAGTCTTGGGATTACAGGAATGAGCCACTGTAACCGGCCTCGATGGGTGGTTTAAGCACAATTGTCCTCCATTAGATAATTTAGAGGCTAAGTTTATAGTTAGGCTGGTTTGGTATCAATCTATTACAATACACTGATTTCTTTAAGAATGAGGAAAGTTGTATTCAAGTAGTCTGGGTGCGGTGGCTCACACCTGTAATCCTGGCAATTTGGGAGGCCAAGGCATGTGGATCACTTGAGCCCAGGAGTTCAAGACCAGCCTTGGCAACATGATGAAACCCCATCTCTACAAAAAATACAAAAAATTAGCTGGGCGTGGTACGTCTATAGTTCCAAGCTACTTGGAGGCTGAGGTGGGAGAATTGCTTGAGCCCTGGAGGTCAAGACTGCAGCGATCCCTGATCTCACCACTGTACTCCAGCCTGGGCAACAGAGAACCTGTCTCAAAAACAACAACAACAACAACAAAAAAGGACTCTATTTTTAGTGTTGTAGGTCAGAATTGGGTCCTTGAAATGTTATTTCAATACTTATTAGTGGTAAAAATTGGCTTCTAGAGATGAGAAAATTCTGAACACAAGCCAATTGAAGGCTTTAAATATATATATAGCCAATCTGTATATGTGTTTTTTAAAATTCATGCATGTTATGTCCTGTTACCTTTTTGTAGTTTTTTAAAAATTAATATATCATAGTTGTACATACTTTTTGGGTATATGTTATATTTTGATAGATGTATGCAGTGTGATCAATCAGTGTAATTGGGTTTTCTGTCACCTTGCATGTTGTGTTTTATGTTAATAAACATGTATTGAGTACCTACTATGTGCCAGGAATTAAACACAAATTAATTCCCATTAATTCTCTCTGCTGGAGCGAGCCCATCCTAATAGAGGAGATCAGTAGATAAACTAGATTGTTTGAGTAGAGTATGATGGGAGTGCAGGGTAGGGCTGCCTAAACCAATCTGGGAGTGGGAAGGTGAAAAATTGAGTAGGAGTGAGCTGTATGAAGAAGGATAGGATTAAAGGCAACGTTCCTGTCCCAGGAGGCAGTTGCTTGGTCCTGAGATACTATGGCAGAGTCAAAGTAGCTGAAGTAGAGGATGTAAGTTGGTGAACTATGAGAACTGAGGCAGGAGAGCAAGGCAAGGTCATGAAGACCCCTGTCTGTCATATCAAGAAGTTTGAATTTTATCTTGAAGGAATAATGTTAGCTGCCAACTATTAAGGGTCTAGTGTGTATCATAGTATCCACACACTAGATAGGTAGGATTGTATCACACCCATTTTTCAGATGAGGAAATAGGTTTGGGAAGGTTAATTTTCTCAAGGCTGGAGCCAGGTTGGTTGGACTCTCATAGCTTGTGTCTTTATACTATGTCATACAGCCTCCCCTTAAAGAAGGATTAGTCTTTTAGAAAGATCATTTTGCCAGTGTAGAGAAATAATTTACCAGGAGCGAGCCTAAATATATGAAAGAGCAGTTAGGAGCCTTTTGCCCCAATTCAGGTAAGCAATTGTGTGACCTGGAGGCAAAGGTCAGACAACACTGAGAGCTAGTTAGGATGTGGAGAATAAGGAGGTGTTTGATTGAGGAGAAGCAGTTTTAGGAGCAGGTATAGGCAGGTAATGAGTTGTATTTGAAATGTTCAATTTATGCAAGTGAAAGTGCCTTGTAATTGGATGCAGAGGTACATGGATTTGGAAGGAGAGAGATTTTGACTTGAGGTTTATAGGTTTAGGCTTTGCCAATAGAGAAATGATTGGCTGGATGCAGTGGCTCACGCCTGTAATCCCAGCACTTTGGGAGGCCAAGGCGGGCGGATCACGAGGTCAGGGGATCGAGACCATCCTGGCTAACAGGGTGAAACCCCATCTCTACTAAAAATACAAAAAAATTAGCTGGGCGTGGTGGTGGGCGCCTGTAGTCCCAGCTACTCGGGAGCCTGAGGCAGGAGAATGGCGTGAACCCGTGAAGCAGAGCTTGCAGTGAGCCGAGATCGCGCCATTGCACTCCAGCCTGGGCGACAGAGCGAGACTCCGTCTCAAAAAAAAAAAAAGAAATGATTGAAGCAATTGGGTGAGATAAGATAATTCATAGCGAATGGAGAGGAACAAGCTGAGAGCAGAAGCTTGAGGAACAGCAAGCCCTTGATTATTAGCTTGGGATGGACAGAGAAGGGTGATAGCTAAAAGGGATTTGAGGGATTATGAAATGATGAAAAAATACACACATTATATATGTACATTAGAAGATAGTAAAGACTTGAGTTTATTCATATGCTGAAGAGATGATGTTTAAGTCCAGTGGTGAGAAATGGGGCCTTTAGAGCTGCCTCTACCCTGGCCCAAAGGACTCTTGCAATTTGTCTGAATCATTTGAATTTCATGAGAGTGGACTGTGTGTGTGCTGTCTGTCAATGTCTACCCAGTGCAGCTTACCTACTAGGTGTTCATAATAAAGTGGTGATTATTGGCGGAGCAAGATCCCGGAAGAGGCAGGAAAATCTGAATCTAGATCCAAGAGGAAGGATTAACTTTGATGGGACAAGAGCTGGTTTGGGAAGAAAGTAAAAACTTGAAGTTTTGGATGCTTTGGGGAAAAGCTAGAAAGGACTGTTAGTGTTAATATAGAGTTAGGGAGTGAGAGTAGAAAAGGAGATTGTAGTTGGGGCATATGGCAGAGGTTCCAGGTTTTTAGAAGTGGTACACTTCTGAGGGATAGGGTTTGGGCTGTCAGCTGTAATGGAATAGAGATAAAGATTTACTGGAGTTGGGACATTGGGACCCTGTGACTACAGCATATGAGAATGATTGTTGTTCTCATGGACACCGAAATAAACCAGGGACTGGCATGTAGGAGGAATATTTCAAGGCAATAAGGAGGAACTAGGAAAATGTTGCTAGCCTCTCCCTCTGTTTACCATACTTGTAGAATGTCAGCCTTTAGAAAACAAGTAGCTTTTTTTTTTTTTACTCCAAAAGGCTACAGGGCTTCAGCAAGAGATAAATGGTTAGGTTGCAGGGCTGTGTGCCATGGATGTAGGGTGAAGCCTATGGACCCTTCCTGGTATAATATTTCTGAAGGTATAACACAGAGAGGATTACAGAGGAAACCAATTGCATTGAAATGTGTTTTAATAGTATTCTTAAGTTTGTCATACAGTAATTATGTGCTTCTTTATTAATACCTTAAAGACACAGCAGCAGGTCTGATTAAATAAATGCAGTGTAATGATGAACATAAATATCTTGATGAGCAACAAACTGTAACATGCTATAAAAATATCTGTGATTTGTATTGATACCAATTACAGGTACTACTAATGCTGTGGTTTTTGGCCTGCATTCATAATTGAAGGAACTAGTGAATTCCAGTTGGTTTGGTAAAAAATAAATAATGTAATTTATTTTCCATCTAAGTATGCAGACACCCCATAATGTTCCCCCGGACAATATAGACCTCAGGTTAAGAACGCCTGACCACTAGGGAAAGCTATCAATGGATTATTTTGTGAGAGATTTGAAGATGCAGGGAAATCTGTTAATAACATGAGTTCCTGAGAGCACAGTGGAAGAAGAAAGAACATTAGGAGTTTGGGTCAAGGAACATAAATCATGAATCATGGAATATTACAGAGGTACAGATGAGTTCTGTATTTTGGGAGTTGTATCCAAGATCCTCCAAGGAGGCCAAGGGCGAAAGCATAATCGAGTTAGCTGACTTCAATCAAGGTTTCAAAATGAACTCATTCTTATGGGGTCTAATCAGATGAGAGCTGCATTCTTGAAAGCTTGATTAGACTGTTAGACTTGCCTTGGCTCAGAAATCCAAATAAGAGTGGTCAGAAGTAACAAGTATGCCACCTAAGAAATCCTTGCTGAGATGTAGAGGGGACAGAGTTAGCTGATTCTGAAGACACTTGACTGTTAGAAACAACAGGAGAGCCCCTCTAGATGCAGCAAGAGCTTCAGACTCTTGCATGCTTCTTATGAGAATCTAATGCCTGATTATCTGAGCTGGAATGATTTCATCCCAAACCACACCCCTCAAGCCTCAACGCATCTGTGTAAAAATTGTCTTCCATGAAACTGGTCCCTGATGCCAGAAAGTCTGGGGATCTGCTGCCTTAGAGAATATATTTTATTTATTTATTTTTTATTTTATTTTATTATTTTTATTTTTTAGCCACATAAAAGGTAGCAGCACACTTATTTGGAAAACAATAATTTCAAAATCATCTCCTGAACTCAGAATCGATGGGTCAGGGTAGACACCCTAAGTAAACAGGTGAAATCTTCATTAATTGTTCACTTATTAAGCAAAAATTTAAATTAATTGATGATGTACGCAGTGTTTTTCCACATTTCCCTGATAAGAATCATTTGGAGTACTCTGTAAACACAGCTTCGCTGGAGATTAATCCCATCAAATTGATTTAGTGGCTCTGGGATGGGCCACAGTAGTTTGGAAATTTTTATTTTTACAAATGCTTCCTGATGATGACCAAATCCAAGGAAATTTGGGAAACACTGATCTGGAACATAACTTTCAGTTTTCCCTGCAGTTTTTAAGTCTTGAACGACTGATCATCCTAGAGATAACCCACTGAAAAGTCTTCTCCAATCCAGTTTTATGAAAGAAAACTCTAGAACATTTGGTTTGATAAAATTTTTCCGAAGCACCAGAAGTACTTTACTTTGGCTTTTTAAATTTCTGGCCCATCCCTTCTAGTTCATGTTTTCTTGAAGAATCCATCTTCTTTGAGTTGAGCCACAGCAATCTAATCATTTTTTTAAATAATTGGTTTCTTATTAAAGGATTGCGACATTTAATAGCCATTGCTTGCTTTTGTCTTTCTCCCTTCTCCCTGAAACTTGTTAAGAGATGACTCAATATTCTGGCCTTTCCACCTTCAATCTCACACTGACCACGCCGTGTATGCCAGCCTGGATCTCATCGTTTTCTTTAACTGGTTCAACTCCCTTTGTTGTCCTGGTCAAGATAACATCTCCTTCTTCCAAGGTCATGATCTTAGAAACATAGTTGATGATGTAGGGGATGGAAAAAGTCATGGAGGATGTCTCACCCTCCTGTCTTGAGTTCGCCGTTGACCTTGAGCCAGAGCCTCAGATTGGGAGGATCAGGGATCTTCTCCTTGGGCACGAACGCGCTGACTGGGCAGGAGGCCATAAAGCTCTTGGCCAGAGTCCAAGGCAGCCCCTTCTTCTTGCACTCATCCTTCACGTCCCTGGCAGTAATGTCCAGGCACAGGGCATAGCTGCTCATGTAGTCCATAGCTGCGCGGCCATGCTTGCCCATCACCATGCCCAGCTCCAGCTCGTGGTGCAGGTTGCAGCTGTACGCGGGCATGAGGATGGGCGAGCCCTCAGGTGTGTAGGCCGTGGACAGCTTCAGGAACAGCACAGACTCGCTCAACACCGCGTTGGCATCTCCCTGGTGTGGTCCCCATAGTTCCTCCCCACACAGACGATATTCTTCCCCCACCCCCAGAAGCGGGACAGTGGCCTGGGGGTCGCCATGATTCCTGTCAATTGCCTAGAGAATATATTTTAATATGAGGATATTAAACATCTCTATATAAGATATTCCTTCAGAGAATTTAGGATTTGGAAGAAACCTTATAGTCATTAACTGTAATGTTGCATTTTGTGGAAAATCCTGTTGGTAGAATCCCTGAAGGATGGCTGTTTAACCTTCCCAGAAATACTGCTATTGAAAGAGAGCCTGGACCATGCATAGACAGCTCTTTATATTGAGCCACAAAAATTTGTTATTTATAATTTCTATCTAGTAGTTGTTTGAAGTTGAGATTTTATAGGCAAACAGAACACACTTTAGCTACTATACTGTTGTTCTGAAATGGCGTCTATGTATTTTTTTCTGTCAGGTAATATTAATCAGTCACTAATGACGCTAAGAACATGTATGGATGTCCTAAGAGAGAACCAAATGTATGGAACTAACAAGGTAAGCAGCAGCCTTCTCTGTTGTTTTGTATAGTTTCATTTGTGTGCATTTTTTTTGCGTAACACATTTGGATATGAATGTCTTTGTAGATGGTTCCATATCGAGATTCAAAGTTAACCCATCTGTTCAAGAACTACTTTGATGGGGAAGGAAAAGTGCGGATGATCGTGTGTGTGAACCCCAAGGCTGAAGATTATGAAGAAAACTTGGTAATTTTAATGTATTTGTCCTATAAAGTCTTGAGTTTTTGTCGGGAAAACAGTTATTTGGATGAGCAGAATGACATTTTGAATATTTTAAAAATGGATAGAGAACCATTGATTGTAGAAGTAAACTAGGCTTGGTGTGGTGGCTTATGCTTATAATCCCAACATGTTGGGAAGCTGAGGTGGGACGATCAATTGGGCCCACCTGGGAGGTCGAAGCTGCAGTGAGTCGTGTTCATGCCACTGCACTCCAGCCTGGTGACAGACTGTCTCAAATAAATAAAAATAAGCAATCTTTGCTTCATTTAGTAATTTCTGGGACTTGGATATCCTTATTTTTTTTTAAACTCCATTTGTTTTGTGTTTTAGCAAGTCATGAGATTTGCGGAAGTGACTCAAGAAGTTGAAGTAGCAAGACCTGTAGACAAGGCAATATGTGGTTTAACGCCTGGGAGGAGATACAGAAACCAGCCTCGAGGTCCAGTTGGAAATGGTATGATTTGGTGTTGTATCATTTGTCCACTCATTGGTCTGTCTGTTTCTCTCTTTTTTAAAAAAAATTATTTCATTTAAGAGAAATGTTTACATACCTTCTGAAGAACCAAGCACATAATAATTTGAACAAAATTTAAATGAGCTTATTTTGCTGCATACTATGATTCTTAGGTAAATAAACTTATGTCAGCTCAAGAAATTGCAATGGTTAGTTGCACTGGGGCTGTATGCAGTGTTAAACTTGTTTAAATAAGCTCTTTCTCTCCTATGTAACTTTTTGTAATTTTCTATAATTCAATACAGAACCATTGGTTACTGACGTGGTTTTGCAGAGTTTTCCACCTTTGCCATCATGCGAAATTTTGGATATCAACGATGAGCAGACACTTCCAAGGCTGATTGAAGCCTTAGAGAAACGACATCACCTACGACAAATGATGATTGATGAGTTTAACAAACAATGTAAGGGCAAAACTATTTGCAATAATTTTATTTAATTAATTTTTTTTTTTTTTTGAGACATAGTTTCACTCCGTTCCCCAGGGTGGAGTGCAGTGGCACAATCTCGGTTCACTGCAACCTCCGCCTCCTGGGTTCAAGCGATTCTCCTGCCTCAGTCTCCCGAGTAGCTGGGACTACAGGCACATGCCACCACGCCTGGCTAATTTTTGTACTGTTAGTAGAGACGGGGTTTCGCCATGTAGGCCAGGCTGGTCTCAAACTCCTGACCTCAAGTGATCCGCCTGCCTCGGCCTCCTAAAGTGCTGGGATTACAGGCATGAGCCACCACTCCCAGCCAATTTGCAATAATTGTAACTTCTGAAATTGAAAGTATTTTCAATGAATCTGAGTTATATGGTAGATTGCATATTTAAGGAAGTTAAAGAAAATTGTGTCTTTAGAACTTTGAAGCACTCAAGGCATTGTTTGATTAGTATGACAAGGCATTTTTCCACAGCTCTTTTTTGTATTCTAAGGAAGTCAAAAAGAAAAAAGTGAGCGCGTGTTCTTTCTTTTGTTTTTTACAGTGATGGAGACACAAAGAAATATTTTTTAGTTTCCCCTGTCTACATAGTGGGGATTGTAATTGTTTCTACCTCAGGATATGTTGTGAAGATAAATAAGATAAAGTATGAAAATCCTGTAGAACAGTAAATTCTGGTACATAGTGAATGTATCTCAGTGAATGAATGTATCTACTTTTTTTTTTTTTTTTTTTTTTGAGACTGAGTCTCGCTCTGTTGCCCAAGTTGGAGTGCAATGGCGCAATCTCGGCTCACTGCAACCTCCGCCTCCTGGGTTCAAGCGATTTTCCTGCCTCAGCCTCCTGAGTAGCTGGGATTATAGGTGCACACCACCACGCCCTGCTAATTTTTGTATTTTTAGTAGAGACGGGGTTTCACCATGTTGGTCAGGCTGGTCTCAAACTCCTGACATCGTGATCCACCCACCTTGGCCTCCCAACATGCTGGGATTACAGACGTGAGCCACCATGCCTGGCTCTACTATTTTTATTATCATTATTCATTTGAATCTTTACCAAAAAGTTGTGAGATAAAGTGGTATTTAAATTTCCATACTGAAATGAAATTTGCCCAGAAATATTAATTAACTTGCCTAAGTCATAACTAGTAAGTGATGTTCCAAGGATTTCAGCTCAGGTTTAATTAATCCCAAATAGTAGTGTTGTTTCTATTTTTGTGTTTGTTGTTGTGAAGCAAAGTACCTGTAAGGATTGGGAAGAGAATGCTATAGTGCACAGTGAAAGACTTGAGTATTTTTTCAGCATTTAACAGAAAGCTTCTGTGAATATCTTGTCAATTTGAGACTGAAGCTCCTGATTTCCCTCTAAACTTGTTTTCTCATTATAGACTGATTCTCACAGAGATTTGCTGAATAACTACATTTTATCTAGTGTCTGCTAGCAAAAGTTGATATCATTGTTTGTTTTAGAACTGGTGTAAAACTTGACCTGTATGTTTTTGTTTCAGCTAATGCTTTTAAAGCTTTGTTACAAGAATTTGACAATGCTGTTTTAAGTAAAGAAAACCACATGCAAGGGAAACTAAATGAAAAGGAGAAGATGATCTCAGGACAGAAATTGGAAATAGAACGACTGGAAAAGAAAAACAAAACTTTAGAATATAAGGTTTGTTTTGACATTATTATGATAGATGTATGTGCTGGTGTTTTAGCACTGTTCTCTGAGGGAGATATTGTGCTCCAACGGCCTGTAAATGCTGCTTATTAAGAGTTCTCGGTTGAGTGCGGTGGCTCATGCAGGTAATCCCAACACTTTGGGAGGCTGAGGTGGCCAGATCATCTGAGGTCAGGAGTTCAAGAACGAGCCTGGCCAACATGGCAAAAGCCCATCTCTACTAAAAAAGTACAAAAGTTAGCTGGGCGTGGTGGCGAGTGCCTGTAATCCCAGCTACTCAGGAGGTTGAGGCAGGAGAATCGCTTGAACCGGGGAGGTGGAGGTTGCAGTGAGCCGAGATTGAGCCACTGCACTCCAGCCTGGGCGACAAGAGCAAGACTCTGTCTCAAAAAAAAAAAAGAGTTCTCAGGCTGAGTGCGGGGGCTCATGCCTGTAGTCTCAGCACGTTGGGAGGCCAAGGCAGGGAGATCACTTGAGCCCAGGAGTTCCAGACCAGACCGGGCAACTTGGCGAAACCCCATATCTACAAAAAAAATTAGCCAGGCATGGCGGTGCATGTCTGTAGTCCCAGCTACTCGGAAGGCTGAGATGGGAGAACAGCTTGAGCCTGGGAGGTGGAGGCTGCAGTGAGCTGGGATTGCACGACTGCACTCCAGCCTAGGTGACACAGCGAGAGCCTGTCTCAAAAAAAAAAAAAAAAAAGTTCTCAATCGGTTGTTTACTAATCCTCATCCCATGCTAAGGAGGAAATGTGAGTGAAATGAAGAATCATATGTTCTTTAATTTTATGAGAGTTTTAACAGTTGAAAAGGATGTTCTCTGACCCAAACAAGGGAGCTTTCTAGAGCTTAGCTTTGGTTGTAGCTTGCTTTTCAATTTATTAGAAATATTTCCTTAGTATGCTTTTTTTTTAATGAGATAAATGATTAAATGAAATGGTATAAAAGTGCCAGCATCGGGCCTTGGACGTAACAGATACTCAGTAAAGCTTAATTGGATCTGTATTTGGTTTACAAATCAGATTGTAAAAGTATAAACTCAGGATTAATCTCTTACAATGGGGTAGAAGGAAATACCGTTTTGTTGGGAAGCATTGCAGCACTGTGTAATGTATGTCTGTTCTCTCATTTACAGAGGGTCATTTAGAGGTTTGGTGGGGGTACACATTCATAAGAGAAGTTAGTCTCAACCAATATAGTTTTTTTTAAATTCTGAAAATAGCCTAAAAACTAAATTTTAGCCCTTAATTTTAGGAGAAAGTAATTTTCACATGAAGTTAGTTGTAAATGTCTTTGGGTGAGGAGCTTGTTTAACATGTTTTCATTTCTGAGAATGGGGGTGGGAATTCAGATGAAATGTTAGAGAAAAAAGTGCTTTCTCCATGATTTTTCTTTCCACAAATATGCTTGCATAAGCAAATTAAGGAAGACTATTTTATAGCGACATGAAATGTTTATATACCAAATATTGAACATAGTGGTCTACCTTCCTAGATTGAGATTTTAGAGAAAACAACTACTATCTATGAGGAAGATAAACGCAATTTGCAACAGGAACTTGAAACTCAGAACCAGAAACTTCAGCGACAGTTTTCTGACAAACGCAGATTAGAAGCCAGGTTGCAAGGCATGGTGACAGAAACGAAAATGAAGTGGGAGAAAGAATGTGTAAGTATCGTTTGGGTAGTGCTTGTCTCAGAGTCGGTTGATTTATTTTACATTGTAGTTAGGTTCAAAATTTTGAATTATTGTATTTGCGGTAGGGTTTTGGTGGTGGTTGTTAACTCTCAGGAAGAATTGGAGAACTGTCATTTTTAGGAAATAAAGAGATTGGGTAATCTGGTGTACTCGTTTGCTGTGATGGAATGATAATATACATTGCCACTGATAATCTGTAGGAGCGTAGAGTGGCAGCCAAACAGCTGGAGATGCAGAATAAACTCTGGGTTAAAGATGAAAAGCTGAAACAACTGAAGGCTATTGTTACCGAACCTAAAACTGAGAAGCCAGAGAGACCCTCTCGGGAGCGAGATCGAGAAAAAGTTACTCAAAGATCTGTTTCTCCATCACCTGTGCCTGTAAGTTATTTGTAATTGTGTAGTAACTTTGTACTAGAGAAATTTTGTTCAGATTAGATGACTATTTCTATGAGGATTTTTACATTTTATAATACTTACATTTCTGAAATTTCTCTTTAAAAATATTTTAAAATTTAGAATAAACACAAATTTAGCACAAAAAAATAGAACAAATAATTATTTGTAATGTTAAGTCTTCATGTGCTAACATTATAGAGAAGTAATGAATTGTTTCTCTCAGTTTTTCAGTCTTGCTCATTAATTTTTCTCCAATTTTTCTAGCTTTCTAGTAACTATATTGCTCAGATTTCCAACGGCCAGCAACTCATGAGCCAGCCACAGCTACATAGGCGCTCTAACTCTTGCAGCAGCATTTCTGTAGCTTCCTGTATTTCGGAATGGGAGCAGAAAATTCCTACGTACAACACACCTCTCAAAGTCACATCTATTGCAAGGCGTAGGCAGCAGGAGCCAGGACAAAGCAAAACTTGTATCGTGTCAGACAGAAGGCGAGGGATGTACTGGACTGAAGGCAGGGAGGTGGTTCCTACATTCAGAAATGAGATAGAAATAGAAGAGGATCATTGCGGCAGGGTTAGTGCCAGTATTATTTTAACGCATTGTAGCAATAGATTTTATCTTCTTTGTTTTTTGTAACTTGTGTCTGAAAGTTCATTGGAAAAATGGTTGGGCTATAGTATAAAGAAGGTCTAATTTCTCAGTTAATTTGAAAGATTGACACACGGAAATTGAGGCCTGGCTCTTCATCTGAAAAAGCCTAAACACATCTGGCAGCGGAAGTGTGTTCAGTGAACACAGGTCAGTTTGGTGCATCCCAGAGTAGTCTGAGCTTTTCAGCTGCATACGCTAATAAGCTTTGCACAAAATTGGTGAATGTGTCTTAAAGCATACTTTCCATATTTTTCTTTTGGTTCCCCTTCCCCAAATTAGATTTTTTGTACCTCCTTTCATGCCCTAGTTTTAAAAATTGTTTTCCCAAATTTTTATTTTGAAAAATTTCAGACCCAAAGCAAAGTAGAAAGAATAGTATGGTAATGTCTTTCCCTCCTTGCCTAAGTTTACCAATTGTTACTTGATATAGATATGTAAACCTTTTTCCCCTAAGCCTTGTGAAAGGAAATCACAGACTTAGAGACACTTAATCTCTAAGAATAAGGACATTGTACTACCTAGCCACAATCTTTATCACATCCAAGAAAATCAACATTAATTAAGTAATTATCCTCTATTGAGACATTGTGCAGTTGTCCCAAAATTGGATTGGCTTTTCTTTTTTTTTTTTTTAAAGACAGAGTCTCACTCTGTCACCCAGGATGGAGTGCAGTGGCATGATTATGGCTCACTGCAGCCTCAGTCTTCCTGAGCTGAAGTGATCCTCTCACCTCAGCCTCCCAAGTAGCTGAGATTACGGGCAGGCCACCATGCTAATTTTTTATTTTCAGTAGAGACAAGGTCTCACCATGTTGCCCAGGCTGGTATTGAACTCTTGAACTCCAGCAATCCTCCTGCCTTGGCCTCCAAAGGTGCTGAGATTACAGGCAAGCCACTGCACCAGCCAGCTTTTTTTTCAATCCATGATACTATGAAAGTGTATGCATTGCATATCATGATTATGTCTTTCATCTCTTTTAATATAAAATAGTCTCACCCTGTCCCCCTACTTTATTTTTATGACATTGACTGTTTTCATTGAAGAGTTTAGGCCAGTTATTTTAAAATTACTGATTTCCATGCCCAATAAATTGCTTTTAATCTTGAGGCATTTATCTCAATTTACATTTGCCTCATTCAAGGGTATTTAAATAAATTGACTTTCATATTTTTCTTCTTAAAGGTTAAGGTAAAGTTTCTTTTGAATCTGAATAAATGGACCAAGTTAATGTTTGGGAATTTTATATTTAGTAAAATCTTCACAAAGCTCTTTTAGAATTTTTCTTCTAAATCTTACAGTAAACATTTACTTTAGATTTTCTTATATAAGTCAGGGTATAGATGAATGTTCATTTATGTGGCCTGAATTCCTGATTATTAAGGGATGGTGATGAATCCCAAGTTATTTACCAGGGAAACAGATGATTCTAAAGTCTCTTAAGTTCTTTACTTTGCAGATTTTTCCTTAAACATTTTTAGACAGCGAATTAGGTAAATGGTCATTCTGACCAACTCTAGTCAGTCATTTTATGAAAGTTTATAGGCTGAAAACTATTCAAGGCTTGCGTATGCCTTGCAAACCGTAATGAGATATCTAATTTGGCTATGAGATATTTAAGGGAATTTACTACAGATTCTTACGTGAAATCAAAATCTCTTTAGAAATGCAGCAGAAAAGTTACTGTAAGGTTAGTATCTGTGCGTCTAAGTTTGTTGGTCAAAAATTATGTCAGGTGGACTGAATTTATACTTCAGTGAGGAAAAAAATTTAAATATTTGTTTCATAAATGCTAGTAGATTGTATGGATTATCATCTTTCTGAAGCGTGTTTCATCATATGCTTATTGTTAAATGTTTGAAGAAAACCTTTGTTTTTGCTAACTGGTAGATGATAAGGACCAGACTTTCTTTCGTGTTCAACATTAAATAAATCATTGTAGGAATGGAAAGTTCCTGTTTGTCTTGAGGCTCAGCATCTTTAGTGGCAAACTGTATTGCCCATGTCTTAGAGCTGTCACTAGTGCTGCATTTGTTTCTTGTTAACTATATAGCGAAAATGATTCAGTTCCTCAGATGTGCATTTTGAAATTGAGGTCTTCATACTTGACTAGCTTTGACAGATTTGGCCTGTGATAGACTTTTTCCATTTGCTTTCAGTTTTGTTTTTTGGGTTTTTTTTTTTTTTTTTTTTTTGAGATGAGGTCTTGATCTGTTGCCCAGGCTGGAGTGCAGTGGTGTCATCTAGGCTCACTGCAGCCTTGACCTTCCAGGCTCAAGCGATCGTTCTACCTCAGCCTCCTGAGTACCTGGGACCACAGGCATGTGCTATCGCACCTGGCTAATTTTTAAATTTTTTGTAAAGATGGGGTCTTCTTACATTGCCTAAGCTGGTCTCGGGTGATCCTTCTCCCACCTCAGCCTCCCAAATGTTGGGATAACAGGTATGAGCCACTGCACCCAGCCCTGCTTTCAGTTTTACAAACAGGAGATGTTCATAAAATTCCAAAGATAATTCATTGCTTCAAACTATAACTATGGCATGTATGTGACATATTATTTTCTTAGGCTGAATGTGCTTAATTTAGCATTCCCAGGTTTACATGACATTTGACTGGAAGCAACTTGTTTGTTTTTGAGGCAGGGTCTCATTCTATTGCCCAGGCTGGAGTGCAGTGGTGCGATCTTGGCTCACTGCAATTTCCACCTCCTGGGCTCAAGCAATCCTCCCACCTCAACCTCCTGAGTAGCTGGGACTACAGGCACGTGTCACCAAGCCTAGCTAATATATATATATATATATATATATTTTGTTTGTTTGTTTGTTTTGTTTTGTTTTGTTTTGTTTTTGTTGAGTCTGGGTTTCACCATGTTGCCTAGGCTGAACTTAAACTTCTGAGTTCAAGTGATTCCTCCACCTCGGCCTTCCAAAGTGCTGATTACAGGCATGTACCACCATGCCTGGCCTAGCAACTAGTCTTTTATTGTATGATAGAGACTGATTTGACACTGTATTATTTATTTGTTTCTTGGAACCTGTATGAAATGTTTGGGGGAAAAATTAGTTGGTATATTGTAGCCATTACTGTATTTGAACTTTTCATGAAGTTCTATTATGAGATTTTAAAATCTTAACTGAAAGCACTCAGAAGTATTTCACATTTCTTTAATCATTTTATTCATATGGTTCTTATTATACCTATGTTCTTAGGATTGTTTTCTGTTTTGTTTAGAAGCCTAGAAAATGTGTAGGGCTTTCATTGATCTTATTGAAGATTTTAACAGAGTTGTGGACATAATAGATTACCTCTCAATAGCAGGGATAAATATTGGTTTTTGATCAAGAATATGAAATGAGTTGTTTGTCCTGAACCACCCCCAAGCAGGAAAGACTTGCAGCATTACCAGAATTTTTTCTTTTATCCTTTATTGAAAGGGAAACTCCCAGATAGAATGTGTAACATACAAGTTGGTGTTAAAGATGTTTGTTGGTTTTGTGTTTAAATGCAAAGATCATGTTTAAATTACTTGAATAAAATATTTAGCTTTGGAAAGGTTTGCTATGATACTGTCATCAACTAATGTAGCCAAACCTGCTGCACTTCTAATAATACCCTTAAATTAATTCTGGGTTATGCTTGTTTCTCAGTTACTCTTTCAACCTGATCAGAACGCACCACCAATTCGTCTCCGACACAGACGATCACGCTCTGCAGGAGACAGATGGGTAGATCATAAGCCCGCCTCTAACATGCAAACTGAAACAGTCATGCAGCCACATGTCCCTCATGCCATCACAGTATCTGTTGCAAATGAAAAGGCACTAGCTAAGTGTGAGAAGTACATGCTGACCCACCAGGAACTAGCCTCCGATGGGGAGATTGAAACTAAACTAATTAAGGTAAAAAACTAATTTTCACAGGAGAAAAAAATATATTTAAAAATTCAACAAAAGTCCATTTGTCCTGCTACTCCTTTGGTGACACACAGGTAGTGTCAACTGGAACATCAGTGGGTATTTGATATAACCTTTTTGTTAGCAGAAAATTAGTCACTGCCTAGGTTTTAAGTCTGCCAAACTGGGACTAAGTATGCTTTAAATAGGTGTAGATTCTTCGGTTTCTTAGAATTCTAGATCCATGATGTACTTTAATTTTTTAATGACTGTATATTTAGTTTTAACCACTACTTAAAGTAATCTAAGCAAAGAATTCCTATTGCTCTCCATCAGTTCAAGATAAAAAAACAAAAACAAAACAAAACGAAACCTATGTTAAAATTTGACCCGTCAAAATTACTCAGTATTGAGCTGCCTAAAGCCGTTTTCCAGAAAGAGACTTGCCTGACTATAGAAGAATTCCCCTTTGATCATAGGGTCAGTGAATAATCAGGAAAGTAAAAGATAAGACCAAAAAAAAAAAAAAGCTTTTTATTTCAAGTTCAATTTAGAGTTTTTGTTCTTATTATAATTAGCTACAAATAAGACTATACTGTCATTTGAATATGGGCAACAGGGGGCACTCAGAGAAGAAAGTACCATGCCTTAGAGCGTGTAGAAACTTCCAGCAAATTTCTTGATCCTTAGTGCAGTTTACTTTTTAAATTACAGATAGAGCAAAAGGAATATTTTTTTCTGCAATTATGAATGTTACTGATTACATTGAATTGGACTTCTTTTATTTGTGAGAGATATGTACTCAAATTTCTAAATTATTTTGATAGTACGTACTCAGCAAGTACCAAGTACCATCTGATTTTGTGGATGGGAATTTCTATAAAATAGAATCATGAGAACAGTTTGAAATATATATGTGTGTTTTTCATTTGGGTGGGTGTATCAATGTGTAACAGTGACCTTTTCTTTTGGCTTTAGGGTGATATTTATAAAACAAGGGGTGGTGGACAATCTGTTCAGTTTACTGATATTGAGACTTTAAAGCAAGAATCACCAAATGGGTAAGTAACCATCAAAAATCTCTGTATAAAAGTTGGTCATTTTCTTAGCTGCTCATTTTGGAGGAACAGAATAGCCTGTGAAATGTATCATTAATTCTCCAAAGGGATGTAGATAGTATTCCCCTACTTCTAATATTTTTCCTCTTCTTAGATGGAAAAATAATTGTTGCATCATGTTTCCCCTTTTTCAGTAGTCGAAAACGAAGATCTTCCACAGTAGCACCTGCCCAACCAGATGGTGCAGAGTCTGAATGGACCGATGTAGAAACAAGGGTAGGGGAAAAATTAAATATTTGTCTGCCTACTAAAATTAGGTTTGTCATGTTTTAAACCCCACAGCTCTAGATTTTTATGCTCTTTGAAAATGCTGAGGTATAATCTCACATTGCCAGTGCACCATGTAGGCCTATTCCTAGAATAACAAGAATCCACCTCATCAGGAATTCCCTTGCAAGTGTTATTCCTGAGGAGAAGCTCTTGGAAAGAACATGGGAAGGTAGGGGTCAGGAGGCTAAGCTAAGGCCTTAGCCACCAACTCTCTTTGCAAACTTATCTAAAATGAGATAAGTTACCTGGATGACCTAAAGACCTTTCTGGCTCACAACATTTGTGGCCTGTGCCAGAAATAAATTACGAGTGACTGGTGTTTTAACGTAAGAGTCTTTGCTGAACTAGAAAGCAATATTGCATTTCACCTAGGTGTGGAGCCTGCTAAATAACTGTGTTTTATAGACTATTGAGAGGAGCTGATCTTTTTCCTCTTGTCATTTTCCTCTCAGTGTTCTGTGGCTGTGGAGATGAGAGCAGGATCCCAGCTGGGACCTGGATATCAGCATCACGCACAACCCAAGTGAGTACTGACTGTAATTGGGGTCTTGCTGTGTGCTTTTTTCCTCCTCTGGTCTTTACATTATCACTCCTTCTACCAGCCATCCACTTATTCTTCAGAACAAATATATGGTTTTGGTTTTCCCCTTGGACTATCTGGGCCTCCATGGGCAGACTGCAGTAGGCAGCTGGAATGCTGAGAGCCTCAGAAGGCTGGATAAGAGCAATCAGAGCTGCAAGGCAGGTGGTGGTGGAAGATTGGTGGCTCATGTTCATATTCTGCCAACGCTCATAAAGCTTTCTGAGGCTGAACTGAGAGTACCTCTAAGGAGGGAAGGCTAAAGGCTTAAGTTGGGGACTAGACAGCTTTGTGTAAATCATTGTTTCCTGACTTGCTTCGTGGTCTTGGTGTAGCAATAGGTGTTCACTAAAATAAATAACACTGAATGAAAGAATTTATAGTAGGGAAGGAATCATACCTTTTCTTCTTCTGTTAAACTTATACTCAGGAGTCTGACCCAGTCTTTTTCCATATTTTAATAAAATCCCTTCTTTACAAATACATACATATATGTATATCACATGTTATATACATATATGTATATAAAATGTTATATGTATATAACATTTTAAACATTTACATACCTTACTGAGCAATTTAGAAAATTGTTGCAGCAGGATAAAGATGGGAAATCCTTTCTAAATTTAATACTAAGATAAGCATATTTTATAAAAGTTGTTTGCTTTCTCAGAGGGACTTGAATTATCTCATCATAAAACAGCAGTTCTCAAAGGCCTCCTAAAGATTGATTTGCTATGAATGTGTTACTAATTGCAAAGTTCAACTCTAAGTGCTGGTTGTTATGTTTTAGGCGCAAAAAGCCATGAACTGACAGTCCCAGTACTGAAAGAACATTTTCATTTGTGTGGATGATTTCTCGAAAGCCATACCAGAAGCAGTCTTCCAGGTCATCTTGTAGAACTCCAGCTTTGTTGAAAATCACGGACCTCAGCTACATCATACACTGACCCAGAGCAAAGCTTTCCCTATGGTTCCAAAGACAACTAGTATTCAACAAACCTTGTATAGTATATGTTTTGCCATATTTAATATTAATAGCAGAGGAAGACTCCTTTTTTCATCGCTGTATGAATTTTTTATAATGTTTTTTTAAAATATATTTCATGTATACTTATAAACTAATTCACACAAGTGTTTGTCTTAGATGATTAAGGAAGAATATATCTAGATCATGTCTGATTTTTTATTGTGACTTTTCCAGCCCTGGTCTGAATTTCTTAAGGTTTTATAAACAAATGCTGCTATTTATTAGCTGCAAGAATGCACTTTAGAACTATTTGACAATTCAGACTTTCAAAATAAAGATGTAAATGACTGGCCAATAATAACCATTTTAGGAAGGTGTTTTGAATTCTGTATGTATATATTCACTTTCTGACATTTAGATATGCCAAAAGAATTAAAATCAAAAGCACTAAGAAATACATAGTTGTGTGATGGCCGTTGCCCTGCATTTACCTGGCACTCATTGTTTGCAGGATGAATTAAAAGAAAGCTCTAAAAAATACAAGATAATATGATGTTAAACGGACAATGCCTTTTTTTATGTGACAACCATAATTATCTACATATTAAGTATGACTTCTAGACATTTAAACAAAAAGCATAGTTTGGGGACAACATAAATTAGAAAAAATACTGTCGAAACCATGGTGAAATATCCCATTGCATGGGTGAACACACATTTTACTTGGATTTAATTTGGATTTCTTTTGAGGCTGAGCTTTTTTTTTTTTGAGATGAGTTTCGCTCTTGTTGCCTAGGCTGGAGTGCAATGGCACGATTTTGGCTCACCGCAAACTCCGTCTCCTGGGTTCAGGCGATTCTTCTGCCTTAGCCTCCTGAGTAGCTGGGATTACAGGCATGCGCCACTACACCCAGCTAATTTTGTATTTTTAGTAGAGACGGTTTCTTAATGTTGGTCAGACTGGTTTTGAACTCCCAACCTCAGCCACCTGCCTCGGCCTCCCATAGTGCTGGGATTACAGGTGTGAGCCACTGTGCCCGGCCACTTTTTTTTTTTTTTTTTTTAACTAAAATGATAGTTTAATCTTTTGTTATTAATAATAAAAGTGTGATATCAGTCCTTGCCAAAAGCCGATTCAAAAGTTAAGGGAGAAGACAAAATGCACTAGTCACTCACAGTATAGTAGTAAACAATGTCATATATGTGTGTGTGTTTTTTTTTGAGGGGAGGGATGGATTTTCACTCTTGCCCAGGCTTGAGTGCAATGGCGCAATCTCGGCTCACCGCAACCTCCGCCTCCTGGGTTCAAGCGATTCTCCTGCCTCAGCCTCCCCAGTAGCTGGGATTACAAGCATGAGCCACCAGGCCCAGCTAATTTTGTATTTTTAGTAGAGACGGGGTTTCTCCATGTTGGTCAGGCTGGTCTTGAACTCCTCAGGTGATCCGCCCTCCTCGGCTTCCCAAAGTACTGGGATTACAGGCGTGAGCCACTGCACCTGGCCTATATGTGTGTTTTTAGAATGCTTCAGGACACTAAAGGTTAAATTGCTATTGCAGTAGATACAGAATTTATTTCTTGATTTTCTTCTTAAAGTTTTTTTTTAGAAACAGGGTCTTGCTCTGTTGCCCAGGCTGAAATGCAGTGGTGCAATCATGGCTCACTATAACCTCAAACTCCTGGATTCAAGTGATCCTCCTGCCTCAGCCTCCCAAGAAGCTGGGACTACAGGTGCTCACCACCATGCCCAGCTAATTAAAATTTTTAAAATATTTTGTAGAGCTGGTGTCTTGCTATGTTGCCTAGGCTGGCTTTTTTCTTTCTTTTTTGAGATGGGGTCTCATTCTGTCACCCAAAATGGAGTGCAATGACATGATCACAGCTCACTGTAGTCTCAACCTCCCAGGCTCAAGCAATCCTCTCACCTCAGCCTCTTGAGTAGCTGCAACTACAGGCAAATGCCAGCACACCTGGCTAATTTTTTATTTTTTGTAGAGATGGGGCCTTGCTCTGTGGCCTTGTCTGGTCTCAAACTCCTGGCCTCAAGCAGTCCTCCCGACTTGGCCTCCCAAAGTGCTAGAATTACAGGCATGAGCCACAGCACCCAGCCTGCTTTTTAAATTATTATTTAAAATAATAGAGACAGCCCGGGCATGGTGGCTCACAACTGTAATCCCAGTACTTTGAGAGGCTGAAACAGGATGGCTTGAGGTCAGGAGTTCAAGACCAGCCTGAGCAACATGGTGAAATCCCATCCCTACAAAAAGTTTAAAAATTAGCCAGGTGTGGTGGCACGCACCTGTAGTCCCACCTACTGGGGAGGCTGAGGTGGGAGGATTGCCTGAGCCTGGGAGGCAGTGGTTGCAGGGAGGCAGTGGTTGCAGTGAGTTGTGATGGCACCACTGTGCTCCAGCCTGGGCAATGGAGTGAGACCCTGTCTCAAAAACAAACAAACAAAAAATTAATAGAGACTGGGTCTCACTATGTTGCCCCAGGCTGGTCTTGAACTCCTGGGCTCAAGCGATCCTCCCGCCTTGGCCTCCCAAAAGTGTTTGGATTACAGGCATGAGCCACCATGACCTGCCCCAGCCCACTTAAAAAAAAAAAATTTAGCCGGGCACAGTGGTTCACCCCTGTAATCCCAGCACTTTGGGAGACCAAGGTGGGTGAATCGCCTGAGGTTAGGAGTTCGAGACCAGCCTGGCCAACATGGTGAAACCCTGTTTCTACTAAAAATACAAAAAATTAGCTGGGCATGGTGGCACACGCCTATAATCTCAGCTACTCTGGAGGCTGTGGCAGGAGAATCGCTTGAACCTGGGAGGTGGAAGTTGCAGTGAGCCGAGATCGTGCCATTGCACTCCAGCCTGGGGAACAAGAGTGAAACTCCGTCTCAGAAAAAAAAAATTTTTTTAATGGCTTATTGCATAGTATTTTCAAAATATTAATAGGAAATTTTTACTATGATAGGAGAATATGGGGCAGTGGAATTTGTCTGAAGTAACTGTTGAATCCACTAAGTCCTTCATCAACACAAAAGGAAATGCATGAGTATTGATGTTTTGCTTAACTACTTCTCTTGAATAGCTGTGGTTAGTGCTTACTGTTTGATACCCTGTAAAAAGTATTATCTATAATGTATAGATGGAGAAGAAGATTATTTCCTCAATGACCACAAAGTGCCACTTGTCAACCAGATCAGTTTTGTTTTTTTGAGAGGGAGTTTTGCTCTTGTTGCCCAAGCCGGAGTGCAATGGCACAATCTCAGCTCAATGCAACCTCCGCCTCCTGGGTTCAAGCGATTCTCCTGCTTCAGCCGCCCTAGTAGCTGGGATTACAGGTGCCCGCCACCACGCCCAGCTAAATTTTTTGTATTTTTAATAGAGACAAGGTTTCACTATGTTGGCCAGACTGGTCTCGAACTCCTGACCTCAGGCTATCCACCCGCCTCAGCCTCCCAAAGTGTTGGGATTGCAGGCGTGAGCCACCGCACCTGGCAGATCAGTTTTTTATGTACACTGCTGGACAAACAGTATTTTGGACTGACTCATTGTAGCTTTGGAAATGTTTGGATTTTTTAATAGCTTTAACCCTTCTTGACCAAAATTCCCCTATAATGGCTGCTTAGATTTGGATGAAAACTCAACAGCTTTATTTTTTAAAAGTTTGATAGCTTTATAAATGCTTTTTTAAAAAATTCCGGATGTGAAAATATTTATGTTTGTAGTTAAGATTGACCCAAGTGGGACTCTAGATCGGTGGATTCCAATAGAAATGTTTCTTCAGAGATGATTATTAAATAATGGGATGGACTAAACAAAGAAGGTGGCCCCCCCCCCCCCGCAAAAAAAAGATATATATACATAGAACTAACTTTCCGGTAAACTAAGCAAATTCCACGAGAAATGCAAAGATGACCATTTTTGAAGGTAGGAATTTAAATTGGGTTTAGATAACAAATAACGGGTTGTAGACAACTTACCCATAATCCCCCCTTCCCCCAAGCACTAGGCAGTGAAGTTAGACTTCTGGATTCCACCTCCACGCTCACCGCGCGGCACTATGCAATCTTCGGTTAGTTACCAGGTCTAAGTTAGGCTTCTGGATTCCAACTCCACGCTCCACCGCGCGGAACTATGCAATCTTGAGTTAGCTACCGGGTGTAAGTTAGGCTTCTAGATTCCAAATCCACGCTGCACTGCGCGGTAACTACATAATCTTGGGCTAGTTTACCAGCTCTAAGACTTAATTTTGCCATATGCAAGATGGAGATAACATCCAACTCCTGCTGTGTGAGGATTACGTGAATCCTTGCAGAATGTGGCTCAGTGCCTGGGACATAGTAAGCGCTCTACGGCTTCTGCTAGCATAACGCTGTTAGTTTCTCTCTTCCTCCTACATCTACCTATCTCACCCAAGGTCCTGCGCTAAGCAGGGGCCTCCAAGCTGGGACGCAGCCCTTACTCTCAGGGTCAGCGCCGGCTGGGAAGGCCGCGACCTAACCAGGAGATTACGAACAATGTCACCAGGGCCACAGCGGAGCTCCTGCCAAGTCAAGCAACTCATGGAACCAACGGAGGCGAAGTCCGAATACCTAGGCAACCCTAACCTAAAAGTGTTTTTAACGTTCTCAGGTCCTAAAATTTACCCAAATAAAGTGGGACCGTATTTGCAGGCGCTGAGAAACTTTCTCAACAGTAAGAACCAATCAGGCGCAGTGCGCAGGCGCCTTCAGTGGGTCCTGGGTCCGCCTCTTCCGCCCGGTGCGGGCGCCGATTGGTCCGCGTGGACACATAAGAGGCTGCGTATAGGCGAGAGAGCCCCTTTCCTCAGCTGCCGCCAAGGTGCTCGGTCCTTCCGAGGAAGCTAAGGCCGCGTTGGGGTGAGGCCCTCACTTCATCCGGCGACTAGCACCGCGTCCGGCAGCGCCAGCCCTACACTCGCCCGCGCCATGGCCTCTGTCTCCGAGCTCGCCTGCATCTACTCGGCCCTCATTCTGCACGACGATGAGGTGACAGTCACGGTGAGTGCGGGCGCGGGCCGGCGGCCGGGCTGCCTGTGGGCGGTGACTTTCGGCTCTCCATGCGGTTCCCGGCTCCAGGCCGTTCGACTGAGCACTTCCGGCCGGGGCCAGGCCGCGAACACAGGCCACATAGGGCGGGCGCTCCTCGGGGCTGGGGCCTCTCGCCGGGCAGGTCCTGGGCCCCCGGGACCACGTGCGGGCCCAGCGGGCATGGAGTGCGCTTGAGGCTCGGCGCTCCGGCTCCAAGAGCCTTCGTGTAGAAAAGCTCTTCCGCAGTGCTTGGGCACCCTGACCCGTGCCTCGTCTCTCTCAGGGACACTTACTCGGACCTCTTTCGGTGTAATTGCCTTGAATTCCCCCGGTCGTGGAGGAAGGCGCCCGAGCTCGGCTCCACCTCCCAGGTCTTGTAACTTAAAAATAGCCGCGTGACTCAGGCAAGTCCCAGCCCGTGAAACAGCAGTGATGGGCTCGCCTCATTGCAGGGCGCCTGGCACACATCTCTTTTGCTTGTGATAGAATATTTGAGCTGGTTAAACATGTTATGTACACTTATTGAGTGACGTGCAGCATTTTGGAGATATTACATACGCTACGTTTTGATGGATTGACGTTTTTATTTGTTGTAGGAGGATAAGATCAATGCCCTCATTAAAGCAGCCGGTGTAAATGTTGAACCTTTTTGGCCTGGCTTGTTTGCAAAGGTAAGGTGATGGTGGCAAAGTGATGTGGTAAGGCCTGCTGATTTACGAGGGCAGGTGTACATGCTAAAGTACCCCCAGCGGTGCCATAACGCCCCACATGCCGCTGGATCTCCTAGGTGTTTTTCGTTGCATGTATATCTCTAGGAGCTAATAAGATTTCAGCTTGTCAAGTCTTATGTTTCCTTATCAGACTCTGGTTTCCCTTTTGCTCTGAAACCATGGTTAAAAAAAAATGTGAATCAGGTCATTTATTCCCAAAAAGGGTCATTCGGGAGATAGGTACTACGCATGTTAAGTTGCAAGCAAATTCTTTTTCTTTTTCTTTTTCTTTTTCTTTTCTTGAGACGGAGTCACCCAGGCTGGAATGCAGTGGTGCGATCTCAGCTCACTGCAAGCTCCGCCTCCCGGGTTCACGCCATTATCCTGCCTCAGCCTCCCGAGTAGCTGGGACTACAGGCGTGCGCCACCATACCTGGCTAATTTTTGTGTGTGTGTTTAGTAGTGACGGGGTTTCACCATGTTAGCCAGGATGGTCTCGATCTCCTGACCTCGTGATCCCCCCGCCTCTGCCTCCCAAAGTGCTGAGATTACAGGCTTGAGCCACCGCTCCTGGCCCGCAAGCAAATTCTTTCAGTAAATTCTTGCGTTAAACCTACGGTTTGATGGACATTTGGGTTTAGCGGACTTCATTGACACAGTAGGTACTGTGTGTTGGGATATAAAAGACTAATAAAGAGGTTCCTGGTCATGGAGCTTGCACTGGCTATTTTCCGTTGTACAGGTTACTTAATCTCTGTCAAGTGAAGCTAATAGCATCTAACTCCAGGGTTGTGTCCTCTAAAGAGTTTTGAAAGATTGAAAACATTGTACCTATGTCATCTTTAACAAGCCCCTTTTGAAGTCCCATATTTGTTTAGTAGACTGAAAATTTGAATTCACTGTTAAGAGGAGACATGAAACTGGAAAGAATATTCATTTGAGTGTTTCAGGAAGTTTGGATTTTTTTTTTTACCAACATATTATTTGTAAAAGGAGGGAAATCAGCTGCCTCAGGAGGTTCTTAACATATAGGAATGTAATTATCAGATTCAAAGCTGAACAGTAGTGCGTTGCCCTGTAACCTAAGTCTTGGCTGTTAGCAAAGAAAAGCCAGTGTCTGGGGTATTGGTTCCAGGACCTTCCACTAATAACAAAATCCCAGGATGTTCCATCTCTTATATAAATGTATTTGCATATAACCTATGCACATCCTCCTGTATACTTTAGAAGTCTACATGTTTGGTACACATGCTTATTTTTCCACTGTTGAATCCATGGATGTGGAACTCACTGTATATAGTGTTAGGGGTTGATCACTGTAACCTGGAATGGGGGATACTTTTCGTTTTTGGCTGCGTGAGTGCTTAACAAGGACAGAACTGGGCGTTTACCTATGCATGCACATGTATTGCAGGCCCTGGCCAACGTCAACATTGGGAGCCTCATCTGCAATGTAGGGGCCGGTGGACCTGCTCCAGCAGCTGGTGCTGCACCAGCAGGAGGTCCTGCCCCCTCCACTGCTGCTGCTCCAGGTAGGAAACATGGAGTTTTTAGTATTGGGAGGAGTGTAGAGATTTTTAAAAAAATAGTATTATAGACAAAATTGCCATTAATTTTTCACAAGTATATGAAGTATGGAAATCCTAACACCTGATTGACTTTTTTTTTCTAGCTGAGGAGAAGAAAGTGGAAGCAAAGAAAGAAGAATCCGAGGAGTCTGATGATGACATGGGCTTTGGTCTTTTTGACTAAACCTCTTCTATAACGTGTTCAATAAAAAGCTAAACTTTACTGCTGTTGGTCTTGTCCATAGTTTGGGAATGTGCTCTGCAAAAATGGTCTGTTTTGTAATGTTGGCTTTCAGCCTATTCTGCCATGACACAGGCTGGATTTTCCCTGCCACCATTGCCAGATGTGAGATTTAGACAATCCTGATGCTAACAAGAAGGCACCTCATGGTACAGTGTTGAAAACTGCACTGGGGTGGCAGGAGGAAGGATCAGAGCAGATGCTTTGTCCAGGTTACCTGTGTAAACTTGATGATTATAAGGCGTGTCCCCTACACTGGGGGTGGAGGGTAATACAGACCAGCTTTAGAAAGCCGCCTGGGTATTTACCCTATACAACCCTGCCTAAGAACGAACTTTGACGTATGCTGAACGTTGACTGCTACATCCCAAGGTTGTAAAGAAACAAGACTTAGCTATGTAATGTCTCACCAAATGTTTGGGAGTTTTATGGTAACACTGAAGGAGTGCAGAAAGTTTACTTAATAGTTTATTAAGGTCTCCAGTTACACAAAGTGGAAAAAAAAAAAGATTCAAACCTGTGTTCCAAAAACTAAGAGCTTTTTTTGTTTGCCAATTAATAATAACATGAATGGAATTTTCAACTTTTCAGGCTTGGATTTATATAATAAACCATGGGTATTGTGTGTTCAGAGCAGCTAATGACATGCCAGGCACATGAATGAGTCTTATCCTTACCTCCATTAGCATTTAGTAAATGAAGACATTCAGTGATGAAAAGCATGACTTCTAGCCGGGACTCCTCGTGTCAATGTGAAAAAGACCATTTGTGTAAGTTACTACAACTACTTGGGGAAAATGGCAGTTCTACTTTGAGGCATTACTCAAGAGAAACTTCATGTGGACATAGGATACATGCCTGGGAATGTTCAAAGCAACACTTGGGGCTTCTCATAAGCTCAAAAAAGACATTAAATATATGCATCTGATAAGAGTAATAAATACCAAAGACGGGATAGTGAACAATTTAGGACCTTGAGCAAGGTGGAGTTGACAATGGGTAGGAGTATATAGGTGTCAGTATTAGAGTTTTATGTTTTAAGTTTTTTGAGAGGGGTTCTTTTGCTGTTGCCCAGGCTGGAGTGCAGTGGTGCAGCCATGGCTTACTGCAGCTTCAAACTCCCAGGCTCAAATCGGTCATCCCACCTCAGCCACCCTCAAGTAGCTGGGACTACAGGCATGCCACCATGCCTGGCTAATTTTTTGTAGGAAAACCTCAATCTCCTGTTCAGCGATCTGCACGCCTTGACCTCCCGAAGTGCTGGGAGATTGCAAGTATGAGCCACCATGCCTGGCTAGTTTTGTGTTTTTAATACATGGCTTGAGCATCCCTTACCCAAAATCCAAAACGTAAACGTGACACGCAAAGGAAATGCTCATTGGAACGTTTTGGATTTTCAGGTAAGGAATGCCCAACCTGTATACTAAAACCATAGGCCAGGCATGGTGGTTCATGCCTGCGATTCCTGCACTTTGGGAGGCTGAGGCAGGAGGATCGCTTAAACCTATCCCCGCCTCTACAAGAAATTTTGTTTTAAATTAGTGCAGTGTGGTGGCATGCACCTGTGGCTTCAGTGAGCCGTGTTTGTACCATTACACTCAAGACTGGGTGACAGAGCGGGACCCTGTCTAAAATTATCTAAGATCATAAAGTATGCATAAAAACCTTAAGTATATATAAATATTCCAAAGTCTGGAAAAAAGTAGAAATCTGAAACACAAATGGTTCCAAGCATTTCGGATAAGGGATGCTTAGCCTGTACTAAAGGGCAATTGTGAACTAGTGAGGATGGTGTCACAAGACAAAGATAAGGGATAGCCTATATCCACATGGTAAGTGCCTGCTTTTCCTTCACCCATTAACAGCTAACATTAGCTAGGACTGCTCATCTGTGTGGCATGTCATTCTTCACAACAGTCCCATGACAGTATGACCCCATGTTGGGGATGGGGAAGTGGAAGCTCTCAGGTTACAAACTAGTAAGTGAATGGGTGAACCAGATTAAAACCCACTCTGTCCCTGTTAACAGCATGGTCCATGCTTCTGGTCCTTTCTCCCACCTGCATCAGCTTCCTCAACTGTAATGACCGTAGGGTTCTGGAGAGGTAACAGTAGGAATTCTTTGTGCTGAGTGAACAAGTGTCAGAGGAGGGAATACTAACACTTCACTTAATTTTTGTATTTTCAGTAGAGACAGGGTTTCACCATATTGGTCAGGCTGGTCTTGAACTCCTGACCTCATGATCCGCCTGCCTCAGCCTCCCAAAGTGCTGGGATTACAAGCATGAGCTGCTGCACCCGGCCCCCCATTCTTATCAATCAGGCAGGTTTGGTTTCTCATATTTCATACTTCTGATTGTTCACCAAGCATACATGGTACTTTGCTTACATTTCTATTGCTCTCAGCATTGTGTTCACATCTCCTGTGGCCACTGGAAGCGTACCCAGGTCCATGGCTGGCCAACTCACACCCCTTTAAAAGTCTATCAGCAGGAAGCCAAGATTAGGCATGAAGGGCTCTCATGTTCTGGAGAACTGTAGGAACAGACATGCTCATAGACAAACCATCTGAACAACTTCATAAACCTGTATTGTCACTGAATGTGTTGCACAATGGGATAAGTAAAAATATCCAAAGCTCCTGCCAATCGTTTTACTTTCTAATTTTTTTTTTTTTTTTTTGCTTCTTCTCAACTGAAAATAAGGAGAGAACCACATGTGAAATTTTAAAACCACCTTTTGGAAGAGATAAACACTCTAATTAAAATGAAAGAATTAGGTGCAGTGGCTCAAGCCTGTAATCCCAGCACTTTGGGAGGCCCAGGCAGGCTGATCACTTGAGCCCAGGAGTTCCAGACCAGCCTGGGCAACAAAGTGAGACCCCCGTCTCTACAAAAAAAATGAAAAAATTATAATGTCCAGATTATTGATCTGACCAGAACAGTCCAGGTTCCATGATGCATGCAGTGGTGTCTGTGATCTGACTTTGAGAGATATCTGGCTCTGTTTCAGAAGAACTAAAAATGCAAGTGCTGTAAAGCTTTAAAGCAGCCCATGTTTATCTCAAGTTGAATTATCCAGGCTTGCTTACAAAGATGAGAGAGAAGTGGCCTGTAAAATGACAGAGAAAAACATTAAGTGCTGGTCACTGTATCTTACAAAAGTATGTGTGTGGAGAGGACTCCGTGACACGGTAGAAGAAATGCTGGGTTGAGACAACTGAAGTGCCAGGCCTAACTTTTACCCTGCCATAGCTGTATGAACTTACGAAGGTACTCAACCTCTCTGAGCAAGTTCGTTGTTTTGTTTAAAATTGTTTTGAGACAGAGTCTTGCTCTGTCACCCAGGCTGGAGTGCAGTGGCACAATTTCGGCTCACTGCAACCTCCATCTCCCAGGCTCAAGCAATCCTCCCACCTCAGCCTCCCAAGTAGTTTAGATTACAGGTGCATGCCACCATGCCCGGCTAATTTTTTTGTATTTTTTGTAGAGATGAGGTTTCACCAGGTTGCCCAGGCCGATCTTGAACTCCTGGGCTCAAGTTATCTGCCTGTTTCAGCCTCCCAAAGGTTTTGTTGGGCCAATGTGAGCCACCATGCCCGGCCAGTTTCTTTATATTAAGAGGGCTAATTGAGTTCTTCTGACATGGTAAAGTCCTGAATGGGAGAACACATAAAAGTTATCTCTAAAGTGCTACTCAACCAGATCAACAATTACCTGGCTCACATTGTTCCCTAAGAATTTTCTGTACATCCTCATTGAAATTATGGGAGGGACAAAGGATTTGGCATGTTTTATTTGAATTTATAGAAATATAGTAAACATTTTGCTGCATAATTATTTTGAATTCTTTCATTTTACTTTATTTTTTGAGACAGGGTTTTGCTTTGTTGCCCAGGCTGGAGTGCAGTGGTGAGATCAGTGCAGTGGTGAGATCACAGCTCACTGCAGCCTCGACCTCCTGGATTCAAGCCAACTTCCCACCTTAGCCTCCGAAGTAGCTGGAACTATAGTTTTAGTTCTTCTGAAACAGAGCCAGATGTCTCTCAAAGTCAGATCACAGACACCACTGCATGCATCATGGAACCTGGACTGTTCTGGTCAGATCAATAATCTGGACATTTCCATCAGAAAACAGGGTCAGAGGTCTTCACATATGTTTATAGGATTGCTCAAATACTTTTATGGGCTTTCAAAGAATTCTCCAAGGCCTTCTCAATTTAACTTGCTGAAGCTTCCACACCTCTGACTTGTATGCTTTTGAGAGTGTTTATAATGTCCAATTCAAGAAATGTGTGTGTTTCATGCTCCAGACCTTTGCACTTGCTATGACCATGCTACTGCACTCCAGTCTGGGCAACAGTGAGACCACTTTGGGAGGCCAAGGTGGGCAGGTCACTTGAGGTCAGGAGTTCCAGACCAGGCTGGCCAACATGGTGAAACCCCATCTCTACTAAATACAAAAATTAGTGGGGCGTGACAGCGCATGCCTGTAGTCCCAGCTACTTGGGAGGCTGAGGCAGGTGAATCGCTTAAACCCGAGAGGCAGAGGTTGCAGTGGGCCGAGATCGCGCCACTGCACTCCAGCCTGGCGACAGAGCTAGACTGTCTGAAAAAAAGAAAAAAAAAAAAAAAAGTACACGTGTAATTACGTCCACGTGACTGTTGACTATCTGCCTCCTACTCCACACCATATGTTCTGGGGATCAGGGCTGTCCGTTTTGCTCACCTGTATCCCCAATATTTAATGCTGGGCTCCTTGTTGGCCTTTAATATATATTTATCAGAGTTCAACTCTCCTTTTACATGTTAAAAGTTAGAACCGGCTAGGCGCAGTGGCTCACGCCTGTAATCCCAGAACTTTGGGAGGCTGAGGCGGGCAGATCACCTGAGGTCGGGAGTTCGAGACCAGCCTGGCCAACATGGAGAAATCCCGTCTCCACTAAAAATACAAAATTAGCCGGGCGTAGTGGCGCATGCCTGTAGTCCCAGCTACTCGGGAGGCTGAGGCAGGAGAATTGCTTCAGCCAGGGAGGCGGAGGTTGCGGTGAGCTGAGAACGCGCCATTGCACTCCAGCCTGGGCAACAAAAGTGAAACTCCGTCTCAAAAAAACAAAAACAAAAAACAAAAAAGAAACAAGAAGTTAGGACCCAGATGGGAGGAGGAACTTATTAAGCAGCAATGATGAACGGAACCAGAACTGGAACCCATGAATCCAACTAGCAAATGCTCTTTCCATTGTAGCAGCCCTATAGGGGCAAACACGCGCCCGCCATCCCCCAGAAGCCTCATTGATTCATTTACTTTCACAGCACGCACCTTCCAGGCTCCTCCGCACAGGTACAGGTTTGAGGCGGGAACCAGATGAGGACGAAGGCGGAGATGCTGTTGGTACCAGGTCTGGCCTTGCACTCCGGCTCTGCGAACCTAATGCGCGGTCTTGCAAGCCTAGCCCCTGGGCATCAGGGTTGACTGCCCTGGGAATGCCTGGAGAGATGAACAGGGAACTCATCAGATGCCACAGCAGAAGCAAAGGCGTGGCACCTGGAGGCCCACTTCCTTCTGGACACGGAGTCCCGCACTCAGGGTGACCTGTCACCTCCTCTGTCACGTCCAGCATCACCTACGATGAAGAAGATGCAGGAAGCTTAGAGGCCGAGGCTAGGCGGCCAGACGAAGTGTCGTCCTCTGCCCCGGTCTCGGCCCCAGGGAGCCTGGCACCTCTCCAGCGCTGGCGCGTGAAGGTCGCAGGCCCACAATAGAGCTTTTTTTTTTTTTTTTTTTTTTTTTGAGACGGAGTTTCGCTCTTGTTGCCGAGGCTGGAGTGCAATGGCGCAATCTTGGCTCACTGCAACCTCCGCCTCCCGGGTACAAGCGAGTCTCCTGTCTCAGCCTCCCAAGTAGCTCGGATTATAGGCATGAGCCACTACGCCTGGCTAATTTAGTAGAGACGGAGTTTCACCATGTTGGTCAGGCTGGTCGCGAACTTTGATCCACCCACCTTGCCCTCCCAAAGTGCTGGGATTACAGGCTTGCGCCACAGCGCCCGGCCGACAGTCGAGCTTTTAGAGCCCGCGGCGCGCCCACCGACGCAGCGCCGGTAGGAAAAGGCGGGCCGAGAGGCGGGGCTGGAGGCCGAGTGTGGCCGAGGGAAGCCGAACTTTCCAGTTTCGCTGAGGCCTGTTACCGCTGGGGGCGCCTTCGGGACAGCTGGCTTCTGCGCATGCTCTTGACCCTCCGTCCCCCGGAGGAATGTCTTAAGTCAGGAGCTGATTAGTGGTTGAAGGCAGCTGATCTGTTTCGAAGCCTGTGTGTCCGGAGAGGCCAACGCTTTCATTAGCCAGCAGGAATGGGCTGGGGCGCGTTTATAGTTGGGAATCCTGAGCCCGGGCTGTTGCTTGGAGGACTCGGGAGCAGCAGTGGATTTCGGCGTTACCAGGAGAGGTCTCGAGCACCAGATCCCTCTTCCTTCACTTCCCAGTAGTGGGTTCTAGCCGTTCCCAGCGCCTTCATTTCCAGAAGGCGATTTTACCCAGAGAAAGGAGAGGGAAGATTTGCTCTACCTTTGGCTTCTTATCAAATAGCTAAATCACGTGGGAAGCTGGTAAACAAAAACAAAAATGAATGAAACAAACAACTAAACAGCTTGCCGGGCCCCTCCAAGGCCCACTGAACCAGCCCCTCGAGGCAGCCACCGGGAATCTGTATTTTCATAAGCTCTTCTGATGAGCGGGAGGATAAGTCAGTCAGGGCTGGAAACTCCCGGATCAGAGCAAACCCAGCTCCTCAGCGCCTGAGGAGAAGACGCGTAGTCAATATGGTTTGAAATAATGTGTAAATGAATATATGAATGAAGAGCTGTCTTCAAACGTGGAAGGAAAAGTTAACAGTTTGATAAAAAGCCATATTGACAAACCTGGGAAAATGGGCTGTTGGTTGATTTGGGTGTAAATTCCTATAACGTTTTTCTTCTTTCTTTTCTTCTTTACTCCTCTCCCTCCTCCTCCCCCACCCCTCTTTTCCCCTCCTCCTCCTCTTTCTCTTTCTTCTTCTCTTCTTTTTTTTTTGAGACAGGATCTCACTGTCGCCCAGGATGGAGTGCAGTGGCATGATCTCTGCTCACTGCAACCTTGAACTCTGGGGCTCAAGCGATCCTCCCGAGTAGCCGGGATCACAGGCACATGCCACCACGCCAGGCTACTTTTTTTTTTTTTTTTTTGTCTTTTCTAGAGATAGGGTTTCACCATGTTGCCCAGGGTGGTCTTGAACTCCTAGGCTTAAGTGATCCTCCATCCTTGGCCTCCCAAAGTGCTGGGATTACAGGCGAGAGCCACCACACCCAGCCCCTTAATGTTTCATTCTACTATTTTATTAAAGACTGAAAACCACAGTTAATAATGTGGGGATTTTGAATTTTTTAAATTTCCTTTTTTTTTGAGACAGGGTCTTGCTTTGTCACCCAGGCTGGAGTGCAGTGGTGTGATCAAGGCTCCCTGCAGCCTCGACCTCCTTGGGGCTCAAGCAACCTTCCTGCCCCAGTCTCCAAGTAGCTGGATTACAGGTGGTGAGCCACTGTGCCGTCACTACAAGTTCCAATTTTTTTTTTTTAATTTTTAAATGTTTTCTTCAGCCTGTCTGAGTTTGAACTACTACAGTTTTTTGTTTTGTTTTGTTTTGTTTTTGAGATGGAGTCTTGCTCTGTCGCCTAGGCTGGAGTGGAGCGGCGCGATCTCAACTCACTGCAAGCTCCGCCTCCCGGGTTCACGCCATTCTCCTGCCTCAGCCTCCCGAGTAGCTGGGACTACAGGCGCCCGCCACCACGCCCGGCTAATTTTTTGTATTTTTAGGAGAAACAGGGTTTCACCGTGTTAGCCAGGATGGTCTTGATCTCCTGACCTCGTGATCTGCCCGCCTCGGCTTCTCAAAGTGCTGGGATTATAGGCGTGAGCCACCGAGCCCGGCCAGAACTACTACAATTTTTTTAGGGTAATTTGGTCCTCTCTCTCAAAAGTGCACTTACCCTCTATCCAGGAATTTCATTTGTAGGAACCTATGCTATGTACAATTTCACTGAAGTATTGCTTGTATTAGAAAAAAAAGTATGGATGATAAGCAGGTTGAATAAATGTTAATGTTTTCATGTAGCTATGTATGGGAATGCCGCTATGGAAAGACATCCAGGACACCTTGTTAAGTGAAAAAAGGTAAGTTGCCACCAGTATGCATAACATGATCCTATTTGAGTAAAAAAATAAAAAAAATGTGCATATGTTTATAGTATTAAAAAACTTCTGGGAGGATTCAAGAGTAATTATAGTGGTTACTTCTGAGGACAGGGATTGGATGGGGTGGAAGAAATGTTTTTACTTTCCAGTTTATCCTTTCTATATTGCTTGAATTTTTAAAGACCATGAACATGCATTACTTTTGTAAATTAAAAACACTAGTTTTGATTTTTTAAAAATTGGAGAGGGTTTCATGTGGAAGAGAGACTCAACTTCCAAGTAGTTCTAGAAGGAAGAACTCTGACCAGTTTTGAGACAGTTTTAGGTCAAAATAAGAAAAATAAGGAAAAGCTTTGCTAGGTGTTAGGCTGAGGCTGGGATATGGAAGACAGTGTTGCTTCAGGAGGAAGTGAACTAGATGCTTCCTCCAGCTACGAGATCATGTAAGTCTTCTGGGACACAGGGTTAAATGCTCTGATATCAGACTACCTGGGCTGGCTCAAATCCCATTGCCGCTAAATAGGGCTGTGTGACTTTGAGTGAGTTATTTAACCTCTCTGTGCCTCAGTTCCATCATATGCATAGTGGGGATCATGGTGACACCTACCTCATAGAGTTCTTTTAGAATTAAGTGAGATGGCACATATAAAACAATTAGCATAGTTCCTGTTCAAAAACTGTTGAGCGTTTCTTTGCTATCTCATATGAATTGGTGGCTAAAAAGTTAAAAAGTGGCTGGGCGCGGTGACTCACTCCTTTGGGAGGCCGAGGAAGGTGGATCACTTGAGGCCAGGAGTTGGAGACCAGCCTGGCCAACATGGCAAAAACCCATCTCTACTAAAAATACAAAAATGAGCCGGGTGTGGTGGCGTGTGCCTGTAGTCCCAGCTACTCAGGAGGCTGAGGCATGAGAATTGTTTGAACCCTGGAGCTGGAGGTTGCAATGAACCGAGATTGCGCCATTGCACTCTATCCTGGATGACAGAGAGAGACTGTCTCAAAAAATAAAATAAATAAAATAAAAAGGAAATCAAAGAAACAGTTTCTACAATTAGGAAGGCTGTTTTATTTTTACACCCTTTATGGAGAAGGTCAAATATTGGATTTTCAGAATTAATGGAATTATTGGGTTGGTAGAATTTCATACATGCTGGATGGCTTTGCTGACAAAAGCAATTTTTGTTTACCAGATGCTGGCTCAGTGTTGCCCCATAGTGGCCAATCCTGGGAAGGGCTACTGGGGTTGACCCCTTCACGCTAGAGTGCTTCTAGGCTAGGGTGTGAGTTCCACAGTCAGGGCTGCCTGGCTGCTTGGCCGAAGGATGAGTGAGTCAGTCCACACCTTAGTAAGGAAAGCATGTTTGTGTGCCCTCCCATGACCCAGCCAAGATGAAACCAAGAGCACTTTAATATGGTCTTCCCTCCCTTGTAATTTACTTAGCACACTTCACTTCGCCTCTGCAAATGCTCAAGTTCATTTCTTGTTTAAAAACAAAGAAAGATGTCACTGAATCACTGTGCAATCTGGTGCACCCTTGGTTTTCCTCAAAGGTTGTTGGAAGAAAAGGCCACATGAAAACCATTTCTGCTTTTGCCAGAAAACTTGAGCAGGCTGTTATGTTGTTATGGTCTCCTAAATAAGGTCTCATGTGAAAAATTCTTGTAAAATTTAGGGGCAGGAGAAAGTTTGTGTCCTCTGGGGCATTAGTCTGCATCCTCCTGTGTGATAACGAGAGCTCTGTGACTTCACACTCTCTCTTCTCTGCTTCAGCTGCTGAGAAATTCAGTACCAGACCAGGTGCCCAATCTCAGTAATTAAATTAACCCAAATGGATAAGGTGTTTACCTCCTCCTCCTTTTCTTGGTACTGATTTTTAACATAAAAATTTTGGCAGCTTTTTTATTGACTTTACTGCATAGTTGTACTTTGATCTATACTCAAATTCTTTTGAGAAAGAGGAAAGGAATTCACAAATTAAATGAAAAATTGAATATTGGAAGGTTTTTTTCTGGTGGCACGTTAAATGAGATGTTAAGTTAGTGGTTGTACTTGGGTTTTGAGACTAACAAGCTTATAGGTCCAAGATTTCAGGTCATAATTTTTCTTTACTTGGGAAAATGAGAACCTCATGCATATCAGGCCATCAAAGAAGTTGTGGGGTGTGGTGAAAAGACAGAAAGCAGTTCAGGCTTGTTTTTTGTTTGTTTGTTCGTTTGGAGATGGAGTCTCTCTGTCACCCAGGCTGGAGTGCAGTGGCATGATCTCGTCTCACTACAACCTCCGCCTCCTGAGTTCAAGCGATTCTCCTGCCTCAGCCTCCCGAGTAGCTGGGACTATAGGCGCGCACCACCACACCTGGCTAATTTTTGTAGTTTTAGTAGAGACGGGGTTTCACCACAAGGCTTGTTTTTTATCCACTGTCACCAAGGATAATATTGAATCAGTGTGAACATTCAGAGACCGAAAAAGCTAGAAGCCCTATTTGGACCCAAAATATTTTCCCTCTGCTGTCATTTCAGACATGCCACCATTAGGGCTTCATTTCCCTGCAGTCTTCTTTAAATACCAAAACTGCCCTGGGAAGGATAAGACATCAGTTTCTTCATACTTCAGAGCAAATGGGATTGATTCCCAGGGCCTCCTTTCTGTGGACTGGGTTTTTGCCTCCTCACCAAGAGACTGGGCTCCCTGGGCGAGCAGAGGCTGCTGGGTAAGAGAGATTCAGTTCTGTTTCAACAAGCTGTGTGGCCTTCGACAAGCCCCCTGACCTCTCTGGCCCCTGGTGTCCTCACGTTGCCATGAAGGGCTTTTGAGGATGCTCCAGCTCCCACATGGCCAATCCCGACTCCCCTCCCAGGGCCCCTGATGGGCCCTGCGGCAGGTGCCAGTGGAGTCACCTTCCAGCCCGGCGGGGCCCATTAGCTCCTTGCTCTGTTGACTCTCAGGTAAAGCCTTTCTTGTGTTTACTCAGCAAAGATTCTTTTAAGACAGGCTAAGCACACGGTTTACTCTGCTAACAAGCCTTGGCATTTATTGTGAGGACCTATGTTGACTTATTCTCGAGTCTCCATTGACATTCACTGAGAAACGTTAACGCAAACACAAGGAGACATCCTGGGAGCTCTGAGGCCCGACATTGTGCTGGGGAAGGAGCTCCAGAAAGGGCCATCCTTTCTGTTTTGGTTAGAATCACCTTGAGAGTTAAAAATAACAATAATATAGGCACCATAAGAGATTCTAATGATCTCCTTTTACTTTTTAGGTTCAGTATCTGAACACTTTTGCTAAAGGTCTCTGGAAAGCTCCCTGTGTTAATTCTCGATGAGACTACGTCTGTGCCGGCCGCTTCCTGAGCCTCTTTCCATGTGCATAGGCCTGCTGCATGCTGGAGACCCGCGGCACAGCTGCCAAGTGCCCCGTGTGGTTCTGTGATCTTGGGACAGTCACTTCCTCTCTGTGGTTGTCAGTCTTCTCATCCCTAAGGTAAGGGGACGCTGTCTCCACGCTCATCTCCTCAGCTAGACTGGGGCCTCAGGCCTAAGCCCAGGGCCTAAGAGCCCTAAAAAATGTTTGCTGAATAAATGAATGAATAAGCCACATTAGCCACTCTCTCCAGTCTTGCTCCGACATCTTGTGCCTGAATCCTCCCCCAATGCAGGCTCTGCTTTGAGTCGTACGTAGTCTGATGAGATCTGCTAATGGGGTCACTGCAGACAACCACAGAGCCCCAGCGTCTGACTCATGCGCTGCGGCTGCCAAGTGGTTTCACCTGTCTCTGCCTCTCTCATTACCTCCTCTCATCCAAGCTGATGCTTGTAAAGGAAACAGCTTTCAGGTGAGGGGCCTGTGTGTTTGGTTTGTCTTTGTTGCCTGGAAACTGTTGACATCCTGAGACATTCTGTTGCCTTCACTGGGTAATGAAAAATTGATTACTTTTCTCTCTGTCAACAAACTATAGCCCGTTCCCCTTGGCTGGGAATGGGTGAGAAGTGTGTGCGTCTTGCTCTGTGGCTGTTTGCTTGCTTTCAACAAGTTGGGTTTGCTTGACTTAGAGGTGGGGGTGGGACCCAGAGCAGAGGGACAGGATGAGTGGCTGTGGGGGAGGCTCTTGGGGAGAGGACTCTCCTCACTTCCCTTGAGCGCTCCCTCAGTTCCAGCAAATGCCTTCACCCAGCTGACCCGTGGCATCTCTCCCCTCTGCAGTGTTCTCTCTGCTCAGCCTGCCCGGAAGCCTTCTTGAGTCTCTCCAGCCCTGGAGACAGCCTGAGATACACAGCTAATACCATTTCCTCTGTGTTCTGCTCTGTATGGTGTCTCCTCTGGACTGTGCACTGGGCTGGCATCCCCTACCTGAGGGGATGGGCAATAGATATACCCAGAGGAGCTCAGCATGCTAGATTTAGAAGGGACCTCAGAGAGCATCCAGCCCTCTTGGTTTTACATTTGTGGAAGAGGAAGCTCATAGGGCAGGTGATGTGGCTGTGGCCACATAGCTAAGTGGTAACAGAGTATGCCTTCTTGACTCCCAGTCCAGTGGGATGAAGGTCGTCAGTTTGGTACTCACTGTCCTTGGTGGAATATGAAAGTCATGGGATGGCCCTCACCCCAGAAACATATCAAACACTCAGCAAAAGGGGTCAGAGACTGGGCAAGAGCAGACAGAGGCCTGGGGTCTTTCCGTGGGGAGCATGGTGACTTGGCCACTCAGCAGGGATGGAGGTGGCGGAGCTCACGTGAGAGAAGCTTTCAAAAGGTGGTGTTGAGAGAACAGTGAAGAATGGGCTTTGCGAGGGTGGCCTGATGTGTAGGCTTGGCTAAGTCCTCTCCTTTCCTGACTCCGTGTTTGGTGCCTGCATGCCTTGCTCCCCAGAGCGGGGACAGCGTGTGGGCCCCACAGCCATGGGAGAGCAGAACTGCCCAGGGTAGGAGGTCACAGCCTCAGGCTGCCTGGTCCCACTCCAGCAGCTTTCTTGGCCCCAGGTAGGATCTGTAGATGACCCCGTAGGCTCAGCCTTGCCCCCAGCCTTGGGGGAGCCCATGCTTGCAACAGGATAGATAAGGGCTCTCTGAGATTCCCTGAGCTATTACTCCTGGCTGGCCCTATTTTAGACCTGCCTTGCTCCAGGAAAGGATCTTACACTTTGTTCCAGGGCCCCAGGCCTGCCTAGACATCTCTGAGTCAGCTTCAGGGGATCATAACTTTAAGCCTCTTGTTCTTCACTGATTCCTGTACTCAGGCATTTCTTGAGTTCCTTAGTCCCTGGGTTTCGGGCTGGCTTAGGAGCAGCCAATTGGAGGGCTCTGGATGTGTTTTGCTTGCTTTGCATCAGTGGTGGACTGGGGCTGGGGCTGGGGCTGGGAAGGGTGCTTTATCACTGATGTCATTAAGAATTGCCAGTGCATGGTCAGGATGAGAAGCAGACTAGCTTCTTTTTTTCTTCTTGAGACAGTCTTGCTCTGTCACCCAGGCTGGAGTGTAGTGGCACGATCTCAGCTCACTGCAACCTCCGCCTCCCAGATTCAAGCAATTCTCCTGCCTCAGCCTCCCAAGTAGCTGGGATTACAGGCGCCCGCCACCACGCCCGGGTGATTTTTGTATTTTTAGTAGAGATGGGGTTTTACCATGTTGACCAGGCCGGTCTCGAACTCCTGACCTCAGGTGATCCACCCACCTCGGCCTTCCAAAGTGCTGGGATTATAGGCGTAAGCCACTGTGCCCGGCCCAGACTGGCTTCTACTCAGTTTTATCACTATTGTTACTTTCTCTACAGACTCATTGCCTGACCCTGGGGGATGGACCCTTCTGCCCCTCACCCCCACCCCAGGTATACCACCGGCAGGTATATAGGTTTTTACATACTTATTTCTTTTTAAAATAAACCTTATTTTTTAGAACAGTTTTAGGTTTACAGCAAAATTGAGCAGAAGGTACAGAGATTTCCCATATATCACCTACCCCTACAACATGCACAGCCTCCCCCACCATCAAAAACCTGCAGGGAGTTGTCCATTTGTCACAGTCCATTAACCTGCATTGATACATCATCATCTCCCAAAGTCCATAGTTTACATGAGAGTTTGCTCTTGGTGCTGTGTATTCTGTGGATTTGGAAAATGTAGAATGATGTGCATCCATCATTGAGGCATCACACAGAGCAGTCTCACTCCCCTAAAAGTCCCCTGCGCTCCACCTGTTCATCCCTCCCTCCCCCAACCCTGGCAACCACTGATCTTTTTACCGTCTCCATAGTTTTGCTGTTTCCAGAATGTCATCTAGTTGGAATCATGCAGTCTGTAGCCTTTTCAGATTGGCTTCTCTCGCTTAGTAATGTGCATTTAAGGTTCCTCCATGTCTTTTCATGGCTTGGTAGCTCATTTCTTTTTAGCACTGAATAATACTCCACTATCTGGTTGTGACATGGTTTATCCATTCATTTACTGAAGAACATCTTGGTTGCTTCTAAGTTTTGGCAATTATGAATAAAGCTGCTATAAACACCTGTGTGCAGGTTTTGTGTGGATATAAGTTTTTTTTTCAACTCCTTTGGGTGAATACCAAGGAGCATGATGTATAGAATTTAAAAAATTGGGAAGCAGGTGAGGCACGGTGGCTGATGCCTGTAATCTCAGCACTTTGGGAGGCCAAGATGGGAGGCGTGCTTGAGCCCAGGAGTTTGAGACCAGCCTGGGCAACAAAGTGAGACCCCTATCTCTACAAAAAAATTAAAAAGTTAGCCGGGCGTGGTAGTACACACCTGTAGTCCCAGCTACTTGGGAGGCTGGGGCAGGAGGATCCCCTGAGCCCAGGAGGTTGAGGCTGCAGTGAGCCATGGTTACGCCACTGCACTCCAGTCCGGGTGACAGAGCAAGACTGTCTCAAAAAAAATAAATTTAGAAACATTACCCAAGTTGTGGATTTCTGGTTTCTTGTTAAACATTGGAGGATCTGGATGGTATGTGTCTGATGGTGCAGTCAGGACCGCTGCTGCTGTCCTTTTGGGTTGGGCATGTGCCACCTCTTCAACTCCTCTCTGCCCCCACCTTCTATAGTCTTTACTCTGCCACAATTGCACTCGTGCCTAGCCATTTGGGTTTGCAATCCCTGGAGGAGATAGCATAACACTTCTCAGGTGGGGAGCCTTGAGAATGGTCCAACTGCATCACTACGTGTCCCTGGTAGTCCTGGATTTGGTAGATGTGGTTTAGGTGCCCTGGAGGTCCCTGTAGCAACATGTGATTTTCCTGTGGCCTGGTTTTGAAGTGAGCGTGCCACAAGGTTGGTAGAATGGAGTGAATTGCTGACAAGCGAGTGAGTGGGCCTAGCCTGCCACCTGCCACCCAGCTCTCAGTACCCCTGTTGGGCTTGGTTTTGTTCCCAGAATCCAGTCTTGATGATTTACCTGACAGTCTGCTCCTTCCCAGGTGCAGGAGTTTGTTTTAATTCTCCTTTCCTTCTATGGACTGGACGCATTTGTCTACTAATTCATTCACTCATTGAATTATTCAGCATGTATCCACGAATTATCTATTAGGCAACCACTGCTTTCGATGTCAGAGATGCAGAGATTAATTAGATCAAGTCCTAACTCTTAAAATTCTCTTATCTGGTGGAATAAAGACCCTTCAAGGATTATACTGTGTTTAGGAGGTCTGTGGTAAGGAGCAGCAGCTGTCAGGAGGCAAGGGTGGGGCAAAGGGGTGGGCTTGTGTGGGAAGGTGTTAAGGAAGCTTCCTGGAGGAGGAGATGTTTTGGCTGCAGAGAAAGCTGCTCTTAAACAACACGGAGTAGCTAGATAAACATCCATAGAACTGCAGGGATGTGGTGTGGATGGAACTGAGTGTAAGGAGAGTGGCAGTTGAAGAGATGACTGGGTGAGGGCCAAGCTCAGAGTAGCCCTGCCCAATAGAAATAGGACGAGCCGCCTAGGCGTTTATAAACTTCCTAGGGCCACATTCAAAAATGGAAAAGGACACAAGCGAAATAATTTTTATTTTATTATTATTATTTTTTTGAGATGGAGTCTCACTCTTGTCGCCCAGGCTGGAGAGCAGTGGCACAATCTCGACCCACTGCAACCTCCACCTCCTGGGTTCAAGCAATTCTTCTGCCTCAGCCTCCCCAGTAGCTGGGATTACAGGTGCCCTCCACCATGCCCAGCTAATTTCTTTTTGTATTTTTAATAGAGACGGGGCTTCACCATGTTGGTCAGGCTGATCTCAAACTCCTGACTTCAAGTGATCCACGCACCTCGGCCTCCCAAAGTGCTGGGATTTCAGGCACCTGGCTCAATTTTTTTTTTTTTTTTTTTTTTTGAGATGGAGTCTCGCTCTGTCGCCCAGGCTGGAGTGCAGTGGCGCTACCTCGGCTCACTGCAACCTCCACCTCCTGGGTTCAAGCGATTCTCCTGCCTCAGCCTCCTAAGTAGCTGGAATTACAGGCATACGCCACCAACCATGCCCGGCTAATTTTTGTATTTTTTTTAGTAGAGACAGGGTTTCACCATGTTGGTCAGGCTGGTCTCAAACTCCTGACCTTGTGATCCGCCCACCTTGGCCTCCCAAAGTGCTGGGATTACAGGTGTGAGCCACCGCACCCAGCCTTGAGCCACTGTGCCTAGCCTACCTGGCTCAATTTTAATAATGTATTTTATTTAACTCAGTATATCCAAAATATTGTCATTTCAACATGTGGCAGTAGCCACACTTCAAGTGCTCAATGGCTACATGGACTAGTGGCTACTGTAGTGATGGGACATTCTTGTAGAACGTTCTATTTTTTTTTTAAACGAAGTCTCGTTCTTTCACCCAGGCTGGAGTACAGTGACGTGATCTCGGCTCACTGCATCCTCTGCCTCTGCCTCCTGAGTTCAAGTCATTCTGGTACCTCAGCCTCCCAAGTAGCTGAGATTACAGGCTCACGCCCCCATGCCTGGCTAATTTTTGTAGTTTCAGTAGAGATGGAGTTTCGCCATGTTGACCAGACTGGTCTTGAACTCCTGAGGTCGAGTGATCCGCCCACCTCAGTCTCCCAAAGTGCTGAAATTACAGGTGTGACCCACCATGCCTGGCCTCTCTAGAATGTTCTTTATCCTCATGCCTCAAGGAGGGAGTGACACAGTGGGTTTTTGTTGAAGAAATACCCTCCAGCTCCTGGAAAAGTGGAAAAGTGCCTGAGGGAGGGAGGTAGGGAGGCCGGTGGAGGCAGTGCAGGAAGCACCGACCTAGGCGTGAGACGGAGAGGAAAGCTCAGGTATGAAGGAGGATTGTTTTTTAATGACTGTCTCCCAAGGAAGTTGTGATTCAACCTCCTGAGAAGATGTGATATCAGCAGGAATCCCCACTCCTCGTGAGAGCCCCAGAATTGTTTTGAGCCCTAAGACAAGGATATAAATTTAGGGAAGTCATCATAGACAATTTTGCTCTCAAACTCAGGGTGCTTGACTGGGCACAGTGGCACACACCTGTAGTCCCAGCAATTCAGAAGATCAAGGCGGGAGGAACGCTTGTGCCCAGGAGGTCAAGACTGCAGTGAGCTGTGTTTGCACCACTGCACTCTAGCCTGGGTGACAGAGCAAGACCCTGTCTATAAATAAAACAAAACAAAAAGCCACCCAGGGTGCCACAATCCGCAGCCCCATGTCAGGTTTAGATCCCATCCCTCCCTCCCAGCCTGCATTTCCAGAGGCCGTCTTGACTCCTTGACTGAGACAGCATCCGCTTTTCTGCTCTCTGCCTGTTTCTCACAGATGGGGAGGGCTGAGCTCAGGGGCCGACTTTGAGCCACTGTCCCTGGGGCTCTGTCCTTGTCCTGAGCTACCCCTCAGTTCCAGCTGCAGATCTAGAGCTGCACCCTGAGTCAGCAGTGGGACCTGAGTCTCAAAACGGCAGAGGAGTCCTGGCTGTCTGCTGAGGTAGCGCATGAGGAAATGGATTCCTTGTGCTGGCTGGGTGGCCTCTGGCCTGTCATTTGTCCTCTTTGGACCTGTGCTTCTCACAGCATAGTCTGTGGACTGCATTGGCTCTCAAAATATTGTTACTTGTCTATATGGAGACAGGTACAGTAAGTACCTGCTGAGAATGTAAGAGTAAACATAGAAACTTTTGGCAGGGTGCAGTGGCCCAAGCCTGTAATCCTAGCACTTTGGCAGGCCAAGAGGAGAGGATCGCTTGAAGCCAGGAGTATGAGACCAGCCTGGGCAACATGGCGGAATCCTATCTCTACAAAAAAATACAAAAAATAGCCAGGCGTGGTGGTACACGCTACTCAGGAGGCTTAGGTGGGAGGATGCCCTGGGTGGGGAAATGGGGAGAGATGTTGGTCAAAGGGTAAAAGTTTCAGTTAGACAGAAGGAATACCTTTTTTGAGGTCTATTGCACAGCATGGTGACTATCCTTAATAATGATGTATTGTATATTTCAAAATTGCTGACAGTGTAAATTTCAAATGTTCTTACCACAAAAATGGTAAGCGAGATGATGGATTTGTTAAAATTAGCTTGACTTTATCATTCCACATTGTATACATATATCAAACATCACATCAGACCCCATAAATGTATGCAATTAATAATAAAAAATTATAAACAGGAACAAAAGACCAGTGGCAACCTGGTCCTTCTTCAGAGAGGGCTTGGGAAGTCCTGCCTCTACCCCCTTTCCAGTGGGGTGAAAGAGAGGTGAGCCTTGCGGTTCTCCTTTGGGGCAGGAGGGGGCGGCAGATACACGGGTAATCCATCTTTCCCTGCAGGACCGGTTCCTTCATTCTCCAAGCTTCCTCCATTTGGCACCTTCTGGATGCTGGGGACACAGGGAGAAAGAGAGGCTTTCTCCTTTTTCCTGTTTTGCCTCAGTCCAGGGCAAAGCCACCAGGGAGAGTGTCCAGGAGGGCTGTCTACATGGAGATGACACAAAACGTGACCCCTGCCAGGGGCTCTTCTCCCAGGAGGTGTAGCTGCGTGGCTTGAGTGTATAGCAGAGGCCTGAGTGGGGCTTTCTGGGTTCGAATCCTGGCTCCTTCTCTAGTTGCTGTGAGATGTAGGAAAGGCTTTGGAGTCACCCCAAAGCCCAGCTTCTTCAAGTGTAAAGGGGGCATGTTAATGGTAGCTGCCCTACAAGGGTATTGGGGGATTAAAGGATAATTCTTTTTTTTTTTTTTGAGATGGAGTTTCACTCTTGTTGCCCATGCTGGAGTGCAATGGTGCATTCTTGGCTCACAGCAACCTCCGTCTCTCAGGTTCAAGTGATTCTCCCACCTCAGCCTCCCAAGTAGCTGGGATTACAGGTGCGTGCCACCATGCCTGGCTACTTTTTTTGTATTTTTAGAAGAGACGGGGTTTCACCATGTTGGTCAGGCTGGTCTCAAAGTCCTGACCTCAGGTGATCTGCCCGCCTCGGCATCCCAAAGTGCTGGGATTACAGGTGTGAGCCACTGCGCCCGGCAGGAGATAATTCTTATAGAGCACTTAATACTGTGCCTGGCCTGTACAGACACCTGCCCAAGCAATGTGTTCATTATTGTTGACAGTCTCATCCTGTCTTGCTTTCTCTCAGCTCCCGTGAGGTTGAGAAATGTCACTCTTCTTTGATAGGCACTTTTCCTGAGGGCAGCCAGTTCCGCCAGTCACTCTGACTGTTGGACCCTTTTACATAGTGAGATATGGCTCAGTCCTCACCTCCTCCAGGAAGTCTGCCGAGATGATCCCAAGTCCTAAGAGCCTCCTCACTGTAGCCTCATTTTTTCAATGATTAATTCCTAATTTGTCTAATTTCTTCCTCCTGCATGTCACCCCAGCCCTGCACAGACTCTGCACGTTCCATAGTGTACAAGGCATTGTCCTAGCCATCTTGCTGCCAGAAGACACTGTGAGGGTTGCAAGCCTGGCACCGGGAGCCAGCCTGCCTGGGTTGGAATCCTGGCTCCACATCTGGCCAGCTGTGTGGCTTTGGGCAAGTTGTTTGACTCCTCTGGGCACCCAGCCCTCAGTTTCCCTGTTCTATCTTGCGTATTACTGTGATATGAGTGAAGTAATGCAGGTGAAGGCCAGGTACCCGCATTGAGCAAGTGCCCAATAATCCCAGCACTTTGGGAGGCCGAGGTGGGCGGATCACTTGAGGTTAGGTGTTTGAGACCAGCCTGCCCAACATGGTGAAACCCCATCTGTACTAAAAATACAAAAATTAGCTGGGCATATTGGCGGGCACCTATAATCCCAGCTACTTGGGAGGCTGAAGCACGAGACTTGCTTGAACGTGGGAGGCAGAGATTGCAGTGAGTCCAGATCGCACCACTGCACTCCAGCCTGGGTGGTAGAGTGAGGCTCTGTCTCAAAAAAATATACAATAATAATAATAATAAAATTAAAAAATAAATAAATAAAAGTCAGGCCAGGCGTGGTGGCTCATACCTGTAATCTGAGCACTTTGGGAGGCCAAGGCACGTGGATTACTTGAGGTCAGGAGTTCTAGACCAGCCTGCCCAATATGGTGAAACCCTGTCTCTACTAAAAATACAGAAAAATTAGCCAGGCGTGGTGGCACATGCCTGTAGTCCCAGCTACTTGGGAGGCTGAGGCAGAAGAATCATTTGAACTCGGGAGGCAGAGGTTTCAGTGAGCCAAGATTGTGCTACTGCACTCCAGCCTGGGCGACAGAGCGAGACTCCATCTAAAAAAAAAAAAAAAAAAAAAAAAAAAAAAATTTCAGCAGAAGAGAACACTGAGGCTCAGGTAGAAGAGCTTGATTATTAAGTACCTACCAAATGCAGGGCCCTAAACATACACTATCTCATTTTTTCTTCCCAGAAGAAAGGTAGGCACTTTTGTCTCCATTTTGCACACGAGAGACTCAGTTGCACAAGTCTGCAGGACCACGGAGAGCAGGAGTTGTTCCCGATATGAAGTATCTGACAGTTAGTATCTGATACAAAGTCCAGAGTTCCTCTTTGCCGGTTTTGTGATGGAAGGATAAAAAGATGTGGGTTTTTTGGGGTCCCCTAGGCATAGACCTAGAAGGCCAGAAATAAACATTTATTTTCCTCTCTGTTTTGCCTGAAAACCAAGAGGGCTTTCAAGAGGATAAAGGTGTTAGTGGGAAAGTGGGGGTCTCATTCGAGGACCCCCAAGGGTCTCTTGTAACAGGTGGCCCTGCAGCATTAAAGGCTCTTGCAGAAGAGCGTGGGAGTGAGCAGCAGGGGGCGCTACGCCCTCGGCAGAGAGACGCAGCTTCCCTGGGGAAACAGACCCCGGGCTTTGAGTGCTTAGGAGCAAAGCTCAGCCTGAAATAGACAGGCAGCAGCATCCCAGCCCACTCACCCACTGAGGAAACTTGAACCTGAGAGCTGAGAGCTAGAGGGACCTCCCGAAATCAGGATCAGTATGGTCATTGCAAGCACTGGCTTTGGAGTTTGTGGATTTGTAATTGAAAATCCGCTCAGCACTTTCTAGTTACGTGACCCCGGGCAGGTACTTAACCTCTTGGAGCCTCAGTGGCCTCATTGAACAAAAATTAACACCTGTTTCATGGGGCTCTCAGGAGGATCAAGGCAATGATGCGTGTAAATTTCTTAGCATAGTGTCTGGCATCTATGAGCACTCAATTAAGTGCAGCCAGTGTTGCTATTAAGGGTCATGTGATTTGCAGGGTAGTCCCAAAGAGGCAAGGTCCCTGCCCTTCAGTGTCTAGAGCCCCTGTGCTGCTGTGGACACCTGCTTTGGTTCTTCAGTGGGGCTCACTTTCTGGGACAATGGACTATCTGAGTCTCTTTCTGCCAAGCAAACTGCCCATGCCCTGACAGACTTGCTTGTCTCCAGATGCCTAAGAATCCCATTTGGGCCAACAGGTTTGCTGGAGGTCAGTGGGGAGGAGGAGGGCAGTGTGGTCCCTGCTCTGCTATGAATTTGCTGAGGCCTGTGTTGCCTGGAATAAGTCCCTTGCCCTCTCTGGGCCTCGATTTCTTCATTTAGATCCAGAGGAGCTGCAAGAGATAAGTGTTGGGATCCCAGCTTCAGCATCCTGCCAGTGCGTCCCCATCCAGGAAACATATGTGCATTTTAACAGGGCCCTTTGCTGGCTAAATGTGAAAGTGTGGTTTGAGGTAAAGAACAGATAGGCTTCTAGCTAAGGCCCATGGACAAGACAGCTTTTGGACAACTTTTCTCAGTAAAGAGGTGGCATGGGCCTTCCACACTGTCCAACATGCCTTTCCTGTGTCCCTCCTGGATTACATTGTCCCCAGGATCAGGGTCCCTATCCTCTCTCCACACCACTCAGCACAGTCTGCTGTAAGGAAGGGTCTGAGAGTGTAGTTTTCCCTAAGGCATGAATTACTATTAGGGATGGAGCTACCCATTCTGAGGAGATTTGAACTTGGGCAGGAATAGTTTTTTATCCAGAGAAATTAGACTCTATTTATGAAATCCCAGCAAGAGACTTTGAAACTGGAAGGATGTTGCCTCCATTCAAGTCACAGCAGCCTCATTGCCTGGCTTTGCTCGGGCAGGTGTGGCTGCCAGGGCAACTGGTTCAAAAACCTGTGGCACACAGAACGAAGAAGAATGAAGACACTGGACGTCATCAAAATCACAAACTTTTGTGCTTCAAAGGACACCATCAAGAAAGTGAAAGATTATCCCACAGAATAGAAGAGAATATTTGCAAGTTATGTATCTGACAATAAACTTGTATCCAGAATATGTGAATAACTCTTACAACTCAACAACAAAAAGACAAATGCCCAATTTAAAAATGGGCAATGGACTTGAAAAGACATTTCTCCAAAGAAGATATACAAATAGCCAACAAGCACATGAAAAGAGCTTGGTGTCATTAGTCATTAGGGAAATGCAAATCAAAACCACAATGAGATACCACTTCATACTCACTAGGATGGCAATTATTAGAAAGATGGATAACAATAGTTGTTGACGAGGATGTGGGGAAATTGGAGCCCTCATGCGTAGTGGGTGGGACTGCAGCCACTTTGGAAAAACAGTTTGGCAGTTACTCAAAGAGTTAAACAGAGTTACCATATGACCCAGCAATTCACTCCTAGGTGTATACTCCAGAGAATCAAAAATAGATCTACACAAAACCTCCTATGTGAATATTCATAGCAGCATTACTCAAAATAGCTAACAAGAGGAAATACCATCCATCAAATGATGAACTGATAAATTAATATATATCCATACAATGATTTGAATAAGTGAATTCAGCCATTAAAAAGGAATGATGTACTTATACAGGCTACAACATAGATGAACCTTGGAAATATTATGCTAAGTGAAAAACCCAGAGACACAAAAGGCCACATACTGTATGATTCCATTTATGTGATGTCCAGAATAGACAGATCCATAGAGACGGAAGTAGATTAGTGGTTGCTGGGGCTTGAAGGAGAGGGGGATGGGGCATGACAACTAACAGGTACAGGGTTTCTTTTTAGGGCAATGAAGATGTTCTAGAATTAGATAGTGGTGATGGTTGTACAACTTTATGAATGTGAATGTACTAAAAACCACTGAATTGTACACTTTAAAGAGCAAATTTTTATGATATTAGAATGCCATTGCACTTTTTTTTTTTTTCAAAAGCTCACAGAAGCTGGGTGTGGTGGCTCTCGCCTGTAATCTCAACACTTTGGGAGGCCGAGGTGGGAGGATTGCTTGAGTTCAGGAATTCAAGACCAGCCTAGACAACATAGCAAGACCTTGTCTCTGCTAAAAATTAAAAAAAATATCTGGGTGTGGTGGTGTGTGCCAGCTACTCAGAAGACTGAGGTGAGAGGATTGTTTGAGCCTGGGAGGTTGAGGCTGCAGTGAGTCATGCCCTTGCACTCCAGCCTGGGTGACAGAGTGAGACCTTGTCTCAAACTGCACCCATGTCTCACAAAAGAAAAAACTAACAAAGCTTATGGAAAGAATGGGGAAGTTCTTGAAACCTTCAATAAATGATAAATGCCCCATTCCCACACCCAACCCACAGCTACCCTAGTGTATGTGGTGACTCTTCTTTAGGGCAAATTTTCCATGCAGATGGGAACGCCCCGGGAGGCCCTTTAAAAATGTGTGTGTAGGGTATTTCTGGTGGTCACAATGTTAAGAGGCCACTGCTGGCATGATTGGGTGGCCTGTGAGAAACCAAGGGTACAAGACACTCTGCAATGCGTGGGTCATCTCACAATAAGGGACTGTCTTGCATTCCACGTGACTTTCGAATGTCTCTCAGGACACTGATGTAGATTAGATGATTATCTAATCTGAAAACTCAACTTTGCTTTACATAATAAACATCAAGCATATTTGCAAGGCTTTAAAATATACCAAATTTTTCAAGAATATAGCTGCCATGTCAGTTGGGAAGACTGCATGACATCTCCTGTTTAATGTCAGTAATCTATCCCCCAAAATGAGATGTTCTGTGTGAAAATGCTTCTGGGAACATATTTCCTTTCCTTTCATCTCTTTTTGTTTATAGTCTTTCCATTATTCTTAAAGGGAAAAAAGTTATATTGTTACTGGTTAACCCAGCCCCTTAACCAATTTCCTAAATTCTAACTAAAATACAGTAAAATGCTTATATTTGTAACAAACAGTCGTACTAGGTTGTAAGATGCTTAAACCTTTGCTTCTTGGTCACCACATAATTAATATAGACATTAACAAGCAGTTGCTCTGTAAACAGGAACCTGGCCTCTCTTAGTACCAGCAACAGCCAAGCGGCACCACCCACTTCATTGTCACCGTCATGTTTTTCTTTCTTTCTTTCTTTCTTTCTTTCTTTCTTTCTTTCTTTCTTTCTTTCTTTCTTTCTTTCTTTCTTTCTCCTTCTTTCTTTCTTTCTTTCTCCTTCTTTCTCTCTTTCTCTTTCTTTTTTTTTTTTTGAGATGGAGTCTTGCTCTGTCACCTAGGCTGGAGTGCAGTGGCTCAGTCTCAGCTCGCTGCAACCTCTGCCTCCCGGGTTCAAGTGATTCTCATGCCTTAGCCTCCTGAGTAGCTGGGATCACAGGTGTGTGTCACCATGCCCAGCTTATTTTTGTATTTTTAGTAGAGACAGAATTTCACCATTTTGGCCAGGCTGGTCCCAAACTCCTGGCCCAAAGTGATCTGCCCACCTTGACCTCCCAAAGTGCTAGAATTACAAGCACAAGCCACCACGCCTAGCCACCACTTTCATGTTTTTCAAAACATAACTTCTTTCAGACAGTCTACTAATTGTATTTAGAATGCACCTTAATTCTCTTCCTGTACATTATTCCTTTAAAAAAAGTTATATTGAATTTTGGAGACATATACACACATTTTTCCCCATGTAAATACCAGCCAACAAGCCCTGGAGTGAAGATACATATGTTCTGTTAAGGAGTAGTTGTGCAGGGAGAATGTTACCTGGGGTGGAGTTCTGAGGGTAGACCTGAGCTTTGTTTCTCCGAGCACAGGAGGTAGTATGATTCTCTAGTCCTGTTGCAGCTTGAAGGACTTTGGAGAATGTCTCATTCTTTTTCAGTTCACAGGGAAAGGACAAAGAGGCCTGGAGATTTCTCCAGGGTCATACAGTGCCCATGGTAGAACTGAGCTGGGAACCCAGGCACCGAGCATCCAGATGGGCAGCAGCTCTGGGCTTTACACCAGGATCTCAGGCTGGCAAATTGGAATACAGGCCACCAGACAGGTTTGGTGGATCAGTCAGTTTGCCTTGAGCAAAGCAACCTCCAAACATCAAGTAACTAATGTATCGTGTTGTCCCTGCTAGTGGAAGGTTAGTGCACTCTTGGTAAACACACCTACTGGCTATTTATAGAACTCAGTCTAGGGACCAGACTGGGCCTTTCAACACAGTCAAGTCAGGATGTGGGAGCCAAGCAGAGAGGCTGGGAGGTGGGGCCCAATGGTCTGCAAAGCCTGCGCACCTGCTGCTGGGATGGGGCGTTCAGGGCACTCCTGGCTTCCAAGAAAGCCAACCCCACAGTCCCAAGGTGCTTCTTCCCAGATGGCATTGCAGATACATCTTGATGAGGGTATCCTAGCCTGGTTTCCCCCGAGCAGGGCCCAAATCAGAGGCTTTTGCAGGATGAGTTCTTTGAGTACATTCCTAGGAAGCTGGGAAGGGGGCAACTGGTCCAAGGAGGCATGACGGACTTGCTTCTGCTCAATGTGGTGGGGCCTTATAAGAAGCCTCCTGAAAATGAGTCCCAGAACTGCCTGCCTGGGAAAGAAGGGATGCCATTTATTCGTGCCCCCTTTGATCCGGGTAACCCATGAAGTGTTTATGCTACATTGCATTTGGGTGAGCACCGGGTGGGTTCGGGGCCACTCAGGCAGGAAAGCCTGGGGCAGATGAAAGAGGGCAGGGAGGAGTCAGAGGTGAGACTGGGACAGCTTGCACCTTCACAAAACAAGCAAAGCTGCGTGGAGCTGGTAGCTTCGGGGCTGACAGGGATAAGAAAGAAGGTCAAGGGGGTCTGCAGTGGTGTCAAGAGGGCATTGGTACAAGTGGCTGGGGGAGATGAAACTAGGAGCAGATTAGCAGTTGGTGGGAGTCCAAATTCCAGAACACGTGCAACGTGGCTCTTGCCCTGTGCGCAGTGCAAAGGGAAAGGTATAATATATCACAATCAAAAGACAGAAGATTTCAATCTCCCCAGAAAGTTCTCTGTGTCCTGTTTTACCCACCCTCCATCTGCTTTTGATTCTGATAGCAAGAGTGTTATTTGGTCCTTCTTCCCACTCTTTTTTCTCTCCCTCTCCCTCCATCTCCTTCCATCATTCTCTCTGTTCCTTCCGCTGTGCCCCTTTCTACTCTCCTAAGCTTGCTGGGAGCCTGGCTCACCTGCTGAACTACACTGGATGCTCTTTGAGAGTAGAAGATGCACCGTGTTCGCTTTTCCATCTGCTCCCATCCCCTGTGAACATGTATCTCAGATGGCAGCCAGTGGCCCCAGACCCTGAAAATCTGAAAGAGCGTGACTGAAGTCCTCATTTCATGCCCGAGGGAACCCAAGGCCCTGTAAGATGCAAATTCCTGCAAACTGTCCCCATCCACGTTGGCTTCAGACTGCTGCCTCAGTGGTGTCTGATTTTCCTTTCACTGTGAGTTTCAGCTGTTTCTTTATCTCTTCCCTGCAGTTGGCCCAATCGTAGGGCCTGGAGCTTTCTCCTTAATCTTCCCATTCTAAAGCCACTGCAGGTAGTAGAAAAGCGACAGAAGATTCTTGGGTCACCAGGAGGTGTCTCATTGTGCTCCAAACAGCGATAACGTCAAAAACCTTTCACGTTTTACATTTTACTTTGAAAAAGTTCTGCCAGCCTCCATGTCAACTGGCTATTCTTTCCCCTCCCTTTTGAGTGACGAACTTCCCCCAACCCCTGTGGGTCCAGGCCATCGCACTCTGGAGCAAACCAGCCAGGTTGTTTCCATTCTGGACCAGCTCTGCAGGACCAAGGCCACCTGTGTTCTCAGTCAACACTGTAGCAGAGTTCACCATCAGCAGGAGGTGCTGGAGCTACGGCTCCCATGGGACCCCAGAGCCTCCTCCATGGTTCCCTCAGGATTCTGGAAGCTCCATCCTGTTAGGTTTGGCCAGAGGCTCCCTGCCTCAGGAGCCTTCTCTCTCTTCATGTCAGCTCCAGTGGGACCTGGCATAGCTTCATCCTGGGATTGGAGTCAGATCTCAAACAAACCGCCTTTCTCAGGGAGACAAGCACCCCAGAATCCACTAATCTCCTTCTCCAGCAGCATCGTGTTGCTCTTTGTGATCTTAATCTCTCCTGGCAGACCAAGCTGGAAAAAGTGCCAGGGGAAACAGGATCTTTCTGGGTAAAGCCAGGGCTACCTCCCAGTCCACTCCCTCACACCACTGGGTGTGCCCTGCCCAGGAAGAAGCGCTTCCTTACAGTGGCGCCTAGCCACAGCCCCACAATTACAAGCTCACAAGTTCTCAGAGCTCCCTCTAACTCTCTCTTCGGCTCTGTCAGCCCAGTGCTAGGCTCTGGGCCACTGGGGTTCAGTGAAGGGTCTCCCAGCTCATGTCCCCTCTGCATGGAGGAGGATGTATGGAGAAGAGGGAAGGGAAAAAATTGGGCTTCCAGATCAGAGGACCTGGGCTTGCCCGCTTTGCCCAGGCAGGGTAGGTCACCGTGTAACTGGCTATGTGACCATAGGCCTCAGTGTATGCATCTGTAACCAGGGCATAATATGCCACAATCAAAGGATAGAACATTTCAATCTTCTCTTTGATTGAAGTTCTCTCATGTCCCTCTGTACCTGCCTTCCACCTGCTTTCGGTTGGGGTAGCTGGAGTGTTGGATGATGGAACTATACAGACAGATTATTTCGTGTCTGGCTCTTGCACTCGGCGTGATGTCTGTGAGACTCAACTATGTTGTTGGGTAGATCGGTTGTTTGTGCCTTTGTCATGCTGAGAAGTAATCCATTGTATGGATAGACCAGAATTTGTTCATCCATTCACCTGTTGTTGGACACCTGAGCTATTTTTGGCTTTTTTCCAGTTTTGGCTATTATGAATAAAGCTCCTAGAAACTGCCATGTACAGATTTTTGTGTGAACATAAGTTTTCATTTATCTAGGGTAAAACCAGGGAGAGCAATGACTGAGCCATAGGTTGAATATATGTTTCATTTTATAAGAAATTGCTGAACTGTTTTCCAGAGTGGCTATACCACTTTGCATTTCCACTAGCAGTATATGAGCATTCCAGTTGCTCCACATCCTCATCAGCACTTGGTACTGTCTGTCCTGATTTCTTCCTCCTCTTGTCTCTATCTGAAGCCATTCCCTGTGACCCCAGGCCTACCAGTGCTTCTTATCCTCTTAAGCTCTCCTGCTGTCTCCCATGCCTGCTTCTCAGGCCTGGCTGAGGCCTTAGCATGGGTGGGGACTCTGGGGAGATGCAGAAACTTTCAGGTCACCTTTATTTGAGATCTGACCTGAGATATAAGTTTAAATGTAGCCTTTTAACTCTACAAAGCAGATAGCTTGGGACCTTTTCAGAATCTCTTGGCTCCCTGTCTCAGGGCCAAGAATCTTACTTTGCTCATTTTAATGGTTCCTTTCTAATTATTCAGGTCCATGCTCAAATGTCACCTTTTCAGAGAGGCCTTTCCTGACTTCTGGGAGCAGAGCCAAGCTTTGTGGAGCCTGATGTTTATGTGATTTTTGAGAGTGGTTTTTAGGAAAAAGAATACACAATTGTGAATACAAAATTTGGTCAGGAAGCATTTATTGTGGGAACAAGAAGGGACCCAAGTGAGCAAGGGGCCCTAAAGCTTAGCTTTATTACCTCGGGGTAAATTCACTTCTGCTGACCTCACTACATGAGTTCCTGCTCCTCCATTCCTCTAGTTTAGCCCTGTTCCTTGGTGTCTTCGTTTTTACAGCGTGCACAGCTACTGATGTCATATTCTATTTGCTGTCTGACTGGAGAGCATGCTCTATGAGGGTGAGGGGTCATTGGTTCACTGCTACACCCCTGGCCCCCAGAATAGTACCTGGTACATGGTGAGTGCTGGATAATTATTGATTAAACACATGAATAAATGCCTTTTGAGTACTACTGGTTTTCTATTTGTGGAAGTGAGTTTGAGTTTTTAAAGTGAGTCAAGTTATAGAAAAATATTAAGCTCATGGTGCATGGTGGTGACACACAGAAATGGCCAAGGTCACAGTGAAGGAAGTGTGGGGGCTGTGGATGACAGCCTAGGAAGCTGGCATTTGGTGAGTGCATGCTATGGACTGTACATTTTCTATCCATGGTCATCTTGAAGACTCTCGCAGCAACCTGTGAGGTGAACATCTCTATTCCCATTTTGCAGGAAACAGAGGCTCAGGGAAGTGAAGTCACTCAACCAAGTGTCACACCACCGGCAAGTTTGCACCCAGGTTCTCCCTTTCTCTTGTCCTGGCATGGCCCTTGAAGCTTCTGACTCCATGGTCCCTAAGGGGATGGTAGAAGTCTAAGAGGGTACTCAGAGCTGAACGCTGGGGAAGCTGGGGTTACAGGCATGGAGAAGAGTCATTGCATCATGTTTTCTGATGGGCACCAGAGAGGGAAAAGGAAGGCTCTGCACTCCTTCACCCACCTCCCTAACAACATCCCTGCTCAGGTCAACTTGAACTAGGCCAGTCTAGAATGAAATCATGTTCATTGTTAAACAAAGGCACAAGGGCCTGGCTTCCAAAGAAGGTGAGCTTTGAGCACCTTCCAGGACTTGATTTGATTTAGAGAATAGGGAGAGTACCTGGGAGCCCAGAAACCCTTCCTGCATGAGATGCCAGAAGTTCCTGCAGTTATAACACCCTTGAGAACCTGGGTGAACAACTTAACTTGTTTGTGTTAATGTTTTCTCTTGTAGACATGGGCACAAAACCACCCACCTCCCAGGTTGACATGAGGATTAATTAAGGTCATGTACATAAAAGTACTAAATATCTGTGAATTCTCTTTCCTCCCCCACTTTTATTAAAAGTCCTTGAACTGTAGATTTTTGGCTAAAGTTATCCTGGTAGCCCTTGGCTTCCTCTGCTCGGAACACTCACCTTTGCCTCAAGTTCTGCTTCAGGTGTCATTTTCATCCCAGCATCATCGTTTTAGTCACAACAGTCTTTTATTTAGCACCTACTATGTGCCAGGCACTGGACACTCATTCTCTCTTCTTCACCCCAGCTCTGCAAACTAAACTTTATGACTCCCATTTTGTTGCTGAAGAGAATGAGGCCTGACAGGTAGTAAGCAGTGCAGCTAGGGTGAGGAGGAAAGCTCTTGCTCCATTTTCTAAGCCACTTGCCTCCTCTCCTGTGTTCCTCTCCACTGCCTACTCCAAGCCCAGAATGCTACATGGCTTGACTTTTACACAATGGAATATTTATTTATTGAACTCCCACTCTGTGTGGGGCAGGGTCCTTCCCAGCCCAGGACCGAGGGAGAGGACAGCCTCACTGTTGCCTTCAGGGAGCTCAGAGAGTAGCAGGGAGACAGATGAGTAGTAAGAAGTTCCGGAGGAATGGGGCAAGTGCAGATTAGCAGGAGGGATGTGGTGCTATGGGGCACCTGCATCTGTCGGGGAGGCAGGGAGTCTAGAATGTGAGCCATCCAAACGGGATTTATCAATACCCTCTCAGTGCTTTGCATGCATATGTATGTGCATGCAAGTGTAAAGTGATGGTGATAAAGATTAATGAGACATAGTTGCTACCTCAACTTATGGTGGTTGTGCAGTGCCCCCAGCCATCTCCCTCCATCCCGAATCTCAATTTTCACATCTTTAAAATGAAAGTTTTGACACAAGCATAGGTCTACACACTGGAACTTGTTGATGGCAATTTGGCATTTTTTAAAATCCATAGGCAAAATGTTTATAATGGAAGTCCTTACTTCTGACACATTAACTTGAGAAGCAGACTTAAAAATATACATATGGTTTCAACTTTTTACTATGGAATTTTAAATATATATATTATATATAATATATATATTATATTATAATATATTCTATATATCTTATATATAATATATATATTATATATAATATATATAATATATATTTAATATATATATAATATATATATAATATATATAAAATAGAATAAGATCATGAAGCCCTATGTACCCAGAACCTGGCTTCATTAGTTATCCACATCATGCCATTCTCGAAGAATCTTGATTAATTAAATAAATAGATATTTTGCAAAACATTGAATGTAATTCGTGTAATGCCTATTGTTGTTTTTCTCTGATTAAAGAACTAGAAAATATTTTAAAATATTTACAATGTTTGTTGGAGAAGCTAATATAGACACACATCTGTTATCTGTCTACAGTAACTTTAAAGGTGCATGGTGGAGAATTCAGATTCTTTGGCTAGAGGGAATCTGGCCAGGGAAACACCCCACTAGTCTGTCTCTTGAAGACCTAACATTCTGTGATTCTCTTATCTGCAGAGAGAAAAAGCCCATTTATAACTTTTCTAGTCTGGTTTTAAATGTGGTGGCAAAGATTCAGGAATGTGTTTGCTTGGAACTCGTAACCCTTGGAGATTCACTTAGAAAACAAGGCCTCGTTGTCTCCTATTCTGACTCCCAGGACACATTTTAATGAAATGCCCTCAAACCCAAATTGGCTTCAGCCTAACTCACAGCAACCGCAGTACTCTGGGGAAAAAACAGAAACCAGGGGGGCAGAAAATGTGGCTTTGAGCCTCAGCTCTGTACCCATTAGCTGTGTGGCCTTGAGAAAGTTGCTTTTCCTTTCTGAGCCTCCATTGCCTCGTCTGTAAATGGGTTTTCACCTGGGCCTTCTCTGTGGATTCTTCCAACTCTGGGTGCCTGTGGTCTGTGGCCAAGTGCAAGGAAGGAGTGTTAAACACCACGCAAGCCATGGTAGATGTGTGTACTTGTTCATTTATTCTTCAGGAAATGATATGCTAGAGGGCTTTGATATACTTTAGAAAGGTCAACAGTTTTCTCTGAGTTTATTAGATGCTCTGCACTTAACAAGCGTGAGCCAGATGCCAACTGGGGGCACTTAAGATCTATCAGAATGGCTTGAATCCCCATTCCAAAGCCCCCTTCACTCCTGCAAAGATTGCTATGAGTCCCTGAGGGACCCTATGTTCTCGAGGTGCAAATCCAGTAACCCTCTCTCTCTCTTCACTTCACATGGCCCAGAAGTAAAATCAGTCCATTGCTGCTCCACCCCCAAGAGACCCACATACATGAAGATCTGGGAGCATGACAGACTTCCCTTTGGGAGCAAGCCACAGTGAGCATCGCCCCACACGTAATTTAGAATCATGCAGCAGCCTTCCTTGTTTTAAAATGTTGACCCAGCTCTTTGCCCTCCACACTGCCTAACCTTTCCCTACCTTCCTGGTTTCCTTCTTTCCTCCTTTTGTTTTTGGATGCCCTCTCCTTCTCTCCCTTGGATGTCCAAATACATTTCCTTCTGTTTTGCAGAGCAGTTCAGCATTGCTCCAACCTGCAAATGCACACACTCAAACCTGTCAAGGTGCTCACCAGGCAAAAAGATTTCCACTTAACAGGATCAGCCTTCCACAGAAAGGACTTGTTATCATACAGATTAAAAAATAAAAAGAGTTACACAAGAATATAGCCCTAAAACCATTTGGGTAGGGTTCAGGGGTGATGATACTACTTCTGGTTTATTGTCTGAAAGATCTGGCCTTACGCTATGAGAACATCCTGCAGCATTCAACAAGACTCTTCCCTCCCTGGTGGCTGCCCACGCTTGCTCTCCTGGTTCTCTCCTTTCCTCTGCAATGGCGCCTTCTCTGCCTCCTCCTCTTTGGACCTCTGGGCTGCCTGTGTGGGAGTGAAGGAGAGCTCAGGAGTTTGGCTTTGAGCATCCGTGCAATTGGCTTCTCCTGGGGGCCAGAGCTGGGCGAAGTTCACTCTTCCTGATGCTCTCACACAATGAATCTTTAGGTTCAACTGGTGAGTCTTTAGAGCTAGTTCCAGAGCATGAACTTGATGAGGGATGCAGAGAATGGAAGTCAAGAAGCAGCCACAGAAACTGATACAGTTTGACAAGGCTGGGAAGGGGCAGTGGCACCTGGGAGAGGGAAGCAGCCTCCTACCCATGTCCAGAACTCTCCAGTGTGTGCTAGTTTACGTGAAGAGCTGGAAAGAATGGTCTGTGCTGTTGCACAGGGGTGGACTTTGGCTCTGAGCGGGAAGTGACTTGCCTTGGTTCCCACACCGAAGAAAACCTGGTCTTGTGCCTCGAGATGTGGCTGGAGGATTGCCGGAGAAAACAAAAGAATAAGGGAGTGGGGAGTGGGGTATGGGTGTGTGCAAATTTCTTCACAGAGATTTGTGAGCTGAGCCTTGAAAGATGAATGTGGACACTTGCCAGGCTGATCCACTTTGATAGGCAAATAAGTCTGGGTGGGACGGAGCTGCGAGAGAAAAGCTCACTCCCGGCCAAGAGAGCAAGTCACACAATCAAGGCCTGGAGGCTGAACAGCTGGCATGTCTGGTGAACCACAGACAGTCCTGTGAGGCTGGATTGGAAAGGTTGTTGGGTGAAAGATGAGGCTTTTGTAAGCTCTGCTGAGACATTTGGGCTCTGTCTTGTAGGTCTCAGAGAGTCATGGGAGAGTTCTAAGTAGGCAAGTGACATTGTCAGATGCATGCCTTGGAAATATGCCTTTGGCTGCTGGGTGACTTCCAGGGGCCAATGTGGAGCTAGGAGCCCAGTTATGCCTCTGTTGCATCATCTAAGCAAAAATTGTGACAGGGCCTTGGCATAGAGGGAATGGAAAGGAGCAAATAGACATCACGGAAGTAGAATTTATAAAGTGTAGTGGATAAATGTGAGAAGTAATATTATATATCTGGTTCATTTTAACTGCTGCATAATATTCTATTGGGTGAATGAATCGCATTTTAGATTTTCATTCTCGTAGTGATAGTTATTTCCACTTCCTCACTATTACAAACAGGACTTGGATGAACACCTTCGTACTTGCACATGTGAGAAACTGTCCTTAGGGTGGTTATTTATAATTGGTTTTTCTGAGTTGAGAGGTTTGCACATCTTTAAATCTACAGGATATTCTCAAATTCCTCCTTAAAGTGGTTGTACCAATACACCTTCCCATCAAGTAGAGGCACTCCCTTTCCCTGTTTCTTTCAAGTTTGTTATCAGACTTGCAAGATTTTGCCAATCTGATTGGTGTGAAATGGAATCTTTCTATTGTTTCAATTTGTTTCCCTGACTATTGGTGAGATTAAGCCTATTTTAATACATGTCACTATTTTCTTCTGTAAATTGCCTGTTCATATGTTTTGCACAATTCTCTGTTGGATTGTTTGTCTTTTTCTTACTGATTTGTTGAAGTTCTTTATATATTCTAAATACTAATCCTTTGTTGGTAAAATATCTTTTTTCAATCAGTGACTTTTCCATTTCATTTATAAAAGTCTTTGTTAGGCAGAAATTTTAAATTTTAATATATTCTAAAATTTCAAAAATTTCCTTTATAGTTTGTAGTTAATGTATTTTGATTAAATGTTTTTTTATGCTGAAATATTCTTCTGTATTTCTTCTATTTATTTTTTCTCTAAAAATTTAAAAGCGTTGATTTTTCACATTTGTATCTTTAATCTGCTTGAATTGTGTGTGTGTGTGCCATGTGATGAAAAGGCCTAATTTTACCTTTTTCTTAAGTGGTTAGCCAGTTTTCCCATTACTATTTATAGAATAATTCATTTCTTCATTCATTACTTACAGAAAAATTCATTATACTGATTTGTAATTCCACACCTGTTATATATTGCCTATGTTTATGGGTTTATTTCTGGGCTGTATGTTTTATTCCATGGTGTATTTGCCTATTCTTAGAGCAACACCACACTGTTTTAACTGCAATAGCTTTATAATAATTTGTTTTATCTGGCAAGATAAGTCTCTCAATTTTGGTTCTTTTATTTCAAAGTTGCCTTGGCTGTTCTTAGCCCTCTTTACTTCCATATTAATTTTAAGATCATTTAATCAAGTCCTGTGAAAAAAATCCTTTGGGATTTAAGTGGGAATTACATTAAATTTGTAGCCATAATTTGGCAGAAATTGCTGTTTTTAAGATATGGAGTCTTTCCATCTGTAGACATGGTATACCACTCTATTATTTAAGTCTTCTTCAATACCCTTCAATATAGTTTTACATTTTTCTTGCTATACTATAAATCTCTTGAGAGTTTTTTGTTAGATTTGATTCTAGAAAACATGATTTCTCATTTTAAAGAAAATATGTCTAATGTTTTACCACTGAGTACAATATTTTCTGCATATTTTTCAAAGATGTCCTTAATCAGGTTAAGGAAGGTCCTGCTTTCCCAAATTCTCTATGAGAATTCTCTTTTTTCTTTTTTTGGCTTTTGTTTTTAACATGAAGCTTTGAATTAAAATATAGATGTAAATTTTATCAAAATGTTTGTATAGTTTTTTTATTTGTTAATTTGATAAATTATGTTAGTCACTTTTCTGAAGTTAAACTCTCCTTGCTTTCTGAGGTGTTACTTGGATAGACAGATAGATAACAGGTAGAGAGATAGCTAGACAGGTGATAGGTAGATAGATAGCTAGATAGGTGATAGGTAGATAGATAGCTAGATAGGTGATAGGTAGATAGATAGCTAGATACGTGATAGAGAGGTAGATAGCTAGATAGATGATAGATAGATAAATAGAATCATGAATATATTACCATGTTCAATCTGCAGGCCTCTGTCTCAGAGAGAGGGGAGTTGTAAGGGAAAGGGCACAGTTTTAAAAGACAGGTGCATTTCTAAGGGGGCTGGTGCTCTCTAAACTCAATGGATGTCTAGCGCTGGCTTTCTCTGCTTGGCATTTCAGGGATTTCTCTGAGTCCTGCCCACCCCATGGGGAACTTCAGCTGCAATGCCTCTGGCATGGTGATGTCATGACTCCAGCTAGCCATCTGGCCTTCTCTGCCAGACCCTCTCTGTTTGCTCCCATTCCTCAGAGGGCAGATTCCTTATCCTCTTCCCTCTTGCCCTTTGATAAGCTCATTTGTCCTTTTCCACTGTCAGTAAGACAGCACTTTCTCTCTCCTGTCCACTCTCCTGTGAGGCAGGTCCGATCACTGTGATTTGCCTTTTGATTTTTCAGGTATGCCATAAAGACTCCCCAATTCTGAGGAGTCATAAAGCTCCATAAGTGGGCCTCTTCAAGCCCCTCTCACTTGGTTTGAGCACCTACCTATACTCCCATCTTCAAAGGTATCTTTCCTTCTTCCAGGCCTCTCCAATTTGTGTCCTTTCAGCAGCTGGGCCTGGGGATGGTCAGTGCTGGCAGAACTAGTTTTCAAAGCCTTAGCTTGTCCAGTAGAGGCAAGGTGGTTTGGCATCTTGTTTAGGAATGGGAAACATTTGGTAGCTTGTTCTTGGTCTCTAGAGTCTCAGCTAAAGCTAAGGTGGAGATAGTCCCATTTTAATATCCTGTTACACATTTTTCTAGACCATTACTTATTTTGTCTGTTTTCTAATTTATTGGCATACAGTTGTGCATAGTATTCTCCCGGGAGTTAAAAAATATCTACCGTAACTGCAGTTATATTGTCTTTATCATTCTGAATAGATGTGCCTTTTTTTTTTTTTGAGGTGGAGTCTCACTCTGTTGCCCAGGCTGGAGTGCAGTGGCATGATCTCGGCTCACCACAACCTCCGCCTCCCGGGTTCAAGCGATTCTCCTGCCTCAGCTTCCCGAGTAGCTGGGATTACAGGTGTGGGTCGCCATGCCCGGCTAATGTTTGTATTTTTAATAGAGATGGGGCTTCACTATGTTGGCCAGGCTGGTCTCGAACTCCTGACCTCATGATCTGCCCGCCTTGGCCTCCCAAAATGCTGGGATTACAGGCGTAAGCCACCATGCCCAGCCATATGGGCCTTTTCTATTTCTTTTTTGATCAAACTTGCCAGGGATTTGATTGTTAGTGTTTTCAGAGAACATTAAAAATTCGCTTTTGTTTCTTTGTATTCTAATTAATTAAATTTTCTTTCTTCTTTTTTACTCTCTGTCAAATAAATCATACATACAAAAGAGTGCATGAGAAGTATGTGTGTGCATTACAAATAATAATAAAATGGACAAGCATGTATCCATGGCTGAGTTTAAGAAATTGAGAGCCAGGATGTTAGAAGCCTCAAATGCATTGCCCTTCTCACCCCAGTGCAGCCACTGTCCTGTCTGTTGTGTTAGCCATACCTTTTCTTTTTAGAAACATGTTTCACTTGTGTATGTATTGCTAAACAATAGTCCAGTTTAGCATTTTTTAAAAAGAGTCCCAGGTGACCAAAGTGCAATTAATCAAAATCCTTACTTCATGGCATAATCTCATATTTGACCTACAAATGGACCCCCTTCTCTCTCCTCCCTTCCCTTCTTTCTTCTATCCATTTTTGTTCCCTTTCATATTCCTTCTTTTAATGTGATAAATACCTGTGAAGCTGGCATCTAACAAAAGCCAGTCCCTTCATAATAGCACATATTAAACTATAAGATGACTTTCTCAGTTTGTGTAACTGTCATCCTGAATTCTATGATATATTTTCTCAAAAAGCATTTTTTTTTTTTTCCGAGGCGGAGTTGTTCTGTCACCCAGGCTGGAGTGCAGTGGTGTGATCTTAGCTCACTGCAACCTCCGCCTCCCAGGTTCAAGTGATTCTCCTGTCTCAGCCTCCCGAGTAGCTGAGATTAAAGGCACGCACCACCACACCCAGGTAATTTTTGTATTTTTAGTAGAGACGGGGTTTCACCATATTGGGCAGGCTGGTCTCGAACTCCTGACCTCAGGTGATCCACCTGCCTCGGCCTCCCAACATATTGGGATTACAAGTGTGAGCCACTGGATCCAGCCACAAAAAGCATTTTTAAAATTTTAGTTTTTTAAACTTTATTAAGAAGATATGCTCTATGTCATCTTTGGAAATTTCTTTTTTCTTAATATTATCAAAGATATATCCACATTGTCAAGTTTACTATAATTAACTTTTTATTGTAGTAAAATATGCATAACATAAAATTTGCCATTGTGACCATTTTTAAGTGTATAATTATGTGTCATTAAGTACATTCACATTCTTGTGCTACCATCACCACCATCCATTTCAGGACTTATTTCATCTTCTCAAACAGAAACTCCAATCAATGTGTTTTGACTGTCGTACATAGTGAGAACACACCAGTTTATTTATTCTCCTGCTGATGAACAATAATTGGTGTTTCCAGGGTTTCGCTATTGTGAACTGTGCTGCTGTGATTATTCTGGTAATGTCTACTGCTGAACATGTGTTCATTGTTGAGTTTTAGGTATCTAAATGTTCAGCTTTAGGAGATAAAGTCACACGGTTTAAACAAAGTGGTTGTACCAATTGACACTCCCACCTGCACTGTGAAAGAGACACCATGAATCCACATCCTCACCAACACTTGGCTTCAACTGCTTGAAATTCTGCCAAATGCATGTAGAATGGCATCTCTTAGTGGCCTTGACTTGCATTTCTCTGATTCCTAGGGATGTTAAACATCTTTTCATATGTTTATTGGCTTTGTATGTTTTTTCTTCTGCAACTTACTTTTTAATGTCTTTGTCCATTTTTTTCTCTTGCATTGTTTGTGCTTTTCCTAACAAGTTGTGAGTTCTTTCTGTGTTGCTCATTCTAATCTTTTGGCATTTTTATGTATCACAAATAGATTTCTCCAGTCTGTAACTTGTATTTTTTATTTTTCAAAGTGTATTTTGGTAAATAAAAGTTCTTAACTTTAACATAATTATCAATATTTTTAAATAATGTATTTAGATGTCTTGTTTAAGAAATATTTTTCTCATCAATGTTGAAAATATTTATTTATTTATATTTTCCCTTCCCTTCCCTTTCCTTCCTTCCTTCCTTCTTTCCTTCTTTCCTTTTTTCTTCTTTTTTTGAGACAGAGTCTTGCTCTGTTGCCCAGGCAAACTCCTGGGCTTAAACAATCCTCCTGCCTCAGCCTCCCAAGCATCTGGGACTACAAGTGTGTACCACCATGCCTGGCTGATTTTTTTTTATTTTTAGTAGAGACTGGGTCTCGTTATGGTACGTAGGCTGATCTCGATCTCCTGGCCTCAAGTGACCCTCTGGCCTTGGCCTCCAAAAGTGCTAGGATTACAGGCATGATTTCCAATGTCAATGATGCTGTCTTCTGTTGCACCCTAGGATTCCACATGCAAAGTCTCCTAATTTCTTCCCCTTATTGGCAAGGGTCTACTATGGCATATTCCCTCCAGTGGGACACGAAAGAGCCAGCACTTGCTTCTCCCCTATCCCATTCCCTAGGGGAAAGGGGTCCTAGTCTCATTGGAGCAGGGGCTACAGAAGGGTCCTCAGCAGGCATCCTGGTGAGGAGACAAGGCAGAATCAGCCCCCTGGGCTGCACCCCAGCACTGTGGAGCTCTGGGGCACCTTCCACACAGACTGTAGCACCAAATGGCACCACAGGAGTTGTGCGACACAGCAGCCTTCTTACTGACCTTTAGTTTGGGTGTCTTGTCCTGGTCCCCTTACTCAGCTTGAAATAATATGCAATTGGAATGTCCCTGTTTCTTACAGTAGAATAAATGAGGGAGTGTGAATAACCAGAAACCATCAGATCTCTACTTCCTGCCTGTGCCTTGTGCTGTTGCCTGCTGGGTTTCAAAAGAAGTAAAGCCATGAGCACCTTTGTTCCAACCAAACTCGGAATAGGAAGCAGATTGGCCCCTGGAGTCCTCTCCAGAGAATGCTTATGGCTCCAATAAGCATAGTTGGAGGGCCACCGCAGCAACCCTGCTGCCCTCATGACCTTACTAGGAGGACCCCAAGCCCTCTTGTCCTTTCCCCTGCAGATGGTTAACCGAGAAATGGACCTTGACCAAGGCCTTTTCACCTATATGTAACAGGATTCTACTCAAACTGGCTTCAGCAAAAAAGGGGAGTTTATTGGAAAAATAAAGGGGTGGGTTACAGCACACAAGGATTTCTCAAGGCCCAGAGCCAAGTGAACCCAGGCAGCCTCTCTCTGTGACTCTGTCTCTGCATTTCTGTTTCTGTCTCTCTGTCTTTGTCTTCCTCTGACTCAGACTTTCTCTCTCTCACATTTGGACCATCTGACCCCATCAGCATGAGGCCCCAGGTGCAGCTTGAATAAATGTTGCTGGTTGCTGGGGGCAGATCCCATCTCAGAGAAGTGTCTCTACATTTTTTCTGCCTTCTGGAGTCCACATTCTAGACCAGAGACAATCGACATGTTTGTACTGCAAACCTGAGGCTGAGGCCATCAAGGAGGGCTGCTTACTCTTGTGGGTAACGGGCAATTCTCCGTGTCCTGCCTGCTAACCCCACCCCTGCCTTTCCTGTGAAAAAGAGGGGGGAGCACATGGGATTAAGATGACATAATTAGAGGTCTAACTTGAAACCATTCTGATTTCTACAATTCAACAAGCCACTCCCAGACTTTGACATCTTATCGTCAGTAGCGAATTATTTGCTCCACACTTCACAACTGATCACTACACACCACACCTCGCCTGTGAATTTTCCTCCCATGTGTCTGAAGATTCAGTATGACTGAAGGATGGGAGGTTGGGTCCCAGCTCTGGCCTATACATATTGGAGCGTTGTATATTTTAAATCACACATGGATGAGCCGTGTGTGTACGCGCGCGTGTCCGTATGTATGTGTGTGTGTGTGTGTGTGGATGTGTGTGTGCATGTGTGTGCACGTGTTGTGTGCGTGTGTGTGTGCGTGTGGACGTGTGTGTGCGCATATACGTGTGTGTGCATGTGGACGTGTGTGTGTGCATGTGTCTGTGTGTGCGCATCGCATGTGTGTGTGTTTGCATTGCCAGACTGCCTGGAAGAGTTTTGGTGGATCAGTCCCTTGACCTCTGACAACTTCTCTGGGTGCAGATGGAGAGCAGGTGCCGGGACATTGGAGCAGAGGGAACCAATTATAGTTTTTTTTCCCTCCTCCTCCTTCAAGGAAACTCACTTTTAATTTCCTTTGTGATTATCCTGCTTATTGCCAAACATAAGCTGCTGGCCGGCTCCCCTTTGATTCTTTCTTTCAGTAAGTCCCCTGATATGTCCTTTCTGCCCTTCTCCACCTCCTTTCATTTTTTTACGGTTTTATATTTAGTCCCAGACAGTTGAGAAAATATGCAATGCGTGCAACCATGCAGGTCTCATCGCTTGTTTGGGGTTGATTTTGGGCACTGGGTCAGCATCCTGCTGTTGAGGCAATGGGACCCCTTGGGATATCAGAGAGTGAGGCCTGAGAATTAACAGGCGCAACGCTCATGTCAAGGTCTGGGGATGGAGCAGACCCTATGTTTAAAAGTTTGTATCAAAGTATCCTAAGAAGTCCTCTGATCCTTCCATCCCACCTTGCGCATCCTGTTGTAGTGACTGAGACCGTTGTGGATTCATTCAACAAGTACTTTCTGAGCCCTGCAATGTGTCAAACCTGTAGCTGGTGCTGAGTAAATGCCATGGCCCCCATTCTCAAGCAGCCTTCCTCCTTTTTAATTGCAAAGCCTAAAGAGAGGGTTACCCGCACCCTCATTATGACCTGATTAGTTTTCCAGATTTCTGGCTGCTGCTCAGTAGAGCACAGCCTTGGACGGGGGGGTGGGTGGGGTAGGCAGGGGCAATAGCAAGTTCTAAGGACCCGGTCAGGGATGAGAGGTCTGGAGCGCATGCATGAAGAAGGGCTGGGAAATCAGGAGGCAGCATGAGAGTGCAAGGCCCCCGGCAGGGTGTGGGGTCCCTGGAGTTAGAGAAAATTGAGGCAGAAAAGGCCTTGGAGATAATTGAGTTGATCTCTTTCATTTTCACCATGAAGACAGCTGGGCTGAGGGCCAGCCCTTCTGGTGAGAGGTGAGAAGCCCTTCCTTGCCCCTGCACTCTGGGTGTTACTTGCTAAAGTCCTTTCCTGTCTCATGTAGCTGGCATCTTCCTTTGTTCACAGACCTCAATTACGTTTAGCCCGACAGCGGGGAGCGTTGTGAGCAGAAAGGTCAGTCACATGGTGCCCCGTCTATGCTGACTTGATGGCCCTGCTGCTCCGTCAGAAAGCTTCCCAGGCTCCTGGGCTCAGAATGAGCTGAGGCATGGAATTCCACCTGGGCTCCAGGTCATTGTGCTCTCATCGCTTAGATGACTCAACCTCTAGGACAAAGGCGGCTCCCATTGCCGTGGGGAACAGCTTGTTCTCGGGGGGCTTGACCCAGAACCCTTCAGAGCGGAGCCTGGTCTGGAGTGAGAGCTCAGTGCCCCACTGAGCTCACTGGAGCACAATGGGCTATTTTTAGGGCCTGCCTCTCCTGATGCTGTCAAACACGCTGGCTGACCGTTTGCATCTGACGCTGTGAGCTGGCGGCCTAAGCAGCTTGTCGAGCCCCTGTTGCTCCCCAAAACCCACTGCCCTAGTTCTGCCTGTCATCTTCCTTTTGTTCTGCCTGCTTTGTCATCGGTGCTGGCACTGTTTCTCCGGAAGCTGGAGAGATGAGGTCTCAGCAAATATCATCAAGGTAGCAGCTTCCTATAGCAGTGCATTAATTTCCTGGGGCTGTTGTAACTAAGTACCACTAGCTGGGATGGGTTAAAACAACAGAAATGTATTCTCTCACAGTTCTGAAGGCTGGAAGCCAGAGATGGAGGTGTGGGCAGGGCCATGCTGTCTTGGAAGGATCTAGGGAAGAACCGGTTGCATTCATTCTCATAGCTTCTGGGATTTGCTGGTCATCTGCACTGCTCCTTGGCTTGAGGCCACAGCACTTCCATCTTGGCCTCTGTCCTCACATGGCCATCTTCTGCTAGGGATCTGTGTCTTTCAAGTCTCCTCTTACAAGGACACCAGTCATACTGGATTAAGGACCCACCCTGCTCCAGCATGACCTTATCTTCACTTAACTAATGGCATGTACAAAGGCCCTACTTCTAAATAAGATCACATTCTGGGGTACTGGGGTTAAGGTGTTCAACATATCGTTTTGGAGGACACAATTCAACCCGTAACAAGCAGATTCCCACTGAGTGGATGGTGAGAGCATGGGTGGATGTTCCACCCCCAGGGTGTATGAACCCACCTGTTATCCACATTCCCATGGCCAAAACTCACCAAGGGACAGGGGCATCCAGGGTTTGTGGGGCTTCAGGCGCAGGCAGCTTAGGGACTTTCTTTAAGAAAAAGAATACATCCTGGGCGTGGTGGCTCACACCTGTAATTCCAGCGCTTTGGGAGGCTGAGGCAGGTGGATCTCTTGAGGCCAGGAGTTCTAGACCAGCCTGACAAACATGGCGAAACCCTGTCTCTACTGAAAATACAAAAATTAGCTGGGTGTGGTGGTGCACACCTGTAATCTCAGCTACTTGGGTGGCTGAGGCAGGAGAATCACTTGAACTCTGGGAGGTGGAGGTTTGCAGTGAGTTGAGATCGTGCCACTGCATTGAAGCCTGGGCAACAGAGTGAGGCTCTGTCTAAAAATAAATAAATAAATAAATAAATAAATAAATAAATAAATAAATAAATAGTCTCAGAGCAAGAGATGCCACTGTCTCAATGATCTCACATGCCTGAAAGGGTGAAGCTATCTATATGTCTGCGAGACCACTCCTGCTTTTGGAACTTGGATGGGATTGAAAGGAAGCCTGTATACCTGAGTGGCTTCAGCCTGGGAGACGTTTATACAATATGACAGACTAGGCTAATTACTAATGATCATGTATGTTCTTTTGATGTAAAGGGTCCACGTTAAAAAACCAAGGGGTGACCTGTGGTGTTATGATGTATACGTGTATTGGTTTTTGTCCACGGTTCCTGGCTTGCCGCCCGCAAAGCACTTGTTATAGGCTTAACATTGTGGGCATCAGGCCTCAGGAGCAGGACTCAGGAAGCAGAATCCCTCCGACCTTCTCCTGCCCTCCCTTCGGCAACCCCAAGCCGGGATGCTAATCTTCCCCTGTTTCTCCTGTTACGGGTCATAAGACTCTCTCCTCCGAGGGTCCTGCTCTGTGCCCTGAGGGAAGGAATGGAGATGTCATGAAGCTTCCATAAAAACCCACGAGACCTGGGTTTGGAGAGCTTCCGGACAGCATGTGGCATTCCACATGGAGGTTCCTGGAGGTGGTGCTCCAGGGAGGGCACGGCAGCTCTGTGTCCCCATAGCTTGCCCTATGTGTGTCTTTTTTATATTTTTATTTTATTTTATTTTTTTGGAGATGGAGTCTTGCTCTGTCACCCAGGCTGGAATGCAGTGGCACGATCTCGGCTCACTGCAACCTCTGCCTCCCAGGTTCAAGCGATTCTCCTGCTTCAGCTTCCTGAGTAGCTGGGACTACAGGCGCCCGCCACCACGCCCGGCTAATTTTTTGTATTTTAGTAGAGACGGGGTTTCACCGTGTTGCCCAGGCTGGTCTTGAACACCTGACCCCGTGATCCGCCTGCCTTAGCCTCCCAAAGTGCTGGGATTACAGGCGTGAGCCACAGTGTCCGGCCTCTTTTTTATTTTTTGAGACAGAGTCTGACTCTATCGCCCAGGCTGGAGTGCAATGGCGCCATCTTGGCTCACTGCAACCTCTACCTCTGAAGTTCAAAAGATTGTCCTGCTCAACCTCCTGAGTAGCTGGGATTACGAGCGAGCGCCTGTAACTTTTGTATTTTTGGTAAAGATGGCGTTTCATCTTGTTGACCAGGCTGGTCTTGAACTCCTGACCTCATAATCCGCCCACCTTGTCCTCCCAAAGTGTTGGGATTGCAGGCGTGAGCCACTGCATCCAGCCTATGTGTCTCTTCATCCTGTATCCTTTGTAATATCCTTTATAATAAACTGGCAAATGTAAAAAAGGAAAAAAAAGGAAAAGAACAAAAGAAAAAAATACATAGTTATGAACACAGACTTAGGCATAAAGTGAATGTGCTGGAGCTGCTGCTGCCCCCTGCGGGTCCCTCTACCAGGAAAGGTGATTGGAGTTCTGGGGGGTTTTGGAGGGGACCCTTGGGGCAGTGGCTATTTACTACCTGGTGTGGAAGCATTTTAAGATTTTAATGCTGAATGTGGCTGTACTGACATATGCATGGTAGCTGCACCTCCACGCTGGGTGCTGTGATGAAAGCGCCCTGCACTCAACCAAGGCACCCCCTGTAAGGGCAGCTCCTCCGTGCTTCCCATGCTGGCTTGTCCTCAGCTGAAGGTAGGCCAGAGGCGCTGTGTGGGCCGGGTGTGGTGGCTTCAGCCACCGTGGCAGCTGACGGAGATGGAGGCCGCCTGGGATGGGCCTATGGGTTTTTTATACTAGGGGGAGGTAGGTCTGCAGCAGAATCTCTGAGGAAAAAAAAATTTTTTTCCAGGAAATTAACAGAACAGAACTGTATTGCAAACATGATGAAGGGAGGCAGGAAGCTCTTTGTAAGTCAGAAAGAACCGGGACTTGGAGGTATTAGAAGGGAATCCAGGTAGGCTGCTGTTTCCCAGCCTGCCTAGCAGCTAGTAGGGGGCAGGTGAGAGGAGAGAGGTAAAGAGAATGTAAGTCCAGCTTAGACTCATTCGATGTTAGAGTTGGAAGAGTCTCACCTCCACGTGGACAAACTGAGGCCCAGAAAGGCAAAGTGGCTTGCTTCACATCATGTAGCTTCCTATTTTATAGGCTCATTTGGGTTTTATATGTGAGTTCTTCTTTATAAAGTGGTTATGTGGAAGGATTTTTTTTTTTTTTTGAGACTCTGTTACTCAGGCTGGAGTGCAGTGGTGTGATCACAGCTCACGGCAGCCTCGATCTCCAGGGCTCAAGCAATTCTCCCACATCAGCCCCTGTGAAGGGATTAAAGTAATTAAAAATGGGTACCCTTTGGGGTAATGTAGAAAGGGTGTTGGGCTTGCAATTCTCTCACATTCCACTGGCAAGAACGTGGTCACACTCAAGTACAAAGGTGTCTGGGAAATGTAGTCCACAGCTAAGTAGCTGTGTGCCAACTACAATATTATTACTCTAGAGGAATGAAAAGGATTTTAGTGGACAGCTGGCATTCTCTGCCACAAGCTAGAAAATGTGCACACACACACAAAATCTTTAGGGTTGTGGTTGCCTTTAAGCTCTTCTAGGTTTGATTTGATTCAATATCAGATCAATAGTGACATACTCCAGGAAACTCAAAAAATACAATAAGGACAAGAAAGAGGGAAGGATTACTCTTGGGTTTATCAGGCACCTGCTATGCTCAGCCCTGTGCCATTGATTGAGCAAATATCTAGGAAAAGGCATCACCCCTCAAGTTTAGTTAGTCCAAAACACACTTGGCAAATAAACAGCCCCTAAATCATGTGTTGAGGACCAGGAATGCTGTAAAAATTCTAGAGAGGAAGGGATCAAGATGGACTGGGATGGTCAGGGAAGGAAGGTGCTCTTGAGTTGGCTCCTGGGACTTAACGAGATGGCGCAGATCAGAGGCAAGTTGTTTCAGTGTGGAATGGGGGTGGAGGAGAGGAATAACATCTATCGGGCACTTGCTGTATGCCATTAACAAGTGGTTTCAATTAATTTTCACAGTAACCTCAGTATCTCCCTTTTATAGATGAAGGATTGAAGTCATGACAGGCTAAGCTCTTGTTCCCACAGCTTGATTGAGGAGCTGAGATTCAAACCCCCGTCTAACTCCGGGGTCCTAGTCCTCACCCCTCCCTTTCCCCACTCCCCCAAACCATTTAGATCCAATCTCCTGACTGTTTCTTAAATTAATGTTCTGTTAGCATCTTGGGCTCATTGTACATGTTTCTTAGAGGACACAGCCGGGTGACAGGACAAGGCTATGTGTGCTTGTGTGGGTGTCTGTGAAAGAGGAAGACAATTTTAAAATTACTGTTTCATTACATATGTCTCAGCATTGGTTAACTAATTTTTGCCAGGACCATCATTGATCAAGCAAATAAATTCAAAAGCCATTTGGGGGGTGAAAAAAGAGGAAGACAATTCTGTTGGTTTCTAGCTGTTCAGCTTTGGATAAGCCATTTATCTTTCCTGGGCCTTAATTTCAATCTCTGAACAATCTGTTTCATTGTCCCTGCACAGAGTGTTTGGTGAGGTTTGGATGAGGTCACAGATGACCACATGCCTTGTTCATCACAGGGTGCTGTGTACACTGCCAATGTGCTGGTGGGCCCCAAAGGCCAGTGAGCTGTTGAATATCATTGGAAGGAAAATGGAAAGAATGTAGAAAACATCACCCCCACACTGTGTAAAACTGGGTGTCCCTCAGGAATGCCTAGTGCAGTTGGTGTCATCATCTCTTAAAAAACACAGGGTACAGATGGCAGGTCGTGGAGGGCAGCTGGATGCATGCTTGGAACCTGGTGCTGCAGAGTGAGGGCCTCCCCAGTACCCAGGACATGCGCTCCTGTGATGTGGCAAGCTCCTTGAAGCATGCTCCTGGCCCTCTACTAGCTCCTGAAATGCTCTGCCTGACCTCCCAGCCTTGAAGCTTTGTGTGGTGGTAAATGTTACAACTAAACGGAAGATCTGCTTTCTACGGGGAGAGACAAGCTGTTGGATTTGTACAGTGCTTAATTATTCAGTCTTTTTGGTGATAAAGGACACAGGGCCCTGAAACTTTCTGCAGAAAATGGGAGCTTATGGTGAGAACTGGCAAGTCCAAAAGCCCAGAGACTGAAACTGCTTTTATTATTATTATTATTATATTGTTATTTTTTTTTTTGGAGACGGAGTTTCACTCTTGTTGCCCAGGCTGGAGTGTAGTGGCACAATCTCGGCTCACTGCAACCTCTGCCTCTCGGATTCAAGTGATTCTCCTGCCTCAGCCTCCAGAGTAGCTGGGATTACAGGCACCCACCACCATGCCCAGCTAATTTTTGTATTTTTAGTACAGATGGGGTTTCACCACGTTGGTCAGGCTGGTATTGAACTCCTGACCTCAGGAGATCTGCCCGCCTTGGCCTCCCGAAGTGCTGGGATTACAGGCATGAGCCACTGAGCCCGGCCAGAAGCTGCGTTTATGCCCGTAATCCCTTTGTTCCTTGAAATACTCCTGCAAGTGGGCGTTATCATCCCCATTTCACAGTGAAAGAAACTCAGGCATGGCGATGTGAAGCAATTTTCTCAAGGCTAGTTACGTGGTCTAGCACACAGCATATGTGTGCTATATTATTCAAAAAGCAAAAATATGTGCTTTTTGAATAATATTATACCTGTTTTTTTTTCTTTCATAGTGATTTTACCATGAGGAAACTGAGTCACAGAGGAATACTATCCCAACCACCATAGTTCAACTGAATGGGCAGAGTGTGGAGGCTGTTGGTCCTAGCCTGAACTTGAGATGGTCAATGTTAGTCGTAGATCTTGCCTTTCCCTGCACAACCCCCGGTTGCTAAGCCCCGTGTGACGTAGAAGCCGTCCTGGAATGCCAGACTGATACCCTTGATTGCTGCGGTGATCTTGGTCTCTGGCTGAGACATGTCAGTTTCAGCCTCCATTAGAAGCCTAAGCACCATTGCAGTCCTCCTATTTATACTTAAAACTTGGAGACCCAGGCAGGGTATGTCTCCTTTCCACCACCTTTGAAAGAACTCTGTCCTTAGACTCCTGGTTTTTCACCCTCGCCTGACCCGCTCTGGCTCCAAGGCATCTTGTTAGATTTAATTGGTCAGCAGGCAATATTGATTGCCATGGAGACCTCTGAAATGAAGTTAGGAATCTGTACTCATTTATGTTGGCTGATAAAAGGCCGACATAAATTGTGTGTTTCTCTTTTGTTTCTTGATGTAATAAAATATATATTAAAAAGAGAAAGCATCATGGCCAGTGAGATGAAAGCTTTGCCAGGGTGCCTGGGGAAGGTATGTTACAGGCTTGCCCCAGCCCCAGCCCCGAGTCTTCTTCTCTATTTTTTTTTTTTTTTTTGAGATGGGGGCTCACTCCCACCCAGGCTGGAGTGTAGTGCTCGGTTCACTGCAGCCTCTGCCTCCTGGGCTCAAGCTATCCTCCCACTTCAGCCTCCCGATTAGGCGCACGTCACCACACCAGGGTAATATTTGTATTTTTAGTAGAGACAGAGTTTCGCTATGTTGGCCAGCCTACTCATAAACTCTTGACCTCAGGTGATCTGCCTGCCTTGGCCTACCAAAGTGCTGAGATTACAGGAGTGAGACACGGCGCCCGGCCTCTTCTCATCTTTTCTGGTCTTTAGCACAAGTGTTCAAGTCTACCAATCATTCAACAAGTGTTTATTAAATGCTTAGTGGCTAAAGCCTGGGAAACTAAGCCTCCTGAAATGGGTCCTGGCCTCAAGGAGCTGACATTCTGGGTCCTTGAGGAAACAAGGTGCAGAACAATTGACAATCAGGTTACGTGCTAAGTGGGGTGGAGGGGTTTGGGTGGTGAGGGAGCAGCCTGGCTGTGACAGATGAAAAAAGGCTTAGCCCAGGGTCTTGAGTACATGAGAGGGGGCTCATAGAATGAGCTCGTATTTTGATCTATTCAATTTTAGTTTTGAATTCCAACTCTATTTCTTGTTAGCTATAAGACCATGAATAAATCACTCAACCTCAACCTCTCTGAGCATTTTGTTTTGTTTTTAATTTGAGACAGGGTCTTTCTCTGTCTTCCCAGCCTGGAGTACAGTGGTGCAATGTTGGCTCACTGCAACCTCCACCTTCTGGGTTCAAGCAATTCTCATGCCTCAGTCTCCCAAGTAGCTGGGATTATAGGTGGACACCACCATGCCTGGCTAATTTTTGTATTTTTAGTAGAGATGGGGTTTCACCATGTTGGACAGGCTCCTGACCTCAAGTGATCCACCCGCCTCGCTCTCCCTCTCAAAATGCTGGGATTACAGGCATGAGCCACCACACCCGGCCTCTGAGTGTTAGTTTTCTCATCTATTTCTATTTAATCTATAATCATGTCTGCCTCTTGGGGTTGTAATGTGAATTTAAGTGAAATCATTAATGTGACATCATTTTGTACACACAAGCTTAATAAACTTAATAAACAGTTTCTTTCCCATCCTTCCCTGTATCAGTTATGATCAGGCTTTGCTGTGAGTAACAAACCCCAAAATATCAGTGGCTTAAGCAAGATAGACAGAAATGTATTTCTCTCTCACGTGAAAGACGGCAGGTATGTGGTGCAGGACTGGTGCTCTGTGGTGTTAGAAACTCCAGCTCCCTCTAGTTTTTTGTCCTGTGTTCATGGTCTCTATTCCCAAGATTATGTTATAATCCAAGGTGGAACCCCCAGCATCTCTGCATTGCAATTGGTAGAAAGGAGAAAGTTATACCTTTTCCTGTTAAGGATACATTCTGGAAGTTGCACATACTACTTCTATCATAGGGCCTCTTCCAGCCCATTACCTCTTCACAGCAACCCCATTTTCTTCCTTTTAAAGTGAAGGATTGAGGTCAGGACAGGCTAGCTCTTGTCCCCACAGCTTGATTGAGGAGCTGAGATTTGAACCCTAGTCTAATCCCAGGGTCCTCACACCCACCTCTCCCCCCACTCCCCTCAAGCCATTTAGATCCAAATCTTCTGTTTCTTAAATCAGCTTTCTGTTAGCATCCAGAATATCTTGGGCTCATTGCAGATGTTTCTTAGAGGACACAGTAGGGTGATGGAACAAAGCTATGTGTGCACGTGTGGGTGTCTATGAAAGAGAAAGACAAGCAAGGGAGGCTGGAAAATACAACCTCTTACCCAGGTGGCCCAGCTAAAACATGGGGTGCGGTTACTTTAGAAACAGGGGGAATTGGATATTTCCTTACCACCTTCTCTTTCCTTGACAAAGGCTTTTTGGAGGCAGTAGAACATGAACTGGGGATTGAAGGATAATAGGATTCAGTTACCACTACTACCACTGCTAATGGTGGCTGAATTATTTATATGGGTCTGCATAAAAATTACCCCAAAATGTAGCAGTTTAAAACAGCAATGAACATTTATTATCTCATACAGTTTCTGTGGGTTGGGAATTCAGAGCTCAGGCATGGCTGAGCTGTGTGGTCTGGCTCAGGGTGTCTCATGAGGTTGTAGTGAGGATGTCAGCCAGGGCTGCTGTCTCACAAGGTTCAGCTTGGACTGGGGCATCCTTTTCCAAGATGGATTGTTCACACAGCTCACAAGTTGGCGACAGTCATTGGCAGGAGGCCTCAGTTCCTTCCCACATAGGTCTCTCTGCAGGCTCCTGTGGCAATATCCCTTATGACCTAGTGTCAGGGGTCACACACCATCACTTCCTGCACACTCCATTTGTTAGAAGTGAGGCACCAAGTCTGTACCACATTTGAGGGTAGAGGAATTAGGCTCTATCTTTTCAAAGGAGCAGTGTCAAAAAAACCACCACAGTGGCTAACATTTTTTGAACATTTACAGTAATGGCTGATATTATGCTAAACATTTTATATGCATTGTCTTAATGATGTCTCACAACAACCCACGAAGTGGGTACTGTTCTTATTTCCTTTATTGCACTGAAGAAACCAAAGCCCAAAGGCAAAAAGCACCTTGCCCAAACCCACGGTTTTGTTAAACAGCCGAGCTGAGATGTGAACACAGGCAGGCTGACTCAGGAACTTAACCACTAGGCCATTGTGAAGCAGGCGGGGAGATGTTGGGGAGAGTCAGAGCTGAGACAGAATGACAGGGCAGATAGAGGCACAGTGAGAAACAGCTAACACTCTGTGCCTCCTAGACAGTGTATTGACTGGGCTGGACTTAATGTGCAGTGGTCTGTCTTCAAAAGTGAGCATGATGAAGAATAAGTGAGAAAAAAAAGATTATTTTACCAGGCTGGGGTCAGGTTACTGCTTTTCCCTCCTGCTTTTGGCTTTGATTTTGGGCTCTAGAATGTCAGGAAAGCATTTTACAGACAGCTGTCCTCTACTCTTGTTTTCCCTCCTAGTAACATGGAAATCAACCTAAAAATCAAGTCTTTTATGGGGGAAGCGTTCTTGTTTCAACTTATCTCCATTTTATGGATAGGGAAAGGAGACCAAGAAAGCAAAAGTGGTAACTGCAGTAACTTAGAGGCAGAGCTAAGGCTAGAGCCCAAATCCCCTACCCCGCAGCCCTGGAGAATGATGAGCTAGTGAGAAGGAGAGAAGAAAAGCAAAAGGTGGGCGAGAGACCCGGACTCAAAAGTCATCAGTAAGTAAAGTCAGAGGAATCAAAACAATGTAACATTGGTGTATGGGTCAACAAACCGATCCATCAAACAGAACAGAAGGTCCAGAAACAGACTCATACTTATCTAGTTAATTGATTTGTAAAAGTACCAAGATAACCAGTGATAGCCTTTTCAGCAAAAGATGCTGGAATAATTGGATATCCATAGGGGAAAAAAATAAACCTTGACCCCCTACCTCACACCACACACAAAAATGAAGATGGATCATTTGAAGATGGATCAAAAATGAAGATGGAATGTAAAAGCTAAAATGATAATGCTTCTAGAAGGGAACATGGGAAAAAATATCTTCACAACTTTGGGATAGGTAAAGACTACTTAGACAAGACAAAAATGTGCTAACTATAAAATAAAAAAAATATGGACATGTTGGACTCCATCAAAATCAAAGATTCTGCTCTTCAAATGACATTCCTGAGAAAATGAAAAGGCAAGCTACAGGTGGGGAAGGAATATTTATTTACATATATCTGACAAATAATCCATATTTAGAGTCTATAGAAAACAACAATAACTCAATAATAAGGCCAACAATCTTATTAAAAAATGGGCAAAGGTCCTAACAGATACTTCACAAAGGAAGATATATGAATGGCCATGAAGCATATGAAAAAGTGTGCAACATCATTGCTCATCAGAGAAATGCAAATTAACACCCACTGGAATAGTTAAAATTAATGTGCCCAACAACACCAAGTGTTGCAGAGGATGTGCAGCAACTGAATACTTTGCTGGCATGACAGTAAAATGATATGACTATTTTTGGAAACAGTTGAGCATTTTCTTAGAAATATACACCAACCTCATTGTGATGGTTAATATTTTGTGGCAACTTGACTGGGATCAGGGATGCCCAGATAGCTGATAAAACTATTTTTGGGTGCATCTGTGAGGGTGTTTCTGGAAGAGATTAGCATTTGAGTCAGTGGACTGGGTAAAGAAGATCACCTTCCTCATTGTGGGTGGGCACCATGTAGTTGGCTGAGGGCCTGGATGGAACAAAAAGATGGGGGAAGGGTGAATTCTCTCTTTCTCCTTGAGTAGGGACATCCATCTTCTCCTTTCCTCGGGTATTGAAGCTCCTAGTTCTAAGCCTTTGAAATCTGGGACTTGTACCCATGGGCACCTCTCCCCGCCCACTCCCCCTTCCCAGGAATTCAGCCTTGGACTGGGAGTTACACCATTTGCTTTTCTGGTTCTCCAGCTTGCAGAGGCATATCATGGCACATCTCAGCCTCCATAACTGCATGAGCAAGCTCCTCTTGTACATCTATATATAATCCTGGAGAACCCTTACAAATACACCCATGACTCAGCAATTTTACAGCTAGGTATTATTTACCCAAGAGAAAAGAAGCATATGTTTACAAAAAGACTTGTACAGATGTATTCACGATAGCTAAAACTGAGAACAACACAAATTGCCATTAACCAGAGGATGCATTAACAAATTGTGATACATCCATTCAATGGAATATTACTCAGAAACAAAAAGGAATAAACTGATGTATACTGATACATGTAACATGTATGAATCTCATAGAAGTTTTGATGAATGAAAAAAGCTAGACACAAATATACTGAATGCTTTCATTTTATGCAGTAGTAGAAAAGACATAATTAACCTATACTGATAGAAATCAGACAGTGGTTGCTGAGAGCAGCAATGGGGGTAGGGTGTGACTTTCAAAGGCACAGGAAGAAACTTTTGGGGGTATTAGAATATTCCATGCCTTCACTGGGGTGGTGGTTACATGAGTGTGTACATATATCAAAATTCATCAAATTGTACATGTAAAATCTATGCATTTTATTGCATGTAAATTATACCTCAGTAAAAACACATGTCTATAAAGAATTCATTATCAAATGCAACATTCCTCTACATAGGCTGATGTATTGTTGTTGTCATGATTTCAACACAAATCTTGGGTGACATAACTCATTGACTTAGAACAGGCTGTTAAGGGAGCCAGGAGAGATGCTGGTGGGGTCATGAATTTGATCCTAGTGAGTGCAGGCAATTTACATTGCTCTGTCTTGAAGAGCCTTGCATTTAGGTCCAGCCCTAGTCTTGGGTGGTCACCCATGTGCTATGATTTTGTGGTGACCAGAAGTCAACCCATTCCAAATTCCTTTGCATACTGGAGTCTGAAGCCAGTTGGGTGAAGCCCTGCCTTTTCCCTGTCTTCTCTTCATGAAAGGAGTGGCAAGATGCTGAAACCCCACTTGGAGGTATGAGTGACTGTATCAGAAGCTGTCCACCCAGGGCTGGCTACATAATTTGCAGGGCCCACTGCACTATAAACATGCAGGACTCTTGCATGTTTCACAGTGAAATCATGAATTTCATGATGGTGTCAGCAGAATATTAAAACAAGCATGAGTCAAGGAAATTGGGTACACTGGGAAAGGGTGAAGACACTCCACCAGTTTCAATGCTATTTTGGGTTGACCTCTGATGTGACCAGGAGGTGGACATAAGCATATGGCACAGGGCGAATCTTCCTTCTACAGACCTCATTCGTGTGCATCCAGGCTTCTTTGCATACACTATGCTGGCCCTGTGCTCAGCCCTGGAAATAAGAGAAGCCATGGGTCCTGCTTTCTAGGAACTCATGGTCTCATAGGAGAGGGTCACCCAGGAACATGACAAGCTTCAATATGTGGTAGAGAGCCCTCATTGTCAGCAGAGACGCACAGATGGTGTCATATCCAGATTGGGAGTAGTGGAGGCAGTCAGGGAAGGGCTCCTAGAAGAGGTGGTATTTGATTGGGTCATTTGAGGGTTGATCCAACTGGCTATAAGAAGTGAGGGCAAGGCATTCCTGGGGGAGAGAGACAGAGCAGAGCTGGAGTGATGGGAGAGCCCCAAGTGGGTGTGGGGTGTGGAGGAAATGTTGCTGTAGCTGGGAATCAAAGGCTCTGTCTCTCCCTGTGGAAGCAAAGAGAGCCAGACTCCCCTCTACCTGGACCACAGTGATGGGGCTGCAGAAAGAGGCCGTGCTTGGTTGGTTGGCTACTCCCACCTGGGATGGGGGGGTGAAGAGACTGATGTGAGAGTGTGGGCACATTTAGATATTATTCATGGAGGCTGTGGGGCTGCTGAATGGTGGAGAGTGGCCAGTGGTGGAGGCATCAGCAGTGGTATTCTGGCTGGACAGTATCTGGACATGCATGACTTTAATCTCTGCCCTTTGCTGGTCAGCCTCCCTGGCCTTCCTACCGATTCTATGAGCTCCCCGGTGTCCTCCTAGTAGATTATTTCTGGCTTAAGTTAGCCATGGTCACTTTCTATTGTTGGCAACCAAGAACCCTGATACAGGATGGTCAGCTGGGGTCAGATGATGAGAGACTTTAATGTTGGCATGAGGAGGATGGCAGACAATGGGGAGCCATGGGAGGTGCATGAGTGAAGCAGAGCCTTGATCCACAGATCCAGGAAGAGTCACTGTAGAATGAAAAGGGGAGGAACAAGACTGTGGGGGGTGGCGGGCAAGCCGAACCAGGGCAGTCACAGTGACAAAGGAGGAAATGGCACTGAGATAAGGGGCTCAGGATTGACATGATTTTGCAATGGGCTGGATGTGGCAGGACAGCAGGGAGAACTTTTTACAGAGAATATACATCATGGCGTGTTTCCTCTCTGGTCTTCTGAATAACCGGCTCATCTGTTTTGACTATGGATTTGGGGGAGGTTATTGGCCAGGGGTCCCCAACCCCTGGGCCACGGACTGGCACAGATCTGTGGCCTGTTAGGAACGAGTTTGCACAGCAGGAGGTGAGTGGCAGGCCAGTGAGCGTTACCACCTGTGCTCCACCTCCTGTCAGATCAGCAGCAGCATTAGATTCTCACAGGAGCGCGAACCCTATTGTGAACTGCACGTGCAAGGGATCTAGGTTGTGTGCTCCTTATGCCTGATGATCTGAAGTGGACCAGTTTCATCCTGAAACCATCCCCCACCAACTCCCGTCTGTGGAAAAATTGTCTTCCACGAAACCAGTCCCTGGTGCTAAAAAGGTTGGGGACTGCTGTTCTAGACCAAGGGGTGCTGGCCTGCCTCTCCAGCCTCAGCTGGGAGGTGCCTTCCCCTCAGAGCTGTGCTCTGGAGTGAGCAGGCAGGAGGGCTTAGGAGCGATTAGTTTCTAAGGGGAGGGAAGTGAGTGACCCCTAATTCCTCTTTAATAACATATGTCAGTAGGTAACATTTTCAATATGTCACTGTGTCTGCAGCTCTGGTCAGCAGGTCGCTATCATTTTTGAGCAATAAACAAAAGACTGCTTTTAATTACTTCTGTGAAATTGCCCGACCCATGCATGATTAAATATTCGTAATGTAGAACGAGGCATTTTCTTTGTATATAGATCCATATTAAATTTAGCTGGCAACCCGCTGACCGAACAGCACTAATAAATTTCTGGTAATGGGCCACAGCTTTTCCTGATTGCTCCATCTCTTCCCTCTCAGTCCCTCTCTACATCCCTGTCGCTGTCCTGGCCTGGCTATCTCTGTTCCTTCCTTTTGGAAATTGAAGTGAAACTTGTCCTGGCCTAGCTATCTCTCTTACCTTTTTAGGAAATTGAAGTGAAACGTACACAACATACAATTAACCATTTTAATATGTACAATTCAGTGGCATTTAGTGCATTTACAATGTTGTGCAACCACTACCTCTTCCTAGGTTCAAAACTTTTTCATCACCCCAGCAGAACACTCCATACCCATTAAGTAACCACTCCTCATTCCTCCTCCTTCCATCCCCTGGCAATCACTAATCTGTTTTCTGTCTCTACAGAGTTGCCTATTCAAGATATTTCATATAAAAGAAAACAGCAGGGCATGGTGGCTCACACCTGTAATCCCAGCACTTTGGGAGGCTGAGGCAGGTAGATAACCTGAGGCCAGGAGTTCAAGACCAGCCTGGCCAACATGGTGAAACTCCATCTCTACTAAAAATACAAAAAATTAGCCTGGTGTGGTGGTGGGTGCCTGTAATCCCAGCTACCTGGGAGGCTGAGGCACGAGAATTGCTTGAACCTAGGAGGCAGAGGTTGAAGTGAGCTGGGATTGCACCACTGCACTTCAGAGCAAGACTCTGTCTCAATAAAAAAAAAAAAAAAAGAATTCATACAATATGTGATCTTTTGTGTCTGGCGTATTTCATGTAGCATAACGTTTTGGGTGTTAATCCATGTTGTAGCATGTATCAGTACTTAATTCCTTCTTATGGCTGAGTAATATTCCATTGTATGGATATACCAATATTTGATTATCCACTCATCAGCTGATGGATCCTTGAATTGTTTTCACCTTTTGGCTATTATGAATTATGCTGCTATGAACATTCGTGTACCAGTTCCTATGTGAACATATGTTTTCGTTTCTCTTGGGTATGTACCCTAGAAGAGGAATTGCTGAGTCATGTGGTAATTCTATGTTTAGCACTTTGAGGAACCACCATACTGTTTTCCACAGCTGCTGCACCATTTTACATTCCCACAAGCAATGTTATGAGGGTTCCTATTTCTCCACACCTTCACCAACGCTTGTTATTTTCCATTTTAAAAACTTGTTGGCTGGGTGTGGTGGCTCACGCTTGTAATTCCAACACTTTGGAAGGCTGAGGTGGGCAGATTACTTGAGCCCAGGAGTTTGAGACCAGCCTAGGGGACATGGCAAAACCCTGTCTTTACAAAAAATAGAAAAATTAGCTGGGTGTGGTGGTGTGCACCTGTAGTCCCAACTACCAGAGAGGAGGAGTTGGGAGGATTGCTTGACCCTGAGAGGTTGAGACTGCAGTAAGCCATGATTGCACCACTTCATTCCAGCCTGGGTGACAGAGTAAGACACTATCTCAAAAAAAAAAAAAAAAAAAAAAAAATCGTAGCCATTCTGCTGGGTGTTAACTGGCATTTATTTCATCATGGTTTTGATTTGCATTTCTGTAATAACCAATGATGTTGAAATTTTTTTCTTCCTTTTGTTTTTGGAGACAAGAGTCTTGCTCTGTTACCCAGGCTGGAGTACAGTGGTGTGATCTCGGCTCATTGCAACCTCTGCCTCCCAAGTTTAAGTGATTCTCGTGCCTCAGCCTCCCGAGAGGCTGGAATTACAGACGGCGCCAGCATACCTGGCTAATTTTTGTATTTTTAGTAGAGATGGGGTTTCATCATTTTGGCCAGGCTGGTCTTGAACTCCTGACCTCAAGTGATCTGCCCACCTTGGCTTCCCAAAGTGCTGGGATTACAGGTGTGAGCCACCATGTCTGGCCAAGAATTTTTTCTAGCGCTTTTTGGTCAGTCATGTATCTTTTTTGGAGAAATGTCTATTTGAATCATTTGCTTTTTAAAAATTGGTCTGTCTTTTCATTGTTGTAAGGGTTCTTTATATATTCGGAATACTAGATCTTTATCAGATATACTATTTGCAACTATTTTCTCCCATTTTGTATATTGCCTTTTCACATTCTTGTTACTGTCTTTTGGTGCACAAAAAATTTAACTTTTATGAAGTCAAATTTACCAATTTTTATTTTGTTGTTCATGTGTTGGGTGTAAAATCTAAGATTCCATTGTCAAATCCAAGGTCATAAAGATTTACCCCTATGTTTCCCCTAATAGTTTTATAAAGCTTTAACTCTTTCATTTAGGTCATTGATCTATTTGAGTTAAATTTTGAGTACGGAGTGAGGTAAGGGTTCAACTTCACTGTTTTGAGTGTGGCTATCCAACTGTTCCAGGACCATTTGTTGAAGAGATTCTTTCTTCTTTCGTTAGAGACATTCTTTCCCCATTGAATGGTCTTGGCACCCTTATTGAAAATTCTGTCATCTTTGTCTCATTCAACTTCCCTGTCTCTATCTTTCTCACTTTTTGTAGACTTACGCTTACATCCACATTCCTTACCTGTTGTCTTGTGGTTGCAGCATTCCACAGAGAAGGGAAATGATGGAATTTGGGGGAGGCCTGGGGAAGTACTCGGTCAAAGGAGGGATGCTATGGAAGGAGTGAGGCTGTCATCAGTTGCCAGCCAAGTGCTTTGACACACAGTGGCAGAGGGGAATCAGGGCTGGCAAGGGAGTAAGAGTAGGACTGATCTTTCCTTTTAACACCAGATCGAGGCTATTGTAAATATTTGAGCAATATTTCATTACACTCGGAGTCCACATCTTGATTTTCCATTTCCATCAGACCTTGTGGAAAATTAACTGTATTAAATTAATATATGATTCTAATTTTTTTGAGTTTTTTTTTTTCTCATTCCCTCTATTTTCCCTCTCCCTTAACTAACTCATTATTCCATGGTGACCACATAGCATTTTGGGCAGCTGAACTGGAATTCATTTTAATCCACACCAGGTATACTATTTACTAGCTTAGCTAGGGGCAAGGAACACCAGCTTTCTGGGATTCAGTTTTCTCATTTGCAAAATGAGGAATGAATGTGAAAGTATTTTACAAACTGCAGCACAAGGAGTTATTTTTATAATAATTATATTACAAGTAATTTATTATTGTTTTAAAGGCACAGAGGTGGAGAACTCAGAGCTTCAGGAAATCACAGGGACTTTTTCGTCAGTGATCTATAATGCTGCAGAGCAGTGATGTGGATATGACCTGAAGCTGAGACCCTCACCCCATTCAGGCCCTAGCGACTCTGTGCCTGCACAACCTCTGACTTCCTTTATGCTCAAAGGGCTCTCGAGATTATCAAGTTCTACCTGCGTATTTTACAGGGGAGGAAACTAAGGCCCATGGAAGGGATTGTCCAGGGTCCCACAAGCATCAGTGATGAAGCCCATCTTCCCATCCAGAGGCCTGACTCCCAGCTCAGGGCCCCCTTCTTCCTCTTTAGACACGTTGTGGCTGCATTGCTTATTCTTAGGCAGCATCACCTTCCTGGGAAGCTGGTATCTCCCAGGGTGCAGAAAAGAGATGGGGCCACTGTAGGTCCAGTGAGCTCAGTAACAGCCCAAAGGCTACCCACCCCCTGCCAAACTCCAATTACAGCTGGAGGGGAGTTACTTTAGTGGGAGCATGTTTGGGGCCTAGGGTATGTGTTCTTTTTTCTTGGAGATAGAGTTTCACTCTGTTGCCTAGGCTGGAATCCAATGGCACGATCTTGGCTCTCTGCAACCTCTGCCTAATGGGTTCAAGAGATTCTCGTGCCTCAGCCACCCGAGTAGCTGGGATTACAGGCATGCATCACCATGCCTGGCTAATTTTTGTATTTTTAGTAGAGACGTGGTTTTGCCATGTTGCCCAGGCTGATCTCGAACTCCTGGCCTCAAGTGATCCGCACGCCTCAGCCTCCCAAAGTGCTGGGATTATGGGTGTGAGCCACTGCACCCAGCCAGGTATGTGTTTTTTAATAAAATATTCCAGGCATGACAAACCATGTACCCACCACCAAGCTTAAGAAACAAACAGGAAAAAATGAACTCAGCAAAGTTGCAGTATACAAAATCACAAAAATTAGTCGCATTTCTATACACTAATAATAAATAATCTTAAAAAAATTGAGAAATTATGATAGCATAAAAAATACAGTGATGAGCCACATAATGACGTTTTGGTCAATAACGGATTGCATATGTGAAGGTGGTCCCATAAGATGATGACACTGTACTTTTACTGTGTCTCTTCTATGTGTAGTTATGTTTAGGTACACAAATACTTACTAGTGTTACCATTGACTATAGTATTTAGTACAGTAACATGCTGTACAGGTTTGTAGTCTAGTAGCAACAGGCTATACCATGTAGCCTATGTGCGTAGTAGACCATACCATCTAGGTTTGTGTAAGTACACTCAATTGTGTTTGCACAATGACAAAATTGCCTAATGACACATTTCTCAGAACATAGCCCCATCATTAAGAGATGTATGTCTGTACTTAGGAGTAAACTTAACCAAGGAAGTGAAAGACTTATACACTAAAAACTCCAAGATGTTGCAGAAAGAAATTAAAGAAGACGTAAAGAAATAGAAAGATGTCATGTGTTCATGGACTGGAAGACTTAATGTTGTTAAGATGTCAACACCACCAGAAGTGATCTACAGATTCAATGTAATCCCTACCAAAATTCCAATGACATTTTTTGCAGAAATAGAAAAGTCCATCCTAAAATTCATATGAAATCTCAAAAGACTCCTGATAGCCAAAGCAATCTTAAAAAAGAAGAACATTGCTATCCAAGAAGATGTTAAATATATAATTAAATTAAAAAAAAGAAGAACAAAGGTGGAATTCTCACATTTCCTGATGTAAAAACTTAATACAAAGCTGTAGTAACTAAGTCAGTGTGGCACTGGCGAAAAGACAAACATACAGACTATTGGAATAGAAGGGTGAGCCCAGAAACAAACGTTCACATATACAGTCAAATGATTTTTGGCAAGGGTTCCAAAACCATTCCATAGGGGAAGAACAGTCTTTTCAACAAATGGCACTGGGAACACTGGATATCCACCTGCAAAAAAAGATGACATTGGACCCTTGCCTTACATCATATACAAAAATTAATTCAAAATGGATCAAAGACATAAACGTAAGAGCCAATATAAAACTCTTGGAAGAAAATATAGGGAAAAGCTTCAAGACATTGGATTTGGCAGATTTCTTGGATATGACACCAAAAGCACAGGCAACGAAAGAAAAAAATGATAACGTGAACTTCATCAAACTTAAAAACTTTTCTGCATCAAAGGACACTATCAACAGAGTGAAAAGGCAATGCACGGAATGGGTTTGCAAATCACATTTCATATCTGCCAATTATATATCTGAGAAGGAACTGATAACTAGAATGGATAAAGAACTCCTGCAACTCAACAATAACGACAACAAAACAGCCCAATTAAAAAGTAGGACAGAGACTTGAATAGATAAATCTCCAAAAAAGGTATACAACTGGCCAATAAACACGTGAAAAGATGCTCAATATTACTAATCATTAGGGAAATGGAAATCAAAACTACAATGAGATAACTTGTCATACCCAATTGGATGGCTACTATAAAAAAACCCCAGAAAATAACAAGTGTTGGTGAGGATGAGGATATGGAGAAATTTGAATCCTCATGTATTGCTGGCAAGAATGTGTAATGGAGCAGCTGCTGTGGGAAACAGTATGATGATTCTTCAAGAAATGAAACATAGAATTATCATATGTTCCTGCAATCCTACTTTGGGTGTAAAACCAAAAGAAGTAAAAGCATGATCTCAAACAGATATTTGTACATCTGTGTTCACAGGAGCACTATTTACAATGTTCCTATGAACCATTTGTTTTTTTTTGTTGTCGTTGTTGTTTGTTGTTTTTTGTTTTTTGTTTGTTTTTTGAGATGGAGTCTCACTCTGTCGCCCAGGCTGGAGTGCAGTGGCGCGATCTTGGCTCACTGCAACCTCCGCCTCCTGGGTTCAAGCGATTCTCCTGCCTCAGCCTCTTGAGTAGCTGGGATTACAGGTGCGTGCCACCACACCCAGCTAATATTTGTATTTTTAGTAGAGACAGGGTTTCACCATGTCAGTCAGGCTGGTCTTGAACTCCTGACCTTGTGATCCGCCCGCCTCAGCTGAACCATTTAGTTTTACAACCAAAATGTGGAAGCAACCCAACTGTCCATTGGATGAGTAAACAAAATATGGTGTATCCATACAATGGAATATTATTCAGCTCTAAAATAGAGGGAAATCCTGACACTTGCTACAACATGGATGAATCTTGAAGACATTATGTTAAGTGAAGTAAGCCAGGCACAAAAGGACAAATACATGATTCCGCCTATGTGATGTACTTAGAACGGTCAAATTCACAGCAGCAGAAAGTAGGATGGTGGTTGCCAAGGGATGGAGGTAGGGGTAATGTGGAATTACTGCTTAATGGGTAGAGAGTTTCTGTTCTACAAGATGAAATGGGTTCTGCAGATGGCTGGTGATGATGGTTGCACAACAATGTGAATATACTTAATTCCACTGAACTGTACACTTAAAAATGGTTAAATAATAAATTTTATGTTATGCATATTTTACCACAATTTTAAAAACGATGAAAGAAGCAAGGGAGGAGTCCATTCTTGGATCGTGGCATCCTCTCTACGATATTCTTCAGGAGCTTATGGACATGAGGGTTGGCTATGACAGTAGTGCTTGCTGGGGAAAGTGAGTCTGGAGGCTCCTGCAGAAGGGATCAAAGGCTTTTGAGAAGGTGTTGCCTCCCCTGGCAATCCCAGGGAAATGTAGGGTCTGTTGGGCCTCCCTGGCCCCAACTCTAACCTCTCAGCAGAGTTCTCTAAGGCTTGGCTGGACTGTAATTCCTATTCTTGTGTCCCCACTACAAGCTTTTTGAAGCCTTCCTACCCTCAGAGTATTATAGGAAGATATGTTGAGAGGGTCTCGGTTTCTTGCCACCCACAGCATGCAGACCAGAAGAGCTGAGTAGTGAGAGGAATCAGGGTGGGAGACTCTGTGTGTGTGTGTGTGTGTGTGTGTGTGTGTGTGTGTGTGTGTGTGTGACAGAGACAGAGTGGTGGGTGGGCGGGGTGGGAGAGACAGAGAGAGAATTCAGAGGGTTTTGGAGACTGTCCCAACTCCTGTGAGCCCATAGAGATTTGTGGATCTTTCTTCTGTCCTATCCTATGGGTTAGGTCTTGAGTGAATTTAAGGGAGGTAGCTGCAGGCCTTGTAAATTTGGAAGTGGTTGGGGAGTGGACACACATCTCTGGATTATTCCTTACCAAGACAGGAAGACAGGGACCACAGCTGTGTTTTCCTGTACAGCAGGCACTAGCCACATGTGGCTGTTGAGCACATAGAATATGGCTAGTGAGACTGAGGAACTCAATTTTAAACTTTATCTAGCTTTAATATATGTTTAAAAACTAATAGCCCAGTTACTGGAAAACTTTTAAACACGTTTGAAACAATTTGTCTATGTGAGTTTACTCCCTCATCAAGAAGTATCCTCTTGGTCCAAATACAGATCAAGTATTTCCAGTGAGAATGTAGTGTCTGAATTGAGATGTGCTGAAAGTGTCAAATATACATCAAATTTGGAAGACTCAGTTTGAAAAAGAGTGCAAAATATCTTGATAAGTTTTTATATTGATGACATGTTGACATGGTCATGTTTTGAATATATTGGATTAAGCAAACTATTGTCAATATTGATTTCACCCATTAAATTTTTTTTTAAAGGCAACTGGGCTGGGTGCAGTGGCACATGCCTGTAACCCCAGCACTTTGGGAGGCTGAGGTGGGCAGATCACTTGAGCCCAGAGGTTTGAGACCTGCCTGGGAAACATGGCGAAACCCCATCTCTACTAAAAATACAAAAAATTAGCCAGGTGTGGTGTCATGTTCCTGTAGTCCCAGCTATTCAGGAGGCTGAGGTGTGAGAATCACCTGAGCCCAGGAAGTCCAGGCTGCAGTGAGTCATGATTACTCCACTGCACTCTAGCCTGGGTGAAGGGAGTGAGACCTTATCTCAACAAATAAATAGGCAGCTATTAGAAAACTTAAAATTACATGTGTGGCTCACATTATGTTTCTCTTGGATTATGTTGGACTAGAGCGACCCAGGGAATCTTAGGTTCAGATCAGTTGGGAAACTTGCACAGCTAATAAATGGCAGAACCAAAATTTCAACCTAGTTTTCCAAAGCTGTAGTGCTTTCTTTTTTGGTTAATTGGAAAACAGTGGGTTTGATCTAGGACCTCTAACAAGCCCCATCTGGGAAGGAGGCCGTGGTTCTCACCCTGGGCTCTGTGACCAATGCACTGCTCCAGGAAGGGGAGGCCTGAGAGAGGCTGGTGGGCAGGGCTAGAGCTCCCCTACCCCTTGTCCCTTGCCATACAATCACCAACCAATTCCATCAGAGAGCTGTGCTTTTATTGTTTCTCTTATACATGGGACCTGAGATTTCATTTGAGAATGCAATTTCTACTTAAAAAAGATGGAAAATCATCTGTGAAGAGGGAAGCCTTTAGACTCAAACAGACCATATACTTATGAATTCTTTGTGAGTTCACTACTTGGGGCCTCAGTTTCATCATCTGTAAAATGGGTGTTGGTGATACCTACCTGAGAGATTATGATGGTAATGAGATAATGAAGGATCTAATGCACGGCTCATAGCAGGTGTGCAATGAATGCAACTCTTCTCTCTTTTCCCCTCAAGACTGGCCCTGGACTCAGTTCTGACTCGTGTGTGTGTGTGTGTGTGTGTGTGTGTGTGTGTGTAGGTGGTGAACTTTCCCTAAGAGTTTCTTGCCTCCTATTTTCCTTATTCCTGGAATGATTTGCTTTCAGTGGTAGTTTCATATTCATCTATAGACAGGGAAGGACATGGCAGAATGAGATAAAATGGGGGATGAATGCTGCTAAATACTGCCTTTGTGATTGTATTCAATTACATGGGCTTTTTCTTTGCCTGTTTGATGAGAAAGGTGATGAGAAAGGCAGGCCTGCAGGGGGCAGCACATGGCCAGTACTTCACTCATGAGGGACTGGCTCATGGGACTCCTGGCTTTGCAAGAAATCAGAGCCTTCCCAGGCATAGGGGAGCCTTGGAGATTTCTGCAAGGAGCCTCAGTTCTGGTGTTGAGATATTTATTATACCCTGCAAGTTACTGATGCTGGTGGAATTAGGTCCTTGGGCTTCTTGGTCTCCTGGCCTCTGTGGTCCAGCCAGCCTCTTCCCCTATCCCTCAAGGATCACTTCTACAATCTCCTAACTTCAGGGCTGAGAGGGACTTAAATGGTGATCTAACCCTAACACATCATGTTACCAATACAGGAGGCAACCAACCTTGCAAGGTGGGGACGTGTGTATCTCCCATCTTACAGGAGAGAAAACAGAGGCTCAGTGAGGTTAAATGACTTTCACCAGGTCCCACAAGTAAGGAGTGATAGATTAAAGCTCGTTTGTTTGCAGGCATCAGAAATGACTAGTCAGTTTAAGCAAAGGAGAGGAACATGGATCCTGGGGGGATTTCAAGAAAATCAACTAATTTGGCCTCCATGGGTGGGGCCCGGGGTAGCTCAAGATTGGCAGCAACAGTCTGTGGCTCTTTCTGTCCTGAACCTGCTCTCAGGAAGGAGCACTAGCCCTAGTCCAGCCCAGACCCTGTATCTCTCAGGTCTAAAATTCAGGTTGCTGGGATAGAGGTTCTAGATGGACCCCCTTGGATCACTCAGCAGTGGTCAGAGGTCAGGGGGTTACTAGCATAGTTATGGAGGATTTGTTTTGAGTCCTGTAGTGAATCCCTGACAAGAACACCACAGGTGTCGACACCTGGTCGATGTGGGTCTTCCAAGGATCAGCCGGGGCCTCTGTTCTGTCGCACAGTCACACAGTCTGCTCTCCCGTAGCTGCAGGCTAATCCCAGCTGTAAGGTCAGCCGAGGAAACGGAAGGTGCTATTTGCATTTTAATAAGGAATCCAAAAGACCAAAGGCCTCTGGGTCCTAAAAGACTGGTTTTCTCAAATGGTGCAACGTCCAGGTATTGTAACTGATGGGGCACCAGGGGTAAGGAGCCCTCCCTGGTACTTCCCGTCACACCCACACAAGTGTGCCTCCAACTTATAAAGTTCACCTGTTTATCTTGCTGCCGCTTGTTCCAACCCCTTTCCATCTCCCTCTCCAAGGATTCAGTAATATGTTGTCTAGACACTACTGCTGCTGTTTCTCCTCCATTAATCCATTTTAATTGGAAAGTTATCATAATGCAAACTCTCTTTGGTATTATTTGCGGCTCTGCATTATTAGAACCTCACCAACTCGCTTTCCCAGCAAATTAAACTTGCTATGGAAGCAATGAGATCAGCTGCTCATATTAAATCAGGCCGCACGTTGTTAAGTGGGGCTGGGAATGGGGCTTCCTCAGTTGGGTGGGGCGCCATCGCTGGAGGCGTTTACAATGGCACCACTGTTTTTATGCTGGGGATTTGGCCTCTGTGCTCAGTTCTCCTCTTTTTTTGGCACTGTGTATTGGAAATTAGAGATGGAAAGAAAGAGGGGACAGAAAACCCTCTGGTGGTATTTGGCCTCTCACCCCAAACCCAGGGCAAACAGCAATGATCAGAATGCACATGGCCGTAACCCCGGATGAATTACAAAGCATATTCCAGTAGTCCTAGGAGCCTTGTGAAGTAGCGATGATCATCCCCTGTGTATGCAAGCTGGAAACTGAAGCTCAGAGAAGGTACTTCTAGGGGCTGCACAGGCAACACATAGTAGACGCGGACTCTAAGCCGGGTCCTCTGAGTCTAAAACCAGACGGCCCGAAGGGATGAAACGCCGACCACAGCGAGCAGACCCTTTTTACAGAGCAGATCCTGGAACGGATTCATTTCTAGCTGATAGTATGGAAAGCAGTTAATAAATGACCAGGTTTCCTATTTGTGGATTATCACCACCTCAGCATCTAATTTTTCCCAGTTACCCACTCAATAGAATAACATGGCTGACACTCCTGCCCGCCCACCCAACGGCCATTTCCCCCTACTCCCTTGCTACCAGAAACCTAATTTTGTTAAGTCAGAAATGTGCCCAATCTCAGAGGAAGACTCATGATTGGTCTAAGCCAGTCATGGGCGTCTGTTTCCCTTGTCAGTGATTGGTCTAGAGGCAAGCATGTGACTCATTTCTGGCCAATTACACCTAAGGGAAAGACTGCCGATGACTTCTGGGAAAAACTTTCTCTCCGATGGCGGCAGAGCAGGGAGGAAACTTTTCCTTGAGTTTCTCTCTTCCAGTGTGGGCACTATTTGTTATAGTTAAAAAGTCCCCCAATTCTTTGACCTTGCTTCCAAAGGTGGAGCCCATTTCCCCTCCTGCTGAGCGTGGGCCACACTTAGCGACTGGCTTTCAATGAAGAGAATGTAACAGAGGTGAAAGTGTGTGACATTCGAGGAAAGGCCGTAAAAGACATTGGTGCTTCAGCTTTACTCTGGCGGCTGTCTGACTCTGGGGGAAGCCAGCTACCACGTCATGAGGACACCCAAACAGCCTACGGAGGGGCCCACGTAGGGAGGAGCTGAGGCCTCCTGCCAGCAAGCAGCCCTAGCCCGCCAGCTGTGTGAGTGAGCGAGCCTTTTTGGAAGTGCATCCTCCCGTCCCAGTCCAGCCCTCAGATGGCTGCAGCCCTGCTAGCATCTTGACTGCCGCCTCATGAGGGACCTCAAGCCAGAACCAACAGCCACGTGGTGCCAGAATTCCTCATCTGCAGCAGCCGTGTGAGATCATAACTGTTTATTGCCTTTTTAAGCCGCTGACTTTTGGGTTCATTTGTTACTCAGCAATAGATGATTAATATGCTGTCATGCAGCTGTCTTGGAACCAGGAGGGGCAAGACTGAGGGCAGAAGCCACTGTGGTGAAACTGGCAGAGACATGGAATCTGGATTCCTGGTGATGTGAGCTAGTGAGCTGCCCAGCCAACCCTGGGTTGCCTATTTTGGGACTTTTTGTTACATGAGCTGATAAGAACCCTTAATTCATTGTTAGTCTGGGGTTCCATTATTTGTAAACAGCTTTTTACTGCCTCAGCCTTGGGGAGATACGTGATCCTTCCAATCACATTTCATGGCCAGCAGAGGTCACATGGTCTCCACCCACAGTCACATTGGGATGGAGAGGAGGGAGAGAGGGCCCTGCTAAGGGGCTTAAATGCTGCACGTACATTTGCATGTTGAGATTTAATAGAGGCCTTCTGGAGACACAATGCTTCCTCCCAGGGCGGGCCTAATTGCAGAAAGTCGGGCACTGTGATGGGCCTGGGGGCTCTTGTGACCCTGGGTAGGCGATTGTCTGTGTGACAGTTGAAGTGATGGTATGTTAATAGCTTCTCGATGAAAGGCTCAATCTCAAGGGGTTCATGTTTCTCAGCAGCCAAGACAGCGGGTTTCTGCAGCAGGTGGTTCACAAACGGCATCCTATCAGCATGGCCCCAAAGTAACTAAAAGCTGCTCAGACTGTCCCGCACTCCCCAATGCCTCCCACCTAGGTGAATTCTAAAGGAGGAGGAACCAATGGGTCTGTGATGGATATTACCCTTCCCCATTAACTCTACAAGTTAGTTTTCTTCTTTTCATTTTTTTATTTTTTATTTGTGACAGAGTCTCGCTCTGTCGCCCAGACTGGAGTGCAGTGGTGCGATCTTGGCTGACTGCAACCTCTGCCTTCTGGGTTCAAGCGATTCTCCTGCCTCAGCCTCCCGAGTAGCTGGGATTACAGACGTGCGCCACCATGCCTGGCTAATTTTTGTATTTTTAGTAAACACGGGGTTTTGCCATGTTGGCCAGGCTGGTCTTGAACTCCTGGCCTCATCTGATCCACCTGCCTTGGCCTCCCAAAGTGTTGGGATTACAGGCATGAGCCACTGCACCCAGCCTAATTTTCTTCTTGAAACTGCTCTTTCCTCACCTGCAGCATAGGCACAGTCACACCACAAAGGCAGCAGTGTGGAGTTCCTGGCAGAACTGCCAGAGTTTCAAGGGTTTTCAAGAGGGTATCCCAAGCACACAGATCTAGGGAGGGATCTGTGACATCAAGCCTCTGGGAGCAGGGCCTGGGGTCAGCATTTTCCTATACACTCTCCAGGTTATCCCGACCCACTTTGCATGTTTGAGAGCCACTCAATGATCCTGTCTGTCCCCTAGGACAGCTGTCGCTGTAGGCAGGGCAGTGAGAATGACCCACATGGGGAGCTAAGGAAGCAGAGGCACAGTCCTGCCGGCACCCGAGGACAGGGTCAGGGCTGGAATCTGATTACCTGTCTCTTTTCACTGTCTGTAGTGTTGTTTCTCACCCTCCTAGAAGGGGGCAGGAGAGAAAGGACCCCAGGAAACCCAGGATCAAGGAGGGTTCGTAATTGGGGGAAGCAGGAGCCCTCACTCATTCCATTCATGGCTGTCAGCTCCCTGCTGTCCCCTAGCCCATATTCTTGGTTCTGGGAATATAAACAGAAAATGAAAAGCGTTTGTATAACACTTCATATGTACCTGCACAATGCCTTAAGCACTTTACATCCACAAGCTCAATGAATGCTCACAATTACCCTATGAGATAGGCACTATTATTATCCCCACTTTACAGATGAGGAAACTGAGGCACACAGTAAACACTGAAAGTCCATCCAGACTTTCAGCCCCTAAAGCTGCTGAGTGGGCATTCCCTTGGGATACTTCCAGTTCAAGCCCTTTATTTTATAGAGAGAAACCGCTCGGTGAGAGAAGGGCCATTCTGAATCATACACGTCCATGGCAGGGCTGGGCCAGGTCCCGGGTTCTGGCCGCTGGGCCATGCTGCCTACCTCAGAAAGGGGTGCTTCTGGGCTCTTGCGACCACAGGGCTCATTACCGATGCTGCAAATTGAATGAAATGCTGCTCAGTTACATATTAATAACAGATTTGTTTGTCATTAAGGCAGCATTGTTTAATAAAATTAGTTTAGCTGAGCGTAATTACCTTCATATAAAATTCCCTCTTAAAAATTACTTTGATAGATGTAACCAGTTAGGTGGTGTAAAGACTGGGGTGTGTGGGGTTTGGCTCTGAGCTTTGGTTGGGTCCTTAAAGTGACATTCCCGGGTTGGGAATTCAATTGCCAAAGACCTTGGGTTATCCCTCTGTGGACCACTTGAAGGCCCAGTGGAGAACACGTAACTCAGCCTCTCCGAGGCAAAACTGCAGACAGCCTTGGATGGTCCCTTTTGCTAAACGCAAAATAGTGTTCCTCCTACCGAGGCCCTGCGTTCTCTTGCCACCCTGCCAGCTTTTCACATTCCCTCCTTAACTCTGGGGCTTTCAAGTCATTTCTCTGCTTGTAGACTTTTAACGGCTCCTGATTGCCCATAAGCTATGACCGCGAATCTTGATCTTATTATTCAAGGCCCTGCAAATCTGGCCTCATGGTAATTTAGTGAAAATGATAACCAAATTGGGGATCAGGAGACTGAGGTCTTAGACCCAATTCTGGCCCCAGCTCATGCTGGATGTTCTCAGACAAGCAGCCTTACCTTTTTAGGCTCCCTTTTACTTATCTGTAAAATGGGAAGCATAATATTTTCCTTCCTAGGCGGTAGTGGGGCACTCAGGAGATCATGGCTTTGGTGCTTTATAAATCGCAGACCCCCATCCAGGCCCCACTTCCGCTCACTCCACCTCCTCAGCAGCCGTCTGCATTCTCAGCCTGGCCACTCAGCCTACAGTGACTCGGAATTGACTCTGGGTCCACCTTCTTGCTGGGACCACACAGCCCTTTCTGGAACATCTGTCCTGCTCCTTTCTGATTAGTTGGCTTCTTGTTGTTGTTTGAGACAGGGTCTCTGTTGCCAACGCTGGAGTGCAGTGGCATGATAATAGCTCACTGCAGCCTCGACCTCCCAGGCTTAAGCAATCCTTCTACCTGAGCCTCCCAAGAAGTTAGGGATACAGGTGCATATCACCATGCCCAGCTAATTTAAAAATGTAGAGACTGTATCTCTCTATGTTGTCCAGGCTGGTCTCAAACTCCTGGCCTCAAGCCATCCTCCTGCCTTGGCCTCCCAAATAGCTGGGATTACAGGTGTGAGCCACTGTGCTTGGCCTTGGCTTGGTTTTGAAGGTCCAATCAATACCTCCTCTCCTGTCAGCCTCCCCTGACTGCTCTTCAGGCTCCGAGCCTTCTCCCTGTCAGTCCCCTGAGCTTGCCTCTGAGAATATGTCCCCAGACAGGGGTGGGGAGGAGTGTATGGAATCACACCCTACATGGTTAACTTCCAGGACTGTCTTTCTGCTTTTACAATTGGATTCTAGTTTTATGTCATTGTTTCTTTAAACAACTCTCTGTGAAAATCTGCTCTAGAATCAAAAGATACTTGTGCCTGCCCTGGATGGAATCTCAGAGATTAGCAGGCCCAACCTCCTCATTTACAGATGGAGAAATGGAGTCACAAAGCCATTGAGTGGCAGTGCCAGGTCTGGATCTCCCATCTCCTCACTTCCAGGCTGGAGCTTATCCCCAGCCTGTGTTTTCCATTGATTTCTGCTTTGCTGCAACCCCCCTTGGCCCTTCCTGAGCCTGTTGGTCATTTCCTGAACAATACTCTGTTTTTACCAGATGTCTGAATTTCAGCCCCGAGGAGGTGGTTAAGGGGAGTTATTCAAGCAGAAAAGCTCAGGTTAGATCTATAAATCTTTGCTGCACAACTTATAGTCCCAATCCCCAAATGGCCCTGAAGGAAGCCAGTGGAAGGAAAGAATGCTGAGTAGGGCGTAGTGCTGTATAACTCCAGGGGACGCCATTCACAGACTGCAACACCTCCTGGCATTGCACAGTGTACAGCCTGCACAGCTGTACGCTGTGCCCTGGAGCTGAGGATCAGGAAAGACCTAGGCAGGCATGTAGGAAAAGAATCCAGCTTAAACTGCAGGGAGGTGGCTGAGACACAGAAGGAAGTGGGGCAGACACTCAGGTGGCAGAGGACAGCCCCTTGTCATAGAAACCCCTGGATCCATCTGGCTTGTCATGAAAACAGCTGGGTCTTCAGGCCTCAGTTTTCTCATTTGTAAAATGGTGAAAACAACCTGTACTTCATAAATGCGTGTAATAAGAAAATAAATGTCAATGTCCTTCAAAAGTAGAAAGTGAAATCTGAAAGCTGGGGGTGATGTTAAAGCAATGACTGGATGTCAGAGCACAGGGTATCTGGGAATGGGGAACCTCAAGGAGCCCCTCCCCTCTGTTCCAGCCCGAAGCCCTGGCTGATGGCCTGGGAGGAGAAGACCCTGTTTCTGGGTGGAATTCCAGCATCCACCCAGGAAGCCAGAGCTTTGGTGACAGTGGTGTGTTGAGTGTTGTGGGGGTGGCGGGAACACTGGCCTTGCTTCCTCTGTAGAGAGAAGGGAGGACATGCCCCATTTCCCTCAGTTTACCCTGATGCTTTCACATTCCCAAGACTCATACTGCCAGGGTGGCCCCTCCTGAAAGGCTTCACCAGTCACCCAGCCAGCGGGCTTGGGCAGGGGAGGGGGCTCAGAGACAGCAGCACACACAGACTGGAAAGTTCTAAAATGCGCCTCCTGAGCACTGGCCCCCTCCTCGGTCCCCCAGCTCCCTCTAAAGCCCCTTTTGAAGGGGACCTCGGAGCTCTAATGAGTTGAGAGCTTTTATGGGAGCCCAGGCAAACCAATTAGGTTTGCTTAAAAATATTGTATTCATTAGCATGAAAATAAAGCTGAACTTTTTAGAGATAATTGCATCTTTTAAAATGTGGTAGTCTTTGTCTGGGCTTGTCTCATAAATATGCATGCTGCATAATCCTTTTGGAACCATGGTCGCAATCATGAGTAACACACAAATGCATCCAGGGTGTTAATATTCTGACAAGAGTGGGGCCTCTCGGGCAGGGGGTGCCACCGGCGGCGGCCTCCAGAGGTGTCCCTGTAATCCCCAGCTGCAGCCTGCACAGCTCACGGGAACAGAGCCCAGTCCGGGCTCCCTGATACCATAGACCAGGGCTCCAGTTCTAAATCGCTCCCTTTTATGCCGCTGCCTCCAAGGGTGGGCTGGAGGATTCTGAGGCTTTGCTCAAAATGCCAGGAATGGTGGCACAGAGGTCGAGCTCGATTTACAGCTGGGGAAATGGAAGCCCCGGGGGGTTAAGTGGGTTGCCAAGGTCACCCCGCATGGATAGGGCCAAGATGAAGCCCGGTTTGCCATGGCAGACTGATGCTTGTTATCTGAAGTCTGGCGAGGGCCCCTGCCAGGGAAAGGACTGCGTTTACATTTAGCAGGGAAGGGACGCATTCCAGCTTGGTTAGCCTGGGTGGTTGGGGGAAGGGTTGGCATCTCTAGCCCCACCCGCTGCCTTTCTATCAGCTAACCTCTAAGCCTCCCCAAATAACATGCCATCTAAGTTTAAGGAGTGAGCTTGTTACATCGGTGCAGCTTCAAGACAAGTCCTCAGTTCCACTTTTCCAACCAAGAATGCCCCTCAGCCCTTCTGGGTAGAGATTCCTCAGCTACCACTGGTCCCTGTCCTACTGGGCTTCTTTAATTTCCTCCTACCCCACTTCCTCCCAAATGCAAAAGCTTTATAAGATTAATATCCCCCTTCTTGATGGAACACTAGGACTGGCCCCCAGGGAAAAGTATGAGCTTAGTGAAGTTTCTTTTCAGCAAACATTTTCTAAGTGCCTGCTCTGTTCAGGGCCCAAGCTAAGCCTTATGGGGCTACAGAGACTGTAAGACCAGGCACCTGCCTGCCCAAGCTCACCATCTATGGGAGGTGGGCACATTTGTCACTACTGCTGATAGAAGGCAGGCTGCTGCTTAGGCCTGAGCCCCAGGCTCCTTCCAAAGGCATGCTGTGGGGGTGTGGGGAGGGAACACATCACTTGGGTGGGGGAAGGCTGACTGGGGCCAGGGCAGCTGCCTTTTGAAGAATGAGTCGGATTTGGGCAGGCTTTGGGGGACACCTTGAACAGAGGAAGGTGTAGGGTTTGGGGTGTGTTTGACAATATCTGAGCCTAATTTTTCTTTGCCACTTTCTCATCTCCCTCCCGAGACTCATCTGTCCTGTGGCCAGGTTCTTAGCTGTCCCCTGGCTTCTCCTGCCTAATAGCTTCTCAGGCCATGGCCAGACCTGCCAGGACTCCAGAGTTACCTTTCCTTCCAAATAGGAAACTGTCCAAATGTCACCTGTGCCTGATGGGTTGAGAAAGTGTGTCATATTTATTTGTAGCCTACCCACTTCTGTCAAAAAACTTATTACATTGAACCACATGAAACTGCCCATATTCAGCCATTTTGGAATAAAATGGTGATTGTAGCTTCTATGGAATGCTTTTTGTGTTAGGTGCAGTATATGCATTATCTCATTTAATCGACAGGGAAAACCTATGAGGGAGATACTGTGACTGCTTCTCCCATTGTACAGACTGGAAAACTGAGGCATAAAGAATTTAACTTTCCCTGGTCTTGTGGAGTGAGGCGTCCTGCCTAGGCTGCCTGGGCCACATGGAAGTACAATGAGACAAAAGGCACAGTGGGATGGAACCTCAAAATGCAGAAGAAAGATGAAAATCCGGAGAGGTAGCTTGGAGTAGAAAATTGCATCCAGTGACCGACTGAGGGATATTTTGGTTGTTGAAGGCAAAATATGATTCTGAGTGTCCTAACAGAGGAAGCAATTGGTGGTGGTGGGCGGGGAGGTGGGGTGGGGGCATGGATCAGGGAGCAGGCTCGTTGTGTTCTCCCTGACTGTAGGGAAGAGCCTGCCTGTGCAGTGGGACTGCTCCCAGGAGAGGTCTTTAAGGTGCCGTTTCCCTAAGAGGCATGATGAATAGTGTAAGGTACACATCATTGGCCCCAGTTTTTAGAGAAAGAGCAGAGGTTATATTGGTGAAGGGCAAACCATAGTGTTAAGGTCGGAGATTGGGGGAAACATTTCTGTTTAGAGGAAGGACACCAAAGGCTTGATCCCCAGAACGCAACTTCCTGGTGATCTGACTTAACGTAGGGATATAAGCTGGAGGACCGAGGAAAGGCTTGAAGTGGAAAGTGCTTGTTCTATTGTCAGATCCGAGTTTCAATCCCTGCTCTGTAACACATTTGGTGGGTGGCCCTAGGCCAGTTAATTATGTCATTTCATACCAAGGTTAAGTGACTCTAAAGCCCTTTTCCTTCCATGCTTAAATATTCCAGAAGAATTCATATTGTAATAATAGGACTTTTTTAAACACTGAAATTGATTTCTAATTTGTGAAGTCGGGTCTGGGTTCATGGAATGAGGTTGGGCACTCCACTGAGCCCTCTGATTACTAATAAGGCTGGTATATCCTGGTCTTACTTGGCTCTTAGGATTCATTATAACTCTGTTAGAAACGAGAGTTATAACTCTATTAGAAACCTCACCCAACCAATGTATCATGAACATCTCTCCTTTCTTCTTTTGTTTTTTGTTTTTTGTTTTTTTTTTTTTGAGACGGAGTCTCGCCGTATCACCCAGTCTGGAGTGCAATGGTATGATCTTGGCTCACTGCAAGCTCCGCCTCCCAGGTTCAAAGTGATTCTCCTGCCTCAGTCTCCAGAGCAGCTGGGATTACAGGCGCCCACCACCATGCCTGGCTAATTTTTTTTTTTTTTTTTTTTTTTTTTTTTAGTAGAGGTGGGGTTTCACCATGTTGGTCAGGCTTGTCTTGAACTCCTGACCTCAAGTAATCTGCCTGCCTCCGCCTCCCAAAGTGCTGGGATTACAGGCGTGAGACACCGCGCCCGGCCATCATGAACATCTTTCTATGACCATATTTACAACACTGCCTCATGTTTTCTAATGACAACACAGCATTTCATGACGTGGATATATCTGATTTTTTAAAGCAATATATGTATTTTTCTGCATTTAAAAGAATTTTGTACCAACAGTTCTGTAATGATCAACATGGTACATATATAATAATTGAAAATATTGCCGCAAATAACATTTTATATGATAGCATTATGTATATATATATTAATAGTATTTGTAGAATTTAGAAGAATTGGTGCATTAAATTTATGTGCATTTAGCACGTTGATTACTCTAAAAACAAAAAAAAAGGAAAAACTGGTTTATATTTCTAACAACAGTTTTGAGGATATTTATTTCCCCAAATCCTCTACCCAAGGCTATCTACCACGTACCCATTTTTCTGCATGTTGAATCTTCTTATTAATTTCCAGGTACTCTTTGTATATTACGGATATTAACTTTTCATCAGCTATATATGATGGTACAACTATTTTCTCTGTTCTGTCACTTTATCTTCATTTATAGATTATTTTGCCATGCAAAAATTTTACACTTTTATGCAATTAAATCTGTAATTCTTTTCTCTTATGGCTTCTGGGTTTAATGCCTTGAATAGAAGGCATATTCCTCTCCAAGATTATATATAAAAAAATCTTTCCTCATACTTTTCTTCAGCTTAAAAAAAAATCATTGAAAATACTTTTTTTTTTTTTTTGTGGGGAGGGGGATGAGATGGTGAAAGTAGTGTGTGGTTAGTGTCCTCTTCACCAGATATTTCTGGTTTTCTTCACTTTGTAGCATGTGGTAGGATTCACATCTTGTGCTCCTTGCGGTTGGGTGGGGCCGTGAGACTAGTTCTAGCCAGAGTTGTGAGCAGAAGTGATGGGGCTTTTCAAGAACAGGCAGTTGAATGTGGATTCAGGACTTTCTGGTCTGTGTCTAGACCTTCTCTGGCAGTGTTTGAGATGGTGGCTTCTCCGTCAGCCTGGCTCCTGTGTGATTTCAATGACCAATCTCAATGAACATGTATCCTGAGCCAGAAATCAGCTTTCACTGCGGTGAGTCACTGAGACTGGGGGGATGTTTTACCACAGCATAGTGTAGCCTATCTTGGCTGATACCAGAAGGGATCTAACTTTTGCTTTTTCTCATATAGATGGCAGGTTATTGACTTTCCTTTTTTTAAGCAGCCCATCTTTCCCTGCTGATATAAAATGCCATGTTTATCGTGTCCCCAGTTCTCATAAATACACAGGAATATATATCTGAACTCTAGTCTATTCCATCAACCTGTTACCTATTCTACTTTAATACTAATTGATGAAGCTTTATGACATATTTTCATATTTAGCAGAGCATGTTTCAAGCTTATCTTGTTTATCCTTATGAACTTACTCTTCAGACAAACTTTAGAACTAGTTTTTCAAGTTTCATAAAACCTCATTAGGATATGGGTGGGAATTATATTGAATTTCTATATTAATTGGAGACTTTCTGTCTTTACATAGCAAATCTTCCTCTTATTTATTTTCATATGTTAATTAATCCTCTTATACTGCTCAGAAAAATTTTTCTGAGCTCCTACTGTACACCAAACATTTTTCTAGCACCAAGGATGAAAGACACAATCCATGCCACCTGGTGCTCACAACTAGGGGGAGATGGACAAGACCATTGACAGTGGTCCTGAGGGAGGAGGCAGACAGCGCTGTGGGAAACCAATGACAGGATGCAGCAAAGCTCGGTCTGACAGTCTGAAGACAAGTTTCCCAGGTTGACAGGCAGGCAAAGGCCCCTTTGGGCCATACCAAGCAGCTGGAAGTGCGTGACTAAGAATTCCAGGTGGGGACATGGCAGGAGAGGAGGAGGAAGGTAGGGGCCGGTTCATGGACTTGATCTCCAGAACAACAGGGCGCTGCTGAAGGGTTTTAACTGATCCTGACACCATAGCCTTAGTGTAGCATATATTTGGGGTGCGATCTGCCAGTTTAACTGGGAAGAAGAAGAACCCTGTAATTCCCATATTTAATCAATTAACCAATTTGGAGCATAAACCAAGTCAAAGGATATCAAATCAAATGGTTAAGAAAAAAAGGACTAAAGTCTAGAAACTAACATTTATTGAGTGCCTACTGTGTGCCAAGAATTTTGATAGGGTAGTGTTCATGTTGTCAGTGTATTGTCAGATATTTTTACGTAATATAAAACCTCACAATAACCCCGTTGTGCAGGTATGATTTCTACTTATAGATGAGAGAAATGAGGTTCAGAGGTTTTTAGGTGATTTGCCCCAAGTCCAAAAGCTACTTAGAGGCAGAGCTGGGATTGTGCTGCAGATTTTGTGTTTCCAAATCTGGGAGTCTTTCTGCCTCTCTACAGCTGTGTGTCCTTATAAAAAGGATATAGTTCCCAGCCTGGGGAAGAGAGGGAAGGCTCGTTCTTGGCCAAGTTTCATTTAATTTTCCATCAGTAGGTGTCAACTGTGAACTAGTCAGAAATGCTAAAATAACAGCTTAAAAACATAGGAACAGAAATGGAAATGTAATTTTAGCGTGCTTTACCAGCCCCTCCTGAAGATAAGTGCTGCTTATGGAGTATCTGTTACAGAAATGTAACACTTAAGGACTAAACTCACAGGAGTTGCTGGTGATGTGCAATTTAGCAACTTGGGCTGTTAAAGAAGGGAGGAAAAAAAAAAGAACCAACTCCACAAGCAGAAAATTGAAAACAAAAGGAAATGGAGAAAAAAAGCAACATAGCATTTCTGCCTCTGGTTGTAGTTCCTCCTAATGGCCTGGGAAATAGCTTGTTGGATAAAAAAGGCTTGCCTAGGAGAAACATTAACTCAGAGATGGCGCACTTGATAGAAGGGAGGCTGGATTTAGCCAATCAGGCATCAAGGCCTTTGACTGGTAAATTAGCAAGTACCTTTCAGCCCCTGTGATTAGCCAGGTGTGGAGCCAGGCCCAGTGGGATTCCAGGATGAGGGACAGTGGCTGGCATTCTTCCCTCAAGGGATTTGCTGCTTGAATTGGGGTGCAACATCTCCTGGAACCGATGAACTGATAATGCAAATACAGGACAAGAAACAGGGACGTGTGCAACAGGGACCTCACACTGCTGCTGACGGAGGGAGGGGTACAGCTCTAGCGTGGGAGGGCGCGGGAAGGTGACTTGGAGAGGGAGCGTGGGGCCACAGCTTAGGAGTGAGGATTGGCATTCCAGTCTCAGCTCTCACCCTAATTTATGGTGTGAATTGGGACAAACCATTTCACCTTTCTGAGTCTCAGGTTCTTCACACGTGGAACAGTGGAAGCTTTATCAGAAGGTTTCTAAGGCCTTTCCAGGCTCTGACACCTATGATTTTATGAATTAGAATTTGCATTAAGGTTCTTCAGTTGCCAGTGACAGAAATCCAGTTGCAACCAGTTTAATTTTAAAGGTGGCATTTATTGGTTTAGGTAATTGTGAAGCCCAGAGGTAATTCTAGGTTCAGGCGTGGCTGGGTCCAGGGGCTCCCAAAGGATTCCTTGAGCTGTCTCCCCTGGTTCTGCCTTCTTCTCTCTGTGCTTGCCTATCATTCCATTGTAAAGGGATAATCTTATTTAATAGTTCCAGTGGACTAGCCCCTAGGAGCTCAGCCCCATCCAAACCACAAGGGATAGGTTTCTTCCAGAAAAGAAGGCCTCAGGCACCAGCTGAAAGGGGACAGGATTGATTTCAGGAAAAAATGACAGATGCTCTCCATATGGCCCTTGAATATATTTCAGGTCAGATAGAACAAGTAGGGGAGGGGAGGGGCATTCCAAGATCTACAGGGTCAGAGTTGTGCCTTTAGACTGGTCAGAACATTTGTGGGGCCCAGGGTAAGAGTACAAATGGAGGCCACAGACCATATGTCTCAATATTAAAAAGCCGTAACTCACACTAACAATCTGTTAAATAGCATAGGTTTATCTGCTTATCTGGACACATGTGCCTTCATAATGACCTGGAAGGTGGGTTTCAATTTAGAATTTTCAGAATCCTTGGAATTTTGCACCAGCATGAGATGGAGCAGAGAGAGGCTGTAGCGCATCCCTTCTCTTCCCACCCCTGACTGCATCCACACCGTGTGGACACCTCAGCCCACATATCCAAGCACTGAACACAGTTCCAGTAAACAGCTGGCCAGGGTGTGCATGTGAACCCTCTGTTCACCCTCAGCAGGGCCAGCCGGGAGGAGGTTGATGAGGGCTCTGGGAGGGGGCTGGGTCCAGCTGAGCAGTGAATCCCAGATACTGGAGCATGGTCTTTGGGTGAGGGGGTCAGTAGACTTTGGGTTTAGCCCTACAGATGCTTGTTGCAAGGTGAGGGGCACGGCTAGAGGGAGGGTCAGAATGGGGCTATTTATAGACTGGGTCCAGGGCAGGAGCCCGCTTGCCTGAGTGAGCATGGCCCAGGTCGTGTCACAAAGAAGAGGGCTGGGAAATAAAACTGAAAAATAACGTTTGGGCTTAAATGAAGGAGAAATTGGACTTTAGGCTATGAGATTGGACTTGTTCCTATGGGCAATGAGAAGCCTTGAGGGGCGGGTCTCAGCAGGTGACTGTACCCATGTCCAGAGTGGCCCCCATGGTCCTGCATTTGGGACTGCTGCCCTCCCTCATGCCCTCTGGTACTTACAGGAGCTCCTTGGAATTAGGGCTTTTTGAGATTTAGCTTTGATGTGAGGACAAGTCTTTCAGGGGAACCTTTCCCTGGATTCCAACTCCTGCCTCACACTCTTCCTCTCAGAGCCGCTTGGGTTCCCTTCATCACAGAGCATCACATAGTCCTGCAGTGGCTGGCTCAGTGCTGCCTCCCGTGAGCCGATCTCATTCCTCTAGTGTAGAGACTTCTACAATCAGGTCCCCCAAAAGTGTTGTTGGAAGGAAGGGGATTAATGCACGTGATTAACCCAAAGGAGGTGAGGTTAGGAGAAAGCTTTCGTAGACAGTATTTTGCTTACTTAAGCCCTCAGCAATGTCTCTCCTTCAAAAATATATCTAGAACTCGACCCCTTCCACCAGCTCTATGGTGACCGGCCTGGGCCAGCAGCTGCTGTTACTGCTGACCTGGACAACTGCTGGCCTCTCCTTTGTGCTTCCCTCCCCGCAGTCTATTTCCAACCAGCAGCCTGTTAAACGTGAGAGTGCATCATCTGCGACCGCCTTCATCTCACTCAGAGTAAATGCCAAAGTTCTCGCCAAGGTCTACAAGGAGCTAATGAACAGCCAGATCTCCTGGGGACCTTGAAAAATGCAGATTCCCATTCAGAAGCCCTGGGGTGGGCCTGAGAATGTGCATTTCTAACAAGCCTCCGGGTGCTGTGGGGTTGCGGGGGGTGGGGGCATGCTGTGAGTGGTGAGACGGTGAGACCCTGCAGGATGTTCACTGTCCCCCTCTTCTGACCTTATCTACCACCCTCACCCTCGTGGTAGGGTGACCAGCTGTCCCTGTTTGCCTGGGGAGTGTCTTGGTTTTAACACTGAAGGTCCCATATCCCGGGAATCCCCTCAGTCCCAGGCACAATGTTGCCGTCCCCCGCTCTGTGCCTCCGCTCAGCCTCACTTCCTTCAGGTCCTTTCCTGCCTCTCGGGGGGACTTCTATTCACCGCTGCCTCTTGCCCACCCTGATGTTCTCTACTCCTCTGCCCTGCTTAATTTTTCTCCTTAGCAGTTATCACCCACTAGCATACTATCTATTTTATGCATTTATCTTATTTATTGTCTGTTTCTGTCCACCGGACAGTAAGCTCCACAAGAAGTGGAATATTTTCTCCCCTTTGTCACTGAAGGACTCCGGTGCCTACAACACTGCCAGGCATGTGGTGAAGGCTCAGGAAAGATGGTTGCATGATGAACTGAATGCTCCAAACCAGGGCTTCTCAGACTTCAGTGTGCACCTGGAGACTGTTAAACTGCAGATTCTGATTCAGGGGTCTGGAGTAGGGCCTGAGAATCTGCATTTATTCCACAGATGGAGGCTCTACTTGGTGGTCCGTTTTCTTCTCATTTATCCCCTCCCCTCCCTGGGAAGGAGGCAAGTTTGGACTTGGAGATGGGGCAGGGGCTCCTTAGAAGTGTGAGGAGCAGGTGGGCCGTCTAGTCCCTGTGAGGAGGGCATTCAGCACTGGTGTAGCTGGGTGGACAACCAGCTGGCCCGTCAGACTGACGGACTCAAAGATGAAAATGGCCAGGACCAAACTTTCCCTGTTCTGTGCTGGCTTTCAGAAAGAGCTGCCCCCTCCCACTTCGCTTCATGGTCCCTACAGCTGGTTCCAACAAGCAAAAGATTTCTCTCCAGAGCCGGGCTCTGTTTGGCCTTGCACCTGCTGCCGGCAGCTGTTGCCGGGGCTCCCGTTAATGGCACAAATGGAGCCTCTAATGGATGGGACCTAAGCCCTGGCTGGCAGCGGGGCTGGGAGGATGTGGGCTGTGTAGACGGATGGGAATTCTGCCAATGACTGGGATCCAGGCCGTGCTGTCAGTCAGATGGACGGCCAGACAGTGGCTAGCCAGACCCCTAGACAGCCACACAACCAACTCAGAAGATTTCACCCTTAACAGGCAGCTTTGGGGGACTCAGGGAAGTGTGGACAGGCTCTCAGCCCTCTGGGAGTTCGCGTTTTAGTGGAGGTGAGAACACTTTGAGGTAGAAAAGACTTGAAGACGGAGCCAAGGACCCTGGGTAAAAACCTGGGCCCAAGTTGTGTGTGTGGAATGCGCCAGAAGAACTGCAGGAATTCTGATAAACTGGAATATGTCTTTTCTCCTAAAGATTTTGATTAACTCTAATAGAGTGTTTTAAATTTAAAACTGAGATGCTGTCTGTCAACAAATAATGTATGTACTCATGAGAAAATTGTGACATGTAAAAGCTTTTTAATTTATGGAAGCAGAATAAAATCATGAGTGGCACTCACTGGCCATTATCTACTATTGCTAAAACTGCTTAAGGATTATAAGGGCTTGCGTTTGCTTGTGTTGCTAATTTTTGGATTTCTAGTTTTTATGTATTTATTTAGAGACAGAGTCTCGCTCTGTCATCCAGGCTGGAGTGCAATGGCATGATCTTGGCTCACTGCAGCCACCGCCTCCTGGGTTCAAGCAATTCTGCTACCTCAGCCTTCCAAGTAGCTGGGATTACAGGCATGCGCCACTGTGCCCGGCTAATTTTTGTATTGTTAGTAGAGACAGGGTTTCACCGTGTTGGCCAGGCTGGTCTTGAATTCCTGACCTCAGGTGATCCACCTGCCTCGATCTCTCCAAGTGCTGGGATTACAGGTGTGAGCCACCGTGCCTGGCCTCTAATTTTAAAAAATATCAATATGCTAAAATACTTACCTGCAAGTTAATGACGCTGATGTTGATGCAAGTGCTGGTAATAGTGCCTTTTTTTCTTTTCTTTTTTAATCCTAAATGTGATAGTAAATAGTGACTTTTATTGAGAATATTTTATATGCCCAGCATGTAATCTCAATGCATCCTCATGACACCCTGTGAGATAGTGGTAGCCGTTGACCATGGAGCTGCCCACGTGCTATTGGCCCTTCATCTGGTCACTGTGTCCTGATTCCCATAGGGGGGACTCCATCCTGCCCCACTGCCATTCCTTGTGCATCTGAGAGGTGACTCTACCGCAGTGCAGAGGTGTGACATGAACTCAGGCCTGGCCCATCAGAGCATTTCCTTGGCCATTGTGGTTGATTCAGGGATGGCCACATGACCCAAAGAGAGCCAACGATGCTTGGGAAGAAGGTCTTACTTTCCCCTGAAGGACGTGAAGCTGAGAAGATGTAGGACCAGGAGTTTCTGCCTCCAGCTTATGCCCTCCCGAGGAGAACCTGTCTGCAAGCTGTGGGTAGGGGACGCCTACCCAGGGCAGACAGTAGAGCTGGGCCTGGAGATGGAAAGCAGGGCCTGGCGACATGTGTGCTAGTTTTTGCTTGAACAAGTGTGAGCTATTTGTTTGTTTGTTCCTTGCACCTTAGTGTCTTAGTGATATGAAGGCAAGTACCTTTTGTACTCCCACCTGCAGACAAGAAGGCCCTATCTAGAAAGAGGGGATGATAAGAGCTTGAACTGGCATCTACAGGGTGTCTTATCAGATCTGGGCAGAGCGAGAGGGTGGAAGGATGGATGATAATGCAGTTTCTGATGGGATGGCTGGGTGGATGGTGGAGCCCTTCCCTGAGAGAGCCTACGGAAGAAGAGCTGATTTAGAAGGAAGGTAATGAATTCAGTTTGTGCAATACCCAGGTGCGAATGCAGTCTGGAATTCTTGAGAGTGGGTTGGAGATGGGGGTTTGGATGCAGAGCAAAACCAGCCAACCAACCAACCAACCAAACAACATCATCCTCAACAACAACAAATCAACCATCCTGAAGAGAGCTGTGTAGTAGGTGGCATTACCCCAGCTGATCCAGGTGTAGGGAAGTGGTCTGTTTCCTTGTGCAAGGGTTCTTTTGGGTCTCAGGTGCAGAGTGTTGAGTTATTTCTCAGGTCGTGACACCCCATAATTACTGGTTCCTATAAGACCCTATATGTTTGTTTACTTATTCCTTTATTCCCCATTGCCCTCTCCCATTCCTACTCCACCCCCATAGATCACTGTTCTAACATGTATTTTGTTTGTAAGTGTTCCTACAAAATGTGTTTTGTTGTTTTACCTGTGCGTATCTTTAATTGATATCAATGGACTGGTGCTATAGAGCTCATTCTGTATTTTATCTTTTTCGCACAGCACCATGTTTTTTATTTTTATTTATTTATTTAAGATGGAATCTCGCTCTGTTGCCAGGCTGGAGTGTAGTGGTGCGATCTCAGCACACTGCAACCTCCGCCTCCTGGGTTCAAGCCATTCTCCTGCCTCAGCCTCCCGAGTAGCTGGGACCACCACGTCCAGCTAATTTTTTTGTATTTTTAGTAGAGACAGGGTTTCACCATGTTGGCCAGGATGGTCTCAATCTCTTGACCTTGTGATCTGCCTGCCTCAGCCTCCCAAAGTGCTGGGATTACAGGCATGAGCCACTGCGCCCAGCTGAGAGCCAGAAGCAAACAGCAAGACTGCCCCGAAATTCCTGACCCATGGAAATGGAGATAATAGATGTTTGTTGTTTTAATCCACTAAATTTTGAGACAGTTTGTTATGCAGTAAGAGATAACTAATATTACGGGGGAGGGAAGTTGCTGGGCCATAGGGTGTGCCTGTACAAGTTTTGATCATGTGTGTGGTTTGGAGAATCAATATGGAAATCTGTAGCAAAGTTGCTTATTTATTTGGCCACTTCTGCATCTGGGTGGTGGGAAGGAGGTGATGGGTTCACCTCTGCATAAAGCCCTAGAAGGGTGTCAGACTCCATTAAATGCTATTGGGAAAAGATTGTCTGGGCCAGTAGACAGCATTTCCAGAGAATTCCCAAAGGATTGTCCCACACCCCAAATCCCAGGGAGCTGTCCATTGTGAGTCAGAGTACCCTAGTCCTTGCTGGGGCCAGCAAGAGGCTGGGGCCCCCTGGTGTGAGCTGATTCCTGTCCTCTGGACCTGGTAGCATGATATGCTGACATAAGTGCAGTGACATTTGGCCAGGCAATTGAAGAGCTTCAATCTGCAGATAGAAGTGATGGAAATTCATTTTCTCTTATTTTCCTAATCTTTGTCTGTAAAATAGATTCCTGCAGTGTCATTTCTCTGTTCATTCCGATCTTTGTTAAGGAAATGAAGTGCTGGAGTTGGATGTCTGTTCAGAGTGCTTTAGCAGTCTCCAGGTACCTGGCTACTTTAATGTCCCAGGCCATTGGAAATTGAGCTGGTCTGGCCAGACATTTTTCCATTTCAAGTTGTGCTTCCTCTACAGGTTTTATTCACAAGGCACAAGAGTTCCCACTGAAGGCAGAAGAGACAAGAATAGCCAACTCCCATATAATAGCAGTAATATCCTCCCATTGCAACACCCCCTAATGCTCCTTGGATTGTATAGTGCTTTGTGATAACAAAGCTAGTATGTGGCAGGACCAAGAATCTTACCGAAGTGACTTGCCCAAGGTCATCCCGCTAGCAAGTGCAGAGCTGGTATGACACCCCTGGGCTCCTGACCCGCAGTGCTCTCTGCACTCTAACCCTGCAGCCAAAAGAGTGTGGACTTTGGGTTTACTGAATCTGGGTTCTAACCTGGCTGTGCTTTTTGCCAGCAGTGTGACCTTGAGCAAGGCATTTACCTTGGTAGAACTTCAGTTTCCACGTCTGAAAAGTGAAGCGAGAAAGAGGATTTCAAGAAATTCAGGAGAGTGGGAGTAGTGGGTTCAAGGAGTAGGTGGCTTGAGTGGGAGCTATAGAGGCAGGGAGGGGTTGGATCTGCAGGCCTTGTAAGGCACACAGAAGAGTTCGAACTTTATCCTAGGGCAATGGGGAGCCATAGAATACTGGGGAGCCAGGGGGTCAGATTTGACTCAGAAACTCGACATTCACTGCTGTGTGGGAGTTGGCGAGGGATGGCTCAGCCCTGTGCCAGGTCACATGGCTGGGTGAGTGTAGAGCAGGCTAGGTTTCAGCCCCTAGTTTCCCTCTTGAACTGGTGTCCTTGTCCAGTCCAGAAAGTAACCCACACAACTATATGTGACACACCTGCTTCTATTAGAAGCATTTGCTCAGACATCACCTCAAACCAAGGCAGATCTACCCCTAAGAGGGGTTCTGTGCCAGCTGTGAAGGCGCTGACCTTCCTCCACCTTGTCACATGTGTCATCCTCACCTCACCCCTAGGAGATGGAGGGAGTATCTCCACTCTGTTCATGAACAGACAGACACAGAAGGTCAAGTCGCAGATCCAAAGCCACAGTAAGGGACCAGGTGGGGACTCTGATTGGTCCCTCTGAACCTCAAGTTTCTGTTCTTTCTCCCGTCCTCCTGTGCCCTCCACCCATCCTTCCATCCATGTGCCTCACATGTTCCTCAGCACTTCCTCATTGAACATAGAATCATCCTGTGACCCCTCAAACAAATACTTTACATTAATGTGCATAACAGCTTCATTCACAATAGCCAAAGGTGGAAACAGCCCGAGTGTCCATCGGTGGATGGGTGGGTAAACAAAATATGGTCTATCCATACAAGTGAATATTATTCAGTCACAAAAAGGATAAGATAAGTAGTGTTTGATAGCACAACAGGGTGACTACAGTTAACTATAATTAATTGAACATTTAAAAATAAAGGATTCCTTTCAAATGCTGAGAAAAGAAAATATAAAAAGGAAAAAAAAACAAAAAGAATATAACTGGATTGTTTGTAACACAAAGAAAGGAGAAATGCTTGAGGTAATGGATACCCCATTTACCCTGATGTGATTATTATCTATTTTATCTATAGTCTTCTTTTTTTTTTTGAGGCGGAGTCTCGCTCTGTTGCCCAGGCTGGAGTGCAGTGGCACGGTCTCGGCTCACTGCAACCTCTGCCTCCTAGGTTCAAGCGATTCTTCTGCCTCAGCCTCCCAAGTAGCTGGGACTACAGGCATGCACCACTACGCCCAGCTAATTTTTGTATTTTTAGTACAGACGGGGTTTCACCATATTGGCCAGGCTGGTCTCGAACTCCTGACCTCGTGATTCGCCCGCCTCGGCCTCCCAAAGTGCTGGGATTACAGGCGTGAGCCACTGTGCCTGGCCGATGTGATTATTATCCATTGTATACCTGTGTCAAAATATCTCATGTACCCCATAAATATATACACCTACTCTATACCTACAAACATAAAAAATAAAATAAATGCAATCCTGACATGCTGCAGCATGGATGAACCTTGAAAACATTATGCTAAGTGACATAAGCTGGGCATAAAAGGAGAAATATTGAATGATTCCACTTACAAGAAGTGCCCAGAATGAAAAACTCATAGAGACAAAAAGTGGAACCAAGCTACTAGTGGCTGGTGGGTTGGGAGGGAATGGGGATGATTACTTCATAGATACAGAGTTTCAGCACAGGATGACGGAAACATTCTGAAAATAAATAGTGGTGATGGTTGCACAACATTGTGAATGTACTTACTGCCAACGAATTGTACACTTAAAATGGTTAAAGTGGCAAATTTTATATTATGTATATTTTGCCACAATAAAAGAAATTTAGTTAAAAGATGGGCTTCAGACCACACTGTGTTATGGCTTTCTTTTCAGATAAGAGTCTTCTAACTGGGGCTATGGGCTTCTCCAGAGCAAGACCATCTTGTCTTGTCTTCATCTGTGTGAGTCCTGGTGGCTTTCAAACGAAACTCCTCCCCTAGATTTGCCTTATATTAGGGTGGGGAGTGGTTCACTGGGTGTCAGCTCTGTCCCCCTATTACCCTGGAAACTGGATTTCTTCCTTGTGGTTCAGCAGACCTGGGACAACCAGCTTTGTGGACTGAGTGTAAATAATGCCTCTTCTAGCAATGGTCAAAAGAACAGGGTTTAAGCCCCTACATGCTCAGATTTCCTAGGAGCCTCGTCTCTCTCTCAGACCCGCTTCTCCCAAATGTCCAGGCATTTCCCAGCTTCACACAAGGTCAGTTTAGTCTGTTCCCAGAGCTGAAACAAAGTGGCAGCTGCCTGAGGCCAGAGGATGCTTCACTGGTCTGGAAGCTGCAGCACCAATGGGACCTGCCAAGTCAGGGACAGCTGGAGTCTAGGGTGGGTGCTCACAAAGATGCCCCGTCACCTGCAGCTGCTGGCCCTGGAGGGTGACATCTCTGATCAGGTCTGGAATGGGTGGACCAGGGACCCTGTGGCTGCCCCCTGCACCAGTACACACTCCAGTGCAGGATTTGGAGATCCTCAGAGGGTGAACGCAAGTAATGCCTTTTTTTTTTTTTTTTTTGAGACGGAGTCTTGCTCTGTCGCCCACGCTGGAGTGCAGTGGCGCCATCTCGGCTCACTGCAAACTCCACCTCCCGGGTTCACGCCATTCTCCTGCCTCAGCCTCCCGAATAGCTGGGACTACAGGCGCCCACCACCACACCCAGCTAATTTATTTATTTATTTATTTTTTGTATTTTTAGTAGAGACGGGGTTTCACCGTGTTAGCCAGGATGGTCTTGATCTCCTGACCTCGTGATCTGCCTGCCTCAGCCTCCTAAAGTGCTGGGATTACAGGCGTGAGCCACCACGCCTGGCCCAAGATCCCACTCTTAATGCCCCACCTGGCCAAGGATTTCTAAGTGCCAATTGGTGGGTAAACTGTTCAAGGCAAATTTGTTTGAAAGAGAGGGGGAAAAGGATTTTTTGGCTCTCACCAGTAGCTAATTCAAGGGCTCGTTTCCACATGGTGGAACCAGGGGTCAAGTGAAGTCATCAGATTCTATCTTTCTCCTCTTGGCTTTTGTGGTCTCCCGTTGGCTTTATCCTTCATACCGGTCTTTTCCATGGAGGAGGCAAGATGGTGACTGGTGGTTTCAGACTCATATTCTCTCAATTCAGCAATAACAATTGAGGTCATTTTCCCTGTTACCTCTGACAGAAAAGTCCCAGGGCAGCCTCTTACTGCCTCACCAGGATCACCCATGCCTCCCTGAATTAATCATTGTAGTTTTCTTCAGAGAGTACTCTGATTGGTTGGACCTGGCACTGGATCTTTACCAAGGCAAGGTGGGGTTGCATGATTGACAGGTCCCTCAGGACCACCAGGAATGGGGGAGCTGTGTCAAAGGAAAAGTGGTTGCATTACCAGAGGAGGGAGTCTTTGGTGGGCCCCAAAGACTTTGGGAACCTGAATCTATAACAAGCACCCAAGGGCTGAGCTCCCAGTGGGGCTCTTTTGTGTAGATGCATTCTGAGGGCTCCTTTCCCAGAGTGTGGGGCTCTCCCAGAAGAGCCAGCTTGGGCCAGGTTCTGGGGTCCACAGACACACTAACCCAGAGCTCTCATTTCTCTTGAGACCACTTTGTTTTTGTTCCAGCACTCAAGAAGCCCTTCCTTCTCTGGCTCTCAAGTCTGGACTCATCTCTTGTCTTACACACGGACAGTTGTTTTAAGGAAAAGCCCCTGGTTGGACTTGCAGATTGGGCACAGCCCTGGACGTATACTACAGGTGCTCATCAAAGACTTGCCTCATCTGTTTACCCTCCAGGTCATGCCCCTTCCTACCTCTACACCCTGTTGCATTGCGGGCATGGCCTCCGGAAAAGTCAAGCATGGCGAAAGGAAGCGTGGCCCAGAGCTGGCACGCCACAGGCAAGTGCGTGCATGAGTGAGTGAGTGAATGATTGCTTGGGTGGATGGCCGACAGTGCTCAACTTCAGAAGGAGATGAAAAAATAAGACACTATCCCCAACAGGGTTTGGCAAAAGGCGTTTCTGGCCAACTCAAGCCTGGGATCTATCACATCCCAAATCAATTTTCAGACTTAGAACAAAAATGCATATCTATCCCCCTCCCGTTCCCTCTGCCTCCCCTCCCAAAAGAACGCGTCTGCGGGGACAGATGGCCCTGTGTCAGCGTCCCTGTGTGATATTGATGTGAACAGCGAGGGAAGGCAACGTGTCTCATGGCTGTAAAAATAGACGTGCATTAGGAATGCATGAAGTCAGACTCCTCCTCCGGCCACACCAGGCGTGCTATTCTAAATCCAGCGCTCATGGGCTTGGTATCCAACCACCCGGCAAGGCAAAGCAGTGGTCTGGAACTTGACATTTAAAGGGTTTGAAAGAAATAGAAAGAGGCACCGAGATTTCTTTTTTTAAGTCAGTCTGGCTATTTCTGAATGGGGCATGCCAATGAAGCTGGAGACCAAATCCACTGCATTTTTGAACCATAGCATCTGAGAGATGGAGGGGGCTGTAGGAGCTGTTCGGTCTGGTCTCCCTCCCAATGCAGGGATTCCTTCCACAGAGCCTCTGATGGTTGTCTAGTTTCTGCTTGGATACCTCGAGTGATGGGGTACTCTCTACCTCGAGGGGCACAGTTTCATTGTTGGATGTTGTTGGATGCCTCTGGCTGCTACCGCAAAGTGCTTTTAGGAAAAGATTGAGTTGATATCTAATCTCTCTGAAACGTTCCTCCACTGACCCTGGGGTTTAGGACCATTTTATGCTCTTGAAATTTATATCCACTGCTATTTGCTGGGCTCCTTCTATGTGCTCAGCCCTGCATAAGGAACTATGGAGGATGAAAGAGAAAACATCATTTCCAAAAGCCAGCTAACACCGATCTGGGGAGATAATGAACATGTGCAGAGTAATGAGATAGGGCATGGCGACAGGAACTTATTAAATTTGACATCGTGTGATACTGCCTGTTTCCTTCCCAAAGTCAGTGGCAATTTTTGCCACCCCCATATTGGTTAATGGGAACTGCATTTTAGCAATGGCTCTGGCTGTGGGCTTGGAATGACCTTGGTTTATTCTTACTTGCCCCAGACCCAGCCAGCCCCTCACTGCATCCTGTGGAGTGATCACTCACAAGCATCTCTCAGTGTCTCTCTCCTCCTGAGAACACTATCATCACCGTCCCCAGCTTGGGGTCCCGGGCTCCCTTGTAGCTTGCCACTATATTGCTCCCTTTGGGCTCTGCGTTCTACTCAGCACTCCCCTTGAGCTAGCTCTAGCCGTACACTTGCACCCACAGATGACTTCTGCTTCCTCCAGTGCCTCTCCTTCTTTCCAAATGTCCAAGTTCCATTGCGTCTTTGAAGCCAGTGGCAGTTTGCCTTCTCTGTGTTCTCTGCATCTAGGTGTAAACAATTTGCCTGTTTCCCAATGGCTGCAGTTTTCTCTATAGCAAAACTACTGGCCACCCCTTGAACCCTGTCTCTTGGCTTTTAAAACTCACAGCCCCATATGACAGAAAAAAAATAATGGGTTTGGTGTCACAAGACTTGGGTTCAAATCATGACTCTGCCACTTACTAGCTGTGCTCTCGGGCACATCACAGACTCTCACTGGTCCTCAGTATTCGCACTTGCATTGTGGGATGAATTCCACCCACCTCTTTGGGTTGCTGATTAATCAAGACAATGAATGTAGCAAGTCTTTACCAAATATACACTGCCTTACAGGTAGTGGTTATTATCATTGTCCTGCCTTCTTTTAAAAGAGAAGGAAACTGGGCTTAGGCCCTTCTTATGTCCTTGGAATGTGTATCAGCAAGTATTTTTGGGGCACTGGCTGTTTGTATAGCCTTGTGTGATGACCTTAGGGGGTTAAAAGCAAAGGCATGGTTTCCAGCCAGGGAGCTCACACTCTGGAGAGGTAATGAACACATGTGGAGAAATGAGCCTGTGGGATTGGACAGGGTATTATTAAACTTGACATTGTGTGATGCTGCCTGAAAGTAGCATAGGGTTCTGAGAGGGGGTTGCGGACAGCAAGGGTGACTGGGGTGGGCTTCCTGGAAGAGGTATCCTGGAGTCAGAGCATAAAGGGTGGGTGGTAACCTCTGGGAAGGTGGAGAGGAAGTAGGAGGGCAGTCGGCAGGGAGATTTCTCTGAAGAATGCAGCCCACCCTGGCTGCAGTTGGATGAGAGAGAGGGACTCCTCTTCAGTCAGGTGCTGTGCTGGGCGCTTATTTGCATCTCACAACTCTGGATTCAAACCTGGAGAGCTGCTTATAGACAGTTCCTCATTTGCAGATGAGAAAACTGCAGCTAAGGGAGCTTTAGTGACTTGTCCAAGGCCCCACACCTAAGAGGGGATGGAGTGAAGGTTTTCCATCAGGTGAGCAGCGACTCAGAAAGTCTGTTAGACCCTTGTAAGCGGAAAGGCCAACTCTCAGCCCCTGTCCCCAGTCAGCCTTGAAACCACCTTTGCAAACATTACGACAATGAGAAAAATCTGACATGGGAAAATTATGACAGTGAAAGAAATCTGACTTAACTAACACCATCTTGCTTTTAACCTCCAAGCTGCCCTCGTTCATTCCTGGGCATAGGCTGGGTAAAGTATAGAAGGAATTTAGATTGTAGTTTAACTTTGAAACAAAGATGATAACAGCCTGTTCCTGAAATAAACCTCCTCCTTGCCTGGGAACCAGATCGCCTGTGTAAAACTAACAAATGAGCCGCAAGATTAGAAATTACAGCTCAGAAGTCATGCAGCCAGAGGCCACAAGATTCCTAACCTCCCCACTTGCTCCTATGGATAACATCACTACTGTAAAACCTGAGATTGATGTTCTAGATATTTTTCAAACCCTGCATTCTAATGAACCAGCTGGCACCACCCAGGTCGGTAAACTGGCTCAACTAGTTCTGTGATCCCACTCAGGAACTGAAAGCAGCAGGAAGAACTTGCTTCAACCCTCTCTGATTTTATCCCGACCCAACCAATCATTGTTCCATACTTTCTGGCTCTCTGCCCCCCAGATTATCCTTAAAAAACCCTAGTTTCTGAATTTTCAGGGAGGCTGATCAAAGTAATAAAACTCCAGTCTCCTGTTTAGCTGGCCCTGTGTTTATTAAATTCTTTCTCTATTGCAATAACACTGTCTCAGTAAATTGGCTGTATTTTGTGCCATGGTCAAGAAAAAGCCATTGGGCCATTGCAGCCTTGTGACTGTATCTGCCTCAGACCCGACTGACCCCAGCAGAGCAGGGAAACTGACCCATCAGCATCAGTCTACAGAGTGACCAGTAACTTAGTGTGTGGCTTGGTATGAGAAGATGGGCCAAGCAGATTCAGGCTCTTGGGAATTGGAATTAAGAAACCCAGGGAGAATAAGGCAGGTAGAATCAGAGACAGATTCTGAAATGATATCTATGGGGGTAGAGGCAAGGCTGCAGTTGGCCTTTTGCAGGCTAAAGCTGGGAGACCACAGAAATCATAAAGAAGCAGGAAGTGGCTCTCAGGCCTTGAGAAGGCAAGTGGGGAAGCACTGGTGGTGAGAGATCCGGTACAATATGCAGAGAGGCTACGAAGGAGAATGGCCATGCAGCCATGCGAACAGACTGGGTTCTTGGGGTCCCTCTGACCACATCCAGTTATGATCTCCATCCACAAATGAGCTCCCTCCCATTTCCCCCCACCTTTCTTGAGGGGGAAAGGTTTATGGTTCCAAGTGCCTAACCATAAACCCTCTCGCCCCTCTGTTCTGTCTCAGGAAGAGGGCTGGAGACACACTTGCTGTTCTTTTGGGAAAAGAGGCATGGTAGTCAAACAATAGGATTGAGGAGCATTTGCAGAGTCAGCTGTCTTCTCCAGCCACAGCACGCATGTTCCACCCTAGCTGAGGCAGAACTGTGGGCTGGCCTGGCTGTGAGCCTTGTGGGACTACGAGAAGCCTCCAGCTTAGGACTCAGAGTCTCAGATGCCCCAGGAGAGAGGAGGAGACTGGAGAGGCCAGCAGGCACAGTGACTTAATCCAAGAAGGTGACTTTAAGGGGTGCGGGGGTCGAAATGAGCCAAAGGGCCCAGGTGGTAGAGAGGAGGTACAGGGCATTGAGGGCCCCTGGGCACAGAGCATCCCAGCTCTGCCTGTCACTCACCTTTGCCAAGGCAGGACCCCACATTTGGTTTTGGTTTCTTATGAAGTGGGAGTGGATCCCAAGGGCTGAGGCTAGCATCCCCTGGCCCAACCAAGAGTATGCATGGGGAAGTGGGGATCAGAAAGGAGTCAGAGTAGGGATCAGAACAAGTCAGGACGCCATTCTCCTAACCCCAGCAAGTCAATTTAGCCCCCACAGGCTCATCCATTTCCTGTCACACATTTAACACTTACATTAAACACACCTTCCTTCTCTTTCTGCAGAAGTTTGTTAGTGGCAAGAGCGTGGGTTTGAGGCCAGGCCTGTGCTGACTTCCAGCCTGGCCACTTTGTTGCAGGAGGACCTAGGGAAAGTGTTGTCAGTGTCCTTATCTATAAAACAAGATTATCACACATCACTTAGGAGTGTGAGAGGACTAAAGGAGATAATGCACACCTGGCACACAGTAGAAGCTCAGCCAATGGAAGTTGAGCCAGGAGCAAAGCCACCTCCCTTCCCTCCTTCTTTCTCTAGCTTTAGTCCTGAGTTTGGAAGGGTCTGTTTGAGGAGATGAAGTAGAGCCGCCGTTGGCTTTTACACCATCCTTGATGAGAAGCCAGTGATGAGGAGCTGACTTCACCTGGGAGAGCCCCAGACAGGGCCCCTCTATCCTTATTATTCTATGCCCCAGGTCATCTGACCACCTGGACCTTCCCACCAAGGTGAAAAAACCTGAGGGATTTTTCACCCAACACCTGTAGAAGGTTTTGTTTGTTTGCTTGTTTAAATTACAGACTTTACAGACAGACTTTACAGTTCTGGAACCATTGACTCAGAAGAGTCCCAGGGGCTGGAAATGAATCGATTCTGCCTTCACCTGCCTCTTCTTCCTTCTCTTCCTCATTTTAAGAGAAAGGCTCTTTATTGGTGGCAGTTCATATAGGTCAGTGACCCGGGCTCCTAGCCTCCCTGTGTAGTGGACTCTGCCTCCAGTGCTTGAGCTGAGAGTTTTCACGTGAGAAGCAGTGGCTGGAAGTTGTACTCCTAGGAGCTATGAGCGGCAGGTAGGCAGAGTCGTAGATTCATCCTACAGGTCAGAAAGCAGCCTGGGGAGTTCAAAGGGGAGGGGCAGGGTGCTTGCTGGTGCTAACTGGATTTGATATCCTGAGGAAAGTTATATTTTGGATCCAGCATTCTCTGATTTGTCCTCCTCTAGCTTCCCCAAGAGTCATACAAATATTGGGGGATTCACAAGCATTGTCCCCCACTGGTGAACACCAGGAACAAGTGGGCAGTGGGGGCTGCAGAGTGTTTCTAGAGAAGGGGCTTAGGGGTGGCCCCTGCCTGGGTGGCACAGTGAGCACACTGTACTCCTAGGTAGATTGGATATTGACTTGGAGAGGTCTTGGAGAAAGGCTGATGAAGGTGATCGACAGCCTAAATCTCTGAAGCCGTCTCCTGATGCAACCTCTGACCCAACAATCCCTGGGTCTTGCTGTTATCAGCTCCATCAGTTTTACTGGGTGAGTAATTCATTTACCTGCTGTTATTGCCAGAGTGTCATCCTTTTCCTAGTTCCTGGTGGAATTGGAGATATGCTATCGGGAGTCCTTTTAGAAAGTGCCTTGTCTCCTATCCCATCTTTATAGCCCTGCATCTCACATCTCCAGCGACCTTGGCCTGCAGCCTGTTAAGGGGATTGGTGCTGAAGGCTGCTAAGCTCACCTTGAGAGCCCGTGATAGCAAAGGCTGGGGTGATGCTCACAGCCTCCTTTGTTCTTTTATTTGCCCAGCCCTGAGCAAACAAGCCTCAATAAACTAAATGACATTTGGATATTGAAAATGCAAAGAGAAAGTGTCTGGAAGAACAATAAAGGAGTTAGAGCAGAGGTTGCATGCAGGAGGAGATTACATTGTCTAATTCCCCTCAAAGGCACCATGGTTTTCCAAACAAGAAGTGTTTATCTGAAGCCTTGGTGAGAGCCCAATCAGAGTTTTGCTCTAACAACATCAACCTTATTTGACTGGATGCTGACTCAGAAGCTGTGATTTTGCAGGCAGGACCTGTGCTCACAGCTTAGCTAGGCCCCAGGAATGATACAAAATGATGCCAGGTCACAGAAGCCCTTAGCCTCAATAGGGAGGAAAAATGGATAAGAACAAAGCAACTGGGGGACCATAAAGGCCTGAACCAAGAGGCAGTGGCTCTTCCAGGAAGCTTCTGGCCTCTCCTGGAAATCAATTACTTCTTTCTTCCCTGTGAATCCACAGCACTTGGCTAGCGCTTCCATTATTGCACAGAATTAAGTTTCTATCTTTGCATAGTAAATGATTTATATTTTTGTCTCTCTCATTAGACCAGAGGGTCTGCAAACCATGGCCCAAGTAGCTTTTGTAAATAAAGTTTTATTGGAACATGGCCACTCATTTGTTGATACATTGTCCGTGGCTGCGTTTGTGCTTGAAGGGCCGAGTCGGGTTATTATTGCAACAGAGATGGTCTGCAAAACTGAAGTATTTACCATCTGGTCCTTTACAGAAAAGGTTCGCGGACCTCTGATTAGACCATGGGCTGGTGGAGAGCAGGGACTGGGTCTTACTCATATTTCAATCCCTAGGCACAGTGCTGCGCACAAGATGGACTTCCATAAATGCTTAATTAAGGAAAGAAGTGTCCAAGCTGGAGAGAATGAAGAGCATCAAGGGGAAACAGTTAAATTACTTAAGAGCAAGAGCCAGTTTTCCTAAGACTTTAAAAGCCTTCATTTACATATACAGAGTTGATAAGCTAATTACACAACAATCTTGTCCTAACCGTTAAATCAGCCACCTAAGGTCTTGTTAGATAACACCTTGTTAACCTAGTTCAAGGAAACCTGCTGTTTCTCGAAAATAATAAAAGCTCAATTTCTGCAATCCAAACTCGACTCCCCCAACCACTCCAATCTCTCTTTAGTCTGAATTAGATATTAAATCGATATTTCCACTGAATTGGAAACGACCATGAAAATAATCAGTATTGCTCTATAAGTATGGCATTTCTCGAACTGTAGAGGGTGGCTGAGTGCAGCCCTATTTTATCCATCCTGCACTGTAGGCCTAGTCCTCAGGGCCCACATGCTTTCCCAGGACCTAAGAAAATGATCGTGACATGGAAATTTAAAAAGTGTTGCCTCCAAAATTAACATTCCTTGCAACTGAGCAAAACCAATATGAAAGAATGTTTAATTACGAGTCTACTAAGCAAATGACATTATACCAGCTCCAACTCAACTCCTACAGTTATTTATAAATTAGATGAAATGCAAGATGTGGGTGCATGTTAAGATGTTAGTTATGATGTAAGGGTGGTGCCTCCAGATGTGAAAATGGATGCAGAGGAGGATGTGCGTTTTGTGGGTCCCAAAGCTCACACAATTTTAGGAACTTTCTTTAAGAAAATGGATGCAGCACTTGAACCCGGGAGGTGGAGGTAGCAGTGAGCTGAAATTGTGCCACTGCACTCCAGTCTGAGCGACAGAGCGAGACTCCCTCTCAAAAAAGAAAAGGAAAGAAAAGAAAATGGATACAGCAATATCTTACTTCTGCAAATTTTAGCCAAGCATATAACCAGGTGAACACTCAGTATGGGTACTTCCAGAGCTCTGCAGTGACCAGTGCAGGTGAGAGGCTCTGAAGTCCAAGATTCCTCAGCCTGATGGTAAATACTCCCCAGGATGGATGGGTTGTTACATCAATTATAGTAGAATGAGCTTGGAAAGTGCTGTCACCCCAGGCTTGGAGAGTCACACAATTCCTGTTAACTCTTTAAAGGTTCTGAGAAAGTCCTCCAGTTCAGAAAGTTAACTTTATTTGACCCAGAGTTTTCAAAACTTGGTTTTTTTTCTTTTTCTTTTTCTTTCTTTTTTTTTTTTTTGCTATAGAGACCCTCTCTGGGTGAACATTTTTGAACATCTCAGAAAGGGCTGGGAAAGGTTGACTTAGTCCCTTCTGCCTTCTGCTGCCCCCGCAATGCTCTTTCATTTTATGAAGAAGGAAACAGCAAGGACTCTGACTTCTCTGTTATCTCAGAAAAGGGCTGAAATTATCCCTCAACCTCAACCTCAGGTTGCAGACACGGCAGGTCAGAGAGGAGTTTTTCTGCAGAGGGTGGTCAGGGAGGAGAGGGGTTAGCTTAGAGGACAGGGCCAGACCTACTCATAAGGGATTTCTAATGTAGCGAAACACTTCCTCCAGAAAAAAAAAAAAAAAATTCCACACCTTTCTCTTGTTCAGAATTTTAAAAGAATGGGGCATTTTGCTTCAGATGAGGGCAAAAGTGGCTTGATGTGTGGATTCCTGTGTCTCACTTTCTGTTGCTTTCTTCTTTAAGAGTTTAGCCCAAGCCTGGAAACATCATTTTCAGGTCCCTGTGCAAAATGGAAATGCTGGGGCTCCCTGTTCTAGAATTATTCAGAATTTCAAGACAGCATTCAACCAAGTGGGGGGTGGTGCCCTTTGGAGCTCAGGCCCTGAATAAGTAGCCGCAAAGGTTGCGTGCCCATGAAGCCAGTCCTAGTTAGTGCGTATTCGTGTTTACTTATTTCAAAGTTCAAAGTTCTGAAGATATTTAGAGTCTGTATGCAAGGCCCAGTGGCGTAAGAGATTAACGTAATGAGCCAGATCTGGGCACCAGCGTGGAGATGCATTTTTACAGGGTGAATCATTAATTGGGCATTCTAAGAGTCACTCAGCCTTTTCAATGATTCATCAGCCATGCTGATGCTGTTGTGTAGTTCATATTATTGTTGTAATTAGCTGATGCTTGTCAAATGTAAACCTGGCTCTAACCTGGGTGTTTTCAAAAACAGCACTAGTTACTGTGTATCCAGGTAGAGGGGGTCAGCATACTGTAACTCTCTGTTTTCCTGACTTGTAATAATTAACCCCTTCTCTCAGGGGACGCGCTCTCATTGTCTTTCCTGTAACCAGTTGGTAGTTGTGAGTGGAGCTATGGAGTGAGAAAGTGGGTACTGCTTTTCCTGTTTTAAGGGCCTGCATGTTCAGAAGCAGCAGTGTGGCATGGGAGATGTTATAGCAGCAGAGTCAGGGGCCAGTTCTTTCACTGCCTGATAACTTGGGCTTTCCAAGGGAAAGGGAGGGAGGTGGTCACTGCGGGTGAGACAAAGAAAGTGCTTGGTAAGGGATTTCTGGGATCCTTGAGCCCAGAGTGGATTAGATGGGATTAGAGACCCACTCTGAGCTGTTTCTACCTGCATCTTAATCCACTCCAGAGCTGAGGCTTCCTGATCCCTCTAACCAGGTGCATGCTCACTGGGCTTCCAGCTTCCAAGCCTTCTACCTGTGGAATGCTTGGTCCAATGTCTGGGGCACCCACTCTTACTCCAAACTCCTCCAGATCTGCAGAGTGGCCCAGCATATTCTCTTCTTGAAAGGAGGTCTTTGCCTAACAGAAGTAAGTCTGTAACCCTAGGCTGATTGGGGGTGTGGTGTTTATGTGACCTGTTTTCTTGCCTCCAGGGCAGGTCAAGGAATCCTTCCTTGACCCTTAAAAACAGCAGTGGTTTTAACAAGTTTTCTCCTTTTTGCTTTTAACTTTTTCTTGGTTCATAGTCTGCATGCTGTCTCATGGAGCCAGGAGCAGAGCAGGAGAGGGGGAAAGCTGGGGTCTGATGGGGGCTGGGAACCTTGTGGCCTGTGCCTGAGCTCTGTGGGACCATGTTGGGGCAGGGATGGGAGTGCCCTAGGCCCGGAAGCAGGTTGGCCGTGGCTCAACACTCACCAAATGCACCCAACCTTAGCTAAGACTTCTCCTTATAGGGGGATCATCAATACCACATCTTCCGGGCCCATTTTCCTTACTTAACCAGATGTTAGGCCATGCAGATTGGAGAAATATAGTTATCTCTACTTAACACGTCATAAATTACAATCATAAATTACCCCCGTGTTTGTGTGCCCTTGTTCCCAAAGCAAAGGTTCTGAAACAACCTTAGTTGAGATGGACGTTTCCAGTGAGGGTAGGTATATCAGTAGGTTGAGACGAAGCATGCCAATGCAGGTACGATTTACTTATTTGTTTTTAATTGCTGTAGATAAACCCTAATTCATAACTATTTGCTGGAGGTGAATTGGGCCCCCATCCGCTCCACTTTTAAGGCAAGCTTAAACTTCTCCCTGATAACCTGTCACTGGTTTTGCCTTTAAAGACCCAGCCTCATCAGCCCGTTTTCTTATTGCCACAAAAAAACCTGTGCAGCCGCTGACCTCCTCTGTGACCTCGGGCAAGTCCTTTCCTTACACTGGGCATTCACTGCCCCATCTATAAGCAGAAGGTAATAGACCGGCCCATCTCTATGCCGGAGAACTTTGTCTTCAAACCCCACAGCCTTCTCTTTGCGCTGAGGGCAGGGCTACTGGTCGATGCAGGAGGAGGAGGCCTTGGAGAGGTCCCTCTGATGAGGAAGCCCATCCGAGCGGCTCTCATAGGCCACACACTTGAAACCAAGTGCGCGTCTCCACTTGAACGGTAAAATCTCGGTGCTGACCCAAGGCTCTGATGGTAGGTTTTCTAGGGAAGGCTGGTGGGTTTCCTCACTGGGAGCAAGGCATCCTCTGCAGTCACATATTGGCAATGACAGCTCATTCTCACTAGGGTCTGTCCTGCTCACATCACAAAAATAACCATAAAAGTCCCTATTATTTACTGAGGGCTTATCATGGGTGAGGTGCCGCACTGAGGGGCAGTCCCTCCAGGGGTATTGTTTCCATTTCACAAGGAGAAGTGTTGTTGAAGTTCAGAGAAGTTAGGTAACCTGCCTAAGGCCTCACAGCCCCACGAGTGGCAGAGCTGGGATTCTGCCCCAGGCACTTAGCTCTGAAGCCCGAGCTCCTGACCACTTTGCCTGTATCCTTTCATAAATGTAATCTTTAAGCTGTGGCTATTCCCTGTTAAGCCCCTGTTTAAAGATCTATCAAAATAGATGCCTCCTCTGAGTCGCAGCCTTCTCTGATTCTCCTTATCATCATGAGAGCAGATACCAAGAGGCAGAGATGGCCAAAAGGTTTTAAGTTCCCTCTATTCTCTTGTACAATGCAGTGCCAAGTAATACCCTGGGGTTACTCACACTGCTATGGCCTCTAGTTGAAGATAGGAGTGCTGTGGTTTTTTTCTTGGCAAGAAATTGTGGACCAGGGGTGATATCCAATCACAGTCCTCTGGCCTCATTTGGGACACAGAGGGCAAGTATTTTTTTAACCCTATTATTTTACAAAAATATTAAAAGGCAAGCAACTGGACATGGTGGCTCATGCTGTAATCCCATTGTTTATGGGAGGCTGAGGTGGGAGGACCACTTGAGGCCAGGAATTCGAGATCAGCCTGGACAACACGGTGAGACCCCATCTCTACAAAAAAAAAAAAAAATAGTCAAGTGTGGTAGTGCACACCTGTAGTCCCAGCTACTTGAGAGACAGGCAGGAGGATTGCTTGAACCCAGGAGCTTAAAGCTGCAGTGAGTTATGATCGTCCCACTGCACTCCAGCCTGCGTGACAGAGCAAGATGCCGTTAGACTGGGTAACAGAGTGAGACCCTGTCTCAAAAATAACAGCAAGTAAGCAATCATGATTTTTTGACTTTTCAAGGAATTTGCAAACAACATGTATTCCCTTTGCCCATCTAGCTTTTGGGAAAGGACACCCAAATTCCAACAGTCACCTACCTAGAGAAATACATAACCACAGCCATGGTCCATTCCATTGCGACTTGGTGATGTCAGAAGGTCTCAGGCTCAGGAGGGGCATCCCCCAGGGTCTCTCAGCAAATATCCCGATTCCTTAAACTGGGACAGTGTTTTCTGTCTGCAGAGTGTGCTCCCACCTTGGAATGGGCTTGTCTGGCCTGACCCTGAATATGCCCAGCATGGACTGCATCCCTCAGTTCATAGATACAGAGGTTGAAGGTCAGGGAGGTGAAGACAGAAGGGGCAGCCAGTCAGAGCCAGCAGCTGCAGCAGGACCCAGATTTCTTGTTTCTGAGTCCAGGATTCTTTCCACTCCACCAGCTCTCTTGTATGGACAGCTCAGGGGTCAGAGAAAGCACCTTTATTTCTGAATTTCCTTCTTCTCTCCTGTAGCCTTATGACCAGTGTTCGGAAGATTTATCTCTTTCTAGCTTGGGACTTGCACCCAGCAAGTTTCCATGCAAGGCAGCTGCCTTTAAGAAGAACAGAAGAGTCCCAGTTGGGCTTATGGGGAATGAAATCAGTCCCAAGCCCCGATCTCTCTGAAAAGTTGTTATTAAATTCTGTGCCTGGCCCTGACCTGGATTTAAAGATTTGCAAGAAGACAAATTCCAAACAGATGCCCATTAGGGCCCTGACAGCCGCAGCTTAAAGATAACATTTACATTCTGCCGGGGTTTGTATCTCTCTGTTCCCCACTCGGCCCCTCTCTTTCCTCCGGTGGGATCAATACCTCGGTTGAGGTTACGTGGAGGTGGCCACATTCTTTTAAGCTGTTTGCTCAGTGCTTGGTTTGCTCTGCTAACACGCTGGGCACTTCTTCCAACAGCCCTGTTTGCCCAGCATTAGGGCTGTTTGTTGAAACACCTAGCCCAATCCGAGGGGGCTCAGCTTTCTAAACAGTTGGTCCCCGAATCTGTCAATCAATAACACCAATTGGGTTCCTGATACGAACAGCAAGTGTGGCCAAGTCCAATATTTGCCCAAACACTGCCTCCTCCCCCTGCACCTGACTGTCCCCCAGCTTGACTAAAAGGACGATCACCAGGCGCATGGGCTGCTGGGAAGATACAATGTTGGCAAACAGGGAGCTGGTTCCAGGAAAGAAGGGCACATGAGCAAACATGATGGCCCCTTTATGAGAGGTAATTTACTGAAATGCACAGCGATTACCTGCTCATCCAGCCCTGATGTAATTAAAAATGGCAGGCTAGGGGCTCTGTTTCCCCCGGCTCTGGCAGAGAAACCTGGGTTTCGACTTGTGAAGCTTGAGGTTGGATGTGGGAATTGGCTTGGAGTCGTAGGCGATGAGAGGGACATTAGGATTATCAAGCCTGTGAGCTCAACTCCTGAGAAGGACACAGCAGAGCGAGAGAAAAGGTACCTTCAAAAGAGGCTGATGTTCAGTGGGTACGGGCTTTTCTTTTGGGATGAGGAAAAAAATGTTTTAGAACTTGTGAGAGGTGTTGGTTGTGCAGCATCGTGAATGGACTAAATGCCAAAGAATCGTTCACTTTAAAATGGTTAATTTTATGTTGCGTGAATTTCATCGAAAAAAAATAAAAAGGGTGAATCCCAATGAACCTGGGTCGTTTACATTTCAGAAGCTCTAATGCCTAACTCAGGGTTTGGCTCAGAGTAAATGCTTAATAAATGTTTATTGAAAGAACAACCTAACATTTGCACAGTCAACAAAGCTCTTTGTTATACATTAGCTCATTTCATTTTTAAAGAATCCTCTGAGGTGGGCAGGGGTAAGCATTCTCGTGTTGTAAAGGGGAAACTAAGGCTTTGAGAGGAGTGTGGCTTGCACAGTGTCACGTAGCTAGTGGCAGCAGTGCCAGAATTCAAACCCAAAAGTCTCTGGCTCCAAAGTCTGTGCTTGTAAAGCGATACTTTGTCTACCTCATGGCTTTCAGGATGGGAAAGAAAGCAATAGGGTTTTAAAATATGTTCTCCCCCCTTCTTTTTTTTAGGGTATTTATTACTAAAAGTGTTTTAAAACTGGACCACTGAGTAAAGTCACTCCATCTCCTACTGTTCCTAGCACAGTGCTTGATAAATATTTGCTGGCTCATTCAGCTGCAGCTGCAGAGACCTACCTGTGTTTGCTGTGGCGACTGTCTGGGCCAAAGCTCAGGCAGCTGGAAGTATCAGTGAAGCCAGAAGATTCTAGCTGTCCAGGGTCTGTGAGGAGGAGTCAAGGTCTGGGGTTTGTGTCCTCTGCATAGCAATGGCACTGCAATGGGGGAGCCTGGTGCTGGGCTGGGCCGTCTCGTCACTGTCACCTGCCCGTTGAGGGGTGACGGTGGTTGTTGAGAGGCTGGATCAGACCCCAGAGGTGACATGGATGTGACATATTTGTTGGACTTACACAGCCTTGCATTTTATTTTCATCTCTGTTCCTTCCTCCCATGAGATCTTGGGTGGTGTTTATCAACCCTGAGTAATCGTTTCTTCATCTGCAAGATGGAATAAAAAGGCCTACCTCATTGGGCTCGTGTGGGTGAGGAGAACTGAAGAGTCTGAGAGCGCGGCACGAGCCAGAGGCTACGGAAAACACTGCCCTCCTACACTCCACCTTGGAGAGACCCAGAAAAGAACAAGCTTCATTTGTAAAAAAGGAAAACAGCTCATGGGGGTGGCTTAAAGTGAGTACCCTCAAGGGGCTCGATCAGACCTCTGGCCAGAGAGCCTTTTGGGAATGGGTTGAGGGTTGGTTGTTGCAGGGTAAAGGAAGTTGGTGTCTTTGGGAGGGGCGCTTGGCTGTGAGGTGACCTCTAGTTGTATTTGGCATAAGGGGAGAGGAGGGAACAGGGATTAGTAAGGAAGAGGGCTAAGAGACTGCCAAAGGTCTCCCTGTTTTGCCAGGGTTCTGGCTGGTGGGAAGCTGGGCCAGGGAGGTAGGGACAGGAGTAATCACCCTCTATGATTGCAGGGCACTCTACAGTGTGCAGATGCCTTCTACTTCTTCCATCTGCCCTGTCTCTCCAAGAACCCCTATGGCCCCAGGCTCAGAACAGAGCTGAGTGCAGAAATGAAAATCTATGGCTCTGTGTTCCAAAATGATGAAGAATTTCAAGATGGTGGCAGTGGTAAAATCCTTCTCCAGGAAAAATCTGTCCTTGGCCCAATGTGTAAACACTTGCTGAGGTACTGTGGAGCTTCATAATGCTGATGATATTGATGATGATGATAAGTATATAAGCTTCACGTTAGGACAGTTTTTGTTTTTGTTTTTTTGAGACAGAGTCTCACTCTGTCACCCAAGCTGGAGTGCAGTGGCACCATCATGCCTCACGGCAGCCTCGACCTCCCAGGCTTAAGCGATCCTCTCACCTCAGTCTACCGAGTAGCTGGGACTACAGGTGCGTGCCGCCATACTTGGCTAATTTTTGTATTTTTTTATAGAGGCAGGGTTTCACCATGTTGCCCAGGCTGGTCCCAAACTCCTGGGCTCAAGCAATTCACTGCCTCCGGAAGTGCTGGGATTACAGGTGTAAGCTACCATTCCTGGCCTTAGGACAATTTTATTTATCTAATTTAATTTAATTTTTTTTTTTTTAGATTTAAAAAAATTTTTATTTATTTATTTTTAAATTATACTTTAAGTTCTAGGGTACATGTGCACAACGTGCAGGTTTGTTACATATGTATTCATATGCCATGTTGGTGTGCTGCACCCATTAACTCGTCATTTACATTAGGTATATCTCCTAATGCTATCCCTCCCCGCTACCCCCACCCCACGACAGGCCCTGGTGTGTGATGTTCCCCACCCTGTGTCCAAGTGTTCTCATTGTTCAATTCCCACCTATGAGTGAGAACATGCGGTGTTTGGTTTTCTGCTTAGGACAATTTTAATACTTATCCTTTAATAAAAACTTTATTGCACATGGAAGTTACTTTGGGGGAACTCCTAGTTGCAGAGTTGGCTCTTGAAACAAGACTCACTCATAGGCATTTATTTCTAGAATAACATTGTCAGGGTACAGAATTGTATCCTTTAGGTGGGACACAAAACCTAAAATGACATCCTTTTCAGGTATAATTTGTGTCTGGTATCTGGTATCAAGTATTCTTGTGTTTAAAAAGTAGATTCAAGGCCGGGCGCGGTGGCTCACGCCTGTAATCCCAGCACTTTGGGAGGCCGAGGCGGGCGGATCACGAGGTCAGGAGATCGAGACCATCCTGGCTAACACGGTGAAACCCCGTCTCTACTAAAAATACAAAAAATTAGCCGGGCGTGGTAGTGGGCGCCTGTAGTCCCAGCTACTCGGGAGGCTGAGGCAGGAGAATGGCGTGAACCCGGGAGGCGGAGCTTGCAGTGAGCCGAGATCGCGCCACTGCACTCCAGCCTGGGCGACAGAGCGAGACTCCGTCTCAAAAAAAAAAAAAAAAAAAAAAAGTAGATTCAAAATGAACAATGATAGCACAGTGATTGTGAAGATGAAATAAAGTAACTTGAGTTGCCTGACTTGATCATTCTAGGTGGCCGGTGGAGTTATTTCTGTTTAAAATTTAAAACAATGAAACAGAGTGTGAAATGTGAGGTGTAATATTTGTGTTTAGTAAGTGTATATTTTAGTTCATGCTTGAAATATTTTACTGAATTTCAATAATGTTTTTAAATTGAAACTTACTTTTTAATTATTTTGAAATGGCAGAACAAAATACAGACCATAGATTTATCAATGTTGTACCGTTTGCTAACATTTTGCACTTATTAAAATCCTCTCATTGGTCTCTGAATAATTATTTACATAAATTATTATATTAGAATGTCACCAAAGGATCAAAGTCAAACTGATAGGTATATTTAAACATAAGTAAGTAAATAATTGTGCATTGTTGTCCTGTAGGAACTTGGAATAACTTGCAGTGTCTTGCAGTATTGTGAAACCAGCAACTTGTTCACAATTCTTCTGAATTTCTTGGGAAATTTGAAGTGGAGTACCTGTACCAACATGAAATGACACGAATTTAAGTGAAGCTCAACAACGAAAAGCAAAAAGAACCAAAGAGGAAGCAACTGAAACAACATCTGGATGTATTTAAAAATATACAATGCCTCCAAAATCAGGTGTCATTAATGAAAATTCTGAAGAAATGCCACCGGACATAGCCAACACACCTACGCTATTGTTATTCATTTCCTGCTTTTCACAGAAAACAATTTTGTTGCATGGAAGATTGGTGAGTTAAAAAAAGACCTGCCCTGGGTGTCAAGCACAGTGGTTACACCGCTGGTTCTGCTCCCTCTGCTTGGGATACATGGGCAGGGCGCCCTGGTGGTAGGGCCTTGGTCACCAGCAAAGTCAGTTCCCATGGGATCCTCTTTCTGAGCTGATGGCCACTCCCCTGAAGAAGGGGCTTCTATTCAGGCCTCTTGTTGCAAGGAGCAGAAACCCACTTAGGCTGGCTGAAGTCCGCTGTGTTCAGCTGTTCAGCATCCTGTTTCACAGACGTGTCCCAGCCTCTCTTGGGGTATGACACGAGGCTGGCAGGGGAGACCCAGGGAATGTCACCAGTCCTTGGGGTTGCCTCAGCTCAAAACAGTCCTTCCTTTTAGCCTTTTTTTTTTTTTTTTGAGATTGGGTCTTGCTCTGTTGCTCAGGCTGGAGTGCAGTGATGTGATCTCGGCTCACTGCAACCTCCACCTCCTAGGCTCAAGCAATCCTCCCACCTCAGACTCCTGAGTAGCTGGGACTACAGGCACGTGCCACCATGCCTGGCTAAGTTTTAAATTTTTTTTGTAGAGACAGGATTTCGCCATGTTGCCTGGGCTGGTCTCAAACTCCTGAGCTCAAGTGATCCACCTGACTCCCAGTCAGTCTCCCAAGGTGCTGGGATTATGGGCGTGAGCCACCCTGCCCAGCCTCCTTCCTTCCACTTTTAGGTAGCTGTGTTCAGAGTGCGTCATCCAGCAGAGGCAAACAGGTACAAAGTTTCTTCCAAGGCCCTGTGGGAAATTTTTATTAATTCAGTTGACAAATATGTGTTAAGTGCCTTCTTTAAGGACAGACAATGTCAGACCTGACTCAGAGGCTGTCTTCCTTGGGGAGCTATGGCAAACATGAGCATGACCAGAATTCAAGGAAGGGCAGGACGGGGGCTCTAAGAGAGAGGGAGGTGAGTTGTTAGGGGCATGTGAAGAAGGGTGAGAGAACTTCGCCCCAGGGGTCTCCAGGAAGGGCTGGGGGCCTTTGTAGAAACTGAGATGTGCCAGGAGAGAACATCTTCTAAAGAATGGCATGCTTGGCTGGGCGCAGTGGCTCACACTTGTAATCCCAGTGTGTCCGGAATTGGTGGGTTCTCGGTCTCACTGACTTCAAGAATGAAGCCGTGGACCCTCGCGGTGAGTGTTACAGCTCTTAAGGTGGCGTGTCTGGAGTTTGTTCGTTCTTCCTGGTGGGCTCGTGGTCTCACTGGCTTCAGGAGTGAAGCTGCAGACTTTCGTGGTGAGTGTTACAGCTCATAAAAGCAGTGTGGACCCAAAGTGTGAGCAGCAGCAAGATTTATTGCAAAGAGCAAAAGAACAAAGCTTCCACAGTGTGGAAGTGGACCCGAGCGGGTTGCCACTGCTGGCTCAGGCAGCCTGCTTTTATTCTCTTATCTGGCCCCACCCACATCCCGCTGATTGGTAGAGCCGAGTGGTCTGTTTGGACAGGGCGCTGATTGGTGCGTTTACAATCCCTGAGCTAGACATAAAGGTTCTCCACATCCTCATCAGATTAGTTAGATACAGAGTATGGACACAAAGGTTCTCCAAGGCCCCACCAGAGAGCTAGATACAGAGTGTCGATTGGTGCATTCACAAACTCTGAGCTAGACACAGGGTGCTGATTGGTGTGTTTACAAACCTTGAGCTAGATACAGAGTGCCGATTGGTGTATTTACAATCCCTGAGCTAGACATAAAGGTTCTCCACCGCCCCACCAGACTCAGGAGCCCAGCTGGCTTCACCCAGTGGATCCCGCACCAGGGGTGCAGGTGGAGCTGCCTGCCAGTCCCGCGCAGTGCACTCGCACTCCTCAGCCCTTGGGTGATCGATGGGACTGGGCGCTGTGGAGCAGGGGGCGGCACTCGTCGGGGAGGCTCGGGCTGCACAGGAGCCCATGGAGCAGGTGGGAGGCTCAGGCATGGCGGGCTGCAGGTCCCCAGCCCTGCCCCGCAGGAAGGCAGCTAAGGCCCGGTGAGAAATCGAGCACAGCGCCTGTGGGCTGGCACTGCTGGGGGACCCAGTACACCCTCTGCAGCCGCTGGCCCGTGTGCTAAGTCCTTCATTGCCTGGGGCCGGCAGGGCCAGCTGGCTGCTCCGAGTGCAGGCCCGCCAAGCCCACGCCCACCCAGAACTCCAGCTGGCCCACAAGCGCCTTGCGCAGCCCCAGTTCCCGCTCGTGCCTCTCCCTCCACACCTCCCTGCAAGCTGAGGGAGCCGGCTCTGGCCTTGGCCAGCCCAGAAAGGGGCTCCCACAGTGCAGCGGTGGGCTGAAGTGCTCCTCAAGTGCCACCAAAGTGGGAGCCCAGGCAGAGGAGGTGCCGAGAGCAAGCGAGGGCTCTGAGGACTGCCAGCACGCTGTCACCTCTCACCAGCACTTTGGGAGGCCGAGGCAGGTGGATGACTTGAGGCCAGGAGTTGGATAGCAGCCTGGCCAATGTAGGGAAACCCCGACTCTACTAAAAGTACAAAATTCAGCTGGGCGTGGTGGCACACACCTGTAGTCCCAGCTACTTGGGAGGCTGAGGCAGCAGAATCGTTTGAACCCGGGAGGCGGAGGTTGCAGTGAGCTGAGATCGCACCACTGCCCTCCAGCCTGGGCGACAGAGCAAGATCCTGTCTCAAAAAAAAAAAAAAAAGAAAAAAGAAAAAATGAAGACTGGCATGCTGTGTTTATTTATACCAGCTCTGTGACTTTGAGCAAGTCCCCCCTGCCTTCTGGGACACAGCTCCCTCCTCTGATGAAGCGGGGTGGGAGGGCCAATGGTCTGACATTGACATTATGGGCTGAATGTAATGAGGATAAAGTCAGGCAATCACAGAGCGCCAGCCCCCATCCAGAGTTAAGTGCTTAATAAACGATGACTGATGGCAGGTTCTCAGGGTGTCCCAGGAACTTCCCCTTCGCTGGTGGTTCTCTACCCTGAGGCAGAGTAGAATCAAGGGCTTAACTCAGACCTTCACTCAGAAAAGGCCTTTCTGCAGGTGCTGGGCTAATTCTGGGATGTGGTTCTCTGATGAGTGAACCCAGTCCACACTTGGAATTCCCAGAGGAACAAATACCGTGGCCCTTGCACAACCTTCCTCAAATATACACTGTCTCAGTGGAGCTTTTGAGAGAAGCTGGATAGCTCTTGTAAAATATAAACCGTCATTTTTGTTGCTAATAATAATAATGACAGTAATTCCTAGGCTCCTGCCTTGGAATCATAGCCTATCTGGAGGCAAATTTCATCATCACCCAAGGACTGGCCCAGCACCAGGAATAATAATTTCAGCATTCCTTATGCCTCAGAGGTTCACTAGGTCTGTGTGCGGGCCTTTCTGACTCACCTCTAGGTAATGGTGGTCCCTGTGCTGCAGGAGAGCTTTTGCTCTTTCACTGCCATTCATGACTTTCGTGTCTCTCAGGTACTTGAGCTGTATACCTAATTTAATCCTATAGCAACCTTGTGAGGGAAGTTATCTTAGGGATGACTGGGATTTGAACCCAGTTCTGTCTGCGTTCAGAGCCCAAGCTCCTAAGCACAGCCTCTTTGCTGTTTGATGGAAACGATTCTAGCTCTGGGAGGTGCAGGCCAAGATGTGCACCCTGAAACAGGTTTCTCTGAAAGGAAAGAACATAAAATAAGGGCCTTGACCTAACTCAATGAAATGTCTTATGCTCAATCACCACTGAGTGAGAATCTGTTAAAATCTGGTCAGTCCTGTGCTGAACTTGCCTGGAGCACTTTCCGGGTAGAGAGAAACTGATGAATGAAGAAAATGCATCATGATGATTGCAGGGGAAACACTTAATCTATGGAAGATAATACCTTGTTTTGAGGCATTTGCAAATACTTTCCGAGACACCCTGTTCCATGCCAATAATGGATGGACTAACCTCAAATTGTTCTTATTTGTTCATTAATGCAAGTCCCCCAAGGGCTCGCTATGCAACACTTTATTAGCCTGGACCGAGTAATATATTTTAAAGCAATAAAACTACATTATTTTTAAATTATTTTTTAATGTGGACTTTCCAGCCATTGACTGCCCTCTCTGATAGGTCTGAATTAGTGAGTTTTAATTGCGTGTAAAAGAGCAATAAAATCATCATTATGAAAATGATGGGGTGCCTCCTTCACGGCAGGCACTGTGCTGGGCCTTATCCCACTCAGCCTCACTACACCCACCATGTGGGCACCCCATGCCTTCACTGCACAGAAAGAACTCACGTTCTGAGGGGTTCAACTCCTTGCTAATGAATGGGGGAGCCGGGACTTAAGCCCAGGTGTGTCAACCTCTGTTGGGGCTCAGAAAATGATACTCCCCAATATGGTGCTTTGACATGCTGGACTAAAGAAGAAGCCTCAAGGTCTCTTGACCTTCCCTACCCCTCCTACCTTCCTGTTTCTCAATCCCTTGTCTCTCCCAAAACACAGGACAAGGCTGTTCTCTGAAGTTCCCTCATCCACCTAGAAACCAGATGGCCGAAGAGGAACACAATTGCCTTCCATCCCCTCCCTGAAATTTCATTATCTAGAGGATTAAAACCCATATCACAGAGGAAGAGATTGAAAATTAAACATCACACCTACAACCCATACTTTGGAGCACTGACCCAAATTGTCTGTTTTTAGGTCCCATTCCATTTCCAAAGATAATTATTTACTAACCATTGTCTGGAGCATTGGGCCCATTCATTCCTCTTAAAAATCATTTGCTGGGCCAGGAGCGGTGGCTTAACGCCTGTAATCCCAGCACTGGGAGGCCGAAGCGGGAGGATCACGAGGTCAAGAGATCGAGACCATCCTGGCCAACATGGTGAAACCCTGTCTCTACTAAAAATACAAAAATTAGCTGGGTGTAGTGGCACATGCCTGTAGTCTCAGCTACTCAGGAGACTGAGGCAGGAGAATTGCTTGAACCCAGGAGGTGGAGGTTGCAGTGAGCCGAGATCATGCCACTGCACTCCAGCCTGGCGAAAGAGTGAGATTCCATCTCAAAAAAAAAAAATTATTTTCTACCCCTCAAAACAGCCACTTTCTCCTCCATCTCCTCTTCCCTGATGAAGAAAGGCGTATGAGCATCTGGACCTCATTGGGTTTAGGTCATCATGTTCTTGCAATTCCTGTGTGCTTATGCACATTAAACGAATTTGTATGCCTTTTCCTCTTATTAATCTGCCTATTGTAAATTCATTTTCAGTGAACTTCAAAGAGCAGAGGGGAAACTCTCCCTTGGCCCCTACCCCTCCAAGGCCCCACTTTTTCGTCAACACTCCTTGGACGCAGCAGAAGTATGAACATAATATGGTCCTGAATGAGGCTGAGTCTTTGGGCGCAGAAGACCCGGGTTAATAAAAATAGGAAGGTAAGAAAAGAAAAGAAAAATCAAGACACATCATAGGACTAAATTCCTATTATTTATCCACTCAGGATTGACCACCCTTTTGGGCCAGATAGTTGTACCCCCATGTACCAGGTGGGCACATGAAGACACAAGAAGTGCTGTGATGGTTCATTTTGCATGTCACCTTGCGTGGAGTATGCCAACTCATTGTTTGGTCAAACGCTAGTCTGGACATGGTGGTAAAGGTATTTTTTAGATGAGATTAACGCTTAAATCAGTAAAGCAGGTTACCCACCATACTATGGGTGGGCCCTGTCCAATCAGTTGAAGGCATTAAGAACAAAGATTGAGGTTTCCTAAAGAAGATGGAATTCTCCTTGAGACTACAACATAGAAACCCTATCTGAGTTTCCAGCCTGCTGCCCTGTGGAATTCGAACTCAGGACTCCAGTCTATGACATTAACCCTCACTTAACTTTTCAGCCTGCCAGCCTGCCCTATGGATTTCAGACTTGCCAGCCACACAATTCCTTAAAATAAATCTCTCTGTCTCTGTCTGTTTCTCTCTGTCTATATACACACCTGCATGCATATATACATATATATATGTATGCATCTATATATTTATATCTAATCTCGTATTGCTTATTGGTTCTGTTTCTCTGTAGAACTCTGCCTAATACAGCTGAAGATGTATTCTCTTTAGAAAGCTTGCAATTACTGGGGAACAATCAGTACAGAAGTCGACAATTACAGAAAGGGGACTAGGGTAATATGGTGGCCAATGTCCTTGTGAGTAGTGGTGACAGAGGGCAGCAAGTTAGAGACTGCCAAGGGAAAGTCAAGAGCAAGGGAAACAGAGATGAAGTAGGTTCAGCCAGGCCCCACCACCTACCCAGACTAAACCTGGAGAGTCTCTTTTCCCTTTAGTCTTTTAAAAATATTTTATTTCTGTACTTCAATGGATGCAAGCCCCTAAGTCCTGAAGGATCTGTTGTTTGTTGTGTTACTCCAAGCAAGTATTAGCCTAGAAGGGACCTCACCTCCCAACAATGAAATGCAACTCTTACATTTTACAGATTGGGAAACCAAGTCTCTGAGAGCTTTCTATTAAAGTGACAAAGGTACTGGATCATAGTAAGCAGGAATATGTACCCAAAGGAGTAATAGCAGCTGTTCATACGCATTTTATTCTAATGCGCCTTCCTGTGATCATGTTAAATGAATTCCCGGATTTTTACCAAACTTGACTCTTTTGAGAAAGAACCAAAGGAGCTAAACCAAACAACTCTTGGGGACGGATCTGCAAATGTCACTCCTGAGCTATGGGGCCTCCAGGTCCACCTCACATTGCCCCCTGCAGTCACCCTCATCCAGCCCTAGCCCCAAGGCAGATTGTCCCTGCAGACTGGCAAAGTCATTTCCAGGTGTGGTCTCAGAGAACCACTCTCTGGAATGGTAGAAGGGTTTGTAGCCATAAGAGCTGATATCAAGGGGGCTTCTAGAAATCTAGAAAATTTAATTCCCCAGAATGTGCCTGAGAGTTAGTTTCTCCTCTAGAGTCCTTTTCTTAGGAAGCACCGGAGTCCATGCTTGCTCTTATATTTTTATCCAAATATCACCTCTATTAAGGCATCAAAGTCCCGTGAGAAACACCAGCTCATGCCCTCTTGTCCTCCCCGACTCCTACTGGATAGTAGGGACAGGAAAGTGGAGATGATTCCGCATTTTATAGAAAGAGAAACCAAGGTGCAGAGGAGGGTGGAACTAGCTTCTGATCCTAGGCTACACCCCTGGCAAACTGGGAAAGGTGTGTCAGGAGGAGTTGCCACAGGCATTGGCCCCAGGAAAGCCCTGCTTTGTCACTTCGAGAGGACAGGGCACCACCTAGGCTGGCCTTGCCAATTAGAACCAGCTCTGCTGCTCCAAAGACACCCAGGCCAGTGAGGGGTCCACATGTGGACAAGGTTTAAAATCATAATTCTTCCCTCTGACAGTTCCCTGAGGTCCAAGACAACCTGTTTGGTAGTGATGCTCTGTGACCCTCTGGCTCCCTATCCCAGGGATGTGGGGAAGAGCTGCACCCTAAGTCTCTTCTTACTGTGGGCGATAAGGATTGCAGCCATTAGCCAGAGTGGGTGGGAGAGACATCATCTGCTAAAGTAGGAAGGGCATGTGGTCTGAATACCTGAAATTTAATCCCAATCCTTTTTTTTTTTTTTTTTTGAGATGGAGTCTTGCTCTGTGGCCCAGGCTGGAGTGCAGTGGCAGAATCTTGGCTCACCGCAATCTCCGCCTCCTGGGTTCAAGTGATTCTCCTGCCTCAGCCTCCCAAGTAGCTGGGATTACAGGCATACACCACCATGCCCAGCTAATTTTTGTATTTTTAGCAGGGACAGGGTTTCACCATGTTGGCCAGGCTGGTCTTGAACTCCTGACCTCAGGTGATCTGCCTGCCTCGGCGTCCCAAAGTGCTGGGATTACAGGTGTGAGCCACCATGCCTGGCCATTTCTTTTTTTCTTCTTTAAACTAGCTGTGTGACCTTAGATAAGTTACTGAACCCCTCTGAGTCTCAGTTTGTGCCTCTGCCTCTGTAAAACAGAAATAGCAAGAATAATTACCCCCAGGGGCTATCAGTGACTTCACACAAAGTCATGAATGTGCTCATATTCTGTAGACTGTAAAGCACTCTACCAACATTCACTGCCATTCTTTCTTGATATGCTTTAAAGGAGATGGGGGAAAGAAAGGATCCAGAGCTGGGAAATTCTGCTTTCTCAAATCCTTTCTTGTTACAGTGAGGCCGTAGTCCAGAGAGTTTAAGCAGTCAGCTCTAAGTCACAGAGGGCAGGAGGCAGGGTTTGCATTGGGCAGTGAGGGTGGGTAGGGAATGAGGGGACTGTGCCAGCGCCCAGAGACTGGACCACGATGAGACCCTGGAGGAACCCTGCAGGAGGGTATTAGGGCAGGGGCAGCGAGGTAGGGGGAGCCAGGTGGGCAGTGGGCTAAGGACACAGTGCTGTCGAGTGGGGATATGCCAGCCCTGGTTACCAAAACCCACGTGGGGGTTTCTGAGTTCAAAGGCATGTGGATGGTGCAGCTCCCTGCTGAGATATGACTGCAGCTTTGGAACCATGATAAAATAAACACACGACGTGGGTCTTCAGACCACCCCCGATTAGCAGCTAAAGAGGTGGATGGGTAGAAGAAAAAGCAGAGGTTTTCAAAGAACAAAGAACAAAAATACAACAAGGCAGCACATCCGTCCCCGAGGTTGAGAAATGTGGGCTGCACTAGTTTCCGCATCATCAGAACTGTGCCCGAGTCAGCACAGTTCTGAGCACAGGGAGAATGTAGAGCACGTGGGGCAGGGAGGCAGGGTGCATGTACCTATGAAGCGCTGCCCCCACACACATCCCTTAAAGGAGAGTTACCCTAGAAATGACCTGAGGATTCTGGTAACAAGAGTTGTCATTCAAGATAGGCCTGACTCATTTCTCCCATGAAGGAGGAACTGAACAGTCAGCAGCAGAGATTAGAATTCTTATCCAGGCAGATCTTGAGTGCTTCCCTCCCTCCTACCAAAGTATTCTCTCTTTTGGCATCTCTCTGCCTTATATTTTGCCATTACAGGTTGATCTGTTGGCTTGTCAGTCTCCAACAGTTCTCTATACAAACGCAAATGTTTCTGGAGAGGCAGGCCACAGGTCAGCCCAGACTGTGAACCCAGCTCAGGCAGCCAGGACCCAGGACTGGTTCCATCAGGGGCATGAGGGCCCACAGGAGTGAGCGAGGGAGAAGGATGAGGACAGTGATTATTGTTCCCACTGTATGGATGAGGAAACTGAGACTCAGAGGAGTAAAGAAAGCAATGAGCAGTCTGAGGTTGGGGAAGGCCAAACCTCACTTCCTCCTCCCAAATCGTGTGTCTTCAGAGTACATTCAAGGGCAACTCCACGCTCTGTGTTTCAGAGAAAACAATCCTTCATGGGTGTGCCCACGCTCTCCTCCCACACCACCAGATGTGCAGGCAGCGTGGGGTCTCTCCAGCATCCCCTGTTCAGACGGCCCGTTCGGAAACTGCACATAACTGTGACTTGCGTGCCTGGCTCTGAATAATCAATTAGGCCAGTGAAATGGGAGTCTCTCTGTGTGTCTGGAATTTGAACTGAGACCCTAAGTTGGGACCACTCAGCAGTCTGGGAGGCTCAAGAGTGAGGTGGCCATTACAGAGCCACACACAGCACAAGGTATTAAGTCAGGAGAAACTGAGGCAGCCAGACAGACGGGGAAGGGAGCAGGGCACAGAAAAAACCAATGAGGAGAGATACCCAGGGGAGAGGCCAGAGCTGCCTGATCAAGGACGATGCCCACCTCCAGGACAGGGACTCTTAAAGTCTGCCCAGGGATGGCAGGGCTGCCATGGAGCAGTATCCCCTGAGATATGGCTCTCATTTTTCTGCTTTCCTACTGGTGTGTTTTTTTGCCACTCTCTAGCCCTGGCTGTGCCACTGAGGACTGAATTTTAACAGGAAGCAGAAAACTGGGATTCTTAGGTCGCAGGTCACTGGATCAAGAGGCACCACATCTACGTGTGAAGCAGGGATTACTGCCCCTCACTGCTGATATGGGATGCCAACATACCACCCTGAGACCCTGCACCTGAGGACTATGCTGCCCCTGCTGCATTCCCTGGGGAGGGATGAGGTACTTTGCTTGCAGGAGGGAGAATGAGCCGGAAGCCATCAGTAGTCAGGAATATGCCCTCTCAGTGTCCCTAGCTCCTGACTTCTGGGCACCTGGTGGGATTGCACTTTCTGCCTCTTTTGCTTGGGTGGGTCTGTGATAGATCCCACCAGTGAGCTGTGAGTGGAAGTTTTTCACTGTCTGTGTGAGGTCCTCAGTCTCTTGCTCTCAGTCACTGTAGCCAGCATCATTCCAGATGGTGGTGGCTACTGCCTCAACCTGGATCTTAGAAAATGGACACAGAGCTTGTCCAGCTAAATAAACCTGCCTGATTTGGAGCCATTTCGTGTTGGGGATTGTTTGCTACTACACCACACCCTGGGTGATCTGGCGGGTGCATTGCCTTAGCCAGGGCTTCAGCATCACACATTTCCTGGATCCTTCTGGGAAGTAGATGGAGGGCTGCTAAAAGCTGGGGCAACCCTAGGGGCTGGAGAGATTCCCTGGGTCCCCCTGCCAGCCACAGTGCCAACCCTCAGGCTGTGGCACGGGAGTGCTGAACAGCAGAGGGCACCAGAGGCCCGTCTCTGCCTTCCCCATCCTGGTGCCATCATGGGGGTTGGTGGCATCAGTATTGCTGGTATTGTAGGAGGGTAGCATTTGGACCTACAGCAGAGAGAGATCTCAGGGCCCGCTCCTCTTCTGTCACTGTGGTTGTGGGCAAGTGTTTGGAAGATGCAGACTCACCCTTCAGTAGGCTTCAGACAATATCTAGGGACCAGGGTCGGGGCACCCACCACAACTTCCTCTGGCCCTTTCTCTCTTGGGCTGGCCCCACCTTCAGTTGTCATCTGTCAGGCCCAGGGGTGGGGAGGAAAGCCAGGAGCCAGGATACAGCAGAACAGGCACAGGCAGCCTGACTCAGCACACAGCAGTGTTTTCAGGCCATCCCCTGTGGCTTTTCCTCTTCCATGCCTCAAATCCCACCACTATACTTTTGCCCATTTAGCACCCTACTTTCAACTCTGAAAATGCAGCCCTTGTTTTTTTGGGGAAAGGGAAAGGATGGAGGTTGGAGAGGGTGGGACTAACAGCAGATGTTTTCAGGATTTGAGAGCTTCGTCAGTACAAAGAGCTTTGTGCTAGGAGCCTGGAAGCCAGGTGATCTGCAGTAGGTCTTTTTCTTCCTTGGGCCTCAGTTTCCTCCTCTGCAAAAGTGGGTTTTGGGACAGCCGAGCTCTGAGCCCCTTCCAGAGTTTATAACCTAAGATTCAGGTTTTGCTGGTCAGGAAGAGAGAGACAGCCTGGCCCTGGGGTAGGGATAGGAAGGAGGAGGAAGGTGCTACCTGTAAGGTAAAGGAGACAGGTGGGGGAAGCTTGGGTCACTGGGAGTCCCTAGCTGGACCATGACACTTTGCCAGGAGTGGCTGGATTCCCTGCACCTGCCGCTTTACTGTTGGCCTGTGTTTCAGTATTTACATTTCTCTGGATCATATAAGACCAAGGTCAGGTTAAGTCCATTACTCCTAACCCTAGTTGGCCCAAAGTCAAACAGAAGAGGTTACCTGTGCACCTGCATCTCTGCCCTTCCTGCCTTCTCTAGGTGCTCTTAGCTCTGCATTTCTGCTCCTTCCTGCGGGGGCAGGAGGTTGGGCCTAACTCTGAAGCCCTAGTAGGGCCTGTCTTCCAGAAAGACAAGCACGTAGACACTGCAGGCAGCCACCTTGGGGTGGGGAGGGGAACACCCGCCTGGCATCTGGCTGTTCGCTGGGTGGGGATGCCTCTTTCTGCTGCCTTTGTTACCCTTTTCCCTCACCACTGCCAGCACTCAGGCTCCATAGTTAAAAGGCGGCACCAGGTTCTTCCCAGCAAGAACCTCAGGAGCTCTGGAGGCACCTTCTGGGTGGGGTTTGGTTGGATAAGCAAAGCATCTCCTTCAATCCTTCAACCTCCATTCTGCTCATTCCCTGGAAGGTCGGGTGGTAGCATGGGAGGAGGCCACCTCCTAAGCTTCCCCCGCCCTCCCCAGTGCCCCTGTTCCTCTGAGCTCTGGAGGTCACCAGGGCGCTGCGGAGCTCATTGCAAGCTGCCCTGGCTTGTTATCGGTCTTGAGAGACTCGTCTCTCTCTAGCTGCCTGTAAACCTCTGGGACCTGATGGATGGGTTTTGTTGTTTTCCTTCCCCCTGACTTGTTGGTGCTGTCACCTCCAGTCCCTGGTGGATGGACGTCTTTTTATTCCAGCAAACCCACTACCTGTACTACCCATTCACGTAGTCATTCACTGAGGCTCACCATTGGCCATAAGATCACCAGGGCCTAGACACACAGAGGGGTGTGAGCACAGAACACGGTCCTTGCAGGGCTCTGGGTTTTGTAGGTGTGAGATGTGCCCGAGGCCTGCCAATTCACGGTGGCAAGTGCCCTGATGATGGCTGCACTGGCTCGTATGGGAACATTGCGGGAGGTGCATGGGGCCGCTTCTCAGAGGAGGCGATGTTTGAGCTGAGTTGGAGGAAAAACAGTAAGGGTTCCCTAGATGGGGGTGGAGGGCTGGGAGAGAACTTTCTGGAAAGGGCACATCAGTCTGAGGGAAACACCTACATGCAGGCTGGCAGGTGAGAGGACAGAGTCCTTTCTGGGATCAGGACTGTTTGGGGCCACTGGAGTAAGTGCAGGAGACTGGAGACAAGGCTGGGGAGAAGGCGGGACTTTGATCATGGAGGTACTTGGAGCCTTTATCCTGTAGGTGGTGTGAAGACCAGAAAGGAGGCTGTTGCACTAGTTCAGGAAGAGAAGAGGAGGTGGGCGACAGAAGTAGAGGCAGCGCTCTGAGGGACCTCGGGCAGGTGGAAGCCACACAACTGCATGGCCATGAGGGCAGGGTGAGGAGGAGGGGGAGGCGAGGAGGAGAGGGAGGTGAGGAGGAGGCGGAGGAGAGGAGGAGGGGGAGGCAAGGCTGACTCCAGGTCTCCTACTCAGGTGGCTGATGGCTCGGGGCCACTCGCTGCTCACCAATCCTGTGAGCAGAGGAGGAGCAGATATGGTGTAAGGTGCATATGTGAATCCAATTTTGGTGATGCTAAGGTTTGGATGCCCGAGGCCGCTCAGGAAAGGACATCCAACAAGCATTTGGTGTCAAGTTTGGCAAAGAGATCTCTTCTGGAGAATTGACTTGGGCACCATCGGCATTAGGCAGCATTTGGACCTCTGTGATGTAGATGACGTGATTAAACGGCAGTGTGTAGAGACAGGAAGAAGGCCTATGCAAGACCTCGGTACTGGCATAGGAGGGGCTAGGAGGGCAGGGTATGACGGAGGCTGAGAGGAGCACTGTGGAGAAGGAGCAGGTAACATGCTTGAGTGCTGCACAGACTGAGTCAGACAGGACTTGGTCTGACCACTGGCAGGAAGGCCGTTGGTGCCCTTGGCTTGAGTTCAATGGCAGAATGGCAGAAGAGGGTGTAGGCTGTGAAACTGATGCAGGAGAGGCAGGCTGCCGCAGCCACTCCCGACGGTACAGCTTTGAGCTCCGTGCTGGGTGTTCAGTGCTCGGGATAACATATGTGCAGTAAACATTTCTAGAATGACCCACTTTGGGGGTTGAAGAGACTTTTTTGTTTTTAAAATAGGTGGGACTTGAGCATCTCACCTCTCCCACCTCCCAGCCCCTGAAGTGAGTCAGAATCAGAAAGGTAATGGATAGGAAGTTTCCAGTTCTTATCCAGATCTGGAAATTCTGATCTAACCCGGGAAAAATGTTGAGGTCTGTTTAGAAAGACATGAGTGCTCCCTGGGGGCAAGAGAGCTCCTTTTCTCTGGGGCCTTTCCAGTAGCCCCAGCCTCACCGGTCACCTCCAGGTGGTGAGCTGGGCATTTAGGGAAGCCGTGCCTTTTGGCGCTAAGCTGCTGTTTTTGCAAGACTGGGCGGCTGGAGGTCCTTTCTCAAGTCAGCAGCCACCGCAGGGAAGAAGGACCACAGTAGGAGTGCTGGGCTAGGATCCTAGTCCAAGCTCTGCCATTATCGTATGTGAAACAATCATCTCTCTGGGCTTCAGTTTTTCCATCTGCAAAGCAAGAATTCCAACACTACATTCACAGGAGTATCTGAAGGATAAGATGAGATAATAGATGCAGAGGTGATGTGAAAAGTAGGAAGTGCTTTACATGTGCCAGTTTTCTTCATTCATTCACTCTCATTCACGCATGTACTAATTTAGCAAAAAATGAGGAAGCATCCATTAGATGCTATAATTGCAAATTGCTAAGTGTTCAGGGCAGAGCAAGTGGACAGACTTTGTAACAAAAGCCTGCTTTTGACTATTTTATCCCTGCCCCCACTGTCTGCAGAAGAAAGAGAAGGGTAGAGCTGATGGGTCAGTGGGCATCTGTGCCCTAGGCTGGGGGTCATCACTAGCCCTCAGTTTGCCCTGCAATCAGTAGACTCTGTGCGTGGGATTCTGTGATGGGAGGAATTTTCTACCCTCTTTGTTCTGGTAGGGAAGAGTTTACAATGAGTAGGGTCAAGGGTTGTTTTCTGCTTTGTAGTGTTGATTCCAGAGGCTGCCTCATCTGTTGTCTGGCAGCAACGGCACACTGGCCATTGACATGGGCAAAGGTCACTGTACTGAGATGTGAGTGCAACAGAATCATGGGGCAGCTTTAGCAGACCATCATCAGAGACGGCTCAGTGGATGCAGCTGCCTTCTGAGGATAAAAGATTTGGATTCAACTCGGGTGGGTGAACTTGGACAAGGTGCTTAACCTTACCAAGACTGAACTTCCCTATCTGTAAGAGGGGACTCTTAATACCTACCCTTTACGCTTGGTGAAGATAAAGTGAGAGTCATGAGAGAATGTCCTCCTCTCCTTCTTCCATTGACGTCAGTTCATGATCACTGACCTCATCGGGCAGTTATCTGACTCAGGTGTATCAGATCTAGCGGGTACAGTGACCTCTGTGCCACTCATACGCCCCTCAGTTATTAGGTACCAGGCTTCTGGTGATGTGAAGAGTGTCTGTTGTAGCCACTGTTTCTGAATTGTTAATAAAATAAGACAGCTCTGGTCTGGAGGAGAGTTGGGGAGAAGCCCAGGAGTCTGCTTAAACCCCATGTCCAGGCGGGCATCCCCGACTGCTCTTCTTCCCTCCCTAAAGGTTCTGGGGATTCAGCCTGTTGCAACTTCCTCATTAACCCTTTCACCCATCATGGTGCTCATGGTGGGGTTCTGTCCCTGAGCCTGGCTGGGGAATGGAAAGAAGCCTCTCAGCATGCCACCACTCCCCTCACTGTTCCCAAAGACAAGCACTCTGGCCATTTGCATAATGGGGGCTTTATCACTAATCAGAGAAGGTAAACACACCAGGCAACAAAACAGTAAGCACAGAGAAAGGCAAAGTTTTCAGAAATCTACAAATCCCTGATGCCGCAGGCCCTCACACATGGAGGCCCTACTGGACTTATTCTTTCTGTGCCAGGCTGGGTGAAGAGGACAGGAGCTAGCAGCTTTGATCTGCTCTATCATCACACTTGCAGTTTCAGGGGACTTCCAGACCAATCAAACACTCACTCCATCCCCTTTGCCCACCCCAACGCTAGCCCCTCTATCCCAGCATTGTCTGGATCTCTACTTTGTCTTTGCCTGTCTCTGAACTGTGGGCTCCTTGAAGGGAAGAAGAAAGGTGTTTTCTTCTTTCCTGTGTCCTCAGAGCTATCATATGTTTCCAAGAAGGGGATGGGGAAGTTTGGCCTCAGGTGTGAGGAGTAGTTGCCTGGGTCATTGGCTCACAGTGGGGGTGTTTCTGGGGTCCATGCAGTTACTCAGATGGTGCTCACCTTGCTGGGCTCTGTCCTACTCTCTCCTTCTTCTAAAGCATGCTTCTGGGGTGTGACAGGTACACTCAGAGGGATAGCCATCAAAATGCATTCCTAGCTTATCCTTCCTTCCATCGAATTGCCTGCTGAGTGGTTTGTCCCAGTAAGAATTCGCCAAGTTCTTGTCTTAATTCTATTCTATTACACCTCATAAAGGTTGTAGCCCAAATGACTCTGAGTTTCAGGACCACAAAGCATCAGTATAGGAGGAAGCCTTGGAGAGTGTGTGGTCTGTCTGAAAAAAAATAAGTAGATAAAAAATGGGATGGTGCCTCCTCAAACATGAGTGTCTTTGTCAATGATCCCACTAGCCTTCTGGGCCACAGCCAACATGGAGGGCTAAGGTGGGCATGGTTCTAGTGCAAGTCCCTGTACAGGTACACACCATCTGTCAGCAGGCATCTGCAGATGTTCAGATTTGGGCAGCCTGGCAGAAGATTCTGGGGTGCAGGCAATGGTTGGATTTTTCAGATTAAGCTTTGAGGTTTAACTACCCATAAATGACTTCAAGGTCTATTACATGCCACCATTTGTAAATTGGCTGAAGTGGAATGTGAATTGTTGGTGTTTGAGGCTCATAAAAGGGAATGAGATTTGGCCTGGGAAGGGTCTTGTCCATTGACCAGTATCTCATCCCAATTTGCCCTCTCGTGTTCAAACTCATGAATGATAACCAAGAAAGCCAACTACTGGGGTTGTGGGTAGCAGTGTGGAGGAGGAGGCCATGGAGAATAAGAAAGTGAAGATTTTAAGCCAGAAAATAGAAACTTGAGGTAACTTAAGCTTTTCTTTTCTTTTTTTTTTTTTTTGAGATGGAGTCTCACTCTGTCATCCAGGCTGGATTGTAATGGGGCAGTCTCAGCTCACAGCAGCCTCCATCTCCCAGGTTCAAGCAAATTCTCCTGCCTCAGCTTCCTGAGTAGCTGGGATTACAGGTGCACAACACAACCCTGACTAATTTTTGTATTTTTAGTAGAGATGGGGTTTCACCATGTTGGCCAGGCTGGTCTTGAACTCCTGAACTCAGGTAATCCACCAGCCTTGGCCTCCCAAGGTGCTGGGATTACAGGTGTGAGCCACTGTGATTGGTCATAATTTTCAGGTATATATATATCTGAAATAAAAAATATATATATATATTTATTTTACCATATGAGATAAGTTATGTGTTATACTATGTCTTAGTCCATTTTCTGCTGCTATGACAGAATACCACAGACTGGGTAATTTATAAAGAAAATAAATTTATTCATTACAGTTCAGGAGACTGGGAAGGCCAAGGTTGAAGGGTTGGCATCTTGCAAGGGCCTTCTTGCTGTGTCATCTCATGGTAGAAGGCAGAAGGGCACAAAAGCCCAGGAGAGCAAAAGAGAGCTGAACTCACTTTTATAACAACCCACGCTTGCAACAATGAACCCTTTCTCATGATAATAACATTAATCCACTCATAAGGGTGAAGACCTCCTGAATTAATCACCTCTTAATTATCCCACCTTTTAACACTGGCATGATGGCATTTAAATTTCAATGAGAGTTTTGGAGGGACTTTCAAACCACACCATGCTGGTATTAGTAAATTTGGAGATTCACAAAATCTTTGGGATATATTCTTTGGAAATGTTATAGAAAACCTAACGCAATAGCAAAAATCTAGAAACAACTGAAATATTCCTCAGTAAAAGTGGTTATACAATAGGATCAATACATAATGTTTATATTAACAATTAAGCATGATATTACTGATATGTACTAAATATATTATGGTACTTTCATACTATAGAATGTATTACAGTTGTTAAAAAAAATTTAAGTGATGGTTTAATAAATGAAAAAAGCAAGGTGCAGAGAAGAATGTGTTAGTATGAATCCAAATCCATTTATGAATTTCTTTTAAAAGCTTATGCACATTTATCTCAGGAGAGGCTCCATTTTTTTATTCTGGGAAGATACACAGGAATCTGTTGATGAGGGCTACCTGCAGAATCTGCACATCAACTCTCTGAGCCTCTGTTTTCTCACTTGTACAGTTGGCTTTATAATCTCATATTCAGGATGTTTGTTAAACTCCAAAGGGACACCTCCTGGGCATAGCCAGCCATAGAGCCTAATAGAAACAGCAGCTATTGGTGTGTGCTTGAGGCAACGTGATGGGGGGATGTTCCATGACCTCTGCAGTCAGGCAGATTATGGCCTGCTACCCTCTACTTGTATGGATCAGAGGGGAGCTGTCTCTTGCTTCTGAGCTTCAGTTTTTTGTACAAATTCTTAAATGTAAAGATCCTAACGTAGCCCCTGGAATAGACCATGTGTTAGTTCTGCTTCTGCACAGCTGTGGAAGTCACACTCTGTAGGACTTCCTGACAACTGACTGTGGGCAAAAGGGTGCTTCCTATGAACCCTCCTGGGGCTCCACTGAGCCTGGAGGCCCCCCTCCTGACTGGCAACGGAGAGAGGCCTGCTCTGGGAAGTGTTCCCACCCATCAGGCTCCTCACACTTCACTGGCTAGTGGATAGCCTTCCGGAAGCAGGCCTAAACACCCAAAATCAATTTGCTAAAAGCCAATTTGCCAAACCATCAATTCACTGAATGACTAATTTGCCATAGGACTAAGGATTTGTTTTCTAAATTTCAGTTTCCCTGTGGCTTTGCACAGAAGTTCTGGTTACAGAATTTTGCATAAGCGTCAAAGTTTAGATGCTGAGCCCAACTCCAGCACTCAATATTTTATATAGAAAGGATAGACTTGCCCCATCTCTCAGCCTCTGCCCCTGAATCTGCCTCTTCTCTGCTTTTTAAGTAAGTCTTTCTTTCAGATGCAGTTTCTGTCTTCTCAAAATTTGTTTTTTTCCAACCTGGCCCTATGTTTTCTTATGAACAGACATCAGCAATGATAGTAGATTTTTTATGGAGTGGGGGCCCAGAACTTAGCCCTAAGGGGGTTCAAGACCATGCACTGGGGTAATTAGTGGAATGAAAGAAAGGGACATTTCTTGCAAATGTGAGTTTGTGATCTACGACTTATATCTACTTATTGTTATTATTTATCATTTTAATTTAAGTTGTAATAGACATTGAAATAGCATTTCTAGGTGAAGAGATCTATTTATTTGTTTATTAGATTTTAGATTCTGAAGCTTAGTTTAGAAGCATCTTATAGGCAGCACATAAGTGGATAAAACTACTCCAAACCAGTAGTTTAAGATCTTGAGTTATTTTAACCCTTGATTTCCCTACATTTCTTATTTATTTCTATCTCTATGTCTATCTACCTAACCTTATGCCTATACCTATCTATGAACAGGCAATTGAGAAGAGCAGACTGATCCCAAATGTTTTCATATGCTTTGGAATGTGTGGTACTTTTTTAATTTCTAGATTTTCCCTCTTAGTAGTCTTCACTTACATCTGCACCCATTTCATATACTTGTACCTAGTAAACGTTAATTATTTTTCTTATTAACTATTTCATCAGACCACCATGGTCTCTTGAACAGAAAACTGTGCAGTTGACCTCTGGGCAAGTTAACTAATTTCACTGAGACTCAATGTCTTCATCTGCAAAGTGGGTGCAAAGTGGCCCATTCCTCGGGGGTCTCAGTTTTCTCATCTGTTGCATGGGATAATAATCTTGTCCCTGGACTGCTACTCTACCAGGAAGGTTGTGAAGGGGTTTATGATAAGATAGAGGTTAGAATGTTATGGGTTGAATGTTTATGTCCCCTCAAAATTCATATGTTGAAGCCCTAAACCCCAGTGTGACTATAATTGGAGATGGGGCCTTTAAGGGAATAATTAACATTAAATAAAGCCATAAGGGTCGGGCCCTGAACTGATGGAACTGGTGCCTTTGTAAGTAGCAATCTCTCCCTCTATCCGTGTGTGCTTGTGGCAAGGAGAGGCCGTGTGAGAACACAGTGAGGAGGCAGCCGTATACAGGCCAGGAAAAGGCACCTCCCCAGAAACGGAATCCACTGGAACCTTGATTTTGGACTTCCAGCTTTCAGAATTGGGAAAAAAAATTTCTGTTGTTTCAGCTGCCCAGTATTCTGCAGTATTTTGTTATGGTAGCCCCAGCAGTCTAAAACAGAATGCCTGATTTCTGAAATCACCCCATCATTCTAGGGGTGTCTGTCTTGGAACCTGGACTGGGAGTCCTGGGCCTGAAAGCCTGAGAGATGGCAGTGTGGGAGAGGCCACTTTCTAGGCAATGGGGAGAGAAGGAAACATCTCTTGGGAACATCAGCTTCTTTTGGGATGCTCCGCTCTGGGCTGCCTGTCCCTAGCCTCCATGGGCCAGGCTGACTGTGGACCCATCTCTCAGAGTAGCAAGGATCCTAAGCTCTGAATACTCAATGTCATCACTAGATTCCTGTTTAAAAAGTCTATTGAGCGGAAATATATGGAGTTGTGCTTTCTTAAGAAAAATCCAACATTTCTTCTAATGTTTGGTGAGGGAGCTGCTGAATGTGTCCTAGCACCTTGTGAACCCTGTGTCCTTGCCCCTCCATGTTCTGGAAGTCCTGGCTTTGCAAAGCCAATCAGGGGTCTTTGATAGCCAATCACTCTTAGCTCAGATTCGCATGAAAGAACCTGGTTTTGCCCAATGCCACACCTCCAGCCTCTCCTCCACAATCCTCTGGAATGTAGAGCTCCAGCTCTGCCAAGACCCTCCCACACCAGAGCAGGCAGCATCCTCTGACCTGGCTCTATCAGCCCTCCCTCCCCTTCCCCCTGGTTCCCTCTTCCCTAGAGCACAGGAACGCAGCGCCAAGGCTGGGGTTGTGGCACATCTTTCTCTCTCCTATTCCACAGTCTACCTTCCCTTCCTTCTCTCTTTCCAGCCCCCATATGAGAGCTAGTGAGCCAATGCATGGAAAAGCAATGCGGGTGGAGAAGTGAGAGAGACTGGTGGGTCTGGGATACTCAGGGAGGCCTTCCTGGAGGAGGAGACCCCAGGCTAGGCTTTAAAGGATGGATAGGTTTGGAAGCACAGAGAGGGAAGGACAAACTCTAGAACTCAGAGTTTAAGGATGGGTGTGGGGACCCTGGCTTAAGACTGTGGCATAGGGTGGAGGCCAGGGGTGTGCATGTGGAGCTGGGACGGGACTGGCTAAGAGAAGTCTGGAAAGCCAAAGCCCAGATATTTTCTTTGATGCAGAACCCAGTGGTCCCTGGCTGCAACCGCGGTAGCTAAATAAAGCAGTCACTGTGATTTTGAAACCACAGTGGGCTTGTTCCACTGTGATGGCAACTAATTACAGATTGTAATTTGTCTAAACACAGGGAGGTGTTTTGACCTGAATAGTAATAATGTGACAGGCTTCCTTTGGTGTCTTCCCGCTGCTGGTCCACTAGCCAGGGGCACGTCTGCATGCCCACCCTGCTCTGGATGCCCGGCCAGGACAAGGGGAAGCGAGGGCGATGTCCACCCTGGCACAGGGAATGGTCTTCTCTGGATCTTCAAGAGGCAGGCCCTGGCGGTGGTCAGAGCCACAGAGGGACTTGGGGTCTAATCCTTGTCTGTAAACTTGGGACCAACTGTACCGGGTTGTCGTGGAGATGAAACAATGTGGAGGGGAAGGCACCTGCGCGTGGTAGGTGCTGGATGCATGGGAGCTGTGACAACTGTCATTAGCACAGCTAAGGTGACTTCATTTTACAGTGAGGAAACTGAGCCCCAAGGGGACCCTTGGCTGAAGTTCCGTAGTCACAGGCTTTGGGGCTTTCTGAGGACTCCCCTCAGCGTCCTCTCATCCATGCAGCTTCCAAACAGTATGAGTTTCCTCTCTCCATCTTGTCTGTAAGCCCTAAGAGAATGAGGCTGTGGCATAAAGTGCCGTGCCCTCTCCCTGCCCCAGCATAGCCTAGCAGAGGTCCTAATAAATATTTCACAGTCACTCAGAATCATCATGTGGACAAGTCACTTTATCTCCCTGAGCCTCGGCTTCCTCATTTGTGAAATGGGAATAATGACTGCCTATCTGATGGAGCAGTTGTGAAAATGAACATGCAGAATGTGCTTGGTAAGTGGTGGTTCCCCCCATTCCCCCACCACCATTGCAGCCCAACAATGCGGCTTCATCAAGAATCAAATCCAAGGAGAGGCCTTCAGGGATGTGTGCAACCATTTCCTCTGTGCCTGCAGGGAGAATGCTGGCCCAGCAGTGGAACATCCCAGGTGGATTCAAGGCCATGTCTGACCCTGATGGTGTCCAGATATGAACTCTGAACCCTCCATGGGGGCTTGGTTTCTGTGCCTGATCCAGTTCTCTCTTTACAGCTTCCAAACAGTATGAGTTTCCTCTCTCCATCTTGTCTGTAAGCCCTAAGAGAATGGGGCTGTGGCATAAAGTGCCGTGCCCTCTCCCTGCCCCATCATAGCCTAGCAGAGGTCCTAATAAATATTTCACAGGATCTGAGTGCAGAGTTCTCACTTTACAGCTGGAGAAGCTCTGAAAGGAACATGATGTTCCTGCAGAGCCCGGACTTATAGCCAGGTCTCCTGACCCACTCCACAGCTCTTTCTGCTGCCCTGTTGAGCTCACATCAGAGTTGTCCTCTGCCTAGAATTCTTCCCAACCCCTCTGCTTGTCTGGATCTCATGTAGCCTCCGGGCCTCAGCTGAGCTCTTACAGCCATGACTCCCAACCTTGACTTGGTTGAATCAATCCCCCTATGCTTCATTCTTACATCATCTGGGGCAGAGATTTCTGGTTCCTTCCTGACATCCATGATTACCTTCTTCTTTTGTAATAACTCCTGATTTAACGAGGAAGAAACATGTACAGTTAAAAGACCACATTTCACAGCCTTCCTGGCAGCTAGGACGTTGCTGAGTAAGCCTTCCAGGAAATTGAGAAGGAGTCAACTCCTTTTTTTCTCTTTGCATTTTGTTCTTTAGACCTTTCCTTCATTTTACCCAGAACACAAATGTGATGGCTAGAGCTACAGCACCTATTTTGGGCTTGTGTGCTAAGGATATGAATGCAGAAAGATAGGAAACCCTGAGGACTTTGTGGGAGCCATCGTTCCCACCCTGGGCTGCCCATTTCTAGACTTGTTTTATGGAAGAGATAAAGCCTTCATTTGTTTTCATCACTATAGTGGATTTCTGTTACTGGCAACCAAACCCAATCCCAGTTGATAGGGGACTCCTTGTAGTTCTGTCATAGTTCATGATAATTATGGTCAGAATCATTTAATGCCTCCCTCACTAAACTGTGTGCTCCGTGAGAGCAGGGACCCCATCTGCCTTGTTTACTTCTGTATCCCCAGAAACCAAAACAGTGCCTGCCACTGTTAGTGCCAGTAAACACTTAGTAAATCTTTTGGGGTGATTATATCCCAGTGAATACTTGGTGGTCTAGCAGAAGTCCTAAGGGATCATTTGAGGAAAAAGTGGCTCTGATAGTGGTCTTCGTACTAATTGTGACAGGCTGCCCCAGCTGCTAGCAACTACCTTTCCTTTCCTGGTAAGTTGGCTCCTCGATATCATCATTTAAAAATCAAATTTTTGACGGAGTGTGGTGGCTCATGCCTATAATCCCAACACTTTGGGAAGCCGAGGTGGGAGGATCACTTGAGGCTGGGAGTTTGAGACCAGCCTAGGCAACATAGTGAGACCTTGTCTCTTATTAAAAAAAATTAGCTGGGCATGGTGGCATGTGCCTATAGTCCCAGCTACTTGGGAGGCTGAGGGGGCAGGATTGTTTGAACCCAGGAGTTGGAAGCTATCGTGAGCTGTGATTGTGCCACTGCCCTCCAATCTGGGCAACAGAGAGAGAGACCCTATCATACACAAAAAATAAAATAAAATAAAATTTAAAAAACAGAATTTTAATTTTTTCCAATATGAAAGTCTCTTTCAGGATATTCTTTTATAACCTCACTACCTATAATAGCTGCTTAAAAATACACAAAGAACAAGTAGAACACACAGGAAAACCAACTTTTTTCTTTTCACTCTCAGTTCTATGCAGTTGCTTTTTTCACATAGGCTCACATAAAAACTTGCATCAACCCCCACTCTAATATCATACTAGAATTTTCCCACTTATTAAAAAGTTGGACTGAGTGATAATTTTTAGTGGAGAGACTGCAACTTGTTTCCCATCGAGGAGAATTACTTGGCCTGTTCCCTCTTCATTTTGCACTTTTTGTTTGAACGATGCTATCATGAACCTCTCTTTGTGCCCAAAGCTTTTTCTGTACTTAGGATTATTTCCTTAGATAGATTCTCAAAGTGGAATTATTTGATCAAGGGAGGTATACATGTTCCAGTGTCATTTTGCAAAACAGGAATCAATGCACAATTAAGGGAATCTTAAGGGAGAGACCCACTCATTTTTTCTTTTTCTTTGGGCTCAGTTTCCCTAGTTGTAAAACTGATCAGGTCCAAGCATAGAGAGCTCTAGGTTCCCTTACAGGTTCGAAGTTCTGCTGATGGTTCAGGAATGAGGCTTCTGACATCTTTCAGGGCACAAAGTCGTAAGACGACCTGGGTTTGTCAGCCATTGCCTCTGGTTCACCCTCTTAAAAGCTGACCTTCACCATGGGGAAGTGGGTCATTGGAGCCTCTAAGCTGTCTTCCTATGTTTTCCTCACAATAATACTCCTTCCCCAGCTGCCAGCAAGCTTATGCTCTAGTGCAACCCTAACCCTTCCGGAGAGGGTGGAAAGCTTCATATCCTAGAGTCTGAGGGATGTGAAGGTGGGGATTCACCTTTGAAAGCAGTAGCAAGAAGAGGGCAATGCTTAACCCAAAGGGACACCTTGAAACTAGAACATCAGACCCCACTGCAGGCCACTGAGGGACCTCAGCCCACATGGCACGTAAACTACTCGTGCACAGCTGGAGATACCATTTATGCTCTGTGGCGAGGCTTCTCAGCCTTCTCCTCCGTAAGATCATATTACTGCATTTATTTTCATCGCAGTGACCTGCCAGACTGTGAGCTCCTTGAGGACAGTGATTCCTCTGATGTGTCTGCATCTGAGACACAGCAGGTGCTCACTACTTATTTTAAGTGAGCAAGAGAAGGGAGATGCCCCGATGTGATGGGAAGAATTCATGGCGAGATGGGGAGGAGAGCCAGAGCTCAGACAGGAAAGAGTGGGAGGGAACAGCTGACGGTGGGAAAAGTCCTGGGATGCTCCTTTCTCTGATTCAAGACAACATAAACTGAACCAACTCCCAGTCCCTGCAGCCTGGCCCTTCTTGTGTGTGCAGCTTGTAAGCCCTGAGGTGGATGTTTAGGGAATGAGTCCTCAAAGCATATACATTGGCAAGGGTGGCACAGCGCTGTGGGAGAAGGAGAAGCATGGCAGAAAGAGGAGGCCAGGGGACCTTATGGCTCCTTTGTCCATCCACAAAGCATTAGTTTATTTATTCACTCATTTTTTCATCCAATATTTTTTAGCATCTGCTATGTATTATGTTCCGTGTTAGGTGCTGGGTGTTCAAGGGGTAAATGAGAGCTGTGGTCCCTGCAAAGGCCAAGAGCACTCTGAGGAAACATCAGTACCTGGGAAGGCAGTGTGTGGTGCCCAGCGGAGTGTGTGATGGGTGATGGGCATGGGCGGAACACTCACACAGAAGTGGCAGCGTGCCACAGGGGTGGCTGCAGGGGTGGCCATGCCTGGGGAAAGGCGACTGCCTGGTTTGTCAGTGGGCCCTGTAGGACAGCAGTGAGGCACCTCCCAGGCAGCTCTGCAAGTGGCACTCCAAAGGAGAGCTGGAGAATAGAGGAGGGAAAAATGGGAATTCCTTGAGTCATAATTGGGTAGAGCTTTAGAAGGGGTTGAAGGTCATAAGTGGGAAACATTAGCCTAGAAAATATTGCTTACACATGAAAAAATGGCAGGAAGGATCAAACAGCAAATTGCAACCTGACATGCATGCTAGGGTCATGTCTGTGAAAATTCTACCTTTGGGAGGTAATGTGCCAAAAAAAAAAAAAAAAAAGAGAAAAGAGAGAAGACTGTTGATTGAATGATGGGGATAAGCTTATGGGTGATTTGTTAGATGGTTTTAAATGTTTAATCTTATTATGTAGTAGCTATAATCTTATCATTACAGTAGTAATACTAAAATTGAGGAGTAGAACAATGATAGAGTTTGGGGGGATGAGAGATGTTTTCTTGAGATTCATTTCACATAGTAAAAGAAAACCCAATAAAAGTAAGATGGAATGAATCCCGTCTACGTCTTCTTCTGTGACTGGGTCAGGCAGCTGTGAGCAGCTAAGAGAAGCCCTGATCTTACAGGTGATTCAGCTCCACTTCCACTTCTTTTTGGGACTCACTGGGGATTGTTTCTCTTAATGGGCAACAATTAGCTAATACCCCACCACTACAAGCAAAGTAAAAACTGGGCCTGTGTTAACAGTTCTCTTTTTGATGGGGTCATTGGTGTAACAGATAACTTCTAGCTGCATTAGGACTGGTAGCACATCAACATTGCCTCTCTGTTGTGAAAGGAAAATAGAAACGGCTAAGTCAACCATATATAAAGGCTTATATTTGCTCTTCAAAAGTTTTTTTTTTTTTTCAACATATCTTTGCTGGGGTTGGGCCATAGCTTGATGGATATTTGTTGAATGACTAATTATTGACTTATAGGCTAACAGCCTCCTTTGAAGTAGGCTGAGCAAACAAACCATTAAGTGGAACATGGTGTCTAGGTTACACAGCTCACTCATCTGCTGATCACTGGGGCACACTGCTGGTTATTATTACCTGAGACCCTGAAAGGAAGCACTAAAAAAATGAAGACAGAGGAATACCAGGAGAGAAAGGAGGTCCAGTTAGACCTAAAGGTGGGCAAGAAGAAGAAGAAGAGGTGAGATCCTCAGTATTGAACAAGTACAGTGCAGCACATAGGTGATGTCTTAATAGGGGTCTTGGTCAATAATTGTTTGGTTGCAAGAAATAGAAGTATTATAAATTTAACTCTCAGTAATAACAATGATTTTGTTGGAAGGCTATGAGGAATCTCACCGAATTCAAGGGCAGGGATGACAACCAGACCCGTGAGAGGCTCAGAGACTTTCCTAGCTTCTTGCCTGTGTTTCTCTGGGTGTTTTTTTTTTTTTTTTTTTTTCATCTCAGCTTATCTCAGTAGCTTTGTTTCATTCTTTTCTCTGCAGACTGGCTTTCTCTGTTTTGCCTTTTCTTTTTCTCCTTTCTTCTTTCCTTCCTTCCTTCCTTCTTTCCTTCCTTCTCTCTCTCTTTCTTTCTTTCTTTCTTTCTTTTTTTTGACAGAGTTTTGCTCTTGTTGCCCAGGCTGGAGTGCAATGGCACAATCTTGGCTCAGTGCAACCTCTGTCTGGTGGGTTCCAAGCGATTCTCCTGCCTCAGCCTCCGGAGTAGCTGGGATTACAGGCATGCACTACCATACCCGGCTAATTTTGTATTTTTAGTAGAGATGGGGTTTCTCCATGCTGGTAAGGCTGGTCTCGAACTCCCGACCTCAGGTGATCCACCCGCCTGGGCCTCCCAAAGTGCTGGGACTGCAGGCATGAGCCACCACACCCGGCTGTTCTGCCTTTCCTAGGTTTTAACTTGTTCACTTAAACTTGGACATGATCTCTCAGGTTATGGGCCCAATACCAAGAATCTAAGTCCAGAGACCCAGGAGACAGAATCTGATTGGTCAATGGCTAGCCAATGGGGTGCCTCCCCTCAGTCAGGAGTCCACTGCTGTTCCAACAGCTGCAGCCAGGGAGAGGTACGTGAATGTGGATAAACATGGCGGCAGGGACAGTTCCTGTGGGTGGTCAGAAAAGGAGGCACTGACTGAGCAGGCAGCACATTGGCTAACATGTCTGCTGTGGGGAAAACTGGAATGACTTGGCTGTTGGATAAAATACTCAACCACATGTAGAAAATGCCCACCATGTATTTTTAAAAATGAATAGCTTCTGAAGGTTGGAGTCCAGGCTGCCATAAGGGTCTACATAATACTTGATTTCCAAGGAGTTTCCCCCTCGTTTTCCAAGTCTTTGGAGAGAGCAGTTAGTAGAAAATGTTAATGGCCAATTTTAGCAAATGACCATTTTGGTACTCCCAGGCCACTAGGGCTGGCTAGAGCTAATTTTTAGAATGCCCCCTTGATGATCCTGGCAACTTGTTTAATATTGACCTGGAGACACGGCATGGGCCCAGATCCAAATGTACTGCTAAGCCTACATTTGCTGTACTTGTGGGCAAGGAAAAGCCACCCCAATTACTCCATGTGGATTTCTCGTCTCAGAATATTCCGTGGCTTGTCTGATCTCACTGCAGAACTGCGGGGTGTGGTTGGGCAGGTTGTGCACGACTGTGCTCATGACTCCCCTTAGACTCACACGGGAGCCTTGATTCCACGCTGGTTGCACGGTTTCATTTCTGTGCCTCCAGGTTCTCCCTCTGGACTGTGAGCTCTGGGATGCAAGAGATGCGACTTCCTCTTCTATTGCTTGCCCAAGGGGCTTGTGTAGGCCTGGCCACTCGTTTCTCTCCCCTGTTCCCTCTGTCCCTCCGAGAAGACACTCAGAAAGACCCTGCCACCCATCCTCACACCGGATGTGAATGGAGGTCCCTGCAGTCCCTCTCCTGGGCTACGCTTTAGGGCCCACTCTCATGGTGGCAGAGTCAATGATGGCATCTGTTAAAGGGACTTCAGCCCAGTGGGCAGGGAGAGTGCTTTCCTGCAGAGCGGGTTGTGCTCAGTTGTGAACTCACACCCAGTGCTGGTGAGACAAGCTCCAAGGCAGAGGCTAGTTTTCTAGGTCTTCCTCATGAACACGTGGTGGCTGCATTAGCTTATCCACAGGGTCCTCCTACTCTAAGCTTCTGGTCCCAATCAGTAAGCGACTGGCCCCTACTAGACACCCACCTACTGGGTATTTGACTGATGGATGGAGTCACCATCTCCCTGCTTGGGCACCTGGAGCCCCTGAGCTCCAGTCCCTGCAAGCCTTTCCCTGCAGAGCCCAACCACAGGGTTTGGCTGATAGCCTGGAACTGCCTTACCATCATTTTTCACTGGCCCCACCCCAAAGGACAGCCTCCCCAAGTAACCTTTTTCAGTTGCTCCAACTTCCCTGGAGTGTTGACTTAGCCAGAGAGCACGCTCCCTCTCTAACCTCGGTGTGTTTGCTCAGTGGAGGAGCGGGCATTAGGTCCGCTTGACTCCATGAGCACACAGGTTCCTCTGTCTTTACAGGAGCGTCCCACGGAGGGGGTGCGGCGGGGGGCAGGGGAGACTGAGGAGGGAGGCGCAGCTTCCTGTTCTGCTGCCGGTTATCACAGGCTGTTCTAATGCTGCTCAAACAATATTGAGAATAACCCCGGCTCAATAGCACCAGTGTTAGGCTGCAAAGTCAATATTGGCTGAGCAAACACAGCAAATAAGGAGTTGCTATTTGCGTAGCTATGAGTACTTGTGTGCTCCGGCTGCCTCGACAGGGCCCTTGGAAATGAATGGGAAGGAGGAGGGTGTCTGGAGGTGGAGTGGGTTCCTGAGAGGGGCTAGGCCAGGGTTTCTCACCTTGGCATTGTTAACAATTGGGGCCAGATAGTTCTTTGTTGTGGGGGAATAGCCTCTGCATTGTAGGATGTTTAGCAGCAGCCCTGGCCTCTGCCCTCTAGATGCCAGTAGCACCCGCTCCTGATTGTCCAGAGAAACCAAAATGTCTCTTGACATTGCCAAATGTCCCCTGGGAAAGGACAGAGGGCAAAACCTCCCCCTGCTGAGACACACTAGGCTAGGTGCAGGACAAGGCTGAGGAGCAGATGGGCTAGAAAAGAGAGAAGGGCTGGGAGGGGCTCATTATGCCTCTTTGACCCTCCTGCTCTCCAGCTGGGGCTCTCCCCAGTCTCTTGTGAGTGCCAAGAAAAGCCAGCCTCTTTAAGAACTAGATGCAATGTACAAGTGCCTCTTCGATAGAAGAGCCTTTTCAGCTGTTGGCTGGATGTCCACCTCCTTACCCTTGCCCTGTCTTGGAACTCACTCCTGTTCTCCACCCCGAGAAAGAGAGAGGTTGTGAGATGCTCAGATAATTTATGTCTGTCTCTCTCTTGTAGAATTTCTGGCATGTTTTGCCCTGGCCGGTGACCTTCTCAGTCAGACATGCCTATTTATAACAATCTGTCCCTGGCTCTACTTCCTCCCCTTTGCCACAAGGGATTGGCTCGTGCATTCTTGAATGCTGCAAGTGGCCAAGGCTGGGCCTGTGGGAGGGCATGGGGCAGGGAGGGGAGCCAGGCACGCTGGCCAGAGGGCCTCCCTGGGGACAGGCTGCACCAGCTCAGTTCTCCCTCAGGCTCTGCAGGGTCACATCCAGGTTCACCTTTGGTCCACTACTGGGAGGGCGATAGAGAGAGCGTTTATAGCCTGGTGAAGGCCAGGGCTGCCTCAGGGGCTGTCTGTGCCATAGTCACCAGTCCTCATTGCTGGGCCATAGCTGGAGCAGAAAGACGCCCAGAGAGGCTGTGCTGAGGGGCTCCGGACACATCTTGATGCCTGGAGACTTCTCCTCCAGACCAGGCTGCCACGGCTCCCAGGTTGGGGTGGATTAGGAATGAAAAGAATGACACTGGCCATAAATGAGCATTAGACACTGCTCCTTTTTGAATGTTGATCCTTTTGGTTGTGGTGGGAGTGAAGGGGAGCCCGTACTTGGAGCAGAAGGGGAGCCCGTACTTAGGCAGCTGTGATGATGTGGGGGTCATGATTGCCATACCATTGGCCTTGGCTTCAGAAAGTGGCATCTTGGGAGGAAGGAAAACTCCTGGATCTCCAGACGTTGAGAAGGAAAGAGCAGGCAGGCGGACGAGAACCGGGCAGCCTCGGCGTGAAGCAGCTGCAGGAAGGTGGACAGCTGTGATTTTTTTTTTCCTTTTTTTCAAAGTTAGCACACACCTTATGCACCACTCTATTTGGCCTCTCCCCTTCCCTCCTTCCTTTGACAGAGGAGGAGAAGACATTTGAGAAACCTACCGCATGCGACTCCTTCCTAAAGGTACTTGCACAAGAATGTTTCACAGAGCAATGGAAGCCTTTCAAAACTTGTCAGAACCATTGCCTGATTTCTTTAGAGACTTGGCAGGGGGCAGGTTGGCATGATTAGACTCAAGCCCCAAAGATGGAAGCATTCCTGAAGCAGTCATCCTGATTGTGGGGCCACCTGGGGAAACAGGGATCCCTCCCTCCAAAGCTGATTCTGCATTTGGAGTGTCGGGGAGGGCCTCGGGGTCTGGCCCACCCCAGCCGGAGCCCCCCTGCTGTTGCCTTATCCTGGTGGCCCGCTTCCCAGCTCCCTGCAGGTGTATTTTCCTTTCTGCTTGGAAGATGGGTGATGTGGGCTGTGGTTGTGGAGAAAGAAGCCTCGTTGTTAGCAATGGGGATGGAGAGGTCCATCAGCTGGCTTCGGTCTCACCTCTCTGGCATCCTGGGATCTTGTGTCAGACTTCATTTGAAGAGTGGCTTCTGCTCTTAAAAAAAGAAAAGTTGAAGCTATAGTAGAAAACAGTGTGACTTTCAAGCCAGGGGTAACTGAGTTCCCACCCCTGTTCTTTCACTTACTGGACACATTCACAAGAGTGGATGTCACCCTTCTGAGTGTCACTTGTCCCACCCGCAACATGGGAACAGTAACATTCAGCCTCTAGAGCTGAAGCAAGGATAAAATGAGACTGCATGTGTGTGTGGTGACAGTGCCATGCTCAATGCCATAGACACTTGGGAAATGGAAGCCCTTGATTCCTTTGCCTTCCCCTCTAGATCCTGCTCAGCTTCCCAGGCCAGCCCAGGTTGAGGCGCTGCCAGGTGGTCCCTTGGGACCTTGCTTCTGAAGCCCCCCCAGTGATCTCTTCCCTCTTTGAGAGAAGGAGAGTGATAGAAAGAACACCTGCAGTGGACTCAAAAGACCTGGCTTTAAATGCCGACTCAGCAACTTAGTAGCTGTAAGGCATCAGGCCAGTGACTTAACCTCTCTGAACTTTGGTTTTCTCATCTGGATAATGGGCCTGATGATACTTTCCTCCGAGGTGCCAGTAAGTCAGGAGAAGGCAGTGCTTCAGAAATGTGGGTCTAGTTATGAAGCCCCCTTTGGGGTTTGTTTAAAGTGCAGGTTGCTTATGTTCACTACTCGAAGCTTCTGATGCAGTTGGTCTGGGGTGGAGCCCAGGAATCTGCTTTTTAAATAAGCCAGCAGGTGGCTGGGATGCAGGTGGCCCACCAAGAAAAAATATAGAGTGTGTGATCCCAGTGTCCTGGGTGCTCTCCGGACTGTGTCTGCAGGGGAGGCCCCCACATAGCACAAACACACCCTATCTGTCTCTCCAGCAGCTCAAGCAGGACCACCAGGAAAGTCTTCTCAATTGCCTCTGAGATTCCCCCCAAATGCCACCTCATGCTGCAGTCGCCACATGGGCCTGTCCAGTTCTCGCTCTCCTGCCCTATCTCCCACCGGTCCATGCGCTGTGCACCTAAGGCTGCTTCAGGGGGCCTCCCTTGGCAGCTGTCAGCCATACCCAACCTAGAGCATCCTTGTCTGTATTGAGGGCACTTCCTCTGGATGCTTCTGAAGGTTACCATGATATGGGTATCAGATGGAGATAGGTCTGATGTAGAATATGGGCTGCAGCTCTCTGCAGCTCAGTGTCACTTTTGCCACTGGACACCAAAACTGCACAAAGCATTGCAAGGTGTCTCATGCTAAGAGCTCCTCTTTAATGGGGCTAAAACACAGTCTGAAAGCTGGGCAGGACACAAACACCATCTCTTCCTCACAAGATACTGAGTTCTTGATGTGGCAGACATGTTTCTCTCATCCTAGAGCCCCATGGCATCTTGCAAAGGGGTGGGCACAGAGTATAAACCTGGTGAGTGCTTTTGGATTGGTTGGTAGCTCTGTAGGAATGGAGGTAGCTCCAGAGAATGAGCTTTGCCTCTTTTCTCAGCTTCATCCTTTCACATGGATGCAGTTGCTCTGTCATGACCTGAGATCCAGGCTGCAAGTATGCCCTCTCACCGTCATCCCTGTGATGGTGAGTATGCCCCTCCATTCGGTAGGGCTTTGGCACCACCTGAATCATGATCTTCCCCACCTTGCAAAGACCTGCCACCATTCCAGGGGACTTCGGCATCCTTGTGAATAACCCATCCACCATCCATGCCCCACATGCTTCCTAAACCTTTTCAGGCACATTGGCATCACCGCCACTCCAAGCTTTCACTCACACCCTCAGTGCTACCCTAAACGCTGGGGATTTAGCATTTCTGAAAGGATGGCCACTCATCAGCACCATTTGGGGAGCTTTAAAATATATAGATTTCCAGGTCCCAGACCTGTTCAATCAGAAACTCCAGAAATGGGTCCAGAAACTGGATCTGACCTGATGATCAGCCACATCAGCGACCACTGGATCTTGTCATCCTCTATTGTGCTTCTCTGGAATTTAACCTGACAGTAGCCCACCACCACAGTCAATTACCCCCAGACCTCTCACTGCCTGTGCCTTGTTTTCCCCTCGTCAAGCCATCCAGGCTTTTGACTCTCTATTTTTTTTTTCCTGTCCATCAGCTTCCTCCTCTGTTTGTCTGTGCCCTCCCGTAGCCTAGACTAGGTGAGCAACACATACCCTCCTCCCTAGTCCCTGCTTTACCTGTCTGATAAAACCAGAGGTCAGCCTTCTGCACTCCTGCCCCCAGTTTGTCTCTGATATCCCTGAGATCACTGCTGCATGCAAACGCGAGGAGCCTACACTCACTCAGGTTCTTTGGGATACCTGGCAATCCTCTCCTGAGTTGTCAGCTCTGTCTCCCAATCCCCTCCACAACCATTCCAAGTTTCCACTGCTTTCCTCAGTCTTCCATCCCAGCACCCACTGCCTTGTGCACCTACTACGTGCCCAGCAAGAGATTCAGAGCTGAGCAAGTTAGACGTGGGCCCTGTCCTCATGGAGCTTACAGTCCAACGTGGAAAAAAGACTAGCAATAATGATCAGTGCTCTTGATCGTACAGAAAGACAAGGACAAGGTCACAGGGAAAGTGATCCCCGCAGGTGGGAAATACCTTTAATAGCCAGCCCCTGCTCCCTCTGCACATCTGGGGCACTGCAGTCACCTGCTTTCCTTCCCTCATTCTTGCTGGAAGAGAGATCTTTCTGCTTTATGTGGTCACCCCCTCCTCTGTACTTGTGATCCCCTTTCCCCTGCCAGGAACTTCACAGATTAGACACCTCCTCAGAGGTTCAATCTCTTCATATCTACTGCTTCATCCCTTTCAGCTCAATCTCTCCTGCCTTATTGTTATTAGTGATAATATTAACTGTTTGCTGAAATTAATGCAGGTAAGTCTCAGTGACAACACTATTCACAAAGAACCACCCATCAGATGGCCATAGAGGGAGGGATTTAAAAAGGCAGAGAAATGTGAGGCATGGCAGGGGGGTGAGAAGGGGAATGGGTTGGGCGCCTTCAACACGTTCTCTTGTTTCATCCTCACAACTTCATTGGACGGCTGTGATCATCCTGTTTTGGCTTTGGGAGGTGCAGCCATTTAAGGCTGCAAAACTGCTGTGTCAGCCAGTCAGTTAAAAAACAACCCATTCCAAGTGTTCTATATGCACAGGGTGTTCATTCAGGGAATTAGAGGCTGGCCCAGCCACCGGAAGGGCTGGGGGAGCAAGGGTCAGGAAGGCATAGTGGAAGGTCAGCGTGCAAGCTTCAAAGTGGATATCTCTCCAGGGCTGGCCTGGAAGCTGTATGGAACCTTCAGGAAGCTCGTGCTGACTATGAACCACAGCTATGGGTGGGAGATGGCAGGCACAGGCCCAGAAGAGGCTGCAAACCTCATGTCTGCCCCAACTGCCTTAGGAGAAGAATGGCCTCTCCTCTCTTTCACCTTGCAAATATCATGTGAGTGTCTCCCTGGCAGGATCCAGCCTGGGGCCTTGTAGAGAAGGGGAATCTGGGAACTCCAGGTCCTGAAGGAGACAGTGGACAAGGATGGTAAGGATTCAAGGTGATGACAGACAGTCCAGCATGAATGCCACCGGGCAAAGCTGGGTCAGAACCCAGATCTGCAGGCTCTAACCCTCCACTCCATTTCCCAAGCCACGCTGACCCCCATTGAACTTTCTCTTAAAGGACTTCGTTTTTGCCTCACCACTCTGTAGAATTTTCTGAAATTCCTTCAACCATCAATGAATTTGGAAGACAATTGGCCGCTAACTGTGGACTAAACCTTCATGAACTTTCCTTCTTCTTGCTGTAGGATCAAACACTCAAGATATTGGTCTCCAACCTGTGATTTTGAAACTTTTTTAAAAGCATAATTCTTAGTTCAAATGTTACACAGAACCCCACCGTACACAGTGGGTACTGAAGGTCACTAGCCTCCATGCTGAGCGCCCCTCTTCTGTCTGCCCAGGGCACGACTGGGGGACGTCAGGTTCTGGAGGACACTAGACAGAGGAGGAAAAGGAGCTTCCTCTCAGCCCAGAAAACATTGGCAAGTTAGATAATTGTGGGGGTGGAGCATCAAAGAGGAGGCCTTTCTCTACTTCCTCCCACTGTCATATGTGGCTTTTATGGTTCAATGACCAGACTTTTTGGGAAGAAATAGGGCCTTGAGGATTAATATCTGGGAATGGAGCTAAACAGAAATCTGTGTCCCTTTGGCTGCAGTTTTCCATGGGCCTCACCATCTTTTCCCAGAGTGGCTTTAGCAGGGGATGCTGGGGGGACTCTGTTACGAGTAGCATCCTAGGCTGGATGGGGCCTTCCTTAGGGTCCTTGCAGTTCATAGTTTTGCTTTGTCTTGCTTCCCTAGTTCTGCAGACCCCAGGCCAGTATTTGTGTGCATGTGCACGTGTGTATGCATGTGTGTGTGTGTGCATGTGTGTGTGTGTAATTCACTGAAGTGAGAGAGACACTGGATTCTAAATTCTCAGTAAATTGCAAATATTGTGAGATGTGTTAGTACTCTGGGCCAAGACAAATGTAATTTTGGATTATTAAGTCCACATAACAAATGAGTGCTTATTAATTTTTATTTATCTTGAGTGAATTAATAGGGACCAGCGATGGGAAAAAAATAATTGTCATTCTACTCATTCATAGAGAATAGCTGATTTGGAGAAAACCTTAAGAAACAGTAGCATAAAATCACAGAATGTTGAAGCTGAAACCTGTGCTTTAATTCAACAAATATGTATTAAGTAACTTCTTGGTTCTGGAAATTCAAAAGCATACAAGAAACTGTTCCAGTCCTCAAGGAGCTCAGAATTTGGTAGGGTCAACAATAGGAATTTGATCAAGGAATAAAGGTGGTATGAGATGAGGGCAGGCTGTCACTAACTCATTGTGGGGGTAAAAGAGCCAGAAAAGGCTTTCTGGAGGAAGTTATATCTGAGTTGGGTTTTGTTGTATGAGTAGGAGCTTGGCAGGAAAAAAAGTGGAGAAAGGCATTCTTGTCAGAAAGAAGAAGAATATAGGCTTGTTAATCCATGAGGTGAGTTCAGAAATCCAGCAGTCTGAAGGTGTAAAGTGGAGGGAGATGAAGAGAGAGGGGTGGGCAGGGAGCAAGTCCTGAAATCTGAGCTGAGGATAGGTCTGGACTTTTCCTCCATGATCAGGAGCCATCAAAGGTGTGAAGCAGGAGAAAGACCACTTTGGTGGACCTATGGGGGATGCACCAGAGGAGGCAAGGCTGGAATCAGGACCCCCTTATGAGGAGGTTGTAGTGGATGGGGATAGAAGCCAGGTAGGGCTAATGAGAAGGGAGAAAGTGGATGGATTGTATCAGTTTCCTTTTTGCTGCTGCAACAAATTTTAAACTTAAAGCAACACAACTTAATTTTCTTACAATTCTGGAGGCCAGAAGTTCAAAATCAATCTACTGGGCTAAAGCCAATGTGTCAGTCTGGCTGGTTCCTTTGGGAGGCTCTAGGGTAGACGTTATTCCCAGATTGCCTTTTCCAGCTTCTAGAGGCCACCTGCATGTCTTGGCTCATGGCCCCTTTCTGTCATCCTCAATCCGCATTATTCCAGTCTCAGCTACCATCATCACATCACCGTCTATCTGACTCTGACCTTCCTGCATCCCTCTTGTAAGGACTGTTGTGGATATTCAGGGCCCAGCTGGAAAATCTCATCTCAAGGTTCTTAATCACATTGGCAAATTTCTTTGCCATGTGAGTTAACATTCACAGGTCCTAGGGGTTAGGACGTGGATATATTTGGAAGGCCATTATTTAGCCTAGCACCTGGATGCAAAGGACTTTGGGAACTGTAGCCAATACAATTTGGTAACTGTCTAGGGAGAATGGAGGTGATAATGGGAGAGAAAACTGCTGTGGATACTGGTTTGGGCAGCAAGTGAATGGTGGCACTACCCACTGAAAGAAAGAAGGAGGAAGAACAGAGTTGGAAAGCAGGTATAGGGGGAGGTGTGGAATAACGTGCTCAGTTTTGAACATGTTGAATTTGAGATGTCCAGTAGGTCATCAGATACGTGGAATTCAGGGGAGAGGTCTGGGTGAGAAAGAAATCTGAGTCAGCCATGTGCAGTTGGTAATCGAAACTGGGGTGTGGGTAACAGTAACTCAGGGAGCGTACAGAAAAGAAGTTTTTGAACTTTATGGTACATCAGAATAGCCTTGGCATACAGTTGGCAGGCTTAGCAAATGAAAGTACAGGAGACCCTGTACAAGTTGAATTTCAGATAAACAACAAATACTTTTTTAGTATGTCTCACATATGGCACACACCTCGCTTGCCCTGCTTCTCCTTGTTTATCTGAAATTCAGATTTAACTGGGCATCCTGCGCTTTGCCTGGTGACTCTACCTTGGGAGCACGTTAAAAGCAAGGCACCTTTGTGGGCTGCGTTCCCAGGGATTCTGGTTCTGTTGGTCTACGGGGAGGCTTTGGAATCTGTATTTTAACACGCTTCCTGGGAGACTCTCAGGCAGTTAGACCTGTGAGACACTGAAGGAGAGTGAGGAAGGAAGAGGGCTCAGGAGCAGACCCCAGGAACCTCAGCACTGAAGGGCAAGGGAAGGAAGGAGCCAGCACACTGGCCTGAGAAGGACCAGATGGAGCAGCAAGAGGAAAACCAGCCCTGGTGGCCTCTTGAAGGTGTTTTGAGGATGAGCATCAGTGCAGCAAGAAGCTGTAAGAGGCCATAAATTAAAATGTGGAGTCAGTGGTGACTATGGCATATTTGTGGAGACTCCACGGCATTCTTGTTCATTGGAGTTCTTCTCCAGTCTGGGCTGTACCCGGGACACGGTGATGGTGCCTGTATCTCTCTCCCTGTCTGCCTCTCTGCCTGAGGGCTTTCCCCAGCACAGCTTGGCTGCAGGCAGGCACGACCTGAAAATTCAGGAGTGTGAATGCCCCAGGACAACCCTCACCAGTGGGGCATGCAAGCTGGTGGACCACTGGCCCAGCCTCCCAGCTCCAAGAGCTCAGTCCCCTCAGTTTCTCAGAGGGAGCTCAGAGGGATTGAGCCTTCATTGCCCACAGTGGTGTCCTGCTTATTAATCACACTTGGTTAGCTTCTCTCCCTTCCCTGTCTCACTCTGTTCCTGTCCCTCCAGTTCTCATTCTCTGGAATCACTTCTCAGTTATCCTACACACACCCAGGACCTTGTCTCAGGGTCTGCTTCTGGGAGGACCAAAACCAGGACCCTGGAGATGTCTGTTCCCATGGAGTCATGGGGATGAGCTGAGGGCAGCAGGCAGAGGGGTGGGAGGGGGGCAATGGTCTCCGGAAGGAGCTGTGAGGCAGGGAAAGGCTGTCTTCAGTGAACCCCAGCCTGTGCTGGGTGCACCTCTCCTCCTTGGCAGCCTGCATACCCTGGTGCTTATCTCATGACCCTGGTTCCCTGAGGCCCCTCTGTAGAACCTCCTTCTAGGATCTCTGGACCCTGGTGGGCCATTTCACTGGGACTCTGCCGTCTTCAGCCGTGCTAATGAGGGCATGTATCTATCCCCCTTCTCCTCCTTTGCAGCTGATGATGTTCTTCCATTTCAAAATGGGCCTTCAATATCTTAGAGAAGGAAGGAGATGAAGCTTTCCTGAGCACTGCTTTGTATACAACTCTGCTATCTCATTTAATCCTCACAACACCATAGAGAGTGATTTTTCTCATCTTTCCAATGAGGACACTGGGGCTCAAGGGAGTTAAGTCACCTGCTAAGGTCACCCCACGCAGTAAGTTGTGGAGCTTGGACGCTGGTCTCTTGCCTTGCCAGGCTACCTGCACGTGACAGGTATTTGAGGATGACACCCACACTCTACCAAGCCCTTTCCCTGCCCAGGCCTGTGTTCACAGTTTCTTTAGATGACACTTCAAGGGGCATGGCTCCTGAACTCTCACCTCTTGGGTGACATTCTTGGTTTGCCTTCCCAGTGAAATATAGCACCCAGGGCTGGTAGCTTTCCAAAAGAGCCCTGTGCCAGTTACCTCTGCTGACCTGAACATTACACCTCCATCTCTGACCCCAGGATCGCATTAGCTTTTGAAACAGCCACAGTCCTTACATGGGCTCATATGAAGCTTTGGGGTTACCTGAAACCCCCGGGTCTTTTTCACATGGCCTGTTGCCAAGCCAGGATGCTCCTGGAGCAGTTAATCATTTTGATCCCAAATGCAGGCCTTGGCATTTGTTAGGACTGTGGTTTTCATGGTTTGGGCTAACATTACGACAAAAAGAAAAGCAACAGGTATTGATTTCTCTATACAGCCATTGATTGGCCATCAATGAATTCATATTTGTGTGCCTCATATTTCCAAGTAGATTTTCAGTTCCTTGAGGGCAGAGGGCATGCTTTCCCTCCTCTGCATTGCCTACAGGGTCTGGCACAAAGGTCTGCAAACAGCAGGTATTCCACAAGCATTGCTATTGCCTGAGTGAGGAAAAAGACTCTCAATCCCTCAATCCTGCCCTCCTCAGCCTCAGCTTCAGCTCTTGTCAGCACCACTCTCCCTGACTGTACTACACAGAGCACCCCCATCTGGAATGCTTCCGTGGAGTGGCTTCTTACAGTATTGGTGGCAGGCAAGATGGTGGAGTGAAGGAAAGAGCACTGGCCCTGGAGCCGAGAGACCTGGGTCTGAATCAGCTCTCGCATATGACTGTGTGCTGTTCCCTCATTTGTAAAATAGAGACAATGAAAACAGGTTAATGTATTGAATTCATACTGTAAAATGTGCTCCATGCTTTTTGCCCATAATCTCAACCCAGTGAATTAGGGATAATAAATATTTCCATTTTTTAGATGAAAAAATCTGAAATTCAGAATAGTTAATTTGTTTGCTCAAGGTCACAAAAGTAAAAAGTGCAGAGCTGGCATTTGAACCCATGCTGTCTGCTCCACCCTTAGCCATTGGGCATAATAAATATGTCACCTCATAGATTATTGCACAGGAGAATGGCAACTTGCTGATAAAGTGCCTGTTACCATGCCTGGCACATAGTAAGTACTCAGTAAGTGCTATCTCTCTCCCCAGCTGCCTCTCCACCTTTAATTTTTCCCTCTTCTCAGGGCAGAGCTAGGACAGAAAGGTGGAAGTAGAGGAGATTCACTTTCAATACAGTCAAGGGAGCAACTTTCTGACAGTTTTGAGTCCTCAGAGAGAGACCTCTGTTCTTGGAATAGGAGAGCAGAGCCTGGCTGGTCAGCTGTTGGTGGCGGAACCCCTGTCTTGGTCCGGAGGAGGGAGGAGTCATCATGCAGGGGTCAGCTGGAGGCCCGTGGGCCTTTGAGGAAAGAATTCCTTAGTTCGCAGGGCCATCCTGACCCCTCTCTCCCTTGTCTCTCACACATGATCTATCACCACGTGGTGTTGATCCCACCCCACCTGTCCTGGCATCCTTCTATCTGCTTCTCTCCAGGCCACCAGCAGCTCTCCTGTTGAGCCTGGCATTGGCCATCTAACTGATTGTGTGACCTCTCTTGATTGTTGATCCACACAGCACTCTATGGGTCTTCCCAAAATACAGTGTGCTCATGCCTCGCCCCAGCCCAGGACCCTCAGAGCCTTTCCATCTGTAGGAAAAGGTGCTAAGAGACCTCTGAAGGTGTCTTAGCCAGTCACCCAGGCCTTCTCAGGGCCCCCAAAGCCTCTGGCAGGCCTTTGTATGTGCCTTTCCCTCAGCCCGGGACCCCCTCCACCCTCTCTCTCTGCTAACTTTGTCTCCCCTTCCAAGTCTGTGCATTTCCTTTTCCTGGAAGCTGTCTTTGAACACCCCTTTTCCTCCATCCTCACCCCAGATGACAGAGTGAGTCTTATGTCATCAGAGCCCCCACCTCTAGGACCTAGATTTGAGCCATGCAGTTCAAGCTTTTCTTGAGTCCTCCAGGTGCCAAGAAGACTTGACCAGACCACGAGGATGCAGAGATAAATGAACCATGTTCCTAGGCCTGGAGGAGCTCTTCAGAATAGCATGGAGTGATGTGTTGGCCAAGTGAAGCTCAGGTGCTCTGGGGAAAACCACACAAGGAACACAGATAATCCAGACTGAGGGAGTCAGGGGGGCTTCCTGGTGGAACAAGTGCTTAAATAGAGCTTTAAGGTCTCAGTGGGGGATAGGACGTCAAGAAGGGAAAGAAAAGTTTGTGCTCAACTAGAGCCCTGAGTGAGTCAGCCATGCTGGGCACTGCAGAATGACTGAGCTGAGGCTACATGACCCTTGCTGATGGGTGCCGCACTGGCTGAGTGGGAAGGAGTCTCCTTGGAGGCCTCCCAGGTCTCTGGAAAGGCAGGAGTGGGGGATGCACAGGAGGACTAGGTTTGGAGGGACAAGAGGGTAAAGAGGCTGATCAGGAACTTGCTTGATTTAGAGTCCTTGTGGGATCCCTGAGTGGAAATTGCTTAGTGGGAAGGGCATCTGAAGTGGAGGGAACAGCACGAAAAGGCCAAGAGGCCAGACTGAATGATGGGTCATAGGTAGTGGGACAAGGAGGACACCTGGCTGGAGTGTGGAGAAAGAGGAGGGAGGGACTGGTCAGCTGGAGGAGGTTCCCAAGGTGACTGTATCTGAAAGTCAGTTATGGGCCAGATGCTGTGCTAAGTGCTTTTTTGAACATTACTTTTTATCTTCCCAACAATCCTGCGGCAGCCCCATTTTGCAGATGAGAGCATTGAGGCTCAGAATGGATAAAGGACTTGCTCAAGACCACATAGCACCAGCCAAAGCCTTGCACAATAGGTGCTCAATATGTATGTCTGAAGGGGCTGGCTGACTGCATGAATGAATGAGTGAATGAATCAATCAATGAATGAGTAATAGAATTCAAGGCCAAGCACACCTGGCTTTTAGCTTGAGCTCTGTCCTGTCCTATACCTTGTTGCCTGAATTCTCTCCACCTCAAAAACAACTATAATTCTAATGGTAAGAAGAGTGAATAACATAGCTTCCCCCTGAGCCTGAAGTGCTTGGGGCTTTGAGCAAAGCCCTCACATTCCTCCAAGCCAGGAGCTCATGACCACATGCTTCCCCCCTTCTGGAATCTTCCCTAACTCCTCCTGGGGCAGCTCCATGCCAGCTGCCCTTTTGAAAGCCACTGTTTGCTTTCCCTGCCTCCAGTTTTATCAGTTTCTCCAGGAAAATATTTGCCTTCCCATTATTTTAATCATGCCTCACGGGTCCAGCAGGGAGGCCTTGCAGAAGAATAAGCCCTGTTTCCTGTTTGCTGTACTGGGAAGACAAACAGGTTTGTTTGACTTACCTGCATTTTCCCAGTAGGTGGACCCCTTGGAGCAAACACGGACTAGACCTTGGGCTTCCTGCCCCTTGGACCTGGAGTTGACTTGACTGGGGAGCATTTAAAATGGAAATTGCTTCCCATAAGGCAAGCTGGGGTGGATGGAGCTATTCTCTTTGGTTTATCACAGAGCGCGGGTTCCTCTTATCGTGCATGGTGCCTGAACTGGAAGTGAGCTTCTCTTGAATCCAGGAAACATTCAGTCTTCCTCAAATAGCAACCGAGCCCTGCAATACTTGAATGGATTGATCTAAGAGTGAGACTTCAAGATGAAAATATTCTAGAGATTAGGGGTGGGAATAAGTAGGGGGCTATGACCAGGGAGAAACTTGAAATTTATTGGTGTAAAAATGGCCCTGATTTTTGAAGCCAGACAGATCTGGTTCAAATTCAATTATAGGTGAACTACTTTTTATGTGTGTGTTGCTAAGGATAGAGCTGTTGCTTCATCCATTCTGTGAATGTTTAGTGAGCACTTCCCAGGTGTCATCCCTATTTTAACTGTTGTGATGCACCAGTGAACAAAACAAGTAATAATTTCTACCCTTTGGAGTTTACAATCCAGTGGAAAAAAGCCAGGCAAACATAAGACATAAGAAAAACATGTAGCAAGTTAGAAAGGGATTTAAAAAAAAAAAGTGGAAGAGGGCCAGGTGCGGTGGTTCACGCCTGTAATTCCAGCACTTTGGGAGGCCTAAGCAGGTGCATCACCTGAGGTCAAGAGTTCAAGACCAGCCTGGCCAACATGGTGAAACCCTGTCTCTACTAAAAATATAAAAATTAGCCGGGCGTGATGGCAGGTGCCTGTAATCCTAGCTACTCCGGAGGCTGAGGCACAAGAATCTCTTGAACCCTGGAGCCGGAGGTTGCAGTGAGCTGAGATCACGCCATTGCACTCCAGCCTGGGCAACAGAGTGAGACTCCGTCTCTAAAAAAAAAAAGTGGAACAGATTTAGTGTGACTGGGAAGGTGTTGTGGGTGCAGGGTGGGTGGGTGAGGGTGCAGTATAAATAGGATGGTCAGGGTAGGCCTCTTGAAGAAGGTGATATTTGAATAACAACTTAAGGAGGGAAAGTACTTAATTCCAGACATGTCTGATTCCAAAGCCCAAGCTCTTAAAAGCCTACACCACCTCTCTCCCAGTTGAATACCAGCAGAAAGCTGGACACATAGTAGTACTTGGTAAGTATTAGTGCTTATCCCATCCCTCTTCCTTTTAGAGTATCTTGGGCATGCATCAACCAGGAAGACAGACAAGAGGGTGGTGGGGATCCCAGCAGGGCACCATTGCCAGAGCAATGTGTGGGCATGAAGTAGGGATCCTGGGGAGCAGGCAGTCACCAAGATGCCCATGACTTCTCTTAGGGTTGGAGTTCACTCAGGTTGGGGAGTAGAGTTAGGGTGGGGAGGGCTAGAACAGTTAGGGAAGATAAGACTCATCCATTGATGCTCACTGCACTCCCTAACTTTGCCCTGGAGACAAATGCACTACACAAACATTTATTGAGGGCCTACTAGGAACCCGGTGCTTCCCCATGCATGTCATTCTCCCAACTGTCCTCTGAAGCAGGCAATAGCATCTCCATTTCACAGCTAGAGAAACTGAGGCTCAAAGGTTGTAAAGCTTATGTGTTGCTGACTGGCTTGGATATAGCTTTGGATCTGTCTGATTTTACAGACCAGGTAATTTTTACTTTATAATCATGATCAATTTCTGACTGAACAGAAAATTTATCTGAACAGCTGCCAATGTCACTATCATCCTCAACCTCACCATCAACATTACCAACATCACCATCACCATTAACATCACAATCACTATCACAGTCACCATCACCATCACAATCACCATCACCACCGTCACTGTCACCGTCACCATTATCGTCACCATCATCAACATCACCGTCAGCTTCACTATCAATGGTCCTGTGATTACAGGCAGCAGGGCATGTCAGATCATCTCTCTCAGCTTCAGCTTCTTTATCTGTGAAATGAGGATAACTATATCTACCCCAGAGGTTAGGAGAGGTGCTGAAGTAGGTCTTCTATTTCCTCCACTCCACCAAAACTGCTGTTTTCAAAATCATCAATGACCTCTATAATTGTTGTCATTATACTCACCCTCCAAGAGCATTCAATGCCTCTGACCACTTCCTTCTCTCGGCTTTGTGACAGTCGCTTTCTGGTTTCCCTTCCAGCTCACCGATCCCCACCCTCCTTTGCTAGCTCTGTCTCATCTACTAGATCCCTAAATATTTGAGTCTTGCAGAGCTTTCTTCAAACAGGCTCTCTAACTGCTTCCTCCCTAGTCCAAACAACCATCGTGCCTCCCTTGAAATACTATAGAAACTCCACATCACTAGGGCACGGTCAGGGAAGTGGACCTTAGAGTGGGCCATGGAGCCCCCCCTGGGGAAGAAGGGTCCCTTCCTGGGCCCATCTAGAACTAACAGCACTCGCTTCAAGGAGGAGATATAGGGTCAATCCTGAGCAGAATTTTTCGCAGGTAGTTTGTGAAGTCTCTGCCTCCTGAATCTGCATCCCTTTCAGCTTTCTGTTGCTTGCTGGGTCTGTACTATCTCAGATGATCAGAGCCCTCAGAATCTTCCCACCCTAAACATGTCCACACTGAGATGTTAGGGACAGTGGCCCCCACTTGGTTTCTATTTAGCAGAGAACTAACAGAGTGCTATAGAGAGATCTCCAGTTAATGGCTGGGAACATTTGCAGAATGCTTTCCTGAAAACTGAAATAGCACCCCTTTGGGGGCTACTGTTTCTGCCTCCACATTGGGGGGCTTGTTCTGAGACAGATGGTCCCCTGTTGGGCTGTTCTCACACACACGAGCAGAGGAATTCTTTTAGGTCCTCTTGGCCTCGGGAGCATTTTGAATCAGATGCCAGGAGAAACAGATTGCCTACCCCTTATTCTGGGGGCTGTGGGTGGATGGCTTTGAGAGGAGATCTCTTCCAAGAATGTGTTTTCCCTTACATCTTCAGGATGCCATGCACTTCCCGCTCTGCTCTTTTGAGGCTGGCATAAGCATGAGAGTTGCTTGGTGGGGGAACGTCTGTACCGCCTCTGCCCCACTGCTCAGGAGCAATGGCGGGTGAGTGAGTCACTTTTGGCATCCTCCTTTATTCCCTTTGCGTAGGGCTACCCAGTTGGTAACACTACAATCTGCTCTCCACCACCAGCTTAACTTAAATTCCTAAAATAGCTCAGTGTGATTGGGCCATTCCGTTGCTCAAGAACCATCCAGAGTCTTCCATTGCCTGTAGAGTGAAGTCCCAGGCTTTCATCTCACATTCGAGGTTGCTACCATCTGGCCTTCATTTGCTTTTCCAACCATGCCCCTCATTCCTTCTCTACCCAAGGTCTTCCCTCCAGACAGTCAAGTCTACTCTCCTTTCCCAGAATGCCTGGCCTCCTGGCTACATCCACACCATTCTCTTGGTTAAAATGCTATCCCCCTTTGTTGCCTCTATAAACTTCTTCCTGTTCTTCCAAACAGGTTTGAGGCCAACCTTGCAAAGACCTCCTCTCCTTGGATGTCTTCCTTGATCCCCCCTTTCATTTGCCCCCTGATTCCATGTTACCACACAGAGGCCCTCTTGTGACTACTTACCTAGGTGTGGGCAGGGAGTGGGAGAACCACAAGGGACAGTACCCAGGGCTATTACCACCAACAGGTACTCCCAGTAGCAGGAGAGCTATTACCACTTCTAGGCCTGAAGAAGCGAGGGGAGGAAACTGTTAACAAAACCTGGAAGGAGGAAGGCCTGCAGAGAAGACCACAGGGCTGTGACCTTCCACAGAGATGTAGTCAGCTTGGGGAGAGCTCTCCGGTGAGTCAGGAGAATGAGCACCCCTTAATTGAGACCAATTGGAAGCCAGAGCGCAAGGGAGCCCCTTAGAAAGTCTCTGCAGGGGCCGGGTGTGGTGGCTCATGCCTGTAATCCCAGCACTTTGGGAGGCCGAGGCGGGCGGATCACAAGGTCAGGAGTTTGAGACTAGCCTGGCCAATATGGTGAAACCCCGTCTCTCGTAAAAATACAAAAATTAGCCAGGCGTGGTGGCAGGTGCCTGTAGTCCCAGCTACTCGGGAAGCTGAGATAGGAGAATTGCTTGAACCTGAGAGGCAGAGGTTGCAGTGAGCCAAGATCACACCATTGTACTCCAGCCTGGGTGACAGCGAGACTCCAACTCAAAAAAAAAAAAAAAAGTCTCTGCAGGTCAGCCTTCGTGTGTGGGCAGAGGAGTGAAGGAGTGTGGAAAGGAATCTGGAGGGATGTAAAAAGGAAGGGGATTCTAGCTTTTACCTTAGATATCAGATGGGTAAATTGTGAAGACTTTGAATGTCACAAGTAGAAAGATTCTTAGATTCAAGCTGTTCCACATCATTTCCCATATAGGAAAGTGGAAGCCCAGAGGGTGTTCGTGCTGATCTGAGACCACACAGTAAGGTAGTGTCAGAGATGAGACGGGAGGAAGTGTGAACCCCCCAGTTCATTAGTCAATTGTTTCTTTGGAACAGAGCATCTAATAAGTTACACAATAAGAATCTGAGTTTTAGTCTTACTGGCCATGCTGGCTGTTTGGTAACTGGTGAGATGGCCTGATGGGAGTCTGTTTGCAAGTGGTGGCTGACAGCCCTCCACGGAAGAGGTGCATCCTGAAGGGGGAAGCCATGGACGATGATTTTACCCAGTGGTATGTGGATTGACATTATGGACATAGCACGGCAGTTGTTTGTTTGTTTGTTTGTTTTCTTTTTTTTCTTTCTTTTTTTTTTTTTTTGAGACAGCATCTCACTCTATTTCCTAGGCTGGAATGCAGTGGTGCAATCACAGCTCACTGCAGCCTTGACCTCCCAGGCTCAAGCAATCCTCCCATTTAACCTCTCAAGCGGCTGGGATTACAGGCACGTACCACCATACCTTGCTAATATCTTTAAAATTTTTTTTTTTTTTTTTTTTTTTTTTTGTAGAGACGAGGTCTCACTATGTTGCTAGGGCTGGTCTCAAACTTCTGACCTCAGGTGATCCACCCGCCTCAGCCTCCCAAAGTGCTGAGATTACAGGCGTGAGCCACTGTGCCCAGCTGGCAGTTGTTTTTCAAGTCTGTTGTCCACCTCGGTTCCTGGACACCATTTGAATGCTCTCCCACAGAGAGCAGAGAGAGAGAGAGAGAGAGAGAGAGAGAGACAGAGAGAGTGTGTGTGTTTTAAGGGGAGCAATCTACAGTAGAATCTGAAAGAGCTCTTTCACTCATCTCTGAGTCACACTGAACTCCAAGCAGCACTGCTGTGGGTTCCCCATAAGGGAGCATAACAGAGAGACAGCTCTCCCACGCCCCACTGTATTTATTATTATTATTACTTTTTGAGATGGAGTCTCACTCTGTTGCTTGGGCTGGAGTGCAGTGGCGCAATCTCGGCTCACTGCAACCTCTACCTCCCGGGTTCAAGTGGTTCTCCTGCCTCAGCCTCCTGAGTAGCTGGGATTACAGGCGCCCATGACCACTCCCGGCTAATTTTAGTAGAGACAGGGTTTCACCATGTTGGCCAGGCTGGTCTCCAACTCCTGACCTCAGGTGATCCGCCCACCTCAGTCTCCCAAAGTGTTGGGATTACAGATGTGAGCCACTGTGCCTGGCACCCAACTTTGTTTTAATTCTCTTTCACCCGATTTCCTTCTACTCTTTTTTTTAATAATTGAAGCAGTTGTGCAGTTTTTTGCAATGTTCAGACTCTGATGCTTATGACTCCTTACATCTCAGATCAAGCCGTGGGAAGGCCCGGGCAGGGAATATGATATCCAATGGTCAGTGGAAAGAATGCACTCAGGGAAGTCAAATACATGGTCTAAGTTCCCACAGCTGGAAAGGGATGACCAAGCAGTAGGCTTGACTCTGAAGACCATGCCGTTTTGATTTTACCATATTGGGACTCTCTCCCTCTGCCAACCATTCCTTTTTCTGAGTCTTTTCCTATTCTTTTTCTCTCTCATCTCTCAACCTTTCCCTTCTTCACCTCCATCTCCCCCATCCTCTCTATCTCTCTCTTTCTCCTTTTCCCCTCTCCCCACTCTTCTGAAAAGCCACAGCTTCTCTCTGTTCTAATATGCCTAAGACATTGTCCCAGGAACTTTCTTATGTGCTTCTTGACACCCAGAGTGACTGAACACAGGTATGTTTGTTGGGAGAGCGTCTGCCTCCATGGGAAGAGAAGCTAACTGGTTGACTTTCTGCTACTTGTACCAGCCAAGGGGCTATTTGCAGAGAGTACGTAACAATGACAAAGCACCATAAGACATTGAGCAATCTTTCCTTGCATCAATTAGATTCTGACATCTGCTTACTGTTTAATTATCTTTTGACTGAGGAAATGGAAAAGTTGACAAGTAGTTCAACCCAACAAGAGTCAGGTTCCTTATTTTTCCCCCTTCGTGAGCATGTTTTTAGAACACTGATCTGCCAGCATCTCCTGGTCTCTCTGGGGCACTGGCAAAAAATACAGACAAATATTTATGTTCCATGAACTCAAGAAGGTTTTCATATTGTTTTCATGTTTAACTGATTTCAAATGAATGACAATGGCTCTTAATGTGGTTACAAGAATTTGCCATTAATTTTCACTTGAAATTGGATGCAGCCGGTATACATGCCTATACCGTATTCTAGTTCTTAACGATTTGCCTTCCAAAAACATAGGCTGCTTCCCACTGGCTGATGGGCACAGCAGCTTAGTGAGGGTATCGATCTCCTATTACATGTGAACAAAAATTAAATTGAGAATATCACCCTATTTCAGAGTGCTTTGCATGTAGCATTTGAGGCAGGCGGCTGGGACACTGAATGAAGAGCCTGGGGGAGGCAGGTTCAGCATGCCACCGTTTCCTGGTCATGAAGATGCCAGCTCCAGCTCCAAGCAGGTGACAAGGCTGGGTGGCCAGGGGACAGGGGAGTGGGGTTCGAGGTCTCAGAGAATTTTTAAAAACTTCCGTTGTCTTTCTACCTTGGATTTCAGGAGCACCAGGGTAATGTTCTAAACTTCTTTGTGAGGTTTAAAGTCTTCCCTCCCTTGGTCTAAAATGTTGAAGTGGGTGGTGGAACAGAGAGGTGACATGAAGATGAGAGTTGAGCCAGAGGAATAGGATTCTCTATCTTTGGGTATGTCATTTAATTTTAGAAACACTCAGTTTCTGTTTAAGCAGTGTAACCATATAATTTGTTGAACACTTTTGAAGGGGTGAATGTTAAATTGGATAGCATGTTGGGAAAATGGGCTTAAACTGGAGATAAAGTCGACCTATGAATAAAGAAGGGATTAGGCCACGTAGCGGGGGTCAGGGGTGGTAAATAGGTTTCATACCCATGGTAATTATGAAAGAGCGATCAGGCTTTCTGGACTGCATTGTGGAGGGGATGGTGCAGCTGCTCTTGAGCACCGTGGAAGAGTTTCCTGATTGATTAGCAATGTCTGCTCTAGTCTCTGGGAAGGATGGCTGCACCCTTGCAGGTATTCACCATTCCTGGATTGGATGTCTTCAAGAGCCTTTTCAATTCTATTTTTGTAATAAGAATAATTGAGAAGTGAATGAAGCTAACCTTCTTATTTAAATGCCCTGGAGGTTGAGACCTGGAAAGCCAGACTGAGAGGCCTATGGCAGTGCTTTTCCAACTGAATGTGTACACTTGAATCTTGTCAAAATGCAGATTCTGAATCAGAGGTCTGGGCTAAGGCCCAATAGCCTCAATTTCTGATGAGTTCCCAGGTGATACCGATGCTGCTGGTCTGTGGGCCACACTTTGAGCAACAAAGACCTAAGGCAGCATCCTGAACCTGGGCCAGTGCTCCTTCACTGCAGGCTCATAGCCTGCAGAAGAACCTGCATATATGCTACTTTCCAAAGATTTTTTTCCGCAGGTCATTTAAGTGATTCCTCCAGACAGCCTTTTAATGTTTGATAGATTATTTCCCGCCCCCATCACCCACTTTTTTTTTTTCTAAATGTGCTTCTCAGGTGCAGCAGGTTTAAGTGCCTAGCCCAAGGGCTATAAATGGCAGAGCTGAGACTCACATTTAAGTCTTTGCCCTTCCCCAGGTGGCCCTTTGAACACCTATCTGGCAGGCCTAATTATAGAGGTAATGTTGTGAGTGCCCTCAGCTCAAATGGGGCAGCTCTTGGAGCAGTGCCAAGGGATTGTACTGATGCTAAATTTGCCTTCAGATCACGTCAGAAGCCTAAGCTTGCCTTGTGACCCCCAGCTCCACCATTCCAGCCAGTCATTAAGGCAGGCAGACAACATCTTACAGTCTTGGGTTCATGGGAGCCTTCTTTGTTCTTATGAGGGTTTTAGAGGCAGATAGACCTGGATTAGAATCTTTCCACGTCATTTGACCTTAAGCAAGTTACTTAATCTCCCAAATTAAAGTCCCTTCACCTGTAAAAAGGCACATTCTTGGCTGAGCGCAGTGGCTCACGCCTGTAATCCCCGCACTTTGGGAGGCTGAGGCAGGTGGATCATAAGGTCAGGAGTTTTAGACCAGCCTGACCAACATGGTGAAACCCCGTCTCTACTACTAAAAATACAAAAATTAACCAGGCATGGTGGTGCGCACCTGTAATCCCAGCTACTCGGGAGGCTGAGGCAGGAGAATTTCTTGAACCCAGGAGGCGGAGGTTGCAGTGAGCTAAGATCGCACCATTGCACTCCAGCCTTGGCAACAGAGGGAGACTCCATTTCAAAAAAAAAAAGGCACATTCTTGCCTTTCAGAGTTGTTGGAAAGATGAAAATAAACAATGAATGTAGTAAAATGCATGGCACAGTGCATAGCAAAGATGGAACGTTTTGTTTCTCCCCTTTGCCCTTCAGAAGAACTGTAATTCCTTAGTGTTGCTATTCACTGCACAAATACAGTGTAACTATCTTAGATTCTTCTTGGTACAGTGGTGTACTCCACGATAATGGGTTCAACCTTTATGTAGTGCCTTCCCGTACACAATAAAATAGAAAACCGTATTCATTACCAAATATCATTCTTTCATGATATAACACACAAAAAACTATTTAAACAAACTTCAAAACTTATACTCTAAAACATGTCAGCACCAAAAACTATGCAGGCAACACAGACAAATTTGAAAATTAGAAGCAAACTTAAAATGTCTCCGTTGTGATTTGGCATTAGCAAAATCACCGATAAGTTTTGCAACTTCTGCTGCCTTGTTTCTGCAGCGAGTGGTGTTAATTCTGTTAAACGTTGTTGTCACAGAGTGTTCCTTAAATAGTTTTTAATTGGTTCTAATTTGGAGAAAAAACGTTTTGCTGAAGATACAGGGGCAGGAATTGTCAAAAATAAAGTTAACAGATAACATTCTACGGAAAAACTTGGAGACATGCCGTGTCATTGTATACTCCCTTGGCAAATGTATGGATGCTTTAATTTTGTCAGTTTCACGTGTTAATGATTTTCACAGAACAGTAAGTTAATTGGTAGTGCTTCCAATGGATCCCTGGAATCTTTCGTTTTCACCTCCTGTGCGTTCTTCACAGCGGACTTTTCATCCACATGAATTAATTAGGATGGTGGAAAAAAATGCAATCAAATCAGCAGTTGTATTTAACCCTGAAATCTTAGGCCTATTTAGGTAATCAATGTTATCAATTATCCATGAAAAAAAGGTAAGGAATATATAAAATCCTTCTTTAAAAAAAAATCTGCTGAAGCTCAAAGTACTGCCGTCCTGATACTCAGCAAATCAACAGGTGGAGGCAGATGATGTAGATGATGCAAAAATCTTTTCATTATTATGGTATCTTGGCAAAATTTTAGCCAAAGCAGTCTCTCTTTTTTTTAATTTGGAAAATATAGTCAGATTTTTTCACCTATCTTTTAAGATATTAGCATAGTTCTATATGTATAAATGCATAATTCTATTAAAGAATTCTGCATTGCTTTAGCTAAGGGAGCAACAGCCGCTCTGACAGCTCTGACTTTGCAAATGCCAGCCAAGCACCCACATTCTCTTGGCTATAAAGGCAGTAGAGGTCAATATGCTTTCCTAGGAGTCATCAAGTATTGCCAAGGAATAGTCCCAATCTCATTGCATATCACATTTCAGGCATGCCGTACTCTGTTCAAATGGCATCTGGTGTAAAATATGTATTAGAAACTGCTTCTTCCCAAAATTGAGAAGATCTGAATTATGCAGGGGGAAAACTGACAAGTACAGTGTGTCTACACTTAAGTATATGTAGTATGTCCTTGTATTTGCTTAGCCAATAGGGTACTAAGAGGTGGGATTTGAAAGTTCCTGTCTAACAGACAGAGTATGTATTTATTAATAGTTCTCTGTAGGCCATTGGCTACAGAAGAGATGTACTTGAATATTAATGATATTCTCATTTGATTGTCATGGAAGCCAGAGTGGAATTCTATTCAAGTGCAGTTTTTATTTATACTCCAATGGTGTCACGTAGATTTAAAAATCAGTTGCCTGCATGATAACCACAGCTAGTACCATAGAAGCTTTAAACTCTCAAGGGCTCCTAGTAACCCATGGCCCTGAAACAGTGCACCATCCCAGCTTGACATGGGTTCCTTAGTTCCCCCCTTTCACAATGATCAACTGGGTGATCAAGGCCTCCACAGCCTGGCCCCAGCTTCAGCCCAGATCCCCACCTAACAAAGCCCCTCCCCAGCCCCACTGTGCTGGCCCTCCTGAGCAAGGCTTCTGTCTTCTGCCACTGCTCCTGCAGCCTTGTGCCTGCTTTTCAGGTTTTCTCTGCTCCTCTGCCTGTATCAATCCTGCTCATCCTTTAAGACCTGGCATAGACCCTGTATCAATCAGGGTCCTGGCAAGAAACAGCTGATACATCAGAAAGGGGTTTGAAGAGAGTTAAGGAGGGATGCTTTATAAGGGAATGGCCAGGGCACAGCAAGAGCAACATGAGATGTTGTAGAACCCTGGGACGACTACAGTGGGGAGCTGCTACTGTCCCAAGGCTGGAAGAGGTGAGGCGAGGGAGGGAAACCACAGAAGGCCCACAGCCATAAGTGAGGACTGCCTGGTGGGAGTCATGGCCTTCGCTGGAGGAAACTGGTTATTGGTAACCCTCAGCTCGGCAGAGAGGAAGCCAGAGGAGTGGAAACCCTACTCTTTCCTCTTGCTGTGCATCCCCTGTTGCCCATCAACTTTGGCCAAACCCAACTCAGAGAGGGAGGACAAGAAGACCCTTGCACGGCCCTTATAGGTCAGCCTCCCAGCCAGAGCAGGGTGGAGAGAGACAGAGCCTGAATTGGGAGGGGACCCCTCTGCCTTCTCCCAGGAGCAGCCTGATGAATCCAGCCCAGAGAGACCTCTCTCCTCTGAAGCCCAGAGCACTTCTGGTTTGAATGCGCACTTGGCCTGAGTAGCTGTGATGTGTCTTCATGTTGTGCTGCAAGGTCATTGCTTTCTTGCATTTTTAGTTTGCCTCATGCTCCCCACTGACTATGGAAGCTCCTTGAAGCAGGGCCTTCACTTATTCTCTTTGTATTTCTCATATGGAAAGAAGTAAATACCCTGGAATGTCTTGCTTGTGTCAGTTTGGAACATATTGTTCCTTTCTTGCCACTCCACCCCACCCCCAACCCAAACACACACCTCCGGGGCATCAGGACCTGTGCCTGGTAGATTATTCTTGGTAGGAGGGTGGGTATTGAGATAAGGGTGAAGAAGCCAGGAGCCCTGGCCCTGGTGTGGGGAGTTTTCAGCAGATGCAATAGGAAGCCAGAGCACAGGGTCAAACAGAGGGGAGCTGAGGGCCAGACCTAGGAGGAGCTGGGTGAGGTGGGCAGAAAGTGTCACCAAAGCAAAAGGGGAGGGAGACACAGACTGACATGGGATGCCAGTTGGGAGTACAGGGCCAGGGGACCCGGGCAAGTGAGTTACCACTAATGAGACATTGGAACTGATGGGGAGGGACTCGGATGCAAGGTTAAACCGGGTGCCAACCGAAGTCTAGCCCTGTACTGTCCAATATGTCAGCCCCTAGCTACGTGTGGCTATTTAAATTTAAATTAACTAAAATTACCTAAAATTAAAAATTCAGTTTCTCAGGCACACTAGCCACATTTCAAGTGCTCTACTGTGTTGGCCAATGTGGATGCAGGCATTTCCATCATTGCAGAACCTTCTACTGTACAGCCTGCTCCAGAACATCCTAGAGGTCTTAGGGTCCTAACAATGCTAAAAACATACCTGTTTGTTTGATTTGAGCTGGTCTTATCTGTCTCGATATCAAATAGTCCTAGCTTTCACTTTGCTAGTGAATAATTGTGTGACGAGTCCCCAAACTTCAGCTTTGTCTTCTAGAAAATGAGGCAAATGACAAAGGACGAATTTAATTGAGGATTTGAAGGTGTCTTGAATGGCCATAGATACAAAGGAGGAGCTCTCTAATAAATATTATTTCCCAACCTCCTGACGACCACAACAAGGATACGAACCAGCACTTACTGAGAGCTTGTTCAGCTGGCACTGAGCTGAACAGTGATTGCCTTATGCAATTCTCATAGTAATTCTGTAGGGAGGTAGTATCACTGTTCCCATTTTTCAGATAAGGCAATGAAGCTGCAATAAGATTAAAACTGTTGCTCAATGTCACATAGTGGTGGAGCCAAGTTTCTTTATATTTGATTTAAAACTGTCAAACATTGTTCTCTGCTGTTTCCTGTAACATCTTGTCTTCCCACTTAGGCCATTAAGAACATCTTAGGCTTCATTTGAACCTTGCAATGTGCGTGGCACAGGACTGGACTGATGCTCAGTTGCTAATTGGCACATCAGTTTTGATAAATTTTAACAAAATATTTAAACTTTCTTTTTTTTTAAATTATACTTTAAGTTTTAGGGTACATGTGCACAACGTGCAGGTTCGTTACATATGTATACATGTGCCATGTTGGTGTGCTGCACCCCTTAACTCGTCATTTAACATTAGGTATATCTCCTAATGCTGTCCCTAACCTCTCCCCCTACCCCACAGCAGGCCCCGGTGTGTGATGTTCCCCTTCCTGTGTCCATGTGTTCTCATTATTCAATTCCCACCTATGAGTGAGAACATGCAGTATTTGTTTTTTTGTCCTTGCGATAGTTTGCTTGGAATGATGGTTTCCAGCTTCATCCATGTCCCTACAAAGGACACGAACTCATCCTTTTTTATGGCTGCATAGTATTCCATGGTGTATATGTGCCACATTTTCTTAATCCAGTCTATCATTGTTGGACATTTGGGTTGGTTCCAAGTCTTTGTTATTGTGAATAGTGCCGCAATAAACATATGTGTGCATGTGTCTTTATAGCAGCATGATTTATAATCCTTTGGGTATATACCCAGTAATGGGATGGCTGGGTCAGATGGTATTTCTAGTTCCAGATCCCTGAGGAATTGCCACACTGACTTCCACAATGGTTGAACTAGTTTACAGTCCCACCAACAGTGTAAAAGTGTTCCAATTTCTCCACATCCTCTCCAGCACCTGTTGTTTCCTGACTTTTTAATGATCGCCATTCTAACTGGTGTGAGATGGTATTTCATTGTGGTTTTGATTTGCATTTCTCTGATGGCCAGTGATGAAGAGCATTTTTTTCATGTGTCTTTTGGCTGCATAAATGTCTCCTTTTGAGAAGTGTCTGTTCATATCCTTTGGCCACTTGTTGATGGGGTTGTTTGTTTTTTTCTTGTAAATTTGTTTGAGTTCATTGTAGATTCTGGATATTAGCCCTTTGTCAGATGAGTAGATTGCAAAAATTTTCTCCCATTCTGAAGGTTGCCTGTTCACTCTGATGGTAGTTTCTTTTGCTCTGCAGAAGCTCTTTATTTTAATTAGATCCCATTTGTCAATTTTAGCTTTTGTTGCCATTGCTTTTTGTGTTTTAGACATGAAGTCCTTGCCCATGCCTATGTCCTGAATGGTATTGCCTAGGTTTTCTTCTAGGGTTTTTATGGTTTTAGGTCTAACATTTAAGTCTTTAATCCATCTTGAATTAATTTTTGTATAAGGTGTAAGGAAGGGATCCACTTTCAGCTTTCTGCATATAGTTAGTTTCCCAGCACCATTTATTAAATAGGGAATCCTTTCCCCATTTCTTCTTTTTGTCAGGTTTGTCAAAGATCAGATAGTTGTAGATATGTGGCATTATTTCTGAGGGCTCTGTTCTGTTGTTCCATTGGTCTATATCTCTGTTTTGGTACCAGTAGCATGCTGTTTTGGTTACTGTAGCCTTGTAATATAGTTTGAAGTCAGGTATCGTGATGCCTCCAGCTTTGTTCTTTTGGCTTATGATTGACTTGGCTATGTGGGCTCTTTTTTGGATCCATTTGAACTTTAAAGTAGTTTTTTCCAGTTCTGTGAAGAAAGTCATTGGTAGCTTGATGGGGATGGCATTGAATCTATAAATTACCTTGGGCAGTATGGCCATTTTCACGATATTGATTCTTCCTACCCATGAGCATGGAATGTTCTTCCATTTGTTTGTATCCTCTTTTATTTCATTGAGCAGTGGTTTGTAGTTCTCCTTGAAGAGGTCCTTCAAGTCCCTTGTAAGTTGGATTCCTAGGTATTTTATTGTCTTTGAAGCAATTGTGAATGGGAGTTCACTCATGATTTTGCTCTCTGTTTGTTTGTTATTGGTGTATAAGAATGCTTGTGACTTTTGCACATTGATTTTGTATCCTGAGACTTTGCTGAAGTTGCTTATCAGCTTAAGGAGATTTTGGGCTGAGACAATGGGGTTTTCTAGATAACAATCATGTCATCCGCAAACAGGGACAATTTGACTTCCTCTTTTCCTAATTGAATACCCTTTATTTCCTTCTCTTGTCTGATTGCCCTGGCCAGAACTTCCAACACTATGTTGAATAGGAGTGGTGAGAGAGGGCATCCCTGTCTTGTGCCAGTTTTCAAAGGGAATGCTTCCACTTTTTGCCCATTTAGTATGATATTTGCTGTGGGTTTGTCATAGATAGCTCTTATTATTTTGAGATACGTCCCATCAATACCTGATTTATTGAGAGTTTTTAGCATGAAGGGTTGTTGAATTTTGTCAAAGGTCTTTTCTGCATCTATTGAGATAATCATGTGGTTTTTGTCATTGGTTCTGTTTATATACTGGATTACGTTTATTGATTTGCGTATGTTGAACCAGCCTTGCATCCCAGGGACGAAGCCCACTTGATCATGGTGGATAAGCTTTTTGATGTGCTGCTGGATTCGGTTTGCCAGTATTTTATTGAGGATTTTTGCATCGATGTTCATCAGGGATATTGGTCTAAAATTCTCTTTTTTTGTGTGTGTCTCTGCCAGGCTTTGGTATCAGGATGATGCTGGCCTCATAAGGATGAGTTACGGAGGATTCCCTCTTTTTGTATTGATTGGAATAGTTTCAGAAGGAATGGTACCAGCTCCTCCTTGTACCCCTGGTAGAATTCGGCTGTGAATCCATCTGGTCCTGGACTTTTTTTGGTTGGTAAGCTATTAATTATTGCCTCAATTTCAGAGCCTGTTATTGGTCTATTCAGAGATTCAACTTCTTCCTGGTTTAGTCTTGGAGGGTTTATGTGTTGAGGAATTTATCCATTTCTTCTAGATATTCTAGTTTATTTGCATAGAGGTATTTATAGTATTCTCTGATATAGTTTGTATTTCTGTGGGATTGGTGGTGATATCCCCTTTATCATTTTTTATTGCATCTATTTGATTCTTCTCTCTTTTCTTCTTTATTAGTCTTGCTAGCGGTCTATCAATTTTGTTGATCTTTTCAAAAAACCAGCTCCTGGATTCATTGATTTTTTGAAGGGTTTTTTGTGTCTCTATCTCCTTCAGTTCTGCTCTGATCTTAGTAATTTCTTGCCTCCTGCTAGCTTTTGAATGTGTTTGCTCTTGCTTCTCTAGTTCTTTTAATTGTGATGTTAGGGTGTCAGTTTGAGATCTTTCCTGCTTTCTCTTGTGGGCATTTAGTGCTAGAAATTTCCCTCTACACACTGCTTTGAATGTGTCCCAGAGATTCTGGTATGTTGTGTCTTTGTTCTCGTTGGTTTCAAAGAACATCTTTATTTTTGCCTTCATTTTGTTATGTACCCAGTAGTCATTCAGGAGCAGGTTCAGTTTCCATGTAGTTGAGTGGTTTTGGGTGAGTTTCTTAATCCTGAGTTCTAGTTTGATTGCACTGTGGTCTGAGAGACAGTTTGTTATAATTTCTGTTCTTTTACATTTGCTGAGGAGTGCTTTACTTCCAACTATGTGGTAAGTTTTGGAATAGGTGTGATGTGGTGCTGAAAAGAATGTATATTCTGTTGATTTGGGGTGGAGAGTTCTGTAGATGTCTATTAGGTCTACTCGGTGCAGAGCTGAGTTCAGTTCCTGGATATCCTTGTTAACTTTCTGTCTCGTTGACCTGCCTAATGTTGACAGTGGGGTGTTAAAGTCTCCCATTATTATTGTGTGGGAGTCTAAGTCTCTTTGTAGGTCTCTAAGGACTTGCTTTATGAATCTGGGTGCTCCTGTATTGGGTGCATATATATTTAAGATAGTTAGCTCTTCTTGTTGAATTGATCCCTTTACCATTATGTAATGGCCTTCTTTGTCTCTTTTGATCTTTGTGGTTTAAAGTCTATTTTATCAGAGACTAGGATTGCAACCCCTGCCTTTTTTTGTTTTCCATTTGCTTGGTAGATCTTCCTCCATCCCTTTATTTTGAACCTATGTGTGTCTCTGCAAGTGAGATAGGTTTCCTGAATACAGCACATTGATGGGTCTTGACTCTTTATCCAGCTTTCCAGTCTGTGTCTTTTAATTGGAGCATTTAGCCCATTTACATTTAAGGTTAATATTGTTATGTGTGAATTTGGTCCTGTCATTATGATGTTAGCTGGTTATTTTGCTCGTTAGTTGATGCAGTTTCTTTCTAGCCTTGATGGTCTTTACAATTTGGCATGTTTTTGCAGTGGCTGGTACCGGTTCCTTTCCATGTTTAGTGCTTCCTTCAGGAGCTCTTTTAGGGCAGGCCTGGTGGTGACAGAATCTCTCAGCATTTGCTTGTCTGTAAAGTATTTTATTTCTCCTTCACTTATGAAGCTTAGTTTGGCTGGATATGAAATTCTGGGTTGAAAATTCTTTTCTTTAAGAATGTTGAATATTGGCCCCCACTGTTTTCTGGCTTGTAGAGTTTCTGCCGAGAGATCAGCTGTTAGTCTGATGGGCTTCCCTTTGTGGGTAACCCGACCTTTCTCTCTGGCTGCCCTTAACATTTTTTCCTTCATTTCAACTTTGGTGAATCTGACAATTATGTGTCTTGGAGTTGCTCTTCTCGAGGAGTAGTTTTGTGGCATTCTCTGTATTTCCTGAATCTGAATGTTGGCCTGCCCTGCTAGATTGGGGAAGTTCTCCTGGATAATATCCTGCAGAGTGTTTTCCAACTTGGTTCCACTCTCCCCATCACTTTCAGGTACACCAATCAGACATAGATTTGGTCTTTTCACATAGTCCCATATTTCTTGGAGGCTTTGTCCATTTCTTTTTATTCTTTTTTCTCTAAACTTCTCTTCTCGCTTCATTTCATTCATTTGATCTTCCATCACTGATACCCTTTCTTCCAGTTGATCGAATCAGCTACTGAGGCTTGTGCATTTGTCACGTAGTTCTCATGCCATGTTTTTCAGCTCCATCAGGTCCTTTAAGGACTTCTCTGCATTGGTAATTCTAGTTAGCCATTCGTCTAATCTTTCTTCAAGGTTTTTAACTTCTTTGCCATGGGTTCGAACTTCCTCCTTTAGCTCGGAGTAGTTTGATCGTCTGAAGCCTTCTTCTCTCAGCTCGTCAAAGTCATTCTCCATCCAGCTTTGTTCCATTGCTGGTGAGGCACTGCGTTCCTTTGGAGGAGGAGAGGCACTCTGATTTTTAGAATTTTCAGTTTTTCTGCTCTGTTTTTTCCCCATCTTTGTTGTTTTATCTACTTTTGGTCTTTGATGATGGTGACATACAGATGGGGTTTTGGTGTGGATGTCCTTTCTGTTTGTTAGTTTTCCTTCTAACAGTCAGGACCCTTAGCTGCAGGTCTGTTGGAGTTTGCTGAAGGTCCACTCCAGACCCTGTTTGCCTGGGTATCAGCAGCGGAGGCTGCAGAACAGCAGATATTGGTGAACAGCAAGTGTTGCTGCCTGATTGTTCCTCTGGAAGTTTTGTCTCAGAGGAGTACCTGGCCGTGTGAGGTGTCAGTCTGCCCCTACTTGGGGGTGCCTCCCAGTTAGGCTACTTGGGGGCCAGGGACCCACTTGAGGAGGCAGTCTGTCTGTTCTCAGATCTCAAACTCTGTGCTGGGAGAACCACTACTCTCTTCAAAGCTGTCAGACAGGGACATTTAAGTCTGCCGAGGTTTCTGCTGCCTTTTATTCAGCTATGCCCTGCCCCCGGAGGTGGAGTCTACAGAGGCAGGCAGGCCTCCTTGAGCTGCGGTGGGCTCCACCCAGTTTGAGCTTCCCGCCACTTTGTTTACCTACTCAAGCCTCAGCAATGGCGGACGCCCCTCCCCCAGCCTCGCTGCTGCCTTGCAGTTTGATCTCAGACTGCTGTGCTAGCAACGAGCGAGGCTCTGTGGGCATAGGACCCTCTGAGCCAGGCGTGGGATACAGTCTCCTGGTGTGCCGTTTGCTAAGATCGTCGGAAAAGCGCAGTATTAGGGTGGGAGTGACCCGATTTTCCAGGTGCCATCTGTCACCCCTTTCTTTGGCTAGGAAAGGGAATTCCCTGACCCCTTGTACTTCTCGGGTGAGGCAATGCCTCACCCTGCTTCAGCTCACGCTTGGTGCGCTGCACCACTGTCCTGCACCCACTGTCTGACAATCCCCAGTGAGATGAACCTGGTACCTCAGTTGGAAATGCAGAAATCATTTGTCTTCTGCGTCGCTCACGCTGGGAGCTGTAGACTGGAGCTGTTCCTATTTGGCCATCTTGGCTCCACAAAATATTTAAACTTTCTTCAGTGCTGATTATTGACTTTAATATTTAAAGGCATACTCACCAATGAGGGTCTTGACAACTAATCCAAGAGTGTTCAATTTCCATCTTTAATTTGGTGCATTGCTTGCAGAAGACTTTAGATCCTGGAGATTTTAGAACCATCATGCTCTTAGGTGTAGAAGGAAAAGGCTGGTTCCTGTTTGGGGGACACTAGAAACAGAAAGAAATAATGGAACACTGCCTGGCTTTGACTGTAAGCTGCCTTAAGTTGGAATCTAGTGTGCCTTTGGTTAAGTTATTTATACTCTTGGAATTTCAGTTTCTTTACCTGAGAGAGACAACGTCCTACTTCTCCTGGGGATGGTCTTGAAGACTGAATGGCTCTATAAAACTTGGCCCAGTGCCTGGAGCACAGATGCTCTCAGCAAACATACTCTTGTCCCCACCCCAGAAAGCTTCCAGGTCATTCTGATCTCTCTGGTGAAAGGGAAGGATCTCTTATTGTCTGAACCACACATATTTAAAGAAACTAAAACTGTGTGTCCAGGGAATTATGCTGATTATGTTAATTTCTACCTTGATTGGTATATAGCACATAGATTAACTAGAACTGCAGAGGGATGGGGAGATGCTAAAGTCACCTCCTAGCCTCCCCCAGCACTGGGCTCTGGGCTCCCTACCTCCTGCCTGACATGGGTGGCCCTAGTGCCCATTGGGTCTGCTTACCAGGTCCTGGCTGAAGGTATGAGGGAGGCCTAGGGGACTCTTGGGCTGGAACTGAGATGGTTTAAAGAAAAAACATGTGAGAACCTGTGTAATATTGGGATGTGGGAGAGGTGATAGGGCTGAGAGGCACCGAAGGCAGTGACTCATGGTAGTTCTGCAGCTTGAGGTTATTAGGTGGCATCAATCTGAAAAGAAACTGGGGCTCACCACCCTTTCCCAGCCACTCCCTACGTCAATTTCTCAGCAGGTTGTTGTCCATTTCCATGGGGAGACATTTCTGTTGTTTCCTCTGGTGAATTCCAGCATGAGCTAGTCTCTCCTTGGGTTGTTATTTGGGGCTTGGTGAAGGGGGGGATTCTGAGCACCCCTGGGTGGGAGTCACCATGTTGTCTGAAGACACCATGTGACTAAGTGTTAGACTCAGTGAACTCATGTCCAAGAAGGTTGGGGTGTGGTGTGGAAATTACTAATTTTAGAGTCAGATTCCCCTGGGTTCCAGCCTTAGCTCAGTCACGTGGAAGCTGTGCCTCACTGGGCAGTTACTTCACCTCTGTGATGTTTTTTGGAACACCAGCTTTGTATTGGGGTTTTCACAGGAGTTATGTCTTCTAATTCTCACAACCAGCCCGATGTAAGGGATGTTATTCCTATCTCACAGATGATGAAAAACTGAGCCTTCAAGAAGTGAAGTAACTTCCTTCCTTCCTTCCCTCCCTCCTTCCTGACTTCCTCCCTTCCTGCCTTTCTTCCTCCCTCCTTCTCTCCCTCCCTCCCTTCCTGCCTGCCTGCCTTCCCACCTTTCTGCCATCTTCCGTCCCTCTCCTCTCATTCTTGATCATTCCCACTCTTTCTTTCAAACATGTTTTAAGTGCCTGCTAGTTTCACCTACATGATCATCTTTTAATATATTTTTGAGTTCAAAGACACCTACTTGAAGTGCTTTCCTGCCTCCATCTGGGACATGCTCCTTGGGTCCAGACCAACTCTGTTCTCCCAAGGGGAGAGAAGCAGCTCTCACAGAGGAGCTCCCTTCTTCCACAGAATCAGATGCTGCCCTTGTGGCCAGTTGGGTTCCCACCCACCTGATTCTGGAGCCCTGGACCAGAGCCCTACGTTCACCATGGAAAGAGACCTTGTGATAAGCCACTCCTGAAGGCATGGCCTAACTCTGGACACAGGTGGACAGTGGGTCACCACCAGGCTTGGCCACCACCCAGATCCCCTTGGACCAGGAGATCAAGGCTTCGTGCTCCATCAAAGACATGAAACAAAACAATGGGGAGGAATAAAACAGGAGACCTAAAAAGCAAGTATTCTTGTCCCTTGTCCAGACTTTGGAAACATTTTGTCTTGAGAAAAATCTGATTCACAGAGGGGGCTTGGGGAAGGGGGCTGCAAAGGCAGGTTGAGGAGCTCAGTAAATACCAGAGAGTGAGCCTGGTAGGAGACTCTGTTCCTCCAGCTCTGAAATGACTGTGGGAACATGAAAACAAGTTTGTTTTTAACCATCTACCAGCACACGGGAGGAGAGAAAGTTCTGGGATTTCCCTCTCTCTCCTCTCTTCCTGAATTGAAGAAAACTTGGCCATTTGTCCTGCTCTGGTTTCCAATACTGTCTCCTGGGTCCTTAGGAGGTGCTAAGCCGAGTGGCCAGCACACACAGAGGGTGTTATTCCAGCTTCAGGTCATGCTGATGGAAACTAGAAACCAAGTCCTACCCAAAGCAGAATGAAATACACACCCCACATCATCATCATATGGTTTGTTTCCAAAGAAAAACCTGCTTGCTTGTCTGTCTTTCTTTCTTTCTTTCTCTTTCTTTCTTTCTTTCTTTCTTTCTTTCTTTCTTTCTTTCTTTCTTTCTTTCCTTCCTTCCTTCCTTTCTTTTCTTTCTCCTTCCTTCCTTCCTTCCTTCCATCCTTCCTTCCTTCCTCTCTCTCCCTCCATCCCTCCTTTCCTTCCTCTCTCTCCCTCCATCCCTCCCTTCCTTCTTCCTTTCTTCTTTCTTTTTTTGATAGAGACTGGCTCTCACTATGTTGCCCAGACTGGTCTCAAACTCCTGACTTCAAGCAATCCTCCTGCCTTGACCTCCTACAGTGCCGAGATTACAGGAGCGAGTCACCATTCCTGGCCTAAAATTTTCTTTTATCAGCACCCCATTTTCCAACAACCTCCAGTTACGTTGGCCAAAGGCCAGAATCTACTTCTGAAAGCTCCTGCTTCATCTAAGGCCTCAACTCTTGCCCCTCTCCCTTGACCTCTATGTTGTTAATGTAATAATTTCTTATTCTTAGAGTTATGGGCTCTGGCCCAGTGTGGAGGGGCCAGAGGCTGACTGAAAAGCAGGCCCAGAGAGAGGAAGAAATTCATTCACCCAAGGTCACAGAGCTTTCAGCAGAGCTGGGACAGACCTCCTCTGACTCCCAGGCTGGGGCAGTTTCCTCCAGGGCTCCTCACCCAACCACGAGTTGTTCTTCGGTGACCCCAGGCACCTTCACAGCTCCAAACATCACCACCAAGAGCTGCCTTGACTTTTCAGACGTCATCGAGAACAATAACAACAAAAAAGCATGAAAGAAAAAAGAAAGCAACAAAAACAAAAAGTAATAAAACCCTCCACCGTTCCCCAGCCCTGACCCAAGATGCCTTCATTGCACAAATCAGTGGTGAGGTTTCCCCACAGCCTGCTCTGACCAGGGTCATTTTGCAAGGGAAAGTGGCATGTTTTGGGATTGTACCCCACCCTGTATGTTTGTAGGTGCTGTATGTCTGAACATTTAAACTAGAATGTCTTCAAGAGCACCAACTGTGCTATTTGTTTTTCTCAGGCCGTTTTCATTAAGGCTGTGGCCTCCCAGGCAGAGCCCAGGGACTTAATTACGGCACCCAAAGGTTATCTCCCCAAACTAAATTTCATCTCATGTCGGGCAGCTGGAGCCAACTCCGCCAGCTGTCTTAATAATAGTTCAGACTTTGCCTCCCGTCCCTCTGCTTGGAAATTAGGCTGGCTGGGTCAGCTCTATACCCACACTTACTGCCTGCAATGCTTTGTGAGAGGAGTTGCCTGCCCTTTGGCTCTTGCACACCTCCTGGAATGACAATAAAGCCTTCAGTGATTGAGGGCAGAGATTTCCTTATTCACCTTCATATCCCCAGCACCTAGCCCAGGTCCAGCACAGAGCGCAGGAAAGGTCTGTCAAATTACCATGTATTTCCATATATTTCTATTTTACTCAGGTTGGTCAACTCCTCAGCTCTTGAGCCTACATTTTGCCTCCGCACTTTAGCTCGGGTTGTTCCCTCTACCTAAAACGCCTTTCCACCTCCTTTCTACTGCTCAGAATCTTGTCACTTTTCAAGGACCAATTCCACCCCCTCCTAGAGGGTGCACTTCTTAAGAAAAAGGGTTGGGCTCATTTATGCATGTATCCCTATGTAGAAGTGTTCAGCACATGTCTGTACCAAGAATAAATAAATGAATGAATGAAACTCTGATTTCTCCCCCCAACCCCTCCAGGTTTTTGGACCCTTCTCAGAAACCCCCCAGCCCATGGCGCTCTCTTCTGCTCATTGGGCTGACCTGCTTATTGGGTGCCTCTTGACTCTTTGGTCATCATCTGGCCCAGCATCCCAGGCTATGATTGGCTATCTTGAGGAAATCTTTCTCTCTGTCTTCTAACACTATTTGCCTTATTTTCTCCCATCCAAACTATGTCCAAGGGAAGTCCTACATGAGGGGATATATGGCACGCTGGCCCAGGTCATGTCCAGGGGGGCCACCTGGGGTGGAGACAAGTAAAATCATGGGTCCAGGGAGGAAAGAAGTCAGGTCCTGGAGATCTGCTTGGATAGGGGGCAGGGAACGTGCTCTCAGGCACATACCACAGGCTTTAGAGCTCAAGTCAGAGACATTTTCCACCCAGAAGGTGCAGTGTTCCCTAAGGGCTAGCATTGGCAGAAAAGGACTGCTGAGCCAATGACCATGGCTGTCAGGAACTCAGATCCTAAGGCAAAGATGGCGGCTCACAGCAAGAATTGGTTGCTCCATGCTGGGCCTGTGGGCTCTTGACCAATAGGAATGGGCAGTGGCCAGAGGCCTGCAGGTGAATCCTGTTACTAAAGCAGCCAGCGGCATTTCAGGCTCTTCAAAGGCTGGGTGCATGTCACCACCTCATCCCAGTGTTTGTCCAAGTCCCATTGCCTCAGAATCTATGGCATGGGACCAGGAACCTTCACCTTTAACAAGCTTCCAAGGTCCTGCTTAGATGCACTAAAATTTCACGACCACTGCCTCCTGTTTCTCTGAGTTTTCACATACCACAGCTCATGGTTGGACAACATAAATATTTCAGCTTATAAGTCACAGGGGGTCTTCCCTGTTCCTTGAGATCCAGGTAAGATTGGCTCAGATCCCCAAATTCCTCCTCCATGGAGATCCAAGGACCCTAAGATTTCTGAGCCTCTCCAGAAGCTACACATTCAATTGGCTCTGGCTGCCTCAGAGTCTTGCTTTCACACTTACTATCTTCATCCCACACCTCACGGACCCAGATGGGAAGCTCAGCCGCTTCTCATTTTCCACATAACAATCTGCTGGCGCAAAGCATTCGTGGGTGAGGCAGATTTATTTGAAGATACGGGGTGGGGCGGGGGTGGGGATGAAGGAAGGATTTACATCACTGCAATGCAAACAACTTCAAGTTGAACATGAGATGTTCCCATTCTTAAAATGCCCTTCTGGCCACTCCACTGCTGGGTGCTTCTCTCTGACCTTTTGCTCCAGGCAGCTACAGCTTTGCACCATCTTGCTGCTCCCCAGTCCCTGCCTTCTCTGATTCTCTCTCCCGTTTCTTTCCTTGTTCCCTACAGAGGAGGCTGGCCTTTGCCCCACGGCCTTGGCTGCAGCACCATCACATGCCTCCACGCCTCTCCATCTCCTCATGAAGATCTCTCTCCAGATAGAGACCATTTCCTCCCTAGAGGAATCCTTGTACTATCCGTAGGTGAGAACACTTCACCTCATTACCTGGATGTGGAGTGTTGAAGCTGGAAGGGATCCCAGAGATCGTAAGTCAAACTCCAGTGAAACAGTCACAGGCCCAGTCTCTGGCAGGTGCGAGGCAGAGTGGAAGCTAGAACATAGGTCTCTGGCTCTCATGCTAGGGCTCCTCTTGATTAATTGATTCCAGGAGTAACTGAGGCTACCAAAGCCCCTTACAAATGTAGCAAGGCTTTGGGGCAAGACCATATTGTCCACTCGGGCTATCCAATGACACCTGTTGGCATTTCTTCATCACTTCACCCTGACTCAGAAGTTAATTCTCATAAGCATAGTCCTTCTGCCTCTGCACAGGTCTTGGGGTGACAGGCAGCCAGGATTCCAGCTCTACTTTTACCATCAACATGCAGCTTGATCTTGGCCATGAATTGTCTTCTCTTTGGGGCTCAGTTTACCCACTGTTAAAAAGAGGCCTGTTTTTGACATTGTCCTAGCAATTTGCAGAACTGTTTCAGGAGCCTTCAAGGGGTGGTGCACATGATCTAAGCCTGTATGTGGGGCTGGGGGAGTAGGGATTCAGTCCCTACTACAATCAGAGACAGCTCTCCTTACATCTATTCTAATGACGGGTTCATAAGGACTTCTAATCAAATTAAGATTTCTATTGCTTACAAAGTACTTAAAAACCTCTGGTCTAGCTGACATTTGGGGTCCACAGCTCTAGTGACCTAGGAGCCTCATGGCTGAGGCAAAGCGGACTGTCTCTGCAAGGCTCCACACGGCTGCGCCTTCCACGTGGCGCCACTTATGAGCAAGTGGGAACATCCATCACGAGGCACTGGGGACAGCTGGGCGGGCAGGCGGGCGGGCGGGTCCCCATTGTGGAGGCTGTTTTGGGGACTTTCTGAGTATTGGTAAGTGTGAATCAGGCCCCAGATTTTCCATTTCCTCTGCCCATTGCTCTTTCAGAAGAGCTTGTAAGTGTGTGCTTCAGCAAAATGCAGGTGCTGAAAGTTCCACGCGTCCAAAGAGGGTGTGGGAGAGAGTAGAGGGCTGGGCCCAGGTGGGCACCGGGCATTTCCACCGTGGGTGGTACCCTGAGGGTGAACAGCCTGTCCCACCTGCAGCCCTTCTGAGGGTCCACTCCCTCATCAGCTTAGGTGCTCTGGGGCTCTTAAGTGTCTCTTTGTCCTGAGCGTCTGAGATTTGAAGCAGCCAAGTCTTGTGTGGTGGCCCCAGTGTTAAGAGAGGGCTGCTCTGCCGGCCAAGATGGCCCTGGTCCCTACACATGTGCAGATGCAAGCCTGGCCTGCTATTGACTTCCTTTGACCTCGTTCAAAGATTAAATACAATGTGTATGTGCAGCACTTCAGAGTACGCCCAGCGCTTCCTAACCACGATCTCATTTGGCCTCACACAAATCTGAGAGGGAGGCACAGCAGGGGACACTGTGATGCCATGTGAGATTCACATGTGGGGTGGAAACAGGTCTTTGGGCTCTAAGGCCAGCGCTCTTTGCTCTCCACTACGGCACCTCCCAACTCAGCCTCCGTCCTTGGCTTCATTTTTTACTTCTCCATCATTAAGAAGGGAAGCATTACTAAAGACATTTCCTTGGCATTTCTTACCCAGCTTCAGTTATTAAAATGACAGTTTAAGGATTTGTTCCTGCGGTCATTCATTTATTCACTCACTCTCTGAATCACTTGTTTATACACTCACCTCATTTGTTTAGTTGCTCACCCCACACATGTAGCCATTTGTTCACTCATTTATTCATTCATTCAAGTCCTTTTTGAATGCCTACTATGTGCTCAGCTGATGGTGGGCATCAGGGAACACAAAGAATGCTGAGTCAAGATTCCTGACTTTGAGAAGCTTGTCACACTCTCATTGAGGAACAATGGAAAGGGGTGTCCTGCGTGGTTTCTCAGTCACAGAGGATCCAGTTTTATTTGTTCTTACCATTGAATGCTAATAGATGTTGCTTATTATATGGCTTTCCAAAGTCCCAGATATGTTCTGGTTGGGAAAATGCTGGGCTAGGTGAGTTTTAGGTGCCTGCAGTGCTGGAATCCCATGGCTCTTTAGGAGCTTAGAGAAAGGAGGGTACTGATAGTTGAGGTGGCCAGGGAAGGGTTCATGGAAGAGGTGGGAGTTGAACTCGGCTTGGGAGGTCGTGGGGGATTTGTGAACAGAAACAGGAGAGGAGCAGAGGCCCAGGATGGCAGGAGGGGCAGAAGTGAAGTCCCATGCATGTTCAGCAGCTCTGGATAGGCAGCCAGGCCAGGTCTGTGTGTGCATGTGTGTGCATGCATGTGTGTGTGCACGAGTGCATGTGTGCGTGCATGTGTATGCATGCGTATGCATGCATGTACATGTATGTGTGTGCATGTGTGCATGCATGTGTGTGCATGCATGTGTGTGTGTACTCGTGCATGTGTGTGTGTGGTGGGGGGAGGCGAGCATGGGAGCAGAGCAAAGAGGAGGGTTGTTTTCTGGGGAGGGTGAGGTTTATGTGCAGGAGGCTGTGGAAGCACCTGCCTCTGGCCCTTTTGCCTATGACTATTTGGCTTTGTGTCAGTTGCATCTGATGTGTGAGGGGGCAGCCGCTCTCAGCAAATTTCCCTCTAGCTTTAACAAGAAATATGGGCTTTGCTCGTTGTGTGAGTGATAACACACCCTTTGCCTCTTTCAGCTTTTGGCCATACAAGCATAAGCAAATAATGTTTTTCTCTCCCTCCTTTTTAATTGATTTTTCTTACAGGGAAGTGAGAGGGAGAAAACAATGAACTTTGAGTGCAAAAAGAGAAGGAAGGAAAAGGTAGAAGAGAAAGAGAGAGAGGAGACAAAGGAGGAAAAAGGTGGTAGAGAATGGTAAGGAATGGTGAAGAAAGATAAAAGTTAAAAAAAGAAGAAAGAAAAGGAAATGGTTAGAGAAGAGATGGAGTTAAAGGGAGTCTGGAGGGGAGAGAAGAGGGGAAGAAAAAGAGAGAGGAAAGAGCAAAAGGAAGAGAGGGAAGAGAAAAAAGGGGACTAGAAGAAGAGAAAACAGAGGAATATAAAGAATAAGAAAGGCCAATGGCAGTGTCTCAATTCTCTCTAGAGCTTTGGCTAATTTTTTTTTTTTTTTTGCCAAAAATACTTGGGATAAATACCTGGATTCCTCAGAACCCGAATGCCCCAGAGGACCAACTTTACAGGGTTAATTACACAATAAACTGCCTTTCCAGATGGCTGTTTCCGCATCTGCAGAGAGGAAAAGGAGTGGCTGCCTGGGGTCCCCTCTCTCCTCAGCCTCCTGTGGCTGTGCGTTGCCATGTGCACCATCTCCATGTGGATAAGAACCTCTCACAGACTCTCTCCCTAACAAGCAGTGTCATAGGTGGTGATGGCAGCAGTTGTCATAGAAATGCCTCTCTCTGTCTTCCCACTGACATGACCATTCTTAAGAAAACAACGTCACACACACACACCTCTCTCAAAAAACTTGAGATAGAAGGTATTTGTCTAACCTGATAAAGAAAAACCTATTTTAAAATAGGAATAAGACAAAGATATCTTCTACCAACAATCTCTTTTTAAACATTTTCCTGAAAATTCTAGCCAATGCAAAATTTCATGAAGTCAGGGGAAAAAAGGACCTTAACTACTGAAAATAAGACAAAACTATTATTGGTTTTAGGTTATATAATCACATATGCAGAAAACAAGATGAATCACTAGAAAAACCCTTAGAATGTATAATAGAGCTTGGTATCGTGACCGAATAAATGGTAACCCTAAAAATCTCAGGGTCCCATATGGTTTAGTCTCAGCACAGAGTTATACTAAAAGGAAACCTAAGTTGGACTCCAGAAACCTGGAATGGTCACGTGGACTTTTAGGGCAGGCTTTCTTAAAAAGGCTTGTCATGCCCAGAGGTTTTACATATCCCACGACATAGAAAATTTTCCAGAAATTCTCTCTAGATGTTCGTTTCTCTCTCCAAAACTACACACTCAGGGCAGAGGCTAGTATGCAGTCACTTCTCTGTTCAGGTAGTTCTTCCATTGCCGGCATCTCCCCTCCCACCTACATTTTCTCCTTCGCTGGTGGACCCCACTGCCCTGAATCCGATCAGACATCCTTGTGACCTTCTGATTGTCTCCCCACCCACACTGAGGAAAGGACTGAACCCTTGGGGACCATAGCTTTTCTTTCTCTTTCTGTCTCTCTTTGACCAATTTTTTGTTTTTTGTTTTGTTTTGTTTTGAAGACAGACTTTCACTCTTGTTGCCCAGGCTGGAGTGCAATGAAACGATTTTGGCTCACTGCAACCTCCACCCCCTGGGTTCAAGCGATTCTCCTGCCTTAGCCTCCCAAGTAGCTGGGATTAGAGGTGCCCTCCACCATGCCTGGCTAATTTTTGTTTTTTTGTAGATATGGGGTTTCAACATGTTGGCCAGGCTGGTCTCGAACTCCTGACCTCAGGTGATCCACCAGCCTCAGCTTCCCAAAGTGCTGGAATTACAGGTATGAGCCACTGCGCCCAGACTCTCTTTGACCAATTTTCTTGTGAATTATCACTGGGAACATTGCTAGTGAATATATTCTCCTCTCTGATACACAAGATAAATACACAAAAATCAATAACTTTCTTATGGACCCACAATAACTAGTGTGAAAAGAAAAGCAAACAAAAACATAATCTACCTCTGAACAATTCTCAGTGAGAAATGTGTAAAGCTTTCATAAAGAAAGTGACAAAATTTTATGAGTTTTGTGTAAGAGAAGACCTGAATAAGTGGAGAAATATGACGGGTTCTTGGTTGGGGAAAAGGAACAACGAAAGATGTTAGTTTTTCCTGAATTAATACGTAAGTCTAGCAAAACCTCAATGGAAACTTTTCATAATTCATCAGAACAACTTTACAATGAATCTGGAAGAATGACAAGTTAAAAACAGCTAAGACATTTTTGAAAGAACACGAAGACAGGATTTCCTTTAACATAGATTAGAATATATTTTAAAGCTACAGCAATTGTCCAGCAAGGTACTGGCTCAAGAACAAGTCAGCATCAGTGGCACATAACTGATCTCTGAAACCAAACTTACTATGGATACAAAAGCAAAATGAAATAAAAAGAAGCATTGCAAATCCATGAGAAAGGGTTGGATTAACAAATGCTGTTGAGAAAATTGACTACTTGGAAGCCAATCTTTTTAGATCTTAATCTTTTTCTCAGGCAAATTCCAAGCAAATTATAGCATTAAGTATTTAAAAACCTCATAGCAAAATATGAAAGTTTAAGTGAATATTTAAATGATCTTAAAGTGGGTAATACGTATTTAACTTAAGAACAATTGGAGAAATCACGAAGGAAATTGTCAGTAGAATTGCCTACACAAAGCTCTAAATGTATATTTTTAAAAAAGAAACTACAAAAATAAAAAGGTAAATGACAAATTGGGAAAAATGCTTGCAACAGGTATGGCGAAAGGCTAATAGCCTTAAGAATACAAAGAGTTCTAACAAAGTCTAAAGAAAAAAAAGACTAACATCCCAGCAAAAAAAACTGGCAGAGAACATTCACAAAATAAGACATACAGATGGCTAACATATGAGAAAATGTTTAATTTTACCATTAGCCAAAGAAATGAGAAATAGAACAATAATAAAATCCCATTTTCACTTGTCCAGTTGTTAAGATTGGAGATGATGATGATGATGATATGTGTTAGCAACTAGGTGATGATATTGGAACATAAATTGGCACAACCTGTCTGGAAAAATTTAAACAGTTTTCATATTTTTGGACTCCATGGTCCTACTTCTAGGAACCCATACTAAGAAAACACTGGCAACGAGATCAGGATGTTCATGAGAGCATTATTTATCAGACTTAAATATTGGAAATAATTGTTATATATGTAACAAATGAGGATTGATAAAATAGAGTATATTTATATTGTAGAAAACATTTTTAAGGCATATATTCAAAAAATACATAATAACATGGGAATGTGCTTGCAATGGATTGTTAAACTTTAAAAAAAAATAATCAAAGCTCTGTGTGTGCGTGTGTGTGTGTTTGTGTGTTCATATGTATGTGTGCTGAATCTGAATTTTCTACTCTTCTGTAGGTAGTCAGGAGAGCCAGAGTTAATATGATCTGTTATTTACCTTCATGCCCTCAGTCTCCTCACCTGTGAAATGGGATCATAATGCTCGACTCTCAGGGCTGTGTGAGAATGAAATGAGACCGCTTATATGAACAGGATGTAGGTCTAATCTTTCATGCATCTGTGTCTTCCCTATTCAAGGAAGTTGGCTTTTCCTAAGGGCAGGAACTGTGTGACTCCTTGACCTGTAAGAGAAAGTGTTGTACGGGGTGTTCATTAGGATCTAAAGTTAAGCTTTAAAGTTCTGGGACCATGTTAAGTTCCAGCCTTGACACTATGTCATGCTTCTTGCATGACTTTAGGCAACTCACCATCTGCCCATGGGCTCCAGCTCCTTGGGATCAGATGAGAAAATGGCTACGCTCCCTTCAAGAGCTAACAGGATGTGATTCTCTTTTAACCTCACAATTAAAAGTCACAGCCATCTCATAGTTTGTCTGGGTCAGGGATGGCCTCGCAGGGCTCTCAGGCTGGGCTACTGCCCATGGACAGATGGATTGACCAGTGGAAGGATGGAGTAATTATGCTCACACATGGCAGCAGGGGTCTTCTTCTGTTTTGACCACTTATGTGTCGCCAGTACCCAGAGCCGGGTCTGGCTTTTGGTGAATGCTCAGCACTCATTGACTGAATGAAGAATGAATGGAAAGATGGACTGATGGATAGATTGCCTGCAAGACAGGCTGTGTGGCTGACTTGAGATAGTGTCCTCAGGACCTCCTTGACTGGCCTTGGACCCATTAAGGAGGGAAGGAGAGAGGTGAAGGTAAAGGTGATGCAGGAGGAGAGAGACCTCCTGCATCATCTTTGTCTTCCTTGGACAGCCTGGTGGAGGCTGGGGTTTGCATCTCTCACTGTGTGCATGCTGAACAAATCAAAAGTCATGGTCCTGGGAGCCTGAGCCTCATCCTGTGCTACATGTTTTACATGCATTATATTATTTGGAGCTCACTTAATCCAAGGAGGGTAGTATCATTATCCTCATTTGCATATAAAACAATGGCCTCAGGAAGGGAGGAAAATTTACGCCAAGGTCACACAGCTTTTTAGTAGAGGAGTTGGGATTTGATCCTAGGTCTTTCTGATTTCCAAGCCATTGACCTTGAAGTTATACTCTACAAGTGTTGCTCTCCTTAAACTTTTCCCTTTTGTAGAAAGGAAAGACTCCACTTTTGCTGTGTGTGGAGTCTTGGGAGCATCTTGGGAGGAGTATGGGCTCTGCCCCTAAATCATAGCCTCAATATGAGTGCTGTGCTGGGAATGGGCCATCAGCGTGGTGACGGATCCCCACCGTCCATCACGCCCCCGCAGCATTGTGACATGCAGCGCTGGAATGTAATCAGAGTGATGGTGTCCTGATCTATGGGGATGTTCATCATCTCAGGGCTGGTACCTTGACATATTACTGTAGCTTGCTGTCAGTGGGACAGCCCCTTAATGTATTTCCGTAATACATCACCCACTGATGGGGATCAAGGAGGCCTGCTGATGCTAGTCGGCTGGAGCCCTTTCTGTGAGTCTCCCTGAGTTCTTGTTCTCTTAAAGATTCATGTGAGTTTGTGTGTGCCTCAGGAGACAGCATAAGAGAAGGAGGCAGGAACAGAGACTGAAAGATGAAGAAAAGATGAGAATAGAGAGACAGAAAGGAAAGCAGGAAAAGAGAAAAGGAAGAGATGGGAAAAGAAAGGGAAGAGAGCAAGAAAGATTGGAGAGGAGACGAATGGGAAGAGAAAAATAAGAGAAAAGAGGTTGGGGGGGAGATAAAGATGGCAGAGAAGAAAGAGTGAAAAACAGGAGGAAGAGAAGATTCAAGGGAGAAGGAGGAAAGGAACCAGAAGAATCAAGGCTAAGGTGCGGTGTAAACAGAGAGCAGCAGGAGAGAGTAGGGAAGCACTCAGCACTGGAGTGAAGCGCAGGTGTTGTTGGAGATTCAGATCCTTTTATTTAGCCTTGGTGGAGGCCTGGCTTTCCTGGGGGCTAGAAAGGCTGTGGGAGTAGGTGGGGTTGCCTGAAGGGAATGGGATATGAAAATTCTTTCTCCCTCCACAGACAGCAAAGAAGTTTTTGTGGTCAGCCACAACCTTTCTCATTCTGCCTCCATTGTTGCAGAGGTCACCTGGGTGGGAAGAGTCTCAAAACTGCCTCTTCACCCCCTCACCCGCCAAGTCCACCTGAGATCTGAACATCTTTGCTCAGACTGCCCAACAGCACCACAAGCTCAGAGACCCCTAACTGTGGTCATTCATTCTACCCCTGGTCTCCCTTCTGGCTTCCCCATTGCAATGAAAGGTGTTGCCAGTCTCTAGGGCCCTGGTTCGCAGGGGCATCTTGTCTTGTTATTCTCTCCACATTTAGATCTATCAGATTCGTAGAGCAACTTAGCCTGTTTGGGCTTCTTACCAACTTCTGTTTGCCTCACCTGTTATCTAGACCCTGTGAAAGCAGAGTCTGGAAGCTGACTCAGCAAGCAAGAACCATTTCCTCTTAGAAGCTGAGGATGGATTATACACTAGTGATTTTATTTCCTATTACATGTGAATCACTTTCGCCCCTGGCCCATGAGTACTACAACTGGGAATCAAGGTGAAGATCTGACAAGAAAATAGGTAGCAAACCGAGTAGTCGAGAAGGTTCAAAAAAGACAGTTTCAGAAGAAAAGTGGGAACTGGGCAATTGGCTCAAGAATGAGACTGTGAATGGAGGTGTGAACCAGGGCAGATTGCCTTCTTTCACTCAGCATAATTCTCTGGGGATTCATTCAGGTTTTTGCATGCATCAATAGTTCATTCCTTTTTATTGCTACGTAGTATTTCATGGTATGGATGTATGATTGTTTGTTTAACCATTCACCACTGATAGACCTCTGGGCTGTTTCTAGTTTTGGTGAATACAAATAGAGCTGCTGTAAACATTTGTGCACAAGCTTTTGTGTGAACATGTCTTCATTTCTTTGGGACAAATACCCAGGAGTGCAATTGCTGGAGCATGTGGTAGATGCATATTTTGTTTTTAAAGAAACAGCCAAATTGTTTTCCATGGTGGCTCTACCATTTTACACTCCCACCAGCAATGTATGAGTTATCCAGTTCCTCTGCATCCTCACCAGCATTTGTCGTTGTCACTACTCCTTATTTTAGCCATTCTGATAGGTGTGTAGTGACATTTATTATGATTTTAATTTTCATTTCCCTGATGGCTAATGGTGTTGAACATCTTTTCATGTGCTTATTTGTGATCTATATATGCTCTTTGGCGAAGTGCTTCTTCATTCAGTTTGTTCATTTTTAAATTGCATTATTTGTCTTTTATTGCTGACTTGTGAGAGTTCTTTATATGTTTTAGATACTAATCCTTTGTTGAATATGTGGTTAGCAAATATTTTCTCCCATTCTGTAACTTGTCTTTTCATTCTTCTAACAGGGAAGATTTTTAATTTGTTTTGATTAAGTTTAATTTATCAATTTTCTTCTTATGGATTATACTTTGGGTGTTGAGTCTAAGAACTGTTTGCCTAGTCTTAGATCCCAAACATTTTCTTTTATTTTTTTCTAAAAGCTTTAGAGTTTTGCATTTTCCGTTTTGAATTAATTTTTATGTAATTATCAAGCATGAGACTTAGGTCAATGTTTTTTTTTTTTGGCTCTGAATGCTGTGCAACTTTTCTGGCACCATTTGTTGAAAAAGCTATCTATACTCCATTGAATTGTGTTTGTACAAAAATTGATCGGGCTAATTTGTGTGGGTCTATTCCTGGTTTCTCTCTTCTGTTCTATTGATTTATGTGTCGATTACTCTGCCATTACTACACAGTCTTTACTAGAGTGGCTATATGAGTCTTGAAATCTGGTAGACTGATTTCTCCCACTTTATACTTCCTTTTTGAAATTGTTTTTAGCTATTTTAGTTCTTTGCCTTTCCATATAAATTTTAGGATACTCTTGTTCATATATACAAAAAATCTTGCTGGGATTTTGATAACAATTGTGCTAAACTTGTATATCATTTTGGAAAAAATGACATTTTTACTATGTTGAGTTTTCCTATCCAAAATCCCAGTATGTCTCTCCATTTATTTAGATCTTTGATTTCTTTCCTTCGCTATTGTATAGTTTCAGCATACAACTGCTATATATATATGTTATTGGATTTATGTCCAAAGTATTTCTTTTTTTGGACAATTATAAATGATATTGTATTTTTTATGTTGGCGTCCATGTGTTCATTGCTAGTATATAGAAATACAACTGATTTTTATGTATTTGTCTTTTACCTTGTGATAGAACATCACTGGTTAGTTCTAGGAGGTTGTTTGCTTGTATTTTGTATTTTTGTAGCATCCTTGAAATTTTCTTTGTAGACAATCATGCTATATGTGCATGTAGAGACAGTTTTTCTTTTCTGATTTGTATGCTTTTTAGTTACCTTTCTTGCCTTATTACATTGGCTAGCAATTCTAGCACTGTGTTGAATAAGAGTGGTGAGAATGGACATCCTTGCCTGTTTTTAGTCTTAGAGGGAAAGCATTCAGTTGTTCACTGTTAAGTATAATGTTACCTGAAGGTATTTGGTAGATGCTTTTTATCAAGTTGAGAAAGCTAGTCCTCTATTCCTATTCTCTTTCTGAGAAATTTTATTGTGAATTGTTGCTGAATTTGATCAAATGCTTTTTTTTGCATCAATTGATATGATCATGTGATTTTTCTTATTTCACCTGTTAATATGGTTGATTACATTAATTAAGTTTCAAATATTGAACCAGTGGGCATCTCTGGAATAAACCCCATTTGGTCATGGTATATTATTCTTTTTATATATTGCTGAATTCTATTTGCTAATATTTTGTTAAGGATTTTTGCATCTATATTCATGAGAGATAATGCATTGTATCTTTGTCTGGTTTTAGTATCAGCATAATACTAGCTTCATAAAAGAATTGGGAGTGTTCCTTTCTCTTCTATTTTCTGGAATATATTATGTAGAATTGGTGTCAATTCTTCTTTAAATATCTGGTAGAATTCACCTGTGAAACCATTTGGGATTTGTATGCTTGGGACTGGAGAGTTGTTTTTGTGAATTAAAGAAAAGTCATTTACTTTCCTTGAATAATTATAGGTTGTAGTTACAGTAATAGGACAATTTTAATGATCTATTTTGCGTTAGGTGAATTGTGGCAGTTTGTGTTTTTTAAGGATTTGGTCCATTTCATCTAAGTTGTCAAATTTATGTGTGTAGATTTGTTGTAGTATTCTCTTATTAGGTTTCTGGATGTCTGCAGGATCTGTAATTATATCACCTGCTTTATTTCTGATATTGATAATTTGTGTCTTCTCTCTTTTTTTTATTTGTGAGATTTTTTCTAGGAATTAGTCAATTGTGTTGATTTTTTCAAAGAACCAAATGTTTGTTTTGTTAATTTCACGATTGTTTTCCTGTTTTCAGTGTCATCAGTTTTGCTCTTATTTTTATTATTATCTTTCTTCTACTTGCTTTGATTTTATTTTACTCATCTTTTTTGAGACTCTTAGGTGGGATCTTAGATTATTGACTTCAGACTTTTCCTTTTTTTCTAATGTATGTACGTAGTGTTATAAATTTTCTCCTCAGCATTTTAGCTGTGTCCCACAAATTTTTATATGTTCTATTTTCATTTTAATTCAGCTCTATGTATTTTTAAAGCTTCCTTTGAGACTTCTTCTTTGATCTGTGGATTATTTGAAAGCATGTTTTTTAGTTTCCAAGTGTTTGGAAATTTTTCTGTTATCTTTCTGTTAGTGATTTCTAGTTTGATTCCATTTTGGTTGATGAAAATACTCTGTGTGATTTCTATTGTTATAAATTTGAGAGTTATTTTATGGCCTAGGATACAGTCTATCTTGGTTTATGTTCTGTGGGCACTTGAAAACAATGTGTATTCTGCTTTTATTGGGTGAGGTGTTCTATAAATGTGATGAGAATCCATTGTTAATGGTGATGATTTCTATATCCTTACTGGTTTCCTGTCTGGTCATTCTACGAATTGTTGACAGAGGGATAGTTAAGTCTCAAATTTTATTAATAATTTCTTCTTTTAGTTTTGTTTGTTCTGTTTCACATATTTTGCATCTTTTTATTTGGTGAATTCACATTTAGTATTGTTAGGTCTTCTTGGTAGGTTGACTCTCTCTTTTTTTTTTTTTGAGAAGAAATCTCGCTCTGTCGCCCATGCTGGAGTGCAGTGGCATGATCTCGGCTCACTGCAACCTCTGCCTCCCGGGTTCAAGCGATTTTCCTGCCTCAACCTCCTGAGTAGCTGGGATTACAGGCACCCGCCACCACGCCTGGCTAATTTTTGTATTTTTAGTAGAGACAGGGTTTCACCATGTTGGTCAGGCTGGTCTTGAACTCCTGACCTCATGATCTTCCCACTTTGACCTCCCAAAGTGCTGGGATTACAGGCGTGAGCCACCATGCCCAGCCGCAGTTAATGTTTTGACACAGCAGTTCTGTGTGCAAGCCTAGTTTTTTAGATGTTTTGAATGTTAGCCAGGTAGCCATCTCCACTATTATTATTATTATTATTATTATTATTATTATTATTATTTTGAGGTGGAGTCTTGCTTTGTAGCCCAGGCAGGAGTGCAGTTGTGCAATCTTGGCTTACTGCAACCTCTGCCTTTTGGGTTCAAGCGATTCTCCTGCCTCAGCCTCCCAAATATCTAGGATTACAGGCATACGCCACCACACCTGGGTAATTTTTGTATTTTTAGTAGAGATGGGGTTTTGCCATGTTGGCCAGGCTGGTCTCGAACTCCTGACCTCAGGTGATCCGCTGTCTCGGCCTCCCAAAGTGTTGGGATTACAGGTGTGAGCCATTGCGCCCTGCCAACACTTTTATCATTACATAATGTCTCTCTCTGTCTCTGGTGATTTTATTTACTCCAAAGTCTACTTTATCTGATTATTGATATAGCCACTCTTGCTTTCTTTTGAATATATATATATATATATGTATATATTTCATTTGTTAAAAAAACTGTCAACTTGCTTTTGTCATTGTATTAGTTTGTTCTCCCACTGCTATAAAGAAATACCTGAGACTGGGTAATTTATAAAGAAAAGAGGTTTAATTGACTCGTGGTTCCACAGGCTCTACAGGAAGCATGGCAGCATCTGCTTCTGGGGAGGCCTCAGGGAGCTTTTACTCATGGTGGAAGGCAAAGTGGGAGCAGGCATCTTACATGGCAGGAACAGGACCAAGGTGGGGTAAGGGAGGTGCTACACACTTTTAAACAACCAGATCTTGTGAGAGCTCTGTCATGAGAACAGCACCAAAGGGATGGTGCTAAACCATTCAAGAAGAATCCACCCCCATGATTCAATCACTTCCCACCAGGCCCCACCTCCAATAACGGGGATTAAAATAGAACATGAAATTTGGGTGGGGACCCAGATCTGAACTATATCAGTCATTATATTTGAAGTGAGTGTGTTGTAGCAGTATTTAGTTGGGTCATACTTGTAATCTATTCCGCCAGTCTCTATCTTCTAATTGGTGTATTTAAACTATTTACATTTAATTTGACTATTGATATGTCAGAGTTTAAGCTGATATTTTATTTTTTGTTTCTTGTTTGTTTTCTGCTTCTGTTTGTTATTTTGCCTTCCTATGAGTTACTTGAACATTTTTGAGGATTTTATTTTGATTTTTCTACAGTGTTCTTAAGTATATCTATTTATATAGGATTTTAGTGGTTGTTCTAGGTATTATATTATATATTCATAACTTTTTACATTCTACTGGTATGATCAGCTTACCATCCAGATAAAGTGTGGAAAACGTCATATCCTTTATATCTGTTATCCATTCAAAACCACATTAGACAGTGTTGTACCTGTTGCTTCAACCATCAAACATAAATTATAAAACTAAATAACAAAAGGAAAGTCTATTGTTTTTACTCATATTTGTGCTTAATATGTTCTTTATTTCATCATGATATTCCAAGGTTTCTTCTTCAATAGTTTTCTTTCTGTTCAGAGAAATTTCTTTAGTTATTCTTTTAGGGTAGGTGTGTTGTAAACAAATTCTCTCAGTTTTCCTTTATCTGTGAATATCTTGATTTCTGTGAATATCCTTCATTTTCAAAGGACAGTTTTGCTGAGTGTAGGATTCTGGATTGACACTTCTTTTCCCCGAGCACTTGAAAAATATTGTGCTGTTTCTTCTGGCTTTTATGGTTTCTGATGAGAGATCCACTGTCATTTAGGTTTTCTTCTATAGGTAAGGTGTCATTTTTCTCTGGCTGCTTTCAAGATTTTTTCCTTGTCTTTAGTTTCCAGAAGTCTTGTCGTAGATTTCATTGGCTTTATCCTGTTTAAGGTTCGCTAAAATTTAGGAAATTTTCAGCCATTATTTCTTGTAGTACTTTGTCAGTCCTGCTCTCATTTCTCCTTCTGGGACTCTGATGACAGGAAATCAAATATATTTTGCTATAGTCTCACAGGTCTCTGAAAATGTGTGTGTGTGTGTGTGTGTGTGTGTTTTCTCTTTGATTTTCAGATTGGGTAGTTTCAATTATTCTATCTTCCAGTTCATGGATTCCTTCCTCTCTTCCCTCCATTCTGCTGTTGAGCCCAATCACTGAGTTTTTAATTTTGGTTAGTGTATTTTTTAATTCTAACATTTCTATTTGTTTCATGTTTATATCTTTTATTTATTGACTGAGGCTTTCTATTTTGTCATTTGTTTCAAGCATGTTCATAATTGCTATTGAAGCATTTTTTATGATGACTGCTTTAAATTCTTTGTGAGATAACTTTCAATCTCTGTCATTTCAGTGTTGAAATCTATTGTCTTTTTTCATTCAGTTTGAGATCTTCCTTCTTGGTATGATGAGTGATTTTAAAATTTATATCTGGATATTTTTCATTATATTGTGAGACTCTGAGTCTTATCTTAAACTATCTGGTTTAGCCGGCTTTTTTTTTTTTTTTTTTTTTGACATTGCTTTAGCTGGGTGGGGATTGAACAGTGGGGAGACTACTGCTTTGTCCCTGCAAGGTGGAGGTAGGAGTCCAGGTTCTCCACACAGTCCTCATTGATATGTGAGAAGGGATCTGTCATTACTGCTAGGTAGGGATGGCAGCTCCAGCAGCCTCCACTGATAATGAGGTGTGGGTGACCTTGTTACTGCTGAGCAATGGTAAAAGTCCTGACTCTCCACTAGGCCTCCCCTAATACCACCTCAGTGGGATGGAATGCCTCCTTCCTGCCAAGTAGGATAGAATTTAGGCTCCCCACTTTACCTTTGCTGGCATGGGAGATGGTGGGGCCATGATGTTTTTCTAGAGTGAAGCAGTTATCACTTGAATGTTTTCTGTCTCACTAGGCTGCCCCTTTACTTGTCCTTTGGCTAGAGAGAGTAGGCTTTATTTGGAACTTTTCTTATCTGCACCAGTTGCAGTTTGTAGGTTGTTGGCTTCTTTAGCTCTAAGTCTGGGATGTGCCATGCACAAAGAAAATCCAAGGAACTCATCATTGTGCAGTTCCTTGAGTCTTAAGGTCCCTAGCCTACCTGCTTTCTATCTACCTTAGGTTTATTTTGTATATAGTATCGAGGACTTTTAGTTGTACATAGCAGCAGGAATAGGGAAAAGTACATCTACTCCATCTTGCTGGAAGCAAAAGTAGATCTGGCCTTTACTTTTATCTGCTGAGCCGTTCAACAAATCTTGTAAGTGGAAGCCCAAAATTTTAGGTAGAAAAATGTTGTTCCAGTTGAAGTGGTAGTGTGGACTACAGCCCTGACCACTAGTCTTCTATTCCCAGTAGCCCTTTGAAGTACTTCCCAGAAGTCCTGGGGTTCCACGGAGAATGCAGGTTGCAAACCCAGAGCATTAAATGACCTTATCTTTTCCTACAATGGGGGACACAGCCACGAAAAGAGAGTGAATGAGGACTTGGGCATAGGGGTAAATTTGGGCCAGCAGGAAGTGCCCAGCTACTTCCCAAGTGGACCTCTTTTGCCCACAGGAGTCATCTGCTCTTTTATTTATTTATTTAGAGACAGAGTCTCACTCTGTCACTCAGGCTGGAGTGCAGTGGTGTGATCTGGGTTCACTGCAACCTCTGCCTCCCGGGTTCAAGCGATTCTCCTGCCTTAGCCTCCCAAGTGGCTGGGATTACAGGCGTGCGCCACTATGCCCGGCAAATTTTTGTATTTTTAGTAGAGACGGGGTTTTGCCATGTTGGCCAGACTGGTCTTGAACTCCTGACTTCAAGTGATCCACCCGCCTCGGCCTCCCAAAGTGCTGGGATTACAGGCGTGAGCCACCGCGCGCCCGGCCTCATCTGCTCTTTAGCATGCCCTAAATTGGCTTCCTTCTCTTCCCTTTCTCACGTCCACGCTCCCTGACTGGCGCGTCCCGCGATTACCTCTCACACGAACTACTTTCCCTCAAATTCTTGTCTCAGGGTCTACTTCTGGGGGGAGCCAAACTTAGAAGCATACAGATTTAATCAATGTAATCAGTGCTGTGTGTGAGAATGATGGTGGTGAGCTGACTTGGAAATGACAAATAAGACCAATCTGTCTCCATGGCACCATCCTCTGAGTGCATTTCTTGTCATCATTTCAGACCCAACTGTGTTGCTACCGGCGCCGGCAGTGCTCTGGGACCCAGGCCTGCTGTGCAGAGCAGTGTCCTCCCACCCCCACAGCCTGCCTCTGAGATCACGCTAGCTAGAACAGACAGTGGAATCTCGGTTCCGGGATATTTGCAAAGGGGGCTTTCGTGTTTTTGTTGTTTTTGTTTTGGTTTACTCTGAAAGTACCTGTTCTCAAAGCCGTGATTGAAGAAAAGTTTTCCAGTGCTGTGGGCTGCTTTTCTGTCTTGGATCTTGACCCCTGGCTCCCTGCTGAGGTTTTTCTTTGCTGTTGGTGGGCTCACAGGGACACCCTGCAACCAGGAATCCCCACTGCCCTGCTCTGAGGCTGAAGCAGGAAAATGAGGGACCCCAGCCTTGCCTGGTCCTGGAGATTGTCCGACCACACTCTGCAGAGCTCCTCCCCAGGTCAGCTTGTTGATTCAGCCTTTGCTCTTTTGTCCTGTAGGTGAGGAGCAGGCAGATTCCTGAGTCTTCTGAGATTTGCTCTCTGCTCTTAATCCCAAAGAGTGGCTCTTGTGGTGGAATCTCAGGCTTTTGGAGAAGCTGTCCCACAAGAGGTGACTTCAGAGAATCTTGATGTCTGATCAATAAAAAGACAAACAGACTTCGTTAGGGAGAGGTTTAGGAAGGAACTGTTGCAATAGAGAAAGTGTTCTGACTATGAGATCTGCAGCCATCACAGGTAAGATAGAAAGAGGATTTTCTTGTATAAAAAGGGAGTAAACCAGGCTAGAAAGAACAGACATGGGGAAGGGAGATGAGAGGGGGTGACCCTGGGACAGTAGATGGGAGAATGTTTTACCCTGAGGCCAGCCTGTCTCTGGAAGAGCATTAGGATAGGTGGCCTGCTGGCTCATGCTGAGGGTAGGTTAAAATTCAGGGGCCTAGGTGAAGGAGAGAAACTTAACCCAGGTTTCGTTAACGTGCCTTTTGTTCCAATTAATTAGTGGGAGCAAAATACTTAATGATTTATGAGACAAAGAAGGGGAATTTAAAGGGTCTGAGTCTGGTCTTGTCATGGGTAAGCAAAGGGGCATCTGAGAGTCCTATCCAAGTCATATAGAAAGGATGCTTCATTGCAGTAAGCCTTTTCCTGGAACACAAAGGGGTGGAAGGATTTCTTTAACCATCATTATTTTCCAGAATCACAGAGCTCAGATAAAATTCAACATTGTCAGTCCCATCCTGGGACTTGAGTTGCACCCTGCAGGAAATAGACTAGACCCAGCATTTCTCCATGAGGACGAGATCCCCGTGGGAGCTCCTCTCACCTGGAGAGAAGCTTCCTCCCTGCTCTAGTGGGTGTGGGCCAGGGCTCCGGGGGCTTTCCAGGCAGTGTTCTTGGGCGCTGCTCATAGCTCAGAGCTGAGCTTCCCTCCTCCCACCCTCCTACCCTCCCAGCTCCTGGCCGCCCCCTTCTCCGCCTGCCTCACAGCTGTTTTGCCAACATCATTGCCTGATTATCTTTCAAGTGGCTTCTCGGAGCAGATGTTCCCGGCTCCTTCCTGCCTGGAAAACAAACAGGCGCTGTCTCTCCTGGGGAAAATCCCTCTGCTGCCACAGACTCTTCTTGAGAGGTTCGGCGATGTCTGTGAAATCTCTCTGGGCTGCTCTTTGCCAGGAATTTGGCTCTGGATGGATGGCAGGGGCTCCTCAGGTCTTTCAAGGTGTGTGTGGCCCCTCGAGGGGCACTGGGAGTGGGGAAGCACACTTTTAGCAGAATCAGATTCCAGTCTGGGCGAAGCAAGGGTGGTATTTCCTTCTGTCACTGTGTCTCGATCTTATTTAACGTTTTGAAAAACATCAACATCCATCAACTTTGATTCTGAAAGACCCTCTTGGGGGTTGTCCTTAGTTCGAAATCCCTGTTTGTTTCTGATAGCCCCACCAACAAGAAGATGTCGTCAGGCTTGCTTTTTGAGGTTTGTATTATGAAAGCAATAGGTTTTTGGTTTCCCTTTCATGAATATGAAAGTCTAGTATAAAGTTGAATGTGTCTTTTAAAATGTGCTCATCTCATCTCCTTACCCACAGTGAGAATCAGGGCTCTTCGTGGCCCCCAGGCAGCTGCTTACAGGGTAGGCAGGATAATCTGGGCCACAGTTGAAAGGCCCTCTTGCCTCTCCAACCTTCTGTGTGCAAAAAATTGCACCCTCAGCAATTCCCTTTTTGGAGGGAAGGCTTGAATGCACAGGTAATACACATTGGCCACAGCCTGCAAACTGCTCTGGCGGAGAAGGAGAGAGGCACAGGCTTGGGCATGCCTGGGGAGGAAGATGGGGCATTGGCAAGACCGCAGCAGTGAGATCTCTCTGGAGGAGAGGGTCACTTGAGGATGCTGAGCTGGGAGGTAGGAAGGCAGGAAAAGGAAGCCCTCCTGGTGTGTGCAGAGGAATGCGGATTGCCAGCATTCTTGCTCGCCTTGGCCCGCCCAAGAACTCTGGGAGCTGGTAGCAGACAGAATAAAATCACATGTGAAATACGTTTGAGGGTCTGTTCCCAAGTTTTCCGCTGATTTGGGATGACGTCCTTGCTTCTGTCCATTCTGAAATCCCCAACCCCTCCCCGACTTTGTCGCCAGAGTATCCTCCTCTGCCGCACTCAGTCCTGCCTTACTCCTCCCCAGCATTCCCCTGGAAGCGTGCACATGGCTGCATCTCATGGCTCCTGCACTCATCATGCTTAGCAGACAGACTCTGTTGATCACCTGGTCCTGATTTGCCCCTACTATGTTGGCCTCTGAGGTACCACCCTCTCCTGATTTCCATCTTACTTCTCTGCCTATTTCCTCTCTTTCTCCTTTGCTGTTTTTTCCTCACTGATCTGCAAATGTGCAGATTTCTCAGTGATAGGGCCCCTGCCCTCCTCTCATCTTTTCTTAGACCAGTGTTCTACCCATGTGAGATAGCATCCAGACACTCTGGGGTGATTGTCAAACATATAGACTCCTTAGCCCCATCTCTAGACATCTCTTTTGGGGAGCCTGGGGGCCCAGAAATTTGCATGTTCAACAAGCACCCCAAAGATTCCAAGAAAGTTCTGCACTGCACTGCACTGCTGCATGATTAAGCCCATCCAGTCCCAAGGCATTGCCGAGTATTTACCTGCTGACAACTCCCCATTTCACATCTCCAGCTCCAGGCTTGTATCTCCAAATCTACTTTATGTCTCCATTTGGATACCACCCAAGCAACTGAACCTGAGCATCTCCAGAAGGAAACTTGATTTTCCTCCCCAAACCATTTTTCCTTAGTCCCATCCCTAGAAACGAAAGCACCAACCTCCAGCAGATCCTCCAGACCTCCCATTCTGCCAGTCCTATGTCCAAAACGTTAACAAATCCTGCCAGCCGTGTTCACCTTCAGAACACTTTTCTACCTGGCTGCATTTCCTTCCTCTGGTACCACTGCCGCTCTACTCCAAGCCACCTTTATCACTGCCCGGATGTCTGCTGTGGATGCCTAAATGGTCTCCTGCCCTAACTCATTCTTCTGCACCAGCTAAGGAGGAAGTATGAAACACACAGCAGCCCCTGTTGCTCCCTTTAGTGGCTTCTCATCACACTTAGAATGAACTCCCTAGGCCCTATGCCGTCTGGCTGCTGCCCACCTCTCCCCCTCCTCTGTTGTCACTCTGTGCCTTGCTTCATGTTGAACTTCTTTCTGTTCCCTGAATGGGCCAAACATTTTCCTGCCTTAGGGCTTCTGTACATGCTGATCCTTCTGCCCAGAATGCTCTTCCCTGGTTCTTCAAGTGTTTTTGTTTGTTTATATTTATTTATTTATTTATTTTTTGAGACGGAGTCTCGCTGTGTCGCCCAGGCTGGAGTGCAGTGACGCGATCTTGGCTAACTGCAAGCTCCGCCTCCTGGATTCACACCATTCTCCTGACTCAGTCTCCCGAGGACCTGGGACTACAGGTGCCCACCACCACGCCCGGCTAATTTTTTGTATTTTTAGTAGAGACGGGGTTTCACCATGTTAGCCAGGATGGTCTCAATCTCCTGACCTCGTGATCCTCCCGCCTCGGCCTCCCAAAGTGCCTTCAAGTGTCTTTGGCTCCTCCCTATCCTTTAGGTTGGAGTTTCCTGACTTCCTTGTTATCATATTATTTCTTTCATCCTATTATTTGTGATCATGGCAATCTGTTTATTCTTCCACAGACACTCATAATTTTTAACTATACATGTGTTAATAATTACTTATGTCTTTTTGGTTCCTTTTACAAGACAGTGTGTTCTACGAGGGCAGGGACTATTCTGTTTTCCTTACCTAGTGCAGAGTAGCACCTGACAAACATTTGTTGAATGAGTGAGGTGAATTTCATTTCATCCAGTTATGTACCATTTGGCTCCAGCCCTGTTATCCTATTGCACTCTATTCTGTTCAGACCTGTTTGCATCTGTTCTGCCCTGTGCTGGTCTGCTGAATCCTATTCTATTCTGCTGCATCCTGTTCTAGTCTATTCTGCCCTGTTCCATTCTGTTCTGACCTGGTCTAGTCTACTCTGTCCTGTTTTATTCTGTCCCATCTTGTTCTATTCTATTCCAGCCTGTTCCAGTCTGGTTCTACTCGCTTCATCTGTTCCATCCTCTCCTATTCTGTTCCATTCTAGTTTGCTTTTTTCGTCCTACTTCTTTCTATCTGTACCATACTATTCTTCTTGCTTCTATTCCATCACATCCTGCCCCAATCCACACTGTTTGCTCGATTCTCATTGACTTCATCTCATTTAGTCTCACTCCAGCACATTTCACCCCGGTACTTTCCTCAAGCTTTTTGGAATACCTGCTTTGTGCTCAGTCTTCTTCAAGGGAGCCATGCGATTATGAGAGAAAGAAACATCATCCTGGGCCTGAGATGACCCCTCTAAAGGGTGAGTGAATGGGGAGAGAGGAGAGATTGACATCGGGGTCTTCGCTGACCTATGATGGGGCGTGCTTGGTTAGGAAGAGAAGGCAATGGCATGAGAGGAAGCAGGGAATGGGCCCTGGAGTGTGGGTGATGCTCTGAGGACTTTAGCATGGGAAACTTAAGCAGGAGCCTGGGGCTGGGGCAGGCAGAGAGTACAAAGTAATGGGAGATCAAGGTGCAAAGGTAGGTTTTTCTCTTTCTGTGGTTGACTGGTGCTTTGATGTTTTCAAAGAAGGACACTTGCATGGTTTGGAAATGACTGTTGGGACACCATCCAGCCTGCTGCCATCAGGACATCAGGAGAGGCAGTGTTGTCCAGTGGAATGGGAATCCCTGGGGAGGCTGCTTAGCCTTTCTAAGCCTCAGTTCCCACATCCGTAAAATGGTCATAATAACACCTACCTTGAGTTTTGTGAAGATAAATAGCTTAGACTCCTGTGCAGAGGGTTGGCAAGCACTCAGCCCAGCACCTGACCTATTGTAGGTGTCCACGCAATGTTCACCCTCTCCTACCTTGCCACTGATCACTCTAGTCCACCCTGATGTTACTAGGTTAGCTCTGAATCTCAGTTCTCTCCATTGTGAAATGGAGACAGTGTGAAGCAAGCAGGAAGTATTAGAGAGGCTCTGTAGAATTGTGGTTTTGAGCTTGAAGGGTCTGGATGCATGACAAATGTTTGTTGATTGAATGATTGATTATAGCTCCCTACATCCACCATAATACTTAGCATGGAGGTGGGAGCACACAGGAGGTACCTAATAAATAACCATGGACTTGTAACAAATATAAAAAGAACCTGAAAGAGTAGAAGGTGGGTGACACCCTTTCCAAAGCAGACCAGACAGGTAGATGCTGGGACTGAGCTGATGAAATTTGCACCAAACCTCCAAATATATTCAGAATCAGGGAATTAGGAGACAACGGAGGAGGCTGCCAAAAAGAATTTATCTCCGAAGTGGAGCTTGGGGAATAGCACTAATATTTTCGGAAATTGAAACTCCAACCATGAAATTGCCTATCATTTATCATACATGGTCTCTCAAAGGGGAAACGGGAAAGCATTTAGTCTTATTGCTTTTTAAACACATGATTGCTGAGCATAGCCATCCAGGCTGAGGTTTTAAGAGACAACGTGTCTGAAAGAGTCTGGCCAGCAAGTCACTCCAACCTAATGCAAGGCTGCTCTCTGCAGACTCTCCTATGCCAAGCACCCTGAGCCACGTGTGGTGAGGGTGCAACCCAGGCCAGGCTTGGGTGACTGGGTGTGGTGCCAATTCTAGCTTTCATAGAAAACTCTAAGTCTGAATTTTCCCCCAGCTCCTTCTTGATGCCCAATAGCTATCTCATTATTAAAGTCATTTGCACTTTTAGTTCCAAACTTCTTTGGAAAGGGTCCCACTGATGACTTCCACTTCCACCTCTATATTGATGCTTATCAAATTTCTCTTTCCTAGACCTACTGGGGATTTCAGGCCTCTATGTGAAACCACCACCCAGGTCTCTTCAACTGAAATGCCCATAGGTTCATCAAATGCAGCATGTTTGAACTGTAGACAACATTCTCCCAAGCTTCCTGGCTTGGCAAAAGGCATCCCTGCTGCCCTGAGAGCTGGAACAGACTCTGAGACACAGAGTGACAATCGCCCATGTGTGTCAGCAGTTTGAAGGTGGCATTCTGCTATCACAGGGCTCATGATAGTTGATCTCCCAACAAGGGGCAGGTTGAGAATATCCACTAGTGGATCTGAGGTCAGTGAATAGGAAAGGAGGCTGGGGACTTTCTGGAGCAGCTCTTATACAGTGAGCCCAGTGTTTGCACTTGGACTGATATATGTTTGAAATTGTAAGGGAGACAGGAGGTGAGCACAGACTAAAGTCCTCTCAAGCCACCCTTCTGCTCCCAATAAGCTTGTGAGGAGAGCAGGGAAGGAACTGTTAAATTGTTATTACCATCCATAGATGAAGAACCTGAGTTTGCAAGAGACTGTATAACTTATCCAAAGCCACAAAGCTAGAGGTGGTGTCCATGAGATTCCCACCAGGCCTCCTGATGACCAGCATCGTGTTCTTTCTCCTGAACAGAGAAGTGCCCAGGACAATGGCCAGTACACTTGACAGCGAGTCAGAGGATGTGAGTTCTCACTCCTGCATGGCCACTAAAAATACCCAGCTACTGCCTGCTCTGCAGTCCTTGAGTGGGCCCTGGGAAATGGGGGTGTCTATGAAGCAGCCCCCCTGGGGCTCTACACTCTCCCTGGACAGTGCATTCTCACCTCTGGCTACAGTGACCATCTCTGTACTGATGACATCTGGACCCTCATCTTTAACCCAATCTGTAGGACACCTCTCTTGGGAAACCCTACAGGCACCACTAAGTGAATATGTGTTTTGGGAATTCCAAATTCCTTCCTGGAAATCTTCATCTCGAGCCCTCATTAACTTCCTTCCCGCCAGAAAGGCTCTCAAGTTAGGTTTCACTGATTTTCTCTCACATTTCTTCCAGAACCACCACCACAAATGGTTGTCATGAATGTGCCTTTGCATTCTGTGAGACTACTGTTGATTTTTGCATTGTCCTGCATGGTATCCAATGCCTCTTGTATAAGGATCACTAAGGCAAATGCCTGCTATAATTGAGTCCTGGCCAGGGTTGGGGATAGGCTGGACACTGAGATCTCTGGAAACAGCAATATTTTTCCTTTTAGTAAACATCCAGACTCAAACATTTCCCTTCATAGCTTGATTACCAGAAAGCTCAGACAAAATGAAGTGCTCCATTCTAGCAATTGTATTAGCCCACATTGTAATATATATTTTTCTTTTTCTTTGTACCTGTCAATTTTTTATTGTGGTAAAATATGCATAGCATAAAACTTATTTATTTTATTTTATTTTTTTGAGACGGAGTCTCGCTCTGTTGCCAAGCTGGAGTGCAATGGCACAATCTCGGCTCACTGCGACCTCCGCCTCCCAGGTTCAAGGGATTCTCCTGCCTCAACCTCCCAAGTAGCTGGGATTACAGGTGCCTGCCACTCTCGGCTAATTTTTGTATTTTTAGTAGAGATGGGGTTTCACCATGTTGGCCAGGTTGGTCTCAAACTCCTAACTTCAGGTGATTCGCCTGCCTCTGCCTCCCAAAGTGCTAGGATTACAGGCGTGAGCCACTGTGCCTGGCCTAAAACTTATTTTTTTTTAACTATTTTTAAGTGTACAGTTCAGCAACATTAAATGCATTCATATTGCTGTGCAGCCATCATCACCATCCATCTGCAATATTTTTTCTTTTATTAAAGATCCAGACTCAAACATTTCTCTTCATAGCCTGGTTACCAGAAAGCTCAGACAAAATGAAGTGCTCCATCCTAGCAATTGTATTAGCCCACGTTGTAATATATATTTTTCTTTTTCTTTGTATATGTCTATTTTTTATTGTGGTAAAATATGCATAGCATAAAACTTTTTAAAAACTATTTTAAGTATATAGTTCAGCAATATTAAATGCATTTATATTGCTGTGCAGCATCACCACCATCCATCTTCAGAACGTTTTTTAAAATCTTCCCAAACTGAAACCCTATACCCATTAAACAATGATTTCCCATTACCTTCTCCCCTCAACCCCTGACAATCACCATTCTACTTTCTGTCTCTGTGAATTTGGCTTCTCTAGGCACCTCTGTACATGGGACCCTACGGTGTTTGTCCTTTTGTGACTGGCTAATTACACTTAGCATAACATCCTTAAGGTTCACCATGTTGTAGCATGTGCCAGAATTCCCTTCCTTTTATGTATGTATGTATGTATGTATGTATGTATGTATGTATGTATGTATGTATTTATGACAGTCTCACTCTGTCGCCAAGGTTGGAGTGCAGTGATGTGATCTCAGCTCACTGCAACCTCCTGCCCACCCCCGGGCTTGAGCGATTCTCCTGCCTCAGCCACCTGAGTAGCTGGGATTACAGGCACGCGCCACCACTCTTGGCTAATTTATTTTTTGTATTTTTAGTAGAGATGGGGTTTCACCATGGTCAGGAGTTGGCCAGGCTGGTCTCAAATTCCTGACTTCAAGTGATCCACCCACCTTGGCCTCCCAAAGTGCTGGGATTACAGGCATGAGCCACCGCGCCTGGCCCCTCCTTTCCTTTGAAAGGCTAAATAATATTTCATTGTATGTATATACCACATTTTCTTTATCCATTGATCCATCAATAGACATCTGGGTTACTTTCACCTCTTGGCTATTGTGAATAATTCTGCTGGGAATATGGGTGTTCAAATCCCGACTTCGAATTCTTTTGGGTCTGTATCTGTACATGGTTTTTAATTTTCTGTTTTAACAGCTTTATTGGATGTATGCCTATTAATATAAGAAGCAAATATACCTGGCCAGGTGCGGTGGCTCACACTTGTTATCCCAGCACTTTGGGAGGCTGAGGCAGGTGGATCATGAGGTCAGGAGTTCGAGACCAGCCTGGCCAAGATGGTGAAACCCCGTCTCTACTAAAACTACAAAAATTAGTTGGGTGCGGTGGTGGGCGCCTGTAATCCCTGCTACTTGGGAGGCTGAGGCAGAAGAATCGCTTGAACCGGGAAGACAGAGATTGCAGTGGGCCAAGATCACACACTGCTCTTCAGCCTGGGGGAGAGAGAAAACTGTCAAAAAAAAAAAAAAGAAGCAAATATACCTAACCTGTATCGAGTAGCACTGTATGCCTGGCACTGTTCTAGGTTCTGTGATCATTGTAATGTATATTTTACAGTTGGGCAATTGCTCTCTTTTGGAAGAAGATGGAATATCAGTTGTAACAAAGCCATTAACTAACTAAGCTGCCTCTGCTTTCTTACTCCTGACATATTCCTCAGCCTGAAGCAACATGACTCCACCCCCCAGCACCATGGAAACTGTTTTGGCAAAGGTCACCAGTGACCTTCATGTTGCCAAATCCAGCAGAGACCTTTAGGTCTCTTACTTGCTACTGATTTTGACCCTGTTGACTATTCATCCTTCCTGAACTTCTTCACCGGCACCTGGGACACCACCACTCTGTCCTGGTTTCCCCCTGTTTCCTTTTCTCCTCTGTCTCTTCGAAGGGTCCTTTCCTTCTGCAGACCCTCAAAGGTAGGCACTTTTAATAGCTGTCTCCTTGAGTTGCTATTTTTCTCTCTTGACACTGCCTTTCCTGGTGACTCCTGGTCTTCCATGTCACTGTAGTCACTGCCTCTTGGAGCCGATGACTTCCAAATCTCTACCTCTGGTCTTAGGCTCCACCCTGACCTTCAGTCTCACATATCCAGCCTATTGCATTTCTCTCTAGAATGCTCCACAGTTATCTTAGCCTCAACATGTCCCAAGTGGAGCTCATTTTGGCACCTCCCCCTGACCCACTGCCCAATCTCAGCAAATGACATCACAGACCCAGTTGCCTAAGCCACCAACCAATTGACCGTCTTCCAGTTTATCTTCAGACCTCACCAGTCCTACCTCCTTGCTACTTTTCAGGCTGATCCCTCTTTTCTATTCCTTTTCCTCATTCCAAATTCAGGTCTCATCCTCCCTTGCCTGGAGTGTTAGAACTAGCTGTGGACTGGTCCCCCTCTCTCTAATCTTGCCCTATTCAAATACATCTTCCACAGCTGCCAGATGGATTAATCTCAAACACAGAGCTGACCATGTCCCCTCTATGCTTAAAACTCTCTATGTCTTCCTGGCCCCTGTAGGATACAATCTGAGCTCTGAGAATGGCATTTACCCCTTCTCCTGCCGCATCATCACCACTGCATGGTCCATCCTTCCTGTGAACGTGCACTGTGTTTCTACTACCCGTCAGCAATGATGGGCAGGGTGCTGGAACTGGAACTGGGTGCAGTGATGAGAAATCAGACATGCTCTGGCCTCACAGCCGGAGGGGAGGGAGATAGTCACCCAAAAAATGTAGCACCACTCAGTCTGGTCCGTTGCATAACGAAAAAGAACATGGTGACACAGGAGCATAGAAGGGGCAGGACTCGGGGGTGGGGGTAGAGCTCCAAGGAGAGGGAAAGGCCAGTGCCTGGTCTTTCCTGGTGGTTCTGTACTGTCTCACTCTGCCTTCAGGATCCATCTCTTCTCCCTCTCCATTAATTCAGACCGTCTTGATTTCTCACCAGGATTGCTTTAATGTCCTCCTACGTGATCTCCCTGCCTCCATCTCTTGACCCACTTCACCCATTGCTGCCAGAATGTCCTTTCTAAAACCCAAATCTGCCAGCCTGGGCAACATAGTGAGACCCCATCTTTACAAAAAATAGAAAAAATTTAGCTGGGCACGGTGGCATGTGCCTGTAGTCCTAGCTGCTTGGGAGGCTGAGGTGGGAGGATTGCTTGAGCCCGGGAGGTTGAGGTTGCAGTGAGCTGTGATTGTGACACTGCATTCCAGCTTGGGTGACACAGCGAGACCCTGCCTCAAAAACAAAATGAAACAAAACAAAACAAAAAAGCTCACAAATCTGATCTTATTGCCCTTCAGCTGACAACTCTTTGATGACTGCTACAGTAAAATGTCAACTTCTTGGTGTGACTTCTGAGGCCCTTCACAGTTAGGTTTTCTTCTTTCCTACCTAAGCTGCCCTCCCCTCCTCGCCTCTCCTCCTCTTAGACTGCAACTCTGCCCCACTGCTCATGAGTTCCCGAACAGGGCGTGCGTGTGCGTATCTCCATGCCTTGGGCCATGCCGCCCTCATCACCATATTGCTCCTTCTGCCTTCTCTGTTTCCTGCTTACACGTCAAGGCCCCTCTCTGTGGAGCTGCCTCCTCTCTCTCAAGAAGGATGCCTGGATCTGGGAGGATGCAGGATGCATTTCTGTGCCTTTAGGGCTCCTTCTGTGTCCACCTGTGCGGAGCCTGACATGCCACAATTTGCTGGGCAGCCTCTCTCCCAGCCTTAGTGAGCCTCTACAGGGAAAGAAAGATGTCTGGTTCATCTCTTTAATGCTGGGCCATGCAAGGGGTTTGGAAAGAAAAGCTCCTCAGTAGCTATTTACTGAACACAGGATTCCAAAATCTGACCCTGTCCCAGAAGAGAAGGCATGGCCCCACCTCATGGAACTTTCAGTCTGTCTGTGTGGCACTGGTGGACCAGTCACTCTATTCTCCATTTCTGCCTTACTAGGTGACTCCACTTTTATTTAGGGCAGCAACAGGCAGCTCTTAAAGAAAAAAAACACATATTCCAGAGCTTTGGGAGGCCAAGCAAGAGAACTGCTTGAGACCAGGGGTTTGAGACCAGCCTGGGCAACATAGTGAGACCCTGTCTCTATGAAAAATTTAAAACAATTAGCCGGGTGTGGTGGTGCATGCCTCTAGTCCCAGCTACTGAGAAGGCTGAGGCAGGAGAATCGATTGAGTCCAGGAGTTCAAGACTGCAGTGAGCTATGATTGTGCCACTGCACTCCAACCTGGGCAACAGAGAGAGACCCCATTTCTAAAATGAACGAACAAACAAACTCTGTTTCCCAAATTCTCCTAAAGCCGTGGGTGTCCATGTGATGTGGTCTCACCAGTGAGCTATAAGCAGATGTCTCCTAGATGGGGATCCCAGAAAAGTTATTACTATTATGATGAAAAAGGATAAACTCCACGGCAGGCCCCATTTTGCCCTTTTCCCTTCCCAGTCTTCCTGTCTGGAATGCTGCCCTGTGAGCAGGAGGGAAGAAGCCACAATGTGGATAGTGGAGCAGGAGAGGAGTAGGCACTGGGGGCCCTGTGTGGGATGAGAAGTTTCCATTCCATTCAAAAGGTGGTGAAAGCCACTGGAGGGTTTTAAGCAGGGAAGTGGCATGGCCTGATTTCCACTGTACAAAGCTGACCCTGGCTGACTCATGGTGAGTGCATTGGGAGGGCAAGAGTGAAGGCAGGGGCCTGGCCTGGGGGGGTCCACCCTCCTTCAGCTTAGAGGCACCAGTTTCCACAGAGATGCCCATTGGCCTGGCCCTTATGGTCCCTTCAGAGCCCAAACATTGCTGGAAACTTTGCCCAGGAATGTGATGCCTGGGGCCACCAAGAGCACACCACGCCACCTTTGCCTGTCCATTCTGCAGATGACCAATACAGACCCGGAAAGGCCTAAGGCTGCTTAGCTCTAAAATAATGGCTCACTCACCTAGTGCTTCTAATGTGGGGCCTAATCACTTGTGGTTAGAGAGGGAGCCCCACGTTCGGTCAGGAAGGGGTGGGGGCTGCAGGTAGGGGAGGGCATCACTGATGCCCAGGAGACAGACTTTAGTCCAGCAGTGAGGCAGTGCTGGCCCAGATTGGGGTGGCCATGGGGAGAAGGAGGAATGTGGACAGACTGGGATGTGTGTTGGGGGTGGGATGGTCAGGGACTTGCTGATCGCTTGGGTGTGGGGGATGAAGAGGGGAATTCGAGCTAACTCTGGGATATTTTGCTTAAGCACCTGAGTGGGTGGTGATGTCATTGACAGAGGTGGGAAGTCTAGGGAGCAGGGAGGAGGAGCAAGTTTGCAGCAAAAGCTAAGAGTTTGGTTTTAGCCATATGCATTAATTTTGAGATGGCTCCTAGTCATTCTCCTGCAGTTGAATACACACCCTGGGAGTTCCAAGGAGCAGCCAGGACTGGAGATGGAGGCGTGGAGTCAATGACGGAGACCTGGTATTTGATGCAATTGGATGGGATGAAGTTATCTTGGGACCATTGGGAAAGAAGAAAAGAAAGAGGCCGGGGGATTCCCCCTGAGATTGTCCTGCACATAGAGACTGGGACATGTGGCAGAGTTGGCTGAATAGACTGAGAAGGAGCAGACAGGGAGTAGGAAGAAACCCAGGAGAGGGAGCAGTGGAGGCCAAGTATAAAGCATTATAGGAAGCGGGAAGAGGTCCTGAATCAATCACTGCTGAAAGGTCAAGTGAAAGGAAAAGAAAGTGAACTGGACACTTAGGGGTCGGTGGTGACATGATGAATGCTGAGTCAGCTAAGCCATGGGGACAGAATGCCCACTAAGAAAGTGGAGGCAGGAGGTGCAGATGATTTTTTAAACACTTTTTGCAGTGAAGGGGAGCAGAACATTGAGATGGAAGCTGGAGAGAGAAGTGGAGCCCAATGGAGCTGTTTGTTTATCACAGGAGATCCTAGAGCAGCCTGTTGTGGATGACCTAATGGAGAAAGAGGAAGCGATGTGCAGAAGGAGGAGGTATCTATGGTTCAGATAACAGAAGTGGGATCCAAGACCCACATGGAGGGAATGGCCTTGGGCAGAGCAGTGGCCTTCATCCACAGGAGCAGGAGGGAGGCTGCCAGGTTTCACGATGGGAAGATGACTTTTCTGATTTATGCCATTTCCTGAGCAAAGCATGAGGCAAGTGAGGCTGGGGGTAGTGAGGGGTGTGGGGAGAGGAGAAAGGCTGAGACAGTTGCTCTGGAGAATGGGAACGTGCAAGACAACTGTAGCAGTGCTGTGGAACAACACCAGGGCCCAATTGAGATTTCAGGCTATGAATTTAGAGGAAGCCAGTTTGTTTTTTCTCTACCTTTATTTTGCGTGTGGGTGCAGGCATTGAGTAGGTGGGTAGTTGGATTTAACCCAGGTTGAGCATGGTCTTTAAGTATGAAGAAGTAAGGGGAGAAAAGAAGATGAAAGATGGATGTGATGGCAGAGGGCTGATGGTGGTGACAGAGGAGGGTGAGGGGTGGGAGGGCTTGGCGAGGCGGAGGGATCACTTGTCATCTGGAAGGATGACAGGTGGTCTCCCGGTGGGATGTTTGAAGTGGAGATTGTGTGGATGGTGCCGTGTTCATGATGGTACAAGATGTGATGCCCATGGGAGTAGGTGGGGAGGAGGGTGACAAATTGTTGGACCAACCTGGTAGAGGAAGAGAGAGGCACCAGTGTTGGGTGGATCTGCAAAGTGGATGTTGAAGTCACCAAAACTGATGATAGGATGAGGGTGGGGAGGAAGACAGGGCAGATGTGTCAGTTAAGTCTGTGATGAATGTGAGGTGCAACCCGGTGGGGCAGTGGTGACAGGTAGAGTCTATGGACATGGATTCAGAGAGGATGGCACTTAGAAAGGGAAAGGGAGGGCAAATGTTTTGGAAAAGGCAATCCCAGGGTCTGTGGGGGCGTGGGAGAGGAAACAGGGGGAACTGGTGTGTTGGGGGCAGCCAGGTGTCAGTTGGGGAGAGTTCAAAACAGAGGCTGAGGGTATGGGCTCCTTGTGATGACAGGGTCTGAGTCCCCAGCACCGAGAGAGGTTGCTGTTCCTGGAGGCTGGAGGTCTCAGTTTCTGTGGGAGGCTTAGATTCCACATCTCTATGGTTTCAAGTTCCTCAGAAGCAGAATGGTGTCATGGTCACTTTTGAGTGGGTGATAGGATGCTACGGAATGAGGGGTATGGGCTCAGCCCTGGACTTGCAGGAGCTTTCTAGCTGTGCCTGGGCTGATGGGTGTGGAGTGCCCAGCCAGGCAAACCCACCAGTTGGTAGTAGGAGGCTGATGGCCTCACTTGTGGTGGGAGGCCCCGCCCTCCACGCTGTCCAAGTTTTGCAGGTAAGAGAAGAAACACATTTCGAGGGCGACTGAGCACTGGACACCATGCTGTGGCTTGGCAGGTGCCCGCAGCACAGGTGTGTGGGTAATTGTGTTACATGGGAAGATGCACAAAACCACCAGCCCTGGGCTGGCCTTGGGGGCAGGAGCAGAGAGGGGCTGGGCAGAGGTGGGACAGGGACATTACCTTCTTGCAACGGGAAGACACCTCAGGGCACAAGCCCAGGTTGGTGAGAACATTTGCATTTCTTTAAACAAATGCCAGAGAGATGGGGGAAATTCAGGCCAGTTTCCATAGAGATGCCCACTGGCCTAGCCCTTATGGTCCCTGCAGAGCCCAAACATTGCTGGAAAGTTTGCCCAGGAATGTGATGCCTGGGGCCACCAAGAATACACCATGCCACCTTTGCCTGTCCATTTTGCGGCTCAGCAGTACAGACCTAGAGAGGCCTAAGGCTGCTTAGCTCTAAAATAATGGCTCACTCACCCAGTGCTTCGAATGTGGGGCCTAATCACTTGTGGTTAGAGAGGAAGCCCCACGTTCAGTCAGGAAGGGGTGGGGTCTGCAGGTAGGGGAGGGCATCACTGATGCCCAGGAGAGAGAAGAGGCTTCCTGGAGGAAGCGGATCTGAGCAGGACCTGGGCGGATGAGCTGGATATGGGGATCTGTGAGGATAGGCAGGGCTTTCCTGGGGTGGGGAATAGAGTGGACAAAGGTGTGGTAGTGGAAGAGTCGGCATGTTGCTGGGACAGTGAGGTGTTTGCTGAGTCTGTTTTCAGGCTGCAGAATTAACTGTTCAACTTGGCTGCTTTTGCACAGCTAGATTTAGGTAACCTCTTAGGCTGCTGTCAGCCTGACTACCTTCTTTAGACTCTAAGCTCGTTGGCTGGAAGGGAAAAGACTGTTCACCTGGTCTGTCCAGGTGGTCTCACTTAATCTTCTCATTAGCTCCTAGGAGCAGATGCTCTTGCCTCCATTGTGCAGCTAAGGAAGCTGAGGATCCACTGAAGGCTTAGGGTTTGACCCATCCCTCCCACTGCCTACAGGGCTGTGGACAGAGCTAGGAGCATATGTTGTGCACTCCTGACTGGGCATCCAGGAAGAGAGAAGACTAAGATAATCCCAAGGGCATCCCCTCAAAGTCTGATGGTCCACTGCCCCTCTTTGGGGCTGTCTTGTAGAGCAGCAGGAAGAGCTATGAAGTCAGAAGCCCAGGCCAGGACTCCAGCCCTGCCCCTTACTGGCTGGACCACCTTGGACCAGCCAATTCCCTCTCTGCCTCTGTTGCCCAATCTCTAGCATGAAGGGTTGTGCTGAACAATCTCCAAGTCCCTTCAGCTCTATAAGCTGGGGCCACTAAGCTTCATTTTTTGCCTCCAGCCTGCTCAAGGCTGAGAACTTGGTTCGTGCCTGCCTCTGGCCTTCCTCAGCCATGGATTCAATGCTTCTTGGTCTCCTCTTACTCAAACACGTCAGAAGCTGAGACCTGTCTCAACATAACCTCATGCCAGGGGGTATTGTCTCAAATGGGCTCACCTGTTGGTCCCAGCCCCATTCCTTATGAGCCTTTTGAATCTGCATTCCCCACTGAAAGCAGACATTCACTGAATCAAGCATGTGATAGATGCACTAGGGCTGTGATACTGGCAGCTGCCATTGACTGAGTGCCTACTATGTCAGACGCATTCCATATTTTGCATCTGTACACTCTTCCTGCCAGGAATGGAGTTGTTTCCCTGTTATGCTGTTGACAAACTGCAGCCCAGAAAGGTTAAGTGACTTGACTAAGCTCTCACGACTTGGAAGTGGAAGAGTGGGGATTAGAACCCAGAACTCTGTGACTTCAAAGCCTGGGCTCCTGCCGTGTGACATATCAGTGAGATGCCCATTCCTGGCTGGGTCCTAGGATCCAGAGACATCACATCAGTGACCCTGCCTGCCCACAGGGCACCCTCAGCAGCTTCTCCTCCTCAAGCCTAGGAGTCTATAATCCTGGGCTATTCCCTTTCTGGGGCCACTCCCCAGAAAGGACAGTCAGACCCCCTGGGTGGTCTTTCTGTGGCATCGAGTGGACAGGGGCCTCCCTCTCTGGCTTGGGCAGGCAGGCGTGTGCTACTGTCGTCTCTAGGCAGCCATCGGATGAATAACTGATGGTGATTAGCTAAATCATAACATCGCTCATGCCATGCATAAGTGATGAGCCAACTGGTGCCAGGCCGCGATGAGAGGCAGTGAGCACCCCCACCTCACCCCCCAGCCCGGAGAAGCCACCACCGCGCTGCCTCCCTGTGTTATCTGGCACATCAAGTGCTGCGACAATGAATATAGATTGACCTTATTATAGCAGCCGGCTGCTGGTGCCAGGCTCAGCCAGGCATACTTTGCACAAATTAAAGGTGTCAGCATGTAATTTACGGTTCATGGCAAAAAGGGGTGGTAGGGGTAGGGGAGGCACTGAGGCAGGTAGAAAGGAAGGTGGGCTGGCTGTGGGGCTGGCACCAGGAGCCCAGGCGCTAATGACAGGAGGCGCAGCCGTGGTGTCATTTTCATCCCGGTTTGCTCATTTTTAGCTATTTCTTGCTCAAGGGGGCAGCCCCCTCTCCTGAGCCCTCCCCGACATGCTCTGTGTGCATGTGTGCGTGTGTGTATTTTTCAGCTAAATTACTGGTTTTACCTGAAGAGTGTAAAGTAGGTGTGCTAATTTACAGCTCGGCAGATAAAGCCGCAGTGTGCAGAGCTGTCTGGGAAGCCTGTGATCCGACATCATTTTACTAACACACCCGAGAGCAGCTTGACACATTGAGTCGGGCCTGTGATTAAAGTTGTAGTCTTCTTTCCCCCTCCCTCTCTCTTCTCCAACACGGAGAACAGATTAAACTCTAAGTAATAGATCTCGGTTTTCTTGCCATCCCACTGATATACACAGTACACAGTTTGACACAAAGAGTAAGTTATACATCACAAACAACAGCCTCTGCTCTTTACCGCCCAGAATTAATTTTCCATTTGCTACGCTTCCCTCCTCTCCAAGCCCATTTTCCTGTCCAGCAGGGCTCTCTCCTCTCTTGAAAAGGCAGGTGAGGAGAAGTGCAGGTCGGGCCTGGAAGAGGTGGCTCAGGACAGAGAGTTTAACCCTTATGGTTTAAGGATGAGGAAACAGAGACCTGGAGAGAAGCGACTTCCTGATGTCGCCCTTTGTGTCTGTGGCAGTGGTGAGGCTCAAACCTGTCTTCTGGTTGATGAGCCAGGCCCCACCTCCCATGCCCAGACAGCAGAGGCTGCCCGAGGAGCTGCTTGTCTGTTTGCCCTGCTATTCCCAGCAACCTGCCAGGCAAACTGTCTCTGCTTCTCTGCTCTGCTCTGTGCCCCAGGAGGGGACCTCTAAGGGCTGCCCATGCCTCTGACCACTGCCTGGGCTTGGCCAGCGGGAGATACCAGAATGAGAAGCAACAGTGGGAGGAGAGAGGGGCTGGGCTATTTCTCCTCTGCTTCTCCCTCTGGGATGCGTGTCTCGGAAGAGCTGCCTCCCTCTGTGACTGTGCTCCTGTGGGGCGGCCCCTCCTCCACGGCCCCCACTCCTGCTGGTCTCTGGCCATGACATCCTGCCCTGCCCTGTAGATGCGGGCTGCGGACAGCTGTCAGCTGTTCTAGTCCAGGAGTCTCCCCATCCCTTTTGGATTTCCTTACCCCTGCCTAACTCAGTCACAAGCCCCTCCATCTGTGTCTCTTCATTTGAGCCACCTGGGGGGAATTCTGTTTCCTATGGGGACCTCAAATGATACTGGGGTGGACCCATTCTTTATTGAGGACCTACGCTGGCAGCCATCTGCCTAAAGGCACACACTGGGAGGAAGGAGTCCAGACCTCCCAGGGTAGCACACATCCCTCTGGGAGAGTCCACCATTCACCCGGCTTGCTTTCCTGGCCACCGACACCCCTCCCCAGGCCCCACCGCAAGTCTTTGTACACCACCTTAGTGGAGTCTCGTGTGTGGCCCTGTGAGGCAGGGTCTGGCTAGGCCCTCTAAGGGATGTGGAAACGGAGGCCCAGGGAGGCTGGGGCTCTTCCCTAGGGTCACCCAACTTTGCACAGCCGAGTCCAGTTCCAAATGTGGGGCTAGCTGGCTCCAGTGCTGAGCAACTTCCTCTGTGCTGTGTGGGAGGTTCGTCTTGCTCATGTAGCTCACGTAGAACACACACACACACACACACACACACACGTGCACACACAGGCACAAATGACTAAATGCTTTTAAGGAGCTGTAGGAGAGTACGGGCAGGGATGCAAGGCCAGAAGTGAGGAGGGTTAGATGTGGCAGGTAGGGCTGGGTAAATCCAGGAGGGCATTTTGGAGGAGGTCAATAAGTCCTGGAGATGATTGGAAACCGCGTGGAAGCATATAGCCAGGAACTCTCTAACCGCGCCTCAGTAGACTGGTTGCACTGAATCACCAGGTTGGGTGGGGTTTAGGGGTATGCTTTAAAATTAGACTCCCAGGCCTCATCTCTAACATATAGAATCAGAATCTCTGGGGATGCAGTCCAAGAATCTGTTTTGTTTTGCTTTGATATGCCACTAGTCGTGGGAGCCACAGACTCTTCCCACTTCCCCATTTTACGTGCTGGGGAAGTATGTAAAGGAAGTAGAGAGAGGCCTAGGGACTTGCTCAGGGTCTCACAACAACCAATTCCAAAGCCAGGGCTGGCACCCAGGCCCCTTGGTTCCCAGCTCGGTGCTCATCCGACTGCTCATTCACCCTCAGGCTTCTCAGTGGGCAGGGTGGAAACACAGCTTCCTTAGATGATGGTCTCAGCCTCCTCCTCCCCCCGCCCCAGCCACCCTGCAGCCGGTTCTCAAGATGGCAAGTGGGGGGTGGATGAAGGTGGTGGCAAAGCGAGAAAGCGCCTGGAATAACACGACATTTTGAAATGTGAATCACTGGCACTTTCTGTTTTCTCCTGTTCCCCCTCTGCACCCTCCCATTCCCCCCTCCGCCACCAGGCACTCTCTGAGCTGTAGGAACGCTAGGCCTGGACATCCACCCAGCGTGTGGAACCAGCTGGGGAAGCCACCTGCGTGCAAGAGTGGGTGGAGTCTGAGATGAGAGCAGAGACTGGGGCTCTGGGCCTACTGCTGTCCCTTCTTGCTGTGTGACTTTGGGCAAGGCACTGTACCTCTCTGGACCTCAGCACTGGGATGCTCACCATAAGGCTTGTCAATACCCTTGGGCTGCCACATGGTGGGGGTGGGGGCCCTGCAGGACCTAGTCTATCCTGAATCCCTCTTCTGCCCTGCTGTCCTGACATTCCATCACTCGTGTTCCGGTCTTTTGAACCCTGAGTAACAGGAGCCCAGGACGGTGCTGGTGGGAGGGTGCTGGGAAAGGGGGAAGCTGGGGAGGGGGCAGGTAGGGCTGCCGAGTGGAACAGGGGCCACTCAGCTGCTGAATGAGTGTCTGGACTCCCACCCCCAGACACTTCCTCCACATTCCCTCAACTCAGGAGCTAATGATTCAAAAACAGAGGTCAGCTCCTGGCTCCATGTTGACATGCAGGTACAGGGCAGAGCAAGCCAATGGTACCCTGGACCTCAGGGGGCTTGTGCCCTCTGTGGTGTGAAAGGTCACTGGGCATTTCTTAAGTGCCTCCAGCGCCAGGGCTTCTCCTCAGGCACCAAGGAGTGAGTTGGCTCTGTGTGTGTTTGTGTCCCCATCCCCAGATCAGGCCTGACTCACCCCATGTCCCCACAGTCCAACACAGTGCTGGGTGCACAGCAGGGGCCCCAGGGACATCCCTGCATGGAATTTGTGCTGCCTGGCCAGGACCTCGTCAGCCTCAGCAGGCAGGAGCCTTGATCCCAAGAGGATTGCCTTTGGGCAAGGCTTTTTTTCAGGCCCTCAGTGACCACATTTCTAAAATTGTGGTAGTGGCCAGTTTCAGAGGCTGAGGAGCTCTTTCTGCTCTCCCTCGCCACAGGGTCCCTCTGCCTCAGCAGGAGAGCAGGCCAGAGTGCAGAGTCTGAGTGTGAGGCAGATGTGCATACGCAGGAACTCAGACTGGGCTGGCACATAGCAGCTGCTCAGTTAACGTCTATGAGGGGAAGAAAGGAGGAGGAGGGAAGAGGCAGAAAGAGGGTAAGGCTGGTGTGTGCAGCCCCATCAGCTGGCTCTGTGCTCATCTGATCCCTCTTGACCCCCCAGCTGGCTCCTGCCCACCCTCCTCTACTTCCTTCTGTGGCCTTTTCCCCTCCTCCTGAGAAGAAGGTGATGTTGGAGGAAATGGTGGGGAGGGCACTGGAGAAAGCTCCCTAGGAAGTGGAGCTCTGTTCTAGAGACTAGGGAAATTGGGCCGTAAGTCTCCAGACCTCCCCTTCTGAGGAGCCCTCCATATAGCAGGAGGTGCTCAAAACTGAGTGTCCCAATCCTGAACTTGGCAAACGACCTAACCCTAACACCCCACTGACGGTTCCCAGGTGTAGACCCCTGTCTGGCTAGGAGGGACGGTGTTTAGTTTGCCACTGAGTGAGGGTGGTGGTGTGGGGTGGGGCTGTAAGACAGAAATGCACCCCAGGAAGTGGGAAGCCAAGAGTGGGGAGAGTTCCATGCCCAGGACCCCAGGGCCCACTTGTGGCTGCTCACGCTCACCATGTTTTGTCACCTGCCACTGGCTCCTAACCACTGATCAAAAATAGTCCTCTGCTTGCCCTTACATGTGACCGGCCTGTGGTCAGAGCACCCTACCCAGGCTGGGGTTGGGCTGCACGAGCATCCTGGCCAGCCCTGCCCCAAATGAGACAGGAAGTGCTCTGAAGTGCCTCTGTAGCTGACGGGGGCCGGGGTGGGGGGACCCTGCCAGCAGCTATCTGGGAGAGTTTGGCTTACGTTTCATAGTGTTTTCAAGGTCAATTTCTTCCTCCTTGTTACCTGTGCCTCTTATTTCTCTTAAAGGCCATCTGGAAAGAGGATATGGCCCAGAAGCGTTTCTGTTCTCTCTCTGGACCTGAACATGGTTCCCCAAGGGTGTATCGTCTTGGCCGGCATGGTGGGTGGAGAGGGTATGGGGACAGGGTGGGCCCTAGCTTAGAATCCAAGCCACAGGGGCTTTAAACTCAAGAGAAAAAAATGTGGAGAGCTACAATCAGGTCATTTTACCAATGAGGAAGCAACTTCTAGGGAGGTGAAGTGACTCACCTAGTGACTTCAAAATAAAAAATTCCCATTTCACAGATGAGGAGACAAAATCATAGAGACAAAATGTGACCTGCCTAGGGTAACACCATAGTGGCAGAACTCTGACTGGACCCAAATCTCTGGGTTCCTCGCTTCCTTCCATCCTGCTGGACAGCTCTGTGTGTGTGATCTGTTGGTAAATTAGTTATGCTTATCTCCATTTACAAATGAGGAAACTGAATCTCAGAACAATGGCGTACTTGGCAAATAATGACACCTTCAGCTCTGCTTGAGATCAGACGCAGCAAGTCCAGTGGAGGCCCAGGTCCCAGCTCCTCTAGGAACCCTGTCCTGACGATTCCAGGTCACATGGAGTCCTTCCTTCTCCAAAGTCTTACTATGCTTATTTTAAGGAATAGAAAAATAATGCTAAGAAAGAAGCAAGGAAACATTCGTACAATGCTCATGGCACGCTGAGTGTTTGCCAGCACTCATGGGCGCCTAGGGACCACCTTGAGCAGGACTCAGGATGATGCTCATTTTACAGGTGAGGAAACTGAGGTTCAGAGGGCTCGGGTCCCAACCCATGTCTGTCTGACTCCCAAGTTCAATGCGCTTTTCTCCCTTATTCAGCCCCACATTCTCCTCCTCTAGAATCGTTTCCTGAGTGCTTTCTTGTCTCTGCAATTTGGCTGTAAGCTCATCAATCATAGAGATCATGTCCCTGCTTGCACCCCATGCAGCTTACCTGGGCTTGACCTCGGCAAAGGGTCAGCACAGACTCTAGGCCTTGAGGAGGCAGGGATGGGGCAGAGGCAGCAGGCCGGCTCCAACTCCCCTTAGCCACTTCCTAGCGCAGTGAAGGCTGTTAGTTTATTTCTCAGAACCTCAGTTTCTTCACCTATAAAATGGAGTGGTACTAACCATGGAGTCTCAGGCTTGCTGAGTGAAGGTGCAGTAAGGTAAGGAGCTTTGAGTGTCAAGAGCCCAGTGTGAAGCCTGGCACATAGTGGGTACCTAATATGAACTGGGATTACTCTTGTCAGCCTGCTCATTTTGTGGGGCATCTCTGGGGTGCCCTCTCACCCCCAGCAACTATGACCCAGCCTTCCTTTCCTGGAGGAAGCCTGCCTCTCCCTGGGCCCTGTGTGTGTAGGGGCTGGATCTGGCTGATAGACACACAGGGGACTGTGTTTCTGCATCACTCACTTTGGGTGGTGGCTGTGAACACTGCAGTCTGTGTGTCCCTGCCCTGCCTCCAGACTTTGTTAACCCTGAGAGCTGAGGGTTTGTCAGTGCTTCCAGACGCCCAGGCGGGGAGGAGAGGACCTCAGCTGAGACACTGGTTTCCCCTGGCTAGCCTGCCTCGAGCTAGGGAGAAACCCTTCAAGATGAGCTCCTGGCTTCAAAGCCCAGTGGGGTTGGGTGGCTGACTACAGGGGCAGAGCACAGCCCAGGAGATGGTTGCTGCAGACATGCTGCTAGGCACATCTCAATCACCACCAAAGCAGCAGCTGCCAGGCCCTCTTTTGATGGAAGAGAGATGTGGAGGTGGGGAGAAGAGAGCCTCCCAAGTCAGGGAGCCAGGGGTGGGATGGGGTGGGCCATCTGCACGATCTGAGCTTCCAGTTTAGTTCTCCAAGTCTTTAGTATTAAGTGGCAAGGGCTCCCTTGGATGCTCAAATCAAGCAGATATCTCGAAGGGGAGTTTGGACCTGTCTGGGGCAAGAGTGCTGGTACCCATGGGTGGTGTTTTCTCTGCACTGAGTTATCATTTACCTGTATATGCAGCCCTGCCTACATCCCGCCCTTGCTCCCTCAGCCCCAACCACTCTGCACGTTTTTCTGTCCCTTGAATAAACCAAACACGTTCTTTCCCCAGGCCTTTGCTTCGACTGTTTCCTCCTCTCAGACAGCTCTTCTTCTGACCTTATGCAGGGTACCCTTTCTCATCAAGACCACCCCGCTCATGGGGGCCTCCATTCCCCAGGGCAGGTGACCCTCTTATATGACCTTCATGGCCCATAACTCCATTGGTAATTATCCTTATTAGATTGTTTCTTGCTTTTTTTTTGTCCCCCCACTGCAATGAAACTCCCCAGGAGTTTGGATGCTTAATCTCTGCTGAGACCCAGTGCCTTGCACTGAAGGTGCTCAGGAAATACTTTCTGAATGATAAGAAGCCCCTGCCATCTGCTAAACTGGATCTATGATGACAGAAGCCGAGGAATGTGAGGTTCATCTAGAGAGTTCTTGTGAATTTTCCAAGGGTAAGCACAACACCTAGCTCATTAGATCCCGGGATAATCCACAACCCCTCCTTCACTCAGAACAGGTGAAAGTACTGAGACCTGGAGAGGGGTGGGATCACCATGAAGGTGACACACCTGGCTGGAGGGGCAGCAGCAGGAGTGTGGCCCCTTCCTAAAGCTGCAGGCTTATGAAACGAAACATAAGGAGGGCACGTTTTCACCTGGACATGGAGCCTCAGTCTCACAGGTCCTGATGGGGCCAAGGCCCCTGTGGTAAAGCCCCTCCTGCTTGCAAAACAGGATGCTGAGACCCAGGGAGGTGCATGGCTGATCAGAGCTCCCACCACAAATTAGAAGTAGTCTTCAGATTGTAGATGCGTCTGTTTCTTCGTGTGCCAGGCTGGTGGGGGAAGTCAAGCTTGCCAATGTCCACATGGGGCTAAAGAGGTCTCAGATGAGGATCTCAAAAAGGATCCTGAGGAGAGAGGGCCAGGTTGCCTAGAGCCCGTCTGTGGAAAACCTGGTCAGGGGTCACTACAAGGGAAGAGTGAAGAGCAGTGGCCTCAAAACTTTACAATTAAGAAAAAAAAAAATCAGACCACACAGTCATCAATATATGTGCCTGAGAACCTTCAGTGCAAGGCACTGGGTCTCAGCAGAGATGAAGCATCCAAACTCCTGGGGAGTTTCCATTGCAGTGGGGGGACAAAAAAAAATCAAGAAACAATCTAATAAGGATAATTACCAATGGAGTTACGGGCCATGAAGGTCATATAACAGGGTCACCTGCCCTGGGGAATGGAGGTCCCCATGAGCGGGGTGGTCTTGATGAGAAAGGGTGCCCTGCATAAGGTCAGTCAATATAAAATATATCTTTGTTTATTCACTATGTACATTGAGATATAATAATATGTATGAAAATGTGCAAAAATAGAAATTTTAAAATGAGATTTTAAAGCATATATAACATTTCTGTTATTTTCTTCCCATATGACAATCGTGCCCAGCCCTGGGCCTTAGGGCACTCCCTTTGCAGAGCACTCATTAGGAACATGTGCTTTGGGGCCCAACAGACCTGTGTTTGAATCCAGGACTTTCTTGTCATTATCTGTGGCTTTAGGGCAGCTTCTGGGACACAGTCTCTTCCTCTGTAAAATGGGACAATAATTCCTACTTTGCTGTATGCTTTAAATGAGGTAATACTTAAACGGTGCTTGGTACCAGGCTTGGCAGCCTGGAAGAGCTCATATATGGTAACTATAGTGATTATTATTACCATGATCAGGCTCATCCTTGTTTGCTAAAATTAATGAAACTCAACTCTAAATACCATGGACCCTCAGGCTTGTTTCTTGAGCTGCACCATCCTCACCAGAGATGCTGGGTCACCGCTGAGTATAAGGCTGGAACTAAGATGACAGTTTCCCTTGGCCGAATACGATGCCCCCAGCATTGATGCAGATGGACCTGGAGCCTGGCTAAAGAAAGGCTGGCTGGGCGTCCCCGAGGATGGGGCTGAGAGGCTGGTCAGATTTCAGCTTTCTCTGTGTTCCTTTTAAAATAATTGAAGTGTCAGCTTGGGTTCATGGGCTGGTCACGGTTTCCATCCCTCTCTAACTTCATAAGGCAAGTCCATGAATTATACAGTGCCGGAGCAGACGGTGCTAAGTAAGGATGCATCACAAGCTGGGCTTAATAAGGACACTCCAGCTATTCTTGGAAGGCATTTGCAAGTCAAAAATATGGTGCATGGAGATCTGATGTCGACTTCACATTCTGAAGATTTCAGCTAGGTCAGCATTATTTTATGTTAAATCCCATCAAAACAAAAAAATAAAGAAATAAGGAAGCGCTATAGTACATTGTTTTGCTTCGTTTTTAATTTGAACTTTTTAGTAATAACACAAATGGTCAAATCTGCCTACCTCCTCCCACACACCCCAACCCCATCTCCCATTCCCACACCCCCTCTAAGTAATGTCAACACACATTCTCATGGACTCATATGGTGTGGGTAGGCATTGCCTTGCTGTGGAATTAGAAAGTATTCCTACCATTATAATTTTGTGCTAAATAGTGAGAATATAAAAGCTTTCCTGTTTTCTTTCTTTTTTTCACCAAGCTTTCGCATGACCCATACCTGCGCTTTTCTATAACATGTCCACGTGTTAAAAACTCAGCCATTTATCAAAAAAATAGGGACTGACATCTATTTAAAAAATTAAATTGCGCTGGAGGATAGGAACCAAGAACCACAGTAAAAGCTGGGAGGCTTTTCTCCTGTACTCCAGGAGGGTGGCTTTTCATCCAGAATGCCCCAGGAGAGAGGGTTGACCATTCTGGATGGCTCCTTCATCACTTCCTGAGAATCAGCTGCCTCCGTAGGAGATGCTGGGCCCTGTAGTGCAGGGATCCCACTTAGACTTCCCTTTATGGGTTCACATGTGGCTTTGTTTATAAACACAGTATTTCAGGGGAAAGGCAAGCAGGCATCACGTGCCAGGAGGTAAGGGAAGCACAGAAGCAGGAATATCTAAGAGGCCCCTGCAAACCTTTTCTGGCCATTGATGGCAAAAAAGGATCAGGGTTTCCCTAACTCACCTCCTTGCAACCTGGAGAGCCACTAGCATCTTTGTGTACACAAGGGCCAGGTTTATTTTGGGAATCCTTAAATGTAAACCCAATACAGCAGCGATGAGAGTATTTATATCAGCAGCAAAGTGCAAGAACAGCCTGTGAACTGGAAACCTCTTGGGCTGGAAAAGTCCAAGTGCTCAGGAGAAGGTAGGTAGACCAGCATTTCTCAAACTTAAATATGCCCAAGAATCCCCCTGGGGATCTTGTTTAAATAAAGACCAAGATTCTGCAAAGGGCCTAAGATGTTGCATTTCTAAAAGTGCCCAGGCAATGCTGCTGCTGATGCTGGTCCTTGGACCCCACTTTGAGTGGTGAGGGTGTAGGCTAGGTCCCTTTTTCCAGGAAGGCTTATATTCAGGTTACTGGGCTCAGGTGCTGTGATGGGGGTTGGGGGGACGTGGTTTCGTGTTGGCTTCCAGATTGTGCCTTAGATGGACATGATCGGCTCATACAGGATGGTGGCCGGGGGTGCTGGGCAGGCATGGGCATGGGACAGAACACAGGACCATGAGTCAGGAGAAGTGGATTCTCCTGGCACCACCTGGCTCCCCTACTCAGCTGTGGAGTAGTAGAGAGTATTTGATGACAGGGAGGTCATTGGCAGCTTTCAGAAGAGCAGATATAAAGTCTCTAGGATGTGTTAGGTCAAAAATCTAAGTGTAATGGGGTGTGTATGGTAGGCTGACACTGAGTAAAGAAAGTGAGGGACCACATACACATAGATGAGTTTGTGTAAATGGAGAACTTCTCATTCTGAAAAGATACACAAGAAACCATAAACAGTGGTTGACTTTGGGGGGAGAAACTGAGAAAGAAAATACATGGAGCAAGAAGAGACTCCCTCCAATTGAAACACTCACTTCTCTGACCACAGTGATTGGTTCAGTGGGCTTGGACCTGTGACATGCCCTGTTCCAATCAGAGTGAGTCTCTGGATATTTGCTGGACTGTGTTGTTCTCCATCTCATTCCAGTGAGACTCACTTGTCAACATCTGCTGATATCTGCCATCCAGTGTGGTGTTCAGACAGTTGTTCCCCTCCTTGCTGGCATCAGCTGGGACATGACAGTGTCCTCATCTGATCTCACAGGACATCCTCTCCTGTTGTTGTGAGTCCCCTGCGAGGCTCTGCCTTTCAGGTGACCCCTCTGCCCCACTCCTTGTGGGCATGGAGAAGCCCATCTATTCTCTCTGCACCAGGCTGAGGGAGTGGCACTCTCTGTGTCCATATGTCTGGGCTCCTCCACTGGACAGGGATCTCTCTCTAAGGTTTGCTTTCATCCCAAGGCCCCTCCCTTCTTGTTTCCCAAACTGGCCAGAGATTTCTGGGTCTGATACTTCCTCTCCCACTGAGATTGGACCACAGGAGGAGTCAAGCATGTGACTCCTTGTCCCTGCCTCACATATCAGTAGCTCCTTCTGCTGCTCTCACCTCTGCCTCCGCCCACCCCACCCCTCTTAGTTATCCATGTCTAATCTCGGCAGCATGGCAGTCTGGTTCTCCAGCTCTCCTTTTTCTAATCTAGACTTTATGCCCCAATTCCTTCAGAGCTTTGCTTCTGATGATGCTAAAACTAGGCTTTTAGAACTGGAAAAAAAAAAAAAAACAGTTTTTGCAAATCAAAAGCCTTATCTTTCAAGAACTTGTCTCTGCTATGAGTACCAAAGTTCTATTTTGAAATGAAAAGAGTTGACTGTTTCTCTTCTCCTCACATTCCGTGTTCCTGATCTAACAGTCCTAATCTTGCTTGAGGCCAGGCACCTTCGCCTTGGGTACATGGGTGTGGGAAGTATGATCTTCCTGCTGTGGCATCAATGGCCCTTCAGCTCCCCGCAGCCTTCCTAAGTTCTGCAGGGGAATAGGAGAAAACAATTTTGGAGTTGGGGCACCCAACTAGTGGCAGAAATAGTCCCACTTCTGCCACTCAATTGTTGCGCGACCTAGGGAGTGGCTGAATCCTTTTGAACCTCGCTTTTCTTATCTGCAAAATGGGGAGAGCAACAACCACCTCTCAAGGTTGTTTCAGGATCAAGGCAGATAACATATGTGAAAGTGCTTTGTAAATCACAACGTATGGTATAAACATGAAGCATCATTACTTTCCAGTGTTCTTAACTTCTTTGTGTAGTTTTCCCTGCCAAAGGCTTCTGTCTTGAGCTCGCATGGCAATTTGCTCACAGAGCCATGAACGTATTGTATTGTGCCAAACTTATATTTTAACATGTCTGCTGGCTTCTTGCACTGTATGTGAGTGCTTGGAGGGCAGGGACCACACCTATGTGATCTTGGCACCTCTTGCCTTCAGCCAGTGTCTGAAGTAGGTGCCCAGTATGTGTTTGTTGATGAAGGGGTGGACACTTAGCAAGTACTCAGTAGATTCATGTAATATAAATAAATAATTAGCCAGGAGCAGCAATGGGCTGGAACTTCTGTAGACTAGTGGTTTTCAACTGGGAGCAATTTTGTCCCCTTCCTCCCAGGGGGTATTTGGCAATCGGAAGATGTTTTTGGTTGTCATAACTTGGGGAGTGCTACAGATATCTAGTGGGTAGAAGCCAGGGATGCTGCTAAACATCCTACAATGACCAGGACAACCCCCTACAACAAACAGTTATCCAGTCTAGAATGTCAAGAGTGCCATTGCCTAGAAACCCTTCTGTAAGCTCTCTTTTTAAACAGTCCTGAGAAATAAGTCCTGTGAGTCCAGAATTGGAAGGGAAGCTTAGACTTTGGGTTTAAAAATGATGTCTTGATTATCTTTGATGAATGGAAGGGGGTGGAGATATGGTGGCTAATGATGAAGATTCTGAAAATTATTACTAGCTGGGGGTGGGAGAGGAGAGAGACTTTGGAAAATGTCCAGCTGAAGAAGAGAAGAGGGTTGGCATCAGACAGGATAGGGTGGGGCCCTAGTGTGCTGGGAGGCACTGAAGGAACCTCTGAGTAGAGAAGTTAAGCATGTGTGCTGAGCTCTATGATTGTCCATTAATTCCCTGTCCTCCTTCGGCAGGAGGCACCTGTTGAACTCAGGCATCGGCATGTGAATTGATTTGGTCAATGAAATGTGAGAGAAGTGACATCCACTTTGAGACAGGCAGTTTCCGAGTGAGTATGTACTTCCCCATGTTCCCCAGTGTGGTTGCTTAGCCACCCCGGGCCCCAGAATGAGATAACAGCAACATAGAGCATGACCTGTAATTGCCGTGAAGATGAGAGAGAAACAGACCTGGAATGCCTTACACCACTGCAGTTTTTTGGATTATGTTTTATTGCACCATAATCTATCCTATCTTGAGAATGTACTATATTGGGGCCGACATAGCTAGCAATCCTGTGTAACTGAAGATCAGCTCATCTTTCCTTTCCCCTTTGAATTGGTTTGCACAGGGATCTCTGAGGTGTCTTGGCTAGAGAAGACAAATGCCAAGTGACTAGGACCCCTAATTGTAGTCAACGAAAAGAGTCAGACTCTGTAATATATTTGGAGGGGTTTATTCTGAGCCAAATATGAGTGATCAATGGCCTGTGACACAGCTCTCAGGAGATTCTGAGAACATGTGCCCAAGATGGTCAGGCTACAGCTTGATTTTATACATTTTAGGAGGACATAAATCATCAATTAATATGTGTAAAATACATTGGTTCAGTCGGGAAAGGTGGGACAACCTGATTCAAAGATTTTCTGATTGGTAATTGGTTGAAAGAATTATTATCTAAAGACTTGGAATCAATAGAAAAGAATATCTGGGTTTACGATAAGGGGTTGTGGAGACCAGAGTTTTATTATGCAGATTAAGCCTCCAGGTAGGAGGCTTCAGAGAGAATAGATTGTAAATGTTTCTTTTCTTTCTTTCTTTCTTTCTTTTTTTTTTTTTTGAGATAAAGTCTTGCTCTGTTGCCCAGGCTGGAGTGCAATGGTGCAATCTCGGCTCACTGCAACCTCCACCTCCTGGGTTCAAGCGATTCTTGTGCTTCAGTCTCCTGAGTAGCTGGGATTACAGGTGTCTGCCACCATGCCCAGCTAATTTTTGTATTTTTAGTAGAGATGGGGTTTCACCATGTTGACTAGGCTGGTCTGGAACTCCTGACCTCAAGTGATTCACCTGCCTCAGCTCCCAAAATGCTGGGATTACAGGTGTGAGCCACTGCACTCAGTCAAGAATAGACTGTAAATGTTATCAGATTTAAAGAGTCTTCTATCAGTAATTCCAAAAGGGAGGAGGGTATAATGAGGCATGTCCAGCTCTCTGTTCCCATCATGTCCTGAATTCATTTTTCAGGTTAACTTTGGAATGCCCTTGGCCAAGAGGAGGGGTCCATTCAGATGGCTGGGGGAACTTAGAATTTTATTTTTGGTTTATACAGTCCATCTGCATTCTCAAAGCTCCAGGAGGCAGGAGCCATGGTGGGTCCAGGGGAAGGCAACTGACACTCCAAAACTCCCTTCCCACTGCTGCTTCAATGCCAGCTTCACAGAAAGATATATGATGGTTCTATTTATTTAGTTATCACAAATGTCACTATTATCACAGATGACATTAATTTTTAAAAGAAAAGGAAGAAAATATGTCACATTTCTGTTTTGTGCATATGCTGATTGAATGAAAAGTTTATATCAGATGCCAACTTAAAATAAGAACATATAAATATTTAATTGTTTATATGTATGTATACATTGCTGTATACACAATATTTATCTATACAGTTATAGAGCACTGATTCTCAGCTGAGGGGTGATTTTTACTTTCCAGGGAGACATTTGGCAATATCAGGAGACATTTTTGGTTGTCCCAGCTGAGGGCTTGGGGGTACTCCTGGCATCCAGTGGGTAGAGGCCTGGGATGCTGCTAAGCATCCTTCAGTGTACAGGGCAGTCCATATTATCTGAACTGTGCTGAGGTTGGGAGAGCCTGGCCTGGATGTACATCTAAAGCCAGGAGTTCTGGGGCTGTTTTGTGTGAAGCCATGAGTGCTGGCATCATTCTTCAGAGCATCATTGACACACATCTGCTTGATTCATTTCACGTCCCCACCTTGGCTGACTCATCTAGAAGAAACCACAAGTCACAGATCAGCGAGGGGCCAGCCCTCACGGTCCTTACAAGACAGCCTCGATGGCACTGGGGTTCCCCTGGGAACACACATGGTCAAGCATAGCTGCCTTGCTCAGCTCTCAGGATGACAACTATTTACACCTAGTGTGCTTTATAGCACACCTGGGATGGGAGTTGCAACGGCGGAAAGGTAACGGTGTGGGAGGAAGGGAGTGAGAAGGGGAACCGGAGAAGGGAGGGCCAGTCATGTTAGTTTTATGAAGATATGACAATTAGCGCATCATTTAAAACATTGCTCATAAGGATTGCTTAGGCGCAATTTGTCTATATATGAAGATATTGAGATATGTGATTTTATAGCTACAGCTATATGTAATATATGTGTGTGTGTGTGTATACACACATTAGTAATGAGGTGAAACATTTACTGTCCTAACAGCTGGAACTAACATTCCACATGGAATGGGAACTGACTTTGAGACACTTTCTGGATAAGTCACTGGACTGGAGAGAGAGACCTGGAGGGCAAACGCGCCAGCTGGACTCCCAGAGAATAAGCTAGCTTGTTGCTGAAGATGGAAACCTTCTCACTTTTGCTCCTGAGATGGGAGATTAAGAAAAAAAAATAGAAAGGAAACAAAAAACAGAGAAAAAGAAGGAGGAAGACAGAGTAGCCAGAAAGATGATGAGATGCTAGGATGCTTTATGGGTGGCAGAGCCCGTGAGAAATGTGTGGTGGGTTTTGGGGACGGGGTGAAGTGGGAAGGCCTTTAGGAAGCAGACTGTGGTGCTACTTTGCCACTTTTCTAAGTGGGAGAGAAAAAAAGAATGAGAGTGTGGCCCTAGAATATTTGTCATGCAGTGTGCTCAGAGCTATATTAGGATGTCTTTCCTGTCCTGTCTGATGCTCTTTGTGGCAGGTTTGAGCTGCCCAGGGAAGAGACTCAGCCTCCAGGCCCCTCTCTTCCCCTGTGCCCTGCTCCATACCTCCACGTGGTGCATGAGGGAGGGCCCAGGAGGCTGAGGCCATGCTGGGGCCTTAAGCTCTGGCCTAACCAAGTGAAGTCTCAGGGGAGACCTTGAACCATAAGGCAGGGGTTAGTGTTTCCAGCCACACGGATCTAGATGTTAAGGAAGCTAGGGAGCTCCAGCTGACAGGTGGGGAACCAGACTTACTCCACCAAACGATTAGACCAGATGCCAACTCATTTCCAGATCTCATTGCCAAAGATACTAGAAAAGCCCTTAGGTAAAACAAAGCGAGGAATTGGAGGCAGACACAAATCCACCAAGTGGAGAATCCACACACTTGCAGCAATGACACTAATGCTTTGAAGGAGGCAAATTTCTCAGACTTGTCACATATTTATTTGCAGTTTCAGTCTCTAGAGATTCCAGAGTCTGGGATCTGGATTGGGGTGAAGGGAGGCATGGTTTTGCCACAGCCTGCCCTGTACTGCTGAATTGTCCTGCGCGTGCTCAAGTGCTTGCAAATGAAAGGTCATCTGGGCCTTGATCAGTCGTGTGGCCTGTGGATGGTGAGCAGCCTGGCAAAGGCAGAGGTCTGTGAGGTGGGGGCAGTGGGGCTCCGTGGGCAGGTTTGCCATGCCTGAGCACCAGGTCCCTACTCTAACACAGGCACACCACAGAGATATTGCAGGTTTGGTTCCAGGCTACCACAATAAAGCAAATATCACAATAAAACAAGTCACACAATTTTTTTGGTGTCCCAGTGCATATAAAAGTTGTGTCTGCATGATACTGTTGTCTATTAAGTAAGCAATAGCATTGTCTAAAAAACAATGTACATACCTTAATTAGAAATACTTTATTGATTAAAAATGCTAACGATCATCAGAATCTTCAAGTCGTCATAAACATTTTGCTGGTGGAGGGTCTTCCTTCAGTGTTGATGGCTGCTGACTGATCTGGGTGGTGGTTACTGAAGATTGGGATGACAGTGGCAATTTCTTAAAGGACAGAAACAATGAAGTTTGTTGCATCAATTGACTCTTCCTTTCAAAAAAGATTTCTCTGTAGCTTTTGACAACATTTTATCCACAGCAGAACTTCTTTCAAAATTGGAGTCAATCCTCTTAATCCCTGCTCCCGCTTTATCAACTAAGTTTATGTGATATTCTAAATACTTTGTTGTCATTTGAACGATGTTCATAGCACCAGTAGATTCCACCTCAAGAAACCAGTTTCTTTGCATATCTGTCAGAAGCAACTCCTCATCTGCTGAAGCTTTATCATAAAATTGCAATGATTCAATGTCATCTTTAGGCTCCACTTGTCATTTTATGTCTCTGCCACTTCTGCAGTTACTTCCTGCACTGAAGTCTGAAGCCCTCAAAGTCATCCATGAGAGTTGGAATCCACTTCTTCCAAACTCCTGTTAATGTTGCTATTTTGACCACGTTCTATGAATCACAAATGTTCTTATGGCATCTAGAAGGGGAAATCCTTTCCAGGAAGATTTCAATTTATTTTTCCTAGATCCTTCCAAGGAATCACTATCTATGACTGCTAAAACTTTTAAAAAATTATTTCTTAAATAATAAGACTTGAAAGTTGAAATTACTCTTTGACCTAAGGGCTGAGATTGGATGTTGTGTTAGCAGGCATGAAAACAACATCAATTGTACATCTCTTTATACATCTCCATCAGAGTTTTTGGGTGACCAGGTCCATTGGCAATGAACAGTCATATTTTGAAAGGAATCTTTTTTTCCTGAGCAGTAGGTCTCAAAATTGGGCTTAAAATATTCAGTAACCCATGTTGTAAACCAATGTGCTGTCATCCAGGCTTTGTTGTTCCACTGATAGAGCACAGGGAGAGTAGATTTAGCATCGTTCTTAATGGCCCTAGGATTTTGGTGATGGTAAAGGAGGAGCATTGGCTTCAACTTAAAGTCACCAGCTCCATTAGCCCCTGATAAGAGAGTCAACCTGTCCTTTGCCATGGAAGTCAGGCATTGACTTTTCTTTTCTTTTCTTTTTTTTTTTTTTTTAATTATTTTGAGATGGAGCCTCACTCTGTTGCCCAGGCTGGAGTGCAGTGGCATGATCTCGGCTCACTGCAACCTCTTACCTCCCAGGTTCAAGCAATTCTCCTGCCTCTGCCTCCCGAGTAGCTGGGACTACAGGCACATGCCACCACGCCCAGCTAATTTTTGTATTTTTAGTAGAGATGGGGTTTCACCATTTTGGTCAGGCTGGTCTTGAGCTCCTGACCTTGTGATCCACCCGCCTCGGCCTCCCAAAGTGCTGGGATTACAGGAGTGAGCCACCACGCCCAGCCAACTTTTCTTTATCTATGAAAGTCTTGGATGGCAACTTCTTCCAAGAGTAGGCCATTTCATCTTCATTGAAAATCTGTTGTTTAGTGTAGCTACTTTCATCAGCCATCTTAGCTAGATCTTCTGGATAACTTGCTGCAGCTTTTCTATCAGCACTTGCTGCTTCACCTTGCACTTTTATGTTCTGGAGATGGCTTCTCTCCTTAAACCTCATAAACCAACCTCTGCTAGCTTCCAACTTTTCTTCTACAGCTTCCTCAGCTCTCTCAGCCTTCATAGAATTGAAAGAGGATTAGGCTCTGGATTAGGCTTTGGCTTAAGGGAATGTTGTGGCTGATTTGATCTTTCATCCAGACCACTCAGACTTTATGTCAGCAATAAGCCTGTTTCACTTTCTTATGATTCGTGTGTTCACTGGAGTAGCACTTTTCATTTCCTTCAAGAATTTTTCCTTTGCGTTCACAACTTGGCTCTTTGCTGTGAGAGGTCTAGCTTTCAGCCTCTCTTGGCTTTTGACATGCCTTCCTCACATGCTTCATCTTTTCCAGCTTTTGATTGAAAGTGAGAGACTGTGACTCTTTTTTCCACTTGAATACTTAGAGGCCATTGTAGGGTTATTAATTGGCATAATTTCCATATGTATGTGTTTCAAGGAATAGGAAGGCCCAAGGACAGGGACAGAGACAGGGATTGGCCAGTAGGAGCAGTCAGAACACACGCGACATTTATCGAGTTCACTGTGGGCGTGGTTCATGGCACTCCAAAATAATTACAATAGTGACATCAAAGATCATTGATCACAGATCACTATAACAGATGTAGTAATAATGACTAAGTTTGAATTATTGTGAGAATTACCAAAATGTGACAACAGAGACACAGAGTGAGCACAACCTGTTGGAAAAATAGCTCTGATAGACTTGCTGTATGCAGGATTGCCACAACCTCCAATTTGTACAATTGCAACATCTGCTGAGCACAATCAAGTGAGTTCAGTAATATGAGGTGTGCCTGTAAGTAGCATGAGGGCCCCTAGTTTCTCTTCCCTCACCTGCAGGAGCCTTTAAACTTGAGACTTGAGTTGGGTATTGTCCGCTGGTCCCCAGCATTCTCACCACTTTCTATGGCGTCTTCCTGGACTGTAATGGTAGGGAAGATAAAAATGATATTTCTCAAACTCCCTTGCAGCTATTGCTCTGACAGTACACTTTGTTCTGCCAATCAGATGCCATCAAGCTGAGATGTGAAGCGGAAGTGAGGCAGAGGCTCCCTTCCTTTTGTTTGGCGCAGTTTTCTGTGAGAGAGCAGAGGTGGGAGATGAGGGGACCTCTGCCCCAGTGTTTCTGCATCCAAGCTCCAGCCTTGTTGAAGGTGAGAAAAGCAGCTGTGATGGTTTTATGACCCTAGTCCCTGGCTTCTGATCCCTGGACCACATCTAAGGGGCTGTGTTCTTGAATAGAGAGTGGTGATCTCCCAATTCTCCCCGTCCTGGCTGTGTCACAGGGAGCAACTCTCTCAGTGGGTTGGTTCTGTGGTGTTTGGAGAGACATTCCTGGAAGCCCAGGCAAGAGTCTGCTGCTCCAGTCCTTCCAGTGCTTTTTTGTTTATTTATTTATTTATTTATTATTTTATTTTATTTTATTTTATTTTATTTTATTTTATTTTATTTTACTTAAAGTTCTGGGATACGTGTGCAGAACGTGCAGGTTTTTTACATAGGTATACATGTGCCATGGTGGTTTGCTGCACCTATCAACCCATCATCTAGGTTTTAAGCCCTGCATACATTAGGTATTTGTCCTAATGCTCTCCCTCCCCTTGCCCCTCACCCCCTGACAGGCCCTGTATGATGTTCCCCTCCCTGTATCCATGTGTTCTCATTGTTCAACTACCACTTATGAGTGAGAACATGTGGTGTTTGGTTTTCTGTTCCAGTGTTAGTTTGCTGAGAATGATGGTTCCCAGCTTCGTCCATGTCCCTGCAAAGGACATGAACTTGTTCTTTTTTATGGCTGCATAGTATTCCATTTTTTAAAAATCCTTGTATTAAATGCTTTCCTGTTGAAAATAGCTATGCTGGGCTGGGTACAGTGGCTCAGGCCTGTAATTCCAGCACTTTTGGAGGCCAAGGTGGACAGATCACCTGAGGTCAGGAGTTTGAGACCAGCCTGGCCAATATGATGAAACCCCATCTCTAATAAAAATACAAAAGTTAACCGGGCATGGTGGTGCATGCCTGTAATCCCAGCTACTCAGGGGGCTGAGGCAGGAGAATTGCTTGAACCTGGGAGTCAGAGTTTGCAGTGAGTCAAGATCCCGCCACTGCACTCCAGCCTGGGCAACAGAGCAAGACTTTGAAAAAAAAAAAAAAAAAAAAAAGGAAAGAAAGAAAAGAAAAGAAAAGAGCTACACTGGTTTCTATCTCCCACTAACTGACACAGGACTTTATAAAGACAACCAGAGGAGTTGTTAAGAACCATTGAACTAATACCCTGGATTTAGAACAACAGAAAGTTCACAACACACAAACAGCCACAAAGGAGGTAGAGTGGGTTCCTTTCCCAGTCAGCACTTCCTCCTCTCTGAGAGCTAAGCCTGGATTCTCATGCACGAGGGGACTGTCCCGACTCCTCTGGGCCCTACCACGTTCCTGTCTCCCAGGCTGGGCTGGGACTAGGGTGAGGCAAAGGTGCCTAGGCATGAAATGTAAGGAGGCACTCACCCTCAGGGCTGTGTGAGTACAGGCTGAGCCCTGAGAGTCAGTGCCTCTATAAATTTTATATACTAAGTACTTCACTTGCCTCACCCCAGTCCTGGCCTCCTCAAAAATCTGACCTAGGTGGACCTAGTTGGCCTCAATGTTGAGTGCAGAGAACTCTTGTCCTCTGCTCATGCTCTGGCTCAAAGCCCATTCTGTAAGTAGCTCCTCTGGAGGGCTCTCAAGTCTGCCCTGCACCTCACACTGTGCCTATGTGAGGCTGCAGCTCCCAAAGGCTCTCTGCATTCCCTCTGCTGTGTCATCCCTATCCTACTACCAGGAGGGAGGATCTTTGGTCCCAAGCTTAAAACGGGTCCCCACTAGCTATGCCAACACGACATTTCCAGGTAACATCAGACACCACCAGGGGAATGGCAGCTTGGGGCATTGTTCTGTGAGCTCTTTGTGCCCAGTGTCCAATCATCAGGCTGTATGAACAGAAGTGCAGTATGCAAAAGGGGAGAGTTCGGCTCCACCCCAACTCATCAAACACACCTGGAGAGGCTCCACTTCCAAGGGGCTGGAGTCCTTGAAGGAAGAACAATTGGCAAACAGCTAATCAATATACAGGTGTTGCCCAATTTTAATAGAAAGTAGAGAAGTGCAAATGAAAGCAGCAGAGCAGAAAGTTACTTTTTGCACTTATCAGATTGTCAGCAGTTAGAACTGCTGGGCACAGTGGCTCATGCCTGCAATTCTAGCACTGTGGGAGGCCAAAGTGGGAGGACCGCTTGAGCCCAGGAGTTTAAGGTCAGCCTGGGCAACAGAATGAGACCCTGTCTTTATGAAAAGGAAAAAGAAAAAAAATTAAATCAAAAGAGAAAAAAAATTAGAAGCATGAATGATTCAGTAGCAACGTCTAGAGCTGGGTGCTGTCTCATCTCTCAGTACCCTGGACGCCATTGGCTGAGAGAAGGCAGAGAAGACAATGCAATGAGTAGTGTCAGTGCTTTTATAAAGGAGGGAAGTGAAAATGCGTTCTTCTCTCTGTGTTTCAAAATGCCCACATACCTAGCAAGAGGCAGATAGCAAAGCTGTGGCGTTCCCTTCCATCCTGTTCACGGTCACTTCTTATCTGCCTGGAAGGTTCACTGGGGGAGCTCGAGGGAGCAGTTGCTGAGGCAGGCCATGCACAGAAGGAGATTTCAGCCTTAGAACCTATTCAGATGAGCACACCGCTCTGCTTGCATGGGCTCTGAAGATATCCCAATCTGGGTTTCCAGGAAGCTCTGGACACTACTAGAAACACATCTGAAGTTTGGACGGAGGAAGCCAGCCTGCAATAGCCTACATAGCCATGGACTATGAGTTTGCCTGACCTGTTATTACCTGATGGAAGTGTAGCCCCTGGCTGCTAGGTACGGGCAGGGGTGCTGGGGTGGTGTGGGGTAAGGAGAGATGTGAAGAGGGGGAGAGGGAAGCTCTTTATGACAGGGAAATATGTGTACCTCCAGGAGGTTTTGTGAGTGCCAGGTGCAACCATGATTAGTAAAGACACACTGGCAACTCCTGGACAAGCATTACCACATACGCACTAGTAAGGGAGAAGGAAAGTTAGGAAGGGGGCCATTTCTCTTTAGGGAGGTGGCACAATGTGGTTATTTTAGTGAGAAAATAAGTCTTACCTTGGTCTCAGTCTTGCAATGTGACCTGAACTTACTTGCTTAACCACTCTGAGTTCCAGTGTGCGCACTGGAACTTACTTAGCATTCTTACTTAGAATGTGAAAGTCAAAATAAGAGTATGTAAAAAGGTATGCTGAGATGTTTCCACTGTTACACAAATGTAAGGGTTGGGTGTTATGTCCTCATCTCCTGTCTGGCTCTTCTCTCTCTACCCCCAGCCTAATCTTCCCCTTCTCCACCTCACTGTCCTCAGCCTCACTGGCCTTCATTAAGTTCTAGAAAGAGTTATCCTCTTTCCTGCCTCAGAGCCTTAACACATGCTGTTCCCTGTTCCTGTAACACTCTTCTCTTTTTAAATTATTATTATTTAATTTTTGAGATGAGATCCACTCTGTCACCCAGGCTGGAGTGCAATGGCACAATCTCGACTCACTGCATCCGCCACCTCCTGGGCTCAAGCAATTCTTCCACCTCAGCCTCCCAAGTAGCTGGGATTACAGGTGTGCACCACCACACCTGGCTAATCTTTTTTGTGTTTTTGGTAGAGATGGGGTTTCCTCATGTTGTCCAGGCTGGTCTCCAACTCCTGAGCTCAAGTAATCCACCTGCTTCGGCTTCCCAAAGTGCTGGGATTGCAGGCGTAAGCCACTGTGCTCAGCTTCTTTCTCTTTATGTCTGGTTAGAAGAGCTCATCCCCCAGAGCTCAGCCCAGGCATCACATCCCCAGGGAAGTCTTCCATGACTTTCCTGATTAGGTCAACTCTTTATTTGCACTCATAAGCGCAAAAGTACATCCTTCTCATTGTACTCATCTCAATTGTAGTTTTACATGTATTTGTATGATAAGGTGATGATTACCTGTCTCATTAGAGGCTTGTTGTGAGGATCATCAGGCAGCTCTATTGAAAGTCTACCATAGAGAGGAACATAAGCCTTTAGTCAGCTCCAACTCACCAGCCATATGAATGAGCCACCTTGGAAAAGGAGCCTCCACCCCGGTCAAGCCTGCAGATGACTGCCGCTTAAGTTGATAAATGTCTGCAATCTCATGAGACATCCTGAACTAGAACTACCCAGCCAAGCCACTCCTGGATTCCTGACCCACAGAAACGTAAGAGAGAATAAATGATTACTATTGTTTTAAGTCAGTAAGTTTTGGGGTATTTACTATACAGCAGTAGAAATAGTGCAGATTTAGGTGCCTGGAAATGTGGTGCTGCTGTAAGAAATGTGGGAGTGGCTTTGGCACTGGATTTGGGCAGAAACTGGGAGGCGAGGGTGCATGATAAGTTAAAGGGACTTCAAGAGACTTCACTTCAAGAGAAGCCTGATGGCTGTGATAAGGATGCAATAAGAGCTTAAAAGAAAATGAGGAGGGTCAGGTACTCATGCCTGTAATCCCAACACTTTGGGAAGCTAAGCTGGGAGGATCACATGGGGCCTAGAGTTTAAGACAAGCCTGGACAACATAGTGAGACCCCATCTCTACAACAAATTTTTAAAAAATTAGTGGAGCATGGTGGTGTGCACCTGTAGCCCTAGCTACTCAGGAGGCTGAGGCACTTGAGCCCAGGAGTTCAAGGTTACAGTGAGCTATGATCATGCCACTGCATTTCAGCTTGGGTGACAAGTGAGACTCTATCTCTAAAAAAATAAAAGTAAGAGTAAAACACTTGAGAGAAGAGGTTCTTTGTTATGTAACGGTAAAAAGTTTAGAAATGCTGTCACTTGTGATAACCTGGAAAATAGCAAGTGGTCCTAATGAACTGGGTTATCCAACAAACAAGAGTTCCAGGCAGTGTTGAAGAAACACAGAGTATCATTTCTGGGCAGTGGTAGGAGTGAGTCCCAATCAAGAAATGATTAACATCTGCTCTGCTGGATTTCAAAATTGCTATGGGCCAGTGACTTCCATATGCCTCTTGCTTTCCCCATTTTTGAATGAGCAAAGGGAATCTAAAGTAATGCCTGTCCACCATTGGAAGTTGGGTGTGTAGGGGTGCAGATAATGTAGCTCTTTAGTTTATAGTTTTAGGATGGAGAGGAACTATACTCTAGGAGCTGTACTTGAGAAACCGCATCATGGGACCTTCATTTATGCCAGGACATGATTTAAATAATAAGATACTGGACCTCATGCTGATGTTGTCATTGAAGGACTTTTTGGGCATGTTGAAAGGCTTGGGAGTCAGCTAATTTTAATTTAAGAGAGATGTGAATTACAGAGGGCAAGAAGGCAGACCATGACTGCAAGTATCTGAGATGGTCCGCAATGAGCCTGATATCACGGTATCCATTCTCTGTGTAGTTAGTTCCTTCCCACATGATTAGTGCTTTGTGACCAATAGAATTCTGTGGAAATGACAGGGTGTGTGACTTCTTAGACCAGGTGATAAAAAGCATCACAACTTTTGCATTGGTCTCTTGGATTGCTCACTCTGGGGGAAGTCAGCCACCATGTCAGGAGGACACTCAGGCAGCCTGTGGAGAGGCCCACATGAGAGGAACTAGGGCCTCCTGCCAATATCCACCACCAACTTGCCAGCCATGAGAGTGAGCCACCTTGGAAATGGATCTTTCACCGCCTGTCAGGGCTTCAGGGACTGCAGCCCTGGCCAACATCTTGACTGCTACCTTGTGAGAGATTCTGATCTAGTGCCTGCATGAGATAATAAGTGATTATTGTTGTTTTGAACCATTATTTTTGGAGGTAATTTGTCATGCAGCAATGGATAACTAATACAGCCAATCCTCTCTTCTCTGGCCTGCGTTTTCCTGGGTAAACTCTCTTGTTTTTGACCTTATATTCAATTTGTGAGCAGGACCAGGATGAAGATGAGCTGAGGGGGTGCATAGGGCCTCCTTCAATTTTGTGCCTGAGGTGTCTTGCTTGTTTCACCCTTGCCCCAGCCCTGTGTCTGGTTTCTGCATGGTGTGATAAAAAGTCAGTCCCTGGTGATCTTGCCCTTAACCTTGCAGCCTGACTACTGCCAGCCCCCTGTGCCTGACTTGGCTTCCTGTGGAGAAGCCTGTGGAGTCAGGTGGACAACCCCTGTGGTCCTTTAAGACTGTAGGCAAAAAAAGGAGGAATGGGCTGAACACCACCAGTGGGGGCAGTTCTCATAGAATTCTGGAACCCAGCAGGTCCTTACATTGGCCCTGAGGTGAGTGGAGAGACCTTTAGTGGTGGAGTGCATCAGATGGTTGTGACACCTTGACCTTAGGGTGCAAACAGGCCTCAGGGGTTCAGGGCAGTCCCAGAGGGGGCCACGAGAGAATGGCCTTCCTCGAGGTAGAGATTGGAGCCCATGTGGAACATTCATATATAGAAGCAGAAGGAAAATAACACTAGTAACACACGGAGTGACTCCTCCAAGCCAGCCATTGGCTTTACCTCATCCAATTCTCCCAAAAGCCCAATGCATGATATACTCCTCATCCCTTAAACCCAGTTTCAAAAATCCAAAAAGTGGTAGTGTGCAGTGGCTCATGATCTCGGCACTTTGAGCAACAAAGTGAGACCCCCGTCCTGGGAGACTGAGGCAGGAGCATTGCTTGAGTCCAAGAGTTTGAGGCTGCAGTGAGCCATAATCACGCCACTGCACTCCAGCCTGTGTGACAGAGCAAGACCCTGTCTCTAAAAATAACTCCAAAAGCTCCGACAACCGAAAGATTTTTATAACTCACTTGGTGGCAAGTCCTGGACTGAACTGATGTGAGACTATTTATGGTCTTAATTATGCCATTTACTGTAAATATCTATAAGTTTCCCTACAGAAATATTAATGCATTTGATTACAGGGTGTTCCCCAGAACCCACTGAGTGCTCCATAATATAGTGTTATGTACCATATAACTTTTCTAAAACCCAGCATTTCTGAATGTTGAAACATCTGGTCCAAAGATAAAGTACAGTGGGCGTCTTAGTCTATTTTCTGCTTTTATAACAGAATATCTGAAACCGAGTAATTTACAACGAATAGAAATGCATTTGGCTCATGATTCTAGAGGTTTGGAAGTCCAAGAGAATGGTGCTGACATCTGGTGAGGGCCATTGTGCTGCATCATTCCATGGTGAGAGGCAGAAGGGCAAGTGAGCATGTGAACCAGAGAGAGGATGGGGACTGCCCACTCCCATGACAATTAACCCACTTCTGCCATAATGGCATTAACCTATTCGTGAGGGCAGGTCCCGAATGACCTAACCACCTCTTAAAAGACCCACCACTTAATATCAGCAATTACATTTCAGCATGAATTTTGGAGGGGACATTCAAACCATAGCAGTGAGACTGTATTATTATTTTTTCCATTTTACATATAAGAAAAACTGAAGTGTCATGAAAAGTGATGACATTTTCTAATTGCACAGTGACAGCCTTTTTCTTCCTCCTGTTCAGAGGAGAATTATTTCACAATACTGAGACTCTGTTACCTACCCACCGTCCCCACCCCGATCACAAGTTCTTGATGGGATTTGGCACTCTGAGATCTTTCTAGACCCCTTCTAGTTATTTTTATAATAAACTTCCAAATGCTTTCTGTGCTTTGGATATTGATTGTTTCTGGACAAGTGGCAATCAGATATTTATCCACAGAAACTCCCTGGAGTTTAAGGAAGACTTTTGTACTGCCAATGTGTTCATGTGACTAAAATAGAATAAACTCTTGAGGGTTTCTTTTCATTGCCCGTCTCCGCACTGTCCCTCCTTCACTCCAAACCCTTGCTTACCTTGTGCCCTTGCCAGAACTTCCCTCTGATCTCATTCTCATTTAGTAATTAATTCACTCAACAAACCCTGATGGAGTCCCTGCTGCTTCCCACAATGTGGTGGAAGAGGTTTTATGATTTATTAGGAGAGCACTGGTTTGACAGACAAAAGATTAAGGTCCTGGTTCTGTAAGAGTTCAGACAAGGCCTTTTTTTTTTTGCTCTGGACCTCAGTTTAACCTTAACCAAATATGAAGTAAGAAGATAATTGAGAGGATGTGAAAACCATCATCACAAAGTATTGAAACCTAATACAAACAGGACTGAACAATAAAGAGTGTGGGCCTTGGCACAGTCTGCCCAGGGTGCTGGCTGTACAGTTCTCTTTATCCAGTCCTCCTCTCGGTATCCTTTTAATTTTCAGGGTGGCTTATCTCATGATCACAAAAAGGCAGCCAGCAGCACCTGCAATCACACGCTTTACAGCCAGAGTGGGAGAGATGGAGCTACTTCAGGCATTAAGCTCAGTTCCCAAACTGGTTGCTCTGAGCCAGGTCTATTCCAGTTGAGCCTACGCTGGTTCCAGGGGTTCAGAGCCTGATCTGGAGAGGTTAGCAAATATTTTAACCATCACTCCTGGAAAGAGTGTTATTTCTAATAATCATCACACAGAAGTCCAAATTTCAAGCTAATTGGCTTAAGCTGGAGTTACCTGAACAAATCCCATGGCAGGAGGCTTAGGATTGCCCCACTTGGCTTGGAACCATTAGTCCTACTCCAACAACTGGGGTTGAGGTCAGTTTTACTCAAATTGCATGCTCACTACAGATGGGTGGGATTGCATACAGGGGTGCAACCAAAATGTGCTCCACTAGCTCTAAGTTCCCCTCTCACTCTTTCTTTGTTTCTACATTTTGAACCCCTGTACATGACGTTGCAAAGGATACCCCCATCTTAACATTTTTGTTCCACTCATTTACTTTAGCTTAGTCACACTGGCTGGAGATTCTACCATCAACTTCTGATCTTCCAAGAATGTTCCTCTAAATCTGAAGGCAAGGAGAAGTGGAAACCGAGATATGGTGCTCTGCTGGTTTGCAGTGTCAGCCCGGGCTAGGCAGGAAGATTTCTGGGGGCAAAACCTCTGCATCTGCAGGGCTTCCCCTTTGCTGGCACTCAGATGGCATTGAATACATGAATTTTCATCAGTTTTTCAAAATATAACAGTAATATGTGGAGTGTTAGAAACTCAAAAGGCTATATGAAACATACTTTTCCTCATCGAATACCTCCAGTTCCCGGAGTGAATCACTGTCATCTATTTTTCGTGTATTCTCCCATTTATGTTCTATACGTATACCAAAATATATAAACAGTATTTACGTAGGTGTGTGTATATATACAACCAAAGCCACCTTCTTCTATACATAGGGATTGTAGTACAAATGTTTGTTGAATGAATAAATGAGTGACTAACAGTAACTGGGGGGCTCTGACTGTGAAAGGCTCTCATTTATGCCCCCAATGACTGTCAGTCAGGAAAACAGAGCTCACACAAGTTGTTTGAACAGAGAGATTTTAACGTAGGGAACTGAGTAAACAAGAATTGGAGGCGCAGAAAGACAGAAAGTGGCCATTGAGGACTTACAGAGATAGTAACTGCCAAAAGGCAGCTATACCTTTAGGACAGAGGAACAAAGAAAGAGATCAGGGTTATTAGAACCTGGAAGCTTGGAGAAGAAACTGCAGTGCTAGGACCTAAAACTCAGAGAAGCTGGTGCTGGCTGATTGGTGCTGATGTTGCTGGACATGCCAAGGTGGGTTCCGAGGGTGTGGCAAAAAGCCGGTGAACTGGAATTCACTGCTGGTGGAGTGATGCGGCCAGGAGTAAGCAGCAAATGGGATAGATGGGGTCTCTCCTTCTACCTCTCTTTGTCCCTCCAAGAGTCAATGGGAGGGGGCCTAGTAAGGAGAAGCTAGTGAAGGGGAAATGTGGCTTGCAGGATTTCATCTCCAGGAGCACAAAGTAGAGAACAGAAGGGTGGATTTGGGGCTGAGGGACAAGAGTTTAATAACCAGCGCTCCTTGTTCTTGTTCTTTTGGAGCTTTTGTACAAATTAGAAAAAAGTATACCCTCTGGGCAGAATTAGCCCTGGGTCAGGGTACATGGTGTGGTGGGTAGAGAAAGATGCTGCACCATACCTGGGCATAAGGTCGGCAGGAGAATATGGGCTGGATTTTACCCCCCAACTATCCTTTTCACCAGGTGTATTTGTATAGGGTACAACCTAGTGCAGTCGTATGTAATGGCCCTGCATCTGTCCAGCTATAAGCATTATAGTCCATTTGGTTACATGTGGGCATCACACACACACACAGACACACAGACACCATGAAAGCACATTCTTTTCTTCTTTGGGAGCAGGGGTTTGGGGTGCTATATCAATCAGAAGGCCTCTGTGATCCCTGCTGTATCAACTCACTGGGTATGGGCCCCTTCTCAACATCAGGACCCAGGGTCTAACTTGTACAAATGTGCATCTATAGACAGAGCATTGACAACATACACATAATTTTCTCAGTAAATCTAGGATGAGAAACTGTTTCTGAGGGGGCTGTGGTGAACAAAGATGGGGAGTTAGGCCTTTTTAGACAGTAGGCGTTCAAGAAGTTTGAAAGGCTATTTCAGAATGCTTCATAACAGAGTTTTCAAATTGGTTGGGAGTCTGGAAATGACCTGGTAATAACGATTATGGTGATAAGAATAGTTGTCTTACACTAGGTTCTCTGGATCCAGACTGAGACAGAGGTGGTGTGAGAAGCTGGTAGGTGTTAGTGGGAAATCATCTGCGAGGAGGTGAGGAGGCAGACAGGGCAGAGGAAGAAGCTGAGAGACGTGCAGCTGCACCAGAGGCCCTGGCTGATCCGGGGACCTCTGGAATAAGGATGGCCCTTTAGGGTAGTCTCCAATTTAGGTAAGAAGCCTGGGCTGTGTGTCTACACATCAGCCTTTTATTGGCCATGGCCCCTCTTGGGAGGAGGCATGGCCTCGGAAGGAGAGCAGGTTTCTGATGAGTAATAACTGTGACCTTCCCATCGGCTGGAGGATTGGGGTCTTGGCTCTGAAGAGGGGATCTGGGCAGCATACCACTGCATCCACTACAATAGTGATGAGGGTGTCAATAGCTACCACCAGGCCATCACCTACACAAAAGCTAGATGTTTTGCCCATAAACCTGGTCCTCTCCAAGTCTCCCCCATCTGAGTGAGTGGTATTAACCTCCAACCCCACTTCTCAAAACAAAATCACCAGAGTCCTCCTTGATTCTCCCCTTTTCTCCTCTCACAATCTGTCAGTAGGAATTATTGGTTCTGGCTCCAAAAATACATTCTGAATCTGTCCACTCCTCTCCATTTCCATCCCTCTGGCCCAAGCCATTAAGTCCTCCATGACCAACTGTAACAGCTTCCTAACACACCTCTTTCTTTCCACCCAGGTTGCCCTGACAGCCACTCTCCATACTGCTGCCAGAAGAACCTTGAAATAGCGCTCTTTTTAATTAAAAAGCAAAACTCTTCAATTGTTTTTGTTGCATTTAAAGTTCAAACTTCTTACCACGGAGTGAAAGGCCCCACACAATTGGCCCTGTCTTCTTCTCCAACTTCCATTTTTCTCTGGTCCACCATGTTCTAGCCGCATGGGCCCTATCTTGATTCCTTGTACATGTCAAGCTTACTCTTGCTCCAGAGCCTGTGTGGTAGTTGTTCCCTCTGCCTGGAATGGCCTTCCCTAGAACCTGCCTTGGCTGGTTCTTCTTGCTATTCAAACCTCAGCTCCCACATCACCTCCTGTGTTAGGCCTCCCTGGACCACTCTAATTAAATTAGTACTGGAGACATCAGTCCACCTGGCTTCAGGGGCCAGGCCTTCCTCTTGCAGCCTAGAGGCTCTTTGCAGACTGCTCAAAGCTCTCTTTGCACAACTCAACCTGGCAGTGGGGCCTTACTTTCTATTTTTATGATCTCAGGGATGTCTAGAGACCTCGTTGGCCTGGCTACAGTACATCCTAACCGGACATTGAGTTGGGGGAACTCAGGAGCTTATAATCTGGCCTAGCTCCTCCAAGTTAGTCAGTTACCAAGTGGAGAAGAGAAGCCCTTTACCATTGAATTTTTAATTGTACTAGAAACTGCCTAACCCTTTGGTAGAACAATAAAGGGAAATTTGGTGACTTGGTCTAGAGGCCTGGGGCAAGTAGCAACAGAGATGAGGTTAGAAAGATTTTTAACATGTGGGCTTTCTTTAGTCATTAAAAGAGAAAAACAAGCTCTTACAATGTTTGAAGGAAACCGTCATGCAGTTTCCAAGTAGTTATTGGATTCTGTCTGTGACCAAGACATTGAAGGACTTGGGCTGAGCTTTGGGGCCACTGGAGTATGAAGAGGCCCCTTTTGTCATGGAGCTGACTTCTAGGAAGGGAGACAGGGCAGAGGCAAAGGGCGCAGGGACTACACCATGGAGCGCCATGCTGCATCAGGCACTGTGTTTGGGTTTCCATACACACAGAGCAATTAACACACAGCAGGCTGTGTGTACCTGGACCCAAGGGGTTGGCCAGGCAGAGAGGGCTGGGACTGCCCAGGAAGGGGAGAAGGTGATCTCTGAGGAGCAGAGGGGATGAGAAAAGGCTTCCTGCAGGAGATGGACTTGGAACTGGCTCCAGGTGCACCGTGGACTCTGAACACACACTACTGAAATAATGGGCCATGAAATTCATTCCTCCAGCACTATTCTGCTTCTCTGTCACTTCTCCTTTCCCCATCATTTCCTTCCCCGGCTGGAGAGCACTCAGGAATGCCTTGCTGTGCCCTGTCAGGCCTCCGGAATCCACCCTACCTAGCTGATGTATTATTATCACCAGCAAACACACACCAGAGGCTGTATCTTGGCTGGGAAGCACATTAGCACCTTGGAAGCCCTTCTTGGAAAAAGTAAACGATTGGCATTTGAGCCTCCTCATTGATTCCTTTGGATGAGGCAGAAACCGCTGCCCAGAAGGATGAAGGGGTGAAGTGGAAAAACATGGGCTGGCTTCAAAGTGGAGCACAGGAGGCTAGGAATAGTTCTGCTTTGTGAACAAAGTCGTGCAAAAGGCAGAGAGAGAGAGAGAGAGACAAAGATAGAGAGCGCAGGAGAGCGAGGAGGGAGGGAGTCAGCTTTGGCTAATTTGAATTTTGAATTGCCTTGAAAATCACCGTGCAGCAGTATCCAGTTCTGCCTTTGATGGTTGAAAGAAACCAGCTGCTTTTATTCCTCTTCAGGTCTTGTTTTCCCCCCAGCAGTGAAGCAAATTAAGCAAAGAAACAGTGAAAGTTGTAGTTGGTATAATATCTCAGGCCAAGGTCAGGCTAATTGTTGGTGAGAGGGGCGGTAGAGACAAGGGACACACTCTAGGTGTTGATATTTCTCACTCCTGCTCCATTCTGCTCCCCATAATGTCACTTTGGCATTTCCAAACACGACCACCTTGGCAGGCTTTCTTTACAAACTAAGGCCCCTTGTTCTAACCACCAGCATTCCTATACCATGCCATGCATTCGGGCAGGTAAGATATGGTCTCTTTGCCCAAGTCGGGCTAAAGGAGTGGCAAACCTTGAAACACACCCCAAGATATCCCATAATGCTGTTCTTAATTTGCAACATCAGCAGGGCAGGTATTTGCTAGTGAGCGTAGCCTCATTTTTTCCTGCTGCCTCATTTTTATCAACTCAGTTGTAAAAATTAATATCATGGAGGCTTCCTTGAAAGATATGAAATGCGTACTTCTCCCTAGAAAGTCTAAAATGTACCTTTGTATCAAATTTAAGCAGCCATCTGGGAAGCTTGCCTGTGCTGTTTTGGGCCCTGGTAGAGCTCTTTTGAATGTGTGGCATGCTGGCAGGATGCCAGCTGCCTGAGAGGAGGAACCGGGAGTGCTTGACCCCGTGATGGGTAGAAGATGGAAAAATTGTCATTTCAAAACAGCAAGTGGTTCCTCTCTTGATAGAGGTGGAGATTTTCACCTTTTGGGAAAACATTTCCTTTGTGTGGTTGAAATTATCAGAATGGACCCTTGGGGACAACTGGGCAGTAGTCTGAATGCTGATGTTTTAGATGGGAATATGGGGGATTAATTTGTTGCGTGTGGTTATGCCAGAGCAAGGTCTCTCCTTTTTGTCTCCTCTCCCTTCCTTCCTTGTTTTTGATTGTGCTCTGCTCACCTCCTCCTGGTCCACACACCTTAGTAAGTGGTCATTGAATGCTGCTGTCCAGAAAGGGATTCTCCCTCCTCGGCTGCTTCCTGAGTAATGATCAAGGTAAAAGTGATGAAGTGGAAGGGGTGGGTAATCGGACCTATTTTGAAAACTCAAGATCCTGTCCTGACCATTCCTAGGCTTGACACATCTTCCTTTCCCTTAAAAGCAACCCCAGGCTAGCCCAAAGAAGGCCTGGAAGAGGTAAATGTAATTCTGGTTTGGCCACCTGGATTCTTTTGTTGGATTGACCTGACCTTAGGTCATTAGGATAGTGACCACTTGTCTTAGTACACAGCTCATTCAGCACCCTATTGTGGGCCACATCAACAAAAGTGGGGGATATAATGGATCTCTCCATGTTTTATGAAAATGCTTTTGTCACTCTAGCAATTGAAACTTCTGGATTAAAGATGTACATATGAGTAGGAGATTATTGGGAAAAGGGTGATGTTATATTTATTGGAAGGGCAGTTGAGGAAGGGCATTGACCATGGCACCCACAGAGGGAATACCTTAGCCTGTACTTGTACTTAGAGGTACAGGGAAGGGAGGGACACTGATGGAATTTGTCTTTCAGAACCGCTCCTGGAGTCTTCCTCCCAAGAGCGAGGCACTGGTGCTGCTCTCTCAAACTGTTCAAGTGCCTTCATGTAACTGCTTGCTGTCTCTGCTAGCCCCTCCCACTGGCTCCAGCCATGGCTTGGTCCCCACTCCCCTTAACCCCAGCTCCTGCACTTCCCATGCAAAGCACCTGCCAGCACCTCTGGATAACTTTCCCAACCACATTCTCATACTATTTGCTCAATCATTCCATGGGGCAAGAGAATGTCACCCGACTAGGAGTGTAGACAGACAGGACAAGTTGGACAGACAGCCCTCAGGCAGAATCTTTGAAAACAGGGACTCCATTATTGGCACTGAAAACCCTAAGTCTTACCACCCACGGAGAGGCCATATTGGAGCCAATCAACCTGTGCCCCTAGCTGATGTAGTCCCATTTGGGGATCCCCAACAACTGTGGACAATACTTCCTTTCTAGGGGCACCATATGCATCCCAGGGACTGTAATTGTGAATTGTGTGGAAGCCAGATGTTACATTGTCTCCCTACCGTAAACACAGTGACCTTCCCAGACAGATAACGGAGTCATTATTTATGGGTACCCTATGAACTGTTTTCCCTATAATGGGACCCCTCCAATTAGAAAAGGAGGCATGAAATTTGACCCTGACTTCAGCTGGCCCCACCTTGGCCTGGGACCTGGAAAGCATTCATGTCAGCCTCCCCTCACTGACCAGGGTGGTGATCGACGACAATAGAATTACCCTACACTTTTTCCTTGTAGGCCAAGATGGAGTCTCTGCAATTCCAAATACATCCTGCTCTACCTGGATCACTGCCTTGAGCTGGGTGGAAAGGTCAGTAGAGAAATGTATCCACCTGGCTTTCTAAGGTAGACCCAGGTTGTTGATGGCATCCGTTCACCTGGCTGGATGCAGGACCCTGGGGAGGTCATGGCTGAGGCCAGTGCTGCAGGTTAGTCTTGTCTCGCTGCATGGATCCTGTTGGTAGTAACCTTAATTAAATGCTATAGGAGACTAACTAAATCGATTTTGTCCCCTCTTCTGTTGGTCAAATTAATCAGAGTGGCCGATAGAGTGATGCATTCATGGGAGGATTTGCCAGAAGCTAAGGCTATAAAAACCAGGGCTAGAGTTGGTTTGAGACAATTCCCCGTGGGTCTTTCAAGTTTCTGCATGGTTTGTGAGCAGAGGTACTGACTGCCTTTGTTCCAGATGATCTTTCCAAGGATGTTGTACTACAAGTATGAGAGATAGTATCTCTCTCTGAAACCAAGAGCAGGCAGGCTTAGTGTTCCTTAGGAAAGATTCACCTTCCCTCCACTTGGGGTTTCTCTCCTGTAGTGCAGGTGTGTGCAGGAGCCTTGTGGCCCTTCCTATGCTGCTCTGTAAGATTTGCTTAGGGAGCCAATGCAAAAAAGCACTGCTTCTGGATCCTGCTACTTCTGTGAGTCATGAAATCTTTGATCTCTGACCCAGGAGTCTTGTGTCTTCTGCTAGCCTCCAAGCAGGGTAAAGTCATCTCAGACACCTCACAGTTCTTGATCACCATGTCTGGCCAGAACCATGCTTGAGTGTGGCATGTCTGTGAACATCATCCATCATGTATGCATCATAGGAAGATAAAAGTCAGCTGCTCTTGACATCACCAGACCATACTGGATGATAGGTGTGGGGGTCACCACCCACCACTTTCCACTGTCCAGTGCAGGCGATCAGTTCTACATAAAGATCCAGGAGGCTGGCTGGAGAGGGCTGGAGGGGCCTCAGGAGTCAGACCATGTGGGTTTCTATCATGATCCTCCATACCCTACAGCCTCTGTTTTCCCATCTTTCAAGCAGGGATAACAACAGCACCTACTTTGGAGGGGTTTTGTGGGGATTCAATAGTATGGCTCCGCCCAGGAAAGCCCTGATGAAGGTAGAACCTGTTATTTGTGTTTACCATTGTTATTATCATCCATATCATTATTCTGCCCACCTGGACTTATTCTTTGTAAGGCTTGCCTCTCCCTCTGAACAGCCTGTATATAATCTAAGTCTATCTTTTCTGCACCAAAATTGGCCAATTTATGTGGCACCCCTCACCACCATCACTGGATGTGCCTCTAATCTAATTAGACTAATTTCAATTTCCTGGATTTAATTACTTTTAATTTAATTAATTTAGAATGCAGTATACTAGGTGATTAATTAGGAGACGTTACTGAGGGATTCGGAAGGGGAATTGCAGTATGTAAGTGTTTAAATATTATTGTGGCCATAGCCACCAGTTGTCACTTTACACAGGAGGCCGCTGAGGCCCTGGGAGGGGCAGAGCTTGGAGAACTGGGATGGGACAGGGACTCAAACAGAAGTCTCCTGGCAGCAAGCACAGAGCTCTTTCCTTTCACTGCTTTTGGCAACTCCCAGGGGAGGCAAAGAAGAGGCAGCTGATTCCAGTGACCAGCAAGTTGGAACTAAGTCATGAATTGTGGGAGGTGAGAACACACTTGGTCTTTTAATAGAGTGATATTTTACTGGGTTTTTCATGTACATAGTAAATAACCATAGGTCTCCCTCTGAGCTATCACACACTTCTGTTATTTTTCTTTTTTGCTACACACATTTACTGAGTACCTGGAATAATGAATAGTCATCGCCATCATCATCATCTTAACAAACATGTATGTGGTGCTACATGCCAGATGTTGTTCTGAGTGCTTTTATATTGATTAGCTCATTTAATTGTCATCGGAGTTAAGTACTGTAAGTGAAGTACTGTTGCTTCCATTGTACTATTGCTTCCATTGTCTAGAGGACTATTGCTTCCATTGTCTAGAGTACTATTGCTTCTATTGTCTAGAGGAGGGATCTGAGGCACAGAGTTAGCTCTGTCAGGAATATCTATTATTTGTGTTGTACAAAGGGACAAGTCCTAGTGAATTTCAGGCTTGTGCCAGGCAGGTGGGGGAGACAGTCTAGGGCTGGGCCCTTTAGGTCACACAGGTTTACCTACTCCACCTCTGAGAGGTAATAATAACACCAGCAAACACCTGCAGAGCTCTGACTGTGTGCCAGGTCTGCTTCTAAATCATGTTGTGTATTGACTCTGGACACACCTGCCCTACTCACTACTCCCTGAGGGTAGATTGAGCTATGGCTTTCTCCATATCTCTGTTTGTCAATCAGGACTTGAGACTACAGTTCCTTGGAGGCAGAGCTGGGCCAGACCCTCTATCCTGAGCGAATCCTGCAGCAAGAGCTAGATCCTTCACTCTGAAATCCAGCTCCAATTCCAAGGTTACTCATTTACCAAATGAGCCCATTGGGCATTTTCAGGGCTTTGACCCCTGTTCTCTTGGAATGTTGGGCTAGGATTCAGGTAAGAAGCCTGTGTGGTGTAGGACTTCACTCTGATGCATGAGCAATGCCTGCTAGGCCGGGACCCTCTTTCAAGGAGAAGTAAAGACACAAGAGCTGGCTTCAATATATTCCCTGTGTGGGGACTAGGACCACAGCGAGACTTTCCTCTTTATAAATGAATTTTCTAATAGTCTGAGCTGTCTTAGCTGCAATGGGCTTGTCAACAGGCCATCACTGGGGGTATCCAAACAGAAACCGATTGACAACAATTTGCTCACTTGGTCTTCTCTTCCTGGAAGGCTCATCTCTATCCTTTTTGTCAGTTAACTCCTATTCAACTTTTAAGACTCAGTCCAGGTGTCACTTCTTCTGGAAAGGCTTCCCTGTAAACCCCAACCCAGCCCCAGACTGGGCCAGATGTCCTTTGTGTTCCCATAATGTCTCAGGCATATCTTTATCATTACACCCACTATATATTGCAATGACCTGCTTATGAGTTTGTCTCCTCTAGGTTCTGTCTATGTCACCACCCTCTTCAATAACCAGGTGAGGCAGACATGATTTCCATTTGGAGGATGGAGAACCGAGGCTCAGGACCTCGCCTGTGCAGCCAAGAGGAGACAAAGATGGCTAGGTCTGGTTCCCAAGCCTAAAGACCATGATCTGTCCAGTGTGGAACACTGCAGGCCCCCAAGTTCTGTCATTTGTAAAGTCATGGGCTTGTGTGAGTCCTGAGCAATCAAAGCAGCAGAAGCAATGCTCCCAAGGGGTGCAGGAGGGCCATGTTTGGAGCCATGCCAGCTTGCCAATCCTTGGCATACTCTGTACATAGCCAGATAACTACACAAGCTCACCTCATCTGCACAAACTCACTCTCTGAACACTTCTAAGGTCACCGAGAAGTCAGGGAAAAATGAGAACCAGGACAGTCAAAGCCTTTGCCTCTCCTGAAGCTATGGGGCTTGTTGCCAGAGCCAAAGCCCCTCTTAGCACTCTTATTCCTTCATTTAACAAACATGAGGAGAGCCCGGCCCTATGCTTTTAAGGGTGGATTCCATTACTATTAAGACTTCTGCGGCCCCTGAAAGATTAACTCAACAGTCACCCCTGTGAAAGCTGATCCAAGTGGAAAATCGAGTTAGAAAATTCCACCTTCCCTTCCCTCACACCTCAGCAGATTAAGGGGAAGGCCTGATGCTGAGTTATGGGGATTTATGGGAATGTGCAGTTGCTGGCTTTTAAACGCTCACTCTTTGGAATGTTGGCAACCTTGCTTCCTATAAATCGTTGCTGGTATTTCTTAGCCTTTCCTTGCCAGCAACGCGGAGGCCTGCAACACCTTTTCCGTGCAGTAGCCTGTGAAAATATTGAAGTCGGGCCCAGAAAAACACCAGCATTGAAAGGGGAAACTTTGATGTTTGCTAGTTCTTTTCAGACAACTCTTGCCAAATCTTAATTTTTCCAGTTTACAAGTAAGGAATTCTGACCATCTGTCTGCTGTCAACCGATGTTTGTTTGGATGAAGATTTTATTTTTTTCTCCCAATCTAGCACTCCTGTTCTTACAAGTAGTTTATTGGACTTCATAAATGTCAGCTTTTTGCAGGCATTTTGTAAGCAGCTTATGATTTAGTATTTAATCAAAATTGAGCAGTCAGCGTCTGTAATCAATCTGAAGCAGGAGTAACAATGAGATTGAAGCTTAAAATGCACCAGGACCACAATTTATGTCTCCCAACTATCGTTATAAGAACTAAGTTTGCACTTGAAGGTCTGGGGTGGGGAGATGATGCAGGAAATAAACACTTACTGAGTACCTGTTGTGTGTCATTTTATGATTGTGTCAGTTATTAATTGCCAAAATAATACTGTACAACAAACCATCCCAAACTCGGTGACTTAAAAAAATCAGTCTTTTTAGCTTGTTGGTCTGATGAGTCAGGTGGGAGGTCCTCTTGGCCTTGGCAGAGCTCTTTATGTGTTGGGGATGGGTTGGCTGCTGGGTGATCTTTGCTGGCCTCGTCTGGGACAACTAGGGCATATTGGCTCCATTCTGTGTGTTTCTCACCCTCCAGCAGGCTAGCTGAGGCATGTTCTCATGGCCATGGCAGAGTGCAAAAGTAAGCAAACCGAGTCTGTAAGCACTTTCCCAAATTTCTGCTTGTGTCACATTTGTTAACATCTCACTGGCCAAAGCAAGTGACATGGCTGAACTCTGAATCACAGAGTTCACGCAGGCTGCTCTAACAAAATTCCATAGACTAGGTAGCTTATAAACAAAAAAAATTTATTTCTCAGAGATTTGGAGATTGGGAAGTCCAAGGTCAAGGTGTGCAGACAGATTTGGTGTCTAGTGAGGACCCGCTTCCTTGTTCGTAGATGTTGCCTTCTCACTGTGTCTTCATGTGGCGAAATGGGCAAGGCAGTTCTCTGGGGCCTTTTTTTATAAGGGTAGTAATCCCATTCATGGGATTACTCATGACCTAATCATCTCCCAAAGGCCCCATCTTCTAATACCATCATGTTGGTGTTTAGGTTTCAGCATATACGTTTTGGGAGAAGGCAAACATTCCACCCACAGCAGGGAGAAAGACTCTCTCTCTCTATAGCAGGAGGACTTACAAAGTCACAGGCAAAGTTCATGGGCACAGAGAAGGGTGAAGAATCAGGGCCCTAAAACAATCAGTCTATCACAGTGATGCTGGAAATCCCTGAAGGAGGTAATTATTATAACCGCCATCTCCAGACGGAGAAATTCAGAGATTAAGCCATTTGCCCAAGGGTTCTCGACAGTTAGCAAAGAAGTCAGAATTCTTTCTTTGCCTAAATCTTAAGCAGTTTACTTTTGTCTCTCTGAATCTACTTTTCTCTAGACATAGGTAAAGCAAGAGTAGTGGGAGGCTCTCAGAAATCATCAATTTGCCACCCTCATTTTAAACATGGCCTCTAGAAGGGGAGCGAATTGCCTAAGGTCTTACAGGGGAATGGAAGGACACAGGAAGGCCCAGCTTTCAGGACAGCACTCTTCCTGTGCCCAGGAAGAGCTGTGCATCTCCAATCTTTCACAGCGCTGTCTTCTGCAGGAAGCTGCTGAGGACTTTGAACTCCCCCTCTCAGACTTGAATACAGTATCCACTAGGCAGGCTCTACAGGGACCTGGCTTGGTCATGGCAGCCTTAAGAGAATATAGCAAAATTACTCTAAGGGGCTCCCAGATGGAGCAAGGATGGCAAAGGACTTTGCTAGGTTTACTAGAGAGGCATATTGAATGTTGGCAGCCTTTTATGACATCATGATTAAATTCCTTCCTTGGTTGGTCCTATGAAATGAATTCATATGTTGAAGCCTGAACTCCCAATGTGACTGTATCTGGAGATAAGACCTTTAGGAATTAATTAAATTAAATGAAGTCATAAGGGTGGGGCCCTAATCCAACAGTACTGTGCCCTTATAACAGAGAAGAAGGCCAGGCGTGGTGGCTCATGCCTGTAATCCCAGCACTTTGGGAGGCCAAGGTGGGTGGATTGCCTGAGGTCAGGAGTTCAAGACCAGCCTGGCCAACATGGTGAAACCCTGTCTCTACTAAAAATACAAAAAATTAGCTGGGCGTGGTGGCACATGCCTGTAATCCCAGCTACTAGGGAGGCTGAAGTGGGAGAATTGCTTGAACCTGGGAGGTGGAGGTTGCGGTGAGCCGAGATCATGCCATTGCACTCCAGTCTGGGCAACAAGAGTGAAACTCTGTCTCAAAAACAAAACAAAACAAAAGCAACAAACAAACAAATAAAAAACAGAGAAGAAAGAGATATTTCTGCCGTGTGAGGACATCATAAGAAGGTAACTGTTCACAAGCCAGGAAGAGAGCCCTCACCAGAACCCAGCTGTGCTGACACCCATCATAATCTCAGACTTCTGGCCTCCAGAACTGTGAAAAAATACGTGTATGTTGTTTTAGCCACCATCCAGTCTATGGTATTTTGTTGTAGCAGCCTGAGCTGATTATGACAGATGAGGAATCAGATTATCAAAGGGTCATTTATGTATTCACTCAGGCATTCAACTTATATGTATTAAGTATATACCGTGTGCAAACTCTCCATGCTACAGTGGGGTGGGAGGCTGGGATTTTCCCTGGAGAGTGGAGGAGTGGCTTTTCATGTTGCCCTGATTTGCCCCCAGTTCTCCATCTAAGCTGCCAGCAAAGCCTTCACTATATAGGTTTTTCCCTCCTGGCTTAATGAGCTACTGGCTTTGGAGGAGGCTGGGATGGCCACCTGACTGACTGTCCCTAGGGCAGTTGGCTGGAGTGTCCGTTTTTATGCTGCTGATGAAGGCATACCTGAGGCTGGGAAGAAAAGAGGTTTAATTGGACTTACAGTTCCACATGGCTGGTGAGGTCTCATAATCGTAGCAGAGGGTGAAAGGCACTTTTACATGGTGGCAGCAAGAGAGAATGAGGAAGAAGCAAAAGGAAACCCCTGATGAACCAATTATATCTCATAAGACTTTTCACTATCACAAGAATAGCATGGGAAAGACCAGCCCCCATGATTCAATTACCTCCCCCTGGGTGACTCCCACAACACATGGGAATTCTGGGAGATACAATTCAAGTTGAGATTTGAATGGGACACAGCCAAACCATATCATTCCCCCTGGCCCTCCAAACCTCATGTCCTCACATTTCAAAACCAATCATGCCCTCCCAACAGTCCCCCAAACTCTTAACTCATTTCAGCATTAACCAAAAGGTCCACAAGTCCCAAGTCTCATCTGAGATAAGGCAAGTCCCTTCCACCTATGAGCCTGTAAAATCAAAAGCAAGCTAGTTACTTCCTAGATACAATGAGGGTACAGATAATGGGTAAATACAGCTGTTCCAAATGGGAGAAATTGGCCAAAACAAAGGGGTTATAGGACCCATGCAAGTCCAAAATACAGCAGGGCAGTCAAATTTTAAAGCTCCAAAATGATCTCTTTTGACTCCAGGTCTTACATCCAGGTCACACTGACGCAAGAGGTAGGTTCTTATGGTTTTCAGCAGCTCTGCCCTTGTGGCTTTGCAGGGTACAGCCTGCCTCCCAGCTGCTTTCATGGGCTGGCATTGAGTGTCTGTGGTTTTTCCAGGTGTACAGTGCAAGCTGTTGGTGGATTCTGGGATCTGGAGGACAGTGGCCCTCTTCTTACAGCTCCAATAGGCAGTGCCCCAGTAGGGACTCCGTGTCAGGGCTCTGACCCCACATTTCCCTTCTGTACTGCCCTAGCAGAGGTTCTCCATGACGGCCCCATCCCTGCAGCAAACTTTTGCCTGGACATCCAGGAGTTTCCATACATCTTCTGAAATCTAGGTGGAGGTTCCCAAACCTCAATTCTTGACTTCTGTGCACCTGCAAGCTCAACACCACGTGGAAGCTGCCAAGGCTTGGATCTTCCACCCTCCAAAGCCACAGCCTGAGCTGTATGTTGGACCCTTTCAGTCATGGCTGGAGTAGCTGGGACACAGGGCACCAAGTCCTTAGGCTGCACACAGCATGGTGACCCTGGGCCCAGTTCACAAAACCACTTTTTCCTCCTGGGCCTCTGGGTCTGTGATGGCAGGGGTTGCCGTGAAAGTCTCTGATATGGCCTGGAGACATTTTCCCCATGGTCTTGGAAATCATCATTAGGATCCTTGCTACTTATGCAAATTTCTGCAGCTGGCTTGAATTTCTCCCCAGAAAATGGGTTTTTCTTTTCTACTGCATCATCAGGCTGCAAATTTTCTGAACTTTATGCTCTGTTTCTCTTTTAAAATGGAATGCTTTTAACAGCACCCAAGTCACATTTTGAATGCTTTGCTACTTAGAAATTTCTACCACCAGATACCCTAAACCATCTCTCTCAAGTTCAAAGTTCCACAAATCTCTAGGGCAGGGGCAAAATGCTTCCAGTCTCTTTGCTAAAACATAACAAGAGTAACCTTTGCTCCAGTTCCCAACAAGCTCCTCATCTCCATCTGAGGCAGCTCCCAAAAGGTTCCTCATCTCCATCTGAGGCCACCTCAGCCTGGACCTTATTGTCCATATCACTATCAGGTTTTTGGTCAGTCATTCAACAAGTCTCTAGAAAGTTCCAAACTTTCTCACACATTTTACTATCTTCTTCTGAGGCCTCCAAATTGTTCCAACCTCTGCCCGATACCCAGTTCCAAAGTTGCTTTCACATTTTCAGGTATCTTTTCAGCAACACCCCACTCCTGGTACCAATTTACTGTATTAGTCCGGTTTTATGCTGCTGATAAAGACATACCTGAGGCTGGGAAGAAAAAGAGGTTTAATTGGATTTACAGTTCCACATGGCTGGGGAGGTCTCATAATCATGGTGGAGGGTGAAAGGCACTTCTTACATGGCAGCAGCAAGAGAGAATGAGGAAGAAGCAAAAGCAGAAACCCCTGATAAACCCATCAGATCTCATGAGACTTAGTCACTATCATGAGAATAGCATGAGAAAGACCAGCCTCCATGATTCAATTACCTCCGCTGGGTCCCTCCCACAACACTTGGGAATTCTGGGAGACCCAATTCAAGACAGAATTTGAATGGGGACACAGCCAAACCATATCAGGGCCTTTGGCAGAGATTGGTGTGCCTGCTGTTGCTCTCCTGTGGAGCTCCTCAATAGGTCATGTGGGCAGTGAGTTTTTTTTGGTACATCAAATATGATGTTTCCTAAAGACTTCAGAATCATGGATTCCAATGCCTGGTCAAGTGATCCTAACACCATAGCTTGATTTTTGTCTTATTTTTCTATTCCCAGCTGAGTGTCATGGAAAATGCCCCAGGAGCTGGAAGGAAATTGCTAACCAAGAGCAGAAAACACTGACTGGCTAGACCAGCAGGGAGGGGCAGTGTCTGAAATGGATACAGGGAGGAAAAAGATGGTTCAGCTTCTTTTTTTTTTCTAGCTCAAAGGATCAGCCTCACTTTATAAAGTTTGGTAAAAATTTTCATGAGTGAAGCTCATATGATAAACAAAGGTATTCCTAATAATTGAACTTGCCAGTGCCCCCTGTGTCCACACCCTGTGGCTGTTAGGGCACCTCTGTAAGACTCAGTTTCCTTCTCTGTAAAATGGTGGGACACGGGTTATAATGTGGTTGCTATAAATGCCTACAGTCACACCCAAGAGGGTGTCTTGCTCATGGATATTAAATTAACATTCTTTCATTGGCCCTTCCCTACTAGACTCCCTCCCTACCCCTGTCTATCTGAATCTTCCTAGCACTTTCTTATCCCTTCAATAATTCAACATTAATGGTTTATTAAACAGAGGCTTCCTAATGGGCTGTTATTGACCTGATGCAGAGCAAATCTTCCACTGTGGGGTTGCCCAGGCCCTTGACAGGAGAGTAACTGATGGGAGAGGCTGACTGTGATGGTGTTCTCGGGCCAAGAAGGAATGGCCCAAGAGCAAATCCTAATACTGTCACCTTCATGCCTTGGAAAACCTCTTAACCTCCTGAAACCTCAATTTCTGCAAAATGGGATTCATATCACCTTTGCCATGAGGTTTCTATGAAATTGAATCAATGTAGGTGAACCTCCTAGCTCCTCACACCTCCCCACTCTGCGCCTAGGGCTCAGGCCAGCCCCAGCTCTGGGGAATGTGTTCAGTTATCCACCTGGTCTATCTGCGGGACTACAACACCCATGTATCTCCCTTGCTTGAAGTCTCACCATAACAGATTTGTTCCTTTGAGTCCACCTCCAGAAGTCTCTGTGGTAAAGAGAAGTGCCTTTGTCCACCACAAGCCCCTGGTGGCTGACGACTAAGAGGCAGGGCAGTGAGATGGAGGGAGCCCTGAGGGAGGGGTTGGGATTCCTGGCACTAGTCATGCTGACTTTCTTGCTACGTGACCTCGGATAAGTCACTTTCCATCTCCGCACTTTAGTTTCCTCAGATGTAAAATCAAAGGCTTAGGTTGTATGGAATCTAGGATTTGCTCCATCTGCAACCACAATTAGCTCAAAATATTAGTTTTGAGATTCCCAGTGGGGTTCCAAAGAAGGGGATCTCAGACATGTCAGTTTCGATGAGACATGTGGTGAAAGGGCAGAAGCAAGGGCCAGGGGCAGGCTGCCTTTGTACGGAACCCATGCTTACTCACACCTGTCACACTCGATGGCTCCAATCAAGGCTCCTCATTGGCTGGCTGATTCATTGATTCATTCATTTTCTTTATAGAGCTTTCTCTGAACACACCAGCCCAGAGTGTTCTCTCCCCTCTTTGACCCTCCATGGCCCTTCCTGTGACATCTCCTCCACTATCCTTTGGTGGCCTTGGCTATTCTGCAGATGGCCCTGTACCTGTCATACTTTCCCTCACTGTTCCCTCTTCTTGCAAGTCCCTTCCTCTCTATCTCCCAAACTCCTGGCCATCACTTCAGGGCCTGCTTAAAAGTCACCTTCTCCAGGAAGTCTTCCTAGGCTTCTAATTCAAAACTCTCTCCCCTATGCTCTCTCTATGCCTATTAATATCCTTCAATGTCTTCCCATTGACACAGAACTAGGCCAAAACCCTCAGTGTAGCTCCCCAGGCTCATCTCTCATCACTCTCTTCCCCCGCAACCCAGCTCTAGTTATGCCAGGGAGTCTCTCAACTCCACTCAGGTGCTTAAGTTGCTGCTTCTGCCTGGGGGCTGTATTCCTCACCCTGTTCCCATAGTGAGGATACTTAATGACTTTAAGACTCAGCTCATATCCCTGGTACTGGCAGGAGTTTATTGAACTCATCTTCTGGTCTGTATTCTCTGTTTCGTAGTGAGCCAGTCTTGTCCATGACTGCAGTGACACTGGCTTATTTGTCTCTGAAGTCACACTGCCTTGCCTATGACCTAGCACATAGTAGGTGCTCAGTAAACATAGCAGTGAAAGGAATCCTCGTATGTGTCCATCACAGCACCCAGGAGGGGCTGTCATTGACCTGCCCTGGACAGGTGTGTTGATGGGGCAGTGGATTAAAAGCTTTGTTTGCAGCAGCCCTGGGATTTGGAGTCTTGGAACAGGCTGATCTGGAGAAATGGCTCCTGTACTAAGTGTACATATATATATGAGTGTGTGTGTGTGTGTGTGTGTGTGTCTTCTCTGTGGGCATGTATGCTGGGGTCTGGATATCTGCCATGCATGGGGGAAGGTTGAGTTCCCCAGGATCTCATGTCTCTCACCTGACTTCCAGAGGTTTCCTCCTGGGCACTAAACCACCAGCCCAACAACTCCAGAGTCAATACAGAGATGCTCTTGGAGGGCCCTCCACAGTCCTGTAAAAGAGACAACGTTCTTCAGAGGACCAGGGCATGGACTTGGAGCTGGATAGCCCTGTGCTCTGTAGCCTTGGACAGGTCTCTGATATCTTGGCTCTTCTGGGGTAATTACTTATGCAGGGCTTCTCTTGTGCCAGGTGTTGAGTGAAACCCCTTGCTTGGATTATCTGATTTAATCTTCATAAACACCTTAGGTTGCAAAAGGGAAACTGAGGCACACAGCGGTTAGATTACTTGTCTTAGATCAAAAAACAGCTGAGTAAAGAGCAGGGGGCTGAAGTCAAGCAGTCTTAGCTCAAAGCCCATGTTCTTGAGTGCTGCACCCCACTCCTTTTCATAGAGTAAAGCCTGATAATACCTTCTTGTAGGATACTGAATTAATATAAATTAAATGGCATCTATGAAATGACTGGAACACTACAGAAATGCAATCTATGGAAGCTGATATAATCAATATCTATTTCAACCCTCCTCTCTTAAAGGTGAGGAAACTGAGGCATGGTTTATATACATGACTTGATAGTCAGCATTGAGTATGGTAGTCTCAAAGTCATGTCTCCTGATGGCCAACCAGTTTCAGTTTTCATTATGCTGTGCCTTGTCAGGTAAAAATTAGAAAGAAAGGTAACCTAATATTTTGGAGGAATCAAGACTAAGAGAAAGGTGGGGTGGATAGGCACTTGAGGATATGTGAGGACTTTTCCCCATAACTTCCCAACCACCAACGATGTAGGTCCTAGGATCCCAATTTGCAATTTGCATATCTGATCTCAGAGAAGTAGGTGACTTGCCTGAGGCCTTTGCATGATAAGAGAAGGCCATGATTTGAACTCTGGCCTAAGTTAGTGTTTTTTTCCTACATTCCCAGCTCAAAAGTGGGGCCCAAGATTAAGCCCACAGTAGACACAATTGTGACTACAGATTGTGGTGGGGATGGGGCGGGCAGTCTCTTTATTGCTGCTCCTCCTTCATAGCATCAGGGGAGCTCCTGGGGCTGGGGAACAGGCACTCGGAGGGGCAGTGTGCCCTAGAGAAAGGGGCAGCTCTTGAAACAGGAAGTGGCTGGACTTTTTCTTGAGCACCAAGGAAGCCAAGAACAGCCATTTGGTCTTCATGTATCCAAGATAGCCTCTAGGGCCCCTTCTGCCCAGCAGGGTGACTTTCAAATGTCGGGAAGGTGATGTTGTACCCACAGGGTTGGGGGGTCATATGCCAGTGGCAGACAGAAAATATCTCAGAAATCTCAGGCTTTATTTTAAAAATGCGTGCAGAATTTAAGGAAATCTATTTCTTTCCCACAGCATATCCACGTGTGCATGTATGTTTGTGTGTGGGTACACATAAGTGTGTATGCACATCGCAATTCTGTAACTAACCACTGTTCTAGGAAGAGCTGCTGTGCCTTTGGTATAGCTCCCTATACTCCCTGGAACCCTGCCATGTATTCATCACCCTCACTCTGGGATATGTGTACTACCCAGCAGGTCAAATACTTCCATTTCCTGAGCCTAGGGAGGAACTGGGCAAACAGTTAAGGGCTAAAGGGGCATAGTTCATAGTGAGGATCTGCTCAGTGTGGCTGAGCTGAAACAGGTCAGGAAGTTACAAGATTGCCTGATGTCACCCAGTAACTGTAAGACTAGAACTCTGGTCCCTAAGTCCTAGTTCAGCACACATTTCCACCTCCTCTGGGCCAGCTCCTGGGCAACAGAATATACTTGGTCATACTTCTTGCCTTGTCTGCCTACCTGGCACATTGCTGGGAAACAGGGCTTCTCTCTGGGAGCCCAACATTCTGGCAATCAAATATAAAGTATGACTTGTGCCCACCCCACTCCTCCCCACTACTGTGGCTGAAACGCTGTGATTCCCACACCTGGGCTCTCCCACTTGCCCTTTTGGATTTCTAGACAGGCAAGTGAGAAATATGTGATCTGTTTGGACTTGAGCAAGATATTTGGCAAGGTGTCTCATGCGCATCTCAAGGTGAAGAGTTAGGACTGGATGCTGGTGCAATTCAATAGATTAGGAACTGGTTAAAGGGCCATACCCAAATGGAATGGATAAATCTAACTACATCAGCCTAGATGAGGGTCTCTAGTGGCATGCCAAGGGACTCTGTCTTTGGCCATATCTTATTCAGCACTTTTATCAATGACTGGAATGAAATAGGTGAGGGAAGGGTGAACATTTATTGAGAAACTCCTGTGTCAGCAACTATTGCCAATATTTTACAAAGCTTATTTATTTTATCCCTCACAGCCTGACTGTAAGAGAGGTTGTATTACCCTTTCACAGACCAGGAAATAAATATGTAACCAAGGGCAAGCAACTTGCCCAAGGTCTCACAGCAATTAATGCAATAAGATTTGGCATCTAGACTGGGATCTGAAGGCTGGGGCTCTGTGTCACATGTGGCACTAAACTGTCTTATCACCGAGGGGCATGTGGGAAGGTCAGAGAGATGGACAATACCAGGAAGGTGAGAGGCAGGTCTGAAGAGGACTGAAATTAACACTGGGCCAAAATAACTGCACACCAACATGCAAGGTGATAGAGACCTTTGCTCACAATGGGGCTCAGATGCTCACCAGACACACACAGGATGTGGGATACCTGGGTCAACAGCACAAGTGAAAAGGTGTTGGGTTTTTAGTTGACAGGAAGTTTCATATGAGTCAACGGTGGGATGTGGTAGCCAACAGAGCTAATGTCACCGTGGCCTCCACAAGTGGAGGTACAATGAACAGAGCGAGGGAGGAGCTACTCCTTAGTCAGCGTGTGTCCAGGAAATGGAGCTCAGGCCTGGTGACCTCAGTGGAAGACAAGCATCAAAAACCCGCCGAGCTCTCGGAGGGCAGGGAAGAGGGGCTTCTTGCTGTTGTTGCTGCACATTCCTCTCCTCATTCTTTGTCATTCCCAAAATTACCAAAGCTTATTAATACCTTTCTGAGAAGTTATGGCCACTTCTTGATTTTTATGCTTTTGCCTTTCAAGCCCTAAGAATATGCTACTCATTTAGTTTTGAATTTTTATTAATGTAACTTGAGTAAATGCAGGGAGTCCTTGTGACCCAGTCTCTACATTAAGTTATAGTCAAAGAAGCACAATCCAATAACCAAAAGAAAGTAAGAGATTTTCAATCTTTATGCACATCTCTCAAAGGAATGAAAAGAATGAGACCTGCTTTTAGTTCTCTGTCTCATTACCTTATGCTTCAAAAAACATCCCCTCTACGAAACACTCCAAACTCTCCTATATCCAGTCAACCTGTTGTGCCATCTCCCTTTGGTTCTTCCATATCTCCATTATTTAGATGGGCTTAACATCTGTGTTTTCATTTTCTTTTCCTTTTTCTCCTCCTTGACTCCACTGTTCTTTAGTTTTCTTTCTAGTTTACTTCTGACCCCAATTCCTTTTTACAAAGGAGAAGTCAGGAACTGACCTAGCAAACCAGAATACTACCCCTTCCCTCCTGTCTCTGCAACACTGCCCATCTCTCCCCATCCTCCCCATCCTGGGAACCTGGATGGCCAAGATGGAACTCTTTTTTGAGAGCTGGGGGAGGAGAAATGGAGCAGGCAAGGAAGACAATTTTGGTGGTGGGTGGTAGCAAACATGGTGTTGGAAAAGATGGTGGGGAGGCTGGGAACACTCTACATACCAACCTTGTCCTCATCACATTAGCATGTGGGCACTGTGGGTGGAAGAGCCTGGCCACTCGTGCGTGACAAACTCCAACACAGACTGCCATGCAAGAGCTACTTGTTGTAGTGAATGGCAGCAAGGAGAGGCCCCTCCTTACCCCTGAGATCCCCGTTGCCATGGATGGTTCATTTTCATTACCTTGCTGGTCTCCTTTTCTTTGCAGAGTTGACTGTTTCTGTAATAGCATACCTTGAGATCTACACAGAAATGGCAGACTGGGAGAGATGGCACTCCCACTTATTCCACGTGCTCTCCTACACTTCCCAGCCTCCTAGGTGAGGGCTGTGTGGCTTGTTCTGACCAACGCAGGCACACCTTGGGGATATGCAGGTTCCATTCCAGACCACCCCCAACAAAGTGAGTATCTCAATAAAACAAGTCACACATTTTCTTTTGGTTTCCCGGTGCACATAAGTTATGTTTACACTGTACTATACACTATTAAGTGAGCAATAACATTATTCCTAAAAAAAGTACATACCTTAATTAAAAATACTATATTGCTAAAAAATACAAATGATCATCTGAGGCTTCAGTGAGTTGTAATCTTTTTGTTGATGGAGGGTCTTGCCTTGAGGCTGATGGCTGCTGACTACTCAGGATGGTGGTTGCCAAAGACTGAGGTGGTGATTTCTTTTCTTTTTTTTTTTTTTTTTGAGATGGAGTCTCACTCTGTCACCCAGGTTGGAGTGCAGTGGCACAATCTCGGCTCACTGCAAGCTCCACCTCCTGGGTTCACGCCATTCTCCTGCCTCAGCCTCCCGAGTAGCTGGGACTACAGGCACCCGCCACCATGCCCGGCTAATTTTTTTATATATTTTTTAGTAGAGACGGGGTTTCACCGTGTTAGCCAGGATGGTCTTGATCTCCTGAGCTCGTGATCTGCCCGCCTCAGCCTCTCAAAGTGCTGGGATTACAGGCATGAGCCACTGCGTCCGGCCAGTAATTTCTTAAAAGAAGATAACAATGAATTTTATCACATTGATGGACTCTTTCTGTCAAGAAAGTTTTCTCTGTAGCATGCGATGCTGTTTGATAGCATTTTATCCACAGTAGAACTTCTTTAAAAATTGTAGTCCATCCTCTCAAATCCTGCCATTGCCTTAACAACTTATACAATGTTCTAAGTCCTTGTTTTCATTTCAACAGTGTTCACAGCATCTTTACTAGGAGTAGATGCCATCTCAAGAGACCACTTTCTTTGCTCATTCATAAGAAGTAACTCCTCATCTGTTCAAGTTTTATCATGAGATTGCAGTAGTTCATTCCCATCTTCGGGCTTCACTTCGAATTTTAGTTGTCTTGCTATTTCCAGCACATCTGCAGTTACTTCCTCCACTGAAATCTTGCACCTCTATAATTCATCCTTTAAGATTACAACCAACTTCTTCCAAACTCCTGTCCACGTTGATATTTTGACTTCCTCCCATGAGTCATGAATATTCTTAATGGCATTTCGAATGGTGAATTGTTTCCAGAATATTTTCAATCAACTTTGCCCAGATCCATTAGAGGAATCACTATCTATGGCAGCTATGATCCTATGAAATGTATTTCTTAAATAATAAGACCTAAAAGTGAAAATGTCTCCTTAATCAATGGACTATAGAATGACGTGTTAGCAGGCATAAAAACAACACTAATCTCCTTGTCCATCTCTATCAGAGCTCTTGAGTGACCAGGTGCATTGTCAATGAGCAGTGATATTTTGAAAGCAGAAATCTTTTTTCTTCTGCAGTAGGTCTAAATAGTGGGCTTTAAATATTCAGTAAACCATGCTGTAAACAGATGTGCTATCGTCCAGGCTTTGTTGTTCCACTGATAGAGCATAGGCAGGGTAGATTTAGCATAATTATTTGGAGTTTTGGAATGATAAAAGAGTATTGGCTAATGTAAAGTCACCAGTTGCATTAGCCCCTAACAAGAAAGTCCCCTTGTTATTTGAAGCTTTGAAGCCAGGCATTGACTTCACTCTGGCTAGGAAAACCCTAGATGGCACCGTCTTCCAATAGAAGGCTGTTACATCTATGCTGAAAATCTGTTTTTTAGTGTAGCCACCTTCATTAATGATTTTAGCTAGATCTTCTGGATAACTTGCTGTAGTTCTACATTATAGCACTTGGTGCTTCACCTTGCACTTTGATGTTCTGGAGATGGCTTCTCTCCTTAAACCCCATGAACCAACCTCTGCTAGCTTCCAACATTTATTCTGCAGCTTCCTCAGCTCCCTCAACCTTCATAGAATTGAAAGAGTTAGAGCATTGCTCTGAATTAGACTTTGGCTTAAGAGAATGTAGTGGCTGGTTTGATCTTTCATCCAGACCACTCAAACTTTCTCCATATCAGCAATAAGGCTGTTTCACTTTCTTATGACTCATGTGTTCACTGGAGTAGCACTTTTCATTTCCTTCAAGAACTTTTCCTGGCAGGACTCGATGGCTCACGCCTGTAATCCCAGCACTTTGGGAGGCCGAGAGGGGTGGATCACGAGGTCTGGAGTTTGAGACCAGCCTGGCCAACATGGTGAAACACCATCTCTACTAAAAATACAAAAATTAGCTGGGCGTGGTGACAGGCGCCTGTAATCCCAGCTACTTGGGAGGCTGAGGCAGGAGAATCGCTTGAACCCAGGAGGCAGAGGTTGCAGTGAGCTGAGATCGTGCCATTGCACTCCAGCCTGGGCAACAAGAACAAAAGTCTGTGTCAAACAAAACAAAACAAAACAAAACACAAAACAGAACTTTTCCTTTGCATTCCCAACTTGGCTAACTGGTGTGAGAGGCCTAGCTTTCAACCTCTCTTGGCTTTTGACCTGCCTTCCTCACAAGCTTCATCATTTTTAGCTTTTGATTGAAAGTGAGAGATGTATAACTCATTTTTCCACTTAAATACTTAGAGGCCATTTTATGGTTATTAATTGGGCTAATTTCCATATTTTTGTGTTTCAAGGAATGGGGAGGCCGAAGGAGAGGGAGAGAGAGAGAGAGATTGGCCAGTAGGAGCAGTCAGAACACACAAAACATTTATTAATTAAGTTCGCTGTCTTACATGGGTGCAGTTCATGGAGCCCCAAAATAATTACAATAGTAGTATCAAAGATCACTGATCACACATCACCATAACAGATGTAATAATAATGAAAAAGTCTGAAATATTGCAAGAATTACCAAAATGTGACACAGATACAGGAAGTGTGCACATTCTATTGGAAAAACGGCACCAACAGACTTGCTCTACACAGGGTTGCCACACATTTTCAATTTGTGAAAAACACACAATATCTGTGAAGTGCAATAGGCAAAGTGCAATAAAATCAGGTATGCCTGTAGACTGAGGCTCATGCAGTTAAGAGCTGGTGTGGCTCCTTCTTGTCTTTCATGGGGTGATGACTTGGAGGCCCTGCATGCCCAATGGCCTGCAGAATGGAGGAGGGCCCCCCACTCCATGGCATTCTCCATGAGCAAGAAATAAACTTTCATTATTTTACATCTCTGAGATTTCAAGGTTGTTACTTCAGCATAGCCTGGCCTATTCTAGCGAATACCCAGCATGTTGGAGTTCACTGAGTAATTGCTGCTCTTGAGTTCTTTAACACTGTGAAGGAAAAAGCTGCCTCTTGAGCCACCCAGGGCAGCTGATTGACACTTTCCCTCACTCTCATCATCCAGCCCAGATGGCACTTCCTGTTTGGTAACACCTCACGTGGGCTCCTTCGTCCCCCACCAACTCTGCCAGTCACCATCCTACACAGTCAAATGTGCACAGTATTAGAGGTTTGCCAAGAACACATCCTTGTGTCTGCCAAGGAGCGTCTGTTTGAGGAAGAACATTCTAACAGAGAATGTTCAGAGACAAAATGCTGGCTCTGGGAGACAGTCAAATCTTTGTCTCTATGATGAGCAAGTGGAGGCTGGATGGCCACTGTGGATAGGGGGCAGGGGTCCTGAAGATGGGATGCCAGTCTCAAATGGGGAGGGGTTGGGCTGGGAGGGGCAGGATGAACAGGATGATTTTTAAGTCCCTTCCAACCCGGAGAGTCCCCACCTTACTGCCTAACTCAGTATTTTTTTTTGAAAGTGCATGAATGAATACATTTCAGTCACAAAGAAAGTAAAGGACGTATGAAATAAAATAGCCTGACTTAATGAGCAAATAAGAATTATAACACAGATTCTTTCTGAAAGGTGTAGCCTCATGAGATCAATGTTCTCAGCCCTCATGAGGCTGACGGATGGTGAAGAGTGGTCAGGAAGGCATGTGACGCATATCCGTAATTTACACGCCAGCCACAAAGAGGGCTGAGCTCAGGGAGGAGTCAGAGCCTTGAGACAGGCTGAAGCCATCATGATAACAGCCCCTCACAAGGACACCTGGTGCTTTGTCATGCACAAAGTGCTCCCCGTGACATCCTGAGTGCTCAGAAACTATTTTCTCTGAGCTTTTAATCATAGATCATAGATTATCCTATATCTCTGAGCTCTTCTTATCATAGCCTCAGGAGAGAAGAACTGCTATTCCTATTTTATAGATGGGTAGGGAGTTTTCAGCAATTTCCCCAAGATCACATAGTGAGTAATGGGGAGATCCAAGACTTGAACCCAGATCCTGCTACACAAAGTGGTGGGTTTTAAAATAAGAGAATACACTTACTCCAGGCACTGGAAGCTGAAATTGCAATTAGTTCACATGCTCCCAGGTTCCTGAGAACTTCCATTTTTGTGTGTAATGTTGATTGTGGACAGATATTATAGGGACAGGCTGGCTCTGAACTGCCTTGAAGACAAGAAGGATTTTCTTGGGAAAAGCAATGGACTGGGAGACAGAGAGTCCTGCAATACAGGCCCTGAATCTTTTTCTGACCCACTTCATTACCAAGAAACCTCAGTTTCCTCATCTGAAAGTATGAGGAAAGATGTTGATCTGGTCTACCATGAAGAATTTCTGTGAGGACCCAATGCGAGGATGGGGTGCACATATTTTGAAAACCAATAAAAAGCTGTGAAGAACTATAAAAAGCTAGGGTTCTTGTTTCAATTAAGAATGCATTTTGCTAGGCCAGGCACAGTGGCTCACACCTGTAAATACCAGCACCTTGGGAGGTCAAGGTGGGTGGACCACCTGAGGTCAGGATTTCAAGACCAGCCTGAACAATATGGTGAAATGCTGTCTCTACTAAAAATACAAAAATTACCTGGGTGTGGTGGCGGGCACCTGTAGTCCCAGCTACTTGGGAGGCTGAGACAGGAGAATTGCTTGAACTTAGGAGGTGGAGGTTGCAGTGAGCTGAGATTGCACCACTGCACTCCTGCCTTGGCGACAGAGTGAGAATGCATTTAGCTGCAAGTAACAGAGCAGCCAGCTATAGTGGTTTTAACAGATGATGCTCTGATTTTCCTATGACATAAGAAGTGCAAGGTGGGTAGTACAGGGCAGGAGAGGATGATTTAACAACGTTAATGGGGGCCTAGCCCTTTTCCCCTCTGTTCAAATTCCATCCTCACACATGCTACCTTATATGCACAAGATGGGTACTGCCCCTCCAGGCTTTATGTTCCAGTTGCAGGTGGGAAAAAGAAGGGAGAAGGAGGAAGAGTTGGTACCTACATTACGAATGCAAAAGTTTTCTTAGAAATCCAATAACTGTAGTATTGGCCAGAACTGTAATCAAATGGTCACCCTCTAGGTACAAGGGAGGCTGGAAGAATGAACATTTTTGGCTGGGCACACCACTAAACAAATCCAGGGTTTTGATGGAAAGGAAGGGGTGGGAATGGATTGCAGTTGACAGCTGGTGGTGCCTACCACAAGCTCCAATACCAAGATGGGCACTGAAGTCACAGGGATCTTTTAAATTTAGTTTCTGGATTTGAGTGAAAGCAAATTGGGTTGCCTCATCCTTCGAAGGAAAAGTGGATCCATAGTATTCTACTGTCAGAAAGGGAAATAGAGTCACCTTGAAGACAAGAGGTGAGAGAGTGCTGCAGGTCTGGAGGGCCAAGTGGATAGAAGCTCAGCATGACCTCCCTCTCTCTGTCTCCGCTTTGTTCACTTTCATTAGTCCCGTTCACTTGGGCTGGGAGAGCTGGATCCGGGGAGCTCATTAATAGCCTCTGGGTTTGTGTGTGTCTCCACCCAAAGAAGTCTAACCACAGACTTCCTCTTGACTCTTGGCAACAGGGAGAAAACAAAACCACAGCAGCTTTCATTGCTGAAAAAGACAAAACTGACTCGTTTGCTTAATAAGCCCAGACGGAGGAACTTTATTTCTGGGAGGAAGTGCTGAAGACTCCAGTACAGGCCGGGCGCGGTGGCTCGCGCCTGTAATCCTAGCGCTTTGGGAGGCCAAGGCGGGTGGATCACGAGGTCAGGAGATTGAGACCATCCTGGCTAACACAGTGAAACCCCGTCTCTACTAAAAATACAAAAACATTAGCCAGGCGTGGTGGCGGGCGTCTGTAGTCCCAGCTACTCTGGAGGCTGAGGCAGGAGAATGGCGTGAACCCGGGAGGCGGAGCTTGCAGTGAGCCGAGATCGGGCCACTGCACTCCAGCCTGGGCGACAGAGCGAGACTCGGTCTCAAAAAAAAAAAAAAAGACTTCAGTACAAGGAGTCGTGGTTGCGCCGTGAAATTGCCAGACTCTGCAATGAGACATCCTGGGTTGACAGTTTAGAAGTTGAGAGATTGGTGGGAGGAGGCCACGAGTCCAGGGCTCAGTAGGACTGCGGGGCAGAAGCCTGTGCTGCAGATAGGTGGGGCTTTGCAAAATGGATCTGCTTGGGGAAACTGAGGCCTCCTCCCACCTCCGACAACATCCAGACCTCTTTTGCCACTTCTGGTTTCCAAAAATCCATTTATGTATTTATTTTCCCTTTTTCTTATTTTCCCTTATTAAATTCATCTATTGATTAATTCCCATTGCATACTTTCTTTTTCTGTTTGCTTGTATTTCTAATTTCTTACGATGTATAGTCAGTGCTTTTATTTTGGTCTTTCTTCTTTAATAAGAAAGCCATTTCAGGCAATGTATTTTCCCGTGTTAAGCTTTTTTCAAGATCTCATAGGTTTTGAAATAAAATGTTCCCCTTTTCATCGGTTTCTAGATGGGTTTTAATTTCATTTTAATGTTTCCTTTGATCCATGGGTTACCTAGAAGTACGTTTATTAATTTCCAAGTAGTTAAAAATATTTTCAGCCACATTATTGTTTTCTTTTTAATTTAACATTATGGGGTTATAGTAAGAGATTGTGGCCTGTAAAATCTTTAATTTTAAATTAAATTTTTTTTCTTTGTTTCTAAGTATGTGTTCAGACTTTATAAATGTTCTATGGGGCAGGAAAAGCTGAGCTGGTTGGATTCATGCAGGAAAGAATGGAATTCTAAAATGTGCTAGCTCTGAAGACATACTACCCTGTTTCCAATCTGGCTTCTACCCCTTTCCAGCTGTGTGTCCTCGGATGAAACACAGAATTTTCTGAGCTTTATTTTCCATTTAAAAAATGGGAACAATAAGAATATCCACTTTCCAGTATTGCCGTGAAGATTAAATGAAATTACATACTTAAAAATACCTAGAATACTGCCTGGTGTGGATAAAAAAAACTCACCAAAGAGAAATATTGCTATTTTTTTTGCTTTTACCAAAAAAAGGAGGAACCTTCACTGTTTGTGTTCTCAGCTTTATCCTAACTCAGAGCTGTGGTTGCTGGTTGTTGAGGGAATTGGGAGAAAAGAGGAAATGGATGGCGCAGTGCGGCAGTCACCTTTCCTTCCACGGGAGGTACCTGGAGCCTGGGGGATGGAGCTACTTGCCCAAGGAAACACAGCGATTTAGTGGCAAAGCCAGGCCTCAAACCCAGGTCTCACCTGCTCATTCCTGCCTGTTCTGCTGGCAAGCTGCTCTAGTTTCTCCCTTGAAAGACGAGAGAGTTGACCGCAGATTCGCCTCTAAGCTGTAGGGAAGGCTGGAAGCTCTCAGGAGGCAGCAACCTCAGAGCTTTGTCATGTTACACCTTGCTGTCTGGGAAAGGGGAACTCTGAGGTCAGTAAGTTCCAAGAGAAGCTATAGAAAGAGGGTTGAACTGGGAGTAGTGGGAAGCTCTGGGCATTGCTGTTCCATTGATCAGTGGTGGCAGGAGAAAAAGCCAGTCCTCTAAAGCAGCCCTAGGGGGATGTCTGTCTGCACCCCTCTGGGCTTCAAGCCTTCATTGCCTGCGTGCCTTGCTTCCCAAGCCCTGGTACTGACCGTGGCAAAGGCAGATCCCCAAGAGGCCCCATCTTCATTTGCCTAGCAGGTCCTATGTGGAGCAGAGCTCAGGGGCAGGAGCCCTCTGTTACTGTTCAGGGGGGCTCAGCAGCACGGATGTGCTCATGGAAACTGGAGAAACTGGGGTGACAGCCTCAGCAGCACTGAGGAGGCCTAATTAAGAAGTAAGGCAAAACGAGATGCGCTGCTCGGCTGTGCTGCCAGCTGACATCTGAGAGGGGCTGGCACTGTGCCCTGGAGCAGCCAGGAGCCATGAAGAACTCAGGAGGCATGGGAGCTTCTTTATGGCAGAAGTCCGGAGAGGAGAGGGAATCTCAGGACAGAATTACAAGGTGGAGGGTGGCTGAGTTATCTGATTAGGGCCATTGATCTTGGGAGCAAGTGACCATTTCTTGGCCAAGGACTCTCAGTATCCTCAAGCATCATGTCATCATGCTGTGTATAACCCACAAGTGGACAAAGATGCCTGGAACAGATATCACAGGGCATGGTTAAAGCACACATGGATATGTCTGGGCAGCAGGTCTCTGACCTCAGACACACGCCCATGCTGTGGGGTAGGTTGTCGCCAGGGAAAGCTTGGAATTAGAGGCTGATTTTCATAGCTCTTCCATGCAAGTTTTAAAAAAATGTATGGCCCCCCTGATTATTATGAAAATTGAATAAATCCGGGCATGCAAAAGTGCTTTGTAAATATCAGCACAAGCACAGAAGAAAGTTAGCGCATGTGCAATTTGGTTAGAAAGTGCTAGCTAATTCCTTGCTATGTCCCCAGCCCTTTGTTAGAAGCTGCAGAGGAATCAAATAGGCCTAGATCTTGTTCCTGTCCTCATGGGGCTTGTGGGTTTTCTCAGTGTGAAATGCTTTGCAATCATTGTCTCTCCCTCCCTCTTTCCCCCATGCTACTTCCTTCTAACATAGCTTAATTAAGCACCTCTTCTAAGTGAAGTTCTGGGCTAGGGGCTAAATTATATAGAAATTATTGTCTATTAAGGGAGAGACAGGAGCAAATGGATAGGTACAAGCCCAACATGGTAGCCATTTCTTGAATAGAGAAAGACCCAGGTTCAACGCATACAAAGCAAGAAGGCAATGAGCAGCGATCCCAGGGAGGTTCCTGGAAAGCTTCAGATAGAAGCACGTGGGGCAGATCTCGAAGAAGGAGCAAGAACAAGGAACAGAGTCCTCCTGGGGAGCATGGGAAGAAGGCATGGCAGGCACAAAGGCATGGAGGTGGGAAATCCTCTGAGCAAGAGTATCCACCCACACAGGGGCGTCAGTGAACACTGGGAGCCTGAATTCCAATCCTTGATACCCTGGTTGATGCAGATTGGAAGTCTTACTGGAGCTCAGAAAAGTTGATGGCCCTAAATAGAAAACTCCTATTTGAATGAACCCATCATGGTGTCAGCACAGCCTGGGGTCAAGGCAGAGTTTGCCTGCCAGAGAGTGGGTAGAGCAGAAAGAGGGCAGAGCTTGAAGCAGGCAGTCCTGGCTTGTAATTCAGGCCCGCCACTGCCTAGCTCTCTGGTTGTGGGTCACTACAAACCTCTCTGAGCCTTGGTTTCATCACCTTTAAAATAGGAATGGGTGACCTGGGCATTCTGTTGAAAATCACATCCTTTGTTGAAAAGATAGTGAGAAGATGGGGTGGGTGGGTGGATAGAGACCAATTTACACTGAACGTGGCACTGGGGAGACACAGAGAATAAGCTGTTAGTCACTCTGAGCTCTGATAGGCTGAGTGGGGCCGGGAGGTGTGGGAGTCCAAAGGAGGAGCCCTTCGCTCTGCCTGGGAGGTTTAGAGTTTTCCTGGCAGCAATGAGAGCAGAACTAGGGGCCTTCCCGCAAGGCAGGTGGAAATTCAGAAGGCTAAGAAGGAAGCAAGGGGAATTCCAGGTAGAGGGGACCAAAGGACAAGGGAACCAGGAGCAGTTCTACTCAACTAGGAAATGTGAAATGGGGAGTGATGAGGCTGCGGAGGCTCGACCGTGGCCTTGAATGTTGAGTTAGGAACTTGGACTCTATCTCATATGCAGCAGGGAGACATTTAAGAATTAGAAGCATGAGAGAAAGGATTAGTCAGGCTCTGTCACCAGGACAGTGATAGTGAGTGGGCTAAGGAGAGGCGGTTGCAGAAGTCCTAGATACTGACATGAAAGGTACTTGTGTGAAGTCGAGTTTATCATACTGCAGGGATAGTGTAAAGCAGACACCAAAGTCTAGCGTGCCATTGAGGTCCCAGGGATGGGATGGGCACTCTTCCCCAATGCAGCCCTCCCTAGCTCCAGACAGGACAGCCCAGGGCCTTGAGAAAGAAGTTGCTGCAGGGCCCAGGCCTTCCGACCAGCCCCTCTGCAGGGACAGGCTCCTCAGGCCCTGGTGGTCTAACTGGGGTTGTTCTAGCTGGAGCCCGTGTGGCCATGAGAAACAGCCCTTTTTGCTCAAGCAAAACAATGACCTTATGGGAAGAAGATGGTGGTATTTCACAAAACTCAAGGGTGAAACATTCAGCCCCGCCTTTGAGGAACTAGAATCAGGAACTGTAAAGTCATGTCTATGGCCCCTCTCCCTCTCTTGCTGGTTCTCTTCCTCTTTCTCCTCTCCATTTTCCAGCCAGCTTTCCCTGTGTAGAGGGGGTGCACAGCTGCCTGGCCCCAGCTCCCTAGCCTCAACTGTCATGGCTCCAATGTCCTGGGGAGAGTCTGACCATCTGAGCCCAGGCAGCAGATCAGCCACCTCAAGGCAGACACCCTCCCTTGCTCCCCTCAGCCCTGTGGCCAAGAAAGGGGGTGGTCTCCTTTACAGCAAGGCTCCAGAGCCCATCCCTGCGGGTTACGATGGAGGGTGGTTCTCAGAGGAGGGACGCTGGCACTGGACTGGCCCCCAGAGGTGGTCTATTCTATGTAGTCCCTGACCCTACCTGGCACTATTTGTATTATTGGCCAGGTAGAATTGGTCAAGGGACATCCGGGTGAGCTCGCCCCCAAGGTGCACCGTAGCGAGCTGGAATGCACAGGGCCTCCATTCACCTCTTCAGGAAGGAGACAGAGAGTGAAAATGAAACTCTGAAAAGTCCCCATGTTTTGCTTTGTGGATGGTAGAGCCAGGAAAAGAGAGGGTCTGAGAGGCGCTTGTCTTTGCATGCAGTAAAGAGGGGTATGGGAAGAATGGCCCCTTTGCTGCTGGCCTGGGGGAGCAGGTTTAGAGCCCAGGGACCTGGGGGAGGTGGCAGCTCTGGGGAAGAAGGGGCTGAGTCTGGGCTGAGTCCCTGGAGCTGGAGGCCAACCCTTAAGGAGCCAGCTGCCTAGAGCGGAGGGCAGGGGAGGGCCCGGAACTTCTGGGGTGGGCCTGCGGCGTTCCTTTGTTTCTCCATTCTCCTCAGATGGCACACAGCACCAGCTCGAGGAACCAGAGTCATTTGGTTGTTTTCCCCAAATGTGGAGGATTCTTTCCCCTTTCCCTTCTCACGTGTTGCCAGAAGCTGGGCTTCCTGGGGGTTCTCATAAACCCAGGCGGCTCTGCAGTCATTTTCATATAGAACGGTTTCCCTAAATAGCTGAGAAGGCCAGCTGTAGCTGCTGGAACAGAAAACAGCATTGGCTGCTGGGGGATGAACACAGATCCTGTTCTTGTGCTTGGCAGCCCACTTCCCTGGAGACACAGCAAGTCATGGGGCCTCTGGCCTCTGCGCCACCCACTTCAACTCCAGCCACTGTTACTTGCCAGTAGAGGTCTGAGGTAAATGACTTGATCTCTCCAAGTCTGTTTTCTCACCTGTGAAATGGGAATAATGACAGTACAAAGAAGGGTTGTGGTCCCCAGAATTTAATGAGACACCTGCAGAAAGCACTCAGTAGGGTGCCTGGGTGAGTTCTGTGATGTTAATGGTTTTAATTACTACTGACCCTGCGTTGGCACACACTGCAGGGGCTCCGCCCTAGTTCCTTTATTTGCTGATTTTCCATGGATAATTATAATGCATCTGATATGCTAGCCACCCTGCCTCCTCAGTGGTTTTTGAACTCTCCCCACAAATTGCCACCTCTGCAATTTCACTTGGGCTCTTTTCTCCTCTAAAAATGCTTCTCATGAGTATTTGTATTCACACCTGACCAAGACCTCAGCATTCCTCAGGGTGCAGCTAAGGTCCGTACTCCTTCACTACAGCTTTGCAGTGGACCCAGGAAGGAGCTCTTCCTCTCTTCCCCCAAAGCTCAGAATTTCTTTTTCCTTTCCCTTCCCTTCCCTTCCCTTCCCGTTCCTTCCCTTCCCTTCCCTCCCCTTCCCTCCCCTCCCCTCCCCTCTCCTCCCCTCCCCTCCTCTCCCCTCCCCTCCCCTCCTCTCCCCTCCCCTCCCCTCCTCTCCCCTCCCCTCCCCTCCTCTCCCCTCCCCTCCCCTCCTCTCCTCTCCCCTCCCCTCCTCTCCCCTCCCCTCCTCTCCTCTCCCCTCCCCTCCTCTCCCCTCCCCTCCTCTCCTCTCCCCTCCCCTCCCCTCCCCTCCTCTCCCTTCCCCTCCCCTCCCCTCCCCTCCCCTTTCCAGGGTTTGGCTCTGTTGCCCAGGCTGGGGTGCAATGGCACAATCTTGGCTCACTGCAACCTTCACCTCCTGGGCTCAAGCCATCCTCCCACTTCAGCTTCCTGAGTTATCTGGGACTACAGGCGAGTGCCACCATGCTGGGCTAATTTTTGTATTTTTGGTGGAGACGGGGTTTCGCCATGTTGCCCAGGCTGGTCTCCAACTCCTGGGCTCGAGCAATTCACTTGCCTCAGCCTCTCAAAGTGCTAGGATTACAGGCATGAGCCACTGTGCCCGTCTGAATTTCTTTTTGTTTAATTATTTTTTTTAATTGCAGGAGCTTTAGGAGTACAAGTAGTTTTTGGTTACGTGGATGAATCACACAGTGGTGAAGTCTAGACTTTTAGCGTACTTGTTACCCGAATAGTGCGCATTGTACCCAATAGGTAATTTTTCATCTCTTACCCCTCTCCCACCCTCCCTGCTTCTGAGTCTTCAATGTCCATTAAACCACTCTGTGTGCCATTGCATACCCATAAGTGCTCGGAATTTCAATGAACCTCTGTTAGAGAAAGGCAGCATCATGCAGTACACAACTGTGCAGCCTCTGGGTGCTAGATGAATGCACACCTCTAGCTGTATGACTTTGGTTTTTCTGTGCCTCAGTTTCCTTGTGTGTCAAAGGGAAATAATACAAATAGTGCTTTCTTCACAGAGTTGTTGTGAGCATGGAATGAAGTGATACCTGTAAAACACTGACAGTACTACCTGAGAAGGGCTCATTGAAGGTTGGCTATTTCCATGAAATAATCTTCAAAAACATGAATTTTAATGGCTGTATGAACTTCTATTGTGTGGGTAGATCATAATTTATTTAAACACCCCCTTGTTGTTGAGCATTTCAGCTGTTTCCAATTTTTCACCATTATAAATAATGCTGTAGTGAACATCTTGTATATAAATCTTTCTGTTTATCTCTGATTGCTTTCTTAGAAGAACTTCCCAAATCTTGTTTGTCTAAGAACAAAGCTCTGTCCCCAGACTTTTAAACAATGCCCTTTGAAATAAAAGTAAAGGCTATTTTCCATCAGAGTAAGAAACATATGGAACATGTTAACCAAGAAGTGGTTCAAGAGGAAGGTAGAAATAGGTTCAAGATGGGTTTAGATCCATTTCAGGATGTCTGACATAGAATGAGTTATAAAGCTCCCCTCCAGCCCCCTTTCCTCCAGAGGAAAGGAAGGGTCTTGATCCTCAGGGACCACCGATTTCTCTCGTTGAGGCAGTTCCAGGGGGCTTTGAAGTTCTCAATGTCAGAGAAACAACAATGACAGATCAATAAAAGAAGGCAGTCTGCGGGCAATCCAAAATTCCTCCAGCCAGTAGGGGGCGATGTCGTCTGTTTCTCTTGGCTGCCTGGAATTTGGTAGTGTTTTGTTTTGTTTTGTTTTTTGCTAACAAGGACTCCCTTTATTGATGACCTAAAACTTTGGCTTACATTTTATGTATCTCTCCTGTCTGTTTTTCATTCCTTCCTCCACTTCATACCTTCCAGCACTCACACATTCATTCAGGAGAAATCCAGTGTGTTCTTCCTCTGGGCCAGACATCAAGATGGTTTTTAGACTTCTATCTGGAGACACTTGCATTGAAGGCTCCACCTCACACACATCCAACATATTAAATATAATTTTTTCTGTAGAATTATAGGAATTTTTTTTTTTTTTCTGAGACGGAGTCTCGCTCTGTCACCCAGTCTGGAGTGCAGTGGCGCAATCTCGGCTCACTGCAAGCTCCGCCTCCCGGGTTCACGCCATTCTCCTGCCTCAGCCTCCCCAGTAGCTGGGACTACAGGCACCCGCCACCACGCCCGGCTAATTTTTTGTATTTTTAGTAGAGATGGGGTTTCTCCATGTTAGCCAGGATGGTCTCGATCTCCTGACCTCGTGATCCGCCCGCCTCGGCCTCCCAAAGTGCTGGGATTACAGGCGTGAGCCACCGCGCCCGGCCAGGAATTATTTTTTATAACTTCGCTTTGAAATTATTTGGCTACTCGTCATTCATTTGATGCTTGTTTCGGTTTGATTTCTCAGCGATTATGAGGGGTACTCAGGAATTCTTGCGAAGTAAGAAAATCTAACTTGCACATTGTTTTCAGATAGAGTGAAGTTTTTATAAATACTAAATGAAACCATTAGTGAGTTTGATGTAATATTTTGTTTTGTAGACATTCCATTAAAATTTTATTTCCATTGCAAAGTTTTCCCTTGATGTTTTGGATCTCATAATTTTGTTTCTGGGTCTCATACTTTTTTGGAGATCTCTCAAAAGTTCTCAGACCCTCTAGCACCAAGCAGATAAGAGAGCCCTGCCACGCTGGGAGATCGAGGGATGAAAGACTCTGTGCGGACTGTACAGAGCTGCTGGGCCACAGAGCTTGTCAATGGACAAACTCCTGTTACCAAAGAGTAAGAGTACTGTTATATGAAATGTGATCAGGATACAGTGAAGATATCATCTTCCCTGAGCGTCCTTGTGGAGAGGAGGGGCTCAGTGGAGACTTGAAAGAACAGACATCACCGAAGCCAGAACATGAATGCTGAACAGGACTTTTCTGATTCGAGGAGGAAGGGCATTGCAGACGAGGAAATAGCACATGCAAAGGGGCTGGACGGGAAAAGAATATCTGAATAGACAAAGGTGACTCAGCTGGACCCGCAAACAATGATCTCTAGGCCCTTGTTTTTCCAGACGAGCAGCACTGGCATCACCTGGGAACTTGTCAGAAATGCAGACTCTGAGGCCCCCAGAATCAAAACCTTTATTTTAACAGGATCCCAGGTGACTGGAATGCACGTCAGGGTCCGAGAGGCAGGCTCTAGTTCTGACAGGATCAGAAATAGGTCTCCTGTAGCCAGAGCAGAACAGCAGTTGTCTAAGTTGTTTTCAAGCTTGGCCTGAGAATTCAGTCCCTGAGGGCTCAGACAGTTTCACCCATTGCTTGGAGGGTTGGGGCTTTTCCTGCTCAGGGACTCTTCCACTCGCTGGGCCTGCATCATCCCTTCTGCTGGCCTTTGCTCCAGACAGCCTGTCTTGCCTGATGGCTCCTTCATCTGGCACACCACCGATTACCTAATAGACTGTAGGCTATGTGCTTACTTTATTCCTGTGAGTAATTGATCACATTAGGATGAGCAAGGGGCAGCATCAGGAAGAGAAGAGAGAAGAGACATCAATAACCAGGGGAAGGAAACCATGCTACAGTCAGCTAATTAGATGTCTCACCGAGGCAGCTTTTTAAACATAATGGTCCATCTTGCTGTTGTCGGTTGACCATGCCCTCCCCTGCTTCTATGTGTGGCTGGGCTTTCCGATGAGTTAGGGGTAGTAAGTAGTAAAAGCTCCAGACCGAGTCAGAAAACTTGGTTGCCAGGCTAGGGGATCTTAAGCAAATTAGTTATCTCTGGGCCTCAGTTTCATCAACTGTAAATTGGGGAGGGCTGGATCAATGGGTTACAAACATGGCTGATATCAGAATCACCAGAAATACTTCTAAAAACATAGATTCCAAGGTCACATCTCCTAAATGCTGACACAGTCGGTACAGGGTGAGAATAGGAATCCTTGTGGCAAAAAGCATCTCAAGTAACTCTGACACAACTGCACAGGAAACTGGGAACCACTGGGTTGGAAAGATAACCTCTAAGCTCCTGCCCGGCATCATCCATTTCAGATTGTCCATAAGGATGGATTTTCCCAAACCTCTTACAGAGCAACAGTGCAGTCCTGGCGGGGGAGGAGGGGGAGACAAGAAAGACAGGAAACTCATCTTCCACTCCTGCCTCTGTCAGCAATTCATTGCCTAACAACAGTTTCTCCCTGAGACTCACTTAACTCACCTATACGTACACTGACAGGTATGACAATTCTTTCATCTGAGCATCATGCCAATGTGTGCAGAGGTTCCCAAGCATGGGGAGATTTAAAAAAAACAGATACCCTGACCAAAATAGTGAAACCCTGTCTCTACTAAAAATACAAAAATTAGCCAGGCATGGTGGCATGCACCTGTAATCCCAGCTACTCGGGAGGCTGAGGCAGGAGAATCGCTTGAACCTGGAAGGCGGAGTTTGCAGTGAGCTGAGATTGTGCCAGAGCAAGACTCCATCTAAAAAAAAACAAAAATAAAAACAAAAAACAAAAGAAAAAACACCAAAGCAAAACAAAAAACACAGACTCCAGGTCCCCATCTACCCACATATCACTCTTGAGTACATCTGGAGCAGCTCAAGACAGTATGTGTTTAAAGCCTGCCAGATAATCCAAAGATCAGCCAGTGGCCTGGCCAAAGGCATTGCTCAATAGGACCCCTGGTGCCCCAGTGCACGTGCAACAAGGCAGGGTCTAGCTCAGGAGGGCCACTGCCATGTTGGTGGGAAATGTGGACTGCAAAGGGACCCAGGCATATCCCACTCACCTCTTGGTTTTCAAGAGTTTAGACAAATCCTGTCAGGGGAACACTCAACAGTATTGCACCAGAATGAACAGTAAACCCATCTTCCAGAAGACCTATGTTTAAATCCTGGTGCTGTTACTAATGGGGTAACCTTGGACAACTCATGAGAGCTCCCTGAAGCTGTTTCTTTGTCTTTAAAATGGAGTCAGCTGTAACTCTAACCTCCCAGCTCAGTTGAGAAGATTAAAGAGAACAACTTGGACACTGTACTCTGGGAGTGGGCATTCTGTGCAAATTGTCCAGCCACCTACACTGGGACCGGTGGGAACCAGCCTGACTGAATGTTAATATCTCTCACCCTAATGAAAGCAGGGGTTGGAGAGAGTCTGCTATTGCACTGGGACAGAGGACCAAAGGTCCTGGTGGTAATTTCTGGAATGATTCTGCTCTGCATAGCCAGCTGCCTTCTGTCCAGTATTTTTTGTATTTTCTCTAATCTTTTGGGGGCCTTGCTTGATTCCCTTAGTTGATCAGCAGGGGTATGCCTGTTGGCTGGCCTGAAAAGCTGAGCCCAAAAACCAACTCCAATGGGACTTAAATCTTTGCACCTGTCCCCTTCTCCACACCCTTTTTCTACCTTCATCTCTGGCCTTGACTATTGCAGAATGCTCCCAACTGGTCTCCCATAGAGACCAGAAATGTTCTCCTCATAGTAGCCCGAGGGGTTCTCTTAAGGTGTAAATCAGATTATGTCATTAATTTTGACTGGCTTCTCAATTCTCCTAACATAAAATCCAAACTGGTGAATAAGGACTACCATGGAGTGCCTTCTCAGTCTCCGAGAATGAACTCCATTTTTCTTCCCCTGGTTTATGAAGCTCTGCACATTCTGGCCATCTATTTCTCATCTGGTGCCATGCTAGCCACCCTTGCTTGCTTTGTGAGGCAGAAAGGTTCTGCTAACCTGTTTTACTTCCTTCCTTTGTACATAGCTAAACCCTATGTCCTGGCTCCTCTGCAGTTAGATGAGACCATATATTGAGTTCTAGTCGTTGGAATATGAGTGGGAGTGATGTACACCATCTCCAGGCCTGGCCCCCACGTATCCTGGAGCTTTTCTCTTTGCTCTTGGCTGCATGCAGAGGGCATGGTGGACAACTCAGAGGAAGCCTAAAGGACGGCAGAGTAGCTCATTAGAAGGAACTTGGGTTTTGAATAACAAAACACTGTCCACCTAACACATGACAAGAAGGAAAAATAAATTTTTATTGTCTTAAATCACTGAGATTTAGGGTCGTGTACTTTGGCTACCACCGTTGCTCACTCTGAATGACAGCCTATTCTCAGTTTCCCAAATTTGCCAACATTCACCCTGCTTCTCCCATCCTGTTCCCTCTGCTTAGAATGTTTTTCCCTGGCATTCCTCACATCCCCTTCTTAACCTTTAGGTCTTCACTGAAAAGTCGCCACCCAACTATGAGCCTGTATTTGTGTTCTTGTTGATTTTTTAATAGTAGTTTTTAATAATGCACGTGGTTCTTAAACTTTGTTTTTCACTGTATTTCTCCTAGAACGTAAGCTCCCATGAGCATAAATCAAAGCTGTCTTATTTACCTTTCTGTATCCCTAAAAAAGTGTTGAGCAAAAGGTAGCACTCAACAATTATTAGCTGTTGGATTAAATGAATGAATGAACCAAGTGTGTATTCCGTTCAATTCAATTCAAATATTACCGAGCACCAACTTCGTGTGAGGCACTTTGCACGCATCTAATGCATACTGTATTCAATTCTCATTACAACGCCAGTGGGGAGGTAAGATTATTATTCCCACTTTACATGTAAGGATCAAGAGGCACTGTCAGCCAACGTAGCACAGATCCTTTCCACATGGCATTGTCCAATTATCATCAAAGTCCCAAAAGGTAGAAATTATGATCTCCATTCTGCAAAAGGGAAAACTCAGGCTCAGACAGGCCAAGTCACTTTCCTGGGTCATGTCGCTACTGAGGTCATGGAGCTGGGATTTAAATCCAGGGAGAGAGAGAATGGCATGCATGTCTCTTACAGCGTTATTCTTCCTAAAGTTTGACAACCTCATTAGAAATCCCCAAAGAATATCCCGAGTGTGGGGCAAATGAAGACATGGAACTGCTCCTGAGTCCTATGTGCTTGGTTTGCAGTGGGATTTTATTTTAAATGCAAGATCCAATCTTCCCCGATGCCTGGGATCAGGGGGTGCCATTTTGCAACCTGGGGACGCAGCTCCAGTTTCCTGACTGAGCCTGGCCAGGTTGGCCGCCACCCATAAACTGGAGACCAGAGTGCCCAGGTTCATTTAGGGAGAGCAGCCGGAGTTGTTGCTAGGCAGAGAAAGTCTGTGATTGATTATGGCTGATGAAAGTCTGAAGCCATGAATCCTTTTTGAGGGCTGGGCAAGCTGAAGAGTCTCACTCGCTGAATGCATTTGGAGACTGCACAGTCCCTTCTGAAACAAGCAGTAAACTTTAATGGCTGCAAGATCTGCGACTTGGCATGCTGTGGATTGGATGGCACATAGAACTCATGAATTCTCTGGGGTGGGAGCTAATTAGAGTGCAATTTTTCAATTACGGAACATTAAGCAAGCCTCTCCCCAGTCCCCCCACCCCATCTCTCAATGGATACACTCCATTTATCTATTTTCCTTTATTTCTTAATCATTTGATGATATGACAACAATTATTTGTCATTTGGAAGAGAAAATTGTCACGGAGCTATTGTTTCCCTCTTGAAACCCCAGCTCTTCCGTGGTGATGGTTGCATTTGATAAATCTTTTGCATTCCTGCAGCTCCTCCCCCTCTCCCACCCAGGGTTGGTGTGGCAACAGGAAAACATTAGCCTGTGACGTGGGCCTGTTCTGATTGAAATGCCATTTGTAAAAAGGCCTGGAAAAGAGCAGGCTCAAGTTTAAAAGAGCCACAGCCCAGAGCTCCCGGCCCACCCACATCACCCAGGTTGAGACTCTGGGACATTTGCTTTGGGAAATTTGGTCATTCCTCTGAGCTAATAAGCCAGCTTCAGAATCAGGAATGCAAAACAGAAACAGAACAAAAAGAATAAGGCAAAAGAAAAAAGAAGCATGCCACCAGAAATGGGAAAACTTAAATGACTTTGTTTAAATGTCATGGTACTCTCAAAACCCTGTTCTCATATGTATGCAAGTTAATTAAATGGAAAAATGTCAAATTAGTTGCTTAAAATATTAATGGCAGGAATTATCCCAGATTCTAGAGCAGGGAGAGTAGAGGAAACTAACCTTTCAGGGCTTAACCCTTTGGTTGGCTGTTCTTCTCTGAAAAAGTAGACATTTCTTTCATTTGTAAAAATGCCAATTAGTGCTGAGGGGTTTTGTAAGTTTCAGGATGGGAGCTTGCCAGTGGGCTTGCACTATGGGATTCTCCCAGTGACACAGGACTCACTGGTGGCATTTATTCCCACAGTGTCGGCTTTGCATGGGGGATTTGAGGTCCCTGGAAAGGCCCAAAAATCATGCATATGTCTCTTCTGGAGTCAGAGTAATTTGCCATTTTTCCTTTTGGTTTTTTTGAAGAGTATTTTGAAGAGTTCATTAAAATGCAAAATTGGAAAGATTGCACAAAAAGAGTTGTCAATGTACTACTCATCAAACCTTTATTCAGTACCAGTGGGATCCAAAGCCTATGCTATTTGAGCAAAATGCCAAGAAAGGGAGCGTCACAGACTCAAGGGCATAGGATCTGGTAAGGAGAGGCTGTAGAGCACCCTAATCTAGCCTCATGTTAGCATGTGGGAAAGCCAAAGCCCCAGGAAAACAAGGAACATTCCCAAAGCCACACAGCTATTGAGTGGTGAAATCAGGCTCATTTATTTATGCAACACAGCTCCTGCCTACCCCCTGGAGGGACTTGTGTACATCCTGGGAGGTCAGGGCAAACAAACCCAGGGCAGTGCATGCCACAAGCCTAACACTGCAGAAGGAAGGGCAGGAGGTGGACAGCAGGGTGATGGGTATCAGGGAGACCTTACTTACCTCCATCAGCCAAAGAGCATCTACTGTCCACCATGGTAGCCAGCACTGTATAACACCTGGCTTCTCCCCATTGTGACAAAAATAAGCAGGCAAGGGAGGCCACGTCATCTACTGAGAAGTTATGGCTAGTCACCGTGGCCACATGTTCAAACTGATCTCATGTAATTCAGTGATCAGTTCTACCCATTGCTTGTTCTGCAGTTTTTGGTAAACAGACATCCCATTGCCTACCATAGGATTACAAATTCTTACAGTCAATTCAGCCATGTCCTTGGCTTGTGCCATCCAATCCACAGCATGCCAAGTTGCAGATCTTGCAGCCATTAAAGTTTACTGCTGGTTTGCTTGGAGGTCTTTCAATTTCCTCATCTGTAAAATGAGGGTAACAGATTAGGAACGTGGAAGATCTCCAAGCAAAGTAAAGGGCTGAACTGACTCTGTAAGAATGGGATACCTGTTTACCAATAACCGCAGAACAAGCAATAGAAATGCCAAATAATAGGTGCAGAGCCCAATTTCCAAAAATTGTATCCACAGAAGGAGGAAGGTATTATATTGAGATGCTCTATGGAAAAGATATCCAAATAGTTTAGGGGGAACCCTGTATATTTTAATCCTTTTTTGCTTTGGTCAGTGTGGTGGGCTGAACCATAGCCCTCAGATATATCCACGTTTGAATCCCTGGAACTCATGAATGTTACCTTACATGGCAAGAGGGACTTTGCAGATGTGATTAGTTACGTCTCTTGAGATGGGAAGATTATTCTGGTGTTCCAGATGGACCCAACATAATCACATGGGGCTTTATAAGAGGGAGGCAGGAAAGTGAGGAAAGATCATTTTAGAAGCAGAGATTAGAGGGATGTGCTTTGTAGTTGGAGGAGGGGGCCATGAGCCAAGGAATACAGGTAGCCACTGGAAACTGAAAGAAAGGCAAGGAGATGGATTCTCCCATGAGCCTCCAGAAGGAACCAGCCCTGTTGATATTTTGACTTTAGTCCCCCAGTGAGGCTGATTTTGGATTTCTGCCCTCCAGAATGGTAAGAGACTCAATTTTTTTTTTTTTTTTTTTTTTGAGGCTGAGTCTCAATCTGTTGCCCAGGCTGGAGTGCAGTGATGCGATCTCCACTCACTGCAAGCTCCGCCTCCTGGGTTCACACCATTCTCCTGCCTCAGTCTCCAGAGCAGCTGGGACTACAGGCGCCCATCACCACTCCCAGCTAATTTTTTGTATTTTTAGCAGAGACGGGGTTTCACCATGTTAGCCAGGATGGTCTCAATCTCCTGACCTTGTGATCTGCCTGCCTCAGCCTCCCAAAGTGCTGGGATTACAGGCGCGAGCCACTGCGCCCGGCCAATGTGTGTTGTTTTAAGCCACTTGGGTAATGATAATGTGTTACAGCAGCAACAGGAAGCTAATACAGCCAGTCATTTCTAAGTAATGAATGACCTCAACTCTGCTTTTCATTCCTGGGTCTAGGGGTTGGCTGGAGGAGCTCTGCTTCAGATTATGGGTTGGTTTTAAGTCTCTCCACCCACTGCCCATTCTAGGGCAGTGGCTGCCAGGGGTGTGCTCCACTCATGGCAATGGCCAAAGCATGAGAGACAACCAGCAGATACTTCTTATGCCTGTCACCATTTCAGCTCTCAAACACCCCCTCCCACCCACCTTCTCTTTGCCAAAGTAAGTCACATGGCCAAACTGAACTTCAGTGGGAACTGGAAATGCACATAGCCTAGTCTAGAGGGAGATACTGCAAAGTCACATAGTGAGGGCAAGGATGTATGATTCTAATATTGGAGAAGAGCAGTAAAAGTTGGAACAATAATCCAATCTGCCACACTTTTTTGGAAGATTCATAATAGGTATTAACACGTTAAGAACTCTGAGAAGTCCTGCAGTAAATAAACCTGTCTAACTATTTAACACAGTGTTCCCAAAGCTTCTTTGAGCGCAGAATCCTACTGTCATCCTGTAGAACTAATATTTTGAGAAATGCTTATGTAGGCAGTTCATCTCAGAAGTCTGAGGGAGGAGAGGGCAGTGGAACTTGACTGGGCCTTGAAGAATGGATTCAACTAAGCAGATTGTGACAGGGGGTTTACCAATGGCAGAGAGAAATGGAAATGTTTTCATAAGGGATGCTTTCTCCTGAGAATCTCATCAAATGTTCTATGCCCGTCGGGAAAAGAAGAATCTGTAATGATACTTGTCTTGCCTGAAAGAGGGAACACAACTGTCTTGGAGTCCAGTGTCCCCTCATCCAAGGATCTATTTGAAATGCCTTAGTCACAAAAGGTGGACACTCACTTTTAAGCCAAGGATTGGTGCATCTCCAAGCCTTCTTCGGCAAGCTGGAGTCTGAATTCTTTTGAAATCCAGAGATGCTGAAGGAGATTAGAAGGTGCAGTTATTAGAGACAGGTACTGCCACCTGGACTCTTGCAAATATGCATGCGTTGGGAGGTGCTGCTCCCTTAGAAACAGTGAGAGAGAAATGGGCCAAACAGGTTTCCCACAGAAGTCTGGTCATCTCAAGTCCACTAATAGAATTTCTCCTGGAATGGAGATGAGAATGTTCGCCTTATTTTCATGAGGACCTAGACTAGGAACAGGCCAAGAAACAGGAAGCAAGTCCTCCAGGATGGGTGCCTGTCAATCCCACTGGGGCCCAGCAGAGCGTCTAAGCAATGAAGGGAGGCCATTGGTAATTGCTGGAGGCCTCCTCTGCCCTGCAGAACAGAGATTCCCCTGCATCCTGCCTCCTCCCTCCACAGTGGGGCACTACTGTGTGGGGAGGGCTGGCCACACTGCAGGACTGGTGACTTACTTGACACAGGCAATTAGCCTATTTCCATGTAACACATTTTAAGGGAGGTCATTAGAGCCTAATAAAAGGAAACAATAGTGCCATAAATCCCAGGATCAATAGAAGGGAAAGCAATGAGGCTGAGAGCTGGCTTCCTCTGCAGAGCCCAGAGAGCCTTCAAGAATGAAATGCCCCTTAAAATGGAAGGACAAGGAGAAAGAGTATTTACCAGCTCATGCACTCACTCCTTCAGCAAAAATATAGAGGGCACAGACCAGCCCCCAGGAGACAGACCAAAGGCGCAGGCTAGTTGGGGGAGAAAGGTGCAAGGACAAGAATATCATCACTCAGAACAAAAGCTAGAGGGGCCCAGAGGAGGGAGTGACTCCCCAGAGGCAAAAGGTTGGAATGGCAATGAAGGATCAATAGGAGTTTTCTGCATGGAGAAGGAAGGGGAGGCAGAAGGATTCTAAGGGAAGGAAGAGTACACAGACAGCTCTGAGGCAGGAGGAGCCTGGTGAACCCTGCGGACAAGGAGTGCAAGAACAGCTAGGAGCATAGACATAGGGAGGGGAAGGGGGTGTGGATGCAGAGGTATGTTGAGGCACAGATGGGGAAGAGATTTCTTTGCCAAGCTGGAGTTTGGATTCTTTTGAAATCCAGAGACACTGAAGGAGATTAGAAGGTGCAGTTATTAGACTAGGCAAGTACTGTTGTGGAGAAGACTGTGGATAAGGAAGCTCCTTGTCTTGGGTACTCATTCTGTACACCTGGAGCTGGCCTGGCACCCTGAGGAGCCTTGCGGGAGCCATAGATCCTGCTCTCTCAGCCAACTTTGTACCTGAGCAGAAGTATACCTCAGCACAGCATTGATTCATGGATTTGGAGGTAGGCCTGGGGGTGGTCGAGGAAGACAGTGGGTGAGGAACCTGTCCATACACCTGAAAGGAAGGGGCTTGATCAAGAGAAACCTGCAAAGATGTTTTGAGGGGCAGATGAGGTGTTCACACTCCAGGTTGTTCTGAAGATAAAAGATGTCATCAGCTCTTCACGAGGCTTTAGGCCAATGTGGGATGCATGCCCGCGGCTCATTAGCCCAGTGGTGAGAGCCCCATGTAGCACAGTCAAGATCACCAGCTCAGTCTGCTTTTCCAATTTACAATGATCAGGAACCCACGAGTCCTTGTGCTGTATCCAAGAGGAGAGGTAGATGCTGCACTTAGCTTTGCCATCAGCCATTGACTTCACCTAGGGCTTCTTGCTCTCTCTCTAGATCTGTTTCTTTACAGTAACTGGATTTTCCTCAGGAACCCTCTCCTTCACCCAAACATCTAATCAGTCATGAAGTCCGGTTGATTTCCTCACCCAATGTATCTTTCCTTCCCTGTCACTTGGAAATTGCCAGAGCCCCCAACGAGGGCTTCTCACTTCCAGTCTTGATTCCCTGCTACCTGTGGTCTATGTCAGGGGTCTGTCAATGCCAGTTAGTAGATACTTGGGCTTTGTGAGCCACATGTGTCATTGTTGCATATTCTTCTTTGGTGGAAACAACCCAAATGTGCATCAACTGATGAATGGATAAACAAAATATGGTATGTCCATTCAGTGGAATGTTATTCAGCCATGAAAAGCAGTGAAGAGTTCTATTGTACATCATGGTGACTATAGCTGATAACAGTGTATTGCATACTTGAAAATTGCTAAGAGAGTAGATTTTAAGTGTTTTCACCACAAAAACATAAGTATGTGAGGCAATGTGTATGTTAATTAGCTTGATTTAGCCATTCCACAAGGTATATAAGTTTCAAAACATAATGTTGCACACTATAAAAATTGACAATTTTTACGTGTCAATTAAAAAATACTTAAAAAAAGAAAAGGATGAGATATGGATACATGCTGCAACAGGGAGGAATCCTAGAAACATGCTCAGCAAGGGGTTAGGAACAAAGGCCCACATATTATATGATTTCATTTCTATGAAATGTCCAGAATAGACAAATTCATAGAGATAAAAATTAGATAAGCGAGTGGCTGCTTAGGGCTGGGCTGGGGTTGGAGTGGGCAGATAGGCAGGTGGTGGCTAAAAGGTATAGCATTTTTTTTGAAGTAATGAAAATGTTCTAAAATTGACTGTGCTGGTGATTGTATAACTTTGAATATACCAAAAACCATCAGGTTGTATATTTTAAATAAGCAAATTATATAATATGTGAATTATCTCTCAATAAAGCTGTAGTCAAAAAAAGTAAAAAATAATGTTTCAGTCACAGGCCATATAAAAACAAGCCGTGGGCTGAATTTGCCCCATGGGGCCATGGTTTGGTGATCAGGGGTCTATGTTGCTGCCAACACAAACTGTCTAAAATGCAGATTTGATATTGTCACTGCCCTGGCAGGAAATGACTCCCATTGCCCACTGGATAAAGGAATAACTCTTTGGCTGTCATTCAGACTTTTCCACACTCCATCCGCAGCTTGTCTTTCTAGTCTCATGTCCTTCTGTCCTTTTCTGTACTGCAACCACATTGATAAATACGCATACATTTGTTTCCCTTTGGTTTGCATCTGTTGTACCCTATGCCTTCAGTATTTTGGAAAGTCTCAAATTTATCATGTCTCAAATTCTCACTCAGGTGTCCCTTTCCTCCATGAAGACTTCCCCAGCCTCCCTGGGAAAATGGATTGATATTATAGGATGTGTTGTCTTGTATTATCTCTGTTTAAATGTATGCCTCCTTTCCTAAGACTGCGAGCTCCTTGGCATCAGGGAAGCAGGGACTGTGTCTTTTCTTCTTGGCCCAACCACTGCTTAGCACAGGTGCCTGGCACACAGTTGACACTCAATAACTGCTTTCTTGAACTGAATTGAAGCCTAAAGAGAAGCAGACTAGCTAAATTACATCACAGAAATTCAGCAACATTATATTGCTGAAAAGGCTCTTTGAGCCGCTCTAGTAATCCAAGCCCCTCCTTTTCTATGATAAAACCAAGGCCCAGAGAGGGGCACTTCCTTGCCTGGAGTCACCCAGCAATTAGGGGCCAAGGCATACCTAGAGCCTGCATCTCCACCCGGGACCCCAGGGCTCCATGTGCACACCTCCGTGTCTTTCTGCAATCTCCTCCAACATTAACACGCTGGGGAGCTGGGCCATTTGCCACAGCCAGGTTTTATAGCCATCTCCTTGGCCCGGCTAAGCCAAACCTCCCAATGGCCAGCAGCCTGGTTTGCCTCACCCCCGCCCACTCTGGGCACTCTCAGGCTCCCGAGAAGGGGCCAACCACCTCAGGAGCAGCCTGAGATGCTGGCCAGAACCTCCGGGCATTCCTGGCTATAGGAACAGACTGTGCAACACGGCCTCTGACGCAGCTGGAGCAGGAGGCTGGACTCAGGCTCAGATTTGGATCCCATGTTTTGATTTATTGCATCGGGTACTTGTTCCACACATGTTTTTCCTATGCCTGGGGATACCCCAGGCTGATTGTGGTTTTCTCTTTCTTTCATCATGTATATTTGTGTGTGTGTATAGAGAAAGAAAGGGAGGGGGGAAGAGGGAGAGAGAGAGAAAGGAAGGAAGGGAGGGATGAGAAAGAGAGAGAGAGTTCTGATTTTTGAGACAGTTAGTTGCAGGATCAAGGTCCTTACAGAATAATTAAACAAGACTCTGGGATTTCACAAAGGTTTATTCCTTCCATGCAGGCACACATATGGCCAGCTTCAACCTCCATAGCCTGTAGCTGAGCCCCTACTATGTGCCAGGCACTTAATCCTTCTAAACCTCACAACTCCATACAGTAGGAGGGACTGCCCTTGTTTTAAGGACAAGGGAACCAAAGCTTAGAGGGATTACATGATTTGCCTCAGGGAGGCAAGTGGTTAGCAAGTGATGGAGTCTGGATCCAGATCCCAGCGTTTAATTCTAGCATTTGTTGCTGCCACACAAGCCCCTGTGCCCTCCCATCTTTAGTGAGAGCCTCCTTTGTACCAGGCACCAGGCTTTAGCAATGACTAACATGTGGTCTTCACCTTCTTAGAGCTGTGTTCATTTTTGTGTGGTGTCATTTGCCTTGTGGTCAGCTTTGCTAAAACTGATCAAACTCCAAGCTGTCTTCCAGGCCCACTCTTATGTTTTCTGTTGATTCTCTGACTTGAGCTTAGAGATCACATCAGCTGTTCCATGATCTCTTGTTTAGTGGAAGAAGAAACCAAGGTCCTGGGGGGTCAAGCAGCAAGCCCAAGGTCACCTAGCTAGTGGATAACTGAGCTGCAACTTGAATCCTTATCTCTTGTCTCTCAACTCAAGCTCTTTTCATCCTCCTGGGCTGCCATCATGCTACAAGCTGTCTTTCTCTGTGGAAACTTTTGGAACCACATCTCGTCATTTCAGCTGGAAGTAGCTTGGATGTAGGGAGCGGTCCTCCTCATTTCAGGCTGTGTTTGTATCTTTGTGATGCTCTCTTGCTTCCGGGGTGGAAACAGCTCACCAGGCCAAGAACCAGGAAATGCAGGTTCAGCTCATGAACCTCTTCCCTGATGCTGGCTTTCAGGTATCTTGTGTCCTCGTCCAAGCCACTCCTGGCACGGACACAGGGACAAACGTGGAAGGGGAGTTAGAAGTCACCCACCTTACAGGTGAGACACTGAGGCCAGAAGGGATAGAAGTGACTAAGCCAAGCATAGGCAGCAGGGTGTAGCTACAGTTTTGAGGGTCCTCCTGCCTTTTCCTGTGTGTCAGAAAGCAGAAGAAAGAGAACATGGATCCTCATGAAATAGGGAGGCAGATGCCAGCTCATTCGAGGAAGCGCATCCGCTAATGCTCAGTGTTGTCTGAATTGGGAGAAGATTGCCTTGAGAGTAGTGAGCTCCTGTGGTAGGAGACAGCGAAATAGAGGCTGCCTGAGCTCCCCAAGGGCCGGTGGGGCAAAGATCAGATTGAAGGGGCTCAATGGCTTCAGTGCCTATCCCAAAGAGCCCATGACCTCAGGATCTAAGACTCCTGGCTTCCCATCTGGGAGAGTGGGAGAGCAGGAAAGGAGGAGGGTGGTGGGGCAGGGGAGTGGCTTTCACTGATAGAAAAGACCAAAAGAGCTCTTATTATTGGCCATCAGCCAAAGGTTTTGTAGGGTGTTGCCTGAAATGTAGGTCTGGGCCCCCAGAGGGGCTGTCTAACTAGATGAAAGGCCACAGCACTTAGAGGATGGTACGGAACCTCCTTCTGGGGAAACGAGCCCAGGATATGGGTGGGGATTGTCCCAGACACTCAGCTGGAATTGATGGGGCAGATGAAAGCTCAGGAAATGGCCCATCACTCAGTTCTGGGCGGCAACTTGGACATCTTCATGGACCAAGGGCTGTAGACCTCCTCATCCTGGGGACCTTGGAGGGTGGGACCCAGGGAGGTCTCTTTTAGTATGCAAAGCAGATCTGGCCCTTCCTCTCAACAGCTGTGTCTGTGGGCAAGTTGCTTGGCACTCTGAGTAGGTTTTTGCATCCTGAGTGGGTTTTTGCATCCGTGTACCGAGGATAGTGACTCCTCCCTCCTGGGCTTGTAAGTACTCCGTGAGAGCAGGTGTGTGATGTTCCTAATACAAAGCAGGGGGAGGAAGTAGTTTGGATCCCACATCTTGATTCACTGAGTGGGGTAGTTACCCTTCACAGTCTCCTCCTCAGCTTGGGGCCAGCCCACACTGAATGTGGTTTTCTCTTTTTGTGTGTCTGTGTGTGTGTGTGTGTATGCATGCATGTGTACATGCATGTGTGTGTACCTGTGTGCACATGGCAGTTACCTGCCTTTCATTGACCCTGAGGTTCATATCCACTTTGAGGAGCCCAAAGCTCTCTCTCAGACCTGTGCCATATGCCAAGATTTTCTGGGACCCAGCCAGACACCAGTATACCTGGGCAGACCACAGGGAGTGCTGATGGGGTGCATCTCTCATACTGGTAGGGATGGGGTGGGGGTAGTGCCCCTGGAAAATCAAATAATGATGCAAATTACAGAAAATAAAATAAAATAAAGTAATTAGAATTCTATTCATTTTAATTTTATCTCCCACAGATTGTCTGAAGTGTTTGATATCTGATGTTACCTCTATACGAGAACATAGGTTAGGTCTGAGTCGGACCACAGTGAACCAGCTGGTCAGTTACTTTCTTTAACTGTCTCTAGATCTTCTCAAAGAGCTCCTTCACTTCCAGACTGACTGCTGCCCGAAAAACTTGAGAGTCACTGAGAGCCACTGCTCCAGAGAAAGATTACTCTTCAGGAGCAGGGAAACCTGGGATCCGGGTGTGGCTCTCTACTAACCCACCTTTGACCAGCAGCCTCATCTCACTGGGCCTCAGTTTCCCAGTCATGTTTGGGGTACAACCACGCCTGCCCCCATCCTACCTGACAGGGCTGATACAGGCTCAAGAGTGTGATGGGCGTGGAAGAGCTTCCTGAAATGCCAGCTCGATATGTTCCTATGGGTTTTGCATGAGTGAATTCTACAATGGCAGGGCACACACTCTGTGCAAGTCTTATGCTAGGTTTGCAGACCCAGAGATAAGCGGGACCTAACCTTTGTCTCCAGGAGCTCGCAGTCTGTTCTTTTTTCTGGAAGCTGACTTCCATTCTGTGTGGCTTTTGTGCCCGGTCAGCATACACTGTGCTCACCAGTGACGTTCTGGTGGTGGCGTTCTCACCACACTCTCCTCCCTTCCTCCCCTCATGCTCTCCCCTTCTGCCTGCCTGCAAGCTGCTTCTGTAGGAACACGAGTGGGACAGGCTTCCAGACACCGTCTTATCCAGATGGCAGTGGAGGCCACTGAGGCTCAGAGGAGTGAATGACTGACCAAGGCCTGTTCGCCTGCCTGTTTTGTTGGTTTTTAAAAACACCTTACCAAGAGTTAATGTACGCTGATTCTTAATATGTGGGACATATAGTATAAAAATTTCATACTGAATAAATGATATTTATTAAGCCAAAAAAGGAAAAAGATGAGGTGTTTTGGCTACATTACTTGAAATACAAACATGCAGGTTTCATCACTGAAAAAAATAGTCTCAATTGTGTTTCTTCATGGAGAACATCAACTGAACCTGGAATTTCCTCACACCTTCTTTAGAAAGAAAACACAACAAAACAAAAACCCAGGAAGAAATTAACTAAAAGCTTTTTGGCCGCTGAGACAGCAGGGACGGTACAGCAGGATGCTGAGGGGCACACTGACAAGCAGCAGGTCACACAGCCTTGGCTCACTTTTTGCAGGTCACCAACTTGCTAACTTGTGATTCTGTAAAAGGGGGAACCTGCAGCCTGCAGGAAGCCAGAGGGTATGTGCAATGCACCATGTCCTATGCATATACACACAATACTGTATGTGCACATGTATATGTCACATGTACACAGGTACGGGGCCACTGTTCCCAGGGCAGGATCAGGAAAGATACCTGATCCGGTGCCCAGCACAGCCATTTCTGAACCATATAGATATTGTTCCATGAAAAAACACAGAAGAGTCTTCTCTAACAGCTGAGACCCCTTTTTAGGATGATGATGATGGTGATTTTGTTTACCATTCACTGAGTGTCTGATACGTGACGCTGGAGACCGGGGCTGGCACTGTCAAGTGGGAGAGACAGATTATAAACATAATAAACAGTAGGATTCTGGTTCAAGATGACTGACTGGAGACATCAGACACCCACCCCCTCCAGAACGGAGAACCCACATTATGAGGAGACAATCACACTGGGGACCCAGAGGGGCCCTGCCCTCCATGAGCCTCCAGGCTGGGAGACAGAGACAGGTCTCCCCTTCAAGGATAGTAATAATGGCAAATGTTTCCATCCCCCTTGCCCTGTGCAGGCATATGTACATGTACCTGTGGCAGTGCAGCAGCAGCAGAATTCATTTTTCTCCCAGCAATTGCAAAGCAGAGACCAGAGAAGCACAGCACTTGAGTGGCCCAGAGCAGTCCCTGTGTCACTAAGGGACTCTGGCTGGGAGGAACAGCTGGCCTGGCCCTGGAATTTCACCGCTTGCTGGGGCTCAGCAATGGTCCTGGAGGGCCCTTCCCACACCCTCAGGAACCAGCACCTGGAGAGCGACTCCTTGTCTTCCTCAGCCCGTGCAGGCCAGAGCAGGACTGACTTGCCTGGGGCCTTCTTGCCCTTTGCTAAGGGAATGCCTGGTCCTGGTCCCTGGCTTTCCTCAAAGACTCTCTCATCGAGTTCTTCCACAGAGGGCACTCACTGGAGACCTGTGGGCCTTATATGGGCTGTGGGCAAGTTTTATTTGACCAGAATTTTTTTCAATAATTTCAATAGCTGCCAGTATTGAAATGTTGGGTGTTTTCACATTAAAAGCAAACAAACAATAAAATCCTGACCTTTCTTGGAAACTTGGGAAAGCTGACCACAGGAGGCCGGGTTCCTGCACCAGCACGTCTCTGGAGTGGTCGGTGGAAGCCTTGCTGCCCTTTAGCTGAGGGCACGTTTCCTGTGGGCCCTGCCCAGCCAGCCTCACACGTTTCATTACTTGCCTGGCCCTGTGGCATTTGTGTGTGTGACCCATGCCCAACTCTGTCTTGATTTTATAGGTGGGAAAACAGGAGCGGTTTAAAAGTTATGAAAATTGGAGCTCTGAGAGCCTGCATCTTTTTTCTTTTCAAGCAGCTCCAGGCCCTGTTGGTCAAAAACAGCTGGACCCACAGGAGATGCTGGACCCCGCCACATACCCACCATGGGATGCACCCCACCCCCCAACCATGGCATTTTCTCAAATTAAAGATTCCAGGCAGGCTGGGGCTTATTTTCCACCCAGTGTCTAGGGCATATTTTCTCCTTCAAGTCATTACAAGTTCTACATCTCCAGCAACCCAGGGTCTTGAAGGCAAAGCCTGCTTTTCCCAACAACCCCAGAGTGCTCAGACGCGATGTTTCCTCTGTTCAGTTTCCATATGCCCCACTCTCGCCTTTGGTCTGGGTGCAGCTTGTCAACATTAAATAACCACCTCTTGCGGTTCTCTCATAACAATTCCTTAGATCTTGGAAGCCTGGCTGTGGAGCTCTGCATATGTATAGATCTAATTTTCACACAACAGGCTGCTTAGCAGATGGGGACACAGACCAGCCTCCAACGTTTAGCTGAGAGCTAAGACGTGGGAAACTAGGTGGCTTTTAACCAGCCCCTATTGCTGCCAGCACTCAACCTTACAGAATTTTCATAGAGGGGAAAGAAACTCAACCCCCACCCCCAACAACAACAACAAAAAAAAACGAACAACAACAGACACACACACACTCACACACACACACACACAACCAACAAAACCACAATTTTCCTTGCTCCCCCAAACCAGATGGCAGATGGTATGGAACCAATAAAACACAGATTCAAACATTTGTTTATTTAACATTGAATGTAATATGGCTTTGTGGTCCCTTGCAAGGAAACACCAACCTTCCAACCAAAGAAATGACAGATTTCAGTCAAACCTCAGGGCAGCGTTTGGAGGAGCTACCCCTCAGGAGGCCCATGCAAAGAGGGGCCAGGGAGAATTAAACACTGGACTGGAAGCCTCTTGGCCTGGTTTCCTCTCTGGCTGAAAAGCTAGGTCTTCGGAAGTGCTGACTGACACTCCATTTCTGTTGCTTGCCTTTTGTTGATGTTCAGTTCCAAAGGCAGCCAGCCACATGAAGAATGTTTCTGCCTCCTTTCTGAAACAGCTGCGGAAGATGTGACTCTGGGCTGCCAATGCAAAAGAGCATGAGAAAAAGGCTTGAGCAGTTGAGAAAAGGCTCTTTCTTGGCGCCTTGGGTCTGTAATGTCAGAGAATGTGACTTTGCTATGCAATGTGGTTCCCCTTTTGCTTTGGCTTCCAAGACACACAGAGCTAAATTATATGCTCAGTTGAAATAACTATCTCTATTAGTTAAGATTCTTTTGGTTACAAGTGGCAGGAACCCGGCCCAAATTATTTTTTTAAAGAAGATAATTGATCAGGTCAAGTAAGTGCAGATGGCTTCAGAGATGGCTGGTTTCACCCTGGATTCAATGTTACCAGGGCTTCCCTTTCTAGGTCTCAGACACACTGTCTCCACACGCCAGCCATGGTAGCCCCAAATCACCCCAAACTCACATCTGGGAAGATGTGAGCAGCCCCAGGAGAAGAATGAGTCTCTTCCACCAGCTCTGCCAGCAAAGTCGTGTTGGAGGAACCTGACTGGTCCTGCTTGGAGCATAGGCTTACCTTCAAACCAATCACAGTGACTGAGACTTGGTGTACTCAGCCTGGCCAAACCTGGGCCATGCGACTATCCCTATAGGTGCAAAGAGGGGCAAGACTAACTTGACCCTGAACACGTGGAATATATTTCTTATAGAAAATATGAGGAGGAGGAAGGAGAACTATGCAAATAAATAAGCCTGGGATTCTGGCATAGCTTTTCCTTCTCCTGCCCTAATTCATATTTGTCTTCTAAAATGATTTTTAAACATGTATCTTTCATGTAAGCAATTCCAAAATTATTAAAAATAAGAGTAATCCATGATGAATGAATGAATGAATGAATAAACAAGTGAAAGATTGAGTAGTCTCTAGAATGTGCTGCTTAGGGTGGTTCCTTTGTAAAATTGTACAATCATTATTCAGATTGCCAGAGCCAGAGGGAGCTGTAGAGCTCTACCTGTTCATAATACTTGGGTTATAGATGAGATCATGGAGGCCCAGAGTGGAGGTACATCACCCAAAGCCTGGTAAAAATCATCTGCACAGCCTGGAACCCAGAGCCCTGATATCAGGCCTGGGGCTCTTCCTGTCCCATATCTGTCTCTTGCCTCTCATCTTCCTAAGTCCTTCTCCCTGGGCTGGCTTCCACTTTCGGGCCCTTATTCTGGAGTCTTGCTATGAGTTGCCTGGCAAAAATTTCTTGCTAGTATATTAACTTATAAGAGTGAAACTGAATTTCCCAGGGCTGTTTGGGCCTTCTAGATCCCCCAAAATGCATCTTTAACAATGATCTCTGTATTGGTTTGTTAATTGTTAAGTAACAAATTACCACAAAGGTAGCAACTTAAAATAGCACATACAAATATCTTCTCTCAGTTTTCATGTGTTGGGTTACCAGACATAGCTTAGCTGAATCCTCTGTACAGTCTCACGAAGCTGCAATCAAGGTGTTTACTGATGCATTCTCATCAGGAGGCTCAACTGGGGAATTCCACTTCCAAGCTCACTCAAGTTGTTGGTTGAATTCATTTCATTTCCCTGTGGCTGTATGACTGAGGGCCCCAGCTTTTTGCTGGCTGTGGGCTGGAGGCTGTCTTCAAGTTAACCTCACAATTCCTTGCCACATGAGATTCCTCAACATGACTGCTTACCTCCTCAAGCTAGCAAGGAGAATCTCTCATCCAGAGAATCTCTCAACTCTGTCATCATGGACTTTTATATAAAGCAACATAATCATGAGATTGACATCCTATTACCTTGCCATACAACGTAACCGAATCATGAGAGTGGCATCCATCACGTTTACCATATTCTGTTGGTTAAAAGCAAGTCACAGATTCTGCCAGGGGCGAGAATTATTAGGGTGAACTTAGGGTCTCCCTCCACAATCTCAGGTCTTGGTGACTCACCTGTAATGTACTCATAACTCTATAACAGGAAGCCCCTACTCCATGCCAGGCAGCACACTGGTCTTTACACATGGCTGAGTGGAAGTGATGGACCTACAGACAGATAATGGCCAGACAGTAAGGTCAAGGCTGAAGGCTGTGTGTTTGAAGGGTTTGTGCATCACAGAGGATACAGCCTCTTCTTAAACTGGGAAGGCAGGGAGTTAACACTGGCACAGGCTTGATGGGTGAATAGGAAATTGACAGGAAGACAAAAAGGGTGGCAGAGAAGGTCATGATGTGGAGGTAAAAGAGCGAGATGAGTCTGGGGAGCTGCAAGTAATCCGGTTTGATTGATGTTAAAAGCCCTCGGGTCATGGGGCAAAGCCAGATCACTGAGGGACCTAGAAGCCAGGTTTAGAAGTGTGTCTTCCTGCTGTGACCTGAGACAGCCACCGTGAGGTTATAATAGGGGAATTTGGGAAGTGGCATGATGGGCTTGGGCTCCAGGGAGTGAGAAGCTCCAAGTAGGACCTTGAGCAAGGCAGTGCCTATGGGGATGAGAACAGCCTGGCTTGTCTGTGCTAACAAGAAGTCCACTCTCCCCCTAAAATATTCCAGGGAAGGCAGACCTTCTGAGAGAAGTTTCAGGCAGCTGGGCTGTCAGAATGATGAGTTCTGCAGACCAGCAGCTGAATGAAAGAAGAAAAATGTCCCAACAAGCCCCATTTCACTGCCCTTGACCTTGCAGTAGAGCTCTAAGTGCAAAATCTGTCATCTATTAATCTGCTAGAAGTTGACAAAAGGGACTTTGATCAGGGATTGTTTTTTCTCCCCTTCTTAAGTTTCCTGATGACACATAATAGCCCATTTCAGCCGTAGGCCCGGAAGCATGGCCATCATTCTTTTGCTCAATTCAACCCCAGTGGCCTCCTCCCCTCTGTGGCTTTCCCCCATCCCCTGCCCTGATATTAATTGGCCTGTAAGTGGTTACATGTGTTTCTTTTTATGTGTCAGTTGGAACCCGTTATTTGAACTTCGCAGCTATTTGGGAACACAGAAAGGATTCTCTGGGCCTGAGTTGGAAAATGGAACCATCTAGAACATGTCACATTTGCTTCTACCTCCTGTTTTTCTTTTTTCTTCCTCTATGCCTTGAGGTCTTGATATCTCCCACCCTCACTCCTATTCTATCTCCACTCCTCTGAGTTAGGTCTACCCTAACTTTTTAGACCATGGACGTTCACAGCCAGGAGGGACCTTAGGGAGCCTACAAACTTTTCTTCTACAATCTATAGCTTCTTGTTTTAAAGTTAGAGAAACTGAAGCCTAAAAGAGGAAAGCAATTTTTTTTTAATGAAAGTAACATCTGTTTCAGGTCTATTAGGTACAGGTTTCTTACATGTGTTCTCTCATTTTATCCTCAAAATAACTGAGTTAGGAATCACATTGCCATTTTTCAGATGATGAAATGGAGACTCCTGGAGACAAAGCAGAAAGGATGCTTGGGCCGGATTGCCTAGGATTATATTCCATCTCCAGCACTTACCAGCTATGTGATCTTGGGCAAGTGGTTTACCTTCTCTGTGCTTCAAGTTGCTGGTCAGTAATGGGGCTAATAAAAGTGGCTACTTCAAAATGTTATTATGAGGATTAAATTAAATGATTTTTGGGTACCTAGAACAGTGTCTGGTACACAGAAAGCAGTTGTTAAATGTTAGCTGCTGCTGCTCTGAGAGGCAGTGCAGTGCAGCACAGTGGTTTAGCACACCGCTTCTGGAATGAGATGTTCTTGGTTTGAATCTCAGCACACCAGTTACTAGCTATATGAACTTGGGTAAATTACTTATGTTCTCAGTGACTAGTCTCATCTACAAAATAGGAATATTCCTGATGATTGGTTCCTCAGTGAAATGGTTAGCTTCCCACATTATTACCTTGCAGTGAGTTCTGCCAACTGAAAAGCCCTATTCAACCCTATGGAGCTTTTCATCAGATCTTTAGTGACCCATTTTAAAAGTGAGTAGACTTCAAAAAATTACAAGTTACATCATCACAGAGATGAGAAGATATTGCATCTAAGAAAATAAAAATGAATGTAAAAAGAAAGAGTGGGAATCAAATGAGAATAAGACAGAGCTCTTGAAAATTAAAATTAATAGTCCAAAAAAAAACCTTAAAAAATAACACATTTGATAGATGAGGAGAATGCTCAGAAAGTAAAACAAAAAGATAAACAGATTGGAAATAGGAAAGAAAGATAAGAAAATTGGAGGATCCATCAAGGATATCCAGCATCCAAAAAGTTAAACGTCCCAAAAAGAGAAAAATGGAGAAAACTAGGGGAAGAAAATATTCAAGGAAAAATACAAAAATAAAATTCCCACAACTGAAGCCATGAGTTTACTTATTGGAATCTACCACATGCTAAACACAGCAAATGACAAAAAGATCCACATTGAGGCAAATTATTAGGAAATTTCAGAATACCATAGATCAAGAAAAAATATCAAAAGCTTCCAGAAAAGAAAAATGAGAAGCAAATAAAAACAAAAACATATATAAAAGATCAGGGTACAGGATGGCATTGGATTCTTCAACAGTGGCTCAGGAGGCTGACTGAGGCTGTAGAATTCTATACCCAGCCAAACTATTAATTGAGTGTGAGCTTCTCAGCAGCATCACTGAAAACTACAAGCAAAGAAGCAGTATCTTTAAAATTCTGAAGAAAAGTGATTTGTGAAATAGAATTTATGCCCAGCCAAATAGCAACCCACAAGAGCTCTAAAGAATTTTTTAAATGACAGTCCCCCCACATTTTCCTTGCATTCTCCTTGTCTCAGGATGCTGCTGGAGGGACTGTTCTGCTAAAATGAGGCGGTCAACCAAGAAAGAGGAAGACATAGAATCTGCAAAGCAGATGACCTGGTGGAGGAAAAACTGAAGGGATATTAGGATTGTGTGGAGAGATGCTAGGTTTGCAGCAGGGCCCAGGCACAGAGCACCATCTCTTCCTGTCAACAAGGCCCCACTGTACTGTGGCTGGTGCTGTGGATCCCCTGAAAGCAGACTGACTCTCATTCCAGCCCCATCTGTCTTCCCCAGCTACCTCACCCACTGCAGCTCCAAGGCCGGTCTCCTTGCACACCCTCCACAGGGCACATGGAGACTTCTGGAGTCCTCCATGCATCACAGGAATTGAGGAAGACTCTGGCATTCTGTCATCTGCTGTGTTAGTTTGAATGCCCCACCCCAGTTGCCTCATCTTTTAAAAAGGATAATAATTAGCACCAATGTCACAAGGCCAATGTGAGAGTTTATATTTGCAAAGCACTTAGAATGACATCTGTCACATTGTAATGTAATGTCGGTATTTGTTAAAATACATTATGTAATGATGTGAAGGTGAAATAGTAGTAGGGTAGAAATGTGTCACTTTAAACTTTAAAAGCTATGGCAAGTTCATCATCTCCCATTGGTCATGTATACCTAGACACTCCCAAATGCACCTTCCTAAAAGCACTTCAACTTGTGATGCCAGTGCAAGTCTGGCCACATTGATTCCTGCTGAACATAGGTTAGTGATTCCTCCTTTCTCTGTGGAAGAGGTCAGGGTTCTATTCTCAGGCCACTAGGATCTGCTCTGCTGTCCCCTCCAGAGTCACCTTGAACCAACCCTTCCTTCCCACTTGTCCTCCAGCTCTGGAAACTTTCTTCAGCGTCCTTTCATAAACTGTGCTCCCTCTTGCTTCAGGACCTTCACCCAAGCTATTCCTTGTGTCTGGGTGGCTCCTCCTGCCACTATCTTCTCCTTCCTTTAGCCAGCTCCTGCTCACCCCTTGAATCTTGTCTGGGTTATCATTTTTTGCAAAGAAGTCTTCCCCAGACCCAAAAGAGATGATAAATCCCGTGATGCATTCTCATCCATGTTACGTTTAATTCTTACATTCAGCATGACCTGCAGTTGTTTGGGTGATCCATCCATCTATCTATCCATCCATCCATCCATCCAACAAATGCTTATTGAATGTCTATTGTATGCCAGGTACTTTTCTTGGCCTTAACCATATAGCAGTGAACCAAACAGACAGAACCCCCTTGCCCTGGTCTCTAGCAGTTATTTGATGTATTTGTGTTACAAAGCAATCTCAAAACAGATATACCCAATTTGGGGCCCAGCTCTATCACTTCTGTTTCATAAACAATGGAATTTCTTTTCTCGTGTCCACTCTGTGCTGGGCTCCTGCAGTACAGGCACAAAAGAGATAATTACCACACGTTTGTCTTTGAGAAAGTTACTTAATGCCTCTGATCCTAATTTCCTATATGAAAATTTTCTCTGCCTCCTTTGAGGGGCCATGAGGATTAAATTACTGGGCAGTTCTCTCTGTTCATGTAAAAGGGCTGTCGCATATGCAGTTGAACAGCAGAAGCCTCTTAAACAACCCGAGATCAACCATCAAAAACACAAGAGCAAGACTCCTAAGCAGTTCTTTGCTTACCACTATATTCCTAGTGTCTAACAGGTACCTGGAGGAAAGCAGTCTTTAATATATTATTTGTTAAGAAATAAGCCAATGAAATACTGCTACCTTCCCTAGAAAGATGATGGATTGAAGGCACAATCCTACTCCTATGAAACTCATGAAGATCTCCTCGAGCAATGGCAGGAAACAGAGCTGCTGACTAGCAGTTTCGCGGGAGGTTAAAAGAAGAGAAGCCCCACCCAGGCGGAAGGTTGCTGCGGTTTCTTTGGTGAATGATCCGTGCCCCAGCTCTCCCATTTAGACCCTAGTTAATCTGGCTACCCTTGTAACCAGGCCAGCCCTCTAGAATAACAGAGCCTGAAGTGAGGAGGTGGGAGGAACATTCATGAGTGGGTAACCCTGTGACTAATCCAGAGAAACAGTTTCAAGCCTGGTGGTTCACCCCAGCCTTGTTTGTGTCTAATTTCCCCAGGGGCAAATCAGCCCCTTCATTTCACTCTGAGGTTTAGGGTTTCCCCTAGAGCTCTTGGTGAGACTCAGCCAGGATGTTTTGCATAAGTGTGGGAAGTCTTGGAGGTGGAAGTAGGAAATGGGGTGGAGAGTAAAGGTGAGACTGGATGGGGGGCACTGTGTCCACCCCCACTTCTGAAAAGCTTTGGCATAATTCAAATCAATTGCTTCTTCCCAGGCTATTTTGCAGAAGAATTAACACCAAAGGAGACAGAAGAATTGAGCCTTTTAAAACAAGTTGTTTTTTTTTTTTTCCAGGAGAAAGGTGGGGAGAAAAATAAGAGCTAGAAAACACATGGCCCTAAACAGGTGAGAAGTAATAGGCCCTATCTTTTGTATCTGGGCCAGCCATAATTATTGACAAATAGTGCGCATTTCACAAATGTTCATCAGTGAGTTGAAAGAACATGGGCTCTCAAAGCAGATCCACCTGGTTTGGGGCCTGGCTCTATCACTTCTGTTTCATAAACGGTGGCCTTTTTTTCCATGTGTCCACTCTGTGCTGGGCTCCTGCAGTACAGACACGAAGGAGGTAATTACTGCACATTTGTCTTTGAGAAAGTCACTTAAGGCCTCTGATCCTCATTTTTCCTATATGAAAATCTTCTCTGCCTCCCTTAAAGGGCCATGAGGATTACGCTGGACAGTGCTCTGTCCGTGACAAAGGGCTGTGGCATCTGCGTACAGTTAAACAGCAGAAGCCCTCTTGAGCAACCTGCGATGGACCAGCTTGCTAGATTAATGGAGGCTCTCCGCACTACTCAGCCAGCGCTGTGCCCATGCCTGGGATACACGAAACCCTTGAAGCTAGCAGCTCCAACTGAAGCTTCTCTCCAGTTTTCCCGGGCACATATGTTTCCATTGGTTGAGCTGTGTGTGCTTACTGAGGGCTATTTGTATTTCTTCTCAACCTGTACCTGTTACTCTGATTAAATAATGCAATCCATCATTTCATAATGCAATGAAATATGAGTGCAAAAACGTAGAGTTGTTTCTTTGCAAGCTAAAGTGAGTGCTTTGGAGAGAATCAATGCATGCTATAACTGAACAACCTCCTGGTGAATTCAGTGTAAGTGCGATAACTATAAAGGTTAGAGGAAAAAAACAAAATAGAGTCTTTGGCATTCAGTTTTATATTCTCTTTCACTTTAAAGAAACAGAGACTACATATTGTTGGTGCTACCTTGTGGGCGTGATTTATCTGGGGAAGAATTCCAAACAGCCAACCCAGAGAATCCCCCATTTTCTATGACTGTCTTGGGAAAGTGGGTCTGACAAAGCTGAGTCTCATCAGATTCAAGAGGGGGTGTTCGGTGGCTTTAATGCTTCTCCGTAAAGTGGATGGGAGAGTGTCAGGGCTGACTCAAGCCACAAAGGGTTCTGAGAACCTCAGAGCTGGGAAGGGCTTCATGTTCACTGGGCCCAGGCATCCCCTGGGGTGGGCACCTCCACCGCAGTCCCACTGCCAGGTGGCTGCCCAGGCTCCTGACTGATGCCCCAGTGACTCAACACCACTGAGACCAGAGCCTGGTTCGGTTTGAGTCGTATTCTGGTAAGCGTGCCTGACTCACTCTGCTCTCCCTTCTTTGTGCTCCTTGATGTACCCTCCTTTACCCCCAGGTGAAAAAGCTCCATTAACTTTGTCACAGCAGGTCCAGAAAGAAGCTAACACTGTAATATGAATTAACTTAATATATTCTCAAGGTACCTATTTTCCCAGCAGGACAGGGCCTGCTTATCCTTTCAGATAATTCTTCATTCTTTCCTAGGGCCTTCCCATCTCTCCTAGCCCCAAGATCCAGGTCCTTCGTCCAAAAGACCTACCCTAGGCCCCATTTCTGCACATTTCCAGCAAGATTCTGCCTGATCACTGCCTCAAGTTGATAGGACAAAATATTGTACCTGGGATCAAGAAAAATTCTAATTCTAGCACTTTTTTTTTTTTGAGACAGAGTTTTGCTCTTGTTGCCCAGGTTGGAGTGCAATGGCGTGATCTCGGCTCACTGCAACCTCCGCCTCCTGGGTTCAAGTGATTCTCCTGCCTCAGCCTCCCAAGTAGCTGGGATTATAGGCACCTGCCAACATGCCTAGCTAATTTTTGTATTTGCAGTACAGATGGGGTTTCACCATGTTGGTCAGGCTGGTCTCGAACTCCTGACCTCAGGTGATCTGCCTGCCTTGGCCTCCCAAAGTGCTGAGATTACAGGCATGAGCCACTGTGCCTGGTCTAATTCTAGCACTTTCTAACTCTTAGACCTTGGCTTACATAATTAATGTTTCTAAAAGCTGTGATTTTTCTCATTTGCATAATGGAAATTGAAATAGCTCATTGTGATGGTTCTTCATTCAACATGTTTTTAAAGTCCCTACGAGGTGCTCAAGCACTCTGCTGCTGTGATACTGTGGATACATGACTGGGAAAGCCAGAGGCCATCTGATACAGCCACAGGAATGAAGCTTTGCTGGTTGATAGATGGGATAATGCAGGGGTTGGCAAACTTTTTCTGTAAAGCGCCAGATAGTAAATATTTTAGGCTTTATTCTGCCATAGTAGTGCAAAAGCAGCCATAAACAATATATAAACAAATGGGCGTGGCTCTGTGCCAATAAAACTTCACAAAAACAAGCAGCAGGCTTTGGCTTGTAGGAAGTAGTTTGCCTACTGCTGGTCTAAAGGTTAATGTTTGTGGATTGAGGGTCAGTTCCAGATCACTCCAAGAAGGTGGCTTCAGATGATGAACATGTGGACTTAGCCTGGCATGCTGGGAGTTCTTCAGGAGGGCCTCCAAATGCATCATTCTTCTTGCTTATGCAGAGCTGGATGGGTTAGATCTCAAGCTGGCTTAATTAACTTTCCAAGCCTTCTTCCTTAATGGCAAAGTACAAATTCAGTAGCATTCAGTGGCCCCTTATAACAGACACAGTAAGTATGACAAAGATACAACCCAGCCTACACTACTGGGATGACGGGGAAAAGTCACTTCTCTCCAGCAGGGTTTAAGTAGTGGTTTCCCAAACTTGAACACTCATTGAATCACTCAGGATGCTTGTTAAAAATACAGATTCCTGGACCCCTACTTTAGAATGATTATTTCAAGCTATAGAGATGACCTGGGGATTCTGGACCATTAGCCTGTGGCCCAGATGATTTTAAAGGAGGGAAACTCAGAGTTAGGCCCCTTTTAGCTCTGACATACAGTGGTTATCAAAAGAGTAAAGAAGCCTGTCTGCCCTTGCTGGGCTGTGGTGGGACAGAGAATGGTGGTGGTGGGGATCGTTATCTTGTCTGCAAAGACGTGGCAGGATGTGGTTGACCTGAACTTCCTGTGAATCAAGGAACCAGAGAACAGTGGGGAGAGATTCACAGCCCGGCAGTAGGCTCAGCCCACATGCCTAGAGTGTGCTCAGTGGGTACTGGGAAATGAGAGCCTGGCCCCACCTCTTCTCTGTGACCTTGGGCAGGTCACTTCACCTCTCAGAGTGTCAGTTTCCTCATGGATACAAAGGAGATGATGATAGGTCATTTTCAAGGACACCATGAAGAATAAATAAGGTATCATTTATAAAACCTCTGTCTCCTTGATTAGTGGTAGAAAATTCTCTTTCAGTGGAATAAGTGTCCACCTCAAAACATCCAAGGGCCAAGAGTTAGGAGACCTCCTTCATGGGCGGGGTTTTACCAATGACTCAGTGCTCCATCTTGGAGTAAGTGAGATCATGTTGCTGGGCCTCACTTCACTTGACTGTAGAATGCGACGTTATGCACCTGCGGTTCCCTGTTTCCTTTTCAAGGATTCTCTTGAAGGTTGGATGAGACTATGGAATGAGAAGTGTCCTGGTGCTGTCAAGGGATATGGCAAAAAAAATGTGCAAGACCATTCTTGTCAGGTGCGGGGAGAGATGTTGCTGACTTTAATAATGTACTTCTTTCCATTTGTTATTTTTACAACAAAGGAAGAAATAAAACAGGACCTGTGAAAGATTCCTTGTCATATATAGCTTTCTCCTATTGAGTTATTTTCATCTGAGTTTATCAATCAATTGAGAAACAGTCACTGGATATCAACGGTGTACCCAGCCCTGTGCTATGTGTAAAATAAGGAGGTTCAGAGGTATGCCGCTAGGTCCCTAACCATGAGAGACCCACAGTCCAGCTTAGGAGATAACAAATATGTGTTATCCAGGTATGTTAACACATGGGAAGTGAAATAGCAATGCAGTGATGATGCTGATGATGCTGACAGTAATGATGGAAAGGATGAAGATGATGTTAATTATTCTTCATATACACCACAATGGTACAGTTTACAAAGCACGTTTAGGACGATTATCTTATCTGATATTCAAGGCTAGAAAAACCCTGATTTTACTGATGAACAAACTGAGGGTAATAACTTCTCAGAGATCAGATAGGAAGAAAGTAGCTTAGTTGGACTCCAGCTTCTTTCTTTTGGCCCCAAGAGTGCCATTATCCTCAAGACATCATAACTTTCTTCCTTTAAATTGCAACAGAACATTGCAAAATGCACATTATCATCAGATAGTAACATGAGTAAATTACCACATGGGAAGTGAATGTTACAAGATCTCAAAGAGCAGGCAGGTCAGGAGACTGTTGACTGCAGTGAACAGAAGAGGCTCAGTGGAGAAAGCTGTAACTGAGTTTAGCCTTGGAAGGCTGCATGGTATTTTTGAGAGGTGGAGATGGGGAGAGGGGTGACATTCTTGGCAAGTGGAAATGTATAGGTAAGAAAGGAAGTGAGAAAGTTCAGGGTGTGGCAGGAAATAGCCAGACCCCAGTCTGACCACAGTGGGTTCCATATAGTGGATCTGCTGGGGAAGAGTTGGGGATGTTCTCTTCCAAAGGGCTGGAGTGGTACTCTTTACTTTAGCATAGGTGGGATATGGCCACCATTTTCTCTTTGATATCCTTATCCCCCTCAATCCCGAGTCCATCCATAATCAAATGAAGCAGTAATCAAATCAAATAACAGTCTGTAGTCTTAGCCCAAAGACAGAGTCTGCCACTTCCGACTTTTTTCTTTAAAAAAAAAAAAATGTCAGAATGCTGCTGAAACAGGAACAGCATTGAGGCAACAACAGCTCTGACTCACAAACAGCACATCAAAGCAGCAACGATAAGAAACTGGCAGTAATTGTGCGTGTGAGCAGTGTTTTCCTGATGCTCTTTGAGGCTTGGGGGCCCCTCTGGGCAGCCTGATTGTGGAAAGAAGCATGTGGTTTTCAAAAATTGGGTGACTCACCACACAGGCAGTGTTCAGAAACAAAAACAAAGTCCTGTCTGCTTTGGTTCTCAGAGCCCAGGGCTTTGGGTCACTGCACATTTCAGGACATCAGTGAGCTGAGATTCATCTATTCATTCATCCAACCATCCATACATTTGACCATCCATTTATGCATCCATCCATCCATCCATCCATCCATCCATCCATCCATCCATCTGTCCGTCCACCCACCCATCCAGGCATGCATGCATGCATCCATCCATCCGTCCATTCATCCATTCATCCTTCTATCTATGTATGCATCTTTCCATTCATCCATGCATCTATCCACCCATCCGTCCAACCATTCATCTATTTGTTCCACAGATACTATGAGCACATACTTGGTATAGGCCCTGTGCTAGGCACAGAAGATGTAGTGGTGACCAAGATAGACTCTGAACTCAGTCCCTACCTTCATGGGTCTTAGAGTCTATTGACGGAGAGAAGTATTGACCAAATAATTACATTGGCAATTAAATCACTACTGTGAAAAGCGCTGTGAAGGGAAATACTGAGGTGTGTAATAGGAGAAAGTGACCTAGTCTGGGAAGATGGTCAATGAAAGCAGGAACTTATGCTAAAAGGTAGATAAGATTGATAACTCTACAATCAGCCTTTCAGCACCACCTCCTCCACCATTAGGGATAATAAAGAGGTAAAATTCAACATTTTTCGATCTCTCTGTCTTCATACAAACACCATGAGGAGTTAATGACACAATCATGCTTTTTTTGAGTCTCAGAGACCTGGGTTCAAATCCCATATTCTGAACTTACTATTGCTGTGACTTTGAATAAATTACTTAACCTTTCTGATTCTCAGTGTCTTCCACCATAAAGTGAGGATAATTATAATGGCCTTCAAAAGATAGTTTAGAATATAGGTTGAAATAATTTCTGTCAACTTCCTAGCCTATAGTAGATCCTTAATAACTGTGGCCAGGCTCTTCATCTGCTGTCACTGGTATGCAATTGTATGCATATCTCATGTGAGTTTGTTCTCCAGGGATGATCAGAGCACCATGCCTATTGTCTGAAGTGGCCGGCTGAGTTCTAGAACATAGCCATCCTTAATGCGAGTCTGAATTAGATGATCTCTAAAGTTCCTTACTATCCCAGCTTCTAGAATCCCAAAAATTCTTCATGAAAAAAAGCAAAACCATAGGCCAGGAGTAAGATGCCGTGGAATCTCTTTTGCCCCTCTGAGCCTCAGTTTCCCTGTATCTCCAATGGTAGAGTTGGAACTAAGAGTATTTGTGGTCTGACAGTCTGGGATTTTGTGATCTGCAGGAGGCAAGAGGTCCTTGGCAGAGCTGGTGCCTGATCAAATCACGACATCCATAGAGTTTTACTTCTGCCCCTGTCCTTCCCCTGCTCTTTCTGCCAGCTGGCTCCAGGTGCCAGGGCTCTCACCTGCCCAGGTTCCTTCAGACAGAGCATGAAACAGCATCAACCAACAGCTTAGTTTATTCACACTGTGATCCATGAACCTTAATATGTTTTCCCCCTTCAGAAAAATATACCTTTGGAAAGATGAACCTGGAGAGGATAATGCTTAACTCTCCTAGGTCTATCAATAATGGAGGAACTCCAGGCCTTGTAGGAGAAATGTACGGCTTCATCTCATTTCACACTCAAGGGGGAGCTCTTTATTCTGTGTGTGGTCAGGATGTCCATGCTGGGGATGGGAGCAGATCGGGAGGGAGGGGCTTGAGGTTGGAGCGGACAGGTGTTGAAGGATATCCTTCCTTGTGAAGCTCTTTTGGATGAGAGAGAGAGCAGTGCTGGTTGAGGTTCATGTCTCTCTGTTTCATGGTCTGGCTCCCAGGGACCAGCCAGTGTGGACCAGGACCCGGGGCATCTTGTCCTACATTTCCTCTCAGCCTGAGCCCTCCACAAGAGTTCTCTGGACAAGCCTTGCTTATGAGTGCCCCTGAGAGCTTCCTTTGGTGTGGCCAATGTCCCTTCTACAACCTTATTAGAGCGATGCATGGAGCAGAGTTAAATAAACAGAAACCTCTTAAGCATTTGACTACAGACTCAACTTCCCTTGTCAAATAGCCTGGGCTTTATCATTTTGGTTATTTTGGGAGTGAGGTGGGGTGGGTAGTCTTTCTTGTTTTTAGGAAATGGTATATAGAAGGCATATACAGAAGTGGTATGCAAATTCCACATCCCCTGCCCATGCAGAGGTTAGAAATTGAGCCCATCACTACTAATATTAATTTCCTATAGCCCCAGGCTTATGAGAGATTTTTTTAGGAAAATGAGAAGAGAAGCCATGGACCACAATCCCGAGGAGATACATCAGGGAGTTGGAAGAACACATCAGTTGTCCCTAAGTTTGATGGGGCCCAGCCGGGCTGTCCATTCTGCTGAAGTGGCATGGCTTTTCCTGATTTCTCTCACCTGATAATTAGTTGTGACTGGTTAAGCAGCTGGTTAGGACAACTTCAGCCTTTAGCTCTTTGAGATATCCAAGGATAATATTATTTCTAATGTTCTCCTTCTTCCTACTGGCATTAGGTGATAGTGAGGTAACTTGGTTATCTGTTGCTAGTTAGGAATCAGAGCAAGAATTTAGGAAGGAAGTATATGTGCCTTCAAAGCAGCATCAGCATCTTTTGTAGATCTTCCCAACTTGAAATCTAATAAGCTCCAAATCTCGAACTGTTTCCCATTTATAATTTTTTTTTCTCAATAGCTGGCTTTGGAGGCTGGAGTCAGGCTGGGGTTAGCTACGGAGCAGTTGGAGAGAGAAGGCCCTGAAGCAAACTAGAGGGAAAAACATGCCAGGTGGTCAGTACCAGAGTGAGGAGGGAGAGCTGCCAAGACCTGGGAGATGGCTCCAGCAGGCAGTGAGCTGAGGCAGAGCTGGAGGCAGATTGGGCACAGCCCAGAGTGGCTGAGGGGGCACCAGTACCAGGGAAGGGGATTTTTGGGCTCCGGACTCTGCCCAGCCCTCCTGCCCATATTCTTCCCTGGTGCCCCTGGGGCTTCTCCCACTTTCATTCCATTGCTGCTTGTAAGAAGACAGATGTTGATGATCTTCATGTCTCTGGGGCTGTCAGTTCCCCTGGCCTAAGCCAGCTGTTCCATTGCAGAGCCGAGGCCCCAAAGGGTCTTTTACCCGCCATTCTCGCTGATTTGTGTAAAGTGTCCTTCTTATTAATTTTTAAAACTGTTGTAAAAGTTTTGAGGCCTGGCATGGTGACTCATGCCTGTAATCCCAGCACTTTGCAAGGCCAAGGTGGGAAGATCGCTTGAAGCCAGGAGTTCGAGACGAGCTCCACCATGAGTCAGAAACCAGCCTGGCCAGGAGTCAGAGACATAGAGAGACCCCCGTCTCTACAAAAAATGTAAGAACTTAACCAGGCGTGGTGGTGCACACCTGTAGTCCCAGCTACTTGGGAGGCTGAGGCGGAAGGATCAGTTGAACCCAGGAGTTTGAGGTTGTAGTGAGCTATGATTGCACCGCTGCACTCCAGCCTGGGTGACAAAGCAAGACTCTATCTCTCAATAAATAAACAAATAAAAGAAAAAAATAAAACGAAAGTTTTAATTTATTTTTTGAGTCACGTGTTGAACTTATTTATTCAGTGAAATTTAACCTTTCAGAGTGTACAATGCATTCAGTTTTGACAATGTGTAGTATCCTATAACCACTTATAACAGAGAACATTTACAGGATCCCCCAAAGTTCTCTCCTGTCCCTTTAGAGCCAGCCCCCTCCCCAGCTCTCTAGTTCCTGCCACCACTAATTTGATCGTTGTCACTATCATTTTGCCTTACCTAGAATATCCTGTAAATGAAATCATTCAGTATGCAGCCTTTGAGTCTGGCTTCTTTCACTTAGCATAATGCTTTTGAGGCTCATCCATGTTGCCTGGGAAAGAATAAGACATCCAGTCAATCCCACTTCAAAATCATGAAATGGCAGAGTGGTGGTGCCCTGAATTAAAGGATGCTGGTCGAATAACACCTACCTGCTATAAGAACATTCTAGACTACAATGCTATGAATGATAGAATAAAGGGTTGTTTCCAGTTTTCAAGTGCAGGGTTGGGTATGATTAACTTTTTTGTTAATCCCTTAAGATTTAGGGATAACTTCATAGAAATGGGTCTTCCCCCAATCTAACTTTTAGTCTTTTGGTTTTGTTATTTATTTATTTAGAGACAGCGTCTCACTTTGTCTCCAGGCTGGAATGTAGTGGCACAATCTCCACTCACTGCAGCCTTGAACTCCATGGCCCAAGGGATCCTCCCATCTCAGCGTCCCCAAGTAGCTGGGACTATAGGCATGCACCACCATGCCTGGCTAATTTTTGTATTTTTTGTAGAGAGGGGGGTTTCACCATGTTACCCAGGTTGATCTTGAACTCCTGAGTTCAAGCAATCCTCTCAGCTTGACCTCCGAAAGTGCTGGGATTACAGGCATGACCCACCGTGCCCAGCCCTGGTTTTGTTTTAATTCAACAAGTAATACAAATTTATTTAGAATAATTAGAAAGGGAAAAATCACCAATAACTCCATTATCCCAAGATATCACCACTATTGACATTTTTGAGTTCTAGGTTTTTCTTTTTCTGTTTGTATACATGTGTTTGTATGTTTTATATACATATATATGTGTGTGTGTATATATACGTATTTCTTTCAGCTTTTTTACTGTGGTAATATACACATAACATTCTGACCATTGTTAAGCGTACCATTCAGTGGTATTAAATACATTGATGCTGTTGTGCAGCCATCACCATCATCTATCTCCAGAACTCTTTTCATCTTGCAAAACTGAAACTCTGTATCCATTAAACAGTACCTCCCCCCAGCACCTGAAAACCACCATTCTACTTTCTGTCTCTATGATTTTGACTACCCTAAGTACGTCCTATAAGTGAAATCATGTAGTATTGGTATTTTAGTGAGTGGCTTATTTCACTTAGCATTATTTCCTTGAGGTTCATCCATTTGTTGCATGTATCAGACTTTCCTTGTTTAAAGGCTGAATATTATTTCATTGTATGTATACACCACATTCTCTTTACCCATTCATCTGTTGATGGACACCTGGATTGCTTCCACCTCTTGGCTACTGTGAGTAATGCTGCTATAAACTTGTGTGTACAGATATCTCTTCAAGATCTGGCTTTCAATTCTTTTGAGTCTATACCCAGAGGGGAATTGTTGGATCATGTGGCATTTCTATTTTTAATTTTTGAAGAGCCACCATATTATTTTACACAGAGGCTGTACCATTTTGCCTTCCCACCAACAGTGCACAACTGTTCCAATTTCTCCACATCCTCACCAACACTTGTTATTTTCTGTTGTGTGTTTTGTTTTTATAATAGCACTCCTAATGGGTGCGAGGTGATATCTCATTGTGGTTTTGACTTGTATTTCTGTAATGGCTAGTGATGTCGAACTAATGGCTTACTGGCTATTCATATGTCTTCTTTGGAGAAATGTCTTGTTGAGTCCTTCGCCCATTTTTGAATCAGGTTCTTTGTTTTTGTTGCTGAGTTTTAGGAATTCTCTATGTATTCTAGATATTAATCCCTTATCAGATATGTGATTTGCTTAGAGTTTCTCTCATTCCAGGGGTTGCCTTTTTACTCTGTTGATAGTGTCCTTTGATGCCCAAAAGGTTTTAATTTTTATGACGCCCAAATTAACTATTTTTTCTTTTGTAGCTTGTGCCTTTGGTGTCATATCCAAGAAAGCATTGCCAAATCTAATGTCACAAAACTTTTGCCCCATGTTTTCTTCTAAGAGCTTTATAGTTTTTGATCTGTGATATATTTTGAGTTAATTTTGTATATAATTGGGTAAGGGGCTAACTTTTGTATATAATATGGGTAAGGGGCTAACTTTATTGTCCTGCATGTGGGTATTCAGTTTTCCCAGCACCCTTTGCTGGGAAAGGGTGAATGAAAGAACTCACACTGAATGGCTTTGGAACCCTTGTTGAAAATCATTTGTGAGGATTTATCCCCAGGTTCTCTATTCTAATTCATTGGTCTGTGTGTTTGTTTTTATGCCAGTAACACACTGTTTTGATTACTGTAGCTTTGTAGTAAGTTTAGAAATCAGGAAGTGTGAGTCCTTCAACTTTGTTTTTTTGAAATACTGTTTTTATGCCAGTAACACACTGTTTTGATTGCTGCAGTTTTGTAGTAAATTGTGAAATCAGGAAAGGCGAGTTCTTCAACTTCGTTCTTCTTTTCCAAGATTGTTTTGGCTTTTCAGATTCCATATGAATGTTAAGGTAGATCTTTCTATTTCTGCAAAAAAAGTTGGGATTTTAATAATGTATTAGTTCGTTTAGGCTACTGTAACAAAATATAGACTGGGTAGCTTATAAACCACAGAGATTTATTTCCCACAGTTCTGGAGGCTGGGAAGTCCAAGATCATATTCAGTGTCTGATGAGGGCTCACTTTTTGGTTCATAGATGGCACCTTCTCCCTGTGTTCTCACATGATGGATGGGACAAGGCAGCTGTCTGGAGCCTGCTTTTTAAGGGTACTACTGCCAGTCATGAGGGCTCAGCCTAATCATGACCTAATCACCTTCAAAGTTTCCACCTCCTAATATTATCACATTGGTGATTAGGTTTCAATGTATGAAGTTTGGTGAGACACAAACATTCAGACCATAGTAGATAGGTATTGCACTGAATCTGTAGATCAATTTGGAGTATTGATGTCTTAACAATATTGTCTTATAATCTTACAATTGTATGTCATACATATCACAAATATGATATGTCTTTCCATTTATTTATGTCATCTTTAATTTCCTTCAGCAATGTTTTGTAGTTTTCTTTGTACAAGTCTTTCACCTGCTTGCTTAATTCCTAAGTATTTTATTCTTTTTGATGCTATTGTAAATGGAATTGTTTTCTTAATTTCCTTTTCAGATCATTCATTGTTAGTATATAGAAATGCAACTGATTTGTGTGTGTTGACTTTGTATTCTGCTACTTTGCTGAATTAATTTATTAGTTTTGAAAAGGGTTTTTGGGTGCAATATTTAGGGGTTTCTATATATAAGATCTGCAAACAGATCATTTTACTTCTTTTCCAGTTTGGATGCCTTTTATTCCTTTTTCTTGCCTAATACTCTGGCTAGGACTTCTAACACTATGTTAAATAGAAGTGGTGTGAGTGGGCATACTTACCTTGTTCCTTATCCTAGAGGAAAAGCTTTCACCATTGAGTATGTTTGCTATGGATTTTTCATATATGGCTTTGATTATTTTGAGGTAGTTTACCTCTGTTTCTAGTTTTCAGAGTGTTTTTATCATAAAAGGGTGTTGAATTTTGTCAAATGCTTTCTCTGCATCAATTGAGATAATCACGTGTTTTTCCTTTTCATTCTGTTAATGTGGTGTTTTACAGCAATTGATATTTATATGTGGACCATCCTTGCATTACAAGAATAAATCCCACTTGATCATAATATAAAATCCATATTAGCTACCAAATTATTTTGCTAGTATTTTGTTGATGATTTTTCAAATCAATGCTCATAAGAAATATTGGTCTTATGAACATTTACTTAAAATATATAGTTTTCTTTTCTTGCAGTATCTTTGGCTTTTGTATCAGGGTAATGCTGACCTCATAGGCAGAGAGGAACTGTCCCTTCCTCTTCCATTTTTCAAAAAACGTTGAGAATAATTGGTGTTATGTCTTCTTTCAATGTTTGGCAGAAATCACTAGTGAAGCCATCAAGTCCAAGGATTTTTTTTGTTGTTGAATTCTATTGTAATTTTTATTACTGGCTCAATCTCCTTAATAGTTATAAGTCTATTGAGATTTTCTATTTCTTTGTGCTCCAATATTGGTAGGTTTTGTATTTGTAAGAATTTGTCAATTTCACCTAGGTTATCTGATTTGTTTGTGTATAATTGTTCATAAAAATCTCTTATAATCTCCTTTAATTCTGTAGAATCAGTAGTAATGTTCCCACTTATGTTTCTGATTTTAATAACTGAATCCCTTTCTCTCTTTTTTTAGTCAATTTAACTAAAGATTTATCAATTTTGTTGATATTATAAAGAACCAACTTTTGGTTTTGTTTATTTTCTCTATTGTTTTTCTACTTTATTTACCTCTGTTCTGACTTCTATTTTCTTCCTTCTGCTAGTTTTGGGTTTAGTTTGTTCTTTTTCTAGTTTCTTAAGTTAAATGGGGGAGGGGCATCCACCATTGCTGTGGCTTGAGTAGGTAAACAAAGTGGCCGGGAAGCTCTAACTGGGTGGAGCCCACCGCAGCTCAATGAGGCCCGCCTGCCTCTGTAGACTCCACCTCTGGGGGCAGGGCGTAGCTGAACAAAAGGCAGCAGAAACTTCTGCAGACTTTAGCTGTCCCTGTCTGACAGCTCTGAAGAGAGCAGTGGTTCTCCCAGCACGGTGTTTGAGCTCTAAGAACGGACAGACTGCCTCCTCAAGTGGGTCACTGACCCCCACGTAGCCTAACTGGGAGACACCTCCCAGTAGGGGCCAACTGACACCTCATAGAGCCAGGTGCCCCTATGAGATGAAGCTTCCAGAGGAAGGATTGGGCAGCAATATTTACTGTTCTGCAATATCTGCTGTTCTGCAGCCTCTGCTGGTGATACCCAGGCAAACAGGGTCTGGAGTGGACCTCCAGCAAACTCCAACAGACCTGCAGCTGAGGGACCTGACTGTTAGAAGGAAAACTAACAAACAGAAAGGAATAGCATCAACATCAACAAAAAGGACATCTACACCAAAACCCCATCTGTAGGTCACCATCAGAGGCCAAAGGTAGATAAAACCACAAAAATGGGGAGAAACCAGAGCAGAAAAGCTGAAAATTCTAAAATGCAGAGCACCTCTTCTCCTCTAAAGGATTGCAGCTCCTCGCCAGCAACAGTACAAAGCTGGACGGAGAATGATTTTGAGGAGTTGACAGAAGTACGTATCAGAAGGTCAGTAATAACAAACTTCTCCGAGCTAAAGGAGGATGTTTAAACCCATCGCAAGGAAACTAAAAACCTTGAAAAAAGATTAGATGAATGGCTAACTAGAATAAACAGTGTAGAGAAGACCATAAAGGAGCTGATGGAGCTGAAAACCATGGCACAAGAACTACGTGACGCATGCACAAGCTTCAGTAGCTGATTCGATCAAGTGGAAGAAAGGGTATCAGTGATTGAAGATCAAATTAATGAAATGAAGTGAGAAGAGAAGTTTAGAGAAAAAAGAGTAAAAAGAAATGAACAAAGCCTCCAAGAATATGGGACTAGGTGAAAATACCAAATCTACATTTGATTGGTGTACCTGAAAGTGACGGGGAGAAGGGAACCAAACTGGAAAACACTCTTCAGGATATTATCCAGGAGAACTTCCCCAACCTAGCAAGGCAGGCCAACATGCAAATTCAGGAAATACAGAGAACACCACAAAGATACTCCTTGAGAAAAGCAACCCTAAGATACATAATTGTCAGGTTCACCAAGGTTGAAATGAAGGAAAAAATCTTAAGGGCAGCCAGCGAGAAAGGTTGGGTTAACCGCAAAGGGAAGCCCATCAGACTAACAGTGGATCTCTTGGCAGAAACTCTACAAGCCAGAAAAGAGTGAGGGCCAGTATTCAACATTCTTAAAGAAAAGAATTTTCAACCCAGAATTTCATATCCAGCCAAACTAAGCTTTGTAAGTGAAGGAGAAATAAAATCCTTTACAGACAAGCAAATGCTGAGAGATTTTGTCACCACCAAGCCTCCCTTATAAGAGCTCCTGAAGGAAGCACTAAACATGGAAAGGAACAACCAGTACCAGCCACTGCAAAAACATGCCAAATTGTAAAGACTGTCGATGTAGGAAGAAACTGCATCAACTAACAGGTAAAATAACCAGCTAACATCATAATGACAGGACCAAATTCACACATAACAATATTAACCTTAAATGTAAGTGGACTAAATGCCCCAATTAAAAGACACAGACTGGCAAATGAGATAAAGAGTCAAGACCCATCAGTGTGCTGTATTCAGGAGACCCATCTCACGTGCAGAAACACACATAGGCTCAAAATTAAGAGATGGAGGAAGATCTGCTAAGCAAATGGAAAGCAAAAAAAATAAATAAATAAAAATAAAAATAAAAAAATAAAAAAAGCAGGGGTTGCAACCCTGGCCTCTGATAAAACAGACTTTAAACCAGCAAAGATCAAAAGAGACAAAGATGGCCACTACATAATGGTAAAGGGATCAATTCAACAAGAAGAGCTAACTATCCTAAATATATATGCAACCAATACAGGAGCACCCAGATTCATAAAGCAAGCCCTTAGAGACCTACAGTGAGACTTAGACTCCCACACAATAATAATGGGAGATTTTAACACCCCACTGTCAATATTAGACAGATCAATGAGACAGAAGGTTAACAAGGGTATCCAGGACTTGAACTCAGCTCTGCACCAAGCAGACCTAATAGACATCTATAGAACTCTCCACCCCAAATCAACAGAATATACACTCTTCTCAGCACCACATCACACTTATTCCAAAATTGACCACATAGTCGGAAGTGAAGCACTCCTCAGCAAATGTAAAAGAACAGAAATCACAACAAATTGTCTCTCAGACCACAGTGCAATCAAAGTAGAACTCACGATTAAGAAACTCACTCAAAACCGCACAACTACATGGAAACTGAACAACCTGCTCCTGAATGACTACTGGGTAAAAGGAAATGAAGGCAGAAATAAAGATGTTCTTTGAAACCAATGAGAGCAAAGACACAACATACCAGAATCTCTGGGACACATTTAAAGCAGTGTGTAGAGGCAAATTTATAGCACTAAATGCCCACAAGAGAAAGCAGGAAAGATCTAAAATCGACACCCTAACATCACAATGAAAAGAACTAGAGAATCAAGGGCAAACAAATTCAAAACCTAGCAGAAGGCAAGAACTAACTAAGATCAGAACAGAACTGTAGGAGATAGAGACACAAAAAACCCTTAAAAAAATCAATGAATCTAGGAGCTGGTTTTTTGAAAAGATCAACAAAATAGATAGTCTGCTAGCAAGACTAATAAAGAAGAAAAGAGGGAAGAATAAAATAGACGCAATAAAAATTGATAAAGGGGATATCACCACCAATCCCACAGAAATACAAACTACCATCAGAGAATACTGTAAACACCTCTATCCAAATAAACCAGAAAATCTAGAAGAAATGGATAAATTCCTAGACACATACACCCTCCCAAGACTAAACTGGGAAGACGTTGAATCCTTGAATGGACCAATAACAGGCTCTGAAATTAAGGCAATGATGAATAGCCTACCACCCAAAAAAAGTCCAGGACCAGACAGAGTCACAGCTGAATTCTATCCGAGGTACAAAGAGGAGCTGGTTCCATTCCTTCTGAAACTATTCCAGTCAATAGAAAAAGAGGGAATCCTCCCTAACTCATTTAATGAGTCCAGCATCATCCTGATACCAAAGCCTGGCAGAGACACAACAAAAAAGGAGAATTTTAGACCAATATCCCTGATGAACATTTGATGCGAAAATCCTCAATAAAATACTGGCAAACTGAATCCACCATCACATCAAAAAGCTTATCCACCACGATCAAGTTGGCTTCATCCCTGGGATGCAAGGCTGGTTCAACATACGCACATCAATAAACGTAATCCATCACATAAACAGAACCAAAAACAAAAACCACGTGATTATCTCAATAGATGCAGAAAAGGCCTTTGACAAAATTCAACAGCCTTTCATGCTAAAAACTCTCAATAAATTAGGCATTGATGGAATGTATCTCAAAATAATCAGAGCTATTTATGACAAACCCACAGCCAATATCATACTGAATGGGCAAAAACTGGAAGCATTCCCTTTGAAAACTGGCACAAGACAGGGATGCCCTCTCTCACCACTCCTATTCAACATAGTGTTGGAAGTTCTGGCCAGGGCAATCAGACAAGAGAAGGAAATAAAGGGTATTCAATTAGGAAAAGAGGAAGTCAAATTGTCCCTGTTTGCAGATGACATGGTTGTATATCTAGAAAACCCCATTGTCTCAACCCAAAATCTCCTTAAGCTGATAAGCAACTTCAGCAAAGTGTCAGGATACAAAATCAATGTGTAAAAATCACAAGCATTCCTATACACCAATAACAGACAAACAGAGAGCCAAATCATGAGTGAACTCCCATTCACAATTGCTTCAAAGACAATAAAATACCTAGGAATCCAACTTACAAGGGATGTGAAGGACCTCTTCAAGGAGAACTACGAACCACTGCTCAACGAAATAAAAGAGGATACAAACAAATGGAAGAACATTCCATGCTCATGGATAGGAAGAATCAATATGGTTAAAATGGCCATACCGCCCAAGGTAACTTATAGATTCAGTGTCATCCCCATCACGCTACCAATGACTTTTTTCATAGAATTGGAAAAAACTACTTTAAAATTCATATGGAACCAAAAAAGAGCATACGAAGCCAAGACAATCCTAAGCAAAAAGACCAAAGCTGGAGGCATCACGCTACCTGACTTCAAACTATACTACAAGGCTACAGTAACCAAAACAGCATGGTACTGGTATGAAAACAGAGATACAGACCAATGGAACAGAACAGAGCCCTCAGAAATAACACCACACATCTACAAGCATCTGATCTTTGACAAACCTGACTAAAACAAGAAATGGATTCCCTATTTAATAAATGGTGCTGGGGAAACTGGCTAGCCATATGTAGAAAGCCGAAAGTGGATCCCTTCCTTACACCTTACACAAAAATTAATTCAAGATGGATTAAGGACTTAAATGTTAGACCTAAAACCATAAAAACCCTAGAAGAAAACCTAGGCAATACCATTCAGGACATAGGCATGGGCAAGGACTTCATGACTAAAACACCAAAAGCAATGGCAACAAAAGCCAAAATAGACAAATGGGATCTAATTAAACTAAAGAGCTTCCACACAGCAAAAGAAACTGCCATCAGCATGAACAGGCAACCTACAGAATGGGAGAAAATTTTTGCAATCTACCCATCTGACAAAGGGCTAATATCCAGAATCTACAAAGAACTTAAACAAATTTACAAGAAAAAATCAAACAACCCCATCAACAAGTGGGCAAAGGATATGAACAGATGCTTTTCAAAAGAAGACATTTATGTGGCCAACAGACACCTGAAAAAATGCTCATCATCACTTGTCATCAGAGAAATGCAAATCAAAACCACAATGAGATACCATCTCACACCAGTTAGAATGGCAATCATTAAAAAGTCAGGAAACAACAGGTGCTGGAGAGGATGAGGAGAAATAGGAACATTTTTACACTGTTGGTGGGAGTGTAAACTTGTTCAACCATTGTGGAAGACAGTGTGACAATTCCTCAAGGATCTAGGACTAGAAATACCATTTGACCCAGCCATCCTATTACTGGGTATATACCCAAAGGGTTATAAATCATGCTACTATAAAGACACATGCACACATATGTTTATTATTGCAGCACTATTCACAATAGCAAGGACTTGGAACCAACCCAAATGTCCATCAATGATAGACTGGATTAAGAAAATGTGGCACATATACACCATGGAATACTATGCAGCCATAAAAAAGGATGAGTTCATGGATGAAGCTGGAAACCATCATTCTGAGCAAACTATCACAAGGACAGAAAACCAAACACTGCATGTTCATAGGTGGGAACTGAACAATGAGAACACTTGGACACAGGGCAGGGAACATCACACACCGGGGCCTGTCGTGGGGTGGAGGGATGGGGAAGGGATAGCATTAGGAGAAATACCTAATGTAAATGGCAAGTTAATAGGTGCAGCAAACCAACATGGCACATGTATACATACATAACAAACCTGCACGTTGTGCACATGTACCCTATAATTTAAAGTATAATAAAAATAAAAAAATAAAAATAAAGAACCAACTTTTGGTTTTGTTTATTTTCCTATTGTTTTTCTATTTTATTTATCTCTCTTCTGATTTCTATTTTCTTCCTTCTGCTAGTTTTGAATTTAGTATGTTCCTTTTCTAGTTTCTTAAGTTGTAAAGTTAAGTTGTTAATTTGAGATCTTTTGTGTTTTTAATATAAGCCGTTATAGCCATACATTTCCCCCTTAGCATTACCTTTGCTTCTCATAACTTTTGGTATGTTGTGTTTTTGTTTTCATTTGTCTTTAAATATTTTCCAGTTTCCATCGTGATTTCATTTGTGATCTATTGGTTGTTTAAGAGTGTGTCGTTTAATTTTCACAAATTTGTGAATTTCCCACTTTTCCTTTTGTTATTGATTTCTAACTTCATATCATTGTGGTTAGAGAAGATACTTTATATCTTTTAAAATCTATTGACAGTTTGTGGCCTAATATGTGATCTATCCTGAAAAATATCCCATGTGCACTCGAGAGAAATATGCATTTTGTTATTGTTTGGGTAGAGTGTTCTAAGTATGTCTGGTAGATTTTGGTTTATGTTTTGATCAAGTCCTCTGTTTTTTTTATTTGTCTTCTGCCTCATTCTACTCATTGAGAGCAGGGTATTGAAGTCTCCAACAATTATTGTCGAACTGTCTATTTTCCCTTTAATTCTGTTAATTTTTGCTTCATATATTTTGATGGCCTGATATAATGATATAACATTATGTGCATAATTGTTATATCTTCTTGCTGTATTGAATCTTTTTTTTTTGAGGCGGAGTCTCGCTTTGTCGCCCAGGCTGGAGTGCAGTGGCACTATCTCGGCTCACTGCAAGCTCTGCCTCCTGGGTTCACGCCATTCTCCTGCCTAAGCCTCCTGAGTAGCTGGGACTACAGGCATCCGCCACCATGCCCGGCTAATTTTTTGTATTTTTAATAGAGATGGGGTTTCACCGTGTTAGCCAGGATGGTCTCGATCTCCTCACCTCATGATCCGCCAGCCTTGGCCTCCCAAAGTGCTGGGATTACAGGCATAAGCCACCACACCCGGCCCCACTGTATTGAATCTTTTTATTAATATGTGTCTGTCTCTGATAAACTTTTTTGAATTCAAGTCTATTTTGTCTAATATTAGTATAACCTCTGTTCTCTTTTGATTTCTGTTTGTGTTACTTTTCTTTTTCTATCTTTTTGCTTTCAATCTATTTGTGTCTGGATCTAAAATGAGTCTCTTATAGACAGCATATTCTTGGAGAATATTTTCTATTCTGCCAATATCTGTATTTTCATTAGTGAGTTTAGTCTATTTACATTTAAAGTAATTATTGATAAGGAGGGGCTTACTTTGGTCATTCTACTATTTTCTAATGCCTTGTAGTGTTTTTTCAGCCCTTATTTTTTGTATTACTATCTTCTTTTGTGTTTAGATGATTTTTGATGTGAAATGTTTTAATTCACTTTTCTTCTTTGGGGTGTACATTCTATACCTCATTTTTGTGGTTACCACAGGGATTATACTTAACATCCTAAAGTTATAACATTTTAACTTGAATTTATTGGACCTTAACTTCCATAAAACACAAAACACTGTTTCTGTACAGCTCTGTCCCCACCCTTTTCAGTTATTGATATCATGTAGTTATAATTTTATACATTGCATATCCTGAAACATAATCTAATAATTATTTTTGAATGCACAATTTCTTAAATTATATAAAAAACAAGATGCAGTATTATAAACCAAAATTACAGTTTTTGGCTTTTAGACTAATACTTAAAAAAATTTTATTGGTCTCTTAAATCATGTAGAAAACAAAAAGTGGAGATACAGACTGTTGTTACAATAATACTAGCTTTTCTAATTGCCAGGGTATTTACCTTTACTGAGATCTTTATTTCTTTACATAGCTGTCTGTTATTGTCTACTGTCTAGTGTCTTTTCATTTAAAGCTGCAGGACATTTTTGGCTTTTTAGCATTTCTTGCAGAGCAGGTTTAGTAGTAACAGATTTCCTCAGCTTTTGTTTAATTTGGAATGTTGTAATGTTTTCCTTACTTTTGAAGGACAGTTTTGCTAGATACAGGATTATTGGTTGACAATCTTTTTTCTTCTAGAACTTTGAATATAAGTCCACTTTCCTCTGGCCTCCAAAGTCTCTGATGAGAAATCCAATGTTTATCTTGAGGATCTCTTGTATGTGACGAGTTGCTTCTCTCTGGTTGCATTCAAAACTTTTTCTTTGTCTTCATCTTTTGTCAGTTTGATTATGATGCATCTCGGTGTGGGTCTCTGAGTTCATCCTACTTGGAGTTTGTTAAGCTTCTTGGATGTTTATATTCATGACTTTCATCAAACTTGGGATGTTTCTGGACATTATTTCTTCATATAATCTATCTTCCCTTTTCTCTCTTCCTCTGGACTGCATCAGTGTGTATGCTGATCTGCTTGATGGTGTCTCACAGGAACCTTAGACTATATTCACTTTTCTTCAATTTTTTTTCCCTTCTATTTCAGTTGTCCTATCTGCAAATTTACTAATTATTTCTTCTGCCACTCAAATATCTCTTTGAATCACCTAGTAAATTTTTTATTTCAGTTATTGCACTTTTCAGTTCTAGAATTTCTTTTTGGTGTCTTTATAAATTTTTCTTTCTCTTTATTAATATTTCCATTTTGTTCATACACTATTTTCTCCACTTTCTCCATATCTTCCTTTAGTTATTTGGACATCTTTAAGAAAGTTTTAAAATAAGTTTCTATTTAGTAGGTCTGCTATCTGGTCCTGCCTTTCTCAGTGACAGTTTCTGTTAATTTACTTTTCCCTTTAAATTGGCTACACTTTCTTATTTCTCTGTATGCTTTGTGATTTTGTCATTGTTGAAAATTGGACATTTTAATTCAATAATGTAATAACTGTAGAAATCAAATTTCCCCCCTTTCCCAGATTTTTCTGGTTTTCTGTTTTTTATTTTTTCATTGTTGTAGGCTATCTCCTTGCTGAGGATTGGCCTGGGGTGTAAACTTAAAGTCTTCTTATTTTCTGAGCTACACCTTTCTCTGTGTATGTGCAGTTACTTTCCACTTTCTCCCTTTAATGCAGTTGCTTTAGATGTCCTAGTCTTTACTATCTGGCTCCCAAAAAGGAGGAAGATAATTAAAAGGGGAGAAATGCACCAGCCCTTTAATTACTCTGGAAATTGCTTCAGCCTGGGTTGGAGGGGCTTGCAGCAACAAGGGGAGGTGCAAAAATAATGGCTGCATGCCTCTGTGTCTGCACCTCCATGATCAGAAGCATCAGTCAATGATCAGAGCACAGATCCCCATATTTGGGAGACACGGTCCTTTTTGCTCACGCTGGTTTCAATAAGCTATGATCAAGCAGCTTCAGGGACATGTGCACAACTGACTGCCATTGGGATTAGGATGGGGACTGGGTAGTTGCTTCAGAGGTAAGACCTGAAATTGACCAAAATTAACTGCAATTTACCATCTAAGCCTTCCCCTGGAAGTTGCAAGGCTTCAATAGACTCCAGAGTTTCAAAAGAGTTGTATCAGACAAATTCTGGCAGTTCAATTGTTATCTAGATGAGGAAAAAGATTCCTGGTTCTTCCTACTCTGTCACCTTTCCAGAATTCTATATATATATATATCTAAAAACAGGATTATATACACTGCTTTTAACTTCTTTCAATCTAGTCAAGTCAACAGTTGTTCATGTCTACAATTCTGTATGACTGAGTGATTTTTCATTGTATGACCACACAGTGATTTATTGAACTAGTTCCCTATTACTGGACATTTTAGCTTATTTCTAGTTTTTCACCACTATATACCACACACAGAGTTATACATATCTTTGCTCACTTGTCTGATTATTTCACTAGGAAAGAGGAAGGTAAGATTTTGAGGTGTAATTGGAATATTTAGGGGACAGAGAGTACATTAGGGAGGTAGAACTTTCTAGATATCAAGAACAGCTTGAGCAAAGACCTACAGGGGTACAAGTGCATCTCACATTCAGAAACTGTGCAACTGCAAAAATATCCATGCTTTGCTTTCTTTCAAAGTGTCTCCTGACCACTCCAGCCCTCAGTGAAATATCCATACTCTCAGATGTCCTGGGCCATGCTGTTCAGGGCTCTTCCTCATTGGCCAATGGACTTCCCCACAATCCTAGGCTACACCCTATGCAACTGGCAACACACAGACCAAGTCTTCTAGGAACCGAGGTGGCCATAAAAGGCTGGGACATATTTTAAGGACATTCACTTTATGTCTTAAAATAGTGCCCAGTCAAAAGGAAAAATTCCATGTGTGTCTAATTCACTTGTGCAAGAAAACAAAATGGCTGGAGGGTGTCCCCCCCCCACCCCCCGCCCTGCAACTGCATGTCTTTCTTTTTAACTTAAGAAGGGCTATTTGATGTCCCAGAAACACTTTGAGGCTTTTTATTGCCCTTGTAGACTTAACAATAAAAGAGTCTAAGAGGTAGAAGCTGTTGGCAGTTCTGGGTGAAAAACCCAAGAACAAAGAAAAAAATTCTGGTTAGATGGAGGCCGAGAATCTCAGAATTTTGGAAGTGCTTCAGGCCGGGGTTCCAGTTTCAGGTTTTCTGGGAGGGGACACGTGGCAAAGTAGAGGTCTCTGTGCTGTGACATAGAGAGTGCCATACCAACATGTGTTTCCCCATGATGCTAGAAACTCCCCATTAGAACCGTAGGTGAAGATCAATAAAAGGTCTCCTATCCCTTCCCCCTGCTGGTACATGGAACTGTGCTAGGACACACAGGAAACTACACCAGTGGTTCTCAGCCAGGAGTGATTTTGCCCCGTAGGAGACATTTGGCAAAGTCTAGAGGCATTTTTGGTTGTCACAACTGGAGGAGGTGGTGCTCATGGCATCTAAGTGGGTCGAGGCCAGGGATGCTGCTAGGCATCCTACAATGCACAGGACAATCTCCAACAAAGAAATATCCAGCCCCAAATGTCAGCAGTGCCGAGGTTGAGAATTTGGAATATCTCCAAGAGCATACGTTTTACTCCATGGTAAATAATTTAAGACAGCATTTAAAATTAAAATAAGTACATCTATTAAGGTGCAGTGAGGCAGAATAGGAATTTTTCTTCCCTTTCAAACCCTAGTATCTCTCCACCAGCAACCGTTCACCCCCCTGCCCCACCATACCCTCTTTCCCCGCAAACTCATATTCCTTCTTTCTGGAGGTTAAGACTCATTAAAACCTCATTCTGAGTCTAGCAGAGCTGACATCAGGAAGGAGGCCATTTGTAATATGTCTCATGGCAGGCCTAAGGGCTCGCTGGAGGTGAGCCAGGAGGCTCTTCCTAGAAAGGCCGAGAAACAGAATGGCTGAGCCAGGTTGAAGGCCAGGAAGAGGGGAGCACTGCCTGTTTGGGTGTGTGGGGGCGATGTGGTCCAAGAGAGGTGAAGGAGTGAACAGGGAGGGTATCTTTGATGAGCTGGCAGCAGGTGGGCTCGAGGGGAGAATCAGGGAAGCCCAGGGTCCCTGTGGGAGCAGCTGAATGGGCTGACCACAGAGCTGATGTGCTCCTGATCTTCCAGCCCTCATGTCACAGTCCATACTCAAGGGGAATGCTGCAGGCCTGCAGTGAGAGACTTGAGCCCAATTAAAGGACAATGTGCTCTGCCCATCATTTGAGAGTCCATGTGTTATTGTCCTGTTAATAGAAGACTTTTTTCAAAAGAACAGAGAATAACCATCTTACCCTTCTGATATTAAGAGTATAATAAGGGGTTATCATGGAATACCAAGTTACTATGAATTTTAAAGAAAAAAAAAAACCCACAAGCGATTTTAAATAAATGTCAAGCTGTGGATTTGGCCCCAAGCCCTTGGGGAGCAGGAAGTGACTCTTCTATGTCCTCAGGGGAAGTTGTGGAGGTCCGAGGCGCCTGGGTAAGGCACAGGGTTTGGGTCAGATGTTGGCTGTCCTGAGGTTGGGGAGTGGCAGCAGGGCAGGAGACGATGGGCTGTTAGTAGCTAGTCTCTTCCTGGGCTGGATCTGGTAAAATGAATTAGTCAAGTGGTTACCATTTCCCTGGAGGAAATCAGAGCCAGGACCAAAAGGGTCTTTTTTCATAAAAATAAGCAAGGAGGTGTGACCCTCCCATCCTCTCTGTTACATGCACTGAGATGTGGGACAGCCTTTCCCGGAGACCACCTCCTTCTTCCCAGGCTCAGCGCAGCTTCTTCCCAGGCTCTCCCATAGAGGAATTTCTCCCGCAGAGCACTGTCCCCAAAACTGTGTGCTTCCAAGTGGCTGTGTCAAGCTCTGCTTCTTTCAGGGAATCTGACCTCATACAGGCCCTGAAGGGGCAGGTTTGGGACCATGCAGGGGTCTCGGGCACTGAGTGTGTGAGGGGATGGAGCTGACAGGAGAAGAAGAAAACTGACTGGGGTTTGCAGGGAAGAGGAGAGAGCCCCTGCATCTTCATGGTCCTAACTCTTTTAGGGCTTGGGGAGCTGGAACATCACACCGGCTGCTTATATGGAACCCCAAAAGGATGGGCTTGAGTTCTGATCCTGCCCTGGTGACTCACAAATAATCCACACTTTCTCTCTAGACCCCAGCTTTCACATTTTACAAACCAGGACACATAACTGCTGCAGGACTGGGATTATTTGGGAGAGTTATCCTGAGAGGGCCAGTTCCCCCATACCGACCTCAGGGACAGCTCCAAGGTAGACTCTGTGGGCTCCCAGCCATTTTGCCTGGGACAGTGGTCTCCCTGCATTGGAGAGCCAGGGGTGAGTCTGGTAAAATGAATGGAGAGGCTGCGTGTCAGGGAAGAGCAAGCCCTGTGGGTTACTGATATGGTATATAAGGAACGGAAGTGAGGGGGAAGACAAGGAAATCTAACTCGGTAGATGAAAGTGAGAGTGGTAATACAGAGGTTCTGGTTAAAAAAAATACAGATCTGCACTGCTGGAATGCTAAGAATGATTCCATAAGTAACCTGGGAAAGCTGTGGACATGAGAGGGAGATGGGAACACAGAGAATCAGCCAGGCCAAGTGGGATGAAAGGGGCAACTCAGAGAGTAACCCTTCCTACTGTTCCCCAGCTGGTTACTTTGATGCCTGGGGACTTTGATGCCTTAAGTTGGTCTGCCTTGCCAGGCTCCACTCTCTGCTCTCAACCTCTCCTTGCTATTCTATTGAACTCTCCTAGTTAAATACACTCTTATGCTGCACCCCCTGCTCAAGAGCCATCAATGGCTCCCTATGGCTCTTCTCATCACGTTCAAATGCTTCTCTGTGGCTTTCTAGCACAATTGTTAATTCAACAAGTATGTATCCATTTTTAATTACATATTGAAATTGAAAATCTATTACACCAACCTGAACATGATTAAATAATGGTGCAAAAGTATGAACAATGCATAGTGAATCTAACTCAGACCCCCAAATCCTCCATCTGCAGGGACATCAGAAATATGCTTTACATATCAAATGATATGTGTAAATATTTTTCTTACAAAAATAGGGCATTATATACTTTGCTCTTCCCCTTGATTTTATCACTTATAAATATATCTTTGAGATTACTCCTTGTTAGTACAGTGTTCCATTGTATGAGTGCACCATGGTTTATTTAATCAGACCCCAGCTAAAGGCTTGGCTTTGAGTCTTTTGTCAAGATAAGCAATACCACTACAGACACCCTTGTACATGCCCCTTTTGCACGTGGGCAATGCACAGTTATATCTGGAAGACAAACTAGAAGCAGAGCGGCTGGATCAAAGGGCACCTGTGTTCTATCACCTGACTGATAGAACAAATCCCCCTGCAGGGCGGGGCAGAACCTCCTCCCTCTACTCTAGTCACCCCGTGTCCTCATCAAACGTTGTGATCTTTGCCAGTCTGCTGAATGAAAAATAGCTCTTGTTTTATTTTGCATTTCTTTGATTTTGATGGAGGCTGGGTATTTTTTCATCTGTTTCAAAGTCACCTGTATTCCTTTTTCTGTGAACGGACTGCTTTCAAGCCCTTCGGCCATTTCTCTATGAAGTATGGAACAAATATTTATTGATATCCAGTTACATGCCAGATAAGTCAGAGATGATCCCTGCCCACCCTCCATAATTGGACTTCATTCTCCCTTATTGACCGTTAGCCGTTACCTGCCCTCCCCAAACCCTGATTCTAATCAGGTCCCTTGGGAGTTTCACAGACTCACTTGGCCATCTGGAGTCAACAAGGCAAAGGCATTTGTGTGTGTGTGTGAACATGAGAGATGAGAATATCTCCCTTTTGTATTATCATCCTTCAATATCTACTATAACTAATTACAAAAGTAATGCATCTTCTTGGTAGAATGTATAGATGCTATAGAACAGTATAAATGAGAAAATTTTTTAAATCCCATGTGATTCCAGTCACACTGCAATAAACATCTCTGAGCCACTTCCTTCAATGTTGTTCTCTGCATATTTGTGTCCTTTTATAAAACTGGCATCATACTATACATACAGTTTGGTTTTTAAAATCTTTTTTGACTTAATACTATGTCATCGTAAATTCTAAAATTATTCAAAAGCCTCTTTTTTATTTTTCTATTCTTTTATTTTTAAAATTTTTAAAATTTCCATAGGTTATTTGGGGAACAGATGGTGTTTAGTTACGTGAGTAGGTATGAGTAGGTTCCTTTTTTTGTTTGTTTGTTCTTTTGAGATGGAGTCTCACTTTGTCGTCCAGGCTGGAGTGCAGTGGCATGATCTGGACTTACTGCAACCTCTGCCTCCCGGGTTCAAGTGATTCTCCTGCCCCAGCCTTCCGAGTAGCTGGGACTACAGGCGTCCGCCAGCACGCCCGGCTAATTTTTTGTATTTTTAGTAGAGATGGGGTTTCATCGTGTTAGCCAGGATGGTCTCAATCTCCTGACCTCGTGATCTGCCCGCTTCAGCCTCTCAAAGTGCTGGGATTACAGGCGTGGGCCACCTCGCCCGGCATGCCCGGCTAATCTTTTGTATTTTTTTTAGTAGAGATGGGGTTTCACCGTATTAGCCAGGATGGTCTCGACTCCTGACCTCGTGATCCACCTGCCTCGGCCTCCCAAAGCGCTGGGATTACAGGCGTGAGCCACCATGTCCGGCCACATGAGTAGGTTATTAGTGGTGATTTGTGAAATTTTGGTGCACCCATCACCCCAGCAGTATATACTGCACCCTATTTGTAGTCTTTTATCCCTCACCCTCTTCCTACTCTTTCCCCCTGAGTTCCCAAAGTCCACCGTGTCATTCTTATGCCTTTGCTTCCTCATAGCTTAGCTCCCACTTATAAGTGAGAACATACGATGCAAAAACCTCATTTTTATTGGCCAACAAATTCTTTCACAGGAATGTTCCAAAATTTATTTAATCAACCCCTTTGTTACTGTATCTTGTTTATTCTCTCCCTTCCCTCTCTCATTCCTCCTTTCCTTCCACTTCCTACACAAATACATGCTTATATCTCCATTTCCTTCATGTGGATTTCTAGGAAGGTATTTAACAGATCAAAGGGTGTAACATTTTTATGGCTGTTGATTTGTTGGCTTGGCTAGTTCAAAACATATTCCACCTCCTCTTAGGATGTCTAGATATTAGACAGCTAACAACTGAGACCTCCCTCCAGCATGGATTCTAGATATGATTTAGGCTCCGCTAATGAGATGAACTTCTGCAAGTGTGAGTCAAAGCTAGTGATTCAGGGGAATGGCAGGGGGGTGGGGCCCCCATTTTGCTAGCACAGATCAGAACTGAGGGGCATGGCTCTGGAGCCAAGAGTTATGGTGATCATTCGTATTCTGGAGCTTTGTGATCAAGGCAGAGGCAGCAGTTCCGTTGGCAGCCAGGCCAGCATTGTGTTATTGGAACTCATTCCTGGAAGCCCAGCCTAGGATGCCTTACTTCTACCTCCCAATGAGTCTGCAAGCTATCTAGTCTCCTAATAAATCTCTTTCTGCTAAAAGTAGCTGAGTGTATTCTGTTGTGTACAACTAAGATCACTGATCAGTGAAGTCCCTGTTTGTCAAAATGTCCTCCAGGAAGGTTGGACCAATGTAGAGTTCCACTAAGTGTGAGAAGACGAGAAGCTGAGAGCATTTCAGGGGAAGCTGATACTCTCTTCCAGGGATGGGTAGTGTATTAGTCAGGGTTCTCCAGAGGGACAGAACTCATACGATGTGTGTGTGTGTGTGTGTATACACACACACATATATATATATACACACACACTCACATATATAAACATGGGAGTTTCTTAAGTATTAACTTTCACGATCACAGGGTCCCACAATAGGCTGTCTGCAAGCTTGAGGAGCAAGGAGAGCCAGTGCCAGTCTCAAAACTAAAGAACTTGGAGTCCAGTGTTCGAGGGCAGGAAGCACCCAGCATGGGAGAAAGATGTAGGCTGGGAGGCTAGGCCAGTCTAGTCTTTTTACATTTTTTTTCTGCCTGCTTTATATTCACTGGAAGTTGATTAGATCATGCCCACCAAATTTAGGGGGGATCTGCCTTCCCCACCACTGACTCAAATGTTAATCTCTTTTGGCAATACCCACACAGACACACCCAGGATTCATACTTTCTATCCGTCAATCCAGTCAAGTTGACACTCAGTATTAACCATCATAGGCAGTCAGGGGTTTTCTTAAAAAAGTGACATTAGAACTGTGATCCTGGCCTAGGTGGTCAGTGTGGGTGCTTGGTTTTTGAGCACTTACCATGTGCCAAACCCTTTACATACATCAATCTTATCAGCCTTGCAACCACTCTATGAGAGATACAATATTAACCTCATTTCACAGAAGCCAAAACTGGGCTCAGAGAGGTCATTTGACTTGCTCAAGGGCACAGAGCTAATTCACAGAGAAGATGGGACACCAATTCAGGTTAGATGGATCCCAAAGTCAACGCTAGCCTCGTGGCCATGGACTACCTTGGCTAATGGCCAATGGATCTACCTCCCATTCTCAGGGTTTATTTGGCTTTCTGCAGGCACTGGCGACTGCCCCTGGCTGCCTCTCTGAATTCACGTCACATCACAACAGCTTGCCTGGCACTTGTTTCCTCAGTTGCTGTTTCCTGGAGCTCCTTCCATCAGGGTGGGTCTTTCTGACCTGCAAGTCCCCTCCATACCTCATAAGCCTTGGGCAGATGCTCAGTAAGTATCCACAGTATGGACGAAAAATGATTCAACAGCTTCCTGCACCCAAACCAGGTCAGACCATCGGGGCTTGAGGAGTATTACAGAGTGGCAGGAGTAATAATAGCTAACATTCTCCAGGCACCCCCAGTGTGTCCAGCCACTATACCGAACACTTCACATAGGTGCTCTCATTCACTCCTCCAAACGACCCTGAGAGATAGGATTGAGGTTTCTGTTTCACAAGTTCAGAGAAGTCAGATAATTTGGCCAGGGTCACACAGCTGGTAAATGCTGAAGTCCAGACACAACCCAGCTCTGTTTGACTCTAGAGCCCAGAGTTAAACATGTGATCATGGGAAAAATGGCAAGTGTGCAGTTGAGAAGGCTCTGGACACTGCCTCAACTCAAAGTTACTCAAGCTTAACATCCCCTGCAAGGGGTGAATGGATGGGCCCCCAGTAGACTGCCCTGAGAAGGACTTGGCACCCTGTCTGTGATTTTCCTGCCCAAAGTGCATGACTTGAATTTAATCATGAAGAAACAGCATCAGACATGGCCCAAGTGAGGGACACTCTACAAAACAGCTGGTCTGCAGTCTTCACAAATGTCAAGGTCATGAAAGACAAAGAAAGATGCAGGAACTCTTCCAGAGTAAAGAGACATGGTGACCAGATGCCAGGCCTGGTCCTGGAAGGGATGGTGGACCAGAAAGGACTCAAGAGGGACAATTGACAAAATGTGAAGGTCACCTGTACACTAGCTCATGTCTTTGTTAAGTCTCCTGAGTTTGTGGATGTGGTTGTATGAGAAAATATCCTTGTTTTTAGGAAATATATGCTGAAGCCATAAAGGGAATAATCATGATAACGGCAATCATGATGGGTATAAATAGATAGAGATAAGGCAAAAGTGGCAAAATGTTAAATTGGTGAATCTAGGTGAGAAGTATATGAGAGTTTGTTGTCCTATTCTTGTAGTATGTACTTAGGTTGAAAAAACTCAAAATAAAATTTGGAAAAAAAAAACCCTGATCTTTCCTGGAACCAATGTTTTAAGCTACAGGGAAGAGAGGAAGAATGGAGATTCCTACTTACTGGGAACCTGCTATGTGCTGGGCACATACTTAAATATTTAGACGTCTACAGGGCCCCTAAGAAGTAGTGTTGCTTGTGGCCATTTTATAGATGAGGAAACTGATGCTCAGGGACCTGAAGTAACAAGCTTAGGGCACACAGCAGGTAGTGGCCCAGCAGGCCTTCATGCCAGAGGCTACCTGACCCCACAATCTCTCCCCTACCTCTGGGTAGAGGAGTAGTGCGGGAAGGATGTTGGGGGGATGATGACCTTGACTTCTGGTCCCAGGCTGGCCCCCATGGGCAGTAAAGGACAGAGACCACAGCCAGTGCACACCACTCTGGGGAGATGCCCGGTCCTTCCATACATGTAGCTCCAGGGAGCAGCCCTCTTGTAACCAAGGCTTACTCTGAACGCAGCTGCCATATGAAGGAAGGAGCAGTGTCCCCAACCTGGTAGGAGCTCAGAGCAAGTTGCTCAAACTCTCTGGGAGAGACAAAGGCTGGCAACTGGGTCTGCATCCCGGCCCACCTGCCAGGAGGTTGTTGGAGAGGGGGAGAGTTGAAATGTCTGGGTGGTTGCCAAAGAGCCTACTAGGGGACAATTTCTGTTCCCCCACTGCTCTTGGGACCGAGCCCCTCTGTCCTGTCGGGGGGCTTTCCATTCTTCAGGGGCCTTGGGTCCCAGTACTGGGTGCTGCGGGCCCCTGTCGGGGAGCTCAGCCTTCTGAGCTGCATATACCTGCCTGGCGCCCCTCATCCTCACCTGCCTGGGTGGGGTGGGGCCATGCAGGTGCCTTTCATAGCAGGCTCTTTGCACGTGGATCACTGACAGGCAAATAGCAGCACTATGCATGGGAGGTGGAAGGTCCTCTTCCTACCCTCAAATTTCCACCCCTGCCTGTCATAGCGCCTGAAAGGCCTCCATTGGTACCAGGTCTTTTTTATATTTTTATTTAATTTATTAAGTTTATTAATCTGTACTCAATTTCTTAAAGGCTTTTTTGTTTCCTTTTAAGACAGGGTCTCACTCTGACACCCAGGCTAGAGTGCAGTGGAATGATCGCAGCTCACTGCAGCCTCGACCTCCCGGGCTCGAGTGATCCTCCCACCTCAGCCTTCCAAATAGCTAGGACCACAGGCACACACCACCACACTCAGCTAATTTTATTATTTTTTCTAGAGACTGGGTCTCCCTATGTTCCCAGGCTGGTTTTGAACTCCTGAACTCAGGCGATCCTCCCACCTCAGCCTCCCAAAGTGCTAGGATTATAGGCATGAAACATCGCACCCGGCCTTGGTACCAGGTCTTTTAGTTAAGGCAATGAAGGCTTCTGCTGAGATGAAATACATTGCCCAAGGTGGGGAGGATTCATGGGAGAAGGGCTCCCAAAGCCTCCTCCTCCCTGTCATCCTCAGCTTCTTTGTCTGTAAAATACGGAGAATCATAACTCACTGGGCTTCTAGGTAGAATTTGACCTTGGTGAATTCCTCTTCCCATCTGCAAAGGGAGGCGGGTTGGATTCACACAGGCTTCTTACGCATTAGAATTGCCTGGGGAGCTTTGAAACTATCACTGCCCAAGCTCCAGCCCAGATCCCTTGAGTGAGATTTTTCTAGGAGTGGGACCCCACATCAAGATGTTTTTGTAAATTGCCAGGTGATTCTAATTTGAAGTCAGACTTGAGCGTTGTAGGAAAATGATTTCTTACATCTCTGAATAAGGACAGTTCATGAGCCTGCGTGTAGTAAGCCTGCGACAGTTTGGCCCCAATTTATGGTACCCCACTAACTTCCCTGGAATTGGGAAGCCTAGGGAGGAATGGCTTGGTAGGGGTGTGGGAGGCTGGAGCTCCTTGGAAGTACTAGAGAGATGTGTTCAGAGCTCAGGGTGGGGCTGATTCAAGGATGAGGGGCCTGAGGAGCTCACGGACTGTCAGATAGGCAGTCAGGATGGGCTTGGTCCAAGGTCAGGGGTGTTTGCATAGTTCAACGATGTAGAGTTGAACTTTGTATAGTTCAATGTGCCTGGCACATAGTAGAAGAGCAAAAAAACATCTGTTGAAGAAAAGGATGAAGACCCAGGCCCGATATCAATCAGAGGACGATGCACCCTTCAGATGCTCCCTTTTATGGTTGAAGCCCGCTATTTCCCACTGAGGCATCAGCTAGCAAAATGACATATTTTATCATCTTAACAATCCTTCAAAGCAAGTATTACTGTCCCCATTTCACAGATGTGCGGACTGAGGCTCAGGAAGTTTAGGTAACTAGCTCAAGGTGGCATGGTTCTGAGAAAGCAGAGCTGAGTTTCACAACCAGGTCTGGGGACCCCAAAGCCCGCCCTAGTGCCTTGGTCCCGCCCTCAGACCGTGTCAGGGTAGGAGGGTCCTTGGAGACCAGCGCATGCCTCCTCTTGTTTGGGCACAGAGGGAGCTTAGCTTTGCAAGGTGGCATTGGGATGTACCCAAAGCCCACTGCCAGGGAGTGGCCCAGCCAGGACCACCGGAAAGTCTTTGGACTTCTAGCCCAGTGCTTCCTTGGGAGGCTTTTATTGGGAGGTAGAAGATACTGCACTGATGTTGGGATTTTGGTCCAGGTAGGGCCACCCTGGGCTCAGCTGTGAATTAGATGAGAGTGTTTTTGGTCACGCACTCCTGCCGCTTCTACTTTCCCACATCCTCCTTTTCCCTCAGAGCTCTCACCACCACCACCCCTGATCCCACGCACATCCTGCCTTCATGGTGCATCTGAATCAAAGACCCCTACTATGATGACCAGTGTTCCAACAACCTCTTCCCAAGTTACTGGGGAGAAGAGTCTGCTAAATGAATTCACAGAAAAAAAGCCAACAACTACAGCATTATGTAGCACCCCTCTATTTAACCAACAGCTTCAGAAGATTGTGGCACCTTACCCTCACAGAATAAAGCCCTGATAGCAGAACTTCGAACACCAGTAGGTTCCTGGAGAGAAATGCTGGGATGGAGTCAATGGAGGGGAGATGTGCACTGCAGTCTGAAAAATCATAATATTGTAAAACCTCAAGCCACCCGTGGCAATCTCTTTCTCCAAACTTAGGTTGGAATGAGCTTAAAGCATTTCCATAGTGGTCACCTGGCTTGGTTACCTCTACTGTCAGGGAGCTCACTACCTCACGAGGCAGTCCATTCTGTCTTGCCAAGCTGCTCACAGCTTCATTGTGTAATAGCTAGCATCGCCTGTTATTTCCCAGTACTCTACTGGTCTATCTGAGGGTGGCTGGCTGGGGTTGACTGTGCTCCAGCTGCAACAGGTGTGCATGTCTCCCTGTGACAGCACAGAGTCAGCCAGGCATCCTTACGCCGGAGCGCAAATATTTGTCGCCTCTCCATGGTGGCGGCAGTCGGCCTACCTTATTTTTCCACGTTGGAAGGATCCTATTATAGCAGGTCTTGTCTCAAGTTACAAGTCAGAGTTCTCTGACATCAGGTTGTATTTAAAGGCTCAGCGCCGGGACTGTCCCCTGCCACACCCCACCAGCCTTGGCTGGCTTTATGTCCCCATTGGTTTCTTTTGGTCTCAATTGAGTGTTATGCACCATGAACGGTGGTGACACAGGTCTGTGACCTGGCCCTGCCCTGCAGTGGTACACAGCACTGTTTGGGAGAATATACCTGCAGCAGAGACACCAAACCAAGCAAGAACAAGTGAAGGTCATATAAAGCAACTCTGTAACTATCTTTTCATGGCGTTTGGCACACTCTATACTGGGGCCAATAAAGTTAAATCAAATAGAATTCAGTGCATCAAGATTTGGTGTAGGCAATAGGTTCTGGGCTGGGTGGTGTGGCATGGAAGGGCAGATATCATGGGTTTTAAAGAGCAGTTAGAAGTAGTTATGCAAAGAGAAGTAGTTCAGCTGCTGTAACTGAAAGGCCAAAACAACAATGTCTTAAACACAACAGAAGTGTATTTCTCCCCCGATAACAGTATTAACTTAAGCAGTCCAGGGCTACTATGGCAGTTTCATGGTTTTGGAGACCCAGGCCCCATCCACCTTGTTGCTCTGCCATTCTCAATCAACAACCTTCACCATATGGTTCAAAACGGCTGCTCTAGAGCCTGCCATCTCATCACTATTCTAACCTACAGGAAGAGGAAAAGTAGAAATTGAAGAAAAGTCATTCCCATTCAGGACAGGCTGACCCAGAACTGGTACGTGTGACTTCCAAACATATCCCATTGATAGAACTTCTTCTTGCAGCCACTTCTACCTCCACAAGGAGTCTGGGAAATGCAGTCTTAAGTTCTATCACTGAGGGGCATGCATGCGGAGAGTGCATTATCAGGGGTAACCAGCCAACTTTGCCACAGGGAGGAGCCAATCCCAGGCATCCAGAAGACTGGAATGAACTTGGCTTGGGCATGTGGGGATGAGGAGCTGAGTCTGCAAGGAACTCGTATAGGGCATCTCAGAGGAAAACCCTAATGGAGAAGTGGTGGACTCAGGGTCTTAATTACTAGGCAGGGCTCCAGAGATTATAAGGGGACCTTGCTGAGCATGGAAGTGAACTCACAGAATTCTGAGCCTGAGCTTTGGTTTATAAATAGACCTGCTTCTGGTAAGTTGAAGTCTTTAAAATTGTACTGTCTTCTAAATTAGCCTGGGGGAGAGAGGTCAACAGGGGTTTGCAGCTTTAAAAAACCTTGTTAGTCCTTTTGCAACTCAGAGAGTTCTTTGGTCAAATAAAGAGTTACTTGTCCATTGATCTTTTTTGTAAATCCCACATCTGGTACACCTTTTTGGGTACAAGATTATACACCTGTGTGATGACTTTTACTGCTGGGAAGGATCTGCTGGGGATATTTGTTATCTCATTTTATCCTTACATCAATGTTATGAGATGAGCGTATGATCCCTGTTTGAAAGACACAGAAACTGAGGCTTAGGGATTTGTCCAAGGTCACCCAACCCCTTTTGCAGTGAAGCTAAGCCTTTTGTCTCTTTCCACTGCAACTCTCAAGAAGCAATTGGCTATCTGTGGCAACATGTCCAAAAATATGGAATGGTAGAACACTAGACCTTCGCATGGACCCATGACAGAAAGAAACAAATCTGTGGTCAAATAAGACTGGGAAATGAGGAATGTTTATCTAACTCCTCTCGGAGATTCACAGAGCACAGGAGAATACTGATGGTTCTGATGAATCCTGCAGGCTTTAAGCCATTGTTGGTTTAAATCATTGTTTAAATGTCTCTCTCTGACAGGGTTCCTCCAGCTGAAAAGGGTAAGAGGTTGACTGCTAGGTGACTCCAGGTAAAGTCTTGGATTGTCTGACCAAGTTGCTTATCATCTCTGTTGGGGTTTTGGGGAAAGGATAAACAGCATTTTGGTACTTCTCCCACTTAGTTCAGAACAAATTGGGAGATTGCTGGAGTGGTCATTCAGATGAAGATCAAAATATCAGCACCTCTGACACGTGCTACTCAGACAGGGATGCTCGGGTCCCTGGGAGGATGGACTCAGCACATCTTCGGAGTCAGCTTGGCTTAGCCTTTTCCTCCCTGACGCAGAGCCAACAGGCTGATTGCAGGCCCACCCTCAGAGGCTGGGCCCAGGGCACCTCTCAGCAGGCAAGCAGATCCCCTGGGGGAAACTCAGAGCGGCAGAACTCCTTCACCCAAACTCACCATTCAGGTAAGTTGCTGCTTCTCCCAACATGCTCCCACCCCTGGTTTCCTTACTTGGCACATAGAATTAATGAAACCCATTCTTTCTGTCTACAAAGGTTGTTAGCGGGGTGCCACAAAAGGCAATGGGGAAATACACTGAAAAATATAAACTGTTAAATTACTTTATTCAGGTATCAGTTCTCATACTCTTCTTATAAGGCTGATAGTTACGTTAAATCATTGATTCATTGATTCATTCATTCATTCAACAAAGATCTCATTTGTGAAGCACAACCTAGGTGCTGGTAGACAAAGAACAGCACTTCTGCTCAAGGAGAAAGAAAACGTTGAACTCCTATAGCCCAAGCTCCTGTCTGCAGACAAGGAAGCAAAGTTCAAAACAATCAGGGCCTCCCCTGGGGGCTGGGTTGGCTGGGGCGACAGAGCCACCACTCACCCCCAACTATGTCATGCTCCGTCCCACCTCTGTGCCTTTGCTCACTCTGCCTGACACCTCAAAGGCCCTCTCCACGTCTCTCCCTCCACCCAAATTCTGCCTATTCTTAGAGACTAGCTCCAGACCCATTTCCCTGATGAGCCATTATATATTTTGGTCCCCCTTTGCTCGGAACTCACTGAGCCGTTACTATCTGCTGTGCTTATCTTAGCACTTGATTTTCTCCAATGGTTTTATGGGGCTATGTGTCATCTCCTCACTTACTGCCCTCTGCCCTGTCTTGGGTGCAGGAGGGGTGAGGGAGGGCTGTTTGCTGATAGCCTGCTGATGGATTTAGCCAGCCAGGGAAGGTGGCAGGCTGACGAGGATCTCATTTTCCCCTCTCGCTGACATGTTCCTAATTCGGCCTTATGAGATTTTTCTGAGGTGTCAGCTGTGCTGTTTGGAGCTGGGCTGCAAAAGGCAGTATGTCCAGTGGCAAGGGGAATGGCATGTGGGAAGGGCTTGGCAGAGGGCAGGGGTGTCTGCCGCCTTTCCCAGCCTCCAGCAGGGTCTCGGAATGTTCTGGCCCACTTTGGAGTCTTAAAAGGACATGTTGGGATAAAAAAAACACTTACAGAGATTTTTGGAATGTGGGCCACAGAGAGAACATAATAGAAGGCCAAGGCTAACTAAGGTCCTCCAAGGAGAATCACACGAGACCTGAGGAGGGGCTGGGGCCGGGTGCGTGAGGACACGTTCTCATGGGATGCCATCTCATAATGAGTGCCGACAGGACAGCTGGCCCCAAAGCGGCATTCCCCAGAAATGACTGCACTGCACTGGGTTTTGTCTCTGTGGCCTGTGACAGACCACTACCCCATGCCTCAGTTTTCTTGTCTGTAAAAAGGGACAATTGGACTTCATCAGAGGCCACATATTAGTCTCAGGTGCTTTCTTTTTCAATTTGAATTCTTTCTATATTTAAAATGGGAATATTTTACATTATCATTGTATTTTCTGGCTGTTCTTAAAAAAAAAAAAAAAAAAAAACGAATGTCCAGAAATCCTGCGCCTGCTCAGCAATCATCTGTGTGGCAGTCATCCCCCCAGTCCTGGCTCTCCTTTCCCTTGATGTGATCTTGTGTTCCCCGTGGGCATTCAGGCTTGTCCCCAACCCTTGCCCTGGCCACACACTTCCTGGGGTTCCTTCCAGCGTGGGCATCTGTGGTTAGGAGTGGACAGTGGGACGGGAGCTCACTGGGACAAGCAGTGCCTAAGGGCTCGGGCCCTGGGTGCTTAGCACGGCGCCTTCACTACCCACTGAGTGACCCTGGGGAGCCACCTCCCCCGTGCCTTCATTTTCCTCATCTATTAAAAGAGGGAGGTGGTTGAAACCATCAATAAGATCCTTTCAAGCTCTCACTTTTGATTCAGGCAAAAATGCCATTTGCCTGAATGAAATGGAACTGTGATTTCAATGCTGTGGAATGTGGCCGTCCCAGCCCTTGAAAACTTCATGACAGAGAGTGAGAGGGAGAGGAAGGAAAAGAAGGAAAGGGGACCCTAGCTAGTAGTGAGGTCTGAGCAAGTATGTGGCTCAGGCCGACCTGCTGAGACTGCTCGTGGGGTTGAAAGAAGCAACCCAGTCTCCTGGAATTCCTTCCAGGTCGAGGTCTTGGAATGCCTCCAACCCCACCCTTTCCAGAAGCCCAGGGCTCTAGGTTAAAGCTGAGGGTGTACAAATCAAACATTCACAGGGGTGGAGGCACAGCCAAATTTTTGGTGTACTCCGTGCCAATGGAGACTTCCTAATAAGTAGCCAGACTGAGGGAGAGTGTTTGGTCATCACGTGAGCAGGAGGGGCCTGCCCTGGGTGTCAGGAGACTCTGCGGTCACTCCAGCTCTTTCCTAATTGCTATTATTTTGTTTATTTGGACTTCAATATTATTGACACCTCAATATTATAAAATAAATATTATTTTATTTATTTGGACCTTATTTATTTCTCATTTGTCAAACGGGCTTGAAGCAAACAAGTAATCGAGTCAACCTGTTCTATGTGACTCCTAAGAGGAAAAATAGGAGAGAACAGAAGCCAAATTCTTGGAAAGAAATGAATGTCCCACCAGGTGGCTTGTGGCATTTCTTGGGAGAGTCCTCTCTGTGGTTTCTGTATCACATTTTCTCCGGGACAGTCTCACTGGCTCAGTACCACTGGGGGCCTGCCTGGTTCAGCCCCAGCAGACAGAGGGCTCCTTACTAAGCCTTCCAATCAGAGGGGCCCCCGCAAGCAGACAGAGACCTGAAGAAATACACACCACTCAGGGACTCAGCACAACCCACACACTGCTAGCTCTGTGGTCTCCTTAACCTGTACAGCATCCTCACTGCCTCGGGTACTGAAGAAGGTGGGCAAGATGTCCCCTAGCTGCTGGGGAGGACCCCCAGAATCTTGACAGGCCTTGGGAATAGAGCCCTCTTCTGCAGGCAGTCCTTGGGAAGCTGGACACAGTGAGCTACAGAAGAAGTTTAAAGATCTGTTAGAGGCACAGATGTATCTAAATTCACAGGCAGTACTGTGAAGAGGCCTAGAAGGATGCTGGATTTAGGGGCCTGGCTTTGAAGTCCTGTCCTGATGACAGGGTACTGGTGGCCCATGATTTCATTTTCCTGAAGCCCCAGTTTCTGTACCTGTGTAATGGGGAAACACGCCTGCTGGCCCCCGCACAGCAACGTTGTGAGAAGAGATGGAAAAGGTAGCTTTCAGGCTGGTTGGATAACTGCTGCCAATGGGAGCATGGAGTTGAGCAGGTGAACTTTCTTTTTTTTTTTTTTTTCTTTTTTTTTAGACGGAGTCTCTCAGTCTCATTCTTGTTGCCCAGGCTGGAGTGCAATGGTGCAATATCGGCTCACCACAACCTCCGCCTCCTGGGTTCAAGCGATTCTCCTGCCTCAGCCTCCCGAGTAGCTAGGATTACAGGCATGTGTCACCACGCCCAGCTAATTTTTTTTTTTTTTTTTTTTTTTTTTTTTTTAGTTGAGATGGGGTTTCTCCAGGTTGGTCAGGCTGGTCTCAAACTCCCGACCTCAGGTGATCAGCCCGCCTCAGCCTCCCAAAGTGCTGGGATTACAGGCGTGAGCCACTGCGTGCCCGGCAGCAGATGAACTTTCAATCGGCGCAATGGTATGATGGAAATGCCTGGGTAGAAAGGGGCTGAGAATGGGAGAGGGAAAGAGAATCGGCCAGATGGAGCCCCTGCCCCATCTCTATCCCAAGGAGGCTATCAGTAGGGGAAGTAAGAGCCAGGGCTCTGGGCTCTGGAACCAGGCTGGCCTAAGTTTACATCCAAGGTCCCGAAAAGCTACGTGGCCCCAGGCAAGCTGTTGTACCTCTTTCAGCTTTTATTGCCTCTCTGTAAAATGGGGACAATATTCAGACCTTGCAGAGTAGTTTGCAAGCTTAAAATGAAAAGGGATAACATATATAAAATGTCTAGTGCAGAGCCAGCACATCAAACATGTAGCTGCTGGTATTTTCAACAACGTTTTGCTGTGGCTCACTTCCTCCAAGCAGGTAGTTCTAGGCAGCCCCCAGCCTGAGGATGGGTCCTGGCCCACAGGGAGGATGTGAAATGCTTCCTGGCTGAGGCAAGAATGACTTCAGCATCAGGTTCTGCCCATGGCTGGAGCTCTGTGCTGCTGCCCTGATGGCTTCCTTGGTGAGGGGGTATCTGTCCTGCCTTGACCCCTGGCCCTGGCATCCCTCATTCCTGACCTAACCTATTCCTTCTTGACTCCTGGGCCTGGCCTCTACCATCCCCTTTTCCGCCTGCCTTGGTGGTGAATGAGAGGAACTTGGGATCCAAGGCCCTCAATACCCTAGCCTTGAAGGAATCCGTGGAGGCTTACCGGTCTGTATAAAGCTAGTCTAGGGCTCCCCGAGGTGGTGCCTGTCCTATATCCCCTAATTTCCACCCTACAGGCAGAAATGAACTCACAGCTGATTTCTTCCCACCTGAAATTGCTCCTGCAGGCAACCCTAACAGGATCACTTTGAATCCCTGTGAGCTGCTCCTATAGCATCATGACCAAGGGCACAGGTCAGCTCTGAAGCCAGACTGCCTGAGTTTAAAATCCCAAGCCCATGACAATCTAGCTGTGTAACCTTAGGTCAGTGATGAAATTTTTGTGCATCTCATTTTCCCCACCTATAAAGATTCTACCACATAGAATTCTCATGTGAATTAAATGAGATAATACAGTTCTTGGCACATAGTACATGCTCAATATATTCATCATTATTTTCACTCCATTCCTCTGCAAATATCCACCTTAGATTTATGTCCACATCCCCTTCCCACCATCCCATGTTGGTGCTTCTTGGAGGGCGTGGTGCTCCCGTGAACTCTCAGTCCTTAGGCCTGAATTTGAAATGTCTGGAGACTGACCTGGAGAGAAAACAAAGGGTCTGAATAATTGAATGGGAGGGATCCACGAAGGCCAGAGAGTGTGCTAGGGCAGCTTGTCTCCTTCTCAACTGCATTCACTCACCTGGATTGAGAAAGCAGAGATGCTGCCAGCTTGGGTAGAATAAGACCTCATCCTAAGTTCCCTCCCTTTGGATACACCACTCTTTCTCTCTGCAAGAAAAGAGAGAGAAAAAAGGTGAATTAAGCACACATCTGAGCCAGGTATGAGCAAGAGGCTGTTTCCGGGACTCCTTCTCCCTCTGACAAGCATCTAAGTTTCTGAGTAAGGAATTGCCCCAGAGACCCCTTTCATGTGCTTAACCCCCTTCCTAACTCAGACTCCGTGTAACCAGAGATACGTGTTCATGCATCACCTCTGTCCTCAAGTTTATATCAGTGGCTGCTTCTATCTGGTGGGAAGGTAGAGGGGAGGGGTGGCCTTCTTGTGAGGCTCCATGCCTCACAAGTGCAGCAGTGTGGAGAGGCTGACCAGGCTTGGCAGGCCAGCAGCACCCTGGGATGGCAGGCCTGGCAGGGCTGGTGCCATGGCAGCCGGCTTCAGGCCCACATCTCCAGTGAAGGCCCTCAGAAAGCTTCTGAGCCCACATGAGGTGACTGGGCTGGCTGCAAGGAGCTGTGTGAGTAGGAATTGGCCAGGAAAAGTGAACCCCCATTGGGCAAATTCTGGTCCCAGGCCTGGCTGGATCTTGCTGTGGGTGAAAACGGACTCTCTGAGTCTGGGCTGCAGAGAGAGAAAGAGAGATCAGTGAGATGGAGCTTCCCCAAAGGCGTGCATGGCTTCATCACAGCAAATCCTCAGGACGCCCAGGGAGCGCTCACTTCCCTACAGCCTTGTTGACACAGAACATGACATCCGCCTTCCCTTGCTCCCTTTTCATCTGTGCCCAGGCCATATCATTGTTGTTTTACTTTGCGCTTGTGTGGTTTTTCCTGCAGTTGTAAGTATTTTTTCCATGTTTCTTGGCCACTCCTGTGACTTCTGTGAATTGCTTGCTCATCGAGACTGACCTTTCTGTGCTTGTTTTTGCTTTCTCTTCCCTGGATGAAGTAGTTCCTGGCTGAATGACTAAGAATTGGGTGAGAATGGAGCATCTTACCTTCCAGAGAGGTTCCTAAGGTGGAAGGAAATGGGCCAGTCAGCCTGAAATTCTGGGAGCACACCAGTCCCTACTCCCTACAGGAAGAGGGGAGGGATAGTTTTCCTTTGAGAGTTTTATTGGGAGATTGAATAACCACTACAAGCAAGTATCATTGGCTGAGCCAAATGATTCTGGTGGTTTTTCTGATGCCTAGATTCCATGAAAGATGGGGAATTTGGAGGCCCAACTCAGATATGGCTCAGCTTCTAGACCTGAGCTCGGACCTGCCCTAGAATTAGGGTAGGGAGACTCAGAGTCAGGGAGGCAGAGGAAAAGCAGACTCTCTCTGCTCCTGGAGCAACTGTGACGACCCCTCCACCTGGAGCCTGGCATGCCCCCATCCCAGCTCCAGGCACAGCTGTGGCCCCCTGCACATTTGCTGTCCGTTTACCTTTCCCTTGAAGTTTTCCTGTTTCAGAAATGTGGACCACCACAGCTAGAGAGGTCCTTAAAGGTCTCCCATATCAGGACAGGAGCTGAGCAAAAAAGAGAAAAACTGAGAACTAAGATGAGCTCACATCCATATGAGCACATTAATGCACTTGTGTGAGAAGTTAAATATCTGCATGCAGTATATCTAAAAACAACGTGATTATTATTTTTCTACAAAATATTTCCTACCTCCAAATTGTCCTACTAGACCTGTTTGTTAAAGAATGGTGATGTGGTGTTGGGGACTCCATGTGTGCATCCCCCCGAAATTTATATGCTGAAATCCTTATCTCACTGTGATGGTAGTGGGAGGCAGGGCCGTTGGGAGATAATTAGGTCATGAGGGCGGGACCCTCAAGAATGGGATTCATGCCCTTGTAAAGGGACCTCAGAGGGCTCTCTAGTTCTCTTTCTGCCATGTGACTGCAGCAGTCTGCAACCTGGAAGAGAGCTGCCATGCCAGAACCCTGCCATGCTAGCAACCTGATCTTGGACATCGGGCCTCCAGCACTGTCTGAAATAAATGTCTGCTGTTTTTATAAGCCACCTATTCTATGGCACTTTGTTACAGCAGCCCAGACTAAGACATAGGGGATGGGAATCTTTTCATCCACCCCTATTTTGCAGAAGGGGAAACTGAGGCCCTGAGCAGGTACACAATTGCCACACACAGCCAGTGGCATTTGATCCTGAATTTTCCGCCTTTGAATTCAGGTTCCTTTCTAGGATATCTGGCTCCAGTAATTGTACAGCCTGGAGCTGCTTCTTGCCTATAGGAAATATTCTTCAGGATTGATAAAATAAGTCAGAAAATAGGCTATGTTAGCAAATGCACAGCCAAAGGGGTATTTCCATTTCACTCTGACCTCCTTCAATAGGTCACCATTTTCAACCTGCTGGAAAATTGTCCTTTTTTCCTTTACTTTATGTATTTATATGTATGTGTATATATACATACATATATATATACACATACACATACACACACACACATATGTGGGTGTGCACGCACATGCACATTTTGTATATGGTATAAGTATGAAATTATATATTTGTATAAAAAGTATATACATGAAATTATATATACACACACACACACAGATGAAACTTTGGGAATTTCTTTTCAAGCCTTGTATGCAATCACTGCAAAGCTGACACACATCACAGGGAGTAGAGTCAGGCAGAGAGAGAGGGGTTTAAGGGTGTTCCCAGAGCTGGTGTCAGAGTGAAGACTTAAGTACAGTTCTGGAATCTTCCCTTCTCACTGAGATGCCTCAAAAGACTTTTTTTTTTTTTTCCTTAGAAACAGAATGCTAGCTTTCTGACAGGACTACCCACCCATTCCAGCATATTCTCCCTCAGGTTCTCTCTTTTCACTCTCAAGGTGCTTAGAATCTTCCCAATCTTGATCACTGGACACAGCTTTCTCCTTTCAAGAGTGCTTTTCCCCTGGATGTCTCATTGGGATGTCACAGTGTTCCTGGGGGCTGGGGACAGGCCCGGGAATGCCACTTCCACAGGGGCTGATACCGTGAGATGTCAGGAACGCTGACAGTCACCTAGCATGTCAAGGTCAGAACTTTAAGACTTCTGACTCCAAAATCAGTGCTCTCTGCCCCTCTCCAGCAGGTGTGTGGGTGGGCGTGGGAGGTGGCTGGGGAGGTGGTGCTGAACTGCAGCACTCAGCAAGCTTCCTTGGAAGGACCATGCAAGGCCGAGCTCCGGGTGATGCCCAGGCGGGGGAGGGATGGGGAATGTGCAGAAGCCCAAGCTCCCCAGCCACTGCAGACAAGCTGGGCGGCCCCTCCAGTAGCGGCCATCCTCCACCCCTCCCTAACTGTGTGGACACATCTGCTGGCTGAACCCAACCTCATCAGAACTGTGGGGGTTTCTGGGGTGATAAATCTTTATTTTCCAGGGTTGTCCTGAATGTGCTACTCTGCTGAACAAAACCATTTCTTCATGGGGTGTTTCTCTTAATTGGCTGGTGGTGCTGCCTGCCCTTGGCAAAATCAGGAGGACAGTTGTCTTTGCAGCCTGCTCACTCCCTTTGGCCCGAGAAGCCCACCCAGTGTCCTCACAGTGCCCCATTTCCCCCACTCCTGGTACCTTGTATCAGGCTTTAGGACCCCCACCCCGGCCAATGCAGCCACTCTCAACATCTCACTACATCTCCAAGAAGTTGCAGATAAAGATAAAATTCACAACAAAACCAAAAACTGAGCCTTGCAGGTACCAAGTGCCAGATTCAGATTGATGTCTTGGAACAGATAGCAGTCCCAAGGCAGGTGAAGCTGGACTGAGAAAAACGTAGTCACAATTCAGCTCACAGAGTTCTCTGACTCTCTTCATACACTGAGGACCGCTGTGTCTCTGGATACATCCCCCATGTCCTTTTCACCATCATGCCACTCTCTTTCTTTTTGATTATCCTTGCCAGAGATTTGTCTGTTTCACCAGTCTGCTCAAGAAATAAGTTCCAGCATTTGTATCTCAACTCTTCTTCCTGTCTCTCATCTTTTTTCTCATAATTGTCACTTCTTTCTCCTTTCCCTTTTTATCCCAAGAGAGGTGGCCAATTTTTTCTCTACCTTGCTGATTTGTTTTTCTGGGTCATCAAGTCTATTTTTTATTACTTACTTCCAAAGTGGTTTTTAATTTAAATATTAAGATTTTAGTTACTTTGTAATTCTCCCATTTCTCACCTATCTCCCTTTTTATATTACCTTGTTGCTTCATTTTGAAATGAAATATATATTATCTCCCTAAAACTTTCTGCTCCTTTTTCAAGTGAATGGTGTATCCTCTTCTACTGAGCTCCCTGGCAAGATGGGCACATGTTCTTCTCAGGTCTGCAGCTCGGGGCAGGTGTGAGGGCTCCCAATCAGCCTCTGGCTCCTGGTTTGTCTGGGCTGTGATGTCTTGGGAGCCTTAACCACCGCCTGAGCCTCTGGCACTAAGCTGCTGTGGGGTGAGGGTGTCTTCCCAGCATGCTCTGGTTGTCATGGCTTCTCCCTTTGCCCCAGCTCCAGCCGGCTGGTGAAAAGGACACTTCCCACAATGCATTGCCTACCTGCCCCTGCCTTTCCATCTTCTGTAATCTGTAGTTTCTGACTTGGTTGTAGACAGATGGTGCAAAGGACAAGGGATGCTGTGATGGAGAGAGGTAATAAGATTTCCACTTCAAAGGACAACTCTTAAGAGGCAGAGAGGAGTGGCTGGGCTTGTTTCTGGTGGATCAGACACACAGACAGCCCAGATGGGAGCATAGATGTGAAGCCCCTTCTTGTCTTTTCCAAGTAGGCCTCTGATGGAGGGTTTCTGATGGAGGTAGGCAGGTGAGATTGCTGGGTATTTGCCCCTTTGTCTACATTCCTGACATCCTTGTGAGAAGTTATTTTTTTTTTCTAGGCAAGAACTTTAATGAACTGTTACCAACAACATAAAAAAAACAGTATAATATATACAAAATCATCATTTTATGTCAGGAGAAAATTCATCATGTCGGCAGCAGAACATGTCTGCCGACCTCCAAGTGGCTGGCATAGTACATCCACTCTGTGACAGGCCCACTGGGACTGTGGTGAACATGCCTGTACCTCAGTACAAAGTCCCCTTTTACTGAGAAAGGTACAGAAGGAGAGATGAAGAAAGTGTACCCAAAAGGAAGAGGGAGAGGCTGGGTGCCCTGTGCCCCGAGCTCAGAACTTCAGGGGGATGACCGGCCAGTACTTGGGCTGCTTTTGGTCACAGTGCTCGTCAAAGCTCAGCTGCACTGCAGCCTCCATGGCCTGGATCTTGGTGCTGTCCCCATACAAATGCTTCATCTCGGCCTGGGACGCTGCTCACTAGGCCTCTCAGTTGGGGCCTCTACCAACCAGCGGGTGTTGCAGTACAGGTCGTGGTCAGTGTTCACATAGCTTTCCAGGTGCTCTGCATCCAGCTACTGTCACCACCATCCTTCTCTGTGCCTCTCCGTCTCTGCAGAGTACTGGCAGAGCTCTTTGGTGATTTCCATATTGCTCAGGTCACATTCTACCACTGCATCTAACTTGATCTCCATCTCTTCCTCTTTGGACAAAGCTTGGTCTTCTCTTGTGGATGCCTGGATTCCACTGCTGTCATGTGGCTGCTGCCCAGACCCTCTGAAATGTAAAGAACTGCATGGGGAGTCCTGCCAGGTCACATGATGGCCATAGAAGGACTAAGGATACGCAGCCTGGTTATCGTAACAGCTTTGGGGAAGAAGTGCAGGAGGGAAGTACCATGGAAGACTGAAACAGGATTCCCTGGCCTTCCTGTAGGCATTGTGGTGGCTTTGCATCAAAGCCATTGCTTGATGATAATGTTGCCAGTATCTTGCATATACCGGATGAGAATACCAAGGCCTGGTAGCTTTCAATGTTCATGCCTTCACCGCTGCCGTCTCTGATTGTGAAAGTCCAAGTGGGTGCCGAAACTCATGGGCTCTCAGCTTGCATATCCTGAGCGGTGGCCGAGCAGGGGCCTAGTTTTCCTTCCTTAATGAGAAGTTTTAAAGATTCCCCGGTCACTCATTGTTTTGAGCTAGATGTCTCGTGAATTAGTAGTTAGCACACACTTATTGCTTACCCCTCCCTCACATTCATTTCTTCATCGCCTAACAACAGCTCCTGATTGGACTTGGGGTCAAGCCCTCTCTTAGCCCAGGTGGCTTGGGTGGGGGTTCTTGAGGTAGAGCACATGACCCTGACCTAAGCCAATCATCATTTCTCATTTCCCAGGTCACAGCAATTAGTTCAGGGGTGGGCATGTTACCAGAGGCTGGTACAATCAGAATGAAGTTCAGGACTTTTGTGGAAAGCAGGCTCAAGTCTCCCTGCTAGACTTGAACCCTCAGGCTTATGAAATGAGCCTTGGGTGTTACCTTGAGTTTGAGAATAAAGCTGAGGACTGGAGAGAGGTCATATATTGGAGACAGCACAGAGCTCCTGATCCTGCCTTGCCTGAAGCTGGCCCTACCCTTTGATCTTTTAATAATAGGAACTAATAAATTTTATTTTATGTTTAAACACATTTGGGTCAGATTATAAGTTAACTGAAGTAGAATGAGTCCTCACTGATACAAGTATGATCAGCAAAAGAAAAAGACCAAATATAATAAGGAAGACATATTCCTTAATATTTATAGTTTGGAAGGCAAAAAGGTTAAAGGGGACCATTCTCATATCCCCATGGAATCCATGGAGTCACAGTCAAGCACTCCTGGAGGGATCTGGGTGCAGGCATCTCCAGCCAGCCCTGTGATAGAGATCTGAGGAGTTCCCCTTAGAGCTTCTCAAGGAAATCCTTGATGCAATAAGCCGCACACTTAGGGAAGCTGTTCTCTCCAGACAGGGTACAACTTGAGAAATGGTTTCAAAATGTTTTGACGTGTTCCTGAATGGCAGGTCTATGGGAGAACAGAACAGGGGCTGTGGTATGTTTGAGGTTTTCTGTGACCTAGGGGTAGGTGTCAGGAAAGCTTCCAAACTCTCCCTAGAGGCCAAGCCAGGGCTGCCTGAGAGGCTGGACAGTGGGCACTCAGGCCCCACTGGGCAGGGACACCAATGTGTCGTGCTTGATGTCACACTTGGCTTATTTGCTCTCCTCCACCAGGAATTCTGTGGGGCAGGGAACTGCACACTGCACACATCACAGCTGCTCATCCAGGGTTCAGGGAGCACAGGTGTTGTGGCACTTGCTTCATCTTGAGTGGAACGGAGCACAGAGCAGCCACTGTGGAGTGTGGAAACACCAAACCCTGAGTCACCACTGACTGTTGCCCTGGGCATAGAACCCCAGGTGAAGGCACTTAACACTGGTTATCCCCGTGCATCCAGGAAGCTGAACGGTGGCCAAAAAAAAAAGTTACAATGCAGTCAGACTGGACCAGAGAATTCCTGCATGTGCAAGTTTGTGCGTGTGTATGTTTTGGAAGTCATGCCAGATGTCGTCTTTCCTCATGTGACATTTGGTATCTTTTTTCCACAGCAGTGTCCCATTATGTTCTAGTTCTTGAAAGAGGCAGTGAGGCAACAAGTGTACGACAAAATTTATTTGGGAAATGATTTATGTGTATTATAGTCTTCTCTTAGAGGATCACAAAGTATATTAGCATATTAAAGGCTCTGAGAAGTCCTGTAATAAAGGAGCCTGGTTGATTGAATGATTGTGGAAATCATTATGGGTGGATCATTCGCATACTGGATGGAATGGGGTGCCAGGCTGACTGTGCAGAGGGTGACTAGTCCCTGAAATGTAGATAGGGGCCACCTAGAGAATGGTGGAGCGTCGGGCATGGATGGGTGAACTGACCAACTGGGCCATGCATTTCAGCCCCAAAGCACTTAAAGCATAAGGTAGATTGTAAGATCCTGGAGTTCACCTGCCTTAGACACCTCCTTTCATAGAGAGGGACACCAAGGTCCGTAGAGAAGAACTGAGTTACTCATGATCACCAGTCAGAGCTCTTGGCTGCACCACATAGATGCCAACGTTGGATACCTAGGGAGAATGAGATTTGATGGAAGGATATGGAGAAGGCCACTGAACCCACTGGAAGACTGGAGAACCAGGTCCAGAAAACAAGCAGAAGCCAAGGGAAAGTGGGCTGCTGAGAGCATAGCCAGATCATGCCACGAAATCTGATTAGCCCACTTCAGCTAGGGCCCATGATGCATCAGAAATGGACCCATGGCTCTCTGTGTTCTTCCCAGTGGGTACAGGTGATTGGCTGAGCACAGACTGCGTTCCCCTCCCTGGCTGTTAGGGTCTGGGAGAACAGGTGGGAGGCTTTTGTGGCTTCTGCAGCTGAAGCCTGGAGCCCATCTCTCCCAACGACTCACACAGGAAGGAAGCCCCCATCTGGTTGGGGACAGAATGAGGTTACAAAGCCCATCTCCTGTCCTGCAGTTCAGATCATGCAGCCAAGGGTACTCTTTTACATAAGTGTTTAAAATCTTGATTTAATCAGCAACATGGACCTTGCAGCGTTCCTGCTTCCATGGTAGAAGGATATGAACTATTTGAAACATTCGCATCTACTGCTCTCCTTGGGGATTCCTACCCTCCTTCCATTCTTTACTCACTGGCCTCATGGTAGAGTAACTAGAGCAGAAATGCAGAGCGAGAGAGAAACAAATATGCAGCTTTCGAAACCCATGGCAGAGACAATAGTTTGAGAGTCTCAAAATCTTGCCTTTCGAGAATCCAAGTCCTGACACACAGAACTCGGGAGGGCTAGTGTATGGTTTGTTAAGCTACTTTTTCCCACCTACCCAGTCTACATTAATGACTCCCTGAGCAAAGAAAAAAAAAGTCCTTAGAAGGAAAGAGAGTTAAATGCTGGCATGAATCTCTGGGAATGGTCCTGCCTACACATTCCATGCTCTCAAACTCTGAAGTTGAGGGGACGATAGAATCTCCAATAATTTAGGGGATCAGAGAGAAGAGAAACAGGTGCTCCCACTCTGTGGGGAGGCAGGAAGCTCCATAGAGAAGTCCCAGCATTCAGTGTCGTGAAGGACCAATAGATAGGCAGGAAGCAACCTCCGGGGGGTTCAGGGTGCATCACAAGCCCTCATCCCCCCGGTGTTGTGTAGCGAACAACAGAATGTTTCTGAGTGTATCTGATGGTCCTGACAGCCAGAAAACCTGGAGGGCCTTGAGCCTGGGATGGTAGGATGTGAGAGCAGATGCAGGTGTGGACCAAGGGCAGGAATGAGGATTCCCCACCAGTCCACAAGGGGTGGCCGCCACCAAGGACCAGCTGGGCAATGGCCAGTCCAGTGGTGGCCAGGGTGGACAGGTGATGGCAGAGAGCCAGGCGTGCTTCCCCGGATGCACTGAGGTGATGTTTTCCCCACCTCAACTGAATCCACCCTCTGGGAGAAGATGAGAAGGGGAAAGCCTTGAATCGACTTGAATGGCGGTCCTGCTAAAAGTAGAATAGTGGATCAAGGGAGTAATTAGATTTTTCTTTTTTAAAAAAAAAATCTGAATGTGTGGCCTGTGACATTCATTCTGATATAATGTAAACTGTAGTTTATGCATAGAGTTAAAACTAGTCCACAATATTTTCTTTTGAAAGGTTGCAAGCACCTGTCTCCTGGAATTATCATCAAACACCATTTGACTTTGATTTTCCTTACCCACATCCCAGGTCAAAGTTAAAATGATTGGCAGCATGTTGGCAGTGACTTCCCATAAAATAGGGCTGGCACTGCTGGTTGCCTTTGGGCCCAAGCCCAGCAGCCACTGAGTGCCCAGGAGCAGCCCCTGTTCCTCCTGAGGCTAGGCCTCCTGGGTTGCACCCTCGATGAGTCACGCTTGTTCCTGGCTTGGTGATCGTAAACACTGGAGGAGATGATGCAGATGACAGTCTTTTGAAAATCTTAAATCTCTGCCTGTGTCTGTGGGACTTCGGTCAAGCCTCCCCTTGGGGCTCAGTTTCCTCATCTGTAAAATGAGGTCACCTTTGCTGCCCTACTGACAGTGGTGGCAGCTTTCATGCATCCAGTGTCTACCACATTTGAGCACTTTCCACTTCCAATCAGATCTTACTTCGTCTCCATGACAGCCCTGGGGAGGTGCAGTCAGCCTCGGTTTACAGATGTGGAAACAGCTTCAAAAGAAGAAACCTGCCAAAGCTCAGACACATAATTAATTCATCAACTCTAAGACTCAGTAGATTATAAGACACACAATTATTTCACAAACAACAAAAATAGGAAAAAGGGGCCAGGCGCAGTGGCTCACGCCTGTAATCCCAGCACTTTGGGAGGCCAAGGCGGGTGGATCATGAGGTCAGGAGATTGAGACCATCCTGGCTAACACGGTGAAACCCCATCTCTACTAAAAATGCAAAAAATTAGCCGGGTGTGGTGGCGGGCGCCTGTAGTCCCAGCTACTCAGGAGGCTGAGCTAGGAGAATGGTGTGAATCTGGGAGACGGAGCTTGCGGTGAGCCGAGATCACGCCACTGCACTCCAGCCTGGGCGACAGACAGAGATGCCATCTCAAAAAAAAAAAAAAAATAGAAAAAAGAACTGCCAATTATAACAGCAAGGTGTCACTGATTGCAAGACACATTCCGATTTCAGAGCCGTTAAAATGCATACAAAGGTGGGGCTTAGAATTTTTAGACTACTGAGTGGAACTGATGGTGAAGGTGGGTGTGATTCCAGGGCTGAGGGATTCCAAAGTTTGAGTTCTTTGTGTTGGGTCAAGCGGCCACCCAGAGAGCTGATGCATGCTGATGTGAGACTCCTACAAGCCATGAGACAAAACAGACTTATAAACATGTAACGTGTTGTGTTGACACAAGGAACCAAGCAGTCATGAGGAATGTGCCAATGGCTGGGATGGAGCAACCCCCTTGCTGAGTCTTGCAAAAGCAACCTCCCTAGATGAACTTTCAGTGGATTCTGGGTGGAATTCTATCACAACACAGAAAACGGACTTCTTGCCATGGCGCTTTATGCAATCCCATCTTAGGAGCCAACTTGTCAAAGAATTGCTTGGCTTAACCCAGATCCAATTCACCTACAGAGAATCAACTCCAAAACAAGCATCCCAGGTTTGTTGCAGAGCTGATGAGCCTTCCGGTTGGTGAGAAGGGCCAGGAAAAAAATCCAAGAGACAACCTGGGATCCCCAATGGTTCTGCCTTGCCCAAGTCTGATGCTGCTGGAGGCTCCTGTGCCTGTCCCTTATCTGTCCCCTCTCTTTGTTTGGAGCAGGACCTGGCTTCCCTGGGGCTACTGTCTTGAATAGAGCATAACAAGCATGCACAGACCGTGTCCTGGAACCTGCCATTGCTGTGAGATTCCCCTCCCCAAATCAGATCTGCCCTCAGATGGAGCCTGAGTAGACACAGTCATTTAGACCTTTAGTTACTCCTCACCGGGTGCCCACAACTGGTTTACCACCTCTGAGTCTGGCTGATCCTTTCCTGGCTCCCTCGTCTCCTCTACCAACTTCTCAGATGCTACCATCTGATGTAAGTTTCCATGACTGTTGCTGGCTGAGGCACACTAAGCATCACCAGCTCTGGCATCTTAGGAACTTTATTTCATCAGGGCTTCCCAACACTCTCTGAAGCAGGTGTTACTTTTATTTTTATTTATTTATTTTTTTGAGACAGAGTCTTGCACTGTCGTCCAGGCTGGAGTGCAGTGGTACGATCCCAGCTCACCGCAACCTCCACCTCCCAGGTTCAAGCGATTCTCCTGTCTCAGCCTCCTGAGTAGATGGGATTACAGGGGCCCACGACCACACCCAGCTAATTTTTTGTATTTTTAGTAGAGTCGGCATTTTACTATGTTGGCCAGGCTGGTATCGAATGCCTGACCTCATGATTCACCCACCTCGGCCTCCCAAAGTGCTGGGATTACAGGCCAGCTGAAGGGTGAGCCACCGCACCCAGCTGAAGCAGGTATTACTATCCTCATTTTAAAGGTGGAAAACCTGAGGTTCAGAGAGGCCAATCACATGTTCAAACGACACAGCCAGCAAGTGAGAGAGCCTTCACTAAGTCGTTATAGAGTGCTTAGAACAGTGACTGGAACAGCATGAACACTCAATAAATACTTGTTAGATGACAGAAGGAAAAACTGCCTTATGATGATAGTGCTGAGAATTTCATCACGAACTAGTTATTATTTAATTTTATTCAACCGAGCACCTGCTTTTGAGCCCAGGGTAGACCTACAAAGGATATAGGTTCTAGGCAACCCAGGTTGTAACACACACACACACACACACACACACACACCCCTCCTTTAATGACCCACCTGCAATTGATATACTGCTAAGTAGCATTTCTTGTACTGGGGAGATTCTATTTCCACACCAGCAGCAAATATGACCTTTGTGTCAGCTGCCAGCTGCTTATAATTCTGACAGATGCAAGCACATTTCTGGGAAGCTGTAGCCACTCAGGACCTTGCAGATCAACAGGCAACACTGGCGGCTTTGGTAAGATTGATCGGCCGGTGAGAATCCCATTTACAGCCCTAACGGAGCCTTGGTTTACCACGGCCTGGGCACTAATGACTTAGACAGCTCTGATCTAAATCTGTCAGCCAGGGCTGGTGGCGATATTAAAGAACACTCTATTTATACGAAGCAGCAATTAGAGGAATGCTCGCCAATGGGCCACCTCTTCCAAGTAAATCCCCAGCCTTCCAAATGGTGTCATGCTCACGGTTATTTTAATCCGCTTGGAATTTTAGGGATATTAATGTGACGGGCCATCGCAGAGGATTAGCCAGGTTTATTTCTGCTGACATTTCAGAGAGCACACTCAGGTTCCCAAGCCGTGCCCCCACGCCTCCCTGTCGCATCACTGGGGGAGGCAATCGAGGGAGGGAGAAGCAGCTGCAATGAGGGTGAACCTGTCTCCCTTCAGCCCTGCCTCCCATCTCACCCTTCCTTCCCCTGCCTCCTCTGCCTTTCCTCCCCACTTCCCTCCAGGCCCCTTCAGTCTCTTCTCCCTCCCCGTTCTAACTTTTTCTTCTTGTTCTCTCCAGGAAACAAGCTCTTGTATGGGGTTGCCAGATAAAATACAGGATGCCAGCTTAAATGTGAATTTCAGATAAACAAGGAAGAATTCTTTTTTTTAGTGTAAGTACCATGCATTTATGTTGGGACATACTTAGACACTAAAAAGTTCCTTTGTTGTTTACCTGAAATTCACATTTAATTGAGCATCTTCTATTTTTATTTGCTAAATCTGGCAACCCTACATAGGAAGAGTGAGTATAAAGTAGAGAGGCCACTGCTGGATAAAAAAAGTGTCCCACCTTGGTCTGCCAGTTAAATTTGTCCTCTGTCATTGTCACCTTGAGAGATTCCCCAGGCCCTGTGCATTCTGTTACTCAGCCCCTTACTTTCTGATTATTTTTTTCCCACTATATTGTGAGTCTCTTGAGGGCAAGGACCAAAGCTTATTTTTCTTTAGCTCTGACATCTGGGGTCAGAGAATAAATATTTATTGAATGAATGGATGAATAAAAGAACGGTTTATTCCACAAAATGATTCTGTCATTTCTTAAAGGGTTTTTGGAATTCTTTTTAATCCAGTGATAAACCCCATTGGAAGAACAGCCCTTTCATCCTAGTTATAAATGTTGCCTCTGCTAGCTTTCAGGAAAGGTCTGAGGGGGGACTGGGTGGCCCTCTGGAGATATGTTGGCTGTTAACAGCTGCTATGAACATATTTGAATATTGTAGCTGCAAGTATGGCTGCACTGTTGCATACAGCAACTGCATATTAGTTCTGGAAACAGGTAAAATTATTATCACCCTGTCTGACAGGTAAGCAAACTGAGACCCAGACAGATGAAGAAGTTTGCCTCTGGACACACAGCTAACAAGCAGCAGTGCCAGGTTTGAATCCAGGCAGGCTGGCTTGAGAATCCAGGCCGTATTTCCTCTCCCAATGATCACTACCTTTATTAAGTATTTAACATACCCGTGCTGCCAGGCACTGTCCTAAGCACTTTCTTTATATGCATGCAGTCCTCACAACAATTCTATGAAATACATACTCTTATTATTCCCACTTTACCAATGAAGAAATTGAGCCAACCTGAGGCTTAGTTACTTGCCCAGGGTCATGCAGCTGGCAGGGAGAGGGGTCCGGATTGAACCCCTGGCTGCAGAGTTTGTGCCCCAACCCTCACTGGCATGCGGCAATGAGGTCAGGACCCTCATTCCCAGTTCCACAGAGCTTATATTGTGGGATTACAGGACCTGGCCCCTTGTTCATTCACCCAGCTGGTACCTAGAAAGCACTTGGGCCTTGTAAGGCTCTGACTGTGACAGATACTATGAGGGACAGAAAGGTGGATGGATCCCAGTTCCTACCTTCAAGTCACTTAGCAGAGGAGAGAAGATCTGCACCCCATCCATTCTTAAGTGCCAGCTTCGTATGCTGTCTCCAGAAAGTGTCATCTCCACCTCTTTGCTCCTCTACACTCCCGGCCCCAGCCTGGTCAGGAACCAGGTTGGCTCTTATGTATACTATTACAATAGGCTCCTAACAGTGTCCTGGTCTCTCCAATCCATCTTCCACCTCCTATCCCCCAAATCAGGCCATAGTAACCTCCCCTGCTCAGAATCCTTCAACACTGCCCTAATGCGTTTTGACAACTTTCAAACGTGCCTTTTACTAGTATGTCATCTCCATGTGCCCTGCCTCCTCATGCCCACAGCCTGGAAAACAGATGTGAGTGGGGCTGTGCCAGTTGCAAATGAGGGGGTGCCCTGAACGCTGCGGCCCGGCTCCTCATCCTACAGCCCCGCCCCTCACCCTGCAGTTCCGCCTCTTTCCCCGCAGCCCCGCCTCTTTCGCCGCAGCCCCGCCCCCACCCTACAGCGCCGCCTTTTTCTCTGCAGCCCCGCCCCCACCCTACATCCCCACCCTTTCCCTGCAGCCCGGCGCCTCGCCCTGGCTTCCTCCCTCTTTCCCTGCAGCTTACCTGGCCATTGCATGGAAACCCGGCGCTCCAGGAAGCAGGGTCACAGCCAATGGCCTGGACAGTCAGGACTGTACTCCATAGCCCGGCCTCACTGCTATTTGTAGTTTGGTTCTAAACTGCAGGATCCCTCAATTTACTCTGCAAAGTCCTGTACTCCAGCCCCAAATTACTTCACGTCCCCTGTGTTAGCTTAAGAGTTTCCAGCAGTGGGGTCTAGGTTTGTACTTCTCAAGAGCCCAGCTCTCCCCTTAGGCTGGTGGTATCACCTGGCACCCTACAGAGGACGCTGCCAAGGCTGGAGACAGCGCTCAAGAGGCCGGCTGGGAGGCAAGAGTCCGGGGAGGAAGGTGGAAGCCAGGGACGAGAGCAGTGACTTTGGGGTGTCAGGGAGGGCCAACATCAGAGGCAGATAAAACTGGCATGCTGGATATGAGGCACAATGAAGATGAAGTCCCAAGACAGGGTACAGGCAGGGGTGGGCAGTGCTACAAACTGAACTATGGAAAAAACAACAACAACAAAAAAACAACACTCTCAACAACCTTGAGAAGGGGAATAGTTTGAGTTCTGTCCACCACGATATCTATTTACCTGCTTCTGGGTAACTTTGAGGGTAAGAATTTGATTTCAACACCTTCCTCTGGCAGACCATTTTGGTCACAGCCCAGGGGCTATGCCTGGGTGTCCTCTGTTATCTGCAAAATATGGGGGGCCTCAAGGACACCCCTCCCCCAGGAATCGTGTCCCCCTGGAGATGGGGAGTACGCAGGGAGGATGAGTGGGGAGGCTCAGGGCTCTAGTACTCATCCCGGACTCTGAGCAGTGGAATGAATTCCAGCCCTCCTGCCCTCCTCTACCACATGATTTGCGGTTGGGCTTAGACCAGACTGGCCTGCAGGGTGGGGCGCCATGCCTGCCCTTAGGCAGGTGTGGGGAAAGACAGTGTGGGGAAGGCCCAGCCCCCACTGTGTGCCCGGCACCAGATGGACACTTAGCCCGTGGTCATGTTGCATGGTCACACCAAGCCTGGGAGGTGGGAATTATGGTCTTTATTGTAGAACTGAGCTACCTGACCCTCAAAGAGATAAAGGAGCTTGCTCAGGTCACAGGGCAAGTAATGACTGGCATCTGGCTTTGCCTGATTGTGGCTTCAGCTCTCAGTTTACCCCTCCCTCCCCACATGTATACCCACTATCCTCTGCTCCATCAAGTGGAACTGTTTTCAGACCTCTCTAAATTAGCTCTCTCTGGCCTTTTCCATTCAGGCATTGCTTCCTGCAAGAAACCTTCCAGGATCCCCAGGCTGACAGCTCCCCCTCCTCTACACTCTTGCATTGCCAGGCATCCTCATTTGATTATAATTGCCTGGTGACTTGGCCTGCCCCACTGCATCTCAATGTCTTTCCCTTTCCCATGTCCCTAGACCTAACACCTTCCCAGCACACAGTAGGTGCTCTATCTGTGTTTATCCAGTGAGTATCTCCAAAGCCTGTGTTCCTCCTCTGTACACTGAGGCTCCCAGCAGTGTGGTAGACAGTGAGGAAGAGCCTCTGGACAGAGTCCTGGGTCACCTCTATGAAAATCCAGGCCTTGCAGAGTGAGAGTCTCTTGGTTATCTGTGACTTGGCTGAGACTGGGATGCTGGGAACCCCATGATAGCCCATCTGGACATGTGGAAATGTAGAAGTTAGAGGTTTTTATTGCTCTCTTATGAGTCTCTAGACAATTCCCTCTAGAAATGGCAGACCACAGCAAGAACCCAGGTGTGTCCAGAGCTTGGCAAGGGACCAAGAGGGATGCAGGCATGGCTCCACGACTAGCTGCTTGACCCAATGTCGAGCCAGGAGGAGGTTGACTGGGGCTCTGACTCCCCATCCTGAAGACCTGCTCATAACCCTCCTCAGCTATGCTCGTTGGACAGAGCCCTGGTTCCTCCAGAGTGGGCCGTGGAGGGCGTGGTGAATATTTGAACTCCATCTAAACCCAGCTGGGTGCGTGTGCACGTGGGGTCTGGAGGCTGCTGATGGAGAAAGAGCTGGATGTGCGTGACAGGACCAGGTTCAAGGCTGAGAGCTGCCTCTTCCTTGTCAGGCATTTGTGCGCAACCCTTGACTCTCCAAGTCTTAGTTTGCTCACCTATAAAATGGGAAACATAATACCAGAGTCATAAAGAAGGTTATGGAAGAGTGGAATTTAGAAAGTGTTTGGGTAATTCAACCAGACTGCCAAGAAAGTTACTCTGACTATATTAGGGAGTTTAAATAAACGTGGGCTCTCTGAACTGAGGGGGCCCTGACCTTGGCATAAAGAATATACACAAATGTGGACTTGATGCCTGCTTTCAAAGGTCTATGGTCTTGCAAGGGAGTCACAACTCACACAGATCCACAATCTCAGGAACATTTCCAGCGTGATGTGCTGAGCCGAGAAAGTGCAGAGGGGGTGAGGCCAGGTGCCAGAAACAGTCAGTGGGTGCCTGATGGAGGCAGAAGGGGCCTGGCTAATTCTTGAAGGAGAGGCAGGACTGGAGGTAGCAGAGTCCTCTCAGGCAGCAGCTTGAGGACCAATTCTCGGAGATGGGACCAGACTTGCTCTGAGAGGGACCCGGACAGCAGAGAGGCTCTTAGCTGTCAGTAGGAAACTATTTTCCATTTCTGGAAATTTTGTAGGGAATGGAGGTTGGGGAGTTGGGAAGCAAAGCCAAGGCCCCTCAATTCTACACAGGCCCCAGGAAGTGAGCCTGCACCTGTCTGCCTTCCAGACTGCAGGCCAGAAGGAAATACGTTCAGGCAGCTTTGAAGCCAGGTCCCCATGTCTGTCAACCCCTGCTGCCTTGCCCAGAAAAGCCCCTGCTTTCCTGTGGTGGCAGTGTGGCCTATTCAATGCTGTCTAGGGTGTCTGTGTCAACACTCACTGATTTTCCATCCACTAGAACAAGCAAATGTTCTGAAGGACAGAGAACACCCTTCCTCTCCAAGACTTTCTGATCATCTGGCTTGATTTAATTTCCTGGTGTGTATATTTTTACTGTAATCATGAGAGAGCCTGTTGACTCTCTTACTTTTGGAGTTGATGCTTCCATTCAGAAAAAAATGGGGTTGGTATCCCTTCTCCTCACTCTAAACCTTTGCAAAAGGTAGTGCAGCAGGGCCTTGGTAGGGGCTGACCTGCTGGGTCCAGGGCAGAGGAGCGGATGTGGCTGGTGCAGTGGGCACATGGGCCACAAACCCTGATGTGGGGTCCCTGTAGGCCTGAGAGAGTTGACACCTCATGAGGCCACTAAGATTTCATGTGTCTCATCTTCAACCAAGGGCAGGTATTTCTCCCTCTTCCTCAGTTTTCCTCTTGCTGTCCCCTTCCTTACATCCCCCATCCCACATAAGAGGTGTTCACTGCGGAGGGAGCTCTGCTCTGAGTGTCGGTTTGGCTTGAGAGAAGGCGCCAAGCAACAGGTTCAAGGGGTCCCTGGCTGCATAGCTGGCTTCCTTTTGAAATTCTTTAGCTTGACAATGTCCTCAATAAAACCAGACTAGGATTGGAGCACGACTCTTAAGTAACACTTAGCTCATGAGTGAAACCAGACAGCATGTAACACTATTGGTTCCACGTGGGGAATCTGGTTTTAAAATCAATCTGGAATTCCATTTGGGTGGAAAGTTGGGCTCCACCTTTGTGACAGAGAGCATGGGTGGGTTGGCCAGTGGGGGCTGGGAATTCCAGTTATGACAGAGATGGGGGGCTGCCATAGGGATGGAAAAGCTGGCAGGGGCACACAGCAAACAGGGAAATGGATATAGAAATCCAGTTTGGAAAATCACATTATGGGACAGGGTCAAGCCAACCTGGGTTCAAATCCCAGCACAAACCCTGAAAAGCAAACTATTTACTGTATCTGAGCTTTGAGACAGTAAATAGCCTCTTTTGAGGCTTCTTCAAAGAAAGAAAAAGAAAAGAAAAGAAATAAAAGAAGGAAGGAAGGAGAGAGGAGGGGGGAGGGAAGAAAGGTTGATTCTTAGCCCTTTTAGGCTGCTATAACTAAACAGGATAGCTTATATACAACAGAAATTTATTTCTCATAGTCTGGAGGCTGAAAATCCCAAGGTCCAGGTGGATTGGTGTCTGGTAAGGGCCTGCTTCTGGCTCTCAGGTAGTGCCTCTTTGCTATATCCTCACATGATGGAAAGGATGAGGGTTTCTCTGGTGTCCCTTTTATCAGGGCACTAATCCAATTCACCAGGGCTCCACCTTCATAACATAATCACCTTTCAAATACCACCTCCTAATACCATAATCTTGGGGGTTAGGATTTCAACACATGAATTTTAGGGGGACAAAAACATTCAGACCATGGAAGGAAGGAAGGGAGGGAAAACATGCACCCTTCTCCAACACTACATGTTTTATTTAAAGTTGTATCATTAATTCCTGGCAGGGTGAGATAGAGGGAGTGATTACACCTGTGGTCAATCATTGTTAATTTGTATTGCATCTACTTATAAAGCTTCACGTTAGTTAAATACCCATTATCTTAGAACCCTAGAACAGGCCTCTTTATCTGCTGGACCTCCATTTCACCATCTAACAAAAGTAAATAATAAACAGAGTTGCTTTTGCTCAAGAGTCCACAGGTCGGAAAAGAAAGAGCATGTGTGGGCCAGGAGCGGTGGCTCATGCATGTAATCCCAGCACTTTGGGAAGCAAACGCAGGCAGATCACGAGGTCAGGAGATCGAGACCATCCTGGCAAACAAGGTGAAACCCCGTCTCCACTAAAATACAAAAAAATTAGCCAAGTGTGGTGGCATGTGCCTGTAGTCCCAGCTACTCAGGAGGCTAAGGCAGGGGAATAGCTTGAACCCGGGAGGTGGAGGTTGCAGTGAGCCAAGATCTTGCCACTGAACTCCAGCCTGGTGACAGAGCAAGACTCCATCTCAAAAAAAAAAAAGCACAGGTGTGTTGGATTCTATAGCCAAATCAAATCAAGACCGAATGCCAGCCAACGGTATGAGCCGAGAACTGGTTTCCTCATTCAGGCATTCCATTGGATGTCTAGGAATTATTCCTTGAGCCCCCTGCATCTCAGTTTTCTCACCCGTAGGGTGGGTTTTCACCAAGGTCCTACATCGAGGTTGAGAGGATTCTATATGGCAACGTAAGTGAAAGTGGGCAGAGGAATGACATCTCTTCAGCAGCCTGCCAGGCATGCCCAGAGCACAGCTAACAAGGGAGGGGAGCAGAGCACATTCTAAGAAGATTTGTAAGTGGCCTACTGTGTGTTCTCTGGGAACTGCTATCTGGGCTCGTTAGTGAAGAGAATGGATAGTTGAGTCAAACAGGAGAGAGTTTAGAGTCCTGCTTTGCCTCTAACGACCACTTTGGACAAGTCTCCTAATCCCTCTGAGCCTTAGTTTCCCCATCCATGAAGCATCTCTGTGTCGTAGGCACACTTAGAATGAGGCCAGGCATGTAATAAGCACCCAACGGCTGACTAGCTGCTGCCCCACCACTCCGCCAAATCACATGTAACCCGAAATTCAGAGTCAATATAAGGAAGAAAGACTGAGTCTCCTGCTTGTTTTAGATTTGGCTGCAAGTGATTCAATGAAGCGCATGACACCATCCCTTGGCACAGTTTAGAGAACACGGTGAAATTTTAAATGAAGTTTGGCTAAAGACAGAGTGATTAACTGCTCACGCAGGTCCTTCTTTCTCTCCTCCTCGAAAGCCACAAAAATCTAGCCAACTAGATGAAATTGTCATTATGTTGCATTGACACCCAACTCTGTTCCCATTAAATGCATTCATTAGCTAGTAAAAGTTCAATAAAGCCCCTTTTGATAGCTACTCACTTCTGCCCCCTCTCTATTTTCCCTATCAAAAGACCCTCCCAAGTTTCCATGCAGTCGTCAAAGCCCTCCACCAGTTTCTGCCCAAACCATTACTTCTGAGGCTGGAGCTCCTGCAGAATGGAGAAACTGCCTTTAGAAAGATATAAATAGGGCCAATTTAGACGTCTTTCTTGCCATGGTTCCACCGAGGACTGAAGGACAAAATGAAGAGATTCCTGAGACTTTCTTTAAATGTTACTTCAACTCTTAGCTAGCTCCTCTTTGACAGCAAATGGATTTCAATTATGCCAAGCCTGTGAGCAGGAAACATGGAATTTATGCCTTAAATTTCCCCCACTCACCAGTGATTCAGGTTTGTTTAGGCCGCCAACAAATCTTTGCGCTGGTGACGTTAAGGTGCAGGGAGCCATGGTTTGATTTCTTACAGAAAAGCTCCCCATTCAGGGCAGCTTTGCAGGTGTGCTCTAGCACAAAGGCTTTGATAGTTGGATGATTTCTCATTGAAGCCCAGAGCCAATCATACAGCTTTTGAGGTCCCTTCTGCCTGCCATGTTCTGCCCCACTCTGCCTGAATGCAGTGTCGCTGCAGGGGAAGCCTGTGGAGGTCAACAGCAGAACCACTGGGCCACTAGCTAGCTGAGGTGGCCTTGGATGGGGCCTCACCTGCTTCACAGGGTTGCTCTGGGGATGAAATGGAAGGTGAATTTCCTAGGAGCTATGTGGCTCTACACAGATGAAAGCTGTCACTGTCTTATCTGGCTTTCTGTCTGGTTCTGCCTGCTTGCTTCTTTGATGTTTTAGACTGGATCACAGCTGATGTTCATACTAGAAACTTCTAGAATGTTTTTTCTGCCCAAAGGACTAAATATTAATTTCTGTTACCTACAGTTTTTCCGGGAGGATTTGCTTGTGCTTATCTGCATAGTGAGCCTCAAGATTCTACGGGAATGAACTTAAAAATCTTCTGGCGAGGCTGGGAGCCCCTGGAGAACCAGACCATGAAGAAGGAAGCCCCTCCATCTTCTAAAGAAGGTTGAGAGGTCCCCAGTTTACAGTGATACAGTTAGTATCACTGTGACTAAGAATTGGGTCAATTATATTAAAACACAGAATTCAGCGGTCTTAATCTGATTTCTGTTCTGGAAGCAATGATTATATATGCTGAGCCCTTGGCTAAGAAGACCTTTATGTTTCCCTGAAAAAACTTGGGTAATAGGCCAGGTGTGGTGGCTCACGCCTGTAATCTCTGCACTTTGGGAAGCTGAGGCAGTCGGATCACCTGAGGTCAGGAGTTTGAGACCAGCCTGGCCAACATGGAGAAACCCCATCTCTACTAAAAATACAAAAATTAGCCGGGCATGCTGGTGGGAGCCTGTAATCCCAGCTATCCGGGAGGCTGAGGCAGGAGAATCGCTTGAACCTGGGAGGCAGAGAACCTGGGATGCAGTGAGCCTAGCTCACACCACTGCATTCCAGCCTGGGCAATAGAGTGAGGCTCTGTCTCAAAAACAAACAAACAAAAAACAGAAACAAAAATTTGGGTAATAATGGCAGTAGATGAGCCTCATGTCCTTCTGGAGAAATGACTAGAATGTGGAGAAAACCCTGACCCTCCGATCCAACTGCTGCATAATGGGTATGCTTGACAACCTTTCTAGAACCTTTCTGGGTTGAAAGTAAGAGTTGTGGGAAAAAAAACAAACCACTACTAATGTTAAAAATAGCTAATAATTTACACATTATGAGATATATGTTATTTAATCTTCACAAAAGCCCTGTGAAATTGTCATTTTTAGCCTCGTTGTACCAAAGCTGAGAGGAGGAAATGGCAGCTGAGAGCATTCCACGTCGGCTGTGTGATCCAATTGGTTGTCTTTGTGGCATCAAGGATCCAGCTGGGCTCCCCACTGTGCAGGGCTGAGCCTTGGGAAATACAAACACACATGCCTTCATCCAAGAGCGGAGGTAGAGGGTCAGGCAGGGAGGCCAAGCCACTGTTAGCTCTGTTTGCGTGAACCTGAGGCTGTAGTGGTTCAGGAATGTGCTCGTCAGCTTTCCTGATGCCTGACGTGGACCAACAATCCAGTCTCAGCCCTAGACATGGGCCACCTGGGAGGGAGGCAGAAAGGAGGAAATGGGGTTGGTTTAGTAACCACGTGACCAAATAGGGGGCCCCTAGGCTGGCCCTCCCACTGATGGTGGGAAAGTGAGGGAATCTCTCCTCTCAAAAGCTGTTAATGGCTTGCAGCTGCCTATGATAGGAAGTCTGCACATCTTAGCTGTTTTTGAGCTAGACCTGATTCTTACCTGATTCTACCTTTCTGTTTGCAGATGTGGGAACTGAGGTCCAGAAAGAGATGTGTCAAAAGATAATAGAAAAGAAGGCACCAGACTAGGTCTCTGGTCCCAAACTCAGGGCTATTCAGATGCTGCTCTATCCAGTCCTTGGCTCTGGCCTACAAGACCCTCACTGACCAGTCAAGGCCCATGCACTGCACACTTCCTCAGGCACAGGGCTGTGTGTGTCTCTGCGTCCCCGATGGCTGCCCAGCACAGGGGTGACACCCTGAGCTCCATACATGCTTACTGAATGGATGGATGGATGGATCTGACTTGGGAAAATGTCTCTTCCCTCAGCAGCTTCCTTCACGTGCGTGTCCAGGGACATGGCTTCTTCTCTGGGACCATGTCCAAGAACCAACCAGCTCGAGGGCTAGGAGGGCTAGAGGTCACCTAGGACTGGTGGGGAAGGGTGGTTAGCAGGGAGGAAGCAGGGGCGGAAAACCTCCAGGGCGTTAAGCTTGTTTTCCCACTTAGACTAGAGGCTCCTTGAGGACAGGGGCCAGGTCTTCTCCCGCCATGGTCCTCAGACACAGGTCTCGGACCTGAGATGCTTCACAGACATCCGGGTTTGGAAGTGGACCAAGTCCAGACCTCCAGAACACCAGCTTCCAGGAGCCTCTGGACTGAGTCCATGGGTTGTCGTAGGTGACAGCCTTCGAGCTGCATCTGATGGACATGGACTCGAACCTGGCTTCTGCTGCTTTGTAGGTCTCTGACTCGGGACAATCACGTGGCCTTTCTGAGCCTCAGTCTCCGTCTCTCTGTCTGTCAGATGAGGCTGACAGGCCGCCCTGCAGGGCTGTATGGGTTGGAGGGGATGGTGTACCATGTCTAGCACAGCCCCTGGTGAGACCGAGTGTCCTGTGGCAGCAGAGCGGGGTGCCTGCAGGCCATGGCCTCCCCTGGGCTTGCTGCCTCCAGTCTGGGTGCTGCTGGGGCCTGGGCCTGAGTGAGGCAAGGAGATGGGGCAAGGCCAGGGACCCCAGCACCCCAAACTCCTGCCTTTACTGTGAGGAGAACCCTTCACTGAGGGAACTAAGGCTTTCCCAAGAACCCTGCCTCGCAGGACCTTAGCCGTTCCAGAGCCCCTGACACTGGGGGGCACTGTGGGCATGAGGGGCATCCCCAGAGGTCCTGCCCTTGGAAAGCAAGAGATGAGAAAAGCGGACCTCCCCCAACCCCAATCAGACACATGTCCCATGAAAGGTGAAGGATGAGAGCACATCTGAGTGGCACTAGAGTGGGGACCACACTGGGATGCTTTGGAATATGTCATGATGCAGTGGAAACATGGTCAACATCCAGAAACTTGGGTTCAAGTCATTTCTGCATCGATTCAGCTCTGTGGCCTTGAACAAGTAATTTAAAACCCCTCTAGACTCAGTTCTCCAGTCTGTAAAACGACAGGCTGGACGAGAGCACTGGTTTTCAAAGGTGGGGTGTGTGCAGCGGCAGAATGCTTTGAAACTCACCAGGAGCAGAAGCTATATACCACCGAATGCTAGGAGGGCGCAGGACCTCAGTGTGGCATCCCCTTGGGCTCTCACAAGGGCTGCCCCTGGGAACTCAGTTTGCAAACCTCCGGAGTAGAAGCCCTTTAAGGTCCTGGTCAGCTCCAAACATCCCCTAATTCCTGAATCTTCCACCAGGGATGGTACAAGCAGTGGTGCCTGAAGCACCAGCCTTCACAGTGCCTTGTGTTCTTTCCTTAGCTCTGGGTATCAAGTAGTGCTCTTTGGGTGCGAATAACGGAAATGGACTCAGGGTGACTTAAGGCAGAGGGAGGACTCAGAGAAGGAATCCTGGGCCTCTACAGAATAGAAGCAGAGCAGAACCTCTGGATCTACGTAGCTTTGGAGACCTCAGAAGATGGAGTTGGTGGGACGTCTCTCTGGAGTGTCCAGTCCTGGTATACCTGGACTCCAAATAGCCACCAATCTCTGTGGCTCTCATTTCAGTTTCAAATCTGCACAAGAGAGACTGTGATTGGTCCAGCTTAGGTCACGTGTCCACTCCTGGCCCAGCCAGGTTTAGCAGGGCCGCAGGATGCCGCTTGCATATCTTGGGAGGAGTCCAGAGAAAGAGAAGGCCTGTTTCATGGCAGCATATTGATGTCTAATACGTCTTGCATCCCCAGTTTTATTGTCCATTCCTGGAAAATGCAAGCTGTGACTGACGTTTTTACATCTTAAATCCCTCTCCCAGAGCAAAGCAAATTGCTTCAACCCCAAAATACAGGCACAGGAGCCCTAGAGATGTGGTAAGGGGATGTGAGAGCTTTTCTTTCTCTGTTTCCATAACTGCAAAAACCTACAACTTAAGGTATTATACTGTCAGAGCAAGGTAATCTATTTTATAGACAGACCAGTCAAAACATACATCTTACTGGTCCTGGGAGTCAGTGTAAAAAAATCCGTGTGTGGCTTTGAATGAGGGGGAAGTGGTGTGTGTGTATGTGTGTGATGTCTTCAAAACCCATAAACACATCCAGACAGGCATGGGCACCGATAAAGGAAATCACACTTATTATTTGAATGTATGCCACTTGGAAATGTTCTTCATTATTAATAATAATTAATAAATAAATGGTTCAGAGAGTTCTAATTTTCTCTTGCTATCAGAAATTAGCATATTTTTTCAGTTTTCCTAAATTGCTACCTTTTTGATAATGTGTATATAATTACTGATTCCACCCAAACTCACTCGTTGTTCGGCTGACTGACTTTGCCTGCATGCTGTCAGATGCTGGTGAGGTTTTTTAAAGAACTGTTATGATTGATGTAATTAAACCAAGATAAGACGTACATTTTGCTTTTTCTCCCCTTTTCTTTTCTTCTTCCCCTCCCCATCACAGCAGAGTTGAGGGAGAGGGAGAGAGACAGAGAGAAAGAGAGAGAGAGAGAATGAGAATTAGTTGCCTCTGATTTGTTGGAGGTGCTTTACCAGAATGCACAGTATCTGCATTTTGCTCAAAGAACTTAATAAAACACCCACAGCAAACTTCAGGCTGTATTGTTCTCGTCAATTACTGGTGCGGCCTCGGGTTTCTCCTCGTTAATTGCTGCGAGCAGGGAAGCTTTACTCAGTGCGCAGTGTACCCAAGCATGTATGGAGTTTAATGAATCATACTAACTCTGCACTCCAAGCAATTAGGTAAATCTAGCTGTTAGTTAGTGAGGCATAAAATAAATTTAATCTCTCTTCTAAAAAATCAATTATAGTGCTGTAATGTATAATTCAATTTGGGTCATGCTACATAAATTTTCTGTTTTTAGTATGTTTTTAAACTGGTTGTTATTCGATTTTGCAAGCTCTGTGTGTGTGTGTGCGTGGTGTGTGTGTGAGCATTTGTGTGTGTGTGCGTGTGTGTGTGTGTGTGTATAAAGACTGCAGGATGAGGGAAAGCGACAATTCCAAGAAAGTCTGGATTTATTAAGGAAACTGTCTCTGGAAGGGTCTTTGTCCATTTGATTCTATAAGCCTTACTTGAGCCCCTACTGTGTGTGTACTAGCTTCATGGAAGATAGAAGGTGCAAAAAACTACTGCCTTCAAGGAGCTTATGGTCTAATTGATAGTGCAAGACCTAACCAAGTAGAAAATTAGAAAATAATCAGAAGAGGATAGACACAGGTAATACACAGATATTGTGTTGTGAAATACGCAGATATTGTATTGTGAAATACACAGATATTGTGAAACTGGAGGGGACAGATACAGGTAATACACAGATATTGGAGAAATAATTGGGGCTTTCAAATCTGGACACTTGGGCTCCATTTTAAACTCTGCTACTGACTAGCTGTGTGACCTAATGCAATGGACAACCTGTCAGAGCCTTAGTTTCCTCATCTGTAAAATGGGTTCCATAGTTCCTTTCTCCCTGTGCTTTTGAGATTGATTGGTGTAATACTGTCTGGGAGCACACTCTTTTGACTGGAGAGGAGTGGATGGCAGTGTCTGATGTCCCCAACTCCCAGTAAGCACCTGGAGGGTGGAGACCATGTTTTTCCTTCTCCTGCTTTGTTCTGGGCACAGGGCCCTGGCCCAGTGCGCAGAGAGAATGCTCCAGATGTAGAAACAATGGCATGAGAAGTGAATCCTACAGGTCTGGATGGGCCAGAGAGGGGACACTTGAAGAGTTAACCAATGATAGGCAATTTACCCAGGGCCACTTTGCATCAGGTTTTCTGTTCATACTTTACAATGCACCATCTCTGATCCTCAGAATAGCCCTGTGTGGATCTTCCTAGATGCAGGTGAGGAAGCTGACGCTCACTGAGCTTAAGCCACTTGCCCAGGGCCACACAGTGAGGAGGAGATAGAATGGAATTTGAACTCAGGTCTCCTTGTTCTCTTTACCCTGCCTTGCTTGCCCCACACGGATGATAGGCAGGGTTAGGAAAGATGAGAGAAGGCCGGAAGGAGTCTGGAATTCACACCAAAGAGGTTCTGCTAAGATTCTGAGCCCAGAAACTCCCTCCCAAGGAAGCCTCCAGAAAGCTTTTCATTCCCCTGCCCCACCACTCCCCCCTCCATCTGCCCATTTGATTTTGTTAATGGAATTCTTAGGAAAAATTACACACCGTTACATTTCCCTGCTAATCTCCCAGCAACAGCCATGGTACCAAACATTATTAAAATAGTTAAGACTCCATCCCAGCTGTCTCTTTCCAATTTTCTTGCTTCCAGGGGGTGCTCAGCAAAGCGGTGAGCAGGCTTACCTACTGAGCGCTTCTGCATCGCCGGCTAGCACAGTGATCGAAGCCAGAGCTCCTGAGACCACCAGGGCCACTTGGCGTGTGCACAAGCACGTGCAATGTGGGGGCCAGGGAGAGTGGACAAAGGGCTAGGGATTGCAGAGAAATCCCATTCTCAAACGGGGTTCTGCCAGTCTGCTGGGAGGCCCTGGGCAATCCCTTTCCCTCTCCAGGCCTCAGTTATCTCCAACCACCTGCTGGTTCCCTTGCCAGCTCTGAGGCTCTCTCTGCATGTGTTCTTTGTGACTCTAAGAACACACTTGCCCCTGGCTGCGTCTGAAAATGGAGGCTCTGGGGTGCACGAGGCGTTACTATCTAATAAGCCGTGAGCTGCGCAGCAACATCAGTTGACTCACTTTGCAGAGCCTATGGGTCATTAAAAAAAAAATCTAAACTAGTGCGAGTGAAGTAGCTTCCACAAAATGATTCCCATCACAAAATAAGCCTTTAATTAGCAGAACATCTCACCCAGCTGAAGCACGACTTTTGCAGACATATACCCAGTGATGTTAATTATGAAATGAATTTGCACATGCATGATTTATGGGTCTTTGACTTTAAAGAGAAAAAAAATCGGCTGCCTACTTTACTTATGCTTTCTGCCCTCTGAGAGAATTCACAAGAGAGAGATACCATGGACGGTTTCAGTGTTTCTTGGAAGCTTAACGTCCCTTTCAATGACTTTTGTGCTTTGCTTACATCAATCAGCTAAATATTTATTGAATTCTCAATTGCCCAGCACAGAGTCAGGGGCTGGGGAAAATGGGGATTCAGGATGAGTCACAGTTCTGGTGCTATGTTTAGATGAATTATGTCCCCTGGAGGGATCTTGCAGAACACAGGGTCTACCTTCCTAATTTTGCAGAGAAGGAAACTGAGGCCAGAAAGGAGACTAACTCCCTCAGAATAGTGCGATGACTCAGGGTTGGTGGCCCAACTCTGGCCTCATGTCCCAGCTGGGTGTTTCCATTACATTCCAACCAACAATAACAGCAGTATGCTAGGGCCTGGAGCGATAAGGAAGTTTTGTTTTTGTTTTTGTTTTTGTTTCTGGAGATGGAGTCTCGCTCTGTCGCCCAGGCTGGAGTGCAATGGCGCGATCTTGGCTCACTGCAACCTCTGCCTCTTGGGTTCAAGCAGTTCTCCTGCCTCAGCCTCCCAAGTAGCTGGGACTACAGGCATGGGCCACCACGCCCAGCTAATTTTTGTATTTTTAGTAGAGATGGGGTTTCGCCATGTTGGCCAGGCTGATCTCAAACTCCTGATCTCAGGTGATCTGCCCGCCTCGGCTTCCCAAAGTGCTGGAATTACAGGGGAGAGCCACCATGCCTAGCCCAAAAAGGAAGTTTCGAGTCTGCAGTCCAGTGGGGCAGATGAAACACAAGCACATGAGTGCAAGTAGGCATGTGTGTTGGTGTGCAAAGATGCACACACACATGCATGCATGCATGCGCGCTCACACACGTCAGACACCCTGGCAGAACTTAAGAAGGTGAATGTACTGCAGACTTGCACCTGTTGAGAATGCCAGAACTCCAGGCACTCTGAAGGGGGTCCTCAGAGCCATCCAGGAGCTCCTGGAGGAGGTGGCCCTTGGTCTGGCCCTAGGGAATTTAGACAGGCAGAGAAGAGGGGGGGCTCCTGCAGGAGGCCAGTGTGGGTCAGGAGCATCTTGGAGGCAGGAGGAAGGTGCCTCTGCAAAGCCTTGGTCCATTTGTGTTCCCAGCTTCTCCTTTTGTCCATGTACCTCATCTTGCTGTGGTCAGCTGTGAGGCATGTGGCTGCAGACCCAGTGAGTGACAGGGACAGCTCTTGGCCTTTTGAGCTTCAAAGGGCATAAACAGTACATTTGGAGGAGATGCCTGCTAGTTCCCTTTGATCTCCACCTGAGAGGCAATGGGGACTCTCTAGATGTAGGGCAGGGAGGGGAGGAGTTTTGGATGCAGAGTAGAAAATAATGAGAGAGAGAGAGAGAGATGCTGAGAAGCAACTGAGGGAGCTGCAGGTATTGGTTCTCAGAGCAAGGTGGAGCCTCACCCCGTCCCTCTAACCTGCTGTGCACCAAAGGAAGCTAGAAACGATAGACCCGACCCCATAGATAGGCTTGGGGGACGCGCCCTTCTCCTGCCCACAGCCGCATTCACAGCAGCACTGGGCTGTAGGAGCAGAGCAGTGGAGCTGGTTGGATGTTGCGTCTAAACAGACAAGATCAGGGATTCTGTGGCATCCCCCAGCCCCCGAGGGTCCCAGCACAGCAGACATTACCTGTGCCTTCAAGACTCAGGCTGGCGGCCTGGCAGAGGCCCTGTGGTGTGGAGAGGGCACAGCAGCGGGTGGCTGGCCTTTAGCTGTGTGTAGGTGGTAACCCCCACAGCCATTGCCTTCATCAGTGTTAGCTCAGCCCCTGGGAGGAAAGGGCCAGGAGAACCCTGACCTGACTGAGGAAACATTGCATTGATGGAGATGATAAGAATTGACCAGCTAATATTTCTGCCAAAGTAGATTCTAAATTGATTTCGGGTAATTGATTTAAGAGAAGCCAGGGAGAGAGATAAGCACTTAAGTCTGTGGCCTAAAAGCTCCATCCTCAGTGTTTGCTTGAAGAGCAGTAAGCTGCAGAGATGGCAGGGAGGGTGACTGCCGATGACCTTGTTGCTTGGGGAGTCTTGAGTGTCCCCAAAGCCCCCATAGCCTGACGAGGCCTTCTTTTAGGGTGGAAAGATGGAAAGATAAAGAGCCCTGGATACTCTAGGGAAGAAAGCAACTGGCCTCTCACTTAGCCCTGCCTAAAGCTGGCTATGTGACTGTAGGCAAGTAGCTCAGCCTCTCTGTGCCTTAGTTTCCCCGTTTTAAAACAAAGGGGGTAGGCTTGATAATCTCAGAGGCAGTGGTTTTCCAACTTCAGAGTGCCTGACAATGACGGGAGAATTGGGTTAAAATGTAGGTTTCCTGACACAACGGTCCTCAGAGATTTGTACATGAGGGCCCGGGGTGACTTGGAGAACCACTCTTCTTCCCCCGAAGAATGCCTTTCCACTGCTCTGGTTTCACAAAACCTCCTTCTCCTCCCTCCTCCCCACTTCCCACCTCCTTCCCCTCCTCCTCCTTCTCCTCCTCCTCCTTCTTTTTCTTCTCATGACTTATTTATCATACAGTTTTCTCCTGCTTACAAATACAAAAGGAGGCATAGTAAACATTTTCAAGCATAGCAGCATAGAAAGCAGAAAGCTCTTTATGCCTGTGACTCTCCCCCCAAGTCACAGTAGTTAACAGCCTGCTGTGCCCAAGCTCAAGTTTGAAATCAGCATACAAATAACTAAGAATAAATATATTTAAAACAAAAGTATAGCTATACCATACATACTATTTTGTAATATTTTCTCCCCAATGAACAGTATATCTTATCCTCATTTCAGGCCCCTATATGGCGATGAACACGTTCTTTTTCACAACTGTATAATACTCCATTGAATTAATTCCCATAGGCCAACATTTGGGCATTGTCTCATTTTTCACAGCCACAAAACACCACTGCAACAAACATCTTTGCACAGATGTCTCAAAGCACTTGCATAGGTGTGGGGGACATTCCTAGAAGTAGAATGGTGGATGCAAAGGCGTGTTTTACGTTTAGCCTGTATGGCATTGCCAATTTGGCCTTCAAAATGGATTTTTCCAACTTATTCTCCCACCCATATTTTGTGAGTAGCTGTTTTTCCATACACAGCCTCTGCCAACCTTGGGTATTTTCTATCTTTTAACTCTTTGCCAAACATATTGGCAAAAATATCTTTTTATTATTTCCTTTTCATTTTCCTTCATGATTGATGAGGTTGATCAGTTTGGGGCTATTCTTTGAAGTATCACCTCATAACCTTTGTTCATTCTTTTTCTCTTAAGAAGGTGAACAAATCATGTAGTCAGGCATTTCCACAGTTTACAAGTGCAGCAGTGCGGGAGTATAAGACAAACATGAGTGCCACATCCCCAGACTCCCAAGCTGTCCAGCTCTCAGGTTAGAACAAACCTGCATTGAGCCCCTGGCTTTAAAGAGCACTTGCATCCCCAGAGCAGAGCTCTTCATGAGGGCCCGTGTTTTCCACCATGTAGAAAGCAGGACCACAGGCTATGTTTATCCAGGGGCTGCCCTCCTGCGGGGCACGCTGCTCCCAGGCTGTAGCTGCATCCAGAAAGAACTTTGTTAAAGGATGATGAGGCCCTGAGGCAGGGGCTGCGGGTGGGGCACAGAAGCAGACCTGGCCAGAGAGCTGGGCCCACAGGCGGAACCCTGGGCTGTAGGTAGGTGGCTGGGGGTCAGGTCCCAGCGTCACAGTTGATTCTCTCTGAGACGCTTGTTTAAGTAGCCATGGCCCTTGGTTTTCCTACTTGTAAAAATGAAAACAGTGATATCAATTTCAAGGGCCTCTTGTGAGACTCCAATGAGACTGTGTACAAATAAAACTGGAGCCTTCTATAACTGTAAGTTCTGAGTTCTGAGTGTTGATGCCAGAAATTCCACCATTAGATCATATCCCTAACGGCTTGTGTACAGCTAAATGCAGACTCCCTTCTGCAAGGGGCCACGCCACACTTTGTTAACTGTTCCATCTATAACACAGTCAGTGGTTAAGAGCATGGGCCTTGGAATTGCAGAGAGCTGTGTTCAAGTCTACTTACTGGCTCTGTGACTCTGGGCAGGTTACTTAACCCCTCTGAGATACAATGCTCTCCTTCATAAAGTGGACATAACCACTTCTTAGTTTACATGAGGAGTTAATGAGCTGTGTGTTGAAAGTCTGGAGCAAGAGAAAGGTTCAATAAATGTCAGCTATGTTATTATCATCCTTAATAATGATAAATTATTAACAATGCTGATCTTAACCACAATGTCCAGAGGTTTTCTTCCTCTCCCATTGTGAGCTTGTTGCGAGAGGGCTCCCAGAGGACCCATACCATCCCATTCATCTCTTATGTTATCAACCACACAGTCCTGCAAGCGTATATCCTGCTTCCTTGTGTTTGCTCCTGACAGGGCTCCCTGTGAATAAGGAGGAGGTCCCCTTCATGGCATAATGCGAATAGTTCTGAAAAAGTTCTCTGTTGCCTCTTCTTCTGCCGTCTGCAGTGGTAACAGAAATCCCAGCATTTCTGGAAAGCCTCAGGTTGGAGTTGAAACGCATATTTGATATTAGGAAACCGCTTCAGGATGCTCAGCTATGAAATACGTCCCATGGTGTCCGCCCTCTGCCTTCTCCCTGGAAGACTCGGGCAGGGTATTGAACCTCTCTGTGTCTCAGCTTCCTCCTCTGTGAAATGGGGACATAGCAGTGCTTTCCTCAGAGGGGTGGAAATGAAAGAGAGCGGCCAGCGTGGCCTGGCCCACAATGAGTGCCCGCTAAGTGCCAGCAGTGAGGAGTGCTGCCTCCCACGGGGTGTTCCCTACCTTCTCCGGTAGATGCTCAGTCTCTGCGAGTTCCTTTCTCTGATATCTTAGTCCATCTGGGCTGCTGTAACAAAAATACCATCAACTGGGTGGCTTATAAACAATGGAAATTCATTGCTCACAGTTCTGTAGGCTGAGAAGTCCAAGGTCATGGTGCCAGCCTACTTGGTGTCTGGTGAGGGCCTGCTTCCTAGTCTGGGATCTCTTTCATAAGGGCACTAACCCCATTCATGAGAACTCTGCCCTCACGACCTAATCAGGCCCAAAGGTCCCGCCTCTTCATCTACTGCATTGGGAATTAGGTTTCAACATATGTATTTTGGGGGGACACAAACATTCAGAACACAGCATCTGACTTCTTATCCTCCCCCATCCTCGACCTCTTGAGTGGATCAGATGCCCTTACAGGTCCCAGCCCACCCTGTGGTTCAGGGAGGGAGCAGAGGAGGGGAGGATGGGGTTGGGGGTGCTCATGTTAGACCCTCAGGAACCTCCATGGAGGATCCATCTGGGGCAGCACTTTTGCAGTCAGCGTTGTGTGGGAGGCTGAGAAGCCAGAGGCAGGGCAGGTCCCCACCGGAGAACGGTGGCACTAGGGAGTAGGGTGAGGGATGAGCTGTTTCAGGAGAAAGGCAGGGGAAGGGGGATAGGAGGGGAGGGGAGGGGACAGGAGAGGAGAGGGGAAGGGAGTGAGAGGGAAGGGAGAAGGGAAGGGGGAAGGAAAAGGAAAGGGGAAGGGGGGAAAAAGAAGGGAAGAAGAAGGGGGGAAGGGAAGGGAAATGAAGGAAGGGAAGGGAAGGGGAAGAGAAGGCGGGGGAGGAGAAAGGAGGGGAGGGGAGGGAAAGGGAGGGGAGGGGAGGAGAAGGTGAGAGGAGGAGAGGGAAAGGGGAGGAGAGGGAAAGGGAAAGGGGAAGAGGAAGGGGAAAGGGAAGGGGAAGAGGAAGGGGAAAGGGAAGGGGAAGGAGAAGGGGTTTGGGAAATTACCACACAGTCATAGAATGGCTTCTCACCAGCTTCTCCCACCAAGGATGTGGCCCTTTAGGCTCATGACTTTCTGGACCTCAGTTTCTCAATCTGTAGCACAGGAATCCTGAAGTAAGGGGATAATGACTGCTCATAGTGGCATTAGGAGACCAAAACCAGAGGTGATGGGACCACATACAGCATTGCTGCTGAGGAGGGGAGGCTGCTGTGGGTGACCGGGCTGGGGTTTCCTCCACCCCAGCCCTGCTGGCTCCGTGTGGTTTCTAGTATGAGCCAGGCATATCCCAGCTCAGGGCCTTTGCACTGGCTGTTTCCTCTGCCTGGAAATCTTGTCTTCCAGATAGGTGCATTTTTTTACTTCCTCAGATCTTTGCTTGGATGTTTTTTCCTCAACAAGTGCTTCCCTGGGCACACTATTTAGTATATTGTGTGCACGTGTGCGCACACACGTGCACACACACACACACACACACACTCCTTATTCCCCCCACTTTGTTTTCCTGTGTAGCATTGATCACCACTGCATATAGTAATTACTTGTTTGATAGTTTGTTGTCTGTCAGTCTGTCTCCCTCTATGACAATATTCTCCTTATCTCTTGCCAGGTAACGTACTTCCTAGAAATTTAGCAGCTTAAAACAGCCAGCATTTTATTGTTTCTCACAGTGCTGTGAGTGAGGAATCCAGGCACATCCCAGCTAGTGGCTTTTCTGTTCCACATGCTGTTAGTGGAGGTTGCTCTGTGGCATTGGGCCAGTGGCTGGGCTGGGACATTCAGGATGGCCTCACTGGCCTGTCTGCTGCTTTGATGAGGACAGCAGGAAGGCTGGGGCTCAGCTGGACTACAGCACCTACACATGGCCTCTCCAGCACACCTGGAGTCAGACTTTTTCCATGGAGGCCCAGGGCTCCTAGAGCCAGTGTTTTCAGAGGCACAGGCAGAAGCTACAAGTGACCTAGCTTCAGAACATCACTTCTTCCTCATTCTATTGGTCACAAAAGTCACGAAGACCAGCCTGGATTCAAGGGGAACAGAGTAGACCCCACCTCTCAATGGGAGGAATGTCAAAGGATTTGTGGCTATCTTAAAGCTACCATCACACGCTTCACCAGGGCGGGGTCTTTGGAGTGTTTTGTGCACTGCTAGTTTCCAAGCACCTAGCACAGAGTAGGTGCTCAATAAACATATATTGACTGAGTGAATGAATGAAAAAATGTAATTTTTACAGTCCATGCCAAGCCCACCTCTCCCTGGAAGTCCTCTACACCTACCCCAGGCCATGGGTCCTTTCCCAGCCTAGCCTCCACCCCTCACCTGCCCTGCCCTCCCTCTGGGCCTTGGGCTCTTTCCCCCTTTATAGATGACCCTACAAACAAAGCATTGAGTTCCCTGGGGGCAGGTGTGTGTTCTGCACCGTGCAGAGAGGCTTCAAACAGGAGTTCCTAACTGTATGCATGGCATAGGTGCATTTTATATGTATAATGGTTCACAAATCACAACCACCCATCAGGTAACTATTGCTATCCCATTTACAGAAGAGAAAACTGGGGCCCAGAGAAGTTGAATCATTTGCCTCAGGTCACCCAGCCAGCCCGAGTCTAGCTCGGTGTCTGCAGCAGCAGGTGCTCAGTGGCTCTGTGGACTGACTGTTCCATCCCTACGCTGTGCATATGAACATGAGGCGCCCAAGACTTCCCCTTGAGGTTCCAGAGCCCACTAAAGCAGGACTTCGGGGCCTCACTTTACCTTTCTCTTCCCTGGAGACCACTGAAATGCACTGGCGAGAGAGCTGGGTTTAATATTCATGAACCAGCCAGGCATGAGTGATTAGCTGACTCCTGTTGGAGGAGGAGGAATAATTGAATGCGGTATTTACGTAACAAGTTAATGCTGCCACCCGCCTGTGGGGCTCCTTTGTGGGTCTGTCCTGCACCTCCCTACTTGCCCACATTGTGTTTCTCCTCACCTGCCTTGGATGGCCTAGGAGGAAGTGCAGTGGCTTTGCACCCCTCTGCAATTGGGGCTGCCGTCTAAATGATAACATTATTTAGGGAACAGAACTCCAGTGCCTGGGAGAGCCTGTAATGGGCTGGTCGGTGGCCTGCCCGGGGGGCTGGACCCCTAAACAAAACCCTTCTGCAGACTCTGAGAAATGACAAGGGGAAGCTGAGAAGCTGAGACTGGGTTTTTGACATGGGCCTTCTTGCCCCAAACCTTCAGGAGACCTTGAGCACATTCCATCCCATTTTTTGGCTTCTTTCCTTTTCTGCAACACACAGGGCCCCAGCCCGACCCTCTGTGGTCTAGGACTGCATTCCAGCTGCCTGGTTGAAGGCAGCAGGCAAGGGCAGAAGCCGGGGTGCGGGGCCATTCAAAAGAGAACTGCTCTTTTGTGGCTGCAAAGGGGAGGTAAGGCACTGTTTCCATGCCTTCCTCAAGAGCTGCCTTTGGGGTTACCCCTGGTCAGTGCTCACTTGGGGTCCTGGAATCAAAGGTTCTTAGCTCATAATCACCTCATTCATGGCTGGCTGGGAGGTGTGCTGTGTGCATGTCTGACCCTGGGCATGAGGAACACCAGCCAAGTCCTTCTGGCTGCAGTTAAAAGGGCTCACCGGCCTCTCCCTGAAGGTGAAGTGCAAAGATGGGCTGGAGATTTTTAAGGGGAGTGGGAAGTATTAATTGTTGGGGTGCTAGCTCCACTGTAAATACATTAAAGCCAGCATTTTTTTATGTCTCTGGAATGGTGGATGGTGTCTGGCAAGGGCCAGAATAGCCTGGTTCTTCTTGCCCAGATGCAGAAGTGCAGACCCTGGAGAGCTGTACATTTTATCATTTGCATGACTTCTCCGCAGAATGGGCAGGATGACAGAGCTCCCCTCACAGGGCTTGTGTGAGGATTGAGTTGCTGTATGTTACGGCTCAAAACAGAACTAACTCCCCGAGCAGAAACCTGGGATTTCTTCCGAAAAGACTGTGGGGCACTGTATCAACACTTGAGTTCTAGCCTTTTTGATGACTAACCTCCTGAGAAAGCTTGGGTACCTTTCATGACTATGAGCTTTAGTTTTCTCACCTGTAAAATGGGGGCAATGAGCCCGATCTCTCAAGCTTGCTGGGAGGATTAAATGACAGTCACCCTGGTAGAAGATGCCCAGCCTTGGTGCCTGGCACACAGTAGGTGCTCAGCGAGAGCATGCACAGATGCAGTATTAGGTCTGTGATGGCCTGTCTGGGGGAGGGGGGCACAGATCCTGGAGAGGGAAGATGTAGGGGCTCAAGACAGCTGGCTTCAGGTGGCTAAAGAGCCCTGAGGGCCAGAGGCTGCACTTCTATGCATTTCAGAATGAGAGACCGGGGAGCATTGATAAGTGTTGCAACTAGAAGTATTTTAATCCAAAGTAAAGAGGAGCCCAAGCTGCCTGACGGTCAGGCAGCATCCGTGGGGTGGGTGCCCTATCACAGGATGTGTCCAAGCTTAGATTGGTTGGGAGGTCATGGAGGGGCTCCAAGTAATGGAGAGGAAGGAGGTTCCTGGGCTGGTTAGTAAGGTTCCTTCTGTGATGTATGATCACGAGGTCAGCAGTGGTGACACTGTCTTGATTTTTTGTCACTCTCAGTAGCCATGTGGCAGCCCGTGCTCCCTGCTGCTTGTCCCCATCCCCTCCCATGCACCTGCCTCACTGCCCGTGGCCAGCGGCATCCTTCCAACACTCTCTAGAACACGTCTCTTCTCTCTACTGGAGGCAGCCTCTGCCCACAGGGAGTGGGGGACCCAGACCCCTGCACTTGGCAAAGGGGGCCCTCCATGCACGGACTCTGACCATCTCTCCAGCTACTTGTCCTGCTGCTAGACAAAGAATCAATACTTAAGCCCACGTTTCTGGACACTGACGCCCTTTCTGTTTCTGTTTCCACTGAATCATGACGTATTCCAAAGCATTCCAGTGTCGTCCCCACTCTAGTGCCACTCAGAGGTGCTCTCATCCCTCACCCTTCATGGGACGTGTGTCTGAGTGGGGTTGGGGGAGGTCCGCTTTCTTCATCTCTTGCTTTCCAAGGGCAGGACCTCTGGGGATGCCCCTCATGCCCACAGTGCCCCCCAGTGTCAGGGACTCAGGAACAAACAGCTGAGGTCCTACGAGGCAGGGTTCTTGGGAAAGCCTTAGTTCCCTCAGTGAAGGGTTCTCCTCACAGTAAAGGCAGGAGCTTGGGTGCTGGGGTCCCTAGCCTTGTCCTGTCCCCTCTCCTCACTCGGGCCCAGAACTCAGCAGTACCCAGGCTGGAGGCAGCAAGCCCAGGGGAGGCCATGGCCTTCAGGTGCCCCACTCTGCTGCCACAGGACACCCGGTCACATCAGGGGCTGTGCTAGACATGGTGCACCATCCCCTCCAACCCATACAGCCCTGCAGGGCGGCCTGTCAGCCTCATCTGACAGACAGACAGACGGAGACTGAGGCTCAGAAAGGCCACGTGATTGCCCTCAGCCAGGGTCTTGAGGGCCAATGTCGAGGAACAGAGCTAGTTCAGGTGAGGTGAATGAAGCACTTGCCCCAGGGCACAACATTTAAGGGGGTGCCCCAAAACTTGGCAATCAAGATAAGTATTATTTCAATGCAGTATATGTAAAAATGGAAAGTAATGCAATAGACATTTTGCATTAAATTTTACCTTTTAAAATATTGCTTGGAGATATTATTCATCGTAATTAGTGAGTTTTTGGTTTTCCCGAGAATTGCCCCGATATCCAGTGAAATCGCTCATTTGCTTTCCCCTAGTCTTGGCCCGGGAGCCTGTGTCCTCCAGGTAGCTGTGCTGTGGGGAGCTGGAGAGGACTGAAGAGCTGAGGAGGGTACTTTGGCCTCTGGCTTTGTGGGATGTGGGGTGTGGGGGGAGGGAGGGAGGAGGAACCCAGGCTGGAGCTGTGCAGGGGGGACTGGCTCCAAATGTCTGAGAGACCCCTCTGACCTGGGATGCTGGAGGGGTCAGGGGAGCAAGCTGGCTTTTGACAGGCTGGGCTGTGAGGCAGAGGCAAAAGGGACCTGTGGGAGCCTCTTTGTCCCCCAGTCCCTGGAGCTCAGCAGACAGGAAGGACGCCAGAGCCCAGCCTGAGATTGGGGAGCAGTGGGTGGCTGAGATTTCTGTAGGGCTTTTGGGGCCCTCACCTCACACCTGCTCTGCTCCCTGCTGGTGTGGGAGGACCCTAGACCCTGACAAGGTGGAGGTCAGGTGGGGGTGGACGGTGTGTGCAGGAAGCGCAGAGGCCCTCCTGTCAGCTCTGGGCCAGGGCTGCAGTGGGCCTTCCCAGCTCCCGCGTCATCTCAGGGCATTCTCCCACAACTTAGGAGGAAGGGGCTCTGTGTCATCCTTCTCGCCTTGCGCGGATGAGGAAACTGAGGCTTGGAGAAGAGCAGATGCCCAGACAGTAGGACAGGGCTGGGGCCCTGCCCACGGCTTTCCTCTCTCTCAGCCCCCTTCCTGTCACTCTCTCAGGCTGCCAGGGAATTACAACACCCTCTCTGCTCCTGCCTGTCCAACTCCAAACTGTCACTTCCACCTTTCCCTCTTCTCCAAACTTTCCCAAAGTGAATATCATTATTAATATTATTTGCCTAATTAACACGTTGGCTGAATGACAGAAAACATGCAAACAGGTTTTGCCAAGGAAACTCTGTCTGATTAAAACTGCAGCCTGTCTAATTAGATGGAGATTTCTTCATCAGTTTCCCCATTTTAGATGCACCTGCTCCCTCCCCCAGCTCCCTTCCCTGCACTTTCACCTCCCAGCTCCCACCCCTAACCCTGGAGGCCTTCTCCCGTCGCAATTCTGCTGCCCCAACCCTCCCACTGCCTGCACCCCTCTTCCCTAGGAGGCAGCTGATGAAAGGGCTGACCTGCTTTGGTCTGAAGCTGGCCAGATGACAAGAGGACACTGCCCTGGGGGACAGGTGCTGGCCCACCTTGTAGGACTGAGAACCTCCTGGGATCAAGGTCACACCTGAAGTCTATTTAGAGTGGGAGTGTGCTGGCTGCTAAAAGTGTCTTCATTAAAAATCCCCATTGACAAACAAAACAAAGCAAAACAACATTTCCAAGTCCTCTCAATCAGATGCCATTGAAAGCAAAATGCACACTTAATAACAAAAGTAGAGTTAGGGAACATTGGTTGTGTACCTACTATGTGTCAGAACTTGCAAGTGTTTTCTTATCTCCATAGCAACCCTTCGAATGAAGTTATCACCATTTTGCAAATGAGAAAATTGAGGCTTAAAGGAGGTTGGCAAGGAGTAGAGAGTAGACTCAGATCTAGCCCATTCCAGCTCCCATACACTGGTTTCTCCCTCTCAGAGGCTCCTTTGTGGTGCCTAGAAGCCCCCACCCTTCTTCCTCCTTTTCCCTTCTCTTCCTTTCTCCTAGCCACAGTGCTCCAGGAAGCAGGAGGTGCTGCAAGCTGGGTGTGGCTGGGCAAGGCCAGGGCAGTCTAGCGAGGTCCCAAGTTAAAGTTCATTGGAGCTTCAGGAGTGGTTCCTTTAAGGGCCTCAGGAATGTGTTCTGGCATGAGAGGGGTGAGGGTGGAGGAGGAGGCACTAGACACATTATGACACCTGAGGTCAAGCACAAATAGGGGTAAGGGTGTTTGGTTTGGAAAGAGCAGGCTAGTGTTGGATTACTTGGAGGAGGTGAGATGGAGCCCGTCATCTTTTGTGTCTATCCCATGCCAGGGAACTGTGCAAGGTACTTTATGTGCACACATGTCTACTCATTACAGCAAAGTGTTGTCATGTCTTCATTTTTTTTTCTTTTTTCTTTTTTTTCTGAGACGGAGTCTTGCTCTGTCATCCAGGATAGAGTGCAGTGGCACGATCTCGGCTCACTGCAACCTCTGCCTCCTGGGTTCAAGCAATTCTCCTGCCTCAGCCTCCTGAGTAGCTGGGATTATAGGTGCAAGCCACCAAGCCTGGATTTTTTTTTTCTTTTTGTATTTTTTAATAGAGATGGGGTTTCCCCATGTTGGCCAGGCTGGTCTCGAACTCCTGACCTCGTGATCTGCCCACCTCGGTCTTCCAAAGTGCTGGGATTACAGGTGTGAGCCACTATACCCAGCCCAGTCCACCAGTATTTACCCTGTGCCAGGCACAGGGTCCGTGGTGAGCAGGGCAGGAGCACTCACTCCTTGTGGAGCTGGCCGGCTCAGTGGCAGAGCTTGGCTTCAGCTCCCTGCCCCCATGGCTGGGCCTTTCAACACTCTCAGGGGTGTCCATCGCCCAGTTGCCCCACATCCATCCCTCAGGACATTCTGCCCAGTCTCTTGAGACCTAGGACTGCTGTTACTGCCTGCCAGGACCTGCCAACTCCGCCTCAATTCAATGATTCAAGAACCATTGAACTTGGGGAGGGTGGGGGGTGGGAAGGATGAAGAAAAGTGAGCTAAAGGGTACAAACATACATTAAGATAGAAGGAATAAATACAATGTTTGATAGCAGAGTAGGATGACTTTACTTAATGTATGTATGTACCTGGGTGATGGGCACTCTATACACCCTGACTTGATTGCTATGCATTATATACATGTAAAAACTTTCTCATGTAGCCCATACATTTACACACATACACAAGAATCGTTGAACTTAGGGCAGAAGAGACGGTGTGGGTGGGATGAGCTGCTCCTTCCCTCTCTACTCTTCCCACACTCCATCAACCTGCAAATGATGGAGCAGAACAATTCGCCATTGAGGAAGCTCTGGCAGGCTGCTCCCTGGGCACATCTAGTAAGACAGCAGGTGGCCAGGTGGGGCTGGGCGAGGAACGTGGGCACAGCTGGTTCATTAATAGAGGAGCCTGACTTGTCAATTCTATGGCCCAGGTCATTGTGAAGCATCTTGGGTTGGAGCTTTGTGTCTGAGGATGGTGGGGCAGAAGACCTCAGCCCTTGCCCTCAAGGAACTTCTAGTCTAAGTGGAAAAGCAAGCTTATTTCCTTTGACTTCCTCAACCCTCCTGTGAAAAGAGCCCTGGCCTTGGGTTTGAATCCCACCTCTGCCATTTGTTAGTTCTGTGACCTTGGGTGCATGCCTTAATCTTTCTGAACCTCTGTGTCTTCATCAGTGAAATGCAGAAATGATAATGCCTCACAAGCTGGTTGTACAGATTGAATAACAATGTGAACAGAGCACCGAGTATAATCCCTGGTAAGCAGAAAAACTCCATCCCAATATTCAAAGTTCACAGGCACAGTAGTGGCGTTCCGAGCTCAGGGTTACATCTTCATCCCTGTGGGTGGGAGGACACTGACTTTGACCTGCCACGGCTAAAGGTCCTTCCCGGAACCCCCAGCTTCCTTCCAGCTCTAACATGTTCCATGTTCCGGTTCTCCCACTGATGGGCCTTTGCCTTTAGGTGCTCCAAATGTCCGAGTCCTCCTATGGGCCCGGCAATGTCTGGTGGCTTCCCAAAGCCTCACTGTGCTCTTCCAACAAATGGGCACAGGCCCAGAACTTCCAGAAGTAATTTGAGGCCTGTTGGCCATTTTTACCAGGGAGCCCAAGAAGCGAAGGGAGCATGATCAGAGATGGGGAGACAGGCCTCATTAGATAGCTCCAGTGCTGCGGGCTCTGTCGCCATGGCAGCCAGCGCTCGCGCAGGCCAGGTGGTTTTTATTACCGAACTTGGAAAACTTTACGGCGGCACCAACAATGAATCTTTATTCTGTTGTTAATAGCGTGTCTCTTATTAGCATGTATCTTTTCCCCTTCTTAATAACCTTTACGTTTCCAAGCCACATTTATAATTAAGTCATTAATCCCTTACTGGAATTTCTTGTTTTTCAGAAACAGCAAACCAGAGGTCCCGTCTGGCTGGCATGAATGGAAGGGCAAACGCTCCGACCAAATTGCTCTGGGAATGTCATTCTAATTATTGGATCCTGACCCAGCAGCATGCTGATAAGCTCTGGGTTGGAGACGCCCTATCTCAGAGGAGCTCCAAACCTGCTCAAGGCCTTTTCTTGCCCTCTGCAACTTTCCTGCCAAGCAATTAGCCTCCAGGGGTATCTGAGAGCGGGAGACTGGGAGGAGCGGGGTCCCTAGGGGTTGCAGTGGGGAGGGCTAACGGGCTGGGGATGCCCCCTGTTGTGTTTCCAGGGAAAGCCTGTCCAGATTGCCGTTGCCTTCTTTACCTTCAGTGTCAGAGTTGGGGTCCAGTCTGTATTGTGGGGAGTAGGAAAAGCTTTTCTTGTTGAGCCCTGGGCTTCTGTTAGGGGTTGAATTATGTCCCTCCCCACACTCCACATTCATATGTTGAAGCCCTAACCCCTAGTTCCTCAGAATGTAACTGTATATGGAGATACAGTCTTTAAAGAGGTCATTACATTAAAATGAGGTCACTGGGGTGGGTCCTTATCCAGTAAAACTGGTGTCCTTAGAAGAAGAGGAAATTGGAACACGGACACGCACAAAGGAAAGACCAAGTGAAGATACAGTGAGAAGATGGCCAACGACAAGCCGAGGAACAGGGTCTCAGAGGACCCCAACCCTGCTGACACCTTGATCTCGGGCTTTCAGCTTCCAGCACTGTGGCAAAATTCATTTCTACTGTTTAGGCCTCCCGGTCTGTGACATGTTGTCACGGTGGCCACTGAAGACTCAGACAGCTTCCTTCTAGCTCTGGTTCTTCCACGGGTGTGCTTTCAGGTGCTCCGAGGGCCCGGTGGCAGGGAAAGCCAGGTCTCCAGGCTCCTGGCCCAGGGTGTGTTTAGGAGGCAGAGCCTTCTCTGACACAAGTATGAGGAGCAGAGAGGTTTCTCTTCTTCAGTCTCCACTAGGTCCTGGCCTCCATGGCTTCTATAGGCAGGGACCTGGCCAGGGCATTCACCAGAGACTTTGACAGGGAGTCCAGGCCCAGACCCCATAGGCAGAGCCAGAAGCCCTGTGCCAGCTTCCCAGGGAGCACCGGGGCCCAACGCAGAGTCAAGAGCTGGCATCAGCACAGGTGCAAGGTGGGGTTGGGAAGGGCATGGCAGCTTGGGGGTCTGCAGTGCCAGGCATTAGTCACAGGTGGCCTGGCATGAGGTAGGTGGGCCGGCTTGAAGGTCTAGAAGATGGATAGACACCAGAGACTTGTAGTCTATGTCTCCTTCTTGCTGTCCCCTGGATGTCACCTCCCCTCTGCCCCCAGTGCTGAACTAACCCCCTTCATCTTTTACTTGGGACTCCATCAGTGACTCATCATTGCTTTTGGTGTGACTTACCAGCGGCTGCTCCGTCTGCCTCTTCCTTCCCCTCCAGGGTCATTTTGAACACTCTTCCTTCCTGACAACTAAACTTTTCACTGTTTCCTATCATAACATGTTATTTTATACTTCATTTAACTATCCACCCACCTATCCATTTATCCACCCACCTACCCACCTATCCATCCACGCACCCACTCATCCATCCATCCATCCATCCATCCATCCATCCATCCATCCAGCAAATATTTGCCTAGTGTCTGCCTTGGGCACCCATGCTGGACCCTGGTGCCACAGTGCTGAGCCCACGCCCAGCCCCTCCCCCCATGAAGCTCACAGTTTAGCTAGGGAGCTAGATAGACATCAGCCCATCAGATGACTTACATCTAAAATTATAAACTAAGACATGCAGTGAAGGGAAAAATCAGGGAGTGCTGAGCACAGAAAACCATGGGACTGATGGGGTTGGGGTTGAGATGAGCTCCATGTGGAGGAGGGGACATTGTGTGGGCTGAGACCTGAACCGTGAGTCAGGTGAATCAGGAGGAGGGGAAGGAAGGGTGTTCTTGGCAGAAGGGACCACACGTGTGAAGTCCCTGAGGTGGCTGGGAGCTGGAAGAAAGCCGAGTGACTGCAGCACAGAGTGAGAGGGTGGCGGTGGTGTTGGGCTGGGAGGTCCTGGGGGGGTTGCATCTTCTTGTTTCTAGGGCAGTAACTGGTTCATGCTGGGAACTCAGCGGGAATTGAGGAAGGCATGAGGTTGTCGCTAGTCATTATTTGCAGGGGAATGGCAGTCTACTCAGGGACTCTTGCTGCACATGACAGCACACCCCCTCCCCACCCCTGCCCCATTTACCATCTCTAAGGGGTGCTGCTAAGGTCATCTGTCTACTCTGGAGCCCAGAATCCCTTTGTTCCTCCCTCTTCCACTGTTAGTATTTCGACAGGTTTTCCTCTAGGCTTTTTGGTGCAGGTCACTCAGATTTCTGCAGGCCACCCTAGCCCAAGCAGTCACTTTGTTTCTCCGGCTCTGCCCTGCCCGTCAAATCTACACACACGCTTCCTGGATTCCTGTGGGTATGTCTCGTGTGTGCTCACAAGCCAGGCAGTTTGATCCTGTGTAGCATCTGTCATGTTTTAGTGTTGCCCCTGGTGATGTCCATGTCTGAGACCTCAGATGTTGAGGCGGGGTGAAAATGCCTCACCGTCACCTCCGCTGAGAGCAGCAACACCTCCAGGTGCCAAAGGGATATGCAGCCAGCCAGCCACGAAGCTGCCATGCGGGGTCTGCCAAGAAGGCTGAGAATGCGCCTGTTCTCCATTCTACATGACAGTTGGTAACCCGGACACCAGAACAACTGGCTGACCACTGCTTGAAAACAGTGCCCAGTGTCCACGTGTAGCTCTCACTCCTTCAGGCTTGGTCTATGAATTTGGGCTGGGGATCAAAATGTTGGGGGCAGGTGATGCAGGCTCCCCAATACCCCACCCCTCTGGGGTGCACACACTCAGGGCACTTCTCCCCCAAACCTTCATGGAAACCAGCACATGGAAATTGTGACCTCACCTCACAAGATAACCAAGCAGGCTTAAAAATACCTAGATCCTTATATGAACGTAGCTCAGGTGCTGACTTCACTCTAGTGTAGAGGGTGATTTTAATTTTGTATGAATTATAATCAATATGCTTTCCATTTTGAGTGCTTTTTTTTACTCTACATTGTAAGCATGTTCATATTATTACAGTCTTCATAGGCAGAATTCTTAGCAGCTCCTTGATAGTTCAGTAAGGAGATGCACCCCTTTTCCTAAGCACCCCCTATTATTGGACATTTAGCTTATTTCCAGATTGTTGCTATTTTTAATGATGTGCATGGAACATCACCATATATTGGGCTATTAGTGCATATTTTCAGAATAAGAACGACCAACTTGAGAAGTATAAAAGAGTTTGATCCATTAAGTTTAATTGCCATCCAACTAGTTTGTAGCAACTCACAAGTCCACCAATATTTTCCATGGGTAGGTACCAGATCCTTAACCGTAATTGCTATAGGATCTGCCTGGCTGGATTACCTCTCTTCATAATGACAAGAATGATTCTTGAAGCTCAGGGTTTTATAAAGAGAAAAGGGAATTAGTTAAGGACTGAATGCAGACCATAGAATCAACTGCATAGAGTTTCTAACCAACCATTTAAACATACATATAGATCTAAAATAACAAACTATATATAGCTATAGCGCCTGTGGGGATCTTGTGTCAATGGCACTCTCACCTCCTAGGATGCATGAGTGAGGAAGAAATACCTTACTTAGCCTGGTAAGGTGAGGCCCTACTACTGCTCTGGAACATCCTTCTGTCATCTGTAGGGGGATCACCCCCTGCTTCTCCATGCCCACCTTGGCCCCCATTCTGACTGATCCACACTGTAGCAGATGCTCCCTCACCTGTATTGAGAATGGCCTGACAATGGCTTAAGAGTTCTTACTCTAAAGTTGCGCAAAATCTACGCTTCAGGGGCGGGGCCTTCATCAGCTGTATTTCTGAAGTTTTGTTTGCTTTGGCTCCTATTTGCTACTATTCAGACCTGCTGCAAAAGCTGAAAGTGTGACTGTCCTCCAGTTTAGCAATTATGTCTTCTGCAGGTCCCTGGTACACAATGGCCATCTCTCTCTCTTTTTTTTTTTTGCATTTTGGTAGTAGGAGGTGTGTGTGGACCTTCCCAGCTATTTACAGGAGGAGGAAATCTACTTCTTCTACATACATGGTACCCAAATTCATACTAAGCTGTTTTCTAGGTTGCTTAAGTGCACCCTCCCACCCAGCGCAGCAGCCCTGTGCCCTGTGTATGTGTGGGGAGGGAGGTTTAACTCTTTCATGCTACGCCTACGTAGTCTATGAACTAAGGTGATAACTTATACAGATGGTCCCCAACTTCTGATGGTGCAACGTCATGACATATTGACTTTATGATGATGTGAAACAGTTGCAATTTTGATGTAATGTACAGTATTCAATTCAATAAATGACAGATATTCAGCACTTTATTATAAAATAGGCTTTGTGTTAGATGGCTTTGTCCAATGGCAGGCTAACCTAAGTGTTCTGAGCAAGTTTAAGGTAGGCTATGCTAAGCCAAGGTGTTCAGTAGGTTGGGTGTATTAAATACATTTTAGAGTTACAATATTTTCAACTTGCAGAGGGCTTATTGGGACATCACCTCATAATCCCATCATAAGTCAAGGAGCATCTATACCTGGTTAATAGAAGGAGGGACCACCCCCCGACAGGTGGCCATTTTCCTTTTTGAATGGGACAATTCTTATGATGAATCATCTTTAACAATAAAAAGCAAAGCTATAATGGAATGACAGGCTGAAAGACAAGGACCCAAATCACTCCATAGAGGCACATCTCATTTTGGGGCCATTTTTTGGTCATCCTTGGAGGTGATGGGAAAGGTCATAATTTCCTACTTGATGGGTTGCATCAATGACCACAGGTACCTGTCAAAGGATCAGGACCAGGTGAACAGTTTAGCATAGTGACTAAGTCAGACTGGAGTCAGGATGCCTGGACTCAAGTCTTGGTTCCTCCACATGTAGCTGTGTGACTTTGGTAGAATCACTTTCTGGGCTTCAGTTGGCTCATGTGTAATCTAGAATAACAATATCGACTTAATAATGCTGCAGAAATTAAATAAGATACTCAGTGTAAAGTGCTGAATGCAGTGCCTGGCATATAGTCGGGACCTAATAATTGCCGGCTATTACTGTAGTTGTGAGCATCTCATTCTCCAAATCCCCTCCCCAATGCTCCAGCAGTAATTGCACACCAGGTACGGTGTCTTACAACTCACAGATGACTTTCACTCCATTAACCCTTTGGATTCTCATAATTATGGAGGAGGAGAGTTGTTTTTTATTCTCCTGCTCTTGCTATATCATCCTCATCTCTAAAATGTGAACAGTTCCACCTCCCACCCTCCTTACAGGGCTGCAGTAAGAATGCCACAAGAAGGTCGATGTTAATTACATGGTAAGGTCTACAACATCATACAAATGGAAGTTATGTGAGCATTTGGAGCTGCCATTAGAGCCTGCCCTTTTACAAAGCCAAATATTTTATTTAACCACATAATAAGTTTCACAGACACGAGCTGCTGCTCTGTCTTCATCCATGATCTTGCACTTGAAGGGCACGTGGCAGACCAAAACAAGGAGAAATGCTGTATTCGGGTAGACTTGGATTTGTTCCTCTGTGACTTTGAGCAAGTTACTGAATCTCTTTAAGATTCAGCTTCCTCTTCTTTAAAGTCAAGTGGTACCATCTATGTCACAGAGTTATTATAAAATTTCAGTGAAATAATTTAGGTAAAATACCTGCCCATTTATTCAACAAATATTTACTGAGCATCTACTATGTGCTAGAAATGATTATAGGCAGTAGGAATAGGGTGCTGAACAGAGATGGGGGCCCTGTCTCCTTGGAGTGGGGGAAACAGATCAGACCATATATAATTGAAGTGCTTTCTGCTACAAGTAACACAAAACTTGACTCCAAACAGCTTTGATAGCCCAGGTATTTAACATCTCATATAACATATTCAAAGACTATATATAAGACTAGCCCAGGGTTGGTGAGTTCACCAGCTCGTCTATGCTATGAAGGCTAAATCTTTCCATCTTTCTGCTCTGCCATCCTCAGCTTACCTATGTTTGTCTCCAGGCTAGTGTCCTCATGGTCACAAGATGGCTGCTGAAGCTCCAGGCTGGCATCCTCACATGGCAAGGGTAAAAGGCCAGCCATGCAAAGGACCTTTCTTAATGTCCATTTTTCGTTTTCCTTAAGGTGAAATTCACATGACATAAAAAGGACTCATTTTAAAGTGTACAATTCGGCAGCATTTAGTACATTCACAATATTGTGCAACCACCACCCACATCAAGGTCCAAAACATTAGTATCACCCTAAAAGGAAATTCCTAAGAAACCTTTCCCAGAAGCTCAGAAGATGTGCCCTCAAGTCTCATCAACCCAAATTGAGTCACCTGATCGTTCTTAAACTTGTCACTGGCAAGGAGTGTGAGTGTGGGATTATTATGATTGGCCAGTCAGAAGTCCTTTCTGCCCAGCAGCCCCTGAAGCCCAAAACTACTGTATTCTTGTAAAAAGGAATAACGAGATTGTCGGCCCAGGGCGAAGCAAATAATAGATGCCTAATGTATGCTTCTCTCCCATATTAATGAATGTTAGATGAGCAGGCAGAGCACACTCCAGGCTGCCAAAATGAAAAAATAAAATGTAACCAAAACAGCCCCTCCAAGCCTATGCCCAGTTAATTTTCAGTGCTTGGAGAAGGCATCTTTGCCACGAAAGAACAGCACACACTGTTTCGGAGATGGCAGAGGAATCGGCATCTGGAGCCTGGATGTCTTGCCAGCCTCTCATGAATTAGCCAATTACACTGCTTTTCTGATCTTTTTCACTACCCTAAACTGACTGCTCTTCTATTCCTTTTAAGAAATGTTACTCAGAAACAGTAGACCATATTATGCATTTTGAGACACCTGTTTGCAATCACATTTCCTTTTATGGAACTATTTTGAAGCTTGTTTACAGGCGCTACCTAGAAAGCTAAGATGGTATAGCTAACACCTGCACAAAACCTTTCCCACGCTTCATCCTAAAGGATGCGCTTCCCTTTCTTCCTTGCATTATGGTAGCTTGTGAGAATGGTGCACTGTCCTTACTTGTCTGACAGTGCCTCAGGTGCAAGGAACATTCCAGATTATCCCTACGGCTCCTACCAAGATAAATGACTAATTAAGTTGGCACCTCCCCTCCTGTCTCTCTGGGGGTCAGGCTGCCCCTGGTTGCTCCAGGCAACAGGATGGGCCAGAGAGTCCCATAACAGGGAAGCAAAAGCAATAGCTTAGTGAAACAGGGATGGTGACTCATCTCTCATTTCAGAGATTGATGTATTTGTTCACTTAGCAAATATCAGTGGAGGTCAAAAATATGCCCAACACTGTGCTAGGCACCAGGCACACAACAGTGCTGCATGGACCCTACCTCCCTGGAGCTCAACGTCCACACTAGTCAAACAACCTTCCAAATATACAACTACACACTGTGGGAAATTCATATGTTTGCAACATTCAACTGGCCGAGTCCATTACCAAGAAAAACAGCAATAGGAGAGATAATGAATAGTCTCAATGTCAGACAATTGCAAATGCACACAGAATCCAGATAAGGGGCCAATTGGCCATGACTCCTCCCATTAGTCCTTTTCATGTGCCTTTGAGGCTGCCTCCAAGGAAGTCCAGACTCTTTCCTTCTCAACGTATTTTGAGTGGTATTTGCAAATATCTCTTTTCATAGCTGCATAAGTACATGATAAAGTAAGTGTTGTAAAATCTTAAAGGTAGAATCGGAGTTAAGGGTCAGCAAACCTTTTCTTAAAAGGCCAGATAGTAAGTAGCTCCCACATTTTGCAGGCCATATGGTCTCTGTTGCAACCACACAACTCTGCAGTTGCATCATGAAAGCCGCCGTAGACAATTCATAAACAAATAGGCCTGGCTGTTTCCAGTGAGATTCTATTTATGGACACTTCTATTTGAATTTCATATAATATTCACATGCCACAAAATATCATTCTTCTATAGATTTCTTTTCTTCAACCACTTAAAAACCATTTAAGAATCATTCTTGGTTTGCAGACCATACAAAAGTAGGAGGTGGGCGGGATTTGGCCGATGAACCATAGTTTGCCTGTCCATGATCCGGGTGGTGGGGATGTGGGTATTCTTTCAATTCTTTGAGGTATTTGAAATTTTCCATATAAAATGTTGGGAAATTGTCTTTTCTAAGTCAATGGCTTGTCTTTTAGCTTTATTTTGATGTTTCATTATTTAAAAATAATTTTGGGGGGGAGCATGCTATTTATTTGTAGCTAGCTAAACTTGCCAACCTTTTCCTTTGTGGTTTGTGATTTTGTACCTTGCTAAGGAATCTTTCCTACCCTGGCATCACCTAGCTATGCTCCTATATTTTCTGTAATCCAGCTGGAATTTACCTGTGTGTGTAATGAGAGCTCAGAGCAGAACCGTCCCATTTCCACGAGGACACTCAGTCACCCTGTGCCCTTCGTTACTGGTAGGTCCTTTCCTGCTGATTGGGAAGTTTGTCTCAGCCACCTGCCGGGTGCTCTGCATGGATAGATGTGACTCTGGACTGTCTCCCTGTCCCTTTGTCCATCGCTGGAACACTTCTCTTTGTTCCTCTCCTCACCGGGGATGGCGACAGCCTTCCTGCCTCTGGTCAGGAGTCCTCATGGTCTGCCCTGAGAGGGTCTCAGGTCTTTAGGTCTCAGATAGGCTTCAGGGAAGACCTTGGTTATGCAAAGCTTTTTATATAGCATCACTTTGCTGCTGTATTAAGCTGACGTAGAGACTGTCCTGATTTTACTTTGTCTAACCAGTGTCCCTCCCCACCAGGGGCAAGGAGGAGGAAATAAAAGCAGGGATTGAGGTGAGAAAAGGAAGCTCTGGTCTTTCCACAGAAGAAAGCCACCAGGGAGCCCTCACCGCCCCCTTGCAGGCCATATGGAGCTGTGAGGGACTGTCCTGCACCTCCTGCCTCCCCCATGAAGGGTCCCAGGCGGGCTGCTTTCCTAGGGCCCCAGTCTCCTCGCCTGCGAAAGGGAGGGATGGGCCTGGGCTTCTTAGGTCTCAGAGCCCACCAGCATTCGGCCTGACTCATTGAGGACCGCCCCTTTCAGTCACTGACCTCCTCATAGTCTCCCCAGGGTTTCTCCTACCTCAAACCTCCCTCCTCAGGGCACAAAGCTGAGCATGACGGGCCTCTGTGGTGGGAACGACCCTGTCTTTGGTTTCCTGGCCTCTCTGCCATCCCTTTGTCCTCTTGAATTCAAAGCCCTTCCTCCCATCCTCTCCTCACCCCTCAGTTTCTCCAGCAGCACCCACATTCTTTCAGTTTATCCCCTCTCCACTGCCCCCCAACTGAATGAAGACTCTCAGGGGATACAGGCAGGACCCTGATCTTGAGGTCCCAACTCTGCCATGAAAGTGCCCTGTAACCTGGGAGAGACCCTTCCCTTCTGCAGGCTTGTTTCTCCATTTTTCTCCTGGTAAAATAAATTTTTATCCAGAGGATGTAAAATTTCAGCCTACAATTCCAGCCCTGAAAAAGTCCTCATTGCAAACCTGAGCTCAGAGCAGCCCTCCTTTCCCCTCCCGCTTACAGCAGGAGGGGAAAGCCCTTACAACAGGCCTTCCCTTTCCAGACAAGCCCACTCTCTGCAGCCATTGGATACTGGGGAGGGAGTTGGGGGTAAATATGGACTCCCAGGATTGTCTTGGCCAGCCTCCTTCACCATCGCTGCATCCCCTTGGCTTGCCCCTAAATTAAAACAGGTGTCTGAGCTCACAAAAAAATCCTGGCAGAGTCCAGCTGTAACACAGGAAGGAAGGCAGCCACCTCCATGGCGGGGGGACACATCTCTTTATCCTGTTCCCTGCACCTTCCGTTTAATTAGGCAGTGTGGGGTCTCTGTTGCCAAACCCAGCCCCACCAACTGCCAGACTCATGGAAACTCTGCTTTGTAATCACAAAGAAAATATTAGAAGGGAGGGCCACTCCCAGCCTGGGAACTCCTGGGGGCTGGCTGCCACCTCCCCAGCTTAGCTCCCCATTCGAGGCACCCCATCCTCACTGGTTGCCTTCCCCTGAGCACCCGCATGGTCCCACCCCACATCTTGGTTCCCTAGTGGGGTGGTCATCCCCCACATGGGAGGGGATCTTCTCATAAGAGTTCTGGGACAGGGCCCAGCTAATCCTCTTCTTGGGTGGAATCAGAGGATTTGAGTCTTTGATGCAATTCTTTCTGGGAGGAGGAAGGGAGGGGAAGCTGTGCTGCTGAATGGGACAGAAAATGGCCCAAGCAGGCCCAGTGCAGACCCCAGAGGGGAGCACTGATGGATGACCCGGCCAGAGCAGGGGAGAGGACGCCTGCTTCTGGGGTTTTTTCAGTGTTAGACTCAGTAGTTTTCAAAAGATAGAAACTGGAAGAGTCGTTGAGGTGTGATTAAGACGGACCTGGATTCACTTCCTGCTGCACACGTAAGGAGTTGTAAGACTTTGGGGTCTGTGTTTTACCAGCATTAAGCCTCGGTTTTCTCATCCTTGAAGTGGGGATAAGAAGCATACCCACCTTGCAGGGCTGCTGTGAGGGTTAGAATGAGAAAGCGCCACACAGGCTTTGTGTAACATTATCATCACGTGTTAAATTTGGTTTCTCTTGACTTGTGTTTCCAACCTTACAGTAGGTACTCTGGGTGCCCTGTAAGGAACAATGAGAAGGGCATGCTTTTGAGATCCTCAAGAGGAAAAAGAGTGGAGTTGGCCCATGCAGGGATGAGACTTCAGTGGGTGGGTCTCCAGGTAGTGAGTATTCTCACCCAGCTCCACCATGGCACAACTCCAGAAGGTATGGTCCTGGGAAGACTCGAGGAGGCTGGCGCTTGCTTGGCAGCTGCCTGCCTAGTGAAGACCCCATGCCCTTCATGCAGCCTAGAGGTGGGGAATGGCTGGGAGCCCGGGGATCTTAGGAGCTCACCCAGAGCAGTACCTGATGGCCTGCCTCCAAGGCCCCTCCTTCAGTTCTGGAAACACATGAGATGCAGGAACCTAAAGTTCCCTAGTGGGGAGGGGATAAGGGATGGGATGGCAAGAATAACTGATAAAATTCCTCACCACACTGGAATGATGAACCACAGACTCAGATTTAAGATGATGGGAATAAAGAAGTGTGTTTCTTATACATCTGCACTTAAGGACTCAGATTCCTGTTAGCACAGACAGAAAGTATTTATTAGCAAGCCCAGAACGAAGTAAATTTTCAGTACATGAGAGCGATTCTTAGGGTTCCTCTGCAGAATGGGATATCACAGTGTTGATGTGAGGGGTAAGGAAGCTGTTTATTTATTTTCAGTACTTGGAACAGCCTGGCACATAAGTAGCATCATGGAAGTATTTGCTGTCAATCTTTAATTATTTAATTTCAGTTCACTTCCTCCTTGTACAGGAAGGTTCAAGGACTGGAGGGCTGTTTTGCTGAGGTTGAACAAGGGCATGTGCTGAAGGACCTGTGGTGTTCCCACCACCACATTAGCAATGTCACTGTCCCAGATTAATCTACTGCATGGCACTGGTGGAGGGTCAGTAAGCATCTTTGGGCAGCTGCCCACATACCTGGGGGGCAGAAAGAATTCACTGGAACTGGCGATGATTTTAAATAGGATGAATTTGTCCTCCAAGGTGGTCGTGGTTTGACCTCACGTTGGCTGGGGAGAGGGGGCAGAGAGTTTCGTATGCCTTTGCCATATGCTGTCATCTGTCAGTGCTCAGAGGGGGCAAGTGACCTGGGCCAGGTGGTGCCCTGAATCAGCACCAGCCAGGGTGAGACTTAGGATGATAAAGAGCACTGGAGGCGAGCGAGACACCACCCTGCCTGTCTGCAAAGATGCCGAGAAGTCCAAAGAGATGGCATTCAGGCAGAATGGAGACACAATCTGAGAATTAAAACCCTTAGAGTGAACCACAACCAGTTTGGAGCCTGGAGGGGAGCAGGTGTGGCAGGGGGACTAAGGTGTGAGCAGGTAGCATCTATATGTGAGTCAGGCTGCTAGGACAAAGCCAAGCTGGCGATTGTAAAAGAGGAGACCAGAGAGACCAGACGCAGGCAGGGCCAGCCCTTAGGAAACAGTCCTTACTCTCTCCTAGCTCTGCGCCCTGGGCCCCTCCAAGGCTCAGCTGACTCAGCCGAGTCTGTGTCCCTTCTTAGAGCCTAACTCTGTTCCTCAGCCCTCCCGCCCAGTGACACTTCGTAGGACTCATTGCCCAGGAATCCTGTTCAGTCATTGCATTGCCCGGCTCTGACCTGGGATTTCACAGATCAGTGACATTCAAAATGCAATATAATGGGACACCAGCGTAAGAGGCCAACTGTTTCCTTTGCCAAGTAAGGTCATTTTCAAAACCTCATTATTCCCATTGTTCTATAAATAAGGGGATTCTTTTTTACTATCTGAATATTGGAAAGACATAACCTTGGAGTTGTCCTTGACGACCCTTCTCTCCCACCCACATCCAGGCTCTCAGCAGGCCCCAGCTGCTCTGCCTAGACTGCATCCAGGTTTGGTTGGGATGCTCTTTAAGAAAAAGAACATCAAATGCCAAAAAGAAAATTAGACATGAGACTGAGTATTAGAGTCAGAAATCACAACACATCACAAATCACATTTTAAAAAGTTGGTGAAAACACAAACGTGACAAAATCCAGGAAAAAAAAACCTCACAATATTTCATTGTGTTCACTGATATGCCATTAAGACACTTTTTTCTTGTATTTTGACTGCATAGTCTTTGATTCTTCTCTTCTTATGTCAATAATTTTGTGTTTCTTTAAATAGAGAGAATAGAAGGCCCGTTCTGTCTTCCTTTTGGGATTGGCCATGGCATTTTATTTTATATTATTGATCATTTGGAGAACTTTTCTGTCAGCTTCATAACTCATTGCTCTTAGGTAATGCAAATTTTAAGACTGATGCCAAATTTGGGAAACCATCTATCAGATTCTCTTCCTATATGAGCTGTCAACGTATCGTGCGTTCATAATTGCATGCAAAGGATTATGGAGTGTATTCCAGATAGGAAAGAAATTTTTTTTGGCCAGACAGCGATGAGAACCAGATCCCCCACTTAGAAGTATACACAGCTGATGACAGCAAGAATGTAGACAAGCTTCCTGCTCACTACATTCAAACCTTGTTTCTCCCCTACCAGGTTTGAATGTAATGAGCAGGAAGCCCGTCTAAGGAAAATTCTTCCTGATCTTTCTGATCCACAAACGTAATTTGGTTTTATCAAAAACTTCCTGCATTCTTCTTGCTTCTCTCGGTTGCAGGCTGCAGTGAAAGCAGACTTCCTTGATGAGTCGGGGAAGTGGATGATATCCCCGAGACCCTGGTGGCTAACCCTGGCATGCTGTAGTATCTTTTCAAGATGATTGCCTTCAACAAAGGAGAAAAAAAATTCTTCCCTGTGGAATTCTGAGCACAAGGAAGACTGGCTGAGGGGAGAGTCCGTAGGGGGAGAGGCCTTGCAGGGTATGCCCACTGGCTTCCTGACCTGCCTGCCCCCACTGGCTCTGCCCTGGGCAACTCTGCCTGCTCCAGCCCTGCAGCCGAAAGGGCCACAGGGATTCGCCCAAGAACTTGCCCCATGCCTGGATGAGAAGCCTCAGTGATCCCTGATGATGTGGCCATGAGTCCAGGTACAGTCTCTCTCCACCTCCACCCCCAAATTTTGGAGAGTGATTTCCAGGTCTCTTCTTTTCTCTAAAAAGTAATAATAAGGCATTCTCGCTTGGGGAAAAAATGATTAAATTTCAAATTACTCTGCTTGCCAGATAAGATTGAAATCTCTGCATCCCAGCAGGCCGGAGACCTGTTTTGCACACAGGAAGCTCCAACAGCAACTTATTTGCCACGTAGCGGGTTGACTGAAATGGAGCAGCGTGTTTAAAACTGCATTAAGGGCGGCAAACACGGTAATGAGGGCATTTGTTATACTGTAAGGAGGTTTCCAGAACATGGAAATTACCAACATGGCGATTATGATTGTGAACTCGGTGAGGGAAATCGAATCCATCCACCGCCCCTCTTCTCCTCCCATTAAAAGGCAGAGAGTGAATAGGAACAAGAGGCCTTTCAGGGTCTTTGGGAGGGAGGAGTCCTGGAAAGTTATTAAACACTTTAATAATGCAGGGAGTTGTGGCTTCAGCTCAGGTTTATGGGGGCTTTGATCAAATCCAGCCTCACAGCAGGGCCTGGTTCCCCAGGGAGACCCAGGGGAGAAAAACCACAAGGCAGGAAAAGGCTGGCTGAGACCAGCCTCAGATTTCAAAGCTCCGTGCAGAGGACGTATTGTAACTGGCTGGTGGTTCCAGTTTTCTTCCAAATGGCTTGAGGGCAGGGCCCAGTGTCTCTTTGCCATTCAGACTTGTCACCAAACTCAGACTGGAAGCAAGTGTGTGTGTGTTTGTGTGTGTGTGTGTGTGTGTGTGTGTGTGTGCATATGTGCAGAGGATATGCCAAAATCTAATGATGGGTATACATTGTTGACAGTTATGTACACACAGGCCTGTGTGTGGTGTCCCCGCTCATACTTGAAAAGGCATCATTCCCAGAGTTGGTAAGATTGACATCTAATCACCACAGCCACTCAGCTTAATGTACTTAGCACCTTTGAGCCTCAGTTTCCCCATCTGTAACCTTACATCCCTTCCTCAGGAAAGCTTTCCTGATCACTCACACTAGTTGAGGTCCCCTGACAACAATCCTGCATCTCCTTTAAATGGCATTTCTCACTCACACCCATCTTTCCTGAGCAGCAGCAAGCTCTGTGAGGCCAGCACCCGCACGGGACCAGCCCTCAGTATATATTTGAGTAAGTCCCCCATCTCAAAAAGCTACTTTTATTCAAAAAAAGTTAATTTTAGGCTGGAGAGAGTCTGTTTTAGTGAATTGATAACCACAGTAAGCATTGATGACAGCGCAGACACGATGGCACTTTTCGTTATGCCCCTGTACTTTGCATCAGGACTGGAGCCCTCTAACATTTACAGGGCCAGGAGCAAGAAGGTAAGTGGACATCCCAGCCCATGCTGGCTCCACCCCACTTTCATGCCTGTGGATATTCCCATCTATAGTCCATCTCCCCTGACAAACAACCACCCCTCGAGCCACCCCTTGAGCCCAGGGCCTGCAGTCATTGGTGGTGTGGTCAGACCTCAGGGAGACAGATATAGAAGAAGACTCGCTCAGGCCCAGGAAGCATGATTTGGGGGTCCTGGACTCCAGCTTGTGATCTAGAAGGAAAAGCCATCAGCTTGGAGTGAGCAGGGCCCCCTTACCCATGGATTCGTGGTCCCCTTCCCTACTGCACTTCTATGCAGTGCAATGATGATCTTGACTTCCCCTTTATCTGTATATCCTGTGGACTCCTTCCCCACAGGGTGCAGAGTGGCCAGAGGTGGCCCTGGCTCCCCTTTTACCCATGGATCCTATGGACCCCTTACCGCCAAGGTGCGGTGTGGCCAGAGGTGGCCCTGGCTCCTGTTGCCCAGGTCTCAGGGTGGTGCAGACTTGAGCGCAGGGAAAGACACCACTCCTTCCGCATCATTCAATCTGAAAATGGACTGTGGAGCCCAGCAGCTTCATATTGGTCGGTCATCCCTTTGGATTGAACATTGGCCCTACAAAACTTCTCTTTTCAAATGCAACTCTCTCTTGCTGTCCTCCCCATCCCTCTTTTCCCATGCAGGGAGTGGGACAATATACCAGGCCCATTTCTGGCATTGAGGATGGAACCGGGGCAGATGGGAGGTAAAGAAAAAGGAGAAAACGTGTTGTTTTTTTTTTTTTTTGCTAACTCTGAGTTGAGCGTTTCAGGAGTGGCTTGGGTTGCCAGCATTGGGGAGTGTGACGGAGCCAATGGGCCATGAAATTTCAGAGCATCTTGTGGTTGAAGTGGAGGGGCACACCAGGAAGGGGCAGCCACTCTGCAGTTTCACTCAGATCCTGGCTGAGACCCCAGCCCTCACCTCCGGGAGCCTGCAGTTGTGAAGATACATTCTTTCTAAATGTGTCTCTATATCTAGGCACATCTAAATATGCTTAACATTTGACCTGCACATAACGGGAGCTCAAAAAATGCCTACTAAATAGAGAAATAAACAAATGCAAGCGTGAGGCCAAGGCCGGCTCCCAGCATTGCTGACCCTCAGCCCACCATGTGTCTCATCTTCTAGGCAGGGCTTATGTTCCAAACCAGCCTGGCATCCTCACATGTGGGACCCTCGGCCACAACCCAGCTTCCTGTTGTAAAGATAAAAGGCTATTTAACATTTCCCGTAAATTGCACTTAGGCTCCGGATCAAAGGGTCCCGCTGGGACTGCTATTTCAAACCTCAGTTCTCTTAGTGAGGAGCTCCCCGAGCCAGGGCGGTCGATACTGACAGAGGGAAGCCTCTGCTGCCTGTGGGGGTGCTCAGGCAGACATACTAGGCCCTTGCCCCCAGGGGCTTATCCCAAGGGGTTGGTCACCCCATGTCCATTAGAAGTGCAGATCAGGAAAGGAGGGTCTCTGAAGGCCATCACGCAGGTGTCAGGGAATGAAGGCAGCCAGAGCGGCAGTGAAGGACACACAGCATGCTGCCCAGGAGCAGTCCTTGAGTTGCAAACCACAGAACAGCTTGGGACTGGACGAGGCAGGGTCCTTGCTGGAGAGATGGCAGGAAACTCACAGGAGGGCCTGTGGCTGAGAACCAATCTGAGAAACAGAATGAGAGCCAAGCCAGGCTGGTCCTGGAGCTCCAGGCCAGGGAAGCTGTGGAGAAGGATGTTCTTGGACCTGCCCCTACACTCTTGCTTCTCACTGGGCTCCAGTGGCAAAGCCCTGGGAGGGGTGGGAGCTGGGCTCAGCTTGGGGCCTGGGCCTGCCCCTAGCTGGGGTGAGCAGCCCCTCCCTCGAGAGCCCCTCCGAGCCTGCACCAGAGGGAGAGCCTGGGGGCATCGGGCAAGGAGGGTGTTCTCTGGGCAGCGAGGAGATCAGCATGGGCAGGACTCAGGCAGGGCCTCTTGCTGGGGGCTTGGCCTCTTGCTGGGCACTTGGTGTCTTGAGACGGGCTCCAAATGGTAAAAAGCGTAAGCACCTCCTGCTTTATGGTTTTATGAGCAAATGTGTGATTTCCCCCACTGTTGTTTTGGAGACTGTTGAAAGCCTGCTTCCATGTAACCCAACACAGCCAACTTTTCACTACTTTACCCCTCTCCAAGTCTTTTTTCACCTTCTCTTTCCCCTGGAAAAGTGGAACAAATTAGGCAGGCGGGTGATGGGATTTTATGCACCCAAGTAGGCCAAAATAGAAAAACTATAAAGGCCAAGCAGTCTTCAACTCTAGGTACCCAGAGGATTCCTTTACTATAGAACAGCACCCAGTTAGTTGGTGTGTAGGTGCTCACACCTGTGGTCTCAGCGCTCAGAGGCTCAGGGAGGAGGATCGCTTGAGCCCTGGAGTTTGAGGCTGCAGTGAGCTGTGATTGCGCCACTGCACTCAAGCGTGGGTGACAGAGTGAGACCTCATTTCTGTTTTTTAAAATAATATTTTAAAGAAAAAATAAATAGCACCCAGGACTCCCTAATTGCTGCTTGTTAGAATAGGAAAGCTCAATGTTTTAGAATGATTTTCATATGAAATGGTTAATACTTTTAACAATATATAGTTCTTAAATTGAGAACCTTAAATTAGCTGGAAATAAATTTTTTGGAGCCCCTCTTGGATCTCCAGGCCAGCAGGCATTCATTTTTTTTTCATTTTTCTTTCTTTCTTTTTTTTTTTTTTTTTGAGATGGAGTTTCACTCTTCTTGCCCAGGCTGGAGTGCAGTGGCATGATCTGGGCTCACTGCAACCTGTACCTCCCAGATTCAAGTGACTCTGCTGCCTCAGCCTCCCAAGTAGCTGGGATTATAGGCACATGTGACCACACCCGGCTAATTTTTGTATTTTTAGTAAAGACGGGGTTTCACCATGTTGGCCAGGCTGGTCTTGAACTCCTGACCTCAAGTGATCTGCCCACCTCCACCTCCCAAAATGCTGGGATTACAGGCTTGAGCCACCACACCCAGCCTCACATTTACTTTTACCAACACAGACACACAACTGGGGTCTGGGGAGCGGAGATAGAGTCCCCCTTTGTTCTTTCCAGCAGGCCAAGAGTTGTCATTGGAAGAGCACCAGACAGGGGGTTGAGTGGGTCTGAAGATTAATATCAGCCCTGTCAGTAAGAGCTGTGGGACACTGGGCAAGTTACTTCAACAAATCCTGGCCAGCCTCAGAGGAGAAGGGGATAGAAAACACTTGGAGTTAGTTCTGAGAATTAAACGAGACCCTATAGGTAAAGCCCCTACCACAAGGCCTGGTGTAGACAAGGTACCCAGTGAGGTTAATTGAATGGAAAAGTGGGGGAGAAGGAAAAGGGTGGACTGGCGGATCCCTGCATGGTGTAATAGCGTCCCAGATCCTACCGGACCTGCCAGCTGCTGCCTGAAATTCTACCATTAAAGCATCTTCCCTTTAGCCTGAAGCACTGATCCCAATTAAAATGCTAATTATCTCCAAGGGTTCTACTTTTCAAATTTTTTTTTTTTTGCTAGTTTTTATCATTGACCCAGAGTGTGAATGAGGGATCTGAGAGCTGCTCTTCGTGAACAGAGGTTGGAGAGGACAGCCTATTCCTCCAACAAGCCAATTTCTGCAGCCCCACGGCCGTCGTTTCCCATCTGCTCCCTACCTTGGTTGGGGTGCCCTTCTCACGAGCACCTGCATCCTCCACACCCACTCCAGCTGCTGTGCCTTTGGGCTTGTCTTTCCCTCTGCCTGGAACGCCCTCCTTGCTCCTCTCCGGCCCACCCTCCAAGGCCCAGCTCAAATCCCACCTCCAGCTCACGGCTCTTTCACTTTCCTCTCCTCCAGGATATCATCACCCCCATCTGCTTTAGCCGTTAATGAAGGATGACAGTGTGCAGTGCGATGGTGATTCTGAGAAAGGCTTGTGTGTGGATAGCAGCTCCAGTTCCCAGAGGTCTTCCACAGGCAGTATAGATCACGAGGCCAGTGTCATGGGAGAGAACATGGTTCTTGGAGCTGGGCAAACTGCTCACATCCCAATTCCACCACCATGGGACCACATGCATTCATCAACACCTCCAAGGCCCAGTCTCCTCCTCTATAGGATGGAGAATCAGCATGAGGAACAATGTAAGAATGTAGATAAAAGGCCTGATATTTAATAGGGTCCCAGAATACCAGCTGCATCTTCTTTCTCATGATAGATGATAACACTCAGCCTGAGCATTATTATCCCCATTGGACAGATAGATAAACTGAGGCCCATGAAGGTAAAGAGACTTGTCCAAGGTCACATGGCAGCCTGGTGCCCCAGCCAGCGCCTCCCTGGCTCCTGCTCTCTGAAGTGGAGCTGTCTGGGTCGATTCGGCCAGCTGGGGGGTGCAGGAGGATGTGAGGTGACCAGAAATAAGAGGCAGCTGGAGAGTACAAATCAGCAGCCCGGAGAAGCCTCTGCTCTGGGGATTAATTAAACAGAGGCTTTCATGTCATCTCTCTAACAAGGTTCTCCGTCTCCCACGGTTTTGCTGGAGTGGAGTTAATCTCGGTTTCTCTCTGCACTTCAGCTGTTGATGCTGAGGCGATTATGAAGTGAGCAGCTGTCACCTCAGAGGGGAGGGAGCATGGGGCAGAATCGGGTCAGCACTGTAAGGGTCTGTGCTCCTTTTTTACAGGTGGGGAAACTGAGGCTGGAAGGGACTGGCCAGAGGTTTCTTTGCAAAGAGCTCCCCATGCCCACTAGCCAGGAACTGACTTGGGCAGGTGAAAGTCCAGGAGAGAAAGTCAAGACGGCATGGAAGCCTGTGTTCATTCCTATGGTCATTCTCAAACATTTACCCTGGGGCCCAACTCCCTACTAGGCCTGGGAGCCCAGGGGGAATGTAGGAAGGCTTTCTTGAGCAAGTGTTGCTTCTTGCTGAGTCTTGGAGGACAAGTAGCATGTTAGCTAGAGATTTACATCCTGGGCACTAGAGACATTTGGGGCTGAATAATCCTTTGCTGTGAGGACTGCCCTGCACGTTGTAGGATGTTTAGCAGCATCCCTGGCCTCTGCCCTCTGGACGCCAGCAGCACCACCATCCTTCCGCCCCCTACCAGTCGTGACAACCATAAACATCTCCAGACATTACCAAATGTCCCATGGAGAACACCTCTCATTGAGAACCCCTAGATAAATTAAGGAGGGGCATTCCAGATAGGGGAAATCCCGTGAGACACAGGAGAAGGTTTGACACTGTTGGGGAATCACGAGGTTTGTCCAATATGAGTGAGACATTCCTTCCAGGCTGTGGGGGTGGGCGGAGAGGCGGTTGCAGACATCCTCAGGGATATCTAATGAAAGGCATTGTGTGCTCAGCTCAGGCTCCTGTAAACCGTTCTGGAAGTTACTGTTCTCTTAATCTGACCTCTCTCAGCTGACAGCAGGTTTCTTGTCTTATCCACCTGTGTGTTGAAGCCTCAGCAAATACCCTGGGGGTTGAGCTTTTGCAGGAACTCTGAGACCGCATTGTCTCTGGGGTCTGCACACACAGCTGGCAGTTGCGCCTTCACCTTTAGAATAATCACAGGCATCCAGATCACACCGTGTCCCTTTCCTGACTCAGTTGACATAAACTTAAAGTTGATTTGTTTAAGTGATGACACAAGAAAGAATGTGGGCTAGAAGAGGGGAAGGGTGCAAAGGCATTTTACGACCATCCAGGCATGAGGAAGCTGATTAATTCCCACTTAATGAGTATATTAGATTCCCTCTTCAATCAAAACTTCTATTAGAAAAGTCACCTATACCAGATGGATCAAGGAAACAGATGTTTTCAAACCTTGACCAAAGATTAGCCAACGGAGTCTTTTAATTGATGCCTGCCTAAGTGCATGTAAGATAATATTCACTTTAGGAGGACCGGTTTGTCCACAATGTGTTCAGCCAAAGACATTGCATGAAGCGAGTCACCCCATGTTAGTCTGTACCTAATTCCCAACCCAAATACACTTGACTATTTTGGTCTAGACCACACTTGATCATCACAAACAGCCACCAAATCCCTCTCCTCTCCTATTTACGGATGGAAACAGCTGCTGTATTTGCATGCCCTGCTCCTTAATATAAACACAACTCTGATTTCCTAACTTTCTTTGGGGAATTCCTCCTAGGCGTCCATGTTTATTTATGAAGCTGGTGTGGAAATACAGCAGGCACCATTGTACTTTCTGGGGGTTTAGTTGAGGTCAGCGGTGGAGTGATAGCATTACTTGGATGAAGGAGTAGAGCACCCCAATGCCAGTGGGCCACGCCCGTCTCCTAGGCATCAAAGCCCCACCCCCCAGGCCAGGATCAGATTTTCCTTGAAAAGGATCTTCGTGCCATGGATTATCTTATCTTTCGGTTGCTTCATTTTGCTTTGCCTGCCAGGCAGCTCAGAGGTTAATCAGATCTTATCCCAGGCTCCCAAACAGTTCTTTCTCCCAATTCTCTAAATGGCTTGAGAAACCTCTTTGGTTTCTTTCTTTCTCTTTTTGGCTACTTTATATATGTATTACTACTGTAAACTCCCTTAAATACATTCAGGAAGTAGATGGGGTATAAGTCACGAACAAATAAACCTCAAATGCACTAAACATTTCCTCCCACCTCCATGAAAATGCAGCTATTTTTTGTCTTTTTTGCTGGAGGATTCCCCCTGTATTAGAGAGCTGATAGAAATGGTAAGATGGAGTGTTAGCCCTGGAACAGACCATTTCTTCTAGGAAAAAGGAAGAAATTCGCATTATGAACTGCCCAAAGTCATTTGCCTGTATTTTCAACACAGAGAGGAGAACACCAAGGTCCAGAAAAAAAGAGAAAGGTTTTTTTCTCAAGCCAAGACTAGAGCCCGTGTCTCCCAGCAGCTCCCAGTCGGGGGCTCCATGCATCACTGCCCTGCTGTATCCGTGGGGCTGATGAGGCACTGCCAGTCAGTGAGTTAACAGAGACCTACTCAAGCCAGTTTCTTGTTCCAACAGGGAAGTTCTACTGGTGGGAATGTCAAAGGGAAATCAGAGATTTTAGCAACCCAGTTCACTGTTTAGGTTCTGAGCACGTGGGAGGACCTCAGCTGTGGCATTCAGACAGCTTGTTGTCAGCCCGTGTTACAAAGCCTTGTGTTGCAATGTGACAGAACAGGTTGGGAGCAAATAGGCCCGGGCTTTTAACCCAGAAGGAGAGGGTAGAAGCTTCTAAAATTTAGGTAAGGTTAAGAGTCAACCCCAAAAAGGACAATCCTGGCTTCTCAGATTGGGACATCTGGGCCTACCTTCTGTACGATGCTTGGATTTCCTATAGTAATTTGGCCATGTGTTTGCCCAGCCTCACTTTGACCATCTCCAGGGACAGAGAATTCATTACCTACACGGGGTTTGAGCCAGCTGAAACAGAGAAGAACAGGCAGGTGGCGGATGTCCTGACTCCCAGGGTCCTGGGTCCCCCAGGTCAAAGAGATGTAGTGAGAGAGCATTTGGGTGGTGCATATTTCTAGAACAAAGGGAGCTCCCCAGCTGTCTTCTGGGACCCTGCATATACCATGGGTACTGGCCTGAGCTAGTCCCCCTTATTAAGGCAGCCATGGGTCCTTGGATCACCTCCCTCAGGAGTCCACTGTGCAGTGCCTGGCCTGCCTTAAGAGATGAGAGTGGGATGCTGAGGGCTGTAGCCAGGAAGAGCCAAAATAAAGGCTGGAAAATAAAGCTGCTTTTTATCCTAGACATCTTCTCTGTGAGAGGGAGATCGGGAATTAGGTTTGGGAGGGGTGAGGTACAGGGTTCTGATTTGTAGTTTTTGATGGTTCCCATGGTATATTAGTCTGTTCTCATGCTGCTGAGAGACATACCCAAGACTGGGAAATTTACAAAAGAAAGAGGTTTAATTGGACTCATAGTTCCACATGGCTAGGGAGGCCTCACAATCATGGCAGAAGGCAAGGAGGAGCAAGTCACATCTTACATTGATGTCAGCAGGCAAAAAGAGAGAGCTTGTGCAGGGAAACTCCCGTTTTTAAAACCATCAGATCTCGTGAGACTCATTCTCTATGACGAGAACAATGCAGAAAAGACCTGCCCCCATAATTCAATCACCTCCCACCAGGTTCCTCCCACAACATGTGAGATTTGGGTGGGGACACAGTCAAACCATATCACATGGTGTAAATAATCCCACCAGGGTCAATTTCCAGCTGCCCATGTGAGGCCGCTGCTCCAGAACTGGAAAGAGAGACTAACAATCATCTTCCTAACAGGTCCCAGCTGGCCCCAGCACATCACTGGCTGAATCCATGGTCTGGTCTTAGTCACTGCTCTGATTCTAACCTGCCCTATACATTCTGGCTTGGTTTCCACATCTACACAACAGAAGTAAGAACAGCTGTCTTCACATGCCCCACAGAGGTCATCAGGTAGTTTTTGGAGAAGTCTTAGAAAATAATAAAAGTTTTACATTATCATCAAGTTTGATCTTCTGAGGCAAAATAAAGAAAATGCACAAGAGTATAGCTATCGAGATGGAACAAAGAGAGAGGCCTGAGTTTTGAATCCAAAACTCCAGCCTTGAGTCCACAAGTGGTTACCTGTGAAACCTTGGGCCCTAGCTTCCCCACCTGTGAAATGTGTGTCCCACTTCACACCGTGGCAACCTCCAGGGGTATTGTGAAACCCAGGGGGATTAAAGAAAAAATATACATTTTCAAGAGCCCATGTATGGGAGAAGGAGACGATTGTATCATTAAGACAGATGTAACAAAAAAGAGGGCCAGCCCAATCATCAAAGGGACAATTTATGCTCCAGAAAATGAATCCCTAATTATTCCTTTCAGTTCTAAAGAGACAGGGGCCCAGAAGAGAAGCCGGCAGCTCATCCTTCACGTGACTGTTTAAGCCTGGACCAGGAAGAGGAACAACTGTATATACACACGGGCAAGAGTTTGAATATCTAATTTGATGGGGCATATAAACTGGCAGTTATTCAAATGAGGACATTTGCATATATAGGGTTTAAGGCTACATGATAATTCCTTAATATTTTTTTCCATGATGCAGAGTAAGGACTTTAGATCTTTGTCCTTCTTTTCAAGGGTTTTAGGAAGGGATTGAAAAGGCAGCTAAATGGAGCCCAGGCTGCCCCTGGGTACACCAGGATTTGGGTGTGGGGTTTGCACCCAAGAGATGCTCAGCGGCCCTTCTCTGGGACAGAAGAGGTGGCATCACAATTGTTTTCCTATGCATCTGACCATGGCTTCCCAGCTTGCCAGTGCCCAGCTAGAGCACCTCCCTTGTTTCTGAGGGTAGCAGACGCTCTTGGCTGGCTCCTCTAGGTCCAAGTAGAGCAGGGACTCTCAAAGTGGGGCCCCCAACCAGCCACATCAGCACTTCCTGGGAACTTGTTAGAAATGCAAATTCTCAGGCCCATCCAGCACCCCCCGAATCAACAACTGGGGGTGGGGCCCAACACCTGTGTTTTAACAAGTCCACCAGGTGATTTATTTATCCATTCATTAATTAATTCATTCACTCATTCATTTAGAGACAGGGTCTCACTCTGGCTCCCAGGCTGTAGTTTCATGGTGTAATCACAGCTCATTACAGCTTCGACGTCCTGGGCTCAAGCAATCCTCACACCTCGGCCTCCCAAGTAGCTGGGACTACAGGTGTGCACCACTGTGCCCTGCTGATTTTTTTAAAAATATTTTTTGTAGAGATGAGATTTTGCCATTTTCCCAGACTGGTCTTGAACTCCTGGGCTCAAGTGATCCTCATGCCTCAGCCTCCTAAAGTTCTGGGATTCCAGGTGTAAGCCACTGCGCCCGGCCCTCACCAGGTAATTCTGATGCGTGCTCAAGTTGGAGAGCCGCTGTGCTAGAGCATCCCCGACATGGGAATCTGTTTTACATACATAGAGCTTAATCTTACACAATCATTTGGGTTCATTTCCCAAGGCCAATTCCAAGTTCTCATCCAGTGCCTTTTAGGGCTGGTTTTGACTTCTGGCAAAGGAGGAGGGAGAATCCTGGTTTTCTTTCAGGAAGGGAAAGGAGGAGGAAACCCTGTTCCTCTGATGTTTGGTGGCCTGGGTGTCAGCAGGCAGCATGGGACCCTCCTGTCTGATCTCACGCTGCCCTTCCTCACAGGCTGGGTGGTGGAGCCCAGGAGGGCTCCTATCTCGGATGGATGGAGGTAGCCCTAGGTCATGGCTGAAGAACCTTGAAGTTGCTGGAATTTTTCAGCCCTCTCTGTTGGGCCCAGGCCCTGAGAAAAGCCTCTACCCTCTATTACTCAACAGTTTCTAAGGCCCACCCTGTGCCAGGTGCTCAACCAGATGGTGGGCCCAGAGCAAACCTGGGTGGGGTGGGCCCATCCTTAAGGAATGTGCTGCCCTGCAGAGGAGGCCCTGACAATGACTGACTTCAATCAAGAGCTGAGAGCTCTTGTAGGGGATGTGCAGGTGGTCTTGGGACCAAGCAGCAGGGAAATGCCACCTGGTCCAAAGGTCAGGGAATGATTCCTAAGGATGGTGGGAGGAAGACAAGTGGTCAGTGTGGCCAGAGCTTCATGTCTAAATAGGACGCAGGGCCCAAGAAGCAAGTGAGATTCTCGAGGCAACAGGGAGTGTTTGAAATGCACTAAACAGGGGAAAGAGATAATAGGATTGATGTTCTGCAAAGGCCACACTCTCTACAGGGTGGAGCCTGGGTCAGAAACAAGGTTGAAGGAAGAGATCTCAGAGAGGGGCTATTAGGACAATCCAGGAGAGACAGGATGGCAGACTGAACAGGAAGTGGCAGTGAGATAGAGAGAAATGATGCTCATTAGCAGCAGATGGAGTTGCCTGGAGAGGGAGGTCCTCTGAATGTTGTGGTGAGAGAGGGGCTATGATATGGTTTGACTGTGTCCCCACTCAAATCTCAAATTGTAGCTCCCACAATTCCCACGTGTCATGGGAGGGACCAAGTGGGAGGTAATTGAATCATGAGGGTGGGTCTTTCTCATGCTGTTCTCATGACTGTGAATAAGTCTCATGAGATCCGATGGTTTTGTAAAGGGGAGTGCCCCTGCATATGCTCTCTCTCTTGCCTGCCACCATGTAAGATGTGACGTTGCTTCTCCTTTACCCCTCCTTTGCCTTCCACCATGAATGTATGGCCTCTGCAGCCACATGGAACTGTGAGTCCATTAAACTTCTTTTTCTTTATAAATTACCTAGTCTCAGGTATGTCTTTATTAGCAGCATGAGAACAGACTAATACAGGCTTTCTCCCAAGTGTCTGGCTTGGGCATCTGGGAAGCTGCACAGTGCTTACCAGAGCTAAAAAGCCCTGGGTTAAGATCAGGTTTGAGTTGCCAGATTTGTCTCCTAGACAAATGGCCCTGCCTTAGCAATCTGAATAACTGGATTTGTAGTTGTGGTCTTGGCTCTCAGTGCAGGTAACTTGTTGGGGTCATCCCAGTCTGGGCTGGACATGCCATGCAGTAGGGGTGGGCTACAGAAAAGACAAGGGATGGAGACTCAGGTCAACCCAGGGTGGAAGAGGCAGTCAGAAGAGCTGACTCAACAGGATAAAAAGGAAGACATTAAGGTAATGTAAGTGAATCGCAGAGAGGAAATATGGAGCCTGGATACAGATCAGGATAAAGGAGCTGGGATTGAGGTCCTCTGGGCTGGACCTAGAGTAGAGCTGATAAGCCCAAGTAGGCCACAGACAACTATTTGCCAACTGCTTATGGTGGTCCATGATTTCACCAAGTACCCAGGCTCCTTCCAGCTCTCTGCTCTGCCAGCCCCAAAGTGTGGCCCCATTCTCTTATTTACAAGATGGCTGCTGGAGCTCCAGCTATCATGTCCACGTTCCAGACAGAAAGATTCTAAGAGGAAGGAAGGAACAAAACTCACCTGACATCTGAGTCAGCCCCTTTCAGGGGTTTTCCTTGGGACCCCAGTGGATGACTTGGAGAGGTTGGAACAGCAGCTTTTTAGTTAGGCACATGCTACCTCCAAAGTGTAGGGAGAGTAGAATGGATATGAGGTAGGCAACTAAAAATCTCTACTGCAGGAGGAATAAATAGGAAAAATTAGCATCTTTTCCTCATTAGATTTTACTTTTTAAAAATTAAAAAAATTATAAAGGTTAGCGAATGAAGTCAATGTATTAAGAAAACCAAGAGTGTTTTAAGCCGAAATCATTTAGTTGCAAGGAACAGAAAGCTACTTGGTTGCTTTAAGTAAAACAGAATTTATTGTAATGATTCATGGGAATATCCCAGATACTGAGTACAGGAAGCTGGTGGGCCCACGAGGCCTTGGAGCCAGAAACAGGGAACCTGGCTCAAGGTTTTGATTTTTCTCTTCCCTTCCTCTTCTTAGGTCTCAGTGGGATTCTGTCTCCAATTCCCCCCGACCTTCTCATCTGCCTCAGATTCTTTCTGTACCCCTCCCCCTAACTTCATCCTTCCCCTCCCCACTTCTCTTTCTCTGCCTCTCTGTGTCTGTCACTGTCTCTCTCTCTCCTTCTTTGAATTTTGGCTTTCTCTCCCTTGTGTATAGAGCGGAGAATGGTCACCTTGCTCTGCCAGTTCAAGTGCCAATAGGAAAAGTCTCCAGAACCCCGTTCCAAATTCCCTGGGTGTCTTAGTCCACTTGTGCTGCAATAACAAAATACTTGGGACTGAGTAATTTGTAAACAATAAAACATATTTCTCATAGTTCTGGGGGCTTCTTCTTCCTGGGTTGGTGTCTGATGAGGGTCTGGCCTGGTGCCTTGTTGCTGTGCCCTCCAGAGGACACGAACACTGTACTCTCACATGGCCGAAGGGTCAAAAGGGCAAAAAAAGGTCTAGCTAGTTCCCTATAGGCCTTTTATAAGGTGGCTAATCTCATCTAGGAAGGTGGAGTCTTGATGACTTAATCACTTCCTAAAAGCCTCATCTTAATACCATCACACTGGTCATTAAGTTTCAACATGCGAATTTTGGGGACACATTCAGACCACAGCACTGGGATACAATGTAAGATAGCCCAAGCCTGGGTCAGATGCCCACCCTCCTGTTTCAGTAGGTGTGCTTCAGGTGGGGCCATCAGCAGAAACTGGGGGCAGATCATCTGGGGTGCTCAGGAGGGCACACAGGCACTTAGGCTGTATGTCCCCACAAATACCTGAAGACAGCGTTGCTCTCCTCCTCATGCTTAATGAAACACTAGCTTTCCTTCCAGGTGTATGGAGAAAGCTTCTCCCTAATGAGATGTCCCTTTCCAGAAAGGCTCTAGGGTTCTAGGCCAAGTGACTTCCAGACTATTCTTGACTTGTTCCTTTATTTATTTCCCTCTTCCAAAGGCTGGAGAGTCAAAGCCAAGTAGAATTGTCCTTGTCCTTAGTGGTTCATAACGGGGGGAGGAAGGTAGACAGGTACACCTGTCGCTTTCAGTAAAATCCAACTGTGGTTTCACATGCTGCATTGTTTGCACAAATAGATTGAGAGCACATTAAACAGCTGGGAAAGACATTGTCAGCACAAGCAGAAGACAGAAGTCTCCTCAACAGATTCTCCATGCATTACATAGGAGCAGGAGCAAAAGTGAGAAATGCTGACTCTGGCCAGGGAGAACGAACCGCAGCTGATAACATTAAGCAAACTGGCTGAGACCTAGAGGATTCTAGCAAATGACATGACAGAATTAATAAAATACAGCAGTTGGACTTGAATTTCCCAACAGCTGAGAGTCAACAAGTCTTGATAGCACCAAATCTGGGAAGAAGCCCGAGGCCGCTATAGGCAGCTGAACACGCAAAGCCAAGCTTAGAGAGTGAATTACATCTCATCGGAGTGACGCTATCTACTCTTTGCCCTTACAAAGATTTTTTTCAAGTTGAATTTGCAAAAAAAAAAAAAAAAAAAAAAAAAAAAAATTGGTAACATATGCAAGTGTTTAAAAATTTTTTTAAATATAATTTCTGGCTTATTTTCCCAAACAATCCAATTTCTTAAAATTTCCAAAGAGTATATGTATATCCCTGGTTATATATTTTTTAGTTATTTTTCTATATGGAAGAAAACTTAACTCCATGCATCTACCTATTTTAACTGTGTTGAAGCACCACTAATAACCTCCTGACTGACAGCACCAGGTACCAGGAGACAGAGTGAGAATTCCCAGCCTCTCAGCTACTAGACTGATGGTGCAAACCTCGCAAAAGAAATGGTGCTCCCTTCCACATTGGTTCCACAAACACACACAAATATGCACATTAAAATGGTAATATATGGTTCTGATGAAGTCACGGTAAAACACATGTTTAGCCAACTGAGTACTCAGAGAGAAATTTAACAATACATTCCAAGAACCGTTAAGACTGTGTTTTTCCTTCAATCCTGATCATTTGTCCAAAGGGAATAGTATTCCCACAACTACCAAAGAAAAAAGCTAGGCTGGGCACAGTGGCTCACACCTGTAACCCCAGCACTTTAGGAAGCGGAGGAGGGCAGATTGCTTGAACCTGGGATTTCAAAACCAGCCTGGGCAAAAATGGGAGACGAAAAAATACAAAAATTAACCCGTGTAGTGGCACTCGACTGTAGTCCTAGCTACTCGGGAGGCTGAGGTGGGAAGATCGTTTGAGCCCAGGAGGTTGAGGCTGCAATGAGCTGTGATCATGCCACTGTACTCCAGCCTGGGTGACAGAGCAAGACGCTATCTCAAAAGCAAAACAAAACAAAAAAGTGAAAAGGTGCATATTATAAACTTTTCTTTAATCAAAATGGAAAAGTGGAAGTGTGTATTCACTAATGTTTCAGTTTAGGCCAAGCAGGAGACGTTATTTCCTTCACCAGGTAGAGCAGTTGGGATCTGGAATGTAGGTGGCCATGGACTGGTGGTGCCCCATCTATCTAAGCTCATAAGCCACCCCCGACCCAATGTGTTAGGTGGGCAGCATTATCCCTTGCAGACAAAGACTCGCTTTCCAAGTTACTGGAAGTAGCAGGATTGATTTCCAGCCCAGTGTTTTCCAGAGAGCTGTGAGGCTCTCCATTATTCTTGGAAACTCTGCCCTTGGCATTGAGACATGCCATCTGGGGCTCCTCTCAGTTTTGAAAGGAGAGAAGACAATATCATTTGATACCTTATCAAAGCGTACTTTACAAAAACAAAAAAATCCCGTTTAAACACGTTAGATTTCTTTCCCTTTCTTTTCCCCCTCCTTTTATTAAGCACTTTATATTCTCTAAGAAGTTGGGACTCATTAATTACAGCGGTGGCAATTATAACCCACTCGTATTTCTACAGAGCCCTTCTGAGGAGCTGAGAGTCCTTTATAAATATGAGCTCATTAATCGTCCCAGCAGCCCTGCAGGTAGAAGACAGCTACTGTCCCTTAGAGTCTGGGGCTCCAGGGCTGCCTGAGTGGGGGAGCCACAGGTGCTCCAGTGCCCAGGGCTTGGGCTGCCTGAAGCCCTCTGCAGGAACAGCCACTTGCTTGAGGCACTGAAAGTTAAAGGCTGCTGGGTCACTGGCTTCAAGGGCTTCAAGCTGTCTCGAAGTTCCAAAATTAAAGCTGGCAGCCTAGCTCTCCTCCAAAGCACACCCACAGGACAGGGTCAAAGACAGGAGCCAGCAGCCCCATCCTGGCCCCTGCATGCCCTGGCGCTTCCCATCTCAGCACTTTTGCTTGGCTGTGCCCCGTGTTTGTTATGCTCTCCCTCTGTTAAGTTAGCTTTACCCTTCAGCTGAAGTTCTGCTGGGTTCTGCAGTATCTTCTCCCACTGTCCTCCCATGGGTAGTCTGAAGTCCTCATTTTGCAGGTAACCCTAAGCAGCGTGACCTTTTCAGCCTTCTGTCTTGGCTTGCTAGTGATTTTCTAAATCGTGATTTGGCATTCCTTGAAAGCATAGTCGAGCCCCTTGAGGGAGGGAAACATCTTTCCCACGTTTCTGGGAGCTCCAGGGACAAGTTCAGGTTCTGTATACTGTAGGGGGTCAAGAATTGTTGACTGATGGGCTAACAGGGCCCTGAGTGGCTGTTCCCCGGGAAGCACTGCCAGAGGAGATGGACTGGGGGAATGCAGAAGCCCACTGCCCCCTCCCATGCTGCCATCTCACCCAGCCTGCCATGAGCCTCCAAGCCAGACGACAGCACCTTCTACCCTCCAAGGGCATGGTTTTCACATCTTCAGATCTTATGTGAGCAGCTCCTTACCTCTCCCACCAGGCTTGCCTGTAATATCAAACCATGCTCATCCTTCAAGCTGACATGCAAATGCCATCTCTTTAGTGAAGTCTTCTTTCCTGAACTTGTTCTTCCTCCATGAAAAACCATTGCCTTACTCTGAGCCCTCACAATATATTACATAGGTAATCCTCCAGATTGTGGCTTTACCATGTTCCAACTGTATGGACTTGGAAAGGTCTCCACCTCCGCAGGCCTCTGTGTCCCCATCTTTTTGATGGTAATCACACGCCCACCATGAGTGTCATAAGAACCAAAAGGGAGAGCTAGGTGCCTGGTGCTTAGTATCCATCACTGTTTGTACTCTCTGCCACAAGAAGGGTAAGGATGGTGGCTAGTTCATTGTTAGGGATGGGGTGACTCCCAAATCTCTTGCTTTTTAAAAGGTTATCAAGTGATTCTGACGTGCAGCTACATTTGGAGACCACAAGTCTAAACCAGACAGTGTAAGAGAGAAAACAGGGTTCCAGAAAGTGGGGGTGGGGAAGAAAGGTCAACATCACAAACAAGAGTTGTATCAAAGGTGAGACACACAGAGCCCAGGGTTGGAATCTTCCATGTCACCCAATGAAAAACATGGCTGATATTCACATCCCATTAAGTCTTTGATGAGCCTGACTGCTCTTTTTATTTTTAAAATTTTATTCATATAATGTATGAATTATAAAATAATTACCACAGATAAGTCAGAATTCCCCTTGACACTCATCGTTCACTCCCTCCCCACTGTTGTCAGGTTTTGTTTGTAGTATTTCAGGACCTTTTCTGTATATTCAATTTTTTTAAATTTTATTTAGAGGGTAAATGAGGGTATATGGAGGACTTTAAAAAGATCATGTTATACTTGTGGTATTAGTCTCAATTTAATATTAAACTTGACTTCCCTGTCTATATCAGATAATGGGTAAAATTGTTAGCTGGGGCAGGGTCTTATTCAGTCACAGCCACAGCTACAGCCCAGTGGACACTCTATTTAGGAAATGTTGCTGAGCATCTACTGAAATCCAGACATTAGGCATTATTTATAGTCCCCTGAGTTACGCTAAACTCAGTTTCCTGGGTTCCTGCCCATATTTCTCCATCTGTATTTCTTCATCTCCATCAGGATGTACTGAAAGTCCATGCCAATTGCTTTACTGAAATTAGATCTCTTATATTTATTGTGTTTCTCTGACTACCAGTCTGGTAACCTTGTCACAGGGAGCTTATTTTTACCTAGGCTTATTTTGATTCACCTATTCTTTGTAAAGCCATCTTAGCCCCTGATGATCACTATTTCATTTTCTAATTGCTGATAACTTGTGGCTTTAATCACTTATGCTACAATACTGCCCTAGATCAATATCAAATTCATAAGCACACCCTATTTCCACTGAAATTCAGCTTTTCTCATCTCTTCAGTCCTTCCTATTTCTCCATCAGCTATGTGGTGATCTTTGCAAGCTCTCTCAGGATTCAGGAGCATAGTTCATTGGCCTCAGAAGACTGAACTGAGTTCAGGGCCATCTGGGCTCCCTGATCACCCCCTTCATCACAGCTGTCAGCTGTACCACCAGCTCCTCTCCTAGCCCTCTTCTCAGTCCAAAGCTCACTTTACTGGCCTGAAAGTAAACCAGCAGTGGAAAGCATGTTTCCCCTTTAGCCTCTGACATCAATGGGAGGCAGAGTGAAAAGGTCAGGGGCCTCAGGAATCAGATAGGTGCTTGTTCAAGGCCCAGCTCCACCAATGGCCAGCTCCCAGGACTGGGCAAGTTGTTGGACCTTGGTCATCCTTGCTGTATTATTTCTGTAAAAGGCCAGAGTGCAGTGGCACCATCTCAACTCACTGCAACCTCCGCCTCCTGGGTTCAAGCAGTTCTCCTGCCTCAGCCTCCTGAGTAGCTGGGACTACAGGCATGTACCACCATGCCCAGCTAATTTTTGTATTTTTAGTAGAGACAGGGTTTCACCAATTGACCAGGATGGTTTCAATCTCTTGACCTTGTGATCCACCCACCTCAGTCTCCCAAAGTGCTGGGATTACAGGCATGAGCCACCATGCCTGGCCGGGAAAACTTCTTTTCTAAGTTGAGTTATTCATCAAAGCAATCAGCCATTATCTCCTCAGTGCCTGCCCTACCTTGAATCTTCTGCTGAAGCTGATATGACTGATAGAGGGCAGAGATGGGGCTCTTCTAGCTTCTCTATTTAACACCAAAGGGAGAATTAGGTAAGTCAGGGCACTTCAGAGTGAAGGGTGATTCTCCTCCCAAGTCCCTTTGTGGCAGATGCTCTCCTGGTCTCTGGATGGAGGATGCTATGACAGTCCTGTGTGCCTTGCTAAACCCGATCCTCTTTCTATCCTCCATAAAAAAGGTCCTGGCCACAGCTGACCCCAAATACTGCTCTCATTCATGGACTTGGTGAGATCTTTGCTCTCACTACTCAGTCAAACTCCTTTACAGATGAGGAAACCGAGGCTTAGAGAGGGGACATAACTGGATCAAGGTCCTCCGAAAATTTGGTTGTGGAACTGGGGCTAGGACACAGAAATTCTGGGGTATGACCTCTTCCTCTAGGCTCAAACCCTCTGACCCAGTCTCCTTGTAGTTGACAGGAAGCTTTCTTTAGGCCCAAAGGTTTGGTGCAGAACAATTTCCATCAGTTACCTCTGCTCCTCCTTCTTCATGCCCTAACAGTATACCAGGACCCTAACCTATACATCAAGAATCCCATTTCTGCTGTGTGACATTGGGCAAGTCACTGCCCTTCCCTGGGCCTCTGCACAATGTGGAGGTTGCAATTCCTGTTCTCTAAATTCACTTTCCACTCTGATTGTCTCAGACTCAGCACCTGTAAGACCGACAGCCACATCGCTCCACCCTTGGTGTTGAACAATCCCCGGGCTCATTCCAGCCTATAGTGACAGATGAGAGTTCCCTTCTACTCATGCATCCAGGCTTCATGGCCCAGTCACTGAGCTTGAGGGATGCAGGGCAGACATGGGGCCCTTTAATGCAGTAATGTGTATGCTGTGAGCTTATATTGCAGTCGACCCACCGCACCCTCTCCAGTACAGTTTAGTTGGATAGACTACAATCTCTGTGGAGACCCCTGAATGCACACCCACTCCTGAATCACCCCCAAATCTACCAGGTCTCCTGTTGGGAACCCCGAAGAAGGCCACTCTAGAGCCGGGGCTCCCTTGGCATGACTCGTATCGTGTCATTAGCTGTCAGGAGTAGACTCTAGAGGCCGCTCCAACCCCCATGCACACACACCGCCTTGGGCATCATCCACACACACCCACTCCCACCCCACCGGAATCAGTGTTTGGAAAAGAACGAACACAGCTCCTGCTTGGGCCCAAGTGACTCCCTGCCCATGCAGCCACATCCAGCCAGCACCTCCCACGCTCCCCGGGGGCCACGCCTGCAGAAGGATGATAAGGGAATCGGATTCTCCAGCGACACCAGAGGCACAGTCCAAAGATCCAGAATATTTAGCTGTGTTTACTCGCAATAATCAGCTTCTCAAAGACATGTCGCCGGGCAGCTCTTGCTACATTGATTATGCCGCCTCATATTTTTGGCCCCCAGGGGCAAACAGTTCTGATTAATATTTCACAACACCATTTTTTTTCCATATTCCTTTCTTCGCGTTGTTGCTTTTCTCTCTTTTTATTTTTTTCCTCCTCCTGAGCCCCTGAGAGCCTGGGAGAGAGACATGGAATGTTTCACCGTCTCTTGTGTCTGCCTGCTCCAGTAATCAGCGGACTCAATCACGCTTGCAGTGTTTTTATGAATTAATAACAGGCACTTTGGAGGGCTAGCGGGGGAGGCAGGAAACGCAATCTATGGAAGCTTAATGAGCGCCGTGGGGAGCAGCTACCTCCGCCTCCAACCCTGCCACGCTGTGCTCTAAATCATCGCTTCTGAGATCACCCACTTCCAGACCAGCCTGGACAGCTTGTGTGGGACTCCTCAGTGACCCTCTGTCCCTGCCAGGTCCTCCCGGGAAGCGGAATCTGGAAGAGGCAGCCTCAACGCTTCGCCATTTTAATTCGAAAAAGGAAAGGGAGACAGGGGCTCTGGTTTGTCCCTGTCATTGGGTGTGCTTTGTATCTGTTGCTTTTTGATAAATTGGGTGAGGAGCAGGTAAGAGTAGGGCACAGGGATCCACGGGTGATCTAGGCAGGGCCACGCATGGGGTCTTGCTGTTGTAGGTCTAGAAATGTGTTCTTTTTGGTACTCCATGGTGTCTAGATTCTAATAGACTCATTTATGCTAACTAAAACCCCAAGGATTTGAACTGTATGTTCTGAAATACCACTTAAGAAAAGAATTTTCTGGCCTGTCATGGTCTGACATACAGCCCCACTGTGTGTGACCAACACTCAGTTCATATTACGTGAAACTCACCTGTTGAATCTTGTTTGATGAGACAAGACCAGTCCACTGACAGTGTGCATGGATGTTAGGGCAATGCCAAGTGACCACATGAGTCTCTAAGGGTTTTCTCTCAATGTCCTTGTATTCTGGTAACAAACAGGTCGCAGGCCCCTATCCACATACCACACTTTGAGCAGTACTGGTCTAAACCTGAATGTCACATTCATAATTTGCAAAGGGAAATATAGCCAACAGATAAACCAGGACCTCGTGGCTGGGGTTGGAGCAGTCTTTACCAACAGGATGGGGAGTAGTCAGATTCTAATCAGAAAGTTGTACTGGAAGCAAGGCATGTGTTGGTTCTTCTTTTATTTCTTTCTATTTTGACAAATGTCATATCTACACAAAAATAGAGAGAATTATATAATAAACTTCGTGTTTCCATCACTGAGCTTTGGTCATTAAGTTGCATATTTATGACAAGCCTGTCCTTGAGCTCAGATGACCACATTTTCCTTGAAAGGCAGGCTCCACCCACCAAATGCCATGTGTCCGAAATTCAATGAGATCAGTGAGTTGGTCTGGCTTCCCTCTTTAGAGATGCCGTGCAGCTCACCCCTCCCAGGAATTACCCCCTCCCCAGTCCTTCTCCCCGAGGGAGGACCCAAGAGTCCAGGTGGGAGAGGCTCTTCAGTCACACATTCACGGATAATCACTTGGATTCTTGTGCTAGATGACTGGTCTTATTCATCACATTCTGATTCTTCCTAATTTCATACTCATGCTAACCTGAAGGACCTGAGAAAGCCAGAAAGCAAGAGTTTGGGAAGCACTGTGTATTTTGACTTGGGTTTTGAAGGCGCCCTGCCATGAGGCCCTCCAAATGCAAGTATGTATTACAAGCAGTGGGAAAATGTCCAATCTCTTCCTCCACTCCCTATACTGGGCGCTATGCTGTCAGTGGAGCCCCAAGCAGAAGAGAGCAGTGTCTGCCCTCAGGGGGCTCCTAGTCCAGTGTGTAAATGCTGGTGATTTCTGAGAGTGAGCTCTGATCACTTGGTGAGGTTGTGAGTCACCTATCCTCTGCGAACCAGCTACTGGAGAAACAGCATGGGGAGGAGGATGATAAGGATGATGATAACGGAGGGGGCAGGGGGAAAAGTAGGGGAGAAGGAGAGGGACAAATAGAAAGAAAGAGAGAGAGAGAGAGAAACAGCATGCCCACACACCATTCAGACACATAAAGGCAGGCGGGAGAGCTAGGGCCTCTGAGAAAACCTGAGCTGAAGTAGAACACAAGGTGAGGGGAGAGGGAACCTGGGGTTCCAGGTGTGAGCCAGAGGGGAGGGGGGGATTCAGGCCCTCTTGGGCCCTGCGGGCATGGGCCCCAGCAAGGTCTCAAGGCCCCATCTTGTGTGTGCATGTTACAGTTCTTCAGAGCACTAATCAAGATCCCACAAAAATACAGATCCAAATTTAAAAACAGCAGCCCTATGTATTAGTCATTCTCTCATGAGGGAGAGCTGCTTTTTGCCAGAAATCCTCCCAAACCATCACACGCCACAGGGCTTAGGCCTTCCACCAAAGCCTGGTTTTCTGGGGACATTTGGGCTTGCTGTTATGTATCACTGCTCTTCCAAATGTGGTCCTCGTAGTGTTGGCATCACTTGGGATCTCCCTAGAAATGAGGATTCTCAGGCCCCGCTCAGGCCCTCTGAATGGGATTCTGCATTTTAACTCCCTCCACTTGTCATTCGTGGGCACACACAGGGGTGAGAAGCGTTGGTCTATCCCACACTTGGGGAGCACCTGCCTGGGACGCTGGCTTCTCTTTATCACAACCCTCCTTCCTCAGCCCCATCCGCAATGGTTTGCTGGTTTGCTGCCAGCCAGGAAAAGTCCATGTCTCAGGCCAGACTCTCAGAGGCCCAGAGATAATGGCTGAATATTGATGCCTCCCAAATGCATTTTAGCGAAAATGTCTTAAACATCTAAAAGCCTTTAACATCCCAGGGAATAAATTTCTAATAATGACATTTCAGGCCCTTTAACATGCCTTGGCAAAACAATATTTCTAGATAGGAGAAGATGCCTTCCTAACATTGCTTACATTCTGTCATGTAATAATAACTGGAATTTGTACAGCATCTTCCTTTCAAAACATGCATTTATTACTTCTCATTTAATCCGCCTGTCACCTGGGAGGTAAGCCAGGCAGCTTTCAGGATCCCTATTTTACAGGTAGGAAACTGGAGCTCAGAGAGGTTAAGGGACCTGCTTGTGGCCACCTAACTGAAGAGAAGCAGAGGCAGGTATGGACGCCCAAATCACCTGCCCCCAATCCCTGTGCTCCTTCTGGGCAGACTCACAACTTCCAGGACAATCCTGCCGGAAGGTACTGTGTACTAAGGGAGGTGTTGTGGTGTTTGCAGTAGAATCCCGTCTTAAACACCCCAGGGCCAGGTGTCCAGTTTAGTCCAACAAACATTGTCCTCCCTCACTGGGCCCTAAACTGGGTGAATGAGACCCAGGCCCTGCCTTTGAGAGCTTGAATATTAGAGCTTCATTTTTTTTATTATTATACTTTAAGCTCTGGGGTACGTGTGCAGAATGTGCAGGTTTGTTACATAGGCCTACATGTGTCATGGTGGTTTGCTGCACCCATCAACCCATCATCTACATTAGGTATTTCTCTTAATGCTATCCCTCCCCTATCCCCTCACCCGCTGGTAGGCCCTGGTGTGTGATATTCCCTTCCCTGTGTCCATGTGCTCTCGTTGTTCAACTCCTGCTTATGAGTGAGAACATAAGGTTTTGGTTTTCTGTTCTTGTGTTAGTTTGCTGAGAATGATGTTTTCCAGCTTCATCTATGTCCCTGCAAAGGACATGAACTCATCCTTTTTTATGGCTGCATAGTATTCCATGGTGTATATGTGCCATATTTTCTTTATCCAGTCTATCATTGATGGGCATTTGGGTTGGTTCCAAGTCTTTGCTATTGTGAACAGTGCCACAATAAGCATACATGTGCATGTATTTTTATAGTAGAATGATTCATAATCCTTTGGTTATATACCCAGTAATGGGATTGCTGGGTCTAATGGTATTTCTAGTTCTAGATCCTTGAGGAATCACCACACTGTCTTCCACAATGGTTGAACTAATTTACACTCACATCAACAGTTGATGGAGCAGAGATGTGTTCTTACATCACAGCCTCCCCAAATAATATATGAATGCTTTTTTCCTCTAAGAAAGCAGCTATTTCTCTCCTTTTCAAGATGAAGTAAAAATAGCTCAGCTCCCAGATCCCACCCCCACACCCCCAGCCAACAGCTGTCCCCCAAGATGCCTCTGCCTGGGCTTCGCTTGAATCTGACATAGGCCCCTTGGGCAACGCGTTAGCACCTTTTACGTCTCACCTTGGCCTAAGAGTTTTTGGTACAAAGCCAAACTTCAACAAAACTCGAAACCATTTTTTTCTTTCTTTCTTTTTTTTTTTTTTCCAGCAACACATTTAAATAAGCTTTTCTCAAATTGGATTTAAGGCAGTTTCACTTCCCTCTGCTCTTCTTCAAATCAAAACTTACCTTTCCTGTGTCCCATTTCTTCAGAGTCTTTCAGATGATTTAAAGCTCATCTGTTAAACCACTTTGCATTTAGAAGGATTTAACTAATATTAGAATAATATTTTACTCCTCCCTGAGAAAAATGTGCCTTTCTAAACTCATCATTGCCTTAATTCAGCATTCCACAAAGTGTGTGTCTGCAAAGCACTAGGTCTGAAAAGGGCTTTGTGAAAATATTTTTCCGGTCAATGTGGTTGGAAGATCCTGCATACTAAGTCCCCACCTTGGGTCATTAGCATAGTAAGGGCTCTGAGAAGTCCTGCGGGGTATAAAATGCTTTACATTTGTTTAAATCAGCATTGCCCAAACTTTTTGGGGACAGAGCCTCTTAACGCTTTTGCACATCTTGAATCCAGGTGCCACCTAACACACCTTTGGGAAATTTTGTCAACATCCAATGGCTGACTCCCTTTGAGGATTTCAGGTCTGCAAATGGGTGAGGCAGGACTTCCTCTGTCCCTCCAGTCAAATCACCCTGCACCCTGCGTGCTATTCCCCTGGGCCTCTCCTCATAGTCTGTTGCAAAAGCAGCAGAAGGTGTCCAGGCTGTTTTCTGCCTTTGCCTGGCTGTATGACCATACTGCAGTGACTCAGCCTCTCAGAGACTCACCTGTGAAGTGGGAGGGTCCTGCTCCTTCTATCTCACAGGGCAACAGGGAGTCTACGGAAACAGACTATGTTTCTAGAGCACCTCAGTATTCGTCATCCTAGATTCTACAGGGACCTAAGACCATTGGTTTCTTAAGCAGTGGACAGTAGAGAGCAAGTTCAGCCTTATGTCAGAGTGGCTACTCCAGCTCCCCAAGCTCAGGATGACATTTATGTCCTCTCACATTCCTACCAGAGGCCAATCTTGGAGCTATAGCACTGCAAGGAATCCCACATTTTGGCAATGATGCCCAAGATCGTGCCTGGTACTTATTGTGGAAGGGGGATGGGGCCAGGTCGTGGGAGAGGGAGGTGGTGCACCCCTCTCTGCCATCACTTCACCAGCGTGCAGTCATCACAGCCTGTCCTTGGCTTCATCCTTCCCCCGAGCCACACCTGTTAGCAATCTGCACTGGCGTGTGCAGTGCCTGTGCACGACAGCCTGGCTGTAGAAATCCCGGGGGAGTTATTTTTGTCGCTTACATACATACCTTGTGTGCAGTCAGACGGGGGTGGTGTTTATGTCTCAGTTCCCTTTTGCAAAAAGAAAAAAAATTACAGTGGAGCTAGAAATGTGTACATTTTGAACAGCCGCCCTCATGCACTGTGTATATAACTCTGCTGCATGAAATTTAAACATAAACTCGAGTTTTCTGAGATTGGATGGAGGAAAATTTGGCCATTGGCATCACGATTATTTTTCTGCACCAACTGCCAAAATCAGGCATTAAAATACAACACTTCCACCCCCAGAAAAAAAAAAAAAAGAAAAAAAAACCACATTCACATCTATACAACCTAATTTTCTCTGGGAACAAGGTAGCTGTTGTTGATATGACATGTTTTTGTAGCACAAATGTTGGCTCTTCAGCCCATTTTGCTCTTTTATATACACTCAAATGTGAAACATCTGAGAGAACACACACCATCAGTTCAGAGCATTCTCCCCTAGCCTTGCTGTGAGCTGAGAATCTGTACCAGACTCCAAGACAAACTCTCCAGGAGCTGAGACTGTAAGGTTTGATTAACTGGCACAGAGGGAAAAGGGTGTCAGGCTGCTTTCAGGGTCTAAGGGTGGGTGATCTTGGCATTATTATAGAAGATGGTGGTACAAGTGGGGTGGAGAAAGGGGAGGTAAAGGGGATGTGTCCCTACTATGGCCACTGGAGAAATAAACAAAACTAAGGCAAAGTCCATTGGGATTCAGAATGATCTTGTGTGTGCTAAAAAGGGAGATGATGATGGAGACACATGCAGGCTTTGGACACAGATGGACCCGAGTTTGAATTCTGACCTAGGAAAGCTTCTTCCTGAAGAGGCTGCCCACTCCCTGAGCAGTGCAGGCTACTTCCTCCCGGGTGCCTGTTGGAGGTGCTGCACCAGCAGCCCAGACTTGAGTGTGAGTGGTCCCCTATGGTGGTCTTCATGGTTTGTTCCTTGTATGGTCAGCAGCCATTTTGGATTCTTCCTGCCTTCCTAAAAGGCAGCAAAGGCCCTTCCCTCACCAGCAGCCCCGATTTCCACCTCTGATACTCACATCACAATCAGGTCTTCGATGGGAGGGTAAAAAAGTTGAAGACTGTGATTCTCTTAGCTCGTCAACTTTTATAATACATATTTCTAAAGTTTGGAAACTCTCTTAATTCTTTATTTTTTTACTGCTATAACAAAATATCTGAGACTGAGTAATGTATAAGAAACAGAAATTTATTTTCTTACAGTTCCAAAAGCTGAAAGTCCAGGATCAAGCCCTGGCATGTTCAGTTGTCTGATGAGGGCCGCTCTCTGCTTCCAAGATGATGCCTTGTTGCTGTGTCCTCCAAAGGGGACAAATGCTGTGTCCTCACCTGTTCTTGTATGACAGAAGGGAAGAACTCCCTCAGTCAAACCCTTCTATAAGAGCACTAATCCTATTCACAAGGGCCCCACCCTCATGACTTATTCACCTCCATCGCCAGTGTTTTTGTATATTTCCTTTGAAGACTTGGAGAATTTTTTTGTTTTGTTTTGTTTCAGAAATATCCTTCTGCAAGGGCAGCAGGGGCTACGCTAGGAGTGATGCAAATGCACCAAAGGGAGAAGCAGAGGAAAAGCCTGGACAAGGATCCAACAGACTCGGAACAGAGAGGAAGGGAGAGCTGAGTCCAGGCTACCTCCTTCCAGTCATCCAATTGCTGGAGGAAGAGAGGTCAAGAGGGAAAGACAGAAAGCTTCTTAGAGTGTCAAAGCAAGAGTCAAGGTTGCAGGTTATGGAAAAAACGGGTTGGTGGGGTCTTGGGAGGGATTGGGAGGGTGGGGGAGGTAGATGTGAAACAGGGCTCTCAGGAGGTGACATTCCCTGCCCTGGGTAGGCCTGAACCAGGCAGATGGCTTGGAGTGCGGGACCCTGCTAACCAACAGTCTGAAAACAAATGGCACAGGAAGCCTGCTGCTGGTGAGCGCAGTACCTACTCACCCTGTCCTCTCTCATCTCATCACACGGCACCTCCCTCTCTATCTGCAGCTCATGCTCACTGAGCAACCTAGTCACCCAGGCAGGCCACCTGATGTTTTCCATGCTACCTCTGTGATTGTCCAGAGTGGCATTAACCCACTGAGGAATCTGTCAGGCCTTCAGCACAAGGTTCTTGACTATTGTGTGACCCTGGAAAGAAGACTCACTAAGGCTTGGCAAGGTTTGGTTTGAGGAATATCAAGGATCCCTTCCTGCCAAAGGCCATCATGCCTGTACTGCCACCATTCAAGCACTTTAAGAGGCAGTATGATGCTCTGAGCACTGGGAGGGGAGTCAGGACCCCTGGGTCCTGGTCCAGGATCTGTTCTTCTGAATTAGGACTTGGAGAAGTCATTTCACACTCTGAGTTCACATTTTTCATTTGGTTAATTTAAAAAAAGAAAAGATTGGTTGGAGGCAAAACAGACAAAGCAAAGACTTGCTCCAGGAGTGAAAGGCCTAGAGTCAGTTGTACACATTACAAATGGGCCAAGTCCCTTAGGGTAAGCACTGCTCATGCCCCCTCCTCTCAGGATTTTTTGAGCCATTAGAAGTTGCCATTCTAAGACCTGAGTGTGGATGAGTGTATTAGACCCTATCTGGGGAGCCAAGGAGCCTAGGGAAGGGAGTTGGGTGCTCAGAACCAGGCTGAACTCAAGATCAAAAAAAGGAGATGGGAAAAATAGGGGTGGGGGTGCCTCAGCCTCACTGGAGGAGCTGACCCAGCCCCAGGGCTTTGCATTGGACAGAGTTTGCTTCAATGTCCCATTTGACCCCAACAACAATTCTGTAAGTTATTGTTATTGTTATCCCCATTTTATCCATGAAGCCCTTCCAAGGCTCAGAGAGGTAAAGTGGCTTACTCAAGTTCACACAGCTGGAGGAGCCAAGTCTCAAAGCCAGTTACACTTGACTCCAAAGTCCAGGCTCCTTCCAGATCTCTGCACTGTGCAAGCCCAGGGGTGAAATGGGGCTCTTGGGGTGGGCACAGGCCCCCATTCTCCCCATCCTCTCTTGTGTCAGCAGCATGGTGAGCCCAACACTCTCACTAGGAGACAAAATTCATCTGAACTTGCCTCCCATGGAAGGGCTTTGTGGAAATCTCTGGATAGAAGAGACATTTTCCCTTAGTGGGGGCAAGAGAGGGAACTGGTGGCTGCTTTCAGAGGGCTGAGAAAGCCACATTGTGGGCTGATGAGAGGCAGTGCTGGTGACCCTAGGAGATGGCAAGGCAGGTCCAGAGGGAAAGGCTGAAGTTCGGTGTTGGAATGCCAGTGCCTGCCTCTTACCACCCAACCCTTCTCACCTCCTCCACCCAGGCCCCCTCCTCCACTGGCTCCCATACATTCTTCAACACCTCTTTAAAAATTAAGGGTGCAGTTGGGGTGGGGGCAGCTTCTGAAACAGATAAGAGGTAATTGCCTGCCTTTGACTCCTCTTGATGTGAAAATGGGATTGGAATGACTCACTCTGGTTGAAAGGTTAGTTGAAGGTTATTACAGGAAAATTGTTATTCATACATTTTTTCTGTGCCGCCGGATAGCCTAAAAGATTAAATTCACAGAGTGCATAATGACCCATCAGTGCGGACAATGGTAGGGGCGTCCCCGGGGAGGGGAGATAACCGAACAGAGACTTCTCTGAATAATTCATGCTCCAGTGCAGTGGCACTAACAGATTACATGAGGGTTTTCATTAGAAAGGAGAGGAGAGAAAGGCGCTTTGAAAACAGGCGGTGTGTTTCTCAGCATCGCAGGCAGCTCTGGCCCAGTTCGCTGTGGCTTCAATTAACGCCTGTCCCTACATCTTGGCGGCCCTGGGAGGGGGAGCAAGTGGGATAAGAGAGCTTCGTTGTTCATCCCGCAAGACGGGCGGGTGACAGACGTCCCACTCCTAAGTGAGTCTGGGCTACCCGGCCTCATTCTAAGCCTTGAAGCTCTCAAAGGGTGGGCAGGCCTGGAGAAGAAGCTGAGCAGCCTGTGGGGCTCTGGATTTATTTAAAAAATAAAGACGTGGTTATAGAAAATTTGGGTTTATTGAGAGTGTGAGAGAGGTGTCTTCTTCCTGTCCCATTGATCACATCCCAATTGGTGCCTTTTCTGATCTTCCCAGAGGATGCAAAGGTCACCCACCCACCAATCATTTGTGATCAACACTTGTCAGAGGGGGAAGGGTCTCTCGGTTGCAGATGGGCAGAAAGGGAGCTGTGGATGCAAACAGGGCTCAGAAGGTTCAAGACACCAGCTTGGGCCTCTAGGGGATTAGGATTTAAACCTCAGTCCTGTGAGCTTGGGCAACTGGTGTCTCTGTTCCCCCATCTGTGAAATGGGATGAAATAACTGCACTTACTCCAAAGAGCTGTTGGGAGATTACAGTGCTTGGAAAAGGCTAAGTGCAGTGCCTGGCACCTGGCAAATAGGAACTCAGTGCATGTGGAGCACTTCTTCCCGGCAGATCTTCTGGATTGACTGGTTACATTGGTCTCTTTGCCTGAATATGACAATCACATATTTGTTCCTTCACTCACTCATCCATCCATCCACTCAGTCATCCCTCCTTTCCTGAGAGGCCCACTCTATGCCTACCCTCAGCTGGGCACTGGTTCCAGAGAACTCACTCTCATGTGGACCCATCCTCCCAGAGCTCCCAGCATGAGGGAGATACAGACATGTGTGCCAGCTTCAGGGTCTCCCTCCTTGACCTAGAAAATCCAGCATGGCAGAAGAGAGACCGTAAAAGGTAAAGAGAATCCTACAAAGATTGCCTTGGGAGCTCATGTGGCTTGAAACAAAATGAGATATAGAATCTTGGGCAAAACATTGAGAGCTCAGTGCGAGCATGAGTTGGCACAATATTCCAGTGGGCAGTGATCCAGGTCATCTTTTCTCAGATAAGGTCATGGAAACCCATGGAACAAGGGAGACTTGCTCAAGGTCCCACAATTAATAAACCACCAAGACTCAATCCCAGGTCTCCTGCCCCCTCCCCACCTTCGAGTTTTTCCCTTCTGCTATATTCTCCAACTCCAACTTTGTCTAAAGGTAAAAAACATTTTGGTAATGTTTTACTTAAGACTTTGAAAAAGATTGTCCTTTCCATTTAAATAGTAGTTCATTGCTCACTTTCAGTTTATTGAAGCTTATCTTAAGTGGGCACAGTGTCTCAGTTCCTATCGGTGGATCATATGTCATCACACCCAGTTGGTACTCAAGATAAACAGCTGTTGTTTTCTTAAGCCCTAATTAAATCCTAAATCAAGCAATTAATTTATCCCCTAATGCTTATGATTCGAGTATATGGATTCAGATCATCCTTTTCTTCTCCTTCCCTCCCTTCCTTCCACATCTATGTAATGAGCAGCTACCTTGTGCTGGCCACTGTGCTGCCACATTTAGGGACCCAGGAATGACCACAGTTCTCACCTGGAACAGCCATATTCATCGGGTAGAGAAGAAGGTCAGGTCAGAAGCATTTCCCCTTTACAATGAGTGCAGATGTTGGGAATGCACAGACCTGCACAAAATCCCAGCACTCCCCTTGCCAGCCAAGTGTCCTCAGCCACGCTGCAGCTTCTCTGAGCCTCAGCCCCCTCTCCTTCAGGGAGTGGGCTATGCTATCTCCCTCTCAAGGCTGCCATGGGGCATGAAGTGGGAAAATATCTAGAGGCTCTCAGCTTTCTAAGAAACTAGTGGTGATGTCATCTGATGTGATGTTTCAAGGGGTCAGTGTGGGAGAAGCCACTCTGCATTGGAGAAGCTGCAAGGGTTTCATGAGGACTGGGTATTGAAGCTGTATCTAGAACTACAGTGGGATTCAGACAATGTGGGGCTCAAGGTGGGAGGGTGCCCCAGGCAGAGGGACCAGCAGGAGAAAAGGAAGGAGGAAGGATGGGTGCAGAGCATGTGAGAGAACAGTAGGGTGTCAATTTTACTGGAGCGTGGGATTCTGGAGAGTGAAGACTGCAAAAAGGCTGGGTCCTAGAGCAGGTCACCAAGTTTGAGTCAGAACAAACAAACAAACAAACAAAAAAGAATGTTGGATATGGATGGTAAAACCCATTCTGATGAGGTGTCAGGTGGAACTGAGGAACAAGATGTTAGAAACTAAAGACCATTCTTGTTACACACTTGCCAAGAACTTGGCTGAATTGTGTCCATGCCCAAGGACTTTATAGAAGGTAATATTTAAGAGTGATGAGCTAGGATATCTGGTGAAAGAAATTTCTAAGAAAAATATTGAAGAAGCTATGTGCCTACTTTCACCTGCATATAGTAAGATACAAGAAGAAATAAATAGCAAGATGATCTTTGTAATTTAAAAGAAGTGGAATGGAAATAGTTTGAAATTTTTAGCCTGGCCATGTAAAAAATAAAAACGCATTTTAGAGAGAGCAAATCAAGGGTATGGCCAAGTGACCTTTGCTAAGGAGATTAATATGAATAGAAGGGATCCTCAAGACAATGCGAGAATGACCCTCAAAGCATTTCAGAGATCTTCAAGGCTGGCCTTCTCATCACAGGCCCAGAGCTCTAGGAGGGCAGAATGGTTTCAGGGAACTGCCCAGGGCACCCTCCAAGGGTTTGCTGCCACCTCGGGACTCTGACGTTCTGGTGCAGCACCCCTTCAGCTACCCCAGTCACAGATTAAGTGAACCCAGATGTGGCCCAACTCACTCCTCGGCAGGGTACAAACCATAAACCTTTGTGGCATCCACATGGTGCTGACTCTGCAGGCTTGCATAATGCAAAAGCTGTGGGGGCATGGCTACCTCCACCTAGATTTCAAAGGATATCTCAGACAGCCTTGGGGTCTAGGCAGAGACGTGTCACAGGGGTAACACTGCAGAGGAGATTCTTTCACCACAGAGAGTCCCCTACTAGGGCAATACCTAGTATAGCTGGGGGAGTGGAGCTACTCCTGAGACCTCAGAACTGGAAAGCTACCAGTGTGCAAAGCCAGCCTGGGAAAGCTGCAGGCACAAAACGCTAACCTGAGAGCTGAAGCATGGGCTAAGCCTAGTAAAACCACGAGAGCAAGGCTACGTAAAAAACCTTGGGGCCCCAACCCCCCATCAGTGTGCCCAGGATCCAGGCCATGAAATAAAAGATTATTCTCTAGCTTTAAGACTTACTGTTTTTCCTGTTGGGTTTTGGATGTAGTGGGGACTAGCTACCCCTTTCTTCTGGGCTACTTATCCTTTTAGAAATGGGAATGTCTATCCTATCCCTGTACCACCATTGTATTTTGGAAGCACATAACTTGTTCATTTCACAGCTGAAGAGAAATTTGCTTCAGGATGAACTGTGTCTTAAGCCTCACCTACCTCTGATTCAGATGAGACTGTCTCTAGATTTTGGACTTTAGAGTTGGTACTGGAACAAGTTAAGACACTAGGGGCTGTTGGAATCGAATGAATAGATGTAATTTGTATGTGAGTGAGTTTTGGGAAGGCAGGAGTGGAATGCTAAGGTTTGAGTGTCCCCTCCAAAACTCATGTCGAAATTTAACTGCCACTGTGACAGTATTAATGGGGGAGACTCTTAAGAGGCAATTATGCTATAAAGTCTCCGCCCTTGGGAATGTATTAATGTCATTATATCAGGAGTAGGTTAACTATCATGAAAGGAGATTGTTAGAAATGTGAGTTCAACCCTCTCTGTTTCTCACTCTTGGCCTTGCTTCCCCTTCCTCTGTTTACCATGGAATAACACAGCATGAAGGTCCTCACCAGATGCTGGAGCCTTGCTCTTAGACTTCCCAGCCTCCAGAATTATGAGACAAATAAATTTCTTTTCTTTATAATTTACCAGTGGCATTCTGTTATAGCAACACAAAATGAACTAAGACAAACGTTGGGATCAATGTGATGAGCTTGATGTAGCCTATTTTGGCAAGGATCTGTGTTGCAGACTGGCATGCACACTGTCACAACTTTGACTGAGGAGAGGCAGAAAGTCAAGATAGTCTAAAAGTAAGGTGCATTTTCCTGTGGAACTCCTAATGGTAGGGCAAGGATTCCCAGAACCCACTGAGCAATATGAGTACCTAGAAAAGGAAGAAAATATCTGTGGTTTCTGTCCACCCAGCATCTCCTGCCTCTCCTTCTGGCAGTAGCACCCCACTTCCTTTGGGAAAACAGCTCCTCCCCTAGTTGATATATTGCCCCTGGGGTAGCCATAAGTGTGCCAGCCTAAACACATCAAACTCTGACTCCTGCAGTTAAGCTTTCTCCAGATAACACACCACAATTAGGACTACATCTTCCTGTTGTTAAATCTCCTCTAATATTTTCTTTGGTGAAAAAAAAAGTGATTCTCTTTGTATTGTAACTAAAAAAAGTCTTTCTGTACACATTGAACCTCTAACTGCCTCAACACATACACAAACATTTTGTTCAAAGTGACTTACCCTCTAGAGTAAGACACACAGCAAATTAGGGGGTGTCATATAATCTGATCCATGAATCACCCCGCCCTCTAGCTTCTGTCATTACTTTTTGTATTGAGGTGGTTGGACAAGGCATGGGTACCTGGTTTAAGCCAGACCAGTCAAAACCCTTATTCTGAATTTGCATGAGTCAGGAACCCTTCATGTGGTTGTACCTTCAACATGTGGCCTTGGTTGCTGGGGCTTGGAATTGTCCATAGCCATGTAGACTAGAGAGGCAGAGGGTCCCATTTGAGCAGCAAGGGGAAAACGAAGGTTTTACCAGGGATGAGAGATGAAGGGAGAGACCAAATGGCTTCCTGTTCTGATCTGTTCTTGAAATCAGGAAGCTTGAGTTCCTTTAGATTCTGTTAGACATCCCTATGTCCTAAAAATAAATCTCCTCTTTCTCCATTTAAGCTAAATCCAGTTGGTTTCTGCCTCTTCAAAATGAAGACTTCTCTATAAAACATTCAGGTTTTTGCTAAACTATAAAATGCTTCCTCCATCCTTCTCTTCCTTGTCCTCCTTTCCCCACTTCAATCAAATGTGTGATCTCTGACACATGTATATTACGCAGAATATCAAATATAGGTCAATGGATGTCACCATGGTAAAACAAGCAAAAGAAAAGCTCACACTTCTCAATGCTTGTTAGTAAAAGGATACAACAATGCATTCTTCCCCCCTGCTGGTTGGGGGGTCATGAAGGTCAGCCCATGCTTTGGCGTGTGAACTTCTTGTTCCCACCAAATCAGTCAGCTGAAGTGGGAATGTTTTATTTAAGCAGACATGTGTCAGCCTCAGTTTGAAACAAAGACATTCTGCCAGCATCTACCGTCACAAAAGCAGGCTGTGTGAGACATCTTTGCTAAGGCAATGATTTTTCTCTATTGCCAGGCACCATTTTGGAAAGTTGCTATGGGAGGTTGGCCCGCACTTTAATGACGTCTGAGACACATTGAAGGCTAATGTTTTTGAAAAACAAAGCACTGGGAAGGTTTCAGTTGGGGCGGGGAGGTGGTGAAAATCAAATGACCCATTGAAGCTGAATTACCAGCCTCACAGAGCTTTTAGAAATACCATTCTGCCTCGGCCTGGGGCCACCACTCTCTCTCTTGCTCTTCCAATTAATTGTTGTGTTTTAACACTATCTCCAAAGATAATTGCCTGTCAGTGTATCAGTATGTAACACCTCGGGGTGAACAATGTTCTTGCACTCGTCTGTCAGCCCTAATAAACACAGGGCGGGGAGAACCCACCTGCTTTCGTGTGATCACCCAGAATCCAGATTCTCCTCAGCAAAGATGCTGCCTCCCTCCTCACCCACCCCTGGTTCTCACAGTGTGTGCGGTACAGGGTGTGCTGGGAGCCAAACACATATGCTGCATGGTAGAAGAGTTGCCTTATCACCACCCCGAGTCTAAGGATGACTTCTTTTCCGTAGACCTGTGTCTGTTAATTTATTGTTGAGGACGGCAGAATAGATATCAAAGAAGGGATTTCTTTTTTTGCCAAACTGTCCCATCACCTACTAAAAGAAAAGATATACACCATTAGCTTCTGTAATTACAGAGGTGGTAAAAGTCAAATATTTTCCAAATAAATCATGGTTGGAGGGGTTCTTTTGTATTTTTAAAGCGAAATGGAAGAGTAATGGAATGCGAGGATTGAAGCTATTTAGTTAAAGCCTGCTGCATTAAATATTTCAATAGGGGAAAGAAAAAATTCCCCATTTCAAATTAAATTGAACCCATTCGGTGAAAGTATGAGCATCATATGGAGTAAGTGTCAATTAAAGTGATAAGTAGTGGGTCTGGCACCGAGTTCTGGATTGTTCTGATGTCTGCTTCCCCGGTGTGGCCATTCGGTGCTTTGGGGGAAATTGAAACTGATCCACCATGTGCGACCTGGGATTCTTCTGAGAAACGGATTCTAGTTCAATATCTCTGAGTTAATTGGCATTTTATTCTCATTTAAATCTCTGTCACAACCTTTTATTTTATTTTATTTTTGTATTTCAGAAGAAACTACAATTCCAATATCTTCCCTGCAGCTTTCAGGAAGCTCAGAACAAATTAGGTGGTGTCATATAATCTCACCCATGGATCTTGCAGCCCTCTGGCTTCTGTCAGGATTTGGGGGGATGAGGTTGTTTGCCAATTGCTTGCTCTCTCAGTAGCAAAATGGAGAGGAAGTGAAATCATTAATAGCTTTGGACACTTTCTGCAATGCCGAGTTTGCTTCTTGTCTTCTGTGTAAGTGTTTGTCACAGCAAGGGGGACCTCTCTGTAAGGAAAGGAAGGGAATCACCTGAGATGGGAGAGGGAGAGTATGGAATAGATTATTATAAGGTTACACACAATTATAAATTATGAAAGCGGCTACAAATCTGTAGCCTGGGAAATAGGAATGCTCCTAGGGTGTGTCCCATACTCATCCCAAAGTGACACTTGGAATGCCCATTAGTAACACCCCAGTGTTGGGAGGGAAGGCCATTGGGGTGTGGGTTTCATCTTCTCAGGTACCCCATCTCGGGGAAATCTCTGGGTTCTTGGCCTTGATTTCCCTGGTTTCATCTCCAGACAATGTGAGTTTGTGGTCACTTTCCCAGAAGGGTCCAGTTTTGCCAGATACCTTCAATGAGCAATACAGTTAGGGCCTTGTTCACCCTGCCCACTCCAGTCCTCACCAAGGACTGCCTATATCACATGGGCTTTCAGACCCTCCAACAACCAAAGAATGTTTCCCTGGGAGCCACTGAGTTAAGACTGCTATCTCTGTCATCCTTGGCAACTCACATTTTCCCAAACACAAATACAAGCCCACACAGTCATTTACCCACTCTTAGCTCCACCTCTCATCCCCCACAATGTTCTGGTCCCTTTGAGGCACACTGAATTTTCCCAGGATTCCTCAGTTTGTTGGTACACAAAACGTCTCAGCACTTAACAGTATTAAGCAGATTGTTCTGGCTTTCTCCATTCACCTGCTAATGTGGGACTCCCTGCACAGGTGTCTGCTCTCAGTGAGTATATTTCTAGGAACCCACAGGAAGGTCTCATATGAATCCCAGAGAAGTCTGTCTTGTTACCACTTAAGGTAATTGGCCATGGTCACCAGGCATTGGCTGTCTCCCACCGAGTTTCCAAGTTTCCACTTTCCCACCAGGCATTGTATCCACAGCCTGGCATCAGAGTCTCCCATGCTCTCACTCACTGTTCCACAGAAAACCACCATGATGCCCAGAGTTCCCACGGAACCCAAGCAGGGGAGAAATACAGGCTTCCTCCACTCTGTAGAACGTTTGTCATCTGGGCTCCCAAACAGGACTGCTTGAGCCCCTGTGAGAACAGCTGCATCAGCTCCCCGCCGGCAGCCTCCACTTCACAGCTTTCAGATATGGTCCAGGGGCTGGGCCAGGGAGAAGGCTCCTGCTCTCTCCCTCCATGGCTCGTCATATCTGCTCCAGACATCTATGTACAGACCTCCTCCCCCATGCAGCAAGTTCTCCCTGGGGGTGTTGCCAGCACACAAGCTCTGCAGACACAGTGAGACACTGTTTTCCCTTTAGAGCCAGCTGGAATCCTGGCTCCAAATCCGTGCCACATTTTGCAATTCTCTTGGCCAGTGGATGACAGAGACTGGCAGAAGCCCTCCTATGATCTCATAGCCCTTCCAGGGTGTCCATCCACTGGGTTCTCACAGCATTGCCTGGAGAGAGAGCCATAATTTTATTGCCTGGAATTCACTCTTGAAGTCATCTTTTTCTTTTCATGTCTTTGAGCTATTTGAAGGCAGAACCCAGAGCTCAAATTGTTCTGTACTCTCCGCAGGATGTGGCCCACTCCCCGGAACAGAGGGGATGCACAGCAATGATCAAGGACCAAACCAAGCTCAATATGAGACACTTAGAGTCAGAATGAACTTAACTGGAAGCCCCAAGAGGCCCCTACAAAATCATATGTTTTTTTATTTTGATTCAGAGGTCTGGAAGAAGTGCCCAGAGATGAGTATATTTAATAAGCTCCAAGGTTCTGATAAACAACATCATTTGGAACCTCTGGCCTAGAACTCAGCACTGCTTATAGCTCATGGAGTTGTTCACTGGGTGTGGGACATGGGGTTGTAATTGGGTGTGCATGGACTCTTCCTGGCTGTGCCCCTGGAAATCCCTGGACGTCTCCTCCATGGTTGCTGTTTCAACATCGCATGCATAGTACACACCAAGCACCATATCCCATGTGTGGCTCTCTAGCTTCCCTGAATTCCATTGTGAAATCTTCTTGGTTAGGGCAGTGCGTCTCCTTCCTTCCTGGCCTTAAGAGATGACAACTTTGTCTTCTCAGGGACTATCATCCTGGAATCTCAAGCTCGTGGTTGAGCATGGCTTTGGTGTCAGGTCTGTGCGGTGTGACTGGAAACTCAGATACAGAGACTGAGAGAAAGAGGGACTACTACCCCACCACACTGAATTACGGCTCTTCTCCCAAAAATATAATTCACCACCCCACTTTGCCATCTTGCCTATGTTACCCTGGGCACTGGTACATGCCTTCAGTCCAACTAAGAGACTTAAAAGTTAACAAATTGCTCTGAGCTTCTATCTCCTACTCCACCTTCCAACCACTGACAGTCTTAGGCTTTTCAAATTTTATAATTAACCATCCACTGATAGATGATGGGAGGTCCTTGGGAAATCTGTGACACAGTCACAAATGAAAATTATTATGCGTGTATATTGGGTTTTTGGGAAGAAAGGCTCATGGCAATCTAGTCTCATGGCTTTAAATACCAACTCGATGCTGCTGACTCCCACGTTTATATTTCCAGCTCAGACCTCTTTCCTGGACTTCAGTCTTATATATCCAAACACCCACTCAACATCTTAACTTAGATGTCTAACAGGCATCTAAAACTCAACATATCCAAAATTCCCAATCTCCTCCTACCCAAAACTGTCTCCACCCACAGCTTTCCTCAGCTGAGCTGATAGCACCTCCATCCTTCCTCTTGCTCAGCCAAAAACCTTGGAGATGCCCTTGATTCCTCCCTTTCTCTCACACCCTACATCTAATAGATCAGCAAACCTGGTGCTTCCACCTTCAGATAGATCCAGACTCTGACCATTCTCCCCACTTCCCCTGATACCACCTTGGTGTAAACCACCATCATTTATCCTGTACCTTACAGCAAAGATTCCCAAATGGGTCTCCCTCTTTCCACTCTTACCTCCTACCATCTACCCTTAACATTGAGCCAGAAGACCCTTTTAAAACACAAGTGCAATCAATCAGGTTTCCCCTCTGCTCAAAGCCCTACAGTGGACTTCTACTCCATGCAGAGTCAAACCGCAAATCCTTGCAATGGCCAACAAGGCCCCGTGTGACCTGCACTTTCCATCAACTCCATCTGCATGCCCTTTTCTAAGACCCTGACTCTAGGTCCTTCCTGCCCTTGAACATTCCTGCACAGCTTCACATCTCTGCTGAACCGTTGCCTCTGCCTAGAAAGTTACTCTGCCAACTTCTTCTTCTTGGCCAACTTCCTCATCTCCATCACGTCTTTGTTAACATTTTGCTTTGTCCATGAGGCCACCCTGAGCACCCTATTAACCACTGCAGCCCACACCTTGGACCACTCCATTCTCAGCCCACTTTTCAGTTTCTCATAGCACTTACCACTTCTTAATAGATTGTATAAGTTACTTATGTATTACAGTTATTGTCTCTCTCGCCTTCCTAGAATGTACACCTAAATCTTTATTTTGTTCACTGATGGTCTGGCATACAGAGAATGAATGAGTAGGCACTCAGTGAATGTTTGTTAAATGTTGAATGGAGGGTTTGTGAGCATGTATTGGTTGGCAAAGGAAGGTACGTTGCCAAAGATGGTGGAAATAATGCCATAAAACCAGGAAATCTTGGAGTAAAATGCACCAGTTGTTTGAAGGTAAAAACAGGGTTCTTTGAGAAAACCGAGATGAGTGAGATCCACTAGAGTGAGCCCAACAGCTTAATGCTAAATAAAGACATTATATATCACAATAACAAAAACTCCTCTCAACGTGTAACTTCTTTCACATACAGTTATTTCACCCTCCAATGATTCTACAAGATAGATTTAATATTCCCATTTCACAGTTAAGGAATCAGAGGCCCAGAGAGATGAACACATTTGCCCAATGCTATGTAACTAGGAAATTACTGGGTTGACCAGGTTTGGCCAACTCCAAGTACTAGCTCCCTCCCCTCCCCTCTCTTTACTATGCAATCCAGAGGAGGAGGGAGAGAATGAAGAACAGTGGTTGGGCAGGCAGATCTGGGGTTATCACTTTTCAGAAATATCCAGTCTGGAAGGATTCCCTCAGAACTGAAGTCATCCCATGAGATGCCAACTCACATTCCTCTTTGCAGCCTGGTTCCTCACTCAAGCCTGAAGACCTCATTCCTGAGACCCATGCAGGACAGTCTTCTAGCAACCTTACCGTGGACCAGCCTCCTCCTCCTCCACTCCTCACCCTAAAATGATGTCCATTCCTCACACATTGAACTGTCCTGATCAATTTTCCTTTTTGTTTTTCTTCTAAGAGGATATAAAGTTAAGAGCTATCTGGAGAGCAATGCTGGCATTTTAATCAGGACAATAGGATTGGAGGCCAAAGTGTTCTGTGTTGACAAGATAAAGACAACATGAAGGGCTGAAGGCAGCCAGCAGAAAGGAATTATGACTGTCCAGCTTAATGACAGCCAGACATGGAAGGGGTTGTTCGCTCCAAGTTTTAAAAATTCTATAGTGTGCAATTGGGACCTTGCTGGAGTTGTTTTGTCTATTTCTAGGGATGCTGGCGCATCCCCTTCCTTGGCAGGGCTGAGAGCGCCTCCATAACTCACTTGCAAATGTCTACAGTGCCGTCCCACTTCTGGAGTTGATGTTCATTAGAAGACACAACTGGAAATTCTTAAGCTGTTGCAAAATGGGTTGTTTGGAACTGAATTCTGGTCTCTATGTTCACATCGTGGATTGTTGTAGCTCTCTTGGCTGGAGTAGATGCAGATGTTGTCATTGTGCCTGACATGCTGAAAAGACCCAGCTAGAGATAGGTGACACGTTCTTAGATCAGGACAGCTGAAGCAGGTCTTAAGCAATGTCTAGTCCATTTCCACTTGAGAAGCCAAGGCCCTCAGTTGGGAGTCATCGTGCTGTGATGGCAAACCCTCATGGGCGCATTCACAAAGCAGAGACTCATTGCCTTGGCCATGGTACTGGCCTGTTTTGTAATTGGCAAAGGCCATTGCAGACACTGACATTCAGCTTTGATTCTGCTTGACGCTTTTTAATTTTGTGCACTAAGCAATTTCAGTCATTCATTCAACAAATGTATTGAGCACCTACCACTTCTACATTTACCGGGCACTTTCTCAACAATAATAATAACTGACACAGAGCACTCATGGTGCAACAGGCACTGCTATAAGAGCTCACCCATAAAAGCTAATTAACCCTCACCACAACCCAAGAGTAGATGAGCTACTGATAACATGGAAGAAAAGAAGCTTCAAAATCAATAAATACCAGATGCTAAGTCCCCTTGTTTCCCAAAGGTTGCCTCACCGACATCCATAAAACATTAACTGTGAGATTCCCATTTATAAATGGAACCTGATCCTCCAGGAGATATCCCCAGCCTCTTCCACTTTGCAAGCTACTTGATCTGCTTCCTCCCTATCTGTGGGGATCAAACGTTCTTCCAAGGGGAAGAAACATTCTCTTGTTTGAGATTGTCAAATGTCATAAGGATTTGACAAGTAGGGAAATCCATTTTTTTAAAATTTGCTTTTTTAAATACAAAGGCATCCCCAAAGGGACCTGTCTGGGCAGACATTCTGGTCCCAGTAAATTGTAAAAACCTCTCCTAGTCACCTTTTGTTCTCTCAGTACCACAAGCCTGGTGGCTGCTCAGCAGATGTCAGTGCTGATTCATGTATGTGCATGCCTGAATGAATGAATGAGTAAATGAACCAATGAATTTTTAAATTTTAAAGAAATTTAAATTTTAGAGAAATTTTGAGAAATTCTTGTTCATAAGAATCCCCTTGTATACTCTAAAATGTCACCTCTTCAACATATCTAAAATTCTACTATCAAATCGTTATCATCTCAGGCTACACGGCCTAATATGGTAGCCACCAGCCACCAGCCATGCTAAGCTATTTATGTTTAAATCTAAATTAACTCATATAGATTTTAAAATTCAGTTCCTCACTTGCCCAGCTACCATTCCGGTGCTCAATAGCCACAAGTGGTTAGTGATTACCATATTGGACAGCACAGATATAGAATACTTCCTTCACCACAGAAAGTTCTACTGGACAGCCCCACTCTAGGGAACCATTTCTTTTTTTTTTTTTTTGAGATGGAATCTTGCTCTGTCACCAGGCTGGAGGGCAGTGGCACAATCTTGGCTCACTGCGATCTCTGCCTCCCTGGTTCAAGCGATCCCCCTGCCTCAGTCTCCCTAGTAGCTGGGACTACAAGTGCACACCACCACACCCTGCTAATTTTTTGTAATTTAGTAGAGACGGGGGGGAACAATTTCTTAATCTTTTTTGGTTCACAGACCAATGGTGAATCTGATAAAAGATATGGACTGTCTCCCCAGAGAAAAAAGTTTGAGCACATTGACTGTACCCACACTCAGACCTTCCATGGACCTGGATTAAGAACATCTGCTTTAGGTTTAGATCTTTCTTGGAATTAAAATAATCCCTTGGAGAAACAACACATCACACATCAAGTGGTTATCAGTTATCTATACCTGAGTGTGTGTGAATTTATTAAATGCTCTTTGGAGCTCTATCCAACTGGTTTGGAACAAGAGGAAGAGGTGAGGACCTTGGTAGCTGAAGGAAGAGTCTGGGGTACAGACAAGGCATGTTAGCACTAAAGACGCCCATGTACTGTGCAAGGATTCAGGGGACCAATTTTTTCTGCACCTCACAGGTCATCACAGGCAAGATCCTGATGGCGGTCTAGCATGATGCACTCACACAGTAGGTGCTTAATGCATAAAATTGTTTAATTTATTTTCTTTTCTTTGTTCTTTTTTCCTTTTTTTTTTTTTTTTTTTTTTTTGAGACAGGGTCTCACTCTGTTGCCCAGGCTGGAGTGCAGTGGCGCGATCTCAGCTCACTGCAACTTCCGTCTCCCCAGTTCAAATCATTCTGCCTCATCCTCCCAAGTAGCTGGGATTATAGGCTTGTGCCACCACACCCAGCTAATTTTTGTATTTTTAGTAGATGGGGATTTTGCCATGTTGGCCAGGGTTATCTGGAATTCCTGACCTCAAGTGATCCACCTACCTCAGCCTCTCAAAGTGCTGGGATTATAGGCGTGTACCAACACGCCCAGCCCAAAACTGCTGAATTTCTGTGACAGGTGTTGTGCTTGGCATCCTGGGGTTACAAAAATGAATTAGACATAGGTCCTGTCCTTGCAGAACTTAGAATCTTCCCTGGGAGAGACAATCATACAAACAACAATAGCAGCAAATAATGATGGCTAATATTTCCTGAGCATATGTTCTATATTATTTATTGGTTAGGCATTTTTTCATATTTATCATTCCAACAGCCCTATGGGTAGGCACTATTCTTACTCCCATTTTACAGATGACAACTGAAACTTCAAGAGGGGAGGAGTTTCTTCAGTGATGGAGCTGAGCTCGGGTCAGGTCGCCCTGATGCCAAGGTCAGTGTTTACTTCATGGAGTCAGGTCTTGGTAGGTATGTGAGAGGAACACAGGTCAGGACACACATGGCACAAGCCAAGCAGCCCATATCGCTGGACCACTGGGCAGCTCTTGGTGAGCTGGTGAGTGGGCAGGAATGAGCACTCAGAAGCTGTCCAGTGGGCCTCCCCAAATGCCGATTGACAGTGTGCATGTGCCCTCTGCCCAGGGAGGAAGGCCTTGCTTAGGAGGCGGCCAGGTGACTGTGCACTGGCAGCCCACCTGGGACACCCAGCATGGCCCACACTGCCGTGGCTGCCAGCTGCATTAGGGAGACTGTGGGCCAGGCCTTTCCCAGAGGGATGTGCCTCTGGGTCCATACATCCTTCTGGGTCCATACAAAATGGGCTCTAAGGAGACCATGCAAAGGGAAGCTTCTCTTTTCCTCCATGGTCCCATCTACACACAGACCTCCGCACACACTGGCTCACCCCTGCTTAGTCAGGATGGAAAGAATGATCAATTTAAGGGCACAGACCTAGTCTTCCTATAATTCTCCAAGTTCAAGGTCCTCTTGTTAGGGATAAGCATCACAAGCACTATCTCTGTGAAGCTGCACAGCCTTGTGTAGTGTGGGACTTACACTCCACGTCCAGAAGAGGACAGCCAGGCCCAGAGGCTTAATTGACCTGCCTGTGATCAGAAAGGGGCTTGGGACCAAAACATCCACCAGCCTGCCCTGTGCCCTGAGGCTTCCATGGCCAGGGAGTCCACCTGGTGTTTTCTAGGACACCCAGGGGGTCTTAAAGGCCAAGGGGCGCAGACACAGAGGGGAGCAGCACCCAAGGTAGGCATCCTGGAGAGGTGCCTCTGCAGCTTCTACCTGGGGCTCCTCCAACTCCTGCACTCTCTCTTTTCCTCTCTCTCTGTCTCACACACACGTAGATATACACACTACCACCACCTCTGACTACCGTGTCACTCCGGGGCTTCCTGCCCCTTTCCTAGGGCTGCTGTGGAGCAGGGGAGGACCCTGAGTCATGGCCCTGGGCAGTGTGCACCCCCATACCTACTCTCCATCTTTCCTAGCTTTCAGATCACCCATCCTTACACACACTGGGTGGGGCCTCCTCCCTTTCTATCCAAAGCCTCATCTGTGCCCTGGTCCTCCCCATGTGGGGAACACAAACCAATCAGGAGGAAATTTATCTCACAGGGGTGATAAGGACTGATGAGAGGGCACGAAAGAGGAGCGGGAGGCTGCCTGGCCAGAGGGGCCAATGTGCCCACCTACTACTTCCCCTCAGGCAGCCCCTCAGGCTTCAGCCAGCAGGGGTGAGGAAGTGGGGCTCCCTCCCACAATGCCCACCTTCCACCAAGAAAGCAGGCCTTGGCATCGCGCAGCCATGCCTGTTTTCTGGTGGGTGGTAGCTGGTCTGAAATGAGTCTGTGACCTCCAGCAAGCCACGTGAACTCTCTGAGCCCATTTCTCACCTGGTAGGGGAGGCATGCCGGTGAAAGAGGCACTCCTTTAGAAGGTCCTTCGGAAATCATGCTGTAAATAGAAAGTGCGTTCTTTCTCAAAGAAGAATATCAAAATGTACCCACACTCTTATATATGCACAGACACATACACACACACACACACACACAATTTTTCTGTAAGATCTAGTAGGAATTCTTTAAACATCAGTTATATTCCTAGGATAGTGCTGAGGATACAGAGAAATCTCAGCCATAGCTTCCCCTCCTTGGAAGAATCTGATGCTGTTGGAAGAGCAGAAGAGCATCCCCACAGAGTGGGAGCGCCATTCCAGAGCCAGCTACCACCCAGGCTGGAAGGAGATGGGCTCGAGGCCTCAGAGTGATTGAGAGTGAGGAGAGCCTGTTCCTTCTGCCTTCCTACCAAGGATGATGCAGGGAGAACTCTGCATTTCCAAGTCAGGAAAAGGCAAGCCCGGGAGAATGCAGTGGTTTGCCTGAAGTTCCACAGAGTTAGTGGCAAGATCTGTGGAAACAGCATATGTGCTAGTTACTTAAAAACCTTCCCAGCACCTCCTCCCTTACTCTTGTCATCAAAGATAAACACACACACACATGCACACACACACAGGCACACACACATGCACACACCTGCACATCCCTCTGGGTCCATACAAAATGGACTCTAAAGAGACAATGCAAACAATTGAACGCAGGGCCAGTCTCCGTGACGTCTACTGGAATAGGAAGCACTATGATATCAGGAAAGCTGCTCTGGAGTCAGAGGCGCCCGAGGTGGAATCCCTACTGTCATATACTAGCTGTGTGACCTTGAGCAAGTTACCAATCTAAGCTCCTGAGCTGTAAAGTGAGCCTAATAATACCACTTGCTTGTTGTGGAAACTAAATGAGATAATGCTGCATAAGAGCTCAGCCCTACCTGGCTTGCAGCTCAGACTGTTGTTATCACTTTCCTAGAAGCAAGAGAACAGAGAACCTACAGTACCATCCCCTATGCCTGACGCAAGGATAAAGCAGGACACTGGCCTAAATGAGAGCACTGGGCTAAGTGCTTTAAGTAGCTATCCCATTTCAGTTAATAATAATCCCGTGAGATTGTTCTACTTATCCTTATGCTAGAGGGAAATGGAAGCTCAGAGAGGTTAAGTATCTTGCCCAAGGTCACACAGCCAGGAAGTAGCAGCACAGAGATTTGATTCCAGATCCGTCTGTCTCTAAAGCATAAAGATTTCCTTCTAGTCCACATTGCATTGTCAAGAAGTGTCATCCTGTCTCCTGGCAGGGAGATGGCCTGAAGAACAAGCCCTGGGGTCATACGCCTGTCCTGACTGACCAGGGTTCTGGGCTGAGTATCTTGGCCCACCTCATGGTGCAGGGGCCTGGCATGATGTCCACCTCCTTGTAGCTGGGAGGGGTGGTGGCCATGATCTGACAAGGGCTGGTGCCATTGTAAACTGGGCCAGGCCCACTTGAGGGTGGCCTGAGCCTGAGATTGTGTGGACAGTGAGGAGGCTGCCTGCCTGGGTCTCTGCTGACTGTCTTGGCGTTGCCTTGTGGTCTGGATTTGAGAAGCCCAGTCACAGCCCCTCAACAAGTTCCAGACTGTGTTGATCCTGCTACTCACAGCAAAGGCTGTCTCGGTGATGGGGCCTGTCAGGGATCTTTGATTATTTTTTAGGGTCTACCTGGACTCAGGCTTCCTATTAATCCAGAAAAACAGGTTTGTGACATGGTTGGGGGATATTCCCATTATCCACTTCCATGAGGCTGGAGGCCAGCCTCCCCTAGCAGCAGTAGCAGGGCCAGGAAGGAGCAAGGACTTCAGCGTAGGACAGGCTGAGCTTGAATCCTGGCTTTGCTGCTTCCAGCTGAAGGGCCTTGGGCAAGTCAGGGTGTGCCCCGGGCTTACCACTTGTGAAATGGGAATGATAGGACCTGCCTCACAGCTTCTGCCGAGAACTATTGAGAATGCACAGGAAGGTGCCCAGCACTGGCCTGGCCACATGGTGAATGCACAAACACTGGGAGATCAAGCCTTGACCGCCAGGCCTTTTCTCAAGGACACTGAGGCAGGCCCTGTCACCACAGCTCCCTCCCCAACCCTTCATCTTGCTCTCTGCCCTGAAATGCACCCCACCCCCAACACATACACAAACCCACGAGAACCATTCCACCGAGATTCACAACTGAAGAATGTTTGCGTAATCTCAGCCAATGATCTAAGCCTCAATATATTTTTCCTTTCTTTCTATTTTTTTTTAATTTAAATTTTATTTAGCCTGGCTTCTAGACTAAAAATACCAACCTCTGAGATAAAAGCATGTGCATTATGATTTTGCCTTATCCAATCTTCCACAATACAGTGAGTGCTTGAGTAATGGAAAGGGGAAATCCAGATACTCTGTGCAATGCTCCGAGCCTGTGAAGCTCTGTCTGCTGCAGGAAAGGGATTTTGTGAGGAAATTGATCATTTTCTTCCAGAACCATTGTGTCAGAATTAGGGAAGGGCTGCAGGAAGGCACGGGTCAGTTACTTTTCCTCCTCTGAATACAAGTAAACGTTATTCCAGATGAAATCTTGCTGTGGTCCCATAAATCATGACCCCTGATATACTTCATGCATCTGTAACAGGAAGACCCAACACTCTCGGCCACCCTGGGGGCATTGCAATGTGCAGAGAGGCCATAAATCCTCATCATGCCTCCCTTCTGCTTTCGGAGGTTAGGGTGGGGGCACCTGGCCAGGGAAAAAGCAGGGGTTTCAAAGTTTCTGCTGCCTTCTGTGAAACCAAAGGGCCTGCCAGGGATAGTGTCTCTGTTGTTCGAAGCTGCAAAGGTAATGGGCCTATTTCCTCTGCTGTGGTGTCCTCTGAGGATGCTTGGAAGGATAGGGATGAATAAAAGGGAAATGGATGTCACTCTGCCTCCTCCCCAGATGGCAGGTAACACATTTACGGAAAAGCTTTCCTACCTTTCCACAGGGCTGTACTCTAATGTTTCCGGGGATTACTGCTGCTCCTTGGGGTGTGTGTTGGCACAGTGGATAGGGGTGGGTGCTGGGTGTTTGGAAAAACGGGGAGGTGGAGAGGCCTAGAGCAGAACTTGCTTTGGATCCCCAAGGGCCCCTTCGATTACCCTACTGTCCCCAGCCTTTCTGCCCAAACTCAATTCAGTGTCATTTCAAAGTGGATCCCTTGGGCTTCAGGAAAGGTGCCGGTGGGGAGTTATTATGTCCCTCTAATTGTCTAGTACGGAAGCAAGTCCAGCTCCTATGGGTAGGAGACAGGGTTCTCCTAAAAAGTGCTGGAGAGTCACCCCATAGAGATTTATTATTATTATTATTATTATTATTATTATTTTGAGACAGAGTTTCGCTCTTGTCACCCAGGCTGGAGTGCAATGGCGTGATCTTGCCTCGGCTCACTGCAACCTCCGCTTCCCAGGTTCAAGCGATTCTCCTGCCTCAGCCTCCCAAGTAGCTGGGATTACAGGCACCCACCAAGTTACTTCTTTATGCCTCAAAGCCCTTAAGAATTGAGAAGGACGGCCAGGCATGGTGACTCATGCCTGTAATCCCAGCACTTTAGGAGGCCGAGGCAGGTGGATCACTTGAGGTCAGGAGTTCAAGACCAGCCTGGCCAACATGGTGAAACCCTGTCTCTACTAAAAATACAGAAATTAGCCAGGCGTGGTGATGGGCACCTGTAATCCCAGCTATTCGGGAGGCTGAGGCAGGAGAATGGTTTGAACCTGGGAGGCTGAGATTGCAGTGAGCCAAGATGGTGCCGTTGCACTTCAGCCTGGGGACAAGAGCGAGACTTTGTCTCAAAAAAAAAAAAGAATTGTGAAGGAAGGGCTCGGGGGAGCTGGAGGAGTTGGAAAGAACTATGAGAACAGCACCTTGGGAGGAAGGATTCAGATGGATGGACTGGACAAGGGAGGAAAAGATGGAAAGGGGCCGTGGCATAACAAGGGGCAGAGCAGACTCCAAGACCAGCCATACCACTCATTACATGGGACACAGAGGAGCTGTGCTGGGGACAGCCCAAGTGGAATGGAATGCTCATCTCTTCATGGGGATGGCATATAATCAGAGTCATTCAAAAATACATTTGACATCTCTATGTCCAGAAGAGTACACATGACTGGCCAATCATTCACACCCTACTCTACGTGATGACGGAGCAGTAGCTCCTCTGCATGCCCACAGCAACCCGAACAAATGTGCACTGAGCACCCATCACGTTGTTTTAAATTTAACTTTATGTCTGTGTTGCTTTAAAGAAATCTAATTATCTGAGGGCAGGGGTGTGCCACCATAATGTCATTTATAATAGTTCTATAGCTGCCTCCTACTGAGCATGTATTAAGTGCCAGGCACTGTTCTAAGTATTTGGCAGGCATTATTTCTTTATAGAAGTCCTATGGGGCAGGCACTATTATTATTCCCAATTTACAGATGAGGAAACCAAGGCCCAGAGAAGTTACATAATAATTTGCCTAAGGTGATAACGTCAAAGTAGCCAGAGATTTTCATCAGATTTTGTTCAACTCTATGTCCCCAAGGCCTAGTACACTACCTGGGACCCAGTGGATTGCCAATGTGTATTGACTGAAAAGGTCCATGGATGGACGCAGCCTGACCCTCCCAGGCAACTGTGTCAGGCTGGCCTGTGAGTCACTGTAAAATGTTTGTATCTTGGCTCACCCTTTGCTTGAAAATGGCTTCTCCTAGGCATGTCCCCAGGCAAAATGCTGCAGTGCAACAAATAAACTAACAAAATACTCTGTGGCTGCTGGAGCGAGCCATAGCCAATGTGTTGAAGGCAGGACAGCAGATGTCTTTAGAGGTAAAGTGATGGACAAACCATTTTGAAAGGAAAAATAAGTGGAAGTGACCAGTCAATTGGCCCAGGAAGACTCAGCCAGCCAACCAACAAATCAACCAGGCGTGTGCTATATATAACTAAGAATCCAGACTTTTCCGAGATTTACACTGAAAATGCAAGCTTTGAAAGTTGGAACAAACCTCATTCAAATCCATTGTGTCTAAAACAAATGTTGGAATTTGTTAGGAGATTATTTAGAAAAGTAAGATTAAGTCCTTGTTTAAAAACTTATAATTACTTCCATTGTTTAAAAAAATACCGCAACATGGATGAACCTCAGAAACATTATGCAAAGTAGAAGTCAGACACAAAAGACCACATGTTGTATGACTCTATTTATATGAAACGTCCAGAAAAGGCAAATCTATAGAGACAGAAAGCAGATTAATGGTTGCCTGAGGCTGGGAGTGGGAATTGCGATTGACTGCAAACAGACACAAGGATCTTTGTGGGGTGATGAGAACGTTCTAAAAGCGGATTCTGATGATGACTGCACAATTCTGTAAATTTACTGAAAATCACTGAATTATACACTGAAAATGAATGAATGTTATGATATGTAAGTCATACTTCAATAAAGCTGCTTTTTTCTTTTTTCTTTCTTTTTTTTTTTTTTTTTTTTTGAGACAGTTTCACTCTTGTTGCCCAGGCTGCAGTGCAACAGCACGATCTTGGCTCACTGCAACCTCTGCCTCCCGGGTTCAAGTGATTCTCTTGTCTCAGCCTCCCAAGTAGCTGGGATTACAGGTGCCAGCCACTAAGCCCAGCTAATTTTTGTATTTTTAGTAGAGACGGGGTTTCACCATGTTGGCCAGGCTGGTCTCAAACCCATGACCTCAGGTGATCCACCTGCCTCAGCCTCCCTCAGTGCTGGGATTACAGGCATGAGCCACCGCACCCAGCCCTAAAGCTGCTTTAAAAAAAAAAAACAAAAAAAAAACAAAAAAAAAAACCTCTTGAAAACAACAAAGAAATTGATAGTTCATAAAATCTCTATGCAAAAGATCATAGAAATCATTGAATCCAGTTTTATAGAGGGCAGGGAAATGCTGATAGAAGCTAATAGGAGAGAGGAGTTGCATGAAGCTTGAATCCAGGCCCCTTGGCTCCCAGGTAGACCTATCCTTTTCCTCACAGAGCTTGTTTGGGGTATCTAATTGAAGGGGCGATTTCCCTTCACATGTCCACACTGTCTATGTGGATGTTGGACACTGATGCTAGCTGCTGTCTCCCTAGGTCAGTAAGAGGATCCCTGGGAGCCCTCCTGGGTAAGTTCCTGTAATGGGCCAAGTGGAGAAAGAAGCTAGGCTGGTGAGACCCTGCCCATCCCTCTGGACCCCAAGGGTGACAGGTGCCGGGTCAGAAGTTGCTCTCTGGGTTTTAGGGCTCACAGACACATAGTGTCCCTTTCTAGGCCAAAGCTGCCCAAATCTAGCTGCCTCTTAAGTCAATCCCCACTGGGCCTCCTGGGGAGGCTTAAGACAGCCTGCTAGCCCACATGGGAGGAGGTGAGGTCCCTCCCTTCCTTCAATGGAAGATTCTGATATGGCCTTGACCTCCAAGGTGGATGTAGCTTGTCATCCACTCATCTACCCATTGAACACTCACCACTCACCTCCACCCATCTATCTATCCCTGCATCCATGCATCCAAAGCTACACCCACCCACCCCCCACTCACTCATCCATCCTTGTACTTATTCATTCCCAAATTTACCCACCCATCCACTTCTCTACCCACTCAGCCATCCAGCTCACTCTGAGCCAGTCTGCTGGCTGAACCCAGCCCTTGCCCTCCAGGAGCCAAGAGCACATGTGCTTGACACACCTTTCCAAAGCACATTTTCATTGGTGGTTCGCATAGATGCACCAAACTTATTACTCACCCAGTCCTCATCTTTTCAGGAAATATCTGATTTCTCATTCCTTCACTTCCCACATCTGCTGCACTAATAACTCACGTAGGCTCTCCCTTCAAGGTACATGCAGAATCCATCCTAATCTCTCTGTCTCCTTCACTCACCAAGATCCAAGCCACCATTTACTGCTCACCTGGACTATTATTACACCAGCCTCCTCACTGACCTTTCTGCTTCCATCGCTGTTCCTCTAGGGGCCCTCCTCCTCACAGCTGCCACAGCCAATCAGATCCCTTCACTCTCCAGTGATTTTTCTACCCTGGAATACAATCTGAACTCCCCGTCTTCAGCTTCAAGGCCTTCCAGGCTCTGCACCTGCCTGCTTCTCTGTCGTGTTCTATCAGTCTCCCCCCTGCTCACTCAGCTAGAGCCATGATAGCATTCTCTCTGTGCCTGACTTGCTTATCTCCTTCCCACCTAGTGTTACTGGTTGAGGGTAGTTGTCCAGGTTCTTGGCATTTTGAACAAAGAATTGCACAAAACGCACAAACAAAGCAAAACAGCAAAAGCAGAGATTTATTGTAAATGAAAGTACGCTCCACAAGGTGGGAGTGGGCTCGAGCAAGCAGCTCAAGAACGTCGGTTACCGAATTTTGCGGGGTTTAAATACCCACTAGAAGTTTCCCATTGGTTCAGTCGATGCAAATGAAGTAGTGGCCCATGGCCAGTCTGATTGGTCGTGGGAGAGGATCAATCAGAGGTACTTTCATTTTCCAACCGCCACACAGCAACTGCCACGCAGAAAAAGGAGGGGTTGAAAAGGGAGTTGGCGCTGACATCTAGTCAGCATGAATTGGCCTTAGGTTCCCTGCCTCCAGACCCTATTCTCCTGCCTCACTAGAAGCCTCTGCCCTTGGTGGTGCCTCGGTCTGCAATGCCATCCCTAAGATCTTCTTATGGCTGGCTCTTTCCTGCCACTGGGAAAGGCCTTCTCTGCTTGCAGTCTAAGAAGCCTTATCCATTTCATTTTCCCCATAGCACTTACGGCTACTTTTTGAAACCAGGCTCTGAGTAAACCACACTGACTATCCACTTGTTATATTAGTCAGGACTTTCTTCTTTACAAATAAAAGTGGGGAGGGGGTTATTGGCTCATAAAACTGAGAGGTTCAAGAAGCAAGCAGGTTCACCCCCCTTGAACATGGGTTCCTGCAAGACACCAGGAAGCAGCCTCCTTTCCTCCATCTCCTGCTTCTCAGTGCTGATTTTGTTCTCAGTCCAGCACTCTACATACTTATTGGCCATGCCAGCCTCTGATCATACAGAAGGCATGACTGTCTCCAGAATCCCAGCAGAACCCTGAGAGGACGCTGATTGGCCCAGTTGCCCAGCTCTGAACCAATCAGAGCTCATATTGACTGAACTCCAGTGGGGTAGAGAAGTCTGATTGGCTAAGCTCAGTCACATGACTGCTCAAATGCCTCACGTGTCCATCAAACCACCGACACTTCTCTTTGGTTTCCGACAGACAAAAACACACCCCTCCAAACTCCTAGTAATCCTCCTGCTCCCACCCAAACACACTCCTCTAAACTTCTGGAAGGAGTGAAACATGGTTATCTCATCATACCTTTCCCTTCAAAGGAAAAAGGTTGGCCTTCTAAGCTGGGTCATTCCTAACAACCGGCTCTTAGTTTTTCCTTTTAATCAGTCTGTACTGAGCAATTTAGAGACACCAGCCCCTTTGCAAAGAACGGCAGGAGGTGCCTCAACAGTTAGATTATGCCCCTAGGTCAGGAAGCTAGCCAGGAAGATAAGGTAAACCCACAACAATTTACTATGGAAATAATTCATCCCTTGGTTGTGTCGTCAGATAAAGGGAAACCAAAGAATCTCAGAGGGCTTGGCAGTTGGGCAAATTTGAAGGAACAGAGAGATCTGTTCCCTGCCAGCAAGACTTTATTCTGCCAGTTGAGGGTGTGTGTGCTGGGGAGTCCAAATTGTGTACACACGTGTGCAAGCATCCTTCTTCCATGGCTACACTCAAAGATGTCTGAGGCCAGAACTGTGTTTTCTCCTTCCTGGGCATCCAATAAAACCTCCTGAGGTCACATGGCTCTTCCTGATCATTTGGGGCCAACCTCACTTTTTGTGGGTCTTTCCACAGCTTGTTAACTTTGTCTCGACTCCTTCATTTATCTTGCAGTCTCTGCCTATTTCTCCCCAACTCGGTGTGAGTTTGAGTCTGTTAAACTCTGCATGTCTTTGTCTCTTTTAAGAACATCCCACCCCCTGGTGTGGGGTCACACTGAGGACACATAATAGCCCCTAAAAAGAATAGTCAACTCCACATCTTCAGAACTAGCACTGTTTTCTGTTTCCACCACCAATCATGGATAGATCTATTAGGACTTCAAAGCCAAGTATAATACTATGGCTTCAGTACACTGTCATTCAAACACTTAGCCTTTCATTCATTCAACAAAAGGAAAAGGTAAACAGGACTGCAAAGGGCATATATAACCAGTTTAAGCTATTCTTAAGCATTTGATGCCATGCAAATGCACAAAACAGGTGTGCTTGCCATAGCTCATTCTTTCCTATTGGCTGAGCTGGTCATCCATTCTGTTTAAGCTGGTTCGTAGACACTGAGTTGGTTTTTCTCTCCCTGTGTAGAATTGAGGCCATTCATTACTTCCCTAGCAGACCTCTGCTGAGTGCCAGACCCTGGTTCAGCAGGGAATGAGTGAGTGAGCTGGGTGAGTGGAAATAAGGGAACAAATCCTTCTGAAACAATGAGATATGCTCCAACACAAAAACGGACTTTTGGGAAGGTTTCTGAAGGCATAGGGTGTGAGCTAGCCTTTGCAGACTAGTAGGCTGAATTGGTGGCTGTCAAGATATAATACTAAAAGTTCACTGACAGGAATCCTTGCATAGAAATAGAGTCCCTCTTCTGGGGCCTAGACAGGGCCCAAGTCCACTCCGTCAATCAGCCAATGGTTAACATGGCTTACTTTGCAGAAAGCCTGGGGAAAATAAAAAATATCTACAATTTATTTTCCAGTATTTAGTGGGTGTCATCTTCCTGCCTAGGAGAAGTTGACATTCCAGGGAGACTAGTAGTAAATATTTCCAGAGTGCAGGGCAGGAGACAGCTCTCAATTCTGGGGGCAGGAAAAGAATATTTCAGGAGAAAGGGAAAGTTTGAAGGATGGGAAGCCCCACTTTTCATCAGCCTTTTCCACAAGGGCCTTGAAAGAGCAGAGAAAGGTGATCTTTTCTTTTAACAATCATATAGTAATTCCCCCTTCCTGCCCTTTTTTGCAGAGCAGAAAGTTGCAGAGAGCTTAAGCAACTTGCCTAAGATCACACAGCTAGTAAATGATGAAGTAGGACTCAGTCCAAGTCTTTCTGGATTTCATTATTTCATGAGGATTTTAATTCTTTTCTAAAAGATGAAACATATATATTAATTATCAGCCATTTACTAATGGCTCAGTTTCAATTCTTTACCAGATTTTCTGGTAAGGGACTGTGTATCAAAGACATGAGACACATAAAGAATAAGCTTTGGAGAGATTCAGAGATCAGGAAAAGTCCAGAACATGGGCACTCTCCAGAAGGTGTATTTTGATAGGGGAACTGAGCAACAAGAGGTACCTGAGTGTGTAGGAGTTCAACGTATGTTAACTTGACCAGCAAACTCTTACAAAGAAAAACAGGAGACATGAAGCCAAACTGCTCATCCCCTCCGGGTTAGTTGTACCTGTCTTGTCCTGGAGGGTGAGTGAGGCGCAGGGCCCCCTCATTCTCACCGCTACTGTGTCCAGTGGGTCCACCTCAGACAAAGCCACCTGCTGGGTCGTGTCTCTTGAAACACATGCCAGGGTCTGGGGACAGCTCTCCCCTCAGACAACATGAGGGAGCCCCTTAACCTTGCCTTTCCCTTGAATTTGGGTAAAAGGATCATTGTGGCATTTATTTCTCCTCTAATCTAGTGTGTTCCTGAGCACCTGTAAGTGACAAATCACCCTAATGCTCAGTGCTGGGAGTCTGGCACTTCCAGAGCTCCATCCTGGCCTCCATCCGTGCTCCTTCATTTTCAGTCAAGTGAACTTCAACCTTTGATGTTTTGGAAGTCACTGCAGTCTCCATGGGTTTCAACTTTGTTTTCTGTATCCTGAAAATAGCAACCCCTCACAGGCTGGAGAGAATCAAATAGAACATGTGAAGCCCCTAGCTGGGATGTGCACAAAGCTGGCCTTGTTCAACACAGCTTACCTGGAGTAAAAGCATTTGTTATGGTTCCAACAGGGTGTATGAAACTTGTCCTTATTGGATCTTTGCTTCCTCTTCTGTAAATTGGGAATTCCTTCTCGACCTACTTTGCAGAGGTGCTGTCAGGATCAATAAGGTGAGCCATGTTAAACCAAACTTTGAGAAATATCACCCAATATCCAAATGCAAGATGCTATTATGTTTCGTGTCAGTGGAAAAATCTAAAAATTGCATTTTCCAATTCATTAGCAACAAGCCGTTTGTTCATAGACCTCTACTCCCAGTTCACATTAGGGAACATTCACAACTCCAGGAATATTTACACTATCACCTGGCAGAAATAATAAAACTAGGGGGGTGATAAAATTTAAATCCACGTTGGTTTATGAAATACTATGGCTCTAAGTAAACCACCATGGAGAGTCGCATGGTTAAAACAAGACAAGGAGAAAATAAAGCCTCCCCTCTTCAATATTTAGAATCAATAAATATGTTCTGGAAATAACACATTAGCCATGCAAGGGCTGCTTATCTGCCAGGAGAAGACTCTTGATAGCTGGAGAACACAGTGGGAAATAGTAAAGTCCTTAAGCCTTGTGTTTGCTTGGATGTCATCTCAGTGTGAATAACAAACCCTCTCGCCCTCGGCTCCCACCAGCTCCCAGTAACTGCATATTCTCATTACATAAACGGAAGAAAAACAACTTGAGGGAACAGCCCCCTTAAAGTGGGGCATGCATCTTGCCTTTGTCACCAGCAAGCTAAGGGGCCCCTTGGGGCTTCAGTTTCTCTAGGCCTCTTCCCCACGCCCAGCACAGCACCTCCCAGAACCCCAGCACTCCAAGCAATGCAATTTTAAAACTACTCCTCACATGTTCTTTGGAGACCCTTGAAAAGGTGACTTTCTGTGATTTTATGACAACTTTTGACAGACATTCTTTGATCCTTCTAGCCTTCCCTGGTCCTTTGTGATAGGCGGCCTTATTAAGGCTGCATTTCCCAGACAAGTCATGTGAGGCTGGAGAGCACCTCATATGACCTAGGATCACACATGTGGATGTGCCTGGCACAGGCCCTGGAAGTACCCCCTCTGTTCCTGGTCCCCAGCCTTGCCAGGGGTACCGACCTCCAGCCCAGTCGGCTGGGCTCCCGCAGTACCCTAGCTCTTTTCCATGGAAAGCTTTATAGCTGTGTACTTGGCCTATGTCCTGTGTGTGTGTGCACGTGTGTGTGTGTGTTGGAGGGTCTGTCCCCATCATACTTTGCTGGGACTGAGCCTGAGTCCCTGAGGGGCTATCTGTCCACCCTGGCCTCTCCCACCAGGGCCTGAGGGAGCGTGTGTACTGTGTTTTCAAATAAGCTGGATGATTTTTTTTTTAATAAAACTGGTTTTTTATTGCTGTTCCCAACCCACCTAGCACCAGCTGTGATGAGAATCACTTGTATGGTAAAGTGCTATTGATAAAATTGCTCCCACCGGAACTTAGCTATGCACTCACGCAGCGCGATTGGCTCCTTCACCGCTGGCTCCTGCGGCCTGCTCAGCCCCGTCCCTGCTCCTGCCCTGCAGCCCTCCTCTTACCTCCTGGCCTTTTGCCTCCTCCCTCTTCTCCTCTTTCCCCTGCTCCTTCTTGCTCATTGTCTCTCCCCCTCCTCCCTTTTCTTTCTACCTGCTCTGGTTTTCTCTACCTTTCTGTCTAATGTTGGCTGATGTCTTTCCTTTCCTCTCTTTCTCTTTCTCCATCCTGGGCTTGTCCACCCCTCTCCCATTTCTCTCCCTCCTCCTTCTGTCTCTCTCTGCTTCCTGTGTCTCCCAACCGTCTGCACGTTTCAGGCCAGGCCGGCTCAGTGAGGCCCACTGGGAGGTCCCAGCTCTCTCTTTAGAGACGGGCAAACCCAGCTGGGTTCTAACATGCAGTTCCTTTGAGGACCCCAGCATCCCCAGGTATACTCCTCCTTCATCTGTGTCCGGTTCCCCTCTCCTGCCAGAGGTGCTCTGGGACAGAAGGGGCAAACAATGCAAAGCAGATAGGAAAAAGGACAATGGTACAGGGAAGAGAGTGTAATCTAAAGGAACAGCATGACATGGAGATGACAAACGAGGTTTAAACTCGCCTAAGTATTGAGGAGGTAGGTAAGGACCCAGTTGCGGATTATGGAAGGCTTAAAAACCTGGCTAAGAAGTTTGACTTTGACCTCTAGTCCTTTCCAATCATTAGGGTATTCATAGCTGTGGCAACATAAACTGGACTTGCTGAAAAGATCTAAACCACGCATTGACACACACTAACTATGTGAGCTTCAGGACCGGGTCTGCCGGGGCTCCAGCCAGCTCAATTATTTCTGTTGATTTTCTCAGCTCCACTTTCCTGTCTGCATGTCTGCTTGGTTCTCATGGACACAAGAGGTCTACAAACAGCAGTCAGGGCCGAGGGCTTCCTTGTTCATTTATAGCAGGAGACAGGAGAAGACTGCAGCTTCCTGTAGCTCACTCTTGCAAAACCTCCTGCCTCATGTCCTCTTAGCCAGAATTGGGCCACATGTGTCTTCCTGAACCAACCATTGGTAACAAGGATAAAATGATTACCCCTATACCAATCAGGCATTCCCTCTCAGCTGAGGATAAGCCTCCAAATTCAGGCTGCTGCCCAAGGAGGATGGAGTAGATACAGTGTTAGAGGGTCCACCTCAATACCCTCTACAGCTAAAGGTTCCCCAGAGGAACAGGGTGATTGGAGGGAAGGTATATGAAACCCAGGGCCAGCAAGAAGTATCTTCCTAGAACAACACTATTAGCTGAGGAGTTTTGGAAAAATATACTGTATTTAAATGATCACCTAAGGTCAGGAGTTCAAGACCAGCCTGGCCAACACAGTAAAACTCCATCTCTACTAAAAATAAAAAAATTAGCCAGGTGTGGTTGCAAGTGCCTGTAATCCCAGCTACTTGGGAGGCTGAGACAGGAGAATTGCATGAACCCGGGAGGCAGAGGTTGCAGTGAGCCAAGATCATGCCACTGCACTCCAACCTGGGCGATAGAGCGAGACTCCGTCTCAAAAACATATATAAAAATAAATAAATGATCACAGATATATTATTGACTATAATGTAAAATGCACATGCTGTTTTAAATTAAAACATGAGACTTCAAAGAAATTTTCTGCTTAACTAAGCTATATAAGGGTTGGCTTACACCTGTTTATTATTGCATTTCTAACACATAAGAAATGCACAATAAATACTTGTGGAATGAATGAATGAATAAATGATTGAGACAGATAATTTTAGGCTACTTCCAGATCCAAGGGTTCCATCACCTCTCCTCTATTAGAGGTGCCTTGGTGGAAAAGTTTGAGAAACACTGCAATAAACAAGGGAATGTGTCCAGGAAGTTATTTTTCTTTTCTTTTTTAATAACGGCCTAATGAGACATAATTTATAACCATAAAATTCACACTTTTAAGTGTAAAATTCAGTGGTTCTTAGTATATTCGGGGTTGTGCAACCATTGCCATTACCAGAGAGTTTTAGCACCATGTGTGGGAGAGTTACACCCATAAACAGTGAGGGGGCTCAGGGCTCTGAGTGGCTGGGAACAGAAGGGGATCTAGTTGGAGGAAAGTATCTGGTGGAGGCAGGGGGAGCCGCTCAAAAGCTGTTGCAATACTAAAGGGAGGGTAAGGGAGGCCTCGGTCTCAGGGTGTCAACAAGCCTGGAAAGCAAGGCTCATGCAAGAGAGGTTGCAAAGTTTGCAAATGCAGGTTTGGAGACTGCCTGCGGTGGGCAGACAGCCTGCAGGGCAGAGGTGCCTTCTCCCCTGCTTTCAAGCCAGCAGATTTGATGTTTCATATCCACACTACACAGCTGAGCCAGGATGCAGCTGAGCCAGGATGCAGCTGAGCACAGTTGTGGATGTCCATCTCTCCTGCCTGGGGCAAAGACATTGGGAACATGAGTCCCCGGGCGCAGGCCACGTGGAGATGCAGAGCAGGCATGGCCTGCCCAAATTGCTCTGAGAATAGCACCCCAGGCACCATCCTCCTTGCCACAGGCACCTGAGCTCAGCTACTCTTAAGCAGCATTTCAAGGATGGAGCTGATCCAGTCAGGAGGAAGCAAAAATGAATTCATGTTCCACTTGGACAGGCCCCCTTGGGAGCTCTGGAACTTCCAGCTCTGTGGAGCAAGGGGGAGCCTGGAGATGCTGAGTCCAGAACTGTGGCTTTCTGGAAGCCCTCCTCAGAGGGAGCCTTGGCAAGACCAGACTCAATAATGTCTTTAGCACCAAGTGGAAGGAGGTGGGAAAACCTGGGCCCAAGAGCAAAGACCCAAACTGCCCGCAGACACCTCCCAGCTTCTTGTGAGCTTCCTGGCAGTAACACAATCTGCCTGCTGACTACAGAATCTTCAGCACTAAAATGAGGGTGAGGCCAGCTCAGGCGGAACCCCAGGCTCTCTGAGTGTTCCATGGAATAAAGTTTGGGACATGCTGAATACTGTCTTACCCTTTTGGAGAGATAAGGGGTGTGAGGCTGGCAGTAAAGGACACGGTCAATGTTTTCTCACTTTGGAGTTTCCCCAGTATTTGACGGATTGGGTCAGAGTGGGAACTCAGAGCATTAGTTCCCAACCCCGTCTAAAAACAACTTCCCACTTCCAGGTGCCATGTATCTGAAAGCCTATCTTCACAGGCTAATAATGTGTTTGGGTCTCCCAGTCTCCCAGTTAAAACATAAATACTTCAGATAGAGGACCACTGAGCCATCTTAGTGGACATTTTCACCAGGACTTCTCCAACAGTTGGCTGGGCACAAGCTAAGCCCAGGGTGAAGGGTAGGACAGGATGCCGGGGGAAGGAAAATGGGTTAAGAAAGGGAAGGAGACCATAAATACCTAAATGTGTTCTTTTATAACTCAGAGTGGTTTTAAGGAGGCAGATTTCACATAAAATCATTTGCAGCCACAGCTAAGCAAGAAGACAACAAGGAGAGGGTTTTAGACTCAGGGTGGGATTTTTCAGATGAGGAAAAATCCCAGCCAAACCCAGAGAATGGGGTGATGTGCCCCAGATCCCACAGAGAGTAAGTAGCAGGTCAGAGCGGGACCCCAGTCTCCCAGACCAGGGCCCTCTCAGCAGGGCCAAGCTAATTGGCATCTCAGGCTGCCCTCCCTGCAAGCACAGTGCATGGCTCCTCAGCCCCAATGTCGGCTCTGTACCCGAGAACGATTTCTCTTGACAGAAAATAGAGGTAAAAGGGCAAGGGAATATTTCCAAATGGTTGATCTGACAGCTGCAAATTTCATTTTGTGTTGCGTATTAACCTCTAATTGTTTCCCAAGTAGCCTGGGACTGAGAGATCAATAAATCCCACAGATACTTAATATCCCCTCTGGCATCTTCGGCTTTCGTTAGAAAATAGTCAAATTCCTGGCTGTCTGCAAATATTAGCAGGTTTTTCATTTTCTGCAAAGCCTGATGAACTATAATTCAACCAAGGGCCTGGTAGGAGCCTGAGAAATTCCTGGCACGCTGGAGGGCAGGAGCTGGGAAGGAATTCACAATGTTGCTGGCCCAACCGCTTCTTGTCCCGGAGAGATGAGATGACATCTTCCAGGCCTACAGTGGCCACTAAGGGAGTGGAAGCTCCAACCTCATCTTCCTGGTGATCTTTCTGCTCCATCAAGTGGCCTCCATTAGGTTATTAATATAACAATGGAGTTGTGGTCATTAGCTAACCTTTCCCCAGAGATCTTTTTAAAGGAAGACTTGCATGTAGTTGAGAAAACCATGGGTTTGTCATTATAAAAGCAATCCCCCTTATTCTCCTTCCTCTGTTCCCTATTAGCCGCTTGGTCTCGATCATGGCACTTTCTCTTCTTGCTAAGCCTCAGTTTTCTCAGATACATAATGGGAATAATTATTATCCCTGTCTAAAAGCATTGTCGTGAGGATTAAATGAGTTGGTGAGTGACAATCCTCACCCAGAGCCTCGCAAAATTAGTGGGAACCTCCATGAACCTGAATGAGGCACAGGAGTATTCAACTGAGACCACCTCTGCCCAGATTTTATACACCTCAGATCTGAGGAAGGAATAGGCTGCCCTGTGGGGCAGGGGAAGTGGTGGGGGTCAGGGGGAGTGGTGGTGGGCGGCGAGCGGTGGGAGAATAAACTTGAATTGACAACCAAGGCCCAAAAGGACTGCCCTGCTCAGAGATGTCAGATGTGTGCAGATTCCCCCACTGGATTGCAGGCGACCTGGTGGCAAGGACAGAGTCCTCTTCACCGTGCCAAGCTCCAGGCAGGCGCTCAGTAAACACTTGCTGAATGCACACAAGACCGTGTCAGGTGGCATGGCAAGGATGGCATTTGGTCCACAGGATGCTGTTAAGAAGAACATTGTGTAGGCAATCATCCTATCACACACACACACACACACACACACACACACACACACGCGTGCGGCTATACATGCACTCACAATTGGCCAAGAAACCAACGTCAGCACTGGCTTCATGGTCGTCATCCACCAAATCTGAGGAGTAAATTTTCAGACATGCTTATAGCCCTGTAATGCCAGGGCTGAAACCCACCAAGGGCCCTTTCTTTTTCTGACCCTACCTTGCATCTTATGCAGTGAGTTTCAGCAGAGAGAACTCCCATCTAGGATCTGTAGAATACAGTTTGGTCTCTGCATGACACAAACTGGCTGTGTGATTCAGAGAAACTCACTCCTCCTCTCTGGGCTTCAGTTTTACCATCTGTGAAATGGAGAGATGGAGCTACCTGGGCTTGCCTATCTCACAAGGTCTCTGTGAGGCAAGCAGCAGCTCCAGCCTGCTAGAGATGGAAAGGGCACAGCAGATCACTGAATCTAATGGCTTTCAAGCATTTATTTTAGCAGATGAATCTTTAATTTTTTTTTTTTTTTTTTTGCTTAGAACCCCAACTTATAAGACAGAAAGAACTGAGCTGTTCAGGCTGGGTTGGAGATGGGGGTCATCAATAACAGCTGCCTCATTTTAAAAGCAAGGGAACTGAGACTCAGAGAGGGCCCCTGCTCAAGGTCACATGCTTCCCTTAGAATCACAAATCTTTGGGAGGCTCAAGGACCCCAGGATGTGAACACAGAGGCCAAGGAACCCCTACTTTCATGGTGGGGGCTCTGAGGGCTCATCCGCCACCTAAGGCCCCCAGTGCTGCCTGTGGCTACCAGGCAACCAGCTCTGCGTGGCCCAGCCTCCCCATCAGCACCTCGCAGCTGTCCTCCCAGCCAAAACTGGTTTAGAAAAGGCTGCCCAGCTGGCAGGTAGGAACAAAGGGATTAGGCCCCGTTTGACAGACTGTGTCCCTCCCATTTGCATGTCATTAAGCTGCAGGCCAGTTAGCAGAGAGGGTCACATAGCTTCAGAGTCCCTGCCAAGCTGGGGCACGGAGGCACTGAGGCTTCATTTGCATTTTGGACACCTGCCCTGAACTACAGGAGCCAATTTGAAGAAGAGGGATTTCTTGAGGAGATGACTGGGGTGCTGGAGTGGACTGGGGAGGTGTCCTCATCTCAGTGGTGACCCTAGTTTTTTTCTGTCTCCCCTCAAAACTGACACAAACTGAAGCAGGCTTGTTTTGAGGGACAGAAATGGCTTCATTGCTCTGAGAGTTAAACCAGGCACTATGCAACAGCTTGGGAGAGGATAAGTGAATTCTGAGAACCGGGGCTTCTCTCCCCAACCAGTATCCCCACACCACACACTCACACACATGCACCAGCCTAGCCAAAAGGAAAAAAAGGAAGAAAGGAACACAGGCCACATTTTCTCTGCACTCCCCTTCTAAGGCCTCCTGGGGTGGCCCTGATTGACAGAACACTAAATGCAAGAGGTTTCCTGTGATAGAGAAAGAGATTTTCTTGAAGCATTCAACTCCTGACCTTTAAGAGCTCGGGGAGCAAAATGATTTTCAGTCACTTGGGCCTGAGTGAAAGGTATGTGAATTGATCGACTGCAGGGCTCAGGCCTCCCGAGGTCTTGATGTTATGTCATTAAAATCTTACAATCGAGTTATCCTAATGTATCCCAACAGCCCCCTTCTCAGAGGTGATTAGTAAATAGACTCAAAGTTACATGGTCTAAAATGCTTTCTCCAATGGCCTGGAAGACCAGTAATGTGGATGGGGCCTGGGGCCAAATCCGGCCTCTGCTATTTGAGGTTTTCTTTTTTGACATTAGACTATGGTAACTACTGCTGTTGCTGCCTCTCACATTTCTTCCTCTAGCTCTTTTAATCTTGTGAAGGTGCCTACCCCTCTTGCCACAGGTGTCTAGATAGGTTGAGCTGGCTAATTTCCTCTGGCAACAGTGATTGGTCTGGGGATGCAACTGACCCACACCCAGCCAATCAGAATCTTCCCTAGGATTATTCTCTTTACTGGGGATCCTGAGCTGGGATAGTGTGAGCAGGGGTTGATGGTGAATATTTTCCCTGCCATGTGTGGTCTTGTCTGCAGAAGGTAGGCAAGCCCAGCAGGCAAAAGTGAGAAAGGGGTGGAGTGAGAGAGGCCTGAGTCATGAAACCCCATCAATGCTATTGAGCTACCTTCATATCTTTCCTAGTTCCAAGACCCTTAAAATTCCTCTTTTGCTTAGGTTAGCCAAGGTTCATTTCTGTTGCTTACAACCAAATCTTGCCATGTGGGTAGGAGCTGATATTCCCAAGGTTCAATCCTTTGGGGCTTGAGGAAAATGAAATGGACAGGGAATGATACAAAATGTGGTCATACAGGTCAAAGGTGTAGACCACAGCAGCCCCTCAGGGACAGCCCACTAAAACATCAGCTCCACGAAGAGAGAGACCTTTGTCTCTTTCCCAGTTTCTAAAGCAATGCCCGGCACATACCTCTTCCCACCACCTCCCTCCTGGGCCGCGCTGTCTTGCCTGCCACATGAGATCTCTGCTTCTCCCCGAGCCTCTGCTCAGACCCTCCTCTGTCTCCTAACTTGCATCCTCTGCCTTTTCCACTTTCTGCTCCCTCTTACTTTCAATTTGTCTGTGGTCACCATGACCTGCTCTCCTTCATAGCTTCCACTGCTAACTGCTTTGTTCTCTTCATGTTTCTTGATGTCAGGTTCAAGTGAAGTGCCAGAAGTCAGAGAGAGACAAAATCTGATTGGCCTGGCTTGTCGTTCCTGTGTCAGGCCACCTCCCAGGTCAGGCTGGTGTCTTTGAGTCAAGTACCAGTGCCTGAGCTGATCAGCTGAGGTTGTGGGGCAGGGATTCAAATGGTGCAAACCATGGCCACTTAGGCTGTAGACGTCACAAGCCAGCCAGTTCTCACTATTAGGGGCCACAGTATCTCCAGCATAGAATCCATTGCTTAGACTAGCTTGGGGGAACCCAGGAACTATCTACACTCCCCTCTTCCATATTCCAGAAACTTCATCTGAGGCATAAGATTTTTATTTGACAGTGGGAACCCCTCCCCCCATTCCAGGGAGCTTCCTCACAGGTGCCTCTCTGGTGTGTTTCTTGCTTGAATTGCAAATTGAATGCTGCATAAACCCTACATAACTCAGTGCCCCATGTTGGCAGTATCTTATTTTTCAATTTCTTTTTTTTAATTGAATGAACATATTTTATGCAAGCCGTTCTACCTTGGTGAAGGCTGTTCCCCTGTGATTCATCAGAGTAATAACTAGAAACACCATTATTTGGCTCCATCCTCCTGCTGAGAACATCACGTAACTGAGAAATGTTCATGCATCTCACAGAGTTTCGGGGCAGAGTAAAAAGGGGAAGCAGTGAGAGGAGGAGGAGAGGGAGGAAGAAACAAACAAATGATTATGAACACACATGCAAGCTGACAGCAAGAGACATGGCTAGACAGTGAGAGGAAAACACAGGCCCACATATGGCTGTTGATCTCACACACATACACGTATGCACACACATACACGGAGGCACAGAAGGAACCACACATACCTGTCTACCCAGGTATCCCAACATTCGAAAAAATTAAATGAAAAAACCCATAAACTCTACGAGAAGTGATGCTAGAGAACTGGTCCAGTTGCCTCACTTAACATGTAAGAAAAAGGAAGCACAGAAATGTAGCTATATCCCTGTGTGTCCCATTTGCAGACACCAGTGTTCCTGGGTTTCTGCCTAGAAATACATAATTCAACTTGTCTAAGATGCAAATCATATCGTTATTTATATTTACTGAGTTCTTGTCTCTGGGTTAAAGATTTTCAGACATCCTTATCACTTTGATCTAAGATGTGGCCAGAGTATTCCTGCTATTATTGTTTTTGTTTGTTTGGTTGGTTGGTTGGTTTGGTTTTTTAATGACTTTTGTTGAGTTGGCTGAGCATCTGGAAATATTTTCAAAATGTTCATCTCAGGACACAGAAGCCCCTCAGTTAATGTCTTACAAACCCTAGCATGCTCTCAAGAGCTGTATGAATGAACACTTTTAAGGTTAGACAAATCAAACGTTCAAAGCAGGCTTCTGGAAACCTTGCTGTCGCTTCTCCAGGTTCATTGGCACTTCCTTAGCACAGCTCTCCTCGCTGCTTGCCTGCATGATTGCCTTGTCCACTGCCCATTTCCAGCTTTTCCCCTCTCCAATCCCCTCTTCATTTCATTACCAGATGAATTCTTCTAAGACATGACTCTCACCTTACCCTTCTTAGAGTAATCAGGATCCTGAGCTGCAAGTCTACTTCTGCATTGGTTGGTCATCTTCTGGCAGCAAGTGAAAACACCCAACTCAAACAAGCTTGCAAAATGGCAGGAAGGAATGGGATATTTGAGGATTCACATAACTGGATCATCGAGCAGTAAAGGCTGGATTCTGAGGTCAGCTGAGGCTATCAAAAACATCTCTTTTCCTCGATCTCTCAACTCTGCTTTTCTTCATGGCAACTTTTTCTATCCTTTTACTTTCAACTTTTCAGTGTTCTTATGATTTACCTAATGTCTTATAAACAATATAGAGCTGGAATTTTTTAAAATGCAATTTGATATCTCTGTATTTTAACCAGAGATTTAAATCCATTGAAATATGTTGTGCTCACTAATCTATTTGTATTTACTTAGCAGCATTTTATTTTTGTATTCTTTTTACTCTGCTTTGTCTATGCTTTTTTTCCTTCTTTTTATGTCATAGAGTGTTTTTTCTTTAGCCTTTCTTTTTTTCTCTTTGTTACTGGCTTATAGCTCATATACTTTACTGGTTTGTATCTTATGCATTTTTCTTGATTGTCCTTAATTTTTTTAACATGCATACTTGACTTTACTATGTCTGAAGTTAATAAAAATCTGTATCATCAAAGAATATAAGACTTTAGAATACTTTAGCCACTATGAGTCTCTTCACATCTTATATATCATATTCAAATCAAATAGTTTTATATCCAAAAATTATTTAATGTTACTATAGTTTTATGCAGGAAATGCTTGATTGGATTCATCCCATGTTTATTATTTTTTTCTGATTCCTATTTCTTCTTGCACCTCAGTCCTTGCCTCTAGGTGGAATTTTCTTCTTCCTAAAATAATCCTGCAGCAGAGCTTTCAGAGAGGATCTGCGAATAGAAAATGCTGTTAATCTTTCTTTGGGATGCCTTCACTTTTCCCTTTTTCTGACTCTTAATTGGAATTCTAATGTGACAGTTTGTTTTTATTTTTTCCTTATCAATTTTTTGAAGACATTATTCCATTTTCTCCTTGCTTCTATAGATGCTATCGAAAGCTGCTATTGCTTTTATAGCTGCCAATCATTTATTTATAATAATCTATCTTTTTTCTGTTATCTTTCTTAAGATCTCCTTGTCTTTGGTGTTCTGCAGTTTTAGTACAATGTATTATGTTCTAGGAGTGGACTTAATTTTCTTTATGCTGACGGGGGCTATCTGTGATTCCTGAATCTGAAGATTAATGTCTTTCAATAATTCCAAAACATAGTTATTGATTGTACTGTTTAACATTGCCTCTCTCTCTCATTTTTTCTGTTCTCCTTCTGTAACTCCCATTAAATGTGTATGAGGCCTTCTTATCCTGTCCTCCACATCTCTAAACAACTCTTTCATATTTCCATGTCTTTATATCTCTGCATGCTAGGTATTTTCCTCAGATATATTTTCAAGTTCATTAATCCTCTCTCCAATTGTGTCTAATCTGCTTTTTAATTAATCCTAATTTTAAAAAAAGCAATGAGTACATGTTTTTCATTTCTAGTAATTCTGTTGGGTTCTTTTTGCAACATGAAAGTTATTTTCTCATATTGTCATGTTCTTTCTTGGGTAATTGATTCCCCTTTTATGCATTTATTCATTTCAAGCATATTTATTTGTATAGACTAACAGTTCTGCTACCTGGAGTTCTTGTGGGTGGAGGGTGTTAGGGTGTAATACTGCTCTTTGTTGGGGTTCCTGACTGTCGCTCAAGGTGGATCCATTCCTTGTGTGTTTTGTTATATAGGATTATGAGGCTACTTTCAATGGAGGCTTATCTGTGGAGAATCATTTGGGTTGATGGCATATTGCCAAAGAGTCTGGGTTTGCTTTTGCCCAGTTCCCGAGGGCCATCCCTATCCATCCTAACATCATTTTAATATTAGTTTATAGGTTCAGTGATTCCCAGACCATACAGGTAGTACCATGGCACACCCCAACCCCTCACAACACATAGACTTGCCTACATAAATTATCAAGGGACACTCTTTCATCCTCAGAGTTCAGGCCAAGACATACAGCTTTTCTGTTGGCTCCCTGTGTATGATGTTTTCCTCCTGCTGCAAGCACAATGCTTGAAGGATCCTACCTTCATGCACAGTTCTCATGTTTAACTTAGCACAGGCTCATGGCCTTGTCTTTGGCTGCCATGTGCAGATTCAATCTCAAGTCCTGAGGCTACCCACACCATCTCAAAGCAGCTACAGCCTCAACTTACGTGCCAGATACTCTGATTTTTGTTCTATCTTTATTTTATTGGACCCCTTGTGATTCCCCATATTTTTTGCAAGCTCAATTAGGCATTACATATATTTATTTTAATTGATATGTAATTTTAAAAGAATTTTCTGAGGGAGCAAGTTCAGGTTATTTAGCTAAACGTTGCCAGGAACAGAAGTCCCTGCTCTCCTCCTCATTGACTTTATTTCCAGGGCAGCTTTCTCTAAGTGGTGATAACAATGGCCCCTAGCAATTCCAGGCTTATATGAGCCTTAGAGGCAGAGAGACCAGAAGGAGTCATTCCTGAAATAAAATATCCCTCATTTCTGAAACTGGGATAACTGTCATTGGCCTGATATGGGTCACATGCCCACCTACAGTCAATCATAATGATTCAGTCACTCTTCAAGGGAGTGACTAGCATAAGGCCACCCAAGCCCCTAGATCAGAAAAGGGGAAAATAGGTGGTTGGCAAGAAAAAACGACAGGTGTCAACCACAGCCCCTTTAAAGTGTGCAGCATTATCTCATGTAATCCTTACCCTGTGAAGTCAGTTTTATAATCATCTTTCCAGTTCCCACAGCTGCTGAGGGGCAACACTAGCACTGGAATGTTGGTCTCCTGACTCAGACCTCGGGCATTTTTAATCAAGGCTAAGCCTCTTGTTCTAGCCCTTAAGGCCATGTATTTCTGAGTCCTTTCTCTGTCCAATCTTATCTGTCACTACCTCTCTACTTGCTAGACTCTGTTTGGTTTCACCCTGTGCTTCACTGAGCTGCTCCTGTACCTGTGATGCCTCCTACAGTTTTTCAACCAAACCAATAAGAGGTTAGACCTGGAAGGAGACCCATCGGTTTCCCTTCCAATGCCAACTCAAATCAGTGGGTAGCATCCACATGAGACACTATGTTAAGTTAAGGTTGTATCCAGGCTTTGCGGGTGTCTTAGGTCTGGTTGCAGAGCCTGAGACAGGTATTCTTGTGCACATTATTTATCGAGGAAGTGCCTTCCAGAGAAACCTGTAAGAAAGTGAGAGATGCAGAAGAAGATGCTAAACAAAGACATCATTTCAGCTGAAGCCTGGCCTCAGCCTGATCCCATGGGAAGTTCTGGAGTGTGAATGGCACGGCAGGATTGCCCCACAGTGAAGCAAGGCTTTTGTATCTCTGTATCAGTCAGTCATTGGCCATGGGTTGACCCTGAGGGAAGGTGGGAGGTGAGCGTAACCTCCCAGATACCTCCTGGAAGGGAGACTCATGTTCCTGCTGAGGGATATGACACAGGGAGGAGTGCAGCTAGGAGCCTTTAGCATCTCACACTCACAACAGCTGGGAGTTGGGAGAACTGGCTGGGCAAAGAGGATCTGGGCAGGACACCAATGGCATCTGTGACAGTGGGAAAGAGTGTTGTAATTGATTAATAACAACAGTTATGAAAGCTGTCCTTTGTTGAACACTTCACATGTGTTCTTTCATTTAATCCTGATAATAACCATATAGCTAAGTACTATTATTTCCCAAGATTATAGGTAAGGAAACTGAGGGAGGCCCAGAGTCTCATCACTCAAGGTTACACGGTAGACAGGAGTCACATGTACCCCAGAGCCTGGACGTAGCACCACCTCATGATGCCTGGTGTGAACATGAGAGACAGGAGAGGCCACACTGGTGGCAGGGACCTACCATCTTGAGGGCGTTGAAAAAGCCTGCCTTGTTTGGGAGTTCTCACCATCTAGAAGCCTCTGGCCCTTACATGTGTGCTCTGTGGCTTACCTGCTCATACTGGCCAGGCCACATCTAGAGGATGGTGTCCACTTCCAGAAGCAGACTTTCATGCAAAAGGGAAACTGACCACATGGAGGGCATTTGGGCTTGAGCAACCAGCAGGGTGGTGAGAGATTTGGAAATCATAAACTAGGAAGAATGGGCAAATTGACCAGGGATGTTGAACTTAGAAGGGCAATCTGAGAGGAGTCACCTGTAGCCTTATCTCAAAGCAGAAAAGGACTGTTGAGTTCACAAATTCAAACAGATGGGAGCAGAGAGTCAGAAAGGAGGGATGACTTGTGCCAGGCCTAGTACCCAGTGCCTATAACCCACAGCCTCTGGTTGAGTAGTGCACTGGTAAATGTTTAGCAATCAGCTCTCTGGGCATAGAAAGCCCTGGTTTGTAGCATTTGTCAGTTGCTGTTATGTACATACTCCCACTGTAGCCAATTTCAAGCTCCCCTTGTGGATTAGTCCATTTTCACTCTGCTGATAAAGACACATGTGAGACTGGGCAATTTACAAAATAAAGAAGTTTAGTGGACTCACAGTTCCACGTGGCTGGAGAGGCCTCACAATCATAGTGGAAGGCAAGGAGGAGCAAGTCACATCTTGCGTGGATGGCAGCTGGCAAAGAGAGAGCTTGTGCAGAGAAACTCCTGTTTTTAAAACCAGCAGATCTCGTGAGACCCATTCACTATCATGAGAACAGCATGGGAAAGACCTGCCCCCATGATTCAGTCATCTGCCACCAGGTCCCTCCCACAACACATGGGAATTATGATAGCTACAAGATGAGATTTGCTTGGGGACACAGAGCCAAACCATATCACTCCGCCACTGGCCTCTCCCAAGTGTCATGTCCTCACGTTTCAAAACCAATCATGCCTTCCCAAAAGCCCCCCAAAGTCTCAACTCATTTCAACATTAACTCAAAAGTTCATTGTCCAAAGTCTTATCTGAGACAAGGCAAGTCCCTTCTACCTATCAGCCTGTAAAATCCGCAAGTTAGTTACTTCCTAGATACAACGGGGATACAGGCATTGGGTAAATACAGCCATTCCAAATGGGAGAAATTGGCCAAAACAAAGGAGCTATAGGGCCCATGCAAGTCCAAAACCCAGCAGGGCAGTCAAATCTTAAAGCTCCAAAATGATCTCCTTTGACTCCATGTCTCACATCCATGTCATGCTGATGCAAAAAAATGGGTTCCCATGTCTTGGGCACCTCTGCCCCTGTGGCTTTGCAGGACACAGTCTCCCTCCCAACTGCCTTCAAGGGCTGGTGTTGAGTGTCTGTGGCTTTTCCAGGTGCACGGTGCAAGCTGTTGGTGGATCTACCATGCTGGGATCTAGAGGACAGTGGCCCTCTTCTCACAACTCCACTAGGCAGTGCCCTAGTAGGGACTCTATGTGGGGACTCTGACCCCACATTTCCCTTCCACATTGCCCTAGCAGAGGTTCTCCATGAGGGCCCTGCCCCTGCAGCAAACTTCTGCTTAGGCATCCAGGCATTTCTATACATCCTCTGAAATCTAGGCAGAGGTTCCCAAACCTCAGTTCTTGACTTCTGTGCACCTGTAGGCTCAACACCATGTGGAAGCTGCCAAGGCTTGGGGCTTCCACCCTCTGAAGCAACAGTCCAAGCTGTACCTTGAACCCTTTTAGTCATAGCTGGAGCAGCTGGGACACAGTGCACCAAGTCCCTAAACTGCACACAGCAGAGGTACCCTGGGCTGAGCCTACAAAACCATTTTTTCCTCCTAAACCTCTGGACCTATGATGGGAGGGGCTTCCAGAAAGGTCTCTGACATGCCCTGGAGACATTTTCCCCATTGTCTTGGGGATTAACATTTGGCTCCTCATTACTTGTATAAATTTCTGCAGCCAGCTTGAATTCCTCCTCAGAACATGGGACTTTCTTTTCTAGTGCATTGTCAGGCTGCAAATTTTCCAAACTTTTATGATCTGCTTTCCTTATAAAACTGGATGCCTTTAATGGCATCCAAGTCACCTCTTCAATGCTTTGCTGCTTAGAAACTTCTTCTGCCAGATACCTTAAATCAACTCTCTCAAATTCAAAGTTCTACAAATCTCTAGGGCAGGAGCAAAAAGCCACAGTCTCTTTGCTAAAACATAACAAAAGTCACCTTTGCTCCAGTTCCCAACAAGTTCCTCATCTCCATCTGAGACCACCTCAGCCTGGATTTCATTGTCCATATCACTATCAGCATTTTTGTCAAAGCCATTCTACAAGTATCTAGGAAGTTCCAAACTTTTCCACATTTTACTGTCTTCTTCTGAGCCCTCCAAACCGTTCCAACCTCTGCCTGTTACCCAGTTCCAAAGCCACTTCCACATTTTTGGGTATCTTTTCAGCAACGCACCACTCTAATGGTACCAATTTACTGTATTATTCTGTTTTCACCCTACTGATAAAGACATACCTGAGACTGGGCAATTTACAAAAGAAAGAGGTTTAATTGGACTCATAGTTCCACTGGCTGGGGAGGCCTCACAATCATGGCAGAAGGCAAGGAGGAGCAAGTCACATCTTACATGGATTGTGACCGGCAAAGAGAGAGCTTGTGCAGAGAAACTCTGGTTTTTAAAACCATCAGATCTCATGAGACCCATTCACTATAATGAGAACAGCGAGGGAAAGACATGCCCCTATGATTAAATCACATCCCACTGGGTCCTCCCACAACATGTGGGAGTTATGGGAGCTACAAGATGAGATTTGGGTGGGGACACAGACCAAACCATGTCACCATGTGACATCACTGAATACAGAGTTGGGAGGGACGTGCACAATTGGCTATTGTGAGTAGGCGGAAACTGGCTCCAGAGCTCATTCTGCAGGACTAGTGGTTTCCCAACACTAAACCCATAAGACTCCCACCAAAAGAGCATTCTAGGGTTACACAAGTTCAAAAAGCAGACCATTCTGAATCCCATTCTTAGAGCACGGCTTGGTGTGTTTGCTTATTAAAGGTCCTCAAAGTCCTGCCATAAACAAACCTGTTTAACTTCAACTAGCTCAGCTTTCCCCAAACCTGTTTGTCTGCCCAACCATTTCATCACATACCTTTTAGGACTAGTATCCTCCAGAACTAGTATTCAATGGAACACCCTTTGGAAAATGGCAAAGAGAACAATGTCTTCACATAAACAAAGGGCCATTGCTGAGAAAGAGGTTCAACTTGCTGTTCTATTTTGCCTCAGAGGGTGGAAATAGAAGCAATGAGTTGAAATTGGAAGGCGGCAGAATCAAATTGGTATGAGGAAGTCTTTTCTAATAGTAAGAACCATCCATCATTAACACAAGGTTAGACACTGAAGGAAAGAGGTCCTCATTGCAAGAGAGGGTGAATGTCTGTCTCTATGGCAAAGGACACCAAGAAGGTGCTTCCTGCAGCAGGAAGGCAGCTAGGAAAGATTCCCTCCAATGACTCTCTGTGAAGTAAGTACTAGGATTCTAGTAACTTGAAGTGCATAGGCCCTGTCTGGGGCCTCAGAACAGGGCCTGTCAGATGGTCGCCTCTATGTGGAAATAGATATTCCAACTCTATTCATGTGCATGATATAATTTTAGAAGGGCGAGGATGTCGTCACTTCCCAAAATATACTTCTTGACGGTCTTGTTTCTGCATTAATTCACCATTAAAACTTTTCTTCTTTAGCTTAATACTTTATTCTGTGTTCAAATGCACATTCTCATGGGAAAAAAGAGTGGTTCAATAGAAGCTACTGTGGGCCCATCATATCCCTGTGGTGTAGTGAGGTTCTCCATCCCTCCCAGAAAGCAGGTCTTGTCTGGAGAGGTAGAGCTGGAAGGGAGGGGGTTGAGGCAGGGGTATTGGGTGTCTGGGGTGGGGGCTAGAGAGCAGGAAAGACTGTAAGCCAGGAGGGAGTGGGAGTGCCAAAGCCAGTCTTGGCTGCCTTTATGAATGTGTTTGGGGCTGGGCCTGTCCTAGAGATATCCCAAAACTATTTTAGGAGGCAGTAAATTTAGCTGGTGGCTGGTTTGCAAATCATCCAGATATGTTGGTATTTCTGATGAGACAATCTGTCTCGAGAGGAGACGTTTAGAGCCTTTACAACCAAAAGGGATGTGCCTTTTTGAACACGGCCATGGAAAAAGCACAACCACCGCCGCCTATTTTGTTGGCCAAACCCAGCAGTGGGTAAAATGTGCATGACCACGGGAGTTGCATTTGTACAGGGCCTTTCAGGTGAAAACCTGCTTCTAGATTTATTATCTACAGAATTCTCAGAACAGCCTGAAAAAGCAAGTGGGCCGATACCCATCTTGTAGATGAGTAGACTGAGGTGCTTACCTAAAGTTACCTGGGGAGCAGATGGCAGAGCGTAGACTTCAGCCCAAGATTTTCAAATTTCAAGCCCCATTGTAAATAATTTTTTAAAAAATTAATTTGCATTTTAACAGAGTAATAGAAGTATTATTTAAACTGTCAAATAGCTGCACGAGGCTTTTAGTGAAAAGTATCCATCTCCTGCCCCATGCCCTCCTCAAAAAATTGAGTGCCTCCTGATTTCCCAAAATCTAGAAGCACTCAATTTCTATTTTTAGCTATATCATCTTATATTTATGTTCATATTTATAAGATGTTTACACTTTTGGTTCCTGATTTTTAAAAAACTGAAATGTAATCTGAAACCTTCCATCTATAAAACACGTGGACTGGATTTTTATACCCCATTCACACAGACACACACACACATACACACTCATACACACTCTCACAAACACTTCCCTCTTCTCTTCTGCACATCACAATATGGTCACATCACAGTTTTTATTTCGGATATGGCAATTTTAATTTCCAGAATCTCTTTGATCGCTCCTTTTCTATAGCATTCTGTTTTTGTTGCACGGTGGATATATCTTTGCTTATCTCTCTGAGATTTTACTTTATTATTTGAAGTTCCATTTCCTCTCTATGGTCTTTGTCTTTCTCCTGAGTTCATTTTCCACTGGTTTGCATTGGGATCTATCTTTCAAGTTAGAGATTATCCTCAAATATCTGACAATCCTTATCTTTATATTCATATTTACTCATAAGGTGCAAAAAGGTGTTTAGAAACTCTTAGTGTCTGGATGGGTGGTTTCACTATAGAATGTCTGCAGTAAGTTCACTGGGGAGTAGTGAAGATGGGGTCTGGGTATGGAGTGAAGGATCTGGGATTGGGCAGAGGGAGGAGAGGAACTACAGGCACAACAAAAGACTCAGACAATCCCATGGGGATTTCTAGAGCTGGAAAAGTCCTGCAGAATTTCCTTGCCCTATGGCAAGAAGGCTGGGCCTTTACGTATCCTCAGTGATCAGTCACTGGAAGTGGGCTCCCTCCAGAGAAAGGAGTGACTTTGGCAAGAGAATTCCCTTTAGCTAAGAGCAATTCCTGGAGAGAGACTTGAGCTGAGAGCCACCAACACTCCCAACAAGTTGGAAAAATGAGTGCCTCGATCCTGAAGGGACAATGTGGGCAACACACCGCAGCAACCACCCAGGGCTCCCTAGCACTTCTCCAGTAACCCTTCCTTCACATAACCTTTTATGATTCCGGTTGGCCTCTTAGCTGGGGAAACACACTGGAGGAAAGTTAATGTGAAGAACAGTCCCTCATTCCTGCCTCCAGCACTGAAGCTAGTCTCAATGCTGTAATGATACCCCTCATTTTTTTTTCTATTCTCTATTCTAGATGAGCATTGATGTTGGACCAGGTAAGTAACTTAGTGAAGTAATCTAGACCCTATTTCCTGAGGGACCCAAACCCATGTCTCATGCCCTTCTCAAATTGTGGATGCTGCATGTGTCCATTATCAGTCAAAGTGGGCAACAGAGTACCAAGAGACTACCCAGTATATCACTTGAGTGACAACTGTATCCTTCCCTGCCTCAATTTTAGAAGAGTAGCCCTACCCTCTCCTGAGTCAGCCACTCCTGCCAGGATGGTGACTCCTTTTTTTGCCTACTAGTGCCATAGCACAAAGAGCTCAAAGTGACTAGGCAGTAGTCATAGATTAAAGTTTGATGGAATACTTGCTGGAAACAAGGACCTGAGACCCACTGGGCCTTAAGTCATAGGGAAACCTTCCATATGGATCACTAGGAGAGATGATAGACAGGTCCTCTGCTATGACAACTTGTTGGTTCTCAAAATCATCAATTCCACCTACTGGGGATACAGTCACTGCTCAGAAAGAGACCATATATGTCTTTTGCCTTGGGTCACTTCTCTGTCCAAAGTAAATGGCCAAATGCATAGCCTAAAGTTCTGCCCGCTAGGAGGATTTGCCCTCACAGCTAAATTTTAATTAAGCTATAGTGCAACAGGTGTTGTGCTTCTTTCTTAGTGATGAGAGATGCCAGATGCACTATCTAGTCCTTTACTTTGAAGGAAATGCCCCAGATCACTGAAGCCCTAAAATCTGCTGTGGCAATACTCTGAATCTTGGTAAGTGTTATCCCCCAAGCTCTGGAGTACATGCATTACCAAAGTCTCCAAAATTCTTGCTTACCCAGTCTGATTAACATCATGTCATCAAGAAGGTGGCCCAAGGTAAAGTTCTGTGGACTCTCCAGAGATCTGGGTCCCTTTAGATTCAATTGTGACAGAGGGTGGGCTGCTTTGGGGAAAAAATCATAAATGTGTACTGTTATCCATCCAAAATGAATGTAAAATACTTCCAATTCTCCTTTATAGGACTAGAAAAAGAATTCACCAAATCAATGGCCATATATTAGTGCCTGAAGCAATATTAATCTGCTCTAACTAAAATTGCATTTGGCACAGTAGCTTCAATTGGAGTTATTACCTGTTTGAGTTTAAATATAGTCCACCAAGAACTGTCTGGTTTATGTAGGGGGTTAAGTCATTGAATTAAAATGAGATATGATGGAGCAAGACGGTGGAATAGGAGGTTCTATTCCTCAAATCCCCACAAAAACACCAATTTTAACAACCACCCATGGGCCAGAATACCTTTATGGGAACCCAGGAGTTCAGCTGAGAGGTTCCAGCACCTTAGTGGAGCAAAATATCCAAGAATAGATTCACTGAAGAAGGTAAGAACAGTTTCACTTAATGAAACTGTTCACTTCTCCCCAGAGTGGTACAGCTCTGTGCCTAGAGAAACTCCCTCAGCCCATGATTTCTCCTATGGGGGAAAGTGAGAGCAAAGTGAGCACCCAGCTTCTTCAGCATTACAAAATCCTCAACAGTAGACCCACTTCTGTCTTGCCTCACCCAGAACACAGAGGAGACTGGCACAGCTGAAGCATCTAGGGGCAACTAGGAGCAGGGTGAAAACGAGGGAGCTCACGACCGCTGGTGCACAAATCTCAACAACTGGCCTCAGATCCTACTGGCTGGTTTGTGAAGTCTATCAGGAGCATTGTCCATGAACTCCAAGTGGCACCTCACCTGCAGACACTCTGACTAGCTCATGTATGCTCCCAGCACTCCACGTCCCACATCCCTCATGGTAGGCATCCTGCACTACCATACAAATGCCACAAACAAGGTTCTCCAGGTGGTACATGCCTCCATAGAAACCATACAGATATCAGCAGCCAGATTGACTCTGCTGGATTGGGAGAAGGTGCACAACCTTAAACACTTCAGGACACTGCCCTAGGGAAAATAAACAGGAGGCTCTCACCACCTGGCCTGGCTTTGTGGAATCAAGAGAAGGCACACAATCCTAATACTTCTCCCAAAGGAGGGAACAAGAAGAGTGAAGTAGGCACTTCCACAGAGAAGGTTTAAAGGGTCCCCAGAACCTCTAGTCAGGCTGACTAGTGAAGGTTTTTCTCTCCCACAGCCAGTCAGTAAAGAATGGAGGAGGTGACCATTTTCTCAAATGCAAAGACAGAAACACAAGACTTCAAGAAACATTAAAACTCAAGAGAAAAGGACACCACTAAAAGAACAAAATAAAGCACCAGTGGCTGACACCAAAGAAATGGAAATCTGTGCATTTTCTGACAAAAAGTTCAAAATAGTTGTCTTAAAGAAGCTCAGTGATCTACAACAGAACACAGATATACAACTAAATGAAATCAGGAAAATAATACATGAAGAAAATGGGAAGTTCAACAAAGAGATAGAAAGATTAAAAAAAAGAACCAAACCTTGGAGCTGAAGACTATGACTCAACTGAAAATTCAATAAAGAGCTTCAACAGCAGATTTAATCAAACAGAAAAAAGAACCAGTGACCTTGAAGACAGAATATTTGAAATTATCCAGTCAGTGAAACAAACAAACAAATAAAAAGAATGAAAAAGAGTGAAGAAAGCATATAAGACCTATGGGATACCATCAAGCCAACCAATTGTGGGACTTCCAGAAGGAGCAGAGAAAGAGAAAAAGTCAGAAAGCTTATTTAAAGAAATAATGACAGAAAATCTCAAATCCGGACAGGAAAGGAAACATCCAGATCCATAAAGCCCAAAGAACTTCAAGTACATTAAATATGAAGAATTCTTCACCAAAACACATTATAATCATGTTGTCAAAAGTCAATGACAGAGAGAAATTTGAAAGCAGCAACAGAAAAGCACTTCATCACATACCAGGGAATCTTTATAACACTATCAGTGGATTTCTCAGCAGAAACCTCACAGGCCAGGAAAGACTGGGATGACATATTCAAGATGCTGAGAGGAAAAAAAAACTGCCAACAAAGAACACTATACCTGGCAAATATGTCCTTCACAAATAAAGGCGAGGAAAAGACTTTCCCATAAAACAAAAGCTAAAGGAGTTCACCACTACTTCCTTACAAGAAATGCTAAAGAGAGTTCTCCCAATTGAGACAAGTGTATGTTAATAAGCAACATAAAAACATATGAAAGTTTAAAACTTCCTTATAAAGGTAAGGATATGTGTAACCCAGAATACTCTAATACTATAATGGTGATACATAAATCACTTTTAACTCTAGTCTAAAAGTTAAAAGACAAAGGTACCAATAACTGTAGCTATAATTATTTGTTAATGAATAAACAATATAAAAAAATGTAAATTGTGACATCAATAACACAAAATGTGTGTGTGAAGGGTAAAAGGTTAGAGTTTTTATGTAATCAAAGTTAAGTTGCTATCAACTTAAAATACACTGTTGTAAATATGTAAATATGTTTTATGTAAGCCTCACGGTAAGATAAATTTGTAGTAGATATACAAAATATTAAAAAAAGAATATCACTACAAAAAATCATCAAATCACAAAGGAAGGTGGAAGAAGTAGGAGAAAAAGAACTACAAAACAGAAACATTTAACGAAATGGCAACAGTAAATCTTTACCTAGCAATAATTACTAGGTAAATTATAATGGATTAATTTCTCCAATCCAATGACATGTAATGGCTGAATGGTTTTTTATTAAAAAAAAGCTCCAACTAGATGCTGCCTACAAGAGACTCACTTTAGCTTTAAGGACACACATAAGCTGAAAGTGAAGGGAAGGGAAAAAATATTCCATGCAGATGGTAACCAAAAGAGAGCAGGGTGGCTATATTTAGAAATAATGGACTTTAAGGCAAAAACTGTCACGAGATACAAAGAATATCATTATATAATGATAACATAGTCAATTCATCAAGAGTGTAAAACAATTATAATATATGTGCATCCAATGTTGGAGCACCTAACTATACCAAGCAATTATTAACAGAACTGAAGGGAAATGTAAGTAGCAATACAATAATAGTAGGAGACTTCAAACTCCACTTTCGACAATGATAGATTGTCCAGACAGAAAATCAAGGACACAATGGACTTGAACAACAGTATACACCAAAGGAACCTAACAGACACATATAGACCATTTCATCTAACAGCAACAGAATACACATTCTTCTGAAGTGCACATGGAACATTCTCCAGGATAGATCATATCTTAGGCCACAAAATAAGTTTTAACAGAGTTAAGAAGATTAGCAATCTATCAAATATCTTTCCTAACCACGAAGCTATGAAACTAGAAATCAATAACAGGAAGAAAATTGAGAAACTCACAAATGTGTGGAAATTAGGCAACACCCCTTTAAACAACCAATGGGTCAAAGAAAAAAAATCAAAAGAAAAATAAAAAATGATCTTGAGATAAATGAAAATTGAAACTCAACATACCAAAACTTATTGAATGCAGGAATTCTAAGAGAGAAGTTTATAAACTCTTACATTAAGAAAAAAAGAAAGAGCTCAAATAAATAACCTAAGTTTATACTTCAAGGAACTAGAAAAAAAGAGAACAAACTAAGCCTACCATTAGAAGAAAGAAAATAATAAAGGTTAGAGCAGAAATGAAATAGAGATTAGCAAAACAATAGAAAAGATCAACAAAATTAAGAGTTTGTTTTTTGAAAAGATAAACAAAAATCAATAAACTAGGCTAAGAAAAAAAGGAAAAAATTCAAATACATAAAATTATAAATGAAAGAGAAAATATTACAACTGATACCACAGAAATACAAAAGACCATTAAGAGATTACTATTAACAATTATGCACCAACAAATTGGTTATCCTAGAAGTAATGGATGCATTCCTAGAAACACACAACCTGCCAAGACTGAACCATGAAGAAACAGAAGATCTGAACAAAACAGTAATGATTAGGGGATTTAAATCAGTAATCAAAAATCTCCCAACAAAGAACAGCCCAGGACCAGGTGGCATCACTGGTGAATTCTATCGAACATGTAAAAAAGAATTACCACCAATTTTTCTCAAACTCTTCCAAAAAAATTGAAGGGGAGAAAGCACTTCTAAACTCATCTCATAAAGCCAGCATTACCCTGATGCCAAAGCCAGGCAAAAATACTACCAGAAATGAAAATTATAGGCCAATATTTCTGATGAACATGTATGCAAAAATCCTCAACAAAATACTAGCAAACTGAATTCAACAGCATATTAAAAGGATCATACACCATGATCAAACAGGATTCATCTCTGGGATGCGAGAATGGTTCAACATACGCAAATCAACAAATGTGATACATCATATTAACAGAGTTAAGGATAAAAACCATATGATCATCGCAACAGAATCTCATAGGCTCTCCTCCCTGAAAAGTTCTCCCTTTTCTCTATTGTCTCTAGCCTTGGGCAGGTTACCAAAGTTCCTACCTTCCAGCCCTACCATGATCCAGCCTAGTCAGCCCCAAAATCATTGTTTCTCAAAGAGAAGTACAGTATATCCTGGGGTGTGTGCCATTGTTTCAGGGGGAAACAAAACCACAGGATACATATGGGGCATTATCTTGGGTGTCAATGCCTGCCCCATTGGAATAAATAGAATTTTGTATATATTTTCCACCCAACAAATATATATTGCATCCTAGAGCTGCAGCAGTGGGACATAGATTCTCATATTCAAAGATGGAACTTTGGGCTGGGCGCGGTAGCTCATACCTGTAATCCCAGCACTTTGGGAGGCTGAGGTGGGTGGATCACCTGAGGTCAGTAATTCGAGACCAGCCTGGCCAACATGGTGAAACCCCCATCTCTACTAAAAATACAAAAATTAGCCGGGTGTGATGGTGGGCACCTGTAATCCCAGCTACTAGGGAGGCTGAAGCAGGAGAATTGCTTCAACCCAGGAGGCGGAGGTTACAGTGAGCCGAGGTCCTGCCACTGCACTCCAGCCTGGGCAACAAAAGCAAAACTCTGTCTCAAAAAAAGAAAAAAACAGAGATGGAACTTTGAATACCTTTTCCCATGGCGAAGCAATTACACATGGTAGGCAGGATCTAATCATTCATTGATTCAACAAGGATTCATTGCATGCCCTGTGTATGCCAAGCACTATGATAGACTAGAGCTAAATAGGAAACAAAACTGTTGGGGCCCCTGCCCTCATGGCACTTCCATTCTAGTGGATATAAGTAGTGACTACTTTAGAAAGAGAATTACCCACTTGGCTGCATAAATGCTCCTTTGAATGAGTAAAACAAAATAAAAACTAATTTTACAAAAACGAGTCTCATTAGTAGTCACATCATCTCTTGTAAAAGGAAAGAAAAGCTGAGAAATTCTAAAAGGCCATTAAGAGGCCAAAACCAAGAAACATAACCCTGAAGACTAGAGATTCCTAATGAGTTTAAGAAACATAACATTGGAACTCTTCAGGGAAATGGTTAAGTCAGAGCCAAAGGCATTGACACTGAATGAAGAGGAGCCTTAGCTAATGAAAAGGGAGCAGAGAGTGGAAGAAGCCAGGGAAGGAAGGTGACTAGAAATCCAGTGCTGGACTCAGAGAAGGGAGGCGGAGGCGAGAGCTCACCGACAGCATTGTTGGTATGCAAAGCACGGCAGCCTCCTCCCAGGAGCTGGGGCAGCAGCAGCAGAGAGGGAGCCAGGAATTCAGAGGGAAAGCAGGACCTGCAGGATGGCCCCTGGGATCACATTCGGGACTTCGGGCTTCTGGAGAAGATGGCACCCCAGGTGGCCAGGGACAAGGCCAGCCTGATATTAGGGTGTCACCAGGTTCTGAGGCAAAGTTGGTAGAGTTTCTTTCACTTTCTCCCTCCATGCCTTTGCTCCCTCCTCTCTGTCCACCTGGCTCTCCCTGACGCTGCTATCTTGGTCCAGGTGCAAATTGTTGGGTTTCCTCTTTGCGGAGTGAGGGGCAGCTGAAGCTGATTGCTGAGAGTAGGGAGCAAGGATTTGTTTTTAATGCCAGGTAGAGAGAAGCAGAGAAGACACTGGGCCATGGGACAGGAACAAGACTGGGTGTACATCTTGCAGGATCTCCAGACTCACTCAGAACAAACAGCTGCTGCTCATAGTAAGACAGGCCCAAGACTTTGCCTCTTTGGGGTTCAGAAGTAGTTATTAATAGTTCTAGGCTGGGCCACAGGATGGCTCAGCAAGACCCAGGACAACTTCCAATGATTCCAGCCATTGCCTAGTGCATGCCTGCTCTGTGCCCAGCCCAGTCCAGGCATGGAGGAATACCAAGTGCTCACAAACTAGCCAGGGCCACAGCCAGACAATCGCCCTCCTGGGTGACAGTGGACCCCCTCTCCCGGCTGCTTTTGATGCACCACAGATGAAGCCCCTCTGGGGGCCCCTTGGAGCCCCTCCAACCACCTCACACACAGAGGGCCTCAGGGCTCTGAGCCAGGACCCCCAAACCCTCATGCCCCCACCACCCCAGCCCTCCCCCAAAGCAGGTGCTCCCCGTAGCGACAAGGACGGCGATGATTTGGGTGGGAACACATGAGTTATGGTGTGCCAGTGCCTCACAAACAAGTTTGGTGCCCGCCTGTCTTCATGAATCACGGAGGAGCCTAATCCTTCATTAGAACATTCAGCAGTAATTGCTGGCGAAATGCCACTTGCCTTTTTCTCATTTTAACAAAACATTTATGCATGAAAGATTTAATGCCAGGTATCAAGCATATCATTGTAAATTTACCACTAATTAAGCCTAATTAAAATAATTAAATGGCTGTGGAGTCACCATGTGAATTAAAATCACTTCTCCTCCGTACTAAGCTGTCTCTCACTAGCCAGGCCCCTGGTTTGGAAGACAAATACATATCTCTCTGTCGATTTTTCCCGTCGCCCTGCTCAGCTTCACGCGGGGTATTTGCATGGCCAAGGATATTTGATAATTAAGATAATGCTGTGATTTGACGGTGCGGTTTTTCAATTTCAGGACCCCAGGAGATTTTCCTTTATCTCGGTGAAGTATAGACAATTTGACAAATCTGTTGCTTGGAGCAGTCGCTAGCGTTTGCATATTCATTACTCATTGGATTTTTAATCAAAGTAGCTGATGGACCCCTTGCACCACAAATAACTTGGTCATGAATAATTTATCCGTGCTTACTGGCTGGGCCACGCAGCCTCCCGGCGCCCCGGGGCCCCTGATTGGCTCGCCAGGGCTGGCCTGCCCTGCGCAGCACATGGCCACTCCAGATGTTTGGGTATCCATATGTGCACAGCTCATCAAAAACGGCAACGGCCCGCACCCGAGGGCCTCGGCCGTCCCCAGATAGGCCATCTGGAGTTGGAGGGAAAACAAACCTCGGCGAATTGTGGGATGCGTAGTTATCTTCAGTGGCGCCCGGAGGTGGCCACGGAGGGGTGCGCAGGGGGCGCGGGAATGCGACGGAAACCCAGAGTCAAGGCCCGCATCTGGGGCTTCAGGAAAGCTTGCTGTGTCCAAAGCTACAGGCAGGGCCGTCATGGGGACATTGTCTGGCCCTTTTCAGATCATGTGGGTGGTCAGCAGCTGCCTCTCCTGCTTCTACGGCCCCTGTGGGTACAACCCCCGACTCCCAGCCCCCACCCACCATATACACACATCTTCCCGCTGGGCCCTCTCCTGCCTAGGAACCCAGCCTGATGTGCTGCTCCCCAGCTCTCTGACTTTGCACATGCTGCCCCTTTACGTGCCATGTCCCTCCTCCTCTGTGCTACCCCAGCAGGGCTGGTTTAGAATTTTCCTGGGGAGGCCTGGCCCCTAATCATGTCAAACCCATTCAATTTACCCACATGCCACATTAAATATATTTTATATATAAGTGTGGAGGAGTTGAGTGGAGATGCAGTTGACTAGTTGACATAATAGCACGTTTTGTAGGCATTTAATGGACCATTTACTCATTTTGATGTTGCAGTTGTCTTTTCCTATGGAGCCCGTGGCGCTGGGCTCCCCAGGCCTCAGGCGTTTCTGCAGTCTCCTGACAAGGCTGTCTGCCTGGCATTGGCCTCCATGCCATGTGGTCTCAAGGCCGTGGTCTGCACGTTAGCCTTTGCCAGTTCTGTAAGGCCCAGCCTGTAGTACCTCAGCCAGCGAGCCTTCCTCTGTGACCCCCATGGCTTAAAGCTGAGGGTTGCCCCTCCCTGGTGCTTCTGGAACACCCCTATCTCCATTCCAGCCCATCACCCATATGGTGATTGCTAGTTGGCATGATTTCCTCTCCACTAGACAGTGAGCTTGGGAAGGCAGGACGGTGATGTGCTCATCTCTGTCCCTCCCACCTCTCTCAGTGCCTGGCCCATACCATGTGCACAATAAATGTTTGATGAATAAATGAACTTTGGACTTCATGTTTCAAAGAACAGGAACAATGACCCTGAAAAGAAAATTAAGGCAGAGCAGCAATCTGAAGGGGTGTGTGGGAGGCAGCCGGGGACAATCCTTCTGGCCTGGCACCAGAGCTTTTGTGCAAGGTGAGGAGGAGAGCACTTCTTCTGCCCCTCCTGCTGTTCCCCTGGCTCACTTCTCAGCTGACAGCCTCTTGGGTGATGATGCAGGGAGGGTCCCGTGGACCCCAGATCTGCTGCATCACACAGGGTGTTCTCCCCCACCATGAGGACTCTGAGATCAAAGGAACAGACCCTCTGCAGGAGACTGATCTGACAAAGGTGGACCTCAGTCACACACACACCCCTCTTTAAGTCTGGGTGTTGGTAATCACACACCTCTTGTATTGCAGCAGGTGAGATGTCCTCGCTGTAATTACCTCCCCCACAATCTAGCTCCGCACCCTCCAGCGTGCTGGTGAGGAGCTGGGAGAAGACTGCAGACTAATTATCAGGCAGGCAGGAAAACCAGCAGGCTGTGCTCTCCCTGTGACAATTAAAGTGAAAATATTTCATGATATTTTTTATATTTTTTTAAGGTTGGAGGAAAGGTGTGATTGTACTCTGTGTGTGTGTGTGTGTGTGTGTGTGTGTGTGTGTGTTGTGGGAAAGGAGGGAGGGAAGAAACAGAAACAGCCTGAGTCATAAGCAGATGCTTCCTGGAGCCTGTCAAGGATGGTAATGACCCCCTCCCGCCCCGAGTGGCTGCTGTCTGGGCCCACCTGAGAGGAGGCTGCTGACAGCACACACATGCCCGCCTCATTTGCAGGCTGGAATTCCGCACTGAAGCCCACTCAAGTTTCATGTCATTGGAGAGACCTGAGGTGGTACAAGTCCTGGGGTGGGTGGGCCCACTGCAGACAGGGCGGGCCACCCTTGGGCAGGCCACCCTTGGGCAGGCCTGGGATACTGGAGACCTCAAAGCCCCTCAGCTAGAGACTCTAGCCAGAGTTTTGAAGGGACACAGACAGGAGCAGCCAGAAACAGAGGCACAGCAGAGGCGGGGGGACAAGGGAAGAGAATGACATTTACAACAGCGAAGTGTTTTCCCTTGGAGGGCCAGGAGACACCAGGGGGCTTAAAGGGAGCACATGCTCACTCCTGAACCTTTCTCATGCCACCCTTGCCTTCCTCAAGGAGCCCACACACCAAACAATGCATATTAGACCAGACATGTCAATCCCCTTCAGGGACTGTGGCTTGACCAAGGGCCTTTCCTGATCAAATGCTAAGAGGGCCAGGGGAAGGAGGCTGGAGAACTCCTGCCCCAGATGCCATTAGTGTCCAGACTGGGGTGAAATCAGGATGTTTGGGGCCGGCAGTCAGATACCCTCTCTGGAATTTGCATGAAGGCACATTGGAGACTCTGCCAGGTGAGGCCAAAAGAAAGACATGAAGACCCAGAGAAAGGAGCAGTCACATTATTGGTGGAGCTTGGAGCAAAAATGTGCCAATTCTGTGAGCGCAGAGACAAAATTAGCTAGTCCCTGGAGACAGCTGGGCTGCAGGAGATGGTTATTCCTGGGAGCTATAAGATCGCCATTTCTCTCACCACTATGGTACACACGGGCATCCTTAATGGCAACTCTGTTACTCGCCCTCTAAAGCGTGAAGCCCTCACTGCTTAATGCCACCTCTCTAGGGGTCCTCCCACACCACGGGCTCTAGTCCTAGAAGATCTCCTTCCCCACGGACTGCCAGGATCACACACTGGTGCACCAGGGCACAACAGCAGTCCAAGTGCACACAACCACAGTGCAATTACGCACCTTGCTCAGAATTCCCCAGCCAGCCATCTGCAGCCATAACCATTCTTGGGATACATTTCAGATCCTGGAATTACTAGTCTTATTTGTTTATGTTGTAGTCAGAGCAGTAACTTGTACTCCCAATTCCTTGAAAACTAACTTTATTTTCCTTGTCTTTGTGTTCTGTTGTTACATGTGCAAAGTCTATGTTTAATCATTATAATTTTCAACTACAAATACAAGTAATATTTTTATGTACTCTTCCAATTCAACAAACGTGTATTGAAGACCTGTAGGATGAAAGATGATGATGATGATAAGAATACTGACCTTTATTGAGCATTACTCATTTAATTCTCCTGAAGACCATGTAGATTGTACCATTATAATGCCAATTTTGACCAGTTTACAAATGAGGAAACTGAGGTCACACTGTGAGTAAGTAGAAAAGCCAGGATTTGAACCTTGAAAGACTGACTGCAGAATGCATGTTCTTAATCACAATTAGAAATAGAAAATAAAAAGCTTATAAAGAGCTTGCCATCCAATAGCAGAAACAGACTCATAAACAAATCATTTAAGTTCTTCTGTTAATGATAGGAAAATCATATGCACCCTAGACTTAAAAGCTGGAGCTTTCTGTAATGTTTACTTCCACTAATACAATGTTCATTTTTCCTGACAAACTTATCATAGATGACAAATGTAATAACCAAGACTACTGAGTGTAAAAGTGCCTCTATTGTGAGCTCTTCGTTTCTCTTGTGATGAGACCCAACTTCTGTGATAGGAGTGGTAGGAAGTAAAACACGAAAGCTCCGCGTTGCTGGTGTCTGTTGTACATACACAAGTCGGAAATTGATTCTCAGCTATCTCATATTGTTTTGTCTCATATCCCCAGGGAAACTGTAAGCTCCTTGAAGGCAGAGTCTGTGACTTTTCATTCGTTAATTCTTTTGTCCACAAAAGAAGAAAAAAACATTACATTGAACCCCTATTAGGTGCCAGGCATCAGCTAGCAGTCAGAGGGTGAAGTATAGACAATTTGGCAAGGCTTAAAACTTGACCTTGTGACAGAAAACCAAACACCGCATGTTCTAACTCATAGGTGGGAATTGAACAATGTGAACACTTGGACATAGGGTGGGGAACATCACACACTGGGGCCTGTCATGGGGTGGGGGGAGGGGGGAAGGATAGCATTAGGAGATATAACTAATGTAAATGACGAGTTAACAGGTGCAGCACACCAACGTGGCACATGTATACTTATGTAACAAACCTGCACGTTGTGCCCATGTACCCTAGAACTTAAAGTATAATAATAATAATAATAATAAATAAACATACCTACTATTTGGCCCTTTAAAAAAATTAAAACTTGACCTTGTGTTCTGAGGGCCTTGTATTCTGAAGAGGAGACATGGGTAAAGAAACAAAGGGTCACAGCATAGCCAGGGCAGTCCCAGGTGTAAGAAAAAGCCCCAAAAACCCAGGGGTGGGAATGTCCACCTCTGCCTGGGAGGTGGCTGTAACCAGTTCCATACAGCAGGGTTTCGGTTACTATAAAGATACAAAGGAGAGAAGAACAATAAAGAGTGGACAACCATCCAGTGGCAACAACATTCACAACCCTTACATGCCATAAAGCAGGTTTGATAAAACTTTAGTTCATAAACTACAGTTGATGAACACATTCCACTGTACACTAGGTCTTAACACAAAGTCTTACTCTTCTCTCTCTGATCCACACTTCGGACCACTTTCTCCCTCCTTTATTCTATTTCTCAGGACCCTTTCTCTGCCTAGCTTTTTCTCCCCTCTTCTTCATCTTATCATCTTTTTCCTCTAATGATCCTCTTTGTGTCCATCTTTCCCTTTCCTTTCTTAACTGTGGTAAATTGGACATGATAGGAAACTGAGATTCTGAAAAGAATCAGGAGCCCTGAAGACTGAGCCAAGATCCTAGCCTGGTTCTATTTAGGTTTCCTCCTTCCCGCTCCCAGGTTCTACCACCTCCTCCTGGAAATTTTTTCACATTAGTCAAGAAAGTGTCCGAGTACTTCACATGTGAGTGAGTTGTCACCTTCAATACTAGCCTTGCATTCCACCCTCTTTCATCAGCCAAAACTTCATGAGCAGTGCTAAGTATATCCATTTGTGTGTTCATTCATCCCTCTATTCATTCACTCATTAGGACATTCTGAATCCCTGTGCTAATTGCCACGGAGGTTGAGATGAATGCAGTCCACTCATGACACATAAAAACATAAATGCACAATGACAAAATGATATAATATAAATCAGAGTTGAAAGGGTCTGTAGAAAAGGAGTCTATGCAAAGAGATTGAAGAGCAAACAGGTAGAATAAGAATCAAGAAGGAATGAGGTCATAGAAACCAAGAAAAGCAATGCTTTGGAACAGAGGAGGTGCCAATGGGGTCAAATGTAGCTGAGTGGCCCAAGAGAATGAGAATAAAGAAGTTTCCCATGGATCTGGCTACAGAAAGTTGTTAATGACTGTGGTGTCACAGTCTCAGTGAGAGGAAAGCTAGGTGGTGGTGGTAGGTCAAGGAGGAAGTGTAGACTGCAGAAGTGGAGAGCTTTTTGTGCACATAGCTCTACCGAAATGTTGCTATCAAGGAAAAAGAAAAATAGAGCAGTAGCTGGAAAGGGATGTGGAGATGGATGGAAGAGATTTGAGCATCATGGCAGATCTCGCTGCCTCCACTAGGGACAGGATGAAGAGAAAGCCTGTCAGTTTCCCTGTATCCTTCGCTTCAAAGGGTACCAGGCCCTTCACCAACACCTGTTATGAAGAGAGTAGGCAGACGGGCTTCTGCCTACTAGATTTGTCCCTAGAGTTACTGGGAAAGCTGGGGCCAGTTGACTCCCCCAGCTGCTGGATCCAGTGAGTGTATGTCATGGTTGGTTCCAAAGGGCACAGGACCTAGAAACAAGTAGGCTGGGGAGTTGGCAGCCCTTCCACATCCAGGGTAGACTCTGACACATCTCACCTAATTGGTGTGAACCATTCTGAAGGAGTGGGCTTTGCACTGGGGAGCTTCCTCCCCAGACCCCATTAATTTGTCTAGTGTAGTTGGTTCATTCCATGTACAGGCCTGTGGATCATCACGTAGGAACGTCCCTTCTCTGTTTCAGTCTCACTATGGCTCCCTAAGAATTAGGCAAAGGGTCCCTGGAGCCAGCAGATGCAGAGTCCTGCCCCTTTAAGCCACAGAGCTGGTAAATGGTTGGTTGAGTCAAGGAAAGCAAGAAGCTACGGGGAGGCCATAGGACAGGGGCCTGGGAATGGCCTCCAGCATGGGTGTAGGAATGTGCTCACATGAATGTGGGTGGCTAACGTGAAATGCCAAAACCACAGAATAGAAATGCACCAGATCTAAGGGGCCTCTTTTTACAGATGAGGAAACTGAGGCCCAGAGAAGGGAAATAATTGGCCTGAGGTTGTACAGATATTTGTGGCAGAGCTAAGTTTAACCCAAGCCCTTGAACTGTTGGCTTCTAGCACCATCCGTGCCAACCACCAGAGGCATGACCCTTCAGCCTCCAACGGCTTCCTTACAGGGCTGGGTGTAAAAGTACATTTGAATACAGGATAATTTTCTCATAAAAACAATGTGTTTCAAGGTGGTTACCTGTGACCCTCCATGATGTTTACAGGAGACCCCGTTCATCATGACCTCAGGGAAGCTCATCCTGAGCCCAGGCCTAGATCCCTGTCATATGCCCCAGAGCACCCGGCACATCTTTGTAAAAGTTGTGGCGCTTGGCAGCTCCTGTTTCGTAGCTGCCATCCGCACCAGACCACAACTCCATGGGGACCTGGCTTGTTTGTCTTGTTCACTGCATTGTCCCAACACTTAGCCCATGAACAGCCCAGGGTGCAGCTCAATTAGCATCTGTTGAAATAATTAATTAGTTAATTAATTCGACCCTGTAAAACCAGCTCTCCAGGTGGAAAGGTTTCAGAATTCTGACCTCGAACCTGAGGAAACTGCCTCCCTCCGAGGCTGTGCCGGCTGCAGGAACAGGCCTCTGTTGCTGCCCTGCTTTCCCCCCGGGGAGGACCCAGGGACAGGCTCCTCCAGGTGTCAGCTGAACAGCACGGAGCACACATGCCTCCCTGCTTCCATGTTTGGATGTTGTGCTTCTCTTAATGCTGCCCAACTACACTCCCTCGGTCAGCTGTACCGGTACTGAGCTAACAGCTCTCTGTCTACACCCCCACCCCTGCCTCCATTTTGAACATGTACCCAGCATTGCACAGTTGGTTTGGGGGCCCCAAATATGGGTCTTGATGCTTATCTTCAGTAAATTTTATCTTATTCAATTTGCTCCTTTAATCATAGACTGTCTTGGTTTGTGTGCGTGCTATCTTTCCTCCAATCTACTTACTGTCCTTCCCAAATTCAGGCCATCTGAAAATTGGCAGGCAATTGTTTTCATTAGCTTTATTGATTGAAATATAAACTGGTCAGCACTGAAATATAAACTGGTCATCATTTAAGAAAGAGTCCTGGCATACCAGTAGAGATCTCATCAGGTCAACGATGCTTATTTATTTATTTTTGAAACAGGGTCTCACTCTTGTTGCCCAGGCTGGAATACAGTGGGGAGATCCTGGCTCACTGCAGCCTCAACCTCCTGGGCTAGGACTACAGGTAAATCCCACAACACTTGGCTAATTTTTAAAAATATTTTTGTAGAGACAGAGTTTTGCCATGTTGCCTAGGCTGGTCTCAAACTCTTGGGCTCACTTTGGCCTTCCTAAGTGCTGAGATTATAGGCATGAGACACTACATTCAGCCCAATGGTCTTTTATTGATGCTTATTGAGCAGTCCCCCTCACTAGTTACAAATGCAGCTTACTCCAGCATTCAGCTCTGACTTTTCCTCCAAACCTTAGTCTGCAGATGGGAAAGACAAGATTGTGTGGTCTCTTGCCATTTTTCTGTATCCATTTTCTCTTCCTTCACAGCTTAATTCCTCTCTAAGGCTCCCTACCATCCATTCCCCCGCACCTCCTCCTTTTCCTCATTACAGTTCTTTTTATAAGAAAATATACATAGCTTACAGGTCCACAGTATAAGTATTTGGGAAACCCTGATCTAGCCCAAATTCTCTTGTGGGTTTTCCTATGACTGTATAGAAACTAACATAAAAATGACTATGTAAAACATTTGTGGAAGAAAAGAAAGACATTATGACATTTGTCAAATTTGTTGCTGGAATTTAAATCAACGTGTTTACAATGGGAACACATATGAGAGTGTAGAAGTTGCTGGATCAGAGTCCCAAATCCAAGCGGCAACACAAGGGTAAGGGCCAAGCAGTGGCACCGAGGGTGAGCCAGGCGTACGACCAGAAGCTGCAGTGATCTGGGAGCACACGCAGTGATCTGGGAGCACACGCAGTGATCTGGGAGCACACGCTCGCTAGGAGGGTGAGCCTCTATCAAGTGGGCAATCAGCTGTAGCCTGGCAGGATGTGGGCTCAGTGCTGGCAGATCTTCCCATTTTTCACAAGGAGAAAAAAATCCAGATATAAAAAAAAAAATTCTGTCAGTTTTTCAATGTTGTTAGCTAATGGGAAAAAAATGTCTAAATGCTATAAGTGGGTGAGAACTAAATTAAGCAACTTGAAATGTTTCTGAAGGCCATAACTGAAGATTTAAACAAACGGAAAGACATACTATGTTCCTGGATAGGAACACGTGATGTCATAAGGATGTTGATTCTCCCTGAGTGAATCTATAATTTTAGAGTAATACTTAATAGCAGCTTGGAAGAAATAGATATGGGACTCTAAAGTGCATACAGGAAAAATAGACAAGCAATAATAGGAGAATTCTGAAAAACAGTAAAAGGCTTGGGAGACTAGATTTATCGATTGTAAAACATAGTATAAAACTCCGGTAGTTAAAACCATGGTGCTGGCACATGAATAAACAGAGAAATGGACACAGCCAAAAGGAAAGTCTAGAAACAGACACAAATACATAAGGGAAGATATGGTAAAGGTGAAAAGTCAAGAAGGGAGAGTGAATTATTCAATAAATCAAATGGGACAAATGGGTAGATATCTAGGAAGAAAGTAAAGTTAGATCCATGCCTACTCCTCACACAAAATAATATCCATCTAATCTTATATACTAATGATCTATATAATAATTAATGTACTAATAATCTACTAATATAGTATATTAATAATATATCAATATTATATATAATAGTATACTATATGTTACATTAATAATATATTAATATTATATATAATGGTATACTATATGTTATATTAATAATACACTAATATATATAACAGTATATATTATATTAATAATATATAAATACTATATATAATAGTATACTATACTATATGTTATATTAATAACATATTAATATTATATAATAGTATACTATTATACTAATAATCTAGCATATATAATATAATAATAGCATATTATCATACTAATAACCTATCATGCATAATATAGCATAATATACTAAGAATATACTCATAACCTATTATTCATTTAGTCTATATCATCCACGGCCTGCTTTACACCTCTAATATAAGCTCCATGAAGCCAGAGGGTTTTGACTTTTTGTTCACTGCTATATCCTCAGTGCCTAGAACTGTGTCTGGCACATAGTGTGTGGTTGATAAATATTTTATAAGGGAGTTGAATAAGTGAATCAGAATTTTAAATGTTAATAACAAAACCTGTAAAACAATAGAAAAACCATTGGAGAACACTTTTTTAATTTTACAGCTTTAAAAATTAAAATTATTTAATTTTAATAATACTTTCTAAATATTAAAAGAAAATCAAAAGCCATAAAAAGGATCAACTTGATTATAAAAAATTATCTTCATGGCAAAAGCCACCATAATTAAAGACAAAAAAATCAGTGACAATCTGGTAAAAAAAAGAAAAGAAAAAAAAACCTTGTATTTCATATAATAGACAAAGGGCTAATAACCTAAAGAGCCCTTTTAGAAAAACACAACACAAGAGAAAAATTGGCAAAGAATATGAATAGAAATTCACTAAAAGATGTTCATCCTTACTCATAATACAAAAAAATGCAAATTAAAACTACAAATGAGATACCAGTTTTCTTCTGTTAGGTTGGCAAGAGTGAACATTTTGATGCCTCACTGTGTTGGTGAGAGTGCAAGAGAACAGACTCTCCCATAGATTGCCATGCGGGTGTAACTTAGGGCAGGTAGTTGAATAATGCTATCGAAATCATAAATGTTTATACCCCTTGACCCAGAAATCCCACTTCTAGGAATTTATCCTTCAGATACACTCAAACAGATGCAAAACAGGTTACACAAGGTTGGTCTCTACAGCATTGTTTATAGTAAGAAAAGACTGGAAACAGCCCAATTATCCATCTGTAGGCAGCTGATTAAATAAATGATAGCATCTTCATACAATAGAGTACTGGGCACTGGAATATCATGCAGCCTTTAAACAAGGAAGCTCTGTATGTGCTAATATGGAAAGGTCTTCTATACTGTCAATGGAAAAAAACAAGGTATAGAATAATATGTATAGTGGGCTACCATTCGTATGATTAGTTTAAAAAACACATATGTGTACATATGTGTATATGTAATTGTGAATGCCTAGAATGTCTCTGGAAGTATAAACAAGAGGTTAACAACATAAGTTGCCTCTAGGAAGGAACACTAGAGGGCTAGAAACAGAGGAGAGGAATCTTCTGCTCAGAGCGTGCATTGGTAAAAATAAACTGAATTGCTGTAACAAGTAGACTCCCATACCTCCTGGCTCAATTCCATAGAAGTTGTTTTCTGGATCATCAGATAATCCAGAGGCGGCATTTTCTATAAACAGGATTATTCAGGGGCCCCAGCTAATGGGGCTGTCCCATTTTTAACACAATACTTTGAAACATCCTCACCACTGTTCTAACCCTCGGGGAAAGGCACAGAGCTGAAGAAGCATGGAGTGTGGAGGTGCTCTTGACCGGCCAGGCCTAGAAGAGCACAGATCTCTGCTCACCTTCTATTGGCTTCAACTCAGTCACATGACCACAGTCACAAGGAAGCCTGCGCGGTACCCAGGAAGAAAGGAGGGCAGATTTGGATGAAGAGCCATCGGGTCTCTACTGGACTCTTTCTGCACCTTTTAACATTTGAAACACATAATTTTATTATTCAAAATACTGAACACAATTAGTATGAAAAAAATGTGCGTTAGCTCCGGCCTGAGGGCTACCAGTTTACGATCCATTTATAAAGGGCATTTGATTCTATGATAAATGTGTCAATCCATATCAGTGAGAAAAGTATAGACCATTCAATAAGTGGTGCTGGAAAGACAAAGTAATCCCTGGGGTAAAAAAGTAAAGTTAGGTTTCTTACCTCACACCATGCCCCATAAAAATTTCCAAATGGGTTAAAAACCCAAATATAATAAATATTTTTTAAAAAGTATTAGAAGAAAATATAGCCTTGGAGCTATATTGAAAGACTCAGGATTCACTGGCCACTTATAAGTTTGACCACATAAAAATGACAAAGGACAACATAAAGACAAGAGACAGACTAGGAGAAAATATTTGCCATATGAATACAAGACAAAGAAATAATATCTCACATATATAAATCCCAGTTCAGATCAGTGAGAAAATACACAAACAATCCAGTAGAAAAATGAGAAAAGAATGTTGAAGGGACATTCACAGAAAAGGAAAGGACCAATAAACCGTGGGAAGATGCACATGCTCAGAAGTAGCTAGAGTATGAAAATTAAAGAAGAAATGGGATTCCGTGTATCACCCATAGGATTGGCAAAAATTAGGGGGAGGGAGGAGGAACGTATTTGGTGTTGGAGAGGGATTGAAGAAATGGTTTTCTTAAGTGTAGCTGACAGCTGTATATTGGAATGTCATTGTTGGAGGGCAATTAGGCATGAACTGTCATATTTAAACATGTCCATACCCTTCAACCCAAATTTTTGAGTAGCCACTCTAAAGAAATACTTGCACACGCACCCAAAGCAATATGTCTAAGATGTTCATTGCTATATCGCCATAACAAAAAAGAAGGAAAAATCAAATCAAATGTTCGTCAACAGAGGGAAGTTAAATTGATACAGCCACATTGTAGAGCACTCCATAGAAGTTTTCTTTTAATGGAATATAGATCTATATGAAAAAAATGAAGATATCTGCAAAGACATATTGTTAAGCCAAAAAAAAATCAGATTACAGAACAATACATACACTATTTGTAAACATGACACAAACTGTGGGTTTCTATACTAACAGATGTGTATATACATGCCTATAACATAGTCTAGAAGAATACAGCTCAACAGCCAGCACTTCTGGAGAGAGGAATAGGATGAGAGAGGGTAAAAGCAAACTTTTGCTTTTGCTGGATCCCTCCATGATCGCTCAGACTTTGCGACATGCTATGTCCATGTAAACGGATATATGTTGATTTGTCTGAATATGTGCAGATACTTACACCTATATATTAACCATTGTAACAGAAAACATTTACTGAGAACTTTCCCTGCGCCTAGTGCTGTGTTAAGCTCTTTGCTTGCATTATCTCATTGAATCCTCATGACCACCTTATGATTTAAGCACTATTATTATCCCCATTTACAGATGAGAAAGCTGAGACTGTAAGAGATTAAATCAATTGCCTGGGGTCACACAGATAGGAAATGGCAGAGCTGAGATTCAGATTCAAGGGCGTCTGATTTCAGAGGCCACACTGTCAGTCTTGACCTGCTAAGAATATGTAACCCATTTAGCTAGTGACCCCTGAAGTCAGCCTCTTCCAGCTCTGTGGCTCCGCAAGGTACTCAGTTCAGCTGAAGATTCGAGGAAAGGGAGCCAGAGTGCCAGGGGAGATAGGCCCTCTGGAGGGGGGGCCCCAGCCCTGTAGACCTCAGGACTCACCTGCCCTTCAGTTAACCCTGAGGTCCCCGGCTCACCTGTCACACACAGACCCTGCAGAGCTTCAGAGGAGAGCTCACAAGGGCTTCATCCCTGGCCTGAGCTCCTCCTGGTACAGATGGGAAAACTGAGGCTTGGAGTGAGAGACAGCTCCATTGCTTCCGGAGGCGGGGCCAGAATTGGGATGATATCCCAGGTAGTCTCGCCCCCTTCCGCCAGTTCAGTGGTGATGAGGACCAGACGGGGTAGGTCACAATCTCTTCTCGGTCCTTAACACATCAGCAGTGTCTGAGGAGGACTCTTACGCTCCAGAGACGCCTCGGAATAAAGAGGCTTTTTATTCCTGAAGAATCATTCGCAAATGCCTCTGATGTCTTCACAAACAGCAGAAGGTGGGCAAGGACTGAGCTGGTTCTCAGAGTGTCACGGAGGTTGGGGGTAGGTCACCCTGGGGCATCTCCTCATGGGGTTCCTCTCTCTCTCTCTCTCCCCTCTCTTCTTTCTCTCTCTCTGGTTTTAAATCACTTAACTGCTCCTGGGCTGGGCTGGGCTGGGCAGAACAATTACTGACAAATGACCTGAATCAATCTTGAGGCAGCAGGGGCCTCCTTCTGGGTTCATTAAATCGGCTGCGGCTGCACCTGGCAGGAGGATGTGGATCATCTCTGGGGGATGAAGGCCGTCCCAGGCTGGCTGCATCCGGAGGCTTTGTTCTTGGGCAGTGTTAAAGGACTGCCCCTGTGTCCAACCACTCTGACCCTCTGGGACAACACCTGTCTCCCTCCCTTTGGGCCTCTCTGCCCCTTTTTCTTCCTCCTCCACCTCCGTCTCGCTGGGTCTCTCTCTCCTCCTCACACCCCATCTCTCTCCTTCTGTCTCTGTCTCTGTCTCCTCATCTCTGTCTGGACCTCTTTGGGTCACCATAGTAATTTATCTCCACCTCTTTGACTGACTTCTCCCCAAATCTGCCCCTCAATCACTGGGGGCTCAGGTAGCTTGATTTCCTAGGCCTCCTCTGCTAATTCTCTCTTGTCTTCCTTCTCCTCTCCCTCCTCCCACCCCCTTCCCATGTTTTCTCCCTCACCCGTCCCTCAGCCAGCGGCTACCTTGGAGCTGGGCAGACTCTAAACTGTGGGCAAGGGGAGTCTGGGGCCCCACAGTGTGGTTCGTGGCCCGGTTGGGGGCACTGCTGCCCTTGTTGGATGATGTGCACATGGCTCTGTGTGCGGAGCCCAGGCTCCGCGGTGGCTGTGAGTTCTGTCACCTCCCACAGCCCTTGTCAGTCAATGTCAACATGACATACCGTGGTACAATTTGTCACACATCCCTTTTCGACGCATTGCCACTGGGACTTGTTTTAAGTTCCTCAGCCCAGCACCAGGCTAGTGGAGAAGTGATGTTGTTGGCACAAAAGGGTCACGAGCTGAGGCCTCGGGATAGTGGTGGCCCACCTGGCAAGGCCAGGACTCGACCCAGGCAGGCATGCAGCGTGCTCTCGGAGGCTGGAGGGCTGCAAAGCATCCCAGGCTCTCCAGGCTGTGGCTGTGTCAGTTACTGGGCAATGAGGAAACACTCTGCCTTGCTGTAAGAGTCATGTCCCCTTCTCACACAAGCTGAGGAATGAGACACTAACTGTGCCAGTTGCCAGTCACCTGGCTAGGAGACCTGACCCTCACAGGTGGCCCCAACCACAGAGCTCAGACCAGCGCCACAGGACACTGGGGGGCAAGCAGCAGTGCCCAGTGGCATGTCAGGGAGTCGCCTGCATGATCAGTCCACAGTGGCACAGGGGCCCCTCATGGCTGAAGGCCCCTCTTGCCCCAGCCACGTAAGGATTGCTCTGCTCTCCAAGAAATCCCTTTATGTAGGTTGCCTTGCAAACTGTGGGCATCAAGTGTAGCCAAGAAATACAAAATGCTTGAAAAAAAAAACAACAACACTGTATTGGGGCTCAGGAGAGCTGACTTCTGTCTCTAGCCCAATATATGGACACAGGTAGGTCATTACCTTATCCAAGCTTGTTTCCTCATTTATAAAGCAAAGCATTTGGTCAACCAGGGTCCTTTGGGCTGACATCAGAGATAGAAACTTGGTTGAACACTTTTAGTGGAGTGTGTATGTGTCCAAATGGTGAGGGTTTACGACACACTTCAAACTGACCCTCCTGACCTAACCCCACCCTGCCAGCCCCTCCTGCTGTCCTTGTCAAGGGTGGTGTCACCTGAATGGCTTTGCTCATCTTTCCTTTCCTGACTTATTGATACATCGCTCCTCCCTTGACCCATCTCCACGTGGCCAAGCACATGTCCAAATGCTCCAAGACAGACGCCAGCCCTCAGTTCCCACACCTGGGCCTCAGCACGCTTGGCAGCAAAACCTGCAGACCTCAAGCTGCTGCTGGAATTGGAGGAGAAGTGATGAAAAAGGCGCCTTTCCCAACCACAAAGGAAGTTGCTGATAGGAGTGTGTCGTCACCATCTTCAGCCTCTATTTCATGTTCAGAGCCCTTTATATGCAAAATGATGCCTCCCCTGTTGCATTTGATTCCTCTGGGTACCATTCAGTACTCACCTGGCCAGGTAAGTATTCCCATTTCACAGGTGAGGGAATTGAGGACTGGATTAGAGAATAGATTTGATCATAGCAGCCCATGCCATGAGGCAATGCAGGTCTTTTATCTTCCCAATCAGCACCCTTTCTCCTACAATACATGGAGAGGCCCCACTCCCACACTGAATGTCCCATGCATGATAATAATAATAATGATGCATAGGTATTGAATGTTTTCTGTGGATCAGGCATTATTCTGGTTTTTCTAAATATGTATTATCTCATTTAATGCTCAAACGAAACAAGACAAAAAACACATGGCATAGATACATCCCCATTTTACACATTAAAAAACTGAGGCCCAGAAACATTAAGTATCTTGACCAAGGACTCTGCTACTAAGTGGTGCAGCTGAGAACTGCATCGCCCTCACCTCACTCAGGGGAGACAGGCATCTCCAGGGAGGTGGAATGGTTGGGGAAGGCTTCACACACCAGGGAGCTCACAACCAGCTCCAGGGGCACCTTCTCAGGGACTCTTACTTCTGAGTGGCCTGACCCCTGCTGGAAGGGCTTTCTTACCATGTAGATCACTCTGGTCTATTCCTGTGGACTGAGAACTCAACCCCATGCCCCCGGAAGTCCGTACCAGAACCTGAGCAGGTCAGACCACAATCTGCCACTGCCTAAGGCCCTGCACAGGTGGGCAGAGCGTGGAATAACAGATCCGTGGTAGTTCTCTCCTTCCCACCTTCTCCCCTCTCCTCCAATTCCTCCCTTCCTCTCAGGTAATCTGGGTGCTAAAAATAATAGTCAAACAGATGAAAACAAAAGAAACAAGTGTGCAAAAAGCCGTAGGCCTGCTGGGTTCTCTGCTTTCTCTTCACACACACACACACACACACACACACACGTTGGTGGGACAGTGGTGGACAAAACAAGCGCAGACTGGTGAATTGACCTAATTTTTTCCAAGGGCTTCAGCAGCTCCCAGAATGTGCCTGGAGTCCCTTGAGATCTGCCTCAGGGCCCAACAGGCCTGAGGGCTGGCCCATCTCTGGTCAGTAGCCTCAACGGGGCAGCCAGTCACCCATCAGAATATCCTCAAGGAGGCCAGGTGTGGTGGCTCATGCCTGTAATCCCAGCACTTTGGGAGGCCGGGTCACCTGAGGTGACATCACCCAGTCCTTGGGGTCTATGCATCATTTGACAGAGAATTTCCTCCTGTGGTCTACTCTTTGATGTCAGTGGGTTAAGAAACTTCTGCCTAAAGGTTTTGTCTTTCTCTGATGAGAAGAGGAATTAGGGGAAGTAACCTTGGTCTTCAGAGTGTGGTCTACAGTCCAGCAACATCTGCACTGCCTGGGAGCTGTTTAAGAAGAAGACAGAATCAGGGACACCACCCTAGATCTGCTGAATCACAGTCTGCATGTTCATGAGACCCCCCCAGGTGATTCATGTGCAAATTAAAGTTTGAGAAATAGCTCTTTAGAGTACCATATAGGAGCAAACAACACTCTTCCTCCAGAGAGAGAAAGTATGGTCATATTAAAATCCCGGGTGTGGGAATCAAAAGTCCTAGTTATCCCCCGACACTTTTCCTAAACAGCCTGTGAATCAGGACAAGTTACTCCACCTCCTTGGGCCTCAGATGTCTCAGAAACTCTTGTGTACCAAAAAACAGCACAAATGAGGATAGTCACTGCAGTGAGGCTTGCCATAGCAAAAAGTAAGAAACAATCTAAAGATCCACCAATAGGGAAATGGCTTAGTAAATGAGGATGCATACACACGGTGGGAGGAGCCGTGATCCTGATGTTGATTTTCCCTGGCTTTTAGGAAGAGCTGGGCCTGTAGATGTGCAGCTGGAAACTACATTTCCCAGCCTCCCTTGCAGCCACAAGAGTAGCCAATGAGTTGTAAGCAGAGTGATGGCTGCATCTTCTGGGTCACATCTTGAAAGGAAAACACTTGCCCTCCATTTCCTCTTTCCTCTTTTCCAGGGCCTGGAAAAAGCTCCCCTTTCTGAGGGTGGGGAGCTAGTTTCTGTCATGCAAATGGAGACAACACCCTAAGAGATGACAAAGCAACAAGGGAGGAGGAGCCTGGCTCTGAGATGATGTGGTGGAGTCATCAGAGCTGCCTACCCATCTGATCACTGCCTGCTCCAGCACTTACATGGAAACCACCTCCTACCTTGTGCAAGCTTCTGTACGTTGGTCTTTGTAAAAGCAGCCAAACCAACATCCAAACTAATGTTCATAACATGGAGTCTTTAAAAAGAACAAAGTAGCTTTATAAGCACCTCTATGATGTGATCTCCAGATACGCTATTGGGTGAAAATGTAAAGTTGCAAAAAAAACTCACACACAGTATGATTCCATTTAGGTCTAAGCATGCACAAACCCACACACAGAGAGAAACATATAGATGTCTATGTGTCCATATGCATATAAGGAAAAGCAGAGAAAAAGAATGAAAAGGATCCATGCCAACTGACAGCAGTGGAAACCTCTAGAAAAGATACTAGGATTGTTTCGTAGATGTTGAAGTAAGAATTGTGCATTGCGTCTTTGAATCTTGCACAATGAGACTGTAGTCACCTGTTCCTAAGCCCCCTTCCACCACGACATCTTTTGATCCTAAGCAAGATTTTACACCACCATCCCCTAACCACCCATCATTCCTGAAGGTACTCAGGACGTCTTGATTAACAAAATTAATCTCCATTCCATCCCACCCAAGCCTTCCTCTCCCTAGTCAATGTTCCATCTTTCTTCACTCTCTCTATTCAACCAAATCTTCCCTTTTGTCTCTTTGCCTCTTTGTTAATCATGAGCTTGGGAAGCCTGTGATAGGCTAATCTCTGTTAGTATGAACTCAGTAATGGATGTCTCAGCTGATGGTGTTTACCTACCTGCCCCATATCTCACCTCCTTGGTGTACCTAAGCCCAGGTGTAGACCTGGCATAGAACAGGTGTACAATAAATACTATAAGAGAGAACACAAACAAACCTTGAAGGCATTATGCTATATGGAATTAGCCAGTCACAAAAGGACAAATATTATACAATAAATTCCACTTACATGAAGTGTCTAGAATAGGCAAATTCACAGATTCAGAAAGTAGAACAGTGGTTACCAGGGGCTTTGGGGAGAAGGGTTGTGAAGTTAGTATTAGGTTGGTGCCATTACTTTCAACCTAATACTTAATGGGTGCAGAGTTTCCATTTGGGAAGATTAAAAATTTCTGGAGCTGGATGGTGGTGATGGAATCACAGCAATGTGAATGTGTTTAATGCTCCTGAACTATACACTTAAAACAGTTAAAATGATCAATCTTATGTATATTTTGCCACAATTTTAAAAATCAGTCCAGGTCAGGTGTGGTGTGGTGGCTCTGGCCTGTAATCCTAGCACTTTGGGAGGCCGAGGTGGGCGGATCACTTGAGGACAGAGTTTGAGACCAGCCTGGCCAATGTAGTGAAACCCCATCTCCACTAAAAATACAAAAATTAGCCAGGGATGGTGGCACGCACCTGTAATCCCAGCTGCTTGGGAGGCTGAGGCACAAGGATTGCTTGAACCCAGGAGGTGGAGATTGCAGTGAGCCGAGATGGTACCACTGCACTCCAGCCTGGGCAACAGAGTGAGACTCTTTCTCAAAAGAAAAAAATAATGAAAATTAAAATCAGTCCATAAACTAGTTCAACCATTGTGGAAGTCAGTGTGGCAATTCCTCAGGGATCTAGAACTAGAAATACCATTTGACCCAGCCATCCCATTACTGGGTATATACCCAAAGGATTATAAATCATGCTGCACATGCACACGTATGTTTATTGCGGCACTATTCACAATAGCGAAGACTTGGAACCAACCCAAATGTCCAACAATGATAGACTGGATTAAGAAAATGTGGCACATATACATCATGGAATACTATGCAGCCATGAAAAAGGATGAGTTCATCTTTGTAGGGACATGGATGAAGCTGGAAACCATCATTCTCAGCAAACTATCACAAGGACAAAAAACCAAACACTGCATGTTCTCACTCAGGTGGGAATTGAACAATGAGAACACATGGACACAGGAAGGGGAACATCACACACCAGGGCCTGTTGTGGGGTGGGGGGAGTGGGGAGGGATAGCACTTGGAGATATACCTAATGTTAAATGACGAGTTACTGGGTTCAGCACACCAACATGGCACATGTATACATATGTAACTAACCTGCACATTGTGCACATGTACCCTAAAACTTAAAGTATAATAAAAAAATACTTAGAAAAAATTTTAAAAAAATCAGTCCAAAAGTCAACGAATAGAAGAGGGAAGGGAGGGAGGGCAGCAAGCCTGTGCTGGATGGTGCTCTGTGGGAGAGACTGCTTCCTGGTACCCTTCGGAATTCCCAGAGCACTTTGCCTTCTGCCTCCAAATTCTTAGTTCTGAAAACTTCCTTCCAAGCCACACTTAACAGATAGCATGCTTTTTGCAAATTGAAGGTTTGTAGCAACCTTGTGTCCACTAAGTCTGTTGACGCCATTTTTCCAACAGCATGTGCTTGCTTCCTGTATCTGTCACATTTTAATAATTCTTATAATATTTCAAACTTTTCCAGTACTGTTATATCTGTTATGGTGGTCTGTATTCAGTGATCTTTGATGTTACTATTGCAATTGATTTGGAGTGCCACAAACCTCACCTATGTAAGGTGGTGAAGTTAATAAATGTTGTGTGTGTTCTGACTGCACCACCGACCAGCCTTTCCCCCATCTCTCTCCCTCTCCTTGGCCTCCCTATTCTTTGAGACACAAAAATATGTAAGTTAGGCCAATTAATAACCCTACAATGCCCTCTAAGTGTTCAAGTGAAAGGAAGAGCTACACATCTCTCACTTTAAATTAAAAGTTAGAAATGATTAAGCATAGTGAGAAAGGTATGTCATAAGTTGAGATAGGCTGAAGGCTAGGCCTTTTGTGCTGAACAGTTAGCCAAGTTGTGAATGCAAAGGAAAAGTTCTTGAAGAAAGTTAAAAGTGCTACTCTAGTGAACACATGAGTGGTAAGAAAGCAAAACAGCCTTATTGCTAATATAGGGATAGTCTGAGTGGTCTGGATAGAAGATCAAACTAGCCACGACATTCCCTTAAGCCACAGCTTAGTCCAGAGCAAGGCCCTAACTCGTCAATTCTGTGAAGGCTGAGAGGTGAGGAAGCTGTAGAAGAAAAATTGGAAGCTAGAAGAGGTAGGTGCATTAGATTTAAAAAAAGAAGCCAGTTTCATGACATGAAAGTACAAGCTGAAGCAACAAGTTCTGTTGGAGAAGCTGCCCCAAGCTATCCAGAAGATCTAGCTAAGGTCATTGATGAAGGTTGCTACACTAAACAATAGATTTGTAATGTAGATGAAACAGCCTTCTGTTGGAAGAAGATGCCATCTAGGACTTTCACAGTTACAGAGGAGGAGTCAATGCCTGACTTCCATGCTTCAAATCACCAGCCGACTCTCTTGTTAGGGGCTAATGCAACTGATAAATTTAAGTTGAAGCCAATGCTCATCTACCATTCCAAAAATCCTAGGGTCCTTAATAATTATGCTAAATCTGCTCTGCCTGTGCTCTACCAATGAACAAAGCTTGGATGACAGCACATCTCTTTACACCATGATTTACTGAATATTTTAAGCCCACTGTTGATAGCAACTGTTCAGAAAAATATATATATTTCCTTTAAAATATTACTACTCATTGATAATGCACCTAGTCACCCAAGGGCTTTGATAGAGATGTACAAGATGAATGTTGTTTTCATGCCTGCTAACACAACATCCATTCTACAGCCCATAGATTAAGGAGTAATGTCAACTTTCAAGTCTTGTTACTTAAGAAATACATTTCATAAGGTTATAGCTGCCATAAATAGTGATTCCTGATGGAACTGGGCAAAGTACATTGAAAACCTTCTGGAAATGATTCACATTCTAGATGCCATTAAGAACATTTGTGATTCATGGGAAGAAGTCAAAATATCAACATGAACAGGGGTTTGGAAGAAGTTGATTCCAACCCTCATGGATGACTTTGAGGGATTCAAGTTTTTGGTGGAGGAAGTAACTACGGATATGCTGGAAAGAGCAAGAGAACCAGAATTAGATGTGGAGCCTGGAGATGGGTCTAAACTGCTACAGTCTCATGATCAAACTTAACAGATGAGGAGTTGCTGCTTATGGAGGAGCAAAGAAAATGGTATCTTGGGATGGAATCCACTCCTAGTGAAGACGCTGTGAACATTACTGAAATTACAACAAAGGATTTAGAATATTACATAAACTAAGTTGATAAAACAGTGGCAGGGTTGGAGATGATTGACTTCAATTTTGAAAGAAGTTCTACTGTGGGTAAAATGCTACCAAGCAGCATTGTGTGCTACACAGACAGCTTTCATGAAAAGAAGGCAATCAATGCAGCAAACTTCATTATTGTCTTCTTTTATGAAATTGCCACAGCCACCATAACCTTCAGCCACCACCACCCTCATCAGTAAACAGCCATCAACATCTAGGCAAGACCTTCCCTCCACCACCAAAAAGAGTACAACTCAGTGAAGGATCAGATGACCTTTTGCTTTTTTTTAGCAATCAGGTGTTTTTAATTCAAGTATATAATTTTAGACATAATGCTATTGCAAATATAATAGGCTACAGTATACTGTAAATATAACTTTTATATATACTGGGAAACCAAAAAAATCTGTGACTCACTTTATTGCAATATTTGCTTGATTACAATGGTCTAGAACCACACCCATGATATCTCCATATATGCCTGTATATGGGGGAAAGAGAAAACATAATCAATTAAGTGAATAATTTATGTACAAAGATGATTTAATGCAACATTAGTTCTGCTAATGAGAAATTAGAAACAACACAAATGACTAGTAAAAGGGAAATAGTTAAATAAAATAAGGCAAGTCCATACCGTGGAATATCATGCAGCATTTACAGATGCAAAATAAAACAACAAAATGCTCTCTACCCCTTTCTTGCTAGTGGAATTGATTTGATGATGACATCAGGCTCAACCACAGTCACCTGGGAAAGCAGTGCTCAAAATCACTGCCGGGCAGACAGTGTCCAGGGGCAGAGAGTGTCCAACATTCTGCAATGTTGCTCCAACATTGCAGAAAAGCAATTTAATATGTATCACAGGTCTTAGAAATGTTTACATTTGTTTAAGAAATAATTCTCCTTCTAGAAATTATCTTAAGAAAAAAATTTTAAATTATCTTAAGAAAAAAAAAATTTAAAGCATACCATTGAAAAGAATCTAAATGTGCAGCTCTCAGATAATGGTACAATATGGTGCATCCATACTTTGAAATACTACAAGGCCATTAAAAGTATGTCTTTGAAGAGTTTTCTTTAATACTACAGGAAAATGCTCATAATATAATGTTAAGGAAAAAAAGAGTTCAATACTAAAAATTTTATAGAGTACAATATCATAAAAGAAAAGGAAAACCATCCTTAATAAAATGTGAAATAAATGTGCTCAAATGTTACTAATAGCTGCCTCTGGGTAACAATATGGTTGTGGGAGTTGTGGTTACCTTCTTTATTCTTTCTTGAACTTTACAAGTTTTATGCAAAGAGAACATATTACTATGATAATTATAAAAATAATAATATTTAAGGCCAGGCACAGTTGGTTCATGCCTGCAATCCCAGCACTTTATAAGAGGCTGAGGAGGGTGGATCACCTGAGGTCAGGAGTTCGAGAGCAGCCTGTCCAACATGGTGAAACCGTGTCTCTACTAAAAATACAAAAAAAATTAGCCTGGTGTGGTGGTGCATGCCTGTAATCCCAGCTACTTGGGAAGCTGAGGCTGGAGAATTGCTTGAACCCAGGAGGTGGAGGCTGCAGTGAATGGAGATCATGCCATTGCACTCCAGAGCGAAACTCCCTCTCAAAAATAATAATAATAATAATAATAATTAAACTGTAAAAATTACTCTCCAGGAAAAAAACCAGTATTGAACATACATGAGAAAGTGAAGATAATGAGTGTAGAATTCTTTTAATAAAACCAGCTTTTGGATGGCATAATGGGGAACCCAGTTCTCAGGGTAAGATGATCATTTTAGCTTTTGGTTTTTGTTTGTGTTTTAAGTGATAGGAGAGATTTGACTTGGTTCCTAGACATTGAGGAAAGCGCCAGCAGAAAGTGATTGAAAATGCAAGACAGAAGAGCTACAGATGAACTTGATCGCAGGCTTGCAAGGCCCAATAGGCCCCTCAGCTCACAGTGAAAATGTCCAAACTGATAAAGAAAGTTCACCCTGGACACTAAAAGGAGTGGCTGCATGTTCAGGTGTGGGAGTTGGTCCTGACTGCAGAGTCAACAGGACTAAAATGAAAAACACAATCATGGGCTGTTCTCACTCCACCTTTGAATCACAACAGATCAGAGAGTCACGAAGAAAGTCAGAAAAGCATTTGGCTCCCCCCAACCATGGCGTCTAGTTCAGGGCCTTGGGGCCACACAGACGGGAGTACCTGGCACCCCCAACTCTCCCTGTCCCCCCATATCCCTGTTTCCGCAACTAGAAATGCATCTCCCAGGACAGAGTTGCACTTAGAGTGGAAGGACGTGATATTGCTTCAGGAGAGGACTGATATGAAGAGGATGTGAGGACGGTTGGGGGAGGCAAAGTAGGACTCACCCCACTAGCCCTGAGTGGGAAGGGGGAAATTGGGAAGGGGCAGATCAGAGATGAAGTGATATTGTGAGAAGCCCTTGACAAATGCCCATGAGACCCTAAATTCTGGGCCAGGGTAAATTAGTAAACCAACTATGGTACATCCAAACAATGTAATGCTACTCAGCAGTAAAAAGAACCAAAATATTATTATTATAATTATTAGAGACAGAGTCTCACTCTGTCACCCAGGCTGGAATACAGTGGTACTATCTCCTCTCACTGCAACCTCTGCCTCCCAGGTTCAAGCAATTCTCCTGCCTCAGTCTTCCAAGTAGCTGGGACTACACGCACCACCACCATGCCCAGCTAATTTCTGTATTTTTAATAGAAACAGGGTTTCACCATGCTGGCCAGGCTGGTCTTGAACTCCTGACCTCAGGTGACCTGCCTGCCTCGGCCTCCCAAAGTGCTGGGATTGCAGGTGTGAGCCACAACGCCCGGTCAGGACCAAATTATTGATACATGAAACAACTTGGACAAATCTCAAGACATTACATGAAGTGAGAAAAGCTAGTCTCGAAAGGCTATATACTGTATGATTCCACTTACATGACATTCTGGAAACAGCAAAACTGCAGGATGGAGAAGAGATCAGTGGTTGCCAGGAGTTGGGGTGGGGGTGACTATATAAGGGGTTTTTGAAGTGTGATGGAACTGACTGTGGTCACAGTTACAAGAATCTATATGTGTGCTAAAATTCATAGAAATGTACAACAAAAGAAAAAAAGGCAAGTTTAGTATATGATTATTTTTTAAATAAAATGAACAATATTTCTTTAAAAGTAACCTGGATAATAGAAAACAGATTAATGGTTGCCAGGGGTTGGTGATGGAGTTGACTGCAAAGGGTCAGCATGAGGGAATTTTGGGGGAAAGGGGTGATAGAAATGTTCTGTATCTTGATTGTGGTGCTGATTACATAACCAAGCATTATCAAAATTCACAGAACTCTATACCAGACAGTTAATTTTACTGTGTGTAAATTAAAAAGCAAATAAGTACATTTTTAATACTTCAATAAAAAGTTTAAGACTGAGCCAGAGGCTATACATGTCAATTTATCCCTCCAGATCTAGATTTTTATCTGTTTCTTGGAAAATGTATTTCCAAGGGTGCCCTGAAGAAGAAAACTGAGCAAATGAATTAAAGTCACTAATTAAAATAGAAGACATCTTTTGTTTTTCATTGTGTTACAGCAATACCTACTAAACAATGACTTATCCTAGGGACAGTTTTTGAAATTACATGATCTAAAATATGTCTTGTGAGCACTAAGGCTGAAAAAAAAAAAAGGTTCACCTTAAATTTCTCAACAGCAGCATACCCCAGAAGAAAATGGATCTGTGTTTTAAAGGAGTCTTGATGGGGAAAAGGTTAAGGCCAGAAATTCCATACCCAACAAATTTGTTCTTCCCCTGATAGGTCAACATAAAGACAGTTTCAGATATACAAGTCTCAGAAAATATATCAGAGCCACATAGCTCTCCTACAAAAAAAAGTATTTTAAGACATGCTTCAGTCATCAGAGAGACGAATCAAAAATGAGGATTCAAGAAAGGAGATGTAACAGTACAAAACTACTAAGGACAAACATTAGAATCAATTAAATATTGAAATACAAGTATCAAATTAATGCAAAAGGAAGAAAAAATGCTTCAAAGAGAAGGTATATATGTTTTTTTAAATAACAGAAAAACTAGATTGTTGAATTCTGATTAGATTAACAGATTTTTAAAGTAAATATAAATGTAAAAATTCATGGTATGATACAAACTACTGCATTTAGCAATCTACCAAGAGAACAATCTGCTGGTTTATTAGGGTTGACCTCAGGAACATAGGAATCATTTACTCTGAGGCAGTCCAATGATGTCATATGGCATTTCAATGTCAATTTTTATTTTTATGTTTTGTAGAGATAAAGTCTCACTATATTGCCCAGGCTGGTCTCAAACTCCTGGGCTCAAGTGATCTGCCCGCCCTGGCCTAAAATATTTTAATTAACTTATGTTTGATAACAATTATTCAATGAATTTAAACATATTCTGAACTCAAATCTCAAAAAATTAAGAAAAAATGTATAAAAATATATTTCTAACATGGTAAAGAATATCTCTCTCAGCCAGGTGTGGTGGCTCACATCTGTAATCGCAGCATTTTGGGAGGCCGAGGCAGGTAGATCACAAGGTCAAGAGATTGAGACCACCCTGGCCAACATGGTGTAAGCCCGTCTCCACTAAAAATACAAAAATTAGCCGGGCGTGATGGCACGTGCCCGTAGTCCCAGCTACTCGGGAGGCTGAGGCAGGATAATCGCTTGAATCTGGGAGGCGGAGGTTGCAGTGAGCCTTCGCACCACTGCACTCCAGCCTGGCGACAGAGCGAGACTCCGTCTCAAAAAAAAAAAAAAAAAAAAAAAAAAAAAAAAAAAAATCTCTCTCTCAAACCAACAGCCAAATTGCAAGTTGTAAAACACCATTAAAATCAGCTCTAATAGTAATAACAACTACCATTTAATTAATCCCTACTAAGTGGCAGGCGTTCAATAGGTACTATAGAGGTTTTATTTAGCCTTATAGCAGTGCTGCGAAGTCAATGCATTTGACAGGTGAGGAAACTGAGACCTATAAGGACCATGGGACAACATTCATAGATATTTGTAAAGAGCCTGACATGAGCGGAGGGTGCACTCAGCTCCTAAAAGGGCCTCTAATTGACCTCCGACTGAGTGCCAGTCACAGGCATTCTGGGAAGAGAGCAGCAGCAACCAAGACAATAGGAAGCCAAGCTGGAATGCCAGAGGGGCCATGCGTGGAGAGCTTTCAGCACCCAGGGAGGACTGTGTGCCCAGGAGGCTTTCAGGAGCCTACGGGGGTTTCTGAGGTGGGAGTGGTAGTCAGAGTAGTTACATAGTGGACAACATTGACAATATTTTAAAATCTCTAGTTAAATGGTAAAACGTTGTCAGGGGTGAGAATGACAGGCTCGGAGATGCAAGGATATCAGTAAAGGTCGGTACAATCAGGGGAGGGCACCCAGAGCAAATGGGACAGGAACTCAGACTGGAAGGGAGACCCAGGTGGGGAGGTAGAGAGGCCGGCGTCGCAGCAGCGCTCTGCAGTTCGTAAACCTGAAAAGGAGACGGAAGTGGACGGGCCATCTGTAGAGAGTGGTTCACTTATGGTGCCGCCTTCATATATAGGTTGGGGCAAACGTAATTGTGGTTTTTGCCATAAAAGTAATGGCAATTACTTTTTCATCAACCTAATACAACACTCTATAGATTTATTTTTTAATGTGTCAACAAATACAGAACAGTATCTTAAATTGAACCATGTGAAATCGCCATTTGGTAGGTTATAAAGCACTCGCATGTCAGCAATTTCAAATTGTTCAATCTAATAGATAGTATGATTTCATTCTTGTTTTATTTTTTAATTTTTATATTTTAGAGACAGGGTCTTGCTATGTTGCCCAGGCTAGTCTTGAAATCCTGGCCTCAAGCAGTCCTCCTGCCTCAGTCTCGCAAGTAGCTGGGATTACAGGCTCATTCTTGTTTTCAAAAAATGAAAAGGCAATTGTGCATATTCAGAGGCATCTATGCGATAATAACAGGAAAAGACTGGAGTGGGGATGGATGGGGATGAGCTGAGGTGGTAAATTTATTTTCACTTGAACAATACACTTCTATATGGAAGAAAGGAAGAAAGAAACCAGCAGGCCTGGGAAGATGCATTTTGACAAGTCTCTTCCCGGGTAACTCTGATGATCAGCCAGGTATGGGAATCAAACCTCTGGCCTCAAGTTTACACACATTTCCTTCTGGCTGTAACATTATTCCATGTCAGTTGTCTTCATCTTTCCCTCTTTGACCAACTTTATCTCCAACCCAATAAGACATCCAAGTCTATATGACAGAAAAGTCTTAAAAACCCTTCCAGCACCCAATCCTCCCGGCAAGGAAGGACTGAAACCAGGGCAAAAAAAACACATATTTTAATGTTCAAATGCTTCAAATAGATTAAGCATTTGGTTTTACTTGGATTATTATTTTTTCTACAAATATAAACCATTTTGCATTTTGGAATCCTTCTGCAAACAGAGCAGTTTGTCTTTGTGTTTGCTCATTTAAAAACAAATATTTGCCTGCCAAGCAAATACTGTCTCTTAGGATGTGCTATTAATAGGATAATTAGGCAGCCGGTAATGAAAAGGATTGCTGGTAATTATGGCAAGATTTGTTTTGGCATTTGAAGGCAGCGATGGAGGCTGGAGTGCTAAAATCTACCTTAGAGTTAATTAGTACAATTAGAACACACCTGAAAAAATAGCCCAGCTAATGAACACTTCACTTTACTTTTAAAGTGACAGCACTCGGAGCTTCCCAGGCTGCTTGGGCAGTCCCAGCCCTAGCATTTCTAATGTGACAGAGAGTCACGAACAAGGCAGAGAACTTGAATTTGCCTAACCTTCGTTTTCAAAAGCACTCATTCTCTGTAAGCCCTTTCCTCTTTCCTCTCCCCACCACCCCTACCCATCCCACCTGTTTGAAAGCAATTTCTCTTGTATGTTCTCCTTGGAACCTCATGATAACCCTCCAAGATGGATAAGCAAGGTTTAGTTCTTTTCCCATTTTTCAGATAAGAAAATTGAGGACCAGAGATGCCCAGGGATTGCCCAAGGGCACAGATGAAGAGGTCATAGATGAGGTCAGCAGTCGCAGTCTAGGCTTAGAAAAGTTGGAGAACGATTCAGAGAAAAGCAGCTTTCTGATTCGTGTAGGGGTCCCTGTGTCTGCAAGAAATGCTGGGCTTGCCGAGTCACTCCATAAAGCAGGTCTTCAGGGCCCACCAACCTGCGGCCCTGCTTGACTTCATTGGTGGTAACATGATCTGGGCTTGAAATAACTAAAATCATCCAGCCTGGAAAACATTCTCAAACTTAGCCTTTTTTCTCTCTTCTCTGTTAGACTTCTCCTTTCTGCGGCTTATCCTCAGGAAGGTTTTCCACTATGAGCAGGCACTGGCTGGGCATGCTGGGCATGCTGGGCATTGATGGACCAAAGCACACGTGTGATATTCCTGCCAGTATGCATGTGGCGGCATGAATGCTTGGGGGATGTGTGTGTTTGCATGCATGGGGACTTGAGTAGGAGGTACACAAACACACACACACACACACACACACACACACACACACACCAGGGGGAAGAGCATTAGAGGAATGAAGAGAGGGAGGAAAAAGGCAGTCAATCTAAGGGAAGCTCTGCAGTGTAAGGCAGGCCATTCAATCTTTCAATTCTTAGTTTCCTCATTTTAAAAATGGGGATAGAATTGGTATATCCACATCATAAGTTTGTCATTAAGAATACAGTGACACAAAGTCCACAGCATGCCTGGCCCATCCTCATCCCCGTTCCTATCACCACAATTGTTGTTATTATTGTCATCCTTATGGATGTTGTTATAAAACGTGTTTTCTCCCTGACCCTTTGCATGGCCAACACTTGAGTTATCCTCATTCAGACCTGTTCCCTTGTCCCTGCCCCAGGGTTCTTTTCAAGGCACCACCCTGCTCACATCTGCACCAAGAAACTCCCTCTGCCTCCATGACTCCAAACTCCATGTCTTACAGTTTGGAGGTTCCACTGGGGCCCTTGGAAATCACAGAATGTGCACTTTTGTGATAATATATCCAATGTAAGAGAGTGAGTGTGCGTATGTGTAGGTTGGTGGGATGAGGAAAGGAGGGCTGAAAAATCCGAGGAGACCACACCCCTCCTGGATTCATGAACCTTGTTCTCTATACAAGGCAAATACTAATACACAAGTCAGAAGAAAGAAGGAGACTCAGGCCTGAGATTATTGACTGTCTCTTCCTGCACTGAACCCTCAAGAATCTTTGTCCTCAATTGCAGACAACAATAACAGTCACCAATGCACCAGATGCCATGCTATGCACTTTCAAACATGGCATTTAATCTTCACAGTAACCCCAGGACACAGGTCTCATCATCTTATTAAGAATGAGGAAATTGGGGCCCAGAGAGGTTAGGTAACATGTCCTAGGCCACACATCCAGGATCAAAGCTGAACTGACTGGCCCTAAGCTCAGATTCTTTCCATTGTCCATGGCTCAAAATCTCCTGCTGAGAACTCAAGGACTTGGGGCCATGACAGGCACATTTTTGGGTATTGTCAAACCTCTTGATCACCCAATGACCATTAGCACTAGGAATCACAGGAACAGAACTTGCATTTGTGAAGTGAACTCAAAGAAGAAAACCTCTCACGTAAAAACTGAAATCTATGTCCCCCACAGTAGCTGGATTTGCACTGATTAATTAGAAAATTGCATTTATATAACCCTTTAATCTGTATTTATGTGTTGCTAAGGATGCAGCGAGCTGGGCAGGGAATTACATCCAGATTAGCCTTGATCCATAAGCAGCCTGGATTGGAGCTGCTTTCTGTACTAAAGGGGAGAATCAAAAGGATTTGGGGCAGGGATCCTCAATGAGGACTCGCTCTCTCTCCTTCCTTGGATCCAAGGAGTCTGAGGCTTTCCAGGGCCACCTGAGAAATCCTGCCTGGCCTGCTTGGTCAAAACAGGGGGTAAGATTACCCAAAGAGCTAATTTCCAGCTGAGTGTGGCACTTGGTTTCCTAAACAAAATTGGTTTTATTCTCCTCAACATGTGTTCAGCAAGATTAAAGATCCGTCAACTGCACAGCTTAATATGAGCTATACTGGAAGCAGCCCATGTTCTCCTGGAGTAGGGGTGGGAAAGAGGGAGGGGGCAGAGCCTGAAATCCTGTTTATTGAATCAGAAAGACCATTAACGGATAGAGGGTATTGGAGAAGGGATGGCAATGCTTTGTCATATTTCAGGGAAAGAGATTTGATCACACACACACACACAAAACACACACAATGTTTTAAAGTATTTCCATTTCCATTGTCATTTTTTTTTCCTTCTTTTTAAGTTGGATTAACAGATGGGCATGGTTGGGGGAGATGTTGCTGGGAGTGTCAGTTCCATTCTTCAGCATGAAAGGCGGTTTGACTCTGGGGCCATGTGGGTGTGGGACTCAATGAACAATGCTCGGTCCAGGCTGCCAGATGGGGCAAGTGGGGCCAAGTTGAGCCTGGAGGTGAAGGAGGGAGTGAGACAACATAGTTGGAGTTTGACTCAGGGCAGGGAGACACTTGCTATTCCCATCGTTGTCAGGAAGTTCAATTTCATTGAGTCTAGTGTGACTGAAAGTTGTTGACCTTGGCCAGTCTGTTGCCCTACCTGGCCTCTCCTACATGAGTTATAATGGAGTAGACTGAATGACTGATGAAGCTTTTTCCAGCTCTAATATTCTGCTCTTACGAGCATCTCTATGGATGTCAGAGCAAATCAAAGCAGCATTTTCCAAACCTCTCTAATACTACCTAGCAGTGGTACAGCATTGTGGCTTAAAAGTGTGGGTTCCACAGTCAACCTGCTGGGGTGAAATCCAGCCTGGCTCTACTGTTTATGGGTCCTATGGCCTTGGACAAGCTCTTTAACCTTTTTTTGTTGGTTAAAGAGGGCTTGTTGCCCTCCTCTGTAATATTGCAGTGACAGCAACAGCACCTATATTACAGAGCTGATGTGAGAACTAGATGAGTGAATATGTGAAGAGCTGCTAGAACAGTCCCTGAGGACCAGCAGGTATTTCATAATGATAACTCGAATTATATTCACCCTTCCTCCTGCAAACCACAGCACCCTCGCCACCAGGTATGACTCATCTGGGACTCAGAACACATACCTTGGACAGCTCCTGGGTTGTCCTTCAACCTGACATGTATATGGGCCATGCTCCTGTAGCACACACCAGGCTCTTACAAAGGAGGTGGGTGAGCCATTGTCAGCCTCTATTTCATAAGCTGCATCTCAGTTTCTTCGTGGGATAGATAGAGCTCACTCCCTCTGGTCTGGTCCTAGATGTAAACAAAAAACAAATGTCTTCTGACACTCAGCATTCTCATTCACATTTATACTCTCCCTTACCTTGGATATTTTGCCAAGAAAGTGCACATTCTCTGATTTCCAAGGGGTCCAATGTCACCTCCAAACTGTAAAATAACCTGCACTTTCATGGAAGCAGAGTGTCTTGGGGCAGGTGTGAGCAGGGCAGAGTTTCGAAAAGAGCCCCAAGGCAGGGGCAGGGAATGGGTCTCTGCTCCACCTGACTTTCCTTGCTGAGCCTCCCTGCCCCCATCTGTGAAATCAGGGCATGACATTCAATTGCTCCATCCCTCCATGTGTTCAGGAGGACACTGGTCCTAAAAATGCTGTCAGAGGAAAAAAATGGCCAAAAAAATTGGGAAATGTGGCTGCTACATCCCCTTATTGATAACAAGCAAAATATTGAATGCGCTGAGAGGACCTGCAGTTTAAAAACAAAATTACTGAGTTTCACTTTAGCCTGGGGTTTCTAGGACTGTCTACCAGTAGAGGCCTCCCTTCATGTAACCTCTCATTGGCCTCCTATGGAATTGGATGGCAATCTCTCATCACTTCCAGTTCCAACAGACTGTGTCTCCTCCCCCAGGAAACAATAAATAAACTTGCAAGATTCCGTCATCTCAAGAAGAAGTAGTTCAGTGTCCTCATTTCTTGGCCTGCAGGAGAAAGAAAAGAAGAGAAAACCAGAACCATGTGGCCAGCTTTACACGCTATCAGAAAAGGAACCCATGACCCCCCGACCCAGGGCAGCAGGGACAGAGGTGAAAGGCTGTCCAAAGAAGATTCAGGAAGCCCAGCATGAGCTGTCTGACATAAATAAATAAATCAGGAGGCCACCCTGCAAAGCAGGTTGTATTGCAGTATTTGAGCAAGGCTGCTAGACATCTGGACGTTTCTGTTAGCCCCCATCCCTCCTGTTGCCATAAATTGAAGCTAATCCTATGGGGCCCAGGATCATAAGAATAATCCTCACATCTGTGTGGGCTTTTCAGCTTTCAAAAGCTCATTCACGGAATTATCTCATTAGTTCCACTCAATGCCTATGGGAGGGACTCAGGGATGATCATCGCCATTTGGCAGATAAATGCTAAAACCCAGAGAAGGAAAGTGACTTTCTCAAGGTCACACAGGAAGGCAGTGGAGAATTAAGATAAATGCACCAGGTTTCCTGAGCCCCAGGCCTGGACTCCCCAGGAGAATACTACTGCCTTACGAAGATAGCCCTGAGACCCAGACATCTATCCCACAGCCGCCCAGGGCTATGTCTGGTCCCAAAGGAATCACTTGTTCACCCCCTTGCTGCTGTATGAGAATGGAACATCATCAGGAAGTGATATTGGAAAGACCATAGGCTTCACAGTTGAATTTTCCAGGCTCAAATCCCAGCTTCCTGATCATCAAACCTCAGACCATGTGGTGAAGGCCTGAGGCCCCTGCATTTGTTCCTCACCCCAAAAGGTGGGAATGATAATTTTGCAGTGAGCGTCACTTGCTTTATCTGCTCTCCATCTTACCTTCTGACAATGACTCCCCACCTTCTGGGAACTGTTCCTCCTCCAGCTCCAACCAGACGGCTCTGAATGAAGCTTCCCACCACAGCATCCCTACCTGCCTGGCTACAGGAGTAGGCATGTGGCCCCAGCCAGGCCAATAAGAGGCCTTCCCTGAGATTTCTCTCAAAATGAAATAGAGAGCCCCTTCCTTTCTAGGAGTGAAGCTGAGGAGTTGTGACTCCAGCCTCATGGAGAAAGGTGGCCTGAGAGATCAAAGCTGGTGTGCAGAGAAAAGCAGAAGAGAGACAGGGAGAGAGTCCTGGAGGCATCCAAGGCCTAGGATGCAGTCAGCCCTGGGGCCCTGATGCCCCTGCCCTGTCCATGGGTGGATAACATGAGCCTGTGAATCATCTGGGCAGCCCCTTCTGAGGGCCTTCCTGCGTACCCAGGCTGTCCTTAATGTATAGCAAATAGGAATGATCACCCCTGCCACTCACTTTGAGGAGCCCCACCAGCACAAATACCAGGAAAGCAGGCAGTGGTCCAAGAGGCCCCTTGAATAGGCTCCATATAACAAAAAAAGACCCAGGTCTCCCCAGCCTTCAGAGACTCCTGGAAATTCAGAGCTTATAGGGGTTTAACGACTGGAGTCCAGTTGTCTCATTTGAACATAAGGGTGAGAGAGTCCATTTCATGTTCCCGAATGTTGAACCATAAGAGAACTTACCTAGTTAGACAGTCTCAGGCAGCAGGATCCCTGATCCAGGCTCTTGGTCTGGGTGCTGTTTGAGCTGCCTTCCCCTATCTTAGAAGACAAAAAGGAAGAAGATGCTAGTGGGTGCCCTGGACAGTGAGAATGCACCTGGATTCTCTGCTTTTCTCAAAAAGGGTTATGAAGATCAAGCCCAGTTATATACTATGTAGGCATAAAAGGACCTATCAAAGTCTAAATACTGTCTAAAACCAAGACATTATTGTTATGAAATTATGAGCTCCAGATTCCCTTGACACAAAGCCTGACTTTCTCCAGGGAAATAATGGAAAGCCAGGTTGTGTGCAGGAATTGGAGGAGAGGTAGTTAGAAAACTGAGCCAAAATCATTTCCCAGTGAATCTTGGCCAGGCAGCCAGCAACTGAGCCCCCTGCCTCCCCATGCCCTCTACCTACTTCCCTCTAGTTGCATAAACTTGGGGAATCAGGTGACCAGCCAACCGTCCTGGTTTGTCTGGTGGGCATGGAACTACCCCTCTGCATGCTCCTTCACAATGCCTGTCATCACATAGTATGTAGGAGAAACAGCTAGGGATCAGGCTCTGGAACAGGAGTGTAGCATTTCGTCTTCCTCATAGGGTGGCCAGTCGTCCTGTCTGTCTGGGACTGAGGGCTTCCTGAGTTAATAGGTGCCTGGCAAGACTCACTAGCACCATATCAGGGGCATCTTCCTTTACACATCTGTCTTATCCTGTACCCCGAGCTACTGTTCTCATTCTTACCCCAGGGCCTGGCATATCCGTAGCTTGACTCAAACACTGTCGCAGCCTGTGCCTCTGTCCATGGTTCTGAACTGTTCTTCATGAGCTGGGGCAAGGCTAATTCTCCTAATGTGAGGTACTCGTTGGTTCATCGAGGTATTCATTCAATAAATATCTTTACAATTTAGCTTTGCCTATATAACAAACCACCCCAAAACATAGTGGCATAAAGTTTTTTAAAATTATCAATTCTTATAATTATATGGGTCACCTGGACCATTTTGTTCTGGGCAAATCCTTCTGATCTGTAGTCAGCTGGTGGTTTGGCTGGGGCTGGGTGATCTAGGATGGCCTCACACATATGTCTGGTAATTGATAATCTGTTGATTGGGGCACCTCAGTTATCCTTTATGCAGTCTTTCCATCACATTAGCTCAAGCTAATTTGAATGGTGGACACAGGGTTCCAAGCCTGCAATAGAAGGCAAGCTCCAATACTCAGATTCTTCTGATAAGTCTACATCACATTTTCTAATGTTCTGTTGTCCAAAGGAAATTGCATGGATAAGCCTAGAGCCAGTGTTGGAGGCACTGGGCACAGGTAGGAGAATGATTGTAGACATTTTTTATAACAATTTATCACTTCTCCAAATCTCCTGCATCCCCAAAGCACTATAACGCTACAAATAATGGGATGACCCTCTGGTGAACCTGCAGAGAAATGACTTTACCCCTAGAGCTGTTTTAAACTAAGAGTCCACTTGGCTTCTGCCAAAACCACTTTCATAATTGTATCAGGAGCAGTTGAAAGTCTCTTCGAACCCTCCTTCACAACATTCAGAGGCACACTTCGAGATCTTGCTAAACTACAAAACTAATTTTTTTGCTTCTAAATGAACAAAAACCCTCCTGAATTGTAAGCCTTTTTGACAATCTTCAGTAATAATTTTTTGAGTTGTGCATGGCTGGGCAATAAACCTCTAGTTACCTTCCTGGGTGAAGGCAGAAGAGCCCCAGAGTACAGTAGAATTCCCAGGTCCCCAACTCCTCAGAAAGGAGAATATTTTAGAGAGCATCTCCTAGGAGCCAGAACCTTACATAAATTCTCCTTTAATACTCACAACATCCCTTTTTGATAGTGTTTGTTGTCTCTGTTTTATGGAGAAAGAAGCTGAGGATGGGGAGATTAAGTATCTTGGTCAAAGTCACAGAGATGGCAAGTTGCATGGCAAGATTTCAAACTCAAGCATTTGGACCTCAAAGTCAGAGCTCTTTCCACTATACCTCATCATGTCAGAGCTGCAGAGCATCTAGACTTGGGTATGGGGCACAGAGCTTTGATTCTAGCTCTGCCCCCACTTCTGTAGCACCTCGAGACACTCACTTGTTCTCTCTAAGCTTCTGTTGTCTCATATGCAATAGGAACATTACATGCACCTAATCCAGGCTCAATCAAGGTGAATGCAAACATGTTGCTCCCTGAGCTGTAGAGAGGAAAGACAACTGGTATTCTGGGAGGGTGATTTTGACAGCATCTTTCAAAATTTTTGATGTGTGTGTTCTTTATCTGGCAGTTCTACTTCCAGGAATTCATGTTAAAGAAACATATTCATATGTGAGTAAGAATGCATGTAAAAAGATGTTTATTTCAGCATTGTTTATAATAGCAAAAAAAATGGAAATAATATAAAGGCCCAAAGAAATTATGCATATCCATGATACAAAATGCTATTTATCATTGAAAATGATCTACTGATGCAAAAATGCCCAAGATATATTACTTTAAAATAATAAAGTAGATTTATATATGATGGCAAACGAAGATCACAGGAACGTATTTTAAGTGAAAAAAATAAATTTTAAGATGATCAATAAACCTACATATGCTTATTTATGTTTATACATAAAGAAAAAATCATTTGGAAGGAAACACACCAAACTATTCACAATGGCTTCCTCTAGCAGCAATAAGAAGATGATGACTTCATTTTTTGTCTGTTAATATTTACTTTCTATATTTCTATATTGTTGAAAATGTTCACAAGTATGTATTCCATTTGTAATGCAAAGAAAGAGCAGAATTCTAGTGCTGTAAGAAACTTTGAAGATCACCACGGCCCAGAGAGAGAAGCCAATTTCTCGCTGTCATGCGGCCAGCCATTGGCTATCAGGCTGAAACCCTCTTGATGCCCAGTCCAGGCCGGCTTCAGCATCAGGGCAAGCTCTTCAGAAATCACAGAAGCCACAGAATGCTGAGGAATTGATGATCTAACACAAAGGAAACTGCACCAGTCAGAGAGCAGAGATCAGCATGTGGGCCTGGCTCGGCCACCTACCTGCTGGGCTGGGCTTGAAGCAGGGGAGAGGCCTTTTCCAGCCCTTGTAGTACCCAAAGGAATGCCATCCTGAGGTCTCAGGTCAGGCCTCTGCTTAGTACGTGACCATCATGCTCCCCAGCAAGTCCCCCTCATTCCCCTCTGGCCCTGCCTTTACTCTCCTCCCTGAGTGCCTTGGACACAGCAGATGCACAATACAGGCAGCCTTGAATTCTACCAGGGAGGCTAGGAATGGCTGGGTGGCCTGTGATCATGACCTGCCAGCAACTGGGTTGGAAGAGAGGACTTCTGAGCCCTGCAACTGACGCCATAGGGGCATGACTTTGCATTACCTGGAGCCAGTTTTTCCCTCCAGAAAATGGGCATAAGGGTGATCCATTCAAGCCATCATAAATAATGTACCACTTATAAAGCCAACCTCTCTAACTGTCCTGGGCTCATGTGACATTTTATCAAGAGCCCATCATGTCCTCAGTGTGTGTGGGTCCCTGAGGGGCAATCTCACTCCCCTCCCCTTCCAGTCACCCCTCACTGTCTCCTCCTAGAGCTGTGACCACCTGGGAAAACAGGACATGAATGCATGAAGCCACGGTGAGTCAGCAGATGGCATGTCGTTCTGTCTGAGCATGGCAGGAGGTCAGAGAAGGGAAAGCCCCGAAGATGCCAGTATGCAGAGCCCTGGCCTCCACCTCCCAGCAAGAGCTGGACCCAGCCTGCAAGCATGGCCGGCATGATTTCTGACGAAGCTCCCAACAGATGTGGCTTTCCAGGTTCAGGTCTTTGCATTAGGGAAGAGGTGGGGAGGTGTGTGAAGCAGTAAACAGAGATGCCGAAAGTTCTAAGTGCATAAAGTAAATATAAAGTAAATGTGTATTCGGGAGAAAAGGTGAAATAGCTCTCTGAGTTTTCCTCTGATATGAAGGCTTTGCTTGAATCTTTGGACATGATCTTTGTGTTTCACGTCCCATGTTCTCAGAAGGACTTGGTGCTGTGTTTCTGTTGACATTCTTGCCCTGCCCCCACGATAGGGAGCTGGACAACCCATGTGACCTTGTTACACCAAGTAGGGTCTGTGGACCAGCAGCATCGGCATCTCCTGGGACCTTGTCAGAAACAGAGAATCTCAGACCCCACCCGGACCTACTGAATTCGAATTTGCATTTTTGCAAGGTCTCCAGGTGTTTCCGGCGCACAGTCATACTTGAGAAGCCGCCTGGCTCCAGGACGCAGGTTTCCCCTGGGGGTGTGCACTCATGCAATGGCAGGCATGTACCCTGACTTTAGGTGGTACAAGAGTGAACATTTACTATTTTCATGGGTTTTAACTTTAATGTCCATTTATAGCAAATGGTGCATCATGTACAGAAACGGTAAGTTGACATAAATGGTGTATTTTAAAAGTGAGTCAATTCAAAGAAAATATTCCCTGACTAATAGTCTGGGGTGCTGAGAAATGACACCTTCAAAGGTGGGACAAGAATGACTATTTCCAGAAGTGATGATCCAGTTTAGGACCCTCAAGGAGGTAGGAATGAAGGGGCTGCTGCAGAGAGATGGGGGCTTGTCCAAGGCCAACAGTGGGAGTGTGGTGACAGAAGCGGACTGGAACTCAGCCCTGTCCAGGTCAGCAGCGCCCCTTCCTCCCTCTGCCCTGGTTGCACAGCTCGGCCTGAGGCTGGCTCTGCAGCCACGGTGACGTCAGAAACTGGGACATCTGCAGGTGATACCATGCATATCCACAGTGTGCATGGCTGTTACTACAAATAAAGAGAATGTGTAGTCAGTGGAGCCCAAGGCTGAGCCATTTGGAGATGAACTGTCTCCCCTCCACCCAGGAACAACAGGGCACCCAACTCTTCATTCATGAATAAATATTGTAAGCTGCTCTGTGCAGGCTGAGAAGCCGAATGTTTTCTAGGTTTTCTAGATATGTTGGTGAGGTTTTGCAAACAGGAAATCTGAAGTTAGAAAGGAATTGGTCATTTACCTTCCCAGCCATCTCATGGACTTTGCTCAAATCTCTCAGATGGAGTCATTCACACACACACATACACACACACAACCAACTTCACAATATGTTTAGGTTTTCTCTAAAGTTTTCTCAGCTGTGTTTGTACTCCCTGAGGTTTAGGGCTGTCGGTATCTGTTTTTTCACTTCTTCTACAGCACAGAATTGAGTAGTAAATTCTCTAGTCTCCTGTCCCCTTCCCATTGTCTTTTGCCTAGCTCCTTATCCTGGCATTCAAGGCTGCCATCGCTATGGCCTCAGTCTAACTTTCCAGGCTGTTTCCCATTGGTATCCTCTGCACACCATGTTCTAACCAAAATATGCCATGAGCCACATATATGAAGTTCAAGACCAGCCTGGGCAATAGGGCGAGACCCAGTCTCTATTAAAAAATAAAAATAAAAAAAGAGTAAACCACATGTGGTCAAACCACGCCCATGCTCTGCAACCTTCACACCTACTAGCTTTCCACAAAAGCTGTACCTTTGCCTAGAATTTCCCTCCACCCTTGAAATTCTTCTCCTTTAGGGCCCAGCTTAAATGCCCTCTCCTCCAGGAAGCCTCTGAATTGTCCCCAAGCCCTTGAAACTCCCATAGTCCTCTATTGTTACCTCGTTGTGACATTTAGAACAGGTCTTGAGTTTCAGCCTCCACAGCTGTAGGGGAGTGTTCCCTTTTCTCTGTGTTCCAGGCTGCCCAGCCCAGGACCTGGCTCATAGAAATCCCACCAGGTAAAATACTTTGGCCTTAGGTAAGTCCTGGGTTTGATTCCCAGCTCTGTTGGGACTACTAGTCAGGGTTGATGCTGGGTAAATTACCTAACCTATCTACTCAGCTATAAAACAGAAATATGAATCATGCCTTCATGGAGAAGGCATGATAGTAAAATGAGGCAGCGGGTACAATGTGCTTAACATTCTGCTTGGCACCTATTAAGTGTTTAATATATCATAGCTCTTATTAGTGTTATTGATAATAATAAAAGCAAACATTAGATGGATTGAAAGATAAAGTCATAAAATCTAGAACTGGATGGCCTCTGCAGGTGTCTGAGCCACTGGCCGGCCCATCCTGCCCACCTGCCCACAGGCCCCTTTGCCCTGTTGTGCCTCCCTCACATTCTGGCCCCAAAGTGGTTGCTCCTGGCTGCTCCCTGAACCCAGGCCTGCCAGAAACCCTCTCCTTTTCCTTTACCCTGTGTCTCCAGTAAAGATCACAGGCATTTTACGGGTCTGCAGTCTTCTTTGGGTTAAGAAGCAATGATCTGGTGCTAGCTCTCATTTTATGGGGAAGGAACCTGGCCTGGAGGGAAGGAGGTGTTTGCAAGGGAGGAGGTGCTCACCAGGGAGGGGGTGCTCACCAGGGAGGAGTCCTTGCTACCCCAGAGCCACGGCACTCAGACCAGCAGGGCTCTGCATTTTCCAGAGTGGCATTTCCCCCTCTAGGTCTGGCACAGATGTGGCTGCTGAGAGCCTGCCTCACTTATTCCTGTTTTCAAAGAACAATGGCCCTTTCCTCATCCATATCTTTCTTAACAAATGTACTTGTCTGAGAGAAGCATAACTTCCAAGTCTTCCTTCCCTGAATTGGGAGGAGACTTCAGGGAGAGCAAACTTTCCGAGGACCAGCCCTGGGGTCGAGCCTGAAATAGAATTCCCAGCAGGTAGTCAGCCCCTTCCTTTCCATGGAGGGGTCAAAGCCTGCTCAGGGCTATGCTCACAGGAGCCCCTCTGGGAATGAGCAGGGCACTTCCCCTCCTAGGTGTTGGGGTGACCCCACAGATGGGAGGGAGAGGGCTGGAGGCAGCTAAGACTCTGGAGAGGTGTGTCAGGCTGGAGTCAACTCTGAGGAGCAGAGGCAGGGTGGGACAGCCTGAGCCAAACACCAGGGACAAAAGAGGAATTTATGTGAGCCAGCCTCCTTTGAAAGCGAGGAAGCAGGGAGACAGGTCAGTTGACAGCTATAGGAATACAGTAGAAGTCGGATTTCTCAGGAGCTTACAATGAGCACCAGCTCCTCTAAACCTTGGAGCACCCCTAGGAGGGAGACTCTCATATCATCCCCACTCCACCGTTGCAGTCAAGGCAAGACACTGGTTCCATTTCAAATACCACTCAGCTCCACTTGGGAAAGACAAATACTAAGTCTGAAATAACGAAAAGCTGCCCAAGTGTTTGGTTGAGAGTGGGACAGGAGATAGGGTTTGGGGACCAGGAATGGCTGCACAAGCCCAACCTGAAATGCTTACCCCTAGAGTCACTCCTTTGGGTTAAAGTGACCCAAGGATAATTCAAGGAGGTAAACGGAGAGGGAAAGCAAGCTCTTCTGGTTGCTTACCAGGAAAGTGATGACCAGACAAGCTGCCTGCCCTTGCCTAGCAGAGCTCTGGGACCCCCAGTTTAGTCCAGGAACAAAAGGCAGGGTCTGGCTCCACAGAGTAGAGACTTCAAGAAAAACCTGGAGAGGCTTCCCAACAGAGAGGACCTGGGTGGGCTTTCTTGTAAGCCAGTCAACCATCTAGCTTTTTTAACATCCCAAGGAATGCCCTTTATGAGCTTAGGATCAGCAGACAGGATGAAGGTTAGAGCTGTCAGTTTACACGGTCCCCACAGGCTTTTACCGTGTATTGTACTATTTCAGCAGTGCCACAATACAGGCAAAAGTTAATAAAGAAGCCAGATTTTAAGGGCAACTTTTTCCTCTGCTATGGCAGGCTGCATTTGAAGAAGTCTTGATCTTAGTATAGTAGATTGACTGCTTGAATGGCCCTGACAGTTTGCACACATCCACCCCATATCCACAGCCATTGCCCCAGGACTTTGCAGTTCCTCTCACTAAAGAGGGGGAGACTACTTCCCCACCCTTAAGTCTGGATTAGGCCAATAGAATGTTGCAGAAATGACATGACAGTGAGTCATTTTCCAGCGCGAGCCTCAGGGACTTTTTCCTCTATAACCGGCATGAGTAGCTGCCCAAGGTAGGCTGCTGAGGATGAGGAGCGGAATCCATCACCCTGCTGCCCATGTGGAGCCACACTAGCTCGGCCGAAAGCCAGCCAACCCCAGGCATGTTCAAGAACCCAGCCTAGAGGAGCTAAGCTGCTGGTCTACCTGCAGCTGAGCCCGTGCATGCAAGCCATAGACAGTTATTATGTGCCTTTGAGGTTGTGTGGTTGTTTGGAATGCAGTGTTATGGTGGCAATAGGTAACATACGGTTAGTCCACTTATTTTCAGCTGATAGTTGACCGTGAGTAGTTGTGTCCCTGACTGTCTTCCATCCCACGTATAGATTTCTAAGAAAATGTAGCCAAAAAGTACTTGGAGAGAAAAAGCTATTTGTTGGCTTCTGAATTTTAAATTAAGGCTAAGATACATTTTCCCCATTCAGAGAAAATATATGACCTAAAGAATCAATTATTACACTTATTAAACATTTTTAAAATAAATCAATTGGACTTCCAGCTCATCTCTGCTTTCTCTCAAAACTTTTACTTAAATTATAGTCAGGAAGTTTAAAGAAAGATAAACTCCAAAAAGAGATTGGGAGAATAAAAGAGAAGATGGCAAATGAGGTTTTAAGAAAATTTTGGAAAATAAGAAACAGAGGGACAACTGATGAATGACTTCCATTTCAGCTTTGTCTCTCTACAAGTACCGGTAAGGGCTAAACTAGAAGAAGCAAGCCAATTTACGCATCAAAATTCTAGAAAGTCTCCGGAGTTGGAAACACCAGGCACTCCTGAAGGCAGTGGTGCTGGGAGAAGTGGAAAATGTAGATTTGGTGGGAAGTTGTGTTCAACCACAGTAACAGAGTAAACCAAGAGAGAGGAAAGATGGCGTCCAAGAAATGGGAATTCAAACGCAGGAGAGAGGCCCTCAAAATAAACAAACAAAAACTGCCAGGATGATGCTGGAGGGAGACCTACGATGATAGCTGTGCATACAGTGGACTCGAAGAGCACCAGTCCAGATTGGAGCAGAAGATCAAGAGCTCTATAAGGGATGTCTCCATAGAAAAAAACAAGACTGGCCCACTCTCTAATGTGTTTATATATATGTGTGCATATATATATATACATATATATATATATACATATATATATATGTATATATATATATATTTTTTTTTTTTTTTTTTTGAGACAGAGTCTTGCTCTGTCACCCAGGCTGGAGTGCAGTGGTGCAATCTCGGCTCACTGCAACCTCCACCTCCAGGGTTCAAGCAATTCTCCTGCCTCTGCCTCTCAAGTAGCTGGGACTACAGGCACGTGACACCACGCCCGGCTAATTTTTTGTATTTTTAGTAGAGATGGGTTTTCACTGTGTTAGCCAAGATGGTCTTGATCTCTTGACCTCGTGATCCACCTGCCTCGGCCTCCCAAAGTGCTGGGATTACAGGCGTAAGCAACCACACCTGGCCTTTAGTCATATTTAGAAGAGCTTGACAATTCCTCTGAAGAATGTGGAGAGAAATTCCTGATAAAAGGCAATTATTAGCTGCAGGAAAAATTGAAATTGTAAAAGAAAGGAAATGTAATTATAATACATTGCGTGATTCAGCTGCAAACCATATTCAAATTGTCATAATGGCATAAACACCAAATATTGATGTTACCAAAGCTTGTGATAGAACTATATTGAGAAGGTAGGGGAGAAGAGTGAGTGAGTGTGTGTGTGTGTGTGTGTGTGTGCGTGTGCGCGCGCGTGTGTGTAAGCTAAATTCTAATATGTGAAGCCAATAGATGATATATAAAATTGAAAAAAGTCAGAAAACAGAGGTAAAATTATATTAATCAAAATATGGATATGCATGTTCCGCACATGTATCCCAGAACTTAAAGTAAAATAAAAAAATATATATATATGGAGCTGAAAAATACAGAAAAAAAAGTAGTGAAAATGATTGCCTAAAGGAAGCAGGACTGGAGGCTGGGGAAGAGGATGGCAGGGAACTGCCTTCTTCCCCTGGAAGTATTGTAATGTGAATAAGCTTTGTAGACAATATGCGCATATATAGATAAACAGGGTATATTATATATATATATATATAAAAACTCTGATAAAATCTTAAATTGTAAAAATCAATTGAGGTTCACATGTGCTAAAATTACAGAATGTAGTATATATTCATTAGGCAAATATTTATTAGCCACCTGCAGAAACAGTCGAGCAGGACACCTTTCCCACCTCCACAGCTCACCACCTGGTTGGGAAAACAGGCCTACTAAGTGACCATGTCCCTGTAGCACACACGAGTGCTCTGACAGGGCAGGGACGGCGTGTGGCAATGGCACTGAGCAGAGAAAGCTCCACAGAGGCGGTGATGGTACTCCTGGGGATTTTTTTCCTTCTACTTACCTGCCTCTTAACAACAGAGAACTTAAGATCTTCTTTTCAGCTGCATCGCCTTCTTAACACATCTCGTACAAAAGTAAGGGATGATTCTCATTCTCATCATTGTCACAGTGTCTCCGCGTCAACAGGCTAAACAGCTCTCTAACACTAAGAAGCATTCAAAAGTGGAGAGCTAGTGAGTTCCCAGGCACAGGGGTGTTCAGGCTGAGCCTCTGAGGTCAGCAGATATTTATCACAAAGCCTAGGAAAAGGAGGGTGGTGGGTACTTCCTGGATGAGAGACTGGACTCATGGACCCCAGGGGCCTCCCGTGGACGGCGGGGAGCCCACGCAGCACACGGATCAGCCTGCGCTCTGCCATCCCTGACAGCCCCAGTAGGATCACAGGGTGAGACAGCAGCTCCTGCCCAGCAGCCCTGACCCAGAACAATGGCAGGTCTGGTTCAACATCTCAAAGCTGTGCTGTGGTTCATTTTGAAATCAGACATCCTCCAATCGATCCCTCCTGGAGAGCTGTCAGGCTGGCTGCTTCCTGGTGTCAGCTGAGAGGAGGGAAGCAATTCATTTGTTGGGTCTGACTGCGGCTAAATGAAATCAAAGACAGAGAGGGCACCTTCTGCCAAGAAAGGAAGCCTTTTACTCAGGGCAGCCACAAAGAACCATAGACAAAAGGTGGCATGGAGGTGGGAGGGCAGTGAAGGAAGATTGGGACCTGGGAATTCTCAAAGCTATCCCTCCTCATTTCACAGATGGGGAAACCAAGGCACAGAGAGAAGAGTCCATTTCCTCAAGTTCACACAGTGGGTTAGGGAAAGTCTGCAACCTACAGTGATAAGACCTAGCATTTATAGAGGGCTGATAGTGCGCTAAGCATTTGCTATTCATCACTTCACATAACCTTTCCAAAACGATGAGGTAAGGATCCTCATCTCTTACACGAGATATGCATTTTAAAGATGAAGAAACTGAGTTAGTAGTCCAATATCGCAAACCTCTAAAATGTGGGAGGCTGTGACTTGAACTTCACCTAATTTCTAAGCTCTGAATCTTAACCACTGAGCAACACTACCCCTTGGAGATAGAACTAGGGTCCCTGTTCCAGATCAGAGCCTGGCCCACTGCCCTTCGATGCACAATTGTGCCCAAGCCCTGCCAGTGCCCTCCTGCTGTGGGGTTTACCTATTTTCCCTTCACCTGCCTCTCTTTGTCTATATATTTCCTTCTCTGAGGGTGTCAGCATCTCCATCTCTGTCTCTCCCTATGTCTCTTTATCGTTGTTTCTCTGTGTCTATGGAAGTGCTTATCTTTACTCTGGTGTGCATGTCTCTGAGTGTGAATGTGGATCTGTCTGTTGCTCTCTGAATAGCTGAGGAATGGAATTCCACAGTGGGTGGACGGATGGATGGATGGATGATGGATGAATGGGGGACAGCCTCCATCCACAAATGACAGACATGGTAATGAGCAAGCATCTCCCAGCCCAAGTACCTCTGGCAGCCAAGTCTCCCAGAGCCATTGATCTGTCTCCCCCTCTAATGCCCTCTCTCCCCAAGGCCTGCATATTCCATTTCCATCTTAACCCAAAGCTCCTTCCCCAGGGCTTGGTGGCTTGTATCCAGTTTTATTGTTGATACAGATCTTTAACTGCCCTGGGCTTATAACTGACATTTAAATTACTCTGCAAACAGTGAATCAATATTTATGGATTCCTGGACCAATGCATTTGCCAAACCTGGTGTCCTGAGTTTCTCCCAGGCCAAAGGGGCTTATGAGTCAAGGTCAAGGCTTCTTCTAGTTAAAAGATGGGGAAACCAGGTCTGCCTCTAAGCAAAGGTCTCTGATTAAAATAGAACTGTGTACCCCTCAGACTATCTAACTGGACCAAGGTGATTCCCCACTGAAAATTCAAATCACTTCACGCACACTTAGGAGGCATTTCCTATATGTGCAGAGCACCATGTTAAGCCTGTATGAGCAACAAGGTTGAATCAAATCAGGTCCCAATCTTTGAAGTGTTCTCACAGTAGGAGGAGACAGAGGCACACATAGGCAACTATGAGCCATCCAAACACAGTCCGTGACGATAAAAAGAAGGGAAAAGTAATTCTAATAAATGGAACTTCTCAGAGGGCTCCCTAGAGGAGAAAGTACCTTCCAGGAGGGGAAAACAGCCAGGACCAACAAGGACCTGGAGATACTGAACAGGTTTTTAAGGGTGGGAAAAAAGTTTCGTGGGAAAATGTCATAAAAAAGTAAACTGAGCCCTGATCCTGGAAAGACCTGGATAACGAAGCTGAGGCATGTGGCTTTCCTTCTGCAGGCAAAGAGGTGCCACCAAAGGTCTTTGAGACAGGGAGGCACCCCAACAGAACTGTGGTCTCTGGAGCTCTTTGGAAGCAGTGGGAAGTGGGGCCTTATGCTGGTAATGGTTAGGGGTTGGCCACTGCGGCATGCAAACATGGAATTCCAGCATTCCCAGCCTCGCCCCCCAGGGCACAGCAGGAGGGCTGGGCCAGTTTTTTCTCCATCTTTTAAGTGTGGCCCTCGCCTGCCTCAAGAAAAACAACAAAAATGAGACTGATGTTTCTGGGGCCTCTTTGGTGCTCTGAGTTATGGAGGTAGCCTTAATAGTGGAGGCCAAACCATTTATCATGCCGATGAATTTAAGCTCTGGTTCCAGGAAAAAAGACAAGCAATCTCTTGTCCCTGCATCAGCACTGACATACATTCCCAGGCAGCCAATTTATTTGTCCAGCTGCCCTCAGAGGCTCAACTTTAGAGCTAGGTGAGCTAAAGTCTCCCCGGTGGCATGTCTCCCGGTGCCAGGCTCAGTCTGGGAGTTTGGTGAGGGAGGATGAGCTCCTGGAATTTGGGGAGGTCATTGCAGGATCTGGAGGAGTGACAAGGTACTTCTGGAGGGGCAGCAGGGAATGCTCCCCAGCAGGGCCAATTTATTCTTTAGGCACAGTCAGCACAGTGCCCAGGGCCACCATGCATTCAGGGGTCCGTGAAAATGTTTTAATTGCTTTTAAAATCAGAAGATAATGAATATAATCTAGCTTGCATTGGGTTCATCTTTATACCAATGCAGATATACATATATGGAGGAAGGGGCCCATGAAGGCAAAAGGCCCAGAGCCCATGACCCAGGCACTCAGTATCAAGGTCTCTCAGTAAGAATAGAAAAAGCCAGGCAGCGCTAGGGCCAAATCCCACTTCCATTATGCATTGGGTCTAATTCCCTGTCTGCACCTCAGTTTCCTCCTCTATGAAATGGGCTAGTGCTCTGAACCTTACAGGCAGGTAGAGAAGGCTGGGGGTATGTACAGTGCCTGGCAGAAAAGCACTAGTACCCAAAATTGTTAACCATTTGCCCAGTTCAATGTTCCCTCCTCCCTGGGAAGTTTCCTGACCGTGCCAAACGTCCTGTTACCTCCTCCTGAATGTCTGGGGTTCAGTGGTAAGGAGACCCCAGGAGCCTCAGCTTATCTCCGCAGTTCCCTGCTAGGCTAGATCCAGGTCACACCCACTAGGTGCTGGGTGTGGAGAGGCCATCCATGCCAAAGCAGGCTGTCACCAGTGTGAGGCCAGGGGCCACACACACATCATTCTGTTTCCCATGGCATTTGGCTCAGAGCTACACCCAGGAGCTACTCAGTAACCATTAGTTGGTTGAAAATCTCTAAATTTGGAGTTGAGATTCCTTGTGGTTTTCTGTCTTTGCCTGTGCTTTAAACTCTAACAATTGCCGTTCATTGGTTCATGCCAACTCCCCATGGCTGCATGCTTGGGTCCTGCTAAACTTGCCAAGCTCAACTTGCCCCACTCTCCCTCCTCCTCCTTGCAAAGGCCACACATGAACCTCTGGGCCCTGGCACGTGCTGTCCTCTGCTCCAGGAATGTCCTTCCACCCCGTGTTTGCATGGCAGATTCCTCATCCTTCAGGAGTGATTTAGACATCACCTGCACAGGGAGCACTTCCCTGACCACCTTCCTACAGTATGTCCTTCCACTGTCTCTTTTATCACCGAAACTGACCAATTTCTTCATGGCACTTAACGTTAAGTTTTCTTGTCTCATCTCTCAACCCATGTAAGTCCCTTGAGAACCTTGGCCAATTTAAATCATTACTGTGTTACATAACACCTAGCACAGGGCCAGACACTCCGAAATACTTGTTAAATGAATACATGAGTTGATGAATAAATTAATTATCTTATTTAAAAGATATCACGTGCTCACTCTATATTGCATAGGCACTGAGGGGCCGTTGAAGGTTTCTGTCCCAGAATCTGCACCGTGTGTTAGCCAGGTGCCTCCTACTGCCTGTGCATGAGGAGCTGGGATGGCCAGTGCAGGAGACTGTGGCCACCCAATGCGCCTCATTAAAGGAGCTGCTCCTGCAGGAGGGGATGTCAGTTATGTTGAGAGTCACCCGGACGGCCTTGTGACCTCCTCTGAGTTGCTGCTGCACCCTGCCCACACAGGGCAGGGGAGGCGGGAGCACAGGAGGCCCGGGTAGGGGGCTGGGGGGAGGAGGGGATTGGGCAGAAAACACCTGGCACAACACCCCGGCCTTAGAAACCAATGCAGCACTTGGCCACTGCGCCTTCTGCCTACATGGGCTGTCAGCTAGTGTGTGTGTGCATGTGGGTGTATGTGTGTGAATATGCATGCAAATATAAACATGTGAGTGGGAATGTGTGTTTGTGGGTGGCTATGTGTGAATAAATGTGTGTGAATGTGTCGACGAGTGTGTGAATGGATACATGTGGCTGTGCGTGTGCAGATGGACTGTGTGAATGTGTGTGAGTGTGCGAGCGTGAGTGTGTGACAGAGTGAGTGTGAGTGTGCGCTCGACTGGCCCCAGCTGGACCCCTCCCTCCCTCTCTCCCTCCCTCTCTCCCTCCTCTCTGGAAGGAAGCTGCGGGGAAGGGGCCAGATGGTCTCCCCTGACCTGCTATTTATCATCCCGGCAAAAGCTTATTCAGTTTAATGCTGTTCGGCAATTCATTTAAGGGCTCTGTTTGTTTCTGCTGATGAGGACTGTTAATTTGCACAGCGGTCTCATTAGGCCTAAACCACCAATTAATTCCTTTTGTTCTCATTAAATGGCTGATTCCTAAACATTTCGTGGGCAACAATAGGCTGCCCAGCCAAGCCACCACCCCAGGCAGCGGCGGGTGGGGGGTGGGGGGAAGGCGTGGACTGCACGCATGGCCTGGGTCAGGTATCCATGGGGGCTCTCTTGGCCCCCAGGCCCCTGGCATGACCACTCCAGTCAAGCGCTGTAAACTGCTCTGTAAACCCTCGGGACCCGCCAGTCATAGCCCCGCCCAAAATCCAGACCCCTAACACCATTGCCCGGAAGGGTCCAGGCAGCCCAGCTGAACAGGTCCGCAGTGTGGAGCTCTGAGCACCTGGCTCCCCAGGGCCTTTCAGGCAGGCTGAGGCTCAGGGCCTGCTCTCCCTGCCGGGTGTGCTGGGCAAGCACTTGGGGAGCCCTTGATGCTTCTCAGCAGTGTTGAGCCAAGTGCCTTTGTCTGATGGAGACGTCAGGCCAGCCCACTGCTTCCTTAGATGCAGGTGCCATGGAGTCCCAGGGAGCAGAGAATGTGGAAGTGGGAAGTGGTCCTCAGGCTTCACAGAACTGACAGCTGGAGACCGGCTGCCCTAGCAAGCATATCACCCCTACTCAACCCCTCCTGGAGCTCAGCTTTCTCTTCTGGAAAAGGAGGGAGTTGGGCCACCAGCAAGATGCTTATTTTGAGAGGTGCTGAGCGGTTTATTCCAGTGCAGCGTCTCACAGATGCCCAGTACAGACTGTGCATAAAAGCAGAGGTGCTCCAGCTGGAATCCTGCGCATTTTCAGTCTCCGCTTGCAAGGTTCCCTCAAAGAGGGGCACCTCAGCTCCCATAAGGGCACCTGGGTGCAGGGTGTGGGCACCTCTGGACTAGCTGTTCTCTGAGTGGGGGATCCCTGCCTTTAAGGAACCTGCCTGGGCCTCCCGCCCACTCTGTCCTCTGTTCAGGGCAGCTCCATGATTGCTGGCCCTGCCTACCGTCACCGGCATCACAGGAAGACCGAGAGAATGAGATAAGGCCCAGGAAGCCCCATGAAAAATTCCAATGAGGAACAGCCTGGCCTACACCAGGGTTTGCATCCGACTCCACCACTGCCTGGCCGTTTCTTAACTTTTAGATTTCCTCATCAGTGAAATGGAAATAATACAAGCACCTCCCTCCTAGTGATGATGTGAGAATTAAGTGAGTCAATACCAAAGTGCTTGACAGAGTTCCCGGCAAATGGCAATTGCTCCAATAACTGTTGGATAATAGATACTCCTTATCAGTATTAAGCGGACAATGCCTTGCCCTGCCTCTTTTCCCAGCCTCACCCCCACACCCCTTCTGAACACCCCTCCTCACTCACTCCAGCCTGCCAACCTGCATTCAGCTCCCCCTCCCCTGGCCTTCTCTAGTGAGTTCCTCATGCCTGGTATGCCCTCACCCCCACATAAAGTTACCAGATTTAGCAAATAAAAATATAGGAGGCTAGGTGAATTTGTATTTCAGATAAACCACAAATAATTTCTTAGTATAAGTATGCTCCAAATACTACATGAGCTATACTTATACTAAAATTATATGTAGTCTATCTAAAATTGAAATTTAGACCGGGTGTGGTGGCTCACACCTATAATCCCAACACTTTGGGAGGCCAAGGCGGGTGGATCACCTGAGGTCAGGAGTTCAAGACCAGCCTGGCCAACATGGTGAAACCCCGTTTCTACCAAAAATACAAATATTAGCCAGGCATGGTGGTGTGCGCCTGTAGTCCCAGCTACTCAGGAGGCTGGGGCAGGAGCATCGCTTGAACCCGGGAGGCAGAGGTTGCAGTGAGCTAAGATTGCACCACTGCACTCCAGCCTGAGAGGGAGGTTCCATCAAAAAAGAAAGAAAGAAAGAAAGAAAGAAAGAAAGAAAGAAAGAAAGAAAGAAAGAAAGAAAGAAAGAAAGAAAGAGAAATTTAACAGAGCATCCTGTATTTTATCTGGCAGCCCTACCCCAAGCCTATGAGTCAGTGAACTTGTACTCATCCTTCCACACTCAAGTCAAGCATCGCCTCCTCCAGGAAGCCTTCCCTAATCTCCAGTTAATGTAGCCATCCCTTGTCAGTGCTCCTTCAACTCCCTAGGCTGGCTGACCTCAACCCAGCTCTGATCACTACTTTTCCCCATGCTTTGTGATTCATGATCCACATGCCCATCCCTCCATCTAGATTTTGAGCTCCTGGGGTGGAGTAGAGGGTGTTTTATTTGGCTGAGAGTGGGTAAGGCAACTAGTGCACCCTTCCCTAAACTTGTTTACCATGGGGCCTCCCCTCTCCTTCTTCCTCCTCAGCAGGCGCTATGCTCAGATGGGGAACTCTTTCCTGCCTCTACCACCAGACTAGGAACAACAGCAGGAGGTGGGGACTGGGACAGAGATTGCTAGTTGCCACCCATCAAGTTCATTCTCCCTTCTTCAGTAGTAACAAAGCCCTGCCTGGGACAGCATTGCGTTGTGCCTAAAGACTACATTTTCCTGGCTGGGCGTGGTGGCTCACATCTGTAATCCTAGCAGTCTGGGAGGCCGAGGCGGGTGGATTACTTCAGGTCAAGGCTTCAAGACAATCCCGGGCAACATGGTGAAACCCTGTCTCTACCAAAAATACAAAAAAATTAGCTGGGTGTGGTGGCGCATGCCTGTAATCCCAGCATTCCAGAGGCTGAGGCAGGAGAATAGCTTGAACCTGGGAAATGGAGGTTGCAGTGAGCCAAGATAACTCCACTGCACTCCAGCCTGGGCAACAGAGTGAGACTTCAAAAATAAAAATAAAAAGACTACATTTCCAAGGCCTTCCTTGCAGCTAGGCAAAGCCAAATAAAGTGATGGCCAGTGAGATGCATATGGAGTATTGTGTGGAAATCCAGGAGGTCTGGGAGATGTTGCCTTTGTCCTTCCTCTTTCCTCTTTTCTGCTGCTGGGAATGCAGATGTGCTGACTGGAGCTCTAGCAGCCATCTTGCACCATGAGCTAATCTTGAGAATGGTAAAGCAAAAGCAGCCTGGCCTAGATTACTTTGTGGAGTCACCATTTCAGCCCTTTACTGTATAGTGTCAAGTACTGTGAAAGGTCTGAAATTTTACCCTACTTGCAAGTTAACAAGTTAACCTGCCAGAATGTCATGCAAACTAGCAGAAGACATGAGAATCCTGGTCAGAGACAATGGACTTTATCACTCATGTTACAGCAAGTGGCATGAAGTTCATGTTCATGTCAGTTTGCATTAGTTCCTCTTGTCCCCAGGTCCCTTGGGGCAATGCAAAGCAGTCCAGGTAGATGCTGCAAATGCAGGAGGTTTAGGTCACAGCTGAGGAAACCAAGCTTGGGAAGTCCCAATCCTTTACAACAGGGCTGATAATAAACCTTCCCCACCCTTGCCCTGAGCAAGACGTTATCTTTATCATACTGGACAGCAAGCAAATCCACCCTTTGACACAGAGAATGACACTATCTGTATGTTCTGAACCTATAAAACATCTTTGCAAAGATGATCTGGAACAAAAGCCACCCATGGCTCTGCTTATAAGACAAATGAAAACGTGGGAGACTTACGGAGCATTGTCCCCCAGCATACGCTTCCAAACTTCTGAGTAAGACACGACCCCAGTGCGTTGAAGCCATTATTATTCAATGTTATATGCAGCTGAACCTGGTGCTAAGTGATACAATAATACAGATCGTTCTTTGTTCCTCATGTCAGGTAAGCATGTGTTCTCTATGTAAAGAGGCCCTTAGAGGAAAATAGTCTGCCCCAAGTTTGTCCTCAGAAATAGAATATTTGTCTTTAACAACTGCAAAATAAAAATCAACCTCATTCATTCTGTAAAGATTAATTCTTCCCCCAAGTTGAATCATTAAAGACGTAAAACTACCGAGATGGACTTCGGGGCAGCAGGAGGAGGTGAGGATATGACTGGGCCAGCATAGTGAGCTACATTTCGGTTGGCATGGATAACCGACTCGTGGATGGAGTTTGAGTTTATGTTGGGCTTTAAGGAAGAGTAGAAATGACTCAAGAAATCCCCATTATGACTTCCGTGGCCCCACAGACAACACTGCCCACTACTTTTCGCTTTTGTGGCAACAGCACTCTCACTTCTTTTGGGAGCTGTCCCTTCCCTTCATCCACCCACCGGTGAGGTTACAGAGGAGACAGTGAACCAGTGTACCCATCATTGGCCACGGCACAGGGTTGGGAGATGTGACTCAAGCAGGGCCTGCAGAGCCCTTCCTAGGGACTTTTCAATTGGGAACTAAGGAAAGAGGGTCTTTTCCCCTTGTTGGCAAAACTGGAAATCTATGGCTGGGAATTATGAGCAGTCCGGTGCTCGGTCTCAGAGAGTGACACTGACATGGGTGAAAGACCCTGAGAGCCACGCTGGTGACAGTGGCTGATGGAGCCCATTGCCCCTGCTCTTTCTGTAGGTGAATCCCACAGCTAAGTCAATCTCCCCTTTTGCCTGATTGGTTTGAAGTGGATGCCAGAATTGTAACTGAGAATCCAAACTACTATCTCCAAATTGAGTCTGGTAACCTTAGACAGAGGCTGGCCTCTTATGTGCCCATTCTGTGTCAGCATTTGGGGGAAGGTAAAAAACAAACAAACAATGAAACAAAACAATCAGCCTGGCTTATCTGAACACGCACAACACCGCAGAGACGGCGCCAGTGGAGGCATGCCTCAGACCACGCCATTAACAGAGGCCCCAAAAGTTCCCAGCCCCGTCTCCATCCCACAGCACAGAACTGCTCCAGCGGAGTGAACCAGTCAGGGCGGCCTCGACTGACCTCTGCTACCTGCTGGTGTGTACACAATCTCAACTCGAGCCCCCTCAAAGCCCGCGTGAGAAAGCAGGTGCTGCCTGCCTGCTCCATATTATTAGAATTCATTTCCATATGTTCCTTTCATCTTCTCTCCAGAATAATTGTTCTTCTGGGGCTCAGGGCATGGGAGGGCAGGAGGTGCACACTCCTGTTTATCAACTCACTAAATGCCTGCTTTAAATTAAAACCCACACCACATGCTGGCTCACACAGGAATAATATTAAGACCAACTGTTTTCCTGCCTCCTGCTATCAATGCCAAACTGATTTAAACCCGCGTTTCCTTTCCATCTAGGGACATCCATTCTGGAAGTATCTAGCAATAACCTAGTTCCTACAGCTCCCAATCCTTTTTTTTTTTCTTTTCTCTTCTCTTTTTTTTTTTTTTTTTTCTCTTTTGAAAGACCCTCCCGCACTTAAGAGGACACACAGCCTGAAAGATCCTTTTATACCCTTTACTGTCAGCCAAACCCTAGTCCAAACAGTGTGTCTGTTTAATCAGTCAACAAGCCATTATTGTACCTTCTCAGTGCCAGGCCCGGTGCTAAGTCCTTCATATACATAGTCTCATCTAATCTGATCTAATCCTCCCAATAAACCTGAGAGAGGTATTATCATCCCTTTCCAGAGGAGAAGCAGAGGTCTGGAGAGGAAGAGCGACCTGCTCAAGGTTAGGTGGCTGCGGGCGGTGGAGCTGGCAGTCCTGCCCATGCTATCTCACTTCGGAGCCCCGCCCTCTGCCCAGCGGCTGGCCACCAATCTGCTCTCCATTATCCCAGCTGCTCCTCTCACCCCACCTGTGGCCAATAGGCCGGGATCATTGCCTGTTCTGTATGCACACGGGATCCAGACTGCACTGGCAGTTACTCACCTAGAGTGATTTCATCAACAGGAAGGATTCTGCTGCTGAGGCAAAATCCACTTCAACGGCCTTCCTTTGACTGAGGTGAGCCCACTAATCCTCTGGGTTAAAACATATGATCCTGTTCTATGGTGAGTAGGTCTATGCAAACCTAGCCCCAAAGCCTAAGGAAGCTGAGAGGCCAAAGAAAGAGGCCAAGAAACCTAGGTTCTCAGAAAGAAACATTTAATAGGGACTCACGAACAACCCATGTCTTGGGTGGCTGCAAGGCGCAATGGTGGACGCCTGCACTGCTACCCCCAGACCCAGGGCTCATATGCCATAGGGAATTTGCCTAAGGGCAGGATTTATAGTAAGTATGTGTTTATGGTAACATCAAGGATGTTTTGATCTAAGGGCAGGATTTACAGCAACTACATGAAAGTAGAGATCTTAGAGGCTTTCCTGGAGCTGGGGTTAATCAGAAGTCAGCATGACACATTAGCATCCAAGATGGAGTCACTTCAGCCTCCACAGGTCCTCAGACATCTCCTTTAAAATGCACCTGCTGTCAGTGTAGTCAGTGCAAAACAAACAGCCCGAACACTTAGTAGCTTCAAACAACCACCATTCTATTTCCTCATTCTTCTGTGGGCCAGCAGTTTGGGCTGGGCTCTTCTGGGCGGGTCTTCTGCTGGTCTTGTCTGGAGTCACTCATGCAGCTGCACTCATCTGGCAGCTCGCCCATGGCTGCTCCTCATTGCTGCCAGGGGCTCCAAGGGAACAACAGTGGAAGCTGTAGGACCTCTTGAGGTCTGGGCTCAGAAGCTCCATGACATAACTTCCCCTGCATTCAATTGGTCAGTGCAAGTCGCAAGAGGCAGAGAAATCCACTTCACCACTTACTGGGATAAAGGGTGTACATACCGGTGTCGGGGGGAATTTGTGCCCACTTTTTTGCAACCTGCCACACTTGGGAAGGTTGGTGAATTAAGGTGTCTCTAAAGCAGGTCTTCTCAGTCTTGGCACTGCCGACATGTTGGGACAGATGATTCAGGTGATTCCTGCTTTGGGGGGCTGTCCTGTGTAATGCAGGTTTAGCAGCACCCCTGGCCTCTACTAGCTGTCAGTAGCACTGCCCCAGTGGGGACACACAAAAATGTCTCCAGACATCAGCTAATGCCTCCGTGGAATGGGAGTATTGTCTCTGTTTGCTGACCATTGCTCTAAAGCAAGGGCCCCAGAGAAGTTGCTTCCCGAGCCTCTTGCAGTGGCTCCCCTTGGGCCCCATGATGGGCTCTCCTCAGTGCGGGCCAGCCGGAGGAGAGCGGGCTTTGAGAGTGAGAGGCAGGAGGTACAGTTTAGAAACACAGCCCCTGTGTTTTGCCAGCCCTACCTCAGCACAGCACTCATGGCCAGGCCAGGGCCAGGGGAGCGTGTCTTGGTCCCACCAGCCCACGGGGCAAGGGGCCCTGCTGAGGCAGGTCCAACTCTGGACTCTGCTCTCATCACCCCCAACTTCCTGCCACTCCCCAGCCCCACTGTGTGCTCCCCAAACTTTATTCAGCCACCTTTCCACGGGGCTGCCTCGCCAGCTCACACAGCAAGGCCAGGAGTGGGTCCAGCTCTGACAACCTGGGCCTCACACTTGCCAGCTCCTGCCAGCGCTCTCCACAGGCAGTCGAGGACTCCTGAGTGGACTGACTGCTGGAACCACAGGCCTGCAGCCCACCTGGCCATGGGCAGCACCATCGCCTGAGAAAACCTCGGCCTGTCTGCCGGCAAACACAGCCGGATCCACTTTCCATCCATATCCAGAATCTGACCACCTCCCACTACTCCCAGCCTGGCACCAGCCACCAGCACCTCTCGCCTACATGCTCCCAGGAGCCTCCCACCTCGCCTCCATATTCTACACTTGACCCTACAGCCTAGGCTCCACCCAGTGGCTACCGGATTCTGCTAAAGCTTCAGTGTGATTGTGCTACATCTCTGCAACTCTGAAAATGGTTGCCATTTTCTCAGAGGTAAAGCCCAAATCTCTACTGTATACAACCAACGAGGCCCTGTCTGACCAGGCCTGTTGCTGCTCACCCCACCTCCTATGGCTCCCACCTCCCTCACTCTGACCAGCCACACTGCTCCTCACTCCTCCTCCAACACGCCAGACACCCACCCACCTCAGGGCCTTGGCCTTTGCCCCTTTGTCTAGAATGTTCTTCCTCCACACGTTCACTTGCTCCCCTCTTCACTTTCTCCAGGTCTCTCCTCAAAGTCATCATTTCAAAGAGGCTCCATCTTAGCTCAGGCTGCTGTAATGACACACCACAGACTGGGTGGCTTAAACCACAGACATGTATTTTCCCTAGTTCTGGAAGCTGAGAAGGCCAAGGTCAAGGCACCTGGCTTGCAGATGGCCACCTTCTTGCCGTGTCCTCACATGGTGAAGAGAGAGAGAGCTCTGGTCTCTCTTGCTCTCCTTACGGGGACACTAATCCCATCATGGTGGGGAGGGGCACACACGTGGCCTCATCTAAATCTAATTAGCTTCCTCCCAAAGTTCCCACCTCCAGACACGATCAACTGGGGGTTAGGGCTTCAACATGTGGATTTTAGGTGACGCACACATCCATCCTCATTTCACCCGCCCTGGCAACTCTTTTGAAAATGTCAACCCCGGACACTCATATTTCTCTTCTCTGCTTTATTCTCTCCACAGCACTCATCCACCCTAGCATATAATCCATTCTACTTTCTCTTATTTATGGTCTGTCTCCTGCACTAGAATGGAACTCCATATGGAGAGGTATTTCCTTTCTTCCATCTACTGCTCTGTCCCAGTACCTAGAACAGTGCTAGTTATATGGAAGGGGATCAATAAAAATGTGTTGAATAACAAATGATTGATTGAATGAATAAATAAATCCGATGCAGGACAGGGACACCTGTAGAAGGTGGAACTAGCTTGAGTTCTTCAAGCCCCACCCTGCATGGTTTTCAGGTGGCTTGGAGGATCCCCTTCCAGCCTGAAGTATTTTGCCCCAGCCCCAGCCAGGCCTCCCAGAATCAGCTTCCCCCTCTCATTTCCCCTCCTCTTCCATCCTCCCCTCTCCCTCCTGCTGAGAGCCCTGATTGTTCAGCTCTGCCTGCCCTGAGACAGCAGGCCTCAGTGGGGCTCCATCTGGGTGCTCTGAGCCACCTGGTACTGGGAAGAGAGAAGAAGCCAGAAGAGCCAGGCTAGGGGGTGGGGGCAATGCTGCAGATCAAAGGCTGGGAACAGAGGACTCATCACCACAAGTCCAAGGCAAGGGCTGGACCCACTGTAGCATCTCCAGACACATTTTCACAGGTGCAAACATGCCCATAACACACCCCACCCAGCATCGGCTCTTGCCTCCCTCTCCGGGGGCTCCCACTCCTTTAGTAGCATGAGAAGTGCTCAGGGTGCCAGTCGCCCAGGCCCAGGCAAGACAACAGGAGCCTCACAGTCTCAGCCCTTCCTGGGTGTAAGTCTCCCCCATTTGATGGGCAGAATAACTGACACTTAGAGGGGCTCTGGCTTCTGGACCATGTGCTCATCTGCCCTATCTGAACATTGCCACACAAGCATTGATTTACTTTTGAAATCAGAAGGAAAACTAGTTAAATATTACAGATCCAATAAATGATTGTTGGATAAAAGAATAACCCAGTTTTTTGGCTGGGCACAGTGGCTGAAACCTGTAATCCCAGCACTTTGGGAGGCTGAGGTGGGCAGATCGTTTGAGGTCAGGAGTTTGGGACAAGCCTGGACAACATAGCAAAACCCTATCTCTAGAAAAAACACAAAAAATTAGCCAGGCATGGCGGCAGGTGTCTGTAGTCCAAGCTATTCAGGAGGCTGAGGTGGGAGGATGGCTTGAGCTCAGGAGGCAGAGGTTGCACTGAACCGAGATCACACCACTGCACGCCAGCCTGGGTGACAGAGTGAGACCCTGTCTCAAGAAAGAAAAAAAAGAATAACCCAGTTTTATAAGCAGAAGAAAGAGAGACAGACAGACAGGAAGAGAGCAAGAGATAGAGGAAAGAAGGAAGGGAGGGAGGAAAGAGAGAGAGGGAGGGAGGAAGAGGAAGGGAGGAAGGCAAGAAGGGAGTGAGGAAAGAAGGGAGGGAGAAAGAGGGAAGACGGGCTTTCATTTTCCCACAAGAGAATGGATACTTCCCACCCTTAACACTGATCACATATGAACACTGAAAATGATTAGTTCTTCTGGTACTGCTGTGTTCATACAAATTAATTCAACAGAACAAAAATGTATGAAGGTGATCATGTTCACCAACCTCCCCCACCCCCACCCAATCTCCCAGGGAAAATTTCCTCATCTCCATTCAGTTATCCCTTTTTCCCACTGGGGGAGGGAGAGAACTAACTCTGTACATAATATAAGGCTGAGAGAGAGGGAAGAGGAAGAAGAGGAAAGAAGGCCATCTGGCTTGGGGGAAGAGGGAGGTTTAGGGGATTTGAGGGAAGGGGGTTAATACTTGTAGCTGTGGACTGTGTATTTGAATCCCTTTTAACATCCTTTGAAAAAATTTAAGTAAAACATACATTTTTAAAAAAATTACTTGGGATTGCATAACTCTGCCTCTTACATGTCACACTCACTGAGGCTCATAACAGCTACCTAGGTATTTAAACAGCGCCTTCCTATTGACCAAAGGCTTTGCATAATCACTTCACAGCCACAGCAAACAGTGAAGCAGAGGGTATCTTTACTCCCATTTTTCAGGTCAGGAAACTGAGCTTCAGAGCAGGACAACTAGAATCAGACAGTTAAACAAGAATAAGAGGTAAACCTGGGCTATGATGCAAAGTCCCACTGCCTCCCATGTCCCACACTGCCTCCCTGTAACCTGTGCACTTAGAGAAGTGGCTCTTGGTGGTAGGCACATCAGAGCCACCCGGGGAGTCTGCAGAAATGCATATTTCCTGCTTCTTCCCCCTGGAGATCCCAATTCAGCATGTCTGAGGGAGGGCCTGGGAAACTGAATTTTTATCTATTAAAAATCTAATGTTGATTGGCCCATGGATCAAACTTCAAGAACCACTGGGATAAGGTGTGAGGATAATATGTCCTCTATAATGGGCCAGGTCACTCCTCTGATGGTGAGAGGTGAATTCACACAGAAAGGGTCAGTGTGGAGCCCTCTGGGGGCAGGCAGGGCTGGTGGTCTGCATGGAGAGTGTGGGTCATTCACTGTGCCCAGACCACTGCCTGTCCAGGGAGCTCAGGGCAAAGGGCAGGCCCCAGGACACCATTTGAACAGGGGATAGGGGCTTGTGGTGTGAGGAGAGATTGAGACCATCAAGATGTCACACAGATGCGTCAGGAGCACAGGGATACAGGCCTGGGGACTGGGAAGGGGAGGGAGCAGAGCCAAGTTTCAGTGGACATGGTGGTCATGCCTTTGGGCCTGAGGTTGTTGTTTTTAGAGGGCCCACGCGTGGACCCACCAACCACTTCTACTCTCAGTTCCCTCTTGGTTCTTGCAAGAGTTTAGTAAAGTTCCTTTTGACAATTCGTTTTATCAATTTCCCTGGGAGGCACCATCACAAGGGCATTTAATTGAATTAAATAATCAGTGGCTATGTGGGAAAGTGTCAATTTGCTCACCCACTACATATTCCCACCTCTTCCTCTGAGCAGCTCTTCCTGGAGAGCTACAACCTGCGCACAGACTCCCTTGCAGCTAGGGTTCCACATTGATTTGGGTTCTGCCAATAGATGGACTCACATGAAACTGAAATTCAGAACTGAGCCAAGAGGGAAGAGAGGCAGCATGAAGCTTCCACCTTGTTGCAGAGGAATAAGATTCTAGAACATGCAGCTGTGGAAGTAACAGCATTGGGAGGTAGGGCCTAAAAAGAGGTGATTCAGTCTGAATGCAAGTTTCATATGAATGGATTGATGTTGTTATGGTGGGAGTGAGCTAGTCATCACCAGAGTGGTCTTGTTATAAAAGCAAGTTGGGCTCCTTCTTGCTCGCTCTCATGCTTTCTTGCCCTTCTGCCTTCTGAAATAGGATGATGCCGCAAGAAGGCCCTTGCCAAATGCAGGCCTCTCAACCTTGGACCTCCCAGCCTCCAGAACTGTAAGAAATAAATTTCTGTTCTTTATAAATCACACAGTCTCAGGTATTCTGTTATAGCAGCACAAAACAAACTAAGACACTTTGGGAGGCCAAGGCAGGCAGATCACTTGAGGTCAGGAGTTCGAGACCAGCCTGGCCAACATGGCCAAACCATGTCTCTGCTAAAAATACAAAAATTAGCTTGGTGTGCTGGCAGGTGCCTGTAGTCCCAGCTACTCGGGAGGCTGAGGCAGGAGAATCACTTGAACACGGGAGGCAGAGGTTGCAGTGAGCCAAGATCGCGCCTCTGCACTCCAGCCTGGGTGACGGAGTAAGACTGTCTCAAAAACAAACAAACAAACAAACAAACAAAAACAGACTAAGACAGGAACATTCTCAGTGGCTTGCCTCTTAAGAGTCACTCCCAGAAGCTCAGCCTAATGCTCTTTTCTCCAGACTTCCCTGTAATTCTGAAAGCCATTGAATACTCTGTGATGAACCCCTTTCTGCATACATAACCAAAGTGGATTCAGTTCTTAGCAGCTGCATCCTGCCTGACTCAGTCATTTAATGACAGTGTCTCCATGAGGGCAGAGGCCACAGCTCTCTTGTCCACCATTGCACCCCCAGTCACTATCTGGAGCCTGGCACATAGTAAATGTCCAAGAAACATTTGAGACATATTGCCTAGGCGAATGAATTCCCAGACTACTTTACTGCTGCAGAGAGAAATCTGGAGAAAAAGGCTGCTTCTACTCTGGGTCAGGAGACAACCCTCTGGGCTGGAGGGGGCAGCTTGGCAGCCAGCCCTTCCCACCTGCTATTTTATGTTTTGGGTTTTTTTTTTTTTTTCCTCCTACACACCCAGTAGTAGTGAGCTCGGGGTTGTGGAAAAGGAGAGTAACCAGCTGCCCCTCTGTGCCTGGCCCCTGCTCCTCCGGCCATCCATGAGTGATGGTTTGAAGTATGTTTGATTTCACCTCACCTAAGTTTCCCTTCACACAGTGAGTCCTTTAGGACCCCCATCACCTCACAACAAAACAAACCCAACCAGGGTGCAAATTAGTTCTACTGATTTGCAATTAGAAGAATCAATTAAGAAAAATGTTACAACAGTTTCTAATCCCTGCTGTAGAAATCACTCCACCTGAAAGCTCCCGAGTGGTCAGGTCCCTGGGCTTCAGAACTGCCCTGTCTCCCCCTATAGCCATTGTACTCAGAGACCACCGAGGATAGGAGAAAGGAGCTGGGGCCTGAGAGGGTGCAAGCTCCCTTCTGGGCCAGCCTCCAGGCCCACCTCCTCTGGTCCCATGAAGAATGATAACACAGTATCAGCACAACTCACCATTCTCACTCCCACCCGCTAAGGCATGACCCCAGCCCTCGAAGAGGTCCCCAAGTGTTTCTGAGCATCTCCAGAAGGAATCTCACAGGTACTCATGAACAAGCCCTGTTGGGACCCACAGCAAACCCCTGGTCCAAGTTTTGGTAAGGACTCTTCTTTCTCCCTGTCCTGGCCCTGGGCCCTGGAGCAGCTCTGTTGGGCTGTTTGTGTGTGGAGGGAAATGAGGGCTCCACTTCCAGAGGGCTCTGAAGCAGAACTGCTAGGCACCAGGGTTGATCTGGATTTACTTATCGTGGGCCTTGCCGTTCACCCCAATGGGGCCAGCCATGAGTCCCTGGGAGTGGGGCTAAGAGAGAAACCAAGTGACAGGTTCTAGAACATTTGGAATGCCCATTTCCTTCCAAAAGCTAACACTTGGGTATTTACTGGGTGAGGACCCTAGCACAAGATTCTCCCAGGAGGTACTTCTGCCTGCCCTGCACATGCATTTCATGTCTGCTTCGCCTGCTCATCATTGCCACATCCTGACCCTCATGGTTGACACAATTTAGGTTCTAATTACAGCCCTTAAAAGAATAACACCAGCACTTACATTTGCTCAGAACGTTACCATTTAAAGAAGACTCCTACCTGCGTAGGTTCTACAGAGATACTGTTGGCCGCATATAACAGAAAACCTGACTCAGATTGGCTGAACAGTCATGCAAATGTATGCTCCTCCTTCAGAAGAGGTTGGGGAGGAGGTGAGCAGCTCCAGCTGTGGTTAATTCAGCATCTCCACAATGCCATCGAGGACCCAGGCACTCTCGGTTCTTTCTCCCTGCCATCCCCTGCATGTTGGCATTGGTCCTCAGGTACATCCCTTCGTGCTTGTGAGAAGCTTGTGAGACACCACCGCAGCTCCCAGCATCACACTGTCACATAGCAGTGTCCAGAAGCAGGAAGCAAGATGTCCCTTCTTGATGTAACTTTTTCGAAGCAAGAGGCACTTTTCCAGAAGCCCCAGTAGGCTCTCTGCCTTCTGGCCACAATGGCATCCTGTAGCCTCTCCTGACCCACCACTGGCTGGCTTGGACTGAGCACCTTTTACTCTCCAGGCTGGAGAGGAGTCCTGCACTGTCCTGCAGGACCTGGCACCCCAGGCTGGGTTCTGCTAGCAAGAAAGGAGCAGAGGGGATGGCTACTTGGATAGGCAATGTCTGCCTCTGGCCTCAAAAGTGCCTCCGGGAGGCAGGGCGTGGGCTTGTACTAATTTCCGGTGGGAAGCTGCCAAGAGGGTGCGTGTCTAGCCCAAGGTCACACAGCTACAGCAGAGCAGGGTCAGCTCTTGACCTCTGACTGGATCTCCTGCTCTATCCTAATATGTCCTTCTGGTAATATGTCCTAGGGCACACAGCCAGGACAAGGAAGCAAGGCCCCAGCCCTGCCACCAGGGGTAGGGCCCCCAAAGCAGGGTGGGGAATGACCATGCTCCTCCCAGACACCCCTGACAGGTGGAGAAATTCTTTCTAAGAAACACAGACATTACTTTGTCAATAAAATTCTGCCAATCAGCCATAGGTGCATGCCCCGCCCTCCTTGCATTTATGCCCCACCCTCCTTGCATTTATGCCCCACCCTCCCTGCATCCATGCCCCACCTCCCTGTGTCCATGCCCCACCTCCCAGCATCCATGCCCCACCCTCCCTGCATCCATGCCCCACCTCCCTGCATCCATGCCCCACCTCCCTGCATCCATGCCCCACCCTCCCTGCATCCGTGCCCCACCTCCCTGCATCCGTGCCCCACCTCCCTGCGTCCATGCCCCACCTCCCAGCATCCATGCCCCACCCTCCCTGCATCCATGCCCCACCCTCCCTGCATCCATGCCCCACCTCCCTGCATCCATGCCCCACCTCCCAGCATCCATGCCCCACCCTCCCTGCATCCGTGCCCCACCTCCCTGCATCCATGCCCCACCCTCCCTGCATCCGTGCTCCACCTCCCTGCATCCGTGCCCCACCTCCCAGCATCCATGCCCCACCTCCCAGCATCCATGCCCCACCCTCCCTGCATCCATGCCCCACCTCCCTGCATCCATGCCCCACCCTCCCTGCATCCGTGCCCCACCTCCCTGCATCCGTGCCCCACCTCCCTGCATCCATGCCCCACCCTCCCTGCATCCGTGCCCCACCTCCCTGCATCCATGCCCCACCCTCCCTGCATCCGTGCCCCACCTCCCTGCATCCATGCCCCACCCTCCCTGCATCCGTGCCCCACCTCCCTGCATCCATGCCCCACCCTCCCTGCATCCGTGCCCCACCTCCCTGCATCCGTGCCCCACCTCCCAGCATCCATGCCCCACCTCCCAGCATCCATGCCCCACCCTCCCTGCATCCATGCCCCACCTCCCTGCATCCATGCCCCACCCTCCCTGCATCCGTGCCCCACCTCCCTGCATCCGTGCCCCACCTCCCTGCATCCATGCCCCACCCTCCCTGCATCCGTGCCCCACCTCCCAGCATCCATGCCCCACCCTCCCTGCATCCATGCCCCACCTCCCTGCATCCGTGCCCCACCTCCCTGCATCCGTGCTCCACCTCCCTGCATCCGTGCCCCACCTCCCTGCATCCATGCCCCACCCTCCCTGCATCCGTGCCCCACCTCCCTGCATCCATGTCCCACCCTCCCTGCATCCATGCCCCACCTGCACTGGCCTGGAATCCTTTTCAGCTCTGGCTGCAGCAAGCAGGACAGCGTAAATTTTCCCCCGTTACATTAACATCCGACCAAGCAGTCATTAAGAGAGTCACAATCAGTTTTTCCAGAATGATTGCTATTGCACACGGAACTTAATGGAATCACACGGTCATTTGAAAAGAAAGATGCAGGGAGGGGTGGTGGTAGCAAAAGGAGGAAGGTTGCCCCTCCCGTGGCGATTGCCAAGTGCCGGATGGGATCTCATGGTATTCTGACTGGTTAATCACCCAGCAGAATGGAGACTGAGGCTTATTAGGCAAATGAAACATGATGGATGTTGTATTTCAACAGTGGAATTGGGAGGGGAGGCAGGCAGGGCCTTGCAGCGAATGCTGGGTAAGCCTGGTCAGGAGGAGTCAGGTTCTGGCATGTGGGCAAGTGGGGAAGGCCCCTGGGGGACCCCAACATGTAGGAAAAACAGGTTCAAGGGGCTGTTTGAAGCAGGAATTGCAGGCTCAACTGACAACAGAAATAGCTTTCTTTTATTAAACTGGAAACCTGTCCAAAGTTACCTTGTGCCCACTGAGACCATGTCTCCTGAAGGCAAGAGCTAAAGCAGATTGGGGCCAGCACACACTTTGTGTCCCCAGGGAAGCCCCTTATGGGGCTCTTTACTCTGCAGAAGGGAGCACCTGCTGGAGGTGCATGGCAGAAGGAAGGGCAGCTGTGGGCTGCAGTGAGCTGGGTGGACAAGGGGCACGGGTGCTGTGGCCATGGTCTCTTTAGTCTCGCTCTCCCTGGAGCCTAGGAGGAAGCTATGACTCCAAGGCTTTGCAGAGAGGAGGCTCAACTGTAGCTTGCAAGATCCTGTTCTGGGCACTGGGAATTTCCTCATAGGTGGCTGGAGGAGCACATTTTCCCAGGGTTCGGGAGAAGGTGGCAGGAAGTCCCCGGGGAAAAGAAGTTGGTCAATTCAGCTCCAGCTGTCCTTGAGTGCTACAGGCCCCGGGTCCCCTCACCAAATCTGCCCCCAAGACCCTGCCAAGTACAGTGGCTATATGAGGTAGAATTGTTACTACCCTCATCCACAGGGATGATGAAATGCAGGCTCAAGCATGTCAGGGACTGGCTTAGGGTCCGGTTGCAAGTGAGCTTGGGCAGAGCCAGAAACGGACCCAACTAAGCTTGACTCCATCTTGGGCACAGATGGCAGGGCACCTTAGGAGGCTCCTAGGGGAACAGTTCTCATTGAGTTCACCTTTTTTTCTCCAAGTCTCCTTGGGGAGCTGATTGCCCATCCAAGAGGATTCCATGTCTTTTGCTCATGGATGCTGTTGTTCATTCGATGGACCTTCACTGGGCAAGGGGGTGTGTTCAGCTCTCTGAGGGACAGCATTGAACCACACACAGGCTCTCGGGAGCCTTGGGAATCTGACCACCTAGGAGGCCTGCAGAGGGGAACACCGTCAGGTCTGCAGTCAGAGGTCAGGACTTGAGTCTGGGCCCTGCTGTGTACCTGCCGTGGCATCCAGGACATGTTCTTTAACTTCTCCAAGCCTAAGTTCCTCTGTCTGTACAATGAGAATAAAGGGCATTTACTTTTCAGGATTATTGAAAGAATTGAAAGAGAGAGCTCAGGGCAATAATACCTTATTCAAACTCCTTGAGGCCGGGAGTGTTTCAAGATTTAGAATACTTTTTGGATTTCAGAAATGGAATATTGTGGATATGCCACAATTTTGTCACCCCAGCATGATCTGGGACAGTGCCCTGTAATCAAACTCACTAACACTTCTGCAGGGAAACTAATGAATATTCACAGTCCATGGGATAAATAAAGACTTAAAATAGTTGCCAAATGAATTTTCAAAAAGCTTTCTGTGTTCAGAGTGTTTGGGATTTCAGGATTGTGGATAAAGGCTCTGGCTAGTAATGATAATGGTAGTGACTCTTTGCTGAGCATTTACTGATTTACATGCATTTACTCATTGAATCCTCACAGCAACTCCACGAGAGCAGGGGCTGTCATTATCCCTGTTTTGTAGCAGAGGCTGAGGGCCTAGAGAGGTTAATTCACTTGCCTATAATCACACAGTTGCTCAGTAGCAGAGCTGAGATTGGACCCAGGCAGTCAGGCTTCAGCATCTGTGTCTTTGTTCAGGTTAGCAATTCAGGAAGATGGTGGGGCTGCTGGCAGGACCTCAGACGGCACCTAGCTAGCCTTCCTGATGCGACAGAGTGTGATGAGGAAGCGTGACTCTCCAGGTCCCCTGCCTTCTTTGCACCAGGGCCTGGGAATAGAGCCATGTTCCTAGGCTCCCAATCTAGTGTGCTATTACACACACACACACACACACACACACACACAAAACCTCTCAGCTTCCACCTCCCCAGCACTACCAGAAGCCAGAAAAACATGCTTGGCCAGACTGAGGTGCTGGGAAGGAGAGTATGACATTCACAGCACTCAGCCTCCTTCTGCCTCTTCTTCCCCCTGAGTGACACCCCCTCCTCTCCTGAGGCCCTCAGCACCCTCCTTCTGAGCAAGGGGGCAGTAGCTTCAAGGGGATGTCCCTGTGCAGTAGAGCCCTCTTGGGTTGGACTTGATCATAAATACACAGATTGAGGCTAGGGAAGGCCCCAGAACACTAGACTTGGAGTCAGATAGGTCTGGATTTCAATTCCTGCTTCTTTTCTCATGGGGCAAATGGTCTTCAACCAGTGATTCCAGCTCCCTGAGGCCAGCAAAGTAACAGTTGCCATCAAGTACTTGATAGTTAACATAAGGCCTGATGGGTTCCCAAGGACAGCTTCCCTCCAGACTCCAGGGAGAGCGAGGCTGGCTGGCCTAGACCAGGGCTGCAGCTCCTGTGGCTCCCGCAGTTCACGGCAGCCGACTGCCCTCCCGCCTGAATAGATGAGCACCCCCAGCATGGCCGGGCTCCCTTCTATGGAGGAAATAGCTCCATGAGGAAGGGCTCCCTGGGGAAACAGAAGTGTGTGGTGTCCCCGGACGGCTTTAAGTCTTGCCATGTGGAGACATGGATGTGATGGGCACTGTCATTTTCCTCATCCGCAAGCTTTTATCGCGGGACCTCTCAGGCAACTGACCAATTGGTGCTCCCCAGAAAGCTGAGCGGCTGGGCCTTGGGGCCACCCCACCCACATTCTCTCATGTGATGGGGGGCACTCAGGGCGTGAAGCCCTGGGAAGTGGGGTTCTAGTCTTCCGTCTGTCAAGAGAAAGATCACTCCCAGGCAGGATGATGTGGCTCATGGCACAGATTCATGAGTCAGGAACCTGAGTCTGAACTTTAATCCCACCGTTTCTAGCTTTGCGACCCTGTTTATCTCTCTGAACCTTCATTTCTTCATCTATAAAATGGGGATGATAATACCTGTTACTTCAAAGGGCTGTTGTGAGAATTAAACAAGGTAGTTAATTCAAACAAGGATTAGCTGAGCCCCTGGCTCAGCTAAGTGCTTTCAGGGGAGTCCTAAGCAGACAGACATGGCCCTGGCCTCACAGGCCTTACAGTCTCGTAGGTAAGTTGATGATCAAAGTGGAAAATAAAACAAAATATGAGGTCTTGGCTTAAAAAATAGTTCTTATCGTCCTCCTTTGAGTGTGCCTATGCTTAGTTAACATGAATGTATTAAAGCATTACCGTGTATCAGTATTTATTATTTATTTGTGGGCTACTAAGAGACTTATGTAAATAGAGAGATTTTATGTAAATAAACATAATGCATATGTATAGATGCATAGCCTCAGTGGACCCTCGTAAAGATTCTATGTAGCAGGTATTTTCCCCATTCCTCAGGTAAGGAGAGCAAGGCTTAGGGAGGTGAAGCGATTCTCCCATGGCTCCACAGCAAGGAAGGGGTGGAAGAGAGACTTGAACCTGAGTAAGAGTGCCCCAAGGACCCGTGTTCTTATTCACAGAGTGACCACCTTCCTGTTAGCTCAGAGACCATGGGGTATGTAAAATGGCTTCTTGCAAATTACAAGGGCCAGGCAAGTATAAGGGATTATTATGGCTCCATTCCCTGCATCACATCTGGTCCCTTGAACATGGGCAACTGAGCCCAGGATGGGAGCCAGGGAGACAAGGACATGGGGATTCCAGAGGAGGAATTGGCTCCCCTTACCATTTGGGGGACACTTGGTGAGTGGAGGTGGCATCCCCCTAGTTAATGCTTCTTTGGGGTTTCTTGGAGCTGCTCAGCCCAAAGGGAACCATCTCTGGAGAGCTTATATTGTCCTCGGGAGGGCTGTTAGCTGGTCACTGTCTCCATTGTGCAAGGCCAGCTCCATTCCAGAGAATCCCCTAAGCTCTCGATCTGCCAGCTGGGAGGCCTGGGCTTTAGTGACAGACATACTTGGTCCTGAATCTCAGCTCAGTGTTTCTTAATTGTGTGACCTCAGGCAAGCCATCCAAACTCTCAGAGGCTCCACTTCCTTATCTGCAAGGTAGGGAAAAAGTCCTGTCTGCAGAGCTGTCTTCAGAATTGAAGAGAACATCTGCAAAGCACCCAGGATGGTGCTGGCACAGAGTTGACCCTCCATAGATGGTACGAGTTGAAGGAGAGGGGCCCGGTGGGCACCGGCAGAGAGACGTCATGGCTGGTAATGCCAGTCTGTGCTGCAAGAAGCAGGGATGACATTGAATCCAGCCAATTAGGAGAATTTCTCATAAAAATTTAATTCTTCAGTAAAATAATAGTGTAAAATGAAATAGGTGAAGCATTTTTAAACTGTAAATTAATTATCTATAGTTATAGCCATAATAATAATAATAGCTACCAATTACAGAATACGGAAGGCCAAATCTGGGCCAGGAGCTAAACACGTTGCAGGCTCCCCGCTTTCTGAGATAAAGATGCTTTGCTGCATTTTGCAGGCCAGGAGACCGGGGTTCAGCAAGGCCAGTGGTGTGCCGAGCACCCTGCAGACACTGGGTAGCAAAACTACAGCTTCTCACTCCTGTGTCATCCTCTGTCCTGTGTTCAGGCCTTTTCAAATACACTTAGAGCAAATGTAAAGAAAAAACAGAACGAGAGCCACCTCTCTTTCAGTGTATGTGTCTCCAATTCAAGGTTAAATGGAATTTAATCTTCCCTCTCCAGACTTCTGTTTCCTGGTGCCAGCTCTGCTTCCAGGCCAGGAACACCTTATGAGCCAGGCATACCCTCAGGCCCCTGTCTGCAGCCCTTTGAGAAAGGCAGTTAAAGCCCCCCAGGTTTTTCTCCTGCATCTTTGTGTGGTGAGAAACTGATAATCCAGACTTCACATCGGTTCCCCTCAAGACTTTCCTGTCTTCAGAGACAGTCTGCTCTCAGGGGACCCTTTGGAGCCTTCTCTAAAGTCACCCCCACTGCTACTGACTCCTCTTCAGGGTTAGATACAGACAAGATGCTGCTGTCTGGAGTGTAGTTGAATTTGTGAGCACTGGAGTCAGGCTACCAGGTTCAAACCCTGACTTGGCAGTTACTGTGTGGCCTTGGGAGAGGCACTCAACCTCTCATTTATAAAATGAGGTTGATAATAATATCACCTACCTTCTAGGATTTTTGTGACATTAAACGAATTAACACATGCAAACACTTAGAGCACTGTCTAGCACCTTGTAAGTACTCAAGAGCTATTAGCTACTATTATTATTTTCTATGCCCTAAATGTTCATTTCCTATCCATGGCCATAATGATTTCTGCTCAATAACAAAGATAAGAAGCAGGATAGCTCTCATTTAGAAAGTTGTACACAGCAATAAACTCTTTCAATGCACCAGCTCCTCAAAGTGCAAAGCACAGTGAATGGCACATAGTAGGTGCTCAGTAAATGTCAAGATCCCTAAGCATGCAGATCACCCAAATTACTTTTTTAGTCAGTTAACTTTTAACCCCTCTTTGTTTTTTAAGCATATATATGCCTTATATACAGGGTCTCTAATATATATCTAATATGTTGCCCAGGCTGATCTCGAATTCCTAGGCTCAAGTGACCCTCTCCTACCTCACCCTCCCAAAATGCTGGGATTACAGGCTTGAGTCACCTTTCCCAGACTAACTGTAATTCAAATTGCCCTCAACAGTGTGTTTCTTAAAGAAAACAATTTTTTTTTCTGTGTGTTTTAAAATGGACCGAATCATTTTACAGGTCACTCAATGATGGACTGCCATCTTCCAGGGTTGCCTTTCTTTGTGAACCTCCCGTTGCCTTTATTCCAAACCTCAAGGCTCACATGCCCCATATCCAGCCAGCCCCCAAATCCTGTTGATTTTCCTTAAATGGCCCTCTTTCCCAGGCCTTGCTCATGGCTTCTGTTCAGCATTTTTGTTACTCCTGAACTGTGACAGTTCCCTCTAGATCCTCCCCTTCCCAGTCAATCCCATGTCATAAATCTCCCCTTTCTAGGGATCCATCATGGGCCGCCCCTCTGCTGCCCCACCCTGTTCCTAGCCCTGTCAGGCTATCTTTCCGACACAATCTTATTCTGGGCAGCTTTTCTTGCTTGCCCAGCTCATTTGAAAACTCTTGAAGGAGACATCACATTTTAGGTGCCGCATGGATTTTCCAGTACATTCACATCTAACATAGAGTGAGCACAAAAAGAGGCCTGCAACACACACTTCCCAGTGACCAGTGGAGTGGTTAGAGCCATGCTTTCAAATCCAGTTGAGCTGGCCCTGTTTGTAGTTTGAGAAATATTCTGGGGCCTGATTTGCCAGTCTGAGTAACTAGGTGTGGCACCAAGTGTCGGCAGCTAATTGCTTTTAACCATTATTAATAGGTCTGCACTAATTATCTCTTGCACATAGGCAAGATTTTACAGATGAGAGAGGGAGGGAGAGGAGGAGTAAAGGGATGTGCCCACGGCTACAAGGTGAGTGGATTGTCAGCATGAGGGTTAGAACCCAGGGATTTGCGGTCCTAGGTCAGGGGGTGCCTCCAGGTAGGGGTGGGGTGGAGAGGGGTGGTTTTGGGGGCTGCAGGGCTGGGACCGGGGAGAACAGCTCTGCGCAGGTTGGTGAAGCTACCATCTTGCCTTCCCCCTCCCCCCACTCCCGGAATGCAATCTACCGAAACCTCTTATTAAAAGTATTCTGGGGGTGATAAAAGTGTCACTAAAGATTTGCTCATTTTCTAAACTGTCATTAAAAAGAAATTTATGGTCAAGGGAAATATAGGCAGTGGAGGATGGAGGGTGGGCAGGGAGAGAGGGAGGATGATTTAAAATCAGTCCCTTAATAAATTAAAGATGCTCACTTGCAAGAGGGGCTTGGAAAAGGAAATTGCTAGAAAGTCATGGCTTTCTCCATTCCAGCTGGCCGGTGTCCTCCTCCTGCACTCTTCATCTCAACTACACTCCCATTCACACCCACCCCTCCCCTCCTGACAAATCCACAGGGCAAATGCTTCCTCCCTGCGGGCCCACCCCATCCCGTCCTCCTCCAGGAAGGCCTCCAGTTCCCCTCCCTGAGGCTTCCACAGCCCCACTGTCTGAATACTAGATAGACTATGTCTCACCCCCACTATACTGTAAGATCTTTGAAGGTAGGAGTCTTGCCTCGAACTATTGCATGAATCTTAATCAAGGGAGGTGGAGGTGATCTCATTCCCTTAAATTATTAGGAAATGTTAACCGAGAAAGGGGAATGAAGAACCCAAGGAGTTCAGACCTCATTTCACACACGAGGAGCCTGAAGCTCGGAGGGGAAATGGAACTCACCTCAGGTCACAGGGGAGCTGTGAGAACCCGCCTCTCCTGGGGTCCAGCAGTGTGCCCAAGAGCTTACACTCAGAGTCCAACTGTGCCCTCCCCACTCACTGGCTTGGGGAACCTTGAGAAAATCACCAAGCCTCCTGTGCCTTGGGCACCAGAGTTGTTGTGGGTATCAGCTGTGACGCTCTTCGTGCTTTGCTCAGTGATATTTTTATTTTGCATCACTTTGTCATTGGCATCTTGATGGCAGGAAGGAAGGCAGGGAAGCTCGAAGCTGTCAGGGCTTCAGCCTTTTGCCTGGACCCTCTTCACCTGCTCAGCAATTGTCCAAGCATCCACTAAGTGCCAAGTCCTGGGCTAGGCTTGGGAGATACAGAGACCAGCAGGCATGGCCCCAGCCCCAGACACACTTCAGTCTGGTGGGGAAACTACTGCTGCGAATGTGGGGGTCCCCGATGGCCTGGCTCTCACTCCTTCTGGGTGGGTTGTGGGTTCACATTTCTCCCCCGACTGGACTTTGAGTAGCCCTGCCTCTGGCTTTGGCCAAGCAGGACCAGCCCAGAAGGAGGCCTCTGGGGAAAGGAAGAGGGTGTGCCTGGCAGGGGTGGGAACAAGGGTGTGGTTAGCTCAGCAGGTGCTGACCACTGAGAAAGGGAAGTGAGAGAGCAGGTTCAGGCCAGGTTGCAGGCTGGGCCCATGGGGATGAGGCTCTTAGGTCTGAGCCAGGCCAGCAAGGTGGAATAACCCCGCCTCCGCCTAATGCAGATGCTCAACTCTTGTCCTGAGTGAGGTTCAGGAAGAGAGGCTGGAGGCAGGGGGCAGTCCATGACAAAAGGCTGAGAGCTGAGCCTGCCTCAGACCTGCTCTGCTAGCTCCACAAGCTGCCTGCCTGGGCCTCCTTCCCCCGTCGGCTGGGCACGACGCTGTCCTCTGCTTCCTACCCTCCGAACTGAGGATCAGCTGAAGGCAGTCAAGGAATGAGCACTCTCTGAATGAAAAGAGCACATTTCAAAACCTCATGGAAGCCTTTTAGTGCGCATGCCATGAGGCCTGGGTGGGGAGGGGAGGGAAGAGGAAAGGGAAGAGGATTTGACATCGAGATGGAAAGAGGGAACACAGAACTTCTGTGCATGGCATTTAGAACACAAACACTGCATCACTGAACCAAGAGGCTGCAATGCAGACAAAAGAAGCCTGGAGAAATCCCAGTGGGTTTCTTGGAGGAGGGGAAGGCTGGTTTGGGCTTCACAAGTTTGGTGCACACAGGGAGAGGGGAGAAAGTAAGGCACAGGCCACAGCGGGAGGGCTTGGGACCATGGGGGCCCTGCAGGTCTGGCCAGGCCATGAGCAGAGTAGGGGTTGGGAGGCTTCCAGTCTCTAAGGGGCCTGAGGACCCAGGTCCCCGCAGCCCTCCTGACCCCCAGGGGGCCCCTCCAGCCTGTTTGGTGGGTTGTTTGCCAGCCTCTGCCTGGGAGCCTCGGCCTTCCATCTAGACATCAGGCCAGCCTCCACGTGGAGGCAAAGGACGGCAGATCAAGGATGGGCTGACGGGCAGGGGGTGTGATCAGTGGAAAGTTCTGCCTGCACAACAGCACACTGATGCCTCCAGGGCCAGCCTTGTCCTGCGCTCAGGATTTCTCCCAGCCTGGCTTGGCCTCTGCTTCACTCCGACACTATTTTTATGCCTCGATACCTCACTTTGCATCTGTGGCTCTCTGTTTTGCTTTCTCTCTCTCTCTCTCTCTCTCTCTGTCTGTCTCTCTTCTCTGCCTCGTTCTGAACATCTCTGTCTGGCTTGCTGTGTCTTGCTTTCCCTGTGTGTCTCTCTCCATCTCTGTCCCTCTCTCTCTCTCTCCCTCTCAGGACTCCCTGACCTGTTCTGTGTGACTCTGTCCATCTGTGACCCGCCCTCTGTTACCACAGCACTAGCTGACAGACGCTGAGAGTCTAGGCTGGAGAAGTTTTTCTGGTTCCAGGCAGGCCTCCTGGAGACTTCAGCCTGCAGGGAGTGCGGCTCCTTTTGCTTTAATCTGGGGGGAATCTGACATTGGTTTCTTTGACCTCCTCTGCCTTTGATCTTTATCTTTGAAACCCTGTGTTGTTAGAATGCGATTGACTTCAGATGTTCTCATCCTCCCCAGAAAGCTGAGGGAACGCAGGGCAGGGGTCTGGCTGGGTGATCCCCCAACATCACATGGGCAAAGATCCTTCAAGGGCTCTGGGCTTCAGGCTGGACACCTCCAGCAGGCTGAGAGGCTGTTTGTGAAGCCTGCAAGCTCTCATACAGTGGAGGGCCATGTGGTACATGGGAACACCCGGGGCTTCAGGAAACAGACCTTCCTGGGTTCTAACCCCAGCCCTGCCATTGCTGCCTGAGTGACTCGGGACAGGTCGTAACTCTGAGTTTCTGTTTTCTCTTCTGGGGTTTCCATTTTCTCACCTCATGGGGGTAAAACTGAGCATGAGAACTTGATGCACTGATACGTGAAAGTGCCTCATGGATTACTTAGTATGTAGCTAGTGCTCAAAAATGTTCCATTTCCTCTGCCTTCCTCTTCCCTCTCTCCAAGACTTCATTCAAGTCCAGGCTTCGCTGGAGCAATAGAACATCCCTATAACAATTACAGGGCCTTGCTCATCATCCCTGCTTTGCAGGGCACAGAGACATTGATAGATACACCACTCTCACCCCACATCTTGTGCATGACCAGCATGTGGCTATTTCTACAGCATCTCCAGGGCTTATCAGCCCTCCAGCTCTCCACCCGCATTCATTCACTGAGGCGTCAGGTCATAGCAGGACTCAGAGAGTGTAAATGACAAGCACAAAACCAACAATAACAATAAAGTAACCGACTTATACAGCGCTCTTGTGCCTGCAAAGTCTTCCTTCAGACAGACTTTGTTGCTTTTCATGAGACTCCCCAAGAGGTTACAGATAAGAGGCCAGACCCACCAACAGTGACCTAGCAAGTCAGGGACAGAGCTAGGACTCAACCCCTGGTCTTCTGACTCTCAGACTAGCCTACCGTGTGTCACCAGCAGGCTTCAAGCACAGCCTTTAGAGACTGCAACTCAGCTGGTGTGTGCTGAGGCCTGTGAATCTGCATTTTAGTAAGCTCTCAAGAATTCTCATGCAGGTGGTCTCCTCCAATCTGAGAAACATCCCTCCCCAACACGTGGATGAAAGAAAGTGATTCTTGCTCAGTTCTCTCCCTAAAGTGGCAGTAGAGGTTTGGCTGGTGGTGATGGAACTCTGCCCCTTGCTGTGGGCAATTAGGGTCAAGGGTTGATTAGACAAGCTGGAGGGAGACTGGTGGGGCCTGGAAATGTGAGTTCTGTGTCTGGTGCTGGGGTGCCTCTCTGTAATTCACTCTATGGGGCTCCTTCCCGGGTGAGGAAATAAATTGGGGGTCACTGGTTCTCAACCGTGGCTGCACATTGAAGTCACCTAGGGGCTTTAAAAAATATTGATGTCTGGAAGCAGCCTGTAGAGATTGTGATGTGATGGGTCTGGGGTGTGGTCTGAGCATGTGGGATTTTTAAAAGCTCCCAGAGGATTCTAATGTGGAGTCATGTTTGAGGATCACTGAACCGGGACACTGAGGTCAGTTCTACAAAATTCCAGCCTGTGACTGAGAGCAGATGTGGCACAAGAAATGTTGTCTTCATATGTCTGTGTGTCTGTGGGTGTGTGTATAAGTGTGTCCCTGCTTGTGTCTATAAATGTGCCTGTATGTGTTATGTTTGTGTGTGAGTCTGCATGTGTTGTCTGTGTGTGTTTCTGTGAATGCACCTGAGACTGTGAGTCTGTGTATGTGACAGAGAGACCTGGAGGGCAGGGCAGAGGGGATAGGAGGGGCTGTAGAGGTGAAGAAGGGCTTTCTGGAGACACAAGTACCCTCTTTTTACAGATAGAGCCCAGAGAGGGTAAATGACCAAGCCTGGACCCTAGGCCTCCACAGCACCAATATCCACAACCCAAGGGTCTAAGATAGGAGGCAGAAAGGAAAATCAGAGCTGGTGTATGGCTTCAGGTTTTGCTGGCTGACATGAATATTTTGTTTGTTTGTTTTTGAGATGGAGCCTCACTCTGTTGCCCAGGCTGGAGGGCAGTGGTGCAATCTCAGCTCACTGCAACCTCCGCCTCCCACGTTCAAACAATTCTCCTGCCTCAGCCTCCTGAGTAGCTGGGTTTACAGGCCCCCACCACCATGCCCTGCTAATTTTTGCATTTTTAGTAGAGACAGGGTTTCACCAGAGACGGTTGGCCAGGATAGTCTCAAACTCCTGACCTCCAGTGATCCACCTGCCTTGACCTCCCAAAGTGTTGGGATTACAGGCATGAGCCACCGCGTTTGGCTGACACGAACTTTTGCTTTGCTTTTTTACCTGCTGCAGAATGCTGGGCTCAGGACAGTTCAGCCAGATGTGCTGGTGTGAGAGGGCTGGGCAAACCTCTCTGAGAACCACCAGCTCCCTGAAGCTGCTCCCCAACCAGTAAACCCTGCTTTCTCCCCCACAGATATTTCATGCATACAGGCTATGCCAGCATGAGAAAGAGCCAAGTCCAGGCCCCTCACCAGGGAGCAAACATTCCAAGTGACACTCCAACATCTTGGGGCTGAAGGTTTTTGGACGGAGTGCTTGCCCCAATGCTACCTAGACAAAGCCCCTGGGGAACTGAAAATGCTCAGGGTTGGGGCTGAAGAACCTTCCTCTTACCAGCTGTGTGATCTTAGGCACTGGTAAGCCCTGGTTTCTGCATCTGGTAGATGGGCCTGCAACACCTGCCCAGCCTCCTGAACAGGGGAGCTGGAGGCGCAAGCAGGGGAATGCGGGTGAAAGCACTCAGCAAATTAGGCAGGATCCACTTGTGCAAGAGGTTATTTCCAGGCGTGACCTGAAGACTGCCCCAGCCACTCTCCAGCCCAGATATCTTCCTCAACTGCCTGCTGATCCCTGCCATTCTTATCCTTAGATCTAGCCTCTGGGTTAAGGATATTCAGAAGATTCTGCTGATTTACAACTAAGGTTTCTGACGGAAGCAGAGGCAGGGGTGATGACACACTTCGCACCATTCATGATGCTAGTGTGACTTGTAAGCAGCTCAACGTCAGGAGGTGGCACAAGCTAGGAGGGAGGAGGCTCCTGCAGGGACGGACCCAGAGGGCCTTTCCAGGAAAGGCCAAGGGAGAGGGCCGCTGGTTGCTCTGAGGCTTCCTGGACAGAGAGGGTGAGGTGCTGGCTTAAGTGCCCTGGGACCTGGGAGTGACTGGTGAGGAAAAGAGGCTTGGAAAGCCAGAGGGGACCCAGAAAGGCCATACCAGCTTGACTTACTGCAGCCTGGCCCAGCATCAAGGATTTGGGACCTGGAACCTGACAGATCAAGGACTCTGCACAACTGTGTGGCATATTTCTGAACCTCTCTAAACATCATTTTGTCATTTATAAAATGGAGATAAGAACAATTCCTTTTGGGAGGCTTTCATATACACAAAAGCAGACTAGGTGTTATTATTCTTTACAATTTCGCTGAGACCTTAGCACGGGCAGACGTGTGTGTGTGCGTGTGTGTGTGTGTGTGTTTGTGTGTTCTGCCCCCATCTGAGTGTTCACCCCATCTTTGCTGTACTATCTCTCTCCAGACTGAAACGGAGTGCAGTAGAAAGGAGAAGAGTCAGGAGTCAGAAGACCTGGATTCAAATTCTGCCTTTGTACTAGATGAAGAACTGTAGACAGGTCCTCATTGTCACCCAGAGCCTCACATATAAGGGCAATAGATGGGACGATAATCACTAAACCATGAGGTTGCTATAAGAATGATATAAAATAATATATCAGCAATAATAGTCCACGTTTCCCCTACACTTACCCGTGTGCCAGGCACCCTTAAGGGCTTCACACACATTATTTCAACCATTACAATCTTTTAAGTATCCCTACTTCTGTAGATGTCCCTACTTCTGTAGATGTCCCTACTTCTATAGATGAGAAAACTAAGGCTCAGAGAGGTTAAGCAACGTGGCCAAAGGTCACACAGCTTGTATGTGGCAGAGCATGAATCTGAATCCAAGTGGCGACTACTTCACTACTTTACTGGGCACAGGATCCCAGCACATCCAAGTTGGAAGATACCTTAAAAGCACACCAGGTCCAACCTGCTGTTGACTGCTGAGGAGCCCGAGAGCCCCGCTCCTAACTTGTGTTACAAATCAAATCTCCTTTTCACCCTGACCTGCATCGTAACTTCCCAGATGATTCTCTGCATCTGAAGGCCTTCACCAGACACATGGCATCCACAGAGTGAGTATGGTTCCCTTCAGAGGAGGGCATCGAGACCCAAAGAAGCCAAGTAATCTGCCCAGGACCACATAGCAAGTCTCAGGCTGAGCTGGGAGTCCAGCCTCCTCCTGCAGGCTCTTTGCTGCAAAGCCTTGTGTTACATGTACTTGGTGGGGCTGGGGGCATTTGATGCTGGAGAGAGGGTAGTGTTTCTGAGACCTCTGTGTGTCTCTAAAAGCATCTACGTATGACCCTTGATGGCTTGTGATCTAGATTCTGATGAGATGTGGGCAATAATTTCTCCTCCTCTCCCTGAGACCCAGCCCAATGTGGAGCTTTGTATCAAGTATGGCTGCATTCCTGCTGTGCCCATCCCAGTGCCAGCTACAGACTTGGTGGCCCATGGAGTGGCTCGTACTGCTGGTTGTCTACTCAATATTCATTCAGATTTCTGTATCAAAGTGATATCGGCATGCCCAGCCTCAAGTGGTGAAGTGTGAAGGGTCTAAATCCATCATGGTGATCCGTTTCCTCTTTGCCAGTGATGGGCTTGTGAGTTGCCGAATGACACAGTTCCAACCAACAAGATGGGAAGGAAGTAAATGGGAACCTCCAGGAAAGATTTTCCTCCCGAATGAAGACACATAAGAGAAAAGAGCCCTGGGCCCTCCCTCTCCCACTCTCCCTTCCTTCCTGCTGGTGATGCTTTTGGGAAGGATATAATGCCTGGAACCAGGGTGACTGCCTTGTGACCATGGGGCAACACCTGCTGAGGATGTCACAGCAGGAGGATAGAGAGAGCCTGGGCCCTCGCTGACATTGTTGAGTTGCTGCACCAGCCTTGGAACCACCTGCCTTGTCAACTAAGATCACATATATATATGTACTGGTTATGCCATTATCTGTTTGGTATTATGTTACTTGAAGCCAGCATATCCTAATCAATAAAAGGGATAATAAAGGAACTGGGCATGGTGGCCCACACCTGTAATCCCAGCACTTTGGGAGGCCAAAGAGGGGTGTATCACCTGAAGTCAGGAGTTCAAGACCAGCCTGGAAAACATACTGAAACCCTGTCTAGCCTGGAAAACATACTGAAACCCTGTCTCTACTAAAAACACAAAAATTAGCTGGGCATGGTGGTGGGCACCTATAATCTCAGCTACTTGGGAGGCTGAGGCAGAAGAATCACTTAAATCCAGGAGGTGGAGGTTGCAGTGAGCCAAAATTGCACCACTGCACTCCAGCCTGGGTGACAGAGCAAGACTCTGTCTCAATAATAATAATAATAATAATGATAATGATAATAATAGTAATAAAGGGATCTACTTTATGAAGTCAACACTCTGATATCTGTTTTACATAAAAAAAAGCTAAGGTTTGGAGAGGACACTGTGATGCAGGGCAGGCGAGCCTTGCAGAGCAGGGCTACTCTGGGCACACTGCCTATGGGGTAGCCCTGCTCTGCAAGAAGCAGTGCCTCTGCTGCTGCTCTCCACTGCCACATGGATTTTAAAAAGCTGTCTAACACCCCAGCTCACCTTTGAATTCTTTCCTGGGTGAAGCCAAGAACCCTCCTGGGCTAAGCTCCAATTTTGGGTCTCACCTGCTCTGCATCAACTGAACTTTCCCACTTTATACACCCCTCCCTAGCAAGTAGAGAAAAAGGGATTTAGACCTCGTTCCATCTGACTCTCAGGTCTGTGTGCCAAACCACCACACAGAGAGGGCTGGCTCCTGCTGTAAGGATATCAGATAAAAAGCTGACTTCTCCTCCTCGCCTAGATCTGTTTCTAAATTACCCTATTTCCAAGTATGCAGTGAACATCCATGTTGGAAAATGTCCTGTCAGACAGATGATGTGTTTCGGAGTTGAGAAAAAATAGAGATGAATGGATGGGGTCTGTGTAGGATAAAATGAGTCCTGCCTGTCAAAGCCTTGTGCTATCTTTAGGGACCCAGGACGCTCGCCTGGGAAGAAGCAGTGAAAAACACCAGGAAGAACACATTTTCCCCTCTCTCCTGTTTGGATCCTTCAAGGCTAGTTCAAGTGACCTTTCTTCCAAGAAGTCTGCCCTGACTGTGCCAAACAGAACTGGGCTCCCAGGGCATATGTTTGCACACTTCTTATAATGGGCAGACTTTTAGTTATTTATGTGCCTATATACCCCTTCTCATAACTGAGTGTGAGCTCCTGGAAGCCCAGACTGTGTCTTAGGGCCAGCACAGTTCTGAGTATCAAATAGCAGTGATGTAGCGCAGGCCAGCCCCAGACTGGGGCTTAGCCCATGAGGGTTCTTGTCTTCACCCAGGAAAGAATTCAAGGGCAAGTGGGTGGTAGGATAGAAGAAAACAGCTTTCTTGAAGCAGCAGTGTTACGCTCACATAGGCAGAGATTAGCAGCTCAGAGCAGTTCTGCAGTAATATTTATACCTACTTTTAATTGCATGTAGATGAAGCAGTGGTCAACGCAGAAATTTCAAAGGGAACTTCTGAGTCATCAGGTCATTGCCTTGGGAAGGGGTGGTAACTCCTGGGTGTTGCCATGGCAATGGTAAACTGACATAACACACTGGTGGGCATGTCTTATGAAAGCTGCTTCCGCCTGGTCTCTCTCTTAGCTAGTCCTCAATTTGGTCCAGTGTCTGAGCCCTGCCTCTGGAGACAAGTCCCACCCCCTACCTCAGGAGTGCAGGAAATGCTTTCTGGTTTAACGTGACATCATTCAGTGCTAACCACACACTCTGTAAAGACAGCTCCCCCAGGTTGGGTTCATCCCCTATTGTGACACACACACGCACATACCCCCAGGGCTCAATACAAATCCTTTTCCACCAAAGGGAGCTTCTTTCACCAAAATGTGGGGTGTTTGTTACGGGGCACACCGAGAAGCACAGTGGTCATGTAAACCTCGGGGAACCCAAGACATCAGTCATCACAAAAGACAGCCGAGAAGCTTGGTCTTGGCTGAGGTCCAGGCAAGAGAGGTGGAGGGAGCAGTGAGGGGTGCGATGGGGGGTGCTGGGAGGGGTGATGATTCCCTGAGAGGAGCCCAGTGGGAACCAAATGTGGGGATCTATGGGACAGCTGGGGCTGGCTTCAGAGAGCACTAGGCACCATAGAAATGGCAGCTTCACAGCTTCCTTCCTTACTCCAGCCAGGCACCGCTGCCTTGGCCCAGGCCTGTGGAATGTTCCAGAAGCTAAAATGCCCTTTGTCTGGGCCTTACCCTTCCCTGGAACACAATAGCTTGTGCTTGAAGGGCTCGGGGTTTGTGATTCCTCAAGTAAGCCAAAGAATCAACAGCTTCCGGGGGCTGCCCCTCAGCGGCTCCTATCCACGGTTATTTTTAGTCGCATTTAATTTGGCAGCCAGGAGCACTTTTGATTTCACAATGATTAGTTAGAGCTTGTGTGTGCGCTGTTTTTCTTCTTACCACCCGCCTGTCTCCCCCAAGGGGACTGGGTGTTGTTTTGACTTTTATGTGTTACAATAAAAACTTTCATTGCAGCAAAATGTTTGCTCGTCAAAATTAGCTTGGTTAATTCCAAAGAATTGTTTCATCTTGGCTCCACAGACACGGGGGATCTTTTTTACAAGAGGAATTGGCCACCAGCCAGCTATCTCCGGGACAATTCCTCTATAGTGTTCATCCCCCTGGAATTTACCTTTAAAGAGGAAAGACCTGCCTTCACTTACCAAAGGAAAGCTGAATGCATCCCCGGGTTCATGTGCTCCACAGCAGGGCAGGGAAAGCCAGCGACGAGTGTGGATTTGGTTGTGTTGATTTTAGAATCACAGGCCTGGAAGAAAGCCCCACAAAGAGACACATGTGAGGGTGTACACAGACACAGCTCACACAAGCACACACCCACAGGTGTCACACTCATGGCACGAATAGACACACGCTCACAAACACACAGACCCACCAGGGCAGGGCAGCTGACTCTGCATACACGGGAAGAGAGAGACGCAGAGGCCTGAGCGCCACGCCAGTCCAGGTGGAAACGCTTGAGCCGCCTCACCTGCATTTGCAGGGCTCAGCAGGCAAGCTAAGCCTCGCCCCGCTGAGACCCGCCCACGTAAGCAAGGGTTGGGGGCACCACCTCCAAACAGTCTCAGTTATCCTGGGGCCTGGGCTCAATGCTCTCCCTTGCATGACCGACCTCCCACTCCTCGAGGAAGCTGGCACTCCTGAGCCCGAACCCAGGCCAAGCTGACCCCTCTGGCAGCTCTACCCTGTGCCATCACCACTCCCTCGCCACAAGCTGAGATCGTTGTTAAACAAGAAGGCACAGGAAGCTCACAGATGCCCGTGACAGTCAGCAGACCAACATTAAGTGGAGTCTTTGCACAAACTGTTGGGGAGGCTCAGATGAGAGGTTCACCGCAGCAGGGACGGAGGGACAGGCAAGAGCCGCATAGAGTTGGAAAGTCATCTGACCTGCGTCTACACCGCTGGGACAAAAAGGGGTTGAGGCAGATATCATTGCCAGACAGACTCACTGGTAACACTGCTCCTTCTCTCCCCTCTGCCTCTCCACACCCCGTCACCACTCTCCCTACTTGGAGAAAAGGGACAGTCAACATCTAAAGGGGAAATTGGCCTCTAGGCTATGTATGCATTCCCTAAATTTTTATCAGGTGCCTACCCCCAGGAACTGGAGATATAACAGAGTACAAAAGAGAGCTCATGCCCTCTGGGCACTGGTAGGGGAGAGAAGCAACCAAGGGCTACACAGTAACATGCAGCACTGACCAAGGTGATGAAGAAGAAACTCAACACCCACCCCACAGGGTGACGGCAAGTGGTGAAGGAACAGGCCCATCATGCAGGAGGTCTGGAGGCACCGAAGGGACTGGGGAAAGGGAGGATGTGAGTGGGAGCCAAGAGGGTGTCTGGGAAGGGCAATTCCAAGCCAGCCGATCAGAGCTGACGAAGCTTCAAGGCTGGGCAGGCTGGGCGGGCTTTAGGAAGTCGATGTGGCAGTGCTGAGGGAGTGGAGGGGAGAGTGGAGTGGGGGCAGTGAGCCTGGAGAAGTAGCCGGAGGCCAGGTCTTGTAAGGCTTCATGGACACGGTGAGGGCTTTCGAGGTCAGCCTTCATCTCTAAGCACCAGAAAGCAGGCAGCCTGGCAGCAGCTTGCAAAACCTCTGGCCCACTCTTCAGCTGCTGGTGCTCTTCAATCTAGAGGTTTCCGTGGCCAGAACTTTCAGTTCCCTGGCTTAGGGACTAAGCCCTCCTTCTTAGTCCCCATTAGGGAAGGGACATGCAGAAACTGCTGGAAAATTCTTCCTTCCCTGCTGTGTGCCAGCCAGGCTTGAGGACTGTGACAAGGACCTGGCCTCAGAACACAGCTGGGTAGAGGGGCAAAAGCAAGCTGTGGATGGAGTCCTGCGTATGGCTTCCCTTGCCCAGCTGTGTGGCCTTGAGTCACTCACTTGCCCTCTCTGAGTCTCAGGTTCCGTCACTGTCAAATAGAGATGCTCCACCACAGAAGCACAAGGGTCAAATGAGCAGCCGAAGTCATTGTAAAATGGGAGAATCCTGCTTATCTGGAAGTTTTTACTTTAAAATTGTTTCTCCCCTGCAGGCTCAGACAGGATGCTGGCTGCTGTGTAGGGAAAGCAGAAGGCTTCTCTGATGAGGGACCCGTGCCTCCCTCCCCTGCCCCACCCCCCATTCTCCCTGCTCTACAACTAAGTGGCTTCAACTAAACGCTGAGGCCGACTTAGAGGCCCTGCACAGCCCTTCTGGTATCCAGTTTCTCACCTGAGATTTCTGCCCAGGCGTGGGTTTCTTGCTCCTTCCAGACCCAGAGCCACAGCCCGAAGAGCAAACCAGCTGTGCTCTCTGAGTGGCAGCTGGAAAAGCCCTGAGGAGCCCAGGCCCAGCCTATGGCCAGGATTCAGAAATGGGAGGATGAGGCCACCAGGCTTCCTCCCATGTCCCCCAGTAGCCCACAGCCTGATTGCAGCTTTGGGTCAGGTTTCCTCTTTGCGTTCCTTAATTACTTTTTTAAAAAGTCGATGATCCTTAAAATTGATGCTGCTAAATCCCCTCATTTTTAGATCCTAAGGATGTGTATCAATGGTAAATGGGTAAAATATAAGAAAACATGAGGGGATGCTGAGGGAATAACTAATACAGACAATCAAGGAATTCTGCAGACCTAAAATTCATTACCCCTCAAAAAGACAAGACTTGGCTGGAGAGTGAGCAAGAGTGTAGGGACAGTCACACCTGGGGACTTGTGGCTGGGCACATGAGCAGGAATCGGCTTCTAAAGAGTGCTGGGGAGTGGGGCAGGGGCCCGCCAGGCTCTGGGCGCCCAACCTGATACCTTTCAGTCTCCTGCTTTCACTCTGGCTCACCTGAGCTCCAGCTGGGCTTCTCCACTCACCACAACTCCACCAGCCTTTCCTGGAAGTACTGGCCGCTCAGAGGAGCGGCAAGGTTCAGGGAAGGCAAGGCAGCACAAAACGGTGAATCTGCCTGGGCCCCACCCCTGAGGTGGGCATAAGCCCCCACTGAGCAAAGTCCATACACTGAGAAGCCAAATCCCCAGCCAGAGATCAGCAGTCCTCACCTTCCCTTCCCTGCCCAGCCGGTGTCCCCAGACCCTGCACTGGGCACTGAAGGTACAAGATGAACAAGACCCCATCTCTGCCTTCAAGAAGGTCAGTGTCTCTCTCTGAAAACCAAGTGTCTGGGCCCTGGTGGCTGGAGACAGAAGAGGACTGCATCATGGGGGAGGGAAGGATGACAGAGGGAGGCTGGCGTTCCCAATCCCTGAAGGATTCGAGGTTCTTTTCTCATAACCAGGAGATCCTTCAGGACCGTGTGGATGAGCCTCAGACAAAGCACCTGCCTCCATGTTTTCTCCTCTTAATTATTTACTGAGCAGTTATGTGCCAGTGTGCCAAGTGCTTTACACATATGAATTCATCTAATTCTCCCAATAATTCCATGGGATAGGTGTTATTGTGTATCTATCTCTATTGGACAGGTGAGGAAGATGGAGCTCAGAGAGGTGAAGTAACTGGCTCAAGGTCACACAGCTATTAGATGCTGGAACCACACTAGACACAGCAGCCAGGTCCAGGGGCTGCACTCTCACCCACCGTGGTAATGGCTTCTGTAACAGGGATGACATGTATAGCACAGGTCTCCACAAAGTGTCAGTGTTGAGAATCTTCCTAACATGCCTTTTGCTCTATTTTATACTTGAGAAGTTAAGCCGCTAGCATAATAATCCTTAATATTCATTGATTAATTTGTAGGTGCCAAGAACTGCTCAGAATACTTTATATACTTTAGCTAACTTCATCCTCACAACAACTCCATGGGGTGGACACTATTATTACCTCAATTTAACAAAGGAAGAAACTGAGGCACAGAGGGGCTAAGCATCTTTATTAGTCAGAGTTTTCCAGAGAAACAGAACCAACAGGATAGATCAATTGTTTGATAAATAGATAGATTGATCGATTATAGGAACTGGCTCATGCAATTACAGAAGCTAAGAAGTCCCACGATCTGTCATCTGTAAGCTAGAGAACCAGAAGACTGGCGGCATAATTCAGTCTGAGTCCAAGTCCCAAGGCCTAAGAGTGGGTGGGTGGGGTGGGGATGGGGGCCTAGGTACTTTTCCGAGGCCCAAGGCCTGAGAACCAGGAGTGCCAATGTCCACGGGCAGGAGAAGATGAATGTCCTAGCTCAAACAGAAAATAAATTCTCCCTTTCCCCTGCCTTTCATTCTATTCAGGCCCTCAGTGGACTGGATGGTGCCCACCTGCTCTGGTGAGGGTGGCCTTCTCACTCACTTGATTGATTGAAATGCTGATCTCTTCCAGAAACACCCTCACAGATACACGCAGAAATAGTTTTATCAGCTATCTGAGCATTCCTTAGCCCAGTCAAGCTGACACATAAAATCAACCATCACAGCACCTGGGTGATTCCCCAGGTGATCACTGGCGAAGCTGCCATTTGAACCCAGGCAGTCTGGCTCTGTAGAATCTGTGTTCACAGCCGCTCCACTCCACTGCCTATGAATGTGGAAAGTTAGCGAAAAGAAGAGCCGCGGGTCAAAGCCAGGTCTGTAGACCACCTGTGCCTGAGCTTAGCCATTGTGCTGTGATACCTGCCCTGCCCTATCTGTGATACTTTTCCAGGTTAGGGATTCCAAGCAGAACTCCAAGCCTCTAGTTCTCTACCTGCCAAGGCAGTGAGTCCATTCTTCCTGGGCTTCTCTTCCTCCAAACAGGCTAGAAGCCTTTCGGGGTTTCTCCCACCTGTCTTGCTTACCTGGGCCTGCCCTGTCATGGAGCTTACCAGTCCTCCCAGCCTTCCGATCAGATATGAGCTCCTGCTAGAACCCTGGGTTGTGAATCTCTGACTATGGAGACATCCATAGTTCATTTGGGGAGTTCTGGACCCTTTCCCAGGTTTGTGCCCATAGACAGAATCTGAGCTCTCTTTTCTTGGTCTGGTTTTGCACTCAGCTTTCCTAAAATTAGGAGCCCTTGTCTACTGACAAGGGTCTGGCTCTCCTTCTCTTCTGAAGCTTCTGGGCCACTTTTTCCATTGCCCTACCCCTGCTTCACTTCACCCATCAGTTCCTCCTAAGGTCACATAATCAGTCTGAACCATGGTGCCCTGATCACTCCCCACCCTCCTGAGCGAAGCTCTGGGTGGCACCAAACCCACTGGGAAAAAGGCCATGTTGAATGGAAGCAGCTGTGGCAGCTGCCTCCTGTACCTCATCCTGCACAGCTGGGCCCAGGTCGGCCTGACCCAGAGTGGCACTGTGGCTTAGCTGAGCACTTGATGGCCAAGGGTATCCTGGCAGAGTCAGACAAGAGGAGGCTTCCCCAGTATCCTCTAGAGGCAGCACAAAGAAGGGGCCAGACAGATGGCACTCTCCAGGCCTCCTTTGGATCCTGCTCCATGACCTTGGACAGCTGACCTAATCCATGTCCCAGCTTCGCCTTCTGGAAAATGGGGGACATGGTAAACACCTCCAGGGCAGCTGCAAAGATTAAACCCTGACTGCTTGGCAGAAGGTGAAAGGACTCTTGCAGGTCTCTTTCAGCTCCACCAGCTAAGGATTCTGTGAAAACCATGGAGGGAGTCGGTGGTCAGGCTGCATAATGTGGGCAAAACAAAAGACAAGAGGTCACTGACCATTGCCATTTGTGGCACTCTTCAAGAGGAAGCTCTAGCTTCATCCAAAAATACCTCTGTGCAGGAGTCGGGGTGCCACTGCAGAGCCTGCCCTGGAGTTAAGCATTGTCCTGTCTAGCCATCTCATTTGAAAAGAAATGTGTCCTGTCTTAGGAAAGGCAGCAACACAGCAATAGTGGCACCTATGTGGGAGAGAAGCACAGGACTGAAAGTCAGGATAAGGCACAAAGGGGGGCTGAGATCAGCCTGGAAGACAAACCTCACCAACTCCCATGGTGGCTGAGGGCCAGCTTGGGGTGGCCACACACCTTGGCAAAGTACTTCATACTTCATATGGGCAGTACTTGACTGTTCACAAAGCCCCTTTTGACCTATGCACTCCTCAAACCTCGTAACTCTAGGAGATAGCTTTATTTAGGCCCACTTCACAGATGAAGAAACTCAGGACGAGACAAAGTGACTCCCCTGATGTCAACAGTGTACCAGCGGCAGATCCAAGGCTTGGATCCAGCTCTGCCCCCTGCATTCCTCACTGCCTGGACCTACCAAGAAGAAGCTGTGTCCAGCTGCCCAATCCCAGTGCCATTGCATCCCCTATGGGGAAAACTTGAAGGAGTCCAAAGGCCGTAGGCCAGCAACCATGTGTCTACACCACAAGTAGTTAGGATTCTCCAGGTCCAGTTAGAGGCCTACGTCCCTGGGAAAGTTCTGGGTGCCAACGAGAGAAATAAAAAATGCAGTGAGTGGTCCAGCTCCAGCCACCTCCTTCTCCCTCTGTCTTTCCCTTAGGGAAACCTCAGATAGTTTCCAAGAGAAGAGTAATGAATGAACACCTTCTAAGACAGTGGATTACCCCAGGCTGTCAGGACCACACTGGCAGCAGGGCTAGAGGAAGAGCCCATAATGAAGTCAGCCAAATCACTAGAAAGGATACAGGGACATAGGAGACTGCCAGCCTCACCCCAATCAGGGGTCCTCCTGGGCTCATGGGAATGGCCACCTCCTTCCTCCTCCCTCCTTTCTGTATCTCTGGCCTATGCTGAACACCCTATAGCAGAACCTACACCCCACAGCCTATGCATTCCTGACACCCTACAGCAGAAGCACCAGAGGCTGGGGGCCAGCATGCTGTGTCTAGGGTATGGGGACTGAAGGACAGGTAAGACCTCCACAGAGTAGACCTGCGCCCCAGCCCTGGAGAAAGCCGCAGCAGCTCCAGAGGGCAGGCCTGATGCCGGGGATGGAAGGAGGTGACTGGCCAAGCACTATGACCTGACATTTTCTGGGCGAGCAGTGGCTTATATGAGTTCCGTGTGTTGTGGGTCTGTCTGTGGCGTTCATCTGTAAGAGGAGGGTCTTAGTCTCTAGGAGCTGCACAGCTTCGGGATCCATGTGATCTTCCTAAGGCAAAAGAGAAGAATCCCTCCCCTTCAGGTCAAAGGCCTTGCCTTGCCAGTGAAGTCCAGATGGACAAGTCCAGTACCGGGCGGTGCACAGTGGAGAGGGCAACCACTATGTTGCAGAGATCAGTGATGTCATGGGTATGCCCACACATGTGTGGGGTGTGTCTGCAGGGGTGATGCATGGGGATAGGTCAGCTGTCCGGGGAAGCCCTGAAGTGTGTCAAGGAATGGGGCTGTGTGTGTCTCATTCATCCCCCAGTGCCAACCACAGTGCATGGGAAGCATTAGCCTGCACCATCGCCTAACTGTGTGACCCTGGGCAAGTTACTTACCCTCTCTTGCTTCAGATTCCTCTTCTGTAAAATGGAGCTGGTGCTGGGGTTGTGGGGAGGATTTGATGAGAGAGTGAGAGGGTGCAGTACGCTTTCCTTACCAATGTCCCTTGTGCCCACACAGCATCAGGAAACATGGAGCCTGGCACCTGGGGTCCTCCTGGGGCAGAAAGGACTTTTGATCCTAGAAACCAGACCCATCATCAAAAGAGAAGGCCAAAGGCACTGGAAACCTGAAACCTGGAGAATGCTGTTTACTGAGAACACTTCACAAAAGTCATCATTGTTTTCTCTGAGAAGCAGTTCTCTAAAGGGCCCTTGAAATACCTTACCAAGAAATACTCCAAGAAGAACAATCATTGCAACTTCCTTGGAGAGCTGCCTCAAACAAGGAGACTCGTAAGCCCCCTTCCATCTAGATGTGGAGAGGTGAAGGTGGGTCTGAGGCGGAGGACTGAGTTGAGTCCTGCTGGAGAGCTTGGCTTTAAAAATGCAGGATTGAAGGCACTGAAACATCTAATTATAAATGGCTTTTACCTTATTGGTGTAGAAAAGGACAGTACTGTGTCACAAAAGAAAATAAACTTAGCACAGAAACATTAAGCCTAACACATACTAAGTGCTCAGTAAATGTCACGTATAATCATAATTATTTGTGCATTATAAAATATTACTATTATTTATAGACATATACATATTTCTTTATAAGTATACATAATATGTGTATTGATAATAACAATACTATTGTCACTTAATAAAAAATAAATGCTGCTATCTGGAAGAGTGGGGGAAACCACTGGGCGACCTTGAAATTTATTATTTTAGACCAGAGAATCAGTGCTCCCAGGAGAAATTTGGGAGGATGAGACCAGCCAAGGTGGTGCAGACTGTCAGGCTGGAGCTGGGAGAAGCCCTGTCTGCTGTCCACCATACTCCAGCCCTGCCCCAGGACCACGGCCTGCAAAGGGATCAGCACCCCCAACCCCTACCCGATGGTGTCTCCTGGCCAGGGCGACTGCTGTTGGTCTCACTAGCACCTCCCTCTGCCCTTGCTCAGGGAGCCTCTCTGGAGGTTAATCTGTGTCAACTCAGCCCTGCAGCCACACCAGCTGCTGGCCCACCCTCCTGGGACCCCAACACCACCAGAGATGGCAGACCACCCCAGAAGGCTCCCCTTACCCTTCACTTACAGATGGAGCAGTGTCTTGCCTAGGGCCCCCGAACTCATAAGGGGCAGCAGCCCAAAGGGCCATGGGAACCAGGGACAGTCCTATCCAGAGATGCCACAGGGGACTTGGTGGCTACTCTCCTGAAATAGGCAAACCTAGTCCCAACATTCCCTCTCCCTGGATGGACACTGTCATGTTGTAACGAAAAAGAACATTACAGTTCGAGAGACAATTTTGCTTTTCTCCTGGGCACCAGGGGACTGGAGAAAGCACAGAGAAGGGTGTTCAAAATTTACTTTATTTGCATACTTAGGAGGGGGCCAACAGACTCGGCCCCCACCGGGTTTGAAGCAGGGCAGCCCACTAGCTGGTTGCTTGTGTTTGGGAGGTCCATTGAGCTCCCTGGGCCTCAGTTGCCTCCTCTGTAAAATGGGAGTAATTGGGAGCCACTTCCTGGATCAGCCTCTGGAGGTCAAGTGAGGCTAGGCTTGTAGCAAGGCACTGGGCACAGACGCACAGGGAGGGGTGCGGGAGGCAGCGGCTGTCATTCCATTGGCGTGGTAAAACGTCTGAAAGAATATTCACCAAAATGTAAAGTAGGGGGGCAGGGAGGTTATCGCCGAGGGGCAGGATTTCGGTGATTCTCATTCCTTTTCTTCTTTTCCTTTTCTTTTGGCTTATCTGAATTTCCCAAATATTCCACAATGTTCCTGAATGCATTGTGTCACTTGAAAATGATAATAAGGGAAAAACAAGCACTAAGCCCTGCTGTGGTGTGTGGCCGCCTCCATGCTGGGGGAAGGCAGCCCAGGGCAGTGGCAAAGCCCAGGCCCAGCGCCCCAGGCGCGGGGGAAGGCGATGCCCCCTCCCCGGGGCAGGGAGGACCCCCTACCCCAGCGGGCGGGCGGGCCCAGCCCCGCTCACTCGCTCCGGCTGCGCCTGGCTCAGACAATGCGAACACACAATCATTCATTATAACTCAATTACAGTGATTAAAGCTGGTGGCATGCAGAGGCAGGAGGGAGTGTTGCCAACAAAATTTACACTCCGTGTCATCAGCGAGAGATAACAGCAGCTGACGCGGCCGATCGCCTCCCCTGCCATCTGCTCAGTGCGGGGGCCGCCCGAGGGGCGAGGGCCGCTCGAGGGGTGAGGGCCGCTGCGCGCTAATGGTGGACCGTGGAGCAGAGAGCTGCGGAGATGGGCTGCCTCGGGCTGGGACTGGGATAGCAGCAGCGCTGGCTAGACAAGCCAGCCGCCACCCCTCCCTGCAGAATTAGCCGCCCCCCGAAACTCGGCATCTGGAATGGGGCTGTGGGGAGGCCAAGGTGCTACTGTTCTGGGTTGGGCCCACCATGGCAGAGGTTGGGATTCTGACGTCTGGTTTCCACCCCGCTGTTTCAGATGAGGAAACTGAGGCACAGATGCGCAAAGAATCACACCCAGTAATCCTGGGGCACAGCCAAAACTCAGGCCTGCTCTGGGAATGGTGCAGAGAGGGAGGCAGGGAGCTGAGGACACTCTGGACTACAGGGAGAGGGAAGTTGGCCAGGGTGAGGCCTGAGACCCTGGAGGCCCAGAGGCATCAAGAATGGTGGCAGGAGGGCCCACAGGGCAATACATGGAGCACTAGGCACAGGGCAGGGCTGCTGGGGGAATGTCACTGGTGGGGGAGAGATGGCTGGCCTGTGTCAGGTGGGCTCTGGCCACAGTGACCAAGAGAAACTCAGGGAGAAGGGTTGGAGGCAGAAGCCCACAGCTGACATCTGTGCCACCACAAGGTAGAAGGTTGGGGAGGGTAAGCTGCCTTTCAAGGGGTAGCAATGACGCAGGCCATCCCAGAACACTAGGCTTCCAGCTTTGCCAGCCGCAGGAAACAGGGCACCTGTTCAATGGACCAGCAGATGTAGCTGGTCTCCCAGCTGGGAGAGTCTCCCCTCTGAGTCCTGTTGAGCAGCAGTGGGACATGGAAGGTGAAGGATGGGTTCAGGCCCCTCTTCCCCTGGTTATGCACTGGGTACATTCTTCTGGCTGTGCCATGCTCTGAGGCTACCGTCACTGTGCTAGTGTCCACGCTGCCAGCTGCCTGGCGTCCTCCTCTCTGCCTTGCCCTGACACCACAAGTAGAGCTTGTTTCCCAATGGCCGAATTCCACCCAGAGTCTCCTTGTTATACTGTCAGAGGCTCCTTGGTTCCCCCAGAGTCCATCTCAGCCCTCAGCATTCTCCTGTCACCCTCACCCTCCCTCAGGAGCCTCTGCACATGCCACACTGCCCCTCCTCCATGGCCTTCCTCATCCCCCTCATCCTTCAGAGCCCAGCTCAGACCTTACCTCTTCCAGGAAGCCATCCTGGCCCTGGGGGCCCGTGGGTGCCTGTCCTTTGGACTTCCATGCCCCTGTGCCAGTTAGTGCCCTAGGAGCACTGGTCATGGAATATTAGGGTCATCTGGGGATGGGGCCATTCCCCACCCCCAACCCTGGCAGCAGCTTGGGGGCAGAGGCTGGGTCCTGTTCATCTCTGAAGTCTGGGGCCCAAACTGAGTGGGTCTCTGGAAATGTTTGTTGACTGGATAGAGGCTGAATGACTGTGTGCCAGGATGGCCAGACAGGACCTGACACAATGACTGTCTCACGAGGCCTGGCTCAGGTGAGTGCAGAACAGAGCCCACAGATGGGGCAGAGATCAGTGTCCTCAGAGTGAAAAGCTAGGGCAGGAAGCTCAAGGGACGGGAGCCACTCTCCTGCCGGCTCGGGCCTCTCCCCACATCCATTTGGAGCCCCTCAGTTCCTGCCCATACGACCCCACTCTGTGCTCACCAGCTCTCCCACCCCAGGTGGCAGGGCAGGGCTGATGGCTCAGAATGGACCCTCAGAGCTGCTGACTGGAGGCCGAAGGAAAGAGGGAAGAGGGAGGCAGTTGCCCTCTCTCTCCCCCTGCACATCGCAGGTCAGGCCACCTAGAGACTAGGACATAACCAGCTGCAGATAGCAGAGAAAGAATGAGATCCAGGCAGGGCCACATGGCCCTGCTCAAGATGCACAATCCCCTGAATTCCCCAAGAAGAACTGAAAGAGGAAGCTGAGGAGGGGTGGTGGAGGCTGGGGATGGGGTGAGGAGCTCTGCAACACAGAAACACTCAAGAGTCAAGAAGCCTGGGTGTTCGTTTCAGTCTTGACTCGAGGTTGTGTGAAGTTACCCATTCCTTCGTTCTGCACACGGTGCAAGGCACTGGGGATACCAGAGGGACTGAGCTTGACAGAGGTCCTGCTTCCATGAAACTTTCAATTCCAAGTCACTGTGCTCTCTGGGCCTCAGTGTCCCCATCTGTAACAAAGATATTGGACTAGATCTGGCTTTCCCAACCTGTGGCACAGAGGAGAGTTTTGTAAGAAAGATGACGAGGCATTGAAAACCACGGGCTGCAGAGCAGGAAATTATTCTCTTCCCAATTCTCATTCAATCATTTCTGATTTGGACAAGGAGCAGCTTTCATTTGGGTGTGAATGGGTCCAACACAGCTCTCAAACACTGGGTCATCTCCCTTTTTTAACAAGGAAGGAGTGAGAACTTGAGGTACAGCTACTTAGAATTGTTTTCATTGCATTTACAAGTATGCAGACTTTTAAATTTAAGGTAAGGAATATTGGTATTTTATTTATGATAATATATAAAGTTTCCTTTTAAAATATTTACATTTAGGCTTTAAAAAGTAAACTTATTTTTTTAAACCTATGAGGTAAATCACAGGCTGGTGGGTTCTAGACCAGGGCAAATATCATTAGATGACTGCGATTCTTTGATTGCGTAGGTCTAGGTAGCTCTGTCCATGTTGGTGGGCAGGACTTAGAGGCCTGAACACCTGCACCTCCTGGAACTGAGCCAGCAGGGCCAGAGGAGGGTGCCTCACACTGATAGAAAGGTGATGGTGAGTCAAGTAGCAGTCTTGGGTAACATCTGTCCTTAGGGCTTCCTGGAGACTAGGGAGTGTGTCCCCAAACAAGCTTGAATGCAAATTACTTTCGTTGACAAACAAGCCGATCTACATAGTGCATGCACAGCAGTTGGCAGCAGTTTCCAAATAGTGCCCTGCACAGAGGGATGGCCTCTCTGTGCAGTATTCAGCAAAGTGATTCAGTACTGTGGGCTTCCTCCCTCCTCCCTTCCTCCCTCCCTCCACCTGCTGACCCTCCTGGGAGACACTAGAGGTTCTCTAAGGAGTAGCTCCAGCCCTAGCACAAGGAATCTACAAACTCTTCAGGCCCATCCAAGGACAAACTAGCTCAGAACTGCAGAGAGGCAAGCAGTTCAGGGACTGGCATGTCTAAAATGCCTTTCCTTCTATAAACCTACAACCCCGATGCACTCTTAAACACCTAGTCAAATGTGATCTCCTCTGGGAAGCCTTCGTGAATACTTCCCCTTTTTGACCCTTCTGAGAGTTGCCTCTTCCCCCGATGAGGACCCACACAATATGCTGTCCAGGCCACTAATTATTAATTAGTAGAATTTGTTTTTTCCACTAACAAGTGCATTCTGCAAGGGTATAGATCACTTACCTCTATATTTCGTGCCCCTAGCCTCCAACACTGGGTCTGCTCTGTCTATATCTATTGAATTAATGCATGGGTGTATGGGCCGATATGCTTGGCTTACAATCCTGAGCAAATTTTCAGATTCTACTCACTCTACTTCTCCTTTTAAGGAAAGGAAACTTTTCATTGAAAGCATTCTTTTGGGCATTTAGTAACTATTTACCAAACACCTATCAGATGACAGGTACTCCATTAGGAACTGGGAATAGAGAAGTGAACCAAACTTGATCTCTGCCCTCAAGAAATTCACAGTTGGTTGGTTGGAAAAATGAAGCAAGCAGCAAATGAATAGCAACAAGGGAAGAATTTGAAATTCATCTTCACTTAGGTGTAAACCACTCAGAATTTAATCTACTTAGCAAGGAGATACAGGTAGAAGATCAATGAGGTTAAATAAAAAAAACCCTGTAACCCTGAATTTGAATTAGAAGCCTCAGTAGACCTCACGGTCTATTTATATATTAACAAATATATAAATATGCACATACACATTTCTTAGCTCTGCTACTGAAAAGGCCCAGAAACAATGATCATTTCATTAGCATCAAGCACCCCAAGCACCCAGATTATGGTCTCTAAATACCACTTTCCACTAAACGGAACCAAGGTTCATTGGAAAAAATGGCCAACTCCACATCCAGGATGGAAAATGTACAAGATGAGCCAGGGACAGTGTCTTTTACCAGAAAGCATGGAAGCTCTCAAAGACTAGTATGGTCGTATTAAAAAGACTCAGGAGGCATCTTCAAGAGGATCCCCAAGTAGGATGATTTCAGAAGCAATAAAGATAACTCCACTTGACTCAAACATATCAAATATGTTTAAATTCACACATTCATAATGTTTTAAAAAAGAATACCTCATTGGTCAATTGCTGAGGATACTGAAGAATTAACTTATTATTTTGAAAATTGGCAAATAAAGCAAATGAATCAAGCATTCATCTTGCCTTTCCTATATGAACTGTACTTCAAGGTAACCAAATGGTTGGTGTGGGGCAGTTTCTTTTTATAACAATATTCAAGCAAATGTTGCAATTGGAATCACCCTTATGTAGCCCCTAATGAGTTAATGAATCTACACAATGATCATCGGTGACTGCTAACATACAAAAGGAGAAGCATCTAGCTGCTATGTGTTTCATAATGAATCTATGAAGTATTCTGCCTCCCTCCAAAATCAAGCCTGGATCTAATCAAGCTCCAAGATCTAACTACAATTTAGCAATCAGCAAAATTCAGACTATGTGAAGCTCTAAGGACAAATTTGTTTTTTTTTCCAGTAAATAAATATATGTGTGTATGGATGTGTATGAGAGAGAGGATGTGATATGAAGCAGGAATCTAAAAGACATATCAATTTTGCTTGCTCTGTGTGGATCTTATTTGGATCCTAATTCAAATAAATACACTTTGTAAAAAGACTTATGAGACAATTGGGGATCTTTGAATACAGATTGGATGTTTGATGATATAAGAAGTTATTTTTTAGGTTTAGTGGTATTTGGTTACATTTTCAAAACAGGTCTTACGTTTTGGAAATAGTAAAATATGTGCTAATTTAATGATGAAATGTCTGGAATTTGCTACATAATACTCCAGTGGTGGTGACTGGTAGAGATGGGTGGGGTATAGATAAAAGAAGATTAGCCCTGAGTTGATAACTGTTGAAGCTGGTTGATGGGCACATGGAGATTCATTATTCTGTTGTTCTCTCTACTTCTCTGTTTGGCATTTTTCATAATGAAAAGCTAAACAAATCTAATCCATGCTGTCTCTGCATGACAGCACTGCCCCTGCACACTCACAAAATCGTTAGAACCACAAAACATCTAAGCTGGAGAGGACCCAGGGATTGATTATTCACCTGCTTCAAGCATCACATAAAGGATGAAAAGATCAAGGACTGGAGAGATCCCGTGACGTGACTAAGGTGATGTGGTGAGCCCGGGGCTTTGCTCTCTGCCACTGGGCATGGGCACCCCCACCCCAGGCCCCCTTTGAGTCACCAGACACTATAACGGGGGCGAGTTCTTAAGTCTTTACTTTTCTGCCTTTTTAAAAAAAATCTTTAATTATGAAATATTTCAAACATGTCACAAAGTACAGAAAATAACACGACCCTTCTAAAGCCACCACGCAGATTTTTAAAATGTGAACATTTTAACATTCTCTACAGAGTTTCTAAAAAGTAATAAAATGTGATAGGTACAGCTGAACTCCCGCTGACCTTTCCCTTTCTTCCCTCCCCACAGATAACCATTATCCTGGTGGTGTAGGGTGTTCTTTCTACTCATATATATATGTATATATATGCTCAAATATAGAATTGTTTTGTGGATTTCTATTTTATATAAATAGTATCATATCATGTATTTCCTTCCACAACTTGCTCTTTTCACACAACATTGTTTTTGAGATTTATCCAAACTGCTACAGAAAGATATAGCTTATGCATTTTAATGCCTATGTACAATTTTATTATAGGAAAATGCATAGATCTTTTAAAATCCATTCATCCATTAATGGACAGGTTGTTTCTAATTATTTTTGCTCAAACAAGGAGGCAATGAAGATTCTGTACATATCTCTTCATGGAGTTGTTGAAGAGTTTCTCCAGGGTGCATACCTGGAAGTAGATTTAGTGGGTCACAGGGTTGTGCTGTTCCTCCTTCATGATTGCCAAACTGCCTGGCAAGAGTAACCTATTAGTAATAGTAATAGTTGTTTGGCAACCACAAAGTGGTTGAACCAATTTATGCTCCCACAGTGTTTGACAATACTAGTCATTCACCACCCTCATGGAAGCTTCATATGATCAAACTCGAAAACTTGCCAGTCTAATGGGAATGGGTCGTTCCATTTCATTTTGTTTTGTAAATTTGCATTTCCCTGATAGCTGGTGAGATGAGGTATTTTCACGTGTTTGTTGAGCATTTCTGCTTCCTCTCCTGTGAATCACCTATTTATGTCCTCTACCCATTTTCCTCTCGAGTTGTTGGCTTTCAATGTACTGATTTGGAATAATTCATTATCTATTCCAGACACCACTTTTTTAGGTCAGTTGTAGGCATTGTGTTTATGTTTTTTCATGTTTTGTTACTTTATAGTATCTCTTGTTGTACAGGTATTTTAAAATTTAATATCATCAAATTGATCTTTGTTTCATTACAGCTTTTGCTTACTGTCTTGTTCAATAATTTTTCCTATCCTCTGAGTCCTGAGGTTGTTCTCCAATATTCTATATTATAAGCTTGAAAACCTTAATCCTTCAAGAATTTATTTTTGTGTACTGTGTGAGGTAGGGATCCATTTTCCCACCATGAAGATGGCCTGTTGCTCCAGAACTTATTGCTGAATAGCGCTTTTCTCCACTGATGCATAATGCCATCTATGTGATAGTCACATTCTCACCTATATAGTAGTCTACTTATGGACTCTCTATTCAGCTCCATTGGTCTATTTGTCTACACACGCAGCAAGAGCACACTTTCCTGCTTCCTGTGGCTTTACAGTAAGTCTTGATATCTGGCAGGCGAAGTTCTCCTCCCTCATTTCTCTTCAAAATTGTATTTGCTATTCTTGGTCCCTTACTCTTCATATAAATATCAGTATCAGATTATCAAATTACACAGAAAACATTCCATTTGGATTTGTTTAACATTGTATTTATAAATAGTTGTAAAATACAGCTTCTTAAATGAAAAAGCTCATAAATGACTATGGCATAGTTTGTGATATACAGAGGTCTTTTTACATTTAAATCTTCAATAAAATTTTGTATTTTTATCCTTAAAGATCTTACGTAGCTTTACTTGGATTGACTCATAGGTAGCTTTTACTATTATAAATGCATTTTTCTTTACATTTTCTAATTGGTTGCTGCTTGTGAATAGGAATGCTATTGATTAATGAAATTTGATCTTGGATCCAGCAACTTGACTAAACTCCCTTATTAAACAGTTTTATATTCTGTGTATATCTAGTCATATTATCTGCAAATAATTACAACTTTGTTTCTTTCACTTCAATCATGATACTTTTATTTATCCTTTTATTTTTTATGTTGTCCTATTGCATTGGCTAGACCCTCCAGCACAACGTTGAACAGAGACAGTAATAATGAATATTCTTGTGTTTAAAAAAAGTTTTTTAGAGATGGGATCTTGCTATGTTGCCCAGGCTAGTCTCCAACTCCTGGGCTCAGGTGATCCTCCTGCCTCAGACTCTCAAGTAGCTAGGACAACAGGTACACACTGCTGTCCTGGCTCACTGATTGTTTTTTATGACTTTAATATGATGCTTCTGAAACTTTACTGTTATCTATTATTTGGCTGCAGGTCTGATATAGCTATCCATTGTCAGATTAAAGTTTTCTTTGATTCCTGGTTTGTAACTTTAAGGGAGTCATGAATGGGTGTTGAATTTTGTAAAATGCTCTATCTGCTTCTTTTTACTGGTAAAACTTTCTAAGACTTCCAGGTGTTCTAGAAAATAATTTGCGGGCTCCAATAGTTGCTTGTAGGGTTCTATGTCTCAAGCTTGTTAATTATGTTGTTCATATCTTTTATAACCTTATAAATTTCTCACAGCTTGATCTACTAGTTCCTCTTAGTGGTATGATAAAACTTCCCATTCCTCCTTGTAATTCTGTCCATTTTTGCTTTATGTAGTTTTTGAGTATTGTTCTGAGCTAGGGATCTCCGCTCTACCTTTAAAGTCTTTTATTTACCACATTAAAGGATTCCCCTTTCTTTCATGTAGATTAGCAAAATTGTCTTATTTTAATTTTGTACATTATGTCTGTGTTCACATGGTCAAAGTGAATCCTTATTAGCTTGCTGTTTCATTTTCCTGAATTGGAAATTCTAGGCCCGATCTTTTCATCTTCTAACCTGTTGCCACCAAACATTTGCACAGGGCAGCTTCCATCTGTGATACCCTGTAGGGACAAGGCCATAGCCCCATCCTAACTCCCTCTCTTGCCTCAGCAGTCAGGAGCTCCCTAGGGCCCACTTCTGACCTGTCTGAGAGGGGAACTGGGTCCGGGTCAGGTTGAGCACACTGTGGGGTTTTCTGGGCATTCACAGAGGTACTCAAATGGATGTAAGGAAGGTCTGATCTAGCCAGGGGAGCTTCTGTCTCTTGGCTCTTCTTCCCATACTCTTCCACCTAAGATCACTGATCTCCTCTACACATGGGATCAGTTCTTTCCAAGCTTCTACTCCAGTCCTCATGAGGCAGGCAGTCCACCACCTATCCTCCACTCACCCGCCAATCCTCTCATCCACTCATCCATCCACCTATCCATTCATCGATCCATTCAACCATCCATTCGTCTATCCATCCATTCCCCCATTCATCTATCCATCCATCTACCCATCCATCCATCCATCCACCCATTTATCCATCCATCCATTCATCCATCCATCCATCCATCCATCCATCCATCCATCCAACCATCCATCCATCCATCCATCCTTTCATGCATCCATCTACTCATCCATCCATCCATCCATCCATTCATCCATCCATCCATCCAACGATTCAGCAGCAGTGTCATACAAGCCTTACAAGTTGTGTGACCTTGGGGAACTTGAACTTCAGTTGTTTCATCCATAAAATGAGTATAATAATAGCAATGACCTCATAGGTCAGTTATGAGTATTAAACAATATTTATGAAGCACTGACTGACATGATTTACATGCACTAGCACTCTAGAAATATTAGTGTATTATCTTAATCACACACTCACTGATTCATTCAAGTAACATTTTCCTGAGTACCTACAATGCACTAAGCACTGGAGATATAAGACAAAGTCGCTGTTCTCTGAGAGCCCACTGTGTGGTGGGAGGGTCAGGTGGGCATCAGGAGACAGGATATCATTAAACCATACAGATGGTCCTTGACTTACAATGGGGTTATGTCCCAATAAACCCATCGTAAGTTGAAAAATTCTAAGTCAAAAATGCATTTAATGCCTGCAATCCCAGGACTTTGGGAGGCTGAGGCAGGTGGATCATAAGGTCAGGAGTTTGAGACAAGCCTGGCCAAGATGGTGTGACCCCATCTCTACTAAAAAACACAAAAATTAGCCCGGCACGGTGGCGGGCACGTGTAATCCCAGCTACTCCGGAGGCTGAGGCAGGAGAGTCTCTTGAACCCGGGAGGCGGAGTTTGCAGTGAGCTGAGATCACGCCACTGCACTCTAGCCTGGGTGACAGAGCAAGACTCCGTCTCAAAAAAAAATGCATTTAATACCCAATAAACTCATCATAAAATCAAAAGTCCTAAGTAGAACCATCTGTAATCATCCTAACATTGTGCTTGGTATGTGCTACCTAAAGTTGGGAGAGAACACTCTCAGAGTACCAAGGAGTAGGGAAGTGGGCAGTCAGGGAAGGCTTCCTGGAAGAAGTGACATTGAGGCCTACTCCTGAAGAATGAGCAGAAATTCAAAGAAGGATGCACCACATTCAAGCTGAAAGAGAAGCACATGCAAAACCTAAAATGGGAGAGCATTGCTTTTCAGGGCATTGGAAGTACTGTGCTGCTGGTGTGTGAAGGGAAGCAAGATAAGTGGGGAGGGATGACTTTAGAGATACAGGGCCCACACCTAGATGAGTTAAGGGTGAGTTGTGCTGTGAAGAGGGCCAGCGAGGGGCTCCAAGATGGGCAATGATGGGGCCAGATGTGCAGTTTATAAAAGTAACTGTGTGAATGTGGTGGGAGCTTAGAATAGGTATATTACCCAGGTAAGGAACTGATCATGCACCATGATCCAATCACAGATCCCCGGGTCTTCTAATGCCAATTGTGTTGGGGACTCAGAGCCCTGGGGCATTATCATGGGCATTCTCAGACACTGAATTGCAGCCTCCTTCCATCTTCTCCCCATTCCTCTGCCTCTCCTGGTTCAGGCTGGAATTGTGGTCTCTGTCCAGCTTCCTCCTCCAGTTTCACCAGCCTGCTCAGCCAGAATCCTAGCCCAGCTTCTGGCCTGGAGGCTACTGGTGGGGGTGAGGGGTCGGGAAGTTGCAGCAAGAACTGGGATGTAAGAAGGCTGGATGGAGCTGGAGGGAGGAGCAAGAACTAGATGGGTTAGGTAGGGATGCATTGTTGGGACCATGCTCGCTTTTACCCCAGGCCTTAGCACATGCTGTTCCTTCCACCTGGAACACTTTTCTTCATACCTTTCATTGGCATGCCCATGGTATTCTTCACTTCTGTTTAGCTCTTGGTCCTTCCAGGACCCTCTTGCTCTGCCCTTCCATACTCAAGTCAATGCCTCAGCTATGTGTGGTGACATCTGGTTTGCACTTTCACATATCTCATGGAGTGGGAATTGTCAGTTTCTGTTTTCTCCCAGTTGGCTGAGAGCTCTAAGCACGGGCACTGCATCTTACTATCTTTGCATCTTAGCATCGAGAACCATGCCAGGCACATATTAGATTCTTACTATACAAACGTTGGTAGGATGGATGGGTGAATAGGATGGCTAGATAGATGGATGTAAGAGTGAATGAAGGGGTATACGGATAAATGTGTGGGTGGGTAATGGATGGGTGGATAGATGGATAGAAGGATGGGCAAGATGGGTGGGTGGGTGAGTTCTAGGAAGTTCTTGAGGCAGGAGGCTGGTTTCCATGACTGTTCTGGGCCATCTCCTTTCCATGAGTAATTTCCTTACCAGTCCTGTTGGTAGAGGAGCAGGAAGACTCATTCCCTGGATATTAATCCTCCAAGCAACATCAAGTCCTGTAGGCTGGGCAGTTCCCTCCTAGCTTTCCATCCTGAGTGTGCTAAGGGTTTAGGGGAGGGGGATGTTTCATCATAATGTTGGCTTGGACTCTGTGAGTCATGTTAAGTCACTTGCCCTCCCTGGGCCTTAATTGCCCCATCTATAAAATGGGGCTTAGTATAGATGTCTCTTCAAATATAAAAGGTCCAACTTTGGTATAATGTTTAAAAATGCTCCATTAATCATACATTTTTTTTAAAAGTTCAGATTTATTTGTTTTATATTAAAAATGATGCTCATTTGTAAACACTGAATAAGTTATTGGGAAAAAAAATTACACTTGCATCATTATGGGCCATTTGATGGCCAGTACCTAACATTTAGCAGTCTTGCTAAGGATCCTTCTGGCTCCAGCATCCAGATCTCTGTCTCCATACCTTCTCAGAGACCCTACAAGTTAGATAATTACTGCCCACGCTGGGGTTGGGGTCACCTGGGGGCAGGGAACAGGGCTGTGACTCAGAGGGAAGCTAGAAAGGGTGGTTTTGTCAGCTATTGCCAGAGATGACCCAAATATTTGTTCTTTTTTTTTGTTTTTTTTTTTGAGACGGTCTCGCTCTGTCGCCTAGACTGGAGTACAATGGCATGATCTGGGCTCACTGCAACATCCATCTCCCGGGTTCAAGCAATTCTCCTGCCTCAACCTCCCAAGTAGCTGGGATTACAGGTGCCCACCACCACGCCCAGCTAATTCTCTTATTTTTAGTAGAGATGGGGTTTCACCATGTTGGCCAGGCTGGTCTCAAACTCCTGACCTCAGGTGATCTGCCCACGTTGGCCTCCCAAAGTGCTGGGATTACAGGAATGAGCCACCGTGCCCAGCCCATTTGTTTGTAATTTGATGGCAACTAAAACCATTAAACCTGGCCTCTGACAACTGTGGCCCTCCATTTTTTAAAAAACAGATCTTGCTTTGAGCAAAAACAGCACAATAGAATTGAAAACACTCCAGACATCATTTCACTTCTCTGGGCTCGTGTTACTGAGTATCGGATGCCCTGGGTATCATGCCAGACACTGTGAATTAGGATAATCTCAAACTGGTGAAAGCTCATCATTCACTAGCACTGCCCTGGGCTGATGAGGTCCTGCGCACTGCCCTCCAGGGAAACTAGTCTAGGTGGGAAGAGACAAGCAAATAGGTGCAGGAACATGTTGTAAACGCTATGGTTGCTACAAGCCTGGATTTCTGCATAAGAGGAAAGGAACACTTGGAGGGTGATAAAGGCCAGAAAAATGGCATCAAAGCCTCCTGTCACCCTGTTAAGTAAAAAGGGGGCAACATGGGGGGATTAAGGATGGGAATAGGTTTACCACGGAGTGGGCCCCTCCTTTTAGACTGGAATGCTTCACAAATACTGATGTGCACAGGAATCGCGGCAGCATGTTAAAATGCAGATTCTGCTTGGGTAGGACTGAGGGGCTCATTCTAGATTTCTAACACGCTCCCAGATGTGGTTCGTGCCGCCAGCCAGGGTTGGGTGGAAAGCAGTGGAGTGGTGGATGGGGAGACGCAGCAGGAGGAAGCACGTGCAGAGAGGCTCAGTGCAGGGGAGGCCCAGTGTGCCAGCATTAAGGACAGCAGCAGTGGGAACACAGGTCAAATGAAGTAAGGGGCTGTATCATCTCCCCGACCTTGAACTGTGAGCTTCTATGGCAGGGACTGACTCTTGGTCATCTCTCCATCCTTGACTGTGCCCCGGAAATCTCAGTGAACAGCCTTGCAGAGGTTCAGTCTCTCCTCAAAGAGTAACACTGGCCTTGCTTTCCAGTAGGACAAGCCTGGGGGGTGAGTATTCCCTGATGGACATTTTCCTCTTCTGCCAAACTGGGGCCTGCAAGCCCCAATTCCACCCTGATCTTGGCTCCCATGGGTAACCTCATGCTCTGGACAAACACACAATCTTATTCTGGCCAGAGCCTGCTCCCAGGCCCCTAGCCCTCTGTTGCAATGCCCAGAGATGGACACACGAGAAAGGTATGGTCCAAGGAGAGCTGTTTGACTCACACCCCTGCAACCATTTGAGGCAGAGCTATAGCCCACTGCAGCCTGTCTGGTCCCTTCTACCTGCTGGCATTGTCTCCTCCATAAGCCTGAGAGGACCTCCCTCTCCAGCTAAATGACCCCTCTGTGTGGAGGGAGGCCAGTTGTCCCGTCTAGTCATAAAGACTGTGCTTTATGCTGAGATTGTCGTTCCTCTTTTTTAAATGTGAGATTCCCTTTCTTGTATGAAATGACAGCAGGCAATTGTTTGTGCTGATTGAGAATGACTTTGACAAAATAAGGAGTTGGAAACCATGTTAATCTCCAGTGCCCTGAGAGCTTTTGCTAATGGGTGCATGAAATCCAAGAGCCTGGGGACCGCCCCGGGAATGGGCACCAGCATTCTCCTCTTCCCGCCCAGCCCCCGACTCCCTCCCTGGGGACAATGACCTGCATTTCTGGGTCTGCCCCTTCTGCAAATGCTTCCTTCTGTATCATCCAAAAACACACCTTTGTGACCTAGAGATTGAAGATCTCCTCGTCCCACCTAAACGTGTTAAGCTTAAAATAAAATTGTGCAGGTTTCCAAGGTCCAGATGTTCACAGACACTTTGCAGTTTCGCTTCAAGTTCATTACGTTTAATTTTTTTCCAAAAAAGTTTTGCATTGACAGCTGTACAATACTTTGGTGTTAACCTGTGGTCTTCCTTCACCTCAGTGAACTCTGCCCTGCCCATCTGTCCAGAGGAAGTCTTAGCTCCTACCCCCTACCCTCCCTGGCGCTTGGATGGGAGGCGACACAGTATGGGATTGTGAAATCCCTGCTGCGATGTTGGGTATCTGGAAGGGGAGAAGGGGGTGGAAGCAGCGCAGGGAATGCTGTGAGATGAGAAGAGCTCACATCGATGGGAAATGGCCCTGGCCCAGGCTCCAGAATGTGACAGCAACAGTGGCCTGGCTGTTTTCCCGGGGCGGGGGGGCAGGACTGGCAAACTGGGGGGAGAGGCAATTAAGACGCAACAATCAAACCAACCTTTAAATAGTAACTTTTAAAAATATAAAAACAGTTCAGTACAATGACTTTTCATTCTTTTTTTCTTCGGCAATAACTTTCTTCTACCCTCACCCTCCCTTCTGGCTAGAGCCTTAACAAGAGGTGGCAGATGGACATCTGAGACCCAGAGAGACTCTGGACGCCCCACGCGCCCAGCCTTGGAGAGGCACAGGGTGTGTCGCCAGCCTCCACATCCCATGCCCGGTGCGCTCAGCTGGGGAGCAACCTCACTGAAGGTGGGTGGCTTTCCCTGGAGCCCCTCCCACCTCCTCAGCAGACGGAATCACACATTACAAAATAATCCATAAAAATGCAGTATAAAAATTATCTTCGATATGCTACATCCATGGAGAGCCCGCCACCAGGACTCACAGCGGCCTTTAGCTTTTCTTTAAAAGGAGAAAAAAAAAAAAAGACCAAAAGGAAAAAAACAAAACAAAACAAAAAAAACCCAACCCAAATCCTAACACCTCAGAACATGTTGGTACCAAAAGGTGGCACCTGCCAGAGGCGATAGTCTACCTAACCTGTTTGGGCCACAAGAGACTGCAATCTGCAAGAAATATCCACAGTGTGCCAGGATCTGTGTCCCCCTCTCCCACCCCCCAACCCCCACTGCTCTGCCCAGGGTGGGGGTGAGGGGGATCCTCTTTTCAGACTCACAACCCTGTAGGTTTATACACTTTCCCCCCTCTAAGGGGAGAGGAAGAGACTGTAGGCGGGAAGGGGGAGAAGGCATTTTATAAAAGGACATCACTTCTAATTCTTTTTATTCAAATTAAAAAAAAAAAAAAAGCACCCACATCAGTTGCTATTTTTCTCTGGTAGCTCCCTGAGCTGAGTTGCTATGCTGTCTTCTAACTTTTTGTCCTTTTTAGGCTGTGTCCCAAGATTCAGAAGAGCTGGAGAGGGAGTTCCTTTGAACTTCCATTGCTCATAACAATAACTAAGTGTGCACCAAAGAGAAAGACCAGGCTGAGGAGGAGAGAGGGAGAGACCAAGAAAGAGAGACACAGAGAGGGCAAGAGGCAGCCAGAGTGCAAGAGACCACAGAAAGCTCCGTTTCTGCAGGTGTCCGCCGGACGGGCCCCCATCTCAGTGCCTTCCATCCCTCAGTCTGGCCGGCTGGTTATCAGTCCGGATGCCCAGACCCGTGTGGAGGCACACGCATTCCAGCAGGCACCTTACGGCCAACCTGGTTGCCTTTTCCACACTCTAAGACTTTTCTCCTTTTTCTTCAATTGGTTCCCCTCCCTGTCTCCTCTTCCCAGGTGAGAGAATCTGTTTATTTAAAAAAAAAAAAAAAAAAAAAAAAGCCACCACCACGAGTGGATTACAAATACAGCAGGCGAAATACACACTCAGAGTTTCCGGTGGGAAGGGGCCTCCTCTCCCACTGATCAGTCCGCAATAGGAGTCTGTTATTTACATTTTTCACAAATCTTGTGCACTGCACAATCGGCAAAGAGAGACCCCCCCCTCCCCCAGCACAACATTGTGGTCCACTCCAGCACCCCCGACCCAAGGTGAGGGACAGGGCAAAAGAAAGGGGAAGAACAAACAGAGACTCATGAGCGGGTCTGTGGGGGAACCGGAGCCATAAGCCTCCAATAAATCTATTTGTAGCAACTGCCAGCATTGTTCAGGGGGAGGAGGAGGAGCAGAACCCTTCCGAGTCTGTGAGACACATCAATCCAGGCCCAGGAGTCCAGACCGTGACGGGGCACGTGCCCTCTCAGCCGGCCAGAGCGCAGCCCGGAATGCTCGGCTGCCTGCGGCCCATCCTCCGCCATCCTCGGGGCCCCTCACCTGGGGGTCTCCCTGTCAGAGCCGAGTCGGTTTCTCCCAGAGTTTGACAGCCCTGCTGGAGTTCTTGTTTAGTAGATGACCTCATAAACTGTGGCCTTCTTGTCACCAGAGCCTGTTACAATGTATTTGTCATCCGCTGAAATGTCACAACTCAAGACAGACGAGGATTCTTTAGACTGGAGGAGGAAGACGAGGAGAAGCAGCAGGAAGGCGTGGGGTGCAGGGAGAAAAAAGACAGGAATTCATTTTCCAGTGCTCAACACCATCTCGGTTCTCTCGGCAACAATTGCCCTCCTCTGCCCCTCTCTGATGCTCCGACCTGGAGCACAGTGCGGTGAAGAGGAGGTGGGGAGGCTTTAAAGCACCCACAAAGCATTTTCAGGTAGAGCTCCCCTCCCACCTGCTTTTCCATAAGGAAAAGCTCAGTAACAGTCTCCCACGTGATCTTTACAGTAAGTCATAATGATCAGAACAGGACGCTTTAGCACGAGCTTCTCCTCCGAGTTTACAAATAGGAAGAAGCATTTCCAAGCTAGGAGCTGGCGTCAGCAGCTCAGGCCCACAGCCTGATGAGTTAGGAAAAGGATTGCCACCTGATGTTTGAAGCATGTGCTGTAACTAGAGACCCTAACAATGAGGTTTGACACGCTGCACACCAGACATTTCAGCCTGGGTCCAGAAAGTGGCATGTTGGCTGAGGGAGTGAGAGAGAATGCAAGTCTGTGTGTGGACGCGCAAGAGAGAGAGAGGAAGAAAGTGTGTGTGGGAGACCAAGTGTGCGTGAGTAAATGAGTGTGAGTTTGATCGTGTGTGGGAAAGAGTGCACGTGTGTGTGTGCACACGTGTGTGTGCCAATCAGTGCAGTATGGCAGGCCCCAGATCCTGGTAGATTATAAAAAGCCTCTTCCTTTCCTCCTCTCTTTCCTGTCCATGTCCCTGCTGGTGCTGAATGCAGGTGGAAACACTCACTCACTTGAGGAGGCAACACTGCTCTGGGCAAGGCTGCCGGGTGCCCAGCTGCCCAGCGCACCTCCTGCAGGTGCTCAGCATCCAGCCCAGAGCAAAAACACTTATGCTATTCCTCACTCTCCAAATCCGACAAGCGCCCCAGCTTAGAAGCCCTTGCCCTCGGGGGTCAGAAGCCATCAGTAGCAGATTGTGTGTCCTGCTGAAGTCCCCAGGTCCTTGGGAGAACCCAATCTTGCTCCCCTATCAGGTAGGGGTGGGGAGGGGACCAGGGCAGGTCTGATCCTGGCTCCAGGCTCCTCCTGTTCTTCCTCCTGCTATCCTCACTCCCATCACCATCACCAAGTTTCAACTCTGGGTAGAACCCAGAGGAGGACTCAGATGGTGGGCAGTACCTGGAATATGCTGGCTCCATAAGGCGTCCTCCAGGCGTTGAGAAGGTTATCTTTCCCAGTGCTCACGAACCACTTGCCTGCAGGTGGGAGGCAAAGGCATGATCAGGTTGTAGCTCACTGCCCTCTAAAGCAAGACCTGCCCCAGACATGGCCAGCTGCCATAGAAAAGCAGTGAGAACTGCTAACTAGTATGACTCTCCAATTTCGACAGACATTTTGCAAATGGGACTTGTGGACACCTGGAGAAGGCCTTTCTCTGAAATCCAGGGGGAGGGCTGGGCGGGGCTAGGATGGGAAAAGGTAGGATTTGAAGTTCATTGCAGTGATAACACTGCCTCAAAAGATTCTTGTTAAAGCCACTAAGGTTGACTGGCCTTTCTAAATTCTACTACTGGAAGGCGACAGGAAATACTGAAAATATCCAAGCCCTGGGAGTCTGGAGACCTGGCTGAAGACAGCAGTCAGTGGGTGACCTTCCTCCAAGCAGGAACTCGGCCAGGGCTCTACAAGTGTTAAAGCCCTTATGCTCCCTGAAAGCCATGAGCACCATGCTATTCCCGACCAGAGAGAAAAATCCACTAGAGTTCAGAGAGGGTGAGATGTTCAAGACTGCACAGCTTGTCAGTGGAGGAGCAGACATTCCCATCCAAGGCTATCAGACGTCAAAGCAAGTGGTTGTAACCATGGAGAGGAACTGCCTGCACTACCACTGTCCTGTTCCTTTGCCCCAAGCCTGCAAGAACTGGCTCTGGCCTAGTGTCCTAAGAGTTCAGTAACTCATGGTGACATCTGCATCCGAGAAACAAGGATGTGGAACACGATCACTTAAGGGTGTTGAAGGGGCACCAGCTCAGGGGTCAGGAGGCCTGGTTCCAGGGCCTAGCTTATTCTATAAGCTTTGGGCCCCTCTTCTGTCCTGTTGGGCCAGGCTGCCCTGGGTTCCCCACCCCACTCCATCAGGCCTGGGCCCATCCAAGGCTCACCGCAGTAGGCGAACTTGAGGGAGAGCACGCAGCTCTCGTGCAGGTGCAGCTGGTACTTGTCAGGCTTGGTGTGGTGCAGCACCTCCACGTTGCTGCTCTCCATGCCCACAGCCAGCCACTCCCCAGTGGGGCAGTAGCCCAGCGAGAAGATCTGCAGGTGGTGGGAGGGGAGATGGACTGAGCTCAGCATTCTCTGCCCTCAAGAGGAGGGCAGCTCCCAAAGGTGCTGCTCAGGTCCTCTGAGGCTCAGGGTCCCTCCCCACCCACCCAATAACCCAGGAGTATGGGAGGTCATTTTCCATCCCCATTTTATAGGTGAGACAGCACAGATATTTTGCATTCAGTTACTCTGTCTCTGAGACTTTCGTCTTTCCTTAAGAAAAAAGTGAGTTAAAAAAAAAAACTAAAATATTAAAAATTTAAGATTAAAATATTAAAGTGAGGAATGCAAATAAGAAATAATAATCCCTGGCATTTACTGAATGCTTTCTGTGAGTCGGGTTCATGGCTACGCCTTTTAGAGGGATCATTTCAGGTGCCCACATCAGACCTAGGAGGGGGCTACTATTATTTCCATCTTGTGAATGAGGACGCCGAGGACAAAGTGCTCAATAGCAGCAGAGAATGAATCGAATTTCCAGTTGGGCCAAATGTGTCCAACCCCAAGGTCATCTCCATCTGTTTCATTGTTGCTTCCTCCAGGAAGCCTTCCCAGATGGCTCAGGTTGGTCCCAAGTCTCTTGGCAGTGGCCACTCTGTGAGGGTCCCTTTGTCCCTGACCCAGCCACTGGGGCCCCGGAGGGAGGGAACACACTGCTCTTTGGGAAGGGAGGAGTCTTGGGCCGCACACCTGGGAAGTGAAGTCATGCTGCTGTAGCTGTCGGCCCTCCCGCAGGTCCCAGGAGCGCACCGTGTTGTCCAGGCCCCCTGTCCACAGTTTGGTGCCATCATGGGAGATGTCTATGCAGCTGGCCCCATCCGTGTGGCCCTGGAACTGCCTACGAAAGCCAAGTAGGGAGGAGGGTGAGTCCCGGGAACCACAGACTGCCAGGTGGCGGCCATCCCAGGGGCAGTCTGAGTAGAAGAGGAAACTGAGGCCCAGAAGAGTGCACTATGCGCATGGTCCCTTAGCGAGCTTGCAGCAAAGCTAGCCCCGGCCTCTTTCCAGTTCCACGGAAGGGTTTGCCCAGGGACAAGTCCCCTGGGAAATGGGGGGGGGGGCGCGGAGGTGAAAAGGGGACCTTGCACTAGCCTTCTGAAGGGGACCTTGCACTAGCCTTCTGAGACTGAATCCCTCCAGGGTGGGCCTCTGGAGGAGGTGGAGCTGGAGGCTCAGGAAGGTGAGGAAGGCAGGAAGGCCCTGGGGAAGCTACACGTGAGATGACTGATAAAGAGAATGCAGGGCCCCACTGCCTTTAGGACGCAGCTCCTTAACTCGCACTCCACACACCCTCAATTTGCCCTCTTAATCTATCTCTTCACCCTGCATGAACTATGGGGCTGAGGCCATCCATGCACACGCTGAATAACACACACAGCCCATGTATACAAGAGTCAGCTGGGCCAGGCACCCGTCTGCCTTTGTGCTGCAGCACAGTCAGAGGAAGATGCTCCACTGTCACTGTTTTACACAGGAAGAAACTGAGCCGCAGGGGTTCAGCGACTTGCACTAGGTCATAGTGGAGGCAGGATTCAAACCCAGCAGTTTTGTCCTGAGGCTTGTTTAGCCACCACGTGATGTGGCTTCCCAGTCGGGTCTCCCTAATCTGGTCTCTGGGGCTCTGCTCCCAGCCTCTCTGCTTGCTCCACTAATCTGACCTCCACTTCCCCAGACATGCTCCAGCTCCACTTTCTTCCCAGAGCCCTCTCCAACTCCTGGGCCCAATGGCCCTCCCTCCTCTGTCCCTCGCATAAGGCAGGCGGAGCTGTCTTTTCACCTGTGCATCCCAACGGTTCTGGCCACCCCACAGTGCCTCAGACAGGGCCAAGGTCACAGCAAACAAGACCAGGCAGGATGGGTAAAAACTTCCCCAGGACGAGGCACTAATGCTCCCTCCTGCCGGCTCACCTGACCAGGGTCTGGTTGTGCAGGTCCCAGACAGCAATGTTCCCATCGCTGCAGCAGGAGAAGCAGACTTTGGCGTCAGGGCTAATGGCCAGGGCATAACAGGCGGGAGCCGAGGACGTCAGCTCGGCCTTGATGCGGGGCGTGGGCGAGGCCAGGTCCCAGATGGTGAGCGTGCTGGCCTCGCCGCCCACGATGAGCGTGCGCCCATCAGGGAGCAGCTTGCAGGAGCGGATGTAATTGTCCCTGTTCTGGAGGGAGAAGGGGCAGGGCTGAGTGCTGCCTACTTCCCCTCCTGGGCACCAGGAGAGTCCTGTCCAGCAACACCGAGCACCCTCACCAGTCCTGCTTACAGCCTCCCCCTATACCCAGCAGCTGCCAGGCTGTCCCCATTCCTCAAATTCACAACCCTTTGATCTTTCATGAATACCAGGAGGTCAGAATCAGCCCCACACACAGAAGGCACAACTGAGGCTCAGAGAGGTTAGTCAGCTTGCCTAAAGTTGCTCAGCCAATACGATGCTGAGCCGGGCCCTGGGGCTCTCCCCTGTGGCCCAGGCTGCCCCATCCTCCTACACCAGCTGAAGGAGGCGCAGCAGCCCTGAGATTCTCACCAGGCAGTCCAGCTGGGAGATGGGGCTCTTGCTGCCTGGCTGGCTGATGTCCCAGATCTTCACGCAGCCCTTGCCACCTGTGTAGACGTGCCTCGTGGGGTTGCTGATGGTCACGGCACACACCACCTCCCCGTGGCTGAGTGTGTTGATCTGCCGGGCGTGCCTCGGGATGCCGGGGCCTGCCAGGGCGTCGTGGGGGAAGGGCACGGGCTGCATCTGCCCATCAGCACTCACATGGAATGAGTACGCTCTGAAAAGGTGAGAACCGTCACTGCTGCCATCCACCCCGGCCCCTCAGAGTTCCCATAGGCCTGGCCCAGGTCACCTGCACCGCCCCCGACTGGCTGCCCTGCCTCTAGCCCCCTCTGCTCTGAAACCATTCGAACCCAGTAACCCCATGTACTGGGATGGCTCCATCAGGGTAGACAGTGATTAACAGACCACCTTTGATTTTTACACCCAGTTATATATCCTTGCTTCAAATCAGACCAGAAACCCACAGGTGTCCTGGAATGCCCTTTCCCATGATCCATACATTCCCCCAACATGCCAACCCTGGAAAGGGCCTGGCTGAAATGCCACCTCTTGCTTTAGGAGCCGGTGGTATTAGGGAAGGGATCTGCTTGCCCCTCCAATAGCAAATGGGAAAGTCCATGTCAGAGCCTATGGTGAGCCAGCCTGGCCTGCCTGCTGTTTCAGGCTCTGGTGGGTGCCCTCTCAATCAGCATCTAGATTCTCGTGGACAATTAGAGGACTGTGTCAGGTAGTGTCTCGGCATTATCTGTAGGCTCAATCTTTTAGTTTCCTAGCAACCCAAGGAAGTGAAGGGCTGGGGAGAGTGTGCCCTCCAGGGGAGGGAAGCACTGCTGACAGGGAAGGGCCTGCGACCAGCGGCACTGGGGCCTTCCCAGCAGGTCGAACCCAAAGGAGTCGGCAAGGCCCACCACAGCTCCAGGTGACTCGGTGAGGAGTGTTCCTTCTCTCCCAGCCCAGTGGCCATGTACTTAGCTAACTCCACGGCTCCTCTGTTGGAGGGAGCTTCTGTGGGTGCTCAGAAGTGTGGCTTGGCTACAGTTTCCTGGGGTTGCAACCAGCCCTCGGTGCCTCTAGAGGGACAGATACCTTTCCAAAGGGACATGCACCAGGGCAAACCCTTGGTCAGGGGATGAGGGGCGTTGTTGGAAGAGGAGGTAGAGTGCTCTCTCCTGCCCACCCTACAAAGCATGCAGTAAGTATAGCCAAAGCTTACGGTTTTCCTCCAGGAATGGAGGCCAGGCTTGAGGGGAGGCCTGTGGCCCGCATCGGGGGGTGAGGGTCAAAACCAACCTGTAAAGCAAGGCAAGACAGCCCTCCATCAGCCGTGCTGCCACACACCCCCACCCGTCTCCTCCACCACCCACCCGGGGTCCTACCTGCACGGCTCTGCCACTTTGTAACCCAAGAGACAAGCTGAGCAGAGCAGAGCCCATTGATTCAGAGGAGACACAGGCCCAGGACAGCCCGTGGCAGGGAGGGGGTGACAGTGCAGACCCCACTCTGAACCAGCATCCTCCCTGTTCTGCAAGGCAGAGCTGGCCCTGCCTTACTTCTTTCCTCTCCTGTGGTCCTAGTGGGCCTGCCAGTGGAGAGGAGGCCACCCCAGGTCCAGGAGGTAAAAAGGAAAACTGTCTCCTGAAAAAGGGCCCCTCTCCCCACCAACCCTAACTCTTCTTTTTATTTTTATTTTTTTGAGATGGAGTCTCGCTCTGTCGCCCAAGCTGGAGTGCAGTGGTGCAACCTTGGCTCACTGCAGCCTCTGCCTCCCGGGTTCAAGTGAGTCTCCTGCCTCCACCTCCCGAATAGCGCCTGCCACCATGCCCGGCTAATTTTTGTATTTTTAGTAGAGACGAGGTTTCACCACGTTGGCTGGCCAGGCTGGTCTCGATTTCCTGACCCCAGGTGATCCACCCGCCTTGGCCTCCCAAAGTGCTGGGATTACAGGCGTGAGCCACTGCGCCCGGCCCCTAACTCTTATTATTTATTCACCACAATAGAAAGTCTTGTACAACCAGTCCCATCTACGAGACCCCTGCTCCATGGACATCACCTGACTCGCCCTGGGATTCCTACCCCCCAGAGCTGGGAAAGCCAGGTGTCAGCCCCGTTTCGCAGACTGAAAGGGAGGCTGCCTTGCATGAGGTCACAGGGCAGCTCACAGGCCAGTGGGGGATGGAACTCAGGTCTGCTGGCCCCAAAGAGTGTACCCTTCCAGCCAAGTCTCAATTGTTTCCGATACACCTTCCCACAGGGGCAGCTGCCTGGCCTTGAGACCCTGAGGGGCCCCTTTAGCATGTGGGGAGCACCCGTCCAACCACCGGCTCCCCACACCATGCCCAGTCCCCAAGAAAGGAGCCAAAAGGTCTACGTACAGCTCCAAAGCTCACCATTGGCGATCGGCCATAGGCAGCGGCTGCAGCAGCGGCGGCGGCGCTCATCTGGGGTGGGATGTTGTGGAGGCCGGCGTAGGCGCCAGGACTGGTGAGGGAGCCGTTCATCTCATGGTGGCTCATCATGGCGAAGGGCGCCGCATAGGAGCTGGTGATGGAGATGGGCGTGCGCAGAGCCGAGGCTGCGAGGGGTGGGCGTCAGGGAGGTGGGCCTTAGGTGGATTGGGACACGGCCATGGCCGCCTCACCCAGCAATAAACCTCCCTGCATTCTTAAGCTGCCTGCTCCAGGCAGTCCTCTCAGACTGAACCCACCCAAGTGGGATCCCTGCCTTCAGAGCCAAAGAAGCTTAGAGCTTGGCAGATGCACCCACCTCTTTTTACAGAGCAGGATATGGAGGCCCAAACGGGCTTGCTTAGAGCCTCATTGGACTAATGACAGGGGTGGGAACAGATTTTGGGAGCCCTGACCTGTCTGATGCTGCTTTCATGTCTGGCCCAGCAGGGGTCCCAGAAACCCTGGTGTCACCTCCTCAAATCTGACCGTGAAGTCCCCAGGGGCAGGCCCTGGGAGACACTGCCTGTGCTCTATCCCATGCGTGTGTGTCACCCCTGCCCTGGCCAAGAGCAGACCCCCTCCCCCCAATCAGATTAACCCAGCCCATGGTGCCTACCCATTATACCTATCGGGTCCATGCCCGGAGGTTTACCCGGCATCGACCTGAGCCCTGGGGTCGTGCTGGTGCCTGGAGTTGGGGCGTCGTTCCTTGGGGTTGGTGTGTTGGACTTGAGCCCAGGGGTGGAGGATTTGTCGTTCTGAAGAGGGGAGATGCAGAACAAGGGAGGCCATGAGGCTTCCATTCTCCTAGGAGCCGGGCACAACCGGTGCCGGTCCCAACGTGAAGCCCAGAGCCAGACCCTTATGAAGCTTCTGCCGAACAGCCTCTCAATCCTTGCCCAACCTTGTTTGGCAGGGACTGGGGTGATCACTCCCATTTTACAGACGTAGCAACCAAGGCTCAGAAATGTTAACTCATTAGCACAGGCCCAGCAGGCACAGAAGGTAAACCGGGGCCAATCACCCATCCAGCTTCTCCCACTCCACCCCTCTGCCTGCCAATCGGCACCACCCCAGCTCCAGTCCCTGCCGCTCCCTTCCCACTCCCTTCCACCCAGACCCCACATACATGACCAAGGTCTTTGGTCTTGGAGGAAGGTGTGCTACTGGAAGAGGCCACCGAGGCAGGGCTGGTGGGGGCATCTTTTTTCAGGCTACGGGCCTTGTCCAGCCCATTTTCAGGAGGGGAGTGTGCCGGGCTGACCCGGGGCGTTGCGGGGTCCTGAAAACACAAGTGATGCAGAGATGCACTGAAAGCAACAGCCAGCCTTGAGGCTTCCCTGCTCTGGGAGTGGGAAGAGAGAGGGCATGGGTGATGGGAAGACGAGCTTGGCTGAAAGACTGGGGGCCCCACAGTGAGGAAAAACTAGCTCTTAACCATCTGGTCTGACTGAGGCCTAGGGAGGGTGGAAGGATGATCTTCCCAATGTCAAACACAAGTTCAGGACTTCAGTCAGCATGGCTGGGTTTGGCCAAATGTAGATGCTCTCCAGCTCCTCCTCAGGCCCCTGAGGCTGAGACCCTGGGGGGACGGAGGATCACGGGGAATAGAAGATGGCCCCTACCTGGGATCTTTGGGGGTGTCTCTCTGGAGACCCATTGCAGGAGGCCCTCCAGGCCCATAAATGCCCAGACACCATGCAGCAAAGCCCTGCCCTGCTCCTCTTGACCCCCTGAGACCCCAAGACTGGAGGCCTTGTCTCCCTGCTCAGGCTGCCAGTAATACTAGAACAGACAGAACAGATCCCACCCTGGGGAGGAATAATTCCAAACCATGCCAAACCAAGAGCCCCCTTGCGACCGGGCCTGCCCATACCTCATTGGAAACATCCACCACCAGATCATCACTCTTGTCCCCATCACTGTCCTGCAACCAAGAGAGAAGCCAACTGGTCAGTAAGAGGCCACACTTTCCCCACCCCTGACTGAGCCCAAACCACCCTGTCCTTCTACTGGCCAGGACCTGAAGCCAGGCCAAACCCCAAAGTCCATGCTTTCTACTCCAGCCCTGCCCTTCAACAGGCTCCATTCCAGCTCAACACGGTCTCCCCGTGAGGCTGTCCCCTAGCCCAGGCCCCGGGTTACTCCACTCCTGTACCCACTGGGCAGCCGCACTGACACCCGCTCCATCATAGCAGTTCTAAGCCCCTGCCCCCACAGCCTGCCCTTCTGCTTCTCTCTGAAGCCAGAACCTTCTTCCGAGCTGGTTTTACATCCACCATCCTTCACAGTCAGTGTGCTGCTCTCACCTGGTCATTCCCACCCGTCTGTGTGGTATGGTAACTTGCCTCCTCTCACAGAAACACAGCTGAGTGTCCTTCGGGTGCTCAATGTGTCCAAAGCCACACAGCAGCCATGTGGCTGAAGAGGGCTGGGTGCAAGACCGCTGAGGCCCTGCACCATATCCTCCCCTTCCCTCTGTCCCAGCTCTCAGCCCTGCACAGCCTGACACAGGGGAAACACAACAGCCATGCTTCCACTAGGGTCTCACGTGCCGGGGGCATCCCATTAAAAGGCTAGTAAAAGCCATGACTGGGTGGCCAAGTGAGTGCATGCCTGAGGCCAACTGAGAGGACTATAGGGTCCACATTTTGGGGGGCACTGGGAGCAGCCCCTTAGAGCCAAGTGGGATTCCGGCAGCACCATGACAGCAGCATGGGGTTGTTGGCCTGTCTGTGGGAAGAGACCCCATGGAGGCTAGGACGACCTCCCCAACCACCTCCGCCCCACAGTGGCTCGCATGCTCATAGTGTGTGTGAACTTCACCCCAGCCCTGTCCCCACCCTGCTCTCCTCAATAGGGTCCCCTATCGCCAACCTGTGCTTCTCTGACTCACTGCCAACCACAAGAAGACCCTGGCCACAGCTTGGGCCCTGCAGACACCCCCTGCCCTACCCAACAGAAACCCCAGTGGTGCCATGGCGCCTTGGACGTACGTATCGGCTCAAGCTGTCCTTCTCCTCCGCCTTCCGCTTCTTGGCTTCCATGCTGTAGTCCGCAGAGCCCCGGTGCTTCTCACTGGCCCGGAGGCTTTCCGAGGGTGACACAGAGTTATTCTGGAAGGAAGAAGAGGGTTCGGGGTTAAAACTTTCTGCTGCGTGTAACAATTCACACATCCGCACACAGCTAAGTGCAGGTGACACGGAGATCAGGGGAGGGAAGAGAAGCTGAACTCCTCTCTGCCCTGCAGATCGTGGCTCCATCAGAGCCTTGCCAGGGAAGCCTTCCCTACTCCCCTGAGACTGAGTCCCCGGGGAGATGCCCTGGGCGCATCCCCAATTCTCTTTTGCAGCTCTGCACTGCTATTAAATAATTAACCCTGCAGCAAGCCGTCTGCCTTCTGGCCTGTGGGACTACGCTCTGTGAGGGCGAGGGTCACCTGGGTCTCATTCACCACCCATCTCGCGCTTGCCACACTCATTTGCTCAAAGGAGGGATAAGTGGAATTTGCACTGAGTCTTGTAAGATGGATCTGAGCTGACAGGCGGGGGCCATAAGCAATACTTCATTTGCTGAGCCCGACAGGAATGGGGAGATTGATAGGGAAGGAGGGCGTCAGGCGGCCACCAACTTCCCAGTGGAGATGAGCAGCCAAGCATTCTGTGTGAACACCCCCGCCTCCACGGTGAGGCTGTCAGCAACTCTGGAGAAACACCAGGGTTGTAAAAAAAACAAAAATGCCACGTCATGAAGCCTTTCCCTCTGACAGACAGGGAAAGGAGCAAGGGCAGGGACAGTCACTGCCTCTGTAGCCATCACCAAGTGGAGACCCCAAGAGGTTGGTGAATGTGCCCAAGCTCCCCTAGCAGAAGGTGGCACAAAGGGAACCCCAAAATTTCGTGAGTTCTCCCTCAACTATAAAGCAAATGAGGATGAGAAGCCTTTGGGATGGGAGGCCTGGGAAGAGGGAAGATGACGGAGCAGTCCTAGGGGTTGATAGTGGTCAGAAATCACCATGTGGCTGTTACCACCGAGCTGGGGAGCAGGGAGGGAAGTGCAACTGGCAAGGGCACCTGCCAGCAAACCTCTGTGCCCAGAGACTAATATCAGGACCAAGGCCCCTCTATGATATTGGTGAGGTTTACTCCTTTCTAAGAGTCCAAACTTTACCTTCACCCACCCACCAATTTCCAAGCAGCTGCCCTGGGTCAGCCCTGGTGCTGCAGGCCAGGAGTGGTAGAATGAATGAGACACAATCCCTGCCCTCCAGGAGCTCATGGTCCAGCTATGATGGAGCTGGAAGAAAAGGACAGGCCATCCCAGGTCCCAGTCCCCATGCAACACAGGAGGTCATATGGAGACCCAGAGGGACATCTGTTCAGAAGAGAAGAGCATCAGAAGGCAAGTGGAATGAGGCTTCCCTTCTCTTCTCCACTTTCCCAGAGGCCAAGGGTGGCTCAGGGGCAAGGGCCACTTGGAGGGAACGGGGCTGGGCAGTATTCGGTGGGAATAGTGCGGCAACCAGCCTCAGAACTTAATTTCCTTTCCTAAGCCGGGTTCTGGGCAGCCCTACCCTGCCAAGTTTCTGCCTGAAGCAAATTAAAATGGCAGAGTTATCAAGCCTTGAAGAAAAAATGGAGGTTATAATGGAACTGCAGCTCAACCTTCCCCACAGCCGTGCAGGAGCGGTGGCGATGCGCGCACAGCCGCAATTCAATTAGCTGCTGCAATCGCCGGCAGAAAAATCACCGTCATTTCATTTCATTTCCTCTGACGGTGGTGGCCACCCTGTGCTAAGCAGAAATGCTTCCAGCCCCTCGCACTGGCTGCCCCTTGCAGGCGGGCGGGCAGGGGAGGGGGTGTGCGGCTGCTCGTGTTTCTCCTTGCGACCCGGTGCTCGGCTCGGGAGAACAGCGAGCTCTTTCTTCTCATGCAGTCAGGCTGAAAACCCTCGCCGCTACCGGAGAGTCATGTCAGGCATTTAGCGGCATCGATCCAGCCCGCCTCTGGCTGGCAGGCGGCCAAAAAACTAAGTATTTTTTATTGCTTCGGCTAGGCAAGGAAATATGAATGAAGCTACCACTAATTGGACTCCAGACTAACCCCTCTGGGACAGCTTCCAGCCCGTCCCCCCATCCCCCCTCCCACTCTGACACAGCCCTGTCCTTCCTGCCGTAGGCCTCATCTGTTGACAACCTGGTTTCCAAAGCCTGATTATTTCAGTCTACACCGCCGCTGACACTGTCACCACGCCACAGGCCATGCGCACAGCCTCGGCCCTGCCCACTGCTGCCTCTGCCCAGCATCTTGATTCATTCCCACTGGAGTTTCCTGAGGCCCATGTGTGCCATGCATGGACCTCAGCGAGCATGGTAAACAGCCCAGCTCTTGGGGGTTCCCAGGGGGGGGTCTTTTAGCAGAAAACTTTCACAGATGGGGCACAAAGCCAGAAGCCAATAGGGATGAGGATGAGGTAAAGACTCATGCTCTTTAGAGAGTGCTGGGCTTCCCACTCCCCCTCCAATTCCACTGAAGTGGGTCCCTGCTAGCCAGGTAATCTGGATCCTCAGTCAGGTTATAAAGGGTCTTCCGAAACAAAGCTGAGAGGTTGGTCAAGCAGGAATTATTCCCATGGTATGGACAAGGAAACTGAGGCTCAGAGAGGCCAAGAGAACTACACAGGGCCTCATAAAGCTGGGACCAGACCTCAGCCTTAAAATGTCCAATCCAGGCCTCCACCTATCTAGGCAAACTGCCTCTCCGAAAAAATGCCACTGTTAGAGGATCAGTACTGAGGCAGTGAACACGGATTTTCAGCTTCAATGACTCCTCTCTTAGGTACCTAGCCATTCCTCAGCCCAAATGTGGTCCTGGATTTCTGAGCATGTAGGCGGGTCAAGAGGCCACGGACGCCAGCCTCACTGCTAATGGGAGGTTTAAAAAGTCAGCCTGGGTAGGGGGAGGGCCAGGAAGAGAAGGAGGGCTGGATTGGAGACAGCTGCGCAAGGAAGCTGCTGTCTAGATGGTTAGTTAACTGCCTGACCTTCCAAGTCCTACTTAACACGAGGTAATAACCAAAGCCATCCTAACAGATTAGATGGCCCCAGATACAAGGACAGCGATGAGGAATAAAATAGCTTTGCTAATCGCTGGAGGATTTTTTTTATCCAGACTCCACTGCGCTTATTCAGAAGGCTTATTCACTTGAAACAGAACCTCGGAGCCTCAGTGTGATCAGAAAGATTTACAACAAATCTCAGAGCTGGCAGACACGCAGGCGGCCTGGCCTTAATGCTCGCCTGCTAGCACTTTCTTAAATCGAGTGGAAGCCCAGAGCAGGGAGAAACTGCAGGCGTTTGAAGGGAATGAGGAGGATGCAAGATCATACAGGAGGCATCCTAGCAGGGGGGTGGGTAAAAACCTTGGCCCTGAACATGGGACACCTGGGTCCTTAGCCCTGGGTTTAGCCCAGAGACTCCACAAAGCCCCTCGCAATGGAAGATCCAGGGCTGGTCAGCTGACCTCTCAGAGTATCACCTCTCATATGAAACGGAGTTAGAGCTCATTTAGCCCAAGCTCTTCATTTGACAAATGGCAGACCTAAAGCCTGGAGAGATGAAGGGCTTCCACAACTGAAGGTCACTCTCAACAGGTGACGACAGCAGCTCCCATTTTATGACAGTAGCTACCCCTCACCCTGCCACTGGCTCTGGACTAAGACATCAGCACTGAAGCTCCCAGCTCAGCAAGAGTAAACAAACAACAAAATCCCTAGTTACAACTCACAGAGCAGAAGCGGGAACCCAGAAGCCAGCTTTGGATACCGACTGACTGGTCTCAGGCCCGCGATTCTGGGAGCCCCGAGTCCCACCTCCTCCCAGCACCCAAACACCCCTCCGGGTTCCAGAGTGCCAACACTTACCGCACTGGATTCTCTCTCTTTGGGGAAAGAAGGCCAGGACAGGAGGAAGGTCAGGCACCCCAAAACAAAAAGACAAAAAAGAAAGGAAAAAGGTCAGTCTAAGTCCAGCTGGCTTTTGTGATTTGCTAGTGCACTGGTTTTAAAATGAGCAGAAGGCCTGGATTGCTGTCTCCATGGATCAGCCAAGGCAGGGCCATTAGGTGGCATTTCTCGGTTTGGAAATTTGCCACCCAAATTCCAATGCTGCCCCCACCCCTCTAGTCCCCAGGGTGGGCAAGGGAGGCCCAGTCCCCACGGTGGGGAGGGTAGGCCTTTGACCCAGTTCTCCCTGTCATGCCAGAGGGCACCAAGTTTACTCTTTAGCAGGCTAGGGGTCTTAAGATCACAAGCTTGAGAAGGATCATGCCATATAAAATACCAGTAGGACCTGGGAGTTAAGAACTTTATTGTTTAAAAAAAAAAAAAAAAGGAATTTAACAGTGGTTTAATTTTGTTTTTGAAATTAACACCATTCTCTGATTCTTTGTCAGGATGCCCCTAAAAGCTGAAGCCTCTGAAACTTTGCCCAGCTAAGCACTAGCTCCCCAGTTCTCCTGTCTGCTATGGAGAGGCCCCTCTTCCTCTGCCAAAAGGACCATCCCACTGTAAGACAAAAAAATGTAGCCTCCAGTTCCCGGGACCGGCTACCACCCTGTGGCCTGGGCCAAGGCAGGATGGTGACATTCCAGGTCCCTAGTGCTCAGAAGGTGTTGGCTACGTGCCCCAGTAAATACCGTATCTAAGGGCAGAGTGCATTTGGCACCAATTTTTGAAAAGGGCCTCTCAGGGAGCCAGGCTTTTCTCTTTTCTGATCCAATGAACCACTCCTGAGGCCAAGCTCGGTGCAGCTTCCTGGGTCCTCATGGTAGGGGCTGCAGAGAGGGTCAGAGAACAAGTTCTGACTCCAAGTCAATGTGATCTCTTGCTGGGGTGTGCACTACCCCCACTTACAGGCAGCCAGCTAACAAACCTTTACCTGAGCACTGACTGTGCACCTTTCCCAGGTTTCTGCATTGGTGAGACATAGATGTAAGGAAAACACCCAAGAACTTGGCACCTGTCCTAGGGAACTAATGATCGTGGTGAGCACAAGACATTTTCCAGGGGTAGGATGTAAGACGACAGTAACAAGGACTCAGCTTTGGCATCCCAACTCTTAAACTCTTACAGGAACTTGAAAAAGCCCCTAGTCTGACCAGGAAGGCATCCTGAAGGGGTGTACTGGGGCTGGCCCCTGAAGGACAGGCAAGGGTGTTGTAGGAAGATGGGAGCGAGCTCCAGATGAACAGACAGGGTCTTCAGGACAGAGAATACCAGGTCCACACCAAGGAGTAGGAAAAGGTGCATGGGATGCGGATGGCACTGGCTTCCCTGCACCAGGTATCAACAGATGACTCCAAATCCTTGGTAACTCCTGGTCTTAGGACGACAGCACTTGCTGGGTCCACTCACTGTGAGGCCTATGAGGGCCCATGCCCACCCCTGCCCCGCCCCACCCTCTGCCCCAGCCCAGCCGCACCTCTGTGATCGAGTTCATGGTGGTTCTTCTCATCCTTCACCGTCAGATGGGCCTGGCTGCCCAGGGCGCCCAGTGCCAGCAGCCCGGAGCTGCTCCCTGTCACTGGGGGGATTCCTGGAGGCTGGAGACCTGACGGGTGGGGTGGCAACTGGACCGGGGGGCCGTGTGTGGCATGGGAGAGGTGCTGCGCCTGGAGCTGCTGCTGCTGCAATGAAGTCGGTGGTGAGTACAGCTGAGTTGGGGAGGGCAGGGGAGGCGTGGCCACCTCAGGAGGGAGGGAGGGAGTGGCTCTTCCCATTCCTCTTGCTCCTTCACTGGGTGGGTGGCAGGGGGAAGCACCCCCAAAACCTTTGCCCCCAGCTCAGTTCACATGAATGTCTCGCTGAAGGAAGTCTGTTAATAGACTGTAATGTAAAGATTTATGTCTTCAAGCACCCCCCAACTCCCTGCACCCCAGTTTCACGAAGAATTTCTCAATGTTTGTTTCCAAGCCTGAGATAAATAATGCATGCATTTAAAAAACCACAGAGTCATGGGGTTCCCTCTGAGTAGAGAGGGATCCATTTTTAAGCTCACAGCCCTGGCAGTGTTTGCTCATGCATACATGCCTTCAGCATTAGCTGCCAGCATCTTCCACCCTGAGGCTGGACCCTGAGGAAGGCTCCTTATTTCTTAGGAGCTCCAAGCCTGCCTTACAGAGCAGGGGCAGGGCAGGTCATCACAGCAAAGGCCCCAGAGCCAGATGAGCTGGGGGCCAGTGGAATGAGAGCTAACGTCACCGGACATCAGTGGTGGAAAACGGGGTAACTGGAAGAGTGGAGGCTTTGGAAACTAGACAGAACAGGATTGAAATCCCAGCTCTGGCACTTCCTAGCTGTGTGGCCTAGGGCAGGTTACTTCAAGTCCTGGAGCCTCAAATTTCCTTATCTGTAAAGGGGGAAAGCAGCAGACCCCAGAGGATTATTGTAAGATAATGTTTGCAGCAGCTCATGGCGCACAGCTACTAAGCCTCATGGCAGTAGCTAACATTTACAAAGAGTTTAAAATGGATTCCTGAACCCTTCTAAAAACTTGCCATGCAGCAAGTCAGTATTATCAACAACAATGCAATTCTCCCTGTCTCCTCCCCAGTCAAGGACTCCGCTGCCCTGGCTCCAGAGGCCCAACTTCCCCACTCAACACTAGCCTCAGGGGCTTGGGCTTCTCTTTCCTCTCCCTTCGCCCCACCCAACTTCTTCTCCACTACTGCAAGAGAAGTTAGGTATGCTGGTATCCACCTATGCACACATCTTTCTTCTCAACTAGTGCAAGAGAAGAAAACTAACATTTACTGAATGCCTGAATGAATGCCTGGGCACCTTCCAACCACCTGGCAAGGGAGGGGTTGTGGCCATTTAATAGATGCTTAGGGGGCTGGAGTAGGTAGCTAGTAATTGGCCAAATCCCACCACTAGTAAATCTGTCAACCACCACCCCTCATCCAAAGAATGTTCATTCCTAAGAAGATCTCCAAAGCAAGAGGGGTTGGTGGAAAGTGCCATAGAGAATAGATCTGAGAAGCTTCCAGATCTCACACCTTACTAAGGGAGCTCGCCTGTCAATATGAGATGGTTTTCTGGCAACTGCGAACAGATAACAGAACACAGTGAAGGCCCATGGCTCTGGCAGGAGGAGGCAGTAAGCATTTCAGGTTATGGATAAAGGGCCCTACTCTCCCCCAGCTAAGCTACAAACTGCCCACCTGGCCTCATCCCAAAGTTAACGGCAGCCACAGAAGCCATGGCACTCCTGGCCCCAGAGGGCTCTCTTTGTCAGTTCTGGGTGAAAGGCTGGCACTGCGGCCGTTGTTCAAAGCTGTCAGAGCACTTCTGTGACGTCTGTTGCTAGGCAGTTCATGGGCACTGTCCCAGGGTGGTCTGACCCCACATCTGCACTGAGACACTATGGCAGACACAAAGCTATGGGGGCCCCTGGAGCCAGCATCACAGAGTCCAATGCGGAGATCCAACCCCTCCCAGCTAAGAAACTCCAGCTCCTCTAGGATGGGCGCTTACTCTGAGCTCCTCCACTTTTTCTAAGAAAATGTAATTTTTAATATCTTATTACAAAACTAATACATGCCCATTTTAAGAAAATACTAAAAATAAGTAGACATTAAAAAGTTTCTTTAATTACCCTTCAATCCTACCCTCGGAAGATTCTGCTGTTAAATCTGCCTAGGTTTTTCTTTATGAAAATCTACACATTTCAAATGTATTTATACAGAAATGGACTCTTGTGAACCATACTGCTATACAGCTTGATTTTAATTTAGGAATGTTCTGAAGAAATTTTCTTGTCCTTTTTAATGGCTACCTAGTATTCCCTGGTGTGGTCGGACAATACAACTTTATCTGGATACCTGGTTTTAAAATGAGTCTCCAGTAGGGCCCCTTTGTTTAGACAAATTGTTGGTAGGCCCGTTAATTCTGCTGGTGATAACTATTTAGTAAAATCCCAGAAAGCAAGGACTGAAAGCAAGGTATTTAATCCACATTTTATAGTGCAGAGCCAATAAGATCCCTTGAGGAAGAGACAAAGAAGAGGAGGGGAAAGAAGGCTTCAAAGAAGTAGCTTTGCTGCCTGCAGACACAGCTAACTCCTTTCATGAACAAGTCTGTTTCTAGAGAAAATGTGCACTGAACATTTGTACCCAAGGAAAGATGGAGTTGAATAGCTCCACGCACCCTGACTCTTATCTTACCAGGAAAGGTCTCTTCTCCTACCCAACCTTCTAGGCTCAGCTTTGCCCAGTTCAAAGGCCATATCCTCTGAATGCCCTCCCACTTCAGGTCAGAATGGATTTCTCTGTTCTAAGAGCTCTAACGGCACAGACAATGGAGCCAGGCAGAATAAGGCGGACTTCCAGCTCTATCCTTTATCAGCTATGAGTCCTTGGACAAGTCAGCCGACCTCTCTGTGTTGTGCCAGGATCACATGTGTGACTACAGGTAAAAATGGAGCAGGTGCTCAATCTTAGCAAACAGACAGATCCCAGGTGTACACTGTTTCTTTTGCCTTTGTGCACGGCTTGGCAACCTGTGAGTTCCAGAAACAGAGACTGTGTCTTCTCCATCCTAGCACCTCTAACAGTGCCTGGCATGTTTGCTCAGTACATGTCTTGTGGGTAAATTAGTGAAAATTTTGGAAAAGGTATATGAAGAGGCTGAGAAATGGTGTCCACAGGTGCCAACCGCCTCCCAGCTCCATGCCTTCCTTCCAAGGCCCAATTAGACACAGCTAGAACAGTTAGTTGGGACAGGAAGCATCAATGGGGTCATGAGGTGTCCTGCTTGCCCAAAACATGAACCAGTGAACCGACGTCAGAAACTTGGAACAAAGGCAGCAGCGGCTGTTTGGCAGACAGTGGCTTTCAAAGCTGTTAAGCTTCCAAGGCTGAGAGGCTGGTTTTCTGCCTTAGTGTTGTCAGGTAGGAGCGTCCTCTTTGCAAAAGAGAAAAGGAATCTCCCATGCAAAACTGAAGCGTTCCTCATCTCTGAGTGCAAGAGCAACCTGCTGCAAAGAGCCAGAAACTCCCTCGAGGTCTCCTTGGGGTGGTTTGAAGGCACAGCAAGGACCGGTCCAGCAGACTCTGGGAAGCAGGGACAGGAGAGCCAATCTCCAAGGCTCCCTCCTCAGTGCAAGAGCAGATGCCAGGGCTTGTCAGACGGAGGGTCTGCTAACAACAATCTTGGGTACAACAGAGAGTGAAACGAAGATTTTTCCCTGACAGGTGTGGGGGCCAGTGGGCAAGGCCCCACCTGACCCCCGTCCCTATCACAGCTCAGCACCTCTGCAGGCAGGCGGGCACAGCTATCCTCAGGCTGTATTCCTATCCCCTGCAACACGTCTGCTGGCTTCAGAGCACAATGTGCTCAAACACAGTGATGTCTGAGTGGGAGGCTGATACTGTTTTCAACTGGGTAGCTTTCCCCATGGCAGAGAAATGGAATCAATTCCACAATCAGAGACCGCCTGTCTCCAGCTTATACCATTCCTTCCAATATGGGAACTCCTCCATCCACAATATGAAAGGAAGTCAATAATTCCCTCTTGCATCCCTAACCCCAAAGAGGCGCTAGGAGCCTGGAACCAAGCCCATGCATGGGCGTTCACTTTTCCCTCCTTGAACATTTCCTGCCAGAGCACAAATAGGACAACGAACATGTACTCCACACAAGTGATAAGCGCCCATGGCCTGGCTCAGAAGGTGCGGTCACTTCCAGGAGAGGTTGAAGGGAAGATCTTGCTTGCAGAGTACGTGTAATTGGATTATGCACATCACGCCTTAGGCCTTCGCTAGGTGATTTAATGCTGCGTTTCGCAGGTTCATGATTTGGGTTGAACTTAGTGAAGTTGTCTAAGCATTTCCAGAGCCAAGACCCGCCAAGGGCTCCCACCAGAGGAGTCAGACAGGGTCCTGACTGCGTAAAATGAACACTTCCTGCCCTCCAAGGACAGCGAGAACAGCTCCAGGCCTCCGACTGCTCCTTCTCTTTCACATCACTCAGTGGGCACCATAGCTCCACATGCATTGAGCTTCTGGGGTTGGTAATAGCTTTTAGTGCTCACAACAACCCTTGTGATCCCCACTTCAGAGATGGTGAACAGGCTCGGGAGGCTGAACAGCTCCATGAAGCCATCAGCAACCAGAGCCCAGACTCAAACTCAGCATTACCTCCTTCCACCATGGCTGCCTGGCTGAAAGACGGATACTAAGACACATTCTCTTGGCCATCCTTTCCCCTCACACAAAATTCAGTCAACTGAATGCAGCTCATCCACATCCTGGAGTGAATACCTTAGGTATGGCTTCAAAATATCCTGTGTATTTTGTGACAAGCTACAACGTCCCTCTTCCTCTCCTCCCTCCTACTTAAAAAAAAAAAATCAAGTCAATGCTCTGTGACATCTCCCCTACTGTTAATTTCCAAGGGAATGAAGACCAAATTGTCAGTAGGTAAACAGATGAGACCTCCTCCACTTTCCAGTCCAAAGATCTTGGGCCATGATATAGCAATGTAAAAAGAGGGTTCCAGAAATGGGTGATATATCGGCTCACAGGGTCTTAAATCTGCTTGGGAAATATAGATGCTGCCTTCTGCGGGTTGCTGACCAAGTGTCAAATTTCCCTCCTCGTGCTCAGGAATCTTGTCCTTCTAAAGCCCCTCCTGTTAATTGGATCCAAGAAGCATGTAACAGAAACAGGGCTACTGTAACCAAGTCTTGCCAGGCCCCAGCTAGAAGAGAGACAATCTTCCACTTCTCTTCCCTCGGTAGGCACTTGAGTTCCCTGTGGTCCAGCAGGGGAGTGGGTAGGGTAGGCTTGGCTCGAGAGCCTGGTTCCCTCTGTCTGTCTTTCCTTCCCCTTTTCACACATGCCACCCTGACCTTGGATCCTGCCCTTTCTCACCAGGAAGGAAGACCCCAGGAATACTCTAATCCTCATGATAAATATGCCACTAGCTACCTCCCTGCCCATGCCGGAGGTATCTGATTTCTCTTTGAGTTGAGTTGAGCCGAGCCACAACCTCAGAATCTTTCAACTCCAATGAGCAAGAAAGCCACTAAACAATTAGGGCAGATGGAGAAACTGAGGCCTGGAGGAACAAAGTGACTTGCCCAAAGCCCTCCTCTAAGTCCAAGACCAGGATGCCAGGCTGTGTCTCCTTCCAGAGCAGCAAATCCAACAGTGCAGTGGGGGTAGCCACTGAAAGCTGCCAAGAGCCTCTTGGGACCCTCTCTCTCCTGCCCTTTCCTGCTGGGGCCAGGATGCCTGCCCTTTTGCTCAGCCCATGGCTCTGCACCCCGTTATCCTTCTTCACCTTGCTTCCCAGAGGCAGCTCAGCTGCAGGCTCGCTCTCTGCTCTCCTCGAGGAGGAGATAAAGAACGCCCTGACTAGATTAGCGGACTCCTTCGCGGGAGTGCAGTCAAGCACGGCTCCCCAGCGCGAGCACGCCTCGGCTGTCCATAATTCCTGCCTTGTGAGGCTCTGTCAGGCGCAGCGATTAGACGGCTGCCTGCTTAATGACAGGGCGATGGCTGCATTCACTCGGAGCTGGAGAAGCAATTACCTTGAAAATGGGGGTCACAGGCCCCACTCGTTGGCTTTAATTGAATTCCAATGTCTGCCTCGAGCTGCCTCGACCTAACTTGTAGTTTCCTGAATACTACTTAAGGGAAATACAGCTAATCCAAGCAGTGCTTCTCCCCCAGTTTTACTCCTTTCTTAAAACTTAAAAAAAATTATTTTCATAAGAGGATTTTAATTCCAAAGAGGGAGGCAGAGGGTGAGAGGGGACCCTGCTGTGGCCACCGCAGGGGTAGGAGAAGTTGGCCTGGAAACCTCAAGAAGATGGTTGAAAGGGGATGGGGTGAGGAGCTGGAAGAGGAGAAATGTCGGAAAACAGAATTCACAAGGTATGTCCCACCCCTGCAGCCCCCTGCTACCACTAGCAGAACCACCATCAAGCTGAGAGCTGGTCACTGAGACAGATGACACAGGCCACCCTCCAGGGCTGCACCAGGGCCAGGGGAAGAGCCCTGGGCTGCGAGTCAGCCACCTGGGCCTCTGGCCTGGCTTTCCTCCTAAACATCATAATCACTTCCCCTCTCTGTAAAACAAGGGCATTGAGCTAGATCAGAGGTTCTTAACCAAGGGCCATTTTGCCTCCTACGAATATCAGGGTGTCAGGGTGTTATTGACATCTAGTGGCTACAGGCCAAGGATGCTGCTGAACATCCCACAATGCACAGGATGGCAAAGAATGATCTGGCCCCAAATTTCAACAGTGTCAAGGTTGACGATCCCCGGGCTAGATGATCTCTGATGATACTTCAAACATTAAAATATCATGATTTCCCCTCTTGGGGTGCTGCCTTCCAGCACTGAACACTTCTTCACGTTCCAGTTTCAAGACTCCTCTCTGCCCATTCCACACAGTAGGCCAGGATTCAAACCAGGCCAATGCTTGCATCCCCCACCTGCCCAAGCAGCACTGAGAAGTGTCCCTATGGGCTCAGCCCAGAAGGACAAACCCACTGTGCTGCCTTCATCAAAGGACTCTGCAACCATCACGGGTCCTGACAGTGTGATGGAAGGGCCGGTGTCCGTAAGTGTCATTCTGTGATTCCAGCCTCCCAGCATTCCTGGTAGGAGTCAGGAGTGCCCAAAGAGATGAGCCGGTGTACGTTCTCCCTTTACAGATACAGAAACTGAGGCCCAAGGAAGAGAAGGGACTTGCCAAAGGTCACATGGGGGGAGAACCATGACTAAAACACAGACCTCCAGGTCTCTGCCCCAGGCGGAAAAGTCAAGAGTCATCAAGTATCCTACCAAGCAGAGGAAAATTCTGGGGCCTTCAGTTCCACCTTGAAATAGTGACTTCCCATGAGAACAGAAAGAGGAAAGAAGACCAACCAGGTTCCCAGAATGTTAGAGTTGAATCAGTCTACTGCTTCCCAAGCCTAACTACACTTCAGAATGATCTAGAAATCGTTAGGAACACAGATTTCCAGTCCCATCCCCAGACCTATGGAAAAGACCTCTGGGGCAAGTGCCCCTGCATCTGTACCGTCCAGAAGCTCCTCTGTGGACTGGGAAGCAGTGATCCTGTCCACCCTCTTCATTTCAGAGATGAAAGGTGGACAGGTACACCCCAAGGGTAAGAGCCTTGCCCAAAGTCACACTAAAAAGACTCTTCTTCCTCAGGTGCTTATCTTAAATGTCACTAGCCTCACACCAAAGCAGCAAGCAGGAGAAAGATGCCACTTGAACCTAAGAAATGCATTAAAGATACAAGCCAGGTAGACCCAGCTTCCCCTTTCCACTAAGGGGCCAGTCCGGAAGTGGGCCTCACAGAGCACTCTTGGGTATGTCTGCCTGTGTAAAGGGGAGATGGGACTTCTAGAAAGTCAGGAAAACCAGTCTCAGCTCCCCAGCTGGAGTTCACAAGCGTACATGATGAATGCTCAGCCAGGCAGCTTCGCGCATGGGACAGCAAGACGTAAACCCAAATTCCACAGCACGATGCACATCAACAGTACAGCAGAGACTGTTCTGATCCCAGGTGGCCAAAGAAGGGCAGACTTCTGCCAGGGAGGAGGCAGACAGGCCCCGGGGTAAGTGTGAGGAGGTGGCCAGGTACTGGCCAGTTGGCCTGGCCTTGAAGGTGACCCTAGGCCCCCACCCTCCTCAATGGCAAGGACACCAAAAGCCAGTGGAAGATGAGGCAGATGGCTGAAGAGGTGGATCTGAGGCGTGTCTGGCTCCCCTTTAGTTTGAGGACTAGGAGGCAACTGGGAGCCAAGGGGGAAACAGCCCTACATGGGTCCAAGCCCTTGGGGTGCTTGTAGAAGCCGGAGCCCTGGGGCCGCCATTCTTTGAGGCCAGCTAAGGTCAGGGTCAATCTCTGGTTATGATAAATGAGAGGAATAAAAGGGCTATACACACGGTAAGAGGCAGATTGGGGAGTCCACGTACCCCGATGATGGCGTTCAGCTCCGTCATGGTGACCTGCTTGGCGCGCTCCACTGCCTGCGCCACCTGCTGCTGGTGCTGGAGGGAAGAGGGTGTGCGTTAGATGCAGCCACTTTCCTGGACAGAGGAGGTCACGGGCTGTGCAGCACTGGCAGGGCCTCTCGGAGAGGCCCAGAGCAGACAGAGGAGCCCCACTGAACAGGCACAGGGCACAAGTAGCGGGGAGGGTGACAGGCGATTTTACTTTCTCTTTTAGACCTTTTTCAATGAGCATGTATTAGTTTTGTAATTGAAACTTCCTTTTAAGTTCTAAAATAAAGAGCATGCCAAAAGATGGCTATTAGTCAACCACACACACACAAATTTTTCCATGCAATTTGCGTATGAGCTGGATATCAGATGATATTACAGGATGATTATTAATTCTCTAAACATGGTAACAATACTGTAATCATGAAGGATGGTATCCGTTTTTAGGAGATGCAGTTATAGTAGTTAGTGGTGAATTGTCAGGATATCTGCAATTTACCGTCAAAGGATTTGGGGAAAAAGTATGTCTACATATACCTTATCCATACCTGTCTAAATAGAGAGAAAACAAAGTATGTTTCCAGATAAACAGATAGAGAAAGAAAAAGTGGTAAAATGAACCCTAATGTAAACTACGGACTTTGGGTGATGATGTGTCAATGTAGATTCATCAGTTTCAACAAATGTACCACTCTGGTGAGGATGTTGATAGTGGGGAGGATATGGGAAATCTCTGTGAACCTAAAACTGCTCTTAAAAAAATAAAGTCTATTTTAAAAAGTGGTTGCATTAATTCCCTTTGGCCTTGAGGTAGTACCAGCCACATACACGGCTTTCTCTCCTACTGGGCTGCAAGCTCCAAGGGCATTGCCATATCTGATTCTTATATATTAATTCAATCATTTACTGGTCACCATTAGGAGTCCCTGAGGGAGCTGACATGGTCCCAGCCACTGAGTGGGAGTAGAGGGCAGGGCCTGCCCTGGCTGGAGTGAAATCAGAGGACAGAAACAGAGCCCACTAAAGTCGGCCCGTCTGTCTGGTCAGCACCAGGGGGCTTCTTTGCAGGCATTTATCTCAAATCACCCACTAGTCCAGCCGCTGTCCCAAATGGAGGTCCCTTGGAAGGTAGGCTTAGAAAGTGACATGACCACCTGGTCATGCTCCCAGCAAGGGCACTCTGTACCAGGAACTGAGGTCCCCTTTGGGCTGGGGATGCTAGTTTGGATGGGAAAGAGGCACCCACTGCCCACTGATGGTTAGGTCGCATGCCAGCACTCCAATCTCTGGACTCAGGTGATGGCAGAGAAACAATTCTATGAGAAGAAGGAGCAAATGGTCCCTCTGATATGGCCCCCTGCCTCCAGACTGGCCGGAGAAGGCTCTGGAAATCTCCAGGTTGTCAGCTCAGTCAGTATGAATGGACAGGGGCTGAGGCTGGGGCTGGGGCTGGGGCTCAGGCTCCAGTGAGACCCCACCAGCCACTGGGCTGATTTGGAAAGAAAAGGAAGAAATAATAACAGAAGGTCTTACCTCTTGTGACAGGAAAGGCATGATCTGTGCTAAAATTGTGTTCAGTCTCTTCGCAATCTCTGTCTGCAAAGGCAAGGAGACCACATGAAGCTCAGGCAAATAAATCAAGTCACTGAAATGTCATAGACAAGTGGAAATGCAAACTCCCCCCAGACCACAGCCCCTCTCCACAGGGCTCCATCCTTTCTGCCCTCAGTCAGCCTCCTACCAGGAGGCTCTAGCTAAATCCACAGCATGAAGAAATCTCTTTCAACTCCCTTGCAGCCAGGCTGCCTACATTTTAGGGAGCTCCAATTTCCATCAGAGGTGGTCTATATGTCTGGTTCAGAATATAGTTTGCATCCTCTGGATGGAATCCCTAATTAAAGCAAAACGAAATAAAAATCACCCCCAACAACCCAGCAAAACCCATTGTAAGAGTGAAACACAGTTTAGTGAGAGAGGAATTGCTCTGCCCACTGGTGCCCAGTGCCAATAGGACACGAGCTCTCAGATAAATGGGACAAAGCTGATAAGCGGTCCTATGTGGCAAAGGGTTCCCTGGGACTAGCCTCTCCCTCACCAAGATCAATCCCTCCCCCACATATATGCTACCAGGCTAAAATCCTACCATTAAGCCTTCTTTCTTTTTTTTTCTTTCCCATTAAGACAGGGTCTCACTGTCACCCAGGCTGGTGTGCAGTGGTATGATTTTGGCTCACTGCAGCCTCGACTTCCTGGGCTCAGGTGATTCTCCTGCCTCAGCCTCCCAAATATCTGTGACTATAGGTGCACTGCCACGCCCAGCTAATTTTTGTATTTTTGTAGAGACTGGGTTTCGCCACGTTGTCCAGGCTGGTTTCAAACTCCTGGGCTCAAGTGATCTGCCCACCTTGGCCTCCCAAAGGGCTGGGACTACAGACAGGAGCCACCATGCCCAGCCAACACTTCATTTTTTAGGATATAGCATTGCCTTGTCTAAGAAGCTGCTCAGAGATGTAATTCATTAGATCCCTAATCCCTCACAGAAGTCAATCTTAGAAAGGTAGATCAATTCTCTGCCTCATCTCCCAACACCCTAGAAAAGACTGCATTTAGAAAGTCAACAGTTTCCACCAGCATCCTATGTAAACTTTAGATCTCAGATCAAGAGTGGTGCTATACGGGTTAACTGAGTCCAGATAGAAAGGCCTAGAACCACTGACAGACGACTCTCAGAATTGCTTTTCTTATCTCATTCTGAATCCTGAGCCCGCCAGGACTGAGGTCCCAAAGCTGGCTTCAAAGCTTCCATCAGCACATAGCAATCTTTCAGAGACAAAACCATGACAACAGCCTTTAAAAATCTGTGATCATCTGCATGTCAAATGATTCTGGATGAGAAATCCTTGTGCACTTAAAATAAAAACAATCTGAAGGCGCATAAATAGACCCTGGACCTCGGGAGAATTCCTTGGGCTAACACCCTCCACCCCCTCCACCCTTGGCCACTAAAGAGGACGCCTCTGGTTTGTGGAAAGGCAGGCCATCAACTAAAGAGCCTTATGGGTTTTTGCAGGCCTGTGTCCTGGGCTGCCAGCCACGGTGGCAGGGCTCGCCAACCTACGGAGCCTGTCCGCTACAGTGGGGGTTCCTGGCAGGGAGAGGATCAGGAATCACTGCTGTCAGCTTTCTGCCTAGAACACTCTAGCTCCTCAGGAACAGAGTCAGTGTTTCCCAGCCAGCACCACTGTTGGCATTTGGGGAGAGACAATTCCTGTTATAAAGGACTGTCGCTCATATCCCAGGCCAACTGTGTCAACAATGGCCCCCACTTCCAAACTGCCCAGCTCAGACCCACTGGGACTCCACATTGACACATGTGTGGGGCACTCTAGCCAGGACACCATACATCAGGGTTTCTCAAACACCATGCTATTGACATCTGAGGTCAGATAATTCACTGCTGTGTGGAGCCCGTTCTGTGCACTGTAGGGCTTTTAAAAGCATCCCTGGCTTCTCCACCCACTAGACACCCGTCATTCATACTCTAAGGAACCCAGGAGGATTACTAAATAATCATTATATAAATTGTTAATCTAGTTAAGTGGGAAGAGCTCTCCCAAACAGAGTCCTTCCTCACTCTGCTTATTTTTTCCTCGCCTAAATCAACTGATAGTAGGAATGGGGAATGAAGCAAAAAAGTCCGGGTTGGATAGGGCAGGAGTTCTAGAAACAAGCATAGGCTGCACCTCACTCCACACCGGCAGAGTAACAAGTTCTCTCACCTTTGAGTTCATGCACCAAATAAGAATAGAAAGATATGTAAAAACAAAAAGCAAACAAAAATAAACAAAAAAAAAAAACAACCTTACTGTTTAGGAAGCTCACAGGTCCAAGGCCTGTTATCTTAAACAACAATAAAGCAGTGTCTGGCACACAGTAGGTGCTCCGTAAATCTTTGGCCCAAAGAATAGTATCACTGGCATCTCTGCATTTATTGAGACTTCATATTGCAGTGACCCCTTGCTGTGGATCTGGGCCTGCCCCAGCATGGGCAGCATCTGTGGGAGGGGCCGTGGTGGATGGAGTGTTGACATACACTTGGTGGCCAGTGGCCCAAGCCCTTCACCAACGGGGTGGGGTGGCACCTCCAAGCCAGGCCAATCGCAAGCCACCTAGATGGGTCCCTGGCCACTGCTCCTCCCCACAGCCAGGAAGGCAGGGGCAAGGTCAGAACATCCCCAGTCATTCTGGCCTCCTCAGCAACTATTAACTCTCACAGTCTCTGGGAGAGCAGGGAGGCAGGGTGATTATAAAAGGGTTCTGGCTATGGCCTCCTTCCACTGGTAAACAGGCCAAGGGTCAGGGTCTCGGGAGTTGACAAAAAAGAAACGTAGCTGACCTTGCCCTTCCCCACACCCTTCAGCAAACACGTGGCCAAAGGCTTCCCACAGACAGGATCTTCCCATAGGGCTGGTCTGGAGCCCAGCTCACTCTGGTTATGAGGACAAGGGATCTCCCAGGATTTATGTAGCCATCCGGGCCATCAGGTGACCACAGCTGGGTGGCTCAGGGCAAGTCCTCTCTCATTCTCACCCCTCCACCCTCCTAAAGTAGTTCCTGCCTCCCAACACCACAAGCAAGCATCAACTGAGGGCTATCGCAACAATGCCACACAGATACAGAACCTTCCACAAGCCTGGTGTAGTGGCATTCAGGCTGTCTTTCCTGAGGCCCACGTTCGACGAAGAGAGGCCTCTCTGCAAGGCAGGAAGGACTTTGGCACGTCACCAGACAGGACTGTGTAGGGTTGAGGCAGGCAGAGGGGAGGGGCTGGGCTTACGTTGGGAGAACCTCCTGGTTCACCGTAAAAGTTCTCCCAACGTAAACCCAGCCCCTCCCCTGGGAAAGGGACATGAAGCAAGCACATCCCATCCCTCCCAGCTGTCACTGTGCCATCATCTGCTAGTACCCTCTTGGGGTCTCCCCACAAAGTGGAAGCAGGGATTGGGCCTCCCCCATCTCTACAAAGGCTGCCCAACCCTGAGAATGGGCTGCGTGCACTCTGCAGAGTCAAAGTATGAACAGGAAAGCTGTTCGCTCAACATTTTAAAGAAATGTTTATTTTTTGGAGGGTGGCGCTTGGGGGAGGGGAAGTTCCTGGAAATGGAAAGCTGGCTTAACAGAAGCCCTCCTAACAACAGCAATGACCGCTGATATCACCCACCCAACTCGCCATGTGTGCATCCACAATAACCCCGCGGAGAAGGCGCTTGTCAACATCTCCACTTTTCAGATGGGGAAACTGATGCCCAGCCATTAAGTGATTTCACTAAATGACTTCCTACCAAGAAGCCAAATTTTGACATTTCAAGAGAGCTTAGAGAAATATTTTTGAAAGAAAAACCACCATTAAGGTTAATAATTGACAGCACTTCTGATTAGAACAGCTGTTAAAACAGCATTGGATCCAACTCAAACAAGCTCTAAACATCAGTTCCAAAAAAGGAAAAAAAAAAAAAAATCAAGTGTGACTTCAACAATTGGGACAGGTCACAAATCACAAACTGGAACTCGATCGTATGTTGGAAAACTCCTTTTGGCAACTTGGCGCAATCCATTATCGATAAGGCGGCTGTAGTTTCCAGAGGCCGACCTCCATCCTTCCCTCCATCTCGGTCCCACAAAGCCACTGCTTTTGAGCCAGGTCTTCAGAAGCAAATCTGAGAGGTGGTGGGAGGTGGGAAGATGGCTCCCTTTGGAAAGCACTTTGGAAAAGGTGTTCAGGGAGGCTGGTGCCGCCTTTGAAAGTTTCTTTTCAAGTATGGTTCAAAGCAGGCGCTTTGTTGGTGGAAAAACATTGCTCCTCAGAAGGAACTAATCTACTAGATACAGACAGAGAAGCAGTTCAGAGAAATGGGGACAGAGGTCCTGCTACATCCGGAATCTGCACTACCAACTGGGCGCTGGGAGTAACATCTGCCCTGCATCTCTGTCAAGATTGTTAGGCAAATAAATGACAGAAAACAAGATAGTGGGGGGCAAGTGTAATTTCCCAAACAGCAATCTGTTCCATGCGCCTTAGTAGCTCCCATTTGCATGATCATCTCCTCATTAAAGCAGGACCTCTGAACATCTTGCTGTAAACCGAGGGTACTTGAGCATTCTAAAAGTCTATTTCTCTAACCACAGTCTAGTATTCACGTTTGCTGCTACTTCAGACTATCCTTGGCCCTTGACCCAAGACACTAAATTAAGGGAGATGGAGCCTGCTCTTGATCTGTACCCCCCAGCAACCTCCTGCTCCTGGGCTTGCAGCACCCAGCCAGTCCTTGCCCTTATTTTTAATTTAGGTGACTGTGTTCAACACACCGTCGAGAGCTACTTCCACCAGAGAGTCTGTCTGCTAGTTAGTTTTAAACTGCCCTGTCGTGTGTACCTGTGGACTCTGAATGCACAATTCCTTTTAACCTCAGCCAAATAAATGCAAGGAGAAGAGAAAACTGCCCCTTCAAAGAGTGTGTTATGCTCCAATGCCACGCAGAGATGAGCTGCCTTCTACCTCCAATTCTGCCTCCATTTAGTTGTGTGGCTTTGGGCAAATCACTTCCCTTCTCTAGGCATTAATTTCGTTGTCTGCAAAATGAAGGGATTAACTAGATAACGTATAAGATCCAGGAGCCCTAATTTAGAGTTTTAGAACCCTAAATATTCCCGAATTGCCGTGCAGCTTATCATTTCCTCCATAAAACAGAGCATCACATGAATTTACAAAAGACCAGCAGAGAAGAGCCAAGCCACCTTGAGATGTGGATGGATGCTGGCTGGTTGCTGGGCAGCTGGCTGACCTGGGCTGGGTCCCAAGGACCAGTCTTCAGAGCACGAGCCATTCAAATCTGTCCATCAGCAAAACTGCGCTTCACTGTGGAAGAGCCTCTAGGCAAGAACAATGATATCATACTTCTAAGTGTCAAGCCCCTACTGTGCAGTTTCTGTGATTCAAAAGGGAAGACTGGTTGGTGAGGCTAAGACAACCAGGCCAGGGTTCTCCAAGTTGTTGCATTCAGCGGGAAGTAATTCCACGTCTGTGAGACAGGCAAGCGGCCATCCCATGCTACTAGGCTTCTAGTTACATTTGTGAAATGAGGATTTCTTCTTCGGAAAATCAGGGCAGTGTCATGCAAAGAGCATGGTACTGTGAGTCTGGAGACCGGTTTGCGGATGTGTGTGAAAGATGAGATGAGGAAGGGACCTGCCCATTTGAAAGGTGAATTACATTGCAAAGCCATGGGGAAGTGACGATTTTCATCCCAGCAGGCCTCTGGGTCTCAGGTTACTCCTCTAGAAAATGTGTGTGTTTGGGGGTGTCGTCTCGGTCAGCTCTGAGGTTCTTAAATTTTAATCAGGTTTTACCTACTTCTCTGACTGAGTCCTTGGAGTTTGAAGAGAGTCTGCTTCATCTTGATTTAAATCCCAGAGCTACAGGGAAAGGCTGGGGTGGGAGGCTGTGCAGAAAGAGGTGGCCCTGGCCCCAACCTTCCCAGCAGCCTCCCAGCAGCCAGGCGCCAATCACCCAGATTCAGAATACCACGTCTGGGCAATTTTAACTTAAAATATCCCATTGCATTTCCTAGGCAATACTAAATGGATAGCCTCTCAATGATTTGACTAAAAGAGGATAGTCCTTGCCAGGTAGTTTCTCCTTAGGCCGAGCTCAGAGAACACTGAAATAAAGCAAGTGGGTGTTTTATCAACAGAGGAAGAAATCCATGGGGGGGCCAGGGGACAGCCAACAAAAGCTGGGGTGGGGTTCTCAGGCCCTGTTCCATCCACGCCATGGGCTCTGAGGGGAAGCAGTGCTACAATGTAAGAAGGGGAGGAGGGTCAACAAATGATCCATGCAGCAGCCTTGGGAAATGTAGCCCCTCCCGCTACTGGAGGGGCTGGTGAAGGTTCACATCACAGATCACTCAATGACAGGTGAGCCTTCTTAAAGGCCCTTTTAGCACTGACATATTGATCAAATTATATATAACTACAACGCCATTAAATATTTATGCCCTCCGAGGAAGCCTGCTGAATTCTTTATGCTGGGAGGACTTGGTACAAGAAAGGCCCAGCCCCCTTCAGCGTGACCCTGAGGATCTGTCTCCTCGGGGAGGGAAGGGGATGCTGGCCTGAGCCGGCCTGTGAGGACACTCTGGGCACCAGTCCCTGTGCCCTTCACAGGCGGGTGAAGATGACAGTGAGGAGCCAGGGCAGGGAGGAGGAAACACACTCACCCTTCCCCAGCTAGGACCGATCAACGGCAAGGGACTCTGGGGTTGCTGGGGTTGGGACGACCCTTCTGCACACTTCCCTGAATGGAATCCCACCTCCTCTTTTCTTCCAGGGGTCTACAGTGTAAGGGAACTGGGGATGGTTAGGCCAAGCTAGCATGCATCCAGGCAACCCAACCTCGGAAACAGGTGGCAACATACAGTCTAGAGTCCTGCATTCCTAGCCCAGATCCATCCTGCACTTGGGCCTCAGTTTCCGAATAAAGAAGTCCAATCTGAGTCCAGTGTAATAATCGGAGCTCTCAAAAATGAATTAGGTGCTGTGTGAGTGCCCTGCCCTTGGGAGCATTCCATGGAGACCCAACAGAGACTTGGAGGCAGACACCACAGGGCCCAGATGACAGCTCAAGTCCCTCCTGGCTTTAGGACTCTAAGAGTTTCATTCCTCAGACTTTCAGTTTCCATCTACCGGGCTTCCTGTTAACAAGATCCAATAATCTTTAAATATTTGTTCACTTTAATTTCTTGGTTCCCAAACACACTAAACTCTGCTTGCCTCCCACCCCTACTTGTGGGGGGAGATGGCTCTCAAAGAGCTTGCTTGTACAGACAGAACAGGGAGTGCTTTTTCAGATTACACCTTCCCCCAACACTGCCCATTCATCCCAGGCACACCACCCCCACCCTTCCCTCTCTCCTTCCCCCTCCTCCCTCCCCTCAGATAACCCCCTGCCCCCTCCCCCACCTTCCCAGACTCCATTGGCCAACTCCTGCCAGGAGGAAAAATTCTCAATTCATCCCTGTGGGGTTGCCATGGCAACCCCCAGCCACCTAATCCCCCTTGGAACATTATGCAAATCTCCCCTTGCCCCTCAACAGGCTGTAAAAGTCACATTACCCTTGCAGAGACAGCTCATTAAATTTTGGGGGTCTCCCCCCCATCAGGTCAGCACTACAAATGAAATGCTGGCTAGGACTTCTTAAGGGCAGGGACTCTTTGGAAAACCCAAGTGGCATGAGGGAAGAACAAGGTGAGGGGCAGAGACAGAGCCCCATTCTATCTACCTACCATCTTATTCACAACCAAAGAGCATACCTCTTCCGTAAATTAAAATAAAAAGAGTTAGAGGGTCTTCTTTCTCCAAATAAGGAAGGCAGGAGTGATGGCATTTCTTAGGCTATAAAAATCAAGATCAGTCATTTAGAAACTTATTTTATATGATATGCTCCTTCTCAAACTGACCTCCTCCCAAGCCACACCATTTGACCTCTCATTTTACAGATGAGTCAAATGAGGCCCAGAGAGGGCAAGAAGCTGCCACACAGGAAGACCACACAGGAAGACCAGGTGGTAAGCAAATCTCCCAGGTTAGAGCCAGACTCCTTCCTCTATAACAAGGCCTCTCAACTAATAGTAATTGTTTCCCCCAAGGGATTCTGGCAATGTCTAGAGACATTTTTGGATGTTACAACTTGGGCACTGATAACAACAACTAGTGGGTAGAGATTAGAAATGCTGTTAAACATCCTAAACACAGAGGACAATCCCACCACAAAAAATTATCCAGTCCCAAATGTAAACAGCGCCCAGGGTGGGAATCCCTGATCCACATGTGGCTGACGCTCATGTTTTACTGAATTCTTAAAGGTTTCATCTGGTTTCTTCCCAGCACTGGAATTGATGCCTGTAGTATGGTGGTCTGGGGGTGGACATGTGGGAAGACCACAGAAGACCTCATCTTGATATAGCCTATGGATAAAGATCACTGAGGTCCACGAGGGAAGCAGGCCTGGTTTCCAGTTCTGAATTGGCCACTGGTCTGCTGTGCAACAACGAGCAAGTTACTCAACCTCTTTAACCGTCAGTGCTGCTATCTGATGCGTGGCGCCCACGGTGCCTACACTGCAGGACCGTAGAGCCAACAAGTCACATATGGGAAAGGGCTCTGAGAAATCTTACAACATATGCAACACCAAGGATCTTGTCCTCTATGTCTGAGGCCTTGACAATTTGGGGACTCTGTCCCCTTGTGAGAATACCTTGCTTCGGCCTTTTCATGTGCAAGGTTTTGTGCTAAGCAGGCTATATGCATCCTTCATGGCACTCCCTATAACTGTAACTGTACAATTTATGAAGCCACCAGCCACCCGTGGCTAGCTAAATTTAATTAAAATTAAATTTCAAACTCAGTTCCTCAGTCGCAGTAGCCATATTTCAAGTGCTTAAGAGCCACACGTGGCTGGTGGCTGCCTTACTGAAGAGTGCAGACATACAGCATTTCCATCACTGAAGAAAGTTCTACTGGACAGCACTGCCGCAACAGGAAGGTGTTATTATTATCTCCACTGCAAACTGAAGATCACAGAGGTCAAACAGTCTGCTCAAAGTCACACACCAACATGAATTGATCTGGGACTCAAACCCACATTTGTCTGACTCCAAAGCCAACCTCTTAGCCATGAAGACAAATCTCCCAGCTTCTGGTGCTCTATACCTAACTCTCCAGGATCACCCGGCAAGAACTTGTGATCTTCTGAGGGAGAAAGGGAATCCACTGGCCAAGAAAAACTGGCTTGCTGGGAACCCACCCCATCCATCATCCAGTAGGCCCAATGGGCATTCAACATCCTGGGAGTTTAAAAAGGGAGTTTGCCCAATATCCCTGGGCAAATGGATAGTGAGGAAGAGCTGGGTAGGGGTCTCTTGAGAAGTAAGGTAAAAAACCAGGTAAAAGAATAGTGAGAAAACCCAAAAGGCTAAGAGAAAGGGGTATCTAGACACTTCTCAAGTTCCTGCAGACCAGGCCTGTGGGTGCCTGCCACACACAAGGACTGGGTGACATGGAGACCGACACCAGGCCAACAGCAGCAGGACCCTGCAGGAGAGGGGCATGTCTTTCGAGCTCTAAACCAGGCTGCTTCTCCCCCATTTCAAGTCTGGCTTCATGGAGATCCCCCATTTCTCTGGGATAAAGTATGAAAACCCAGCGATTGAGGGATGGGAGACAGGGATTGTACCATCAATCTCAATTCTTCCTGTCTTTCCCCAGGACTTCTGTTGTTAGGCAAAGCAAAATAAGAACTGGACTTCAGCTTTCTTCACTGGAGAGAGAGATCAGAGGAAGGGGCCTCCTTCTAGGAAAAGAAGCAGGTAAGGGTTTAAGGATGAGCTGAAGACCTATTGACCAATCAGTGCCAACAGGCTCACTTCCTCTGTCTCCCCTGCTCCTCCTTCCTCTATCCCACCCAACCAGTTAGACCCTCACTCCAGACCATCCGGCATCACCCGCTGCTTCTGAGCCCTCTGAGTGTCCTACTTCTTCCTGGACAGAGGCCAGGAAGGTTAATAGAAGTTCTTGTACCTCACCCCCACCAGAGAGCTAGAATGGACTCCCATCCCTTGTCCACTAGTCTGCACTGAACTGCCTTCCTCTTCTCATTTTCCCCAGCAGAAATCACAAAGCATCACCGGTTCCAAAGCATGCCCCTGCCAGTATTATCAGAATTAATCAGTTTCAGATCCAAACTCAGCAAAGACCTGTCGAGGGCTAGCCCAAGGGAAAGATTTGGGAAGTGGGTGAAAGGCCGCCTCCTCCAACCTTTTTGTCATATAGCTGGCAGGGTGGTGGAGTCTAAACCTCAAGTCTTCATGGCTGACCAGGAAGGGAGAGCCCTCTCCTGTACCCAAATTGCATTTGGTATTCAGTGCTAAAACACTAGTGGGAAGAGCTCTTCTGCATTTGGGTCTCCACTTGAGGAAAGGGTCAGCCTTCCAGCGCAAACGAAAAAAAGAAACTTCTATCGGCCTGCAGTAGTTTTCATTCAAAATTAACAAACAAAAAAAGCAGTAGAAGAACTGTGAACAATAGTCAAACTTAAAAGGCTCATGAGATAAGGCCACAACACTTGGAACTCCATGCCCAAACAGCCAAGGCATGGCAAGCCGAGTTTACCAATTCACCCACTCAGCACTTGTCTCTTCCGCATCTCTGCTTTGTCATCTCTTCCTCCCAGTTATCTCTTCGCACCCCCACCCTGCCTTCTTCCCCTTTTGCACTTAAACTGTCCATAGTGTGAGATGAAAAGAAAAAGATGCCTAAGATACATTAAAGACACATTTAAATAAAGGCTCATGACACCTTTACAACCCTTTCTACAAACACAACGTTTGCAGCCTACAGGCCTCTGTCAGAAAACTAAGAAAGCTTCTATCCTTCCCAAAGAGTCCATTAACACTATTCAGGGTCAGAGAGAACCCTGAGCTGGAATATTACCTTCCTTCCTTGAGTCCCCACAAAATGCACACTGTGTATCCAGTATGGGCCAGGCACTGCTCAGGGTTCAGGACCCTTAGTGAAAACAAATACAAAATGGTCCTGTCCCTCACGGAACTCACAGCCCTGTCACAGCACAGGCCTCACCTCCCCAACCCCAATTTGAGAACACAGCCCTCTAGTACACAGGTCATCTTCACACCCCAAGCTTTCGGGGTATGCTCCGATGCTTTTATCCTGGTGTCTGTCTGTCCTGGACCCAAATACCCATTATTTTAGCTGCTAAGATGAAAATGTCGAATCTGCTCTGCAATCAAGTGCTACAGAAATTCTAAGAGGCCGTAGCATTATAATCTATAATATCTGGAAGATCAAATTTTTCAAACAGTTTGTCCTCTGGAAAGTACTTCCCCTGGGATTATTTGGTGGTGGCAGCAGCCAGAACACTGGATCCTATCCTTCACACAGTGGGTGATGGAAGGAACCACCTAAGACACACGAGCCAAGCCCATCCATGCTCCTACCCTTTTTACCAAGAGCAGCCAGCCTGGGAGAGAACAGGACAACATAGACTTCAGGCCCCAACAGGGTTTCCCTGGCCTCTCAGGCCCCACAGATGGGAAGTTGCTTCTCTCTTCTCCCTTCACAGGACACACTGGCAATGGGAGGCTTTGGTGACAGAGAGGCAAAGGAAACCTCTTCCAAAGGACTGCATTTTCAAAGCAATAATGAAGTCGGCTGGTGCGAAGGGGAGAAAAGTATTTGTTCTCAGATAAAATCTGCCGGGTGGACTAGACGGGCCCCCTGGTTAACCCTCCAAGCCTGGTGTGAACCTGTACTTAAGAATACAAGTCCTTGCCCCACCCACCCTGTTGATTTCCAGATGGGCCTCTTGGGCCATCAACTCTGCAGCGAACAGCCTCCTAGAACCTGATTCCTTAGCGGTCCTGGCCTGACTCTCCAACAAGGTGACCCCTCTCCTCCAGCCCTCCCCCAAAAGGTGGCCTCTGCCTAAACATTCACAGTGACAGCTCTGCAGCCCACTGATTGTGCAACATCCTTAGCAAAGAAAAGAATTCAAAATCAATGCTGATGCGAATTCAGACTCTCCCATTACCTCCTTGAGAAATGCAAGGTCCTAAGGACCCTCAGTAGGGCAAGGCTGACCCACAGCTTGCTGCCTGCAAAGGACGATGCTTCAAAACAACAAACCCACCAAATATTCCCCGCTTACACGGCGGCAGGACGTTTCCCCCTTCCTTAAGTTTCTCCTTAACCCCAACTTGAAGGGAACAATTATTTTATAAAGAATTTTTTTAAAATATGTATTTCGAAGGAGAAGAGAAAGCCAAAAGAAGAAAGGAAAAAGAAAAAGGAAGAAAGCATCTTGGCTGTGAGTCTCAGAGAGCATTTGTTGAAAACAAGATATTGTCCCTTTAAGCATATAAAAACAAGGCCCTTGAGCACGCAGTTCTCACTCTGGTACACAATTATGGGTGCTTTCAGCTGTCTAGCACTACTTCAAGTGCTCTCTTAAACCAGACTGTCAATGGCATGTTGAAAGCTATTTTGCTGGCTGCTATCATTAATAGCAAAGTGGAGAGCTGGGCTGATGAGAATTAAATATGGGGGAGGGGGCGGGTCATAACCAGTCATTACAGAATTACCAATATGAGAAAGGAGACAATGCCACTTTGGGGAATAAAGTTCAAAGCAGCATATTACGGTAGGAAAGCAGGCAGAGCAGGCCACAAACGGCCCAGAGCGGGCCCCCGCCCCCACCCCCACCATGCGGCAGATGGACTCAGGCCAGCCCTAGAGAGCCAGCCATGCAGGGATGCAGGGAGCCACCGGGTTGGGAGCCGCGACTGCAAGGGCAGAGGGGCCTTGGAGATCGCTCTGCTGCAAAATGTCACCACCTCGCCTCACTTCCCAAGTGCAGTCCCCGCCCCACATCATTCCGAAGATGTGAGGCTTCTAGAACATATCTCACTGCCTTGCCGCGAGCTGTTGCCACCCTGGAGGGCCCTCGGCTGCCGACTTCTGCCTCATAAACCCTACCCTCCCTTTCAGACTCGCGCCAAGCAAAGCCCTCAGTGAAGTCTGCTCTCACCCAGGAAGAATAAGCTGTTCTGTGCTGGGTGCTCCTCCTATGACACTCGGGCCACATTAGCACTTACCTCACTGCATTGCAATTACTTCTTTAGACATCCGACTCCCCCGCAGAGGGAATGGTGTCTTATTCGGCTGTGTAACCAACCCCTGCCCACACCCAGCACATCCCAGTCCCCTAATAACTGCTTTGGGAATGAATCCAACCCCCTCATTTCACTGATGAAGAAACTGGATGCTGGGCCATAGGAGGAAGCCTGCAGAGCGGGCGGCCAGCCCACAACTAAAATCCCCACTTCCTACTCACAGGGCTCAGGGAATCGGAACTCTACTCTCAGATAACCTGAGTAAATTTTGAAGAAAAACCAAGATGTTTACTGAGCACCTATTACATACTAAGTGCTATAGAGACCTCAGCAGAGGGGCTTCCTTCATACCTACAAAAATGAGATGAGGAATGAGTGCCAGATCACAGGGGAAAACACTGCCAAGCTTAGGTCTTTGTCACGTTTTTGCCCCTGGTGTCCCAGTATTTTGTACAAACAATGAGATAGAATGACATTCTCCCACGTAGAAAGCAAAAGGAGATTTATTCCTTGACTGACTCACTCCTTCAACAAAATGGAAACAAACAGCCTAGGTGGGAAGGAGGAGTTCAAGGAAAGGAAGAACTCCGTGTCTGCCATGGGCTCCTGGTCCAAGAGAGTTCAGAGAATGAGTCCCGAATTAGGAGCCCCTTGATCTATAAAGTAAGGACAAGGGGCCATTTGCTCATCTCCCAGGGTCATTTCAATGACAAATGCACAAGAAGGAAAAGACCCCAAAAGCACTGAAACCCCCACTGTACCACTCCCACTGGCAACTAGAGAAAAGGGGTCCAAAGGCAGTCTTGAGGGGTGGGGCAACCTCCCTCTAGCTAGACAGCATGCAGGGAGCTTGGAGCCCAGCAGACCCCAAAGCTGAGCGAGGCAGGCACCCACTCAGTGAGAGGACTCGTGATTACAGTCTGTTCCAGGGAAGATCAATATGGCAGGAAAAGTCAAGACAGATACCAGGGCATGGGGCCGGGTGGGAGGGTTCTTGGATGCTAGCACTCTGGCAAAAAAGAAAAAAAAAATTTCACAGCTCAACTCAGATGCCACACAAATAGGCACTTCCCTAGTCTAAGGACCTTTGACCCCTTCTACTTTGCAAGTGGTCCCACATTCTCCTATCAAGATAGGCTCAACTCCTTGGCAGAGTCTTTTGTAACCTCATTGCCTGGTAGCTCCCTCTGGCCCCTGTACCTTGCACCTTCACCGTGGTCACAAAACTTCTGTGTGCCTCAAGATCTTCCAGGTGAGCCCCTTATCATTTAGATGAGAAGATCCAGATCGGGGAGGGGAGGGGAGTGACAAATGGGGATTTTCCATTTCCTACCTCAGCCCTGTGTTTATGGCACCCCATGGCTAGGGTAAAAAGTTCACAGGTTATACCACCTTTCCCGGTCTGTGAATCTTTCCTCTGGGATTGCTAGTTATGCATTATGTATTATTATTACACACATCAAATCATTAGTTGTGCAAATAGCTGGCAATTCAAAACAGGACTGTGGACAATAAGGGTTCAGTGATATGATTATACAACCTGAAATGGGGCACTTTGGACTTTGGTGGGGCCAGTTTTGTAGCCTTAGCCTGTTTGGATAATAACACAGAAAGAAGCAATAGTAATTAAAGACACAGAATACACTAGAAAAGGAGCACTCTTCATTTCTTGAGTCTTACAGAAAAGTCCTGGGTTGGAAGGGAAGCAGCAGTAGCAGCTTTACCACTAACGTGGGACTGTATGACTGAGTACATAAGCTTCCCTTCTCTGGGCCACCGTTTCCTCATCTGTAACTTGAAAAGTTTGCATGAGAAGCCAAAGGGCTCTTCCAGTTCCAAGATTCAAAGAGAAACTTACAGGAAAGGTTGTTCGGTTCACAGAAAAAGGTGACTGTATTGTGTTGGCACGACACTGCCCCAAAATCAAAATGGCTCAAGTCCACTTTCAAAAACGTCAGTGCTCACCAACAGTGGATGAAAAGGCTGCCTGACCCAGCTTCTCAGAGAGCCAGTGCCTCAAATCCAATGCATGGCAATTGCTCTGGGGCCCCTGGTTTTAAGCTGGCTTTGTTATTTGTGGCTGACACTGGAAAGCCTCTGCACAAACAAGATGGCAACTGATGAGCCGGTCAGTCATCACTGCCTTCCCAGACTCTCTGAACCACCCTTGACATTCTGCCTGGAAGCAGGGGGCTTGGTGGAGGTGGGTGACCTCTTGAAGTCCCGGGCCAGGCCTGTGATTCTGTAATCTCTGCTTTACCATAATTAGGGAGGGAGGCAGAAGAGTAGGAGGAGAAACCATTTATTACTTCTCTGGGATTTTGACAGCTTGGAAAAAGAGAGAGACAGAGAAACAGCCAGAGAAGGAGCCAGCCACAGTGAGTTTAACCTCTCAGTAAAATAAAAATGGGCTGGACGCACCTCATCAGCTGCCCTCTGTCAATACCCGGGCCCATCTGGCAGGACTCGAGGTTCCCAGCTAATTGGCATTTCCCATAGAGCCAGCAAAGGAGAGCTTTTAAAAAAAATATGTGGTGGTGATGGTGGAGTGCGTGTGCGTGTATGCGCGCAGGCTGAGGACTGCCACACTTCCCAAGGTGCTAGCTCTATAGATCATCTATTATATAAAAGTACAGACAGTCCCCACCCCCACCCCAGCTTAAAGATGAAGAATCCAGCCTGTTTGTTCCAGGCAGATGTAATCACACGAACAGTCAAGTCTAGAGGGCAGGACACTGCATGAATAATTCAAGCACTCCAGTCACTTGATTGTGTGTGCAGATAAAACACCAGTCAACCGCTAAACAGGTCAGCTGATAAACTTGTTTGCTCAGGCCTAACCACCATTCGCCAAATGCACCCAAGACCCACACTACAATTAGTGGCAGGGCTTTCTTCTACAGAACCCTTGCAAACCTAGGGAGTGGCCAGCTCCATTAGGTCAGGGTTGCATTTCACGGCACAGGTTTCTTCACCTCCTTGCCTCTTTGTTCCTCCACAGCCACAGGGTGATTTCACCCAACTCAGAGACTGCCATAAGCTTGCAAAGCCACTGCATTCAGAGCACACATGTTCAGGCTGGGAACTCAGGCTAGAGGGCAAAGGTGAGCGGCAAGCAAGGTAAAGTGCCCAGTGGGGAAGCCAGAGGGCTGGATTTGAATCCCAGCTCTGCCCTCCTGGCCTCCCTGAAGCCTCAGTTTCCTCACCTATAAAAAGGGGGCAAAGAATGCCTCTATCCACCACTGGCAGCTGAGAGGATTAAATGAGACAACGTAGCCAAACCCCAGGCATTCTCCCCTTAAGAACCTTGTTTGGGGAATGGCCAGAAATCCCAGATGTACACAGCTGCTCTTTATATAAACCCCACCACCAAATGCGTTAAGATATTTAACTCTTCCTGCGTTCACAGCATCCCCAGGACTCACAGAACAGATCTGCTGCGAGCCAAGGTGGATTCTTAGTGCCAAAGCACCATTCATTCACAGACATGCGGAACACCACCCATGCAGACCTCAACATGCAACGAGACATTACACCTTAATTACCAAGCTCTTACAATAACTGCTGCTATAAATTTTAAACCTGGGTGCAATTACCCTCTTTAAACACACCCAAGATACTATTTGAGAAAAAAAAAATTAAGACAGGGCAGACAAAGGGAGGAAGTGGCACCCTGCATACACCCCAAGGTCCTTGAAACACCTGGGCCCCCAGTTCCATTTCAAGCATTCTTCCAGGACCTGGCCCCTTCCAGTTGCAGAACCTGTCTCTATTCTATTTTTCCAAGGAGAAATATCTTTACGTATAAAGCCCTGTCTGTTTATTACTTCTGTGTGTCAAGAAGTAAAAACATGGTAGCCTTCATGTGCCTTCCTAAGGGACTAACTAATCCCTCAGGAAGCCACAAGCTGGCTTCCCACACATTGCTCAATAAACTCAGGCCCCTTTCTGGCTTCCCTTCACCCAACACTGGGGGCTCCCTCCAGGAGAGGAAAGGAAACTACAGATCCCAAAGGCTCTATAGGAAGCCACCCGAGTGGGTAGGAATCTGCCCACTTTCCAGGGTCACCTGCCCTTCTCACCTGCCCTGGGTCCTGCCTCCTTAAAGAGCAAAATTGAAACCTTGTAAACGACTGTTAATTTAGAGCAGAAAATCCATTCAAGTCACGGTCACCAAAGGCTAGAATGAGTCAACAGCCTTCTGAGATTTCACGAACACCAATTGTTAAAAAGAACAACCGGCCTGCCTGCTCCATTTATACGTGCCAAGTCAACTCTAAACGTTGGCCAAGCCAAATTATAGGCAGCCTTTCCTCAGAACACAAATACACAAACAGGCCTCTCCCACAGCCCAGCCTAGCACTGGGACTAGTTACTGATATGCACTGAGATAAAGGGTGTTTGTATTTGCTCGGTTTGTGGTATACTGTTATTAGAAGAGTGACAATACCAGGTAGTTTACATATCCATCAAACGACACCACACTAGCTAAACTGGTTTGACTTCAGGATTTCAAAGCTGAGCTCAACCCCCAGCCATCTCGAAAGTCCTGGCTAGGCTGCCCCTGGGCAAGTTACTTCACCCAGGAGCTTCAGCTTCCTTCTCTGTAAAATGGGAACTCGGCTGCCTTCAAATCAAGACAGGGATGAGAAAGCCACCTTGTCAATGCAAGGCACTGAAGTTGTATTTCATTCTGGCTTCATATTTTTAAGCAGTTAGTGGCTTCGTTCCCTTAAATTTCGACAGCTCAGCCTGGCTTTTAAGGTTCTTGAAGTTTAATCTTATCAAGGCAGAACATCACATTTCTGCAAAAAGAAAAAAAAAGAGAAAGAAAAAAAAATCCTCCTGCATTTCCTCTTGAGAATTTTACATTAAAACAGATAAAAGCAGCCAGCCACCTCTGGGCTTTCAGGAGTTTGTAAAGCAGATCCTGGAGGTACAACTTTCCCTTTGGTCCTTTATCCTCCACCGAGATCCAAGACCAGGACTAATTTCACAAGCTCAAATGCTAAAAGCTCAACATGTCTAAAAAAAAAATCAGCAAAGCCTCAGACCTTGCATTTCAAGGACTGGATCCATTCACTCTTCAAGGAGAAGGGGGAGGAATCGAAGAAGCAGGCTCACTTTCAAACAAGAGAGAACATAAGAAGTCCACATATATAAGTTTTTAAAAAATGAAATATATTTTTAAAAGAGAAAAGCACTTACCTGCTTGTGCATTTCAATGTTCAAGCCATAGGACATCTCATAGTACTAAAAGTAAAAAGAATGGCTATTAACAGGCAACACAGAAATCTGGTCATTTTTCAAAATCAGTTTTTTCTTGGAAAGGTTTTGGCCAAATCATACTTTTACGATACATTTGCTAAAGAAGTTTAAATCAAACCCCAAAGCCAGCTTACAGAGCGGTTTAAGAGCTGACAAGGGCGAGCGTTCCTCTCATCTCAACAGAACGTTATATATGTGGTAGTAAGGGGAGCTGGGCCCTCCCTCCCGTAGTAAGGGGAGCTGGGCCCTCCCTCCCACAAGCACCACATGTGCCCTATATCCTGTTTATACAAGGTTCAGGTTCAACAGGGAATCGTGTGTACACTGGGACCCTCTTGTCCTCTGAGAGTTATTTAGCACTGTGTCGAAGGCCTCTTATGTGGAAAGCAGTGCAGGGAGCCGTGCCCTCTCACAAATGAAGATTAAAACTTGCTGGGCAAAAGGAAGACAGTCTGCCTACTGCCCCAGCGTGGAGAAGATACCCAGCTGGGGGATCCCTGAGGAGGGGAGTGGAGGCAGAGAGCTTCATAAGGCCTCTCCACTCCTCACAACACCCTGGGGAAGGAGGGCTTCTGTCCTACTCTGGCTAGATCCCAGCTGCAAAGCAGAAAAGTTTCCAAACACTCCCAGGAGGTCACTAAGAGAGATTTTTACCAACCCTAATTTCACATGGGCTGGTCCAATCCTATCTTACTAGCCAAGATAGGGCAATGGCAATCAGCCCCTGGGAAACTTTCAAAACACAAATTAAAGGCACACAAAGATAGTACAGAAGTCTCCGGCCTGGAATCGGGGTTTCTCTTTCTGCCCCTCCCCTCACTCACCCTCCTCCAAGTGGCCCCGGCAATGGAAGCTGGGGAAGGGGAGGGCAAGACCAGATTATGCCCTCTCTCAGGGCCGCCCTGCGGCTGGGCGGTGGTGGGGACCTGGCGCTCATCTCCCCAGATCCACGCCGCGCCCCCGGCCGGGGTCGGCGCCCCAACCGCCCCCCAGGCCCGCGGCCGCATCTCACCATCACATAATGGCGCTGCATCTCCGTCTTCTCGTTTGCCAGCTTGTCGTACTCCACTTTGAGGCTGCGAGGGCAGGAGGAGCCGGCTCAGGCGTGGCGCCTGGACAGCCTCCTCTGAGGCCCCGACCCAAGGGCCTCTAGAGCCACTTTTCCACTTTCCTGACACCCCCCGGGGGCGCCCCCATTATCCCACAGCCTGGGGACGCGGGGGGATTTGGGTCCCCGCCGTGGGGAGGGGGATGTGAAACAATTCGAAACTTCCCGCGAGCCAAAGGACTTATCACGGCAGCAGGGGAGTAGGACCCTGACGCTGGCTCCCGACACCCAGAACCCGGAGTGAACCCGCTCGCCGCGACCTAGACCCTCATTCGGGGACCCCACGGGCGGCGCTGGGAGCCGGGCTGCTGCGGGCAGTAAAGGGTTAAGGCGGCGCGCTCGGAAAGGGGAAACAAAAGGCGGAGGCCCGGGCTGCCCCGCGGCCCCTGGGTCGGGAGCCCCCTCCGTCCCCGCGGGGGATGGCAGGAGCCGCGCAGGGAGCCACCCCTCCCCGCCAGCCCCGGGGCGGCCCCCACCGGCCTTACCTGTGATACTGAGCTTGCAGGAACTGGAATTCGTCTTTGATCCTGTCACAAGACTCAGCCACCGTGAATTTAAATCCCGGCTGCCCGGGTTGATGGGGAGCCTGGAGCCCGCGAAGACAAGACAGGGGAGGGGGCGGGGGCATGAGACCGCGCTCAGAGCGGCCCCGGCCCCTCCCCAACGGCGCCCAACCAAAAGAGGCCACCCTCAGCCCAGAACCTTCCCAGCAAGTTTCTCAGCTCTCCGACGGGGCGGAGGGGGGGCGCCCCATCTCTCCCCGTCGGCAGCGGGGCTCCCATGCCTCTCACCAAGGGCCTCCCTCTCCCCAGTAAGGCGGGGGCGGGAGACAAGCCGGGTGAGTTGGGAGACTTCAGAGCGGGGCCGGGGACCGCGTGAACAGCTCCCCCTGGAACACAAGCAGCCCCCCGTGCCACTCGCGCGGAATTAACCTCCTCTCTCAACGGCGCCCCCCGGCCGCATCCCCTTTGTGTGAGAGCACACACACAAACACACACACCATAAAGGTAGCAACAAGCAAAATGGAGGTGCCAGATAAACTGCCTCGTTTGCCCTGCCATGATAGATGCTTAAATAAACCGAGTTGCAATTACTCACCGGATGTCTGCCCTGCGGATACATGGCAGGGAGGGGTCGTGATTCCGAGAGCGTGGAAGCGCCGAGAGCCCGGGCCGGGGAGGTGCGGGGGAGGGGGGAGCCGAGCCCGAGCGGGGGGCGGCCGGGAAACCGAGAGCTCGCCCCCGCCCCCCCCAGCTCGTTCTCGCAGCGAAATCCCAGAGTCGGGCGCCGGCCCCAAGTGGAGACAAAGAGCCGCGGAGCAGGCGGCAAAGTCGTCGGCGGGCGCCGGGGCCGGGCGGCGGGCGCGGGCTTTGTGCGCCTAGGGCTCGGCGGGCAGCGGCCGGCCGCCTTCCCTGGGCTGCGTCGAGCGCGTCAATGCCTGGGACTGCGCGGACATCGTCGGCTCCCCAACAGGTCCGGCGCGGGGTCCCGAGGCCGGGGGCCCCTCCTGGGGCGAGCTCGGGCCCCCTCCGGGTCACTCAGCGGGTCGCGCCTGTAGGGGGGCGCGCCGGGGCAGCCCCAAGCATCCGGGGCGCGCGGGTCCGATCCTAGAGGCGTCCGGGCCTGGGACTCGCGGCGAGAAGAGGAAGGAGGCGGGCTACGAGGTGGTGGCTTGGGGCCGCAGGAGCGCCGGAGGGTGAGGGCGGGAGCCCGGCGCGGGCGCTTCGACGCCCCCCCTCGGAGAGGAGAGCCTGCTGTTCCGTCTGCTACTGCCGCTGCCGCCGCCGCCGCCGCCGCTGCAAGCCCTTCCCAGGGCCGGGGAGGAACTCCGGGCTCAGTAGGTGCAAATCAAACGCCCTGGCATCCTAACTCCAGCGGGCACGGGAAGCCTCCGCAAAGGGTTCTCGCTGCTCCCAGCTTGAGCACCGCGTCCCCAGCGAGGAGCGCTCAGCGCCACCGCCGCTGCCGCGTCGGAGCGCACAGGCAGGAGAGCGCGGGAGGGGAGACGCAGCCCGAGACCGGGGAGCTCTAAGGCTTCCTTCCTTCCCCTCGGCCCGGCTCTCCTCTCCGCGCCCCGGCAAACCCCCAAAACACACACACCCAACACACACACGCGCGCACACACACACACCAAAAAAAAAAGTGCCCCGGACCTACGGATACCACACACAGACAGGCGAGGGGGACGAGCACGAGGTCTGAACTGCCGCGAGAGCAGTTCCAAATAGGGACTGAAAAGTAACAAAATAATGTGGCAGCTTCGTCCGGCGCTGGCCAATGGGAGCGCGGGGCCCCCACGTGGGGCTGCGGGACTCGGCCTACGACTGGGTGCCGCTGGGCGCGACGTCACAATGCCCTCTTGTGTCTAAAACTATGCATGAAAAGTAGCAATCAGGCCCTACCCGCTGGTGACTTTCGCATGGGAGTGAAAAACAGCGCTCCTCAGATCAGGAATTAACCGAAAGACATATAATAAATAGATATATATTATAGTCCTGGGCTGCTCGAGTTTTTTTCCTCCTTTTTTTCCCCACGATCTACTAGCAAATAATTATTTAGCGGGAGGAGGAAAGAGGGAAGACAGAGGAATAACAACAAAAGAAAATAAGACAAGCTGTACAATCTTCAAAACCTGTGGCTGGTAGTAATGTATCAGTTTATTCTGCAGCGGCGGCGAACGATTCCTCCCTCTAATCTCATTAGGTCTGCAAAGCAGCCCAATTAGATACTATAAAACAAACAGAATCACTTTGTCACTTTAATGTTTTCACTTCAAAAGATTTAGGACTGATAAAATGGTGGCTCCTAAAGTTGCCTCCGACCTTTAAAAATTTGCTCGGAACTCAGGATGTCCCCTTTTCTTCACCCCTTCTTCTGCCCGCCTCCCCCACATGAGCCCCCAGCTCTCCTTTGTTCACTCGCCCTTCTTTTCAGAAAGCCAAATAAACAGCTCCTTTGATGTGCGGCGGCTGCCTGCGAGGAGAAGTCTGAGGGACTCTGGCTTGGCGGGCAGCGCAGATGGAAGGGCCCGGCTGCCCGTGGACAACAGGCTCAGCCACGGCTGGCCCCATTCGGGGCGCCTTCCCCGTGGGCACAACTTCACCCTCGCCGCAGCCTCGCCGCGCGGGCTCCTCACTGCATCCCTAGGCTGAGGGGGTTGGGGATGGGGTCGGGACCCTGCTCGGCCGAGGCCCGGGAACTCCGAGTTCCCACCTGGTTTGCTCAGCCTGCTCCCGGCAGTGCCACGGCGTTGGCGGAAGCCTGTATGTGTCTCGGTCGCTAGCCTGCACACTCCGAGGGACGCGGACGCTCCCCCGCTCGCTCGCCCCGGCCCCGCGCCCCCCGGACCCCCGCTTGGTCGCACAGGCCACTCGACTCCGGGGCCAGCTTGCCCGCAAACCGATGGCCTCGCCCTCCCGCGCTCGGGATTACGGCGGGGCAGACGAGCAAGCAGGGAGTGGACCTCAAAGCGCGCACCGCCCGGTGGATGGCCAAGGCGGGACCCCCGGGGCCCTCCCCGGCAAGTCCGCGAGCCCGCACGCACCCCAGGGCCCGCGGCGGGCGCGCGCGAGCCGGCCGCGCGTCCCCGGATCTATATTTTCCCCTCATTAGGAGCCGGAGGTTCGCTTTTGCATCTTAATGAGGAGCTGAGAGCTAGCGGGCGCTCGGAGGCCGGAGCGCGGGGAGTTACACGTGAGCACCCGCCTCAGAACTGAACCTCCCCGCGCCCGCTCCGGCCGCCAGCCCCGAACCGCGCTCCCCTCTTCATTTATTTATTCTCCTAAATAAAAACATAAATCGTGTTTCGGCGCGCACCGAAGACGGGGGAGGGAGAAGCCCGGCTCGACAGATGCGAGCATCTGGCCGCAGCGTTCATTAGACACAAAATGGCTCCTCTTTGGAGCTTCCTTTCCCCCTCCCCCTTCTCTGCCCTCCCCCTTACGTCACGGGTGGGCGCACCCGCTTCTTACTCGCCCCGCCCCTTTCTCGCTCCAGCCCCACGTGGGGGACGCCGACCACGCCTCCGAGCAAGGTGTGAGTCACCAATCACGGACCGCCGAAGGGGCTCTTCGTTGCTGATTGGCGAAGCTGCTGGGCCCTGTCAGTCCCCGGCCAGAGCTGTCAGTCAAAACCACGCGGGGTGGGGGAGCGCTGACAAATGCCGAGGCTTCTGAGCCTCCCGCTTGCAAATAGTGCTTGGAATGGCTGCTTAATTAGCTTTGAATGGCTTTTCCTTCCAGCTCAAACAATCTGTCACTACCATGTGGTATAAAGGAGCCATGCATAAAAAAGTAAGCAGAGGCTAAATATCAATTTGATTTTGTGTATCAAAGGAATATTTTATTTTTCTCCCTAGTAATGAAACGTATCAATTTAAATAATAAAAGGTAAAAACACACACACAAACAAAAAAAAAAAAAAAAGAAGAAGAAGGAAAAGAAAAGAGGAAAAAAAAGAAAAAGAAAACCCAAACTCTACGGTGTGGCGACTCCTGTGCACGCCTGAAACAGGTCACTTCCACAGCCCACGTTCTGGAGGAAGCCTGAAGACTTTCCCCTCCCCCCTTTAAACTTGCATTTAGTGTTTTGTTGTCGTCGTCCTCCAGAAGTCTAGAAGGAGTGGTGGAGGAGGGGTGGCCTGTGAAAGGGGACGTGGCGGCGGGGGAGGGGGCGAACTTTAAAGGGAGCTCTTTGAAGCTGCTACTCAAAGTAGAGGGGGTTTTAAGACCCCGTAAACTGGGGGTCCTACAGCAGGTCTCGATTTGGGAGCTGAGAGGAGAGGGGGATGAGAGCGGGTGTGCGTCTCGCTCGGATTTATTAAACACAATGCCTTCAAGATGCCAGGGACGCGGCGCCTCGCCGGGCCTCCCTCTCAGTCTCCCTCTGGACTGGCTCCGACGGCGCCCGCCAGCAGGCGGCCGAGAAGCCGCGGGGCCCCCAGGTCGGGTCTTACGAAGATTGTGTACAGAAAAGGACAGCAGCTCTGTCTCTCGCCCGGGTGTCCCTCCTGCCCCGACGTCCACGCCCCCCGGTGACCACACGAGCCAGAGCGCTCCAACAGGGCAGACCCACGTCGAGTTCACCTGTGAGCCCCAGCGCCAGGGCCGAGCCCGGCACGCTGGAGGAGTTCGCGGCTGCGTGTCCCCGACGCGGTTTTGCAGAGCGCCGCCTCCTCCGCAGAGCCGGGCGGTAGAACCACGCTACGCAGTCAGGAAGAACAGCGCTTGAGCGCTCACTAGGTACAAGGCAGGGCACTGCTACCCAGGCAGCGCTCTCCTCTCCCTTACCTCACTCCCGAGGGAAGCAGTTTGGCTGGGGACCCCATTTTATAGAGCAAAAAAGAGAGGCTGAGAAAGCTCAATCATTTGCCCCGAGCTGGGCAGAGGGTCAGGATTCGAATCCAGGGCAGCCAGCTTAATGGCCAACCTCAGCGACCCCTTTGCTTACGCAAGCTGGATACGTGCAAGTTTTTGCTGGAGAAAAGACATTCATTCATTCATTCATGCCCAGCCCTTTCTGAGAGCCTGGCTTTGGGAGAACAGGCCTCTCCTGCCTGTAGCTCCCACTCACTCCTCACCCAGCGTCACTCCCCGCTCTCACCGGCTGCCTGAACCCTGAGCAGGAAGGGGGCAGGGAGGTAAGGAACCAGGCCAACATCCCTTTAAGCTTACCACCGCTATCTCCCCGCACCGCCCCCCCCCCAACATGCCACCCCACAAATTAGGAAAAACAAGGAGAAAAATACATGTCTTTTATGCTGGAGAAAGAGAAAAGAAAATAAAAAACATGTATACAACACCCTGTCCAAAGGCTTGACAATTATTTTAAAGAAGGAGGGGAGTCGAGAGAAAGAGTTCAAACGTCTCTGTCTCCAGTTCTAATTGGAAACGTTTCAACTGTTTATGTTACAAGAAGTGTCAGGGTCATTTGCTACCGGAGAGCTGACTTTTCATTGGCTGCTTAATTGAGTACCTCGGAGTCCACCCCACGTGGGAGAGGAATTCCTGGCACATTAAAAAAAAAAAAAAAAAAGTCACCCGGGTGAGACAGAAAGCCCGGCCTGGATTTACAGAGCAGCGGCTCCCCAGCCCCCAGCCCCTTATTTGGGGTGCAAGGTGGCTGGTGAGCAACTGTCTGCCAGTCCGAGGAGCCACTTCTCTGAGTCTTTTAAAATACTCTTCAAGCACTTTAGCTGAGTTAGTATATGCTTTACCCCCTTAGGAATTAAAGGGTATGGCTCAGGCCAGCCACCAGGCTGTGGTCACCTATTTGAGGAATGGATCACAGTGCCGTGGGTGGGGTTGCAAACCTCTCCCCGTCATCCCTTCCTCTACTGCCTCCACTGGCTTTGATTTGTGGAAGCCTCTTGTTGGAACTGCTCAGAGAGGACAGAAATCTCCCTCACCATGCCACACCCCCTCGGTTGATTCTATAGGGCTCCTCCAATTGCTTTGTCTTCATGACTAGAGTAATTCTGTCCCCCCTACCCCCACCCCTCCACTCACCGGGCATCCCAGACCTTCCTCCACAAGCAAGCACCTCGACATAGAGCAAAAGAAAGGGAAATTTTTATTTATTTAACAAACTCTTACATAGTGCTCAAGCTGTGTGCAGTGCTATTCTAAGCACTTGACAAATATGAACACATTTAATACTCACACAAGAAATGAAGTGGGTGCCATGAGTATCAGCCCCATTTTACAGGTGGGGAAATTGATACACAGTGGTACAATGATGTGCCCAAGGTCACATCAGTGACTGATGGACACAGGCATTTGGGCATCAGTGTCCCAGGGACAGGACCCAGGCAATTGGGCACCAGTGTGCCTGCCCTTACCTACTACGCCCTGCTGTATCTACAAGCTTGGCTTTCCTAAGAATGCAGGCCAGGGCTGCAAGAGGGACCACAGGAATCTGGAGGGCCCCAGAGGGAGCTCCTATAAAGCTCATCCTGCAGCTACCTCATCTCAGGGAAGAGGACCAAGGCTAGTGGAAGGAGGGGACTTGCCAGGGTCTCCCAACTCGTCTTCCCATTCTCTGACTGGTTCAAGCTATGTGACCTTGGGGGACTTATTTAATCTTGCTAAGCCTCCATTTCCTCATCTGTAAAGTGGAGATAACAATCCAGTACCTGAGAGGATTGTCCCGAGAATCGATGGAGATAATGCATGTAGTGTACTTAGTACAGAACCTGGCACATTAAGTGATCGATAACAGTTAGCTGTGGTGGCCATGATGATAATGTACAACTATCTGGGTGATTCAACTCCTCCAACATTTTCTGCGTGCCTGGAGAGGCTAGGAAGGTCTTCTATCCCAGCCCTGGGGGGAGCAAGCCAGGCAGCAGCCCCAACCTTATTCTGCATAGACACAGCCAAGCCCAGGTGGGAACACCCAGCTCCTCTCCTCTGGACTCTCAGGAAGGCCCTCCCAAGGTCACTGGGCCTTCCTCTCCCTCTCTGGGAATCCCATTCTTTATCATGGTCCTCAGATGACCTTGGGCATCCCTGAAGCCCAAGGACCCTTGGAGTGTGCAGGAGAGGGGAAGGAAGGAATGGGGAGGGGCAATTCAAAGCTAAAGCTGGGGTGAGGTGGGAGTGGATAGAGGCAGAGAGAAATCTGTCTGCCACCACAGTGCAATTCATAGCATTTCTGAGAAGACAAGCCACAAAAAGTAAGCCTATAAAGTATGAAGTGGGGGAGAACAGTTGTGAGAAGGGTGGTTCTGGAAGGGCTTCCTGGAAGGCTGGAGCTTGAGCTCAGCTCAAAAGGATGGACAGAAGTTGTGGTGGGCAGAGGGGACAGGATGAACAAATACTTCTAACAAAACCCTTCCCTTCCCCCTCACCCCGCACCTGGGTGGTTTCTGCTTCCTTGGTCTTTTCTTAGTTTTGCCACCTGACAAGCTGTTTTTACTCCCTGGGGAACGGAGCTAAGAGCTTGCTTCTCTAAGACCCTGCCCCTATCCCGACTCCCATTTCAGGCTCCAGTGAGGATGCCTCTGAAGGTTACTACAGCCAGGAGAGAGGGATCCACTCATCCGGACTGTGTGGCAGCACCAACCTGGGCTTCAGGAGTCCGGAAGATCTGCAAGATCTTGGGCAAGACCCCAAAACTCCTGGGGTGTCCATTTTTACCTCTGTAAAATGAGAATAATGGCACCTAATTTCTTACCTGGCAAGAATCTACAGAAAGCTTACCTCCAAAATCTAAGGAAAGCCCTTGCCTTCGAAAACATACACAAGGCCAGACTGTCCCCACTTCCAGGTTGTATTCCAGGCTGTATCTAGGCCCTCAGAGTTAAATAGAGCCTGTGCAGGGAAATGGTATTGGGTAGAAGGGTCGGGGTGGGGAGGGACTGGGACAATTAGGGAAGCTGCCTATAGAGGGTGGCCCTTGCTGTGGCTCAGGGGGGAGGAAGGAAGAGAGCTCCAGATAGGAGCAAAGGTACCCAGCCAGGGCACTACAGAGAGCACTCACTGGGGAATGGTTTGGTTTGCTCCATGGCCCAACTAGCAGAGGAAGCCACTGCCTCTCTCCAGAAAGCTTTGGAAGCCAGACTACCAGGCGGTGATTTACAATGAGGCCCTCATGCGCACCTGAGACTTTGTGGGGGGGCAGGTGTGCAGGGTAGGCATGGAATGTGTTTGTTCACCTGTCTTTAGCAAAAGCATAAGCCTGGAAACATTCTCCCCTACACCGGCTCCAAAGTTGAGCTGAATTGCATCCCACTGTTCCCAAGGTGCACTTTGCTGACCTCTATTGACTAATGGCACAGGGTTTCCATGCCTCATGCCCGAACCGGGTAAATATTTATCGAAGTGATTGGGCGTTCTAATTAAGAGATTTGTGCTGTTTCTTTCGTTCCTTTTTAAGGATTCAAAGCTGAGGCTTAGGAGATTAAGAAATATTTTGCTGGTATTAATGCATTCAACTTCACAAGGGTGGAGGCCCACGCTGTAAGAATTATCCACGCCAGTGGAGGGGAGTTCTGGGGTCAGTATGGATTATTTAGGTAGAATTCGTGCCCGGCATACCTGGTCTTTGATGGAGGTTCTGAGTTGGGATGGGGAATGGGGAGGGAACGAGAGATGAGAGGGTATTTGCCTGACAGATTTGATTTTCACTCTCAGATCTGTTATCAGCTTTGTATCTTTTTAATAAATGAATTTATAAATGTGAGTTTGTCACATACATCCAGCAATAGTGAGAGCCTGATTTTGTATCAAGTGTGTTCTCTTACACCAGTGGCTCTTAACTCAGGGTGATTTTGCTTCCAAGGGGAATTTGGGCAATATCTGGAGATATTTTTGGTTTTCACAACTCAGGGTAGCAGTGCCTTTGGGTACAGAACAGAGATGCCTCTAAACATCCTGCAATGCACAGAACACCCTCCTCAACTAAGAATTATCCAGCCCCAAATGCCAATAGTCCTGAAGTTGAGAGATCCTGACATATACTATCTCATGTAATCTTAATAAATAGTGTCATTCTCAGCTGGAAACCATCATTCTCAGCAAACTATCACAAGGACAAAAAACCAAACATCACGCGTTCTCACTCATAGGTGGGAATTGAACAATGAGAACACATGGACACAGGAAGGGGAACATCACACCCTGGGGCCTGTTGTGGGGTGGGGGGAGGGGGGAGGGATAGCATTAGGAGAAATACCTAATGTTAAATGACGAGTTAATAGGTGCAGCACACCAACATGGCACATGTATACATATGTAACAAGCCTGCATGTTATGCACATGGACCCTAAAACTTAAAGTATAATAATAAAAAAAAAGATAGTGCCATTCTCTATGTCCCTATTTTGCAGATGAGTAAACTGAGATACAGGAAGGAAAGTGTCACATGTTCAGGAAGGGAAGAAGCTGATTGGCGAGCCCAGGCCCCTCTGTCTCCAAAGCCTATCCTCTGTCCTCTACTCTCAGTGCCCTCTCTACTAGAAAGTAATTCAAATACCCCCAGCTCTAGGTTCCTGCCTTGTGCAGTATTTGAGCCATTTTAAAGATTGCTCTACAAGTTAGCAATTATCTAGTCATTCAGATAAAGTCTCTTTATGAAGAGTTAATGCTAGAGAAGTCCTGGGATCCTCTGGCAGCTCCTCCAAGTGGGGACTACAGCCCAGGGCCATCAGGTGCCTGCGTAACATTGGAAAATAGTCACAAAAGTTGCTGTTGGCACATCCCTGAAAGATGTCAGGGTGGAAGGCTAAATGCAGTTAGGTTGTATGGAGTTTGGCAGGGAGGAGTGGCCTGGTGGTGGGGTATTTTTTGCCTTTTTGGGGAGTGCCCTTCCTGAAGTTGAGGTTCTGCAAGAGGGAGATGGGGCAACCAGAGAGGGGTGGGTTGGAACAAGGTTGGGGGGCAAACACAAGAGACTGATGGGGACTCTGAAGGTCCAGGCTGCAGGTGGACCTGGGAGTTCTGGAAGTAGAGAGAAATGGGGGCAAGAAAAGGGGCAAAGGGGCTTCACTTGTAAGAAAGGCACATAGATGACTATAGATTTTGATGTTGGAGTGGAACTGAAAAAAAAAAGACTCAATTTTGAGGGCCTGGAGGTCCAACTTATTATTTGACCACTAACCTACCACAAAAAATCTATAGTATGAAGCAAGGTACAAACAAAACCAGCGCCATCTTACTTTTGTCTTGTGTTTTCTGCTTAAAGCATTGTCGTGTCTGTGGGTTTCTAGTTAAGACGCAACATGTACAGCAGGGAAAATTATCTCCATGGCAGATGAAGAAGCTGAGGGCCAAGGAAGGTTAGGTAGTTTGTCCACCACCACACAAGTTGACGATGGCGAATTCTGACCAGACTTAGGCCTTCTGGCATTGGAATTGATTCTTTCTATAAACCAGTCAAGCTTTCAAATTGTGCCCTAAGGAGGTCCTGGGATCCTCAGAAGTTGATGGGAGTGCTGAGAAGATGAGGAAGTAAAGAGAGTGGTCACAGGGATCGCTTCCTCCACCTCAATCAGAACAGCCTCAATTTTTATCTGTTTTATAGTTTAGGTGTCCTGGTGATGCCTCATTCCGAGGATCTTGTGTTTCCTCGTGCTTTGGGAGTCTTTTAGCTCTAATTTCACATCTCATTTGCTCCTGTGAAATGGCCTACTAGAAAAGGGAGACTCTGAGAGGCCCCATTCATACCCCTAGAGCTCGCTGGTAGGGAAAGTAGACTCAAATTCAGGCCTTGCTGTGTGGAAGGGCTGAACAGCTCAGAAGGGAAAGGCTACAGATTATTCTGGGGGCAGCCTCCCACCCTTTTACAGAGAAGGAAAGGAAGACCCAGAGAGATGGAATAACCTAGCCAAGTCATACCGCTCATGCGTGGTGGGCCTGGGATTCCGTGTAAGCCCTGTTGAGCTGCAGAGGTTGTGCCCATCACCATTGCATTACCCTACCCAATACTATCCTGCCTCACTAACCCGCCTTTCCTTCATGCCAGGTAGGTCCCAGTGAAATAATGCTCTGCTCTCTACTAAGTAGGGGCCTGGCACTTCCTAATACATCACCTAATTTATTACCTTGGCCTCCTGGCACTTGTCTTCCATTTGAACCTCCTCACTGGATATGTTCTACACTGCAGAGACTGACAGCTGAAAATTATGCTTCTAGACTCACTCACTGCAAGGGTTCTGAAGTAAACACGACTCTCCCATTAGATCCACCCAAGCAAGATGGGAGAGCAGCAGTAAGACAGAGACCATCTCTGGCTACCTGTTCTTTCTGGCTGGTGATGTGTTTGCGGAGATGGTGAGTTTTTCTGCACCTGTGTTCCAGTATCCAGCCACTACCTTCATAAACGTCAAGCGTTAAGTTGTGTGGGTGGAGGGTGCAACTCTCTCAGCTCTAAATTTTGATGACAGACCTTCCTGAAGTCAGAAGTTCTCGAGGCCACCATCTATTTCCCTATCTTTCTGACTATACTGGAAGAGGCAGCCCTCTGACCCTATAAAACCCCTAGAAGAAAACCTAGGGGAAAGCTTTGCGACATTGGAGTTGGCAATGATGTGTTGGCAGTAATGCCAAAATCACAGGCAACAAAAGCAAAAATAGACAAATGGGACTAGAACTTAAAAACTTCTTTGCATGAAAGGAATAGATTAAAAGAGGGGAAAAGGGGGCCGGGTGTGGTAGTTCACACCTGTAATCCCAGCACTTTGGGAGGCTGAGGTGGTAGGATTGCTTGAGCCCAGGAGTTCAAGACCAGCCTGGGCAACATGGAGAAACCCCGTCTCTACAAAAATACACATACATACACACAGGCACACACACAAATTAGCCGGGCATGGTCGTGCACACCTGTAGTTCCAGCTACTCAGGAGGCTAAGGTGAGAGAATCATCTGATCCCAGGAGTCTGAGGCTGCAGTGAGCCATGATCTTGCTGTTGAACTTCACCCTAGGCAACTGGAGTGAGACCCTATCTCAAAAAAAAAAAAAAAAAAAAAAAAAAGGAAAAAGCAACCTACAGAATGGAATGGGAGAAATATTTGCAAATCACATATCTATAAGGAGTTAATATCTAGAATATATAAAGAACTCCTACAACTGAATAATAAAAAACCAAATAACTCAGTCAAAAAATGGGCAAAGGAAAGACATTTTTCCAAAGAAGATATACAAATGGCCAACAAACATATGAAAAGGTGCTCAACATTACTAATTATTAGGGGAATGCAAATCAAAACCACAATGCAATATCACCTCACCCCCATTGGGATGGCTGCTATTTAAAAAAAGAATTGTTGATAAGGGTGTGGAGAGATTCGACCCTTGGTGCATTGTTGGTGGGAATATAAAATGGTACAGCCTATATGGAAAACAGTATGCAGGTTCCTCAAAAAATTACAAATAGAATTACATATGACCCAGCAATCCCACTTCTGAGTATATATACAAAGGAATTGAAAATAGAATCTTAAAGAGATATTTGCATACCCATATTCATGGTAGCATTATTCACAATAGCCAAGAGGTGGAAGCATCCTAAATGTCCACTGACAGATAAGCGAATAAAGAAAATGTGATGTGATGTGGATGTGTGTGTGTGTGTGTGTGTGTGTGTATAGACACACAATGGAATATTTTTCAGCTCTAAAAAGGAAGAAAATTCTGGCACATGCTACAACATGTATGAACCTTGAGAACATGATGCTAAGTGAAATAAGAAAGTCACAAAAAGACAAATACTGTATAATTTCACTTATTTGAGGAATCTAAAGTAATCAAACTCATAGAAACAGAAATTAGAATGATGGTTGTCAGGGGCGGGTGGGAGAGAGGTATGGGGCGTTATTGTTGAATTAGCAGAGAGTTTAGGTTTTGCAAGATGAAAAGTCCAAAAATCTGTTGCACAACAACAGGAATATAGTTACTATTGAGTTCTATACTTAAAAATGATTAAGATGATAAATTTTATATTATGTGTTTTTTTACTAGGATTTAAAAAAATAAATAAAAGGAGGCAGCGACTCTGGCAGGTGAGTTCTGTGGAGTTCTAGTTCCTGCAGGCCAAGCCCCCAGGCCTCTCCTCTAGCTTAAGATACTAATTGCTTCTATTAAATGTCTGTTTCAATAGCTGGGGTGATTCTTGTTCCCAGCACCTGGCCTCTGACTGATACACTCCTGCTTCTTCCAGCAAACCTCCCTACTGTGCCAATCTCTGCCTGACTGAGGCTTTTTGGGGTCATTTATGTTTCCTTGATGTTTATCTGTTTTATTAGAATAGTGATATTGAATGTAATGATGACACAAGGCCATTAAGCATATACATGAACAGGTGACTCCACGCAACCTAGGCACAGCCTGCTACTCAGAGCTTAAGTGCTACTTGCAGATATACAAGTTGGAATCCTGACACCCTAGCTTTTTTGCTTTAGGACCTTAGGCAAGACACTTGTTTTTGCTAAGCCTCAGTTTCCTCATCTGTAAAATTGGGATAATGCTAGAGCCTTGCTCACAGGGTTGTTGTGAGAATTAAGCAAGATAACGCAGCTGGCAGCAAGCCTTCAATGACTGTGAGTGATTCTGAATGAATGAGGACACATCAACCACTCGGTCTCAATGTGTTCAGACTCCTCAGCCTCTTTATCTAAATCCAAGCTTGGACGCTTTTCTACCTAGAGCCAGATTCTCTGCTCCCAGAATTTAGATATGTCTCACATTAATGGGAGACACAGAAAGATGGGAAGCTGGGGAGCCAGAGGCCTCAATGTTAGAAGTCAATGTTCATCAAAGGGTTCCTGGAGTCCTCGAAAAAGGAGAATGCAGAGGTGGGTGGGTTTTCAGTAGACCTGAATGTGTGTGTAGGGGGTGAGAGGTAGGGAGACACTCCTCCAAAGCCAGCAAGGGCCAAACATGCAGGCAGCCCCAGCCCACCTGCCTGCAGCCTCCCTCTCTATGGAGGCCAAACCCAGAGAGAATGGGAGCCAGAACCAGGCTGCCCTCCACAGTTGGCACACAGGGTTCCTCTTTTAGCCAATGATGAGAAGCTCCTCTCCAGCCTAATTAACTGCAGACTTGTAACTTCTAACTCAGACAAGAATGAGGCCAGACACAGACTGAACAAGAACAAAGCCCCCACGACTGTGTCTATAGGGCTGGGCTTCAGAATGGATCTTCAGAAGATCTCCGTAATACTATTGGTTGGGGTCCGCAGAATTGAGGTATAGAGAGGATCCACACGTGGGGTCATCAACCCATGGGGGACATGGACCCCTTCCCAGATGGTACTCCAACATACATGATTTTGGAAAGGGCTCCCAAAAGGGGCTGAGGGAGATCAGAAGAGCAGATAACTTGGCCCTGGATGGCTCATGGGTTGAGAGCCAGGCTAAGTGACCTGGCCTTTATTCAGGGGATACTAAAATTACTGACTTGTAGGTGTCAGCCTTGAGCTAAGCCATTTACACAATTGTCTCATCAAACTGTGTAACAACAGGGTCATGACTGCTGCACGCAGAACCCCCTCAGCACTGAAGCCCCATGCCCCAGCTGCAGAGAGTATTGGGAAAGGAAAACACTGAGCTGAGACCCCTTCAGCAGAAGACAGCCAGCTGCCTCCCCAGGAAAGCCAGCCTCAAATGATGCTAGGATGTGAGGGTCCCGGGAGGCCTCGTGCCCCAGCCCTTTTGAGGCAGCTCTGAAGGGCCAACCGAGATCCAGAGCTCCCCATGGGGTCGCGGGGACATTGTTGTGACTTCATCAAGCCCTATCTACTTTTCCCTATGCCCCATCCTGCCTCCAGGTGAGGCGCTGGCAATGAAACACTCCCCAGTGAGTCCCCTGCATGGGAATATTCTCCACTTTATGGTCGCCAGATTTAGCAAATAAAAATACAGGACACCCAGTTACATCTGAATTTCCTTTAAACAATGAATTTTTTTTTAGTATAACTATGTCCCAAATATTGCATGGGACATACTTATACTAAAAAAAAAAAAAGTCACTCGTTGTTTATCTGAAATTCAGATTGTACTGGGTGTCCTATATTTTCATCGGCAACTCTGCTCCATCTCAGTCTGTGCTTTGGAGAACCTGACCTATAACAAACCCCACCAAATGGGCACTATCATTGCCCTCATTTTAGAAACAGAACACTGAGCCTCAAATTCTGGTCCTATGAGTGACCCTGGTTATTAAGGGAGGAGTGGAACAACAGCAGTGGATTTGGGAGCTGGATCAGCTGGATTGGGGTGGGGTGCAGAAACTCCTCAACTATTTTCACAGCCCCACCATGAACTGGGCCTACAGCTCTGGAGGAAAGGACTCCAGTACGGGTTTTCCAGCCAGCCTTCCCTGGGCAGGGCTGAACTACCCCCTGGAAGAACATTTTAATCAGCCGCCTTGTCTCTGCCTCTCTTGGCCTTTGCTTTCATTGTCAGAGTCTCTGTCAATAGCTGGAAATCCAGGCAGCAGCACAAGTAGACATTTCGCTCCTTCCCAAGCAGAAATCTCACAAAGGGCAGGGCTCCCCTCTTTACAAGGAAAACAAACAGGTCTTCAGGCTCCCAGGGGCTGGGGGTGGGCTGGGGCAGAGGGAGGCTTAGGGGGAGGGGGAGGGGGCAGCCAGCTGGCTCAGCCTGGCTCAGGCTCCCACCCTCACTAGCTTTCCACTTCCATCTGCCTTTCCCCCACGCAGATCCAGACTGCGGGGGAACCTGGGCGGGCTCCCCTCTCCTCTGGAGAGTGCAGCTGGCTGAAGCCTCAGTATTGCTCAGCCAGCCCTAGCAATTCCACTCCATCCCTCCCTAGAAACCAGGGTGACCTCTAAGCAAATTGGGTTCTGCCATTCCCCTGCTCAGAATCATTCCATCGCTCCCTGCGGACATATACTGTGCACTTTCACACCTCAGGCCTTTGCCCATGCTGCTCCCTCTACCTGGAATATCCTTTCTTCTCTATTTGAACCCATCCATTCTTCAAGATCCTTTTTTCTTCTGTGAAACCTTTGCTGTCTGTACCCCCTTAGTCAGAATGAGTCACCTCCCTCTCTAGGCTAGCATGGTATCTTTACTTGTGTCTGACGCCCCCATCCCAGGCTGTCCTGCTCCACGTTTAGCTGGGCACATGTGGTCTCTCCCCCAGGCTGTGAGCATTCATCTGACCTTCGTGCAGCATTTTCCAGTTTGTGAAGTGGTTTCACATCTCTGCTCCCTTACAGCTCTCTTGGATAGACACCATTGTCCCCATTTATTTATTTATTTATTTATTATTATTTTTTATTATTATACTTTAAGTTTTAGGGTACATGTGCACAACGTGCAGGTTAGTTACATATGTATACATGTGCCATGCTGGTGCGCTGCACCCACTAACTCGTCATCTAGCATTAGGTATATCTCCCAATGCTGTCCCTCCCCCCACCTCCCCACCCCACAACAGTCCCCAGAGTGTGATGTTCCCCTTCCTGTGTCCATGTGTTCTCATTGTTCAATTCCCACCTATGAGTGAGAATATGCGGTGTTTGGTTTTTTGTTCTTGCGATAGTTTACTGAGAATGATGATTTCCAGTTTCATCCATGTCCCTACAAAGGACATGAACTCATCATTTTTTATGGCTGCATAGTATTCCATGGTGTATATGTGCCATTTTCTTAATCCAGTCTATCATTGTGGGACATTTGGGTTGGTTCCAAGTCTTTGCAACTGTGAATAGTGCCGCAATAAATATACGTGTGCATGTGTCTTTATAGCAGCATGATTTATAGTCCTTTGGGTATATACCCAGTAATGGGATGGCTGGGTCAAATGGTATTTCTAGTTCTAGATCCCTGAGGAATCGCCACACTGACTTCCACAACGGTTGAACTAGTTTACAGTCCCACCAACAGTGTAAAAGTGTTCCTATTTCTCCACATCCTCTCCAGCACCTGTTGTTTCCTGACTTTTTAATGATTGCCATTCTAACTGGTGTGAGATGATATCTCATTGTGGTTTTGATTTGCATTTATCTGATGGCCACCATTGTCCCCATTTTAAGGATGATGCAATAGAGACCTGAATGGTTTCCTGATGTACTCATCATCAGGTAGCTAATAACTGCAGAACAGGACTCGATTGCGTAGATCTTCGAGTCAAAGGCCAGTGCTGTTTCCAGGAGAGGCTGGCATTCTGACCTTACATGCAAACACCACCTAGCTCAATGGCTAGACACACATTATTTCAATCGTGCTGAGAGGAACCCCTTCCCCTGCTCTCCCCACCAACCCTCCTGAGGCCCCAGCTCCTGGCTGGGTATGAGGATGCTGGGGCACGAGTTCGACTTCCGGCCCTGCCTGCTTCCTCTTTAACTGGAATGCTGGGGCCGGGTGACTGGGAGGTCAGCTTCTGGGGAGTGCAATAGGAAGCTACCATCATTGTGCCATTGACAGTAAGGCCAAGAGGAACTGGGATTGGGGCCCATGCACTCCGGAGAAGGGGAGTTGTACCAGGTGCTTTCCGTCTCTCGGTGGCCCCAGCATCAGCAGCCTACCTGGCAAAGAAGCAGGTCTGGAATCTCCCATTTCCCATGGGCCATGCGCAGGGCTGCCCAAGTACAGGGCTTAGGTAAGGGCTTCCCCCCTAGACCTTTAAAGTGGACACCAGTCTCATCAGGGAATCATGACGGCTCTACTGTCCAACCAGATCCCCAGTCCCACCTCTTGTCACCCACTCTGCTGCTACCAGCAGGTCCCAGCCACAGTATTGCCTCTGCTGGCAGACTCTTGCAGCCCCTAACATGCCTCTGTGTTTTCACCCTTCCACCCCTCCGTGTAGTCTGCGCTCAACTGAGGAGTCAGGATGATCATGTCAGTCCTCTGCTCCAAACCCTGCCCTGTCTTCCCATTTCTAGCCAAGAAAAGCCCAAGTCCTTCAGTGGCCTGGTGGGCCACAAACAGATCATGGAGAGGACCTGTCCCCATTGTCCTCTGCCCCTCTGCCTCGCTCACTCCACTCACCCCCTCCTCTGTGCCAGATCCAGCCCTGCCTCTGGCCTTCACACTGGTTGATCCTTCTGCCTGCAAGGTTTTCTTGGCTAACTTTCTCTCCCTCTTCTTTCACATCTTACTAAGAACCTCACCTTTTGAACATGGCCTACCATACTGGAGTCAGTCCCATTCCACCTCCACCACTCCTCACCCTACTCCCTGCTCTACTTTTTGTTTCTTTGATAGCACTTTCACCTTTTAACAAGCCGTGATTGCTCACTGTCTGTCTCCTGCAGTGGGGAATGTCATCTCCATGAGGCAGCCAGGGACTCTGTCTGTCTTGTTCACTGCTGCAGCCCTAAAACAGAGCCTTTGCCTGTGGTATGCACTCAATAAATATTTGTGGGTGGAACTGAATCTATGAATGTGGATCAGGGGTCCCGAACCCCCGGGCTGTGGACCAGTATCTGGCCATGGGCCTGTTAGGAACAGGGAGGCCCAGCAGGAGATGAGCAAGCATTATTGCCTGAGCTCTGCCTTCCGTCAGATCAGCAGCAGCATTAGATTCTCATAGAAGTGTGAATCCTATTGTGAACTGTGTATTCGAGGGCTCTAGGTTGTGTGCTCCTTATGAGAATCTAATGCCTGATGATTCAAGGTGGAACAGTTTCATTCCAAAACCATCGCCATCCCGTCCGTGGAAAAATTATCTCCCATGAAACTGGTCCCTGGTGCCAAAAGTCTTGGAGATCAGTGATGTAGATAACAGTCCCTAAATCAATGAGCTGTATAATAATTAAATCAATCCATCAAGAACATGAATGTTCTCACGATCAATGTGTTAAAATGAACATGACTGTTATTCCCAGTGAAAGGGCTTAAGGGTGCTCCTACCTCTTCCTTCCTGTTGCTGGGGCCTGGGACCCCATTCTGTGAGTGGGACCTCAGCTAACAGAGACCTGGCCTTCTCCCCTTCTAATCCCCTGCCTTCCCTGGAGAGTGGTAGGTGGGATGGGGAGGCTCATCTGACAGGGATTCCTAGAACAGCCTGTGTTTGTGTCATAGGAGGACATGATGGCCCCATGTGGGCAAGGGACGTGACCGAGGTTTGATGCCCAGCCTAGGTCCCTCTCACCATCCCTCTGGCAACTGCATATTTGGAATCCCAAGGCAAGAGTCAGTATCTAGCAAAGGATGCATTAAAAAAAAACTGTTCGTGAAATGTTTTAATATAGAAAGCCTTACATAGGCATTTTTCATTTTTATTTGGTTATGCTTATATTAAATCATTTTTGTTGCAAAGAATAAAATAATATGAAATTTAAAATGTCCTGGAAAATCCAAGGTATATGATTGTCTGTTTGCATTTTTCGTTTCAACAGATATTTATTGAGGACCCATGATATGTAAGTCTTGGAGATGGAGAAGGACAAGACACATTCTCTGCTTCCGAGAGTTCTTTGGCTGGGGTCCGGAGAGGATGGGTGGTGTTGTGTAAGAGAGGATGTTGCTGCTGTAGCAGTTGTGCTCTTTGGTATTTATCCAAATGAGTTAAAAACTTATATCCACACAAAAACCTGCACAGGGACATTTACAGCAGCTTTGTAATTGCCCAAACTTGAAAACAACCAAGATGCCCTTCGATGGGTAAATGAATGAACCAACTATGGTACATCCAGACAATGGAATGTTATTCAGGGATAAAAGAAAGATATAAGCTATTAAGTCATGAAATTACAGGGAGAGACTTTAAATGCATATTACTAAGTGAAAGAAGCCAGTGTGAAAAGGCTGTATGATTCCAACTAGATGACATTCTGGGAAAGGCAAAACTATGGAGACAGGAAAAGGATCAGAGGCTGTCAAGGGTTAAAGGGAAGGGAGGGATGAATAGGTGGACCACTGGAGAGTTTCAGGACAGAGCAACTACTTTGTGTGACACTTTATACATTTGTCAAAATCCAAAGAATGTACAACATCAAGAGTGAACCCTAATGTAAACTGTGGACTTCACCTAATCATGTATCACTATTGGTTCATCAATTATAGTAAATGTACTATGCTAATGCAAGATGTTAGTAATGGGGGAAACTGGGGGTGAAGTGAAAGGGTGTTGGGGAATTCTACTTTCTGCTTGATTTTTCTGTAAACCTAAAACTGATTTTTTTTAAAGTCCTTTTAAAAAAAGAGCGTCATGAAGTGTAATCACGGAGAAATGCATAGGTGTTATGGGAGCAATCTGGGGTAGGGGGTGGGGAGGGCTTGGGAGCATGCGAGTCACTAATGAAGTCGAGACCCTTGTATGTAAAGTTAGACAGACAAAGTTTCAAATTCCACCTCTGCCACTTATCCACCATGTAGCCTTAGCCAAGTTACTTAATACCTCTTAAACCTCAGCTTACTCCTCTGTAAAATGGGGCTAATGACGCCTGCCACCAAATTATTATGTGATTTAAATAAAATGCAAATAAAGTACTTGGCACTGCCAGTGATGAGAGTCAGTGCTTGGTGAAAGAGAGCTCCTTTTCATGCCATGGTGGGTGAGGAGGCTGGCTCAGGTGGAGTGCAGGAGGAGAAAGCATGCCAGCCCGAGAAGTAATGTAGGCAGAGCCCTGGAGGTTCAAGGAAGAGCAGATGCAGGGGATTTGGCTCAGCCAAGAAGGGCATATGGAGGGTGGGGGCTGTGGCTGCAGAGGCAAAAGAGTTAGGTAGGGTGCTGTGGCCTGGTGTGCCATGCCAGGGAGTTGCTGTTTCCTCTTGAGGATTGATGGAAGGCAGGATGACTGGCACCAGGGAGAGCCCTGATTGGCTTGGCAGTTTAGAATGTTCCCTCCAGTAGGCACAGAAAAATGATGGGAGAGAGTATGGGGGAGGGGGGAAGCAGGACAGGAATGACAGCAGCAATCCAGGGACAATTTTTCTGGGTCAAAGTAGTGGGAAAAGTTGGACTGTGGGGTCTAGGAGCTCGGGATGTGGCTTGGGAAAGCAGCTTAGCTGAAGTCACCTGCTGGCTGGCTGTGTGACTGTAAGTAAGTCATTTAACCTCTTAGAGTCTCAATTAGTTCTTCTTTAAGAATGTCCATCTTCTAGGAAGATCCTGAAGTTGAAATAAGATAGTAAGAATCAAAGAAGTTCTGGGGGCGGGAGAGACATGAACTGTATACTGAAGTCTCCAACTATGGGAGGTGGAAGATGAAAATGGCACAGGCTGAAACTGCAGCATTCAGAGCAAGGACCATGGGGCTGACAGTGCTCAGTTTGAATACTGGCCCCGCTGCTCACTAGCATGAAATCTTGGTCTCGCCACTTAATTTATTTGAGCCTCCTTTGTAGCATCTGCAAAATGAGGATAGTAATACCTACCACACAAGGTTCTGTGGTGGGGTCACATGAGACAATTGCCGAGGGCCCAGAACATAGTGAGGGTTTCAAAGATGAGAACAGTCATTACTATCATTATTATCATCATCCTTGGAGGAATATAATCAAGAATATTTTTTCTTTTATTGCGATCTGTGTTATCAACATGATGTATGTATCGTGAGTGTCTTGATAGTAAAAAACTCAATTTATCAAAAGAATAAGAAGACAAGCCACAGACTGAGAGAAAATATTTGCAAAACACATATCTGATAAAGGACTGTTAATCAAAATATACAACGAACTCTTAAAACTTAACAATTGGAAGACAAACGACCTGATTTCAAAATGGGCAAAAGATCTGAACAGAGACCTCACCAAAGAAGGTATATAGATGGCAAATAAGCACGTGAAATGATGCTCAACATCATATGTCATTAGAGGATTCCAAATTAAAAGAGTGATGAGATACCACCCCACACCTATTAGAAGGGCCAAAATCCAAAATACGGATACCACCAAATCCTGGGGAGGATGCGGAGTATGTGTGCACTCTCATGCACTGATGGTGGGAATGCAAAATGGGATGGCCACTTTGGAAGACAGTTTTAAACAAAACCAAAAGTACTCTTATCATATGACCCAGCAGTCTCACTCTTTGGTATTTACCCAAAGGAGTTGAAAACGTATGTCCACACAAAAAAATCTGCACATGGATGTTTATAGCAGTGCTTTTTTCTTAATTGCCAAAACTTGGAAGCAACCAATATGTCCTTCAGTAGATGAATGAATAAACTGGGTTATATCCAGGGAATGGAACATCATTCAGTGATAAAAAGAAATGAGAAGCCAGGTGCAGTGGCTCACACCTATAATCCTAGCACTCTGGGAGGCCGAGGCAGGAAGATCGCTTCAGGCCAGGAGTTCAAGACCAGCCTGGGAAACACAGTGAGACCCCCGCCTCTACAAAAAAAGAAAAAAAAAATTAAAAAAAAAAAAAAGAAATGAGACATCAAGCCATGAGAAGGCGAGGAAGAATCTTAATGCATCCTGTTAAGTGAAAGAAGCCAATCTGAAAAGGCTACAGACTAGGATTCCAGTGATATGATATTTTGGAAAAGGCAAAACTATAGAGAGGGTAAAAAGATCAGTGGTTGCCAGAAATTAGGGGAGAAAGATGGGTGAATAAGTGGAGCACAGAGGATTTATTTAATTTCAGAGAAAGGTCTCGCTCTGTTGTCCAGGCTGGAGTGCAATGATGCAATCATAGCTTACTGCAGCCTCAAATTCCTGGGCACAAGTGATCCTCCTGCCTCAGGCTCTGAAATAGCTGGGACAACAGGTGTGCACCACCGCACCTGGTTAATTTTTAAAAACTTTTTATACAGATGAGGTCTTGCTATGCTGCCCAGGCTGAGCACAGAGGATTTTTAGGGCAGCGAAACTACTCTGATGCTGAGATGGTGGATGCATGTCATTACACATTTACCAAAACCCACAGAACGTACAACAACAGTGAGCCTTAATGTAAACCATGGACTTTGGGTGACAATGACACATCAACGTAGGCTCATCGATTGTAACAAATGAACTCTCTGGTGAGGGATGTTGTTAATGAGAGGTTGTATAAATGTGGGGGCAAGGGGTGTATGTGAAATCTCTGTATTGTCCATTCAATTTTGCTGTGAACCTAAAACTGCTCTAAGAAATAAAGCCTATTAAAACAATTTTTAAAAATTAGCTCAGAGTTGTCACACAGAAAGAAACATATCCAGGAGACCAAGCACAGATGAAGCTCATGGATTCAGAATCTTGGAGAGGGGAAAGTCTTAGAGATCCTGTTTTCTCAGTCTCCAATCTGTGACCCTCACTTTTATAGAAGATTCCCTCATGAAACCGCCCCAGTTGGAGGACTTTTTCAGTGGGGCCTGACTTTCTTGGAATCTCAGTGGATCTGAAGTAAAGACCTTAAAGATTGCTGCCTAGCCCCTTTGCAGTTCTGATGAGAATTAGGGTGTAGGGGACAGTGCCCCAGTCTCCCAGCTGTGAGTGGTTCAGCTGGATTGAGCCTCTGAACTCCCAGGGCAGAGGTCTCTCCTGTGGCCTTCCCCCTTGTTGGAAACCCCTTTCCCATCCCCCAAGGAGGCCTGTGAGGGTTGGACCTGGGAGGACCAGGATGGCCAAGGTGTGCAGTGCCAGGCCCAGGTGGAAGTGTAGTGGGGGATAATAAAAGTCCCCTGAACTCCAGGCCCAGGCCCAACAATTGTCCTGCACTCTCCAACCCCCTCCTTCCAGGCTGATCCTCCTGGGCCCCAATCTCTCATTGCCTGGTGCCCTTGGCCTTGCTCCAGGCTTCTCTAAGGAGAGAATGGGGAGAGGCCTCGTGGTCTAAGAGTGCTGAGGGCCAGGCCTTGGAGCAGGTGCAAGTTGGGTCTGGACTTTTCCATTCCAAGCCCACTCCCCTGCCCCCAGCTCAGCCGCCCACTTGACCCCCTCAGGCAGGAAGGGATGGTGGACAAACAGCTTGCATGTGGCCTGCCCGTTAAGAGGGAGGTGGAGACACTCCCTGGGGCCCCATCCATGGTTACACTGAGCCTGCTGCCCTGTCATCAGATGAAAAGCCAGCAACTGCTCCTGAGAGGACCTCATTGATTAAGTCTCTCCTTGTTATTAACAGCAGGAACTCTGGGCCCAGGGTGTAGCCTTGCAGAGCTCTGAGGGAAACAGGGTGATGAAACAGAGACCTGTGGTCACAATCAACACATGCCCCTTGTTGGCTAAAGCCCACACTCCCTCCAAGGCCCACAGGGTCCCAGGTGACTTCAGCAGCCTCCGCTGGTGCCCCATGCTGGGCTCCAGTTTCAGAGCTGCACCACCCCTCCCCAGGCCTGCTGCCCCAGTAGCACCCAGCAATGGGCTTGAGCCGGCTCCCACTGACCTTTGATTGTCTGCGTTCAGTGACATCATGCCACCATGAGAGTGTTTACACCATACAATGCCAAATGCTACCAATCTGCTGACCCCTCCACCGCCCACCCTAGAGCCAATTATTAGAAATTTACCAGCAGGTCACTGTGCATGCTGACCTTTGCCAGACACACACTTCCTTCCCTCTTAAAAAAAATTATTATTATTTTTTTAGAGACGGGGTCTTGCTCTGCTGCCCAGGCTAGAGCACAGTGATGCAATCATGGCTCACTGAAGCCTCAATCACCTGGGCTCAAGCAATCCTGCCTCAGCCTCCCGAATAGCTAGGACCACACGTGCGTGCCACCACACCCAGCCCATTTTTACAATATTTTTCCAGAGGTGGGGTCTTGCTATGTCACCCAGGCTGGTCTCAAACTCCTGACCTCAAGCAATCCTCCTGCCTCAGCCTCCCAGAGTACTGGGATTACAGACATGAGCCACCACACCAGGCCACTTCCCTCCCTTTTTATACCTCAGTTCAGGTGGGGCTTCCTTAGAGAGGCCCTCTCTGCTCCCCCAGGCCTGCTTACACGTGCTGTTACAGGCCTATGTCTCTCCTCTCTCCTCAGAGCTGAGTAGAGTGTGGGGCACGTAGCAGGGACTCTGTAAGGCTGTGGGGAGGTGCATGGGGCAGGCTAAAGCATGACAGTTGTGAGAAGGGAAGGAGCGGTAGACACCCTTCTCGGGGGACCTGCAGTGTAGCGCTCTCTCCGTCTGCTCCAGTTAAGAATGATGTCTTCTTCCTGCATCCCTCCTCCCAGGAACAGATGATTTTCATTTTCTGCCTTGATAGCTTCAAATCGCTGCCTGTCTCTGGGAGGACTCAGGCACTTATCCTTCCTCTCCAGCAATGGGAGGATCTCCCTGGACCTCTAAACTGGGCTTTCTGTTTTCAGCAAAGTCCTTGGAAGTTGCAACCTCCGCAAGGCTCCTCTGCCTTTCCAAGCCCTCTCCTTCTCTAGCACCATTTTTCTTTTCCTCCCTGAGGGCCTTCACACTGCCCTCAGATTCCTCTTCCCTCCCATTTACAAACCTTGCTTCCAGGCGCAGACCTGCAGCTGGTCATTTACAGCTTAGTGAGAATTAGTGGTGAGGCAGCCAGAAGCAACAGCTTCCTTTCACCTCTCATCTTTCAGGGCTCAGCTTAAACCTCCTTAAAGAAGTCTTCTTGGAACAATTTCATCTTTACTTGGGATCATAGAACCTTGTTAATTTCTTTCACAGCCCTGACCACAAGTTGTGATATGTATTCATTTATCTTTCTCTAGCTTGTCTATTTACTGGAACGTTGGCTTTAGAAGGCCAGGGAACATGTTTGTCTTCCCCACTCTTACATCCTTGGGGCCTGGCCAATTGCTGTTGAAGGGGCGTTTCTTGGCTACACAAATGATTGCTCATCCATGTGCAAATCTGTGCTCTGCCCTGCCCAGTTGGGTCACCAGAGACAGCTGCCTTGCTCTGTGTCTCGGCATTCTCATCTGCAGCTGGGTATAACGGTACCCGCCTCTCTGGATTTCAAGCCTGTTGTAAGGATCAAATGTGATGCCAGGTGGGAGATGTGGACCCCAGCCATGTGTGTTGGGGTGCTGGGGCTTATTAGTCCCAGTGGCTGTGCAAATGGCATCTGCCCTCCCTGTCTCCCTGCTGTACGCCGTGAAGGGGTTCCAGGAATTCCAGGTGGCAGCAAAGAGGTGAAGAGAATAATAATTGATGAATGAAAATAATGATAACCAAGTACATAATAATAATAAAAGTAATAATAACTGACTTTATTAGATACTGTATCAGATGCTGTTCTCAGCTTGTACAGGAATTAACTCATTTAACTTTAGAACAGCCTGGTGAGGTAGGTCCTCGCATGGTTTCTATTTTATAGGTGAAAAAACTGAGGCCAGAGAGATTAAGTAACTCATCCAAGAAGTGGAGGTGGGATCAAGTTTTACTTTTTGATGGGACTTTCCCTCAAATCCCTTCAATCTAATAACTTTCCTCATTTAGTTTCATGACTGTTTATTGGATTGCTAAAACCAAGAGTTTATGTCTGAGTGTGACTTTGCCCCTTTGGCAGGCCCTGGAGGCCCAGCAGTGAGTGGGACTGATCCCTGCCCCCAGGGAACCCATTAATGGGGTGCGTGCGTGTGTGTGTGTGTGTGTGTGTGTGTGTGTGTGTTATTCTCTGCTGCCCAGCCAGTCAGGAAACTCCCTGAGGACACAGGGAGGACTGTTCCTTCTCTGCTGTGTTACTTTAGGACAGAATGAACACTTAGAGTCCTAGAACTCCAGAGAATCAGCACCAGAGTCAGCTGCTCATCAGCAAAGTTACTGATCCCTTGCTTGGTACTGGGCTTGGTACTTCATGCCAGGAACACAGTGGGAGCGAAGCCAAGCCCCCATCCTCAAGGGACATCCATATTTGGGGGTGGGGCTGGGACTCCGTGGGTCAATTCTTGGGTCAACAGAGTCCAGAGAGGGCAGGAGCCCTCCAGGGTAAGGAATCAGGTCAGTGACAGTGTGGGGACTAGAACCCAGGGCTCCTCCTTCCTAGAACTGCCCCTTCCAACTTTACCACCTGCCTCTGGATCCTGTGGGAAGTCGGCTCTCCTTCCTCCAGGATGCAGGTTGTTGCCTGGAGCAGCGGCTGACCCAGACCCCACACTTTTAGCCCAGGGCCTATTGGGGCCTGCATGGGAATGGTGAGAATGAACTCACCACCCTCCCCTCTACCTGGCCCTTAGCTGCCTCCCTTTATCACCTTGTTAAGGACTTTTTCCTCTCCATTTGGAACCTGGAATTTCATTATTTCATATGTGAAGCTTAGGGATAATAGGCTGCCACTTGAAGGCTGCTTTTCACCTTCAAAGCCCTCTGCAGACTGTTAATTAGTCCTCTCTGGCCTGCTCCAGTAAGTGTTCTTGGTCCAGGAAAGGGGAACCCAAGGGAGGCCGAGGGACTTGCCTCAGGGATGTGGGGCTGGCAAAAGCCTGAGGAGGAAAAAGAGGAGCCCTGCATTCTGGAAACTTCTCCTAACGGATACCTAGCTCACCTAGCTCCCAGGCTCCTTTCCTGTTAGGACGGCTGAATAACTGAGGGCAGGAGCAGATGGGAGCCCTCCTGTGGGAATATGGCTCAAAGAACTTCACAATTGGACCCTAAGTTGGAATCCCATCCCCTGCTAATTGCACGACCTTGGATGATAACCTCTAAGCCTCCGTTTTCTTTTCTGTGGAATGGAGGTAATAACAAAGTGCTCCTTGATGTTGAGGATTGAGTTAGGTAAGTATCTGGCACAGAGTGGTGCTCACTAGGAGTGAATGGATGAATGAATGAATGAGTGTGGCTAGTGGTGGGTTGGAGTGGGGGAGGATTAGAAGTATGGAGAGGCAAGATGGGGACGGAGAGGAAAATGGGGACTCTCCTTCCTTTGCCCCTCCTTATCCTTAGCCCCAAGGCCAGGAGTTTTGCCCACAAAGCAACCGCTATCCATGATGTTGCATGGCTGGTCAACGAGGGATGGATATCTGTCTTTGCAAGCCCTTGACATCCCCTGAAAATGGTGATATTGTCTATTTTTAACAGTGGAGAACCCCATCTATGAGTTGCCAGGTGAGAATATGTCCATCTGCTCAGCCTCCCCAGCTGGACCACTGTGAGGGTCAAAACTAGACAGTGGATGCCACAGCCCTGGCTTCAGGGTCTCTCAGACCTGGAAGCAAATCTCTGCTGCTCCACTCACTTGGACAAACACTCAAGCTAAAGCAGGGAGATCCTCCCTGCCTCTCAGGATGATCGAGTTTGGTTCTGTGATGAGCTGTATATGCACACCAAGCAGCTCACTGTTGAGCTCAGTGGTAGCCAAAGCCAACAATGTAGGCGCCTGGGACACCAAGCACGAGTTGCACCCTTGGGTCCATGGCCACATGGAATGGGAGGGAGGTTGCCTCCAGCCAACTGGTCACCTACCCAGTCCTCTCCATAGACTGGCATGGGAGTTAAAAAGGAGGGCTGAGAAATGTGTTCAATGTTTAAAAGTCATTCCTAGCCAGGTGTGGTGGCTCACACCTGTAGTCCCAGCAATTTGGGAGGCCGAGACGGGAGGATCACTTGAAGTCAGGAATTCGAGACTAGCCTGGAGTTTGAGACCAGCCTGGCCAACATGGTGAAACTCTGTCTCTACAAAAAAAAAGAAACCCACAAAAATTAGCTGGGTGTCATGGCACACACCTATAATCCCAGCTACCAGCTGCTTGGGAGGCTGAGGCATGAGAATCTCTTGAACTCAGAAGGCAGAGGTTGCAGTGAGCCGAGATTGCACTACTGTACTTCAGTCTGGGTGACAGAGTGAGACTCCATCTCAAAATCAATAAAATAATAAATAAATAATAAATGTCATTTTTTACATTTTGGTACCCTCTAAATTTCAGTACCAGGGACCCCTTTGCCCCCCATCCTACTTGGGACTCCTATGCAAGTTATTTAATGACAGTTTCATCCTTCATGTTGTCTCTTCAAACCCGTCAAAAGCAGGGACTGAGTTTGGGGTGTGTCTGGGTCCCCAGTGGCTGGCACACCATAGGTGCACAATTAATACTTGCTGTTGGTGGTGACAATGTAAGGGATGGGGGTTTAGAACGTGGGAGGGATCAGAAGGACCTCATCTCATGAGGAATCAGAAATACTGATCCTGCCTCCTGTCTGTGCCCAGAAGGTAGAAATATTGAGAGAGAGAGAGGATGGGAAAAGCACCCATGAGAGAAGTGAGTACCACCTGGCTTGTGCTTCCACCATCTGCCCAGCCCTCTTGACTGGGACAGGGGGTGCATAAGGGCTAACCAGATATGAACAGATCCCTGAGGCAGGGTGTATTTGCTGAAGGGTGGGAGGAGCTAGCTGGTTAAGGGATGGCATGGGGAGAGGGTGCTAGGGGAGCATTCTAGGGTAGAGCCCCAGGGTGGGCAAACTCCAGAGGGGCACAAGGTAACCTCTGCCTGGGGAGATTCCTCCTTCCCTCAGCAGCCAGCATCTCTTGGGGCACTGCAGAGAGCAGGAGCCCCCAAGCCCAAGAGACTTGGGGCATCTCAACCCTGCTTCTCACAACAAGTGTGACTTGGGCAAATTACCTAACCAGATATGGCTGGAAAAGGCTTGTCCCTCCCATGTGCAAAATCCCCACTGTCTCCCCAGTGCCTGTGCCAGGCATCTGTGGTCTGGCAGCTGTGAGGATGGTTTCATGTGTAATCTATAGGTTCTTTCCACGCCTTTCTGAAGCTTGGTGAATGCCTGCTACCGTCTTCTGTGATGTGACTCCACGGTCAACCAGAAATGACACATCACATTCACTCATGTGCTCACTTGCTCACTACTCAAACTTTATTGAGTTTTTCTATATTCCACAGTGCTGGCCACTGGAGGTTGGATGCGAGTCCCCACCTGCCGGGTGTTTACAGCCCCCTGAGGGAGACAGACAAGCAAATGAACCATGACCACACAGAGTGATCAGAGCTCAGCAATGAGCCTGTATCCGTGGGTCAGCAACACTGCCTGGAGGAAGCATTAAGGTTTGAGCCCAGAGAGAAGAGAAGATACTGAGGTTGGGAAGAGAAGCTTCCATGTGGAGAGGGGCACATATGCAGGTCTGGAGAATCACAAGTACTTCAGCAAGGCCTAGCAGAGAGCTGAGGGGCTAGGTGGTCAACGGCCTCGCATGCTGGGCTTTATTCTGAGGGTAACGGGGAGCCATGGAGGAGTCTGGAGCTCCAGAGTGAAATGTTCAGAAAGTGTTCTTTTTCTTTTTGGCTAGAATAATAAGAACTGAGCCAACACTGGTTATTCTGTGGGAAAACACAAAGATCATTGCTTAACAGAAGTGGTCTATTCAGAAGAAAAAGCCTGCTGAAAGGTGGGATCCAGAGAAAGAACCAAACAAAAGGCCAAGCAAAAGGTGGTGATGACATTGGTGACCTCAGGCCCACACCATATCTCTTCACCCCACCACCCCAGCTTTGCCCCCGTTATTTCAGACAGACCTTCCTTCCTGTTGGGACACGTGTGTGTGTGGCTGTGCCTGTGACTTGGCTCTGTGGTCACCTGCCTGTGTGTGCCACTGCCCCTACCTCCCTGCTCTCCACCACTCCATCTCTCCAGAGCCCGGCTCTGCCACCTCCTCCAGCAAGCCTGCCCTGGGCCCCCCTGGTTCCTGAGAATATTTTGCTATTTCCACTTGGAAGAACTTTAGTAGGGTTTCTAAGGCAATGTGAATGCTGCGGTTGGGCTGTGAGGTAGAATAATCAGTGCTCAGACCTTAACCTGCATAACCAAACAGTAAGCAATTTGAGGGCAGGGGCTATGCCTCATTCCTTTTGGGAGACCTCAGTCATCCAGCTCTGTGCCTGAGAAGCAGCAGGTCCCATATTAAAATGTCTGTTCAGTGGATTCATGTTTCATTGTGTGCATCCTAAACTTGTCCAGGACTCTGGACAAGTTGTGAGCCTCCTCTTTGGAATAAGTGTAGGACCCCCCTAAATTTCTGCAGGGTCATTCTCTTCAGTGCCTGGTGGCCCAGTCTCCTTTCTGAGCCTTCTGGACTTGCCAGGTACAATTTACTGTCCCTTTTGCTGGGCTCCCATAGATTTTGGTGCCTATCTCTATTGTGTTTCTTATTCTATCGGGTCAAAGGCATTTTTTAAAAAGCGTCCACTCTCTCCACCTCCCCACCCCCACACCCAGCCCAGTGTCTAATTTGCAGTAGGAGATCAATAAGTGTTTGTTGAATGAAAAAAAATGTACTAGCAAGAGTACAGGACCACTCCTTAGGCATATTCAATGGGAACACAATCACCAATTGAATTCGTTTCCTTCAAAAGAGCCATGTATCCTGGAAGATCCATTCCAGACGTCCAGATGGCAAGACCGGGGAGAGCTGGGAGTTATTCCTATTGAAACCGTTTCCTCCAGAAGGTCCAGAGTTCAAAAGGGAGGCATTTGCCACAAACAATTGGGCCAGTGTGAGACGATGTGGGTGGCACGTTGCCAAGGTCTTGGTGGGACTTTGAGCAGTTACCAATGCAAATAGGAGAGAAGACTTATCCCCAGGGGCAACTGTGGTCACCCAGAAATGGAGCCTTTGGCAACAAGGAGAAAAAACCAGGTCAGCCACTGCACGGGGATTTTCCTAGGGCTGTGGAGTGGCCTCTGGACTTGGAGTCAGGAGGCCCAGCTTCTCAGCTGGGATCTGGGTTTTAGATCAAGGGTTAAGATGATCTAATGCCAACCTTATTTTCCAGAGGCATTTTTCTGAGCCAAGAATTAAATGCAGGGCACATCAAAGGAATTTTCCTGATTTGTGAATTGTTTCTGCCAACTCAAGCTTCAGAATAAAGACCCCTTTTCTCATTCTTTGAGATTTATCTATTGAATGTAGGACTATTCTGAAAAACTCTATGCCAGTGAAGCTCATCTCCCAGAGCTGTCCCTGTGCATCCTACTGTCTGACCTCCCTGCCTTTGCTCACGCCCTTCCTCCTTTCAGAGAGTCATCTCCTGATATTGCAGCGTCATCCAGACTTTGTTCAATGTTAACTTTTCTTTGAAAGCTTTCTCTGATCACCACAATTTATAGTGTTCCAGAGAGAGAGGGAGAGCCAATAAGCACGTAGAAGATATGGAGCACCTATTACTATGTAGTATTGGCTCAGCACTTACCATGTGCCAGGCATCGTGCTAAGCTCTCTACAAGTGTGATCACACTCAGCTCTCACAACAACCCTTAGAAGATCATTCTTAGACAATTTTAAAAATCCCCATTTGTGGGCTGGGTGTGGTGATTCACACCTGTAATCCCAGCACTTTGAGAGACACAAGTGGGAGGATCACTTGAGCCCAGGAGTTTGAGAACAGCCTGGGCAACATAAAGAGACCCCATCTCTACTAAAAAATAAAAAAAAAATTAGCTGGGCATGGTGGTGTGTGCCTGCAGTCCCAGCTGCTCTGGAGGCTGAGGCAGGAGGATTGCTTGAGTCCAAGAGACAGAGGCTGCAGTGAGCTGTGATCATACCACTGCACTCTGCCCTGAGTGACAGAGTGAGATCCTGTCTCAAAAACAAAAATCCCCATTTATGGTGGTCATTAGTGCTGTCATCCTATACTTCTGATTCTCTTTCTTCTGAGTACAACGTAGAATTTCACTTCCTGACCCCTTTGTGGTTGGTGAGGTGGAGCCATGTGAATAGTTCTGGCCAATGCCTTGTGAAATGAAGTAACACATCGTTCCAGATTGGATAATATTTCATGTTCCTTCCAGAATGGTGACAGGCCAGCAATGTTTGCCATAATGGCTACATCAGCCTTCTTTTTGCTAAGTGAGTAGGATGAGCAGAAACTCCTACTAACCCATGATGAACATGTAGCATGAGCAAGAAATACATTTTGATTGTTTTATGCCACTGAGATTTTTGGACTTGCTTGTTACTGCTGCATAATCCAGTCTATGCTGACCGATACACAATTTTACAGATAGAGAAATCAAGCTTGCATGGGGAGGCATAGATGACCTTGGCGAAGAGGTAGCTTGAGCCCTTATTGTGCCTTATTGTGTCCAGTGCCCTGACTGGCTGGCTGGCTGTGAAAGGCCTTGAGAGCCTGAAATAACAGGACTTGATGCTGTTATCCCTAAAGCACAAGGGAGAGTTTAAACAGGGGGCAACACAGCCATCCTTGGGCTTTCAGAAGGATCGCTCTGGCAGCTGCTTCTGGCTGAGAGGTCACTCTGTATTTGTCCACCTGGAAAGATCAGCCCTGAACCCAGTTGAAAGCCAAACTCCCAGCATACACAGAGACCCTCAGGGCAGGTCTGCCATGTGCTTACAATTCCCCAGCACCCAGATCGGCCCATCCGAGCCTCCACACAATGGGCAAGGCTGGTTGGAAGAGGGAGCTCCCAGGAGGGCTTCTCCCCATCAAGGCAGGCGTACTGGCTCCGTTGTCTTTTTAATGACCATAAAACAGCACGGAAATGAATGCCAACTAACAAGGTTAAAGGATCCTTAAAAAACAAATGATGCCATTTTTTCCCCCAACTCACTGCTGAGTAAAAATTTGTCACTTCAGTAAGCATTTTATTGGTAATTACAGAGTTACTTTATTTGCATATTACAGAGCTGCTAGCGGCCCTAGTGAAAATGCTTAATGTCGCTGAGCATCTTGGAAGGAATTACTCAACCCAGGGAGGGAGAATTCAGTAATTATTTCCTTAAAACTAGAATTTGCTAATAACTTTGCAGTAGATCACTTTGTGCTCCCCAATACAGCAATTAAATAATAGCAATTAAGTGCCAAAGTAACTCAGGCATAGGGCCTATCCCCAAACAGGACCTCTGCTTTATTTCCTTTGAAAGGGGAATAAAGCTACAGTTAACCCTTTTGACTCCTGAACCACCAGGGAACACCGATTCCTCTTAGAGCCAATTAGAGAGGGCTGGTGCTAAATGTCATCTCCTCATCTTCAGAGTAGGATCTGGAAACCCAGAGAGAGGCCTAGGGTCCATCCTGCAGCGAGGAAAGGCCGGCTCTCCACTCTAGCAGCTGGGATGGCAGGCACAGAGGTCAGGTAAGAGGATTCTGGCATCAAACTGGCTGGGCTTGTTGGCTGGGTCCGGCTTATCATCCAGGTGTCTTGGACAGGTTACTCAACCTCTCTAGATCTCAGTTTTCTCATCAGTAAAGTGGGGGTCATCATGTGATCGACTGCACCTGGTGGCTGTGATGATTAAATAACATGACACATGGAAGTTAGAACTTTGAACATAGGAAATGCTCAGTAAGTGTGAGTTGCAGTGTCTGACCCAGAACCCACCACCACGCTGACAAGGAAAGCCCAGGCCCCTGCCAACTAGGAGAAGGGAAGACATTTGCATGTTGCATGTAACTCCTCTGCCTGCACTGGGGAGGTGTGATAGTAGGAGGGAAGGAGTGGCACTTACCACTTGGGGTTTGATCTGCCCAGGATCAAATCCTGGCTCCACATGCACACACCCAGAGGTAGTGTGACATTGGGCCACTCATACGCTCTCTGAGAGCACCAGTTTCTCACCTGTAAGACAAGAAGTGTGATACCCATCTGAGTGCCAGGGTCGCCAGGTGACCTCTATGTAAGCACATGCTTTAGTTGCTTAGCTTCCTGCCAGGCAGATTTATAAATATATACATATATATGTATATTACAAATATATATATGAAGTGTACAAAGGCCTGTCCTTAAAAAGGATCATTACAATTTCAGACTTGTTCTGTCTTAATTTCTGATTGATACTTAATCAGCAATGGCTTGGAACACTGGCTTTTTGTCTCTCCCTCTGTTAAGTATTTAACAATCTGAAAAACAAACATCGGAGAAGATGGAACCTACAGGGGCCCCTGATCCTTCTGCAGTCCTTGATCCTTCTGTGATAGAGCTGAGTCCACTCTCTATTTTATCTTTCTGCAAGATCTGCTCCAGTGTGGTATTCTATTTAATAATGTAAAATGCTATTTCATGGAGGAGAGAGTACGGAAAGGTATCTTTTTAAAGATTTGCTTTCCCACCTCCATGGCCAGCCTGACCCCTGCCTCCAGGTAGGTTTGTGAGGAATATGCAGTGGCCCTCTGAGAAGGAATATCCAATGAGATAGAAGAGGTCCAGCCCTCAGTACAGGACTTGGCATCGAGCTCCGTAATGGCTAGTCCCCATGTGCAGCTTGGCCTTGCCTGGTATTATACCTAGGAAGTTTTTCTCTGTAGCTTAAGGCATTGGTCCAGAGTCATATTTCTTCCCAGCCTCGATGCTGATCTCACTGTTATTGATCATTTACATTTTGGCATGGCCTTTTCTGGGACCATGCTTCAGAGACGTCTTGTGTCTCAGGGCCAGGAGAGGGGAAGAAGTGCATCAGGTTCTAGCATCAGCGGATGTAAACAGAGAGAGAATGCTACCTTTGACGCCCCTCCTAGGAACTTTGGCCCCTATTAGTTGCTGAGGGTGGAGTGGCCTGGGGTCTTGGGGGCACTGCCCTGTGTGTTAGCAGTGGTAATTTTAAAGGTGGCCCTCTCTGACTAGTGTCCAGCCGATGGCCTTTGCTTTTTGCCAACTTTAGAGGCCTCTGCAGGCAGCAGGCTGGACAGCTCTGGAACTGGGCTGTTTCTGCTTTATGGATACTCCTCTGTTTGGTGAAATTCAGCCTTCCATGGCTATACAAAAGATGAATTCCACATCCACGTGGTGGCTCTGCCAGCTTCCAAAGTAAGCTCTTCGGGTCAGACTCTCACCAGACCAAATGATGCCTGGTCCCTGGGCCTCCCCCTGTGACTTGGCTTTTGGGGTATAGCTTGAGCACTGGCTCCTGGACCCATCCTGGTTTATTAATGCCTCCCCTAAACATAGCACCAATCTTCATTTCGCCTGTGCTAGCACTTCAAATGTATTGGTGTGGAAGCCAGCTGGAACTGACCAGATGAGCTCATCTACCATTGCCCAGCCAGGAGTTTGAAAGCAGAGAGGATTGCTGATTAAAGCGGAACGTGTGTGGGAGGTAGGGAGGAGGAGAGGCTTGGGAAGGACTGGGCAGGGTTCATCAGGGACTCCAAGGAGGCTGGCTCTCTGCTACAACCAGAGCATCCAGCGCATCCCAGAGGATCTTGCAGGTGCTTAGAGCAGGGGCTCTTGGGAAATGCAAAAAAGGCCTGGACAATAAGTATAAACCACATAGAAACGGCTTTGGGAGTGCTGGGTGCAATAGCTCTGTAATCCCAATACTCTGGGAGGCCAAGGCTGGAGGATTGCTTGAAGCCAGGAGTTTGAGACCAGCCTGGGCCATGGAGTGAGACCCCATCTCAATCAACCAATCAATCAATCAATCAATCAATCAGGTGTGGTGGTGCACACCTGTAGTCCCAGCTGCTTGGGAGGCTGAGGCAAAAGGATCACTTGAGCCCAGGAGGTTGAAGTTGCAGTGAGCTGTGATTGTGTCACTGCACTCCAGCCTGGGCAGCAGAGTAAGACCCTGTCTCAACATAAAAAGAAATGTCCTTGTCTTTGTGGAAATAAAATAATGCAGACCCCAGTCCTCCCCTTATGAGATGGCCATAGACAACTCAGCAGCTGACACCTGCCAATGCTAACTGCCTTCATTCTGCCCACCTGCCAATGCTAACTGCCCCTCAGTGAAGACCACCTCTTCTTCAGGGCTGCCGACGTTTGCAGCATGTGTTGTTGGCACATCCATTTGACAATTCTGGGCTGCGACAGTCTCTCATTTCTGACTTAACCTCTCGCTCCTCTCTTCCATGGTCATTTAACTTTTCGCCTTCAGTGTTCAGTGAGTGGAGGCCTTGAGGGCTGGGACCAGGTTTTACAGCTTCTGGGGTTCCTCCAGGGCCTGTGCAGAGTGAGGGCCAATCAGTGTTTGCAGCTCTGGTTTGCTGTAGGCAGCAGGGGCTGGAGGCTGTAAAGCTGCTCACATGGAGGGAGGGCAAAGGCTCGGGGGTATGGAAGACATATTTCCAGCCAGGAAATCTGGAACCCTCGGGATGGAGCCCATCCTGGAATAGAAGACACATGGATTCAAAGTCTGACCTCAGATGGAAATTTCTCATCCCCAGCCTGTGACTCTCTTTTCAGTTCCTAATGGAAGCCTCTACAACCTGGCTTGCTTCCACACAGCTTGTCCCAGCCCTGCAAACTCTGCCCAGCTGGCATTCAAGCCCAAAGACAGTGGTGTGCTGGTAAATGTTTAACAACGGGCTCTCTGGGAGAAAAGACTCACTTGTATCCTGATTGGTAGCATTTGCCAATTTTTTGTGGTACTCATCATCTCATCATGGCTGATCCTAAGCTACTCAAGTGAAGCTACTGAACACAGAGTTGGGAAGAGATGCAGAGGAGCAGCTTTCTTGGGCAGGTGGGAGCTGGCTCTAGCACATCACTGCCCAGTGACCTCTTAGTGCCACCCCCTTCTGATGTCCTCACAGTACTTATCCCCTTTCCTGGCCTTCTTAGGCTGCGAGGATCTCCTGGTTCTCCTTCTCACCATCTGCCCTTTGCTTCTCCATGAATCACTCCACCACCTGCCCTGCAGAGCAGCATTCTCAGTCCTGACTATGTGTTTGGCTCCCATAGGGAGCATTTAAAGCTGCCCATATTGGCTAAATGCGGTGGCTCGTGCCTGGAATTCCAGTACTTTGGGAGGCCAAGGTGGGAGGATCGCCTAAGCCTGGAGACCAACTGGAGTCCCAAGACCTTGTCTTTATAAAAATTTTTTAAAAGCTGGGTGTGGTGATGAGCCTGGGCGTTTGAGGCTGCAGTGAACTAAGATAAAGCCACTGCACTCCAGCATGGGCAACGGAGTGAGACTCTGTTGCTAAATAAATAAATAAAACTCCCGACTCCCAGGTCTTACCTCAGAGCAGTTAGATCAGGATCTCGGGGTGTGGCATCAGGCAGCAGAAGTTTTTGAGGCTCTCCAGGTAATTCCAATGTGCAGCTAACTATGAGAACTGCTGATTTTAAAAATTCCAATGCTGGTTCTTTCTTCCCATCCCAGTCAAATCAGATTCCCCAGGAATGGTCCTTGGTTCATTGTATGACTTCAGAGCTCTCCAGATGAAGCCATGTGTAGCCACCATTGAGGCTCACTATCTTTGAGGCCCCGGGCCCTGTCCTCAGCCCTTTCCTAAGCGCTCACCATTCTCCCCAGGTGGCCTCATCTCCCTTAATGTCCTCCTATAATGTCTCCCATAATGTCCTCATCTCCCATAATGTGCAATGTCCTAGAGATTTGTCTTTTCAAATCTCCATGTCCAGCCCTGTTCTCTCTCCTGAATTCTTCCTGCCTTGCCATATCCACCTGGGACACCCCAGATGCCTCAACTCAACACATTCACCACCTAACTCAGCCTCTTGTCCATTCCTTGTACCTCTTCCTTTCTCACCACTTGCCCTGGCTTACCCCTGGAGAAGTCTGGAGTTCATGGCTCTTTCCATTCCTACTCCAGCTACCCCAGCAGCTCTAGCCTGGGCTTTTTGGAAGTCATCTTCTGGACTCCAGCTCCCTGCACTACTAGTGACCTTGCTAAATCACTCCTTCCCACAACCACATGCCTTGGCTTCCCTTGGCCTGCAGGGAATACACATGTGGGACTTCACAGTGTCTCTCTTGCCTCCTGGCTTCATGTTGATCACATCCCAGCCTCACTGAACTGCTCAGTGCTCCCTTACAAGGCCCGACACCATCCTGCCTATCCCCTTTGTTCCCACTGTCCACTGGCCTTTCTCCCTTCTCCACCCATGGACACCCTCTTTATCCTGCAAATGCCCAGCTCAAGTGGCAGCTTGTATTAGTCTGTTTTCAAGATGCTTATAAAGACATACCAAGGCTGGGTGATTTATAAAGAAAAAAGAGGCTTAATGGACTCACAGTTCCACGTGGCTGGGGAGGCTTCACAATCATGGTGGAAGGCGAAAGGCACATCTTACACGGCAGCAGACAAGAGAGAGAATAAGAGCCAAGTGAAAGGGGTTTCCCCTTATAAAACCATCAGAACTCTTGTGGACTTATTCACTATCATGAGAACAGTATGGGGGAAACTGCCCCATGATTCAATTATCTTCCACCAGGTCCTCCTGCAACACATGGGAATTATGGGAGCTACAATTCAAGATGAGATGTGGGTGGAGACATAGCCAAACCATATCATATCTCTTCCGTGAAGACTCCTTGACCCCATCCACAGAATTAATTACGCCCATGCTGGAGCCTTGCTCCTGTTGTGCACAGTCTATTATGGGCCAATCCTCCTTGGATGATCTCAGTCGGCCCTCTGTTTCTGCCTCTCTTCTCTATGCTCTGTGGAGGTAGGGACCTTTTTTGATCATCTTTATAATCTCCCAGTGTTTAATTAATCAGTTAGCAGATAGGGGATGCCTGCTACATGTTGTGATAAGAGTAGATTTAAATTTAATTAATTAACAATTGTTTATGTCTTTTTTTTTTTTTTTTTTTTTTTTTGAGACAGGGTCTCACTCTGCCACCCAGGCTGGAGTGCAGTGGTGTGATCATAGCTCACTGCAGCCTCGACCACCCAGGCTCAAGTGATCCTCCCACCTCGGCCTCCCAAAGTGCTGGGATTATAGGTGTGAGCCACTGTGCCCAGCCTAATGAATAAACTAATCAGCAGGTATGATGGGTTGAGCTTTGTCCTCTAAACATTCAAGCGTTGGAGCCCTAACCCTCAGTATCTTAGCATGTGACCTTTTTCAGATACAGTGTCTTTTCAGAGGTAATCAAGTTAAAATGAGGCCCTTAGAGTGAATCCTAAATGTATGTGCTGGCGCCCTTATAAAAAAGGAGAAAGGTGGACCTAGACACAGAGGGAGAACATCATGTGAAGACAATGGCAGAGATTGAGGTGATGCTTCTACAAGGCAACAAATGCCAAAGATTGCCCGCAAACCCCCAGAAGTGAGGGCAGAGGCAAGAAACAGGTTCTCCTTCTCAGCCTCAGAAGGAACCAACCCTGCTGACATCTTGATCTCAGACCTCTGATGAAGTCTGTGGTACCAATGTCCCCATTTTGTATATTTGAAAACTGAGGCTCAGAGAGGTTTGGATGACGTTATTAAATGGTAGAGCTGGATTTCAGTGCAGGCCAGCCTGGTGCCAAGGCCTGTGCTCCTGATCAGCACGTAAAGCTCGTCTTCTCTCCCTCCAAGGACACTGAGCCCCACCAGGGTCCAGGCACTAAAGATACTGAGAGAAGCAAAATACAGCTCCTGTCTTCACTGAGCTGCCGGTTAAAAGGAAAACAGCCTCTGAGACCAGTGGCCACCATGTGAAGACTTCTGGCCTCCAGAACTTTGAGAGAATACATTTCTGTTATTGAAGCAACTCAGTTTGTGGTACTTTATTATGGCAACCCTAGCAGATTCAGACAGCAGGTAAATAGTATGTCCTAGAACTTTGATTCAAAACTGAGTTCAAAATCATTTTTACTCTACAAATGTTTATTGCATACTTACTATTGGCAAGGCAATGTTGTGGGCCTGGGAGGCAGAGCAGTAAACAAAAGGGCCAAGGCCTCTTCTGTCCTATGGCTTCTTTTACAGGGGGAAGACAGGCAATAAAAACACAAACAAGGACAGAGCTAATGATGACAGTTGCAAGGGCTCCTGGGACATGGCCCCTTCTTTCTCTTCTCTTTCTCTTATTTGGGTCATGAAAACTCATTGATAAATGTTCCATCTCTGAGTTTTGCTTGTGTGGGGTCCTTAAGAACAAAATGAGATTTTTTTTTTTTTTTTTGAGACAGGGTTTTGCTCTGTCACACAGGCTGGAGTGCAGTGGTGCGATCATGACTCACAGCAGCCTCTATCTCCCAGGCTTAAGCAATGCTCCTACCTCAGCCTCCAGAGTAGCTGGGACTACAGACACATGCCACTATGCTTGGCTAATTTTAATTTTTGTTTATTTTGTAGAGATGGGGTCTCACTATGTTGCCTAGGCTGATCTCAAACTCCTGGCTTCAAGTGATCTTCCTGCTTCAGCCTCCCAAAGTGCTGGGATTATAGGCCTGAGCCACTGCGCCCAGACAAAATAGAAATTTTTAATAATCAAAGTGCCTTTTGTTTTCTTCTTCCCACTCCCGTGGTTAAAAAAAAATGGCTAACAAAACAAATGAAACAAATTTTTTTTTTCTTTTTGAGACAGGGTCTTGCTCTGTCACCCAGGCTGAAGTACAGTGGTGCGATCTTGGCTCACTGCAACCTCTACCTTCTGAGTTGAAGTGATTCTCCTGCCTCGGCCTCCCCAGTAGTTGGGATTACAGGAACCACCCACCATGCTCAGCTAATTTTTTGTATTTTTAGTAGAGATGGGGTTTCACCATGTTGGCCAGGCTGGTCTCAAACTCCTGACCTCAAGTGATCTGCTCACCTCAGCCTCCCAAAGTGTTGGGAATACAGGTGTAAGCCACCACACCTGGCTTCTTTTTATTCTTTATTTAAAAAAAAAAAACACTCAAACTACTCACGTGGGGCCGTGCTCTGCAGGATGGGTGATGAGGGTGACTGTCCCAGTGTCAGCATGTGGTTATGGGCTCGCTGTTTCATGTGGAAATGGACTAATAGCCCTGCAGAGCTCAGCCAACATGGGAGTGGGCATGTCACTTAGGCTGGCTGGAGCATGAAGCCAAAGTCTTCCCACAGTGCCGGGGAGCCCTTCCCGAAGACAAGCTTTAACCATGGCCCAGCTGCCTAAGGAGGCAGGGCAGGCAGGGTGTGAGCCTCTGGATAATTTCTTTTCTGGGTGAAGAATCACAAAGACTGTAATTTGAGAATCTATAGAATCGTAACACCTCATTTAGCCAGTGCCATTAGGGAGTGAGGAGTTCCACATAAGTGAGTTTTCCAGATAATTGAACTTCAGTCCCTTAAGAGCCAAAGCTTAAAAGAAATTAACCAGTTTGACAGAAGGCTTTCTAAAGTATGTTCCTCTGCTTTCAGACCCTGGGTACCCAGAAGAGGTTTGGCCCCTTCCCAGCAACTATGATGGGACCCTCAACATCTGCTTCTGGGTTGGATGGGTCACAGTTTCTTCTAGGGTGGTGGTTCTCAGCCCACCTTAGCTGCATGTTCGAATCTTTTGAAGAACTTTAAAAAAAAAGTCCGGATGCCCCTGCCAACCTTAGGTCATTTCGTTTAGAATCTCCAGAAGGCAGAACCAGGTATAGGTATTTATGAAAGCTTCCCAGATGATTCCAATATGTAGACATATCTGAGAACTGCTGCTCTAGGGTGCATTGAGTTTCCCCCAACAATAAAAAGTAACATCGTCTCAGCAACCATCGTGCAAGTGACTGCTCCTGAGTCAGATCCTCGGCTGGTGGCCCACCTGCCTCATCTTCAATTCCTGCCACTATCTGGTGGTTTTAACCCTGCTTTTCAGATGGGAAAGCTGAGCTTCAGAGTGGCAGGAACTTGCCCACTTCACTTAGCTAGACAGCAGCAGAGTCACGGTGTCCAGCCCGTTTCATCCCAATGTCCTCCTAGGTAGGACAGCCCTAGCTGGCTCTCTGTTTGGAGCATTCTTCTCCAACTTGCTTTGGTTTTCCTCTTCCCTTCTTCACAGTTGGCTTCCAGCAGCACCCTCCCCTTGTTGCCTACATACCTTTCTCTAACCCTGCCATGCCATTCTGGCATCTGCCCAGCCTGTTCTAGCATCAATTTCTTCATCTGTGAAATGGGGATGGCACCACCCACTGCGCAAGGCTTAAACAGGGCATGTAAAACACCTAGCCCAAGTGATCACCCTGGAGGTGGTGGCTTGTCCTCCCAGATCAAATCCTCCTCCAAACCCATGAGGAACTCTCTAAGTCAACCCCACCTCCGCCTGCTGCTCCTCTACCTCTGATTTGAATCTGTCTGGCACTGGGAATCTGGGTCACTCATCTTGCTGGGACTATGTGCAAACTAAGAGTAAATAGGCTCCAAGTAAAGGCCTGAAAGATGGCCCTTTCTGTGAGAAATGCATGTGAGCCTAGTGCATCATCTTTGGCAATTTGTCTTCACTGCATAGGACCCACGAGATTGCTGTGTAAATAAATCAGCTCACTTCTCAGCCTTTTGTATGCTCCTTGAGGGATCCTGAGGCACCGGGCACACTGACGGAGCTTCATCATTTGCTGGCTGTCTATTTTGGAGATCGCCCCTGGTTGGTCACCCCATGATGTATAAGGAGGATGCAGTCCCCTCTAAAGTCAACTCCTGCTGCTGCTCTGTCCTTACCTCCCCCATCTCTTCCCTCTCTGGCCAAATGCGGCTTCTCAGGAGCCTCTGAACTGGTCCCGAACATCCTCACCTTGATGCTTTTGTGTCAGCTTCCCCCATGCTCCCTCCTCTGTAAGCCCTGCCCTGCTTCCTTTCAGCAAACACTTCTTAAGAGCTTTTGTAGACAAGGAAGGTCAGTGGACCAAGCTCTGAGAGGGAAAGACAAGCCTTACCAGGGCCCTTTCCTCAAAGAGCTTCTACCACAGTCCTGGCCTTTGGGTAAGGAGTCCAGTCTGTTCCATTATAGCATCGATTTCTTCATCTGTGAAATGGGGATGGGACCACCCACCTCATGAGGCTTAAAGTAAAGAGGGTGTGTAAAATACCTGGCCCAAATGATCACCCAGGATGTGGAGGCTTATCCTCCTAGAGACCAGACCAAACCCTCCTAGAAACCCACGGAGATCTCTATCAAGTCAACCCTGCCTCCCCTTCTGACTTCCTCTACCTCTGCTGTTGGGCTAAGACAGCTCCTATGAGATCAATGAGGCTCAAATAAATGTCATTCCTCCCTGCCCAGCTCTTGGCAGGACGAGAAGTTTACATACTCCCTGGGTGGAGAGGTGGGGGTGGGTGCCAGAGCAGAGGAGGGGCTGGAAGAAGCACTGAGTTCCAGTATTTCTGTAGCTAGGTCTTCAGGAGATGACTCTTCACACCAGCCTTTGGTCCCAGCTCTCTGTGCCCTGGGCTCACCTGGACATACCTCTGCATGCCTTCATCTGCTCTTCCCAGCCAGAGGTGGACTCTGTGAGAGGGAGCTCCCTCTTCCACCTCCAGTGGCTCCTGTAGGCCCAGCCCAAGAGCAGAGGGCCACTGTGTTCCCCCACTAGAGTCTGATTCTTTCGCCCACATTACCTCCAGCCTCTCTGAATACAGGCCTTGAGAGACCTGAGCATGCATGGGCTTCCGAATGCAAACAAGGAGTGAAGTATTTCAAAACCTGGTATTTCACCAGAAATGGCCCTTCAGAGGGGCCCAGAATACACAGCTCAGTGTTTGCACTTCAAAGAGTGGGAGGCCCAGTCAAGGCTCCAGGCAGCCAGGTCTTCCCTGTGTCAACAAGGGGAAGGAAAGCAGCTTGGCCCTGTCTGGGGCATCCTGAGAAAGGGGTTTTCTGACTGCAGCTGGAGAAGAAGGCAGGGCAGGGAAGGGCTGCCAATCCCCGGGGTGCTTCCTGCAGACGGCGTGGAGACCCAGGGGCTTTCTTGTGAGCTCACAGAGGAACCTTTTGGGGAATTCCCCAATGATAATAACAATAGTTCCCGGTTACTGCCTGTGATATGCTAAGCTCTTTCCATGGTTTTTCCCATTCATCCTGATGAGGCCGGCAGTACCAATCTTCCCATTTTGTAGATTTGAAAACTGAGGCTCAGAGAGTTTTGGATGACATGTAGGTTAATGGCAGAACTGGATTTCAGCGCAGGCCAGCCTGCTGCCAAGGCCTGTGCTCCTGATCAGCATGTAAAGCTCATCCCCTCTCCTTCTAAGGTCACTGAGCCCCATCAGCGTCTAGGCGCTGAAGATACTGAGAGAAACAAAATATAACCCCTGTCTTCACTGAGCTGCCAGTGAAAAGGAGAACAGCCTCGGAGACCAGCGGCCACCATGTGAAAGTGAAAGTGCTTTGTCAGAGGCTTTCTGCACAGTCGTGGGAGTGGGAAAAGGAAGCACTTGCCTCTTCAGGGGCCCTATGGAAGAGGGGGCCAGCAAGCTAAATCTGGAGAGAAGAGATAGCATTTGCCAGGTGGGCAGAAGGGACAGCACCTGTGGCCAGCCAGACCCTGCAAGCTGTGTTTGTTGTGGTCACTGAGTGGGCCTGAGTGCCGCAAAGTGAACCACTCACTCTGAGGTCTAGGTGGGGCTGTGGAACTTGGAGGATTTTAAGGAGCAGGGAGAATGAGCTAGGCACTCTCAAAGGCTCAGGTAGATGTGGAGGGGGCATGGAGCAGACACAGATTAGCCTGTCCTGGCCTCTCTTAGCACATCAGACCCCAAGAGGACCCCGGTGACAATTTCTCAAGACCTCATGACAGCAGTGTGGGTAATGATGACACAGTGGTGGTGTCTCAAATGCACCCAAAACTTATCAGTGTCACTGTTTTTGACAGATCCATCCTTAGCCCAGGCCCAAGATGCAGGCATTTTCACTCCCGTGGGACCCACGAGAAGAGTGGAGTGGTTCCACATCAGGAGAATGGGACGCTTTGCGGTGTGAGCCGGGGGAGGCCCTTTTGCTTCCCTCTATGGGGCTCAATTTTTTCAGCAGAAAATGAAGTGGACAGGATGATCCCTGAATTCTGGCTTGAACAAAAGCTCCCGTGTGGCGCTGAAGGTGGAGGTGGTTCGGCTCAAGGAATCTACCCTGTGAGCATGAGGAGTTGAGACAAGCCTGGGCTAGGAGAAGGACACCAGCCCATGACCCAGGCTAAGCTCTGTCATGGGCAGGATGTATAACCACCACAAGTCATTTCACTGCTATAAAATAGAGATAATAATCCCTCTCCTGTTCACTTATGGGCTTACTGTGAACATCAAATGAAATAACAAGCACAGAAGTGTTTAAATTGTAAGGTATGGTGTCAAGTTGAATCATCTTCTGGTTCTTGAACCACAAGGACCATTTAACCCAATTTCCTCATATTCCAGAAGAGGAAACAGAAGTTCAGAGTGGCTGTGACTCGTCCAGTGTTCTCTGTGGCAGAACTGAGACCAGCTCCTAGATGCGATCTCTTCTCTTTAACCACCGCTGTGGCTGCTATGATTCAGAGACCTGACAACATTTTGTCATAGAAAAAAATTCAACCACCTTCCCCCCGCCACCCCCTACCCTGCTGACCCTTGGCATGGAGTATCTCTCTGCCTTCAAAAGAAAAGAAGAAAAAAATTCCAAACCCCAAACCCCACTAACCGCAGAGCAGCTGCTTCTCAGGGAAAGCGGCCACCCGGAATGTAACGCGGCAGAAACCGGTCTCACTGCCTGCCACCAAGTAAACGTGGCCTGTTCTGATGGCTCAGTGGCCAATGTCTTCCTGTCACCAAGCTCCTCCAAATCGTGGGGGAGATTGTTTTGACATTTGATTAGCCACAGAGTGTAACTTGTGAGTGCTTGAGCAAGCCGACTCTCAAGCAATGGCATCGCTGAGTGCTTTAGCCTGTTAGAGATACCATGTATCAGGGAAAGCGATGGTGGGCAGGGCTCCAAGAGGGAAGATAAGTGGGCTGTTGGGAGAAATTAATACGAAGAAAGGAAGCGGCGAATGAAGTCAAACGAAAACAGGGTCCTATGATATCCATGACTCATAAATTTCATTGATACCCAGAATGTGAGTTCCCTGCTCTCCCTTGAGTTAGTAAACTGCTTGTCCTCAGGGTGACCCTGCGGGAAGATTCAGGGGCAGGAAGGAGGTGGGAGGAACAGGCTGGAAAGCCCGCATAACTTTTAGGTGGAGCTTGCACAAAATGCTTTCTCTCCTGCAGGGAAGAGCCTATGAAGATGGCCCTGAGAACAGATGAGTGCCTGCCTAGGGCATGATTCAAGGGGGAAGAGGTCACCAAAGGAAGGCAGGAAGGTGATAATTGTGGGGGTGGGAATGGAGATTGGAGGGACCCAAGACAGAAGTCACAACTGAATCCTTATTTCTTTTTTTTTTTTGAGATGGAGTCTCTCTCTGTCTCCCAGGCTGGAGTGCAGTGACGCGATTTCGGCTCACTGAAAGCTCTGCCTCCAGGGTTCACGCCATTCTCCTGCCTCAGCGTCTCCGAGTAGCTGGGACTACAGGCGCCTGCCACCACGCCCGGCTAATTTTTTGTATTTCTAGTAGAGACGAGGTTTCACCGTGTTAGCCAGGATGGTCTCAATCTCCTGATCTCGTGATCCGCCCACCTTGGCCTCCCAAAGTGCTGGGATCACAAGCATGAGCCACCGCGCCCGGCCTGAATCCTTATTTCTTAGCAAGGTTGTTCAGGCCACCCTACTCCAAACTATTTATTGCCATGAGTCCCTTCATTATCTTTAACCACCATAAACCCCCTGATGTGAAAGACTGAGTCTGCCAAATGAATTAGGTTTTGCCCAGAGCTCAGACCGTGGAGTTCCGTAAGCCTGCGGTGAGAGCTAAGTCTAATCTATGGGGGGTTCTCAGTAGGATGTTTGACATGTTGGAAACCACTTGGGGACCCCTCTGCTTTCTGCTGGACTCAACTTAGGCTGGCAGCTGTTGATCCTGCACTGTCACCTCCACCACTCCCGCTGGTGCCCATGCCTCGGGAGCCATGATGGAGAGAGGTCAGCAGGAAGGGGAGTGAAGTAGTGGGAAAGGCCTGGCCTGGGAAGCTGGGGAGGGGTGTGGTCCCAGAACATAAGGAGGGGGAAGACTAGGAGAGGTGTCATATCAGGGGACTTCCTGGAGCTGTGGATTTGCTAATGCTGCCCTCTCTTCACTCCAAGGCCCTGTCTGTGACATCAAGTGACCTCCCTATATTAGACTCTTGTGTGCAGAAAAGGCTATACCTTTGTAGCCAAGGAAAACCCATTTCAGTGGGCAGGAACCCACATCAGAGTCCGCAGGTAAGCACCCCTGGTAAGGCTAAATGAGGAATAGATTGGAAGATCCAAGAGATCTGGAAAAGGGGGCCTTTTATGAACCTTAGACGCAGGAACTGCCATTGCCCAAACCCAGCTCCAAACCCAGCTCAGCAGGATGGGGCCTCCCCATAGTCCACCCCAAAGCCTGCAGTGGAAACCTCAGAACTGACCTTCCAGATTGACCAAGTTGGTAGTCTTAGCTCTAGATTGCACCTGAGGAAACTGAGGTACCTAGAAGTCAAGTAATTTGTTCAGCATTACATGCTGGACTCTACGTCCAGCTTTGTCTGATTCCAAGCCAGGGCTTGCAATGCTGCACCATATACTGTGTGGAGGTTTTAGTGCACTTCAGAGTTTCTATAGCTATCTTCCCAACTATCCTGTGAGCACGTAGAAGGCAGAAGCAAAGTTTTCTTTACTATTTGCATGGCTTCATTTTAACACATTTACTGGGGGCTCACTTCATGTCGGGCATTGCGCGAGGTGGGAATAGCTACATGATATCATATTTGGGGCGTATGTTCAAGAATTTCAAGATGGTGACAGCAGAGCATGAAACCAAGTGCAGGGTCTTTCTGAGAGCAGCTCCCGAAGCCAGTCCAGTCATCAGAAGAGCAGAGAGAAGAGCACAAAACCAGACACAACTGCAGTGTCCTCTGAGAACGGGGACAGCTGTAGGCGCAGGGCTAAGGGAGCTCAGAGGAGAGCACTAAGCCCAACAAGCACTTGACTCGATGGCGATACTACACATTTGCAGCTTCTCAGCAGGTGCTGAGGAAAGCACCTCGGTGCACGTGACCTCACAGTGACATAATGAGGCAGACATTATTTATGTAACAAGAAAACAGCATAGATCCTATACTCCCTACCAGATACTTCCCTCTTCCCCAAGCGTTTGTAACTATTAACCACTTTGCTCTTAATCTTTTGATGTAGTTGCTTTGTTATCCCCATTTTACAGAAAAAGAAGCTGAGGTTCAGAGACATTAAGTGACTTGGCAAAGTCGAAGCTTCAACCTCAGATTAGTCTGTTTCTGGGTCTAGAAGTTTTTCTACCAGAGCAGCACTTCCATGCAAGTAACCTCGGTGAATCAGCTTTAGAAAACATATGATACGCAGACATTGTGTGAAGGCCTCTGGGGTCCCCTCCTTGCTGGGATGAGATGACAGGTCCACAAGGGGGCCAGGGGCAGCTGGTGCCCAGGGAGGGGCTGCACAGTGAGCCCCAGGGCCTGCAGCTTAGAGAATCCTTTGTCTGAGGATCAGCATGTGTAGGGGTGGGGCTGGTTAAAACAAACGATTGCACCTTTCCTCCTTTTTAAGGGGAAAACATTGGGAAATGAAATTAGAATAAAACGAAGGGGAGAAAAACATCCATTGTCCCAGTATCCAAATACTACCGCTGTTAATATGTTGAAATATTCCCTGCCAGTCTTGAGGGATGTGGGGAAAGTGTGCCTTCTTATATTTTGGGGGAAATGCAAAGTGGTATAACTTTTATTGGAAGCAATCTGGCAACATCTATTAAAATAAAAAAAGTATATACTCTTCAACTCAGCAGTCTAACTCCTGGGAATCTAGCCCACAGAAATAAAAGCTCCATTAGGTAAAAATGTAAGTACAAAGATGTTTATTGCAGCGTTATTTGAGTGGCGTTCATGCATGTGCACACACACACAGGGAACACAGTGAATGCCCATCCCAGAGAAAGGCTGAATAAATGAGGGTACATAAAACATGGACTATTATATAGCCATTAAAAAGAATGAATTAGCACTATACTATTTGACTGGGGGTAGGGAGGTACATTAGTCTGTTTTGTGTTGCTATAAAGGAGTACCTGAGACTGGTTAATTTACAAAGAAAAGAGGTTTACCTTGGCTCACAGTTCTGCAGACTGGTCAGGAAGCATAGAGCTGGCATCTGCTTCATGCAAGGACCTTCACACAAGGAAGCTTATACTAATGGTGGAAGGTGAAAGGCACATCACATGGTAAAAGAGGGAGCAAGAGAGAGAGGAGGAGGTGCCAGGCTCCTTTAAGCAACCAGATCTCATGTGAACTCATAGAGTGAGAACTCACTCATCACCATGAGGACAGCACCAAGCCATTCATGAGGAATCTGCCTCCATGACCCAGACACCTCCCACTAGGCCCCCTTACAACACTGGGAGCCACATTTCAACATGAGATTTGGAGGGGACACAAACCATATGAGGAGATATGTTGAAAGGGAAAAGATAGATGCAGAAAAAGGTGTGTAACATGATTCACTTTTTATAAAACAATAACAGAAATGACCTGCCTTTGCGTTTGTATGCATATACATGTATGTTGACACAGGTCTGTACAGGATTATACAAATCTGCATATAAACATGGAAAGACACATAATAAGCTGTTAACATGTGTTACCTGAGCAGGGATAGAGGGTATGGGGTGGGGTGTCACTTAATAACATGGGACAGGAAAAGAGGAGAGGGAATTCTCAGAACAAAAAGGAGGAAAACAAAGACTACTTATTTCCCACCAGTCTTTTTTCACTATATAATCTTCCTCCAGCCAACTCCCTAGCTATATAATCGGTGCTTCCCATGCAGAGCAGTTTGGTGGTAAAAACAGGGTCACAACCACACAGTACAGTAAACATCTACATCTAACTCCAGGCCCTACCAGATCTCCAGCCCTGCCCTTTTTTTGAGATGGGGTCTCACTCTATTGCCCAGGCTAGAGTGCAGTGGTGTGATATCGGTTCACTGCAACCTCAACCACCAGGGATCAAGTAATTCTCCTACCTCAGCCTCCCAAGTAGCTAGGACTACAGGTGCACACTGCCACACCTGGCTAATTCTTTCGTATGTTTTGTAGAGATGAAGTTTTGCCATGTTGCCCGCGCTTGTCTTGAACTCCTGGGCTCAAGCAATCTGCTCACCTTGGCCTCCCAAAGTGCTGGGATTACAGGAGTGAGCCACTGTGCCTGTCTCCAGCCCTGTTTTAAAAATTCAGTCCACCACTCTGGGAGTCTGCTCATCCAGTGATCAGGCACTGCTAGTCATTTTGTTCCTCTACTTCCAAAACCTCCATTGCCTGCCAAACCAAACAAGTCTCCTTTGCACCCCGCTGCTGAACATGAGAGCACCATCTCCAGTTGTTCCCAAACATGAGGCGTGGCCTCTGAGATCTTGGAAACTGCTGGAGCTGTAGGAGCTCCACACATAGCTGCCTGATCTCTTCTTGGTCCCTCCTCCCCGGGCTGGTCAGGGTTTGGGGGCTGTGAGCAACAGAAAGCAAAATGGGCAAGCGCAACCAACATAAAAGGGAACTTGGTGGGAGAATTTGGGGGAGGTCACAAGATGGAGAGAAGGATAAAAACCGAGCTGTAAACTGACAGGAAGCGGTGGCTCAAGAGTCTCTCAGGAGCAGAAACTCTGTCCATCTCCCTAGCTGGTCATTCCTGGGGAACCGAACGAACGCCAACCCTACCTTCTCCCCTGCCTCTGCTCAAGATTAGGGTCCCAAGAGAATGTGTCATTGGTTATGTGTGTACCCCCTGGCCGAAGAAGGGCAGCGGGTGGAAGGTTCCAGCAAAAGGAGCCTTTGGGCCCCCCTCCATCCTTCCCAGTGAAACACAGACCTTTGCTTTCTATAAATTGAGACTGCATGCTGTGAGGGGAGCACTCTACACAAAGGAAACTGGGGGCTGCTGGGGGAGGGGAAAAGTCTCTGCGGTCTCAAAAAAGTCAAATCTCTACTTCTCACACCCTCCCCATTCAGAGTCTAAGGAGATGGGCAGGGTTGGTTTTTACTTGAGATTCTTCTGGTTGCAAGTGACAGAAACCAACTCAAGCAAGCATAATCAGAAAAGGGGGCTTTCTCTTAAGGAATCAGAGGAGCTTGAAGAACTCAAGCCTCGGCCAGGCTCAGTGGCTCACGCCTGTAATCCCAGCACTTTGGGAGGCCAAGGGGGGCAGATCACCTGAGGTCAGGAGTTCGAGACCAGCCTGGCCAACACGGTGAAACCTGTCTCTACTAAAATACAAAAATTAGCCGGGTGTGGTGGCTGTCGCCTGTGATCCCAGCTACTCAGGAGGCTGAGGCAGGAGAATCGCCTGAACCCAGTAGGAGGAGGTTGCATTGAGCCGAGATCATGCCACTGCACTCCAGCCTGAGCGATGGAGCCAGACTCCGTCTCAAAAAAAAAAAAAGAACTCAGGCCTTAGGAAGGGCCATTTGAGGACCAAGCTTCTCTCTGGCTTCTCTATTTAAAACTACATGGTCTCTAAATCTGCTCCTTCCCCCTCCCCCTGCACTTGTCTGAGCCCTTCTCTCTCTCCAGACTGACTGTCTGCCCTTCATGCCCAGAAAGTTGGAAATCTTCCAGCCCACAGCTCCTGCATTTACATTTTTCCCTAGCTAAAAAAGCAGTCCAGCTGTCTGGCTGTCTCTCGGCCTCAATTAGGAATCTCCCAAAGGGACAACTGGATTGGCTCTGCCTGGGTCAGGTTTTCATCCTTGCTCCAATCAGCTGTGGCCAGTGGGCGGGGTCACCTCGTGGAAATATGGCTGTCGGGAGCCTGGGGCGGGGGTAGGAAGGCCTCATCCAGGGCAATGGGAACCAAGGGAGAAAATGGAGGGAAAACTTTAATTGAAGTGCAGAGTCCAGCAAACCAGGAGCATTTGTGGAACCACAGAAAGTGAGAGGCAGAAACTCAGCGTCCTATATGGAGTTAGGGGTCAGGGCAATGGATAGAAAAGTGAGAGAATCAGGTTGGGAGCAATAGGGAGCCATAGCTTCAGAAACTGCTTGAAATTACCGAGGTAGCAAGTCTTGCTGCTTGCTTTTAGTAGCTGCACTGGAACATGATATGGGACTGGGTTAATTTGGCTTTAAGACCCAGGCATGGAGCTGACAGTTGTGATTAAAATGGGGAAACAATTTTGAAAAATTAATTTTTACTTTTTCCAAAGTGATACATGGACATAGTTCTAAGAAATCAAAAAACACAAAAGAGACTTCCGGTGCAAAGCGGCTGTCTCCTACCCCAGGGCTTCTCATTCTCTCATTACTCCTGAGAGGAAACAATTTCAACTCCCTTAGGCATTGCTTCTATTATTTATCTTCATATGCTTCTAAATAATTTGCTATGCTGCTTTTCCCCCCATTATCTATTGACTTCATGTTCTGGTAATTGAGGATTTAGCTACTTTATAAGCTCTCTCCTCCATTTCTCCTTTGATTATCTTACTATGTTATATCATAGTTTGGGGCTGTGTTTACATTATTATGGCTGTGAAAATATTATTCCCCCATGACGCAAGTCAGGTACATTCCTCCATTTGTACATCACTTTGCTTTTTTGTTTGCTCAATTCTCTGTCCTCCAAAAGAAGTATCAAATGCCTATCAATATTGTTTTCCAAAAGTTTGAAACAACATGCTGGATAATATACAAATTTCACCTCCATGTCTTCCCACTTCACCCCTTATTTGGACCGGCTGCTCTCCGGTTATCTCTAAAATCCAGCCAGTTTCTTGGGTGAGATCCCCATTTTCCTGTATCCCATGTATTCCTATTTATTGGTTTCTTTTCTTGTTTGGCTGAAACACATCCTATGGTAATTTCCTAAGGAAAGGTGCAAGGGAGGACAATTTTTTTGCGTGTTTGAAATATACTTATTCCACCATCATACTTGATGTATGATCAGGCTCTGTGTTCAAAATAGGGTTCCTCTCTGCATTCATGTTTCCATTGTCTTCTATTTCTCAAGTTCTAGTTGAAGTCTGACACCATGTGGATGTGGTGGACATGGGGAGGGTACCCTGGGTCGGTAACTCCTCTGAATGTAGACTTTAAATTAACTGCAGTGCCTTCCACTCTGCACATCGCCATAGATTTTTGCAGACTTGGAGCATTCAAGCTCTGAATCTCTCAGGAATCCTTTAAGATAAATCAATGTGCTTCTCACTGGTCTGCCTTCTGCAAGTGCTGAAGTTTGTAACTTTCTCCACTGTGCTGAGTCATTACCACTCATCCCTCTGCTTCCCAGAGCCCAGGTATTTGTTGAAATCTCTTATCTCCTGATGTCACAAACCACTTTGGACCTGGCATTTCATATATGTCTCCCCATTTACTGTCAATTTAATAAAATGTTGCCAGTGAGAGAAGGTGAAGGTATATTTAATCCATCATATTTAACTGGATTGAAATTCTTATTTTTCCCTCATATATATAATATACAATATTTATATATTAATATATGTTGTATATTTATGTATTATTTATAATATATTATAAATATGTAATATATAATTATATACTTATAATATATAATATAATTACATATTTATAATATATAATAATATAATATAATTACATATTTATAATATATAATAATATAATATAATTACATATATTTATATATTCATATATATGAATCTTACAAGCAGATTTCAGAGGGTGATTTCTCAGTCTGTTTTGTGCTGCTGTAACAGAATACCTGAGACTTGATAATTTGTAATCAACAGAAATTTATTTGGCTCACAGTACTGGAGGCTGAAAGTTCATATATATGTCCATATCCATATTATGGAAGTTTTACGGATTTCTTTTTAAATTGCTGTATAGTATTTTACAATCCATTAAGAAGATGTGGGATGGTTTACTTACCCAATCCCTTATTGATAGACATTTAATTTGCTTTAATTTTTCACATAATGAACACCTTTATGCATATGGCTCTTTCTGTATTTGGTATTGTTTTCTTGGGATATATTCCCGTATCCAAAGGTTGTGAACCTTTTAAACATATTTTGATAAATTTTGCCAAACTGCTTTCTAGAATGTGTGTACCCATTTTACCCGTAGGCAAGAAAAAGGAGTAGACTGTTGTAACTGCCTGGCCTGGTCTTCTGTGGCTGTATACATCTTGTTTAGCTTCAGGTCTCCTGCAGTTTGCCCCAGCACCAAGTTCTGGTGAATCTGTGTAAGTTGATAATGGCATCCATTCCTGCTGAGAAATGCCCACATTCTTATCTTGACCAGCTTAAAAAAAACAATGTGGATGAGGGAAGAAAGAAATGTGAATTCCTTTTTTCTCTTTCTTAGTCTTACTTCTGTGGGTGGTAGGGGAAGTGCAGGGAAAAGAGAAATAATTTTTTAAAAGTTATTTGAAAAAGCATGAGGTGAAACCAGTCTGGAAGGTCAGTAACTGTAAACAGGATAATTTTACTACTTCACCTCCTTACTTCAGGAACAAAGGTGTCTGAATATACCAGTAACGTCACTGTTATGATTTGAATGTGTTCCCCAAAGTTTGTGTGTTGAAAACTTCATCCCCAGTGCAACAGTACTGAGAGCTAAGACCTTTAAGAGGTGATTAGGTCATCAGGACTATGCCCTCATGAATAGATAGTGTCATTATTGTGGGAGTATAAAGTGTCATTATTGTGGGAGTATAAAGTGTCATTATCGTGGGAGTTTGTTATAACATTAAGTCTGGCCTTCTCTAGTGCACGCTGTCACCATGTGATGCCCTCCATCATGTTATGATGCAGCAAGAAGACCCTCACCAGATGCAGTCCCTTAATCTTGGACTTCTAGCCTCCAGCACTGTGAGCCAAATACATTTCTGTTGATTGTAAATTACCGAGTACTCTGTCGTAGCAGCACAGAACGGACTGAGATAGTCACCTTCTGAAATCGGCTTGTAAGATTCGTAGACCTTCAGTGCTGGAAAACCTGGTGAGGTCATTCATTCAGGGCCCCATTTTACAGATGAGGAGACGGAGCCTAGAGAGACTCAGTCCACAGCCACAGAGCAAGCCAGTGGCAAGGCCTTAAAGAGAGCCCAAAGCTCTTGGTGCTACACAGACTAAGATACTTCCCTCTGAATCAGGCCTGCCTGAATCATGCCTGGCATTTGTCAGCATCTTGTTCATGATAAACACGATCTCAGTGGTGGCACAAGGTGCGCTGTGGGCCTTTCCCCAGCACAGTGCTCTGGAGGAACTGCAGCAGTAGCAGCTGAATCAATATCACACTTTGCAGGGAGTCTGTTGGCAGCTGGACATGCAGTGAATTGTGGTTCTTGGCGTTTGTGGCTGTCAGAGCCTTTCCTGTGGGGAGGGTGGCCTTCCTGTGTGGAAGGCAGGCTCCTGTGAGGCCGGCTAGGCTTTAGAGCTCAAAGGGTAGGTCTCAGGGCCCCCAAAGAGACTGGTAGCTCTCTGAGGTTGCTGTGCACAGCCCTAACTGTCCACTGGGCTCCTCCACTTACAAAATCTCACTTTGGGTCAGCTGCAGTGTCTCACACCTATAGTCCCAGCATTTTGGGAGGCTGAGGCGGGAGGATCACTTGGGCCCAGGAGATAGAGACCAGCCTGGGCAACACAAGGAGACCCCCATCTCTACAAAAAAATTTAAAAAATTAGCCAGGTGTGGTTGCATGTGCCTGTAGTCCCGGCTACTTGGGAGGCTAAGGCAGGAGGAAGATGAGGCTTCAGTGAGCTATAATACAGCCACTGCACTCCAGCCTGGGCAACAGAGTGAGATTCAGTCTCTAAATAAATAAATAAATAAATAAATAAATAAATAAATAAATCAACCAACCAACCAACCAACCACCAAAAACAAAAAACAAACAAAAAAAAACCACTTCACTTTGACCCTTACATTTAGTCCTTCCAGACTTTTAACTGAGTCTGACCAAGTGTTTCTGGTGCCAACAGGTTTGAATCTGTTCAGGGGAACAGGGGACCAACCTGTGAAAGCAGGACCCGTGGTGGTTGTCCTTTATTCCCTACGGTCTGGGGGCTTCTCAAGGGCCTGCTGTCCCTCCACATCAAGCCTGAAGCCAAGAGGCTCCAGCGTCTACTGCCAGGAGCCATCTCAGCTCCGCTACTGGTCCAAGTACCCGATGTGAGCACATCAACATCCCCAGCCCCAGGTGCCTCATCAGTAAAATGGAAGATGTTAGATGGAACATATGAAATTGCTAGTAGTCAACCATTTTTGACCTACAACAGCAACACAGTTCATATGGCTCAATCTACTACTAGCACCTACCTTATGGCATTTTTAAGATTAAACTAGGAACATTCATACCCAATGCTTAGCACACATGTAAAATGTAGGAACCACCACCGTCTGTGCTTATTTTCTAGACTCGGGACTTGGGCAAAAAAGAACAAGTGAGCTAACAAGAACTGAGCGTCTACTATCTGCTGGTACTATACGTGCCATATTGTTTCATCTTCTCAACAGTTCCAGGGAGGGTTGGCATGGTTAACACCATCTTATAGATGAGGAAACCGAGGCACATGGAGGTTAAATAAATTGCCCCAAATCACACGGCTAGTTGACAGCTGGGCTGTGATTGAAATCCAGATGTTTCTAACTCTGGAGGCTGTGTGCTCTCCTGAAGCACTCTGTCACTTTCTGAGTTCCAGTGTTGGGCACTTAATAGTCTTTCCCCAAATTTTGAATTGGAAAATATAAAAGAGGATTTTGAATTACCACTAATGAATTAACAAGCTTCATGCATGTGTTATTTTATTTGAGCTCATAAAATGTTGTGACTCATCATACCACTCCATGAAAGAGGAACTCTTGCTTCCATTTTACAGGTGAGGAAGCTGAGGCTCAGGAAGGCTATGGGACTTGCCTGAAGCCACACAGCAGGAAGGAGAATAGCTGAGATCCACCTCCAAGTCTGCTGGACTCCAAAATCTGTGCTTTCTCTCTGCTAGGCAAGAACCGTGGCTTCCTTCCTCTTAGGGAAAGGGCTGCAACACAGCCAGGCCGCTGACTGAAATCTTCTCATCCCAGGGGATGCGGTGGCCACTCTCCCCATCCTCTCCGTCCTGTGTGCAATTCACCTGCCTATGACTGGGGCAAGGCCTAGATTTGTGGGAAAGGATCCCGGCACTGGGATCATGATGAACGGCAACCTCCCTGCAGCAGCCCCCTCCCCCAACAACACATGCACATCAGAGCTGGGGGGGGGGGGGGGAGGCAGAGGGCCCTCCTTGCTCAAAATAGCTCTGTGTTATTAGCTGCATTTAATTGAAGGTGTTTCGAGGGCAGCCTCCACCGGGCCCAAACCAAATGGAAAATGACACACTGTCAAATTAATGTCCCCAGACCATGATAAATGTCCGGGCTTGGTGAGTAATGCTTCCATTTCTTGTTTTAAAGGAGAAGGATGCAGCCAGGCTCCGCGCGTCTGTCCCTGTTGTGCGGGGAAAGGTCAGGGGCATCCTCGGGATAAATAGCATTCCTCGCTGGCCCGCCCACCCAGGCTGGGCTTCTCCGGCTTCTGCTGAGCTCTGCTTTCTCTCTCTTCCTGTCTCTTGAGGCTGGCAAGATTGCTGAACAGCTTGTGAGCCTCCCGGCCAATGTCCAGGGAGGAAGGAGCTGGAGATAAGACTAATCCTCACCATCCACCCGTACTTTATACCTTCCAGAGTGCAGTCACCTCGGTTATCGCGTGTGTTAGTTGGCATTCGAGGCCTGCTCCTGACCTCCAGCTGCACGCCCCACTGCCATGCCCTTGGTTCAGTCATACTGATTCCTCAAACCCGCCCTGCACACCCCAGCCTCTTGGACAATGTGGAACACAACTGCTAAAGTGCCTGCTCTGTGCCGGGCTCTGGGCTCTGGGCTCAGCCCCTGCCCTGGAGGACAGACAGCCCATGAGAGCCGGAGCTGCCCTGGCATTCCCAGCCTGGCTGCGGTAATCTCTTATTGAACATAAACAAGTTCCCAGAATATAAACATCAGACAAGGCCACAAGCAAGACGAAAACAAGACCACTCCGTAATTGTGTCTGAACACAGACAAAAACAAGAACACTGTCCAAACCACAAAGATCACCAAACACCCCCCTGTCCTGGCGAACATCAGGGACTACTGCTTCTTTACCAATTACAGCTTCAGCTGTGCTCTCTGCTTCCCTCCTTCTAGATAAGATCCCCAGACACAGAATTACTCCCCACCACTTTCTTCCTGATAGCACTCCCTCCAGAACCAAGCTCTGCTCCCTGGAGCACCTCACACTAGCCCAGATCCCGTAACTCATTTCCAGGACCCTCTCACTGAGCTGCCTCGCCATTCCCTGTGGCGCGTGTTCTCCCTGTTGCAATGGGTAATACACCCGCCTTTGTTCAAATATAGATGTGTTTCTGGCAGCTTGGGCTGGAAGGCACTGGCACCACCAATATGGCCACAGGGCTGGGCAAAATGATAGAAGAGCTAAACTGCCCCACAAATAATCTGTTTCAAGAACAAGGGGGGCAGACCATTCATTCTGAATGGGGTGGCTTTGCGGAGGAGGAGGCATGAGCCTGTCAAAGAAGGAGAAAGTGAGCAAATGAGGCCCAGGGAACAGGTGGCCGGGACCCTCCAGGTGACAGGACCCTGAGCAAAGGCCCCCAGGTGGGACAGGCATGGGCAATGTCGTGTTTCCGCCCCCCCTCTCATTGTCTCTTGAAGTGGGGGAGATACTGGTTGTCCTTCAAGGCTCACTGGGTGTGTCCTCCCCCAGGCTGCCTTGGAGTCCCATCGCTGCCCTGGGGCTCAGTTTCCCTGTTGATAAAATGAGAGGATTGGACTCTGTCAGTGCTTTTTATACTTTTCTTTTTAGAGGACAATCCTTTGTCCTCTATCTTTGATAGCTCTTCTATCGAAGGTGATCTTACCCAGAAGCCCAACATAGAAAAAGCATAAAAGATGTAAGTGATGCTGCGGTGGTTGAAGTGGAGGCTGGGGACGGAGTCTTCGGGTTTTGGGCAACTCTGAGGGGACGGTGCTCCTGGAGACTCCTAGGGCTCCTCAGGGCCAGTTGGAAAGGCAGGCAAGGGGAGAGGGGTTGCAGTTTCCTCCAGCCCTCTAATTTGATCTCTCTTACTCTCCTGGAAGCTCCCCAAGGCCTGGAGTCACCTCATCAGCTGTCTAGCTCGGTGCCCTGCAGGCTGAGGAGGCTAAGTAGATGCTGCCTGAATCCATGTGGTCCTCACGTCAGTACTGATGGGTTCTTGCTCCCCCATTCTTCAGACATGGCTGGTGAGGACCCCAAGGAAGCCCAGGTTAGGAAAGGGCAGTGCCCCAAGTTGTGTGGACTGTGGATGGCCTGCCAGCTTCCCTGATCTCTCCCCTCCTTCCAGCACTTGTCCCACTGTGCAGGGATTAAAGGCTCAAGGCACCCTCTGTCCCTCTGTCTGTCTGTCTGTCTGCCCGCCCTGTGGGCCCAGGCTCCTTTCCTTCCCTACTGACAGCCTGAAACAATATTGAGGGCACACAATGGCTCTCCCAGCTCCATTATCGCCAACTCCCCTGCTGCTGAGAATGGACCATCAGTCCCTGATGATACATAGCAGAAAATTGGTTGTCAGGCCAATAAATGTATCCGATTGGATTTTTGACATCCGGGCAAACCCATTCGTAAGGCATTTGATTAAAGTGCTAAAAGGTAGTGCAGAGATAGCTGGGCAGAGCTGCCCTCGGTCTGGCCTAAATAGGGTGCTGTCTTCCCTCTGGGCGAGATGCCCCCTCCTCCCCTGTCTGCTCATTCTCCTCCTTTTCCATTTTCATCCTTCACTGCTCTGAAAGTGCCGCACTCAATCAGGGCTCCCAGTGGCGAGAAGGACAGCCGAGCCAAGCCGGAGAGGGATTGCCTTCCTTGGCTGCCTGTGTGGGAGGCTCGGGCTGGCCTCAGTCCCTGGCCCGGAGCCCTGCCTGCGCTGGCCCTTCCTCCCGAGCCGTCTGTGGGCATCAGTCACCAAGTCTCAGCCATTCCTCTTCCCGGGGCGCGGAGTGGAAAGAGCCCCCATCCGAAAGGCTGCTTCCAAGTCTCTGCCCAGCCTCTCCTGAGCTTGGTGACCCTGAGAGCGTTCCTATCCATGAGCCTGTTTACCCAGCTGTAAAGCGAGGATCATAAACACGGGTGCTTCCATACCTTGAATTGGAAATGATAGGGCTGATTAATTAGAGAACATGAGACATATGACTGGACTGCTATTGGTGATGACAGTCACAGTGGGTGATGACACATGCACCCTGTATGTGGGGAACATGCTGTTCGATTATTTTTAGCTTGCAGCCACAAAATGCAAGTTTGGCTATAAGGCATTTTAATTGTTAGATTACTATAGAGAAAATAAATTTACTGTGAGTCCATTTTTTTTTTTTCATTCTAGAATCTCTCCTTTTTCTATTGCAAATGTTTTTTTGTGTGATTTTTTTTAACATGATGTTTCTTAGGAAGCCAGTAGTCCCATTTTAATGGTGGTTGAGAAGATTGGATGAGAGGTATCATGCCGAGTGTCTGGCACAGAGTGGATATTCACTAAGTCCTTTTTCCTTCTCTTCCTCTTACATCCTTTTCTCTCCAGCCCCAGAGCCAGCACCCTTGTTTAAGCTCCCATTATCTTTCTCGAGATCTGGTCAACAGCCTCCCAACTAGCCTCTCTGCACTGTTCTCTCCTGCTCCCCATTCTATCTGACACGTGGCCCTGTATTGATCTTCCTGAAATCCAGCCCAGTATTGTCACTCACAAGCTGTAAGCCTAGGTGGGTGGTTTCTGGGCCCCTACAACACCAGCTTCCAGCCTCAATCCAAAGCTAATTTCTCTACACAAACCTCCTTCCAGGTGTCCCCCAAATACCCAGAATGTTTCCTTACCACACCACTGTCCTGTGCCCCCTGCCCTCCAGGCTGTGCTCTGTTACATCTCTTTGTGTGCACAATTTCTGTCTAGTCGGCTGCTCCCTGACTGCGGAGACAATGACCCCTGCCTTTCTTCCCTCCATGCTGTCCGTTTTAGAGCCAGGCCATGGTGCTCAGTAAATTAGCTGCTCAGCCCAGAGCTCATCCTCCAGTCATCTGGAGCAGGAGGGCCCTATGTGTTCACTGGCATGTTTTCAAGACCCCAGATCTGAAGGCATGCTTGTCAAGGGCTCTGATAATGATATAAAGTGCTCCAAACTGGGACAGATGTGCTGAACCTGGGCTCTGGGGGCCTGTGCTTGGGCTGGGAAGAAAAGGTGGTACCCACCAGAGTGTGTTTGAGTTGTACTAGGAAATTCCACCATATGTCCTTCTACTGTGCCTGGAATCCAACTCTTAGGCCCCCACCCTGTTCACTGTGCTGGGACCCCTCCGTGTCCTTTGGTGTGAGAGGGAGTGGTTTGATTGCCCCAAGTCCCCTCCAGGCTTGGTCATTCCAGTCGATGGAGTTGAATTAGCTGGCTAATTTGTCTCTGAGCTGGATGATGGCTGCTGGTGCCTCCCCAGAGCTGGAGGCGCCTCTGCAGAAAGGCTCCCTCCCTCCCCACTCCCTCCCAGAGTGTCTTTGCTCTCAGACTGGGCCGAGCAAGTGAGAAGCAGGCTGACCGTCACTTGGGACTTCCCACCCAGCTGAGCTGAGCTGCCAGAAGACTCTGACTCCAAGAGCCACTGAGTGTGGAGCCCCGGCCCTGGGCTCCCCAAGATTCTGCTCTAGGGTGTTGAATGGCGGGCCCCAAAAATATATGCCCATGTCCTAATTCCCAGCACCTGGGAATATTATCTTACTTGGAAAAATAGTCTTTGCAGATGTGATTAAGTTAAGGATCTTGAAGAGATCATCCTGGATTATCCAGGTGGGCCCTAAATCCAGTGACAAGTATCCTTATACGGGACACACAGAGGGAGATTTGAGAGAGATGGGAGAGGAGGCAGTGGGACTGTGGAGGCAGAGATTGGAGCGATGCAGCCCCAAGTCAAGGGATGCCCAGAGCCTCTAGAAGCTGGAAGAGTCATGGAAATGGATTCTCCCCTAGAGTCCCGGGAGGGAATGTGGTCCTGTCAGCACCTTGAGTTTGGACTTCTGGCCTCCAGACTTATGAACTATAAATTTCTGTTGTTTTAAGCCACCCAGTTTGTGGAACCTGTTAAAGTGGCTATAGGAAACTGATGCATCTGCCTCCAGCAGCTGCTTCCCTCTGCACCCTCTCCACGGCAGCCATCTTCGCCAGCTGAGCTGAAGGGCTGTTGTCCTCTCAGGGTCAGGGCTCCTGTTCCCCCCACCCAGCAGCCTTCTAGGGGAGCTTGGGTGAGAGTGCCTTCCTCCAGGCAGTGCCCCCCTTGCTGAAGCAGCCTCTCCACTCCCCCCAGTCCCCCACCTGCAGATGCTGCAGACCTCTGACCATTTTTCCTGTGGTTCCAATGCAGGCTGCTTTGTCATTGGTGTCCCTTATCTACCACCTTACGGAGCTAAGTGGAAGCTTGAGGGACCCCCTGACCACCCCTGTCTCATGCCTCAGATGGAAATGGGGCCCAGAGAGATGAAGGGCCCCAGCCCCCTCAGCCAAGGCCCCACAGAGAGTCTGAGGGACAGGACCCTGCTTATGGCACCAAGAAGTCCCATTTCCTCCTGCTACACCGCACGTCCTACCCCGGCCCCCACAGGGCCTCCCACTGACCGTGGCTCCTCATGAAATGCTTGATTTCTGTGCATTCCAGAAGGCATTTCTCTTTCCTATGCATGAGTTTCTTAACCTCTCCCTGGGCTCTAAGCTGGCCCAGAGTCTCTGGCTTCCTGTGAGGTCAAGTACACAGGTGCTCAGGGGACACCCTGTGCCCTGTGACTGTGTCCTGGACTGCCCTGGCTCAGGGCCAAGGGCTTCTATGTAAAACTGGGAGCAGATGGCGATCAGGGAGGATGCAGTCTCTTCATTCTGTCTTTGTCACTGTGCAACACACAGGAAGTTCCAGTCCCTCTCTGGACTTCGACTTTCTCATCTGCAAAATGGACAGAGGTTAAATGAATTACCTGCTCAGGGTCTACCACAATCTGTAAGATAAAGGCAAAGATATTGAACCAGAGTGGGGGTCTCTAAGGTCCCTTGAGGACCCTCAGCATTACTGCAACTAGGAGGCATTTGATAAGAACAAGCTAGTGAATGAATGAAGAAGAAGTGTAAATAGCTAAAGCAAATATAATAGGGGCCCTAAACCAAATAATCTCAAAGCTCTGGGCAAAGGAGAGTTAATCTCTCCAACCCTTGTTTTCCTTATCTGCAAAATAGAGATAATAAATATTTACCACCAGGGCCGTCTTGAGGATTAAGTAGAAGAATAGAGGGAAAGCTCAGAGCCCAGAGGTTGGAGTATATTAAGTGCCCCCAGGGTAAGGGGGCTGTCCTGCTCACCACCTCATGACTTGTCTGTGGGAGATTAACAGAACCTAGTGCCTGGTATACAGAAGATGCTTAATAAATGCCCTTTGCCTACAGTGAGAGTCATGTGCCAGGGCTGACTCACTCAGAAGTCTGCATGACTCAGTGGAAGGTCAGGCCTGAAGGTCATGGGGTGAATAAAGGAGGAGATGCAGCCAGTCCAGAGCCCCGTGAGGTCCTCATCCAGACACTGGGAAGAGGGTATATTTCTAAGAGCCACCATGAAGTCGAAAGAGGGCAAGGTTTGTCCTCAGACTGACCTGGGTTCAAGTTGTAGCTTTGCCATTCACAAGCTGTGTGATCTCGGGCAAGTTACTTAGCTTCTCTGAGTGTCAGTTTTCCCCTCTGTAAAATGAGGGTGGATAATGCCCACCTCTCAGGATTCCTGGGAAGATTATATGAGGGTTTGTGTGCACTTCCTTGCCCTTCTCTGCTTCTCTGCTCACAAAATTGAGAATAAGGGGCCATTGGCACGTTGTACTGGGAAGACTCCCTGGAGGAGACTCTGCCTTGGCTCTGAGGAGGCCAGGGGAGGCAGAGTGCTGGACTGCAAAGCTCCTTCTCACGAGGGCATCTCTGTGTCACTGTGCAGTGGGACAGACGGCTACCCCATCAGGCTGCCTCTAAAAATAACCTCCCCTCTTGCTGACAGCACTGGCGCTTGCTCAGGGCTTCCTCTTGGCAGTGCCCCTGCCCTGGCCCGGTTCTGTTTATGGCTCTGCGTGGGGTTTCTGTAGAGCAGCTCCAGCAGAACCAGAGACCTGGGAAAAGGGGGCAGTGCTTCTCGGAGGAGGGAGGGTATAGGCTGAGGACGAACTAGACCAAGCCCAAGGGTCCCCTGCTAATGTAACCTGAATCTCACACCTGGTATCACGGGGGCTTGAAGGAAGAGGCTCCTTGGTGGCAGGGTGGTCCAGTAGGGCCTGCCAGCAACCTCTGAGCCTGCAGGCTCCTCCTTCCTGGCATGGCCATCCAGCCAAGGAAAAGCCCTCCTGAGCGAGGCAGCGAGGCAGGTGGGGGGCGGAGAGGTGGCCATGCGCTGTCCTTGGGCATTCGCAAGTGCTTTCCTATCCATGATCTTACCTGGCCTTGACACCTCCCCAGTCACCTGGGAGAGGAGGACTGTGCCTTGAAACGTCTTGCTAATCCTCTGCCGGGCAAGGTGTCTGGCACACAGTAGGTGTTCAGGGAACACAAACTGAATGAATGGATGAAAGCAGGCTTCGTGCCTGCACAGAGCTCATTCTAATGTGTGTCCAAATTCTTACTGGCCTTGGGGCTTTTAGGAAAGTGACTTCCCCTCTCCGAGTCTCATCTTCTTCATTTAAAAGACGGGCATAGTCCAGGTCTCCACTTCTGAATGAACCCCTCTCCACCCCTGCCTCCATTAATTCCCATGTGGGAGGCTGCACGGGGGAAAAATAGGCAGAGTGATCCCTGTGGAGCACCAGGCTCCATGTGGGCTTGTCCCAAAGACTAGCTAGCCCCTCTCCTGGCCTACCCTGCCTGCCTCAGGGCTCATTAGCTTCATTTTGAGGATTAGGAACCAAAGCTCTGGGCACCAAGTGACTTGCTCAAGGTCACACAGACAGTAGTGGGGAGCTAAAATATTGAGCCCTGAGTCTCCTGACCCCAATGCTATACCTGTTTTATTTCTGGGTGAGGAAGAGGAATGTTGAGAAGGAGAGAGAGAGTGTGTGTGTGTGTGTGTGAGAGAGAGGGACAGAGAGAGAGAGAGTGTGTGTGTGTGTGTGTGTGGTGGTGGTGGTGGTGATGGTGGGAGAGAGGGCATGAATAAGAGAAGAGGGAGGATGAAAGACCAAGTAGGCTGGAAGAATGACCGAGACCCAGGCCCTGATTGGTTTCAGATGCCTTTGGGGAGGGTGGGTTGAGAGATGGATCAGCCCTGCTGGGGTTGGGTTGGGCTGAAAGCCACAACCAGAAGCAATGCAGCTCTGGATGGGTCAGGCCCTCTCTCTGGAGAGTGGGATCTCACACTTGCCCCCCAAGCTTTGGTTTTCTCTACACCCCACAGAGCAGGGTGCTTAAGAGCACTGGCTTGGGGGTCAAATGGATCCGGATTTAAAACCTTGTGTAGCCACCTACTAACTGGGGGAAAATCACTTAGCCCCTTGGGGCATCATTGCACCTTCTGAGGTTTGGTCAACACTATGAGGGTGGGGGACTCCTGAGAACTCTCTCACGGGGTTGATGTGAACCACAGGAAGTGAGGCTACACATGGACGGCATTTAGCACAGTGGGGACATGTCATGAGGATTATCAGTGATTGGTATCATGCAATTATTGCGGGGACAATATGAGACATGAATGTGAACATCAGGGCACAGCGCCTAGCACCCGGTAGTGCTCAATTTATTAATTCAACCCACCTCTATTGAGGACCATAGCCTCAGCCACATGTGGAGCTGACAGGGGTCCTTCTCTTCCTGGAGTGGGCTTCCAGGCAGCTGCCTGGAGGACAATAGGCTGTGAGTGAACCATGCAGGTTCATTCTCAGCACCCCCACCACCCCAGTCCTGCCAGCTCTGAGGTACAGCACTCCTCTATATGCTGGATTCGGAGCACTTGATGGGAGCATTGGAAACATCTAAGGAGGAAAAGGAAAAAGTGAAGCTGGTAATTAGCTGCTGAGGATGCTGGGAAACTCTCTCCTCAGCTCCTCTCGGGGCTCAGGTTGCTGAGGAACCAGCCCCGGAGGTCAGGCCTGGCTCAATCTCTCCTTTCATTAATGCAATTTCCACTGGCTGTTTCCACACTGGAGTTTTCATGCCAGGTTCTCTGCTTCCTCTGGGAGATAACAGGCGGTGTGGTAGAAATGGCTGTGGCTCTGGATTCAAATCGCAGCCCTGACACCTACTAAATGTATCTTCTTGGGCAAGTCACCTAGCCTCTTGGAGCCCTGGTTTTCTCATTTGTGACAAGGCGTCCCTGGTGGCATTGTTGTGTCAATTAAAGCAGAGTGTTTACACTGTACCAGGCCCACACTGAGTGTTCAGCAAGTCTTAGGTTTTGTTTCCCCTGCCTGGTTCTTAGCCTCACTGAAAAAGGAAAAAGAGAGGCTTATCCTCACAGAGATTGAAGGAGAGTGGGTGCTGGGCGACCAAGAGCTAAGGACCCAGGAGAGAGAAAAATGCACACCCAAGAGATGGCAAAGGGGCCCCTTCTGATGATGACCTAGGGGCTCTACTATCCTACTGGGGTCTGGCCCACCCTCGTTACTATGGGTTTCTGGTTGCAGGAGACCTTAGAGGGGCTGGTCCTGCCCCCATCTTCCCCACCCACACACCAAGGAAGGCTGGTTGTGGATAACTGAAATCCCAGAGTCTGCTTCTGCCATGCTCTTGAGGCTGAGGAATGGGCTCAGACAGGTGGGATCCCTGTTACTACATCAGCACTAAGACAAAGGGACAAGCTCTGGACCAAGAATTAGGAGGCTGGCTCAGGGCTAGTTATTTTTCTGGGTCTTGGATTCCCCATCTGGGAAACATGGAACCAACAGTATCTATCTGCTTGGACTACCATGCAAGTCTGCACATGATCTAACTCCAGAGGAGTTGGTCACCCAGATGTTCCTTTTGGGGCTCCTGGGGGCTTCCGGTGCACTCTTGCACTTGCACTCTCTCTCTCTGTCTCTCTCCCTGAGGTGAAGATATAAGAGGCAGCAGATGGCCAGGACCTTTGCTGTGGTCCCAGGAGCCCTCACTGGGTAAATAACACTGACTCCCAGTAAGCCTGGAAATTTCCATTCTTTAGGGAGAACATTAGTGAGCATAGTGCCAGCCACTATTTTAGTCACTTTCAACCCAGGCTGCCTGGCTCCAAAGACCACACTGTCTTGCCCACTACATGGTATTGCCTCTTGTGAAGCACACACATAATATTCAGTATGTGGCTCTGGAGTGGGACTGTGTATCAGTTAGCTATTGCTGTATAACAAGTAAGTCTAAAAACTAAGTGGTTTATTTTTCACAATTCTATAGGTTGTCTGGGCAGTGCCTCTGCTGCTTTCTGCTGGGCTCATTCGCTCAGCTGCATTCAGCAGGAGGGTGGGCTGGAAGGGCTGCTGGACTGGGGAATCCACCATGGCTTGATGCACATGTTTGATGCTGGAGTGCCTCGGTTCTCCTCCAAGTGTCCTGTCACCCTCCAGTAAGATAGACAAGCAGCCTTGGGGCAGCATTCCAAGGGCAAGAGCAGAAGCTGTCAGGCCTTTGGGGCCCAGGCTGCTGAACTTGCTGGTACCTTTCCATCACATCCTGTTAGTCATGGTGAGTCCAGATTGATTGGACGAGGGAAACAGATCCCACCTCTTGATGGAAGGAACCTCAAAGACATTGTGGACATATTTAATTTGCCACAAGATGCCTGGGTTTAACTCTCAGTTTGGACACTTGCTAGTTGTAAACTTGAGCTTTTCACTTAACCTGTCTGAACCTCAATCTCCTTCTCTGCAAAATGGGGACAATCCTAATCCCCCTTGTCAAGTTTTATGACGACTAAGTGAGAAAAGGGCATGAAGTGCTTTGCCCAGTACCTGAGACATAAGCGCCCATTGTGATTATATTAATAGACCCTGCTCTTACTCGTCCATGACCTCAGGGCAGAAAAGGACTTTGAGGAACTCAGAGAGGCCTGGTGCCCTGGCCAGCTGACAGCAGAGCCTGACAATTAGCTAGGTCTCCTGACTCCCCGTCCAGTGTTCTTTCTGCCACACAAGCTGCCACTCTTAGACTGAGCACAAAAGACAAATCTTCCAGTCTGGGGATGGCAGATCGATTTTCTCACCCTTGCTGGCTGTGATTGATTGGTGGTGCTGCCCTGAGTTCTGCAGTGAGAAAAGCTGTGAGGTCTGGCCCCAGCTCAGTGGGAAGGAGGGCCAGGATCGATCGGTGATGTTTGCCCTGGGTGCAGTCGCGGGGCGGGGGCACACACGCAGTTTGCTTGCCACTCCTGCTCTGGTCTTAGCTCTGACCTCACCCCTGTGGCTGTACTAGGTGCTGGGTGAACAACGTGCTCCAGGCCTTTCATGTCACAGAAGAGGACGCAAGGTCCGGACTGGTCAGGAGATTGGCCTCATGGTCACACAGCAGGATGTTTCCTGGTCAGTGACTTTCCCGTGTTTCCATTCTTCCCAGATCCCTGGGGAGTCTGGACAAGTGTGTGTCTTGCTCCTGTGGCCTGAGTTTCCAATTCCCAACTAAGAAAGGTAGAGATTCCAGGGCTTTCTGCTCTGGCTCAGGCCTCAGGCAGGGGGTCCTTAAAGCACCAGCATTGGGAAAAAGGCTTCTCGGCTCTTTGTTTGGATTCAGACAGGGCATTTTCAAGTTTCTTGAGATCACAGTGGAGGCCAGCCAATTCTATTTTCACTCGAGGCTCAATCATCTCTTTCCCTGGTCTTCTGCACACACGGGCTGGCGTGAACTCAGATGCGGCAGGCCCACAGTTAGGAGAGAGGGAGGAGTAGTTATTCAGGCGCTCAGGGCCAGCAGGTTTGGAGCACCCTTTCCGAGGCAAAGACATGACACAAATCTTCCCACTGCCCAGCCAATTCCTCCTCGTGTATCTGCCCGGGGTGACACTCAGACAAGGTCTGCACTCAGGCCCAGCCATTAAGGAATTCATTAATCAGAATCCTGTTTACAGCTCTCTGGCAAGCGATCATAATTTACTGGCTCAAGCCAGACCCTGGGCCTTCCTGCAAACTGCTGTGACATTTGGTAAAAATATCAGCTGGGGACTGGGCCAGGCCGGGAGGTGTGTATGCAATTCATGCTGACTTGTGAAATAGAGGCGCTGTGTGGGTCACAGGCACTAGGGAAGGCTGGAGGACAGGCTGTCACTGGTTCCAGGTGTCACCTTGGACAAGTCACTTCCCTGTCATCTCACATCTGTATTGCAAGAGGTTTGGAGTAAGTCAGATGGCAAGTCTGTCAGCCCACAGACTCGCCCCTTGTGCTCTGCACAGGATCCACTAGCATGGGTTTTTGTTTTTTTTTTAAATAAAACAATAGAAAATGGAATCCCTTGCCAACATTTACGAACTGCAAATTTCACTTGAAAATCTAGATTTCTGGTACATGGGGAGTGTACTCCTATCTGGCAATGAGAGCCTGAAGCTGAGTATTTCCCGACATCTCCAGATGGGTCTGTGGTCTCAGGTTTGCCAAGGTTAGCAACGATCCCTGCTACAAGGCATGGGCCCAGGGCCTCCATGTATGGCCGTGCAGGTTGCACACTATTGTGGAGCCAAAAGGGGGCTGAATTCCTACAATCTGCTGGCATGCCGTGGGCACTCGTGGCGTTTACATCGCCAGAGGAAGGGGTCTTTTTTATAATTCTCAAAATGGCCTTGTTTGGGCCAGCCATGGTTCTGCCTGGGCCCACAGTTCTGTAGTTTGCATTCCACAGAGGGCCAGGGTGGGGCTTCCCTAGCGCCACAGGCAGGGACACTGGCAGGCCATGGGCTGGGAGGCCTTGGGGAAATCTCTACTCTTCTCTGGGCCATAGTTTCCTCACTTAAAAAACAAGGGCATGCGCTAGCTGATCTCAGGGGCAATTCTAGCTGTAGAATATAATTCACCAGAGGGGAAGAGGTCATGGCCGGGGCACACGAGTGGGGAGCTGGGCTGTGTGGCTCCGCTCTGGGGAGAAGCCTGCAAAGCCTAACAGGAGCCAGCAATAGGGGCACAGCACAGACTGGGCACAGCCCTCCTGCCCCCAGCCTCATCTTTCAGTGCTCTTCAAGGCAAACTCTGGCCATCGGTGCTGGAAAAATTTATAATCTGGCCTTTTCCAGAAAAAATTTATTGACCCCTGCCCTAGACCCACCAGTGCCCATGAAATTGGAGTTCTGATCAACTCAGCCCATTTTTCATATTTTACAAATGAAGGAAATGAGGCACAGAGAAGTTAAGCAACTTGTCCAAGGTCACACAGCTAGTGAGAGACAGACTTAGCATCTGAATCTAGTGAGTCTGACTCTGGAAAAGCACTTTTCCAAAGTAGTGAGATTTCAAAGAACAAACCAATGCCCAGAGCACAGGCTAGAAAATGGACAATGTACGGCCCCTGTATTGGGCATTTTATTCCAAGGCACTTTCCTCCCTGGAATATATATTTTAGTTGATCATCAGAAGAGGGTTTATACAGGAGAGGGTATGTGTAATTAATGCTTTTTGTTTTTGAAGCTTTGAAGTGGGGCCATGAGATAGTCTAGTCTATGAGGCTCATTTGGAAAGTGGCTATTTGCACATGGCAGCCAGGGAGAGAAGGGTTCACTAAGTGACTGTCTAGGGCAGGGGGAATATTTAACCTATTTAGGAGAATGAATGGGATACAAGCACTCCTGAACCTATGTTTGTAGGTTGATCTACAGTGTAGGTCCTTATAGAATATTGTTTGTTTCATGTTGATTGATGAACTGGTTTTATTTCCTCTATTAAAAAAAAATAAAACAAAAGCATTCCTTGTAACAGGTCCTAAGGAATACCACTTAGGCAAACTTACTTAAAATCTGATACACCTCATAATGTTAAATATTTCATGTAAAATACACTTATTACACAACACCATGTAGCCATTTACTATTAACCAATTTTTTCAGAATACTTTTATTATTTAGGTAAAATAGGTTGATATAATGGATTGCTATCAGGATGTCTTATGTGCAATATATTTTATTGCTCCTCATACATGCTAGTGCTCCTTCACCTTGAACACTATGGAAACATGTTTGAGAAAAGGAAATGCATGGAAAGTTAATATCACTACACCGAGTTAACATTTAAAATCAGAACCAGGCCAGGCACGGTGGCTTATGCCTGTAATCCCAACACTTTGGGAGGCCGAGGTGGGTGGATCACCTGAGGTCAGGAGTTCGAGACCAGCCTGGCCAACATAGTGAAACCTCGTCTCTCCTAAAAATACAAAAATTAGCTAGGTGTGGTGGTGGGCGCTTGTAATCCCAGCTACTTGGGAGGCTGAGGCAAGAGAATCTCTTGAACCTGGGAGGCAGAGGTTGCAATGAGCTGAGACCACGCCATTGCACTCCCGTCTGGGCAACAAGAGCAAAACTTTGTCTTAAAAAAAAAAAATGAGAACCATATACCCGAGTAGATGCTACACCTCTTCCTGGAAGTCGCTCTTTAAGATTCTGATGTCTAAAGGCAAGCCCCTAAAGGCAGCACCAACAAGCAAAACCTAGCACCGCTCAGGACCATCGTTCCAGTTTACTTGCCGAACCAAGCAGGTTTATGTCATTGACAATATACTTCATTACTACCAAATCACAAATTGAATGCCAATCAAGGCATAGATTTGAAACATGAAAACAAACTTGTAACTTGATAAGTCATCTTTGGGCATTTTGGAATCTTCTGGAAAATGATTTCCTGCACAATGGTTTGTTCTCCAGCTTATACAGAATTTACTCATACATTATCTCATAGTCCATACTCTATTGGAGTGTGATGGATGTTACCATCCCCACTGGACGGCCAAAGAAACTGAGGCCCAGAGAGTCCAATGGCTTCACCCAGCAGAGCTGTCTTCACCAGCTCATCTGCGCGTTGGCTCTGTGCTCTTTGAATGTGCCAACTCTTTGGTTGAAAATAACACAATTGTACTTCTTTTCATTTTGTCCCCAGTTGTCATTAATTCCGAGGGCTTCTTCCAACAAATCCAGAGGAATGAGTCTTGAAAATACAGCCCACAGGCTATACTTTTTAGAGGCCAGGCCCTGGCAGGCAACATGCGAGTGTTGGAAGAGCCCCTCTGAAGGGAGGCAATGGCAGAAGGGACGAGGAAAGGTGTGTGGTTTGGGAGCCAGAGTGAGTCCTGTCCAAATCCTAGCTCTGACACTGGCCCACCTGGTAACCTTGGGTGAGTCACTGAGTTTCTTTGGTGCCTCAGAAGGTTGAAATGGCAAAATCAGCATAAGGCTCCTGGCCACTCAGGGCTGGCCCTTATCATTGTGTATCCTGGTTTGTTTACTACTCTGCCCCGAGATCAGACTCACACAGCAAGTCTATACCCAGTTCTTCACTTAATGACTGGAATTTGTTCTTGAAAACTGCTGCTAAATGAAAATCTATTAAATGAAAAACTCATTCCATACATTTTAATAGGGAAAAATGATTCCTTCCATCCCCATGGCCTGTTTTAAGGCGGCCTCATGGGCAAACTCTCCAAGGATATGGTCTGGGAATTTATGCGTCTGCAAAGCTCCACAGGTGATTCTAATGCATGCCCAGGCCTGAGAACTCTCCTGACTCCTTTCTTTTTCTTTCTTTTTTCTTTTTTTAATTAGAGATGGGATGTCCCTGTGTTATCCAAGCTGGTCTTGAACTCCTGGGCTCAAGTGATCCTCCCGCCTCGGCCTCCCAAGTTGCTGGGATTACAGGCATGAAGCACCATGTCCACCCAACCCCTTCCTTTTCCCTTTGAAGAGCCCAAGATTCCCTCACACCGGCCCCAAGATCTGAAATGTGGTAGGGGTTTTACACCAAATAGTGCTTTACAATCACACCCGTTAGCTTCCTAAACCCCATTTTACAGATGGAGAAAATATTTTACAGACTGGAGGCTGGCTCAAGGCCACCAAGACAAAATGGCAGTGCTCTGGGCTGAATCACAGGTGGGTCCATTCTGAGGTCTGTGCTCTCTGACCTGTGTGTGTGAGGAAGATGGCTTTGCTAACCCAGGCCTCCCTGATATTAGACCTGATGGTCTCAGATCATCATCTGCCAAGGATTGAAGGTTCGAGTGTGCCTGGCCTCTGCTCCAGCTCGCACATACACAGCTGAGGGGCCCCAGCACTTTTACACAGGGTCCTGGCTCATGGTTTCCTCAGAGATTTCCCAGTGAATAAATCCCAGGCCCTCTTGGTGTAAACAGGAAAAGATGACTAGCCGGGGCATTTGGTGGGTGCTGCCTGGCCCTTGGACACCTCATACATCAAAGCGGGTGCCCCGGGAGCTCTGGCATGGAGAGGGGGTTGATTCAGGGCAGCCAGGTAGAATTGAGCTCTTCCCAACACCTGTGTCCCCTCCCCAGCCAGCTGGGCTTCTGTTTGGAGGCCAGGGCAATGAGTGCTTTCCGTACCGTCTGGGAGACAGTGTGTTCCTGTTGTGATGGGGCTGTGTGTGTCAAGAGGTGAGAGACAATCCTGCCGCCAGAGAGTTTGCAGCCTCCCTGGAGAGACCAGACACGCACTGCAAAAGGGAGTGAAAGAGGTGCATGTGCATGACTGTGTGTGTGTGCGCGTGTGTGTGTGCACCTGCACAGAAAGTGCACCTATGGTCTGTGAGCTAGGAGAAAGGCTAGGGAGGAGGAGGAAAGGCATGGAGAGAAAGGGAGAAAAGAGGAAGAAAAGGGAGGGCAGGAGAAGGAAGAGAAGAGGGAGGATTGGGAGAGAGGGGAGGAGAAGAAGGAGAGGAAAGTGCAGGGAGCTGGAGCCAGAGGCCTCAGGGGCTTCATTTTCCAGCTGACCACCACCCCCTTGGTTGGATGCAGGATCAAGACTATTCCATCAGGCCTGGGGTTCCAAGTGCACTGCCTGGAGGGTACAGCAAGCAGTAATATACAAGAGGAAGGGAGGGTCTGTGTGGTGGCTCCCACCTGTAATTCCAGCACTTCGGGAGTGTGAAGCTGGAGGATCACTTGAGCCCCGGAGTCTGAGCCCAGGAGTTCGAGACCAGCCACAGTGAGACCCTAGTATGGTGACCTACACTTGTGGTCCCAGCTACTTAGGAGGCTGAGGCAGGAGAATCACTTGGGCCCAGGAGGCAGAGGCTGCAGTGAGCTATGATTGTGCCACTGCACTTCAGCCTGGGTGACAGAGCGAGACCCTGTTCTCCCCAGCCCCCCCTAAAAAAAAAGAAAAGAAAAAAGTGAGGTGGGCCAGTTGCAAAATTGGAGTGGACCGAGGCTGACTAGAGTCTCGTCCAAAGGTCTCAGCCTCCGGAAGCTCCAGCTTATTGTTGCCATGTGGAACAAGAACTCCGTGTTGCCAGATTTTCCAATTTTCTAATCCAGAAGCTGAATTCCTGTAAAAATTTCCAATTTTTAAAGCCTCACTTGGACCAAACAACACACATTTGTGGGCCGGATTCTGCCTGCTCAGCATCTGACCTGGTCTCTTGGCTTAGAAAAGAGCACGGCTTTGGGGTCAGATGAACTGTGTGTGTATCTTATCTGCCACTTTCTGCCTGCAGGGCCCCAGACAAGTTATTTAATCTCGGAGCCTCTGTTTTCTTATCTGCAAGATGTGGATAAGAATGGCTCTCTCCAAGGGTTGTGGTGGGATTAAAGATAACACGTGCAAGAGTCCCCTACAGGGAACTAGCAACTAGCACGTAGTAAGTCATCGACAAACAGGTCTGTCTGTCTTCAGCTTGCTCTTCTCAGGCAATACTTCTTAGAAAGGCCCCCTTGAACATCTTTCCTCTGGAAACAATCTCCCTTGGTTTACAGTGAAGAGATGGACAGTCTATTCATTTGAATCTGGGACTGTCTGGATGGTAGTTTACTGGCTGATGTGTTTGAGAAGGCTTTCTTCCCCAAAGCGGAGGGCACAGGCAACCAGACGTGTGCAGGCAGGCATAACCCTCTCTACCCATTCCACCTTCCCCCTCTGTAAGAGACTGAAGCTCAGAGAAGGGAAGGAAGGCTTGCCCAAGGCCACCTAGCAACTGTCAGTGGCAGAGCTAAGAGGAGAATTCAGTTTCATGGCTCCCAGCCCATGGCTCTCTGCACCCCCTCTCTCAGCTGGGAATGAGTCTCCAGAACTTGGGAGGCCCCGGTTTTCTCGCAGAAGGTACTGTCAGGCTGCCTCTGGGTGAGCTGGAGCCTGAAGAAACTCAAGCCTGCAGATGTGGCAGGTGCTCCTGCAAGCTCTCTCAAGCCTTGGAGCCCTTGAGCCAGGGAGGAGAGCCTGGGAGCAGAGTCTGGCCTGGGCCATCTCTGGGCCTGGGCTCCACCCTTCCCTGTTCTGGTCCTGACTGTGCATTGCTCCCCTACCTGGGCATATTCATTCCCTCGGCCTCCTTAGCAAAAGTGTGCACTTGCTCAGAAAGGGGGCCCTGTCTTGCCATCTCAGTACTTCCCATAACAAATCAAGCACTCAAGACCTAGTAGGTGTTCAGTGAAAGCTTGCTGAATGGAAAAAATGGAGGAAGAAGGACTGACTGCTTGTCTACCAAAGGAGCAAAAACAAATTGAGAACACCACCACCAAAAGCTGACAAGATAGTAGTGGTGAAACTGGTATACCCAACTCCTGCTGGTAGCATTTGGAATTATTACATCTTTTAAGAAAGCGGTTGCACCACAGATAGGATGCACTCTACAGATGCTCCTCCCCTTTGACCTAGTCGTTCTACTTCTGGGAATATGCAAATGTTCTCTCCTTTCTTAAGTCACCATTTTTTCTCCCTACGGCTCTACCTATTATTTGAATAACTTTTTCCTCTTTCTTCCCTCCCAGAGATTTCTTGCCCAGAGACTTCTTGAAGTGCTTTTGCTGTCCTGGTCCAAACTGCTTTTAAGGGAACATTAACTCATGAGCAAGGCTGGCACTTTTAAGCCCATTAACATTAGACACACATGAGATGGCAGCCCCGAGTCTTGGAAGCCAGGCATGACAGCAGGGCTGGTTTTTTCCTTCTGTTCCTGGGGCTGCCCTTGGGCTTACAGCGCAGTCAGCCATGTTTGCCTTTGGTGCTCTCCTGCCATCTCCTTCTAAGTCCTCTCTGCCTTTCCCCTTCAGAAATCTTGTCCATGTCTCAACAGATGAGAACCTTGAAGGCCTCCACCCAGGAGGGCCCAAGATGTTTTCCCTCCTTAGGGAATTGGTCTAATAGGATGGATTTCTGGGGAGAGAAAGGGAGAGCATGCTGGGTAAGTATCAAGATGGGCGTAGGAGGCAGGTATAGCTGGAAGGACAAGAAGCACCTTTCCAAGTAGCTCCTTTAGGAGCAAAGACAAACTGAAACAGAGAAGTCCAGTGAAATAAGTACCCGATGTGAGATTCACAGAACAACTCAAAATATTTCTAGCCAGTATTATATTGTCACCCCAGATTCTCCTGTTGAATGGAGCACAGCTTCTGATCAGATTTGTGTCTTTGGGAGAAGAGCTTGCAAACAAATAAACAAACTTGTTTCTGAGAGCCAAAGGAGGGATTTTGTAAGACAGGAGTTCACAGTGAGTCTAGGGGCTCTCCCTTTCCATGCCAAGTGTATTGGCAAAGCCCCTGCTTTCTTTCTCCACACCAGCACAGTCAGATGCATTGGCATAGGGGCTACTGATCTTATTGCTTCTTACTTTTCCATGAAATGCTGTGTCCTGGAGTGCTATTCATCTTTTCAATGTACATCTAGTGTTGGCTTCCAGTTGCTAGAGTCTTCTGGAATATGCACTTACCATATTCTCCTTAACTTTTCTGCATGAGGAACATCTAGGCCACCTACACATCCCCATATCACAAACATCACCGCAATCCACCTCCTGGACATGGACCTTTATGTACCTCTTGTTCCCTACAAGGGAGAGCCAAATCTCTACCTCCCCTGAGAAATTTACCTGTGAACACATGGGTATTGGAGAAGTCCTCAGAGATGGTTTCATCCAACTGGTCAATTTTCCAGATGAGGACTGTGAGCATCCAAGAGGGGAAATAACTTGCCCCCAGTCACCCATACATTCACTTGGTAGCAGACCCTGACTACAACCTTGGTCTACCTCCTCCTCTTTCCTCCTCCCCAAGCTTAGAAAATTAGAGGCAGCAACCAGGTAACAAGGGATGTAGCCAGGTAGAGACACATAGATTCAGAGCAGGATAAAAGCTTGACTAGATGGTAGCAAGGGGGAACGAATGAAAGACTTTGAACCTCCAGGTTTATCTGTCTTATGAAAGATACAGGAGTCTGGCTGAAGCTGCCTGGTCACTGAAGGGGTGTGTACGTGTGTGTGTGAGAACTCTGTTTCATCCTGAAAAGATAATGATACCAGCAGTGATGTTGCCTCTACAGAGAGAGCAAACAAGCCTGGAGCAGAAGCAGAGGGAAGACATAGAGGAACAGCCAAGTCAAGCCAGCTGTCCTCTCAGCAGCCAAGGTGGTTTCCGATCCATGTGCTGTGGCGTGCTCCTGAAGCCAGAATTGCCTGTGTGTGAGTGACAACTCAGGAGGGTCTCTCCTAGACACTTGTTAAGTCACCAGGGGGTTTCTAGTAAAAATAACACAAGCCATAGAGAACTCTGGACTTGTCAAAGTGCCTTCTTATCCCTTATCACATGATTTCATTTCAGGCTTGGTGTAATCTTTTTTTTTTTTTTTTTTTTTGGAGACAGAGTCTCGCTCAGGCTGGAGTGCAGTGGCGCAATCTTGGCTCACTGCAACCTCCGCCTCCCCGGTTCAAGTGATTCTCCTGCCTCAGCCTCCCGAGTAGCACCTGCCACCATGCCTGGCTAATTTTGGTATTTTTAGTAGAGATGGGGTTTCGCCATGTAGGCCAGGCTGATCTCAAACTCCTGACCTCGGGTGATCCTTCCACCTTGGCCTCCCAAAGTGCTGGGGTTACAGGTGTGAGCCACCATGCCCGGCTGTAATCTTAAATGCTTTAAATAAATAAATGACTGTGTTTATTGTTAAAAATCTAAAAAAATACAAACAGACATAAGAACAATAATTTAAAAATTTCATGATCCTTAAAGTATTTTTGTCAAAATATTAGAAAATTTTATTGCTATTGTTATACAATTTATTTTTTCACCAAATATTTTATTGTTTCCTTTCCTTTCCTTTTTTTTTTTTTTTTTTGAGACAGTGTCTCACTCCATCACCCAGGCTGGAGTGCAGTGTCATGATCTCTGCTCAGTGCAGCCTCTGCCTCCCAGGTTCAAGTGATTCTCCTGCCTCAGCCTCCTGAGTAGCTGGAATTACAGGCAGGCACCACCATGTCCTGCTAATTTTGTATTTTTAGTAGAGATGGGGTTTCACCATATTGGCTAGGCTGGTCTCGAACTCCTGACCTCAAGTGGTCCACCTGCCTCGGCCTCCTAAAGTGCTGGGATTACAGGCATGAACCACCGTGCCCAGCCAGCCTTTCCTCTTTATATGTCTTTAAATATTCTTCACAAGCATTATTGTAAAAGACTATATAATATTCCATGTGTGACTATATCATAATTAATTAAACCATTCTCCTGCAGTGTCATGTTAATGGACATTTATGTGGTTTTTGAAATTTTGCTATTATAAATCTGTGACAAGCATTGTGTGACATATATATATCTTTGCCCCCAATTCTGACCATTTCCTTGGATTACATTCCTAGAAGGAGACTTGCTGTGTCAAAAGATTTTTTGGGGGCAGGGTTCTTAAAATGTAGCACCAAATTGCTTTCTAATGTAAGGTGCTGTTAGTTTATACCTGTGTCCACATAGAGTAATATTACTTTTTTGAAGTTTTTGCTAACTTAATAGTTTAAAAATGACTTAAAAATTATTTATGGCACATTTTTATTTGTTTGTGTTTTTGTGGTCATTAATTTGCATTTATCTTGTGAATTTTCCATGTATATTTTGTTGATTTTCCCATTGGCATTCTAGTTGTTTTCTTATCAATTTGACTGACTCTATATATTCAGATCAATCTTTCTTTTTATTACAAATGTTTTCAAGTTTGTAATGAGGCTTTTTAGTTTACTTTATTATGTTTATGAGAATTTGAAATATTTCAATTTTTCTTTGGTCAAAGGTATTAATTTTTCTTTATCTTTCTTACTTTCATGTCTTTTATCCTTCTAGAGCTTGTTTCACTGCATTTTAAGAGCCAATATTTATCTTTGCTTTCTTCTAGATTTTTATGGCTTTGCTTTTTATGTTTAGCTCTTTAATCCTCTGTAATTTATTTTGGAATCAAGTATGACGTGAAGATCTAAACTTATTTCATTTTCTAAATAGTTAACCAATTGCCTTATTACCAGTTAATCCATAATTTTTTTCTTTCCTTGCTGCTAGGAGCTGCCATTTTATTATCTGCTGACTCTACATATGTACCTAGCATGTTTATGTCCTAAGCTCTGCTTTTAGGCTAATTTTCTTTTTCCTCTTTCATTGACTTATCTAATAATTTTTGCGCTGCAGCCATACTGGTTTCTATAAGGATTATAACCTTGTATTGTAATATTTTTTTGCAGGGACAGTCTCCTCTCATTTCACTTAATTCTCAGAATCTTCTTGGCTACCTTCATCTCTTCATTTTTTCCAGATGAAAATTAGAATAATTTAGAAATTTGGAATAACTTGATCAAGGCCTAGATTTCCATAGTTTAAAAAAATTGCATTACATTTATACATTAATCTGGGGAAGAATGAACATCATTATAATATTATAATATGTCTTATAATAGTTAGAAGTCTTATAATAATTATTATAAGAAGACTTATGGGCCGGGTGTGGTGGCTCATGTCTGTAATCCCAGCACTTTGGGAGGCTGAGGCAGGTGGATCACCTGAGGTCAGGAGTTCAAGACCAGCCTGGCCAACATGATGAAACCCCATCTCTACTAAAAATACAAAAATTAGCCAAGTGTGGTGGCGCACACCTGTAATCCCAGCTACTTGGGAGGCTGAAGCAGGAGAATTGCTTGAACCTGGGAGGCAGAGGTTGCAATGAGCCAAGATCGCACCACTGCACTTCAGCCTGGGAGACAGAGTGAGACTGTGTCTCAAAAAAAAAAAAAAAGAAGACTTATAATAGGCCTTCTCCTCTGAGAATATGTTGCATCACCCATTTATTTAAGTCTTCTTTATATCTCTGAAATGTTTTATTATTTGTCCATGTTGTCCTGCTCATTTACTATTAAGGTAATTCACATTTACAATATTTGTGGCTACTGTCAATGGTATCTTCTTTTCCAAATGTTATGCTCTTACTTGTTCTTGTTGGTACATCGAAAAAGTAATTTTAAAAAGTATACTGTACATATATATTTATTTTGCATTTAGTATTAGTAGAATTTGAGTATTATTATTCTAATAGGTTTTTTGGGTTTGTGTTTTGAGAAATTTTTTAGGTAGGCAAAAGTTTGCTATCTGACAATTGTATCTCCTCCCTTCTGTTAGCTATCCCTCATATCTTCTCATGTCTAATTGTATTATATTTGCTGAGGCCCACAGAATGGTGTTACATAATGGGAGTATTTAAGTAATAATGGGAGTAATAATCCCTATTAAGTTAATATATATTATTGATTTTTTTTACATTTTGATGGAATACTTCTGGTTTCTCACTAGGTAGTATGTTGGCTGATTTGAGAAAGGTTTCTGTTTTTGTTTTAATCAAGGTAGGAAAGTAGCTTATTTCTAGTTTACTTACAGGTTTTTTAAATGAGTTCTTTATGTAACATTTTATTGAATCTTCTTTTCTATGCTTTTTTTTTTTTTTTTTTGAGAAAGAGTCTTGGTCTGTCACCCAGGCTGGAGTGCAGTGGTGCTATCTTGTCTCACTGCAACCTCCACCTCCGTGGTTCAAATGATTCTCATGCCTCAGCCTCCTGAGTAACTGGGACTACAGGGTGCGCCACCACACCTGGCTAACTTTTGTATTTTTTAGTAGAGATGGGGTTTCACCATGTTGCCCAGGCTGGCTTCGAACTCCTGGCCTCAAGTGATATGCCCGCCTTGGCCTCTAAAAGTCCTGGGATTACAGGCATGAGCCACCGTGCCCAGCCTCTTTTCTATTCTTTTAAAAATAATTGTATGATGTTTCTCATTTAACTTATTGATATGATGTCTTATATTAGCAGGTTTTCTAATATTAAATCATGTCCACATTCCAGGAATAAAAATTACCTGATCATGGCCTATTCATGTTTTCATTTAAAGCTGCTTTTGCTTTGCTAGTATTTTACTTTGGATTTTTGTGTCAATATAACAGATTGTTAAGAAGGCAAGATCTGGAATGAGGCTGCCTGGGTTTGAATCCTGGACTTGCCATCTCTGGCTGTGTGCCCTTGGGCAAGTTCTTTCCCTCTCTGATTCTCCACAAAAATGGGATAGTACTGGCATCCAGCTCAGCTCCTAGGGTTATAAGAATTCAATAAGAGCAATATGTGTAAAGTATTTCTAGATTTATCTCATCCAAACCTAATGACCTTATGAATTAGGCATTGCCAGCTTCGTTTAATAAAATAGAAAACTGAGGCTCGGAAAGGTTAAGTGACTTGCTCAAAGTCACACCGCTGCTGAATTGCTGGTGAGATATGTCTTCTCCACTTCTCTTTGCCATCTCTCAGTAATTGAGAGCCATTTGCAGTTCCTCAAGGAGCAAACAGTTCAACATCTGCTTGCCTTAGACATACAATTTCCCTTGTTCTGAAGGACCATATTTTCTTTGTCTGAAAAACTTCTACTTATCCTTCAAAACCCAGGTCAAGTATCTCTTCCCCTATGCAGACTTTGTGCCTCATTGGAAAGATTCTGTAAGTTACCATGGCATCTAATGCTTATATTTTTGTACCTGTCACACCATTTTGCAGTGGTTTCATCCTCTCCCAGGGTCCTAGGCCTCCGAGAAGGGTTCACCCCCATCTGTTGAACTGAGTGGAGAAGCAGTGTGGCATGGGAGAAAGGGCCCATGTTTTGGAGACCGACTGGAATCTAATTCTCAGCTCCACCAATACCAACAACTTATCTTTCTCCTCCCCAGACTCATTTTCCTCTTCTGTAAAATAGGAATAATATCTCAACCTCACAAGGCAGTTGTGGAAATCACATGTGGGTAAAGCCCTCAGCTCAGCACCCAACACATAGTAAGTGCTCAATAAACATTGTTCCTTTTTCCCCCTTTTTCCTTTTCCTTTTTTTCCCTCTCCTCTGACACCTCTTTCTCCATGGGAGAACCACAAGCTTCCCGGCCAGGGGCCATTTCCCACACACCTTTCTCCCCACTAGCATCTGGCATGAGCCAAATAAGAAATGCTTCTTGATCAAGTCTCCCCACAACCTTGTGAAAAAGGAAGGGATTTGTGTACCCATTTTACAGAAGATGAAACTGAGGCCCTAAGGAGAAAAGGACCTGCCTAAGGTCACAGAGGTGAGTAAGCAGTAGAACCTAAATTCCTTGACCTAATTTCTACTCAAAGGCATTGTTTCTCTGGCCCTAAAATGGCTGCACTTATAGAAATGCATTCCTCAACTTGCACCCTCTGGGACTGTGCCAACAGGTAGATGTTGAAAGAAAAGCAATGAGCCAAACCACACTCTTCCATTGTTTTTGGCATTTAATTATGTTACCCTCTCATAGCATTTGGGGGCTGAGTTCAGCACTGGGGCTGTGGTGTCAGCCAATCCTAGGATGAAATCCCAGCTCTGCCACTTTATGAGTTGAGTGATAAAAAACAAGTGACAGAATCAGGAGTTTTGTTTGACTCTTTGTTTTCCAAACTTGGCAGCATAATGAACAACCCGAGCAAGACCAACAACAGCAACACCAACAATCGGACTTGCCTGAGTTTCAGGAGACACATCTTTATCCTGGCTTTAAAGATGAGAAAATCAAGGCACCAAGATGCTAAGTAAATTGCCCGGATTTACAGCAATGGCACAGAAGAGCTAGATTGCAAACCTGGGCCACCTGGCTGCAGACGCTACTTGGTTTTTCTCGTGAGGGATGGGCTAGAGTTCTGAGGAAACGCTTGTGGGTGTGTGAGAGACCCTTGCTGGATGACAATTGGCCCCTCTCTGTCCAGAGTTAACACCCGAATCTTCAGAGGTACAAAAATCAAAGCAGCAGTAAGGAGCAGTGTGGCTCCAGGGAACTGACTGGCCTGGAGGCTGTATTACCAAAGGCAGCAAGAAAACACCAGGCTCTGGCCAGGCAGGCTTCGGTTCTGATCTCAGATCTTGGACTAGCTCCGAGGCCTGGCCCAGAGCAAGTCACCTCATCCTCAAGCCTCAGTTTCCTTGTCCAAGAAATGGGATAATAATAAGGAGCTGGTGTGAGGTCTGGCCCCCTTTGCTTTTTCACACCCTATAGTGGGTCATAGCCCAGGCTTGGCAGTTTAGCTTCAGGAGGAGGCCCTCTCCTCACTGCCTTCCCTCGCCAAGTCCTCAGGTACCTGCCTTGTTCTTGCCAACGTCTCAACAGTGCTCTTTCCTCCTGTCTTTGATCTCCAAACCACTCTGCCTCCACTACCAGAATCTTCATCTACCAGTGCCATTCCCCAGCCAGGAAGTCAGCAACTCCCCGCCTCTACCCGTCCTGACGCCGACCCTCTCCACGTGCACACACATGCATCCACATACAAATGATCTTGGTTTGGGTTCTTCCAAAAGCAGTGTCAAGGACTCAAGGGCAAGTGGTTCGTTTGAGAGATGTCCCAGAAAACACCAGTGGGGAGAAGAGAAGTGAGAGTGAGAGGGAGGGTGCCCAGTACAGACAGGGGTATTCTCAAGCCAGTGGCCACTGTGGGTGCCAGGGCTCAACCCTCCTGGGAAATCCCAGGAAAGATTCTAGAACTTCGATCTCGGAGCTGCGCCATTTGAGGGCCAGGGGGCTGGGCTATGACTCACGAGCTCTTGCCAATCACTGGGTGAGGGCTGCTCCCCAGGGTTGTTAATTCCTGGCACTACCAGTCTTTTCATGCCTGGGGGAGTGCAGACTCCAGTGGCCACAGTTAGGTTCCAGCTGAAGGGATTCTGACGGTGGCAGACGGAAGCTGGCAAGACAAAGGGCCAGGGCAGGGCACCGACAGACTCTGCTACAAGGGTGGGCCTCGCACATGGAGGGCATTTGCATCTCTTGGACGGCCTGATAAGCACAGATTTCTGGGCCCCACATTCAGAGTGTCGGCTTCAGGAGGACTGGGGCGGGGCCCGGAGTCTGCATTTTTACCAAGTGCCTAAGTGGTATGCTGCTGGTTGTCCAGGGTCCACAGTGAAAACCACCATGCTGCACACACACACACACACACACACACACACACACACCTGCCAAATAAAGTCCAACTGTCTCCGCCTAGTGTTCAAGCCACTCTGTCATCTCCTCTAAATACAGTTGCAATGTTATCTCCCGCAGGCCCCCTGCAGATATTGATGGCTTTTTTGTGCTGTCTCTGGAACCTGCTCTCTTCTTTCTGGCTTCTATATCTTGGCTTGCTCTGTTCTCTGCTGAAATATCCTTTGTCTGCCATTCCTGCCTTTTGAGACTGTGCCCATCCTTTAATTTCAACAGCTTACCTCTTTTCTTCAGTCCTTCCCTTGTCCCAACTCCTTCCCCTCGTCCACTTGCTCTGGGCCTTCATAACCCCTTATCTGGGCCTCTCCAGCAGCACTTGTGGCTGCCTACCTTTATCCCTAGGAAATAAGTGCTTGATTTATCCTCTTCATAACACCCTACAAATCACTCTGTCAAAGATGATCTCTTGATTTTCAAAGCCACCCTGGGACATAGGGAGTTGGGTGGTATTATTAGCTCTATTTTGCAGATGAGGTTGAGAGAAGCCAAGTAATTAGCCCAAGGCCACACAGCTGGAACTGGTTGATCAGGCTTTGACTTTGGGTCTTCTAGGTGGAAATTCTGCATTCTGCTCTCCCTCTTGTCTCCTCCCTGCTCTACTGGCAGCCCTCGAGGGCAGAGGCGGAAATACCTTCAATCAATATTTGTTGGATGAGTGGATGGGATGGGTTGGAATGGACTGGAATCTTCTTTGAGTTGTTCCCAGAATAGGCTTTTATAGAAAAGCTTGGCCTTTGGTTGACAAAATGCCTTAAGTCCTTCATGTTGCCTCAGAGAACAGTTACCCATCTTCCCCTCTAGAACCCAGAAATTGCAGACTTTAAAATCCCTGTTTGGGGTCAGACCACCCTTTCTCAAGCTTTGCTTCATGATGAACCAACATCCTTGAGCCATCCCCTTCCCCTGCCAGCAAGGCTGAGAAACTCCATGGTCATCTTATCCCTCCAGGTGGCCCCTGATCATCTTCCCATCGTCCCAGAACCATCAGCAAAATCCTAGGAAATGTGGTTACTTCCAGTGAGCAAGGGATACCCATGACTTGTGACTTATTTCTTATGGCAGGAGATAAAGGGTCTTGGGGAGAGTGAATCGAAACAAGGGAGAGAAAGGGGTGGGTGGGTGGATGGTGCTTCTTGCAGGGATTGGCCTTTGTCTGCAATGTCTGGGCAGAGGGATACCCTGCTCGTGGTCCTTGAAAAGGGAGTTCGGTGTGAGGGGACCTGACCTATAGTCAAGAGATCTGGGCACACTTTATCTCTCTGAGCCTTGATCTACCTGTGTACCCTGCCTTCCTCAAAGGGCAATTTTAAGAGCCAGATGAGATAATGGTTATGCAGGTAGTTTATAAATCACAAAGCCCCATACTATATCAAAATCAAATTCTTATTTTACAGACAGGGAAGCTGATTCCCATAGAAGTGACCCAAGACACACAGTTGATCAGCATCCCAGCATTCACTGGGATATGCCTTACCATCCCCAGGCTCCCAGCTTCTCTGTGCTGACAAGGGATGGAGCCCTGGAGTCTGGGGCTAAAGTTCCATATCTAGCGCCACCTCTGGTACCAGCCTACCATGTAATCTCGGGCCAGTTACTTCATGTCTCTGGATTTCAGCTTCTTTGTTTTTTTCTTTTCAAAGAGCCCTCTTTCCTTATTTTCCTGATTGTCTTCCCTGCCAGCTACCTCATTCATAACATCTTTAGCCACCATCTTTCTCTATGACCTCAAATCCATATCTCCAGCCCCGTATTTATTCTTTGCCCCAGAACCTACTGTATGCCTATGAAACACTCAGCAGGTACCAAATGGAACCCAGGTCTTTCCCCACAAACCTGAACCTCTTCCTGTATTTCTTGTCTTAATGAATAATATCATTTCATGTGACTCAACCACATGACAGATGATGAGGAAACTGAGGTCCAGAGAGGCTAAGAGACTTGCCCAATTTACACAGCAATCGGTTGACAGAGATATTAATAGAACTAGAGCTCAAATTTCCTGACTCAGGGCCAGATGTGCCATTCTACTGTCTTCCATTTGACTGGGGAGTGACTTGAAAATATTTTCATTAGTCTCTCAATGACAGGTTTGTGTTAGTCAGGATAGGTTGGGCTATGGTGCAGGAATAATAAGCCCTGGCATCTCAGTGGCTTAGCACTATAATGATGATTATGTCTTTCTTTCTTTCTTTCTTTCTTTCTTTCTTTCTTTCTTTCTTTCTTTCTTTCTTTCTTTCCTTCTTTCTGTCTCTCTCTCTCTCTCTTTCTTTCTTTCATGGAGTCTCTCTCTGTCACCAGGCTGCAATGCAGTGGCATAATCTTGGCTCACTGCAGCCTCTGCCTCCCGGGTTCAAGCGATTCTCCTGCCTCAGCCTCTCAAGGATCTGGGATTACAGGTGCCCGCCACCACACCCGGCTAATTTTTGTATTTTAGTAGAGACTGGGTTTCACCATGTTGGCCAGGCTGGTCTCAAACTCCTGACCTCAAGTTAGCCACCTGACTTGGCCTCCCAAAGTGCTGGAATTATAGGGGTGAGCCACCACGATCGGCCTATAATGATGATTTCTCATTCATGGATGGTCCAATGTGGGTTGGGTAGCTGTATTAGGGAACACCAGGTAAACAGAATCAATAGGATCTGTCTATCATATATAGTATAAACGCGTGTGTGGCACACACACATATAAATAGGATCTATAAAGAGATTTATTATCAGGTACTGGTCACATGATTATGGAGGCTGAGCAGTCCCTTGATCTGTTGTCTACAAGCTGGAGACCCAGGAAAGCTGTGGTGTAGTTCAATGGCCTGAGAGCCAGAGAGCTGATAGTATAGATTCCGGTCTGCATTTGAAAGCCTGAGAACTAGGAGTGTCAAGGGCAGGAGATCAGTGTCCCAGCTCAGCAGTCAGGCAGAGAGGGGTGAGTCCTCCTTTCCTCTACCTCTTTGTTCCATTCGGGCCTTCAGTGGGTTGGATGATACCCACCTACATCAGGCAGGGCAGATGCACTTCACTCAGTCGACAAATTCATATGCGAATCTCTTCCAGAAACACCCTCACAGTCACACCCAGAAATCATGTTTCACCTGATATCTGGGCATCCTGTGATCCATTCAGGTTGACACATAAAATTAACCATCACAGTAGCTTTCTTCTTCTGTAGGTACCTTCATGAAATACATGACCAGGACAGAGGGCCAGAGAGAGGAAGAAGACATGCTGGCTCCTAGCTTCAATCTGGAAGCTACAGACCATCGGCCTGAACTAGCAACATGGTCCCAACCCTTTCACACAAGAGTCTGGGAAAGGTAGCATGTGGCCACACAGTGAGCATGAACGGTCCTTGCTACAGGTATTGACCTACCATATGCCAGGGGAGACCAAAACCAAACCATGCAGAGGAAAAAATACCCTCTGCTGTCAAGAAGGTCACTGCATCTGGGCAAGGCCAGGTATGTTTTTGGTGTCTAACTAAGAAAGGGCCCCACCCTGGGGATGCCCTGAAGGAGTTTGGGGCCTGCACACAGATGATGGCCAGGGCTGTGGAGGGGTCTCAGTTGGAGAGGTGGCAGTAGAGCAGGGCTGGATGAAGAGGAGTGGGCTGCAGAGGTGAGAAGCAGAGGGGAAGGTGGTGGGAAGGAGAGGAGGAGGGAGGAGGAAGAGCTTCCTGGAGACCTGGTGCATCTAAGCCAAGTTAAGTCCCATAAGCCTGTTCTCAGCGGGTGGCTGGGTGGGTTGTGCTGGGGGCTGGCCCTGCCCCTGTGCTGCAGAAAGACCTCAGGGCCTTGCGCTCTCTCAAGGGATGGGCTGGGAGGCAGAACTTGAGGGGGCCTGTTAGAGATGTTACAGGCCCAGTGCGGGAAGCTGTTTTGATTAAATTTGGGAGCATAATTGCAGGGTTTGTGCTGCGGTCTCATTATGGCTTTTTAAATCTTGTTAACCTCTCCTCCCCATCTCCCAGCCCCCCTCGCTTCCCTCCACAACCACAGGCTGTGGCCTTACAACAATACCAGGAATAGTTTCTGTCTCTCCCTCACGGCTTTCTCCTACTCCCCCAGATTAGATCCTGGAGGCCAAATGGACTGAAGGAAGGAAGCAGGGAGGAAGGCCCAGTGAGCGGAGTGGGGGTTTCATGGGGCTTAGTCACCTGGAGTGCCTCTTGGTTCGGTCCCCTTGCATCCAGCAGGGTGTTTGGTGCTTTGAGAGACACAAAGGGGTATTAGGCTTGATTTTAAGTGATTGTACGAGTGAGTGGAGATGGGTTCAGGAATTTGAGAGTGGCTGGAAGGGATGGGCTCAGGAGGGGTGGCAGTGGCCTGGAAGGTTAGGAGGAAGTGGAGAACAAGGGAAGAGCTTGGAATGGGCAAAGGTGCGAGGTGCCAGCTCTGCACAGGGATTCCATTAGGCAGGAGAGGCCAGGCTATGGCGCAGTCACAAATAAGCCCTGGCAGCTCAGCAGCTTCATACAATAATGGAGGTGCACTTCTTGTTCTTGAAAAGTCTTGGTGGATTGAGTGCAGAGGGATGGCTAAGTGTGGCTATGGAGTAGGGGTGGACTGACAGAATGGACTGTTTGGTGCCCAGGGAGGGCGTGCTGGCAGATGAGGCCAGTGCAATGGGGCGAGGTGGGGGATGAGGGTCTCCAGGCCTCTGGCTGCCATGGCTTCAGTGGTGTGGCACTGGTCTGTGAGCTCCCCTGGGGAGTGGATGCCACCCCCAGTGGGGCTGAAGGGGCAAGGTGTTGCCTGGGGAACCAGGGCTAAGGCAGCGGCCTGGGCTGTGGGGAGAAGGGGAGAGCAGGCTGGGTGGGAAGCCTGGCTCCACCCCTGCGGCTGTCTGTCCCCAGGGGCTTTCTGGCCACTCCTCTTCTCCATCTGCTTCCCCTCCCACCTCATGACTCAATCACTGTCTTCAGCCCTGACTCTGTCCTGAACTCCCCAAGCTGCGCCCATTGCTTCCCTGTAGGGTCATGGCACTTTTAGCCATCCAGAGTGCAGGCCTCAACCCAGACTTTCCATCACAGATGCCCCTCTGGCCCCCACCCCATCATCCAAATGTTAATTTTGTGGATTCCTCCTGCTAAATCTCAGCTGCATCCAACCTTCCCTGTCCTGGGCCATCTGCTCGCTGCTGGGCCATGTGGTCACCTTCTCACTGGTCTTTCAGCAGCTGCCCTTGCACCCTCCTCCCCCCAGTTCTTGACACTGTAGCCATAGAGGGTTATTTCCAAAATCTGGTCATACCATTTCCTGCTTCGAACCCTTCTCTGACTCCCTCCTGGCCCCCAAGGTCCTTCACCACAAGTTCCCGCATATTTCATCTCCAGCTTCTCAAGGATCTCGGCAGTCTAGCAAACCAAGTCGTCCGAATGCATCATGCTTTTTTTGCAGCTCTGAGCAGCATCGTGTAAAGCAGAGCTTAACTAGTCCTCGGATGCCACCTCTTTAAGAAGCCCCCCGGGTCTCACAGATAAAACAATCTCCCCCATCCTTTAAGCACTTTGCAATAGCCCTCACTTTCTAGCCTGTATTGCAGCAAATTACATCCATGTTTCCTCTGTTCCATCAACTGCAAGCTCCTCACGGGCAGGGCCATCCTATTCACCACCAGCATGCTTGCCCAGATTCCACAGCCGGCACTCGGAAGGAGTCCAGGAGGGCCCCCACCTTACTGAATGAGTGAGTAAGAGCTGCTGCTGGGGCTGGGCTTTCTGTGGGAGCTGGCAGGGAAGAGTGATCAGGGACTCAACACTGGGGAACCTTTAGGGCAGAGCCTGGGTGTCGGAGCTAAGGCTTGTTGAACACTTCTAGAGCTCCAGACACTGCTGGGCAGGGAAGTCTTTCCATCAGAAGACAGAGAAGGCCCGGTCAGAGGAGGAGGAGGAGAGCCAGGGGCCACGGGCAAGCAGCACGCTGCCTCCTAGCAGGGTCCCACTCCCATGGTGGGGGAGGACACGTGTGTGGGCAGCTCCCTTGGGGCAGGAGCTGAGCCAGATATGGGAATATTGCCCTCTCCCAGGGCTGTCCTGCCAGTGTGGGGCTGTGTCTCAACAGCCATCTTGGGAAACACTGGCTTAGTTCTTCACGGCCCGGGGGGTACTAGGGGCATTCCGCAGAGCAAAGGGACAAGGGGCAGCTAAGCCATGGTCCCTACTCTGTGCCAGAATGTTCATACCATCCATGGGGTCCTCTGTCTGTCCATCAAGGCCTTTGCCTCCTGCCCCTCAGCCTGTCTCTTGCCTCAGCCCAGAAAGCCCCTTCCCTCATGCATTGAGCCAGGTCTCACCCACCTTCAAGGCCTTTCTTCCAGGAAGATTTATGGGACTTGCCAACCTCCTCCTGCCACACTCTCGCCCTGTCAGTGCCAGTATACTGGTCTACTCTAGCTGCATAGCTGTCTCGGGGAGACCAAGCAGAAGGAAACAGAGAGCAAGCATTCTCTTTGTGTGGCCCCAAGAACAGCCGGCTCTTCTGTCTTCTCTGCACATCTGTGAAACTGAGCTGGGGTGGTAGGATGAGGGCTGGACCGGGAGTCAGGACACCTAGCTCCTGGACCTGGCTTGGTTGAAGCCCTGAGCAAGCCACTTTCCTCTCTGACCCTCAGTTTCCCCATCAGTAGAATGGTGAGGTTGGGCCTGGGGGGGCCTCGAAGGGCCTTCTAGCTCTAACATCACTGAACATAGAAGCCTATCACGGCAGCAGCTGGTTGATGAGAGCCCAAGGGATGGTCACTGGTTACCCCAGGCAGGGTTATCTGAGCAGTGTTCCAGATGCAGGATGGCTGGGCCTCCCCAGGGGTGCAGATTTTCAGTGCCAGGAGCAAGATGCTGGCCAGGAAAGAGGGAGCAAAGGTTACTGGAGGTCAAGAGCAGAGCAACAGGTGGAACCAATGGCCTGTGTTTGCCAACCCAGGCTGGGGTGAGAGGGAAGAGAGCACTGGGCAACCTGGCCAATCAGAATGAGCATGACACTGGAGGTCTGGGTTCGAGCTGGGCTCTACCACTCAGTAGTGACAGGACTTTGGGTTAGTCATTTAAATACCTCTGGGTCCAGGTTCCCACCGTAAAATGGGGGAGAACAATTTCTACCTCACAAGGCTGTTGTGAGCATTAAATGATAGCACATGCTTGAAATGGTTTAGTAGCATTTGAGCTTAGCACATCATAGGTGCTCAATAAGTCCTCATTCTTTCTCTCCTCCTACCCTCTCCAGTTTCCACCAAATACATTTGCTGATCTGGCACCAGTGAGCCATACGATGGTGAATGTCAGGTCTTCCATTCCACCTGCCAAGGTGTCCGCTCAGCATGCCACAGTCCCAACACTGTGCTGTGCTTGCTTTCTTGGGGTGTCTGGTGTGGTCTTTTCCTTCAAGGCACTTAGAGTCTGCCGGAGAGACAAGACCACATTCATACTTACACAGACTAAGAAATGGATAAATGACATTTCTCCATTACCTGGCTTTGTTGTAGGCCTGGGAAAGCCAATTTCAATGTCATTGTCCCAAGAAATGGATAAATGACATTTCTCCAAGAAATGACCCATGGATAATTCAGAGCGTGGTGGTTCCATATGAACCATAAGCACTAGAGAGATGGGGGTTTCAGAAAGCAGGGTTCAGTCTGGATGGGAGTAACCAGAGCAGTGGAGAGGCTAGGCTGCCTGTGGCCAGCTGAGTTGAGAGTAGCAGGGCTGGATTGGGACTGGGATGGGCTAGACATGGATCAACTGCTGAGGCCAGAGGGTCTCCAGGGCACAGTGAAGCTAGGGCTTGAGGCATGCTTCTGTGGGGAGAGCCCTGGAATGCTAGATTGCAGGAGTCCAGCTCTCATGGCTAAGCCTCCTGAGCTCAGGCATGTGGAGCATGATCTTCTTCTAGGTAGCAGGTGGACAAATGGCCTTTCAACTTTTGCCAGGATTGGCTGGCATAGGATGGAGCTGATGAGAACAACTGTGGGCTATGAGGAGATGGGAGGGTGGGGCAGGAGCCAAGGTGGGAGCTACTCCCTGGACAGAAATTCAACTCCACCTCCATCTGTCATGGACCACCCCTGGCCACACAAAGGCCAAGGAAATGGGATTAACACGTGCTCAGCACCTATATGGTGCCAAGCCCATGCCTGACACTTCACCTTCAGAGGCCCATTTTCCTCATGCTGGCTCTATTATCTTCAGATCCCAGATAAGGAAACTGAGGCTTAGGGGGGTCAAGGCCCAGAGTCTTGCAGAGAGGTGGTAGATTGAAGCCCTGCAGTCTTCCTCCTGTACCACGCTGCATCTCCATGACTTAAAGGTTGCATGCTAAGGCTTAGCATGGACTCCAGCTCTCCGCCATCTACCTCCTAGGTTGAAACTCAGCCCATTGCAGTTGAAAGCTTGCACCATGCCCTAGGCCATGTTCCTCATTTCATCAGCCACGGTCCTGCTGGCTCATGCCTGGTTACACACGCAGCCCCCTGGAGGGCAGGGGCTGGGTCTCATTCCCGAGCCCAGCGCAGCCCTGGCACAATTGCTTCCCAGAAGCGATTCTGGTAATTAGAGTGAGTGGTGGGTGGAACTACCCCACCCAGGCAGGTGTGTTTCTGGAATCCATGGCTGAGGTGGTTGTTGACAAGTCCGGGAGGGAGAGAGGGAGGGGCGAGGAACTGCCTGCCTCCCCCAAACAGGAATTTTTCCTAATGGGCTGAGTTCTCAGCTGATGAGAGAGATGTTGGACGGACCCTAACAAGAGAAGGCTCTACATGTAGCACCGAGTGAGTAATTAGATACTAACTAATTTGCATTTCACAAGAGAGTCAGGGATGTTGGGGGAAAAAAAGCTGCAAAGATGAAAGGCCTATTGGAGAAGGGAATGCTGGGGACAAGAAGCCCAGACAGAGCCAAGGAGGAGCGGCGGTGCAGGCGTGCTGCCGGGCATTCGGTGGCACAGCTGTGGAGATGGCGGGACGGGGGCAGAAGGTCTGAAGGTCCCTGCAATGCCCTCGATGACTCCAAACAGCAGCCTGGGCTGCCTACCATTGCCTTGGGATGCTTTTTTATTTCCATTTGGAATGGCCAGGAGGGAGACAGGAAGAAACTGAGACAGAGATGCATAGATAACTCCCAGTTTCTAGAGTAGGGTTAACAAAGTTTATCTGTAAAGGGTCACCTGGTAAATATTTTAGGCCTTGTGGGCCGTACACTTTCTGTCACATATTCTTTGTAAAAGATACAAAAATCATTCCCAACCAAAACAGACCACTGCTGGCCTTGATGTCTGGGTCTAGAGCTTCGTTCTCAAAATGGAACGTAAGGCCCAATATCCATTCTGCATTTCTAACAAGTTCCCAGGTGAGCATAGAACCCACTTTAATTATGGAGAGTGTGAGATCGCTCTGCAGTGTGGGGCCTGCACTGGGAGGCCAGCCACTTAGGAACTGCTGATGGAAGATGCCTGCCTTGTTTGCAGAGCACAGTGGTAGCTGTAGGTCCACACACTCGGAGCTCCTTCCCGAGAAGGCCCTGCTGCCCATCTGCAGGGAGTGTAGCAGGCAGGCAGCCCCAGCTGTCAGCTCCTTCAGGGTGTCTACCTCAGCTGCAGACACCCACCTCCTTTGAAGTCATGCCCTCCCTGGGGTAGCCTGCATCTGGTGACTGAGCAGGATGGGAGTGGAAAGTCCTGGCTACTTCAGCTAGACACAGGATGACCCCCTGCTAGGTGACTGGGGCTTGGTCAAACCTGCATTGCAGTTTGCCTTCAATCTTCTTTGGCTTAATCCAACTTCTCTCCTTTTCTTTCACTGGTGCAGATCTTTAATAAACCCCTGGGACCCCAAACTCCCTCCCAGAGTTCACTCCCACAGAACCAGCCTGTGACACAGGCAATGGGAACACATCCTGGTTGACGGCAATGGTGGCCACAGGTTGGGGCTTGGCACCAGCAAGATTCGCCTGGGGGCAACTACACATCACTGTGGAAACTAGAGGTATCTCAAGTCTAAGACCTCCCAGCAGTCCCAGCATGGCCAGGAGGAAGCAGGGCAGATGGAAGCAGGAGCGCAGTGGTTCAGGGTCTGTTAACCTGGTCTGGCCTTGGCCAAAGGGGCTAATAATGTGCTGTGTGGCTCTGTGCAAATCACTGCTGCTCTCTGGGTCTATATTTCCTCGTAAGTAAAATGGGCCTCATGAGCCATTATACTGGCTGGTTTTCCTGTGGCTGCTGTAACAAATCACCCCAAACTTGGTGGCTTAAAACAACAGAGCTTTATTTCACAGTTCTGGAGGACAGAAGTCAAAAATCAGCATCACTGGGCTAAAATCAAGGAGCCGGCAGGGCTGTGCTTCCTCTGGAGGCTTTAGGGGAAAATTTATTCTCACTTCTTCCAGATTCTGGGAGCTGCTAGCATCCTTTGGCTTGTGGCCTCATCACTCCAATCTTCAATATCAGCATCTTCAGATCTTTCTCAATTCCCATCACTGTCTCTCTTCTGTGTGTCAAATTTCCCTCTGCCCGTCTCTTGTAAGGACACTTGTGATTGCATTTAGGACACACCCTGATCATCCAGGATAATCTCCCCATCTCAAATTCTCTAACTTAATCACATCTGCAAAGACTTTTTTTTTTTTTTTTCTCCAAATGAGGTCACATTTACAGCTCCAGGATTAGGACCTGCTGTCTTTGGGAGCCGCTATTCAGCCGACTCCTCTTGCCATCTGTCTTCCTCACAGGCTTTTCAGCTCTGCTTGAGTTCTCCCTCCTGAGCTGCAGTTCTAGATGCTGGCCCGTACCATTTGCTTGCACAGCTCAGATATTCTCATTCTGCCAAAAATTATTTTTAATGTACATTGATTAAATATATGGCTGTTCTGCTCACACTGTTGGTCTTATTGGCAACTTCCACAACTAATATTTACTGAGCACATACTGTATGCTCCGTGTTTTACTCGAATTATCATTCTCCTGCCCAAGGAGGTAAGTACTGTTATAATCCGCATCATGCAGGTAGGGAGACCAGGGGCAGAGAAGTGAAGTGGCCCATGGTCCACCGACATGGTGCTGGGAGCGGGAACGCTCTGGTTGTCTGAGTAAAGGTCCTTCTCATCTCCCACACATACTCCCTCCCCAGCATGAATAGGGCTTCTATTTGGAACTATTTACAAAGTCCGGTTGTTTTTGAACTTTGGAACAAGTTTCTTATCAGATTCTACACATTGCAGACATAACACAGGAAGGGCTGTTCTAGAAAGCTGAAGATCCAATTCTAAGAGCCAGGGAATGCGGTCCGTTTTGGGCTGCATTTGTGACCTCTGCCATCAAGCCAAGCCCAGGCAGAGAGGAAGGGGCATCCCAGGCTCTCATCTGCCTGTTTGACAGCACATCTCCATGGCTTTTAATTACTCTTCCAACTTTGAACTGTTTGGGACTTTGAAGATCAGCCCTTGTTCCTGTTAAATTTTTAGGTTGAGCTTCTGGGTTCAGCGATTTATTCATCAGCAAATGAGCCAGCACACGTTGCTAGTCATAGACACTTGTATTTACGCTTTGTCCTGACTTTAATTTCAGACCCTAGAAGTACTTATATGTAAAAAATTGTGTCAGTCCATGTAAGAAAACTACTGTGGGAGTGTTTACAAATGATTATCTTGTGCGTAAGGTTCTAAGATTATCTTCTAAAACCATAAAGTGCTCGCATCAGCAGCACACAGACTAAAAAACTGGAACAATACAGAGAAGATTAGCATGGCCCCTGTGCAAGGATGACAAAACTCATGAAGTGTTCCATATAGATTTTTAAAATCCCATAAGTAGAAAAGTGGATGGGCCCCTTTAAGAGTATCGCCGTCGAGAGGGAACTGAATTTTAAAAACAAGCATGCAAGCAAACCTCAAGGTTAAAACGTATGAAGCTGGTCTATGCATATCTTATTGCTCTGGATAGGAAGAGCAGCAGAGCAAATGGGCTTCAGGGGGTTGGGGGCATGGAGCATTTGCCAAGCTGGTGCCAAGAATGGATGTAGGCACATGGGAAGGAAGGGTTGTGCTGGCCATGGGGGGCTTTGTAGACAACACTGAGGGCTTGAACTTAATTTTCAAGGCCACAGCGCACCTCTGCAAGATTTTAAGCTGAACAGTGACATGTTCATGTGCTTTAGAAATATTTTTCTGGCTGTGATAATGGCCACAGCAAGAGGTGAAGAGGGCCTGGATTCCTGTTGATAAACAGCAAGGACTGGGTTTCAGCGAGAGGCCAGTCCAGCTAGGAGTTGGCTATAGAGGGGGAGCAGGGGGAGAAGGGGAGAAAGATGTCCCTGTGCAACTTGAGTGAGTGCGGGCATGGTGGAGTCTTTCCCAGAGATGGGACACCAGGATGCAGAGAACCAGCTGGACCGTGCACGTGGGAAGAAAGCGCAAAGGCAGTTTCACCAAGAGGGGAGCTACAGGTTGGGAAGAGGCTATGGCTGAGATGGATAGAAAGTGCATGCTGTCCCCTCTGTCATGAGGCAGGATGCCGAAAACTGCAGCTGGGCAGAGGCACAGATTGAGGAGGTGGCCGCAGCAGGCACCAATGGGAGAACTCTGGGTCAGAAGCCAAAAGTCTAGGCCTATTCCGTCCTGACTCACCACACACCTTCGGCAAGGCACATTCTTTCTCTGCCTCAGTTTCCTCATCTGCAAAACCCAGGAGTTGAATCACATTGAGGGTTCCTCAAAGGAGATGGGCTGGTGAGGGACATCCTTGAGCCCCTGGAAACGATGTGCAAAATTGTGTGCCTATGCCCCCTTTTGCAGAGGGGCTGGCAGGGTCACCTGAGGAGGGAAGTGACATCAGATGTCATAGGCCACACCTGCAGTTGGAGACATGCTGGTAAAAATTGCTCTCTACGTATGCCCAGGATGAGTCTCATCTCACCCAACCAGTTCCTGGAAGGCAGAGATCTAGGTCATAGGATGTGTCTCGACACCCCATGGGGGTCTTGCAATACCTGTGGAGCCAAATGTGCTGGCATGGAGGAGCCTCAGTACATCTGGGTCTTCTTCTAGGAGAGACCCCGTCCCCTGGTCAGTCCAGGCACGTGCTCCCTACTGGAGCCCCTGGGGCCTGTCTCTCCCTTCTCCACCCTGCAAACTCCTGCTCCTTCTCCGTGCAGCCTTTTCTGTTCCCCTGGAGCAGCCCTGATTTCTCGCTGCATTGGGATTTCCCAGGCGAGGTGTCTATACCTCATGCGCAGCCTACTTTTCACCTATCTGGGATGGAGGTTGTTTGCATGTTCCCTTCTCTTTCCTTCCTTCCTCTGCCACATAGGCCTGTTTTTGGCAGGGACCATGTCTTAGGCACCTCAGTGTCCCTAAGTGTCTCTCTCAGTGACTGACACATACTTGGTACTCCATAAAAGTTTCTGTAGTTGTCCTAACTTATGGAATGACTGCCAGCAAAGTATTTCTTGTTTCCAACCGAGGCTCCTCACTTGCCCTGCTTCCCTGAGAGCTGCTGGGAGGACCAGCAGCAGTGGCCAGCACTTGCAGTGCCTGGCAGCATTTGCAAGGTCCCTCATGGGTCCTTTCCCACAGGGTCCCAGGATGATGAGCGTGAAATGAGACCAATAAAAGATTGCACAAATCTTGTTGGACTCACACATAGGATGGAAAGCAATATCCATGTCTGAAACATGTTGGAGCAGGCCTTCCACCAAGCCCTTTAGAAAAAGGGTTGTATGTGTTGTGTAGAGCAAACCTGGCTGACAGGCATTAGCATGCCCATTTTACAGATGGTGAAACGGGATCTGAGAATTTACGAGCCTTGCTCAAGCTTCCACAGCTATGCCAATGCTGCCATCCCGCCATCCCTGGGGTTGGAGCCAGGGCATGTGGGGTGATGTTTTTCTTGGTCGTGAGCAGATGGGCTAGTGCCCTACCTGCACAGTCTCACCGTAGCTCACCCTCCCATACATCCTGTTAAAGGTCCAGCCAAGATCCACTTCCCTCCCTGGTTTTCTTGCCTGGGTTTTGCCTAGTTCCTTCTCTTCATGCACCACAGGACGCACTCTGAGCAGGCGGGGAGGCCCGTGAGCCTGGCAAACAAGCTATTTGCTCTGGGAGGTGGGCTGCTTCTGAGGACTGCACAGGGTTTCTGGGACAGTGCTGAGGAAGTCACCCACAGCCTGGCTCCCTGGCTGAGTGGACGGTTGAGGTGGCCAGAGGAACTTAGAAGTGGCCCTCCAGTCTCAGGGGGAAAGGCTGGAGGGCTGGAAAGAAAGCAAACTCTGTGATCGAGCTGTGGGAAGCCTGGCCTCAGCCCCAGGGCCTTGCTGATGGCAGGCTGACTGCTGGGGCACCCCCAGACAGGCCAACGGAGCCAAGCCGACAGCCAGGAGAGAGGCCTGCTCTCCCACACACGTGGGAATGAGGGCTGCTGAGTCACTGCCCAGCTGGACGCAGCTCCCACTGAAGGCTGGAAGGAAGGCAGGAGAGTGTTCCCAGCCAGGCTGGTGGCCTCAGGACACCCTGAAGTTAGCTGAGCCCTCTAAATGGGCCATGGTAGCCCGGGCTGCCCCTCGCCCTGCTGAACTGATGCATATTTGCCTCTTGCCGGCTTCTGGGGAGCTCCAACCAGGCAAACAGCCCTTCAGACAGGACATTGGATTAGAGGTCAGATCCCTGAACTTTGGAAAAAAACAATCCCAGGGCAAGTCACTTCATCTCCCATGTCCTCACCTTTCCTCTCAGTTACATGGTGAGGCCAACAGGGAATATGGGAAAGGTCTTCACAGGTTGCCCTGCATATATTAGGATTCAGGCAGGCTAATGGCTCTGCTCCAAGCCTTCCCCTGAGGAAGGGACAGCAGCCTGGCCCCCTCCTCCCCTGGCCTGCCACGGTTCCCCCCTTAGCCAGTGTCATCCCTGCCGTGTGCCCTTCAGAGCAACCAGGCCCCTCCCAGGGAGAGTTCCTGGGGAGGAGCTGGGGTCACCTCCTGACCCGGGCCTGGCCGGGAATCCACCTTTCACCTCGGGCAGTGGGCAGAGGAGGGCACCGGCCCTGCAGGCAGAGGCTTCTCTCCCCTCCAGCACCAGCAGCGCCCGCTGGGAGGCCCAGGTGTTGTGCAACTTGAGAAGCAGCTAAGCCAGTGGACCACTCTGCCAGGACAAGAATCAACAGGAAACCTCCCCGCGCATCTAGTTCACATTCCAGGGGCACCGTAACAAGACACCACTCTGGCTGGGGTTGCCTGTGACACAAACCAATCTTTTATCTGCCATCTAAGCCTCCCAATTTGCATGCCAGTGACGTACCTTCCACCGCAGGGTGCTTTCCAAACCTTCTAGTGAGGCTGTGCCTCCTGAGCTCTGAGCAAACAGGGAGTAAGCGATCCTTTAGACACAGGAAGGCTTTGCTAATGATCGTCAGGCATGAGCCCTTCAAGGAAGGGACCCGTCTGTAGGAAGCAGGGCCCCAGCAGAGGACCTGACACCAGTGGGTGCCTAGGGAGCGCTTAGTGGCAGTTCACTGAGCAAGCCACATCTCTGGGGATTAAAGAAAAGAAGGTGAAGCAGAATCTGGTTAAATGGGCCCATGTGTGCTTGGATGAATCCCCCCCACCTCTCTCTCTCTATCACATATGCACGGGCCCTCCTCCTCCACGCACATATCACTGAGTTATTTCTCATGATTGGAGCATGATGCTGTGGCAATACGGAATTCAAGCCTTTTATCTCTCAGGCCCAGGATGGGAAAAGGACTCACTCAAAGTCACCCAGCAGATTAGTGACAGCACTTTTGATGTTTATTATTTTGTATTTTCCCATGTCCTGCCATTTCATCGCACAATTGTCCTCCTTCTCCATCCCACTCCCAGCCAAGTCCCTGCATCTGCTGCACTCGCCACTAGTTCCCAGTACTGTGTTTGAAATGCTTAGGGAAAGGGGATTGCTGGCAGAGGGAAGAGCACGTGCAAGCTCCCTGAGGCAGCAGGGAGCAAATGAGGTGAGCACCCCACTCCCGCCAGTGAGCAGGACTCAGAGAAGTGGGGGTCAGTGGGGGTAGGTGGGAGTCGGAATAAGATCCGACTTCATAAAGTTTGTTTCTGGATGTGGAGCTAGCAGCCCATGGGGCCAACTTGCTGCCTTCAGGCAGGTAAGTCTCCCTGCTTGTGACTAAGGAAGCTTCTGTAGTCCTGAGGCACCGAGGATCTGGGCATGAGCCTGCTGGGACGTGGGAAAGGGGCGTGTGAGAGAACCCACATCTCCTGCTTCCTAGGTCAGAGCACCAAGGAAGGCTTCCTGGAAGGGGCAGACTTTGTGTGGGGCCCAGAGGAGAGCTGTGTGAGCACCCTGGACAAGCTCTACGGATCTGGGTCAGGAGTGATGCAGGAGGTCACACCACAGGCGTCTCCCTGGACTGAGCACAGCTGCCCCCAGGTGTGCCTCAGGCACTGGGCCCAGCCTGACGTGTCTCAACAGGGTGGGGTTGGCCAGAGGCTGGCATGGGTGGGTGTTAGGGGAAACCAGCGGAGGAAAGGTGAGCCAGGGCTCCCTGACGTGACCTGAGAGATAACCCTGAGGTCAACCCGTAAGGGCCCCGGGGAGGAAAGGTGAAGGGAGCCTGGCGCCCTTGCTGGTTGTGAAATGATGACATCTGCTGTGGGTCTGGAACAAACACATAGTTTGCCACAGACCCTGATCCTCGGGGACCCTGCAGTCAGTGCAATTGGAGTTCAATACACACACGCACACACACACACACATGCACGCATTGCGTACCTACTGTGGCCAGGCATTGCTAGAGGTGGTGGAGCCTCTAGGAACTCAAGAGTACAGAGAAGACCCATGCACTGCTCAGAGAACACAGGCAATAGAGTTTTGCTCGAGGAGTATTATTTTTAAAGTGCTACTGAAGCTCTCAGGAGGGAGAAAGGAATTCTGGTTGGAAAAGGCCAGGAGCAGCTCTGGTTAGATGCAAATGAGACATGAGTTGGGGCTGAACCATCAGGGTGGGGAGGAGGTGGGGTGGGGCAGGCATTTCTGGCAGTGGGAACAGGTTAGGCTCAGAGCATGGCGGAACAGGGAGGGGTCTTGGGTGCATGGAGCTGGAAACTGCGGTGAGGAGTGTGGGAGGTGAGGCTGTGCAGCTGAGAGGGAGGGTACCAGAGCTTTCTATTTTCCCGACATCCTCTGTTTTAGGCCAAGCCATCACACTTTTGGGATCCATAGCCTCAAGACTTCCACATCTGGGGAGGATATTCAGGGGTGGGCTGGATCCAGACTGTCATTCTCAAACCCAGGCGTGCATCCAAAACCCCAAGGGGTCCATTGAAACAGAGTCTCCCCCATATTCCCCCAGGGATTATGATTCAGTAGGTTGGGTGTAGGGCCTGTGAGTTTGCATTTCAAACTAGTTCCCAGGTGATGCCGATGCAGCTGATTGGTCTGTGGACCACACTTTTAGTAGCACCCGTCTAGTTTGCTCCCATGGGATCCCCTGGGCAGTTCCTGTTGGGAGGTCTCACCCCACTTAGCCCAGTTGTTTCTGGGACTGTCTTTGGGGCTCAGAGGCCTTGTGCGGGAGAAATGAAAGGGTACCCTGATTGTCCCCTTCTCCATGGCCCAGACCAGGCTGTGATACTCAGTAAAGCCCCAGGTCACTTCGTGGATCAGGAGCAGTGACAACCATGTGAGAATGAAGTTTTCTGGCACTCTGGGAATGGGGCAGAGGAGAGGAGCTCTGGTCCCCAGTCTCCCATCCAGAACACTGGCAGGGAGTGCTTCAAAACCGGGAGGAAGGAGCCAGGAGGCCCAGTCAATTCATATAGAGATGAGAGTGGAAAGAGGTGTGTATGTACATGCACACGTGCAGCCCAATACCCATTGCAAAAAAGAACTCAGGGTTAGTTACGACCCTGGGCAAGTCTCTTCCTTTTTCTCAGGGTCATTTTCCTCCTCCGGAAAAAATAAGGGAGTTGGATTAGATGGTTCCTTCTGAGAAAGAGAGACCTGAGAGACTGTCCTGGTAACAACGTCATCATCTGATTAGCACTCAATTTAAAACAGCTAACAGACATCTAAAATTTTGCAAGCCTTGGCAATTACCGGGCAGAGCTGAAGCAGAAGCTTCATCTGTGGGGACCAGCCCATCTATGAGGGTGTCATCAGCCACTCAGGGGACCTTCAGCATGAATAACATTGCCCCGAGGAAGTTTGTAATGCAAAACAACAGCAGCTGTTTCCCCAGCAGCTCCCCGATGGTCCTCAGAGGTGGTTTTCTTGAGTCCCTACCGGGCTAAGGGAGAGCTGTCTCAGGGGTTCTGCTGAAGCTGGCAGAGGCCGGCCCCTCTCCCCTCCCCACTTTCCCCCAGGGCTCTGCCCGCTGACACTAGTGCAATTACGGCAGCCTTCTGAGAGGGTGACAAAGAAAACGAAGGCTCTGAAACCAAGAGAAGGATCCCCAGAGAGCCCCTGGGCTGTGGAGGCGTCAGGAAGGGCAGACACAGGCGTGGCAGTCGGCCCTGGATTGAATCCAAGTTCTACTTTCATGAGCTGTGTGACCCTGGACAGCATACTTGACCTCTCTGAGTCTCAATTTTGTTATCTACAAAGACATCCTCTTGGTTGGTTTTGAGAATTGGCTAAAATGACAGAAATGCAATTATTTTGGAGAAACGAAAAAATTAAATCCACTGAAGCCTTCAATGGTGCCATGTTGTAGATGAAAGCTGTGGTTAAGGGCGTGGCATGTGGCATCTCAGACCTGAGTTTGGGTCGCAGCTACTTGCTGTGTGACCCTTGGAACCTCACTTAACCTCTCTGAGCCTTCATGTCTTCATCTGTATAATGGAAATATTTATGGTATTTTCCACAAAAGGCTAACAGAATGAAAATTAAAAGAGGAGAGCATGTACAAACTGCCTGGCTCACAATAGTCCTCAAAAAGTTGTTCTTCTCATCTTCCCCAGGCAGCCTCGCCTAGGAGAGAGGGTGGCACTGCCGTTATCCACAGCCAAGCGCCCGCCTCAGCTGTGTGTCACCACACCGCCCTGGGCAGGCCTGGCCAGGCTGAGGGGCACAGACAAGCCCACAGCAGGCTGCCCGCCCAGTGGTTAGCTCAGGAAAGCCTCAAATTATACAATTTATGAAACCCAATCCAGTTTTCCGACTGGAACGTGTGATTAGAGAGATTACACATTCACTGTTGCAATTATGGTAATGTTGATGTGTGGACAGATAACTGGCAGCAGGGCTGTTCTGAACTGTCTATTTATAGGCTGAAGATGCTTGCTATCTCAAGGCAGACATATGGGCCATAAAGGCAGGCGACAAAAAACAGGAGGGGGAGAGCAAGCCTCCCCCGGAATGAAAAGACACCAAAGGAAGCCATAATTAGGGCTGGGATCGGCTTATGTAAATCAGGTAATACTTTCAAAACAGAGATGAGATCTGGTTTTAATAAAGCGCATTGGAACAAATGGTGGAATAATGACTTAATAAATCTAAATACAAATATTTTGTTCCGTCTCCAAAATGAACAGCCCTGGCATCTGCCGAGCCTGGGCCTGGGCGAGGGGGCGGCACCGTAGTGTTACTGTATTCTTTCACTCCCTCAGCAGGCTCGAAGATTTTAATTTTTAGCCTTCTGCTAAATTACATGGGCTGTCAGTCAACTGTGGGAGATATTTTGAGTAGGGAGATTTATACAAACACACAGAGCACACTCGGAAGACTCTGCACAATATCTTTTACACTGGCCGGGATGTAAATCATAGGTTGTTGGGAACCCGATTACAGCTCTTCTGGAAATAGACTGCAGAGAAACCATTAGTAGCAGGAGGAATCTGGTGGCCCTCTTTGGTGCCCACTCACCCCAGTAGTAACCAGAGAAGCCCTTTGCTTGTTCTTTTTAGTACCTTTTCCCATCACTTCCCATCCCAACTCCCAAACACACACACACACACACACACCTGCGGGTCGGGTTTGGCCCAGGTGCTATGAGTTTGCAAACTCTATGCAAAGCCATGGCACACAGCCCAAACCCGACCCGCAGGTGTGTGTGTGTGTGTGTGTGTGTGTGTGTGTGTGTGTGTGTGTGTGTGTGTGTGTGTTTTGCTTGGCTAAACAATGCTGGCCTGAACACAGGGCAATTTAAAAAAATTAATGCAGACATTTTGAAATCAAGACATTCCCCATAAAATGTATACTTCCAGCTTCTCCTGATAGATCTGAAAATCTAGCCAGCAACGTGCAATTTGCTGTCCTGCGTGGTGACAGTGAGTGGAACTGAAGATGTCAGGTGAATGTGGCTTCCGCTGCTCCTCACTGACCCACAATCCCCATGCTCCACCTGCTTTACTTATGTTGTCTGCCTGGTCTCCAAGGCCATGACATTTTTGACCACTGGTATAAATTCATCCCTTTTTACACATGATGGTCTGTGGCTCAGGAAATGTATTTGAAAATCACAAATAATGTATGCATAAATCACTAATGCATATATTATTATGCACTCAAATCTGGGTTTATTAAATAAGAAAAATGAAGACAATATAATATATAATATTAATGTAAAATTAATGTCACAGATATATACGTGTGTGTGTGTGTGTATATGTGTGTGTGGGTGTGAATGGAGAGAGAGACAGAGAGAGAGAAGGGAGGTTTCAATGATTCTTGCTTGGGAAAGACTGCTCTTTATTCCATTCTAGTCCATTTCATCTTTTTCAATAGATGCTGGTTGTTACACTGATGTTCTTAACTTGACTGAGTTAAAAGCTGGTAACTTTATGCCAGTCCCCTATATTTTACTGATCTGTGAAATCCCAAAGAATAGGTATTCCTTGCCCCAGTTATGAGATATTTGTGGATTCTCAGAATAGGAGGGCAGCTCTGAGGGCATCCACTCATCATCCATCCATCCTTACATACATCTACCTGTGTGTCCCTCCATCCACCCATTCACTGATACTTGTTCATCCATGTGTCCATACATTTGTTCAACTGTCCATATATGCATACATACATCTGCTTGTCTATCTATCCATTCATACATCTGTTCATCTGTACATCCATCCTTCCACCTACCCATCTACACATTCACCCAACTGTCCAATGCCCAGAGCTCCCCTTCCTGCTAGTCTGCCCTCTCCAAGTGGATATCCAGTAAGTCTTCCTGTTCTGGGCAGCTCTGGCTGTTAGAGGGTTCTTCCTATGGAAACCTGTGTCCTCACTGAAACACATGTCCCTGTGACTTCCAGCTGTCAGTCTGCTTGAGGGCTTTGCAAATACTCAAACCTCATATACCTCTGTCAGCTCCTTAACAGAACTCTCTATCCTTCCTCAAGCTTCATCGCTCATCAAACGCCACCAGTCTTTTCTTCTCCTGGGCAGATTCCTTGGAGCCCTTCCAAGAATCCTTCTGTAACAGGAATTTGGAACTTCTTGGCCAGGCTCCCTGTTCTTCCTCATGATGGCATTTCACTGTGGGCCCTGAGCATCCCAGAGTTTAGTGGGCTCTCTGCTCTCTCACCATGGATGCTGTTTCTATGGCCTCATTTGGGGTCTGGATGTCCTCATCTCACTGGTGACATGTGGGTTGTCAGGTCCCCCAAGCCTGCTAGTTATTTTCACACTACCACTAATTTCCCACGTGGACATCAACAGTGACCATGGACCCAGCTGAAAAAGTGCATTTTTGGGGTTTTATTTTCCTGCCAGAAGGGATTAAAAGTATTTCCTCCTGTTAAACATTATTTTCAACCACTTGCCATCAATGTTAACATCCTCAACAAGACCTGGCTTTATGCAGCATGAACTGGTTGGCTTCCCTATAAAGAGGAATTTCTGGGTCTGAGAAGGCCTCTCCATGCCCCAACCCCCAATACTTCTCTTGTCTGCAGATGAAGCTTGGCGTTTCCCCATTAGCACATCATTGATTTTGTAAGGCTTTGGGCCTGGTTAGGATACTCATGTGCCCTTGAATGGGAGGTGGGTTTACATCATGCTCTATTCTTGGTCATTTATGCCATGTGTGGGGACATGAAGGTTTTTAAGGTCAAAGTTTGATAGAAGGTGAAAGAGAGCCGCTAGGAAGGCCTGGTCTTGAGCTGGGGTGGGAAAATAGACAAAATGGAAAGCACAAAGTTCAACGTCACTCTTTTGCCTTAAATGAGGTTGAGATGGTTCTCTCAATACTCAGTGAATCTTATGCTTTTCAGTGCCCATTGTACAATGCCACCGCTTCTCAGAGGCTCTGCCTTCCTCATAGCATGCTAAGGTCCTTGGCTTCTCTTGCATTCCTCTCTGAGCCTCACTCCAGGCCTGGTGCTCCTTTCTCACACATTCCTTGACTAGGACCAGATGATCCATGGAGACTCAGCCCTGGTCTTCCTATGGGCTGCACTCCGAGATGGGGGGACTCATCCACTCCGAATCACCAGCAGCTACCTCGGGGGCCCCCTGCGACACTGATGAGCCAACCAGCGTGTTTGTCTATGTGCCCACAGTAGTGGGAGGGCCTTTTGTGAAGGGGAGAGGCAGCTTGGCATTACTAGAAGGACATGTTCAGACACCCAAGGGTGTGTGTGCCAGGACCAGAAACACTTCCCTTCCTGGGAGACAGGAAGGGCTGGTGGAGGAGTTGGAACTGCTGGAGGACATTCCAGGCACAGCATGGGATATGACTTGTGAGCGGGATGGAGCTTAGTGACAGGAAGGAGGTTGCCACAGTCGATTTTATGTATCAACTTGACCAGACCAAGAGATGCCCAGATAGCTGGTAAAACATGATTGCTGGGTGTGTCTGTCAGGGTGTCTGGAAGAGATTAGCATTGGAATCCATAGACTGAGTAAAGATGATTGCCCTCACCAATGCAAGTGGGCATCATGAGGGCCTCTGAGAACCTGTTTACAACAAGAAGCAGAGGAGGGGCGAATTTGCTCTCTGGGACATTCCTTTCCTCCTGCCCTCATACAACGGTGCTCCGGGTCCTCAGGCCCTCAGACTCAGCCTAGGACCAACAGCATCGGCCCCACAATTCTCAGGCTTAGGACTCAAACTGGGACTTACCCCACTGGTTCCCTTCTTAGGCCTTTGGACTGAGATTGAATTACTTCACTGGCTTTTCTTGGCCTCCAGCTTGCTGACAGCAGACTGAGGGACTCAGCCTCCCTAGTCACATGAGCTGATCCCTCATCATAAATCTCATTTTGTATATTTCTATACATCCTACTGGTTCTGTTTCTCTGGAGAACCTGCTAGCACAGAGAGAGATAGACAGATGGGGGAAGTGATGGTGGGAAGGGTGGCGGTGTGGAATGGGTCTGAGTGAACTAGCAGGTTCACAACAACTATTAATGATGACTCTTGTATCTCAAGCACTTCCTATGTGTCAGACACTGGGCTGACTGCTTAATATAAATAATCTAATTTCACCCTCCCTGCAGATGCTTAGGAGTGACAGGATGAAACTGATTTCCTCATTTACTTGGGAATATTCACATAGTAAGCTGCTCTACCTTCTTCCAATAGAGAATTCTGAATATACCCTCTGAGCTTACCTCCTCCAACCTTCTCCTAAAGTGGAGGGAGGGGTAGGGAAGGGGAGGAGAAGAGTCCTGTGCACATGGCACTGCGGGGAGCACTTCATGATCACACTGTGTGAGATGTTTCAGAGCAACTGGGGAGATGGCAAGAGGATTGGGGAGTGAAGAAAGCGATTTTGCGGGGGAAAGTTATTGTGTATAATTTGAGAGTTTCTAGTAAAAATGGAATTCCTTCTCAATTATTTTTGGCTGCAGAATTGGACTGGACCACATGGGGCCCTGAATTTATAAAGGTTACATAGTTATGATTGTCTTTATTTATAGATGAGGCAACGAATGCTAAGAAAAGTTAAGTGATTTCCTCAAGACCACGCTGCTAGAAGCGATGAAGTCAGGACTTGAACATGGGCCGCCTGCCTCTGCGCAATGCACTTGCTCTCTCTGCTGCATATTTCCCGGGTCTAAATAAGTGAGAGAAACATTTCCTCATAGACATTTAGACACAGAAGAGACACAGAGCCATCCCTCCCAACTGTTTGATCAGTAGAGAAACCAAGGACCAGAGGAAGGGAATGACTGGCCCAAAGTCAGACGTGGAATGCGACCTCGGATGGACCCCAGCTTTCTGCCCCAACGAGTGTGATTCTCTGTGCTGAGGGCTTACCATGAAGCAGACACTGTGCCTAGAGCTTTACAAGCAACATCTCTTTAATCTCTAACAGTTCTCAGAGGCAGGTGACACTATCCCCACTTTATAGAACAGGAAACCTAGTGGCTTGCCTGCATTCATACAGCTCAGAAATAGCAAGGCTGGAATTTGAAACCCAGCCTCTTTGACTCAAGCCCATGCTTATCAACAGCTCTTTCTCCCTCTGGCTTTCTTGCTTATGGTTACTAACATAATAGAATGCTTTTGGTTCTCTAATTTCAATGTCTAAAACAAAATTATACTCTATTTATAGTCAGGTCAAACATCTAGGTAGAAACAAACACTTTTCATGCAGAATTTGAAATTGTTTGTAATTATTTTCAGAGAGGAAGGATGGGGAAGGTTGGGGTGTAGACAGGGCGAGGGACTAGCCTGCTGGGTGAGGTTTCTCAACCAATGATGCAGAACTGGACAGAGAGAGGCCTCTGGGAGTTATTTGTTTCTTCTTCTCCCACTGGAATCATGTTGACAAATTCATTCCTACTGTAAGGTGGGTGATTGACCTCTGCTTTACCCTGAGGATGCTGGACACCAATACTGACACACATGTGCATGAACACATATTTTATTTATTGAACTGTACCATGCACAAAACAGCACATAGACATGTGCTCACCACACATAGGCCATTTCATTGCCTCATCTCTGAAAGAGCAGATAGGCTGGATGAGCTCACAAAAAGCTCCCAGCTAAGGTGGGAATGGATGTGCCTTTAGACAGGAGTAGATAAAGGGAGAGAGAAGGCTCAGAGGACCAAGTCGTCATATCCAGCTGAGAAATCTGGAGGACTTCCTGAAGGACGTCAGATTTTTTATCAGGGCTTTAGAAGCTGAGAAATTCCTTGGCTGTCAGAGATGGGGAGAGGTGGATAGTGCAGATTTAGGGATTCTCCACGTATGTGTATATTTCTTCCTTTAAAATATTTCCTTCTCTATCTTCCAGTTAAAAATCCATCAACAAAATTCCTTCAAGTGCTTTTGTCATCCTAAATTCTCTGATCTTTTTTTTTCCTTTGCTGAAGTTTATTGTTGATTTCTTGTGAAATAAATCATAATTGCCTACTGTCACAACATGAGAAGCACTTGACAGGCATCTATCCTGAGATATCACTCAATGTCTGTCTCAGCCAGCTGGCTCTGGGGCTGGAGTAGGCGAGGGGAAGAGTCCAGCAGCCAGGCCCAGGGTCCCAGGGCCCCCAGATCACCCCCCATCATCAGGCAGGATAGTCCCTTCCCCCAGCATGCCCTGCAGCAGGGGAACAGACGTGTGCTACAAAGGCGGTTGACAAACTCCCACTCCTAAAAAAAAGGCTATTTGAACAGCCCAAATTCCCATTCTCCTTCTGGGCAATTGGCAGTTTGTAAACCCCAATCACCAGGTGACAAATTATTATAGGGAATGATCAATACATTTTTCAGTAGAGTTGGCATTTGGGGAAAACAGACTGACATACAAAGAGACAGTCTTGGAAGTATTAATGTGCAGAGTCTACCAATTAATCAATAAGTAAATATTTCTTGAGTGCTTATGTGGATAAAAAGGAAGCATTGTGCAGTAATTAAAATGGCTGGCTATGAAGTCAGATGGATCTGGGTTTGAATCCTTGATCCACACTTGTGAGGTGTAACCTTGGGCAGGTTGCTTAACCACTGTGCACCTCAGTTTTCTTGTTTATGTGAGGATGCTATTACTGCCTACTTTCTGGGATTGTTGTCAGGATTAGACAAGATAATGGGCTTGCATTACAATATAGCTACAGGAAAGGATTTTAATTCTTCCACCACAAAGTAATGATAAAAATTTGAGGTGATGGATATGCTAATTAGCCTGATTTGATCCTTTCATAATATATACATGTATCCAAATATCACATTGTACCTTATAAATATATACAATTACTACTTGTCAATTAAAAATAAGATAAAACATTAAAAAATATAATGTATATAAAGTTGGACAGTTCCCGGCATGTGATGGGCTCAGTAAATGCTGCTGCTGTGGTCGATGTCACTGTACTTGCGCTCCAGGGGATGTTCAGGAGAGGACAGAGTTTGCAGCCTGCCAAAGTCTAAAATCAAACTGGAGAGACCAAACGCTGACATCACAGAAAATGGTAGAAAGCATCAAGTCAGAAATGTTTTGATTCTTATTGTGGATGCAACAGAAGCTTTGGAAGCAGTTGCTCATTCTGTGTGTCTGGATCGATCAGGAGAAGCTTCTGGAGAAAGCAGAGACTGACTGGGAGGATCTTGAAGGAAAACATCCATTGAGTACCTGTGATGGGTTGGCTGCTTTCAGGAGCTCTTCAAGGGAAGTATTCTTCAATCTCCATCTCACCCATGGGGAAGCTGAGGCTTAGAAAGGTTGAGTCAGAGAGTTAGGAAACAGTGGGGTCCTGGTCAATGAGTTTATGGGGTTTCCATGATACTCTACGCTGGTGTATAGGGTGCAGGAGAAGGCATCCAGATCAAAAGTCTTAGCATCATCCTTTTCCTGTTGCTACCACCTTGAGGCAAGCCAGCACCATCAGCTCTCTGCCCTGGGTTCTTGCAGTGGCCTCCTGGATCTACCTCAGCTGCCCAATCTTAACAGAGCAGCCAGAGTAAGTGTACAAGTTGGGTCCTGGAACACTCAGAAGCGGAGCATTTCAAAGAAGACTCCATTAGCCAAGAAACCAGCCAGGGATGGTCAAGCTCCTGGGGCAACTGGGACCCAGCAAGAGCTGGAGCTGTCAGAGGGGCCACCCACAGCAGCTGTGCCTTCAGTTGAGAGACACTGCCACCACCAAGACAATAAGCACCCCAACTGTTCCCTCCCCATGCCCTCCCATCTCCTGCCACAGCTGCCCCTGGCTGAACCCAGCTGGAAGCCAGAGGGCAAAGAAGCTTGAATAGTATTGTCAAAGCAAATTTAGTAAGACTTTAAGGAAGCTTAAGCCGCAGGCCTCTCACTTGCAGGTTTTTGTTTGTTTGTTTTGTTTTGTTTTAATTTTTTTTTTTTTTTTTGAGCTGGAGTTTCAGTCTTGTTGCCCAGGCTGGAGTGCAATGGCACAATCTCAGCTCACTGCAACCTCCACCTCCCAACCTCAGGTGATCCACCTGCCTCAGCCCCTCAAAGTGCTGGGATTACAGGCATGAGCCACCATGCCCAGCCGACTTGCAGGTCTTTTACTTGTAATTTTGTATTCTTTGTTTCTTTTTTCTTTCTTTTTCTTTTTCTTTCTTTTTTGGAGATGGGGTGTCACTCTATTGCCCAGCCTGGAGTGCAGAGGCGTGATCTTGGCTTACTGCAACCTCTACTTCCTGGGCTCAAGCAATCCTCCCACCTCAGCCATCCAGGTACCTGGGACTACAGGCATGCGCCACCATGCCCAGCTAGTTTGTTTGTTTGTTTGTTTGTTTCTTTGTTTGTTTTGTAGAGACAGGGTTTCACCATGTTGCCCAGGCTGATCTTGAACTCCCGGCCTCAAGCAATCCACCTGCCTCAGCCTCCAAAAGTGCTGGGATTACAAGTGTGAGCCACCACACCCAGCCTCTTTTCTTCTTTTTTAAAACAAGACCACACAAATTGTCTAAACTTTAAGCCTCCCAAAATCTGGATCTGCTCTGGGATGTAATTGTCTCAGATCCGTCAGTCTCCTGGGGCTCTGAGCAAGGTAGAAAGGATCTGATGAGCAGTGGGAAATTTTCGATCGGGACCTTCTTTTAAAAACCCAAGTTGTATCTTGCTATTTCTCTTCTTAAAACCTTCTAATTATTACTTGGAAAAAGCCAAGGACCTTACTATGCCTACTAGGCCCTACATGGCAGAGTGGTGTCCTCCTTTCCCCTCCTCCCTGAATCCCTCTTGCTCATACAGCCCCCACCATGCGGGCCTCCTCGCTTTTCCCCAGTGAGCCAGACATGCTCCTGGATCCTCGCTCTACCCGCAGCCTGGAGTTCTCTTTCCCAGCTTGTGCTTACAGCTTTCAACTCTTGGTTCTAATGTCATCTTCCCAGGGAGCCTTCCCTGACCTCTGCCTTGAAATTGGGATGCCTCATCCCTGCTTTATTTTTCTCCACAGCACTCACCATCTTCTAATTATTCCATGTACTGTATTTATTTGTTTTGTTTCTTACCTGTCTCCCCTCACTCCATTGTCGGCTCAAGGAGGGCAGAGATTTGTCTATTTCATTCACTCCTGCATCCCCAGTGCCTGGAATAGTACCTGGCTCATAGTAGGCACTCCATAAATGGTAGCAGAATCAGTAGGTGCTCAGTAAATGCTGGTTGCGTAAATAAATAGACTGATGAAGGAGGGACAATGAGACAAGTTTCTGGGTCTAATAGGAGAACAGATGCACCAGACCCAGGGCTTTCAGTGCAGCAGGACTCCTGATCTTGTGGCTGGAGTGCCACAAAGGGCATGTGGGGGAAGCCCAGGGCTCCAGCTCAGGCAATTTGTCACTGAAGACTGGGTCTTCTCTATCAGCGCTTCTCAGACTCACCCATGCTCTGGGGGTGGTGCCTCAGGGAAGAAGAGGGAATCCACCTGCTCCAGGCAGAACAGATCTGTTTGGACTTGTTTTATATGTAAGGTTTTCAAGAACTGTTTTATTTGAAGAAAGATCTCTGGTTCAGAAAGGATTGAGCCCTCCATGATGCCTTGTCATTTCTTGAAGAGGGTGTCCCAAGGTGAGGACATGGCACGAACAAAAGCCTGAAGGGGAGGCAGGGGAGAGCAAGTAAAGCTTCCCAGTGTGGCCGAAGCCTGTGGAAAACCCAAGTATGGGGATGGCAGGATGAGCACGGGCCTCCAATGCCAAGGAGTTTGGACCAGATGCAGAAGGCACTGAGGGGCTGTGTGGATTCTTAAGGAGGGAGACGTGGCAGAAGCAGCTGCTTGGGAAGACAGGGCTTGGCATTGCTATCCAAGATTGGATATCCAGCCGAGAGGACAGGGGAGGAGCTTAGAAGCAGTGAGGGATGTAGGGGACAGCAGAGGTAATGGGGAAGAAGGGGCCCATCAGTATTTCCAAGGACTCCCCTAAAGGTGCTTCAGAGCCCCCTGGTGCCCAGACCTGTACTGGGCTGTGTCTTTTGGATTCTGCTCCATGCTTGGTATCACCTGCCTTTCCCTCGCTTCTGAATATTGAGCAAACAGAGGTAAGACCAGGGCCAGGATTAGAGCATGCCTCATGCACAAAACTTACAAGGAACCAGAAAAATTTAGTGATCAAGAAAAATAAAATTTAAGTGAAAAATTTTAAAAACATCACAATTAATGCAAACAAAATATCAAAATTTCAAATAAAGACAGGGATCAGAAGAAACCAAGATGTCCTTCAGTAGGTGGATGGATGAATAAACTGTGGTACATCCAGACAATGGAATATAATTCAGCCAAAAAAAATGAGCTCCCAAGCCACAGAAAGACCTGGAGGAACCTGAAATACACATTGCTAAGTGAGAGAAGCCAATCCAAAAAGTCTACAGACTGTATGATTCCAACGATAAGACATTCTGGAAAAGGCAAAACTGTGGAGACAGTGAAAAGATCAGTGGTTGCCAGGGGTTGGGAACAGGGGAGAGGGGAAAGAGATGAATAAGTGAGATCAGGGGATTTTGAGGGCAGAGGAACTATTCTGCATGATGCTATCATGGTAGAGGCGCATCATTATAAATTTACCAAACCCACAGAATATACAACACTAAGAATGAACCCTAATGTAAACCGTGAACTTCGGTTACTACTAAGGTATCGATACTAGTCAATACTATTGATATTAATCAATATCAATTCTAATGTGTCAATGCATACATTACAATACATTCATGAATTGGATGCATTCAATTGGATGCATGGGAACTCTGTATTTCCCATTTAATTTTTCTGTAAATTTGAAACTGCTCTAAAAGAATTGTCTATTAATTTTAAAAAAATCAAAATTAAAGCAAAAAGAAATCCGTGATGAATAAAATATCAAAATTTCAAATAAAGATAGGACCACTGGCCAGGATTAAGGTGAGAGAAGTGAGGCACTTATTTTCAAACCTGTGCAAGTACAGGGCCCAATTCTGCACTTCCTGAACTACAAGAGCCTTTAGAAGCCTCCTAGCCCAATCCTTGTCTTTTACTGATACAAGGGATGCTGAGGCTGGGAGAAGGAGGGAGGGTTGCCAATCTCACCTGGTGAGGTTGCTGGAATCCTGGGTCACAGCCACCCTCCAGCCGGGTCCCAGTCCTATGCTCCCTGCTGCAGGTGGGTGACTTACTGTCCCATGCACCCTGTGTGGCCATGAAAAGGAAGGAGGAGGCTGAAGCTTAAATGACCCCTTGATCAAGTGCCAAATGACCTTGGATCTCACCAAGTGTTCAGGGGTTGCTTTATGAGAAGGCTTTCTTTGTGTCTCTCTTGGATATCACATCATAAATGGAGAAGTGGGACCAGTCCCCACATTCAGCACGTGGGCTGGGTGGGTCCTGACATCTTCCTGGGCTCTGCCCAAGCCAGACACTCCACGCTCCTGGGAAAAGCACCAAAAATGCTGCCTTTCCACTTCTTCCTCTCAGACTCCTAATGATCCGTTTCCAGCCCAGCCAAGAGCCTTCCCACTCTCAGAACGGAACAGTCCGGATGTTCAGAGGACACGCTTCCCCACTTGACGCTCACTTAGGGCACTCTTCAAGCAGACGCCTGCCTCAAGTGGGTCTCTGGACTTCCCCTTGACTCATAGGGGCTTCCTTTCCATCCAGGCCTGTGCGAGCCGGCCTTCTGTGCCAGAACACTCCCCGCTCTTCACAGACATGGAAGCCAAGAGGGGCTCTGAGGGCAGCTGGGCCTGACCTTGACTCCCAAGGGTCAGGAGGACGAGGCAGCAAACGCAGCCATTAGCTTGCCCACCTCCAGAGTCCTCCAGGGATCTGAAGAAGTGGCCTAGTCATGCCTGCTTGGTGTGATGGGCCGTGTTTCCTCTGTTGAGCCTGTACCATGAAGGTCAGATTAAGGGGATTACAGGAGGATTCAGCCACGGCCACTGAGGTTGAGGATGGGCAGGAGACCCGCATGTCAGAGAGCTCAGGGATGGCGCTGCAGGGGTGGGAGCTAGACTTAGATGGCAGGAGCAGTCAGATTTGGAGAGGAAGACACAAAATATGCAAAGACAGTTTGGATTCTGAAGATTACAGGGGTGACAGGAAAGGGCCCGGAGCCAGGGGAGGGAGAGGAGGTGGATCTGGGGATTTCCCTTGGCGAGGACAATGGATGCTCTCTGACTTTGGAGATAACAGAGGATTCTAGGTGCAAAGAGCCAAGTATGCAAACGAATGTAAAAGAAGAGGTGGGAGGGGCCCGGGAGAAAGGATTTCTAAAGGCATCCATCTCTGGGTCGGTCCTGCAGGCAAGGTGCGGGAGGCGCTGACACATGAGCAGGACCCTTGCTGGAGACCAGGCTCCCTGGCCGGCTGGTGTTTCCCAGCTGTGAGGCATCTGCTGTTCATTCTTGCTGTTTTCGTAAGCCCCACTATCTTATATTTGCTCAAGCAAGCTTTCTTGCTGACACAGAGGGTAGGAGACAGCCCATAAGGTGTGATTCTGTGGGCATCACCTTAAAGACCATCATAATGACTTGGAGTCTGTAGGGTGGGTGATGGTCCCTGCTGTAGAGAAGAAGAGGCCAAAGTGCTGGGGTGTGCGTGGCTTGGGGTCAGAGAGGTCTGGAATGAAGCACCAGCTTGCCCCTGTGTGACCAAAGCCCCCGGCCACATCCCATCTTGGTTCCCCTGTTGCTCATTGAACTAGATTCTGTTTTAAATAGTAAAATCCAGAGAAAGTAAATATAATACAACCAGGAACATCACTGGCAGCCTCACCCTACCACCCAGATTCCCTGAGCATTCACATTCAGCCTTATCTGCTCCAGCCTGTCTCGGCTTTTTTCCTCCCCTTTCCGGGTGGGGTTGAAGGTCCCTGTGCATCCCCCACTGCACATCCAGGTCCCCACCTCCCTCCTTGGAGGTGGCTACTGGGCGGGCTGAAGCGGGTACGAACTGCCCCTCAGCTCTGACAGCCGTGGGTCAGCTGAGATTGCCGCTTCTTCAGTCTCCCTTTAGAGGCTGTGGACACAGGGGCTTCCATAGCAAGCTCCGGCCCCAGGGCCCTTCCATCCTCCCCAGACATCTCCTGAGGATAGAGGCCAGGTCCCCTGTGTCTTGTGTTAACCTCCCTGCTCCATGGAGGCCTAACACACAGTCTGTGTGTCATGGGTGTGGTTGGATGACTTTGGCTGAAGGCCCCACTCTAGGCCCCTCCCGACTCCCTTTCTCCAGAGCTTGGCCCCGGGCTGGCTGCAGCGGGAATTGATTTCAGTGCCAACAGGTAGCAGCTCCTAAATGTCGGTTGCTCCCCTAATCCTGTCTCTGCAGTTCCTAGGTTACTGACACCCTCTAGGTTTATCATCCCTTTTCCAGAGAAGGTGTGGGTTTATTCTTCTAGAGCCCTCAGATGTCTTAATACAGTACATGACTTGTAAAGTTCACACAGCAGAGACCTCACACACCGGGAACTTGGCTCCCAGCCAAGAGCTGAGCCAGGACCTGGAATGGTGGGGCCCATATGTGGGGTCTAAGTCAGGCCACGTGAGCTGGGAGAGCCCAAGGGGCAGCCAGCAGGGACCCAGGGTCATTGCTAAGTGAAGCCGAGGTCCTGGGCAAAGAATTTCAGCACACCTGGAGGCCTCTTTAGGTCAGCACAGGGCTCTGTTTCACTGCTAGGGGAAGTGAGGCTCATGCCAGCGCCATCCACTCTTGTCTTTGCTTAGATAAGAAGTCAGGGCTGCTTCTCCCGCTAAATGTCAGTCTCCCCAGCTGCCTTTCTCACCTCTCATTTTTTGTCCTTAGGTCACGAGGACAGGATTCGCTGAGGCCCTGACTAGCTGTGACCCCGAGGATGATAGCCAGGCCACATTTGCTCTCTGATCAGAGGGAAGGACGATCCCTTCCCAACCTGGTCCTGCCACAGGGTGGTCAGGAGACACATAAGAGATGAGGTGTGTCACCCTAGGGGAGCTGTGCAGGCAAAGAGGATTAGAATTATTGCCCCCACCGTTGCAGGAAGACAGGCTCCTGGGCAGGAATGTTGTGAGCTCCAGGGGCACAGTGAGCAGGCCAGCCTGCAGGCCAGGGGTTTTCTGGGTAGTACCCAGGGAAGGACTAGGGCCTGGGGACCTGAGCAGGGTCTGCATTGCCCAGGTTTCAGGGGACCTGTCTGATGCCACCTCACGGAGCACTGGAGAGCTAGACCCAAGCCCAGGGGTGTCCTGTCCCAGCAGCTACCTAGACCACTTGGAGAGGCCAGGAACCTCTGGGCAAGAAAACCTGATGAGATCCAGTTCAGGGCAAGGGCGGGGCAGGCACCGGGGTAGGGGGACAGGGATCTGCAAAATGTTAAGGGACCTCCTAGGGTGACCAGCTCTCCCGGTTTGGTCAGGACTGAGGAATCTCCTGGAATGTGGGACTTTTCTTGCTAAAATGAAAACAGTTCCAGACAAACTGGGATGGTTGGTCACCCTAAGGCCACCATTGCCTGGCCATTGTTTCCTTGGAGACGAATCACTGACTGGTTAGGGGAGCTGGAGAGTTTGGGGGGAAATGCGCACATCTAGCCTGCCCCTTCTGGCTCTGGCCTCCAGCCCTGCCTGCCTGCCTGCAAGGAGGGGCCTTCTGGCCTCTTGTGGGCCTTGTGATCAGATCCTGTTAACTGGGCCAGAACTACCTGGGCAGTGGGGAAAGGGGCTGAAATTTCTTAAGGCTCATTCAGGAGGAAGAATCAGGAAACCCACTGATCCCCCCCCTGCTCTAAGCCAGGACCTCAGATCCAGCTTTGGACATAAGGCTGACATTTTCATCTCCATTCTCTGCCTCCTGGACTCTCTCTTAACTAGGTTCTAGACTTGGAAGGAGAGAGGGGTATTATTTGTTGGCCTCCTTGACCTTCCAATTGGCACAGAGTGGTAGGGGGTGTGGAACAAAACACTCAGGCCTCAAAAAGTTGGGTGAGTGACAATGGACTTGGGCAGTGGTGATACAGTCTCACCAAGAGGCAAGATTCCAAGCCTAGGAGCATCCAGTGCAGCCCAGATCAGGCCCACAGTTAGCATCTAATACACGGGAGCCATTATTATTATTCTTGCTATTGTAATTAGACTACCGGCTAATTACAATAATTATGAGTGTTTTCATACTCATCACCTCAAGGCTTTCAGACAGCCCCAGGGAGTAGGTGGGAGGACATTTCTTTGTCCATGTTTGCCAGTTGAAGAAACAGGCCCAGAGAGGGCCCGTGAAAATCAGTGGCAGCCCCCAGGTCACAGTCTGGGGCTCCTGGCTCCAGGGCTGCCACAGCCTGTCTGGGCTGTGTCTGGCTGGAGGATGTCAGGGTGGGGGGTCAGGGTGTGAGTGTGTGGTGGGAGTGTCGGGAATAGGAGAGAGGGAGAGGGCATGGGGATGGAGAGAGAGGGAAGAATGGGGGGGGGGCTGCTGTTTTAGAATCTATGGTTATATTGAATTAAGATGTTTCAGTAAATCTTTAAGAATGAACGTGTGAGGGGCGTGGCTAAAATGAAGGGCCATGGCTAAGCTGAAAGCCAAGTGGGCCGGGTTGAGAAAGAGGCTGAGTATTGACATTTTGCAGTGAGCAGCCCCTCTGCCCCTCTTCCTAAGGGAGCCAGTGTGGAACAGAAGACAGAGTATGCTTCAGTGTCACAGAGACTCAAGTTCGAGTCTTAGCCTGGGTCACCGAGGAGCTCTGTAAGCTTAGGCAAGTGAGCCTGTGTCATCTCACCCTTCTGGGCCTCAGTTTCCTCGCCTGTGAAGTGGGGACATTCGAATCTACCTCTTAGGGTTGTTGTCAGGGTTACAACATCTGGCACATAGTCAGTGCCCAACAGAATGGGTCCCTTTTGCACATGGCTCACGTGTCCTCTTGTGAGCTGGAAGAGGCCCCGCTGGTTCTATAAGGTAATAGAACCTGCCCTTCATGCCACGGCGTGCCAGGTAGGCTGATAACCATGGAGGCACGATCTTCAGTGGGGCCTTCATACTCAGGAAAGTTTTAAGTATTAATACTCATGAATGTTTTGGTCTAATACTTAGCTTAGTCAAAGAGAATTGAGGGAGAAAGTGTGGTGCTCTTTGAGTTCGGGAAAAACAAGTTGCCAAGGGCTATGCCAGGGCTGGGCTGGGTGGCCTTAGCAGAAAGGACAGAGTCGCTCAGTCCTGCTGTCCCTCCTTCCTGCAAGGCTTGGATTTTTCCCCTCCACTCCCTGTGCTTCCCTTCACTTGCTACATGGCCTCCTCCCCCAAAAAGGGGGAAGGCTGGATCCTGAAGCAGGGAAGTCCAGCTGGGGAAACAATCCATTAGGCAGATGAAAAGACATTTTTCTCCACTGCTGTTATACTGTCCGCCCCAGACAACACACTCATTACAGTTATATCTCATTCAGCTCACCTAGAGAATAAAATTAGAAATCAAGTCAACTCCCCAGAGTCTTGTTATATCAATCTGACTTACACAAAACAGGCCAGACAGAGTGTGAGGTTTCCATAAAATTAGGCTGTCTCCCCAGGGGCTGCCTTGAAGCTACCCAACATTTCAGAAAACTGCCAGGCGCCCTTTTGCATAATTTATCAATTACACACAATTCAATTTATCACAGGCAGGAGGCAGAAGGCATGGCTTAGGATGAAGGGGACCCTGGGAGCAGCGAGTGGAGGAGAAAGGAAATCTAGATTTGAAAGTCCACCCCGACGCTGATTGGTTGAATGAGCTTGGACAAGTCCTTTATCCTCCTGGGATGCCACTTACCCCAACCACAAAACAAGGGGACCTAAATGTTTTTTATCCCGTTCTAGAATTAGTTTGAATGCTGAAGTTCCAGATTTGTAGAATCTGAACACCGTGGTGGGAGGAGATGCCCAGAGCATGGGCCCGGCTTTGGAGTGTTCAGTGACCCAGGTTGGCACAAGGGTGTGGATGGTGCCCAGGTGGCAGGAGATCTGGAAGCCACACGTAGGTCTACTTGTCTAATTAGCCTAGTAGTTGCCGTGCTTATAATGCCACTTCTTACCTCTGTCTATCACATTAACTTCCTGGGCCACCTCCACTTTATTTCAATTGCTGCTCATAGCTCCCTGGGGAAGTGGGCTGGGCTGACATGGGCAATCCTGCTTTCTGATGCATGCTGAGGCAGGTGCCTGGGGAGCAGGAGTGATGTGCCCACAGCCACTGAGACCAAGTGCCATTGATCCTGTGGCATCTCTCCATCCCCACCACACAATTCCTCTCTCTCCTGGACCCCACTGCCCCTGGAGCACACTTTTTCATGGTACAAACAACACTTGTTATAATTGGCTACTTGACTACCTGAGGGCAGAGAGCAGGGCTATTTCTCTGTCTCCCAAGCACTCGGTCAAGGACCTTCCCCAATTGTGGATGCTCAGGAAGTATTGTGAGATGAAGGAATAAATGAGTATTAAAGACACAAAAGAGATCGCTTGGGAATGCTGGTTTCCTCACTCCCTGTCCAGTACTCCTGGCTCTGGGACCTGGCAAACCATTTACTTGCCCCTGACTTCTATGGCATGATTGAAGGCCCATTTGCAGGCTCAGCTGCATGTAGTTCTGAGCCACTAGAGAAGGGACAAGACATCTTTCTCCAACCTCAACCCTACCATCTTGGAAGCCTACACTTGGCCATTGTGTTCACAGCAATAGAACTTGTGAGACAGCCATATTTGAACCTACTCCTGACCAGTCTCCAAATCTGCACACCCTATAATAAGTCACCATTCTGCCACATTGTCCTGTAAGTTTCCAAGTGCCATCTCACTCCATCTCTCACTTCGATCCTTACAGGATCATGGCAGGCAGGTATGTAGGTAGGCAGGGATTGTCAGCCCACTTTAAGGATGAGAAGACCAGAAAAGCAGAGTGACTTGTTGAAGGCCACACAGCTTGTGACAGAGCTGAGACTCCAACCACACTACAGATGAAGGACAGAGACTCAGACAGAACCAGTTATTTGCCCAAGGCTCACAGCTAGCAGGTTGTGAGGCTCAAGCTCATACCTATGCTTTCTGATTCCAAACCAGTTGTTCAATACCTCATTGCTGGCTGGTGTTTTTGTTTTTTGTTTTATTAAAGCATTGAAAAGAATTTGTAGATCTCCCCCAAGAGTAGTTCTCCACTGCAAAAAGATCAGAGTGGGATTTCCTAACAGAACAGGAACCCACTGAGCCACTGAGACTAAACCAAAGGCAATTTTGCTATGCTGAAGTATCTACTAAATTATCTGCCTGGCAATTATCAGCTCAAATAATGAAACCTAATAGGTCCTCATTATTGTCCTGGAGGAGGGCCACGGTGCGAGAGAAAGGATGAAGTCACAAGGGGGCCTATGTGTTGTCCCCGAATGGAGGGTCAGAAAGGTCAGGGGTGGGTTATGGGTGGGAGGAAGCTGGGGGAGCCTCCAGCCTTTTACTGAGAAGGCTTCCTGAGAAGGCTCTGGAAGCACTCAAGGGCTGCTTTTGTTCCTGGTCTTGGAGCGTGCAGGCAGCTTTCTGGGGCAGTGTGTGCAACTCTTGCTCAGCTTGGCCCCTCGGCCTGTGTGTGCGAGAGCTGAAAGGCTTAACCAGATGAGGTAGTGCCAGCCCCGCTTTGAGATGTCTTTGGGGAAAATGTTTGCTGCTATTGTCTGGAAGCAAAATCCTTAGCCACTGTTTTCTCCAGCCTCCACAGAAATTAAAGCCAGGAAGCTAAGCGGTGGATGATTACGGGGTTCAACTTGCTTATTGACAGCCCACAAAGGATTATCATGGGGCTTCTAGGCAAAGCCCACAGAGGTTTGGCAGTGCAGTGGCTGCTTCCCGGCTTTGCGCACTGCTCTCCAAGAGCACCACCTCCTCCAGGCTCCACCCTGTGGGCTGGGGCGCCCCTGCCCTCCCAAGCCACAGGACGCTCACAGGGACCAACAAAGGCAAAGCCCTTTGTGAAGGGTGTCTGCAAGGGGTGTGGAATGAGCAGGGAGAGAAAAATGCCCACCCCATGGTACAGAGTGCAGATATTTTAAAAGGTCTTGTTGAAGAGGGATCACTTAGGTGAGTTGTTCAAGTAGTGAAGGGCAGGGGTTAGTCAGCAAACTATAGCCAAATCTGCCTGCTGCCGGTTTTTATAAAGTGTTGTTGGGTACCGCTGTGCCCATTCCTTTACAGGTGGTCTATGGTGGCTTTCAAGCTACAACACCGTGTCCACAAGGGATTGTTTTCAGGAGCCCAGTGGAGGCCAAAATCTGTGAATACTCAAGCTCTGCATGGGCCCTGCAGAACCTGCATATATGAAAAGGCAGCCCTCCTTACGCTAGGGTTTTGCATTCTGCATACACTGTATATTTGGCCCACGTTTGGACCTGCACAATTCAAATCCATGTTGTTCAAGGGTCAACTGTAGTTGCAAGAGGTTCTGTGGCCTACGAAGCCTAAAACCTAAAATATTTACTGTCTGGCTCTTTAAAGACAAAGTTTGCCTACCCCTAGGAAGGGGAAAGAATTTGAATTTCAGAGTTGACTGGATACGGATTCAAACATCAGTTTCACTTTTGCTCTTTATTGCCTTGCACTCATTGCTTTCCTTCTGTGCCTCAGCCTCTCCATTCATAAAGTGGAGATGATCATCTATTTAACACACACTCAGGGTAGTGTTCGCCCTGTAGCAGGCACTTTTCTAAGTGCTTTCCAAGCATTAACTCATTTAATTCTCACAACAACACGATGAGGTAAGTGCTATTATGGTCATGCCTATTCTATAGCGGGGGATATCATGAATGCTGCTGTGTGTTTCCCCAGTGCTCTCTCCCTCCTGCCTCCTGCCATGGTCCCCCTCCCACTGTTTAGTTAATAATAACATATCATGTTCTGTCTCAGATGCATATCAGTTGTGTGTAATTATTTATGGAGAAATAGACAGATGAGTCCCTGCTTGGACCATTTTCCCAGGCAGCCCTACCTATCACTTAGCATCCCTCTCTCCCCTAGTCTAATAACACTGTCCACTTTAGATGCTGGGGCCTTGATTTATTAGGTAATTTGTTTCTTCTCTGTGGCTTGGGCCTGCCTGTCATCAATATAATAGAATGATGGAAGTGCAAGCTATAGACACCAGACATTAAAAACTAGGCAAATATTACCCATTTCAACTCCTTGTCAGCCACAGCCAATCCGTAGCAATCCTTGGTCTCTGCTTATCTGGGGAGAGGAAAAAAGAGGACACCCAGGACCTGACTTCTCACAAAATGGTTCTTTGCAAATTGGACTGGTTGCTCTGCTAGTAGATGCTAAGAAGAACACACACATGCACATGTGTGCATGAACACACACACACACACACACAGAGCAAAGGAGTCTAATCAGAGAGACTAAATATGCTGAAGAGGGAAAGGGACCGAGCCCCATTCCAGCCCTGCCGAGCTAATCAGTTGAAGGGACCAGGGCAAGTCACCTCATCTCTCTGGACCTGAATTGCCTCATTTGTCAAACAAGAGGGTGGATGAGATGAGCTCCAAGTGGCCTTCTAGCCTTCAGAAGCTGTGATGTGGCCAAGGTTACACAGAATGGAAGAGGCATGGTTGGAAACTGAACCCTTGCTGTTTGATGCCAAGATGAGTGCTTTTAACACTCCATCATGCCAATTCCATCGATCATAATTGTAATCAAAATTATCGGTCTCTTCACTATCAATAGCTTTATCACAATCGCTGACATAATATCACCAATAAATGATCTTATTTGCATCATCAAAAAAGTCATCAGTGCCATTATCTCCAGGGGCATCTCACCATCATCACCATCATCATCATGTTAATTTCACTGTTTTATGTATTCCAGGTTTTACATGCAGGATGTGATTTAATCCTCACATCAGTCCTAGAAAATAGGCACCATTATAATATCCTGATTTAATAGATGAAGTAATGGAGGTACAAAGTGGCTGGCATTTTTGAGGTCACACAGTAGTAAATGTCAGACTTTGGATTTGAACTCAAGTCTCTTTGGTGCCAAAACAAGCTCTCAATCATCATGCTATGTATCATTATCACAAATGCTATCATCAGTGTCAGCATAACCATTATCATCTCCATCGGTGTTGCCAAATCACACAGCAGCAGCTTTTAAACCACTCCCAATGTCATCACCAGAATCAATATCATTGCTAATGTTGACATTGCCAATATCAGAATCCTTATCACCAATATCATTATTACTGATATTGTTTCAATATAAATACCATCATTAATCATTAGCAATATTGTAATTGCTACTGTCATCAATATATCCCATACCAATGTCATCAATATCATCAAAAGCATTGTCTTTAGAGTCATGGCTAATACCAACATCACTATTCATACCACCATTGTCACTAGCAATAGCAATATTATGGTCACTGCCACCAACCTGTCCACACCAACATCATAATCAATGTTATAAAAAGCAGGATCATTAGGGCCACCACTAATCTCACCATCCATGGGGAATCACCAATATTGTGTCTACAGTATGATCAATATCTTCAACCGCATCCTCACAAATTTTATCACCCTCAGTTCACCATCATCGATATCCCCATCCAGACAAAGTAAATAATAGACATTTCAATTAAATAGATAACATAAACATCAATATATTTGTCATTGCTATAGACATAATCTGCTGGGTCCCTACTCTGCGCTAGGTTTTTTCTCCCCTGGTACTACAGATATCCTGTGAGAAATATGAAATGTATAGATATTTGATGTTTTTGATATTTGATTCATTGCCACACAGCCCATTCAGATGTTGCCAGTGTCATCAGGAATTTGAAATTTCTCTATTTCCAGGGTTAGGTGATTCCTGGTTCAGGAATTTTAGGCCATTTAATATCCTTAAATGCCACCCATTTGTCAAAGTCAAACTACTGAATAGTTTCCCAGTAGGATTCCAGCTCCTGCTTCCTTACATTGTTTGAATCTCTGTTCTAACATTCACCAGTCGTCTCTTGTCCAAGCTGTTTATGTGTCTGTCTCCTTCTCTGGTATGTAAGTTCCTGGAGATGGGCTAGATTTTCTCCGTATCCTTTAGAGGCTCTACCCAGAATGTTCTCAATATTGATGTTTGGGAGATGGAAGGAAATAGCTAGTCCATAAGAATCATGTGCTGATGCATAAATGACATCAGGCTGAACAACGATATCTAGAATTTAGTCTGTGTTTTCCCTAACTGTACAACCTGGGATCATTAATTTCCCCTCCTCTACCCTGCCCCCCCTTCCTTCCTCCTTTCTTTCTTTCATCTCCAAACCTAAGAGTCATCCCTTTTCCACACTTGACCCATCACCAAGTTCTGTGACTCTACCTTCCAAATATACCCTCCAAGCTGCCCATTTCTCACCCCTCCTCTTCTGCTCCCACCCTAATGCAGGCCCCACGTTTCTTGCTAGAACCACTGCAGTTCTATCTTAATTGGTTTTGCTACTTTCACTTTGCTCCCCGCTAAACTCTATCCCCCAAGCAGAGACCGGAGGATAAATCAGTTCACATTACTTCCCTACATGACTTTGAACCTTGCTTAAAATAACACCCAGGCTGTGTCCCTTGGTCTGCAGAGTTTCTGAAGTCTGGCCCCTGCCCCTCCTGCCTCCCCTCAGGCCTCAGCACCTCTCCCCTTCATCCCAGTCACACCATCCTTCTCACAGCATGTTGAAGCTCTGGAGCTTGCTTCTGATGCTAGGCCTTCACCTTTGCTGGTCTCTCTGCCTGGAAAGTTCTTTCTTTGGCCCTCCACGTGGCTTGCTCCATGATATTGTTCAGTTCTCCAAGCAATGCCCTTTTCTCAGAGAGGCATCTGTGACTACCCTCTGTGAAACAGGACCCTTCCATAGACGTTCTCTTCTCATTAAATCCACCCGCCCAACACATACTTATTGACTCTCTACTACAGGCTTTCTCAACCTCAACACGTGACTTTTGGGATGGATCCTTCTGTGTCGGGGGGATGGGGAGGCTCTCCTGTGCATTGTAGCATGTTCAGCAGCATCCCTGGCCTCTACCCACTAGATGCTAGGAGCATCCTCCTCCTACTTGTGACAATTAAAAATGACTCCAGACATTGCAAAATGTCCCCTGGGGGGCAAAATTGCCCCTGGTTGGAAGCCACCAAATAATACGGATTCAGCACTCTTTAAAAACCTGGGATGCTTCAGTGACTAAGACAGACCCCACTATTAGCACCCCACACTTTCTTTTCCTGGCCTTCTTGGAGTACATTCTAGTGGGAGGAGACAGACAATAAATACAATAAATACCTAAATTATGCTATTCTAGAAAGTGGCATGTGCTATGGGAAAAACTACAGCAGCTGAGGGGTGATCACGGGTGCTGGACGGGGTTGCGATTTTAAATAGGGTGGTTAGGGTAAACCTTGTTGGAAAAGTGCTTTAATATTTACTTTTTTAAACCATTGCGTATATGACAATGTGAAATTATATCACAGCTTTGTTTCCTGGTTTATTGTCTGTCTTCTCTCCCAGAAAGTAAGCTCTATGAGGGCAGAAAATGTTTCTATCCTGTTCAAAACCTTGTATAGTTAATATATAGAACTGTGTCTGGCCTACTGTGGGTATTCAGTAAACATGTAGGTCATTTTCAAGAGCTGAGAATATAAAAATAAATTAGAGCCTAAACAGGCAGCGTTTAGTCCTATGCTGATGTTTAGAGATACCCCTTACCTCCCCATTCTACCCACCACCAATAGTGAGATATCCCCAGTACTAACTTATTTCAAGGGTAATTAAGACCTTCTGTAATTTTAGTTTATACTCAAGAGTTAATTTCAAATAAGTAATTCTCTTACTGGAGTATTAGTCTTCCTGTATTCAAGCAAATCTAGCCACAAAGAATCTTGTTGAGGAACGTCCTTTCCATCCTGCTAAACTGCTTCCCACCGTGACATCTCTCCCCGCCCCCCGCCCCCCAGTTTCAGCTCTTTCTTCTGAGACATCACTCAGCAGGAGGAAAGGATGCTTTGGAAAGGGAAAGGAGAGAGCTTCCCAACACTGAAGGTGTTCAAGGGTGGATTCCATGGCCACTTGCAGGATCCTCTCAAGAGGACAGGAACCTGCAGTGGTAGAGACACAAAACCAGTGATTCAAAATGTTAGTGAGCAGCAGGGTCACCCAGAGAGCTGATTAAACAGATTGCCAGGTCCCACTCTTGGAATTCTGACTCAGCAGCTGGAGGGAGTGCAAAGCCCAGGTAACACCTGGTGCTACTGTTCTAGGGACCACACTTTGAGCCATTCCACAGTCAAGTGCCCCGCAGCCCCTCTCACACCCGAGGGTCTGCAATGGTGTGATGCCTCCTTTTCAGGCATGAAATGCAGCTCTCTGGTTCCTGCCTTTTCCTCGCCTCCTGTTAAACTCCACTTTGAACTTGTCTTCCCCTGACACCTACTATGGTTCTGCTTTGGATCTTAAACCTCTCATTTTTAACCCTGGTATCTCTTGTCCACCCCTCTTCCTTTTAAACAAATAATTCCTGCCTTCCTGCCTCAGTCAGTAATTCTTTTAAAAGTCAAAGATGGGTGGTAACCTCTGCTGTGAGGGATATGGGGCCAGGAGGCTTTGCCTGGGAGGGAAGCATATGACATTGGCACCCTAGAGAAGCACCAGAGATAGCCCATAAGGAATTGACAAGCTCGGAAAGGAAGCTCTGGGCTTTTTCCGAGGAATGCGTGCACTTTGTGCCCGGGTAATCATGGATGGTTCAGGCAGAGGTGTGGTCTGAGCTGAGATCTGCAGGCTGAAACGAAGGGAGCTATCGGGTTGAACCGCATGAAATTGCTGCTATTCAAGCGTTCTTGGCCTAGAAAACCTGAAATTTCATATGGCTCAATCTAAGAATATTATTTTAATTCCTCCCACGAATCAGGTATAATTTATTTTGTAGATGAGAAACTGAAGTCCATAGAGATTAAACAACTTGCCCAATGGCACAGCGTAAGAGGCAGAACCAGGAACCCAGACCCGTTTGACTCTACGCCCTAGATTTAGGATTGATCTAGTTCAGTGGGTCTCAAGCTTTGGAGAGAGCTTCTGAATCCCCCGGAGGGCTGGTTAAAATCCAAATTGCAGGGCCCCAGCACGCAGAGATCCTATTCAATAGTTGGGAGGGCAAACTCCCAACTCCTAGGAAGTACTGATGCTGGTCTGTGGACCATACTTGGCATCGTACTGGTCTAGGTAGACAAGAAGGAGGAGGGCATTCTTAAAAGGGCCAAGGGTGGTGGCAGGATGAGCAAAGCCCCAGAGGCAGGAGTGGGCATGGGTAGGGGGAGGTTGGGATGGTGGAGAAAATGGAACAGGCTGGTGGAGAGTAGCAGAGACAGGTTGTCTCCATCCTTCCTGTCCCAGTCCCTCTCACTCTCATCTTGTCCCATCCAAGGAGACAAGATCTGGCAGCATCCCTCTCCCCCACAGAGGCCCATAGAGGGTTTCTTAGCCTGGATAATTTCTCCAGCGCCACTGATCCCTTCTGCCGAGTGTGATAAACCCTATTTCATAAAGAAGACATGAATGGCTGTAATCAGATACAATGTTTGCCACGCTGAACAAAATGAGCAAAAGAAAAAAAATATGCAGCCAGGCTATAATTATGGGTGTAATATTTCAGCCCATTAGCAAAAAATATCTCAGAAACCTGCTGCCCCTCCTTCTCAGCTAAAAAATTGGATGCTAAGCTGGTGAAGGCAAACAGAGAGAGCAGAGCACTGAAGCAAAGGCCTAATTAATTGCTGATACCATTTTTTTGTTTGTTCTTTCATTTTTGGTTGGCGGCGGTTCTGAGAATTCTGGGTCTTCTGCTGCACCGGATAAAAAGAGAGGTGGCCACTCCCAGCTGCGCTGCTCTAAAGGCCTCTCTAGGCGCCGGTCACTCTTCCTCAGCTCCATTCAGCCAGGTCTAGTACTTATCAAGGGCCTAGCACTTCCTAAACACTTGGTGCATTCAGCCTTTTTGGACAATCATAGCTATGTTTTATTGCTTGCTGTGTGCCAGGCGCAGTGATAAAGCCTTTACAAATTTGATCTCAGTCTTTCCTTTGGGAGCAATGTGAGGGAGTATAATGGATGTTGTTGATGTTCTTCAGGTCCCTTTTGACTTCTATTGTTTATTTTTGAGCCCTAGCACCTGTGACTATCTTTGGAGGATGATCCATGAGCTGCTAGAGTCACTTTGTGTGGGTGAGAGAGTCCCTGTTACCTGGGAGTCTGTGCCCTAGGGAGGGGTCCTAGGCCTGTGGGCAGCAGGGTGGGGGTAGGAAAGCCCGCCTCCTGTCAGGGGCAGAGTATCAGAGAGAAACTTAACACTTCTGAGTTCCCCAGGAATCCCGCTAAGGGCAGTAGGAGGCTTTGCCTGAAGTCACTCCTTGCCTGGCTTCCTCCCCAGCCCTGCCCTGCTCCCTCTAGTCTTCCCTGGGAAGCTTTCCTCATAAATCATTTGCACATCAATCTTTGTCTCAGAGTCAGCCTCTGGGGCACCTGACCACCATTTTACCCTAGAGGAAATGGAAGTTTAGAGGAGATAGTAGCTCACTCAGTGTCCTTAGCTAAGAAACTGGGGACTAGGATTAGACTCCAAGTCATCTGATCCCAAGGCCTCTTCTGTGAATCCCTACACGGTGACACCTTTTGTTAGCAGCATCAGCAAGACAGTCCCAGCCTGCTCCTTCCTTTTCCCACCATTTGCAAGTCTCTGCTTCCCAGAGATGTTTTTCCAGTATGTTCCCAAACCCTTCACCAGTACTGTTGTGGAGTATACAGATGTCTGTCATATTTCCTGCAGCAATCTGGCTCTTGGAGTCTAGAAATGTCAGTGTTCCTCCCCAACCCCGCTAGATTGAGCTCTTTTTTTCAAATTTTATTTTAGGTTCAGGGGTACATGGGCACATTTGTTATATTGGTAAACTTGTGTCATGGGGGTTTGTTGTAGAGATTATTTCGTCACCCAGGTTCTAAACCTAGTACTCCATATTTATATTTTCTGCTCTTCTCCCTCCTCCCACCCTCCACACTGTGGTAGGCCCCATTGTCTGTTGTTCCCCTCTTTGTGCCCATGCGTTCTCATCATTTAGCTCCCACTTATAAGTGGGAACATGCGGTATTTGCTTTTCTGTTCCTGTGTTAGTTTGCTAAGGATAATGGCCTCCAGTTTCATCCATGTTCCTGCAAAGACAAGATCTCATTCTTTTTTATGGCTGCATAGTATTCCATGGTGTACATGTACCATATTTTCTCTATCCAATCTGCCATTGATGGGCATTTAGATTGATTCTATGTCTTTACTATTGTGAATTGTGCTGCAGTGAACATGCATGTGCATGTGTCTTTATGGTAGAATGATTTATATACCTTTGGACGTATACCCAATAATGGGATTGCTGGGTTGAATAATAGTTCTATTATTAAGCTCTTTAAGGAATCACCATACTTCTTTCCGCAGTGGTTGAACTAATGTACACTCCCATCCTCAGTGTATAAGTGTTCCTTTTTCTCTGCAATCTCACCAGCATCTATTATTTTTTGACCTTTTTTTTTTTTTTTTTGAGACGGAGTCTCACTCTGTTGCCAGGCTGCAGTGCAGTGGCGCAATCTTGGCTCACTGCAACAACATCCGCCTCCCCAGTTCAAGTGATTCTCCTGTCTCAGCCTCCTGAGTAGCTAGGACTACAGGTGCATGCCACCATGCCCAGCTCATTTTTTGTATTTTTAGTAGAGACAGGGTTTCACCATGTTGGCCAGGATGGTCTCGAACTCCAGACCTTGTGATCTGCCCACATTGGCCTCCCAAAGTGCTGGGATTACAGGCGTGAGACACCGTGCCCAGCTGACTTTTTAATAATAGTCATTCTGATTGGTGTGAGATGGTATCTCATTGTGGTTTTGATTTGCATTTCTCTAATGATCAGTGAGGATGAGCTTTTTTCCCATATGCTTGTCAGCCGCATTATGTATTCTTTTGAAAAGTGTCTGTTCATTACACTGACTTCTTACAGGAGAGTGATTCTGAATTGTGCATCTATAAATTCCCACAGTCCAACACAGGGACCAGTGCTCAGTAGGCCCTCGGGAAATACATATGAAATAAATACATTCATGTGTTAGTGGTAGAGTCATTTGGCCTTCACATGTGAATGTAGCACCCAGCCCCATGCCCTTCCTAGGCTCTGGGATCTATATGAAACCAGGGTAGGTTGGAGTTCAGCAGCCACCACCCTACCCTCTGGAATGTGGCCTTGTCTGGGCAATTTTAATAATTAGATCCATATATGTTTTTCCTGGGCCTCTCTAGTTACCTGTCTTTTACTTTAGGCTCACCAAGCTCTGCAGGAGTCTGACCAGTTCCTGTGTATACATTCATTCATTAAGTCATTCATTCACTCTGTAGTCATCTACCCATCTAATCGCATCCATTCATCTAAACTCATCCATCCATCCATCCAACCGTCCATCCATCCATCCATTCATCCAAGCTCTCCTGAAGCTGGCTGTGCACCAGGCCCTGCCCTCAGTAACAGTCTAGTGGGGGATATGGATATAATAAGGAGTCAATCATCAAACAGTGTGACCTGTGCCTAGAAGGGGAAATGTTTAGGGTACTATGGAAACATAGGAGGGACACCTTCCTTAACCTCAGTGATCACAAGGCCCCTGAGCTATGATCTGCCAGGTGAGTGATGAAGACAGTTCAGGAAAGGGGTAGACTGTTCCTGGCAGAGAGAGCAGCAGATATGACACCAGAGAAGAATGAGTGCATGGAAAGTTCAAAGGAAGAAAGAAAACTCAACCTGGTAGGATCTCTTGTTGTCAGGGGAGTGAGAGTTGAGGCTGGAAGGGCTGGCTGGAGCCAGATCATAGAGCACTTTGTCCCTCAATACATGTAAAGGAGAAGAATCAGGATCTGAGAGCAGTGGGGGAACCTATAAGGAGAATGTCATGACCAGATTTGCATCTTTCAGAGGGTCACTCTGGGAAGAAGAGATTAAAAGAAAGGAGACCAACAGTAGGACTGGGATTGGGAAGATGGAGGAACCATTTGAGGGAATTTCAGTTGCCCAAGTGACACTGATGGAGACAAGGGTTGCTGTGGCTGCCAGGAGAAGGAGAGAGTGGGTTCCTGCTAGAGGAAAGAAATATTTAGAAATGAATGGGATTTTGTGATTGATTGTGGGAGGCAGGTAGAAGGAGGAGTCAAGGATGAGTGTCAGTTTCTGGCCTGTGCAATGGGGCAGGTGGAGGTGGCACTGACCGAGACAATGAGAGAGAGCAGGTGGGCAGGGGGGATAGAGCCTGGAGTGGAGAGAGACACTGTGCTCAGTTTTTGATAGGGTGGGGTGGAGATGCCTGTGGAGCTTTCCAATGGGGTTTTTCAGAAGATAATTGAATATCTGGATCTGAAGCCCCAGAAAGAGACAAAGACTGGGAACAAAGGTGTAATGCTCACTAGACCAGGAATGGCCACTGACTTTTTGGGGTAGGTGGGAAGGCCTAGGAAGTCTGAGTCTTCCTCCCACGGCTTCCTCCTTCTCTCCAGAACCCAATGGGCCTCAGTTACGTGGATCAAGCCTGGACGTGTTTCTCTATGCAACTACCATGGGATAGACTCTCCTTCTAGAGGGTTCTTTCACTTGGAGGAAGGAAAATTGTCCTTCCCAGCATGGCTGCTCACCAGAGAAAGGAGAGAATGAACACACATCTGAAATCAGAACCTCAGGGGTCGAGTCTCCTGCCACTGCTTTTAATTACTATGTGTGCATAGTAAAAGAGATATGCAACCCAGAACAAACACAAGATAAATATGATAGACTGTTCACCTACATCCTGCCAATATTAGCCCCTCTCTACCCTATTCCCTAGTGACAATAATTATTGTAATTCCAGATTACACACACACACACACACACACACACACTACATACTACTCAACAATGGACTTTTTTGTTTTAAAAATATTCTAGACATATTTCAACATCAAAATATGTATAATTATATTACCATTTCTCTCTCATTTTTATTATAAGAATCATACAAGTGTATGACAGAAAATGTGAAAATTAAGAAAAATACAAAAAAAGATCATAATCTGCCAGTAGCCTGAAATCTCATTATTCAGAGGTGATGATTAATATTCAGAAAAAATATATAAAATTTACTTTTACTGGGTAATAATAGAAGAAAAACTCTAAAGTTAGAGACAAAGAATTAGAGAACTTCAAGCAAATTTTTCTTCAACATAGGAGATATTGGTCTTTACATAATTTTTCTTTCCTTAATTTGAAAAGAATTGAAAGTTGAAGTAGTGGTGTTTTATTTTAACTACATACTTCTAAGTGGTTTTTAGTTTAGGTAGAACTTAGTCATTTCTCTTTCAAAAATCAAAAGATGCAACTTACCCCTAAACAAATAGACTAATTTATCTACATATACATTTTAATTAAAAATAATATAAAGAGGTAAGCCCATTGTTAGGATAATCTGTCAAGAGAAATTACTGAAGTACTCAATCACTTTCAAAAAGAACAAATATATCATGGGGAAATAATTATCACTTTTTCCTGATACAAATCCAAACAGATGATGTGTGAATTTAAAGCATTCATGGATTATCTTCTTCTTCTTACATTACCTGACCAATGGCAGGTTGCTTCTGTGAGTTCAGAAAGCATGACTTCCTACACTTAATTGGTGGCTCAGACTCTTGCCACAAGTTAGTCCTCATTATATCCGTACCATGAGTTTCACGTACAGTTCTTTGTTTTTCCCAGAGTTCGCAATTGCCTTTGTTTTTCTTGTTTCTGAGAAGTGTCTCATACCTTGCTTTTCTTGTTTCTTAGAAGTGTCTTATACCAGCATGTCAGCTTCTTACTCATAGGATATGGTTAATGCTTTTTTCTTCTTTAGGTTATTTTTTATGAGCCCTCTGATTTCTTGTTCTAATTGCTTATTAGGTCAGCTGCACAACTGTCCTACTAGTATTCCTTTCCATTGTTCTTCTGGGTTAATTCTATAATTTTTGAATCTATTGTCTCCCTCTTTCCTGAATTCAGTTTTCATTTTGCTAGAGTATATCTTCAAGGAATTTTTCAGAAAATGTGCATAACAGGGGTGGTGGTGCACCAAGTAAATCCAAATCCTTGAACATCTAAATGTGTCTTTACTATGCCTTCACACTTGAATAAGAGATTCCAAATGATTTCCCTTCAGAATTTGTAGACATTGCTCTGTTACCTTCTAGCAAGCCCATTGCATATGAAAAATCAAATGCTACTTTGATTGTTGTTTCTTTTTAGGTATCCTAAATATTTTCCTTAAGAAGTTTTAAGACTTCCATCTGATTGTTAGAGTTCTGAAACTTTCCCAATTTTTTGAGAAGTGTGTGTCTTTTTCATTACATCTGCTCTATACTTGGTGAAAATAGCAGATGGCTACGGCTTTGTTTTTTTGGTCCGGCCTGCTTCCCTTTTCCTTGAAAACTGCCAATAACTCACCCACTTCACATGATTTTGGAGGTGCTGTTAATGAAGGGTCCCTCTTTCCCTGCCCCAGAGTGGCCATCAGAACATTCCGTCTTTCCAGCCAAGAGATCAATTCAGGGCTGGACATGCAACCAAGCCAGGCCAAACAGAGTATGTTTTACAGACTGATCTGGATGCTGGAAGAGAGGGGATTTTGCTCTTTTCTCTGGGTTTGGTACAAGGATAAAATAAGACTGGAATTTATAGAGGCCTTCTTGGTCACTATACATAGAGAACTTGCCTGGGAATGAACCCAACACAGAGGAAAGCAGAGGGGAGGGGTGGAGAGTGAGACAGAAAGGCAGAAAGAGAATGAATAAATAATTTTCAACGTTCAAACTTCTAGATGCAGGCAAGACTGAAGCCAGATTAGCTAATGTATTCACTTTTTTTCTTTCAGCTCTTTGAATTGGGTTTCCTTCAAATGTAACCCAAAAAATCTTGATAATATAGTGATCCCTTTTAACCTCCAAATTCATATCTTTTATCAGCTTAAGAAAATTTTCTTTTGTTATTTGACAATTCCTTCTTTTTTATTACTTCAGTTCTCTCTTTCTAAAATTCCTATTAGTTGAGTATTGGCCTTCTCGTTGTAGCCTCCATGTTTGTTTTCTTTTTAAACTTTCCTCATTTAAAAAGTCATATTGACATTTTAATCTATATTCTGAGATACTTCCTAAACTTTATTGTCTTTATATAATTTCTCTGATTTGGTTTATTATTCTTCCCTTCCATTCCAGCCTTTTTTTTTTTAATTTCAGCCAACATACTTTTAATTTCTAAGAACTTTTACATGCTCTGCTTGTTTTCTTTTTTCCATAGTGTGCTGCTTTAGTTTTATGGATGCAATATCCTCCCAATAAATTAACATCCATTTTCTTCTGTTTGCTGCATCATCTCTGTTTTTCCTCTGGGTTGCTTTGTTCACATTAGTCCTTCTCTTTTATGTGGTTTGTTTTCCTAACAACTTGGAAATCCTCAGAAAGCCATTAGAATGTTTGAATAAATAGTGAGGTTGTTAACTAACCCGGCTGGGATGAATTGTTCCCTCTGCCAGTTGCACAGGTCTGCTTGGAAAATAGGCCTCTCTCCTGAACAGGACAGGGGCCCTGGAGGTGTCTGAGTGAGGATTGCTAATAGGGAACAGAAATGAAAGCTCATGAGCCACAACCATTGCTGAAGTAAGGAAGGCATTCCTTTCTAAGTGTGGAGAGCATTAGTGTACATGAGTTTGACATACAATATATCCCAAATCCTTAAAATATTCAAAACTGCATATTAAAAATAATAGGACCAATGAGAAAAATAGGATTAGAAATGAACTACCCAAATTTCTTGGAACATTATAATCAGACCATTAACAAAAATAATAATCCTAACAAAACAAAAGGCTCATATTTTAAGAACACATTTTTAACTTTCTAATAAGTAAAAAATACTACAGTAAATATAAGGCTTTACTTTTATTTTTTTTTGAGACAAAGTGTCACTCTGCCACCCAGGCTGGAGTGCAATGGCGCGATCTCGGCTCACTGCAACCTCAACCTCCTGGGTTCAAGCGATTCTCCTGCCTCAGCCTCCTGAGTAGCTGGGATTACAGGTGTGGGCCACCAAGCCTGGCTGAATTTTGTATTTTTAGTAGAGACGGGGTTTCACCATGTTGGCCAGGCTGGTCTCGAACTCTTGACTCAGATGATCCACCCGCTTCGGCCTCCCAAAGTGCTGGGATTACAGGCGTGAGCCACCTCACCCGGCCAGGCTTTACTTTAAAAAAAAAAAGCTGAAAGTAGCTTCATAGAAGGAGGTATGAGGTAGGGTTTAGGCTTCTGAGTTATGAAAATGAGGACAAAATGCATCAAGAATGGGGATAACTATTTAACAGGCCTTTCCAAGACAACACAAGTGACCATGAGGAGGAGTGTAGGTGTGTGCGGGTTGCTTCTGGCACCACATCTCTGGGTTCAGCTTTCTTTGCATTCAGCTGCTGTTACTGACATCGTGCTCCTATGCATCAATTGTGTATGAGTAATGCAGATCATAGAAACACACACTGTAGTCAAACAGACCAAGTTTATTCCTCTGTGGAGTTCCTTTCCTTTATCTTTTTTCTCTGAGTCTGCTAAGGAGGTCAGGAAGGGTTAGTCGACAGAAATGCCTGCAGAACCCTCATTTGATTTTGAGAGTTGTTCTCGTGACTCTTCCCTGAGGGTGAATGCCAAAGCCAGCTGTTCCGTCTATTCAAGAAAGGTCTGGGACAACCAGGAAAGCTCTTCTTCAAGTAGTTTGGGGTTGCCCCATAGCCTGCCTGCTTTTACTGGAGTTTCCCGGAGTCTGCTGAGATAAAGGGCTGTGGCTTCAGCCGCATGCCTCGTGTGGTTCTACGCTGACTTGTCACTTCCTTGCCCTGGCTTCTCAATCAGCTGGATTTCATTTGCCTACCACCTTTCAGAAATTCCTCAGCGTTTCTGGTGCACGGATAACATCCTTTTTTAATTTCCTAATAGGGATTTATTCATTCTCTTATGTCTTTTCTGACACTTTTTCAAATAAATTTTGGCATAGAGAGAAGCTAAATTTCATGTACTCAATCTGCATCTCTAATTGGAAATTCTCTGCACTGCTTTTTTTCCCTTTGAATCTGGATAAGTCTTTTCATCATCTTGATCCTTGGCTTATCATCTGGAAAATGGGAAGATAGTAAGACCACTTCTGCCTACCTCATAGTGTTTGGGGAAGGATGGAAGAATTTGGGAATCATCTGTGAATGTAAAGAGTGGCATAAATTTAAGTTGCTATTAGATTGTGGAGGAGAACCCCCTAACTGACAGATGAGAAAATGAAGCCAAAAGATTGGAAGCAATTTTTGCCCAAAGTTACTCAGAAACCTCCAGCCTCTTGGTGCCCATGTCCTGATCTCCCCAGGCCCTGTTACTCCTCAGCCTGCAGACAGCCAGGGCTGCAGTGCTGGAGGAAGAGCAATTGAGAATTCGGAAGAGGCAAAGATGGCATAAATAATTCAGTGATTGCCAACCACGGGCCATTAAATTTTCCATGATCTGTTTTATTGTATCCGCTATGCAGCGTTAGTCACTCCAGTTCAGATGCAAACCAGGCAGTTTACTCTGGCTACAGGAGCTGGCCACTGCTCCATCTCAGGACCCATGACCATAAAAGCACTGGCTTTGGGCCTGGCTGGGCCTCCTTCCTAAAAGGTGGCCAAATAGAGGTTCACATCACAGCAGGTGTGAGTGTCAAGCCTCCCTGTTTCTGTTCCTATTCATCACTAAGCCACTGATAGAATGGTGATGATCACCACTCAAGCACAGGATATAGTTGCAAACACATCAACTTTAAACTTTGCTGCTGTCTCTACAATCAGCAAAAATATAGTGTGTTGAGCAGGGATGAGGGGTTTCAGGGATTGTGTTCCACATAAACATTAACAGTTACCATCATTTTGACACCCTATTTTGCCTTTTTAAAAAAATATTTCATCATATACTGGGAGCCTCAAAATCTGACAATGGCCCAGATCTCACATAACTCCTGGGAAACTAAGGATCTTGAGCTCCAGGGTCAGGCTATTTAGAATCCTAAAGGTGATGAGGGCATCTTTGCAGATAAAGAAATGGAGCCTTGGAGAAGGAGCTGGCCATGCTCAAAGACACAGCCAGCCAGTGGCAGGGCGGCCCCAGGACCAGGTCTCAGGAATCCCAGTCCAGAGGCCTCCCCAGGGCCCCGGTCTTGGGAGGGAGAATTTCCCCCAGCTCTGGACCATCATCTGAGCTACTCAGGGTCACTGTGGTTTGTCAGATTTGCAATTAGAATTGGACACTTTCTTCACTGCTCTGAGGGCCACATAGCTTCCTGAAATCACACTTCCCCAAGTGTGCCCCCCCACGCCCCGGCATCACATCAGAGTGCAAAAGGGAAGAACTGGGTGCTGCAGGCCAGGTTCACCCCAACGTCTGTGGCTCAGGAGGCTTGGCCACTGAGCGTGACCACATCTCCCCCATTCTACATGCTGACTTGATACCTGGGTTAGGACAGTGTCTGAGGCCAGACAAAGGCAAGAAGAGTCCTTGAATCACTTAAGAATACAGGATGTGTAGTCAGATGGCCTGGCTCCAAATTCCAGACTTATTGCCTATCAGTCATGTGCATAAAAGAAATCTCATCCCCTCCTCAATCCTCAATTTTCTCACACATGAAGTGGGGAGGCCAAATCTGCATCCAAGGGGTTTTTATGAAGTTCTGAGGTAATGATAGTTGTGACTTGCCAAAGTCCTTTTGACACCTCTAGCAGTTAACCATTGCTACATAACAAAACACCTTAAAACTTGGCAGCTTAAAATGACAACTATTACTGCTCAAGACTCCATTGTGGTTCCTGAGGACTCATCTCATCCTGTGATTCATTGATCTAGGATGAGCCTCCTCACATGTGTGAGGCCTGCTGATTATAAACTGGCTTGGGATGTGAAGCCTCAGCTCTCTCACCCTCCAGCAGGCTAACTCAGACTTGTTCACTCAGCAGCTGCAGGGTTCTGCAAGAGAACATGAATGTACACAGGCTTTTTAAGGGTTGAACTTGGAAGCGGCACACTGCCACTTCTGCCACATCCCGTTGGCCAAAGCGACTCTACTTTCTTGATGGAAGGAGATGCAATGTCTCATTGCAAAGGACATGTTTACAGGGAGGACTGAAGGATTGTGGTCATTTTTGCAAAGACAGTGCTGAGTATGACTTTCAAGATAGGAAAAATAGCTTGTCCAAAGCCACACAGTTGGTGGATGGTAGAGTTGCCATGAGAAAGCAGGACTTTTAATGTCAAATACCATATGTTAAAACCAGCCTCAACGCCATTTCTACTATTGAATTTACTCTGGGGAAAATCTAGTAGATAGTGATTTGGGGTGTTCACATTTGTGTTCCTCTTTATTCATTTTATAATCTCAGAAGGTAAAGGAGAGCCAAGGATTTGATTTCCTGGCTCTCCCTTCTGGAAGGAACCCCTGAGGAAGAAGGAACAGGTCTTGGGGTGAGACTGAGATTCAGATTCCATAGCTTGAAGAACTTCACTTATGCAACTTTATCTTTTCCTTTTAGGGTGGCGGCACTGGTGGCGGTGGTTGGGGATGGGTTATACCTTATGCATATAATCAAAGAAGAGGTTAGTGTGTGTATGTGATTGTGTGTGTGCATGCATACATGTGCTGAGTAGAGGAGAAAAGGATGAACACAGGATCCCCAGTCCTGCTGCTTCAGGTTGGAAATCCATCATCTGTTGTGATAGTTTCCTACTTGAGTTGCTTGTTATGAGTCTGCACTCCAAGTATGCTCCTGCCCACATGGCCAAAGTGCAAAACCAATCATATCACTCTCTGTTTAAAACCTCTTATTGTTCCTCAGTACCCTGGGGCTAAATCTACTGCTTTAACTCAGTAATCAAGGCCTATACTCTGAGTTCTAGTTCCTCATGGAGCCTATATCCCGGCTTCAGGATCCGCCACTGTGTCCCCAGAATCTTTACACCCCTTTCTCATCTCCATTTCTTTACATAGCGTGTTCCCTCCTTCTCTACCTGGGGACCTCTCCCTCATCCTTCAGAGTTCAGCTTCAATGTCTTCACCTCATGAGGTTTCTCTCACCACCCTCAATGAGCTGGCTAAGTGAGGGTCTCTTCTCCCTCTCTCAAAGTGTCCCATGTCCTGCACATACCTTTAGTAAAGCTCCTGGCATGGTGTCTCGTGACTGTAGATTTACCTGTATATCTCCCACGTAGACTGTGAGATCCTTGAGGTCTTGCACATAATAGACTGAGGATACATGTATGAGTGAACAAATGAATGTATGATAATCTTTCTGATACCTTCCTCCCTGGGTAACTCCTGTTTCCAGAGCCAGAGAACTCACATCCCTTCAGGTGTAGGCATGAAACCCCAATATCACTCATCTTACTCCCCTGTCCATAGAAGACTTGGGTTAGGAAGTGTGAGCCACGGAGAGGTGTCAGAGAGCAGGGGAATTGATATTCTGGCACCACATGGCAGAGGGGCCCAGTTCTTCGGCTGGCAGGGATGGCGGTGCCAGTGGCAGAGCCCCAGGCATTCATCCCAAGTGTTCTGGAGCTTTGTGGAGGCATATTCTTATGTGGAGGCTCCAAAATTGTAGCTGGACATTTCTGATTTTCTGGCCCTTCCAGAAATTCTGTGAGCCAACCTCTGTTCATTTCTACTTAAACCAGCCAGTGTGGATTTTATTATTTGCAACCAAGAGCTCAACCAATTCAATGAAAGGGAGCAGGAAAGAGTTTAGTGGATTAGCCAAATCCTAGATCTGCCATTTACCTAGCTGTGTGACCTTGAGCAATTTACTTAACTTCTTTTTATCTAAATTTCCTCATGTAAAGTGGAAATTGACAATAATAACCATCTCTAGGGATTACTGAGAGGATGGAATGAGTACAGAAGTTTTCTATTGCTGTGTAACAAAGCACTACAACACTTAGTGGCTTCAAACAAAAATGTATTATTATCTTTCATGGTTCTATAGACTGACCGAGCTTAGACCGGCAGTTCTTGCTTGTACGTCTCCCATGTGATTGCAGTCAGATAGCAGTGCAGGCTGCTGGGACTGATGACCTGAGTGGCTACACATGGCTTCCCCATGAGGCTGGAGCTCTTCCCAGCCTGAAATCCTAGAGGGAGCACGCTGAGACCAAGTGTTCCAAGAACCCCAAGCAGAAGCTGCAAGGCTTCTTGTGACTTAGCCTCAGAAATCCCAGAACGTCGCTTCCACTGCATTCTAGTGGTCCATTATCTGGTTAAGCAAGTCATTCAGGCCAGCCCTGATTTAAGAATGACACCTCACCTTTTGATGGAAGGTGTGTCAAACATTGCAGCCATCTTTAAACTACCAAAAGGAGACGCTGCATAGAAAGCACAGTATCTGGCACATGGTACATATTCAATAACTGCTAGTTTTGGGGTTGTCTCCTTCCTGCATTTATTCGACCAGTTTCCAGCTCAGCGAGGCCAGTCCCATCTATCCACCAGATACCCCTCAGCCTTCCTAAGAGAATGTGTAGCCTTACTAGTCAATGTACAGAGAGGACAGGCAGGCAGGGTGATGGGTTCCACAAGCAATCCACACTGGCAGCAGAAAGATCCAGGAGAGATGGTTTCTAGCTCTAATTACCCTAATAAGTTATTCAGTTGCCTTGAGAAAGTCTATCGCCCTCTCTGGACTCAGTTTCCCCATTTGTCAAAGGGGGGATGGACTGGATGAGCTCTAAGGCCCTTTCTGCCCCTATCATTCTTGTTTTTCTTTTTTAAATTTTTTGAGAGAGAGTCTTGCTCTGTTGCCCAGGCTGGAGTGCAGTGGCATGATCTTGGCTCACTACAACCTCCGCCTCCTGGGTTCAAGCAATTCTCCTGTCTCAGCCTCCCAAATAGCTGGTACTACAGGTGCCTGCCACCATGCCCAACTAATTTTTGTATTTTTAGTAGAGATGGGGTTTCACCATATTGGTCAGGCTGGTCTTGAACTCCTGACCTCAGGTGATCCACCCGCTTCGGCCTCCCAAAGTGCTGGGATTACAGGCGTGAGCCACCGCACCCGGCTTCTGCCCCTGCCATTCTATGATATGCGTTCCTCAGCACCATCTCAGGGACTCTGGGGGCTCATAAACTGATGGCTAGGATGTGTGACTTGATATTGTTTCTGTCCTCATCGCAGGGACTGTCCCAACTCATCTTTGGTGTCACACCTGGGCCCAAGCTTTCAGAGGTCTCAGAGGTGTCTGAATTGTAAGCCAGTCCCAGCCTGACTTCCCCTTATGAACTCAGTCCCCCGAAAGTCCCTTTTGTAAATGAAGCATGGTAATATTTAGGTGATGGGACATCCCCACTTCTCCCTGTTCTCCCTGGAGAAACTAAAGGCTTTGCTTAGGTCAGATCACACTGTAGCTACCCCCGTCTTTGGTGGGGACTAACCCCACTGTTCATTTGATGGGTTTTCCTCTTGATTTCTTGGGAGTGTTTTGCTGAAGTGAGATGTGGTTCTCAGCAGGGCTGACACCACCTGGAGATTCCTCAGACCTTACCTGCACTGTGAGCAGGGAAGTTTCTGTCTCTGGAAATACAATCAAAACATGTGCTTTTATTGCTCAGGTGCTGTCTACCAGGGACCACCCGGCCATGGGGAATTGAGAATATTTTCAATATGGGGTAGAAAAAAGCTTCAACACATAGTGTCTTCTCCCAGCCATCCTGCTGGTGACTGTTTGATGGTTGTTTCTTAGAATCTAACATGAGCTGATCCTTGGAAGGAATGAAATTTAGCCAGATGCAGGAAAGAGGGGAGTGATGTACAGGATGGAGGTGAGGCAGGAGTGGGCACAGGCCGGGAGGTGGGATGGAGGAAGCTGTCTTGGGAGTAGTAAGGAGGCCTGCCTGGCTGCAGTACAGCCCTCAACTGGTGGAGCAGGGATGAAAGTGTTCAGACCTAGGCCCTCTTTTCTTGCTCACATTCATTCATTCATGTATCATTCATCCATTCTTCATGGAGCTCCTGCTGTGGAAGGCACAGGGCTGGCTCTTGGAAATAAAATGGCAAACCAAAGCAGACACCTTCCCTGCCTTACAGTCTAGAGGGGGAGATAGATGCAAATACCTTCCCTGCCTTACAGTCTACAGCAGGAGACAGATGCAAATCAGATGGCCTTTCCGACAAAATGGACAGTTCCAGCCAGCACTAGTGGCGTGCATGAGCGGCATACAGTGTGTCAAGGCCTTGACTATCGGGGACTGGCCTGGTCAGTGAGGTCAAGGCAGACTTCGTCGATATTCACAGTATGACCTGAAGGATGAATAGGAGCTAACTACAGGAAGGGGGAGAGGGAAGAATGTTCTCGGCCGAGGGGAGAGCATGTGCAGAGGCCCTGGGCAGGACAGAAGGAAGCATGTCAGGCACAAAAGGCTCAGAGGGACAGGTGGCGAGGGGGGAGTGGGATTTTTCCTCCATATTAATGAGCTGCACCTTTAACCCCAAAATAATGGGAAACTACTGTTGGTTATGAAGGCCATGGGCTATGGATTTGAGCTGACTTGCATTTTGGCACTATTGCTCGGGCAGCATTATGGAGAACAGATTGGAAGGAGCCATGGTGAGTTTGGGAAGAGCAGCTGGGAGGCTACTGCATTTGTCCAGCCCGGGGACAGACTCAGGGGCAGAGATGGAGAGGATTGGAGGGAGCTGAGAGATCTTGAGGAGGCAACACTGCCGCGATTCGGGGGTGGATTGGCTATGGAGGGTGAAGAAGGATAAGTTGAAGGCCTGGTCCCGTGTCCAGCTTGGGCATTTGGATGAATGCTGTGGCCATTGGCTGAGACAGGGAAGGCCCGAGCGGGGGTTAGCCAGCAGACGCACTTTCATCAACTTATGTTGAGGGTCTCTGTAGCCACACAGGTGGGGAAGTTAAGGAAGCAGGTGGCTCTTTGGATCTGAGTCTCAGGATGGCTGCAGGGTCTGAGAGCCACCTCTAAGCCATCTTGTCTGGCTGGTGACTAAGCCATTGCAGTGGAGGTCAGGGCCTCCCCTACCCCCACCAAGGAGGAAGTGGATGGGATTAACCAGAGAAAGTAGAGTCGAGGGAAGAGGCACCCATTTGCCAGCATTTGCCACCCAGGGGAGGCCTGGCCTGCAAAGGAGACCAAGAAGGAAATGAAAACCGCAAGGATGAGCAGGTTGCTGGGAGGGAGGGTTTACCACTGCCAGGTCCTGCCAGGCTCAAGGAAGTAGACACTGAAAATATCTGGCTTGAGGTCATGGTGGCCTCTCTGCCTGGACACTGTCATCCACTCCCAGGATGCTAACAAGCCTCTTCTTGCCAGTGTCTGTCGTCTGGATGTTCTGCTCCAGCTCCCAGTTCGTACTTGATCTAGAGCTCTGCCATCCTGACATTATCAGTACTCATGTACGCCACCTGCAATCCGAACAGAGAACTTTCAACTGACTTCTTTTTGCTTCTGGGAATGAGGTTTTTTGGCATTTTAAAGCTTGAATTGGAAAGGTGGGGAGTGCTGGAGAGTGGTGTTTTTCAGAGGAAGCCATCACTGAATCCTATTCCCCTTGTCCCTTCTCCTGTACTCCCATTTCCCTGCCTACCTCCCCGAGGAGGATTTGGAAACAAGGGATGAAAATTTGCCTTTCTGATCTATGGACCAGCATTTAGAAAAACCAAATTTCTTTGGGCTCTGATGAAGCCTGTAATCTGGCATTTAATTCAACTCACTTCAATAAGATTCAAGTCAATTCAATTCAAATCAGTCAATTCAAATTAATCCAAGAAACTTATGAGAGTCTTTGTGTTGGGTAGGGTGGGAGACAGGGAGACCTCAAGGCTTCAGGGAGTAAAATGATTCAGTGTCTTGAGGGAGCCAGCTGGGCTGCTGATGGCAGGGCCTTCGTGGCAGCCCAGGTCCAGGGGAAAAGGGGCTTCCCCGCATCCAGGAAGGAAATGGGTTAGGGCCGGCATTCTGCAGAACCACCTCTTTGCTGGGCTGTGAAGCAAGGAAGTGGGAAGGTGGGCCACGTGGCACAGACAGGCAAGAGATGACTCGGCCTAGCCTGCTGCTTGCCTAGTTCTCAACAAAGCAGCCCACTGTTCACATCCCACCTGTGCTTCTCCAGAAAGCTGGAATGCACCAAAGGCCCTTTTCACTCCTACCTGCTCTGCCACCATTCATCCCCGGGTCCCCGAGGCTGTGGGTGATTCAGCTTGGAAGACTGTCTCTCACCCCACCCTGCCCCTGCCAGCCCAGAGCTCCTGAAGCCTGGCCTTCTGTCTGGGGCTCCTCCTTAGGGAGGAATTCACCAGTGTCTCTGGAGCAGCAGGGGTTTTGCTCCAGGGAAGGGCTTCAAGAAACCTGATCACACTCTTTATTGGCTCTTCAGCGGTGTCCTCTGGCAAAGCAATGAAGTTTTGCTCATTCATTCATTCAACAAACACTTCTGCATGTCTGCCGGGTGACTGGGCGACAGAGCTAAACAGGACCCACGTGGCAGCTGCTCTCCTGGACCTCACGGGAGTAACCACAACTGGTGGGTGCTGGTGGGTGAGAAGCAGGATGAAGGAGCATCAGACACTCTGGGAGGGAGGCCTGGGAAGGGGTATCACACCCTAGAGCGGTACTGCTCTGAGTGACAAAGGACACAGACACTATCTGACCCAGTTCCTTCCTTGCATTTGAAGCCAGCAAGGGGACAGTTGTCCAAGGAGCCTCTGCAAGTTGATAGCAGCACTTCTGGCTCCGAGCCAGAGCAGCTCTGTCCCTTTCTGCAGGGCTGTGCCTCCCTCTCCAGGATTCCTGGGCCTGAAAACATTTCTCGGGTTTATTTGACAAAGCAAGAGGGCAGTGGCGGGGCCAGGCCCTTGCTGGGTGCTCTTTTAGACAGTTTATTCAAGGACGCATCAGTGACCAGCCTGGTAAGGAAGGCTCAGGCCCCTCTGAGGGGAGGGCAGGTAGAAATTCTCTGCTCAGTCTGCAAGAGGGCCTGCTCCCCAAGCAGCGCCCTAATGAGGCCCCCACCCCAGGACTTTGGCTGAACTTCTCCGCTGAGTAAGAGCTGCTGCTTTCTGGTGGGCCAGCCCCACTTCTCCAGGGTGTGTCATGTAGACAGACCTCCGTTTCCTCCTCTGTCATAGAGCAATAACATTGGCTCTCACCCCCATGGAGTTGCTGGGGAGAACGAAATGGGTTTGTGTGTGGGGGTGGTGACAGTCAAGTACCTGTGCAGGGCTGGACATATGGGAGGGCTCTGTAAATGTGAGATGTTATTAACAGGCATGCTGCCTTCTGGAGCTTTCCAGGGCCTTGGCCCAGGTGCAGAACAGCACACTGGGACCCAGGAACCCTGGGTTCTCTTTCTTTCTGGTGACCTTGGGCCCCTGAACCCCTCAGACTGCTTGGACCTTCTAGGTGTTGGCCTCCCTCTCATAGGATGATGCCTGGGCCTGGGGCCCTGGAGATCTGGCCAGGCCAGAGTGGGCTCCCCCAAGCCACCTGCCAGGGCAGGAGCTGTTGGAAGCCATTTCTCTTCTATACTGTCCCAGCCATACTCTCCAGCCCAGAATGGACCCAGTCCTCCACTGTTACAGCCTAGAGATTCCACCCCCTTTGGGTTGGTCACTCTGGGCCACTCCTGCAGAGAATGAGAGAAATTAGCTGAGAAATAAAATCGCAATTCATATTGCAAAGAAGGGATTAATTTCTTTATTGTATAAAGATCTCCTACCCAGCAACAAGAACAAACCAATAACTCAATTTAAAAAATGGACAAAATATAGGAAGACTGTTTCAAAAGAATATATAAGTGGCTCTTAAATAGATGAAAAGTTACTCAGCCTTACTCATAAAAGAAATGCAAATTAAAACTTCAATAAAAGACCCTCTTTTAGGCCGAGTGTGGTGGCTCACGCCTGTAATCCCAGCACTTTGGGAGGCCAAGGCAGGCAGATCTCTATTAAAAATACAAAAATTAGCTGCGTGCAGTGGCATGTGCCTGTAGTCCCAGCTACTCCAGACACTGAGGCAGGAGAATCATGTGAGCCTGGGAGGCAAAGATTGTAGTGAGCTGAGGTCGTGCCATTGCACTCCAGCCTGGGCAATGGGAGAGAAACCCTGTCTCAAAAAAAAAAAAAAAAAAAAAAAGACCCTTTTTGAACCATTATATCAAAAAGATCAAAAGTATGGCACACTCTGCTGCTGAGGGTGCAAGGACAGGTGCCAGAGTGTGGGGCTGGCAGGAAGAGGAATCAGCGTGTCTGGGAGAGCCACTGGGAGCCCCTGCCAAACCACACCTGCTCTTCCCTCTGACCGGCACAGCCAACCCTAGGATTTCATCATGCGGATACACAGGGGACGTGTGTGCTCCTCATTCACCGTGGCATTATTTATCAAAGCAAAAGATTGTCAATCTCCAAATGTTAATCAATAGGGGACTGATTAAATAAACAATGATGTCCATACAATGGGACTCTACACAACTGTTAAGCAGAACCAACATACAGATGACATTAGCTACGTCACATGGAATGGAGGACCTCCCAACTGTGCTTCTTCAACCCACAGAATTATATGAAATACATATTAGTATTGATTTAAACCACTGAAGAAAGGAGAATGGACGCTGTATGTTTCTATAAGGAGAGGGTTCCAAGGTATATTGACATGCTACCATTTGTGTAAAAAGAGGAAAAGAATGAACACACACATGTTTGCATTTGGGTTTCTAAACGCATATACAAACATATATGGCTTTAAAGAAACTGGTAGGAGTGGAGGCCTCCAAGGAGGAGACTTGGGGGCAGAGGAACTTGATAGTGAAGAACAGGGGAGGGGAGGAGGCTTGGTTTTCACTTTTTTTTTTTTTTTTTGGCAATGTGCCTGTATTTTCTATTCTAAAGATATACATACTTACACTAATTAATGAATCAAATGATCTCTTGGCGGAGATACTGAGAGTAAGACAGAGACATACCAGGGTGTGAACCCCAGGCTGCAGCCCTCTCTTTGTGTTGTCATGGGGTCAAGGGACATGCCCTTGAGCTGAGGGTCAAGGCCTGGGAAAGTTCCCACCCAGCCCCAGGGCTCAGCCCTCACAGGGTGGTGACTCATGGGCACCCGGGGAGTTTCGGTTCCTGTGGTTTTTGCTCTGTTCCAGTGGCCTCCTCTGCTGGGACACATCACTCTCCTGGCTGCTGGGATCCTAGCAGTCCACTGGGCCTGCTGCGTCCCTATCTCTGGGTATCTTTAGATCCTGTCTCTGGCCTGTCCCAGGAGGGACTCAGACCTTTAGAATGCCAAAGCAGAGGGTCCCCAGCCCTCTCAAGTGCTATCCTCAATGTCTGGCCCATCACAACTCTGCAGCCCCTGCCACGAACACTGACCTCAAGGGGTCACAGCTGCGGTGGCTTTGCTCAGAGCAGCCCCTGCCAATCTTAAAGTGGATGCTAGAAGGGAAGGCCAAGTGAGAATCCTGGGCGAGCCATTTCCTGTCTTTCTGTGGGTGTTGGAGCAGGACGGCGGGCGGCGTGGCCGGCTTGGGGGTGGAATCCTTGCCCTTCTCCACCTCCTTTGCCAGGTGCAGGATGGATGCTGAGAGTCTATTTTGCAGATGAGGCAACTGAGCCCAGGGCGTTCTGCCTGTTAGGTGTGGTGCAGGTGCCTGGGCAGATGTGTACTCCCGAGCCAGCTCCTCAGCCGCATGACCTTAGGTGAGTCACATCGCTACTCTGGGCCTCAGTTTTCTCATCTGCAAAGTGGGAACAATAATATTTTGTTTTTGACTTGCTGGCCACAAAGGCCCGGGATGAAAGGTAACTTCATGTGGTTGACTGCTCTGAGCTCCCTCCTGCTGAACCTCTAATGTGCCCGCTTCCTAGGGAATGCAAGCTTCCAGAGGGCCAAGCTTTTGCCCAAGTAGTTGCAGCAGGGGCCTGGAGCAGTCAGACCTACTGGGGAAGAACGTGAGGGGGTTAGTTCCTGGGCACCAGGGTGACATTGCTCAGGGATCATAAAATTCACGTCCTCACCCACGTCCTTCCTCTTTATTTTGACTCAGAGCCAATCCTTGCTTGCTATTCACTGAGACCAGCCTTCATCTGCAGAGGTCTCTGGGAGGGAGAAGGGTGCTAAGGAGCTAGGCTTCCCTCTGGGAGGCCCATCTGAATAAAAATAACCAACTTGCCTCACCATCAGGTCTCGTTCAAGTACCTTCTGGTTGCTTTACAGAGGTTAGCTGATTTTCTCTTCTCAGCCAAATGATGGGGAGAAATGCCCCATTTCATAGATTAGGAAGCTGAGGCACAGAGAGGTTTATAGCTTCAGGTCACCCAGCTAGAAAAGAAGGAGCTGGCATTTGAAATCAGGCAGCCTGGCTCAGAGTGGAGAGGAGACAGAGGTGAAGTCAGCCAGGAGGTGGAGACACCAAGAAGAGCAGGGGAAGGCCCTGGGCAGGGAGGTGAGGAAGCCCCAGGTGAGTGCCATTGCTAGCACCCATACTTGGGGTCCCCAACCAACTCATTTCTCTATGCCAGCCAGATGGGGGAGGTGAGTAGAGGAGAGGACGCTGTCTTGTCCGTTCAGGGCTTCCTCCTTATTAAAGCCTGTCAGATTTTCCCCGGAACCTCACAAGGAGGAAAGCAGGGGTTTCCACCAGCAGCCTCGGGTCTGTTTGCCACACAGGGTTTTAGAAGTCAGAGAAACGAGGCTAGGTTGGGTTTAGTCTCCATACCAGGTTGCCTCATGCCCACAGTCCTGTGTGCAGGCCTGTGCTGTGTCCCATGTCACACCCCTGGGCCTGCCAGTATTCGTGTTCCTGCCCCTCCGTGTAAATGTCAGGTCTCCTGGGTTATAGTGAAGAAGTCAGTGAAATGCACAAGGAGGACCTGTTGAGAACCAGGCCTTTCACCCTCCTCTGTTTACAGGTGAGGAAACTGGGGCTCAGAAGTCACTTGCCCAGGGCACCTGGTTTGAGGGAGGAAAGCCCAGATCTGGGATTTGGGCCCTGAAGACAAATCCTTGCTTCTCTCTCTGTGAGAGGCGAGAGGGGCTGAACCCAGCCATGCTCGACATAACCTTGAGCCTCAGCCCACCTCCCACTGCCCACCCCCAACACTGGGGGCCTGGGAAAGGAAATTTTTCCACCAGGTACCCACATCACTTTTTCTGTTCTCATTTGCATAGGCCCTCTCTGTGCCGAGGCCATTTCACACGGGGTCACTGCGGGGTGGCCTCTGGTGGGCTGCATGTAGCTGGCTGCGTTGCTGCTGAAAGGCAGACCACAAAAGCCACACCAGGGGGTCCCGAGGAGGGGCTGCAGTGTCACATGGTGGCCTTGGCCTCTGCAGCCTGCAGCATGAGGCGGGGGAGCTGGGGAAGGTTTGAAGGGAACTTCTGCCTCTCCTCAGCCCCACTTTCTACAGAATAACAGAACAGTCACAGAGGCAGGAAGGAGTTCCTTTGTCCACACATCACCTGCCTAAGAGCCTTTGTCCGCCTCCTCACTGCCTCCATGGCCAGTCTAAGTTTAGCTGTGGTTTCTAGACCTTTCATGACCTGTATCACCCTTTGATCTTTTAGGCCAAGCTGGTTTCTCCATCCTTCCTCTCTCATTCCTGCATTTCTATCTCTGTTCCAACCATTGGTGCTTCCTGGAATTCCTGTCCCTTCCTCCCTTCCTCTGCTCAAGAAAACACTTCCAGGTTTCCTTTAAATCAAACAGAAGCTCCGCCTTCCCTGAGGCTTCGCTTCAGTGGCAGCCCCAACCCTCTTCACCCACCAAGCTCTTCCCCAGACTCCGCCCACACACAAGGTCTCTGCCTGCTTGGGGGCAGAGCTGCTGGAAGCGGGTTTGGAGAGGCTTCAGGAGGGTGTGAGGGGGAGGCCACGCAGGACAGAGCAGGTTCAGGCTGAAAACCCTAACCACACAGTCCCAGAGAGGGTAGAGCCAAGTTACAGTCACAGTGAGAGGGAGGAAGGTGGGCTCCTGACGAGGAAGATTGTAAGACCCATCTCTTGGCAGGTGCTTTTCTTAGATCCTAAAGTGGTTCCTGTGCCCTGGGCTGGCCAAGGTACAGCCCTGCCCAGGGCAGAGAAATCATTTCGATGGCCTTTAAACTCTTTCAGTGATTGGTTTGCTATTGAAATAAGGACGATTACAATTTATAGTTTTAGACTCAGTTTTAAGATACAAGTTAGGTGGGCGCGGTGGCTCATGCCTGTAATCTCAGCACTTTGGGAGGCCGAGGTGGGCAGATCACGAGGTCAGGAGATTGAGATCACCCTGGCTAATATGGTGAAACCCTGTCTCTACTAAAAATACAAAAATTAGCCGGGCATGGTGGCACGCACCTGTAGTCCCAGCTACTCAGGAGGCTGAGGCAGGGGAATCGCTTGAACCCAGGAGGCAGAGGTTGCAGTGAGCCGAGATCGCACCACTGCACTCCAGCCTGGGTGACAGAGTGAGACTCCATCTCAAAAAAAAAAAAAAAAAAAAAGCAAGTTAATCCTCCCAACAGCTCAGGAGGCCTAACAGATGTGGTGCCCATTCTTCCCTCCTAGGGATAGGAAGCTCAGTCTCATCTGGTGGGCAGCTCCCTAGGGCCCCCAGTTGACTACAGCATCTGGTTTCCAGTTTGGGTCCTTGCCTGCCCCTCCCAGACTCTGCCTGTTAGACATCTCCTCACCTTTAGAGCCTGAACTTCGTGGAGGATGGTGGCCGGGAAGCAGACTGGCCTCCGCTGAACTTCCTGCTCCTCCACTCAGACCAGCTGCGTGACTGTCAGTAGGCCCTTTAACCTGTCTGGGTTTCTGATGGTTGACCCGGAAATGGATGTAGTGGAACTCATCCTGAAGGGTTGTTATAAAGATTACACTGGTGAGGAGACTCCCTCTGCACACTCTGGCACCTGGCAGTGCTCCATCAATACTACCTGTTCATACACCCTCTGTGAAAGCACGCTTCCTTGCCGTGACAAGTCCTGGCCCCTTCTCGGAGGCCAAATGCATCCTGTCGTGGGCACGCATGCACGATAATAGCCCCTTCTGTGTGTGGGCTTGTAACTAATTGTTTTTGTGTGCTGGATCTTCCATGGCTCCCTTGGGAAGTTGGTGCAGTGGGATTATTTTCTGCGTTTCACGAATAAGAAGACAGAGAGGCTTAGGAATGGGATCAAGTCACTCAGCAAGGGAGGGTCAACCAGGACTGGATCCAGAGCTGACAGCCCCCAGCTCGTGGTGGATTTTCCTGCCATACTTTCCTGTTCCTCATTCACGCCTTCATTTGAAGCCTTTCCAAAACCTGAAACAAAATTCCCCCAAACTTCTCAAAAACCAGGCCAAATGGACCGTCGCGCCCCTGCCTGGGCTGGTCCGAGTCAATGCTGACACTGCACATGCTTGTTTAAGGCCTCGTGCCTCCCTGGTAGCATCTTCCCGCTCACAGGCACCAACATGGCAGTTGCCATCTGTCCAGGTCTCACGCGCAATCCAGGGTGGCCGCTAACTCTGTCTTCCAAAGCACAGCGTTTCTTCTCTCGGAGCCTCTGGTCCCTGTTCTAGAAGGCCTCCTAGGTCTCACCCGGCTCTGCTCCTCCATGGTACCCAGCGTGGGAGGTGGCCGTGTTGTCACAAGGGAGGAGCTTCATCATTTCCACAGCCCGCAGGCCTCCCCCGAGAGGGGACTGCACTGAAGCCAACTTGCTTGCAGCCCCGGGGGAAGCCACTTTCCTCTCAGCAGGACCCAGGTGGCCAGGATGAGCCTCTAATCAGAGAAGCCCCCTGAGGACTCCCTGCCAGCATCCCCTGCCTCTTCTCAAGGAGGCAGGCAAGGGAGAGGGATGGAGAGCTGCGTCAGCGCAGGCACAGAAACACACCCTCCCCAGCCCAAGTTCAAGGGCTGCCCTCTGTCTGAACTGTTTCTAGCAGATGAGAGAGAATCAGGCCCAGCCGTGGCCAGACGGTCATCTTATTTTCCAGAAGCCTTTGGAAGCAGGGACTGTAACCGCCTGCTCCTCTCTAACTTGCCCCAGGAGAGATAATGGGATACTGCTGCCCAGACCTCCCTCAGGCTGGCCCCCACAGCCTCCTGCCCTGCTAGGAAAATAAATCACCCTAATCAAGTCCCAGGAGTCCTGCATACGCCGGGGGCTGTGGAGAGGCTTCTGGGCCTGCTTCTGGTGACAGTGGCAAAGCTGCACCCCCTTGGCCTCGGCTCCCTCAGCTTCTCTTCCTCAGTGTACCATGTACCTGGTGTTTGAAAAGTGTCTGATTCTTTTAGAAGCACATTCATGAAGTCGACAATGTAATTCTGTCACTGGCTCAATCATTCACTCATTTAGCATAGGTGGAGAAGAGGGTTGGGGGAGCTAGGCCTGGCACCGGCCCTCAGGGAGTGTGACACCATTGGATGGTTCTGGCATCAGCTGACTGAGTGAGCGATGGCGGCTCAGAGTCCGACTGTGGGTCAGGCAAGGCCCGAGATCTAGAATACTCTGCTCTGCAACTTTCTGTGTGACCTTGGGCAAGTTACGCAGCTGCCTTGAGCCTGTGTTTCCTTGCCTGAAAAAATAAGTTTGTAAGGATAGAATGGGACAGGAAAGCCCAGGGCTTTGCATATGGTGAGGTCCCTTAACTAGCAGCTACTATTTCACCCTCATTTCACAGCTGGGGCACTTGGGGGCAGGAGCTATGACCTGATAAGCTTCCTCCCTCAGCTTGTTTACAGAGGGCCTCCACATCCAGGTCTCACATGAGCTCACCTGGAAGAGGGTGGGGCCAGGAGCTTGCAGGTAGAGTCTGCCCAGCTCTCAATGGGAGCTCACAGCCTCAGAGGAGAGGAGAGGAGAGCCTGAGACCAAGAAATGGGGACCTAACTAGGAAGACAGAAACTGCAGGGCTCTGATGGAATGCCAGCCAGTGGGAGAGAGACGTGGCACCAGCGTGAGCCTGTGGCTTGCAACGGCTTCTTGGATACTGCCAGCCTGGCTTTTGGGGTCAGAACAGCTTTTTAGGGACTGGAAGGGGAAGGCTGTTTCAGGGGATTGGGAACAACACAAGCAAAGTTCGTTTTAAATACATGATACAGAGAAAAGAGGGCTTCGGCGACAGCCAGGAGGCATGGTTCTGCCTTGGGTCCAACCTCTCTGGGCTGCAGAGGGAATAGGCCTAGAAATCCTAGCTTGTTTCCTGTATTCTTCTTATCTGTGGGCATGGTTCTAAGTGCTTCACAGAGATTACCTTATTTAACCCTCACTGCACCCTGCGAGGCGGCACGGCACACTGTATCACCCAGGGAGCTAAGGTCCAGGGCTGGTGGAGCATCTTGCCTGGGCTCACAGGTTTTCAAAGGGCAGAGGGAGGAGCATGAACACAAGCAGCCTAACCCACTGCCCTGTGACTTGGGGCCCTCTGGCACTGGAACCGTGAGGCCCCTGGACCACGGCAGGGGAGCTCTGGGGCGCTGTGGTTGGCGCTGCCTGCACAGATCTGCCTTAGCTGTTGATAATAGCGTCTCCGTGGCAACCCTGCCGGGCCTCCCTGGAGCCCAGCTGGCAAGCCGTCCCCGACAGGCTGTGTGGCGTGTCCTTCTCTACACAGGTGTGCAGAGACAGCCTGGGATTTGGAAGGCCGGGGTCTTCTGCCTAGATTCTGTGGGAGCCGTGCCACTTAGCCTCTCAGACTTCAACTGTTCCCATCTGCACAGGGACATCACAGTGCCCTCTTCACTGATGATGCAGGGTTGGGGCACTTGTGGATGGGCAGCAGGGCCCAGCACCACCTTGTGTGAGATGCCAAGGGATGTCTGAGCTGAGCCGGGCACTAGGATCACAGTCAACACAGACATTGGCCAGATGAGGAAGCTGCCGCTCAGGGGTGCTTATTGGCCACCCCAAAGTCACACACATAGGAGGTGGCATAGCTAGATAACTCCCAGAACAGTGCCCTCCCTGCCCACTCTCCCCAGGAGGAGGACTGGTCCTCTGCTTAGCCTTAAAGAAGGCCTCAAGCTCACCAGCGCACGTGGGGCTGGAGGTGTCCCCAGCTGGCTTCAGCACAGGCTGGGTCTACAAGAGGAAAGAAAGCCACACAAGGCATCAGTGGTGACCTGGCCCAGTTGTGGCAGGAGGCCACTCAGGGGGATGGGCGGCTGTGGAGAGCTGAGGCATTTCCCTGGCGAAAGCCCCTCCCCAAGTCCCTATGTTCTTTCCCAGCCCTCTTTCCTTCCAAGCACCCCCGGGGGCTGCCGCCCCAAAGCGAGGGCATGGGGGCAGAGCAGAGATTCTGCAGCTCTCATGTGGCCTCGCAAGGCCAGGCCTCTGGGTTAGGACTGTGCAGGAACTCATTTTGTACCCACACAAAGTGGAAACACCCTAGCAGCTGGCACTGGAATTCCTCTGAGAGAGAGAACAATTTCTGTTAAGAAAACTCTGTGGATGTGTTTGGGGTAGGAGGGAAACTTTTCACAGGAGGGAGGCTGTTCTGCAGAGATGAGGGAAGAGAATGTGGAGCTGTCCCAGCAAGCATTTGAGGGAGGGCGGAGAAGCAGCTAGAGGGAGGGCATGGTACCCCAGGGTGACTCCCAGACACCCCATCATCCGCATCTTGCCTCCCGTGCAGCCCTCGTCATGGGAGCCTAGAGGCAGCGGGGCCTGGAGGACTGCGCCCCACCAAGCACTCAGGAGTTAGCCAGAATTTGGAGGACAGGCTAAGACAGGGGAGGGATGCAGGTTGCTCTGAATGCTACTCTGCAGGTAGAGATCTACAGAGGCCACTTCCCAGCTGGTAACCAGAAGTGGCTTCAGGTGTCAAATCCAGCGTTTGGCAAGTTTAGTCTGGCTGATGGCAAATGGTTGTCTTCAAACTCACCTTCTCTCTTTTCTGTCCTTCTGGCTCCTTAATAACTCTCTTTCCTAGTTCCACCTTGACTCATTCAGAGATGAAAGGATGCTACAGTCTCATGCCCCCTGAGGTTTGGTGCATCCCCTCCACTCTCAAAGGGGCTATTAGACCTTAAAACTGGCTCCTGAAGAGGGAAATGCCAGACCCAAAGTCAAAACTGTCCAAGGGGTCTTGCAGGTCTCTGCATCAGGGAGGAGAGAATCCCAGGGTGGGGCAGCCTCTTCTGAGGGGAGAAGCAAAGCGACGGCATGCCAGGGTGCCATAAAGCTCAGTCTAGCACAGCAAAGTGGCAAAAAGGAAGAATAAAACACCCATCTATTTAAAAGAGTAACGACAGGGAAAAATACATTTTCATCAGTTTGTCTTCTCATGGCTGAATCCCCGCAGCAAGCTCCAAATTCCGACGTTAGGAAATAAATCAAAATAACTTTGCTGTGTTTAGCCTCATTTTGCCGCGCCGCTCGGCTCTGAGTTAAAAAGCAACAGGTACCGTGGTGTCTCTCCCAGAAACACAGGAACGGTTTTAAAATGCAATTATGGGGGTTGGTGGAAGGGAAGGGGGAAAATGTTTTTCTTCGATTGATGTATGATTGCCCCCATGCTGTTTGGAATCGTATTTTCGCTGAGCTCTGCTAAGAAGTGCTATTTACAGGGAGCCTGACAGACGGAAGCGATTGGGTTTGGCAGGTCTAAATGTATTATTTTAGCAGGTCTCCAAGGAAAGATTCTGGGAGGGGCGCTGGCCTTTTAAAGTGCAGAGGACAATGGAGCTGCTCTGCCTCAACCCTGCTTGTCAAGACCAATCAGCCAGCCTGGAAACAGCTCCTGCTTTCTAAAGAGGCCTGCCTCCTGCCTCCTGCCTCCTGCCTCCCCGCCTCCCCCAGCCGCAGCCTATTCTCCCCTCCCCTGCAGCCCTTGGCTCCCACTTGACAAATCCCATCAGTCAGTCGTTCACCCAGCTAGGACTTCCTGAGTCAGTCTAACAGGCTTGGCTCTTTTCTAGGCACTACAGGGCTTCTGCATTAGTCCATTTTTTTAGTTACTATAAAGGTAATTTATAAAGAAGAGAGCTTTAATTGGCTCATGGTTCTGCAGGCTATACCGGAAGCATGGTGCCAACATCTGTTCCTGGTGAGGCCACAGGAAGCTTCCAATCATGACTGAAGATGAAGGGGAGCCAGTGCGTCATGTGATGAGAAAGAGAGGTGGGGGTCGGGGGCTGGGGGGAGGTCCCACACTCTTTTCTTTTCTATTTTGAGACGGAGTCTCGCTCTGTCCGTCACCAGGCTGTAGTGCAGTGGCGTGATCTTGGCTCACTGTAACCTCCGCCTCCCAGGTTCAAGAGAGTCTCCTGCCTCAGCCTCCCAAATAGCTGGGATTACAAGCGCCCACCACCACGCCTGGCTAATTTTTGTATTTTTAGTAGAGATGGGTTTTGCCATGTTGGCCAGGATGGTCTCGATCTCCTGACCTCATGATCCACCCACCTCAACCTCCCAAAGTGCTGGGATTACAGGCGTGGGCCACCGCGCCCGGCCTCTACACTCTTAAACAACCAGATCTCATGTGGACTCAAAGCAAAAACTCACTCATTGCCATGAGGAGAGCACCAAGCCATTCATAAGGAATCCACCCCCCATGACCCAAACACCTCCCACCAGATCCCCACCTCCAACACTGGGGATCACATTTCAACATGAGATTTGGAGGGGACACACATCCAAACCATATCAGCTTCTAAAAGGTCTCTGGTCAGATGCAGGACAAAGGCTCCCTGCAGGAGCCCAGGGAGGACAGCAGCTGGCTGAGAAGGGGATCAGCACAGTCTAGGAAGCCCAGAGCATTTGGCCCCAGGCCCCAGGAGATGAACGTGCAGGAGGACATCAGGGACGGAAAACAGGTGGCAGGGAATAGTGGAAGGCAGTCATGGTTCCGAGATGATGGGTCTATGAAGAAATGGGACATGGTGGGCACCCAAGGCAGGATTATGGCATGGGTAGAGAATCCTACCTGATGATCAGCAGTAACTCTGTTTGAACCCCTGCTGTGTATCAGGCACTGTTCTAAGCTGTTTCCATCTATTAGGTCATTTAATCATCATGACTATGTGATAGGTTTCATTATTGCCCCCACTTCACAGATGAAACACGGAGAGGCGAAGCATCTTGCCCTAGGTCACTCAGCTAGTGAGTTGCAGGAGCTGGATTTGAACATCCCCCACCCCTTAACTACTCTGCTGTGGGAACCCAACAGTGTGAGTCCTGGATGAGGCTGATGCAAGGCGGGAACAGCAGCCAAGAGGCAGGACGGGCTGAGCTACTGACTGAGCCTCACAAGGTGCCAGGCTGGAATACGAAGTGAATAAAACCCAGTTCCTGCTTTCACAAAGTTGATGATCATATGAAGAAAGTGATCATTTAAACAAATAACATAAAATACGATGCGGGGTGTCAGTACAGCAGCAGAGGGTTTTGCAAGAAACAGAACTATCACAGAGGGTGTGACTGGTTACATTGGTCCTCGTGGAGGATGAGACAGGGAAGGCTTCCTGGAGAAGGTGATGTCTAATCTGAGTTTTAAAGGACGAGTAGAAATTTGCTAAACGGATAGAAAGGGGCGGTGCAGGGAAGAGCAAGTGGGTGGAAGAACACTTGGGTGAGAGGTGAGATCTGGGGTGGAGGGAGATCCTGAAAGGATTTGTGAACCATGCCGAGGAACCCAGGGGTCTCAGTGATGGATGAAGTTGTGAATGAGAGAGGGAGGTTGATCCCGGCTTGAAGGGTTAGGGGTGCTGGGCTGGGAGCCCAACAGATCACTCTAGTGGGAGCAAGAAAGCAGTCTATTCTCTAGACCTGGGCTTCTCAACCTGAGCATTCCTGACAGTTTGAGCCAAATTCAACCGTTGTAGGAGGTTTCCCTGTCCATTGTGGGATGCTTAACAGCATCTTTAGCCTCCATCCACTAGATACCTATAGAAGCACCCCACCCCCACCCTTCCAATTTTGACAACCAGAAATGTCTTTAGGCATCGCCGAATGTCACCTGGGGGGGCAAAATTGCTTCCAGTTGAGAACCGCTGGTCTAGGTTTTCATCATCTGGGAGAAATGCATGAGAAACAAAACAGCCATGCAGTCGGTGGAGGCTATGGAAGAGTTCTGTTTGGCCAATGTCTTAGACGAGAGATGGCTTGTTCTAGGGAACTTGAGAGTAAAGGAGGGAGGACTGGAAGAGAATGGGTTTCAGGCCTCATGGGCAGATATTTAGATCCAGGATGGCAAATACAGACTATGTATGTCTCATCCCCTGCCCAAGGCGGACATCGCTAATCAATCACAGTGCTCTTTCTCCCTAAGTCAGGACACAGTCAGCAGTGTTCTAGGGAGGCAGCCACCACAGCTCAGGAGGGAGGGGTGCAAGAGAAAAGATCCCTTGCCCTCCTAGGTGTAAGATTCTAAGAAGACCTCTAAGAACAGGTCTTGCTATGTTACCCAGGCTGATCTCGAACTTCTGGGCTCAAGTGATCCTCCTGCCTCGGCCTCCCAAAGTGCTGGGATTACACACATGAGCCACCACGCCCGGCCAAAATTGTTTTTTCTGACCTGAGGGACTCCTGAATTCAAAATTCCCCCACCCACAACGATCCCACCCCCACCTACCCAATCTAGACAACCTTGATTCCAATAGGAGAGAGGCAGGCTGCATTTTCCTGGTGAGGCTAAGAATTGCTGCCTTCCAGCTTCCTCTTTTCAAAGGAAGAGCTGGTCCTGAGGGCCCCAAGGTCCAGGGTTAGGAAGGCATGTGGCTGCTTCCTCATGACAGGAAGGACTGGGTAGTGACACAGGACACATGGGGGCAGGGGCACAAAGCGACTTCCGTAAGACCTAGCTCAGGGAGCTGGTCATATGACCTAGCAAGGATGGCTCCATGGTGAGGAGGAGGCTGGGCTCGTGGTCTCCCATCTCACTGGGTGTCTGAGACTCAGGTATTGCTGGGTGGTTGGGGGAGCTGCAGCGTTTCCTTACCCAGGGGCCATCTGAGGGGTTCAGGCTTGAGTGCTTTTGGTCCTGCATTTCCTGAGCACCTGCCAGGTGCGAGGCACCCACACCTTCATTGCTCCCACAAACTTCCTGCAGGTAGACCTCATTGCTCTACATTGCAGGTGAGAAAAACTAAGTCTCAGAGAAGTTAACTAACTGCCCAAGGTCCACAGCCAAGCGAAAGCAGAGCAGGGTGGAAACCCTAAGTCACCATCTGTGAGCTGGTGCTCACACACGTGGTGGTCCTCCACCACGCCATGTCCCTTGGCCACCTGGGGCTCTTCTTTTAGAGGGAAAAACAGAGGGACAGAGAGGATAAATAAACCGAGGGGCCATATAACAAAGTGGTGAAGGGCTCTGGACCAGACTGGGTTCAAATCCTGGTTCTGCCACTCAGTAGCCAGTGGCCCCAGGTGAGTTATTTAACCTCTCTTTGCCTCGGTTTCCTCCTCTGTAACATGGAGACAGTGGGTCCTAACTCAGGTGCTGCCAGGACGTTAAGAGTTGCATGCTTGGCACAGTGCCAGGCACGTGGCGAGTACTTGGTGGTCGTCAGCTGCCACTGCTGCCATGACAGGTAGACAGCATGGTAGTCAGAAGCCGGGCATCCCTTGCTCCACCCCTGACTCTCCTGTCTGCACAAGATGCAGCCCTCTCCTCTCGGAGCCCTTCTTAGAGGAAGCTTGCGGGGTGGTGTGTGTTTCTCTCACTGAGTCTGAAGCCGACCTCAACCCCAGCCTGAGCCAAATGTCACCGGAAAGGCATGGCCTGTGGTTTGCTGACGCCCCCGCCTCACCAGCCCTGGAAGCCTGCTGTGCCCTTGGGGCCCCAGAGGCAGAGGGCCTGGCTGGGCCAGCTCATGAGGTTGGAGGCTCTAGAAACCAGGCGGAAGGGACGAGGGTGGCAACCAGATTGGGTCCTCAGTGAGGGGCTGGAGAGGTGAGTGGTTAGAGCAGGTCCGGCTGTGCAGAGGGCCCAGGCCGTCCGGGGTGCTGGGCCATTTGTCCATCTTTCTGGCTACTTGTTCTTCCCTCTGCCTGGGAATTCCTCACGTGTGAGTTTCTCGCTTCTAAGGCAGCTGCCACTTACTGGTTTTCCTGCTCCTCGGCAGCCAGAGCTCAGTCACGTGACCTCAGCTCTGCTAGCAGATATGCTCACGTGGGACCTCAGCCTGCAGTCAGGCGTCTGAAGAAGCAGATGCTGTGAGACCCCTGTCCAGCAGGAGTGCCAGCTGCTGGGCCCCCTCTCCCAGGGGCAGCTATGGGCGGGACTCAGGGTTGGCACCCAGTGCCCAGCGTCCATGGTAGAAAGTGTGCTGGCTGAGAGGACCGTGGTGACCCCATGGCCAGTCCTGCAGGGTGGCTTTAGGATTGGGTCCTGGTGGTGTGGCCTTTATGTTTGGGTCTCTAGTCCTCGCAGAGACTGACCAAGGGCTCAACTGAAAATCATTTAATAAATGCCTTTTTTCCTTAAACAGATGGGATTTCTGTTGTTTCTTCTGTCCTGTGTGGCTCCCCCACTCCCTATCTAATGGATTATCCTTGGGGAAATTCAAACGGGCTTCTGAAGGATAGCTCCATGCTGTGCTTTTTGTGCCTGGCATTTATACAGATGAAATCAAGTTGAAATCAACATGGAGGGCTGCCTTGACCTGGAGGTGTGTGTGTGCCCGCATGTGCACGGGTGTAGCCACAAAATGAGGATGTGCAGCTTGAGAATGGGGTGTGAGAGAGGTGGGTGCAATCTCAATGCCTGGCCGTGAGGCAGGTGGGTTTGGGACTGAGTGTGTGAAGCCACGTTCTTCCTGTACCAACTGCTGCCTCCCCATTTCTGCATCCTGGTGCAGGGCCTTGGGCTTCTAACTCTCACCATCTATCGGGACCTGAGCAGCACCAACCATGAGAGGGCAGACAGACAGACCACCCACAGGCTACCTCCAGGCCTCCTCTGGATGACCAACTCCTTTATGCCCAGGCCTGTATCAAGCACTGGGTAGGGTTGGGGTAAGGCTGGGGAAAAAAAAACAGTAGGGACTCATTGCATTATAGGATTCCAGGGAGGGAAGGTACCTGTGTGACCATGCATTGTGCTTTAGCCACAGTGCTTTGCTTTCCAGTAAAATCTATTGCAGCCCAACCAAAGCCAAGCTGTTCTGGGGGGCATCTCCCCAGCCCTTCCCAAGGACTCTGCACACCAGGACCAGACAATGATCTTTGTTTCAAAGAAAGGAAACTGCAACCTGGAGGTGGGTGGTGACTTGCTCAAGATCTCCCAGTGAGTTACCCACACAGCTCCCTCTAGTCTCCAGGGTAGAGAGTTTACGTGCATATGTGCGTGAGCGTGCAGACACACACAGGCACATATGTGCACACTCAGACAATGGACTGCGTGAAGGGTCTTAACCCTCTGTCTTCCACAAGGCCTGCTGTCCCCTCTGCTGGCCTAGACACTGACCACACTTATTCTGCTGCTGCAGTCCAGAGAGTCCTGTTCTCAGGTCCTAGGGGCTTTCACAGCCAGGCCACAACATCAGCAAAGGAGAACATTCCAGAAGTCCGGTGCGGCAGCCCTAGGGCTGGAGTTTCATGGGTTGGAAGGTTTGGTTCTAGCACAGGAGAGGGAACCAGACACTGTGAGGGAAGGAGATTAGGAAGGACCCAAGCAAGGGGAGGGAGGAGAGAGTGGGAATGAGGAAGAGAGAGAGGAGACAGAGAGAGATGTCAGGCAGGCAGAGCGTGCAAAGGATCAGTGGGGCAGGAGGCTGGGAGAGAGGGTGACGAGATGGCAAGGGTGAGGCAGGGTGCACCACAGTGCAGTCCTAGGGCCACACCCCTCCCCAAATGTAGCCTGGTGTTCGCAGCCCGGGCCTGGCCAGAGCCTTTCCAGCTGAAAGGTGAGAAAGGGAAAGGGGACCCAATGAAGGCACCCCTGCAGCGGGTCTCTGGGCTCTGTCCTTGAATGTCACTGGTGCTAATGGTGATCCACACCTCCAACAGCCTGCACAGGGCGGGAGCCTCCCAGCCCCTCCAGGGCTTTGTAAACACTGCCCCAAGCACTTGTGTGTGTGTGTGTGTGTGTGTGTGTGTGTGTGTGTGTGTGTTGTCTGTGAGGCTGTGTGCACTTGGATTTGAGGGTGTGTGTGCTTGTATGAGTGTGTCCAGGGGTGATGGTGTGACCATATGTATTTGTATGTTTGAGTGTGGATACGTATGAGTGTGTGTGGCTGCCCTGAGTCCACGTGACCTCACTGAAGCTTGTTTTGCTGTAAAGGCAGTTGGGCTGCTGGGTTGGGGCTGGGCCTAGGGACAATGGGGCTGGAGGGACAGGGAGAGGCACAGTCCTCTCCTTCTCCCAAACCGTGTAGAGAATGAGTGTGGAGCCTTCCCCAAATGAGACACCAGGAAGGAGACACCTCTACAGCGACAAGAGTACTGAGGGAAGGGAGGGCAGGGACAGGGGCTTCAATCCCAAACTTGCCATGATTCCCTAACCATCTCCTTATGGTGAACAAGTCTTCATCCAAACATGTGGTGCCCCAACCCATTCTTCTCAACCCCTCTTCTGTCCTCTCCATCTCGGTACCTGATGCCACCTCTCCAGTCCCCTGGACTAGGAGGGGGACAGCTGCTATGGGGCCTTTCCCTGGCATCCAGGCCCCATTCCCATTCCTCTGTGGTCTGTGTGGATCAATACCGGAGCATATGTGACTATTTAAATTTCAACTTAGGGTTAAATAATATTAAAAATCCAATTCCTCAATAGCACTAGCCACATTTTGAGTCCTCAATAGCCACACATGGCTGGTGGCTACTGGCCTGGGCAGTGCGGGTCTGGAACATTCTCATTATGGCAGGAAGTCCTATGGGGCATACTTGGGCTCACACACCTCTGGACCTTGGCTCATGCTGATATAACCACCAGGACTCCCGCCTCCCTTTGCCCACCTATAGAAGCCCTTCTCCAGGCTCAGCTCAGGCACCACCTTCCCTGGGAAAGCTTCCCGGTGCCACCAGGCTGGAATGCTCCACATCTGCCTTCCTACTCTGCTCTGGGCCTCCTTCTCACCTCTAGGCCATCAGCTCCTCCAAGACAGTGGCTGGGTCTTATTGATATATTTATCTTTGTACACACACCTTTCTTCTTTCCAGCCATCCCATCTCTCTCTCTGCCCACCCACTCTTGTTTTCTCTCCCCATCCCCTCGGTTTTTCTCTCACAACCTCTTGGTCTGTCTTGCAGGCTCCTGCATTTCCTCTCACTGTTTCTCTCTTCCCCTCTGTCTCCCCTCCCTCTCCCCCTGCTTTGCTGGAAAGATGTTAATTGCACCTGCAATTACCTAATTGCCATGGCAATTAGCCAGTTGCACTCTATTTTGAAGGTGCAAATGGAAAATTGCAGGCATAAGGGGTAATTTTTGGGCACAAAACTGTGCCCAGAGAACTTTGGCCTTGGCCCCGGGGGCCCAGGGGAGACTGGAGAGCTGGAGAGAGCCAGGTCTGGGGTGTGAAGCTCTTCTCCCAGGTGGGGTGGGACTTGGGGGTGGGGAATTCCCCTATAAGCAATTCACATCATCTCTAATGCAGAGCAAGACCAACCTGCCAGCTCTAATTATAGTGATTTTCATATTATCACTAGTGCTGATGAGAACTCATCATCGATACTCAGCAAGGTCATTCAAGGTGCTGAGAGAGGGTGGGAGCCCGACCTCCAAACTTTCCAGGCTGGTGTGGAGGGCTGGGTCACAAGCCTACCCCAGGAGGCCACTTCCGGGGTGCAGGACGGAGCCCCAGAGCAACAATCAGGCTGCCTGGCACTTGCTGGCTGTGAGCACCTGGTGAGCAGTGGTGCAAAGAGGCCTGAAAAGTAAATGCGCTGAATTTCGTGGGTGAAGTCCAAGGCTCAGCCCCTTTCAATCCCCTTCCTCTAGGAGTCAGCACTGCCAGGGGAGAAAGGAAGCAGGATGTCCACTTCTGTCAGGAGACATGTGACTCCCAGAGTAGCCCCTCCACATGACCAGCGCCTGGCCAGCTGCCCGCTTTGGGAGCAAGTGGTTGTGAGCCTGGACAGTGGGTGTCTGGGGACTTGGGCTTGGGTGGGGCTTGTGAGCAGTGACAAGAGATGACCCCCAGGGGTGCCCTTGTCCAGAAGCCTGCACTGGAGGTCAGAACCTGGGATCTAGTTCGGTTAGGGGAGAGGGCTCTGGGATACAGGAGAGGCCATCTTGGGGTAGGAGATGGGGGCTCCTAGGGGACTGGCATCGATGTTGCATTGACAAGGCCAGGACTCCATTTCTATATGGACTGTGTGTGTTTAGGGCAGCCTTGGGGATGCTGATGGGGAGTTGGGGGAGGTGGTGGCTGGCATTGCTTATAGTCCTTGTCTCCTTAGGAAACCTGAGACAAGGAAGTCCCCAAACAATAACTGAATCCTACCATGTGCCCAGCATTGGCCTAGGTGCTTCTAGCAATACAGAGGCGACCAATCAGTGGACGTTATCCCCACTGGCTAGACACTGGCTCCCTACTAGACAGGGAGTGTAGAGGGGTGTGTACAAGCAAACAAAGAAGGTTTGCGACAAGTGCAGGGACAATCTAGCTCAGCATTCATCTACACACTGGGGAGTTTACAAATGCTATTGAATGAAGAAATGAACCAATTAATTAATGAATGGTTGAACAAGATGCTGCCTCTCACTTGAGGAGGCTGGGTTTGAGGTCCTGGGCATTTCTCACCGACTTGAAGTCCATGCTGATGCACCCCGCTTCTCCCTGCCTTTTCTGGGAACATCCTCCAGCCTCATCTCTCTTCCCAGCCCTCCAGGGAACCCCTGCCTGTGGGATACAGCTTTCAGCCTGCGTTGCTCTGGCCCAAAGATTTTTGGAGCTTTATATCTTGGGCCCTTGCTTTCCTGCTGAGAGGAAAGGATGTACTTTTTTTTTTTTTTTTTTTGTCCTAGTACGTTGTCAAACTGGCTTTTAAAATCCCAAAGCTCCAAGGCTCTAAGCAGTGAAGCTGGGGTACATGTGACCCCTCAATCCTCCTCTGCCATGCATGGGAGTGGCTTGCGGGGGAGCTCAGAGCTGGAGTGAGGAAGACTGACTGCAGGGCTGGGGGCAGCCAGCAGCCCCGCCTTCCAGCCTACTCCACTCCTGCTACCCGCTTCCAGCACTGGCCTCCACACAGACATCCAACTAAACACAATACTGTCCAAGGCCTCAAGTACAAGTTAATTAATTCACCAGAGGGAAGGCAGGCTATAAATAACGGATGGGAGCAGAGGGGGCAGCTGGGGCAGGTTTATTCACCAGCGGTTTCGCAGTCTCTGCTCTGGCAATACAGGTTAATGAGCACAGGCCTCCTTGCCGACATAATAGCGACTAAAAATAAAAAAAGAGGAACGAGTCACCCTCCCTGGTGAATCAGACGCCTCCAATTGTAATTTCCATGCTGATACTGTAATTTTCCTGTTTCTCTTGCTCCCCCAGGGGCTGATGGAAACGGAACCCCCCCCAACCACCCCGCCGCAAAGGAGGCAGATCTCTTTCTGGTTTGTTTCCCTTCCTTTCAGGAAAGAGAGAGATGGTGGGTAGGCGGGAGGGAGGGCGACTGAAATCCAAGCCCAGACCCCAGGACATGTCAAAGTTGCAGACCCAACTCTGTCTCCTGTGACTAAATGCATGTCATTGCCCTGGTCTATTCCCTCCCTCTAGATTTGTCAGATGAAGAAACTGAGGCACAGGGAGGAAAAGCAACTTGCCAAGAGTCTCCCAGGAGTGTCCCAGGAGTGCAGGAGCCAGGCCCAGCACTCCCCAGCCAGTGCTGTCATCTCTGTTCTGTTCACTCCTCCTATCCTGGCCACGAACCTACACTCCTAGGTCCTCCCCAATGCTGGCGCCTGCCCCACCCTCACTCCACCCCACGCTCCACCCTGACCTCTCCAAGGGACCTATAGGTTGGAAATCCTCCAATTCCCAGCCCTCCTCTGGCCACTTGAGCTGCATATGCAGGTTGCCAGAAGGTTCTTGCTACAGGCCTTTGACCTGGAGGTCCCCTTGACCCACCTGGCTGAGGATAGGTGTGTGGAGCTTCCCAGGCACACGCTCCTACCTTTGGAGGAGTCAGCCAGCCTATACAGCGCCTTCGTGTGAATTAGAAAAGGCTCCTCCTCTGGGCAGACACAGCCCATACCAGGGTTTGACCAGTGGGCCTAGGGTGGGTTTCAGGTCCCACTTGACCCAGCCCCCACCAGGTGCCTTTGAGCAGTGCACACACTGCACAACCTTCTCCAACAGGCCTGCCTGCCTCTGTCTTCCTGGAGGCCAGCCAAGCCCCCAAAAGTGCTCCAAGAGAGTAGAACTTTCATGAAAACTAAATGAGTCTCCCCACCTTTGTCCTCACCCCCGACCTCAGCCCCCTCTCCCCAGCATATATTATGAAAGGAAGAAGACAGACAGGAACTGAGTTGCCCATGGGGACCACAGCAGCCCTTTCCTGAAGGGAGCAGGGGGCTTGGGGACCCAGCACCTAGGGGGCTAAGAAGCGCACCACGGGAGGTGGATACAGAAACAGCTAAAGCCAGAGGGCAGCGCCAAGCCAGACTCCAGTTGGCTGACCCCGAGGCCCAGCCCTGCCCCCTGCACATGGGGATGGTTTTGTCCCACTAGGGCTCGTGCCTTAGTGACTGTCACCTGTTGGAGGAGAGAGGCCTCATTCTGGAGAACGGAGAAGGAAGATGGGCAGGAGGAGGGTTGCTCCACCTGTTGGGGGATGCAGTGACACCCTCTGGCAATTCTCTGGGTGCTCCATGACCAGCCACTGAGGACGATGACCATCTGGCCACCAGTTCAGCCACATCATCATTCTGTGACAATTTGCATGGCAGATGTCAAGCCCAGATGAAAGGCCAGTCTGTCTTCTATATTCCTCCTCTCTTCTCACTCGCTGAAAACTCCCTGCAGAGGAAACTGGCTCTACCTTGGACCCACGGGGCCCACGGACCTGTGGAGAAATTATTTTCTGTGCCTTTTCTCCACAGCTCCTTCCTCCAGCCTGCCCAAGCCTATGCGCAGTGAACCCAGGCACTCTCCTTGCTCCCCACACCGTCAGCTTCCTGACTCCCTCACCGGCTCTCACCCCCCCACCACCCCCTGCTCCCCCGCAAGGCTAACACTGCAGCTCTGGCCTCTTCCTCCCAGGCAGCAGCCTTCTCAGGGCTTCCTTGCTTCCCCTCTCCATCTCTGCCAGTGTCACCAGCACCGTGAGGCCAAGGGGCACCAGGTGAAGGCCCTTACATCTTCCTGTCCTCTCCAGGATGTGAGGCGGGGGCAGGAGAGGGAGAGGAGAGTGAGGGGTGAATTGAGAAAGGCAGAAGGAGACAGTGGTATAGCTGGAGGCCCACCGTGACCTTCCACACAGGCCCAGCCGCCCAGACTCAGCACCCTCCACAGCACGACTCCAGAGGCCCTCAGGTCCTGCCACCCAACCTGTGGACTGACGGCTGCGCCCAGGCCTGCCTTCCGCCCTCCTCCCTGTCTCCACCGCAGCAGTTTCCCTAACCCTCAGAGACCGCTCCTTCCATCAGCCCCTATCTGCTGCATCCCCAAGCTCCCTCCCTCTCTCCTGGCTCCTGGCCAACAGTGTTGCCACAAGTTCAGCCTCTTCTGGAAAGCATCCCTTTCTTGGCCTCCTGACCCCTTCCCGCTGTGGTCCCACCCCCGCTTTTCTTTCACAGCCAAACCTCTCACCTGGGGGTGTCTACACAAGTGTTTCCCACTTCCTCACCTCCCACCTCCCTCAGTCTGGCTGCGGCCCCCTCCAGGCCGCTGAGGCTGGCCTCTGACAGCTGCCTCTGACCTCCTTGTTGCCAAATCTAGCGGACGCCCTTCCTCCCCCATCGCACGTGGGCTATGGACCGGGCCTGGCACTGCCGACACTTCCTCCTTCTTGACACACTTTCTGGCCTCAGCTGCTGGACACCCAGGCGTCCCCTCTCTCCTCCCTGATTGTGGGCAGCTCAGCTTCCTCCTAGACGTGGGTGTTGCTTAGAGGGCTGTTCTGGGCTCCCTCCTCTCTCACTCCACACCCTCCCTTTTGTTTTCACATCTTCACAGTGCCTTCTCTAAGATAATGACCCCCACATCATCAGCAGCGGCCTGGACATATTCCTTTGTGGTGGGACAAAGGCAGGCCCAGCCAGGCCCTTCGGCTCACTCTTCCCAAATGGCTTCTGGGTCAGCCCGGAGCCCAACTGGGATGAAAGGCCCCTGAGGTCAAAAGTCATATTCTCTTCCCTTCTGTATCCTCAAAGGGCCCAGAAAAGTGCTAGGCAAAGCTTTAGGCCCCTGCTCTGTTGACAAAACAGGTTCAATCCAAATAAAAACGAATTGCAATGTCAGAGACTTACCAGAGGCTAGGGTAAGTGTCCCCTTGGACAAGCCATGGACCCCCAGGCACCTCACTCTGATCTGCTTCTGCCACAGCTATAATTCTGAAGCAAACCCACATGCCACTCCCTGCATAAACCCCTCCATGGCTCCCCACTGCCTGTCCCCTCTGCCTGGGCTCTCCTGACAACCTGGCCCACTCTCCAGCCTCATCTCCCATGGCTCCTCTTTGAGCATCTTCTTTGTGTCCCAGAATGTGTGCTGTTTCCTAGACACACCCAATACTTTTTGGCCCTCTCTTTTATCTCCTGACAAACTTCTAACTATCCTTCAAGGCTTTCTCTAAAATGTCTCCTCCAGATAGCCTTCCTTGATTCCTCCAGCACACAGTGGTCTCTCTCTCCCCAGCACACTCTAAGAAGTCCATGCCCAACTAAGAGCAGGTGATGTTTGCCACCTTGAATGATAATGATCTGTCTCCCTGCTCTCCCCCATGGAGAGCTCTCTGAAAACAGACCCATGTCTTCTTTGTGCCCCCATCACTCAGTACCTGTCTTGGTTTGTCTTGGGTGAGTGGATGACGAGAATGAATGAATGAAGGGCCAGAGAGCACAGTGGTTGGGAGAGCAGGCTCTGGAGTCTGACAGACATGTGTCCAAACAGAAGCTCTGCAACGAACTGTGTACATGACTTAGGGTGAGTCATTTGCCCAAAATGGGCGTCAGTATCCTCGTCAATGCTCTGGAAGTACTAGTAGTCGCTCCTCCATAAAGCTACTGCAAGAACTCAGTAGAAGCATGCATGTAAGACTGCTTTGCACAGAGTGGGCACCTGGCAAGCATTCCACAAACACAGGCTCTTGGGGTTGTCATTAATCATTGTAGATATTCCCATTAAGAGGACGGGCAAGTGGAGGGTCCAAGGACATCTGGGGAGCTCGTCCATGGGAGATGCATGCCTCCTTATCTCAGCTCATTTCTTTCACTTCCCAAGCTCATCAGGCCATGTGCACCTGGGGTGACCCCAGCTCAGTTCATCAAAACCTGAACAAGTGCCCTCAGGGGCCAAGAGCACCACTCTCCTTGTCCTGAGACCCCAACCCTCTTTCCTTAGCATTTCTGTCTCTGCCCCAAGCCTGTATGAAGCAAAGATGGCTTTATAGTGCCTTGTAAGTCCTACAAAGGGAGCAGCAGGGGCTTCTCAGAGCTACCACCTCCTCGATCAATACCTCTTCTTCCACCCTCAAGGGCTCAATAGGACTCATTCAGCAAACTCTGGAGGGCCGACATCACCTGGACAGTGTCACTCGTGGGCCTGCTGTTTATTTTCCTCCCACTTTCTCTTGGTGCCTCCAGCTCTCACCGCTAACCTGCACCCCCATCCCCAGGTGGCAGCCAGTGTGACTGCTGGCCTCCCTGCAGCCGTGACCTCGGCAGGCATGAGGAGGAGGGCGGGCTGGGGCTCTGCCACCCTTCAGCTGGCTAATATGGAGGTCTTAATGAATATGAATCGCCTCCTTCTCCACGGAGCTGGCCCCATCAGATTCCTTCACACCTCGCCGAGCCCAGAAAGGTTACTCAGAATTAAATGTAAATCACATATTTACTGGTATGAATCAGATCATAGTGTCACTTTCTCACAACAGAGAATTTAATCACACTGCAGCCCCGAGGGCTTCTGCTCTCCTGAGGCCGTCCCCACCCCATCGCCCTTGTGGGCCGCACCTGGGAAAGAAGCTGACTGCCCTCCCATGTGGGGGTGTGCATGGGGGTGTTCCCAGAGGCTGTGAAAGGACGGTGGCCACAGCGGGAGACCTGACGCTGGTGTTCCCAGTCCTTTAGTACCCAAGTCACGGCTGCCTTCTAATATCATGTCAATCTGAAGCTGTCACGATGGGCTAGGCAGTGCTTCACATGCTGTGGACACTTAATAACTGTTGAGTACAGGAACGTCTCTCCTAAAAGGCTGCTGGCAGTCACCTCTCCTTCCTAGGCTCACTTGTGTTTCAGAAGCCAAGGGGGAAAGGAGAGAGATGCATGAAAGGTTTCACCCATGTTGCTCTGTGTTCAGAGGCTGCGGAGTGGAAGGAGAACTGGCTTTGGAGCCAGGAGGCCCAGCTCAGAGCCTGGCTTTGCCACTAGCTCTGCCAAAGGACGGCGGGCAATTCACGGTAACGGCAGCTTCTTTGTCTATAAAGCAGAGACACGATGCAGGTCCCACCAGCTCCACTGACAAGTTGCATGTGGAAGCATTTGCCTGCAGTAAAGTGCTTTGCAAATGTCAGGAGCAATGACCATGAGCCCAGTACAAAGGTCACTGGACAATAAATAAAGGGGGCCAGATCTCAGCCCCTGATTCTCCTGCCTAATGGCTACATGGTCCTTAGGGTGAAGGACCATGCAGCCATTTGAAAACAGGCTCATGTCTTCCCTGTGCCCCCATCTCCAGGGCGTGCACTGTCTGCTCAGTATCTGTCTTGATTTGTCTTGGATGAGTGGGGGATGAGAATGAATGAATGACAGGCTGGAGGGCAGAGTGGTTGGGAGAGATAGACATGGGCCCAAACTGAAGTTCTGCCACTAACTGCATGCATGACCTGGAGTGAGTCGGCTCTCCTGCGCTTCAAGTTCACATTAGCAAACAGAAGTAATGAGGTCTTTTTTTGATGGAGAAAGGCTCAAATGAATGCCACAGAGACAGATCTCTGTACAGACTATAAGGTGCGGCACACAGCTAGGGAGTTGTGCATGGCTCACTTCCCTCAGCCATGGCAGGATGCCAAGGACCTCTGCTTTCCTCAGGATGTCACAGTCCCTTCCCTTCCCAAGCCCATTTCTTTGGGGGCCAGTCTCCGGGCTAATGGCTGTGCATTTGGAGAGCTCTTTACAGTTTGCAAAGCATTGTGCACAGCAGGAGCATGCGGTGGACTTAGGAGGACACACTGTGGTGTTGGAGCTCATTGGTGGCTTCCAGCTCTTCAGGTAGAAGCTTGCTGGGGATGTTGGTGCCCACTGGTAATCCACAAACTGAACGTGCTTCTCCAGCAGACATTGTCTCGGAGTGCCCTCCCCAGAGCTGAATGGCCTGGTTGGGCTTTCTTGACTGGAGAATTTCCTAACTGGGTAACTATTTTCCGGAAAACTGAGCCCACATTGTCTGCACAGGAAGCCAGTCTACATTGTGTGTGTCTCGTGTATGTGTGTGTGTGTGTGTGTGTGTGTGTGTGTATGTGTGTATGTGTGTGTGTGTTTAACCCAAAAAACAGATGTAATTTCTTCATGTATCAGGAAGCCTCCCTTTTCACAAATGTTAAGGAACACAGCTCCCTTGGGCATAAAGTCAAGGAGGTTTCTTTTTATAGCAGTCTCAGTCGCAGCTCTGGCTTTGCTTATGAACTCGAGTTAGGGAAATTAGAATTAAAATTCCACCCCGACGAGAACACGGATTTGTCCTCCTGGGTCCTCCTACCCTCAGTGCCTCCACCGACACATATGAAGGCTCACAGAATGCCTTCTCCACCTACATGGCAGCGCCTACGTCAGTGACTCCTATCAAGGGTGGGCCCTACTGCAAAAGAGGTATGACAATGGGCACATGGCCATGGACTCCCCTAATCTTCTTGTGTACCCATTACAGAGAAGCAGTGGCCCATGACAATGGTGAAATGGCCTGTGAAAGGCTGAGCTCAGGTGCTAGCTTGGGGACCACCCCCTGTGGGACTGGAGGACTGTCTTTAGCATGTTGTCTATGCACCTAACCAACAGGCAATAAATGGTGCTGTCTTCCTACTGCTGGAATCCATGGGTCTGGGAAGCCGGGGCTGAACGTCCATTCCCTGTTGCCATCACTCCTAGTGACCCTCTAGCAGGATTTACACTTGCCACAAACCTTAGGCTCTGTGAGGTTAGGGGTCATGGTCCACAGACAGCCAATGTTTCTGTTGTGGGGCTAGTATTTCCTGCAGGTGACACTGTAAAGGTCCCACTGGATTTGAAGCTGTGACAGCTACCTGTCACTTTAGTTTCCTCGTGGACTAGCAGTGATGAAAGGAGTTACCATCCTGGCAGGATAATTCACCAGATTATTGTGAGGGCCAAGTCCTGTTGCTTTTCACAGCAGGGATTCTCTGCGAGTCTCTTGGTGTTCTTTTGCCTGATGAAAGGGACTTGTGAGTCAGCAATTGCAGCAACAACAGCTCAATAAGAACAGGACAAGCCAAGGGCTCAGACCTCTTCGGGATGATGGTCTGAGTCATCCTGCTCAGTAAGCAGCACAGAGCAGACAAATTGCCGGTTGAGGGTGAGGGACATGGAGACTGGGGAATGGAGGCGAGATCGGATGAGTACCCATAAGGGCCTCAGGACAGGTGCAGGGACTGTGTCTTGTTTTATTAACCTCTTGCCTTAGGTCATCTCAGAGATCCCAAGGAAACTCTGTAGTCATTGGACTTGTACCCACTTCTTAGAGAAAGCAGGGACATTCAGTTCACACCAAACGCAGAGGCCCCAGATTGTACGGGAGCTGGATGTGATGGAAGGGTAGATGCCTCTGTGGGTGGTACAGGGTGACACAGAGACACTTCTTACACCATCCTCAAAGCCTCTCAACCACCCATATCTCTGGGGTCTTAGACCTTTGCCCCTCACATTCCCCTGCAATGACCAACTTCATGTGACTCTGAACAACTGAATGTAGGTACAACCTCAAAGCAGTGCATCTCCTGTCTGTGCACACATCACTTCTGCTGTGGAGCTTTCCTCTTGCTGGTGACACTTGAAATGCAGCAAGACCCACTCAGCAGGCACACATGTGCAACCAGGAGACCTGGGGGAGTGAACACACCAGGGGCAATCCTTTGAGCCATAAGATACTGGAGCCCACGGGTAAATTCCTCTTCTCACCTCTTTCTGGATAGACTGTCTTAAGAAGTAGTTGCTACATAGGTTTTTTTTTTTTTTTTCTTTTTTCTTTTTTTTATAGACGGAGACTCGCTCTGTCACCTGGGCTGGAGTGCAATGGCATGATCTTGGCTCACTGCAACCTCTGCCTCCTGGGTTCAAGTGATTCTCATGCCTCAACCTCCTGAGTAGCTGGGATTACAGGCTCCGGCCACTATGCCTGGCTAATTTTTGTATTTTTAGTACAGACGGAGCTTTGCCATGTTGGCCAGGCTGGTCTTGAACTCCTGGCCTCAAGTGATCTGCTCTTCTCGGCCTCCCAAAGTGCTGGGATTACAGGCATGTGCCACCGCACCTGGCCTACATAGCCTTTTGAGAGACCTTTTCATGAGATCAAGCACTCAGTTGCTCTTGATGCCATTGGGTGGCTGAATTCTCCCGCATCCTGGCGTTGGCTTTTCCTGTCTCCAGTTTTGCCTATCGTTTCCCTCACTCCTGTGGCCCTCGCATCACACTGCTTAAAAGAGCAGTAGCACACAGGCCTTTACCTCAGGCCTTGCTTTGCAGAAAACTTTGGCTAAGACAAGATATTCAAGCCCCTTTAATCTTTGCCCCAAAGCAAGACAGTCAGTACCGTGATCCTCTCTCATTTTTGTCTTAGGAAAGTAAAGCGGAAAAAAGTTCAGTCCTTGATCCAGAACCAGATAACCAAGGCACAAAGACAGAGCTTGCGTCTGGCTCTGATTCCAAGCCTGGGGCTTGTTCCGGGGTGGGAGACTGCTGCCTCTGAGCAAGGTGGCATGTGAGAGGGTGCTGCAAAGGATGAGGGGAGGGGCTTAGGGGCTTACCCAGGAAGAGGGGAAGGGGGCAAAGGTTGGCTGCGGCAATGACACAGGGCCTGGTGAGTGTCGTTGGGGCCAGCACAGGTTTCCTGGACAAGTAGTGGTAAGGTCAAGTCCCCAAGGTGGATTTTGAGTGCCTCTGAACAAAAGCATGGTGATGTTCAGAGGAAGTGAGTGATCCAAGCTTAAGGCTAGGAGGATGCCTCTAGAGCAGCCTCCTTTATTTCTTATCTCTTGGAGTCACAGAAGTCCCAGAGTGTGACACAGAGGAGACCTAGGCCCCATGCCTGCCAGAGTTTCCCGTTCTATGCTCCTGGGAACTCTTGTGCTTCAAAGGACTTGATAAAATTGCCATGAAAAAAAAAAAAGCCTCCTCTTAGAGGGTCTGAAGGTACTCTGTTATAGGAAAGGCCCAAAGCACACATGTTGGACAATAAATAAATAATGGTAACAAAACCCTGATTAACTTGAATCCAGCAAACTCATTAGACTCTGTACACTTTCAAAAAATTGCAACCTCCAATCCACCTCCTGGGTTCAAGCGATTCTCCTGCCTCAGCCTCCCAACTAGCTGAGATTACAGCCGTGCGCCTCCATGCCCAGCTAATTTTTGTATTTTTAGTAGAGAGGGGGTTTTGCCATGTTGGCCAGGCTGGTCTCGAACTCCTGACCTCAAGTGATCTGCCCTCATCTGCCTCCCAAAGTGCTGAGATTACAGGCAGGAGCCACCCCACCTGGCCAAAAGCATTCTTTTCTGAATAGCAAATATTTTCATCTTTTTGCATACTGTATTCTACAGAGGAGTTGTAGAATCGTGTTTGGAAAAACACAGAGCTAACCCAGTCCCCTCATTTGACTGTGGAGAAAAACCACAGACCAGAGAGGTGATTCAACTTATCCAGAGACACACAGCAGGAGCTCACACACATCCTGATTCCCCAACCGGGGCTCTTTCTTTGACCTGGGAGAAATTTCCACTGCGTGATTGTTGCCAAGCTATTAATGAAAATGAGACCTAAATTAGCTTCAGAAAATGAGGTTTTAGCATTGGAAAGTTTTTGACTATTGAAATTGGGAATGCAAATGAGTCTATGTGCTAGAAATCTGTTAGCAAGTAAGAAAGAAGCTCCACAAATTCCAGCCTTTGGAACCCGTGGGGCCTTTTGGAGCCTCAGTTTACCCTTTTGTGAGGTGAGGTGGGAGGGAATAGGCCAGCCAATTACTAAGTAAGGTTCATCTCAGATGTAATGAGATTCTGAGATTTCAAAGACAAGTGTTGAATAGCAGAGAGGTCTGGGGACCAGGGGTGGGGGAACCCCCTTAAGGAGGGGGAGACCAGCTGGCCCAGCCTCTGGCCTCTGGCAGACTTCTCAGCTGCCCACTGAGGAAGGCTCTTTCCCCAGATGCAAAGTGTGCATCTCACATTAGCTTGCAAGGCAGCGCTGATTAGTAATTAAATGGTTTTTAAAAAAATAAAGCCATTAAAGCTAATGCCATCAAAATCAGAACCTCAGACGCTGGCTCATAATGATGAGTGTGCCTCACGACTCACAGGAGAGGACATTTACATTTCAACATGCACATTGCACAGGCATTAATATTTCCCCCACCCACCCCTCCTCCCATCATTATGGAACCTGCTGATGAATCCATTTGTTTTCCAGCTTTACTCTGATCCTAGAAAAAGCAGGTCATCCTGCAAGAAGTCAATGCGGAGGGATGAAAAGAGGCTCTGCATGAAGTCGGCTTTAGCCCTGCCATGCCTAGATGTATAACTTCGAACAAGTGACCTAATCACCTTGGCAAACCTCATTTTGCTCATCTTTTAAATGGGGATAAGAATGCCCATCTTGTGGTGCTGTGCCAAGGATTGAATGGATCAATGCATTCGTAAATGCAACTCATAGTCAATTCTTGTTAATGACTAGCCATTATTAGACCTGGTACTTGGCATACAGTAGGCACTTATCCAATACGTCCTTAATTGAGCACCTACAGTGTGGGCAGTCCTATTGCAGGACACTGCTGGGGACCAGGGAGGGGAATGTGAGGCCTTCGAGAAGATTCATTCTTCCTGGAAGACCAGATGAATGAACATAGAATCACTGGGCTCATCTCAGCCAGGGGCTCAGAGGCTGGCCTGCAGTGACAGGTAGTCACAGTTACAATGCTGTGGACTGGGGAAGAAAGGTTTGCAGCCCTGGAGGGATGGGTGACATTCATAGCACCTGGTACAAACCTGGCTTCATCCTGGGTGCTTTACACACTATCACTTTTAATCCTCACAACCATTGCTATTTAACAGACAAAAAGCACTGAGTCTAGGAGAAGTCAATCAGCTTGTTCAGTACCACAGAGCTGGGAGGTGGAGGAACCCTTGGTCAGCTGGGATCTGTGAGGTCAGCAGCCCATTGTCTTTTCATGGTATCAGGCTTCCTGCTAGATAGGAGGAGCGACAAGTATCTGTACTGCCCCTTGGCTGTCAGGGTTGCAGAGGCAGAAAGGGCAGGTTTCAGAGGCTCCTGACGACAGGCTGCGATGCAGACTTGGCCCAGGAGGTCTGAGAGGGAACAGTTGGCCTCCATGGCTCACCAGACCTCACAGTCTTGCCTCTGAGACATAGTGACTCCCTTCATCCAGGGATTCGTCCTCCACTGGAGGCAAACCTCCTTGTCAGTCCCCCTGGCAAGTTTCTGTTGGCTGTGGAACCTGGAGTCTCCAGGCTCTCCCTCGACTTTTGCGGGCAGCCACTTGGAGAAGGAAGCCAGCCTGGTGAATCTGGAACATAGTCCATTGCTGTGTGACTTTGGGTCAGTCACTTCCCCTCTCTGGGCCACCACTTCCTATTCTGTAAAATGAGAAGGTGGGATGAGACAAGCTCCAGGCCTAACTCTCTTATTCAACATGAGCCTCTGCATCTTCTGGATTTTTTTTTTTTTTTTTTTTTTGTAAACCAAGTACCTGCGCTTGGTGCATTGGCTCAATGAGACTTTCAACTCTCATTATTTCCCCCTAAGACTTAACTGTCCAAGGGCTAAGAAACAAAAGTTTGGGTGCCTTTTAAGAAATATATAAAATATCAGGGCCAGACAGGCCATTTTCAGACAGTCCCTGGGGCCTAGTCAGCTATTAAAGATAGAAATTATATATTCATAACACAGGATATTGCTGCTTGCTTATTTATAACTTGCTCCATTTCAAGAATATTTATTCTAGACGAGGAGGCTTGATAATTTTTTCATCTAATCTACTCCTCATAGCTCAGGGCAAAAGAAGGAAACAGCTCAATCGAAGGAGCAGCTTTCTATTACAAGCAGGTAAGGAAGGAACACACAGCTCCCTTTTCACAGGCCAGGAACCCAGCCAGGTTGCGGCTCTCAGCCCTGCTGCCCCTCAATCTGCACCAGCCCCTGGGGTGCCCCAGCCAGGACCTCACCACCCCTGGGCACAGTCCTCTCAGACAAGGCAAAACTCCACATGAGAATGGGTAAAACACATAGGCTCCAGGCCCCTCCTTTGACCCAGGAAGAGGCTGAGGCCCAGAAAAAGCATATGTGCTCGCTCAAGGTCACAGGGACCAGGATACACATACACAGAGCTGGGGTGTGAACCCACTCACCCTGGTCTCAGGCTTGGAAGTCTTGAGGAGGGAAAGGGAGCTACTGAACCTACTATGAGACAGTCTCTAGACTAGGTGACACATTAAGCAAGTCAACAAGATTTTATTGAGCACCTACTGTGCTAGACAGTGTGCTGGGGATTAAGGAAGAGGGGATGGGTGCTTCAAGGAAGGTTCCCTTGGAGAAGGCGAGAGCAAAGCACACTACGTCACCAATTTGGACACCCTTTTCCCCAGTAGGTTCATCAGGATTATTCCCACTGGACTGAGGACAATGAGGAATTGAGCCAAGGTAACAACACTGGTGAGGAAAGGATGGAGCCTGGATTTGAACCCACCCTGGTCAGATTCAGGAGCCACGCTCTTTCTGTAACCCCTGAACCCTCTCCTAGTAGAACCCCATACAACCAAGGCTCCCTCTCCCCCAGTTCCCGTGGACACTCAGGCTGTGAGCACTGCCATTCCCTGCAGGCACCTGGAGCAGGGGTCCTAATGCAGAGAGAAAAACCCAATTAGCAGAGCCACTTTGTGATTGTTGGAAAAAGGCTATGGGCCAAGAGGTCGTTAAGTTCAACCTAAATGTAATTTCTAACTCCCATACACCACACACTTGCAGCAGGCACACATGCACAAACACATGCCAGGTCTGCCTGTCATGCTCCACTATCTGAACATCCTCAGTTACACATCCCCTTGTCCATCAGTGAGGCTGTAAAATCTATTCAGGGTAAGAATCACCAAAACTGAAAAAGTATGTGTTTTGTGTCATTTATTCATTCTGCAAATATTTATTGAGCACCTATTACATGGCAGGCCCCAGGCAGACATGTGGGTTACGGGGTTGAATGGGGAGCAAAACTGACCCAGTTGCTGCCCTCCTGGAGAATGTGGTTTGGTAGAGGATCCAGATTCACGCCTGGAGCTCTGGGATCTGTGAGAGGTGGCGACTGGTGAACTGGGCCTTTGAAGGGTCAGGAGAGCTCTAAGCAGTGAGCAGGAGTTTAGCTCAGCCAAGTGGGGAGCCGAGCAGAGAGAGCTGCGCCTGCAGAGGCCCTACAGCCAGGGAGAGGGCTCAAGGCGAGGCCCCAGGCCAGACCAGACCTACAGGTCCTCCTACGCCACATTAGGGATTAACGTCTTTGTCATCAAGGCAATGAGAAGTGATTGAATGAAGAAAGGAACAAAATTAGATTGGTTTTTAAAGTATGGCTGAGGGTTGAAGAGGAGGGTGCCAGGGTTCCCTAACCATGGATGATGTTTATCCTAAAGCAGCCTATGACATGTGTGAGACTCAGGGATCCCCTCATTTCTATGTAGCCTGGCTACAAAGCCTCCCGGAGCTGGTTAAAGAAGGGCCGAGGACCACCTGCCTCGGAACCAGGAATCTTGGAGCTGATTTTAAATGTGCATTTCCAGGTCCAGGACACACCTTCAGAATCAGAAGCTCTGGGGACGTCCCCAGATCTGTATTTTAGGAGCTCAGCAGGAAACTTAGAAGTAGATTGAAAGTTGTAGACCTTTAATTTGGTCTCTATGAGATTTAGTCTGTCGAGAGAGCCTGAGATTCTCTGGCCTCTAGGGAGGAGGTTCTCAACCTACACTGTTCATTAGAACTTCGGATGGCAGAGCTTCATGCTCAGAGATTCTGATTTACTTGGTCTCGCAGGGGTCTGGGCACCATTATTTCTCCCCAGGTGATTTTGTGATGCCAGCAAGGCAGGAGAGTGAGGGAGGAAGAGAGAGAGATGTGGGGAGCTCTGAGTCTTAAATCAGGGCATGACGGGGCCAGGATGGGGATGGGGGAGTGGGGAGGCTGCAAGAGCACTGCTTCAGCTGCTTTAGCCTCACCTTTTCCACACACCCCTCCTTCTGCCCCTGCTTCCACAGCACCTGCTCCATGCCAGGCCCTGTGCTGGGCACTGGGACACTGATATACTTATTGCTGGAGTGTCCAGTCCTGAGAGGAGCTTGGTGTGTGTGTGACGGTTCCTAGACCACTTCCCAGCTCACCAGGGTCAGGAAATGTGCATGTTGAGAATGACCAAGCCAGAGGAGTCTCTCACCACCTCATTTTCCTGCCTGAGGCCCGGGGATGAGAAGGGACTCGCCCATGGTCACATGGGTGTAAGGGCGAGAGACAGCTGAGCACATGATGCAGGTGAAGGTTCCCAGCCTTTCCCAGGTGCCTGGGCAGCGGGAAGGACTGAACGCCGCACGAGGGTTTAGGGGCAGGGAGGGTGAGGAGTCAGGGGGTGAACTTGCAGCAGAGAAGGGGGAGGATGGAACCCGTCACAGCCCCAACAGCATAGCTGAGCATCCAGTGCCCTCCAGAAATGGGAGTCCACTTAGTGCTCAGCGCCTGTGTTAGCCCATTTCGCATTGCTGTAAAGGAACACTGGAGAGTGGGTAATTTATAAAGAAAAGAGGTTTGATTGGCTCATGGTTCTGCAGGCTGGACAAGAAGCATGGCACCAGCATCTGCTCAACTTCTGGGGAGGCCTCAGGGAGCTTTTACTCAGGGCACAAGGTGGAGGGCGGACAGGGGTGTCACATGGTAAAAGAGGGAGCAAGAGGGATGCCAAGCTCCTTTAAACAACCAGCTCTCACGTGAACTCATAGAGTGAGATCTCACTCATTACCATGAGGATGCACCAAGCCATTCATTAGGGATCCACACCTATAACCCAAACACCTCCTACTGGGCCCCACCTCCAACATTGGAGGCCACATTTCAACATGAGATTTGGAGGGGACACACATCCAAACCATATCACCCTCATTATACAAATGTGGGAACTGAGGCCCAGGAGCAGTGGGACATGTCCAGGGCCACATCCACACTCAGACATGCACGGATGCACATGCAACATATGCACATACACACAGGCACACAGCCACATATACATGCACACACATACAGATACACACACAGTCACACTCACATACACACAGGCACACAGCCACATATACATGCACACACATACAGATACACATGCAGTCACACTCACATACACACAGGCACACAGCCACATATACATGCACACACATACAGATACACACGCAGTCACACTCACATACACACAGGCACACAGACACATATACATGCACACACATACAGATACACACGCAGTCACACTCACATACACACAGGCACACAGACACATATACATGCACACGCTCACACAGATACACAGTTACACTCACATACACACAGACACACTCATACACACACAAATGGACACACAAATGCACACATATACATACATCATACACACATTTACACACAAGCACGCAGACACATACAACATGCACCTATTCACATATAGATACATACAGACATACATATACACAGCCACAGGCACAAATGCACACATATACACACAGACATGCATATATGTGAACACACACAAATACACACATACACCATACACACACTCACACAGCTTAGACACCTATGATCTCCAGAGTTCTTTCCACACACAGCTTTGTGTCTCAGCCTGAGTGTAGGTTATTGATTCTTTGGTATTGAAAAATTTATTTCTGCATTTTTAAACCACAGTTCTTGCTGAGGATACCCTAAACCTTAATATCAAATGAATCATCGTGATGTGAGGTTTTGGAGGGTGATCGTCTTTTCTATTTCTCTTAATCAAGAAATCATTTGTAATTGCCTTTAATAGAGATAAATGAAAACCCACCTTTACCTTATTATAAAATTGGTATTTTCAATCTTTAAATATAAAGTTTGTCAGCCCAGGAGTCTATAGATTCTGTAAAAACAGGAAGCTCCTCTTCCAGGAATTTGAAATTGCTTCAACCTCCTCATCGACTGAGATGGCCAGGCTCCTCTGTGTGCCTGGCTAAGGTTCTAGAGCCCAAGCAGGCCCGCCTCCTGCCCACTAGGGGATCTGCTGACATGCACCCCCAAAACGGCAACATGGGCTAAAGATAGCCCCTTCGCCCACAGGGATACTCTCACATATACTGACAGACATTCATCTGCATGAACACACATTTATCCACACCAGCTTACACAGAGAAACGTACACACACACACCCATGCAGATACATATGTGCCAAGACACACACACGTATGCTTCCATCACACACTGTGGGCCTCCTATACACACACTCCAAGGCTCCTTATTGCCTACAAATATAGAAAGGTGTGTGTGTGAGAGAGAGAGAGAGAATAAGAGAGACTTTATTTTATAGGAAGATGGGGAACAATAATTTGGGGCTCTATATTTTAAACTCTAAGGCCTAAGATTTAAAACAATCTATTCCTAATTCTCACCTTCTTACCCTCCCACCCTGACCGCCATGCTTCATTTTCTAGAAAATCAACAGGTGAGATGCTGAGGATCTGGGGTGACATCAGCAGGTGATACAGGGCAGAATCAGGGCCTTCCTCCATCACCTACTGTTCAGAGAGGAGCAGCCAAGGGTCTTCAAGCCAAAGGGGCTGCCTGAACAAACAGACAGGTAGAACTCAAAGCAGGTGGAGGGTTAAAAGGTGTTGCTGCTTTCTGCAAAGCCCACTGTTAACATCTCCTCCAAGGCCAAGAGCAATTCTGTAGCAGGAAGGTGCAGAGGCCTCCCAAGACAGTCTCCTGGAAAGTAACCACTCACGTGGCATCTCATGGGAGGAAAAGTTAACAGAAAAGGAATCTCACAGGAGGTGAAGGGCACAGGCTTTGCTTCTTCAGACCCCAGGGACAGGGTGCCCCTTTTGCTATGAGTCGAGCAGCAGAAACATCTTTGCTGCAGCCCTGACAAGCTGCTCTGTTTATGAGTCACTAGGGAGTCACTCTGGCTCTCCTTCACATCTAGAAGAAACCGTATTCATCTCTGATGACCTTCTACTGAATACGGCAGCAGCAGAACCCCAGAGAATGTCAGAATGTCTGACCCAACTTCAGCCTCTCTCCTGGCACAGCTGGCAGCCAATAGTGTCAGGGACTGGCCCTGGACCAGAGGCCTAAGCATTGGCTTCTAAGCCACTTGCAACCTCAGCTGCCACTTAACTTTCCTGGGTCTCAGCCTCACTTCTGTTACCATGGGGAGGCTTATTACACAGGCACACATGAGTCTCTAGGGTTCCAGAGCAAACCTATCACCCATGACAATGAAGCTTGTAGAAGTTGTTCTTATCTGAGGCTCACTGATCACAACAAAAGCAGAAGATCACTTCCTCAAAGATGTGACAAATGGACTCCCAACTTGATATATGCCCGGAACATTAGAGTTTACAAAGTTCTTTAAGAAAAGTATTTTTCTTTATGCTCCCAACACCCCTGTGAAGATTACATAAGACATTTTTATTCCACCTCTGAAGATGAGAAAATCGAGGCCCCAGAGAGAAAAAGTGTGTTTTTCTGAAGGTCACACATACAATAGATGTACAGAGGCGAGACTCCAACCCAGCACAGGCTCAGAACCTTCCAAAGGGCTTCAGAATTCAGGGTATGTCCTCACAAATCCTTTTGGGGTGGTGCAAGAAGCCTGACCCTCAGCCAGAATGCAATTACCTGCCTTTATCCAAGGGGGCCTGCAATGTCCACTCAACACACTGAGAAGGCAGTGACCATGGCCATCATTGCTCTATTCCTGGCACCTGGCATATGGTGCCTGCCACAGAACAAATGATCAGATTATATTTGTAGAATAAATGGGAGAATGGACCCTGGCTGATTGGATGGATGGATGGATGCATGGATGGATGCATGGATGGATTGATAAATGGATGAATGGGTAAATGGATGGGTGGATGGATGGATGAATAAATGGATGGATGGATGGATGGATGGATGGATGAATCAATGGATGGATGAATGGATGAATGGGTGGATGGATGGATAAATGGATGGATATATGGATGGATGGATGGATGCATGGATGGATTGATAAATGGATGAATGGGTAAATGGATGGGTGGATGGATGGATGGATGGATGGATGGATGAATCAATGGGTGGATGAATAGATGAATGGGTGGATGGATGGATAAATGGATGGATATATGGATGGATGCATGGATGGATTGATAAATGGATGAATGGGTAAATGGATGGATGGATGGATGGATGAATAAATGGATGGATGAATGGATGAATGGGTGGATGGATGGAGGCATGCATGCATAAATTGACAAAGAATGGTTACAGACTTTGGAGCTGTACAATCTTAAACTTTAATCTTGCCTCCGTGTTCCTAAATTTGTGCCTTTGAACAAACCACTTAACCCCTGTGAGTCTCAGTTCTCTCATCTGTAAATGGGTAGTGGTATCTACCTCATACATGTGGTAAAGATGACGTTAGCAACCCATGCAAAGCCCAGAGCACAGTACCTAGATGAAGCTATGCTTCCATCATCGGACTTATTTCTATCTGCTCCTGCAGGACCTGGGTTTGTCCACCATGGCACCATCTGCTTCCACTCCTGCCCATTTCTGCCCACTCCTGGTCTCTCCAGCCTGTTGGGATCCCTGGCCACGCCTGGCAGATGGTCAGTCATTACTGTGGCCCTGCCTGACCTAGGTAGCTCATGGGGGCCAAGCCCTGGCTGTGTTTCCCTGCTCTGCACCCAGCACAGTCACCTCCGTTGTCAGATACCCAGGGCCAGAACAAGTACAGCTACTGGATTCAACCTTCTAGAATTCAGACAACGGGGATATATGTGCTCTAGGGGAGACCTTCCCTGTGGCTGACATCAGGTATTAGGAGAGAAAGAGGGAAGATCCTTCCCTGTCTCCTCTTTTTCTCACTTCCAACTCTCCAGGAAAGGTGCCAGGAAATGAAAAGGACCCATCTTATCAGTCAGGATGCTTTCTCCTGCTTGAAACGGGGAACCCCTACCCAACTGGCTTGAGTAATAAGAAAGCTTGGCTGAGCACGGTGGCTCATGCCTGTAATCCCAGCACTTTGGGAGGCCAAGGCAGGTGGACCACTTGAGGTCAGGAGTTCGAGCCTAGCCTGACCAACATGGTGAAACCCCATCTCTACTAAAAATACAAAAAAATAAAATTAGCCAGGCATGGTGGTGGGCGCCTGTATTCCCAGCTACTTGGGAGGCTTAGGCAGGAGAATCACTTGAACCTGTGAGGCGGAGGTTGCAGTGGGCTCAGATTGCACCACTGCACTCCAGCCTGGATGACAAAGTTAGACTCTCTCTCAAAAAATAATAATAATAAAATAAAAATAAAGTAATAAGAAAACTGTGAGAGAACAAAAGGCCCAGAGGTAGGACAGAGCCAGCAAGATCCACACTTGGGTCGCGAGATGGCTGCTGAAACATCATCCAGGCTCCACGCATCACATGTAGATGTGAATCAGACAAGCACAGGGGTAGGCCACTCATCCGTGAGAAAAACTTTCCCCAGAGGAAACTTCCTCTTTCATTCACAAACTCAAGGTCTCGTAACCCCATGCCAGGATGGCTGGACTCCAGGAGTCTCCCTGCTTTGAAGTGTCTGCGGCCCCAGCTTGACCTGGGCTGCAGGCCTTAGGTAAGGACCTTGGAGCCCTACTCTCCTCCATAAAGGTAATGCAGTCACTTCAATATTTGCTCAATATGTCCTTTGATGGGGACGGACCTGCTGGGCTGGCCTGGAATATTAGCTGGGTTAATTGTCCCTTCAAATGAACAACCAGTTTAATCAAGGACTTAATGCCCTCAGCTATTCAATTATGCCTGCCTCTGGACATGCAGATTCCATTACCACCCAAGCACCTTGCATGGAGGGAGAATGAGATTGTCTGGTGCGTGTGTGTGTGCATGTGTGTGTGTGTGTTGTCATTGCCCACAGGCATTTGTTAAGAGCAAACTGTGGGCCTAGAGCCCAAGCTGGCAGGCAGCACCTGACCTTGGCTGTTGGCTGCATGACCTCATCAGGTAGCTCTGCCTGGTTCTGCTCAAGAGGGTTTTGCCACCACATCTCACTTGCAAATAGTGTGTGTGTGTGTGTGTGTGTGTGTGTGTGTGTGTGTGTGTGTGTGAGAGAGAGACAGAGAGAGAGAGAGACAGAGGCTTGATAAGATCTCTGTGGGCTGTGGGGTTAACCATCTCTAAATTAAATTATTTAAATCAAATTCAACCCATGAAAACCCATATTTATACACACACACACACGCACACACCCATATTCAGCCACTGTTCACTCTACCAAAAAAAAACCCTAAAGCAAACAAAAAAACCCTTAACTCTAAAAAGAAAAACAAAAAAGAAAAAAAAACCTTAACTCTAGAGTTTTTCCTAGGACTATATTGGAATCTTCATTTTCCAACACATTCATGACAAGATGTGGTTAGAAACAACCTCCATGTCCATCAAAAGGAGAGTGGCTAAATATTTTATGGCATATCTATACAATAGTATGCAGCCATTCCAGGACTGACATGTAGCTCTATTCATGAACATGCACATTACACATTGCTGAGTTTAAAAAGAAGGTTGCAGACTGCATGCTTACAGCAAGATCTGTGGATGGGAAACTATGCTTATCCAGATCTATATGAATATTGATGGACAAGGACTTATCTGAAAGAGCAGTCCTCCCCATTTTCCCACTGTTTACATCTGGGTGGTGAGATGTTAGGTTATTTTGTTTTATTTTTATTTTCTTTATATTCTGGCTATTCTACAAGAACATATACAGTCAAATGAAGACACTACAGCAATTTTTGCTTGGGGACATTTTCTCATGCCTTTCCAAAGCCCCTTCCTATAAGTAAAGATCACACCTATCTCTCCTCCTGAGAGGTCTCAAGTGTTGTGTTGGGACTCAGGAAATAGCTGTGGCCCTTATTCTGTCATCACCTGTTTTGGACACTCTGGGATTTAACTGGCTCTTTCAGAAAATTATTCTGTTATTTATTTCAACAACTTGAAAGGACTTTCATTGGCTTGTGATTACAGGCAAATACATGATCACTGGTAAAAATTTGAAAAATGCAGAAAAGCATATAGAAGTAAACACCACCCACAATCACATCAACCAAAGAGATCCACTGATACCATTTTGTTGTATTTCCTTCTAGTCTTTTTTCTGGGCAAAATGGGGGATTAGGACCTGGAGGCAGGCTTAAGCGTGGGTGCTGACTCTTCAGAGGCAGCCAGTGTTCTGGACCCAGTGCTGCCACTTACCAGCTGGGTGGCCTTGGCTGGGGACCCCACCCCCTCAGCCCGGTTCCTTATTTGTAATGTGGGAATGATCATCACAATGCCTTTCTCATACGGTATTAATGCAAATGAGGACTAGAAAGCTTCAGCACTATTCCTGGCACAGAGCAGAACATTATTGTTAGACTATAAACACTATTTTAGAACCCTTTCTCTCTTTCTGTACACCAGCCTCATATCACTTCTCCCATTGCAAGCAGTTGCCATGCGGATGACAGAAGATGAGGCAGTCGGTGGCTCCTGGCTCTGGCTTCACACCAGAATTATCTGGGAGGCTTAGAAAACACTGGTGCTTGGGTCCCACCCCAGCCTAATTAAGAATTGTGGGGGTGGGGCCCTGGCATTGGTTTTTCTGGAAAGCTCCCCAGAGGATCCTAATGTGAGCCCTGGCTGAGCACCACTGGTGCATGTCAAAGTGCTTTAGAAAGGCCAGGCTACATAAACGAAGGAGTTATTATTATTCATTAAGGATACTTCTCTGGGGGTGGAAATGAGTTCATTGACTCCTCCTCACTCTCACCTGATCCTTCTAGTGGGACACGTTGGCAGAATCACAATCTCCTGCTCAGAGTGGGGCTTTAGGGCTCATAAGGCATTCTTACCACTTCTGGAGCTGAGGGCTGCATGGTTTTCTGAAGTGTCCACGCTGTCCCAGGCACTGTGCTAAGCTGAGCACTTCACATGCAGAACAAGGGAAAAGGCACTTCTTCACATTGCACCAGCCTCTACAGAGGGCACTTGGTAACATTCATCAAAAATGTAATATGTACACACCAATGCTACTCCCAGATATAACTAATGGAAATGAGCTTTAATTAGTGTTCCCCCAAAGAATGTATATGGCAGCATTATTTATAATAGCCTAAAACTGGGAGCAACCCAAATGTCCATCAAGGGTTGAATGAATAAATAAGTTGTAATATAGTCATACAATGAAACACCAGCCAGCAATGGGGGGGGGGGAAAGCTACTGCTAAACACGACATGGGACATGGGGTGAATTTCACTAATGACATCTTTTTTTTTGTTTTGGATACAGGGTCTCACTCTGTCTGTCGCCCGGGCTGGTGGAGGGCAATGGCGCAATCTCAGCTCACTGCAACCTCCACCTCCCGGGTTCAGGAGATTCTCCTGCCTCAGCCTCCCGAGTAGCTGAGATTACAGCTGGCCACCACTACACCCCACTAATTTTTGCATTTTTTGGTACAGACAGGGTTTCACCATGTTGCCTAGGCTGGTCTCGAACTCCTGACCTCAAGTGATCTGCCTGCCTCGGCCTCCCAAAGTGCTGAGATTACAGACATGAGCCACCGTGCCCAGCCCACAGATGTCATCTTGAACAAGAGAAACCAGATACAAAGAGTACATCAATTCTTTATGATTCCATTTATACAAAATTCAGAAACAGGCAAAACCAATCCTGGTGGTAGAGGTCAGACTAATAAATTGCCTTGGTACAAATAAATTGTCCTGGATATCCACCAAGACAAGCCATGAGATGGGGCTGGAAACATTCTATGGTAACCTACACCTTCATGTGGGTGGTGATTGCACAGGTATATACACAGCCTGTGTATCACATGTATCAAATCTATTTGGCTGTACACTCTTCTTTTTGCAAGTTAAATTTCAAATCAAATTTTTAAAAATGCAAATAAAATTGCATATATCCTTGACCCTCATGGCTCCATGCCTAGAATTTCTTTTTCTGTGGATGTATTTGCACAATGAGGATACTACATAGGTACAAGATTATTTATTGTAACACTTATTGTAAGAGCAAAAAATTAGCAAGAAACAAAAATGTCCCTCAATAGGGGCAGGTTAGATAAAGTACGGCTCTTTACCATGCAGCATGACACCGCCATGCAAAAATAGAAACAATCACCAGCATATGTTCTTAAAGTGAAATAAAAAGCAATGTGCAGAGATGCATAAAGAATGGGCTATCCTTGGGGTTAAAAAATATAAAGAGAGAGAGAGAGAAAGAGCTTAGTATATGTAAGAGTAAAATGAAAAAGCTCTGGAAGGACTTATAAGAAACTAGAGATTAGTTGACCATGAAGAGGGGACCTGGGTGGCAGGATAGGGTTGAAGGAAACTTTTCACTGTATATTTTTTATGCATTTTGAATCTTGAACCTATTAAAATTTCTTTAAAAAAAATCTAAAACAGCCAGCCCCACATTCACCTTCTTCAAGGCCTATTGCTGTGATACAATTCTAACGTTCACCTTGGCTAATACAATCCCAAACCTAGCCCCATTGCCCCCGCCCTGCCATCCCTTCAATACTCTACTTCCTGATGCCTTGAACATGTGACATGACTCTCATACCTTCCCTAGGCCTTTATATCTGTCATTCTCACCTTGGGATATGCCCCATTTCTGCCAGGTGTCACCTCCTCCAGAAAGTCTTCCCAGACTTCCCCAGACACCTCCAGGCTCCTGGAGCCCGTATTTTTCATATATCATTTCTCATATGTCATTTGTCATACAGTTCACGATAATTGGTTTCCAGGCCTATGTGCCTTACTGTAATGTCAGCACCCAGCATAGTGCCTGAAAATAGGGATTATGGAATGAATGAGTGAATGGGTGGTTTTTACCAGGATGGGAGCTGAGGAACAGCTTTTGTCCTTTACACATCCTGTTGAGTTTCCAAATTCTGTATAGGCATGAGCTGTGCCTCAGTTTTCTCATCTGTAAAATGGGAATAATAACAGCTCCTACCTCACAGAATTATGTAGTGAGGATTAAATGAGTTACTATAGGTAAAGCTTGTAGCAGTTATTATTATTTCCAAATCACTGTATTGTGATAAAGGAAGAAAATATATTCCAGTGAGTCTGAATCCAGACCCCCAGGCAGTGTCTCCATGACTAACTTTTCTCTCCTGTGACTTTTCAACAGACTAGGGCAGGCATTGTAGTTGAGGGCTGGCAAGGTTGTCAAAGGCCCCTGATCCTCCAGACTTCAGAACCCCTTTTCAGGCCTCTCTCTCCCATCAGTGACTACACTGGGTGGGGTGGGGGAGAGAGGAGGATCATTTAAAAGAGAAGCCCGAGTCAGAACACAGCACAGTCTCAATGGGTGAGTTGGACAGTTATACGTCAACCTCCAAATCTGACCATGGGGAGAGAATTGGGGGCACAGACCTTTCTTTGAGTGTCTTCAAGCCACCCCCCCATAGATCCCTGCCTGGAATGAGTCAGGGGAATGTCTTCACCTTGCTAAGGTCCAGTGTCCTCATCTGCCAAGTGAGGATAGTGACTGTAAGCAGGAAAGGAAATGACAATTCAATGAAACCATGAGGAAAAGAGCTTTGGAACCGGTAATGCATTGGCAGAGGTTAGCAAACGGTCAGCCTGAGGGCCAGAACATTGATTTGCATTTGAATTACATCGGACACATCAGGACTCTCCAGTTGCCCCAGTCCCCACCACTCCCTGTTACTTACTCTAGCCTGCTCCACACTTTCACTCCTGAAGGCATGTGAGTTTGCCACCCTTGCTACACAATATTAGTTACCAAGGTGCCTGCTCTTCTGTCAACTGCCTGCCTTGAAGAGGCAGCCAGCAGGGGAGAGAGGAGGTGTGACTCTTTGAATGCCTGGGGCCACTCTGCTCCACCAGTCTTGGCACTCCACTGAGGTCCAGGCCAAAGCCCCATCAGTCTCAGCCCCAGTAGTTTTCCATGAGCTGAGAAGTCGCCAAACCTGCATGCTGCCAAGAAGACATGCCTTCCTTTAGCCTCTAGGTACAGAGAATAAATCTGCAGTCTCCTAAACTGCCAAATTCCTGGTCTGCTGGAGTCTGGGAGGCTAAATGGTGCTTACTAGTCTGGCTCCCAGATGCCCCAAATTCCACCATTATCAACACATTCCTCCATGTTAAGCATTGCGCTGTAAAGTTCAAAGATCTAGTGGGAGGGGCAGGAGAGTGAGTCCAAACTAGGCTGGAGCAGATCTTTAAGGATAAGCTTCGGAATGGGGGGAGGCAGATTCTGTAAGCTGAAGACAGAACTGGTGGAGGAAGGGGAGAGGAAGAGAGAGACGGTGAGGTGTTTGAAGAGGAAGTTCCCAACCTTTTCAAGGGCAAGGGTGAGACAGGAAGGGAAGTAGAGGAGGAGAAGAGCCAAGAAGCAGGGTGGGCACCCAGGCCAGTATGGACAACCAGTCCCATGTTGGGAGCCAGCAGAGTCCACTGTGTTGTTTGCTAAGTGAGCAAATGACCTCCTGCAGGAACAGACGTGGCTGAAACCACCCCAAATTGCTCTCCCCAACCCCTTCTCCTGCTCTCTTCCATCCAACCCCCATACAAACAAAGGAATATCAAATGTCCACTTGCTGGGAGGATTCTACTCCCACTGAGATAGAAAAAAGGATATGTCGGACCCTCGGATCAGAGCATATCATCTGCTCTCTCATCGAAGGCAGGGACAGGCTTATAGGCCCCAGGAGATCACCCCAGGTCTGAGGACCTGTAGGTCTCATCGGCAACCTCCAGCCCAGGAGGAGCCACCTTTCTTAGGGTCTGTTCTGACAGCAGACCCTGATGCATTCCCTTTTGTCCTCAGGGAGAAAGAGTCTTTGGGAGTAGAAGGGGAGTGAGGTGGAGAAATTCAGCTGCCTCCAGATTCCTTGACTTTGCTGTGTGGATCCAGGCAAGACACTTAACCTCCATCCTCAGTTCCTTCATCTGCAAAATGTGCACAGCTATAGTATTTGCTTCACAGGGCTGCTGAGGATTCAAGGAAGGGGCTCTAGGGTAGGGATTTGAGTTGAACCTGGTAGGATGGACCAGATTTTGATGGGTGTTTCAGGCAGGGAGCCAAGGCTGAGGGCAGGGGCTGAGGAATACAAGGCATGTCTGGGGCATAGCCTGTGGTCAGAGAAGAGAATTCTGGAAAGACAGGCTATGGCTTTATTACCGAGTATCTTCACTGCCCAGCTAAGGACCCTGGACTTGGTCCCATAAGCAGCAGAAAGCTGTTGAGGGGTCCTTGCACCTAATAGAGGCTATCAACTCCCGAGGGCATGATTTGTTCCAGGCCCCAGGGGACACCTGGTTGCAGTTTCATCTGTCAAATCAGTCAGAGGGAGTCCCCTCCATTAGGGTCAACGGTGACCCCCAACCCCTTCCCTTCTGCCTCTTCTATTTCTAGGACCTGACTGTGACACGAGATAGACCTGGTCTCAGACATTGGTTCTGTCACATCAGTAGGTGACTGGGCAAGACCCTTAACCATAGGAACCTCAGTTTCCTCATCAGAAATATGGGGGAATAACATTGTACTCACAGGGTTGTGAGAATGACATGAACTGGCTCATGTGGGGTCCAGGCCCAGCCACCCCCTGGCAGATGCTGGTGGTACCAGACATGTCCTTTTCCTGTCGGGCGGGCAGGGCTGCTGGCAGCAGGCAGCTTTCACACTAATTGCCCACAGCCTTCTCCTCTGTGGCTCTGCGAGCAACAAGACAGCGAATGACCCGTGACTGGAAATCTCGAGGCCAGGCTTAGGCCTATTAGAAAAATATGGAACAATTATGAATGGCAGGAAAATTGTTTTTCGTTTGCTTTGGCAGAGAGAAGAAAACCCTCCTGGAGCCTGGATTTAAGGTGGGGAGAAGACAGGGAGGAGACTGCAGTGTGTGCCAAGTGTCCTGGGAAAAGAACTCATGTTTTCTGTGGCCCTGCTAAGGCATGGTGCGAGACACCTTCATCGATGCAGCAGGGGCTCCCCAAGCACCTTCTGCACACTCAGCGCTGATCTGGGGGCAGGGACACAGCCAGACTGTCTGCCCCAAATCTGGGTTAGTCCAAAGTTGGAGCAGACAGACAAGGTCCCTGCCCCCAGGGAGGAGGAAAGGTAAGATGAATGAAAGCAAACAATAAGGAAGAATCTCAGCGATGACTGCTATGAGAAAGTGGAGCCAGGTGAGCTGTGAGGGAGGGGCATGCCCTAGGGGCTGGCGGGGGGACCTGAGAGAGGAGATCTAGCCTGCCATTCCAAATGGGAAGAGCATTTTGGGTGGCAGGAACTCTGCCAGAATGCTCACCTGCACCCTGGCCTCTTGGCCTCACCCGAAGCCTAGGCTCTGAATTTTGTTTTCCCCATTGTACAGGCAAGGAAACTGAGGCTTAGAGAGAGAAAGTGCTTTGCCCAAGGCCCAGGGCAGCGGGAAGATTAGAGCCAGCACTCTAAGGACTGCAGTCCTTTCTGCGTTCTAATCTTTGTGCCTTGGATCCAGACCAAAGGATAGGGTAATTGACACGTCACTTCTTCCCAGGCCCAGTGAAGGGGGAAAGTTGGTGTGACGTTTTCCAGATCCTCCGCAGGAATGGCCCACAAGACCCAGAGCCTGGCAAACTGCATGGGCAGTGCCCAAAATTGCCACCCCAGGAGCAGAGGCCACTGATGTGCAGCAGTTTAAATGTTGCCCTAGAAGGTGCTTCTCCAGGACTTCCCCTGCGAGCCTGTGTGGCAGGAAGCAAGACAGGATAAGGGCAGGTGTCTGTCTGCCTGAGCAGCATAAACCGGGGAACCTTCTGCCGTACACAGACCTGTCTACTGGAGGGCTCCTGGCTCGAAGACGGACTGGCCAGGATCCCAGGGGATCCCCCAGCACCTAGTCTCTGTGGTCTGAGAGGTACAGGAATATTTGGGAGTGGTGAGTTCCCCCTCCCTGGAGGTGACCAAGCCCAAGCTGAAGGGGAACCCTGCATAGTTAATGGCCACCCTCAGCCCTCCAGCCCCTTTTACGGGGTTAGTCCAGAGTTGGAAGCATGTGAGCCCACAGGGCATGGAAGTGTGCAGAGGGCTCTGCAGACCTGTGGGATTCACACTGACGATTAGGTGATGGGACCCTGGGGAAGTGCTGGGATCCACAGCCAGAGATCTCCTGACCAGTTCCTGATAACTTATTTATCCAAGGACAGCATGTCCTGTTACCACCAAAAAAAAAAAAAATTCCACCAAAAAAAAAAAAACCTTTTAACATTCCTTAGGCTAATGAAGCAAACCTAATGTATAGATAATAATTTATTTATTCAGAAACATTGTATCACTATTTTAAGTTGAATTACCACAAGAACAGTTTAACACCTAAGTGGCATCCGTGGACCAGCAGCATGGACATCACCTGGGAGCTTGCAGAAAGATCCTCAAGTCCTACTCTGGACCTTGAATCAGAATTTGTGCTTTAGCAAGATCTTCAGGTAATTTATATGTACATGGAAAAAAATCAAAAGGAGGTATAATCATGACTCTCATACAGATATAGAATGAGCCTGGATCAAAAGTTTTATTTCACTCATTCATTAATGAGGAAACCACTAAGATGTTACAATCAATTCAAAGGAGAATGCAAAAGTAGACACATAATATAGGTCATCAGGAATCTGAAGTGAATTTACAAACAGATGCAAAACTGGCAAAAAAAATCTATAGGGCAATAATCAGTTGCATTGCATTGGACGTAATTTATATTTATATGGACAAGAATCATTTGCATTACCATCAGTTTTTTACAATTTGCAGAATTGTAAAATAGCTCAGATAATGAAAGACTGAGAAAAAGCAAAACCCCCAGAAGGGTATGCTGGGACATCCAGTAGTCTATCTCTTTCCCTTTCTTTTTTCCCACCATTTTAGTCTTTTACAATTTTTCTTGACACGCATTACAGCTTGTTAAGCACCTCTTAGATCACTTCTGGTCTCTGGCATGCCTGAACACAGAGAGTTTCTCCAGACCAAGACTAGAGCAAACTTTTGAGTAAATCCCAGTGCCTGTCATGCTCTGCTTGGGAATGAGCCTGGGGGTGGGTGTGGGGCAGGGGCAGGCCAGGCCTACTGACCTGGTAAATTCTCATTTGTCTGTCTCCATTACTACTATTACTATTGCACGCTGGGCCCAGGTGGAACTTTCATTCAAGATGCTATCAGAACATCTGAAAGGACAGAGACTCAGGTCTTCACTGAGCTTATGCAGTGTGTCTGGCTGTTTGGGACTGCTTGCAGTAATTGCCAGGACATGAAACTTGATTTTGTCTGTGCTTTGATATCACAGTGCCTGGTGTTGTGCCTGTAGGGGAAGATCCAAGCTCTCAATGGCCCCTTAATTATTGGTTACCAGTATTTATCAAAAAGAACTACTAGTTGTGTGTAAGCAGAGTGGCTTAGGGGGCTGGAGAATGAGCAACTGGTTAGGACCCTCATGTCTGGTCTGGGTCGTTGCTTTTCTGGGGCAGTTCACATGGAGGTTTAGAAGCAGACCCGGTATCAGACAGGTCTGGGGTTGAATCCTGGCTCTGCTCGTCTCTGGCTGTGTAACCGGACTGCTTGTTTAACCCCTGCTGGGTGCCAAGCATGGGGCCAGGAGTTGTGAGCAACCCAGTGGACACAATGGACATGAGGCTCATAGTGTAGCAGGGAAAAGACATGAAACAAAACATCACACATGTTGTTTTGTAAGTTACCATCATAGTAAGTGCCACAGAGGAAATGTCTACTGTGCAAAGGAGCGTGCAATGGGAAGACCTTTCCTTGTCTAAAGAGTCAAAAGACATCCCAGGGAAAGCTTAGACTTAAGAGTGAGTTGCAGATGAGGTTGTTCAGCAGGCAGAGGAAACAGTAGAGGCAAAGGCCCTGGGGCGGGAAGGGTTGGCCTGCTCAAGTGATGCAAAGAAGGCTCCTGGGAGTGGTGGCTCTCAATTGTTTGTGGGCTTAAGAATATTGGTTAAAATGTACTTTCTTGAATCCTACCTCCAGAAATTCTGATTCCACAGGTCTAGGGTGCAGCCCAGGGATCTGCATTTTTAATAAGCATTCCAGGAAATTTAGAGAAAAATATTTCTTAGAGCCACATGTTGAGAAATATTGGGTTAAAGCCTAATGAGAATGGCACAAAATAAGGTGAGTCATTTAACTTCTCTAAGCAGCTCTTAGCTAAAGTATAACATAGGAGATAGGAGTTACAGGGTAGCAGGAAGATTAAAGGAGAGAAGCCACACACAGCATCTAGCATAGGGCCTAGCAGGCAGCGGGTGCTCAGCAAACCCCTGCACGTGTATTACTGCCCTTCCCAAGTCAAGCCTATGGAACCCTCGAGGTGTGAAGAAATGAGCACAAGGCGAGGAGTCAGGCAGCCCATGTTCTAGCCTCAGCCAGGGGCCACTGACTTGCCACCCCACCTTGGGCAAGACTCTTTCCCTCACTGGGCCAGTTTCCCCACTGTAAAGGGAGAGAATGTGATTAGGTGACTCCTACCCCTTACCTATCCATCCTCCCATCTTGAATTCTCACGCCTTGCCGCCCAGGGCTCCCTCACCAAATTCAGTAGTCCTCAGCCTGGCTGCCCATTAGAGCCACCAAGAGGGCTTTTTTAAACGCCAATGAAATCAGGAACTCTTGGGGGTGGATCCCAGTGTTGGTAACTTTTTTAGCCACCCAGGCAAATCTAATAAGAACCAGCACTCTCATTTCTCAAGTATCCCTTTTCTCCATAAGAGTAAAAAGGGGCTCGGAGGAAACATCCTGCTCCTCAATTCTGACCTGAAATCTCAGGAAGCATCCAAGCCAGTAGAGCCTTAAGCTCCATCCAACACCACACCCCCACACAACACTGTTTCTTCACAGACAGGGTCTTACTCTGTCACCCAGACTGGAATGCAATGGTGCAATCATAGCTCACTGCAACCTTGAACTCCTGGGCTCAAGCGATCCTCCCACCTCAGCCTCCATAGTAGCTAGGTTCATGCCACCATGCCCAGCTAGTTTATTTATTTTTATTTTTTGTAGAGACAGGGTATCTCTATGTTACCCAGGCTGGTCTGTGACTCCTGGCCTCAAGTGTTCTTCCTGCCTCAGCCTCATGAAATGTTGGGATTACAGGCGTAAGCCACCATGCCCGGCCTAAACTCTGTTTTTTAATATCGTTTTAATTTTAAAAACATTGTTAAAGTAAAAATCCGTATTTAAACAAAATCAAACAATAAAAAGTGGCTTCTCACTCACCCCTGCCATCTCTGAAGGCCACCATATTTGGATTAATCAACTTTATTGAGGAATCATTTATATACCATAAAATGCACACATTTAAATTATAGAGTTGGGTGAGTTTTGACAAATGTCTGCTGCTGTGCTCCCACCCCCGGTGAGACATCACTGTTCACAGTTTTTGTTTTTCTTCCTTTGGTGGTTTTTTCTCCTCTGGTGTTTTTTCCATGTCATGTGTTAATACTGATGTTTTTCATTTATCAACTTTAGATCAGGTAGCAGATAATTAATCCTTCAACCAGGAAACTGTTGAAAGTGAAGAGAGACAGAACTAATAATCACAGGACAACAGTATAAAATAAGCCTGTCCTGGGCAACTCAGGGTGTGCAGTCAACCTCACATCATCCATTTATGACCAGCCATGGTGGAGAAGGATTTAATTCATATGCCCCATCTCTAGCTCCCTTCCTCTTCCCAATTTGTGCTACTTTTGTACCTATTTTAATGTCTCTATTGCTTAACTTTGCAAATGTAAATAATATTTCTGGGCCTCTATTTCTGGAGCCATTCGGTAAGATAAGAATATTAGTATTCCTATTTCCCCCCCCCATCTTTGTCCACCTCTATCTCCCAGTTTCTTATTTCTTTCATCTTTGTCTTCTATTTTGTCCTTATTATTAAGCCTTTCCTATTTTGTCTATGAAAATGAGGCTTAGTGTTTATGTTGTTGATTATGTGACTTTGTTCCCCAAGGAGTGTATTATGAGTGATCATAGTTCCTTCTCTATGGTTACAATATCATTACTCCTGTGCCTCTAATAAGCAAATGCTTCCAGCATCAACAGTAAGAGAATTGTCCTTTCTTACTCTCTACCAAGTCTTCCAAATCACGTCAAATTTTAGTTTGCTTTATATTTGAACCATTAACTTCTTTTTTTTTGAGAGAGAGAGAGAGAGGTTCTCATTCTGTTGCCCAGGCTGGAGTGCAGTGGCACAATCACGGCTCACTGCAGCCTTTATCTCCGGGGCTCAAGCAATCCTCCCACCCCAGTCTCTGTAGCTGAGACTACAGGCGTGTGTCACCACTACCAGCTAATTTTTGTATTTTTTTTTAGAAACGGGGTTTCACCATGTTGCCCAGACTGCATTAACTTCTTATTAAAGGTTTTTTTCTTCCTCCTTCTCTTTTGGTGTTTCTGATTGTTTCATTTGCTTTGGAAAGAAGCATAGGCCTCTTCACCATATTCCCAATATCTTCCAGCCTCCTTTTGTATATTTCTCGGAATCTATTCCTCTCTTCTTTCCTGTCATTCTACTGGGTCCCTGATTCTCTATTCTTGTTTGTTCAAAGGGTTTCCTGGACCTGCTGCACACAGGTCATTCTGGAATTCCTTTACATTATTAGATCCTTGAGTTAATTCTACCAGTTTTTATCCTGTAACATTCTTCCTCATGGTTTCTAAGCTGAAATATACATTCAATAACTTCTCAGAAAGGAAGCATGAGAAGTAAATTTCTGAGTCCTGGAATGGCTGAATATAACTTTTTTTTTTTTTTTCCTTTACCCTTGACTGATAGTCTGGCTGTCTGTAGAATTCTAGGTTCAAAGCCATTTAGACTTAGCACTTAGAGATGGAATATAGTGATGAGGTTAAAATCCGATCTCTGGCATGAGGCTGCCAGGGTTTAAATTTTAACTTTACATTTCCTAGAACCCAGCAAGTCACTTAATCTCTCTGTGCCTCGGTTTTCTCATAAATAAGCTAAGATAAAAATAGTACCTACCTCATGGAGTTGTGATGAGGATTAACCAGTTTACATATGTAAAATGCTTAGAACAGTGCCTGCACATCGTGGGCGTCATGTTAAGTGTTGGCTATTATTCTCTGGGCCTCTATCGTTGCTATAGAGGATTATGATGTCACCCTTATTCCGGTTTATTTGTCAGAGTCAATGTTCTGGTTTTTGTGAGCTGATGTTCTAGTTTCCATAGAAATATCCAGGATCTGCTTTAATCTTTAATATTCTTAAATTGCTCAATTCTATATCTGCTTGATATTCTCTTAGCTCTTTCAATTTAAAGACTCGGTGTCCCTTTTTGGCTCTGGGGACTTTTAAAATGTAATTATTTCTGCAATAATTCCCTCCCCTCCATCTTCTTTCTTTTCTTGTTCTGGAACTCCTACTCTTAGTTGGATATTGGACCTCCTGAATTGATCCTGTTTGAATATTTTTTTCCTCCCATACTTTATGCCATTGTCTCCATGTTCTGGGAGATTTTCTTAACTTTGCATTTCAAGCTTTCAATTGATTTTTTAAAATAATTTTTAGCAATAATCATTTCCAGGAGCTCCTTCTCATTTGCTGATTGCTTCTTTTCTGTGGCACTTTCTTTGGGCTTTTGGAGCATTGCTACTCCAGCCTTCCTGTCAGCTTGTGGGGACCCCAGAGATGTTTCTGCAGAATTCTTGGGCTTTTGGAAATAAGATTTGAAAATCTCTGACCTATGCATTTGATCAAAAAACTTTATGGGTTTATTGGGCCATTACCAAGATGAATGAGTTATAATCTATAATCTCAGCCCTCAACAAACTACTCTGATGCACAGACAAACATGGAAAGAAATAATGACAATAGGACAGGTGCACAAGAGGTCCTTCCAGAGGGAAAATAACCAACAGCCTGTTGGAGATCAAGAAAGAGAAAGCCCTTGAACTCTTCTTAAAGTAGTGTGCAGGAGAAGCTCATACAGGTTCATGAACGGACTGGTAAAATTTCAGGAATTTCGTGAGCTGGTTGTCAGTTATTAAAAATTAACTTAGGCAAATTTACAATTAAATACATTATAACAAAAACAAAGCTAATGAATGCCAAAAATTCATCACTTCCTATTTATCCCATCTTTCAATTACCTATGCTGTTGAGGTTGTTTACATCTATTGTATATGTATGGCAGAAATACCATATCAAGGTGCGCTACTGAGCATCTCTGTTCAACACCTCCTGCAGTAACTCATGTTGGTGGCTTGAAATCAGTGATGGTGGGAATATTTACATCAAACAAATTGACAAGTGCTACAAATCAGAGCCTGATTATTGTTTTGTTGACAGTCTAGAGTTAAGAAAATAATGGAGAAAATGTTAATGTAGATTATACTTAAAAGTATGCTGTGCTGGTAGCCTTTAATTGTAAATAGCATGAAAAAGAATTGAGGACATATTCTTCCAATATTCAAAAACTATTCTTTAATTCAGCAAATAAGTCACTTGTGTCATTGCCAAATGAATGAAATTCATGCCTCCATTGCTCCATTCCTATCAAACTTATTAATGTAAAAGAAAACAGCAAACATTCACACAGGAACTATACTTATTTGGTAATTGTAATAATAATTTAACTATAGATACAAAAGTTTAGGAAGTATCAACAAAAGCATCCTGTGAGAATCAATTTACTAGATAAAATTGATAATAAAAAATACGTATATTTTATTATTAGTTGTAAATTGTGTGCTACAATCCTTGATGGCAATAAACTTTATATTAACTTATGTGTGTATATATGTACACATATATTTGTTTCTGGAGAACCAGTTGATAACACTTACCAGCACACCACGGAGAATAGTGGAGAGTGCCCAGGCCTGTAATCAGACAAACCTGGGATGGAGTTCCAGTGCGTTTATTTATAAGCTGTGTGACCTTGGGCAAGTTATTTTACCTTTCTAAGTCTCATCGATAAAATGAAACTGTGGATGCAATGTGCTAATATTGATTAAAAAATAGTATGTTGCAGAGGTTAAGAATCCATGCTCAGAGATTGGGCTGCCTCCATTTGAACCCTGGCTCCCCGCTTACTAATTGTGTGACACTGGCCCAGTTGCTGTTAGATGGTATATTAGTCAGTGTTCTATCTGAGAAAGAGAGCCAGTAGTAGATGATATACATCAAGGAATTGGCTTATATAATCACGCGTTCTAGCAAATCTGGTCTGTAGGGCAGGCCATCGGGCTGGAAACTCTTGAGCAGAAGCTAATGCTATGGTTCACAGGTGGAGTTTCTTCCTCCTCAGGAAAACCTCAATTTTGCTCTTAAGGCCTTTCAACTGATTGGATCAGGCCCACCTAGATTACAGATGATAAACTCTTTTACTTAAAGTCAAGTAATTGTAGGTGTTAACCATGTCTACAAAATCCTTCACAGCAACGCCTAGATTAGTGTTTGACTGAGTAACTGTGGACTGTAGCCTGGCCACGTCAACACATAACACTAGCCTCACAGATAGGAATAGTGAAAGCAAACACCTTATGGGGTTCTTACAAGGATAGAATAGAGCAGTACTCAGAAACCACTCAGATAGCACCTGGCCCGAGTAAGTGCTCATTAAGCTACAAACCTCTGTTCTCGCTAGAACTAAAGCTTGCTTCCCAGGCAGCCACGGCACAAGGAAGGGCCAGGGACCCTGCATAGGAAGGTCTGGTTGGAGCCCCAGCACATCACTGACTGGCTGTGGAGATGGCTGCCTGAGGCCTTGCCCAGAGGAAGCTGAGAGAGAAGAGATGGAAGAGAGCCCACGGCTCTGGGACCCAGCAGAGCACATTCAGATGGAAACCAGCTATGACTGGGTGACACCTCTCAGGGCTCCTTGCGGGGCAGGACTGTCTGGCTTAGTGGTGAGAGACTCATGGCCAGAAGATGAAGTGGTTACAGGTGTCAGACAGGAGGGCTTGCCGACGGCGGGTGGCTGTGGTGCATGTTTCATTAGCTGCTGACTGAGGATTTCTGTTGCTTTCATTTGCTGCCTCAGCCAGTAGCTAGGTTTAAAATAAACTTCAGGAGATCAAACTCAAATCCCCAAACCAGCATCCCTAGGCCCCAGGCAGGCCTCTGGCACAACCATACAATCTGCAGAGTTTATCTCAGGCAGCTCCAATAGATGTCACCTTAAATGTCCCACTCCCCTCCCTTTAAGCCCTCTCCTCCAGCTCTGAGACCTCTGGCTCTTCCTTAGATTCCCCCCTCAAGTCTCTGTCCCAGCAAGCCCCATTCCCTCTGGGGCCTGCTCCCAGCTGCTAGCCTTCCTTGCACCTGCTCAGCCTCTCACAGCAGAGCTGCGCAGACCTAAGAGGGCAATAGACAGAATTGACTGCTCTTGGTTCATGGCTTAAGGTGTCACCACTCCCAAGAAGATCTGGAGGCCCAGGAGAGAAGCCTGCCAGAAGAAGGGAGTCATATCACTCAGTGGGGGGATGCCTGACCCCTGAGCCTCTGTGCAAGGAAAGACTTGAGCACAAAACACACTTGCACACAAGTGTCAGTCTCCTAGGAACTACCAGAGCTGGGAAGAGCCCAGAGCCATTTTGCCTCACTCTTGTCATTTTCACAGATGAGGAAAGCAAAGCTCAGGGAAGCGAAATGACCTGCCCTCCCTCTCACAGCTAGGAAGCCACTGGGTAACTGAGCCCACATCCAATTTCCTGGGGCGTGGACCTTGCCCTGCCACAGTCAGCAAATGAGCAGGGGCAACTTCCCAAGGCAGGGAACCACCAAGAATTCCAAGCAGGCCACACAAATCTCTGATTCCTGCCTTCCCTGGGCAGCCCCACCCTGGCCCTGACCTGGTGGCCTTGGCAGCCTCCCGGCCAACCCTGCTTTCTAACTCGGAGCTGAACAGGCTGGGCCTCCAATCACTCCAGACACATGAGGACTGAGCAGTTTTACTCTAGTTTGCCAGGGCATGGGGGAGTTGGAGCCAAGCTGTGCTCCTCCAGGGACAGATGGCCAACCTGGGAGGGCACTGCTGCGGCCAGTCAGATAAGTCCTGCCTATGGTAACCTCAGGCCTCACCTGCTTTTCACCTGGCTGCCTCACCAGCCCCACCACCCACTCACTGTGTCCTCTCCAATGGGACCTACCCTATACCCCAAGCCATGCTGTGGCTTTAAACATGCAGCCATGGCTCCCTTGGTCTGCAGCCTATTATTTCACTAACCCTCCAGCTTTCCTTTTCAGGTCACTAAATTCAGTGGTGCTGCCCCCATGCCAACTCCCACCTCTAGTTCCAATAGCACTTTATCTATTCTTCATAGTAGTTTTTGGTGTATTGTTTTAGTTTATACTTTCTGTTCTTTTAGACTGTGAGCTACTAGTCTCATATGATTCTATTTATCATTGAATGCCAGAATCTAGCTGGGTGTTTCTGGTACCAGCTGTGCTCAATACTGTTTTGTGAGTAAGAAAAAGGATGGACAGAGGGTAGATGGATGTTGAATAAATGAATTGATGGATGATTGTTGGATAGCTGGATGCAAGGATAACAGAATAATGCAGAATAGATAGATGGGTGGATAGATGTTGGATCAAAGGATGGATGGATGGATGGATGGATGGATACAAAGATGAAAGTGCAGATGAGTAGATGGGTGGATATGAGATGAATGGGTAGATGAGTGGATGGATAGATAGATATGAGATGGATGGGTAGATGAGTGAATGGATGAATATGAGACGGATGGATAGATGAGTGGGTGAGTGACTATGAGATGGATGGGTAGATAAGTGGTTGGATAGATATGAGTGGTTGGAGAGTGGTTGGATAGATGAGGGGATGAGTGACTATGAGATGGATGGGCAGATGAATGGATGGATGGATATGAGATGGAGGGGTAGATGAGTGGATGAGTGAATATGAGATGGATGGGTAGATGAGTGGGTGGGTGGATATGAAGTGGATGGGTAGATAAGTGGATGAATGGATGGATGGATATAAGATGAATGGGTAGATGAGTGGAGGGGTGAATATGAGATGGACAGATAGATGAGTGGGTTGGTGGATATGAAGTGGAGGGGTAGATAAGTGGATGAATGGATGAATGGATATAAGATGAATGGGTAGATGACCATGGATATGAGATGGATGGGCAGATGAATGGATGGGTAGATATGAAATGGATAGATAAATGTGTGAATGGGTGAATATGAAGTGGATGGGTAGATGAGTGGATGAACAGATGGATGGATCTAAGATGAATGGGTAGATGAGTGGGGGGTGAATATGAGATAGATAGGCAGATGAGTGGATGGGTGAATATGAGATGGATGGATAGATGAGTGGATGGGTGGATATGAAGTGGATGGGTAGATGAGTGGCTGAATGGATGGATGGATATAAGATGAATGGGTAGATGAGTGGAGTGGTGAACATGAGATGGGTGGGCAGATGAATGGATGGGTGGATATGAGAGGGATAGATAAATGAGTGAATTGGTGGATATGAAGTGGTTGGGTAGATGAGTGGATGAGTGAATATGAGATGGATGGGTAGATGAGTGGATGGGTGGATATGAGATGGATAGATAAATGAGTGAATTGGTGGATATGAAGTGGTTGGGTAGATGAGTAGATGGGTGGATATGAGATGGATGGATAAATGAGTGAATGGGTGGATATGAAGTGGATGGGTAGATGAGTGGATGAATGGATGGATGATAAAAGATGGATGAGTAGATGAGTGGAGGGGTGAATATGAAATGGACAGATAGATGAGTGGGTGGGTGGATATGAAGTGGAGGGGTAGATAAGGGGATGAATGGATGAATGGATATAAGATGAGTGGGTAGATGAGTGGAGGGGTGAATATTAGATGGATGGGCAGATGAATGAATGGGTGGATATGAGATGGATGGATAGATGCATGAATGGGTGGATATGAAGTGGATGGGTAGATGAGTGGATGAATGGAAAGATGGATATAAGATGAACGAGTAGATGACTATAGGGTGAATATGAGATGAATGGGTAGATAAGTGAAGGGGTGAATATGAGATGGATAGGTAGATAAGTGGATAGGTGGATTAGTAAATGAGTAAGAGGACAACCAAAGTGAACTTCTACCTCTGTTGAGCTTCTGTTTTCCCTGCTCATTTGAAGGCCTAGAGTATGACTTTACCATATGACGTTTCCAGAGTACCTCCCCATTCCTCAGGCCCTACTGAGCCACCTCTAAGAGAAGGCATAGCACAAAGTATTGGTACCACTTGATGAATGAGGAAGCTGAGATCTAGAGCTGTTAAGGCTTCTTTCTGTTCATGGACACCCAGCTAGTGCAAAGCAGAGTGGAAATCAGACTGCTGGCTTCTCACCTCCACTCCACCGCAGGCCTCCATTGCCTGTCTCTGAGGACTGGACCTGGCCAAGTTGACCCCACACACCTGTCCCCACTGTGGCCCAGGCCCCCGTTTGGCACCCAGTTGGCTGCATGTGCATCATGACTTGTGAGAGAGCGGTCAGCCCCACCTTTCCACACAGGCCCTGTCTGACTGGGTTCTTTGATTCCTCCAGGAAGGAAGTGTATTGAGAGAAAAATTAGGAGAGATTAGATCCCTCCTCCCATCCCCACTGGACCGAAGCTGGCCCTGTAAGTCCATGGCTGCACTGAGGAGGCAGGCGGGGACACCACTGCACCTTTCTTCTCTATCCCTTAACCTTGATGGCCATGTCCAGGCCTCACTGTGATCCTGCATGAGGGCAGCTCTAATGAGAAAGCCAATACAAAGTCATTTTGAATTACCCATTAGAGAAGTACAGTCTATTAACTTTTTTCTATTAATTTTAATATTTTAAACTGTATAAGAAATACTTTTAGATTTACATATTTTGCAAAAATATACAAAGAAATCCCCAAATGTGAGCATTTTACCACACTTGCTTAATAATTTCCTTTATAATTCTCTTTCTACATATATATGTATATGTGTATATGTCTACCTATACAAATATGTATATATACACATATGCATGTATACATATGTGTGTATTATTTTCCTGAAGCATTTTAAAGTAAATTGCAGAAGTCTTTTTGCCTCTAAATACTTCAACATGTTTTTATTTGAAAAAGGACATTCTCTTACATAATCACAGCACAATTGTCAAAGTCAAGAAATTAACATTGCTGCAATAGTAACTACCGACTTTATTCAGATTTTACCAACTGTCCCACTAATAACCTTTTTCTAATCTGGGATCCAACCTAGGATCACACTTGCATTTGGTTTCTGTGTCTCTTTGTCCTCTTTAATTGGCAACAGTTTCTCAGCCTTCCTTTGTTTTTCATGGCCTTAATATGTTTGAAGAGAACATTTTGTAAAAAGTCTCTCAATATGGATCCGTGTGATGATGTTTCCTCTAAATTATATTCAGAATTGCAGGTTATGCAAATTTGGCAGGCTGCCACAGAAATGATGCTGTGTCCTTCTCAGTGCATCGTATCAGGAAGGGAACCATGTTGCTCTGTCCCTTGCTAGGGATGTTAACTCGGATAACTTGGTTAAGGGTATTGCCAGGTTTCTCCACTGCAGTTGCTCTCTTTCCTTTCGTAAAATAACCAGTGTCTTGTGAGAAGACACTTTGAGATTATATAAATATTCTGTTTCTTATCATACATTTGCCCACTCATTTTAGCATCCATTGATAGTTCTTGCCTGAAACAGTTATTGCTATGGTGGTTGTCAGGTGGTGATTCTTCCAATTCCAACATTCCTTCTATATTTATTAGTTGGAATCCTTCTATAGGTAAGAGCCTCCTTCCTCTCATTTATTTATGTATGTATTCATTTATATCAGTATAGACTCAAGGATTCTTCTTTCAACTGTGGATAATAATCTGATACTGTTGTTATTAATTTTAATGTTTTCTTTTTAAATAATTATAGATTGTCAAGGAGTTGCAACATTAGTGCAGAGAAGTCCTGTGTACTCTTCACCCAGTTTCATCCAATGGTTGTATCTTACATAACTATAGTGCAATATCAAAACCAGGAAAATAACATTGAGACCATGTACGTGCATAATTCTGTCCTTTAATCACCTGTGTAAATTCATGTAACCACTGCCATAAAGATACAGAACTATTCTGTTACCACAAATATCTCCCTCATGCTATTCCCACCATCCCGAATCCCTGGCAACCACTAATTTGTTCAGCATCTCTGTATTTTTGTCATTTTGAGAATGTTTTATAAATGGAATTATAAAGTATGTGACCTTTGGAGATTGGATTTTTTTGTTGTTGTTCAGTATAATGTCCGTGAGAGTCATTTGAATTCTTGTGTGTCTCAGTATTTCATTCATTAATAAAAATGAAATACTCCGCAATAAAGCTGAGTGGTATTCCGTGGTATAGATATACAAAGTTCACTTAACCTTTCACCTATTGTAAGACATTTTGAATGTTTCCAGTTTGGGACTATTACAAATAAAGCTGCTATGAATGGTCATGTACAGTTTTTTGTGTGGATATGTTTGCATTTCTCTGGGCTAAGTGCCCAGAAGTACGATTGCTGGGTCGTATGGTAAGTGTATGTTTAGACTTTTAAGAAACCACCAAACTGCTTTCCAGGGTAGCTGCACCATTTTACATTCCCATCAGCAGCATAGAGTAATCCAGTTTCTCTGCATCCTAGCCAATATTTGTATTTTCACTGTTTTTTATTTTAGCCATTCTGATAGGTGTGTAGTGATATTTCATGGTGGCTTTAATTTGCATTTCCTTTTTTAAATTTTTTTTCTTTTTAGAGACAGGGTTTTGCTCTATTGTCCAGGCTGGAGTGCAGTGGCGTGATTATAGCTCACTGCAGCCTTGGACTCCTGGGCTCAGCCAGTCCTCCCATCTCAGCCTCCCAAGTAGCTAGGACTATAGGTACGCACCACCATGCCCATAGAGATGGGGTCTCACTATGTTGCGCAGGCTGATCTTGAACTTCCTGCCTGAAGCAATTCTCGTGCCTTGGGCTCCCAAACCACTGGGATTACAGGCGTGAGCCACCATGCTGAGCTTGCATTTCCTTAACAGCTATTGATGTAGAACATCTCTTCATGTGCCTATTTGCCATCAGTATATCCTCTTTGGTAAAATATCTCTTCATGCCTTTTGCCCACTTTCTAATTGGATTGATTGCCTTCTTACTGTTGAGTTTTGAGGGTCAGATAGGTGGTCTGCAAATATTTTTCCCTCATTTAATCTAATGTTCACATTGTTACTGTTGGCCCTTAAAAGAAAGTTTTCATTTATTCATCCGACAAATAGTTTCCTAGACCCCACTCGATGCTGAGCACTTGTCTAGGAGCTGGAAATAGAAAAGACAGATGTAGCAGGGCCCTGGCCCATGGAGGCTCCCACTCTGGGGTCAAGGTGTGGAGCAGAAAAAGAAACAGATGTTTTCAACACCTTGCAGTCAATAGCAAAAAGAGGCAGAGATGGGCTGTGTGAGAACACAGGAGTGAGGAAAATTGGCCAAAGTCTGAAGGACGAGTCTGCACCTGTGAGACGGGCAAGGGAATGAGGGCATTCCAAACAGAAGCAAGAGCCCATGCAAATGTGCCTGAGTATTCAAAGTTCATGGAAGCAAAGATTTGGAGGCCACAGGGCCCGGTGTGGTGGATGCTTTGGGGGATTCCTCGAAGTTGGGTTGGAATCTTGGAAGGCACTCACTGGTTGTACAAATGCATAAATGGTTATGTTTAACCAGTACAAATATATAAATGGTTACATGGACTAGATATTTAACCTTTCTCAGACTCAGTTTCTCATGGGCAAAATGAGCTCAGTAATACCTACTTCCCAGAGACTACAGGAGGATTAGAAATAATGTACATACAGCATCTAGAACAGTACTGGGGATGGAATTACGTGCTTGACAAACACTAACTTTGGAAAATCAGGATGGAAAAACAGAGCACATTTAAAGATTGGCTTGGACCAGGCACAGTGGCTCACACCTATAATCCCAGCACTTTGGGAGGCCGAGGTGGGTGGGTCACGAGGTCAGGAGTTTGAGACCAGCCTGGCCCACATGGTGAAACCCCATCTCTACTAAAAAAATACAAAAATTGGCCAGGTGTAGTGGCACATGTCTGTAGTCCCAGCTACTCAGGAGGCTGAGGCAGGAGAATTGCTTCAACCTGGGAGGTGGAGGTTGCAGCGAGACGAGATCGTGCTACCGCACTCCAGCCTGAGTGACAGAGTAAGACTCCATCTCAAAAAAAAAAAAAAAAAAAAAAAAGATTGGCTTGTAAGAGGGAACACCCATCAAAGCTGTGCTTCTTTTCAAGGGTCTCTCTCAGGCTCATCCCTTCAATGGTTCCTCCTACCCTTGGGAGGGAATGAACCTCCTCCTATCTAGTCAAATCCATTTCCCTGTACTCTCCACCATACCCTTCCACCCTGCTGGGACCAGGGATGTTCTTCATCAATTAAAACACACTTCTTTTGCTTCCTTCCAAGCAAGGTCTAAATGTCCTTTGGCACCAGCCTACAACTCTCCTTCCTTTCTCAGGCACATTTCTTGGAAGAGTTGTTTATTTTGACTTTCTTCACTTCCTCCTCAACTCACTCTTTAACTCAGTGTGGTCTCCCCCTCCGCCCAAACCCCAACCCCAGAACTGCTCTGGTCAAGGTCACCCGTGGCCTCTGTGACACTGACGTGAGTCATTATCTCACTGATCGCTGTGCAGCATTTGAGAAGGTGACACTTCCTCCTTCTTGAGACATTCTCCTGGCTTGGCTCTCAAGGGGGGTGCCTTTGCAGGTCTTTTCCTGCTGTCCCTGGGGGCTCCTCTCGTGAGTGCTTTGGCAGGCTTCTCTTCCTGCACCCACCTCAACATGAGAGGGCCCCCAGGGTTCATTCCTGTTTTCTGTTCTTCTCACTCAGCATGCTCATGTCTTCTTCCTGGGGTATTACCTGACCCCCATCCGTGCCTTCTGTTAGTTTCTTCGGTTGGAACACTCTCAGGTCCCTATCCAAGCCACCCACAGGCCTCACTCCTGAACTGCAGATCACTGGATCCAAATGTCTACTGAATACGGATCTACATCTCAAACTCAACATGAATAAAATTGAGCTCACCCCCTCCAGAGACCAGACGCTTCTCTCTCATATCTCATCTTTCACAGAACAGTTCCTCACTCTTCCAGCTGCTGAGAGCACAATGGGAAGATACACGGAAAGTAGTTGGAGAAGTGAGTGACGAGGTCAAAGTCCACTTAAGCCCCAGGGGAAACTGAGGCACGGATGTTAGGGAGCAGCGGTCCACATGTGGCTGGAGTTCCGGAAAGGGATAAGGGCAGGAGATGTGATTTTGCTGATGCTCCAGCTGCTTCAGAGCAGACCTAAAGTCCTGGCTGGAAAACACAGCTCCTCTCCCACAAGCCCCTCGGCCAAATTGTACTTGAAGTCTCGGGCCCCCTCATCTAGGCTTGTGGGCTGCCAATGCAATGATCTACAAGGGCAGGAAATGAAGGAGAGGAGAAGGAAAGAAGGAAGGAAGGAAGTGTGAACTCTGAATATCTGAGACAAGTCTCAGTCAACTTAGGAAGTTTATTTTGCCAAAGTTAAGGACACGCACCCGTAACACAGCCTCAGGAGGTCCTGACAACAGGTGCCCAAGGTGGTCTGTGCACAGCTTGGTTTTATACATTTTAGGGAGACATGAGACATCAATCAATATATGTAAGATGAAACATTGGTTTGGTCTGGAAAGGTGGGACGACTCAAAGTGGGGAGGGTGTTCCAGGTTGCAGGTGGATAAGAGACAAATTGGGGCATTGAGTTTCTGATTAGCCTTTCCAAAGGAGGCAATCAGATGTGCATGCATAGGGATGACTTTGAATAGAATGGGAGGCAGGTTTGCCCTAAGCAGTTCCCAGCTGGACTTTTCCCTTTAGCTTAGTGATTTTGGGGCCCCAAGATTTATTTTACTTTCATGGTAGGAAGGAAGGAGGGAGGGAGGGAGCAAGGGAGGGAGCGAGGGAGGGAGGAATGATCCTGCTTGGTTCAGTGAGGGGAAAGGAGTTGGCCAAGGGAGAACTGAAAGGTCGGAAGTGAAAGTGGCCATGGGGGAGTGGGGAGGGGGATGCATGGGATTAGAGGCTAAAACAAAAAGTGACCTTGATGTGTTGATGAGGTTTGGAGAGAAAAGATTGAGTTACCCTTCTCCCCAGTCCTCACTGAGAACAAGTGAATTTGCACTTCCTGCCTTAATCTGGGTGGGGTGGGGTGGGAGAATCACTAATGACAACAGCAAGATAAACAAAAAATAAATAAACAAAAACGACCTCTCACAGATGTAGAGTGAAGAAAGGACATTTGTTGGGCAAAAAAGAGAAAGCAAACAATTGTCCTGCTTTGACTGACAGTCAGCAAACATTTATTGAGGGCACACTAGTTCTTAGCACTTTAGATACTTATCACATTTTATCTTCACAAACATCATGTGCAGTAAATGCTTTTATCCTCATTTTACAGATGAGGAAACTGAGACTCAGAGACATTCTTGTTTGTGCCCACACAGTAAGAGGTGGTGGTGTCTGATTCCGATGCCTATGCTCTTGTTGTCATTGGTTTGTTAAGTCTTTATTTTACCTTTTAAAAAAAACATAAAGTGATACAAGTATGTACTTTAACAAGTCAACCAGTTCTACAAAGTTTGTGTAAAGAAAAACAACATTTATCAGACTCCCTCATAGAGGACCACTTGCAAGTTTTTTAATGAATTCATTTAATGCTTACCTCCATATCCTTATATGTTTGTATTGCTATTTATTGATATTTCTATTTGAAGCATTGTTTATTGACTTTGTATTATGGAAGAATGAGTTTTAGCACTTTCTCTCTCTTTCTCTCTCACTCACTTGATACACACATGCACATGTCCTAATCTCCATCCTTCCAATACAGTCATATAATTAATTTTCTTAATCAGTAGTCACTGGTGGCCAGGCACGGTACCTCATGCCTGTAATCCCAGCACTTTGGGATTACAGTCAAAGTGGGTGGATCACTTAAGTCAAGGAGTTCGAGACCAGCCTAGGCAACATAGCGAGACTCTGTCTCTATTTGTTTTTAAGTAAAAAAAAAAATTATTAAAAAGAAAAAAAATCAGTCAGTGGTGACATTATTATGACTAAGTAATTACCATTCCTCAGAGCTGATTGACATAGTAAATTAGGATTCCTTTCCCTTTCCCACATACCTTTTGTTTTCTTCAGAGTTGACAACTACTTTTGTTTTTCCTGGTGTTTACATAGTTTTCTATTAACTTGTTAATTCAACATTCAAAATGGCTACCAGCTGTCTAACCAGAGTTAGACACATTAATACACAGTATTCTATCAGTTTCATTTCCATGAACAAATGTTTCACGGAGCTTTCTGCTCTTCTCCAATCGGGACTAGCCACCATCTCTGCCTGGGTCATGATTCTCATCCTGGGCTTTTCCACAGTCTTCATTTTGGGAACTCCCTTGGGATCTTTCTGTTTTGCATCTTTTCTTTTCTTTGTTCATCCCCTCGTTTTGTTTAGTATCTACATCCTTCAGGAGTTTTCCCGACAAAAGATGTGCAGGAGTGTAATTTTGAACCCTTGTGTCTCTTCCTTCCTGGGCCCATTCCCCCCAGAAAAGAGGTTTCTAGTGTCTTTCCTAGAGGGTATAAAACCAGATGCAGCCTACTGGGAGATTATGAGAGAAGATGGCTAGGGGACCTCAGCATTAACTATGAAAACGTTCTCTTACTCGTCCTGTTTTCAGCTGAACCTCATGCCCCTCATCTCCGAGCAGAGACTTCACTTTATCTCCAGGCTTTGGCCATGGTACGGACTGGGTGGTTGCCTAGCAGTATGCAGTGGAGGCAGGGATCTGGGGTTCTAAAGCCTCTGAATGAATTGCTTTCACTTACAAATCCTTATTTTTGGCCCATCCCTTCACTCACTTCCAGAAGTACCTGACGCTGCCAGCTCCTGAGGCTTCTAAGGGTTCTGCTGTGTAACTCAAGTTGGTTCTCAGCTTTTCCCAATGCCAGCTTAAGAATCCTTATTTCTCCTGCTAAGTTTGTTACCACTTGTCTATCTGCTTTCCAGGTTCCAAAATTTTGTGATAAGACTCTTATCTCTTCTCTAGTTCTCTCCATCCTTATGGCTTTGTGCCTTCTAGATGCTTGTCTTCATTATCTGTCCTTACCTAGGAATTCAAAGCCCCTGTTCCCTCCTCAATCACAGGCATTTCATGCTGAGAGTGGGCAGGCCCTATGTGCATGGGTCACTTCTCAGCCATAGAGCATCTCAGAGAGAAAGAAAATGAGCTTCTGGTGTGAAATCAACACGTTTCCAACAACAGAGTCAGGACATCTGAGACAAAGACTGACTCAGCCACAACCTCCCTGGGCAACCTTGAGCAAGTCATTTTGCCTTTGTTGCTGGATGTCAGTGTTCCCATCAGTGAAACAAAGCAAATGCCCCCTGCAACTTTCCATGAGAGTGATGAGAATCAAATGAGATGATGTGGAGTTACAGTTCTCTGCATAATTTCAGGTACCACACAGTTATCTGGATTAATATTATTGGTCTTGAATCCAGGAAGTGCCAAGTATGCACCTGTGCTAAGTCTTCAAGATTCAGAGATGGGCAAGACCTCCCTTTTCCCTTTTCTTGGTGAAGTTCATGGCATAGCAAAGGAGGCAGATGAATAAACAGAGTGAAATAAGCAAGACCGGAAATTGCATAGAGTGCACAGAAGAGAGAGACACCACTGCTGCCAGCTGGGGTAGGGGAGCAGAAGAGCTTCATAAGAATTGGACAGGAGTCCATCAGTCAGAGGAGGAGAAAAGTTTTCAAGACAGAGACTTGTATGAGCAAAAGAAAAGATATGTGCATCTGTCATGCTAGAGCAGAGTGCTGCAGCTTCATGGGTCTGGAGCTTGGCAGCCTAGGGACCACCTTGCACTTGCAAGTCAGAGATGGGGTGTGACATCGGTATGGCATGGCCAGATCTGCCTGTGGGTAGGTTGCCTCTGATGGTGAGATGAAGGGTGGCCTGGAGAAAGGCCAGTCGAATCTCACAGTTCTGTCAGGATGGTATTCCCATAGTCGGGGGGAAGTAATGTGGTCCCAAATAAAGCAAGAACAGGTAAGACAGAGAGAAGACTATGGGTCTCAAGAAGTGATTAAGAGGTCAAAGCATCAGGACTTGGTAATTAACTGGCTGTTGGGGATAAGAATAGTTGGAGGATGTAGCTTGACTCTTGGGCATCAGCTCTGATGGTTGGCTGGCTGGCTGGCTGACTAGAGGGGCTGTTTCCCAAGCCAGGGAATACAGATGAAAGTAAAGGAAGGGCAAAGAGAAAAGAGAGGAGGTCAACGGCTTGAGTGCAGGCGTGTAGAAGAGTGATAGGCCTACATGATACAACAGGAGATGACAACGGGGGAGGTGAAAGTATGAATCACGGGAGAGGCTAGAGGTAGCAGCCATTTTGGTGTCAGTCATTCAAGCATAACCACTACCACTATCACGATCACTACCATCACCATCATCATCACCATCGTCATCACCACCCCACCACCCTCATCATGACCACTACCACCACCATCACCCTTACCTCCACCACCATCTGCCATTAATACCATCACCACCACCAACCCCACCCCACCACCGCTATTCCCACCACCTCCAGCACCACTGCTGCCACCACTACCACCATCCTAATAGAGATTATTTACATTCTCTCAACTTCACAGAAATTTGTCTCTCTTCCAGGTCAGACAGAAACCACCTGGGCCCATGCCTGCCCCATGCTGGGTATTCAGAAACTATGAATATTACATCCAACTGATGATAGATATCAGTGTCAAAAACAGAGTCCCTGCCCTGCAGCCCAGCTCATCCAGCCTGCCCAAAGTTTCTCTTGAGTGGTTTGTGCACCGACCCTCACCCAGGGCCTGTGTCTGCAGACTGCAGTCTGCCCTCTTCACTTCAGCCAAGTATGCTGAGCCAGCGCCTGCCCTTCTCACAGTGGCCAGGCTCTCATGCTTCTCATCGCTGTGTGAATTGGTCAGTACTGAAGGTGCATATGCCCCCTTCTGCTATCTCTCCCCTGCCTGCTCTGAACTTCTATGCCCTCTAAAAGCCCACCTCCTACACCTTCCCTGCCAACCCTTCCCTGGTCTTCCAGACTCCCTGCTTCAGAATCAGCAACTCCTCTCCCTGTTCGTCTGAGCTCTCCTTCCACTATCAGCCTTACCAGGAACATGCTTCTTCCCTGAGGCTATGTCCTCTTACAGGGCCCTCCTATGAGAGATCCCTTGGTGGTGGCGTGTTTGTGTAGTGAGCCCTGAGTCCTACTGAAGTTTCTCCAGATTCCTGCAACTGAACTCATCCCTTCCTCATCTTGCCGTGGCAGCATGCTCTCACGCCTCCTTTGGAGTCAGGCTTCAACATGCACCAGCTGTGTGACCATGAGCAAGCCACTGGCTCCTCTGAGTCTCAACTCCTTTATCTGAAAAATGGGACTCTGTCACTAACATGAAATGACGTAGCATATATAGGTTGACTCGGAAATTGCCTTGCACATCCTAGGTGTGAGATACATTTTCATTATCTCTTTATTTCCCTAACTCACAGCCTATCACCTATAGGTTTTGTAATTGTTGTTGTTATTTATGGTCTTGCCTATTCTATCCTTATTAGGCTTTAGTTAGTTAAGTGCAGAATTGTAAACCAAAAAGTATCTGAGACAGGTCTCAATCGAGAGGTTTATTCTGCCAAGGTTAAGGACCATGGCTCATGATACATTTTCAGGAGGTCCTGAGAACACGTCTTGGTTTTATACATTTTAAGGAGACGGAAGAAGTTACAGGCAAAGAAATAAACCAATACATGTAAGGTATATATTGATTGGCCCAGAAAGGTGGGATATCTCGAAGTAGGGTGAGTGTAGGCTTCCAGGTCATAGGCGGTTTCAAAGATTTCTTGATTGGCAATTGGCTGAGAGAGTTAGACCTTGCCTGAAGAGTTGAATTCAGCATAAAGAAACCTTGAGTTTAGATAAGGCAGGATTGTGAAGCCAAGGTTCTTGTCATGTAGATGAAGCCTCCAGGATTCAGAGAGAAAAGATGGTAAATGTCTGTTAACAGGTGTCAGTCTCTCCTGAAAGAGCTAGTAAGGGAAGGAGATTTTCTACAGAATGCAAATTTCCCCAAGAGAGAGCTTTGTGGGGCCATTTCAAAATATGCCAAAGAAATATATTTTGGGGTAAAATACTTTTATCTCCTTCAAGGCCTGCTATTTGTCATGGGACCAGAGTCAGGTTGGAATTTAGTATCTCATTGCTATGAAGAGTCTGTTTTGTCAGCCTTCAGATTTCTGTTTTCATGTTAATGCTGGTCAGCTGAATCTAAACTCCAAAAAGAGGGGGCTACAATGAGGTATGTCCAATCCCTGCTTCCTGTCATTCCCAAAATTAGTTTTTCAAGTTTCTTTGGGGTCTCCTTGGCGAAGAGGGGGGCTCCATTCCGTCATTTAGGGGACTTAGAATTTTATTTTTGGTTTACAGAGACTATATCAAATATGCTGTGAATCTCTCATTGCTCTTTATCCATAATAGGTGCTCAATGAATGTTGGTTAAATGACTGAGTGAATTGATTTTGTGGCTGTCCAGCAGCTGCAAATTCTTGTTCATTTGGAAGTTAAGCTCAGAGAAATGAGAAGGTACATCCTACATCCTTCTGTGTCCTCTTCAACCAATTCACACTAATGGGGGATATTTCACCCCATCCCCCTCCAATTGTATGGGTACCTCAGGGCTGGCTGATTAGAAAAGGTGTCAGTTCCACTGGGCTCATAGATGAGCATCAGCTAATCAGAGGTGGCTTCCTGGAGAAGCTAAGATTCAACCTGCAGTTTTGCAACCCCACTGCACATAGAATCACTTGGGAGCTTAAAAACCCCAATTTCCATAGGCCACACCCCAGGCCAATGAAATAAAGATATCTGGGGCTGGGGCAGAGACATCAGCAATTGTTACAGCTCCCAGGTGATGACTGGTAGCTGAGTTTGAAAACCTCTGGGTTAGAGGCTGGTTTTGAAAGACAGGGGTGACCCACGGGAGGGGGAGGAGGGTACCTGCCCTGGGGGGAATTCTGCCACTCTTCTCGCCTAGGTGCCTGTGTTCTTTTTCTTTCTTTCTCTCTCTCTCTCTTTTTTTTTTAAACTCACTTCCAGCTCATTTTCCCTGCTGACAAGTGGGAACATCTCCTTCCAGAGCCTACATTAATAACGCCTTGTATCCCCAGGGACATTATGAGCCTCTCTCTGTTCAGAGCCCCCTTCCCTGCCCATCAAAGGCCATGGGCACCAGGAGGAGACAGGCGGGATTTACATGGTAACTCCAATTAAGACAAATGTCAGCTCCTTCTCTGCAGGCTGCCCACACTCACCCGGTCATGTAGCTCCTGCTCAGCGTGGGAGTTCAAGAATGCTTTGCTGTAGTTGTCAGACTCCCATGGAAGCAGTCAGAAGGAAGCAGGAGGAGATGGTGAGCAAGAGGGCAGGGCCGGCCCTGGCAACCCTGCTAGGAGGTGGCTCCTAAATCCCATATCTCCTTAGTATCATCCTATGGGGTCCACGCTTAGAAGCTAACTTTAAGGGCTCCTGCAGGTCCCAGTCCCAGGGGCCGCAGGGCTTGCCGTTTGTTTCTCTGAGCCTGCTCAAGGGACCCCTACCAGCTGAAGGAGACCCTCAACCAAAGTGAGGCCCCAGGACCAGCGGCTTTGACCTCCCTTGGAGGACTGCCAGAAATGCAGAGCCTCAGGCCGCCTAGCCCTCCTTAATGAGAACCTGCATGTGAACAAGATCTCCGGTAATGGAGACACATATTAACATTTGAGAAATGCTGGAAATGTGAAACTGGACCCAGTAAAGATGAACAGCTGCAGCATGCTGGGGATGGGAGCTCACCGTGGGGTCAGGGGCTCAAGGCTTAGCTCTGCTCAGTCCTTCCTGGATCACCTTGGGCAGGTAGCTTCAGTGCCCAGTTGTCCAGTCTGTAGAATGGGGACATAATGCCTCCATGTAGGATGAGGAAGTCAAGGGCACTTATGAAAACATTTACGAATGTAGATCGCTGTAACGACGGAGGTAAGAAAAATAGCGATAGGCTGGGCACGGTGGCTCATGCCTGCAATCCCAGCACTTTGGGAGACCAAGAAGGGTGAATCACTTGAGGTCAGGAGTTCGAGACCCGCCTGGACAAACTGGTGAAACCCTGTCTTTACTAAAAATACAAAAATTAGCCGGACATGGTGATGGGCACCTGTAATCCCAGCTACTAGGGAGGCTGAGGCAGGAGAATCGCTTGAACCTGGGAGGTGGAGGTTACAGTGAGCTGAGATCGTGCCACTGCACTCCATCCTGGGTGACAGACTAGGACTCTGTCTCAAAAAAAAAAAGAAATGGTAATCCAAGCCGATGTGTGTTAGGCACTGGAAATGTGCCTGGACCGTGCCGATGGCTTTGTGTAAATTATCTCTCTCAACTCAGTATTTCACTGAAGAGCTCTCATTACCCCATTTGTAAATGGCAGCTTAGGATGGCAATATAATCTACCCAACTTCACACAGGTAGTAAAGGCTGGAGCCCCTTGGAACCTGGTACTTTCTAATTCCAGAGCCTCCATGCTTAGCCATCATACAATTACTACAGTTTCCCTTCAACACCACCTGCTACCGCTACCTTCCCAAAAGCAAAAGCTTCCCCACCCGGCCATCCCTGGGCTCCCTTCCAACTATCAGGATATCAACACAGGGATAAATTGCATTGCATTACAAGTCAGAAGGCTGGTACCAGGTCCAGCTCCACCCCAGTGAACCTGTGAGCCTACTGACTGCACTTTGCCTCGGCAACAGGCAGAGTTCTGCTCATCTCAGCTTCCTATCACCCCCATAAGACTGCTTGGGTCAAAAGAGAGAATAACAGTGGGAGTTTTTGGAAAGCTACAGAAACAGGGTGGTGGGTACAGTGGACTTTGGAATCAGAGAAACCCAGAGTTCAAATTCCAGCTCTGCTATTTCTTGTGGACGCAGGCAAGTTACCGTAATCTCTGTGGGCCTCCGTTTACTCCTCTATAAAATGGGAATCATAAAAAATATGCTTCGTAAGGTTGAAAAGATTAGAGATGATTTGTTTAGAGGCTCTGGCACAATGCCTGGTGCACAGAAGGCACTCAATCAGGGGTAACTGCTCTTCTTTACCATCTTCACCATCATCATCATCAAACTCTTCCCTAGAAAGGAATCCTGGGAGTCTTGTGGGGTAAAATGGGAAGGTTCTGGTACCAAGGACATCAAAGAGGGACTGGCTATGCTCATTGTGTCCTGGAGCTGAGTGTGCTTGGCCAGATGGCTGGAGCGGGGCCTGGAGTGGACACGGAGTTTTGGAAACTCCCTAACCAATGGTTGCCTGGTTAGCACAGTACCAGAGAGTTGCCAGATTACCTGGAGAAACTTAAATGTTTGTTTTTTTTGTTATTTAAATTAATTTATATGAAAATTACTTCTAGAATTTTCCTTTTCACATTTCCCTATCATCTTGTCCTCAGCCTTTTCATAACGACTTGTAGTCATGCCCAGGAACCAGCTGGTTGCACTGTGCTGTGATACAAGATGCCCGTGGTGCCCTGGGCAGTGCAGAGATCCAGACAGCTATAGGTGGCTACCAGCAGATCCACCACAGCTCTGGACTTCCAGTTCCGACACTGAAGTCCCCTGTAAAAATGGAAACATGTGAGTGGGAAGCACATAAAGTCATCGTGGTCCATGCCTTCCTGAACCAACGAGAGAGAATTGATTTCTTGGACTGATAACAGGTATTTGGCTAGGCCCCAAAGTAGGGGTGGCCTCAGTTTGAGAAGCAACAAGAGAGAGGAGAATAGGACTGGGCCTTGGGGCTGCATGTGGTACAGACAGGAAGGGATTCAGACCTTTGCGGTGAGTTCGGTAGTTTAGAAGAGGCCACAGTTAGGGTGGCTGAGGGGTGAACTCTTGTTGTCATCAGTGAAAACACTCTGAGATCCAGGGACAACATACGAGCGTCTGTAGTGGGTATGTTCAGAAAAGGCTTAAAAACTGATTGAGGATCAAGAGCCCCTGCTTCCCACAAGATAAAATCCCCACTGCTCAGCCTGGCATACAAAGTCCCTCTTGATCTATCTAGTGGCCTATATCTCTACCTTTATTTTTATCTGTAAAATAGCTTTTTTAAGCCCGTGATCTGAAGATATGGAAAGCATATGCATTAAATTTGCAGATGACTCAAAGCTGGAGGGGATGAGAGAATTAAGGTTCAAGATGATCTCGACAGTCAAGAATGCTGGGTCAAAAGCAACCAGATGAAATGTAGCATCAATAAATCTAATGTCTTGAATGTAGTTTCCAAAAATCAGTTGCACAAGAACAGGATGAGAGAGACCTGGCTGGACTGCAATTCACATAAAAAAAGATCAGGAGGTTTTAGTCTGCCTCAAGTTCAACATGAGCCAGCTGAGTGATGCGGCGGGCTGGGGAGGGAAAAGAAACTTACAAAACACTCAAGCGAAAGCTTATGTTGCATTAACCCTTGGTGATGAGGGGAGAGAGAGAGATGATACTCTTTGTCATGGAGTGCGATACCCAGAAGGGATACTAACTTTAAGAACTGATCCTTACTGAGAACTCAACATGCACCAGGAAGTACATCAGTTCATAAAATCTTCACAACATCTCTACGAGGTTACAGGCCAGGAGAGCAGGGTGCAGAGGGTGGATTTGCTTGCTTGTCCTAGCTCACACAGCTAGTGGGTGGTGGATCCGTGCTCTTGACCACCCCACTCTGTTGCCTTTCTGTTAGACAACACCTTGTCTACTTTCTCTTCCCCATTTCACAGATGAGGAGACAGGACCGGAACTGTGAGGACAATCTGTCTATAGTTAGGCAGTGAGCTGACTGCAGACTCAGGCTCTCCTGGGACCCTCTTCAGTCCTCCTTCCCTCTGCCATGCTGGTTGGCTGCCATCCTGTTAGAGGGTTGAATACTTACGCTTAAAGATCTAAAGACTTCATTAAATTTCATGTGGCACTTACTCCACAATGCATCCCACCTTACCCTGCCTTATCACACATAGTATAATGCAGAAGATTTAGCTATTCCTCTGTCCTGCGGAGTCCCACTCAAGGACGACAATTACCATGGCTCATTGAACTCCAGTGAGATATTCACAGTACAGAGGACATTGAGACCCTCACGGTACGACCCTCTACTATGTGTCTCCAGTTATGTTTCTAGGTGTTTTAAAAAATGGTTTTCCAGTTAAACTGCTCATGGCCACCTCTCAGTCTTTGACTTCTTTCTAATTTACCATAATTAACTAGGCTTTCAAATTAAACAGAACATTAATTGTGTATCTGCTATGTGCCAGGCACATTGCCAGGTCTTCCAAATATATTATCTCAGTTAAAATTATAACAACCTCGTGAGGTGGGTTACTGTTATCCTGATATCACAAAGAGAAAATTGACTGAATAGGGTGACCAACTGTGCTAATTTGCCCAGAATGGAGTGATCTCCCAGGACATGGGATTTGCAGTTTTAAAACCAGGACAGACCAGGGCAATTTGGGATTGGTTAGTCACCTTAGACACTAACTTTCCTGAGGTCACACAGCTAGAAAGTGGCTGAGCCAGGATTTAAAATCAGTTCTCCTGATACCAAATAAAGTCTTGGCAGAAATGAATGTAAAGGAAGAGTAAATAATAGACTCTGGGTGACTTTCTGGCCTCTGTTCAGCCTCCTTAAAGACTTGTTTTGCTTACTTCCTTATTTTCAGTTCTATGTCAGAAAACCAAGTTCCTCCATATGTGAAACAAAGAGGAGAGTATCTACTTCCTGGGGCAGTTCTGAGCCCTGAGTGTTTAGAAAGAACTAGAACATTGGCTAGCATTGCAGGGGTTCAAGAAGACTTCATTCCTTCCCTCTTCTCTGGCTTACATGGCCTGGATAGCTAAGCTGAGTTTTAGAGATGAGGAATTAATGGCACAGGGCTCAGATCTTAGAAAGCAATTCAACTGTAGTGCTGTGACGAATTTGGGGGTATCATATGTTAAGACAGATATTGACCAACTAGGATGTGTTGGACATGGCAAGGAAAGGTGACCCCAGTGATGAGGGGCCAATGAATGAAGGCCCCCAAGAAAAGAACAAAGGAACTGAGGAAGAAGAGACAATGGAAGGCAGACAGGGAGGCTGAGTTGTAGCCTTTAACGTGCTGTCGTGGGAAAGAAGATACCCAAGCTGTGAGGCCCTAGAGACCCATCCAAAACCAAGGGCAAAGTTACTGGGAGGCAGTTCTGGCTCAATGTCAGAAAAACTTTCCAACGATAAGATCAACAGAAAGCACTTTCTCAGAGGAAGATGACCTTCCTTCCCATCACAGGGACCAGCAAGGGGAGGCTGGGTGACCACTGCCAAGGGCTCTGTGGAGGGCATTCCTATATTGAATATGAGGCTGGGCTAGACAAGCTCTCAGCTCCCTTCCAATTCTAGGACCCTCCAGCAGCCATTGGCTCCCTTCCCTACAACTGTAAATATTTGTGCATTCCCAAGTTATAAAGTAGAGCTCTTGGCTTACAAAGGTCAGGACGACAAGGAACAATTTGCTTAGTGTTTCTTTAGGCTGTGTTGCCAAGACTTCTTGTCAACTGTGTTTGGAGTGGACACAAGCTGCAGGAGGTAGATAGATAGATTTGGTGAAGGGAGGATTATTCAAGAGGAAAGGATGCAAATGAAGATCATTCAAGAAAGCAGAAGCCAACCCAGAAAGGCAAGGACTCTTCCTCTGTGTGGCCACAGTATGTCACAGCAGAGCCCTGGCTCTCCTGGGTAGGTTCAGCCTTGGGGGCTTTTGTCCCCTTCCATAGGGCTTCCTATGGGAGTCATAAGGGTTACCCCCACCTCAGTGCCATGAGACAACACCCTTCGGCTTTGATCTGTGGACTAATTCTCCATGCCCATCTATGGGGATGAGGATGGAAGGGAGGATCACGTACTAAGTCAGGTTTTGGTGCCCACAGAAGCAGGCCTGAGTTTCAGCTCCCTTCCTGGGAGCTGATGCAGGGTGGGGTAGGGAGATGACAGGAGCACGTGGTGATTGGAAGTTGGAAGGGAGCCTTATTTTTGTTGCTGGCCTTTTGTTCCTTCTCAGTCTGGCTCCTCCACCACTGTGCTGTCATTCTCCTAAAAACAATCTGAGCAGGTTACTTCCCCACACCTTTCAAAGGAGCCCCTCCCCATTGTCCATCAACACAACCTACTTTCCCAGGAGTGTGTCCTTTCCCACATGCCATTTCCTGGTCCAGAAAGTTTCTCTTGTCTTTGCACTTCAGCTTCCTCATCTGAAAATTGGGGTAAAAATAGCATCTGGGCTGGGTGCAGTGGCTCATGCCTATAGTCCCTGCACTTTGGGAGGCCAAGGCAGGAGGACAGCTAAAGAAAAAAGCATCTGCCTCATAAGATTGTAAGGATTCTATGAATGCGTATGTGTAGGGCCCTTAGAATAGCACCAGACATTTTGGGTTAGCTATTTCTGTTACCGTTTTGCTAGGGTGGCCAACTCCTACTCATCCTGGGAGACACCACATCACCTTCTCTGTGAAGACTTCCTTGTTCTACTCAGACAAAGCTTTGGTTTTTGGTTTGGTTTCGTTTCATTTTTCTCTTGTTGTTTTGTTTTGCTGTTTACTTGGGGATTCCATGACGTTTATTTTTCAAGACGTTTTGTTGTTGTAATTAGCCTACATGCTGGTCTTTCCCATTAGACTGGAGCTCCTTGGAGTGGGCAGAAACAGGTCTTACTCTGCCCTCAGTGGCCAGCACGACGTCTGGCACCTGGCAAGGGCTTCAGAAACTATTGTTTCCCAAAGGAATGGAAAAATGAATAGATTAGAAAGCACCTCAGTGGTCCAGGGATCTGTTCCCGGTGCTTATTAGGATGATGTTGTCCCAGTCTCAAGAGACCTGCTCCTTTCTGCATCTCCACTTCTGTCCCTCCCCTTCATCTTCACGTCATTGGAGAGACATTTCATTTTCCCACTTCCTCAAAACGTTTTGAATTTGGAAAATAGCAATCGTTTAGGAAAATGGGTAATTACCAAAGGCACAATCATGGAAAACATGTAACTCCTTGAGTCTTACTGAAATGTCAAGGACTTGATTAGAGGGAGCCCCGGCCCTGGTGATCTGAAGAAAATATGATCTGTTTGTCCTAGAGGGGAAAGAAGGATCACTCTTTATTTACAAACCAGCCAGGCTAATCCCTTCTGACAATATGGGAAGTCATTCTGCTCTGCCGAAGCACTGTTTCAGGGCTCCCTTAAGGAAGAACTATCTTCTACTCAATTAAAGCAAAGCCTGAACTCGCTTTGACCCCGTCATTCCACAGCCAGGAAAGCAGGCTCCGCTCCTTCCAGCAGGGTGGCTGCCCGGGCTCCAGGCCGAACTCTTTTTCATCAGGATGTCTCAAGCATTTACTGGGGTGAGAAACTGGGGAGTGGAAACCATCCCTCCCTGGTTCCTTCAGCCTGGCCCAGCCTTGGGTGCTAAGAAAGAGAGCTGCCGGAGAGGGAGATGGATAAAGTGTCCCTCGGGCCACCTCGGCCTGCCCAGCTCCTGGGGAGGCCCCAGCAGTCAGAATCAATGAGCAGCCACCAGCAGCAGGTAGGGGGGTCCCTGAAAGGCCTTCAATGCCCCACCTGTTTCCCCTGTTCTATGTAGGTCAGTGCCTCCAACTCAGACCTGCCTGCCAAGCCCTGCCTCTCTCTGCAGGAGTGAGCAGTACCATTATTTACTGGAGACCAAAGCAAGACAGGCCGCATAGATGATCTTACTGGAAAACCACACACTCAGCCAGTCCCCCCTCCCCTTCTCTTCCCCAAACACCACCAACCCCCAGGGAGGGAAAGAGCTTAGGCAGGCCAACTGCTGTAGGAAGGGGTACTTTAGCTGGGAAGATCATCTATATAGAAAAGCATAATTTTCATCTTGCTCCTCTCAATTACAAAATAATAAGATTGTTAAAAATCCAATAGCATGAATGTCAATATTGGCAGGGACAGCCACAGGAAATTTAATTGCACAATGGGTGCCAGTTAAAGATGGTATGTGCTCTTCTCGGCTTTTCTCAATTCTAATTAGGATAAAATTTACTGATCTTACAGACTCACAAACAGAGGCTTGTCACTCTGCCAGGAATGGATCCTAACACTCTTGGCTTCCTTTTCTGAGCCTCTTGCCTTTTTTTTCCTTCCTCAAAACATCATCCCTGATTGGGACTTTTAGCTGATTTTGAACATCAGCTCTCCGGTTTCTTTGGCATGTCAGAGGGCCAGATGTTTTTTATTTGAGAGCAAATTGACACATTAAATTACACTGTGCAAACATTAAAGCCAGCCGAGGGTAAACAGGCCGAGATTCATTGAATTTTACGGGTCACAATAATGTTTATGTAATTTAACAAATTCCTGCCCTGCTGCTGAGTCTCTCCAAGAAGTATTAATGTAAGAAAGATGAGACCTGCCCCGAGGCTGTCGTCCCATCCACCTCACTGCGGCCTCTCAGAACCCTTGCCCAGCAGGTTTTAGAGTTGAGTAACTGAGTTCCCCTATGCAGAATCACTGCTTAGTCTGGCTCTGTCTTAAAGACACAGCCTAGTTTCTTCCACATGAAGCCTGATGAAATACTCTTGGTGCTGGACATCTGCTGAGTTTGCCTGTCCGGGATGCCTCCACTCCTACTTTTGATAGTGGCCCTATGATTTTTCTCTAGGAATCATCATCCCATCCCATTTTCAGTTTCCCCAGTTCCTCTGGGGAAGATCCCACTCTCCGGCTCCAGGGATGAGCATGTGCCTCAGGCCTGGTCCATCGGGGCCTTGCATCCTGCCCGTGGCCTTGGTGATTGGTTCAGAGATGGGAACGAGATCACATCTGGGTCAATGAGCATCCACCCCAGGACTTTCACAAAACTGGCAGAATAAGGAGCTCTCTTTCCACTGGTCTTAAGTGGTAAAATGTAAGTTGGGAGCTGCTGGGCGCCATCTTGCCACGAGTTGGAAATGGCTGTTGGGAATGAGGCCAACACAGAAGAAAGCACAAACGGAGAAGGGCACATTCCCAGTGAGATTTTTTGAGCCCCTGGGTCCAATTACAGCTGAAGTCTAACCTGGAGTTTTTGATTGTGTGAGTTAACAAATCCACTGCTTTGGTTAAGCCAGTTTGAGTTGAATCTCTATCATTTTCACCTTTTATTCAACAAAACAAAAGATTCCCCTGTAGGTCTCTGTAGAGAATAGGACCTCTCCTCCACATTCCATGTGACACTGGGCTCCATGCTCGCCTCTGACTCCCTAAAGCATTCCTAAGACTTCCTCCGCCTCCTCTCCAGTCAGGCTGTTCTGTTCCTAAACACGCACTGCGTATCTCACCTTGCTGCCACTTTATTTTCCTCCTGTTGCCTGCAGTGCCATTGTCCCGTATCTACCACCCATCCTCTAGGGCCAGGCTGAATTCTCCTTTCCACAAAGACAACTCCCTACCACTCAGAACTCCCTCCTCTTAACTCCCAGAGGGCCTCAGTAAGTTCCACACCTCTTGGTCCTTAATTATATAAATTAAAAGTTATATTAATTATATTAATGTTTTGTTGCTTCTTGTATTGTATGGTTGTGTCTTCTCTTCTGTCTATTTATAGCTAGAAAAATGTCTGGCATAATTCTGGGCAAATGAAATCACAGATTATTAATATTTAAAGATACCTTACAGATCATAAAAATCACCCTGCCCCCACAATTAGACAGATGAGGAAACTGAGACTCAGAGAAGTGAATTGACTGACCCAAGGTCACACAGCTGGTTTATTGCCAGACCAGAGATAAAATCGCAGCTCAGTGTTCTTTCCACAACACGGAGCTCTATCAATTTGCTTGATCGATTTTCCAGTGAAGCATATGTAGAGTTTGAATTGGGTTGGTATCTTACCATATACTAATGGTACTAAGTCAGCACATTCAGAAGAAAGAACAGTAGACTTAAGAGAATCAAAAGGTATGTTTTCAAGTTCCAGCTGGGCTGCACGACCTTGGACAAGTCCTTTCACCCTTCTGGATCTCTATTTTCACAATGGCAAAAAATGAGGGTCTTGAACCAGGTCTGAGGACAAGTACTTTTTTTTGTGAGCCACCTCCCAGTGACTGATGGGGCAGCCCACAGCGCTGCGTGGGAAAGATCTGAAAGTGTATCTGAGCTCAGCAGGAAGAAGTGCTGTGAGTGATCAGCACTGTCTCTCTCAAGTTTGGGAGCCGGGGTCAGGGAATGTCAGGAAGCACTCCAGGTTGTGCTTCTTTAGATGATTTTTGAGGTCTTTCCTACCCTGTCATTTGAGGTCATTTAAGTTGTGGTGAAAATGCAAATACAGAGCTCAGATACAACTTCAGGACCCCCATCCTGTTCTACCAACAGTGGCCTCCCTCTCACACCATGAAACTTCTGGACTCCAGGGACCCACAGCTGCACCCAACGAATTTCACTTTGGCCTGATCTTGGATCCACTGAGCAACAGAAATTTGGGATGTGAATTTGGTGGAGCTGGTGTGGACTAGGTCAAGCAATGAGAAAGGACACAGGATCATGGAGAGAAGTGGATGAGGGGAAGTCGGGGACCTGAGAACTCACTTCTATGTTTGCAGTGTTCAGCCCCTGGTAAGAGACCTCCTCCTGACATCCAAGGGGAAGCATGGAAGTGCTACAGAGAGCCCCACAACTCTGGTCTGGGCTCCCGCAGAAGGCCAGGGGCCAGCACACAAAGGCCACTGTGAGGAGCAGACATCCGATGGACCAGCTTCTGAGGTGTCAGAGAGAGACTGACTCAAAGGCTCCATCCCACATCTGAAGGTCTGGACTTTCACCGGGAGCTCTTTCTTCCTTATTTTATGTAACCTTCAAGTGGAGATCGTAGTCCTAATACTGCAGTGCTATAATGACTGAAATAATTTATATAAAGTGCCCGACACAGAGAGCTGATAAATGCCCAACAATGCACTTTCTTCATTCACCCCAACTTTATTTTTTTTTTCTTTTCTTTTCTTTTTTTTTTTTTTTTTTTTTTTTTTGTGACTGAGTTTCACTCTTGTTGCCCAGGCTGGAGTGAAATGGCACTATCTTGGCTCACCGCAACCTCCATCTCCCGGGTTCAAGCGATTCTCCTGCCTCAGCCTCCTGAGTAGCTAGGATTACAGGCATGCACCACCATGCCTGGCTAATTTTGTATTTTTAGAAGAGACGGGGTTTCTCCATGTTAGTCAGGCTGGTCTCGAACTCCTGACCTCAGGTGATCCACCTGCCTTGGCCTCCCAAAGTGCTGGAATTACAGGCATGAGCCACCGTGCCTGGCAACTTTATTTCTTTCTAAAGACACTCAAACATTCATTGAACATGCATGCTCCTGTGTGCTGGGTGTGCTAGAGATGCAAAATTGAGTGAGACACATATTACTTGCCTCTCTTTCAGTTACAAGTGGCAGGAATAAAATCTAAAGTAGTTATAGGAAAAGAAAGGAAGGAAGGAAGGAAGGAAGGAAGAAAGGGAGGGAGGGAGGGGGGAGGGAGGGAAAGAGAAAGAAAGAAAAGAGAGAGAAAGAAAGAGAGAGAGAAGGAGGGAGGGAGGGAGGAAAGAAGGAAGGGGAGAGAGAGAGAGAAGGAAAGAAAGAGAAAGAAAAAGAAGAAAGAAAGAAAAAGAAAGAAACAAAGAAAGAAAGAAACAAAGAAAGAAAGAGAATAGAGATTATTTCTATTCGCTCGTAGAAGTAATCTACCTACCTTCAGGATAGCTGTATCCAGAAACTCAAATGATAGCATTGAAGATTGCCATCTCTCTCTCTCCCACCTCCCTTTATCTCTCCTACTGGCTCTCTACATGTCACAGGCAAGATGAGTATTGGAAGCCCTGCCACTTTAGCAAGCCCAGAGCAGAAGGAAGGAAGGCTTCTAACTGGCCTGGCCTCGGGTCATGTAGCCAGGGAGCAGGCAGGATCAGCCCTATCCAATCCTGGTGGAAAGAATTCTCTATAGGAAGGAAAGGTTCTACTCTAAGAGGCAACAAGTAAGCACAGCTCAGTGAAGTAAAACCACAGAGGTATTTACATCATTGTTTCTGGAGAGGAGGCATTTCCTCTTTTAGGAAACTCAGATGCACACTGGAGTCCCTCTGGATTTTCATACCAAGTGCGTCCTCATCCCCCCCTCCTTCTCCTCGACCCCCTCACCATCCCCGCCACCCCCTTGAGGCAGGGATGGTTACAATTCCTAGTTGACACTTAGTCCCTGCCTGTCCAGGGGCAGGGAGCCAATGGCAGTGTAACCGGCAGGTCTCTGGGTCTCTAGTTTTCTCCAGAGAGCACAATGACATGATGCTGACCGCACTGGCTGTGGACCGGGGCCCAGCAGTGCAGATGCTTCTGAGGCTTGTGGTTTAGTTCCAGCCGATGTCAACTTCTTTCTGTCTAACTTTAGAAATCCATGGTTGGCTTCCCTTGCATCAAAGAAGTCAAAGTATTCAACTCCAGAGGGTGTGTATTTTTAAAATGAAAACAATAACAACAAAATCAAAACAAAACCAGAAAGAGAGGAAAAGAAAATCCAGTGATCTTTTGGAGTCAGAGAGACTGTGCAGAGAGAGCCCTGAGCTTCACGGAAATGCTCCATGACGGTGGTGAGCCTGAATTAAACATATCTCCTCTGTTTTTAAAGCTAAAAAAAAATCCTAAATGACATTTAATTAGTAGACCTACTTCTTTCCTTCCCATCAAAGCCAAGTGTTTCATGCAGAGCTACATTTCCTAAAAAGGCCCAGGGCTGGAAGCTGAGCTCCTTCACCTTGTGCATGATTCTACCCTGCAGACAGCATTCCCTCCCCAGTCCTCACGGCTGATCTGATGAGTGTTGGTGAGAGAGCAAAGGGGGAAAAGAGTGCCCAGGGGATGTCCCCCACCCGAGGAAGAGGGGTGGCCATCAGGAAATCTGGCCAGATTCCCACTTTGTGCTTTCACTTGCTATGCCAATTTGAACAAGTGCCTGAGCTTTCTAGCCTCTGTTTCCTCATCTGTTAAAAGTGGGGAGTCCTGATACCTGGCCAGGCCACCTCATGGCATAAGATGTGGGCATTTTGAAAAACACTAAACCCTCTACAAAAGGATGAAATTGTTGCTAGTCAATCCCATGCCTTGAGAGGCCAGCAACAAAAACTTTCCCCTCTGATTCCAAAAGATCCTTTTCTTTTTGTTTAAGCATCGCTTCCCCTTTCTCCTGCCTTGTCCGTCTCCTTGGTTCTTCTCTTCCTTCCCCCCTTGTCCTGTGGGCACGTCATCTATCTGGTTTCCCAGCAATGGGAAGCTCAGAGAGGCGGTGTGAAGGCAATGCTGGCACTAGGGAGGTGGGGGTTCCCGAAAGGACTGAACTGGACTTGTGTAGGTGTCATAACTCGGAACCTCTATTTGTGTATCTTTTCCAGTTCATCTGGCCCTCCTCCCTCCCCTTGGACACGAGGGCTGTAAGAAAGCTTTAGTCCTTTTAGATCCAACCGGTGGCGTAACCCTCCAGGAAATTTTCCTCTGTTGGCTGCCCAAGTTGGCTAGACAACTTATCCTCTGATTGGCGGGGTCACATATCATTCCAAGGGAATGGTTATTTTTTCTGAAGGCCATGACAGTGAAGGAGAGGGAGGAGCCATAAAATAAAACACACATAGACTCAGAGAAGACCAGCATGTAACACTGATGGGCTTACACAGACTTCAGGATTAATTTATAGACACTTCTGAAGTTAAAGTGACTCGTTCAGGCAGCTGAGGAAAGGACAGGCCCACAGGCTTCCCAGGCACCCAATCTGCTGAGCCTTTCTTTCCATAGTTCCAGCTAATGCAGAGAAAGAAAAGCACTGACCACAGCCCCACTGTGATTAAGCCCTAGGTGTGGGCACTCAAGACTCCTGGAATCAGAGTCCTATGTTTTTGTTTTTTAACTTCGTTTTTCCTTTTAAAATTGGCTCAAAATTGACACACAGTGAAATGCACATACGTTATCTTTGGATAAACATGTATACCATGTCAACCAAGGTATAGAACACTTCCATTGCCTCAGAAAGTTCTTTTGTATCCCTTCCACTCATATCCACCTCAAAGGCAACCATTCTGATTTTTATCACCAGGGCTGAGTTTTGCCTACCCTAGGTCTTCACATAAATGGAAAGCAAACTATACTTGTTCTTTTCTGTACTTTGCTTTCATGATGTCCGTGAGATTCATTCATGTTGTTCTGTGCATTGGTGATTTATTCCAGTCTCTGCTGGGTACTGTTCCAGTACATGAAGATACCACAAATTGTTTATCCAGTAGCTCTGTTTGTGGACATTTTGGTTGTTTTTAGTTTTTGGCTATTGTGAATTAAACTGTAATAATGATCATTCATATACAAGTAGTTATGTAGACATATTTTCGTTTCTCCTGGATAAATACCTATTGATGGAATTGCTAGGTCACAAGTAGGCAAACGATTCAATTAACAAGAAACGTATAATTGAAGTGGTTGCACCATTTTACACTCACTGGCAGTGGATGAGGGTTCCAGTTGCTCCAGATCCTCACTAACATTTCATGTTGTCAGTCTTTATCCTGATGTGTGCGTAATAGTAGCTCATTGTAGTCTTAATTTGCATTCCCCTGATGATTAATGATGTTGAACACTGCTTCATGTGTTTATTGGCTATTTTTATGCCCCTAGGTCACAAATACATTCTCCTAGGTTTTCTCCAAAAATTTTTATAGTTTTAGCTCTTATCATTAGGTCTATGATATGTCTAGAATTAATGTTTGTGTGTGGTGATACATAGGGCCCTAAGTTTGTTTTTACCATAGATTTATCCAGTTGTTTGATATTTGTTGCAAAGACTTTCATTGCCCTGTTAAGTTGGTTTAGCACTTTGATTGAAAATCCATTCATGGTATATATGTGGGTCTATTTCTGGTCTTTCTATTCTGTTCCATTACATGTCTTTCCTTATACCAATACCACACTGTCTTGATTATGTGGCTTGACTGTAAATCCTGAAGTCAGGTGGTATAAATTTGTCTTTCTTTTTCAATATTGTTTGACAATTCTTTAGCTTTGTTTTTCCATATAAATTCATAATGACATGTTTCTTGTCATTTTCTACAAAAACATTTTGAGATTCTCTTTGGGATTGCTTTAATCCATAGATATATTTGGGAAGACTTGACATCTTAACAATATTGAGGTTTTCAGTTTATGAATATGGAATAGCTCCTCACTTATAAGGTCTATTTAAATGTCTTTTAGCAATATTTTGTCACTTTATGACAAATATTGTTTATATTTTGTTACATTTATTCCTAAGTATTTTGTGTTTTTTAGATATTAATGTAAAATGGCTTTAAAAATTTTAATTTTTCAATTTTTTGCTGCTAGTATACAGAAAGACAGTAGACTTTTGTATGATCTTGTATCCTGTAACCTTTAAAAATTCAGTTATTAGTTGCTTTGTTGAGTAAGTGATTTAAATTTAAGCTTTTGTGCATAAAAAATGATACTGTCTATAAAGACAGTTTTACCTCTTTTGTTCAAATTTTAATGCCTTTTATTTCTTTATTGTTCTACTATTGCACTGTCTAGTATTTCCAACACAGTGATGAATAAAAGTGGTAAGAATAGACATTCTTGCCTTATTTCCATCTTGGGGGGAAGCATTTAATATTTTATATTAAGTTATATTTATATAAAGTGTGAGTTTTTGACATATCCTTTATTAAACTGAGGAAATTATCTTCTCTTCCTAGTTTGATAAGATTTTTATTAGGATTGAATGTTGAATTTGCTGAATTATTTTTAGGGATCTATGGAGATGATCACATTTTTTTTTCCTTTCACATTTTTTTTCCTTTATTTAATCAATATTGTGAATTACATTGTTTGCCTTTTCAAATGTTAAATTAACTTTACATTCCCAGGACAAACCCCACTTGGCCATGATGTATTATCTTTTTGTGTTACTAAATTCACTTTGTGAATTTTTTATTAAGACATTTTATATCTGTGTCTGTGAAAGATGTTGGTATGTACTTTTCTTTTGTCTTTGTCAATTCTGGTATCAGGATTATGCTGGCCTCATAAAGTGAGCTGGGAAGTGCTCTCTCATTTTTTTTTCTTCTGAAAGCATTCTTTAATAAGATTAATATTATTCTTTTCTAAAGTATTTGATGAAATTAATGAGTGAGATCATCAGACACTGGAGTTTTCATGGTTAGATTTTTACATTAAAGTCCATCTTTTTAACAGATACAGAGCTGTTCAATTTTTTTGTCTCTTTTTATGTCAGTTTTGGTGAGTTGTGCTTTTCAGATAATTTGTCCATTCTACCTACGTTATAAAATTTGATAGTACTGCTGTTCATAACATCCTCTTATTATCCTTGAAGTGTTTGTAAGATCTGTAGTGATGTCACTTTTCTCTCTCTCCCTCTTTCTCCCTCTCTCTCTACATGTATATATACACACACACACACACACACGTATATATTTGCAATTTATATTTCTTTTTTCTCAACTAGTCTTACTAAAGCTTTATCAATTTTGTTCACCTTTTAAAAGAACCAGTATTTTCTTTTCTAATTTTATCCATTGTTCTTCAATTTTCTATTCATTATTATCATCTCTAATCTTTATTATTTCTTTCTAATTCTGGGTCTCTTTTTTCTTTTTGTAGCTTCTTAAAGTAGATGTTTAGATCTTTTTTTCTATTATAAGCATTTATTTATTTATTTATTTATTTATTTATTTATTTTTTTGAGATGGAGTCTAGCTCTGTTGCCCAGGCTGGAGTGCAGTGGCACGATCTCGGTTCACTGCAAGTTCTGCCTCCCAGGTTCACGCCGTTCTCCCACCTCAGCCTCCCGAGTAGCTGGGATTACAGTCGCCCGCCACCATGCCTGGCTAATTTTTTGTATTTTAGTAGAGATGGGGTTTCACCATGTAAGCCAGGATGGTCTTGATCTCCTGACCTCGTGATCCGCCCACCTCAGGTTCCCAAAGTGCTGGGATTACAGGTGTGAGCCACTGTGCCCGGCCAAGCATTTAAATACATAGTTCAAGTACTACTTTAGCTATATCCCACAAGTCTTGATATGCTGCATTTTCATTTTTGTTCTGTTTAAAATATTTTCTAATTTTTCTTACAATTGCTTTTTTATGCAAAAATGTGTTGTTAATCTCCAAATATTTGGGAGTTTTCTAAATATATAAATATCTTAATGCCATTGATTTCTTATTTCATTCCATTCTAGTCAGAGGACATACTATATATGATGTCAATCCTTTCGAATGTATTGATATGCATCTTTTGGGCCAGCACTTGGTCTGTTTTATTGATTGCTTCTTTGTACCTGAAAAGAATATGTACTCTGCAGGTGTTGGGTACAGTGATTCATAAATATCAGTAAGTTCAAGGCTGTTGGTACTGTTATTTAAATCTTTTTATGCTTACTGATTATTTTTTGTGGGGAGGTGCTGGTGGTTTTAACACGTTATGAGAGAAGAATATTAATGTCTCCAACTACGGTTGTTCACTTTTCTAGCTCTGCCTTTAGTTCTCTATGTTTTTCTTCACATATGTTTAAACTCTATTATTATATGTATCACATTACAATTACAATTTCTATGTCTTTCTAATGAATTACCCCCTATATCATTGTGAAATGATAATTCTTCTTGTCTTAATGCCAGTCAAGCTGTCTTCTGCTAATGTGTCTTTTTTATACTTCTACTTTTATTGATCTGTGTCTTCGTATTTAGAGTTTGTCCACATATTTTCCACTTCCAATGATCTCCATTTCTTTTTGCAGATTTGAGTTTTCTTTTCTTTCATCCTGAAGAACTTCGGCTGGTAACACATTCTCTCAGCCTTTACTTATTTGAAACTGTCTTTATTTTGTCCTCACTTTTGAATACTATTTTCACTTGATACAGAGTATTGAGTACATCAGTATTTTCTTTCAGTATTTTAAAGATGCCATTTCATTTTTAGTGCTTTAAATTGTCATTCTGTTGTATTTAAAAGGCATTACTATTATAGTTTCTCTTGAGTATGTGATATGTCTTCTTTCTTACGACTGTTTTCAATGTATCTCTTGATTTTTGGTTTTCAGCAGATTCACTATGATGTGCCTAGGTATAGTTATTTCTTCATATTTATTTTACTTGGGATTCACTGACCTTCTTGCATCTGTAGTTTGATGTTTTTCACCAAATCGAAAGATTTTCAGCCATTATTTTTTCATAATTTTTTCTATCCCTTTTTTCCCTGTGTTTTTCAGATTGAATTTCTATCGATATGTCATCAAGTCACTGAATCTTTCTTCTGTAATTTCCAATCTGCTATTAAATCCATCCAGTGAATTTTTTATTTCAATTATTCTTTTCAGTTTTAATAGATTCATTTTGTTATTTTTTTATTTCTCTTCTGAGATTCCCTATCCACTCATTGTGACCATACTTTCCTTAATTTTCTTGGACAAACTTAAAATAGATGCTTTAAAATTATCATCTGTTAGTTCCAACATGTGAGACATCTTGGTATCTTTTTCTATGGACTGTTTTTCCTCTTTGTCTTAAACCACATTTTCTTTTTCTTGTAATGTCTAGTAATTCTTTTAAATGTATACTGGACATCGTGGGTGATACGTCGTAAAGACTTTATATTCTGCCATCTTCTTTTGAATTTTTGTCCTGGAAGGCAGTTAAGTTGCTGGATGGTTGCTTTGAACTCATGGAGGCTTAACTTTGCACTTGGTTATACAGCATGTAATATTTGGTTTACCTTAGTTTTAGGGTGAATTCCTTGGTTCTGGAATATAAATTTTGTTCTGCTAACTTGGTAGAAATAAAACTGTGGATTTTATCTCTGCAGCTGCAGGTAAGCCACAGCTGAACTCTCTGCTCAGCTTTATGGACTTCTAGCTGATGTTTCTGCTGGGCTTCTTGATGTCATTCCCATGCAGGCACAGTTCAGGGGTCAGTCAATAATTTGTGGGTCATTTATATGCAGATTTTGAGGCTTCTTCCTCAGAGGTTCTTTTTCAGGATGTCTCCCCTTTATTCCAGGTTCTTCTGGCGCCCTTGAGCTCCAACCTCTGATACCCAAAGTCAGAAAGACCACAGTTTTCTACTTGAGTTCTAGTTACCCCATGCCATGAAAACAGGGGCACTGTGCGCTCAGGGGAAAAGCCAATTAAACATGAATTTCACCCAGTAAGGTTATTTTCTTAAGCTCACTCTAGTTTCTGCCTCATTTTGGCAGCTCTCTAATGCTTTTGAGTATTTGTTTTAATACTTTTTTGCATGCATTAAAACTGTTTTTTATGGGATAATCTAATAGAAGCTATTGTGACACTACCAGCATAGGAACTTAGCCACTTCACTATCAAAGTTTTGGAAAAGTGATGCCCAGAGGGAAACAGTGACCTGCCCAATATCACATAGTAGTTATCAGCTAAGCCAAGTCTTGAAACCAGGTTTCTTTGCTACTCTTGTTGTATCTTGCTGCTAGGCAACCTTTAATGCTTTAGAAAGGGCTACTGAATAAGATTCACATAGCGTCAGGAATCCTTATCATAAGTATGTGGAGGAAGTCAAAAAGGAACATGAGAAATTTCGATGTCTAGTAGTTTTAGATCATTCAGAGCCATCAGGGAGCCAGGTAGTAGGTTACAGAGACAGAGGCTCAGCCTGTGGGCACTAAAAGGGACCAGAAATTCCACAGTGCCATGGCTTTAAGTACCACTAAGAGGCTGGTATCTGCCCAGTTTTATATCTGTACTCCAGACCCCCAGGTACCTTAGACTCAATCCATTCAGAACTAAACCATCCCGGTTTTCCCCATCCATGATGCATCTTCTCCTATGCTCCCCAGCTCTGATCAAGGTCTTACCATGAATCTACCTGGTTGTCCAAACTAGAATCTGAGAGCTCGTTCTTGACTCCTCCCTGGTTCGTTGTAGAGATTGACACAGATTCCACATCCTAAAAAGCTCCATCTCTTCCTTTTCATCTCTCTGGGCCCTGCTTTTATTCAGGGTTTCTTTCCTACTCCCTGGTTTATCATGATATGTCCCACATCTGGTTAACTCCTACACACACCCCTGTCCAAAATTCCTCTATTGCCAGATGCAGATGTGTTGCTCCCTGATCTCTCACAGTCTACTGGGGAAAACAGGCAGATTAACATCTGGCTATAATACATAATGATAAGCCCTAATAGAAACTGTGAACTTAGAGGGCATCAAATCCCCTGCATGGAGAACCCTCCTCTCTGCCTACAGGGGAATTCTGAGCAAACATCAAAGGGAGAGGAGTTTTCTCAATTACTCCTGGGCTCTACCCCACCTTGACCAGACACCCCACCTACGCTAAGTCAGGGCGCCTAAAATTGAACATTTTAGCTTCAAGGCGGGTGGGGAGAGAAGAGAAGCTTACATTTCAGACACAAAGAGAATAAAGAACAAAAGAAGCAATCGGGTATTTAAATATTTGTATTAATTACCACCTAAAATCAGTTTCCTAAAAATAAAGGTAAAAATTCTTCCTGACCATCCTCTCCAAGTGTCTCATTCTAAAAGTGAGAGTAAGACTGACTTCCTGTTTTTAAAACTTCAGAAAGTGGAAAAGGCAGAAGCAAGACGTTGAACAAGACATAGAGCTGCTCAGCACCTTCATTTCCTCCTCCTTAAGGAAGAAGGTGATCATAATCTTCCCAGGCAGCTCACAAGGCTACTGCTTATTTCAAATAAGACAGCAAACGCCAAGGCCCTTTGAGAAATTCAAGATGCGATGACAAGAGGAATTATTATACCAGACACCTTTATGTTCCTTTTGCCTTCTCCTAAGAGAAATCTGTTGCGTCACCCCTCCAAGACTGATTGATATTCCAAAGACACAAAATAACTTGAACAATTCAGAGAGAGGCAGATCTGGAAGGTGGAAATCTTCAATATTTCCAGGAGACAATGGGAGCCATGAATAATTCTAGGAGACAAGAAGACCATACAAAAATCCTCCTACTTGGTTTCAGTGTCCTTGATAACAAATGCCAAGACAGGCTATGAGATCTGGGAGAGTGGAGACCTGTGTTCTCACCTGATTTAAGGTCAGCATCCCTGGAAAGGATCACACACCCAGATGAGAGGGGAGCATCCTGCTCTACTGCCTCCCTGCTGCACCATGTTGGGCACGTCACGTCACTGCTCTGAGCCTCAGTTTCTGACCCCCCTCCCTCCTTCCCACTCTCCCATAGTTGTTGGGAGGGCAAGAGGAGATCAGGGATGTGGAAGCTCTTTGCAAACTATAAAAGGCTTCATACATTTACATTGTTGTCATCACTATCTGCGTGACTTGTGCTTTGGTGGAATAAGTCCATCTTTGCAAGGCAGGCCTTTGAAGGTATTCAAAGGTATGCAAGGCAGGCCTCCAGCGGCCCTCAACATAAGCCAGTGGTGGAGTATGGTTTTTATCAGGAAGGCTGGCGGGAGACCAGACGCCACATAGCCTGCGGAACCTCAGGATACAGGCCGGCCCTGCCAGGGCTACTTGACCCCAAACCATCCCAGGGTCCTGCTCTGGCCTTTGCAGTCCCCAGTTTCCATGAGGTACTAGGTCTTGGCGTGGTGTGGAGAAGGAGGTGTTCTCTTTCTCTCTGTTGCAAAGGAATATTAGGAAATGCATCCGGATTTAGATTCCCAACTGGAACTCCAAGCTGTCCCCTTAATTGATTTCTTTTGCTTCCCTCAAGTCCTCAAAAACGTGTCGACATCCATTTGGAGCTGCCGTCCACCAGGCGCACACTGGCCAACTTTCTTCAATTAATGAGCTGAGACTGAAATTGAGAGCCTCACTTTCCACAGCCACGGCAGGAGATTGACCCTGCCTTGGCGATTAAACAAAATGTCAGTGCTGTGTCTGTGAAATATAAGTTATTAAAAACTGGCCACTCCAGCTAGCTCGGGCAGCACATTATCACTGATGACTATTGTCTTGGCTGTGGCTGGACATCCCCCGACACTCACCTCCAAATTTGGCCTGTTTGCTGCTTGTGCCTTTGCTCAAGTCAGTCCCCCTGCCCTGCACGCCCTCTCTATAGCTATGTGCTTGTCAAAACACAGCCAGCCTTCAGGACCCAGTTATTTGGAATTTTTATTCATTCAATAAACATGTGTTGAATGTTCACTGTGCACCAGACTCTTGTCATTTATTCATTCTATAAAAATTTATTAAATGAACAAGACAAACACCACCTTTATCCTCACAGAGCTCGGAGACTTGGAGGGACACATTTTGAAAGATGACTCTTGGCCGGGTGTGGTGGCTCACACCTGTAATCCCAGCACTTTGGGAGGCTGAGGCAGGCAGATCACTTGAGGTCAGGAGTTCAAGACCAGCTGGCCAACATGGTGAAAACCCGCCTCTACTAAAAATACAAAAATTAACCAGGCATGGCGGTGGGCGTCTGCAGTCTCAGCTATGAAGGAAGCTAAGGCAGGAGAATCACTTGAACCCAAGAGGCAGAGGTTGCAGTGAGCCAAAATCACACTACTGCACTCCAACCTGGACAACAGAGGGAGAGTCCGTCAAAAAAAAAAAATTTACTCTAAGGTGGCACAGTGGATTTAGGGCAGTGACAGATATGTATGAGTGCTATGGGGTACTGGGAAGGGGCACTGACTTCTGGAGAAAGTGCTATATTTTTTAAACATTTTTGTAATTAAAAATTTCAAATATTTATTTGGAACTGTTTGACGAACCCCTCGGTGCCCACCACCCAGCTTTAGCATCGATCATCTCACAGCCAGCCTTTTATCTCTAATCCTATCTGCCTCCCCACACTCTTGTGTTATTTTGAAGCAAATCCCAGACATCATGTTATTGTCTCCATGAGTCCACACCCCTTCTAATCTGTACTGCTCAGTGGCTTTAGGCCAGCTTTATGTCAATAAGGGAGCCACCAAAGTGTCCAAGGAGCACTGACCAGCCTTGGCGTCAGACAAATCTGAGTTCAAATCCTATTTCCCACACCGGCAAAGCTGCTGACTGTGCAAACGACTTACCTACTCTGGGCCTTGCATTCCTCATGTACAAAATAGGGATACCATTTCTGAGTTTCTAGAGTTGTTCTGATAATTAAATGATGTAAAGTATATAAAGTGCCCAGCATGGCACCTGGCCCTGAATTGGTGCTCCATAAATATTCCCTCCCTTACATCACACACCGGGGCCTGTTGTGGGGTGGGGGGAGGGGGGAGGGATAGCATTAGGAGATACACCTAATGTAAATGACGAGTTAATGGATGCAGCACACCAACATGGTGCATGTATACATATGTAACAAACCTGCACGTTGTGCACATGTACCCTAGAACTTGAAGTATAATTTAAAAATAAATTAATTTAAAAAATATATTCCCTCCCTTGTCTTGCTGTGTCCTGGGTCACTGTGAGAGTACCGTGAAGCAGCTGAGTATGTTTGACTATGATATTTCACTTAGGACATGCTAAGATGTGATTGGACATTCCCAGAGGTCAGACTCCTGACCACAGTATAGGCCCAGCCCAGACAGCTATTACAGTAAGACTTCTTTAATGTCAGCCTCTCTCACCTACTCTTTACATAGTGTGGACCAGTGGTCTGCTTAAAGAGTAGTCCACACTATGTAAAGAGTAGGTGAGAGAGGCTGACATTAAAGAAGTCTTACTGTAATAGCTGTCTGGGCTGGGCCTGAACCACCGTCACGTGAGTTCACTGCAGAGAGATGTTGCTTAGGTTTTGCAAAGTTCAAGTCGTGACATTGGCTATTCCTTTCACACTTCACAGTGCTTTGGGAAGAAGGGAGACTCTAGGCAAGGGAGAATGTGTGCACCTAAACTGAGCACTTGCAAGCTTGCTTTTCAAAGGCTCGACCTGCTTCTGGCTGCTGCGAGCACCAGCCTCCTCTCTACTCTGGGTGGCAGCTGGTGATAAAGCCCCAATAACTCAGACAAATGTGGTTGACGCCAGAGAGGAGTCAAGGGCCTGGCTGCAATGTCTGGGGCCAGCTTGGTCTTGGACCTCGCTGTATGTTTACAAGTTTCCTTTGACAATTCAGTTTTGAAGATGGGCTTCATTAAAGGGCAATTATAGGTTAAGTAACTTGTTGGCTCATTGCCTAATGTGGAAAACTCGACTGTGACAATCAGATAATTCTGAGATTAAGCAAGACAGCAATTGCTACTGAAAGAAGAAGCTTAGCAAGAGGATAAAAGACTCTCCAGCCATGACCTCATCCCAGCTGCCCGTCTGGGCAGGAAGTCTGGATTCAAGGGGCCAGCAGGCTCTGGGAACCTCTGGCATTGGGGGTGACCTCTTCTGGGAAAGGAGACCACAAAAGGCAAAGTGCTCTCCCATTGAGTGGCAAGATTCCCCTCTTCCTATAGGGCTTAATTCTCCCAGAGGGCTTCTCCTGGGTGCCAGGAGTGAGCCAAGCTGGTCTGTGCTGTGGCCTCTGTTTGTACCCGGCTGTTTTCCATCAGCCCACCCTTGCTAATACCTCCACTTTCCCTCTGCTTCCACATCTCTGACCATCCATGAAGCTTCCCTAATGCAGAAGGGGTGAATTACCTCAATATTCCTTGAGAACTTGGTGTCAGATAGGAAATTTTCTATTATGTGTCAGAAAATCCCACCCCAAACTATGACTTGTACAGAAAGGGGGATTTATATCCTCATCTACTGATGTAACTAACAGGCTCAGAGGGTGTTGACCTCAGGAGTAGCTGGATCCAGGAGCATTAAACAATGCCCTCTCCTTTGCTTGTCCCTTATAAGCCCCATTTTCAGAGCTCTTTCCACACTGTGGCAAGATGGCCACAGGAGTTCTGGTCCAGCTGGAAAAAAAGCCTTGTTTCCTGATGATTCCTGCCAAAGTTATCTTATTTGACCTGATTGGACCAGTGTAAATCATGTGACTGGGTAAACTTCACATCCTGATTGGATGTTCTTTGGTTAGGTGTATGCTCCACTCTACAGCAGGTGGGAGGCTTATTAGGAGCGCATAGCCTGAGGATAAAGGAGGGACAGACCCTCAAAAGGAAATCAGGGTGCTGTTCTCAAAAGAAGGGGAAAGAGATGCCAAGAACCAAAAATCTAACTAATATACTTCTGGCCTCTGTCATGCATTTATTTATTTATTTTTGTTAATATTATTTATCTTTTTTTTTGTTTTTTGAGACAGAGTCTAGCTCTGTCACCAAGGCTGGAGTGCAGTGGCGCAATCTCGGCTCACTGCAACCTCTGCCTCCCCAGTTCAAGTGATTCTCCTGCCTCAGCCTCCCAAGTAGCTAGGATTAGACATGCACACCACGCCCAGCTAATTTTTGTATTTTTAATAGAGACGGGTTTTCACCATGTTGCCCGGGCTGGTCTCAAACTCCTGACCTCAAGTGATCCACCGACCTCGGCCTCCCAGAGTGCTGGGATTACAGGTGTGAGCCAATACACCCTGCCTGTCATGCATTTAAATGTTAACTTTGTGATAATCCTGTCTCTCAGGTAGATTTTTAGTTCCTGTGGGGCTGCGGTTCTGAAAAAGTGGTTCCCAACAGGCAGCAACAGCATCACCTGGGAATGTGTTAGGAAGTTTCCAGCCCAATCTGGCTCTCCTTGAGCCCCTGGAGTCCCTCAGGTTGGTGGCCACATGTCCCAGGTCTCCATGCCCCTGCTGCATGGAGGGGTCAGTGCCACCCTGACTTAGCCCAGCTGATATTCACAAGGGCAGCATGGGGTGACAGCAAGAGCTGTGGATTAGCAAGGTCAGAATAAGGCTCCCAGACCTGGCCTGGGCCCTGCAGGACACATTCAACCCTCCTGCGCCTCACTTTCCTCATCTCCGAATGAGAGGCTCGGGAGTAAGGATTCTGGATCCACACTGTATGACACTTGGGTCTGCGGAGCTCTCTGCTGGACCCTGGGCAAGAGGCTGAGGTGGGTGCATGGAAAGAAGGAACGGTGGTTCCTGCCTTCGCTGACCTTATAGTTCAGTTACATGCAGAACAGTGACACTCAGGTGACTAAAAACCAAGCCAGCTGCTCCTATTTCCAGGTTCAGGAGCAGGACACAAACACACGAGGCCCTATAAGCAGCAGGATACCACTGTGGGCTTTCTGGAGAGGGTGAGCCTTGAAAAGGGAGTTTGATTAAAGAGTAAAGGGAACACCCTTGAAGGAGGTGGGGAAACTGCTGAGCAAGGGCGTGGAGACGGGGTTTTGTCGTGTGTTTGGAAGTGGGGACAAGACTCCCTGGCTCTCCCTTGCTTAATATGACACAGGCTGTGTCTTCCTCCCCGCACCTTGTAAAATCTTGCCTCTTCTGCCCCAGACAGCTGTGGACCTGTTTTTTCAGAGTATGTGCTCAGAATTACTTCTAGGTAGGCTCAGAGATTGGGTGGAGGCGGGGTGAGTGTGATGCTGTGATTAGATTCACCTTCAAGACTGAACCAGCCTCCCCACCGTTCTGATCCAGGCAGCAGCCCCATAACACAAGAGTTAAGAGGAGTTTGGAACGTGGATCTGGACTGTTGAGAGGAGGTGGAAGATGAGAAGTCCTAGGCCAGTGTAGGGAGGGAGACAGCAGAGGGCATCTCTCATCGATTTGCTCATTTGTTCAATCAACGGCCAAACATTCACTGACCATCTGCTCTGAGTTAAGGCCTATTCTGGCACTGGGACGGCAGAGGCTCCATAGTTCTGGATATCTGTTAATGCTGAGCGTTTGGAGAGTTTGTCTAAACCCCCCATTTTACAGATGGGAAAACTGAGGCTCAAACCCAAGGCACACAAGAGGTCAGTGGCCTGGCCAAGATAGGCCAGGCCCAGGTATGTTCCCGCCAGCAAAAAGGGAATGACTCCAAGAGGCTGGAGCCTGTATGGACCCAAGCGTCACCTGGCAGGAGAGGGAGAGTAAGCACAGATGCAGCCTCAGGGCCTGAGAGGGATTGAAGTGTCCAGACACAGATTCCCAAGAGTGGAATAATTAGCAACAGATGAAATTCAGACAACTGGCCCCAGGGCAAGTTCAACAAACAGCCACCACAGGGCAGAGGTTTCTGGGAGTCTGGCCCCAAGCAGGATGGGGGCAAAGAGACCAGGTACTGGGATTAAGTGCTGGAGGGGTTGGGGTTGTAGCCCCGGAGAAACTGATGTGCCTGGCCCTATGTGACAAAGGCAGGCCTGCAGGGTCCCAGAGTGAGGAGCCAGCCCCTCTGCAGCCCCTTTTGCCAGAGGCCACCGCTGATGCAGGGCTGAGCCTAGGAAAGGGCCCAGCACTAGAGCTGGGATGGAGCAAACCTGTGGCAGATCTGCTGGTGGCCCACAGCTGCAGAGCTGGAGGGCCTCAGCCAATAACAACATCAATATAGTAACAAGAAGGATGAGACAAGGCTTACCATGCAACCAGCACTGTGCTAAAACCTGTGTGCACTGTCTTGGTAAATCCCAGCAACAAGTATATCTCCATATCACAGATGAGGAAACTGAGGCACAGAAAGGTCAGGTCCTTGGTCAAGACCACACAGCTAGCAAGGAATAGAGCTGGACTTAAACACAGGGAGCTGGATTCTAGGGCCCATGTCTTGAAGGAATTCTCATCTCCTTTCTATGGTCCAGCCTTTTGATTATGTACATTTTCAAACATACATGAAAGAAGAGAAAATAGATATATGGACCCCCAGTGTATCTGTCATCCAGCGTCAGTGTCGATCCACATTTTGCAATCTTATTTCTCTACAGACCTCACTATTTTTAGGAGAGGGCTAGGGTATTTTAAAGCAAATCACAGATATCGTATCCTTTCAACCTTAAGCACTTCAGTCTGCATATGGAATAGATAAGCATATTTTTCTTTCTCATACCGATTATGCTGTTATCACACCTAACAAAATCAGCAGTGACTTCTGGATGTCAGGGGTAAGTCTCTCTGATCATCTCCAAGATGGCTTTTTACAATTGCATCCAATCAGGACACAAATTAGATCCACCCATTGCATTTTGTTGCTCTGACACTCAGGTCTCTCTGATTCTCAAGTTTCCTCTCCCCACTTTCCCATGCCAACCAGTTGAACCTCCTTTTATAGATGGGAAATGAGGCAGTGTTCGCGGTCTCTTCCAGGACTAGGCCCCAGCCAGCTCTAGTTCATTTCTGCTGCCGCCGTCGTGGCAGACCCTTCTCTTATTTATTCTTTTCTATTTGTGAACTAGCAGAGAAGTTAGCAAGAACGGGCATCCTCAAGCTCTGTGCGTTCTCAGGATATAATTCACTTTAATCTTTTAAGCATTTGACAGTATTTGCTCGAAAGAAGGAGCAACAAGTACATAATTATTGCACTAATTAAGCTGCCAAAACACAAGCGTGAGGCAAGAGCACCTTTGAAACGGGGAGCCCACGACGCATTAGCATCTGCTGTAAGCTTATTAATCACCTAACAGGCAATTAGCAAGCTGTTACTGTTTGAGGCTGCTATGTAAATAAATTCTTGGGTTAATTTCTTCCTCTGATAATAAAGAAAACATTATGAAAATTAGCTAAGCGACAATGTAAATGATCTTCACTGTTAATTATATGACAGCGTTACATATGCAAGGACCCCAGCGCTGATAAGGGACAGGCTCCCTCCTTCCCCATTGCCCATCCCCAGCCCCCACCTTGGCTCTGCCACTTTAAAAATAAAAGTGTTGACACAGGTAAGGAGGGGGAGCTTTGGGGACTGGAGTCACAGCTGTTTGCTTGCAGCTTGCCCAGAGCAACTGCCAACTCCTGCAAACTGGGATGTTTTGTCACCTGAACCTCAAGTGGCCTTGGGCTGGACCTGTGACCCCAGCTGGCAGGAAGGGAGCAAGGAAGGGGCGGAGGACCAGGCCTGGGGTTCTCCCCACCCATGGCGGCCTGCTCCCTGAGGCCTCGCAGCACTGCTGAATAGACTCCTGGGTTTATGTCATTGTCACATGGGGGAATTCCTGGGCACTACTGTGCATGTGGCATTGCTAGACAGAGGCCACCTAGCTCACCCATCTGGGTCAGGTGTGTGGCATGAGGCAGGTAGAGGCCCTGTAACTCAAGTTCAAATCCTGCCTCCACCACTCAATGTCTGTGTGACCTTGGACAAGTGACCAAACTCCCCTCAGCCTGTTTCTTCATCCGTGAAATGGAGACGATGGTACCAGAACCCGCAGAGGGTCGCTGTGAACAAATATAAGGGATAATTCTCATAAAGCCCTTAGCACAGAGCCTGCCTATGGTGAGCACTGGATACATGCTCACTGGCATTATCATCACTGATCTGGTCATTCCAAAAGACATTGATCATATGCCAAGATCTGTGCCAAGTGCAAGGAACCCAAAGAGGAAAAGGCACAGCCTTGCCATCATGAGATGGGAGAGCCAGGGCATGCATGTCAAAATAGCCAGCCCCGCCATGCAGCCAGGCCACGAGCCAGAGGAGAGGGACAGACCAGGGCCCGAGGTGTTGTGGCAAGGTGGGGAAGGGATGAAGCCAGTATCTGGCTTTCTCAGGGGCTGGGTCTTGGGCACTGTTTTGGTTCTAAGCAAGTCCTGTAGTGTAATGGAGGGAGGATGGCTTTGGATCAGATGATGGTTTGTCTTCCCTTAAGGAAGCTCACTGCTCTGAGCCTTGTTTCTCACTTGGTTATGGAAGCAGAGGTAAGTGACAGGAAACATCCAGCACAAAGCCTGACACAGTGGATGCACCATGAGGATAGGTCCCCTAAATTGTAGGATGGAGGGCAGACCAGAAAGCCCTCCAGCCAGGGTCAGCCTCTGAGAGCTTTAAGGTCCTTTGAGCAGGGCAGAGGGGTCTGTGTACTACTGTTGATGGTTGCCCAGATGCCAGCATCTTGCTTGACCAGGTCCTGATGCGTGTTCCCTTACAAAAGCAATTCCCCGAGTTAGTCCTATCAGATACTCAATGAGGAAAGGGGTTCATGGTCAGTTGAGTTAAGGAAACACCCAGTTAAAAAGGTTTCTTTGCCAGGCATGGTGGCTCATGCCTATAATCCCAGCACTTCGGGAGGCTGAGGCAGGTGGACCACAGGGTCAGGAGTTCAAGACCAGCCTGGCCAACATGGTGAAACCCCATCTCTATTAAAAATACAAAAACTAGCCGGGCAGGGTGGCGGGCGCCTGTAGTCCCAGCTACTCAGGAGGCTGAGGCAGGGAATTGCTTGAAACCAGGAGGCGGAGGTTGCAGCGAGCGGAGATCACGCCATTGCACTCCAGCCCGGGCAACAGAGTGAGACTCCGTCTCAAAAAAAAAAAAAAAAAGATTTCTTTGCTGCAGGGCTTTTCTGAGCATCTAAACACTAATATGCCCATATCACAAAGTGCAAATGCTTCCATACATGAAGAGACCCTACAATCAATAACAAGACCAGCAATCTTTTTTGTTTTTTTGAGACTAAGTCTTGCTCTGTCGCCCAGGCTGGAGTGCAGTGGCATGATCTTGGCTCACTGCACCCTCCACCTCCCAGGTTCAAGCGATTCTTGTGCTTAGCCTCCTGAGTAGCTGGGATTACAGGTGACTGCCACCACACCCAGCTAATTTTTATATTTTTAGTAGAGACGGGGTTTCACCATGTTGGCCAGGTTGGTCTCGAACTCCTGACCTCAAGTGATCCACCCACCTCAGCTTCCCAAAGTGCTGGGATTACAGGTGTGAGCCGCTGTGCCCAGCCTATATTTTTTAAATGGGCAAAAGTGTATTATCTTGTTCCCTGAAGATGCATACATCCTATGACCCAGCAATTCCAGCCCTGGCTATATATACTCTGCTTTAGAAGTTTTTGCCCATGTGCACTAGGAGATATGTACTAGAATGTTCCTAGCCACATTGTAATAACAAAAATTTGAAGGTGACCCACAAAGCCATCAACAGGAGAAAGGGTAAATTGTGGCATATTCATACAATAAAATATGTTACAGCATTGAAAATTAACAAACTGTAGCTATTGTAACATGGACACATTTCAGAAACAATGTTGAGGACTTTGAAAAATGTTGAATAAAATAATATCAGTTATAGAACTATATATATAGTTCAATACCATTTATATAAAGCCTTAAACATATACAATAATATTTTGTTTAAGGAAATATATAATCTCTTGATAGGAAGATAGATAGAAGATAGATAAAACTAAAATGTAAAACAAATGAATAAACAAAAAATTAAGAACTGTGGTTATTCCTGGGACACAAGGAACTTCAAAGGAATTATAATGGTCTATTTCTTTAGCTGGATAGTGGGTACATAGGTGTCCTTCTATTTTTATACCTTTTCTAAATATATATATATATACACACATATATAAACATACATACTAAATATATATACATGTATACATATATGTTTTTGTCTATTTGAAACATTTTAAATATTTTAAATAAAGAAGAATGAGCAAAAGTTATAGACAGTTCACAGAAAATAAAATGTAAATGGCATTATATGTAAATGTAAAAAAATGTAAATACTGGAAGAAAAAAGGCTCATTCTCACTATGACTTAACACATGAAAATTAAAATCACAGTGAAATATAATTTTCTACCTTTTACATTGGCAAAGAACAAAAGTGTGATAATGCATTGTGCTGGTAAGGACAGAGGGAAACGGGCTTGCGCCTAAATTGCTGGTGGGAGGGAATCTGGCACAACTACCCTGGAAGGCAATTTGGCAACATTGATCAAAACTGAGAATGCATATTCCCTTTGACCCAACATTCCATTTCTAGGTTTTCTGCCTTAGAGATAACCTCCTAGGATTGCAAAATGACTTGTGTACAAGAGTATTTACCGCCATGATGATTGCAACAGCAAGAGATTAGAAGCATCCTAAATGTGCATTATAGGACATTTAAATAAATTATGGTACATCAGCTGGATGAAGTGCTATATGGTCATTCAAATGCATGAGACGGCTCTATGTGTACTGATAAGGAAAGAGTGCCAAGATACATTGTTATGTAAAAAAGTGCTATGCAGTATAGTATGCTCCCATTCTATGAAAATATGTGCATATATAATTACCTATGTCATATATTTATATGTGTATAGGCTCACCCATTCATGACTGTCTCTTGAAGGCTTCCCAAGAAAACAATGTTTTCCTCTGATGCGGGGACCTGGGTGGTGGGACAGGAGAGGGAAGGAGACTTATTTTCTGCTGTATGTAAATCACAACTCATAGCAGACCTAGCCCGTCCTTTCCGCCTTACCTGTCTCTTCTTCCAGCCTCAAGCAGTGACAGCACTGTGTGAGCATCAGCCCATTTCACAGAAGTGCCATCCTGCTCTTGCACTTCCTCTTGCTTCCCCTTCAGGGCATCTCTGTGGACCTTACCACTTCAGGACCACCCCTAGTGCCCACGATTGCCCAACTCAGACACAAGGGAAAATTATCTTCCATGGAGCCAATCTTCAGCCAATTGGAGACTGGACCTGATGGAAATTTCTTCTCGCTTGTCCTTTGCTATAGCAACCCTGAAACACAGTTTAATATGGCTTCTCAGGGAACAGTCCCTTGGGATCCAGCAATCAGTTGCACTTAGCGGCAGCCAGCTCAGTGTCAAATTCTCATGTCGGCTCTTCCTCCTCTGTGGCCACTCCCTAACCCTCTCCCTAGGACTGCACTTCTAATCAAGTCATAGCATCTAAGCTCTGTTTTTTAGGGGGCTTGAGCACAGACAAGCTCTTTTGCACCTTTAGATTTCATCCCTTGTAATGTACCTACTAATACATATATATATAATATACATATTATACATTAGCATATATGTATGTGCAAGAGGGGATAGAGAATAGCATATATACATTTCCTACTCTTGGTTGACTGTGGACCCTCTTTCTTGGGTACCCGCTGTCTTCTTGGCATTCCATGGGAAACAGTTGGTAATCCACCCCACACTGCTTTGCGTCCCAGTTCTGTCCTCTGGGGCCCCCTAGACAAGCCTCTGCCTTTATTCAATGACAACCACCTCATAAACTGAAGGCCCTTATCCTTCTCCTCTTTTCCAGTTAAGGGTCTTCTGCTACCTTAATAAAGTCTCTGACAGGCTCCCCCAGACCCCTTGACAGCTCAGCCGTTCTCCTCTCTACAGTCTTCAAACCTTGATGTGCTTTTTAATCTATGACACCTAGAAATAAATAAAAATCTTGGAAAGTGGCCGATGAGCACAGACAAAAATAAGGCTGTCACTCTTCCGGCTCTGGACGCATTGGCTCTGCCCAGTCCATGGAAGAGGAGAGACTCCCCTGTTTAGTGGCTGCATCACACTCTGGCTTCTATTGATCTCGTGGCCAACAGACTCCCCCTGGTCTTTTGCACAAGACCGGCTGCGAGCCAGCCTCCCACATCCTGTACTTAGGCAATCGATTTTTCTGAACCTGAAATGCAAAGCGCACACTCACTCATCCCTGGTAGGCTGTATCCTGCTAGAATCAGCCGCCGGCCCAGGCCTGCCAGGATCATGTGAATCCTAAATTGGCCAGCACAGCACAGGGAGGTGGAGAAATTTGCCCTTAGGCTGGTCTGCCACAAACTGACTGTGTGACTTTGAACGAGTTCTGTGTCTTTGTAGAGTGGGAACGGGTGATCTCTAAGGTCTCGCCCAGCCTGACACTCTGAAACACTTGAATGATCACTCTCTCTCCCAGCTTTGTGATCAACCTGCCCTCTGTGTCTGCATCTACCAGGCTGCTGATCCAAGTGTGCTGATGAGTTCAGGGCCAAGCACAGACCTTGAAGGCAGGCTACCAGTGACCCCCTCTAGGTGGAAATGGAAACATCCATCAACCTATTTTGGCTAGGTTTGTTAAATGAGCTATGAAACCAGTAGCTGATTTATGACCAGCCTACATTTTGGTCTGTCTTCTGTTTACTATCCTGCCTTTTCTCATCCATCGGCTTGTACATGTGAAAACACCTGGCCGGGCGCGGTGGCTCACACCTGTAATCCCAGCACTTCGGGAGGCGAGGCAGGCAGATCGTGAGGTCAGGAAATTGAGACCATCCTGGCTAACACAGTGAAACCCTGTCTCTACTAAAAATTAGCCGGGCGTAGTGGCGGGCGCCTGTAGTCCCAGATGCTCGGGAGGCTGAGGCAGGAGAATCACTTGAACCCGGGAGGCAGAGGTTGCAGTGAGCCAAGATTGCGCCACTGCACTCCAGCCTGGGCAACAAAGCGAGACTCTGTCTCAACAAACAAACAAACTAAAAAAAAAAAAACACCTAACACAGTGTCTAGCCGGAAGTCTAAGCAAGGTATGTGCACATTTCTTTTTGCTTCCTTCTCAGCTCTGCTATAACTATGTTCCTGCTCTCTATCTCCTGCCTTCTTTTATACCCAACTTGCCATGTGACTCCATGGCTTTGTGAAATGGACATGGGCTTTGTGACAACGTGTTTGTCCAGCCGACCACTAGAGTTGGGCTGAGTGGTCACCAGGAGGTCCCCAGAAGACTGACCTCTGAAAAACTCCATATTAATTCCCATTGATCTTGGACCAAGGAGAGAAAACTTTACACTTGTTTTGCCTTAGTCTTGGGGTAGGAACTAGGTTTTATTTCCATTCTCTGTGTTTCTAAATCCTAACCCCATTGGAAAGATTATGGTGAGCACCTCAGGAAACTTTGCTTGCAAAGGCACATGGAACACACATCCAGGAAAATTAAATTTTACATTTAAATTTAAAAATTTATAAAATAAAAATAAAATGGAAATTCTTCCACCAATGTATTATCTAACAGGTGAAAAAATAATACAGACTAAAGAAAGAGAAAGATGGAAACACTGGTCTTTATGAAATGGACAAGATTCTCCCATTGAGTTATTGGAAAGATTGAATGCAATTCTATGTGGTCTCTCCTGGCAGATTGGTACATTGGGGGTGCTTAATGTTTTGCTTTTGTTTTTGTGTACGAGGGGTATTGGTTCTAATTATTCAGATGTTAGAGAGTTGGAGAGGTCTTTAAAGATCTGCTAATGAATCCTCTTTTTTTTTTTTTAGACAGAGTCTCACTCTGTGGCCCAGGCTGGAGTGTAGTGATGATCTTGGCTCACTGCAACCTCCACCTCCCAGGTTCAAGCAATTCTCCTGTCGCAGCCTCCTGAGTAGCTGGGACTACAGACATGGACCACCACACCCAGCTACTTTTTTTTTTTTGTATTTTTAGTAGAGACAGAGTCTCACCATGTTGGTCAGGCTGGTCTCAAACTCCTGACCTCAAATGATCTGCCCGCCTCGGCCTCCCAAAGTGCTAGGATTACAGGCCTGAGCCACTGTGCCTGGCCATGAATCCTTTCTTAGTAGATAAGGACCCTGAGGCCCAGAGAGGAGCAGAAGGAGAGGCAGCCACTTGCTAGCTCTTTGTCCTCCCACCGGGAGACCATGGTAAGTTGCTAATGATAGTATAAGGTAGTGATAACGGCTAACACGCATGGAGTACTCACTATGTCCTACCACTGTTCTCCCACCCCATCCTCACAACAACCTTACGAGAGAGGTATGATTATTTTTTCAAGTTTCTAGATGGGGAAACAGAGACACAGAAAGGTTAAGCAATTTGCTCAAGGTCACACAGCAAGTAAGTGGCAGGGCAGGGCTTCTACTCCAGCAGGCCAGCCTCAGAGGCTGCAAACCCAAAGGGCTAAAGCAATGTCTGGGAAAGAACGCTGCCTCCCTGCTTCTCCTCTTGCCACTGAGAGGGACTCTCCTCACAGCTGCAGGTCCTGTCCTCGTCAACCATTAGCTGGCCAATGCCATTCCTCCACTCAGCCCCCTGAAGGACCCCTCATTGGGTGAGAATCAAACCACACACCCGCTTTCCTCCTCGGTCCACACGTGACTCTGGCCTGTCCGAGCTCCTGCTCACTGCCCTCCAGCCACACAGGCCTCCTGGCTGTTCCTTGAACCCACTGAGTTCATTGGCTACTCAGAGACCACACACCTACTGTTTCTTCTGCCTGGAACACTCTTCCCCTGGGTTTAATTCAGGTCTCTGCACAAATGTCACCTCCTCAGAAAGGCTTTCCCTGAACCATTGAAAGTTCTCCTCTCCCTCCCTTGACTGTCATTCTCTTCCCCCTCCCTTGCTTTATTTCTCTTCCCAGTGCTTATCCTGACCTGACAGGGGTTTGCATGATCTATTTGGGCCTCCATTATTTGCCTCCCCCACTAGAAGGTGGGAGGCCGTGAGCTCCCTGCTGCATCCCTAACACCTAGCACAGTGCCTGGCACATTGCAGGCATCCAATCCATCTTTGTTAAAAGAATGACTAGATGCAATTGCCTCACTCTCCTGACATCCAGGCCAGGGCTCAGGCACCAGGATCACCTGCTGGATGAACACAATCAGCACGGGCAGGAGGCAGCTGTCTTAAACATCCCCACCCTGGACTCCTCCTCCACATGTTGAATCCTGGAGAACAGACAGGGGAGAGCTGGCTTTCTAGGGTGCAGTGGGCAAGAGCAGCCCGGGGAACTCATCTTCAGGGTCTAAAGGGCACATAAGGAACAGACTGGAGCCAGGGGCCAGGAACAGGGGAGGAAGCAGCCCCCGCAGGGCTAACCAGGCCCAAGACAGCATCATTTCCAAAGGCCCATCCACGAGGATCCTAGTATGTAGAGCCAAGGCTTGAAAGCACAGACTCCAGAGCCAGCCCACCTATTCCTGGTCAGTAACCTTGCACAACCAGTGCTCAGCTGGCCTCCTCATCTGCAAGGCTGCAGTGGAATGAGCTGCTGGACATGAAATGCCCAGCCCAGGGCCTGCAGGGCAGAGATGCTTGTCACACACACCTTTCTCCTCTCTTTGGTTCACCTTTCCCCTTTTCTCCTTCCCCTTACTCTCCAATACCTTTGCCCTTCACACTTTCCTTCAGAGTCAGGCTGGCTAAGGCTTCCAAGCTGGTGCATTGTCCATGAGGGCAGGGAAGACACTCCCCCAAAACTTATATGTACTGTATTGAGTCTTCCAGAGACCCTGCACACTTTCTCCTAAGCTCAAGAGCTCCTGGAACATGGCACTGGAGGCGCCTTGATTACATGCAAGAGGGGAGGAAGGGAGCCCACAGTACTTCCTTGTGTTTGTTTCTGTACTTGAAGTAAAATTCACGGAACATAAAATCAACCATTTTAAAGTATACAGTCCAGTGGCATTGAGCGCCTTCATGGGGTTGTGCAACCATCACCTCTATCTAGTTCCGGAACATTTTCATTGCCCCCAAAGGAAACTCCATACTCATTACACGGTCTTTCCCCATTCCCCCTCCCTGAGCCCCTGCAACCCCAAGCCCCTGCAACCCCGAGTCCTCCCCGAGCCCCTGCAACCACTAGTCTGCTTTCTGTCTCTGTGGATTTGCCTATTGCGGACATCTCATTTAGATGGAGTCATACAATGTGATCTTTGTGTCTGGCTTCTTTCACTCCATGTAATATTTTCGAGGTTCATCCACATCGTAGGAGGTATTAGTACTTCATTTCTTTTCAGGGCTGAATAATATTCCCCAGCAGCACTTCTTAATTCATAAGAAAGACAGAGGCCATTCCACATTTGGGCAGGGCTTTTCCTGGAGCTGGGCAGGGGCATGTGGAAGGAATTCAAAGAAGGAGTAAGGAGGGAAGACAGGGAGTAGGAAAGACGGAGGAAGGAGGGAGGGAAAGAGAGAGGGAGGGACGCCACCCTATAACAAGGATGAATGCAAGCAGCAGGGCTCAAGAGGATGCAGCTTCCAAGCCATGAGGGTGCATTTTGGTGATACTCAAAGATCAGCGAATGGTAAACACCTGAGCTAGGCAGCCCTGGGCTGGGCACGAAGCCCCAGAAGTTACAGCTTCTGCCCTGTGCATCTCGCCCACTCGCCGTTCTCACAACTTTCTCTTCTTGCACATGGGTCCTTTGGCAAGGCTGGCACCCCTGCCACCCTGCGAAGACAATGAACACCCCACTCTTTGGAGAGGCCTTTCCTCTCTTCCACTGCTGGGGGAACTTGGTGCGGGTCAGGGTAGCTGCAGGGGCCCACTGCACTGTCCTGGCGCCTTTGCCAGATCACAGAGGCCTGGACCCCCCACTACTTAGCTGTGGGCCAGAGCTTTGGCTTTGCACTTTGTGTCGAGGAGACATTCAGGGGACAAGCCAGGGCAGACGGGACTCCCACGTTCTTCATTTGTTCCTTCACAAGGGTGTGGGGGTGGAACTGCAGGATGGGGCTTCCCTGGGATGGTTTAATTCAGTACAGAGACCCTTGTTTTTCCTGGAGCTTGGAAAGCCAGTTCTCCACACCTGGGGCTTAGCTGTGTCATGCCAGGGAGCCCAGCCAATCGAAATATTGACTGAAGTCAGGTTTGAAGGCTTTTGATGACCCAGCTTTGTTTGTGTTTAATGGGCTTGGAAATTTAGATGCCCTTCCAATTCAAACTGGTCTGCCAAGGGTCTTTTCCCCCTCCCTGTTTTGTTTTGAATATTGGTTTGTTAAGTGGTTCACAAGAAAAATTCAGGTTTGGGTTCGGTTCAAGGATCAACAAATGTGTGCAGTTAGTTCTGGTCTGGGGTGCGCGGTTCAGACCAGTCTGAGGCTTTGGTTCAGAGAGAGAGGACAAAGCCCGCCGTTCACCGGGCAGGAGGAAGCACCGGCCCCCCTGCCCCTGCGGCCCCGCTGTGGGCCTGGGCCCGGCCTCTGCTGCATTTAGACTGGGAGCTTCAGCCCTCCAACCCCGGTGTGTCTCCGGAGGGCAGCACTGTTTGATTGATTTTGAAAGTACGACAGTAAAACAGTTAATAAAAACCCGATAGGTCTGTGCAGAGGCACTTCCCATACCACCTAAATGAGCGCTATTCATCAAGGCTGGGCACAGACGCCCGGAGCGCCTCACACAGAGGAGGGGTTGGGTAACCACTGCCCAGCGCCTCAGGGACCCCAGCTTCCCCTGTCTGCTCTCAGCCCCCAGTGAAGATGAAAACGTCTGCCTCTGGAATTCCAGCTTCCCCTTTTATTAAGGCAGCGGTTCTCAAAGTGTGGTCCCAGAACCGCCAGCAGCATGGCCCCTGGGAACAGGTTAGAAATGCATATTCCTGGACCCCACTCCTTGCTAAGCCTGAACTCTGCGGTTGGGGCCCAGCTATCTGTGTCTTTTCAGGCCCTCCAAGAATTCTGATGCAGGCTCCAATCCAAGAATCCTGCTCTATAAAGTCTCCTCCACACTCCAACTCATCACACACCTTGAGTTTTCAAACCTTGTGTTTCCTCTCTGACAAAAAATACTTGAAAAATCCAGATAACACTAAGGCTGGAAGTTTTGGAACAGAGGATGAAATAGCAACCCTCCACTCAACACTAGAGATCTGCGTGGCAGCTGACGAGAAGGAGGGTCTTTTGGGGGCTGGAGTGGGCTGAAGGAGCACTGTCTGCCCCAGCTCTTTCTGCTTTTTCAGAGTACTGGGACATGAGAGGTGGAAAAGGTTCAGGGTGTGTATCTGGAGCTGGAAGGCCTGGGCTCAGTTCTCCACTCAGACCCGTGCCTGCTGTGTGACCTTGGGCAGGTCATGTCACCCCCTGTACTTTTTAGTTCCCTCTTCTGAGAACTGGGGACAATAATAGGATGCATCTCATAGGATTGTTGTCCGTGAATAAATGGAAAGTTCTTGGGACAGGCATCTGCTCCTCTCATGGGGACCACCAGGTGTGCTCTCGAGCTCCCAGCAGCTCCCCTTGGGTCCAGGCGCCTACACCTCTGTCCACAGCCAGTAAATATATGTGAGGATGTGTGCTCTTGCTGGCCAGTGTGGGGGTGCTCCTGTCCTTGGAGAGGCAGAAACTCCACTGCATAATCTTGAGGATGGGGCAGTGGCTCCATCATCATCACTCTCACCCTGGTGGGGATAGCAGATCCCTGCACTGCTGGTCCTGTGGCTGTGGTCACCCAATGGTGGCCCCGACAAGTAGCCCTGCTGCCATATATAATTCCCCAGAGGAGACAAGAGAGGAGAGAACAGGGGTAGTGGAAAAGTAAGAATGGATATGAAGAAGGAAGAGAGAGAAGCAGATGGAGACAAAGAGAAGGATATGGGAAGAAGAAGAGGGGAGGATTGGAGGAACAAAGGCATGCAGAGATGGGGAAGATGTGGAGATGGACAAGAGAGAAAGAAGGAAGGGACGAGAAGGTGGGGCTCTGCTCCTCTGCACCAGCCCACGCTCTGCAGTCTGTGAATTAGCCAGGCTGTGTATGTGAGTAGAAGACCAGCCTCTCAGAGCACCTGACCTTTGAGAGAGGCAGGTGAATGCCTTTACCCTGATCTTGGAACCTGAATGTGGCCACACCAGCCTCACCTTGACCAAGGAGCTGGAGTGTGGCTGGTCAGCCACTGCCCGCATGTCCAGAACTGGAGGCTGAGGGGTCCCCTATGAGGAGCTGTGCCAGGATCAGGTCTCACGCAGGGTGAAGGAAGCTGGCAGCTGTCTCTCCACATCAGCCACAGGTTCCGGTGGCACCAAGTTTCCCCTCCCTACCCTACCTGGCCATCTGCCCTGCTGCACTCAGGCCCAGGCCTCTGGGCTCAGTAGAGGACCTGCTGTGTGGGTCCTGACATTGCTGCCAGTGGCTCTGAGACTCTCCTGCCTGAGACTGCCACGTGTCAGCTGTACCGTAGCTTTTGCCTGCAGTTTGTGGAGTGAGAGGTTGTGTCATTTGAACAACAGCAGGTCATGGGGAAAATGCCCAGGCATGGCAAGAATCAGGGGCGCCCTCCAGTAGGGCACAAGGAGCACACCTGCGCAGTTGTTTACATATAACAGCCCCTGCCAAGGGGCTCAGGGGGTTGCTCACCAAACAGCCATCCTGGAGTAGGCTGCATCCACCCGGGAGAGGGACCCGCTTTCTAATTGTGCAAAGGTGCCTGATGATTTGGCAGAACCCTGGATTCCAATAAGTGCTGTGCTAAATCTCCTGGAGAAAGCCCAGCCTGCCCCTCCTGGACACCACCATGCAGCACTTTACAAAACACCTATGTATTCTAGTCCACACCCTGGTTGAATCTAGCCTGTAGAGTGGTTTGTTTTTTTCCTGTTGTCATTGTTGTTTGTTTGTTTGTTTGTTTTTCCTATTCAGGTTCCATTTCTTTCATTCAGTTGAAGTGCCTTGAGAAGGGGATGCACCTTCTTGCAGGTCACAGCCGCCTCCTCTCCCTCCTGTCCCAGCCACCATCCCTGCAGGCCCTGGCCTCTGACTCATCTCCTAGAGCAACCGGATGGCCTCAGATAGGCCCACTGGTCTTTGGAAAAGTCATGAGGGACACAAGCAGATGTCCAGCTCAGCTTTGTGGTCCTGGCCTGGGCGACCCCCTGCTCCCTCAGAAGAGGCCTCTGGGGAGGAGGGGTCTGCAGGGAACAGAGGAGGGGGTGGGAAAGTGGGGTGGATGCAGGAGAAGCCAGGGAGGTTTGACTGGCTCAAGAGGTAATGGCGCTGTCTGGAGGCCAGGACGCTGAGATCTCTGGGATCTTTGACCCTCGGAGACTCTGCTCCCCAGTGTGTTCTCCCTGTTCCCCTCTGGCCATTTCCCTGGAGATGTTAGCAATCCAAGCCCTCAAAACACAAAGGCTTGTGTGTTTGCCTTCCCAGATCTGGACTGTGTTCTGTGTTGTGGGGGAGGGGATGGCTTTAGTTCAGCGCGAAAGCTCATTATAACCCCAGAAAGAAAGCAGGGGTCAGTGTGGGGGCCATCAGGGACTGAGGGGAGGCACTGGGGGATGTGTGCAGAGGGTCCCCATGCCACCCAACCCTGGGTTGAGTGGGCCCCTGCAGACCATGGGGATGCAGACTGTCGCACCCCAGACCTGTGCTCACACCACCCCTCAGACACCACTGGGCAGGCGGGCATTCTATGGGCCCCCGCTCTGTTGATCCAGGCCAGGCTGATGTGCAGACGGGTGATGGCAGTGATACCATGCCTTGTCCCCTCCCAGCTCATCTGCTCTGCCTGGTGGGGGACATAAAGCCTTACCCAGGCATAAAGATTCCTGGTGTTTGCCAGATGCTTCTCACTGTTACCTGGATGCATTTGTTTTCATTTTAGTTATACTTTTATTTTTAGTGTGCATGAGAAAAATAAAATGAATACATCAAACAGTGGTTAAATGGATTTATGGCCTAGGATGGAACTAAGTTAAATGTTAGTTGATTTAAGGAAATACATTAAGTAAATAATAGTACAGGTGGTAGACAGATAAAGTTTAAAAATGTGTTGGAACGCAAAACGCTGAAGTTTGGTGAACTCTTTGTTGTCCCAGGCAAGGGTGAGGCTCCCCAACTGCACTGTGCCTTGTCCCATCTTATCCTGCCCTGCCCAGCCCCTAACACAGGCTCAGCCCAGGAGACACTGAAGGAGACTGGCTTTCACAAACACAGAGGACACCACAAGCCCCAAACTTGCTCTGGGGCAGAGCAGCCGCTGGGGGTGGGGAGCAGTTTATGTGGCTTTTGTCCACATCTTTTCTCCAGCAGCCTTCGATCCACCCTTTCAAGGGGTGCATTTAAGAAAGCTGGATTCCTAGGGAGGCACCACAGTCTTGCTCCCCCCAAAACAGAACTGGAGACAACAGAGCTGCAAATAAAAAGAGGCTTTGGAAACACACTCACTCTGAACAACCCACTCCTTAGGAGCCAGGAGGTCCAGACAGTGGCTGGGAGACCTCCACGCAGCCCCTTCGCCTCTCCTCCTCCATCCAACACGATCACATCGCCCATTTTGTGCTGAGTGGGGAATGACCGGATGCATGAAATGCTTTGGGAAGTCCCGGGTGCATGGCAAGGGTTCCGATTTCTCCACTCCCTGCCACTGCCTGCGGGTCACCCTTGCCCACTCTGCTCCACAACCCAGGGCTCCTGGGATTCGGTGGAGGGAAAAGCCCGTGAAGGGGACAAATGGATGAGGAAACAGCCCCTACAGCCCCTCTCAGCAAGATCAGCGCCGCAAAGGTAAACTGCCCACAATGCATTAGCTGGCTTTGTCAGGGAAATTGCTTTAGCCTAGCATCATTTTTTATGTGCCTGTTCAATAAAATAATTATTGATGGCCTCATCCATTTAAGTCACAATCAAAATAGCAGCCAGGATGGGGCAGCCCTATATTATATCACCAGACCGAGAACTATTTTCTATAAATTCACAAATACATTCACATTTAGGTGAAAAATTATGCCGTCTAGGATCAAATATATCAGAGGCTGGGAGCCGGGAGGGAGAGGGCCGGGGTCTGAGGGCTTCTTCATTATTCATTAGTGAAACACGCAGGAGTGGGAGGAGCAGCCCTGTGCCTGCCAGTGGGCATCATGGATGGTAGAGAAGGGATGCTGGTCCCCACTGGAGGCGAGTGATGCTGGCCCTATCTGAAAGCCAGGCAGGCAGAGAGCACCAGCTTTTCCAAGGAGGAAGAAATGAATACGTGTGAGTTAGGAGAGAAACCCATGATTCCCCAGGTGTTAAGAGCTGTGTGCCAATTATCCAGCAATTATCACCATCCAAGATGGTGGGGCAGCTGCAGAGAGAAAAGAGCAGTAGGGGTGGGGGGTGGGAAGGTGGAACCTGAGCCAGGGTAGAGTGAGAGCGAGTGGAAAAGAACAATGGCCAAGCATTGTTGTGTACCAGGCCCTGTGCTGGGCCACCAGTCATCTCATCGATCCCTCCAATGGGCCACGGCTGAGGCGAGGGCCTGAGGCTCAGGAGGGGAATTCACTCCTCCAAATGTGCACAGCTTGTAAAGGGCAGAGCTCGGCTTTCTCATCTAATCTCTCAGATGCCAAGTTGTGTTCTGGAAGGGCCTCATTCAATAATTTATTGGTAGGTGTGGACTGGAGTTGGAGGTGTTCAGAGTAGGGGCAGAATGGGGATTGCTTGTTTATTAAGGTTTCTTGTCTGCTTGTGTGTTTGGAGAAAAAATGTGCTTGGCCAAAGCACCAGCACTACTTTCTGAAAGTGAGAAGGTAAGGGAATTGGGGAGAAATCAAGAAAACAGCTAACTTCTGCATCATGGAGGTGGTGTGGGCCTGGCTGGGTGCAGGCTGTCCAGGGCCAGGCCTAACTTATCTGCAGGGCTTTCTTCAAAACCCCATCCACTTAAGGATAACCCCAGCAAAGGTCCCTTCCTGGTCTGCCTGTCCACCCCACCTCTGTTTTTAATCGCTTTCCCTCCCACCCCCATGCCACCCCCACCTCCCACCCCAGGAAGCTCCTAGTGCTCATGTACCAGTGCAGATGGGTTCTCTCTGCCCGGAAGTCTGCATTTTAAATGATTTCTAATTATGACTTGAAAGACTCTGACTCTGGAGATGAGATTTCAGGAGTTGGCAAAGTATTCTAAGGTCTGGAGATGTCTCCCCCTTGTTCCCCCTAAAATCATACCCTATAGAGCATTGTCTTCCCACTTCTGTTCAGGGCCAGTCCTGAGCCTGTGCCTTCAGTGACACACAAAGTTCAGGGGTTCTGGTGTTGGAGGCATAGATAGGAAGACTTTGGACAGGGAAACTCTTAAAGCTTGCTTCGTGGTACTTGACCCTCCTCTTGCCTCCTTTAATTAACAAGAGCCCATTTCATTACCTGTGATCTTACCTGGCAAGGCATTTTACTTGTAGGATTTATCTTGGAAAATCCTGGCCTCATGCACAAACAAACTCAGGTCTTACCCTGGCCCTGAATACCCATCTTTCCTGTTTGGAGAACTGTCAGCAGCCTCATCAAAATGATGGGGCTCCTTTGGAAAACAGCCTGGCCGTGCCACAGATGTTAAACACAGAGTTACCACAGGATGCAGCAATTCCTCCCCTGGGCATAGATACCCAAGAGAATGGAAAACATGGGCCCACACAAAGGGTTGGAGAAGAATGTGCAGAGCGCCATTATTCATGATAACCAAAAGTGGGAACAACTCAAATGTCCATCAACAAATGAGTGGATAAACAAAACGTGGGATAGCCATACAATGAAATAGCATTCAGTAAAAAAGAATGACGTGTTGATTCATGCCACAAAATGGATAAACGTCGAAAACAAAGTGAAAGAAGCCAGTCACTAATAGACCACATATTGGATGATCCCGCTTCTGTATAATGTCCAAAATAAGCAAAGCCATACAGATAGAAAGTAGATTTACGGTTGCCTAGGGTTGAGGTGTATAGGAAGAATTGTTAGAAGGAAATGAGTAGTGAGTGCTAATGGGTATGGGGTTTCTTTTGGGGGTGATAAAAAGGTCCCCAAATTGATTGTGGTGATGGTTCCACAATTCTGAACACACAGATTGTACTCTTTAAATGGGTCAATTGTATGACATGAAATTATATCTCACTCTGTTAAAAGCAAATAAAGATTATGCCCATTACTTGGCTGCCAAGGCCTCTAAAACCTTGCTCCTCCTGATGGCAGCCCTTCCACCTGCCTTCCACTCATGCCCACAAACCTGATGCCTAGTTAGCACCCATCCTCCAATGACCCACCTTCTCAGCACCCCTGCTTCTGCCCACACCAGGGTTGGAGGGTGGTTCTCCACAAGCCTCTGCCCCCTGATATTCAGGGCCAGCAGCTTCTCTTCTTCAAGGCCTGTTGCTCACCCCAAAGGCAGCCACACGCCTCAGGATGTCCATCTTTTAGGAAAACCATGTTTAGGGACTTGTCCAGAGTCCCAGCCTTCTGCAGCAGAAGGCTGGCATTTGTGACTCTTTTTTTTTTTTTTTGAGACAGAGTCCTGCTCTGTCGCCCAGACTGGAGTGCAGTGGCTCGATCTCGGCTTACTGCAAGCTTTGCCTCCCAGGTTCACGCCATTCTCCTGCCTCAGCCTCCCGAGTAGCTGGGACTACAGGCGCCCACCACCACGCCCGGCTAATTTTTTGTATTTTTAGTAGAGATGGGGTTTCACCATGTTAGCCAGGATGGTCTCGATCTCCTGACCTCACGATCCGCCCGCCTCGGCCTCCCAAAGTGCTGGGACTACAGGCGTAAGCCACCACGCCTGGCCATTTGTGACTCTTATCTACTGGATGAGTATCCTCCCGTGGCAGGCACTGCCATGAACCACAGTCCAGAAAGAGAAGGAGACCTTCCCAGTACCACGTGGTTGGTCAGGGGATGAACCAGGGCTGGCCCTCCGTGCCTGGGCTTTCCATCGACGGTTCCCCTCTACCATCACTGGGCAAGGCCCCTAAAAGACAACCTTGCCCACCCATTGGCTCCACGACAGGCAACTTTTTACAGATACGACATGACAGCCCCTGCTGGAATTAAAGCAGGAATGTTGGGGTGGGGAGGGCAGTTCCCCCACAGGCTTTCGTTGCTAGGCCCTCTGCGGTGTAATAACTCTCCACACACCTGTCCAGCCCAGCTGTTACAGAGCACTTTCCCACCATTAACTCGTGCCTCTGGGAGATGGGCAAATGCCAGCTCGATTTGGGTGGTGGAAGGTGGGTGGGGAACTATCTGAAGCTTAGGCCTGACAGATGCAGAAGGCTCCAGGCAGGGTGGAGGTAGCCTCTGGGGAGCCTATGGGTTCCCCATAAATGTCCCAAAGTTGGGCAGATGAATAAGGGTGGCGATGCCACTGGGCTCAAGCAGGTCAGTCTCTTTTAGGGTCAAGTATTGGCCACCAAGGTCACTTGGCCAGCTTTCCCCCAAGCTGATTTGATATCCCAGGCTCCAGGTCAGATTCCAGTTCCAGAGTCTCTGCCCTTCTGAGATGCCCACAGCAGGGAGCAGCCACATTGATCCAGGAGGGCCTGACCCCAGCTGCATTCTCCATCTATCATCCAGAGGGCACACCAGGTAAATATGCCCTCCCTGAAGCCAGGAGATCCTGAGGCCTCCCGGAACAGGATGTCCATACAGTGATTGAACAAATGCCTGTTTACACAGCATCCTCGCTGCAGACATTGCTGAAACAACCACATCAGGCTGCCTGCAGCCCCCCTGGATTGAGGTCTTTGACCCTCCGGGCTTGGCTAGAAGGGTGCAGTGAAGGTACAGTGTGGCTGTGTAGGGTATGTCTCAAATCACACGGGCATGCTGGGGAGAGAGGTGGGAGTAAGGGGCTCCTCCTCCCAGGAAAGGCAAAGGGCCCAAGATGAGCCCCAGACATCCCCTGCTTGAGGATGGTCCTCTCCATCCCAACTAGGCCCAGAAGGCAGGTCCAGATTCAAAGACAGGTGTGGAAAGGAGGCGGGTCCACCTGCAGGGTCTATGGTCTTTAAGGGAAAGACCATAGATGGGTGGCCCATGATGGAGAGGGTGGACACAGCAGGGAGACCCAGGGCGTAGCGCTCCCAGCCTGGAGAAGGAGGAGAGGAAGGGAATCTTCCCCCACCATGTGGCCATGTTGGGCTGCTGCACCTCCTGGCCCACCAGCTGGGCAAACGCTGGGGCTGGCCTACCACGCCGGGAGCCAGCCTCTTCCTGGTGTAGGTCACCTGTGTACAGAGTGGCTGGGGCCTGGATGCACATTAGGGACATCCCCTGCATTGGGGTGGGGCTCACTCCATCATAGGAACACGGGTGTGCATCCACACATGCTCACAAAAACACATTCATTCAAGAAATATTTATCAATTAAAAGCTTTCTAGAGACAAATGAGAATGAGAACACAATTTACCAAAACCTATGAGAGACAGCAAAAGCAGTCCTAAGATGGAAGCTTATAGCAATGAACGCCTATATCAAAAAAGTAGAAAGATCTCAAATAACAACCTTACTTTATTCCTCAAAAAACTAGAAAAACAAAGACAATCTAAGCCAAAAACAAGTAGAAGGAAAGAAATAATAAAGATCAGAGCAGAAATAAATAAAATAGAGATGAGGAAAATGATGCAAAACGTCAACAAAATAAAAAGCTGATTTTTTAAAAAGACAACAAATCGTTAGCTAGACTAAGAAAAAAAACTCAAAATAAATTAGAAATGAGAAAGGAGACATTACAACTAATACCACAGAAATACAAAATATGACTACCACAGTAGTTGCAACAGATTACCACGAACAACTATGCACCAACAAATTGAAAAACCTAAATGGATAAATTCCTATACACATACAACCTACCATGAATGATTCATGAAGAAGCAGAAAACCTGAACAGACCAATAAATAATGAGTAATGAGATTGAAGCAGTAATAAAAAGCTCCCATCAAAGTAAAGCCAAGGGCCTGATGGCTCCACTGCTAAATTCTACTAAACATATAAAGAAGAGTTAATACCATTTTTTCTACTCAAACTATATGTATTAGTCTGTTCTCACACTGCAAATAAAGACATACCCGAGACTGGGTGATTTATAAAGAAAAAGAGGTTTAATGGACTCACAGTTCCATGTGGCTGGGGAGGCCTCACACTCATGGTAGAAGGAGAAAGGCGTATCTTACACTGTGGCAGGCAAGAAAGAACGAGAGCCGAGTGAAAGGGGAAACCCCTTATAAAATCATCAGCTCTTGTGAGACTTATTCACTATCACAAGAGCAGTAGGGGGAAACCACCCCCATAACTCAGTATCTCCCACTGGCTCCCTCCCACAACACCTGGGAATTATGGGAGCTACAATTCAAGATGAGATTTGGGTGGGACACAGCCAAACCATATGAAAGAAAGAAAAGAAAGGAAGGAAGGAAGGAAGGAAGGAAGGAAGGAAGGAAGGAAGGAAGGAAGGAAGGAAGGGAGAGAGAGGGAGAGAGAGGGAGGGAGGGAAGGAGGGAGGGAGGGAGGGAGAGAGAGAGAGAAAGAAAGAAAGGAGAGAGGGAGAGAGAGAGAGAGAGAGAAAGAAAGAAAGAAAGAAAGAAAGAAAGAAAGAAAGAAAGAAAGAAAGAAAGAAAGGAGAGAGGGAGAGAGAAAGAAAGAAAGAAAGAAAGAAAGAAAGAAAGAAAGAAAGAAAGAGAGAAAGAAAGAGAAAAAATGAAGAGGAGGGAATACTTTCACATTTATTCTACAAGACCAGCATTACTCTGATACCAAAACCACACAAAGATACAACGACAACAAAAGAAAACTACAGGATAATATCCCTCATGAACACTCATGCAAAAATCCTCAACAAAATACTAGCAAATCAAATTTAATAACACATTGAAAAGATCATTCACCATGATCAAGTAGGATTCATCCCAGTGACACAAAAATGGTTCAACATACACAAATCAGTAAATGTGATACATCACATTAACAGAATCAAGGACAAAAACCATATAATTATTTCAATAGATGCTGAAAAAGCATTCATTAAAATTCAAAATCCTTCATGATAGAAACTCTCAACAAACTAGGAATATATAATACCTCACCACAATAAAGGCCATATATGGCAAATCCACAGCTAACATTATACTGAATGGGGAAAAGTTGAAAGTTTTTCCTCTGAAGTCTGGAATAAAAAGGGATGCCCACTTTCACCACTTTTATTCAACATAGTACTGGAAGTTCTAGCCAGAGTAATTAGACAAGAGAAAGAAATAAAGGGCATCCAAATTGGAAAGGAGGAAGTCAAATTATCCCTGTTTATAGATGGCATGATTTTATATATAGAAAACTCTAAAGATTCCACACACAAAAATGTTAGAACTAATAAAGTAACTTAGTAAATTTAAGGATAAAAATATCAACATACAAAAATCAGTAGTATTTCTATACACTAATAGCTAGCTATCTGAAAAAGAAATCAAGAAAGGAAATACATTTACAATACCTACAAAAAAAAATACCTAGGAATCAACTTGACCAAGGAGGTGAAAGATCTCTACAATGAAAATTCTAAAACATTGATGAAAGAAATTGAAGTGACAAGTAAATGGAAAGATATTCATGAATTAGAATAACTAATATTGTTAAAAAGTCTATATTACTAAAACTAATCAATGGATTCAATGCAATTCTTATCAAAATATCAATAACATTCTTCACCAAAGTAGAAAAAAACAAAGTTGTTTTTTTCTTTAAGACAGAGTCTGACTCTGTCACCAGGATGGAGTTCAGTGGCGTGATCTCAGCTCACTGCAACCTCTGCCTCCTGGGTTCAAGCAATTCTCCTCCCTCAGCCTCCTGAGTAGCTGGGACTACAGCTGCATGCCACCAAGCCAAGCTAATTTTTGTATTTTTAGTAGAGATAGAGTTTCACCATGTTGGCCAGGATGGTCTCGATCTCTTAACCTCGTGATCTGCCCACCTCGGCCTCCCAAAGTGCTGGGATTACAGGTGTGAGCCACCGTGCCCAGCCAAAAAAACAATCTTAAAATTCATATGGAAAGGCAAAGACCCCAAATAGCCAAAGCAATCTTCAACAAAAAGGATAAAACTGGAGGCATCACACTACCTAACTTCAAAATATACTACAAAGCTATAGTAACCAAAACAGCATGATACTGGCATAAAAACAGATGCATAGACCAGTAGAACAGAATAGAGAACTCAGAAATAAATCCCTGCATTTTCAACCAACTGATTTTTGACAAAGACACTAAGAACACACATTGGGGAAAGGATGGTCTCTTCAATGCATAATGCTGGGAAAACTAGATATCCACAGGCAGAAGAATGAAACTAGAGCCCTATCTCTCACCATATACAAAAATCAATTCTAAATTGATTAAAGACTTAAATGTAAGATTCAAAACTATGAAAATTCTAGAAGAAAATATGGGAGAAATGCTTCATAAAATTGGGCTGGGCAAGGATTTTTTGAATAAGACCTAAAAGGCATAAAAGCAAAAATAGACAAATGAGATTACATCAAGCTAAAAAGCTTCAACAGCAAAGGAAACAATCAATAAACTGAGCAGGTAATCCACAGAATGGGAGAGATTATTGAAAACTATGCAGCTGACAATGGGTTAATATTTAGCATATGTAAATAACTCAAAACAACTCAATAGCAGAAAAACAAATAATCCAATTAAACATGGGCAAAGACCTTCTCAAAATAAGACATACAAATGGTCAACAGATATATGAAAAAAAGTTCAACATCACTAATCATCAGAGAAATGCAAATGGAAACCACAGTGCAATATTACCTCACCCCAGCTAGAATGGCTATAATCAAAAAGACAAAAAAAAATAACAAATGCTGGCAAGGATGCAGAGAAAAGGGAATTTTTATATTCTGTTTGTGGGAATGTAAATTAGTATAATCATTATAAAAAACAGTATGGAGGCTCTTCAAAAAATTAAAAATAAAACTACAATATAATCCAGCAATCCCATTCCTGGGTATACATCCAAAGGAAATAAAAATCAGTATGTCTAAGAGATATCTGCACTCCCTTGTTTATTGTGGCATTATTCACAATAGCCAAGATACGGAATCAACCTAAGTGTCCATCTAATGATAAACAGATAAAGAAAATGTGGTATGTATACACAATAGAATACTATGCAGTCATAAAACAAAATGAAATCCTATCATTTGTGACAACACAGATGAACCTGGAGGACATTATGTTAAGTGAAAAAAGCCAAGCACAGAAAGACAAACCCTGCACGATCTCAATCATATGTGGATTCCAAAGAAGTTGATTTCATAGAAATACAGAGTAGAATGGTGGCCACCAGAGGCTGGGGAGTCTCTTCAATAAATGGTCTCTTCAATAAATGATGCTGGGAAAACTAAACATCCACAAGCAGAAGAATGAAACTAGAGGCCTTTCACTACATACAAAAATCAACTCTAAATGGATTAAAGACTCAAATGTAAGATTCAAAACTATGAAACTTCTCCCAGTGGAGAGACCGGGAGAGGTTGGTTAACAGGTTCACAGTTATAGTTAGACGGGACAAATAAGTTCTGGTGTTCTATTGCACCAAAGAGTGATCACAGCAAATAACAATGTAGTGTAGATTTCAAGATAGCTAGAAGATTTTGAATGTTATCACCATAAAAAAAGATAAATGTTTTAATTGATGGATATGATAATTACCACAACTTTTTCATATGTATGCATGCATTGAAACATCACATTGTCCTCCTAAAATACATATTATTATGTGTCAATTATAAATAAGAATTAAATATGATAAAAGAAATATTTATTAAGCACTTACTTTGCACCAGAGCTTCTTCCAAGTTTTGAGAATACAGCAATGAACAAAACCATCTCTGCCCTCATAGAACTCACATTATTGGCAAAAGGGTGCCAATTAGAAAGGAGACCCTACTGCAGCCCATGGAGGGCGAGCCATAGCAGGGTGGGGTGTTGCCTCACCCGGGAAGCACAAGGGGTCAGGGATTTCCCTTTCCTAGCCAAGAGAAGCCGTGACAGACTGTACCTGGAGGAATGGTACACTCTCGTCTACATACTGTGCTTTTCCCAAGGTCTTACCAATCGGCAGACCAGGAGATTCTCTCCCGTGCCTGGCTCGGGGGTCCCACGCCTACGGAGACTTGCTCACTGCTAGCGCAGCAGTCTGAGATCGACCTACGACACTGCAGCCTGGTGGCATGAGGGGTGTCAGCCAATGCTGAGGCTTGAATAGCTAAACAAAGTAGGTAGGGAAGCTCAAACTGGGCAGAGCCCACCGCAGCTCAGCAAGGCCTACCACCTCTCTAGACTCCACTTCTGTGGGCAGGGCATAGCTGAACAAAAGGCAGCAGACAACTTCTGCAGACTTAAACGTCCCTGTCTGACAGCTCTGAAGAGAGCAGTGGTTCTCCCAGCACAGTGTTCAAGCTCTGAGAACGGACAGGCTGCCTCCTCAAGTGGGTCGCTGACCCCCATGTAGGTTGACTGGAAGATACCTCCCAGTAGGGGCTGACAGACACCTCATACAGGTGGGTGCCCCTCTGGGACGAAGCTTCCAGAGGAAGGATCAGACAGCAATATTTACTGTTCTGCAATATTTGCTGTTCTGCAATATTTGCTGTTCTGCAGCCTCCACTGTTGATACCCAGGCAAACAGGATCTGGAGTGGACCTCCAGCACACTCCAACACACCTGCAGCTGAGGGGCCTACTGTTAGAAGGAAAACTAACAAACAGAAAGGAATAGTATCAACATCAACAAAAAGGAAATCCACATCAAAACCCCAACATCAAAGACCAAATGTAGATAAAACCACAAAGATGGGGAGAAACCAGAGCAGAAAAACTGAAAATTCCAAAAACCAGAGCACCTCTTCTCCTCCAAAAGATCGCAGCTCCTTGCCAGCAACGGATCAAAACTGTACAGAGAAGGAATTTGACGAGTTGACAGAAGTAGGCTTCAGAAGGTTGGTAATAACAAACTACTCTGAGCTAAAGGAGCATGTTCTAACCCATCGCAAGGAAGCTAGAAACATTGAAAAAAGGTTAAATGAATGGTTAACTAGAATAAACAGTGTCAAGAAGTGCTTAAATGACCTGATGGAGCTGAAAACCACAGCATGAGAACTTCGTGATGCACGCATAAGCTTCAATAGACGATTCGATCAAGTGGACGAAAGGACAAAAGGATATCAGTGATTGAAGATCAAATTAATGAAATAAAGTGAGAAGACAAGATTAGAGAAAAAAGCACGAAAAGAAACCACAAAGCCTCCAAGAAATATGGGACTATGAGAAGAGACCAAATCTACAATTGATTGGTGTACCTGAAAGTGACGGGAAGAATGGAACCAAGTTAGAAAACACTCCTCAGGATGGTATCCAGGAGAACTTCCCCAACCTAGCAAGGCAGGCCAACATTCAAATTCAGGAAATACAGAGAACACCACAAAGATACTCCTCAAGAAGAGCAGTCCCAAGGCACATAATTGTCAGATTCACCAAGGTTGAAATGGAGGAAAAAATGTTAAGGGCAGCCAGAGAGAAAGGTTGGGTTACTCACTAAGGGAAGCCCATCAGAACTAACAGCAGATCTCTCAGCAGAAACCCTACAAGCCAGAAGAGAGTGGGGGACAATATTCAACATTCTTAAAGAAAAGAATTTTAGGCCCAGAATTTCATATCCAGCCAAACTAAGCTTCATAAGCGAAGGAGAAATAAAATCCTTTACAGACAAGAAAATGCTGAGAGATTTTGTCACCACCAGGCCTACCTTACAAGAGCTCCTGAAGGAAGCACTAAACATGGAAAGGAACAACCAGTACCAGCCACTGCAAAAACATGCCAAATTGTAAAGACCATTGATACTATGAAGAAACCGCAACAATTAATGAGCAAAATAACCAGCTAACATCATAATGACAGGGTCAAATTCACACATAGCAATATTAACCTTAAATGTAAACAGGCTAAATGTCCCAATTAAAAGACACAGACTGGCAAATTGAATAAAGAGTCAAGACCCATCAATGCGCTGTATTCAGGAGACCCATCTCACATGCAGAGACACACATAGGCTCAAAATAAAGGGATGGAGGAAGATCTACCAAGCAAATGGAAGCAAATAAAAAAAAATAAAAGCAGGGGTTGCAATCCTAGTCTCTGATAAAACAGACTTTAAACCAACAAAGATCAAAAGAGACAAAGAAGGCCATTACATAATGGTAAAGGGATCAATTCCACAAGAAGTGCTAACTGTCCTAAATATATATGCACCCAATACAGGAGCACCCAGATTCATAAAGCAAATCCTTAGAGACCTACAAAGAGACTTGGACTCCCACACAATAATAATGAGAGACTTTAATACCCCACTGTCAATATTACACAGATCAGTGAGACAAAAGGTTAACAAGGATATCCAGGACTTGAACTCAACTCTGCACCAAGTGGACCTAACAGACATCTACAAAACTCTCCACCCCAAATCAACAGAATATACATTCTTCTCAGCACCACATCACACTTATTCTAAAATTGACCACATAATTGGAAGTAAAACACTCCTCAGCAAATGTAAAGGAACAGAAATCACAACAAACTGTCTCTCAGACCACAGTGCAATCAAATTAGAACTCACAATTAAGAAACTCACTCAAAACCGCACAACTACATGGAAACTGAACAACTTGCTCCTGAATGACTACTGGGTAAATAATGAAATGAAGACAGAAATAAAGATGTTCTTTGAAACCAATGAGAACAAAGACACAACGTACCAGAATCTCTGGGACACATTTAAAGCAGTGTGTAGAGGGAAATTTATAGCACTAAATGCCCACAAGAGAAAGCAGGAAAGATCTAAAATCAACACCCTAACATCACAATTAAAAGAACTAGAGAATCAAGAGCAAACAAATTCAAAAGCTAGCAGAAGGCAAGAAATAACTAAGATCAGAGCAGAACTGAAGGAGATAGACACACACACACACACACACACACACACACACACACACACACACACACACAAACCCTTCAAAAAATCAATGAATCCAGGAGCTGGTTTTTTTAAAATATCAACAACAAAATAGACTGCTAGCAAGACTAATAAAGAAGAAAAGAGAGAAGAATCAGATAGACACAATAAAAAATGATAAAGGAGATATCACAGAAATGCAAACTACCATCAGAGAATACTATAAACACCTCTACACAAATAAACTAGAAAATCTAGAAGAAATGGATAAATTCCTGGACACATACACCCTCCCAATACTAAACCAGGAAGAAGTTGAATCTCTGAATAGACCAATAGCAGGTTCTGAAATTGAGGCAATAATTAATAGCCTACCAACCAAAAAAAGCCCAGGACCAGATGGATTCACAGCCGAATTCTACCAGAGGTACAAAGAGGAGCTGATACCATTCCTTTTGAAACTATTCCAATCAATAGAAAAAGAGGGAATCCTCCTAACTCATTTTATGAGACCAGCATCATCCTGATAACAAAGCCTGGCAGAGACACAACAAAAAAAAGAATTTTAGACCAATATCCCTGATGAACATTGATGCAAAAATCCTCAATAAAATACTGGCAAACCGAATCCAGCAGCACATAAAAAGCTTATCCACCGCGATCAAGTCGGCTTCATCCCTGGGATGCAAGGCTGGTTTAACATACGCAAATCAATAAACATAATCCATCACATAAACAGAACCAACGACAAAAACCACATGATTATCTCAATAGATGCAGAAAAGGCCTTTGACAAAATTCAACAGCCCTTCATGCTTAAAACTCTCAATAAACTAAGTATTGATGGAACATATCTCAAAATAATAAGAGCTATGTATGACAACCCTACAGCCAATATCATACTGAATGGGCAAAACTGGAAGCATTCCCTTTGAAAACTGGCACAAGAAAAGGATGCCCTCTCTCACCACTCCTATTCAACATAGTGTTGGAAGTTCTGGCCAGGGCAATCAGGCAAGAGAAAGGAATAAAGGGTATTCAATTAGGAAAAGAGGAAGTCAAATTGTCCCTGTTTGCAGATGACATGACTGTATATTTAGAAAACCCCATCGTCTCAGCCCAAAATCTCCTTAAGCTGATAAGCAACTTCAGCAAAGTCTCAGGATACAAAATCAATGAGCAAAAATCATAAGCATTCCTACACACCAATAACAGATGAACAGAGAGCCAAATCATGAGTGAACTCCCATTCACAATTGCTTCAAAGAGAATAAAATACCTAGGAATTCAACTTACAAGGGATGTGAAGGACCTCTTCAAGGAGAACTACAAACCACTGCTCAACGAAATAAAAGAGGACACAAACAAATGGAAGAACATTCCATGCTCATGGATAGGAAGAATCAATATTGTGAAAATGGCCATACTGCCCAAGGTAATTTATAGATTCAGTGCTATCCCCATCAAGCTACCACTGACTTCCTTCACAGAATTGGAAAAAACTACTTTAAAGTTCATATGGAACCAAAAAAGAACCCACATAGCCAAGACAATCCTAAGCCAAAAGAACAAAACTGGAGGCATCACGTTACCTGACTTCAAACTATACTACAAGGCTACAGTAACCAAAACAGCATGCTACTGGTACCAAAACAGATAGCCTCAGAAATAACACCACACATCTACAACCATCTGATCTTTGATGAACCTGACAAAAACAAACAATGGGGAAAGGATTCGCTATTTAATAAATGGTGCTGGGAAAACTGGCTAGCCCTATGTAGAAAGCTGAAACTGGATCCCTTCCTTACACCTTATACAAAAATTAATTCAAGATGGATTAAAGACTTAAATGTAAGACCTAAAACCATAAAAACCCTAGAAGAAAACCCAGGCAATACCATTCAGGCCATACGCATGGGTAAAGACTTCATGACTAAAACACAAAAAGCAATGGCAACAAAAGCCAAAATGGACAAATGTGATCTAATTAAACTAAAGAACTTCTGCACAGCAAAAGAAACTATCATCAGAGTGAACAGGCAACCTACAGAATGGGAGAAAATTTTTGCAATCTACCCATCTGACAAAGGGCTAATATCCAGAATCTACATAGAACTTAAACAAATTTACAAGAAAAAAAACAAACAACCCCATCAAAAAGTGAGCAAAGGATATGAACAGACACTTCTCAAAATAAGACATTTATGCAGCCAACAGACACATGAAAAAATGCTCATCATCACTGGTCATCATAGAAATGCCAATCAAAACCAGAATGAGATACCATCACCAGTTAGAATGGCGATCATTAAAAAGTCAGGAAACAACAGATTCTGGAGAGGATGTGGAGAAATAGGAACACTTTTACACTGTTGGTGGGAGTGTAAATTAGTTCAGCCATTGTGGAAGACAGTGTGGCGATTCCTCAAGGATCTAGAACCAGAAATACCATTTGACTCAGTGATCCCATTACTGGGTATATACCCAAAGGATTATAAATCACCCTACTATAAAGACACACGCACCTGTATGTTCATTGTGGCACTCCTCACAACAGCAAAAACTTGGAACCAACCCAAATGTCCATCAGTGATAGACTGGATTAAGAAAATGTGGCACATATACACCATGGAATAGTATGCAGCCATAAAAAAGGATGAGTTCATGTCCTTTGCAGGGACATGGATGAAGCTGGAAACCATCATTCTCAGCAAACTATCACAAGGACAGAAAACCAAACACTGCATGCCCTCACGCATAGGTGGGAGTTGAGCAATGGGAACACATGGACACAGGGCAGGGAACATCACACACTGGGGTCTATCGGTTGGTGGGGAGAGCTGGGGGAGGTGTAGTATTAGGAGAAATACCTAATGTAAATGTCAAGTTGATGTGTGCAGCAAACCAACATGGCACATGTATACCTATGGAACAATCCTGCACGTTGTGCGCATGCACCCTAGTACTTAAAGTATAATTTTAAAAAAGCAAAAGAAGAAAGGAGACCCTATCTAGTCATATGCTGTCCACCAATTAGAGTCAGTCCCACGGACCACTGATTTCTTATGTGCTCTTCTTTCTGTTCAGAACCCATCTGCAGAGCCTCTGGAGCCTTGAAGGCAGTGGCCGGCAGTTCCCACCACAGCCCTCTCTCCTGTCTCCTCCCAGATTCTCTTTGCTTTTAACATTTCTGTTCCCTCTCCGAATTCCCTGCTCTGTTATCTGCCCCCCACCTCTCCATCCCCTCCACCACCTTGAGGTCTCTCCCCAGAACTTTCTCTCTCTTAGCAGTGGAAGCTGAGCACAGGGGAACCCTGGTCTGCAGGAGCTGAACTGGCCTTGGCACCCACACCTGCCTGGGGACAGCCAGGAGGAGCTCCACCCACTGCTAGCCAAGCTGTCCCTAATGACCGTCATGGGGCAAGGGCTGGCCACCTATGGAGTCAGCCAAGTGGGTTTCTTGTGCCTCTAGGAACATCCAGTAAAATCTCTTGGTTCCCAAATTAAAGCAGCCACCATTTCGTGAGTGCTTCCTATGGGCCAGGCTCTGGGCTCAGCCCCTAGAAGCATTACCTATTTTAATGCTCCAACAACAGCAGGCACAGTTATTGTAACTTAATTCCCCGGAGAGCACACAGAGCATGAGGGGACTTCTCAAGGTCCCAGAACAGGAGAAAGGCAAGGCCAGGCTTAGACCCCCCGACATGCCTGCTGTTGGCCCCTGTCTCTGCTGCCTCCCCCATACTCTGTCCCTAGACTTTCCTCCATGAAAACTGCTTTTCAATTTAATTTTTGTTTAACTTTTATTTTATTGGGCAACACTTTATCCTATAAAATAGACTGAGTGTTCCCTACACGAGAACTGCTTTTGTCCTCGAGTGGGGTCCAATGAAACCCACTGAATTTGTCACTGATAACAGCTGAAGGTGTGCCCTTGCCAGGGCCATTCGCGTGTCCTATACTATATTTTTCTAGGCCCAGACAATACATCTGTGATGGCAGAATTTCAAACAGACAGGGAGTGGAGCAGATCACTTTGATTTGGGAATGGGGCAGCCCAGAGGTCCCGCAACACCCCCTCCAGGAGGCTGCCTCCTCTGCTGTCTCATAAAGCTGCCCCATCCGCCTGCCACAGTGAAGCAATCAGACCCTCTGTTCCCTTGTTCACTGCTCACCTAGCTTGGCTCCGAGACCAGTGTTGTAGACCTATTAATTATCAGGATAATTACGGATGGGGAAATCCAGACACAGATACAATCAGTGCCCTCCTCCACCTCCCCGCACACTCCCCTCCCGGTCTCCCTGACATCCTGGTATGCACTGTGTTCCCCTGTCATCTCCACGCTGCGGCTCCTACTAGACCCACCCCTGCCAGTGCCAAAATGCCCAAAGGAAGGCTGAGTCATGCTCTGGCCTGCCCAGCTGCAATAGTCATGCTGCAACTCCCATGGAAAACCTCCTTTCACCCACTCCAGAGGTCTGAGACACCCTAATGGGCCAAGTCCTTGCCCCTCACCCACAGAGCTCAAACTGCCTCTCACCTTGCCCCCTTCCAACTCAGGCTGTAGAAAACACTGGATAAAGTAAGGCTTACTAACCAAGCATCCCTGCACCTAAAAATGGACCACTTAATTTCAGGACCCCCTGAAATTGTCAGCAAAAGTTTCTCTGTGCACATCTGTACATTTAGCTGGGAAGGCTCCACAGCTTATATCAGATCGTCACAGAGTCCCAAGCCCCAACGGGGTAAGAATCTCTGAATCTAACATGTCACAGACACCACCCCCTATAACACTTTACCAAGAACTTAAGCCTCCATGAGCTCACCTAATGCCTGCTCCTCTGTGGAAAGGCAAGCCATCACTTGGGTTGGGAGCACCAGCCTGCAGCCAGACTACCTGGGTTTTTCATTCCAATACTGCTACTTTCTAGCTATGTCACCTCGGTTTCCCTGTCAGAAAAAAATGAGATCACATGGCATCTTGGTTTCCTCCTTGGATCACTACAGGGAGTGGCAGCAGCCTGGCTGCTCCAATTGGAACTTAAAAATCACTAGGGATCATGCAGGTCATAATCAAAAGGAAGAAGCACTACTATGGACTCAGGCTGCAGTTACAGTCAACAACCCTCCCTCCACCAAGATCAGCACAGAGAGTCTCTCCCCAACATCCTCATATCACAGCACGCTCCAGGACTGGGGAATCCCTGAGGATGGCTCAGGGCAGCCCAGCCTCCTTTCTGAAAACAGGATTCAGAGCTCATAGAAGCCTCCCTGCCCTGGGAGTCTCAAGAGACCACTTAAGCACAGACACCTGGTTTGGCTTGGTAGGCACCCCTAGCCTGCGGAGCTTACCCCCGCCGCACACATCTGGAGAGTCAACCATTACAAAGAGAAATAGCAGGACTGGTCCTGCCCCTCCAGGATGGTGCTGCCAGTCTAGAGTAAAATGCCAAGCATGGGCTCAAGACTCCTGCCGAGGCCAATGGTAAGCCAGGCTGCTTCAGGAAGGGAGGGAGGAGAAGGGAGGGAAGAAGAGAGGGAAGAGGAAGGAGGGAGAAAGGGATGAAGGAGGGAAGAGAATCAGAGAGGGAGGGGAGGAGGAAGAGAGAGAAGGCGGGAGGAAGGAAGAGAGGGAGGGGGAGGCAGAAGGGAGGAGAGGGAGGGAAGGAAGGAGGCTCTTCAAGCCTCTCCAAGCCTCTCCATCCCTCCCTCTTCAAGGCAAAATATACTTTCTCTTAAAAAAAAAAAAAAAATCCCCCCCCTTCATCCTTTTCCTTTCTGAACAAGAGCTTTGTAACACTAGATGGTTGATCCGAAAATAACTATTTAGCCCTTAGACAGAGGTGTTTTTTAACAGGAGAAGCTGAGATATTTTGAAAGCCACCCCTGAGGCGAGAAAGTTGTGCAGAAGGCACTAATTGTCAACGCTCCCCAAGGACAGCCTGCCTGTTCCAAGGCAGGAGGAAAGGGCTGAGCTGTCAGCGCCCGATTCCTGGGGGAGTCTGCCTCGCCCGCGCTCAGCCAGCCAGGCCAGCTTCCTGCCCGGCATGGAGGAGATAAAACACAGGAACACAGACGATCTTACATAACCGAAGCGGGACTGAACATTTTCAGCAAATTACCTCTGTTATGAGCTCTGCCATAAAATCGCCTCACAAGTGAATTTAGTTTTTCTTCCCTCCGTGCCCAATCAATTAGCACATGAGTAATACCAAGCCCATTAGGACAAACTGATGCCGGGGGAGTTATGTCATCTGCTATAGAAATGATTGCTTAATATACCAGTTGGCTCCGAGGAGCTCTTAGCCACACACAATCTTGCCATAATCAATAGCAACAGTCAAACAACGCTGTTTCCAACGAGAACACTGCTGGGCAGAGCCTGAGCCAGAGCCAGTGTTGGGGACACAGAAGCTGAGTGGGCCCCAAATACCAGCTCCCTCCCTCCACCTTCCTCCTCCAACATCCCCTCCCTGCTGCTGCCCTTCAAAGCCAACAGGAGAAGCCTAATGGTGGCTCAGAGAAATAGAACCCCGGGCAGGTGGGGTGGGGGCAGCGACGGTGAGAGGGAGTGTCACTGTAGGGGCAGGGGGGTGTGCAGAGAAAGCCTGGAAGACAGGGCTTGCCAGAGCCTGGGAGTTGTGGGAATTCCTATCCAAGAGAAAAAGGAAAGGCATGGAACTCTTTCTGCCTCCATATTTCCTAGCAACTGCAGAATGGGCTTTCAAAAGGAACATTGAAAGATGTGTGAGATTAAACCCTCCGTGGAGCTGAGCATATGTGCATGCTCAAGGCATGTGTATGTGTGCACGTGTGTGGGCACATTCACACACATGAGCGTAAACAAGGATAGGTGCCCGCACCTACAAGTATATGTTTACATGTATGCATGTACAGTCGGTGGGGTCAGCATGGAGGGCTGTGTGTGTGTGTGTGTGTGTGTGTGTAGCTGCTGGAGTACTGCATACATGTGTGCATATGAGTATACATTTGTGTGCAGGTATGTGCATGTGTTCCTATTATTCTAGAATGCAGCCGTCCTGCAAGATTAGCCGGCCTCCCCTATCACGTTGTTCAATCACAATTCTGGGCTGCAGAAACCAAAGGTAAAAGCTAAAAGCCTTTTCCCCAAGATGATAGGGAAGAGAGACAGCGAACTGCAGCTGGCAGCCACCTGAGCGTGGCATCATGGAAAAGCACCAGCTTGGTTTTGGAGCTAGATCGCCCTTGGATCTGGGCCCTGCCCTGCCATCTAGAAGGGCAAGTTCTTTAATTTCCCTGGGCCTCAGTTGCCTCATCTGTAAAACAGAGATGTCAGCGTGACCCCGAGAAGGCTAGGCTAAGGGTTGGTGCACAGAAAGCACTTAGCAGAGCCTGCCAGAGGAAGCATGCACTCAACTCAGCTATTGTGATTCACTGCTGTGCTCCTGCCATCTTGGTTGCCCAGACAAGGACCCAGATCTCCTGCTCCAGGCGAGGCTGAGGGAGCCACTCCATTTCCCTCCTAGCACCTCAGAGAAGAGTTGCCATATCTCAGAGTGTGAGCACATCTCACTAGCAGTGTTTGCAGCCTTAGTCTCCACCCATCTCCTCTGGGCAGGCCCCTCGCCCCCTGGCTAGCTGGATGTCTCGCTGGCAAAGTAATTCTTGGCCTCCATAGTCAGGCAGAGCTGCTTTCAACTAGCTACAAGCCCATGGCCCGGGGGCAGAGAGGGTGAGGGCCCAGGTTACATGGGTGAACCCAGGAGTCTGGCATCTCACACACAGCAAAAGAGACACTGGCCTTGCAAACCTTAAATCCTTTACAGATGAGGAAACAAGTTCCCAAGGTCAGCCAGTGAGTTAGAGCCAGGGCCCGCATCAGACCCAGAGATGTGGGTGTGGAGGTGGGATTTTGTTCCCATGTCAGTGGCAGGGTTGGGGGTAGGGGAGGCTGGACCACAAAGCATGCTGGGAGGGAAAATGGACCTGTGGCTATGAGGAAGGGCAAATTAATAACTGGGTATTGTGGGGAGCAGAGGAATGGGTGCAGAAATGAGTGTCCAGTCCTCTGAAATGTTCCATGTTTAGAAGCAAGTTGAGTGCCCTCTTTTCCTCCCTAGCCTCATTTTACCCATTCATAAAATGGAAGAATGGACTCTCTAAGCCTACTCTCTCTCCCATGTTTGATGCTCTGGGACTGGGCTGTCGGGTCCCTGGGACGTGGTTGCATGAGCTATAATCTTGCTAGCAGCCGTGGATGGAGAGGTGGGAGTGGAGAGATTCTGGGGTGGTGCAGCTGTGCTCCTGCCCTCCGCATCTGTTGTAGTGTGGAAAAAAGTCTTCTTCCTACTTTCCGAATCACACATAGGCAACTGTAGAGAGGCAACTTGGTAGGGAGACAGGACGTATCCTCCAGCCCCTTCCCTCACTGACTGTGCAGCCGTGGGTGTTGTGTGGTCCCTCTACCCCTCTGCCCATCCTAGAGGGCATTAAGGGTCGCACCTACACCAGGGTGGTTAGGAAGATTCAGAGAGATTGTTGCATCAAGGGCCTTTTAAGTACCGGTCTATATGGCACAGACACAGCAGTGAACCAACAAAACAAACATCTCTGCCCTCTTGGAATTGACATTGGAAATTAGACATAGTGACAAATTAAATAAAAAAATAGAAAGAATATCAGGGGTGGTAAGTGTCACAGATAAAAATCAAACAGGGAAAGGGGAGTGCAGGAGGGGGCACAGGGAAGGCATGGGTGCAGTTCAGTGAACAAGGCTGCAAGAAAAGAGATCTGTTTCTGCGCCTCGATTTCCTCATCTGTAATGTGGGCACAATACGACCCACCTTATCTATCTCCCAGGTTCCTTCTAGGGAATAATTATGGTCTAAGAGGCTTTATGGGGTTTAAAGTCTAGGGGGTGAAAGAGGACCTGGGGGGCACTGGCATGAAATGGGCAAAGATCATGTTAACGATTGTTAGTCTGGGTCAGGACCATGGCTCAGGGCAGCGATGTCCCCAAACTGACCCACGCCCTGTTACTATTGAGCCAGGCCATCCTGGGCCTCCTTGTTGGGCCCTGTCCCTCCACTCTCCTCCAAGCCTCAGGAAGCACATGGCTTCCCGGCTCAGAGCCCTCTCAGCCCCAGGCACCCCATCTGACACTGACTCCCCACAACCCCCCTCTAGCAGACAGAGCTGGGGGGACTTGGGTCCTGGACCTGCTGGGCTCTCCGGCCCTGTGACTCCTGGGGAGCCATCTCCTCCTCAGGGCCTCTTCTTTCTCAGCTATAAGACAGGAGTCCCTGTGCGGGTGGAACAGATGATGTGTGTCAGGCACCTCATCCCACACATGCTGGCAGATATCGGGTGTCCAAGGTTCCCCTCCTCATGTGTATACACAACTTCTTCTCTCAGGAAGTGGCAAAGAATAAATGAGATGCAATCATTAGTTAACTCAAGCATTTACTAGGTGTCAACCACCTGAATACCTTTCATTTGTATTTCATTTAACCCTAAAAACAATCCCACCATGGTGTAGGCACACTCACAGTTCTGCAGGTGCCATGAAGTCACTGAACTCTTGGAGCTTCTGTTTCCTTATCTCTAGACCCCTGAGAGGGCGAGACCTTTCCCAGGCCACACAGGAAGTAGGGGCCCAGGGTGCCTATTTCCAGGGCCCTGAGAGTGACCACTCTGCAGTTCCTCCTCAAGATTGTGAATGTGGAGAATGCTTTGTGGACTGGGAAGTATTCAGTGAATGGCAGTTACCACCCAGCTTCATCTGCATCCAGAGAAAGGAAGGCAAGGAAGCTGGGTGGTGCCTTGGATGAGAGCCACAAGCTAGGTTTCCCTCCTGGTCCCCAGACAAAATGAAATTCCTCTGATGAAGAGCAGCTCATAGTCACCTCCAGAAGAGCTGTGGAAATACTTTGGTCTCCAGCTGCCTAACTCTTTTCTGTCTCAATGAGTCCTAGACTCAAGGTGTCTTGGTTAGGGTCCCTGCAAGCCCCAAGATGTGTGATGTCCTGGCTTCTGTCTCCTCTTCCATAAAATGAGAGACTTAGAAGAAAACAGCCTCATATCGCTTCACTGAGAGGCAGCATTTTTGGTGAGCGGAGCTTTAGACTGAAAAACAGGAGTGCTGAGTTCCAGCTCTAGCTCTGCTACAAGGTGCCGTGAAGTCACTGAATGCTTGGGGACTCAGTTTCCTTATCTCTAAATCAAGCATAATACCACACACCCTACCTATAACACAGAATTCTCATCAGGGAAGAATCAACCCTTAGCTCAAGGTAGGCGGCTTGATGAAATAGAGAGAGCATGCTCTACCAAGAGAGAAAGGAGACCGCCTGGGTTCTAATTCTGGTTCAGCAGCTTCTGCACTGCTGGATCTTGAGTAAGCCCTTTTCTGAGCCTGCTTTTTCATCTGGGAAGGAAAAAAAACTTCCCTAAGCCTGTTGTAAAGGTTAAATAAGCCAAAGAGGTGTTTAATTATTATCCCTCCCTTTATGGAGCATCTACCATGAGCGATATCAGATGTAGCCAGCCTCTGAGATGGTCCCCAGTGCCTGCTGGGACTGATGTCCTTAAGCAGCCTCCTCCACCCTGAATAGGCTGACTTTTGTTAAGAGACAGAATTTGCAGAAAAGATGGAATGTGACCTCTGAGGCTAGGTGGGACAAGACAGTGCTGCTTTCTCCTTCTCCCTTGGATCCCTCACTGTGGGGGAAGGTAGCTGCCATGCTGTGAGGACACTCAAGCAGCCCTATGGCGTGTGGTTCCACGTGACAAGGAACTGAGGCCTCCTGCCAACAGCCAGCATCAGCTTCCCTGCTGTGTAAGAGAGCCATCTTGGAAACAAATCTTCCAGCTCAGTCAAGTTTCCGATGACTGCAGTCCCAGCTGACATCATGACTGCAACTTCTTGAGGGCCTTGAACAAGAACCCCCAGCTAAATCATTCCTGAATACCACTATACTGATGGTAACTCATCATCAGTAACTCACATGCCTAGCTCTATTACACAGTTTCAACATTTACCATTGAAGAAAATGCTACACACACCACACTGTTAAACACAGCATTTCACACAGATGTCTCTACACTGAGGCACTCATTCATGCACCAACCTCCATTAAACACAGAGTGTCAGGACTCCTGACCCACAGAAACTGTGTGAGATATAAATGTTTATTGTTGCTTTAAACTATGACATTCAGGGATAATTTGTTACGCAGCAATCAATAACAAATACAGATGTGGTCTCTGCTCTCTTTAACCTGGATTTAGAGGAGAGAAAAACACATGGGGAGATGGTAACATAAGGTGTGTGTGGTGAGAGCCAACCTTCAGCATCACAGGCTTCTCCTAGGCCAGGGCACAGATGACCTCTGCTATCATTCCTTTCAGAGGATGTCTGGGAGGCCATGGGGGAGAAGTTGCCCTGAAAAGCAGACCATACTTTCTGCTCAGATGTGAAGGGTTGTTATTAAAAGAAGGGAAATGTCTGGGAAATGTTCCAAGCCTGACAGTTTGACCCCCGAGCCCAGCCACTGAGGGGAGGGTGAACCAGCACAGTAGCCCACATCTGAAGGGCACTATCTAATGTCAGGCACTGGTGGGCTCCATGCTGGCCTGGCACTCAGAGTCACAACCGCGAGTCTTACAGAAAGGGCTCCTTTACTGTGACGTGAAAAAGAGGAGGAAAAGGACTCCTTAGCTCTCCTAACGGGCCTGGCCACTCTCTGATTTTCACACGTAATGGGGCAGGAAATTGCCTGTGGTGAATGAGCGAGACCTTCTACCTGTGGGTGGAAATGGGTAATGAGAACTTAAATCCAGGCACATCACCGGATCACATTAGGGAGTCAGCTTGCAAAAATGATTAGGAGGGTTTTAATATCCAGCGATTGGATGGATACCCATCTCCCGCAGCGACCTCGGACTCATTAACCTAGCGGTCCTGCGTGAGCAATCAATCATTTGTGCTTGTGGAGTGGCCTCCATCCCAGATCTCTTATGGGGCCTTCCAGAACCCAGAGATTTGAAATAATTAAAATCCTCCTTGACATGATGCAACCAGCTCCCCTTAAGTGCAACTCGGATCCTCCTTCAGACCTTGCCTTAGCGAAGAGCTCTGAGCTTAAAGCCCCATCTGGGAGAGTGAGTAGAGGAGGCAAACTGCTGGGCTCACCTCCCGCTTCCTTGTCTCTGTACAGGTGATGTCAAGAGGCAGTGCGGCCTAGTGGTAGAAGCACTAAGCCCATGGTGGGAGTGCCAGGGCCCTGGGGCTGCTTCACTGCCAGTGATCATGTTATCAAATCATGTCCCTTCCCAGACGTGTGACCCACCTGGTCCAGTTCTCTTCATGAGCTCTGTCACTGATCACCCATAGACCCTCTCCTCATGACTCCCCAGAGTCAGTTCCTCATGTTTCCTCACCCAAAACTCCCCATCTCCTCCCCAGCCACTGTTTTTCTTTCTGCACTCACTTTGGTACTTCCTTCTTTAGATTTCTTCAGGAAATTCTATCATCTCATCTCTGGAAATACTTACCCCAGCTCTACCCCTAGGCCACACCTAAACACATCAGCCGAAGGCTTCCTCCGTAGCTTTCCTATCCCTGGCCTCTTCATTCCAGTAAGTCTTGTCTTGGACATTGCTTTCAACACATCATCCTTCTGCTCCAAGACAAGCAGGGGCTCCACTGAGCATCGCAGCTCTCCATAAATCCCCCAGCCTGGCCCAACCCACCGCTCACCCAACACATGCTCAGTGTACCGTTGGTGGAGTGGCCTCTATTCCAGACCTCTTATGGGGCCTTAGAACCCAGAGATTTGAAATAATTAAAATTCTCCTTGGTGTGGTGCAACCAGCTTCCCTTAAGTGAAAGTTGGTTCATCCTTCAGACCTTGCCTTAGCAAATTGCTCTAAGCTTGTGGCCCCTCCTGCGAGAGTGAGTGGTGCATGCGCTCAGTATCCCACTCACCATGCCTTCCCTCTCTCTCTGTCTAGCAGACCCTGCCATCTCAGCATCTTACTCAGCCTCTCTTCCTCCCAGAAGCTGGCCCTGCCAGCTCTGGCTCCTGTGGGTCTCTCCCCAACTGGGAACTCCTGCAGCACTTGCGGCCCTGACCCTGCAGCTTCACACCGACTCCTGCCAGCTGGAGGGCCCTCACCTATCTACTTTAGGCTTTCTGCAGACTGACAAGACCTTTGAGAATTCTGTCATCCACATCCCCTTGCAGGGCCTGGAGCGGGGCTTGTTCAAGGTAAATGTACAGCAAATGTTTCTTTTCATAATGACTTAAGATAGGGTCTCTGCCATTGAGAATATTCCTTGAGGAATATTCTGCTACATTTGTATTCATAGAATTTAGAGCTCAAAGGAGCCCAGGAGACCCCTGTTCTATCCCCTACAGATGAAGAACTAAGCCCTGCCCGGCCCCACACCTCCATGCGGGGCCAGATTGTACAGTAAAAAGCAGCATTTATTTTTTTCTGGATCTCAAACACTAGATAGGAGAAAAAACACCCTAAAATATTATTATCTAGGTATCAGGAGAGCTGGTTTTCGGTCTAAGGTGTGCCATTTATTTTCTGTGTGACTTTGGGCAAGTCACTTAACCTCTCTAGATCTCAAGAATGGATTATGCTTTATAGTCTGTGTGTGTGTGTGTGTGTGTGTGTGTGAAGCTTTTACATATATAGGTACCTATATATGTGTATATGGGTGCCTATATATGTGTATATGGGTGCCTATATATGTGTATATGGGTGCCTATATGTACCTATATATGTGTATATAGGTACCTATGTGTACCTATATATGTGTATATAGGTACCTATATATGTGTATATAGGTACCTATATATGTACCTATGTATGTGTGTATATAGGTACATATATGTGTGTATATATGTATATATGTACCTATATATGTGTATATATAGGTACATATGTGTGTATATATAGGTACATATACGTGTGTATATATAGGTACATATATGTACATATATGTGTGTATATAGGTACATATATGTACATATGTGTGTATAGGTACATATATGTACATATGTGTATATAGGTACATATATGTACATATATGTGTGTGTATAGGTACATATATATGTACATATATGTGTGTGGGTACATATATGTACATATATATGTGTGTATATAGGTACATGTATATGTACATATATATGTGTGTATATAGGTACATATATAGGTACATATATGTGTGTATATAGGTACATATACATGTGTATATATGTACATATATGTACCTATATATGTGTATATATAGGTACATATATGTGTATATATAGGTACATATATATGCGTGTATATATATATATAGGTACATATATATATATAAAAGAGGAGCTTGCAGAACTTCTAGGCTGAAGCAAGAGGGGTGGAGGAATGTCACCTTGCTGATAACCAGCAAGCGCCCCCAAATCCAAACTGCTCAGAAGCGGCACTGACCCATCTGCAGCCTCTTGTTCCCACACACCATCACTGCCAGCTGCCCTTTTCCCACCTCCTCTTCCTTACCACGATGCCCCCGAGCTGGCCAGGTCAGACCGCCCACACCAGGCCAGGCACCTCAGCAAACCCAGGCTGTTCCAGATCTTCCTGAAACCTGCCAGGGGCAAGGATCCTTTCCAGATAGGATCCCTGTGGAGAACTAACTGGGGCTGACAGCTTGGAGGCTTTGTAATCATCTAGAGAGGGAGCAGATGATTGAAAGTTTTCCACAGCCAGACAGAGGGCAACCTCGCCTGGCCAGACCCCCCCTTAGAGGTAGCCTCAGGGCTTGCAGGCCAAGATCCTTCTTGGAGTCCTACCAGCCTAGCTCTCTGACACTACGTAGTTCCTAAACCAATCCCAGGGGATTGCAGGGTTGCATGCATGATGCCCTATTTGCAGGTAATAGGAGGAACAAAGGTTCCTGTGATTGTACAGTGAAAGGAGGTTCTAGGGAACATGACGCCCAGCCCCAAGTCACTCACCCAGGGGCTCCTCGAGAGCATTCCTGGGACGGGCTGCAAAGTGGGCCCACCAGAGAGAAGAACACTCAGGTTCCGCAGCTCTGCATTTTGATAAAAATGGCTGGCCATGATTAATGCACGGAGCGCTATAGAGCAGGAGGCCACTGGATACTTTCTGAAGCAGCGCCCAACTTCCAGAAATATGGAAGGCCATTAATTATTGATTCTCAGGCAGGAGATGTGCCTCCCTGGGCAGAAGCAGCTCTGAGATGATTTCCTATGTAAATCTGCAAGAACCCACTGGGAACACCAATGCTTGGTGGGCAAGAGGGGGCCAATCGCAGGTGGCCAGTGTCCCCATAGGCCCCTCGCTTCCCGGGCCATTCCCGTCGGGCAAGGGGTCAGGCCCAGAGGCAGAGACCCACCCCCAAAGCCAAATTATTATTATCATTACCATTATCATCTATTAAAAGGAGCCCCCACCAAGTCAGCTGACCCTCCTAACAGAGGCGCCTCATTAAATTCCTGTTGTGACAAGGCCAGAGCTTCGAGATCAAGAAAAACTGGGTGCTGAGAAAGGAACAGACGCCACCATGTCCTTATTTATGACACAGAGTGTTTTATATATATGAAAAGCCAGCCATAATTTGCTTATAAATAATTGACTTCTCCTAGATTAAAATCTCTAGAGGGAGTCTCAGTTTATTCACAAGGTGCTTCTGCCTACAGTGCAAATTAGGCCCTTTCAAATCTGTCTTATCTCAACCCCGAACGTTATGAAGAGTGATTTTTTTTCCTTCATCCCCTGTAATAACCTTCAACTAACCTTTAAACCAGAGTGAATAATTTAAATCTTATTTTCATATCAATGGAGGAGTCAAGCCAAGCAATTATCTTTTATCTGTATACTCTGTCGTCAGAGCGGCAGGCATAATCAAGTTTTCCCAAGCGAGCCAGATGAGAGAGAGAAAGAGTGAGGAAGTGAGAGATGGTATCTGAAGACATTAACGCAACAATGAATTATTCAATAATGAGTACAAGATCTGTCATAACACACACACACACACACACACACACACACACACACACGGGAAGCTCTACATCTGCCCAATGTTCCAGGCAGGCCAAGGCTGGCAGTATGGGGGAGGGGGTGCCAGGAAGGGGGTCTGGGCTAAGCATGACAAATCGGCAGATCATCTGCTCAATTAGGACAGAGAGCAGGTGCATGGGGCACGTTTGCAGCACAGGACGACACTGTTGTGGGCCAAACAACAGGCTGAGGGAAAACACCTAATTTGTGTGACAGTGATTTAGAACAGCTCTAGCTATGATTTTGCTAAAGGGGAGGGGCTCGGGCAAGAAAAAGATTTCAGAGAGGGGCGTGGAAGGAAGAAGGGAAGATTTTTTAAAAAATAAAAACAAAAAGCGAGAAAAGGTTGAAATTCCCCACGGTGCTCATTAAAATTCTACCGCACGCATTTCTTCCCTGGGTCCCCCTGGACTGCCCGTGATCATTTTTATTAATTCATAAAATATCGCACCAGTGATTGAGGCTGATGATTAGTGGAGCCGACAAACACAAGAGCTGGTGAAATATTGCAGCAGCTCCTGTCGGGTCTCTCCAAGTGAAAACACAGACGTCGCATGAAAATTCATCCTTCAAAGGCCTTGAGCAGCCAGGCCGTGCGGAGGGGCAGGCGGAGGGACCAGTGTGGCTACTGCGGCTCCTGCCACCCCAGGGGTCTCCCTTGTTAAGACACCCAGTGGCACCAGCAGACATTTCTCATCCCTATCTCTTGGATTATGGGAAATGCCTGCTTGAGACAGAGATGTCCTTTAACCTCCCTTGGGAAATGGACTGTCAGGCATTAGCAAGAAGCGGGTCAGAGGTTTCCACTAGAAACTCAGCTCCTGGCTTGGCAGATGCAATGGCTTAGAAACCAGCACCCACAAGAGCCCGGGTGCTCCCACACTCATCCCGGGCTCTTTTCAAAATGTCCTCATCCTCTGTCCCTTCCCAGAAACTCAATCAGTGGCTATGGAGAAACTCCATTTCTGTGCATCATGTATTAGAACTCTCATTTTACCAGTGAGGAAACTTGTGTCTGGCAATGTTAAATAGTAAGAACAAGGCCTCAGGGCCAGCAGAGACGGAGGTCCTGGTTGCAGGAAAAGCGGAGTAAAATTCTGTGTTCAGTTATAATGACTGTGCTTGCAGGTTTCTACTGTGATTGTCTTTTTCCTTTTGGTTTCTGATGCCCTTTTCCTTTTTTTACTGATTATTCTATTCCACACTTGCTTCTACATTTGAAGATGTAGCACCTACTTTGTGATACTAGGTGGAAAGAAAGACTAGGTCAGTTGCTCTCAACACTGACCTGACCTGCAGAGACTTACTAAATGAGAATATTGAGGAAGGGGATGAGGCCCAGGAATCTGCATTTCAACCAGCTTGCCAAGTGAGTCTCATGCACTAGAGGTGCAGAACCACTGGCCCAGAGACATCAGAGCTCAAGGCCTTGACTGTACCCTAGAATCACTGGAAGACCTTTTGAACAAAAATAATCCCCTAGGCCCCACCCCAGAGATTCAGATGCAATTGTCCTGGGGTGAGACAAAGGCATGGTATTGTTCAAAGATTTCCAGGTGTTTACAGTGAGCACCCAGCCAAGTTGAGAAACACTCAGATGTTACAACACTAGAGCAGAGTCTCCCTGATTCCACCCTCAGTTCCCATCAACTAAATATGATCCCACTCCCCAGACCCCTCCATTTATACGGCACCAGTAACTAGACAGGAACAAAAAAGAGGTAGAATACATTCCTTTAAAAATATTCATGATTCCATTTGTTTTATGCCTTGGGCACAGAGTCCAGACTAATTTGCATGCATAGATGAAATATTTCAGTTTCTACTTAGAAAATAGCAGTGCTATCTATAATGTGGGAAGAAAGATATACTAAGTGCTTATGTGCTAAACTCAAAATCTTTTCTCCTCTCAATTAGCTCATATAGATATCAAGCTTGTGCTATACGCATTTTGCATTTAATGTATTTGTATAGCTTCTACTGGGATCATTTTAGAATCCTGAGCTCCCAAGTCTAGAGAAAGTATGCAAAGGCAGTTTTCATCTTAGGAGCTTGTTTTCAAAGTAAAGCTTGTTTCTCTTGAGAAAATACTTCAATTTTAGACTTACTGACAATGTAAATTGTAAAACTGATTGGGTTGCCTTCTTTGATTTAGCCACTGGGAAGCTCAGAGCCAAATTAGCCACTTCCCTCAAACAGGGTTATGACTTACACTGTTTATACTCACCTTCATGTCCCTCTTCTGCCCTAGGGTGTAAGTACATAAATATGGATAAAAAAAATAAAGGAAGTAGGAGCTCATTTTGGTGCCTCTTGAACACTCATCTATCACCTCCTGCACCAGAAGTCCTGTAGGGATCAGGCAAGTACCATAAATGTGTGGGATAGGGCAGGGGTACCCCAGTGAGGGGCTATGAAGACTGTGGAGAACTGGAGAGCACATCCCCCAGTTAAAGGCTCAAAAGTTTTAAAAACAAACAAACAAAAACGGTAATCACCGTGCTGTCAAAATGCACCTGCGGGCCACATCTGCCCACTGGCAGCCCCCTTGCCTAAGCAACAGAGAGGAGGCCCAGGACCTGCTTCAAGTCAAGTGACTCTAGGAGAGATATGTGAGAAACACTTCCATTTTGGAGAGATTGTTTACACCAGCAGTCAATCTCCATCCTTTAATTTTCACTTTGGAATAACTATTCCAGCCTGAATAGGAGGAAAAGTGTTAAATTCCTGATTGAAGAGAAGTGGATGCTAAGGAAATGTTTGGTAAATGAGCTATTGAATGAGGCTCATTCTTTCCGCTCCCAAAATCTGCTTGAGTGTTGGGAGTTATCACTGAAGCAATCCATGCTCATTGTAGGCAAGATAAACATATGGACACAAACCAGAAAGAAAACACAAATGCATATAGGCAGGACGCAGAGGTGACATAGCCACTTGGCACCTCAGTGTATGTATTCCAGGCACGTGTGTGTGCTTGTGTGAGTATAGTGCATATGCCTACTTTTATTCCCAACTTGCGTTTTTCTAGGAACTTCTTTCTTCCAGGGAAAAATTTATTATTTCCCTAAATTATTTTCCTAAACTTTTAGGAAATATGGCACAGAAGATATGGCAATCACAAAATCTCTTCCAAAACTGCATTAATTAAAAAACAAAGATGACTAAAAAGAGCAAAAGCAATCAGAAAAATACTCTACAAATGTTAGAAGAAAACTTTCCTGAGATTAAAAATAATAAATCTATATTAATAAAAGTGCAGATCAAATAATATAGCTTGATATATCTTGATTAAGTAACTGAACCTTCAAGAATAATAAAAAAAGTCTTTCAGTTATTCAGGCTAAATATGTAAATTACATTTAAGACGCAAAATCAGGATGGCCTCAAAATTCACAGAAACATTCCATGCAAAAAAATTGTAAAAATATCTAAAGTTTGGGAATGGGAAAGTAACTCCCAAATTTTATACTCAGCAAAATTTTCATTCACATATAAAGAAAAGAAAGGCCAGATGTGGTGGCTCATGCCTATAATCCCAGCACTTTGGGAGGCTGAGGCAGGAGGATTGCTTGAGCTCAGGAGTGCAAGACCAGCCTGGGTAACATGGTGAGACCTCATCTCTATGAAAATAAAAATAAAATAAAGAAAGATACATCCAAACCAGAGTTAACAAACAATGGATTAAAGACCTAAAGATAAGAACTAAAACTATAAAAGTTAATATATACATATATCTATACATATATATGTATATATGTACATACAAATATATATATATAATATATACACCAGAAAATCTTTGCAATATCATTGCAAAGTTTTCTTACATAGGAGTAAACAAAAATTTATTAGCTGCTTTACAAAAGCAGAAATCATAAAGGAAAAAATTGATGAAGTTTATAAAAATTAAGAGCTTTTGCTCTTCAAAAGTCAGCATTTAAAAAATGAAAAGGGCAGACCCAGAATGGGAGAAAATATTCACAGTATGAATATCTGACAAAGGGTTTGTCTCCAGAGTATAAAAAGGACACTTATGACAACTCAATTTAAAATAAGCAAAATATTTGAACAGACCCTTTACCATAAAAGATATATGAAAGCTCAATAAGCACATGAAGAAATGCTCATACTTGTTAGTCATAGACAAATGCAAATTAAAACCACAATGAGATAGCACTCTATACCCCTAGAATGGCTAAAATTAAAAAGACTGATAATACCAAGTGTTGGCAAGGATATGGACCAATCGGAACTCTATGCACTGTAGGTGGGCAGATAAAATGGTACAATCACTTTGGAAAACATCCTGGCAGTTTCTTATAAAGCTAAACATAAATCAGTCATATAATCCATTCTACCACTTGGCATTTACCCAAGAGAAATGAAAACATAGGTCTACATAAAGATTTTGTAAAAGCAACTTCATAGCAACTTTATTTGCAATAACCCGAAGCTGGAAAGAACCCAACTATCCATTAACATATGGGCAGTTATATAATCTATGCAACAGCAATAAAAAGGAATGAAATCCTGATAAATGTAACAACACGGATGACTCTCAGAAGACATTATGCTGAGCAAAAGAAGTCATTTACAGAAGAGTACATATTTTATTACTCTTTAAATATTGAATTTTAGAACAGATTAAACTAATTACAGTGATGGAAACCACATTAGTATTTGCCTGGGGTAGGGAGTTCAGGGAGACTGATAGTAAAGGGGCATGGGGAAGCTTTGGGGTTAATGGAAATGTTTTATATCTTGGTTGTGGTCACAAAAGTTACATAGATGTATACAGAATATATATTTGTCAAAAGTCAATAACTATTTAGAATTGTAAATTTTATGTACAGAAAGTATACTTTGGCCAGGTGTGGTGGCTCATGTCTATAACCTCAGCACTTTGGGAGGCCGAGGTGGGTGGATCACCTGAGGTCAGGAGACCGAGACCAGCCTGGCCAATGTGGCGAAAACCCATCTCTACTAAAAATACAAAAATTAGCCAGGTGTGGGGGCTCAGGCTTGTGCGCCAGCTACTCGAGAGGCTGAGGCAGGAGAATCACTTGAACCAGGGAGGCAGAGGTTGCAGTGAGCTGAGACTGTGCCAGTGCACTCCAGCCTGGGCAGCAGAGTGAGACCCTATCTCAAAATAAATAAATAAATAAATATACTTTAATAAAGGCATAATCTAATTTCATTAAAGTCCAAATAACAATGATAATACATATGGTGGATAATAAGAATTCACTCAGTTAAAATAAAGATATCTTAAGAATTTTTAAAAACATCAGCTTAATAGATAAATGGGTGATGGATGTGAACAAGTAAATAAAAACAAGTCAATGAAGTACAAATGAATATTTGAAAAGATGGTCATTTACTTACATTAAAAGCATAAAATAACAGTCAGACATTATTTCTTGTCCATTAGATTTTTAAATATTAACACGATTTGGAATGTATTGTGTTTTCCAGGACTTGCGGAAGCAGGAACTCTTCCACACTGTTTGTGGAGGTACACATTAGTACAGCCTTTTGGGGGGCAATCTGGCAAAATCTGAAAGTGTGTAAACCCTTTCAACTGGAAAATTCATTGCTGAAAATTTACCATACAGTTATACTCAGTGTGTGCTCAAAGGTTTAAAAGAAAATGTTGGAGTTTTGCTTGCCAGATTTAAAAGAAAGGAAACAAAATAATGTCCATAAGTATGGAAATAAGTAAATTCTGTTATATCCATACATTATACCTATACATAGCAAAAAAGAAGACAAATTTATATGCACCCATATGAAAAATAGCCATTCACTAAGTAGAAAAGTAAGCTAATAGACATTTAATGTAATTTTATTTTTGTGAAAAATGTATATGTTTATAAGTGCAAAATAAGTGTATAAATGAGTACCCACCAAACTGTTCAGGGGCTTTCTTGGGATGGGAATAGGATTGCAGAGATGAGGACATGGTGAGGACTTTATTCTGTTTTCTTCAAGCAATTCTATATTTTTTTACAAGTCTGATTTATTTTTATAATTAAAAATTTCAAAACAAAATCAGTTCATCCCACTCTTTTTTCCCAAACCACTTCATGACTCATCATTGCTTTTGAAAGTACACAGGCCTTAGCTTGGCAGTCAAACCCTCCGTGCTCAGATCTAATTTATCATTATTTTTTTTTTTTTTTTGAGACAGAGTCTCACTCTGTCTCCCAGGCTGGAGTGCAGTGGTGTGATCTCAGCTCACTGCAACCTCTGCCTCCAAGGTTCAAGAGATTCTCCTACCTCAGCCTCCCAAGTAGCTGGCATGATTACAGGTGCCCACCACCATGCCTGGCTAATTTTTGTATTTTTAGTAGAGATGGGGTCTCACCATGTTGGCTAAGGTGGTCTCAAACTCCTGATCTCAAAGGATCCACTCGCCTCAGCCTCCCAAAATGCTGGAATTACAGGAGTTAGCCACCACACCCAGCCTCAGATCCAATTTAACAGCCTCGGCAGTGTTTACTGATACACATATTCTCTCAGTTAATCTTCACAGCAGCCCTACGACATTGGGTCTGCATAATACCTGGCTGGACTCTGAGGACCTAGCATCATGTCTGGTACATGGTGGGTGCTCCAATAAATATTCATAGAAAGTGACCTGAATACCCTCCCTCACTTTCTTCTACTGCCAACCTGAAATCCCAGTGCCTCTCCCCTTTGTGATGTGTCTACTCTGTGCACAGTGCTGTCTCGATGAAGGAGTGAGGAGAAAGAATGGGACACAAAGATGAATAAGACATGGTCCGAACCAGGTGCAGTGGCTCACGCCTGTAATCCCAACACTTTGGGAAGCCTAGGCAGGTGGATCCCTTGAGCCCAGGAGTTCGAGACCAGCCTGGGCAACATGGCAAAACTCTGTCTTTACAAAAAAAAAAATTGTTTTTAGTTAGCTGGGTGTGGTGGCGCATGCCCGTAGTCCCAGCTACTGGGGAAGCTGAGGTGGAAGGATGGCTTAAGCCCAGGAGGTGGAGGTTGGAGTGAGCCAAGATTTCACAACTGCACTCCGGCCTGGGCAACAAAGCCAGACCCTGCCCCCAAAATAAATAAATAAATATATTTTTTAAAAGACATGGTCCTTGCTCTTGTGGCTGTGGACAACAAAAATCTCAGCTATAGGTAGTCTCACAATTGGATCACACTACCTCGACCATCTGCCAAGTATGGTCAGGTCACCAAAGGTAGCAACCCAAGATGATCTGGAGCAAATAAGCAGAACTTTCTCGAGTTTCTCTCATCTCTGAAGACATTTTCCCAGCCCTTGTAGCCATCGGGGCCTCTGGATGTTTGCTGAAGCATCACCCTGTTCTCCTTAAATACAAGGAACCTCCAAAACCTTATTTTTCTCTACTCCAAAGCCTGCTACCAAATCTGCGTTCCAGGAGAGAGGTTGTTAACCCAGGCACCTCTTTGACTAATAGAATGAGTCTCCCCTGATGGTGGTGGTGGGAGATGGGGTATCTTTGCATAAAAAGAACCTTCTTTCTCCTGTATTTTCCAGGGACACAAGGTTTATCTGAACACAGCAGCTTATGCTGCTCAGAATCAGGATTTAGTCAACTAAACTAGTTGGCTGGACAGCTGTCCCCACCTCCCACATCGCTCCCTGAGCATTGAGCCCAAAGGTTGATGAATGGAAGAGGACAAACCCTCCAGAGGGCAGAGAACCCATCCTCAGTCAAAAGGCTGTAAACACTTTGGGAGGCTGAGGCAGGAGGATTGCTTGAGCCCAGAAAGTTTGAGACCAGCCTGGGCAACATACCAAGACCCTGTCTCTACAAAAAAATTAAACATTAGCCAGGCATGGTGGCACTCACATGTTGTCCCAGCCACTTGGGAGACTGAGACAGGAGGATTGCTTGAGCCCAAGAGATTGAGGCTGCAGTGAGCTGTGATTGCACCACTGCACTCCAGCCTAGGCAAGAGTGAGACACTGTCTCCAAAAAAAAAAAAAAAAAAAAAAAAGCTGTGTGTAACTGGACAGATCTACTAAATATGTCACTGCAGTGCTGCTCTCAGATCAGCCATCAGTTGAAAGTCCCCAGCTGAGAATGGTATCCTGAGCTGTGGGCCACCAACTTCTCCCAGACCCTCTCAAGCGTGTTTGGGAAGCTCTCCTGGGAATACAAAGAAGCAGACTAAAGGGAGCATGAAGTAAGTCTCTAGACAGAGGCAGGAGTGAATAAGCAGTTTCAGAAACTGGTGGCTTATGAGCACTGAAATCCGGAAGCCCAGGAGGAAGGCTTTTGAGGAATACATGTCTCTCAAATGCCACCCAGGTTTCATTTAAAGAAGTGATTCCTTCAGAAGTGCAGGCAGGGGGCTCCTGGGGTCCAGGTTGCTTGGGGCCAATTGAAGAGAAGCCTAAGGCTGGAGGCACAATGGAAGGAATCAGAGGGGAGGTGGAATTCCTGGGAGAAGGAAAGAGGTACTGGCAGCAGGGCTGGCACCGACTCAGCCGCAGGAAACGAACAGCACAATCCGAACCCTCCAGATGAGGTGGGAACAGACAGAAGGACACAGGGAGATACAAAAATGTATCCATTTGAAAGCAGTTCTCTCTGGAAGCCCACTCTCCTCCCAGAAGACACGTGCACCCATGCCCGCAGAAGCACTCCCTGCTTGAGGTTGAGGTCCCATACACCAGCCAGACTCGGTGCCCACTCTCACCGGGCACCAGGCTGAGCAGGCACGGACACTTGTTTTGTCATTTCACGCTCCTGATGACATGCAGGGTGAGGACCATTATCGTCCCCATTTGCTGGTTGTGACACAGGGCTCACAATGTTTAACAATTTGTCTGAGGTCATGTGTCCAGGGAGTAGAGGCGTGAACCGAGATGTGTTCAGGCATGTCAGGTGCATGCTCCTCCTGGAACCCTGTCTGAGAGGGCCCCGGGTGAGGGGCTGTAAAGCCCACATGGCTCCTTCCCTCCACGGAGACAAATGAGAAGGTTAACAATCCAGCTACCCTCCTGCGAGATTTGAGGGACACAACATCAACGTACTTAGAATGCGTGTAACGACGGCACTTCATTAGGATGAAAACAGCAGCGCAGAACAGCATCACCTTTACTCTCAGATCAGCTTCTCATGACAGGAGCAGAAGTTCAGAAAGTTACAGGTTGAGGTAGGGAATTCTTTTTCAACAGAATTTCAGAAGCAGTGAGTTCTAGTCCTAATTCTGCCCCAACCTGTTTTTGGGGTAAGAGAAGGTGAAATTTAAGCTGGGCCTTGGAAGATGGGGAGGATGGGGGTAGGGCTGATAAAAGCAAGATCTGAAGGTGGGTGGGCCTCTCCGTTGAGAGCGAGGGTCTCTATTAGCAGAGGGAGATGGGCTCTGCCCACAGTGCTGTCTTCAATGTTGCTGTTTCTCCCAAGAATTTACCCTCTCCACCCAAGATGTTTAGTCTGTCTCTTGTTGACATACCTGTTGTACCTACCATGATGCACAATGTTTTTCCATTACACCTCCCAACCTCAAGCAAATTGGAGAGCATAGCATAAAAAGCTGTCACCATAGATGCATGGTGACCATTGTATTAAATGCATTGGATGCAGAGGAAGTTATTCATGTTCACCCAGGAGTCTCTCTCGAAGCCCTCCACATCTGAGTGGAGGCTGGGGAGCAATAGACACCCGCAGCATGCAGAGAGATGGGGGCTCATAACCTTCCTGACAGTTACAGTATGATGTCAGACCTTGGGTGCTGCCTCACACTTTCAAACAACATCAAACTTGGACTCTCCGAGTACACAGACCTAGAAGGAAGAAACTGCTCTCTCATCCTAAAGAACACTCCCAGTCTCCCAGACCTTCCTTCCCAATTTCTTAAAGAATGGTCTCGGTGCCAACTTAAATATTGCATTTGGTTGGGAGAGGAGGAACCGCGAGCCCAGAATGGAAGTCAAATTATTCCACAAATATTGCTTATTTAAATAACATTTAAAAAATACATCATGTTCAGTGGTGAAGAACTACTAAATTATTGAATTCCCCAAAGCATCCTATAAGCTTTAAAGTGGCTCATGAAGCCCTATAAAAGAATATAATAAATAGACAAAAAGGAACGCCGGGCTCCATGTCAGAATGCCTGTGTGCGCCAACGCTAAACATCTTCATGTAATCTTTCCACTTAAACCAATGATTAAACAGATTAAACAGATGATTAAACAAATAAAGATTAATGAAACAAGTAAAGTAATCAAATCTGTATGGGTGTATAAACGCATGATTCCAGACAATATTAGAACAAATTGTCTAAAACTAATAGCGAATGCGTCAGTTCAGCTCCAACAGCTTTTGTTGGGCTCTCACTTGGATGTAATCAAAACATTTGTTTAAACTAAGATGGATATGAGGCGCTAAGATGTCAGTTTTTTGAAAGAGAAAAATAAAACAAAAGCAATGTCTTTGGTGAGGAGATTGGCACCGCCAATAGGGCTGCATTACTGAGGAATCTGGGAATGTTGCGTTAAGGGATACCCTGAAATTTAATATCTCTCTATTTTTGAAAATAGGCTCTGCCCAAATTATAAATATAAGCAAGCCAAAAGAAGACGGTGATATCTAAAGTACTTGAGAATTTGAGAGGGAGAGAAAAACTGTTCAACCACCCCTCCACCCCCAGTGCTTTAGAAACCCCTTTTTAATTATTGGTCATTGATATGCTAATTACAACACATGCTTATCATTTTCTTCTTTCCTTGAGAAGCAAACTATTCCCTGTGTGCTCTTGCAAGGAATAAAATGGGATTTCTTAGCAAGAATGTTCTATTCAGATTTTTTTTTAATTAATTAAAACTAGTGAATTTTTTTTGTCCTACTTAGGAGTTACTTGGTTTCAACCTGCTGACGGGTACTGGGGTTTTAATTGCAATTTGTTTGTGATTCCTGGCAGAGGAAGTCTAAACCCTTGCTACTCCAGGCGTGGCCCTTGAACCAGCAGCCTCACATAGAAGCCCATTGGAAATGCAGGTTCTCGGGCCCTGTCCCAACCTGCTGAATCGGGATCTTTGTTTTAGCATTTTTCTCAGATAGAATTTGAGAGGCACTGAACCGTATAGTTTGGGCGGTGGAAAATTCTCTCAGCATGTCAGCAAAGAGGTAAAGAGAGAAGGGCCATTATCTTTCTTCAAGGTAAGACTCTGTAAGAAATGCTTTGAAAACATTATTTTGGGAAGAGTGGCTAGCTGGGGGTCTGCTGCAGTGTTTCAGCTGGGACCACAGGGCCTCTCGGGGTAAACAGAGCAACCTCACACTGTGTCTGTCCTGCTCCTGGGGGCCTGGCCACTGCTGCCTGCTGGGACAGTGGATGCAGGCTGTGAGGGGAGGTGTCTTGGTTGACACTGTCGGATTGCGAGCAACAGAAATCAGACTAGACTAAGAAAAAACATGAATCGTTTGATTGTTTCTTTTCCGTAAAGATGCAAGGAGGCTCCCAGAACCTACAGGCAAAATGCTGCTTCACAAAAGTACTGATGCTATCGCCCAGACAGCCCCATGACTCTCTCTCTTTCTCTCTCATTCTTTCCTCTGCCTCTGAGTCTCTGTTTAATGCTGTCTCTTTGCAAACCAGCTTGCTCTGTCTCTAGTTTTTGTCACAGCTATCTGCCCAACTATACCCATGGGAGACATATTACTTCCAGCTACCTACAGACTTTGTCTCTTGGCCAAGTTCCAAATTCAAGGTGAGACACCACAGGTGGCTTTGTTTAAGTAGTGACTACCCAGTCCAATCAGCTATGGGGGTGAGACCATGTCGAACAGCCATGCCTATGGGGAACATAGCCCTGTGCATGGCTGGTGTGTGTGTGTGTGTGTGTGTGTGTGTGTGTGTGTGTGTGTGTGTGTGTGTAAGTGTGTGTATGTTCTCAGACAGATGGAAGCACAGTAACTCACCCAGGGTTAGACAGTAGTGACAGAGAAAACACTGTGGGCCTCAGCCTCCTCTGAGCCCTCCTCAGTAGTCTTCCTGGGGTCCTGTATGAGCTAAGTGAGCCTCATTGTCACTCCCCTTGCCCTCTCTCCATGCCATCACCTCCCTTTCAGCACCAGAGTCTGGTCTTCAGTGCTCACAGGCTGTCCCCTCACTGTTCAGAAAATACCATACCTGTTGGGGTTCTTTAGTGTCTTGAAATGTGCTGACAATGGCCAAAATGCCAACATCCTCAGACCCTGATCTCTGAAGGAGGTTTGCACCTAATAGCGTAAAGCAGTCTGTGTGATGCCACGGATGGCAATGCGTGGCTGCACCATCCCTCCAGGGTAGCTTGTGGGTATCTCACAGGGGCCTCCAGAAAACGGCACCTGCTCTGGAAGGTGGAAATGCAGTTATTTGGGGAGATATTTGAGAGAGGAGATATTTAGGAGTGGAATTGCTTTTTTGGAATTCCCTAATCATTCCCAAATCAGGGGATTGAGAGAGGGAGAGATCAAGAAAGCGGAGAGAAATCGATTAAAACTCAAAGAGCCTGTTAAAAATACAGAAGGCTGGGCCCCACCGGATGGTCCTGAATCAGAAACTCTGGAGGTAAAATTTGGGAATGTAATTACTAAGCTTCCCCTGGCACCACTCCACCACCCTTCACCCAAGTGACTGACTTGGCCTAGCCATATGGGCACCTAGAAACCACTAGACTGGCCAGACAGGGACCCAGGGGGCCAGGAGAGGTCCCTTGTTCTATGGTCAAACAGCAAGTTGGTGGTGGGCTTGAGACTGAAGTCTGGGTCTCTCAACTCACATTCTAGTATGTTCCCCAAGCAGGGCAAGGCTCAAAGACAGGGGAAGGGGAAGCCAACCAAGAAAAAGATATAAACTTCTTTAGATAGGAACAAAAATATTCAGAAGTCAGAAAGGCTTTAGTGTGCAAGCTGCTGGCACCAGGTTAAGGATGCCAGGACTGCCCCTCTCCTAGGCCAACTAGAGTCCCCTCCCAGCCCACCCCAGAGTGCAGACTTGGTCACACTCCCCACTCATTATTAACTCAGGCCCTGTGGCAAGGGAAAAGACCAGAGACCTTGGAGTCAAAGGGGCCTGGGTCCAAGCTTTGGTTCTGCTCTTTGTGTGATCTAAGAACAAGTTCCTAAATGTCTCAATGTCTCAGTTCCTGTCTGGACATCAGTCCCCTCAAGAGCAGAGCCCAAGAAACAGGCTTGTCTGTAGGTCATTTACCTTGGAAAGGATCCAGAAGGAAGGACCAGCCAGGGGAACATGGGAGGTGGGAAGCTCATACAAGGATCCATTATGGAGTAAGCCACTGCTACAGTCACCTTCTGAGCCACCCTAGAGAATACAACACAGAAACATCCATGCAGGGAGGAATGGAGAAAACATTCCTCGCTGGCTTCTGTTCCTCCCTGGTTAAGGGTAGCTCCACAGCTCCCTCCCCTGCCCATGGGGTCCCCAAGCCACCTGATACTTTGGCATCAGAGAAGCCCTGGGATAGGAAGTGAAAGCCCCCAGAATAGTGGCTAAAACCTGCTTGGAACTGCTCATCACAGTGGCTGGAGCAAGAGGTGGGACCAAGATTTTCATAAGGTATCTGATAGAGTTCCCTGTATGGTTTTTATGGGATAAGAGCAGAGTAACAACCCAGAATCAGGGCTGCAAGCAACAGAAACTAGCTGTGGTTATCACAAGCAGAAAGGACCTCAGAATCAACAGGGAACTGAAGAGCAAGGCTTGCAAAATGGAGAAAACAAATGTAGCTGCTGACAGTCAAGCGGTAGGTGGCAAAATGAGCAGGTCCACTGCTGTGGGGCTCTGTCATGAGTCCACTCTAATGGTCCCTTTACCTTTGATGATTTGCTCATGATTCAGAGTCCAGGTGGGAGTGTCTGAACTATAGGAAGTAGGCCAGGTGTCCTCACCAGAAATGCCCCCGGATGACTAGCAAGGAAGCATCTTGCCCCATTTGCTTTCCAAGGTGGAAGGCAGGGCTTTACCTTCCACCAAGACTCATCGCTAGGAGAGGACTTACGTTTTGGCAGCCCAAAGAACGAAAAATATTACTATTTAATACATACCGCATATGAAATGTGCCCAATAGAGAGGCTGATGCTTGGTAGTTGCTCAAGAAAACTCAAGGAAGCTGAGTGATTCACAGCGCATGATGAAGTTGTCTTTCTGACTTTCTCTGGTCCCATGCCTCACACTGTGACTGACCAGTGGGTTTCTATAAGGAACCGCAGGCCTCATTAAAGCCAAACCCAGAACCCACCAGGGAAGCTTCCTGGTGAGAAGAGGCCGCTGTACTGACAAGTTCCCAGCTGTTCTCCCTCAGCTCTGCCTCCCTGCAGGATTAACTTTGATTTCTGCTGCCCAGAGAGATCTTCAAGTCTCTTTCAGAACACTTTGCTCCTTTCTAGCCCTGGAGAGTTTAAGGATTTATGTTTGTGTTGATGAGGGAGGTGCTTTCTCATACCATCAGGGATCCCTAACATGAGAGAGCTGGAAAGGATCCTAGAGAGAGTCTCTCCATTGTCTGGATGGGGACACTGAGTCCAGAAAAGGTTGTCCAAGATAACATAGCTCGTGAACATCAGGGCAAGAACAAGCAACTCAGTTACAAAATCTCTCAACTCTTCCCTCTGGATTGGTCAGCTCTCCACACACACCCGCCCCCAACCCGCCTCCCCTGACAATAGGATGCTTTAACCCAATCACATCTTTAGAGACTGCCTTTAAAAAGAGGCTCTTTCAAGTATCAAGCCCAGCCTTCTCTCGCTTCCCCACTCACTCCTGAGCTACTTCTGAGCCATTTCCCTTGTGTGCAAAGGTTGGCAGTGATGGTGTTTTGAGTGCTTTCCATGACAAAGAGCCAATTTGAAGACCATGAAGATCTGCAAATGTGCCAAGACAAGGACATTTCAGCAGAACCATGACACCACGTCCTCTTAGACCTGGAAAGAATTTTGGAGAATTCCAAAATTAAGAATGAAACTTCATTTTGCCAATGAAGAAACAAAACCCATAGATGAAAAGTGACTTTCCCAAGGTCCCACAGCTAATCCGTGGCAGATCCAGGCCTAGAGTTAAATTCCGTTCTCCAAGTATGATGTTCCTTCCATCCCATTATGCTGGAGAATGCTTCCCCATCCCAAATGGCTTATCCGTTGAGTCATCTCTGGCAAAGTCCTTTGGCAAACTTTCGCCCTTCCTTTGTCCTCAAAAACAACATCTTTCCACACCACTTTGCAAGCATCCATTTGCTGTCCTAAAATTACTGCAGCCTCATTTGCTTATTTTAGCTACAATGGGTCTGCAATTTACACTCAGCTTGTGTGAGTTGCCCAAAAGCCAGAATCAATCCCCAATCCCCAGGCAAGCCTGTCTTTGAGTGGAGACCATAAAATGCAGGCCAGTTATGGCCAAAAAAAATATCAAGGAGGAAAGGATTTAGCGGGCTTCTGCACTTTCCACATTCCCTGGGTCACTAAAGAAGCTACTTCCATTAAGAATTCTCACTCGTCTGTAACCCAAGAAATAAATCAGGTGCTCAACTGAACCACACTTCCAGGGTGGCTCCCCATCATGCATCAGGGAGTTGGCACTGCGGGCACCAATATTTATAGATCAGGTCAAGCAATGACACATTAAGCACGTTCTAAGAAACAGAGGTCTTTGCGTGCTCGACACCAACAGGGAAGGAGTGAAAGAAATGGAGCACTGGAGACCTGCAGAATGTTTCAAGCAGCCTTGAGGACCTGGAGGGCACTGTGGGAGGTAGATAGGAATTCCCAAGTGCTTTTCAATATCCATTTAATCATCCAATAGTTCCCATACTTTAAGGTGGTTGTCTGAATTGTGGGTTTAAGCAAACAGCATGCTTTTCAGCTTCAATCCATCCTTGTATTCCCTCAGTGCCCAGCACAGTAGCTGGCACACACTGTCTGCTGAAGGAATTAATTAATCCCTTTACAAAATAAAAGTGATCCAGTCTTGCTCATAGTTCTACCCAGCGAGGGTACACTCACTGAGTAACTGCTTGGTAAGTAGCTTTCCATAGGGTGCCCCATGGCTCCTGCCTTCAAGGCGCAGGCAATTTAGCAGAGGAAACAAGCAGCACACATGTGGTATGATGATATTTTTAGTCTTTAATGTGCTTTCTTTTTTGCTTTCTTGGAGGGTGACCTTGGTCCATCCCAGGGAACTGTCTGCTTGGAGAGAGATTAGACTTTGTTTCCAAAGGGATGCAGAAAGAAAGATTGAGGCAATATTCAGTTATTGACAGACAAAATAGGATTACACATGAGAGCATTAGTCTAGTGGTGAACCCAGCTATTGCCTCAGACAGGATATTTAAAATTCCTTTATCTTCTCCACTAGCATGCTAACCGCCAAGACCAGGGGATAGTTCACACTCTTCCTAATCAGTGGACAAAACATGGGCCCCGTTTGCCATTAAGGCTCAAGCAATCTGGTCAAGCAATGACACATTAAGACCCAGCCAAAAGTTGGAGGTGGAAAGAGGGAGAATACAATGGGTGTGAGCCCCTCACTCTCCCCCAACATAGGAATGGCTGCAGCAGGGGGTGATGAACCTTTCACCAAGGCTAGGGGTGGACTGCAGGCCAGAGGGCTAGACACAGGACTGGCTGACCTCAGCAGGTCTGCATCCATGGGCATTGAGAAGAGGCAGAGTCAGCCAAAAGGTGCCACTGAACTATGGAGACCCATCACAGTCTTCCCCTGCCTCAGGCTCTGGCAGCAAATGACCCCAGAGCAAACAAAACCCAGGTGGACAGGGCAGAGGAGGACAGGACACCTCATCCAGGGGCTTAGACTCATCCCCCACACCGTCACCATATGGATTTGTAAGCCCCTCTTCCCATGTATGTGGACCTCACCTTAGCAAGTGCAACTGTTGAGTATTTTTACTCCAACGAGCAAAAATTTTCCTAGGGGGGCTGTTCAAAATTATTAGAGCCAACTACATTCAGTCATATTAAAAAATTCAAATTGTTTTTTTCCCCTGCTCACCAGTATTGAGAGGAAGATCTGGTTAGTTATTGAAAAATAGCAACCAGTTATATTTTCTCTGCATATATGAATACATATATCTCCTGTGCAGGGGAGTGTGTGATGATGGCCAAATGAATGGAAGGATAGGAGGCCAGCAGAAGCCCAGAGCAAGACCAGGTGAGGAGAGAGTGGACATTTCTCATTCCTGTCTGACCGGCTCCACTTTTTCACTTCCAGTCATCTGCTCTTCCTTGGAGGACACACCTCCCCCAGGCCAGGTGGTCAGGGTGAGGTTATCAGTCACAGTCCCCTTCCTACCAAGACTCAGGTAAGTGACCCCCCCTCCACTGGCCAATCAGAGAGGTGGCGCCTATGTGAATGTAGTGATTGGTTCTGCGCGGCTGCGTGAGCCAAGCAGGACTGCTAGGGTTTCCTCTAAAAACCGAGGTGCTGAGGGGGGAAAGAGATGCTGGGAGAGACAGGAAACTTCTTCCTTTTGACTTTCAATCCATAAGGAATCAGGCTTCAGGCTACCAGGGGCCATACTCCTTACCCCACATAAAGAAGGACACTGACTCAAAAAGGGAAGCCAAGAAAAGAGATGGCTAGAGAGAGACAAAGTCCCAATGGCATAATTTGTTCCCTGGATCCATCTGTGCCTCAGGTTAACCATAGACTCCTCAGTTACATGAATCACTAGCTTCCGTATTTTTCTTCTCAACCTAGCTTGAGTTGAGGTTTTTATAGTTACCACCAAAGACAGCCTTACTCATATGGAGATATCAGGAAAGCTTCTGGAGCAGATGTGTCTCAAGCTAAACCTTGGAAGATGAGTAGTGCAGTGGGCTGAATGTTTGCATCCTCTCGGAATTCAGATGTTGACATTTTAACTGCCCCTGTGATGGAATTAGGAGGTGGGGCTTTGGGAGGTGATTAGGTCATGAGAGTGGAGCCCTTATAATTATGCAATTATGGCTGAGCTCGGTGGCTCATGCCTGTAATCCCAGCACTTTGGGAGGCCAAGGCAGGAGGATCTCTTGAGCCCAGGAATTCAAGACCAGCCTAGGCAATGTAGCGAGACCCCTTCTCTACAAAAATAATTAAAAATTAGCCAGATATGGTGGCTAATGTGCACCTGTAGTCCTAGCTACTTGGGATGCTGAGGCAGGAGGATCACTTGAGCCTAGGAGTTTGAGGCTGCAGTGAGCTATAATCACATCACTGCACTCCAGTCTGGCTGACAGAATGAGACCCTATCTATTAAAAAAAAAAAAAAAAAAAGACGCAAGAAAGATGATCCCTGTCCACCACATGAAGACACAGCAAGAAAGTGGCCCTATATAAACCAGGAAGAGGGCTCTCACTGAGAACCCAACCATGCCGGCACCTTGACCTCAGACTTTCAACATCCAGAGCTGTGAGAAGATAAGTTGTTGCTGTTTAAGTCACCTAGGCTATGGTATTCCATTACAGAAGCCCAAAGTGATTAGGACGGAAACTTGTGTGTTCAATTTTTGGGCTGGTGACAGGGATGGACAATACGGAAAATGGAGGAGAATGAACGCCAATATGGAAGGTGGTATGTGGGATCTGGGTGAAGCACAGGAGTTCAGAGAGAAGTGGAATGCAAGGTCCAGAATGAGGCTAGGCCCAAATTACGGAGACTCTGAATAGCAGAGAGAGGAAGGTCCTCCGTTTTCCTAAAGGCAGTGGAGATTCATAAAAGGAGTTTGAGCAGAATATGGCTCAATTAGAATGAGCATCCTATGAAGGACCTTAAAAATCACTGGGTCCAACTCCTACTTTTACCAAAGAGGAAACTGAGGGCCAGAGAAGGGACATGACTTGTCTGAGATCACTAAGCAAGCCAATGGCAAAGTCAAGATTAGAGTCCAGGTCCACATGTACCTAGACTGTAAAAGAAATGTCAGAATCTTTTAGCAACTTTTCTCATAGGTAAGTGGGAGGCCAACCGTCTGTATTTATTTTCTATTGATGCAGAACAAATCAGTACAAACTCAGTGGCTTCAAATAGCATCTGTCTACCAGCTCATGGCTCTATAGGTCAGAAGTTGGCACAGCGTTGCTATTGCCTGATCAGGTAATGACACAACTGAGATCAAGGTGTGGCCAGGCTGAGTTCTCAACTGGAGGCACTAGGGAGAAATCCACTTTCAAGCTCATTCTTCTTGTTGGTAAAACTCATTTCCTTGTGGTTGTAGGACTGAGGTCTTTTTTCTTACGGACTATTCTCAGCTTTCAAAGGCCACCCAAATTTCTTGCCACATGGACTCCTCCATTTTCAAGCTAGAAATGGTGTATGGAATCATTCCCATACTTCAAGTTTCTAACTTTCTCTTCTGCAACCAGCTGGAGAAAACGCTGTGCTTTTAAAGGACCCATGAGATTAGGTCAGTCTCCCTAAATAATCTCCCTGTTTTTAAGTCAACTGTTTAGGGACCTTAATTACATCTGCAAAATCCCTTCACAGCAGTACCAAGACGGGTTTGACAAACAGGGGAAGGTGTGTGTGCACCAGGGTAATCTTAGAGATCATCTCAGAGTTCTGCCTCCCACAGCGACATACTGCCATCCCCCGGCATGGGCCACTAACTGGGGAGTCTGACAGCTCATGTCATTGAAGTGGGATGTGTGTTGGGTGGCATATGACCACGCAGAAGACAAGCCCATCACCTCAAATAAAGAACCAGAACTCAAAGCTCAAAGCAAGGGCCCCTTGGCCCAGGGCAGCTATCTGAGCTAAGCAGCCCACAGCTGTATCTGTCTGCATTGGGCATCTATGTTTGTTTAGGGGATTCTCCTCATGATTGGCAGCACTATCTGTGACCCACATAAGTGTGCTGGCAAGATTCAGCATGGTCACTTGCACTTCCTTGGTAACTCCTTCAGTTGCATTCCCTGGATTTGTGACATCCTACCATTAGCTGGCCCGGCTCATCCCCACCCCTCTCCTGCAACTAACTCATGGCCCTGAAAGAATCTGCACCAACCTCCACTCTCCTGGGCCAGCCTGAGCTGGTCATTGTGCAGCCTGGAAGAGCCATCAGCGTGATGATGACCCATGCCCTCTGCTGAATGACCATACTGCAGCAGCATGGAACCCAACACCTCCCAGGTCACTGGCCTGCGTCATCTGGATTCAACCAATCCAGCCCAGCCAAGCACCCTTATGTCAGCAGGTTTACCCATGAGCCACGTGATCAGTATTCAATAAGTTCAGCACTTAGCTTGTTTAATCAATTCCTTTACAGAGAGTTCCATGGGACTGAAGGGAAAAAAACTACCCAAATACAGAAATCCAGGGGGAAGCAAAGTAGAAAGAAGAACCCATTGTTATTCTAATTCCAGGCCCTGACTGCCCTCCTCCCTACAAGGAGAGCTTGCCCTTGGGAGAGACCTGCTTCCCGCTGCCCTGGGACAGCTCTGGAAGGTCGGCACCCCCAGCGGGCCCCCCTAGCAGGAGCCACTCAGTCTGGGAGAAGCAGCAACTGCCACACTGTCTTGTGCTCCAGGAGAGGGCTGACTCTGATTCTCCCAGGCTCCAGCAGGTCGGCTCGGCTCCGAGCAGTTTGTTTTTTGAAAGTCTCATAAATTTCCAAGAAACTTCTCCAGACAACTGTCACGAGGCTGCACCTGCCAAACAAACACAAACAGAGCTCTCCTCCACCAGATTAGTTACTTAATTAAGAAGAGAAAGAGACAAGGCACATAATGTGGAGATAATTACCCATCTTGCCAAGTCTCCAAGTGTAGCGTGGCACACGCGAGCAAATTGCGGCACCGCCGCTAATGCATATTCATCCAAAGTTGTAACTGCTGTGAACATTTTCCACACAGACAGCAATATGTTCAACCAACAATCTGAGCTCCTTCTCAGATTCCAGCATCTTCCCACACCATTACCCTGCCTTCCCAGGCTCCCTCCCTGTCTTTCTGTGAAGGAATTTGCTAAACAAAGCAAATAGCAAACCAGTTACGAGTGAATGTGACCAAAATCCATTCCAGGTGACACTGTTGGGAACAATCAATTCTGGACCCAAAAAATTAGGTGTTTGAGTTCTTTCCCTAACCTGTTTACTCATTCAATTTAATTTCATGTAATTGAATTACCAGGATTTATTGAGCATTTACTGTGTTAGGCCCAGTGCCAACCAGTACTAAGACACAAAGATGAGTGCATTGAGGTCTCATCCCAGGAGGCTCACAATCTGTGGATAGAGGAGCTCTCCTCCATGAGATAAGGTGGGTGGGTATTATTTTAATCCTCTTTGACAAATGAAGAAACAAGGCCGAAGAGTTAAGTAAACTGCCAAAATAACAGAGTAACTAAATAGGTAATTGGGCCTTGATCCTAGATTATCTGACTCCAGTTTCTATGTACAAGGCAGACAAGGGGAAATTCTGCCTTGGAGACAGAGGAGAACAGAAGAAAGAACAGAGCCTGGAAAAGCACAGGAGATGTGGGCTCTGCCACCTTAGACAAATCACTGAACTGTGAAGGTTTTCAATTTCCTCATTAATAAAATGCAGATGGTGAGATCTAAGAAATAGAAGTGCTGATAAGATTAAATAAAATCAGATTCCTAATACTACTACCTAGGACAGTGACTGGCACTTGGTAGATGCTTAATAGTCGTGTGCTTCCCTTGGCTAAAATAGAAGGGCACAATGGGAGACCAGGGGAAGGAGAGATCTAGGATAATGGGTGAGGCTGGGGGACCTTAGGCAAGAAGTGTGATTTGAGTAGGTCTTGATGTGGGTGTAAGACCAAAGCTGATAGAAATGGAAGCAAGGACATTTTAGGTGCTGGCAATAGCATGAAGGAGAGACACACATTCAGGAGAAAGCAGCAATGCTGTGGCCAGAACCTGGGGTTCTGAGGGTGAAAAGGGAGATCAGACTGGAAGAGTAGGCTGGGGTCAGGTGGTGTGCAGTCCTGATTAGAAGAACAATCCAGGACACTTGAAATATAGTTTGGAAAAGTACAGTTAAGGTCACCCCATTAACAAGCGGACAGTCAGGCCTTTAGAGAAGAAAGACCATGAGGAATCCCATACACCTGGAGACAAAGGAATGGTTTGATTACTTCTAGACCAAGCTCAAGTGGTGGGGAAATTGACAATGTTGTCAACTGGGTTTGAAAACGCACTTGGCCATCTTTCTCAGATGCCCTACTCCTCTCTATATAGCCTTCTTTGCCCTGGGTCAGCCAAGAGATCCAATGGGAAACCATGCTAAATTTCTTTAGAAAGATGAATACATTGGCTCACTCTAAAGAAACTCAGAATTGCCTTTCCCATCTAAAGTTAGGCCCTGAGGACATCCAAGGATAGTTAGAAAAAGACTACCATTACCACTGACTTTCTTGATCGAAACTTAAGCAATCAGGGCATTTCTATTTCTGCTTCTTCTAGCAGGAGTAACAAATACGTTCAACTAAGATGCCAACTCTAATTGATTGGATCTGCCTGGAGCAGAGTAGTGAAACATTGTGAGGACACTTCTGGTTCAGAAAGAACATGTACCACTATTGCTTAGCAGTGCCTGTCAAGGTCATGGAATGGAGTGGCTACATAGCTATTTGCCATCCTTGGTCTCTGGCTAGTTTAAGCCTACATTGAGTCTTGAATATTTTTTCCCCCATTTCTAAAGGAGTGGAGATCAGAAAAAGAACAAAAGAACAACAGTAACTACCCCATATGTTGAATTCTCATGGTATTAGAATGAAGGGAAAGTAGCTTTGTTCTCAAATTGCTCTTTCATGGCTAAGAATGAGGATCAGCCTATTATACTGGCTCTCAGTCTCCACTGTGCATCAGAATAGCCCAGGGAGCTTTTGACTTGGTTACCCCACAGATAACTGGTTTCAGTTGATCTGGGGCAGGGACAGGCATCAGCATTATTTTGGTGTGTGTTTCTTTTTTTTCTGTTTGTTAGTTTTTTTAGACGGAGTTTCACTCTTGTTGCCCAGGCTGGAGTGCAATGGCGCAATCTCTGCTCACTGCAACCTCTGCCTCCCAGATTCAAGAGATTCTCCTGCCTTAGCCTCCCAAGCAGCTGGGATTACAGGCACCTGCCACCATGCCCGGTTAATTTTGGTATTTTTAGTAGGGACAGGGTCTCACCACGTTGGCCAGGCTGGTCTCGAACTCCTGACCTCAGGTGATCCACCCACCTTGGCCACCCAAAGTGCTGGGATTACAGGCATGAACCACTGTGCCTGGCCTCATCAGTGTTATTTAAAACTTCCTACGTGGTTCTCATGTGCAGCCAAGGTTGAGGGTCTTTGTGCCTACTATAAGCTCAACTGACGAAGCAACATCCAACATCCAGTTCATGACTTAGGTCCCACCATGAGGTTCCTGTTCCTCATTTGAAGGAAAGGCCATCGGAAGGCTCTAGCCTTTGCCCTGCATGTGCATTAAGGCTCAGCTGATGTTAGATATAAGGTGATGAGAGTTGTGAGAGGGAGAGAGCATTCTGCTGGTATGGTCAGGGAAGGCCCCACAGAGGCAGGCCTGAGCTGGGCCTTAGGAAGATGGGCAGAATTTGTACAGACAGAGTGACTTGCAAGGAAGGCAGGGCATCATAAGACATGAGCAGAGGCTGGAGGCTGGCAGGAGCAGAGGCCCTAGAGCAGAGTGGTGAGAGAAAACACGAGGGACCAAACCCACGTGGCCACAGAGAACTTTCTGAGAAACGAGGTCAGGAACCTGGGGCCAGCTGCTGCCAGGGGTGAGCTCTCCCTAGACTTACCTGCCTGCCAAGTCCTCCTTCTGGGGGCCCCACATCTAGCCAGCTTCTAGCCCCAGGTACCCAATTGTCCTTCTGACCACACTCTTTCTATAAATTTCATTCCAAAAATAAACTTCAGGGTGAGACCTGACCTGACCTGCCCTTAAGAGTTCACTAGAGCCTCCCTCCCTCCCGAGAGAACACTGGGCTTCCTTAGGCAGTGTCTCCCCTGCCTGAGCCTCAGGGCCCCTCCCTGCCAGTGTGTGTGCCTGAGGCTGTCAAGAGCCTGATGTTTCAACTTGAGACATGTCCACATTGTTTCTCTTGTCTACCCCTGTCTTCCACCTGTTCACAGGTACTTCTATATTAGTCATCCGTTGTCAGGGAAATGCTCAGCTTCCCCCAAGGTGTAAATCCTGAGGGATTCAAAATGGGGAAGAGGGGAAAATGATTTACTAGGCTGGCTTGGTCCATATATTCTCCAACACATGGATGGCAAATGCTGGAGTGGGGTCTCGCAAGATGGGGTCCTCCTACCCCCAGCATTAGCATTACCAGAAAGTCTTGTTGAATGCAGGCTCCTGGACCCCCACCCTGACTTCCTTAATAGAGGGTGGGCCTCAGGATGCCTGGTAACCTGGTAAAACGGGCATCTGGAGGTCAGGAAAAAAAATCATCTCAGGCTTTGTTGGTATACAGAATATGGTTCTGGAGGGCTGTGGCATTTTCTCTGGCTTGACCATGTCTGAGTGTTTTTAACAGTGTGTCTTCCTCACTTGCCATCCGTAGGGATGTGTGTGTGTATGACACAGAGCTGGAGAGGCAGAGACACAAAGAGTAAATAAATACAGAAACCCAGACTTGTGCTTTGGAATGTTTTCTCTGGGCCCCCGTAAGCTACCTCCTATTTCCTTGCAAATCACTTAGAGCTCTCATGGTGAAAAGGGTGTTTCAAAGTTGTTAAAGACAAATCGGTATTTAATTAAATCTCCATTCCTGATAGAAAGAATAGTAGCGGTCAGAATCATTTTGTGCCAAGATCAAACACTCACAGCTCTGCCTGTTCCCCGGAGAACCACAAAACCATTCCCCACTGTCAAGTGGACCAAAGGCTGTCTCTCTTTCCGCTTAGGTATCTGTTAATCATTGACACTTAATTAGCCCTGTAACATATTAGAAAGTGCTTTGAAAATTGTAAAGTCCTATTCAAATATGCGGGATAATTATTACACGGACCTGTTCTCTCCACTGACCCTCCTTAAGCGTCTACTCCAGGTCATGTGCTCTGCCATGCATCACCTTGTGTAATTACTGTTGGAGGCCCTGGATTCTCATCCCTGTTTTACAGAACCAAGAAGACAGCAATGTAAATGACTTGCCCAGGGTCACACAGGCAGTGAGAGGCAGGTTCTGTGTGCTTTTAGAGAAATCCTCTTTCCACTTTGCATCCTTCAGTGCAGCCTTTTCTTTCTTTCACCAAAGCCAGGATTCTCTCCACTGGTTAGTGACATTCCATCTGACCGTCATTGTGTCCAAAGAGGCAGTGACATTTCCAAAGCAACTCATTTTAATTTCTTCTGATTAAAAATGCCTGCTGGCATATATGCTATGGAGACCATTAGGAGGCAAAAAACAATGGTGTGAAAAGCAGCAAACCGATCACAGATGGCTGTCAGGTCACTCGGCCCAGGGACATAGGCACGGACGCCCCAGGTTACAGGGATTGTGAGCCTGCCTCCTTCCACCATGTGTTAGCTGGGTGTCCGCTCTATGAGGGTCCTCTGGGGCAGGAAGAAGAGATGGAAGACACAGCCTGCCACCCAGGAGCTTGTCTTTGAATAGCTTCCATTTGTGCAGAATGTGCACTCAGCCCGTAGGCCTTCCTTTACAAGATGGTTAGTGAAGAAGGCTTATTAGGAAGGAGGTGGTGGCATCTTAGTGATAATGGTGGTGGTGTAGGAGAGCAAAGCTGGATGGTCCTGGAGGCTCATGCCTGAGATGGCACCCAGCAGGTAGATTTGGCTCCAGGATCAACAGCCAGACTCCAGGCTCTGCACATTGGAGGCACTCACTTTGCAATAAGACCTCTTCATCACCAGGAAGACCCCAGGTGGGGCCCAGGAATCTGCATTTAACAGGCCTCTCCAGGAATGTCAATGCTGGGGGTAGGAGGACCTCACCTTGCAAGACCCCACTCCAGCCTTTGTCATCCAGGTATTGGCAAAGTACTAGTGATCTACAATGACTATGCCATCTCTGTAGGCTCTGTAGTCAGGGCTCATTGACTAGATGTTCCCTGGCCCCTTTCCCATAAGGAGGTAAAGCATCACAAAGGTGGGAGTCTTTCAAGGGCACATCCAGTGTGGTGAACATGGCCTAAACAGGTGCTCTGAGAGATCATTCAAGCTCCGAGGTTGGGTGTGCCCTGCTATATCTCTGCTTAGAGGTTGTACTCTGGGACACCCTATCTTACTATATACATAAGCATGCTTCCTTTGCAGGGCAAACATGATGGTAATTGTATTTTTGTAAAGTGGAGTGAGCAAACAATATGCAAAAATCATGAGACTCTGTCTTTGCCTGGGGGCTGGTTCCAATGGCTGGGTTGACTATTGCTATGGGAAATGCTTTAGAAAAGGTTTCCTGGTTGGGCCCAGCCAACTGCCAGGGACACAGCAGGAGAGCTAAAGGCCTTGTTTCTCCCATGGGAGTCCTAAAGGGCACCTGGAAACATTGGGGCACTGCGGTGAGGCTTCTGACCAGGAGAACACCCTGGCCTTGCTGAGAGCTCTGGATGGATGAGGAGGAAATCCAGGTCTAGCCATGGTGATGGGCAGTTCCCTTCTCCATGTGTCAGAAACAGGCCCTGACCCCCTACTCAAGCAGAGCTGTGTCTGCTTCCTTCAGTGTTGCTCTGGGATGCCTCATTCACCATTTCCTGTTTTCATCCCCTCCCCAGATTGGGCTCACACGGAGCCTGAGAAGTCAATGAGCTCAGCCCCCATCTCCCTCCCTCTCCTGCTTCATCTAGGCTCTTCTCCTTAGGGAGGTGAGGCTCACTCCCTGAGCTGTGGCTGCGAGTGCCAGGCATCGTGCTGGGTGCTCTACGTAGGTCTTGTTTAATCCTCAAAACAGTTCTAGTGATCTACGCTAACTATACCACCTCTGTGGGCTCCATAGTCAGACCTCATTGAAATTCTTGCCTCTACCACTTGCAGTCAGCAGTGTGCTCTTGAGAACATCTCCTAACTCCTGAGCCTCCAGTTTTGCATCTGTGAAATGGAGCTGTTCAAAACACTGACCTCACTGTGTCATTGTGAGGACTGACAGATGCTGCCAATTAAAGAACCAGGCACAAGACCCAGCATATGATTAAAACATTGGCACTATTATTATTCTTATGAGTTATTATTATTGTGTATTTGGGGGGTTTTGAATGACTTGCCCTAAGTCACATAGCTGATGAACAGCAGAGGTAGATTTGAACTGAGCTCTGACTAATCCCAGAGCTCTTCTACCGGAACACCTCAGGGCAGCGGGTCTCAAGATGTGGTCTCTCGACCAGCAGTATCAGCATCACTGGAAATGCAAGTTCTCGAGCCTGTCCCTAGACCTCCTGAATCAGGAACACTGGGGTGGGTCCAGCAACCCACATGCCTCCAGGGGATTGATGGTGTTCAAGCGTGAGGATCCCTAGTATAGGGAGGTTCAACAGGACACTCACACACCTGCCGACCACCCCTGCTCCCACCCGCAGATAAAATTTCAGAACTTTGGCCGGGTGCAGTGGTTCACGCCTGTAATCCCAGCACTTTGGGATGCCGAGGTGGGCGGATCACGAGGTCAGGAGATTGAGACCATCCTGGCTAACACGGTGAAACCTCGTCTCTACTAAAAATACAAAAAATTAGCCGGGCATGATGGCGGGAGCCTGTAGTCCCAGCTACTCGGGAGGCTGAGGCAGGAGAATGGCGTGAACCCGGGAGGCAGAGCTTGCAGTGAGAGGAGATCGCGCCACTGCACTCCAGCCTGGGCGACAGAGCGAGACTCTGTCTCAATAAATAAATAAATAAATAAATAAATAAATAAAAATTTTAAAATTTTTTTAAAAATTCAGAACTTTTTAAAGCCTCGCATGCGTTTTCTTCCAATCTACCTTGGAAAAGTGGTTAACCTTTCCTTTTCTGGGTCTCACTATCGTAGCTTGGACCCCATCACCCCTTCCTCATGATGAAGAAATATCATGCAAAGAAATATCAGGCAAAGCAAGTCTATGAGAGCTGAGCGGATGAGGCGCAAGGCAGCAATTAGAACCAGGGAGGAAGTTGGCAGGAACAGGAGGATAGTTATTTTGAGTGCATTTTTAAAAAACAACAACAACATAAGGTGAGTCATATCTTTATAAATTCATAAAATTTCCCTCCCACCTGCCTTGGTTCCCAGTCCCAGGAAGGGCCACTGGATTGTGTGAAGACTGTGAGCTGCGTCCACTGCATTTCTCCAGCCCATGCAACCCGGCATCACGAGGAAGGGGGTATGGGGTCCAAGCTGCCACAGTGAGACCCAGGAAAGGAAAGACAAACCTCTTTTCCAAGGTAGGTTGGAAGAAAACACTTGCAAGGCCTGACATGCTTGTCAATGGAGGGAGCATGTTACCCCCCTGGCCAGGACTAGAGGGTGACAGGCAAGTGCCTGGAGCACAGCATTTAAGGAGACCCTTGCCTGGCCTTGCAAGTGAATACTTTCTAAAACTTTGCACCCTAGCCCCACCCTACTTGAAGGTCAGCCCATAACTTGACATTGAAATTTTGGTTTCCCCCAAAGAAGTCACCTGAGTCAGAACCATTGTTTCATTCCATGATCTGAAGGAGACACCTGCACAATAGCCAGGTGACAGCCCAGAAACCTCTGCTAACACCTGCTTGCCAGTGGTCCCACCGTGGGGAGCAAGCCTCCCTCCCCTCACCAAGGTGGGATTCATGCTGCTGGTACAGTGTCCGGGGGACTCCCGCCCGGCCCTCCCAGCTGCCAGGAGGCGGTGCCCGCCCACGCCAGCTGCCAGGCTGGCCTCTCCGTGCTCCAGAGCCGCACAGCTCTGAACAGCGGCAGCAGGTGGGAGCCCCACCGGGGAACGCAATGAAACTCACAGCCGTAAACGAGTTTATTATTGTTGTTAACTGGGGAAATAAATGTCTCAAGCACTAATAAAACATTGTGTTTTCTGCTTTTATGTCTTGAAGTCCCGGTTCCTCCCAGCACCTTGGCTGCTGGAGCCGGGTTGACCCTAGGTGTCTAGGTCAGGGTCTGGTAACTGGATTCCCTGGTGACCCCTTCTCCCATCAGCCCCAGCTCAGGCCCTCCTGGCTCCCTTAAAAGGTGTCAGGAGAGAATGGCACAGCAGGGGATCCTTGAAGGGAGACTTTGTTTGTATGGAGGAAATAGACACAGACCTCCAGATGCATACATAGAAGAGCCATCTTCTCCCTTCTGTTCTTGTGTGGTGAGTGTTGCACGTGTGTGCTCCTGTGGGTGAGGGTCCTACTTTTATCTTGCAAGCACCTGACAGGGAATCATGATGACAGACAAGCTGCTGCTGTCTCTGGGCCTCAATCTCAGCATCTATAAAATGAGGGACCAGGTGGAGATTACATAGGCCCTTGAGGCATTGAAGTTTTATGAGTCCGCGAGTGGATTCTAAGACGCTGAGGACAGGGTCCCCTCAGCCAGATGTACCCTGGGCAAATGCAGGTGAGGACAAATCATTCAGGAATCTTGAGCTCTCTATTGGCCATAGGTTGTGTTTTTGTCAGGCCAATGCTAGATGCTGTATCAAATAAACTTGAAATCATCAGGAGCTTAACATAAGGTAAGTTTATGTCTTGCTCCCTGAGGGTGTTTCTGGTTGATAGGCAGCTCTCCTCCACAGAGTGATTCTGGGATCCAGGCTCCACTGGTCTTGTGGATCTGCCCACCTCTAAGGCTTCGCAGTCTTCTGTATCCCCTGGCAGATAAGGGAGGAAGACCAACCAAAGGTACAGAGGCTTCTGAGAATCCTGACTGGCTCACCCCATTGGTGGGAACTGGAGAAATGACCTGTGATGTTGAAGGGGAGCCTGGGAGAGGAGATGTAGCCCATGATTGAGCAGTAGCCTCACATATGGGCTGGGGGGTGTAAATTTATGGTGGACAGCTAGTCCTCTTTGCTGTGGGCTGTAGCCACCACCTCCACATGTCCTGGCGTCTGCCCCACGAGAGGGCACCATTGTCACCAAGGGGCCAGGGAAGAATGATGGTGACTCCACAAAGATGCTCTTTGCTGCCTCAGTTTTTCCAACTGGAAAACGGAATGAGTAAGAGTATCCACTCCCTCAGGTTGATATGCAGTTTAAATGGGATGGTGCATGTTAGCACCCCCCACACGTGGTACCTGCACAGTGAAAGTTAATTAAGGAAGATAGGGAGGGCTGGGGCAGGGGAGTCTGCCTTAGAGCCAGTGAAGCCAGGGAAGAGGCAGTTAATGTGATCGTGAGAGGGAGGCAGTCTGACCTCTGTCCTAGCAGGCATCCTTAAATTCCAGCCCGTGGTTCTCATAACTGAGCCCGGCCACAGCCTAGTAAGGTAGAACTGTGTGTGTATGTGTGCTTGGTTTCAAATCACTCAAGCAAAAACAAACTGATACCAAACACCTTCCCTCAGACAGTGAATATGTACACACAATCACACAGAAAGAAGAGAAACAAATAAATAGACTTTTTTTCCAGAAAAAAAGATGCAGTTTTAGCCATAGATGCTTATGTACTATATTTAGTGTAGGTTTGGCACAATCATATACAGCCTTACATTATTTGAGGGTTTAAGCAAGTATTTCAATTCCAAAAATAATTACCCGGCTAAGAGTTTTGAGAGAGACAAAAATAAGAGATGTGTTGTCCAGCTCCCAAAGAGCCGACAGAGTGGAGGGAGACGGCAGCCTATGCGGGCCATTTAAATAAAAGCCCTGTCCCTGGAATCAATGCTGGCACCACAGCTGGGACAACTCCAGGGGAGAGCAAGGGATTCTGCTGTGATCCAGCAAAGCACTGGTTCCTTTACCAGGTGACAAAGTCACCTTCCTGGATGGCCCCTTTGCTTGATGATGGGCATGGGATGAGGAGGGAATGGCACCGTGAAATTAGCCTGGCTCAGCGTCATACGAGCTGGCTTTCTGATCCTCTCTGGGTCATTTGAGAACCGCATGACCTTGACAGTTGTGAGAATCAGAGTCAATCTGTGTAAAGAGTACATTCAAGGGTCTGATACCTGGTCGGCCTTCCACAAGCTGCACGAAGTTCCCACTTGATGAGAAGGGAATGGAATGTTCTGTTAAGCTCTCGGGAACTGCCTACATACTCTAGAGACTGCTGGGCACACAGTAAAGGCTTAATGCATGGTTGAATTGGATCAGTGATGCTGCAGGCCAGTTCTCTCCCCACCTGCCTCTTCCTTCCCTCCTCCTTCACCTCTTCATCCCACTGCCAGCATCCAGGCAGTTGAGACACCCCACATATGGAGAACATCCTTTGCTCTACTGAATTCTGCTGCACTAACCTGAAGGCACCAACCCACTGGGAGCCAGAATGGGGTGTGTGTCTCCTCCTGATAGGGTGGGAAGCATACAAACTTAGGATTCACATGGACCTGGATTCCAATCCCAACTCTACCACTTACTCGTCATAGCTTTGGATGAGTTATGTAACCTCTCTAAGCCTCAGGCTCACCGTGAGCAAAGTGGGGGGAATACCTATCAGGAGAATGAATACAGGGGTTCAACAAGACTACAGATGGAAGCACCATGTAGTGATTTTGTAGATATTAAATAGCTGTCAGTCCCCTTTTCTCATGTGTAGTTTTTCCTGGGATCCGGGTAGCTCTGCAGCCCCACTTCTGCTCTCCACTCTTGAATCTCCACCGTTGGAACTTCATCTCTTCGGTCTTTGATCCTTGTGAAAATACGACGTCCGTTAGGAGAAAACCTGGCAGGCTGTGCATGGTGAAAAGAGTGCAAAGTAAGGAAGGCTGGGGGACATCAAAAGCAAACTCATAACTACTCTCAGGCTGGATGGCAAGTAGATTCACCCTGAGTTCTCATGCCAACCAATTGCTAGAGGCTACTGGGGGTGTTGTATTGAGGATATTGTGCTGAGAAGGATTCCACGGTCACATCCAGCTTGGGGAGAAGGCATGCGTGATCAACTGGGGATGTGTGTGAACAGGGGAGGGAAGTCCTTGGCTCTTGTAGGGTGTAGGGGCAGAGGGCTGAAGAACCGCAGCTTGGGTGCTTTGGTTCTCGCCCACCTGTGCTGAGGTTCCCTGTGCTCAGCACTCACTGGCTTGTCCCTCCCACCCTGATCATTCCTCCAGGAGGCCCTCCTGATTGCTCTTCCTAAGCATGTCCTGGTCTGTGCTTTCCTTTCTCCAGGCTGGTCCAGCCGCCTGGCTACCGGGCATTGATATTCCTTCACTGTAAGCCCAGCTGCTTCCAGCCAGAGCTGGCTCTTGCCACCAGAGGGAAACGGTTTTGAGCATGCAGCGCCATGCCCCAGAATTCTTCTCCCTGAGCCTCATTATGATATTGTCGATATTCCCCATGAAAGGGCATCTCTCTCGACGCCTTTGCTTTTTTATTAATGTGTGTGAAGGCAAGTCAAGCCTGATTATCATGAAGACAATTGCTGCAATCCCTCCTGGAGAAGGCTCATCCAGACTGTGTAGGCGGTTTAATTTCAGAGACCCATTAATTGGCAAAATTGCTTAAGCAGCTGCTCTCGGTGTCATTTCAGGACCACTTTGTGAGAAGCAGAGAGGAGGGGAGAGGGAGGGGAGGAAGCAGGCTTCCCGGCGGGCCAGCCTGCCCAGCCCCGCGTAGTCCCATTCTCTCTGGCAAACAGACACCAACGCTGAGGGAAGATATGCTATGGCTTGGGCTTGCTGCCGCCTGTGTCCCGCTCCTAGGCAAAGTCACTCGGCCCTCAGACCCGCATGCACACACCACCATTCTCTCCGCTGCCTCTTCCTTCTCCAACCAGGTCTAGCCAGTAGCAAATTCCCATTCACTTTCAACATCCGGTTCAGAGTGGCAGCTCCTCCAGGAAGCCTCTTGGGATTTGATCCACCAAGGACAATTTCTTTTTCTCTACTATTACTACTTTTTAAAAAATCTGTCAACACTTATGCTATTTCAAATATCAGGTTGTATAATGGACAGGGCTCATGGTGTCTTTATCTCTCTACCCCAAGAACATAGAGCCTGTTATAACGAATTGACTGAATGAAGGCTTGTTACATAAAATGTGCAATGCTTGGGTTGCGGTGGGGAGGTCATACAGTTGTTCATTCATTCAACAAACATGCGCCAGCCATTGTGCTCAGAGTAAGGGATGTGGGGCTCATTCAAGGTCTGATATGCTATCAAAGGATATACAGCTGGGGACATTCTGGGTAGAGAGATGACATGTCCAGCTCAGCGGATTGGAGAACGTTTTGCAGGAGACAGGCTCAAGCTGGGCCTTAGGAAAGGGATGCTAGAGTATTCCACAAAGCAAACAAGTAGAAATAGAAAAATGTGTGTGTATATTCTGACTAATTCCTAGAAGACAGATAATTCTGAAATGAACATGCTTTTAAAAATTATTGGAGCATAGCCAGTATACATAAGGTGCATAAATGTTAAATGGATGCCTCACTAATTTTTATATTAGTATCCACCCATAACTGCCACCCAGATCAAGAACTAGAACATTTCCAGCTCTCCAGAAAGCTCCCTGATGCCTCCTCCTAGGCACTGACACCCCTCCACCACAAGTAACTCCTTTGACCATTGGCACCATAGATTAGTTTTGACTGGAATCACAGTAATCTTTCCCATCAGGCTTCTTTTGCTCAACCTTTTCTGTGAGACTCATCCATGTTGTGTGTGGCTTTTGGAACAAATGGGCTTTTAATAAATGCCTCCTGTGAACCCAATTCTAGCCACACCCAGTTTACCCTTCCTTCTTGCTAACAGAACTCCAATTTATAGGAGGTGGTAAAATGTGCAGCTAAAGGACTACATTTCCCAAGCTTCCCTGCAGCCAAGGGTAGCCAATGAGATGTCCATGCAACCCCCTCAGCAGGGCTCCTGGAAAACTCTGCAGGAGATTGAGTGGGCTGGGAGGCCTCTCTGCCTCCTCCTTTTTGTGCCTGGTATATGGATGTGATTGGAGCTCCAACGGCCATCTCGGGTCATGAAAAGACTTGAGAATAGGGCCATGCGATAATGTGGAACAGAAAGCTAACAGAGCCTGGACCCCTAATGGCATCCTGGAGGCTCCATGTGAGCCCTGGACTGCCTTCCTCCAGGCTTGCTTAAGCCACTGTTACTTTGGTTATTGGTTATAGGCAGGAGAACTTAATCCTAATAGTTAACCAAATTGGTGCATAAAACCTTCCGATGGCATGCAGAATAAAATCCAGATTCTTTGCTGCGGCTCATATAGTCCTGTGTGATATGGCTCCTGGCTTCTTTTCTGATCTCTTCTCCTTCCATTCCCCCACTTGCTATCCACTCACATGGACCTTCTTTCATCTCCTTAAATAGCTCCTTAAATACTCCTTAAATAGCTCTTTTTTTGCCCCAGGGTCTTTGCACAAGCTATCTTTCCGGTAGGAGCACTCTTTCCTCTTTCCATCTGCCTGCTTTCTCCCCCTCTTTCAATTTCACCTTAAGTGCCGTCTCTTTAAAGAGGCTTTCCCTGAGCACCTGATCTAAACTAGACGTCCCTGGCACTTTTCATCTTGGCACTTATCCCACTTGGTAAGTGGCTTATTTGCTCAAAGCCTGTTTACTTCCACTAAATCCTCTGTACTATGAGGGCAAAGATTGTGATTCTGTTTTGTTAACTTTAAGGTCCCCCGAGCCTACCATAGTACCTGACACATGGAAAGTGCTCCATAAACATTTTTGAATGAGTTAATAAATGAATGAATTTGAGAGGAATACAAAGGAGACTATAGCTCCCAGCTCTACAATAAAGGAGACTACAGATCTCAGCTCTATAATAAAATAAAAGCAATAATGCATATAAGATACCAAGATGAACAAAACAGACAGAACTTAGAAACCAAGGCCAGATTGGTGGGTGGATATCAAGGACTTATACAAACATGAAATGTCCTGAGACTCCAGAAAAAGGGAGGGGAGAGTAATCAGGGAAAGCTTTGAAGGATGGGGACAACTATACTAAATAAAAAGGTGAAAAGCAATCAGTGTATGGAAGAAAGTCTATTAACTAGAATTGAGTTCATCTGTGAGTAACAGCAGTGCCAAAATAACAATGGCTGAAAGAAGACAAAACTTTGTTTTACTCTCATATAAAAGAAATTAAGTTGCTAGGGACCTAGGTTCTTTCTATCTTGCTTCTCCACCATCTTTAGTATATTGCCTCGTGGTTTAATATGGCTGCTTATGCTCCAGCCACTACAATCAGAATCCACACACCAGGAAGAAAGAAGGTAAAGTGAAAGGGACAAAGAACTTAGGCTAAGTTCTTTTACCATTTTGTTGGACAGAACCTATTATATAGTCTCTTCTAGTTTGAGAGGAGGCTGGGAAATATAGTCATGATTCTGAGCCCAGATAAATGTCAAGGCTCTGTTATTAAGGAAGGAGGGCAGAGTGGATGTTGGGGTAAGCCACTGTAGTATCTACCCTAGGACAGGGAAGGATGGTACGGGTGGAAAGGGTACAGGTGAGAACACATTGGAAGTGTTTGGGGTTGTGAGTGGAGAGGAAAATCCTTAGGAGGCTGATGTCAAGACTGTTTCTCCCAAGTAACCCCACTGATGTTTGTTTAATGCATTGGTTCCAAAATGAGAGTGTCTTCCCGAGAGTCAAAATTATTCCAGTTTAAAAAGCCCTGTAAGAGGGATTCAGGAGTCCCAGGCTCCAAAACTCAACTGTCCACAGCTATGGTGGGGCCTGAAGCAAGTTTCAGCCCCTCTCCAATCCTCATGGCCAGCCATGGTGTGGACTTCGGAGGTTACACAGTAAGGCCAAGTCAGCTGACACGGAAGCAAAGAAGACCAGGCTGGGACTCAGAGAGATGAGACATGGTAATGCAGCTTTGGAAACCCAACAGTGATCCCTGAGCAGTCAAAGGAACATTTGCTGGAGACAGAAGGAAGAAAGAGGGCTCAATGCAGCCTCCAGCATTGCCTTCCTCTGGGGGTCTTTCATGCTCCTTATAGGCAATATTTGCCACCTCCCCTTTTCCTGGCAGAATCACAGAGACCCAAAACAAAAAGTGACTTTGATCTGCCTAAGGCCACTCAGTGAAGAGATGACACAGCTCACCTTCGGTCCATATCTCTGGATTTTGCTCTACTGCATTCCTTACCACACTAATTGTCTTGCCCCCATGAGCCAGAGTGATGGTTGGTATAGGACTCCTGTGGCCCCAGAGCTCCAGGATGTCTGTGATGTACCAAATCACCCCTCCATCCAGTTGGGATTGGGCCCTGGGTCTCTATAGCTCCTCCACATCAGAGGGGCAGACAGCCAAGGGACACCCCGCTTCGCTGAGGAATGACTGCATCACTGCATGCTCTCATGGTCACACAGCTTTCCTCCCAAAGTGGGAGGCGATCAGTCCCCGTCTCCCCAAACCCAGCTCTGGGCATGAGACACCAGACCAAGAGGGCATAGCCCTGCTTTCCCATCCCCAGGAGGGGAGTGGGCACATCTGCTGCTCCTCTGCCCAGTAGCCTGCTGAACTCAGCTCCTGGGGGCTACATTCCCCATCCTAACTCCCACTTAGTGGGGCTCATCTGCTTTCCTGGCTTCTGCCCATATCCCTGGTCAAAATACCTGGCTCAGCTGAACCTTGTGATCAGCAGTGCCCTTGAAAGTGAAGGAGCAAATGGTCAGTGCTCAAATTCCAGCTCTGTTACTTGCTAGCTGTGTGATCCTGGGCACTTTAGTTAACCTCTCTGAGTCTCATATGTAAAACAATCATGATACTAACTCACTCACAAGATGGTTGGAGGAATTCAAAATTAACCTTCAAACAAGACCATGTGTCATCACCGATCATTCTGGAATGTAGGGGGGTACCTGTGCCCAATAGTTTATGTTAGCATCAGCAACCACACTCTCTGGTCTTCACTCTTTACCCCCGAGGCTACCCCCTGGGAACTACATTTTCCAGGCTCCCTTGCCTGCTGGCTTCCTGTTAGGTTCAGCCAACAGGAGACACTGGTGGGAGATTAGAAGGCAGGAAGGAGGGAGAAGGCATTTGTCTGCTCCTGGCAGAGGCCCTTTGGCACTATTGCAGGCTCCCCAGTTCCGAGGGTGGGAGCTTCCAGCAGATGGGTCTTGTGGGCCCCATTGCCCAGAACAGGAGCAGCTTCCTCCTGGTCTAGGGGTAAGAACCCTCATCTTCCTTTTGCCCCTCTGACTCTTTTAGCCCCCTTGTAACCAATTCCCCTTATTAAATCTGCTTGAAACATCTAGAGTAGCTCTTGTCTTCCTGCCTGGGCACGGACAGATGCCATAGACAATGGATGCCCACGTCTGGAGGATTTCTCACTTACCCTGTGCATCCTCCACTGAACTGTAGCTCAAGCCCTCCTCAGTGCCAGAGCCACCTAGGCACCCCCACATGACTGACACTCAGAGCAGACCCAGACTCGAGCCTCAGTTTACCTTATTTCTAGGATCAGTGACTCAAGACCTTGGCCCTCCTCTCCACAAGGGGACAAGCCTTTCTGTTCTAATTAGTCAGATACCACACAACAACATCTCAGTCAACCATGGACCACATATACAATAGTGATACCATAAGACTATAATCCCAAATTGTTACTGTACCTTTTCCATGTTTAGCTATGTTTAGATACACAAACACACATTGTGTTCCAGTTGTCTGTGGTATTTGGTAGAACAACATGCTGTACAGGTTTGTAGACTAGGAGTAATAAGCTATACCATTAGCCTAGGTGTGTAGTAGTCTACACCACCTAGGTTAGAGTAAGTACACTCTATGATGGTCACACAATGATGAAATTGATGCATTTCTTAGAACACATCCTTGTTAAGCAACACGCGACTGCACTTTCTCCCACCAACCCCAGCCTTGGCCCCCTCAGTCCTCAGCTCACTCATTCCCCACCCCTGTCAGGTGCTCCCAGCCATTCTGGTAGGACAGAATCCTAGAATGTGTGCAGCTTCCTGCTGACCCATTTGACAAAGCAGAAAAGAGAACGGCTCTGCTATGAGGATGGGTGCCCAGCACAACTCAGAGGTGACTCTGAGGCTGGAGCAGCCCTGTAGAGATCTTCTAGTCCAGGCTCTGCTCATAAGAATGGCAAGATATTATTATGCCCATTGTTCAGATGAAAACACTGCTGTGTGAGTCTGTTTGCATTGCTATACAGGAATACCTGAGACTGGATAATTCATAAAGAAAAGAGGTTTATTTGGCTCATGGTTCTGCAGGCTGTCCAAGAAGCATAGTGCTCGCATCTGTTTGTGGTGAAGCCTCAGGAAGCTTCTTCCAATCGTGACAGAAGGCAAAGGGGAAGCCAGTGTGTCACATGGTGAGAGAGTGAGCAGGAGAGAGAGGGAGGAGGTGCCAGACTCTTTAAAACAACCACATTTCATGTGGACTTACCATGAGAACTCACTCATTACCACAAGGATGGCACCAAGACGTTCATGAGGGATCTGCCCCCACGACCCATTCATCTCCCACCAGGCCCCACCTCCAACCTTGGGGACCACATTTTACCATGAGATTTGGAGGGGACACAGGTACAAACCACATCAAATGAGCTCTAAAGTGACTTGCTCATGGCTGTCTTCTGGGAAAGGCTCCCATCTGCCATCAGCACTCACCACTTCCTCCTGTCAGTTCCTGACAATTCCTCTGCCCTATTTCAGGTGTTCTTGGGGTCGACACGCCCCTCAGCAACACACAGCCCTCAACTCAGGCTGAGTCCCATATTTTGGACTTTTCCAATCTTGAATCCCAAAACAGCACAATGTCTTGGATTCTATCTCTGTCAATTGCTATTTTCTGCCAAGGAAGTGAAAAAACCTAATTCATACTAAAGTATCAGTGGGTCAGTGTGTCCTTTCTTCCTTAGAAACACACTTGTTTCTTAGCTGAAGCCTTCAGCAGGGCCTCTCTGTCCAGCTGTGCAGGCTGTGCTCTGCACCACCCTGGTAGGTCTCATCCATGGCATGGGCCACGTGAATAGCCCTCCTCATCCACCTAGAGTTGTACATTGCACATTTAGACAGTGCCCTGCCTTTCCAGACACAATGTTGAATCCAAAGGAATACATTGCTAGAAAGAGCTCATGACAGGGGGTTAAGAGACCCAGGCCTGATCTGGGATCTCACATGAGCCATTGACTCTCTCTGATATTCTGTTTCCTCTCCCAAAAAATCAGAGCTCTGCAAAATATATTTGTGCAGAGCTGAATACCTTAAAATATTTACGCACACACTTTCTCATTCAATCACATAGCAGGCAAGGCAGGTCCCATTCTCCCCATTGCAAAAAGGAGCGAACCGAGGACCAGGGTGTTGAGGACTTGCCCAGCATCTCACAGCTCAAGAGGACTGGAGCCTGACCTTGGACCAGATTCTCAGGCTCTCTACCGAGTCCTCCCACACTGACATGGGGAGGAGAAGCTTTCTAAGTTCTAAAGTTGTGTGAAGGTTTGTGCCCAAGTGGCGTGTTGGCCATCTCCAGCAGCACCATGGCCAGTGTCATGCCGCCTCGGGGGTCCGTCGACTCACTCCCCAGAGGCGCCTCTGCCTCCGGCTTCGGCTCAGCGCTGGCTCCTCGAGGTGCCAGGTGGAATCCCAACATTTTTTCCGCCTTCCTCAGGCCTGGCAAGTGGAGCCCAAAAACAGATGCCTAGCACCTTGTTCTTGGCGAGAATGACAGATTTTCGAGTCCCCTTCCAGGAGCCGTGCTCGCTTCCCCGGCATACATACGGTGTCAGCCCATCCTGAGCTAGTGAAAATAAACAGTGTCATTATCCCTCCGCTGGCTGCTGCACAGTCTATCTATACCACTTAAGACACGGGATAAATGGCTTCTCAGTTTCATAATGAAAGGAATATTTCATTTTGCAGAGCTGAGGAACTGTTTATTGAGCATAAAAACAATATTTATACTGTGTTTTGATAATAAACTGATCTAGAAGTTGGTTCATTTAGGTGATGACTTGGATGTGACTCACTCCTCTCCTCTGGAGTTGGTATGGGTGGGGAGTGCACAGAGCCTGTGATCTAGGGGGTCACAGGGCCCTGAAACATCCTTTCCACTTTCTGTGTTAATATTCAGAGTCTTCACAATGGTTCTAGGAGATGGCTGTCACTATTACCCTCAATTTACAGGTGGGGAAACTGAGGCATGGAGCGGCTAAGTAGCTTTCTCAAGTCATAGGTCTAGTAAGTGGCAGAGCTGTGAATTAAATGTAATCAGATAGGCCGAGCACAGTGGCTCATGCCTGTAATCCCAGCACTTTGGGAGGCCAAGGCGGGAGGATCACTTGAGGTCAGGAGTTCAAGACCAGCCCGGCCAACATGGTGAAACCCCGTCTCTACTAAAAATACAAAAATTAGCCAGGCATGGTGGCGGGTGCCTGTAATCCCAGCTACTTGGAAGGCTGAGGCAGGAGAATTGCTTGAACCCGGGAGGTGGAGATTGCACTGAGCCGAGGTTGCGCCACTGCCCTCCAGCTTGGGTGACAGAGTGAGATTCTATCTCAAAAAAACAAACAAACGAACAAACAAAAAAATGTAAGCAGACAGGCTCCAGAGCCCACTCTCTTAAACGTTTTGCTGGAGATTTGTTCTCAGCCTAAGAGAAGTCTAGAGCATGGCAAGAATACACCAGCAGGAGGTGAATGAGAGACTTTCATAGCTTATGAACATTGAGCCCAGCACTAGGTCTTTGCCCCAGCATTGCTCTGCAGTCCTGATCGCAGTTTCCCGAAAATGGAGCCAGTGGGGGAGTGGGTGCTGGGACCTTGCTCCAGAAGACTCCCCCTTTCAGGATCCTCCTGTCCCTGCTTTTTGCAGACAATGCCTCCCATTCACAGGTTCTGCCTCTGTAGCTCTGGACAATTACAGCCAGGCCCTTCACAGGACTCCTGCTCAGAAATGATGGAGCCATCCTTGCTGCTGGATGTCACCTGCCTCCACCCCTTGCTGATGTGGGTCCCTGCTGGAATCTCCACTCTGCCTGCACCTCCCCCATCGATGCTCTCGTTCACTCACAAAGGTACCGGATAGGGAGTTTATGATAATACTTGCAGCCACCAGGCGTTGCTAGGTGCCAGGCACTGTGCCAAACAGTTTTCCTGGGTTATTGTTCATCTTTACAGTAGCCAAGGAAGTTAGCATGACTTTCCTTGGTTTAAAAGACAGACTCAGGAAAGTAAACTAACTTGCCTAAGGCCACACAGCTGGTAGCTAACAGAGAAGAAATGCAAATCCAGGCTTGTCCTCTCCCAGGCCCTTGGGCTTTCTCTACTGTGTCTCCTCTCAAAGGCTTCAAGAGTGAGGCCAGATTAGATAGATTGTGCTGGGTTTCCTGCCCTTTACCCTCTACTCCAAAAAAGTGTCTAAATTTCCTCTCACTGCCTCAGTCTGTCCCTGAAGTAGGCTGAATAATGGCCCCCAAGGATATCCACATCCTAATCTCCAGAATTCATGAGTATCATCTTACATGGCAAAAGGGACTTTGCAGATGTGATCAAATTCAGAATTTCAAGAACAGGTGATTATCCTGGATTATCCAGGAAGACTGTACCTGTAATCACAGGTATCCTTCAAAGAGAGAGACTTGACTGCAGAACAGAGGACGGCAATGTGACATCAAAAGAAGACACTGGAGAGTTGTGGCCAGGAGCCAAGGAATGCTGCCAACCACCTTAGATGCTACAAGAGCCAAGGAACAGGTTCTCCTCTGGAGCCCTCAGAAAGAACCACCTCTGTTAACACCTTGATATTAGCCCTGTGAGACTCATTTTGGACTTCTGACCTCCAGCATTTAAGAGAATAAATGTGTGTTGCTTTAGCCACGAAACTTGTGGTAATTTGTTATAGCAGCAATAGGAAACTAATACAGTGCTATTCAGCCCAATCTTCCAGTGTAGTCCTGATGCCAAAACAAGTGTCCCGTGGACTCCATAGATACACCAGAATCTGTCCCTGTCCCAGTATAGAGTCAGGAAACCGCATCTCTATTTCCATAGTGTTACCACTGAGGAGAATCCTGAAGTTCAAAGAGGGGAAGTGACTGCTTAAAATCCATCCTAAATTAACAATGATGAAGATAGGACTCAAATCCAGTGCCTCTTGCTTCCATATGAATCTTTTATCTACTTTTTAAGGCAGTCAATAACTCTAAAAAGTTACAAAGAAAAAAATAACTGTGGGATCTCAGAGCTATTTCTTTGTGTGAGTGAGTGTGTGTGTGTGTATGTTTCTCTCAGCATTATTTTGTTTTGTTTGTTGTTTTTTTGTCCCCACAGCAGATTATAGGCCTATGGTATAAGTAAGAGAACATTATTCTGAGTTAGCAACATTATTCCACTTGCCAGTTTAGGGCTTTTTTGATGAGATAACACTAAATGTTCACCCAAACATTTCGTGTGCCTCTACACAGGACTATGTGACTAGCTCTGGTCAAAAAATGTGGTGTGGTGGAAGGGAGATTTGCCACTTCCAGGCCTTGCCCCTAAAACCTCAATAAACTCCCCTTTTTAGATGCACCTTGCCCATTGGCTGGGCCGCTAAAGACCTCGAGGAGGACTTGGAAATACTGAGGGCCTGCTAAGGGTTAGCAGAGCCTAAGCTATGTAAAAAGAAACTAGATCCCTTAGTCACCACCTGGAGGAGAGGTGCCCAGCAGAGCCGTCTGACAGCAATACCCACATTGGACCTTGCAGCAGTGATAAATGAACTATCATTAGGTTAAGTCACTGGGAATCTGGGGCTTGTTACTGCAGCACAACACAGCCTATCCTGACTGACAAAGATGGGAAGATGGTACTCAATGCCTCTCAGGTACTCAATAAATGGCATTCATTACTGGAAGGGCCTTTAAAATGGAACCACTTCTGTGGGTGAATATCAGATAGGATCTGTGGTATATGTCTATATACACCTTTCTAGCTTCACCTGGAAATTCACTGAAGGACTGAGAATTAATAGCCAAGAGTGGTTACAACAACCTAAGAAAAATGGTTGTTAACTTAACCAAACTTTCCTTCTACTGTTTCCCCTTAGACATCATCCCATCTGAGAGAGACCAGGACTGAGGTTTCTTGGTCCTGGCTTGAGTTCTTCTTGATGGGATTTTCCTGTCTACTACTCTTGAGGATCTCCTCATAAAGACAAGTTATTCCCGGAGAGAGGGTCAGGCCCTAGGAGAATGGGTGTGGCCCTGGAGGAAGAAAGAGGAGGCGAGCAAGAGAGAGGGGCAGGGTCTATGTAGGCAAGAGTGGGGGATCAGTCCTGGGACCTTCCTTTCCTCTGTCCCCCATCTCTGCACCACCACCCTCTCCATCCTCATTTTGAAGGAGATGCCATCAGAGACTTTGGGAAGTAGATCTAAGCTTAGCAGACTCTGGAGGTTGAATGGGCAATAGACATAAAAAATCATGTTCTTATGAATCATCTCCCAAGGAATCCTGAGAAATGGGAATTACAACATACCTAGGGAAGGTTTAACCTACTGTATCTTATCAACTGTAAGACACGTTTCACAATCTGACATTGTGAAATCAGAATGTGTATTACAGCCAATAGCATGTCACAGTGTCATTAGCAGTGCTTTTTATTTTTTGTGGAACATACAATAATCACGTCTTAGATTAGACAAAAATGTGGTAGAAATGTAGTCAGAATCTTTTTTTTTTTTTTTTTGAGGCAGAGTTTCACTCCTATTGCCCAGGCTGGACTGCAATGGTACGATCTCAGCTCACTGCAACCTCCACCTCCCAGGTAGAGCGCTTCTTCTGCCTCAGGCTCCCGAGTAGCTGGGACTACAGGCGTGCACCACCACGCCCAGCTAATTTTTGTATTTTTAGTAGAGACGGGGTTTCACCATGTTGGCCAGGCTGGTCGTGAACTCCTGACCTCAGGTGATCCACCTGCCTTGGCTCCCAAAGTGCTGGGATTACAGGCGTGAGCCACTGCACCCAGCCAGAATCATTTTTAAAAAGAGCATTCTTGTGTTCAACTAGAAATTGTAATGGGGCATTTAAGTCTCTAGGTATATATTAAGATAGCAGGAGCTAAATCTCTGAGTCACCACTTGGAGAAGAGTGGCCAAGCATAGCAATTTTCAGATTTATAAAAAATACCTACATGGTGGTATTTAACAACAAAAAAATGAAGATTGCAGTATTTCAGAGTAGAATTATGCATGTGATATTGGAGTAGTGAACACTGGAACTACAATTTTTATATTGGGACTATCTTTAGGTAAATGGGAAAATGGGTAGGACATGCCTTTCATGTAGTAGACATTCAACAAATGGTTGTTTAATTAATTACTTTTAGAGTCTAAGTCTAATGAGTAATCTTTATTTAATTCTCTTCATCTTAAATTTTGTTTCTCTTCCTTCTCCCCTGTGCTTTCTTAATTTTCTATCATGGGATGCCTGGGGAAAACTTCAAATTTTTAAACATTTCAAGAAACTTCTCAGCCTTCAGGTCCACTTCTTTCCTGTTTCCCAGCCCTTCTCTGAAGCTCGTAACTATTGCCAAAATATGAACATTTTCAACTTGTCAGTGTTACAGGCTCTTTGAGTTGTCGATTTTCTTCCTGGAAACCTCTGTGGCCAGTGGTGCCTTTGCCCAAGTTCTCGTCCTGTGTCCAGGAAGAATGAGGTACGCAGACAAGCGAAGAGTGAAGATGAAGAGGAGCTTTATTTAGTGTTAGAACAGCTCAGAGGAGACCCATATGGGTAGCTCCTCTCCATAGGTAGGTCATTTCATGGCGTGTTCAGCTCTCAGCAGAGAGGAATCCCTGGAGGGGTTGGCTCCTCTCTGCAGGCAGGTCATTCAGACATCTCTGCAGGTCTCTGAAGCTCTCAGCAGAGAGGGTAGCTCCTATCTGCAGCTGGTCATTCCATCTCTCCATCCTCTGCCCTGCTCTGGCTGAGCCCAGGGCTTTTATGGACCTCAGAGGGGAGGAAGTGCATGCCAATTGGTCCATGGGCAGTCACGGATGGGCCTGCAGGAGGCATCACAGGTCCCCTCTCCACTGTGACTGACAGCCTAGCCCTCAGCCTTCAGGCCAGGGGACCTTACTGGGGACCTGCCTCCTTCCACCCAGGAATCTGTCTGCTTCCCATGGCCATTCATGGTCCCAGGGCTTGGCCCCACTCCAAGATCAGAGAAGGCACTGGGAGAGGAGAGAGGCCAAGCAGTGGAAACAGATACCCCTGAGCCTGCAGGGACAGGGAGGGGCCTTCCTGGGTCCCCAAGGGTGTAGGCTGCAGAGATGCCGGGTCCCATGCCTGGGAGGGTGGCCGCAGCTGCACCCGGGGAGCTCCCCACCACAACTCAGAAAGGGCGGGACTCCCACCAGCTCCATGGAGTGTGCAGCCCCAGCCGTGCCTCCTTGCTGCAGCCTGTGTGATAGCAGCAGCCACTGGCATCATCAGGTCCAATGCTCAACACTTTCCATGCATAGTCTAGAATTTTGTGAATCCTCTTTTTATGGCTCTTAACTCACCCTGCCTTGAATTTTAACTTCTTCTCTGCTTGTAAATCTCTTAAGGCAGGAGTTAGGTCTTTGGGTCTCTGTTAAGAGAGTTAAACCCCTTCATCTAAGGTTGCAACTAGCATTTAGCAAGTACAGATGCTCCTCAACTTACAGTGGGGTTATGTCCTGATAAACCCATTGTACACTGAAAATGTCAAAAGTTGAAAATGCATTTAACACACCTGACCTACCAAACATCAGAGCTTAACCTCCCCTATCCAAAACATGCTCAGAACACTTATATTAGCCTACAGTTGGGCAAAATGACCTAACAGAAAGCCAATTTCAAAATAAAGTGTTGAATATCTTATGTAATTTCCTGAATCTTGTACTAAAAGTGAAAAACAGAATGGTTGTATGGGTACTCAAAGTACAGTTTCTACTGAATACATATCACTTTTACAGTGGTTCAAATTGTAAGTTAAACCATTGTAAGTTGGGGACTGTCTGCGCTCTCATGAGTGCGTAGATAAAGGGATGACAGATGAATGGATAGATGGATGAGTGAATGGATGAGTGGATAGCTGGATGGAATTATTTTTATACTTTTTACTCTTAAGTCATTGGAAAGAGACCAAAACAAAGGTCCCCTATGACATCAGAAAGTTAGAGGTCCCTGAGGCAAGGATGGATTTCGGAAGGCACAGCCTTCCGATGTATTGATGTATTCAATACTGCAAATGAGTAAAAATGATAAAGTTCCTGCAAAGTCCAGAAATCCAGATGGGTGTCTGCCCCTGGCCAAATACACATGATATATTCTTATTAATAAAGCCAGACTAGTGTCCTCAAATTATCCAAGGAATACATTTGCCCACCCACAGCAGTGGGGGAAGCGATTAGTTATTAATAAAGCAATAGCTAAATCTAATTATATCCCCATCAGAGGCAGCTGGTAATAAAACCAGGCTGGTCTTCCAGAGCTCGGTGACCCTGCTGACCTCAAATCAAAGTTTAAACCATCAGTCAGCTTCCAATGCATTCCCAGCACACCTACCAATTACGAGCGCCCTGGTGCCGCTGTCTGCCAGGGGTCAGAGGTCACCGCCTGCACTCGATAGCTGGGAGCTGGAATGGGGCTTTAGAAATCTCATTATCCTGTTAACCATACATTTATCTGACAAGATAAAAGAGACTAGGTGACCAAGCTATCATTAAAGATTAATAGAAAGTATAAAAAATTCAGCTGCAACCAGCATTGCTGTTTAGAGCTTGTGATCGGCATGACAGGGTTATTAATCAGGGAACCAAAAAGATTTCGGTCTTTGCTCTTGATATTTTCTATTTTTATTTTTAGTTTTGTTTTTTCCCTCCCTCTGTCTGAAGTCATTACCTCGTCTCCTATCACCCCAAACTGGAGGTCAAAGGAGATGCCTGCTAATTGGCTCTTCCGGCTTCAAATCATAACCCATTGGGCTAATTAGAAAATTGCCAGGACTCAAGGTGACATGGGATGCAGCAGGGGACGCTGGTGGGCTGGGACAGCGGTGCCAGCTGCTTATTGGGCTGCCGCCCTTCTCGCGTGCCAGGCCTGTTAATCAGCAGGGGAAATCAATACATTTTAAATTTAATTCAGGCCTGTAAGGCACACCCAAGCCCCAAGATGATTTCTCCTCATTCGTGATTCCATTTCAGTTTTACATGAAAGATTTTCAACCCACGCCTACCCAGGAATCAGAGGGCAGGCTCTGTTTTTAAGGCTTAGGGATTCTTTTTATTCTTTCTAGTTCTCTCTTATCGCCCACCTACCCCTGCCGACCAGCTTCCTCCCCACGGCATCCTCCTTCGCCTTTTTGATCATAAATCAATGTCCTTTTCCTCTGCTGCCCTGGAAGATGCAAGCTTAGATGACAACTCAGCTGTTCCCCTTCCGCCCCCAGGGCCAAGGCAAAGAGAAGCCAGGAAGATGAGCCAGTGAGGGAAGGTAGAGGGTTTCCAGAGCAAAGAGGCAGCTTTAGTCAACCCGTGGAAGGGACTTGCAGACCCGGACGATCCTTAGAAGGCTGATCAGGAAGCGACATTGACCAGGGGTGCCTGGCATTCTTCCCTGCCCTGGGATCAGTGTGGCCTCAGGAGTGCACCCAACAATGCCATCAGGCTGCCAGGACCCTCTACTGCCAGCTGGGTGACCTTAGGAAAGTCAGCTGGCCTCTCTGAGCCTGCTTCCCTGGGTGGACAATGGGGAAAACCCCTCCTTCTTGGGGTTGTTTGAAGATCAAATGGAATTCTTGAGCACAATCTCTTCCATTGTAATGGCTTCCTGGTTTGCTCCTACTTCCTCCCTGCTCCATTAAAGCTTAATCTGATAAATCAATTAAGGATAAAATACTATTGGCTGACCTCTGGTTAGTTGCCAGAGTTCAAGGACAACAATTTATTCCTCTGTGCATCTTCCTACCCCCAACCACCCCCCCGCTCCGCACACACACACACACACACACACAGTGAATTGTCTAATGGCCTCTTCTTCCAGATAGGACACACTCTTTGTGCCTCCATAAATGTAGCCTGGCACCAGTAAATCCTGTATAAGTACTTAGTAGATAAAGGAATGAAAGCCTGGCCAGAGGGAAAATCCAAACCTCCTGCTAGGAGGAAAGCCAAAGGTCAAAGTTGGGTAAACAGGGGAAAGGAACCAGCCCCAGTAGCCAAGGTAGGTGAAACAGAAAGAAAAATCAGTAGAGAAGAGACAGGTTGGGAAGAGGAGTACAAGGTAGGTCAGGAGAGTTGTCCAGGTCATGCAATGAACAAGGTCTTCTGGGCTTTGAAAGACACATGACTGTAGCTCTGTGGCTTAAGGCTGGACTTCATGGTTTCTAGGACCAGGCTGCTCTGGAGACCATGGAAATTGCACTGCCCAGCTGCGTGCTGGGGAGTCCTGGTGAAAAGACTGTTTCATTCCACTGAGAAGCCAAGGAAGCAAAGACGCGAAAGGGAGAAATAGGGAGGTTTCTGAGCAAGAGTGGCAAGAGAAAAGTGCTATTTCAGGGAACAAATGATTAGTGATGTTACACAGAACAGGTCAGAGGAGGAAAGAATGCAATTGGGGAAACTAGTGAGGATGCGGCCCAGGGAAGACTCAATGAAGACTGAGGCCAGGGTGACGAGGGTGGGAAAGGACACAAAAGAAGTAAACAAGAAAGGAAATCAAGACACAGACTCCCTCTCTGTGCTCCTCAGCCTGCTTCTCACCTTCCCTGCACCTGTGTCTCAGCCAAAGCCAGCCCTCAGGGCCCTCCCAGCCCCATGCCCCCGGGGCCAGGCCCAGTTACATCAGGTAAATAAAAAGGAAGTATGTGGTTTCTTCTTTCATTTCTCTCTCCTGGCTTCCTCTGACTGCCAAAATTTGTCTGTCCCATCTGCAAAAATGTGACATTTTATATTCAAAGCAGTGCATGTCTAGTTATTTACTAGATGTGCAGCTAAGACATAATTACATTTAAAGTATTTTCCCCCAGGAATAGTCTTCCTTTAAGCAACAGTGCTCATTGTTTGAAGATCCTACATTTGGCGAAAAGAGTTCATAATTGCCTTGTAAACAGGTCTTGCAGACAGACACAGCAACAGCTACTTCTAAAACCTCCTGGAAGATCCTGGGGCTGAGAAAGTTGTGTATCTGTGTGTCTGCACATGTGTGGGTCCATGTGTCTGTGCATGTCCATTTGTGCGGGTGTGTTCTAGGTATGTGTGTGTGTGAGAGAGAGAGCATGTGTTTATGGAACACACATCTATGTCTTGTGTGTTGTGGAGGGGCAGAGCATGAAGAAGGAAACTAGTGTCTACTGAGAGCCTACCATGTTGCAAGTGCTTTGGGCATGGCCTTATTTAATCTTCAAATATTCTTGTCTCAGTTTAACAGCTGAAGAAACTGAAACTTAGAGAAGTAAAAGAACTTGCCCCAAATTAATCTGCCCATAAGTTTCAGAGATAGAACTCTGCTTCTCGTAGTCTGTCTAGTTTGTGCTAAAAAGACTGAAGAAATAAAAGTACCATGTTGTGTTTTCACTCAGTGGCATACTTCATATTTTCTCAGATTCATTCATATATAATCATGTATATATCATTTTCTGAGTCCCTCCTGTCCTAGGCATTGTGGTAGAAACCTTACATATGCAATCTAATGCAATGCTTACCACCTCTCTGGAAGCGGGTTTATTATTGCCATTTCAGAGATTTAAAAAAATGAGGCATCAAGGGATTAAGTAACTCCCCCTCACAGAGCTGTAATGCAAAGGCAGCTTTGTTCAACTCCAAAGCCCACGCTCTTGCCCTTACATCCCACAGACTGGCTTCATTATTACTCAGTTTTGAGTCTTGAGAATTTAGAGTCTAGGTAGGCAGGAAAAGCATACATGTGACAACCAGAGTTATCACATGGTGGTCTGTATGTGAAGGCCAGCAGCTACCTTACATCACCAAAACTCAGATTATCTCCATCTTCCTGCTCTGCTACCCTCAGTCTGTCGGCTGCCTTAGACTAGTTTTCCTCATGGTTACAAGACAGTTGCCAGAGTTCCAAGCATTGCAAACAGCCTTGACTATACCCAGTGAAAGAAGGTAGACTAGTTAATTCTTATTTCTCTGTCTTTTTTCCTCTTTTTAAATCTTCATTTATTTTATTTTATTTCTACTATATCCTTCTAACTTTTTGTCTGTGTGTATACATAGAGGAAGTTTGGGAAGATGTTTACCTGTTGAAAAGGCATCTTTGTGTACTTTGATGCATGGTTTGATTTGTTTTTGTAATGAACATACAGAATTTTTTAGAAAAAATAGTATCTTTTAAAAAATGATGTCAGTATTCAAAAGAAATGAAACTAATCTCACAGTGTCATTCACCTGCTTAAGATGCATCATTGGCTTCCCCACCACAGACCGGATGAAGGACAAACTCTATGGCAGTTTATAAGCCCTTCTGTCATGTGGCCTCTGTGTTCCTGCCGGAGGACTTTGGTCCTCAAACATGCAGATGTTTCTGTGCTTCCCGCCTGGGTTCCGGCGCTCTCTCCTGCTGGAGAACCTCCCTCCACTGCTCCGTCAGTGGAAACCCTGTGCCTTCCTCAAGGACCAAACCAAAAATACCTTGCTCCTTGCAGCTTCTCCAGGAAGCTCAGTCAGGAGATATTGCTCCCCTATCTAGAGGCCAGATTTTTGTGCATTTTGCACTGTGGTGAGTTTGGGTCAGTGGCATGCTGGAGCCGGTGGCCTTTTCCACTCTTGAGACCTGAGTCTGTGCATCTCTTCCCAAGATGTCATATTGGTGTCTTGGAATCGGCCATGGAGAGAATATTTATACCATGGGAAATGACAAATGCTACAATTTTTTTTTTCCTTAGGGAAGTTAGTTGTTAAACATTTACCAGCACACCTTCAGTTTGGGTAGGGGTCCATCTCAAAAATTAACTCAGAATTAATTCAGGGAGGCCTGTCTTATTTAGCTCCAAACTCCATCCCCCATGCTGCTAGCACAGTGCTGTGCTCAGTTCTAGAAAATTAGCTTTTGCAAGCAAAAGGGCAATCCAGGACTCCACTGTCATTGCCCCGCTATGGGAGCCAGCCAGCCCATGGCCCTGGGCTGGGGCTATAAGAGCTGCTGCAGTGCAGGTTTCCTTCAGGCCTCCTGGAGACCTTGGGCCCCACCTGTTGGAGAGGGAACAAGCAGGGCTTAACAGGAATGATGGAGATGTAAAATGGCCCCAGGCCATCCCAAATCCCTAAATCTTACACAATAGAGAGGCTTAAGTGACTCAGTAAATGAGCCAAGGAGTTCAGGTCTTGGAAAATGCAAAGTGGTTTGCTAAACCATCCCGAGCAGCATTGATCATCAGCTTACTGGTGGTGTCAGAGGGGCCCATCCAGTTCCCTCAAGCACTGTCTGTGCTTTTCAAGAGAGATTGCAAGTGACAAATGAGCACAAGAGGCAGGCCCTGGCAAAGCTCAGACCGGATCCCTGAATCCACAGATTTACAGCTTCAACCTGCAGCAGGCCCGGTCTGTGCATGGCCGGGGTGGAATTAGGGGGCTGGGAGCCCTTCAGAGAACTAATACAACCATGAGTCCAAGCCACTCACATCACAAAATCGTGTGGCCCTCAGAACCCATACCTACATGTGGCCCCAAAGCCGTATGAGAGATCTGGAACAGTATCCTTCAGAGGCAGACCCCAGAAACTGGGGTTCTGACATCCTTAGTCCCAGAAAATGCCCAGTCTGCAGGTCATTCTGAATCACATTTGTTGAAGAAATAAATCTGAGTTCTGGCCTGGCCTTTGCACTGTGCAACCTTGGACAAAACGCTTCTCTCTGGGCCTCGGTTTCTCCATATGGACAATGAGGCACTTATGGAACTTTATGGGCTTAGTGACACCCTCTCCCCACTTCAGCCCTGTCACCCTCTGTTTCTAGGTATTTCGAGCTGTGTGCCCCACATAAGAATGCAGGGCAAGACTGGGCGCTTGCAGAGGTTTAACTCACCCAGCTGGTCTGCACAGGCCAAAGCTTGGGGAGCCCCAGCTTCCCTGGCTCAGGCCCTGTGCAAACCAGTCTCTCGCCCTGTCAGAGGGAGGGACTGCTCCCTGGAGCCCACCCAGCTGGCTGGGAGCTCTCTGCGTGCCTGCCACTGTGTGACAGTCATGCGATGAGAGGGAAGCTCAGCACATGTCCCCAGCCACCATCAGTTGGCGGTTCCTTGAGTGGAGGGATGTCAGAGGCACGTCAACACTTTGGCGGCTGCTATTCCAGGCGGGCGAGGCAGGCAGAGGGCCTGTGGGCGCCTGAGTCTGCAGAGCCAGCCCTTGGGGGAAAGGAGCCAAGACACAGAAGGGGCTCAAGCTGCCCTGCCCCTCACCCCACAGCCTTTAGGGGGCTGGGGAGAAAGTCGGGGATCAGAGAACTATTTTTTCCTGGGTTTTTCTGCCTATTAAACACTTTATAATTTGGTCTCATTTCTTTCTTGATAACTCTACAAGGTAGATACTATACCATTGCCCCCATTTTTCAGAAGAGGCTCAGTGAGGTGGCATGTCCTGCCCAAGGTCACTCAGTCCTCGAGAGCACAGAACTTTCTGGATGACAGCTACAAGCTACTGAACACCACACTCTCAATAAACCCAGTGTTCTGGACTGCACGTTCACGTCTTCCCCAAATTCCTATGTTGAAACCCTAACCCCCAATGGGATGGCGTTAGGAGGCAAGGGCTCCAGGAAGTAGCTGGGTTCAGATGAGGTCGTGAGGGTGGAGCCCACATGATAGGATCAGTGTCCTTAGAAGAAGAGAAAGAGATAAGGGTGCACTCTCTGCCTGCACAGACCAGGGAAAGCCACGTGAGGACACGGGCAGGAAGAGGGCCCTCACCAGAGCCCAGCCATGCTGGCACCCTCATCTCCAGCCTCCAGAGCTTCGAGAAATAAGTTGTCATCTAAGCCCTCTGGTTTGTGTTATTCCTTTACAGCAGCCTGAACTGACCAAGACATCTAGGAAGTAGGTGTCACCCATCCACTTGCTCAACACCCCATATTTCACCTGTTAATGGTGGGGCCCATCTACTCCTAGCCTAGCTGGAGGTGCCCTGGACCCCAGTGTTCCCCCGGCTCCCCAGTGTCTAGAGTATCTTGTGGGGATGTCCACTTAGGACAGGGGGTTTAGTTTGGGAAGCCTGGGTGGGGTTCCCATTCATATGAGGTCCAGGGCGGGTGGGGTCAGGCAGGCTGATGTAACCAACCCCCAGTGGGGAGCCAGCCTGGGACCCAGATTTCGGGCCAGCCTTCCCCTGGCACACAGCCCCAGTGGGGACCCAGCTCAAGGGACAGGCTAGGAGGCTCTGGCTCCCCCTGCCCCCCACCTCGCATGCCTTCTCCACGCTCCTCCCACCAAGCCTCTCCAGGCCCCTACTGTTGCCCATCTCATCTCTCCCACAGGAAAAAGCCCTCCATCTCCTTTCCTCCCAGTAAGCTTTAAAGGTCCATCAGAAATTACTTTAAGACCCATTAGGCAACCACCCTAAAATTGGCCCAGTAAAAACAGGTTTGCCTGCTTTAGAAACCAGGCCACCCAACCCTGCACATGGCTCTTCCCTCAGAGGGCTTTTCTAGAAGGGAGGGGGACAGGGATCACAGATGAACCAAACCAATTTTAGTTCTCTTATCCCTCCTAGGAGGAAATTCAAGCTCAGAGGCTGGCCGGCTCACCTAAAGGCACCCAGAGGGCAACAGCAAGAGCTGGAATCCGGGCCATCCGGGCTTGCCTGTTCCAAAGCCCCTATTTTCACCAGACCCTGCACGTGCTGCCGCCATTGTCTAGACTCCAGTTGCATGAGGCAGCTCTGTGAGTTATCGCTTCTCCCAGCCTCTGGGGACCCCCATCGTTCTCCACAGTTAATATCAGGCCTGCCTTGGGCATGGCCCTGGGACCCTTCTCAGCCTGGGGCAGTCCCAGCTCCCATACTCTTCTTTCTTTATCCCCACCCTCCATGTGTCCAGGGCTCCTTGTTGCCTCTCTCTCACTTCCATCTTCAAAGCAGGTACTGAGAGCCCAGGGCAAGCTAGAGACTCCGGTTGTGCTGGAGATAGAGGTGACTAAGCAGAGTAAGCTCCCTGCTCTCAGAGTTGATATCCTACTTGGGGGAGGCAAGGAAATGAATACATCAGTAAGATCATCTCTCACAGTGAAGAGTGTCAAGAAGGTGGCAAAAGCAAAGTGAGCTTTCCAGCCTGTCCCCGGCTGTCTTGCCCTGCGTAGGGCCTCACAGGTCCCCTCACTTCACCTGGGTAGCAATCACAGGAGGGGAAGAGGAGGGTGCCAGGAAGACAGGGAAGGAAAGAAACGCCAGGCCAAGCCCTTTGGAGTGTGATGTTGTATGGAACTTCCATACTGACTGTGGAAAGTAGAGATTCTCCCCAGTGTGACATGACAAAACTGAGGGTAAGAGAGGCTGCTCAAAGGCGTAGGAGCCAAAGCAAACTCCAGTTCTCCTGACTCCCATCCGGTCCAACGCTGTTTCCAAAACACACTGCCTCCCATGCTCAAGATGGGGCTGTAGCCATTTCTCCTGTTCCCAGCCCACATAGCCCCTAACCTGTGACAGCCTCCCTGCTCCTACCCCTGCTATAAATGGCCATGATGTGCAGCCATGGCTGAAAGCACTCACCGAGGTATGCCAGAGACAGTCCAGCTGATGGAGCCATCTCATAGGAAGGCATTCAGAGTTGTCATTTCTTCATGGTCAGTGCTCTCCATCCAGCTGTGTATATGCATTTGGCATCTGCTATGTGCCACTCTCTCGGTGAGGTGCTAGGCATACAATGAGGCAGGCAGAAGCCTGGCATTCCATAGCTGGGCACAACAGCTCATACCTGTAATCCCAGCAATTTGGGAGGCCGAGGCAGGAGGACCACTTGAACCCAGGAGTTTGAGACCAGCCTGGGCAACATGACGAAAACCCTTCTCTACAGAAATTACAAACATATTAGCTGGGCATGGTGGTACGTGCCTGTAGTCCCAGCTACCCAGGAGACCAAGGTGGGAGGATCACCTGAGCTTGGGGAGGTGGAGGCTGCCATGAGCTATGATCATGCCACTGCACTCCAGTCTGGATGACAGAGTAAGACTCTGTCTCAAAAACAAGAAGCAGCAGCAGTCTGACACTCCAGTGAGAACACAACCATCCGGCCCACCATCACAGAAGTCAGTATGGAATCCCAGACTGGGCAGGGGCTGTGGAAGACAAGACAGGGTGGCACAAGAGCGTTTGATAGGAGAACTGTTGGATTCCAGAGGGTCCCTGAGGAAGGAACAACGATCTGTCATTGAACAGGCAAGGGGAGGGTTAGAGGGAGGAGGAGACACAACAGAAGGAGCAGCCTGTAGGAAGGTACATGGTGTGTTCTAGAAACTGGGAAAAGGATGGGTGGGCTTAGAAGTAGAAGCAGCGAGGAGGGATGGAAGAATTTGGAACTGGGGCTGTCAGCAGGGGCCACACCATGTGTGCAGTGGGCTGTAGGACACGGGGAAGCATTTGGCCTCGATCCTGAGGCTACAAGGAGCCCCTGGAGCTCTTCGACGTGCCTGAGCTTTTAGAAGATGGCCCGGCAGCTGCGCGGTTGCACATCTGCCAGAGACGGCAGCAGGACATCTGTCAGGGTCTATGAGTGGTGCCCAGGAGAGACGATGGTGCCTTAGAGCGAGGAGGTAACAGTCAGAGGGGGACAGGCGATGGGTTCCAGAGACGTGAAATCCAGGAGGTGAAATTGAGAGGTGGGGATGAGGAAGAGGGAGACTAAGGGTGGTCTGAGTTCTACTCTGTCAGCGAACACAGGTGGGAAGATCTGATTTTGGGAACTGCAGCCCACATGGATGAGACTTGCTCGAGGTCTCACTGCCAGGCTTGATCCTGGATTCCGGACTCCAGCTCTGTTTCTCGGCATCTTTCTCAACACGCAGCCCATGCCGAGAAGAGCAGGGTACCACTGGCTCTTTGTGCCCCTAGACCAACAGCCCTGGCAGACAGAGATGGCCCCAGTCATCCAGGTGGGCCCCCACCCGTTGCCCCATGGCATCACACACAGTCCTGGCGTACAGGGGCCCGATGGTGCATGTGTTGGGTTAGTATGGTTAACCAGGGATCCAGAGAACATGTCTGAGTTCTAATCTGTCCCCAGGAAGTCATACCTCTTGGGAACCCTGTTTAAAATATTGTTTCTGAGGATGAAATCATATCAGGTTATGCAAAAGCCCTCTGAGTAGTACCAAGCCATGGTACTTGGTTTTGCATGGTACATGGTACCATGCAAATACATGGTACATGGTAAAACATTTTCATTGCACAGCACAGGGAGGAGCTGCCTAGGAAGCTGAGAAGGAACGGCATGACAGGGGTGGGTGCAGCCCAAGCAAAGGCATGAGGTGGGGAAAGCGCGAGGCCACTGCAGGGAGGTGGCAGGTAGATCACAAGGGGCTTTTGTATATATTATCCTGCGGCTCGATCTTCACAACAGCCCTATTCAGGTAAAATCACTCTTTCATTTCTCAGATAAGGAAACGGAGATGAATAGCACTGCAGCAGATTTCCCCAGCTCACCAGATCCTAAGCAGCCGAGCCAGCTCCTCTCACCCACAGGTAGCCAAGCCCTTAATAGATGAGAAATCACTTGCTGAGTTAAAAGTTAAAAGTGACTTATTGATGACAACAGTCTCCCAAGGATCTAGCTAAGGAAGAATTTTCAGTGGCCAGGACCTCTGAAGGTCCAGTTTAATCTTCCAAGGCAATTTGGAGAAAGAAATTGGCCTTTCTTGAGATGGACTGGAGCAAATACATTTGCTCTCTTCAATTTTGCAAGCACCTGTCTCCCAGAAGCAGGGGTGGAGGCAGACTGGAGGGTGAGGAGGGGCGTCCCTGCCAGTCTCTGCCTGCACTCTTCCCCTCCCCCAGCACCTCCGGAGGGGCAGACAGGGAAAAAGAGTCAGCGGTGATACTGTGTGCTGATCAGCAACTTGAGCAAAACTTAATTGCTTCCCTGAACCTGAAAAAATATCAAACTGCATAAATAAATGTGCTTTAAATTATTAATAAAGGCATTTACATCTGGAGTTGGAGCATGAAAATTAATTTAATTTTTTATGCTAAACGGGCTGGTGTGGCATGTGATTTAAGGATTCAGAGATACAAAGGGCAGGGAAGAAAAGGGAGACAGAATGTATGCTATCTTGGGCATTTTGCATTTAAAGTCTCAAAAACATAAGAAAGAGGAACGAGTAGAAAGAAAGGGTGGGAGAAAGTTCTTTTTCAGACGCAGACTCAGGCAGCTTTAATTACTGAGAAACAAGAACATGAAGTTACCTCAGGGCTTCTGCAGTTTGAAGTGAACCTGAAGACTGGCAGAGCCCACATTTCTGTGAAGGTGGTAGTTGCCCGACTTCCTCAAGGGGCAGGTACAATTAAACCCGAGGTTGGGATGCCCATCAGATGCACTTGGAAAGTAGGTCTGAGAGCATCAAATAATGTCTGTGTGACTTCAGGGAAGGGACCCAGAGCCCACCGACCCCTGCCAGCAAGCCGGCCTGACACTTGCCCGGCTTCTGGAAAAAGGGTGGTACCAAACAGCCCTGGGTCTGAATCCCAGTTTGGCCACTAACTGGTTGAGTGACCTTGGCCCAAGCTTGTCCCCTCTGAGCCTCAGTCTCTTCCTCTGTAAAGTATGTTAATAACGCCTGTCTCACAGCATTTTTGTAGGGGCGTAACATGGCATCTAAACATTGCTGAGCCAGAGGCCAGACACTGTTAGGGCAGGTGATGGCCCCGCCTACATTTCCCAGGCCCTTTGAAATCCCTTGATGTGCCTAGGTGTTTTTGTTTTGTAAGGGAGAAAGGAAAGGAGATGTGGGGTAGGGGGCTTGGTTTGAGGGGCGAGAGGAGAAAGAGAGAAGATACGGGACCCCTGGGACTGAGTGGAGCTCTGAGATCCAGATGCTTGCAAAATACTTCGTAAGACGATGGAGAGAGAACCGCATGCAAAGAGGTGAAGTCTCCTTGCCTCCGGTCTAGTGAGCAGAAAAGTCGGGATTTTAGCAGCTCCGGCCAGAGGCCATGCCCTGAATGACAGCCCCTACTGCCTCTCACTTAGCAAATTCACAGATCTGGCAACACTGAACTTGCAGAACTGGGTGAGGACCAAAGAGGGCCACAGGGCACCTTGCACTGAATTGGGCTCTCAAAAAAAGTGTTCCCTTTCCTAGGCCACGGGGCTTCCCAGAGCCAAGCTGGGACAGAAGGACAGAGATGAGTAGCTGAGCAGGAGTTCCTGGGGAATAGGTGCCCAGCTCCAGGATGGCCAGCATCGGCCCTTCCCCATGGCTGCCTCTCAAGCTGGAGCGCACTCCAGGACCTGAGCATCTGCCTCTGTCCTACCTTGACCTTTCTGCCTTTCAAAGGGTCAAAAACACAGCTGCTTCTTTTTCCAAAAACTTCCATTTTCATTGCAATTAATTCATGCCAATATCCATTTTTCTCTGCTTTTTGCTGTTCCTTCCATGATTTCTGCCAGTATCTGAAAGGCCATGGCTTAGTAGAAAGTGTTGGCTGTAGAGTGACGCAGGCCTGCATTCGAAACCTGGGGGACTTGGGCAGGTGCCTCTGGGCACCCTGGGTTCCTGCCTGAAAAACAGAGATGGTAACGGTCCCTACCAAGGTGGTTGGGAGGGGCAGGCAGGACTTAAAGGTCAGCCACCTCCTGGTGCAGGTCTGCCCCGTGCCATCACTGCTGTTGGTATCACTGTTCCCCCTGCTTGCCCCTGGGACCCAGCCCAAAAGGCCGCAAAGTACAACAGAAAGGGCACGTTTGCTGTGGGAATACATCGAAAAGAAAAAGGAGGCACCTGCTGCAACTATTTTTTCGTGGTTTTTGTTTCTCAAATATTGACAATTATGCCTTCAAGAATGCTTCCGAAGTTGTTAAAAAAAAAATTCCTTAAATAAAATTTTAATTAACCCTTATGAAAGATAGTACATTAGTTCAGGTTGAAATTATAATACAGCAGAGGTCCATTTTATTGTCTATCTTTAGATTTTATTGCAAATCAGGGCTCCTCTTGTAATCACAGTGTGAAGTAAACATTTACATCCATTTTATAGGACTTGAAGCACAGTTTTATATTTTACATGACGATAGACATCTACAGCTGCTGCCTCCATTATGACACAACTATTGGTCACTGCTTTGATTTAGTTGTCATTGGGATGTTTGTTGGCAACATCATCCCCAATCATTGCATGGCTCTTTTGGAGAAATGTCTTCCATTTACTTTCTAAGAACAAACTATTAAGGGAATCAAGGTGTTTCTGAATTACACATGCTTTGTGTTGAGCTTGAGGGAAAAAAATCACATTTTCTCAGAAATTGCTTTAACTGTAAGTGGGGTCAAAAATTTCACCTGGGGCCGGGCACGGTGGCTCACACCTGTAATCCCAGCACTTTGGGAGGCCGAGGCCGGCAGATCACTTTAGCTCAGGAGTTCAAGACCAGCATGGGAAACATGGCAAAACCTCATCTCTACAAAACACACAAAAATTAGCCAGGCATGACGGCGGACACCTGTAGTCCCAGCTACTCAGGAGACTGAGATGGGAGGATGGTTCAAGCCCTGGAGGTGGAGGATGCAGTGAGCCGTGATCACACCACTGTACTCCAGCCTGGGTAACAGAGCCAGGCCTTGTCTCAAAAGAATAAAAAATAAAAATTTACCTGGAAGTCAGGAAGGGCTGAGCCACCCATCAGCTTTGGTATTGTCCTCCCTCACTTTCTGGGACTCGCTCCTTCCCAACAGGTGAGCACCTTTGAGCCTCTAAATTGCCTGTAAACCCACACATACCTTTTTCTGGGGACACAGAAAACAGTAAGAACCAGACCCCCAGTCAAGCAGGCTGTGACTCCCCTCAGCCCCACACTCCTACATCACACGATACCAGCTCAAACCTTCCTGCCCCTTTTCCTTCTCTCAGTTCAGGGGTTCATTAGCCCAGCTCATCTCACAGGTGGGGTTTGAGCCCAGCGAGACCTCATCCCAGCCTCACCATACTCTGTGACCTTAAGCAGGTCACCTCCATTTCCTCATCTGTAAAACAAGGATGGGCACACCTACTCCATGGGGTTGATGGGAGGCTCAGACATGATAGTAGATGTGAAAGTGATTTGTAAACTGCAAACAGTCATACTGTTATCATGATCATCATAATCATTATTATTAAGTGATAAGCACACACCCATCTAACTGTATTCATCTCTCTTAAAATACCCAAAGGATCTCCACTGGAGAAGCACTTGTGTTTCTAAAGATGCAGTCATGGAAGAGGGAGCTTCCTCCTCCTCTCCCCAGGCTGCATCCCTGCTCATAGAGTATGGGTGTCCCCTGCCCACTTTAGAAACGAGTTGGGACTGAGGACCTGGACAAGCTGCTAATCTGAGCTGTGAGCCCACCAGTCCTGGCCCAGTTCAGGGTAGGGAGACACGTCTTTCACTTCCTGCACTCACGTGGAGGCCATGCTCTTTTTCCAAGGATGCCAGGTGCCCACTGGCCTTTAACATACAGGCTTTGCCTCCTCTGAACTGTGCTCGCTGTGTGTGGAAGCTTCACTGGTCAGACCCTGGAGGGAGGAAGGAGTGCAGGGGCCTTGAATCCCTGGCACCCTTGCTGAGCCTACTATATCTCCAGGTAGTAGGATGTCAAATGCTGAGTTCTTTATTTGTTCAATAAACACTTTCTGAGCAGTTGTTATAAAGCAGTCCCCATGACAGTCATCAAGAATCAGGAGATCAGAGGAGGAGGATAAGAAAAATCTGGACTAATTGTCTCTTTTCCCTCTCACATAAATTCTTCTCTGTCCGTGTCATACTGGGTTTCTGTCTCTCCCTGGCACACACATTTGCTCTCTTGAGAGGCCCTCTGGCTGAGGCCGAGGCATGCTTTCTGGACAGGCTGGAGCAAGTGGGAACCCAGTTGGAAGAACAGGTCCACTGTGCCTCTGGCAGGCACCCCAACCCTGTCACACCCCCAGTCCACTCCCCCCACCCAGCTTTCTTCCAAACAGAGCTCCCCAGGCCTCCTCTGACCCTCAGGCCCTCCCTGGACCTGCTTGCCCCTGCCTGGCTCTGCTTCACTTCCATTTCTAAGATTTAGAGGCAAAGACGGAAAGAGAAGCTTGGCGGGCCCAGCTGGGCTGCGGGAGGAGAGGGGAAGGGGCCCCAGGCTGGAGCAGAAGCTGCTGGTGCGCCCGAGCTGCCTTGCGGTATAGGCCCACAGGTTCACGCGAGCGAGCGCGCTGTGGTGAGCGCGATAACCGGCGAGCTGCGAGGCGATTCGGAGAATTTCTGAAGGCTCTGTAATAAAAGGTGACAGCACAAAGCCCGTGATAACAAGGCCGAGGCACCATGCCAAGAAGTCGGCAGCAGTGACAAGGAGGGCTTGGCGGAGGTGGGGAGCCAGCCGCTTCCCCTCTGGCAAGGGAGCACACACAGAGGATGCCTCCCCAGCTTTTGAGCAGAGACAATGAACCCACTTGGAAGAACTCACTTGTGCGTGGCTGGGGTGAGAGTGTGACAGGAATAGACATGAGCCCCGGCCAGGCCTTCCCTGGGGTTCCACATGTGCCTGCCACCTGCAGTGACAGTCAGCTCCAGACCGTCCCAGCAGTTGTCCCCTCACCTCCTCCTCACTATCTCAGGATGGACATGACCCCAGCCTCCAGGGTAGCAGGCCAGGGTGGACAGCACAAGGATGATGCCCGGGAGGGAGAGCCTGACAGGGGCCCAGGTGGGTGGTTTCAGGCACACTCAGGGAGGCCGGGAGCCACAGATAACCCAGGGCTAGGGGATGACAGCTTCACTCCTTAGTATGCACCCAAGTCCTGCCCACCCTGGTGCCAGCCTGCCCTTTCAGCACCCTCTCCCCACGCTAGCTCTGATGCCACAGTGTTTTTGTACCTGCTGCTTCCTCTGCCGTAATGCTCTTCCCTTTCCTTCCTGCCTGCCTGTCCTTCAGGACCCTGCTCAAATGTCTCTCTTCTGTAAAGTTTCCCTTGACTCCCAAGGGCAGAACACAACCCCAGCAGCCATCTACTTTACACACCCCTCCATCAAAACCATCTGTTTTCCTGTCTGACTCCCTTCCAAGTGCTGAGAAAAAGGGTTATGTCTTTGTTTACCTCTTGTTCCCAAAGTCTAGCTCAGAGTCTGGAATGTAGCAGGCACTCAATGAAATGATGATGGAGGGAGGGAGGGAGGGAGGGAGGGAGGGAGGGAGGGAGGGAGGGAGGGAGGCAGGGAGGCAGGGGGGCAGGGAGGCAGGGGGGGCAGGGAGGCAGGGGGGCAGGGAGGCAGGGGGGCAGGGAGGCAGGGGGGCAGGGAGGGATGGAGGAAGAGAAGGATGGAGGGAGGGAGGAATTGAGGGATGAATGGATGAAGGGTGGGATGGAGGGGTGGATGGATGGAGGGATGGAGGGAGGGAGAGATGTATAGAGGGATGGAGAGAGGGAGGGATGGATGGAGGGATGGAAGGAGGGATGGGTGGATGGATAGAGGGGTGGAAGGAGGGAGGGATGGATGAATAGATGGAAGGATGTAGGGATGGATGGATGGAGAGATGGAGGGATGGGTGGATAGAGGGACAGAGGGATGGGTGGATGGAGGGAAGGAGGGAGGGAGGAATGGATGAATGGATGGAGGGATGTAAGTATGAGTGGATGGATAGAGGGATGAAGAGAGGGAGAGGTGGATGGAGGAGTGGATGAATGGATGGATGCATAGGGAGATGGAAGGATGGGTGGTTAGAGGGATGGAGGGAGGGATGGGTGGATGGATGGATGGATGGGGAGATGGAAGGATGGGTGGATACAGGGACGGAGGGAGGGATGGGTGGATGGAGGGATAGAGGGATGGTTGGGTGGAGGGATGGAGGGATGGAAGGATGGAGGGAGGCAAAGGCAGAGGGATGAATGGAGAGAGGGATGGAGGGATGGGTGGATGGAGGGATGAGTGGATGGATAGAGGGATGGAGAAAAGGAGGGATGGATGGAGAGATGAAAGGATGGGGAGATGGATGGAGGGAGTGATGGGTGGATGGAGGAATGGGTGGATGGGTGGACAGAGGGATGAGGGATGAGTGAATAGTGGGACGAAAGGATGAGTGGATAGAAGGATGGAGGGAGAGATGGGTGGATGGATAGAGGGGCGGAACGAGGGAAGGATGGATGAATGGATGGAGAGATAAAGGGATGGGTGGATAAAGGGATGGAAGGGTAAGTGGACAGAGGGATGGAGGGATGGAGAGAGGGATGGGTGGATGGATGGGGTGGAGGGATGGAGGGATGGATGGATGGAGAGATTGAGGGATGGATGAATAGAGGGATGGAGGGATGGGTGGATGGAAGGATGAAGGGATGGAGGGAGGGATGGACAGATAGGAAGGATGAAGGAAGGATACAAGCAGGTAAACGTCTTCATAAGCCCACCAAACCCCCCACCTCCCCCTCAGGCATAGTCTGAGGACCTGTACTACCTCCAATGCTGGAGGCCTGAGTCCCCCCATCTGCCATAAAGCCTCTGCTTTGTCTCTGACATCAGAGGCCCTGGCCAAGGTCCTCTCCTTGCCACCCTTGTAATCTCATGCCTTGGATCTCTCGTTAGTACTTTATCCCTGTGAAGTGGATTGGACCCCATACCTAGAGGGGGTCATGGGAGCCCAACTTTCTCCTCAGAAATACACCAGAAGGTTACAGACCCTTCCCCTTGGCAAACCCTGCCTGCTCTACCCAGAGATGGAAGGTGGGACGATTGGCCCCAGGTCAGCTCCAGCAACAACTCCCCAAGCAGGCCTCAGTCAGTGCTCCCTGGGAATCCTCCAGGCCCTCCATCTCCCCACTAAAAGCCCTTCCTGCCCAGGACTGGGGTCACATCATTGCCCAACCCCAGGAAGATCCTTCACCTCAGAAGTGCAGGCATCAGCCAACCAGAGCAATGCCAGCCATGAGCCAGAGTAGACAGGCAGGGGCCAGGAGGTGCGCAAGGCTGACAGGAATAGGTATAAGCTAGAACCAGCCAGCTTGGCTCTGTCTGGTTCTGAGCACTGGAGGAAGGAAGGGATTCACACCTAGGAAGCTGGAGTGGCCAAGGGTGTCTGGAAGCCTGGGCATCTTCTCTGCTGGATCCATTGCTGAACATACAAACAGAGCCAGCCCCCACTCCATGGCTCCTCAAGGGACACAGCCCAATATGGACACAAGAGACACTCAAAAACAAAACCAAGACTTCCTGTCCCCAGCTCCCTGCCTCAAGGGACCTCAAAGCACCAGGGAGCTCTGGTGGCTGTCCCCAGAATTCTGTCCACAGCTGTGTTCTTTCCCTGGCCTCCCTCAGAGAACTATTTGTGTCCCTGGCTTATGGGCAGTCAGACTGCCTCAGGTGTCCTCCCTTCTGGAAGCTTCCATCTCCTCCACCATGCACACTCCTTCCTCCAGGGAGCATCAAAGCCACGCTGCAAAGACACAGCCAGGCCTCTGCCCGACGGCCCACCCAAGCTGACAGAAACAGGCCTTCCTGCTCTTCTCATTCCAGAAAATGGAGTGAAATGCTCCTCAGAGAAGCAAATGACAGGGGAGGCCCCCTATAAAGACAGGTCAGCCATGGGACTGCAGACAGAGCTGGCTTGGGTCCCCACTGAGTGATGTCTGGCAAATGAACTCCTCTGAGCCCCTAGTCCCTGTCCTGTAAATAGAGGTAATACCAGAATGCCTGCTATATGGCGCCAGTGGTAAGCAGTAAGTGAGGTAGTTTCAATCCTGAGCTTAAAGGGTGCACTGCACAGTAGGGCTCAACAGGCCACAGTTCTCTTCGTGTGTGTGGGTGGATTCAGGGTCTCCCTCATGGACAGCTCAGGCTCTGGGGTCAGACATCCAGGTTTGAATCCAGCCCCGCCGCTGACCAGCTGTGTGTGCCTTCAGCAACTAACTCAGCCTGCCTGGCCCTCCACCTCCTCTTGGTGATGAGACCCAGTGACAGTCCCACATCCGAGGGCGATTAGGAGGGGCCAGCATAGCATTTAACACAGCAACCGGCATGGAGTAAGCGCTCAGCGGTTCTTTTGTTATTTTTATTCCACGCCAATCACAAGCACCAGGCTCTCCTCTTTTGTTCTGGAGCCCCAAGTGCCTTGGCCCCCAGGCCCCTGAAAGAGCCAGGTGGAGGGGCCGCCCGCGCTGGAACCCTCAGAGGCTGTTTCACCAACCACACCTCCTGACCAAATCAACATCACCTGTGGGACACTTGGCACCACTGTGTCACCCATAGGGAACCGGCTCCTAAGGTCAGGTCAGGAAACTGTGCTTGCGAGTGAGTTCCCAGAACAGGAGAACATTTCCCTGAAGCTCCGCCCCCTGGGCGCAGGTGCTCTGCGAGGTGAAAGGGGAGGCAAGCTGCGGGTGCACGGCGTCTCTCTCGCTGAGGCCCCGGTGGGACATCAAACGCTTGGAGCAGCCGCAGCCACAGCTGGGATAAAGCTAGAGAGTGGAGAAACCGGCTCAAGAGAGGGCAAGTGACTGTCCCAGTGTCACAGCGCAGCCAGTGCTCGGCCACATCACATGACCCCGTGTCACTGCTTTGCTACCTTTCCGCAGGCCAGAATTCTGAGGGATCTTCCTTTACATGTATGTGCCATTTTCATCACTTTTGAAAAGGCATATATATGTTTTTTTTGAGGCAAGGGCTCATTCTGTCACCCAGGCTGGAGTGCAGTGGTGCAATCATGGCTCACTGCAGCCTCGACCTCCTCCCAGGCTCAAGCAATCCTCCCAACCTCAGCCTCCTCAGCTGGGACTATGGGTGTGCACCGCCATGCCTGGCTAATTTTTCTGTTATTTTTTTTTTTACAGAGACGGGGTCCCCCTGTGCTGCCCAGGCTGGTATCGAAACTCCTGGGCTCAAGGGATCCTCTTGCCTCGGCCTCTCAAAGTGCTGAGATTACAGGCATGAGCCACTGTGCCTGGCTTAAAAAGACATCTTTTTGTTTTGTTTTGTTTTTGAGATGGTGTCTTGCTCTGTCACCCAGGCTGGAGTGCAGTGGTGCAATCTCAGCTCACTGCAACCTCTGCCTTCTGGGCTCAAGCGATCCTCCTGCCTCAGCCTCCTGAGTAGCTGGGACTACAGGAACATACCACCACATCCGGCTAATTTTTGTATTTTCGGTAGAGACAGGGTTTCATCATATTGGCCAGGCTGGTCTCAAACTCCTGGCCTCAAGTAATCCACCCGCCTCGGCCTCCCAAAGTGAAAAGGCATCGTTTTTATACCTACATCTGACCATTTTGTTCCTTAACTTTTTACTCAGATCATTTTTTTTAATTGAGATGACATTCACATAACATACAATTAACCATTTTAAAGTGCGCAATTCAGCGGCATTTAGTGCATTCCAAATGTTGTGCAACCATCAGCTCTCTCTAGTTTCAAAACTTTTTTATCACCCCATAAAAACACCTCATACCTATTAAGGAAGCACTCTCCATTCCCTCTCCCTCCCCTAAACCCCTAATAACCTCTAATCTGCTTTCTGTCTGTCTGGATTTGCCCCTCCCCTCCCCTTTTCTCCCCTCTTCTCTTCCCCTCCCCTCCCCTTCCCTTTCCCCTTCTTTCTCTTTCTTTTCTTTCTTTCTTCTTCCTTTCTTTCTTTCCTTCTTTCTTTCCTGTTTTATTCTGGTTATATTGTATAAAAGAAATCATCATACAATATGTAGTGTTTTGTGAGCGGCTTCCTTCACTTACCGTGATGTTTTCAATGTTCATCTACTTGTAGCAGGCATCGGTATTTCATGCCTTTTTGTAAGTTCATCTACTTGCAGCATGCATCAGTACTGCACTCCTTTTTGTAACTGCATAACAGTCCATCATATGGGTCTATCACATTTGTCTATCCATTCATTCGCTGATGGACATTTGGATCATTTTATCTTTTTTAAGCATACAGAAGAGTTTAAAGATAATATAATGAACACTCATTTTCTCACTACCCAGATTCAGCCACAGGGCCAGGACTAGGGTGAGACCAGTAAAGTGCCTCCAGCACTGCACTGAAGAAGACACTCACTCTTGGGGCCTGCAAGGGGCACGGTGGACCCTGCAAGGTCATGGCTGAGGCACCTCGCTGGCCCAAACATAGCCCAGGCCCTGTTCAACAATTTTAATATGTTGCCATACTGCAACATATTTCATTCTACAAACATTTGTTTTGCTGAACCATTTGAAGACAGGTTACAGACCAAAAAAGGCTTCATCCTCAGTTCTTTGAGTCTCCTTTTTATAGAAAACCGTGTTCTTAATATGTTTCTATTTACTATTTCCTCTTCTGTAGAAGAACAGAAGAATGTTCCCCTGCATAGCCATGGACCCATTCTCACGCATGACCACATCAACCATAATTCTATATAGTTTCTGCCTCCAGTCCATATTCACATTTCCCGATCCTCCCAAATATGTCTTTCATAGGTTTCTTGTTTGGTTGGTTGACTGTTTTGTTTATTTATTTATTTATTTTTGAGACGGAGTTTTGCTCTTGTTGCCCAGGCTGGAGTGCAATGGTGCGATCTCAGCTCACGGCAACCTCCACCTCCCCAGTTCAAGGGATCCTCCCGCCTTAACCTCCCAAGTAGCTGGGATTATAGGCGCATGCCAACACACCTGGCCGATTTTTGTACTTTTGGTAGAGACGGTGTGTCACCATGTTGGCCAGGCTGTTCTCGACCTCCTGACCTCAAGTGATTTGCCCGCCTCGGCCTCCCAAAGTGCTGGGATTACAGGCTCATGAGCCACTGCATCTGGTCTTGTTTACTGTTTTCACCAGGGTCCTATGTTGTTTCCCACAGCACCTGTGGAATTGGGGCCTCTTTTATGCTAAAATATCCTCAAATTTTATCTCCAGACCATTGACTTTTTGAAGAATCCAAACCTTACAGTCTTGTAGAATGGCCCACACTGTAGATTTGCCCTATTATTTTCTTTTTTTAAAATAAATTTTTTTTGTGTTTAAATAAAATTTTTTTGTACATTTTTGTAGAGTTTTTTTAAATAAAAATTTGTTTGGTGGGTGCATGTTTTGAATGCACTAAATGCCGCTGAATTGCACACTTTAAAATGGTGAATTTTATGTTATGTGAATGTCAGCTTTTTTGTCAATTTCTTTTCTTTTTCTTTTAATAAAAATTTTTTGTCCTACTATGTTGCCCAAGGTAGTGTCAATCTCCTGGCCTCAAGCCATCCTCCAGCCTCGACCTCCCAAAGTACTGGGATTACAGGTCCAGCCCGATTATTTTTTCTTGTTGTCATTAAACCTGTTCCTCCATACCCTGTAAATTCTGTGATCTGAAAGTTGGGACTAATGCCTTAATTATATCAGGCTAAACACTTTGGCAAAAATACCCACAGGTGATACTGTCTTCTCACCACCTTACATCAGGAGGCCTGAGATGTCAGCTTGAGAAACTAACAAAGGATACTAAGTCTGAGCATGTGGCTAAACGCATGACCATCATCTCTCCCTATTATAATGGTACCTCTTCCCCTTTGTACTCAGTAAGTAATCTGGGGGGAGTTTCTTTGCAACTGCACAAATATCCTGTTCCCTAATAACCCTTCACCCAGTGGTATTTAGCATCTATTGATGATCCTGCCTGAATCAAGAGTTACATTGGAGGATGCAAAATGGTGGCTTTCTGTCTCATTCCTTCTACACATATCAGGTGGCGTTCTTTTGCAAAGAACTTTCCTCCTGCCTACTTCCCTCCCCCACCCCCCCAACATACACTGTGAACTCATGAATTTTCTATTTGTTTAATGCATTTTAATTAACTACAGTCATTCTTGTTTTGTTTTGTTTTGTTTTGAGATGGAGTCTCACTCTGTCACCAGGCTGGAGTGCAGTGGCGCTATATCAGCTCACTGCAAACTCCCTCTCACAGGTTCAAGTGATTCTCCTGCCTCAGCCTCCCCAAGTAGCTGGGACTACAGGGCCCACCACCATGTCCGGCCAAGTTTTGCATTTTTAGTAGAGACGGGGTTTCACCATGTTGGCCAGGATGGTCTCGATCTCTTGACCTCGTGATCCGCCCATCTTGACCTCCCAAAGTGCTGGAATTACAGGCATGAGCCACCAAGCTCGGCCCCCTTACAGTCATTCTTTTTGATGCTCAGTAGTCCCAAAACTTAGCGAGGCAGATCCCTCAGTCAGCTTCCGCGTCCTTTCCATGTGACCTCAGTAGTTTTTAAGCATATCCTTCCTTCTTGGGACCATAAGACATCCCAGGCTTAACATGGAGCTTCATTTCCATGGATCCGGAGTCAGCCATTTCTGCAGAAAATTTTAGTTCCTCCTGGTGGGTAACAGCATTTAGAAATCAAGATCTGGGTACTAGCTGGTCTCTCTGCTCCTGGGCTGTTATTGCGTCAAGGCTTTTTCAGTGGACAGAGTTAGGAAAAATAAAATGAGCTCATAATTATAGAATCTGTTCAAATTTAACATCCAGGTGGGTTTTTATTCATTTTCTTAAAACTGTAATACTTGAGTCTCTTTTACATAGAGAATCTTGTTTCCTAATATATTCTTATTTACTAGTTTATTTTTTTAATATACATAAACTTCCTTCAAAATTACCATATCATTACTATTTATCATAAACCTACTAGGTAAAGCTGAAGACATCATTGTAGTTTTATTTGTCCTTAAAATATATCCCACCACAGATGTATAGTTAGGGTATTTTTTTCAAAATTATTTGAATAGGTTTTTGGTCGTGTGTATGTGTGTGTGTGTGTTGGTGTTTTTGTTTGTTTTGCTCTGTGGTTAAGCTCTCTAATTTACAATTAGGTTTATTTGTTTCTCTTCGTGCACAATTTGGGGAGGGTTTCTTTTTCCTATTTTTTAAATTTGATTTAATTTTTTGAACATGTAAATCATGTACAAATTATGTACAAATGATTCAAAACACAAAACTATATTTAAAATCCTATTTGGAGACATTTCATTCCCATGCTAATTCCCTCCCATCCTCCTCCATTCGTTTCCAGTTTATTCTTCCTGTATTCCTTTACGTGTGTGTTATTCATGTGAGTACATACATAAATACATACTGTGGTTGCCTCTTCTTTCTTACAGAATTCATGAAAGAATTTACCTGTATGACTGCATTATATGAGGTACAGGAAGAAACAAATGTAATCACTAGTGATAGAAATTAGAACAATGGTTGCCCTTGGGTATTGACTGGAAAGGAGCCAAGGGAACTTTCAGGAGCAATGGAGATGTTTTATGTCTTGATGTGGGCAATGATTACACAAGTTATATCTTTGTCAGAATTCTTCAAACTCCACACTTGAGACCTGCATATTTTGCTGTGTGAAAAGTACATCTCAATTAAAAAGACAATAAATTAAAAGAACACATATAAAGAGCTCCTAAAATATCAATAAGAAGAGGATAATAAGTATCCTGGAAAAATGTGCAAAGACTATGAACAAACAACTCATTAATGATGAAACATGCATGTCCAACAAACAAATGAAGAAAGATGTTCAGCTTCACAAGTAAGCTGGGAAATGCATGCTCAAACATTAAGATTTTATTTTTACCTATCAGGTGGGCAAAAGTTAGAAAAGATTAATAATATCAAATGCTGACAAGAATTCAGAGAAATAATAACTTTCATGTACTATCAATTGGTGGAGGTTATTGAAAGGCAATTTGGCAGTGCCTATCAAAATTTAAAACTGCATGCCCTTTGATACTGCAATCTGACTTCTAGAAACCTATACAAAAGAAGAGTTATTTAAAATATGGTATTTCTGTACCATAGAATGAAGTGGATCTATATACACCAATATAAAAGGACCTATAAGTGAACAAAAGCAAAATGCAGAATAATATATAGCATAGCACAATCCCATTTATATTATTATAAAAACTAAGTGTATACAGCTACATACATACCTATATAGGTATTCAGAGAGTGCACAGGAAAAATGTACCTTAAGTATTGATAGGGTTACTTTGGGGACGGGGGGATGTGAGGGTGTTTGGTAAAGCAGAAGTTTCTCATATTGTATTATATATTTTTAGCATTGCTTTTATTAAGTCGGTGCACATGTAATTGCAGTTTTTGCCATTACTTTTCATGGCAAAAGTTGAGCACACAGTATTACTTTTAATGGCAAAAGTTGAGCCCACAGTATTACTTTTAATGGCAACAATCACAATTACATTTGCACCAGTTTAATACAATAAGAGTGTTCCAGCTGGGCACAGTGGTTTACGCCTGTAATCCCAGCACTCTGGGAGGCTGAAGCAGGTGGATCACTTGGGCCCAGGAGTTCGAGAGCAGCCTGGGCAAGTTGGCAAGACCCCATCTCTACAAAAAACTGAAAAATTAGCTGGGAGTGGTGGTCTGCGCCACCACTGTAGTCTCAACTATTCAGGAGGCTGAAGTGGGAGGATTGCTTGAGCCCAGGAGGTCAAGACTACATTGAGCCAAGACTGCACCACTGCACCCTACCTGGGTGACAGAGGGAGAACCCAGCCTCAAAAAAAACAAAAAAATAAAATAGTGTTCCTATTTTTGGTGTAATTTTAAAAACAAACAAAAAAGGTTTTCGGCAGTCTCTAATGCTAAGGATTTGTTAAGGAATCACTAAACACGTTTAGTGCTTAATAGATGTCCAGCATCATGGGACGGGGTGAAGAAACCTAAAGAAGTGGGTCCCATTCAAATCCCTGTACATTTACCTCACCATGATCATGAGGTATGAATCATTCTACATACAGTCACTGCTGTCATCCAACATGCACTTGAAAACATTTGACAAACATCTAAGTGCATAAGGACAGGGTCTCACTCTGTTACCTAGGCTAGAGAGCAGTGGTGCAATCATGGCTCACTGCAGCCTTGACCTCCTGGATGCACGCAATCCTCCTGTCCTGGCCTCCCAAAGTGCTGGGATTACAGGCATGAGCCACCATGCCCTGCCCATTCAAATGTATTCTTATGTGTGTGGCAGGGATAGGGAATCTTTTCCTGAAAGTTAGTAAATAACGTAGGTTAACCCCTTATCCAGAACGCTGGGAACCGATGTGTGCTGAAAATCAGAAATATGATGTTAGTAGGTGCCACTGTGCAAAATCTGTATGTTACACAATACTCCTAGCATTCTGGGGAAGCACCTTGCAATCAACACACAACATTTCCACAGCAAAATGCATGAATATTTCTACTGAATATAAACACTACAAATAGTCACAGGTCAGTTCAGTTCCAGTTCTGCTGCCACGTGAGTTTGTGCCAAATTGACAAAATAAATTTTTGGTTTTGAGAACTCTTGGGATCTTGGAATTGTGGATAAGGGCAAGACCCCTCACTAGGCCTTTCCTTTTAAAAGCCATTTCTGATTGCATAATGCTCTTTCATTTCAGTCTGTCCTGTCATAGTTGAGCACACAGTGGATGAACCCAAGTTAAGGGAGCAGAGCGGTGCTGTCCCAGAGGCCTGGCCTTAGTCATGTGGAGTGATTTCCATCTTTGGACTAAGTGTATCATGAATAGGAAGGCTAATTGAGGGCATGGGCTGGGTAAGATGGCGCCTAGGGAAAGGACACCACACCAGGGTCAGTGTGTGCTGAGTGCAAAACGTGGCTTTTGGTAGCCAGGTAACTGCCTTTTGTAGGGATGGGTACATGCGCTGCTGTCAGCCAGCTCTGGCTGCTTCTAACTGGATTTACAGAACCCCACCGGGCTGGCTTGATGAGTCCCTGAATTAAAAACACCTGAGTGCCTGGTAACTGAGGTCTGTTTTGCACATACAAGAAGCATGGGAAAAGGTGTGTGCTTGACATACGCTCCTGGACTCCAGAGTAGAAGACCAGGAGAGAAGAGGAGGTCAGAGGTCATTTGCACTTCCCTGCCAGCCGGGTGGATGGAATCCGCCTATTTCCACAGGGGACCTGGTTTGAGGATTTGAGGAAAGTTCCGATCACCAGCATTTGGCCTCTTTCTGTTTTTGTCTCACTTCCAAGACCTGATGCAGGAAGCCCACTATGACATGGTCACATGCAGACACACGTGGTGCAGGATGGACTAACCTCAAGCTCCACTGAAACCCTGGCTCCCGGCCGACCAGCCGTGGCCGGTGACCATGCGCAGTCTCCGATCTTCATTTGTGCGTCGATGTGGGGAAATTCAAAGTCAGCATATGAAAGTCAGCTCTAGGGCATCAGGATTTAATACGCAAAATTTTGCAAAATTTCGCAAAATTTCACATGAGAGGGGGGTTTGAGTTGACGCTACCCACGTGGGTGGAGGCCTGGGTTGGTGGTGCCCCCTGGTGGCTGGCAGGAGCAAATGCAAATCTCCTCTGTAGAGAAGTGTTTTGTCTGATTTATCAAAGAGAACAAACAAACAAAACACTCAAAAGGCCGGTGCGGTGGCTCACGCCTGTAATCCCAGCACTTTGGGAGGCCGAGGCGGGCGGATCACGAGGTCAGGAGTTCAAGACCAAGCAATGAGTCACCATTAGCAAGAGTGCAGAGCCAACAAGCAACAGATTGAAACGAGGATGTCTTAATCTAAATGCTATAAACATTTCGGACCAAAATCCTTTACTGCGGGGATGTTTAGCAGCAGCCCTGGTTTCTACCCACAAGATGCCAGTAGCAGTCTCCACTGCTACCTCCAGTCAATACCACCAAAATTGTCTCTAGACATTGCCAAATGTCCCCTAGAGGAAAAAACTGCCCCCAGTTGAAAAACACTGATTTAGATTGTCAAAGACTTCAAATAATACAATAATCAGATAGGTTATAAAATAACAAGGTATTAAAAAAGTAAATGATGGAATAGAAACAAAGGATCAAGGAATAAGGGACAACAAAATGTACAGGCAGATGTTTATAAAAGGATCAAGTAGAACTTCTGGAAAAGAAAAAAAGAAATCTTTGAAATTAAAAATTAAATGGATGTGCTTGACACACAGATAAAGAAAGAATTAATGAATTAGAAGAGAGATTTGAAGAAATTACCACAAATGCATCAGGGAAGCCAAAGAATGGAAAATTTGAGAGAGAGGTTAAAAGACAAGGAAAATATGAGAATGGTTAAGCTATGATTAATCTGTGCTCCCTCAAAAAAGTAAAAAGACAGTGGGAAAGAGGTCATATTCGGAGAGATAATGCCTGAGACTTTCCAGACCCACATATGCAGGAAAACTGAAAGATTCTAGGCAGGATGAAAGCGCAGGTTGTTGTGAGTTGCATGTATTAATAGAAAAGTTGAGGACTGGCTTGGGTGTGGTGACTCCCTCCTGTAATCCCAGCACTTTGGGAGGCCAAGGCAGGTGGATCACTTGAGGTCAGGAGTTCGAGACCAGCCTGGCCAACATGGTGAAAACACATCTCTACTAAAAATACAAAAATTATCTGGGCATGGTGGCATGTGCCCGTAATCCCAGCTGCTCCAGAGGCTAAGGCAGGAGAATTGCTTGAACCTGGGAGGTGGAGGCTGCAGTGAGCCAAGATTGTGCCATTGTACTCCAGCCTGGGTGACAGAGACTCCATCTCAAAAAAAGAAAAAGAAAAAGAAAAGAAAAGAAAAGTTGAAGACTGAGCCTCCAGGGTTCCTCATTGAGACTGAGGCACAAATTCAACCCAGGGATCCATGGGAGGGCCACCCTGGCATCAACAGCAGGGGCCGTGGAGTCCTCAAAGGGAGAAATCACTGTGGACAGCTGGCCAGAGCACAGCCTTGAAGGATGGGCTTGTCCAATGCTGAATCAAGAGACCTTGGTCTGAGCCTTGTATTTTACAGGGCACCCAGGAGGTTCCCTGGGGATGGAATTTAGAAGGGTGAAGAGAGTGAAGAGGAAATGGGATGGTGTTCTAAGCAGGGAGGAAAGCATGGGCAAAGGTGTGGAAGCTAAACACTTCCTGAGCCAAAAGGGAGTCCTGTTGGGTCATACTGGGGAACACTCAGGGGAGTAATTAGAAACTGGATTGGATGAAGAAGGTAAGACCAGGCTAGGGAAGTCCCTTGAGAGAAAAGCAGAGGCTTTGGACTTGAAACTCGAGGCCAGGCATTGGCAACTATAGCCTGAGGGCCAAATCTGGCCCACTGCCTATTTTTATAAATAAAGTTTTATTGGAACAGAGCCACACTCATTCATTTGGTATCATCTATGGCTGTTTTTGAGCAACAACAGTGGAGATGAGTAGTTGTGGCAGAGACCACATGGCCTGCAAAGCCTATAATATTTATCCTCTGGCCCTTTACAGAAAATGCTTGCTGGCCACTGCTGTAGGTGGGCACAGCCAGTCAATGAGGCTTTTCAGCAGCCACCAAGATGGTAAAGACAAGCCTAGCAGTGGCTGAAGGACAGGGTGTATTCTAAGGGGAGGGAGAAAAGTGCCTAACCTCTATTGAGTTCCTGCCCTATGATTTTCCTTCACCCACATTATCATTGTTACTTCTCCTAACCACCCTGCCCAGAAGCTGTTACTATCTCCATTTCAGAGATGAGGAAAATGGGGTCCGGAGAGGTTAAGTGACTTACTCAAGGTTACCCAGTGCTTCAGGGCAGAACTGAGATTTAATTTCAAGTTGGTCAGATTCCAAAGTCAACGTTCTTCCCACCACACCTCATTGCCTTTCAGGGCACTGAATATCCCAGGTGGGAGGGGACAGCCCCAAGTCAATGAATTGGCTACTGTGTGTCACAGCCTGCAACAGTCCAAACTGGGGAGATGGTACGTGTTTCATTTCCCTGAGAACAAATGTAGAGGCCAAGTCTGATCTGGAGAGGGGACTTCTGCCCAGGGTTCTTCCAGCAATTGCTCTCAACTTGTTCAAACATGGACTCCACCCTGTCCCCTCCACCCCATGCCTCCGGAGGCACTGGCTCTGCCAGGAATGCATATCGTTCCATCTTCCCCCAGCCTCATCTCACAGCCAGATGCTAAAGGCAGTTGGGAGATACCATCTCCCCATCTACAAAACACACACACACACAAGGGTTGGAAGGCCTGCATGGTGTCACCCACAAGAGATGACCCAGTTGATTTGCAGTGAAATTGCAACACAGCCTCTGCTTCCACCCCAGCTGATCCTAAGCCCTGGAGCAGAGGGGAGCTGGCCTTGTTTCCACCCCTAGCCTGGCTCCTGTTCCTCTCGTGACTAATTCAGATCCTCATCTGACAGCCACCCATGACCACTTCATCCAGAGAGGCCCCAACAGACCTGCTTCTTGGTTTTGCGGTCAGACTGGTTCTTGAAACTTCCCCAGAGGTCCAGCAGGGTTTACTCTGTCTGTGGGGAACTGTAACTGGCTGCCCCTTGGGGTTGAGCTGGTTGAGGACTTGAGAAACCATGAGAAGGAGATCAGGAAAGTACAACTTCTACCTGAGACCTTGGTTATCTGTATGGTGTGTAAGACAATAGGAATCCACCCAGCAGATCCCAATGGATGGGTCTGTTCCTTATCAGCTCCCCATTGGCCCAGAAGCCAGGCCAGATAAGCCTCTGACCCCAGTGTTTCTATCAGGAAATGAACACAAATATAGGCAGACAACCTCCCCAGAGCAGGTGGGAGGAACCCTGTGACCCCCTAGGCTCATTGGCTGTCTCTAATGAGCAATTGCTACACCCTCCTACTCTCTTGCCTTGGGAAACAGTCAGAGTTACATGTCAGCTCCAGGGGAGACTAGACCCACACCTACTCATGAGCTGGGGTGTAGCTCTTCTGGATGCAGAGGGAGAGGACAGAATGAGAGACACCTGCCCATGCTACCCACCAGCCTTCCTCAGACATGGTTGCCAGCTCCTTGCCACAGCCCCACTTTGTTCTGCTGTGACCACAGTGTGTGCTCACATAGGAGAGTAGAAGGAAAAAGACCAAGAGAGGATAAGGCAAACAAGATTTCATGAGCATCTATTATGTGCCAAGCTCAAAGCTGGGCACACACAAGCATCATTTTTTTTCCTTATGAAGTGACACATCCATGATTTTTTAGACTCTGCGTGTACATCATTAAGACACAGCATAACATAAACGTGAAAGGCAGCTGCAGAGACAGCCCTTCCTAGATCCCTGCTCTGCTGCTAACTATCTGCGTGGTCGCAGTTTACACATCTATCACATAGGAACTAAACAATAATAATTATTTCATATGGTAATTACAACGATTGAATGAGGTCATTTATATAAAGTACTTGGAATAATGCCTGACACATTGAGAATAAAATAGTAGTGTTAATTAATTATGATTTTTTTTTATCATTACCCTCTTTTACAGCTGAGGAAATCAGACAGGGCTAGTGACCTATATAAGGTCACACAGCTAGAAAACAGCAACACAATTAGCCAGGCATGGTGGTGCACGCCTGTGGTCCCAGCTGCACCAGAGGCTGGGGTGGGAGGATCCCTCGAGCCCAAGAGGTGGAGGCTGCAGTGAGCCATGATCTTGCCACTGCACTCCAACCTAGGTGACAGAGCGAGATCCTATCCAAAAACCAGCCAAAAAAAAGAGAAATGGCAACACTGGTATTCATATCCAGGTCCATCTGATACCACTACTCCCCATTCAAAGATTTTAGTCCTTAAGGGTCAAGTTAAGAAGAGAAGCTCTGGAGTCCTTGAGCCCCAGAGCAAGGCCCCTGCAAAGGCAGCTGCCAGAGACTATGGCAGTCCCCAGAGAAGGGAGAGAGTCATCTTGATAAAGTCATGGGGGTAAGGCACTCTAGAAGGGCCTCGGGACTTCTCAGTAGTCCCAGGGCAATGGCTCTGGAAGAAAGCCATTTCCAGAGGTTGCCCATCCATGAAGACCAGCCAATGATTATGCCGAAAACACTCAGGGAGACAGCTCAGCAAGGCCAGTGGGTGGTGAAGGGCAAAGTCAGTGGGTGGTGAAAGGACCCCTGACCACAGATAAACATAAAACCCCATTGCCCAACACCAGGGCAGATGCATGACTAGCACCCACCTGTAAATGGTGGTAGCTGAGCATTGTATCACTCAAGACCAAAGTGGCAGAAGCCACTTCTGGTGAAGCATCCTTCTGTGGCAAGCCCACATCTAGACACAAAGTGGGCCAGGTGTCTGGAACCTAAGGGGAGCTTCCCAGCTCCCTGAGTATCCATTTTTCCAGCTGTGAAATGCAGATGATCAGACCCAGCTTCCAGGGCAGTTCTGAAGACTAAGGTTGGGTATACACAAGACAGAGTAGAAGGTAAGGTACAGAGTGTGATTAGCTTTCCTCCATGCATATCAGGGTGCTGGTAAGGTGTACTTGTGACCGTCTGCTCACCACTGTGCTCCTAATGCTCCTGCCCAAACCTGCTTCCCATTCCTTCAGAGAACTGGCTTCAAGATGGGCTTCTTCTGAGCTTCTCTCAATGTGACCCCCACACCTAATGGAGAATAAAACTGCAACTTGAATATCCCTGGACAGGTGTAGCTGATAGCTTTGTCTCCATGTTCTGGGGACCAATAAACATAAAAACCCTGACTTCCTCCAAAGATACTGAGTTTTCCATCATCAGTAGGTTAAAGGCAGAGGCCAGCACCACTTAGAGAAGAGACTGCAAAAGGGATTCATTCATTGAATAGAAGCCTTCAAAATCCACAAGGGTCGTCCTGAGCCTCTGATGCCCTGTGGTTGGACTTCATAACTACTTGGAAGGCAGAGCTCAAAGCCTTCTTGATAGAGGGCTTTCTGCCTATTGAAGGTATTTATGGGCATACAAGTTCAAAGCCAGTACAATATTGGCATGCAAGAATGAGAGAAGAATGAGGAGACAGGGTGGGAGTAGGGTGCCCCCATGGCCCAGCAGACCTTTCTGCGAAAAGGGCTTGCTCACTTCTTGAAATTCCTGAGACTCCACCTCTACAGCCCCAGAAGGCTGAGCTGTGATAAAATCTACCCTCTCCCAAGGCCTGAGGCACACCAGGTATCCAGGAGGGAGATGAACTCACACTCACTTCCAGAAACATCTTAAGATTCCACGATGGTTGCTCTGAAAATCTGTTGGAGGCTCAGAAAGGCACCAAGGCCGCTCTTTGGAAGACAAGCAGACAGCAGCGAAGGGAACCAAATCCTCAATGACTCTGGGGACTGGAGCCTTTGAAAAGAGATGGTTTAATGAAAAGGTGCTGTCAAGAGCTAGCCACCTAGAAGGCAGCTAGTCCTCGGCTGGCTGCTTTTTCCCTGTTGCCTCCCTTCTCGCTTAGTCAGGAGCTCCTGCTCAGCCCTGCAGACCCCCAGGCCTCAGTGCCTGAGAATTAATCCTTGCTGGTTTGGACAAGAAGGAGCCATAGCCCTCAAATGCACAGGCCTCCTTGATGCCTGGAGACTGTCCTGTTACCCAGCCTGTGGCCCTGGGTTCTAGACCTGTTGTTCCTGCCGACGCTCCATCTGCCACTTCCCCAGCCAGGTGGTGACCATGGCAACCGTGGCTTGGAGAAGACAATGCAGCCACAGATGGTTTTCTACAGATGGGTCAAGTGCACAAAGTTATTCATTGTTTGGCCAAGGGGACTTCTAGCTTAGAATTAGAATGCACCTCTAGGGAGGACTTAACCTTGACAAGTAATTTCTTATTTAATTTTCAACACTCCTTTGATATGGGTACTATTATGATTCCCATTTTAGAGACAGGGAAACTGTGAAGGAATTTGTCCTTGGTCACACAGCTAGGAAGTGACAGAGCAAGGATTTGAACCCAGATTGGTATTATTACCAATTATTATTACCAATCTGGGTTCAAATCCTTGAATCCAGTTCAAATCCTTGAATCTGACAATAGATAGATTGGCTTTAGAGTCAAGCTCACACACTTTCCTCCTTGCCGGGAGCTCCCTAATGCTGACACACTGTCTTGGAGCACCGTCTAGATGCTCATCTGATGCCTGATTCCTTGGCCCCATCTTTAACCTCCAAGTACTTCCAGGCCTGGCCTTCCCCCCGGGCTCAGCCTCCTCCTCTACAACTGCTCTCCCTGCTTCTGTTCTGCCTCTGCTCTTCTTCCTGGGTTCTGGAACTGCTGCCACCTACAGGCCTCATGTGCAAAGATGCTTGAGCTCTAATACAGGATGTCAGAGCAAGAGGGCTGGGGACTGAATCCCTGCTATGTATGCTCCGCCGTGGTGGCCAAGTGAGGGCAGAGGCCCAGGAGTTTTAGTCTCCTGGAGAGATTTGCATCTGGGCTATTCTGCAATGACAATCTGGATCCCACAGGAAAAAATGGGGGTGCACTAAAGTCAAGTGCACATAAGCAGTAGGAGGCATTGAGAAGAGCTCCAAGGGAGATCTTACATCTGAGATGAGTCAGTCTCCTGCTGTAGTCCTGCCTAAATGCTCTCAGAAGGAATATTTTGTGTGTGTTTCTATACTACCTTTCTTTTCTAGTTCAGGAAGGTCTTTACTCACTGGACCACAACGCAGCTGGAGGAATGTATGAAGCTATGAGATGTCCCCATGATTGAGATTAGGATGGGCTCTTTCCCTCCAAGTCATAGATACAATCAACACTGATCAGTGAGGGATCAAGAGAGCCACAACCTCGTGGTGACAAACAGATTTAGAATCTGTGGCTGAAATTCAGACTGCGCTGCAGAGCTGGGCATTGTCTGCCAAGGGACCCAGTCCAGTAGGAGAGAAAGAATAAGTCTACATAGCTCTGGTTTTATTTCTAGATTTGCCACTGGGACACTGTGCCAGCCTCGGTGGCCACCTCCCTTGCCCTCCATAGATAATTCACATAGAGGAAGAAAGTGGGTGGAGGGAAAAAAGAGTAGTGGTTAACTTTGCACCCTGTAAGAGGTAAGCACTATGAGAGTTGCTTTACATAAACTACCTCCCAATCCCCTAGGGGGCAAGTAGCAGATTCCCACTTTAAAAAGGAGGAACTGGGCTCAGAAACATAAACCCCAACATCACACAGCGACTTAGTAATATGTATGGAATGCAAAGCAATAACAATAGCAATAATAGTAATACCAATCTGGCAACAGTTGATATGTATGTAGAACAAGCTGTGTTCTGGACAATATATTGATTCCTTGAAACCTCACCCAAAATCCATCAGGTCAGTATTATTATCCCCATTTTACAGATGAGGAAAATGAATATCGAGATCTGTAAATCCCACCCAGTGCCAGCCGCCCTGACATCTTTCCTCTTCATGTCACAGAATTGTCATGAGGACCAATGGCATCGGGGAGCAGAAAACATTGCATATTCCCCAAAAGAAAGTGGCCCCTGGGCTTTCCTTTGCTTCCTTCCCAGAGTGAGCCATGCTCTGGAAGGGATATTTCCATAGCTGTCCTCTTACAGCATCAGTAAGCACCATGACTTTCAGGAGTACAGGATTGCACCTTTGACGGCTCCAGGCCCACAACCGATTGCATTCCTAGACCACAGGGAAGGGCAGCAGATCACTGCCTCATCTGCCCAGAGCTGTGGAGGCAGCAAAGGGTGTTTAACCTCTGCTGGTGAATTGAAAGCCCAGGAGCTGGTGCAGATTCATTTTGTTTTATTTCTTCTGTGCTCCCATAAAATGGAGTAGGGGGTTTCACAGGTGCAAGTACTGCTGGGGAAAATCCTGGGGGTGGGGGCAGGGTGAGGGTGGGGAGGAAGAACTGGCTTAGCTGCCAATCTGGAATGGGTAAGCAAGTGGGAGAATGAATAGGAGATGAAGGACTGAGGATAAGAAGGGTAGGAGAGGGAGACAGACAGACAGAAAGGGAGACAGACAGACAGAAAGAAAGACAGAGATGGAGACATAGAAACAAAGAGACAGAGACCAAGGCAGAGAGATAGGGAGAGAGAGAACACCAGGGCCGAAACTCTCCTCACTGACGCTGCTACTGGAAGGCTGGGCTGGCCTGCGTCTGCCCAGGGCATGTGATTCTTGGCCTCTACTGGTCCTAGAGTTCTACCACCTTCCAAAGAACAGAGCAGAAAGGCTGCTTCTAGTCCAGGAACTTGCAGGATGAGGCTCCATCACGGTGACTGTACTCTAGATCAGCCTCACCACACTACCTGCAGCATGCACGGCCTCCTGAGCATGCTCATGTGTGCCATGCAACCTCCTACAGGAATGAGGTTAGAGAATGGAAATTTAAGCTTAGAAGGAGAGGCAACATGTTTAGGGTCACCCAGGAAGTTAGTTTCCTGCAGAGATTGGAGCCCCAGCCAAGGAGTTCACCATCCTGCAGGACCAGGGGCCTGCTGATTCTTGGAGGTGAGTCAAGGGACAGAGTGCCTAGAATGAGGGCGAGGGTGCAGAAGTCTCTCCTACCTCCCTATCCCACTCCAGCCAAAAATCCCAGCCAAATAAAACACAGGACACAGGAACCGAGGTGTTTGCATCATCTCCATCTCTCACTATGCACTCCCATGCCATGGTATGGTGCAGTCCACTTGGTCCTTGCCGCCTGCTCACTCACACAGTCAGGGACCCACGAGCATACCTGCCCACCAATCCCTCCAGTGCCCCAAACCCTGCTCACTCTGCAGGTTGAGAGGGGACTGAGTACTTCACTGCATCACTTTTAACTCCACATGGTCCCAGCATCATCCACCCTCAAAAAAACTCCTCCATGGCCCTGCCCTTACAGAGCTCACCAAGTAGCAAGAGACAAACACACATCATAACTCACCTGGCACAAGGAGAGAGTACAGAACAGAGTGCTGGGGAGGACAGGAAGAAGCAGGGGACAGCGAAGCTGGCAAGGGCTGGGGGCTCAGTGTGTGCAAAGGCACAAAGGAGAGGGAACAGGTGGTCTGGGGTGGCTGGAATGCAGACTGCATACTAGGGTGGAATGGAAGGCCCTGGGGGCAGGAGTCCTAGAGGCAGGGTCAGAGAGATGGCCTGGGGCCAGCTTATGAAGCATCTGGTCCCCTTCTCTCCGTTCCCCACTGCCATGGGGTCGAGGCTCATTCCTAGAGGCAACAGCCAGATGCAGAGGGTGCACGGGCCACAGAGCGAACGACACTTTCCCACAGCATGAACTCAGGGCTGTGTCCAGGGCCCGGTGCTCAGCCAGCCCCTGTTGCACAACACACTGCCTTCTGCATCCCCCATCCTCCCTCAGCTCCTGCATCCTCACCCCCTGCTGAGGATCACTGATGCAGGGGGGACCGAGCCTTGGCTCCCTGCACAGCAGCCCACACCACCTGCCACCCTTCGTAGTCAAGAGATCATGTTGAAAGGGAATCTTTTTAGGGAGGTCTTTCTATAGGAGGCAAGCCTGTGGCTGCAGGAAAACCGTCAGCATTCCTATCTCCTATGTTAAAAGCTGCTAAGTCCACCAGCTGATTCCTCAGCGGTATTAAAATGTGCAATAAGAACTGGCCCAGTGGGTGTTCCTAGCATTGGTATAGAAAACCCCAGGGTTTCCTCTGTGTGTTCCTGCATGTGTCTCCTAGCAGGGTGACAAGCACCAGCAGTGTGCAGAGTCAGGGTGGACGAGAGTGGCTGAGATTCTTGATGCCAGCTGTGAATCCCATAGAAGTCCCAATACTCAATAGCCAAGCCTGGAGAGACTGGTTTTTATTGTGGTGGCTTTGTTTGTCGGGGCCATGGTACCAGTGCTGGGGCCTTAGGCTGTCAGGCTATGCCCCAAGGGCTTCAGGCAAGATTTCACAGGAGTCTGAGTCAGAAATCCTGTCCTTCCAATGCTTCCCCCTGGCCAGGACACAGATGCCAGGATTGGGCCATCATCTCCGCTCCTTCTTTGGGGTCCCTGAAACTGATCAGGGAATCCTCCATTGTGTGAGCGTCTGTGTCTCCTGACCTAGGCCCTGACCCTACTCTTGGATTCCTTCGGGACTGGGATCTACAGGATCCAGGATCAGGCCAGAGGGCATGGGAGAAACCTGAGGCGGAAGTCAGACAGAACTGCACTGTGAGACACACCTCTTCCACTTACTCACTGTGTGGCCCTGGGTGGGTTTTACAACCTCTCTTGGCCTCAGCTCCCTCACCTGTAAAAGGGAGATTCCATTGTTCCCTTTCAGGGATGATGTGTGGGCTGAACAAGGTGATGTCCAGACAGTCCTGAGCACAGCAGTAACTGGCCCCCAGTGGAGCTCAGTAAACTTCGGCTGTAATTATAAGCTGTTATAAGGCACTTGGCAATGGAGTAGATACTCCATAAACAAGCATCATACAAGTGTAAATAATTATTAATTATTATGATGACTAATCATCATTATTATTGATGATAAACGTGAGAAATGCTACCCAAACACCAGCTCCCCCACTCAATCTGTTTGCAGACAGACATCACTCCTCAACCATGCAGAAAAAGTCTGGGACCCAGAAGAAGAGCTGGTTCCAAGCACCCCAACAGGGAGCACTGTCCTCCCTCCAGTCTCCATGCAGCACTGTGCAGGCTGGTCTCACCCAGGCAGGTGACATTCACCCAAATGCATCCCATCTGTCTGTTCAGTCTGCTTAGGGCCTGCGTCTTTTCAGCTTGGCTCCTCTGTGTCTAAGTTGTTAAATATTTTGGATATCACCTCAACAAGAAATGTCTTTGTGATTTCTTGAGTCCTGGCTCATGAGCAGCAAGGCTGACCTGAGTGCAGAAAGTGACCTGGGGAAATCCTGGTCAAGCTCCCAGAACTCTGCTTCTTAGATGAAGTCAGATAGACAAGGAGTGAGCTTTGCCGAGCAAGCAAATTTTACCACCGTCCTGAAAAATGAATCAAGGCAAGGCCCACAGAGGTACCCAGGGCCTAGCTCAGCACCCAGCAGTGCAGGAGCTCAATAAGTACATGGATGGGTGGATGGGTAAGTGGGTGAATGGATGGGTGGGTGGCAGGATGAAGTATATTAACCATGCCTTTTTTCTGTAGCCCTTGTGCTTTGACATCTGGGGCCTTGCTGACCCTGGAGAGACTGCCGCAGTCTCTATAGATAGTCCAGCCAGTCCTACAGATCGTGAAGGACTTGCCTACGAGTGTGCCTTGCTTATGTGTCTGAGTGCAGTCATGCTGCTATAACAAAATACCACAGACTGGGTAATAGATAAAGAACAGAAATTTATTCCTCACAGTTCTGGAAGCTGGAAGTCCAAGATGAAGATGCTGGTGGGTTCCATGTCTGGCAGGTGAGGACTAGTCTCTGCTTCTAAGATGGTGCCTTAAATACCGTGCTCCAGAGGGGATGATACTGTGTCCTCACACAGCAGAAGGGCAGAAGAGAAAATGGACAAAAGAACCTAGCTAGTTCCCTCCGGCCCTTTTGTAGGGCACTAATCCCATCCATGGGGCGGAGCCCCCCTAAAGGCCCCACCTCCTAATATGATTGCATTGGAGATTAAGTTTCAACATAATTTTGGAGAGGATGCAAATGTTCTAACCATAGCAATATGCAAACAGTCCTGAGACTACCCCCGCCCCCCACCTCCTCTACTGGGCTGTCACACTCAGGGCCCCTATGCCCCTTCCCCAGTCACCCCAGGGCCAGGTACCAAACAACTAGGGACTGTGTCCCAGAACCTTACATTATTCAAACTAGCCGATCCTAAACCTGCTTGCCCTGCCCTGCCCATCCATTCCCATAGAAACCACCATAAAGGTTCCTGCCCATGTTTTCCCCTCGCCCCCTGCCTCCTGACTGCCCCTGGTGTTTCCCCACATGGCCCCGCATGGTGTGGCATGCTCCCTTCTCCTGGAACTGTGAGTAACAAATTTTCCATGGCATCAGCTCCTGATTTATTGGCCGTGCCATACCTGAATGATAATAAAGCCTACATCTTCAATGTAGAGGGAAGGAGGAAGGGAGGGAGGGAGGGGAAAGGTGGATAGAAGAAAAGAAGGAAGGAAGGGGGTTAGATGGATGGATGGATAAAAGGAAGAAAGCAAGGGACGATGAAATCAACCTGGGCCTCAAGTTTCTACAGGAATGATCTGACTACAACTTTGCTCCATGGTTGAAAAGAAGCAGCTTTCTCCTACCAAGTTTTGGCTGTGTTTGGGAGAATGTACCTTCACAGTGCCACAGGCCAGCAATCAATACAGCATCTTCTCACTCCCTTTGCAGACAGAAAGACCTGGATCTGAATCCTGGCCCTGCCATTCACTGGCCATGAGACCATGGCCGACTGACTTAACCTGTGTGCGAGACACACACATGTATATGTCTACCTTCCGAGTTCCCTGATGCTAGAACCAGAAGATGCAGGCATAGCATGGTTTCCAGCACAGAGTACGCACTCCCCGACATTCATAATGAGTATTATCATTCGGCTATTCTGCAGTCCCGCACCCCAAGTGCCATCTGTTAGAAAGACTGTGCTATTTGGTCTAAATGTCTTCCTCACCCAGAAGCCCCTATTTGGGGCTCTTGGTCTCTGCCTCACCAAAAGCCATGCTAATCCCTTCCTGGTCCCCAGTCCGGAGTTCAGGGCTCGGCAGGCAAACGCGTGCTCCCTATCCAAAGGACTAGAAGGGCCCTACAACGCACCACATGCCTACATTTCACAGACCTCTCTTCTGGAGTTACGCTGACCCCTCCCCATTGAGAGGCTGCTTGGCTTTCCCTGCTGCTTTTAAAGTGAGAAGGGGGAGGACCTTTACGCTGGAATCGCATGTCAATTTCCCCATCTCCCCTGTACACCATCACTCAGTAAAAATAGCTAATTTTAAAATGGCTGCTCTTATGATGGACGAGATTAATGGATCTTGAAGAGCAGCCAGTATACCAACTGCTCCTGTAGCCATGATGAAAGCTAATAATGTAGAAAATTCTGCCAATTCCTTTAATTCATGAATATTTAAGCCTGTGAAAAATCTGTCAGATTATATCATTTTTTTCTGGTGATTTTCCGCCTAAGTACATTCATGGCGGCCTGCCAGTTGCTCAAGAAACTTCAGCAGGAGCAAAATCATTTTTGTTGTTGTTGTTACTATGGACGGCCCTCTTCTCCTTGCTGAATTTATCCCCTCATCCCCGGGTGGAGAATCAGGTGCACTCGAGACAGCTAAAGGCAACCACGGTGATTTCCCCCAGCAGGCACAGATTCCTCTCCCAACCCAAAGGCTGGCAGGGGCTTTTGTGAAAGGAGACCATGGTTTTCAAATTGTGTTCCACGGCACCCAAGTCTTCCTCCTTGGGGCCCGGGGGGATCACTGGGAGGGGTTTGGGCTGGACATGCTGCGTGCATGGGGCTGCCGGACCCAACTCCCACTTGCACCAAGCAGTTCTGTTTGGTGCATTGAGATTCCCTGCAAAATTTCCCTGCAAATAAGTGTTGGCCCAACTTAAAACAATTTGAAAGGCATGAGCATGGAAACCACAGCTCTAACCCACCCCTCCCGGCTTGAACAACAAAGGGAGAAACTCAGCCCCCATGATGGTAACCGGTAAGCCCACCTCACGGGAAGCACTAGCAGTGGCACCTGAGCGGCAACCAGGATCCTTAACTGCAAGTGAGCGCTCTCTCCCCCTCTCCAGCACACTCTGGGTGACCTCTTGGGCTCTGCCTGTTTGGGGAAGGCAGGAAATGAGGCTCAGATGGGCCACGCTCCCCAGCCACAGTGGAAAGTCCTCTCTGAAGCCAAGATGTTTCCTTGCAAAGACAAGAGAGAGCGAGAGAGAATGAGCATGTTTAGTGACTTGAGAGGGAGGGAGGGAGGGAGGGAGGGGTGGCCAACTTCAGAGATGATTATCATTCAGGGACTTGTTGGCTGGAGGAAGGAGCGAGCTTCTTTTTATAGGAGCTTCAGTTCCTCGTTTTGTTCTCTTCGGGTTATTCTCCAAAGAAAGCCGGCTCTTGAGTCAGCTGGCAGGAGAGCGAGGCGAATGCGCTGGTGCTGGCCGCAATGGCCCCGGTTCAACGCTCGCTCCAGCTGGTCACGTCCTCACCGGGGCGGCCGGCGGCCTGCCTGCCCACGCTCTGCCAGGAGCCCAGGTCAGCCCTTGCCTCGCCGGGGCCGGAGCCCGTCCAAAATCAACAAGTCTTTTGTGCCTCTCCTTTGGACGCTGTATAATTACAGCAAACATGTATTGGCGGTGCACAGCGATTGTGAGGCAATTGTTGAAGGATCTCAAATGCGCTTGGCATTTGGTCTTGGAGAGCAATTCGAGGAACCACAGCTCCAGTTGGCTCATGCTGGCCAGAAAACAAGAGATTTTCAGAAGTCGTGAGTGGTGTGTTGGCACAGCCTCCATGTAGTTCATCAGCTATTTCCTTGATAGTGGGTTGCGTTTTACCACCAAGCCAACTGACTGACTCATGAGTCAGGGACTTAAAAAATAAATAAATAAGGGAGGCCATCGGTGCCCGCTGAGCAAAACACGTCAGGCTGCCGACAAAATGGGCCCCTGCTGCTTTCCGGGTGGTTTCATTTTTCCTCTTTTTGTCTTTTTGTTTGAAAACTATGAAAGTGAAACTGCACATCTCCCCCCTCAAGCTGTTCTGTTCCCATGGGCAGCCAGAGGAGATGGGTGGGTGACGGGGTCTCCCAGCAACACCATCTCTCGGCAAATTCACATTCCCATCAACCAGGCTTGAATGAGGTGTCTAGTGTGTGCCCGGCTTTCAGAGGGCCTCTGTGGAGGGAGATGATGTTCATTGAGCTGATATTAATTGAACACATGACATGGCCGAGGGCACTCACCCAGGTGTGGCTTGCTTTAGCCTATCGAGCACTTAATAAGGGCAACAGCTTTAGCCTCAATTTATAGATGAGGAAACTAAGGCTTCTGAGGCTAAGATTCATAGGTCACACACTTAGTAAGTGGCAAAACTGGGGTTGGAACCCAGATCTGTCTGATTCCAGTACTCATCCTACCAATACTCATGTCATTCCAAGGCTCACTTTTCCATAAATATCCAAATGTTTTCAGTGCACTGAGTTCCTTGAGCTTACAGGGGTGATTCAGACTGACATGGTCCTTGCCCCTCCAAGGCTGACATTTAAGCTGGGAAGACAGAGTCAAGGATGAAGTAGACAATTGATCCTTTCATTGCAATTGTGGTTCTTGCCCTCAAGGAAAAGGACAGAGTGGTTACAGCACAGGGCAGGGAACTTGGCCTGGCCTCACAGGCCTAAGAAATTTGAGGGATGATAGGAATTCAGTGGATAAAGCATTCCTGGAAGTGGGAACTACTGGTGCAAAGACCCCTGGGTGAGAAGAAGGGTATGGTGTTGTGGGGGAGCTGACAGGAGGTCAGGGAGCCTGGAGTGCCCAGGGTGAGGGAGCCATGTGGGTGGAGAACCTGGCCTGGGCCCTGAAGGCCAAGGAAATGACTGCAGGGGCTTATCCCAACAGCAAGGGGCAGCCATTGATGGGGTCTAAGCAGTGCCATGATCAGATCTGCATTTGTAAAAGGACCCCCTTGGTTGCTTTTATGAACAATAGACTAGAGTGACAGGAGTAGGTGTGGGGAAGGTCACTGAGAGACTAGTGATACTAGTGGCTCATGGTCTAGGGTCTAGTTCAAGACACACGCTCCTGGGCACAGCCAGGCCTTCTCTCCCCATCCACCTCATCTCCCCTCAAAGGTGCTCCCAAGGGTCCACCCGCTAACCAAGGTCATCTCATAATTGGGGAATAATCTTACAAATGCAGAAACAACGCCCAAAGAGCAGAGTGACTAGGCTGTGGCCTCACAGCCAGTGAAGGACCCCTATTCCTTGCACCTCTCAGTCCTGCGCCCCAGCCCCTCATCAGCACCTCTGCTGTGCCGGGAAGGGCTCCAGTGCATGCACCCAGCTCCCACTGAGGCCAGGGTTGTGGCGGCTGCAGAAGCCATGTCCCCTTTCTCTCCTCCCTCCTGGCTTCACACTGTTGAAAGCCATTCTTCTAGGCAGTCCCTTGTGGACCCTTCAAGTTGGCTTTTGAAATGGCTTAGCCAGATTTCTTCAGAGTTGAAAAGTGACTCCTTTCACATCTTCCTGCCTTTGCACCTGCAGTTTCTTCTCCAAGCAGTGTTTTTACTGTCTTACCCATCTGGTGACTTAGTGTGAAGTGGAGATCCAGGGTCCAGCGAGAGCTCAGGGATCCTTCCCCCAACTCCCACCCCAACCCCACTCCACCTCACCCTTTACTCTTGCCCAGGATGAGTCAGTCACAAGGGCCAAATTTCACATTTTGTAGGGTGCAGGTTTCAAGGAGAACAGAGGTCACAGGACTATAAATGGGTCTCTTTTCTTTTTCCTCCCTGGCAAGACTGTCTTTGGATCAGTCAATGCCTGATTGGCATGCTCTCCCCTCCCTTCTCTTTTTCTCCTCCCTCTCCTGTCCTCTCTCCCCACCTCCCCATTCCCTCCCCATAGCAGCTGGACCCAAGACCATCTTTTCAGGACTAGGAGGCCTCAGGCTGGCCAGGGCAGTAGGCTTGGGGCAAATGCCCTCTCCTTCCCTCTGTCTTGTCCTCCCTTTGCTGCTCCCACTCCCTTAGAGGCCAGAGCCAGACTGAGATTTTGTCCCCATGTGGGTTAGAGGGAAGGGGCTCCTAGAGCTGTTCACTGCTGGGTGCCAAGCTTCTACCTCTCTAACATGTCACTTTGGCTGTTCTGTACCATTGCTATGAGGAGCCCTCAGGGAACTCCTGGGGAAGGGCAGCATCCAGGGTCCCTGGAGCTTTTGACCTAACACCATCCTCAGAGCATCCCAATCTTGCTGCAATTTCTAATCCCCATTTTGCAGGAGGCTCAGAGGGGCTAAGGAACTCTCTTCCTGCTAAGTGGAAATGAGCAGGTGAAGCTGAGCCTGTTCTATTGCTTCCCGGATCATGGAGGAGGAGGAAGAGATGGAGGAGGAGGAGATGGAGGAGGAGGAGATGGAGGAGGAGGAGATGGAGAAGGAGGAGATGGAGGAGGAGGAGATGGAGGAGGAGGAGGGAGAAGAGAAGAAGGACACAAGGCTCTGTCCCTATCAGCCATCTGGTGCCCAGAGTAGGGCTGTGCCCCTCAGAGCACATGAGCCCTGCAGAAAACTGGGACATGGAAACGAGCCTCCCCGCCCAGCACCCCACTCCTAAGAGCCCACATGGCAGGGCAGGGCCTGGAGACTGGAGGGCGAGCCCCTGAGACCCCACAGAACATCAACCAGTCCCAGGAGGGCTGCTGCACCCTGTTCAGGCTCCCCGGCCAAAATACCACTGAGGGCATCAGCTTGATGAGGTGCAGCGACTGGGATTTGATTACTCTGGCCCTGCCTCAGGCTTTTCCCACTCTTTCCTGTGGCTCCAGACAGGAGCACCCGGCCCTTCCCACTCACTGCCCCTTAAGTCTCCCTCAGCGTCCCTCCCACCCCAGAGCCCCAGCCCCTGCCAGCCACCTGCTCAAGGCAGGCCTCTCTCCCACCCTCTGGGCGCCTGCCCTGCCCTCTCTGCCTCCCGATGGCTAGGACAAGATGATTTACAGGAGCGTGGCGGGAGGGACGGCGAGCCGGATTAATGCACCAGTGAGCGGCCGCCTCGCTCACCAAACACACATCATGAAAACTTATTGCTCAGAAAACAGCACAACGCCACTAATTCATAAATGTTCAATGCCCCCCACAGTGGAGCAGCCAGGGCTTATCGCCTCCAGGAGAGAGGAGGCTGGTTCTCCCCAGGCCACCCTCCTCCCACTCCCCCCGCCTGGCCTGGTGGCCTTCCCACCGGCTCCTCAGCCAGGCACCCGCCCATGTGCTGAGCAGGTGGTTTCGCTTCCTGGTGGTTTTTATTTTATCTGGCCCGAGGATGCTTCTGGCTGAGCCCTGGGTGGTGTCTTGGGGCAAGGAGGTGGCACTCAAGATGGCCTCCAGGCCTGCTCAGTCAGCCAGTCCTCCACAGACACCCAGGCTCAGGGAGAGGGGCCTGGAGAACGGGATAGAGGAGGGCAGACAGAAACCAGGAGGGAACCCACAGCTGTCACCCCTGCACAGAAGGCCTGCCTCAGCTGACTGCTCTGGAGAGGGGGAGACAGAGACAGAAACAGAGAGAGAAACAGAGACACACACACACAGAGAAACAGAAGGAAACGAGAAAGAGCGGCAGAAACAGAGAAAAGAGAAACAGAAAGAGAGAGAGAGAGGCAGGAAACAAGATGAGGGAAAGAAGCAGCCAGCCCTTGAGCAGGAAGACTGGCCTTCAGGCGGGGGCGCTCTCCTGGGTGAGGAAGGATTCATCTTCCCTGGAAGCCTTGGGGACTTGGGGAAGAATGGCAGGCCCGCTGATGGTCCCGTCCTGTTTAGGACAGGCAGGAACAAAAGAGACATGGTCCTCACTGATTCTCTCCCATCCCATGGGTCTAGCCACACCTCTATTCTTTCCACAATGGTGGATGGCGTAACCACCCACCCGCCTCAGGTCTCTGTGTGGCCAGTCTCTGCCTGCCCCTCCCTCCCATTCTCCAGCCCCTGCAGACTGAGCTCTCTGGAGTGCAGCTTCCCAGCTCCTTTGCCTGCTGGCTTCAGTTGGGGTTCAGCCATAGGGAGTCCCCAGCAGGAGATGAGGAGGTAGGAGAGAAGTTAGGGGGTATCTCTGGCATCCCTGCATCCTCTGTGCCCATGCCTCCTCCTCCAGGGGTCCCACTATCACCAGGTTTCCATAACAGGCCAGGGCTGGTAGCAGCTTCCTACCGTCACCAGGTTCTGGAAGCTGCAGCATCTCTCCTTCACCCCTTCTACCCTGCCCACCCCTCGGTAAGAAGTCCCTGCATTCACTCTCCTCATTTGAGCCATCCGAGTGAATCCGTTCCCTGCCAGGACCCTGACAGGGGCTTGCTTCTACTCTACCTCTCACTTCCTCTTCCTCTAGGCCCTAACAGAGGAGGTAGAGAGGGCAAGGTCAGTTGGGAAAGAGGGCCAGCTGTGGGGATCAGGCAGGTCTAGCACTGAGTACTGGCTATGTCATTTAATAGCCATGAGAACTTGGGCCAATCCCTTAATTTCTCTGAGTCTCAGTTTCCTCGTCTGTAAAACAGAGATCATGAGAGCAGCTTCCTCTCGAGTTGAAAAGATGAACTAAGACCCCTGTTCACTTGGATTCTTCACTCCTCTGCTCAGCACGCGGCCAGTGGGGAGTGGGCAATGCTGCAGAGAGGCCCAAAGGCCGGGGCTCCCCAGCCACCGTTATGGGTCCTGCAGAATCCCCCTGCATCTCCTAGGCCCAGCAGGCTGAAGACTTTCCCCTATGGGCCCCAAGGGTCTCAGGAACCCTCACCCCCCACCCCCAGACCTCAAAGCCACAAAGAGAGAGATGACTATCGCAGTTCCTGATGTTGCCCTCAGACCACAGGGAGACAACTGACTCACCCTCATCCCCAGAAATGAGGCCACCCTGAGCCAACTCTGGGCACCCCACCTTCCCCCAGCCCAGGGAGCTCCCAGGATGAGAGGAAAGTGACTATGAAAAGAGTCTGTCTGCCTGCCCCAGTGAGTGGCCTTTCTCCCTGTTTCTGCTGTGTCCCATCACCAGGCTGTCTAAGAGTAATAAAAATAGCCTCTATGTAGATGCCACCTCTGTGCCACATGTGGAGCACAAATGCAGTGAGTGGGTGAGTGGGCAGAACGGCACAGAGATGAAGAGATTGGTTCTCAGCTCAGCCTGCCTGGGTTCCAATCCCAGAGAGAGGCTTATCAAAGGGTCATCCTGCTTTGATGAGCCTGCATTGCTGCTCAGAACACAGCAACAGTCACATGTCAGCTCCCAAGGGGCCCTGAACCAGCCTCAGTATCCAGGAAAGCCACCCCTGCTGCTTTGTTACTTTTTTTTTTTCTGGAGACAGAGTCTTGCTGTGTCCCCCAGGCTGGAGTGCAGTGGTGCTATCTCAGCTCACTGCAAACTCCACCTCCTAGGTTCAAGCAATTCTTGTGCCTCAGCCTCCCAGGAAGCTAGGATTACAGGCATGCACCACGATGCCCAGCACGTTTTTGTATTCTTAGTAGAGACGGGGTTTCACCATGTTGGCCAGGCTGGTCTCAAACTCCTGACTTCAAGCAACCTGCCTGCTTCAGCCTCCCAAAGTGCTGGGATTATAGGCATAAGCCACCACTCCCGGTGGTCCGCTACTTTTTTTTGAGATGGAGTCTTGCTCTGTCACCAGGCTGGAGTGCAGTGGTGCAACCTCGACTCACTGCAACCTCAGCCTCCCTGGTTCAAGCGATTCTCCTGCCTCAGCCTCCCAAGTAGCTGGGACTACAGGCGCATGCCGCCATGTCCAGCTAATTTTTGTATTTTTAGTAGAGACAGGGTTTCACCATGTTGGCCAGGCTGGTCTCGAACTCCTGGCCTCAGGTGATCTGCCTGCGTCAGCCTCCCAAAGTGCTGGGATTACAGGTGTGAGCCACTGTGCCCGGCCCCACTACTTTTTAATAGTCAAAATAATCTGAGCAACTGGCCATTTCTCTTATACCATATGTTCATTCACTCAAAAAGTATTTACCAGGCACCTACTATGTGCCAGGCACTGCAATGAATGTAAGACAAAGAAGCAAGCAGAGGCCTGACCACGCATGCCTTGTACATCTTGCACAAGTTTTCTCTTTGTCAAGAGCAGTGGCAGGCATTTTTTTTTTTTTTTAACAGAGTTTTGCTCTTGTTGCCCAGGCTGGAGTGCAACAGTGCAATCTCGACTCACTGCAACCTCTGCCTCCCGGGTTCAAGCGATTCTTCTGCCTCAGCCTCCCGAGTAGCTGGGATTACAGGCACCCGCCACCATGCCCAGCTAATTTTTGTATCTTTAGTAGAGACAGGGTTTCACCATGTTAGCCAGGCTGGTCTCGAACTCCTGGCCTCAGGTGATTTGCCGGCCTCAGCCTCCCAAAGTGCTGGGATTACAAGCGTGAGCCACCGTGCCCAGCCTTTTTTTCTCTTTTTCTTTTCTTTTTTTTTTGAGACAGAGTTGCATGCACTCTTGTCACCCAGTCGGGAGTGCAATGGCGCAATCTCGGCTCACTGCAATCTCTGCCTCCCAGGTTCAACCGATTCTCCCCCCTCAGCCTCCCGAGTAGCTAGGATTACAGGTGCCTGCCACCATGCCCAGCTAATTTTTGTATTTTTAGTAGAGACAGGGTTTTGCCATGTTAGCCAAGCTGGTCTCGAACTCCTGACCTCAGTTGATCCGCCCGCCTCAGCCTCCCAAAGTGCTAGGATTACAGGAGTGAGCCACCGCGCCCAGCCTGGCAGCCTTTAAAGCATCATGGGAAGGAAGGCTGTGGGATCAAGTTTGCGTTATTTCCTTGGCTGCAGCATAAAGAACAAATGGGTGGAACTGAACAAGGAGGGAGGGCATGGGGTGCCTCACAGCAATCAGATGGGACACAGTGGCCACGTGGACCAGTGATGGAGATGGCAATGGAGCTGGAGAAGGGTGGATGGATTGGAGACTAAATTAATAGGGGTTGCTAAGGGACTTAAAATGGAAGGGTGTGGCAGAGAGAAGAAAGGGTCAAGCGAGACTCTTGGGTTTCTGGATCCTGTGACCAGATGGATGGTGTTGCTATTCAGTGAGATGCAGAACTCTGGAAGGGACCAGGGGTGGAGGGGAAAAGGTCATGACTTTGGTTTTAAGCATAATAAATTGGAGATAATGTTGAGGTATTCTTGAGAAGATGTCAAGTAGACAGCAAAACACATGAACGTGGAGCTCCAAAGCAAGTCAAGTCTTCTAGGTGAAGGGGATCGTTCAAGGCAAGGCAGTGGATGAGATCTGCTGAGGAAAGAGGTCCACGCCCTGAGAATCTCCAAAATGCGAGGCCAGGTAGAAAAGGGGAAAAGTTGCAAAGGAGCCAGGGAAGCAGTAACGCAAGAGGTAGGAAGGAAGTCAGTTAAACGATGTGTGCTTGAACCAAGAAACATGTATTAAGAAGGACAGTGCAGTGTGAGAAGCAAGGTTAAGGAAAATGAGGACTGAAAAGTGTCTACCAGATGGAGTAACATGCAGGTCACTGGGGCCTGAGCAAGAGCTGTTCTGGAAGGATGCTCAGGCTGACACCATCTTCATCAAAAATTTGCTCCTCCCCTACTCTGCCAGGCACAAGGTATATGGTGGTGACTGACAGAGCTGCTCACCAGATCCTCTGGCTCCCCATGTTCCAGGTACATGGTGAACTCACACCTTCTAGTCCCCTCCAGCTGGTGGGGCCATGTGACTAGTTCTGGCCCATGAGTTGTGAGCAGAGCAGAACTCACGGAAGTCACCTGCAGACACAGCATTTAATTGCGGTGCGAGACCCTCCAGGCTCTGTTTTCCTTCTGGTGTGGAGACTGGTGAGGGTCAAGGTGATGGCTGCTCTCTCAGCCCGAGCCTCAGTGACTGTGATGAGCAGAGCCTGCTTGCCTCATGCTTTGGGACTGCCGTGATATTCTTCTATAGTAGCCCACATCCACCTCAGTGTTCTTCCTGCAGACATCTCTCTCATAGTGGCACAAAAATAAACAAGTAAATAAGCTTTACCCATCGATTGAGGTTTGACTTCTCACAGCTGAGAAGGGTCCGTGGCACACGAGTGAGCCACAGCCTCTGGGTGGGAATCCCTGCTTGAGCAGATGGCCTAGGGATATAACAAGAGGAGGAGGTGCACCAGGGAGGAGCGGCTGATAAGAAGAGGAAGGAAGAAGCAGCAAGAAGAAAGATGATTGACAAGCCTAACTGGGAGCTTCCACACTGAAATACGCTTTCCCTGGCTGGGGAAAAAACTCTCAGAAGGCAGGGGAGTTTTCAGAATGCAGGCTTTGTTACTGGGCTGACCTGGGTTCCAATCATGTCTCTTCCACTTAGTTCCTTTATGTTGGTCAAGGAATGAATGATCTCTCTAATCAGTAGTCCAGGCCCCATCATTTTCCTGCTTAAATTCTCCCCATGGCTCTGCAGCTCTCAAAGCAAAGCAAAACTGGAAAATGCATGACATGCAGGTTGTCGCTCCAAACTCCCAGTCCCGTGGAAGATATCACCCATGGATCACAGCACTTTTTCCTAAGACCAGATGCAGCCTCAGAATCTTTCTTAACACAGTGCTTCAAGCAGTCACCACTAATCCAACACAGTTGGCTTTTAAGATAAAATGTTTTTGCCATCTTTAGCCTTCTAAATGTCTATAAATGTTGTAATTTAGGTCCCATCTGCTCTCCCCGCCTTAACTCCCAGAGGTCTTCCTCACTTATTTTATCTTGCAGTCACATTGAATTAGCTGTCATTCCCTAATTAAACCAGGTTCTCTTACCCCTCTTTGCCCTTGCTCATGTTGCTCTCTCCATCCCATTCCACTCCCCACCCTGAGCCCAACCTCAGACTCCTGGAGACCCTGCGTAAGTGTCAGCTCAAGGGTTCTCCACGTGCTTATTGCACCCTGTGTGTATTTCTGGTGGGGTGCCACGCTGGATGGCAGCTGTGCACTGCTGTGACAGTGACCCCCAGCAACCTGAGGTCTCCTAAGGGCAGAACCATGCCTTTTCATGCTTAGATGCATCCCTCTACCTCTCCCTAAGCACTGCTAGGGAGTCCTCCCAGTGAGTCCCAGATAAAGATGAAGAGAGTAAAGAAATGATGAAAATGCCAGGGAGCAGGCAGAGACTACAGGGCCCACACTCCTCCTCTGTCAAGTGAGGGTAAGGACTTCTCTGTCAAGACTGGCATAAAAGAGAGATAACATATGTAAAACACAGTGCCCGGGGCATGGGAGGCACTTCCTAAATATTTGTGGAGGAAATTAAGGCATGAAGGAAGGATTAAATAATGAAGAGAGGAAGAATAAATTGGAGAAGGAGGAAACTAAAGGCAGAAGGAGAGAAGACAAATTCTGAACAAGCACCTATCATGTATCACACACTGTTCTAGGCCCCAGGTATACTCAGTGGTGAAAAACAACCCCAGATACATTGCTGCACCTAGGAAGCTCACAATCTAAAAGGAAGAAAAACCACCTTCTTAACCCAAGTGTTGGATCTAGGCCCTGCCATCCTTTCCCAAGACTTGAATCTCTTCCCATGACCTTCAGAATCAAGGCCAATCTCCTTAGCTCAGCATTGCAAAGTCAGGGTAGGTAGACTATGCTGCAGTAACAAACAGCCCTCCACATTTCAGTGACTTACACAAGTGTATTTGTCATTCAGACAAACCCACTGCAGTTCCAGTGTGGACTCCAGAGTGCTATCCCCACTGTGTTGACTCAAGATTTTGGGGTGTTTTGTTTCAGTGGCACCTCCATATGTCATATTGCCCATTTCTCTTCTGCTCAAGACAGTGAGGTTGAAACTCCAAGCCTCATTACAGAGCGTTTGCTGGGCTATCTCTGAACCATTGCACAGCCTTGCCTCCTGTAGAGAAGAGGTACAGAATCAACCCAAGTGTCCCACAATGGATAATTAGATAAAGATACCATGATATCTTTATCTATCTATCTATAAACACACACATACACACACACACACACATACACACACAATGGAATTCCATTTAGCCATTAAAAAAAATGGAATCCTGTCATTTGAAGCAATGTGGATGAACCTGGAGGACATTAAGTTAAGTGAAATAAGTCAGGCCCAGAAAGATACATACCACACAATCTCATTCATATGCAGAATCTAAAAAAGTTGATCTCGTAGAAGTAGAGAGTAGAATGGTGGTTACTAGAGACTGGAGAGGAGAAGGCGAGGAGGCATGGTGAGAGGTTGGTCAATAGGTACAAAGCTACAATCAGGTAGCAGGAATAAGTTCTGCTGTTCTATTACACAGGAGGGTGACTATGGTTACAAATATTGTATTGTATATTTTAGAGTAGCTAGAAGAGAGGATTGTGAATGTTCTCACCACTAAGAAATGATAATGTACGCGGTGATAGATGTACCAAATACCCTGATTTGGTCATTACAGAATGTATACATGTATAAAAACATCACACTGTACCCCATGAATATGTACAATTATTGTGTCAATTTAAAAATTAAAAATAAATAAGTAAATAAAGGCATGGACAATTAACAAGAAGACACAGCCAACTCACTCCCACCTTGCCCAGCTGGAAAGTGTTGAAGGATCCTGAGATTCTGATGCCATGAGCTCAGCTGCACAGGAGGGCATGGGAGAGAGAGGCAGAAGCAAAGTGTCCAGCAACTTCCCTTTGGGCCTCATCTTCTCCACTGAAAAATGGGTAGATCTGCCTCTGGGAAGGGTCATAGAACTCCAAGCAGCTGGAGTCTTTACCTCCCTGCAGATAGTTCCTACCCAGGGGCAGCTATGAGCCTGGCCTGTGAAGTGGAGAGAGGGAAGAAATTCTTCTTGAGGTTGGACATTCTCAGCCCATGGCCACCATGTGTCAGCTGAAGGGAAGCAAGCCAGGGAGTTCAAATAGAGAAAGAGGAAGAAAGCAAACCAACCCATCTCCCTGGTTTCCCCCACGCCGCTGCAATGCACTAGAGGATGAACCAGCTCGTTCTCTTCACTTCTTTTTCTCTTGGTGGTAGCGGTAGGGCCAGAGGGTGAGTAAGCCAGAAGGTTCCCCAGTGTGGTCTCGGTTAAGGTTGCTGGATACTTGCTTCAGTCCCATGGGTGATGAGTTCAGTGTCAACTCACACCTACCCCACCCCACCCCTGGAGGCCCTCTCCTGGGTTTTTCTTTCCTCTCCCAAGTTCAAGTCAAAACATGGTCAACCCCCCACACTTCCCTCACCCCTGGCCCGGCCCAACCAGCCCCTAACCAGAGCACAGGGCGCAGTCCATAACCACATCTTGCAACATGATTCACTGCGTCTGTGGAGGGACTGATGCAATTGTGGGTGAGGAGTCATTTCTACTGATGGGGAAACCACAGCAACCTGGCCAGCGGTGGGAGGGCAATCCATGGGGACCTACCCTGAGACAGGCCGCGATCAAGAACCCTCAGCGTCCCCAGAGCAACCCAGCCACACCATGACTGAGGCCAGAGAGCAGAGGCCCAGGACATGCTGTCCTCCTGCGGAGAGGCAGTAGGCTGGGGGCCGGGAGGAAGGCAGGGGTCTTGGCAAGAGAGGGACTGTTCAAAGACAGCAACTCTTCCAGGAACCCCCAGAGTGATCCATCTTTCTCTGTGAGCAACATGAACGTGTGAGGTTCTTGGAGGAGGCCAGGAAACCACAAGCAGGAAAATTGCTTTCTCTGGGTGCTGGGTCCGTGCCTGGACCAAAGATTGAAGCCACATTGCTGCTCACTGCACTACGTGGGAAGCACACACAGATGCCTGGAGAGCATGTACTCCCACCGCCAGAGCAGGTGCCCAGGAGACACACAGAACTGAATCTGAAATTCCAGGGGCCCAGCAGCCTGCATGCTGTGGCCTGGATCAGCTGGGCACACCTGCCTTGGGTGCCTGATCTACTGTTCATTTCCAACGCCCAGCTCAGCCACCTGCCCAGTGGACCCTGTGCTTGTCCCTCTGGCTATGTGAGCTCAAGCCAGCAATTTCCCCTCTCTGGAGTGCCCTCTCCCTCTTCCGAACCCTAGTGCTCACTTCTGCAACTTAGCAAGGGATTATATGATGCCCCGTGACAACACTTGCTCTTTCCCTGTGTTTCTATCTTATTTCTCCATTTTCATCATAAGCTATTCTAGACAGGGCTGGGCTAGCCTCGAGAAGTTATCCCTGCCCCACCTCTACTCACTGATCTTGACGCATCTCTGCAGAAGAGGTATTTTTACCCTATTCCACTGAAGAAGAAACTTAGGCCCAGGAGGTAATAGAGCCAACAAGGACACTAGTAAGGGGCAGACTTGGAGTTAAGACTCAAATGCTTTTCAAAACCCCTGCCCAGCATTCTCTCCAAACCCCGGCCACCTAACCCAATTCCTTCATGGAGTCTCCTGGTGAAGGGCCAAAGAGATGAGGATCTCTCCAGAAGGTACCAAGCAAGATGTAAATATGAGAGAGAATAACGTCTGACCTCCCGGATCTGCAGGTCACAGACCTACAGCTCCAAGATCCACATTTTTTAAAATGTGCCACCCCCCATCCTCACCGTCCCTTTGGCTCACAGTCTGGAGGCTCCCTGGAGCACCATAAAAGACAGAACTTAGCCATCTGTGTGCAAGCCTGACCCCTGGTGACCAGAACCTTGAACTGCATGGCCAACCAGGCAGGCCCAAGAAATTAAGAGATCTGGCACTCACTCACTTGCCCAGCAAACTTCTGACCAGCACGGAGCTTATGGATTAGGCCACATCTACCTACCCTTCAGCCCAAGTGACTCTGGAACCACAGGCAATGGGGCCTTATTAACCTAACCCCTCACATGGCTAGCACATATGTCCATGAGGAGCATAACTCATGCATCATGAATCCCACAGCCACCTGGGAGGCAGATGAAGTCCTAGCCCCCATCTAGAGAGAAACAAACTGAGGCCAGAGCAGTGAAAGCAATGCTCTGAGACGTCACAGAATCAGTGACAGATGCTACGCTCAAACCTAGAATTTTCTGACTTAAAATACCATCCCTTCCAATTTTCCTAACATCCCCACCCTCTGGTCACTAAGGGGCAAGAAAGAGATGAGGGAACATGGTTCCCAGGACACCCCACTTAAAACAAGTGGATTTTTCCAAAAAAAATAAATTTACTTAAAATAGATATACTTATTTAAAATAAAATATATGGAAGATAGCTTTCCCCCTTCTCTCAGTCAATAGCCCAGAAGCACAAGATCCTTGACCTGAGAGATTCCAGGTCCAGAGGGGATGGACTAGACTAGGGCTGCCAGGTTAGCAAACGACCATACAGGATGCTCAGCCCCATGTGAATTGCAGGTGAGTAACACCTGCACCACTTGGGATATACTTATACTTAAGTGTGGTTTACCTTGAAGTTCAAGTTTAACTGAGGATCCTCTATTTTATCAGCCAACCCTAGACCAGATGCCACTGGGGAATGGGAGAGAGGGGCAGCCAGGCCAGAGGGGTGCAGGAAGAGCCTGAAGCCCTGCCGTGCAGGGAGAGAGGTGGGAGATGAAGCAAGAGACCCACATGGGAAGGTGGGAGTCACGGAGGCCTTGAGTGGGATGAGTGTTTTCTTGAGGATTATTCTGACAAACATGTGAGGAATAAGCTGAGGGGGGAAGGGGGGACGTGGGGGGTTCAGCTGGTTAGGGAGGGATGCCAGGGTGCCTATGGGATGGCGGTTCGTGCATGGTTGCCTGGCGGAGGTTGGGGGAAGGAGTGGATTCTGGATCCATCCCGAAGGTGGAGCTGGCAGAAACGCCGCCTTCCCCTGCAGCTCCCTTTGAATCTCTGGCCTTGGTCCTTCCCAGTTCTGCCCCTCAAACACCCGCTGGGTTCCCAGCCCCAGTTCTGACTTCCCCTCTCTTTCTTCTCCCCTGTGTCCTCCTCACCCCATTGCACTCTGAGTTAACAAAGGGAAGGAGAAAGAGTCACTTTGTTCTTTCTTTCCCCAGCTCAAGGCCTCCATGCCCCTCAGAGGATCCAGCGATATGGCCCAGGTCCCACTTTCCTGGGAGAAGCTCTCTCCACTTCTCCCCAGAACCCGGTGCCAGAGTAGGAAAGGGGTCCTGCCTGCCATCCCCAGAAGCAGGAGGCTGAGGCCCTCGAGGGGCTATGGCTCACCCCTTCCTGCCTGGGGAGGACTAAGATACCAGCGCCCCCGGACGCTCAGCACTTACCAACCCCAATGCTGGGAAGTGCTCCCTGCTATCCAACCCCTGTTTCTGCTGCACTTTATACCCATCTTCTTGGGGCCGAATCTCAGAAGGAGATGGAGAATGCGCGTCCTCCTGCTCTAGACCAGTGGTTTCAGATTTGTTCCCCAGTTAGGCCACGGTAGGGGTGGGGAGCTGAGGGACAGGTCCCACTCCAACCATCCAAGTTCCACTTATCCATACCTAATAAACTGGGGCCCCTTGCAAAATTATCTTTTTTAAAGGGATCCACTCGTGAAAATATCCACCCATGTACATGTGAAAACCACAGATAGATGTGTAAGGGATGCTCTGCTCTCTACATAAAGACTCCTCAATTTCAGCTTTCCCAGCTCCATGTCATCTGACCCCTCCTCCCTGAGCCTCTATGCCTCCTCCTGTCACCGTCCCTGAGGCTTGGGCTCAGTGACCCTCTCTCTGAAGATCTCTCTATCAGAATCCCTAACACCACATTGGGTGTGGATTATCGCCCCATTTTACAGATGAGATCACTGAGGCCCAGAGGTTGCAGAACCTGAACTGGATCCTGGGGGTCTGGCTTTGGATGCTGGCCCCACATGGGCTTCTGCTGCATCCCCAGCCCAAGCTGCCCACCAGGATACGGACCCAGGGCTCAGGAGTCCCAAGGCTGAGGGTGGCCTGACCCCTTCTGGAGGAGTCAGCCTCAGAGCTGGGAGTTCCCTGGGGGCCATGCTGTCATCAGTGGGGGCCAGACTCCCCAGCAGGGAGAAGAACAAGGTTTCTGCGGTCTCAGCCCTGGAGACCGATCCCTGGTGTGCCCTCCTTCCTACAGCACCCAGGGACCCGCCGCTGCCCCTCACCTATGACCTGATGGGAGAGAAACGTCCGCCATGCTGGGAGACAGCTTCCGGCTGAGAGGATGCTCCATCAGCTCTGTCGCTCACCCACACACATGCCGAGAGAAGCACAGCCCAGCTCACAGCAATCTAGTGAGGTCCTATGTCGCTGTCCTGTGCCAACCATCAGGGAGCCCAGAGCCATCCAGTTCAGTGCTTCTTGCCCTTCACTGGGCATCAGAATCAAAACCACAGAGGCTCAGAAGCACCCACAGAGGTTCCTTGACCTAAGGTGAGGCTTGGGCCTCAGAATTGTTTAAAAGTCGCCCCCGTGATTCTCCGGGCAGCCAGGGTTGAGAACAACCATCTGGTCCAAAGCGTCCGTGTCACAGAGGAGGAAAGTGAGGCCCAGAGGAAAGACCTGGTGACACATCAAGATAGGGCCCAGGACCACTGGTCTGGATTCAGGAATCTCTGCACCCACAAACCAATGTTCCCACGTATTCATTCAGCCCTGGGTTGTGAAAGGTGCGGAGGGGAGGGGAGAATGGCCACTGTGGACCCAGCGTCTGAAGGAAATTCTGGCCTTCCCTCCTGTCCTCAACCCAAGTCCTCCCTCTCAGATACTGCTCCATGAGTCACACAGTGAGAAGGTGATTCTGTGTAGGCAACCACAGCTGTTTCTCTGCCTCAGTTCACAGTTCTAAGCACCTACTTCATACAGAAACTCTTGCTAAATGCTTTGCTAGCATTATCTCGTCTAGAAAATCTGCTGTTTCCAGCCAGAACTGCTCCACTTTCACCAAGAGAAAAACACGAGCTGGCTTCACCCGACTTAGTAGCCTTGCCCTGCTTAACACAATCCAAAAGGTCTCTCTTGGACGTTCTGACAGCCAAGAGGAGCCGCAGTTCCTGCTCAAGGCAGGCAGCATCCGGTCTGACTCTGAGCCCCACCATCTGCCTGGGCAGAGCTCAGGAAGGCACAGAGCCGGCCATCAGGACCCCTGAGTTCCAGTCCCAGCTGTGTCACTGGGCAGCTATAGGGTCTTGGGTAGGTCATTTCCTTCCCTGGGCCTAAGTTTCACCATTCCATAAATGGAAACATTGAACTCAATCAGGGATACTGAAATGTGTTTTGTGGGACAACACTTTCTTCGCATAAAACTGCAAGTGGAACACACAGACCCCCATGGGAGTGGTAGAGGAGCAGCCAGGGTTCCAGAGTTGGGCACTTGGCCCCTCCCAGCCACTTGCTCTCTGAAGACGCTCCCTAGAACTCTCCAAAGCCTCCCGGTTTGGTCTATAAAGTCTCCTTTGATTCCGTCATGTCCTCCTGGTGTATGACCGGAGACAGGGGTTCGGAGGAGGGCAGTAGGGAACATAGGGGTTCTGGTAAGGTAAGGGACAACTTAGAAAAAAAAAAAAAGAATATCTGCTGTAGGGTAGGGTCCAGAGTTCCTTTTTTCCAACACAATCAGGAGAAGAAATTCCATACTCATTTGGTGTGACTCTAATGGCTGCAGAGGCAAGACGGGAAGGAGGTGACAAGGCCCCCAGTGCACCCAGGTAAGGGGAGGGGGCCCCTGGGAGGAGGTGGGGCCTGCCAGCATCCTCGGTTCACACCTGGAAGAGGTCACCGATCTGTAATACGTAGGCCGGGGCTCCCATCGTGGATCCCCAGGAATACTCTGGTCTGTTTCCTATTCTGTGAGAGGGGCATACCGGGGCTGCTGGAAGGCTATGGGAAACATGCAGAGGCTCAGAGCAGGGCCTAGCCTGTCTCCAGCAGTTATGACTTCTCGGCTGTGGTTTTCCGTGTTGTTATTTTGCTCGCTTGTAGTTTGTAGGCTCCTTTGATTGGGTGGGGGCAGGGCAGAGTCATCTAATTCTTAGAGTTGGTGGAAACCTCATTTTAGAGATAAAGAAAGAAAGTGAGGCTCAGAGAAAGAAAGGTCCTTACCCAAGTTCACAAGCTGGGGCTCAAGAACCCCAAGTCAGAACCAAGCTGGGGCTCAGGCCCCAAACTCCAGACTCCACGAGACCCTCCCCACAGGCCAAGCACAGGCTTCCCCATGGCCACCGGCTTCCTCCCTGCTGCTCAGCCCAGTGCCTGCCTGCGTGGACGCGTCCTCCCATACACCCTCCACCCACCTGGCCAGTGGTGAAATCACTGACCCCTGGGGCAGCCTTGGGTTCCCGGGTCCCGATTCAGCCTCCTCCTGAGAGCACAACCCCCTGGCCTCACTGTGCCAGGGCCTGTAATTGCTCTAACTGCCCCCTGGGGAAGTGGGGCAGCCTGGTCTTTGTCCACATGAGTCAGGTTTCCAGAGCAGAAACCTCAGGCAGAGCCACATCGCACAGCCCAAGCCCTGCCACCACTCCCCACAAACCACTTCCTGCCCCTTTCCTGGCACCACCGGCCTGAGGCTCGTGGCAGCTGCACGGCCCTAGTCTCTGCTGCTCCACTGGCCCCAGCCCACCCCTAGCCCACTACCACCCCACCCACCCACCCACAGGCGGGGCAGGGCAGGACTCTGTCTGTCCAGGTGGACGGGCCACAGGCTGGGTCACCCAGGCAGTGGAAACCCCCAGCAGGAAAAGCAGGCCTGGCTGTTCATCAGTCCTGTCACTGTCTGTAATTTGGTTGTCCGCAGGTCCTCCACGTCTGTCCACAGCAGAGCAAGGAATGAAGATGCTGGGCTGGCAGCTCCCACCCATTCACTCAGGGCTGGGGCCCAGCTGTGCCAGTCTTTCCAAAGGAAGCTTCAAGGAGAATGGAAAGAGCACTGGATATAGAGTTAGATAGATCTGGGTTTCAACTCCACCTACCTCATTGCCTTACTGTGATCCTGATCAAGTGATTTCAGTTTCTTCATCTGTAAAATGGGGAGCATAACATCACCCCTTCCAGATGTGTTGGGAGGAGTAACTGAGCTAATACACAAGCCTACACAGTATCTGGCACATAGTAGATGCTCAATAAATATGAGTGTCCTTCTTCTGCAGCATGATGACAGGGGTTCTGGTGAAGCAAGGACAGGCAGCAAAGTGTTGGGAAGAGCCCTGCAGTGGGAGTCAAGAGGCTTTGGATCCAATCCTGGCACTGCCTCCAACTTGCTGTGTGGTGTTAGGCCAGTTGGAGCACCTCTCTCATCTTTAGTTTTCAAGCATAAGTCTGGGATATGGGAGCAGATGGTTTCCAAGGTCTCCCTCGGCGGTGACACTCTAGGACAGGGGCTTGGTGCTGATAGGATAGTGACACTGCTCAGGGTGATGGGAACGGTGAGAGGGATGTGGTCGTGACCATTACTAGGTGCACGGTGCAGCACATCGGCAACAGTGAAGACAGCAAAGCCAGTGGTGGCCCGGGCTGGGGCCCAAGCTCACTCAGGCAGGGCCCAGGAGGTATCTCCAAGGACACTATGCTGAACAGTGAGAGTGGCCTGCGCTCAGGACAGGTGGGCACCCTCCACCAGCCAGCCTAGCCTCACCCACCATGCTCAGGAATCAGGCCCTTGTTCCCACCCAACAGGTGAGCACCAAGAGTCCCACGGAAGACTGAGGACCTCCTCTACCTTCAGGGAGTTTCTGCTGATGGAAGACAGACTTCACAATGCATGCTCATTAATTATTAACTATCATAACCACACATCAGAACATTGATTTACTGCTTGAGGTCGTGCCCTGTGTTAAGCCCTTAATGAGCATTATCTCATTTAATCCTCCTGACAACCCGGGATGAGGTCATCACTATCATTATTTCTATTCCGCAGCGGGAGGAAAATGAAATGCAGAGAGGTTATGCTCCCTGGCTCCACTGTAAGCAGCAGAATGAGGATTCCACAGAGGCTCAGGGGGAGCCTTGGGGCCTCCAGAAGAAAGGATCTTTCTGCTGGGAGACTGGGAAGGTGTCCCAGAGGTGGGGACATGCGAGTCAGGTGATGACAATCCTGGTTCTCATTTATCAAGCACTTGCTAATGTCACGCACTTCTAAGTCTTTAGGGGAGATTCTCATTTAGCCCTTACTTCCACCCCTGTGGCAGGTACTATTATTATTCCTGTTTTACTGAGGCACAGAGAGGTCAAGCCCTACCCTGTGCAGGGGAAAAGGAGGCCAAGCAGAGCGAATGGCTTGGAAGGTACCATGCTCAGGAAATGACAGGCGGTTGGTGTGGCTGGAGGCTTAGGTGCTGGCAATAGAGGTTAGAAAGGCAGGCAGGTGGGGCCAGGTCATGATTCCCCCACCTTCCCCCACAACACCCCCTGGGAGGAAGGGACCCAGGTCCTAGCCTCGCTCAAGAAATTGGCATTCAAACTTAGGGGCCTCCCCTTCCCGCCCAGTTCCCAAGGAGGCAGCCCGTTAGTCACCCTGTGACTGATACATTCAGACTCAGAGTAAGCAAACAGATCATAGGGGCCCCTAATCCCCTCACACCCAGAAAGCTGGGGAGAGGCTAGAGAGACAGGCCTGGAATCCATGGCCTCCGGGGGAGATAAGGAAACCTCATTCCACCCTCCTTCCCCAAACCAGTAGAGCAAAATGCCAGCGTGATTCATTTTTTGAAGACAGAATAAACAAGTCCAGAGAAGAGATTAAGTCTTTGTTTCACCCGACTCAAGACAGTTGGAAAAGCATAATTAGAAATGCTGCAACCCAGGGTTGGCAAACAGAAAATTAGTGGCAGATTAATTTCATTGTCTCACTGGGGAACAGAATCCTGTATGTTAAGTATAGGTTTCGAGGGAGATTAATTTCCCATCTCACCAGGTTGGAGGGAGTCGCCTGCAGGGAGTTCACTGGAGTTCTCTGCCTCTGGAGAGCAGGGAGACCAGTTTCAATGGGGGAGAAGCAAGAATCCCCAGGGTATCACGACAGGGCTGAATGGGTTGCTGGGTCCAGGCCTCTCCTGTCAGCCCTGATAGCTGGAAGGGAAGCTCTGAGCTTTCAGCAACCCAGTGTACTACATCACAGCCCCTCTACATAGCTTTGCCTTCACGCGAAGGTATGCTCAGACCCATTCCTTCCTACTCACAAGCCCTTCTGTGCTCATTCTGCCCTTCCTTGGAACAGTCTTTATCTAGTGTTTACTAAGTGCCAACGCTTCCCTTAGAATCATTCGGTTAACTCTTGCAACAAAACCAAGAGGAATAACCATTATTATTTCCACTTTACAGATGAGAAAACTGGCACACAGAAAAAGATAAGTAGTAGAGCTGGTAAGTGGCAGAGCCAGGATTTGAGCCCAGGCCATCTGGAAACCAAATCTGTGCTCTTCACTTCAAGTTTATGCCGCTCCAAATACAGGGTTTGCTTAAAATGGAGCATGCTTGTACTACGTGGTGTTTCTCTGGGCTATTGTAGTGGCCCGTCTTGGAATGGTCCCCACCCTGCCCATAGGCTCTGCCCAAACTGGAAGCTTCTCGGGGAGAGATTTGAAAGTGGTCATTGGACCTAATGTGGTGGCCCCAGCTGCAGCTTCTACAGGTGGAGAGTAAACCAGGCTAGGCCACGCCAAACCTGCTCCTGTAGGGGGATCTGCCCACCCAAGCAGTCCAGTGCTGGCCAGGAATGGGTGTGCCACTGCCCTTGCTGTGGGTAAGGCAGGGTGGAACAGCCCAGGCTCAGCCAAACCTCAAATGGCAGGCTGCTCCGGCTGCCTCCCAGACCATGGGTAGGACAGATCCAGAGAAGGCCAGCATAAGAAAAACAAAAAACTATGTCTTGTCAGCCAACTGAAGCCAGACCACAGTGTGGCAAAGACAGGAAGGGTTTGATAGGACTCCCAGCTGGGTGCAAGGATGTATGTCTGGTTTCAAGAAGGACCAACGTCTAGTTCTCACCCAGAGGGGGCAAATAGCCTTCAACTTACATGTCAATGCCAATCAGTTGGTAGTGGCTGCTGAGAATGATGCTAAAGTCACATCCTGGCTCAGCAAGGACACATTCTATCATTGATTAGCAACGTCTCCTCGGTTGCAGCATCAAGGTGGTGGCACGACTGCAGCTTATTAGCCACCCCTGTTAGCTCCATAGTATGACACTTCAGACCCTCCCCAACAGCGCCACAGCTTCATCTCACCCTCCTCTCCATCCCTCTCACCTCTAGCCCTTTAAGCTCCAGCCGCATCTAGCTGTTTATTGTTTTCTGGTAATAGTCCCAAAGGCAATATGGACATGCTTTGGAGAGGCCTTTGTTCCTGCTGCCTTCAAAGCCCTTCCACCCTTACCTGCCTGGTGAACTCATTTCATCCTTCAAAACGCTGTCCTGGCATCACAACCCTCAACCCCTACCTTGACAGAGCTCATCACTTTCTCTCCTGTACATTACAATCAACAGAGTCAACATTGCTGAGTGGTTCCCAGGCCCCGCCTAGCACCAAGTTCATTACATCCATCATCCTTATAACCCTGTATTACCTTCTCAATTGATGCCCATTTTACAGAGAAGGATGTGACACTAAATGGTGTTGAGAACTTGCTCCAGGTCCCCTAGCTGGGCCATGATGGGACAAAGATCTGAACCTGGCTTGTCTAATTCCAGAGCCCAGATTTTAATCATTGTGCTGTGACGTGGCAGCTGTCTTCTCTCACTCTATTGGCCCGAGCTGTAATTTATTATGTGCATATCTATCTTCCTTTATACATAGTTGTTTCCTAGATGGCAAGGGCCTTTACTTTATCCCATAGCCTCCGCAGCTAGCCCAGAGCCCTGCATACAGTAGGCACTCAATAAATGCTGGCCGAACTGGATTTGACTGAGTGCAGAGCTTTCTTGTCCTGTCCCCTGCCTCACATGCCAACCCAGTCCTCCTCCCAGGAATCCCCTCAGCCCCACCTGTCTAATCTGGGTAGTGAAAGTTTACTGGTGCCTAATGGGGTGGAGCGTTTGTGGGTTATCTCAGGATGGGCGAAGGCAGGAACCTTTTCTGTGTGGGTAATTTATCTACCTAGAAAGATTACAAACTCACAGCAGAAGAAGGCAAAATATACATCTTCCCTTTTCTTTTTCTTTATTTTCTTCCTTGCTCTTGCTGTTTATTTATTGAATGCTTCCATTGTATGAGGCACGGGCTGAGTCCTAGGGGAGCATGCCTCCCCGCTAAAGTAGCGTTACACCAAGTGCACTCTGTGGACAATCCACTGGTTTAAAACAGAGTCCTTGACTTGCCACCAACCCTCCAGATTCCAATTCTGCAGGGCCAGGCTGAAGCCCTGCCCTGCCTGGCTTTAACAAGCCATTTCTGATGTGAAGCCATCAACAGCAGCTGAGCCATAGAAATCCCCAAGCTGGCATCTAAGCCATCAGCGACATGGCAGTTCAGTGATTCACTGAAGGTCTGACTGTATGGGGAAGGGGGCTTTGGGCATCCTGGCCCCCTTGGTGCCCACAGGGAACTAGGGCCTCCTATCTCTAACTGGCTCACTTGAAACGTCCCTTCCCCCAGGAAGTTCTCTGATTTCTCAGGCCAGGTTCCATGCACCCTTCCTTGTCCATTCATAGGCCCCGCTGCAATGGCCTGGTCATTTGCCTCATGCCTGCGCTGGACGGTGAGATGCTGGAGGGCTCTGATTCACTAATGCACGGTGTCTGGCCCACGTTGCTTGTTTGTCCAAATAAATACAACATTTTAACCTGCCCAATAAGCCTGGCTTGAAAACATATGAGACACCCATCCATCTGGATTCCAGAGGGCAGTCAGGGTGGGGGTGGAATCAGAGAAGAGGAGGGACTCAGTGGTGCTGGCACCAGCTCCCAAGGGGGAGTTGACAGGGAAGCCCAGCGGAGCTCCAGGCAGATCAGGTGAACATGCGCAGCGACATGCTCTGGTCTGAAATGCAGCCCCAAATTCTGCCCCAGAGAATCCTGAACAGCCAAGGCCAAAAGGGACCTCAAGGAAGCCAGCCCCTATGGTGGTCTTTTCCCCGTGAACTCCACGTGGTAGCTGCCTTTGTCTGCTGAATTGTCACTTGGCTTTTCCACACTCGTTATGGAGAGATAACACTAACTGGCAACTCCATTAGCAAGCACAACCAGGAAAGCCACATGCCCAGGACACCATGGAGCAGGGGAAATAATGCAGGCCTCAAAACCAAATAGATCTCGGTTCTCCTCCACAGTTTGGCTCCTGGCTGTGTGACTTTGGGTCATAATGTGCCCTTTCTGGGCCTCTATTTCCCCACTTGTAAGATGGAAATAATCTTTGACTCAAAGTTGGGGTGACAAATAGATGATAAAGCAATTCTAGAGGGCCTAGGAATTCTTCCCCACCCTCCTGTGACTGTGTCCCACCTCTTGTTTGAGGACTTTCCCAATACTGATCATTCATGGGCCTGAATGTCCTTTCCCAGTGGGGTCTTCCACTGGTTTTTGGTCCAGTCCTCCATGATGTGGGCAACCTGTTGTTGCAAAGCTCTGGTTAGAGCAGAGGTTATCTCTGCACACCCCTTAGATAATGCATCACTTCTTCTGAGGCTGAAACATGTCTTTCCTAAGTGGAGGAGAGCACAGGACATGATCCCAAGAGGTCCTGAGCTCCATACACCTGCACTGGGCTCAGTGACACCTCTGCAACCTGGTCAAATTCTTAGTGACGTCTCTTCCTCAGACAGGCCTCAGAAGAAGGGTATCTTCCTTTTAGTATTTGTAGGGGAAGCTGAAGCCCCCGGAGACTTTGAGCCAGGGAGCACCCAGAATTATTAGCACCCTGGGGTGTGGAGGCCCCTTCTATCACTGACATGCACACATCTGATAAAGTGGTGTGGGCTCTTCCTGGGCACAGCAGAGGCCTCATGGTGGCCAAGGAAGACCCTGACCCAGTCCCAACAATGGCAGACAGGCCCCTTCCCTTCCACAGAGCTGCAGTGGGCACAGAAGATCATTACAGCAAATCGAGAGGCTGAGAATTAAGGGGAGTGTCCTCTGGATGGGAAACATACAGAGGGGATAATGACGTGTGTGTCATGAGAGCCTCCTGCATGCCAGGCCCTGGGCTAAGGCTGTTTGCAGACATTATTTTCTGGCTGACCCTCACGCCGATCCTTACAGGGAGGAGCTGCCACTTGCTCCATTTTGCAAATGAGGACACTGAGCTGTACAGAATGTAAGTTACATGGCCCACCACAAGTTAGCGAACACTCGCGATCCAAAGCCCCCAGGCCTGATTCCAGAGCCCTAATGCTTTCATCCCCCAAAGTGCAAATTCAAGGAGCTGGTTCTTGTGGGCTGGAATCTCGTTTTTCAGCTCCTCCCTAGACAAGCTCCATTCCACCCACCCTCGAATAGGTTCCCATCCACATCCAACGGAGGAAATTGAAATCCCCAAGCCAGGTGGCCAGGAGCCAGCATGTTCCAAACCTGGCCCTGTCACCCAGAGGCCATCAGCACCTGCTGCTCCTGCAGGAGCCACACAGCACTGTGCTCACAGACCAAGCCTTAGTGCCACTGGGACCCAGGCCTGTGTCCCGGCTCCAACAGCCCCCAGCTCTGTAACTGAAGGAAAACAACTTCAACTCTCTGAATGTCAGCTTCCCACCTGTGATATTTGGACAAGAATCTTTATTTTAGACTCATATAAACTAAATAAGATAAAGAATACATGAAGAGTCTGGCATGTAGCTCATGCTCGGCTAATGCTAGTTCCTCACGTGAGTTCCCTGTAAGGCAACACCCCCCCCAGACAAAGCGCACCATTCCATCAGCTGCTTCTGATTTTTTCTGGTACCCCTCTCCCTCACCAAGAAAGGAGATAACTAAATATTTCTGGGTAGGAGGCAGGAAATAATTAGGTAGGCCCCAGCTGCCTTCGTGCATTACTTTAAATTTTTATGAAACGAGGAAATTCTCTCTCTCACCTCCAAGTTCCTGGGCTTTTAATGAATCCAGCCCCGGAGGAAAACATTCACTGCTACTCTCTGGTGGGTGGGTGGGTGGAAAAAGCAGATATTCCCTGGTCCCACCACCCCCAGGCCCACCGAAGCAAAAGATGAGTCCTTTGTCTTCACTGATGCCAGGCAGGGAGGTGAGCATATCTTGAATTATCCTACAGTAGAGTTCACACCGAAATGCACTTCTAGGCTTTAGGAATGTCCAGGATATGAAAAGCCAAATGTACAGAGGAATTCTATCAGGAAATGGGCAGACGCCATCCCCATTTCAAGGGAAAGGACATGGACATGCGTATAAAGACTTGGAGAGTCCCCAGACGTCAGAGGCACCAGCAGCCTCCTCTGACTGGCCCTGCGACCGTTCCTCAGGCCAAACGTCTTGACAATGTGCATCAGAAAGCCTGAATCTGCCCAGGCACAGTGGCTCACCCCCTGTAATCCTAGCACTGTGGGAGGCTGAGGTGGGAGGCTCCTGAGCCTAGGAGTTCGAGACCAGCCTGGGCAACACAGCCAGACACTGTCTCTATTGAAATTTTTTAAAAAAAGAAAAAAAGAAAAAAAACCCCTGAATCTGCCCGTGTAGATGTGGCTTCCACGATCAGACAAACAGCCCTTTATAAAAACTTGTAAGAAACAGTTCCTTGTGGGGGTGGTGGGGTAGGTAGGAGGGTTCCAGGGCATGGGGGCAGCAGGCGAATAGAGGCACCCATCGTCTCCCACTGAGAGGATGCCCAGGCACCCACATGCCTGCCCTCTATGCCTAGAACCCACCCCCTCACCCGGACTGGCCAGTCAGAGTGGTCGTGCTCCCACAGACTCCTCAGGCCTGGTGGTATATAGTGTCTAGGGGTGGTAGGGTGGGGATTGGGCAGAGGGAGGAGAAGGAGCCTCATCACTTGTTGGTGCTTCAAGAGCATGAGGCTCCCACACATAAATAGCCCAGAGTCACCCAAACCTGGCTCTGGAGCCAGACTGGTTTCAGATCCCAGCTCTGCCACAGGCTGTGTGACCTCAAACAAGTCACTTAACCTCTCTGAGCCTTAGCTTCCTCTTCAGAAAAATGGGGACAATAAAACTACCTGCCGTGTTGTCAACATGGATTAAATAATAATGAATGTGCCTGAGGTATTGTTTGAGATCATCTGGAATCTATTATTACGGTAACGCTTCTGATCAAGGGGCAGGGGTTGGGCTGCCCCTCTACTTCCTCCCCCAGTGCCCACAGTTGCTACCCTCCAGGGGCTTCTTCCTCTTTCGTGGCTGCCCTGTCTTCAGTGTCCATTTTACCTGAATGTCCTGCATCTTGGGTCATCAATTGGCCTCAATTCACCTGCAGAAAGCCCATGAAATGTTCCAGCATAAGCCTCCTAGCTGCAGGAAAGGTTCAGCTCTCTGTGCAGATACCAAGATGGGCTTGTATGAGAAGTGACAGCGAACACCAGAAAGGACCTGGGTAGTCAGGGAAGAAGAGGCCCCAGACCGGGAGTCAGGGCCCGTGGGCGCCAGCCCCAAGTCTGAGCCACTTCTCCGCTCTGGGTCCAGCTCTTCTTTGAATAAAACAAGAAGGTTGGACCAAAGCTGTAGATTTCAAATTGTGCTACTTGGTGACACCTCCATACCCACGGGCCCAGGAGGGCAAGGCTGAGATGGCACAACTCTCTCTGGTCTGTTTGATACGGTATTGGGGCCCCATGGGTGTTCTCACTTGAGACAAAATCAGCTCCTGCAAAACCACCACTCCACCAACTGCCCTGGACATCTGCCTAGACCCTGGGCCAAGTCAGGAGGAGGTGGTCAGTTCAGTTGCTGAATGAATTATGGGAAGAGCGGGCCACTGATATGGGAAGAGCAAGTCCTGATGGAAGTGCATGGAAAAAGGAAAAAGAAGAAAAACCGGTAAGCAAGAAAGAGGGTGCCTAGAAAAGAAAAGGAATTGAAGTGGAGGGGGCTTCCAGGGTCCCCATGCACCAGTGCCCACACCAACCTCACGAGGGGCTGGCCAACCTGTACGCCAGGAGGGGCTGCTCTCTCTCTCCCAGCAGCTCCACCATCTTCTGCCCTGAATGTCTGATGGCCCCGCAGGAAGGACGGTGCTTCCCAGATCTGGAGCAGTGGAGGCCGAGCCGGTAATGAGACCCCCTGGGTCCCCTCCTGCAGTAGCCATGCTGCATCTGGCAACCAGCTGGGCCCTCCCTCCCTGCTGCCACCCCCTCCATCCACGCCATGCTTGTTTGTTTCAACTGAAGCTCACAGTGTAAGAGCCACAGATCTCACTGACGGCTAATGGCCAGGGCTGGGCTGCCCGGCCAGGTTACCGTGGCGGGCTGGTCAGACCCCCATCCCACCTGTGCCCACACCAGTCCCTCCACCTACTGCCTCCTCCACGTAGCATTTTTTTCTGGGCAGAAGAACCTTCTAGAGAGGTCTCAATGCTCAATAATGACAGGCACTGGCACCTGCCACTTCTAGCATCTGAGAGATAGGTAACAGATCATTTAACAGATGAGGAAAATAAGGTCCAGAGAACAACTTGTCCAGGTCCACACAGCTACTTGGGTAGAAGCAGCACTTGAACCCCGGTCTTCTGATTCCAAAGCGAGCACCCTTGCCAACAATAACAACCACTGCATATCAGCCATACTCATGTCAGTCTTTCTGACATTCATTTACATATTTACATCACAAGGTGAAAAAGAAACTAGTCAAAAGTAATAGGCAAGAAAACTTGAGACACTGATTCTCACAGTGTCACATGGAAGGAGAGAAGGGGCCTTCTATTTGTCACCACTTTCAGAGTGGGCCTTTACATCCTCAGTATTCAAATGTAGAAACTGAGGCCCAAGGAGGTTAAAGAACCGAAGTCGACCCATGTTTCATGCAGCAAGACCATCACAGGCCAGAAAGTAAGCCATTTCCACTCCCCAAACCGCCCCCCAAGCTGGGCAGAGCGCTCACTGTGCGCCTTCTGTGCTCTCTGCAGACAGCAGAGTGCTGGATGCTGAGGCTCCTGTCTCAGGGGAGCTGATGGTGTGAAGGAAGGGGTTAGAATAATGTCACTTCCTGCAAGAAGCTTCCTACCAGAGTCCCCTGGCTCCCTGGCCTGGGGCCAGGACTTGATCACACCCTTTCCTCGCACCCTGTCCCTTTTCTTCACACCACAAATCACAGCCTGTCATTCTACATATGGGGGGTTAACCAGGTGAAGCTTCTGTCCCTTTTCTAGAGTGTGCAGGGACCCGGTCTCTGCCCAGCACAGAGCCTGGCACAAGGAGACACCCATAAACAGCTGAATGAATGAATGCATGAAGGAACAAATGTTGAAGCAGGCAGTGAAGTGGGAGGGCAGAGAATAGAGAGAGGGGTACAAACGCAGCCGCCCAGGGACAGCATAGAAGAGAAAGGTTGCATTTATCTGTGGGTGGGGAAGACAAGCCATGGCGGGTATCCACAGCAGAGCTCACCCCCGAGACCAGCCCAGGGCCTCGCGGCTGCTCTTCTCCTAAACAGGCAGTGGAAGACAGGGGAGCGGGCTCCATTTCCACCGTGCTCCCAGCCTGCTGGAGACCTTGCTTGGGGGCCTTTGCTCCTCTGGGCCTCAGTTGCTTCTGCTGTAAACAGAGGGTGGAGTTGTCTTTGTCAACCTTTGAAAACACTTCTATTTCTGAAACCTCACAGCTGGGCCCAGCCTGCAGCTCTCGGGGTTTCTTCCCTCAGCACCAAAAGCCCATCCCCTAAAGCCTTGAACCCCAGCAGGGAACACTGCCTCCAAGACAGCTGGGATAGGGGCTGACCCTGAAGTGGCCACGTGGTTCCCAAAACTTGTAAGAGTTCCCCTAAATTCCCCCGGGTCTACTTAGGGCCCCGGGCCAGCTGTGCCTTACTCACAGCCACAAGGCCTGGCTCTGCTGAATCTCAGCTCTGTGGTCTTGGGCAAGTCACCATGAGCCTCAGTGTTCCCATCTGTGAGACAGGAGAAGAGCCTTATGCCAGCAACACCCCTCCCCAAAGTGACTGTGAGCTCCAGGTGGAATCAGTGAAGCTCTGCATGTAGAGGGAGGACATCAGGACCAGGGAGGAATGTGTCTTTGAGGTGGCCTCCCCTCTCCACCCCGTCTTGTTCCCATGAATGCCACGCTGTGTCCTGGGGCCTTTCTTCTTTGTAATCCCAGTGTCACTGAGGGCAGCTGAAGTGCTGCTTCTTCCCAGGGCTGTGTCAATGTGGGGGTGGGGGAATCTCCTGAAAGCCAGATCAGCACCCTCTAACCTCAAGGTTCCTGGCAGTCATCAAGGGAGCGCCTGGGGACAGGAAGCACTGAGCTTCCTCCACCAGCTGCACACTCTGCCAGCTCCTGAGAGGCTCTGGGCTCAACAGAGCCCAACGTCCGTCCGGTGTGACCTGCAGAAGCTCCTCCCCCGATGCCAGCACCTGAACCTCGGGGTACTGCCTGGTGACGAGCGGCGGAGCTAAGACGCCAGCTCCAGAATGTTCCTCAGGGAACCTCTCACTGCACAGACGAGGGGGCATGAGCTACCCAGCGCCCCCTGGCGAGGCAGTCCCAGGCCCCGACATTTCAGCTGCATGTGGTGCCCCACAGGTGCCCATGAGGAGGAGCTGAGACTGCAGAGGGGAGCGGCCCGCTGGGTCCATCTGCCCACCTGCGGCACGGGGGCGTCTGAGGGGCACTCCCACGGCACCCCAACACGGGGGCTTAGGGACTCCCACATCTCCATTATGAAGGCTCAGATTTGTGGGCCAAATTCAAGCCTGAAGCTTCTCTGTTATTTGGCTGCAAAAGAATTCCTGGTGGGAGTGAACACCACCCACCCCTAACAAGGTGTCAGCCCTATACCTTCTAGCTCCAGCTGCTCCCAAACCCCAGAAAAACCCACTCTGATTTGGCCTTGAAAACCAGAACAGTGACCCTTGCTGGCAGCCAAATGTTTGCACCACAGGCTCTGACATCCAGGCATCTTAGGGTTGTCTTAGACATCCAGACAGCAAGACGGGCAGTGGGCAGCAGACCAGAGGTGATTGAATGGCCAACTACACCCCATGTGAGAGCAAAGTCCATGAGGGATACCCCTCTCCCCAATTCTTCTGGGGCCTTCCCTCCCCATAACACTTCCATCTGCCCAGACAAGGGCTTCTGGTGCCAGGGGCAGCTCCCTTCTTATCCTTTATACTTGGCTGTTTGTGCAGACCACACAAAGATGAGTCATGCTGAAAGGCAGAACCTGCCCAGGGCTCCGTGAGTAATTTAGGCACTCACTCTACTTCTATTAAAATCCCCTTCCCTTGAGGATATTAATGGGAAAGAAATCTGACTAAAGTAATTCACACTCAGGTGTAGCTGACTAATAGCACTATGGGGGTGGGGAGAGGTGGGGAGGATTACCTTTTAGGTGTCTTGCTAACCCCAGATAGAGGAAGAAATCTCAGGCAGTTGACCAACCCATGATATCAGCCCTGAAGGCAGCTTAAGAGAAAAGGCAGGGGGTTGCATTAGTTCCCCAACATCTCTGCCGGGAAAGGACCTCAAGATCCATTATGCATTTGTGAGGTTAATCACAGCATCATAGCTGCTCAGAGTCAGAAAGACCTCACAGGCCAGGCAGACCCCTGGGGTATGCAAATGTGTGCAAACTAACATCCAGATTGGCATTCATTATTCTGTGGTCACCAGCTGAGGGACTTCTGTGTGGAGCACAGCTACGCTGCTGGCAGGAGCCCTGATGTGAAGCAACAATATCCTACTGGAAATGCCCAGGGTGGCCTTGGAGAAACTCCAGAGGGGCACAGGGATTGGCCTGCTGGACCCAGCTCTAGAGGACCAGCCAGAGATGCACACACACTCACTCAAGATGAAGTGCAAGCCTGTGTGTTTTAGTAAAAGGCAAATCTGAAACCGCCTTTGCAAAAATCATAACTAAGGAAATTATGACAGTGAGAGAAACCTGACAGGGCTGACTCCATCTTGTCTCAAGCCTCACAGGTTGGCTCTCTTTGCTCATTCCTGGGCTTGGGCCAAGCTAACTTTGGGAGACATTTATAGTTTAAATAACAGCTCTTCCCAAAAGCTAACGTGTTCTTGTAAAACAAATAAAAGGCCACCAAGTTAGGATAAGAGGGGCTTGAATTCTAAATATTATCAGCTATTGTTCTGGAGGTCATAAGATTTACAACTTCTCCAATTACTCTTGAAGATAACATCACTGTTGTAGAACCTAACATTGGCCTTTTGAGATAACTTTTCAGTTTTTTGCATGTCTGGCAACCTGATGGCCCCAGCTGGACCTGCCAACCACTTCTGTGGCCCCCACCCAGGAACCGCCTCAGCATAAGAGGACAGCTTTGACTCCTTATGATTTCATCCCCAAGCCAACCAATCAGCACTCCTGACTCACTGGCCTCCTACCCACTAAATTATTCTTAAAAACACCGATCCCTGAATTCTCAGGGAGACTGATTTAAGTAATAATAAAACTCCAGTCTCCCGTACAGCCGGCTCTACATGAATTGAACTCTTTCTCTATTGCAATTCCCCTATCTTGATAAATTGGCTCTGTCTAGACAGCAGGCAAGATGAACCTGATGGGCAGTTACAAATCATGCAAAGATGATATGAAGCAAATTACAGGGGAATGACCACAAAACAACCACCATCTCTCCCTGCCTGGTAAGGGTCCTACAACCCTGACAGAGGCGGTATAGAGCGGCAAATCGGGGGGAAGGGATAGCCTCTCACCACACCCAAATGTCCTCCAGCACCATCCTCCTTGGTCTGTTGCCCAGCAGTGCTCTGGGCCAGATACCTGTGCTCGGCACTGAGGGGCACCCAGTGTGACTCAAGCAGAGTCTCTCCCCCAGAAGGGGTTACTGGAGCCACATGTCCAACCACCAGGTCAGGTGAAAACTGAAGCTCAGAACCTCCATGCCAGGATGGGTCTCCATCTGTCCGTTATCCACTACTGTTGTGTAGACTGTGCAAAGATGAGTATCAGGCTGGGCGCCGTAGCTCATGCCTGCAATCCCAACACTTTGGGAGGCCAAGGTGGGTGAATCACTTGAGCCCAGGAGTTCAAGACCAGCCTGGGCAACAAGGAGAAACCCCACCTCTACAAAAAATACAGGCACACACAAAAAATTAGCAGGGTGTGGTGGCACACACCTGTAGTCCCAGCAACTCAGGAGGCTGGGGTGGGAGGGTCTACTGAGCCTAGGAGGTTGAGGTTGCAGTGAGCTGTGATTGTGCCACTGCACTCCAGCCTAGGTGTCAAGATGAGACCCTGTCTCAAAAAAAAAAAAAAAAGAAGAAGAAAAGAAAAGGAAAAGATGAGTAACAGCTCTCCAAGGCAGGGCTCACCCAGGGCCTCACAGATAACCACTCGCGTTGAACAAACCTTGCCTCACCAGGCTCTTAAAAGTGAATTTCAACAGAGGGACACGTGAATGGAATGAATAAATAAATATTTACCATGTAGTATGAGTCAGGCACAGCAAATAGGGTGTCTTGTTTACTCACAGTGGCCTTAGGAGGAAGGTATTAGCATCTCCAATGGACTATTGAGGAACTAAGACTCAAAAAGATTAAGTGCCTCACCAAGTCACACAGCTAGAAATTGATATGACCTCCACATTCATGGAGAAGTGAGGGGAAGTGGAGGGAGCTAAGGTTAGTGTGGGTGATGTCAGAGGTACTGGTGACTTGCAACTGCCCTCCCCCTCATCTGGCCCCTCCCACTTCCAGCATGCACTCTCTCACCCACCTCATGCCCCAGCACTCACACACAATTCATGCTGTAGAGCACAGTTGGGCAAGGCAAGTGGCAGCTTTGAGCTCCCTCTGGAAGGGGCAGGGGAGGGGGAAATCATGCCCTTAGAGGCCCCTCCCCAACCCCTCCCTCCCCACCCCCAATCTGCTGCAGCATCTGCCTCCCCAGTGTCAGCATCAAAGATTCATCAAAGCTGAAGCCCAGCAAAGTGTGTGCTTCACATCTCTAAATGTGCTTCTTCCCAATGAAAAATTCAGTGGAAAATGCAGGGAGTTAAAGAGGGGAGAAAAAAACAGATTTGAGAAGGAAACAGGGAAGGAAGAAGAGAAAAGAGAGCTGCCTCTGCACTGTGGTTCCACTGAATCCACCCACACTTACTGAGCATCTGCCTTATTTAGGGCACTGTACCAGGCACAGAGGTGCGACCGCCAAATACAGCCTCACAGGCTGCGCACTGCACAACTTTGGGGGAACCATTCCCAGAGATGCATTCTGGCTCCTGTCCAAATGGCGTGGGAGTCAGGAGGCCTGGGTGTCTGAGTCTGCTCCGCCACTCATTAGTCATCTAACATTCTTGAGTCTCAGATTTCTCACATCCAAGCCAGAGGTTACAATACCCACCCCTCTCTTCTTCCAGTGTCCTGAGGAACATGTGCACAGGTTGTAAACTGTTGTGATAAAAAGAAAGTAGATAACTCATCCTACAGAGAAGCCCAAACAATGGGTTCAGGAAAAGAGGGGGAAGGGACCATTTCCAGTGGGGCAGTAGAGGGGGCTGCTTCCTGGAAGAGATCTTTGATCCCAGTTGTAAAGGATAAGGAGGAGTTCAGCAGACAAGCCACTGTGACAAATGAGCAGCTACTGCAGGTCCAGGCAGAGTGACAATGTGGGCAAACACCCAGATAGAGGAATGAACAACTTGGGCAGTGAAAGGGACTGTCTGGTTTGGCCCAGGAGGAGCTGGTGTAGGAAGTCCAACAGGAGGATGGACTTAGCTGACAATAAGATGAAAAAAGATTTTATCACTACAAGGAAGGCCTTGAGTGGCCTGCAGGTGTGGCAAGGAATCAGGAGATTGCTCGCCTCCATCTCTCATTGGTTTTGTCACTTTAGATGAGTCACAGCTTCCCTCAAACCTCAGTTTCCTCATCCATAAAATGAGGACATCAGACCAAGTGATCTGCAAGTTCCTCTTTTGGCTCATTTGGTCTGTACTTCTAGTTCTAAGAAGTTGTTCTGTTGGCCATGGAGGTATCCCAAGAAGCTCAGGTTGACAAGACTTGCCCAGGGCTTCCTCATAGGGCACCCCCAACCCTACATCCTCATTTCAAATCAGTCTCTTGTTGCTGTGCTTTGGACAGAGGATCCTCCAAGTACATGTGAGTGAGCCTTCCTGGATGTGAGGCTTCACCTTCCTCTACAGTGGAGACTCAGCACAGCTCCCACCCCACCCGGCAAACAAGCCAGGAGCACCCACGCCTAGAGCAGCCCTGAGTAAGCAAGCAGCACTCACAGCCCTGGTGTCACTGGCTTAGGCCCAGGAACGTCCAGGGTGAGCAGTTGTACCCCACAGGCTGCACACTATGCCCTGCACACCAGCATCCCCAGCCAGGTGTGACCTGAAGATAAGTCTCCACATCCTAGCCAGTCACATGCCTCTCAGACAGAACCAGAGTGACACTGTGAAATAACAGGTCCCTGAGCAACCTACACGTGGGCAGGACTGGGGAGCTTCCAGCTTCTGTGACTAAACCTTCCCTCTCCTCCCCTGTGGGAAGTGTGGTGCCTCCCCAGCCCAGCTCTGGGAGCAGCACAGAGGAGCGGTCTCTGGCTTGGGCCTTGGGGTTAGTTGTGTGAGCTGAGAGTCTCAACTCCACTCCTTGCTAGCTAGATAATCTTGACCTTGAACAAGTTCCTTATCCCTCCTAAGCCTCAGTTTGCTCTTACCTGTAAAATAGGAATAATAACATCCCTCTTGTAGGGTTAATGTGAAGATACAATGTGATCCTGCTTTTAAGGCACCCTACCCAGTGTCCTGCTCAGTGACCTGCTCATAATGAGAGTCCAAAAGATGGTAGAATTTGCTGGTAGAAAAAAATCAAGGAGGACCCTTCCTTAACTCGTTCTATGAAGCCGGCACCATCCTGATACCAAAATCTGGCAAAGGCACAGTAAAAAAAGAAAACTATAGGCCAACATCCTTGATGAACATAGATGCAAAAATCTTCAACAAAATACTAGCAAACCAAATCCAACAGCACACAAAAAAGTCAATTCACCACCATCAAGTAGACTTTATTCCTGGAATGCACGGTTGGTTTAACATACACAAGTCAATAAATGTTATTCGCCCCTCATAAACAAACTTAAAAGCAAAAATCATATGATCATGTCAATAGATGCAGAAAAAGCTTTCAATAAAATCCAACATCTCTTTATGATAAAAAAAAAAAACCCTCAACAAACTAGGCATCAAAAGAACATACTTCAAAAGACTAAGAACCATCTACAACAAACCCACAGCCAATATCATACAGAATGGGCAAAAGCTGGAAGCATTCCCCTTAAGAACAGGAATAAGACAAGGATGCCCACTCCCACCACTCCTATTCAACATAGTACTGGAAGTCCTAGCCAGAGCAATTAGGCAAGACAAAGAAACAAAAAGCTTCCAAGTAGGAAAAGAAATCAAATTATCTCTCTTCACTGACGATATGATTCTATACCTAGAAAGCCCTAAAGACTCTGCCAAAAGGCTCCTAGAACTGATAAACAACTTCAGTAAAGTTTCAGGATACAAAGTTAATATACAAAAACCAGCAGCATTTTTATAAACCAATAATATTCAAGCTGAGAGCCACATCAAGAACTCAATCCCATTTACAATAGCCACTCAAAAAAAAAAAAATACCTAGGAATACATCCAACCAAGGAAGTGAAAGATCTCTAAACAGAACACTACAAAACACTACTGAAATACTGAAAGAAATCATAGGTAACACAAACAAATGGAAAAATGTTCCATGTTCGTGGACTGGAAGAATCAATACTGTTATAATGGTCATACTGCCCAAAGCAATCTACAGATTTAATGCTATTCCTATCAAACTACCAACATCATTTTTCACAGAATTAGAAAAAAATTCATATGGAACACTTACAACCATTTGATCTTTGACAAAGTCAACAAAAATAAGCAATAGGAAAAGAAATCCCTATTCAATAAATATTTGATGCTGGGATAACTGACCAGCTATATGCAGAAGAATTAAACTGGACCCCTGCATTTCACCATATACAAAACTTAACTCAAGATGGATTAAAGACTTAAATGTAAGACCTAAAACTATAAAAATCCTAGAAGAAAACCTGGGAAATACCATTCTGGACATCAGCCTTGTCAAAGAATTTATGACTAAGTCCTCAAAAGCAATTACAACAAAAACAAAAATTGACAAATGGGACATAATTAAGGAACTTCTGCACAGCAAAAGAAACTATCAACAGGGTAAACAGACAACCTACAGAATGGGAGAAAATATTCACAAACTATGCATCCAACAAAGGTCTAATATCCAGAATCTATAAGAAACTTAAACAATTAAACAAGCAAAAAAACAAATAACCTCATTAAAAAGTGGTCAAAGGACATAAACAGACACTTCTCAAAAGAAGACACACAAGTGTCTCACAAACGTATGAAAAAAATGTTCAATATCACTAATCATCCAAGAAATGCAAATCAAAACCACAATGAGACACCATCTCACACCAGTCAGAATGGCTATTATTTAAAAGTCAAAAAATAACAGATGCTGGCAAAGCTGTGGAGAGAAAGGAACACTTATACACTGTTGGTGGGAATGTAAATTAGTTCAGCCACTGTGAAAAGCAGTTTGGAGATTTCTCAAAGAACTGAAAATAGAACTATTATTCAACCCAGCAAGCTCATTAGTGGGTATATACCCAAAGGAATATAAATTGTTCTGCCAAAAAGACACATGCAGTCGCGTATTCCTCACAGCACTGTTCACAATAGCAAAGATATTAAATCAACCCAGGTGCCCATCAGCAGTGCATTGGATAAAGAAAATGTGGTACATATACACCATGGAATACTATGCAGCCATAAAAAAGAATGAAATCATGTCCTTTGCAGCAACATGGATGCAGCCAGAGGCCATCATCTTAAGCAAATTAATGCAGAAATAGAAAACCAAATACTGCATGTTCTCACTTATAAGTGAAAGCTAAACATGGACACATAAACACATGTCCATAAACACATGGACATAAAGATGAGAACAGACACTGGGGACCACCAGAGTGGGGAGAGAGGGAGAGGGGCAGGGGCTGAAAAACTACCTATTGGATACCATGCTTATTATCTGGGTGACAGGGTCATTCATATCCCAAACCTTGGCAACATGCAATATACTCGGGTAAGAAATCTGCACATGTAACCCCTGAATTCAAAATAATAGCTGAAATTTTAAAAAAGAATTTGCTGGTGGGGCACCCTTCAGAGTTGGCAGCAAACCAGGTGGTCGTCCCAGGTGAATCCTTGAAGGTAGGGCTGGCCCTACCCAAAATTATGTACTCCATCCTTGGCTCTACAGCACCCTCTTCCTGCCAAGTCAGGCCACTACCACTGTCAGTGCAGCCCAGAGACTTGAGCACCCCACAGTGGCCGCACCTCTGCTCTGCTGGCCCCAAGTAAATGGCACACACAGCATAGTGGCTCCAACACTGAAGATTTTTCCTGGACACAGCAGCCCGTGGCCCTTTGTTGAGCCACACAAAGACAAAGCAGCTCAATTGCGATACCTAGCAGGCTAATGCAAGCTTGTACTCCCCCAAATTAAAAGGGATCAGTGGCATATATTAGTTATGCTAGAAAAAGAAACAAGATAACTTTTTTTTTTTTAACAGAAAAACAAAAATGACAGAGGTGCAGAGTGGGGAGAGGTGGGGCGAAGAATGAGGGGAAAAAAATCAATTTTCCACAAACTACATTCCAGGGCACAAAGTGGAGAATGGGAAAATTCGTTTCCAGAACGACTCCTGTCTACTTTGTCCAAAAAATAAGGTTGACCTAGGAAAGTCTAGTTGGGGCAGAGAAGTGCAAACCGCGGTGGGATAGCAGCCTGGCCAGGTCCTGTGCGAGCAAGGGGGCACACACTTCACCCAGCCCTACGCTCTAAGGGATCCTCACTACCCAGCCCCTGCTCGGGAACCTTGACTGCCTTTGTCATTGGCTGCAATCGGCACAGGGCCCTCTGTCTAGCAATGACAGAAAGTGCCTTTAAATGCAGAGTTTTAGAGTGCCCCCCAAATGATCAAGTGCAAAGGGCTGAGCACTGCCTGTGAAATGAGAACTGACAGATACATTCTCTACCTAAGTGCTCATACAAGTAACCCAAATGCCTTCAGCCCTCTGGATTTCAAGGGTCACCTTTCCTCTAATAACCCAATCACTGCCATCCAAGCAGCCATCTCATATGGCAGCAGGGAGGCCAGTGTTCCCTGGGATTTCTGGCCCTCCTCATGGGCTCCGAACATGTTCAATAGGATCAACAGGACACTGATTGTTCCTTATTACCTCCACCCCCAGCTATTTGTTCCCAGGCTGCACCTGCGCTGCATGGGGGTCACCTCCTGCCATCTCATAATTTGATTCTCCAGGTCACGGCATGCATCACTCCCTGACTGTTTCATCTCAGTCCTGGATGCGAGCCAGTGTCTCCACCCTCAAACTCAGCTAAGACCAAACCAGTATGTTAACACAATTTTACTGAAGGTTTAGGCATGATTTATGTACAACATGGAGGTTAATTTACAACTGCTGCTAGAAGTTACTAGTCTCAGAGCTCATCATCAAAAAACCTGACCTCAGAATGTTTGCCCAGCTCCCAGCAGGCTCCATATGGAGGGGAGCAGCTCTGTCTCCAGGAGCCACCACACCCCACCGTCCATTCTTTTGGCCCCAGAGAGAGAAGAAAAGCCTCCCCTCCCCAGGCAAGACCTGCCTCCTTCCATGCCCCAGGACATCCCTTTCCTTCAGGAGAAATTGTAGGCTTCCACAAGGTGTGGTCTGACCACCTGGACCCAGTCCCAACGATCAAAATGACTCCTGGTTTTAGGGGTCACCCTATTGAATAAGGGAAGTACAAGAAACACCCAATCCCAGTCCCGTGCACAGTCATCTGAGAGGAAGAGAGAATGCAGCTCGCTCACCTCTTTTGGCCTAGTTCAGTCTTGGCTTCAGATCTCCCCAGAGAAAATTCAAGAAACGAGGATGAAAACAGCCTAGCGGACAAACAGTAATTTTCCAACATGAACTATTGTGAATCTAGATGTTGGAGGTAAGCAGGACTCTGATGCCACAAGATCAGGCTCTGCTAACACACTAGGTACGTTCTAAACAGACACTGAACACCGCAGGCTGCAGCCTCTGCTTCCAGGGCGCTTCACTGACGTTTCAGAGATTCCTCAAGAAAAATGGGCAGGTATCTACTGCCTCGACTTAAAGACCTCACCAAGTGGGACTGCCAAAATGATGAATTCCAATCTGCATCCTAGATTGCTGCAAATGTTTGCAGGTCCCCAGGGCAGTTTTCCAGCTCCAACTTGATTTTATAATCCAGTGTCTTATCAGATACTCCACATTAAATACATGGAAAATTGAGAACCCCTTTGTCAAATGTATCCAGGGGAAGAACAGCTGCAGTCCACACTCTTATTCTTCATCTGTCTCCTTTTCATCCAGGATCTGCCTCTGGATCCCATTCTGTCTATCCATCTAGCTTCCTTCTCTTTATCTATGTATCTACCTGTCATCTATATCTACCTATTATCTCTATGTATATCTGTCTACCTATCATCTATATCTACCTATCTATCATCTATATCTGATATGGTTTGGCTATGTCCCCACCCAAATCCCATCTTGAACTGTAGCTTCCATAATTCCGACGTGGTGTGGGAGGGACCCAGTGGGAGATAATTGAATCATGGGGGTGGTTTCTTGTGGTAGTGAATAAGTCTCAGAAGATCTGATGATTTTATAAGGGAGTTCTCCTTTCGCTTGATTCTCATTCTGTCTCGCCTGCTGTCATGTAAGATGTGCCTTTTGCCTTCCACCATGATTGTGAGGCCTCCCCAGCCACATGGAACTGTGAGCCCATTAAGCCTCTTTTTCTTTATAAATTACCCAGTCTCCGGTATGTCTTTATCAGCAGTGTGAAAACAGACTAGTACACTATTTATATATAATCCCATGCTAATCTTTGCTGAAATGGTCACCTTTCTGCATCAAAGCATTCTCAGGCTCTGTCTGTGACTGCTCACAGGTTGGACTTTAAATTCCTAGTCTCACCCATTGGATTCTACATCATTGTCCAGCTCTGCTCCTAGCACTTCCAAAGACTCAGTCAACACCAAGAATTAAGATAGCTTGTTTCCCTTCTAAGTGTGCCTCCTGCAAAATGCCTGCTTCTTCTTTATTTATGTCATCTTATTAAATTAATAAGTTTTCATTTCTAAAAATTTGAAAAATACAGAAAAAATACTGCCTTGAAAAATATCTAGTTTGTTTAACAGCAATACAAAAATTTTTTAAAAAGGAAAGAATCCCATTCCCAAGACCCAGAATTAAACACTGTTAACTCCTTGGTATAGTTGTTTTCAGGGTTTTCAACTTTAAAACAAACAAACGGAAAAAAAAACTCACTGTATAAGTATCATTTTAAAAAAATAAGTTCATTATAAAGAACTTAAACAGGCTGGGCGTGGTGACTCACACCTATAATCCCAGCACTTTGGGAGGCCAAAGCGGGTGGATCACTTGAGCCCAGGAGTTCAAGACCAGCTTGGGCAACATGGCAAAACACCATCTCTACAAAAAAAAAAAAAAAAAAATATATATATATATATATATACACACACACACACACACACAAATTAGCTGGGCATGGTGGTGCATGCCTGTAGTCTCAGCTACTCAGGAGGCTGAGGTGGGAGGATCGCTTAAGCCTGAGAGGTGGAGGTTGCAGTGAGCTGAGATCATGCCACTGCACTCCAGCCTAGGTGACAAAGTGAGACTCTGTCTCCAAAAATAAATAAATATAAATAAATAAAGAGGGTTCTCTCCACCCAGTTTTGACCAATTGTTGCCTCATGAGAAGGATGCAGGACCAATGTTGCTAAATCTTTCAATTTTCAAGAGAAGCCAGAAATACGGATTTTACATGGAATTTTCAAAAGTGGGCAATGAATTCAACAATTTTAAAATGTGCTGACCCCTCCAAAAAATGTGGGACTCATCCAATCCCCAGTCACATATTTGCAAGTCAGTAGTAAACGCTCAGTAAAGCAATGTGCTGATGCTGGTCATGCAGTTTGCACATTTGTTGAGGCTTTGGTGAGCCTCACCTGGAAAATAATATGCTGTGTCCTTTAACAGCTGCCCTCTGTTTGAGTGAAACAGCTTGAATTTCCACACTGGATAAACTCCATGCAGTTCTCTTGGTTCCGACTCTGTTTACCCCTGGCCCCTCACAGTCTTCTCCAAGGCCGGACTGTCTTGGCCACCCTCAGAGCACCTAGAGTGAGCTCAGGCTGGAAGTGGCAGCAGGAGGACAAGGGAAGCCACCAAAGGCCAAGAGCTGCAGAGGCTCCATTGCCAGCAGGTGGCCTGCACCAAGGGATCTGTGGAGCGCTTGGAAGACTCCCTGCTCTATCTAGTCTTCTCTCGGGCAGCAACTTCTCCACCCATAAGTTGAAAAAGAGGAGATGCCATACACAACTGAAGCAGCAAAATCATTGAGTCTGTGTGACTTGGAGCAATAAGGCCAAGTCCCTAGCCATATCTGTGAAAAACATACCGAATTCCAACTGTCCTGTGGTGTGTACCTGTGCACACACCCATACTCACAAAGACGCACTCGGGGACAGTCATGCGTGCACACACACACCCACAAATGCATGAGCACAGGAGCACACCCAGATTCCCACCCAGACGCTTCCACCTGTGCCCGCTCCTGCCACCCCACCCTGCATGCCCACAGGCACATAGCATGCACTTGCCTGTGTACACACGCGCCAGAGAGGAGAGGCTTCCTGGAAAGTCTGGTCTGCAGCACTGCCCTAACTGGGAACCAGCTTTACCAGCAAACCCCCTTCCCCCAGCTCTGCCCAGGGAGTCTGCCCCAGGCAGGGGCGCACATGGTGGAGTTGATGACCTCAGGTTCATAGAGGAGTTTCTCTAGGACATGACGAAAAGAGGCAGAGAAGAGGAGACAGAAACAGAGCAAGCATGAAAATGAGAATGCGTCCTCCATTCCTGGTTAGGCACCCCCTCCCAAGCCTTTCTCCAACACAGACTTCTCTCCTCCCTCACAGCTTCCCAGGGACTTTTACTCCAGTCTGTCTTTCTCCCCCTACCCCCAGGCCCCCAATTAGCATCTTAAACCAGTCCTTTCTAAGCCTAGTGTCTTTCACTGAATGTGAGTTCCTTACACTAGGCCCCTGCAGTTCGCTCATTCCTGCTAAAAGGTCTGCAAGAGTTGTAATTGGTGCACTTGACTTCCAACCCTCCTGCACCCCTCAAAGTCTCCAGGAAAAAACACCCTACCTGTCCCTCCACTGCTGAGGTTCAAGAGCACTGAGGGTCAGGGAAGTCACCCAAGGATGATGTGCCCCCAGCCACAAGCATCTTAACAACCACGGGTCTTTATCATTTATTTTTCCTTTTTTTTTTTTTAGACAGTCTCGCTCTGTCTCCCAGGCTGGAATACAGTGGTATGATCTTGGCTCACTGCAACCTCTGTCTCCTAGGTTCAAGCAATTCTCCTACCACAGCCTCCCAAGTAGCTGGGATGACAGGCGCCCACCACCATGTCCAGCTAATTTTTGTAGTTTTTAGTAGAGACAGGGTTTCACCGTGTTGGCCAGGCTGGTCTCAAACTCCTGACCTCAAATGATCCGTCTGCCTTGGCTTCCCAAAGTGCCAGGATTATAGGTGTGAGCCACCGCGCCTGGCTGAGTCTTTGTCATTTCTCAGGTCAGAATAGGAGCAGACAACTTGTGGACACAAGCGGGAGAGGTCCCCTTGCTGATAAGGTTTGCCTTTCCTCGCTTGCCAGCCTCTGTTCATGCCTGGACAGACGAGCCAGGCGGGACACAGGGGAGGCTGCCTTCTGCAAATGCGTCTCTGTGCCATCACCTCAGAGCAAACAGGGTTTTTGGGCTCCCCCTGCCTCCTGGGAGATGTTCACCACACCCAAAGGAGCCAACAGAAGCCAGCTGCCAGGCAGGGCCCCAGAGCCCCAAGGCCTTCCCAGTTACTCATGGGCTCCTCCAGACTCCTCTAAACTCTAGGAGTTCCCGACCACGCCCTCTAGCCCTAAGTCATATCAGTCACTTCTACTCGCTGAGCAGTCATTATCTGCTGTGCAGTGAAGTGTTTTGAATCCATTCTCTTTCATCATCTCAACCATCCTGCAAAATAGGCGCTTTCATGCCCATTTTGCTGAAGAGAAAACTGAGGTTAAAAGGCTGGCTCTCAGCCAGTCAATGGAACATCTGAGATTCAAACACAGTTAAGCTGCCTCATGGAAGTCTTATCTCTCCAGTGGGGACCCTAAACTCAGTGGAGTCAAGGAGTGGCTTTTCCTTTTGAGTCTGAGCAGTGAACAGCATGCAGTACACTTAAAATTGCCCCTGTGTTCCGAGAAGGGTCACGCTTGTGCGCCCTCTCCGCCCCCTGCCTTTTTCCCCTTAGAATGAGATCTTCCCATGAGGTCCTTCTAGTCTTCATGCACATAGACCCCCAGTGGCCTGAGCCCACAGCTCTGCAGGGCAACCCGCTTTCTGTGGCCTTGGCCAGGACAGATGGGGACTCACTGGGCAGCGGGGTCCTTTTCCATCCACTTTCCATCCAGATCTTGTCTGTGACCTTTAGGCAGTTGCCACCATGGACTCCTAATCACCCCTCCACACCACTAAGCACTGTGCTAGTGCTAGAAGGCTACAAATGACTGGCCCACACAGCACGATTGCAGAGAACACACATACACACACACACACACACACACACTGAGAAGTTGCACTCTAGAGGCGTCAGTTGGGAATCTGTGCTCAGAGCCATGTGCATGATACAGGGAAAGAGAAACACAGAGGAGGGACGTAAAACTTAGTTCAGGTTGGGGCTAACCAAGGAAGGCTTCAAGGATGAGGTGAGATTAGAATTGAGCATGAGAAGTTTTGTCAGTCTTAGATTGAGGCGAAAAGTGAAAGGAGAACCAGGTGGGCCAAGGTGCTGCACTCTCAAGATGCTTAAAGCTGCAGCTTCCAGTTAGAGGAGAGAAAGAGAAGGTGATGCTGGCCAGGGGATGGTCAGGCTTGGTCCCGGGGCTGCTCCTTCACTCCTCTGCATGTCCTGGCTCATTTCATCCCTGCCTGGCACCAGCTGAGGGACAGTGTCATGGGCACCAGTGGAGTGACTACCCCTGGACTCTCATTCTCTGGGAAGAGCCCTTGATGGATACTGGGCTAGGGCCAAGAATCGTGATGATGCCCTAAGCCCTGCCCTGGGTAAGGATCACACACACACACACACACACACACACAATACACACACACACACACACCCCAATCTGGGCCACTCAGATTCTCTTCCCTAGTAGATTAAAAAGGAAAACAAGGTTATCAGGTGCTAGCAGGGGCAGAGTGAAGTCTCACCAGCTGGAGGTTGAACACAATCTGCCTTCTGTCTCTATGGATTTGCTCACTCTGGGCATTTCATACAAATGGAGTCACATAACATGTGGACTTTCATGCCTGGCTTCTTTCACTTAGAATAACGTTTTTGAGGTTTGTTCATGTTACAGTGTGTACCAGTTCTTCCTTCCTTTTGAAGGCTGAATAATATTCTGCTGCATGAAGATTCCACATGTGTTTATCCGTTCATCAGTTGATAGACATTTGGGCTGTTTCCACCTTTTGGCCGTTGGGAATAGTGCTGCTATGCACATCATGCACAGGGTATTTTTGAACACCTGCTTTCAGTTCTTTTGAGTATACACCAGGAGTGGATTCCTGGATCATATGGTAGCTCTATGTTTAACTTAATGAGCCAGCAAAATAGTTTTATATATTTCTTCTCTTGAAAATGTCCACAACATTCCCCCACTATTGTAAGACAGTCTGGCAAAGGACAAAGAAATACAATGTTCAGGAGACAAGAGAGAATCTCCTTAAAAATTTTTGAAAAGCAAACAGTTTCTACTCCTAGGTGAAGGCTTATAACGTATAGATAGAGCACTGAACACTTTATACAACTTGTTTCAAGTGCCCAGAACCTACAGGAGCAGAGTAAACTCTTCCCCAACCACCCATGGGACCTGGGAAGGCCTGAAAGGGTGCTCTGGCCAGGGACACACAGCATCTGCATTAATGTGCCTCCCAGCACTCCAGCAGAGCATGAGGAGAAGGGGATGGTGGGTAATTGCAAATCTGCATTTCAATTCCCAGATACAAATTAAACCCAAAGTTGTCATCAAAGAAAAGATGAAGATGAGGATCAAAATGATCCCACACTCTTGGAAAAGCAGAGATTAAAGAAAGTGAATTGAACACAATTTAAAAGAGGTTTTAAAAGGTGTTAATGCAGGCTAATGTAGTTAATGAAGGTTAAAAAAAAAATAAGTGGCTGCTCAATTAGCATTTTCAGCTAAAAGAAGGGGAGCTTTTTGCACCTTTCCTCATATCAAAGCCTGGATTCTTCCTCTTATGAAAAGACAGCCTCGATTATTTTAAAAGGAAGAAGAGATTAAAAATAGATTTGCAATAATTGCTTCATCCATAATAGCAACAATGTATTTCTCTGCTCCCCAAACTCAGCCTCATGGCATATGGTCTTTGAACCAGCCCTGTGGGGGTTGGGGGTGAGCTTTGTAAAACCATTGATTAAGATCAAACTTTCTGCAGACTCCCTTCTTCCCTGGATTTGGTGGAAAGGGATCCTAGATGGACCCAGAAAGTGATGGATTTGCATCTCTTCTCCAGTGTTCACTGTTGTATAGCAATGTACATACAACGAACAAGAACCAAACAATCGGCCCTCCAGCATCACTGGAGGTCAGGGACTCCACGTGGCACTTTCCAGGAGAAGGTAAGGATGGGTATGGGTGTGGAGGGTCTCCTGGAAGCTCCTCCCAAGACAAAATAAAGTCTGGAGGAGTAAAATGCAGCAGCATACCACATTTGGTTAGGTTTTTTGTCTGGGGAGGGATGTGGAGGCAAGGTCAGCCAGGAGTAAGTGCTTAGGGATGAAATCAGATGTTGGTAATAAGGGGCAGTGAACCAAGCAGGTGGAACCCCAGGTCGGAGTGGCAGCAGGTGGTAGTGGCTTGTCACATATACACAGTCAAGTCAGGGAGGTAGGTGCCAGGGCAGTGTCCCAGCAGGTAGGGGTACCGGGAGCAGGTAGGACGCTAAGATCCCAGAAGCCAGCATAGCGGAGGTGAAACAGCAGGTGTGGGCCCCAGGCAGGATGTGATCCCTGCAGGAGAGGTCTCGGGAGACAGGCGAACCCTGGTCTCAGAGGAGTTCAGGTTCCAGACAGGTTGACAGGACATAAGGGAGTAACACAGTGTCCTGTGTTTCGTCGTCGTGGTCATCATCAACAGATAGCTAATGTTACCTGTTGAACACTTCTTATATGCCAGACAGTATTCCAAGCACTTTACAAATATCCCATTTAATCCTCACAGCAATGTTACAGGGCTGGTACTTTTATCATTCCCATCTTACAGAGGAGAAGCTGGGGCTCAGAGAGGTAGGTAAGCAGCCCTCAGTCTGAGGAGGTGGAGGTATATTTCAGATCACTGCTTTTCATCACTCCCTGTCCCAGGCACAAGGTCAGGGCCGGCCCCCAGTTACCATGGAGGGCTCCTTCAAGACCTCACCCCACCCTACCAGCCACTAGGGTGCCAGACCTGGAGGCTGGAGCCTGGAGGGAGTGAGTGGGGCAAAGCTTCGCTTGCAGAATGGGGGCAGGTTTTAGAGTCATAAGACCACCACCCTCTAAAGGCTCCTTCACTCCCTGAGCTCACAGCTCTTACATACAGGAGCCACCTGTGGGGATCCCAGGAGGGACTGAGGGAGCTGCAGGCAGGGAGAGGATAAGGAGATGCTTGTGATCTTTCAGCAGCATTTGCTGAATATGTGCTTATTGGGCATGTAACTTCAGCTGATTCCATATTCATTCAGTCAAGTCAGTCAGTCAACAAACAGTCATTGAATGCCAATAAAACACAGTTCCTGTCCTCAAAAACTCTCAGAAGAGAGACTGTGAAGCAAACAGGATAACATGTAACACAGTGGGATAAGTGGGATGGTGAAGGAGGACACACAGGCTCTCGTTGAAGTACTGAGAAAGAACACCATGCCCAACAGGGGAGGGGCATTCAGGGAAGACTTCCTGAAGGCGGTGACAATGGGGTAATGTTCATGGTAGGACTCACCATGGGGCCCTCAGCACCATGCACAGGCTCCAGATATAAAAAGCTGCTCATGCAATTTCCAGTGCATTAAATATTAGAAGAGCTTCCAGGGCTGGACTATCCACTAGGGTACCAAATAAAGGGAAGTGTACCAACTCCACCATAAAGTACCTTAGGCCTCCTCAGGCATCAGAGACATGGGCATCAATCATGAGCAAACCCTTCTGCCTGAGGCACCTGCCACCACAATTTATTTCACTTGATAAAAATGCCCTGCATCCTGGAGAGGCAGTGGAGAAGCAGGCATACCAGTCCCTGCCCTCATGGGCCTTATCACCCAGGAAGCCTGAGCTACCTCTTATTTAGTGTGTTAGTCCGTTTTCACACTGCTATAGAGACACTACCCAAGACTGAACAATTTATAAAAGAAAAAGGCTTAATTGACTCACGGTTCCATATGGCTGGGGAGGCCTCAGGAAACTTACAATCATGGTGGAAGGTGAAGAGGCAGCAAGTACCTTCTTCACAAGGCAGCAGGAAAGAGAGAGGAAAGCTCAGGGGAAACTGCCGTTTATAAAGCCTCATGAGAACCCACTCACTATCAGGAGAACAGCATGGAGGAGGCCGCCCCCATGATCCAATCACCTCCTACCAGGTCCCTCCCTCGATACATGAGGATTATGGGGATTTCAATTCAAGATGATATTTGGGTGGAGACACAGCAAAACCATATCACTTAGTGTTTTGGGAGCTCAAGAATTTGGATTAATAATCTTAGATAAAAAAAAGGAAAATTTTCAGAAGTGACCACATGGCTTTTCCCTATTGGTAAGAACAGCCAACTTTTGAGAGCCAGTTCAGCTGTTGGGCAAATGGCATTCAGAGGAGCTGATGATAGGATACACTTGGGCGGGGCCCCAGGACTAAACTAGAGCAGCGGTTCTCAAACTGTAATTCTTGGACGAGCAGCAACAGCATCACCTGAGGAGTCCTTTGAAATGCAAATGATCAGACCAGAGCCACCCCAGACCTACTGAATCAGAAACCCGGCAAGTGGGGCAGCGCCTGTGTTTTAACAAGTGCTTCCGTTGATTCTGCTGCACACTCAAGTTTGCGAGGCACTGAACTAACAGGAAAACTGGTTCTAGGGCCAGTGTCTGTGCTAAGGTGAGAGTCCAGGAGCTGAGGAGCCATGCAGAAGACCCTGTGGGGGCCTCGGCCATCCTCCCCCCTACTCCTGGCCTTCAGGAGTCAAGAATGATGGTGGTCAAGATGAAGATGGAAACGATAAGATGCTGCTGCTAGTAACCATTTATTGAGCTCTCACTGTTGGCTCAGGGTGCATGCACTATCTCATTCATTCCTTACCTATGAGGTTAGTGGTGTTGTTACCTTATTTTGCAGATGAACAAACTGAGACATGAAGAGATTATATTTCTCGCCCAAGTTCACACAGCTAGTCAGGTGCAGAACTGGGATTTTTACCCAGTTTTGCTGACCTCCAGAGTCCCCAGTGTCATTGACCACCAAATTATCCAGTTAGGTGTCTGCAAAGGAAAAACCATTGCTTTGTCACACCATCTGCACTTCTGAAGTATCCACAGTGCATAAGGTTCAATGAGCAGGAGCCAGATTGGGGGGAGAAAAACTCTCCACCCAGCCCCCTAGGAATTTACAACATAAATATTGTGTGTCACATAGGCAGATGCATCCTTAGAGGATAATTGACCCTTGTTATTTGCAGATTTACTATTTTTGGTTTTGACTGTTTGCTAGCAACCCCCAGATCCCACGGTCTGTAATCAGTTGCAGGTCTGCATGTAAATCCCAGGCTCTGAAAAGCTGGTGTGGGGGAAGAGACCATTGAGCAGGCGTGAGCGAGAGCCTGGTTCAGGTGCCTCTCAGTTCCCATTTCTTGTTCTCTCCTCATCAGTTGCAATGACCATTGGAAAGTGATCCAGAGTTTGCTTCCTTTTGGAAAATGACCCAGGAAAAAAGGCCCTTGTCAGTGCTGTGGTGATATTCATGACTCTGGGGCTTTGCACAGATTCAGGACATCTCTCTCCTATTTACAGGGGTCTTCTGCATTCTGTAGTCTGTTCTTACAACAATGATGTTAAAAGTTACTCTTCTCTTCAACTTCCCCCAGACATAGAAAGCTGCAATGTGTCTCCTACCCTCTCCCACCTTCCATCAGAAGCATGTCCTGCATGCTCTGAGTCCTTGCTCATTCCGCTTTAGTGGATATCACCTGCCACACTGTCCTATTTGCACATTCCTCCCACGTGAAGCTGCAGGCCACTCGAAGGTGAGCCTGGTCCCAGTTTTTTTTCATCAGCACTGAGCACGATGCCTGCCACCAAGGTGCCATGGAAAAGTGTTTGTTGGATGGATACATAAATTAGTTACTTGGTTAATTCATTGATTCATCATTTCATTATAGCCCTTTGGAGGGAGTAAGGGTAGGTGTTATTGCTATTTTGAGGCAGGAAAATAGGGTCTGGAGGCAGGAACATAAGACTGATTCACACCAGCTATGACAGGAAATATCCTCTCCATTTACATAGGGCATTCACCGAGTAAATGACTTTGTTACTTTACTTCATCCTCTCCATTTACATAGGGTGTATGCCAAATAACCAATGGAAACCTCTAGAGGGTATTTAACCCCCCAAAAAAATCTGTCATGGGGGCCCTTGAGCCCCTATGCTCAGGCCCACTCCCACACTGTGGAGTGTGCTTTCCTTTTCAATAAATCTCTGCTTTTGTTACTTCATTCTTTCCTTGATTTGTTCATGTGTTTTGTCCAATTCTTTGTTCAAGACACCAAGAACCTGGACACTCTCCACCAGTAACACTTTGACTGCTAAGGAAACTGAAGACCAGAGAGGGTAAGTGACTTACCCAAGGTAACACAGTCACTGAATCCCTAACTCCTGGTCCAGAGTTCTTATAATAAGTGTCGAGCCCAATACCTGCAATACCTCATAAACTCAATGCATTCTAATCTTCACACCTCCATCCCTTTGCCTGTGCAGTCTGTGGGCAGAGCTGAGGCTAATTCCCTCTTTATCAGGTATTCCTGCACTTGAGATATTTGAGTTAAGAACCTACCTCTTAGGGCATCCAACCCAATTGCAGAGAAGTCAGCACCCAGTGCCTCTATTTCTTATCACAGGTTGATGTCGAATCTATGCCTGGGGCATCAAGGGATGTTAGGTGGCTGGAAACTTACACAGTGAATGAACGAGTATATTCCCGCACACCTCCAGTGATAGGAAACTCTGTGACATTTTCAGATAACATCAACGTTGAGAAAATGTTCCCAACTCACTCTGCTTCTGCCTTCTCCTTGTGGGTCCTAGTGAGGTGTCGAGAGACCTCAGAGAACCAGTTCAATGCCTCTGCCCACATGGCCTCCCCCTATTTGAAGACAAACACTTTCACTACAACAATATCCCTACAGAATGTAGGTCTTTCTGTTATTATCAGTCCTACTCTGGCTTGAACTGCTTAGCGTGGTGGAGGAAAGACATGTTTATGTTCTTTATTCGTCTCCCAGGTTGGAGTCAGAACCCTTACTTTATGTTAAGGCCATGTCTCCTTTCCATTTCTGGCTCCCTGGGGCTGAGGTCTCTGCCTTCCCCTTAATGAAGTCCATATAGCATCCAGATCTCCCCAGATGGGGACCTGCCTGGAACTGGCATCAGGCCAGGGCACATGCAGGGGTGCAGAGGAACATCCCTTGGGGGAAAATCCGCCTCTCCCTGTGCCACCCACACTTTGCAAATCACCCAAATAACTCTCTGCCCAGGAGCCACGTCTTTGCTGGGGGAAGGGCAGCTTAAATTGGTAGCTTCCGCACATAACAAGCTCAAGACCAGACAAAGCCTGCCGAACAGCCCCCGTGGGAACCAGTGGTTTTATGAGCCCATCATATTTACTATTATCCAATGAGTCATCGGCTGCGTGCTTTCATTTTGAGGCTGCAGGACGAATAGGCTCTCATCGGAGCCACTCTTAATCCATTATTTATGCCCGCTCTTTGTCCTCTCAATTGTACCTTTGCAGACAGGAGCTTCAGTCCACATCCACCAGCAGCATTTGCCAGACTAATGCACATCCTTAGTTCCAAAGTCTGTGGTGTTTAAAAATAGCAAATGAGGCAAACACTCTGATTATGAAATTTCTAGCTGATATTTCCCTTGCCTTTCATTAGGGAGAAAGCTAGCATTAAGTGAACCCACAAGTCCAATGGGTAGAAATGAAGAATACTGTGTTTTTGACTTCTGCTCAAATCCGTTTCCCAGGAAGCTTATGTGGGTCTTGGAACAACTGGGATCAACAATGTGAATATGTCTATTGTGCCTGCAGATCCCATTGCTAATGCCCGGGAAGGACAAGTAATTAGCTTATGAGTAAATCGTCCTCAAGTTTGCATTTCTAGTACAAGAACTAGTCACTGAGCTTTGAGAATTGTCCTATGCATTTCATGCCATGGGAAAGAAAACATAAGGTTTGTGATTTAAAGTCACTCATTGAATCCCAGCCCAAATTTGCTTTATGTATTGGTCACTAAAGACCTGTAATTTCAGCTAAGCAAGGGAACCGCTTACTTTCTACAATGATGGGTAAGCAGAGGACAATTCCCTTGGTGGCTAATTGTCCGGCTGCTGCTTGTATCACTGCTCGGAAGGATGTGTTACCTGGGCTAGGCAGAAATCTAGCACCCTCATGGAGGCAACCCTGGAAACCCCTTGTGGAGTGCTCTATGCATGTCTGCGTGAGTATTGGGTGATGGATGGGACTGTGAGGGATGGGCAAAAACCAGGAAAGAATAACAGGGATAGAGCAGCAGATGGTGAAACAGAAGCACATGCTAGGCCCACTTGGATTCTCCCTGGAGTTTGAATCTGGAGCAGAGTGGCAAAAAGACAAAATGGTTGACACTCATTAGCCCTGGCAGTAGGAGCAGCAATGGCAACCCCTTAAGAACCTGTCCTTTCAGGCCAGGCGTGGTGCCTCACACCTGTAATCCCAGCAGTGTTTTTTTTTGTTTGTTTGTTTTTTTGAGATGGAATCTTGCTCTGTCGCCCAGGCTGGAGTGCAGCGGAGCAATCTCGGCTCACTGCAAGCTCCGCTTCCTGGGTTCATGCCATTCTCCTGCCTCAGCCTCCCGAGCACTTTGGGAGGCCGAGGCAAGCGGATCACTTGAGGCCAAGAGATTGAGACCAGCCTGGCCAACATGGCAAAGCTCCCCATCTCTACTAAAAATACAAAAATTAGCCAGGCATGGTGGCGTACACCTGTAATCCCAGCTACTCAGGAGGCTGAGGCATGAGAATTGCTTGAACCCGGGAGATGGAGGTTGCAGTGAGCTGAGATCACGCCACTGCATTTCAGCCTGAGTGACAGAGCGAGACTGTCTCAAAAAAAAAAAAAACAAAAACAAAAAAACAGTTCTTTTATCAACAGCTCCTGTTTCTGAGACCCACACCCCACCCTGTTTGTGATCCCAATTCTAATTGCTCTGAGTTGGTTCTCTGCCCTCCATTCAGTTTCATGGGCTCTGCTACATGCTTCCAATAAACTCCTTAATGCCTACATTAGCCACAGGACTTCCTGTTGCTTACACCCAAAGCACTCTAGCAGATAAGAGCTGGAAAGTGAAAGCAAAACAGGAACATAACCCAAGATCAAAGGCCCAGTCGCCCAGAAGAAGGCTTGAATCAGAGAGGCAGGCACTGACCCAGGGCACAGGGTGCATGAAGCCAGGGGTGAGCACCCAAAGGACAGGAGTGCATGCCTTGGAGCTCAGATGTCACCCTATCAGGCAGGTGACATTGTTGTTGACATCTTAGATCAGTGGAAGTCAACTGTGAGGCACCCCAACCTTGGTTCTTAATGGTGTCAGATACAATATGACAAGGCCAGGTCTTAATCCGCCAAGTGTTTATTTTAATTTTGACCAATATGAGAGGTAATTTTGGAAGGTAAATAGGCATTTTTTTTTTGGCCTAGGATGACTTGAATGTCACTGTAAGAAAGCAGGGCATTGGGTTAGAATTATATATTCATTCATTAAACAAACATTTATTGAGCTCCTCTTCTGTGCAAATATCTGCTCTGGGCGCTGGGGAGAACAAAGTGACTAAGTCATAGGCTCTGCTTCTGAGCATGAGGAGGGACGGCGGCCAGCACACAGCATGCCCCAGCAGTGCATGGTAAGGACCCAGAGACTGGAACACATGGAGTTCAGATGCAGAGAAACCTCTCTGAGCTGAGAGGGTCAGGAAGGTGATGTGGAGGAGCCAGCATTCAAGGTGCTCCTTGAGGGGAAGAGAAGGTTTCACTGACAGCAATTCCAGATGCAGAGGAGAAAAAGAAAAATGGCAAGTGGTCTGAATTGGCTGGCATGCCTCCAGCCCCAGGCAGGATGAGGAGGTAGGCTGACATCAGATTGTGGAAGATCAGTCTGAGAAGTCTGCATTTTACCTGTAGTCAATGGAAAGCCAGTAACAATTTGGAGATGGAGAGGGACATCATCAAAGCAGCAAACTGCAGAGAATCTTGTCAACAATCTGCTGAGCAGATGGGGGAGGGGAGAGTCTGAGCAAAGTTCAAGCTACTTGGAGGCTACTGCAATAGTCCAAGCAGGACCCTTCCCCTAAAGTGAACAACAGGAAGATGGAGATGAAAAACCCTGACGTGAGAGCTTGGCATTGAAAACTAGATGGGCATGGTGGGGGGGGCAAGCCAGGGGGCCCCAGGGTTTAGACTAGAACGGTTTCTCAGTTCCATTCAAATAACACACATTTTCCTGGCACCTCCTATGTGCACAGCATGTGTTAGCAGGTGGTGAGATGGCAAGGAAAATACTGGAAGGCCCAGGTCCTTATAAAAGGCCAGGGCTTTTCCAAAATGTGCTCCATGCATCCACATCTCACCTTCAGCATTAGTGAGTGGACACTGCGCCTCTCAATTTCCCCACTGCCAGGTTACCTGAGTGGAGGCTTGGAGGCAAGAGAAGAGAATTGCAACCCAGAGGAAAAACTACAACTGTTGTTAGCAGTGGCTACTCCTTAGGCCTAGGGGTATAAACCCAACTCCCAGCCAAGGCCTTCATCTGGCTAGTTTATGCCCTGCCTTCTAGACTGCCTCTGACTCTTACCCCGGATTAACTTCACCCCAAAACAATTGACAAGGCCAGCCTCTATTTGTTTCAGAGCCACAGCTACACTCTGCAGAGTTTTAGCCCAGACAAGACACTCAGAAGAGTACACTGTGCATTGTCCCAAATCCCTTCCACATGGCATCTCTCACAAGAGGCTGGCAGCACAGGCAAGGCAGAGCTGTGCCAAGCCAGGCCATGCCTCTCCATCACTTCCAGCACGAAGGGCCAAAGCCCGGCCCACACGCCACTCCTACTTTGGTGAGGTCTTCACCTCACATCTCCTGGGAACAAAAGTGCAGACAAGAACAGACACACACAGATACAGACACACAGACACACACACTCACACACACTCACACAGACACACTCAGACACACACACAGAGACATACACTGACACATACAGACACACACAGGCACACAACACACAGACACATGACACACACACACGGACATAGACACAGCCACACAGGCACACACAAACACACTCACACAGTCACATAAACACACACTCACAGACACACACAGACACACAGATACACCACACACACAGACACACACACGGACACACAGACACACACAGCCACCTACACAGACACACTCAGACACAAACACACAAACACACTCACACATGGAGACACACACTCACACACACATGCTCCATACATACACCCAAACACCATCAAACACATCCCTAAGATAAATAATAACTTCTACGTAGGGAACACACTTCCTCAAATTTAGAGGGGCATGGTTTTCTTTAACTCCATGGGACAGCAGCTCCACGCCAAGGGAGATACAGAAAAGAACACTTAATGCCAGCTGGAAGCACCCTGTGATCGCTGAGTGCCAGTGGCCCTGGCTTAAAGCGGCCCGCACAGTGCCCACTCTAGGAGGCAGATGGCTTAGTGTCTCTAAAATGATATTTCTTCCAGCTTAAAGTTTCCATTCAGTCCCCACTGGACACCTAGTGATAAACAGGTGAGGAAACTGTGGCTCAGAAAGCTTGAATAAATAGTAAAGGATCAAACACTAAATGCAGAGCTGAGATTCAAACTCAAATCTGCCTGTTCCCTCAGCCAGCGGGCATTGGCACCCCCATGTGAGGCACTGACCAGCACGGTGAGCTGTGGACACTGAAGCAGAGCTTGGGAGAGACAAACGGACCTTGGGGAGCTCAATCAGTAACGAGCCAAAACAGGACAGGAGACGCTGTGCTTCCACCTTGTCCTGGGACTCAGAGTCTAAGTCTTTCAGATTCAATGTGTGGTCAACTCTGGATGTCGTAACAGGTGGCCCTCACTCCCTGGACCTTGTGTGATCTGGCCCGAATGGAATAAGCAACTTTATCCAGGCTTGAGTGCCAGCGCCACCATGAGGACCTGCACCAGACACTTGCATTGGCTTTCTCATCTCAAACATCTTCCCCTCTGCTTTTTATCAGAGGAAAATTAGGGACCAAGACCTGGAGAGCTTAATTTCCTCTCCCTCTTCCAAAAAGGAAGGAGGGAGGGAAGGAAGGAGGGAGGGAGGGAGGAAGGGAGGGAGGGAGGGAGGGAGGGAGGGAGGGAGGAAAGAAGGAAGGAAGGAAGGAAAAAAGGAAGGGAGGAAAGAAAGAAGGAAGGAGGGAAGGAAGGAAGGGAAGAAGGATGGAAGGAAGGAAAGAAGGAAGGGAGGGAGGGAGGGAAGGAAGGAAGGTAGGGAGGGAGGGAGGGAAGGAAGGTAGGGAGGGAGGGAGGGAAGGAAGGTAGGGAGGGAGGGAGGGAAGGAAGAAAGGAAAACAGTCATTTTTGCTTTCCATTTTCTCTGATTAAGGTAAAGGTGAGGAAAAGTCTGTTAAAAGAAAGGCTGATCAGAAGGCTGGTTGGTTTGTTTCCAGGCTGTAAACTCACTGGGGCCAAAATGGACAAAGTACCTTGTCCAAGATCACACAACTAGTGGGACTGGAATCCTGCTTCCTGACACTCAGTTATTCCTGCCTCCCTTCCACTGCCTGTGTCTGTCATTACCTTGAAGACCACGCACATGCACACATACACAGCCTTTCAGAATAAATTAAATAGGCTCTGGGGTGACTTGTCAGAGCATCAGTCACAGCGTCACAGGTGGGGAGCTCTTGAGAGGTTGTTAGCAAACTAATGAATTATATAATGGCTGCTCAGTAATTCCCAGGGCTAAGGTAAGGTCCTGGAACACACACTTTCATTCGAAGAAGATTAAGTTAAAACCATATGTGTAATTCTCTTGACAAGCTCTGAGCACTGTCCTTTTTCCTGAGAACATTTGCACTCTGAAGAACCCATGGAGGTGGAAGGTCAAGGTTATTGAGGGAGGTAGATCTGAGGAAAGCACCTGCATCAGGTGACCAAAGGGCAGGAGCATCTCCAATTCAGCACCAAGCCCCCTGCAGGGGTCCCAGGCAGTCGACAGTAAGCTCTGAGGATCCGCTGTGTGCAGGGATCAGTCCTGGACACTAGGAAACAGTGAAAAATGTGGCACTGGGACTCAGTGGCACCTGCTTTGTTGGAAAGACACTGTCCTTATTTCGGGAAAATTCCCAGGGAAGAGAGCACTTCCCACCCTTGGGAAGCTCTCCAATTTGTTGAAGACATATGACCTTCTGAAGCTCCCGGTCTTGTGGAGAAGACACTGACTATGCCCTTGGAAAAGCCCAAAATGCCTGTCAGATGGAGAGAGGGGAGACAGACAGCACCTGCCCTTGGGGACCCTCCAGACTGATAGAGAGGATAGAGGATAGAGGTTGGGGCAGGGGCTGGCCCTTGACCTCATGGGACAATATCATCCCTGAAGTCCCCACTCCAGCATAGAGTTAGATCCCAGGAGGTGGTGCCCACACATGTGTACATCTGCCCTACAGCGCCTTGCCCTGGCATCATTCCTTTTTTGAATGGCTATGAATAGTGATGATTTTCTTTGAACTTTGTAACCCACCTCAGAGCACACCTGTTGCCTACATGCCTCTGCCTGCACCTGGCACCTGATTCAGCCTAGCCCATGAAGACTTTGTGTGTGGGTCCACAGAAAAGCCAGTCTCTGTAGGGCAGGACACTGGGGCCTCATATCCAGGCCCGACACAACAACCCTCTTATCCCAGGCAAGTGGCCCTGGTAGCTGGCGAGTCCAGGAGAGGAGGGACCATGATCAGTTTCCCACAGGCAGCCATGGAGATGGCATCCAGCCCTCTTCTCAGGAGCCATAGAGCAGATGGTGGGGAGACGCCAAGGGGACAAATGGAGTAGGCTTCTGCTTCTTCACACTTCTGTCTCTCGTGATGCCAGATTCCCAGACCCTACCAGCCACAGCACCAGCAGTGACTTGGGTATGAACCACAGGTTTCTGGATTTGTACCCCACCCAGCTCCCTTCCTGGGCTCTAGGTCCCAAGTCCCACCCTTCCTGAAGGCCAGGGCCCTGTTGCCACCACAATATGACAGAAATCTGTTTCTCCAGCTTACACTCTCCCCAGCCCCTCTGCTATCATCCTCCCAGGCAGCTGTGCCTCTTTCCACCACCCTTGGACCAGATGCTTCCCGGTGACTACGGCTTATTTCAAGGGCCCGTGTACTACTCCCCAGGCCACTTTCCTAGGAACTTAGGACAAGGGCCTCACACAAGGCTCAAAGTGCCCTTTGAAAAATGTACCCACTGACTGGTGAGAAACCTAAACTGGGCGCAACCCAGGGTGTCAGGGAGTTGATTCTCTCCTACTTCTCAGGTCCCAGCCTTCAGGGGTCCCAGTCACTGCCTCCTGGCCCCCTGGACATATTCTAACTCCCCTCATTTGTTTGAAAGTCTGGGTTCCAGAGTAGAAATGGCTGCTCCTGTGCCCCAGCATTTCTGAAAAGTGATTTCCAGATTGTACCCCACATCTTGACTATACAACTTTTTTTACTTAATTAGGAATTTACTTTATTAAGAACTACTGCCTGGAAAAAATCAATAAATAGTTTAATAAGCCAGACAATTTAGTCCAATCATCAGGAGTTAAAGTTTATTGGGGGATAAAGTCTGTACGAGTTGTTGAATAATCTAAACCTTGGCCTAGTTCTAAGTAAAAGGAGGTTTGTAGCAGGTGCAAACCTGAGCCCTCTCTCTGCTACCAAAACAGCACAGGAGGATCTTCCTGGGCAGCTTCCACAGAGAACACATGGCGTCCTGTTGCTCTTTTGCACCCAGATGCACACTGACCACTGATTCTAACCAGGCTCTCCTACCACTGGGAGCAGGTTAAAAGATGTCTGGGATTTCAGAAAGGTGGAAGAAGGGAAAAAAAAAAAGACTCAGCTGGGATCCTGAGGAGCTGATTCCAAGCTGTTGCCTACTCTCGTCACCTTCCAAGGAAGTCATCCAAACCCTCTGTTTCTTTATCCATAAAAAGCGGGAAATGATAACCATCTTGTGGATTATTCTAAGGAATGTGAAAAGAGACATAAAAGAGCTTAGCCAGAGAGATTCAGAATGAGCATGGCCATGTCTTCCTCCTCCAGACAAAGTCTCCTGCAATTACTGAAATCATGCATTTTGAAGGATGAGGAGGAAAAACAACAGAAGGAAGAAGAGGAGGGGAAGGAAGAGGAGGAGGAGAAGAAGAAGAAGAGGAAGGTGAAGGGGAGGGGGAAAGGGAAGAAGAGGAAAGAAAAGGAGGAGGAGGAGAAAGAAAGAGAGAAAGAAAGAAAAGGAAGGAAGGAAGGAAGGAAGGAAAGAAAAGAATCTGTCTATTGCCAGCACTGCAAAGAGGAAGGAAGCAGGGACAGGGGAGGTGGGGAGGGAACAAGGGGCAGGGAGGGAGAGGAAGTGGAGCTAAGCAGACCAGAAATATTGAGGAATTCCTGGAAGATAGAAAGCAGTAGGAACTGAGCTGACAGAGGAACAAAAACAGAGAAAAATCACAGCCCAAGACGTGAGGAGTTGCAGGAGGAACAAACAGGGATTCTCAAGTACAAATTGAAAAATGTGAATAGACGATGAAGAATCACCAAGCATTAGAAAAACCAGCAACGTAATCCCTGAGCTCACGCAAAGGATGAACACCCAAGGGAAGAGCATCAGCAGAGGAAACAGACAACGAAGTAAAAATAATAACGAATATTCTCAGAAAGATTCACGATGATGATACACAAATAAAGAATCACAAGTTGCAATGCAAAGCCACGATTCTCAAACTTTAAAATATGCTTATAAGAATTAAAATCATAATGGACAGACTGCATAAAGGAATGAGCACAGTGAAGATCCAATTAGTGAGTTGGACGGTGGAGCTCAGGAAAGTCTCCTAGGACACAAACGGAAAGGCTCAAGAGAGTCTAGGGGTTGTAGGGCCGGGGAGGTGCCTGGCAGGAAGAGGGAGCTCCATCTTTATTGCTTGAATCTGAAAGGCATTTGATGAGAGGCAGCCCGGTGTCACGGAAATGATTCTTCCATCATCACAGCAACACTATTCATGAGCGTATCAAGTTTTTTTGTGTGTGAATTATGCAAAAGTAGCCTCCAGCCTAGTCCAAGTCAAAAAAATTATACGTTCAGAATCAATGGAGTCTGAATTAGCTACATTTGAGTGCTCAGGGACCTCAAAGGACACACACATGCACACACACACACACAGACACACACACGCACACAGACACACGCACGCACACAGAGCTAAACTGAGCTTACTGAGCAGAAGGGTCTCCTTCTAGGGATTATACAGCCCAATGCTCTTGTTGCAGAGAAGAGAAAACTGAAGCTCAGAGAGGCAGAGTTGGCCCCAGACTTCCTCTGACGCTCCAAGCCTCAAGCCATCCTTTCAGAAGGATCCTCGATGTCTCAGGTCCACCAAGCTGAGCACAGTCTTGACCTCTCTTTCCCATTGGCTGGGGGCAAGCCCAAGGACCCTGAGAGCAGCATCTGCAGCATCAGCTCTAGGGAGCAGAACTCCATCAGAGGAATCCAGAGTCCTCTTCGATTTGGGCCACAAAGGAGAAAGGAAGCCAGCTGCGATCTTTTCTGCCGCATTCAGCTCCCTGCAGGGGCCCCACAGGCTTTGTCAGGTGGCCTTCCGGATCCAGTGTGTCTTATTCTCACCCATTTACCCAACCATCCCATTTTTTCAGTAAGCACATCTTCCCTTCAGTTTTTAGTCCCCCTAGGGCACCATCTGAAGCCAGTTTCCTGTTCTCCCTGCCCCTTTATCCTGTGGGTTCTTCTAGAGGAAGGAAAGAATTCAACATTGATCAAGCCCCTCCCATGTACCAGATTCTGCGGGGCATTTGACACACTTGACCTCTTTTAATTCTCACAGCAATGGTATGATGCAGGCATTCTTTTCCCCTTTTCCAGATGGGAACACTGAGTTCAGAGAAGTTAAGTAACTGAGGGAGGGCCACACAGCCAGCAGACAGGGAAGGCAGGAATAAATGCAGGCCTCTCTGATGCCTTGCTCCTCCTGCACCCAGGCCACCCTCCAGTGAACTTTAAGTCTCCTGAGACTTCTGGGAAAGGGCATTCTACAATAATTGGGGCAACAAAGCTTGGGAATGATATTAACTTCAGGTGGCAGGTAGGTCATGGCCAAATGGGGGCCTTGCCACAAGATTCAAAGCCACTCGATCAGGGAAGCTGCCTAGAGGAGGAAGATTCTGAGCTCATTCCTACAGGGAGACAGGCAGAATTTGAGGAGCCAGGGAGAAGAAAAGAAGACCTTCCAGGCTTAGCAGGCAAGATTTTAAATTGCTTTAAAAAGTAAAAGACAGTAACTCCATCTGCCTTTAAAGGGGGCAGGGATGTGGAATAATTTATATCAGAGAAAGACTACATCGTGGCCCAGATGCCTTTCACTGGCGGAGTCTGGTGGGGGAGGGTGGCCGCACTGGAGAAACTGATCATTGTAAAGGGAAGATTGGCATGTCAGGCCTCTGCTGGGTCCAGCCTGTGATTTTGATGTACAAAAATAGGTCCCAGCCCAAGTAGTAGATGTGGAGAGCTAAAAGCTGCTCTGCTAAAGAAAGCGAAGGAAACCTGAGCTTCAGGAAGGCAGCCCATGGGAGAGAGGTAGAAGGGCCGAGAAAACAAAGAAAGGGAGAAATGTGAGGTCCAGGGAGAGTGAGGAGCTGGGAGATCCAGAGGCCTGGGGGAAATTTTCCCAAGGAAGGTGTGGCCAGGATCTTTAGGGACCAATGAGTGACATTTAATTTGAAGTTCCCTCTGCCATGCCATAACACAAATATACACTCCATGATCCACCTGTCATCAGCAGAACATGTGACAGCGTAAAGCTGTGGTTGCTTTAGGGCCTCAGTGGTAGAGGGGATCAGACTGTAAGTTTCCCGTTATTCATGAAATGGGGACGTGCAGCACTTTTATTAAATAGGAAAGGGTGACTCCATGACAGGAGAGCGTGGGGACAGCCAAGTGGCTGACATACAGGTTACAAAAGCAGGGATAATAGTGGAGACCATACGTATGAATGAGGTTGGCGGCTTTGATTCACAAGCAAAAGCCCCATCCTCATCCATCCATGTAGGCCATTTCCATCTCATTTTAGGTAGTAGGTCTGTGGCACTTGTCCTGGAGGCAATTAAAGTTGTTTCTTAATAGTAACTGAAGCTCTTACATTGCTGAGTACCAGCTATATGCTGGCACTGTTCTGAGCACTTCCCAAGTATTAAGTCAATTAATCCTCACCATCACCCAATCAGGTAGGTTACCATGCTTACCCTCATTGTGCCAATGAAGAAAATGAGGCACAGAGAGGTTACCTGCCAAGGTCATACAGTAAGGGGCATGGGTGAGACTCCAGTGCGGGCAATCTAGCTCCAGAGTCTCAATCTGCATCTCTTCATTATATCATAGAATCTCCCTGCAGAACAGCTCAGCCTCTGCCTTGCTTCATGAGACTGGACAGAAGGACTAGCTGCTTAGAGAACAACAATAGGAAACCTACAGACCCTCTTGATTCCATAAAAAGTTACCCTTGTTCTTGGTGAATCCAAAGAATAAAATCAGGATCGATGAGTGGGAGAAACGAGGAAATCGATCCCAGCTCTGCGGAAGACTTTGCTAACATGTTGAGCGACCCACACAAATGCATGGTCTCAGTAGGTAGTGAGCTCCCTGTCATCAGAGTGATGCAAACGGATACTTTCCAATGACTTGCACACTCAGCTAAGGGGGGTCTTTTAAGTTTCTCTCTAATTTGAGATTCTATGACTCCAGGAAATTTTCCTGATCTAGAAGAAACTACTTAAAAGAGCGACACCACGGATCACAGTCTCCATGGGTTTCAAGTTACCGAAGGTCTGTTGTGTTGGCCATTTCTGAAATCCCCTTTCTCTCCTTGTCCACTTGGTTAACTCTCAGTCCATTCCCACTAGACATGGGGTCTCCCAGGCCCTCCCCACCTCCTGCTCCCTGGTTGACTTTTTCCAATCATCACATCTTTCTGATTACAGCTCACCCTCCCTGCCTGCCCAGTGAGCACCAAAGGGCAGAAATCAAGCCCCATTTGTGGTTCTAAACCCACAGCACTAAGAGTGGGGAAGGCAGTCAGTGGGATCAATTCAATTCAGCAAATATGTCTTCCCTCTCAGTCTATTATCCTCCAGTACAATTATCTGTGTTTACCGACAAGCTGTCTCCCTAGCACTATCTCACTGCCCACTCTGAAAGTCAAGCTCTCTACCCTATGCACGTTCTATAAATGATTCATGGATGAACAATGTCAGGGATTCCCTCCCCTCTCAGGTGGCTTCCTTGTGGCTTAGTTTTCCAGGGTCCACATGAGGTGATATGGCCTAGAGTGGCCAGATTTCCAAAAGCAGGGATCCTTGTCATTCTACAGCCATATTCATCTCTGCCTGGGGTGCAGACTTAAATGCAGAGTCCCCCTTAGAGGAAGATCTTGCTGGCAGAGCTGGGAGCAGGCAGCTTTGTGGTCAGCCCCTGCAGGGATGGCCTCAGCTGTACTGGGCAGCCACACCCAAGGTCACACCTCTCCCCAAGGAGGACCACATCCAGTGACCAATGATCAAGGTGGAGGAGTGTGCAGAAACGTGTTAGCAAAGCCACATGAGACTGCTCTCCTTAGAAAGTCCTGCTGGCCAGGTTGGCCCTTGGCTGGCATCTGGGAACCTGGATTTGGGGAGGTTTCCCACCATTCCCTGATAAGAATGTCTCACTGTGCCTATACTGTCCAGACAATACCACGTGTGCTGAGCACCTGCTTTCCTTCTGGGAGCCTGGAATTTAGGTACATGGCAGGCAGAGGGTGCCTGTGTTCCTGGCCCTTCGCTGTCCTGACAAAAGCCCTAAGCCCTGAGTCTCTAGTGAACTGGCAACATTCAACACGTGCAGGCACAGCTTGTTGCTGGAGGAATGATGCTTTCCTGCGTGACTCCGCTCGGAGAGCACTCCCGGGAGTTAGTGCCTGGTTTCCTCTGGACTTCTCTTGTGACTTTTCCCTTTGCTGACTTCATTTTGTATCCTCTGACTGTAACAAGTCATGGCCATGAGTGCCACTATATGCTGAGTCCTGTGAGTCCTCTTAGCTAATCACTGAACCCAGGTGTTGTCGTGGGGAGGTCCAGCACAGGGTGCAAAAGACCATTTTGGCTCCAGACCTCCCTGGGAATCAAGCAAGGCTGTGATTGGGCCTGCCTCACAGATAACCTCCCCTTCTGCCCACTGCAGCAGCCTCCTTCCCTCCTTCTCACTGCTGTTGACCCCAAGGGCGCTCCCTAATTAACTCTACCAGAGTGTTAAACTCTGTCTCAGATTTACTTCCCTGAGAACCTAACCTGCAACAGATACAAAACCAGCATTTCAGGACCTGCAATTCACAGGGCATTTTGTCACGTGTTAATTTCATCGTCACAACCTATCAGGTTTTTACAGAGGAGGAAACAAGAACTGAGGGACGTTAAGTGACATGCCCAAGGTCACAGAGCAAGTGAGAGTTGGAGCTGGGACTGACCCCTGGGCAGGATGTTTCTGAAGTCTATGGCCTGTCTCAGAATCAGGCTGCCTCTCACCTGTGGCTCTGAGGCTCCACGGTTCTTCCAGGCCTGGGGACATTCATCATACATTTTCCCACTAAGATATTCCAAGAGGCATCTGGGGACCAGATCTAGGAAGCCCTGAGTGGGAGAGAATTCCAGCACCAGGAAAGGAGGCCGGGTATTTTCTCTCTCCCTGAGGGATTCAGAGGAGAGGATGAGGAAACTGAACTTCTCGAAAGAGGGACACCTGTAATTCTCAACTCACTCCCCAGCAGATACACGTCATGCACATGCACACACCTGCACACTCCAGCTGGGACCTCTGGCCTTCCAGGTCTCGCTCCCAGGCCCTGGAGTCTGTGGAGAGAGGCCTGTCCCTCCATGTAGAGGACAGGAGTTCTCCATGGTCTCGTTAGCCATCCTGCACCCCCTCCCACTGCAGCCACAGGAATCCATCCAAGCAGGGATGGCAATGAGAGGGACTTGGCCTCAGGCACGGGAGCGTTTGCCACGGCCAGGCCAGCTGTCAACTCCAAAGAAGCCGGAGTTGCTGGAGAAAGTGACAGACGGCGTCCCGGGGAGCTCACGAAGCCCATCTGCCCATGGCCAGGCGGAGCAACACCCTTTCAAGACATCCAGCTGAGGCGTCTCAAGCCCCCAGCTGCACAGCTTGGTGAAACCAGCAGCTCCTCCCAGGTTCTGGGAATTCCCAGAGCTTCCCCTGCTGTGGGATCCTGGGGCCGTCACCACTTCACATTGAGGGGGGCCATCACCACCCCATTGAGTCGATGGAAACTCCCCTTTTCCCATTTTCCACATAATAAAGAAAGAAATAAGCCAATAAATAATCACACATACTTGCCTGGTCCATCACACCAACAGCTGAACTTACTGAAAACACTGAGGTCCTGAAAAGAGACCACATCCACACCTTATTGCCAGCAAGTTAAAAAGCTTCTTAGTTCCTGACACACGGTGAGTGTTTCTCCCCAGCCTTCATGGGCTCTTCTCTTCCACCCTTACTCAGCCTCTCTTCTCGCTCATCCTGCCCCACCCTCAGGAGCAGTGGAAATGGCTCCCCTGGCCACATTGCAGCCAAGCTCCTGCCACATTCCAGCAGGGCCATGTACAATCATCTCTCACTGCAAGGACCACCTTTGGTCTGCTCCTTCACCCCAATTTATTTATCAATGTATTTTCCCTCTTTTTTTTTTTTAACCTATAAGTGTCTGCATGTTTCTGTGTGCTTAAATTCTACATAAGATTTCTTCTAAGTTTGAAAATCCTGCTGCCTTTTTCTAGCCAGCATAGGTGAGGTTGCAGCATAGGTGAGGTTGCAGCATAGGTGAGAAATGTGCTGCCTTTTTCTAGCCAGCATAGGTGAGGTTGATAGTAGATTTTTTTAAATCCAGTTTTAGAGATGAGAATCCAGCAACTCAGAGAGGCTAAGTACCTTCTCCAAGGTCACACAGGCAGTCAGTGGAAGAGTCAGGACTCCCACTTGAGTGTGGTTGCCATTGCAGCCGGAGATCATGCAAATGAGCCACTCGTTCTTGTCACCTCACCACTCCTGAAACAGAGTCAATAATTTATCCAGAACCGTTAATTTTCTAAAAAAAGTCAGACATTTCTATCAGCATTAGTTTCTTTCATGTTCCATCTGTGATGAGGACAAGCAGAAATACCATGCTGCTTACTGACATTCTTATGTGGCTTTAAGGGCTCCTTGGGGCTAAGCTGCATGTTCACTGGGTTAGAGACAAATGACACTGCCCTGCACCTACAGTTTCAGAGTGAGAGTAGAGGCCAGGGGCTCGGAAACTCACAACCCCAGACTGCCAGAGTGGGGCCAGGTCTAGAGTACCTCTGGTCTGGCTCTATGAATTTTAGAGATGAGGAAACTGCAGCCCACTGTTGTAGCAACACAGGCAGGAGCCAGGGATTCCAGGAATTTGTAACCTTCTGTGTGTCCTGGCCTGCTCTGGTTCTTTCTTGTTCTCAGCAGGTAAGTAGGAGAAGCATTGCCAAGTATGGGGTAATGAGGAAGGTTGTCTTGCTCTTCAAGCCTGATGGAGATACCTGATTGTCTGAGACCAGCTTCATCCACCACTCCCACCATTTCCATTACTCCCTACGGTGGCTTTCTTTGTGGGCAGAAGCTTGCAAACATCCTTGATTACCCGGTGATTACCCTAATCACCCAATTACCTTTACCCAAGAAGTGAAGGGCAGGAGAGTATGTTCACATCAGCTTGACTTTAGTTCAAGCTCCTGTAGAAAATGGAGAGAAGTAACAAGCATAGCTGAGATCTCTCTATTTCCTGAGGCTAGAATAAGATTAGGAAGACTTCAATCTTTGAGCATTAACCCTCACATGCATGTGAGGAAACTGCCCACGGCTGGGCAAGGAGTAGGTCAAACAATCCCCAGAGCTCACACAGAGCCTGCAATAATTTTTAATCCCAGCTTCCAGAGTGAAATAGACCTCCGTATACACAGGGCATCAGGTAAAATCCTCAGAAAACTATTGCCTTAATAGAGGAGTGAAATTAGCCCTAGACCAAAGACTGTCAACCCATGTCAACAAAGTGTAAAAACAAGTTTTAAAGGGATCAAACTGATTTCAAGCAACCTAACTGCAATCCCAGAACAAAGCCCAACAATAATTAAAGGAATGCAGCAAAATCCAACACCCAACACAGTAAAATCCAAAATGTCCAGTACACAGTCAAAAATTTCCAGGCACATCTGCTCTCTCCTCTCCTATTTGACATTGCACTGGAGATTCTGGCAAGTATATTAGGCAAGCAAAAGAAATAAAAGGCATCCAGATCACAAAGGAAAAAGTAAAAGTATCTCTATTTACAGATAGTGTGATATTATATATAGAAAACCCTAAGGAATCTACAAAAAATAAACTATTAGAGCTATAAACAAGCTTAGTAAAGTTGCAGGACACAACAACAGTACACAAAATGTATGTAAAAATGTAGTAATAACAACTATAACATGAAATTAAGAAAGCAATTTCATTTGCAATAGCATCAAAAAGAATAAAATACTTAAAATAAATTTAACCAAAGAAGTGCAAGACTTGTATACTGAAAACTAGAAAACATCATTGAAAGAAATTAAAGAACATCTAAATAGGTGGCAAAACATCTTGTGTTCAGGAACTGGAAGTCTTAATATTTTAAGATGGCAATACCGGCTGAATATCTCTAATTCAAAAATCCAAAATCTGAAATGCTCCAAAATCTGAAACTTTTTGAGCATTGACATTATGTCACAAGTGGAAAACACCATACCTGTCCTTATGTTATGGGTCATAGTCAAAACGCAGACACAGAACACATAGTTTATTCAGTGTAACCAAGGGGAAAAGACCCCTCAGCCTCCTTCAGCTGTGATAGATCTTTTCTGCACACAGCATGATGGTAATGCCGAACAACCATAGATTGTCCACATGAGTGGCTGAGATGGTGACACCTTTGCTTTCTTATGGTTCAATGTACACAAACTTTGTTTCATGCACAATCTTATTTTAAAATATTGTATAAGAATACCTTCAGGCTGTATGTAATGTTTATATGGAACATAAATAAATTTCATGTTTAGACTTAGGTCCCATCTCTGAGATATCTCATTATGTATATGCAAATATTCCAAAATCCCAAAGAATCTGAAATCTGAAACACTTCTGGTCCCAAGCATTTCAGATAAGTGATACTCAACCTGTACTACCCAAATGGATTACAAATTTAGTACAGTCCCTATCAAAATTCCAACTCCTTTTTTTTTTTTTTTTTTTTGCAGAACTGGACACGCTGATTCTAAAATTCATATGGAAATGCAAGGGACCCAGAATAGCCAAAACAAACTTTAAAAAGGCAAACAAAGTTGATTTCCTGATTTCAAAACTTACTACAAAGTTACAGTAATTAGGACAGTGTGGTGCTGACATAAGGATGGACATATATAGATCAGTGGAATAAAATTCAGAGTCCAGAAATAAATCCATACATCTATGGTCAACTGATTTCAACAAGGATTCCAGGACAATTCAATAAAAAAGGAATACTAATTTCTACACATGATGCTAGGACACATGGATATCCACATACAAAAGAATGAATTTGAACCTCTACTTTACACCATACACAAAAATTAACCCAAAATGGATCAAACACCTAAATGTGAGAGCTATAACTATAAAATACATAGGTGTAAATTTTTGTGATCTTGACTAGGCAATAGTTGCTTAGATGTGACAACTAAAGCATAATCAACAAGTCAAAGAATAGATAAACTGAGCTTCTCAAAATTAAAATTGTTTTTGAGTCAAAGGACACGATTAAAAAGTGAAAAGACAACACATAGAATGGGAGAAATTATTTGCATGTTATATATCTGATAAGGGTCTAGTATCCAGAAAATATAAATAACTTTTACAAATCAACAATAAAAAGACAACTCAATTAAAAATTGGGCAAAGGATATGAATAGACATTTCTCTAAAGAAGATATATGCCAATGGCCAGTAAGCACATATAAAAAAGATGCTCAACCTCATTAGTCGTTAGGGAAAATGCAAATCAAAACCACAATGAGATACCATTTCATATCCACTAGAATGGCCACAATCAAAATGACAAACAATGACAAGTGCTGGTGAAGATGTGGAGAAAGTGGAACCCTTACACATTGCTGCTGGGAATCTAGAATGGTTCAGCTTCTTCAGAAAATAGTCTGGCAGTATTTCCTCAAAATGTTAAATATAGACTTACCATATGACTCCAGCAATTCTACTCCTAGGTACATACCCAAATGAACTAAAAACATATGTTCACACAAAAATTTATAGACAAATGTTCATAGCAGCATTATTTATAATAGCCAAAAAGTGGAAACAGCTCAAATGTTAATCAAATGATGCATGGATTAAAAAAAAATGTGGTATCATCATACAATGGAATATGATTCAGCCATAAGGAAAGAAGTACTAATACGTACTACAACATGGATGAACCTGGAAAGCATTATGCTAAGTTAAAGAAACCAGACACCAAAGGCCACATATTGTATCATTCCATTTATATGAAATGTCCAAAACAGACAAATTCACAGAGACAAAAAGTAGATTAGTGGTTGCTAGGGCATAAAAGGAGGGGGAAATTGGGAGTACTGCTATCAAGTACAGAGTTTCTTTTTAGTGTGACAAAAATGCTCTAAGTTAAATAGTGGTAATGATTGCACAACCCTGTGAATATGCATATTAAAATCCACTGGATTGTACATTTTTAAATGATGAATTTTATGTTATGTGAGATTTGATGGCATGTAAATTATATTGAAACTCATATAACTCACAAAAAATCACTAGGCATGCAGTGAAACAGAAAAATATGACCCACAACCAGGGGAAAAATCAATCAATAGAAATATACCCCAAAATGACACTGATGATTGAATTAGCAGAAAGACATTAAAATACTTATTATAATTATACTCCATATGTTCAAAAAGGTACAGAGGAGCATGGACATCATGCAGGAAAAGGTGAAAGACATATAAGAGAACCAAATTAAATTTCTAGAAGTGACAAATATAGCATCTGAAATAAAAATACACAGACAGGTCCACACTGATGAGCCTAGAGTAGCCAGGGTCTCTACATTGTATTGCTTCATTAAAGTGCCTGTACATATGACCAAAAAGCATCTGGTTGTGGACCCAGAGATTCTGCTTGGGCCCAGCACCCATTCCCCACTAGCACTGGGTAGACATTGCTTTCTAGGTAGACCTGAGGGTGATAGGAACCCAGCTGGGGACTTTTCCCTTTGGGAATCTAAGGGTATGTTGCCCACCTATCCTCTTGGAAGAAGGTGTGACCCATGAGCTCCCATTAAACGGTCATGTTGGTGGGGTTATAGGGGATACCCAAGCCATAGCTGGTCAGGGGCTGCGGGTAGCCAGCTCCAGGGTGGCTTCTCAGAAGAGTCAATAGCAACCCCTATGAGAAGGAGTGGGAGGGGGTATGAGAACAGGCATGGGGCTGAGATGGGTATCCAAGAGGGCAATGAGGAATGCTCTTCTAAAATAACAAATCCATTCACAGCTATTGCCGTACCCACACCCACACAGATGGAAGGGCAGATTTGACATTGCAGAAGAAAAGATAATTAAACTTGAAGACATAATAATAAAAACTATACAAAATGAAACACAGAGAAAAAAGACTGAAAAAGATGAACAGAGAATCAGTGACTAGTGGAACAATATTAAACAGTCTAACATATATGTAATCAGAGCCTCATAAGGAGAGAAGACAGAAAACAGAAATATTTCAGGAAATAATGATGTGCTATTTTCCAAATTTGGTTTAAAAACTATAATATTACAAATCTAAGAATCTTAATGAATTCCAAGAAAAAGAAACATGAATAAAACCACAAGACACATCATAACCAAATTACTTCAAACTACTGATAAAGAGAAATATCTTAGAAGCAGTCAGGAAACAAAAAAAGGCCCATTGCGTACAGAGAAGCAAAGAAAAGGTGACAAAAGAATCCATGTCAGAAATCATGCAAGCCAGAAGATGATGGAGCAACATCTTTAAATAACCGAAAGGGAAAAAAAAACACAGTCAACATAGAATTCTATAATCAGCAAAAATACCTTTCAAAAGTGAAGGCAAAATAACTACTTTGTTAAACAACAGAAATAAAAGAATTTGTTGCCAGCTGCTCTGGGCTCAAGAAATACTAAAGGAAGTTCTTCAGGCAAAAGGAAAATGACATTAGATGGAAAAGATAAGCTAAGTATCTCCCAAACTATCTTTTCCAAACCATAAGAAAAGACAAAAAGAAAAAATTTCTAGAAGTGACAAATACAGCATCTGAAATGAAAATACACAGATAGGTCCACAATGATGAGCTTGGAGTAGTCAGGGTCTCTACATTGTATTACACAAACCACACCATCAGCATAGCTGGAAGACAAAGAATGTTTAAACTGCAAGATAACCGTGAGTGAAAACAGAAAAATCTCCCAATTCTAGCATGTGATCTCTCATGCTACCATTCCACCCCCTTATAGCTGTAAGGCTCTGTGGGAAGAAAGGGCACATGAAGAAAATATATAGGAAGTAGAGAAGAACACTAGAAAAGGGGCCTAAGGATTATCTGAATGACTGCCAAAATGTTAAATAATTCTAACTTTGAAAATACTGGAAGAGTGACCAGGCAAATAATAGCAGAGTACAGAAAAGGGAGTTCCTCCTCCACCTCACCAGTAGCATTGAGCACAGCCAGCACCCAGATCTTGGATTCTGATATGGTTTGGCTCTATGCCTCCACTCAAATCTCAACTTGAATTGTAGTTCCCATAATCTCCACCTGTCATGGGAGGGACCTCACTGGAGGTAATTTAATCATGGGGGTGGTTACCCTCATGCTTTTCTCATGATAGTGAGTGAGTTTTCAGAGACCTAATGGTTTTATAAGGGGCTTTTCCCCCTTTTGCTGGGCACTTCTCCTTGCTGCCACCATGTGAAGAAGGACGTGTTTGCTTCCCCTTCCACCATGATTTTAAGTTTCCTGAGGCCTTCCCAGCCATGCAGAGCTGTGAGTCAATTGAACCTCTTTCCTTTATAAGTTATCCAGTCTCAGGCAGTGCTTTATAGCAATGTGAGAATGGACTAATACAGATTCTCAATACCATTCTCTAATCAAAAACAAAACAAAACAACAGGGCTCCTTGGAGAAGAGACTGATTCTAGGACTGGGACAGGGAAAATGTAAGATAACCCTGGAACATCTTATGATGCCAGAAAAGGAAGAAGTACTTGAAAAAGGATGGGAGCATGTCAGAAAGGATATGCCAACCAAATGGAGCTCCCAGTGGCCAGAGCTGGGACAGTATGAGCAACAGACAAATAATGATAGTACCCATATTGGATTATAACCCTTAGAATAAAAAGAATATCCGTGAGTCCATACTGGTATACAGAATAATTCTAACTAATAAATGTGGAAAGAATGAGAGAAATACTAACTCACAATTAGAGAAACACCACAGTAATAATTATTAAAGACAAGATCCACTGATGGATATTAAAATCAGTAAAAGTAAGTTTGAAGGTAAACAGGATACTAGCATACTCTCAAAGTATCTCCCCAAAGATATTTATCAATTACAAAGAAGGGAAATAGTAACTACTTCACAGTGGAGAAACTCCAGAGAAATCACCTTAGCCAAGTGATTAAGGTTAGCACCACCAGTTATGAGACATTTCAGTATTATGTATTCACTGATACATTGATATGATGCACTGAAAAATACACAACATCAGCTCTGTGGTATTCCTGCCAAAAACGCATCATCTCAATCCAATCATGAAAAGATATCAGACAAACTCAAATTGAGAAGCATTCTAAAAAGTAATTGACTAGTATTCATCAAAATATCAAGGTCATGGACTAAAGGAAAGAATGAAATACTCTACAGATTAAGGGAGACTAAAGAAACACAACTCAATGCTGTAGGATTCTGAAACAGAAAAAGAACATTAGTGGGGAAACTGGTGACATTTGAATAAGATCTGTAGTTTGGTTAACAGTATTGCACCAATGTTAATTTCCTGGTTTTGATAACTGTAATATGATTATGTCAGCTAACAATAGGAAAATCTGAATGAAGAGTATAGTGAATTCTGTAGTTTAAAATATATAGTTTTCTTCTTCTTCTTCATTTTTTTTTTGTTGTTGTTGTTGTTGTTGTTGTTGTTGTTTTTGATACAGGGTCTCTGTCACTGAGTCTGGAGTGCAGTAGCACGATCACAGCTCACTGAAGCCCTCAACCTGCTGAACTCAAGTGATCCTCCCACCTCAGTCTCCCAAGTAAATGGGACCACAGGCATGCAACACCATGCCCGGTCAATTTTTGTACTTTTTGTAGAGATGGAGTTGCACCATGTTGCTCAGGCTGTTCTCGAATGCCTGGGCTCAAGTTATCTGCTGCCTCGGCCTCCCAAAGTGCTGGGATTATAGGTGTGAGCAACCACACCTGGCCTGGTTTACTATTACTATTTAAAGCAAAAATAATGACAGTATATTTTGGGGCTTATAATATATGTGGAAGTAAAATGTTAAAACCATTTAACACAAAGGATGGGAGTGGGGAAATGAAAAAATATTTGTATAAAATTCTTACAATACATGGGAAATGGTAAATTATTTGAAGGTAGAGCATAATTAGTGAAGAGTTATATATTTTGAGCCTGGGCCAACCACTAAAAAATGAAAAACAAAAGCAGTGTAACTAGTAAACCAATGGTGGAGATAAAGTGGAATTATTAATATAAAAATACTCAACCCAGGCTGGGTGCGGTGGCTCACACCTGTAATCCCAGCCCTTTGGGAGGCCGAGACGGGCAGATCATGAGGTCAGGAGATCGAGACCATCCTGGTTAACACGGTGAAACCCCGTCTCTACTAAAAATACAAAAGTAGCCAGGTGTGGTGGCGGGTGCCTGTAGTCCCAGCTACTCGGGAGGCTGAGGCAGGAGAATGGCGTGAACCCGGGAGGCAGAGCTTACAGTGAGCGGAGATCATGCCACTGCACTCCAGCCTGGGCAACAGAGCAAGACCCCGTCTCAAAATAAATAAATAAATAAATAACCCAAAAGAAGGCAAAAAAGGAGGGAAAAAGAACAAAAAGGACAAAGAACAAACAGAACAAATAGAAAACAAGTAGCAATATCCTAGATTTTAAACCAACCATATCAATAATCACATTTCATGTAAATGACCTAAACACTCCAAATAAAAGAAGGAGGTTGTCAAATTGGATAAAAAAATGGAAACTTAACTATCTGCTATCTACAAAAAACCCACTTTAAACATAAAGACAGATGTGTTAGAAGTAGAATAAAAAAAATTATGCCATGCAAAAACCAATCCAAAAAATGTTAGATTGCCTATAATAAGATCAGACAAAGTAGAATTTAGAGCAAGGAATATTACTTGAGACAAAGAGAGGCATTACATAATGATAGAGAGATTACCAAGAAGGCAAAACTATTCTATATTTTTTCATTTTTTTAATCCCTTCCACAGAAAAAACTATTCTAAATGTATGTACATCTAACAACAGAGCTTTAAAATACATAAAAGAAAAACTGATAGAACTGAATAGAGAAATATCCAAATCCATAATTACATTTGGAGAATTCAACACTTTTAATAATTGATATAATAAGCATACAGAAAACTGGTCAGAATATACTGAACAACACTAGCAATCAACTTGACCTACTTGACATTTATAGAGCACTCTGCCCAACAATAGAATACAGCCATGCATTACTTAACAATGGGAATACATTCTGAGAAATGTGTCTGTTAGGTGATTTAGTCATTGTGAGGACATCATAAAGTGTTTTTGCATAAACCTAGATGGTATAGCCTACTACATACCTGGGCTATATGGTATAACCTATTGCTCCTTGACTGTAAACCTGTACAGCATATTACCATACTGAATACCATAGGCAATCATAACACAATCGTATTTGTGTATCTAAACATAGAGAAGGTACAGTAAAAAAACAGTATAAAAATTATAAATGATACACCTATAGAGGACACTTACCATAATTGGAGCTTACAGGACTGGTAGTTGCTCTGGATGAGTGAGTGGTGAATGAATGTGAAGGCCTAGGACATGGCTGTACACTTTTTTTTTTTTTTTTAAATACAGGGTTTCACTCTGTCACCAAGGCTGGAGTACCATGGCACGATCTCACTACAGCCTCAACCTCCCAGGCTCAGGTGATCCTCCCACCTCAGTCCCCTGAGTAGCTGGGACTACAGGCACATGCCACCATGCCCAGCTAATTTTTTGTATTTTTTATAGAGACAGGGTTTTTACCATGTTACCCAGGCTGGTCTTAAACTCCTAGGCTCAAGCGATCTGCCCACCTTAGCCAAAGTGTTGGGATTACAGGCGTGAGCCACCCACGCCCAGCCTGCTGTACACGTTTATATAACTGGCAGTGTGATAGGTTTGTTTACACCAGCGTGACACAAACACATGAGTAATGCAGTGTGCTACAGTGGTACAATGGCTATGACATCACGACATGATGGGAATTTTTCAGCTTTATTATAATTCTATGAGACCACCACCATATATGTGGTCTGTCATTTACCAAAACACTATAGTGCAGTGCATGACTATACACCTTTCTTTCAAGTGCACATGGAACTTGTGCACCAAGAAGAAGGATATTTAAAAGAACTGAGCTGATACAAAATATGTTCTGATTACAACAATATAAGCCAGAAGAAAGTTCTCAAATCAATAATCTAAGCTTTCACCTTAAGAAAGTATAATTTAAAAAGAGCAAATTAAACTCAAATGAAGCATAAGGGAAGGTCTGCAGTACAGGAAGGGCCTGCCGGACACTACCTAATTTTTCTTAAGAAAGCGATATCTGACATTACAAATAACGTTACAGACCAGGCATGCTCCTGCATCATCGCTAGTTTTCCATGCAACTCGGATGAGCCATCTCGTTCAAATATTTATTGAACCCTAGAGAAAAAGTGGTGAACAAGATATTCCCTACTTTCACAGAGTTACAATCTATTAGCAGAGAGAAATGTTAGCTAATTGACAATTGTTTAATTACAGTTATCTTAAAGGCTATGATATCAATGAGGGTAGGCTGAGGTCTGATAACAAAGAGACCCACTTCCTTAGAAAACTTATTTCTTCTTCAAGATAAAATCCTATGCAAGATGTTCAGGTCAGTGAGGCGGCTCTCCTCCGTGAGGTTATTCAGGGGCCCATGTTGATAGAGGCTCTGTCAATTTCAACATATGGCTTTCCAGGTGCTCTGGGTATATTACCCCAGTAAGCTGGAAAGGGAAAGACCCAAAAGGTGCACTCTTGGGAGGATTCTATAGGCCAGATCTGGAAGGGACGAACATTGCTTCCGCTCATATCCTATTGTGGAGAATTTAGTCACATGACCCCACCTGACTGCAAGACAGTCTAGGAAATACAGTTCTCCAAAAAAGAGGAGAATACATTTGGATGAATACCCAATAGTCTCTATGAAAACAAGGAAAGTAACTTGGGGGAGCTAACCTAGGGACTGGAGCCAGGAAATGTTTCCCAGAGGGAATGGCAGGCATTTAAGCTAAATTTTGAAGGATGACTGGGAAAAGAAGGTGAGTATTTCAGGCCATAGGAACAATATGATCAAGCCCAGAAGTGTGAAAGAGCAGGACAAAAACAAACATTTGAAAGATGGTCAGTATTATCAGAGCTTGGTGAGCAAAGGAAAGGGTGACATGATACAAGATTAGAGAACTAGGCAGAGGCCAGGGCACAGAGTACCTTGTGGAGTATGTCAAGGATTTGGGTCTTTATCCTACAAATAACTACTGAAGGGTTTTCAGTTGGGAGAGAAGTGTGACAACATGACCCAACTTGTATTTTTAAAGCACAGTACACAGTGACTGCTAAGTGTAAATAGACTGAAGATAAGCAAGAGTGGATGTGGGTAAACTAGGTTGGAAGCTGTCTTAGTTTGTTTCCTATTGCTATAACAGAATACCACAGACTGGGCAATTTATAAAGCAATTTATTTCTTATGGTTCTGGAGGCTGGGAAGTCCAAGGTCAAGGGGCCATACCTGGTTAGGATCATCTGCTAGTGGGGACTCTGCACAGTCCCAATATGGTACAGGGCATTACATGGTGAGGGGGCAAGAGCAGGGCCAAATTGGCTTTTCTTTTTTTTTCTTTTTTTTTTTTGTTTTTGACAGTCTCACTCTGTCACCAGGCTGGAGTGCAGTGGCGTGATCTTGGCTCACTGCAACTTCCACCTCCCAGGTTCAACCAATTCTCCTGCCTCAGCCTCCCAAGTAGCTGGGATTACAGGCACGTGCCACCACGCCCAGCTAATTTTTGTATTTTTATAGTAGAGACAGGGTTTCACCATGTTGGCCAGGATGGTCTCAATTTCTTGACCTCATGATCCGCCCACCTCAGCCTCCCAAATTGCTAGGATTACAGGTGTGAGCCACTGCACCCAGCCCAAACTGGCTTTTATAACTGACCCACTTTCATAATACTAACCTATTCCTATAATAACCCATTAATCTATTAACCAGTGGATTAATCCATTCATGAGAGCAGAGCCCTCATGACCCAATCACCGTTTTTGTTTGTTTGTTTGTTTGTTTCTTGAGACGCAGTTTCACTCTTTTTGCCCAGGCTGGAGTGCAATGGCGCGATCTCGGCTCACTGCAACCTCCGCCTCCCAGGTTCAAGTCATTCTCCTGCCTCAGCCTCCTGAGTAACTGGGATTACAGGTGCACGCCACCACTCCTGGCTAATTTTTTTGTATTTTTAGTAGAAACAGGGTTTCTCCATGTTAGCCAGTGGTCTCAAACTGTTGAGCTCAGGTGATCTGCCCACCTCGGCCTCCCAAAGTGCTGGGATTACAGGCATGAGCCACCACGCCTGGCCCAAATCACCTTTTAAAAGCCCCGTCTCTTAATACCATTACATTGAGTTTCAGCAGGGACAAACACCCAAATGATGCAGAAGCCACTGTAGCTATCCTGGTGAGAGACACAGGTGGCTTGAACTAAGATGGTATCAGTGGAAATAATGCAAAATGACTACATGGAGGTATATTTTAGAGGTAAAATTTGATGATTGATTGATTGATTGTGGAGGGTGAGGGTTAATACTATGTGAAGGATGATCCCAGGCTTGGGGCAGGCTGATTTGGGATGAACATGAGTTCAGTTTTGGATAAGCTCATTTAGAGATAGATGTCTATGAGATAAACAGAGATGCTGACATAAGTAGCATGTAGAATTTATAATATGGCATTCAGAAAAAAGTTCTGGGCTAGTGAAATAAGTGTAGGATCCATTGGAAAGTGAATGGAACTGGAAACCATGGGAGGGGGTGAGATCATTTAGCAAGAAAGTGTAAAATGAAAAGGAAGATGGTTCAGGAGCAGGCCCAGAGGGTTCCAACCATTAAAAGTAGGTTGGAAGAAGAGAATCTCTAAAGGAAGCTAGGAAGAATTAATCAGATGTGAAGAAGGTAAAGCAAGAGAAAGGAGAAAGAAGGCCGTGTTTGGTGATGTGGAATGTTGCTGAGATATCAAGAAAGTTGAAGACTGAGTATCGCTCCTTGGATTCAATGAAGCAATTGATAGTACTGGTAATGAAGATTGAATCAAATTGAAGAGGACAGTCAGTCTGTCAGTCAGAAAGTCAAATAGTGTTATTAAACATGAGCCTGTGCCAAGCATATTTTTGGATACCACAAATACAACAGGAAAGAGATAGACACAGCCTTGCTCTCCAGAAGCCTATATTCTCATGAGAGGGAAGGAAGAAAGAGCAAACTTGGCTGCCGAAGGGAAGGATCTGTAAAAGAGATGAGCTTAGCTATAGAGGAAAGGGAGTACGCAATGAAGTGAGTTTCTAAGATGAAACCGAACATGTGTGGAAGATGTGGCCATTGCCAGGAAGAGGGGACACTTTCTCCACCCCAGCAAGATGGAAGAAGAAAGCGATGAATGCAGACAGACCTTTGCCAAGATGGCTCAGGAAGCTGGGAGGGTTTCCTTCTTGCCAGATTTTTCTATCTATAAAAGAGATGGGGGGTGTCCATTAGCTGAGGGTATAGGGGGTGGAATTTGAGGATGAGTGGTGAAGGAATGTAATGGCTATTTTGGAGAAGAGGGTGCAGTGAGCTAACTGAAATACATCATGAGACTTCCAGGAATTGTTGAGAATCCCAAGTGCATTGGTGATTTGTGAGTTTATTATGATGCCAACAGGACCAGTGGTGAGAGTTTCTGCAGCAACTCTTAGCCACCCAAAGGCAGCCTCAGAACAGTAGTGTTGGTCAGCTTCATCTGGAACTGAAGTTTAGCCAGGCACATGCATTAGGACAAAGGGGCTAGGACACTCGGGGTATTCGTCAGAGAGTCATCGCAAGGGGGGAACAAAATAATCGAGTGTAGATCAGGAGAGATGGGCAACATAGGGTCAACAGGAGGAAATTTGGGAGAGGGTCTGTAAGTCAGAGGTCTTGATGAGGTTGACGAACAGTTGCACTGAAGAAGCCTGAGCAGGTAAGCTGGAAGATTAGTCAAGGTTGGCTAGAGCATCTGAACTAGTGATTTTGGAGATCATGTGGTTTGGGATGATGACACTGACTCCTCTATGACCTGACCCTAGGAGTGGCTGGATGAGGTGGGAGTGACAAGTAGATCACTGGGGTCCAAGAATGAACAAGTCAGAGTGTTGGCTGGGCCACCCATGTAGAGGCTACAATTGCCTGTGATGGTAGGAGCTGATGGGGAGAGACTGATCCAGGACCTGCTGGGCAATCGCAGGAAACAGCTGGTGGGCTGGTGGGTGATCCCAAGGTGGAGAAGGACAGAGCCACATGGCAGAAGTCTTGAAGGAGGGGGGCGTTTTACAAGACACAAGGAGGCACAGTGGAGACAAAAAGAAGGCAGCTCCACTGGATCGGAGAGAATGCCCACACTTCATTCACTCTATGGCTGCAGGGAGATGGTGTCCTTGAGAACAGCCCAGCCTCAGTTAAGGATGGGATGGGGGCCGTAGGTGGGATTCTCTGGGAAGCAGACTGGGACAGGGTTTAGTGTTCAGGGTGTTTATTAAGAAATATTCTTGAGTTCAACACCTAAGGGTGTGATGGGGAGGAAGCAACATCGGGCAGAGAGAGAAGTAGAGCTGGGATGCAGGCCCTTGGCTAACCCCACAGGGAGCTCTGGAGGGAAAATGGTCCATCCATCAGAGTTGTCCTGCACTGAACCAAAATAACCAGGTTTTTATACCTTCACATTGATTAGACATCAGACATGGCATGCCCTTGGGCAAGGCAGCTCTCTGCACCTAAGGTGGTCTCCCAGGGTGCTAACAGCTAAAGGCAGGCCACTGGCCACCCTGCCAGCTGCTGGGGCAACAAGTCCCTCCTTGATGGAGAATCTGGGTGGTGCATCTGCATGTCCCCCTGCAAGTAATGAAGGGAGTCGTCTGTCCACTGAGCAGAAGCCCTGAGGCCCAGTCAGAGGGTGTGAGGTTTGGGAAGGAGAAGAGTGGGTACTGTCACGTGTGAGTAGTTGAACACAGTTCTAGAGCACTTCGGAAGCACAGCCCCCAGAGCTAGCAAAGCCGGGGGTGGCTGGAGCATGGCAGACAGGAAGTGAACAGACTTAGACTGCAGCCCACATTCTGCCACTAATTAGTTGTGTGACCTTGAGCAGGTCCCTTGACCTCTCTGGCCTTAGACTCCTGAACAGATAAATGAGAGGAAGAGAGAACCTAGACAATCTCTGAGGTGTATTCGGAGCCAATCTAAAGGAATCTCTCAACCTAGAAGGAAATCACTGGGGTGGGGAAGATTCTGAAGCCTGCTTTCCCCTCCCAGAAGGTCCCAAAAGGCAATCCAGGGCCACCCAGGGTGCTCACTGTGCCCAAGCCTGCCACTCCCCGCTGCTCCCTCTCTCTCAGGCTCTAGCTGCAAATTGGTTCACATGATGAATGCAAAGCTGCCTGAATCACTCATAGGATGGCTTGAGAAAAAGCAATTAAATGCTTTCTTAATTGTAGGATGGCAAGAGGTTAATGAGTTACTATAAAAACCAGTCCCTACCATCTGGTGGCTGTCACCAAAGCCCACATGCAGGGAGAGATCCCAATTTGTAAGACAGAACAACAGGATCACTCCAAGTCAAGAGAAGGGATGCAGGCATGAGGTGCTGAGGCTGGGGGCCCCGAGCTCCAGAGCCCAGTTAGCATGTCCCTGGCAGTCCCAAGTCCTAGCTGCAAGGCGGTTCAAAACCAAGATGGAGGAAAACACAGACAGGGAGCCAAACATTTATCAGTTCAGACCCCGTTTTTCTCTAAGATCCAGCTTTTGCAAGGGATGGCCCTGACAGCCACTTTGCTCACCATGAGCCAGGAGAAGGAGAGAGAGAAGTGACAGACTAAGGGAGAGCCCGGCCAAGCTGAGAGAGGGACGGACAGCGGCAGGGACTGGCAGGCCCGACGAAGACAAAAGACAAAACAGCCCAGACAGACAGAGACAAACGGAAAGGAGGAGAATTGAAATGCTCAGAGATGAAAACAGACGGTGACAAGTTGTGAACTTGAGAAGCAGATGAAAGGGCAGGTAATTTTCTACAATCAGAGACAGGAAAAAAACTTCTGAGGGTTTTGCTTTGTTCTGTGCAAACGTGCCTTCAGTATTCCTCAGCCCTCTGCGTTATCAAGAGAAATGGCCCTTCTCCCTCGGTGGACGTGAAGAGGAAATATAGAGCAGGTAAACCCCTCCTCTGCACACAACCACCATATGCACACATACACACCTTTGAGGACAATGGGAGCTTGCTCCTGCAGGTCTAGGTCTTTTTTTTTTTTTTTTCCCATGCCCCAGAGTAAACAAACAAACAAAAAACAGGGATCTACAGCTGGAAGATTCCAGCATCTCCATTTTCCACATTATCTTGAGTCTTCAATTTTCTTTCTCCTCCCTCCTACTCCAGTCCATTTGGCCAACTCCCTTCTCAGGAGACTGCCCCTGTGGTACTGGGAAGAGAAGTTGGACCAATAATCCATTCATTTTACGAGAGATTAGAGATTCCCCTAAAATCTGTATGAGAACTTAGGAAGAGGGTTGCTGGTGTTGCAAAATAAAATGAGAGTTTGAAATTCCTGATCTACACTCTGTATTCAACCAGTATAAGAGTTGACCATAATTGTCTCTTTAATTTCCAACAATATTCCAGAATCCCAGGGCTGTGTTGGGCCAGCCTCACCTATCCAGCTGGGTTCTCTGGGGACTCATGTCACCTCAGCCTCCCAGCAGAGGTATGCCAGGTCTTTGAAAAGCTGCCTGATTCTGGTGTCAGCAGCAGCCAGGGTCCAGCAGCTGCACAGCAGCAGTGCCAGTAGGCGGCATCCAGGACCCAGCAGGGTGCCAGCAACGGTGTCCTCACTGGCCTGTTCTGGGATATGATTCTGCCTTTTGTTCCTGTACTTTTGAAGGCCTGAGTGCTCCTCTTTCTGGTGATTCTGTGAGCCACTCAGTAGCTTTTCTGCTTCAAAACAAAAAGAGCCAGCATGCACACACATGCACTCATGCCAAGAGCAAGAAAGAGAGACGGAGACTAGGGGAGAGGGAGAAGTTTAGAGAGATGGAGAGATGCAGAGATGGAGAGAGAGAGACAGAAACAAATGGAGAGAGACAGAGACAAAGAGACTGGAGTGAGAGAGAGACACATAGAGACAGAGACAGAAGGAGAGAGAGACACAGAGATAGAGACAGAAACAAATGGAGAGAGATAGAGACAGAGACAAATGGAGACACAGAGATGGAGAGACAGACAGATGAAGAGACAGACAGAGACAGATGGAGAGAGAGACAGAGACAGATGGAGAGAGAGAGAAACAAATGGAGAGAGAGAGAGACAGAAACAGATGGAGAGAGACAGAGAGATAGAGACAGGGGCAGACAGGTGGAGAGAGATGGGGAGAGACAAGAAAGACAGAGGCAGAGACAGAGAAAATAAGACCCTAGTTCTTAAAACTCAGTCATTAAGTCATGGGCACTGGTCTCAACCCCTCATCTGCTTCCTCTGGACTGAGCCCCCTCTCCCAGCCACACTCCTTGGAGTCCCCGCCAGGTCAGACTTTGAGTTTTGTCCTCTGGCTTTACATCTCACTTCTCAGGCTGCAACCAATACCAATACCAATACCCCCTGCTCCTTTAGCAGCCTCCCTCCTACTGCTGCTCCACACCTCCCCTGACACCGCATGCCTGTGTACACAAACACACACAACAGTACACACAGCAACTCGCACACACACAACTCACACACACACAACAGCTCACACAACTTACACACACACCACAGCACACACATAGCTCACACACACAGCACACACAACTCGCACACACAACTCACACACACACACAACAGCTCACACACCACAGTGCACACACACACCACAGCACACACAGCAGCTCTCACACACACACACCACAGCACACACACACAATAGCTCACACACGCCGCAGCACACACACAAACCACAGCACACACACACTACAGCACATACACAGCACAGCATACACACCACAGCGCACACACACAACAGCACATACACACCACAGCACACACACCACAGTCCACACACACAACAGCACATACACAACAGTGCACATGCACAACAGCACACAAATAGTTCACACACACAGCACACACACACGCCACAGTGCACACACATACCACAGCACACACACACACCACACACCACAGCACATACACACCACAGCATACACACACCACAGCATACACACAATAGCTCACACACACTCCATACACACACACGCCACAGAACACACACCACAGTCCACACAAACAGCACATACACAACAGCTCACATATACCACAGTATGCACAACAGCCCGTGCACACCACAGCACATACACACCACAGCACACACACAACACATACACTCTACGACACACATACACACAACACACACCCCTCCCCCCCCCTACACACAAACATACACTCTTATTTTTGCCCATTCCATCTGGCATTTTCTGGAAGTCATTGCTGGAAGTTGACGCGTTCCACCCTCCAGTCCAGGCTGCCTGTGTTCCGTCCTCCACAGCAAGCCTGCGGGTGCAGGAAATGAGAGGCCACAGGGTTGTGGGCTGGAGACAGGAGGGGAGGGAGGGGAAGGCAAGCAGCAGTCCGAGTCTGAGCTGTCACGTGGAGACAAATCAAATGCCACCGCAGAGTTTACTCAACGAGTTTAAAACATGGGAAATGAGCACCCCAAACATTGGACCCAAAGATTTTCCTCTCAGTTACCACTTTTGAGGAGTAATTTCCACCCAAGTGTGGCGTATGCACAGCCAGGTGTCGCTGCCAAACCATTTGATGCCCCCGAATTCCTTTTGAGGCACCACCTGCCTTTCTTCTTTGGCGCAAGCTGGGTGCTGCTTTGTGAAGAAGGCAGCTCAGATGTCTCTTGGAATGAATACATCAGAGGAAAGAGTTCAGTTAGAGGACTGATCCTGAACATTTCAGTGAATTTCAATAAGCTCAACCCCGTGAGAAAACACTCAAACAGAACAAGCCACCCGCAGATGAGTCTAAAACAAAATATAAACAAATGCAAGATGCCGGGGAACATTCTGTGTACACCAGTGTCAGGGAGCTCAAGGTAAAAGACAGCTGGCTGCCGAGAGGTGAAGTTAAAATGCGTGTGTCCCCTAGACGTAGCTCCCTCAGTGACTTGCCATGGGTGGCTGCTACCACTCCTCTCAACCCTGGTCCTAACCACCCGATCACAAGTTCACACCGGTCAGATACCCAGGGCTGGCTGCTGTTGATGCGACTCCCTCTGACATCCTCTGGCGTGGCAGGTAAGGACTGGGGCCCTGGAGTAAGAAGGCTTGAGGTTTGAATCCTGGCACCATTGCCTGGGGACCTGCCTGCCTTCTCTGTGTGCCCACTTAAATGGGGATAGGAACCGTAACTCTCACCATATTCTTAAGGGGATTAGGTAAGTTGATCTGTATGAAGGTGTATCAGCCCAGGTTCAACCAAAGAATAGAACCAGTAGGAGATATAGATTAAGAGATTTATCTCAGGGGATCGGCTTATGCAATTGTGGATCTGGCTAAGCAAGTCTGGAATCTGTAGGGCAGCCCATCAGGAAGGGCAGGCTAGAACTCTCAGGCATAGGCTGAAGCCACCGTCCACAAGTAGAATTTCTTCTCCTTCATGGAAGCCTCAGTTCTACTCTTAAGGCCTTTCCATTGATTGAATCAAGCCCACTCAGATTGTCTAGAATAATTCCTTTTACATAAAGTCACTGACTTTGGACTTTAATGGCTTCTATAAAAGACCTTCACAGCAACACCTACATGAGTGTTTAAATAACTGGAGACCCTGGTCAGGGCAAGGTGACATGTAACACTGACTGTCACAGAAGGATTAGCACAATGGCTGGCTCATGGTAATTATCCACTCAATAAAGCTCAGCTGTGATTTTTTTTTTTTTTTTTTGAGGATTCTAAAGCATTCACTGATGAAGTTGACAAAATAAGTCAAGCATTTCCCCTTTTTAGTTCTCATCATACATGGCCAATAGCGCCCTCTTCCTCACTTCCAAAATCGTTCCAACTTCTTTGGAATTCCTCAGTTCCAAAGAAGGCTGAAGGCTCATCCCAAGAAGCCAAAAGGAAGGTGACTTATTTTTCAGACATTCTCAGCCACATTTCCTGAACACACTGTGCCAGACTAGCACCACGGTTACAGATACAGATGCAGGTACATGTTGGTCCCCACCCTCCTGGATCCTGGGTGCAGGGTCCCACTCTCCTTCTGTTCTCTTCCTTGACCAGATGCCTCCCGCTGGGCCTACTGCAGTACCCAGGGCCTCCTCCTACAGCTGTCCCACAAAGGCTCTGGACCAAAGGGGACAGGCAGGTAGAAATCCAGCCCATGCTCTGATTGGTGCATCTGCCCAGAGGGCCACCTTTTCTCATCACTCAGAGGAGCCATGAAAGCTAGTGATGGCCAGTGCAATGCCTGCATGGCATAGCTGAATTTCTACCGGGTCCTGACTCTGCTTGTCTTTGAGAAACAGGATGCCTGCAATAAAAAGTTCCCTTTGTAACCAGACCAACTGAGAGTGGTTAGAGCCAAGATAGCCCACCCTCAGGCTTCATTCTAATCTCATCTCCTTGCTAAATGATGCTCCCACCAGTGCCATGACAGGTTGACAATCACCATGACAATGACTGGAAGAAGCCATCAAAGGACAAAAAGGAAGGCAGCCCTTCAGCTCCAAGGCAGTTCACCACCCAATTCCAGAAAATATGGGAATATTCCTCCCCTGGCTTTTAACATCCAACTACTTCATGAGAGAAAATCCTATATTCTCACCCCTTCACCCCTCACTTGTTGAGAGGTCGATTTGTGAGCCAGGCTCCCGCTCCTCAATTCCATGGCCAATGAATCAGTCCTGCACTGCTTGACACTCACTTTCGGCTTTGTGTATATTGGCTTCATGACACCAAACAGGGAAAGACCCCATCTTTCGGAGGACCAGCTTTGTCCCCTGGCAGCACATATAACCACAGACCATTCTCCTACTGACAGAAGGGGGTTCCTCCAGGAGGCCACATTCTCTTTAAAAGGGAACGTCCCATTTCCAGCCACAGGGTTCACATGTGATGCAGTGAAGAGCATCTCTCAGCCTCCCAAAGCAATTCTCAATTCTCATCTACAGGGCCTCCTAAGCACCGATCTCGGCGGCCACTGCCCTCCCTTGCACATCCCCAATTCCCCCATCCTGTTTCTTTCCAAGTCTCAGAGAAGTGATGCTCTGCCCTGTGGCCATGGTCATCCCACACCTGCACCTGAGCCCGAAGCTGGTCTGCTCACAGGCATGGGGATAGTGCCCACTAACCTAGGATGAACCAGTCCCCAGATCCATGATGAGCCTCCTAGTCTACCTTCGTTCCATTCACGTTTGCCCCGATGAATCCATAAGTCCCCAGGAAGTCCCCCATGCCCTTTCCAGAGCCTGACTTGGGTTATGGCAAACCTGGGGTCCAGTCCCAGTTCTCCTAACTTACTAGTTATAAGAGCTTGGCGAAGTCAATTAACCTTTCTGAGCTTGAATTCCTCCTCTACAAAATAAGGATGATCATAAAATTCACTCCAAGGAGCTGCCATGAGAAACAAGTGAAATATTGCATAAGAACTGCCTGACAGCCAGGCGTGGTGGTTCACACCTGTAAACTCAGCACTTTGAGAGGCCGAGGCAGGCAGATCACCTGAGGTCAGGAGTTCGAGACCAGGCTGGCCAACATGGTGAAGGCCCGTCTCTACTAAAAATACAAAAATTACCCCGGCATGGTAGCACATGCCTGTAGTCCCAGCTACTCAGGAGGCTGAGACAGGAGAATCGCTTGAACCCGGGAATCAGAGGTTACGGTGAGCCAAGATCACGCCACTGTATTCCAGCTTAGGCAACAGAGTGACACTCCATCTCAAAAGAAAAAAAGAAGAAAAAAAAAAAAGAGCTGCCTGACACATGGTATCCAATCTATCTCCTGCCTGCCCAGCCTCTCTGGCTGATCTCGCTGCCTACCCTTCCTCCAACCTTACCTTTATCAGGTATGTGAAACCCACACTGAACCCATCTGACTTTATGATATCCTAGCTCCAGCCAAGTTCACCCCCCTTTGCCTCACCATGGCATTGGGTAAAAGAATGTGTTTGGCCTGGCATCTGGTGGGGAAGGCTTCCAATAAGCAAAGCTTGAATTCAGAGTTAGGATCAAAGTGGGGAACATGGAGAGTTTTGTCACAGGAACTCATTTCATGGGAGAATGAGAAGCAGGTGTAGTCTCCCCACTCCCCCCTCTCGTCTCCTGCCTCCAACAATATGGGGGTGGTGTAGAGGACCCCAGTCTATAGGGAACCCACGCACAGGAGGAAGCACTTTGCCACCTGCCAAGCACTGTATCAATGTTCGTCATGATTAGAACTTAATTCCTGCCAGCTCCTTGGAAACACAGCCCTCTAGGGAGGATGGAGCTGGCTCTTCCTACCTGGCCTTGGAGAAATCTGCTTCTCTTCAGAATCTGAGCACAGCAGCTAAAGAACTTCCTTCCAGATGTGGAACCGTCAGGACCCTCACCCCTTCTGCTGCAGAAAGGTCTAACCTGGGCAGGTTTTGAAATCTCAGCACTGCTGAGATCTGGGGCTGGATGATTCTTTGTGGTAGAGGGACTTTGTGTGCATTGCAGGATGTTCAGCAGCATCCCTGGCCTCTGCTCACTAGATACCAGTAGCACTTCCTCCCCAGTTGTAACAACCAAAAGCATTTCCAGACATTATAAAATGGGGAGCAATCACCTTTGACTGAGAAGCACTGGCCTAGGCCTGTCCAAGCTGCTTTACATGGCTCTCATGGCCCACTGTGGCCTGGCCACTGCCTTCCGGCTTCAGCACTTACCTCTGTGGCCAGGTTGTGCTGAACTACTCTGAGCTTCCAGCAGCATGCACCAGACAGTCCACAGAGCCCCAGGTGCCTGCCATGCCCGGAGCATCCCTGTGTCAAGCGGCTATAGATCTCGTGGCCACCAGCAAATGGACCAGGATCTCCACCCTGGACTTGCCTCCTATGCCATCCCCTAATCAACTCAGGGCACTTCAATTGTATGGTGACTCCCCATCCCTGACCAGGGTTGCTCTCTGGGTTTGGAGGATTGGAGCAGGATGTCATGGAAACAGGATACTGGGAAGAAAACCAGGACAGAAGCAAATGCAGCATGGATGGCATGGGAGGCAGAAGCTTCCTGGAATCGACAAGATGGCCAGTCCACCCCATCAGCCCCTTCCACGTTGTCTACAGAGGCAATAGGCCACTTTTTCAATCACGGATTTTGTTGTTGTTGCTGTTGTTGTTGTTGTTGTTTGAGCCAGGGTCTCACTCTGTTGACCAGGCTGGGGTACAGTGGCATGATCATAGCTCACTGCAGCCTTGGTGATTTATCTACCGCTATATAGCAATTCAGCTCTGCTTCCAAACTGAGATTTTTGTTTCTGGCATAAACTGGGTGTTATTTTTCAAGGATGTATTCTTATCACCAGATGAGGTCATTTTCTATTTTATTCAAGTCAATCGATAATGAAAACTAAATAAAAACAAAGGACTGAGAAGGCAGTTTTCTTTTTTAAATCTCACTACTTTTTTGGAAGAAACTAATCTATTCCCACTTCCCCTCCAGTCATCACCACCAAATTAACCTTTTTATTTTTTTGATAATGCAGACATATATATAAATAATATAGGTTATACTCACATATATTTTAACCAAAATGCAGTTATGCTACATCTTGCTGCAATGTGCTGTTTTATCACTTAACATTTAAACTTTATCTGTGACCCTTTCCAAGTGGGTGCCTCAGGAAACCCACTGTCTCATTCTAATGCCAGCTCTGACTTCTCACAGCTGTGTGACCTCGTGCAGGCTAATAACCTTTCTGGGCCTCTTGTGCAACATGTGGATGACAACATTGCCTACTTCATAAAGTTGTTGAGAGGGTTAAATTAGGTGACATATATAAAACACTCAGATCAGTGCCCAGCACAAGACAAATGCTCGGAAAACAGCTCTTACTACACGAGTCTACCTCATTTCTTTCAGAGACTAGAATTTCATTGCCTAGATATTCCTTAATTTATCTGACCCATGTTCTTTGATGGAAATTTAAACTTTTAGAAACTTGGCTCTTAAAATAAGCAGTAATACAGTGAATATCCTTGGACATATATCTTTATACATTTATGCTACGATTTTTGGAGGGTAAATTTCTGGAGGAGAGACCGCCAGATTATTCAGTAAGCACATTTTAGGTTGATATGTCTTTTACTAAATTTCCCTTCGAAGGTGTGTGGCACTTTACCAGCAGTGTGTGTGTGTTGTGTTCATTTCTTCATTCTCACCAATTCTTTTTAACTGGACAAGCAAAAACTAATGCTGCATTGCTGTTTTCATTTACATTTCTTTAGGCATTAGTGAGGCTATCTTGTAATTGTTTCCTCTTTAATGAAATGGTTGTATATAATGTGTGTGTGTGTGTGTGTGTATGTGTGTGTGTTGACCACTTGTCCATTTTTGCTGTTTCTGATCAATTTGAAGGAATACATTCTATAGTGTGGACATTCACAGTTTTCCTGCTAGAATATGTAGCAAATACTTTCTCCCAGGCTGTAATTTATGTTTTGATTTATTTAAGGTACCTTTGATGATACAGTTTTGGTTTTTTTCTTTTTAGGTGGTCCAATCTGCCAAACTTTTCTATTGTGGTTTCTGGGTTTGGTGTTAGATTAAGAAAGGCCTGGTCGGGCGCAGTGGCTCACACCTGTAATCCCAGCCCTTCGGGAGGCCGAGGCGGGTGGATCACCTGAGGTCAGGAGTTCGAGACCAGCTTGGCCAACATGGTGAAACTCCGTCTCTACTATAAATACCAAAAATTAGCAGGGCATGGTGGCAGGCGCCTGTAATCCCAGCTACTCAGGAGGCTGAGCAGGAGAATTGCTTGAACCTGAGAAGCAGAGGTTGCAGTGAGCTGAGATCACACCATTGCACTCCAGCCTGGGCAACAAGAGCAAAACTCCATCTCAAAAAAAAAAAAAAGTCCTTTTCCCCACCACTACCCTCCCAAAACACACACACACACACATACAGTTTGTTAATAATTTTATATTTAATGTGCAGTTCTTTAATTTATCTGGGACTTCCTATTGTGCACATTACAAGGTAGATGCCTGATTTTATCCTTTTGCATGTAGATAGTGATTTCTGCCATAGCTCAAAGTGTCTCTAGACTCCAAGTGGCTCCCCTATAGGACTAAGGCTCTCTGAACTTGAGTCGGTCTAGCCTGGGCAGGAAGGTGGGCTGCCGAGGAAGCAGTTCCCTCCCCCGTCCTTCCTCCCTTTCCATTTATTGTATCCAGCGACAGCCAGCGTTGGAGGCTTCTCCACTCAGACAGCAGGGGAGCAAGAGGGCTGCCGAGAGAGCTGTGAACACTACATCACTTGAACACAGCATTACGGGAATGGTCAGAGCCTGAGCTACAGTTGTCCTGGGAACGCAGTAACTTATGTGCCCAGAGAAATCATTTTCCTGGAAGATGCATTTTAGGCAGCACGGAGGCTCAGGTGACCCTTATATCATCTGGTCACAGGTTTCTGTGGATTTACGCATGCTGGCTTCCCACAACAGAAAGAAATCTAATTACCGGTGGAATAACTTACAGGTAAGGGGACCTCCAGTGGGCGCCCAGCCTGGCTGTAAATCCTCAGAGCTAGATCCTGAGGAAAGTGAGCTGGTGCTCGGACCTGGACACCTTGCAGCTCAGAGGACAGCCACCACCTCGAACCCGGGGCTGGGTGGGAGAGCAAATGGGTGGCAGAGCACATGTGGGTTTCCAGGGCTTGGAAAGGTAAAGAACATCAGACTGGGCCTCCAAATGCCTGGGCTCTTTCTGCTACTAACTGCCAGGATGACCATAGCTTCTCATTTAACATATTTTCTCAGTTTCCCTGTGCTAGATTATTGGTTAGCAGGTATTAAGCCACATCCCAGGGGCCATGTGATATACTTTAAATACATATCCCCAGTTTGCACAACAGCCCTGGAAAATGAGAATTAGGATTCCCATTTGACATATGTAGAAACAAGATCCAAGAGGTCAAGTGGATTCGTTCAGAGTAACTTTGGAAGAAAGTGGCAAAGCTAAAATTGCAATCCTCTCACCCAAGCCTCACACTGCAGCGTGTTCCACAGGATCCATGTTTGTGAGTGTGGTGGGCAGGGCCCTGTGCTGCTGGGGGACCTTAGAATGTGCATGAGGAAGCTTCCCTGGGCCTCTCACAAAGACCTTGGGGTGACTCCCAGGACTTCTCCCTCCCTTGGCCTCGGCGTGGCCTTTGCTCCAGTGACACGTATACAAGGCAGCCATGGCCTGGTCTGCACAGTTGCCCGGCATCCTGCTCCAAGGCCTTCTGCCATGCCAAGAACCACATCCTTCTCTGGCTATGCGTAAAGATGAGAGGGCCGGGCACGGTGGCTCATACCTATAATCCCAACGCTTTGGGAGGCCAAGGTGGGCAGATCATGAGGTCAGGAGTTCGAGACCAGTCTGGCCAACAAAGTGAAACCCTGTCTCTACTAAAGATACAAAAAATTAGCCGGACACGGGGTCGCACGCCTGTAATCCCAGCTACCTGGGAGGCTGAGGCAGGAGAATCGCTTGAACCCTGGAGGTGGAGGTTGCAGTGAGCCGAGATCGCGCCATTGCACTCTAGCCTGGGCTATAGAGAAGAGACTCCATCTTAAAAAAAAAAAAAAAAAAAAAAATGAAGAGAGTACGCAGGCCTGCCCAAACAGCCCAAACATTGGCAGGGGCCAGGGAAATTGACAAATGGGGACCACATACCATGTGTCTACATGTGTGAGTCACCACTCAGGCTGCCATCTCATAACACATGATGTTCTGCTGCTACCTTGACCCACAAATACCTTCATAACAATTTTAAAGGATGAATAAAGTTGTGGTTTTAGACTGAAAGTCTTAGCAATATCAAAGATGGATTCAATTATTGTACGTGTCTGTGCAGCCCATTGATGGATGGGCTGTTGATATTTGGATGAGTAATAAAATAGAGACATAATCCATATATTATTTCATATTAATATACACTTTTTGCCTTCATTTTAGCAAAGTCTTCAAGTACATTAATCCTTACAAAACTTTGTTCCACTGATAATAATTGTCAAAGATTTAAAAATAAAGTATAACTGTATTCAAAGAGAATAAACTGTGATTATACTTTTATTTTTTAAATATCTTAAAGTTATGTACAAATTGAATATTTTTCAAATATGATTTCAGCAAGTTATTTTTCTTCTAAAATATTCTAAATTGCTATAAAAAGCAAAATATAAATCATAATTAATGGATATGAATATTTTTAACCGAAGGTACTTAAAGCTGAAACAAACATTTAAAAATTAATTAGATATTAAATATTTTTATACAAATAAAAATTTACAATTCTAGTATTCAGTATATGTTTGCCAATGTTACACTTTACACGTCACATCTTGAGCTGCATACATAGTAATTTAAGAGTAATATGAATCATTGATTATTGCAAAATATGCCTCAGCATCCACGTGCAAGTGTTGTGAATTCTGTGTTCTTTCTTATCTCCAGAACCAGGAATTAGAACATGCAGAGAGGCAAGAAAATGAATGTTTGGCACTACTGGGAAACAATAATTTGTTATACAAGAATCTATTGCATTCAAGCTGAGAGGAAGGATTTGACAAGCTCATTAATTTGCCTTTTCTCTTACCCAAGCACTTCTGCTCAAATTCTCCCTGTTCTCCAAAGCAGTGTCTCTGAGGCTGTTGGAGTGAACAACACACAGCCTTCATGGTGTTTGATGCAGTTTTCCAGGACCCAAGGCAAGAAATGTGCAGAAGGGTTTCCCTGGGGTCTGAATGGTGATAGTCATGAGAGCTGGTCCTTAGAGTTGCAGGTTGTGCTGGGCTAGCATTGAGCTTCAGATTCTAAGTGTCGAGGCAGCCATGCGTTCTTTTGTGTGTGTGTGTGTGTGTGTGTGTGTGTGTGTGTGTGTGTGTGTGTGTGTGTGTGTGTGTGTGTATGTGTATGTGATATGCAGGGGCCTCTAAAGTATAAAGCACAAAGCACAGGCTCCTCTATTCAGTGGCTCCCAGTGGTGTGGAAAAACAGAGGGTTCAGAGGAGGGTTGGGGTCCCCAAGACCACACCTAGGTTTGACATTTCTTTGGAAGACTCAGGAGACTCAGCATAGAGTCACACTCATGGCTATGATTTATTATAGCAAAAAGATACAGCGCCAAATCCACAAAGAGAAAGGCCCTTGGGGCAAAGTCTAGAGGAAACCAGGAATAAGTTTCCAAGAATCCTCTCCCAGGGAGTTGCACAAGACAAGCTTAATTCTTCTAGCAAGGAGTAGTGAGAACACATGTCAAATGTCTACCAAGGAAGCTCATTAAAGACTCTGTGCCCAGGGTTTCTGTTGCCACTAGAGGGGGAGCTGGTTACATAGGCACCCCTATGTCCAGCACATACCGCAATTCCAGACTCTCAGAAGGACAGTGCTGTTCCACATAAAGCATATTGTTGGGACAGCTTAGGCACGGTGAGCCATTCTTATTAGGGAATGGTGGAAACCCTCCTGAAATCCAAGTTCCCAGATGCCAGCCAAGGGCCAACCTTTCAAAGCAGGCCTTTCCAAGGAGATCAGTCTCAGGCAGCTATGGTGACTCTCTGAACAAGAAGTAACTGGGGTTAAAGGTGGAGGAAGGAGAGCCCTTTTAATTTCATCCACCTTTTAAATTCCATTTCCTGAGGCAGAGGTGAAAGCCGTTGGCCTGAGCAGAATGAGCATTGGAGACCAGCTTCTGGCCTCACACAGATCCATCCAAGCTGTCACGTGCAGTCTGATGTGTTCATTTTCACCTGGAATAACATCTGCTGTGTACAACGTAGACCGTAATTTATTTATCTAGTCTCCTAGAGGATACTAACAGTATGACAGCATTTTTATTAAGCAAACCTAAACAATATGCTGTTTAAGAACGTCATAGGTGGTTATTTTTAAATGCAAGGGAATTCAGAGTAACTCTTATCTGAGGAAGGGAGGGAGCCATGGGCTGAGATCAGAGAGGAGCACACAGTTATTAGTAATGTTCTTAAGGTGGGCAGTGAGTTCACAAGTTGACTTTATAATTATAGTTCAGGCCGGGCGTGGTGACTCACGCCTATAATCCCAGCACTTTGGGAGGCCAAGGTGGGTGGATCACCTGAGGTCAGGAGTTCAAGATGAGCCTGGGCAACATGGTGAAACCCCATCTCCACTAAAAGTACAAAAATTAGTCAGACATGGTGGGACGTGCCTGTAGTCCCAGCTACTCTGGAAGCTGAGGAAAGAGAATCTTTGAACCCAGGAAGTGGAGGCTGCAGTGAGCCAAGATCGCACCACTGCACTACAGCCGGAGCAATAGAGGGAGAGTCCACCTCAAAAAACATAAAATAAAATAATTATAGTTCATAATTTCACATAAGTGATGAATACATATGTTCTTTCAAATGTACCAAAAATATGCACTAAAGCATTTTAACTTTTTTTTTTTTTTTTTTTTTTGAGACGGAGTTTCACTCTGTGGCCAGGCTGGAGTTCAGTGGCACAATCTTGGCTCACTGCAACCTCCACCTCCCGGGTTCAAGTGATTCTCCTGCCTCAGCCTCCCGAGTAGCTGGGACTACAAGTGTGTGCCACCATGCCCAGCTAATTTTTGTATTTTTAGTAGAGACAGTATTTCACCATGTTGGCCAGGATGGTCTCAATCTCTTGACCTCGTGATCTGCCCGCCTTGGCCTCCCAAAGTACTGGGATTACAGGTGTGAGCCACCGCACCCGGCCAGCATTTTAACTTTTTAAAATTTACCATCTGGGTAATGGTGAGGTGCCCTTCCTAACTATGGAATTCTCAGGGCTGGCTACCATCAAAACCAACAAACATAATTTAATTGACATAGAAACCCATTATCATCTCCAATCAAGTGACATCAAGCTTAATATTTTTTATTACTGGCTGCTCATTTTTCTCACTGAGGATCTCATTTTGTGAATGAATTCAATTTTGTGAATCAACTCAATTTTATTACTCAATATTTTATTGTTTAATTCTTAGGGGAATAACATTTCATTTTCAGTATCTTTATTTTTACAGTTATGCTTTATTTATGATAAATGACTCTGGTCTTCTATTTATGGTAGAGATGCAAATGCTTCCTTTTAAAATAAGTTTACACAAGCTAAAAGTTGAGACAAATTAAATACAAACATTAATCAAATGATGGCACAAGCAGTATAGGAATGTGACGATAGTTGTCAAAGAGTTGAACGAAAGTGCTGGACAACACTGGCTGGTATGCAAATATCTAGCATCCAAGTTATCTTTGCTAGATCCAAAGGGGGGCCAGAGAGTTACAAAGATGTGTATGTGTGTGCTTGTGTGCGTGTAACACGATCTTTTTCCTCAGAGAGTTTCCACCTAGGAAAGCAACACACTTACCAATAAGGAAACAGTCACTGGTAAGGCCTCAGTGCCAGTACCTGCAGGAGGCACACGTCAACCTGAAATCGGGAAAGGGCCAGGCTTTTAAGAAGACAGGTGTGAAGCTACAAGTCACAGTGCCTTTCAAAACTCTTCCTAGATATTAGGCTGCAACCAACCCTAGCACTTCCAAGAGTACAAACTTATGGATATCCCGTTGGCATCACTGGTTTATGGTACTGTATAGGCGTTTCTAATTTTAAAATAATAAGCCAGCAACATCCGGCAGGATGTAGTAGGGGGCTGTCCCATCTCTGTGCTGTGTATGTCAGGGCTTGCAGAGAAAAGCCCTACGAAGCACGTCCATCCTACCTGCCTATAGAAACGAAGAGCACTGTTCACCAGCTATGAACCACATGTCAAACACACAGACATACATAGTATGTGATGATCATGCTATGTAATGATACCAAGCTCTAAGAGGTAAAGAGCTCAGGAAAGGGATAGTTCACACTGCAGGAGACTGAATCCGAAAAGGCTCATTAGTCATTATGATTCCTATTGCCTAAAACAGTGCCCAGCACATAGTAGATGTTCAACTGATACTTGTTGTAGTAGCGAGTACGGAAGTGGAAGGATTAAGCTGGCCATGATGAGAGGCTGAATAACGGTCCCCACAAAGATCCATGTCCCCATCCCTTTCATGGAGCCTATGACTACTACTTTACATGGGAAAAGGGATTTTGCAGATGTGACTAAGTTAAGGCTTCTGAGATGGGGAGATTACCCTGGATTATCCAGATGGGCTCCTAATGTAATTATAAGTATCTTATAAGAGGGAAGCAGAGGAAGATTTCACTACAGGGAGAAGAAAAGGCAATATGACCACTGAGGCAGAGACTGGAGTGATGTGGCCAGAAGCCAAGAAATGCCTGCAGCCCTGAGAGGCTGGAAGAGGCCAGGAAAGAGAATTCTCCCCGGGAGCCTCCCAAAGAATCACAGCCCTGCTGCCACCTTGATCTAGGCCTATAAGACTCAGTGTGGATTTTTGGCCACAGAACTGTAAGAGAATAAGTTTCCGTTGTTTTAAGCCACCAAGTTCGTGGTGATTTGTTACAACAGTACAGGAGGCAAAAGCAGCCACGATCTGGGAAGAAGGTAGAGTGAGAGGGAGCTGTGAAAGCTGTCTGGGCAATGCCAAGGACATTAGAGAGCCTAGGGGTTTTGAGCTGAGGCCTCCTAAGATGCAAACAGAGCTTGAGAAAAATGAATCTGCCTTGGCTGTGCAGAATGGATCGTAGGTGGAGAGGCCAGAGGCAGGGAGCTCTGTCAGGAGGTTCTTAAACAGCTCAGAATCGCAGGGCTAGAGACAGGCCCCGGGATTAGCAGTGGAAAGGAGAGAAGGAGACCAGTACAAAAGAAATTTCAAAGGCAAAATTGATGGCGCTTAGTGAAAGGTTGAATATAGCAGATGAAGGAGAAATTTCTTCCAGCTGTTAGAGCAGACACTGGCAGAGAGAGGGAAATTGCAGCAAAGGGGGAGACATTTCTAAATGTTTCTAACAATGTTGAGCGGGTTAGTCTAAACTATAGCAGTGCCATGAACTGAGCTGCTCGAAGAGTTGGAGAAACAACTCGTGGATCAACCCTTTTTATGGCTGGCCGCCGGTGGCAGGAGGAAAATACTATTGCCTGGGCTCCTTGTTATAAAGTGTGGAAGAATTCTTTCCAGAATTCTTTCCTCCCTTGACCTCTCCTCCCAAGGCCTCGATTTTCAGTGTGGAGGTGGGCAGGGGAATGGAGTGGAAGAGAAGGAGAGGAGTGCAGATAGAAAGTAAAAAGGGAGGAAAAAACAATAGCATGGGTCAAACATGGCATAGATATATCCCAGCTGCCCTCTTGCCCAGGCACTGACCAGTCTCAACAAGCCCGTCAGAATGAGGTCGACGCCTTCACAGCTCCATCGGCAGAGCCCTCTCACTGGGTGCCACTTCCATCCCTGTAGACCTTGAGCGTAAACAACCTTCTTGCCAGAAATGCAAGTGGATTCCGGCATGGTGGAGGACTGCAGAGCAAGGAGAAGTCAGTGGATTGAGCAGGAATTGAACTTCAAACATCTAATTTAGGGTGTATCCTAAAACCAAGCACTACCCACAGCAGGGAGCACTGCCCCAGAATAGTAATCCGTCAACCCTAGAAGCCATCTCCAGAGATCTGGGCTACAGATTGGGAGAATGTGAATCACAACAGTGCCCTGCCCCATGCACTCTGTGATCACCGGCCCCCACTGGGGAATTCTGCCACAATGCCTCCACCAACTATATCGAGAAATTCTCTAAGAAGGCCACAGCTCTGAAGCCTGCCTTTGTGCAGGAGCTGTCAAGTCTCATGGTTCAGCTTGGCTTGGTAAGGGGGAGAGAAAAGGGAAAGAGTTCCCTGCATTTACCACTAGTTATTTACTGTGCATCTCCTGTGTGTCAGGCACCTGCTAGATGCTTAGAATACTCAGTAAATAAGACAAGCCCAGCCCCTGTCCCCATGATGCTGATAAATATTATCAAAAGCAGCCTTTGAAAAAAGCCTGAGTGGAAGCTTGAATCAGAACCAAATCTCTATTTTCCAAAATGATTGAACTGGCAAACATGCAAATGTTCTCAGGACCAAAACAGGATTTTGTTCCATTTGAGTCTCTCCTCTCTCCAGGGCCTCAAACAACCTGCTGAACAACAGAAACTCACATGGCCTGATCTTCTGACAAAGTCCTCTGACAAAGTCCCCTGAGGAATTGCTGAGATTACTGAGAAATCAATTTGATTACACCATTTTCCAGCAATATTACCCTCTTCCTTTCCCAAGCCCCTTCACAGATTCATCTGCTCATTTGACAATGATTTATTGAGTGCCCGGCCTGTGCCAGGTGTGGATAAAGGGTGTGGCCCTGCCCAGTGGGGCTGCCAGTCCACAGGTGCACACCATTTGTATTAGTCCATTTTCATGCTGCTGATAAAGACATACCCAAGACTGGGTAATTTATACAGGAAAAGGGGTTTAATGGACTTACAATTCCACATGGCTGGGGAGGCCTCACTATCATGGCAGAAGGCAAGGAGGAGCAAGTCATGTCTTACATGGATGGCAGCATGCAAAAAGAGAGCTTGTGCAGGGAAACTCCCGTTTTTAAAACCAGTAGATCTTGTGAGATTTATTCACTATCATGAGAGCAGCACAGGAAAGACCCGCCCCCATGATTCAATCACCTCCCAGAACACATGGGAATTCAAGATGAGATTTGGGTGGAGACACAACCAAACCATATCACCATTCGTCAGCTCTTGGCTGGGGGACAGGACAGGAGTGACAGCCCTGATCAGACAGGCAGAGAGCTAAGGGTAAACCTGAAGAGGAAAAAAGCCCAGGGTTGGAAAGTGGCAGAGCTGGGGGAAAAAAGCCCAAGATCCCTAATTCCTATTCTAACACGTTCCTCCAACACTCTGTCCAATTTGGCCACTGAGAAACTTTCATGGATGGGCCGTTAGAATTTACCAAGTGTATTCACATCCATGGTCTCAGTTGAGCCCCATGGCAACCCTAAGGTGTGCTTTTGCACCCCCATTTTACAGACAAGTAAATGGAGGCATAAGAAATCTCAGGATTTGTAAAGTTAACCAGCTGGTAGGTTGCCAAATTGAGGCACAAACCCAGGTCTTGTGATTTCAACGTTAGTCTCCTTTTCGCTGGACATCAAACTCTAGCTCTTTGTTCCTGGTATCTTGTCCCCCCACACCAAACCACCAAAAATCATACACACACCCCAATCCCCAAAATAATTAAGTTAAATTAAAAACAGAAATGTCTTTCTCCACTCTAAGATCTGGCAGCAGGCAGCAGGCAATTCTCCCGGGAACACTTAGTGATTTCCAGGGGGAAATCTGACCATCACTAACGTCCAAAGACTCCACCGTGGTTTCAGTTAGGGGCCGGAGCGCTCTGGTACTGGAGGCGAGGGAACAATGGACCGTGCTCCAGGAGAGAAGGTTGACCTCTCTCAGAACCCCCTCTGTTCCTGGCTAATATGTCAATAGCCTCTTAAATGGAACGTTATGTGTCTGGGATTTTACTGTCAGACCCACCCCTTTTTGGTAGGGTTTAGCTTTTTTTTTTTTTTTTCATCTAAAGTTGATTGCCTCTCTCATTATCAAAGCCACCATCCATCTGTTTCCACTTTCTCAAGGGCTGTAGCAAGGAATAGAGCTGGAAATGTGTTTTTACTTGAGGTTTCAGGATTCCCCCTCCTCCCTGCTTGTTGAGGGTTGTTCAAGTTTTAATGTTGTCACTGCAATATGATCTTCCAGTAGTGGGTGGCCCGGCTGTGCCATTTGAAACTAATTTACAGCTTCATCTGAGACTATCGTCACTTGAAATTAATTAACCAGAGCAGACCAAAAGTTTATATGATGGGGGGAGGAGGAGAGAACTTTTACCTCGTAAGAAAAGACTCCCCAGACTTTGCAAGATACTGTCCTTGGGTACAAAGAACAGTCTTTACTTTCCTATCTACCCACCGCTTTTTTGAAACTAAAACACACACATAAACCATAAAAAATTCAGGATGTTGTTTTCTGAAAGCTTTCTTTGGGAAGATAAGAACTCTGTGGCAGTTTTCACAGACCCAAGCCGTGGCTGTTACCAGGAAGAAAGGTGAGTAGACTTATCACCAGCTGATAGGGATTTCTGCACCCCATAATGAATGCTAGAGATGAAAGAATGGGGAAGCAGGAAAGAGTTGGGTGGGCTGGGCAGGTCTCGGGGCATTTACCACAGTGCCATACAAAACAGATTCTTCCCAGGCTGCAACGGGGAGACATCCGTGCCTCTCACATTTGGTAAGTATATAGTGACCCCTTGTTATGTGCCAAGCACTGTGGGTGAAGGAAACACCCTCAAGAGGCTTATATGTTTCATCAAAATGACAACCAATACTTGTAAAGCTCTTGGCAGTCTACAAAGCACTCTTACATACATTCCCACTTAATTCTCACCATGACCCCATGAGGCACACAGTACTATCATTCCATTTGATGAGGAAAGAAGCCAAGGTTCAGAGAAGGCAAGAGCTTTTCCCTGGGTCACACAGTTGGGAAGTGATGGAGCACGAATCCAAACCAAGGTCGGTAACAAAAATCAAATCCTCTTTCCACCAAACCTATAGCTAGGGCTTATAAACACAAAGCAACAGGGACAAAAGGGGCATTAAGTCTTGAGGTACCCCCACATGAATGTGATTAGGAGTCAGCAGGCATCTTATTTTTCTGCAATAAAGGGTTCCAGCCACTGCCATCATGAGATTTGAGCTAGTGATGTGGCCAGAAAAGGCAACTCTCTGACCAGCTCTAGGGAGTTCTGGGCCCTCAACCAGACATAAATCTGTGGGTGACAAAACTATGCACATCATTCTTGGCCTCAATTTGACTTTCTAAAGCTGAAACATGCAGAGTGTTTGGGCGGCAACAGATTATAATCTCTCTGCTCTTAAACACCAACGAGTATGTGAAAGTAATTTGAGAGCCATTAATGGATGCTTGCATAATGCCTGGCTCCTACTAAATACTGAAAACACACTGGCTCTGATTGTTATTCCCCAAATCCTCTCCCTCCTCGAGTCTCAGAGTTGGAAGGAAGGGACCTTAGACACAAAGATTGGTCCCTGATCCAACCAAAAATATGGATATCTATTATAGAATTATATAATCGATTGTAACAGCTAACATTGGGCACTTACTGTGTGGTAAGTGCTCTTCTAGTATTTTGAGCAAATTAATTCTCAGGACAACCCTATGAGGTCTTTGATTACCCCATTGGACAGATGAGGAATCTGCAATAGAGATCAGTGACATATCCTCTTGCCCAATCAGGATTCAAACTCAGGCAGCTTGCCTCCCAGGGAGAGCCCTTAGCCACGATGCTATTCATCCTGTCCAGGTCCTCCCTAATGTGCTGAACAACTGAGCGTGTAGCCTTTGCTTGCACATCACAGTAACGGGTGCTCACTACCCATGGAGGCAGGCTCCTTTTGCAAGACTGAGGATTTAAAGTGGAAAATTCATCTCTATGTTGAGACGAAGTTTCTTTTCTCTTTTTTTTTTTTGAGATAGAGTTTCACTCTGTCACCTGGGCTGGAGTGCAGTGGCACAATCTCAGCTCACTGCAACCTCTGCCTCCAGGGTTCAAGCGATTCTCCTGCCTCAGCTTCCCAAGTAGCTGGGACTACAGGCACCCACCACCATGCCGGGTTTTTTTTTTTTTTTTTTTTTAAGTAGAGATGGGGTTTCACCATGTTGGCCAGGCTAGTTTCAAACTCCTGACCTCAGATGATCCGCCCGCCTCAGCCTCCCAAAGTGCTGGGATTACAGGTGTGAGCCACCACACCCGGCTGGGCCTGAGATTTTGCATTTCTCACATGCCCCCAAGTGATGCTGATGCTGTTGGTCCAAGGACCACATTGTGAGGAGCAAGGGTCTAGCTCAGAGTAGGGCTGAGCAGGCCTGCCACCTATCTCTGTAAACGGTGTTTTATTGGCACACGTCTAACCCATTGGCTCCCACATTGTCTGTGGCTGCTTCCATGCCACAATTCAGTTGAGTGGTCGTGACAGAAACCATGAGGCCCACAAAGTCTAAAATGTCTGCCCCTTTATAGAAAAAGCTTGCCTGCCCTTGCTTAAAATGACCACCCTTCAAATTTTGAAAAGCTCTGCCCCGTCCTCCACCCATAGCCTCTGAGCCATCTCATCGCAGGCTGAACATTCCAGGCTTCATTACCCCTCCCATCAAGTGCCCTGGGCATCCTGGTGTCTAACCGTGAGCACACCCAGGTTTGCCAGGACCCCCTCTGAAGAAAGAGCCTCATCCCCCAGACACTCCACTATAGGAGTAACTGAGACTATTCACACCCTGATCCCAGGGTTGTATTTCTCTTCGTGGGAAGGTCAGCATGTGGCGCCTCCGTGGTCCTGCCGAGCCTTCTGCCCTGGGTCTCAGCCCCCGAAAGACATCCTGCCCTGCTCCCTGGCACTCTCTCCCTCCTCCTCTCCTTCCCACACTCTCTGCTGCCCCACTGGCTCTTCAGCTTTCTGCTGAACAGTTGACAGTAACTGCCACCGGATGCTGGTTACCACTCTGATACTCAGGCCATTAGGAAGTTGGCACCCAGGCCACTGCAGAATAGGCCTTCCATTCTAGAGGCTATCAGGGGAAGCTCTACGTGGTTCTGTCCTTGTGGAGTAGGTGTATCTGGCCCCCGGCTGCTCTCAGAACTAGAAGGCAGGATCTCAGGGCTGGGAGATTACCAGGAGTCTTATTAACCACTGCGTCTGTGACCTCAAGGCCCAAGCTCACTACATGGGCATCTCTAGTGACTAGACATGGCTCAGAGGGGTCTCCTTGCAACTCAAGGGGGTGGCCTTAAAGACACGGCCCTGCCCTTAGGCAAGGCAAGAAACCCCTTAGCTGGAGTGATCTAGGACTGAGAAGTTTCTGATATGCTCCACACCTTTTTATTTCTTGAGACGGAGTCTTGCTCTGTTGCCCAGGCTGGAGTGCAGTGGCGCTATCTCAGCTCGCTGCAACCTCTGCCTCCCAGGTTCAAGCGATTCTCGTCCCTCAGCCTCCCAGGTAGCTAGGATGACAGGCATCCACCGCCACACCCATTTTTTTTTTTTTTTTTTTTTTTAGTAGAGACAGAGTTTCACCATGTTGGCCAGGCTGGTCTTGAACTCCTGATCTTAGGCAAGCCACCGCCTCAGCCTCCCAAAGTGCTAGGATTGCAGGCATGAGCCACCAGGCCCAGCCCACACCTGCTTTTTAAAAAATTCGTTTCTGGCAGCTATTGAGCATTTAAAATGTGGCTCCCGTAAATGTAGTCCTGAAAGACTACATTTATTTTATTTAACTGTAAAAAGCCACACATGATGAGTGGCTACTAGATTGGACAGTACAGTATCTAGCTCAGGTATAAAATTCACACATCAAATTCATTAGAATTTGATCTAATTCTGTGACCTCAAGGACGGAGCTCACTGCATGGGCATCTCTAGTGGCTGGGCATGTCTCAGAGCAGTCTCCTTGCAACTCAAGGGGGAAGCTTTAAAGACCTGGCCCTGCCCTTAGAGGCAAGGCAAGTTCATTAGAATTTGATCATTTCTACTCTTTGGGGCTTGGTCAAAAATTTCCCCTGGGAGAAGTCACCTATGGAGCTATTCTGAGTCCCTGGTTCCTCCATATGAAACAAGGCACTAAGAATAGAGTTAATTTGGGAGGCCGGAAAAGGGGGCCCTGGAAGTCACAGGAATCCAGGAAAGAAGGAAAAGAACAAGCTCAGGCCAATTGGAGATCAAAAACACCAAACAAATAACTCTGCCAACCTGGGGACCCCGCTAGGACCTTGGAGGTGGCCAATCCAGTTGGAGGACATCAATTTCTACTTGATAATTGGAAGGAAGGGAAGGAGGAAGAGAAGGAAAGAAGGATGTAGGGGAAAGAGCCATTCCTCATTGTCCTGACCCTCAAGGAATTTGTAATCTAGTTCAAGAAACAGAATCACAATAGCTGAAACCGCTGGAGAACAATGAGGTGCTAAGTTGTGGCACTGCCGTGTCTAAAGCAGAAATCCCAGGACTGGGGACATGGGTGGGGGCTGAATCACACTGAAGAAGTGGGAGTGGGCTTGGGCAGGAAAACAAACAGATTTCATTTGGACTACAGGGAAAGAGAAGACACCCCGGACAAGAGGCAGGCTGGGACAAATGCAAGAGGAGGAGGCATCAGGGCTCAGTGGCAGCAGATCCCGTGCCCCTGATTAGGGTGAAGGGCTGGGGTTGGGGGAAGAGAGGATGAGGGTGGGGTGCCAAGGCGAAGCTGGGCTTGGGGGTCCTGGACAGCACAAGGGCGGGAGTTTGGGCTTCAGTCGTTTTCTAGCTTTCTGAAAAGGAAAAAGAAGTTGTCCAGGGCTCCTGCAGAGGCTCCTCCTGCAAAGTCCGTGCAAGCAATGCCAAGGGTCAAGGGGTGGGAGGAGCCAGTGGCTGAGCCGGTGGGTCCTAGCCCCCTTGTGCAGGATGCAGCTCCTGTGGCTGCTCTGAAAGCAAACAGCCCGGCTAAAACGTCTTTAGAACCACTCCGCACTGCGGTGAACCTTCCTATGCAAGCGCCCTCCCTTCTCTCTCTCCTTTTGAAGGTGTCAGACTCTGGCCAGCTCCAGCTCCTTGCCCTGAACCCTGCACCGGCGTTTCCCATTTGGCACATCTAATTCTGTGGTCGAGTCTGCTTCTCATAGGACCCAAAATAACAAAAGAGGGATAGAGAATTCTATTCTCTCCAAAGAGATTACATCCTCCTTGAGGGTTGAGGGCTCTCCACGACCAAAGCAGCCCCTGACAATGTCTGCCTCTGGAACACAGGAAGTGCTCAAGGCACAGGAAGTGGGGCTCAGGCCACCAGGAGCAGGGGTGTGGCACAGGCAAGCTTCACACTTTGCCAGAGCAAATCCCAATGATGGCCCCTGCCGGCAGCCTCCCCTACCCTGTTCTGGGCCCTCCCCTTTCTGGTAGTGACCCTCCCCAGTTTTGAGCAATGAGCACGCTCATACATCAAAGTCCCCTGGAGAAAGTGAGGCCAGCATGCTCGCACCTGAGACTCACCCCCACGCTGCTCAAATATGGGCACCAAATGTTGCAAACTTTTGATCCTGAAGCGATAACAGAAGTGTGAGGAATGGACAGGAGCACAAGGAGACCACAGAGAGGAACCAAAGCCCTGGTCATGTTTTTCGGGGAGCGGGGAAAGAAGGGGAAGTGGAGGGGGTAACTGTCACCCCCCAGTCCCTCCTCTGTCACAGGCTGCATTGCTGAAGAGGAGTCAAAGGCCATCGGGGAAGACACTTCCACAAACCTCACTCACCCACCAGGCTCACTAGCTCCATCCTTCAAACCCAGAATTCTCAACCTCAGCACCAATGATACTTGGGCTGGAGATCCCTTTGCTACGGGGGCTGCTGTGTGCATTGTGCCACATTTAGTAGCATCCTTGGACTCTACTGACCAGGTGCCAGGAACACTTCTCTAACTCCAGTTGTGACACCCACAAATGTCTTCAGATGTTGCCAAATGTCTCCTAAGGGCTAAAATCATGCTGGTTGAGAAGCACTGACTTAAATCATCAGAAATCCCACTTCAGACAGAATAAAATAAATACGTCTATGGATTGTGTCTCTTCCATATCAACCTCCTTACACTCAGGGCTAGCCAGATCTCTGCTAACCTGAAACTCCCAAAACAGCTCTTTCCTGGGCTAGGCCTGGAGGTTCCCAGCTCATCCCAAGATCTGGCACCTTCTCACTGTGCCCATCCCCCTTTTATCAAATCCCATCAGCTAGGCAGCCCAGCCAGCCCAGCAGACAGCCCCAGAGGTGCTGCCTGGATATAGTCTTCAGGTTGTCTCACTTATACATGCCAGTGGTTTCTGGCATGGATCAATAATATAGCTCTGCTTCCCCTCACTGCATTTTTTATTTTTATAGGTTTAGGGGATACAAGTGCAGTTTTGTCACACGGATATATTGCATAGCCCTCACTGCATTTACAGGAAACTAATCCAAGTGGGTATCACATCACACTCACTGCCCATTGCTGAACGCCTCTTGATTTATTTATTCATTCAACAAATAGTTATTGAGTTCCTACTAGGTGGCAGGCACTATGCTAGGAGCTAGGGACATAAGTGTGAATCCAATAGACACGGCCCTACCCTTCCCAGCGGGTAGAGGTGCAGGCTCTGAACTCTGACTCTGGACTCCAAGAAAGGTGAGAATAGATAGTGTAGGATATAAAATCTGCTTAGCATGGTGCCTGGCACATGGTAAGGTAAAAAAGAGCTCACCCTGTGGTAGGGGTTGACGTTGTTGTTGTTATTCAAGATGTTGCAGCCTCGTGGGAGACAGACCAATTTAACATGCAATTACATCAAGTGTGATAAATACCCTTGGAGACAGATGCATAGAACTCATTTGGGGGTAACCTATGAGGTTCAGGGATGTTTCTGCCAGGAAAAAGTGCTAGTAAGTTCAGATCTGAAGCTTAAGTACGAGTTAGCCCCTCTCCCCACCAAAAGTGAGGTGGTCAGGAGGGTATTTGCAGACAGAGGGAAAAGCATGTGTTAAGGCTCAGACACCAGAGCATCACAGCATGGCAGGGGTGGGCTGAGAGTGTTCAGCGTGACTAGAGCATGGATGCTGATGATGTGAGCAGGGCTCACACCAGTCACTCCTGTGAGCCATATTAAGGCATTTGGACTTGACCCCAGAGCAATGGGAAGCCATGAAGAGTTTGGCAAAGGAGGAGTGTGATCATATTTCATTTACAACATTCACTCTGGCTGGAGAGGGAAGAAACATTGGAGAGACAAAGTTGGCCACTGCTGTAGTCTCCCAATGAGAAGGGATAGTGGCCTGGCCCAAGGAGTAACAGCAGGAACAAGAAGAGGTGGATAGAGCAACAGATTTGTGAGTGACACAGTTTCAGGCACATAGTAAATGACTAATCACTAGCTGGAGAACAAGTACACAAGTGAGGAGTAACAGTTAGATCTTTGGAGGACCATGTAGAGCCTCAGAAGACCTCCCAGCAAATTATGTAACATCCAGCCCAGGGGGGGGCATCTATGGCCTCAGAAGATGAACTGAATGCTAGGCAGCTTCAGGAGACTGATTAGAAACAAAATAGAAGATGCCTTCCTCCCTACATAGGCAGTCTCCCCTTTGGCAGTCGTGATCTGTACTGTCAGAGAGAGAGGATGAATGAGGAATGTCAGGGCAGAACAACAAAGCGTGCCACGGCTTCAGGGGCTGCCACATGTGGAGAGGCTCAAGAAATCAGAGTCTGGAAAGGCAGGAGCTGAGAGGGACCAGATCAAAGGCTCCCAAAAGTCCTGCTGCAGTCACCTATGGCTGACCAATGACAGATGAGCTCACACAGGTAAAGGTATTACATAAGGTGTTCTGCAGGTGTTTGGGGTCTCCAGGATGGACTGGGCACAAGCACATCCCCCAGAGTGCAGAACTTCAGCTTGGAGCTTAAAACAGGAGGTCTGGGGGCCACTACAAGAAAGGCCAAATTTTTAAAAATATTAATTTTTAATGATGTAACAAATTCTCATAAAACATTTAAACATTACAGATAAGGCTAAAGTCCCTCAGCACCCATCCCCAAATCTAGCCCCTTCTTTGCCTCTCCCCAGAGGTTCCTATGTTTCCAACTTTTTTTTTTTTTTTTTTTTTTTGGTCTCTCAGGCTGGAGTGCAATGGCATGCAACCTCCGCCTCCTGGGTTCAAGCGATTTCTCCTGCCTCAGCCTCCCGAGTAACTGGGATTACAGGTACCTGCCACCACACCCAGCTAATTTTTGTATTTTTGGTACAGACAGGGTTTCACCAGGTTGGCCAGGCTGGTCTTGAACTCCTGACCTCAGGTGATCTGCCCTTCTCAGCCTCCGAAAGTGCTGGGATTACAGGCTTGAGCCACCGCGCCCGGCCCTTTTCTATTTATTTACGAATGGGTATATACATACCCAAAGAAAGTGTGTCATCTTGTAGGGAGTTTGCTTGCTTGCTAATTGTTGCTGTGAATTAATCTGTCCTTCTGAAATTTACTATTTTTCATTCTACAACATATCTGGAGATTTGCCCACATGGGTATATAGGGCTCTATGTCGTCCTTCCTAACCATAGCACGGGATCATATATTATACTATGTTGAATTTGGCCATTACCCCATCATGGGCACTTTATATAATGTGCAGAAAATCCACAATATCTTACCCTGTAAGGATACTCAGGGCCAAACACAGAAGTTTCTTCAAAAAGCTCAACATAATGGTAGAGTCAGGAGGGGCCTCAGGGCGAGAGGCAGGGGAAGTGGGGGTTAGTCCTCCAGCCTCAACAGGGAGGACCCCATTCTGGGCAATAGTTATTAATAAAATGGAAGGTTGAGAAGAGTTGCAGTGGGTGAGAGAGGACAGACCAGTTGCTTCATGCTTGTTCATGCTTGGCTTGACCGATACCACACGCTGAGTGGTAAAAGAAGGTTCTCCTGGCCTTCCCTGGGGGTGGAATTACAACTCAACACTGGGGCTAAACCCGATTTCAGAACTCAAGCAGAGAGAGCTCCTCCTACCATGTTGGCAGAAGGGAAGACGGGGGTGGATGCGAGTCAATAGTCTCCATAAATGTCTTCATTGGGCCACGGCTTACCTGCCTCCTCACCCACCCCAGCCACAAGCACACACTCCACTTGCTTCTCCAAGTTAGGGGGCCAGAGGGGAAGTGTGGGAGGCTTTTGATTGCCATGGCTTCTGTATTGAGTTCTCCTTCAGATCACACCTGAGTTTAGACGACTCAGCCCAGGCTGGATCCTATAAGACATGTCCCCCTTCACTTAACAGATGGGGAAATTGGGCTTTAGGAGAGGAGAAATAAGCCCAAATCACAAGCTAGCAAGGGGCCACAAGCCTTTTGACCCTCGCCCGCAAAGTAAAATCAATAAATTCCACCTGGATTCCTTTTCAGCAAAACGCCGTCAGACACCCGTAGGCAATTCTTTTCTAAGTGGAATCACTTGTGGCTTAGGCCTTTGATGTGACTCATCTGGGCAGAATCCCTGTAAACAGTGGGCCTGACCCGCGAGGACTTGGGGGCTGCTCGGGTCAGAGCCCCGCGGCCCCCGTCACAGACCCCGGGGATCTGGGGAGGGGCGTCAGGCCTCCACCAAAGAAACAGCAAAGACAGAGCAGCGGGACCCGGGCGAATCCGCGCCCGTCCCTGCCCAGGCTGCCCGGGTTCCGCCGCTGGGCGACCCCAGCATTTCCTTTGAAGTCTGAAGCTCTCTTATCCCCGGGCCCCTGCCTCCCGGTACCGCCGATGCGCAGCGATTGCCAGGCAGGTCTCCGCCGGGCTGGGAGAGCCGCCGCCGACCCTGTGCGGGCCCCTCCCCTTTGCCCGGGTGCGCCGCGCCTTTGCCCCGGTGCGCAGCGCCCCCTGCGGACCGAGCGTGGACCCCTTTCCAGCCCGAGCAGGGTCGCTGCCGCGGCGGGCACCAGAGGCCGAGCCCCGCGGGTGAGGACCCCTCCCCCGGCAGCAGCAGGTCTCAGGAGCGCAGGGTTTCAGCGTCAAGGGGTTCTGGGTTCCAGGCGGGACTGGACAACTTGGGAGCTGGGTAGCTGGGACGCGCTGGTCCCCTCTGTGAACGCGCTCCATCCGCAGATGGAAACCCCCTCCCCCCCTCGACCCCAGCCCACAGCTAACTTCCCGAGCTCTCTGAGAACCACAGCAGTCGAGGTAACGTCTTTGGCAGCTCCTCTCCTCCCCGTCCCCAGTCTCTGCACAGTGCCCTGTCACCCCAGGTAACCTCACCCCTCCCTCCCCAGGGCCTCCTGTCTCTCTCCCCGCAGCCTCCCCTAAACTCTGACCTGTACAACCACGGGTAGTTGTTGCGGAGCACTTACTTGAGAGTCAGGAGATTGGACACCAGTCAGCTCAGCCAGCCTTTTAGGGCATCGCTCTGTTCCCCAGGTTGGAGTGTCCTGACGCAATCCCTGTTTACTGCAGCCTCAACCTCCAGGCTCAAGCGATCCTCCCGCTTCAGCTCCCACCTCCGCAGTCCCCCAGTAGCTGGAACTACCGGCACCGGCCACCACAACCGGTTAATTTTTGTATTTTTTTGTAGAGACGGGGTTTACGCTATGTTGTCCAGGCTCCTCTCCAACCCCTGAGCTCAGATGATCCGCCTGCCCTGGCCTCCTAAAGTACTGGGATTATAGGTATTGTGTCCCGAATTGGTGGGTTCTTGGTCTCACTGACTTCAAGACTGAAGCCGCGGACCCTCGCGGTGAGTGTTACAGCTCTTGAGGTGGCGCGTCTGGAGTTTGTTCCTTCTGACGTTCAGACGTGTTCGGGATTTCTTCCTTCTGGTGGGTTCGTGGTCTCGCTGGCTCAGGAGTAAAGCTGCAGACCTTCACAGTGAATGTTACCGCTTTTAAGGCGGCGCGTCTAGAGTTGTTCGTTCCTCCCGGTGGGCTCGCGGTCTCCCGGGCTTCAGGAGTGAAGCTGCAGACCTTCCCGGTGAGTGTTACAACTCACAAAAGCAGTGTGGACCCAGAGTGAGCAGTAACAAGATTTATTGCAAAGAGCGAAAGAACAAACCTCCCACACTGCGAAAGTGGACCCCAACTGGTTGCCAGTGCTAGCTCGCGCAGCCTGCTTTTATTCTCTTATCTGGCCCCACCCACATCCTGCTGATTGGTAGAGCCCAGTGGTCTGTTTTGACAGGGCGCTGATTGGTGCGTTTACGATCCCTGAGCTAGACACAAAGGTTCTCCACCTCCCGGCTAGATTAGCTAGATACAGAGCGTGGACACAAAGGTTCTCCAAGGCCCCACCAGAATAGCTAGATACAGAGTGTTGATTGGTGCATTCACAAACCCTGAGCTAGACACAGAGTGCCGATTGGTGTATTTACAATCACTGAGCTAGACATAAAGGTTCTCCAAGGCCCCACCAGAGCAGCTAGATACGGAGTGTGAATTGCTGCACTCACAAACCCTGAGCTAGACACAGGGTGCTGATTGGTGTGTTTACAAACCTTGAGCTAGATACAGAGTGCCGATTGGTGTATTTACAATCCCTGAGCTAGACATAAAGACTCTCCACGTCCCCACCAGACTCAGGAATCCAGCTGGCTTCACCCAGTGGATCCCGCACCAGGGCTGCAGGTGGAGCTGCCTGCCAGTCCTGCGCCATGCGCTCGCACTCCTCAGCCCTTGGGCGGTCGATGGGACTGGGCACTGGAGCAGGGGGCGGTGCTTGTTGGGGAGGCTTGGGCCGCACAGGAGCCCACGGAGGGGGTGGGAGGCTCAGGCATGGCAGGCTGCAGGTCTCGAGCCCTGCCCCGTGGGAAGGCAGCTAAGGCCCGGCGAGAAATCAAGCGCAGCGCGCCGATGGGCCAGCACTGCTGGGGGACCCAGTACACCCTCCGCAGCCGCTGGCCCGGGTGCTAAGCCCCTCACTGCCCGGGGCCGGCAGGGCCGTCCGGCTGCTCCGAGTGCGGGGCCCGCCAAGCCCACGCCCACCCAAAACTCCAGCTGGCCCGCAAGCGCTGCACGCAGCCCCGGTTCCTGCTCGCGCCTCTCCCTCGCGCAAGCTGAGGGAGCCGGCTCTGGCCTTGGCCAGCCCAGAAAGGGGCTCCCATAGTGCAGGGGTGGGCTGAAGGGCTCCTCAAGTGCCGCCAAAGTGAGAGCCGAGGCAGAGGAGGCGCCGAGAGAGAGCGAGGGCTGTGAGGACTGCCAGCACGCTGTCACCTCTCAGTATGACCTACGTTGGACAATTCAGTTGCCCCTCTCAGAGCTATTTCCTCCTCTTTAAAAAAGGAGAAGATCTGCTTGGGTCTGGCACTCCTCATTCCAGTTCACTCTCCAAACTCCATGCAGAACTAGGAGCACGCATCCCTATTCCCCTTGCCCAGGGATGCCCCTGCCCCTCCTCCTGGACTAAATTAGTAAAGAGCACCACCAAACCTCATCACCCAGACTACAGAGCTGGGACAGGCAGTATAGACTCTCCTGCTACATCCTGAGAGTCTTCAGAGACGCCTCCCCACCCCCTACCTCTCTGCCTTCTGTCTAAGCAAAGCCACCCCCACATCGCTGCCGGAATGGCTGTGCAAAACACAGTTCAGACCAGGCCACTCCCTGCTTCAAACCCTTCAGTGCCTCAGCCTTCAGAATGAAGGCCAAGGTTCGTACCCAGGCAGAGAGAACCTTGACCATCGACCCCTGCGGATGTCTCCAACTTCACACCCCATCCCTTCCCACCTTAGACTGGTCCCCATAATACAAAACGGCCTGTGATTCCACACACTATCCCTCACTTACAGGGTCCCCTTTGCAGAGGACGCCCTCTTCCCTCCCCACCCCACCTCATGCCATAGACACACTGTCCTGTGATTAACTCCTGCTCCTGTGCCTCCTCCCCACCCCACCTCTGCTTCAAAGCCTCCTGTGCTTGCTTCGATTGCTTCCTCTAACCACATTATATTAAAATGTAATTCAGTGTTCTTGTTGTTCCAATTACTTATCTGTCTTCCCTTCTAAATTGTGAAGTCCTCAAGTGCTGTCTTATTCATATAACCCAGATGATTCCTGGGATCTCCCAGCCCACTTAGTTCTAGTTTAGATGAGTTTGCAGTAGACACGGCCAATTGCCCACCCAACAGCCATTTTCCAAGTCATCTTTAATGATAGAATCTTGATTTTGTTCAGGAAGACAATAAGCCCAGCTAAAATAGTCTCCTTCCCAGATTCTCTTACCACGAAGTGTGGCCACGTGACCCATATGTGGCAGAAGTCACTGGATGGCACTCCCAGAAAAGCTTTTCAAAAGAGGATACATTCATTCATCTGTCCTTTTTTCCCCTCCCTGTTCTTCTTTCCTGGAACATGGGCGAGATGTCTGGAGGAGGAGCAGCCATCATGCAACCAAGAGGACAGAAGCTGCACACAAAGGTAGAACAGCAAGTGAAAAGGAACCTGGGACCCTGGTGACAACTTCCAGACACTGTACCAGCCCCTTGATTGTTCAAACCTCTCTTTGGAGGTTTTTCCTCTTACTTGCCGAAAATTGCAATCATAACTGGTACAAACACAATTTCCTCACCCAGAAGTTCAAAGCTCTCCCCTACAAGATGTCTGCCAGCTCCCAGTGGGCTCACATTCTCCTGATCACCACTGACATTAAGCTCCTGCTCACTTTTCTCTTTAACTCTGGAACCTGAAGTGGCAAACCACTAGACTTCCATTTTTACAATTTCACAGGAAGCATTGCAGAGGGAGGTGGGTTAACTGAAAATGTTTTATAGTAAAGAGACAGACAGAGGCATGCCACATTGCAACATCTCACACATGATGAGACAAAGGAGTAGGAAGCCTCATTCTTAGAAATTCTTCAGCCACCCCAGCCCCCTAGAGAAAAGATCTTGACCACATCAGCCCATTGTGGTCCCCAGCCTCACACCCTCTGACTGCCCTCTCTCTCCCTCTCTTCTCCTCTGATCCTCCCTTCCCAGCCCTCCTATGAGTAAAAACCAAATTTTCATGTTCTCATGCATGGCAACTTAACACATCATTCCTGTGGCTTGGACTCCTATATGCACCCTCCCCCTCTATCCCAGTGGCTTACCACACTATTATTCCAAAGACAGTTGCCTCTCTATGGGAAACTGTTACTAGACGGTAGGATCAGTAATTTTTCACTCTTACCACATTTGTCTTTCCAATATACAGTAAAGGGACTCCATGAAGATGGGTCATATGAATGGGCCAGAAGGGAATCTTGAGACACCCCCTCGCCTGCCATGAGCCATCGCCAATACTCACCTATTTTAAGAGGTGCCTTGGATTCAGATTCAAAGGAATAATTCTCCTGTAGAAATAGCAGACCAAGTGAAAGGAAAAGTTGCTGTGAAGGCCAGGCAAGTGCAAGACGTGACAGATAAGCACAGCGATTCTCTGTCCATGTGCAAATCACATTAGTCTCTGGGCTCAGGTTTGCCAAGAAGAACTTAGACTGAAGTTAGAAGGAAATTTAAATCTCATCTGTAAAAAAACTAAGAATGATATGGACCTCTTGTAAACTGGGGATATTTTTTCATTCCAAATACTATGCCTGGTTGTTGGGTTTTTTTCCAGTCAATCTTGGTAAATTTATTTTATTAATCTTTTCAAAACACTAACTTTGAAGTGGTATTGTTCTTTTATTGTTGTTGTTTCTTTTGTTTGGTTGTTTTTGTTGTTGTTGTTGTGTTGTTTTGTTGTTGTTTGCTAGAGTCTCACTCTGTTGCCCAGGCTGGAGTGCAGTGGCATGATCTTGGCTCACTGCAGCCTCCGCCTCCCAGGTTCCAGCAATTCTGCCTCAGCTTCCCGAGTAGCTGGGATTACAGGCCTGCACTGCCACACCCTGCTAGTTTTTGTATTTTTAGTAGAGACGGGGTTTTGCCATGTTGGCCAGGATGGCCTCGAACTTCTGACCTCAGGTGATCCTCCCACCTCGGCCTCCCAAAGTGCTGGGATTACAGTCGTGAGCCACCACGCCTGGCCTGAAGTGTTTTTATTATGTCGACTGTATGCCTATTTTCTCTTTCTTCACTTATCTTTATTATCACCTTCCTTCACTTTCTGTTTTTATTCTAACTCATTAAGTTTCATGTATGCCTCATTAATATTCACCTGAATATTAATGAAGAAATGAAGAAAACCTTTCTTCATTTCTAATATAAGTGTTTAATGCTAGGAACTTCCCTGTAAATACTGCTCTGGTGGTATTATCATGTTTTGATGTGTAATATTTTCATTAATGTTCAATTATAAATATTTTCTAATTTCTATTATAAGTTTTTTAACCCGTGAGTTGTTCAGTGTTCCCTTTTCTAACTTCCAAAATAATGGGAGTTTATAATTTCTTTTCATTGTGGTTGTTGATTTCTAACTTACTTGCATTATGGTTAAATAACATGGCCTGTATAATAACACTCCTTTTGAAATTGTTATGGCTTGCTTCATCACTTTTCTCATGATAAATTTTCATAAATGTTCCACATGTGCTTGAAAAGAACAATGGGCCCTTTCAGAGGGTGGAGGGCGGGGGGCGGGAAAGGATCAGGAAAAATAATTAATGGGTACTAAGGTTAATACCTGGATGATAAAATAATCTGTACAACAAACTCCCATGACACCAGTTTAACTGTGTAACAAACTGACATGGTTTGACTGTGTCCCCACCCAAATCTCATCTTGAATTGTAACTTCCACAGTTCCCACGTGTCATGGGAGGAACCCAATGGGAAGCAATTGAATAATGGGAGCGGGTCTTTCCTGAGCTGTTCTCGTGTTAGTGAATAAGTCTCACAAGATCTGCTGGTTTTAAAAATGGGAGTTTCCCTACACAGGCTCTCTTTTTGCCTACTGCCATCCATGTAAGATATGACTTGCTACTCCTTGCCTTCTGCCATGATTGTGAGGCCTCCCCAGCCATGTGGAATTGTAAGTCCCATTAAACCTTTCTTTTCTAAGTTGCCCAGTCTTGGGTATGTATTTATCAGCAGTGTGAAAACAGACTAATACAGTAAATTGGTACCAGTAGAGTAGGGCGCTGCTGAAAACATACCCAAAAATATGGAAGAGACTTTGGAACTGGGTAACAGGCAGAGGTTGGAACAGTTTGGAGGGCTCAGAAGAAGACAGGAAAATGTGGGAAAGTTTGGAACTTCCTAGAGACATATCGAATGGCTTTGAACAAAATGCTGATAGTGATATGGACAATGAAATCCAGGCTGAGGTTGTCTCAGATGAAGATGAGGAACTTGTTGGGAACTGGAGTAAAAGTGACTCTTGCTATGTTTTAGCAAAGAGACTGGTGGCGTTTTGCCCCTGCCCTAGAGATTTGTGGAACTTTGAACTTCAGAGAGATGATTTAGGGTATCTGGCAGAAAAAAATGTCAGCATTGAAGAAGTGACTTGGGTGCTGTTAAAAGCATTCAGTTTAAAAGGGAAACAGAGCATAAAAGTTTGGAAAATTTGAAGCCTGACAATGTGATAGAAAAGAAAATCCCATTTTCTGAGGAGAAATTCAAGCCTGCTGCAGAAATTTGCATGAGTAATGAGGAGCCGAATGTTAATCCCCAAAACAATGGGGAAAATGTTTCCAGGGCATGTCAGAGGTCTTCACAACAGCCCCTCCCATCACAGGCATGGAGGCTTAGGAAGAAAACATGGTTTCATGAGCCGGGCCCAGGGTCCTGGTGCTGTGTGCAGCCTAGGGACTTGGTGCCCTGCATCCCAGCCACTCCAGCTGTGACTAAAAGGATCCAAGGTACAGCTTGGGCCATGGCTTCAGAGGGTGCAAGTCCCAAGCCTTGGCAGCTTCCACGTGGTGTTGAGCCTGTGGGTGCACAGAAGCCAACAATTGAGGTTTGGGAACCTCCACCTAGATTTCAGAGGATGTATAGAAACGCCTGGATGTCCAAGTGGAAGTTTACTGTAGGGGCAGGGCCCTCATGGAGAACCTCTGCTAGGTCAATACAGAAGGGAAATGTGGGGTTGGAGCCCCCACACACAGTCCCTACTAGGGCACCACCTAGTGGAGCTGTGATAAGAGGGCCACCGTCCTCCAGACCCCAGAATGGTAGATCCACTGATAGCCTGCACCATGGGCTTGAAAAAGCCACAGACACTCAATGCCAGCCTGTGAAAGCAGCCAGGAGGGAGGCGTTACCCTGCAAAGCCACAGGAGTGGAGCTGCCCAAGACCATAGGAACCCACCTTTTGCATCAGCATGACCTGGATGTTAGACATGGAGTCAAAGGAGATCATTCTGGAGCTTTAAGATTTGACTGCCCTGCTGGATTTTTGGACTTGCATGGGGCCTGTAGTCCCTTTGGTTTGGCCAATTTCTCCCATTTGGAATGGTTGTATTTACCCAATGCCTGTACTCCCATTGTATCTAGGAAGTAACTAATTTGCTTTTGATTTTACAGGCTTATAGGTGGAAGGGACTTGCCTTGTCTCAGATGAGACATTGGACTGTGGACTTCTGAATTAATGCTGAAATTAGTTAAGACTCTGGGGGACTGTTGGGAAGGCATGATTGGTTTTGAAATGTGAGGACTTGAGATTTAGGAGAAGCCAGGAGCAGAATGATATGGTTTGCGTCCCCAACCAAATCTCTTGTTGAATTGTAACTCCCACAATTCCCATGTGTTGTGGGAGGAACTCAGTGTGAGGTGATTGAATTATATGGGCGGGTCTTTCCTGCTCTGTTTTCGTGATAGTGAATAAGTCTCACGAGAGCTGATGGTTTTAAAAACGGAAGTTTCCCTACACAAGCTCTCTTTTTGCCCGCTGCTATTCATGTAAGATGCAGCTTGCTCCTCCTTGCCTTCCACCATGATTGTGAGGCCTCCCCAGCCATGTGAAACTGTAAGTCCCATTAAACCTCTTTCTTTTGTAGATTGCCCAGTCTTGGGTATGTCTTTATCAGCAGCATGAAAACAGACTAATACACAAACCTGCACATGTACCCTGAACTTAAAAAACAAAAAAGAAAAGAATGTGTTCTCTATTTCTGTGTAAAAGTCTATTAGGGCAAACTTCATCTTTGTGTTGTTCAAATACTCTAAATTTTTGTTAATTTTTTAATCGCACAGATTAATAAGAGAAGAAAATTAAAATCTATTTTGACTGTGAATTTGTAAGTTTTTTCTTATAGTTCTGGCAATTTTTGCTTTATATATTTTAATGTTATTTTTATTAGGTTTATTTTGGTTTAGAATTGTTACATCTTCCTAGTGAAGAATGTCCTATCATTATGTAATGGAACTGTAAGTCTGAAGTTATCCTTTTTTCCTTAAATACTATTTTTCTTCTATTAATATCACCACATCATTTATTTTCTTTGGCTTAGCATTTGCCTGGTATATATCTTTCTAGCCTTTTACATTCAGCTTTTATGTATGCTTATATTTTAGTTATGTCTCTTGTAAAAAGCATATAAACTGAATTTTGCTTATTTAAAAAATAACTCCAAAAATCCTTGTCTTTTACCAGAAATTTTAGTTACTTTACATTTATTGTGACTGTTGGCATATTTTGATTTATTTTTGTTATCTTATTTTGTACTGTACACATTTGTCCCATTTTTTTCTCTTTTTCTTATTTGGTTTCTCTTTCCTTGTCATTTTTTTGGTGGAGGGAGGGTGATTGATTTGTTTTTCTCACTCAATTTTTTACCTCTGTTATTATAGTAGCTACCCTAGAAAGTTCAACAAGTATGTTTAATAGTGTCTAAAGCTAATTAGTATCCTTACCCCTTTTCTGAAAAATTCATGGATTTTTAAATACTTAACTCTGATTACACCTCCCAACTTGCAAGTTACTGGGATCTACTTTTTATCCTATTTTTCCTTTAGCCAAAAAATAGACATTATATCTTATTTTATACAATCATTGCATATTTAGATATGACCATACATGTTCACCAATTTCTTGCCTCTTAATTCCGCTTTGTATATCATATCTGAGATCTGGGATCACATCTGAGATCACATTCCTTCTATAGGAAGTATATTATTTTAGAATTTCCTTAAGTGAAGATTTGCTGGTTTCAATTTCTTCATTTTTTGTCTAAAAATGACTTTATTTTGGCCTCCCATTTAAAATATATTTTTGCTGACTATTGTATACTCAGTATTGTGTATAAAACTGTATTTTAGACTGTTATTTTCTTTCAACAATTTTTCTATTATCTTCTGGTTTTTATTCCCCTTGCAAGGGTAATTGTTTTGTAGGTAATTCATCTTTTTCTGGCTGCTTTTGTAATCTTTTCTTTGTCTTTGGTGTTCTGCATTTTTCCAATGATATGTCTAGGGGTAAATTTCTTATCCTGCTTGAAATTCAGAGCATCCTAGTTCTAAAGTTTACTGTCTTTCAACAATTCTGGAGAATTCTCAGCTATGATTTTTCTGTCTTCTCTTCTGAAACTCTGATTAGAGATTACTCATCTTCCATGTTGCTTAACTTTCCTTTCATACTTTCTGTTGTCTTTTCTCTCTGGGATACATTCTAGGTAATTACTTCGGATCTATCATCTAGTTCATAATTCTCTCTTCAGCTGCTTCTAGTATATCACCCATCTACTCAAATTTTAGATTTCAATTGCTATTTCTTATTCCTGAAAGTTTTATTTGGTTCTTTTATAATTCATCTTGGTTCTTCCTTTGATATTCTATTTTCTTTTTTCCCTTTTCAAAGTACTTATGTTCTTTTATCTCTTTCTTCGCTTATTTTCAAGTATCTCTTTCATTTCTATAAATGTATTAAACATACTTCCTTAATACTCTGTATCCATTAATTCTGATATGAAAGTCTTTTCTGGACTAATTCTGCTGTCTGTTTTTTCTGCTGGCTCTTGCTCATGGTGTAATTTTTCATGCCTATTTTTTGATTTTTGACTGTGAGCAGAAATTCATTGGAATTTTATCTGTGGGGATTCTTTGAGCCTAGGGTTGAAGTTGTGTTTCTCTGGATACTTTACATTTGCTTCTGCCAGCAATTCAAACCTAAGACTGCTTTAAATTCAATTCTCTGTTTAAGGTATTTCAGACCATATAAGCAGAATGAATTTGGGCTGCAGACCTACAGGGCCAGCCTGCAATTATAATTTCACAAAGAATACTTTTTCTTTCCACCCAGTGTCCAGTCTTGTCAGGCAAGGGCAAGTGTGCCTGCTGTCCCCTCCTTCCTGGACATTAGACATTTACCTTTACATTAGAGACACAGCCCTTTTGAGTCCCAGCTCTATGTGAGGGTCTCTATTAGATTTATCAGCCTGAGTGGAACTAACATTTTACCTCCCATACCATACCCAGCTTTCAAAAACTGAAGTTCAAGGCCATTGTTTTTGGCATATACCTTCAAGGTGAACTGGCTTTTCTGCTAGCTTACTTATCTGCCTTCCCTATTATTGTTATGACTGTTGTTGTTATTTGTCTTCTTTTTCTTTTGTTTCTGTGCATTCATTATTTTCTTATCTGCCCAGCTCTTCATTTAAAATCTTTTTTTTTTTGTTCAAAACCATTTATCCAGTTGTCTTTTTTTCTTAACTGTTTTCTTCTTCTAGGATATAATTCAATGTGTCCAATTCACCAAACTCCCTGAAACAAAGTCTGGAAACATTTTTAGATTGGGCATAGTTGTCCCCAAATGGATTCATGATTCACATTATCTTCACCACCTAGGTCCCACAATCACTGCAGTGACTTTATCGCATTGCTTTCATGCCTCCTTCAGCTTTACTAACACCAGACCCTGTGGATGACAAGTGACTTTTATCTTGTCTTTGAGGAGCCCAGGAACTGCACTAAAATTGCAGAAATAACAAAGTTCTTCAGAACATCTTCTAATAGTGATCATGATAGCTAACTTTTAGTGGGCACTTCTGAATGCCAGGCATTATGCTAAATGTTTTGTGTGCATTATCCCATTTCATCACCACAACTGCACTATGAGGTAACACAATTATTATACCCATTTAAAATATAAAGAAACTGAAGTACAAGTGGTTACATAAATCACCCAATGTCACCAGCCAGGCAGGGCTGAAGTTTGAACCTTAGTCTGTCTGACTCAGAACCAGAGCTCTTAACCACTGGCTAAACTGTATGAGTAATGGCTCTTCGGCCACAATGATCAACAACTCACAAAGTGGGTGAGACTAGTATGGGGGGGAGGGGTGGCTGCAATGGAGCCAAAAGCCCATTGATCCCAGAGCACCTTCAGCCTTCAGAAGTCTTTAAAACTAGAGATGTATTCTTTTAGAGCAAGGCATTGTGTCTTCAACCTTTTACTTCCAGAACTGGCAGCACAGAATGATTATTAAAGGAAGACAGAAAAAAGACTATTAGGTATGTGCCTTTGCTATGTACCAGATACTGAGCCAGGTGCCTCCACATCAACCCTGTGAAAAGAATATTCTTACCACATTTTGCAGATGGAACAATTGCAGCTCTCAGAAGTTAAATGTCTTACGATGAGTGGGCCCAAGATTCAGATCCAGAACTTATTTTAAGCCCATGGTCTGTCTTCTACACAATACCGAAGATATTGAGGCAAAGGAATGAGATGTTAGCCACAAAGGTATGAGGATGAAAAGAGAATCAGAGAGACCAGGCAACCATCAATTAGGGGTTTGAGGTCAGCCATTGCCCCCAAACTACATATTGACAAGGAAAGGAAGGACACTTTTGCTAAGGACTGATCTTCCCTAGAGGAACTGCTTGGCTGGAGCCTGTTCAGCCTTGGTGTCCCTGGGAGAGGAGAGAGGCAGTCCTGCCCACAAAAGCAAGTGGGTGCTCTCTGGGACACCCACAGGTGCCCTCAGCCTCAAAAGGATATCCAGGTGGTGTCAAGCGCTCCCAGGGAAGCATGGATTCTGTCCTCACTCTCAAGTCACTCGTAGTCCATGAGCAGCTGGACAGAGGCCAGGAAAGGCATCTACAGGGGCAGGAATCTGCAGAGATTCAGCACACAAGGGCTGGACAGGCAGCAGTCGGATGCTGTTTGGCACAGCTGAGACAAAAGCTTCACAGAAAAGGGCCATTTCATTGTAGTTTAAATTATTTTTTATTTTAATATGCAAGAAAGAATACAGAATGGGACCAGGCACGGTGGCTCACGCCTGTAATTCCAGCACTTTGGGAGCCCAGGCTGGCAGATCACTTGAGGTCAGGAGTTTGAGACTAGCCTGGCCAACACGGTGAAACCTGTCTCTACTAAAAATACAAAAATTAGCCCAGCATGGTGGCGGTCGCCTGTAATCCCAGCTACTCAGGAGGCTGAGGCATGAGAATCACTTGAACCCAGGAGGCAGAGATCGCAGTGAGCCAAGATTGCACCATTGCACTCCAGCCTGGGTGACAGAGCAAGACCCTGTCTCATAAAAAAAGAAAAAAGAAAGAATACAGAATGGGAGGAATGACTACTCTGACAAATGGTAACAAAAATAATGCTAACCTTTAATGAGCCAGTGTGCGCCAGGCATGATGGTAAGCATTTTACATGAAAAGGATATTCCACATTTTGAAATCCCTACAGCCAGTGCTTAGAGCTGATATGAAGGAGAGACCAGATTACATGGTAATTTCTAAAACCTGAATTTTAATTCCAGCTGCAGCATTAATAACTGTGTGACATCAGGCAAGTAACTTAACCTCTCCTGGCCTCAGTTTCCGCATCTGTAAAATGGGTTTATACTATATCTGCCTCTCTCGGTTATTTTAAAGATTAAATAATTCATGTGTAGAATTTCCACAAATCAAGCATTACAAAAAATACTTGTTATTGGTAATATTGGTTATAATAGTAATTAATATTACAATAACTTTTATATCTAGGAATCTGTGTCGACAAATTTGGGCAAAAAGGAAATATTTTATTTACCAGCCTGGGTGGAAGATTACTATGCCTATTTTCCATAATTTAGCTTAAATGCTAAGTCTATACACCCTCTTCCCTTCTGCCAAGCTGGAAGATGTTTTAACCCCAGCCATTATTGGGGTCTCACTTCCTCCTCCCATGGGGCCTGAGGCACTGGGCATGGTGGGAGGAGGCTCTGGTTATCTGCCCACATAGACTTCCTCTGAGATGTATCTAGAAGCCTTCGCTGCTAGGACCCCCAAGGTTGGAACTCCCTAGCATCCCATGTACCCTGAAGTCAATCCTCCCCAGGGTGTGACACTGCCCAGAAGTAGGCCTGGCTAGGACACAAGAGCCTTTCTCATAACCAGCCTCCAATGCCAGGGAATTCTTCCCAGCCTCTTCTCCTGAGACACCAACTTGACTCTCAACCTCCCTTCCTTTCACCTCCCCCTCAGGCCCTCTGACCTTCTGCAGACTTGGCTTTGCATAGCAGAAGCCTTATAGAGATTTCTTTTTCCCACCTGGCCACGTAGCTCCCAGGAGGCATTGAAGTGCACAGTTACCTCCCTGCTTGACCGGGGGACAGGAAAGAGGGAAACCCAGCCAGGTACTGACACCATCTTCCCTCCTGTGGCCTCACCTGTTTGCAGAGCCTTTCTTCAGCTCCAGCTTGGCGGCTCCTCAGAATCAGCATTTCCAAGCTCAGCCTCATGCTCACCCTAAAGCATTTTCCTCTTTAGAGCCTATGGCTGCCATGCACCCTTGCCCAGCAGATAGAGATGCCGGCCACCTGAGAAGAAAATGATTAGAGTAGCCTTTCCCTGCAGGAAAGAGTAGGATTAGAGTAGCTCCCCAGCCACCCGCTAGGCTCAGGCCTCCCACTGCAGCCCTGGCCAGTCATGTTCAGCCCCTGATCTTTCTGCTTCCATGTGCCGCTTCTCACTTCCACCCACAGACCCTACCAAATTGTCCTACATTGGCTCTTAGCATTGAGTCTTCCTAGTCCACAGACTTCACCTGGTTCCTCAGCTACCTACTGAAGACCCAAAACTGATTCTAAAGTTTATATGGAGAAGCAAAAGACTGAACAGCTATACAGTATTGGAGGAGAGCAAAAGTGAGAGAACTTAAACTTACTGACTTCAATTCTTACTATAAAGCTACAGTAATTGCAGTAGTGTGGTATTGATGAAATAACAGACAAACAGATCAATGGGACAAAATAGAAAAATAGATCCACATAAATACAGTCAACTGATCTTTGACAAAGGAGCAAAGAAGCTTTACAATCAAGAAAATATGTCTTTACAACAAATTGTGTTGAAACAACTGGGTATCCACATGCAGAAATATGAATGTAGACACAGAGCTTCCATCCCTAAGAAAAATTAACTCAAAGTAGATCATAGACCCAAATGTAGGGTGCAAAGTTGTAAAACTCTCAGGAGATAACACAGGAAAAAATCCAGATAACCTTGGGTTTCATGATGACTTTTTAGTTATAATACCAAAGGCACAATCCATGAAAGAAATAATTGATGAGCTGGGCTTCATTAAAATTTCTGCTCTGCCAAAGAAGACACAGTCAAGAGAACAAGGAAACCAGCCACAAACTGGGAGAAAATATTTGCAAAGGACAGATCTGATAAAATACTGTTATCTAAAATACACAAAGAAATCTTAAAACTCAACAATCAGAAAATGAACAATCCAGTTAAAAACTGGGCAAAAGAGCTGAACAGACACTTTGCCAAAAAAGACATACAGATGAAAAACAAGCAAATGAAAAGATGTTCATATCATATGTCATTAGGGAATTGCAAATTAAAACAACAGTGAGATGCCACTACACATGTATTAGAATGGCAAAAATCTGCAACACTGACACCACTGAATGCTGATGAGGATATGGAGCAACAGGAACTCCCATTCATTGCTGGTTGGAATGCAAATTAGTAAAGCCACTTTGGAATACTGTTGCAGTTTCTTATAAAACTAAACATACCCTTACTATATGATCCATCAGTCGTAGTCCTTGGCTTTTATTCAAATGAATTGAAATTTTATGTGCACATGAAAACACAGATGTTTATAGCAGCTTTATTCATAATTGTCAAAACTCTTAGAAGCGACCAAGATGTCCTTCAGTAGGTGAATGGATAAATAAACTGGCACATCCAGACAATGGACTATAATTTAGTGCTTTAAAAAGTGAACTTTTTACTTGAAAAGTACATGGAGTGGCCTTAAGTGCATACACACACACACACACACACACACACATATATATATATATATTTTCGAGATGGAGTTTTGCTCTTGTCACCCAGCCTGGAGTGCAGTGGCACAATCTCGGCTCACTGCAACCTCCACCTCCTAGGTTCAAGTAATTCTCCTGCCTCAGCCTTCCAAGTAGCTTGGATTACAGGTGCCCACCACCACGCCCAGCTAATTTTTGTATTTTTAGTAGAGACGAGGTTTCACCATGTTAGCCATGCTAGTCTCAAACTCCTGACCTCAGGTGATCCACGCACCTCGGCCTCCCAAACTGCTGGGATTAGAGGCGTGAGCCACCACCCCCAGCCTAGTGCATATTACTAAGTGAGAAAAGTCAATCTGAAAAGGCTACAGACTGCATGATTTTACAGATGACATTCTGGAGAAGGCAAAACCATGGAGACAGTAAAATGATCAGTGGTTGTTAGGGGGGTAAGAAGGGAAGGAAGGATGACTAGACAGAGCACGAAGGATTTTGAGGATGGTGAACTATCCTATATGATGCTATAATGATGGATACATGTCATTATCTATTTGTCAAACCCCAGAGAACGTACAGCACCAAGAATGAGCCCTGATGTAAACTATGGACTTTGGGTGAAAATTGCATGTCACTGTAGGTTCATAGATTATAACAGAGATCTCTGTAGTGGGGGATGTTTTTAGTTGGGGGGCTGTACATGTGTGGGGGTGGAGGTTATCTGGGAACTCTCTGTACTCTCAATTTTTTTTTTTTTTGTGGACATTAAACTACTCTAAAAAAGAAACTGCTCTATTACAAAGAAAGAAAAGAAAAGAAAGTGACAGGCCCAGATCAGGTAGCAGTTAGCTCAAGGTTCCCTGTGAAAGCCAGAGGGTCTCTGTGGTGCATTTCAGATCTCATGGCTCTTACCCACAGGCACCCCTGGGGTAACCCTCAGGCCCAGGATCTAATGGTAAAGGTGGCAATGCTGTTAAGAGGACAAGTCTCCCATGTCAATATCAGAGGCTTCATAGGAAAAGAGTGGGACCCTGAGGCCTGGAATGGGGATATTTGGGTAAACAAGACTGAGAATTTGGAATCCCAGATGGCTTGAAACACCAAGGCTGGAAGAAGCTCCCTCCCCTTTGTTAGAGAAGAGTGGCCTCCTGCTGCATGGAGACCATGCAGAAACCTCACCTGACTCAGGTTCCTCCCCAAATGATGCCTGACCTCAAGATCTTCCCCCACCATCAATTGCTGCCTTAGGCCAATAACCAGGGTCAGGATACCACACAGTCCAAGCAGAGAAACACAGCCTCACATGGGAACACATGTGAGGGCGGATCTTGGGAGTTTAGGCTCAGTGTGGTTGGCTAAAGATAAGGCTGAATGTCTTTTATATTGACTGATGAGGGAGCACGTCATAACTCAGGGCTCAGTGTCTTGACAAGGACTCTGGAGCCAATCCTAAGATGCTACTGATGGCTTCTTCAGGCCTGGACTCAAGGAAGGACCCCTGCGTGGGAAGTCAGCACCCAGCTGCCTTGGCCCTCAGCCTATTTCCTTTCCCCATGAGACCCCACTTCCCTACTCCTCAGCCCCTGCCCCTCTGGACAGGGCCACCTCCAGCCACTGTCCCCAGGTGGGATGCCAGACTCTAGCCAACTCAGCCTCTAGGGCTGCAGGGCTGGGCCATCCAGAGGACCTCCCTGCTTGAAGGGGTACAAAGCCCCTCCCTCAGAATGGACCTCCAGGTTCAGTATTTGAGCACCCTTGCCCCACTGTAGCTCAGAGCTCCACCCTCTGTCCCCTTCTCCCATTGAAGACCCTCAGCCAGATGGACCTCTGCTGCCCCTGTTCCTCCCAAACACCCCAAAGGACCCACTGCCACCTCCTTGAGTGCTAATCAGGCCTCCAAACCCACCCGACAATCAGAGACATGTCTCGTGGAGCCCAGTCAGCTGTGGGTTGGCCTGGAGTCTTGTTTGGACTTATAGTTTTCAAAAGGTTGTCAGATGTAAGTTGTTCACTATTCCTTAGTACACAGCACACGCTCATGGGCCCATGCAAGGCCGCTCTATCTGGTATTTCTCTTCACATTCTTTTTTTTCTTTTTGCCCCATAACCCGGATACTAGCACCTTTTCTGCTCCTCAGCCCTTGTTTTGGGCCAGCACTCTAGTAGTTTTGCTATAAGTCTTCAAATTTGCATGCATGCAACCTGGTAAAATGAGCTTTATACGTGTGTGTTTTTAAATTACATAAATAGCATACTAGAAAAAAAAAAACTCTGTGGTCTAGGAGGTGGAGATGCTGGGATGTTTGGCGTAACACTGAGAAAGGAATAGCATTCTCAGGAGGGTGGGAATGGCAGAATGCACTTGTTATGTGAAAGCACAGAGCTCACTTTCTTTCCTCTAAGCAACCAGAGCCCATGCCCCCTGTAAGGCAATAAAAATGGCACAGGACAGGGGGCCGCCAGCACCCTTTAGGAGTTCAGTGGTGGTGGCTGTTTTTTCTGGGACAGGACAGGGTTGAGGGTCGCAGATGCTGCCGTGGACCTGGGGGGCCCGGAATCCTAGGTGGGGGCGATAGGATTCCAGACAGGCTGATGCTGAGGAGAGCATTTACTCAGCAGCAGGAAGTGAACAGAATGACTGTAACAGGCAGCAAGGCTGGAGTGGCAATCAGGCCGCCCCGACCTGCGGCAGTCTTGGTGATTGCCACCTGATCATGCTGTTCTTCTGAGGGGCACAAGAGTGTCATCTGACTTATATAACAACAACTACAACAAAAACCATAGAGAGCTGGCAAGCAGAAGCTGCCATCAGCTGCCCCAGTAGAGTACAATGGCTCTGTACACAGCTTCCAGATCTAAGTCAGTTTACAGACATGGGACCCACCACTTGAAGGGGAGGCCAGATCCCCTCGAGGAAGGACCCTGTAATGCCATCACAAGTATATGTGATAAATCATTTCCTGATCCCTTCCCAAAGAGTCCTGCAGCCAGTTACTTGATAACTGCACTGGAAAAGGAGAACAATCAGACTTTTAGAGGAATTCTGGACAGGGGGGTCTGAGCTGACACTGATACCAGGGAAGCCAAAATGCCACTGGGGCTGTCCAGGTAGGACTGAGGGCTTGTGCAAGGCAGGAACTGTGGGATGGTAGCAGGAGTGGACCCTCTCACATCATGCCCACGGTCTCCCTGCAAAATGGGGTCATAATAGTACTGTCCTCATAGAATTGTGAGAACTCAATGAGATGCTCATGAGAAAAGACCGCATAATCAGCTTGGCCAGTGAGATACATATATATATATATATATAGAGAGAGAGAGAGAGAGAGAGAGAGTTATATATAATATTTTATTTATATTTTATATAAATGTGTATATATATATATATATATATGTATATATTTGCTTTGTAGCTTTGCAGTAAGAAAACTGGTCCATAAACCATTCACAGAAAAGCCAGAAAGTTAAGAAATACTGGGCCAACAGTCATCTTAGTTTGCCAAATGAGGGCACCACCCTTACACCCAAAGTTTCCTACAGGAAGGAGCCATGCCTTCTCCTCAGCCTTGCCCAGCAGTCCCTGGCTCCAGGCAGGCTTGGTCCTCTGCTCTCCAATCTAAGAGTTTGTTTTCCCTTGGCATCAGCGTGGAATGGCTCACACCTGACTAGGAATCAGGTGCTGGAGGCCCGCCTCCTGGTTTTCCCCCAGCCAGCTGCATGATGCTGGGAAAGTTCCTCACCCCTTCTGGGTTCCTCAGTGTAAAATAAACAGGTAGATCAGAGGCTCACCAAGGCCTCTTTCATACCCAGAACCTACAGACTTACCTAGGCCAAACCCCAGTGAACGCGTCTTTGAGATCTCAGCATCTCTCAATAGAAGATGGGGTGAGCAAATCAAGCAGTTCAAAGAAACTAACCGTAGTTATAATTGCCTCCTTGCAAAGACCTTCAGAGTGTCTCAACTTACCTAACACGAATGAACAAATTGTTCCTGCTAGTGGATACCCCGCTAAGTTCTTGAGTACACACAAGCAGAGCAGAGAGGCCCTATGGGACGTTTGCTGTGGAGCCTCCGCTGTACAGTCCGCTTCCCCCCAGGAGACTTTAGCACACCTCTTTTCTCCCTTTCAGTCTGTGCTTTCAGCCGCCTTTTAATTCTTCAGCAACCCTGAACGTGCTGTTTGTGTCCTCATTGTGGTGCTGTTTGCCAGCCAGGCAGGCAGGGAGGTTGGGGGAGAGCTGGAAGCCACGGATGCCCCAGCGAGTCATGCTGTCAATTCTGTGCCTCAGTCCCGTCTAACCAAGGATAAGCCAGTACCTTGGCAGCCCAAGAAGCCAGTCCTTAGGCAGACGTCTGCTGCCCGCAGGAAACTCTCAGAGCAGCCACGCTCTCCTCTCAAGACTTTTGGCAGAGCCCCCGCCATTTCTTCATGTTAATAATGAAGAAAGAAAACCCCTCAATGAATGTGCAGTGAAATGAATCTGCAATTAACTTTAAATAAGCTTAAAATCCCATCGCAATGCCCTCCCTTGGTATTTTTATGGGAAATGGTTTTCAGTAGATATGCACACCATAAAGATCCTGAAACGTACGCTAGACAAAATCCTCTTAGGCATGCTAAAGGGTAATTTGGTTTTTCTCAAAGCTACATTAAAAAAATAATAATAAGGGATAGAAATAAGCCAGCTTTTAAGAAAATATTAACGGTTAACCTATAAACCATCCCCCAAAGCAATCTCCCTACTCAGGAAATTTAGCATATGGCTTTAAAAGCTTAACCCTTTTGCTTTTTCACATCTTTATGCATCTCTTACTTAAGCGGAATCACTTAAAATCTCTTATCACAAGGGGCTTAAGAAGGCCTTTTCTTATGGATCTAAAATCAGCAACAACCCTTAGGCCAGGGGGGTCATCCTTTTCGGGGTCTGCCCGGCTGCAGTTCAGCCCCACCAGCCTGGGAGCTGCAGGCCTGACTCAAGAGGAGCAGCCGCTCCAAAGCTACAGGAAGCCCTTTTTCTTCCCAGGCCTCTGGGACAGTTTCCAGCTCTGGTTCCCAGCCCACTGTCTGTCCCCTCCCCCTGTCTGATCCCAGGCCAAACCTTGGCTCCAATAATAACAAAGAGGCCCAGAAGATGAAAAGCTGAAGTCCTTTCCCTTCCAGCTGAAGCCAGGTGTGATGTTGGCAGGGAGAGGTTCCAAGCTTGGCCAAGCCAGATGAAGGCATGCTAAAGCAATAACCCAAAAACGAGCCCCACATGGGGCCGGATGCCCAGACCTTTCACTTATTTCACTATAAATGAGTTTCCTAGGGCAAAGTAATTTCTTTCTTCAAAGAAAATCGCAGTCAAAGGCCAAAGAAGAAAAGGCGGAGCGCAAGAGGGAGGAGGTGAACTGGGGACCACAGAAAGACAGCAAGAGAGGAGCCCCTTGGTGGATATTCATTCCAGGGCTTTCCGGAGAGCTCAACCAAGCCCATAAAGAACTCGCTGGCCTGTAAATGGGCACTCTGATGTTTGCAATGATCAGCCCCAGAGTTTTGTCCAGCCTTTGGCTGACAGTGTGTTTCTCAGCAGAGAGACAAGCTGTTGGGATGTTTTTCTGACCTCCCAGAGAGCTGAACATCCTGATGCCCTAGGGACTGGCAGGCTCCCCAGGGAGGTGTCCAGATCCTAAAGAAAGACTGGAAGGGTGGGTGCAGACTGCAGGCTAGATTTGAAGGCTGCTCTCTGATCTTCCTTAGCCCTTGGTGGCTGCTCAGATATAGGGACTTGAGAAGGCAGCCTCCAGCCCTGCCTGCAGGAAACCTTCAATCTGATTTTATAATCTCAGGGTTACCTATATTTGAGCTTCTGAACCCAACCTCAAAATGAAATCCAGATGCCATGCCAAGTGCTTCTGCCTGGTCATTTAGAGTGGACAGCGCTTCAGGTTAAATCAGACTTGTGGGCTGTCCATCAGCGTGAAAAAGGGCTGATGTTTACTATGGTGGCCAGAAATAGGGACATTTCTCCCATTGCCCTTGGAAATAGCTCATTCAGGTGGGCAAAGGTGGCCTGGCTGGTGGCTGCCCCACTTCCCAAAGCCTGGATCTTGAGCCGCTATCTGGAACACAGCACACTCAGCTCCAGATCAACCACCCAAGCCCTCTGGTGAGCATCAAGCTCTGAGGCCCTTTGATATTTAGAGATCAGTTGCACGGGGAGACTGAGAAGAACTGGATTCTGAGAAAGGGTGAAAATTGAAAGAATGTGGTGCTGGCGAATCTGTGCCTCGCTCCCTTCCATTCCCACCTCCTTGCCATGTGCCTCACTGCCCACTAGAAGCCAGGAAGCTAAAGAATATCTCTATGTGACACTTCTCTAGCTCAGATGTGCACCAGACCTAGCTTTCTCCCAGCAGGTGCAGATTTGGAGGCTGGGACATGCATGGGTCTACTGCACCTCCTGGCAAGCACAGCCACGGGGGCATTTGGTTTTTCAGCAGAGGGTCCCAGAGAGTCTCTGGCTCTGTGAGTGAAGCCTCAGAGAGGCTGGGGTGGAGCCTTGGCTGAGTTAGCAGGGTCTGCAGCAGGGCAGCATGGACCTGGAGCCAGAAGTTGTAGTGAGGCATCCCAAGCACAGCAGAGGCAGTAGCGCCTGAGGTGGGCCAGTTCCTCGGTGTTATTCTAGCAGGCATTTATGCTGGGTCATATGTGGAGAGTGACAGCCATCGGATGTACCTCCAATTCCTTCCAATCTTTTTTTTTTTTTTTTTTTTGAGACAGGGTCTCACTCTGTTGCCCAGGCTGGAGTGCAGTGGCACGATCTCAGCTCACTGAAACTCCCAGGTTCAAGTGATACTCCTGCCTCAGCCTCCCAAGTAGCTGGGACTACAGGCACCTGTTACCATGCCTGGCTAATTTTTGTATTTTTTTAGTAGAGACAGGGTTTCACCATGTTGGCCAAGCTGGTCTCGAACTCCTGACCTCAGGTGATTCATCCACCTCGACCTCCCAAACTTCTAATCCTTTTATAAAAGCTAGACTTCCTCTTTGAAATCCCTTTCAGCCTGAGTTAGCTAGGGTAGATTCTGTTGTCTGCAATTAATCCCCAAATGAATCAGAAGTGAAGGGAAGAAAGCATTTCATAAAGGAGTAGCCACTCTGTCAAACACTGCAGAGACTTTAAGAGGAGCATAGGAAAGCATCTTGGATTTGTCAGCATGAAAGTTATTGGTAACCCTGATGTGCATGATTTCCGTAGGAGGCTGGAGAGTGAATGGGAAGTGAGCAAGATGAGACAACCACTGGAGAAAACTCTTCTGAGAAGGGTTGCTGAGATGCAGAATAGAAAATGATGCAACAGCTAGAGGAAAATGTGGGCTCAAGGAAGAGTTTTTTCAATATGGGAGACTTTGGAGCATTTCACCTGCTGAAGCGATGCTGCAGAAAGAGAGGGAGATAAATAATGCAAGGAAAAGAAGATATCAAAGGAGAAAAGTCTTTAACCGCAAGGAAATAGGATCCAGAGTGAGTGGAAGGGCAGGTCGTTGAAAGAAAGAAAGAAACTTCTCCATGGTAACAACCTCTTGGCATTCAAAAGATAGAGCACAGACCAGCTGGGCTGAGGGCTTGCGTAGGGAGCTGAGAGGGAGAAGGAAGAAGAAATAAGAGGAAGCCAAATTGTAAAGAGCCTTGGATGTCAAACCAAGGAATTTAGACCTCCTCCTGCAGACACTGGTCTTTGGAAACAAATGCTTTCGGCCAGAGGATGACGTAAGAACAAATATCCAAGGGAGACCCAAACCAAGTCCACAGGAAAGAAAACCATCACCAGCCTAACTGACCTGGTGTATTGCCAGTGTGTGGGCTGGCATCAGGACAGGGGTCGAGTTTTGGATTAAGGAAAGGGCAGCATGATGAAAAGAGCTCCAGCTTTGGATTCAGATAAATCTGGGTTCAAATCCCAGTGCTATTAAGCTGTGAAACTTGGGGGAAATTATTCAACTTTTCTGCACCTCTTCTGTAAAATGTGAAGAATTCCTCCTGGAATGAATGTTGTAAAGATTAAATGAGATTACATACCTGGTCTAGTAAATGCTTAATGAATAGTAGCTACTGAATCTGAATTCCTGGAAAAGGCACCTGGGGTCCACATTTTTAACACCCTCTATGAGGTGACTCCACTGTTAGGCTGTGGGGCCTACACAAAAAAGAAAAGCCCAGAAAAACTTGTCTTGGGCTTTTCTCATGACTTGGTAGATAGTAGGTGGTCAGTAAGTATTTGTTGAGTAATTAGATAAATAGATAAACAAATAATAAATAGAATATATATAGATAGAACTGGCTGTAAAAATTTATAGTCTCAATTTGGAACATTAAAATTTAGAATGTTGGTCCAGTGTGGTGGCTCACGCCTGTAATCCCAGCACTTTGGGAGGCCAAGGCGGGCAGATCACAAAGTCAGGAGTTCAAGACCAGCCTGATCAACATGGTGAAACCCCATCTCTACTAAAAGTACAAAAATTAGCCAGGCGTGGTGGTGTTTGCCAGTAATCCCAGCTACTCAGGAGCCTTAGGCAGGAGAATCGCTTGAACCTGGAAAGCGGAGGTTGCAGTGAGCCGAGATCGTGCCACTGCACTCCGGCCTGGGTGACAGAGTGAGACTGCGAGACTCTGTCTCAAAAAAAAAAAAAAAATTAAAATGTTAGTCTGGCATGGTGGCTCACGCCTGTAATCCCAGCACTTTGAGAGGCCAAGGCAGGTGGATCACTTGAGGTCAGGAGTTCAAGACCAGCCTTGCCAATGTGGTGAAACCCCATCTCTACTAAAAATACAAAAATTAGCCAGGCGTGGTGGCACACACCTGTAATCTTAACTACTCGAGAGGCTGAGGCAGGAGGATTGCTTGAACCTGGGAGGTGGAGGTTGCAGTGAGCCGAGAAGGTGCCTCTGCACTTGAGCCTGGGTGACAGAGCAAGCCTCCATCTCAGGAAAAAAAAATAATAACAATAATCAGGCTCTTAAGGGCTTGGAGGCCAGATTGTGTCTCCTCCAGTTTCATCTCTTTGGGCAATTGGTAGATTTCCCCTGGCAGCCAAGGCTCCCTCTAGGAGGGCCCTGATGGTTGCAGGGGACTGTTGTTTTCACTTTTCAGTGAACATGACATTTTGAACCCAAAGCTGGAATATTAATAAAGTCTGCATACAGACTGGAGATCAAAATGACCTGAAATTCAGGCTCAATCTGGAACAGTAATTGTTCCTGCAGTTATTTTCTGCTGACTGCTTCACAGTGTCAAAGAATCTTAAGGAGGGTGGGGATACCTTTCAGATGAGCTCAAACTAGTTGGATTCCTCTGAGGCCTGGGATAAAGTTTCAAAATATTTTTCAAATTGTGTTTGCCTGCAGCAGCTCAGTGTGATAACAATTATCATATGTGTTGGAATCCTAGCAAGTCCATAAACGGGCTCTGCGACCTTGGGCAAGCTGCTTTAATCCCTCCAGACATCAGTGTTCTCATCTGTAAACTGGGTCAGGTGTGACGCCTGCTCTGGGAGAAGTGTGAGAAATACGAGAAACGGCGTCGAATCCCTTGCCAGGGCCCTGACACGTGGTAGCTGCTCTGTCCATGCTAGTGTCACCCTCCCACCCTGACCTTCTTCCCAGGAGCCTAGAGGGGTCAGGACAGGTTCTTCTCAGAAGATGCCCACCACTCAGAAAAGTTCTCTTGCCAAAGTTTTGTCCCTACATAAATTCAGCAAGCAAAGACTCCTCTGATGCTCAAAAGAGCAACCCTTTCTGTATCCTCACCTTGGGTAAGAGTAAGTTCAATATCAGCCCCTTGCTTTACAGGAAGAGAGACAAAGGCATTGTAATTTAAGTTCCTTTTAGGGCTACAAGATAACAATCAACATTTGCAAAAAGCACTGACATATTAATTTTTTAACCTTCAGGGATTATCTTTTCCTACAGTAAATGAACTACACAGTAAGTGTATTTTCTATACACAGAATTTCTACACAGTAAGTGAACTCATTTATTTTTCTTCCCTGAAAAGGCCTCTTATCCTTGGAATGAAGAATGCAATGCAATTCCCTTCTAACCCATCTCATTCCAGGATCCCCTTGGGGACATACCTCCGCACACACTGCTCAGACCCCACTAGCATCCATCCAAACAGTGCGTGTTCTTTTTTAGGATACAGTTGTACTTTTGTCTTAAGAAATAGAAGTACCAGGATTCCTGAAAATGTTTTTTTAGACCATGCATAAAATCTCATATGTGCTGAACCACTGGATTTCCCAGCCCCCACATGCCCCCACATGCAAAAATATACCCTCATTAGACTGTCCTGTGCCCCCAGTTCCTCCACTATGGATCTAATCCTTTGGGTTAAGCATGCTTTTTTATTTGGCTCCTGGGGAGCTGGGGAGTCCTAGCTGCTAATGGCAAGGTAGTAGGAGTAAATCCCTACTCATAGATGTACCAGTGCCACACATATAATTCCATGTATTTTTCTCAGTTCAGGCCAATTCCAGTCCCTGGAGTCCTGAATCCTTCCAGAGAGTTCCTCCCTTCTGGAGCTTCCTGCCTGTCTCTCTGAGGTCATGCTGAAGTTCTGGTTTCTAACAACACTTGGGGTAGGAAGTGGACTCCAACTGATAGGTGTCTACCTCATTTGCCTAATTCACTCCCCTAGTGATAGGCCCTTCACATCCTCCCTAAGGTAAGCAACGCTATGATGGACATCTTAGCACATGTAACCTCCTGAGGCTGTCTGGCAATCAAGAGCAGATGACTAGGTCCTAGGATACATGAATACCCAGTTTGACTGCATACTGTTAGACTGTGCTCTAAGACCACTAGCATGATAAGGGCTCCCGGCTCCTCAGTCTCAAGAACATTCGGCATTGCATGGCTTTCCAATGTTTGTCAACCTGATGGGAATAATGTGCAGCTCATTTTGGTTTTAGTTTTTCCTTTCTGAGATTGTCTGTGACATTGGGCATCCCTTTATGTGCTTATAACCAGTTAGGTTTCTTCTGCTGTGAATTGCCTGTTCATGTCCTTTGCACACTTTTCTATACTGTTCTTCATCTTTTTATTGTTGATTTTCAAAAGTCACATATATTCTGTACATGACTTTATTGCTATTTTCGCCAACTTTTGATTTTGAAAAATTTCAAACTAACAAAAAAGTTATATAGATATTATAACAGGTTTACCTATTATTAATATTTTTCCACACATTTTATTTTTTGAGATGGAGTCTCACTCTGTCGCCCAGGCTGGGGTGCAGTGCCATGATCTCAGCTCACTGCAACCTTCGCCTCTTGGGTTCAAATGATTCTCCTGCCTCAGCCTCCCACGTAGCTGTGATTACAGGCATAGGCCACCGTGCCCCGCTAATTTTTGTACTTTTAGTAGAGATGGGGCTTCACCATGTCAGCCAGGCTGGTCTCGAACTCCTGACCTCAAGTGATCCACCCACCTCGGCCTCCCAAAGTGCTGGGATTATAAGCATGAGCCACCGCACCCAGACTCCACACATTTTATATCACTTTCTATACCATAGCTATAGATATATAACACACACACATCACACACACATATATACATACTATATATATAGTATATATATATACACACTATATATATACACACTATATATATATATACTACATATATATATATAGTGTGTATATATATAGTGTGTATATATATATATATTTTTGTTTAATGTAATCCAGCCCCCAGCTGACTGCAATCCTCTGGGCCACATGATAAGTTGTTTTGTTTTGTTTTGTTTTTTGTTTTTTAATTATGGTAAAAAATACATAACATAAAATTTGCCATCTTAACCATCTTAAATGTATAATAATATTAAATATATTCACATTATTGTGAAAACATACAAATATATTCTGTTGAAATATTTAAAAGTAAGTTGCTGAAATTTTGATACTTCGCCACTAAATAGTTCAGTGTAGATCTCCTAGGAACAAAGGCTTTCTCCTACATAAACCATAATAAAATTTCCTCACTGAATACATTTAACATTTATACAATACTAATGTCTAATAAAGAGCTTACATTCAATGTTATCCATTGGTCCCAATAATTTTTAACATTGTAAAAATCACCTCCCAACCTGTGACCTATTTTTTAATTTCATCTATGAACACCTTCAGGTAACAAAATGTTTAATTTTGCTGTCATCAAATATGTTCCTTTTTTCCCCTAAGGGCAGAGGTTTTGAGGGTCTTACATATGACGTTCTTGGTTATCCCTAAATAACAAAGATATTTTTCAACAATTTCTCCTTTTAGCTTTATAGTTTCACCTTTAAGTTTCACCCTTAAGTCTAAGGGTAAGAAGTAAGAATTCAATGTTTTCTTCATAGTGAACAAGTTTTTCCAATGCCATTTAATAACCAATCTGTTATGTCCCAAGTTACGTGTGGCAGTCTCTTAACACTCCCATGTATATGGCCTGTTCTGGGACTTCCCATTCTTTCCATGTGTCTATCTGCCCATTTCTGCGCAGGAACCAGGCTATTTTCATTTCTGTGTCTTTGCCTTGTGTTTTCCTATCTTTCTGTCTGACACATCAGTGTTTCTCTTTTTGCTCTTATTTTTTAAACTTAATAGCTATTGGGAAACTTTTATTCATCTGTATAAATTCTAGGTTGTTTTAACATCTTCAGGCATTCTGCCCATGGCCAGCCATTGTAATAACCTAGGTACACAGCTGCCCTGCTGGCCCTGACCTTTCTGCCTCACAGACTCCTAAATTCTATGTGGCAGAGTTACACGTGATGATTCTGTTCCGGAAAATCCATTTCATGCCATACCACAAAAATCCCCAAGTTTCTCCTGAAAGTAAATAAAAGCAAGTACTTGCAAGGCACAGTGGCTCACATCTGTAATCACAGCACTTTGGGAGGCCAAGGTGGGCGGATCACCTGAGGTCGGGAGTTCAAGACCAGCCTGACCAACATGGAGAAATCCCATCTCTACTAAAAATACAAAATTAGCCGGGCGTGGTGGTGCATGCCTGTAATCTCAGCTACTCGGGAGGCAGAGGCAGGAGAATCACTGGAACCCAGGAGGTGGAGGTTGCAGTGAGCCGAGATTGCGCCATTCCACTCCAGCCTGGGCAACAAGAGCAAAACTCTGCCTCAAAAAATATAAATAAAAATAAAAAAATAAAAAATAAAAACAAGACTTTAAAGTGGCTGTGAATCTCAATTCACAAGTTCAGATATGTAAGAAAGAACACTTTTTTTCATATCCCAAAACTGAATTGAATTTCTTTTAGGAGCCCCTAGTCTGCTGGAGTAGCAGAAACACCATTTCAGTTAATTTAGGGACTCTTCCTACTTTCTCTGGGGTGAATTTACAAAGGACTTGCAGAGAACCAAGGCTCCAATGGGAGGGGTGATCTTTTAAGTCCTCAATATCATTGAAGCGTGTCACTAACTTGTCCATTGTCCCATCTAGTCCTCAGTCAGTGGTCCTTAAAAGTCTCTCTGCTACTTCTGTTCCACTCTCAAGCTCCTGGCAATCATTCTGTTCTTGTGACATAAGAATTGAGAAATGCTGTGAGATCTCATCTGCCTAGATGCTCCATACAACTGAAGCCATCAGTTCTCTACGATCTTGCCACCCCTTAAAGCCCTACCAGGAAACACAGACATAGGTGCCCGTATTCTCAGATCCCGCAAATCTGTCAGGGCCTCACCAGGGTTCATTCTCTTCTCCCTGGGACCCAACAACAGCTACCTGTCTGTATTAGTCATGGTTCTCCAGAGAAACAGACTCAATAGGAGATAGATAGATAGATAGATAGATAGATAGATAGATAGATAGATAGACAGACAGACAGATAGATAGATAATAGAAAGATAGATAGATGATTTCTTCTTTTTTTGAGATGGAATCTCGCTCTGTCACCAGGCTGGAGTGCAGTGGCACCATCTCGGCTCACTGCAATCTCTGCCTCCTGGGTTCAAGTGATTCTCCTGCCTCAGCCTCCTGAGTAGCTGGGATTACAGGTGTGCACCACCACACCCAGCTAATTTTTGTATTTTTAGTAGAGACAGGGTTTCACTATGTTGGCCAGGATGGTCTCAATCTCCTGACCTCATGATCCACCCACCTCAGCCTCCCAAAGTGCTGAGATTACAAGTGTGAGCCACCGTGCCTGGCCAAGAGATTTCTTATAAAGAACTGGCTCACATTCACACAATTATGGAGGCTGAGAAGTCCACAATCGGCAGGGAGGGCTGGAGATCCAGGAGAGCTGATGTTTCAGTTCAAGTCTAGAGGCAGTCTGCTGGAGAATCTTCTCTTGCTCAGGGGAAACGGGAATTTTTGTTCTATTCAGGCCTTCAACTGCTGGGAATAAGGCCCACCAACACTATGGAGGGCAATCTGCTTTATTCAAAGTCCATCAATTTAAATGTGAATTTCATCCAACACACCCTCACAGAGACACTCAAGATAATCTTTGACCAAGTATCTGAGCACACTGTGGCCCAGCCAAGTTGACACAAAATTAACCATCACACTCTCCTTGATTAATGCTATATCAACCAGGATCCAGTCAGGCATTCCAACACAGAAGCTTTATATTTTTACAGACGTAATTCACATACCCTGAAATTCACCCATGTAAGGGAGTTTTAGTATATTCAGAATGTTGTGAAGCCATCACCACTATCTAATTCCAAAACATTTTCATCAACCCCCACCCCCTACAAAATAACTCATACCTGTTAGCAGTCAACAAGGGGATTTAATATAGGGAATTGGCTGGATGGATAGCAAAGGACTGAAAGGAAGAAAAGGAACACCTGTTATCATGCAAACGTAGTAACTGCAGGAAACAGCCACCACTCCTAGGACTAGAGGAACAGAGGGAAAGGGCTGGGGCTATTAGAACCCAGAATCCTGGAGGACGCCCTCACAAAACTGGGACAAAGACTTCTCAGAAAAGGGTAACGGCCTGCTGGTATCGGTACCTCAAGAAACTCGACGAGGGGGTTCACAGAGCTGGGACCTAGATCTCTCAGGAGGGGGCATGAGCTAAATGCGGCTGCACCACAAGAGCTCAGAGGGAAGGTATAAGTTAGGACTTGGTCTTCTTAGGAGAGGGTGCTACCTGGATGCTGCTGGTAACTGATGGGGTGAGATGGGCTGATTGTGGGAACTTAGCAAAACGAAGGAAACTGGAACCAACTCCACTGCTGGGATAACGGTGACAGGAACAGCAAGCATGGGGAAGGAACATCTCTTCTCCATCTTCCTGTTGTCTGGTCTCCTTTTAGCATCCCCTAGTATCAGGACCTAACAGGGAGCAGCTGGCAACAAGGAAATTGGGTTGCAAAGTCACAGCCTCACCATTGCAGAGCTGAGCACAGAAGAGTTCTTAGGAGCTGGAGATGGTAGCTTTATAACACCATGCCTCCCTACTCTCTCCATCTAACCCCAGCCCAGGGAGGGAACATTCTAATCTGGAGGGTTGGATGACAACCTATCTTGCTCTTTACTCATCTTATTAGTCCATTCTCACACTGCTATGAAGAAATACCTGAGACTGGGTAATTTATAGAGGAAAGAGGTTTAATTGACTCACAGTTCTGCATAACTGGGAAGGCCTCAGGAAACTTAACAATTACGGCAGAAGGGGAAGAAACATATCCTTCACATGGCAGCAGGAGAGAGAAGTGCTGAGCAAAAGGGGAAAAGCCCCTCGTAAAACCATCAGATCTCATAAGAACTCACTCACTGTTATGAGAACAGCATGGGGGTAACTGCCCCCGTGATTCAATTACCTCCCACCAGGTCCCTCCCACAACATGTGGGGATTATGAGAGCTACAATTCAAGATGAGACTTGGGTGGGGACACAGCCAAACCATATCACCCATGATGTTTTCTTCCAAATAATTAGTCTCTGTTGCAAGTACTTTTGTAATATATCATCTTCCTGATCTAAGAGCCTATTAGCATGATTCCTAGAGACACCTGGGAAGCTAAGCTTGGTTCTAGCCCACAGCACTGGGTTTAGCCATACATGGAGACTGGGCTGTTTGGGCATGGGGAGGCAAAGGATGATAAAAGAGGATTGTCTTTGTGCTTCAGTGGATTGAATAGAATGGAATGTGGACTGTATGAAATATGTTGTCATATTCCATGTAATGCAACCCTGAGATTGATGAGGGGCATCTGGCTTATGTGAGGTGGTCCCCAACATATAATTACACTAACTGCCTGCAGGACTGCACCAGTTTTAAAGCTGGAAGTATCTTCCCAGATTAAGTAGGTAATGACAACAGCACCAGTTTTAGTAAATAGAGCTACACTCACCCTCAGCACATGCAGCTGGCACAAATGGAGCAGTCAAGCTTCTAAAGGTCTGATGTGAGCCCCACATGGACACTGTCATGCACAAGCATGAGCCAATCACGTGTGCACCTCTACCTGTCTCAAATAACATTGCTCTTCTCTCCAGCCTGTGTCCTGACTGCATGGCCCCTTCTGTTTACTTTAGATAAGTAAACACTGTTTGATTTACCCACGGAATGTCTGTGTCTGGATTTTCCTTTAATCTAAGTCCACTATTGACATTTGTCAATACAGTATAGTGGTCGTGTGGTTTTTCCATTACCTGATGGGCTTAAGTTTTGAAATGTAAAAAGTTGGGGTGTGGGGGGATGTTGTTTTTTCTTTACATTTTCGCAATCATCTCCTCTGCAGAAGGAATCAGCACAGAATGCCCTAGTTGCTTCACAGTAGAAGATGGAATGGAGAAGAGACACATCCCAGTTGTTTTTTTACAGTTTTATTTTTTAATATTATATACATCAAGTTCACAAACAAAAACGTGCAGTTACATCATGAGCATCCATGTAGTCACCATCCAGGGCAAGAAACAGGACATCATCAGCCCTCCAGAAGTCCCTGGGTGCTTTGTTGCTAGCATCAATCTTCTCTGTACATGTAGCCACCCTGTTGACTGTGGGATCTGGACTGTGTCAACTTGGCTAAAATGGAATTAGGCTTCCTGGAATTCCTGAGTTACTTGTAAAATAACTCAACTAGATTTGTTCCTTCCCTACTCCACCCCACTCCCACCACCTAATTTTTATTTTCTTTGCAAGATGGAAGGCAGAAGTGAACAGCAAGTTTTGTATCATAAAGGCTGTCACAGTTAGATGTGGTGACAGACAGACACAGGTGTCCCTGTCCTTGTCCTCCCAGGCTGCATATCCAGCTCTTCTTTCCGAGGCAGGCCACGCTGAACCAACAGTTTTCCCAGCTCACCACTGGATATTTGGCTGCCAATCCTCAGGTGTGGTAGCTATGCAGAGGCCCTAGTCTTCAACTGACTTCTTCCCTCCACCAGCCCTTCACAGTCCTACTCCAGCAGCCTCACGTGCCTGATTTCTGGATCTTCTAGAAAGCTCTGATGTGTTCACTCCATGACAAACAGACCTTCAGATGGTTGTTTAGTAGCTTTTCTCTACCTTTGAACTCTTTTTTGAACCTATACTTCCCCAGCTTCTCTCGTAACTGCATAGGGTCTATTTCCTCTAGTTAGAATGAATGTTGCATTCTACAATATTCACAGGGTTCCACTTCCCTGATGGAACACTGACTGATACAAAGATTTTCACAATAATTACTTTCTTCTTTTTCTTTATAGTGTTATTATCAATGAGGCACGGGTTCATAAATACTCTAGTTTTGCCTGTTTTTTTTAAGAATATATAAATTCTTACATATATTAATATATTATATATTATATCATTATATATTATTATACTATTATATAATATATAATATATAATATAATATATATCATTAATATATATTATATATTAATTATATATTATAATTAATTTATTATATAATTAATTATATAATTATATAAATAAATAAATATTGTATAATATATAATTATATAATATATATTATAATATATATTATATATTACATATTATAATATATGTAATATATTACATATATTATATATTATAATATATAATATATATAATATTATAATATATATATAATATATAATATTATATATAATATTATAATATACAATATAATATATAATATTATATATAATATTATAATATATAATATAATATATAATATTATAATATATTATATATTATAATATATATATTATTTAGTATGTCTTATTTTGTGTCTAGCTTTATTTACTCAACTTTATGTTTGCAAGATTCATCCATGCTGTTGTTTGAATCTGTAGCTTATTCATTTTCTTTGCTGTGAGAACTTCTTTGTATGAATAACTCACACTTAATTTTTCATTCTATTGTTGATGAGCATTTGGGTTGTCCATTTGGACTATTATGAATAATGCTGCCCTAAACATTCTTGCACATGTCTCGGTACATCTATGTATGCATTTTTGTTGTATATATATTTAAGGGCAGAACTGCTGAGTCATTGAGTATGTGTGTCTTTGTGTTTAGTAGATAAAAATCTAACTATTTAAATGTCTTTTTACCAGTCTACATTCCAATCAACATCGCAATTAGTATTACCAACCTTTTCATTTTAGCCATCCTGTCTGGTGGATGCCTAGGTGGACACTCATTTGTGTCTTAAATTGCATTTCCCTGATAATGAGGTGCATACATCTCCATATATTTATTAGCTATTTTGAAGTTTTTCCTGTTCATTTTTCCATTAGGTGTGTTTTGTTTTTTTCATTGATTTTGAATAATTCATAATATATTTTGAAAGTAAGTGAATGTATCTTAAATATGAGCCCATTTCTGTCTTAAGCATATAGTTTGATGAGTGCTGACACACATATAAATCAGTTGTTGAGGCTGGATGTGGTGGCTCATGCCTGTAATCCCAGCACTTTAGGAGGCCGAGGCAGGTGGATTACTTGAGGTCAGGAGTTCAAGACCAGCCTGGCCAACATGGTGAAACCCTGTATCTAGTAAAAATACAAAAAAAAAAAAAAAAATTAGTGGGGCATGGTGGTGCACGCCTGTAATCCCAGCTACTTGGGAGGCTGAGGCAGGAGAATCACTTGAATCTGGGAGGCAGAGGTTGCAGTGAGTCGAGATCACACCACTGCACTCCAGCCTGGGCGACAGAGGGAGACTCCATCTCAATAAGTAAATAAATCAGTTGTTGAATAGTGTTGGAAGTTCTGACCAGGGCAATCAGGCAGGAGAAAGAAATACAGGGTATTCAGTTAGGAAAAGAGGAAGTCAAATTGTCCCTGTTTGCAGATGACATGATTGTATATTTAGAAAACCCCATTGTCTCAGCCCAAAATCTCCTTAAGCTGATAAGCAACTTCAGCAAAGTCTCAGGGTACAAAATCAATGTGCAAAAATCACAAGCATTCCTTTACACCAATAACAGACAAACAGAGAGCCAAATCATGAGTGAACTCCCATTCACAATTGCTTCAAAGAGAATAAAATACCTAGGAATCCAACTTACAAGGGATGTGAAGGACCTCTTCAAGGAGAACTACAAACCACTGCTCAACGAAATAAAAGAGGATACAAACAAATGGAAGAACATTCCATGCTGATGGATAGGAAGAATCAATATTGTGAAAATGGTCATACTGCCCAAGGTAATTTATAGATTCAATGCCATCACCATGAAGCTACCAATGACTTTCTTCACAGAATTGGAAAAAAATACTTTAAAGTTCATATGGAACCAAAAAACAGCCTGCATTGCCAAGACAATCCTAAGTCAAAAGAACAAAGCTGGAGGCATCACGCTACCTGACTTCAAACTATACTACAAGGCTACAGTAAACAAAACAGCATGCTACTGGTACCAAAACAGAGATATAGACCAATGGAACAGAACAGAGCCCTCAGAAATTATACCACACATCTACAACTATCTGATCTTTGACAAACCTAACAAAAACAAGAAATGGGGAAACCATTCCCTATTTAATAAATGGTATTGGGAAAACTGGCTAGCCATATGCAGAAAACTGAAACTGGATCCCTTCCTTACACCTTATACAAAAATTAATTCAAGATGGATTAAAGACTTAAATGTTATACCTAAAACCATAAAAACCCTAGAAGAAAACCTAGGCAATTACATTCAGGACATAGGCATGGGCAAGGACTTCATGACTAAAACACCAAAAGCAATGACAACAGAAGCCAAAATAGACAAATGGGATCTAATTAAACTAAAGAGCTTCTGCACAGCAAAAGAAACTATCATCAGAGTGAACAGGCAATCTACAGAATGGGAGAAAATTTTTGCAATCTACCCATCTGACAAAGGGCTAATATCCAGAATCTACGAAGAACTTAAACAAATTTACAAGACAAAATCAAACAACCCCATCAAAAAGTGGGTGAAGGATATGAACAAATACTTCTCACAAGAAGACATTTATGCAGCCAACACATGAAAAAATGCTCACCATCACTGCCCATCAGAGAAATGCAAATCAAAACCACAATGAGATAACATCTCCACCAGTTAGAATGGTGATCATTAAAAAGTCAGGAAACAACAGGTGCTAGAGAGGATGTGGAGAAATAGGAACGCTTTTACACTGTTGATGGGAGTATAAATTAGTTCAACCACTGTGGAAGACAGTGTGGCGATTCCTCAAGGATCTACAACCAGAAATACCATTTGACCCAGCCATCCCATTACTGGGTATATACCCAAAGGATTATAAATCATGCTGCTATAAAGACACATGCACACGTATGTTTATTGCGGCATTATTGACAGTAGCAAAGACTTGGAACCAACCCAAATGTCCATCAATGATAGACTGGATTAAGAAAATGTGGCACATATACACCATGGAATACTATGCAGCCATAAAAAAGGATGAGTGCATGTCCTTTGTAGGGACATGGATGAAGCTGGAAACCATCAGTCTGAGCAAACTATCACAAGGACAGAAAACCAAACACCACATGTTCTCACTCATAGGTTGGAACTGAACAATGAGAACACTTGGACACGGGGGGGAACATTACACACCAGGACCTGTTGTGGGGTGGGGGAAGGGTGGAGGGATAACATTACGAGAAATACCTAATGTAAATGACGAGTTACTGGGTGCAGCACACCAAGATGGCACATGTATACATATGTAACAAACCTGCACGTTGTGCACATGTACCCTAGAACTTAAAGCATAATAATAATAATTATAATAATATAAATAAATAAATCAGTTGTTGAAAAGATTACCCATTATCTAATGAATTATCTTGGCAACTTTCTCAAAAAGCAATTACTCATATATATATATGAGTTCACTTCTCAACTCTCTTCTGTTCCACTGCTCTATATGTCTATATACCATGCTGTTTTGTTTATTATAGCTGATAGTAAGTCTTGAAATCAGAGAGTTTAAGTCCTCCAACATTTTTCTTCTTTAAAAAATGTTTACCTGTATAATGAACCTGCACATCCTGCACATGTACCCTGGAACTTAAAATAAAAGTTAATGAAAAAAATTGTATTTGTTATTTATGGTTCTTTGTCATTTCAAATTTTAAAAATCAATTGTCAGTGTCTGGTTTGAAAGTTTGCTTGGATTTACATTGCTTCATATATTAAACATCCCATTTTGGAGAGAATTGACATCCTAGCAATGTTGAGTCTTATGATCCATGAACATGGTATATATGCCTATTTATTTAGATCTTTAATTTCTCTCAGCAAAGTTCTTTAATTTTTACTGTACATATCTCTTGTATTTAATCCTAAGTTTTATGTTTTTGACATTGTATTAAATGAATGTTTTTAGGATATTTTCCACTGGTTTGCTGCTAGTATAAAATAACTATCAATTTTTGTATATTATACTTGTATCCTACAGGTTTGCTAAATTTGTTTTTTATTTCTAATAGATCTTTCATAAATTCCTTGGAGTTTTCTACATAAACAGTCATGTTACCTGCAAACACAGGCAGTTTTACTTCTATTTTTCAATCTGTATACCTTTTATTTATTGTCCTTGTCTTATTGCAATGGCTATAACCTCTAATACAATGTTAAATAGTAGCAGTGAGAGTTACATCCTTACCTTGTGCTCAGGCTGAGAGGTAAAGCATTCACTATTTCACTATCAAATCAACCATGGTGTTAATTGCAGGTTTTTCATATAGATGACCTATAGAAATGTGAGGAGGATCTCTTTTTTCCTACTTTACTGAGAGATTATTAATGGATTTTAAATGTTTTCACTTGCATTTTCCACATCTATTAAAATTATCATAGTTTTTCTCCTTTCTTTATGTTGTTAATATGGTGAATTACATTGATTGATTTTCAAACATTAAGCCAACCTTGCATTTCTAGGATAAATCCCATGTGCTCATGGTATATTATCCTTTTTATATACTGTTGGATTCAATTTGCTAAAACTTTTTTTAGGAATTTTATGTCTATGTTCATGAGGAATATTGGTCTGAAATTTTATTTTATTTTATCTTTGGAATATCTTTCACAGATTTTGGTATTAGAGTTATGCTAACTTCAGATAATTAAATAATTGTCCTACTTTATTTTCTTAAGGATTTTATGTAAAATTGGTATTATTTTATTTTATCCTTGAATTTTTATAGAATTTACCAATAAAGCTATTTAAGGCTGGAATTTTCTTTGTGAAGAGTTTTGTGTGTGTGTGTTTTGTTGTTGTTGTTCTTAAGAGACAAAGCCTTGTTCTGTCACCCAGGCTGGAGTACAGTGGCATGATCACTGCAGCCTTGAACTCTTAGGCTCAATCTTCCCACCTCACTTCCTGAGTACCTAGGACCATAAGTGTGCACCACCATGCTTGGCTAATTTTTTAAAATTTTTGTAGAGATGTGGTCTTGCAATGTTACTCAGTCTGGTCTCAAACTCCTTGCCTCAAGTGATCTCACCTCAGCCCCCCAAAGCAGGAAGTTGTTTTAAAAAAAAATTAAATTTATTTAATAGATATAGGCTACTCAGAGTTTCTGTTTCATCTTATGTCAGTTCTCATGAATTATATTTTCAATTTTGTCTATAGTGTTGAATTTGTTGGTATACAGCTATTTATAATATGCCCTTCTATCTTTTTAATATCTGTAGTATCTGTATTAATTAATTAACTTTCATTTATTCCTGGTGTTGGTCCTTTGTCTCCCCTCTATGACCAGTCTAACCAGGGATTTACCAATTTCATTCATCTTTTCAAGGAAACAACTTTGGCCTTGTTAATTGTTTATATTACCTGATCTCTTCTCTACTGATTTTTGCTTTTGTCTTTATTGTTTTTTCCTTCCACTTATTTTTGGTTTACATTGCTCTTTTTTGTTTGTTTGTTTTCTCTTAGCTCTTTGGGCATTGATTTTCAACACTTTTTCCTTTTCTTTTTTTGCGATGGAGTCTCACTGTGTTGCCAGGCTGGAATGCAGTGGTGCGATCTCGGCTCACTGCAACCGCCGCCTCTCGAGTTCAAGCAATTCTCTTGCCTCAGCCTCCCGAGTAGCTGGGACTACAGGTGCACACCACCACGCCCAGCCAATTTTTGTATTTTTAGTAGAGACAGGGTTTCACCATGTTGGCCAGGATGGTCTCGATCTCCTGACCTCGTGATCCACCTGCCTCGGCCCCCCAAAGTGCTGGGATTACAGGCGTAAGCCAGCACACCTAATAAAAGGATTTAAATCATTTTCCTCTAAACACTGATTTAGCCAAATCTCACAGATTTAGATGTTATTTTCATTATCATAATGTCTGAGATTTTTATTATTGTTATTATTATTATTTTGAGATGCAGTCTCACTCTGTCACCCAGGCTGGAGTGCAGTGGCACGATCTCGGCTCACTGCAACCTCCGCCTCCTGGATTCAAGCAGTTCTCCTGCATCAGCCTCCCGAGTAGCTGGGACTACAGGCACGTGCCACCACGCCTGGCTAATTTTTGTATTTTTAGTAGAGATGGGGTTTCACCATGTTGGCCAGGCTGGTCTTGAACTCCTGACCTCAGGTGATCCACCCGCCTCGGCCTCCCAAAGTGCTGGGATTACAGGCATGAGCCACCGTGCCCAGCCTAAAATATTTTTTAATTTGGGGGAATTTCTTCTCTGACCTATGGGTTATAGAAAACCGTATTGTTGAATCTCCAAAACGTGGGTTTTTCATAGATGTCATAGTTGTTGATTCTCATTTAATTCAATTGTGGTCAGAGAACATGCTCCAAAAAGCCCACATTTTGAATTTACCTCTCTGGGTTTCTGTCATCCTCCAATATGCTTCTTTATCATATCAGCTCACTGGAGCCTACATGTAGATCTTTTAAAAAAATATTTTGTCTGGTTTTCCTTATTGTGCTAATGGGGAGAATTAATCCAAATGATCAAGTAATTCATTATCAGAAGTCACTATATATGCTTTTCAAACATGTGTCAGACAAAACCAATTGTTTAACATAAAAGTTAAGTCATAAATCTTTTGGTGGAATTTTTCTGCCTGGGATAGATTGGCTCTTTCCTTAAAACATGAGTCAAATGAAGTTTGAGACAAAGATATTTTCTCCCTGTCCTAGAACAAACTTCAAAATCAAGTTAGGCATTCTTTTTACAAGAATTTCCAAGAGATGCTCAAATTGAGGTCCTTTTTCACAATTGTTCTTCATTGCCTATTTAGTTTATAAGAATGTCTTTGACATTAATTGCTGAGGAAGGAGAAATCTCACTTCTTCCTCTTCTTCTTCCATTCCTTAGTCTCTGTTTTATCAACCTAAAAAACTAATTTTGGACTGCATTCCTTTTCAACAATTAGATATACTATTTTCTAGAACTTCTACAATGCTCTATCTAGTCCTACAGTTTTCCTCAAACCCCGATGTCATTGTTAGGAGGGAAAGATTATTCTCCACTCGTTTATCATTCTATGTGGAGGGGCACCATTCTCTGTAACACTTCTGGCCTCACTCCAACTGGTGAGTTAGAAAAGAGGAACTGGGAATGTGCACTTCAGCTTCTTCTGTCCTCTCTCTCTGGAACAGGTTGCCCCAAAGAAGCACACGTTCTGCTATGCTCCTCCAAGAACAAAAATTCACAAGCTAATACTTTTGGGTGGGTATAATTATCAAAGTCTGATAGATTATTAAACCCAAATGTCAGGTTCATCATTAATAAGGGAACTATTCTGCTGGCTCCCTTGAATCCAATAGATATGCCAATCAGTTCTCTTCCTGAAGTGATCCCAAAGGAAAAGAAAGCATTATATCAAAAAGAAACCAGATGGATGGATCACCTGAGGACAAGGGTTCAAGACCAGCCTGACCAATATGGAGAAATCCCATCTCTGCTAAAAATACAAAAATTAGCCAGGCATGGTGACGGGCGCCTGTAGTCCCAGCTACTCAGGAGGCTGAGACAGGAGAATTGCTTGAACCCGAGAGGCAGAGGTTGCAGTGAGCCGAGATCACGCCGCTGCACTCCAGCCTGGGCAACAGAGCAAGACTCTGTCTCAAAAAAAAAAAAAAAAAAGAAAAAGAAAAAGAAAAGAAAAAGAAACCTGCCCTCATGTATTTATCATAGCACTAGTCACAATAGCAAAGATATGAAATCAACCTACGTGTCCATCAAGAGATGACTGGATACAGAAAATGTGGCATATTTACACATGGAATACTATTCCACTATTAAAAAAAAAAGAATGAAAACATGTCTTTTGCAGCAACAATGGATGGAACTGGGGGCCATTATCTTAAATGAAACAATTCAGAAACAGAAAGTCAAATACCATATGTTCTCACTTATAAGTAGGAGGTAAATAATGTGTACACAGGAACATAGAGTGTGGAATAATAGGCATTGGAGACTCAGAAGGGTGGGAGGGTGGAAGGGAGTGAGGGATAAAAAATTCCTTAAAGTGTACAATGTACATTATTTGGGTGATGGTTGCACTCCAAGCCCAGACTTTACCACCATGCTATACACCCATGTAAAAACACTACACTTGTACCCCTTAAATTTATGCAAATTTATAAAAAAGAAAAATAGAGGTTTTCAGTCTCCAGTGTGGTGTAATAGGACAGAACTGAACCCAAACCCAGCTTTGTGACTTTAGGCAGACGGTGGTTGTTCAAAGTCCCAGTTCCTTCCCTTGTGGAAACAGAGACAAACAATGACCGTCTTCAAGGGCTGGTAAGTGGGTGACATACTGGCAAGACTGAAATGTGGTGAGTACTTGATAATGGTAACTATTTTTTTGAGACAGAGTCTCACTCTGTCACTCAGGCTGGAGTGTAGTGGCATGATCTCTGCTCACTGCAACTTCCGCCTCCCAGGTTCAGGTGATTCTCCTGCCTCAGCCTTCCAAGTAGCTGGGATTATAGGTGCCAGTCACCACGCCCAGCTAACTTTTGTATTTTTAGTAGAGACGGTGTTTCACTATGTTGCCCAGGCTGGTCTCGCACTCCTGGCCTCAAGTGATCTGCCCACCTCGGCCTCCCAAAGTGCTGGGACTACAGGCGCAAGCCACCATGCCTGGCCTCTGATAATGGCAAATTTTTTTCTTCCAAAAAACTAGCCCAAATTTCCTTGATTATTTTAGGAAGTCTCAGGGAAGACTCTCAATAATACTGAAAACCAAAGAAACAGGAAGATTGGCAGAAACAAAACAAACAAGACAAAAACAACAGCGTTTAGAGAAGGAATGACCCAGTAAACATCTTCCATTTCTACAACTTGATGCTTTGCCAAAGGGCTCCTCTCACTGTCATTTGATTTGAGCCTTACAATTGCGCTATGAAACTGATGGGCCAAATACTACTGGGTCCATTTGGAAATGTGAGGAAACTGAAGTCAAGAAATCATGTGATGATTGCTCACAGCACCTCAGTGTCTAGTCCAATCCATTGCTCCTCGGGAACCCTCGACATGTTCTGGTCACTCTGAAATGATGGCCATCAAGATGCCACCCTCACACATATATGGCACTTTGCAATGTGCAAATGGCACATTTATTTTCTCACTGAGCTCTCACAGCAATGATTTCCGGCCATTTCACAAAGAGGAGCCCAAAGCTTCAGAGAGGCTAAGCAGCCAACCCCATATCACACAGCCGATGCAGAGGCTGAACTCGGGTCTTCTGGCAAGGCTGGGGCTCCCGTGCTCATGGATTTTAATTACACTAGGGCAAATGAGGATACTGAGGGCAAGTGAGGAGGTGGACTGGTGTCAGGGCGAGAACAGGATGCACATTTTTTCAGCCCTGGAGGAGCGCCGCACACGAGCAGCTCTGGCTTTTGTGGTCACAGCAACTGGCACAGCCAGCTCTCTGCCCAGGTCATTTAGTATAATCTGCAGCATCGTTGTGATTTATTGATAGCTTTTATTCCCCACTGGGACGGCATGAAAATAATCAGATGAATAATGAGCTTGTGAAGATGGATGCACTCTGAGCCAGCTCCCGCAGAAGGGAATTATACGCTGGGATTCTGCCTGGAGCAGCACAGGACGATGGATGTTGCTGCAGAAAGCTGGGCCTCATTTGCTCCTTTGGCAGTGAGTTGCTTCTCTCTACAGACACAGAGAGCTTAAGAGGTAATAGTGCTGGCATGTCCCTGTTCCAAGAGTGGAAATGAGATGAGCATTGATGGTCTCAGGGATGGAAAAACAGAACCTCATCCTGGGGGTTAGTGGTAGGAGGCATAGCTGCACTTAACCCTGTGGTCGCTAGCAGGAAGGCCACCCACTGTGAGGTTTTGCAATGGATGGGTAGCCACCCTGCATGATCACGAGCCTGGCACGTTCCTGCTGGTGCAGCCATGCTGTTTCAGTTATCTGTCGCTGAATCACAAACCACCCCAAAACTTAGGGCTTTCAAACAACAGTCATTTTATTACTCGCAATTCTCTGGGTCAGAATTTGTGTGTCTCAGCAGAGATAGCTTATCTCTGCTCCAGTTGTGTTGGCCACGGCAGCCCAACCAAGGCTGAAAGAGCCACAAGGGCCTCTCTTCCTCTCTTGCTTGCCTGGGGCCATGGTGCTGGCTATCTACTGGGCTGCCGCAGTTCTCCTCCATATCATCTCCCTCCAGCAGGACAGCCTGGACTTGTTTACATGGCGCTGGGTTCCCAGAGTGAAGGTGAAACTGCAAGTCCACTTAAACTCAGGTTCAGAAGTCCCAACCGTCACTTCTACACGTTGTCTTGGTCAAAGCAAGTCACGAAGCCAGCTCAGATTCAAGGTGGGGAGAAATAGGCTGCCCCTCTGGAAGGGAGGAAAGCACAGTTACTGTGAAGGGGTGGACATGGGCTGTGATTCACTGGGGCCAGTCAGAAGCCGATTCTGAGATGGAGCTTGGTGAGCAGAATTTTTGCTAGAGTGTCTTTGGGACGAACGCCCGTGGAAGGGAGAGCTCTGGAAGGAAGGAGTGGACAGGGAGAGAGATGGAGCTGTCATCAGGTTCACAGAGAGCCTCGGTGGATGCCGCAGGAGCAGTGAAGCTTCAATGGTCCGTCAGATCTGTCCCAAGGTGGGCCAAGGTGGTCAGGACCTCGTATGCCTGCACCAAGGATGTAGGCACCCTGGAAAGGGGCATGACCTTGGCTGAGGCAGTCCCTGAAGGCTGCCTGCCCACAACCCTCCCTGCATCTGACAGCGCTGCAGGCGGCCCTCACAATGTCCATCCAACCTTCTACCACACTTGCCTTCAAGAAGCTACCTTCCTCCCCAGCCCCACAGCTCCCTCAGTTCCCATCCATACCGCTGCCAACCCAGAAAATGCCAGATTTCCCCTGACGCCTCCTCCCATCCTTCCAGGTCCCACTGACCTCCTCAGCACCCCACGATGTCCCTGTACCCTCTCCTTCCTCCCCGAGCCCTCTCCCTCCTCCCTGCCCTAGCCCTGAAGCAGCCTCCTGACCCCATGTCCTCACTTCCGCCCTTTCCCCTTCAAAACCAGTGCTTCTGCAGCAGCCCCAGCCTTCCTTAGAAGACAGAAACATGCCCCCGAAGCTTTCCTGTTTAAAGCCCTTCCCTGATCCCCATCACCTCAAGGCCAAACCCCGGCTTCTCCACATGGCTTCCTGGTCCTGGCACATGACTCCAGCCGCAGCTCCCTTCACATTCAACCCTGACGCTCGGAGGCTTCCAGAGATCTCTGTCTCTGAGCTGCCACACAAGCTGTTCCAAGTGCCTGTGTGCTCTGTCCTGTGGTCCCCTCCCTGCCTCTGTCAGCACCCCACATCCCACTCTTCATGCAGCCCACTCTTCTGCTAACCCTTTGCCCTGGGAGCCTGCCCCAGTCAGCCCCGGAGCCCACCACATCCCTCACAGGCCCACCGCACCTCCGTTTCCCCATCCCGGCTCTCTGCACATAGGGCACAGGTGCCAGTGATGTCTGTCTCCCATCCATCAGGTCATGGGCCCCACAGGGCGGGCCCAGGTTCACTGCACCTCGGGGCCCAGAGCACAGCACCCTGCAGAGCCGCTGCTCAGTGCATAGCAGGGGATCCGCCACCTGTTCTCTGTGCCAGGCTGCTGAACTGAGAGCTGAAGGAGGAATGAGGAAGGGAAGAGAGGGCTGCAGCCTAGTCCTGCATTAGGTAGACAGGCCTCAGGAGAGGGGCACACTCCAGGGCCAGAAAGCTGCTCTGGAAAACAGGCCTGGCCCACAGACAGTCCCGTCCACAGGGCACAATGAGTGCTTCACCTGGCAGCCCAGGACAATGGAGGCTTGGAGGATGCCCTGCACTGGTGGACAGGCTGTGGAAGGCGTCACGTCCCTTAAGATAATACCCAGATTCCACTGTCTACTGGGATTTTCCCTGAACATGGTACAGACCTCAACATTTCGTGTTATGGGGTGAAATGCACAGTCCATCTTTCCCCTGCCCCAGAAGAACGCTGCCAACCCACAGTGCCAGAGAACTGCCTGTCATTTCTCCCAGTTCTTACTAGGGTCCATGCCCTGGCAATGCACTTTATGAGGATTATTAGCCTCAGTTTTCAGGCTAAGAAACTGAGGCTCAGAGAGGTTAAGCAGCTTACCCAAGGTCTCCAGAATTAGGAAGTGGTAAACGTGGGGTTTGAAACCAAGTCCTGTCTCCTGTCCACCATGAACACCTGACACTTTGCACAAGGCCCAGGCAGGGAAGTCTGCGAGAGTCAGAGAGTGAATGCCTATGGAAGCAGCCCACCACCAACGAGAAAAGATCACAAAGCTCATATTTCTAACCTCTGTGAGCCGCTCTGCCCAGGATTGAAAGGGAACTTGGAAACCATCCTGGCCAACTACCTCCATTTATATTTCATTTTATTCTGTGGGCCCTCAGGGCTATGGTTTTAATATTCATTTATGTTTCTATGTGAACATCTGGTCCACTGCTTTTAAACACTTCTAACTGCTGCGTCCACTGTGGTTTACTGCCCACTGCTGCAGGGACAGAGGCCCAGGTTACAGCTCGCTCCACAAACTCCACTGCAATGGACACCTACAGTTGTGTCTCTGTTTTTAAAGGTGAGAAAACAAGGTCTAAGGAGTGGAAAGAGGTTTGCGGCCAGTATTTATCCAGGGTAGGTATTTCTAGTTAGCTCTTAGCAACTCCGGGGAAAGGGGCATTTTTCTCTGCCAATATTTGCATGTCCATTCAGAAAAGAACTCCAACTGGCCCTGCTTGGATGTTCACACCCTTAACTAGTCCCTGTGGTCAGGGACAGGGCATCCTGGTTTGGAGTGAGTGAGGCAGTTATTTACCTGCCTGTAGAGGACAGGTGGAAAAGGGGGAGGACATTTAGCTCTTCAAAGAAAAATAGCAGGTGTCCACATAGGGACCTACGAGCTTTCCCAAACTGAGGACACCAGTGCTGGCCATGGGAAAGGGACCTTTGTTGGGGTGGAGGCACAGGGGAACACCTGAGGAGTGAAGCTGTGATGGGGCTCGGGGCTGCCCATCCGGAGGTGTGCATTTCCCTGCCTGTGCTCCCAAGAAGGAGCCCCAAATGTTTCTCTGGTCTCTCTAAAGTGCTCAGCAGGGAGCAGCAAAATTACCAAGTTTAGCATAAACTCCCCTCCCCACCTTGTCCCAGGACAAAGTAAAGAGCTGGTGAAACTGCTCACAAACATTGCCAGGTGTGCACAGAAGCAGGCACACAACAATGAGAGTCTCCGGACCTGGGGCAGGGAGTCCCATCCTGCCAAATGCAGAGTCCTATCTTTGTTGACAACTTAATCTCTCAGAAAGTAGGGGAACAAGAACAACTGCTTCCACAGACTTAATTGTGGTCAACAAAGAACTGGCTGTTGAAATGGCAAAGAAAGGAAACTGAGAAAACATAACCATCCACTCAGAATGTGCTTGTGGACTAGGTATGTGCCCAGAGCTGCCATTTGCCCCTTCTATTTTGGACACCTGAGACCTTGCACATTAGGTATGGGCAGGGCCACCTGGAAAAGTCAGATTTAATGCCTCCAGAAGCTGCCCACAGTCATCTAGGGATCGAAGTTTGGTGAATCAGTACCCCAGCCCCCCAGCTTCCTTTTCCTTTGTCAGACAACTCTGCAGTGTGCTCTACAGGATCTCCCAGGGGTCCCCAGCAGGTTAAGCTTTCATTGCCTACAGCAGTAACTTGCATGATAACACACACACAGCAAGCAGTAACTTGCACACACACAGTGGTAACTTGCATGATACACACACAGCAGTAACTTGCACACACGCAGCAGTAACTTGCATGATAACACACACAGCAGTAATTTGCATGATACACACACAGCAGTAACTTGCATGACATACACACACAGCAGTAACTTGCATGACATACACACACAGCAGTAACTTGCATGATACACACACAGCAGTAACTCGCATGATAACACACGCAGCAGTAACTCGCATGATACACACACACAGCAATAACTTGCATGACACACACACAGCAGTAACTCGCATGATAACACATGCTGTATGCACTTCATTTCCTTCTTGTCTCTCGTCTCCACTCCTTCAACCATTTCCTTTCTTAAAAAACTATTTGCACTTACATCCTTCTCTCAGGTTTTATGTCTGGTGGGACTCAAACTAAGACAATGCAATAGCTACAAAAGTAAATTCTAGGAACCTGGAGACATAGTAGTACAGTGAATAATTGGATAGGCTTTATAGTCAAACCATCTATGCTTGCATACACCACTAGTGTGTAAATATTTAATATTCAAACAATTGTTGTATATAAACTTTAGGAAGTAGATTTCAAGAAAGGCAGAACTGGAAACTCTAGAAAAAGGAAGGTGACTCAAGAAGGAGAGGAGACTTGTTAAAAGTCTGAGAATAGAAAAATAATTCATTCGTCAGAGGTAACCACAGAAATACAGTGACTTCCCAGGACGCCATCCGGGGAGGCCAGGTGTTTAAAGGACAAAGGGCAGAGGGAGTAGTCATGAGCCAGACAGAGAACAAAGGCCCCCTGCCCCAGCCTGCAAGATGCTGGGGAGACCAAGCCCCAGAATGCGCTGCAGCTTGCAGATATCCCAAGGACAATAGAAAGAGCTTTGTTAAAGTATGCCCCAAACAAAACAGAGAGGGAGAAAGGGACACACTGGCGCTTGGAGCGGAGTGTGCTGTTCACGGGTGATGGAGAAAAAACTGAACTATTCAACTCCCGTCTTACTCCTGTCTTTCCCATCAAAGCAAACTATTTAAAACATAAAAGGTGAAGACAAACAGAGTTAAGAGGAAATCAGCAGTCAGCTAAAATCCCAGCAGGCTCTCTGGCTTCGCAAGTTTCCTAGACTGGTAGACAGACATGCGGGTGAGCCAAGGAGGCTGGGCTTGGGCTCAGACGCTGACAAGCTCTCTTGGTCAGCGGGGCAAGTGATAACCAGAAGTGGGCTGCAGGCTCTGGCCTCAGCCCCAGTGTGTTTTCCAAGAAACTGAATGAAGATACTAAACACAGGGCTTATCACAGAGATGCCTCCAAACCAGCGGGTCTCAACAAGGGTGATTTTGCCTCCCCAACAAGGGAAACTTTGGCAATGTCTAGAGACCAATTTTGGTAATTGCAACAAGGCTATGGTGGGGGTGCTACTGCTATCTAGAGAGTAGAGCCCAGGGATGTGGCTGAACTTCCTGCAAGGCACAGGGCAGGTCCCATGACAAAAATTTATCTGACCCAAGATGTCAGTAGTGCCAAGATTGAGAAGCCCTACTCTGAGAAACCCCCCTCAAGAGATGGCTGTTGAGTGAATTAATGAGACGTTGAGCATCCACTATGTGTCCTGAGAAAGCACAGATGACTAAGACACATTCTCTCCGCTCACGAGCTCATACTTTCTTCCAAGAAACAGATACAAGTGGCTGTGTTACAGTATACAACATGCTTTAATGGAAACGCTATGGGAGCAGAGACCAAAGAACCACTGATCCCACTAAGCAAGGCATGATTTGAGCTGGGTCCTGATAAACAAATGGAAGTTTGGCAGAAACACAAAGTGGGGATGAAGGGCGGATGGAGGCATTAAATGTGCCTGGTGTGTTGGGGACACCTCCTCTTAAGGAGAAGCAGCTGGAGGGGGGCTGGGGAGGCGCTGGATGCTGCGGTAAGGCCTTGGCTCTGTCTCACAGGCACAGGGTTCAAGAAGGTTAAGCAGAGGGTAACACAGTCAGATCTATTTCTTTAAAATAAGAATATATTAGGGCCCGGTGTGGTGGCTCACGCCTGTAATCCCAGCACTTTGAGAGGCCGAGGTGGGCGGATCACGAGGTCAGGAGTTCGAGACCAGCCTGACCAACATTGTGAAACCCTGTCTCTACTAAAAATAACAACAACAACAACAACAAAAATTAGCTGGGCATGGTGGCGGGCGCCTGTAATCCCAGCTACTCAGGAGGCTGAAGCAGGAGAATCACTTGAACCTAGGAGGCAGAGGTTGCAGTGAGCTGAGATCGTGCCACTGCACTCCAGCCTTGGTGACAGAGCGAGACTCTGTCTCAAAAAAAAAAAAGAATATATTTATTATCTCTGGTTTTAAAAAAAAAAAAAACTTCCCTCCAACAAATAATTAGCATAACAATCACCTTTGTAAATCCGCCATGATGACCTCACACCAAAACACAGTGGAATATGCTGGAACCTTGGAGAGCACGCCAAAACACTACTCTGTCCACCCTCACGCACCCCTCCCTTGCCCTGTGCATGTGCCAGATGTTTTGTGTACAATTTAATAATTTTTACTAAATTCGTGGAGTTGTACCACCATCGCCATCATCCAGTTTTAGAACATTTCTGTCACCCCAAAGAGTCCCCATGTGCATTTGCACTCAATCCCTATTCCTACCCCCAGCCCCTGGCAACCACAAAGCTGCTTTCTGTCTCCATCGATTCACCACTTCTTGACATTTCCTATAAATGGAATCATACAATATGTGGTCTTTGGCCTCTGGCCTCTCTCACTTAGCATGATGTTTTTGAGGTTTGTTGTGTGGTAGCATGAATCAGTGGTGTGTTCCTTTTTATTGCTGAATGATATGTCAGTCAGATGTCTATTTAAAAGACTATGCTGGTTATAGAATGAAAGATGGGGTAGGAGGAGGAAGAAAGTAGAGGCCAAGAGACCAGTTAGGAGACACTGGTTGTTGTTCAGGCTGAGACAAAGAAGGTGTGAGTTGGTAGAGAGGCTGTGGGCATGAAGAGAGAGGACTGGGTGGGAGGTTACAGGTCTGGAAGCAATTAGTGTACAATAGGACCACTGGGGAGGCTTGACCAGAGGCCAGGAGCTACATAGGGAAAGTGAGAAGCCCAGGAGAGGTCTGAATTCCCACAGGGCTAAGAAACAGGACCTGAGCTGATTGCACCTCTGGGCAGATTCATACCTGGCTGAAGGAACAGAGTGCTCTAAGGACCCACCGGCCCTGCGGACCCTCCTGGTGGTCTGCTGCCAGGCTGGCTCCTTGGGCTATTGGGATGAAGACAATGAGAACATGTTTGTAAACTGTGCAGGTGACACAAATCTGGAAAGAACAGCAAATTTGGGATAACAATGTTCAAAAACATCTTGGCGGGCTCCAGTGATGGGCTGTGGCAAAATCTGGGCAGCTCCACAGGGGTGAGACCTAGTGGATTATGAGTCTTCTGGTTACCTGTCTGTCTTCCTAGGATGCTGTGAGCTTTGTGAGAACAAGAACAGTGTCTGCAGGACACAAGGAGTGTCATCTGAAAAGGACCCCAACAACTTGCTCTGGGTCTCAGCTCTGGGGGTTTCCCCAATAAAACCTGATCCCTAACCCATACTGTATGATGTGCAGAAATTTATCCCAAGCCCTGGTAACTCAACAGGTGGTCATCACAATAGTGACGTCTTCTTCTTCGTATCCATTTATCAAACAACTGTCATGCCAGCCCATGGACAACAGAAGGCACAGACCCCTTGGATGATGGGCACCTTCACTAAACAGAGTCAGCTCAGATTTCCAAATACAAGTATTAAGCAGAGGCCCCATTACTGCACTCTGTTTACGGTGTCCTCATTCTTGGAAACTGGAAATTCTGATAACATTTACTGCACTGTCTAATGATATAACTAGCATATGCTCTCTGAGGCAGATCTGGAAAATATAAGCAAGATTAACTTTTTGATTAATCTCTCTCTCAATACAGAATACATGCTCAGCATATTCATTCATTCATCCATACACATAGGTACACAGACACACAGACACACACACACATACACACCACAGATTCTTTCTACATATTTGGGATCAACAGTTTGGCTTTTAGTTTCAAATTAAAAACATTTTTCTGTCCTTAAGACTCTTTGAAAACAGTCTGTGTACTCAGGGCATCACACCCCACCCTATGCAGGTTCCATGACTGATGTGCCCATTCCCCTCTCATTGCCGTGTAGGTGGTTTTGGATTTGGGGACTGGCTTTGGTAAGCCTAAGTCTGCAACCAGCACATCGGCTGTGTCTCTCACGTGAGCCCATGAGTCCTTCCCCCTTTAAGCAACCTTCTCCCAGAACCTGCAATCCTTCCTCTTCTGGTCCCCTTGCTCCTGGGTCTGTGTGTAACTTCCCTCTGTTCCTCACCTCAAGGGCAAGTTATGCCCTAGCCCCCTGCTTCCCCCCAGCCAGCTAGCTTCTGTGACTTCACATCTTCACAGTCCTGCGAGACCACAAAAAAGATCCTTCCTGGCTCTCTCCTGCCATCTCCTGCCCACTCACATCTCTAGCTCCCTGGCTGAAGCAGTACAGTGCTCGAATGAATTAGAAAAGCAGGACAAACCTAAATCCATGTGAAAACATGCAATAGGTTTCATTGTAAAGTCCCATGGTTGCTTTGTTCTCAGCTATCTGCATATGACATTATGACAAGCCTGATTTAGCATCTGGAAAGAGACCTAGAGGCATAATTGGTTAATAAGCTAAAGAAGAATCAATAGTGGAATGTGGCTGTCAAAAGAGAAAGTTAGGCTGGGCGCGGTGGCTCACACCCGTAATCACAGCACTTTGGAAGGCGGGTGGATCTCGAGGTCAAGAGATCGAGACCATCCTGGCCAATATGGTGAAACCCCATCTCTACTAAAAATACAAAAATTAGCTGGGTGTGGTGGCAGACACCTGTAGTCCCAGCTACTTGGGAGGCTGAGCCAGGAGAATCGCTTGAACCTGGGAGACGGAGGTTACAGTGAACCGAGATCATGCCACTGCACTCCAGCCTGGCAACACAGCGAGACTCCATCTCAAAAAAGAAAAGAAAAGAAAAGAAAGTTAATGCCATGCCACTCACAGCCACCTTCGTGTACCATGTTCGGGCTCAGGACCAATAGGGAAGGCACAGGAAGGCAGATTTCTGGTCAAAATTAAGAAAAGGCTTTGTAAAAGGGGTTGACTCTAATGAAACGGACTGGCAGTGAGTTGCCCACCACTGGCGATGTATATGAAAATATGGTATTCATTATGCACCAAGATTTTCTTGCTTCCCACATAAATGTATGACCCACACTTCTTAAGAAGTGACTACAGAAAGAGAAAACAGTCTATGGGAAATGTGAGCTCTGGCTTCTGTGTGAACCTTGGAAAACTGCAGTGAGGTGTGTGGTTGCTCCCTGAGGCGGGTCCTGAACAGGCCCCCAAGGAATGCTTTCACCAGCGCTTGGGACTTGACAGAGGGAGGCAGCATTTGATCTCATTAACTAGGACAATCACAGGTGGGGGCACAGCGTCCTCCACTCTCCCTGAGCCCTGGGCTAGGAGAGGCCAAGGCCCTATCCCCAACCCCCACGTGGCCCATGATGTTTTGCTGCAGCCCCTGCACTGTCTGTGCCCAGATGAGCCCCAGCAACTCCAGCAGATACTCACTTATCACTCATTCAACACACGTTTCCATCCTCTGGCCTGTTGCGGAGAATGGTTTGCAAGGGTGGTACACTCTTAGGTATACCTAAGAAAATGGTTCCTTTTACCTTGGGGAGAGGCATCAAGAAAGCAAAGTCTTACTGGGTCAAGGCAGCGGACGTGTGAGAGGGCGTGTCTGCCAGAGAAAACAGCAAGTGCAAAGGTGCGGGAAGTGGAGGGCCTTGGGACAGGGCTTGGGGAGGAAAGCATACAATGTGGCCAGTAGCTTGGCTGGTTGGGGCTGAATGGGGGTGAAACGTGAAGCTGGGGAGGCAGATGGGGTTCAGAAAAAGAACAGCCATGCTAAGAAATGGGTTTTAATCTCCAGGCCGTGGGGAGCCGCTGAAGGAATGTAAAGAAGATAATGATGGAAGCAGATTTTCATTTTCAAAAGACAATCTGGTAACACTTCACAGTGAAGTGGAGAATGGATTGAAGCAAAAGAGGCTAGACACAGGATGGCCAACTGAGGGGAGACTGTAGACATTCACATGAAAAGTGCCCGGTACCTTCACTAAAGCAGTGTGGTTTGGGAGGAGAAAGAGGGAAGGCTTCTATCTAGAAATATTGCAGCATGGTTACAGGTGGGTATACAGAGCAGGATGGATTCGGGTGGACTCCCATGCTTTCTGACTTAGGCAGCTTCAGAGATGGTAAAGTTATTTCCCGAGGCAGGGCAGTGATGATTTCAGATGTTGTCTTGTTGCCCTTGCTTATGGGAATATATGTCTTGATTTGGATTAGAAACCAATAATGTCCATGCAACATATATGATATTTCTCAAGAGTGTTGGATGCCACGTATCTGAGCCACTTCCTTGGTTTAAAAATTTCCTGCATGGTAAGGCCAGACAGGAAGCTTGCTTTACCTGGATTCCTTGCATGTGGTTGTCCTGGGTTCAGCCAATCAGCTACTCCTGTCCTGGACTTTAAAAAAGGACATGGCGACATGAAGAAGCAAGAGCCATGAGACTCTCTAGCAGGGGCAGGGGCTGCATCATCATGGAGTTTTGGGCCTCAGGGCTGCCACATTAGCAGTGTCCTCCTGCATCAAGTCACAGTGGTGCCAACAGTAGCTGCAGTCTTCTCACTCAACCAGGCCTGTGGCATCATTCAAGTAGCCCCTGAGCCTAGTACTCCAGCCCTTCTGGTAAATCTGTAAGCTCCCATGCAATCTTTCAAAAACTATTTTTTCTCCCTAAATTAGCCAGAATTGGTTTCTGTTGCTTGTAATTAAGAACCTTCAATGTTACAGACATTGAAACCAGGAGTAGTTGTAGGCAACAGATCCTGAGGGAAGTGGGGAAATTGTGGCAGGGTTTGAGGAGGTGAAGGCTGTGAAACTCTAATATTAAGCAATGGGATTCTGGCAGTCCATGCATACAGAGAAGAAACAGTAGATTAAATTATCACCACTTTATACTTAGAATGAAGTACTGATTGAAGACAAGGCTGTAGGGTACTGTGATAGGCAGGATTATGGCCCCCAAAGATCTCACACCTTAAACGCTGGGACTGGAAATACGATGCGGTATCATGCCCATAAATATGTTACCTTGCATGGTGAAAGAGACTCTGCAGGTGTAATAAAGTTTGCTAATCAGCCAACCATAAAAGAGAGATTATCCTGGATTATCTAGGTGGGCCCAGTATAATCAGATGAGCCCTTAAAGCAGAAGAACAGGGCAAACCAGAGAAGTTGGATGCCCAGGAAGGGTTTGATGTGTCATTGCTGGCTTGAAGACAGAGGGGCTACGTGTCAAGGAAGGGGACCCCAGTCCTACGACCATGAGGAACTGAATTCTGGCAACAACTGAATGAATTTGGGAGTGGATTCTTCCCCCAAAGCCTCCAAAAAGAAACACAGCCCTGCCGACTCCTTGGTTTCAATGTTGTGAGAGCCTGAGCAGTGGACTCAGTCACACTGTACCATACCCCTTACCTACAGAACTATGAGATGATAAGTGAGTGTTGTTTTAAGCCACTGAGCCTATGGTGATTTGTTATGCAGACATAGAAAACAAATACAGGTACTAGGGAGGGGTCATTGTCAGAGAAGAGATGAAAAGCCTAAAGAATTCAAGGACTGTGGGGTGGGTGGTTCCTTCTAAGGGCAATGACCAGGTGAAAGAAAGGACAAAAGTTCTGATTCCTGAGTTCTTGGTCTAATGGGCTCCACTTGCCAGTAGCAGTGAGCAACCTAAGACATCACACAGCACCTCGTGGAGAAGCTGGTGTTTTTCTATCCTGAAACACACTTGGGCTTGCTTTCACACAGCACCTCGTGGAGAAGCTGGTGTTTTTCTATCCTGAAACACACTTGGGCTTGCTTTCACACAGCACCTCATGGAGAAGGTGGTGTTTTGCTATCCTGAAACACACTTGGGCTTGCTTTCACACAGCACCTCGTGGAGAAGCTGGTGTTTTGCTATCCTGAAACACACTTGGGCTTGCTTTCCACTCCCATTGTGCTGCTGCAGCACAGCCGTCTGCGGACTCACCTCACACAGGCTTGGTATCAAAAACAACATTGCTTTTAAGAAACCTATTTTTCTGCAAAATAAAAAAAAATGGTTGGTGGTCTTCATTCATTAGTTTTACCATGTACCACATACCCGTAGGCAGCTGGCCTTACAGAAGGATGCATTAACATATTGCAGACTCAAGTGACAGCATCAATGGAGAGACAACAGCTTTTGAGGTTAGGGTGCTGATCTCCAGGGTACAATGTATGCCTTGAACCAGGAGCCAGTACATGGGGCCTAGAACCAAGGGGTGGATGTGGAAATGTTGCTTGTCACTGTCACACCTAATGATCCATTCACAATGTTTTTGCTTCCTATCCCTACAACTCAGGGCTGTTTGGGTTTAAAGGTATTAGTCTTGAAAAAAGAATGCTTCCAACAACAGACACAATGGTTTCAAAAACATGGCCATTTCAAAAACATGATCATTTTAGCTCCCCATAGTACTGTGGTTGTAACAAAACTACTACATCATGCAGGCAGAGAAGGGTGAAGATGGAACCTAGGAGTCTCCTGGGACTTCTCCCAGTACCTTGATGTTCAGTGGTAAAAATGAATGGAAACTCTAGCCAGTGGCACTGAATTTTAGTGTTTGCTAATTTCCTTGATGTAAAAACCCCCACCATAGCCAATTTCAATCTATCAACATGTCATTACTGAACATGCAGTTGGGATAAGATGCACGGCAGCACAGCATTATACAGTATTTCTACTATACATATAAAGACATACATCATCTCAAAAGGAAGGATATATGCTAGTAAAATAATTAGAGTGATGAGTGCGGGGGTATTTATTACATTTGTTTTTAATAAACTGTATTTAATTGTAGGCTTATATAATTTAATTTTTGTTTTGTTTTGTTTTTTTGGAGACGGAGTCTCGCTCTGTCGCCCAGGCTGGAGTGCAGTGGCACAATCTCGGCTCACTGCAACCTCCGCCTCCCAGGTTCAAGCAATTCTCTGCCTCAGCCTCCCAAGCAGCTGGGATGACAGGCACCTGCCACCATGTCCGGCTAATTTTTTTTGTATTTTTAGTAGAGACGGAGTTTCACCATCTTGACCAGGCTGGTCTTGAACTCCTGACCTCATGATCCACCCACCTCAGCCTCCCAAAGTGCTGGGATTACAGGCATGAGCCATTGCACCCAGCCTATAATTTAATTTTTAATAATGGCTGTTTTTAACAAATGCTCATAACATTGTTGAAAATTTACTAATCCACTCTCACAAGCTGGTACAAGATAGATCCAGCACACCACTGACAAAGCTATTCTATAGAGAAGTCACTGAGGTCCTAGATCCCTTACAAATGAAGGTTGGGGTCACCTTTCCTAGTTAAATAATCCAGTTGGTTGAGATTCTAGCTAAAGACAAAGTGGATCCTAAATATTGAGGAGGAGAAAAATCACCAACACCAATTCTGGCCTTGGGTTCAGTTGCAAAAACTAAGGCTACCCACATTTTTTTTTCCTTCTATATATCTATTGATGAGTTTTAATTTCCTTTGTCTTCCCTTTCATTATCCCTCACTCTTGGGAAAGGTGACTTTACAATTTAGTCTGTAAATCAGATCACAGATTTTTGAGAGAGAATGTGACATACGTCGAGGAGAGCTAGACAGCCCCAGAGACCCTGAATGTGGACTTAAAGCTGGTCACAGTTCTTTCTTTTTTTTTTTTTTTTCAGAGACAGAGTTTCACTATTGTTGCCCAGGCTGGAGTGCAATGGCGCAATCTAGGCTTACTGCAACCTCCGCCTCCCAGGTTCAAGCTTTTTTCCTGCCTCAGTCTCCCAAGTAGCTGGGATTACAGGCATGTGCCACCATGCCCAGCTAATTTTTGTATTTTTAGTAGAGACGGGGTTTCACCATGTTGGCCAGGCTGTTCTTGAACTCCTGACCTCAGGTGATCCTCCCACCTTGGCCTCCCAAAGTGCTGGGATTACAGGCGTGAGCCACGACACCCGGCCAGAGCTGGTCACAGTTCTTATGAGATGTTGGATTGCCTCCCTTCAGGGGAATGGATGAATTTGGTTTTTATGATATGATGGGTAGGAGGGAGGGATTTTTGTTTTGTCATATTTTGGTTTTGAAGTATAAATGTAGAAAGAAGAAATGTTGATAAGGTAAAATTTCTAAATAACGCACCATCTCATACTGCAAACTTGAATATAACACAACTAGTGATTGCCGCTGTCCTCTGCCCAACCCCTGTTTAAATGCAGGCAGGCTAAATTTCTTATCCTCTGCAGCAGGACTGAGAAATATGGAGGAAGGATGAAGCCAAGTAGGAAATAGCAGACACCAGGCAGCCCTTGTTTGGGAAGGATGAGAGATGGAGATTATGCTCCTACATCCTTGGTATTCTCCCCGGATCAGGACAATGAAATGGGAACCAATCAAGTGGGAGAGTTTTAGAAGCACTGTAACTGTTCTGGAATCCATTCCGACTGCAGAATCCACAATCATTTTCTTGATATTTAAGCTAGGGGTTGACAGCTGCCCCAAATGGTACCAGATGGCACCCGGGACCAGGACACAATTAAATCCTGCAGTAGGACTCTCAGAACTCTCGTCCAGCTAGCTGTGCTGTCTCACTCGGTTATTTCACAATAATACAACCCCTCCTTCTATAAGCTTTGATTCGTTTTGGAACTTACTATGGCATTAGAGCAGGGTTTATGGTATCAGCTACCAAAGGGAAGGGCTTTCATAGATATTTGTGTTTTGTTTTTAATTTTTGGCTTCCCAAAGCTTGAGCCCACTTGTGTAATTAGGAAATTCCCACCTTATGAATCTTAGTATTCCCACCTTATGAGTCTTATGAAGCTGTGCTGATAATGCCCAGAACCCACTTCTCCAGCCTCCTTTGCAATTAGTGTATAAGCCACATGGCCGAGGAATAGCCTGGATGGCAAACCTGCCCTGAATCTGGCATTCAGTGGTAACAATGGCATCTCCACCGAGCCCTTCTGACGGTTTGGCTGGATAGCCTGCATACAGTCTTTCCATCTTTTGAGTGATTCCTGAGTTACCTAATATTTTTCCAATAATTACTTTTCTTCTTAAATCAGACAACTATTTTTGTAATTAAAACCCTTAGTTCATGCTACACAAATATATTCTAAGGGGAAGTAGCAGAGTCCCATTTCAACTTTTGGACCAATGACCCAGGAAGTAAGGCAGGCCACTTGGAAAAACTATGGAATTCTTTTTGAATGAGTCTGCTTGTAATGTCACTCTGCTACTTCCTTGGTGAGCTATTTGAACTCTCTGCCTTTAACCTCCCCTTTGTTCATAGGGCTCGTCCTCCAGTCACTACTGTAGAGGCAGGAGGGGAGCTCTTATATCCATAGCTGCTTGATTCCCCCTGTATTTTGTCTTTCTGTTAATGCACATAAGCACATCATAGACTACATAACAGCAGTGTGAGGAGTTCAATACATGCATGTAGACATACATCTCAACCAAACTTAGTGCCAGAAAAAGCAACTTCAAAATTCATAATTCAGCGAAAACAAGAAGAACATGGTCGGTCCAAATGCCAAGACAAGCTCAACAATCACACCAGGAATAGAACCTCATAAAACTCTTGTGCTAAGAAGCAGTTTTGTAATAATCAAAGCATCTCTCTTTTCACTCAGGTCTAGGTACTGAGGTTAAGTTAGTTATACAAGGTCACACCAATAATTAGGAGTATACCTAGGAGCCAAACTCAAGTCTTGTTTACATTTGTACATTTCACAAAACTTTATAAATTCTCCATCATTAAATATGTCCTGGATTATCTAATCTACACACACACACACTGTCCAGTAAGAAGAAGAAATTTCTGCAGAAAGTCTCAACTTCCAATGAGCCCACTAATCTCTAAAAGACATGTCTTACTTGATTTAATGTTAACTTCTCCCCACAATGCATTCTCTTCCTCTTCCACGCAGTTCTATTTTGATGGATCCTGATAAGCCTTGTACCTAGGAAATTCTTCCAGGCTAGTTTTTCCACTACAGGCGCTGGCGTTTCCCACTGACCATCATCATAGCCGGTGCATAATGAGCCCACCAAGCTCTTGAATATGTCCAGAGCCAAATGCAGAAGAGAAAGGACTGACCTGGGCCACTGTTCAGTGTTTTACTGTAACACAAAACAATAGAAAGTGCTCTTTTATTCACTCAAGTCCTAAAGGTGCTGTACTCTGGATTAAAGAGGTAGCTTGGGGCCAACAGAAACCCCAAAAGACTCATGTTTTTCTTTGGCCTTAGGAAGCTCAGACCTGACTTTGTAGGCCAAGTTTGGTTATGGTATGAGGACTTTACACTTAGCTTTATCTTAATCCTCAATTGCCTAACATAATTACTTTTGTCTTATACATATTTCTGTAAGTCATTGTTTATTTTTCTGAAGAACAAGGTAAATTACTTTCACCATTTTTTTTTATTTTGAAATAGTCACCAAAAGTTTTCAAGATATTACAGAGAAGTTCAGTGTGCCCTTTACCCAGTTTCACTAAATGGTTACATTTTACATAAATAATCAAAATCAAGAAATTGACACTGGTGCAATATGTATATGTGTAGTTCTAGGTCATGTTCTCACATATGTAGATTCCTGTAACCCTGGAAGCACCCTGTAATCAAGATACACAACTATTCCATCCCCACAAAGATCCTTCCTGCTATCTCTTCATATCGTACCCACTCCCTTCACCCCCCGTGTATTAGTCCATTCTCAGACCACTATAAAGAAATACCCAGGACTGGGTAATTTTTAAAGGAAAGAGGGCTAATTGACTCACAGTTCTGCATGGCTGGGGAAGCCTCAGGAAACTTATAATCATGGCGGAAGGAAAAGCAGGCGTGTCTTACGTGGCAGCTGGTAAGAGAGAGAGTGTGTAAGAGCAAGGAAAACTGCTTTATAAAACCATCAGATCTCATGAGAACTCACTTACTATCATGAGAACAGCATGGAGAAACTGCCCCCATAATTCAATCACTTCCCTCCCTCCACACATGAGGATTACAATTCAAGATGAGATTTGGGTGGGGACACAGACCCAGACCACATCACCTGGCACCCACCAATCTGTTCTCCATTGCCATAATTTTGTCATTTTGAGAATGCATATAAATCAGTTCATGTAGTATGTGAAGGTAAATATATTTTTGAAGTACATTTATTTTTTCACTCATCTTTTTTTCTCTAGATCATTTTCATTTACCATTTTATTAACATATCCACTTATTCAAGCAGAAGACTTGGCTGGGAAAGCCACCACTGGAGAGATTCAAAATGTTCTAGGATCACTCTTACTTCACTGTAGCACATAATTTGGGTAACTTACACGTAAAAATTTAATAGATGATAGGACAGATAACTATATCTTTATTCTCTGTGGCAGATTTGATAATGGCTTCCCAAAGATGTTATCCATACCTTAATCCCTAGAACTTGTGAATGTCACCCTGTATGGCAAAAAAGGACTTTGCAAGTGGGATTAAATTAAGAGTTTTGAGATGGAGTGATTATCCTGGATTATCCAAGTGGACCCTCCTAAATGCAAGCACGTATTCATATAAGAGGGAGACAGAGTGGAATGTGACTACAGACAAGAGAAGAGAAGGCAATGAGACAGTGTGACCATGGAGACAGAGGTTGGAGTGACACATGCACAAGCGAAGGAATGCCAGACGCTACCAGAAGCTGAGAGGCAAGGAATGGGTCTTCCCCAGAGCCTCTAGAGGAAGTGCAACCCTGCTGACACTTTGACCTAGTGAAACTGATTTCTGACTTTTGGCCTCCAGAACTGTGAGATACTACATTTCTTTCATTTTAGGCCACTAAATTTATGGTAATTTGTTTAAAGTGCTCATAGGAAATGAATATACTCCCCAACAACTAAGATGGTGCCTTTCTGATATATTGCAAGTGCTCAAGAAATGTTTCATGAACTTCATTGAGTTCAGAATGAAAGAAAAGGGTTTTTTAAAGGGAATTTCTGAAAGGCTTAAAGGAAGGAGGATTTGGGTTGTCCCTTGAAGAATTAGGTAAATTACAATAGGAAGAAATGGAGCAAGAGATTATTTCAAGTGGTGTGAATAAGATGGGCAAAGCAAGGAGGCAGGAGAGCCCAGTACTATGAGGGCAATGATGCTGGGATATTGTCCCAGCTTGGCTGGAATAAAAAAGGTCCTCGCTGGGAATCAGTGGGGGAAGCACCACAGTACAAATGGCTAGCTACCTCATTGATCAGTGCATGTATGGGTTTTCACTGGCTTTCCTCCAGTGCAACTAATCCTGCCAATATGGGAGACTCTCAAATGATTCTTCTAAGACCCGAGCATAAGCAGCGGTGTTCTGTAGTGTGCTGTAGAAATCCCACTTCAGTGGATCCACTTGGCTCCCCTGCCAGGAAGCCATTTGGAGCCCAGTAGGATAGAAAGAATGTGTTTGCTCCTCTGGGAGATGGCTCTGTCAATTACTGACCAACTGTTATCATTGTCTTAGTTACCATTCTGTAATAGTTCTAATGCACAAATTTCATTCATTAGCTTGGTATGGATGTGGTAATCCATACAGCAAACGGATGGGCTTGTCATCTGTCTCCAAAAACTCCAACACTCACTTCACTCCTAGCATCCAAGAAGAAAAACACGGTCAACTCTATTTAACCCAGTATCCTGTTTGGGCTCCGTTCATGAGCCCATCAGCACATCCATTGCATAATGATAATCAGTGTTGTGATGTTGTTGATGATCCTGAGATACTATAAGGTCTTGACAGTCCTTGTGAATTCTCAAAGGCAAAGTACATTTCTTCAACACAGTTTCTTATTTAACAGAATTCTGTGTTTTAACCAGAACATTTTATTCTCTGCCCACACAGCAATCTCCAACTGGCAGGCTTCCCAAATTCATGCCTATTTATCCAAGATTGCCTTTTGTTTTCTCAAGAGCAATTGCAGAAATATTTGGAACTTGTGAGAGTATGGATTTTGGAATAGAGGTAAAAGATAGGTAGACTAATGGAACAGAATGAAGAGTCAAAAAATAGCCCCAGATATATATAGGAATTTGATATGTGCTCCAGGTGGCATCACAAGTTAGTGGAGAAGACAGAGAGCACTGAATTAAAAAAAAAAAAGATAACTGAATTCAACAAACTGTATAGCAATTTGGACAATAATTAAACTGAATCTATCCCTCACACAATAGCATAAAACAAACTCCAAGTGGATTATGTGTTTAAATATAAAAAATATCATACAAGCACTAGATAAAATATGTTGGGAAAGAATGTTTAAGGTGTAACACTAATGTCAGAAATCATAGACTGACAAATTTAACTGTATACAAATTTCAAATTTCTGAATGAGAGAAAAACAGTTAAATGACAAGTGAAAAAAATCAGGGGAAAAACTGCAGTCTATATGACAAAGAGTTAACATTGTTTTACAGGTAATTCTTAAATTAGCTACAAAGGTTAAAAGCCATCATTCTTTCTCTCTTGCCCACATAGTCCAATTCAATTAAGCACTCTTAAGCCCAGACTCTTAAAACAAGGATTGGAAGCCTATTTATTTGATGCCCTGGACAAAGATGGAAGTGGCCCCAAAATTCTGCTCCATTATTATTTTTTGAGACAGAGTCTCGCTCTGTCGCCCAGGCTGGAGTGCAGTGGCGCAACCTCAGCTCACTGCAACCTCCACTCCCAGGTTCAAGCGATTCTCCTGCCTCAGCCTCTCAAGTAGCTGGGATTACAGGTGTGTGCCACCATACTTGGCTAATTTTTGTATTTTTAGTACAGACAAGGTTTCACCATGTTGGCCAGGCTGGTCTCGAACTCCTGACCTCAGGTGATCCACCCACCTTGGCATCCCAAAGTGCTGGGATTACAGGCATGAGCCACCGCGCCCAGCCAATGCCCCATTATTCTTCCTCAGAAAACTCTTCCTTGGAATAGATGCATCCAACATATTGGAAAAGATAACATCAAAGCACAAAGAGTGATTATCTGTAGGCTTGGAGTGAATTATTTTTGCCTTTTTCCTATCTGTATTTTCTGAAATTTTCTAAATTGACTATGCTTTGGAAATTAGAAGGAAAATTTATCAGCCCAGGTTCTTAATTATAAGCAATAGAAATCAATCTGGCTGTTTTAAGCAGGCAGGGATTTATTTAAAATGTACTGGCTATCTATAGAGAAGGTAGAAAATCAGGCTTAGGCCTGAGCAGACAGAAACAAGTTTCCAAATTATACTCCAAAGCCTGTCGGTGAGAAAACAGCTGTTCCACCAAGCATGAGATGTTCATCTTTTGACCACCTCCATCTCTGCACTAGGAACCTGATCGTGCAGTAACCCCAACTGTCGTTGCTGCCAGAAAGACGAATATCACCCTTGCCTCTTACCGTTGCTTAGTCCCCTAGTCAAAGTTGAGGGCACATTTGGCAGAATGTGCTGGCCTGGGTCATGTGCCTGCACCCCAATACCACCTCTGTCAGGGAAAAGCAATTGTTTGGCATTTTCAGCCTCTATAGTGAGCAGATGTCTCCACATCTTATCAAGACTCATAAGGCAGAGAATTCCCAAGAGGTAGAAAGGTGGTTCGTATGCTGCGTGGTCAAGAGAACAGTAAATGTCCACTACACACTACACTTTTAGAAAAAGATGTTTATAAAAATACAGAGAAATGGAGCACTCTAAGGAAAGCAGTAACAGTTCAGGGAGAATTGTGAAGGGGTTGAGCATAATTCAGGGAGAGATGATGCCTCTACTTGTTGAAAATCATCTTCCTCTCCCCCTAAAATATGAATCATTTCCCTTCATTTTATTGTTTTTCCTAAGATTATCTGCCAATTAATACATTATTGGGGGTTAAACATGCTTTTCAAAAATAGTGTACAGTGGGTTATCAATAACTTACAGCCAGTGTGAATTAATTTAGTCACACTGATTTTTAATTCCTGCCTCAAAGCTATACCAATTCCTATCTTTGAAGGAAGTGAGCGAGAGGAAAGAAAACAAGAGCACATGCACTTAGGGCCTAGATAAGAGGGTACAAAAATGGGGGACTTACGGTATGGTGAGCATGTTAATGAAAAAATTATTCAGTGACATTTGTGAAAGCACATTAAGAAGGTTTTATTCAGGACCATCGTGTTAGGATAGGGACCACTGCAACAGAGTTTGCAAAAGTGGAGAGAGACTGGGATTGACTCTGAATATAGCATGGGCAAGTGGACATTTATAGCCAAGGAGCATGGTTGGAGGGGTGGTCACTGGATGGGAAATTTCTACGAGACAACATCAGGAGTAAGGCTCAACTAACCCACAGGATTCTTACTGAAGACAGATGGGGTGATCAGACATCACCTGTGGAAGGTGGAGTATGAGGAATCGGATCAGATGTCAAGAGTGATCAGCTTTCAAGGGTGAGGGCTCTTGCTAAACTGACTTGGTAGGGTTCTTTGCTAAAACTGGGTTGTACAAGGAAGTGCACAGATGGGCCTAGGAGAAGGTTGAATAGCTTGACTAAAGTTTGGCCAGGCAAAGAATTTTTGTCATGTGCACAGAAGGCCAGAAGGGAGTGACACAGAAAATGAAAAATAAATAAAAGGCAGGCAAAAAACCAACCAACCAACCAAAAACAACAGATACAGATATCTACTTAAGAAATTTGTTTGAAACATCTGTGACCCAAGAATAAGGCAAGAAAAAAAAAAAAACACGGATTTTTCCTTATGGACTCAAAATGTGGACTATTACCCTGGGTCAGTCATCTCATGGACTACAAATTATTCCAAAATAAAAATGTTACTAAAAATAGCTTTCTTACCATTAAGTCCGATGGAAGCACTTTAGGAAATGTGCCATTTTTATCCCACGGCATGTGCCCTGAGGCACTGCGTACTCCAGCTTGAGATGTATACCAATTGATGTGCTGGCCCCATGGAGAACACCACGCCAATTTCGGAACCAGGAGTAATTCTGTGTTCTGCCTGACACCGTGCCTCACATATGTGATGTTTTCATCATTACATTGGCCACTAGGAAGTTGAGAGTCAAACTGAGGTCAGCCCCAGAAAAGCAGGATATTACAATGTTAAATGGCATATTTCCTGCATAACAAGCTGCTGCTTGTTTTTCCTATCCTTTTAGTATTTATCATCCCCATTCTCCTCTCCCATATTAAGAAAAAAAAAGTCAGCCATCTTAAAATCCTTTTTATAATGAGGAAGGGCAAAAATAATAAATATGCATATTGACATTTGCTTGGAAACCTAGAATATAAATTCAAGGCACTAGCTCTTTATTCTGGTTAGACATCAAATCACAATTAAATCTTCCTCAAATTCTCTGTTGTCCTGGTAACTGCTCTCTACTTAGAGAACATGGAGGGCGAGATTGCCCAAAAGGGTCTGGAAGGAGAGCAAGAGCTTATTAAGGAATTCTTTCTGATGTTCATAACCACACAACAAGCTGTGCCAGAACGACAGCGCGGAGCTGGAGAAAAGCCCTCCTTCAGGTTATCCCAATTGCTGTGATATATTTTAGGCTCTGCCGCCGTTAAATGCTATGTACATTATAATAATGAGATTGGCCATGGCACACCAAAAACATTGACAATAAATAGTATTTTGGATAATCAGATTGAAAATCCTCTTAAAACACATTTGACTCTAACAGCTATATTTAGACTTAGATGAACAGTGGCTGGGGGATTTTAAGTGTCAATTGGTGTGAATGAATAAAGATGGTTTTAAAGGAGCTATATTGCTTAGGGATTAAGGCCAACTGGAACAATTCACTTAAAAAAAAAAAGCCTCCACACTCAGGAGTGCAGCTCACATTTATCTGATTGAGGCAGATACACTTTAATCCTTAGGACTTGTATTGGTAGTCCTGGGATGGTTCGTCTCTCCATTTGTACAAAGCATAAATGAGATCTTGCAACTCCTGTAACTGAAGACAATGTTTGCAGCAACAACAAAGAGGAAAAAAAATTTAAGTAGCAGTCATTTTTATTTTGGCTTAACAGATTTTCAGCAGGAAGACTCTGAATATGAATCGGCTTCATTTTTAAATCCTGAAGAAAATTTCTGAAGCAGCCCATAAGGTGCCACTTTAGTCAGAGGCAATTTAAAAAAGCCTAGAATAGCAAGAAAGAAAATCACCAAATTTGTTTGGACATTGTAGGGGGAAAAAGTTACAAATTATATTAACTCCATTCTCACATCCTCCCTGAGTCTATTTGCTTTTATACTCCTAAAACTCTTCCCCTTTTTGGAGGTAGGAATGGGGCAGGAGGCATGGTGTAAATAGTAAGAAAAACTTACATTAAGATATTGGTTACTTCCAACAATGGGATTGTGATAAGCACTTAATAAAGAGAATGGTGCAGACTTTCTTCCAATAGGCAAGTGATTCTTCTCAAGGGTCAAATTCCACTCTCTCATTGATAATTTGAGCATTGCTAGAAAAAGTAAACACTAGAACTCCTCTCTGGGTCTTTGTTTTCATGGTCCTTAAGGACCACTGAAGAAGGCATTTCCAAACTTAAATTCCTAACAATATATAGCAACCTTAAGAATCCTGGAAACTACTAGAAACATAGTTTCTCTAAGTGAAATATCAACAAAGGACATGTACCTACTTGGATTTCCTGCAGGTACCACTTTTAAAGTGGGATTCACCATATTCTTCTAGCCAGTAAGCAAGCTACTTAATGATGCATAAAACTAATTATTGTAAGACTGAATCTGTTTGGTAGCTGTTCACAATGTGGAAAATCACACTTTTTCATGGCCTATTTTCTTTTAAAATGTGTGCCCCTTTCCCATCCTTAATGGGTTCTGTATATGTAAAATAAATACTCTTCGCAGCAGGACCCTGGCTTCGAGGCCTTAAAACCCAATAAAAGAGTCCTGTAGTTTAATGGTCCTTAAATGCTCAACATCTTTTTCACTTAATGCAAAATCCATCTGATCTAATAGCTGTGACTGAATTATAGATATATAATTTTTTTCTATTAAATGTTAATCTTCTGACTTGGCAGAGCAATAGACGCTCTAAATTATTAAGAAGGCAATAACCTCTCTAAACTCTTTCCAGAATTCAGAATATTCCCAGGACTGCTATCTCAAAAAAAACTGCGAACTTGCTTAAAATGTAAGTCAGGCCGGGCGTGGTGACTGATGCCTGTAATCTCAGCACTTTGGGAGGCTGAGGTGGGTGGATCACCTGAGGTCAGGAGTACAAAACCAGCCTGACCAAGATAGTGAAACCCCCATCTCTACTAAAAATACAAAATTAGCCAGGCATGGTGGTGCATGCCTGTAATCCCAGCTACTCGGGAGGCTGAGGCAGGAGAATCACTTGAACCCCGGAGGCGGAGGTTGCGGTGAGACGAGTCCGAACTGCGCCAGCCTATGCAACAAGAGTGCAACTCCTCAAAAAAAAAAAAAAAAAAAAAAAGGCCTATTAAGTACAATTTGATGCCAAATATCAATTATAAGGGGCATTGTTTTTATTGATGTCTCTTCCATTATTTTACTGAATGGAATATATATACATATAAATTAGACTGAAATATATACATATATATGAACTGGAGAAGCAACCCTCACCAGTGTTGCTCTTTTTCATTTACATATGACATTTTTGTAACCTTCTCTTTTTGGTTGAATTAATTTATCATCAATGTTTGTTCATGCAGGCATAAATAATGAAAATGCCTCTAATATATAAGTGATGTCACATGCCCAATTACACTGAACACAAGCACCCTCACTGCCCAGGGAGTCTTGTTGGAATGCCATCGCTGATACAGCTTGATCTTTAAAAAAAAAAAAAAAAAAATCTGCACATTCATTACTCACTTGAGCCCAAAGGTCAATATATTCAGTAATAATCAGAAACCATGCTAAGAAGCAGGTTAATATTTACCTGGAGAGGCTGGTCTAAAGAGTCCTGTTTCAAATAGCTAAGATCAAAACACGGGAAAGAACTGAATTTCCAGCAACAGTCTCAGGTTCAGTTTCCAGTTGAGCGGGGAACAACACTGAATGAAATGACAGTTGAAATGTCTATACTAATTTTCATTTCGTATTTTGTGCGCAACCTATTTTATGGTGCAAATTCTGCCTTTACTCATCCAGTGCTTTTTATCCTCCCTCTGAACTTATTCATAAAACTTAGGGGCCAAGGGTAAGATCTAGGTCAGCCACATCTTTCATGTTCATCACAGGCATTCTCTTTCAACCCGTATTTTGGTGCCAGAGGAGCTACCATTACTTTGGTGCACAGAACCAACAAGAAAAAAGATCGCAAGGTTGCAGAATCCAGTGATGAAAACAGAGGCAATAAGAAGTAACTGTCTTCTACCATGGTGAAGCAGATGTCAAAAGAAGCTTGTAACCACTGCTAGGGTCTGGCACTCCTGCAAGCAGGCACTGATGTATCTAGTCACCATGAACACCAAAAATTAACTAGAAACTCTTCCCTTTTTTACTTTGAAATGAGTCGGTCAAAGACATGAACATTCAGGTAGGGTAACAAGCACATGTGTGAGAACAGTTTTTAGGTCCTTGTCAGAGGAAAGCTGATAACACTGGAGAAAAAAAAATGCTCATGTTCTAAAGCTACAAGATTTTTAAAGCAGCAATGAGCCAATGCATTTATAAGAAGAGTAGAAAATTGTAAACTATAAAATTTGGTTAGGGTCAAGAGAAAAGGTTCAACTAAAAAGCCATAAAAAAGACAAAGCTAAATTCATCTGGAATTCTAGAACAATGCTGATACAGTTAAGTGATTATAGTCACCATAATATTAAAGATTTAAGATGTTCAATGCATGAATATTTGATTTTATTTCAAAAGACAATTATTTATAACACTGACCCTCTATCAAAAAGAATATGCTTTTCTGATGGGGAAGTGACAAAAAAAAAAACTACACAGAACAAGAGTAATAAAGTTCTCAAGTAAGGATTGCACTCCAATAGGAATTGAGTGATTCTCTCAGAGAGCACTCATTACATCTTAGACAACGTCACTCTTCTTTCCTCTTGGCCATATGTTCAGGTCTCATAGTCTTTCTGAACACAGAATGGCAGTGGCCAGCATTGTCCATTATCTATGTTCCGCTTGTTTACTAATTAAAAAGCTTTGGTCTTCAGTGTTGTAAACGCAATTTCTGCCTTCGATATCAAAAGGTGAGTGAATGAGACAAGATTAGCTGAAGGAAGTACTTGATATTTTACTCCAGATAGCTGAATGAAAATGGGTATTCTCCCTTGTACTTTGGAGTCCATCGTTTCCTACTCCCAATGCTCTCACAGACAGTAAATAAAATAGTTTAACTCGCAAATCTTTTACAAGGATGTTCAAAACAATATTCTAGAGAAAACTTTATTGATGGTTGAAAACAAAATAAAATACACATAAGGTTCCCTTCCCATCTCTAATATGGAAAATAAAACACTTAATATGAATACTCAGTTTTAAACTTTGCTCTAAGTTTTATTTTATTTTATTTTGAGATGGAGTCTTGCTATTGCCCAAGCTGGAGTGCAGTGGCGAGATCTTGGCTCACTGCAACCTCCGCCTCCCAGGTTCAAGCGATTCTCCTGTCTCAGCCTCCCGAGTACCTGGGACTACAGGCACCTGCCATCATGCAGGGCTAATTTTTGTATTTTTAGTAGAGATGGGGCTTCACCATATTGGTAAGGCTGGTCTCGAATTCCTGACCTCAGGTGATCTACCTCCCTCAGCCTCCCAAAGTGCTGGGATTACAGGCATGAGCCACCACCCCCGGCAACTTTTTTAATTTATATTTTATTTTTTATTGAAATAGGTGGCCCAAAACTTGTGAAAGAGAACTCATGCTGAAGGACGACATTAATCATAATAATTAAAGAGACAGATATTGCTTATGTAAACCATATAAAGAATTAAAAACAAATCCAATTCTGACTTTCAATGTTGTTTCAACACTGAAAAAATATGATGGCTTATTCTTTGGTATGAGAAGTCATTTTGATGGTATTTTTACCCTATTAAACAAAAATGGGATTTAAAAATCTGGTTTGGGATGTTCAAAGATAATTGCTAAGGCAAATTTTGCAATTTGAGAAAACCTAACTGCAATGATCCATTTATTCAGTTATTTGTTAATACTCAAATTAGTAATTTTCACTCTGAATGGTAAATAAAATGTTAATAAAAAATAACAAGACATATAAACTTTCCCTAATGAGATGCAGTTAATAAAAACGGTTGTTTACTTCAGAGTATTTACTATAAACATGTCCACTTATGTTATTTTATTGCTATCTATATACTCTTTCAGTTTACTGTATTACTGTACTTTTCTCTAAAACTTTAAAAATCTGTTATCTAAAATCAATTCTCTAATGCTAATTTTGCAGGAAAACTGTATTTCACATTATTAATCTCATTAATATAACTTTCCTATAAATAAGCATGAAACATTTGGAGGATGCATATATAATGAGTGCTTGGTTACTATAGTAGCAAATGTCAAACTAATTGCTAAAAAAAGTCTAAAGGTTTTCACACTTTGAAAAATCTAGTATATCATCTATCATTATTCTCCAACATTGTGGCAAGAATAGTCACCGCAAGTAAAAATTAAGATACTGTTGTAGAGATTAAGGCAATTTTATTATAAATTCCTGATATATTCCACCCCTGCCTGTTCTTAATCTAAATGTAATTTAGCACTGCAAACCATTTATGAAAATAAATTTATTTTAAAAGGCATAAAAGTTATTAGTGTAAAAAGAAAAAATATCTATACCTACAAAAAAGGCCAAAGACACTAATGAAGTTACCTCAGTAAAGATACTGTAACATGTAACTTGGCCAGCCAAGTTACAACACATTCCTCACAACTGTATTATGTCTCAAGGTTCTGAGGATCTGAAAGGTCTTTTGATCCACCTGAAAGTGGCCACCAACCAAATTAATTTCTCTGAAAGATATCTTTAAGCAATTATTTCAGCCTAACCTCGCTTCATATGGACTCACTCAGATGGCTCATGTTTTATTAGGGACTTGAAGGTTTAAAAATATGTAGTCAATCCAGGGCAAAGTTATGTTGTTTGCCTATTTGTAAAATTAACACATACAGAAAATAAGATTCAAACTGATATTGAAAAAGACTAACATATTCATCTAATTTTAAAAAAAAACCTACCAATAGAACAAAATATATTTTATTTTAATTATACCAGCACAGTAAGGCCCAGAAAGACCATGGAGTTGCACAAAGAATGTTCAGCACCAGCAAGATAAAACAGATACTGGCAGTCAGTGCTAACTGCTAGCACACAAGCCCCTGCCGCATTTGTATGATCTGGAGCAGAGCCTCCTGAACATCTTCATCCATGTGACCCTTCGGAGAAAGAAGAAAGAGGAGCATTATTTTATGTCATCTTTGTTTACATAAGAATTCTAAAGATAAAGCTTTTACAGAGCATAACTAGTCATTGATTCATCAAATGCTAAATCCTCATCATTGTGATTTCTAAAGGAATTACTGGAAAAGGGAGTACAGCCCTATCATGAAAATAAGATCAATTAATAAGGAGTGCACGGCCGGGCGTGGTGGCTCACGCCTGCAATCCCAGCACTTTGGGAGGCCGAGGTGGGTGGATCATTTGAGGTCAGGAGTTCAAGACCAGCCTGGCCAACATGGCGAAACCCCATCTCTGGTAAAAATATAAAAATTAGACGGGTGTAATCCCAGCTACTCGGGAGGCTGAGACAGGAGAATCGCTGGAACCTGGGAGGCAGAGGTTGCAGCGAACCAAGACTGTGGCACTGCACTCCAGCCTGGGTGACATGGCGAGACCCCATCTGAAAAAACAAAAAGACTAGTGCACAACAGTTGCTCTAACTTCCTTTACCAGAAAACAAATGGATAAACCTCCCTCTTTCTCTTTTTTAATAACAGCCTTGGATGATAGGGGCAGCATAAGTTATAAATGAACAAAGTAAACTACAAGGAAATCTGTTGTTGTTGCTGCTGAGGTTTTTTGTTTGTTTGTTTAGAAAACTAACTGATGGCTGAACATGGTGGCTCACACCTGCAATCCCAGCATTTTGGGAGGCCAAGGTGGGAGGATCACTTGAGGCCAGGAGTTTAAGACCAGCCTAGACAATACAGTGGAGACTGTCGCGAAAACTTAAAAAAAAAAAAAAAATTAGCTGGGTGTGGTGGCATGTGCCTGTAGTCCCAGCTACTTGGGAGGTTGAGGGAGGATGATCACTTGAACCCAGGAGTTGAGGCTGTATGAGCTATGATTGTGCCACTGCACTCCAGCCTGGATGGCAGAGCAAGAATCTGTCTCCTAAAAAAATTTAAAATTTAAGTAATTGATTTAAAAAACCCATATTTATGTTTTTACGTAAATAAGATTATATAACACATACTATTTTGTAACTTGTTTTTTTATGTAGTGTCACAGAAATCTTTCCCTTGAGCTACCCAATTATTTTAAATTATTGTATAATATCCACTGCATGGACATATTACATTTCTTTACCCATTCCCCTAACGATGGACATTTAAGGTATTTCCAATCTTAATGGAAAGATTACTAGAGAAGAAATTGCTGGGTCAAAAAGCAGTCTCAATTTTTAATTCTGTTAAGTACTACAAAATTTCCCTCTACAGAGATTATAACAATCTGTACACTACCATCAATGGAGTAAAAATGCCCATTTCCCATACACTCTGGCTAACACGATAGACTATAATCTTGTGTAATATTGCCAGTCCCACAGGTGAAAAATGGTATGTTCTTATTCATTTGCATCTCCCCCATTACTGATGAAACCAAGTATCTTTTTTACATGCATGTTAGCCATTTATATTTTTAAAAAATACTTTAAACTTAAAATAGTGGCATGAGTTGATTAAATGCAACTCAATATGGTGGGCTTATTAAAATACTGCACCCCCTCCCAACACACACATTTTTTTTTTCCTGGAGTACTTAAATAGGTTTCAGCACAACACTTCCTATTAATATGAAAAGTTTTGCTTCCAAAATCTGTTTCTATAACAGCAGGATGTTTACATTTCAAACATTAGCCATAGTTGACTGAACTGAATTTCTCAGTTAACTTTATGACGCCAGAAGGCAAGACTATTTCTGATGTCAATTGCTTTTGTTATGTTTCATTAGGACACAGTAGAAAATAATTTCAAATTCCGGAAGTGCATATTATACAAAGTGGAAAGGCTTGTTAGTTTGCTGTATTTTTCATTAGGAGCAACCTCTTCCTCTCATGGCCAATACTAGTGAGTTTCTCAGCCTCTCTAATACAGATTTTCTGCTATTTCCCCACTTGAACTTCCTATTCACTGTCCCTCAATAATCTTCTCTAATAATTGCAATAAACTTTAAGATTCTAGTTTATCTCTGATTTGCTCAAAAGAGAGTAGCTAAGATCCCTTGTTCTATCATATCATTCATTCTTTTTCATTAGTTTCCCCTCCATTTCCTATAGAAAAGGCAGGTCTGTTGATTTTAAGAATTTGATATCATAAAGTATCTTTCTTTTTATTATTTTATCTAGTTCTCTTTTTAAAATTGATCTTTTTTTGAAACTTTCTCTCAACATCCATCTTTCCCTTCTTCATTTTTTGTTTTTTTTTTTTTTTTTGCTTGTTTTTACAGTGTGGCCTAACACACTTCAAATACAAATAATTCCCAGGATCTCTGTCATTCTAAAATTTGTTTCTTTTAGTACATTTTCTTCCTGAAAAAAAATCTATTCTGAGAATTTTGAAGATGCTGCTCACGGGGTTTCTACAGGAAATTAAGCATAGTATCCTTTATATGTTAGTAATTTCTTAGTATGATTTTAACAATAACTTTCTCAGTACACCCCTAAAAAAGGGAATTCATAATGTTATTCCTTAATTAATCCTTGGCTTTACCAAGCCAAGTTAAGGCTTGGTAAAACAGATCATTTTTAATTACTACAATCCTATACACATAACACCCTGCTTGTCACTTTTGTACTTTTCTAGTATTCAAAGCCATTCCCACTCTCCTGTTAGATGACAGCCACACGTGGATGTCAAGGCATTATCTCCAGCTAGCAACACCATTAACGTGTGCTACCATCACATGTTACCAAACTGTCTATAAACTGAGTGACAAGCAGATGGAGATGACACTAAATTTAAGATGTTGTGTTGCCATATAGCTTTGTAAATTTTTCTGGGAGATCCACAAACAATGATTAAAAGAAATATAATTATTTTTAAATAAGCATAGGGGGTGCAGCTACTTTAAACATCAATTACTTTCACATAAATTTATTTGAAAATAAAAAATTATTATCCCTAAAGCAATATTCTTTCCAAAGGAGAAGCAGTTCTTTACCTGTGCAGCACTAAGAAGGTGTGTCCGATAAATTGCAATTACTTCTTGGTGCTGTCTGTCAGCATCCTAGAAATGTGGAAAGATGGACAGATGTGACTATCAGCATTCACATTTCCAAACTTTGGACAATGCTCAGGCTTCATGCTACAAAACTATTATTATTATTAAGGCGATCCTGCTACTTCTAACAACAAACTACCTTGGACCTACCAGATGCAGAATTCCAAAACGTAACAATATAAACTTCTGTAAAGAATGTGTGGCTAATGACAGTAATGCTACTTTCCCTAAGCAACATCAAATTATTGCTTTAGTTCATATCTAGTGCCATGAACTTCTGAAGACACTTATCACATGTCTGGATTATTGCAAACGCTTCCCATCCTGTCTTACTATCTCCACACTATATTCCTTACCATGCCTCTGAGACTAAGGTACCTATTTCCTCACATCACTTTTGGCTCAAAAACCTTGAGTGACACTTCTTTACATACATGAGAGAATCCAAATTCATCAGTTTGGTTCTCAATGACTTCCACAGTTTGGCTTCAAACATTAACTTTCAAATACAGCAGTCCCGTCTTATGGCAGTTTTGCGATGAGCAGTTTCACTTTCTCTATTTCTGTTGCCCATGGTATAATACAATAAGATATTTTGAGATATAGAGAGAGACCACATTCACATAACTTTTATTACAACATATTGTTATAATTGTTCTATTTTATTATGTTGTTATTACTCTCTTACTGTGCCCAATTTATAAATTACTCTTTATCACAGGTATGTATATCTGGGGGGAAAACATAGCTTATATAGGGTTCATTCAGCAGGTCCTATCCATGGTTTCAGGCATCCACTGGGGATCTTGGAACATACCCTCAGTGGATAAGAGAGGGACTACTCTACAGGCAGGGCTTTTACTGCCCTCTGGCCATGCCACTTGTATTCCATCTCCACGCTTCTTTTACACTATTTTCTTTAGATGGAAGAGCCTCTACTTTCCTTTCACCTACCAAAATAGCATCTACGTTACAAGTTCAAGCCAGGTACTCCCTTCTTTAAAAACTAGCTTCTACCACACCACTAATCTTTCCTTCCTGGAAACCCCTATCACTTAGAATCTGCATTCTCAATTCTACATTTGACATCTCTCATCTTGTGATTTTTACTTTTTATGAATCTGTATTTTGCCTCTCTAACTACCCAGAACTCCTTGGGGACAGGAATGGCATACTTTCTTTATCCCACTTAGCACAGGGTCATGAACATAATAAACAATAAACAAATATTTCCAATTATTAAAGGGACACTATACTCTTTGGATAAGATCCAAATCCACAATTTGCCATCCTTAATCTGTAGGCCTACAGTGTTAAAAAATAAACACTAAAAAAAAACAAAACAAAAAACCTTTCTTCGATTAAAAAATAACTCAAACAATTCTATGAAATAGGGAAACATCAGCAACAATTTACATGTGACTGGGCCGTTTTACTTAGCATTTCAATGTGTATTAGTGCATAATTAAAAGCATAGTCCCAGATACTCAGGAAGCTGAGGCAGTAGGATCACTTGAGCCCAGGAGATCAGCCTATAGCAAGATCCCATTGGAGACAAGCCTAAGCCACATAGAAGACCCCATCTTTTGACAAAATTCAACAACCTTTCATGCTAAAAACTCTCAATAAATTAGGTATTGATGGGACATATCTCAAAATAATAAGAGCTATCTATGACAAACCCACAGCCAATATCATACTGAATGGGCAAAAACTGGAAGCATTCCCTTTGAAAACTGGCACAAGACAGGGATGCCCTCTCTCGCCACTCCTATTCAACATAGTATTGGAAGTTCTGGCCAGGGCAATCAGGCAGGAGAAGGAAATAAAAGGTATTCAATTAGGAAAAGAGGAAGTCAAATTGTCCCTGTTTGCAGATGACATCATTGTATATCTAGAAAACCCCATCATCTCAGCCCAAAATCTTCTTAAGCTGATAAGCAACTTGAGCAAAGTCTCAGGGTACAAAATCAATGTGCAAAAATCACAAGCATTCTTATACACCAATAACAGACAAACAGACAGCCAAATCATGAGTGAACTCCCATTCACGATTGCTTCAAAGAGAATAAAATACCTAGGAATCCAACTTACAAGAGATGTGAAGGACCTCTTCATGGCGAACTATAAACCACTGCTCAACGAAATAAAAGAGGATACAAACAAATGGGAGAACATTCCATGCTCATGGGTAGGAAGAATCAATGTCATGAAAATGGCTATACTGCCCAAGGTAATTTATAGATTCAATGCCATCCCCATCAAGCTACCAATGACTTTCTTCACAGAATTGGAAAAAACTACTTTAAAGTTCATATGGAACCAAAAAAGAGCCCGCATCGCCAAGTCAATCCTAAGCCAAAAGAACAAAGCTGGAGGCATCATGCTACCTAACTTCAAACTATACTACAAGGCTACAGTAACCAAAACAGCATGCTACTGGTACCAAAACAGAGATACAGACCAATGGAACAGAACAGAGCCCTCAGAAATAATGCCACATATCTACAACTATCTGATCTTTGACAAACCTGACAAAAACAAGAAATGGGGAAACCATTCCCTATTTAATAAATGGTGCTGGGAAAACTGGCTAGCCATATGTAGAAAGCTGAAACTGGATCCCTTCCTTACACCTTATACAAAAATTAATTCAAGATGGATTAAAGACTTAAACGTTAGACCTAAAACCATAAAAACCCTAGAAGAAAACCTAGGCAATACCATTCAGGACATAGGCATGGGCAAGGACTTCATGTCTAAAACACCAAAAGCAATGGCAACAAAAGCCAAAATTGACAAATGGGATCTAATTAAACTCAAGAGCTTCTGCACAGCAAAAGAAACTACCATCAGAGTGAACAGGCAACCTACAGAATGGGAGAACATTTTTGCAATCCACGTATCTGACAAAGGGCTAATATCCAGAATCTACAATGAACTCAAACACATTTACAAGAAAAAAACAACCCCATCAACAAGTGGGCGAAGGATATGAACAGACACTTCTCAAAAGAAGACATTTATGCAGCCAAAAGACACATGAAAAAATGCTCATCATCACTGGCTGTCAGAGAAATGCAAATCAAAACCACAGTGAGATACCATCTCACACCAGTTAGAATGGCGATCATTAAAAAGTCAGTAAACAACAGGTGCTAGAGAGGATGTGGAGAAATAGGAACACTTACACTGTTGGTGGGACTGTAAACTAGTTCAACTATTGTGGAAGTCAGTGTGGCGATTCCTCAGGGATCTCAAAGTAGAAATACCATTTGACCCAGCCATCCCATTACTGGGTATATACCCAAAGGATTATAGATCACACTGCTATAAAGACACATGCTGCTATAAAGACACATATGTTTATTGCGGCACTGTTCACAATAGCAAGGACTTGGAACCAACCCAAATGTCCAACAATGATAGACTGGATTAAGAAAATGTGGCACATATACACCATGGAATACTATGCAGCCATAAAAAAGGATGAGTTCATGTCCTTTGTAGGGACATGGATGAAGCTGGAAAACATCATTCTCAGCAAACTATCGCAACGACAAAAAACCAAACACTGCATGTTCTCACTCATAGGTGGGAACTGAACAGTGAGAACACATGGACACAGGAAGGGGAACATCACACACTGGGGCCTGTTGTGGGGTGGGGGGAGGGGGGAGGGATAGCATTAGGTGATATATCTAATGTTAAATGACGAGTTAATGGGTGCAGCACACCAACATGGTACATGTATACATATGTAACAAACCTGCACGTTGTGCACATGTACCCTAGAACTTAAAGTATAATAAAAATAATAATAAATGTAAACAAGTAATCAGTTATTATTCTATTTTCTTGATGAGAAAACCAAGAGTTAAAGGGAATGTTCCTTGCCACTTCCTTGTAAGTGGCAGGACTTAGACCAGACCTTCCAACATTAGCTTCTAAATCCAGGCACTTATCCTTCTATATAAGGTATAAAACCATAGGAATGCCTCTTTATTCACAAAGATAAAAGATTATTTTAAAACCTCCTTTAGTTTAGTGGACCAATATTTTAGAGAGCACCTTGCAATGAGAAAGATGCTGGATTTGGAGTCAGCCAGTTCCAGGTTTATACCCCAGCTGAATGACCCCAGGCATCAAATATGTTATTCTTTGTTTCCTTAAGAATTAAATGGAGGGAATAAACCTGCTTTGTGAGATCATGATGAAGATAAAGTTTATAGATAAAGTACGTAAAATGTTTAATATGGTGCCTGGTGTATAGTAGGCATCAAATAAGTATTATTACACCACCAGTATAGGTAACTTTTCGTATATAAAAATAATCATATTCTTGGATCCGAACATAGCTACAGATCACTTTAATTTCTAAATGAGCCTTACAAACTAACTACAGGGAGCCAGCACATATTCCTGCAAAGCCCCGTGTGCCTGGTTACTCACGGCCAGCTGTTGCTCCAGAGATTTCACTTGGTGCTGCAGAGTGTCAATCAGCTGGCTCTGCCTCTTGGTGGGGTTCCCACTTGTGTAGGTGAGTTGGGAAAGGCCATTGAGTGCCTGTTTTAATCTTTCCACATCATTAAGCAGTTCAGTTATCTTTAAAAAAAAGTTGTAGGAGAAATATATTATTCACTTATCATGTACAATGAACATCTTTGTACAGAAATCATTCCTTTTTGGAGACAGAAGCTTTATCTTTATACACCAGAAAATTGAGGTATGAATATTGCCAAGACTGTTACCAAGGATGTACACAATATGTAATTTATAATTAAATCCCTCTCCAGAAATTATTTACAAAAGCAATACCAAATTAAGAATAAATATTACATATATCCTAAGATGTGAGTATAAACATAGTCTTACTTTTAGCTAACATATAAGCATCTACGAAGGCACATGAACTATCTTCCAGGTAACATACGGAACACAGGAAGGGAAGGGGGATTCCCAGCAACAAAGTGTGAAAAGTAAAAGGGTGTGGCCCGTGTAAGTCTAGGATTAACATATGTTCCTTTTTCCTTTCAAGAGTTGTATTATTTAAGACCACTTTGTTGTAGAGAGAAAAAAAACAAGGAGGCTTGTTTATAGGAATAGGAAGTGCCTAGAAACATAGCATTTTTCCACCCTGCTTTAAAGTCAGACAGAGTCAACTTGTATGAGCTTGGCTAATTTACTTTTCTGAGCCCTAGATTCCACATTGGTGAAAGGTGGACAATCGTTCAGAGTTAAGAAAATCAGGTTGGGCACAGTGGCTCACACCTATAGTCCCAACACTTTGGGAGGCTAAGGCAGGAAGATTGTTTAAACTCAGGAATTCAAGACCAGCCTGGGCAATATAGCAAGACACCACCTCCTCCCCCACATTTTTTTATTGAAAAATAATAATAGAAAAAAAACAAAGAAAATGAAATGCAATTACATGCACCCGCTCAATAAATGGCAACAAGTAGATATTAATAATTAACTCTTATATATTACTATATATATTCATAGGTACCTTCTGAACAAGCTTAGAGCATTTAAATTCTCTATCACAGAGATGGTGTGCCAGAGGACAGTATGTACAAGTACTTTCCACTGGGGAGGGCAGTCTGTGTCTGTGTTTACTCCACTGTATCCCCAGCACATGACATGCAGAAGGCATTTAATCATTACATGTTGAATGGATAAAACTGCAGCCAATCTTTATATGTCATATCCATAGTAAAAACTTTATGCAACATCAGTATCAAAAATATTGTTGAGTACCTATTCTGTAAATTGTACCATGAGAATTAAAGATAAGATGGAAAGTTAAGTTATAAACCCTGCTCATAAAAACTGATTGGGAAGATCAACTACATAATTCTAACAAGGTAATATAAATGTTTTAAATGGATGGCAAAGCCACAGTAAAACATCCACCTTAGAGGAGGAACTGTTTACTATAGACTAGATTGGACAGTGAGGGCTTTAAGAAGGAGGATAACATGTTAATGAATGTAGAGGATTCAACTCAGTAGAAAGGAGGGAAAGGACATTCTGGGTGAGGGGATGTAGACTTTCTAGTCTGTAGAAAGACATGAGCAACAGAACATAAAATGCATTGGAGGGCTCAGTTTACTACTATGGGTGAGTACCGAGATCAACTCTAGATGCTCCCCAGTGTTCTTGGTTTCTTGCAGCCCAGAAAGAGAGCTTCCCCACCACCCTCTTCCCCATCTTTCACATGCCACAAACCCACTGGCTTTTGACTCTTCATGTATGAGACAAGTGAGCCTTAAGTCTCCCCATCGTTCCTGAATTCTTGGCTAGAACAGCTAAAGAAACAGAAGGAAAAATGCTTTTGACTTTTGTGTTACTTCACTTTTTTTTTCAATTCGGAATTTTTGCACACAAGTTGCTCAACTGGAAAGGGTCACTTTGTTAATACCTGTGTCTACTTTCCTGTGAGATTCTGTGGTAAAGAGCACTGCTCTGAGGTTTCCAACACATAGCCATGCAGACTACTTTGTACCTACCTTATTATCTTTTGCTTCTATTTGTTTAGCAGATTCTTGTATTCTTCTTTGTAACTCTGTGATTGTTGTTAAGGACTTATCACATCGTTCCTTCTGATCCTTAATTTCTTGCTCAATGCTGAAATGCAGTAATTCCTTCTCATCTTTTGCAGATATTTCCTTCTTTTTGGCATGCAAAACTTCCTCACATACTTCCTCATACTTTCTATTCAGATTGGCCAATTTTTCATTTAAGCTAGAAATCTGTGTCTCCAAATCACTTTTTGTTGCTTTATATTTAGACAAGTCAACTACCTCTCTAGTCTCTAATTTTTTTAATGCTTGTTTAGTATTCTGAACCTCAGACTGAAGTTTGGAGACTTCTTCCATTTTGTTTTGGCTTTCTTCTTCCTTTTCTCTCAAGCTGGCTTTTATGATTCCAACTTCTTTCTCAAATGCTTCTTTAATCTGCAAATGCTCTGCCAGGGGTACAGAAGAGTTCTTTTGATTCTCCAACAATTGATGCAGTTTGGTCACTGTCTGCCGCTCTTTCTCGTAACACCTTTGCATACTCTTCAGTTCTTCCTTTAGATTTTCAATTGTGCCATTAAGAGATTTTTTCAGAGCCTCAACCTGTTCCAATGGAACATGTTGTTTTTGCAAAAGATTTTGCACTGCAAGTATCTCAGAAGTCTGTTTGGCATTTTCTGCTACTAGCTTCTCTTTCACATTCTTTACTTCCGTGTATTTCTGTGACAAGTCTTTTAACTGTTTGTTTAGCTCGTCTGTTTTTCTGCTTAATGCTCTTTCCATTTCATGAGACTTCTCAGTGAGAACTGTCTTATCCCTCAAATCTTTCTGAAGGGTAAAAATCTCCTTCTTTAACTTGTCATTCTCTTGCTTGTTTTTCTTGACTTCTTCTTCACTGACACTATACTTTCGTGTCTGCTCTGATAACTGGTCTTTTAGTTCTTTCTCTGTTGCTTTAAATTTTCTCTCGCACTCCTCAAAGCTGACAATTGGGGCGTATTTTACCTTAATGCATTCTTGTATTGTGTCGAGCTCCTTCTTCTGGGCTTTAATTTCGGCATGCAGTGTCACAATCTCTTCTTGGCCTTTTCTGTAGTTGGCCAAGATTTCAGCATTACTATCCTGCACCTTTCTCATGCTCTGACTTAGCGAGCTCATCTTTGCCTCGTGCTCTGCCAGGCTGATGTACTCAGCTTTTATTTGGTTCTGAGTGTTTTCCAGGTTTCTTTTCAATATTTCATTCTTATCTTTTATTTTTACAAATTCCTGATTTATATCTTCAAATTTTTTCTTCACATCTAATAATTCTCTGTTAGTTTTGGCTAACGTGTCATTCAGTGCCATTTTAACCTCTTCATGGGTTTTAACTGGCATATACTGATTACTCATCATCTTCTTCAAGTTAGTGTTTTCAGATGTGAGAGCGTGTATTTTCTCCTGGTCTTCACCACATTTTTTCTTAAGTTCAGACAGCTGTTTCTTAAGTTCAACAATATTGGATTTCAGAGCTGTTATCTCTTTTTCATGTTTCTCAGGAGGTATAAACACAGTTTCTAGGCGGCTTACATCCTTACTTAAGCTGTCATTTTCCAGTAGCAATTTCTCCATTTCCAACTTCTTTTCTGTATATTTTTGTGTTACATCTAAAAGCTTTCTATTAAGATCATCAATAATTGCATCATGTGACTTTTTCATGTCTTCACTTACTTTTAAAGGAACATAATGATTTTTCATTTCAATTGTTAAGTTATGTGCTTGCTCCTTGAGGAGCTTATTATCCAAATAAACTTTTTCAATTTCCTTTTGTAGTGTCTGATTTTTCAATGTTAACTCAGTGATCTTCTTCCCAAGTTCTCCTGATTTCTGTTCTAATCTGCTCTTAACCTGTTCATGTTCCTCTGGTTTGACGTGCTGAGCAAGCTTGGCCTTAACATTCTCAAGTTCTCTCTTTAACTGTCTAATTTCACTAAGTGATTTTTCATGTTCTCTTTCCATTTCTACTAATTTTTTTGCTTTCTCATTCACTTCATTTGATAATGAGCTCTTCATGTTTTCAAATTTTTCAGCTGGAATGGAAAGGGCCAACTTCGCTAACAATTCTTTTGCCTGGCCTTCCATCTCTGTGACCTTTCTTCCTTTCTTCTCTCGCTCCATTTCACACATACTAAGTTCCTTCTGTAATCGCTTATTTTCTTCTATCAGCTTGCCTTCATCCCTCTTAAACTCTTCTACTATCATCTCATTTTGTTTGATTTGGTTTCTTAATTTCCCCACTTCTGCTGAAGCACCTTCATATTTTACTTTCAAGTCTTTCAACTGATCCTTCAGTTCCTCGGTTAGTCTGTGATTCCCTGAGGCTGCTTCACTTGTTAAGTGTTCTTTAAGGGCAAGAAAATGGGTCTGCATTTGTTTAACTTTACCTTCTGACTCATACATCCTCTTCTGCACATCTTTTAATGCATCTTCTAATTGCTTTATCTGTTCATCTGAATCCTCCTTGACCCTTTCACATTCTAATGCTAAAGCTTTGCATTCTGCCACTTTGTGTGCCAGTTCATTTTGGAGCTTCAGTCGGTCTTGTTTTGCTGACTCACAGAAAGTTCGCATTGCTTCTAACTCTTTCTTTAAAATTTCATTTTCAGAGTATGACGTTTGACTGGGTAAAGATAGTTCCAGAGGTCTTAACATAGATCTGCTTTGCATATGGGCTGGTATACCTGGGGAAGTACACTGAAAAGAAAAAAAAAAAAGACATCAATCACAAAAGCCTAAATGAGACATTTACTATACTTATTTGCCAAACTTAGAGAAAGTTAGCACATCATCAGGAATCAAAGGGTTTTCAGATTAGGTAGTAAGATGGAAAAAAAATCACAATGCTGATTTTTGTGGTAAGGAAACAGTTCTGGATATGATTTCCTTAATACATTCACAACATTTTGAGAGTTCTGTTCACGTAAGTCTATTTCTGGCAGAACAAGGGAAAATGGCCATGGCTACTGGGTGCTATTTTGTCTTTCTTCCCCCATTCATTAACACCTACCCACACTTGAATATCATCAACTTTATCAAAACATATTTATTATTTCTATGTTTTATGGCACATAATGTGCTTAGAACTTTAAATTCTGAAGAAAACCATCGTATCCTTGAATAAAAACAAGTACTGCGATTTTAAATTTGCAGATAATTTCATAGAATTATAGATATAACTAATAAGATTTTTGACTTCTGCGTACCTTCACTGTTAATCCAACAGAATATTCTCTGAATTATAAAAATACCACGAAAATAGACCCAGCTAGTTATCAGAGTTGTCAAGAGAATGATTGGTCACAGCCAGCACCAGGGAAAGAGAGTCTCCCAATAGACAGAAAACACCTGGAGCTGGTGACAGCAGCTTCCTGATAAGATCTCCGGAGCTGGGTGAGCAGGCTCAAGCATGCGCACTAAGAGGCAAAATGGTGGATGTATGACCTTCTTCAGGGAGCATTTGACTGGTAAAGGAAAATAGCCCCTAGAGAGCAGGTGCACAACCTTAGTAAAGGCACTACACATGTGGCCCCTCCTAAGTGCTGACAGGCCACTATGCATGCAGATAGCCTGCCCCCAAGAGAAGAATCAAGGGAGGAGAAATGCAAACCCCAAAACCAAGCCAGTGCATAAAAATCCCAAGCCAAGGGCTGAACAGGGTACTGGGATCTCTCAAGCCGCCCACTTGGCCTTCTTCCAAGTGTACTTTGCTTCCTTTCGTTCCTGCTCTAACACTTTTTAATAAACTCACTCCTGCCCTAAAACTTCCCTTGGTCTCTCCCTCTGCCTTAAACCTACTTCTGCCCCTCAGCTGAATCCTTTCCTCTGAAGAGGCAAGGGTAGAGCTTGCTGCAGACCCCTACAGATTTACTGTTAGTTAAATCTGAACTGCCTTTCCCCTGGATCAAGAGGAAAAAAAAAACCAAAAATTATATTTTGAATTATTCATATCTGTCTTCCCCTTTATATGGGCAAATATGAAGAGTTAACTAATCACTGTTAATGAACAGAAACTTAGCATCAAATGCAATGAAACTATAATTCAAATCTCTTACTATAACCACTATCATCAAAAACACTCTAGAGGGCACCAGAAACAGCAATATCTGCTTTTATTAAACTCAAGAAAGCAGGACCAACTTGTCTTTGATAATGAAAACCTCACTCTACGTATATATACTTAATGTACAATGCCGCTTTCTCCTCTCTTTATAAAGGCACAAAAATTTTCTTTAAATGTTTTTTAAAATTAAAAAAAAAAACAGTTATTACCTGTGAGTCTGCCATATACATCTGACCTTGTTTAAGAAGCATATCTTCTTTTCCTAAATAAATGCAAATAAATGACATTTTAACTTCAATATCCATACTAAAGTAGGCTAAACATTAATTTGATGTTATTTCCTTTATTATTCAAATAAAAGTGAAGCAAGAGGTACAACACAAAAGTATCCTCATTCTAAAATACCCATTTTCCCCTTATTATTTCTATAAACAGAAGTACCTACAATCTACTGAACAACAGATACTAGGTTGGTTTTATTTTTTTCTTATTTTTTTCTATGCTCTCTCTCAGCAGAATCACTAAAACTTCAGAAACATTGAGGACTCTTAAACTAGGCTACATGATAATAAAACATATATCTTATAATCAATCAAAACAAAAATGATGATTTAAATTTATAGCATAAATATTACTGTTGTAGGAGAGAATAGTTTAATAGTCACTAGGAAACAAACAAAAACAGATTTTCTAGAGAAACTGTTTAACATTGCAGAATAAAAACGATTATGTAGGGTCTAAAAATAATTCATAAATGTAATTTTAAAATGCCTACTTGCATTAAGACCGATTTCTCCAAATTAGAAAACTATGTTTATGTTCTTTCCATAAAAAAATGAACCCTAAATATCACAAGACAAATGTCTATGTCTACTAATCAACAAGGCAAATTCGGTAATTCATACAATATACAATTTTAAAATACAGGTAGCTAAGGAGAATCAGAGCTTCAGTAATTATCAGAATATGTTAGAAGTTACAATAGTCATCTTAACGTCTTCCTAGTTCCATGTGTTGATGAAGTTTAGCAGCAGGAATATCTTGTACAGTTATTCCTGTATAGTTAAACAAGTAAGAATAAACATTCTTCTTTGCTTGAACTAGGTGAACTGTAATGATGATCCATACTTTTATACTTACGGTTACTGAAATGACTTCCTGATCCTAAATGATCACTCTGAAATCAGAAGCATAAAATATTTTAGGGTGAATGCTGCCTCATTTTGTTAAATTCTGTATCTATTTTAGCTCTAAATCATGCAGTCATTAAAACTACATTTTTGACATTCTTGTTTCTCCAGAGCATTATTCTACTCAAACCCACAAAAAGAAACAACACTAGCAACACTTAGAGAGATCAGCTGGGAATAAGTACTTCACTAAGCATTTTAATAAAAGCAGCCAAGTGTTTTAAGAAAAAACTTTATTGCTCAAAAGAAAAAAAAAAGTGAGCCCTAAATGAACTGAAACAACTTTCAAAGACTACTGTTTGCTACTGCTTTACCTCAAAAGGAAGGAAGTGGCCACATTCATGTCAATAACTCATTTTACTTTACCACTGTAGGAAGCAGAAACCCTACCTCATTGACTATGAAATATCAACATAACCCCTTCTTCCAGAGTTTATAAAATACCAAGTACTTTGAAAGTAAAAGAAGAGAGAGAGCAGGAAATGAAACTGAGGCAGAGACCTACACATAGTAATAAATCCATCAATCCATTAGTTAGGAAATAATAGAGAACTCTAGCTACAGTGAATCAAAATATACTGGGTTGCTCCTTTTCCCAAGTAAGCCAAATACAAAGAATCTAATATATAAATTAAAATACTACACTTCAAGGGTAAGAATAGGCCAGGCGCAGTGGCTCACACCTGTAATCCCAGCACTTTGGAAGGCTGAGACAGGCAGATCACTTGAGCCCAGGAGTTCAAGACCAGCCTAGGCAACGTGGTGAGACCTCATCCTTACAAAAAAATACAAGAACAAGCTGGGTGCGGTGGCTCATGCCTGTAATCCCAGCACTTCAGGAGGCTGAGGCAGGTGGATTGCCTGAGGTCAGGAGTTCAAGACCAGCTTGGCCAACATAGTGAAACCCCGTCTCTACTAAAAATACAAAAAATTAGCTGGGTGTGGTGGCGGGCACCTGTAATCCCAGCTAGTAGGGAGGCTGAGCCAGGAGAACTGCTTGAACCTGGGAGGCGGAGGTTGCAGTGAGCCGAGATCGTGCCATTGCACTCCAGCCTGGGCAACAAGAGTGAAACTTCGTCTCAAAAATAAAAAAATAAATAACAACAAACACACACAAAAACATTAGCTGGGCAGGGTAACCCAAGGTACTCAGGAGGCTGAGGTGGGAGGATCACCTGAGCCCGGGGAGGTCAAGGCTACAGTGAGTGGTGATTGCACCACTGCACTCCAGCCTGGGTGACAGAGTGAGATCCTGTCTCAAAAACAAAACAAAACAAAACAAAAAACCCCAGAGTGAAATGAAGAGTAAGGACAGGCAGATGTAGTTCATATTTGTATATTTAGGTGTATCAGTCCTAAAAGCTACATACCAAACTCTGAAGTAGTTGACCATGATAAAACAGTCCACAATTCCATAACTAAATTAATGCTACCTCCATTAATCATTAGTGCCCCCACAGTATGAAAAAATACCTATAAGCTTAGTTAAGCTCTTTGTTCTATGGAATATTTAATACTAAAGTTTACAATAACTACTAAATGGCCTCATACATGTATTAGGGGGTGCTATGCACATAAGGAGTTCAAAAAACTTAATTTGGTCTTATTATCTCTATTACTCAAATGAAAACAAATATAAAAGTTGTAACATAAAATCAGTCTCATTCTAAAATATCCATTTTCCCCATATTTTTATACATACAAGGGAAATAGCTACATGTTAAGTTATTATACATAACTCATAACAGTAATTCCTTTGACAGTTAAGCTTTTTTAAGCATGTGAGATAATACAGCAGTAGATATTCAATGTTTGTAAATGATGAATTCTTAGTAGTTTGTTGGTTGGTTGGTTGGTTTTGAGACAGGGTCTCACTCTGTTACTCAAGCTGGAGTGCAGAGGCATGATTTCGGCTCATTGCAGCCTCCACCTCCTGGGTTCAAGTGATTCTCCTTCCTCAGCCACCCATGTAGCTGGGATTATAGGCATGCACCACCTCGCCCAGCTAATTTTTATGTTTTTGGTAGAGATGGGATTTCACCATGTTGCCCAGGCTGGTCTCGAACAACTGAGCTCAAGTGATCCAATTGCCTCGGCCTTCCAAAGTGTTGGGATTACAGGCTGAGACACCACACCCAGGCAAATTCTTAGTAGTTTTTAATGGTTGCTGTTATAAATACTGGGTCACATACAAAGTGGGACCTGTAATTTTCTGTTTGAAAGTAAAAAATCATATCTAGCATAAAATTTCATCACAATGAATACGTAGTGACTGAGGAAAATGTCCCCATCATACTGAATGGGAACAGTTACAAAACAGGATGTACTATATGATCCCACCTGTTGAATGAGTATATAACACACAAATTATGTACAAATGTCTGAAAGGATTTCAGTCAGGTGCTAGCAGAGTTAAGATTATAGGTGTCTTTTGCATCTGCTTTCAGTTTAAATACACTTTCTTATTTTTCTAAAGTAAATAAGTATTTTTATAAGAAAAATAAGTTACTTTTATGACTATTGTAAGTTATAGACTTGACATTTTAGACAAATTGTTTGTCTAAAGCTACAGAAAAACATCTTTTTTTTTTCTTCCCCTTGAGACAGAGTCTCACTCTGTCACCCAGGCTGGAGTGCAGTGGCGTGATCTCACTCATTGCAACCTCCACCTCCCAGATTCAAGCAATTCTCCTGCTTCAGCCTCCTGAGTAGCTGGTGTTACAGGCATGTGCCACCACGCCCTGCTAATTTTTGTATTTTTGGTAAAGACGGAGTTTTGCCATGTTGGCCAGGCTGGTTTCAAACTCCTGATCTTAAGTGATCCACCCACCTTGGCCTCCCAAAAGTGCGGGGATTACAGGCGTGAGACACTGTGCCTGGCCTATACCTTACACTTAAGACATGCGAAAGTCTAGCTCCTAGAAGAAATACATACATAAATAGTACCGAAATTATATTATACTTTGATTAATACTTAAAAGGCCCTGTATATACTCCTAAATTTTCTCATTCAAGTAATTCTAAGTGTAAAACTAGCATTGTAGTTAAAAGCACAACAGATGCTTGGGTTCAAGTCCTGACTCTGTCACTTATTATTTGTGAAACCCCTCATGGGTAAACCTCTCTGTGCCTCAACCTCCTTACCTGTGAAGTCAGGTAACAATAAAACTTATCACATAGAGTTGATTTCTTTTTTGATGTACGACAAGAATGCAAAGTACATGGTCAGTGCTATTAAAATATTAGCAATCACCAGTTTCACAATTAACCTAAAAAAGAGTCTTCAAATGTGAAGAAGATAGAAGCCACTACAGCTAGATCATTCTTTGGGTTATAAAATGGTGTTTCTGAATAATCTTGAAAATTCAGTCACATAAATATGTACACATATTAAGTGTGTATAATACAATGAATTTTTGCATATGCATACCTTTTGTAATTATACACAACCCAGATTAAGATATAAAACACTTCCAGGACACCAAAAGTTTCTTCACACACCTTACTCAGTAACCCCTCACCAAACGGCGGTCTCTATTCTAATCTCTAACATCATAGATTAGTTTTATCTGCTTTTGAACTTCATAAAAATAGAATCGTGCAGTATGTACTCTTTGTGTCTGACTTATCTCTTGCAACACTGTCTGTGAGATTCATACATGTTTTATATTATTTTTCATAATGCACACATAGTTTTTTATTTACAAAGAAGAATATTATTTTTGCTATGGTCTGAATGTCTGCCAAAATGTGTTGAAACTTAATTCCCACTGTGGTGGTATTAAGAGGTGGGGCCTTTTGGAAACTGACTAAGTCACGAGGGCTTCACTTAGGCTCCTTTTTGCCCTTTCGCCTTCTGCCAGGTGAGGATGCAGCAAAAGGCCCTCACCAGTCATGAACGCCAGAGCCTTGATCTTGGACTTTCCAGCCTCCAGAAATGGGAGAAATAAATTTGTTCTTTATAAATTTTCTTTATTTTGTTACAGCAGCACGAACGGACTAAGGCACTCTTTTAGTGTACTTTGGGGCTGCATTCACCAACAAAGACAAAAGATTCATGCTGAATCAGCTGCCTTCAGTGATGCCCAGTGATGAATCCTTTCTGAGATAATCCTGGACATATCATCATTCATTTATATGAATGCTTTTTATTATCATTATACTCACTGCAAATTTACAGGTAGAAATATGATGTTTTAAAAAGGTAAGGATGGACAATGAAGAGAAACTAGAATGACACTAAATGTCAATTACATGCTAGTCAATTTAAATGATCTCACTTAACCTTTATAACTATGTGGAGAAAGAGACAATCACCTCAGTTTTGCCAAAGAGGCAACAAGTTTGAAGACTTTAAATAAGCAGCCCAAGGTCACACTATAAATAAGAGATTTATAATTCAAATTCAAGTCTGATGCCAAGAGCCTTACCATTACCCATTATGAATTACAGGAAATAATTTAATCTTTCTATACCTCAAAATATTTAAATCTATTTTTCAGAGCCTCAATAGTCCTTAAGCTTTCTTCATGTTGCTTTTCTTTAGCTGCCAAAAGGGACTTCAGCTTTTCTCTCTGAAATGAAACAGAATAAATAGAGTAAAATCACCCTGTGCTTGGAATTGGATTAAAAATGTGTTTTAGAAAACGTGAATTGGAATTACATTGAGGACTGGAGTTAATGAATTCTCCAACCTGGTGAACTTTAACTACTAATAGAGTTGATAATTTCTACAAATATACTAATGAAACATACAATATCTATAAACAAAATCATAAAAAATTCAAATCTCTGTTTTCAATCTTAATGTTTTCAGACATTTTCTTTATGTTTAGAATTTTATATTATTTTCAGGACAAGTTTCACAGAAAGTAAGACTTTCAGAGGCAATAACAACAAAATGCCTACAATAATCTATGCCACTACATTCAAAACATCCTTTTTTAGTCATGTATAGATTTTGAATTTCCCTTTAATAACCAGAAATAGAATCCTGGTCTCTATCTCAATTCAGGACTTAAACCTTTACTACTATATCATCTTCAATTCCTAAAACAATTTTAATGGTTTAAAATGAAATGTCACCCTACCTCGCTTTCCAGATCATCAGCAACCATAACTTCCTAAATTTAAAAAGAACACAAAATATTTTAATTCTTAAAAGCCTATTTTAAAAGGCATGAACTTGGCAAAGATATTTTAAAAAGATTGGCAAATGTCTTTAAGACTAGGGCCAAGGATATGAGAAGAAAATTATGTACAATTCTGTTGTATGAGTTGTCATTCATTCTTCTCACTATCCAAATTCAGAAGCACTTCTGATTCTCTTGAGAACCTATCAACCACCAAGTCCTACTTGTTCTTCGTCCTCATATCTTCGGTCTACTTTTTCCTCTCCAATCCCATGGCCCTAACTATAGTTCAGCCTTTTGCTTTTGCATATGTTCAATTTTAGGAAAATCTAACATAGATAGCAAGATATTAAAGTGATACGGAAAATTAGAATCACAAGGACACAGCTGTACCAATCACGCAGTTACTTCTTACTTTTGAAATGCAAATATCACATAAGATTTCACCTGTGGTAAGTCCTGTACCTAATAAAATGTATATTTAAAGAGCAAACTGATGATACTAGATTTCATATATATTCTACTTTCCCTCTAAAAAATGATTTATGGATATTTCTTGTATTTCCAATTTTTTTATACAACAAGGAATATATTACAGGTCACTGTTTCTGTGATTTTGCTCATCACAGTGTTCTCTGGAATGCCCTCTGATTCCCTCTTACTTCCTTCAAAATTCACCAGAAGTACCATCTCCCACAGGAAGTGCCCCCCTCAGAAGCGGCAGCCCACAGTGATCTCTCCTCACTTCCCTGAACATTCTTTACACTGTCCTTACTTGTTAGCTTATGGTACTTTAAATGTAAAATTTCATGTAAAAATCCTGGTCCCCAGTAAGATTTAACTCCTCTAAAGTGCAATGAGCTAATTTTACCTTCTTTAGCACAATCATTAACAATTTGCTATTGATATAGTAAGACAGTTTTTTTATTTTTCTATTATGCAGATTTATTTACCTCATTCAGCTGTAACTGTAAACCATTGACTTTATCCAAAAGTATTCTTTGTTCTTGCTGAATTTTTCTCAACCTCTCTTTCAAATCTTCATTTTCAATCTCCAAATCCTTAAATAATAAAGACAACAAGGTGCCAGGCCAATCTTAAAAGAGCAAATTCTTAAAGGAGAAATTTTTAAAAGCAGTTCACTACCATACAGGTACATACATATGTAAAACACTAAGTACAAAAGATACAATAATTTCAATGATATGCCAATGATTTAAAATCTACAGATCAAAAATAAAATAGAAAATTACTATCCTATAATAGCTAATAAATACAAGTATATACTACAAGAGGGCAAATCATCCTAATTCCAATAAAGAAAAAATAAAAAGCATCTAGACACAGAAAAGAGCAAAAGAATATGCCATTTTAACTTTTGCTTAAGACCTCCCAAATTTATGAGACTCTTCTAATCCTTTTGTTGAAATAATCATCATTTTCAGTGCTCTGGTAAAAGATAAAGGCTCGAATTTAAGAACATAGTTCATTTTCTTACACTACATAGTAAAATAAGAAAACCCAAATAAAATGCTTTTATTATACTGAAACAGCTATTCAATTTATCATTTAATGGTGTTTCAGTCATAAAATTAATTATGGGTCCTTCCTCTAAAATAATCCTCATAATATTCTTTGGAAACTTTGACCAATATAAAAGCTAAAAAGTACTGTGTGGTTAGTTTAACAAAATTATTTTTCTCAATCAAAATAGAAAATACTTTAAGAAAAAAATCAGATTTAATTTACATTAATGATCATTTTTAATACTATAATTTTCTAAAATAAACACAAATGTATGGTTTACATCGCAAAACAAACACATTTAAATCAAATAGTTATATAAAGTTGCTTTTTCTAATATATATTAAAACAATGCTTTCTACACCATACTTCTAGCGTTATATAATTAAATTTTATAATACTGGACTCAAACATTGATAACAAAAGTCAATTCTTAAAGAAGAGATTAGGCAGCCGGGTGTGGTGGCTCACGCTTGTAATCCCAACACTTTGGGAGGCTGAGGCGGGTGGATCACCTGAGGTCTGGAGTTCAAGACCAGCCTGGCCAACATGGTGAAACCCCCGTCTCAACTAAAAATACAAAAATTAGCCAGGCATGGTGGCACATGCCTGTAATCCCAGCTACTAGAAGGGCTGAGGCAGGAGGATCACTTGAACCTGGGAGGCAGAGGTTGCAGTGAGCCGAGATCATGCCACTGCACTCCAGCCTGGGCAACAGAGCCAGACCTCATCTCTAAATAAATAAATAAATAAATAAATAGAAAGAAGAGATTAGGCAAAAAAAAGAGAATCACAAACAATTTTAACGAGCTTCCCTTTCTTTGCCCCACTCATTTCACCCATTCTCTTGCTTCCTCTCTTCTCTCTCAATCCCACTACAAATACTGGAATTGTTTTTAAAGGAAGATACCATTATTTTTTTCTTTTTACCTGAATATTTTGATGCTCCCTCTGATGTGACTTCACATTTACTTCATCTTGCATGTGTGTCAAATTTCGCTTTGGTAAAACATAAGAAAACACGGGTCAGCAAGTTTAAGAATACAGAAAAGTATATTTTCCTCAATTGGCAATACACCCAGTTAGTGATTTTCAGTTTATCCAACATTAGCTGCACATAACACAAGGTGGCAGTGTTTCTATTTAAAACTCCAAAATGGAAAGGACCTTTAAGACTATGTTTTAAATAAATCAAGTATAACTTATTTAAAAATACTAAATAATAACAAATTTTAAAATATTATTAAGGATTTATTTTAACTAAAGTCACAAAATTTTAAAAAGAATTTGTAATAAATGCATAACAAAAGTTGGGCTATAAAGCACTGCATTGCCAACTACTCCTAAAAGAGCTCAATTTAAAAAAAAAAAAAAGGAAGAGGAAGGGGAAGTCACATTAATTTGTAAAGACAATACGGAAATTATTTACTTCTCCGAGCACCACCAAAATAAAATATCAAGAGGTATGGTAAGGAAGAGACAGACAGTCCCTCTGACCTGAGCAATATAAAAAGGTCTTTAAATAACTTGGTTGGGTGTATGTTCTGTTTTTGTAACTTACTGCTTTGAAACTTTATTCCAGCTTAGAGATTTGCTTTAACAAAAACACAACATAATTATTAAACAAGAGAATAACCCCCCTTTTAAAAAAACCAAAATGATCTTTAAATCTCCACAATAACTAATGTAGAAAGCTATTTATTTCTTCCTAATTAGGTTAAAAAAAAAAACTAGTTTTAATTCTTCGAGATGATTTTCTCATGTTTTGTATTATTTGTTTACCTTTGCTTGATCAAGTTTTTAAACTATCATTCAAATGAGTTTGGATCTAGAACTAGAGGAACAACTCCCATTTAAAAAATATTCTATATCCACAATTTGGCCCTAACTATGTTTACAGCCTCATTCCTTCTACCAAAGGACTGTTCTTCAAGTGGAATCTGACATCTTCTCACAGCTCACCTGATCATACCACTTTCATTCTCAGCCTTCACTTCAGCATCCTCACCCACTGCCTCCACTATATCCTAACTCAGACATACTAAATCAACCGCATCCTTTAATTAAGATCCATCTTCCTGACAAGCCTTGTTATTAGCACACTAAAAGAACCTCTCTTGCACCTCTGGCTCCACTTAGCAGCGATCTGATCACGTGCACCACTGATTGGGGTGCACACGTCCTGCCTTCCGCCATCTGGTAGTCACTGGTGGGTACATATCCATAGTCCTTATCATACAAGGTCCTTCTTAATCTAGCCCTTTGTTACTTTAGCAGCCTCTTCTGCTCCCTCCACGATGGGCACATCGCTCCTGTCACACTTGTCTGCTGCTGCCCGCCCCATGAACATGTCTAACCTGCTCCCTCATCAGGGGCTGGGCACCTGCCCTTCCCTCAGCCTGTGAGGCTTCTCCCACAGACCTCCACCCACTCCCTCTTCATCCCTTAATTCTGTTTTGTTTTTCTTCACAGCATCTGCTATGATACTAAATATTCCTTTGCTTATTGTTCATCTCTCACTAAGCTAGGAGTTCCATAAGGGCAGAGACTTCGTACACTACAATATTCCCAGCACTTAGAACAGTAGTTGGCATGTTGTAGATGTTCAGCAGATATCTGTGAACAAACAACTGAGTGAGTCTTACATTTGCAACTATACTGTAGGCTTCTTGAAAACAGAGATTACATGTGCCTTAGTATTAAAAAAAAAAGTCCTATTTACAGCGTATATTTAGTAAGTGTATTCAATAAATGACGGAAACACAGTAATTAGGAGCAGTGTGTCTTTCTGTTCCTAGTAGAATATTAACTCCTTGTATTCACTTCCATATTTCCTAGAGCACTGAGCAGAGAACAATTCCCATGTTAATATTCAGTAATTCTTTTTATTTTAAATATCTATATATTTCAGAAATCATTTTTCTCTGATTCTGTGTGAGATGGCTAGTACAGTCATAGCGGTGTACATTTTTTTTCACTCCACTCACACTTAGGTTATATGAGGCACAGGGAAGAAGGCTGGAACAGTTGCTCCAGATGGAAAAGTGTCAACAGACATGACCCATATACGAACATATTAATTCAGATGGATTGAAAAGGAAAACAAGCTTCAATATAACTTTCATGATAAGTGCAGCAAACCACCACGGCACATGTATACCTATGTAACAAACTGGCACATTCAGCACATGTATCTCAGAACTTAAAGCAAAATTTTTTAAAAATGTAGCTTTCAGATTCAGGTGACAGGTACAAAAATGACACAGGATGATGATCAGAATTGCTCAAGGTACCTGATTACTTTCTCTTCAGGGTTTGCAAATGCTTAGGTTCCTCTCACTAGAGAAAAGCTGAAAGCCTGGAAGGGAACAGTCAGCAGGAGAGGAAAGCTGCCTACACTAGCTTTTGAGCCACGGTACTGTAAACCAACCCTGCTTACTTTAACACAAATAGATTAGCAGAAAACATAAGACATTTCACAAACCGGGATATCAAAACAGGGTTAAATAGTAATTTAATAATAAATGTAGTGCAAAGCATGAATTATTTCAAGTGTTGTTATTCCGTAAAGTCCTCAATTAAATACACACAGAAAAAAAGACTGAAGAAGAAATAAAAACGCTAACAGTGGCATTGAAATCACAATATATAATCAGTTTAGAACTCTGTTTTCTTCATTTCTTAATTACACTGGAAGAATTTTCCCATAACAGTCAATATTTTGTCCTGTTATTAAGGGAGACTGGGGGAAACTGTCTATGATCTGCCAAGCTAAAGTTCATCATTTAGCAAGTCACAATGTCTCCTACTTGAAAAAACTGAATGCTCACGACCCCAATCAGGAGGCTATCTCTTTCCCACTGGATACCTTCATTGAAACTGAGATCTAATGTGTCTCAAGCTAAGTGATAGTATCTTGATAGGACCTCATGATCTAAGTATCCAGAATCTACAAGGGCTTGATTAACTGAGAAGAGAGATAGAACGCATTCAAACTCAGAATAGTTATGCTAACTATTAACTAGTTTTACTAAGCACTTTAAACTATACAATCCATATAATTATTTAAAATTAAAATTAATATCTACCTGTTGCAAAGATGGCCCTTTCTTCCAAAGTTCTCTCCCTAAGATTTAGAGAAAAAGAGAAACAACAAAATGGCAGGTTAACTTGGGGTAGGTACGCATTCCCTAACTATACAATTGAGTCAATATTAAATAAATAAACTTTAGAGTTTCCTCTAAAGCTTACAACTTTTTAGTTTTATTTCTAAAATGTATGCTTGAAACAATAATGACATCTCACTTTTGCCTATCAAATTAGCAAAATTTTTATAACAATATTCAAGTGGGTAAGATTAAAGACTAAGGATGGGAGGCAGGTAAAAAATGGGAAATTTATTTAGGCTGGGTATGGTGGCTCACACCTGTAATCCCAGCACTTTGGGAGGCTGGGGCAGGAGGATCACTTGAGGCTAGGAGTTCAAGACCAGCCTGGGCAACATAGCAAGACCCCATCTCTACAAAAAAAATATAAAAAATTAGCTGGCCATGGTGGTACATGCCTGTAGTCCCAGCTACTCATGAGGCTGAGGCGGGAAGATAGCTTGAGCCCAGGAGTTTGAGATTGCAGTGAGCTATGATGGCACCACTATACTCTAGCCTGGGCAACAAAGGGAGACCCCATATCTAAAAAAAAGGAGGGGAAGAAAATTTAAAAAGCTCCTAAATTGGAAGGCAATTTGCCAACATAGACCAAAGGCTTAAAGAAATGTGCATGCCCTGAAACTCAGTGATTCAATTTCTAGGAACCGACCCTAAAGGGTAATAAAAATATACTAAAATATTTATGCATAAGGACAGTCACAACCTTTGTGTATTAATGAATAATTATAAATAGCTTAAACACTACATGTAGAAAACTGCTTTATTAAATGAAACTTAAATAAATGGAATCTCATACACCAATAAAAATCATACTATAGAAAAACTATTTTTGAGGGAAAGGCCTTCAAAATAGGTTACATAAAAAAGTAAGCTACAATTCAGATTTACAGGTGAATTCAATTTAATGGGAAAAGACTAGAAGGATATTTCTCAAAATGTTAACAGAGGCTTCTCAGTGGTAATGAGTGACTATTCATTGTGCTTTTCTGTATGTTCCTGTTTTTTTAAAAAAAAAAAACATAAAAAATCATGGCATAGGCATTTGGTAAATATCAGCTGACTATTTTACATACATGTTTAAACAATGATTCTTTAAAACTTTGTAAGTATAAAAAGTTGGGAGGTTCACCCCTTTTCATCAAAAAAAAAAAAAAAGTTAGTAAAACACTTGACTCTTCCTTCTCAGTTCTGAAGTTATTCCAGTGTCTTAGTGTTCACTGGATAAACTAGATTATATATGCAACACACACTGCCTCAAAGCAAGTGACCATAATGTAAGTAAGCAAATCCATGTTGTAGAGGGAGATGAACCAATACTGTTTATCAGTAAGGAATGTTTTGCTTCTTATAAACTGTAGTTCTACTACCTAAGTCTTTTAAAAAGTGGCTCTTTGTTAATGTGGACTTTTCTAGTTACAGAAAACTGCTGATACCTTTGTTGGTATTTTCCGATGCAGTCTTCAACAAGGTTAGAATGTCCAGATTGTCACCAATTCTTGCATAGTAAGAACTATCATGGCCAAGCGCATCCAGCAAGCTTATATCAGCACCATTTTTAATTAAGACTTCTACTGCATCTCTGCAACCATATTCGCAACCTAGCATGAGGGCAGTTCTAAATGGAAAAATGGAAGAGCAAAAGACTGAGAAAACTCCAAGGAAATATTGCAGAAATATTCTGCCCTATTGTTGAACACTGTCTTAGTGTTCACTGGATAAACTAGATTATATATGCAACACACACTGCCTCAAAGCAAGTGACTATAACGTAAGTAAGCAAATCCATGTTGTAGAGGGAGATGAACCAATACTGTTTATCAGTAAGGAATGTTTTGCTTCTTATAAACTGTAGTTCTACTTGAACACTAAGACATGCTCCCTTATTGAAGAATAGACACTACTTTAAGAAGTCATGCCTGTTACAGATATAGATTTTACTTTATATTCATTGCATTTATAAAAACATTTGCTTTGTCTTCTATATCCTTATATCCTTTAATTACTTCTACTACCAAACCAACCTCATTTATTCCACTTCTTCAATGTCCTACACGTAAATAATCACCACAAAAATTTTCCACAACTGATACTGTCACCCCATGTGATCAAAACCCAACTTTTTCAGTCCCTTCATGAACTGAACCACATCATGCAAACCTCCCCTAAGAATCCCTTCTCCTCCAAGAGAAGTATCAGATTCCATTCCTGATGTTCCTGCTTAGAAGAACCTTGATTCTTCTACCTGGAGACCTTCACATCTTCAGACTACAACTAACGCCATGCAACATGGATCATTGCTTTATTCTATTGCAATAGAACCACTGGCACTCAAACATCTCACAGTACATCAGCAAATACTAATCATGCAACAAAATAATTGTCATGAAAATCTAGAAGGACCCTAGAAATTATTTTGTCTAATCCTCTATTTTTTAGGATGGGGCTAACCAACACGTAATGAAATGAAATGACATATCCTATATTTAACTCTGTCTTCAATTGTGAATATTGGATCTCTTAAGGAAACTGACTCTTGCCTTTTCTCTGCTATGTATGCTGTGTTTCTCATATTCAAGCCTTGTCCCCCAACTCCCCTGTAGTTGCTGATAAGAAATTCTGTACAAAACAAGCATTAACAATGTTTTTGTTATTTAAAAAATGCTACATATAAAACAGGAAAAAAAGAAATGAATATAAAGTATTAGAAACTAAGGTTATAAATTATGTTGAAAACCATCTGCTATTTAGTCTATACAATATACACTGCCCTGCTTCATTGGCTTTTTGTGAATGCCCAATGAAAAAACATAGATAAAGTGCTTTGAAAAATGTGAGAGCTATAAAAAATATAAAGCACTGTATGTAGATCAACCAGATTATCCCTCTGTGATCCTAAAATTAAATTTAACTTTTTTTTTTTTTGAGACAAGAGTCTCGCTCTGTTGCCAGCGCAGTGGCATGATCTCAGCTCACTGCAACCTCCGCCTCCTGGGTTCAAGGAATTCTCCTGCCTCAGCCTCCTGAGTAGCTGGGATTATAGGCACGCACCACCACATCTAGCTAATTTTTGTATTTTTGGTAGAGATGTGGTTTCGCCATGTTGGCCAGGCTGGTCTTGAACTGCTGACCTCAAGTGAGCCGCGCCCAGCTGTAAAATTTAATTTTAAAATCCAATTTTCTTCATCATGCTTGGAATCAGATGATAGTATCCACAAAAACAAAGTAATATTAAAAAGCCACTTCTTAATCACGTCTTTTTTTTTTTTTTTTAAATATTTAAAGAGGTTTATTCTGAGACAAATGTTAGCAACCATGGCCCATGACACAGCCTTAGGAGGTCCTGAGAATGGGTGCCGGAGGTGGTTGAGTTACAACTTGGTTTTATACTTTTTAGGGAGACAAAAGTTACAGGCAAAGGTATAAATCAATACATATAAGGTATACATTGGTTTAGCTCAGAATGTCAGGACATTTCGAAGTAGGGGCTTCCAAGTCAAAGATTTCCTGATTGGGAATTGATTGAAAGCATTAAGCTTTGTCTGGAGAATTGAAGTCAATATAAAGAACTGCTTGAGTTAAGATAAGGGGAGTTGTAGAAGCCAGGGTTCTTTTTTTTTTTTTTTTTTATACTTTAAGTTTTAGGGTACATGTGCACAATGTGCAGGTTAGTTACATATGTATACATGCGTCATGCTGGTGTGCTGCACCCATTAACTCGTCATTTAGCATTAGGTACAGAATTTCCTCCTTTGAGATGCATAAAGAAAACAATTACAGCTATAAAATCTGACAACTAAAGACTATTTTTTATACTTTTATACTTCTAATAAACTACAAACAATAGAATACATGTTTGGAAGAATAAAATTAAGTCAAAAGAAACCAAAATTTTTACTAGTAACTACAAAAATCCCAGAAATTTTAGTTTAATTTATTTTAATACTTGAATTAAATGGAAGGGGTGTGTTTCAGATACTTTGTGACCATAAACTTCGGAATTGTAATACAACAAGCACCATGATACATTAGACCTACAGACAGAGATAGGGAGAATTCTGGATAGAAATTATTAGAGCACACCAACTAAAATAGTATCAAATACAGAAGCAAAAATAAAGCAAGGGACCTCTGCAGTACAGAAATGGACAGGTTCAGAGTAGGAGATGGCACTGTACCCTGGCAGAGTAAGGAGAGAAAACACCTTGAGAAAATCTATACTGACACATGTCAAGTTCCAGAACACTCAAGAACCACTTTACTCAAAAGATTCACTAATGAAGAAGTAACTACAGATGTACTTTTTAAATTCTTCTCCTATGTATCTTACTTGCACCCATTTCATTAAAGAGTTTTTTAAGCTTAAAGCACCTGGGATGTAATTCCTCTCTCCTTCAGTTCTTTGATCCAAACATAAGGCCTAATCACTGCTTTTATTCACATTAACCCTGTCATCTTCCTCTATTTCCCTCTCCTTCTTTCTTCAGCAGACTCTGAAGAAAACTGACAAGTAGATGTTAATTCCAAGGAAAAGCAAGCCAGGGAAGGGGAGAACCCACGGGAAAGAAAGGCCAAGTCAGAGAACAGACCTGCTGCTTTGACTTGGCCTTTCCATCCCTGTGTATCCAGCTGGTATCTGGGAGCCATGATAAAAGAATTACCTGTTTTGTTTGTCTCTGGAATTAACATCCGCTCCTCTATCTATCAGCAGTTGACATATTGTTGGCCTACTCATCTGAGTAGCCAGAACAAGTGGTGTCCGCCCATCCTAAGCAACAGGAAAAATAAAACAGCATTAAGACAACAGATCTCCCAAAATGTAGAAGTTAGAATGCATGAGTTGAAATGAGAATAAACATAAACTAACTTACTACATCTTTGGCATTCACAGAGGCCCCATGGTCACAAAGCAGCTGTATGCTAGAAGGACAATCTGCCATTGCTTTAAGGAACAAAAGAAAATGATAAATGGTGAACATCTGTTGGTAAGACACATGGTGTTTTTCTAGGTCCATATAAGGAATAAGTTCTTCAATTTCTAAATTACCAAGCTTCACATCCTTCACTCTTAGTTTAGCATTATAAGCATCAATTTTTCATCTGAAAATGGATTAGACAAGATTATAAATTGTCTACAATTTATTAGGACCAAGGAATAACGTCAACCTTGTAGAAGACAAGAACACACTACTATTCTAAGGATAAGCACAGACAATAAAAATCAAAGCTAAATTTTGTACTTACAGTATATTTTTAAACATGGCTATAACTGACTTGATCCTTGAAGTGTTGGCTCAGTTTTTTTAAAGAATCATATCCATTTTTTATAGAATAGTCACAGTAAGTAAAGTATGAATCATACAATTCATATTTCTCATAAAAGCAGAGATTGCAATGTCTACCTTTATGCAAAGTAAGGTCATTTTGCTAATAATTATAAAATCACATTATGCTTCTTTGACTAACACTATAGTTCATATTTATATTAGGAAAAATTATTGTTAAATTCATAAAGTAGGATTATGTTTACAATCCCCATGAATTTTTTAAGCCTTATGAGTTGACATAAATTATAAGCACAAAAAGTACTGACAAAGTGAGCATTCTTTTTTTATTGGTGAAATAATAGAATTAAACCAAACGTAAGAAAATCAAGTGAATTTTCACTTTTCGTCTCTAATCCAGCAAATCTTTTATATAAAATGTATCATCAGCTTTAAGAAAAAGATAAACTGAACCTGAATACATTAATTCAGGAACTGTAAAATTAGCGACCCTTTAGGTCCAATTATAAATGAGAATTTAAAAATGTAAAGCATAATAAATTCCAGAGTTTACAGATTACTAGATCATGAAGAACCGCTTAAAGCCAAAAAGAGAAAACTGCATACCACCCAGAAATCCTAGACTTTGAGCTAGATGAAGTAAATGAGTTTGTTTATATATCCTCTCCTTTGGGAGTATGTGGGAAGTAGGGGCTTTGGAGATATTTGGAAGGCCAGAGAGTTGAACTGTAGCAGAAAATGCAGTATTTTACCAAAATTTGTTCTCCTCTTCTTCTACTATAGAGTAGGTTTCGGAATATGACTAGTCACCTAGAGAGTTTATTTCTGAGCCTCCTTTGCAGATAAATATAGCCAATTGATTTTGCTCCTATCAGTAGAATATGAATGGAGAATAATCTACTACTTCCAAGTCTGAGTTCTAGACTTTGGGCATGTATTCCACTAGGCTCTCTCCTCCTTCCTGCTAGCTAGAATACGGCTACGACCACAACTCTGCTTCAACCTTGCAGTTAAGGAAGATACTCACAGGTAAGTGGAGAAACAAGATAGAAAGAATTCAGTTTTAAAATGACCATGAGTGACCTGTCAATATATATCACTCAACAATTTTTTAAATAAGCAGCTGATATTGGAGTTCTTTTGTTATAGCAACTTAGTTTCCATCCTAGCTAATGCATCTAACTAATAAGTATAAAGATTTCAATTGGTCAAGTTGTACCAGTTTTCAAAGCAGGGATAATAAAATATATGGTTAACTTACAGGGGTCATTGTGAGGCTCAAATGATAATGGAAAAATGCTTTGCAAATACAGTAATACCCTTCTATATTAAAAAAAAGAAATGCATTGTGCGAGAAATTATCATACAAATAAAATACAAAAAGCAAAATTTTTAAAAATTAAGGTATAAAATTTTGAAGGAAATTTGAAGTGTAATATGTCTTCAGTGCAGACCACCTTAATCTACTGCATATATTCCATATACATGAAAAGAGAAAGTAGACTGTTTTTTTTCCTTTGGCCTTATAGTTAAATGTAGGAATATCAGACTTAGCAAGAGGTCAGGCTATCTTACATTCCAAAAATAACCTAAATATATAACTTTTTTCAAAGTACTTTAAGACACGTAAAGAATAATGCAAATAAATTTAGACACACAAGTATAATAAAATCTCTAAAAATCAGTATAAATCTCTTTTAAAATATAGCACATTACAGTGATATGAAATTCAGCACTGACATCTCTAAAGGAAAACAACTACCACCATTAATTAAGAAATTATTATGTGCCAGGCACTACTTATGATTTGATTATACTTATTAATACTACTTATTGCAGTAGTATTATTAACTTCATTTTGCAAATGAGAAAAAAGAGGTTCAGACATGTTAATTAGGTAAACATAGTTTAAGGAAAGTCTTCTTCCCATTTCTCCAATTCCCAAAGATATGAAACACACACACGCACACACATTCTCTCTCTGTTTCTCTCTCTCTCTCTCTCTCTCTCTCTCACACACACACACACAGCTTGGAGCTCCTTGTGAGCAGGATTATAGTTTATCTACCTTTGTACCTTTAGTATCTAGCAAGCTGACTGGCCTGTAAATACTGACTGAATGAATCTTTTTAAGCGGTATAATCTAATAAATCTCTAATTTGTGCAAACAGGTTTTTAATATTCTTTGTTTCTCCATGAATTATATAAATATCTATGTGTTAAAACCCTGAAATTAATTCAAATGACTAGACATTTTAACAAATATTTGTATCCAAGGGAAACCACTGCTCACCTGCATCGTGAAGTGCAGTTCTTCCCTGCAGGTCTGCATGCTCAGTGGGACAATTGTACTGTTAAAGTAAAGAAAACTTAGTAAAGTAGGAGAGTTTTATTTTAAAATTAGATATCCAGACTCAGATGAACAGCTGTTATTTAATCTTAAAATATTCCACTTATCAAAGAAGCTAAAGACTATCAGACAATCCATGAAATATTCTGACATGGAACAAATACAGTAACATTATATAACTAAATTAACAATATTTCACCAAACAGGAAACATATGGTACATTATAATGAATGGCATGAAATACAGGAAAATATGTATTGTTTGGGGTTTTTTTTTCACCAAGAATTAAAACTTGAGATACTGAATCAGAAAAGCAGGTGAGTTCTGCTATGAAACTTAGTGAATATGTTTATAAAAATGTATGACTGAAATATTTGATGGGAACTTTAGCCAACTAGTTAGAATTTTGTGGTTATCTGATTAAAAATGTAATAATATTATGTAGTATAAGTTATCTGTGTTTGAATAGAAATATACAGGTCCTATGTTGTATTACTTTATCTTCCACGATAGTCTAGACAACAGAAAATTCCAACCTTCAGCTATGTCAACAGGAAGGTCAAGCCTTTGTTATTTATTTTTAATACACTGAGTTATGCAACTCAATTCCCTCAGTTTTTGCTCTTTATTGTTCACATTCCTTCACAAATGATGGAAAAAATATGTAAGCTCATAGTCAAAGTTAGTTTACTATTCTCTTTGATCTAAAATTCCAAAAACACATTAAAAGTACATCTATGATTTGTTGTCGAAATAATAAAGCTAAAGTATTAACCACTTCCACTACCTGTAGAAGTTTTTGTAGGCACAATGCATGTCCATACTTAGCAGCCAGGTGAAGAGCATTTCTCCCTATAAATAATTTAAGATACATGTGAAGGATTATTTTCTTCATATGTAAATTGAGGATTTTTATAGAAATATGATTCTTTTTTCCCAAAACTAGTTGACAACATACTTAATCTGTAAGTATACTTTCAGTTTCCAAAGATGTTTCATCTAGCTTGATATTTTAGTAAGAGATGATATACGTACCAAAACAATGAAGGGAGAAAGAAAAACTAATTATAGAAATCTATAACAAGCAGGAACTTTGTTGTATTCACTACTACATCCCCAGCATGTAGAACAGTACCTAAAACACAGCAGATAATTAAATACTGGCACAGAGAAAAGGGAAAGGAGAGAAAGACAATGAGGAAAGAAGAGAGAGAAAGAAATACCAAGATTTCACATTACATATCCAAATAGGCAGTGTGGACGCTGAAAAATTGAGAAAGTTAAGAAGCGTAAGGCATAGAAAGGGTATTCCTTAACTGATTTTTCATGCTTTGGCTAAAATTCAAAGTTTATTATGTAATTCTATCTCTGAAAATCAGACAACTCATGCAAATATAATTTGTATAAAATGTGCGTTTTAAAGGAAATGCCAAAGGGGGTAGGGAGGAGAGGTTACCAGGTAATCTGAAAGGTTAATTCTGAATACCAGAAAAGAAACTTGTAGGAACTATCTACCTCCAAACCCTATTTTTCCTAATTATATTTCTTTATACAAACACCTCTTGGATGGTGAAAGATATAAGGATTTAACCAGGCTATTCCAACTTCTAACATTTAATGCTCTTAATTTCCCTCTAATCTCACAAACTTCTTTTCTTTTCAATTTATTCTTTTAGAGACAAGGTTTCACTCTGTCACGCAGGCTAGTGTGCAGCCTCATAGCTCAGTACAGCCTCGAATGCCTGGGCTCAAGCGATCCTCACAGCTCAGCTTCCAGAGTAACAGGGACGGACTATAGGCTCGTGCCACCATGTGGAGCTAATTTGTTTAATTTTGTGTAGAGACAGGGTCTCACTGTATTGCCCAAAGTGGTCTTGAACGCCTGGCCTCAAGCAATCCTGCTGCTTTGGTCTCCCAAAGTAATAGGATTACAAGCATGAGACATCACACCTGGCCACAAACTTCTTAAAATATAATTTGGGGGCCGGACACTGTGGCTCACATCTGTAATCCCAGCACTTTGAGAGGCCTAGGCAGGTGTATTGCTTGAGCCTGGGAGTTGAGACCAGCGTGGGCAACATAGTGAAATCCCATCTCTACAAAACATATAAAAATTAGTCAGGTGTGGTGGTGTATGCCTGTAGTCCCAGCTACTCAGAAGGCTGAGGGTAGAGGATCACTTAAGCACAGGAGGTCAAGGCTGCAGTAGCCATGATTATGCCACCACACTCTAGCCTAAGTGACAGAGCGAAATCCTGTCAGAAAAAAACAAAAACAAAAACACCATAATTTGATTTCACAAGTAGACCTTTTTGCTAGAAGAGTAATTTATGTTTTATTCATCTTGGAGGGATAAATAAATTGGCTTTCAACTCTCTGGTCACTTCCATGTAGCTGACTAACCAGGTTGCAGAACAAAACATAGTGAGTCCAGGTCTTTCAGGTTTTTCAATAAGTACAGATACAATACATTCAACCACACCCAAACATTCTCTAATTACAAGTTAATCAGATGTGATCATTTCAAATTTCAATTTGCTCCTGTTCATGGACAAGTGTCCCAGAAACATTTCACATTGTGAAAAGTGACTAAAATAACTGTCATTTACATGTAAAGTAAGAGATAGCATGGAGTGGAGATGGTAGGGTTAGGCACAGTGGCAACAGTACCTGGTGTTCAACAAAATGCTACAGAAACTTGGTCACATAAAAATGTCAGATCAGGGATAAGGAAATATCAAATCTAGCCACTTGAGATACGGCAGCAAAAAATCAAGGAAACACCAGATCTAAAGCATACCAACATAAATTACAACACAGGTGCATACCTGGTAAGACCTAAGTAACAAATATCTCAAAACTGCACTAATTTGAAACCTGGTCATTTTAAATACACTTTAATATTAAACAGCACTTAAGATAATACACATAAAGATGTGTATTCACATTGTTCAAATATCTACATCTGGATTATAACAGACATTATAGCAATTGAGAAAAGACCCTTGTATTCAATAAAGGACAACTCTAGGGACAAACATTATAAAACCTATCAAATGAAAATATAAATAGCAGCAAAAACAAAAGACAGAAGAGTTAAACACGGTATGTTGGGGTGCAATATATGAAATAATGTCTGCTGAGCTTGGGGAAGCATTTGAGCTTGATCTGCAAAGAAAGAAGGCAAGCAGAAGTCACTAGATTAGCCACTAGGCAAAATGTCCAGAGCAGAAAGAATACAGACAAAAACAAGAAAGATACCGGTTTGAATTGGAATCCACACAATAAATAAAGTCTTAAGAGCTCTGAAGAGGTAAGGTTAGTCCAAAATTTCTAAAAATAAATATTCTTCTACATCAATGGAAAGCATATATAAGCAATAAACACATTTCTTTGTTCACTCAAAGGTAGCAGATAAATTGAATTTGGTCTTCTTAGAATCTGATGTATTCTTAAGTAAAGATTTACCTCACTAATTCAATTGTGATCTGTCTCCCTCTCCCTCCCTTCCATTTCTAAACACAATGCTGGGTAAAAGTAATGTATTTATTTGCCCCTACATGGAATCACAGGATAAAAAACTGTAAAAACTAACAAACAAAAGCCTTTTAGTTCTGGGTCAACTCCTGTATTTAATAGAAAAACAAAGTATAACTGCAAACAACTAAGCTGTCAACAGTCCCAGAGAAGTGAGAATGTTTATCCTGATAGATAGAAAACTAGCACTCTCATGGAACAAAAGAGATAGTTATATTCAAATACTTAAAGGTCTACATTTGATGTACAAACTTCTTTGATGTACAAACCTTTGTTGTAAGATTTTAAAGGACAGACAAAGGTACAAATAAGTGTAAGCAGAAAACTGAGTGAGAAATATATTTCAATTCTCTATAAAAAATGATTTTTTAATAAATATAGCTAGGCACAGAATGGGTTCCTTATGAGGCATAATGGTTAAGAATACAGATTCTGACTGCGACTTAGCTACTGAAGGGCCTTGGGCCAAATTATTTAACAGCTCAGGGCCTCAGAACTTCTCTGGGTTCTGAGAGAATAAAATGAATGAGAATAAAATGAATGGGTAAAGTGCTTAGAAGAATAGCTATTAAATGTTATATACATGTCAGCTATTCTTGTTATTATTGTTGTCCTTGATGATAATGCTGTTAGGTGGCAGTTAGTTCTCCATCACAAGAAACATCCAACCAAATGCCAAATGGTCCCTAATGGTTCTTCAAAATCTGAGATTCTAGGATTCTGTAACACTACTAGGACCTGCACTAGAATTCAGGTCTCCAACTGCTCGTCAGTAAAGCAATCCTTTCTCCTAAATTCCCTATACTTGACCTCTCCCACAATACCTCAGAAGTAAACTCTTTCTCAACTATTTTAAAAACAGAAAATTGAGGACATCTCTCTTTATATCACATTTAGGTCTGAATAAAAATGTTAGCAGTGGACAATGTTTGTTTTCGCTTTATGTTTTATAATTAACTATGGAGGCAAACATACCTGCAGTGTCACTGGTTGTAATATCAACTCCATGTATAAGGATGGCATTCAAACACTCAAGATTCCCCTTTGAGGCCACAACATGGAAGCTAAACAAAAAAAATATATATTTGTTGTGCTAAGGAAACAACCAAAGGTCACCTTAAATGCTACATTAATGTCACCCTTTTTCAACACACACACACGCACACAAACACACACACATTTTAAAGGCTACATTAGAACACCTATATATTTAATTAAAATTAAAAAAAGAAACCTATCTCATTTACATAAGGGGCCAATACTTTCTAAAAAATACCTGCTTAGAACCAATGAAATATACTAATGTGCAAAAGCCTTAATAAGAGAAAATTTATACTATAATATCATTAACTCTAAAGTTTATAGCAAAAGCATTGCTGCTTGGATCTTAATAAATGCACTGAAAATTTTCTATCAGATTATTTTATTTAGTTTCAAATAGTTTCATTATTTTATTTAGTTTAGCAGAATGCTGAGGCCAAAGACAGATCCAAACACTTACCTCTTCTCTTTAGAATTATCAAACTAAACCTGCTTAGAAAAGCCTTCAAAACAACAAGCTAAACTACCCTTAAAATCACAAAAGAATCAGCACCTTCTTCCCAAACATTACCAACTACCAACTAATTCTTCCTTTTGTTCAAAGGCCTGGGCTTGTATGATTGGCTGAAGTTTCACATGAACAGGAATAACTGAGTAAGTTTCCTAATAAGGCAAGTTAAAGTTAAAAAACTAACTTTAAGCCATCAAGTATTCAAAATGCTAGTTAACAATATTTCATTATTTATTTAGTCATCTAATATTTTATTAATCAACAAACATTATAGAAATATTTTGTGTGCAATGAGAACTGACATTCTGTAAATCTATGAATTATGCTGAGTTTAACAAAAAGAACTGCCACTGACATTGAATATTACTCTACAAATCCAAACAGGTAAATACAATAGTTGCTGGCAAAGGATGTCGAACTCAAGTAGAAATAGAACTGAGGCCTTAAGTAAGTGCAATAACCATTCTAGAGATGCCAGGAAACAAAAAATGTGAAAGTGCTCAGCAGGTGCCAGGATACAGATACACTCTTGTAGCCCACTCTCAGCAGAGGTCTTCCCTGACCACACCATTAAAATTTTTTACATTTTCCCATTCACCAAAACCTTAGTACTCCTAGTTCCCCCAATCCCTGCCTTTATTATTCTATATAGGATTTAATATTTTATAATAGAATAAATTCATTACTTTATTCTTTATAGTCTATCAATCTCTTCCCACTCAACTATAAACTCAATGAAAGCAGGGATTTTTGTCTAGTTTTGCTTCCTATTACATCCCCCGAACCAATAACAGTGCCAGTCAAATGACAAACCCTCAAATATTTGAATATCTGCATGCTTGGAGACAAAATCTGAAGATAGCTTACAAATTCGTTTCCAGATATTACAAGACTCAGTCTTGCGACGCTATTAGTATTATGATGGATATAAATGCAAACTATAGACAAAGCACTACCAAGTAAAGCAGGTTTGTGTACAATCCGAATTAGAAAGCTGTTTCTGGTAAAAGGAATATAGTATTCTTAAGAGTCAGGTAAGTTCTCCTTCTACTAAATTAAATCGCTATAAGGCTGAGTATCTCTGCCTTATAATCTCTCTGCCACAATGAAACTGGGAATTATACTATGCAATGCACCATTAGAACCTTTTGAAGAATGCTAATTTCCTTTAGCAAAGGTAGTCTCCCAACAATCTTAGAGATATCATTGTTTTGTTGTTTGCTTGTTTTCATTTCTTAGCTCACAAAATGTGGAAGACCTCTTTCTTCAAAAGAGGTCAACATTATAATGATGATGTACAAAAGGGCAGAAATCACAACAAATCTACAATGCATTAGTAATGCTGATGTGCTATAAATAGATGTGCTTTGGAAAGAAGATACATCAATCATTAAAACATGCAAAGAATTGTATAGGAAATATGAAAAATTGCTTTATAAAAAATACTATTTTGCAATTTAAAAATCAACTCTATGTTTTCTTCCTTTAAAAACAAGACATGGACTTCTATAACAGGAGATATATGTAACCTGGACAAATGTTACTACTGAGGACAACTAGAAAAGCTGCAAAAAATATGAGACATATGCTTAAAGGTGTCAGCGAGCTAACAAAATAGTAAAAAGTTACTAGGCCAAGATGCAAGGTAGGAAGAAGGCCCAGAGAAGTGAGCTTAGTATTTCAGGCCACTTTTTCCCTGGGAACATTTGCTGATTCCAGAGAAACAGGAGACTGAACAGCACTTTGACAGCCTTGAGGAAATGGGGAGACACAAACTGGAGTCCACTGTTCTCCAAGTAGCAATGGAATCCTTGGTGAACCTTCCCCAACTTGGATTGGGCCCTGGAAGGGCTGTACCTTAGGAGAGAGGCGAACGGAAAGAAAACAGATCCTTGTGGTAACTATGGCTAGGCTTCAAATATTTCATTTTTGAAACCAAATTGAGCTCAAGAAGCACATGTTCTTTTGTCTTAAATTTAGAAATAAATTTCAAAATTAAAAACAATCATTTGAAACAAATTGTTTTTGTAATTGTAAATACAGAAAATAATTTGTAACATGTCCCACACTTGACTAAATACAACATGCTTTAATTAAGAATACAGTTTGTGTGTGAGTAAAAAAAGGGAAATACTTTATTCTATGAATCCTAGAAAGAATTCTACTCTTGGCTGGGCACAGTGGGTCACGCCTGTAATCCCAGTACTTTGGGAGGCTGAGGTGGGCAGATCACCAGAGGTTGGGAGTCCAAGACCAGCCTGACCAACATGAAGAAACCCCGTTTCTGCTAAAAATACAAAATTAGCCAGGGGTGGTGGTGCATTCCTGCAATCCCAGCTACTCAGGAGGCTGAGGCAGGAGAATCGCTTGAACCCGGGAGACAGAGGTTGCAGTGAGCCAAGATTGTGCCATTGCACAACCAGCCTGGGCAACAAGAGCGAAACTCTGTCTCAAAAAAATAAAAAAATAAAAAAAATTCTACTCTCTATGATGAAAACTTCAAGACTAACACTCCTCAAATAGTTCAAAAACTAAAGTTCACAGTTCATCAAATTACACCATTATAACTGACTATTTAATGTCACTCAAAATTGAACCTTATATCAAGAACTCCAAACAAAAACTCAAGCCACCAGTCACTCAAAACATTCAAAGTATGAATGGGCAGAACTGATTTCAGTGATATAGGTTTCACTGAAAAGTTCCATCCCAAAAAAGATTCACTTCATCTTTTAACATCTTAGCATTTGAGAAAAAAGAAACATGAAGAGCAATATCACTTTTGGATATTAAATTTTCACAATTTATGCTGTGAGCCCTATAAATAGCTTAAAATTCAGTAATGGGGCAAGATTCAAAATAACCAGTGTTTCCATAGCTATCAAACTGCTACTTGATAAAAGTGAAACATTATGAACTTGAAACCTTTCCAACTTTATTGCTCTTAAAAACTACTTAATTTATAGTCCTGCTGTTATCTTTACTATATTTAATATCTAAGCATTCCAAGGCAGTGACCCATATCACACATTAACTATTCACTTCCTAATATTCATTTCTATATTTAGTATCTGGTTTCCAGTTATAATATTCTGAATAAATTCATGCAAGTAAAGACTGAGAAGAATTTTAGGAAATGAGACTTTTCACCTCTAACTTTGAAAGGGTTCCCAGATAAGGTTTTAAATGCTATAAGTATAGAGGGTCATAACAGGGACTAGATCTACCCTTTAACCCAACTGCTCCCCACCTACAACAAGGAGGAAAATAATGAAGATTTGAGACGGGGAAGGGGAGAAGACAGACACATCGTTCATAAGCATATATACAAGCCAACAGTTCTCCTCAGTAACAAAAAAACAAAAGGGTGGGATTATTACCTGTATCTCCCTAAGCCACGGTAGTTATCCTGCCTCCTTTCTGCTCTAAGCATTCTCATTTAAGTGAATTACCCAAGTATAAAAATGGATTGGGGGTTGGGAGAAAAGACAGGGTAATTTACAGAACTCTTCGAAGACACAAAGCTTGGGTTCACATTCCAGCTCTGTGACTTTACCTGAAATGAGACCAAAGTATTTAACCTCTGTAAACTTTTTCCCACTTCTTTTATCAGGCTGCTTCAAAGAGCAAATATGATAAGGAATATAAAAAGGCTTATAATGAAAATGCACCAAATAACCACAGGCTGTGGTTTGCCACTGGGCCTAAACAATTCTAGACCACTGGATAGTATTCTAGTGTTCTCTCTCTAGACTGGAAATATTTTAAATTGAGAACAATTATTAGTTTGTTTGAAAGATTTTATAGTGCAGGTTTTGGCAGAATTTCTTAATAAGTAAGTTGATAACTACAATTCACAAGTTTCATTTGTATCCCAAGACTATCCAAATTCCCTTCAGACATGCTTTTATCATCAATAATACTTACACAGATCTGCCTTCCACATCTAGTTTGCCTGGATTGACCCCCTTTTTAGCAAGGATTGAGGACACTTTTTCTACATCCCCCCTTTCTGCTGCTTTCATCAATCGGTCATCATATTTATTCCAATCTGCTGCATGCTACAAAAAGGAAAAAAAAAGTAAATATGGCATACTACATTAGTTAAGATTTTCTAAAGAAAGAAAAAAGAGAGAAAGGAAAGCAGTACTGCATAATACATCACTTATTTTCCAGTTGCATTCCAAATTTCCTTCTCCCTTCTGTGCTAACTTCATTAGGAGAGCAGAGTTATAAAATCTTCCCAAAACACATGATATACAAGAAACATTTAAAATTATACTTTTGAGGGAAAGCATGTTTCTTTTGTTCTCTGTCCAGTTCTCTTTGCCTTTGAGGCAAAAAAGGAAATCAATAACTACTGAACACCTACCCTGTACCAGGCACTAAAGTCCCAATCAACCCTAGTAAACTAAAATTATCATCTCCATTTAGCAGATAAGAAAAGCCAAGGCCCCAGAGACAGTAAATGTCTTAAGTGTTCAAAAGCCCAACCATGACTTCTATAGTTCCAAAATCAGTGTGCTTTTCCCATACCCTTTCAGATTTCAAATCACACTTTTAGATTTGGCTCTGGTTACATAGCTCCTAGGACTCTTAGATGCAGTGGAATTCTACATACATTTTAAGAAACTACCCACCCCCCAACACAGACATTTATTTAAAAAGTACTGTTGGAAATATATTTATTGAGGCAAATTTTATATATATATATATATATATATACACACACACACACATTCTATAGAGAAAGCAATTCATTATGTTTATATATTAGAATAAAATAAAACTTTTACATAGAAAAAACTAAAAATGACAGACTCTAAAGTATTAACTGCTTAACATCTAAAAATATTAAGATTACAGGTTACTTTCATTTTCTCCCTTTTTACATTCCACATGTATTGTTTTTATAAAAAATAGGTTTTTTATTTTAATAAAAATTCTGTGTATGTGTATTTAGATTAAAGGTGGGGGTTTTAAGAAGGATGTCTCATATAACATACATTTTAATCGTATCAAGGTTACCTCTAACTTTAGAGAAAATACATTCAAGGTATTCTGAAGCCAATAACCTAGATCTTTTCTCAATAAGCATAAATGTCAGAAGATAGAACTAAAATACATGTTACTTAAACAGGTGAGATTTTAGCCTTTTAAAATATTATACCAATTTACTAGTAAATTCTGTGCTAAATCCAGTATTATTTCTAGAACAAAAAAAAATCTGGATATTTTTCACTTAACTTACAAAATGAATCCTATGGCCACAAATACCCTAACAAATCTGAGAAAAAAACTGAATCACCTGTATATCCTCTAAATGTTTGATCAATATAATTTTATATCTACTATTCCCTATAAACCAAAAAAGAAAAGTTAAAAAAAAAACACCATCACTAACTTTCTTGTTAAACAAGTAATGTAAAATTAAATACTTGATGTAGAAAATGAATATGAAAACTGAATATGAAAAAAAGACAAATACATTAAAATTTTAACTCACTTCTGAAATTTAATATTTTAATGGAACCTGGTTCAAGTACCTACACAGATTTCAGAATTGTCTCTAAATTACTTAAATTTGGTGATGAACCTACTTCCTCCTAACTTCAAAAGTTTAAACTGCCAACTATGAGTACAGAATAACCCTACCTATGGGCTCCAAGTCTAAGCTACATTTTACGCGTCACCTTTCTTAAGCTTTAAAACAAAAACAAAACAGTTTACTGACTCTAATTTGGGGAGTGGTCGTGGACATAAGCTTACAAGACATTGTGTTTTCAAATGCCTAAAGGATTAAATCATGTTTAACACACAAATGCTTGTTCTAGATTTGATTAGTCTATCCTTACAATTAAAACAATCTCCAGTTTATTTCCAAGTAAACTTGCTGGTGGAAAAAAGAGCCATTTAAATCACCACAAAGTTGTAAAAATCAAAAAATAAGGCTTTCTTTAAAGATAATTAAATGTGATTAAAGTCTCACATTATCATATGATTTTCAGTTCTACACCAAGCACCATTTTCAGCTCTGATTCACTGTCAGTTAACAGTAACACTGTACAATTATTAAGATTTTATCATGTGCTTTTTAAACCCAGAGAAAGAAAGAACTTTTGTTTACTATTACTAACCCCAATCTGCTAATCAACTTAATCAAGAAGAAAATAATAAAGCAAACCAAATTAATAAAACAGTAGTGCATTTTAAAAGAACACAGTTCAGAAAGTCTAACCAAGAATCTTTTGTTACACTAGACTACTGGGATACCTACTCTGTTCTTAGGAGTACAAGAAAACCAACAGTTCATCATAGACAGGATTTAGTTTCTTGTTGCTAATGGCAAACTACTTTGCATTAAGTTACAAATCTCTGTAAGCTCACAAAGCAAACTCTCAGACAAACTCCTGACAAGTGACTCAGTCCCTCACATGCTGTGCTACACTTAGCTTGGATCTCTAACGATATTTTCTTCGTCTTCAGGATCCTTCTCCGCCTTCATAACGCTCGAATATTATCTTCCTTGCAATGCAGAACTTGATTAAGAGCAGCCCCAAGTCAGGTACAGTAACTCTATCTATTTCTTATTCTTTAGAAGCTAGCTATCTTTCAAAGTTGTCCCTTTGAGGGACCCCACTGGAAAACTTGAACAGCACTCTGCATCCTGCTGCCTCAACACTGCAACACAGACGCTGCAGTGCATGATAAAACTGTCCACATCCGAATTGTCCGGTAAACAGCGTGGAGCCTGTCTCCCATTGGTTGAGTTCTATTTTAGATTCCATAGGACTTGACAGCTGAATGATAGAAAGGAGCAGCTAAGAATATATTGTAAATGCATGCTTTTCCTCTGAGTAATAAATTTCAGGTCTACTGGGGAAAATGACTCAAACATATTGTAAAACATGCTTATTATATAAAAACAAATTGTGTGACATAATGACAACATTTTAAGAGACAAATTTGGTTATTCCACAGAACAATATTTAAAACCAGTTTCAGTCTTAGGATCATCTAACATGAAGTTATAATAGCCCTGACAAACAGAATATAAAATTCTATTTTAAGCAAACGTGTCACATTTTAATTTAAGGAAACGCACACACAGTAACACTTTCAAATTTTCTCCATTTTATTTTGTACCCCTATCAGTCTCTCTGCATACAACCAGGTTTCAGCTTACAACTGCTGCCAGTCTGTCTCCTAGCATGTTAAATGAGAAGAGCCAGAGGCACTGCCAAAACATTAAATAGAATACATCGTGATGAATACTTTTCAACAAATTTTAAATTTAACTCTGTACTTTTAGTTTCCAAGTTTAGCACCCTGCCTAATATAACAAGTAAATATTTTATCAGTGAAAAGTCAAATTACCTGGATTCACTGGATTAAAAAAAAAAACTGGTTAAACACTAAAGGAGGCAAATACACATTAAACAACGAGCTAGACTATTAAAAAAATCTCCATTTGGGGACAAAGCAGATAACTTCTCTGCATTCTCTACAATAGCATACTTGTATCAACATTTCTTACATTACCAAGGCCGGTGCAAATTCAGGGCGGTTTTTTTGTGGTGGTGGTTGTTGTTGTTTTTTAACCATGTTCTCATTACCACAATAGCATGAGAATAATTTACACTTCCTCTAAAAAGACACATTTGTGAAAATTGTTTCATGGGAATGCAAAACATTCCAACACAAGTGTTTACAGGAAGGAAGTAGCTGCTATATTATAGATCATGCTGCCAGTTAAAAATTCTGCTATGTACCTCCACAAGAAATCTGTTTCCTACTAAATTTACAACATTAGGCCCATATTCTAATTATAAAATATATAAGGGTCATATATCATATCTCATTTTTGAAACAATGATTATTTTTTCCCCCAAACCACGAGATATCACAATGGATTCATTTGGCTAAACCCAGAGACTCCGCCCAGTCTATGTCACCATTCTTTGAGGAAATCTGTGTTAGAACTCAGACCTTGTCCTTTGGGTAACAAAGCAAGCACATTCTTTCTAGAAATAGGACAGCAAAGGCGAAGGAAGAGGGAAAACAGTAACAAATAACTAAAGCCATATAAGGAGCGGCCCATGCTCAGGAGATAGGATTGTGAGTCCTAGTATTATGGATGTCCTGAGCTGCCTGCCACCTCCCCAGCCTCTGTGGCTTAATCTTCTGTGCCTGCTTTCACACCTTCCTTCATAGCTATTTCCCAAGAGCCCTACGCAAATTCCCACCTTTGCTGTCCCCTGTACCTATAAGGTTCTTCCCTCCCCTACTTTCAGCTTCTTCTCCAATGTCACTTCCTCAGAGAGGGCTTCTCAGACCTCTGCATCTAAACGGCCCCGTGTCCCACTCTACCCCACCACTCTTTATCCTTGCACCGTTTTACTTTTCTGCAGGGAGCTCATCAGTATCTGCCATTACATCAGATGTTTATCTGTTTATTAGCTTACTGCCTGTCTCCTCAGCTCCCCTCTAATTTGACTATATCTAAGGTTTCTTCTGTGTCTGGTTTGAAACTATAAAACTAATTTTTCAATAAGTAACTTGGTAGTCAGTCACTAGATTCTCACCCATCTTAAGAACCAGAATCCACATCTGCTTCATGAATCCTCTTTCCTCTTGGACTAAATTGTTAAATAGGCTAGATCTGTAACACATATTTACCAGCAACATTGTTCCCCAGTAAACTATCCACATTCAGATAACAAGTATCTATTGACCTGAGATGAGGGCAGTTAGCCCATGAGTGGTTCAGCTGATTGCAACTGAGCAAACAGATCCTACTGCTCATGGTCGATAAAAGATCCTTCTTCACACATACTCCTGCATATCCCACACCGCAAGTCTTTCTTTACCAGCCTACAAATCCACTGGACTCCTCAAAAAGCACTTTAGTTAAAACACATGTTCTTCAGAATTTTGCCTGACTCAAAAGTCTACCTGCTGTATGTATACTAGTGGGATAATTTATTTATACTTTCTAGGCACCAGTGCTCTCAACTACAAAGCAAGGATAACAATAGAGAACCTATATGTGTAAAATCAAATAGCTAATAGATATGAATGATCTCAGCACCATGCATGGTAGATGTTTATGCCCAAAAATGGTAGGCACTGGCGAGAGTCACAGGTGCTCCTGCTCCTGGGTCAGAGTTACTCTTAAAAGAAAAACTTCAGCTGAATTAAATTTAAAGTTGTTTAATTGAGCAATGAACCATTCAGAAATCAGGCAGCCCACAAAATCACAGCAGATTCAGAGAGACCCCAGGGATGCCTTGTGGTCAGAACAAATTTATAGATTAAAAAGGGAAGTGATGTGTAGAAATCAGAAGGGAGGTACAGAAATAGCTGGATTGGTTACAGGATGGCGTTTGTCGTATTTAAATACAGTTTGAACACTCAGCAGTGTATGAGTGGTTGAAGTATGTGACTGCTGGGATTGGCCAAGACTCAGCTATTGTTACGGGCGCATACTCCTAAATTAGGTTTTCAATCTTGCCTACCTATTAAGTTAGGTTATGGTTCATCCACAAGGACTCAAATATAGAAGTACAGAGTCCTTCTCAAGGCATATTTAGTTTGCTTTAATATCACTAATCAGAAAAACACTCTTTAAAAAATTAACAAAGAAGTGGCCGGGTGCGGTGGCTCACGTCTGTAATCCCAGAACTTTGAGAGGCCAAGGCAGGCGGATCACCTGAGGTCAGGAGCTCGAGACCAGCCTGACCAATGGGGTTTAGTAGAGAAACCCTGTCTCTATTAAAAATACAAAATTAGCCAGGCATGGTGATGCATGCCTGTAATCCCAGCTACTCCAGAGGATGAGGAAGGAAAATCGCTTGAACCCGGCAGGCGGAGGTTGCAGTGAGCCAAGATCGCAGCATTGCACCCCAACTTGGGCAACAAGAGCGAAACTCCATCTCAAAAAACTAAAATAAAATAAAAAAATAAAAATCCAACCAAACCTCTAGAAGTAACAATTTACAAGAAATACAGGGGACAGAGAAATATAATAAACTATATCACAAAGATTGCATCACAGGATGCAAACAGAAAGATCTACCATCGAGTAAACCATGGTTTCTTAAGCAAAATACGGCAAGATTAAAAAGACAGAATTTAACCTATAAATTAAAAGTGACTTCAGAAACCTATCAAGCAATCATAAGTCACAGAACTTAAGTACCCTGATTAAACAAACTATATTTATAAAAATAAAACAATTGAGAAAATATGACTACTGACTGGATATTGGATGGCATTAAAGAATTATAGTAAACTGAGATTTCTGATGTGATAATCTTATAATTATTTCTGAAAATCCCCATGTTTTAAAAATACATACTGAAATATTTTTAGATCAAATGAATCAAGTGATAAGATGCCTGGTATTTGCTTCAAAAATCATCAAAACAATCAGAGGGCAAACCTAATCTAATAGCACATTTAAAAGATTATACACCATGATCAACTGTATAATCTTTATTCCTGGAATGCAAGGACGTTTCAATATATGAAATTCATTGTAATATACCACCTTAATAGAATAAAGGACAAAAATCACAATGATCATATAAGTTGATATAGAAAAAGCATTTGACAAGACTCAACATCCTTTCATGGTAAAAATACCCAAAAAACTGTGACTAGAAGGAAACTGCCTCAACACAATAAAGACCATATATGAAAAGCCCACTGCTAACATTATACTCAACTATGGAAAACTGAAAGCTTTTCCTCTAAGATCAGGCAGAAGACAAAGATGCTGCTCTGGCCATTTCTATTTAGCATAGAACTGGAAGGCCTACTCAGAGAAATTAGGCAGGAAAAAGAAATAAAAGACATCCAAACCAGAAAGGAAGAAGTTGAAATCATCTCTGTTCTCAAATGCAATGATCTTATTTGTTAAAAAAAAAAAAAAAAACTCTAAAGATTACAGATACAAACATACTCATACACACAAACAAAACAAAAACCTGTTAGAATAAATTCAGCAAAGGTGTGGGAGAGAGTACACAAAAATCTGTTGCATTTCTATATAACAACAATGAACAATCCAAGACAAAATTAAACAATTCCATTTACAATACCTTCAAAAATAATAAAATACTTAGGAATAAGCCTAGTCAATTAGGTGAAAAATTTGTACACTAAAAATGACAAAACATTTTTGAAATTAAAGAAGTGACAAATCTAAAGACATCCCAGGTTCACAAATTTGGAAAACTGAATACCGTTAAGATGTCAATAACACCCAAGGCAATCCAGAGATCAGTGCAATCCCTATCAAAATCCCAATGGCATTTTTGCAGAAATAGAAAAGTAAATCCTAACATTCATATGGAATCTCAAGGGACTTCAAATAGGCAGTCTTGAAAAGGAAGAAGAAAGTTGAAGACCTCACACTTCCTGATTTCAAAGCATATTATGAAGCTATAGTAATCAAAACGTGTCATAATGGCATAAAGACAGACATATAGACCAGTGGAATAAAGTAAACAGCCCACAGATAAACCCTCATGTACTAGTCAAATGATCTTCAACAAGGTGCCAAGAGCACTCAATAGAGAAAGAACAATCTCCTCAACAGTGTTGGGAAAACTGGATAGCCACATGCAAAAGAACAAAGTTGGACCTTTATCTTACATCAGATGCAAAAAATGACTCAAAATTGATTGAAGACCTAAACATAAGACCCCAAACTATAAAACTCCTAGAAGAAAACACAGGAGAAAACTTCGTAAATTGGATTTGGCAATGATTTCCTGGATGTGACACCAAAAGCTCAGCTACAAAAGCAAAAATAGATCAATGAAACTATATCAAACTTCTGTGCAGCAAAAGAAACAATCAACAGAATAAAAAGGCAACCTACAGAATGCGCAGAAATATTTGCAAATCATATATCTAATAAGGGGCTAATACATAAATTACATTTTTAAATTACTATGACTCAACAACAACAAAGATTTAAAAATGGGCAAAGGACTTGAATAGAAATTTCTACAAAGATAATACACAAATAGCCAACAGGCATAAAAAGATATGTTCAATGTCACTAATCATTAAAAAAAAAGCAAATCAAAACCACAGTGAGATATAACCTCACACTCATTACGAATGCTAACATCCCAAAATAAGGAATAAGAAAAGAACAAGTGTTAGCAAGAATGTGTAGAAATTAGAACCCTTGTGCACTGTGGGGATTGTAAAATAGTGCAACTACGATGGAACACATATGGTGATTCCTCGAAAAATTATAAATAGAACTACCATATGATCCAGCCATCCTACTTCTGGGTATATATCCAAATGAGTTGAAAGCAGGGTCTCCTAGAGATATCTGCATATCCATATTCATAGTAGCATTATTTATAATAGCCAAGAAGTGGAAATAATCCAAATGTCCATTGATGGCTGAATGGATAAACAAAATGTGGCATATGCATACAATGGAATACTATTTAGCCTTAAAAAGGAAGGAAATCCTGTCACATGCTACAACATAGATGAATCTTGAAGACATTATGCTAAATGAAATTAGCCAGTCAAAAAAAGACAAATACTGTATGATTTACTTACATGAGGTACCTAAAGTAGGCAAATTTACAGAGACAGAAAACAATGGTGGATATCAGGGCTGTGGCAGGAGCAGAGGTGGGGAGCTATTGTTTAATGGGTATAGAGTTTCAATTTTGCAAGATAAAGTTTTAAAGATCAGTTGCATAACAATGTGAACATACTTAACACATGAATTTAAAATGGTTGACAGTAAATTTTTATGTTTTCAGTATAATTAAAAATAATAATAAAAACATAAGTGCAATCTCTCACAATACCATCTTTTTTTTTTTTTTTTTTTTTGAGACGGAGTTTGTTCTGTCACCCAGGCTGGACTGCAATGGCACAGTATCAGCTCACTGCAGCCTGCAACCTCCACCACCCAGGTTCAAGCTATTCTCCTGGTTCAGCCTCCCGAGTAGCTGGGATTACAGGTGCACACCACCCACACCCGGCTAATTTTTTTGTATTTTTAGTAGAGACAGGATTTTGCCATGTTGGCCAGGCTAGTCTTGAACTGCTGACCTCAAGTGATCTGCCCACGTCGGCCTCCCAAAGTGCTAGGATTACAGGTGTGAGCCACTGTGCCCGGCCAGCCTATTGCATGATTAATACTAACAAATATTAATTTTTTAAAATCAATCAGGGGTTTGTGAGTATAGATAAAACAAGATTGGCCACAGGTTAATAACTGTTAAAGCTGAGTTACAGGTTCATGAGAGTTCATTATAGTAAACTATTCTCTCAAGTTCTGTAATTTCATTCACCGTTAATAAAATGGCTGATGTATACATATTTAAACTGCAAAACATCGTTATCACCAATGCCTTTCACTGAGTCATCAATGTGGCAGGAAAAGCAGCACGTCCTTTCCACTCTAATCCTTTAACAAAAGATATCTCTCTGCTTCAAAAGAAAGTATTAACATATCAACATATCTTGGTGAGTCCACAGTCATATACTTACAAGGCAAGCCCCATAATATCAAATGAAAGCCTTCTAAAAAGAAGCAGTAAATTTTTTGAGGGGTATTAATGTTTACCATATATTATAACAAGTAAATTTCTACAGTCAGTTATTATGTTGGTTTGAAAAAGAGACATTCATCCCATTCAGAAAGCAGCAAGCCAAAGTATCTATGGTAAAAGACAAAATATAGTTGTTTCTAGAGAACAAACATTTTAACACAAATCAGTTATTTCACTTGGTAGATCTAACTGGATAACGTTAAACTCTAAATCAACATAAAAGAAATCACAAGTTTTGACATTGACTCTCATATTAATATCAATTAGAAATTTGTAACTATTCCAGATATATAAAATTTGAATTTGCAAAGTAATGTATGTTTAGTGTAGAAAGCCTAGAATACATTTAAGTGTATAAATGAAAACAGAGATACCCCATAATTCCACCAGGCAGAAATAACCATTATTAAAAACTTTACGTCTAGACTCTTTTCTGTTAAAAAGTCTAAACAAGATTTATTTAAGCCTATGAGTCCAATACTGAATATTAATTTATTCAATATTTAAGACAGAAAGTCTCCTAAGAAATTTGTAGATGCAAATAAGTAAGTAGACTTTAACATATATGCAAATCCATATGAAATACCTTATACTGTTTAATGGCTAGTCAACAAATCATAGCTAAAATGATTAGGTAACTAGTTTTAGCCTAAAGGTAATTTATATAGGATGATAGCAAAACTTTGATAAAAAAACTGCTTAAAGCCAAGAGGAGTCATCCCGAACAAAAGTATCTAATTCACTGATCTTAATAATTTTGGTGTCATGGATCCCTTTAAAAATCTAATGAGGCAGGGTGTGGTGGCTCTCGCCTATAACCCCAGCACTTTGGGATCACTTGAGCCCAAGAGTTGAGACCAGCCTGGGCAACATGACGAAACTCTCTCTCTACAAAAAACACAAAAAAATTAGGTATGGTGGCACACACCTCTAGTCCCAACTATTTGGGAGGCTGAGGTGGGAGAATCACCTAGTCCTGGGAAGTCGGGGCTGCAGTGAGCCAAGTTTGTGCCACTATATTCCAGCCTGTCTGTTACAGCAAGACCCTGTCTCCAAAAAATAAATAAAAATAAGTAAATAATAAATCTGAGGAAAGCAATGGACCCTCTTTTTATTTATAATTGCATATAAGCACTCTGTGAGATAGGAAAAACCAAACTTTTCCCAACTCTCACACTCACCACAAAATACTTCCGTGACCAAATGCAGAGAGGTTTTCCCCACTTACAGAGCAATTCTCCAGCACACAACATCTGGGTCTCCTACAATTTAACTCATTTTTGACACTAGCTACCTGGAGATAGTGTCAGATCGCACAGACCTACAGACTCAGTCCCATAAGACTGTCACTCCCACCCTTCAGATGCCAATTGCAAGCCCCAGCTTGTGACCTGTGCTTCTGACCAACTGCCTGTAAATCAGGGTTCCCATGACCCATGATTAAGTTGCTAGAGCAGCTCACAGGACTCAGGGAAACACTTTACCTATGCTTACTCATTTATTGTAAAGGATGTTACCAAGCTTGCAGATCGAAGCGATGCAAAAGGCAAAGAATGTGGGAAGGCGTGAAGGGCTTTCTTGACCTCTCCTGGTTCACCATCCTCCAGGTGCCTCCACATGTTCAGCAACCAGGAAGCTCTCTGAACCCTGTCCTTTTGGGGCTTTCACGGAGGCTACATTGCATAGGCATGACTTTTTACATCACTGGCCATTGGTGATCAACTCAACCATCAGCCCCTTTCCCCGCCCCTGAGGCTGGAGTGGGCTGAAAGTTCCAACCCTCTAATCATGGCTTGGTCTTTCTGGAAGACCAGTCCCCATCCTGAAACTATCTAGGGGCTCCCAGTCATCTCATTAGCATACAAAAGGCACTCTTATCTCTCTGGAGATTCCAAGGGTTTTAGCAGTTGTTTGCCAGAAACCAGAAACAGGGATCAAATATATCTTTCTTGTTACATCATAATATCAAAAGCACATATTCAGAAAAATTTATATTTATTTTCAAAGGGTTCATTGACCTCCTTTGCACAATATAGAATCCATAAACCCCCAAAATAAAGTTTTAAACCCTAATATAAGGAGAGGCAGCAAAAAAATGTGTATTTTACATAATGTTTATAAAATAAGTACCAAAGAACTGCCAGAAGCCTGGATAATTCATTTGTTCAATAAAAATTAGGCCGGGCACGGTGGCTCACACCTGTAATCCTACCACTTTGGGAGGCCAAGGCGGGCAGATCACTTGAGGTCAGGAGGACAAGACCAGCCTGACCAACATGGCAAAACCGTCTCTACTAAAAAAAAAAAAAAAAAATTACAACAACAAAATAATTACTAAACACCTATGCGCAAAGGGATATAAATATTTCACTCAACATTCAAATATGTATGATCAGTTGATAGTGCCAAGCCCCATTTACAGTGCTAGATATACCAGGGGAAGAAAATAGACATGATACCTGGCCTCAAGCAGGTGACAGGAATTAAACCCAGTTACTTTCTTCAACTGATCTCAAAGTATAATAAGGCAGACAAGACAGATACATATATAAACATGCACAAAACAATTACAGTATACTATAACACCACCACAATAATTATGTGTGAAATACTGAAATAGTTCAAAAGAGGGAAAGTCAGAAAAGTTCTATAGAGATGACTAACCTATCTATTAAAAGGTAAGCAGAAAATCACCAGGTTTGAAATATCATCACAAATTTAGGAAACGACAAACACAACGTATGGCCTTTTATGGTCTACAAAGCACTTTATATTCATGATATATGTATCAATTAAAAGCTACATGCAAATGACTCAGAAACACATCTGCAACCCAGGTTCCTCTAAGCTCCAGGCATATATATATATATATATATATATATCTCCATATACCTTCTTCATGATTCTTCTTGAGTGTTTTAAAAGCACCTACATGTCCCAAACCAAAAACATGCTCTTCCTCCTGAATTCTGATCCTACTCCAAGTTTCATTAACACAGCAAAGACACCAGAATCCATCTGGTTGTGTGTAGACAGAAACCTAGATATTAATCTTGACACCTTCCTTTCCTTGGTCCCCATCACCAAATCCTGCTGATTTTACCTCCCCATCTTACTGAAATCCATCTGCTCATCTCCATGTCCATCAAAGTTACCCTATTCCAAGTTAGTACCATCCCTCACCAGGATGGCTGCATTTATCTCCTAAATGGTTTGTTCTCGTTCATTCTAGCCCCTTTCCTTGTGTTCTCCACACTGCGGTCAGTAATTTTTCTAAAGAGGAAACCTAATCATACCACCACCACCACTTCCCTATATCCTGTCCCACCTCAGTTAAAATCCTTTCAGTAGCTTTCTATTGCTTGTAGGATAAATACAAAGCTCTTTAATGGAGCCCAAAAATCCCTGCACAGTGCTGCCCTCACTTGCCTCCTTATATCATACGGAAAGTTAACCCTGTTTCTCATTTTATACATGCAGAAATGGAGTCACTAGGAGATTAGGGGATTTGGTCTGCTATAAGGCAACTGTAATTAGTTGCAGAATGATTAAAGAATCCTGTTGTTTTGACTTCTTGTCCAGTGCTCTTTGTACTAGTTAAGCTATTTCCATTTCTCTAATCATCTGGAAAAAAATCTTCAATGTAAAAGTATCTTTTTAAAATTTCCACATAATAAACTTAGATATCCTTTATAGCAAAAAGGATGAAAACTTCCATATTTGCATATGCAAACTTTTATGAAGCATCTACTACTGTCAGGCATGGAAGACAGCCCAAGTCTCTCTTCCCATGGAACTTGATGTTCTAATGAAGGAAGATAAGTAAGCAACCAAGGAAAACAAACTATCACGTAAGAATAGGGAAGGAGAGCCGGGCGCAGTGGCTCACGCCTGTAATCCCAGCACTTTGGGAGGCCGAGGCGGGCGGATCATGAGGTCAGGAGATCGAGACCATCCTGGCTAACACAGTGAAACCCCGTCTCTACTAAAAGTACAAAAAATTAGCCGCGCGCGGTGGCTGGCGCCTGTAGTCCCAGCTACTCGGGAGGCTGAGGCAGAACGGCGTGAACCCAGGAGGCAGAGCCTGCAGTGAGCCGAGATCGCGCCACTGCACTCCAGCCTGGGCGACAGAGCGAGAAAGAATAGGGAAGGAGATGTGATGAAAATGCTGAGAGTTGACTGTTAGGTTGGGTAACTGAAAAAGGCTGTTGTAAGAATGTGATCTTGACGGTGATAGCCGAGTGACAAGGAATTTACATCCCAGACAGTGGGAACAACTAGTGAAAGGAGCTTGGATGCCTGAAAGAAGGCCAATGTAGCTGATGCATAATGAGTAAGACAATCCCAGGATGAGATAAGAAGGCAGACACCACCAGATCTATAATATGGGATTCCTCAGTTTTATCATAAACATTTTTCAAAAGGGACTTCTTGAAGGATTAAGGCAACTGTAGTTTCATGAAGTTCTTTTGGTCACTTTGGAATCAAGTCTACAAAAATAACTCATCCTGACATACTATTTTTTTTCACTTCCAAGAATTTATATTGAGCAATATTACCAGCTGAATCTTAACTTGCTTTGAAATGTTTATAAGATGAATCAATTACCTTAATATAATAGATATCTTATATACCTCACCCACTTCAAACCTAGAAATCTAAATAAACTTTACAATGAACCATGCTAAAAAAACTACCATAAAAATAGCACTCCCCAAAACAGAGTTTCATAAAGTCACCATCCTCCAGATAAGGCTCCAAGAAAAGAAAGTCTTCTCCAATGGGAAAAATATATATCCTAAATAAAACTAAACATCACTGATGTTTAGGCAAATTCCCCCAAAACACCTAATTAAAAAAGTACACAGGCTTCTATAGTACCCTATAATTACCAACATTCTCTGTTACACAAGCTCTATCACAATTCAAAACAGCAGACAGCAAAGCTTACGAAGCATAAACATTCCTTGAAGATTAGGCTGCACAATTAAGAACTGTTCTACAGTTCACTGGATTGATGATGGCTAGAAATATTTCCCCCATTCCATTTAGTCCAAAGGTTATTTATTACTCCCACTTACATAACAGCAAATTAGAGCTTATGTAATAGAAAAGGAAAAGAATGTTAAAATATACCGGGGAAACAAAAGCTGTACAGCCAGCTTCTTTCTCCCTGACCCCTGACTCTCTTCTCTTTATTATTTCCCTTATCCTTAGTTAATTATGCCTCATTCACTTCTGTTATCCTTCCACTGTATGATTTGAAAGTATGTAGTTTGGACTCAATGGAACAAACAGAAGAAAGGGAAAATTATATCCTATCAATCATTTTCCTGACCAAGGCAAGAACAGGCTTAATCTCACTTTACCGGATTCTTCTACATAAAAATATAAAGGACAAAAAAGATGATGATGTTTTAAATAATAAATCTAACCTCTTCAGCATCTAAAGTGGCCATGAAATCTGAAAAAAAAATTGAAGAACTGGAGTCAGAAAGACTCAGAAACCACTGCTTTGCCAAGATTTCCTAACCACCCGGTTTGATTCTATTCTAGTCTGTTGTACAAATACCAGACTGTCTACCCCTCCCTAATGCAGGTATTTGTTACTTTATTAGAACTGTCTGGGCACTTAAAACAGTTTATGTAAAATATAGACAAGATGTGGCTTCTCCACGTTTAACAGTTATCATTTGTACTGTAATATTACTTATTTTACCCTTCCTCAAGAGGAGATGCATTAAATTACTAAGTAAATATATACATAGATCTTAAACAGAACACATTATAATGTGTATCATACAAGAATGAAGCTTTCAGGCTGGATAAGATTTTGTTTAATATTCCCTTAAAAATACTACACAATTGGTTATTTGGAAAAAAAAAATTTTTGTTCCTTGGTATTTTTTGAAAAGTGTATTCAACAAGAGTTCTTAAAAAGCCTAAATGTCATAAGTAAAATTTTTTAAATATAAAGCTAAAAACCAAGGAGGGTCACTGTGCCTTCTATCCCTATATATACCAATGAACACAGTAATAGTTACGGTGAATTTTAACAAATATTTTTGCCAATGTTTGATATGTATCTCAAAACAGGAGAGTTTTAGAAAGCTATGTTTATTCTCAACAAAGTAAAAGGCAAAATAGATACACTTATTAAAGAGCCTCTGATGGGGTTTGATTACAATAAAAACAAACAAAAGATATTTTTGTACCTTTGGCTTTGTAAAGAAATATTAATTAAACAAAAATAGGTTCGCTACAACTCAAAAGACTCTTCAAGTACTAAACTGAAAACAAACATTACACTATTAGCCAATATTTTTATAATGTAAAATGGGAATTATAAGGTTATATATATAAAAGCAGAGGGTTACAGGAAAGCATATGTTTTTGTAAACATATTAAAAGTTAGCTGCTCTTCCTTTTATTTATTAAATGAATAATACTTCTGCACCAATGCGTAACTTTCCCCCAAACGCAGCTATTTCACACAGGATTTCCTTCCAGTGAGTCTTAATATATGTCTCCCATATTAAAAATACACGGCCAAATTAATAATGAGAAAGAATGTTTGTTCTCATATTTAGATCTATAATAAAAACACAGCATTATAAATAAGGATTATATTTCAAAATTGTTTAGAAAAAACCTCTTAAGTGTTGTATATACACAATTCTTAAACTTGAAGAAGAACCCTTCAAGTTAAGTCAATCTGTTATTTCTACTTTCCAAATGGGATATAAAGGAACTAATTTAAGGCGGTGGATGATGCAGTGGATGATGCAGCCACTATCCATTTCTTTCACTGCTATAAGCCCAGCCCTTTGCAATGTGATTGTGCCACTCCTGTCATCAAGAAATGACATTTATTTCCTCATCCGTTGAATCCTTGAATCCGGCCTGGACTTGTAACTTAATTTGACAAATACAATGTGGCAGAAGTGACCTTTGTAGCAGATCCTGCTGCTTCTGCTCTACTCTGGGAATGCTGCTAGCACACTGTGAACAAGCTAGCCCCCTTGAGGGTAGGAGAGCATGACAGAAAAAGAGCCCAGCCACCCAGCCACGCCAGCAAGCATCATGTGCCAGACATTATCAGTGCTGCCATTTTAGACCATCCAGTCCTCGTGCAGCCACCAGACGACTGCAGCCACATGAGTGACCCCAGACAGACCAGACCGGCAGAACAACCATGTAGCAGAGTCCAGCCCAAATTGCTGACCTACGAAGTCATCAGCAAATAAAATAGTTGTTATAAGCCACTAAATTTAAACCTAGGACTGCCTGAATCTAGAGCCTAGATTCTCTCCACTAACTACAGCTGCAAGTATTCTTTGGTTTAGAAATACAAACATCTTACCTCTTGTAGTCTAATTCAATTTTATAGATATAAGAGCAGCCAAATTGAGAAATAATAGTTTATAATTTTTTTATCCATTATCTAAAAATAGGGGATGAGCTGGGAACAGAAATGTCTTTTTACCCTCCTAAAAGAAGGAAAATAGATACAATATTAATAATATTATGCTGATAAAATTTTATTAGAAAAAGTACTTTTTCCTCTTTCCCAAAGATATGCAAGTATTCATTTAAAACCTAACAGTATTCATCTATGTTTTATCAATAAAAGCTGAACTCAGCATCTGATCTAAAAGACAATCTGAATGGCCATGCAATAGAAACTAAGAAGTTAATAATTTTTATTAATAAATTTGTGGCTTCAAACAACGAAACATGGCTGGGCACAGTGGCTTATGCTTGTAATCCTAGCATTCTGGGAGGCCAAGGCGGGCAGATCACCTGAGGTCAGGAGTTTGAGACCAGTCTAACCAATATGGAGAAATCCCGTCTCTATCAAAAATACAAAATTAGCCAGATGTGGTGGCGCATGCCTGTAATCCCAGCTACTCGGGAGGCTGAGGCAGGGGAATTGCTTGAACCCAGGAGGCGGAGGTTGCGGTGAGCCGAGATCACACTATTGCACTCCAACCTGAGCAACAAGAGCAAAACTCTGTCTAAAAAACAAACAAACAATGAAACACTGCTACTACTGTAATGTCTAATCAGTATACATTCACACTTGAATGGAAACACTAAACTAGGCATGGACCATAACAGAGCAAGAACCATAAGAGCCTTCTCTATGTGTAACCTTTAGAGTTTGGCAAACTTTTTCAGTAAAAGATTACATAGTAAGTATTTTAGACTTTGCAGGCCATGTGGTTTCTGTTTTAACTATTCAACTCTGCCACTGTAAACTAAAACAGCCATAGGCAATATGTAATGAATAAGCATGGCTGTTTTCCACTAAAGCTTTATTTATAAAAATGGGCAGTAGGCCACAGTTTGCCAACCCTTGTTTCAGGTACTCACTGAACTTTGGCAAGAAGACACCTAGTTTATTGGCTCTGATCAAGCTAATCTGCATGCTGCCTTCTCATAAGACCTACCAGAAAGTACTCTCCATACTCATATTTTACTATCTGCAAAATTGCACAATGTATATGTGATGGTTAAATTTTGTGTCAGTTTGGTTCTGCTATGGTGCCCAGCTGTTTGGACAGATACAAGCACAGATGTAACTGTGAAGGTATTTTGTAGATGTGATTAACATCTATAATCAGTTGACCTGAAGTAAAGGAGATTACCCTCTATAATGTAGATAGGCCTCAATCCCTTAAAGGGCTTAAGGGCAAAAACAGGATTCCCAGAGAAGAAGCAATTCTACCTCAAGACTGTAACATGAAAATCCTGCCTGACTTCCCTGCCTGCTCTACAAATTTCAGATTTGCCAGTACCATAATCACATCAGCCAATTCCTTAAAATAAATTTCTTTATACACACACACACCCACACACACACACATATATATCCTATTAGTTTTATTTCTCTGGATAACCCTGATTTACATACTAGGTTAGTATATCCTTACATTTAAAAAGGGATATACTCTGATTTTTTGGTACATCAACAGAAAGTTATGATATATTGTATTACTATTTGAAATTATTTATTCTCCTGCTTCCTTACAAGGTGAGAGAGAGAGACAGAGGAACGGGGGGGAGGGAGGGAGAGGAGGGGGAGAGAGGGAGAGAGGAAGGGAGAGAGGGAGAGAGAGAGAGAGAATGTGTGTGTGTGTGTGTGTGTGTGTGTGTGTTAGGAGTTGACATCCCTAGGTTATTGCTTTGGGGATCAGCCATGTGATATGTTTGGCCAATAGAATGTGAATAGAAGTGAGGTACAATGCATGTTACCAAAAGCTTTAAGCAGCAATCTGAGTTACAGCCAGCCTTCTTGCTGTAGTACTTTGTGAAGAGACTGGCACATATCTTACGAGGGCTGTTCCTTCAGCCTTGGTTCCCAAATGAGAAAAAGTCTGGAGCAGAGCCACAGGTCAGGGCAGAACTGAAGTTGAATCACGGTCTATAATATAAAGTTAGTGGGAAATATAAGTTTGTTATCTTGAGAAGCCACTTAAATTTGGAGGTAATTACTATAACATGGCTGAACACTGCAAAATTTGGTACCAAAAGTGGGGTGCTACCTTAACAACAGCTACCACCAAAAATAATTTTAAAATATGTGATATAGGCTTTGAAACCAGGTGGCAGAAAGCAAGAAAACTGTTACTGGAGAATGGAAAAATAGCAACCCACATAAAGTGGTGGTAAATAAAACTGTCACATAAAAAATTGAATAACTTGGCAAAAAGATTATAAAAGCTGAACTTCAGTTGTCATTAAGTAGATTTAATAAAGTACCATTAGATTAGCTCATTAAAGGAAAAAGAAATCCCCCAGTCATAGGAAGGAGGAAGGAAGGGAGGAAGGAAGGGTAGAAGGAAGGGAGGAAGGAAAGAGGGAGGAAGGAAGAAAGAGAAAGAGAAGATGAAGAGAAGGAGAAGGAGAAGAGAAGAGAACAGAAGAGAAGAGAAGAGGCTCAGAAAAGGGGCCTATGTGCAAGTAAGGATAAAAAAAGAGAGAACCTGAAATTCCTGGACTTGCAAGGTAGAAACTCCCAACTATTTCCCATTTCCAACAAGTAAAAAGTGTTTACAAAGGCCAATTATGACATAAACCCAGGGCAAAGACCAAATCATAAGTGTAGCCATCATAGTGTCTAAGGCCTTTGAATTAATGCTGCCCCCAGTAAATCCACTCAGTGGAACAAAATGGCTTGGTGGGGGATTCCCCCGACAGGCAGCCTAAGAATGTGGACCCACGGAAGCTCAATAAGCTCAAGATACCTGTACTGAAAACCAAAGTAAAATGCACATCTCAACGAGTTGAGGATGTAGCTACTGGCACATGGCTCTGACTGAAATCAAATAGATAAGAAGAAAAAATACAACCACCAAAACATCATTCTGTTTGAATTAAGGAAACATTATTCTTCTAGATTACCTTTGGGCCCTTGATTTTCTATAGGCAAGAAGTGGGTTGAGAAAGGTGTTCAACCCTTATAACACTCCCTGACCAAGAAGAGCATATCCTCCAATACTCCGTTCAAAAGTAGACAAGAATGATATATTAAAGGAAACACCTTACAGAGTACCCACCCAAGAATCATGGAAAACAACAAACTGGGTGAATAATCGAGGAAAATCCCCTAGGGCCAAGAAAAGTTACCCTTGCTACATTTATCCAGTAAGATTTTCATTGCTAAGGACCCACAATTGTTATGTGCTTCCTTTCTTCCCCCTTATTTATTTATAAATTGTTTGAGATACAGGGTGATATGGTTTGGATCAGTGTCCCCACCCAAATCTCATGTTGAATTGTAATCCCCAATGTTGGAGGTGGGCCTGGTGAGAGGTGACTGGATCATGGAGGCAGATTTCTCCCTTTGGTGCTGTTCTCATGAGATCTGGTTGTTTAAAGCATGCAGCACCTCCCCTCTTTCTCTTCCTCCTGCTCCAGCCATGTAAGATATGCCTGCTTCCCCTTCGCCTTCTGCCCTGATTGTAGTTTACTGAGGCCTCTCCAGAAGCAAATGCCACTATGTTTCCTGTCCAGCCTGCAGAACAGTGAGCCAATTAAACCTCTTTTCTTTATAAATTACCCATTCTCTGGTATTTCTTTATAGCAATGTGTGAATGGACTAATACACAGTGTCTTGCTTTGTTGCCCAAGCTGGAGTGCAGTTGTATGATCATGACTAACTGCAGCCTCAAACTCCTGGGCTCAAGTGATCTTCCCACCTCAGCCTCCCAAAGTGCTACTACAGGCATGAGCCACCATGCCCCACCCATTCTTCCCCTTTCTTAACAGGAATGTTTATTGTGGATATCCTGTCTCTGTTCCACTACTGGGAGAGATGGATGGCAGAACTGGTATTTTAGTTCATTGATCTCTGGATCAAGAAAATCTACATAGATAAAAGACGTAGAAATCCTAAAGAGGTTTAGACTTCAAGACTAATGTTATTGAAGGAAATTCTTAGAGTATTTTCCTTGAGGAAGAGATAAATATATTTTGTATGCCGAAGCAAAGAAAGTCAATATTGGTGATCAAGAGGAAAAACTGTGGTAGATTATATTACTGTTTGGTATTTACCAGCCCTGTCTTTGAAGAATATGCGCCCCTGCACCTCACTGACTCTGCACCTGACCATGTGACATGCTTTGGCAGTCATGAAGTACTCCACTCCTGAGCAGAAGATTTAACAGTATCACAAGTTACAGCCAGCCCTGAATTCTGCTCACTACCATGAAAATGGCAGGTAGAGACAGAGGATGCTCCATCATTCTGGATCTTAGGATGAAAATGTGGAGTGCAGCCACTTGCACAGTCAGCCCAAAGCCTACATGTGCCATAATGCTGACAAACCACCAAGATTTGGAGATTGTTTCTGCAGTGAAGTTGATTAATACAGAAATCAAATGAAACAAAAGGTTAAAGGGGGAGGAATGGCGTTACATACAAGTATAATTCTGGTAGTTGAATATAGTGTGAGATGCCTTAGGTGGCAAAATGAGTACAGTTAGTGAAGTAAAGAACACCCATTCCCATTCTGTTTCTAGAATGGCTATGGGTGTGGGTAAATATAGATTCTTTAAAGGATAAATCAGTTCAGTTTGGTTGTTGGATGTGATGGGTGGCAAAATATAAAACTACAGTTGCGGCTGGGCGCGGTGGCTCACGCCTGTAATCCCAGCACTCTGGGAGGCCGAGGTGGGCGGATCACAAGGTCAGGAGATCGAGACCATCCTGGCTAACACGGTGAAACCCCGTCTCTACTGAAAAATACAAAAAAATTAGCCGGGTGTGGTGGCGGGTGCCTGTAGTTCCAGCTACTCGGGAGGCTGAGGCAGGAGAATGGCGTGAACCCGGGAGGCAGAGCTTGCAGTGAGCCGAGATCACGCCACTGCACTCCAGCCTGGGCAACAGAGCGAGACTCCGTCTTAAAAAAAAAAAAAAAATTACAGTTGCAACCCTAATAAATAAACTTTTATTAACCCAGCGCTTTGCACAGTCCTCAACTATAATCAACACAGGCTTTTATTACCATCTTCATAAAAAGAAAAGAAACTTAGAGTAAGTTCAGTCACCTGCCAACATTACACAGTTACCAAGGAATAGTTAAAACTCAAACCTGAGATTATCTAATTCTAAACTTTAAATTTTTTCTATACCATGCTGTCAAAAAACAAGGGTACAGATTATCTGGTAAACATTCAATTAAAGTGGTTACCTGATTTTATACCATTTGCCCATTAGATGCAAAAGAAAGGTGATTCCATGAACTCAGTTCTAAGTCTGAATCCTATTTAAAAACATTCTGTATCTCTATTCAGTAAGTTCTCTTAAATTTAGACTATACTAATTCAGAATTCTGAAAACTCAGATAAGGGATGGCCTATATTTACCTTTTTGATATGAAAAATATTTCCCAGGCAAATTAATAATGCATTCAAATGATGGGTGATGCAGTTTGGGTGTTTTAAACACTTTATAAACCCCTTAACGGCCTTCAAACTCCTTATATTTACTATAAATGTCATTTTTATTATACAATAACATATAGTAGAAAAATAATACTAATACAAACTCAAAAAAAGAGGAAAGGAAGGCAAGAGGGAAGAAAGAGGGAAAAGACAATCTAGCAAAATCACTTTTCTTTTTTTGAGACAGGATCTCACTGTGTTGCCCAGTCTGGAGTGCTATGGTACCACAGTAGCTCATCGTGGCCTCGATCGCCTAGGCTCAAATGAGCCTCTCACCTCAGCCTCCTGAGTAGCTGGGACTACAGACATGTGCCACCACACTGAGCTAATTTTTTTATTTTTAGTAAAGAAGAGGTCTTGCTATGTGGCCCAGACTGGTCCTGAACTACTGAGCTCAAGCAATCCTCCTGGCCTCCCAAAGTGCTGGGATCCGGCCTGCAAAACCACCATTAAAACAGTAACTTTATTTTTTGTTATATGTCTTTTCAAACTTCTTTTCAATATCTAGACATACATTAAACTTTTAAGTCAAAATGAGAACATACTATACACATATTCCACTTTAAGGAATATTCTTAATATGAGTTCACTGGAATTGCTTACTGATGAATATTCCTGACTGAGCATTTCAAAGCTCATTAAAATCTCAATCTTTCTGGCTCCCTCTGGTGGCAACTAAGAGAAGCTATTTTTTTCTTCAATTCAGTTTGAAAAAAATTAAGGTGGCACCACTCAGAAGCACTAACTTATCATTACTAAAAACATCTTTAAGAACCTATCTGAATATGGAATTTGTCCAGAAAGAAAAAAATGGACAGTTTTTGAGTTAATTTCTATTAACCAACAGGGATTTGACATCAGAAAAACCTGGACAGAGTTCCTGACTTGACATTTGTTTGCTAGTTGACCTTGATCAAGTTACTTAGTCCCCCTGAGCGTCAGTTTCCTCATTTTAAAAATAATGCTAATAAAAACCACTTCATTTGTTATTAGAGTTAGGGTTAATATATGTGTACTCTGAAAATGCTCCACAGTACTGACACAGAAAAACAGTAAACAGCAGGTGCAGCGGCTCACGCCTGTAATCCTAAACTTTGGAAGGCCTAGAATGGAGGGTCGCTGGAGCTCAGGCATTTGAGACCAGCCTGGGCAACACAGTAGACTTTGTCTTCACAAAAAATTAGCCAGGCGTGGTGGTACACATCGGTAGTCCCAGCTACTCAGGGATACTCTTATAATAGACTTATTGTTCTTAAGACCAAAGTCCTTAATGACGTCTAAGATCCTCCATGGTCTCGCCCCTCCTTACCTCTAAAGTATAATCTTGAAATGGGTACTCTCCCTCTAGCCTCCAATCTCTTTTCATAGCGAAGTTCTTCAAAATTACCAAGTTCCCTCACAGAGTACCAAGGTACAGTGCTACTCCCTTTGTGCTTCTTAATCCTAACTCATTTTTCAGATCTCATCTCAACTTTTTCCTTTCTTTTTTTTTTTTGAGACGGAGTCTCGCTCTGTCGCCCAGGCTGGAGTGCAGTGGCGTGATCTCGGCTCACTGCAACTTCCGCCTCCCAGGTTCACGCCATTCTCCTGCCTCAGCCTCCCGGGTAGCTGGGACTACAGGTGCCCGCCACCACACCCGGCTAATTTTTTGTATTTTTAGTAGAGACGGGGTTTCATCGTGTTGGCCAGGATGGTCTTGATCTCCTGACCTCATGATCCACCCGCCTCGGCCTCCCAAAGTGCTGGGATTACAGGCGTGAGCCACCACGCCCGGCCTTGAACTTTTTCAAAGAAACTTCCTCTGACTCCCCAGATTTTGTCAGGCCCTCCCTGTTATATATTCTGGTATATCTCTACTTCGTACACTTATTACATAGAGCTGTAGCTTTATATTTTAAGTGTGTTAGCTTTCTAATCCTGTCTCCCCCCACTTTTCTGTCTACAAATTTCTCAAGAGCAAGGAGTACATGTTCGAGCTTAGCACTCTATTTGTCTACATAGAGTAGGCACTTAAGTATCTGTTGAGCAACTGAATAAACTGAAATTAACAAATACTGCAATTAAAGAATTCTTTCTAAACCTACTTCACATAAAAGATGGTCATGGAAATGTAAAATAATATTCCAAATACTATGCTCCATATTTCTTCTCAGGCTATCTAGTGTTCATAAAGGCTGATAGAAAATAATACTCAGAAATATATTTAACCCATACTCACAGAAAAAGTTACACCCTTCAGAGAAGAAACTTTAAGAGCACAGAACCTAAATATATAATGATAGTCCTTTAAACATTTCAGTTTTAATTTTTTTTCAAATTTTAGTACATATGTGGTTTGCTTTCTGTAGCAAATATCTAACTGAAAATGTGTCTGAAAATGGAGTGTTTTTAACTGTACTACACAGTTTTACTTTTCAAGGAAAACTGGTGAATGAACTAGCACAGCTAACAATCACTCGCTAAAAGGTGTGCTTCATGGCTTCCTTGGAAGGTATGCACTGAACTATTTTAAACCAAGGCACACTTATAATTGCCTCAAAGAGTGTGACCTTTTTATAGATTAAACTCTTTCTCTATATAGTAGGCATCCCCAAGCACATAGTAAATTTTCATCCCAAATGGCTTTGTTCTCTATTCACCTGCACCAAGCCAGAAAAAAAAAGATATCTAGAAATCCCCAACCAAAGAAAGTTACAAAGTTTGCAATACTCTTGGCCCAGAAGTTTGAGACCAGCCTCAGCAACATAGCAAGACTCTGTCTCTACAAAAAAAAAAAAAAAAAAAATTTAACTAGCCAGGTATGGTGGCAAGCACCTTGTAGTCCTAGCTACACCAGAGGCTAAGTTGGGAGGATCACTTAAGCAAAGAAGGTTAAGGCTGCAGTGAGCCATCACCATGCTGCTGCACTCTAGCCTGGGCAACATAGCAAGATCTCAAAAAAAAAAAAAAATCTTCGTTTGATGGAATATTTGATAGATTTATCTGATAGATTTTTGGTAAATCCTGTGACTCCAAAACAGCAATTATTTTTCCCCAAAAGCTGCATAATGATATAAAAAATCTAAAAATTAATTTCTTCCCCTGTTAGGTTAAAGGAAAATAGAGTTTAAAATATAGCTCATATTTATAATAGAATAAAATCCTTGAGGATCATCTTGTCCAGGAAAAGTAAATATTGGTACTATATGTGGCCTCCCTCCCATGGTGAATATGGATAAATCAAGCTTAGCACTCTTTCCTCTGACCAAGAATGTCCACAGACCTCCCAGGTTCCTTAGGATATGGCACTACTCAGTAATATAAGAAAAGCATAGTCATTTTAATTGTCAGAGGGAACATTTGCCATCAATGGTTGTGAAAGGAAGTAGCCAATACTTTAGGAAAACTTCCCTTCTCCCTGTCTGAAAAGAAAATCTTTCAACTTTCACAGTGTCCTTCTAACCTTAAGGAGGACCTCTCTTAATTCTCCAGTCTCTAGGAAGGCAGATAACTGTGATCTTATTAATAATATGTTTCCTATGTTATCATTGAACCAAAAAATAAAAACCAAGAGTGGGGATACAAATGTACCTGAGTGAAAGCAGAGGTATATTAAGAAGGAAGGTTTTCAAGAATTCTGGCACTGGCCATGCAGAAACAATCCAAGGAAGATGAAGGCGACACCAAGTCATCAAGATAACTTTGCTAGAAGAAAGAATCTGAAATGTACCCAACACATAGAAATGATAAACACTGAGGTGATGGATGCCCTAAATATCCTGACTTGATCATTAGCCACTCCATGAATGTAACAAAATTTCACAGGTACCCCATAAATATATACAAATATAATGTATCCAAATAAATAAATAAAAATAGGATGACTTTAAACATCTGAATCTTATTCATTCCCACTGTTCTGCTTGCATCTTCTCTAAGCAAGCTTCCGACAAACTTGCTTTCCTACAGGAAGTGACTGGATGGAAGTATCCTGCCCCTCAACCAGCTATTTAGTTCTCATTATACATTAATAAAATGATTTAATACATCAGTGAACTTTCAGGGTAACTCAGCACCCCCAAATCCAATCAAGATTGAGTTTCTGCTTAAATAAGCCTAAGGTAAATTTACCAAGATGACAAAAGGCCTTCACCTGGCAACAAAGGATTGGCTCTTCCCCAACAAAACTTCTCAAACTTTTACAAGACGTATATCTGAGCAGCATGGAGGAAATTGTTTAAAAAAAAATGTAAACAGCACTGATTTTCTCATTAGCTTAGAATTAGAAGCATATTCTTTGCTATTCGTGTATAAAACTAAATCTCTCTAAAATACAGATCTTAAAAATATGTATTCACGACTTTCTCCACTTATTTTCATTTCATTTGGCTTTACTTTTTCTTCTGAAATAGAAATAAGATCACAAAGCTCAGCATCCTGAAAAGGTTTTAAGATCACATGTTAAGAAATAAACACTCAGAAAACTAATGAAAGGGAACAGCCGAAAAATTAACAGCTATGGGATGTGGTATTAGAGAAGACATTTTTTCTTTATATGTTCGGTACCTTCTAAATTTTCTACAATAAATATTGTTCTGTTCAGCCTCCTTTATTTGGAAGGAACAAGTACCCGTCCAATTTATTTGTGATTTATCACAAAGTTATGCAAAGAATCACAAAGGAAATCTCACAGAAAATAATGGGAACCACAACTGAGCTGAGCCCTATAAAGTCAGGAGCTAGAGGGTGGCCTGGGAGTCAATTCTGTTCTGGGAATCTCAAGCAGAGGATGAGTGGTGATGTGGCCAGTGCTCAGCCATGCACGCTGCTCAGAGCTCTAATCCACATGCTCTTCCACTCTCACTATCAGCTGGAAACATTCTTTTTTGCCTCCATCTTAAACTCTAAATTCCTTTCATTTTAAGTATAAGGCTGTAGTATAAGAAGGTTAGAAAAACATGCAGCTTTTTCTTAAGGGTTAAATTTAATGCTTTTTAGATTATATAAGGAAAACATAATCACAGCTTTTAAAAAGATCCAACAGTATAAAGAAGGGTATATAAAAAGGAAAACCTCCTTCCGCCCATTCCTCTTCCCTGGCATATTTTGGGGAGAAGAGAAAGTAATCTATGACAGAAAAATTTATAATTAATGCATGTTTCCAAAAATCACAAAAATATTATTTAATAAACCACAATATCCTATAACTTTTTTCTCATTTTATTAAATTAAAAATTGCTGTATAACCAGAAAATAGATAATCAAAAAGCAAAAATAGTTCACTTTAAAATTACTTGATACTGCATACTGCATAAAAAATAAGAAGCACTTTAAAATTGATTGGTTCTATTTTAAATAGACATTTTTATTAACTTTACTGTCCATGGAGTAGATACGTTTACATTAACAACCTATTTATAAATTATATAAAATGCCTCATCATTGTGGAAATATTTCAATTCCTATTAAACTTTTTATTTGTCTCGTTCAGGTTTAATTGGTTAAAATTAAAATAATTGTGAAACTGTTCTCAAAAACTAAAAACACCAAATAAACATAAGGCAGTGATGTTTAATGTATTAATTACTAAATATCTTAAACTGTTCTAGAACTTCTACTTAATATAGCCAGTAATCAGTGGTTTTCAAACCTTTCTAATTTTAAAATTTTTCTTAAAAGCCTTGAAATGAAGAAAGAAAGAAGGGTGGCTCTGTTTGAAAGTAGGGCCTCTTCACTGCCTATATTCTTTCCCTGAACCACCTAAGGCTCTTCACAGAGCAGCTCAAAGTGTAGTAGACAAACCGTTTTCATCAAAATAACCTGGTGCATAACATTAACCAAACTAACCAAAACAGCATTGATACTGGTACAAAAACAGACACACAGACTAATGGGGAACAGAAGATAGAACCCAGAAATAAAGCCACACTCCTATAAACATCTGATCTTTGACAAGGCTGACAAAAATAAGCAACAGGGAAAGGACTTCCTATTCATTAAATACTACTGGGATAACTGGCTAGCCATATGTAGAAGAATGAAACTAGACCCCTACCTTCACCATATACAAAAATGAACTCAAGATGGATTAAAGACTTAAATGTAAGATCTAAAACTATAAAAATCATAGAAGAGGCCAGGCGCAGCGGCTCACGCCTGTAATCCCAGCACTTTAGGAGGCCAAGGCAGGCAGATCACCTGAGATCGGGAGTTCGAGACCAGCCTGACCAACATGGAGAAACCCCATCTCTACTAAAAATACAAAATTAGCCAGGCGTGGTGGCGCATGCCTGTAACCCCAGCTACTCAGGAGGCTGAGGCAGGAGAATCCCTTGAACCCAGGAGGCGGAGGTTGCGGTGAGCCGAGATTGCACCACTGCACTCCAGCCTGGGAAACAAGAGCGAAACCCCATCTCAAAAAAAAAAAAAAAAAGAAAAAAAAAACATAGAAAAAAAACCTAGGAAATACCATTCTGGAAATCAGCCTTGGCAAAACATTTACAACTAAGTCCTCAAAGGCAACTGCAAAGAAAGCGAAAATTGAAAAGTGGGACCTAATTAAGCTAAAGAGCTTCCACACAGTAAAAGAAACTCAAGAGAGTAAACACACAACCTACAGAACAGGAGAAAAGAGTCACAAACTATGTATCCAACAAAGGTTTAATATACTAAATCTATATGTAACTTAATGCAACAAGCAAAAAACAAATAACCCTATTAAAAAGTGGGCAGAGAACATGAACAGACACCTCTCAAAAGAACACATACAAGTGGCCACCAAGCATATGAAAAAATGCTCAGCAACACTAATCAGAGAAATGCAAATCAAAAACTGCAGTGAGTTACCATCTCACACCAATCAGAATGGCTATTATTATAAAGTTAAAAAATAACAGATATTGGTAAGGCTATGGAGAAAAGGTAATTCATATATACTGCTGGTGGGAATGTAAATTAGTTCAGCCACTGTGGAAAGCAGTTTGGAGATTTCTCAAAGAACTGAAAATAGAACTACCATTCAACCCAGCAATCCCATTACTGGGTATATACTCAAAGGAAAATAAATCGTTCCACCCAAAAGACACCGTACTTGTATGTTCACTGCAGCACTATTCACAATAGCAAAAACATGGAAGCAACTTAGGTCCCATCAAGAGTGGACTGGAAAAAGAAAATGTGGTACATATATACTATGGAATACTACTTAGCCATAAAAAAAGAATGAAACCATGTCTTTGCTGCAGCTTGGATGCAATCAGAGGCCACTATCCCACGCAAATTAATGCAGAAACAGAAAACCAAATCCCACATGTTCCTGCTTACCAGTGGGAACTAAACACTGAGTACACATGGACATAAAGATGGGAACAAAAGACACTAGAGGGCAGACAGAGGGATGGGGGGAAGGGCTGAAAAACTGCATACTGGGTACTATGCTCAATACCTGGGTGACAAGATCAATCATACCACAAACCTCGGCAACACACAATACACCCAAGTAACAAACATGCATATGTACCCCTGAATCTAAAAGTTGAATTTTTTAATGCAGATTCATAAACAAACACCATTCTAAATCTAAATCCATCTCTAAAAGTGTTGTCTAGGAATATATCTGGGAACCTAACATTCCTAAACCCCTTAAATATAGGAAACTATTTTAAAGAGTCTGAAGAATTGATGTTTATTCTCTCAATTAAAAAAAAATCACCACTAACCAAACTGGGATTATACTAATAGTCCTCCAGCTTGCTTCTTTTTACATATTTTGACATCTTGGCATGTCACATATATGTAAATATGGACAATTTGCACATTCCAAATAATAATTTACAATTTCCTACAACTAGAGAAAACAATGTATTTTTGTTTGTTTGTTTTTGAGACAGGGTCTTGCTCTGTCACCCAAGCTGGAGCAGTGGTGCAATCATGACTCTCTGCAGCCTCGACCTCCCAGGCTCAAGCGATCCTCCCACTGCAGCCTCCCAAGTAGCTGGGACTACAGGTGTAAGACACCAAGCCCAGCTAATTTTTTAATTTTCTGTAGAGACAGGGTCTTGTTATGTTGCCAAGGCTGGTCTCAAACTCCTGTGCTCAAGTGATCCTCCCACCTCAGCCTCCCAAAGTGTTGCGATTACAGATGCAAGCCACTGTGCCCAGCTGAAAACAAAGATTTTTAAAAAAGAAATGAATAACAAAGGTTTTTTTTATACTTTTGTAATTTCAAGTACTTTTAATTGATTTTCGAACTTAATGTTGGGATTATAATAGTAATATTATACTGATAGATGTCTTTAAGGGAAACACCTCTGGTGTGGAAACTGAAAGTTAATGGCCAGATTTCTAAATGGGTTTAATTTTCATGTTTTAGAAATAGTAACACTTAAAAACAAGTTTGAATGTTTCACATCATATTTTACATCAGTCAAGTAGCTGTATATAAAGAATAATTTGAATTTGGCACAAGTAAGTAGTTTCCATACTTCTTAGCATGCTTCAAGTATTTACGTTTATAGTCAGATTCTTTAGAGCAAACTACTCTAAAAATTATATTTTATTATACTACACAATTGGGATAAAATATGTTATACTGATTTTAATAGAATGCTTAAGTATTCAACATGCTTTTTTTGGGGGGTGGGATGGAGTCTCACTCTGCCGCCCAGGCTAGAGTACAGCCGCGCGATCTTGGCTCACTCTAACCTGCACCTCCCAGGTTCAAGCAATTTTCCTGCCTCAGCCTCCCGAATAGCAGGGATTACAAGCACTCACCACCACGCCCGGCTATTTTTTATATATATTTTTTTAGTAGAGAGGGGCTTTCACCATGTTGGCCAGGCTGGTCTCGAACTCCTGACCTCAAATGATTTGCCCACCTCCCAAAGTGCTGGGTACAGGCGTGAGCCACCGCACCCAGCCTCAACCTGGTTTTAAATAATATTTTCTGTATTTGAGAAATTATGGAACTTAAAGTTCAACAACTTTATCATTTTAATGTAAGCCTGCAGTCATCTATATTGACGTGTTTATTCTAATTGTAGTAAATAAATGCTTATACTTGTAAGCTCTTGGCTGATGGTGACAGAGCTCATGACCTTTGCTTATGGCAGGGCTTGGCATTTTATGTAACCGGAGTTTCAGTTTACTAGTTATCAAATGCTAACTCAGGACACTCTTTGGTTATAAAAGGTATGAGGGTGTCTCGTATCCATCCTATTATTTTTTTGAATTTCAAGGATATTGAAAATGTTTAATAATGAGCAGATCTGAGATCCAAAACAGTTATAATGCTTTAAAACCATTACTGTTCTGAGCTGATAACTTAATTTGAATAGGTGGCCATCGGGGCTGAGTGTTTGAAACCAAATGTCTTAGGAAATTTCTGTCCCTTTTAAGTGTAACAGTACCCTACTTGGGAACTATTCCTGTATTCTCAACAGATTAAAGAGTGGGCAACTTCATCCGTAGTATTATAAATGTGTACATTAAAGAATAAAAGATTGTGTTGTTTTTCTTGAAGTCTAAGTCTTAAATTTTATATTAAATTCTAACAAGTTTTATTCAGTTCTAAATTTGCACAGTATTTTTTCCATATTTAAAAACTTGGCTGGGCACAGTGGCTCATGCCTGTAATTCCAGCACTTTGGGAGACCATGGTAGGTGGATCACCTGAGGTCAGGAGTTCAAGACCAGCCTGGTCAACACAGTGAAACCCCATCTCTATTAAAAATACAAAAAATTAGCCAGGCATGGTGTCGGGCACCTGTAGCCCCAGCTGCTCGGAAGGCTGAGGCAGGAGAATCGCTTGAACCAAGGAGGCAGAGGCTGCAGTGAGCTGAGATCGCGCCACTGTACTTTAACCTGGGTGGAAGAGTGAAACTCCATCTCAAAAAATAAAATAAAATAAAATAAAATAAAAACACTTGTTAGTCTATTTGCTTATATTCATACAATATAACTATTGCTATATATAAGACATTTGGATTTTTTGAATGTCATCTGTACCTCAAGCATAGCCTTTTACTTCAAGTAGAAGTAGAGCATCAGCCACAGTACTTACACAGACACCAAACCACATTTCCAGGCCCACTCTACAATTCAATAATTTGCTTGCTTAGACTTTTCCAATAATAGAGACAACACAGCCTTACACATTTTTGCAACTTGTGATTCCCTCCCTACATCTTTCCGGGACTTCCCATTAATGTTTTGAGGGGAAGATGAATTTTTAAATAGACCCATAAGTATATTATTTTTTAAAAACCAATTTTTCTATTTTATTATTTCTTAAGTAAAAGACTATAGAAAAAGGCAAAAGAACATTTTTTAAATATCCTGGAATAAACTTCATTTATATTATTCAGTAAAAATCAGAATTACAATCACTTATTTTTCTTCCGGTTTCTGCATCCTGGACTATTATAATAATCTATTAATTGGTCTCCCTGCTTCTGCTTGTACCCTTGCCTCCCCCTACAGTTTATTCTCCACACAGTTGTCAGAATATTCTTTTAGACCATGTCAGATCATGTTACTCCTTTGTTTTAAAACCCTCCAGTAGTTGGTATTCTTGCCATAAATGTTTAACCTAAACCTAATAACTAGTAAGTAATCAAACCCAAATTGTAGGAAGTTCTTTTAAAACAAAACAAAACACACCTGGCCTGGATTATTTAGATTGGCATTCAAACACAATCCAAAATCTTCACCCATACATGATCCAGACCCCTAAGAGATCACTGACAATAATCTCCTTCTACTTTCTCCCTCTTGCTCACTTTAATTTTCATGGCTTTAAAACATGGTTTTAAAACATGAAGACAAATAAAATCTCATCTCGGGATCTTTTAACATGCTATTCCCTCTATCTGGAATTATTATTTATTAGAGGAAAAAGCAGAAACATTTATCCAAAAAAAAGTATTCTATGTCTATTGCTGCAAAACTGAAACAGTGATTTAAAATAGCTACGATTTATTATTGCTCATGACTCTGCAGGTCAACTGAGCAGTTCTGCTGGGCTGGGCCAGGTATAGTAATCTCGGCTGGTTCATCTCATGCATTCATGCTTGTGTCTACAGTCAACTAGTAAACAGGTTGGAGGTTAGATGGCCCAGCATGGGCTTGTTCCCAAGAAAGAATGGAAACATGAAAGACTTTTTGAGATGCAGGTTCAACATCACTTCTAACACATTCTATTGTTCAAAGCAAGTCATGAATCCAACCCATATTCAAGAGGTAGGGAAACAAAGTCACATTGCAAAGACTATGGATCCAGGCAAGGGTAGAGAAATAGGGCCATTTTGTAATCAATCTACCATCTCTTAAGAGGACTATTTTAAAACAGTGGTTCATCTAAGATGGGAGAAAATGAAATGCACAAAGGATAAAAACTATACTTTATAAATCCTATAAGGCAGGGTTTCTCAATCTTGGCACTACTGACATTTTGCGCCAGGTAATTCTTTATTGTGAAGAGGTTGTCCTGCACATTGTAGGATGTGCAGCAATATCTATGGCACCTCCCTACTAGATACTAGCAATACTCCTCAAGCTTAACAACCAAAAACATCTCCAGACATTGCCAAATGTCTCTTAAGGAACAAAATCACCCCTAGTTGAGAACCACTGTTGTAAAGGGATGAATAAAGGGATGAATTAAGGGAAAGACAACTCGGTCTTACAAACTGGCTTTATATTGGCAAGAATATAATTGCTTTAAAAGGCTGTTAAAATGATTCTAAAGTGCAAACTTTATTTACAGGCATGTATGATATATACCAAATTTTCAATAGCTGACATATTAAAAATTCAAAGTTTTATTGACAATTCCTAGGCCACTCTCAATTCATATAATTTAATAAAAAACATTACCATACTCTTGAAGTCAATATAAAAGAAGATAATGGTGTCAGATGTTAAACTAAATTAATACTCCTGGCTCTAGATTTTGATATGTGGTGTATATATAAGCCCCAGATTGCAATAAACAGAGTTGTTTCTCTCTAACTGCCAAATATAAAATTCTGTCTTACAACTCTATCTCATCTCCAACCCTTCTCTTCCCAGTTCATGCATGACCCTGGCAATTTGCCTCCCAAATCCACTTCTCATTCTTATCATCAATAACAAATGTAAAACACAGCACAGAAAACTGCTGTAAAAAACAACAGCAGTAGAAAGTATTAATTTTTTAGTAAGTACAACAAATCAAAATATACCTTAGAGAACTTTTTTAAGTCAAAAAGTTAGAAAACCTAGAGTAAAAAGCAACCAAGAAATATTTGTTAATCTAAATTGTTTCCACAATACTTATGTTGTTATGAAACTCTATATATAAATCAAACTACTTTAAATACATAACAAATACTGTGAATCTTATAATATTGTAAATTGTAATCTTGTAATTTGAGAATATTATAAACCAAATATTCTCTAACATTCATGTGCAAATCTGTGATAGCACTGGCCAAGTAAAGTCATATATACAAGAACCAATTTAAAAACTTTCTTTTGGGCCAGGCACAGTGGCTCACACCTGTAATCCCAGAACTTTGGGAGGCCAAGGTGGGAGGATCACTTGAGCCCAGGAATTCGAGATCAGCCTAGGCAACGAAATGAGGCCTTGTCTCTATTAAAAAAAAAAAAAAATTCAATCTATCAATCAAAAAATCAGCTGGGCATGCTGGTGTGCACCTGTGGTCCCAGCTACACGGGAGGCTGAGGCAGGAGGATCGTTTGAGCCCAGGAGGTCAAGGCTACAGTGAGCCATGTTTCCTGCCACTGCACTCCAGCCTGGGTGACAAAGCAAGACCCTGTCTCAAAAAAAAAAAAAAAAAAAAAAAGCCCTTCATTATGGAGTTTTAGGGCAAAAATAATAGTTTCTCCCTTAGAGAAAATAAAATGGGGTAACTTGCTAACGCAGTAATACACAAAAGAGCTGGGCTGGCCGGGCGTGGTGGCTCACACCTGTAATCCCAGCACTTTAGGAGGCCCAGGCGGGCAGATCACAAAGTCAGGAGTTTGAGACCACCTGGCCAACATGGTGAAACCCCGTCTCTACCAGAAGTACAAAAATTAGCCAGGCGTGGTGGTGGGCGCCTGTAGCCCCAGCTACTCAGGAGGCTGAGGCAGGAGAATCGCTTGAACCTGGGAGGCAGAGGTTGCAGTGAGCCAAGATCACACCACTGCACTGCAGCCTGGGCAAAAGTGCTCAAAAAAATAAAAATAAAAATAAAATAAAATAAAAATAAAAAGGGGGGGCTGGGCTGAGAGTAGGGAGAGGAAAGTGCCTACGGTGCAAAATATATAAGGAGGGACTCACTGTCAAGGCCAGGCAATAAGCCAAAATGTGAGGCAAGAGCCTGCTGTTCTCACTTCACCTCCAGTCCAGCAGGAACTGCACTTAACAGCAGGCAAATAACACAGCAGGCTGATTTCTGCACTCCCAAGGTCTGTCCTGTACTAAGCCTCAGCACTTACATCTTACTCTTCACTATCTCTGTGTCCCTTCAAAGAACCACAAGGCCTATCTACATGTGCTAGATCAAACAGGGATCTGGGGCATGTGCTGATTCCCTGTTTGATACATGTGCTAGTACCAAACAAGGAACTGGGGAGCCCAGCAGAAAGAAAGGGTCATCAACAAGCATACAACTGGGATACTTGCCAAAGTTTTGAAACTATGAAGGTGGAAAAGAGGGGCATTCCAGGAAGTTTCCAAAACTCTGTCCTTTATAAAGTTGGCTTTGTGTTTAAAAGTAGTTTCTAATTTAAGCATGTGTATTCACAATTTCAATGAAAATGTTATTTTAATCATTTTTTTCTAATTATTGCTATTTAACTGAATCAATGTTATTACCCATGAACAATGAAAAGCAATAGTATACTATGTGATTAAAACGTTAGTTTTAATAAGTCAGTAAATGCAAAAATGACTACAGAATAGGGTTTCATCCTCACAATGCAAAAGTATTCCTTCACTACTTTTGGTCCTCTTTCAGGAGTATCTTCAATACTAGCAGTTAGAAGCAACCACAAGAAATTTCACCTTACAGGTTAGAATGAACAACAAAAACCTACCTGATAGCCTCCATGCATTAAATGAGATAATTTGTCCTAGGATACACACAAACACACCACCACACCCAAAAGTGTTTACAATGGATCATAAGTGTAGTTCCTTCCTCTTTTGTGACTCACCCTTTTCCAGGATGTCAAAACAGTTCAACAGCAGGAATGTAATTAGATATGAGCAATTAGAAAACTTGCTGATCTATTTTCTCAATGTGCATACAAAAAAAGTTCTGATTAATACAGCCTAACTTACAGAACTCCCTGCAATACAGTTCTTTCATTAAGGCTAAATTACTTAACATGATTATAAGTAATAATAGGCACAAATCCTTTCACATCTTCATTTTAAAGGCCATACATAACATAAGCAACTTGAAACCCATCTTTCCAACTGCCACTTCTACTACCTCCACACATAATCTATTTTCAAAAGCTATTTCCTCAGCAAACTAGTCAACTGGTGAGTGTCAAGGAATGTAGGATTTTTAGTTTATTACCTACAGGTTTTAAATAACATTTATCTTACTGACATATTTAGTAATTACATAAAATTAAGGAAAACACACGTTTTTCACATCTAACACTTGACAGCAAGAGTCTTTTAGGTACATGAATTTGCATGTTCCCAGTAATAAATTCCCAAATAAAATTAAGTTCTTAGTTTTACATAAATGTTTATTATAAGTTGCATTAATATATTTTAATTATAAAAAGGAGTATCATAACCAAAAAATGAAAAATAAAAAACATTTCATAATTCTACCATAACTCCATAACTATGATCTTTGTATATCCCCTGCAGGTCTTTTCCCATGTGAATGTTTCATATGACTATTATCAGGTTGTACCTATAATTTTTATTTTGTTTTTTTCACTCATGAGATTTCCATTTCTTCCATAGCATTTATTCACATGGTTGCCAAGTGGCCTTGCATATCAATTTTCTATCGCCATATAACAAACCACTACCAACTTAGAGGCTAAAAAACAACATTTATTTAAAATTTTTCAGTTCTGTAGGTCAGAAGTTTAGGTGGAGCTGACTGGGTTCTCTGCTTGGGGTCTGATCTCTCAAGGCCAAAATCAAGCTGCCAGCCAGGCTGGGTTCTTGTCTGGAAAAGAATCTGCTTACAGGCTCGTTTGGTTGTTGGCAGAATTCAGTTCCCTTAAGGTATAGGACTGAGGTCCCCGTTTCTGATGGGTTGTTAACCACAAGCCTCTCTTAGTTCAAGACCTCTCACATTTCTTCTCACATGGCCCCGTCCATCTTCAAGCCAGCAACAGGAAAAGTCCTTCTCATCTTTCAAATTGCTCTGACTTGCAGTTCTGCTTTGAGCCAGAGAAAACTTTATGTTTTTAAAACAGCACATGTAATTAGAATAGGCACACCTAGGTCTCCTTTTTAAACTAAAGTCAAATGATTAGTAACTTAATTACATCTGCAAAATGTCATTTGCTATGTAACATAATATAATCATGGGCATATTTCCTCATCATATTCAAAGTCCTGGGGATTCAGGTGGAAAATTAAGGCCATTTTTAAAATTCTGCTTACCACATCTCTGGATGTGTATTTTTCACTGCGCGTTGCAGTCAAAAAGCTTAAAGAGCATCTAGCCACTGGACTAGAAAACTTTAAGGTCACTTCCAGTCCTAAAATTCTAAAAATCTAACATGTAAAGCTATTTTTTTAATTGGAAAGGAAAAACAATTATGCAAATTTCAAAGTTAGTTAAATCAAAAAGGGTGCTGAAGATTTTCTTTTCCTAGTTTAAAATAAAAAGGATATGTTTTAACAAAATTGTCATTTTGGGAGGGCCAATTTCTAGTCCCAGTAAGAGGCTGAACATCTAGAGAAGAATACAGCATGAAAGTGAAAATAAAAGTTGGTGCCAAATCATAATGCCTGGAAAAGCCAAAAGCAAAAGACTCTGAACCAGTGGCAATTTCCACACTACAAAACTCCAGTTTCATTTTAAGTATAAAGATTAGAAAAGGTAAATAGGCCAAATGAAAAACTAGGTCATAAACAGACTGTTCCACCCAAGGTTCATTAACAAAAACTAGGACGGCAGGGCACAGTGGCTCACGCCTGTAATTCTAGCACTTTGGGAGGCCGAGACGGGTGGATCACGAGGTCAGCAGATCGAGACCATCCTGGCTAACACGGTGAAACCCCGTCTCTACTACAAATACAAAAAAAGTAGCCAGGCACAGTGGCGGGCGCCTGTAGTCCCAGCTACTGGAGAGGCTGAGGCAGGAGAATGAATGGCGTGAACCTGGGAGGCGGAGTTTGCAGTGAGTTGAGATTACGCCACTGCATTCCAGCCTGGGCGACAGAGCAAGACTCTGTCTCAAAAAAAAGAAAAGAAAAAAAGAAAAACTAGGATGAAGGATACAAACCTTAGGCTGTTGGGTCTCTTAACATACAGGGATCCAGCTGACTGCCTTTGGTATAAGACAGTCCCCATCCCTACCACATAAATCTAGCGGAAGGAAGGAGGGAGGGAGAGAAAAAAGTACCTCACATATACCCGATGCCTCATAAATATTTGTTGAGTAAAGTTATAAGATAATAGACTATAAACTTATTAGCCTTCAGAAACTTCACCTCCCTAGCCAGAGAAGAGAACTATTTCTAAATTTCAGCTATTAATGGAATAAAAGCTACCTATACCAAGCAAGGCTGACACTGGATCAAAGGTAAGACAGTCTGCAAGAGGGCTGGATAATGGTCCTCAGGGGTGACAGAAGAAAATGGGAGCAGGCAGTGTTAAGACCAAAAAACAGTCTTAACAAATATTAGTAGAATTGAATTTTGCTGAAATTTTTAGCTTCAAAGTAATTACAACTTATATAATGGCAAATATACAAGTAGATACAGTGTCCTCAACAGAATTCCCAAGACTTGTTCTCAGCAAAATTAGTCAGGATTCTGCCTACTGGTATTAACCAGTAGAAAGAACACTTTGATAGCTATGAGTGATACCATAGAATGAGAACCTCATAACAGCCATACAGAGAATACTAACCATAGCTCCAACTCTCCATCAAATACACAAGTGTAATGTTTTCCATAGCTTACAAAACACTCTTAAATCTAGAGTTCTCATTCATTGCTCTACTCTATAATAAAAATTTACTGGGGAAAAATATGTATTTTGACCTAGGAATACAACTTACAAGGGATGTGAAGGACCTCTTCAAGGAGAACTACAAACCACTGCTGAAGGAAATAAGAGAGGACACAAACAGGCCAGGCGCAGTGGCTCACACCTGTAATCCCAGCACTTTGGGATGCCGAGGCAGGCGGACCATGAAGTCAGGAGATCAAGACCATCCTAGCTAACATGGTGAAACCCCTTCTTTACTAAAAAAAAAATACAAAAAATTAGCCGGGCGTGGTGGTGGGCACCTGTAGTCCCAGCTACTTGGGAGGCTGAGGCAGGAGAGTGGCGTGAACCCGGGAGGCGGAGCTTGCAGTGAGCCGAGATCGTGCGTGCCACTGCACTCCAGCCTGGGCAGCAAGACTCTGTCTCAAAAAAGAAAAAGGGAAAGAAAAAAAAAGAGAGGACATAAACAAATGGAAAAACATTAATCATACACAGGAAGAATCAATATCATGAAAATAGCCATACAGTCCAAAGTAATTTACAGATTCAATGCTAGTCCCATGAAGCTACCACTGACTTTCTTCATAGAATTAGAAAAAACTACTTTAAATTTCATATGGAACCAAAAAAGAGCCTACATTGCCAAGACAATCCTAAGCAAAAAGAACAAAGCTGCAGCCATCATGCTACCTGACTTCAAACTATAATATAAGGCTACAGTAACCAAAATAGCACGGTACTGGTACCAAAACAGGTATATAGACCAATGGAACAGAACAGAGGCCTCTGAAATAACACCACACATCTACAACCATCTGATCTTTGACAAACCTGACAAAAACAGGCAGTGGGGAAAGGATTCCCTACTTAATAAATGGTGTTGGGAAAACTGGCTAGCCATATGTGGAAAACTGGCTAGCCATATGCAAAAAACTGAAACTGGACCCCTTCCTTACAACTTATACAAAAATTAAATCAAGATGAATAAAAGATTTAAACGTAAGACCTAAAACCATAAAAACCCTAGAAGAGAATCTAAGCAATACCATTCAAGATATAGGCATGGGAAAAGACTTCATGACTAAAACACCAAAAGCAATGGCAACAAAAGCCAAAACTGACAAATGGGATCTAATTAAACTAAAGAGCTTCTACACAGCAAAAGAAACTATCATCAGAGTGAACAGGCAACATACAGAATGGGAGAAAATTTTTGCAATCTATCCATCTGACAAAGGGCTAATATCCAGAATCTACAAGGAACTTAAACAAATTTACAAGAAAAAAAACAAACAACCCCATCAAAAAGTGGGCAAAGGGTAAGAACAGACACTTTTCAAAAGAAGACATTTATGCAGCCAACAAACATCTGAAAAAAAAGCTCATCATCACTGGTCATTAGAGAAATGCAAATCAAAACCACAATGAGATACCATCTCATGACAGTTAGAATGGCAATCATTAAAAAGTCAGGAAACCAAACAGATGCTGGAGAGGACATGGAGAAATAGGAATGCTTTTACACTGTTGGTGGGAGTGTAAATTAGTTCAACCATTGTGGAAGACAGTGTGGCAATTCCTCAAGGATCTAGAACTAGAAATACCATTTGACCCATCAATCCCATTACTGAGTATATACCCAAATGATTATAAATCATTCCACTATAAAGACACATGCACACATATGTTTACTGCAGCACTATTCACAATAGCAAAGACTTGGTACCAACCCAAATGCCCATCAATTTTAGGCTGGATAAAGAAAATGTGGCACATATTCACCATGGAATACTATGCAGCCATAAAAAAGAATGAGTTCATGTCCTTCACAGGGACATGGATGAAGCTAGAAACCATCATTCTCAGCAAAGTAACACAAGAACAGAAAACCAAACACCACATGTTCTCACTCATAAGTAGGAGTTGAACAATGAGAACATATGGGCACAGGGAGGGGAACATCATACACTGGGGCCTGTCAGGGGGTGGCAGGCAAGGGGAAGGCTAGCATTAGGAGAAACACTTAATGTAGATGATGGGTTGATGTGTGCAGCAAACCACTATGCACATGTATACCTGTGTAACAAACCTGTATGTTCTGCACATGTATCCCAGAACTTAAAGTATAATTTTCAAAAAAAATGTATTTTGTCACCTTTACACTGTTCCATCTCACTTGTGCTGTATTCAGCTATTCAACTCAAAATTACTTTGTGCAGAAACGAATGGTGTTTGTTTTTTCGGTTTTTTTTTTTTTTTTTTTTCAGATGGAGTCTTGCTCTGCTGCCAGGCTGGAGTGCAGTGGCGTTATCTTGGCTCACTACAACCTCCGCCTCCCAGGTTCAAGCAATTCCCCCGCCTCAGCCTCCCTTTTAGGGGTTATTTTTGGGAGACAAGGTCTTGCTCTATTGCCCAGGCTGGAGTACACTGTCATGATCATGGCTCACTTCAGCCTCAACCTCCTAAACTCAAGGGATTCTCCTGCCTCAGCCTCCCAAGTAGCAGGGACTACAAATGTGCACCACCACACCTGGCTAATTTTTTTTAAGATGGGGTACATTTCCATTTATATTGTTCTAAAGCTTTCAAATATTTCCATTCTTCCTAGTAGCTACAATCTCTGGTAGGGTAGAAAAGCAAGTGGTATTGGCCCCATCTTGTAAGAGAAATAATTGAAACTTATTGAGATAAAGTGATTAGACCAAAGTTTTTCAGTAGCAGTGCCTGGACTGAAACCAAAATTTTCTGACATCCTGTCATCCTTGATCTTTCTGCCTATTGAATATCTCTACTTAAATAGTATTGACACTAAAATGAAAGATGACATTTTTTAAATTGCATCAAATTTCTTTTTATTTATATAGAAAAAATAAAATAGAATAATTTATGTCCCAGAGAAACACTAATCTTATCTTAAAAATCTGACTGAAATAATATATTCTTAAATACAAGTCCAGGTGATTCAGTTTAGAGAAAATGAATTATCTAATTCATATAATTCTCAAATATTCACGAATATATGCTGAATTTTTTGTTTACGCTTTTTATGCAACCTAGTGCCTGGCATAGTACTGTATGTATACACCTACACCAAGCTAGGCTGACACTGGACCCAAGGTGGGGCAGTCTGCAAGGGGGCTGGATAATGGTCCTCAAGAGTGACAGAAGAAAATGGGGGCAATTTAAATGGCTTAATATTTAATTAAGAACTTCAATAAATTTCAATTCTTAGCTGTAAAGAAAAGTCAAAAAAAAATTCAACCCACAAACAGGAAAGTATTTACTTAGCAGCAGAATACAGAAATTGAGCATCTCTCTAAGTGTAGTCTATACACCACTATGCACGTGACCCTCCTGCTGGCACAAGGACAAACATGGGTGACACAGTCTTCTGGCAGTTCCTTCTACAGTTCCAGAGTGTTCTGCATCAGTCTGCAGCAGGGACAGATGCAGCAGTGAAGCCTGGGGCATGAAGTTAGAAATTAAAAAGGAATAAAAGCCCAACAGAAGCCAGCTCCAAAGCTCCGGTACTTGGCTCACCCTAATGACAGGACAAATTTATAGAGTGCAGGTCCTTGCATACAGCCTGCAGTCACATGCCTGCACACCAACATTCTCTTCCTACCTGCCCCTACCCCTCTCTTTCCCTGTTCATTCTACCCCTCCCTTTCCCTGTTCATTCCCTAGAGATGCTCATCATAGAAATGCTCTCTGTAGCTCAGAGGAACACTAGGCTCCGACTTCATACACTGTCCTGCATACAGTTTCCTTTCTAAATAAATGTACTGATATTTAAGTGTTTATAAGTGAGATATTTAAAAGAATATTCCAATTATTAATAGCACCAGTATTTCATGGATGTGACAAAAAATCAAGATAATGCATTAATATTAATGAAGTTTGTAAAAAAAATTATTTCTTCCAGCTCTGCTTCATCTTCACAAGTCCTATTACCCTTAAGTTTCCTCTTAAAACTAACTTTAAAAGTTAGTTTCAAATATCACTCATATTGTAGATACATGCTATAGTATTTAATGGTAAAATATCATTCTACAACTTCCTTCCAAATGGTTCAGTGAAAGATATGAGTGTGCATTTATTATGCTTTTATTATACATATATAGAGTGAATGCACCAAAATGTTAACTTTCGGATCTAAGTAGCATGCAGGTGGATCCTAGTTCATTGTGCTATTCTTTCAAATGTTATGTATGTTTCAATTTTTTCATAACAAAAAGTTGGAGAAAACAGGGCCGGGCGCGGTGGCTCACGCCTGTAATCCCAGCACTTTGGGAGGCTGAGGTGGGCGGATCACCAGGTCAGGAGATCAAGACCATCCTGGCTAATATGGTGAAACCCCGTCTCTACTAAAAATACAAAAAATTAGCCGGGCGCGGTGGCGGGCGCCTGTAGTCCCAGCTACTTGGGAGGCTGAGGCAGGAGAATGACGTGAACCCGGGAGGCGGAGTTTGCAATGAGCCGAGATCACGCCACCGCACTCTGGCCTGGGCGATAAGCAAGACTCCGTCTCAAAAAAACAAAAACAAAAACAAAAAATTAGCCAGGCGTAGTGGTGGGCACCTGTAGTCCCAGCTACTCAGGAGGCTGAGGCAGGAGAATGGCGTGAACCCAGGAGGCGGAGCTTGCAGTGAGCAGAGATCGCACCACTGCACTCCAGCCTGGGCGACAGCGCAAGACTCCGTCTCAAAAAAAAAAAAAAAAAAAAAAAAAAAAAGTTGGAGAAAATAAATTAGCTACCTGCTAAAAATCTGTGCTTATAAAGATTATTAGCATAGTAAGTTAAACTTTCAAGGGTATTTATCAAACATCATCATCAGAACATTGAGCTATTCACCCGAACTGAATATAAATATGTGCACTTCAAAAAAAATAAAATAAAAACACTAAATTGCTAACATACAGGAAGATATGGACAGTGCTCTCTCTCTCCCTCTTACAGCGTAATTACCATTCAATCAGGGACTGAACAGTGCATCAAACCCAGGACATTTGGAAATCACAAGGGGCTAGCAGGCTGGGTTTCTGACCACGTGTCTGTTGACTGTGACTTTGGTAAGTCACAACTTCTTCAGGGTTTCAGGTGGCCTGTGTTTCTCCAACTTGGGCCCTCCTCTCCATCCCTTCCAGCATTGTAATGATGCAGGCCCTCACTAATTCTTGCCTATAATATTTCAGCAGCTTCATAACCAATCCACCTGTCTCCAGGCTAGACCCTCTCAAATCCATCCTCAACAGAGCTACCACAGTAATCCATCTAAAACACGTTTGATTTTGGAATTTCCCACTTCTGGAACCACAGGAAAAAGTCCCAACAACTCTTGAAAATGGCCATTTTTAAAGCTATTCCAAGATCTATCCCCAAACCTCCTCTACTTCCTACTTCCCACCCAATCCCCTTGCTATTGTTCTAGGATCCTCCCTTGCTATTTTTCTAGTATCCAATTTCCCCCTCACCCAGCTCTGAGCTCCGTGATATTTCCTCTTCTCTATGCCTTTGCTCTTGTTGTTAACTCTGAAAGAAATTTAACCTTTCCTAGATCACTCCTATCCACTTCTTTCAAATCTCAAGAAGCTCACCCTGGCCAGGTGCGGTGGCTCACTCCTATAATCCCAACACTTCAAGAGGCTGAGATGGGAGAATCGCTTGAGCCCTCAGGCATTCGAGACCAGCCTGGGCAACACAGTGAGACCCCTGTCTCTACAAAAAATAAACAAAATTAGTCAGGCATGGTGGCGTATGCCTGTAGTCCCAGCTACTCACTTGCTGCAATGAGTCAAGACTGTGCCACTGCACTCTAGTCTGAGTGACAGAGCAAGGTCCGGTCTCAAAAAAAAAGGTCACCCTACAGATTGGTGTCTCAGGAGCTAGAGAAGAGTAGGTGGAAAGCAGTTGCTTAATGGATACAGAATTTTCTTCTAGAGTGATGAAAATGTTTTGGAAGTACGTAAAGATGGTGGTTACACAACAATGTGAATGTATTAAATGTCATTGAATCGTTCACTTTAATATGACTTATTTTATGTTTTGACAATCTCATCTCAATTTTTAAAAGACAGCAGCAGCAGCAGCTTATCCTACAAAAAAAACCCGCAATGACTCCCCACTCTTCTGCCCCAGACTAGATCAGTACCTTGTACAGTCCTCTATCACAGCACTTATTACCTTATATTATCTGCTCATGGAGGTCCCCCACAAAACTATGAGCCTTTTCTTATCTTCCTCATCTTCTCACCCTGCAGTGCTTAGCCCAAGTGCTCAATAAATTTTTTTCATAATTGAAAAATAGAGATACCACTTATCTCCCTCAGGAAAAGGGCTAAAGCAGATGGACTTTTGAAGATCTAGGCTATATAAAAGCCTATTAATTGGAAAGGAAAAGATTAGGAAGATTCCTGTCAATCTGGTTATAAAGGACAACAATGGCATGACCTCTGGTAAGACTTTTCAGTTAGCAATATAAACATGTATTGAGTTACCTATATAAAGCACCGTATTAATATGCAAGCCTTTAATATGCCTTGTATCATTTAATGCTCACAACTACTCTATGAAATAAGTATAACGATTAATCCTATTTTCCAAATGAAGAAACAAACATATTTAAGTAACTTGCCTAAGGTCACAAAGCTGGTTACCAGGAGTGGCAAGGCTCACACCCAAGACGTGCAGGCTGCAGAGTTTGACCCTGTATCATCAATGTGCTAACCTGCACCTTCATGCTGCTCCAGGTATGGTTTCAAGAGCTATGAATGGACATTCTCTGGCCCACAATTTGTCTTTTCTAAGACTAAGAAACACTTCATTTTCCTTGTTTACCTACTTATACATGGCCATGAATGCTATTTATATTTCATAAAGTGCTTTTTTAAAATATAAAATGTTAATTTTTAAAAAAAAACAAAGAGAAGAATCATTTAAAAAGGATTTGTCATTTAAAAACCTCTAACGTGGCCAGGCACAGTGGCTTATGCCTGTGGGAGCCAGCACTTTGGGAGGCCGAGGCGGGTGGATCACCTGAGGTCAGGAGTTCAAGACAGGCCTGACCAACATGGAGAAACCCTATCTCTACTAAAAATACAAAAAATTAGCTGGGTGTGGTGGCGCGTGCCCATAATCCCAGCTACTCGGGAGGCTGAGGCAGGAGAATCGCTTGAACCTGGGAGGCAGAGGTTGCGGTGAGCCAAGATCACGCCATTGCACTCCAGCCTGGGGCAACGAGAGCAAAACTCCATCAAAAAAAAAAAAAAAAAAAAAACTTCTCACGTGTAAATCAGGAAGTGTTTATGGGCTATTCTTATACACGGCTGAAAAGATCAGAGTGTACTGGCTTTACTACAACCACACCCACAGGGCCTCCCCACTGGGACTCATTTTCAAAGTACCTCAACATCTGCACAAAGTAGGCACCCTGCTAATGCGAAAACCATATGAAATAACAGCATGCTGGAAGAAAAGTTAAACACTCCTACTTTTTTAAAAGTTTAGAAAGCATGATGTATTATATGTGTTCTTGTTCTCTCTCCCCTCCCCCCCACCACTTCTCTCTCTCTCTCTCTCTCTAGAGCTCTCTTGGAATGTCTCTCTCTAGTAAAGAGAAAATGTCACAATCTGGTAAGAAGAAAATTAACCAAGAGTCAATGAGATTTTTTTTTTTTAAATGATTTGTGCATCTGCAAGGGAAAACCTTACTACAGAGGTAATATAAAAAACCTTGACAATATATAAATATGGTCAATATTAAAAACGCATCATCTCCTCAAAAGTGTACACAGTTGTAGATACACACACACACACCCCTCCAGATAAAACCAAGGATGACAGTATAATATACTGGGTAAGTATACATGCATACAAAGCAAAATGACAGAAGGGGCAGTGTGACAGTATTAATATCTAACAATGTAGAATTCAAAACAAAAGTTATAATGCAACAAATTAGAGGCTTTTATACGACAAGTTACACTCTACAATGAATATAAAATAGCCAAGAACCTTAATGTATCAATTATCACAAAATTAAATACATGAAACAAAAACTGTTTTAAATATCAGGGAAGGTAACAGAAGCACAGCTATAGTGAGACAGACGGCTCACCAAGTAGCAAAAATAAGGATGTATAAAGCTCTTACAGATCAACATGAACAGGGCATCAGCAGAAAAAATGGTCAAAGAAAATGAACAAACAATTCCTAAAACAAGAAATGAACGCAGCCAATAAGCACAGAAATATGTTCACCCTCCCTGGAAATCAAAAACATGGATTAAGCCAAACTATTTTTTTCTATCACATTTAAAAATGTTTTAAATAACAGAATCTATTATTGGAAGGATATCAGGAATGCAACAATTCCACATATCTCTGGAGGGAACACAGATTGGTTTTGGAATTTCCCATAAAATGCCTCCTTTCTCCCCTTCTCCAATTTTTTTGTATATATGGCTTAAGGTGTAAATCCCATAGCATTAAATTTGAAACATCAGTTCACAATGGTAAGGACATGGGTTCCAAAGCCAGGCTACCTAACTCTTCACTTATTAGCTATACTGTCTTGGGCAGGTAAATTATTTAACTTGCATCTGAAATGATGGCAATAGTACCTACTTCTTACGGTTGCGGTGAGGATTGAGTTACTAGCACTTAGAACAATGCCTGGGAAATACATGCTCAATAAATCTTGGCTATCAGCACATGGATTTCTCACAAGCAGTTTCTTTCTAAGTAACTCACTAGCATTTACTGAGTACTTCTAATTGGGACATTTGTATGTGCTCAAATAATTTCAAATTACTTATAATTTTTTTTGTTGCTGTTGAGACAGAGCCTCGCTCCGTCGCCCAGGCTGGAGTGCAGTGGCGCGATCTCGGTTCAATGCAAATTCCGCCTCCCAGGTTCACGCCATTGTCCTGCCTCAGCCTCCCGAGTAGCTGAGACTACAGGTGCCCACCACCACGCCCGGCTAATTTTTTTGTAGTTTTTAGTGGAGACGGGGTTTCACCGTGTTAGCCAGGATTGTCTCGATCTCCTGACCTCGTGATCCGCCCACCTCGGCCTCCCAAAGTGCTGGGATTACAGGCGTGAGCCACCGCTCCCAGCCCATAATTTTTAAGTACAAAGTTTATTAGAACAAAATATAATTCAAAAAATTATACATATATCAGCCAGGCATGATAGCTCACGCCTGTAATCTTAGCACTTTGGAGACCAAGGTGGCCAGATTGCTTGAGCCCAGGAGTTCAAGACCAGCCCAGGCAACAGGGCAAAATCTGTGTCTACAAAAAATACAAAAATTAGCCAGGCATGGTAGCATGTGCTATAGCCCCAGCTAGTCAGGAGGCTGAGGTGGGAGGATCACCTGAGCCCAAGGAGGTCAAGCCCACAGGGAGCCTTGATTGTGGCACTGCACTCCAGCCTGGGCGGCAGAGTGAAACCCCCATCTCAAAAAAAAAAAAAAAGTAGACATATATCATTGCTATAGAATCAAGACAAATAAATGCAGAGTGAATAACAAAGAGAGAGCATGGTATATTTATCTATTTATTTATCTTGAGACAGGGTGTAGCTCTGTCACCCAGGCTGGAGTAGGTAGGTGCTACAGTGGCACAACTGCACCTCACCATAGCCTCAACCTTCTGGGCTCAAGTGATCCTCCTGCCTCAGCCCCCTAAGTAGCTGTGACTACAAGTGTGCACCACCATGCCTGGCTATTTTCTGGGGGGGGGGGGGGGGGGGGGGTAGAGACAGGGTCTTACTATGTTGCCCAGGCTGGTCTCAAACCCCCAGGTTCAAGTGATCCTCCCACCTTGGCCTCATAAGTGCTGGGATTACAGGCATGAGCCTGTACAGCATTTTTAAAAAGAGAATCAGTGGTTTATGGCATAGTTAATGACATCATGGGCGATTGGTTCTATTCTTATCAACTATATTTGGTTTTCTTTTTGGAGGGGGAGGGGGGAGATGGAGTCTCACTCTGTCACCCAGGCTGGAGTGCAGAGTGCAATGGCTCAATCTCGGCTGACTGCAAACTCTGCCTCCCAGGTTCAAGCAATTCTCCTGCCTCAGCCTCCCGAGTAGGTGGGATTACAGGCACGCGCCACCATGCCTGGCTAATTTTTGTATTTTTAGTGGAGACAGGGTTTCATCATGTTGCCCAGGCTGGTTTCGAACTCCTGACCCCAAGTGATCCGCCCACCTCGGCCTTCCAAAGTGCTGGGATTACAGGCGTGAGCCACTACGCCCAGCCTATATTTGGTTTTCTACAATGAACATGTATGACTTTTGTGGGACAGTCATTTATCCTAACTGGTTGAGACATTCACCTGCGCTCTCTCAAGGATACCTGGCCAGGTCCCATTCAATTACAGACAGTCCCCAACTTATGATGGTTAGACTTAGGATTTTTTGACTTTACAACAGTACAAAAGCTACATGCATTCAGCAGAAACTGTACGTACTTTGAGTACCCATACAACTATTCTGTTTTTTCACTTTCAATAGAGTATTCAGTATTGAATTCATGAGATATTCAACACTTTCTTATAAAATAGGCTTTGTGTTAGATGATTTTGCCCAACTGGAGGCTAAGTGTTCTGAGCATGTTTAAAGAAGGTTAGGCTAAGCTATGATGTTGTGTAGGTTAGGCGTCTTAAATGCATTTCAACTTACAATATTTTCAACTTAAACTGGGTTTACCAAGACATAACCCCATAATAAGTCAAGGAGCATCTGTATAAAAATACAACTCATCGATCCTTTGCCAGTGCCTTTGGTCACTCAGCTACATCAGTTCATCTTCTGCATATCATCTTGGAGACTGTATCATTTGAAAATAAGTCAATGTCAACAATATTTAGGATTTCTGACAATAAAACAAAGCCAACAGACAAAACTGTTTGTGTGACTACAAACAATCCAATTTATTCTTGTGTTTTGGGGCTACATTTTTAAGCCTGGAAGAGACATTATCTTTTCTAACGATATAAAAGCTATATAAAGCTTTTAATTGTATTATGATTAAGGAAAATAAGGCAATGAGTATTATATCCTATTGTTCCATTTATAATTTCAGGCAGCGCATTTCAACCATCCATTTTTAGGCAAATTCCCCACAGAAATCAATTTGACTTCCTTTGCATAAATAAGCACGTGCAGGTGGAAATTTCAATAATATGCTGTATCCTTTAGGTGGCAGGACAAACATTTGCAAAACTGTAACAGGACAGTAAAAGTTTCCATATGATAGTGATGAAACAATACATGTTATAACGTTCAAATCTATTATTCTTGGATCTAGTTTACCAAAGATACAAACATAAGTTAAATAGGGCTGATAAAATCAAAATTTTGCTGGCTATTAGCTAATTCAAGAGAGGAAGGGAGAAGCAGAAAGATGAACTTATAAACTCACTAATAGGATAATTTCTGAAGATGAAACTTTCATGACTAGTCAGTTCTCTCTAAACAGTGATTTAAACTTGTCAAGTAATTTAAATTTTAATTCAAGGTTAAAAAAAAAATGAATGAGGCCGGGGGCAGTGGCTCACGCCTGTAATCTCAACAATTAGGGAGGCCGAGGTGGGTGGATCGCCCGAGGTCAGGAGTACAAGACCAGCCTGGCAAACATGGTGAAACCCCATCTCTACTAAAAACACAAAACTTAGCCAGGCATGGTGACAAGAGCCTGTAGTACCAGCTACTCGGGAGGCTGAGGCAAGAGAATCGCTTGAACCCGAGAGGCAGAGGTTGCAGTGGGCCAAGATTGCGCCACTGCACTCCAGCCTGAGCGACAAGAGGGAGACTTATTCTCAAAAATTAAAAAAAAAAAAAAGAATGAATGAAAACCTTCCTTTACCACAATCCCCAAGCTGCACGCCCTCTAACTCCCTATTTTCAATAGAATTCTTATTTGAAGATTTGTCTATGCCTCATCTGTGCCATCCTCTACCATAAAACCAGAATTAGTTTCCAAATCTGATGCTCCCTCAGCTGTATAATTTCACAGCTCCATACCACTGCATTTGCTCTTCTTTTGCTTGGAAAGCCACTGAAATTGTCTTTCTGGCCCAAGCTCACACTCTACCTTTCAACCTTTTTATGGGCTCACTCTACACTCTATGTGCCCCCACAGCAATTTATACCGACTTCTATTATAACTCTTAACATGCCATATTCATTTATTTTTTATATCTAGCTCTTAAAATTCTTGAAGGCTGTGACTAGCTCTTTCTAATTACAGTACAGAAATTTTAGGACATACGCTAAATACAACAGTATCACAAAAGTGAATAAGCATCATGAACCACCCAGCCGCAATTTTTTTTTTTTTTTTTTTGAGATGGAGTCTTGCTCTGTTGCCCAGGTTGGAGTGCAATGGCATGATCTCAGCTCACTGCAACCTCCGCCTCCCAGGTTCAAGCAATTCTCCTGCCTCAGCCTCCCAAGTAGCTGAGACTACAAATGACCATGCCCAGCTAATTTTTGTACTTTTAGTAGAGACAAGGTTTTACCATGTTGGCCAGGCTGGTCTCGAACTCCTGACCTCAAGTGATCTGCCCACCTCGGCCTCCCAAAGTGCTGAGATTACAGGCATGAGCCACTGTACCCAGCCCCAAATGCAGTTACTAACTCAAGACCAATCCTATTGCAACTATACCCCCAACTTACTATCCCCACCCACCCAAAGATTATTTTGAAGGAAATCCCAGACTCCAAAATATTTCTTTGAAAGATAAAGACTCAGCCGGGCGAGGTGGCTCATGCCTGTAATCCCAGCACGTTGGGAGGCCAAGGCAGGTGGATCACCTGAGGTCAGGAGTTCAACACCAGCCTGGCCAACATGGCAAAACCCTGTCTCTACCAAAAATACAAAACTTAGCCAGGCATGGTGGCGGGCAGCTGTAATCCCAACTACTCGGTAGGCTGAGCCAGGAGAATCACTTGAACCCGGGAAGCGGAGGTTGCAGTGAGCAGAGATCACACCACAGCACTCCAGCCGGGGCAACAGAGTGAGACTCCATCTCCAAAAAATAAAATAAAGAAGGATAAAGACTCTTTATAAACACAGCCACATTACTACCACTGTCACATTTAAATGTTTCAAATAATGCGATATCATCAAGTATCCAGCTGATGATTATATTTCCTCGATTGTTTCACAAACTTTTACTTTTTACAAGTAGTTAATCAGGATCTAAATAAAGTCCATCACGGCAATTGGCTAGTATGTATTTTAATCTCTTAAATCTCTTGTAATCCATAGGTTTCTCCTCTTTTTCCTTTTCTTACAATTTATAATTTTTAAGAAACCATTTCATTTTTCCATAGATTTCCACAATCAGAATTTTGCTGATTGCATCCCTATCTTCCTTTGTTCCCTGTATGACAATAATCAAAATCATGGTTATAGCTTAAGGGTGATTATTTTGGCAAGACTATTAATAGGTGGTAATAAGTATTTCCACCACAAGATACATTATGCCAGCTTGTCTTTCTTTTTGAGACATTAGTAGCCTCTGATAATCATGTCTATAGACTCTAGATTCATTAATTCATTAGGAGCTGTAAAGTTATGATATACTAACTCTATCACCCCTTCTTCATATATTAGCTGGGACAGAATACATGATATACTAATTACATCATCCCTTCTTCATCTATTAGTGGCAGTAAAGTACACCTAAAACAGACACTTCCTCTTATCAGCTATTTGGCTACCTTGAGATACACTTCTCACAGGAAATGCACAATAAATGTTTTATTATTTCCCTTTATTTTCCTGATCTTGAAAGAATGCATCACTTTCCTAGCATCCTCCAAAAGTCAAGAGTTGTTTTTATTCTTTTGGTCATCATTACAAACTCATGGATTTAAGGATTTCAGTGCACTACAGTTGCTATTCTTACTGATGATCAAACTGTCCCATCTTTGGGCAACTGAGAGCCTCTTGGAGTTGGCTCCAGAGTCCTAATCTTTGACAGCCTCTTTACACTCCAGCATGACAAGGGGACTCCAAGTTCATCCTCCACACTTTCTGCTTTCAACTTGGAATTATCCATTTCTTCAAAGAGGACCTAATTAATCCATTATTGAGCCTATGTGTTCCATAAATGTTTTCCAAACTAAATAAGGCAACTGCTGAGCAAAGTCTACTTCCTGAACTAATCATTTTTAATTTGAACAATGCATATGATGCACCACAAGTATATATAATCATTACACCATCCTTATTAAAAAACTAATTAAAATCCTTTACTCATCACCTAAAGTTCCTGGACTCATTATGCACCAAAAGACCCACCAAACCACTCTGCTTTGGTATTACAATAAAATTCAGCAATTCAAATCAACATAATGTTCTGAATAAACTTGCTGCAGGGTGAGGGTTGAAATCAAAAACTATAAAAGGAGGGTTTCTTTATTGTAATCCTCCTTCAAGAAGCACAAGAAATTCAACGCAGGGATAACCATAGGAAGTTGTCTGAATACAGCTTTAATTAAGGTAAGCATTTTTAATTTAAGGTTGGAATAGTTAATGACAATGAGTAAACAGTGCTTAAGTATCATGAGTTTAAACTAAACATAACAATTTCTTATCTTATTTACATTACCCAAAAGTCGCTGTTATGAGAATAACATTAAGATCTTTTCAAATGCACCCAAATCCCTCAGTGGAAAACATAAAGCCCTCATTCTCAAAATCAACAACTAAAACAAAATCATGTTTAATCCTTTATGCTTTCTAAACATCTCAAACTAATGTTATTAGTGGAAACAGAAAATGTTTTTGAAGATTTTTTTCAGTTGCTATATTTGTAACTCTAAATTCTTTTAGAAATACCAGTATTTTTTCGCAGTGCTGAGGCATTATAGCAAGATGCTTTAAAACATATTTAGTTCTGATTTATAAAATTCACTGCCCCATTTTAAGAGCAGCCTAGAGAAAAGGCAGCAAAAATAATCACTACAGAACCTCTCAGGTCAGAGATTACTTCTACAATCAAGGTACTCTGCTACGACTTTTTGTTTGTTTGTTTTTGGAGACAGGGTTTCCCTCTATCACCCAGGCTGGAGTCACAGTTCACTGCAGCCTTGACCTCCTGGGCCCAAGTGATCCCCTCACCTCAGCCTCCCAGGCAGCTAGGACCACAGGCATGCACCATCACGTCGGGCTAATCTTGTATTTTTTGTGGAGATAGGATTTCACCACGTTGCCCAGGCGGGCCTCGAACTCCTGGGCTCAAGCAATCCAATTTAAAGTGGAATCCCCTTCTAAAATGTCTGCTTACAATATTTGTTTGCAGCACTTCTACTACTTCTGGAATTACAGTCCCTTAATTTATATTAAATTTCCTAAACTAGGTGAAAATGGAACAAGCATATTCTCACTATACATATAACTGAACACACAACCAGATCTGGTACAGTATTTATAGTCATCTAATTATCCCTTTTAGAAATCCAAAGCTCCAACTTAATAAGTGATTAAAAATAAATGTAACAGGCTGGGCACGGTGGCTCATGCTTGTAATCCCAGCACTTTGGGAGGCCAAGGTGGGCGGATCACCTGAGGTCAGAAGTTTGAGACCAGCCTGGCCAATGTGGTGAAACCACCTCTCTACTAAAATACAAAATGAGCTGGGCATGGTGGCAAGTGCCTGTAATCCCAGCTACTTGGGAGGCTGAGGCAGGAGAATTGCTTGAACCTGGGAGGCGGAGGTTGCAGTGAGCCGATATCACGTCATTGCACTGCTGCCTGGGCAACAAGAGTGAAACTCCATATCGAAAAATAAATAAATAAATAATAAATGTAACAATAAAAACACTCTTCATTTATGGTTAACAGATGCAGCCATCTCCAGATTTGCTAGTAAAGGACTAATCCACAAATGTAGTTTATCCAGAATTTGTAATTGTGAACTACATTTATATGTGTACAAACATTCCCATTTAGTAAACTCTAAATTCACTGGCATATTTATAACAATAGTACTATTCAGAATACTTAAAATTACTACTTTTGCCCATAATCTGCACATAATTCTAATTTAGCATGCTAAGCTAATATGCTGTATTCCACATATTATGTAATAAAATACTGCATATGTCACATACCTCAGTCTACTGCTGTGTCTTCTTCAGATAATAAGCTTAAATACACAAAGGAAATTATTTATGAAATAAACATTTTAAAATTTTATCTCAAATCAAAGTTGTGCAAAGTAAATAGTGACTATTTCCAAAATAATTAAATGAACAGTTTAAGACCCAAATTAAGTACCCATAGAGGAAAGAGAAGAAAGATGTACTTTACACCATAACAAGTATCTTATGTATCAAAGACTTAAATGTAAAAAAAGAAAAAAAACTAGAAGAAAGTTGGGGAGGGGGGTTGTTTAATATTAAATATCGCAGAGCGGAAAGGCCAAGATATTACATAAACCTAAAAATCATAAAAGGTTATAAATTCAATTGTATAAAAATAACCACCTTCTCTGCACAGCAAATGCCACCATAAAAATGTCTTAAGACAAATAGCCAATTAAGAAATATTATTATTCATATGAAAAGGGCTAATTTCCCTGATATAAAGTATATACAAATGAATAGGGAAAAATATCGACAACCCAATAGAAAAATGGAAAGGATAGGCCAGGCGCAGTGGCTCACGCCTGTAATCCCAGCACTTTGGGAGGCCGAGGCGGGTGGATCACAAGGTCAAGAGATTGAGACCATCCTGGACAACATGGTGAAACCCTGTCTCTACTAAAAATACAAAAATTAGCCGGGCATGGTGGTGCACGCCTGTAGTCCCAGCTACTCAGGAGGCTGAGGCAGGAGAATCACTTGAACCTGGGAGGCGGAGGTTGCAATGAGCCGAGATGGTCCCATTGCACTCCAGATTGGCGACAGAGCGAGACTCCGTCTCAAAAAAAAAAAAAAAAAAAAAAACAGAAAAAGAAAAATGGAAAGGATAAACTGTTCTTACCTATCAGGCTAGCAAAGGTCAAAAACTTTGAACAGACTTCTATTAAAAGCTTGGAAAACATTTCTCATATGTTGGTTCCATGATGCATGAAAGGAAACTTGACAATATCCTTCAAAATTACAAATGCACATATCCTTTAACCCAGCAATTCACTTTTAGGAATTAATCCTACAGGTACAGACACACACTTGAAATATGAATATTAATCACAGAATTGTACATTACAGCAAAAGATATGAATGGGGAGGCTCTATTTACAGTTTAAAAAAAAAAAGGCCAAGATATGAAACAGCAGCTACAGTGTGCTAGCATTTCTATAAAGGGTGACTATATTCATATTTGCTTGTATATGCTAAGCTCTCTCTGGAGGAACATGCAAGCAACTGTATCATCAGTGGCCTCAGGAAGTGGGGGCAGGGTGGCTGAAGCAGGGGTTAGGGAAACACGGTGTCGATATTTTGTTGTAAATATTTTTATTCCTTTCCAATATTAAACCATGTGCTATATTACCTCTTCAAAAAATAACTGTTTTTAAAGGCAAAAAGAAAAAAAAGAGTGGCCCAATCATACAATAAATACATATACATGTGACCAAATCTGGGATTATGGTTTATAGATTGAAAAGCAGAAAGGATCTATTTCTCCTGTACATGTGTTTTATTCTATCAATGCTTGGTTTGGTTTTATTCATCACTACAGTTTTATTTTAAAATTTTACAGAATTCATTCTAAGTTTTATTCCTCATTACGCTTTTATTTTTAAATTGTACAGAATTTATTCTAATATTTAAACAGAAATGTTTGCTTTTTCTACATAAATAGGTTAATATCATGTTTATCTTTATTATGTCATTTTGAGAAAAACAGAACGCTCAATTGAGTGCTGAAGATTTAAGCTTAGAGATATGCACTTTATGTTCCAAATGCATAAAATGCAAACTATCATGCTGATAATACCTACTAAATACTCTGCATTTCTAGAAAACTGGATAAAATTAAGGCATATAAACCTCCAAGTGGGATGTACATCCTTAGTGCAAATCAAACACAACCAGGGAAAACAAAGCTAATAAATCTAGAAACTTGTATCTTCTATAAGGCTAAAAACACAACTTGCATTACAGAAGTAGAATCTTAACTGTAATGAACTCCAATATCACTAAATGACATTTCTGCCAGTTACTTTTTTTTAAAAAAAAAAGTGAAACAAAGTAATCTGTTTTCTATGAGCTTATAAAACGACTTCATGCTTTATCAAAGAACATCGATTATGTCATCTGAATCTACTCTCTTTTTTTGAAATAGGAATTTAAGTCTAGTTAGTTCCTCCACAATTTCCTTTATGTCCAAGTAAAATAATCCTCGATATAGGTGGAGAGAAAGGCACAACTCTGAATTAACTCAAAAAAGCAGAAGCAGATTAATTAGTATTCTGATAAAAAGAATATAATCCTTTGGTAAAATCTGCGTTGAATTGTAAAGGTTCATTTTAATTACCCCAACTAGGTAACTGTGCAGTTGGAGCATAACAACTCCTTTACGTTCGACTCTTCCAAGACTTTGTAAGTGGCACTTATTTTAATGATATAGAATTTTGATGATATCGCCATTCTTGTAACGTGACAAATTATCTAAATCACAACATCTGCGGTCAGGCTGTTTTTCAAGATTTCTGTTCTCCTGCCAACTGAAGAGGCCCTGACTACTCCTTGGCGCGCACACTGAGGCCGCGCTGCAGGTCAGCACCGAAAGCGCCCCGCACGGATCCCGCCCCACAGGTGCGATTTACGCAACCCACATCACCACCACCCCTCCCAACTTCACCACCTCTAGGGTCACCACCCTGTGGGGTTTTGTCTTTACGACTAAGCCGATTCCCTCTGCCTCGCTGGGGAATCAAACTTCCCAGTGACAACGACAGCGGCCAGCACGGGACGTCCACCAGCCCGGCAGGGCTTGACGCTGTCTCAGACCCGGGGAAGGTCCGGAGTCCGGGCACGGTGGCGCGGGGTGCGCAGCCCTGCCCACCTGCCCTACCTGGTGCGAGCCCCGGCCCCGGGGACTGGGGAGCCAACACGGCCGAGCGGGCGTGGGCAGCAGGGCGAGCGCCGGGAGAGGAGAGCGACGAGGGAGGTCAACGGAAAGAGCGGAGTAGGGGTGCCAATTGAGGAACTTTGGATTTAGGAGGAGGGGGCCAGAACCGCCGCACTGAGGTTTCTTCCAGAAGTTCGGAGGCTTGGGAGAAAGGGGTGGGGAAGAGACCCGTAGAGGCTCGGGTGCGGCGGCGGGGAGGATCCCCGGGGTCTCTGGGCTGACGGAGTCTCCGGCCTCAGAGAGGAGTCGCCAGGGCCGCCGAAGCCGAACTGGCAGAGGAAAAGCAGAGGAAGGCGGCGCGCTAACTCGCCAGCAAAGGAGGGCTGCGCTGCTCCCGGAGCGGAGCGCCTCGCAGCCCGGGCCGCGGGACTCACCGCGCTGGCGGCGGCGGCGCCAGACGACGCGGGGCCGGGCACGTCCTGCCTCCTCAGGCGGGACTTGAGGCTCTTCATGGCTAACTCCTGCCTGGCCCCTGCGCGAACCTTAAAGGCTGCAGAGTGCCAGCGCGCAAGGAGTAGACAGCAGCGGCTGCAGCAGAGGCGGCGCGGGCTGTACCAGCCCCACCTGCCTGCCACCTGGGGGCCCCGGGCAGCAGACGTCGACGGGCCTGAGGCGGGGCTCCCCTCCCGTAGCCAATCGACCCGCTGCCCTGGCGGGGGCGTGGCAAACCGCGACCAATCGGAATGCGGGAATGGGGCGGGACTTCCCTTTTAAACTGAGTAACACCCTTCCTCTCCCCGCTGGAGGAAAAGTTTGGGAACTTTAGCCCGGGAAGGGGCGGAGGAGGTGGGCGGCCAGAGGCGTGGAGATGCGCGCAGGCCGGGCTCCAGGCCACCGGCGCCCGCCCACCCGGAGCTTAAGATCTAGAGAGAGCACGGGGTCCCGCCTTTGCCACCTCTCATCTTCCCGGACTCCCCTCCTCTTTCCACCCACGCGCTCTTTACCAAGTAAAGTTCCTTCCCTTCCGTCTGGTCTTAGAAATGACTCTTGGTTACCTGCACACAGAACAGCTTTCAGGAGCAACTTCTTTTCAGTCTCTTGTTTTACTACCAAATCCTGGTGCCTGGAAACCACCACACGCATCAAAAATTCCAGAAATAAACAGTCTCTAAGAAATAAGGTGCTGATTGTGCAGAAAAACGTACAGTTAAGAAAGACCTTGAAAGACGTTATAGTAAGTTACAGTACAAGTTACGTGCTCGATTATTTGTTGAGTGAAGAATTCGCCGTATTGGAAGCAAAGGGACGGAATGGGGGCGGGGCGGGAGGGAGGAGAAGAGGTGCCATCAATTAAAAATGACTCCCACAGCCAGTGATTTAAGTTGTCAAAAAAAGTTACGCCCTTTTTTCTTCAAAAAGGTTTTTTGTTTTCTGTAGAAACACATTACATGTAAACGTATACGATGAAGTTAAATCATCTTACCTAGAAATCTGGGTTAGTAAAAATTATTTAAGAGGATGAAGAAACAGGAAGGTGCTCAGCACCCAATAATTTGCTGTTCGTGTGACATCTTCAAAAGTCTTCTTTGGAGTCATTTTTCCCCCCAGCAAAACGTTTATCGTAGCATGCATCCATTTGAAAAGACAAACGGTCCACATTTTCTGACTAACAAAGGACTCTTTTTTGTCTGAAAGGTCAGTTGCTCTCTTTAGAGTTTCTTTATAGTAACGCAAGGTTTTCTTCAAATACTGTAAGAAAGTTTTCAGAATTTCTTGGAGAGACAGCATTCAAAGACTGTGTTAATCCTATACAACAAGTAAATAACAACTAACTACCCAAAAATATTATTAAATTTCATCTTGATTAGATCTTTGGAAGAAAATTTTCTTTGATTCCTCCCCCTTCCTCTAGATCTCCAGTCATTTAGTTCTTGTTGGCTCTTTAAAGTGTCTGTGTATGGTCAGTTATTCTGTTCTCACTGCCACTGCAGAGCCAAAATTACCTCATACCCGGACTATTATTACAGAAGCTTCCTAGCCAGTCTCTCAACCTTCAGTCTCTTAATTGTCCCATCACCAATAAATTATCAGCCATCATCAATAAGTCTTACAAAAATAATCCTCTTGCTCAAAAGCCTTCAGCAGCTAATGAATAAAATCTAATTCTTGGCATTTAAAGCTGTATAACGTGGACGCGACCCTGTTCTCTAGCCAACACCGCAAGCGAATTACTCTTCAGCCCATTCTCCAAACATGGGTCATGGCTTTCAATTTCCACATCTTTATGCATACTGATCCCTCCCCCAATAATCTTCTGTCTGTCTACATTCGTCTCAGAAAATCCTACTCCCCCAAGAGTGATTGGTAGGGGATGTCGGGGGCTTCTGGAATACTGTACTATTCTCTGTGGGTGCTGGTTACATATCTAGTGTTTTCAGATTGTGAAAATTCAATGAGCCTGTACTGTATGCAATATATTCTCTTTTATGTGTGTGTTATGCTTTAACAAAAAGTTTGTTTTTAAGTGTATGTCCCTTCCAAGTGCCCTCCTCTCTATAGAACCTTCCCTGATCAAGTAACTGGAAGTGATCTCTCCATCCTCCAAATAGTTACAGCAATTATACCTCTCATATGATACTAACACATATGAGCTGAGCAAACCTTATTTCATTACTGGACTTCAATTTACTTAAAATTAGGGAATAACTGACATATATTTGAATTCCCTAGAATGCTTAGCATGTTATAGGTGTTTAATAAATATTTCTGAATGAATTGATGCATTCTTATTGACTACTATAGCAAATTATGGTTGTTTGTTCTATGTATTTATGTGACACAGGATTGGGATTCCCCCTATTGTGAACACAGATGGAATGATCTGAGGCTATGGTCCTGCTCAGATATTTGTGTCTCAATCAACTCCTTTCTCTGGGCTTAAGATAAGCACCCATTTACCATCTAGTCCTCTGACTGAATCTTAAATGTTAATTGCTTACAAGAGCACTGTCTCAATAATTGGCTCTTGAGTTATTAATTGCAGTGTTATGTTGTACTGGTTGTCTCCTGTAACATCCAAGTTATCATAGTCCTGGTGACTGGCCTCCTTTTCTGTTGTTACTGGATAAAGCAAAGGAAACAGACAGAACCACAAGTATAGTTTGCATCAGGTTCCAAAAATGTTGGGCAAGTTATTTTTATGAACTGTCTGGATGATGTCCCCATGGTGTCTGTGTCCAGTGGCCTTTATGGATTTTTCCAGCCTAGAAATTTGCTAGCTGATGTCTGCTTATTCCCATTTGAGAGCAGCTAAGTAAATAGCACTGGTCTGAATATTCAGTAAAGCTTTTTTACATTGATCTGGAAGCTGCCTATATGAAGTAAAGTCACTATTATTAGCATTCAACCAGACAGGTTGGGTTTTATTTTGTTAACTCTTATCACTATTATTTATTTTTATCTTCCCTTCAGAGCAAAGGGCACTTATCAAACCTAGATGACCTTTTGTTTGTTATCACACTGAGCCTATATAAAATACTTTTTTTTGTTTTACTTCTTATTTTTTCCAATATTTATTTATTTACAATATATACCAGGAAGGGTAATGCATTTTTTAAAATTACTTTACTAGATTATATATACACATGGTAATCTCAAATAATACAAATGGAGCAAGTTGATCTGCTTACCACCCCTGTTTTGATCCCTGCTGTCAAGGAACTTGTGTTCTGGATTAGATAACAAATGTGTAAGCTGTATGCTAACACATACAGTTTAACTGGACAACCGCTTACTGAATTGTGTAGTAAGATTGCAGATGGTATTTAGGGAAGGAAAAGATCAACAGATAAGTTTGCCTGAAGGGAGGCTATCCAAGGTTGAGTATCCATTCAATGAATACCAACAGGTGAGAAGTAATACCAGATAGGCAGAGGATACCCAGGGGACCTGCCAGAACAGGGAAGAGAACACAGTCGACAGATGCTTACTGATAACTCAGATGATGATAACGGCAAAAACGATGACAAATATGATTTCTCAGAAAAAGAATAAAGAATCCACACACAGGGCCGGGCACACTGGCTCACGCCGGTAATCCCAGCACTTTGGAAGGCCGAGGCGGGTGGATCACAGGGTCAGGAGATCGAGACAATCCTGGCTAATATGGTGAAACCCCGTCTCCACTAAAAGTACAAAAAATTAGCCAGGCGTGGTGGCAGGCACCTGTAGTCCCAGCTACTCAGGAGGCTGAGGCAGGAGAATGGCGTGAACCTGGGAGGTGGAGCTTGCAGTGAGCCGAGATGGCGCCACTGCACTCCAGCCTGAGCGACAGAGCAAGACTCCATCTCAAAAAAAAACAAAAACAAAAACAAAAACAACAACAATAAAAAAAAGAATCCACACACAGGCCTGGCATGGTGGCTCACACCTGTAATTCCAGGACTTTGGGAGGCCAAAGTGGACAGATCACTTGAGGTCAGGAGTTCGAGACCAGCCTGGTGAACATGGTGAAACCCCATCTCTACTAAAATACAAAAATTAGCTGGGCGTGGTGGTGGAAGCCTGTAATCCCAGCTACTGGGGAGGCTGAGGCAGGAGAATCGCTTGAACCCAGGAGGCAGAGATTGCAGCGAGCCAGGATAACGCCACTGCACTCCAGCCTGGGTGATAGAGCAAGACTTCATCTCAAAAAAAAAAAAGAATTGACATACAAAGTCTAAAATTTACACATAAAATGAGTCCTTTTCAAACATAAAGATCTCCTTCCAGACAAGCTTTAGTTATGAATTCTATATCCAATGACTTCCCTCTTCATTTTCAGAACTTCTTGCTGTGCCGAGTAGCCCTGGGGACCCAGTGAACAAAGCCAGTGAATAATTTCATGAAGGGGCCCATGACATCAGTCATTCTCTCAGATGCCAAAGCAAATGGCTGGCAGAACCACGTGTGGCCACAGAGTCATGAGGAAAGGCACTTCTACCCAGAAGTCATAGGCAGCCCAGGAAATGAGAGACCTGAGGCAGTTCTCACACCCTCTTCTCTTGCCACATTGAAAACTAAAACATTGCATAAAAGAGCTTTAAAAAAATAAATAGGTCATCTTCGGCACTAACTTTAAAAGAATCTGTATTTTTAGTAAGCTCACCAAAGGCTGCATCTTAGAAAACTAGAATGAGAAGAAGAAAAAGGGAAAGAAGATGGTGTCTGTCTGCTCCACACTCATGTAAGTTTTCTTAGTTACTCAGCACTAAAATTTCAAGTGGTATCAATTCCTTCTTACAGAAACAACTTCTTTCATCTCCCCTGTTGAGGATTGTTATGCGTTTAGCTATAGCAATCTTGAGTTTACCACTTATCTTCCAAAGAAGGCTGCTTTCTACCTCTCTCTGTCTTCCTTGGCATTTACAGACTGTCATTCACTTATGACATATCGAGTGTGCCATTAGTTTCGATACTGAAAGAAAAATTGAAAAAACAGGAAGGATCATGGTTAGGAACAAAACTAGACTTCCCCAGCATAATTGACCTTATACCTAAAAGCAGTTGAGATAACCACTGTGTTTTCTTCAGATTCAGGTTTAACATCAAGTCTTGATTACACACAATCCAGAAGTACCCTTAGCTTCACTTTAATGATAAGACTGATGGCCCTGAGTGCTTATGGTTGAAAGGCAAAAAAAACCTCTTGATTGCCTCTTTTAAAACAGGCTACTCAGCCTGGAGCCCAGATAAACACCAGGAATTTGGTTCTGGGATCAGTAACCATCTGACTCCATAGTAAACTTTCCTGGACCTTGGAGTTTTCTTATCTTGGCCAGGATACCAGGATATGTGCAATGAGCCGAAAAACTTTCAAAACTTCAGCACTGTCAAATAAGTTGGATAGAAAAGTTCCTTGCTTTTAAACTTAAAATATGGCAGATAAAGGCTATCTCTATAGATTTTAAATGATGGTTTTACTTGTCCTGCTTGTATTTTTTCCCCTCCAGATTTCCAAGGAGACTTTAAAAATTCTGGCAAGGTGTTCGATACTCTTAACTGAATGATCAGTTACGAGTAAATTACATGGCTGGTTCAATACCACCAGTTACTCCATCACAACCTTTGCTACTCATCCTAACAGAAGAACACGGCAGACAGAATAAGTTAAGATAAATCTCACTTTCGGGCCCAGCACGGTGGCTCACGCCTGTAATCCCAGCACTTTGGGAGGCCGAGGCGGGCAGGTCACGAAGTCAGGAGATCAAGACCATCCTGGCTAACACGGTGAAACCCCATCTCTACTAAAAATACAAAAAATTAGCCGGGCGTGATAGCTACTCAGGAGGCTAAGGCAAGAGAATGGCGTGAACCCAGGAGGCGGAGCTTGCAGTGAGCCGAGATGACACCACTGCACTCCAGCCTGGGCGACAGAGCGAGACTCCGACTCAAAAAAAAAAAAAAAAAAAAAAGATAAATCTCACTTTCAAATGTACTTGGGAAATGACCCGAGCTTTATGGTAGATGATGAACAATGACTTTACAGTCATTTAAATTGAAATTGCTATTGACTACATTGGTTTCAGTTATGGGAAAGGGAAAGGGAAGGTCATAGGTAAAATCTGGATATAGAAATGTTATAATAAAGTTATATATAAACATTTTTATTATATTTTATATCATATAAAATTATCAATAATATATGTTTCAAATGTGCTATTTGGAATTCTTTCATCAAATATCCTTATAAATTAATACATCTTTAAGTAAATCCTGATTTTTACATTAAAAAGGAACCCATATAAGTGTAGATAAAATGTGTATTTTAGGCCAGGCACGGTCACGTCTGTAATCCCAGCATTTTGGGAGGCTGTGTCAGGTGGATCATTTGAGATCAGGAGTTCAAGACAAGCCTGGCCAATATGGTGAAACCCCATCTCTACTAAAAATACAAAAATTGGCTGGGTGTGGTGGTGGGCGCCTGTAATCCCAGCCACTCAGGTGGCTGAGGCAGGAGGATTGCTTGAGCCTGGGAGGCAGAGGTTGCCGTGAGCAGAGATTGCGCCATTGCACTCCAGCCTGGGCGACACAGCGAGACTCCCTCTCAAAAATAAGTAAATAAAAAAGAAAAGTGTATTTTAAAAGGTTAATTTAAAAAAATACTTACTGCATGATATAATACATGGTTGATTGATTGATTGTTTTTTTAACATTTGATTACCAAAAGAACCATTCCCTTCCCTTTCTGGAAGGAAATAGTTCGTGAAAATTATTTTCTGCATGCTCCTTCTTCAAAACTACTTGAATCAATGTTTGTTTTCATTAAAAATTAAAATATAATTTTGTACCCAATTGTTAAGTAATACTTAACTCCAACATTTATTTGGCAGAAATATTTAAATTAAGGTGCAATTCTTATATACAGTAGCATTATTCTGCATTGCATTTAGGCCATCAGGACTATTTTAATAGCATATTTTATTCAAAGAGATTTGTCCACTCTTATGTCTTCATGGATTAACCAGGTATATATATTCTTTACATCATCTATATCTATTTAGTACAAATATCAAAAAATATTTGATAATAATGAATCAGTGTATGCTTTCCCTCTTGCTGTTTTATGAATGTTGTTGCCACAAACAAAATATTTAAAGTAGCCAATAAATTAAAATACCAACACATGCTGAACTTCAAAAGAGCTACATTTTAATTTTGCCAGGCTAGGGAGAAGCATGTTTTATGCTCCATAAACTTCAAAACCCTCCCTGGACCTAAACAATAATTAAGAACAGTTCCTTTGAACCTTAGAAGGGTGTAGTCCATGAATTTACTTGAGATCAAGACATCGCATTTTAAGGCTAAACTAAAAGGCGTATTTCTTCTACTACTGAGACATTGAGCTCTAGGAGAACAATAAACTCTCAAGATCCATGAACTTTTTGGCTCATAACTCTGAAGTGACACTCATCAAGTCAACAAATACAAAAAAGCCTAAAACCCCTAACACCCAGAGGGTTGAGCTCTTTTTAGGCAAGTCAAACCCCAGCTAAAACTACCTTGGGGAATTCCCAAATATGAATCACAGCAAATCACCTAACAACAATAGAGGTTGCTCATAAACTCTTAGAGCCAAAGAGCTCCCATTCAATACTACATGACTCCAAGTCAACATTCCTTGACAGGTAGCTGTGCGGTCTATGCCAGAATGTTAACACTTTGAATGCTTTTGTTTAAATCACAATTCCATCCAGAAAGAAATTGAGGCAACTTGTAACAAATTTCATTACCATGCTTCCTGACAACAAAGGGAGGAAATCAACCTCAGGAAGGAAGAACTTATGTTCACTATTGGAGATACCGTGATATTCATCCTTGAGTTTGAAATTTGGCTTTTAGCTTCCTAATAGCCAAGGCAAAACAAAAAATAGAAACTGACAGTGACAGCTTTGAAACCAGAAAAGGAAAAGGCACTGAACATTCTCAACAGAGATAATGCTTTCCTGCTGCTACATTCTGCAATAAATTTCTCATATGAGTGTGCCTTTACTTACAGAACAGTGAGCAGTGGAATAGATAATACCCTCAACAATTAGAAATATCTTTGTTGGGTGTCCAGAGTGTTCATTCCTCCAGCAAGTATTGGTTATCAGATGATGTGTGAGATGATACTGAGGAATCAGCAGGGAACAAGTAAACAAGCAAATAAGTAAGCGACCAAGATCAATTCAGAGAATGGTATATGGGGAAAATAAAAAGGGCAATGTGCTAGAGAACAAAGTGGCAGGCAGGGATGGGGAGAATGATTGTAGATTGGGTAGTTGAGGAAAGTCTTTCTAGAAAAGTGACTTTGAACTAAGGTCTGAATTACAGAAAGGAGCCTGTCAAGCATAGATGTGGAGCCAGAACACTCCAGGCAAAGAAAACAGCAAATACAACGGCCCTCAGCAGTGTGGTATGGCTTGGCTTGTTGCAGGAGCATACTGAAGGCCACTGTGGCTGGAGCATAGTGGGAGAAGAATATGGGCAAGAGGAGGTTGGAGAGACAGGCTGGGGCCAGCACAAAGAGGGCCTAGTGGACCAAAGAAGGATTTCGAATTGTGTTCTGATAGGAAGCTAACGAAGTAGGGGATGATGTGATCTTATTTATATACTAAAAAGATCTTTCTGCTGCTAGGGAGATAACTAATCATAAACGACCAAAGGGGAAAGCAGGAAGGCATGAGCAGGACTGGGATATAGTCTAGAAATAGAGCTGCCTCACTGGTAGACTGGATGCAGGGAGTAAGACATTAAGAATCTAGGTAGTAAGATATTAAGAATCTAGGGCGCGGTGGCTCACACCTGTAATCCCAGCACTTTGGGAGGCCGAGGCGGGTGGATGGATCGAGACCATCCTGGCTAACACGGTGAAATCCCGTCTCTACTAAAAATACAAAAAATTAGCCAGGCGTGGTGGTGGGCGCCAGTAGTCCCAGCTACTTGGGAGGCTAAGGCAGGAGAATGGCATGAACCCAGGAGGCGGGGCTTGCAGTGAGCCAAGGTTGCACCACTGCACTCCAGCCTAGGGGGCAGAGGGAGCCTCCATCTCAAAAAAAAAAAAAAGAATCTAGGTAGATGGTGCTGCTTACTGAATGGGGATGACTATGGGAGCTATGTTTCCAAGGGAAAGTCAAGAGTTCTGTTTGGTCATATTGGTTTGAGTCACCCACTGAGCATCCAAGTGAGGATATATTAAGTAGGAGGCCTAGATAGCAAGAGTGAAATTCATTAATTTGGAAGTTATGGCCAAATAAATGTAATTTAAAGCCATGAGGCCAGATAAAATCTGTCATGGAAGAAGAGGGCCAAGGGCCTAGATGTGGGTACTGCAACATTTAGAAATCAAAGAGAAGGCTGGGTGTGGTGGCTCATGCCTGTAATTCCAGCACTTTGGGAGGCCAAGGTGGGTGGATCACCTAAGGTCAGGAGTTTGAGACCAGCCTGGCCAACATGGTGAAACCCTGTATCTAGTAAAAATACAAAAATTAGCTGAGCATGGTTGTTGGCACCTGTAATCCCAGCTACTCGGAACGCTGAGGCAGGATTGTGTCACTGCATTCCAGCCTAGGCGACAGAGCAAGACTTCATCTCAAAAAAAAAAAAAAAAGAAAGAAAGAAATCAAACAGAAAAAAAAAGGTACCAGCAAAGAAGACTGAGAGGAAATGGCTAGAGAATAGGCAGGAACTAGACAATGTGACACAGCAGCCAGGAGAGGATGGTTTTTCAAAGATCAACCCTACCAAATACCACTGAAAGATGGAGAAGCCCAGAGACAGAGGAGCGACCACTGGGTTTGGCAGCACGGGTGTTATTAATAGCTTTCACCAAACAATTTCCATCACTTTTGGGGAGAGAAGCTAATGAAAGTAGACTGGAGAGACAATGGGAGGTGATAGGGTGTTCTGAAGGAGAGCAGAGAAATAGGGATAGCAGCTGGATAATGACAAGACATCAGTGGAAAGTTTTTTAGTTTAAGGTGGGAGAAACTAAAACATTTTTTGTAGACTGGGAGGAGAATGATCCAGTAGAGGGGAAAGGACTAATGAAACAGAGAAGGGGACATCTGTAGGAGTTAAGTCTTTGAGGACAAAGGGGATTTGATCCCTCAGTTAGGAGCTTGGACATGTCATCTGCAGTAACAGGATAAAGGCAAAAAGATGCAGGTACAGATAAGTGTACGGTGGTATATTCAGTGGAAGGAAAAGAAGAAGGTCCAAACTGGCCTGCTTCTATTTTCTCATGAATCATGATCATGACTTTACAGGGAGATGGGCAATGAAGAAACACCACTTTTGGAAATTTGAGGACAGATAAGAAGATATGAAATAGCCAATATTTTTCAGTCTTACTATTCCAAAATATCAACTTGGTCTGCCTGATCTATGAAATACCCAATGTGATTCTGAGAGTGTGAAGAATTTCTCAATTGGTAATTTCTCAGTCTTTCTACTAGCAAAGGGATTAGCTTGTACAGGGACTGCCAATATCTAAGCCATCAAATAGTAAATGCTTAATTAATGTTCCTAAGCTATAGAAGGATTGGCCAAAGCATTTCTTCACCAAAGCATTTCTTCACCAAAGCACCACATCTCACCCTTTTCTGTATGTATACCCCATAGCACAAAGTACTGCTATTACTATTACTACACAATCACTAAAGTTTATTGAGATATTACCATGTGCCAAGCACTGTGCTAAGTTCTTTACATGTATCTCTTTTAATACTCCCAGCAAAGAAATGAGCAATATATACTACTATTATCCTAGTTTTATGAATGATGAAGCTGAAGCTTCCAAACGCTAAGTTATATCAATATTAAAGACTGGGCTGGGCACGGTGGCTCACTCCTGTAATCCCAGCACTTTGGGAGGCCGAGGCGGGCAGATCACGAGGTCAGGCGATCGAGACCATCCTGGCTAACGTGGTGAAACCCCGTCTCTACCAATAATGCAAAAAATTAGCCAGGCGTGGTGGTGGGCGCCTGTAGTCCCAGCTACTCAGGAGGCTGAGGCGGGAGAATGGCGTGAACCCGGGAGGCGGAGCTTGCAGTGAGCCAGGATCGTGCCACTGCATTCCAGCCTGGGCAACAGAGCGAGACTCTGTCTCAAAAAAAAAAAAAAAAAAAAAAGACCACATGCAGTTGTCCATGAAATGGGAAGGACAGATAATTAACTATTATCAATCATGTCATGTAGTTATGAGTGGAGTTGTATAAATAAGTGTAAAACCAAAACCTAGTAAGGTATTTATGCTTGTAAATAGTTTGCCCATATAGAAAAAAACCAAGACTTGATTAAAATGATTTATACCTATAATGATTCACTATTGAAAGTTAAAATAGGCTGGGTGCAGTGGCTGACACTTGTAATCCCAGCACTTTTGGAAGCCAAGGTGGGGGGATTACTTCAGGCCAGGAGTTCTAGACCAACCTGGGCAACATAGTGAGACCCCATCTCTACAAAAATAAAATAAAATTAGCCAGGCATAGTAGCACACACCTGTAGTCCCAGCTACTGGTCAGGGGAGGCCAAGGTGGAGGATCACTTTAGCCTGGGAGGCTGAGGCTGCAGTGAGCCGAGATCATGCTACAGCATTCCAGCCTGGGTAAAAGAGTGAGACCCAGTCTCAAAAAAGAAAAAAAAGAAAATTAAAATACTTCAGACAGAAAGTCCCAACTGAAAAATGGAAATTTGGGAAACCCTGTTGACAGAACAAGGTCTATTGAAGAAGAGACTCAACCAGTAGTATACTGGTAACCTATTAGACAGCTGTTTTTTTATAGGTGGGAATTGGGGGGCTAATTTATAGCAATCGCCAATTTCAATGGTATAAATACTTACACCATGGAATTCAAACTGTCAGTGTGACATTAGTCATCCCTCAAAAATTCTTGAAAATCTACCAGTCAGCTCTTGTGAGTCAGTTCCAGCACTCCACTGGAAGAAGCTAATATGAACCCTCTGGCACCACCAGACCTCATGTTCCCTTGGGTATGTCTAGCAAGGATCACTTTGGGATCTCAGAACTGCAGTCAGCCTGAGGTTTTAGCCCTTCTCCTATGGACCAAACAAATGAAGTAAAAAAGGAACACCGGGCATGAATTATGCTGATTCTAATGTATTTTTGATATTGGAGTTAGGAATAGGTATGAGAGACCATCTTGTTTCAGTCTTTGCTTTTTGCTTGTGTTTTCTCTCTTTTTTTCCAAAGTATTCAAAAGATTAATTGAATAAAATATAATCAGATATTAAAATGAACATTAAAAACTGGATATAGAGATTGTCAGAGTGGTCACTTCTGTGTTTCAACACGCTTGTGTGATTCCATGCCTGTATTCCTAAACAGTACTTACACAGCTTCCCCATGTGAGCGCCTGAGAAGTTGGTGTTGATTTATTTGATAAGTGACTGAGTTTTGTGTATGAAAACAATTCACGCATAGAAATTTAACTTAATGCCATCTTAAACAAAGGATTCATTGACCTAATTTCAAGCTCATGGGTGATTGTTATGTGAACTTTCAGAATTATGTCTTTCCAGTTTCATTCTTGATTCACAACCAAACAGGTATGGTTTAGACTGTAGGATTGAAACAAGGGTCTAGGGTAGAATCAAGTTTTCTTTCAGACTTGTCCCACAGATTTTTAAAAATATCAGAGCTCCTGGTGTTATATGAACACTGCATTCTTTTGTCACCTCCAACAAAAAAACTAATCAATGCTGCCTAAAATTGAGATTCTAGATAAATATCTCAAAAAACAAATGAATAACAAATAATGTTATTAAAAACAGGGAAAATTTAAGCAACATGAGAACTTATGACAGAGAAAATTAATTTATTTATTTATTCATTAAATATTTGCTGAGTATTTACTTACTAAGTGCCAGGCACTGTTTAGAATCTTTGGGATTCATCATTGCCTCCAAAGGACAGAGGTTCCTGTTTTCCTCGGATATATCCACATGACTAATTGCCTTACCTCCCTCAAATGTCTTTTTTTTTTTTTTTTTTTTTTTTTGAGATGAAGCCTCACTCTGTCACCCAGGCTGGAGTGCAGTGGCGTGATCTCAGCTCACTGCAACCTCCGCCTCCCAGGTTCAAGCGATTCTCCTGCCTCAGCCTCCCGAGTAGTTGGGATTACAGGCAAATGCCACCATGCCTGGCTAAATTTTTGTATTTTTAGTAGAGATGGGGTTTCACCAGGTTGGCCAGGATGGTCTCAAACTGCTGACCTCAGATGATCCACCTGCCTCGGCCTCTCAAAGTGCTGGGATAACAGGCGCGAGCCACCATCCCTGGCCTAAATGTCATTTTTTTATGGAGTCTTTGACCTATTCTGCCTTCCCCACCCCTGCCGCTTCTGAGTCCCCTAATTTTTTTTCCATAGCACTGGCATACATATCACCTTCTGAAACACTAAACTGATTATATATAGTGTATCAAAAAGTTATAAGTGCTAGACTGATTGGAACAGGGTGAGAAAGGGTAAGAGAGGGAGGAAATGACCCAAGAGATATAGTAGGAGCAGGAGTCTAGATCATGTAGTGCCTAGCAGGGTATCAGAAGGGCTCAGGCCTTTTATTTGAGGGGCATGGGAAACCACATCATCGTTTTGCAGTAATCCAGGTGAGAAGCAATGGTGACCAGACCAGGTTAGTAGCAGTAAAGAAATGATTGGATTCTAGACAGATCTTGAAGGTTGAGCCAACAAAAATGAATGCGAAATGTGAGAGTCAATTATGCATCTGAGCGCCTGGAAGGACAGAGTTGTCATTAACTGAGATGGGGAAGGCTGTGGGTGGAGAGGGTTGTGGGGAGGAAATAGAGAAGATCAGGAGATTGGTATCAGCCATGTTTATTATGAGATGTCTATTACATATCCAAGTGAAGATGACAAGTAGCAGGTTTGAGAAATGATTCTGGAGGCCAGGAGGGACATATAAGATGGAGAGATAAATGTGGGAGTCATCAACATACAGCTGGTAGGAGACTGCATGAGGTCACCAAACGAGGAAATATAGAGGCCAAGGACTAAGCTCTGGGAAACTCCAGTATCAACCAATTGGAAGACAAGGATCCTATAAAAGAGAAGGAAAAGTGCCATACAATGAAGAAAAAGGAAAACCAAAGGGTATGGAGCCCTGGAAACCAAGTAAAGTATATCAAGGAAGAGCTCATGGTCAGCTGTGTCACTGCTGCTAATCAGTGTGCTGGGTGAGGACTGAAATTACCATTGCATTTAGCATGATGGAAGCCATTGGTAACCTGGACCACGGGCAAGTAGTGTTGAGGGGGAAGTGAGAACAAAAGTGACTCATTGGCTTTAAAAGGAAATCGGAGGAAAAGAACTGGAGACTACATTAATAAGCAACTTCTTCAAGTTTTGCTGCGACGGGGAGGGAGGAAATGAGGCAGAAGTGGTGGAGAAATTTTTCTAAGATGGGAGATATTAACAGAATGTCTTCAAGCAAATTTTATATACATGGTTACAGGTACACACCCCAACTTTAGCACTTGTATTATTCCATTTACATGTTTGTCTCCCCCAATAAATTGTGATAATATATACATTCTTCCAGCCTGGGCAACATGGCAAAATTCCATGTCCACAAAAAACACAAAAATTAGTCAGGCATAGTGACATGGGCCTATAGTCCCAGCTACCCAGGAGGCTGAGGAGGGAGGATCACCTGAGCCCAGGAGTTCAAGGCTGCAGTGAGCTGTGATCGTGCCATTGCACTCCAACCTGGGTGACAAAATGAGACCGGGTCTCAAAAAAAAAAAATATTGAGAACAGGAACCTTTTTTTACTCAAACTTTACACGCCCATAGGCTAACCCAAAGTACTCGTTTTGTATCATAGCTGCAGCAAACCACCAGAAATTTAGCAGCTTAAAACAACACAGCTCTGTAAGTTAGAAGTCTAACACAGTCCTCACTGAGCTAAAATCAAGCTCTGGCAGAGTGTTCATTTGTTGCCTTTGTCTGCTTCTAGAGGCTGCCCTCGTTCCTTGGCTCATGGCTCCTTTCTTGTCTCCAAAATCAGCATCCTTCCAACTCTCTGACCATGTTTCCACAGTCACATCTCTCTCTGACTCTGAACTCAGCTAGGAAAGATTTTTTTATTTTAAGGAGGCAGGTGATTAGATTGGACCCACCCAGATTATCCAGGGTAATCCCTGCATGTCAAAGTCCTTAATTTAATCACATCTACAAAGACCCCTCTGCCCTGTATATGGTAATTTATTCACAGGTTCTGGGGATTACAACATGGACATCATTGCATGTCATTATACTGCCTATTATATCTGGCGACTCACACATAAATAAACAAATGTCTGGAATACAAACCTTATATGTTTTTTCTCTCATGGCCATTTGTCATACTGCATTCCAAAGGCCTGATTTCCTTAAGAAATGTAATCTCTGTATGAGAGCAGAAACTGTTTCACTTTTGTTCTTCACTGTATTCCCAGCACCTAGTACAAGACATGAAGTAGATGCTTAATAAATATTTGTTGAGTGACTGAATGAATAAATAAGTGAGTAAACCTATTCTATCATGTGAGCTGCCCTAGCCGATCTCTTCTTTGGGCTCAGCAGATAATCTCACTCCCTTAATGGAATGTGGCTCCTTCTCCAGGAGCGGGGTCAGTTTATCTTCCCTGCCTTGTTACTTCTTTCAGCGTCTGAGTCTACCTTTAGCACATCTTTTCCCTGAGGCACCCACTGAGTTCATGCCATCTGCTGTGCTAATTCACATTAAGCTGTCAGTGACATTATGACGGAAGGACATGTTTAATTTTTATAAACATGGAAGGACATACTTACTTTTTAAATTAATTTTCATAAATGTAATATATACATGGCATTGTCAACCCCGAAAACCTGAGACAGGTCTCAATTAATTTAGAAAGTTTACTTTGCCTAGGTTGAGGACATGCGCCTCACAAGGTCCTGACGACACGTACCCAAAGTGGTAGGGGCAGAGCTTGGTTTTATTTCTTTTCTTTTTTTTTTTTTTTGAGATGGAGTCTCCCTCTGTCACCCAGGCTGGAGTGCAGTGGCGCGATCTCGGCTCACTGCAAGCTCTGCCTCCTGGGTTCAAGCGATTCTCCTGCCTCAGCCTCCCGAGTAGCTGGGACTACAGGCGCCCACCACCACGCCCAGCTAATTTTTTATATTTTTAGTAGAGACGGGGTTTCACCGTGTTAGCCAGGATGGTCTCGATCTCCTGACCTCGTGATCCGCCCACCTCAGCTTCCCAAAGCGCTGGGATTACAGGTGTGAGCCACCACGCCCAGCCCCAGAGCTTGGTTTTATACATTTTAGGGAGGCATGAGACATTCAATATGTGTAAGATGTACATTGCTTCAGTCCAGAAAGGTAGGACAGCTCAAAGCGGGGAGGGCGCTTCCAGGGCATAGGTAGATAGGAGACAAAGGATTGCATTCTTTTGTGTTTCTGATTAGCCTCTCCCAATGAGAGAGTCAGATATGCATTTACCTCAGTGAGCAGAAAGGTAACTTTGAATAGAATGGGAGTCAGGTTGGGCCTGGCGTGGTGGCTCACTCCTGTAATCCTAGCACTTTGGGAGGCGGGCGGATTACGAAGTCAGGGGATCGTAGACCATCCTGGCTAACACGGTGAAACCCCATCTCTACTAAAAATACAAAAAAAAAAAAAAGTAGTCAGGCGTGGTGGCAGGCACCTGTAGTCCCAGCTACTCGGGAGGCTGAGGCAGGAGAATGGCAAGAACCCGGGAGGCGGAGCTGGCAGTGAGCCGAGATTGCACCATTGCACTCCAGCCTGGGCAACAGAGCGAGACTCCGTTTCAAAAAAAAGAAAAAAAAAGAAAAAGAGAATGGGAGGCAGGTTGGCTCTATGCAGTTTCCAGCTTGACTTTTCCCTTTAGCTTAGTGATTTGGGGGCCCCAAGATTTATTTTCCTTTCACAGCACAAAAAGTTTTAAGTACAAAAGCACATATATTGAAAAGCAAATTGGTGTTCGCTCCTGTTCCTGATACCTAGTTTCCTTCCAGAGGCAACATCTTCTACTCGTTTGTTTGCTTGTTTTTGTTTATTTTGAGGGAAGAAGTCTAATCTAATAGGCATACTCTATGCACGTGCAACTTTTTTATATAAACACAGAAGCCTCCTAAAAAAAGAAAATCCCTTTTCTACACCTTGCTTTTTAATTAACAGTATCAATCTTTCCAACAGTGGCTTAGCATATCATTAAATAGAGGTACAACAACTTAGCAAACCTTTATAAATCAGGCCCTCAAGCGATGACTTGAGTGTGGCAGAATTTCAGCATTCGAGGCAGAGAGAATATGAGCAGTCCTGTGTGTGGGAAAGGCAATGGAGACATCTGTAGTGTTGGTGGGGCACTTGGAAGCCTAGATACGTGTCACAAGAAAATCTCAAGGAAAACAACGTAGACAGGGTTGCAATGACTAGAAGGGAGCAGGAATGCAGATGCCAGAAGAGGGAACGCCAACAAAAGGCAAAAGGAGTGGGCGCTCAGGGCTCTTCACAGCCATCTGCACCCAACCTGTCCCGATGCCCCGATGCATCTTCTTTTTCTTTTTCTTTTTTTTTTTTTGAAATGGAGTCTTACTCTGTCACCCACGCTGGAGTGCACTGGTGTGATCTCGGCTCACTGCAACCTTCGCCTCCCGAGTTCAAGCAATTCTCCTGCCTCAGCCCCCTGAGTAGCTGACATTACAGGTGCCCACAACAATGGCTGGCTAATTTTTATATTTTTAGTAGAGACGGGGGCATCACCATGTTGCCCAGGCTGATCTCAAACTCCTGACCTCAAGTGATCCGCCCACCTCAGCCTCCCAAAGTGCTGGGATTACAGGCCTGGGCCACCGCGCTTGGTACCGATGCATCTTCCTCTACTTCTCTGAGTGCCTCGCCCCTCTGAGCAGGAATGTTTCCTCTCCCAGCCCCTAGCCCTAAGCAGGCACATTCCAGGACCTTTGCTCATGTCCTCTTGCTTCCTGGGATGCATTTGAAACCATTGACACACCCTCCCTCCTAAGCTCTCACCTGTCTAGTTCTCTGGGTCACCTTGCTCTACTGGTACTTCTGCTACCTCTCTGAACTTTCTTCATTCTCTAAATTCATTAGTTAGGGCTACCATAACAAAGTACCACAAGCTGTGGCTTAAGCAACAGAAATGTATCATCGCACAGTTCTGGAGGCCAGAAGTCTAAAAGCGAGGTGTTGGCGGAGCCATGTTCTCTCTGAAAGGCATAGAAGAGAATCCTTCGTTGCCTCTTCTAGCTTCTGGTGTTTGCCAGCAATTCCTGGTATGCTGCCCTTGTGGATGGGTTGCTCCAAGTTATGCCTCCATCATCACATGGCTGTTTCTCTACATCATCTTTTAATAAACATGTCTTTTTCTCATCTTATGAGGACACCAGTCATATTGCATCTTACTGCAGTATGACCTTATCTTAACTAATTATATCTGCAATGACCCTATTTCCAAACAAGGTCACATTCACAGGTACCAGTGGTTAGGACTTGAACATGTCTTTCTGGGGGACACAGTTCAACCCACAACACTTCCTGTAAAACAGTGGTCTACAAAATAGGGCGGGACCCCTCTCAGAGTGTATGAGATAATCCTTTGAGAAAAGGGAAGAAATTTCTATTTCTACTTTTTTTTCTAAAAGATAAAAAAATTAAGCATTAATAATATTTAATATGTGGACTGATAACGGTGGCCTCTCCTGTATTCTGTTTGTCAGAGCCCCTTGTCATGCCCAGTGAGTGGTGAAAGCTAAAGGAACAGTAGACTTTCCTTAGCACTGAGGGGATGACAATGGGGCCCCTGATTCTTGTTCAATTTCAGCATGTCGCCACATATTGCAATTGGAGTGCTTTCGAATATCACTAATGTGGCTACTTTTATGAAAACAAGACCTTTAAATAGTAGACTGTTTACACTACTTTGTACTGAGATGAAGCATGATCATAAAAGTACTTTAAAATTCAACTTAAACTTGAGGTTGCACTCTATTTTACAAAATTACAAATTTTCCAATTTTGCTAGTCTTTTTTCATGATGGCAAATAACAATAAGTAGTATGCTACCTAGCAAATGGTATGGAAAAAACAAAACTTCTGAGTGTATCCCTTCAAGATAAATGCAATATTTTAACAATGAATAAGAAATAGATTTTTTTTCAAAAGGCACTCATGAGGAGAGCATATTGAAAATGGAGATTTGAAAATGTTTCCATTGTTACATAAAATAACCACGTTTCTTTCCAAAACTCTTATAGCCTTCCATTTCCAGCAATAAGGAAGACAAAATGACCTTAAAATTCTCATGCTGGGCGGGCACAGTGGCTCATGCCTATAATCCCAGCACTTTGGGAGGCTGAGGCAGGTGGATCACCTGAGGTCAGGAGTTTGAGATCAGCCTGGCCAACATGGTGAAATCCCATCTCTACTGAAAATACAAAAATTAGCTGAGTGTGGTGGTGGGCACCTGTAGTCCCAGCTACTTGGGAGGCTGAGGCAGGAGAATCACTTGAACCCGGGAGGTGGAGGTTGCAGTGAGCCGAGATCATACCCCTGCACCCCAGCCTGGGCAACAGAGCAAGATTCCATCACAAAAAGAAAAGAAAAAAAAAAAAAAGAAAGAAAGAAAAGAAAAAGAAAAATGAAAACTATCACGCTATAAAACATTTAGTGATGTTGAAAAGAATAATTATTGCTAATGAATAACAGAGTTTCTAAGAAAGTCAGGGCAATTCCCAGGGCCAAAACCAAAGAAGGAAATAAAGCCCAGAGCTGCCAGTGCAGTCACTGCAGCTTCCTGGTAAAGCCTGGAGGCAGGAGACACCACCTTGGGGTGGTGCCTTGAGGAAAGGTACAAATAAAAATAAAAATTTCTATTTCCAATTATTTTCTTTCTAAAAAATGCAAAAAAAAATCGCTTCTCTAATATTTCATATGTGGACTGATACCGGTGATCTCCTTTGCATTCTATTTGTCAGAGCCCCATGGCATGCCCTGTAAGTAGTAAATGCAATATTTTACAGATATATTTTATCAGGTATTTTATCAGAAAGCTGAGTCTTCTGTGAAAGAACGCCCTGGAAAACATCCACCCGCCAGCAAAGGGACACCTGGGGAAGAGTATCAGTGGTGGAGTCACAGCTCACTGCAGCCTTGACTTCTCAGGCTCAAGAGATCCTCCCACCTCAGCTTCCCGAGTGAGTGATTAGCTGGGACCAAAGTGCTGGGATTACAGGCGTGAGTCACTGTGCCCGGCCGGTATTTCAATATTTCACTTAAACAATGTGAAGAGCAGAAGTTGAATATTATAGCAGCAAATCCTCTATACTACCAAATGCTTAGTCCACTGATATGGAAACCACAGGTTCATCTAAATGATGGAGAAGTCTGTAGAATGATGTTTCCTTCAACAAAGCCTTACAGGATCCAGCAAGTCTTTGAAGTCATGCATGCTCATCTTCCTGGCATCTGTCCTATGCGCATAACACATCTGCAACTGACTGGCTCAGTTCAAACCTAAGGTTAGCAAATTCAGAGCCAAGGGACCAGTTAGTCTATGTTTCTCATTCTGTAGCCACATCTTAGCCTATTCCCATTGCACTTTACATACAACTTCTACCCATTGCTAAACATTCTTCGCTAACTTTACTGCCAGGCACAAATCTTTCTTTGGCCATTTCAGCCTATGGGCCTTTTTCCCTCCTGTAAACTTTCATCACATTTTCTGTCACTCACCTGATTTTTGATAATATTTGGTTTGATATTGACTTCACTGGATCTTATTTCCCCTCCAAGTTACTTGCTGTCATCAGGAAGCATATTGAAATCTTTGGCATCTTTTATTTATTCTTTTAGAAGCTTAGACCCACCTCTGTCCTTGGTATAGATGTTTAGTTATTATGTAACTATTATACTAATCATATAATTATATATACAATATAGATATATGATCATATATGTACATGATTATGACATGTTTAAAGTTTTGAGGTGAAATGCCATCCTAGCCAAGATTGGTTTCATTCTGAAGAAATTTGTTAATTATTGAGGAATAGAGGTGAGGAAGGTGTAGAAGAACAGACTAAGATCATATCTAACCTGTACAATACAACTTACTCACTTCTTTCATACATTAAGGTTAAATTTCAAAGAGTCATATAGCATAGAATGACAGCATGCTGGTTATCGATTTATCACTTCTCATCTTCACACCCCCTCTCCACTTCCCGTGCTTGTGATACTGGTGCTGAATCCCAGAAACATTTCTCTTCACGTGATGACATAATGTTAAGCTTTGTCAGTGGAGGGTTCTGGAGGGATACTGCAGGAGAAAGGGGCTTCTCTTCCTGGTTCTCAGGTGCTTTCTTTTCTTCCTCCTCCAGTGGCTCTCCTGTGGTCAAGGGTGGGACTCACCCCCAGCAAGTTTCACTTTAACCCCACAGGCAGCTTCTGGCAAGTTCCACAAGTGTCCTGGTTCTTGCCTGCCAACCCCAGTCTGTCACACCCAGCAACTCCCTCCACCATTCATTGGTGACAGCTATACCTTCTCTGTAAGGTCTCTGTCTCTGCATCGGGATGGAGACTCTCCAAATTTGTCCCTTTCTTGGGTTCTCTGTTTCAGCCCTAGGGTGGACCCTAAGCTGCTCCCTCTATCTGCTAGTCCTGTATTCTTCAGAGTTCACTTTACCCTTTAATAGCTAACTGCCTGCCATTAGTTAATAATTTTTTTTTTTTTTTTGAGATGGAGTCTCGCTCTGTCACCCAGGCTGGCGCGATCTCAGCTCACTGCAAGCTCCGCCTCCCGGGTTCATGCCATTCTCCTGCCTCAGCCTCCCGAGTAGCTGGGACTACAGGGGCCCGCCACCACGACTGGCTAATTTTTTGTATTTTTAGTAGAGACGGGGGTTTCACCATGTTAGCCAGGATGGTCTCGATCTCCTGACCTTATGATCCACCCGCCTCGGCCTCCCAAAGTGGTGGGATTACAGGCTTGAGCCACCACGACCAGCCAATTTTTTTTTTCCCCAGATGGAGTCTCACTCTGTCGCCCAGGCTGGAGTGCAATGGCTCAATCTCGGCTCACTGCAACCTCTGCCTCCAGGTTTCAAGCCATTCTCCTGCCTCAGCCTCTGAGTAGCTGGGGTTACAGACACGCACCACCACGCCCGGCTAATTTTTGTATTTTTAGTAGAGACGGGGTTTCACCATGTTGGTCAGGCTGGTCTCGAACTCCTGACCTTGTGATCCACCCGCTTCAGCCTCCCAAAGTGCTGGGATTACAGGCGAAAGCCACCACGCCTGGCCCTAGTTAATAATTTTTTATGTTAAACTTTTGTTCCAAATACTGCGTGATTGCTGTCTCCTAACCGGACCCTGAAGGATACAGATAGAATCAAAAGGAACCATTTTCTACAATTCCATCACCTTATGGGTGAGGAGATTGAACCAGAGGTGCAGGGAGAGGGACCAGAAAAGCAAATGTCTTGCCTTTCACACAGTGAGAGGTGGAGTTAGAGGTGGAAGCCATATCACCTAGTAGGCAATATCAGCAGTGGCTACACTATACGCACATAGCTCAATGGCTGGAATATAAGACGTGTTGCATAGAAATGTGTTGAGTGAGTGAATTAATGAATTATGGCTCTGAGGGCAAGGTTTGGTTGGGGAAGTTCAGGGAAGAGGAAGCATGAAGGTGAGAGTCTTTCATAATGATAAAGTAAGTTATCAGTGAGATAAGAAAACTATGCAGGAGAGACCAAGATCTCTTGGCAGATAATTTGCCAGTTACTTCTTAATGGAACAGACTAACCCAGCAGCTTGACTTCAGCCCATAGATGATCTGGTGATTTGGGGTTGATTTTTTTTTTTCTTTTCTTTTTCTTTCTTTCTTTTCTTTTTCTTTTTTTTTTTTTTTTTTTGAGACAGAGTTTCACTTTTGTTGCCCAGGCTGGAGTGCAATGGCATGATCTTGGCTCACTACAACCTCCGCCTCCTGGGTTCAAGCGGTTCTCCTGCCTCAGCCTCCTGAGTAGCTGGGATTACAGGCACCTGCCACCACACCCGGCTAATTTTTCGTATTTTTAGTAGAGACGGGGTTTCACCATGTTAGCCAGGATGGTCTCAAACTCCTGACCTCAGGTAATCCACCCACCTCGGCCTCCCAAAGTGCTGGGATTACAGGCCTGAGCCACCGCACAATCCCCCCAGTGACTTTTCAGATCACCCAGGCTGCCCAAATATTTACCAGATGGAGGCAGCTTCCCTGGAAGGGTTCCCAACCTAATTGGTTTGTGGCATCCAAGAGGAGGCAGCTCAGCCTGTCGTGGGCAACATGGTGAAACCCCATCTCTACTAAAAATACGAAAAATTAGCCGGGCGTGGTGGCAGGCACCTGTAATCCCAGCTACTCGGGAGGCTGAGGCAGGAGAATCGCTTGAACCTGGGGGGCAGAGGTTGCAGTGAGCCAAGATCGCACCATTGCACACCAGCCTGGGCGACAAGAGCAAAACTCTGTCTCAAAAAAAAAAGAAAAAAAAAAGGAGGCAGCTCTCTGTTGTGGCCAAAAATCAATGGCAATAAAGGAGGCCCCTCCAGAATTGGCCCCATCTCCCACCCACTCTCTTGAGATCCCCACAACCCACAAAGCAGTGGTTTGGATTTTGTAATTAGCAGTTTGTCTTTAACAACCATGGTTTTAGCATTGCGGGTGCCAATACAGTTTCTTTGAGGCATTGGCCAGGACCCAGGCATTGCTCCTAATTTCTAATTAAGGCATGTTCAGATAGTAAGCGAATAAAGATCAGTCTAGCATTTCAATTAGAACAGGGTGGTGTAATGGATTCGGCTTGGGCAAACTCCTTTTAGACAAATTGTTTTGACAAGTTCAAGAAAAAGGAGGGGATTCTAGGAGTAACAAGATCAAGTGGAAAGAACACTAGCCCTGAAGTCCAGCTCTTAGAGGTCAAGTCCCAGCTCTGCTGCGAACTAACTGATTGTATGATCCTGGCCAACTCACTTCACTATTGAAGCATCAGTGCTCTCTTCTGTGAAAGTTTCACCTAAACAATTTCTGGACCCCAGCGACATCTTAAGAGATCATGGGATTCAGGGCACATCTCCTCTTCATCCACTGCCACCTTCAAAAAATTGACTTCTGTATGTTTCAGAGTAAATGTTGTTCTTTAAGAGTAAGGGTTTCACAGCCAGGTGCATTGCCTCATGCCTGTAATCCCAGCACTTTGGGAGGCTGAGGCGGGTGGATCACCTGAGGTCAGGAGTTTAAGACCAGCTGGCCAACATGGCAAAACCCTGTCTCTACTAAAAATACAAAAATTAGCCAGGCCTGGTGGCAGGTGCCTGTAATCCCAGCTACTTGGGAGGCTGAGGCAGGAGAATCACTGAACCTGGGAGGCGGAGGTTGCAGTGAGCTGAGATCTCTCCACTGCACTCCAGCCTGGGCTACAGAGCAAGACTCCATCTCAAAAAAAAAAAAAAAAAAAGTAAGGGTTTCACTTTGTGCCTATCTTGGAGCAAATGACCAAAAGTGTTTCTCTTATGCATGTATTTGTTCAGTTACTCTCTGAGCACCTTCCAGGAGTTGAAAGAAGTGCCTGAGTACTAATCCTTTTTCAGGCTCACACACGCAAACCCCTCTACATAGTTTTCCAGCTCAGCAGCATACTCTTAACTCCTCCTTTTCTGTACTCATAGCAGTCAGCATCTGTTCAACTCATTTCCTAATCTATCCCATAACCTCTCCTTCACTCTGAAGTTTAGCCATTAAATTGTTACCTCATTTCTCAAAGGCATTTGCCATATCTCTAACCAGATGTGAGATCTGAAGGGCAGAAACTGGACTCTGCACTTCCTACCTCCCACAGAATCTAATTCAGTGTCCTCCTCATGGGTAGTGCTCAATTAATGGTCCTTAATTGATGGGTCCATTAGCATTGTGGGTGTACAAAGGCATATAAGTGGACGTTCCTGTCCTCAGGAAAGATTCAGTGTAATTGAGGGAGATGGTGAGACCTGAAGAGTTAGGTGACAGTTGCAAGCAACAACACCAGGACTGTGATTCATTGTCAATAAATGCAATAGGTCAGTGGTTCCCAACCTTTGGACCCTAGACCTCTTGTAAACTATGGGTTATGCTAAGCATCACAAATCCTTATATCTGTAAGATAACTCAGACATGTCTCAAATGGTAGTCTCCTCCCCCCTTATCTATGGTTTGGCTTTCCGACGTTTGTTACCCACAGTCAACCAAGGTTTGAAAATATGAAATGGAAAATTCCAGAAATAACCAATTCATGAGTTTTAAAACGTGCACTGTCCCACTTTATCCAGCCTGGGATGTGGACCCTCCCTGTGTTCAGTGGATCCACACTGCAGACACTACCTGCTCATTAGTCACTAGATAGCCATCTCTGTTATAAGACGACTGTCACGTATCACGGTGCTTGGGTTCAAGTGACTCTTATTTTACAGGATAACAAGGCCTTGAATAACGTTGTCCTCTTTTTTTTCTTTTTTTTCTTTGAGTTGGAGTCTCACTCTGTCGCCCAGGCTGGAGTTCTGGAGTTCAGTGGCATGATCTCAGCTCACTGCAACCTCCGCCTCCCGGGTTCAAGCAATTCTCCTACCTCAGCCCGGAGCAGCTGGAATTACAGGCACTTGCCACCACACCTGGCTAATTTTTGTAATTTTAGTAGAGAAACCTGTCTCAAACTCCTGACCTCAAGTGTCTACCTGCCTCAGCCTCTCAAAGTGCTGGGATTACAGGCATGAGCTACTGCACCCAGCCTCTGTTATAATGTTGATAAGAAAAAAAAAAAATAGATTCTTGTCTGGGGCCGACATCTGTGTGGAGTTTGCTTGTTCTCCTCATGTCTGCGTGGGTTTCCTCCCACATCCCAAAGATATGCACATGAGGTGAATTTGCATGTCTACCTCATCTCAGGATGAGTGAGTGTGGGTGTGAGTGTGGGTGTGGCTGCACGCTGTGAGATAATGGCACCCTCTCCAGGGTGGGTTCCCACCTTGCACCCTGAGCTGCTGGGACAGGCTCCAGCTACCCATGGCTCTGAACTGCAATAAGAATGTAAATAATTATCTTACTTGCTTTTAATAATGTTTCTTAAATACATGCATAGCTCACATTTATTGTAAGGTTTAATATTAGTAGTTTGGCGTATATTTAGAAGTTTGATGACAGTTTTGTCACCAGAAATATGCTGAGGGAACTTAACTATTGTTTGTGTCATTAACCTATGGTAAAATTGATTTCCTTATATGTTGTTTCACTTAAAGTCCTAGTTTCTTTTTTTCTTTTTTTTTTGAGATGGAGTTTCGTTCTTCTTGCCCAGGCTGGAGTGCAGTGGCGCAATCTCGGCTCACCACAACCTCCGCCTCCTGGGTTCAAGCGATTCTCCTGCCTCAGCCTCCCAAGTAGCTGGGATTACAGGCATGCGCCACCATGCCTGTAATTTTGTATTTTTAGTAGAGACGGGGTTTCTCCGTGTTGGCCAGGCTGATCTCAAACTCCCGACATCAGGTGATCCGCCCGCCTTGGCCTCCCAAAGTGCTGGAATTACAGGCGTGAGCCATGGCACCGGGCCTAAAGTCCTAGTTTCTGAGAACCTATTGATGATGTTAAGTGAGGACTTACTGTACTTAATGGCCCCAAAGCATAAAGAGTAGTGGTGCTGGCAATTTGGGTATGCCAAAGAGAAGGCATCAAGTGCTTCCTTTGAGCGAAAAGATAAAAGTTCTCCACTTAATAAGGAAAGAAAAGATATTGTATGATGAGGTTGTTTAGATCTATGATAAAGGCCAGGCATGGTGGCGCACATCTGTAATCCCAGCACTTTGGGAGGCCAAAGCAGGTGGATCACTTGAGGCCAGGAGTTTGAGACTAGCCTGGCCAACATGGCAAAACCCTATCTCTACTAAAAATGCAAAAAAATTTAGCTGGGTGTGGTGGTGCATGCCTGTAATCCCAGCTGCTCAGGAGGCTGAGGCACGAGAATCGCTTGAACCTGGGAGATGGAGGTTGCAGTGAGCCCAGATTGTGCCACTTATCCCAGCCTGGGTGACAGATCAAGGCTCTGTCTCAAAAAATAAAATAAAATAAAATAAAATAAAAAATAAAAATACCATGATAAGGAGTTTGTACTAGTTTGGCTGTCACACACCAAACTGCAAAAGTTACTGCCACAGTGTGTGGTAAGTGCCTAGTTAAGATGGAAAAGACATTAATTTTTGTGGGTGGAAGACATGTACAGAACATGTTTCAACTGATGGCAATTGGGTTTGGTATTATCCAAGGTTTCAGGCATCCATAAAGGGTCCTGGAATGTGTCTCCCACAGATAATGGGGGGACTATTGTACTTATTTTTCAAATATATGTTGTGATTGGCAAAATATATAGCCTCTTAAAAGCCTAGGATTTCATGCTATCCTTTGTTAATCGTGAACATTTAAGACAGATGCTACTCTTCCTGTCCCAGGAACTTTAAAGCTGTGGGTTATAACACAGACATGGCCAATTCCATGAACCATACCACACACAACCAGTCCCCCAAATGGCAAAAAAAAAAAAAAATGGTATAAATAAACCCTGATCACAAACATGTGAATCTCTTAAGGCGGTGGACGGACCTCAAGTTCCTGAGGAACGTGTGCTTCGAAGCACAATAAGAAGGGTCTGAAGAAGATGCAGGCCAGCAATGCTCATGAGTACCAGAGCCAAGGCTATGGAGGCCCTTGTAAAACCCAAGTAGGTTAAGCCTAAGATCGTAAAGGGTGTCAGCTGCAAGCCCCATCAACTTGCCTGCAGTGCCCACCCCAGGCTTGGAAAGTGTGCTCATGCCCACATTGCCAGGAGTCTCAGGCTCTGCTGACCAAAGGCCAAGGCTCCAAACAAGGCTCAGACCATGGCTTCAGCTCCAGCCTCAGTTCTGGCTCTAGCTCAGGCTCCCAAACGTGCTCAGGCACCCGTGAAGGCTCCCGAGTAGAGGCCTGTGTCTGCCAGAATGAGTACAGAAGGACTGGTGTGACCTCTGGGCTGCTGTCTGCTTGGGGCTGGTGCCCTCCTGTGCTATTTGCATGAATAAACGTGAGGAAAAATACATACATACATACATACATACATACATACATACATGCTAAAAGAATAATTATGCAGGTTCTGTGAACATTTTTTGAAGTTAAAAACCATCATGCTCAAATAGAGTTTGTTCAAACTACTGGCATAGATGGCTAGAATTTAGAAAACAAAGTGAACACTTTAGTCTAGGTGGTTCAATAGATTTTTTTTTCCCTGCAAAAGGTGGGATTTGAACTCAGCTTTGAATAATGAGTAAGTTTTTAACAGCAAGGATATGTCTGAGGTTCAACCCATTTCAGGTGTCCCAATATATATGAAAGGAGAAAGCTTCATACCTACATGTTATAATTCTCTTCCTGACAGGCATACCTCAAGATCAGTTGAATTGGAGCACAGCTGGATGGAGGCCTCAGGTTAATTAACTTCCTTTGAGAGCATCCAGAAAATTAGCAAAGACATGAGAAACCATTCACTCAGGACGACCAATCAGCCAGGACACTCCGAAACCTATTAAATCAGATTTTTAATCTTCTAAGCCTGTAGACAACTGTGTGACATCAGCCACATCCTCAAATCTTAAGGGAAACACGAATACAAGAATACATGTGTGCAAGGAATCATGCATAAAAGGATTGTGCCTTCAGATCAAGTCCAACTGTTTTTATTTGTCATCAAATGTGAACGGATATATGGGTACTAGTCCCAGGAATGCCATAAACTAGCAGTGAATCACTTCTTGAATAAGCCACCTCATTCTTCTAGACTTTGATCTGATAAAGGGAGGGATTGGACCAAAGAATCTTTAAGGTCTCTTCCTACTAGCATGTTTCTTTTTTTTTTTTTTTTTCTTTTTTATTGATCATTCTTGGGTGTTTCTCGCAGAGGGGGATTTGGCAGGGTCACAGGACAATAGTGGAGGGAAGGTCAGCAGATAAACAAGTGAACAAAGTTCTCTGGTTTTCCTAGGCAGAGGACCCTGCGGCCTTCCGCAGTGTGTGTGTCCCTGGGTACTTGAGATTAAGGAGTGGTGATGACTCTTAACGAACATGCTGCCTTCAAGCATCTGTTTAACAAAGCACATCTTGCACCGCCCTTAATCCATTCAACCCTGAGTGGATACAGCACATGTTTCAGAGAGCACAGGGTTGGGGGTAAGGTCACAGATCAACAGGATCCCAAGGCAGAAGAATTTTTCTTAGTACAGAACAAAATGAAAAGTCTCCCATGTCTACCTCTTTCTACACAGACACAGCAACCATCCGATTTCTCAATCTTTTCCCCACCTTTCCCCCCTTTCTATTCCATAAAACCGCCATTGTCTTCATGGCCCGTTCTCAATGAGCTGTTGAGTACACCTCCCAGATGGGGTGGTGGCCGGGCAGAGGAGCTCCTCACTTCCCAGTAGGGGCGGCCGGGCAGAAGCGCCCCTCACCTCCCGGACGGGGCGGCTGGCCGGGCGGGGGGCTGACCCCCCACCTCCCTCCCGGACAGGGCGGCTGGCCAGGCAGAGGGGCTCCTCACTTCCCGGTAGGGGCGGCCGGGCAGAGGCGCCCCTCACCTCCCGGACAGGGCGGCTGGCCGGGTGGGGGGCTGATCCCCCCACCTCCCTCCCGGACGGGGCGGCTGGCTGGGCAGAGGGGCTCCTCACTTCCCAGTAGGGGCGGCCGGGCAGAGGCGCCCCCCCCACCTCCTGGACAGGGCGGCTGGCCGGGCAGGGGGCTGATCCCCCCACCTCCCTCCCGGACGGGGCGGCTGGCCAGGCGGGGGGCTGATCCCCCCACCTCCCTCCCGGACGGGGCGGCTGGCCGGGCAGAGGGGCTCCTCACTTCCCAGTAGGGGCGGCCGGGCAGAGGCACCCCTCGCCTCCCGGACGGGGCGGCTGGCCAGGCGGGGGGCTGACCCCCCCACCTCCCTCCCGGACGAGGCGGCTGGCCGGGCAGAGGGGCTCCTCACTTCCCGGTAGGGGCGGCCGGGCAGAGGTGCCCCTCACCTCCCGGATGGGGCGGCTGGCCGGGTGGGGGGCTGACCCCCCCACCTCCCTCCCAGACGAGGAGGGAGGACGCTCCTCACTTCTCAGACGGGGTGGCTGCTGGGCGGAGGGGCTCCTCACTTCTCAGACGGGGCGGTTGTCAGGCAGAGGGTCTCCTCACTTCTCAGACAGGGCGGCCGGGCAGAGACACTCCTCACATCCCGGACGGGGCGGCAGGGCAGAGGTGCTCCCCACATCTCAGACGATGGGCGGCCGGGCAGAGACGCTCCTCACTTCCCAGATGTGATGGCGGCCGGGAAGAGGCGCTCCTCACTTCCTAGATGGGATGGCGGCCGGGCAGAGACGCTCCTCACTTTCCAGACTGGGCAGCCAGGCAGAGGGGCTCCTCACATCCCAGACGATGGGCGGCGAGGCAGAGACGCTCCTCACTTCCCAGACGGGGTGGCTGCCAGGCAGAGGCTGCAATCTCGGCACTTAGGGAGGCCAAGGCAGGCGGCTGGGAGGTGGTTGTAGCGAGCCGAGATCACGCCACTGCACTCCAGCCTGGGCGCCATTGAGCACTGAGTTAACGAGACTCCGTCTGCAATCCCGGCACCTCGGGAGGCCGAGGCTGGCGGATCACTCGCGGTTAGGAGCTGGAGACCAGCCCAGCCGACACATCGAAACCCCGTCTCCACCAAAAAAATACGAAAACCAGTCAGGCGTGGCGGCGCACGCCTGCAATCGCAGGCACTCGGCAGGCTGAGGCAGGAGAATCGGGCAGGGAGGTTGCAGTGAGCTGAGATGGCAGCAGTACCGTCCAGCTTCGGCTCGGCATCAGAGGGAGACCGTGGAAAGAGGGGAGAGGGGAGAGGGGAGAGGGGAGAGGGGGGAGGGGGGAGGGGGGAGGGGAGAGGGGAGAGGGAGCTCTATCTACCACACAGTCCTTCTCTGAATATCTAAATCGACTTTGTCCCTACTAGCATGTTTCTGCCTTTTGGATGATGACTATGATGAGCAGAGCCATCTGTTCCCAAGGAGCTGGCTGGTGCCACTGCTCTACCCCTGTGTTCTAGGAGAAGTGGATAGAGGATTTGCCGAGGGAGGTGAGCAGAGGAAGAGATGACTTCCTCATTTGATGTGGAATAAGTCTCAATAGGCTGTCATTTCCATAACCATTTCATAAAAGTTGTTTCTTTGCAAGAAGTAAAGCTTCACTTTCTCCCTTTTTTGACCTGTCCCTTTAGGCTAAAATTTGCCGGTGAACCTGATCCATCCCTCCCTCCCTTCCTTCCTTCCTTCCTTTTTCCTTTTTCTTTCTCTCTTTCTCTCTTTCTTTCTTTCTTTCTATTTTTGAACTTGATTTCACTCACACAAGAAATGCTGCCTATTCACTCCCTACACTGCTGGGAGGAAATCATGTAAGATGACCCAGCTCTTTCAAAAAATATTATGGCATGAAAGATCACAATGCTTAAAAATGTTCATAGCCTTTTATCTTATAATCTTACTTCCAGAAATCAATCTGAAGAAAGTAATTCTAAATGTCATTACAGATTTAGGCATGAGGATGCTTATCATTGTGTTGTATAACTGCAAAAACTGGAAGCAACTTACACTTCCACAACAGAGGAATGGTGAAGAAGTCATGGCATGTTGAAATGATGAAATATTGTGTTAACAAATGGTGTTCGACAGTTTGAAATAGAGACTTGAAGACCACTTATTTCGAAAAATGGTAAGTCAAGAATATGAGACACAAAATTAGGCTGGGCGTGGTGGCTCAAGCCTGTAATCCCAGCACTTTGGGAGGCTGAGGCGGGCGGATCACCTGAGGTCAGGAATTTGAGAACAGCCTGGCTAACATGGCAAAACCCCGCCTCCACTAAAAATGCAAAAATTAGCTGGGCGTGGTGGTGCATGCCTGTAATCCCAGCTACTTGGGAGGCTGAGACAGGAGAATCCCTTGAACCCATGAGGCAGAGGTTGTAGTGATCTGAGATCTTGCCATTGCACTCTAGCCTGGGCAACAGAGCAAGACTCCATCTCAAAACACACAAAAAAAAAGAAAAAAAAAAAAAGAAAAAAGAAAACTCACAGGGCAGGAGACCCTACCAGGAAGATAATTGTGGGGCTCCCCTAGAAGCTCTTCACCCGTATGGGTAACCCTGAAGAGATGGAACATGTGCACACTCATTAGTGGATCCATGACCTGCCAAAGTGGCCCAGGCAGAAGGTGCTCTGCTGTGCTTGTCACTAAATTTAGACTACAGGTGGCAGGAAGGGCACAGGAGGAAGGATTAAAGATCCAAGAGGGTGGCTGCTTAGGATGTTTTAGGAACCTAAATCTGGGTTGTGCTGTTGAGTGGAAACACCAGTTCCAAACATCCCAGCCAGCTGGTGTGGCACTGTTTGTCCTGAGAACTGGAGGTGAACACTCCCTTGTCCACACAAATACCCAGCCTGCACACCACCAGCAGGAGTCTGCTGAGACCAGGAGCCAACTGGCCAGGCAACCCCACTAGAGACTCTCGGAGTGCTCTGCTTGCTCTTGTAGGCTGGCTGTTCCCAGCTGCTGGGAAGTCAGATCCCACAGGCAGACGTTGCAGGCAGCCTGGACAAAGCCTGGGAAACACCTAAGAGAACTTCCCCTTCATTCAAACATCTGGCATAGAGGTGAAGTGTGAGGGCTCTGGAGTGAGAGCCCTCATACTATTGTCTTCCAGCTCTTCTACTAACTAGGCTGGAGGATAAACCTTAGATAAGCTGCTTGATTGCCTCACTTTCCGCAGTTAGCATGGAACCTTGGACCTGACATATGGTGGATGCTTGACAAATGCTGTCGAATGAAGGACAAAGAGTAGGATAGGGTGGGCCTCATCAAGCAGACCCCTGAGGTAGGTTCACAGGGGCTTCTCCCCTTTGGGAAGAGACACATGGTGTGTCATGCATGGTTCCCTGCTCTCCCACACCCCTTCACCGCTCAACTAAGAGGGAATCTCCTTCTATCCATGCAGGCATGTTTCTGGCTTTCCTCTTGGTGGGCAGGCACACATCCACAATCTAGGCCACAATTAGGCATGGCTCAGTTTTGTCAGGGTTTGGGGCTGCAGAGTCCTCACCATCGGTTGGTGGGAGCTTCTTTCCTACATCGGTCTCACAATCTTGCTTCCTCTAACATATTTCCATCTTAGCCACAATGTTATTATATTATCTTTAAGAATGTAGGAAAACCCTCCCCCCTAATTCCCACCACCCCTACTCTGCCTCTGGTCACAGGCGATGGAGTCCAGGCTTGAGCCAAATGTAACCAGCCCGCAAGGGTCAAGAGGGCCCCAGGGGGCCTTAAACATACAAGGAAAAAATAAGAGCACACCAAGGCCCTCCCAAGGGGCAGCCGAGAGAATGTTGAAGCCCACGCAGAAGTTCTTTAACAATTGAGAGGGGGTGGGAGAGCCTCCCTCAAGGGTGACTGAGAAGGATAAATAGGAAAACCAGCATTCAAAGGAGAGGATGAGGGAATGGAGGCTACCCCCAAACACCCAGGGTGAGTGGTTACGCGAGATCTCACAGTTCACCCACAGCCCTCTCTCATTCTAAATCTCTCTGTGACCTCTGAAGCTACAAGTTTCTCTACTTTTAACCTCTTGAGTAGAGACAGAGGCATGTCAGGCGTGAACCACAGTAACCAGTTCACGATGGAAATTCAAGGAGAGGGAAACATCTCACAAATTGCTGCCCGGGCTTTGTGGGTGGAGGGGCTGAGGGAGGGTGGGGACGGGAGATGGGGTTTATCCACCAGCTGATCAAGCCTACCAGCAGCAAGTCCTCCGGGTGTTGGGGATTTGGGGGCTTCTTCCCAGGCCAGTGTAGCTAATTTAAGTCATCTGTGTGCCGAAATTCAGTTAAAATGGAGTTTTAGCAGAATTCTTCATGTGGATGCTGTGGTTAAACAGAAATTCCTTTTCAATGATGTTTGAACAGTGAGTCAAAATAAGGCCAGTAATAAGCTAGTGATGAGTAACTCCAGGACAGAGCAAGACCTGGGTGGAGAGGATGTTTATATGGAGCACACGGGCCAAAGTAGAAGGGAAATGATTCCTTCTCCAGGTCTCTTAGCAGGAGGTAGCCTCTTGCTCTCCTCCCACCCACCCCTGTTCTATAGGGATTATTGTTTCCTTACAGAATTCCTGAGCCTGATTGAACGTCAATGATCATAGTCAAGGATCTGTCTTTTTCAACATAAAATTTCTTTTATCGCTTTTTCTTATTAAAAAGTACCACTGCTCCACAGGCGCGGTGGCTCATGCCTGTAATCCCAGCACTTTGGGAGGCCGAGGTAGGTGGATCACTTGAGGTCAGGAATTCAAGACCAGCCTGGCCAACGTGGTGAAAGCCCATCTCTATTAATAATACAAAAAATTAGCTGGGGGTGGTGGTGCACACCTGTAATCTCAGCTACTCGGGAGGAGAGAATCTCTTGAACCTGGGAGGCAAAGGTTGCAGTGAACTGAGATTGAACCACTGCACTCCAGCCTGGGCTACAGAGCAAGACTTCATCTCAAAAAAAAAAAAAAAAAAAGGATTACTGCTCATTACAGAAAAATCAGAAAATACTAATACAAGTAAAAAGAAGAAATGTTAAAGTATTCATAATCTCTCTTAAACATCACTATTAATGCCACTTTAGATTATTAGTATGCCTTCCTAGGTAAACATATATATATATATATATATATATATGTAACATATTTGGGTATATATAAAATATATGATACACACAAATGCACTTTTTTCAAAGAAAAACAGGTCTGTCCTGTAGTATGGCTTTGTGCTGTATTTCTCCTCTTTTACCTAACATTTCCTGTGGCTGTAGATACATTTGCCAGCATCATTTAGTGGCTGCATATTTTCCTACCACCTGAAGTACTAAGTTGATTTAGCCAGTTCCCTGTTGTTGGACACTTAGGTTGTTGCAACTTTTTCTCGATTATAATTGTAATGAACATCCATGCAGCTAAATCTTTGCATAAATTATTTTTTTTCATGCCTCAGGTTTATTTGTACAAATAGCACAGGACGACACCAGCCCCATGCAGATGGCAGCCCGGCGGGGGGGGTCGCACCAGTCCTTCTGTCCTCACGTTGGCAGACAGAGATCTCTACTCTGAAGCCTTTGTAGGGGGACTGGGCACCTTTGGGAGCCTGAGCTGGAACTGAAGCCGGAGCTGCAGCCTGGGCCTTGGTTTGATCCTTGGCGTTGGCCTTTGGCTGGCACAGCCTGAGCGCCTTGGCAATGCGGGCACAAGCGTGCTTCCCAAGCTTGGGGTGGCCAATGTAGGCAAGCTGATTGAGCTTGCGGCTGACACCCTTTGGGATCTTGGGCTTAACCTCCTTGGGCTTTACGAGGGCCTTGATAGCCTTGGCACGTGCACTCGTGGCCTTGGCACTGTTGGCCTGCATCTTCTTTAGGCCCTTCTTGCTGTGCTTCTTGGCAAAGGGCATGTTCCTCAGGAACTTGGGATCCACCCCCTTTAGAGACACCGATCTTTGTGACTGAGGTTTCTTGATACCATTTCTGTGCCGTTTTTGGAACTGGTCATGTGTGTTGTGGTTCTTGGACTTGGCCATGTCTGCACCGTAAGCCATGGCTCCCAAAGCTCCTAGAACCAGAAGAGCTTGCATAAATTCTTAACCCTTTCATTGGATAAATTCCCAGAAGTTAAATTGCTAAAGCTCCTTCATATTTATATGTTGGGAAAAATAAACCCAGACATTGGCCTAAAACACTGAATTAACACTAAAAGGTTACCACCCTTCAGTGGGGAGTTGGACAACCCATGCCAATGAGCTCCAGGGGCCGTGCTGTTTGCTCTGTACAAGGAAGAGACTCTCCATCCTCATGTGACTGTTGCAGTTACCAGCTGTGAAAATGGAAGCCACAATTATAACTTCTTGTAAAAGCAAGGGCTCTTCATTAAAAGCCATCTATGGGAGTTACCCATCTTCTGGATCCTCAAGTGTGGGATACTTTGGAACGCATGTATGTATATCAGACCTGTCATACTTACCTTCCTTTAGCATGTGTGGACATTGCATCCTTCTTTCTCTTCTCTTTGCATACCTTCTTCTGCTGCTGGCCACAGGTGAACGGTTTTTGGAATTCTGTAGGAATGTCCTGGCCCATTATCAAATAGTGCCTGCTTCTCACTTAACACCTCTGCCCTTGAGGATATTTGGAGTGCAATTCAAAGGCCTCAGAACAGAAGCACAAATTGTCATATCTAGTAGAAAGCAGATCAAAGCTGCATGAGGTGGCTCACACCTGTAATCCCAGCACTTTGGGAGGCCAAGGTGGGCGGATCACTTGAGGTCGGGAGTGCGAGACTAGCCTGGGCAACATGGTAAAACCCTTTCTCTATTAAAAATATAAAAATTAGCTGGGCATGGCAGCAGGCACCTATAATCTCAGCTACTCAGGAGGCTGAGGTACAAGAATCTCTTGAACCCAGGAGGCGGAGGTTGCAGTGAACCGAGATTGTGCCACTGCACTCCAGTCCAGGTGATGGAGTGAGACTCTGTCTCCAAAAAAAAAAAAGAAAAAAAAGGAACAGGTCGAGATCCCCACCCCCACCTTAGAAACACAATTTAAACTGAGTCAGCTTGTGGCTAAATCTGTAAGCTAATAATCCTCCCCCAAGGAGAATGGCGGCTGGGTGAAGGGTTGCTGGGGCAGGTAAGGATTTGTAGAGGAATACAAGTGGGGCTGTAGCGGAAAGAGGAAGGTGCACATTGAAGTTGAAAGAGAGTTGGCTTGGGAGTGAGGAAAATGGGTTCCAGTTCTGCCAACGACGTGCGGTGTGTCTTTGAGGAAGTTGCCTCCCTACTCTGCTCCTGTTTCTTCATCATTTAACCAGGTGCTACCATCCCGTCCTGTTCTCACTACTTTGCTCTTTTCCTCACTCATTTAATAATTTTCTAGTAACGTGGTTCAGAGCATTGCTTCATGACTTTTGACAGTCTTTTACACTTTCTGAATCTTGTAGATGGGCTGCCCAGTAACTGATCGCATCTGAATGCCTTGGAGAGTTAGCAAGTCAACCTCTGGCTTTCACTATTGTCAAAGCCCTTCAGTTTCCAAAGCCTCTCCTATAGCAGCAAGCTCTCGTTTATAGGTGAACATGCTCCCTTGCTTTTAAAGCCTAGAACATGGGGGCCTCCGGGAGCTAGGAATGTCCACCTTATGTATACCTGGAGAATTCCCCCACTTCTACTCACTTTCTGCAAGGCCTTTGGCCACCAGGAACTAGAGAGTTGGCAGATAGATTTCATCCAGCATGCCAGCCTAATCAAGTGGTGGTAGCTGCCTCCACGGTCATACTGAAAAGCACTCTAAGGCCACTTCCATTCTCAACCAGAAAGATTGCCACGTCTGCCACGAGCAAGGAACATGGGGAGGAGATGCCATTACTGCCATTTCTCGCTCTTCCTGACCTAGTTTATGAGAATCAATAAATTTGCAGATCTCAGCTTTCCAATAGGTTCCTGTGCTCCAGGGTGGGGATACAGAAAATCATCCCTCTCAGGGAACATGAGCTTGAGGAGAAGATGACCAGTACTGTAAAAGGAGGTGTGCGTCTCACTCAAAACCGTCTAGCAGCATGGAGGTGAGGTGTCTCCTCTCACCTGGACACTGCGTTTTCTCAAACTGTGTTTCACCCTTGGTTGGTGGCTTATCCTCCCCAAGCCTTCTCTGGATGTTAATTTTAACTTTTATCCTGTTTTATTTTGAGTAGGTAAGGTGAGAACTCACAGTGAAAGTGGCTTCGAGCCTCTGTTTTCCAGCAGGAGAAACTAGCTGGACCACTATGGGCTGGAAGTTGGGACTTCAAACACAATCCATTATTTTCTGGAAGGAAAATGTTTAGAAGCTAGCACCGAGGGCAGGGTTTGATGTGTTCTCCTCATTCTTTTGATGTGAGTGGAAAGTAAAAGAAGTGTGGGGTAGTTATTAGAGGAACTCTAAGGTGGGGAGCAGAAAACTCCAGAAGGATTTGTTTGTTTGCTTGTTTTGAGACAGAGTCTTGCTCTGTCACGAGGCTGGAGTGCAGTGGCACGATCTTGGCTCACTGCAACCTCCGCCTCCCAGGTTCAAGCAGTTCTCCCTGCCTCAGCCTCCCGAGTAGGTGGGATTACGGGCGCCTGCCACCATGCCCGGCTAATTTTTGTATTTTTATTAGATATGGGGTTTCGCCATGTTGGCCAGGCTGGTCTCGAGCTCCTGACCTCATATGATTCACCTGCCTCGGCCTCCCAATGTACTGGGATTACAGGCGTGAGCCACCGCTCCTGGCCTCCAGAAGGGTTTTGAAAGCAGGCTTCCTAGAACTGGAGCTAGCATGCATCTGTGTTCGTGGCAGTGTGGTCTACAGGGCAAACCAAGGCGTGGAATCAGGAAGCCAGAGCTCTATCTTCAGCCTTGTCACCCATTGAAGAAGTCAACTCGCCTGTCTGGGCCTCAGTTTCCCCATCAGTTAAAACATGCCCTGCCCACCTCAGTTTTGGGAATAATCTGATGAGAGAAAGGATGTGAATATTTCTTGAAAAAAAAAAAAGCTAAAGAGCTATATAAATGGAAGGCATGATTGTTTGTTTTCCTAAGTGAAGCTGTCTCTTTGCCATCACTGCTGGAGAGGCCGTTTGGATTGTAAGTATTTGGCCTCTGAACTTTCATTCTGGACTGGAGCAGCTGTGGGTGGCAGGAATGCAGAGAGGGAGGAAATATCAGAGTTAGCAAGCCTGGGCCTCAGTCTCAGAGTTGGCCAAGTTTCTAGGGGAAAAAAATAATCTCAAGTGGCTCTTTGTGGTCATGAAGGATACACTTATGCAATTGTTTTCAATATTTTAAGAGTCTGAAGAAAAGCTTTAAGGAACACTTATCCCAATGGAAAGCAATAGAGTTCCTCATTCAACCTAGACCGAACAAATCTGCATAAAATGGCGAATAGAAGAAATTATCTAAATAATTCAGCACTCCCCTTTTTTCTGGCACACACACATACATAAACACGAGGATTATTTCACCCACAGTGATTCCACTAGGGCATTTGGTGTGTTCTTCTTCCCCCTTTCCAACAAGTTAGAGCTTTTCCACTCTTCAAAGCTCTTCCCAATTGCTTTGTCTTTTTATACTCAGTGCCAAGCACAGTATAGTAAGCACTCAGGAAGTTTCTGATAAACAAAATACCATCCTGTCTGGGGTATATCTGACCATAATGGCTCCCAGCAAATCATGCCTCTCTCAATCCATGTGCTTATGGAGTCCCTTTCACACTGACTCTGGGCTCCAGCACATAACTTGCTTTGGCCAAACGGACCTTAGCAAACACATTATTTTTTTTTTTTTGAGACAGAGTTTCACTCTTGTTGCCCAGGCTGGATTGCGATGGCGCGATCTCGGCTCACTGCAACCTCTGCCTCCCAGGTTCAAGCGATTCTCCTGACTCAGCCTCCCTAGTAGCTGGGGTTACAGGCATGTGCCACCACGCCCGGCTAATTTTGTGTTTTTAGTAGAGGTGGGGTTTCTCAGTGCTGGTCAGGCTGGTCTCGAACTCCTGACCTCAGGTGATCCGCCTGCCTCGGCCTCCCAAAGTGCCGGGATTACAGGCATGAGCCACCGTGCCTGGCCAACAAGCACATTATAAGTAGGGACTTGAAATGCACTTATACACTGAAACATAAATATCATGTGAAGAAGTCTAAGTGAGCCTGCTGCAGATACCTGGCCAGCTCTAATGACGAGCCATGTGAATGAGGCCATGTTAGAGCGTCCAGTCCTCACCAAACCACCAAATGATTGCAGCCAGACAAAGTCAGCAGAATTGCCCAGCTGAGCTCAGCCCAAATTGCTAAACTTTAGAATCATGAACAAGTAAAATTGTAGTCTTAAGCCACTGAATTTTTGTGTGTTATGGAGTAATAGATCACTGGGATGCCACTTCTTTTTAGAAAATTAATAGAAACCTTTAAGTCAGTAATGGTAAATATTATGTTATAGCTCATCTATCGACTTTGGTAGTGTTTTTTTGGATGACTGCCATAAGAAGAATTTGAAGGCTAAATTAATGGAAAAGAAAGGCAGCTGGGTGCAATGGCTCACTCCTGTAATCCCAGCATTTCGGGTGGCTGAGGTGGGTTGATCACCTGAGGTCAGGAGTTTGAGACCAGCCTGGCGAACATGGTGAAACCTCGTCTCTACTAAAAATACAAAAATTAGCTGGGCATGGTGGTGCACACCTGTAGTCCCAGCTACTCAGAAGGCTGAGGCAGGAGAATCACTTGAACCTGGGAGGCGGAGGTTGCAGTGAGCCGAGATCATGCCACTGCACTCCAGCCTGGGTGGCAGAGTGAGGCTCCATCTCAAAAACAACAACAACAATAAACAAACAAAACAAATGGAAAAGAAAGCCAAATTCATTAGTGGTGTGTGCAAAGAACATGGGCAGGAGTGGAGACAATATATATGCTAAATATTTGCCATTCTTGTTCCATATTATCAATCACAGGTCAATGAATTTAAAAAGCAGAACTATTTTTTTTTTTTTGAGATGGAGTTTCGCTCTTGTTGCCCAGGCTGGAGTGCAATAGCGCATTCTCAGCTCACTGCAACCTCTGCCTCCCAGGTTCAAGAGATTGTCCTGCCTCAGCCTCCTAAGTAGCTGGGATTACAGGCACCTGCCACCATGACTGGCTCGTTTTTGTATTTTCAGTAGAGATGGGGTTTCACCACGTTGGCCAGGCTGGTCTCAAACTCCTGATCTCAGGTGATCCGCCCGCCTCAGCCTCCTAAAGTGCTGGGATTACAGGTGTGAGTCACCACACTCGGCCAAAAAAGCAGAATTATTAAAGTTGAATGTTAGGTGGGCCAAGACAACTGGTAAGGAATTTTTCCAATGAGTTAGGTCACATTTTCCAGAAACAGTGATAGTGAAGGCAGAACACCTTGAGTAGATGCAACCAGGCATTATTTATGTCACTGGAGAACACAATTATATACTGAAGAGGCTCACAATTTGGGACTATTTGGTCGACTAGCAGGTTACCTGGGGCAGTGTGAGAGTGCGTTTACCATGGCTCCATGGTGTCATCAGCCTCGTAGGTCCGGAAACTCAGTGCTGTTAGTGCATCCAGAGCTGATTGGACTCTTGGGAACAGACCTACAAGAACCATGTTCATGAGAGACTGACAGCAAAATGAAATGCAAAGATGTCCTGGGATACGACAATTCTTATCTGCTCCCCAGACTAAATTAGTCATCAGAAAGGCTTGGTCCTGTGAAAAGGATGGAATGAAAAGAAAGGAAGTGGGAAGACTCAGAGGGAATGTTTCACATGAGTCAAGAAGGCCGGATGGAGCATCTCTGCCCCACAACAGTGCTCTTTCCAGCAGTGGGAAAAGCCCTGACCTCAGGCCCAGCGCCTCTGTCCCTTGAGCATAACTAGAGGCACACTGACCACTTGCAGACATTGATTCCCCTTCTAACATCTCTGCAGACCTCATTTCTTCTGGGAGATCTGCTTCCTCCAACACATTAACATAATTGATTAGGCCATTGCTACTTTTCTTTTTTTTTCTTTTCTTTTTTTTTTTTTGAGACGGAGTCTCGCTCTGTCGCCCAGGCTGGAGTGCAGTGGCACGATCTTGGCTCACTGCAACCTCCACCTCCCAGGTTCACGCCATTCTCCGGCCTCAGCCTCCCGAGTAGCTGAGACTACAGGTGCCCACCACCATGCCCAGCTAATTTTTTTGTATTTTTAGTAGAGACGAGGTTTCACCGTGTTAGCCAGGATGGTCTCGATCTCCTGACCTCGTGATCCGCCTGCCTTGGCCTCCCAAAGTGCTGGGATTACAGGCGTAAGCCACCGCGCCTGGCGGCCATTGCTACTTTTCTGTTCAGAAACACCTTCTGGGGATTACACCATAATTAGAATTTTGTTTTTCCAAATCCCTGATTATCCATTACCACTTTGATTTATTTTATTTATTTATTTATTGTTTTGAGATGAAGTCTCGCTCTTGTCCCCCAGGCTGGAGCGCAGTGGCACGATCTCAGCTTGCCGCAACCTCTGCCTCCTGGGTTCAAGCGATTCTCCTGCCTCAGCCTCCCGAGTAGCTGGCATTACAGTGCCTGCCACCACGGCCAGCTAATTTTTGTATTTTCAGTAGAGACGGGGTTTCACCATGTTGGCCAGGCTGGTCTCAAACTCCTGACCTCAGGTGATCCGCCCACTTCAGTTCCTCAAAGTGCTGAGATTATAGGCGTGAGCCACCGTGCCTGGCCTACCACTCTGATTTATAAGACATCTTACGCTTTTGAAGATTTCCATATAATGCAATGATTTTGTCCATCCATCCTTATATCTATTTTTTCTATTTCATCTGTTTATTCAATAAATTCCTAATGTACACTCAGTTGGTACTGGAGGAGGTTAAGAGGAGTAAAGCATGGCTGTTGCCTCCAAGGAGCTTCAGAGGTGAGAAAAGAGATAGGAGTCTAGGTGAGAGACCAGCCCTAGATAAGAACAGGGAAGAAATGAGAACATTCTGCCTAAGGTGGAGCCGGTGTGGTAGGGAAGCAGTGGCAGGTATCAGAGAAGGAGAGATGCTAAAGACAGAAAATAGATTTAGTGGCTGCTTTGCGAGTGGGCAATGAGGGAGAAGGGACCAGGATGATAAAAATGAACATCAACTACTAAATATTTAGTGTCATCATCATCATTATTAACAGACTGCATTTGTTTATTTGTTTTGTATTTTTTTTGAGATGGAGTCTTGCTCTGTTGCCCAGGCTAGAGTGCAGTGGCGCGATCTTGGCTCACTGCAACCTCCACCTCCTGGGTTCAAGCGATTCTCATGCCTCAGCCTCCCGAGTAGCTGAGATTACAGGCATCTGCCCCCATGCCCAGCTAATTTTTGTATTTTTAGTAGAGGTAGGGTTTTGCCTTGTTGGCCAGGCTGGTCTCAAACTCCTGACCTCAAGTGATCCACCTGCCTCGGCCCAAAGTGGTGGGATTACAGGCGTGAGCCACCGCACCCGGCCTAACAGCCTGGATTTATTAAACACTTCCATCATACCAGGTGTTGGGAACAGGCCCCCAAAATCTGGCCATAAACTGGCCCCAAAACTGGCCATAAGCAAAATCTCTGCAGCACCGTGACATGTTCATGATGGCCATAACACCCACACTGGAAGGTTGTGGGTTTACCAGAATGAGGGCAAGGAACACCTGGCCTGCCCAGGGCAGAAAACCGCTTAAAGGTGTTCTTAAACCACAAACAATAGCCTGAGAGATCTGTGCCTTAAGGGCATGTTCCTGCTGCAGATAACTAGCCAGACCCACCCCTTTATTTCGGCCCATCCCTTCGTTTCCCATAAGGGATAATTTTAGTTAATCCCATTTCCCATAAGGGATACTTTTAGTTAATCGAATATCTGTAGAAACAATGCTAATGACTGGCTTGCTGTTAATAAATACGTGGGTAAATATCTGCTGAGGCTCTCAGCTCTGAAGGCTGTGAGACCCCTGATTTCCCACTTTACACCTCTATATTTCTATGTGTGTGTCTTTAATTCCTCTAGCGCTGCTGGGTTAGGGTCTCCCCAACCGAGCTGGTCTTGGCAACCAGGCACTGTTCTAAGCACTTTATAAGCATGAATTCATTTAATCCTCACAACCCAATGAACCAGGCACTGCCATATGTCTGTATTTCAGGTGAGGAAATGGAGGCAGAGAGAAATAAATAACACGTCCAAGGTGATGCAGCTAGTCAGAGGCAGGGGCGGGGTAACTCTCTGGTATCTAAGTGTCCAAGAGGTTGTCTCCCACAAAGATAGGAAACTGGAGGGAGATACACATAATAGTTTTAGAAATGTGTGATTTGAGATGCCTGGGGTCATCCAGTGGAGAGTTCCAGGAGGGAGTTGTATGTATAGGAGGGAGGCCAAGGAGAGCATCTGCCTGGAAATAGTTTAAACACCACCAGCATCTCCGTGTGGCAGTGGAAGCTGTAGGTCTGGTGTGGAATATCACGGATGGGGCCAAGGTGAAGACCCAAGAGTGAAGAGGCATTAGGAGGAAGAGGACCCAGATAGGGATTGTGAAAATGAGTGATTAAAAAGCTAAGGTATGAACCAAGAACAAGCAGTATCATAGAAGGTGAGGGAGTGAAGAGTTTCCAAAATCAGGCAATGCTCAAGTGCATCAGATACCACCACCAAGACAGCATTCAGATGAAGCTTGAAAAGCAGCCACTAAGGTAGACATTCAGGAAGTTTGACAACTAATGGTCTTGACAAGCACAGTTTTGTGGCATATGAACTCTAGCTCCCAAAGCACCCGGATCAGTGGTTTTCAAACTCTGGTACAAGAGAATCTTTTGATGGTTTAAGGAAATGCAGATTCCTGGAACCTATGAACCTGGGTTCATAAGGTTGAAGGCCAGGCCCAGGAATCAGAACTGTTTAAAAGTTGCCCCACCAGGTGATTCTGACATCGGTGGTTTCGACAAGCATGGCCCTGAAGACACAGCATTTCTTTTTCTACCTGCCCCAGGTTCTGGTTTCTTATTAAATGATCTACAACCTCTCTCTGGGAAATCAACATATGAATGGCCAACCTTTCAGTTCACACCTTCCCCCAAGGGCTTTGCACACTTATGTGCATACACAGAATAGGTAAGAAAGATATTTATACCTGACAGAAACACTTATAAGTAAGTATAAATACCTATAAGTAATCCAATGAAAGAGGAGACTAGAATAATAAAAATGGCTCTCAAATACATTTATATTTACTCTTCAGGACAAAGTGTAGAAGGAACATAGAGGAAAGAGTAGTAAACTCAGCTTGGAGGTGTTGGCTAAGGCATTCCTGAGAAGGTGACATTTGAATTAGGCCTTGAAGGATGAATAAGAGTCCATGAGGCAAAGAAAGGGAAAAGGATTCCAGGCAGAGGAAGAGCAGGTGCAGAATTACAGAGACATGAAGGAGCACAGTGGTTTCGGGAAAGGTGAGAACTGCACTGTGGCTGGAATAGAGGAAACAGGGGGTGGAAGAGAGGGTGTAGAAACAAATGGAATAATGGTGAACCAAGTTGGAAGGCTTCATTGGGCAGCCCTTTGGCGGGTCATCACCCTTAGGTATTTGGGCTTCATCTTGAAAGAAATGGAGAGCCCACACGGTTTTCAAGCAGGGACTTGTAAATTTGATAGCTAAGGATATCAATGGTAGGAAGGCTAGGAGACCTCTTCCTGTTCGACTCTTCCAGCATCCAGCAGAAGAGGGATCTCTACTAGAGAGAGAATCCTGGAATTCACATGGTACTTGCAGACACAGCTTTTGAGTTTGTTTCTTCTAAGCTATGAAACCTAAAGATTCTAGTTTTGGAAATGAAGCATGGGAAAGAGGAGGGAGATAAAGAGGGGGGAGAAATAACATTCAACTCCAATTCCTCAAAGGAAAAAAAAACTATAATGTCTCTTTATCGAAACATGTATTTAAAATAATCACAAAAAATAAAGTTCAGTTTTTGCAGAGTGGGCTACTGGAGGAGAACCATAAATGACCAAAGAACAACAAAGCAGAAAAAATAAGCAGAGGAGAAAGAATATAAAAACAGGAAGTCAGCAGGCAGCAGTTCCCCATGAGGTCACTGGCAAAGGCCCAGGGGCCTCTTCTCTACAGGTCATGGGTGGGGAAGGGAAAGCTAGAATGCAGGCCTTTTCTCATAGCCATGGGCACCGAACAGGGCAGAACACAGGGTCAATGCCAGACACACTTGGAAATTTTCAAAAACTGTTTCTATGTGGGATGGGGGTGGGGTGATCTCAAGGCTGCCCCGCTGGAGGCAAAGAAGCCTGGTTCAAATCAGGCCCCTCTGGGCCTGCCATTAAGCGATTATGTGACCTGGGCAAGAGCCTCCACCTCTCTGGCCTGTTTCCTCACCTGGGATTTAGTATGATTGGCAAGGCCTCCACGCATGGGTGGCCAAGGGGCATGTTGAAATCCACTGTGCACTCTGGCATGAGCTGAAACCAGGAAGAACAATTTTTCCAATTTATACCAAAACATTGTTCTGCCAGCCAAACCCACAGCCTCCGGAGATGGGACCACTCAGAGAGGTCCCTTTTTCTCCTTCATATGTAGGAATTTCGTGGGCAAACAGTGGCACTGAAGTGAGGTGGTGTGGAGGCACAGAGGACCAGGTCGGAAAGAAAGGGTGAAGCCACCCTGGGGAGAGTCTTGGATGCCATGATAAAGAATTTAGACTTGTTCTTGAAAGAAATGGAGAGCCAGATCTGCCTAAGGTCACTTGCCTGCCCCCAAGGCCTTCTCCTGGCCACTTGCATAAGGGAGAGCCCCTGCTTACACCGACACCCCACTTCCCAACACAGCAGGCTGTCTCAGCCACCCTGGGGGTGAGTGCTGGGTTTTGGCATGAACTTCATTATGCCTGCTGCGATGGGAAGGAGCTGAAACAGTTCCAGCACCCACTTCCATGTCCAACCTTACCTAGGCCCACCAGGTACACAGCCCAAAGTAGGGGGCAGCTAATGCCCCATGGTGTGAACTTTGAGCAGTGAGAGACCCAAGTAACAGATAGGTTCTTGATGCTTCTCCCTAACACACTGCTCTGAGGTGCAATGGCTTTATGTGGCCTCCCCAGAGACTCTAGTGTGGCTTGGTGATTCTTTCTATTTCATGGGGTGCCACAGCCAGCTTTATTATCCCACTTTGTTGGTTTTCACTATTTCTTTTTTTCTTTTCTTTTCTTTTTTTTTTTTTTTTTGAGACAGAGTCTTGCTCTGTTGCCCAGGCTAGAGTGCAATGGCATGATCTTGGCTCGCTGCAACCTCCGCCTCCCAGGTTCAAGCGATTTTCCTGCCTCAGCCTCCCGAGTAGCTGGGATTAAAGGCATGTGCCACCACGCATATGCCACCACGCCCGGCTAATTTTTTTTATTTTTAGTAGAGACGGGGTTTCACCATGTTGGTCAGGCTGATCTTGAACTTCTGACTTCAAATGATCCACCCGCCTCAGTCTCCCAAAGTGCTGGGATTACAGGCTTGAGCCACTGCACCTGTCTGGTTTTCACTATTTCTCTGCCTCATTTCCTCTTCCTCTCACACTTCATAAGCTTTATCATGTGAGTGCTGCCTTTTTTTTTTTTTTTTTTAGGAGAAATGGGTTATGATAGAGGGCCAGGCAAGGTGGCTTATGTCTGTAATCTCAGCACGTTGAGAGTCTGAGGCAGGTGGATCACTTGAGGTCAGGAGTTCGAGGCCAGCCTGGCCAACATGACAAAATCCCTTCTCTACTAAAAATAAAAAATAATAAAAAAAATATACTGGCCATCTTGCTGGCCCTGTCTAGTGAGGGTTTGCCACATTCGTAATGTTACATTTCTTGCTTTTGAGTATGTTAGAACAAACTCATACTCCTTACAAATATTTGGGCAGCAGAATCAAGAGAGCATGGAGTCAAACAGGCCACTCTTCGAATCCTAGTCCCATCGCTCACTATCTCTGTAAAGTTCTCTAAGAAGACCTGACTTCTCCATCTCTTAGTTTCCTCCTCCATGAGATGAAGATAATCAAACGTACTCCATTGAGTCAGTAGTGATCAAATTAAATGAGATGATGTATGTGGGTTACTTAGCATATTGCTGGACATACAGGATGAGCTGGCAAGGGTGTTTTTGTTGTAATGATTAGGAAAATTGAAGCGTAGGAGACTTTTGGGTCAGTGTCCTGGGAACAGCAACTGCAGAGAGGGACTGCAGGACTCGGGCCTGAGAGAGGGGCAAAACGCCAGCGGCTGAGGCCAGTCTGAAAGATTTCCCAGACTAGATTCCAAGTGTGGGGATGGGGAATGACATGAACAATAATCCAGGTCTCCTCTGGAACCCATTTCATCTCCAAGGCTGCATAGACCCACTGAGCCACCCACGCTGACCTCAGCCCGGAGCAGATCTGCCTCCTATCCCTGAATGATATTTCCACCGCTGCTCCTGTCCCCATTTTATCCTTAGAAAGAACAGGCTTCTTGCCTGCTTGTTTTCACTGTGGCCTTGGTATTGAAAGCTAAAGGCATGATTTGGCAGAAGGTAAAGCCCGGGGCAACCTAGGACAGAGGCTCTTGCTGCCCACAGCCTCAGCAGCCTGCAGACACATCTGATGCCAGCTTGGATGTCAGAGACTACAAGGTCATTGTCACACGTGCATGGTGGTGCTACCACTTGAGCCCTTTGTTTATTTTTATTGTTCTACTGCTACTGGTGGTAACAGACTACCAGTGGGGAAAGGTGGGAAGGAGAGGGGAAGAGATTTCTACCCCTTCCCCATTTCCCTGTGTCTTTACTGCTGCCCCACATCTGGAGCTAAGCAGTTGGGTTTGAGGGAACTGAAGCAGGCTGGAGAATGTGGTACTATGGGTCATAGACAGGCTTAAGGGAGGCCTTTGTTTTGTTCTGTTTTTGTTTTTGTTTTTATGTTGGAGGAGCGTGCACATGGAAGGAGCCAGAGAGAGAGAGAGAGAGAGAGAGAGAGAGAGAGAGAGATGAAAGCTGGTAGAGCAAAGACCCCGAGGAAATATGTGAGGGGTGAAGGCGCTGGAATCCAGGGCACTGGGGAGGAGATTCTGGTGTCTATATAGATGGCACGCCCAGTTCTCTGACACTGGTGGGGAGGATGTGAGGGCTGGCAGACCTAAATATTTTTGTGGGAGGGAGGCTGGAAGTAGAGGGATTTCATGCCAGATGGTCTCAATTTTCTTTCTTTCTCTTTCTTTCTTTCTTTTTCTTTCTTTCTTTCTCTCTCTCTTTCTTTCTCCTTCCTTCCTTTCTTTTTGACAGAGTCTCGCTCTGTCACCCAGGCTGGAGTGCAGTGGCACGATCTTGGCTCACTGGGTTCAAGCAATTCTCCTGCCTCAGCCTCCTGAGTAGCTGGGACTACAGGCGCACGCCACCATGCCTGGCTAATTTTTGTATTTTTAGTAGAGACAGTGTTTTGCCATGTTGGCCAGGCTGGTCTCAAACCCCTGACCTCAGGTGATCCACCCACCTCAGCCTCCTAAAGTGCTGGGATTACAGGCGTGAGCCACGCGCCCAGCCAGGCAGGATGGTCTCAATTTTTGCTGGGAGCTAGGAGGCAAAGCCATCTGCTGAGAGGAGACTTGAGGTAAGGATGGAAATTAAGGAGTAGTGGGGAAGGTCTGGAATAGCCATCGTGGGGACAGGAAAGGATGCTTCCTAGAGGCAGGTCAAAGGATTGTACAGATGCACTGAGGACTGTGAATTTACAATTTATCCCTGAGCAGCACTGAGCAGTACAGACCTGGGGTCCAAAAAGGTAGAGGATGGGATTAGCCCCAGAATTGCTACCTATGGATGAGACCTACAGACATTACTGTGGAAAGTATCTTGAGCAATGCTTCATGTCTAAATAGTTATTAAGCCCAGACCTTTCTAATTCATCTCCTGGGAGCAGTCAGAAGGTAAGTGGCTCAGTCAGAAGATAAGTGGCTCACACCATCGGGCCATCCCACCCCCGTGTGCCACTTCATCTTCCTCTGCCCCCAGGGTCAAGTGACTGGTATTGCGGGCAGCTCAGATGCTGCAGGAGCAGATGGCCAAGTAGGTAACCCCTGCCTCTTTGGCATGATCTGTCTGTCTGTGACCCCTGCACATGGACCCCAGGGGCCACACACAGCCAACACAGAGCGGGGGCCCTGATTGCCTGAGTTTATGGGCTCTTTAAACACCAGGCTTATAGTCCTTCATGTAGCCGGGCCCAGATCTCAGTCAATCAATCAAAAGCCGGTCATGAGATGTCACTGTGCTTCCTCTCCAACACATGGAGAAGGCCAGCCTCCCTGGTGCCAAGGCCAACATCCCTGGACCCAAGGCCAGCTTTATTAAGTGGAGCTTGTTCTCAGAGGTCTTATTAATTGATATACACCCAAATGTATCTGTGTTTCCACAAATCAGTTGTTTCCCAAAAGTCCCCCTGTGGATGAAAAAAGCTAGGGAAGAGGGTGACTTGGAAATATGTCTCCTGGCATAAGGCAGATGATTTATTGGTAGAAAAACCAAATTGGGGTCATTTACTGTCCTTATATAAAATAGTTTCATGCTTGGTACTGACCTACCTTTCCAAGATCCTGTGAGCATACAGATGTCAACCAAGCAGCTCAGCCTTCTAGGAGATACATGAGCCGTGTGAACTCACTATGTTCTCACTTTTTTTTTTTTTTTTGAGACAGGGTGTTACTCTGTTGCCCAGGCTGGAGTGCAGTGGTACAATCACTGAAGCCTTGACCTCCCAGGCTCAAGCAATCCTCCCACCTCAGCCTTCAGAGTAGCTGGGACTACAGGTATATGCCACCACACCCAGCTAATTTTTTTAAAATTATTTTTTGTAGAGATGTTGGTCTCACTATGTTGCCCAGGCTGGTCTGGAACTCCTGGGCTCAAGCAATCCTCCTGCCTCGGCTTCCCAAAGTGCTAGGATTTACAGGCATGAGCCATTGCTCCTGGCTCCACTTATTTAAAAAGATAAAGGGTGAAAAATAAAAATCGAGGAAAACTCACCTAGCTTCGTCGTTTATCAACCGTGCATCCCTTTCATTTTGGCAGTTGAGACTTGAGCATTGTTCTAGAGTGAGTCTTGAAATGTTGCCATCTTGTGGTAGAAGAGAGTAACTGCTTGTTTACTCTCTGGTCGTATTTATTTCAAGTACTGTATTTGTTGAGGTCCGCTCTGTATCAGGCACTGTACAGTAATTGCAGTCATAACTTTACATTAAGAATAAGGGTCGGCTAGCCGGACGCGGTGGCTTACGCCTATAATCCCAGCACTTTGGGAGGCCGAGACGGGCAGAACACGAGGTCAGGATATCGAGACCATCCTGGCTAACACGGTGACACCCCCGTCTCTACTAAAAATACAAAAAAAAATTAGCCAGGCGTGGTGGTGGGCGCCTGTAGTCCCAGCTACTCGGGAGGCTGAGGCAGGAGAATGGCGTGAACCCGGGAGGCGGAGCTTGCAGTGAGCCGAGATCGCACCACTGCACTTCAGCCTGGGCGACACAGCGAGACTCCATCTCCAAAAAAAAAAAAAAAAAAAAAAAAAAAAAAAAAAAATAAGGGTCTGCCTATGCTGTGGGAGCCTCTTCCTGGGATTGGTGGTGACTGACATTCCAGACCCTCCATACCAACTGCATCGTGGGAAGCCAGTACCCTCACACCCCATTCTATTTGAGGTTTTACCCAGAATCTTGGATGCTGAAAGGAGCCTGATGGAACAATGCTGCCTTAGTCTGCATCATTCATTTCAGGTGAATCAAAAGGTGACTTTTTCCAGCTGTGGCAATTTCCCAGCCCTACACATCAGTGGTTCTCAGTCCTGGCTGCACATTGGAATCACCTGCAGGCTTTTAAAAACCACAATGCCCAGGCTTTACCTCCCAGAGACTCTGATTTAATAGTGCAGGGTGAGGCACTGGTATTTTTATAGCTCTCTGGGTCAGGAATGAGAGATGCTATAACATTTAGGACGGGTCAGTCATCACCATTTTTATTGCTATTATAACTGGAAGAATTACCCTCCCAACCTTCCTGCATGCGCATACACACACAGACACATACATACACACACACACACACACACCTCTGCCCCCTCACCACATTGGGACAGAAATTGGAGAACAGCATGCATGGCTCCATCATCTAAAAACTTCATTTGTCTCTCACATTATAAATAATACTTTCCAAGCTTTTGGAGCAACGGAGGCTGGGGGTCTTTGAGAAGCTTTACAAGTTACTAGTAAAGATATATGGCCAACAGGCCCCTTTTCTTATTCTTAGTCAGTCGAAGGGAGCACCATTTGAAAGTAGGATGGATGGAAAATTGAGCAAAAGAATACATTCTGGTCACCAAAACAATGTAAAGTGAAACTCCAAGGAACAGCCTGATAGAGTATGGACAGTTTGGGAAAAAAAAGGTTTGTTTTCTTTTTAAGGGTAAACTCTATGCTATTTCTGGGAATTAATGTTTGTCAGGGGAGAGTGTGTGCATGCACCGACTATTATTCTAGGAGCATTAGGAGGAATAAAGACATCTCTTTTCCATTCACTGTGGTAGGGACAACTTAAGGGGAAACAAGCATGAATCCCTGCATCCCCCACAGCTCGTCTGGCTCTGAGGGACTTGGAGAGCCCAAGTTTGTCTTGGACCAGTTTGATGAGCTACCAGGTGCAATTCTGAAAGGAATAACTAAGACTTGGCTAAATAAACTCTCGGGGGGAGTTGGGTAGGGTGTGGGAGAGCCTTGTGTGACAGACCAGTCCCTGTAGGTGGGAGGTGAAGTTTCTCAAACACAGGAGAGGATACATACCTGTCTTAGTGGACTTTTTGCTGCTACAACAGAATACCATAGACTGGGTAATTTATAATGAACAGAAATTTATTTGGCTCATGGTTCTGGAGGCTGGGAAGTCCAAGATCAAGTTGCCACATCTGGGAAGGCCTTCTTGCTGTCATAACATGGCGGAGGGCATCACACAGGCAAGAGTGCACACACGTGAGAGGGAAGGGGGCTGAAGTAATCTTCTCATGAGGAACTCATTCCTGCGATAATTAACCCAATCTCATGAAAACAGTATCAATCCACTCATTGGGTACAGCCCGCATGGCCTCATCTCTTAGAGGTCCCACCTCTTAATACTGTTACACTGTGGATTAAGCTTAATGCCTTTTGGGGGACACATTTGAACCACAGCAACATTCCAGAGGGGGAAGGTTTGAAGGAGGCTGTGTCTCTGAAAGGAAGGTAGATATAAAGTCAAAAGAACAAGATTAAAAACTGAAAGACACCACCTAAAGAGTCTCCAGTTTTCCATGGAAAACCATTCAATGAAATGTTTAATTCATTGAATGGTTTTCCTTGGGAGCACAAGAAAAATGGTATTGATGGCCATTTAAAACTTTTCTCTGATATGTTGTGACTTTCTTTAATTTTCCCACCTTGAGTAAAGTTGGATATATTTATTCACTTTTGTGTGGTTATGTCATGAAGACAGGAGAGACACATTTGCTGCCTCCCAATGCTCGGAGATCATTGCGCAGGAAGCAGCAGGATGCTGGGGCAGGCTTGCCTAGTGATGACCTGAACCGGGGACCACAAGGAACCAAGAGCTGCCAGAAGACAAAAGAGCTCAGAGGGATGGAGGCCAGGGGAAAACTTAGATGTGGGAGTAGGAAGACAACTCTACCCCACCACCACTAAATACAGGAGCACGTGACCCTTAAGAAGAACGGGAAAGCTGCCATTTAGGTTACAGCATAAATTCCTTCATTACTGAGATAAAGGTGTGAACCCTGAATATTTGATACAAGTCTCAGTTCATCTAGAAAGTCTATTTTGCCAAGATTGAGGACGCAGGCCTGTGATACAGCCTCCAGAGGTCCTGATGACATGTGCCGAAGGTGGATAGAGCACAGTTTGGTTTTGTACATTTTAGGGAGACATGAGACATCAATCAACATATGTAAGATGAACATTGGTTCCGTCTGGTCCAGAAAGGTGGGACAACTGGAAGCCAGGGAGGGGGCTTCGAGGTCGTGGGTAGATAAGAGACAAATGGTTGCATTCTTTTGCCTCTCCAAAGTGACAATCAGATATGCATTTATCTCAGTGACTTTGAATAGAATGGGAGGCAGGTTTGCCCTAAGCAGTTCCCAGCTTGACTTTTCCCTTTAGCTTAGTGATTTTAGGGGCTCAAGATATTTTCCTTTCACAAATGGGAAAGAGAAAGGTGGTTGACAGAGAAGGCTGATCTAGAGTTATGATTTTTAACTCAATTCATTTTGGGTGGCAGCAGGATATTCAAGCAGAGACTTCCCATAGATATGAAGACATATGTGATAAGGAGAAGGTGCGAATTTAAGACCAGTGGTAAAAATTGGAAAATGTAAGTAAGCAGAATGAAAATTGTCTAGGTATGACAGGTTTGAAGTCATAGACCAAGTCCTAGCCCTTTATTTTATACGTGAGGAAACTGAGACCAGAGAGTGGCAAGGACTACTGACATCCTTGAGACAACAGAGCTACTCCTCCTGGCATCCATGGTTTGACTCCGCCTCTCCTCACTCCCAACTCAGGTCTTGTTTTTGTTTTCTGTTTGCCCAGGTGTCATTTTGGTCCTGGTAATCTGAACACGGACAATGGTGAACACATGAAAAGCACTTCGCGGGACATGCTGGGGAACCCACTAACCAATAGTCTTTTATTGACTTTCCTTGTGTTATTGGTTTAAACAAATTTTTTTTGCTCTTTTTGTTTGTTTTCTAGTAGAGTAGTCACCAATGTTTGTGTAGACAGAGGGTTAAATCTCTGAGTCAGAACTCCCCGCTTTCTTTCAGCATATTCAAAGATTTCAGGATGCATGAGCAAAAGGTATCAAATGGTTTCCATTTAACAGGGGACTTGAAATTGAGCCATAGGGCTTGGCTGCAGTCCTCATGCTAAGAGATTTCAATGGGGACAGGCTAACCTTTTTATTGAGGAGATGTTTGCCCATTACCAAGTGGAGAAATAAAGCAGGAAAGAGGTGCAGAGGCATCCCAGGAACCAAATGAAATGGCCTCTTTAAATGGCCATTGTTACTATTTCCAACAGATTTTTTTTTTTTTTTTTTTTTGAGACAGAGTCTCGCTCTGTTGCCCAGACTGGACTGCAGTGGTGTGATCTCGGCTCACTGCAACCTCCGCCTCCTGGGCTCAAGCGATTCTCCTGCCTCAGCCTCTCGAGTAGCTGGGATTACAGGTGCCTGCCACCAGGCCCGGCTAATTTTTGTATTTTTAGTAGAGGTTTTGCCATGTTGGCCAGGCTGGTCTTGAACTCCTGACCTCAGGTGATCTGCCTGCCTTGGCCTCCCAAAGTGCTGGGATTACAGGGGTGAGCAACCGCGCCTGGCCTCTAACAGATTTTTAAACTCATTTTCTTGTTTTTTTCTTCCTTAGGTAGAAGATTATGAAATGTGCAAAAATTGATCATCTGGTTTCTTTTCCTAATATTTATATTTCTTATTTGTATTTCTTATTTCATTCTCTTGCTTAGTGACTTTGAAAGCACTTCCAGAAGAGAATACAAAAGCAGTGCTAATGCCAGGCGCCTTTGTCTTTTCTCTGATGCCAGGAGAATGCTCATGAGTGTCTTCCCTTGAGCGTGATGCCGGCAGTCATTTGATGTGCATGTGGAAGTTTTTGGTTATATTATGCAACTATCCTTCCATTCTCGTTTTGGTGCTCTGGTTGCATGGAAAAGTTATCTGGTGGTGATTTCTGAGACTTTGGTGCCCCCATCACCCAAGGTATCTTTCTATTCTTATATAAAACATTGCTATTAGGAGTAGATGTTACTTTTAAAAATTGTTTTTATGCACGTATTGAGACTTTTTTCTTTTTGTGTTCACGCCTGTCAAATGTTGAATAATCTCACAATTTTTTGCAGCTATCCCGCAACCGCAAAGGAGAAGGAATCGGCCTCCCTCAGCTCAGGCTGAAGTCTTTCTCTTTTTAAAAATCAGGATTGATGTCTTTGCAGCCATTTTATGAATAGACTTGGGGGTTTGGGTTGGCATTTTTGCTGCCAGCTGGAGGGTCCAGCAAACAGACTCCTCTGTTGGCTCTCGACTGTCATCTCCTGTCTGCAGTGCCAGCCATCACATGTCAAGCCCCTTCAAGCAGTGATTCATGGGGCTCCCGACAGCCTTGACCACACTCATCTTCCAGTGTTTCTGAGGTCAGAGGTGCTAGCCCTACCCATGAAGCTCAGTTCCCCATGGTTAAGCCTCATTTGTCCATGAGGACTTGGGATGGCCTAGAAAACAGCTCCAGGAAGTGTTCAGACTTGCTCGGGCCTCCTGCGTCTTGTGTTTATAGCAACAGAGCCCAAGCTGTGACCTGTGAGAAAGCTTCTGTGTTCTGGATCAGGCCACCCTGAATACCTGGGACCCTCTGAATAGCTTGGAGACGTCATATTTGTTTATTCTGAAACAGAAGGCCAAGAAAACACATTGGAAGAAGCCCTGTCCCTGCACCAGTGGAGCTGGACAAACAAGGAAACTCTAACCACAAAGCTAAACCTCATTTTAAAGGCCAAACTGTTTTCTTCTCCTTCCCAGTCCTCAGTCACAGTTAAATGTTTCAATTATTTGGATCTGTCTTCTCAAAACATGATTAATTTCTCTTTAATCACTTTTTAAAAATGAAAAAGCACCTTTCCCATAATTTACTATTATATACCCATTCTCCACTTAGTAGCCAGAATGATCTTTAAGAGGCATAGATTCCTTTCCAAGTGTTTCTATGGCACTACATGGGCTGGCTCTGCCCATCTCTCTGACCTCGCTGTGTGACACTCTCCCCCAAGCTCTTTGAGCTCCAGCCACACTGGCCTTTAGTTTATGCACCGAGCACTTCAGGTTCAGGGAACTTACAAGGATAGGTGAGGCTGCATACACACCTGAAACCACAAATCAATCATTTTTATTACATTTATCTATTTATTTATTTTGAGATAATCTCACTCTATTGCCCAGGTTGGAGCGCAGTGGCGCGATCTCGGCTCATTTCAACCTCCGCCTCCTGGGTTCAAGCAATTCTCCTGCCTCAGCCTCCTGAGTAGCTGGGACTACAGGCATATGCCACCATGCCGGGCTAATTTTTGTATTTTTATTAGAGGTAGGGTTTCACAATATTGGCCAGGCTGGTCTCAAACTCCTGATCTTGTGATCCACCTGCCTCAGCCTCCCAAACTGCTGGGATTACAGGCGTGAGCCACCACATCTGGCCCTTTATTACTTTTCAAAACTTACAGTAAACTTCACTCCCATTGTTGTCCAGTTCTATGACATTTCACAATGCATAGAGTCTTGTAATCACCACCACAAACAGGATACAAAACAATTTCAATATCTAATAGAATTCCTTCATGCTGGCCTTTTGTAGTCAGTCAGTTTTCCTCCCATACCCTGGCAACTACTGGTCTGTTTTCTGTTCCTATAAGTTTGCCTTTTCCAGACAGCCATACAAATGGAATCAGACAGTATAAATCTTTCGAGACTGGTGTCTTTCACTTAGCATAAGGCATTCAATATTCGTCTACATTGTTGAGTGTATCAGTAGCTCATTCCTTTTTATTGTTGAGTAGTATTCCATTGTGTGGATGTACCACAGTTTGTTTATCCATTTATTTGTTGACAAACATTTGGGTACTTTTCAGTTTGGTGCAATTCTGAATAACGCTACCATTATTATGTACAGATTTTTCTGTGAATGTGAGTTTTCATTTCTGTATGAGAAATACCCACAAATGATATTTCTGAGTCAAATGGTAAATATATGTTTAATTTTGTAAGAAAATATCAACCTTGCCAGGCGTGGTGGCTCACGCCTGTAATCCCAGCACTTTGGGAGGCCGAGGCAGGCGGATCATGAGGTCAGGAGATCGAGACCATCCTGGCTAACACCGTGAAACCCCGTCTCTACTAAAATTACAAAAAAAAATTAGCTGGGCATGGTGGCGGACGCCTGTAGTCCCAGCCACTCGGGAGGCAGAGGCAGGAGAATGGTGTGAACCCGGGAGGTGGAGCTTGCAGTGAGCCGAGATCGTTCCACTGCACTCCAGCCTGGGAGACAGAGCAAGACTCTGTCTCAAAAAAAAAGGGAAAATATCAGCCTTTTCTAGAGTGCCCAGGAATCCTGTGCCATTTTGCATTCCAACCAGCCACTTATGAGACTTCCAGTTGCTCCACATCTTTCAGCACTTGGTATTATCAGAATTTCTTATATTAATCATTCTAATTGGTATGTAATGGTATCTCATTGTGGTTTTCAATTTGCATTTCTCTAATGACTAATGATGTTGAAGAACTGTTCATATGTTTATTTCCCATCTATATATTTTCTTTGATGAAGTGCACTTTCAAATTTTTTATTCATTTTTTAAAAATGTATTGTTTTCTTATTGTTGGGTTTTGAGAGTTCTTTATATACTCTGGGCACAAATCCTTTTTCAGATATGTGATTTGCAAATATTTGACTTATCTTTTCATTTTTTAAGTGTCTTTCACAGAGCAAAATTTTTTAATTCAATGAATTCTAGTTTGTTTGTTTGTTTGTTTGTTTGTTTATTTATTTATTTTGAGACAGAGTCTTACTCTGTTGCCCAGGCTGGACTGCAGTGGCGTGATCTTGGCTCGCTGCAACCTCTGCTGCTCAAGTTCAAGCGATTCTTCTGCCTCAGCCTCCCAAGTAGCTGGGATTACAGGCGTCTGCCACTACCCCTGGCTAATTTTTGTAGTTTTAATAGAGACGGAGTTTCACCATCTTGGCCAGGCTGGTCTTGAACTCCTGACCTCATGATCCACCCACCTCAGCCTCCCAAAATGCTGGGATTACAGGCGTGAGCCACCACACCTGGCCTATTTTATCTTTGTTTAAATCTTGTTTTGTGAGCCAAAATCACAGATTTTCTCTTATTTTTTTACACTTATAAAAATAACAGTTTTATAGCTTTAAAAATTTACATTTAGTTCTATGGTTCATTTACAGTTAAATTTTGTATATTATGTGACGTATAGGTTGAGACTCAAACTTTGCATATGAATATACAATTGTTCCAGCACTATCTGTTGAAGTGTTTTCATATCTTTGTCAAAACTTTGAACATTCAATTCACTAAAGAAGATAGATGACAAACAAGCACATTAAAAAATCTTTAACATTCAGAAAAGACCATCAATATTTGAAAAATGAAAATTAAAACCATGAATTACCACCACACATCTTTTAGACTGGCTAAAAAGACTAACCATACTAAGTGTTGGTAAGGGTGTAATGAAGCTGGAACAATCATACACTTCTAATGGTGTATGATACCATCAGATACACTTTCCAACCACTTTGGAAAGCAGTTTGCCAGTTTCTTTAAAAGTTAAACACATAGTTACTGTATGATCCAGCCATTCCAACTCCTAGGTATTTATCTAAGAGAAATGAAAGCATAAGTCCATACAAAGACTTGTACATGAATGTTCATATCAGGTTTATTTGTAATAGCCAAAACGGTATACACCTGAATGCCCATCAACAAGTGACTAGATAAGCAAAATATGGTACGTGGATATGATGGAATACCTCAGAGCAATGAAAAAGAATGGACTATTGATACATGCTACAACATGGATGATTCTCAAAGGAATGATGTTGAGTTCAGAAAGCAAGACAAAAAAGTACATTCTATATGATTCCATTAATATAAAGGAATATATTATATTCAAGGAATAGTATATAAATTAATATAAAGGAATATTTTATATTCAAGGAATATAAACGAATATAAATGATATAAAGCAGATCAGTGATTGCCAGGAGATGAGGTGGAGAAGTAGAGAGGGGAGGAAAGAAGGAATTACTAAAGGACATGAAGAAACTTTTGGGGATAATGTTTATGTTCACTATTTTGATTGGGCTGATGGTTTTACATATGTATACATATATCAAAATGTATCAATCTTTATACTATAAATATCTGCAGTTTGTTGTAATTCAATTATACCTCAATGAAACTCATTAAAATTAGCATATTTTGGGGATCTATTTCTAGAATCTCTATTGTGTTTTATTGATCTCTGTGTCTATCCTCTGGTCAATACTATACCGTTATGATCACTGTGGTTTTATTTTATAGTATGTCTTTTTTGTGTGTGTGTGTGACGGAGTCTTGCTCTGTTGCCCAGGCTGGAGTGCAGTGGCATCATCTCGGCTCACTGCAAGCTCCGCCTCCCAGGTTCACGCCATTTTCCTGCCTCAGCCTCCCGAGTAGCTGGGAATACAGGTGCCCGCCACCATGCCCAGCTAATTTTTTGGATTTTTAGTAGAGACGGGGTCTCTACTGTGGTGTCGATCTCCTGACCTCGTGATCCTCCCCCCTCAGCCTCCCAAAGTGCCGGGATTACAGGCATGAGCCACCGCGCCTGGCCACTATTTTATAGTATGTCTTAAATTGGGTAGTACGAGTCTTTAACCTTGTTCTTTCTTCAAAATTGTTTTGGGTATTCCAGTTCCTTTACTTTTACATATATTTTATAATGAACTTGCCTATATCTACAAAGACTCATGCTGGGATTTATTTGGAATTGTCTTAAATCTACAGATCAGTTGGGGGGAAGTCTGGCATTTTAACTCTTCTTTTTTTTTTTTTTTTTTTTTTGAGACAGAGTCTCGCTGTTTCGCCCAGGCTGGACTGCAATGGCGCCATCTCGGCTCAATGCAAGCTCCACCTCCCGGGTTCACGCCATTCTCCCACCTCAGCCTCCCGAGTAGCTGGGACTAAGGCGCCCACCACCATGCCCGGGTAATTTTGTTTTTGTATTTTTAGTAGAGATGGGGTTTCACCATGTTTAGCCAGGATGGTCTCGATCTCCTGAACTTGTGATCCGCCCACCTCCGCCTCCCAGAGTTCTGGGATTACAGGCGTGATGCACTGTGCCCGGCCAATAACTCTTCTAATGCATGAGCAGGATATCTCCTCATTTATTTAGGTCTTTGATAATTTGTAGTTTTTAGCACATTGATCCTGCATATATACTTTGTTAGAGTTATGGCTGAGTATATCATGCTTTTTGGAGCTATTATAAATGGTACTGTCATGAGCCACCGTGCCCGGCCTGTTTACTTTTCAATAGCATGTTATATTGTAATAAAGATAATTTTTTGAAAGACGGAAAAACAAGCACCTAAATTCAGTTACCAAATTCTGGTGATTAGATTATGGGCTATTTATATAATTTTTAAAATGTTATTGTATAATGGTTAGTAATCATTTTATAACTTCTAACTTTATAATTATATGAAACAATTTATATAACAATACCATTGAAATGTCAAGTTATATTATATTATTATATCATTTATAAGTTTATAATTTATAGAATATAATTTTTATGAATTGCAAATTTATTTAAGCCAGTTCTTTAAAACCTTGTCTGGCCCTTAGAGATGCATACTTGACGTATATAGGGATGAAACAAATGATGGTTGGGATTTGTTTTAAAATACTTTAGCCAAAAAAAAAAAGAGAAAGATAGGAAAAGGGACAACAAAAGTAAATGTAGAAAAAATGGATAATTGTTGAATCTACGGAACATACTAGAGTTCATAATATTCTCCATTTTTATGTCCTTGAAAATTTTTCATAATAAAAATTAAAAATAGCCCTGCACTCTTACTTACTGTCATTCTCTACTCCTTTACATGGTTTTATTTTTTCCAAACGATTGTCTGAAATTATCTTGTTTATTTGTGTATTGCCTGCCTCCCCCCAAGAAGAATATAAGTGCAATAAACACAGGATGTACCTGAGTCTTATTCATTCCTCTTTCCCTAGCAACTCAAACAGTTCCTGGCAGGGAGCAGATGTTCAATTAATTTTACCAGCACATTACAAGTAACATGATTTTTCAAGCAGGTAGTGTGTTGTAGTTGATGGGTAATTTATTTTTGATGTTTTTTAAACAATAAGACCTTAGTACAGCTCTACTTTTTGTGCCAAAGGGATCCCCGCTCTTTACATAAGTGACCCAGCTCTTTTCTCCTTGCATGGACGGCATGATTTGGATTGATGCAGAGACGAAATCCCCTCCAGAGTTCTTTACAATCGTTTCATGGCCCCAAATCTGGTTATTTGCCAATCAGTAAAGGCTACAAGGCCCAGCACTTTAATTTGACCAACTGTTAAGTTCCCCTGTGAGGTTGTTATTTTCTGAGAACTTGGAGGTTTTATAGCCTCAATCTTCCTTTAATTGTTTTAAAGTTATACTAAACGAACAGCAGATATTGCACTCCATAAATCTGTTATTACTGGCTTCTGATCAGTTCTTAATGTCAAAGTCCGCTTCTTCCTCTTGTGAAGAAGACTCCATCTCAAAAAAAAAAAAAAAGTGAAGCTGATCTACTCATCTGTCTTGTTTATTTTCTTTCTTCTTTCCTTTTTTTTTTTTTGAGACAGAGTCTCGCTCTGTCCCCCAGGCTGGAGTGCAGTGGCACAATCTTGGCTCACTGCAACCTTCACCTCCCGGGTTCAAGCGATTCTCCTGCCTCAGCCTCCCGAGTAGCTGGGATTACAGGTGCCTGCCACCATCCCTGGCTAATTTTTGTATTTTTAGTAGAGATGAAGTTTCACCATGTTGGCCAGGCTGGTCGCGAACTCCTGACCTCAGATGATCCAGCCGCCTCAGCCTCCCGAAGTGCTGGGATTACAGGCGTAAGCCACCGTGCCCGGCCTTGTTTATTTTCTTTTATTTACTGTGGGTTTGTAGACTTATAGTATTAGAAGAATAACTTTTGTATAAAGAAAATATGTATTCATGTTCATAAGAGTTGCTATATGTTCTTCACTGAAGTCTGAAGTCATGGCCGACTTAACATATGACAGACTCAATTACATTTTTTTCTTTTTTTTTTTTGAGACTGGGTCTCAGTCTTGTTGCCCATGCTGGAGTGCAATGGCGCAATCTCAGCTCACTGCAACCTCCGCCTCTTGGGTTCAAGCGATTCTCCTTCCTCAGCCTCCTGAGTAGCTGGGATTACAGGTGCCCGCCACCATGCCCAGCTAATTTTTGTATTTTTAGTAGAGACAGGTTTTCGCCATGTTGGCCAGGCTGGTTGCGAAATCCTGACCTCAGGTGATCCGCGCCTGCCTCGATTACATTTCTATAATTGAAATCATCTGGGCATTGTTGATTGAGTTGGCCCATCAGAGTGTATTCCAGGGGCTTCAGGATGGGACCATCACTCTCATTTTACACATAAGAGAGGCAATATAGGAGGTCTCTTGGGTCCTGACTTCTGAAGGTCCCTACTGGCCTTTGGCTGCCACTCTTATTAACCAAGCTCTTCCCCATTTATCCCAGGAGCTCACTCATTTTTTTCAGATGCATCAGGGGGTCAGAGCTCAAGAGTTCTCATCCCAGATTTTATCATGCTGAATATGCTTTTCCATAGCTTACAATGAGACCTACAGCTACCCCAAGGTGTATTCCAGAGCTGGAGTATTTCAGGACAAGGAGAAGTTGCCAAACAGTGTTGAATTATAGAGCCCTTAGGATTTACATGCTCTCCAAGAGAGTCGGCTTGGATATTTGGAAACCATGAATTTATCTTACATTGTACAATATTTTTAAGGCCAGGAAAAATTCGTTTTATTCAGTACCTATTCAACAAATATTTTCTGAGATCTTGCCATGGGCCAGTCACTATAAGATGTGTGGAGATACATGGTCTCTTACCTCATTGTTCATAATTCAGCAAGGAAATGATGCATAAACAACTAGCTAAAATGCAGAGGGAGGAGTGTGCTAGATTAGTCTTTCCCAGCCTTCTTACTTACGATGAGTTTATGTCTGGGAGCTTTAGTGATGGTATATTTTTGGGAGCTATTTCTTTATGGTAGGATGGTGTCATGCTTTCCACGTATCATCCTTTTAATTCCTTACGAAAAAACCAGATGTTGTAGGCATTATCATCCTTATTTTACAAGTGAGGGAACTGAAGCTTAGAGAAGTGAGACAGCCCTGAGAGTTCTGCAAGTGGCAAGGTTGGAATTTCAACTGGTCTTTCTTGTTCCCCAACTACAGGAGCATACCCTCAACTAGGAGCAGGTGCCAGGTTATCAGCTGTTTAGATAAGGCTATGTCCCGGTTGGACACTAGAGGGCACTGAGATAGCAAAACAATCGGAGGAATTTGCCTCTGGCTACCACTTTGAACAACCATAACAAATTGAACTTCCCAAATTCATCTTTGAAGGCGAGTTAACTGTAAATACAGCATTGAGAAGGCAGGTCTGCACCTACTGCACTCTCTGGTTATAGGTAAGGAAAAGGATCACCTAGGATTTATCTTTCATCCAAAGCACTTCAGCCTGCTGCTTCTTTTACCCATAGTAGTTGCTCAGGAATCTTTGTGAATTTTTTTTTTTTTGAGATGGAGTCTCGCTGTTTCGCCCAGGCTGGAGTACAGTGGCGCGATCTCAGCTCGCTGCAAGCTCCGCCTCCCGGGTTCACGCCATTCTCCTGCCTCAGCTTCCCGAGTAGCTGGGACTACAGGCGCCCGCCACCACACCCAGCTAATTTTTTGTATTTTTAGTAGAGACGGGGTTTCACCGTGTTCGCCAGGATGGTCTCGATCTCCTGAGCTCGTGATCCGCCCGTCTCGGCCTCCCAAAGTGCTGGGATTACAGGCGTGAGCCACTGTGCCCGGCCGAATCTTTCTGAAATTGAACTGAATATCTGGGTGCCATCACAAGGCACGTATCTAGCTGGCTTCTGCTCATCCCACAGCTGATTCCAAATCTGGGGTGTTGTGCAAACAGCTGCCCAGCTGGAAATTGGTCCAAATAAAGGTAGCTTGGTTCACCAATGGGCTGTCTACACACTCCAGATATATCTCCCACTACCCAAAATGAATCGCAAAGGACTGATGCAATCAACATGACTGTCATCCTGAGGGATGCTTCATGAGGATGAAGTACTAAGATTGTAGCTTACAGGATTATTATTATTATTTGAGAGGGAATTTCCCTCTTGTTCCCCAGGCTGGAGTGCAGTGGTGCGATCTCGGCTTACTGTAATCTCCACCTCCTGAGTTCAAGTGATTCTCATGTCTCAGCCCCCGAGTATAGGCGCATGCCACCACGCCTGGCTAATTTTTTGCATTTTTTAGTAGAGACGGGGTTTCACCCTGTTGGCCAGGCTGGTCTCGAACTTCTGACCTCAGGTGATCCACCTGCCTCAGCCTCCCAAAGTGCTGGGATAACAGGTGTGAGCCACCATGCCCAGCCCAGGATTATTTTTTCATTAAGGGAATTAGCACTCACCAGGATCTATGTCAGTGTTAGGAATAAAAAGTCAACAGTCCTTGTTGGTTCAATCCTTTCTTCCTTAGATCTTTGCTGTTAGTTTCTAGGTAGCTTTTCTGTCATGTTTACAACTTACAAGAAGTAGAGTATATGGATGAAAATTACTGGGAAAAGCTAGCTCACATTTTATGGAAAAAGTATTTAAAAATAATCGATGAACAATATGCCTTCAATGAGTACTTGCTCATGTGTCTGTCTTGTGTGGCAGAAACCAAACAGAGCCTTTTTCAACCCAGCCACACCCTGGAGTGATGCAATAGTAAATGAGACACAGGCATGGTCACATATGCGGGATATGAAGCCAGCCTGCCAGCTCAGGAAGTTACCCCAGAGTCAGACGGGTGGTGGATCAAGGAGGAATGTTCAGAGAGCCTTCCCCACAAAGCATACAGCACAGCAGGGCATAACAGGCAGTTGGGCTCTTTTTCTCTGTACAGGAAGAGGCAGACTGCAATTTTTTATTTTTATTTTTTGAAGTAAGGAAGTTATGTGACCAGAGCCCTATTTTAGTAAGATAGGTTTGGTAGCATGATGGGGGATAAGTTAATGCAGAGGCTTAGAGACAGAGAGACCTTGGGAGGAGGGTATGTGGAACTAAGTAAGCACTGGGGAAGAAGGGAGCGTGTAAGAAATATTTCAGAGCCAAAAAATGACAGTTCTGGATTGTTGATTGAATACGGGAGATTTGGAAGGGAAAGGTACAAATATGGTAGCCTCACGTTCTTTGAGCATTTACCATGGGCAAATTACTAAGCATTTTACAGGTATTGACTCATTTTAATTCTTTTTTTTTTTTTTTTTTTTTTTTTTTGAGATGGAGTCTCACTTTGTCATCCAGGCTGGAGGGCAGTGGCTCGATCTCGGCTCGCTGCAACCTCCGCCTCCCAGGTTCAAGTGATTCTCCTGCCTCAGCCTCCTGAGTAGCTGGGACTACAGGCATGCACCATCAGGCCCGGCTAATTTTTGTATTTTTAGTAGAGTCAGAGTTTCACCATGTTGGCCAGGCTGGTCTTGAACTGCTGACCTCAAGTGATCCACCTGCCTCGGCCTCCCAAAGTGCTGGGATTACAAGCATGAGCCACCGCGCCTGGCCTGACTCATTTAATTCTAACAAATTGTATGAAATAGGAATTATTATTATCTACTATTATTATCTATTATTTATTGGAGAGGAAACTGAGACATAGGGAGGCTCAGTTGTTAGTCAAAGGTCACTTGGTCTTCAGAACCTGCATTCTTCACGTATTCCACATGGCCTCATCTCCAGTCTGGGTGACACGGGAGATGGTGATGCCACTGGCTGAGATGGGGAAGTCAGGAGAAGGAGCAGATGGGCATGTGTATGGAGCGGGAGGGAGGGTGGACAAAGTGGTATTTTGGATATGTGTAGTGTGTAGATGTTCTGCCAGCACCTCAAGCGGAGATGGTCACCAGGCCTCGTGTCCCAGTGTGGAGAAGGAACTGGTTTTCATTAAAAATAATGAAACATCTGTAAAAATACCATTGGCTGAGTTTCTCAGTCAAGCTATTCAAGAAAGGCCGGCTATGCTAACAAACAGGAAGCCCATGCCCCAGCTGAAGATTTGGCCAGAGAGTTAGAAGGAGCAGGTTCATCAACAAGGTGCTCAGACCCCTGGAACGCCTACAAGAGACCAGGACTAAGCCTTGAGAAAGGAGGAGGGAATTAATGTGCTCCTCATTCCAGTGGCCAGAGCTTTCCAATGCTGCCTGCCTATTAGAATCACCTAGGAGTTTTTTATTTTTTATTTTTTAATTTTTTTTTGAGATGGAGTTTTGCTCTTGTTGCCCAGGCTGGAGTACAATGGCACGACTTCGGCTCACTGCAACCTCTGCCTCCCAGGTTCAAGCAATTCTCCTGCCTCAGCCTCCAGAGTAGCTGGGATTACAGGCACGCACCACCATGCCAGGCTAATTTTTGTATTTTTAGTAGAGATGGGGTTTCACCATGTTTGTCAGGCTGGTCTCGAACTCCTGACCTCAGATGATCCACCCGCTTTGGCATTCCAAAGTGCTGGGATTGCAGGCATGAGCCACCATGACTGGCCAAGTTTTTTAATTTTTATTTTAATTTTATTTTTTTGAGAAGGAGTCTGGCTCTGTCATCCAGGCTGGAGTGTGGTGAGACTATTTCAGCTCACTGCAACCTCTGCCTCCTGGGTTCAAGCAATTTTCCTGCCTCAGGCTCCTGAGTAGCTGGGATTACAGGCAAGAATCACCAGGAGTTTTAAAAAATACTCATGCCCTGGCCTCACCCCAGAACCAATTAAATCAGAATATCTCAGGGATGGCCAGAGGTAGTTGGTTGTTTTCTTTTGTTTTGTTTGAGACAGGGTCTCACTCTGTCACCCAGGCTGGGTGCAGTGGCATGATCTTGGCTCACTGCAGCCTTGACCTCCTGGGCTCAAGCAAGTCTCTCACCCCAGTCTCCCTAGCAGCTGGGACTACAGGCGAACATCGCCCTGCCCAGCTAATTTTTTATCTTTGTAGAGCCACAGTCTTGCTATGTGGCCTAGGCTGGTCTCAAACTCCTGGCCTCAAGCAACTCTAAAGTGCTGGGATTACAGGCATGAGCCACCATGCCTGGCCCATAGGCAGGTTTGTTTATTTTTATTTTTATTTTTTTGAGATGGAGTCTCACTCTGTTGCCCAGGCTGGAATGCAGTGGCGTGATCTCGGCTCACTGCAACCTCCGCCTCCCAGGTTCAAGCAATTCTCTTGCCTCAGCCTCCCAAGTAGCTGGGATTACAGGTGCGTGCCACCATGCCCGGCTAATTTTTTTGTATTTTTAGTAGAGACAGGGTTTTACCACATTAGCCAGGATAGTCTCAATCTCCTGACCTCATGATCTGCCCGCCTCAGTCTCCCGAAGTGCTGGGATTACAGGCGCGAGCCACCGTGCCCAGCCCCATAGGCAGTTTTTAAAAGCTCTTTAGGTGAGTCTAATGTGAGGCCAGGGTTAAGAATTGCAGCAAAAGGAGGCTTGCCTTTGGAGGTGATGATCAGAGAGCAGGATAAGTAGTGACTAATGCCTGCAAAGCACTTTTCCATTCAGAAAGCACTTGCACATATATGACCTTATTTAAGGAACATCTTCTTATTATCCACTGGTTTGTGGGAAGAACTGTGAACCAATAAAATAAATGACTTGCTGAAGGTCACAGTTGCTTAGTAGAAAAGCCACGACTCGACCTCAGATCTGCTGACCCCCACTTCAGGGTTCTTTTATAATGTCACACAGGGCAATATGACCAAAGGAAGGCCAAGTTCATCTGTATTCACATGTAAAGGTGAGGGTGTAGGTATTTTTAAAAGTAACTATGATCCACGAGGGTTAATCTAAAAATAGAGCTGTGGCTTGTGTAACAGGCATAATAGGGTGGAACAGCCTTGAATGTCACAGGCCAAGAAGAGCTGGTGAAGCCCAGATGGCCCGATGGCCAAGGAGCAGGTGGAGTGGCTGCAGGGAAGGAGCAGGCAGGGGGTGATGGGAGCAGAGTCAGGGAGGGAAGCATAGGGCGGGGCTGGAGGGGGCCCTGACATTGCCCAAGGTCAGGAGTCCTGGTGGTCTAGGCACAAGCCTTCAGGCTACCTACAGCGGGTAGTGCTGGAAATGGCAAATCCAGAACATTGCTGGAGGCATTTGCCAGTTAACACGAACTCTTCTGCATCTTAAGGGACAAAGCATCTTACTATCCAGATCACAATCACCTGCTAATTTGTATAGAGCCATATCATTTAGGATATACTATCTTTGTCCATTTTCACAAGTTTGGGATATTATTTTCCTACTTCAGCAGCTGCATGTGTGATACTGGCATAATAATTCCTTATGATGGACACTGAGAGTAAGTGAAATGTGTCTAACCCAATGCCTAGCACGTAGGAAGGTGCTGAATAAATATTAGCACCTTTTATGGTGGATTCTTTTTTGAATATGGATAGTAAAGATCAGAAATGTTGAGTACCACTTAGTGGTTAAACAGTGTGGGCTCCAAAGCCAGACCACTAGTTTCAAGCCCAACTCTACCAATTTAGCTGTTAAGCCTTAGACAAGTTAATTACCCAAGTAAAGTCTGTTTTTTTCTGGAATAAAATAGAGATAATACCTGAACATTTCTCTTGTAGTTTTTGGGCAGATTAAATGAGATAATGCATGGAAAGCTCTTAGCATAGTCCCTGGCACCTAATCACTGTTCAATAATTATTAACAAGCTCTATTAAATCCTGCCAAATAGCCAGAGCATAAGCCAACACCGGAATCTAGGCCAATGCTCTTTCTGCTACACCAAGGCAGCTCCTGATGATAACAAACATTAACCCAAGTGAGAAGGAAAGAGAGCTAACATTTATGGAGGGCCAGCTGCATTCCAGACATGGACATCATAACAAAGCAATTCACAGGGAGATGATGAGGTTCACGGGGCTTAGTAACCTTCCCAAGGTCACAAAATAGTGAGAGATTGGGGGTCAAATGGACTGACCTCAAGTCCTGCAGCCTTTGTCCATCCAGTGGTTCTCCAGCGTGCATCAGAATCACCTGCAGCGTTTGTTAAAACCCAAATTCCAGGCCTTTCTCCCAGACTTTCTAATTCAGTGGGCCTAGGGTTGGCCTGAGAATCTGGATTTCTAATAAGTTCCCAGGTGAGATCAATGCTGTGGGTCCTGCACTGTACACCCTCAGTATACGCCAAGCTGCCTTTGCTCAGTAAAATTCCCTGTGATGAGACACCACTCAGGCTGCCAGAAGCCCAAGGAGAGCCCTGGGGCTGCCCTGGGGTACAGTGAGAAACCCTAAATGCCCTGACTTGATCACTATGCATTATAAACATGTAACAAAGTTTCTCATGTAGCCCATAAATGTGTACAAATAAAAAAATTTTTAAATGTTCTCTTAAAGAAAAGAAAGATGTCTCTGCTAAGCTCCTCAGGGCCTCATGACATACCACCCACAGCTCTGTCAGACAGGCACAGACTTTTGTCAGGCACAATCTATAACCTCAAAGTCAGCACTCCCAGTTGGGTGTTTTATTATTTATTTACTTGACAGGTAACATCGATTTGGTCCTACAAGACACCATGCTACAGGCTTAGCTACTCGCTGTTGCACAAGAGAACTTTCCTGAACTCTCAGGAAGCCCTTGCATGGCCTATCGAGGACAGCTCAGTCACTGAAGGGAAAAATTCCATACCAAAGAAGAGAGAAAAATTCCATACCAAAGAACAGACTTCCCCCAGGGAACCTCCGTCCTACAGCCCTTCAGGGCCATCACACTCACACACATCAGCCATCATCAAAATAGCGGCCATGCTGGGAAGAACAGGAGTCCTGAACTAGAAGGTGGTCTTCAAACCATGGCGTACCGATTTATGTATATTACAGATAGATAAATTAAGAGGTCTACATGAATACAAAATCTCTCAAAGGGGAACGAATTCCATTCTGTCATGCCAGGTGTTTGTCAGAACCTTGAAAACGAAGGTGGTTTTCAGTGGAGCTTGTATTAAAAATAGAAGGTATTTATACACAGGCCCTGCTCCTCTCATGGCCATGAAATCCTCTGGTGTTGTCAGGACCCCTGGGCAACCTCAGCACCCCTACGGGTAGCCCATCTGCAGTCTGCATCTTCCGGGAGAGCAGGGGACTCGTACCGGGGCTTTTCTCCTGGGTCCCCATCTCGGCTTGGCGACGCCTCCGGACCCAGGGGCTGCCAGAGGGAGTGACGCTGCTGTCAGAGGAATAATCCATACACTTGCGGAAGATCTCAGGGCTGGTGCTGCAGTTCAGTCTACCTTCCTCCGCCAGTGGGGACTTTCTGGAAACGCCTTTGCGTTGGGCCAAGGGGCTGCTCCAAGGACTTGTGCACGGGGAGGCATTTGGACTCAGAAAGAGATTCTGGTGGCCAGACGGGCTGAGCTTGTTGGTGGCCGCGTGCCGTCGGCCCGCCATAGGGGATGTGGGGTTGCTCTCGGGGTCAGAGGAGCTGTTAGCGGAAGACTCATCACCCATGTACTGAAGCTCCTCGACTCTCTTGTTCAGGGACTTGTTCAGGTGGATGCTCGCAGTGGGCTCCTCGTCATGATTTTTGTCTTTGGCAGGTTTCTTTTTGGGTGGCTTCATACCAATCAGGACAGCTTTCATGTTCTCTTTGCCCTGAGATTCTGTGATCATGAACTCATGGGCTTTGATGGCTGCTTCCACCTCCTCGAACTCCACGATGGCGCACTCCTGGGTCCCCACTTGGCTGTAGCGGCTGCTGATCCTCCGGATGTCAGGGGGCAGCTCTCTCCCAGGTTTGAGGATCCGCACTGATGAGATGACTCCAAAAGTCCCGAAAAGCTTGAGCAGGTGTTCCATCACCTTCTCCTGCACCCTTCCATTCTTCTGGGGGGTGGCCAGAGCCCACAGCTTAGGAGACAAGTAGAGATCATAGACCAGGAGCATCTTGCTGGGGAGGTTCTCGTTGGGGAACAGTGGGACGGGGGTGGTCCTCCTCACCTTCCGGTGGTCCTCATTCAACTCAAGGACCACTGAATACTTCAAGGCATGTGCTGTGGTTCTCCAGTCCCGTGTAAGATGTTTCACCTGCAGAACATAAAGCAAATCTGAAATAGTATCTAATGTCCTTGTCCATCCTTGTGTACGCTATAAGCTCCCTCCCTCACTTCCTTATCCCTGTAACACTAGAATCCCTGTATTCTAGTGTCTAGAATCATACGTGGTATGTGTAAACACTCAAAAATCTAGTGAATGAATAAGTGAATGAAAACAAGTTCTGCCATTTCAAACAAGGGCACCACAGCAGTGTTGTCCAACAGAACTGTCCATGAAAATGGAAATATTCCATTCTGTGCAAGTTGAGAGGTTAAATTTGCAGGCTCTGGAACAAGGCTGCTGTATACACAAATCAAAGGCCCACCTCTAGCTTGCAGTAAGACTTGGAAAGTTATTCAACCTCTTAGTGCCTCGACTTGCCCTGGAAAATGGAGATGTTAATAGTGCCATCTCAAAGAGCTGTCCTGAGGATTAAACGAATCAATACATACATGTACATATGTATGTACAGACACATACAAACTCATTTACACATAAAACAGAATAGTGTCTAGCTCACAGTGAGTACTAAATAATCATGTGCTATCATTACTTCCAATATTACATGCTATTATTTTGATAGGATTTGGAGATTTTAACATTCAAATGCTTCTCTAAAGCAGTATTTCTGCATTTCTGCATTTGATACAGAGAAGTTTCCAAAAGATCTTTCACATTTCACTGCAATATCTCCTGAGAATGACATGGACTACTTCAACTTGAAATTAAATCCAACTTGGGCCTCACTAAGAATGGTGAAATAATAATCCCTCCCTCCTCCTCTGTTGGTGGAAATTGTATCAATGTTGCAGTATATGGAAGCTATATTTATACTGTAAAACAGTAATTTTCTAGAGGCCCACTTCCGGTGAAGGGAATGCCAGGGGGAATGAGTCATCCCAAACAAATAGTGAAGGTGGGTGGGGTGGGTAACCTGAGCCCGTAATGGCGAGATCCCCCTGAGTCCTCTGAGAACAGGCCAACAAGCTGCTCTGCAAAAGAACTGGGAACTCCAGGTGCCTCTGAGCATAAAACAGGAACCTCATGAAACTCAAGAAGGAAAGGCTCACTCACTGGGCAAGATGGGGAAACCTTGGCAGACCCATTACTATACACAGGCTCCTAGAGAGAGAGCACTGTCCACTGTAGCCTGTGGTCTCTGGGAGAAATGGCTCAGACTTAGGCTACTAGAAGAACACGGGGCCAAGGGCACAGAGAAGCAGGCCCAGGCAAAGGGTCGGATTTCAGGTGGACAGAGTCCATGAGGAATCCAGAAAGGGTGAAGCTGATGACTGCGGGTGCGTGTGAGGCTGTGGGAAAGCCAGGCAGTGGCTCACTGTGGGGTGAAACATGGTGAAGCCTTCTCCGAAAACAGCTAGGGAGGGAGCACTTGGGAGATAAAAAGAGACAATTTCCTAAGCCTGAAGCTTGAGCTAGGAGCACCTGGGAAAGCACAGCACTGCCTTACTCAGAGGGCTACAGAAGTCTGCGGGGGACCACATCTCACTGCAAGAGAAGCAGGCTCTGGCTAGGACTGAATATCCCTCCTGAGCCAGAAGCAAGGTCCACTGGGAAATCTCGGTTACAGTCTGAGCATCCTAAGCCTGGGTCCATGACCATTCATAAGGAAGGTCCAGGTAGCACCTGAGAAAAGGGACCAGGGAGCGTTCATCCTTGTGCAATTGCTAGAAGAACTCTAAGGTTTCCCTGTGTTTTTTACCTTTGTCATGTATGTTCCCCTTTTGTGATTAATAGGAAATCCTTCAGAATGAAAAGGATCTTTGCTCTGATTTTGGAGGTGTTAGGGAGTCTGTACTCTGCAGCCAGGTTTCAACAGAGAAGAACATTCCTAAATAGGACCATAAGTGGCAGCTCAAAGAGGAAAGCAAAACAGGCTGACTCTCGGGGTCCCTGGGGAGGAATAAAGAGACGTGCTGGATGATTCCACTGGCTGCTTCATTTTGGGATCCCCCACAAACACTTTTCATATGAAGGTTTGCTCACTGTTCTCTGACCATTAAAATATCCCTTCCATTCCCCTGTACCTAGAAAACTCCTACTCATCCTCCAAAATCCTATTTCAATGTCACCTTCTCTGGGAAGACTTCTCAGTTCTCCAGGCAGGATTAGTTGCTCTGATCAACTAGTTCCCAATAATACTGTGTTCTCTCTTTTGTCCTACTATATGTGGTCACATTGTAATCTTTCAGATCTCTCTCCTTTATTGGACTGTGAGCTTGTCAAGGACAGGGGGAGTACGATCTTCACTCTGTACATCCTGCGCCTAGCACGGCACTCAGCAGAGACAATGAGCATATTTGGTGAATGAATAAAGGAAAAAGAGCGACAGGGCCAGGCAGAGTACACCAGTGGGTGAGGCAGGGAAGAGGTCCAAGGAGAAAAGCTCTCCTCCAGTGCTCTCTGACAAAGTACACAGACAACTTGGCCGGGACCCACTTGTTACGCATCCCGTTATGCAACAGGCCGCGTGGTGCTTTTCCATTCTAGTAAATGCACTTCCCCTAAGGGAGACACAGAGTTCTTACTCCAACTAGTCTGTCAACTCTCTGAGAAGTAGACAGTACACAGCCCAAACACTGGATCTATATATGGCAGGGACAAGCAGTCTGCTGCCCAGATGGCAGCAATAATTACAAATCTCATCTCCCTATTGTATAGATAAGGATGATGGCGTCACACAGGCAGAGCATGTGTGTCTTAGAGAAGGCTCATTTCTGAGAGTTCTGGGTGCTCATTCTCTCCCTTTGCTTATTCAACTTGACAAATGAAAAGCTTGAATTTCATATAATTTGAGGCCTGGCAGGTATCTCTCAAGGCCTTCGAGTCCGTCTGTCCTGGTATCACATCCTCCTGGCCACCCACTTGCCTGGCAAAAGTGCCTGAACTTTACTAAGAACAAGTAACATTGTTTCATAACTGCTGCCAGCTGAGATTTGTCCCAATGCCCAGGACCCTTTTAATAGTGTGGGAGTATATTCCTAACAATCCTAAATCCCTTCTCCTAGCCATTTTTCTCTTTTTCAGGCACAGACTTAATTTTAAAAATTGTTCGTCATCAGGTTTCAAGGGAGTTAAAAAAAATGTTTAAAACCACAACCCAGAACAAACTTGAAATCCTTGAAGCAGCTTCTGAGAACCAAGCCTCACCTTTTTGAAGGACGTGAGTAGCTTAACGCTCACATATCCCAGCTTGTTCCTCCTCACGTGTTTTAGCAAAAAGGCGTCCTTCTCCAGGTTTTCATCTGAAAAGTAGAATTCGATCTGATCCACCAGTTTCTTGATCAACTCCTCATCCGGGGGCTTCCACTCCTGCTCCAGGTCCTCACGCTCGTTCTCACCTCCACTTGCAGTGGTGCCACTGAGACCAGAAGGAGACACCGGGTGTTAGGGTCAACGTTGAACTGTGTCCCCCAAAAATTCATATGCTGAAGTCCTGACCCCCAATACCTTGGAATATGATGTTATTTGGAAATGGGGGTCACTGCGGATGCAATTAATTAAGATGAGCTCTTACTGGAGTAGGGGGGACCCCCTAATCCAACACAGCTGGGGTCCTTACCAAAGGGGGAAATTTGAACACAGACATGCACACAGAGAGAACATCATGTGAAGGCGAAGGGAGAGACTGGGGTGATGTAGCAAAACCCAAGGAACGCCAAAGACTGCCACTAGAAGCGAGGAAAGATGCTTAGAACGGATCCATTTCTAGTACTTTCAGAGGGCGCATGGCCCTATTCACACCTTGATTTCAGGCTTCAGGCCTCCAGAACCATAAAACAATATATTTCTGTTGTTCTAAACCATCCAGCTCATGGTATTTTGTTACGGCAGCCCTAGGAATTGACACTGGGTCACATGGCCACAGAAGGAGAGGTTTGCCCCCAAACAGCTAAGAAGTCAATCTTTCATTTTTAACAAGCATGGAGGATCATAAAAATAATAACTGGCCAGGCATCGTGGCTCCCATCTGTAATACCAGCACTTTGGGAGGCTGAGGTAGGTGGCCTGAGCCCAGGAATTTGAGACCAGCCTGGGCAACAGAGTGGGACCCCTGTTGCTACAAAATGACAACAACAACAAAAATTAGCCAGGTGTGGTGGTGCATGCCAATAGTCCCAGCTACTTGGGAGGCTGAGGTGGGAGGAGAGCTTGAACCCGGGAGGTCTAGGTCACAGTGAGCCAAGATTGCACCACTGTACCCCAGACTGGGAGACAGAGTGAGACCCTGTCTCAAAATAATAATAATTATTATTATTATAATAACACCCTCTGCTGACATATATGTGGTGCTCTGCCACGGGCAAAATGCTTTTCGCATATACTCTCTTATTCTTCCTTCTCTACTCCATCCCCTCAAATCCTGGTTTCTAGAAGACAGTATAGCAGAGTTACTTGACCTTTCGGTAAGATCATCCATATTTATTAAAGAATAAAAGCTTGATTTCTTAGCTGGTTCAGGACAAGATCTGGAGTGCAGTGGTGCGATCTCCATGTGGATACATGACCACTGCCTCTCAGGAGTCACTGCAGTGGTGCAATCTCCATGTGGATACATGATCACCGACTCTCAAGCCATCTGCCTTGGCCTCCCAAAGTGCTGGAATTACAGATGGGAGTGTAATTTCCTAGGGCTGCCAGCTCTAGGAGTCCTGGCTTTAGAGTTAAGATTGCCTGGGTCCAAATGCTTGGTTCAGACTGAGTAACCCTTATCCAAAATGCCTGGGACCAGAAGTGTTTCAGATTTCCAATTTTTCCAGATTTTGGAATATGTGCATATACGTAATGAGATATCTCAAGGATGGGACCCGAGTCTAAACGCAAATTCATTTATGTTTCATAGACACCTTATACAGATAACCTGGGGTAATCTCATGCAATATTTTTAATAATTTTGTGCATGAAACAAAGTTTCTGAACCATCAGAAAGCAAAGGTGTCGCTATCTCAGTTTTTAACCCATGTTAAATCTGTAGTGTCATGGTGGCGCTCAAAATGTTTCTGATTTTAGAGCATTTCAGATTTTGAATTTTTTGATTAAGGATGTTCAACCTGTACCATTGTTTATTAGTTAAGTAAATTTAGGCAAGGAACTCCACTGCATCTCACTTCAGTTCTATTACCTGTAAATTGGGAATCATGATAGTCCCTACCCTCATGTGAGTGTTGTGACGATTCAATGAATTAATACATGAAAATATCCAGAAGAGTGCCTAGCGTACCGTTAAAGCTCAGTAGGCACAGACAAATTCCTTCACTCATTCATAAGAGGCAGATCTAGGATTTAAACTCAAATCCTCTGTCTCCAAAGCCAGTATACATAATACCTTATATGTTTTGCTAGGACCCTGTAATGGACTCTGGAAACAATCCCATCACGGGGTCCCTTCTTAATAAAGCCCACTATCACCAGCAGCACCACCTGGGTAGACTTCCTCCTCTCCCTCTCCCTAAGATCATTAGGTGATGAGAACAAGCCAAAGCAATCCTGGACAGAGCTTCCTTAGGAGGGCTAATCTTTCATAAGGGGATTATAACAATTTCAAACCAATAAACATTTAGAGAATACTGATTATCCACGTCATAACTGATGCCATTATTAGAAGTTAGCAGAAAGTCGCAGGTAGGTAGTTATAAGAGTTGGTTTAGCAACTCAATGTCAGGACCAGTAATCTTAACAAGGCCTATTACTGTGATCGCTTAAAGCTGGAAAAGACACATACATATATGTCCTTCAACAAAATTTTCACTGGCTCTCAGCCTCACAAAAACAAAAAAAAAAAAAAAGAAAAGAAGCAACTGTGGAATACTCAAAATGAGGGAAAAAAATATTCTGGCAAGAGAGAAAAAAGCAAATAAATCTATTTAAAAATTTTTCAAATTCAGAAATTATAATTAGTATAAAATATAGGCATTGGTTGATTAAAAATAAAGAGTTTTAGCTATTTGCCTGTAGGCAGCCTGGAATGGCTTTTAAAATGCCTTATTGATGTCTCAAGGTAAATGTAGAGTGAAGAAGCCTGGCACGGTGGCTCACACCTATAACCCAGCACTTTGGGAGGCTGAGGTGGGCGAACGACTTGAGGTCAGAAGATCGAGACCAGCCTGGCCAACATGGTGAAACCCCATCTCTACTAAAAATACAAAAAATTAGCCGGGTGTGGTGGCGCATGCCTGTAATCCCAGCTACTTGGGAGGCTGAGGCAGGAGAATCCCTTGAACTTGGGAGGTGGAGGTTACAGTGAGCGGAGATCGCACCACTGCCCTCCAGTCTGGGTGACAGAGTGAGACTGTCTCAAAAAAAAAAAAAGTATAGTGAAGAAAATAATAGGGAGACTCAATTTTAAAGTTTTTTAAGTCTTGTTAAAATGGGATGATAAAAGTCAGACATTAAGCTGACTCACCCAACATCCAATAACAAACACTTTCTCAATTGCCTTTCCTTTTTTTTTTTGAGACAGAGTCTCGCTCTGTCGCCCAGGCTGGAGTGCAGTGGCGCGATCTCAGCTCACTGCAAGCTCTGCCTCCTGGGTTCACGCCATTCTCCTGCCTCAGCCTCCCGAGTAGATGGGACTACAGGCGCCCACCACCACGCTTAGATGGGACTACAGGCGCCCACCACCACGCCCGGCTTTAATTGCCGTCTTTACTCTAGAGGCTATAAAAACTAAATGTTATGGCCGGTAACACTTAAGTGAAAATCTCTTGGCCCTGTCCCTTCCCCTTTTGTCTGCTTTGAATGTGGATGTGATGGTCGGATCTGCAGCAGCCATTTTACTACCATAAGGAAAAGGCCAAGAGAATTGGCTTGGCCTGATTTGTTGACATTATTGGCCCTGACATGATTGAGTTGTTGGGCCAGCTCTTATAACTATCTACCTGCAGATTTTTTATTATTACATGAGAAAGATCAAATCCTATTTGTTTAATTCACTTGTTGGGTTTTGTATTACTTAAACAGCCAAATACAGTAGTAACCTCAGCAACACTACATGGAGAAAAGAGGTCCTCAAAACATGCCAAAGGGAAAACATCAGTGGGACAACCAATAGGATGAAAAAGGAGATGCAAGATGGACAGAACAAATTTCACTTTATTAGGGAAAGTTTATCCCCTAAATAGTAGTTAAAACAGATGGGTTGAGGCTGGGCGCGGTGGCTCACGCCTGTAATCCCAGCACTTTGGGAGGCTGAGGCAGGCGGATCACTTGAGGTTAGGAGTTTGAGACCAGCCTGGCCAACATGGTGAAACCCCATCTCTACCAAAAATATAAAAATTAGCTGGGTGTGGTGGTGGTCGCCTGTAATCCCAGCTACTCAGGAGGCTGAGGCAAGAGAATCGCTTGAACCCGGCGGGCGGAGGTTGCAGTGAGCCGGGATCGCGCCACTGCACTCCAGCCTGGATGACAAGAGCGAAACTCTGTCTCAAACAAAAACAAACAAACAAACCAACAAAAAACAGATGGGTTGGATATAACAGATAAAATAACTACAAATGCAAAGGGAATTCCCGGCCCAGCTAACAAAGATGTCAGTAAATCACAGGGGATGGGGCCGGGTGTGTGCTAATGGCCGGTGAAGAGTTTTGAGCAGACTCAGGGGTATTGGCAAAATGGTCTAACTTACTACAAATAGCTAGTATCTCAGAAGTGACTGCACTACCAAAGGGACCCCTGTGGGGTCCTACTCCCAGGACAAGTTAGTCCTACTCCCAAACTAGAGCAATAGATGCTATTACAAAAGGTAAACTCATAAACAAAAAAAGCATAATAGAAGGAAGGCAGTATAATTTCTCTTTTCTCTCTCTTTTTTTTTTTTTTTAAGAGACGGAGTCTCGCTCTTTCGCCCAGGCTGGTCTGCAGTGGCACTGTCTCGGCTCACTGCAAGCTCCGCCTCCTGGGTTCATGCCATTCTCCTGCCTCAGCCTCCTGAGTAGCTGGGATTACAGGCGCCCGCCACCGCGCCCGGCTAATTTTTTGTATTTTTAGTAGAGACAGGGTTTCACCGTGTTAGCCAAGATGGTCTCGATCTCCTGACCTCATGATCCGCCCACCTCGGCCTCGCAAAGTGCTGGGATTACAGACGTGAGCCACCGCGCCCGGCCGGACAGTATAATTTCTCAATCTCTCTAATGCTTATTCCAGAGCTTCCCAATCTTCCCAAGGTCTGCCATGTCTGCTTTACTGCCTGCAGATGATTCTATCTCAGACTGGATGGAGAGGATAGAGTTCATCCAATCAAGCTTCTCTAGACCTCCGTTGGGCAACTCCTTCTCCCTTTTCCTAACCTTCGCTCCAGCTTCTTCTGTGTCTCTAGACATCCATCAAAGAACTTGTAGCCATATCCAGGTGTCTCTTCTCCATCTTGGTCCTTGATATAGTTTGAATGTATGTCTTAGGCAGATCTCATGTTGAATTGTAATCCCCAGTGTTGGAGGTGGGGCCTGGTGGGAGGTGATTGAATCATGGGGTCGTTTCTCATGAATGGTTTAGCACCACTCCCTTGGTGCTGCCCTCTTGATAGTGAGTTCTCATAAGACCTGGTCATTTAAAAGTATGTGGTACTCCCTCCCATCCCCACCATCACCAACTCTCTCTCTTGCTCCTGCTTCTGTGATGTGATGTGTCTGTTCTCCCTTCACCTTCCACCACAATTGTAAGCTTCCTGAGGCCTCCCCAGAAGCGGATGCTAGTGCCATGCTTCCTATACAGCCTGCAGAGCCAAGAGTCAATCAAGCCTCTTTTCTTATAAATTACCCAGTCTCAGATATTTCTTTACAGCAATGCAAGAATGGCCTCACACAGTCTTCTTGCCCCTGATGCAGGATCTGACACTATTGACCACCTTCTTCTTGATACTCTCCCCCCTGGGCTTATGTGATTTATTCTTTTCTGATTCTTCTCCCCATTTTATGTCTCCTCTTTCTCTCTCCATTTCTTTTCTTTTCTCTTTTTGAGACTGGATTTTGCTCTGTCGCCTCAAGTTGGAATGCAGTGGCATGAACACAGCTCACTGCAGCCTCAGCCTCCCAAGCTCAAGCAATCCTCCCATCTCAGCCTCCCAAGTAGCTGGGGCTATAGGAATGTGCCATCATGCCTGGCTAATTTTTCTGGTTTTTTTTTGTAGAGATGGGGTTTTGCCTTGTTGCTCAGACTGGTCTTGAAACCCTGGGCTCAAGTGATCCACCCACCTCAGCCTCCCAAACTGTTGGGATTACAGGTATGAGCCACCATGCCTGGCCTCTCTCCTCATTTCTAAGTGTAGGTGTTACCCAATAATCTATCCCTGACACTTTATCCCCTAGCAACCTCTACACTTCAGCTCCTATAAGCTCATCAAATTCAAATCTACCCCCCAGCCTGTCCACCGCCCCACACCTTCCTCTCCTTCCTGAGCTGCAGTCCTCAATTCCTAACTGCATGCCAGACATTTCCACTAGGACAATCTGATGTAGCATCAGATTAAATATGTCCACAATCTAACTTCTCACCTTCTGCAGAACCTGACCTCAGGCAGGACTGAAGCCTGGGCCTATCAATAGGCATTCTATCTGGGAAGTTGACCTTCCTTTCACACAGTCTCACAGTAGACTATCCATAATGTATCGGGGGTGACTCTGCATCAATTATTTGCACCCACTGAGCAGACAGGCAGATAGCTAGAGATTCCAGAACAGGTGGGTGATACTGTGGAGGTGACATAAACCCCTATACGAGTGCAGAGGTGAGCTTCTTGTGCTTGGAGGACTCCACCCTCTGCATGAGTGCTGTCAGCAGCAACTATGCATCTCCAAAGGGGGATCTTGGGGGAGTTGAAAAGCCTATGTTATATCCAGGAGCAGGCTGCATTGTTTCCTGTTTGTGAAATAGCCTTCAAAAGGGAAAAGATACCATATCTTTTATGAATATTAATTTTATATCCTTTAAACCTGAATATTGTCAACTTATTGCCGATTACAACCATCCTGTGACAATCATTTATCTTCCCTTCCAACCCACCCCGCCAACTACTTTCCCTATTCACTCTTCTATGTACTTAAGCTCAAGACCTAGGATGTGTCCTTTCACTCTCTCTTTTGCCCCCACATTTAGTCAATTATAAAGTGCTTATTTCATTTTGCAGGGTCTCCCATCTGTTCTCTCTTTGCCATTCCAACCATCCTCATTATTTCTCCCTTGGACACTTATTAATAGCTCATCAAAACATTTTTCCAAAAAATTAAAGTAATAGATAAACATAGCAAAAACTAGAATAAAATAGTAGGGAACTTATAAAGAAACCAACAATTCCCCATTCCACCTTTCCTCCCTAGAGGTAACTTCTCTTCAGCCATTTAATTCTTAGGAGAGTTATCTCATAGCTCTATAAAATATGCTTATAGCTCTATTTCTCACTTGCCAACTGTAGTCATTCTCTATTCATGTCTTACTATATAAAATGAGTATTTGGGGTCACTTATGACTTATGTCCCTAAATAACCCCTTCTTCAAATTTTCTTTTAGTTTTGGTTCTTCTATTAACCTTCTATTTATGGTTTTGGTGTCTTTTTTTTTTTTTTTGAGACGGAGTCTCACTCTGTCGCCCAGGCTGGAGTGCAGTGGCATGATCTTGGCTCAGTGCAACCTCTGCCTCCTGGGTTTAAATGATTCTTCTGTCTCAGCCTCCTGAGTAGCTGGGATTACAGGCGCACGCTGCTACGCCCGGCTAATTTTTTGTATTTTAGTAGAGACAGGGTTTCACCGTGTTGCCCAGGCTGGCCTCAAACTCCTGAGCTCAGGCAATCTGCCCACCTCGGCCTCCCAAAGTGCTAGGATTATAGGTGTGAGCAACCGCACCCGACCTTTTTTTTCTTTTTTCTTTTTTTTTAAGACAGTCTCACTCTGTCGCCCAGGCTGGAGTGCAGTGGTGCGATCTCGGCTCACTGCGACCTCTGCCTCCCAGGTTCAAGCAATTCTCCCACCTCAACCTCTCAAGTAGCTGGGACTACAGGCACACACCACCCCACCCAGCTAATTTTTGTATTTTTAGTAGAGACAGAGTTTCACCATGTTGGCCAGGCTGGTCTCAAACTCCTGACCTCATGTGATCTGCCTGCCTCAGCCTCCCAATGTGCTGGGATTACAGGTGTGAGCCACCATTCCCGGCCCTATTTGTGTTTTAAAATAATATACTTTAAGTGGTTTCTTATTCCATAAATATTAAAAAGTACTTTTCAATTCGTTGTTACATGTGATATATTAATACACACTATTGTCCTACTCTCTCTTCCATCTCACCTATTTCCAACCTTCCATATTGCATCAGATGTACTTTTATTTCATTTTGCCATGGTTCATAATATTTCATTCCATTTGGTAACTAATATTCTATATTTTATCTATAGATACATACTGAAAATTGAAAGTCAATCAGTTGTATTTTATTATTATGACTATGTAAACACTGTTCCCTACAGGGCTAAGTCATTTGCTAAGATTACATTTCTTGTCTTAAAGTCCTATTAGTTGACTGACCACCTGGATTGGTCCTCTATGTTTATTTTTTCTTTCATATGATCTGTCTTTGTCTTTGTAATTTACACACTAAGAGATTTCTTTGACATTATATTCTAACCTTTCCTACAGAATTTTTAAATTTTAGTAGTTATTTATTTAGTTTCTAAGAACTGTTTTTGATCCTAGATCGTTCCCTTCTAAGAGCTTCCTACTCTTGTTTTGTGGATGCAGTATCTTAAGTTCACTCTCAGGGTGCTAGTTGGAGTATACATTTTTGAGTCTTTTGTTTCAACATCATCACCTCTGTCTCCTTTGGGGTCAGTTCTTCCATTTAACTTTCATGCCACTGATTTTCTTCATGTGACTAATAAATAATTCATTTTTTCTTTATTAAAGGGTTTAATAAACTTATTTTAGAATAGTTTTAGATTTACAGAAAAGTTGTGAAAATTGTACAGAGAGTTCCCATATATATACACCCAGGCTTGCTCTGTTATAAATATCTTGCATTAGTATGGTACATGTGTTACAACCAATGAACTAATTACAATTAGTTCATTAGTTCATTATATATTATTATTAGCTAAAGTCTGTATTTTATTCAGATTTCCTTAGTTTTTGCCTATTGCCCCTTTTTCTGTTCCAGGATCCCATCCAGGACACCACAATACATTAACACATTAAGCTGTCATGTCTCCTGAGGCTCCTCTTGGCTGTGACACTTCTCCTTGTTTTTGATGACCTTGACAGTGTTGAGAAGTACTGGTTAGGTATTTTGTGGAATGTCCCTCAACTGGGATTTTTCTGATGTTCTCTGTCATGATTAGATTGGGATTATGGGTTTTTGGCAGGAGGACCACAGAGGTAAATTTCCATTCTCAGCACATCCTATCAGGGTACATGCTATCAACATGAATGATCACTGTGGATGCTAACCTTGATCACCTATCTGAGGTAGTGTTTGTCAGGTTTCTCCCCTGTAAAACCACTCCCTTTATCCCCACTCCCATACTGTGCTCTTTGGAAGAAGGCCACTGTACACAGCCCACACTTAGGGTGTGGGGAGTTATACTCCACAGCTATTCACTGTGAAGACAAAAGGTACATGCTTTTTTGGTGGGTTGTATGGGTTCCCTCTGCAGTTGCACACTCCCACTGGTTTTCTTCCTAGATGGCTCTATGTACACAGGTGGGGCATGCCAAGTGGCAGGCTTCACATGAGGGTGAGCAGGCAGGGAATGATTAAGCTGGGGGCTCTACTCAAATGGCAAAGGCTTTACTCTGCGGCTGCCAGCTCTGCTTTCGCATCCCTAGATCTCCGTAGTGAGCTCATTCAATTCCTTTAGAAAATAATCTTGTCTCTTTTTTTCCCCCTTAAAAATAAAATACCTGCTACTTTCCACTGGCAGACAGAGAGGCTAGGAAATTGTTCTAAAGGAAGAATTTAAATTACCTTTCAGATATTTGTAGCCCTTTTTACTCCTGCATATTTGGTATATTTCCCAACCAGAGTCTTTCTAGGGTTCTGTCTTCCCACCTCCTGCCACCTCCCATGTTATATTTTAGGCTACAGCCTCCTCCACTCTGTGCCATATTACATGTTTTGAAGAACAGCTAGAGTATGTCACTGCTTTACTTGATGTCACTGATTTACTTTAATAATAATAATAAAAGGTTTTCTATTTCCTGTTAAATAAAATTCAAACTCTTCAGCTCCCAACCAAGGCACGGTGGCTCACGCCTGTAATCCCAGCACTTTGGGAGGCCAAGGCAGGAGGGTCATTTGAGGCCAGGAGTTCGAGACTAGCTTGCGCAACGTAGCAAGACCCTGTCTCTACAAAAAATTTAAAAATTAGCCAGGTATGGCCGTGCACACCTGTAGTCTAGGCTATTTGGGAGGCTGAGGTGGGAGGATTGCTTGAGCCCAGGAGGTCGAGGCTACAGTAAGCCATGACTACGCCACTGCACTCTAGCCTGAGTGACAGAGTGAGACCCTGTCTCAAAAAATGAATACATACATAATAAAAAAAAAAACCAACAAAGTCTTCAGCTCCTTATTCAGACTCATTTAGAATCTGGCTGTAACCAGCATCAAAACTTATTTCCATCGGTTTCCTTTCAGATCCTTTGCTCCAAACAAACAGAAAGACATAGTTATCTGTAAGTGTCACAAACTTTCTGGACTCTGTGCCTTTGAGCTTGCTGTTCCTGTCTCTGAATGCCTTGCTCCTCTCTCTCAGGTCTAAATTCTAGTCACACATCAAGGTCCATCTTAAATGCAATTCTCCTAGGAAGAAAAAATCATTTCTACTTCTCCCAACACTTATCTATGTTTGTATTATAGCTACTTGTGTGTACATTTTATTAGCAGCCTGAACACTGAGTTGAGAGTAGAACTCAAGCTGGTTTCTTTCATTATAGTATTACCCCAGAGCCTTGCATGTAATGGGAATTTAAAAAGTATCACCAATGTAAAGCAAATAGTTTTGAGGGCAAATCATACCTATCAGGATCCTTTGAGGGAGGAAGTATGGTTTCTGATGAATATGCTCTTAGTAGCCTTTCAAGGAGGCTTGAAAAAGTTTTACACTTTAGGTTTTGCTTTGTTTTGTTTTTTAACAAAACATTGTAAACTGGGAGTGATGAGGTCTTTTGTTATAGCTATAAACCTGTGAGAAATGGGTAGAAATAAAGAGGTACATTTTAAAACAGGTAATTGGGTTCCATGAATCAGTGCTGATTTTTTTTTTTTTAAGATGTTGTCTCACTCTATCGCCCAGGCTGGAGTGCAGCGGCACTATCTTGGCTCACTGCAACCTCTGCCTCCTGGGTTCAAGCGATTCTCCTGCCTCAGCCTCCTGAGTAGCTGGGACTACAGGTGCGCACCACCATGCCTGGCTAATTTTTGTATTTTTTAGTAGAGACAGTGTTTCATCATATTGGCCAGGCTAGTCTCAAACTCCTAACTTCGTGATCTGCCCACCTTGGCCTCCCAAAGTGCTGGGATTACAGGTGTGTCATATTTGTAAATGATTTAGAGAAACAAAAGGATTTGTAGCATAAAACATCCAAGGCTACTTTTTTCATAAAATATCGAATCTGGTTACACTGACTGCGCAGTTAATCAAATGATACCCTACACGAGGAGAATATCCAAACTAAGATGGTGGAATAATGACACCCTCACTACAGCTTTCAGTCCAGGAATGATTTCTCAGACTCATTGTCTATCATTGCAGATGGTGGAATATGGTATTTTGACCACCAAGACCAAGAAAATGGTGGACACCAATAAGGAAGGTACCAAACACAAAAACATCATTTACGAAAAACACTAGGGTCCAGGTCCTGTCCGTGTGAGATTTCTTTTGACTCACCTCTAGAACAAGATAATGAATGTGAAATGGTTCAAAAAGGGCAAATTGATAATGCAATATAAAAACACCAGGGCAGATTCAAAAGATAAAGATTTTTCACCGAGACAGATTGAAAACATACACAGGTATGTTCTCAACTTTGTTAAAGGCATCACCCTTTTACAAACCATATTTTGGATGGTGCTAGCAGGGGGCACATGTTATGCTTGCGTGGCCCATGGGTTCTTATATATTTATTACAGAGACATGAACTTCCTCTCTGACCCTGTCTTCTGCCATGCTGTTCTGGCATAAGCCTTTGAGCCTGGGAAAGGGATATACAACTAGCGGATGTCTCCGCGGGTCTAAATAAGGATTCGTAGTTTGGAGTAGAGACTACGTGTATAAGGCACTTAGTTCTACATCTGACAAAAAAATTGACATTAATAAAAAAGTAGAGGCCAGGCATGGTGGCTCACGCCTGTAATCCCAGCACTTTGGGAGGCCAAGGCGGCCAGATTACTTGAGGTCAGGAGTTCGAGACTAGCCTGGCCAACATGGTGAAACCCTGTCTCTACTAAAAATACAAAAATTAGCCGGGCATGGTGGCAGGTGCCTGTAATCCCAGCTACTCGGGAGGCTGAGGCATAAGAATCACTTGAACCTGAGAGGCGGAGGTTGCAGTGAGCCAAGATGGTGCCACTGCACTCCACCCTGGGTGACAGAGCAGGACTCTGTCTCAAAAAAAAAAAGTAGAGGCTTTCATTATCACCATCCAAAGCAGGGAAAAGACAGCCTGTACAATGTCCCAAAAACATCATGGAAAAAAAGAGAAACCTAGAAGATTGTATTGTTAAATGAAAAGCAGGTGGCTCAATGGTTTTCATTGTTCATATTAATATTTAATATTATAACTTTGAATCATTTTTACACATTGTAAGACAAAGAAAATAAGTAATTATGTTAATGTTATTAGGAACCAAGATTTTCAGTATAATAAATAAAAGAAGTAAACAGCAAAAATCCTGTAATGTAAATTTGAATTGGAATTATTGATATAAGTGTTTTTTAAAAAACATATTTCTTGGCCGGGCATGGTGGCTGACGCCTGTAATCCCAGCACTTTGGGAGGCCAAGGCAGGTGGATCACGAGGTCAGGAGTTTGAGACCAGCCTGGCCAACATGGTGAAATCCCGTCTCTACTAAAAATACAAAAATTAGCTGGGCATGGTGGCAGGCGCCTGTAATCCCAGCTACTCAGGAGGCTGAAGCAGGAGAATCGCTTGAACCTGGGAGGTGGAGGTTGCAGTGAGCCAAGATCAGGTCATTGCACTCCAGCCTGGGCGACAAGAGCAAGACCCTGTCTCAAAAACAAAACAAACAAACAAACAAACAAAATATATATATTTCTTAGTTCTGTCCACTGAAAGGCTCTGAAAGCAACAATACCCTGGCAGAAGTTAGCTTTCCTAATTCCAGGTCTTAGTTTCTAAATACTTTCTTACTGGTATTTGAAAAAAGCAGAGATTCCTGTGGAAATGGCTGAATTCCATGACTGGAGTAGGAAAAGTACAAATTATGCCTGGAATATCTAGTACCAGAAAGCAAAGAAGTGCTTAAAGACTAATGGGCATGTTACAAAAAGACACAAGGAGGCCAGCTTCAAGGGGGTCTGCTGGCTGCAATATAGACATTTTGAGCACCAAAAATGACTGTGATGAATTATTAAAAAGTGAATAAATACAAATCTATGAATTGGAGAGAGAGGAAGAGTATAAGCTTGAGGAAGAGCCCTCATTTAAATTATTTAGTGTGACTATTATATCAAATTATCTCTTTGAAAACTGTAATTAAAGGGAAATAATTAAGCATTTTTTTGCCTCTTTAGGAGAAACTTTTGTTCAATCCAGATGATGAGACAAAGCTTTTTTTTTTTTTAAATAGAGCAATGCTGGCTAATAAGTGTACAAAAAATGTGAAAATTAGAAAATCCTCAATTTCCAGTCCCCAGTGAAATAACCAACTTAGGTAAGGATCATCAATAGACGCTAAAATAATTAGGTGAAAAGTCATTGGGGAAAGAATATTGCAAGAGGAATGGAAAACTTGGAAGAAATGCATACATTCCTAGAAACATGAAACCTACCAAGACTGAATTATGAAGAGACAGAAAATCTGAACAGACCAATAACAAGTAAGGAGATTGAATCAGGAATCAAAAATCTCCTATCAAAGAAAAGCTCAAGGCCTGATGGCTTCATTGCTGAATTCTACTAAACATTTAAAGAACAACTAATACCAATACTTCTCAAACTCTTCTAAAACTTTGAAGAGGAGGGAATGCTTCCAAACTCATTTCACAAGGCCAGCATAACCCTGATACTAAAGCCAAACAAGGAAAACTATGGGCCAATATCCCTGATGAACATAGATGCAAAAATCCTCAGCAAAATATTAGCAAACTGAATTCAACAGCATCTTGAAAGGATCATTCACCAAGATCAAGTGAGATTTATCCCTGGGATGCATGCATGGATCTACATATGCAAATCAATAAGTGTGATACATCAACTTAACAGAACCCAGGATGAGAAGCCCACAATAACTTGTTAACTGCAAAGGGAAAGACAACCTGTACGACAGAGAAATCTCCTTAATCGAATGGTCAAATTTAGCATCACTAAGGGTGGGATGGCTCCTGAAGTGATAGAACATCAAGTTCCAGGCACAGAGTATGAGGCATTCTTGACAAAATGTTTAAACAGAATCAAATCAAAACCTTAGCCCTATCTTCCAGTTTATAAGAAGCACATGGTACAAAGGAGCAAGTAAAATAAGATCATGAGAACATTACCAGACTAATCCAAAATGTGAGACATTCAACAAGATGTCTGACCTCTTCTGTCCAAAATAGCAAAGCATTAGGGAAAAAAAAAGGTAGAAATTTCTAGATTAATAGAGTCTAGAGACATAAGAAGCAAATGCCTCAACCCAGACCATATTCTGGTTTGAGGGGAAAAAAGAAACAGCTGTAAAAGACAATTGTGGCACAATTTGGGGAATCTTGAATGTGGAACTTGGCTATTAGCTTATCTTCAGGATTATATTAGGGAATGATAGTTAATTTTCTCAGTTGCAATAATAGTGTTAGGGCTTTATAGGGAATGTCATTAGGAGTTACAAAATGAAGTATTTAAGGTATAATCTTGTGTAAAACATACCTCAAATGGTTTGGGGAAAACACATACATTGTATATCCATTCACCAAATATGGCAAAATGTTAAGTGTTAAATCTAGATGATGGGTATATGAATGCTCATAGTACTATTTTTTCATATTTTCTTTATGTTTGAAAATTTTTATGTTAAAAAGGTGAGAATAAAAGGAAAGGCATCTTTTTAATGAAGGAGATGTGGGGAGATGATCAATAACATTTTAGAGGCTGTAAAGACTTTTCTTTATTGTTCATTTATTCTGTTCCCTTATATAAGCTAGGTATTAGGCTAGGTATGGAAATACAAAAAGGAATAAGATAAGGCAGCTGCCTTCAAGGATCTCACTGTCTAGGGAAGGGGAAACACAAATATCTCAACACCACGGAGTGAGTGTGATGACAGAGATACGCATTCAGTCAACAAACATGTCCTATGTGCTGGGTGCTGTGCTAGGTGCTGAAGATACAATGAACGAAGCAAGCATGGTCCTTGAATTCACCGAGCTCCTATTCCTGTGAGGGAGACACAATGATAGAATCACAATTGTGGAAGGTGCTAGGCATAAAATGTACAGAGTACTACAGCAACAGAGAAGAAAGGAAACACAGCCAGCTCTGGGGTGGGGATTGGGGGTGGTGGAGAAGAGGCGGCGAAGTTTTAAAGGCTGACTAGAAATCAGTCAATCAGAGGACCTAGAGGTGGGGGTGCAGAGGCATGTAGACACAAAATAGCCCCCTATGCTCAGGGAACTAGCTGGAATCACGGGAGCGTGAACTGTTGACAGCGTGAACTGTTGAGGCAATGGGCTGAGGAGATGATGTAAGTGGGTGTCGCATCTTAATGAGCAGATTGAGGAATCTGGGTTTTCTCCTGTAGGCTCCAGGAGCTGAGAACATTCACATCGGGTGATGGCTGCTGCCATGTGAGCCTGGGTCCAAACAGGGGATAATGTGGATCCTGTTCTTGGCTACACCTCCTCCTGCTCTGGGTGCCTGCCCACTGGGCTCTGTCAGCTCCCCGAAGAACCCCAGGGATTTTCTGGGGTCAACTCTATGCCAGTGGGCAGCAGGAAGGGCTTCAGACTGAACACTTGCTGAGACTCAAGCCACGGGAGCTGGGCAGTTCTGGAGGAAGAGCAAGAGGGGTTCAGGCAAGAGGCCTACCCATACTGAGGCTTGGTTTCTCCTAGACCTCCATAGGGGATCTTTCCAGGCCTTAAACATAAGTAGAGCTTTAATCCTGGCTAATGATACAATCTCACAAATTTAGCCCTCAGGATAGGGATGGCTATTTGCCACTGCCACAGGAAAATAAAGTTATAAGGATAAACCACTTGGGGCTATTTTACATACTCTGATATTGTCTGACTAGGGGACTGCCTTCTCGAGACTGTGAGCTGTCAGTGACTAAGGGTTCATCATTTTTATGCTCTCGGTACTTAGCACAGAGCTAAACGAATCAGGCCTTGCATTATAAAGCACTGATCTATCTACTTTGTCATACACTATGGTCCAGCTTTCCTGCCCTACCCTGGTGGGCTGACTTTTCTCCCCTAACAACTGTCTCTACTGGTCTGCCCCGAATCTCTGGGTCCAGAAGTCTGACCCTTTAACCTGGGGAAGAGTGAGCCAGTAATAGAGAATGGCTCTGGGCCCAGTATTCTTCCACTCTTGAGTTGAGTATTCTCCCAGTGAAGTAGATATACGCTTGCCAGGACAATCCTGCAGAACCTTAACAGCTAAACGCCTGGGACAGGGTCCTAGAAGAAAGAGAGCTCCTAATAAGTGCCTGTTGGCATCCACCAGAATGTGCAAGTTCTGTCATTTCCCCACTCTCATGTCTATGTCTATGTTTTATCTCCTTTCAACAGCAGGAACAAAACACCAGTCCTTAAGGGCCTGGGCATTAGTGGACAGGAGCCAAGGCGCCTGAGGACAAAGCTCGGGACCCGGGACAAGGTTAAACAAGTGCCATAGCAGCTCCAAACTACCCAAAACCCAGGAACACCCCCCGCCCCCCGCAAGGCAGCAAGATGATGCAAACATAAAGGTCTGGTGGGAAAGGCTGTGTGAAAATGGGAATCCCCCAGGGCGGAGGAAGTAAAGCAGCAAGTCCTGTATCCGTCTCAAATTACCTTGAAATCCCACCTCCTGGAATCCCCCATCAGCAAGTGTCCGCTGTACCTGGCCTGCTACCACCTAAAGACTGAGCGCAGCCAGCAGGACTGGGAAAGGCAGGGCGATGATGGCAGTGAAGGGTAAGCGGGACCACTCGCAAGGGGAGGGGAAGGCGGGCAGGGATGGACTTTGCGGCGATGGGGAGGTGGTGTCTTGAGGGAGCCCACAGAGAAGAGGCCTCCTCCAGAGGAGGGGGTGGCTTGGATGGCCCGTGAAAGTCCTCCTCCTGGATCCCTGAACATCCCCACGTCCAGGCCCCTCAGATCCCGGCCGCCAGCCCTGGGAGCCTCGGTGGGGCGACGAAGCTGCGGGCTGGGGCACCAGCTGCCTCCACGGGCCGGTTCTGACTCAGGGGCTCGGCCCGGAGCTGCTTCCCCGGCGGCGGGGCTGACTCAACCCCCTCTGCCCGAGGAGTTGTCGCGCGCAGTCAGCGCCCCGAACTCGCGCGCGGCCCGGCGCCCCCTCGGGGCCCACCTCCCGGGCCAGCCGCCGCGCCTACCTGTGCCCGCGGCTCGGCTCCTCCTCGCTCGCGCTGCCCCAGCCGGGGCTGAGGTACCGGGCCGGGTCCCCGGCGCCCCGAGTCTCCGCCCCCTCCTCCTCGTCCTCCAACTCGTCCACGTCCTCGGCCTCCTGGATGGCGACGCGGATCTGCACCGCCGTCTTGGGCCCGGGCCGAGCCTCCCCGCCGGACTGGGCCATGGCTCGCGGGACTGCGGCGCCGCCGGGGTCCTCACGCCGCAAGGCCCAGCCAGCCGGTCGGCAGCGACTGCGACGAGGGGGCGGGGGCGGTGCGAGCGCGCCTGCCGCTCGGCCCAGGGGAGGGACAGGGGTCGCGGCGCCCCGCCCCGCGCCGCCGCCGCCGCCACCACCCCGACCGCTAGTGGAGCGCCCGCGCAGGCGGGGCCTCGGAGGTGGAGGGCGGCTTTCCGGAGCTCCTCCGACAGAGGCCCGTCCCGGAAGGATCCCCGCGACCCCCGATCACTCCCTCCGTCTTTTCGCCGCTGTGGGGCCCCAGCCCGAGAGGAGGTGTCAGGGCTCCCTCCTCCTGCGCCTTCTTTCACGGCGCCGCAGGGATGGGCGCAGCACAGCTGACTTCTGTTTGTGCTTGACTCCGGGGGTGGCAGCCAGAGACCACAGCTCCAGGGGCTTCCAGGCCTCCTGCGTGTCTCCCGCCCTGGCCTGCCAAGATCAGAAAATTTCCATCGTTAGTCTCCTTGACATAATAACCACCCTAGACCGCGTCTTAGGAGGTCAGGGGCTTGGCTCCTGCCTTGCCCTGTATCAGTTTTTCTCCAAGTGTGGTTCCCAGACCAGGAGCATCAGCTGCACCGGGGAACTTGTTAGAAATTGAATTCTCAGGGCTCATCCAGACCTCCTGAATCAGAATCTATGATTCAGAACTTTGTGTTTTAACAAGGCCTCTAGGTGATGCTGAAGTTCACAAAAGTTCGAAAGCCGATGGCCTATAGAGTATGCCCTGCACATAGTATGCACTCAGATGTTTGTTGAATGAATAAAGGGAGCTATTGAAATGTCAGGATGTTCTAAAACACTGCCACCTTTTCACGTGTAACTTCAAATTGAGTTCCATCTCACCTCTCCAAATGTGACCCAGAAACTAGGGACAGGAGCATAGAAATGAATAAGACTGGCCGGGCGCAGTGGCTCACGCCTGTAATCTCAGCGCTTTGGGAGGCCCAGGCGGGCGGATCACGAGGTCAAGAGATCGAGACCATCCTGGCCAACATGGTGAAACCCTGTCTTTACTAAAAAAATACAAAAATTGGCTGGACGTGGTGGCGCGTGCCTGTAATCCCAGCTACTCGGGAGGCTGAGGCAGGAGAATCACTTGAACCTGGGAAGCAGAGGTTGTGGTGAGCCGAGATTGTGCCACTGCACTCCAGCCTGGGCAACAGAGCGAGACTCCGTCTCAAAAAAAAAAAAAAGAAAAAAAAGAAAAAGAAAAAAAAAGAAAGAAGGAAAGAAGAAAAAGAAATGAATAAGACCTGAATCTGCTTTCATGTAGCACTTTATTTAGAGCCTTAAACATAATTTATCATATTAATTTGCCACACTGGGACCCCAAAACAACAGAACCCTGGACCAATACATTTGTTTTGATATAGAAAGGCAAGTTAGGATAGGCTTAGGAAATGAGGTCTCCTGGAGGGCAGTGTCCTTGTAAAAGAACACCATGTATAGGGTCCTGGGTGTCTGGGCAGGGCTGGGGAGAGACCCAGGGGCCCAGCGAGGACAGCCCCTCTTCTTAAGGACACTAGAATCTGTGTCCCTTTCTTTGTCAGACCTCTGTTTTGATAGAAGAGGTCCTAAAATAAGTAAGTAAAGGAAGAGAGAGAGACCTTTGGTGCTATTGCTGTTGCCGCACCAGAACAGCTCACAGCCCTGGATCTGAGCTACTGGGAAAGGAAGAGGCAAGAGGTTGACAGTGTCTTTTTCCAGGCAGCTGTGCCTCCCTCCAGGGCTATAGATCCTCTGCAAACACCTGTGATGAGGCTCAGAAGGAAAGAGCTGCAGCAGCCACCATGCCTTCCAGTTTGATAATTTCGGTTCCTGAATTTCACAAAGTGATACCCATTATCTATCTCATTTAAGCCATCTCGTGTGGCAAAGACATCAGGGGTTGTTATCCTTACCCACAATGATGGCTCACATTCGTCTCAGGTTTTATAGTTTATGAACAATTCATACATGTCTTTTCAGGGTTTCCAAATGCCTGATCATAAGAGTCCCCTGGGGACTTTTCTTAAAATACAGATTCTGAAAATACAGTTTGAAAACTGACAGTTGGTGGGTGAATCTGGGCTGTAGAAGCGTTTTACTTGGTGAGAGTTTTGAAAAAAAGAAATTGAATTTATATGTCCTTACATTCAAACATATCTGCCTATGTTGTTTCTGTTATTACTTATTTCTGACTCCTCATAAAGGAATTTTGGATCTAGAAAGAATGTCAGACATCATCCAGCTCGGAGCTGCTCCTGGTAGGGAATGGGTAGTCTGGCAGAGTACCCAAGAATGGGTACTCTTAGGGGTACCCATTAAGTCATAGCATAAATATGGGGCATCTTTCTGGGGTATCAATTTTACTTAGCTATTTGAGAGAACAGCCACAATGTATATATTAAAACAACTTGGAATATCTGTGAAATCAAATGCAAAACTTGCACGGAATGTTTAAGGCAACTCACATAAGTTTCTCATTTATAGTAGTTGGCTTAGAATAATGCCTAGAGGAGCGGAGGACAGAAACCCTCATTTGCACTAGGGGTATTTCATGGGAGAAGTCCAACTCGATCACGTTTGCAATGAGGAGAGTGAGTCCCAGTGAGGCTTAGAGGGAAGGGCCTCTTCTTCCACTTTGTTGCACCCGATTTTGTCTAGCAGGGAGCCTTCATCTAGGAACACTTGCTGATTTGCTTTGATTAGTCCTACCCACATACCCATCATTTGTGTCACTGGTGAAGAAACCAGGGCTTTTAAAGGGCTCCTTTCGGTTTCCAGCTTATTCCTCCCCAGAGCCGTGGCAGGGGAAGGAGGCCAGTCCCACCCAGGCCTGTCTTGAACATCATTGCAGGGAGTTTGCATCACCACTGAGATGATTAGCAAAGCCTCTTTAAACAAAATCATGACCTCAGCCTGGAGTTGGCGTCTTTCCCTTCCCTGGAATCTTGACAGCTCATTTTCATAGTAAACTCACAAGGGGAAACAGCTTTTTCCATAGCTCCTGAGGATGAAACAAAAGGAAACACATTGACAAGCCATCAGGATGGACTGAGATTAGGTTGAAGGAAAAACTCAACCCTAGAAGACCTTTCCAGTATATACAAGGGTGTTGTTTGGAATCAATTGGAAATATTTTTGAGTGTGCCTGGCACTACAGCTGGAAACCAAAGACTTGGAATAAGATATTGTGGTGAAGCTGGGAAGTTGGGGCAAGGCTAAGCGTTGAAGAGAAGAAGAGTAGTCCTAGCTACTCGGGAGGCTGAGGCAAGAGGATCCCTTAAGCCCAGGAGGTCGAGGCTGCAGTGAACCATGATGGCACCACTGCACTCCAGCTTGGGCAACAGAGACCCCATCTTCGAATTAAAGGAAAAAAAAAGGGGTCTGTTTTAACTGTAGGTTAAGAGGGCATTTTTATCTATTCATTTAATTATTTGTTTAAGCATGTACCAAATACCAGGACCTGTGCTATACTCAATTTTGTAAAATGCCTGAGACATGATCCATGAATACCAAGAGATGGAGGGAGCCTAGGAAAGACAGCCTTCAATAATAAGACTGTGTCTATGCACTAAATGCTGTAACAGAAATCCATACAGGGAGGCACAGCCAGTGAAAACATCCCCAAGGATGCTTTGAAGCTGACTAGAAAAGCTCACACATAAGCAGCAGGGTATAATGGAAACACGCTCACTTTATTATCAAATAGATCTGAATTCAGACTCCAGCCTTGCTGCTGCTTAGCTTCATAACCTCTCTGCTGTTCAGTTTTCTTACCTGTAAAATGTTCTGAATGATCCTCACTTAATTGAGTTGGGCACACAGATCAAACTAGGTTGTTTGTGAAAAATATCTAGCACAGACCTGGCCCAGATTAGACACTCAGTGTATGCTAGTAGATTATGATGCGGCCTTCCAAGAACCTTCATACCAAGAAAGCCTTAGCCTGAATGGGAAACACAAACATTCTAGTTGCTGAGTATGTATATTGCTCCATTGTAAATTAATAAATCAGTTTTTTTTCTAGATGCCATACTCTTAAAAGTTGAATCTGGTCTGCAGAAGTGTTTTGCTTCAGAGCCAACCTAATCCTGAATACACTGACAAAATGGAGGACTTCCCTGGCCAGAAACCAGCATCTTTCTATAGTTTCTTTTTTTCTTTTTCTTTTTTGAGACAGCCTCTCACAGCTGGGTGCAGTGGCTCACGCCTGTAATCCCAGCACTTTTGGAGGCCAAGGCGGGCAAATCACTCGAGGTCAGGAGTTCAAGACCAGCCTGGCCAACATGGCAAAACCCTGTCTCTACTAAAAATACAAAAAAATTAGCCAGGCTTGGTGGCGGGTGCCTGTAGTCCCAGCTACTCAGGAGGGTGAGGCAGGAAAATCGCTTGAACCCGGGAGGTGGAGGTTGCAGTGAGCCGAGATTGTGCCATTGCACTTCTGCCTGGGCGACAGAGCGAGACTTGGTCTAAATTAAAAACAAAACAAAACAAACAAAAAAAGGACCAAGAAGCAGCTTCTCTGCTCCTTCTGGAATCTCCGCCTGGTTCAGCCCGCCTGCTTCCACTCCTGCCTCCACCATGTCCATCAGGGTGACCCAGAAGTCCTACAAGATGTCCACCTCTGGCCCCCGGGCCTTCAGCAGCTGCTCCTACACAAGTGGGCCCAGTGCCCGCATCAGCTACTTGAGATTCTCCCGAGTGGGCAGCAGCAGCTTCTGGGGTGGCCTGGGTGGAGGCTGGGTGGTGGGGCCAGTGGTATGGGAGGCATAACCGCTGTCACGGTCAACCAGAGCCTGCTGAGCCCTCTTAACCTGGAGGTGGACCCCAACATCCAGGCTCTACACACCCAGAGAAGGAGCAGATCAAGGCCCTCAACAACAAGTTTGCCTCCTTCATAGACAAGGTATGGTTCCCAGAGCAGCAGAACAAGATGCTGGAGACCAAGTGGAGCCTCCTGCAGCAGCAGAAGATGGCTCGGAACAACAAGAACAACATGTTCCAGAGCTATATCAACAACCTTAGGTGGCAGCTGGAGACTCTGAGCCAGGAGAAGCTGAAGCTGGAGGTGGAGCTTGGCAACATGCAGGGGCTGGTGAAGGACTTCAAGAACAAATATGAGGATGAGATCAATAAGCGTACAGAGGTGGAGAATGAATTTGTCCTAATCAAGAAGGATGTGGATGAAGCTTACATGAACAAGATAGAGCTGGAGTCTTTGCCTGGAAGGGCTGACTGACGAGATGGACTTCCTCAGGCAGCTGTTTGAAGAGGAGATCTGGGAGCTGCAGTCCCACATCTCGGACAAATCTGTGGTGCTGTCCATGGACAACAGCTACTTCCTGGACACGGTCAGCATCATTGCTGAGGTCAAGGTGCAGTAGGAGGAGATTGCCAACCGTAGCCAGGCGGAGGCTGAGAGCATGCACCAGATCAAGTATGAGGAGCTGCAGACGCTGGCTGGGAAGCATGGGCATGACCTGCAGCCTATAAAGACTGAGATCTCCGAGATGAACCGGAACATCAGCCGGCTCCAGGCTGAGATTAAGGGCCTCAAAGGCCAGACGGCTTCCCTGGAGGCCACCATCGCAGATGTGGAGCAGCGTGGGGAGCTGGCCGTTAAGGATGCCAATGCCAAGCTGTCCGAGCTGGAGGCCTCTCTGCAATGGGCCAGGCAGGATATGGTGTGGCAGCTGCGTGAGTACCAGGAGCTGATGAATGTCAAGCTGGCCTTGGACATCAAAACTGCCACCTACAGGAAGCTGCTGGAGGGTGAGGAGAGCCGGCTGGAGTCTGGGATGCAGAACATGACTATCCATACGAAGACCACCGGCGGCTATGCAGGTGGTCTGAGCTCAACCTATGGGGACCTCACAAGCCCCGGCCTCAGCTACAGCCTGGGCTCCAGCTTTGGCTCTGGCGCAGGCTCCAGCTCCTTCAGCCGCACCGGCTCCACCAGGGCTGTGGTTGAAGAAAATTGAGACCCGTGATGGGAAGCTGGTGTCCAAGTCCTCTGACGTCCTGCCTAAGTGAACAGACGCGGCAGCCCCTCCCGTCCTACCCCTCCTGTGGCTGCCCCAGGGCCCTGGAGGGAGGCCGCTGTGCATGGTATCACAGGGAACAGGAGACCCACCTGAGGCTCAGCCCAAGCCCTCAGCCCACCCGCGGGGGAGTTTACTACCTGGGGACACCCATTACCCATACCTCCAGCTACAAAACAATTCAATTGCTTTTTAAATTTTTTTTTCCGTCCAAAAATAAAACCTCAGCTAGCCCTACCAACTGTCAAACAAGCAAACAAACAAAACCAAAAAACAAAAAGGAGAGATGAGATCTCACTCTGTCGCCCAGACTCGAGTGCAGTGGAGTGATCATAACTCACTGTATCCTCAAACTCCTGGGCTCAAGCTATTTTCCTGCCTCAGCCTCCCAAGTAGCTGGGACTACAGGTGTGCCACCACACCTGGCCAGTTTAAGTTTTTTGTAGAGATAGGGTCTTTCTATGTTGTCCAGGCTGGTTTCTAACTCTTGGCCTCCCAAAGTGCTGGAATTACAGGTATATGGCATTGCACTCTGCCCTATAGTTTATTTCTAACTTCAATATGAATTAAGATAGTTATCCATAGGTGTGAGATTTTTATGAGTATTATCCATTAATATTTATTCTTTCTTGTCTAACAATATCAATCCCTAGTTTTAGATGGCTATATGGCCACCTAATTAGTGATTACATTTCCCAGCCTGCCTTGCATATTGGTATAATCATGTAACTAAATTCTGGCCAATAGGATGTGAACAGAAAGGTTTTCTGGCCCTTCTGGGTTGTGTGTCTCTGGCTTTTTCCTCTACCCATTGGCTAAAGTGGCCTTGTCGAACCCAAGGATGGAAGTCACATGTTGAGGAGAGTTGAACCAGCAAATACGCTCTGGATTTGTTTGCTGGGCTGTAATGTGGATCATTATTTTAGAAAGAAATAATCTCACACTTTGTCTAATAGACTGTATTTTGATATATTTTTGTCACAGACTTAACCTATATCCTACTTAATGTCTAAAGTATTAGATATTAATGCCTAATATTAATAGAAGATTGAATTATATAACACATGGAAGTACCTAGTTCAGGGCCTAGGATATAGTAGCTACTCAATAAATTGGTGTTGAATTTGAATGTAACAACTTAAACATTTATTGCATGGCAAAAGCATGCAAATTATGTGGTACGAATGATGCAGGAGTCCAAAAGGAATAGAATGTAGTTCCCCCTATTAGCATAGGAGCTCGTGTTCTAGTGGGGGAACCAGATTCTTTATTCCTTCTTCTTCTCTCCCTTCAGAAGAATAGCATTATCAGCATTATCAATGGAAGTCAGGTCATTGCTGCAGGTGGTAAAAAGAGTAGGGTTTTCTAAAAGGCCCTCAGTACTGTCTCCCACTCCCCTAAGTTTGAGGTGCTCCCCACAAAGCAACAACATCCCCAGTTTGGGTCCCACCATTTAAAGACAACGTCTTGCTCTCATAATATTAATTTCTTTGTGGCATATTATCAAATTGTTTTGACACATACTTTGGAAAGTATATTCAAGCTTTACCTGCCATTTATGTCTTGTGGAGGACTGGTTTATCAAACTGATGAGGAATGTCACAAGTTAAAAATAGATGGAGACCCTTAGCTGGGCGTGGTGGTGTGCGCCTGTAGTCCTAGCTACTCGGGAGGCCGAGGCAGGAGAATTGCTTGAACCCAGAAGGTGGAGGCTTCAGTGAGCCAAGATCACACCACTGCACTCCAGCCTGGGTGACAGAGTGAGACTCTGTCTTAAAAAGAAAAAATAGATGGGTTTTATTTTAGAGGGGTGAAAGAAGGACTAGATCTAGGCGAGTGATCAGTAACAGCAGGTATGAAAGTGATTGGTAGAAATTCTAAGAAACACAGGCACAGGTACTCATTTTTTTCTTGAGGGAAAACCTAAAGAACTTACACAAAGCTGGACCACACATAGCAAGAGAGCCAGCTGCCTACTCCGGCCTGAAGGGCGAGCCCACCCTGGTCCTCCATTCCCCAGGAAGACACACAGCAGTCAATGCTTCTCCCTGATCAGGGTGAGGGCTCCATTAGGTCAGAAATTCTCAACTTAAGTTGCATGTTAGAATCTTAGAATCACCTGGGGGGCTTTTAAAAATTCTGAGGCTGGCCGGGCACGGTGGCTCACGCCTGTAATCCCAGCACTTTGGGAGGCCGAGGCGGGCGGATCACGAGGCCAGGAGATCGAGACCATCCTGGCTAACACCGTGAAACCCTGTCTCTACTAAAAATACAAAAAATTAGCTGGGCACAGTGGCATGTGCCTGTAGTCCCAGCTACTCAGGAGGCTAAGGTAGGAGAATCGCTTGAACCCAGGAGGCAGAGGTTGCAGTGAGCTGAGATTGTACCACTGCACTCCAGCCTGGGCGACAGAGCAAGACCCCGTCTCCAAAAAAAAAAAAAATTCTGATGCCCTACCAATTAAGTTCTGGGGTTAAGACCTAGACATCAAGCATCAGGCATTATACCTAGCTTTCAAAGCTCCCAAAATGATTCCAACATGCAGCAAAATTCAAGAACCTCTGTGTTCGGTCTTTCAAGCCATATTTTTCAGGTTCTTCCCAACAGGTCTGGAGACTCTGGCTAGTGGTTCATCTGATCTCCAGGTGCAAGTAACCAGCACAATTCAACCCCAGCATCTTCCTAGAGTTTACTGAGGGACTGGGTGACTCAAAGATGCATTTCTCATGTGCACTATTTCTTAGCAGGAGCAGGCATCAGACCAGGCTGCTGCAAACAATTGTTCAGGTTGTACACAGCACGAGGATGCTTGGCATAGGGGATAAAGGGATGAAATGACTGCCTAAACTCTGCTCACCAAGCTGTCACCCTGGCCTCAGACTTGGTGCAACTAGAGGGGAAAAGGGTAACTATTTCTAATTCTCACAAATGAGCTAAAGTGGCCCTTTGTGCCAATAGTGGCCCTGGTTCAGGCCTGCCTAAGGTAGAGGCAAAGTGAAATTCAAGGACCACGGGCATCAGAATTACTAAGGAACTTATTTAAATGTATAGTCCTGCATCTTCACTCCAGATCAAATGAGTCATATCTCTGAAGATATCGCCTAGAAATCTGTGTATTTAATAATCTCCCAAGTGGTTTCCATCAAGCTGAAGTTTGGTGGCCACTGACCGAAGGTATGGGATGGTCTTTCAATAAAAACAACAAGTTGAACATCTCCTACATGCCAGGCCCATGCCACCATTCAAGGATATGAGAGCAAATAAGACCCCATCCTTTTCTCAAGTATTTTGGTCTAATAGAAGACAGACAAAAGCTGTGGGTCCCAGGAGGACCCCAAACTATGACCTCTGCTGGAGTTCAGATATCTGGCATATTCAGAGAACCAGTTAGCAGTTTCAAAAATCCCTACAGGAGGGACTGAAGCTCCTCCCAGAAGAATCGTCATCCCAGAGAAATAGGAGCCAGGCACCACAAGCCTGACTCACTAACAAAGCCTCCATTGTCAGAAAAGATGAGTGATTTGGGGGACAGAGTAGCGTCTGATATGTGTTTGTTTGCCTGTGGGCCAAGGCCCTGCTACCCAACCTCTGTGGTCATGTATCTGAGCCCCATGGAAAGCTAGGGGGACTGTACATGAAAACTGAAAAGCCTGTTTTCCTATAACCCCTATAAACTATTTCAGCACAAGGAATATGACTTTGGGATCCCACTATCTGAGGGTGCACATCACGAGGGGAGGCATTTTTTGCCACTGCTCAGAATAACATCTCACAGCTTTGGCACCTTCTGTGCTGCTCATCAGCTGCAGGAGGAGCCTTTGGTGCCTGGTGGACACAGTTGTGCCCAGGGAAGTGCCTGTAGTGCCCATTGGATAGGGTATAGTCTAGCAGAGGAGGCTGGGGCAGTAAAGGAGGGACAACATGCAGACACCAGGTGGTGACTAGCTAGATTTGTCTATGAACACATATGAGACACCCCCAGGGAATGTCCACAGATACTTGGGCAGTGTTTGAGGGGCTAGGTTTGTGTATTAATAACATTAGTGGGTAAAAGGGCTCAAGTGGAAAGAGCTCCCCCCAGAATGGGTGACAGACTCAGTTTCTCTCCATTTGTCATCACTTTTACAGCAAGAACTTTGTGCCTAATCAGGATGACTTCTAATTTGTAGCCCAGACTGCACATTCTAAAGACACCGAGAGGCCCTGAGGCATGGGCACCAGGATGGATGAGGCATTGAGAGGGAAGAGCAGGGCCCTGGAGTTCCCAAGGAGAGAGGTGTGGGTGATTTCCTTTGCCTAATTTGGAAGGCCTAGCGCATTCTGGCTCCAGGCTGCCTTTCCACCCTCATCTCATGTCCATCTTGCCCTCACTCCCTCTGCTCTGGCCATACTGAAGTTCTCTTAGTTTATCTGAAGGCACCACTCTTCTGTCCTTTAAACGTGCGGTTTCAGATGCGTGACATGATTATTCTCTCCTTTTTACCTGGCAAACTTCTAATCTTTCAGGTTTTAGCTAAGATATCACTCAGGGGAACTTTTCTGGATTTGCCAGTTTAGTGTACAGGACATTCAATGCTGTCCATAAACTCAGATGTGGAGAAAATGTAACTCTTTGGGGTAATGGAAATGGAATCTCAGTTTCAGTTTGGGTTCTTCTCATAACTTGGGCTAGGGTCAAAATTCCAGGTGTCTGTTCATCAGTCATCTGTGTATCCAGGAATCTAGCAACTGAGATGTCCATATCATTAAGTCAGGGCTCTCTTAGCTGCTTCAATGCCAAATTTGGGGCACTAGGATCTTTGCTAGGCCCTCTATAACCCCATATGCCTAGAGTCAACACCACCAGCACAGTCATTTTCTTCCTTTTTTCTCCTGCTTCCATTCTGGAAGAAGCCTTTTCCAATTCAGGGACAAGTTTCTTTCATCTTGAACTTGCGTCCTCCAGCAATCCTCCTGCCTCGGCCTCCCACAGTGCTGGGATTACAGGTGTGGGCCCCATGCCTGGCCGTTTCTCTTAACCCAAATCTCTATTCTGCTTAGTGGTTACTGACTTCTTTCCCAAAACTTTGTATTAGTTTCGTAAATACAGAAAGGTTGAAATAATAATAAAATGAACATTCTTATGCACTCTACTGAATTCAAAAATCGTTAAAAATTTATCACCATCTTTTTTCACCTCTCAGTACTTCAGCCTGTCTTCTAAAGAGAAAGATATTCACCTACAAAACCACAATACCATGGTTGCATCTAACAAAACTGTTGATAGTTCTGTAAAATTATCTAATAGCGAGTTCATATTCATTTCCCCAAAATGTTTCATTCTAAGAATGTTCATTATGCTTCAGAACAAAAACCAGGATCCAATTTAGAGTCACACATTGCATTTGCTGTTTATGTCCTTCTAATTTATTTACATCTAGAAAAGTCCCTTCACCATTTTATATTGTTATTGTTGCTTCATGACATTGAATTTTTGAAGGATTCATGTCCGTTATCCTAAAGAATTTAGGCTTTTGAAAACAAAAGCCAGAGAACTCTGCCCCAGACTTTCCCTGAGGCAAGAAGTATAACCTACCTGTCTGGTTTTTTGAGGACTGAGAGTTTTCCCTGGCCATGGGACTTTCAGTGTCAAAACCAAGAAAATTCTGGGCAAGCCAAGATGAATTGGTCACCCTAGAGGCAAGGAGGTATGGACTTGGATATTTGCTTGAATGGTTGCAAGGCATAGAGTGAAACATTATTTAAAATGAATAATCCAATATTATGCAGCCACACTTGGTTAATAAGTAGGTTCATAGCATCCTGTGTTTATACTCTTGCAATATGCATCATATTTTTGACTCTGTTTAACGTCTGAATTTCCCAATAGATAGTAAACTCCACAAAGGCAGAGACATGTATGTCTTTCTCATTACTCTAATCTCATTGTATCCCCATAGTTCTGGTACATGTAAAGTATTTATATATTTATTTATTTATGTATTTATTTTTGAGATGGAGTCTCGCTCTGTCACCCAGGCTGGAGTGCAGTGGTGCGATCTTGGCTCACTGCAACCTCTGCCTCTGGGTTCAAGTGATTCTCCTGCCTCAGCCTCCTGAGTTGCTGGGACTACAGGCGTGTGCCACCATGCCCTGCTCATTTTTGTATTTTTAGTAGAGATGGGGTTTCACCATGTTGGCCAGGATGGTCTCCATCTCTTGATCTCATGATCCGCCCACTTCAGACTCCCCAATTGCCGGGATTACAGGCGTGAGCGACCACGTCCGGCCACTAAGACATGTTTAAATAGTGAGGCTGCAGCCCACTGGTAATTTCCGTACCCCTGTTCACTGAGTATTATTAGGTTAGGTTTCTGCATAGAAATCTTAACAAACATTCTGTGCAACTGTCCTGGCCTTACGGATGAGACTCCAGAAGTTTAAATCATCTTCAAGATCAAATTAAGACCTTAACTTCTAAGTCCTCAGGGTCTTCATGCAGTGACGGGATATAGATAAGGGTAGAAAAATATCTGGGAATCTGGAGATACGTAACCCATTGGCTAAGCAGCACTGGACCATATACCAAGGTCCTAAGGAAATCAATCACACCTTAAGAAAATTTAATTAAATTGGACAGAAATTAACACAATTTCATTCAGTCCTTGCCTTATTCTCCAGATTTGAATCCCCCAGGGTCATTAAATGATTGGCCAAGTAGAGGTTGGGGTTGGAAAGTTGAAATAAGGTATAATTATGAACCTGGCCTGAACTCCAGATCGACTCAAGGCCAAGTCTGGCCTTCGGAAAGTCTTTGGGGTTAAAGATTTGGTAATGGACTTAATGTAGCATTGGGTACCTGATTATAGAGAATTCAAGTGGAGGCTGATCGGAACGGAATCCTGAAGGCCAAGTGCCCAAGGCTATCAAGGTCCAAGCAGAAGACAGCACATCTCAATGCCTGCTCTCTCATTCCTTTCACCCTCTTTGGAAGAAGGTCTAGTTGAGAACTGTGCTGAGTCATGTAGGCCTGCCTTTGTGATGGGAATCCTCACATCAGACACTCTCCAGAGAAAGAGGCTTTGTAAGGGGCACCATGAAGTATCAAAAGAAAGACTGATAGACAAGAGCATAGAGAAGAAAAGAACTTCCTGTGAAGAAGTTTTGAAATGCATGATGAGATTTGTTTTTTTCTTCTGAGCATCAACAGAGTATTTTTTGTGTCCTTCACATCAGGGTGAAGAAGACACCAAAGTACTGTCCAGGACATGACGGGAATGGCCATTTTTGGAGCAATTACTGTGTTCTTGGCCTATGACCTCATTTAACCCTTGCAGCAGTCCCAAGTCCCAATGATCCCAGTGAGGTATTGTTAGAAAACTAAGGCTCAGCAAAATTAAGTGACTTGCTAAAGGTTATACGGCTGGGATATGGAAGTGCATACAGATTTATCCTCACACTGTCAGACTCCAAATCTATGCTGTTCCCACTATCCCACCCTGCACTCTTCTGAAGATGCCATGGGCCTAACAGTCCTTAACAGTCTCAGAAGTGGGGGCATTATTAAATCCAGGTGAAAAAGACAGTCATTGCTGGTGTGCTATATGAAGGGCACTGGAAAGACTTTTGCTCCCCAATTTTCTCTACCACATCTATCACAATGCCTGCAATCTTGTCACGCATTTCTTTGAGATGAGTATTGGGGTCCTGCTTCTGAGAGCCATTCAAAGTGGACTAGTCTGATCTAGAGGTTGTGGGGTGAGGTGCTCTGTACTCCTCTCTGTCATCTCTATTTTGACACATCGCAGATGCTCCGGCAGCTCCGTTTCTGGGTATTAGCTGTGAAGTTGAGAGCAGAGTGTTTTTCCTTCTCTTTGGCTTGATTGTCTTTCACCCTTGGGGGAAAGGGAGGGGGTGCTAATGGCTTGGAGGGTGGCCAGACTATTCCATTTTGCAATCTCCAGCCACAGCTGCTAAAGAAAACTTATATTGTATTTTCATTCTGTGGGGAAAACATGTTTTGTTTTGTATTCTTGTGTAACCATGAAACATCTGGGGTAACCTTAGCTAAAACTTCCTTCCAGTGTTCTATTTGGGCTAAATGATATAGAGAAATTTTCACCTTGAAATGTAAGCTATGACAGTGTAATACGTTATTATGACATGCGCTTGGATACGTACCCAGTAGGGAGCCATCCAATTATTACAACTCAGGCCCTCTAAACTAAAATCCCTTATCCTTATGTTACATCACACTGTCCCTTATAAATGGTCAGGGCCAAGAAAATGATATTTGATCACTCAAAATTGGGGAAACACTGTGAGGGCTTAGGCAGAACTCTTCAATGCTTTCAACTGGTGGCTCTCAAAATTGAGCATGCATCAGAATCACCCAAAGGGCTTGTTGAAACTCAGATTTCTGGCTCCCATTCTCAGAGTTTCTGACTCAGTAGGTCTAGGGTAGAGCCTGAGAATTTGCTTTTCTACCAAGTTCCCGGGTGATGCTGATGCAACCGGTCTGGGGACCATAAGAATCTCAGCTTTAAACTTGGGTCACCCCAAATGTGGAATTGAATACAATATACAGGAGAGGCAAAAACTATATACAGTGACAAGCTTCAGTGTCATGCTTTGTTTCGTTTTTCTAAATAGGTAAGAGCTGATGCTAAGATGAGATAATCCCATCTAATCATTGTGGGTGGTAGTACAAGTTAGTATAAACATTTTAGAAAACAAACTGGCAGTAAATAAATATTTGTAGGCATTGATCCCACTTCTAGGTACCTCTAAGAAAATAATCAGAAATAAGCACAAAGATTAAAGTACAGGGATGTCTATTGCAGCTTTATGTAAAATGATAGATACTTGGAAATCACATGAATATTCAGTAGTTTATCAATTATAATAATATCTCTACAGTGGAGTATTATGCCACCATTAAAGTAATTGGAGAAAAAATTTTAATGATAAAAAGAAATGTTTATGATAGATTATTATAATACATGCAAAGCTCAGGTCACAGAGCTATATTTATCATTTATCAACTATATAATACATATATACTTCTACAAACAGCGTATCAACTAAGGAAACACACTGACATGTTAACAGTGATGATTTCTGGATAGTATTATATTTGTTCTATAGATGCCATTCACTTCTCCCCTGCCTAATCTTCTAAAATAATCTATCCCACTCAAAGCCTCCCCTCTTCTGGAAGGAGCTTCTTAGACTGCCATATTTAAACCAAATGATCCCACCCTTTCAGTGGTAGGCGATTGGCTGTAGGGACATGTGATCCAAGGTGAACCTACTAGTGAGTGTCTATCAAACACTGTACTGCTAAACCCAGAAACTAGGGCTAGACAGCTGTGGGATGTACATATATTTAAGTAGGGCTGGTGGGCATTTTAGGCTGTGTGCAAGCAGAGGAGGCTACTACAGATCTGCTGCTTTATCAGCAATTACTGTCAGTACAATACAGGCCCAGGAGCTGAGCAGCACACACATGCAGCAGCCCACCCACACAGGCACAAATCCTTCTTAAAAAGCAGGCAATGGGGAGAGGTTGTAAATATTAAACTGTAATACCCTTGTCCCCGTTATGCTTCCAATATTCTCCCTTTTTGCCTTGAGCTAGTGAAAGTGGGTTTCTCTTCTTTGCAATTGTGTCCTAAATTAACAGGTGATTTTTATTTGCTTATTTGTGCATGTTTGCTTTTTTAAAATCAACTTCCCACACTGAGTTTATTACTGATTTTATTAACAGAAAAATATTAAAATTAAAATCTTGAGCTGCAGCTAAAAAAAAAAATTATTTAGTGCAAAGTTTCCTATCTGCTCACTAGCCCCTACATCCAGACCCTCTTATTTCTGACACTCTGAGCTTCAGAAACTGAGAGGTTTTCTTTGGTTTCTTTCAGTTTGGTACAAAATCCAGAGGACAATTTAAGTTTGGAATGTGTCCAAGCAAAATTCTTTTTCTGTACTGAGCTAAGAGGATTCCAACAGCAAAGACTGATGCAGAATAAAAGATATAGAGCATGGTTTTCTCCATTGATTTATAAACATGAAGATTGGAATGGATGAGTCATCAGCAAATTGAATTGGGAGGGATTGCTGCAGAGCAGCCCACACTTTGTCATAAAAATTCTGCTGCAGTATCACACTAGCTCAACTGTGGTTTACCATTTTTAGAAACATGAGCAAATGCACTATAGTTGGTTACCACTTTTTTGTGACACTTGAGGTTCATGTGCAGTTGTATCAATCCCAAAGAGTGATACACTTCAAGACAGGACCATTTGGTATAAGCAGTAGGTAATTGTTTTTGTTTTGTTTTGTTTTGAGATGGAGTTTTGCTCTTATTGCCAAGGCTGTAGAGCAATGGCATGATCTTGGCTCACCAAAACCTCCGCCTCCTGGGTTCAAGCGATTCTCCTGCCTCAGCCTCCCGAGTAGCTGGGATTACAGGCATGTGCCACCACGCCCGGCTAATTTTGTATTTTTAGTAGAGACAGGATTTCTCCATGTTGGTCATTCTGGTCTCAAACTCCTGACCTCAGGTGATTTGCCCGCCTAGGCCTCCCAAAGTGTTGGGATTACAGGCGTGAGCCACCGTGCCCAGCCAGCAGTAGGTAATTCTTAACCCTTTCAAGGTCATCATCTCAATTTCTTCCCCACTGGGAATCAAATTGTAACTAAAAAATGATTGCAACTTATTTTAAGAATTTCTAGATATGCTGTAAGATATTTGAGGGCAGGGACTGATTCTGCCATGCTTAGTTTTTTTTTGTTTTTTTGTTTTTTTTTAGTATTTATTGATCATTCTTGGGTGTTTCTCGGAGAGGGGGATTTGGCAGGGTCATAGGACAATAGTGGAGCGAAGGTCAGCAGATAAACATGTGAACAAGGGTCTGTGGTTTTCCTACGCAGAGGACCCTGTGGCCTTCCGCAGTGTTTGTGTCCCTGGGTACTTGAGATTAGGGAGTGGTGATGACTCTTAACGAGTATGCTGCCTTCAAGCATCTGTTTAACAAAGCACATCTTGCACTGCCCTTAATCCATTTAACCCTGAGTGGACACAGCACATGTTTCAGAGAGCACGGGGTTGGGGGTAAGGTTATAGATTAACAGCATCCCAAGGCAGAAGAATTTTTCCTAGTACAGAACAAAATGGAGTCTCCCATGTCTACTTCTTTCTACACAGACACAGCAACAATCTGATCTCTCTTTCCTTTCCCCACATTTCCCCCCTCTCTACTCGACAAAACCACCATCGTCATCATGGCCCGCTCTCAATGAGCTGTTGGGCACACCTCCCAGATGGGGTGGCGGCTGGGCAGAGGGGCTCCTCACTTCCCAGACTGGGCGGCCGGGCAGAGACGCTCCTCACCTCCCAGACGGGGTGGTGGCGGGGCAGAGACACTCCTCAGATCCCAGACCGGGTCGCAGCCAGGCAGAGGCTCTCCTCACATCCCAGATGGGGCGGGGGGGCAGAGGTGCTCCCCACATCTCAGACGATGGGCGGCCGGGCAGAGACACTCCTCACTTCCTAGACGGGATGGCGGCCGGGAAGAGGCGCTCCTCACTTCCCAGACTGGGCGGCCGGGCAGAGGGGCTCCTCACATCCCAGACGATGGGCGGCCAGGCAGAGACGCTCCTCACTTCCCAGACGGGGTGGCGGCCGGGCACAGGCTGCAATCTCGGCACTTTGGGAGGCCAAGGCAGGCGGCTGGGAGGTGGAGGTTGTAGCAAGCGGAGATCACGCCACTGCACTCCAGCCTGGGCAAGATTGAGCACTAAGTGAGTGAGACTCCGTCTGCAATCCCGGCACCTCGGGAGGCCCAGGCGGGCAGATCATTCACGGTCAGGAGCTGGAGACCAGCCCGGCCAACACGGCGAAACCCCGTCTCCACCAAAAAATACAAAAACCAGTCAGGCGTGGCAGCGCGCGCCTGCAATCCCAGGCACTCGGCAGGCTGAGGCAGGAGAATCAGGCAGGGAGGTTGCAGTGAGCCAAGATTGCGGCAGCACAGTCTAGCCTCGGCTGGGCATCAGAGGGAGACCGTGGAAAGTGGGAGACGGAGACGTAGGGGAGAGGGAGAGGAGGAGGGGGAGGGGGAGGGAGAGGTGCTTAGTTTTATCCCTGGTTTGTTGAATGACTGAAAAAACATTCATATTGGTGCTAAGAGATGAGCCTAGGGAATAAGTGCTTGGGAAGTAACTTTCCAAAGGGTCCGGTTCTGGGACTGGGTTTAGAAGCTTGAGATGATGTCGAAGATAAAGTTGTGATACGCTTTAGGGTTTCCAAAAAGTGTGTGTTCTAAAAAGATGAGAAAATTGTCAAGAAGGAGAAATTGCTGGCATTTTTTAAAAAGAGGAAATTGAGACCAGACGAGTTCCACAGGCAGCATCTCAGAAAACTCTCGTATCCACTGAGGAGAGTGATTTGCATGTACAGCCATGGAGACCCTAGAGATAAAGAGGACGTTTTCTCCAAGAGATTCCAAGACTTGTGAGAGAAACGACTCTGGCTCAAAATATCTTATAAACTTGACATAACTTTTTTTTTTTTTTTTTTTTAGATGGAGTCTCACTCTGTCGCCTAGGCTGGAGTGCCGTGGTGCGATCTCGGCTCACTGCAACCTCCACCTCCCAGGTTCAAGCAATTCTCTGCCTCAGCATCCCGAGTAGCTGGGATTATAGGTGTCCGCCACCATGCCCAGCTCATTTTTGTATTTTTAGTAGAGGCGAGGTTTCACCATCTTGGCCAGGCTGGTCTTGAATTCCTGACCTCAAGTGATCCACCCGCCTTGGCCTCCCAAAGTGTTGGGATTACAGGAGTGAGCCACCTCGCCCAGCCAACTTGACGTAACTTTTAAAGATGGATTGCCAAGCTGAGGTAAGTCTACACTTTCAGTTGACATAATTTTGTATAACAATTATACTCTGCTATCCCCTCACTGAACTAAAACATCATATACGGTCAAAATACTAACTAAAGCTATTATACAAGAATAAAAAACTGAAGGTCATGGTGAGGAGGGAACAGGAAAATAGTGATTGCCTTTTCCTTAGGGAGTCTTTACCACTAGTGTATCAGGTAGTGCTTGCTGCATGACAAACAACCCCACAATTTAATGGCCTAAAATACAACCATTGATTCATCTTACAGTTGCATGGGCTGACTGGGCAGCTCTTCTCTCTGGGCATGCTTGGCGGATTTGCTGGACTTCCTCATGCTTCTCTGGTCAGCTGACATGTTGGAGGCAGCCAGATGATCTAGAATGACTTCCTTCATGTGTCTGACAGTCGGAGGGCTCTTTGCAAGGGACCAGCTGCTTCTCCACATGGAGTCTCCTCCATAGTGGGCTAGCTTGAACTCAGTCACATGGTAGTCCTAGAGTTCCAAACACAGTAAGAGGACAAGCCCAGGGCTCAAGCACTTTTAAAGCCTCAGTTTATATTACCTTTACTAATGTCCTATTGGTGAAAGTAAGTCACATGACCAAACCAAAGTCAAGAAGTGGAGAAATAGATTTTACCTCTTGATGGGAGTGGAAGAATTTTTGGCTATTTTTACAATCTACTGCAACTAGGTGGTAGGCTTAGTAAAGAAATAAACCAATAGGTACATGGAACTGTAGAAAGGGATTGAGATGTCAAGGATACAGTCCTTGACTGTAGAAACTCTACATTTCCTGGGTGTTGTTAGCAAACCAGTGTGTGAATGTCATTTAGTCCAGCTAGGGAACCTTCTGTTTGGGGATTTCCCTGGGTTATGTTATCTCAGAGCCCAACATAACTTTTGAGACTCTGATCAGAACTGCAAACGCCATCTTGGAACAATCCTGGAAGTGTTCTAGATGTCTGGGATCCTTCTGTTCTGACACTAACGAGGGAGGGATGAGCTCCCTGGAATATCTGCAAACCCATCCCTGCTGGTTCAGCTGAGAAAGAGGATCTACCTTTTCTTCTCAAAGACAGGGATTAAGAACCAGGAGGTACAAAGGGCAGGTGGGTGGGCAGCAATGATAGAATAGGCTAGTTATTTGAACTGGGATCAAGAAAAGGAAGGATGTAAATAGTAAGCCTGCTCCAAGAGGGAAGCAATCAAATTGATAATTTGATAATAAGCTGGAGACTATGACCTGGAGACAAGTTGGGGAACATTTAAAGGGCAGGTAGAAGAAGTTTGACAGTCTTTTGAAGCGGTTTGCATTTTTTGGTTTTTAGATGACAAGCTACAGAAAATTCAATCTCAGCTCTGCCACTAATCAGTTATGTGAGTATGGACAAATTGCCTCAGTTAATTTCCTCATTGACAAAATGAGGCATTTTAACTGGAAGATTTTTCCAGCTATAACACCTTCAGGGAATCTAGAAAAAGAAGAAAAAGGACTGACATATATGTGAAAGGAATAAGTCTACATGAGGAGGAATCCCCTTCAGAAAGCATTGGAACAAGTACTGAGGAAGATTTTCAATCTCTAAAGCTTTAAAAACATGATAGATCCCTATCATTCTTCAACAAATATTAACTGAACTACATGCCAGGCATTGTAGACAGAGCAGTCAGCGAACAACAGCAGCATGCCCCTGTGGGGCTTACAGGATTGTTTGAGTTTGATCAAATGGTTCTAGACGATTTCACTAAGTAAGAGTTGCAAGCACATCCAGCTTCATTATTCAATCATTTCTGATGAAGAGTGGGATCAACTTTGCTAGAAATGGAGACATTGGATTGCTAAGACAATTTGCAGGCGGGGATTATACCAGATAACTTCTCTGATCTTCAGTTTCTTCATCTACAAAATAAAAAGTGTGAACCAGACCATGCCTAAAGTTCCATTCAGCTCCAAAATTCCAGTTCGGCTGCCCAGCAGTTCTTAGGTGCTTTAGCTCAGCAACTCCATCTAGTGTCTCTGTGAAATGAACTTAGAAAACATCCAGTGTACCAACTATTGACTAAAATGAGAGGCCACAAAAGAGACTGGACATAACTAAAGGCAGGGCTCGGAATCAAGATATATGGGTAAGGGGTTGATGGGTTATAAGTCATATTTAACATGATGTTTACAATGTGTCAGGCGCTGTTCTAAGTGGTTAGCGTACATTTAATTCTCACAACAAACCTATGATCGAGGAACTAAAAACAGCCGTACTTTACAGATGAGGGAACGGCCCAAAAAGGCAAAGTAACCTGCCTAGTAATTGGCAGAACTAGAATGGAAGCCTAGGTAGTGTGTTACAAAGTCCATCCTCTTAGGCAATATCCTTTCCTGCCTCTAGCTAAGAGTTATGGAACACTTACCATGTGCCCAGCAGTGTTCTAGGTTTTTCATACTGTAATCTTCTCAACAGAAATATGTTGTAGGTACTAAAATCACAATTTTGCATGGGAGTAGACTCAGGCCCAGAGAGATAATGTAATTTATCTAAGTACACTATAGCCTATAAGCGTCTTGGAGCCTAGATTGGAACTTCGGTATTCAGCCAGGGTGAAAGAAGCATCCAGGCTGTTGCCATGTCCCAATAATTTTTTCTCCCACTTTCCTAAATGTCACCGATCATGATTCTTGGTACATAAAGGGAAGATGCAAGCAGCAAGTGCTAGACAGTTTCTTTCTTTTTTCTTTTTTTTTTAGTGGATTATCTGCAGAGCCAACTCTTGAATATTCAGAAGCTAATTCAATTAATGGATAAGACAGGCTTAGGTGCATGTTCTTGGTCTCTCCAGCTTCTCATTTTCGATCACTTTTGCCAGGTAAATAATGAAGACTTTAAGTGCCACAGGAAGTCTAAAAACTCTCCTTTAGGGATCCTACATCATGGTTTCAACGATCACTTTCATGTAAATGCCTCTGAAAGCTACATCTCTACACCTCACTACTCGAATTGCCTGAGAAACACATCTGCTTTCCTGTTTCATTATCTTCTGAAACTCAACATTCAGTATTCATTTAGCAAATGCTTGTAAAACCTTACCATGTAGGAAGAACATTTGGAAACCCCTTAGACCCTTAGAACAGTGCTTGGCACAGTGAACTACTGTCTTTACCTTCAGGCTGTGTAGAGTCTAGTGGGGGAGATTAGTAAACAGTCACAACACAAGGTGATAAATGCCATGATGGGCTATGCATGACATGCTTTGGTAGTATGCAGTGACATTTCATCCAGTCTTCAGAGAGGGTAAGGGTAGGGTCAGGGTAGGTTTCTCAGGCAACTCATTTCTAAAATTGAAATCAGCACCTTTCTCCCCAGATTGGCTCCTTCTTATGTCTACTAATAGTACTGCCAGTTCTTGTTACCCACACTTGAAAACTCAGTCATTGTTTACTCTTTCCTTGTTCACAAATTCGTAAAGTAACCACCATGTCCAGTCAATTCTTCCTTTTCTATCTTCTCCATTTTCTGCCTTTCCTCACTCTAGGTCAATATTTTACCCTCTCAAGCCAGGACTATTGCAAAGGCATGCCATCTCTAACAAATTTAATCCATTCCAATTCTTCCTGCGCTATGCTCCAGATTCATTTGCCTAACATACTTTCCTGACCCCAAATCTGAAAAGTTCATTCAGTGCCCAAAGGTTAAAGGCCATTCCGCTTGTTCTGGCAACATTCTGCTTGTCTATCTGAATCTTTCAGAACTCCTTTGTAAATCTTCAGTCTAATGATGCCACTCTCCTTCACACTCATCCTTTGCTTTTTATGCATCCGTGTCTCTACTGACTTTTTCTGGGCCTTCAGTCCTTCCTGTTGGTTTTTAAAGCATATTTGTATCCTCTCTCTCCTTAAAGGACCATTACAATTCCACCTATTTTGTGAAGCCTACCTTAAGAAACTACAGAATTTATTGCTTGAACTATCATTTGGCAAAATAATAGTGTATTGCTTTTTCTTTAACATGCTTTATAAAGGTATAATTTACATACAACTATTAATACAATATATGTATTAATGTAACCCTCATCACATTGGGGTATAAAACATTCCATCTCCCCTAAACATTTCCTTGCGTACTTTTGCAGGGAATGTTCCCCTGCCCTAGTCCCAAGCAACCACTGATGGGTTCCTTTCTGTCACTATAGATTTGATTTTTTCTTTTCTAGAATTTTATACAAATAGAAATATAGAATGTGTACTTTTATTTGTGCCTGGATTTTTTTCACTCAGCATAATACTTTCAAAATTAATCCAGGTTGTTTTGTATATGTTTGTTTTATTTCTAAGATAATTTCATTATTTGGATATACTTCAATTTCCTTATCCACTCACCTGTTGATGGACATTTGAGTTTTCAGATTTTGGCTCTTATGAGCATTTGTGTAAAAGTCTTTGTGTGGACATGTATTTTCTCTTGGTAAAGTACCCAGGAGTGAAATTGTTTGGTTGAATGATATGGGTATGTTACCTTCATGAAAGTTTACCACATTGTTTTCCAAAGTGCTTGTAGTATTTTGTATTACTACCAGCAATGTAGGAGAGTTCCAGTTGCTATTGCTCTCCAACACTTTGTTATTTTAAATTCTTTGCGGCTGGGCGCGGTGGCTCACGCCTGTAATCCCAGCACTTTGGGAGGCTGAGGCAGGTGGATCACGAGGTCAGGAGATTGAGACCATCCTGGCTAACATGGTGAAACCCCGTCTCTACTAAAAATATGAAAACAAAATTAGCCGGGTGTGGTGGCGGGCGCCTGTAGTCCCAGCTACTCAGGAGGCTGAGGTGGGAGAATGGCGTGAACCCGGGAGGCAGAGTTTGCAGGGAGCCGAGCTTGCAACAAGCCAGGATCGCGCCACTGCACTCCAGCCTGGGCGACAGAGTGAGACTCTGTCTCAAAATAAATAAATAAATACATAAATAAATAAATTCATTGCATTTTCCATATTGTAAATGAAACCAGTTTTTTTTATCTCAGTTTCCAATTGTTCATTGTTAGCATATAGAAATGAAGTTGATTTTTGCACATTTAGTTTGCTAAACTGATTTATTGGTTCTAGTAGCTTTTTAAAAGATTTCTTAGGAGGTTCTACGTACATAATCATATCATCTCTAAAAAAAGGACAACCTTATTTCCTCCTTTTAAACATCTGTGCATTTTGTTTTGCCATTTCTTCCTTTTTGCCTTCTTTCCTTTTTTTCCCCTTGCCTTTATTGCACCAACTAGGATCTTCAGTATGAGGTTGAATAAAAGTATTGAAGAATGGACATCCTCACATTTTTCCTGACCTAGGGATAAAACCTGTAAGGGAACATTAACTATGGATTTAGTGGCATACATTCATGGCTGCTATTAGGTGAAGAAAGTAAATTCCTTTCTATTCTTAGTTTATTGGTAGGTTTTTATCATAAATAGATGTTGACTTTTGTCAAATGTTCTTTAAATCTAGTAAGATGAAGGTGACATGATTTTTCTCTTTCGTTCTCTTAATATGGTGAATTACATTGATTGGTTGTTGAATGTGAAACCAGCCTTGTGTGGCTGAGCTAAACTGTACTTAGATGTGATGTATTATTTGTATAATATATTGCAGGATATGTTTGCTAATAGTTTGTTAAGATACACATATAACTTCACAAGGGATGTTGGTTTATAATTTCTTTTCTTGCAATGTCTTTGCCTAGTTTTGGTAATAGGTTAATGCTGAAGTCATGAGATGGGAAGTGTTCTCTAGTCCTTTTCTCTTGGAAGAGCTTGTATAAGATTGGTATTCTTTCTTATGTTGTTTGACAGAATTTGAAAGTGAAGGCGTCTGGGCCTAGAGTTTTCTTTGTGGAAAGGATTATAATTAGAAATTCAATTCCTTTAACAGATATAGGCGCTTCAGACTTTCTGTTTCTCCTTGTGCCAGTTTCGATAGCTTGTCTGCTTTAGCTCTAGAATTTCCATTTGGTTCTTTTTTTAGTTTCCATCTCTCTGTTGAGATTCCTCGTGTCTCTTCATTATGACTACATTTTCCTCTTGGAATATATGTATAATAACTGCTTTAAAGTTCTTGTCTGCCAGTTCCAACTTCTGGTCATCTTGGGGTTGGTTTCTATTGATTCCTTTTTGTGTTGATATTAGGTCACACTTTCTAATTTCTTCACATGACTAGTCATTTTAAATTATACTGGACATTTTGGATGATAAATTGTTAACTTCTTCCTAAACACTTGAATTTTGTTTTAACAACCGGTTAACTTGGCTGGACTCAAACTCCAAACTCCATTTCCACTGTGATGAGTAGCAGCTAAGCTAAGGCTTGCAACCATTGTTTTATGCCGGGCCCCCAGAGGTCACAACACAGGCATAGCTCATGATTAGTCAGAGATTTGGGTGGAGTTTATGAGATTTGGGGTCTCCTCCCCTCTGGCTTCCTCTTTTCCATGACTTGCCCCATCACTTTTCACTCTGGCAGCACTGAATTCCTACCTCTGATTCCTTAGGCCAGTAAGCCTGCCGCTTTCCAGAAATCCCACAGAGGAATATTTTTGACTGAATAAGCTTTACATTCACATACTCTTGACATGTCTCTCTTCTCTCACCTAAAGTCCAATGATTTTTTAAACTTACTTTTCCAAGTAAGTTTAAGAAATAAATACTGGCAGATAATTAAACCAGTCATAAGAACACATTTAAAATAGAATTTAAGCCCAGAATAAAACAAAAATTCCAGATTGTAGCCTCTGATACCGTAACATGGTCTGGTCCTATACACCATTCCAACTTCATCTCTTACCATTCTTTGCCTCATTCATTATCTCTAGCCACCTTAGTCTTCTTACTGTTCCTCAGACACACCAGAGCAACTGCTGTTCCTATCACCTGGAATTCTCTTCCCTCAGATCATTGCGTGGTCACTCCTTCTGATATCCAGGTCTCTGATCATATATGCTCTCCTCAGAGAGGTCTTTTCTGATTACCCTATCTAAAACAGCTCAACAAACCTCTCCCCCCACCTCAATTAACATCTTCTCCTACTTTGTCTTCTTCAAAGCACTAATCACTATCTCAAATTATCCATTCATTTTCTTGTTAATTGTCTGCCTCCCCCACCAAAAGGTAAGCGCCAGGACAGAATCTTTGTCTTAATCACCAATGTATCCTTAGTGAACACTTGTCTGGCACAGAGTATATGTTTGATAAATACTTATGAATAAATAAATTGAATAATGATATGGGAGGTACTAAGGTAAATATAACTTTTCCCCCCACTAAACTGGTCTAGCAACTAAATAAATTAAAAATATTTGTGCAAAAATCAAACAATATAATATAAACTATAAGTTCCTTATACATCATTTAAAATAAAGCCAGTATTTCCTTTTACTGTGAAGGGCAGTGAAACACTACACAGTAAATTATGAGATCATGTAAATCAGCAAATCAAGTATAAATACTCAATTGGTGGAAGAAAACTAAGTGAAGAGTAAAAAAAAAAGTGTTGACATGGCTGTCAAAACTGTTTAACATGTAGAAATGAAGTAGATTCATCGCAGTGAAATTTGGGGACAAATGGGCATGTAACTTCATTATGGTTTGAATTAAGGAGATAGGCTATTTCAAAGCTCAAAGGGTACTTATTGATGGGATTTAGCTTCAGAAGATTTATGTGATTCATTTTAAAACATAATGCTCTCTTAAAACAGGCCAGGTCCAGTGACTCATGCCTGTAATCCCAGCACTCTGGGAGACCGAGGTGGCAGGATTGCTTGAGGCCAGGAGTTTGAGACCAGTCTGGGCAATGTAGTGAGACCCCATCTTTACAAAAAATTTAAAAAACAAATTAGCTGGGTATGGTGGCACACACCTATTAGTCCTAGCTACTCAGGAGACTGAGGTGGGAGGATCGTCTGAGCCCAGGAGTTTGAGGTTACAACGAGCTATGATTGCAGCACTACATTCCAGCCTGGGCGATAGAACATGACCCTGTCTCTAAAACAAGCAAACAAAAAACAGTCATCTCAAATTGAAGTCAAAATAGCAGTAACAATAATGAAAGTAATAATAATGCTATGTTTTTACACAATCATTGTTCAGGCTCACAACTCCTATTAATATTTTATTTTATTTTCCTTAAAGCAGACATAAAATTACATTTGGAAGAAAATAACTTCGATGTATTATTATTTAAACCTTCTAGGATAAAAATACATGCAAGTTCTTCTAATCATTCAGAACTAAGAAGACATATGAGGTGTAAAATTGATATTTATTTTTGTTATTCTCAATGGAAGATCAGAGTTATAGTATGCTTCTCAGAAACTATTGTAACAGTTTACTTCATGGTACAAAATTGCCATAGAAATTTTTCCTGGTGAATGGCAGACGGGGTAGCTAATATTTCCATGCTTATTTCTCAAATGTAGAATTCAAAAGAGAGGTGTTGACAGAAAAAATACCTAACACCTGCAATGGGAATACGTTAGAAATGTAGTACTTTTATTTTTCATGATGTTAATGATTCTAAACTAAATTAATCAAGCTAATTAATGTGTCGCAGTAAGCACTGATGCAAACAGATTTCATTAATAAGTTAATATAAGTATATGAAAACTCTATCTCTAAATTGATTCCCTTTGAAAAATTTCTGTAAGAACCATAGATTCATCAGAAATGCTCACAGGACAGATCTATACACATTACAAATGGACAAACTAATAAATAAATAACATAAAAAATAGTCAAGGGTAGATGTCCTGGCTTCACTACCAAATCATTTAGTAGTGTCAGGCTTGGCTGTGCTCACTGTTACTGTGTTACTGCTCCATACTTTCAAATTATTTAGAAGAGTAGGGCCATTCTAACTAGCAAATGTCAAGTCCCGTAGGAGCATTGCTTCTGAACTAAGCTTAAACAAATATTCAATGCTTAATTTTGATTAGGAAGTGTTGCTGATATTGTGGTTTTGCTTTGTAACCTGATTTCTACCAAAAGGATTAAAAGAAAAAAAAAGGTGAAAGTAGAGAATAGGGATGTTTGTGGGTAGGTATTATCTTCATTGTGTTGGCAAGCAAGCAAACTTTTGCCTTAGAGCTAAACAAATTATGCTGATACTCAACTGTCAAATTATCTTGAAGTGAAAGATTTACAATAGCAAAGAGATAATTATGTGAGTAAAGATTTGAAAATCTATAGCACATCAGAGCATTTGATGTTGAGTTTTTAACATGTTTCTTCTTTCACCTGTACAGCTATATAAGACAAATCACTCTGTTCACTCTTGATATCCCAGTCTGTATCTGTTTCTGAATCACTGGAGTAAATGTCAAAGAGAGAGGAAGTTCTAGACCACAATTCCTCTGTCTGAGTAGTTGCATTACACAGTCTTTTTCCAAACGCTTTCACTTTGGCTTGAATACCTGAAAGAGAATAAGCATAAGTACCTATGAGTTAGACTTTGCTTTTCATATATCTTTAATATACAAAAGATCAATTCAATTGCTTAATCCATTGAAGAGTCAAAACATACCCACACTACGGTGACAGGGCCTTTTCAAAGAAATTTGTGTACTTTTATGCACTGGGCCTTCTTCACAGTGAGTAGGTACTGAAGTGACAGTATTAGATGGATTATCAGCATGGGGTTGGGTTTGCACAAGTTCATTTTCACACGTAATCTAAAAATACAAATCAGAGGAGAAACATATTAAAGTGTACCTTATAGGGTTTTATCTTTCAAAAGTTACAAGTAGTAAGACAGTATAGCTGAAAATTTTCAGTCACATATTGGTAAGGCTGATATTTGAACCTAGGCAAGGTGAATCTATAGTCCAACCTTTTATGAATTCTGCCATATTGTCTTTTTTCCACTTATAAATCATGAATTCTGGTCAGCCAGAATGCATAAGCTATTTGCTTACAACTAATTTTTTTTTTTCTTAAATCAAAAGCTAGAAGAGATAATACTTTTTTTTTTGAGATGGAGCTTTGCTCTTGTTGCCCAAGCTGGAGTGCAATGGTGCGATCTCGGCTCACTGCAATCTCCGCCTGCCGGGTTCAAGTGATTCTCCTGCCTCAGCTTCCCAAGTAGCTGGGATTACAGGCAGGCGCCACCACGCCCAGCTAATTTTTTTGTATTTTTAGTAGAAACAGGATTTCACCATGTTAGCCAGGCTGGTCTTGAACTCCTAACCTCAGGTGATCTGCCCGCCTCAGCCTCCCAAAGTGTTGGGATTACAGGCGTGAGGCACCTCACCCAACCAAGATGATACTATCAGTATTAACTTATTTGATATCTTAGCAGTCATATTATTCTAGAAAACCTAATCATTTGTTCTTTATACTTTATAGAAGTCTCCTTTAATAAGATAAGTGACTTTTAATACTTTCCTGAGAAAAACTACATTGTGAAATGGAATTTTTTTTTTTTTTTTTTTTTTTTTTTTTTTTTTTTTTTGAGACAGGGGTCTCCCTCTGTCACCCAGACCGGAGTGCAGAAGCATGATCTTGGCTCACTGCAACTGCAACATCCACCTCCCGGGTTCAAGCAATTGTCGTGCCTCAGCCTCCCAAGTAGCTGGGATTACAGGTGCCTGCCACCATGCCTGGCTAATTTTTTGTATTTTTAGTAGAGACAATGTTTCACCATGGTAACCAGGCTGGTCTCAAACTCCTGGCCTCAAGTGATCCGCCTGCCTCAGCCTCCCAAAGTGCTGGGATTACAGGCGTGTGCTATTGTGCCAGGCGGTGAAATTTTATTTGTAGGGGAACTAATATGGGTGAGAGGTAGAAAGAAGGAGGGTTTTGATATGTAAAAGGTAATATAAGACAGGGTACCTAGAGATTATGTGGAAGACGGTAAGAAAAGATATCTGGAAAAGTTAAGAGAGCCTGGGAGGAGAGAAAGTAAGTGATAGAGAAATGAAAACAAAATTACAGTGTTTAGCAGTAGTGGCAGCTGCCTTCAAACCACTGAAAAAATATTTTAGTAGGTGTCTTTGGTGGCTGTATCATAGGCTATTGATACCCAAGTTAAAGAAACTTTGTGGCCACACACAGTAGCTCACGCCTCCCAGCACTTCGGGAGGCTGAGGCAGGAAGATCACTTGAGGTCAGGAGTTCGAGATCAGCCTAGCCAACATCGTGAAACCCCACCTCTACTAAAATACAAAAATTAGCTGGCATGGTGGTACATCAGCTATTCGGGAGGCTGAGGCACAATAATTGCTTGAAGCCGGGAGGCAGAGGTTGCAGTGAGCCAAGATCACACCACTGCACTCCAGCCTGGGCGACAGAGTGAGGCTCTGTTTCAAACACACACATATATACACACAGAAAAAAAAAAAAAGAAAGAAACTTTGTAAAGAAATTCTTGTGAAGAGTCCCTTTGTAACACAAATCTTATTTAAAGGGTTTATCTCCATGTTTATTAAATCATGACCAATTTTCACTAGCTATATCTACTTCTAAGCCAAGCATTGTCAAAGTCCAGAATAAACACATATTTCTTTACAAAAAGGTGTATTCTGGATAAAATAGAGTTTTAGAAATTTAATCAGGGTTAAAAAAATAACTTTTATTCCCTTTATAACAATAATACATTTTTTACTGCAAAAATTTGCACCATACAGAGAAGCAAAAAGAAGCTAAAAATTAGTCATAATCTCACAATCCATAGCTAAAACTTTATATTTTGATGTTGTCTTTTTATGTGTATTTTTAAAAACTGAGATAATATAATGCTTTATAACCTATTTTTCCCACTTATTTTATATATAATCTGTTATTAAATATTCTAAATCATAATTTTTATTGCCACATAGGAATGTATTCTACAGATATACTACAATTTATTAAAACAATCCATATTACTAGGAATATTTGAACATAAATCTCTTGTGTAGATATCCGATTGCTTCTTCAGATTAAAAGCTTAGAGGCAGAATTTCCAGGCACGTATTAATCCACTAGAACATGAGTCAAAAGAAAATATCTAGAACAAGGCAGAAAGAGACAAAAGGAAAATAGAAAATACAGAAAATGTCATAACAGACATAGGGGATAAGATTTAAAAGTATAACATAAAATGGGGCAGACGCAATATTTGAACAAATAACAGCTGAGAGTTTATCAAAATGGATAGAAGGCATTAAGACATGCCTTTACAAAAGTACTATAAACCCTTTCTATTTATCAAAATAAAAACAACAGAAACCAAACCTATGCACACTACAGTAAAACTGGAAAATGAAGAGAAAAACTTAATAGCAGCCAGAGGAAAAAAGATACATTCTCTTCAGTGGGGTAACCATAGGACAGAATAATGCCTAAACTTTTAAGGACACAGAAAGATTGAAAGTAGAAGGATGGAAACAGATGTACTATGCAAACACTAAGTTAAAGAAAGCTGGTGTTGCTATATTAGCACTACATACCTAATAACATAGCTTCAAAATATATACATACCTAGTAACATTGCTAATAACCTAATAACATAGCTTCAAGATATATACCACCAAATAGGTAGAATTTGAAGATTAATATGTAAATTCAAAATCGCAGTGGAAGATTGCAACATCACTTTCTTAGTAATTAATTAAGATAAAAATTCCAAAAGGATATAGGAAATTTAAACATGATTAATAGACATCAGTGGAACACTATCCAAGTGCAGTACGCACATTCATCTCAAGTACATATGGAACATTTAAAAAACTATTTTGAGTATGTTACAAGTTTCAACAAATTTCAAAAGATTAAGTCCATATATTGTATTTTCTCTGGCAGTAGTGTAATTGACCTAGAAATCTATTGCAAAAATTTAACTAAAAAATGCCCAGAGATACGGGAATTAAAAAATATACTTCTAATTAACCCACGACTAAAAGATAAAATCACAATGGAAATTAGATATTTTATACTAAATAATAAAAATACTGCATACCTAAAACTTGTAAGATTCAGTAAAGCCATGTTAGGTGGGGACTTATAATCTTTAATGCATATATTAGGATAGAAAAATTAATTGGGCTTAATTTAGGTTAGAATTATTAATATCATGCAAAAGGTATTCCACAAAATATCTCTAACATAGCCCCCTCTCAGGACCCGATTTTCCTCTATCAACACCACTTTACTGAATTCTACATTTGTGAAATAAGCTTGTGAAACTTAGCTGCACCATTTAACATTCACCATAAAAATTCTGAAAATCAATGATATAATTTAACTTCTTAAGAAGTTAAAGACAGAGCAGTGGACAAAATTTTAAAAAGCAGAGGAAGGGAATAATGAATAAGTGAAATAAATGAAAAAAAATTCTAGAGAGATCAACAAGGCAAAGTTTGTTCTTTGGAAAGACTAATAAAAATCGATAAACCGGTGGGGTGCGGTGGCTCACGCCTGTAATCCCAGCACTTTGGGAGGCTAAGGCAGGTGGGTCACGAGGTCAGGAGTTCAAGACCAGCCTGGCCAAGATGGTGAAACCCCATCAGTACTAAAAATACAAAAATTAGCTGGGTGCGGTGGCAGGCACCTGTAATCCCAGCTACTCGGGAGGCTGAGACAGGAGAATCGCTTGAACCCGGGTGGCAGAGGTTGTAGTGAGCTGAGATTGCGCCACTGCACTCCAGCCTGTGTGACAGAGTGAGCCTCTGTCTAGAAAAGAAAAAAAAAAATCGATAAACCATCTGGTGAAGCTGATCGAGAAAAAATGAAAAAGCAAAAATTACCTCAGCTCAAACAGAATTTTTTTCAAATACAAGATTATCATGAAGGTTTTGTGTCAATACATTTAAAAATTTAGATGGAACAGACAAATTAAAAAATACTATTAATCAAAATGGATAAACAAAATACTATTTATCAAAATGGATAAACAAAAGAACTCTGAATAACCTTATAACAAAGAAATTGAATCCATCATAAAAAACCTTTCCAAAAGGAAAACTCCTGTCTTATCAATGAGTTCTACCAAATATTAATACCAAATTTATTAATGGATATATGCCATTTTATATAAACATTTCCAGAGAATGAAAAAAGAAGGAACAATTCCAAATCTGTTGGCATAATCTTCATACCAAACCTGAGAAAGGCATTCCAAGAAAGAAAAAAACTGTAGACCAGTTTCACTCGTGCACACAGATACAAAAATCCTAAATATTTTATTTTAGCTAATATTTTATTAAGCAATATGAGAAAGGAATAAAGCACTTTGACCAAATTGAGTTTATTTTAGCCATGCAAGTTTGATTCTATATTTTAAAACCAATCAATATAATTTACTATATTAACATAATAAAAATGTTGTCCTTAATAGATTCAGAACAACCATTTGATAAAATTCACCATTATTTATAATCTAAACTAGAAATAAAGGGGAACATTTCTTTTTATTACAAAGAAAGCTATAAAAAACTATAGTAAAAATCATAATCAAATGGGGAAATATTAAAGGCTTTCCCTCTGAAATTAGGAATGAGAAAAGGATTCCCCTCACCTCTTCTGTTCCCACACTGTACTGGACATTCAAGCCAGTGCAACAGGAAGAATACGAAATAAAAACACGAATATCAAACGCTTTTCTCAGATGATATTTTTGTACATGTATAAAATTCAAGATTCAAGAGAATTTATAAACTATTGAAATTAATAAGTGAGTTTAACAAGGTTTTTGGATACAAGTTCAACAAAAATTAATTTATCAATATGCACTTATAGATTATAAAATTTAAAATACCATTTATAGTAGCAAAATCAAATAGCTGTGAATAAATCTAATGAAAGATATGTAAGACCTCTACAACAAATGCCATAAAACACTTCTAAGAAAAATTTAAAAACCCAAATAAATGGAGATATATGTTCATGGATTAGAAGAGTCAATATTGTCAATATGCCATTTATTCCCATATTCATTTATGAATTCCATGGAGTCATAATCAAAATCCTAGTGAGTAACTTGTGAAAATTGACAAATCAATTCTGAAATGTATCTAGAAATCTAAAGAGCCCCACATAGTCAAAATATCCACAAACATGAACAAGGTAAGAGGTATTAATCAATTGAATATTAATTCTTAATAAAGCTATATAAGACACTGTGATACTTTTGCTTAGGCAAACAGATAAGTGAAACAGAATAAAGTATGTGGAAACAGACCTATGCATATAAAGGGCACTTGATTTATGACAAACTTGACATTGCAAGGCCAAGAAGAAATGCTAGTAGTTTCAATAAAAGATGCTGAGTCAAATGGGTATCAATGTTGGGGAAAATGAAACTTAAATCCTACCTCACACCAAACACAAAAATCGATTCTGAATTAGATCTAAATATAAAAAGTAAAAACAACAAAGTTTATTACAAACAGCATAGTAAAAATGTTTTAAGTATTAAGAATAAGGAAAATTATTGGTAATTTGGACTACATCAGAATTAAGAACTTCAGTACATCAAAAGACATTATTAAGAACCAAGAGGCAACCCATAGTGGGAGAAGATAAAAACATTTAACTGAAAAAGGACTTCCAGGCAGAATCTATTAAAAATTCTAAATCAACAAGAAAAGACAGACAATCCAACAGAAAAATGGGCTAGATTTAAAAGGGCATGTCACTGAAGGCTACCTAAATATCCAATTAATATTTGAAAAGGTGTTTCCTTACTAATTTCATCAGTAATCGGGGGATGAAAAGCAAAAACATTACTACGCACTCTGCAAATGGACTCAGATGTGAAAGACTAGAAATCCCACGTATAGGCAAGAATGTGGAACAATGGAAACTATCATACTTGTGGTAGAAGTGTAAATTGGTACAAGTATTTTAGAAAACTATTTGGTATTATCTACTGAAGTTTAATGTAATACTATGACCCAGCAATTCTAGGTATATATCCTCAGAAATGTGTGCACACGTGGACCAAAACACATATACAAGAGTTTATGGTAGTATTACTTATGATAGCCCCAATGGGTAACAACCCAAATGTTCAACAATAGACAGACAAATTTTGGTATATTCATACAATGGAATACTACATAATAATGAAAATGAACTACTGTTATATGCAACAATATGGATGAATCTCAAAAATGTAATGTTGAACAAAAGAAGCCAGACACAGAAAATGGCTACAGTATGATTTGATTTATATGAAATCCCCCCCACCCCAAAAAAAAGCAAACTTGGTTACCTTTGAGGAGAGGGGAGGGGCTGGATATGGGGTGATATAGGGACTCCTGGGGTGCTAGCAATGTTCTGTTTCTTTGACTTGGGTTGTGGTTACACATGTTCAGTTTATGATAATTTAATGACTTGTCTACTTAAGATTTGTTCACTTTTCTGTGTATTTGCTATAGTTCAAGTCAACAATTTAAAAAATTCAGTTGGGTTTTTTAAAAAAGAATACAAAATTAACAGTTAAGGGAAAACAATAAATAAGCCCCTTTCTTTCCTTGGAAGTGGTGTCTTATCTTTTCGGAAGCCCCCTAAAGATATGTAACACTCATATTTATATTGATCTATATATAGCACCAAGCACCCAGAACAGTGTCTACAATAGCTCTTCAATAAATGTTGCAGAATCACTGGAAATCTGATTTTTAGACAGTTAGTCCTGGGATTGGGAAGAAAAACATTGGGTGGGGGAAGAAGTCAGATAGACAAGCCAATTTTTTAGCGATGTGGTTAGGGTTCTTTATCCAGACCAGGCTAAACATTTATTGCTATCAACTCAAAATCTTTTTAACCTTATATACTTTTAAAGTGACTATTTTAGAACTCACACATAGTTTTCTAGTAATTCAGCAAGTATATTAATGTACTATGGATTGTTATAAATTTTGGCTGGTTATACTTACTAAATGGAAAACAGATTTATTATGTATGCTGGATCTGTTTCCCAATGGTTAGTTTTTATGGGTTATAAAGACTTTGGTTGTTTGACTAGCTTGGCTTTTCTTCTCCCAATTTTTGATTAGGTTGTGTAATTATGAAGAAGAAAAATGGTGTAGGGGGATGTGTGTGGCACATGTTTAGTATTTATCTCTCTTGCTACACACATATATATGTATGTGGATGTATATGTTTGGGCAAAGTTTGTATAGGTGGTGATGGTGGACAGATGGTTCAAGGAAAGGACAGCTATCTTGACAGGTATACAGCTTGGTGAGGAGGGAAACTGGCAGATAATTGAAAATTCAATTATGCAAAAATTTGTTCTTATAGTCATGTAATCATTCCATAAATATTTATTGAATTACTTAAATTTGTAAAATATTGTTTTAGGCACTGCAATACAATGGCAAAGAAATCAGACATGATCCTAGCTCTCATGGAGCTTACATTCTAATATGAGAAACAAATATTAAGCAAACTACACAATTATTTCATGGCAATTATGGTAAGTGCTACTGAAGTATCTGTGCTATTGAATCACATGGAGTACACAAAGAATGAGAGTACATAACTAAGGGATCAAGGGGAAAGATGTTTAGCTGATTTTTAAGGGAAAAAGACTTAATTGGCAATGATGGGAGTGGGAGGGGCATAGTTCCAGGATATTATAATACATGCAACAACTGAGCAAAGTCTTGTTGGTAGGAAGTAATATAGTATAGTATGTCCAAGAACTGAAAGGTCAGCATGATGGTACACAGTGAGCAACAGGGACAGTGGCCTTGGTTAGGGCTAGTGTGGTATGCAGGGGGAAAAAACATGCAGGGCCATGTAAATTGGGTTAATAATTTTGCTCTTTATCTTAATAATTGCAAGATGCCATTAAAGGGTCTTAAATACCCACCCCAATGTAGGAAGCAGGTTAGTGCTGCAGAAAGAGTGTTGGTCTGGCAACCGGACCTAAGTAAGGATTACAGACCCCTGAGGAAATTACTAACCTCTTGCTATAATTTAATCTGTGTAATGGTGGTAAGGCTGAAGTTTATCACAAGGAAGGCTGGAAAGTTTTCTTTAAAATGGTACGTGGGGAAGAAGGTAGTAGTAACCAGATGCAAAATGAGTGCAAACAATGTTTAGAAGGAACAGAAAAGTAGGCAGAAGAGAGCAAGATGGGGAAAGTCAGCTCACTAGGGATACTGAACTTAAAGGCAGCTGGAGCTAGTTATCAGTCATAAAGGAAGCTTGGGGTGGGAAGGGATTTATTAGCAAGCTCCATCATCTTCATCTGTAGCTCCACATCTCCTTCGCCCCATCATTTGTGATACAAATAAGGGACTTTCCTCAAGCTTATGTAATGTTATGCAAACACAGTTTCAAGCACTCCAATCCTGGAGATTTGCTCAAATTAAACCCTTTCTATTTAAAAACTCTGGAGCAGCGAGTGAAAGCAACTCACTACTCTGCAGGACAAGACTGTGTGTGTGTGTGTGTGTGTGTGTGTTTTGGGGGAGGAGCAGTTAGAAGGAATTAACTGGGTCACTTAATTCCAAAGTGTTAATGATAAGTGGGACCTTGGAGATCACCTCTAAAGCACACCCCTAACTTTGCAGATTAGAAAACAGGAACTTTCGAGATGAGGTGCCTTTCCCAAGGTGACACTAAGTGGAGGAGCCCAGCCAGAGTCCAGGGGTCCTTACACAACCTTCGGTGGTCTCTCTTTACCTGTGAAGCCGCAGCCTGCTTCCCAGCTCGGGGGCGTGTACAGGAGACTGGACCTGGGGCAGCCTCAGAATGCCTGGCTGCCTGGAGCTCTCCTCTCGTGTCCAGGCGGCCTGCTTGGTCTCCCTCCTCTCCCCACTTAGGTGCCGGGGCGGGCACCCGGTGCAGGGTGGGCACGGCGCCTGCCACCAGCCTCAGGCGCTGGGAGAAGCGCAGGTTCTTCTGGATAACCGAAGAGACATCAAAACAGGCTGGGGCAAAGTGGTCAGAGCAGATGACCGAGCGGTCATTGCCTCCGTACCAGTCGGCGCGGCAGCCCCGCACGAAGCGGTCCCAGAGCAGCCGCACGGCCCGGTCCTTGGGAAAGCGGAACAGCGACTTCCCAGACTTGGTGGTGTTGCCGCAGTGGGCGGCCACACAACGGGCCGGCATGGCGGCCGTCTTCGGTGCGCGGGAGCCGGGCTCCCTGGACCTTCGCCCTTGGGCACGCTCCTCGCAGCGGCCTCGGCGAGGCAAGTCCTCCCCTCCTCACCTGTCCACTCCGGGTCGGGATTGTTTCCTTCCCTACCTCTGGTCACCGGAAGTGGCGATCTGGGGCCCCCAATGGGAGGGCTCTTTGATATCTTCCTCCTCCTCCTCCCTGCGCTGCTCCCCAGGAGCCAGTGGACACACGCAGAGGGATACAAATTTCGCGCGGGCAGCGCTGAGGTGGGCCGTAAAGAAGAACGGACCGGAAGTGGTGGTGGTTATAGCAACCAGTGTGGCCAGCCTCTTCCCCAGCTTATCCTCCTCCCAATACTCCCGCTCTGTTTTTATGAGGCTGGGAAAATAGAACGAGGAAGTGGTGACGCACTGGGCTCTCACGAATACAACTAGAAGCTGCAACGACTGTGTGGCTCTATCGCTTCGGGAGAGGTCCAGGCCGGAAATGGTCGTTTCCATGGTAACCCTGAGCAGGTTGCCTGGGAGATGACCTCTTTCGGGTCTCTTTGAATCTCCGCTGTAGCGTCACCTGGAAGGCAGATCTAACAGAGAACCTGGACTGTCTCCTATCATGATTCCCGGGAAATATCGCTCTGTTTCTGGCCGGGCTGCGAACAACGTAAGTTGGGCCTTCTACTTTCTCTTTCTTCCCACTGGTACTCTTTCTGACTGGCGTCTTTGTCCTAGGAGATGGGCTGTATTATTAGGACGGGCACCGCTGGGTCTACTCAAGCTATTATTGTCTGACCAGGGTTTGAGGTTCGTGGGCTGGACCAAGGCACAATTTAATATTGTATGATGGGTACTCAAAGTCTTGTCCAGGATCTGGGCTCCCCAGAAGGTGGAGCTGGTCTGCTGTGAAAGGCTTGGGTTTATTTAAATTCCTTTGGCCAGTCAATTCCTTTTTCTTTTCTTTTCCTTTTAACTGTGAAGAGAATTTATCATTAGGGACTCCCACCTCCTTCACCTGTCTCATTGAGATGTTTATTTAGACCTGAATGGCAAATGTCGAAAGCCTGAGGTACTAACTAGAGGGTTAAATTGCTGCCGACATTTTGGAAAATAAATCAGTGAAACCTTTTAATTCTTAGATGTGATTTTATTCTTTTCAGCAAATCCTCAGAACAAGATCATTTACCAGAAACAGAAATAGAGCATTGTGTTCTAATTTTTTGTTATATTTCTGTTTGTACCTTTTTTTTTTTTGGAAATATGTGTTTGTGTATTAAGAGCAAATTTTATGGTTTAATTTTTACATTTCAGGTGAACTGCGGGCTTCATCTGGTTATTCAAACATCATCGCTTCCTGAAAAAAACAAAGTAAGATTTAAGAAGGTTGGCATTTAAATTGAAGATTGTTTTAAATTCTACACAAATAGCAGCATGACTTAAAGTGTAGATAGATTCTAAACTGAAAAATTTAAGTAGATTTGCTTTGATTTCCAGTTTAAAGCTAGTTCTTACTTTCTGCCTACATAAAGCTAAAATAGCCCTCTTTAAAAAACTTAATGTGATTTTATTGATTACAAAAGGTTAAGGGTTTTTTTTTTTTTTTTTGACATTTACACTTTTTTTTTTTTCTTGAGACAGGGTCTAGCTGTATCACCCAGGCTAGGGCGCTGGGGTGCAGTGGCACAATTTTGGCTCACTGCAACCTCTGCCTCCCAGGCTCAAGCGATCCTCCCACCTCAGCCTCCTGAATAGCTGGGACCACAGGTGCATGCCACCACGCCCGGCTAATATTTTTGTATTTTTTGTAGAGACAGGTTTCACCATGTTGCCCAGGCTGTTCTCGAGCTCCTGAGCTGAAGCAATCCGCTTGCTTTGGCCTCCCAAACTGCTGGGATTACAGGCAACAGCCACCGCACCCAGTGATATTTACACATTTCTGAAATCAGGAGCCTTCTTAAAATTGATGGCATGTCATAGTTTAATTGGGGAGGTTTTTTTTCTTTCTTAATAGAGGGTAAAATAATGGTATGTCTTACTACTAATGACACCTTAGATAAAATGGTAATTGGGAGGGCATATCCACACATCCCATTTAAAATCAGGGAAGAAAAAAATAGGTTAGCAGTGGACACATGTTAGACTTAACGTTATTTAGAAGTTACGATATGAATATGAAATTTTTTTCCCCAAGATTATTTGCCCATAATGTCTCTAGCATTTCTAGAATTTCTGGCTTTTGATTTAATTTTTGAGATTTTGAGATAAACATGTTTTTCTTTCCTTTCTGTCTCACCTCAGCATTTATACTTACCTACTTTCTACACACTATGTCTCAAGACACAACATGATTTTTCCTCCTTTGACCAAGTTGGAAACCTCTAACCATCACAATTCAGGTGTGTCCTAAAAAGTTATTAAATAGGCGTCACTGGAAGAACTCTAAAGTGAAGGGCAGAGTTCACACATAACAGCATGAAGAAGGGTAAGAAAAGGCATGAGGAAGGTAAATGGAAGGACATCATTAGTCAAGGAGGCAGCTGTTGATTACATTATATATGAATATGAAAATGTTAAACACCAGAAAATAGACAATTTGATCATCTCAAATAAACAGCAGTTAGATTAATTGAAAATATTATTTATTATAATTGAGCATAATGGATTCTCTCCAGAGCTTTCCTAATTGATTTCTCTGGACAAATCCTTTTCCACCATTATAATGTTTCTAGAACTGTGTGCCTCATCTAAATATTTTTTCCAAACCATTCACTTTCTTTTGTGTGGACATCTATTCTGAGAAAATACCTTTAGGTCATATAATTCCCAAGGATATAATGCAAATGCCAACATAATGTTTATAGTATGGATACATTAGAAGCATCTTAATTTATTCAAGATACATATTTGGGGTTTTTTGTGGCTAATCATAAGAAGTTGTTCTGGTTTTGTTTTTCTCAGTCCTCCCACCAGATAATTATTTTATATCAGTTTTAGATCAAGTGAAAACCTTTCTTAGAAGGCTTAAATATACAATTTTATTATATTATAATAGGACATTTAAAAGGATTATAATGATCAAAACAGTGATGTTTTTCAACAGCATTTTATTTATATTGTGTGGTTTTTTTTGAAGCAAATGATTCTTTTAATCATTGTATTTGTGGTGAGAGCGTGGAGGGATTGGAAGTGTCTCAGCTTGGAATATCTTTTATCTGACCTCATAAAATTGATCCTGATTTTGTGGGTGGTAAAATACAATGATAGAGGTGCAGCCATCACCTCTATCTAGTTCCAGAATTTTTTCATCATTCCAAATGGAATCCCTGTACCCATTAAGCAGTTACTTCCCATTCCCTGCTTCCCTTAAATGCCTGGAAGCCACAAATATGCTTTCCATCTCTATGGATTTGCCAATGTGGTATTTTGTGTCAGTTTTCTTTCACTTGGCATGATGTTTTCAAGGTTCATCCACATTGTACCATGTGTATCAGTTATTATATGTTTTTTTAATTTATCTTCACTGCTTGGTGTTAAATTCGTCTCCAAATATTTTTTTCTTTAATAATGTTTTTCAGGTTGAATTCAAGCTAAATAAAGACACGTCGTCATTCCCCGGTAGACTTTTACAACATGACCTTGAAAGAAACTACTCAAGTAGGCAAGGTATTGTCAGTGAATAGAGATCAGATGTGGTTCATCATTTTTGAATAATATTAAGTGTTTAATAATGTTGAATTACTAGATCCAAATAAAATTGAATTTAAAATGAAATGGTTCATTGGGACCAAATTGGTTTGGTATTTTTTTAAATCATTGGTTATATATATGTAGCATAGTAGATTATTTCCAATACAGAAAAAAGCTGTTATTATTATTTGAGGGTGGGCTATACACTAGAGAATGGAAAAAGAATGTTTCAAATACTGTATTAGAACAGTATTTGGAAGTCGCTAATTAGAGTAAGAGTATGGGAACACAAATATTAAGGAAATCAGGAAAGAATGTAAAGTCAGGAGTAGAGAAGAAACAATCTTTCCCTGTTACTATCACATATAATTATAGATTTTATATTAAAGGCTTTAAACTCTAGTGTCTATCACTTGGGATCTTGTTAAAAATGCACATTCTTAGTGCTCCCCCTCCATCTTCCCCATTCTGATTTTGTAGGTCTTGAGCGGGATTTGGAAATGTGCATTTTAATAATGTCACAGGTGATTCTGAGGTATATGGTTTGTGGGTCATCCTTTGACAAATACTGCCTCACATGATCTGGTTATATTTCTGAAATATATTTTTCAAATCAAGGAAAACGTTCCTTCACATTTGAATCTTGGTTTGTTGCTGACAGCCATTAGCTTTCTGTAATGTGCTCATGTTAAACACTTCTGAATCCACATATACAAAACTGCCTCTACCTCTTAGGAGTTTATATGAGAGGGCTGATCAGTATAGGTCTTTCTAGGTTGTTCATGTTATTACTGTGGGAAAATATGGCAATTTTAAATATTGGTTAATTTTCTCTCTCTTTTTATTTCTGGACCTACTTCTTGGACCCATCTAATCTGACATATCTTTTCTCTGTCCTACATTCTACACTCTTGTCTTGGCCAATTGCTGGACATGACGTCAGCCTAACTGCAGTTCCACAGTGTGGAAAACATCTGTCTTTGCCTTATTTGATTCAGTTCAATACTTATTTATAAAGCAAGTATTGTGTGCCGATCACTGTTTTAGGTACAGAATTATAGATGTGAAGCCTCAACTAGGGTTTTTATGCTTGCATTGTCAATTTCCTTGACATTTTTGGTAACAATATCTTAAAAGTTTTCCCGAAATCATGAATCAAAATTAAGTACTTTCACTAAGGTTTTCTTGAGTTAGAGTAGGCAGTTAGTAAACAGATTTGAGGACGGCTGGCCAGGCAAACTTATTTAAGTGGTAAAGTATTACTAGATATTCGCTAATGAGGAAATAGTATGGATGTATTGAATTTTGTGAACCTGAGAGATGAATAAAGTTTTATACATAAGTAATGACCCATTCAGTATGAATTAACTCTTTAGGAAAAAAAACCTAATTGGTTTTTCATTTAAAAAATTTATTCAAAATTGGGTTCTGTGACAGGATATTAATTTGAAATGTCTTAAATGTGTACCTGGTTACTTTCAATGTGCTCCCTCCATAGTTCCAGGCAGTTTCATGCAAAGAAGGCCACACAACTTATTTTCTTGACTTTTGTACTCAAATTTTACTTCCAAGGGTATAAAATTTTGGAAAAATTGTAAGTAGCACCTCATCAGGAAAAGTTTAGGGATGTCTGTCTAATAAACTGTATCTTGATACCCAATCATTATAATTAATTTCAGCCATTTCTTATTTTTCAAAATTAATCAAACATATCATAGCCTGTCCACAAAAATTAACCAATGGTACTCTCAGTCAAAAGTAAAGACACTTGATATTTTATTTAAGCTAGTGAGTTAAAACTTGATATGTGATTTCTTTAGGCTTCTTAGAATATTGTTAAGAGTTAACCCCTGTGTCTTTGAGATTTTATAAGTGCCATATATTGCAGGAACTACTATATAATAAAATTTCAGTTAACCTGACCTTATTGATTAAATCCCTTAATTAGGAATTTTAAAATGTGTGTGTAGAAGGGAAGAGGCAATACTTTGCTCTTAAGATAATGATAAATCACTGAAAATCTGGAGTTAAGATTTTGGTTACCAAAACAATCTCAAAGACATGGCCGAGTGGACACACATATATGGCCATATGTACTATGCCGTCCATCCATCCACCTGTCTGTCCATCCACCCATCTGTTCATTTATCTATCCATGCATCCATCTCTTCATCTATATAGTCATACTTCCAACCAGCCATCCAGCCATCTCTGTATCTAGCATACAGTGCAGTGAACATTCTTACCAAATTTAGACCATTATACTTCTTAACACTTTGAGATGCTATTTGTATTGAGATTTTTTTTAACAGAAGTAACACACGCAAAATAGATTTTCAATTAAATCTTAGTAAACTGGAAAAACAATTAATTTGTCTATTGACTGCCTACTGAATTTAGATTTTACCAAGAATATAAAGAATGTAAAATGAGGTCCATCACCCAAGGAGCTTGTAGATTTAATTGGGAAGACAAGGGCTACATATCTGGTAAGTTAAATAGTAATATAAGAAATAAATAATAACAGGCCGGTTGCTATGGCTCATGCCTGTAACCCCAGCACTTTGGGAGGCCAAGGTGGGTGGATTGCTTGAGCCCAGGAGTTCAAGACCCCATCTTGAACATGGGTAATATGATGAAACCCCATCTGTAAAAAAAATACAAAAATTAGCTGGGTGTGGTGGCACATGCCTGTAGTCCCAGGTATTCGAGAGGCTGAGGTAGGAGGATCACTTGAGCCTGGGAGTTTGAGGCTGCAGTGAGCGGTAATCATGCCACACTAAATTCCAGCCTGGGTGACAGAGCAAGACCCTGTCTCAAAAAGAAAGAGAGAAAAAGGAAATAAACAGTAACAAACTGTTATGATGAAAATTTTGCCACATAGTAATGTAGTTTTTTTGTGGGTATTTATATACCCACATATATATGTGGATATTTGTATACCCACATATATATGTGGATATTTTAACTGCGGATCTCTCTGGTTCCCAGTTATTTAGAAGGTCTTGTTGTATGGTAGATTTAAGGCCTTTTACCCTAATCATTCTTATGTCTTTCTATTTATTGTAAGCAGTATATCACATCGATAGTAAGTTCATTATGCTGATAGTGATTATGACTTCTGTGTATAAAAAGAGCTAGAAAGTTTAAGGATAAAATTCCTTTATTCACTGAGTGTAAATTTAATCTTTGATTATTGCCTCTGTATCTCAAGTCTTGTAAAGTTTAAATTTGCCTCTTAAAAATTGAGGATTGCCTTGAAGCCTTAACAAAATCATTCAGAAAACCTAACTAATGCTAACAAGAGAAACTGAGGTTGTCTGCTGCTTGGAGTTTTTCAATCTTTTGTCTTTAGTTGACCAATTAATCTTTAACTAGTTAATTCTTAGACTGCAGTCAGTCTTTAGACTGGTTTTTGTTTTGTTTTTGTTTTTTTAACCATCTTGACTTGATTTCCAAATCAATTTACTGACTTGTGGTTGCTTTTAGGTATCCTGCTAGCATGTGGACATGCCAGAAAATCAGTTTATTGGTGAATATGATGTCAATTCTGAATGCTTATACTCTAGAACATCATTATTATCTTGATATTTCATAATATTCAGAAAAGTGGGATGTGAGCACTGATTATTTTGTTCAAGAAACTAGGGGTGAGATACTTCAGTTTATGCCTTGCAGACCTGAGGTAGCTAGCAAATGCCATTGCCTTATAGCTTTTTAATATGATTTATATAGAACTTGATTTTAAGTTGTCATATTGTCTGGTGACCTCCCAAAGAGTAGGTTAGCTTTCTAGATTTGGTTTTCATCTTTTTGTTAGTTTCAACAGCAGAATTCTGTGGTAACATCAGGTTCTGTTTTACTATTATACTTAGTGCTCCCTTCAGACATTTCAACATCAGTTGCTGCTTTCAGAAGATTTTCTTTTCATAGAGGAAAATATGGTAGATTTCCTCTGGCATTCAAACTGTCACGTTTGACCCATTACTCAAATTCTTACCTCATTTCTGGAACTTCTCATTGTTTCTTCTTGACCATTTACATTCTTCTAGTTCTTTAGAAAATATCTTAATATTCACCTCCCCTCAAACCCATCTGTAACCACCTTCATTAAGTAAAAAATAACCAGACACACTTATGTGCAAACTTACAAATAGGTATTCTTTTTATTCTGCATTTATGTATGTTGTTCTATTTATGAATTTCATATGTGTATTTATTAATTTCAGTCTGCTAGATTGAAAGCTACGTAATGGCAAGGACACCATCTAACAAACAGCCTATAAACCTTAGAGGGGTGTCATATACTTTGTGGACCCTAACTACGGTATGCTAGATTTACTGACATCCACTTTGGTATCTTGGCAATATTCTCTACTAATAGTGGCTGAACTTACAAAGAAAGAGATGATGCGAGGTTTACATCTGCTATCCAAAACTACTTTTTGTGTATTTCCTATGCATCTCATCCACAACAAATGTGATAGAACTATATGGGCTGGAAATGAAAACTGCCACGAGGTCCTTATCAGCATTTGGAGATTCTTCCATTAAGACACCTTCAAAATCCAGAATACAGCAGGGCTGTCATAGTGCTGGCCCAAATATATCTGGTAATGAGGAACTATCATTTTAGTTATAGACAGTTAGAATTTAAGGCAAGGAGTCAGGATTACAAAGGGATGAAGATAGCACTGGACTAGTTCTGTACTTTCAACCAATCTGTAAGGCAAGGGAAAAATTATTTGGCATACATGGAACACATAGTTTAGGTTTAAGAAGGAAAGAAACAAATTCAGCTTAGTAATTAATTTCAAATATGGAGAGCTATGGAAACTATACTTTCTAGATAAGATATTTATGGTGCTAAAATTCTCCAAATATAAGATGACTTTAGTTTCAGACTTCGGAGGTTTTTCTTAATTAAGTAATTTGTATATCATTTTTAATAGGTGATCATATTAATTTGGTGAGCTCATCATTGTCATCATTTCCTATTCTTCAACGTTCTTCTGAAGAGAAAATTCTTTACTCAGACAGGTTGAGCCTAGAAAGGTGAGGACAATTTCTTTTCTTTTCTTTTTTTTGACTAGGTAATACATAGACGTGGTACAAGACTTGAAAGATGCAAGTCTCCCTCCTTCCTCCTGTTCCCCAGTTATTCAATTCTCCTATTTAGATATAATTTTTTTAACCAGTTTTTTGCTTCTCCTTCCTGAGGTATGGTGAGGAATTTTATATCTATATAACATAAAAGAGCTTGACTATACTTCACAAGAGTACTACAGCAATTCTAAAATATGACATTGATGAAAAATGGATTGTAGTATAGAAAAAAACCACAATATAATCCTCACATGAGCTTCCCAGGCCCTATCCAGTCTAGTTTCCTGTTACTTCACTGGCTTCATCTCTTCCTACACTCTCCTTCACTCACTGCTCCAATCATACCTGCCACCTTGCTGTTCCTTGAATACACCAAGAGTGATTATACCTCAGGAATTTGGTACTTGCTATCCCCTCTGCCTGGAATGCTGTTCCTTCTCATATCTCTAGGCTTATTGCCTTCAGGTCTTTGCTCAAATGTCATCATTTCAGGGATGATTTTTCTCTGGCCATCCTCTCCAAAATTGCAACCCCTTCCACACTGAAGTCTCTAGCCCCCTTCTCTGCTTTCATTATTTTTCTTCTTAGCATTTATTACCCTATAACATAATAACTATTTACTTATTATGTTTAGTGTCTGTCTCCTACTAGAATATATGTTCCATAAGCACAGAAATTTTTGTCCAGTTCTGTATTATTGGTATTTAGAACAGAACCTGGTACAAAACACGCTCTTGATAAAATTTTTTTTAATGGAAGAATATATTTAGAACTCGATCCCCATCTTTACATCTAGAAACTATCTACAGTAGCATGGTGGGTGAAGGATCCCAGTCTCTATCTACCCCAGTGGTATAACCAGCAGAGAAAACATCTCTGTTTTGCATACCTTTAGCTTAGCAGTGCACACCTGACAACAAATTATAATGAACTATCTGTGTTTATAGTTGGGAAAAACTGCTGGAGGTTCTAACATGTTCTTTTGTAGGAAAAGTAACACTGAAGGGCAGTATCTCTCATGACATCTTTGCGGTATAAGTGGTTTGTGAGAATGCTGTCTAATATTTATAACTTTCATGGTATTATTTTAATGTTTTGAGGGATTTTTTTGGTAACTTTTCTCTTGATCTTTAAAAGATTGGCCAAGAATAGTACCTCAGCCCTTCAGTTTCATGTTACTTGACATTAACAGGAGCCAGTATTTGTAAGACTGTGACATAACAAGTTAGGCACTTCCTTTGTAGCTTGGGATGACTCAGGCAATTGTGAAGATGGGTCCTTAACAGCATGGGCCTCTGGGGTGGAGAAGCAAACTTTGATCAGGCAGAGACTTGCTTATCAAGAAAGTCAGGATTGAGAGAACTGACTCCGCTTCAAAAGTTGGTTGTAAAATGACAGAATCACAAAGATATCATAAAGTTAGGCATCATTTGACAAGAACCAGGATGTGCAGTCAAGAAAGGTTGGCTAGCAGCAAGGAACTAACTCAGGTATCATTTCTGAGAGCCAGTGGGTAGTGCCAGTGATTTCCGAAGGCAGATCTGCCATGCTGTGCAGCTTCTTAGCTAGGAGCCTGAGGGGTCAAGGGCAGAAGCCAACCCTGAGAAGAAGTACTTGGAAGAGCTAGGCTCTGGCTGTTTTGGGAGTTAGGTTAGGCCTGGAGTACCAGGAAGGCAGCCTATCAGCACCAAGAAGGAAACACAGAAGCAAAGGCATAGTCTGTTAGATGTATCAGTAATGGGGTAGGATGTAGCAACTCGGGAGTTTTGTAGGCCTAGAAACTCCCCTTGAGGGCAGTGGGTCTCTAGTTATTATGTATGTTTGCTTGCTTGTTTTGTTGGAGTGACAGGGGTTTGTGGGGTTAAGCAGTATACAAGTGAGCCTTGGCACTGGGACTTAACCACTGTGTTTAGAATCAGAGAAAGTGACTTTATTTCAATCTACGGTAGTTCAGGTAAGAGGGAGGATGGAGGTTATTTATTTTCCTGTCTTAGTGATGACCGATTCAAGAATTGGATGAAATAGAAGTTGGGGGGTATCAGTAAGTTTAACTAAGAGAAAAAGAAAAAGACTGAAGCAGGAAAAGTGAGATGATTTAAATTTTTTGCTAAGCTGATGCACAAAGATACAAATTTTAAGGTAGAATACTTACAATTTATTAATTTATAATTTATATACTAAATTTATTGATTTATCACAGTTCTGATAAAATAGTTGGATAAAATATTGTGATAAAATAATTGAATATATGAAATGAATTTTAAATATTCTGTGAAAAAATAATTGAATACATGAAATGAATTATAAAATTAACCACACATTAAAATAATTAAACTATTGCCCAAAATTTCCTTTTCTTTTCCTCTATCTTAAACAGGTTTCTTTAGAATCTATATTTTTAAACATCATAGATTTGTTAGCCATTAACATTCAGTTATTTTTTTTCTGCGAATCATTCTTTTTTCTCTTTATCAGGAAGATTCTGATCACTGTCGTAGTTTCACTTATGCTAGTAACACTCTGATATATTTTCTTTAAAGCTTTCATTAACTTGATTTCTACTGAAAGAGAATATTTCTAATAAACTTCCCTATTAGAGTTGTTCACACTCAGATAGAGCTGTATTTTCCTTGAGCTGTATTTTAACCTCTCAGAGTAGCATCACGCAGGACCTCCTGTCTGCCCCTATTATTTTACTACTAGAATTCTTAAAGGGCCCTGAACTTATTTACTTCACATGTAGTATGTTACAACATTTTGCATAATAGAGGCTTACTGTTTTAAATATAGCTCAAAGCATATATTTTTAAGGTTTCATCCTACCCTGTAGCACTCTAAATGTTCTGCAAAGTTCAAAGTGTTGAGCATGTAAACATATACTTAAAATCTTAGTTTCTAAGGAAATGTTAAGTAAGGACCACTTTGCCATTAATGGATCTCAGGTTGAATTTTTTTTTTTAATCAAAGTGAACTCTAGATGACTGAATTTCTTGCTCTTTTGAAGATGTCATCTGGCTCAAGAGTCTATGATTCTCTGAGATTTTTATATGTTTTTAACTCTGATGACTTAGTTGCCTGGGCAATCGTTACATCGGTGGATTGATGCCAAGGGCATTTGTCTGGTTATGTGACAAGATTCCTTCAGCCATTTAAACCTCTATCACAAAAGGCAATTATGTTGAATGTTTTCTCATGTTAAGTCAATTTCATGTGAAATAACTTATATTCGAGTTTTTTAAATACAATGAGACCTTAGACATAATTTTAATAATAAACCCTGTCAAAGTCTATTGGCTTTTTTTGTGTGAATGATTTACAATTAAATATAGGTCGCTTAGTTCATGGGGGTTGGAAGTGGTCCAACTTATTTTTTTCTCCTCACAGAATGGGAGCACAAAGATACTACTAATAATATTTGTAAGAAGAGGTAAGTGGCTGAATCATAACCTAATTAACTTTTTAACATTTTTTTCTAGACAAAAGCTGACCGTATGTCCAATCATCAATGGGGAAGACCACCTTCGTTTGTTGAACTTTCAACACAATTTTATAACTCGGATACAAAATATTTCTAATCTACAGAAGTTAATATCATTGGATTTATATGATAACCAGATTGAAGAAATTAGTGGGCTTTCGACTCTGAGATGTCTTCGTGTCCTTCTGTTGGGGAAAAACAGGTATTCTTTGTAGAGCAGTTTTTGTAGCCTAATGTTATGTGTAGGATTAATGTGGAGATGACAACTTAGAATTGAATAATACTTAAGAAATGAATAGGCTAAAATTTTTAAAAAATTATTTGAATTAGTTGAATGGATTAAGATCCAGTCATAATTTGTTTCATGAGATTCAGTATGACAATTTGTCACACCAGATAACATTTATTATGTATTTTACTTCCATTGCTTTCCAGTGCTGTATCTTATAGGGAAGTAAATAGCAGACTTTGGCCTTGATTTTGTTTTCTTAGAACTTACTTTAGACATGTGTATTCACTTTAGGCTTATGTGTTTCACTTGTGACTCTTCCCAGTGTTTGACTGAGGGTAGACACTCGATACTTTGTGATTATCTCACAAATTGATTCTTTTTCAGACAGTAGTTTCAGTTTGTATCTAACATTACATCCTATATGAACTTTCCCAGTTCCTTTTATACAACTCTATTCCGTAGTGCAACTATACAGTTCTTGACTCATTTCTTTGAGATTCATTCACTACTTTTCATTCTATTTTACTGAATAGCTTTTGCAATGCCTACAAAGAAGGGCTTTATAGTAAAATCCAAAAATGATTTTTATATTATCAAATGAAGACTTTAGATATATATTATAACCAGGCTAGGTTCTCCTCCTCCATCTTTCCCTGCCTCCCACCCTGGCATGGGTCTTGGATTACTCGTTGCAGGAAAAAAAAAGTATTATCTCTTCCTTACCCATCTCAAGGTTCATGGCCGACACTCTATAACGAAGACAGATTAACAAGAGAAAAGCATTAACAATTTATTTAATACAACTTTTACATGACACAAGAGCCCTTATAAATGAATATCCTCCAAAACAGGGAAAACTGTGTATTTTTAGGCTGAGGCTTGATAACAAGTGGACAGTATGATTGGACAAAAGGAGGTGTGATCTAATGGTAATAAACTGGGGGAACTTAGCAAGGCCTATTTGTTCAGATTCTTCTTGGTGTCTCTGTGTCTTCATTCCCTTTTTTGGGGTATATTATATATTTTACTTCCATTGCTTCCTTCCATGAGCGTCATAAGACCCTCATTCCAGAGGAATCCTGCCCTATATCCAAAAAGGGAAGGGATAGATCAGATACTTCTATCTATCTGGAAAATAGATCAGAGAATTCTTTTCATGGCCTCGGGGAGAAAGGTAAGAGAAGCTCAGACAGTGAGCTTAGGAAAAGTATCTTAAATTTAAGGTAGGGTAGGTAGATCAGAGAATTCTTTTTATGGCCTTAGGGGAGAAAGGTGGGAGAAGGTCAGAGAGTGAGCTCCCTCCATTTTTTTTTTCTTTTTTTTTTTTTTTTGAGATGGAGTCTCGCACTGTCACCAGGCTGGAGTGCAGTGGCGCCATCTCAGCTCACTGCAACCTCTGCCTCCCGGGTTCAAGTGATTGTCCTGCCTCAGCCTCCCGAGTAGCTGGGACTATAGGCACGTGCCACCATGCCCAGCTAATTTTTGTATATTTAGTAGAGATGGGGTTTCACCATGTTGGCCAGGATGGTCTCGATTTCTTGACCTTGTGATCCGCCTGCCTTGGCCTCCCAAAGTGCTGGGATTACAGGTGTGAGCCACCGTGCCCGGCCTGAGCTTCCTCCTTATATGATTTTCTCAATTTCCTTCAGCTTAAATTACTCAGTATGCCAATGTGCCATAGTTTGGGGTATTGTGTACCCAAAATAAAGCCTTGACTGTCTTTATTCTCACTACCCAGTGATAATATAAGATACTTTTCCCAATATCATGTCCCAGAGTGCTAGGCTCTTGTCTGTCCTCCATAGTTTCTATGAAGGCTCCTATCAGTGTAGTTTATTAATTAGTTCAGTGTTAAGCTAAGCGTTATGTAGTCTGAGCAAATTTGGAGAGTATCTTAGTCTGTTTATGTTGCTATTAGGCAACCCATTGGGGATCAAATTTTAACATGATGCTTGGTGGGGTCAAATATTCAAACCATAGCAGGGAGATTATAGAATCAGAGTATTAGAGCTTGAAGTGACCTCAGAGAGTAGCTTCCTCTTTTTACAGATGGAGAAATGGAAAGGCAAACTGACTTTTGCAAAGTTAGATATATACAAAGTCTATACAATAAGGGTATGCCACCAGAGCAGTTCACTGAGTAAGGTGAGAAGGGAAGTTCACTTTTCATACATTTAAGGCATTCCCTAGTCTACCTATTCTCTTGCCCAGGTGCTCCCTATTCTCTTGCCCAGGTGCTCCCCTATTCTCTTGCCCAGAGATTTCTTTTCTTTTTTTTTTTTTTGAGACAGAGTCTCGCTCTGTCACCCAGGCTGCAGGCTGGAGTGCAGTGGCGTGATCTCCGCTCACTGCAAGCTCCACCTCCCAGGTTCATGCCATTCTCCTATCTCAGCCTCCTGAGTAGCTGGGACTACAGGCACCTGCCACCAGGCCCAGCTAATTTTTTGTATTTTTAGTAGAGACGGGGTTTCACGGTGTTAGCCAGGATGGTCTCGATCTCCTGACCTTGTGATCCATCTGCCTTGGCCTCCCAAAGTGCTGGGATTACAGGCGTGAGCCACCGCGCCCAGCCACCCAGAGATTTCTTTACTAGTTTCTGATCCTCAGAGTTACTGATTTATTTGCCTTGCTTGCAGTTATTCTTTAATATCATTATCATTATTCCCTGCTTTTAGTCCTTCAGTTAATATTTTTAGTGATATTTAAAATCACTTTCTCTCGTATTTAAGCACTGCTCCTGGTTCCTACCATTTTAAGTCATCTTTCCATCTATTCTATTTTCCTATTTGTACTTTTCAGCTTCTCTGGCTTCTTAGAATTTACTCATTAAGTTGTTGTTTTTGTTTTTGATAACTTGTGCCTTGAAGGTACCAGTCTATCTGAGCTTCTGACTTTATTTAAGGTCTTTTTGTTCTTTCAACTCTAAGACACTTAATGCCTTTCTACTATGTCATTATTTAGTGAAGTAAAAGCAATCTAATGCTGTGTCTTTTTCCTCTTTCTACTCCTCCATCTTTTTTATTTGTTGTTTGTTTGGTTTTAACCTTATTTTATTTTTCACATAAAGGAATAGCTGTTGAACAGTTCTAGAACTATTAGTGTTCTTGAATCAAAAAGAAAATGAGTCAGAAGAAAACTTTCCATATTCTCCCCTATTGCATGTTTTTCAAGTGTCAGTGAAATGCAAGTCTGAGCCCTAAAACAAATGCCAAGTGGTCTCCAGCCAGCTGACTTTGTCACAGCAAGGGGCCTGTGAGCTGTGAAGATGGAAATCTGTCCTGGGTTAGTACCTTGTGAACATTAAGCAAACCTGGCTGAGGATGCTGGTAAAGAGGGAAGTACATCTGCTACCCTGTCTCTTCATGCATTTGTGTTAGATAACTTGTTGCTTCCTGTTGGTCAAGTTCAGAAAGCTTTCTCCTTCCCACATTACAAAGCTCTGCATTGTCTTTTGGTCCAAGGCAGTGGAACCATATATGGAAATCCAGGGCAATCATGCCTCTGGGTTCAGGCAACTCCAACAAAGATTTCTACTCTAAAGCTAAGAACCTTGCTCAGGTTCTGTATGTGAGGTTTCCGTTGATACTAAAGAACTCCCGACCCCACATTGCTGTCAAAGTTCTTATTCTCTAATTGTTCTGCCTTCAGTATCTCCTGCTTATCCTCTCCAGGTCCTCTGCCACCCTCGTCATTACAGGCTAACGCATAGAACTTCTCTGCATTTTCTTCTGATCACCCAGGATTATAGATCAAAACTCTTAGAACCTGGGATTCTCTGTTTCCTTCCTTTTGACTCCTTGAAGTTTCCCACTTAAGGATTTGTTTCTGATACCTGAAAAGCTAAGCCTTCATATAGGTCCTGTAGTGAGGTCTTTATCCTGGCATCAGTAACATAATGTGGCCTGCGGAGACAGGCTGTGATATATCCCTAGAGGCCTCAGGTGATGGGTGAGCCTCATCTTTTTCTAGTTTCAGTTTCTATTCAATGGAAGAACTTCTTTTTTAAATAAATCTTTCAGGTCACATTGGTGTTAACGTAAAAATGGTCAAATTTGGGGGCACTGGCTAGGATTCTGCAAATTCCTCACATCAATACCTAATCTGACCAGTAGGGGCCTTCTAGGTCAACTGATGCCTTCATTTACCTCTGAATTCTTTAGAATTGGGTAAGTTTTTAGGTCATTTCAGGTGTTGGGGGGTGGAAAGAGAATTTATGCCAAAGGCAACTCATGAGAACAAGAGAGCAAGATGTTTGGTTGGTCTTGGGTTTAACTGATTGAACGACTTGGCTGTTTTTCTTCCTGTTCACCTGGGCGATCCGAATCTGATGTGAGAGTCATAAAGCAGCTACGTGTCAAAGCTAACGAATACCAGAAGTCATGTTATAGCCCAATGGGTTCTTCTTGCCTGCTGCACAGAAAAGCCAATACACTGAGACAGCAGGTGTTGCAACTGAGTAAGAGTTTAATAATCACAAGGCAGTCAAGTGAGGAGGATGGAGGAGGAGATATTTCTCAAATCTGCCTCCCTAACAAGTTGGAGACTAGGATTGTCAAGGGTTGTTTGGCAGGCAGGAGGCTAGGGAATATGGGTTCTGCTTATTGGTTGGATTGGGGATGGAATCACAGGGAAGTTGAAACTGTCTTCTTGCACTGAGTCAGTTCCTGAGTAGAAATCACCAGTCTGGGTGGTGTCAGTTGGTCTACGAGAATGTGAAAATATATCTGAAAAATATCTCAAACACTAGTCTTAAGTTTCACTAACAATGTTATTTATAGGGGAAATTGGAGAAGTCACAAATCTTATTACCATTGGCTCTGTGATTCCTGAGCAGTAAGCAATTACAAAAAGGTAGGTTAGAAAACAATGACTGATTATCATTTAATTATGCCTCCGTATTAGCAGAATTCAGGCCCCTAACATAATTCTAACCTTATCATCTTTCATTAGTTTTATGAAGATGTTTTTGGTTCCTGAAGAAAGATGAGGTTAGTTTCAGGAAGGGACTGTTATCATCCTTGGTTTAAAGTTAAACTGTAAACTAAATTTTTCTCATAGTGAGCTTGGCCTATGTGCAGGAATGAGCAAAGACAGTTAGCTTGTATGATTAGAAGCAAGATGGAGTCAGTTATGTTAGATTTCTCAATTTTGCAAAGGTGGTTGCAGTCACAACAGATAGGGAGTGAATATGTGAGGCCCTGGTGGAATTCTGAGGGAATACATACTGCACATGATGGTTTCTCTGATTGAAGGGCCTTAAAGGTGCTCAGGATTTCTCATAAAGACAGAAACAGACTACATTGATTCTTCAAATCGCAGAACTTTGGGGTGATACAATCTCCATTATCCCTGATGTATAATTTTCAAGGTGTTAAAAATATGATTCTCAGACAAATAGTAATCACAGGCCAGCATTTTAATTAATTCAATAATATAGGAACCAGCAGGATGACAAAGCTGGTTCAAAGGAGAGTAAGAGGAACTCATAAATAGTCAGTGTTTTTACAAGCACTCTGGGTGATTCTGATAAATCCAGAAATTTGAGAACCACTGTTTTAGGGAATGTGAACTTGGAAGTATAAAATAATGGAATAAAAGGCTTCTCTAATAGCTATTAGAAAGCATGGCTCTGTCCTAAGCTGTATGATTACGGTACTATAATTTTCTGCAACTGTTGTAGGTATCTCAGGAGCAAAGCAGGCAGAGGAAAAATTGTGTTGAAAGTTGTACCTGGGCTGGGCGCGGTGGCTCATGCCTGGAATCCCAGCACTTTGGGAGGGTGAGGCAGGCGGATCACCACGTCAAGAGATCAAGACCATCCTGGCCAACATGGTGAAACCCCATCTCTACCAAAACTACAACAATTAGCAGGGTGTAGTGGCTCGCACCTGTGGTCCCAGCTACTTGAGAGGCTGAGGCAGGAGAATAACTTGAACCTGAGAGGCGGAGGTTGCAGTGAGCTGAGATTGCGCCACTGCACTCCAGCCTGGTGACAGGGTGAGACTCCATCTCAAACACACACACACACACACACACATACAAAACAAACAAAAAAAGTTGTAGCTGTTTTCCCATCTGGTTGGGCTATTAATTTAGCTATTTGAGAGATTTAAATCCTAGATAGGATAGTATTAAATGCCTGGCACTAGGTGAAGGCTAGTGAAAGAGTCCAGTGAGTCCGGAAGAATGCTGATGATTTGGATGAAGTGAGGTAGGAATAGGGTACAGATTCTGTCGGGGTGATGATGTGAGAGGAGACTGATGAGGAGGTGGTGGTCATAAGGCAGTGTGATATGTGCGTGTGTGTGATAAGGGAGTGAAGAAGATCTACAGCTACACAGCGATGATACATGGTGGGCATATGAAATATTTTTATAAATTAAATTGGATTGAATTGGCTTGTGGTAATAAAATTCTTGATTTGGCAATGATATAACTGAGATCAAGTGGAGACAGAAATCAATGAAGTTTAAGTCTGCATTATGTTTACATGGTAATGATCAGTATGTATGTATATACATACACACTACATATATATATCACATATATACACACTATATGTAGATAACATGTATATTATTCAATGGATGATCCAAGTTCTGAAAACAGAGAGGTGGAAGTGGTTCTTTGAGGCAGTAAACAAGGACAACGAAAATAGATGGTGATAAATATATGGTGATAAAGATGGGTTGTATGAACTTAATTTGTTGTTCTTTTTTTGCCATTGCTCCCATCTGGCATATCAAAAATTTCAAATAAATATAAGCATTTTACAAACTGAGCAGGTCCCAGTAGAAAGCATTTAGGTGGTATGCAGTTTGTCTCTGTCATAAAGGATCCTATTATGAATACCCTTGTGCGTACAACTTATTCATTTAGTTAGTATGTTCGTTCATTCATTAAACTAATATTTATTGGGTACCTACTTGGCACCAGGCACTGTTATGAGTGCTGGGGATAGAGTAGAGAACATGTCAGAATGTCCTTTTAAAGCTCACATTTTGATTTGGCAAGAGAGATTTTTAAAAAATATAAACACAAAATAATATAATTTTAGGCTACGATCAATTCTGTGAAGTCAAAGCAGAAAAAGGAAAGAGTAATGGGGACAGGAAGGGAAAGGTATTTTAAATATGGTCATCTGGAAGCAACTTTGAAGAGTTGTTTGATCTGAGACCTGAATAATGTGAAGTTTTGAGGGAAGAACATTAGGGGAGTAGGAATAGCAAGAATAAATACCCTAAGGTGGAAATGTACTTGCCAGGTTAGAGACACAGCCAGAATGCCTCTGTGGCTGGAGCAGAGTGAGTGAGCGAGCCTGTGGTAGGAGATAAGGCTGGCTGAAAGGTCAGCAGCCAGGTTAGTGCCTTGTAGGCAGAAGTAAGGAGTTTAGATTATATTTTAATGTGAAGAACTGCCTTGAATAAGTGCCTTGACTTAAGGTTCTTAGACATAGGATTGCTCTTTTCTAATGATGTGACATTTAAACTCTCTTTCTCTTGAGTGGTATTGCATTTTTTTAAAAATTATAATAAATCAGAGGGAAATATATTATTGTTGAATATATATAACTATATATGTAGATAGAGTAAATTAAAATGAGTTACACCTTTATGCCTTAGCATACTTTGATTTACAGATAGATGTGATACATCCGTATTTCTATTCTACTTATTCTGGTTTTCAGAATCAAGAAAATCTCAAATCTGGAGAATCTGAAAAGCTTAGATGTCTTGGATCTTCATGGAAATCAGGTATTGTAAAGCCCTTTCATTTCTTTCTTTTTTGAAAAAAAGTCCAGGAAAATGGTATAAAAGTTTTAAGAATCATACTCGCATTTAATTTTTCAAGAGTTTCTTTATTGATTCACTGAAATTTCTAAGGTATCAAGCTTATTTATAGAAGATTTGGTAACTCCTCAGCAGTACATGACAGATACAGCTTATAAAACATTTCAAATTCTTATAGTTATGACAATTTTGTTTTTTATTAACTTATTTTTAAAGTACACATTTTGCAACCCCAATCCAAGACCTAGAATATTACTGACTTTCTTCTACTTAGGTATTTGTTTTTTTATTCCATCTCCTTATTTCTGCATCACAGGTAACCACTATTTTAGGTTTCATGCTTTTCATTCCTTTTTGGGTTTTTCAGTTGGTTTTATCACATATAGGTGTGTCTTAATAATATATCCTTTAGTAGTATTGTCTCTTAATTTAAAAAAGGTATACTATATGTTGTCATCTAGTGTTTACTTTTTGAATACAGCATTGTATTACTGAGATTTAACTATTTCAAGTAGCTATAGTTTTATTTATAGTTGTATGTTCCATGGTAAGACTATACAAAAACTTTTTGCTCCAGTTTCTTATTGATAGACATTTGGATTGTTTCCTGTTTTTATTGTTGTTGTTGTCTGTTTGTTTTATCTTGTTTTTTGCTATTATGAATAGTACTTCTAAGAACTTTCTTGTACAAGTCTCCTGTTCTTCATATTCCATATGTACTCTAGAGTATATAGGAGTGAAACTGATGAGTCATAGGCTATTTAAATGTTTAACTTTAAAAGATAATGCCAAATTGCTTTCCAGAGGGATTGTACCAGTTTGTACTCGTACCACTAATACATAATCATGTTGCTTCCTATTCTTTTCAACATTTTGATTTGTCAGACTTCTTAATTTTTTTCTGATTGAATTGGTATAAAGTGGTATCACTTTGTGGTTTTGATTTCTATTTTCCTGATTACTATATAATCTGGGCTCCCAATTATGTTCAATTTGTCTACTCCTGTATCTGTCTGAATTTCTATATTTATTTTATTTATTTATTTATTTATTTTTTTTTTGAGACACAGTCTTGCTCTGTCGCCCAGGCTGGAGTGCAGTGGTGCAATCTTGGCTCACTGCAAGCTCCGCCTCCCAGGTTCACGCCATTCTCCTGCCTCAGCCTCCTGAGTAGCTGGGACTACAGGTGCCCGCCACCATACCCGGCTAATTTTTTTGTATTTTTAGTAGAGACAGGGTTTCACCATGTTAGCCAGGATGGTCTCGATCTCCTGACCTCGTGATCCACCTGCCTCGGCCTCCCAAAGTGCTGGGATTACAGGCATGAGCCACCGTGCCCAGCTCTATATCTATTTTTTTATGTTCCCTCTCTTTATTCTTCTCTGTCAGATCATATTGGCTGTTTTTCAGTCCTTTGCTCATCCATTTAAATATTTGTCTTTGAAATGTAATATTTATAAATAGTTACATGAGCTACATACTTATGCAGAATGTAAAGTCTCTTCTGCAGTGATAAGCCTACATCCTGGGATGATCGGGGAATCCCTGCCTGTTGATGAACAAGATCTTTCACAGCTGCTTACAGTTGGTCAGGTGAAAACCTCAGTGTGGTCTCTCTAGGCTTTCTAACAGCTGTTAGTTCCAGTAGTTTTGGTGAAAAGCTAATGTAATTAATAAAAACCTTGATAGATTTAATAGGCCACATCTATTAGGTTCGAATCTAGTTCAGCCTGATGTGTTTGTCTGTGTGTGCATGTAGTAAGTGGGAGGAGTGTTGGTGGCCTGGGAATTGTCTGGCTCTGCAGGTTAGTTACTGTCTGTCCAATAGAGGGGAAGTTATCCAGTTAGATGGTGCTGGAAGGGGAAGAGGAATTAAAGAGTATTGACAGTAAAAGAATATCATATGCAAAGGCACTGAGATGGAAAACAACACAGTAAGTATTTACCACCAGAGAACAGAGCATGTGTGGAAGGATGCTGAGAGAAGAGACTAGAAAGGTAGGCAACGGCCAGATTGTGGAGGGCTTTGTATGCCAGGCAAATTAATTGGTGTTTTATCCTGTATTTTAAAAACTGTTTATAACTATAAATGAAACATTTTATGATAGCAGTATTTTTCTTGTTTATTTTAAAGTGTATACATGAGAAATAATAAACATATGATTTTCAAATTCTAATATATCTTTAAGAGTTTGTGAGTACTACCCAAGATCTTCAAGAGCACCTGATAAATGAATACCATATCATTTGATCTGTACCTTATGTATAGGCATTATTTACCAATCATTATGTTGATGAAAAATGTCTGTTCCTTGTTAGCTGACCTGTGTTATATATTTTATAATTTCAGCATATGTTTGTGATATTGTGTGTGTTAAAATTAATCATTTGTAGTGCACAAATTACTTCTCAAGGTTCTTCCAGTTATAGAACCTTGAGAAGTAATTTGTGCAGTACAAATGTTCTATGACTGGAAGAAGAAAGTTTTAAATGAAAATCTGAGTCTTGTTTCATAATATATGAATCCAAATAGCAAAAGTTCACAGTATTTCAAAGCAAAGATACAGTCTTAGTTACCTTAGGTTTCTAAAAAGCCAGGAAGGAACTATTCTAGGTGAAACAACTAATGTCCAATTCTAAAAATTTAGCATCTTATAGTAAAAAAGCTAAAAGACATTAAGTGAATGTTTTTTGTCTTTTGAATTTACTTCTATTGGTAATAAAAATATGCTTGGTGCACATTGTGAAATAAAACATAATTGGTTTATGGATGTGAAATCATTCTGAGTAATGATGGTGGTGTTCAGGAAATGGATTGGGAAGTAGAGATGGAAGGAGGGGAAATGGAGACAAAATAGTTGGGAGAAACTAATTACAATAATCTTGGCGAGAAGTGATGGTGGCATGAACTAAAGTAGTAGCAATAAGGATATGATAAGGGGGCAGATTGGATAAATATTTAAAAAGTAGAAACATCAAGACTTAGCAATTAATTATATATGAGTAGTGAATACAGAGGAATCTAGGAGGTTGACTAGGAATTTCTAACCTAGAGCTTGTGTTGGTTAACCATAATTTTTTCTCTCAGTGAATTTTTGCTTTAACATAGACACAGATGTGCTTCAAGAAGAATCTGTTCTTTCAGTGATCTCTTTTCCTCCAGGGAGAGCCTGCTATTTCTATGGCTGCTTACCTGAAAGCAAACACTTGCCCTTTCTGTATTGGTAGGTAGGAAGGTTATCTTTATCCAGGCAGAGCAATCTAGGTTACTCTCATACACAAAGGTTAAGACTGGAGTATCCAGCTTTCCTAGATGTATTAAGAAGCCTTGCAGTCTATATTGGGACACTCTCTGATCTGTATGACCCATAAATGGGCTTTCCAACATTCCCATCATCTTTTTTCTTGCTGTGAAGTATATCAATCAATCAAGACCTATGCTGTCACTTTATACAACCCTTTGCCTGAAGCTTCTATTATCTGCTTTATGCCTGTGACTTTGTCCATGGCTGTAACGAGTAATTGACTTTATTCCATAGCAGATGTTGTACATGATTCTGGCCTGTTGGGTTGCAAACCAAGAAGCCAGATAATATTCTTAGTGATTTTTAAAATATGGGTCTATATACAAGAATTAACCATGTTTCTTTTCAGACTTTTCTAACTAGAAGGTAACTAAATGCAGGCATTCTAATTGTAAGCCCCACCAGGACCATGTGGAAGGGTAGTTTTCTAAAAGAAATGTCCAGAACTATTAGCAGAAGGGAGAAAACACACCGTGCAGATCATACAATTGTCCCCCATAACTCTATATATTTATATATTTCTTGAGCTCAGGAAAGTTTTCTATATTTAAACACTGCTTCTTTTCCATTTATGTTTGTTATATCTGTATTGTTTGTCTTCCATCTCTCCATCTTATCTTTTATTCTTCCTCTCTGTTTTTCCTTAGCATTTTGGGAGGATTTCTAAGCTTGCGCTGACATTACTGATTACTTTTTCTACAGTATCTATTTTGCTTTTTACTGGCTTCTTGCATTTTAAATTCTATCACCTGTTTAGTTTTAAAATATTTTACTCCATGTCTTATTATACAGTTTTATCATCTGTTAATACTCATAATCTTGTTTCTTTGTCAACTTTTATATAATTTTATCTTACTTTACATTAGTTAAATCAAAAATCTTAAAACACGTTTTAAACGTGGTCATAGGTTACTTTTATATATTATTGAATTTATAATAAACATGTTTCTTTTCTGGAAACTGGATGGAACCTAGATGGTGTTTCTTGAATATAAGAGTGTCCAAATAACAATGTGAAATATAGATTAGACATCTGAGAAAAGTTCTTTTAGCTAACATCTGCTTTGAAGTGTTAGTAAAAAATTTCAAATATACTGTGATGGCAATACAAATGAGCAAATTAATCTCTAGTGATTGTGAAATTCATTTTAATGTTCATCAGGTTGATGAAGTCCTCCATGAGGACTTCTATTTTGTGTCATGCGGAAACTCATCCCATTGTGCTACACTTGCTCTATTATAATAGTGGGGCTTAACATCACTTTGAGCTCTCATCACTTCACAGTGTTAGTTTTTACTTACCCTCTCCTTAGTGTGCAGCTCAAACTTCTCTGCTGCAGTTCAGTGCTGATTATTTATTATTATTATTATTATTTTTGAGGTGGAGTTTCGCTCTGTCGCCCAGGCTGGAGTGCAGTGGCGTGATCTTGGCTCACTGCAACCTCTGCCTCCTGAGTTCAAGTGATTCTCTTGCCTCAGCCTCCTGAATAGCTGGGATTACAGGCCCATGCCACCACACCTGGCTAGTTTTTGTATTTTTAGTAGAGACAGGGTTTCACCATGTTGGTCAGGCTGGTCTCAAACTCCTGACCTCAAGTGATCCACCCACCTCAGCCTCCCAAAGTACTGGGATTACAGGTGTGAGCTACCGCGCCTGGCCTCAGTGCTGATTATTAACGGCAGCAGCAGGCCATCTGGAGTGGCTGCTGCCATCAGGCCAGCTGCAGCAGGGAGGCGTGGCTGGGGCTGTGGGCTCCATGGAGCCAGGGGGACCTGGGGACAAGTGGGAGCCCTGCCCCTTCCGAGTTGGGGCGGGAGCTCCCCCGGTGCTGCTGCAGCCACTCAAGCCACGGCTGCAGACCTGGGCATCCCTGTGCTGTTGGGGCCAGGAAGCAGGCAGGAGCCCTGCCCTCCTGGGTACAGCTGCAGCCTCCCAAACTGCAGCTGTGGACCCAGGCATCTCTGCACTCTTGGGGACGCAGAAAGTACCCCCCAACCCTCACTCTCCCGACAGGTTCTGAAGTGTTTGTTTCTGCTGTCTGGCTTCTCCCTGCTGTCGGTGCCTGCTCCAATCTCAGAGCAAAGTTGTGGTTGAGCCTGGGTGCTGTGGCAGCCTGGCCAAGTGTGCACTTGCTTGGGGCAGTGCTTACACACCGGTCCCTTGCCACCTTAGCTCCCTCTGAACTTTTGGTGCCAACAAGCATAGAAGGGAATCTGAGGGGGGCTGAGGGCAGCTAGGTGCTGGCCTGCAGTTGCCCCTTCATGCTTATAGCCTGGGCACCATGAACAGCAGCAGGAGGCAGACAGTTGCCTGAGCAGAAGGGGGCAGGTCCCTGGTGACTCCCTACCTTCAGGCCAGACTGCCAGTCCCACCGACTGGAGTGGGAACTTGTGGTACCTTTTCTGGGCCTGCCTGTGGCCACCCATGGACCAATCAGCACTCACTTCCTCTACCCTGAAGCCCATAAAAGCCCTGGACTCAGCCAGTGCTGAGCAGACATTGGGATAACCAGCTGTAGAGAGGACCAAAGTACTCTAGGGCCCTCTCTCTGTTGACAGCTGTAGAGACATTGGGATGACCATCTGCAGAGAGGAGCACCTCACTCTAGGGCTTCCTCTCTGCTGAGAGCTGCAGAGTTGATGGGATGACCAGTTGCAAAGAGGGGCTGCCCTTTCTGCTGATAGCTGAACACTTGTCAAGATGACTTTCCTAGTACAGAGGAGCTACCCTCTCTGCTAGGAGCTGAACACTCATCAGAACACCCTGGCTGTGGAAAGGAGCTGCTCCCTGTGGGTTTCATCTGAGCTGTTCTATCACTTAAGAAGCTCCTCTTTGTCTTGCTCACCCTCCACTTGTCTGCATACCTCATTCTTCCTGGTCGCAGGACAAGAACCTGGGACCCACAGAATTTGGGACCCCAGAATGGCAAGGCTAAAAGAGCTATAACACAAACAGGGCTGAGACATGCCCCTTGCTCGCCATGTTGCAGGCAAAGAGAAGGAAACTGTGGCCCTTCAGGTCACCTAGACTTGAGAGCTCCCCAAGCCAGGGCTGTGACTCTCTCTTTGGGACCCTGAGGTTCCTCGCATATCCAAGCTTCCGAGTGCCACTGTGTTCTCAGTGCCAGCTGTGGAAGCTGCTTGCAGTGTTCCTGGTCCAGCCATAGCCTCGCAGAGAGCTGGTGCCCATGCCAACACCTGGAGCTGCCTGCCCTGCTGTAGCAGCCAGCATGTCTGACTGTGCACAGTGGCCAGACCCCATGCTCACTCACACTCCCTTCTCAGTTCCACACCTGACTTGCCCTTAGCAGGCGTGGGACCCAGGCCAATAGCATGAGCTGAGTGCAACCTGCCAGGGTGGGTAGGCAAAATGAGCCCAGCGGGCCAGAGCAAAACTTGGGCAAAGGTACCACTGGCCACAGAGGTTTCTGGTCAGAAAAATGACACCCCAAAGATCCTGTAACATTATATGTACATGCATGTTCCATGATTCAAGTCCTCTTGTTTTAAACAATGTTCACCATTTTGTACCCTCACTAAACATCTTCCATCCTTATTAATGGAACAGCTTTCCATTAATTAAAAAAAAATTACCCTCATCTTCTACTGGGAATCCTAGTTCCTTGACTCTTTCCATTCAGACTCGACTGCTCTCAAGATCTTGCAGTTTAAATAGAATTAATAAGGGTAACTTGATGTCATTCCTTTCCCTTGCCTTTTCTGTCAGAGGGCAGACTTGCTTTGTTAAAACATGATGAGCTTATGCCTTGGGATCACAGTATGTTTCTATTTGTCAGGTAGTATGTAGCCTTCACAGAACCTGGGACAGACTGGGCACGTAAAGTTGCCCAATGGACTCATTGACTATTTGATGACGTTTACGTCAAGTGTTTACTATGGTCAAATTGTAAAATATGATCTTTTAGCTAATGTTCACAAGTTATGTGACTTCATGTTATCTACAGCATAGGAAATTGAAAATAGATTTTTAAATGTCTACATATAAACTTGCCACTAAATCTAGTGACTTCGAATATTTTATTTTTAGGGTTTTTAGAACATGTATATTTCAGGTTTTTGCCTGCTAATCACCCTTCTCCTATTTTCTTTAACAGATTACCAAAATTGAAAATATTAATCATTTGTGTGAGTTGAGAGTTTTAAATCTTGCCAGGAACTTTTTAAGTCATGTTGATAATCTTAATGGGCTGGATTCACTAACTGAACTTAACTTGCGACACAATCAAATCACTTTCGTGGTGAGTATTAAAATGGAGTTGATATGTACTTTGTGGCTTTCTTTCAAGGAATTGAAACAAATGTTGTAATATGGCTTTCTGCAAAGTAAGAATCTACGGTTATTTAGGTTTTTTCTGAATTTAAATTGTGGATGTAATTATTAAGCTCTGTAATATGTTGATTTGGGAGGTATTGAGGTATTTTCCATTTTAAAGAATAAATATAATGTTAGAAACACAACAGAAGTGTTATCACTAAATGAATCATTTGGTGTAAATGAGTAGTAAACCCTCTTCTGTTTTGTCATGGGTATAGAATTAATAAGAAAGAGGGTTATTTGTGACTGAAAGTTGAGAAATTATTGTACCAACAGGGAAAAGGCACAGAGAGGAGAGATTGAGAGTTGTGAAGATACACATACTGTATGCTTTGCAGTTTTTAAAGAGGAGCTTGGTATGGTGGGAAAAGCATTGCACAGGGCATCAGAGGCCTAGTTATGGTCTTAGCTTCATCTCTCATTAGCTGTGTGACCTTGGGTAAATCACAACTCTCTTGGCCTCAGTTTAGCTTTTTCTAAAATGAGGACATTGGACCAGTTTGACTCTAGGGTGTTTTTTGGTTTATTGACTCTGAAAAAAGACATGAAGATGGTAGAGAACTGGCATGTGAGCAGGAGGAAAAAGAGTTCGATTGTGGGGGCAAAACTACACAAAAGGGGATTCTGGAACTCTGAGATGAACTTTGTCAAATTTATGATTTTGCTGAAGGTCAGCAACTAAATAGAAGCTTGATGCTGAGATATTTTGTATTCGTACATATGTGAAGAGCATTAGAAATATAACTGTTCTGCTTTGTGATATGATACAGCTAATGAGGAACATTGTTTGCTCTTTTAAGAAGTTTCCTTTGTTTAAATGCTATAGAAAAACTGCTTTAAGTTCTCTCTGGTATCATTTATGCACTTTGAAAGACACAATATAACTCTTAACTGTTTCAATACCTTGAGTTCCCTTGTAAAGAACTAAGTGTACTATAAATAGTACACTTGAAAAGGCTGGGGGACAGAGGATACCTTATTTATAGGTCTCATCGTACAGATTGGTTTTATTTTGAAGGTTTCCCAGAAAATATGAGTCAGGTAATACTCATCTCTTCTAGAAGGTTAGAATAATTTTAGCATGCTATCCAAGACACAGATTTATTCCAGAACTTCTAAATTCTGTCAAGCCCTTCCCAGATTAGATATAATACTGGAACTGGACTGTTTATTTAGAAGACATTCAGATTGGGTTAACCTGTTATGTTGCTAAATCTCCAAGAACTGCTCAGTCAGGACTTAGTTTGTCCTTAGGACCTTGGGTCTGGTAAGATTCCAAAAAGCTTTGTTAGAGTAGGGAACAGGAATCTATTGGCCCTAGCATATTCCTGCCTATATTTTGGCTTTCATTTGGAAAGTGCATAATGCATATTTAGGAAATTGCTTACTGAATTTCCCGTTGAGTATTATGTTTAATCATTACTGTTATAGTTTAGGCAGCAGTAAACAACTTATGGAAGAGGAAATTGTATTAATTTCTAAAAGTTAAGAAGACAGTAGTAAGTATCATGCATATTAATTACAGTCAATTGTGAAATTTGCTATATATCAAATTTACTATATCCATATATTGTGAAATATATGGATAAATAAACTTCATCCAACTCATTTCTTTTTCAAAGCATCTCTTTTTTAAAAGATTCAAGGGACTTTAAAATCTGAGAATACTTCTCTTCCATCATTTTTTTCTCCAGTATCAGTTACCACACTTATTTTTTTTGCTTTTTTTTCTTTCATGGTTTTGATTTTCCTCAGTAGCTGGTAATCTTTAAATGAAGGACCATGTTAAGGAGTATCTGGGTATCCTGTGCAGTTGAATAGATCTTTTTAACCATAAGATCTCACTCTAGAATAATCACTAGATTTGTGTAAGTTCTTGAATCCCACACATTTGTGAACTTCCCTTTAGGGTAAGTGAAAGGGAAAGTCACTCAGTGACTGCCAAAATGAGACTTTACTTTCAGGGGTAGAAAGACTTTGTTTTCATTTGTGCCAGGTGAAACTGCCATTTCTTTTTTCCCTCTGATTCTTATGTAGAGGTGGTTAATAATCTCTATAGATAAAACACCCACACTTTCCACCCTTTTTTGACAAATACTCTATTTTGTTTGGAGAACAGTTCCTTAGGCTCTAGCTGAGGATTTCTTTAGCCAGATGCTCTGTACATGTTTATGTTCATGACAGAAGTGGGAGTGGGTGGGTTTGTTGGTATTCCAAAAATAGCTGTTGAGTAGACAGATCTTTGATTATACACTACTTGATTCAGCACAGTTCACCGTAGTCCATGCTTGCTCATTGTATGCACTGACCCAGCATGGAGTAAGATGGCATTCAGTCAGAAAGAATTGCTGGCTTTGAGTGCAGCATCTCTCTTGCAGTTCTGAGCTGCAGTTCTCTCTGCTCAGGGTTATCTCAGTAAGATCCCATCAGCTTTTCAGCTGCTTGAACTTCATCAGAAGTGTTGGTCAGTTGATGATAACTCTTTTGTTAGGATTTTCATGAATATACTCATTTGTGTGTATTTTTATTGCTTCACCCATTGAATCTTGGAAAGAAGGTGAAACAAATGCAACCTACTTACCGTCTTGAACAGACACCTTCTCTGATGTTTTTGATGTAGAAAAGTTATTGCTTGTTTGTTTATTTACCAATCTTTGTTTTTGAAATTTTATAAATTTCAAACCAAGTATTTTTAGTTTGTATGGCATCTTTCTCTTTAAAAATTATGAAGTGTCTTATGTCCAAAAGACAGGCAATAACAAATGCTGGCAGGAATGTGGAGAAAAGGGAACCCTTGTACATTGTTGGTGGGAATGTAAATTAGTACAACCACTGTGGAAAACAGTTTGGAGGTTCCTAAAAAAACTAAAAATTGAGCTACCATATGATCCAGCAGTCCTACTGTTGGGTATGTTTCCAAAAGAAAGGAAGTCAGGACATGGAAGAGATATCTGCATCCCTATGTTTGTTGCAGCACTGTTTACAATAGCTAAGATTTGGGAACAACCTAAGTGTCCATTAACAGATGAATGGATAAAGAAAATGTGGTACATATACACAGTGGAGTAGTATTCAGCCATAAAAAAGGATGAGGTCCAGTCATTTGCAACAACATGAATGAACTGGAGATCACATTAACCGAAATAAGCCAGGAATGGAAAAACACATATCGCATGTTCTCACTTATTTGTGGGATCTAAAAATCAAATCAATTGAACTCATAGACATAGAGAGTAGGAGGATGGTTATCAGAGGCTGAGAAGGGTAGTGGGGGGTTGAGGGGAGGTGGAGATGGTTAATGGGTACAAAAAAATAGAAAGAATGAATGAAACCTACCATTTGATAGCACAATAGGGTGACTATAGTCAATAATAAATTAATTGTATATTTTAAAATAATGTAAGTGGATTGTTTGTAATTCAAAAGATAAATGCTTGAGGGGATGGATACGCCGTTGTCCATGATGTGCTTATTACACATTGCATGCCTGTATCAAAACAGCTCATGTACCCCATAAATACCTATACCTACTAGGTACCCACAAAAATTTAAAATTAATAAAAAATTTTAAAGCAAAAAATTAATAAAACTCAAAAAAACCTGAAACATTTCAGATATCCCCAAAATAATAGGAACTAATATTACCAACATTTGTATATATCTTTTATTTTATCTGTTGCTGTCTCAAGTTTTGTGTTGGATATTTCATATATTAGTTTTCAGTCTTTTAAATTTTCTCATAAAAGCATTTAAGCCTGTAAATTTCCCTCTAAAAGTCACTTCAGCTTCTTCCCATAAGTCTTGAAATTTAGTATTTTTCTTATTATTTAGTTCTAAACATTTTCTAAGTTCCATGTTTTACTGTGATTTCTTTTGTGATCCATGTGTTATTTAGAAGTACACCTTAACATTTTGAAATGTATGGATTTTTTATTCTATGGCCATTCTTTTCTAATTAATTGCATTGTGACCAGTAAATGTAGATTATGTGTAATTGGTACTTTAACGTTTGCTGAGGTTTTTATTTACTTATTTATTGCCTGGTATGTGGTCAGTATCTATAGTTGATGCTTACTATCAATGTATTTGTCTAGTATTTGTCAGTATTTTGAAGCTATGTTTCTAGAAGCATACAAGTTTAAAATTAATATATCTTCTTGGTAATTGTTCCTTTTATTGTTATGTATTAACTCTCTTTATTACTAACTCCTTCATTAAGCAAGTATTTTATGAGCATGGGCTATATGCCAGGCATTGTTCTAGGTAGTTGGGATATAACAGGACACTAATAATACTTATTACCTTAATGTTTATTTAATGTTAATACCAGGCTTTTCTGGTTATTTTTCTTTGGTATATCTTTTTTATTTCCTAACCTTTTTAGAAAAATTTTTAATTTGATATAATTTCAGAAAATGTTGTAATAATAGTATAAAGAATTCCCAGTACAAAATGCACCCGGATTCTCTAAATGATAACATTTTGCTACATCTGCTTTATCTTCTCTCTTGCTTACTTTCTCCCTTTTTCCTTCTCCATATATCAGTTAATATATACTTTTTTTCAACCATTTAAGAGTAAGTTGCTGGCATAATGCCTCTTTATTGCCACATACTTCGGTATGTATTTCCTAAAAACAAGGAATTGTCTTATAACAACAGTACCACTATCAAACTCAGGAAATTAACATTGATATGATGCCATTTATCTAATCTATAGATCTTATTTGGATTTTGCCATTTGTCCCAATAATGTTCTTTATAGCAAAAGAAAATACAAGATCATGCATTGCATTCAGTTGTTATACCTCCTTAGTCTTCTTTAATCTAGAAGAGTCTTTTTTTGTATTTCATGACATTGACATTTGTGAAGAGTATGGCAGGAATGTCAGAGAAAAGATGCTGAGTTTTTTTCAGTGTATATGAAGTACGTATTCTTTAACTTCCAACCTTTTTCTTATAAAGAATGCATAGCCCCCTTTTTAAACATATAATCTGAGAATCTGTCTTATTACCAGAGACTTTAGTCTATTGTACTAATTGTAATTACTGATATGTTTAGATTTTTTACTTAGATGTTATTTCATGCTTCCTATTTGTTATATTTTCCCTATGTTTTTATTTTCTTCTGTCTTATTTTGGGTTGATAGTGTTTTCTCTGTTCTTTCTTATTCACTTTAATGCTTACTCTTAGCATTTTAAAATATACACTTGACTTAAATCACAGAGTTAATACACATCTCTACCCTCTTATCAGATAAGGACCTTAGAATCATTTAATACAGTAACCTTTCCATTTTACATGTTTTTGTTGCCTAGTATTTTCTTTTTATTCTTTTACCCCCAAAATTAGACATTTTAATTGCTATTGTTTCCAGTCAGTGCTTATTTGGATTTGCCCACATGCTTATTTGGGTTCACCACTCCTTTCTGCATCTCTGTCTATCCTTCTTCCCAAAATATATCATTTAGAAAAAGTTTCCTTGAGATAACTCTGAAGTCTCTCAGTTTTTGTTTATCAAAAAATGAGTTTATTTTGCTTTTATTCATGATTGATGGTTTGACTTGACTGACAGTTATTTTTTTCCCAGACGTTTGAATATCATATTCCATTGCCTTTGAGCTTCTGTTATTGTCATTAAAATGTCTACTATCATTTGTGTGTGTCTAGGGTATCTTCTTTTCCTTCCTCTGGTTGCCTTTAAGATTGTAAGATTTCTTTTTGAAGTCCTTCAGATTTACTATGATATGTTTAGGTGTGGAACTATCTTATTTTATTAATTTGAAACAGACATTTTCCATATTCCAACTCTGAAATCTAGATATGTCTTACAATCTATAGCATGCTTAAATCAATGTTATACAGGCTACAGCAATTTCATTGCCTAAATATATGTGGACTTGGTTATGCTGTTTGTACTATTGTCATTTCAGTTGTTGGTACTGTATATTTTGAGTTTAATCACTGTTCAAAATACATTTTAAAATATTACACCATGATTTGGCGTTGAAATGAAACATTCTATTCACAAAGTTATGGAAATAGGGCAGCAAAGACATTAAGTTCAATATTAGTGAGACAAATTATTTTTCACTGGAAGAATGGCTGCAATTCTACCTTCTCTTGCTAATTAACAATCAAATACTTTAAAAGGAAGATAGCCATGTATTACTGAAGCTGTATTACATTTGTTACTGAGATAGATTCAGAGAGATTTTGCCTATCATGTGTCAAGCAATGCAACTGAAGGCAGAAGAAATTGAGGAAACCGCTTGGAATAGATGAAAGAAATTTCAAAATAACAAGAAGCTGTGTGAACAATTCATGTTGGTGCTTTCTTTATCTTATAGTATCAAAACATACAGAATGGGTATCAGTATTTGGAAGAAAATCCCATATACAATAATGGAACACACTTTTAGGATATACTGCATCATCAATGTTCTTAATGGCATAGAAGACAATATTGTGTGAAAAGCATGGACATTATTAGTTGAAAAGTTATTGAGAAGTTTAAATCTAAATATGAAGACTTTTCCTTCATACTTTATTGAGGGATAATTTAGGTACAATAAAATACACAATCAACTGTACAGTTCAATAGCTTCTATTTAATCTGAGTAATTTCATGTGACTGATATTTCTATCACCTCAGAAAGTTTCCTTGTGCCTCTTTCTAGTCAGTACCCTCCCCTGCCCCACAGGTATTCTGACTTCTATCCCTGTGGATTAATTTTGCCTGTTTTTGAAAAGTACATATATAAAGATTATGTACTCTTGTATATTCAACATAATGTCTTGATATTCATCCATTTTGTTGTGCATATCAGTAGTTTAAAAAATTACTGAGCTGTATTCCATTGTTGAAATATCATACAATTTGCTTATTCATTTTTCTGTTCACAGGCACATTGGTTATTTCCAATTTTTGGCTCTTACAAATAAAGCTGCTGTGGATATTCTTGCAGTTTTTAAAAATTATTTATTTATTTAGAGATAGGGTCTCATTATGTTGCCCAGGCTCGTTTTGAACTCCTGGGCTCAACTGATCCTCCTGCCTCAGTCTCCCAAAGTTCTGGAATTACAGGCATGAGCCACCAAACATGGCCATAGTTTTAAGTTTACATATATATTTTGGTGGACAAATGCTCTCATTTCTCTTAGGTAAATATGTAGGAGTGTTATTACTGAGCCATAGGGTAGGTGGATGTCTAAATTTATTAGAAACTACCAGTTTTTTTGTTTTTTATTTTTTATTTTTATTATACTTTAAGTTTTAGGGTACATGTGCACAACGTGTAGGTTAGTTACATATGTATACATGTGCCATGTTGGTGTGCTGCACCCATTAACTTGTCATTTAATATTAGGTATATCTCCTAATGCTATCCCTACCCCTTCCCCCCACCCCACAACAGGCCCCGGTGTGTGATGTTCCCCTTCCTGTGTCCATGTGTTCTCATTGCTCAATTCCCACCTATGAGTGAGAACATGCGGTGTTTGGTTTTTTGTCCTTGAGATAGTTTGCAGAGAATGATGGTTTAAATTTTTGCAATCTACTCATCTGACAAAGGGCTAATATCCAGAATCTACAAAGAACTCAAACAAATTTACAAGGAAAAAACAAACAACCCCACCAAAAATTGGGCAAAGGATATGAACAGACACTTCTCAAAAGAAGACATTTATGCAGCCAACAGACACATGAAAAAATGCTTATCATCACTGGCCATCAGAGAAATGCAAATCAAAACCACAATGAGATACCATCTCACACCAGTTAGAATGGCGATCATTAAAAAGTCAGGAAACAACAGGTGCTGGAGAGGATGTGGAGAAACTACCAGTTTTATGAAGTGATTATACCATTTTATGCTCCCAGCAGCAATAGAGAGTTCTCATTGCTCAAAATCCTTGCCAAAGTTTGTCAGTCTTTATAATTTTAGCAATTCTATGATTCTCATTGTGCTTTTAGTTTGCATTTTCTTTATTACTAATGATGCTGAACATCTTTTCAAGCATCTTTTCATCTTTTATGAAGTATCAGTTCAAATCTGTTACCTGTTTGAAAAAATTAGGTTATCTTTTTATCATTCTAGATGCAGGTCCTTTGTTTGATATATATATATTGAGTGTATTTTCTCCATGTAAAAAGGCTTGCCTTTTTACTCTCTTAACAGTGTTTTTGATATGTAGAAACTTCTAATTTTAGTGAAGCTCAGTTTAGCAATTTGTTTTTGTTAGTTGTTATTATCTTTTGTGTTCTGTCTGAGAAATCTTTGCCTGTCCAATATCATGACTATGTTCACCTACATTTTCCTCCAGAAGGTTTATAGTTTTACCTTTCTATTTAGATATGTGATTCATTTTTATTTTCATTTATTTGTTTATTTATTTGAGACAGAGTTTCGCTCTGTTGCCCAGGTTGGAGTGCAGTGGCTCGAACGTAGCACACTGCAGCCTTGACCTCCTGGGCTGAAGCAATCCTCCCACCTCAGCCTTCCGTGTAGCTGGGACTACAGGCACATGCCACCACACCTGGCTAATTTTTTTATTTTTTGTAGAGATGGGGTCTTGCCATGTTGCCTAGGCTGGTCTCAAACACCTGGGCTCAAGTGATCCTCCCATCTTGGCCTCCTACAGTGTCAGAGTTTACAGGCATGAGCCACCATGCCCAGCCTGTCATCCATTTTTAGTTAAGTTTGTGTATGCTGTGAGGTAGGGGATCATAGTTCATTTTTCCCACATAGGGATATCTATTTTCTTCATTATCTTTTATTTAAAAAACTTGCTTTCCCCACTGAATTAAACTGTTGTCTTTGTTGAAATCGAGTACTAATCAAATGGATCTTTTTTCTGGACCCTCTATTCTGTTCCATCTATTCGTCTACTTACTATATACCAGATCCAGTCACATCTTTAGGCTCCACTTTTAGTTCTAGCTCTTTTGCCCTTCTACCGCATCTATATAGTAAGTAGAGATATTCTGGAAGTTCAACAAATTTATTTTGTGTAACTTACTTTTTATGTATGCATAAAAATGATATTCAGTAAAAAAAATCTGGTTAAGTAAGTCTAAAAGAGCTCTTTCAGTAATAAACACAAATTTTAAGTGATATATTATTCTACTATGTTAATTTTAAGTTTATTTTCCCCAAGTGCCGAATAAAATAGTTGTAAGATAATGTTAGATTTAATAAAATGTGGTAATTTTATTAGCATACCTAATATTTGTGTTTCCTAAATCTGCAGATTCATAACTTTCATTTATTTATTTATTTATTTTCTTTTATTTATTTATTTATTTATTTTTGAAACAGAGTTTCACTCTTGTTGCCTATGCTGGAGTGCAATTGCAGTCTTGGCTCACTGCAAGCTCCACCTCCCGGGTTCAAGTAATTCTCCTGCCTCAGCCTCCCGAGTAGCTGGGATTACAGATGTGCACTACCATTCCTGGCTAATTTTGTATTTTTAGTAGAAATGGGGTTTCACCACATTGGTCAGGCTGGTCTCGAACTCCTGATCTCAAATGATCCACCCGCCTTGGCCTCCCAAAGTATTGGGATTACAGGCATGAGCCCCCGTGCCTGGCACATATCTTTCATTTATTATGGGAACATTCTGAGTCTTTATATTTTCAAATATTGCACTTCCATTTTATCTCTTTCTACTTCTTAAACACCTGCTAGATATAGTATGGACCTTTTCATTCTATTCTTTGTTTCTATAATTTTCATCATTCTTATTTCTCTCTGCTTCATTTCTTCATTCTTATCACTTATCTGGTTCTACCTTTGAATTCACTAACTTTATCCTCAATTTATCTAATATGATTTTCAGTCCATCCATTGAGTTTTTAAAAATGACCGTAGTTTTTTCTTTGTAGAAGTTCTACATGAATTTTTTTCATAAATGCCCAGATGTCTTTATTTCTAATGCAGGTATACCTTAGAGATACTGTGGGTTCAGTTCCAGAGCACCACAATAAAGCAAATGTAGGAATAAATGTAGGAATGAGTTACATGAAGTTTTTAGTTTCCCAGTACATATAAAAGTTATGTTTACACTATACTGTAGTCTATTAAATGTGCTATAGCATTATGTCTAAAAAAACTATGTACATACCTTAATTCAAAAATACTTTAGTAATAAAAAATGCTTACATATAAAAGTTATGTTTACACTATACTGTAGTCTATTAAATGTGCTATAGCATTATGTCTAAAAAAACTATGTACATACCTTAATTCAAAAATACTTTAGTAATAAAAAATGCTAATGATCATCTGATCTTTCAGCAAGTTGTAATCTTTTTGCTGGTGGAGGGAGGGTCTTGCCGTGATGTTAATGGCTGCTGACAGATCAAGGTGATGGTTGCTGAAGGTTGGGATGGCTGTGGCGTAAAACTCAGACAAAAATGAAGTTTGCCTCATTGACCCTTCTTTTCATGAAAGATTTCTCTGTAGCATGAGATACTGTTTGATAGCATTTTACTTACAGTAAGACTTCTTTCAGAATTGAAATCCGTCCTCTCAAACCCTGCTGGTGCTTTATCAACTAAGTTAATGTGATATTCTAAATTGTTTGTTGTCATTTCAGCCATGTTCATAGCATCTTTTCACCAGGAGCAGTTTCCATCTTAAGAAACTATTTTCTTTCCTCATCCGTAAGAAGTGACTCCTCATCTATTCAAGTTTGGTCATGAGATTGCAGCCATTCAGTCACATCTTTAGGCTCCACTTTTAGTTCTAGTTCTTTTGCCCTTTCTACCACATCTGCAGTTCCTTCCTTCACTGAAGTCTTGAACCCCTCAAAGTCATCCATGAGGGTTGGGATCAACTTCCTCCAAACTCCTGTTAATGTTGATATTTTGACCTCCTCCCATGAATCATGAATGTTCTTAATAGCATCTAGGATGGTCAATTCTTTCTAGAAAGTTTTCAGTCTACTTTGCCCAGATCCAGTAGAGGAATCACGATTTAAGGCAGCTAAAGCCTTATGAAATGTATATGTTAAATAATAATCCTTGAAAGTTGATATTACTCCTTGCTCCATGGACTGCAGAATGGATGTTGTGTTAGCAGGCATGAAAACAACATTAATCTCCTTCTACATCTCCATCTGGGCTCTTGGGTGACCAAGTGCATTGTTAATAAGCAGTAATATTTTGAAAGGAAAATTTTTTCCTGAGCAGATCTCAATGGTGGGCTTAAAATATTCAGTAAACCATGCTGCAGACAGATATACTGTCATCAGCATACAACTTTGTTGTTCTGTTTATAGAGCACAGGCACAGTAGATTTAGCACAATTCTTAAGGGCCATAGGATTTTCACAATGGCAGAGGAGCATTGGCTTCATCTTAATGTCAACAACTTTGTTAGCTCCTAACGAGAGAGTCAGCATGTGTTTTGAAGCTTTGAAGTTAGTTATTGACTTCTCCTCTCCATCTATAAAAGTCCTAGATGGTATCTTCTTCCAATAGAAGGCTGTTTCTCTATATTGAAAATCTGTTGTTTAGGGTAGCCACCTTCATCAGTTATCTTAGCTGGATTATCTAGGTAACTTGCTGCAGCTTTGACATCAGCACTTGCTGCTACTTCACCTTGCACTTTTATGTTCTGGAGATGGCTTCTGTCCTTAAACCTCATGAACCAACCTCTGCTAGCTTCTAGCTTTTCTTCTGCAGCTTCCTTATCTCTCTCAGCCTTCATAGAATTGTTGAGAGTTAAGGCCTTGTTCTGGATTAGGCTTTGGCTTAAGAGAATACTGTGGCTGGTTTGATCTTTCCAGACCATTCAAACTTTCTTCCTATTGTTTTTATTTATTAATTGTGTGTTCCACTGGAGTAGCACTTTTGATTTTCTCCAAGAACTTTTCCTTTGCATTCATAACTTGGCTAGCTGGTGAAAGAGGCCTGGTTTTCAGCCTATCTCAGCTTTCAACATGCCTTTCTCACTAAGCTTAACCATTTCTAGCTTTTGATTTTAAGTGAGAGACTTGTAACTCATTTTTTCACTTGAGCACTTAGAGACCATTGTAGGGGTTATTAATTGGCCTAGTTTTAATATTGTTGTGCCTCGAGGCAAAGGTAGGACCAAGGAGAGGGAGAGAGATGGGGGAAGTGCCAGTGAGTGGAGCAGTCAGAACACACATTTGTTGATTAAGTTTGCAACCTTCTATGGGCACAGTTTGTGATGCCCCAAAACAATTACAATAGTAATATCACAGATCACTGATCACGGATAATCATAACAAATATAATAATAATAAAATTTGAAATATTGTGAGAACTACAAAAATGTGACCTAGAGACGAAGTGAGCACATGCTGTTGGAAAAATGGCACTGACTTGGTTGATACAGGATTGCCACAAACCTTCAATTTGTAAAATTTTAAAAAAAGCACAATATCTGCAAAGCATGATTAAACGAGGCATGCATGTACCTTATTTTTTCTTGTTTTTAATTTTTTTCATTGCTCTTATAAATTTAAAGATAAATATTCCATAGTCTTTATCAAGTTACTATATTTTCTTAATTTTTTGGCATTTCCTCATCTGTTGCCTGAAAGTTCTACTGACTGTTACTCATGGTAATTTTTTCTTTATAGTTTAATAGTTTGGAATAGTCAGGATGTTGCAAAGCCTGAGTTGAATTCGTGTCCTTCTAGACAGTTTTGCCAGGAGTGTTAGGGTCATGAATGCCAGGTACCACTTTTTATGAGGGGTCTTTTTAGATTATGTTTGTGATGTAAATTTGAACTGTAAATTCCAGTGAGGGAAAGCCTATGGTTATGAAATTGAGGCTTTTTATTGATTTCCTCAAAGCTGTTAAATCTAGTTCTCCTAGATTATAAAGACTGGACATTTCCCTAATTAGTCAGCATATCAGTGCCTTCTTACTGGTCTGGTTTTAAGTTCCCTTTCAGTTTTTGCTCTGGGGTATTAAAACAGTGTGTAGAAGAAAATCAGACTGGTGAATTGACTGATATCTATTGCTGTGTAATGGGTAGTAAACAAGTACAAAAACCAGGTAAACCCATTAATGCCTTTGGATAACTGCCAAATAATGGACTTTTTTCATTGGCATTTATATATATGATTAGAGTTTTAATATGATGGCTTGCAGCTATTAGTCCTCATATAATAAGTGTCTGTGTCACAAAGTGATAGGTGAAGCAAGTAGTTATTTTGGAATTAATTTAATAAGTCTTTTTTTTTAAAAAGGAATACTTCATTGTTTTTTGTTTCCAAGCTTGTTTGATGTTTTGTGAATGAATCTGTTTACAGCTCTCAAAGTTAGAATAATTACCCCTATATATTTTTACTCTAACTTGTTTTGTATGAAAGCCTACATAGTAAAAATGAGAGTAGCTATGATTTTATTATGGACATCTTTGCCCTACTTGTTGCATGTCAAAATCCTTGGTGCATGTCAAAATCTGTTCACCTTTCTTCTTCCTTATTCCTCTAGAGGAAGCTGCTCTAAAAATAGCTCCAGTGATAGATATTCCCCACGTGATCAGATTGCTGAATCATTTAGTTCTTTTCTTTTCTTTTTTCTTTCTCTCTTTTTTTTTTTTTTTTTTGAGATGGAGTCTTGCTCTGTTGCCCAGGCTAGAGTACAGAGGCGCAATCTTGGCTAACTGCAACCTCCGCCTCCCTCGTTCAAACAATTCTCCCGTCTCAGCCTCCCAAGTAGCTGGGACTATAGGCACACACCTCCGTGCCTGGCTAATTTTTGTATTTTTAGTAGAGATGGGGTTTCACCACACTGGTCAGGCTGGTCTCGAACTCCTGATCTCAAATGATGCACCCACCTCAGCCTCCCAAAGTGCTGGGATTACAGGCACGAGCCACCACACCTGGCCATTTAGTTCTTTTATGCAGTTTAGGGATACGGACAACAGTGCCTGAGCAGAGTAGGACAAGCATTTTTCTCAGAAAACAAATCAGTATTTTTTTGGAAAATAAAGAATTGTAATCCTTTCAAATAATCTTGTGGTAAATAATTTTTTCTATTTTTTAAAAGATTATATTTTCCAAATACATAAAATAGTTTTGAATTTTACTTCAAAAAATGTTTTGAATATTATTTTCAGTATTATGTTTTATTAAAAATAATAAATTTAAGATAATGAGGAAATTAATAACGAGCTATAAATATTCCCCTACATGTAAACATTTTATTTCATTTTTTTCCCTCTCATCTTAGGTATGTTAACATTCTGGCTTCTTTGTTATAGTTTCTCTGATGCTGAAATAGTTACCTCCAGAAAAGATATGTTAGGGGTATTTAATGCTTGACAGTAAAATAAATACTTTTTCTTAAATAGATGAGAATTTACCTTTCTTACATTATCCCTAACCCCCATTTCCACTTTCCCTGTCATTCCGAAATAATTTTTAGGTAAGCAGATTGTTGAGTGCTGGCTCCTGCAGAGTACCGCCAGAATGACTAGTTGATAAAGCAAAGGAGAAATTACTACTGGCAAGTAAAAGCACACTGCCTTGACATAGCCTTGGCTGTATCTTCAAAGGCAGAGACAGGAGATTTAGTTTGAAATTTCTTGGGGTTCTGGTTTAGGGTGGGTCTTTCAATGCAGGGGCTTAATGAAAATGGATACATTTATGATAGAATAGATTAGGATGGTTGACAAAGCAAGGTGAGGTTTTCAAAGTGAGTTTTGGACCATGATGTTAAACTTTTGTTTTCCCTGAGATTAATAGCTGTCTCAATTTAGGGCTTGTTTAACTATCATTAATGTCCAAACTCTCCAACAAAATCCTAAAATCCCTTTCTGTATAGGCAAAGACTTCAGGTGATCTGTGTTTCATTTTTACCTCTTGGAGATACCCTTCCAGAGCCTCCTGTCCCCTGTCTAATGAAGTCTGCTTGCATTTAGCCCTGCTATACAGATTTCATCCTTGGATTTCTCTTTGCCTCTCCTAGATGATGAATTGTACTCCCTGAATCTTATATATATCCCATCTTTTGTTTACTCTCTTATATTAGAGGAGCCATCCCCTAGTAGTTTTTAACAGGTCTTTCTTCTGTAAATAATGCATGCATAGATAATTGATACGGTAAATACGGTGTTTTCTTTTTGTCTATTATAATGCTAGAATTTTGTTACAAAAGTATATCACAGAATTGCTAAAAAATTAGAGAAAAGTTAACATTTTCTTACAGAAATGAAATTTGGAACAACGAAAAATGATTGTGTATAATTATTTGCTTTTTAAAGTTCTGGAAAGGGTATCTATGTGATTATGAGGATATATAGAATTGAATTCTGCATTTTAGTGTTTCAACTTGTGAATATTTTTATATTTTCGATAACTCTACTAGGCAATGACATTTAATGATTTTAAAAATTTCATAAAGACTTGTAAAATTTTGTCTCATAAACAAAGATTAAATAATTATAATATAATTTTGTCAAATAAACTATATAATTCTCACAAATTATATCCTGATGGAATTTGAGTTTTCTATTTTTATTGAAAAAAGTTATGTCTTAGAAGGTGTTTATAATCTCTGAAGATGGCATGCTGGAGCTCAAAGGGACAAATGTATTTTTTAAATGAGATGCCTTGATTCAAAGGATTTAAAATGTATTTTTAAAGGCTGCTACCTCTCAGTTTCTCCAGGTTGAGTGCCAGTAACAATGATTGTGCCCAGAAATATCTCAGGTAGATTCCAGGAAGAATCTGGGAGAAGAGATTTCCCCAGGAATACAGAGAGGGTTTTCAGTCTGGCTATGACTTCATGTTTCTAGAGACCAGATAGGCAGCAGGCTGCCATTTCCTTTGGAAACTAGGGCCCTGGAGTGAAATGAGCCCTACCACTAGTCTATCACTCCTCCTCCATTTATGGGAATATCAGAGAGAAGTAGCTGAAAGAGATGATTTTAAAAGTTTGCCAACATATGAAGTATATCACCTACTGAGGGAAATTTGGCTGCCCTCCTGTTTCCACAGACTTACTCCTTGGCCATGAAAAGCTCTAAAAATCATTGTCTCACATCTGTGGAATAGGCTTCGTGGGAGTGGGCCTCAGAATGGTAATGTCAAATGAATGGTATACATAGCCAGTGTATTGTATTGATTTTACACTGTTTAGGGTCTAAAGGGTTGAGAGAAGTTTGGAGAATAGTACATAGGGTAGGTAGAAAAACAAGGCAGCTTCATTTTTCCTTTGCTCCCTGAAAAACCATTAAAAAGTGGTTCTGTCCTAATTCTATCACTTTTATATTTTCTTTGAATAACAAACTTTAAAAAAATAAATACAGCATTTTGGGAAAAGCTAGGTTTGTCAATAATTTTAATGCACTTGCCTAAACTCTTACTCGGGTCTTAGAAATGGTAGTTTTCAGATGGAGGGAAGAAAAGGAGGGAGGAAGAAAGACGATGATTTATGGAAACAGTAAAACAAGTTTTGATTTAGGATTAAATATTGGTCACAATAACATATAAAATATACTTATTTTTGTATTATTCAAATTAATGTAACTGAGAATTACTGCAAATGATACTGCCCTTAAAAACGAAAAACATTTTATATGAGACATGGCAGTATGTAACACTTTGAGGATCAGAGCACTGGAAGTCAGGATACTGGAATCTTTCCCTGTCTCAGCCTCTAGGGACTGACTGTATGTACTCCTGGGCCACCTTCCCACCACACCCTTATTCTCCCCCTGTAGTAACCTCGATTGGTCACTTTTCTAGGTGAATAATAAAGTTGTAGACTTGGTAATTACCAAGCATCTGTAAGATTCTGTTACTCCATTATATATAAATCTTTTCAGAAGGTTTATGTCTTTTCATGAAATGAATTAGGTAGCTTTTACTTTATTTTTTGTTGTTTTTTTTTTAAAATAATTTGGTCCTAAGCAATTCAATATTTGTTAAGGTTAACTGTATTTAAACAGCAGTGGTATGTTTTTGGGGTGGTGTGCATAAATATAATATGGTAGATTTCCTATTGTAAGAACCTCTGATATGAGCTTAGATGAGAAATTGCCCTTACAGTACCCTTCAGTGACACTTACCATGATTTGCTTTTAGTTTTATGGGGGAATCATTAGTGTATTGGTTCATTTGTAACTGATGGTTTATTTCCAAGGTTTTGAGACCAGTGAGTTAAATAGCTTTAAAATTCTCACTATTGTTTAGAAAGCTAATTTTATAAATTTAAATGTTAAAGCTTTTGAATGGCTTCTTTTTAACAGTGATTTTTAACAAATGTTTGATCATACTGTATTTGTGCTACAGTTGAAGTGCTGAAGTAGCATTTTGGCATCTTTCCCAAAAGCATGCTTAAAGAGGCTAGCGGCAGCATCTCTCCCTGTCTCCTCAGTGCTTTTTACCTTGCGAGTGGTGCAGCTTGTTCTGCGGATGTACTGAAACCCTCCCATTTAATCTGCAGTGGAGGAGAATGGAGCTCAGTGTCCAGTAGAAATCAGTGATGTAGCAATGTTGCAGTAAATAGAAATGATTATATATTTCAATAGCTTAGCAAGAAGACATTTATAATATTTTTTTCTTTCATCTGATTAAGTTTTGCTGTCTGTTTTCTTCCAGAGAGATGTGGATAATTTGCCCTGCCTCCAACATCTCTTTCTCAGCTTCAATAATATATCTAGGTAAGTGGAAACTCCCAAGTTGTCATTCATTATAACTTGATTGTGTGAGTTCTAGTGCTTTAGATTAAGATTGTAAATACCTTGGAGAATTTTACTAGCATGGAAGATTTTAAATTAGAAAATGATAAGACAAAGTTCTTTGTGGAAAAGCAAAGCTCTTGTGTGTATTCTTGCCTGTAATGCTAACATGATGAAATTAATATAGCATGTGCTTTTGATTTAATTATGCTTTAGAGTTGCTCTTTTGTAAAACATGAGTACATAGAAATTTCAATGTATATTTTGCTGTCCTTTGTTTGACATTCACGGCACTGGTCAGTTGAATTAGAATTTCTTTCATAAATTGTCAGCTACAATTTGTATAGCTACTAAGCAATTTTAATACAGCAGGCTATATTTGTCACTGAGCCACTTGCTAATTAGGCCAAATTGCCTTCTAACTTAGTATCTCTACTTAGAATTAATGCTGCTAAGAGACAGTGGATTAGAATATGGAAATGTATAAATTTAGTTTTCTAACTATTTGAAGCATATTATCCTTTATATTGTGATGATGTCTCATTTAGAATTGGAGCTGAGACGTACAGTAAGACTTTTCAATGCAAAAGGGCCCCTACTTTTTCACTAATTCTTTCCTTCTCCTCCTTCCCAGGAGCCACTTAGTTTGAACTGGGCTTTTTAATGCCCTCAGTTCTTTAGTTTCACTTCAAAGCTGTTCTTTGAATCTGCTTTTATAAGAGGGTAAAAAATATATATAAAAAGATTTAGAGCATATCTTTTCCTGAACTCCAGGTCTATGCTTCTGTATTAAAAACTAGTTTAATTTTTGTGTGTTGTCTGTTGGCATGTTTTTTGCATGTCTGCCATCAGACTTGTTTTAACCCAATCATCCTGTACTATGTCTCTAAAAGACAGAAATTATCTGAAGACAGTGAGCTTTGCAAATAGACATTATTTTGAAGAAAATACTCTTTCTCTTTTTTCTCTTCTGTGGGAAAAAATATTAAAGTTTTTTTGATAGACTTTTCATATTCCTCTTAGTATATTTTGAATGCAACATTCCAGGTGCCATTATTCTATCTTGTTGGGGAGGTAGAATTTCTTTTCAATGGCAATGGAAGGGTCACTCATTTTTTTTAGGGGAATTTCTTCCTAAAAATCATTAACAACTCTTTAGAGAAGATAGTGTCTCGTTTTTACAATATGCGAAATATTCTCTGTTTAAGATACAAACTTTTAGATTCCCCCAACCTGTGGTGGAACTCATTACTTCTTTTGCTTCTTGTTTATGGGGAGTAATTTAAAGAGAGATATAAATTTGGTTATATAGGGGTTATGATGTTCCCAGGTCCCCAGGATATCTGAATTTCTAAACTCCTAAATTCCTAGCTCTGTAGGAAGTTGGTTTTGGTTGCCTATATCTGGGAAGTTTTCTTCCCAACCTGGAAAGGAGTTCTGCTGACCCAGCAAAACAAAGTTAAGATTAATGAGATTAATATTTACAACTTTCTTTAAAAAGTGTGGTTTCTCAAGAAAATAAAGATAGAAGTCAGCTGACAATTTTGAGGCTTTTATTCTCTCTGTGATTGCTTTCTTTGTGTTTTTATATAGCTTTCACAGTATACCTTCCTCTAGTGTTTCCAGCGGATCTGCTTTTGAGGCACAGTGCGTTTCCTGCTCTGTTTTTGTTGATGCTTGTGGTCCAGGAGGTGGTATAGCGAATATATTGGGTCTGAGGAGGGAAAAATCAGAGAGAACAACTTTGAAAACATTTCTGTGAACTTTACTCAAGATAACAGATATCTCAGATAGCTGGGCTGTCAGATAACCTGTAGTGATAGCTACAGTATATATTCAGGGCACAATTGTTCTTCTATATCCTGGCATAATAGAGTTGCCAGGTTTTACAGTGCCAGCTTTCTGGGACCTATCTTCCATGGACTCTAATTCAGTAGTTTTAGGTAGGGCTCAGGAATTTGTACCTTTATTTAAAAAATGCAGCTGACTTAAAAATACCAGTGGTCGGTGTTATTCAAACTTCAGGTCAAAACCCATATAGGGATCCTAAGATCAATTTAGTGATTTAAAACCAGACAAATTAAAATGGAATGGAAAATATCAGAGTTTGTCACACATTTTAAAAGCATACACTGTTGCATAAAAATTTTCCAGTTTTAATTATATATGGATATGTCTATGCATATGTGTGTATGTTATTTTACTACAGACAACATGGAAACTGGGTTACAATGTAAATATGTTTCTTACTATGGGTTAGATGAAAAAATTTGAAAAATTCTGTGAGATATAGCTTCTTATATTTCCACTATTATTGCAGTGTTAGAGTTTATTGTACTTTCATTTTATATTGTCCCTTCTGTTAGACTGTAAACTTGACAAAGGCAGAGGAATATGTCTGTACTGCTTACTACAGCCTCTTCAGCATCTAGCATGTATGTGTTCTTAGTACACGTATTACTAGTTGTATTGAAAAGATTTATAAGGAGAACTTAATTCCTCAAACAGAAATATTTTTCTGTGTGATCTAAGAACTCTTTTTGGTGTGTCCATTTTTATGTTATTACTAGGTCATTTAGTCTGTGTTTAATGTGTGGACCTGTGAGGTTTAAAGCCATAAGCAAATCAAAGTTCTCTTGGCAGTTGTTTTGGGCTTCCAGGTTAATTTACTGATTTGTCGGTAAGGATCTTGCCCATAATTTCTAGAGAAACTAAAATTTTATTTATGCAGTGGGGTATATCAGGGTTAGGGTGGTGGGTGTGGTGTGTCCCAGGGTACAGACAATAAGGAGGTGCATTGTCTGTAAGACATTTAAAAACAATAAAACTGACAAAAATAATGTTGCTTTTTATTGTCACTTTGCATTGGAATTTCTAACCTATGTCACTGATAAAATAGTCTTCTCTGCCGGAATGACCTCTCATACCTCTTTTCTTACTTTAGTAAGACAATGTTATTTGGACTCAGCTTTTTCTTTATGATATCACTGAAAATTTTAAACTAGGTTTCTTTTTTTTTTTTTTTTTTAGGAAGGAATGCTGTTTTAAGTTCTCTAATGACCTTTGTTAGTACATATGTTAGTACATATAGTATGGTTAAAGGTCACTGAAGCACACGCTTTGGGGTGTGACTTTTCCTTCATCACTATTCTCTAAGACAAGATAATCCTCCGGGCTATTTTCAAAATTTTACTGAAAATGGTTTATAATTTTACCTTTATCAGGAAATCATTCTCCTTGCATTTTTCTCAAGTTATATTTCAACTTGATAAGTCACCCTATATCAATTATATTTCTAGAAAAGAATCTATTTCTATTTAGGAAACTTTAAACTGCCCTGCAGTTGTCTAATTTAGTACTAGTTGGTATTTTAAGGAGGAAATTATTTCACTGACCTTCAGAATATATGGATTTTTTTTTTTTTTTTTTTTGAGACGGAGTCTCGCTCTGTCGCCCAGGCTGGAGCGCAGTAGCACAATCTCAGCTCACTGCAAGCTCCGCCTCCTGGGTTCATGCCATTCTCCTGCCTCAGCCTCCTGAGTAGTTGGGACTACAGGCGCCCGCCACCCTGCCCGGCTAATTTTTTTGTGTGTGTTTTTAGTAGAGACGGTGTTTCACTGTGTTAGCCAGGATGGTCTCGATCTCCTGACCTCGTGATCCTCCCGCCTTGGCCTCCCAAAGTGCTGGGATTACAGGCGTGAGCCACTGCGCCGGCCTATATGGATATTTTTTATGAGCTCAGGTTGTTAGATAGTATTCCTGTAGTTGAGATACAAGGTTTTATTCTTGTGCCTTCCAGGATTGCAAGTGTCACTTACATTATTTTGGCTTGAAGGAAAATCATTTCCCTTAGTTCTAGTATGCAGCATACTGTTAGAATGCCTTTACTTTTCCTTTGTTAGCAGATAACCAATGATATGCAAATCTTCTTACTGAGTTAAACAGAGGAAATCAACTATTGACAGATCTTTTCTGACCATCTGCTAAGTTTTAAATTTGAGAAATGAGTACATGCTTGTCAAGGAAGTTTCATTATCGGTACCCATTTATCTACTGAACTCCTCTTGAGGGGTTTACCAAATGGTTGACACGTGATTCGCCTTCAGACAAACATTTAATTGCATTTTTCTAAATGTGATGGGCATAATGTAAGGAGGACCCATAAAAACAAGATTTAAAAATAGGGGCATTTGTTTTCATCCATGCTGCTTTATTCCTTCTTTGTGAGTAAACCCCTCTGAGTATAGTAAGGTGGCATATAGTGCCTTAGTAGGTCTGACTGTAAAGCCTAGCTCCAGCTTTTGAATTCTTTTAGTCAGAAAATAGGTTAAAATAGATATTCACAACTAATGATAGATATGTTCTACCGCTTCAGAAAAATAGACTTTGAGGTAAGATCAATTTGTTTGATCATCCTCAGGGCTGATGTAATTATTGGGTCTAAATTTATTTTATTTGAAACACAGCACTTAAACTAAAATAATTTTTCTATGGTTTTTCATTGTATATCTTATTTCAATACTACTTTATTAAAGTGCTGTTTTTCCTTTTAGAGATCAAAAGCAAAAATTATTCTAAAATGTTATAGAATGATAGTTTCTGAGGACGATTTTCCACAAGCCTTGCAATTTACTGAAGAGTCAGAGTTCATGGGGCAGGGGTAGTAGACAGTAAAAAAAAAAAGAAAAGAAAAAAAGAAAAGGGGGCCAATGTACAACGTAATGGGGAAACTGGGGACCCTCTATTACGTATGTTGTATTCCTTTTGCATTACCTTTGAAGCAGCAAAAAGCAAAAAAATCTAATGGATAGCAGTCACTTTTTAAATTATTATTACATAGCTTCTTTTATTATCCTCCTTATATCAGCATCTATAACCATTTAAAGCATTAATGCTGTAAGTACAAAAATACATACAGATACTCTCATGGATTTTATTTATAACATTATAAAGTGGAGAGTGCTACCGTGTATGCTCTCCAACTTCATTTTATAAAATGTTGTTGAAATTAATCTTTGCAAAATTGTAATCGTTTTCTATTAAAAGATTGCCTTTCTTTAATGGACATTACGAGTCAGTTGGAGGGTTTTTTACCTGTACCTTCTCAACCAACTTATAAATATATATATGATTGCAAACTCACAGGAAATTTTCCAGATATTCTTCTATAATTGTAAGCCTCCATTTTTATTACTGTAAAGGTTATTTGCGTGTGTGTGTGTGTGTGTGTGTGTGTGTGTGTGTGTGTGTAAGCGAGAGAGAGAGTTTTTCTAAAAAGAAGGCTTCTGGAACTAAAATTAAACTAAGGCCTGGGAGCAGGCTGCTTGCATACCTTGTGTCAGTCTGAGTTCACACATACATATTTGAGAGGCTGATAGCTATTCATAGCAGTGAGTTAGCAGTTTTGAAAACACTGATGTACCAAAGGTCCCTTTGGATTTTATTCACGTGAAGGTTCTAAAAGTTGCAGGAAAAATTTTGGTGCATAAGGGCCTTAAAATTAATTACTCATGATTACATACTGGGTGGTGTTCAGAAACAAACAAGTATGATAAATTGAGAGCAACATACGTTTTATTATTTCCTTTGTATTTTGTTTTACAAAGGCATGAAAATTCAAAGAATATTCAGAAACAAAGTATAAGTATATTAAATTCAAAATCCACTTAGAAACAAACTTAAGATATATAACTAGTTTCCCCTAATGCATTTCTTGTACTTATATTATAGAAATACTTCCAAAAGGGATTTGAGGTAGTATCAATGAAGAGAGTCAAACTCTGTAAAATATTTGAAGAGATTTATTCTAAGCCAAATGTGAGTGACCATGGACCGTGACACAGCCCTCAGGACGTCCCAAGAACATGTGCACAAGGTGGTCAGGGTGCAGCTTGGTTTTATACATTTTAGGGAGGCACGAGACGTCAATCAAATACATTTAAGAAATACATTGGTTTGGTCCAGAAAGGCAGGACAACTCGAAGTGGGGGGAGAAAAACAGAGATCTTGCTTCAGCTGTTTCCTAACTCATTTATGAAAAGGTAAGATAGCCCTCTGTCAGAAGCAAAAATATCTACGTGATTGTATAGATTTTAAAAATCTATATAAATAGCTCTTTTAAAGTTCTTATCTACTAATTCCAACATTTGTGTCATCTTTAGTACTGTTATAGTGACTTTTTTTCTCGTTAATATATGTTTCAATTTTTATTGCTTCTTCCTCATCTGGCAATTGTTTTGATTGTATTCTGGGCATTGTGGATGTTCTGTTGAGAGATTTAAGGATTATTGAGTTTTGTTTTGATAGCTACTAGAGAATCAGGTTGATCCTGTTGAGGTTTATTTTTAGTTTAGTTTTTTTTTTTAAGGGAGGTCTAAAGTGATACTTATTATAGAACTAGAGTAGTATATTTTTATATCTGTTACCAGCGGCAAATCTGTATGGGTCTGCAGCAACCTCAATTCTTGCCTCCTCAGAAGAAAGAATTTGACTGAGGGGCATAAGGCAAAAGGAGAGACCAAGGCAAGTTTTAGAGCAGGAGTGAAAGTTTATTAAAAAGCTTTAGGGCAGGAATGAAAGGGAGTAAATTACACTTGGAAGAGGGCCAAGTGGGCAACTTGAGAGATCAAGTGCCCAGTTTGGCCTTTGATTTAGAGTTTTATATGTTGGCATACTTCCCAGGTCTTGCATCCCTTCTCCCCTGATTCTTCCCTTGCAGTGGGCTGTCCATATGTGCAATGGCCTGCTGGCATTTGGGAGAGGCCGCATGCACAGTGTGTTTACTGGAGTTGCACACATGCTCACTTGAGGCATTCTTCCCTTACCAGTCAACTGTTCCTAGAAGGTCATATACCAGTTAAACTCTAACATTTTGCCTCTTAATGCACATGCTTGAGCCCACTTGCCCAACTCCAGTGCGAAGCCACTAATTATCAGTAGATCTTATTGGGAAACTACTGAGTATCAGTTTCAGGTTTTTTTCTATCTATTGGGAGACTGCCTTTCCCTGGTGCCTGCTGCAACCAATTCTTATTTTAGAGAAACAGTGTAACAACTGCCTGACCATCACCTGAGGGTCGCCTGACATTCCTGGTTGCTGGGGAGCCCTCTCCAGCCCCACTGGAGCCTGGCTAGCTACTTACTGTAACACATCCATATTTTTTTTGTTACGACAGTAAACATAAGATTTGTGTATCCGAGGCAGACTGATTATTTACCTGCAGAATATCTTGTATTAGTTTCCCATGCTCCATTTTTTTCCCATGGTGCTGTGATAAATGCAGATGTCACCTGCATGTATGAGGAGGGGCCTCTAGTACATGAGAGAAACCCCAAATTATTAGTCTTGAAGCTTATATAGAAGCTGCTTACATAACTGCACCTTCTCCCCTCCAGGACGGAAAGAGAGAACACAGAGAGAAACTGAGACCTTGTCTTCCTAATGTAAACAAATCCTCTCTGAAGAGAAAAGTCAAAGGTGTTTTGGCCAATAATCTTTTGGAATATAAACAAATGGCTCCACATTTTTGATACCCTTTGAAATGTAAACACATAGTTCTTAGAGATAAATTTCCATATTACTCTTTTTTTTTCTTTGAGACCCAGTCTCACTGCTCTGTCGCCCAGGCTGTAGTGCACTGGCGCGATCTCTGTTCACCGCAACCTCTGCCTCCAGGGTTCAAGCAATTCTCCTGCCTCAGCCTCCCAAGTAGCTGGGACTACAGGTGTGTGCCACCATGCCCGACTTACTTTTTTACTTTTAGTAGAGTCAGGGTTTTACCATGTTGGCCATGCTGGTCTCAAACTCCAGACCTCAGATGATCTGCCTGCCTTGGCCTCCCAACGTGCTGTGATTACAGGCGTGAGCCACTGCGCCCGGCCTAAATGTCCATATTGCTCTTATCATTTCTATCTATTCAGTCACCCTTTAATCAAAGTGCCAATTTTCTTTGCTCAGAAGGCCATTACCATGCAGAAACATGAAAATATTCACATTGTTTCTTGACACAGAGTCGCCTCACACCTAAGGCATGGCTGTTCTTGGACTTCAGATATATAATCTGGGTATTCATTGAGGTCTCTTCACTCTATTTGGTTGGAATTGCAATGTCTCCCAGTTCCATGTGACCCATAGATACTCTTCATCTCACAGCCCCTCAATAGTTATATTTTGCTAAGCTTTGTGGAATTATACCCTGTGTACCCACATCCTAATATTTAGCCAAATACTCAAGAGACCCCTATGCAGACTTCTGGAGTTCCTTCTCTACAAGGTTCCCTCCTCTCCATTCCTCTTCACCCAAATTCCAGTAGCCTCAACAGACCCAAATTCTGACTTCTATTTCATCTACCCAGTGAGACCTCTGTTCTGTCTCTAGCTCCACTTCCCTGTGCTATGATCTGTAAGTACCCTCAGGCAGAAAGCCGAGATGAACTTGGCTTTTATATGTCTGTCTTCTCCCAAGGATCACAGCCCTGAGCTAGTCAACATCTGCTTCATATATTTTGTCCAGTTTCATAGTTGTTTACATTGGGAAGGTGAGTCTGATGCTGTCATGGCAAAAACTGCAAGCTCTATCTACCAGATTTTCAAATTGTCATGATTGTATATCATCTCTGCCATTTACCTGTCTGGTACTTAAAGAATATGGAATTCCCCTTAAATCAACAATACATTCTTTCTGTATTTAACAACCTGTGTGTGTGTGTGTGTGTGTGTGTGTGTGTGTGTGTGTGTATCTGTCTGTCTGTCCAGGTTATTAGACGGGTGAATTTGTTTCCTTTTTATTTGTTTTTAGTATTAAAGATTTTTTTTTTTGTAGGACTGAAACTCAGCTTGCTCAGGAAGGAAAATAATTGCCTGACCATTAAGGGCATTGGGCTTGGTTAAAAGAGGAGGGTATTTTCTTCTTTAAAAAATTTTGCTTCCATGCAAGTAAGGAAGTTGGGATTCTCCATAAGGAGGATACTTCTGGAAGTGAAACAGTTAGGCTTCTTTATCCTGGATGCACAGGAAGGTATCACAGTGACTTAATTATACACCCCAAAATATCTTAAAAAGTAGTTTAGAACTGTCAACTAGTCTCTGGGCATTGTTTGGTTTTGTTTTAAACATTTTTTAAATCAACAAATAAAAGTTGTATATATTTGTGGTATACAAGATAATGTTTTGATATATATATATACACACATTATAGAATGACTAAAACCAATTAACATATATGTTACCTCACATACTTACCTTTTTTGTAATAACATTTAATGTCTTATTTAAAGATTTTATTAAAGAACATTTAAAGTCTTAGCAGTTTTCAGGTATACAATACATTGTTATTAAATATAATCACCATGTTGAACTAATTCCTCCTGTCTAACTGAAATTTTGTATCCTTTGACCAACATCTCCCCAATCACCCTACATGACCATAGCCTCTGATAACTACCATTCTACTCTCAGCTTCTATGAGTTCAACTTTTTTAGATTTCTCATATGAGTGAGATCATGTTGTATTTGTTTTTCTGTGCCTGGCTTATTTCACTTAGCATAATATCCTCCAGGTTTGTCCATGTTGTCAAAAATTACAGGATTTACTTCTGTTTGAGGCTAAATTGTATTCCACTGTGCATATATATACCACATTTTCTTTATCCATTCATTATTTAAGGACGCTTAGGTTGATTCCATATCTTGGTTATTGTGAATAATGCTGCAATGAACATGGGAGTACAGATACGTTTTCAACATACTAATTTTATTTCCTTCAGAATATACCTGGAAATGGGATTGCTGGTTCATATGGTAGCTCTAATTTTAATTTTTTTAGGAACCTCCATAATCTTTTTTATAATGATTGTACTAATTTATATTGACAGCAACAATGTACAGGGTTTTCTTCTCTCCACATTCTCACCCACACTTATCTGTTGTCTTTTTTATAAAATACCCATCCTAACAGGTGTGAGATGATATCTCATTGTGGTTTTAATTTAATGAATTTCCTTGATGATTTTTTTCATCTACATTTTGGCCATTTGTAATCCTCTTTTGGGAAATGTCTATTGTAGTCCCTTTTTTTTTCATAAGACTTCCTTTTTATGGCTTAAAAAGAAATAGACAATGTCAATTATAGACCCCCAGGTTAGAGACCATAGTTTTTAGTTTAGGAATATCCTGGGAAGCACTGAGTAAATGTGAAATAAGATTAATAATATTTTTCTGCTAGTTTCTTCAGACTTGTTTTTGGGGCTTGCTTTTTGGCATTTCATGGGTATTGGCTTGTTATTCTTCAAAATGACCTACTTCAGGGATTATGAGTGATGCCAGTTTTTCATAGCTGGGTGGGTTTAGGATCTAAGATTATCTTAGGGATATCCTGAGGATGTGTTATTTTTACCTCAATAGTGATAGCTAGTAGCTGATCCTCCTCCTTCCTGTCCTTTACAATTTCATTAAAATACCTTCTCCATCTCTTTCATCTAAAGAATTCAAGTTTTTTTCCAAGTTGGTTGTTGAAGAACATTGATTATGTATCTTTATGTTTAAAACACCAAAAAAGGCATTGTGGAGAGTAACAGAAGTTAAACATATGACTTTTGTTTTCCATGAGTGTATAACCTAATGACAGAGAACATACAAAGACGTGAGTGACAGAAACATGAAAAAAAACCTTGCAGCTTTTGGAAAAGCCAACAGCTTGAGAATCACAGTCTGTCACTTAGCAGTTCTGGTATAAAGAGCGCTTCATCTCTGATTGCTCTGGCAAAAGGTTCTGAAGAGCCTTAATGTTCAAAATTGTGTCCTTGAACCAGCAGTATTAGCATCACTGGGAAGCTTATTGGAAGCCCAGGATCTCAAGCCCTACCCTAGACCTTCTGGGTGAGAACTGTCATTTTAAAAAGGTCTCCTGGTGATTTAAATGCACATTACAGTCTGGGAAGCACTGCTGCAGAGGATTCTGATTGTGTTCATTTAGGTCAGGTGCCCACTTGGAATGAATCGCCGCAGCCAGGGACATACAGGACATACTGAATGCTCAATCCTGGGACATATGGTCCTTATCCCCTAGGACAATGGGTGTGGGATCAGTTTGTGGAATGGGTTTACTACAGGAAAGGGGTGTTTTATTACCAAGGGAAGGGAAGTTGGGAAAGAAGATAATAACAATAGTTGTCCAATAAACTTATTTCCTCTTTCATGCCTTTGCTCACATTAATGTTAGAACTAGCTAACTCCTTTACTTTGGGTCATTTCATCCCATTTCCTGTGTGTGTGTATGTGTGTGCACACATGTGTGTTCGTGTGTGTTCTACTTTCAATCTCCCCCACCCCTCATTGCCATCTGTCTGCCTGACCTAGATATCAGAGGTTCTTCCTTATTCCACAGCATGGTTCTCCTGTCCCTCTCAGAGAGTTCATATCTTTCAAATATATATAAACACGTTATGGATAAGCACACACATACTTCTGCCTAAGTCTAACTTTACTTCATTGCACTCCTGATAGAGCATGTGTGCTTCACCTACTGCTTTTCATTCTACCACTAAGGCATTAACCCTTGGAGTCACGCCTTTTAAAGCTGTGAATATCTGTTAAAATGTACTTGTATTAATATTACAGGGGGTCATACTTTTAGCCCTCAGGAATTCTGATTCCATTAGCAAAGTTTTTTTTTTTTTTTTTTGCATACAGGGAACAAAAGAGGGATGTAATCCTTTACTATTATTATTTATTTTGATGTTCATATTTTCTCTGATTTCTCAAGAAGGGTCCTGTGGTCTTTTGATGTGTCCTCATTCTTTAAGTACTTCCTTCCTTTCTGGCCCAACAAGATGTTCCAGGCTCATCTTATACTTTTGCAGTCCTAGCTCTGGAATCAGCCATTTCTCCAAGGAGTTCTAATGACTTTTAGTGGAGAATGCTGTTTAGAAACTAAGATTTGAGTGCAAGGTGTGCTTATCCTTTTTGAGTTATCATTGTTTCTGGGCCATCTCAGTGGATAGAATTAGGAAATATGCATGTGTATATGTATGTGTGTATGTGTGTATTTAGATAACTTAAATTGGTATCATGTACATGATTCTTTGCAGGCCAGTTGGTCTCTGTTTCAAGTACTTAACTTTCCCTTTGTAACACAAAAGCAGCCATAAATAATATGTAAATGAATGGGCAGAGCTGTGTTTCAATAAAACTTATTTATGGACCCTGAAATTTGTATTTCATATCATTTTCACATATGACATATTCTTCTTTTGACATTTTTTTCTAACCATTTTAAAACATAGAGGCCATTATTAACTTGTGGGCCATACAAAAACAGGTGATAGAGCATATTTGGCCTGTGGGCTGTAGTTTGCCAAGTCCTGGTCTTTCCGAAACACTTTCAGTTTACATACAACACACATACCTATATAGTCATACACTGAGTAACAACATTTTGGTCAGCGATGGACCACATTTACAATGGTGGTTACCTAGACTATAAAGGAGCTGAAAAGCTCCTGTTGTCTAGTGATATCATAGCCATTATAACATCATACCGCAACTTATTACATATATATTTTTGCTGATGCTGATGTAAACAAACCTACTGAGCTGCCAGTCATATCAAAGTGTAGCACGTACAGTTATCTGTGGTACACAATACTTGTTAATTATAATAAGTGACCCTGTTTTTGGTTTATGATGTACTATATAGTTTTCCCTCCATATCTTTATGGGATTCCTTCTAGGAACCCACTCGACCCCTCCCGTGGATACCAAAATCCACCAATGCTCCCCAATATAAAATGGCATAATATTTGTGTATAACCTATGCACATGCTTCTGTATACTTTAAATCATCTCTAGGTTACTTACAATACCTATCACAATACCTACACATCACTTCATTTGTGTGAATACAGTGTAGTACTTGGCACACAGTAAATTCAAGTTTTACTTTTTGGAACTTTGTGAAATTTTGTATTTTATATTTTGTTTTTATTTTTAAAATTTTAAGTTCGGGGCTACATATGCGGGTTTGTTACATGGGTAAATTGTGGGTCGCTGAGGCTTGGTATATGAATGATCCCATTACCAAGGTAGTGAGCACAGTACCAGATAGGTGGACTTCCAAGATATGCCTTCCCCTCACCCTCCCCCATCAAGTGGTCCCCAGTGTCTTTGTTCCCTTCTTTGTGTTCATGTGTATTCATCGTTTGGCTCCCACTTATAAGTGAGAACATGCAATATTTGGTTTTCTGTTCTTATGTTAGTTTGCTTAGGATAATGTCCTCCATCTGTATCCATGTTGCTGCAAAAGATATTTCATTATTTTTTATGTCTGTGTAGTATTCTATGGTGTATATGTACCACATTTTCTTTATCCAGTCCATCGATGATGGACATCTTGGTTGATTCCGTGTCTGCTGTTGTAAATAGTGCTGTGATTAACATGTGTCTTTTTGGTAGAATGATTTATTTTCATTTGGATATAAACCCAATAGTGGTATTGCTGGGTCAAATGGTAATTCTGTTTTAAGTTCTTTGAGGAATCTCCACACTGCTTTCCACAATGGATGAACTAATTTACACTCCCACCAGCAGTGTATAAGTGTTCCCTTTTCTCCAATGTATAAGTATTCTCCCTTTTCACCAGCATATCATTGTGGTTTTGATTTGCATTTATCTAATGATTAGTGATGATATGAGCATTTTTTCATATATTTGTTGGCCACATGTATGTCTTCTTTTAAGAAATGTCTGTTCATGTTCTTTGACCATTTTATAATGGGGTTATTTGTTTTTTGCTTACTGATTCAAGTTTTTTATAAATTCTGGATATTAGACCTTTGTCAGATGCATAGTTTGCAAATATTTTCTCCCATTCTGTAGGTTGTCTATTTACTCTGTTGGTAGTTTCTTTTGCTGTGCAGAAGCTGTTTAGTTTAATTAGGTCCTACTTGTCAATTTTTTGTTTTGTTGCATTGTTTTTGAAGACTTAGTCATAAATTCTTTGCCAAGGCCAATGTCCAGAATGGTGTTTACTTGGTTTTCTCCTAGGGTTTTTATTGGTTTAGGTCTTAGATTTAAGTCTTTAATCCATGTTGAGTTAATTTTTGTATATGGTGAGAGGAAGGGGTCTAGTTTCAATCTTCTGCATGTGGCTAGCAAGTTATCTCAACACCATTTATTGAATAGGAAATACTTTCCCCATTGTTCGTTATTGCTGACTTTGTCAATGATCAGGTAGTTGTAGGTGTGTGGCTTTATTTCTGGGTTCTCTATCCTGTTCCATTGGTCCATGTTTCTGTTTTCATACCAGTACCATGCTGTTTCAGTTACTGTAGCTTTGTAATATAGTTTGAGGTTAGGTAATGTTATGCCTCTGGATTCATTCTTTTTATTAGGATTGCTGTGGCTATTCTAGCTCTCTTTTGGTTCCTCCATATAGATTTTTATAATGTTTTTTTCTAATTCTGTGAAAAATGACATTGGTAGTATGATAGGAATGGCACTGAATCTGTAAATTGCTTTGGGTAGTATGGTCATTTTATCAATGTTGATTCTTCTTATCCATGAGCATGGAATGTGTTTCCATTTGTTTATGTTGCCTCTGATTTCTTTCAGCAATGCATTGTATTGCTCATTGTAGACATCTTTCCCCTCCTTAGTAAGCTGTATCCTTAGGTATTTTATTCTTTTTCTGGCTACTATAAATGGGATTGTGTTCTTGATTTTGCTGAGCCTAGACATTATTGGTGTATAGAAATGCTACTGATTTTCTTACATTGATTTTGTATCCTGAAACTTTACTAAGGTTGTTTATCAGTTCTAGAAGCCTTATGATGGAGTCTATGGGTTTTCCTAGGTATAGAATTATATTGTCCATGCAGATAGACAGTTTAGCTTTCTGTCTCCCTGATTTAGATGCCTTTTATTTCTTTTTCTTGCCTGATAGCTCTGGTTAGGACTTCTAGTACTATGTTGAATAGGAGCAGTGAAAATGGGCATCCTTGTCTTTTTCCAGTTCTCAAGGGGAATGCTTCCAGCTTTTGCCCATTCAGTAAGATGACATTGGCTATAGGTTTATGTTATATGGGTCTTATTATTTTGAAGTGTTTTCCTTTGATGCCTAATTTGTTGATGGTTTTTAACATGAAGGGATGATGAATTTTTTTGAAGGCCTTTTCTGTGTCTATTCAGATGGTCATATGGTTTTTATTATTAATTCAGTTTATGTGGTGAATCACATTTATTGATTTGTGTATGTTGAACCAACTTTGCATCCCAGGAATAAAGTCTACTTGATCATGATGAATGAGCTTTTTGATGTGCTTCTGAATTTGCTTGTATTTTGTTGAGGATTTTTACATCTGTGTTCATCAGGGACGTTGGCATGAAGCTTTTTTTTTTTTTTCTGTGTCTCTGCTGGGCTTTGGTATCAGAATGATGCTGGCTTTGTAGTCTGAATTAGAGAGTAGTCCCTCCTTCTCAATTTTTTGAAATAAATTTAGTAGGATTGGCACTAGCTCTTCTTTGTATATCTGGTAGAATTCAACTGTGAATCCATCTGGTCTAGGGCTTTTTTTGGTTGGTAGACTTTTTATTATTGATTTAATTTCTGAACTCATTATTGGACTGTTCAATATTGATTGCTATTTTTATTGTGCTGTTGTCCAAGTGTGTGGTTGATTTTATTTTGATTTTTGAATTTGCTGAGACTTGCCTTATAACTGAGCATGTAGTCAGTCTTAGAGTATGTGCCATGTGCAGATGAGAAGAATGTATATTTTCTTGTTGATGGTTGGAGTGTTCTGTAGATGTCTATTAGGTCCAGTTAGTCAAGTGTCAAGTTTAAGTCCGGAATATCTTTGCTGGTTTACTGCCTTGATGATCTGTCTAATGCTATTAGTGGGGGTTGAAGTCCTGAGTATTATTGTTTGGTTGTCTGAATCTCTTCACAGATCGCTAAGAACTTTTTTTAAAATCTGGGTGCTCCACTGTTGGGTTGGGTGTGTATATATTTAAAATAATTAAGTGTTCTTGTTGGATTGAGCCCTTTATCATTATGTAATGCCCTTTATTTGTCCTTTTTGATCATTGTTGGTTTAAAGCCTGTTTTATCTGATGTATGAATAGCTACCCATTTTTTGTTTCCTATTAGCCTGATAGATCTTTCTCCATTTCTTTACTTTGAGCCTATATATGTTGTTACTTGTGAGATGTGTCTCTTGAAGACCATAGTCAGTTGGTTTGTGCTTCTTTATCTAACTGGGCACACTATCCCTTTTAAGTGGGGGCATTTAGTCCATTTAAATTCAGGGTCAGTATTGGACTGTGAGGATTTGATCCTGTCATCATGCTATTAGCTGGCTATTATGTAGACTTGATCATATAGTTGCTTTATAATATCAATGAAGTATGTGCTTAAGTATGTCTTTATGGTGGCAGGTATCATTCATTAATTTCCATGTTTAGCACTTCCTTTAGAAGCTCTTGTAAGGCAGGTCTAGGGGTAATGAATACCCTTAGCTTTGCTTGTTTGAAAAGGATTTCATTTCTCCTTTGCTGATGAGGTTTAGTTTGGAATGATATGGAATTCTTGGTTGGAATTTCTTTTCTTCAAGGATATTGAAAACAGACCCCAAATCTCTTCTGGCTTATAAGGTTTCTACTAAAAGGTCCATTGTTAACCTGATAGGGTTCCCTTTGTAAGTTTTTCTCTAGATGCTTTTAAGATTTTTTCTTTTGCATTGACCTTGGAGAATCTGATGACTGTGCTTTGGGGATGATCATCTTGCATAGTATCTCACAGGTGTTCTCTGAATTTCTTGAATTTGTATATCACCCTCTCAAGCAAGATTGGGAAAATTTTCATGGACTATATCCTCAAATACATTTTCCAGGTTGCTTGTTGTTTCTCCTCTTTCTGGAATGCAAATGAGTTACAGGTTTGGTCTCTCTGTAATCCCCTATTTCTCAGCTATTCCGTTATTTTTTTAAATTATTTTTTCTTTATTTTTGTCTTCCTTTGTTGCTTCAAAGGAGTGACCTTCAAGCTGTGAGGTTTTTATTTTTCATTTTTATTTATTTATTTATTTATTTTTTGAGACAGAGTCTTGCTCTGTCTCCTAGACTGTAGTGCAGTGGCGTGATCTTGGCTCACTGCAACCTCCACCTCCTGGGTTCAAGCGATTCTCCAGCCTCAGTCTCCCGAGTACTTGACTCTACAAGCATGTGCCACCATGCCCAGCTAATTTTTGTATTTTTAATAGAGACGGGGTTTTGCCATGTTGGACAGGCTGGTCTCAAACTCCTGACCTTAGATGATCCACCTGCCTTGGCTTCCCAAAGTGCTGGGATTACAGGTGTGAGCCACCATGCCTGGCCAAGCTGCCAGATTCTTTTCTCAACTTGGTCTATTCTGCTTTTAATGCATCCAATTGTATTTTGAAATTCCTGGAATTTTTCATTTCCAGAAGTTCAGTTTGGTCTTTTTTTAAATGGTTATGTCATCTTTCAACTGTTGGGTTGTTTTACTGTTTTGCCTGGGTTGGGTTTCAACCTCTTCTTGTGTCTCAGTGTGCTTCCTTATCATCCCGATTCTGAATTCTCTGCCTGGCATTTCAGCCATTTCATTCTGGTTAGGATCCACTACTGGGGAGCTAGTGTGATCATCTGGAGGTAAGAAGACATGCTGGCTTTTAGAGTTGCCAGAGTTCTTGTGCTGGGTCTTTCTTCTGTGACAGCTGATGATGCTTTATTATTTGAAGTTATTGTCCTTTGGGTGAGGCTTTTTGTTTTTATGATCTTTATTGCCCTTAGGGTTTTTTGACTGTGGTGTAAGCTGGATATAGTTGAATCACTTCATTTCTGGATGCTTTTAGGGGGCAAGACTCAGCTCCATACTGCTGGGATGCATGCTCTAACCCTGTGGGACTGGGACTGGGTCAGCAGCTTTGTCCTCTGGTCTCTCACTGTTGAGCTTTGGCTGGGATAGAGAGGCTGGGGTGTTCCCAGACCATTGACAGGGCATGGGTGTAGGTGCTCCAGCAGGGGCAGCAGGGGCACTGTGGGCAGGATATGCTCCAGTGGGCGGGGCTGTGGGCGAAAGGCACTCTGGCAGGGGCACTGAGGGTGGGAGGTGCTCTGGTAGGGGGCACCGTGGGCTTGGGAGGTGTGCTCCAGCAGAAGTGGTGGAGGCGTTGTGGCCGGGAGGCACTCCAGCTGGGGGTGCTGTGGGTAGGGTCACTTCTGCAGGGGGAAACCATGGGTGGGTGGGTTGCTCTGGCTGGAAATGCCGCAGGCAGGAGGCCTGGAATTTACTTTTTTTTAAATCTGAGGTTGATTGAATTCATAGATGTAGAACACATGGATATGGAGGGCCAACTGGACCATATTTTTACTGTTATTTTAGAGTGTATTCTTACTTATCAAAAAAAAGTTAACTGTAAAACAGCCCCAGGCATGTCCTTCAAGAAGTATTCCCAAAGAAGGCATTGTTATCTTAGGAGATGACAGCTCCATGGATGTTAAAGCCCCTGAAGACTTTTCCCTGGGACAGTTGTGGTCTGTGGTTACAAGTAATAAGGGAAGAATTTTCTACCCTTTCTAGTTTTAGCCCCAAGCTTTGAGATAGGCAATATTTCAGGGGCTGTCAGTAAGAAAGTTTATAACTAATCCAATTTTGAGGGTCTTGCTCTTAGGGTCCCAGATTTATCAACAGGTGTCTACTAGTTAGACTCTCCAACTTGAGTGGCTCCTAGGATTGTCTTCTATCTCTCAGCCTTGAAGATCATGTAAACCAAATCTCAATTTCATTAGGTTTAGCAAAATGCCATCACAGCATAAAGGTCAGTTTCTACATTCTGTTTACCTCTCTTGGTTCCTACGTTTATTTATTGATTTAGTTTTCTATGTAGTCCTCATTTGTTTTTTTTAGCAGATCATGAATGCATTTGAGACCAGTAGTTTTAGTTCATCATTCTCTCAGAATACAAACACCTGTATTATGTGTACTTTTCTTTAACTGTGCATTACTCTTTAATATTTGATCATATATTATACATCTTTCTAGTTATTTTATGTTTGTCAGTTGTGTATATTTCAGTCCTTGTGAGCACGCTTGATGATTTATTCTATTGTTCCATTTCACTTCAGCCCTCTAGGCAAATAGTAACTATTCAGAAAAATCCTCACTGATCAATATAAAATAAGTGGCTTTTCATTAAGATTATTTCAGAGATCATGGTACCTTGCTGGTATAAAAGAGTAAAAGCCCTTTTTCTAAAGTACTTAGCTTACTTAGGGGAGGAAAATTTCTAATTGGAGAAATTTGACTGATATTTAGGAATTGTTAGTTAAATATCTATGCTGTGTGATACATGCATATATGGGAATTTTATTTCTTTCTCTGTATTTTATTAAGTAAGCATAAAATGGACTAAAATATTTTCTTTTCCTTTCGGGATATGAATTTTGGTCAGTAGGGACAGACTGTTTCTCTATAGGTTCTTTAGCAGATAGGAAGCAGATGTGGCAATGTGAGGAGACTACTAGGGGAAGAACAAATGTATGAGTAATCTGGAAAAAGATTAAAGTCAATTATAAGTTAAATGTCAGCCTTTGGACCAAAGCTTTTTCATTCTTGGTACTCTAAAGAGATGAGAGCAATTGAGTGTTTTTAAACCCTCTGCCAAAAAAAAAAAAAAAAAGGTGGGGTGGTGAGAGAGAGAGAGAGAGACTGTTTTTAAAAGCCAGTATTTCACTATACTTACTGTTTTATTTCCAGGTTTTTTTTTAAACAGTCTGCTTTTGATTTTGTTTGGTTAGGTAAAATATAACCCATCATTAGCCTGTATTTGTACTTAAGAGTATTGTTTTATTTGGTTAGAGAATGTCTTTAAAATCATATGGTCTTTGTCAGTGAACTTCTAGGAATGTCTGGCATGGTTATTGGTCAAATGCCTGGCAGATGGAAATGAAATTTTGTGAGGAATCTTCTGGATCAAATACAGATTTATTTTTACTTTAATAAAACTATTCAAAGCATAAAGACTTCAGTCTGAGTGTCAACAGTAGTAGCTGATGTGGGAGCAGTTGCCCGGATAGTACTTGCTGAGGACTGCAGTGATGTTCCCATTCCTGATGCCACTTTTTTGTTGTGCTTGAATTACAGACATAGACCATATGGGCATCTACAGGTCTTTTAGATCTCTGAAGTTCTTTATAATGTATACTGGGCATACTGTTTTCTTCTATACATAAAAAAGTGCTTTGTATTTAATTAAATGAAGATACTGTTTAGTTTTGTGTGCGACACCACCCATTCTTAGACCAATTCCATTGGCAATTATTAGATCAATTTAATTCCCCAAAGGAATACTTGAGAGACAGGGCTGAGAACAGTTACAATCATTTTAGTTTAAAATTCTACTTAGCAATGAGAAACAAATGATAGACTCTACAATCTGGCTTGTAAATAAATAGTAAATAGCAATAAAATTAGAATCTATCTATAATAAAATTAAGTTTTCCAGCTTGTCTATGCTTTTGTACATATTATTTTCACTTTTAAGTGCATCTGCCTAATTAGTAATATATATTGGGTCATAATGCTACTTAAATATCACGTTATCCTTTAAATAATAATTCCAATAAAAGTGTAAGAAAATTCACTCATTCACTTTTTTTTTAATCAAGGATAAGCCCTTTGGAATTATTCCAGTTCATCACATTTTTTTCATTCATTCACCGAAACTTTATTGCACACTTACTAAAGATAGGTCTTAAGGTAGGTGTTGGGGCAGTGGTCACAGTATCTTTCCAGTCTTCAAGAAACTTACAGTTTAATTCTATTGAGTTAGGTTGAGTATTGGAAAAAAAAATGCTCTTCAACATCTACTGGCTCTGTTACCTCTGCTCTTCACATTAGTTAACACCTTAAGGTTGAAATTAGTGAGCCCATCCTATGGTAGTTGGAGGAAAACTTAGTGAAAACCCTTTTGAAATGTATCTTAATGGCCATTGGCCACCAACATAACAGTGTTCCAGGAAAAGGAGACTTGATAGATGAAAAGATAATCTGTCAAATATATATTTTTTATAGTTTAAAATTTCTCTGTAAATTAATTTTTAAAGATATAATTTACATATAATAAAATGCACACATTTTAAGTGTAGAGTTCAATGAATTTTGACAGAGTATGTACCCTTGTAACCATAACTCTAGTTGCTCACCTGAGAGAGAAACTTGGAGTTATTCTGGATTCCTTTCTTTATCACATCCAAATGATTACTAATTTCTGTCCATGCTACACTCTAAACTTCCATAGAACCTCTCCCCTCTTTACTCTCCTGACTACTACCTTGGTTTTTGACATGTTAAGCCCTGTTTTTCACCTCTGTTACCGCAATCTACTTTATAACTAGCTTTTGATTCTTATCTCTTTTCTTTTTCGTATACCCTTCATGACGTTATTAATTTGTGATTTTTCTAAAATACTATTCTGATCATATTACCTGCCTTGCTTAAAATCCCTTCATGACTCTTTACAGTTCCCATTCTTAATTATTGTTTTGATGGTGGCATCATTTATCAAGTAGAAAATACACATAGAAAAGCAGATTTGTGGAGGGAAAGTGATGAGTTAGTTCACTTTAACAAAGTGGAAGAAATAAAACATTGCCTTCAGAAGCATTTTTATTTGATTCAAGCTTTATGTACACAACTATGGGGGAAGGAGAGAAAAGCCATCACAAATACCAGAAACTGTTCTGAGATTTTTATACTGATGAAGAAAATGAATTTTGGCAATGCTGGGTAGGAAAAATTATGTTTGTTCAAGCTTGTTTATACTTTAAGTGATGATTAAGTTTAAATTTATAAACTCACATCTTCACCTTCATATACTAGTTTGTTAAAAAATGCCTTCCAATATTTATCTAAACATGTCTCAAACACTATGAGTTGCATATAAATTGTGAGGTTTACCTTTTAGATTGGTAAAGACAAGCTCTGAGGTAAAATAATTAATAGCAGGGTATCTTTTTACCTTGAGTGTGAGGAAAACATAGAAGAAATATTTAAATATGACAATAAAAGCAGTGAACTTTATTCTTGCTGTAGAACTTGCCTCAACCTTGTTAGTACCTACATTATTTTCTATACCATGAATATTCTATATCATCTAGCTTTTCTTGACACAGTGAGAAGAGATATTTAATTTAGTGCCTGAATAAATAAAGTATTTATAGTACTATAAAGTACTGGTAATTTAGTGCCTGAATAAATAAAGTATTTATAAAGTATTTGTGTACTGAATGAGAATGACTCTAATATAAATGAGTTTTACCAAGGTGCCCTGTGGTATTATTTAGAAAAGTGATTATTTCTTTAAAAAATGAAAATCCCGGCTGGACGCGGTGGCTCACGCCTGTAATCCCAGCACTCTGGGAGGCCGAGGCGGGCGGATCACCTGAGGTCAGGAGTTCAAGACCAGCCTGGCCATGGTGAAACCCTGTCTCTACTAAAAATACAAAGAATTAGCCGGCTGTGGTGGTGCATGCCTGTAATCCCAGCTACTCGGGAGGCTGAGGCAGGAAAATCGCTTGAACCAGGGAGGCAGAGGTTGCAGTGAGCTGAGATTGTGCCATTGCGCTCCAGTCTGGGAAACTAGAGCAAAACTCCATGAAAGAAAGAAAGGAAGGAAGGAGGGAGGGAGGGAGGGAGGGAGGAAAGGAGGGAAGGAAGGAAGGAAGGAAGGAAGGGAAATTCCAGTCAAAATCCCATAGGTTATTTATAGATATCAACAATTGAATTCTTAAGTTTATATGAAAAGGCCAGAACTGGAATAGTGACACAATACTGAAGAAAAAGTTGGAGGAGTCACACTAACCTTTTGCAAGACTGTTTTGTATGGTTAAAATAAACAGATGATCAAAGTATATTTTCACAAATCACACAGTTTATTGCCATACAAAGAGCTTATCATTTTTATTCATAATGCTCAAAGAATGGAAGAATAACAGGAACAAACATCATAGGGAATATACTCAATAGATAAAGTACATTATCCACATATTGGATGAGTTCCAATTTAGTTTAGAGTCCAGTTTTTAAAGTCTAGTTGCTAAATTAGGATGGAAGCTTGCCTCTGTGGATGTAAAGTCTAATCAAAGTTTGGAGAGTACTTTTCTATAAGTGGTTTCAGGAGGGATGGTTTGATCACCACAGTGTACATCCATAACAATGTGCAAGGTCCCTCAACACTAACAAGCAGTGCCAGTGTTACTGGGCTTTGGAGGATAGTTCAAAGGCTGACAGAGAGCAACCCCGCTAGTCTGATATTTTGGTCTTTGGAGAAGTGTCTGACATAGAGTAGCCCTGACAAAGCCTAAGTTATCAATCTGTCAAAATCTTGGGTTTATATGTGTTTTTAAAGTCCAGTCGTTGAGCCCAATAACTCATGTATGTGGTCTGATGAGGAGTGATATAACAATCTTACAGGGAGAGGAATTAAACTTCATGTTCTTATCAGAGCAAAACGTGTATCATTCATGTAGTAAATAAACTAAGTGTTTAAATCATTTCAAAGCTATTTAATAAAGATTCCTTATAAAACTACAGTAATCATGACAGTGTGGTATTGGTGAAAGAGCAGACACATGTATCAATGGAACCAAATAAAAGGCCCAGAAATAGACCCATACAAATATATTCAGGTGATCTTTGATAAAGGAGCAAAAGCAATTCAATAGAGAAAGGATAGTCTTTTCAGCAAATGGTAATGGAACAATTGGATGTCCATATGAAAAAAAGGAATATAGACATGGGCCTTACACCTTTCACTAAATTAACTCAAAATGGATCATAGACTTAAATGTAAAACACAAAACCATTAAACTTCTAAAGAAAACTTAGGAGAAAATCCAGACAACCTTGGATTTGGCAATTAGTTTTTAGATACAAGACCGAAAGTAGGATCTATGAAAGAGAAAATTGTTAAGTTGGGCATCATTAAAATTAGAAACATCTGTTCTGTGAAAGACACTGTTAAGAGAATGAAAAGACAAGCCACAGACTGAGATAAATATTTGCAAAATATATATCTAATAAAAGACTTGTATCCAAATTTTTAAAAAATCTTAAAATTCCACAGTAAGAGAAGGAAGAATCCAATTTAAAATAGGCAGAAGAGCTGAAAACACAAAGAAGATACATGGATGGCAAGTATGCATATGAAAAGATGCTCAGCATCTTTTGTCATTAGGGAATTGCATATTAAAACAATGAGATACCACTATGTACCTCTTGGAGTCACTGAAATTCCAGAACACAGATACCAAATGCTGGTGAGGATGGTGAGCTGTTAAGATTGCAAGATGATACAGCCACTTTGGAAGATAGTTTGGCAGTTTCTTACAAAGCTAAAATAAACATAGTCTTACTGTAATATACAGCAGTTATACTCTTAGGTATTTATCCATTTGAGTTGAAAACTTATGCCCACACAAAAAGTTGCAGGTGAATATTTACAGCAGCTTTATTCATAATCAACAAAAACTGGAAGCAGCCAAGATGTCCTCAGAAGGTGAATGGATAAAGAAGCTATGGTATATCCATACAATGGAATATTGCTCAGTGATAAAAAGAAATGAGCTATGAAGCCACAGAAAGACATGGATGAAACAAATGCATATTGCTAAGTGAAAGAAGTCAATCTGAAATGATTCCAATTATATGACATTCTAGAAATGGCAGAACTATAGTGACAGTAGAAAGATTAGTGGCTGCCAGTGATTTGGGAGGAGGAGAGAAGATCAAATGGCTAAAGTACAGCAGATTTTTCTAGTGTCATGAAACGGTTCTCTAAGATACTTTAATGGTGGATACATGACATTAAGCCTGTAGAAATTTACATAATTAAAAAGTAAGCCTTAATATATGCAAATGTTAAAAAATCACTTAGGAGTTTAGAGGATCTCAGAAAGGAATGCAGACCGACAAGAGAATCTAACTGTATTAAAAATGTATGAAACAACCTCCCTAAAGGGGTGGGGGAAAAGGCACTGATCTAAGAAACTTCGGAAATGAGCCTGTAAGACTAAATGGAAAAGCAATTATACCTAATCATTGTACTTTAGTTGATAAAGTTGTTTCTCATTGGGGGTACACATTAAACATTCTGATACCTCTATACATACATATTGGAATTGAATAATTAAGTAAATGGAGAGTTGATGGTTTGAAGCCAAACTTCTTGTTGAAGTAGAAATGTTCAGATAAGCAAGGGAAGGAGGCTAGAATGATTCATTTGGTGATGGATTAGAGTTGGAGACGTCAGTATAAACTCATCTTTAGCTTAATATAGACACAGATGGCACAGATGGACAGATGGTTACTTAGAGAAATATTTATAGATATATGAATATACACAGGTTTCTGTATACACATATATTTTCTTGCTGTGTCAGCTGAGAGGGACTAAAGGAAATGACCCCACAGTAGCAAGAAGTACACTTAGCCCCCAGATCTTTGTTTCTAATACTAGTCTCCAATAAAAGGAACTATGGCTCCTCAGAAATGGCCGATTCTAGGACCAGGACCGGAATTAGTCTAGAAAATACATGAGTATAGAAAATCTTATAGTGCCAGAAAGTAAGAAAGTGCTCAGAAAAAGAAAAAAAAAATCCACATCGATGGGAACCAAAGGGACCTAGAAGCCAATTGAAAGAGCTTCCAATGGCCAAAGCTGGAACAATTTGAACAACAAAATAGTAAAATTGTATTGGATAATAATAACCCAAAGCATAGAATAAATATCCATGAGTTCAGACTCTGTGTCCTCAAGGAGGAGGAGCTTAACTTCCCACTCCCTGAGTGTGGGCTGCACATGATGACTTCCTTACAAATAGTTGAGTATGAAAAGGAGAGGATGAAATGGTAACTTTACATTGGAGAAACCTGAAGAACATAACCTCAGCCTCAGCCTTGAACATGTTGATCAGGGTCAACATCAACAGTAATAAGTCATATTAATAATATATACCACCTGGGCATAGTGGTCATGCCTGTTAATTCCAGCACTTTGGGGGGCCAAGGTGGGAGGATCGCTTAAACAGGAGTTCGAGACCAGCTTGGACAACATAGTGAGACGCTTTTTATTTTGTAGACAAAATAAAAAGTAAAACATTAGCCAGGCATGATGGTACATACCTGTAGTTCCAACTACTTGGGTTGCTCAGGTGGGAGGATTGCTTGAGCCCAAGAGTTTGAGGTTAGGATGAGCTATGATTGCACCACTGAAACCCAGCCTGGATGACAGAGTGAGACCTGGTCTCAAAAAAAAAAAAAAAAAAAAAAAAAGTAGGTATCTTAACCCCCATCTAATCATGAGAAAAATATCAGACAAATCCTAATAGGGGGTCATCCTACAAAATAACTGATGAGTATTCCTCGAAACTGTCAACTCATCAAAAACAAGGCAAGTCTGAGAAATTGTCACAGCCAAGAGGAGCCTCAGGAGATATGACAACTAAATGTAATATGGTATCCTCCATGGGATCCTGGAACAGAAAAAGGACATTAGGTAAAAACTAAGGGAAACCTGGATAAAATACAGGCTTTAGCTACTAAGAACATGTTTACTTTGGTTGATTAATTGTAACAAATGTACTATACTAACACAAGATGTTAAAAATAGGGGAAACTGGGTATGGGGTATAGGGGAACTCTGTACTATCTTCTCAATTTTTCTGTAAATCTAAAACTGTGCTAAAAATAAAATCTATTAAAAATGAAAGTATTATCTTAAGGCCTCAGAATAATCCAGTGGTTTCTGTCTCTCCTGCAGTTTTGACAGTGTTTCCTGCCTTGCTGACTCTTCTTCCCTCTCGGACATCACCTTTGATGGCAATCCCATAGCTCAAGAGTCATGGTACAAACACACTGTCCTTCAGAATATGATGCAGCTGCGCCAGCTAGATATGAAGAGAATCACGGTGAGAACCCTTCCAAAGTGTTCACCATGTTGTTGTCCTTAGTGTGGATTAGGAAATTGGGATGCATATTCTTTGCTTGAAATGCTTCTTAATTTTAGTGAACTATGGGTTATCATGATTGTATACTTCATAATTGCAATTATGTAGTTTTTACTGCCTGATCCCTTCCCAAGTTTAACTGAGCAAGACTTTTAAAATTCCTAGCCTTCTGTTTAAATTAATCATCATGTTTATTTTTCATTCTTGCTTAATATCCAAATAATAATTTATTTTGAAATGAATGAGTGAGAATTTCTTTAAGTTACGTAGCGTAGTGGTTAAGAGCATGGGCACTGGAGCCAGATTGCCTGCGTCTGAATTCTGGCTTGACTGCTTTCTAACGATAGGCCTTTGGCAATGTATTTAATCTTTGTATACCTCATTTTCCTCAAAGTAAAATGGGGATCAGAATTAAGTCATAGGTTTGTCGCGAAGATGAAATAAAGTACTACACCTTAGAAAATAAGGTACTACACCTTAGACTGCGAGGCTCCTAGGAGGCATTTGTATGTAATTGTTATTGTTGATGTTATATCTCCCAAAGTAGCTACCTCTTTTTATTCATCGTATCTCCATGTTAAGATATTTTCTACACTTAGATGTTTTAATATGGTTTCTGATCTAAGTGAAATGCTGTGCATAATATCCCCCTCTTTTTAGGTATACAATGTGTATTAGCATATTATAGGATCCAAGAAGTTCTGTAATTAAATAAACTTGTTTAACTTTGTTTCTTTGACCAGGTTTATTTGTTATGAGAAAACACATTTTAATAATCTCAGTTTGATAGTCTCTGACCTAGAAAAATATCCTAAGCCTCTACCTATTTTCTCTCTTCTGGACTGCTGATTTTCATGTGAATTCTGTTGATCACCTAGGTTTATGCAGTTGCCAACTGACCTATTTCTTTGTATATTAGCATCACAATGTGTGCAGTTTTCATTTATGCCTTGGCAATACTGTGGACCTCTAAGGTGGCTAGCTAATAGCTAAAAGTGTGGATGAATTGATGGATACCAGAGGTCTTCTAGGGTTCTGCCTCTCTCTATTCCATGGTGGAGCTATGGTTCTTTGTCCTCTTAGTTATTTCAGCTCTATAGTGTCAACACTGTTTCATATTTTTGTGGTGACTCTTTACCCTTATCTCCATGTCTTTCTTAGTTAAGCATCTATGCTACTTCTTAAATTGCTCTTTCTAATGAGGTTGAGATGAGTGGGATAAGATTTAGAGCTAACTCGTTTATATAAATTAGTACTTAATTATATGGTATGTTCCTCATAGTGAATTTATTTGTCAGTCTTGTCTACCCAAACAATATATAGTCTTTAAAGGCAGAAACCATTCTTCTTTCTTGCCTGGCACCTACAGATTACTAGCATCTAATTCTCACACCACATTGAACTTTTACCAGTTATATCAATATTGTTCTTTACAGCAAAAAGATGCAGTTTAAAATTATACATTGCATTATAGCTGAATTTTGTTGTCATGTCTCTAAAGTCATCATTTTTCTGGAACTATTTCTCAGTCTTTCTCTGATTTTCATGACTGATATTTATGAAAATTACAGGTTAGTTTTTTCGTAGAATGACCCTCAATTCAGATTTTTTGATGTTTCCTCATGATTAATTTTTACTTATAGGTTTTTGGCATTAATATCATAGCAGTGATTTTGTATTCTTCTCATTGCATCTTAGACCAGCATGTCTTACAACATGTTCTTCATATTTATCTCTTTATTGAGGATGCTTACTTTAGGATGATTTCTGCCAAGCTTTTCTTTGTGAAGATTCTCTTTTTCCCTTTGTAATCCCATTCCTCATAAAAATGTAAATTTATTCATTCATTCATATCTATATGGACTTATGGTATTTAGTCTCATCTTTTATTTATAACTTTTTAGTAACTTTAGTGTGGAAGCTGTACCTTTTTAAAGGACTTTTGATAACAAATGTCAACAAACAGCCTGTGAGCTGGCTACCTGTTTTTGTAAATAAAGTTGTATTGGAACACAGTGATGCCCATTCATTTATGTATTATCTATGTTTGCTTTGATGCTGCAATGGCAGAGTCAAGTAGTTGCTATGGATACTATGTGGCCTACAAGCCCAAAATATTTATTATCTGGCTGAAAAAGTTTGCTGATGCCAGTAACTATTTTTTCTCTTTAAGAAACAATATCTTAATTGAATTTTTGTGTAAATTACCATATAAACATTCTCACTGTGCTGGATTACACAAATATTTAATGAACTTCTGTGCACTGGGGCAGTGGTTCCTAAACTGCGTGCAGAGGATGCTGCAGTGAACTCATAGGGAGTGATTTTTAACTTCCAGGGGAAACACAGTGAGATTTGACATCTCTGAAACTGTGGGCAAATTAGTAGCTCAAATAGTTTACCATTTCAACATGACCTCACACTATATTTGTTTCAATCACTTCCTATCTTTGAAAAGCTGAATTTTCAGTAGTTGTTGTAATAAAAATAAATACCTTGCCAAAATCAGTATCGAACAGGAAATGGGGATGGCAGTGTCCAGTGTGATTCTCTGTTTGAGAAATTGTATAACGTCCTCCTGGTTGTACACATTCCATTGATAAGTAGTTGTGGTTATTTAAAAATGATATAAAATATTTTTTCTTTCTATTTACATATATTATTTTTTAATTGCTACTAAAGTGCTAGACCATGAATACTTATTAAATTGTTTGGACCAAACTACTTAGTAAACAGAGTTGTCACATATTTCTTTTGGCCTAGAGGCACTGTGAAAAAATCCCTGAGACTATTAGGTATCTTGAACTCACGAGTTTCTGTACTAGGATATATATTAGACAGTAGAGATGAAAAGATCAAAATCACAGTTCATGCCCTAAAGTTACTTGCAGTTGTCTGCAGAGGCAACCATGCAGCTGGATTACAATGCAAAATGACAATCTAGAGAGATAAGATTACTAGATGGATCAATAGAGATATATGTTTTTGTCAACACACACCCAGGGCAAAATGATATCAAAGAGCAAAGCAATCCCAAGTCTACCTGAAAAACAGAAAAGTTCCAAAGGAGAAAATAATTGACTCAAGACTTTAAGAGTGGTAAAGAAGGAGGAGGATGTATTTGTGGAAAATAAAGGCATGCAAAATGCAGAAGGAAGCTGAGAGAATATAGCAGCTGACAGGAGTTCAACATGGCTAAGCATTGAGTGTACATGGCTGAGGGACATAGAGGGAGACAACTATGTCTGACAGGCAAGGACAGGCAAGGGCTAGGGCATTTTATATCACAATAAGGAGTTTAGATTTTTGTCTTGGACATAATAGGAGAAACCCTTGAAGAGTTTAAGGTAGTTAAATTGGATTTGCCTATTAAGAAGACTGTCTTTCTGGGTTCAGCCTTGAAGATGGATCGGAGAGGATGCGATGGGTGATGAGATGAGAAGCAAGGAGATTAATCAGAGTAAGAGTCTGGGAATCTGATCCAGAGGAATGGCAAGAGATAATATGATGCCATCTATCACTGGCCTCAACTCCTATTTTGCTTTATCTTTCTTCAGAAGAAGGGGTTTTAGTTTGTAAAGATTAGCATAAAGATTAATAAGATAAAAGTGAAGCTTAGGATAGGTAAATAAATAAGTTGGAACTCAGGCCCACATCTAGAGCAAGGGTTGGCAAATTTTATCTATAAAGGACCCGATAGTAAATATTTTAGGCTTTGGGGCCTGCATATTGTCTGTTGAAACGACTCAGTTTGCCCATTGTAGTATGAAAAAAGGCATGGACAATACATATATGAATAAGCATGATTCTGTTCCAAGAGAATGTTATTTAGAAAAACAGGTGGCTGACTTTGGCCTGTGGCCTAGAGTTTGGCAGTCCTTAATCTAGAGCACTGAATAAATCGCTGAACCACTGAGAGTTTTGTCTAGGTAGGGTTATAGAATAATGGAGCAGCTGAAAGGTAAGATGAAGTAACTTTTTTTTTTTTGCAATATTGCTTTATTTATTTATTTGATTATTTTTGATTATACTTTAAGTTCTGGGATACATGTGCAGAATGTGCAGGTTTGTTACATAGGTATACAGGTGCCATGGTGGTTTGCTGCACCTATCAACCCATAATCTGCATTAGATATTTCTCCTAATGCTATCCCTCTCCTTGCCTCCACACCCCAACAGGCCCTGGTATGTGATGTTCCCCTCCCTGTGCCCATGTGTTCTCATTGTTAAACTCCCATTTATGAATGAGAACATGCGGTGTTTGGTTTTCTGTCCTTGCAATAGTTTGCTCAGAATGATGGTTTCCAGCTTCATCCATGTCCGTGCAAAGGACATGAACTCATTCTTTTTTATGGCTGCATAGTATTCCATGGTGTATACGTGCCACATTTTCTTTATCCAGCCTAAGATTGATGGGCATTTTGGTTCCAAGTCTTTGCTATTGTGAATAGTGCTGCAATAAACATACGTATGCATGTGTCTTTATAGTAGAATAACTTATAATCCTTTGGGTATATACCCAGTAATGGGATTGCTGGGTCAAATGGTATTTCTAGTTCTAGATCCTTGAGGAATTGCTGCACTGTCTTCTACAATGGTTGAACTAATTTACACTCCCACCAACAGTGTAAAAGCATTCCTATTTGTCCACATTCTCTCCGGCATCTGTTGTTTCCTGACTTTTGAATGATCACCATTCTAAATGGCATGATTTGCGTTTCTCTAATGTGGTTTGCTTTGCATTTCTCTAATGACCAGTGATGATGAGCTTTTTTTCATGTTTGATGGCTGCATAAATGTCTTCTTTTGAGAAGTGTCTGTTCATATCCTTCCCCCACTTTCTGATGGGGTTGTTTGTTTCTTTCTTGTAAATTTGTTTACGTTCCTTGTAGATTCTGGATATTAGTCCTTTGTCGGATGGATAGATTGCAAAAATTTTCTTCCATTCCGTAGGTTGCCTGTTGACTCTGATGATAGTTTCTTTTGCTGTGCAGAAGCTCTTTAGTTTGATTAGGTCCCATTTGTCAATTTTGGCTTTTGTTACCATTGCTTTTGGTGTTTTAGTCATGAAGTCTTCGCCCATGCCTATGTCCTGAATGGTATTGCCTAGGTTTTCTTCTAGGGTTTTCATGGTTTTAGGTCTTAAGTTTAAGTCTTTAATCTATTTTGAATTAATTTTTGTGTAAGGTGTAAGGAAGGGGTCCAGTTCAACTTTCTGCATATGGCTAGCCAGTTTTCCCAGCACCATTCATTAAATAGGGAATCCTTTACCCATTGCTTGTTTTTCTCAGGTTTGTCAAAGATCAGATGGTTGTAGATGTGTGGCATTATTTCTGAGGGCTCTGTTCTGTTCCATTGGTCTATATATCTGTTTTGGTACCAGTACCTTGTTGTTTTGGTTACTGTAGCCTTGTAGTATAGTTTGAAGTCAGGTAGCATGATGCCTCCAGCTTTGTTCATTTTCTTAGGATTGTCTTGGCTATATGGGCTCTTTTTTGGTTCTAAATGAATTTAAAGTAGTTTTTTCTAATTCTGTGAAGAAAGTCAATGGTAGCTTGATGGGAATAGCATTAAATATATAAATTACTTTGGGCAGTATGGCCATTTTCACTATATTGATTCTTCCTATCCACGAGCATAGAATGTTTTTCCATTTGTTTATGTCCTCTCTTATTTCCTTGAGCAGTGGTTTGTAGTTCTCCTTGAAGAGATCCTTCACATCCCTTGTAAGTTGTATGCCTAGACATTTTCTTCTGTTTGTAGCAATTGTGAATGGGAGTTTGCTCATGATTTGGCTCTCTGTCTATTATTGGTGTATAGGAATGCTTGTGATTTTTGGATATTGATTTTGTATCCTGAGACTTTGCTGAAGTTGCTTATCAGCTTAAGGAGTTTTGGGGCTGAGATGATGGGGTTTTCTAAATATACAATCATATCATCTGCAAACAGAGATAATTTGACTCCTGTCTTCCTATCTGAATACCCTTTATTTCTTTCTCTTGCCTGATTGCCCTGGCCGGAACTTCCAATACTATGTTGAATAGGAGTGGTGAGAGAGGGCATCCTTGTCTTGTGCCAGTTTTCAAAGGGAATGCATCCAGCTTTTGCACATTCAGTATGATATTGGCTATGGGTTTGTCATAAATAGCTCTTATTATTTTGAGATATGTTCCATCAATACCTAGTTTGTTGAGTGTTTTTAGCATGAAGCGGTATTGAATTTTTATCGAAGGCCTTTTCTGCATCTATTGAGATAATCATATGGTTTTTGTCATTGGTTCTGTTTATGTGATGGATTACATTTATTGATTTGAGTATGTTGAACCAGCCTTGCATCCCAGGGATGAAGCTGGGTTGATCGTGGTGGATAAGCTTTTTAATGTGCTGCTGGATTCGGTTTGCCCCTATTTTACTGAGGATTTTCGCATCGATGTTCATCAGGGATACTGGCCTGAAATTTTCTTTTTTTGTTGTTGTTGTGTCTCTGCCAGGATTTAGTATCAGGATGATGCTGGCCTCATAAAATGAGTTAGGGAGGAGTCCCTCTTTTTCTATTGTTTGGAGTAGTTTCAGAAGGGATGCTACCTGCTCCTCTTTGTACCTCTGGTAGAATTCAGCTGTGAATCCATCTGGTCCTGGGCTTTTTTTGGTTGGTAGGCTATTAATTACTGCCTCAATTACAGAACTTGTTATTGGTCTATTCAGGGATTCAACTTCTTCATGGTTTAGTCTTGGGAGGGTATATGTGTCCAGGAATTTATCTGTTTCTTCTAGATTTTCTAGTTTATTTTCATAGAGGTGTTTATAGTATTCTCTGATGGTAGTTTGTATTTCTGTGGCATCAGTGGTGATCTCCCCTTTATCAGTTTTTATTGTGTATATTTGATTCTTCTCTCTCTTCTTCTTTATTAATCTGGCTAGCAGTCTACCTATTTTGTTGATCTTTTCAAAAAATCAGCTCCTGGATTCATTGATTTTTTGAAGGGTCATTCGTTCTCTATCCCCTTCAGTTCTGCTCTGATCTTAGTTATTTCTTGTCTTCTACTACCTTTTGAATTTGTTTGCTCTTGCTTCTCTAATTCTTTCAATTGTGATGTTAGGGTGTCAATTTTAGATCTTTCCCACTTTCTTCTGTGGCCATTTAGTACTATAAATTTCCCTCTAAACACTGCTTTAGCACCCAGAGATTCTGGTACGTTGTGTCTTTGTTCTCACTGGTTTCAAAGAACTTCTTTATTTCTCCCTTAAATTCATTATTTACCCAGTAGTCATTCAGGAGCAGGTTGTTCAGTTTCCATGTAGTTTTGTGGTTTTGAGTGCGTTTCTTAATCCTGAGTTCTAATGTGATTGCACTGTGGTCCGAGAGACTGTTTGTTGTGATTTCCATTCTTTTGCATTTGCTGAGGAATGTTTTACTTCCAATTATGCGGTTGATTTTAGAATAAGTACGATGTGGTGCTAAGAAGACTGTATATTCTGTTGATTTGGGGTGGAGAGTTCTGTAGATGTCTATTAGGTCCACATGCTCCAGAGCTGAGTTCAAGTCCTGAATATCCTTGTTAATTTTCTGTCTTGTTAATCTGTCTAATATTGACAGTGGGGTGTTAAAATCTCCCATTATTATTGTGTGGGAGTCTAAGTCTCCTTGTGGGTCTCTAAGAAGTTGTTTTATGAATCTGAGTGCTCCTATATTGGGTGCATATGTATTTAGGATGGTTAGTTCTTCTTATTGCATTAGATCCCTTTATTATTATGCAATGCCCTTCTTTGTCTTTTTTGATCTTTGTTGGTTTAAAGTCTGTTTTGTCAGAGACTAGGATTGTAACCACTCCTTTTTTTTTTTTTTTTTTTGCTTTCCATTTCCTTGGTAAATCTTCCTCTATCACCTTATTTTGAGTCTATGTGTGTCTTTGCATGTGAGATGGGTCTGCTGAATACAGCACACCAATGGGTCTTGACTCTTTATCCAATTTGCCAGTCTGTTTCTTTTAACTGGGGCATTTAGCCCATTTACATTTAGGGTTAATATTGTTATGTGTGAATTTGATCCTGTAATTATGATGCTAGCTGGTGTTTTTTGCCCGTTAGTTGATGCAGTTTCTTCATAGTGTCGATGGTCTTTACATTTTGGTTTGTTTTTGTAGTGGCTGGTACTGTTTTTTCCTTTCCATATTTAGTGCTTCCTTCAGGAGCTCTTGTAAGGCAGGCCTGGTGGTGACAAAATACCTCAGCATTTGCTTGTCTGTAAAGTATTTTATTTCTCTTTCACTTATGAAGCTTAGTTTGGCTGGATATGAAATTCTGGGTTGAAAATTCTTTTCTTTAAGAATGTTGAATATTGGCCCCCACTCTCTTCTGGCTTGTAGGGTTTCTGCAGAGAGATCCAATGTTAGTCTGATGGGCTCCCCTTTGTAGATAACGCAACCTTTCTCTCTGGCTGTGCTTAACATTTTTTCCTTCATTTCAACCTTGGTGTATCTGATGATTATGTGTCTTGAGGTTGATTTTCTTGAGGAGTATCTTTGTGGTGTTCTCCGTATTTCCTGAATTTGAATGTTGGCCTGTCTTGCTAGGTTGGGGAAGTTCTCCTGGATAATATCCTGAAGTGTGTTTTCCAACTTGCTTCCATTCTCCCCGTCACTTTCAGGTACAGCAATCAAATGTAGGTTTGGTCTTTTCACATAGTCCCATATTTCTTGGCTGCTTTGTTCGTTCCTTTTCATTCTTTTTTCTCTAATCTTGTCTTCACGCTTCATTTCATTAAGTTGATCTTCAGTCTCTGATATCCTTTCTTCTGCTTGATCGATTTAGCTATTGATACTTGTGTACGCTTCACGAAATTCTTGTGCTGTGTTTTTCAGCTCCATCAGGTCATTTATGTTCTTCTCTAAACTGGTTATTCTTGTTAGCAGTTCCTGTAACCTTTTTTCAGGGTTCTTAGCTTCATTCCATTGGGTTAGAACATGCTCCTTTAGCCTGGAGGAGTTTGTTACTACCCACCTTCTGAAGCCTACTTCTGTCAATTCGTCAAACTCATTCTCCATCCAGTTTTGTTCCCTTGCTGGTGAGGAGTTGTGATCCTTTGGAGAAGTGGCATTCTGGTTTTTGGAATTTTCAACCTTTTTGTGCTGGTTTTTCCTCATCTTCGTGGATTTATCCACCTTTGGTCTTTGCTGTTGGTGACCTTTGGATGGAGTTTTTGCGTGGTTATCCTTTTTGTTGATGTTGATGCTATTGCTTTCTGTTTTTTCCCTTCTAACAGTCAGGCCCCTCTTCTGCAGGTCTGCTGGAGTTTGCTGGGGGTCCACTCCAGACCCTGTTTGCCTGGGTGTCACCAGCAGATGCTGCAGAACAGCAAAATATTGCTGCCTGCTCTTTCCTCTGGAAGCTTCATCCCAGAGGGGCACCCGCCAGATGCCAGTTGGAGCTCTCCTGTATGAAGTGTCTGTCAACACCTGCTGGGAGGTATCTCCCCATCAGAAGGCATGGGGGTCAGGGACCCACTTGAGGAGGCAGTCTGTCCCTTAGCAGAGCTCGAGCACTCTGCTGGGAGATCCGCTGCTCTCTTCAGAGCTGGCAGGCAGGAACATTTATGTCTTCTGAAGCTGTGCCCATAACCGCCACTTCCCCCAGGTGCTCTGTCCCAGGGAGATGGGAGTTTTATCTATAAGCTCTGAGTGGGGCTGCTGCCTTTCTTTCAGAGATGCTGAGCTTAGAGAAGAGGAATCTAGAGAGGCAGTCAGTCTGGCTACAGTGACTTTGTGGCACTGTGGTTTTTTTAATGTCAAAAGTACAGAATATAAATTCCACAAATTGTGACAGTCAACTTGATGTTGATTCTGAAATAAATTGAAATTGCATTATTAAAAGATGGTTTGTGGCCCAGTGCAGTGGCTTACTCCTGTAATCCCAGTACTTTGGGAGGTTGAGGTGGGTGGATCACAAGGTCAGGAGATTGAGACCATCCTAGCCAACATGGTGAAACCCCATCTGTACTAAAAATACAAAAATTAGCTGGGCATGGTGGTGCGTGCCTGTAATCCCAGCTACTCGGGAGGCTGAGGCTGGAGAATCACTTGAACCAGGGAGCTGGAGGTTGCGGTGAGCCGAGATCGCGCCACTGCACTCCAGCCTGGCAACAGAAGGGGACTCTGTCTCAAAAAAATAAAATAATAAAATAAAATAAAAAGATGGTTTGTGAGTACTTAGGAATTGGTCACTAGGAGGCAGCATTAGCTCACTAAAAAACAATTCATGCCAGAAAAAAATTAGTTTCCTGACCTAGAAATTACAAATAGACCTTGTTAGAGGAGTGCTATAGACAGTGTTTTGGTATTTAAGCAAAGCATTTGGCAAAGTCTTTTATGGCATCATTTTGAGTAAATTGTATGACATGGTTATATAGATTTTTGATTCAAGTATACTTACAGAACATGAAGTAATGGATTAATGCCAGCCTTTAGAGAAATCTGTACTGGCATGCCATGAGGCTTTTTTCCTCCAGCCCATTCTATTCACATTTTTATTAATGTCTAGGAGAAAATATTTGTTATTCTGGTAAAGTATGTGAATGACAGAAACTAGAGAAATTAGAGTTCTTGGTATATTGGTTGATCAAATGAGAATCCAAAAGTATCTCCATAGTCTAGAACAGGGTTTGGCAAACTACAGCCTGTGGGCTAGATCCATCTGGCAGCCTGCCTTTTGTACAGCTCTCAAGCTAATAATGGCTTTTATATTTTCAAAGCATTGTAAAAAAAAAAAAAAAAAAAAAGAACAACAAAGAAGGATATGAGATAGAGATCACATACAGCTCACAAAGCCTAAAATATTTACCATACTATCTGACCCTCTACAGAAAAAGTTTGTTTATGCCTAGTCTAGAAAAGTAAGCAGAATTTAACAACATAAAAAATAGATGAATTGAACATCCTGGACTTTATTCCATAACAACAATCAAGCAAAACAATTCTTAGCACAAATTCAGTATTATACAAGATTAGACTTAGCAGCGTGTGTTAAAGTGACTTGGAATTGCTAAATTCAAGTTCAATTAATTATGAGATGTGATTATTAAAAGTTAATATGGCTTAAAACAATATTCATTTATAGAAAAAGAGAATTCAGACAATGGAGACAGTCCCATCCCATTTTTTTCTACAGTGGTCAGATTACACCTGAACTATTACTAGTTTTAGAGGGCAGACAATAAACTAGAGCATTTCCAAAGAATCTGACATGATTAGTTGACAAAGGAGAAGACATAAGGAAGATATCCCAGTGATCTTCAACTGTTTTCACAACTATTCAAAAAAAGAGAGGACAGACACATGTTGAGGGGCTAGAACAAGGACCCTTATATAGAAAATTCTGGGAGGCAGAATTTTCCTTTTTATTTCTAAGGCAGCATTTTGTGAATGCAGGCAGTATTGTCACAATTCTGAAACAGGGTTGGGCGTGGTGGCTCATGCCTGTAATCCTAGCACTTTGGGAGGCCAAGGTGGGCAGATCACTTGAGTCAGGAGTTTGAGACCAGCTGGCCAACATGACAAAACCCTGTCTCTACAAAAAATACAAAAAATTTAGCCGAGTGTGGAGGCACGCGCCTGTAATACCAGAGACTTGAGGGACTGAGGCAGGAGGATCGCTTGAACCCAGGAGGTCAAAGCTGCAGTGAGCCAAGATCTCACCACTGCACTCAAGCCTGGGGGACAGAATGAGATCCTGTCTCAAAACAAAACAACAACACAATTCAGAAACAAACAATGTCTAAAGTTTTCACCTCAAGCTCACATTTAATTGGCTTAGTGTGAACTTGTTTACAATTTGCTCTCCAAAAAAAAAAAGGAGCTCATCTCATGTGTACGTTTTCTGTTTCAGTAGACGTTACTAATGTTCACCAATATGCTCTGGTTCTCCTCCTTTTTGACATGTGGGAAGATGTTTGGCCAATGAAATGTGAGCAGAAATAATGTATATCATTTCCAGGCAGAAGCATTTAAAAGCATGATTGTCATGCTTCCTTCCCATGTGGTAGTCACTGCGGAAGCCTATATAAAGTTGAGGATGCCATCAGATCATAGCACTCAGGAATACTTAGCCACTACATTGAAGACAGTTGCAGTGTTCTTTGCGTGATCAAGAAATAAACTTTTTTAAAGTCATAAGCCAGTGAAAGTTTTGAAGTTGTTACAGCAGCATAACCTATCCTGTTCTGACTATTTCCCTCCCCAGTATTTAACAGCTAATATCCCTGGACCAGAAGTCAGGTGACATGGCTTCTAATCTTCACTCTAACACTAGGTGTGACCCTGCAAAAAAATCAGTTTTGTTTGCTAAAAGTGATTGTTTGAGTAAAAATTATTGACCACCTCTTTGAGGGAAAAAACCTTGTGATTTTAAAGTCTGTTTTAATATTTTATATGTTCAAAGAAAATAATGTTTATAACTAAAGTATATGGTTAAAACACACCTTGCCATTTGATTTTTAAAATTTCATAAAATGCTGCCTATATTAGGACTACTATTATTTATTTTGGATCAGTCTTTTTCTTGTGTGATATGTGCATTGTTTTAGGCCTTAATATCTGCTAACAAAGTATAATCTAGGTTATCAAACACCTATTAAATCACTGCAAGGCTTAATTGACTTGAAATCATTTCTATATTGGGTCTTCATGGCCAAAATGAAGTGAGGAAAAAGTAGTTTTTTGTCCCAGATCCCAGATTCCCCCCCAACTTATTTATTTTTTTATTTTTATTTTTTGCTATGTAAAGGATATGGCTTTTGTCCCAGAAATTGGACTATTATCAAGAAGATACCAGAATTTTAGTTTTTCTTTCTTACCAACAGATTTATAACTTATCTTCACAATTAGAGGTTTTTTTTTCTAAGTTTAGTTACTCTGTAATTATTTGGGCTGAAATATAGCTCTCAGATACATAAATTCCTTAAAATATTCAATATTTGAATTGATTTGGTGTAAATCCAGTTTTCCAAGGTTTAGCTTTCCTTTTAAGCCCTACTGCCTTTAATAGAAGCTCAAATTCTTTTCAAAAATCTGATGAAATCATCTCGTAAGTATGTGTAGTACGTGATCCATACAGTTTCCAGTACTGTTTGAAATTGGCTCTTTGAAAAAACAATCTGTTTCTAGTTCACATTTTATAGATGAGTCAACAATTGAACATCAATGTATTTTGCTCTTTTAAACACTTTATTCTGAAATAGATTGTACTCTGTAGGTACCAAGTCAGTATTTACTGAATAAAAGAATTTAATAGAATTATTAAACCAGATATTTTGTGAAGCTAGGATTCAAAGTTCTGCATTTTTAATTTAGTTTATTTCTCCTCATTACCTCTATTTAGTTTTTAAAAGTTAAGAATAATTATTTTCCAGCTGGGCATTGGTGGCTCGCGCCTGTAATTGTAGCACTTTGGGAGGCTGAAGTGGGCAGATCACATGAGGCTAGGAGTTTGAGACCAGCCTGGCCAACATGGTAAAACCCTGTCTCTACTAAAAATACAAAAATTAGCCTGGCATGGTGGCACATGCCTGTAATCCCAGCTTCTTGGGAGGCTAAGACATGAGAATTGCTTGAACCCAGGAGGCGGAGGTTGCAGTGAGCTGACATTGCACCACGGCACTCCAAGCCTGGGCAACAAGCAAGATACAAGACTGTCTTAAAAAAATAATAATTATTATTATTTTCCATATTGTAAAAGACACTTTAAATTCACTAAAATTACATTTCCATTTCCATTTCCTTTAAAACAACTAAATCATATGGCAGATCACTTCTGAGTTCTAAACTCTTCTTTATCTATCTAAAATCAGTAAAATTAATTTAAATACATCTTTATTATAAAAAAAATATGAATTTTGTTTCTAGCAGGCCATGGCTTCTGGTCCTGATCCTGGCCTTGTCACTAGCTATGTGACCTCATACAAGTTACTAATGTCTTGGAGCATTTGTTACCTTATTTCTAAAATTAGAGTTGTCTAGTATATGCTTTCTTAGTTTTCTTTTTAAACTCTGTGTTGGTTTCTGTTTGTGCATTTTTAAATATAATTATTTAATCTAGGTTTTCTCTTTGTTTTCAGGAGCATGTATAATGGCCCATCCTCTAGAACACATTTTCATAGTCTCTTTGACCTTCTTTAATTCTAATATAACATATATATACTGGTCAGCATAGGCTAGATTGTGCTGCAGTAACAGCTTCTCTAACTTCAGTGAATTAAAACAACAAAGTTTATTTCAGGCTTCTAATACCTGTCTGCCTATGATGTGTGATTTGGGATCTTTGCTCTGTGTTGTCCTCATTCTAGTACTCAGGCTTTCAAAGTACCCACCTGTGGAGTTTTGCAGGTACTGTAGCAAGGTGAGAGAGAGAATAGTTGTATCATACATTGTCTTTGAAAGTTTTCAACCAGAAGTAAATACATGTCACTTTTGTCCATATGACATTGGCCAAAGCAAGTCACATGGCCACATCTAACCTCAAGGGGGCTAGAAGTGCTATCTCACAATGTGTCTTGGATATGCAAAGACACAAGAATATTTGGTGAACAGCTTTTATGAATAACCATCAGGTTTTAAATCAAATGTTGAAATCTGGTAGGAGTATAAATTAGAACTGCATTTATGGAGGGCAGTTTGCAGACATATCAAAAGGATAGAAATATGTCTACCATTTGATACAGCAGTTTCAGTTTTAATAAATTACTGAACAGACATGGTTCATACATTCATGGAGCTTATTTTATGGCGTGGGAGGCAAGAGGGATAGCACCAGAAAAAATTAAAATGAAACAGGTTAAGTGCTATGATAGAGAAGTATGTAGGGTGATACTAAAACATATAGAAAACATTCTCATCCTCTATTTTCCAGTTGACTGATTCTCTCTTCAGCTGTGTATAATCTGCTATTAAATCTCCCTTTGTTGAATTTTAAATTTCAATTCTTGTAATTTTTTGTTTCTAAAAGAGTTATTCTTCAGATCTGCTAAGTTACTTGTTATGGTTTCCTGTCTCTGAAGATGTTTTCAAGCTTGTCTTTTATGAATAAATTGTTTTCTCAAATTATTGTATTATTTTGAGTATCTACAAATCTTTTGGTAATGAAAATTAAAAGTTACATGGTTATAATTTATTAAAATATGACAGTCTTCGGGGGAAAAATTGTCCAGATTGTATATATAGATTATAACCTTTAAAAAATTGCTCATAGTGAATATTATAAACTGATACACAGAAATTGTAAGATTTGAGTTAGGTGTTTGGGATTATGACTGATTTTTAAGCATTTTTCTAAACTGTCTGTAAGGTTATTTTGTCATTTCTACTTTTTCCAGCTTTGTTGAGGTATGATTGATGAAACTATATAAAATTAAGGTGTACAGTGTGGTGATTTGATATATATGATAAAATGATTACCACAATCAAGTTAGTTAATATTTCTATCACTTCACCTGATTATCTTTTTTTTTTGTAGTTAGAACATATAAGATCTATTCTCTTAGCAAATGCCAAGATTACAATACAAGATTATTAACTACGGTCATCATGCTATATTTCATAGCTTTTAGAATTTAAAAAATGAGACTGGGCAACACAATTTAAAAACAAACCAAAAGTAATTATATTAATGGGGAATAATTTATTAATATAATTGGAGTTTTAAAAGATATTTACCCTGGTTTTTTCATCAATAAGTTCTGATTTTCTATCACAGATCCAGTCAACATTGTTAGATGTATCACTTTTATCCTTCTTACCTCGATGATAGAAAGCTTAAACCTATGTGGAACCATGATGCACAGTGTACAAAAGGAAAATGATGCAAACATACTTCTCCTTTTCTTCTCATTCTTTTTTCTTTCTTGTATGAGCTAGGTTCACGTCACCTCCAGAGTTGGGTATAGAGTTAGGAATGCACAGATTTTTAGCATTAAGAGGAAAGAAGAAAATAAAGAGAAACATACTAAATTTTTCTTTGAGAGTATATTTTCTGCTAGTAAATACTATGCCTCTCAAGAAGAAAACTGTGCTTAATAGGACCAATGATATTTAGCATTAAAAAATGGTTAAACTCTTCATAATACTTTTTGGAAAATGTCTTTTAGGAAGAAGAAAGGCGTATGGCATCTGTTTTAGCCAAAAAAGAGGAAGAGAAGAAGCGGGAAAGTCATAAACAATCTTTGCTTAAGGTATTTTCTCTGATGTCTACATGGATGTGTGTGCACACGTAGACACACATACCCCAAAGCCAGCTAGCTAGTCTACTGGAAAAGTGGTTTCTAAACTTTGTAAGTTTTTTGTTCCTATCAACAGAATGTACGTACCCCTAAAACTTTTACAAGTTATTACCTATAAATAAACCTGTACTTAAGAAATAAAATATGATATACATTATAAAATAAATGCAAAGGCTAGTTTTAAAAGGAAGAGATGATAAATAAATATAATTGAAGTTATAACACTTTTATTTCATACCAGTGCATCATCTTGTGTATCCCATGGCCTATTCACTTCATTTTGGAACGTACTGTAATTGACTGTCATCTTTACTGATATATTTTAATGAGCTCTGCTACGTTTTTTTTTAATGATAGCTTTTTAAATTTAAAAAGTTTATGATATAGAAGTGATAAAGATTTTGTGGAACTTAGGAATGAAAATTTGTTTTAAACTGGTTTTAAATGATTTAGCAGATATTAATTTCCTTAAATAAAATATTCGCTTTTAAATATTTTATATTAACATTGCAAAGTATAAGTAAAGGCAGCTTTAAGTTTATAGTTCATAATATGCATCATGCTATGTTCTAAAATTAAGGACATCACCCTGATTATCATTACTCATTCATGTTCTATATAGATGCTTTTCTTTTTAAAATTAAAGTGGCACTCAGAATTCAAAAAAATGACTAGCCAGGCAAGGTGGTATGTACCTGAAGTCTTAACTACTTGGGAGGCTAAGGTAGAGGATTGCTTGAGCCCAGGAATTAAGTCCAGCTTGGAAAATATAGTGAGACAAAACAAAATGTCACTAAATAGGACTCTTTAGTTACGAGGTTTACTTAGTATTTTTATTTTTAGTAAGAGGAAAAGCATGGGGAATCAGGAGACCCAGGTTCTAGCCCTAGCTCAGATTTGGAATCATGATACAACAGACCCTCAGCATTTGCTGAGGATTGCTCGTGCAACTCTACATATTGATCATTAAGAAAATGGGATGGACATTCTCAGCAAACTAACACAGGAACAGAAAACCAAACACTGCATGTTCTCACTCATAAGTGGGAGTTGAACAATGAGAACACGTGGACACAGGGAGGGGAACATCACACACCGGGGCCTGTTGGAGGGTAGGGGGGCTAGGGGACAGATAGCATTAGGAGAAATACCTAATGTAGATGACGGGTTGATGGGTGCAGCAAACCACCATGGCACATGTATACCTATGTAACAAACCTGCACGTTCTGCATATGTATCCCAGAACTTAAAGTATAATTTTAAAAAAAAAGAATGCTAAAAAATAAAAAAAAGAAAATGGAATGGATTGGTTACAGGAAGAGTGTATAGATACTGTCTTCTGCCTTGTTGCTTTTCTATTTTTTTATTTTCCTTGTAACCTTAAAAGTGAAGGAAAGTGAAACTTATGGCATATACTGGTATGGTCTTGCCTGGACTATGAAAAATAGACTCAAATGGCAGAAATTGGAATTTGGCACCTTCTAAAATATTTGTCACTTTAGCACAGACTTGGCCATTTATTGGCACCTAGCTATTAGAAACATAATTGTCGCTGATATCCCAAATGCCTCTGTGATCTTTACACTTTACTTTGGGTACCCCCTTATGCCTTGCAGAATCTCTAGCATTCTCTAACCTTTCTTTTGCTGCTTCTTTTTTTTTTTTTTTTTTCCTCCACAGATGCATAGAGCCCTTATGTGTCCTCCTGGCCAGCCATTAATCCCCACCTGACATTAAGACAGGCTATACTCCTGTCTTAAAATATGTCTTCCCTTTTCCGGGCCCCAGTAAAATTAATCATTCTCTTAGTCAACCTGGTAATGATCTGATTTTAATAACCCAAATTAAAGAAGCTTAACTTTTGCACAAATATAGGAAAACGTTTGCATTTTCAAAGATTATCTTATTATAAATTTAACATACTCAGTGGTCTAAAGATATTTTATGCCCTTTTTCTAAGCACTGCTTTATCTATCTCATTCTGAGTATTTCTTTTGCCTACCCCTGCCAGCCAGAAATCCAAAAGCATGAAGCCAACATGAGAACCATCAGCCATTAACTCACTGCCCTGGCCTCTTTCAAAGTGGCCTTGATACTGAGTAAAAAAAACAGAGTTGCTTAGATTAAAAATTGGGTTGGCATAGTCATCAGCAAGTAACTTAAATAGAATTCCTTAAAGTGAGAAGCATTTTTATTATAGAATGGGGAAAAAATGTTTTTACAATAGGAATTGCAGATTTCTACTTGCTTTATATAAGGAGCACATACATAGAATGTCAGAAAGTCTCCAAAGTATATACATATTAAATATAACCCACTGAATTGTACACAAAAATTTGAAACACCAAACAACAGAAAAAAAGAAAGCCAGGCCCAAAACATTTTTTTTAGAGATGGGGTCTTGCTGTGTTGCCCAGGCTGGAATGCAGTTCACAGGTGTGACTGTAGCACACTACAGCTTTCAACTCCTGGGTTCAAGCAGTCCTCCTGCATTAGCCTCCCAAGTAGTTGAGATTTCAAGTGTGCACCACTGCACTCCCCCAGAAAACATGTTTAAAACAGAAATAGAACTTTTAAAACTTTAGTTTTAATTAAGCAAGCCATATCACTTTTTATTCCTATCTAATGCCATGCATACATGCTAAAATCTTAGATAACCAAAAATTATGCAAACATATGCAAAGAGGTACAACTAAAAAGAATTATTCTACATGTACTGAAGGAGTGGACAGAGAATCTTCCTACTAGCCTTCTGTGGCTTCAGGGCCAGCAGGTGAAGAGGGGTCAGTATCACACTCAGCTGATTTTTCAATGCAGGATTGTAGTCTTAGTAAAGAGGAAAAGGAAAGTGTCTGTTTTCAGCATTCTGATCTAATTGACAAGCTGTAATTAAATATTATCTTTTAATAATGGAAACTTTACCAGAATAGGGATTTTTTTTTCTATTAATATATATAAATTGAATAGAAACGTTTCAATTTAGCACAATTTCTTTCAGTAGTCTAGATCTGCTTTTTCACAAGAGGGTTTCTATGAGATGACTGAGCTCCAATGCTGGAAGTCAGTGGTTCTCAAAGTGAGGTCCATGAACTAGCAATATTAGAATACGTAGGAGCTTGTTAGAAATTCAAATTCTCAAACCCTACGCCCAAAACTCTAAATCAGCAATCTGTTATAAGCTCCAGGTGATTTGAGGTACCCTGAAATTTGAGAACCACTACCTTAAGACATCCATTGCTTATAATGAATTAATTTCTTTCCTACTCATCTGGAATGGTACTAGTTATCTAGAGACATTTCAACCTAGTACAATTTCTTTTAATAGTCTAGAGAATAATTTTTAAATTTCAGACATTATAATTTATTCTGAGAAACTTGGAACATTGATCAACTCCTTCCCTTCCCCCCCTCCAAGATTATTTCACCTTACCAGTCTTAATTATTGAGTAGAAAAACTAAAATATCATTAGTTTTTTCTTACTGTGTTAGAGGCATATAAATTTCTGTTTAAAACTTCAGATAACATTAAGTATGTAAAAATTTATGTGAAATTAAAACTTCAGATTTTGAATTTTTAATCTCTAGTTGGTTGTATATTTATTTTTAATAAAATTAAGTTCCTAAAGAACAATAATTGTTTGCATTTTTTTCCTTTAGAGTTAGATAATTATTGAGATTTTGAATGCAGAGAGTAAATACAGGCCTCTTGAATCTTGTTTTAGAATGTATTGGGTATCTACTTAAAAGGAACAGGCTCCTTTTAAAAGTATTATAAGAAGGTACAAACAATATGCCCCTTAGATGTCACTTCTGCTACAAAAATTGCATTATATAACTTTTGTCACAATTAACTTTTTCATAGGAGAAGAAAAGGTTAACAATTAACAACGTAGCTCGACAGTGGGACTTGCAACAACAACGAGTAGCCAATATTGCTACAAATGAAGATAGAAAAGATTCTGACTCTCCTCAGGACCCCTGTCAGATTGATGGAAGCACCCTCTCTGCATTCCCAGAGGAAACAGGGTATGCAATGGTATTTTTTCAAGATACAAGCATCTTTGATAATTGAATTTGGAGTGGGAATTAGAAACCATTTTACATATAATTATTTTAAAAGGGTTTTCTTAAGAAAACTTGCTGAAATTAGAAATTAAGATGGAAAAGTTGAAAATATAAATCTTACTATAACATTCTCCAAATTAGAACATGCTTCATAGGGCATTTCATATTTTTTATAGGGAAAAGTCTAGATTGCTTAATATAGTCTATGATGTCTTTTGCCCACTTCATCTCTTTTATCTCATGCCATCAACCATGTTCTTCTGCTATTGCAGCATCACTGTCTGTCTTTCAGTTCAGTTACATCCTACTTCAGAACCTTTCTTTTTTATTATTATTACTATTATTATTATACTTTAAGTTTTAGGGTACATGTGCACAATGTGCAGGTTAGTTACATATGTATACATGTGCCATGCTGGTGTGCTGCACCAATTAACTCGTCATTTAGCATTAGGTATATCTCCTAAAGCTATCCCTCCCCCCTCCCCCCACCCCACAACAGTCCCCAGAGTGTGATGTTCCCCTTCCTGTGTCCATGTGTTCTCATTGTTCAATTCCCACCTATGAGTGAGAATATGCGGTGTTTGGTTTTTTGTTCTTGCGATAGTTTACTGAGAATGATGATTTCCAATTTCATCCATGTCCCTACAAAGGACATGAACTCATCAATTTTTATGGCTGCATAGTATTCCATGGTGTATATGTGCCACATTTTCTTAATCCAGTCTATCATTGTTGGACATTTGGGTTGGTTCCAAGTCTTTGCTATTGTGAATAGTGCCGCAATAAACATACGTGTGCATGTGTCTTTATAGCAGCATGATTTATAGTCCTTTGGGTATATACCCAGTAATGGGATGGCTGGGTCAAATGGTATTTCTAGTTCTAGATCCCTGAGGAATTGCCACACTGACTTCCACAATGGTTGAACTAGTTTACAGTCCCACCAACAGTGTAAAAGTGTTCCTATTTCTCCACATCCTCTCTAGCACCTGTTGTTTCCTGACTTTTGAATGATTGCCATTCTAACTGGTGTGAGATGGTATCTCATTGTGGTTTTGATTTGCATTTCTCTGATGGCCAGTGATGGTGAGCATTTTTTCATGTGTTTTTTTGGCTGCATAAATGTCCTCTTCAGAAGTGTCTGTTCATGTCCTTCGCCCACTTTTTGATGGGTTGTTTGTTTTTTTCTTGTAAATGTGTTTGAGTTCATTGTTGATTCTGGATATTAGCCCTTTGTCATATGAGTAGGTTGGGAAAATTTTCTCCCATGTTGTAGGTTGCCTGTTCACTCTGATGGTAGTTTCTTTTGCTGTGCAGAAGCTCTTGAGTTTAATTAGATCCCATTTGTCAATTTTGGCTTTTGTTGCCATTGCTTTTGGTGTTTTAGACATAAAGTCCTTGCCCATGCCTATGTCCTGAATGGTAATGCCTAGGTTTTCTTCTAGGGTTTTTATGGTTTTAGGTCTAACGTTTAAGTCTTTAATCCATCTTGAATTAATTTTTGTATAAGGTGTAAGGAAGGGATCCAGTTTCAGCTTTCTACATATGGCTAGCCAGTTTTCCCAGCACCATTTATTTATTTTTTTGCATCAGAAGCTCAGTAGAGATTTATTTAATGAATGAGTATACTATAAGGGATATTTAATATTATATAGTTCAACCACCCTGTGTTTTTATTGAGATAAAATTCACATAACATAAAATTTACCATTTTAACCATCTAAAGTGTACGATTCAGTAGCTTTCTTTTTTTTTTTTTTTTTCACAATCACAAACACATTTTATATAGTCTTTGAAGTCTAATGGCCTCAGGCTCCTGGACTGATAAGTATGCAGATAGAGCGCAGACCAGAGCTGGGAAGACAGTACCCTGTGCAGGCAGAGGCAGGGGCCCCTGCGGGGGTGGGAAGGGACGGAGACGCCTATGGGTCCCAGAGGCAGGGGGTCCCACCCTGTTCATCTAAGCCTGAAGGAGAAAATCGGATCAGGTTGGGGAAAGGGGGATGAAGCCCCTCAGGGCTGCTGCTCCTGGGCTCTCCAAAATGAGGTCTGCTCTCTCAGAGGCTGGGCCATCAGGGGTTCCCTCTTTTTTTTTTTTTTTTTTTTAATTATACTTTAAGTTTTAGGGTACATGTGCACATTGTGCAGGTTAGTTACATATGTATACATGTGCCATGCTGGTGCGCTGCACCCACTAACTTGTCATCTAGCATTAGGTATATCTCCCAATGCTATCCCTCCCCGCTCCCCACCACAGTCCCCAGAGTGTGATATTCCCCTTCCTGTGTCCATGTGATCTCATTGTTCAATTCCCACCTATGAGTGAGAATATGCGGTGTTTGGTTTTTTGTTCTTGCAATAGTTTACTGAGAATGATGGTTTCCAATTTCATCCATGTCCCTACAAAGGACATGAACTCATTTTTTATGGCTGCATAGTATTCCATGGTGTATATGTGCCACATTTTCTTAATCCAGTCTATCATTGTTGGACATTTGGGTTGGTTCCAAGTCTTTGCTATTGTGAATAGTGCCGCAATAAACATACGTGTGCATGTGTCTTTATAGCAGCATGATTTATAGTCCTTTGGGTATATACCCAGTAATGGGATGGCTGGGTCAAATGGTATTTCTAGTTCTAGATCCCTGAGGAATCGCCACACTGACTTCCACAATGGTTGAACTAGTTTACAGTCCCACCAACAGTGTAAAAGTGTTCCTATTTCTCCACATCCTCTCCAGCACCTGTTGTTTCCTGACTTTTGAATGATTGCCATTCTAACTGGTGTGAGATGATATCTCATAGTGGTTTTGATTTGCATTTCTCTGATGGCCAGTGATGATGAGCATTTTTTCATGTGTTTTTTGGCTGCATAAATGTCTTCTTTTGAGAAGTGTCTGTTCATGTCCTTCGCCCACTTTTTGATGGGGTTGTTTGTTTTTTTCTTGTAAATTTGTTTGAGTTCATTGTCGATTCTGGATATTAGCCCTTTGTCAGATGAGTAGGTTGGGAAAATTTTCTCCCATGTTGTAGGTTGCCTGTTCACTCTGATGGTAGTTTCTTTTGCTGTGCAGAAGCTCTTGAGTTTAATTAGATCCCATTTGTCAATTTTGGCTTTTGTTGCCATTGCTTTTGGTGTTTTGGACATGAAGTCCTTGCCCATGCCTATGTCCTGAATGGTAATGCCTAGGTTTTCTTCTAGGGTTTTTATGGTTTTAGGTCTAACGTTTAAATCTTTAATCCATCTTGAATTGATTTTTGTATAAAGTGTAAGGAAGGGATCCAGTTTCAGCTTTCTACATATGGCTAGCCAGTTTTCCCAGCACCATTTATTAAATAGGGAATCCTTTCCCCATTGCTTGTTTTTCTCAGGTTTGTCAAAGATCAGATAGTTGTAGATATGCGGCGTTATTTCTGAGGGCTCTGTTCTGTTCCATTGATCTATATCTCTGTTTTGGTACCAGTACCATGCTGTTTTGGTTATTGTAGCCTTGTAGTATAGTTTGAAGTCAGGTAGCGTGATGCCTCCAGCTTTGTTCTTTTGGCTTAGGATTGACTTGGCGATGTGGGCTCTTTTTTGGTTCCATATGAACTTTAAAGTAGTTTTCTCCAATTATGTGAAGAAAGTCATTGGTAGCTTGATGGGGATGGCATTGAATCTATAAATTACCTTGAGCAGTATGGCCATTTTCATGATATTGATTCTTCCTACCCATGAGCATGGAATGTTCTTCTATTTGTTTGTATCCTCTTTTATTTCATTGAGCAGTGGTTTGTAGTTCTCCTTGAAGAGGTCCTTCACATCCCTTGTAAGTTGGATTCCTAGGTATTTTATTCTCTTTGAAGCAATTGTGAATGGGAGTTCACTCATGATTTGGCTCTCTGTTTGTCTGTTATTGGTGTATAAGAATGCTTGTGATTTTTGCACATTGATTTTGTATCCTGAGACATTGCTGAAGTTGCTTATCAGCTTAAGGAGATTTTGGGCTGAGACATTGGGGTTTTCTAGATATACAATCATGTCATCTACAAACAGGGACAATTTGACTTCCTCTTTTCCTAATTGAATACCCTTTATTTCCTTCTCCTGCCTAATTGCCCTGGCCAGAACTTCCAACACTGTGTTGAATAGGAGTGGTGAGAGAGGGCATCCCTGTCTTGTGCCAGTTTTCAAAGGGAAAATAATAAGATAGCTCTTATTATTTTGAGATACGTCTCATCAATACCTAATTTATTAGCATGAAGTGCTGTTGAATTTTGTCGAAGGCCTTTTCTGCATCTATTGAGATAATCATGTGGTTTTTGTCTTTGGTTCTCTTTATATGCTGGATTACATTTATTGATTTGCGTATATTGAACCATCCTTGCATCCCAGGGATGAAGCCCACTTGATCATGGTGGATAAGCTTTTTGATGTGCTGCTGGATTCGGTTTGCCAGTATTTTATTGAGGATTTTTGCATCAATGTTCATCAAGGATATTGGTCTAAAATTCTCTTTTTTGATTGTGTCTCTACCCGGCTTTGGTATCAGGATGATGCTGACCTCATAAAATGAGTTAGGGAGGATTCCCTCTTTTTCTATTGATTGGAATAGTTTCGAAGGAATGGTACCAGTTCTTCCTTGTACCTCTGGTAGAATTCGGCTGTGAATCCATCTGGTCCTGGACTCTTTTTGGTTGGTAAGCTATTGATTATTGCCACAATTTCAGCTCCTGTTATTGGTCTATTCAGAGAGTCAACTTCTTCCTGGTTTAATCTTGGGAGGGTGTATGTGTCGAGGAATTTATCCATTTCTTCTAGATTTTCTAGTTTATTTGCATAGAGGTGTTTGTAGTATTCTCTGATGGTAGTTTTTATTTCTGTGGGATCGGTGGTGATATCCCCTTTATCATTTTTTGTTGCGTCTATTTGATTCTTCTCTCTTTTCTTCTTTATTAGTCTTGCTAGCAGTCTATCAATTTTGTTGATCCTTTCAAAAAACCAGCTCCTGGATTCATTAATTTTTTGAAGGGTTTTTTGTGTCTCTATTTCCTTCAGTTCTGCTCTGATTTTAGTTATTTCTTGCCTTCTACTAGCTTTTGAATGTGTTTGCTCTTGCTTTTCTAGTTCTTTTAATTGTGATGTTAGGGTGTCAATTTTGGATCTTTCCTGCTTTCTCTTGTGGGCATTTAGCGCTATAAGTTTCCCTCTACACACTGCTTTGAATGTGTCCCAGAGATTCTGGTATGTTGTGTCTTTGTTCTTGTTGGTTTCAAAGAACATCTTTATTTCTGCCTTCATTTTGTTATGTACCCAGTAGTCATTCAGGAGCAGGTTGTTCAGTTTCCATGTAGTTGAGCGGTTTTGAGTGAGTTTCTTCATCCTGAGTTCTAGTTTGATTGCACTGTGGTCTGACAGTTTGTTATAATTTCTGATCTTTTACATTTGCTGAGGAGAGCTTTACTTCCAAGTATGTGGTCAATTTTGGAATAGGTGTGGTGTGGTGCTGAAAAAAATGTATATTCTGTTGATTTGGGGTGGAGAGTTCTGTAGATGTCTATTAGGTCTGCTTGATGCAGAGCTGAGTTCAATTCCTGGGTATCCTTGTTAACTTTCTGTCTCATTGATCTGTCTAATGTTGACAGTGGGGTGTTAAAGTCTCCCATTATTATTGTGTGGGAGTCTAAGTCTCTTTGTAGGTCACTCAGGACTTGCTTTATGAATCTGGGTGCTCCTGTATTGGGTGCATATATATTTAGGATAGTTAGCTCTTCTTGTTGAATTGATCCCTTTACCATTATGTAATGGCCTTCTTTGTCTCTTTTGATCTTTGTTGGTTTAAAGTCTGTTTTATCAGAGACTAGGATTGCAACCCCTGCCTTTTTTTGTTTTCCATTTGCTTGGTAGATCTTCCTCCATCCTTTTATTTTGAGCCTATGTGTGTCTCTGCACGTGAGATGGGTTTCCTGAATACAGCAGACTGATGGGTCTTGACTCTTTATCCAATTTGCCAGTCTGTGTCTTTTAATTGGAGCATTTAGTCCATTTACATTTAAAGTTAATATTGTTATGTGTGAATTTGATCCTGTCATTATGATGTTAGCTGGTTATTTTGCTCGTTAGTTGATGCAGTTTCTTCCTAGTCTCGATGGTCTTTACAATTTGGCATGATTTTGCAGTGGCTGGTACCGGTTGTTCCTTTCCATGTTTAGTGCTTCCTTCAGGAGCTCTTGTAGGGCAGGCCTGGTGGTGACAAAATCTCTCAGCATTTGCTTGTCTGTAAAGTATTTTATTTCTCCTTCACTTATGAAGCTTAGTTTGGCTGGATATGAAATTCTGGGTTGAAAATTCTTTTCTTTAAGAATGTTGAATATTGACCCCCACTCTCTTCTGGCTTGTAGAGTTTCTGCTGAGAGATCCGCTGTTAGTCTGATGGGCTTCCCTTTGTGGGTAACCTGACCTTTCTCTCTGGCTGTGCTTAACATTTTTTCCTTCATTTCAACTTTGGTGAATCTGACAATTATGTGTCTTGGAGTTGCTCTTCTCGAGGAGTATCTTTGTGGCGTTCTCTGTATTTCCTGAATCTGAATGTTGGCCTGCCTTGCTGGATTGGGAAAGTTCTCCTGGATAATATCCTGCAGAGTGTTTTCCAACTTGGTTCCATTCTCCCCATCACTTTCAGGTACACCAATCAGACGTAGATTTGGTCTTTTCATATAGTCCCATAGTTCTTGGAGGCTTTGTTTGTTTCTTTTTATTCTTTTTTTTCTAAACTTCCCTTCTTGCTTCATTTCATTCATTTCATCTTCCATCACTGATATCCTTTCTTCCAGTTGATTGCATCGGCTCCTGAGGCTTCTGCATTCTTCACGTAGTTCTCGAGCCTTGGCTTTCAGCTCCATCAGCTCCTTTAAGCACTTCTCTGTATTGGTTATTCTAGTTATACATTCGTCTAAATTTTTTTCAGTTTTCAACTTCTTTGCCTTTGGTTTGAATTTCCTCCTGTAGCTCGGAGTAGTTTGATCGTCTGAAGCCTTCTTCTCTCAACTCGTCAAAGTCATTCTCCGTCCAGCTTTGTTCCATTGCTGGTGAGGAGCTGTGTTCCTTTGGAGGAGGAGAGGCGCTCTGCTTTTTAGAGTTTCCAGTTTTTCTGCTCTGTTTTTTCCCCATCTTTGTGGTTTTATCTACTTTTGGTCTTTGATGATGGTGATGTACAGATGGGTTTTTGGTGTGGATGTCCTTTCTGTTTGTTAGTTTTCCTTCTAACAGACAGGACCCTCAGCTGCAGGTTTGTTGGAGTTTGCTAGAGGTCCACTCCAGACCCTGTTTGCCTGGGTACCAGCAGCGGTGGCGGCAGAACAGCGGATTTTTGTGAACCGCGAATGCTGCTGTCTGATCGTTCCTCTTGAAGTTTTGTCTCAGAGGAGTACCCAGCTATGTGAGGTGTCATTCTGCCCCTACTGGGGGGTGCCTCCCAGTTAGGCTGCTTGGGGGTCAGGGGTCAGGGACCCACTTGAGGAGGCAGTCTGCCCGTTCTCAGATCTCCAGCTGCGTGCTGGGAGAACCACTGCTGTCTTCAAAGCTGTCAGACAGGGACATTTAAGTCTGCGGAGGTTACTGCTGTCTTTTTGTTTGTCTGTGCCCTGCCCCCAGAGGTGGAGCCTACAGAGGCAGGCAGGCCTCCTTGAGCTGTGGTGGGCTCCACTCAGTTGGAGCTTCCTGGCTGCTGTGTTTACCTAAGCAAGCCTGGGCAATGGCGGGCTCCCCTCCCCCAGCCTCACTGCTGCCTTGCAGTTTGATCTCAGACTGCTGTGCTAGCAATCAGCGAGACTCCGTGGGCATAGGACCCTCTGAGCCAGGTACGGGATATAATCTCCTGGTGTGCCGTTTTTTAAGCCCATAGGAAAAGCACATTATTGGGGTGGGAGTGACCCAATTTTCCAGGTGCCGTCTGTCACCACTTTCTTTGACTAGGAAAGGGAACGCCCTGACCCCTTGCACTTCCCGAGTGAGGCAATGCCTCGCCCTGCTTCGGCTCATGCATGGTGCGCTGCATCCACTGTCCTGCGCCCACTGTCTGGCACTCCCTAGTGAGATGAACCCAGTACCTCAGATGGAAATGCAGAAATCACCCGTCTTCTGCGTCGCTCACGCTGGGAGCTGTAGACCGGAGCTGTTCCTATTCGGCCACCTTGGCTCCAGCCAGAACCTTTCTTATAGGGATAGTGTTTTTCTGCCCTGACACCAATCACTTCCCTGCACTATTTCTCTGATCCCGCCCTAGCTAACTTCAGCAAACCCACAGAGGTCTGAGGTTTAAACTTCACATCTTCCAAAAAAGCCTTCCCTAACTCCAAGTTGGTAGGTAGTTGTTTCATGTGTGTCTTCCCCATTAGAATGTAAACTTCATGAGGAAAGGAATCCTGCTTGATTGACTTGACTCCTGCTGTGTCCTCAGCAGCCAGCACAAAACCTTACTCTTTAACTACTGGTAGTAAGCAATTGGGCATATAATCTGAAAGTTACTCCAGCTGTGATCTATACTATCTGTCTATTCCAGTGGCTCACAACCTCTTTTCTTCTATGATACATTTATCACATGATAATATATCCCTAGGTTTATGAGCAATGCTGAGTGCATTATCTAGACTCCACATGTTTCTCTTCCTCTTAGAAAAGCATATTGGAATCAAGTAAATTCAGAGGGACGTAAAGCATTTATATCTTTATAGTGCATGTATAATTTAAATATACATTTGTACAGCTGTCCCACAGGGGATTGGTTCCCTGCAAATACCCAAATCTGCAGATACTCAATTCCCTTATATAAAATGGGATAGTATTTGCATATAACCTGTACTCTTCCTGCCATATACTTGAAATCATCTCTGGATTACTTAAATAGTATTTAATACAGTGCCTACACATCACTCCATTTGCATGGATTTGGTATAGTACTCAGCATGTGGCAAGTTCAAGTTTTGCTTTTGGAACTTTGTGGAATTTTTTTCGGATATTTTTGATCCATTTGGTTTAATCTATGGATGCAGAACCCACTGATACTGAGGGCTGACTATATTTACATAATTTTAAAATAAAGCCTAAAAATCAAAGATAGAATACATTTTAGTTTTATTTAATTTGATGAAGCATATGTGTCTTATTACCTTAACTAAACTCTGAAACACCTTTTAAAACTAAATATAATATAGCTTTTACTTCAGGTTTTTAGCTGGAATTCTTTAAGCCTTTCATATGCAAAAAATATATATAGTAAAGGAAGTAATTTGAGTGACACGAGAATAATGTTTTGGAAATTGTAGTTAGAGTCTAACATATATTTAGGCAAATATGCTTTTTAAATTTTAGTTATAGAATTAACTTATATCAGTGTATTTCCTTCAGCTCACTTGGGATCCACATGTAGACCTTGTCAGCTCTTTCAGCTACAAAAATAAAGCAAGAATAAAAATTCAATCACTGATACCCTTGCTTCCAGTTGATTGAATTGGCTGCTGAAGCTTGTGCATTCGTCACATAGTTCCCGTGCCATGGTTTTCAGCTCCATCAGGTCATTTAAGGACTTCTCTACACTGGTTATTCTAGTTAGCTATTTGTCTAATCTTTTCTCAAGGTTTTTAGCTTGTTTGCAATGGGTTCGAACTTCCTCCTTTAGCTCGGAGAAGTTTGATCGTCTGAAGCCTTCTTCTCTCAACTCGTCAGTCATTCTCTGTCCAGCTTTGTTCCGTTGCTGGCGAGGAGCTGCGTTCCTTTGGAGGGGGAGAGGCTCTCTGATTTTTAGAATTTTCAGCTTTTCTGCTCTGCTTTTTCCCCATCTTTGTGGTTTTATCCAACTTTGGTCTTTGATGATGGTGACGTACAGATGGGGTTTTGGTGTGGATGTCCTTTCCGTCTGTTAGTTTTCCTTCTAACAGTCAGGACCCTCAGCTGTAGGTCTGTTGGAGTTTGCTGGAGGTCCACTCCAGACCTTGTTTGCCCAGGTATCAGCAGCAGAGGCTGCAGAACAGCGAATATTGCTGAACAGCAAATGTCCACTCCAGACCTTGTTTGCCTGGGTATCAGCAGCAGAGGCTGCAGAACAGCGAATATTGCTCAACAGAAAATGTTGCTGTCTGATCATTCCTCTGGAGGTTTCGTCTCAGAGGGGTACCTGGCTGTGTGAGGTGTCAGTCTGCCCCTACTTGGGGGTGCCTCCCAGTTAGGCTACTCGGGGGTCAGGGACCCACTTAAGGAGGCAGTCTGTCTGTTCTCAGATCTCAAACTCCATACTGGGAGAACCTCTACTCTTCAAAGCTGTCAGACAGGGACATTTAAGTCTGCAGAGGTTTCTGCCGCCTTTTGTTCAGCTATGCCCTGCCTGCAGAGGTGGAGTCTACAGATTCAGGCAGGCCTCCTTGAGCTGCGGTGGGTTCCACCCAGCTCGAGCTTCCTGGCTGCTTTGTTTACCTACTCAAGCCTCAGCAATGGTGGGTGCCCCTCCCCAAGCCTCGCTGCCACCTTGCAGTTAGATCTCAGACTGCCGTGCTAGCAATGAGTGAGGCTCTGTGGACGTAGGAACCCTCCTAACCATGTGCGGGATATAATCTCCTGGTGTGCCATGTGCTAAGACCGTTGGAAAAGTGCTGTATTAGGGTGGGAGTGACCTGATTTTCCAGGTGCCGTCTGTCACAGCTTCCCTTGGCTAGGAAAGGGAATTCCCTGACCCTTTGCCCTTCCCAGGTGAGGTGATGCCTCACCCTGCTTTGGCTCATGCTTGGTGGGCTGCACTCACTGTCCTGCACCCACTGTCCAACAAGCCCCAGTAAGATGAACCCAGTACCTCAGTTGGAAATGCAGAAATCACCTGTCTTCTGCACTCACGCTGGGAGCTGTAGACTGGAGCTGTTCCTATTCAACCATCTTGGAACTGCCTGGCCTAGTGTCAAGAATAAAAATTCTAATGAAGCGACAATTTATATAACTAATATACCACTCTTATATAGCCCTAGAGCTATATTTAATATTATTTAAATGGCAAAATATAATTTTACTTGGTTAGAACTATAATACTTTATAATGTTAAAACTTTATAGCATTGGGCTTTAGATTTATGAAATAATACATGTCAGTTCTATTTCTAATTTCTTTTTTAAAAATTATTTTTCAGTTTCAAGTTTATCCAAGTAATATGGAATTTAATTTTCTAAAATTGTAATAAGGTTTTAGAAGTTAGTCCTTCAATCCATCAAATTTTTTTCTTTCTTCTTTTGGAGATGGAGTCTCGCTGTGTCTCCCAGGCTGGAGGGCAGTGGTGCGATGTTGGCTCACGGCAACCTTTGCCTCCCAGGTTCAAGCGATTCTCCTGCCTCAGCCTCTTGAGTAGCTGGGATTTTCCAGGTGCCCACCACCACACCTGGCTAATTTTTGTATTTTTGAAAGAGGCAGGGTTTCACCATGTTGGCCAGGCTGGTCTCGAACTACTGATCTCAAGTGATCCTCCTGCCTCGGCTTCCCAAACTGCTAGGATTACAGGCTTGAGCCACCGCACATGGCCTCAAACTTATTTTTATACACAATGTTAGATAAGGGTCTAACTTGATTTTATTTCAATTGACTAGTCAATTTGCTAATAACCTTTTAAAAATTAAACTTCTTTTTTCATGAGAATGCCATCTTTATCTCATGTTAAGATTTTGTAAATATGTGCACATATTTCTGGACTATCCATTTCACTTATCTGTTTTAATGCCAACACCAGACTCTTTTGATTATAGTAATTTTGTAGTAAGTTTTCACAACTTGTAGGGGAAATAGGTTTCCACTGTTCTTTTCAAGTTTCAATTGTCACACACCTATTCTTCCATATGAGCTTTATTTATTTATTTATTTATTTATTGAGACAGGGCCTCACTCTGTCTCCCAGGCTGAAGTGCGGTGGCATGATCTCGGCTCACTGCAACCTCCGCCTCCCAGGCTTGAGCAGTCCTCCCACCTCAGCCTTCCAAATAGCTTGGACAATAGGTGCACACCTCTATGTCCAGCTAATTTTTGTATTTTTTGTAGAGATGGAGTTTTGCCATGTTGCCCAGGCTGGTCTTGAACTCTTAGGCTCAAGTGATCTGCCTGCCTTGACCTCCCAAAGTGCTGGGATTACAGGCATGAGCCACTGTGCCCAGCCTCATGTGAACTTTAAAATCAGTTTACCTAAATAGAAAAGAAATGATGAGAATCTTGTTCAAATCACATTTAAGTTTACTTATTAATTTCAGAAGAATTAACATTGTTATGACAGTAACGTCACTTTAAGAAACAGGTCTCGTTTGATATCCAGAGGGAGCTAACTGGGAAAATGTTGAAAGATTGAAGGAAAAATCTGAGGAACTAAATGAGGTTAGAGACCATGAAATTATAGCAACTTTAGCCTGAATGGTTGAGTGAGTTTATTCCAAGATCGCAGAGTAGCTAAGTATAACAGAAGAGAAGCTAAATGTCTGAAAAAGAACAAAGAGACAAGGGATCAAAGGCAAGGAATTAAAAAATTCAAGTGTGATGACAAAGGAAAAGATAGAAATGATGGGTCAGATAGTCTAGGCGAGATTTTTAAAGAATTAAAAACCAGAAGGTTTGCAACAGATTGGAAGAAAATTTTGTTTCTGGGACTGTAAGTCTAATTAAAGTTGCAAATGAGGAGCATATAAAGTAAGAGCATTAATAATGAGCTGGAATAGTGGGAATTTATGGTCAAAGTAAGTTTTTGAGGTTAAATATTTTAGAGGTAGAACACATTTAAGTAATGAAATCTAAGCAATATGGAAGCCATTGTTGTGGTTATCAGAGTGGATTGTTGGAAAAGAGTAAAAGCAAAAGGTCACCAGAAGAGAGATCCGTTGAAGCCATTATTATAGATATTGAAGTTACTGATGGTAGAACAAGGTATGCTACCAGAGGCCGTACATCCTGTTCTCTTGTGATAGGGCTATTCACTGTTTAAGTTTTACTAGTTTTGGCAGCTTCAGTGAATGCAGGAGTATCTTTTTTATTAAATGACTCTTTTATCTGGCAAAACTATCTCTGATCAGTGGATTGCAGACTATTAACGTGACTTTCATGACATTTTGAACTTTTAAAGTGGCATATGGCCAAACATTTTATGACCCTCTAAAATAATTTAAAATCATAGCGTCTTTATGGTCTCAAAACAAGCAAGCTGTTCCAAGAGAAAGAGGAAGTATCTGTTAGTGAAAATTGTTGTGCCTTATGCTTACTGCCAAGAGTTTCAGAATTTTTATTAGGAGTTCCACAAAGTCGTTAGCTTTTAAGAAGGGAGCATAGAGAAAGAGTTTGGGAGAGATGGGAGAAGTGATGTGGGGGGTTCAATGGAGAGGATGTAAAGAGTAATGATGAATAATTAGGAAAGGGATCCACAATTTCTGGCAAAAGATTTACTTTCTACAAATGTATGTTTAAAGTGTCATGGAAACACTATTACATTCTCTTAGTTTGATTCTTTTTTTAATGACCAGAAAACTAGCAAGTTGAGTAGCCACAGAAGATATTTATATATGAAGGTAGAAAAATAAAATTTTAGGGATAAATAGTATATAACTGGTAGAGATTATAATGCAAAATCAGTTACTTATAACTTCTACTGGTTGTAGATTTTTCTTCAGTTCAGTTTGTAGTTATCTGATTCCTTTAAAATCTCCTAGAACTGAAATTTAGAGATATTTCTAAAAGAACTTTTTATACCTTGCATTTTGTCTAAACAAGGAACTCTTAACCAGTGCATTCAGTTTGGCTTCTTGAATTTTAAGTCCTTATTTTACTTGACCTCCTTACAGCATTTGACGTAGTTGAAACTCCTCATTCACCTGATTTTCCTTTTATGTATGTGGCTACTCTCTCTTTTTTTTAAGTGGTATTTTACTGGCTCCTTCTCTACCAAATCTTTAAATGTATATTATGCAGTTTTTTAAATTTGTAAGATTTAGATATACTACTTGCTAAAATAGATGAAGATTCAGCTCCCTCACCTCTTTTCCTCCCAAAACTATATATCTATAGTTGCTTTATTGGTAGCTTTTGTAATGTGTATCTAAATCTCTATTTTTTTGTTTCATCCACTATAGGCAATAGGCCTCAAGTCTGCATTTGCAAGATGAGTCTATCCTTTTTATTTTTCCCACTTTGTACATTGCAACTTCTATCAGCTACACTTTTGTAATTTCCCTTGTGATTTCTTCTTTTTCCAGTGGTTGTTTAAGACTGCAGTATTTAATTTGTGAATTTACCAGATTTGTTCATTGTGGTCAGAGAAGACATTTTGTAGAATTTAATCTTTTTAGATTGATTGAGACTTGCTTTATGGCTGAACATATGGTCTATCCCAGAGAATTTTCCATGCGTACTTGAGAAGAATATGTATTCTGCTGTTGCTGGGTGGGGTTTTCTATATATGTCTGTTAGTTGGTTTTATAGTGTACTTCAAGTCCTCTTTACTTGCTGATCTTCTGTCTGGTTGCTCTATCCATTATTGAAGGTAGGGTATTGAAGTCTCCAACTATTATTGTAGAACTGTTTCTTCTTTCAACTTTGTCCATTTTGCTTCATGTATTTTAGATGTTAAGTGCATATACCTTTATAATTGTTGTACCTTCCTTATGGATTAACCAATTTTTCAATATAAAATGTTCTTCCTTGACTCTCATAAAAATATTTGATATAAAATCTATTTAACGTAATATTAGTAGCTACTCTGGCTCTCTTTTGGTTACTGTTTGCATGGAATATCTGTTTCTATTCTTTCCATTTCATCCTATTTGTGTCTTTTAATCCTGTAGAAAGCATATACTTGGAGCTTTAAAAAAAAAATCCTGGCTGGGAGTGGTGGTTCACACCTGTAATCCTAGCACTTTGGGAGGCTGAGGCGGGTGGATAACCTGAGGTCAAGAGTTTGAGACCAGCCTGGCCAACATGGCGAAACCTCGTCTCTACTAAAAATATGAAAATTAGCCAAGCGTGGTGGTGCATGCCTGTAATGCCAGCTACTCAGGAGGCTGAGGCAGGAGAATCACTTGAACCCAGGAGGTGGAGGTTGCAGTGAGCCAAGATTGTGCCATTGCACTCCAGCCTGGGCGACAGAGCATGACTCCATCTTGAAAAAAAGAAAATCCTTTCTGCTAATTTCTGCCTTTTAATTTGGGTAGTTTAATCTTTGAAGTCCTGATAAGGAAGGACACACATCTACCATTTTGTTACTTGCTTTCTATCTGTTGTATATCCTTTTTTGGCTCCTCAATTCTTTCATTGCTTTCTTCTTTTGTATTTAACTGATTTTCTTAGTGTACCATTTTTGATCCCTTTCTTGTTCCTTTTACCATACATTTTCTAGCTATTTTCTTAGTTGTTACCCTGGGGATTACAATTAACATTTTAATTTAGCTAGTTAGAATTAATACCAATCTAGTTGTAATAGTATATAAGAACTTTGCTTCTGTTTAACTCTACTCCCTTTTCTGTTACTATTTTCAGAAATTACGTCTTTAAACATTGTGTGCACATTATAGATTTATAATTAATTTTATACATTTTTCTTCTAAATCATATATTAAAAAGAGGAATTACCACCTTAAAAATTCAGTAATACTGGCTTTTATTATGCACCTGTGTAATTACCTTTCTTGATGTTATTTCTTCATATGACTTCAAGTTACCAACTAGTGTTCTTTAATTTCCAGAGAACTTCCTTTAGCATTTCCTGTAGGTCAGGTATACTAGTAATAAATTCCCTCAGCTTTTGTTTATCAGGGAATGTCTTAATTTCTCTCTTATTTGTGAAGTCCAGTTTTGCCATATATAATTCTGGGTTGACAGGTTTTTTTTTTCTTTCAGCACTTTAAATATATCATCCACTACTTTGTGGTCTCCATGATTTCTGATGAGAAATCAGCTGTTTTTCTTACTGAGGGTCCCTTGTCCATTATGAGTCACTTCTCTCTCACTACTTTCAAGATTGTCTCTTTATTTTTGTCTTTCAGTAGTTTGATTATAATGTGTCTTGGTGTGGATCTATGAGTTTATCCTAGTCAGAGTTCATTGAGCCTCTTGGATATGTTGTTTTATGTCTTTTATCAAATTTGGGAAGTTTCTGGCCATTGTTTTTTCAAATATTCTTTCTGCTTTTTTTTTCTCTCATGTCTGTGCTTCCGAAACTCCCATTATGTTTATATTGGTATGCTGGATAGTGTCCCACAGTTTTCCTGGTTCTGTTCATTTATCTTTATTCTTTATTTAACCTCACTCCTCAGACTACATAATTTAATTGACCTATCTAAGTTTACTGATTCTTTATCCTGCCTGCTAAAATCTGCTGTTGAAGCCCTCTAGAGAGCTTTTCAGTTATTGTACTTTTCAACTCCAGAATTTCTATTTGATTCCTTTTTAATTTCCGTTTCTTTATTGATATTCTTTATTTGGTGAGACATCATTCTCCTGGTTTTCCTTAGTTATTTCAGCATATTTGAAATAGTTGACTTAAAAGTTTTTGTCTAGTAAGTCCAATGCCTGGGCTTCCTCAGGGACAGTTTCTGTTCATTTCTGTTTTTCCTGTGAGTGGGTTAGTCTTTCTTGTTTCTTTGTATGCATCATATTTTTTGTTGAAACTGGACATTTATGTGACAACTCTGGAGATCAGATCATTCTTCCCCCCTAGGGTTTGTTGTTGCTGCTTGTTTTGATTGTTGTCTTCTATTTGTTTAATGACTTTCCTAATTATTTCTGTGAAGACTATATTATTTATCATGTGTACCCACTGAAATCTCTGTTCTTTTAGCTTAGTGGTCAGTTAGTGATTTTCAGAGATTTTCTTAAATGCCTAGAGAAAAAAGGAAAAAATAAACCTCTCCCAGACTCTATAGATTGGTTCTGTTTTGAGGCACTCTTTCACTGCTTATCTAGGCAGTTTACCACTCTGCCTTAACCTTCATTCCTGCTTGTGTGGAACCTGAAGATCAGCCAGGGGTTAGGGTTAGGGTTAAGGTTAGTGTCTTCTCAGGTCTTTTCCAAACATGTGTCTGACCCTGGACATATATGTGGCCTTTTAGATTCCCTGGACTCACAGGAGCTTCTCAAAACTCTATTCTCCCAGACATCTCTTTCCCTAGCCTCTTCCTTCTCAGCCTTTTTGGTCTGTCTGTTGCTTGCTGCAGCTACTATCCTTTGTCCAATGTGGTGGCAGCTAATACATTTTTGCCTTTAAGTACTTTCAACAAATGCCACTTAGAAGCCACCTCAGCCCTAGGGAAGCTCCAGGGCAAGTGATACAGAGGCAAGCCCTTGAGCTAATCCTTCAGAGAGCCACCAAACATGTCAAAACACACAACTACAACTTTTTGAGAATATGGTCTGTATTGCTTCCTCTGTTGTCAGCAACCTGCACCAGGAATGTGGGCTGTTCAACTTCAAGGCCACCACCAAGCTGGGGAGTGGGGAATGGTAACAGGGTAAGTTAAGATGCTTCAGAACTCTCTTATTGAAATTCAGCAGTTTTTCTTTTCTTCATTAAGTGTTTCCCTGGTTTTGTAATTTATTAGATTCCAGATTTCTGAAAAAGTTGATTTTGTTTTTGGGGTTTTTTTGTTCCTAGCATATTTGTTGCTTTTGTGGAGGGATGGAGTGTTTCAGAGTTCCCTACTCTAGCATTTTTGCTCTCTCTTTGGGATTCCAATTTGGCTTTATTCTATGAGTTATACTTTTAAATTTCAAGATTAATGTCATTTATATCTGTTCTATAATCATAAAACTTTGTCAGTTGGTAGGACTTAAAACTTGAAAACTGGTAAACAGTATTTAAGTCTCTATAATATAACAATTTTTTACTTTACAGTAAAGAATTAAGCTATGTTTGTCTCCTTTTCCGCTTCCTAAGCCACTCTAAGAATAGTCATAGCATCAAATTCAAATGGACCCCTCTTCATTATACCTTAAAAGTTGTCCAAACCCATGCCACATTTTAGTTTGCCCCATATTTGAGCCATGCCTTTCATATATAGTTTGTTTTTCTCTGGAGTTTCTGATTGCCTTTTTAAAAAAATTGAACAAAGAAATGTACTGCTGTTTCTACATTTCTGACTTCTAGAAACTACTCTTTTGAAGCCTGTCTCCGGGATCTAATTTAGACTCATCATTTGCTTTTGGGCCATTCTTTATAGTTTATTATTTTATATCATATTATTAGTAGCCTTTGATTTTTTTCTTGTATTATGTATCTTTCTCATATCTTCAAGTATTTCTGTCCTCTCAACCTCTCGATAGTAGAGTTCTTCGGATTTTGGTCCTGGGCTCTGTTTACACTCTCTGCTTTCCTCCTAGGCAGTCTCGTACATGCCTTTGACTTTAAATACCATTTATATACTGAAGACACAAAAATATATACCTGTTCCTTTATGGTTTACCCACTTAGATTGTGTTTAGGAAAACAAGTCCTTTACCACATTGAGATTTTAAAAACATTCTCCCATTTTGTCTTCCTAAAGGTTTAACATTTGGCCTTTTTTAGTTAAATTTTTATTATACCTGTAATTGATTTTTATATTTGAGGTTAAGTTCTGATTTGGGTGGGGAGGGGTTTTCCTTCCATAGGAATAATCAGTTACCCTAGTGCTATTTATTGAGTGTTCTTTCCTTTCTCATTGAACTGCAATGCCACTCTGTGAGACTTTTGTTGGCAGTGAGAGAAGTAGGTGGGAGAGACCTTTTGCAGATCTTCAATTAATGCCCCTGTGTTCAGTCTCACTTCTCATTCCCATCCTCCATCATACTTACTGTTAGTTGCTTTCCAGAGTTCCACTGAGCAATTTGGCTGCCATCTTTTTCTTATTTCCAGTGCATATTTGAGAACACAGCCCTTTTTTATCCTTCTTCATCACTTAACACTTTTTCTTTCTAGCTTCCAGAAATTTTCTGAAATCTCCTGCTGCCAATAGTCTTCCCCTACTGCACTTGTTGTTGTTGTGGGTTTATGTCTTTTTCATTACTTTACTATTCTTCAATGGGGTCTTGGAGGGAGAGCTTTTAAACACATGTGCTTAGTCTATCTGCTATTTTTTTTTTGTGAGACGGAGTCTCACGCTCTGTCCCCCAGGCTGGAGTGCAGTGGCACAATCTCGGCTCACTGCAACCTCTGCCTCCCAGGTTCACGCCATTCTCCTGCCTCAGCCTCCCGAGTAGCTGGGACTACAGGTGCCCGCCACCACGCCTGGTTAATTTTTTGTATTTTTAGTAGAGACAGGGTTTCACCGTGTTAGCCAGGATGGTCTCAATCTCCTGACGTTGTGATCCGCCCACCTCGGCCTCCCAAAGTGCTGGGATTACAGGCGTGAGCCACCGTGCCTGGCTGTCTATCTGCTATTTTTATCTGAAAGTACAAAGTGAAGAATTTTAAACATTAGAGGTTATATTTCTACATTTTCTGTAAGTCTTCAAAAAGATAATTAAATTTTATCATTTGGGACCCTGAATGATACAATTTAACTATTTCTGAACATAAAAAGCTAGTCAGAGGGCCACAAAGTTTCTTACCTAGTGTTTCTATTTGTTTTTTAATACTGCATAGGGTTTTCCATTTTTAATAATCATTTATATTTATAGTCTTTAGTATTTCATAATGCCAAAAAAGTGGATATTTCTTGGGTTACAATGTCTGTAACCTTTGGCTTATGGGGGGGGCGTGTAACTAAATGCCTGGAAACAAGTCTCTATGAAAAAATTATAGACACAAAAAGGGAAGAAATTCTCTAAAACTTTGCTATATCCCACTAATGATTTCACTATTCACTGTACTTGGGACAGCTCTACAGTAAAATGACATATTGCAGGTTTCTTTTCTCTGGCAGAAATTGGAAAGTACTTGGTGTAATGTTTTTTTTTTGCTTACATTGGATGCATGCAGTGAAGCTGGGTTATTTTTGGTCATTTCCTGTCTATGAACACTGTGGTATTTTAGCCAACACTACTATAATAAAATATAATGCATACAATGAATTTTCACACCTATGAATGTTGTAATAGAAATTCATAAAATAAATTATTATAGGAATCAGCACCACTTATTCATTGGGAAAAGAATCTTCCGAAATGTTTTAAGTCTTTCTGTTCAGGCCTGTTACGAAAAGCCTAAAGGTTAAAAAAACAATAATAATCCTCCTAAATAATGTCTCTTTTCATCTAGACATTTAAGAGTATGTTCTACATTTAGCTGGGCTTTCAGAGTCATTATTGCATTGAGCTAGTCACCCTGTCTTTTCTTAGGGTCCTTTATTGAAAAGGCATAGGATATTTTCTGGCCTTTTTTTTTTTGAGACAGAGTTTTTGAGGCTGGAGCGCAATGGTGCAATCTCGGCCCACCGCAACCTCTGCCTCCCAGGTTCAAGCAATTCTCCTGCCTCAGCCTCCCGAGTAGCTGGGATTACAGGCATGCACCACCATGCCCAGCTAATTTTGTATTTTTAGTAGAGATGGGGTTTCATCATATTGACCAGGCTGATCTCTAACTCCTGACCTTGTGATCCACCCACCTCGGCCTCCCAGAGTGCTGGGATTACAGGCATGAGCCACTGTGCCCGGCCTCCTGACTTATTCTTATGTAAAGATCAAGTTGAATAGATGAAACTTTGGACTTAAATTAACCACTAAAAATCTTGAAGAGAATTCATATTTGATGTCATTCTGCCTGCTGTTATATAATTAATATTTCAGTTGGAGAATATAATTGGAAATGTATTGAACTTTATGGGAAAACACATTTTAAACAGATCCTCCAGAGAAGAATACCAGCTTTCTTAGAGTACAGATTTAGACTAGACAGAGGTAGGAAACTGGGTCAGATGACCAGTTACCCACTCTAGAAATCTGACTCACACTTAATTCCACCCTTTCCTTCATTCTCCAGTCAACCACTAAGTCTTACTTTTATTTATTCTTGAATGTCTGATAAATCTGTGTTCTCTTTTATTAATAATAATCATGAAAATGTACTGAGCTAAGTATGAGGCATAGTTTAGAATATTTTTTTCTAATCTTCACAACAACTCTGAAAATATATGTATTATGATAATCATTTACATACAAGCAAACTGAAACTCAAAGAATTAAATAACTTGCCCCAGAAGTCATCAGTTACCAATGGCAGATCTGGAATTTGAACTAAAGTCTATCTCACTTTCTTGCCATTGCCATTTTGACTACACCATACCCTTTTTTGTTATGCCAGCATATGGTCTAGTTGACACTTTTGCAATGGTCTCTTACTCATCCCCTACATTCAGCCTCTCCCTACTATGTCCTCCACAAAGTTGACTGACTTATCTGTCTGAAGTGGGGCTTTGAGAGCAGAGAGCATATCTTATTCATCTTTGTATCCCTAACACCAGTACCTAGATCCATGCATGATACTTTGGAGGTGCTTAAAAACTTGCATTGAATATAATCTCATCACTTTTTAAATTTAAAAACCTTTTTCTGCTTCTGAACCATGCAGGATAAAATCTGACTTTTCAGGCTCATCTCCAGCTCCTACTCCCCTCCATGTTTCAATGTTCCTGCCCTGTATTTTAGTGTTCCAGCCATAGAAATATTGTTCAACCCAGCAATCCTATTATTGAGTGTATACCCAAAGGAATATAAATTTCTCTAGTATAAAGACACATGCACATGTATGTTCATTGCAGCACTATTCACAATAGCAAAGATGTGGAATCAATCTAAATGCCCATCAGTGATATACTGGATAAAGAAAATGTGGGAGGCCGAGGCAGGCAGATCACTTGAGGTCAGGAGTTCGAGACCAGCCTGGCCAACATGGTGAAACCCCGTCTCTACTAAATATACAAAAATTAGCTGGGCAAGGTGGCATGTGCCTGTAATCCCAGCTACTCGGGAGGCTGAGACACAAGAATCTCTTGAATCCGGGAGGCGGAGGTTGCAGTGGGCTGAGATTGTGCCACTGCACTCCAGCCTGGGTGACAGAGTGAAACTGTGTTAAAAAAAAAAAAAAAAGAAAGAAAGAGAGAAAATGTGGTACATATACACCAAGGAATACTATGCGGCCATAAAAAAGAATGAGATCATGTTATTTTCAGGGACATGGATGGAGCTGGAGGCCATTATCATTAGCAAACTAACACAGAACAGAAAATCAAATACCGCATGCTCTTACTTATAAGTGGGAGCTAAATGATGAGAACACAGGGACACACTGAAGGGAAAGACACACCAGGGCCTATTGGATGGTAAAAGGTGGGAGGAGGAGGAAAAATAACTAACGGGTACTAGGCTTAATATGTGGGTGATGAAGTAATCTGTAAAATAAACCCCCATGACACAGTTTGCCTATGTTACAAACCTGTACATGTACCTCTGAACTTAAAATAAGAGTTAAAAAAAGAAATTATTCTTACATAAATATATTATACATAATCAGGTTTTATTTTCCATACAAAATAATGTCTGTGTCAGGTTTGCACATGTGCCCCTGAACTTAAAGTAGTCATTCCTGCGCCCTTCTTCATTCTGTTTTCCCAACTTCTGCTCCTGATAAAAATCTGCTATTTATCTCTCAAGGATCAGTTCAAATTCAACCTTCCTTTTTAAAATTGACTTTGCCCCTCTGGAAGAATTAGTCATTCCTTTCTCTGTGTTCCTTTAGTATATGGTTTAAATATTCGTTATATCACAATAAGCACATTATATTATATTTAATATATATATTCATCTTCCTCTCTGCCCCACTCATCCAGATTGAGAGCTCTTTGAGGGCAAATATATCTTGATTTATTATATCCCCAATGCTTAACACAATATCGGACACATAATAAATTCTCCACAAAAACCTATTTGTTTAATGAGATATTGAGGTCATTTTAGTTTAGAAATTATATCCCATGTGTTTATTAGGTTGATTGCAGAGTAGGATTAGAGCAGTTATATTTCTGAAACTATGACCCAGTAAAAGTGAGCAATAATTTTGCTATATCCAGAAACCTTTGTATGATCTCAGTGTTGATTGTTCTTATCAATACAGATGATTTAGTGGCATGTGCCAGAATTCTTAGCACAGTGTTTTGTAGATAGTGGGCTTTCAGGACATGTTTGGTGAATGAAAGAAAGAAAGAATTAATTAGTTAATTAATTAATATGTGTGTATGTATAACTAAAAAGATGTACCCATATCTGCTAAGGATACAAGGAAAACTAGAAGAACAATCCCCAAAATATAAACATTGTTTGGCAAGCTAAGTCACTTTTTAATGGAGCTCAGAACACACTTTCCCAGAGGAGCAAATTTGTAAACATTGACCAGAGTTTAAGGCTAAACTCAAAAGCTTCCTTCAGAAAATAACTGAAATGGGTTAGGTGTTATATGGCCTGTTTACTAGGTGCTAGTGAAAAGGATGAGCCTGTCTGCAGCCCAGGAGACTTGCCGTTTGTTTTTACCAAATGGGCATGTGATAGCTATATAAATTGGAAATTACTTCTGCTTTGTTTTGTAACCATGTCACTGTTTTACTGAATGTAGCCTTGTTTATTATGTCACTTATTTCCTGAAGAGTTTACTTGACAAGCCCTTTACACAAAATAAATAATCCCTTTCTGATGACAGACTTTTTATTGTGGAGCTTATATTCTTAAACTTTTAATTATGTGGAAAAAGAAAAGCAAGACACTTTTAAATATATGATGTGGAGCAACATCATTTCCCAAAGGATTTGTTGATGTTTTTGATACATAACTCTGATTCCCCATCATTTTTACATTAAACTTTTTTGCTGGTTACTGTGGCCATCAAGCGTCCCTATGTGGGTAAACCTTCTTGCTAACCCTGATTCTGTGTCTATATCACTGATTCTGCCCCTTTACTGAAACTATAGCTTATGGTTCAAACATCCTTCTTAAGATATAATACATACTCATTAAAAACTTCATCATTGTCCCACTTCATTAATTCATCCAAGAAATATGTATTGAGCAGAGCATAGGCTAGGAGCTGTACTAGATGTTGGATCTACTATAGTAATCGTGACAAAATTCAAGCCCTCAAGGATCACTGTGTTTAGTAAGAGAGATATAGATAAGGCAACAAGTAATTGCAGTACAATGTGGCAAGTATTGTAATAGCAGTATGCACTCTTTTCATCTTCTTTGTTTTAGTGGCAGTGAAGCTGTCCTTTGTTCTGTTCCAGTATTGATTATATAAGCAACCTCAATGAGATATAATCTAACTCAATGTATCACACAAAGCACAATGTATGGAACTAATTGTTAAGTTAGTTTTTCCTATTATCAACCTTCACCTTTCTAAGATTATTATCTAAGACCATTCATGTACTACTACTCATTGGATATTTGATTTTTGTCACATAATAATCATTGTCTTAAGTGCTAGTCTGGTAGAAATCAAGCCTTTTTGTATTTTCTTGGTTGCATATTCACTTAAAGTAGACTGATGTCATTATTCATCTTGTTATTGAATAAACGAATGTGTAGAAGGTTAACTGGTACCTCTGAAATAAGTATGATAAACAACAGGGCAGCGCTTTCTTAGTTTTATCCCTTAACATCATTGTAAATGTTTGAAGATATTTAATAATTCATTCAGTATACATTGTTAAAAGCTGATTACTAGGTTTTGGGTCCCCAAAGATGAAAAAATATATAATCTCTAGCCTCACTCACTATCTGGAATAACAGGCAAAATTGTAAGCATAAAATTGTAATATGGTTATGAGAAGTGTGTTCCAGGAGTGTACCAAAGACCATGGGAGCACAAATAAGAGTGAGACACTAATTTTAGTAGGGACAAATAAATACTGGATGAAAGGAGAAATCCCAGAAGGAAAATGCAGAAACAAAAACCATGCTTTGTTTAAGTTTTGAGGTTGGGTAAAACAAATAGTTATGTCTCTATTCACAAAGCAGATAATATGAGTTGGATTAAGATATTTCATTTATTCTCTAGCTATGATTTAGATAGCCTTATATAAAAAATGTGGCTTCTACCTTGGAAATAATAATTACCAAATTCAGTGCAGTATGAGAAGCATGTATATATATATATATATAGTGTGTATATATAATATAAATAATGATTCCTTTTCACTGTTTCTTATTTCAAAGTGAGGAGGAAATCTACACTGATTTTACTGATTATAACTGTAGTATACACTTTAAAAATTTCAAAAGCCATTGAAGTATCCAAAAGTAGAAAGTTAGAGTTACCCCCTAATACAACCTCTGAGAAATAAATTATTTTTAGCAGTTATTACTTGGTTCATAAACATATTTTTATATGTATGGTTCTTACTATAGAAATACTGATTTGTAAACTGTACTTTTTTCTAGTCAGAAAAGTTTATAGATTGGGAAAACCTATCTGTGTTGACATGGAAAGATAACCATAATGTAGTAAACGGCTTGTTTTAAAACTAAAGGGAATATTAGTTATCTTTCATGGATAGAAATAATTTGGGTTTAGAGGTGATCTTTTTTGTTCATAACATGCCTCTTAAATTAAAATATATGATTAGAATAATACAAAACTGCCAGATAGTCTATTGAAAATTAGTCTTTAATGCTCTAGGTTTAATTACTGAAATGAAAAAAGAATATAAAATTGTGAAGAGCTTTTCTGACAGGTCATTATACTGTTAGGTATTCTGCATGATATCTTTCATTTAAAATTATACTTTGGGTTTTCCAGGCCTCTAGACTCAGGACTCAACAATGCTTTACAAGGTTTATCTGTCATAGACACATACCTTGTTGAAGTGGATGGGGATACACTTTCCCTGTATGGCTCAGGAGCACTGGAATCTCTGGATAGGAATTGGAGTGTTCAAACAGCAGGAATGATCACAACAGTCTCCTTCACTTTCATAGAATTTGATGAAATCGTCCAAGTGCTTCCTAAACTGAAGATTAAATTTCCTAATTCTCTGGTAAATATTTCCTTTTAGTAGTATATTTGAATATTCTTAGTCAATGACTTGTGTGTTCAGGCCAAAGACCTGTTTTAACTTGTATTTATGTAGTTTCTATCTGGCAGGAAGATTTAAGTTTTGTGTTGATTTTCTTGAGCTAGGATTTAAATTAGTATTCATAAATGGCCTTGAAGTTTTATGTTAACATTTGAAATTCTATCTCAAAAAAAATGATCCTTTGTGGAGTAGAAAAAGACTGATATAATTTTATTCAAGTTATATATTTCTACTTTATAAGTGATTCACCTTACCACATAGCCTTATGTATTCACCTATTGTACCTGGTAATGGTGAAATGTATATTTACTGTATAATTTTTACAGTTGTCCCCTAACAATGTTGAAAATAATTTTAATAGCTCATTAAAATTACTTTGAGAAATTAGCCTTCCTCAATTATGGTGTCATTGTATTATTTAGTATGCATTTGTAGAAACTGTGATTTCTGTAATGAGTTCTCTCTTGAGTTTCTATTATTGTTGTGTATTTCTCTGTCAGCTGAGAGACTTCCCTCACCTGCCTTTTTGGTGGGTTTTTGTTTTTATTTTCACTTCATTCTCCCTAAAAAAGATAGTTAGGGGTGAAGACAGTATGTTTAGAAAAGAGCATCTAGATTCACAGACAGAATGCTTGCGTTAACATTGCAGTTTTAGTGATTTGATTTTTCTATAGCCAGTATAACTATCCTACGTAGTGTTTGGCAAGATACAAGTAATAATAACTAACTAGTTCTTCTCAGGAAAATTGTGGGGGCCTGTATTTATAAAGTTCTGAAATTTTCATTTCCAGTCTTTTTAAAAAAATTTATTTAATGTCAGTGTAAAGCATATAAAATCAATAATTCCTGAAAGAATCTGCATTATTTGATATTTATGTATCTTTAAAGAATGTTGGTTTATAAGTGAGACTGTCATTTGTAGAAGGAGTCACCCAGAATTCAATATTGGATGGATTCCATCAATGGTGCATTGGATGAATTAAAGTTATGTAAGTTTAGTACATTCAGTTGATTTAATGTAATTGAAAACATATTTGCTAAGCCTAAAGTTTACATATTTACCTGGGGAATGATTAGTGAAGCTTTAATGTTAATATTTCAATATGGTTAAAATCAATGTTCTGATCTGTATTTGTGTTTTATCATTGCAGCACCTTAAATTCAAGGAAACAAATCTTGTAATGCTGCAGCAATTTAACGCACTAGCCCAACTCCGTCGTATTGACCAGTTGACAATTGATCCTCAAGGAAATCCAGTTGTCAATTTTACACTCTGGAAATACTATGTACTGTTTAGGCTAAGCCATTTTAGTATGCAGAAAATAAATGGAACAGAGGTAAGCTAAAAACTAGATGAACTATAGAATAAAAATATTCCTTCTTAGTGAAAATAGTTACTTTAAATGTTTAGGAATTTAAGTAACCATGATAGAACATTTGAGATATAATGGTTTTTCTTAAATTGACATTTAAAATGTCAAAAGGCTAAGAATCTATTTTAAAACTTCCAAAGAACTAAATAAATTGTAAAAATAAAATAGTAACCAGGTTATGGTGAATGGCAAATACTTATACTGTTGTTTGTAAGCATTCAGTGAAATAAAATGGTGGGGTGACAGTTAAAAATAAAAATAAAAAGTAACTCTTTTATAAGTAATGTGATCTTTGTATTTCTCAAAGTACTTTGCAGACTGCCTGCTATGCAAGAGGGGATAAGGAAGTAAAACCTAAATGTCAACTAATAAGGGTATTGTGGTAGAGAAAGGGAAGAATAAAATGGAAAAAAGGGGAGGAAGAAGATGACTTACAGAAAGAAGAGATGAAAAGGAGAAATAAGCCAGGAAGAAAGATAAAATAAGAGAAAGTGAAAATAAGAGAAAAAGAAAATAAAATAAGTATAAGTAAATGTCTGGACCGCTTTGTTAATAGCTGGTAGCAACCACTGTGCCATGACTACATTGGGTAACTCAGGTCTGGAGCTGAATAGCTGGAAAATTATTAGTGAAAAGTTATTTTTAGATTGATTCTGCTAAGCTTGTCACAAGGTAATCCCCCAGCTACTCAAAAGCCATGTTCTTTTAAAATATTAATTTGGAAGGAAAGAGAGAAGCTATGCTTCCACCTCTACTAAATTTAAGCACTCCTCCAGAGGAAAAAAAAACATCTTTAATATGTTGTTAGTCTTATTACAATATCTCTTGAAATTCAGAAGACCTCTTTATTGTAAGATTAACTGTAATCAACTTTCTGGCACAGTAACTGTGTTTCCCTGCAGCTGATACAGTACAGGTAGATACTTAACTCCAAAAATTCAGCATACTATGAGGAGACTGTACATCTCTGGATCAATGTACAAGCAGCTATATGAAATTTGCATCAACCATGGTATTTCTGTAACCTCAGAATCAGCCATCTGCTGAAGATGTTGGGTAAATCTGAATCTTCAGATGACTTTTAATTTCTCCAGCTAGTTCTCAAGAGGGTTGGCTCAGTCTTGTGTACTCATGTATACTATTTGGTACTTACCCCGAGGTGAGGTTGTGAGTCCCTGGAAGGACCTAATAATTAGTCCTAAAGGTTTTCAAAGTTAGCCCAGACTGGAAATAGAATGGTTATTTTTACTGTGGGTGAGTGAGTCTCCCTTAATTGAGGTAACACACTGTTACCTCAGTTAACCCTAAATGGTGTATTTACCCAGATATGGATTATTACTAGAATAATACCCATTATTATCAAACTTTGAATCAGGAAGGAATAGTGTAGTTATATAAAGTGGAGAAGAATTAGAAAGAATTAGAAAGAACCAATATAATTTATTCTGATTTAAATTTCTGAAAATCTCAATGCCAGGGATATTTGACACTTTATTAAAATACCTAAAATATATTCCTGTTTGTTAGGTCCTTGACCTTAGATAGTAATGTTACACTGCATTTTTACTTCTCTGTGTATAAAAAAGAATGATATTGCTTGAGGTAGAATTAAATTGAATTAATAGCATCAAGAAAACATGGAGTAGTGGCCTGCATTGGCCACTAGGTGACTATATTGGACCAAACACTACTTAGTTATTAGCTAAGGAAGAATTTGAAGTCTCCTTAACTGTGAAGATCCAGGGAAGGGAAGAGAGTTAGCCTGCACTGATTCATATGTATGTTTGTGAATTATTGGTTTGTTTTAAAGAAAATGCCTGTGAAGAGTATTACAGATAGTGTCAGGAACAAATTTTCAAAAGATCCAAAATTTAATTATACCAGGGTTTCTAAACCTTGGCTCTGTTGACATTTTGAGCCAGATAATTCTTTGTTGTGGGGGCTGTCCTCTGCATTGTGACATGTTTAACAGCAACCCTGGTCTCTACCCACTAGATGCCCGTAATGTCCAGAAATAACTAAACATGTCTCCAGACATTGCCAGTTGTTCTTTAGGGGGCAAAATGGCTCTTGGCTGGGATCATTGAATTATATATAGACAAAAAAACAGTATTTAAAATGTAAGCAACCCTATTTTATATTAAAGAAAATATCCCCAGATAGTAATACAGGTACTGCTTTCAGCTTTTAGTACTTTCTTGGTTAATGTAAGAATGGGTCCTCATAGGGTATACTTGTGACAAGTTATTCTTTTTGGGGAGAAAGACTGATAGAATGAACAGGAGCATCCTTGCTAATTCAGTGAAAGTTCCATCTCTCAGGAAGGGACAAAATTATCCCTATAGGAGCAAGGTATGACCAACACCTTGGCTTACCTTTGACACATTATTAAAATGAATCTATCCCATTGATACTTGGGAATTTTTTCCTCTAAATCATTCTAATCCAAGAAGCTATAGGATTTCTGAAAAAAAAAATACTAAAAATTGAAGGTACCTCAAGTGTAATTCTCAGGAAAGACAGCTTCTAAATCAGAGCTGACTCATCACCTCCAATCAGCTTCCATCATCATGAACCAAAATTATACGCCTTCATTTTAACTCAAGAAAGAAAAATATCAATGAAAACTCTTCTTTCCACAGCACAGGAGAATGTGCTTTTGTGGGCTTAAAAGATAATATTCAATTTGGATCTCTCTTTGGGATTATATGAGTTTTATTCAGCTAAGAGATGGTGTCATTTTTTTACCCCTTTCTATTGTGTCTCTTCAGGTGACACAGAATGATATGATAATGGCTGAAAGGCTCTTTGGAATCCTAGCACATGTAGCATCTTCTGAGTTACCCCAGTATCGTCTGATTTCCATTCTGGGTGATGCCAGGTAACCTTTAATTTTTGTAGTTTTTTATAGAATTACTGTTACACTAGAAAAAGAAATAAATTCCACATACCTCCTAACTATGCTAATTATGTGTTCCATAAACATGTATCCTAGACTGGCCTATTGAAAGTGTTGGGGATCTTAAGATAAATAAGATGAAGTCCTTATTCTCATATGGCTTATAGTCTAATAAGTTAAAGATATACACAAACAATTAAAACGTAATGTTTCAGGTGCTATAAGGGAGGGCTGTAGGAGGGACTAACCATATTTTGGAATAACACTGGGGAAGGCTTCACAAAGGAGATAACATTTTATCTAGTTCTTTGGGAATGAGTAGGAGTTTTCAGGTAGAGGATATGGGGGAAAGATATCTGCAAAAGCACAAGTAATTGTAAATAGCTCAGTATAATTGGAACATGGGATGATTATGAATAAATGATAGGAAATGAAGCTAGAAAGATTGATTGTGGTCTGACTTTGAAGAGCTTTCCAATCCATGGCAAGCAAAAATGAAAACTTGTGTTTTGTAATGAAGCACAAGCAATCATATAATTGGATTTACATTGTAGAAAGGCTGCCATTTGAGCAGGCAGAGCTTGAAGTAATGAAGACCAATCAAATGGTTACTCTGTAGGCCAGGAGAGATTATGAGGGCCTGAGCCAGGGCAGCAAGTTGGAGAAGAGGAAACCTGACAGAACACACTAACTGACGAGGTGGAGCATGGATGAAGAAATAGTCAAGGATGGTTGACCAGTCATGATTCAGTTACAGATCATACAAATCACTCTGGTTAGAGTAAGCAAGGAATTAGATATCTACAAAATATTTGAAAGCGTTGAGGAAGCAGTTTCTAGACTGAGCCTCCAGAGATATCTCCCAGAATTATACCATAGAACAAGCCCACAAAGGAAACTGCCTCCTTGCTATGGTCATGGAGCACTTTGCTACAGTCAAGGACAATAGGAGACTGTTGTCCCAGCTGTGAGCACCAGGATCATACCGCTTTAGCTGCGCTGAGGATCAGGAAGTTCCCTACTCTGCTCCCCAGAATCTGGCTCCAGAACCATGTTACCCTACTATAATTTACACTAACAAAGTGAGTCTTTTGCATGCTACTCCTACTTCCCCACTTAGCCCAGTTCTGAATTCAAATCTTACCCAAGTGTATCTGATTGATGGAATATAAATCCCATCTAAAACCCACAAAACCATTCTGAAAAAAAAAGGAGGCATTGAATTCAAGAAACAATGATGTAGAAAGAAATCGGTAAAAATTATAGTTGTCTGAATAAGTATTAATGTATAATGTTAAAAAGATTAAATAACCTAAAAGGAAAAATCCAAGAAAATCCTAAGAGAATGTAAGTTAAAGTTTACTTTCTTTCCCTGTTTAAGTGAGATAATAGGTACTAATTAACAACAAAAATTGATGGAAAAATACACGTTTGTGTGTATTAAAATATTAAGGGTTTTCATAGAAAAAGATTAGATGGATAATTTCTAAACTACTAAAAGGAAAAAAGTGATCAACGAAAAGCAGGAAGGAAAAAAAAGCATTTGGGTTATCACCATAAATATTAATAAAGTCTTCTATTAATAGATGCTCTCAGATTGAATTAAAAACATGTTTTTCAGAGATACTCCTAAAAAAACCCTAAAGGCTTAAAACAAAGGGATGGGAAATATATAATGAACTAAATGCCAACAACAAACAGATACAGGAATATTAGTGGTTAATAATGATAGACTTGATGACACTAAAAACTACAATCCACAAGAAAATAGTTATGAAACAGTGTAACTAAGACTACAGCTTTTAAACATATCAACAAATACAAGCATATATTGACAAATTTTTCAGTTATTATAATAGTCATTAATATGCTTCTTTCATAAATCAGATCAAATCAACTAACATAAGAAAGACTATAGAGGATTTGCATAGCATAGTTAACACATTTTATCAAATAAATATACTTAAAATCTTGTGTTGACAACCTTATTCCCAATTCAGAAAAAAACACATATTTTATTCAAACATCTATGGAATGTTTGTAAAAGTTGAACATCTATTAAACTGAAAGTAAATCTTCAAGTATCTCAAAAAGCATACTCATACAGATCACATTTTCTAATCATAATATTATAAAATTAGAAAATAATGGGTCAGGATAGCCAAAAACTTATCTAGTTGGAATTGGGATGGGTAGTGGGGTAGACAGCGGACACAAGCTTCCAGAAAACAAAATACAAATGCCTTTAAACTTTAAGAAGAGGATGTTTGGTCAAAGTTATAGACAACCAAATTTTAAAATAATGAGATAACTTTGTGGGAAAAGACTAGAAGTTTGATGATATGCAGCGGCAGTCCTCAACCTTTTTGGCACCAGGGACTGGTTTCGTGACAGACAATTTTGCCATGGACAGTTGGGGCTAGGGGATGGTTCTGGAATGAAACTGTTCCACCACAGGCATTAGATTCTCATAAGGAGTGGGCAACCAAGATCCCTGGCATGTGCAGTTCACAATAGGGTTTGCGTTCCTATGAGAATCTAACGCCACTGCTGATCTGACAGGAGGCGGAGCTCAGCGGTAATGCTTGCCCGCAGTTCACCACCTGCTATGTGGCCCGGTTCCTAACAGCCATGGACAGGCCTGAATAACACAGTTATTTCACCATGCTATATATCGGGGTCTCCAAGCCCCAGGCTGTGGACTAGGGCTCGGGAACCCCTGATATACAGCATAGCAAAATAGAGTTCTTACATACTTTTGGTGGTAATGAAAGTTACTGTAATACTTGTTCATAGTAACTTAGCAATATCTAATAAATTGTAAATGTACATACCTTTAGACTTAGCAATTTCACTTAAAGGAATTTCTTCTACAGATAATTTTCTTTACATGAGCACAAATATCTATGTGCAAGGATTTTCTTTGCAGCCAGTGTTTATATTAGCAAAAATATGAAAACTCACTAAATGTCCATCAATAGAGCGAGACGAATTACTTGCAGCTCTAAAAATAATTGGATGTTCTTATATGAAATGGTTAAGGTGTTTCAGAAAATAAAAATATAAGGTACAGAATAATTGTATAGTATGCTGCAATTTGTGAGAAATGGGGCATATGTGTCAAAGATACTCTTGTGCAATTTAAAAATATTTGATTTTTTCAATATGCTTGCCTCTAAGTGTTGAACTGGAGGGAGGCACTAGGATTCCAAAGTACATAGATACTTTTTACTCTATGTTTCTATGAACCTCTTGAATTATCTTCTTGCTTTTTGTTCTATCTTGTTTTTTTATTTTTTATCCTTTTTAAAAAAGCATTTAAAAATACTTTAATGCTTCTGAATTAAAGAGGAAATAAAGCTAAAATAATAAATCATATATAAATGAATTCGACAATAAGAATACTATATGTCAAAACCTCTGGGATGTGACCAAAGCTGTGCTGACAGGAAATTATACATCTTTAATGTACTTATTAGAAAACAAGAAAGATTAGAAAGTAATGAATGAAGCTTTTACTTCAGGAGCCTAGAGAAATACCAAAGTAAGGCAAAATTTTAAAAAATGGAAAAAAGAAGTTCATAAAGATAATAGCAGCTTCTAAAGAAATAAGAATTTGAAAGAGAATAGTTGACCAATAAAAGCAAACACTGACGCTCCAGAAAATCCAAGAATTCAACTATTATACTTTTGGAATTAATTGGAATATATAACAATGAGGCCAGATACTAGATTAACATGTCAAAATAATTAATATTTCTTCATACCAATAATCAGCTGTTGAAAATAGTATTAGAAAAAGTACCCCATTTATAGAGGCAAAGAAACTATGAAATATCAGAAAATACACCTTATAAAAAGTAACTCTGACATACACAATAAAATTGGGAACAGGCCTGGCATGGTGGCTCACGCCTGTAGTCCCAGCACTTTGGGAGGCTCAGGCAGGTGGATCACTTGAGCCCAGGAGTTTGAGACCAGCCTGGGCAACATGGCAAGACTCCATCTCTACAAAAAATACAAAGACTAACCAGGCATGTGGCTCGCACCTGTGGTCCCAGCTACTTGTTGGGCTTGAGGCAGGAGGGAGAATCACTTGAGCCTGGGAGGCTGAGGCTGCAGTGAGCCATGATCTACACCACTGTACTCTGATCTGGGTGACAGAGCAAGACCCTGTCTCTAAATAAATAAATAAATAAAAATACAATTAGGAACAAAAAGGAAGCTTAAAAATGAATATTTACAATGTTAACAAATTCCAAGACTTAATATTGTAAAGATGCCAATTTATCCTAATTAAATTACAAATTTACTTAATTCCCAATCACAAATCCCAATATGATTTCTCAGGACCCTAAAACAAGATACATTTTATATCTTAGGCATTTATCATCTCATGTTAATGAAAATGTTCTACTATACTTTCTCATACTTCCTGAAGGTTTGTAACATGTAGCTCACAAACATTTTTACAGTTTTATATGATGAAATACATCATAAAGTGAAAATACATAAGCAGACAGGAGAATATATTTGCAGCATATTTAACAGAATTTTTAAGAAATCCTACAAATTTAGTAAGAAAAAAGACAGTTGAGATAATAGAAAAAAAAGGCAAAGCATATAAAGAGAAAACTCACAAGAAGAAATATGAATAGCCAGAAAATGTAAGCCCAACTCACTTCTCATCAGAGAAATACAACTTAAATTAAAATAATGCGATGTCATTTTTGCCAATGAGATTGACTTAAAAATTTAAAAACCAATAATATCAATGACTTATTAGTATTCAGGACAATGTACACTGTACATGTTGGTAGAAGTGTAACATGACTTTTGGTGGAAGGTAGTTTCACAATGTCTATCAAAATTTAAAGCATACATATATTTGAACCCAGTAGTTTTAGTACTAGGAATATATTCTAATGAAATACACATATGCACAAGTTATTTATGTAGTAAGCTGCCATGCTTTATTGTTTGTAGTTACTTAACTTTGGAAAGTAACCAAATGCCAAATAATTGGTAAAACTAAGTATATCATAGTACTTCCACATTTATAGATGTAGAATCTATATGATACTGTTTATATTACAGTAGATAATATGACTGTAAAAGGAGGAGGAGGAGGGGGAGAAAGATTGAGGTAAATCTCCTGTTCTAACATGAAATGATCCAGAGACAGTTCATTGAATGAAATATGGCATAAAACTATTTATATTATGACCCAATGTTATTTTAAAACAACATAATAAATATGTAGACATTAAAAATATGGAAACACAGAAAGGGAACTGACAGGATGAACACCTGGGAGGATATAGATATGAGGAGTAAGGTAGAGTAGTTGAAGAGTGCTTTTCAGGTTTTATTCTATGTCTGTACAGTTTGAAAAGAGTAGTTTTTGAGTTTTAATCTGTATAAGATTAAGAATATATTGAACTTCTATTTCTGACAATGATGAGTTTGGTTGTTTTTACCATTTCTTGAGTTAAAAACAATACAAAATGCTAGACAAAATAAAAACCTTCATTAAAGTTTTGGGGAGCTGGTAAGATATAACATAATTACTAGGCCAGGATCTATGGGAAAATGAGAACATTGAGAATTAAGGTAGACACAAAGCTCTTAGAACCGAACTTACTTTTCCTGCTCTTACACACCATTCAACACAGATATGTGAGGGGGTTTTCCCTACACACTAGCCAGGCAATTCAGCAGCAGACACCAGCTGGGTGCCCTCTAATTCAATTTAATTCTGACGCTGCCTACCTGGAGATAGTGTCAGATCCTACAGGTTGAAAGATCAGTCCCACAAGACGGCTCCTCCCCACCAAACCCAGCCTCCCTACATCACATGCCAGTTGCAAGCACTAGTTGTGACCTGTGCTTCTGACTGACCAGCTAAGAATTGAGATTCTGATAACCCCCTTCTTGGGGGGTTCTATTAATTTGCTTAGAGTGGCTCACAGAACACAAGGAAACACTTTAATTACATTTACCCGTTTATTATAAAAGATATTACAAAGGATACAGATGAACAGCCAGATAGAAAAAATGCAAAGGGCAAGGTATGTGGGAAGGGGCACAGAGCTTCCATGCCCTCTCCAGGCATACCACCCTTCAGGAACCTCCACGTGTTCATCTATCCAGAAGTTCTCTGAATCTTGTCCTTTTGGGTTTTTGTGGAGACATCATTATGTAGGCATGATAAATGAAATCATTGGCTATTGGTAATCAAGTCAATTTTCAGCTCCTCTCCCCTCCCCAGAGGTTGGGGATGGGGCTGGAGGTCCCACCCCTCTAATTATGCCTTGGTCTTTCCAGTGACCAGCCCCCATCCTGAAGCTATCTGGCTCACACACCCCAGTTATCAGCCATCTCATTAGCATAAAAAACGTTCTCGTTACTCTTGCAATTCCAAGGGTTTTAGGAACTTTTTGCCAGGAAATGGGAATGGAGAGAATACAGGGATGGACAAAGACCAAATGTATATTTTATCATATCACAGAGACTGTTTGATCCAGAGGCATTTCAAGGAAACATAAATTTTTGTTCTGCTAGCCTAGAACAGTAGAAATGAAATGGTAAATGTGAATTGACGTCTTCCTAAGGGTTAAAATGAAACCCCAGTGGCTATACCATCAGGTCAGAAATAAACTACCTCTTCTCCCCACTCAGGAATTTCCAAGGAAGGTTGCCTTGATATGAGCAGAAAAGAGGAAAGTTGTCCCTAAGCAAATGTAAACAAAAAGCAGTCCTCATATAGATGTGCAGCCTGAATTCATAACACATAACTAGTTTAAAATAATATAAAGATTTAAATATCACTGTCTCTAAATATCTGGAAAAAGCAAATGTACCTCCTCTCTGGAAGAAGTTACTTTCATCTTGTCTCAAAGAATCCTCATGGCTAATTTTTAAGGGCAATTACCAGCATACAATGAAAAAATAAATAACCAGTCACACAAGAAAATAAGACATCATGTAAAAGAACTGGAAGGAAAAAATAGATTACAGAAACAGACCCATGAATACTTTAAATATTGGTATTATCATGCATAGACTATAAAACGACTGTGCCTGCTATATCTCATGATATACAAGATAAGCATGAAAATATCTGAAGAGAATAAGAAATTGCAAAAAGTGATCCAGAAGACCTGAAAGGAAACCAAAAGAAATTATATAAATGAAATATGTAATACACAAAGTTAAAATTTAATGAGGAGGTTTAACAGCTGACTAGACACAGTTGAAAAGAGATCCATAAACTGAGAAACAGACTAGAAGAGATTTTCTGGAATGTAGTACAAAAAGAAAAGAAGATAGAGTATATGAGAAAGTGGCTAAGAAATTTGGAGGATAAAGTGAGTTGGGAGGTTTAACATCTGACTGAAGTTTCAAAAAGACACAATGGAGAGCATAGGGTAGAGGCAATATTAAAACAGATAATGGCAAAAATTGTTCAGAACTGATGAAATACACAAACTACATATTAAATAAGCCCAGCTAATTGCAAAAAGGATAAATGAAATCTACACCTAGTCACATCACAGTGAAACTACAGAACTCTAAATATAAGGTGAAAAAATTTAAAAACAACCAGGAAAAGAGAAGTTACCTTCAAAAGAGTGGAGATCAACAAATTGATTTCATAACAGCAGCGGTGGAAGCCAGAAGATAGGATAATGAATGATATGTTCAATGTACTGAAGGAAATTACCAACCTAGAATTCTATGCACAGCAAATATGTCTTTTAAGAATGAAGGTGAAATAAAGACATTTGAAACAAAATAATGAAAACAAAATCTAAGAGAATTCCCATTAGTATTCTTACACTAAAAGAAATTATAAAGCTTATAATTAAGGCAGGACAGTGACCCCAGTTAGAAGGTCTGAGATGCAAGAAAAGCTAAAGAACAAGGAAAGTACTAACTATGTTGGATAAGGCTAAATGAACATTGACCATATAAATTAGGAGTATCCAATCTTTTGGTTTCCTTGGGCCACATTGGAAGAAGAATTGCCTTGGGCTACACGTAAAATACACTAACACTAATGATAGCTGATGAGCTAGAAAAAAATCACAAAAAAAAAATCTCATGTTTTAAGAAAGTTTACAAATTTATGTTGGGCCACATTCAAAGCCATCCTGGATCCCATGTGGTGGCCCGTCAGCCACAGGTTGGACAAGTTCGATATAGATCAACAGTAACAACATTTTGTGGGGTTTAAAAATATAAAATTAAAATACACTGCAACAGAAGCATATGTAGTCGGAAGGAGTAAATGGAGATATTGTATTCTAGGACCTCGTATTATCTGGGATGGAGATAAATATAGTGACTAACTTTAGATATTAGTGGGTTAATGTTGTTCATGTTGTAATTTCTATGGTAACCAAATAATAAGCAAATATATAGCTTCCAAATTAGTAAGGTAAGGCAAAGAGAAAACGAAAAATAGAACATGTGGATTAAACAGAAAGAAATGAAAATGGTAGATTTAAACATAAATAGTGGTATATCAGCATGTATGTTCCTGTCACTTTGCCAGTACTGTGTGACAAACACCCCAAATCTTAGTGGCTTAAAACAGGAAGCATATATTTTTTTCTTTGAGACTATAGGTCAGCTAGGTGGATCTTATGCCTTCAGCTGGGGTCCTCATGTGTCAGTAGTCACCTGTGGATTGGGTAGGTGGCTCTGCTGATCAAACCTTGGCTCTCTCACTTGTTTGAGGGTTGGCTGGCTGTAACCTGGTCTAGGAAGGCCTTAGCTGGGACAACCTGTCTCTGCTCCACGTGGTCTCTCATACTCCAGAAATCTGCCTGGGCTTGTTCTCATGGCAGAGGCAGGGTTCAAAGAAAAAGCAGAAACATGCAAGGCCTCTTGAGTCCTATGCTAAGAACTGACATACCATCATTTCACCCACATACTTTTGGTCAAATCAGATAACAGAGCAACACTTAAGGGGCCTGAGAGTAGGCCTTACGTAATTGTAAAATCACATTGTAAAGGACGTGGATGCAAGGAAGCCATAATACAACCATCAATGTAATGAATCCACCTCAATGATAAAATGCAAATATATTAATTGTTCTGATTAAAATGCAAAGATTGGCCAGGCCTGGTGGCTCATGCCTATAATCCCAGCACTTTGGGAGGCTGAGACAGGCAGATCACCTGAGGTCAGGAGTTCGAGACCAGCCTGTTCAACATTGTGAAACCCTGTCTCTACTAAAAATACAAAAATTAGCTGGGTGTGGTGGAACGTGCCTGTAATCCCAGCTACTCAGGAGGCTGAGGCATGAGAATCACTTGAACCCAGGAGGCAGAGGTTGCAGTGAGTTGAGATTGTGCAACTGCACCCCAGCCTGGGTGACAGAGCGAGACCCTGTCTCCAAAAAAAACCAAAAAAATAAAATGCAAAGATTGTCAGACTGAATAAAAAAATGAAGTTCAACTATATGTTGTTTACAAGAGATACATCTGACATATGTTTACATAAATATTGAAAGTAAAAAAGTGAGAAAAGATAAACAACATAAATACTTACCGAAATAAAAATGGAGTAGCTATTGAGGACTCAATAGACTTGAAAGTTGAAAGTAATACTAGAAATAAAAAGGATCATTTCAAAATGATAATAGGTTCAGTTCACTAGAAAAATATAGGACATTTAAATTTGTATGCACTTATTAGCATAACCTTAAAAATGTATAACCCCAAAATTGACAGAACTACAAATCCACAATTACAATTAGTGGGAAGTTTTAACACATCTCTGAGTAATTAATAGAAAAAGGATATAAAATGCTTGAATAATGTGATAAATTTGACCTAATTACCACTTAGAGAACATTGCCCCCAGCAACTGCACATTCTTGTCAAGCATACATGGAACATTTATAAAAATTGACCAAATACTGTTCATAAAGCAAATGTCAAGAGATTGCAAAGAATTGAAATCACATGGAGCATGTTTTCTATTCAAAATGTGGTCAATCTTTAACCTGATTACAAAATGATAACCAGGAAATTCCCATATATTTGAATTAAGAAACACATTTCTAAATAACCCACAGGTTAAAGATAATTTCATAATAGAAATCTGAAACTACCTTGAACTGAAATATAATAAAAATACCCATTTCAAAACTTGTGGGATCAAGTTAAAGTGGTGCTAAATGGAAACAGCCTTGCAATGGGTATAGTAGGAAAGAATAAAAGCTGAAAGTGAATGCGCTAAAACACTTATCTCACCAAAATAGCAAAAGAGCAGCAAAATAATCCAGAAGAAAGTTAAAGAAAAGAAATGATGTTCAAAGAGTATTAATGTAAAGTTGATTATGTGAAAAGACTAATAAAAGTGATAACAAATGTGTACAGACATTGCTTCTGTAATTTTAAAAAAATCAGTAAAGAAAATAAATGGAAATAGGGGCCAAGATGGCCAACTAGTAGTAGCTGTGGTTGGAGACTCCCACTGAGAAGAACAAAAATGGTGAGTGAATCCTGCACCAGCAACTGAGGTATCCAGGCCCTCTTATTGAGACTGACTTGGGCAGTTGGCACAACCCATGGAGAGAGAGGAAAAACAGGGTGGTACGATGGCCCACCTGAGAGCCACACAGGGCAAGGGGAGCTCCCACCCCCAGCCAAGGGAGGCAGTGAGTGATTGTGCTACCCTGCCTGGGAAACCACAATTTTTCCATGGATCTGTGCAACCCACAGATCAGGAGATCCCCCTTATGAGCCCATGCCACCAGGGCCTTGGATCTCAAGCACAGAGCTGTGCAGATTCTCAGTGACCACTCGGCTGGAGACTGCCTAAGACTACTGAGTTCCTCGGGGGAGAGGCAGTCACCATCACTGAGGCTGCCTGCTGCCTAAGACAACTGAACTCCTTGGGGGAGGGACAGAGGCCATCACTGCAGCTGCCTGCTGCCTAAGACGACTGAGCTTCCCAGGGGAGGGGCAGATGCCATCACTGCATCTGACTGCTGCCTAAGACCACTGAGCTCCCAGAGAAAGGAGTGGCAGCCATCACTGCAGTAACCCATCCCTGCTTACTAGGTAGGGCCTCCCTGCAGGAATTTCAGCAACTCTAGCCAGGGGTTTAGGGACAGACCTCTGATCTCCCTGGGACTGAGCCCCTGAGGGGCAGCCACAGTCTCCACAGATCAGCCGATTTAGTCTTTCTCCTGCTGGCTCTGAGGTATCTGGGTAGTCCAGACAAGTGGGATTCCTCCCAGTGCAGTGCACCCCTTCCACTAAGGGACAGCCAGAGTGCTTCATTAAGCTGGTGCTGGATCCCATGCCTCCTGACTGGGTGAGACTCCCCTCAACAAGGGTTGCCAGACACCTTATACTGGAGCATTCCCACTGGCATCAGATTGGTGCCCTTCTAGGACAGAGACCCCAGAGGAAGGAGCAGGCAGTCATCTTTACTGTTTTGCAGCCTCCACTGATGACACCTCCAAGTGCAGGAGGGACCCAGTTGAATAGTGTCTGGAGTGGACCCCCCACAAACCACAGTAGCCCTACAAAAGAGGGGCTGACTGTTGAAAGAAAGCAAACAAAAAGCAACAACAACAACAACAGCATAAACAAAAAAGTCCCCATAAGAACCCCATCCAAAGGTCAGCAGCCTCAAAGATCGAAGATAAATTAACTCACGAAGATGAGAAAGAATCAATGAAAAAAAAAAAACATTGAAAACTCAAAAAGCTGGAATGCCTCTCCTCCTCCAAATGATCACAACACCTCTCCAGCAAGGACACAGAACTGGGTGAAGGCTGATTTGGATGAATTGACAAAATAGTGCAAAGAAGCCAAGAACCATGCTAAAAGATTACAGGAGCTGTTAACCAGAATAACCAGTTTAGAGAGGAACATAGCAACCTGATGGAACTGAAAAACACAAGAACTTCACAATGCAACCACAAGTATCAATAACTGAATATACCAATCAGAGTAAAGAATTTCAGAGCTTGAAGACTGTCTTGCTGAAATAAGAAGGCAGACAAGATTAGAGGAAAAAGAATGAAAAGGAATGAACAAAATCTCTGAGAACTATGGGATTATGTAAAAAGACAAAACCTACAGCTGACTGGGGAACCTGAAAGAGACAGGGAGAATGGAACCAAGCTGGAAAACATACTTCAAGATATCATCCAGGAGAACTTCCCCTACCTAACAAGACAGGCTAACATTCATATTCAGGAAATCCAGAGAACCCCAGTAAGATACTCCATGAGAAGATCAACCCCAAGACACACAATTATCAGATTCTTCAAGATTGAAATGAAGGAAAAAATGTTAAGGGCAACCAGAGAGAAAAGCCAGTCACCTACAAAGGGAAGCCTATCAGGCTAACAGTGGACCTCTCAGCAGAAAGCCTACAAGCCAGAAGAGATTGGAGGAAAAGCCATTACCAGCCACTGCAAAAACACACTGAAGTACAAAGACCAATGACACTATGAAGCAACTACATCAACAAGTCTGCAAAATAACCAGCTAGCATCATGATGACAGGATCGAATTCACACAAAACAATATTAACCTTAAATGGGCTAAATGCCCCAATTAAAAGACACAGAATGGCAAGCTGGATAAAAAGTCAAGACCCATCTGTGTGCTGTATTCAAGAGACCCATCTCATGTGCAAAGACACACAAAATAAAATAAAATGAAATAATAAAATAAAACAAAGGGATGGAGGAAAATTTACCAAGCAAATAGAAAGAAAAAAAAAACAGGGGTTGCAATCCTAGTTTCTGACAAAACGGACTTTAAACCAACACAGATCAAAAAAGACAGAGAAGGGCATTACATAACAGTAAATGGATCAAGGAGAGCTAACTATCCTAAATATATATGCACCCAATACAGGAGCACCCAGATTCATGAAACAACTTCTTAGAGACCTACAAAGAGACTTAGACTCCCAAACAATAATAATGGGAGACTTTAACACCCCACTGTCAACATTAGATCATTGAGACAGAAAATTAACAAGGATTTTCAGAACTTGAACTCAGCTCTGGATCAAGTGGACCTTATAGATATCTACAGGTATTTCTCCTAATGTTATTCCCTCCCTTAGCCCCCCACCCCCTGACAGGCCCTGGTGTGTGATGTTCCCCTCCCTGTGTCCATGTGTTCTTATTTTTCAACTCCCACCTATGAGTGAGAACATGCAGTGTTTGGTTTTCTGCTCCTCTGTTGGTTTGCTGAGAATAATGACTTCCAGCTTCATCCATGTCCCTGCAAAGGACATGAACTCATTCTTTTTTATGGCTGCATAGTATTCCATGGTGTATATGTGCCACATTTTTTTATTCAGTCTATCACTGATGGGCATTTGGGTTGGTTCCAAGTCTTTGCTATTATAAATAGTGCTGCAATAAACATACATGTGCATGTGTCTTCGTAGTAGAATGATTTATAATCTTTTGGGTATATACCCAGTAATAGGATTGCTGGGTCAAATGGTATTTCTGGTTCTAGATCCTTGAGGAATCACCACACAGTCTTCCACAATGGTTGAACTAATTTACACTCCCACCAACAGTGTAAAAGAATTTCACCCCAGCCTGGGTGACAGAGCAAGACCCTATTTCTCCACAGCTTCGCCAGCATCTGTTGTTTGTTGACTTTTCAATAATCGCCATTCTAACTGACATGAGATATTATCTCATTGTGGTTTTGATTTGCATTTCTCTAATAACCAGTGATGATGAGCTTTTTTTCATGTGTTTGTTGGCTACATAAATGTCTTCTTTTGAGAAGTGTCTTTTCATATCCTTCACCCACTTTTTGATGGGGTTGTTTGTTTTTTTCTTGTAAATTTGTTTAAGTTCCTTGTAGATTCTGGATATTAGGCCTTTGTCAGATGGGTAGCTTGCAAAAATTTTCTCCCATTCTGTAGGTTGCCTGTTCACTCTGATGATAGTTTCTTTTGCTGTGCAGAAGCTCTATAGTTTGATTAGATCCCATTTGTCAATTTTGGCTTTTGTTGCCATTGCTTTTGGTGTTTTAGTCATGAAGTCTTTGCCCATGACTATGTCCTGAATGGTATTGCCTAGCTTTTCTTCTAGGGGTTTTGTGGTTTTAGGTTTTACATTTAAGTCTTTAATCCATCTTGAGATAATTTTTGTAAAAGGTGTAAGAAAGGGGTCCAGTTTCAGTTTTCTGCATATGGCTAGCCAGTTTTCCCAGCACCATTTATTAAATAGGGAATCCTTTCCCCATTGCTTGTTTTTGTCAGATTTGTTGAAGATCAGATGGTTGTAGATGTGTGGTGTTATTTCTGAGGTCTCTGTTCTGTTCCATTGGTCTATAGGTCTGTTTTGGTACCAGTACCATGTTGTTTTGGTTACTGTAGCCTTGTAGCCTAGTTTGAAGTCAGGTAGCGTGATGCCTCCAGCTTTGTTCTTTTTGCTTAGGATTGCCTTGCCTATATGGGCTCTTTTTTGGTTCCATATGAAATTTAAAGTACTTTTATCTAATTCTACAAGGAAACTCACTGGTAGCTTGATGGGAATAGCATTGAATCTATAAATTACTTTGGGCAGTATGGCCATTTTCATGATATTGATTCCTTCTATCCATGAGCATGGAATATTTTTCCATTTGTTTGTGTCCTCTCTTATTTCCTATTTGATTCTTTGTAGTTCTTCTTGAAGAGGTCCTTCACATCCCTTGTAAGTTGTATTCCTAGGTATTTTATTCTCTTTGTAGCAATTGTGAATGGTAGTTCACTCATGATTTGGCTCTGTGCTTGTCTGTTGTTGGTGTATAGGAATGCCTGTGATTTTTGCAGATTGATTTTGTATCCTGAGACTGCTGAAAAGTTGCTTATCAGCTTAAGGAGTTTTTGGGCTGAGACAATGGGGTTTTCTAAATATACAATCATGTCGTCTGCAAACAGAAACAATTTGATTTCCTCTCTTCCTATTTGAATACGCTTTATTTCTTTCTCTTGCCTGATTGCCCTGGCCAGAACTTCCAATACTATGTTGAATAGCAGTGGTGAGAGAGGGCATCCTTGTCTCGTTACAGTTATCAAAGGGAATGCTTCCAGCTTTTGCCCATTCAGTATAATACTGGCTATGGGTTTGTCATAAATAGCTCTTATTATTTTGAGATATGTTCCATCGATAACCAATTTATTGAGAGTTTTTGGCATGAAGCGATGTTTAATTTTATCGAAGGCCTTTTCTGCATCTGTTGAGATAATCATATGGTTTTTGTCATTGGTTTTGTTTATGTGATGGATTACGTTTATTGATTTGTGTATGTTGAACCAGCCTTGTATCCCAGGGATAAAGCCAACTTGATCATGCTGGATAAGCTTCTTGATGTCCTGCTGGATTCAGTTGGCCAGTATTATATTGAGGATTTTTGTATCAATGTTCATCATTGATATTGGCCTGAAATTTTCTTTTTTTGTTGTGTCTCTGCCAGGTTTCAGTATCAGGATGATGCTGGCCTCATAAAATGAGTTAGGGAGGAGTCCTTCTTTTTCTGTTGTTTGGAATAGTTTCAGAAGGAATGCTACCGGCTCCTCTTTGTACCTCTGGTAGAATTCAGCTGTGAATCCATCTGGATCTGGGCTTTTTTGTTGGTACACTATTAATTACTGCCTCAATTTCAGAAGTTGTTATTGGTGTATTCAGAGATTCGACTTCTTCCTGGTTTAGTCTTGGGAGGGTGTATGTGTCCAGGAATTTATCAATTTCTTCTAAGTTTTCTAGTTTATTGGCATAGAGATGTTTATAGTATTCTCTGATGGTAGTTTGTATTTCTGTGGGATCAGTGGTGAACTCCCCTTTATCATTTTTTATTGTGTCTATTTGATTCCTCTCTCTTTTCTTCTTTATTAGTCTGGCTAGCAGTCCGTCTACTTTGTTAATCTTTTCAAAAAACCAGCTCCTGGATTCACTGATTTTTTTTAAGGGTTTTTCATGTCTCTATCTCCTTCATTTCTGCTCTGATATTTGTTATTTCTTGTCTTCTGCTAGTTTTAGAATTTCTTTGCTCTTGTTTCTCTAGTTCTTTTAATTGTAACGTTAGGGTGTCGATTTTATATCTTTCCAGCTTTCTGTTTCGGGACATTTAGTGCTATAAATTTCCCTCTTAACACTGCTTTAGCTGTGTCCCAGAGATTCTGGTATGTGTCTATTTGTTCTCATTGGTTTTAAAGAACTTCTTTATTGCTGCCTTAATTTCATTATTTACCGAGTAGTCATTCAGGAGCAGATTGTTCAATTTCCATGTAGTTGTGTACTATTTTCCTAGTAGTCATTCAGGAGCAGAGTGTTCAATTTCCATGTAGTCCCATGCAGATTGTTCAATTTCCATGTAGTTTGGAGTGAGTTTCTTAATCCTGAGTTCTAATTTGATTGCACTGTGGTGTGAGAGACTGTTATGGTTTCTGTTCTTTTGCATTTGCTGAGGAGTGTTTTGCTTCCAGTTATGTGGTCAATTTTAGAATTCATGCTATGTGGCGCTGAGAAGAATGTATATTCTGTTGATTTGGGGTGGAGAGTTCTGTGGATGTCTATTAGGTTCGCTTGGTCCAGAGCTGAGTTCAAATCCTGAATATCCTTGTTAATTTTGTGTCTTGTTGATCTGTCTAATATTGACAGTGGGCTGTTAAAGTCTCCCACTGTTACTGTGTGGGAGTCTAAGTCCCTTTGTAGGTCTCTAAGAAGTTGTTTTATGAATCTGGGTGCCCCCGTATTAGACGCATATATATTTAGGATAGTTAGCTCTTCTTGTTGCATTGATCCCTTTACCATTATGTAATGCCCTTCTCTGTCTTTTTTGACCTGTGTTGATTTAAAGTCTGTTTTATCACAGACTAAGATTGCAACCCTTGCTTTTTTTGCTTTCCATTTGCTTGGTAAATATTTCTCCATCCCTTTATTTTGAGCCTACGTGTGTCTTTGCATGTGAGATGGGTCTCCTGAATACAGCACACCGATGGGTCTTAACCCTTTATCTGATTTGCTAGTCTGATTATTTTAATTGGGGCATTTAGCCCATTTACATTTAAGGTTAATATTATTATGTGTGAATTTGATTCTCTCATCATGATACTAGCTGGTTATTTTGTACATTAGTTGATGCAGTTTCTACATAGTATCTTTGGTCTTTATATTTTGGTATGTTTTTGCAGTGGCTGGTACCAATTTTTCCTTTCCATATTTAGTGCTTTCTTTAGGAGCTCTTGTAAGGCAGGCCTGGTGGTGACAAAATCCCTTAGCATTTGCTTGTCTGTAATTTTATTTCTCCTTCACTTATGAAGCTTAGTTTGGCTGGATATGAAATTCTGGGTTGAAAATTCTTTTCTTTAAGAATGTTGAATATAGGCCCCCACTCTCTTCTGGCTTTCAGGGTTTCTGCAGAGAGATCCACTGTTAGTCTGACGGGCTTCCCTTTGTGGGTAACCTGACCTTTCTCTCTGGCTGCCCTTAACATTTTTTCCTTTGTTTCAACCTTGGAGAATCTGGGGATTATGTGTCTTGGGGTTGCTCTTCTTGAGGAGTATCTTAGTGGTGTTCTCTGTATTTCCTGAATTTGAATGTTGGCCTGTCTTGCTAGGTTGGGGAAGTTCTCCTGGATAATATTCTGAAGTGTGTTTTCCAACTTGGTTCCATTCACTCCTTCACTTTCAGGTACACCAATCAATCGTAGGTTTGGTCTTTTCATATAGTCACATATTTCTTGGAGGCTTTGTTCATTCCTTTTCATTCTTTTTTCTCTAATCTTGTCTTCATGCCTTATTTCAGTAAGTTGATCTTCAATCTCTGATATCCTTTCTTCTGCTTGAAAGATTCAGCTATTGATACTTATATATGCTTCATGAAGTTCTCATGCTGTGTTTTTCAGCTCCATCAGGTCATTTATGTTCCTTTCTAAACTGGTTATTCTAGTTAGCAATTCCTGTAACCTTTTATCAAGAACATTGGGTTAGACCATGCTCCTCTAGCTCAAAAGAGTTTGTTATTACCCATCTTCTGAAGCCTACTTCTGTCAAATTGTCAATCTCATTCTCTGTCCAGATTTGTGCCATTGCTGGGGAGGAGTTGCAATCATGTGGAGAAGGGGCATTCTGGTTTTGGGAATTTTCAGCATTTTTGAGCTGGTTTTTCCTCATCTTTGTGGATTTATCTACCTTCGATCTTTGAGGCTAATGACCTTTGGATGGGGTTTTTGTGTGGGGATCCTTTATGTTGATGTTGCTTTCTGTTTGTTAGTTTTTCTTCTAACAGTCAGGCCCCTTTTTTGCAGGTCTGCTGCAGTTTGCTGGAGGTCCACTCCAGTCCCTGTTCACCCGGGTATCACCAGTGGAGGCTGCAGAACAGCAAAGATTGCTGCCTGCTCCTTCCTCTGGAAGCTTCGTCCCAGAGGGGCATTGGCCTGATGCCAGCCAGCACTCTTCTGTATGAGGTGTCTGTTGGCCCCTGTTGGGAGGTTTCTCCCATTCAGGAGGCACAGGGGTCAGGGACCCACTTGAGGAGGCAGTCTGTCCCTTAGCAGAGCTCGTGCACTGTGCTGGGAGAATCCCTCTTGTCAGGATCAGCTGCCGTCTTCAGAGCTGGCAGGCAGGAATGATTAAATCCACTGAAGCTGTGCCCATAGCCACCCCTTCCCCAGGTGCTCTGTCCCAGGAAGATGGGGATTTTGTCTGTAAGCCCCTGAATGGGGCTGTTACCTTTCCTTCAGAGATGCCCTGCCTAGTAAGGAGGAATCTAGAGAAGCAGTCTGGCCAGAGTCACTTTGCCATGCCCAGCCCAGACCTCCCAGCCTCCTTAGCACTGTCAGGGGAAAACTGCCTACTAAAACCTCAGTAATGGTGGACACCCCTCCCCCCACCAAGCTCCATCATCCCGGGTCAACTTCAGCCTACTGTGCTGGCAGTGAGAATTTCAAGCCAGTGGTTCTTAGCTTGCTGGACTCTGTGGGAGTGGGACCCACTGAGTGAGACCACTTGGCTTCCTGGCTTCAGACCGCTTTCCAGGGGAGTGAACGGTTCTGTCTCACTGGGGTTCCAGGCGCCACTGGGGTATGAAAAAATACTCCTAAAGCTAGTTCAATGTCTTCCCAAACAGCTGCCCAGTTTTGTGCTTGAAACTCAGGACCCTGGTGATGTAGGCACATGAGGGAATCTCCTGATCAGCAGATTGCAAATTAATAGGAAATGTGTAGTAACCCAGCGGGGTAGCACAGTCCCTCACGGCTTCCCTTGGCTTGGGGAGGGAGATCCCTGGCTCCTTGCACTTCCCAGGTGAAGTGATGCCCCACCCTGCTTCTGCTCACCCTCTGTGGGTTGGACCCATTGCCTAACCAGTCCCAATGAGATGAACTGGGTACCTCAGTTGGAAATGCAGAAATCACCCGCCTTCTATGTTGGTCTCGCTGGGAGCTACAGACTGGAGCTGTTCCTATTCGGCCCTCTTGGTTCCTTCTATTCTGTACTATTTCTTCCAAAACTATTCCAAACAATTGAAAAGGAGGGACTTCTCCCTATCTCATTTTATGAGGCCATTATCATCCTGATACCAAAACCTGGCAGAGGTACAACAAAATAGAAAACTTCAGGCCAATATCCCTGATGATCATTAACACAAAAATCTTCAATCAAATACTGGCAAACCAAATCAAGCATCACATCAAAAAGCTTATTCAACACCATCACTTTGGCTTCATCCCTGGGATGCAAGGTTGGTTCAACATAGGCAAATCAATAAACGTAATTCATCACATAAACAGAACTAAAGACCAAAACCACATGATTATCTCAATAGACGCAGAAAAGGCCATTAATAAAATTTGACATCACTTCATGTTGAAAACTTTCAATAAACCAGGTATTGATGGAATGTACCTCAAAATAATAGGAGTCATTTATGATAAACCCATAGCCAATGTCATACTGAATGGTCAAAAGCTGGAAGTATTCTCCTTGAAAACCAACAGAAGATAAGGATGCCCTCTCTCACTACTCCTATTCAACATAGTATTGGAAGTTCTGGCCAGGGCAATCAGGCAAGAGAAAGAAATAAAGCATATTCAAAAAAGAAGAGAAGAAGTCAAACTGTCTCTATTTGCAGATGACATGGTCCTATATCTAGAAAACCCCATTGTCTCAGCCCAAAAGCTGCTTAAGCTGATAAGCAACTTTTCAGCAGTCTTAGGATACAAAATCAATGTGCAAAAATTGCAAGCATTCCTACACACCAATATTAGACGAGCAGAGACCCAAATCATGAATGGACTCCCATTCACAATTGCTACAAAGAGAATAAAATGCCTGGGAATACAGCTAACAAGGGAAGTGAAGGACCTCTTCAAGGAGAACTGCTTGTTCTATTTTCAAGAAGAACTACAAATCATTGCTGAAGGAAATCATAGAAGACACAAACAAATAGAAAAACATTCCATGCTCATGGATAAGAAGAATCAATATCATGAAAATGGCCATACTGCCCAAAGCAATTTATAGATTCAATGCTACTTCCATTAAACTACCATTGACATTCTTCACAGAATTAGAAAAAAACTACTTTAAAATTTATATGGAACCAAAAAAGAGCCCATACAGCCAAGACAATCCTAAGCAAAAGAACAAAGCTGGAGGCATCAAGCTACCTGACTTCAAACTATACTACAAGGCTACAGTAACCAAAACAGCATGGTACTGGTACCAAAACAGACACATATACCAGTGGAACAGAATAGAAATCTCAGAAATAAGACCACACATCTACAACCATCTGATCTTCAACAAACTTGACAAAAACCAGCAATGGGGAAGGGATTCCCTATTTAATAAATAGTACTGGGAAAACTGGCTAGCCATATGCAGAAAATTGAAACTGGACCCCTTCCTTACACCTTACACAAAAATTATCTCAAGATAGATTAAAGACTTAAATGTAAAACCCAAAACTATAAAAAGCCTAGAAGAAAATCTAGGCAATACCATTCAGGGCATAGGCACAAGCAAAGATTTCATGACGAAAACATCAAAAGTAATTGCCACAAAAGCAAAAATTGACAAAGGGGATCTAAACAAACTAAAGAGCTTCTGCACAGCAAAAGAAACTATCATCAGAGCAAACAAGGCAACCTACAGAATGGGAGAAAATTTTTGCAAGCTACCCATCTGACAAAGGCCTAATATCCAGAATCTACAAGGAACTTAAACAAATTTACAAGAAAAAAACAAACCCCATCAAAAAGTGGGCAAAGGACATGAGCAGACACTTCTCAAAAGAAGACATTTATGTGGCCAACAAACATATGAAAAAAAGGTCGACATCACTGATTATTAGAGAAATGCAAATCAAACCTCAATGAAATACTATCTCATGCCATTCAGAATGACGATTATTAAAAAATCAAGAAACAACAGATGCTGGAGAGGATGTGGAGAAATAGGAATGCTTTTACACTGTTAGTGGGAATGTAATTTAGTTCAACCATTGTGGAAGACAGTGTGGTGATTCTTCAAAGACCTGGAACCAGAAATACGATTTGACCCAGCAATTCCATTAGTGGGTATATACCCAAAGGAATATAAATCATTCTATTATAACATGTACATGTATGTTTATTGCAGGACTATTCACAATAACAAAGACATGGAATCAACCCAAATGCCTATCAGTGATAGACTGGATAAAGAAATTGTGGTATGGATATGCCACGGAATATGCCATGGAATACTATGCAATCATAAAAAGAAATGAGGTCATGTCCCTTGCAAGGACATGGATGATCGAGATGGAAGCCATTAGCCTCAGCAGACTAACACAGGAACAGACAACCAAACACCACATGTTCTCACTTATAAGTGGGAGCTGAACAATGAGAACATATGGTCACAGGGAGGGGAACAATACACACTGGGGCCTACCAGAGGGCAGGAGGAGGGAGAGCATCAGGATAAATAGCTAATGCATGTGGGACTTAATACCTAGTGATGGGTTGATAGGTGCAGCAAACCACCATGATAAATGTTTCACTGTGTAACAAAGCTGCACATCCTGCACAGGTATCCTGGAACTTAAAATAAATAGAAAAAAAGATCTATATGTTACTCATTTTTTTCTTTACAAAGGTGAGAAAATTATACTATGTAACTATCCTATAAGAGGAACCAATTAAGTAAATTGTGATATATATCACAATTGATTTTTATTCAGGTATTAAAATTATAATTTTTAATGATACAGAAAATATATAGCATTAAGTGAAAACAGTATACAAAGTTGTATGTTTAGTATAATCTTAATTTTTTACAAAAATTTATAGAAGAAGTTTGCAACGAAATATGTCAAATGTGAACATTATTATTATTTTTTTTAAAGATTTTTTTTTTTTATACTTTAAGTTCTGGGGTACATGTGCAGAATGTGCAGTTTTGTTACATAGGTATACACGTGCCATGGTGGTTTGCTCCACCCATCAACCCGTCACCTACATTAGGTATTTCTCCTAATGGTATCCCTACCCTAGCCCTCCACCCCCTGACAGGCCCTGGTGTGTGATGTTCCCCTCCCTATGTCCATGTGTTCTCATTGTTCAACTCCTACTTGTGAGTGATAACGTGCGGTGTTTGGTTTTCTGTTCTTGTGATAGTTTGCTGAGAATGATGGTTTCCAGCTTCATTCATGTCCCTGCAAAGGACATGAATTCATCCTTTTTATGGCTGCATAGTATTCCATGGTATATATATTCCACATTTTCTTTATCCAGTCTATCACTGATGGGCATTTGGGTTGATTCCATGTCTTTGTTATTGTGAATAGCCCTGCAATAAACATACATGTATATGTTATAATAGAATGACTTATATTCTTTTGGGTATATACCCACTAATGGAATTGCTGGGTCAAATCGTATTTCTGGTTCCAGGCCTTCAAAGAATCATCACACTGTCTTCTACAATGGTTGAACTAATTTACACTCCCACCAACAGTGTAAAAGAACTCCTATTCCTCCACATCCTCTCCAGCATCTGTTGTTTCCTGACTTTTTAATGATCGCCATCCTAACTGGTGTGAGATGGTATCTCATTGTGGTTTTGATTTGCATTTCTCTAATGACCAGTGATGATGAGCATTTTTTCATATGTCTGTTGGCTGCAAAAATGTCTTCTTTTAAGAAGTGTTTGTTATATCCTTTGCCCACTTTTTGATGGGGTTGTTTGTTTTTTTCTTGTAAATTTGTTTAAGTTCTTTGTAGATTCTAGATAAGCCCTTTGTCAGATGGATAGATAGCAAAAATGTTCTCCCATTCTGTAGGTCACCTTTTCAAATATGAACATTATTAATTTATGAAAACTTATGGGTGGTTTTTATCCATTTCTTTATACTTTTCAAATTTGCACTTCCTAAAATCTCTAAAAGTATTGTGTTATACTTTTAGATCAGAGAAAAATAAATTTTTAAAAAAGTTATATTCCTCTTCTGCCCTCAATCTTCAGTACACAGTTCACAGTAAAGTAGTAGTATCATTTTGAGACACCCTAAGTGGTGGAAACCAAAAATCCACCTTCATGAAGGACGAATCATGGCTGATGGCTCTGTAAGTGATACTATGAGCACTATGTATGTTCCTCTTCATAATCAAATGAGGCTTCTTGTTTCAATATTTAACCCCTACTAGAATCTTGCCATGATATGCTCACAATTGGAGGTTTTTGGTTTCCGGGTTATTTTGGTTTTGCCTAAACTTAAGCCAAGATCCCATTCCATTTTCTAGCTATCAGTAATATTGCCAAGCTGCATAATGGAATTATTAACCATTTGTGTGATTTATAAGTGGTAATTAGCATGTTTTATGGGACATAAAGACTTTGAAAGTTTGACCTACTATATCTTTTTGGGTTGTTTTGTGCTCTGTGATTAATTTTTGTGTTGATTTTTATTAAAGGAGAGTTTTTTCATTTTAGAAATGTTTGAGACATATTTTCATTGATGATTAGTAGTTATGGAAAAAATAATTGGGGCTGAATAGCTTAATTAGTAGAAAGTTTGGGGTACCAAACTGAACTCAAATAAATCATAAGCTCAAACTCATTAAAATATATATTCAAAAAAGTATATGTTCCCCTCTAAAGTCAACAAAAAATAGACATGTTTTAGTAAGTCTGATAAGTAACTCTCTAAATCTCTTTACTGTCTTTCTACAGGAAAAAGCAATTTCAGTATCTACTAGAATCCAAAGGAAAAAAACCTGGTATTATCAACGAAGAAAATAATGACAGCAAAAGACTTGTAGGAGAAAACACAAATCGTGCTACATTAAATTATACTACAAGAGACTTTTATAATGAAAAGCTAGAGGTAAAACTACTGTTAATCTTTGCGATCTAATGCCAGGATATATCCCACATGGCTTGGAATTTGGGGGTTGTACATTTTACCCTTAGTTAAGATAACTTTTTTGTTCTGGAATATTTGTCAACCTTATATTACAAAGCCAGGGACAGTAGGTACCCAGGCAATTAGGGAGAAATAGAGCCCTGAGATGCAGAAGAACCCAGGGTTTCAGTATCGTTATTTCAGCAGGAAAAAAAAATGCTCAAAAGAAATCTGTACCATAAATCTGTAGCAAAAATCTAGTCCAAAGCAGGACCAAGGGTCCCGATCTATGTAAGAAATAGGTTATAGGCTTGCTGTAGGTACTTAGCCACATCATGCCAGACCATCAGAGAACACAGCAGGACCTCCGTTTTTGTTCTCCTTACTGGGACCATTGATGTTTTAATTCATACCTTTCATTCTACACCATTTTTTTATGATTACCTAATCATATAATTTCAACTTGTTCTATTCCTAATATAGCTACTTAGCCAGGAAAATGGTAACTAAACCTTTATGTTTTATGTGGTCAGAGGTTCAGAGTGTTTTGTATAGGGGAATACAATGTTGTGGTGCTGCAGGAACTACAAAGAAGAAAACTATGTAGTATTTACCTTGATGGAGCTCATAGGAAAGCTGAAGAAACAACTTATCTACATAACAATACGACGTTGCGACCCTTCAAGAGATTTTGAGGGAACAAAGGGGCAAAAGAACAAGAAAGAGAAAACACATTTACTGAGCATCTATGACTCATGTGCAAGGTGCTGTATGAGGTGATACATCTATATCCAGATATAAGTATATCTATAGATCCCCTCACACAGGTTATACGATTGATATATAATAGATATCTTTCAGTATCTACATACATATCTCTAGATATATAGATATAACATTTAGAAGTGTGTGTGTGGCAGGGCGAAGTGTGTATACTGTAGATGTGAAATGACTAGTCAAGTGGTTTTCAAATGTTTTTAACAGGTTTGGACCTTTTTATTCAAACCACCGTATTATAGCTGAAAACCCAGTGTATCAGAAGAAAGCAAAACAGCAGAGCTGCTGTTGTTATAGAGGAAAAGTAGGAAATTCAGAGTTTCATTTGTTTGGGTCTTCTTTTCCTTTTCCTTTCCTTTCCTTCCCCACCCCCAATCCTGAAGTGTCTCTTTGGAACCCATAGGGCTGTAGGCATTACAGCTTGAAAATTACTTGAAAACTCAATGCAAGACTATTTTTAATAGTATCCTACAAGATGTTCTACTTTAAGTTCTTCTAGTGTGAAAGGTCAATGTTTCATGACATTGTTGTCTATCACAGAACAACTCTAAACGTGAAGAAATTCTTACTGATATTAAGCTTAAATCTGCCTCTTAATAACCTTCACTTAGTGATCCTAGTACCACCTTACATAGTAAAAAGAACAAGTCTGTTCTTTATGAAAATGCTTCAAATACTTGAAGTCAACTCCCTTTTTCATCTTAGCACTCTCTACATTCATACTTTCATTCATTCAAAAATCATGTATTGAACACCTGTCATACACAACACACTGTGTAATATACTAGGGCTATAAAAAGACACTGTCCTTGCCCTCATGGATCTCACATTCTAATGGAGGAGATAGACATATATACGGATAAGTATCAATCAGTTTATCAAGAGCATAGAGAGACAACTAACCCAGATCAAAGTAGGGTTTTAGAAAAAATGATGGCCGATATGAGTCTTAAAAGATAAAATATAGCTATATTAAAAAGGGGAAAGAGGCAGTTCTGGCAAATAGCACAGTGCAAATAAGGCATAGAAGTATAAAACATGTAAGGAGAGGGCCAGGAACTATAAGCAGGTCATTGTTGTGGAAGTTCAGAGATTGAGGTAGACAGTATTAAAAGATGAGACCAGAAAGATAGTAAGAGAACAATGTGAAAGAGATTGAACATAATCCTTTGGCCAATAGGGGTTTCCTAGTGTTGCCAAAAGAAGAAAATGAAAGCCAAGGTGGCAGGATTATGTCTCCTCTTCCTGAATACAGCTGGTTCTATGAGTGAAAAAATTAATATGTATATAGTTGTGTTTGGTTTCTATGGGGGATTGGTTTCAGGACCTCCTGCAGATACCAAAATGCACAGATGCTCAAGTCCCTGATAAAAAATGATGTAGTAACATAGTATTTGCATGTAGTCTATGCACATCCTCCCATATACTTTAAATCATTTCTAGATTACTTATAATACTACAATGCAAATGCCATGTAAATAGTTGTTATACTGTATTGTTTAGGGAATAATGACAAGAAAAGTCTGTACAGATGTGTTTTAAAAAAATGTTTTCAATCTGCAGTTGGTTGAATTCACAGATGCAGAATCCATGGATATGGAGGGCCAACTGTATTTAGTAAATCTAAACATGCCAATTTACATTAAAGAAATTTAGTAAAATATCGAAAAGCTGCATTCAAACCAAGGATTTCACAGCAAAATCTACCAACTTTTTAAGAAACAGAGAATTCTAATGATTTTAAAATTGTTTGAGAGTATTGAAAAAGAAGGAAAACTCTTCCATGTTTTCAATACAGACAGCATAACATTGATTCCAAAAATGCCAGTATTGCATAGGAAAAGAAAAGCCAAACCATACATTTAAAAATATTGGTGCAAAACCCTTTTAAAAATATTGTCAGCCAGAATACAGCAGAACATTAAATGAATAACAAACATTATAGCCAAGTGTAGTTTATCCTAGAAAGGCAGGGAAGATTCAATATTAGTGAATTAATAGATCTAATGTGAAAAATCATGACTATTTCTATAGACATTGAAAATAAATTTCACACAATTCAATACCTATTCTTAATTTTGTAACTCAATAAATAGGATAAATGGAAATTGCATAGTGTTATGCTTGATGGGGAAACTCTGGAAACATTAGCATTAGTAGTAGGCAGAATTCTAACTAAGGTGGCCTCTGTGATCCCCACACCCCAGTATCCATACCTTATATAATCCCCTCCCATGGGTGTAGGTAAAACCTGTGTCTTGCCTTTAACCAGTGGAATATGGCAAGGGTAAAGGGGTTTTGCAGACATGATTAATATCCCTAATCAGTTGACTTTGAGTTAATGAAGAGAGAGATCATCCTGAGAAAGTCTAACTTAATCTGGCAAGTCCTTTGAAAGAGGATTCAAGCGTCCGGGCGCGGTGGCTCACACCTGTAATCCCAGCACTTTGGGAGGCCAAGGCAGGCGGATCATGAGGTTAGGAGATTGAGACCATCCTGGCTAACACGGTGAAACCCCGTCTCTATTAAAAATGCAAAAAAATTAGCCGGGCGTGGTGGTGGGTGCCTGTAGACCCAGCTACTTGGGAGGCTGAGGCAGGAGAATGGCGTGAACCTGGGAGGCGGAGCTTGCAGTGAGCCGAGATTGCGCCACTGTACTCCAGCCTGGGCAACAAAGCAAGACTCCGTCTCAAAAAAAAAAAAAAAAGGATTCAAGCTTTCCCTGAAAGATTTTTCTGTTGGTCTTAAAGAAATAAGTCACCATGTTTTGAGAGGCCCACATGGCAGGGAACTGCAAGAAGCTTTTAGGACCTGAGAACAGCCCCAGACCAACAGCCCACAAGAAAACAGGGACTTCATTCCCACAGCTGCAAGGAACTGAATTCTGCCAACAACCACTTAGGCTTAGAAGAGGACTCTGAGCTTCAGAAATAAACACAACCTAGGCAACACCTTCATTTCAGCTTTATGAAGTCCTGAGCAGAACACCCAGCTAAGCCGTGCCTGGGTTCCTGATACATGGAAACTGAGCTAATAGATGCACGTTGTTTTAAGCTGCCAAGTTTGAGGTAATTTGTTAGACAGGACTAGAACACCAGTGCATCACTGAAGTAAGTAACAAGACAAGGATGCCTAATATCACTATTATATTTTTCTCAATACAGATAATGCAATGAAACAAGAGAAGGAAATCAATGGTCATTTGAAAAGAAGGAAGTAAACATATTTGCAGATAATATTATTGAATACCTGGAAATCCCAAGAATATTAATTTAGAAATCATAAAAAGCTATAAGAAAATTCAGTAATATAGCAGAAGTCAACAGCTTCCATATTACAGATAACAAGCAGAAAGAAGATATAAGGAAAAACCTAACTCACAGTAGCAACACAGAAAGATAATGTATCTTGTAATAACCTAATAACAAATATGCAGGATCTATAAAGAAACTTTACAAACATTAGTGAAGCATACAAAAGATTTATACAAATGGAAAAACATGCCATGTTTTAGATAAGAAGAATTTCAAGCAAACTTTGTCAATTTTCTTTAACTTAAAAATTTCATATAATCCCAATGAAAATACCAAAAACTTTTTTTGTTGAGGCTTTTTGACAAGTTGATACTATAGTACATGTGGAAAAATAAACATAATTAGCTACAAAAACTCCAAAAAAGAACAATGAGAAGAAGGCTAGCACTATTAGATTTTAAGGCATATTATAAATACCTATCAATTAAAACAGGGTGGTTGTAAAGAGATAGTCTAATGGGATAAATGATACTGAGGAAATGGGATATTCAATCAGAAAATCATATTGAACCCCTTCTTTGCACCATGCAACAAAAAATTAACTCCAGACCAAATAAAAACCCAAGTATTAAAAGCAAAAGTTTCAAGTTTTTATTTTAATAAGGAGAGAAAATCTTTATGATCTTGATTGGGTTGGCTATGATTTTTTAACACCATAGATGCACAAACTATAAAGGAAAATGTTTTGGTAAATTGGACAGTCATTCAAGGTGATTGTGTTTTTTGTTTTTGTTTTTTTCTATGTTGCCCAGTCTGTCCCTGAACTCCTGGGCTCAAGAAATCCTCCTACCTTGTCCTTCCAAGTAGCTGAAACTACAGTCATGCAGATTTTTAAAAACAGATAGCTTCAGTGCAGTCATGTAAGCAGAGTCTTGATTAAAGTGATTTGAGCAATAATTAAGCTATAAGAAAGTAAAGACAGGGAATGTTGACTCCTGCTTTGAGAAATTTTAAGGAGGAAAGAAGGAATCTGAAGCCCCAAAATATTTGGAAAGAAACACTAATCTAACAATCAGGAGATGTGGATTTGAGCCCCTGATTCTACTTCTGAGTACTTGAAAGACCTTGCTGAAGTCCCTTAATCACTCTCTCGACTCACAGCCCAGCATTCCTTCACTTATACCATGCTCCTTACATCTTGAAAAATACTTAAATCACTGCAGCACAAAGTGCTCAGTCTCTCTTCCATACATCCTGAGTTGTTGAGAAAGTTAATTGAGGTAAGTTCTTCACAAATCAGGTTAAGCAGACCCTTTCATTATACATGTCATAACTCTGTTGCTTGGTAGTTGTCCATCTATTCTCCTGACTCATCTAAAAAAGATTTAAGATGGACATAGAATCAGAGTGCTGAAAGGGACTTTAAAGAATCTAATCCTATTCTTAGATGAGGAAAACTGGAAACTCAGATGAGTTACTGAGGGTCACGTTGAATTATTGACTGAGCCGCCTCTAGAATGGAGTCCTAATTCTGACCTTGGACACGTTCATAGTATATCATGGTGCTCTCTCAAGTTTTCTTGACCACCCTAGTGCAAAGGGCTCTCTCTTTTCTGAACACTGTTTGTAATTTGCTGTCTGGACGTTTTACTCAGCATGTATCTACTGTTTCATGCTTTTAGTTGACTTTTTATATGTGCATACCATCTCCCAACTAGACTGTAAGTTCTTCAAGGACTAGATTAGAGAGTTTTCTCTATGGAAGTATTAATAGAAGATGCTTAATCCTGAGCAGATCTCTCAATCTCTATAGACCTTGTTTCCCATTTATAAAATGGAGATATGGATTAAATCCTAATACAAGTACCATTATAGTTAAAATTGCTCTATAACAAACCCCACTGTTGACCTTCTTTTTCCCAAACCATCTTCATAACAACAAAATTCTAGTTTAATGAAATAATGTAAACAATATTGTATATAGTTTATCTCATCAGAATTGAACTTGTAAAATACTTGCTTTATGAATCCCACAGGGATATTGTGAGACAAAAAGAGATGAGCATATGAAAGCATTTGGGAATGGAAAAAGCATTACTCAAGGAGCAACAACTCCTTGACAGGTCAGGGCAAGAGAGGTGTCTCTAACATGCTTTCAATGGGATCATCCTGGACAGGCAGAGTGAGTCATCCTGGCAGACACCTGATGACTTATAGGGCATATTGTAAGGAGATGCAGAATAGTTGGCTTGGAGGAGAGGAGAAATCATGAAGTAGAAATGCTTTCAAACACAGTTACTAAATTAAGGATTATTATAGCAGATACAATTCTATATCAACATGTTCCTAGAGAAACAATGGAAGTAACTATAGCAGAAAATTTTAAAGCACTGTAAATTATACTGTGCCAGTTATGAAGAATTTATTTTCATTTGTATAATACATAAATGATTTAACAAAATATATCATTTAATTGTTTTAATTTTTGTTATCCCTAAATTATTATAAAAAATCTTCCAATCTTAATAATAGAATTTTGTCTTTTTAAATTCAAAATCCTATTTTAAGCAATTTGGAAATCTGTAAAAGAAGCATTCACTAAATATGCTCTATGCTTTCTACTTGTAAATGCATTGCTTGTAAAATATTGCTCATTTTAGTTGCTGATCTCTAGTGACTCACACTTGTCCTTCTTTGTAGGAGTTCCTATGTAGTCCAGATTTACTGAGTGCGAAAAGGGAGCAGCTACATTCTGTTCTCATCAACAAGCTAACTTAGTATAGGTGGCTAATGTTCAGACTATAGTATTTCAGAGTGAGGGAAGATCTTCAGAGAAGAGGCCAGCTGGAACCATTTGTTGCTTATCACACATCAAAATCTGTACATACTTTTAAGACTGGTCAATCTATGACCTATTGTTTTAGTGCATGACTATATCAAATCAGCATTTTGACCTGTGAATGGTGATTGATTGCTTAGAGATGCCTTATATGTCATAAGAAAATTCTTAAAATATGCCTCTGTTAAGGAAAGTTAGTGCAGGTTGGACTTATTGTTAACTTACATTAATCAGGAATTTAAAACATATTTTATTTTAAACATCATAAGCATTTGGGCCAGGTGTGGTGGCTCATGCCTGTAATCCCAGCTCTTTGGGAGGCTGAGGTGGGTGGATTGCTTGAGTTCAAGAGTTTGAGACCAGCCTAGGCAACATGGCAAAGCCACATCTTTACAAAAAATAAAATTAGCTGGGTGTGGTGGTGCACGCCTGTGGTCACAACTGCTGGAGAAGGTAAGGTGGGAGGGTCGTTTGAGCCTGGGAGGCAGAGGTTGCAGTGAGCAGAGATCATGCCACTGCACTCTAGCCTGGGCAGCAGAGTGAGACCCTGTCTCCAAAAAATAAATTAATTTTAAAAATCATAAGCATTGGGAAACAGAAGAAAATATTAAAAAGGAGGAAAACATACTAATGTTCTCAGAACTCAGAAACAATCTTTTTTTTTTTTTTTTTTTTTGAGACAGAGTCTCCCTCTGTCACCCAGGCTGGAGTGCAGTGGTGTGATCTTGGCTCACTGCAAGCTCCGCCTCCCAGGTTCATGCCATTTCCTGCCTCAGCCTCTTGAGTAGCTGGGACTACAGGCGCCCACCACCACACCTGGCTAATTTTTTTTGTGTTTTTTTAGTAGAGACGGGGCTTCACCATGTTAACCAGGATGGTCTCGATCTCCAGAGCTCATGATCTGCCCACCTCAGCCTCCCAGAGTGCTGGGATTGTAGGCGTGAGCCAAGAATTCAGAAACAATCTTAATGAGACTTCAATATATTTTCTTCAGTAGTTTTTATGCATTCTTTTCTAACTTTTTAATAAAAATTTCAAACATACAGCAAAGTTGAAAGAATTTTACAATAAACATCCATACATCCAAAACCTACACTCAACTATTAGCATCGTACCATACAGTGTACTTACTTTATCACATATCTATGTGTCTATCCATCCATCAGTCTACCTTCGTATTTTTTAAATTCATTTCACAGTCATTGCAGACATTAGTATGCTTCTGCCTAAATAATTCAGCGTGCATTTCATTAATTGAGATTCAGTATTCTACAGAGTATTTTTCTTTGTAAATTTTTCCATTTAGAGGTAAAACTTATATACTGAAATGTAAATCTTAGGTGTACAATTGCTGAGTTTTGACAATTCATACATTCATATAACCCAAACCCTATCAAAAAAATTTTATTTTTTTCACATAACATTATGATTTAAGCATTTTTTCTTATTATGAATCTTTTTATTTTATTTTATTTTTAAATATTTCACCTTTTAGATATGGGGTACAGTGCAGATTTGTTACATGAGAGTATTATGTGATGCTGGGGTTTGGAGTATGGATCCTGTCACTCTAGTAATGAGCACAGTACCAGACAGGTAGTTGTTTAACCCACACCCCTACCACCCTCTATGTTGTTCCCATATTTATGTTGTTCCCATCTTCCATGTGTGCTCAGTGCTTAGCTCCCACTTATAAGTGAGAATATGCAGCATTTGGTTTTCTGTTTCTGTATTAATTTGCTTAAGATTATGGCCTCCAGTTCCATCTATGTTGCTGCAAAGGACAGGATTTCACTCTTTGTTATGGCTATGTAGTTATTATTCCATGGTGTATATATACTATATTTTCTTTATCCAATCTACCATTGATGGGCACCTGGGTTGGTTCTATGTCTTTGCTACTGTGAATAGTGTAGCAATGAACATATGAGTGCATGTGTCTTTTTGGTAGAATGATTTATTTTCTTTGGAGTATATACCCAGTAATGGGATTGTTGGGCCAAATGGTAGCTCTGTTTTAAGTTATTTAAGAAATTGCCAGACTGCTTTCCACAGTGGCTGGACTAATTTAATTATATTCCCACCAGCAGTGTATGAGAGTTCCTTTTTCTCCACAGCCTCGCCAGCATCTGTTATTTTTTCACTTTTTAGTAATAGCCATTCTAACTGGTGTGAGATGGTATCTCACTGTGGTTTTGATTTGCATTTCTCTGATGATTAGTGATGCTGAGCACTTTTTCATATCCTTGTTGGCCACTTGTATGTCTTCCTTTGAGAAGTATCTGTTCATGTCCTTTGCCCATTTTTTACTGGGGTTATTTGGTTTTTGCTTGGTGATTTAAGTTCCCTATAAATTCTGGATATTAAGCCTTTGTCAGATACATAGTTTGCAAATATCTTCTCCAATTCTGTAGGTTGTCTGTTTGCTCTGTTGATAGTTTCTTTTGCTGTGCAAAAGCTCTTTAGTTTAATTAAGTCCCATTTGTCTATTTTTGTTTTTGTTGCAATTGCTTTTGGGGACTTAGCCAAAAATTCTTTGCCAGGGCCAATATCAAGAAGAGTCTTCCAGAATTTTTATAGTTTGAGGTCTTACCTTTAAATTATTAATCCCTTTTGAGTTAATGTTTGTATATGGTGAAAGATAAGAAAGGTCCAGCTTCAATCTTCTGCATATGGCTAGCCAGTTATCTCAGCACCGTTTATGGAATAGGGAGTCCTTTCCCCATTGCTTGTTTTTGTCAGCCCTGTTGAAGATCAGATGGTTTTTGGTGTGCAGCTTTATTTCTGAGTTTTCTATTCTGTTCCATTGGTCTATGTATCTGTTTTTTACCAGTACCAAGCTGTTTTGGTTACTGTGGCTTTATAGTGTAGTTTGAAGTCAGATAGCATAATGCCTCTGGCTTTGTTCTTTTTGCTTAGGATTGCTTTGGCTATTCGGGCTCTTTTTTGGTTCCATATGAATTTTAGAATTTTTTTTCTAATTCTGTGAAGAGTGACATTGGGAATTTGATATGAATAGCATTGAACTGTAAATTACTTTGGGCAATATGGCCATTTTTATGATATTGATTCTTCCAATCCATCAGCAGGGAATGTTTTTCCATTTATTTGTGTCATCTCTGATTTCTTTCAGCAGTATTTTGTAGTTCTCCTTGTAGAGGTCTTTCACCTTCTTAGCTGTATTCCTATGTATTTCATTTTCTTTGTGGCTATTGTAAGTGGGATTGTGTTCTTGATTTCACTGTCAGCCTGGATGTTGTTGGTGTATAGAAACGCTACTGAATTGTGTACATTGATTTTATATCCTGAAGTTTTGCTAAAATTGTTTCAATTTGAGAGCCTTTTGGCAGAGTCTTTAGGATTTTCTAGGTATAGAAATCATATTGTCAGCAAAGAGAGATAGTTTGACTTCTTTTCCTATTTAGATGCTTTTTAATTTCTTTCTCTTGCCTGACCGTTCTGGCTAGGACTTCCTAGAAATCTTCGTAGGTATAATTTTAATGACACTATCTGTGATTTTTAGGATTTCATTTGTTTGTTTGTTTGTTTTGTTTTGTTTTTTGAGACAGAGTCTTGCTCTGTCGCCCAGGCTGGAGTGCAGTGGCACGACCTCGGCTCACTGCAACCTCCACCTCCTGGGTTCGAGCAATTCTCCTGCCTCAGCCTCCCGTGTAGCTGGGACTACAGGCATGTGCCACAACCCTGGCTAATTTTTATATTTTTAGTAGAGATGGGGTTTCACCATCCCGGCCAGGCTAGTCTCGAACTCCTGACCACAAGTGATCCACCCGCCTTGGCCTCCCAAAGTGCTGGGATTACAGGTGTGAGCCACTGCACCGGGCCAAATTTTTTTTTTTTTTTTTTTTAGAAACAAGATCTCACTCTGTTACTCAGGCTGGAGTGCAATGGCATGATCATAGCTTAAACTGTAGCCTTGAACTCCTGGGCTCAAACGATTCTCCCACCTCAGCCTCCCAAGTACCTGGAACTACAGGCATGTGCTATTACACCTGGCTAAATTTTTTATTCTTGTTTTTCTGTAGAGATGGGGTCTCGCTATGTTGCCCAGGCTGGTCTTGAGTTCTTGGCCTTAAGCGATCCTCCTGCCTTGGCCTCCCAAAGTGCTGGGATTACAGATGTGAGCTACCATGCCTGGCTTATGATATTTTAAATTTAGCTCATTTAATTTATCTTGAAATTATTTTGGTGTTTTGACTTGAGTTGGAGATTTAAATGGATCCTTTTTCTAGTAGTTAAATGTATTGTCTCATTGACATTTATTACTTTCCTTCTTCATTGATGTGCATTACTTCCCTTGTAATTCTGATTATCTGATGTGTTACATTGATTCTTCCATATATATTATACATTCCATGATTATGCCTTGATACTCTTCAGAAGTATCAATAGCCAAAATAAATGTTAAATTCTTGCATTAAACAAAATCACTTTGTTTTAGTCTCTGTGATGAAATTGGGGCACAATATTCAAATATCCTCAGCTCCAAAATTCCTCTGTTGTGTTTAGGACCAGGTTTTTCATTTGCACACTGCCAGACCCAGAAGTTGAGTGGGAGACCTGTTTCTTTAGAAGGCAACGTCCTGGGTCCCAGGTTTCTATATGTTTACTCTTCCTAATTGTACACTTCCCCCCAACTTTCTCCAAATGGTCAAGGCTGCGTAAGTCAGTGTAGTGTACCATTTTATGCTTTCCCATAATAGAGGGTAAATTCAGAGTATACATACTTAAAGTATTACATAGATATTAACTAATATCATACCAATTGAAATTGTCACTATCTGTATCCTGATACATTTACCACAGGAATCTGTGAGTCTGCATTCAGCTGACTTGTGTGAGCTAAATGACCTGAACTGAGATAGGAGAAATAGTAGTTATGATTCAACAATTCCAGTAAAGAAACACATTTTCTAGCAGAGCTGTCCAACAGAGGTAGGAGTAGACTGAGAAGTACTGAGGCCCTTGTTGTTATCTTTACTCAAGCAGAACTCTGTCAGCAGTGACTAGGAAAGAATTCCTGCTCTGAGGAGTAGATGGGGGAGGAATAGGGGGTCAGAATAAATTATTTCAATTTTCTGTGGTTCAGCTAATTGTTGCTTTGACTTTTGGATTAGTTATGATTTAATACAAAACTTTCTTTTTTTTTAACAGGAAATAAAGGAAAAGAAGAAATTCTGTAAAACATATATAGAAGACCTTGTGAAGGAAGCCACAGAAATCAACATGAAAAATGAGGCTTTGCAGAAGCTTTGGCCACAGATGTTCATTGAGCTTGTTAGGGATGCAGTCATAGAAATTCGCAATAAAAATTCCTATATGAAGCTCTGCCTACAGCAGATAACAGACCAAAAATAAAAATGGCCTTTAGTTACAGTTGATTTTGGCAGTTTTATTTTTTGAAGGTTGAAAATATGCAGATTATACATGTTAAAACAACAACAACACTATCGTATAAACTAGAAAGACTAGTGTAAAAGCATTATTGCCCACTGTTCTCATAGCTAAAAGTTAAGAAGGAAAGCAGGAGAAAGGAAGGATTAATTGCCTGTATGTGATGACCAAACAACCTTTGGGAACTAAGCAGTTTTCAGAGATGGCGTGGCACTGCATCCTTGGTTCTTGCTTTGATTGGTGCCCTGCTATAGCCCAAAGCACGTAGTATTTGCTGATGATTCAGCATGAGCTGCATCTACCTACTTTTAGCTGATAATTTTCAGTTATTTCCCTTTTTATTTTATGTCATGATTTCAAAGCCAAAAATATGTTCTTTTTATGAGTGAAGAATAAACTTACTAACAAATTAGTCAAAATAAAGTATGTTTGCCTCCTTAATTCAGTCAGAATTGTCATATTTATTGTATGTTCCTCTTTAGTTAGGTACGGTTCCTGCTATTCACCTATATGGAGGATGCCCCATTCTTCTAGGAATGCATTCTCAGGGAACCACAGGAGGTCCTGGGAATCACTATGGGCAGAGAATATGCAAATGAGTCAAAACTGGGATAGGAAGAAAATGTTTTGTCTTAGGAGATCCTGAATGACTATAAAATGCTGTTACAAATCAGTAAATCTGCTTCTCTGAAAGATGTTTCCTTCCATTGTTAGCTCTCAAATGCTCTTTTAATAGACATGCATGTGTACCTGTGTCTCAGAAGTATTAGGGATGCATGAGTGAAGGGTTCTAATTTTTAAAATTTCATTTGAAGATCAAATTCATGCTGGTGAGAAGGGTAGTAGGAGCCTATTACCATAGCTAGAGATGATGCCACTTCAGAAAAACAATCTTAGTCAATAAATAGGAATTTTTCGGTTTGCTTAGATTTTACCTAGCAGCTATTATGTCAGCAGGACCACCAGGATATGGGAAAACAGGACTAGAAGATGTACGACAGCAAAGACATGCAGAGACATGCAGAGACACCTGGAAGGAAGCTAGGTAAGCTGCTATTGTGGTTCTGAGAAAGACCCACATCCTTAAGATCTCTTGATTACTCTTCTCCCAAAAGGCGGGCTTAACTTTAACAGGTTACCATTTTTCTGATCATAGCCTTAAAAGGCTGTCCTGGTTTTTTCTTTTTCTTTTTTTTTTTTTTTGAGACAGAGTCTTGCTCTGTCACCCAGGCTGGAGTGCAGTGGCGCGATCTCGGCTCACTGCAAGCTCCGCTTCCCAAGTTCACGCCATTCTCCTGCCTCAGCCTCCCAAGTAGCTGGGTCTACAGGTGCCCGCCACCATGCCCAGCTAAGTTTTTGTATTTTTAGTAGAGATGGGGTTTCACCATGTTAGCCAGGATGGTCTCGATCTCCTGACCTCATGATCCGCCCGCCTCGGCCTCCCAAAGTGCTGGGATTACAGGTGTGAGCCACCATGCCTGTCCTGTCCTGGTTTTTTCATCTTGGCACTTAGGCCATCAGCTTACTAGTGTGTAACCTCAGTTTCCTCCTGATAGCACACACTTCGTAAGATAGTCGTGAGAATCAAAAGAAACAATGCATGTAAAGCATTTCTCATCATGCCTGGCACAAAGCAAACACCCAATACATTGAGCTTTAATTATTACTCTTTTGGCTGTAGGTTGAACAATAGGGTTGGTGCCCTAGGACAGAGGAGCTATTAGCATTGCTTTCTGATCCTTTAGCCTCTCCAAACTGAAACATATGGACCACTTCTCATCTGGCTAGTAAACACTTATCTCTCCTGGGCTTATATCTTATTTGGTATAGAAATGAGATCCCGGCTTGAAGGTGATGTTGAGAGGAGAACCAAGAGTATATTGTCTGTGGGATTCTGGCAGATTGGAAAGATGTAAGAACTTGTGACTCTTTGGGAGTCTGGGTAACTGTTCCCACTCTAGGCTTTGCAGATGAATGGCCTAGCTGTTTAGTAATCTGTCCAGCTTTCTGCATGTCTCTTCTCCCCTAACCCTCCCATCCCTGCTGCTAAAGAGACTTGACACTCACATGCTTTCTTGGCCCAGTCACCCTGGGAATCTTAGGAACACTAAGTCAGCACTCAGTGAAATGGCAGCAAGCCATCCCAGCCACTGCTGGCTCTATCCAGACCTGCTTCAGGCCTGGTAATAGGGTCTCTCTCTTGTTCCTGAAACCAAGCCTCTTCATTCCTCAGCTTTGGTCTCTGCTTCCTTCCTACCTGAGTTCCCTTTCGCTCCTACCTGCTCCCACTACCCCATACTGATTTCTACTTCTTGAATCCTTATTTTGTCAGGTCTCAAACTTCCAATGGCAATCCTCCCATCTAGTTCTACACTCCAAACTCATTTTGCATTCTGAAGTTCCTTGGTGAAGATAATCCCCAGATAAAAAGACAAGGAGACCTGGGTCTGCTGGGTTAGGGATCAAGTGAGGGTCCTATGTTGTAAGTGAGTGGTGATCTAGGGAACAAATTGCCATTTCTTCTTGGAATTTTCCAGGGTTTTCAGGGAAGGGGAAGAGATGCAAATCCCATAGTCTGAGACTCTCTAGGCTAATGTGTGCTGAAGAATTGCTTTTTTTCAAAAGGGATCTCACGCAGAAACACTATTGCGTTTGCCTCAAAAGCAGAAACATTTAGTACCCCCATTTAGGGAGATACTGTACCCGATGTTCTGGTACAGCAGCTGGATGGTGAAGTGTGCTGCTACACCTGAGGATGGTTACCAAGTGTGCAGGTGGACCTGAGGCTTGTTAACTGTGCTGCTGAGTCAGAGGATGGTGCTGGTATCAGCTCCTCACTTCCTGAGCTTCATTCCACTGAAGGCCTGGCATGTAAGACAGTGCAACCCTACCATGCTCCTGATCTATTCCTGATTGGGCAAGGAATGCACTGGGATTCATATTCTCTTCAATGAGTAATCATCATAACAACAAAGATTCATTGAGCAATGTCTTGCACTATTATAAGCTCTTTGTATACATTCTCATTTAATCTCCTAACACTGCGATATATATATGATAGCAATCCCATTTGAACACTAGAAAACTGAGGCATAGAGAGGATGAAAAAAAACGTAACTAAGGGTATTTCAACCAATAAATAGTAGACAGTACCCACATTCACTGTTAGTCTTAAGGATCTGGCATCTGGGAAGAATTTTGATGTCCATGGTCGTTCCTAATCCACTTTCATGTTTTGTCATTATGCTGAGGAATAGCAAATAAAAGATGAGAATTTCTCAACTGTGTCTACATGTGAAGCATATCGTAGACATTATGTGCAGTATAAATACTAACAAATGTATAAGTACACATGTACAATATTGTGTATTATTTAAGGATATACATATTAAAGTATAAAATATTGGCAGCTGGATTCATTGCAATAATGTGTAGAGAATCAACTTCAGGAGGGGGCAATAATTAAATTAAGGGGACCAGTTGGGAAGGTACTGCATTATTCTAGGCAAGAGATAATTGTGACTTGGATCAAGGTGATAGCGGCAGAGGTGTCAGAAAGTAGTTGGATCTTGGGTATATTTTAAAGATAAAGCAACAAGATTTACTGACAGAACTGGATATGGAGTATGAGAAACAGTAGTCAATGATGGCCACAAGGTTTTTGGCTTGAACTACCGAAAAGATTGAGTTGCCATCAACTGAGATGAGAGCAATCTGTGAATGGAACATCTGGGAGGAAGGATCAGGAATTCCGTCTTATGGAATACACAATGTATCTCAACATGTACAATATATATAAGATATACCACGCATCTCAGCATATGTTGAGATGGTTGTTAAATATCCAAGTGCAGGTGTTAAGTAGGTGTGAATATGAGTTGGGAGTTGAGAAGTATAGATTGGGCTAGAATTATAGAATTTGGAGTCATTGGTGTATAGCAGTACTTGTTTATGCTATCTTTATATTTAAGAGAATAAACCTATCACTTGCTAAATAAGATTATCATAGTGTACTTGTGTTTTTTTTGTTTGTTTGTTTGTTTTTTTGAGACGGAGTCTCACTCTGTCACCCAGGCTGGAGTGCAGTGGCACAATCTCAGCTCACTGCAACCTCTGCTTCCTGGGTTCAAGCAATTCTCCTGCCTCAGCCTCCCGAATAGCTGGGACTACGGGGGCCCACCACTACACCCTGCTAATTATTTTCTATTTTTAGTAGAGACAGGGTTTCACCGTGTTAGCCAGGATGATCTCAATTTCCTGACCTCATGATTCGCCTGCCTCGGCCTCCCAAAGTGCTGGGATTACAGGCATGAGCCACCGCGCCCAGCCTCTACTTGCCTTTTTATTTTGATTGTTATCTGAGTTTTTCCTTCTGTTTTTCTTTGTGATTTTCCTTTCTGTTTTTCTCCTATTGTTTTTCTTTGTGATTTCATTTATTGTAATTCAGAATTTACTGCTTATTCAGAAAGCAGTTAATGATTCACCTATATTTTCTCCTGTTTTGATTCCATGATTTTCTATCATTAACAGTTTGTTGACAGACCAAAAAACATCCTATTTATCTCTTTGGGCAAACCTGGGCTTTATTCTCCTATCTCACAGTTTATTTAATAAATTAAAAAAGGAAAGAAAAGAGAAAGAAGAGGGACAGAGAATCTGGCTAGTTAGCCTCAAGGCAAAATGCAAAATAGAATAAAGAGAGACTACTCAGGAAAATATTTTATTTAAATCTTGAAGAACAAAGGTTAGTTTTTATAATCTGCTTTTATGGGTCAGATGGAGATGGAGTGGTTACTGTTGCCAAGAACTTCAGAGCCAAGTTTGAAATTTAATCACAGCAACTGTGTTAACCAGTATTGATGGAATGTTTAGTATATTTGATCCTGATTTTCTACTTATGTTTATGTTTTCATGATTCATTGTATGTGTCTTTTGTTGCAAAATACCTCAAATCCTTTATGGAAAGAGTTAAAGTATATTCAAAGCTCCAAAGAATAAATTACTCCTAAAGAATAAATATACTCCTTGGGGAGTGGAATAGTTTGCAGTTTCTCTTCAGGAGACAATGAAACTATTTATTAATTCCTTTTACAAGTGCCCCTAAGCCTGAGTCCTCAGAGAGTCGACTTCTTCTCTTTGTTTATCTTGAAATGTTTCAGTGTGCAGAAATGCCTGTAGAATCATATCTCAAATAAATGCCCTGTATCTACCACCAAGCATAACATCTTAATATTTTTCCACACTTGCTTCAGATTTTATAAATCAAACATTGCAAGTAGACATGGAACCCCTATGCACCTTCTTTCCCTCCCTCCAGGTAACCACTATCCTGAATTTTATGCTTATTCATTCATGTTCTTCTTTTTTTTTTTTTTTTTTTTTTTTGAGACGGAGTCTCCCTCTGTCGCCAGGCTGGAGTACAGTGGCGCAATCTTGGCTCACTGAAATCTCTGCCTCCTGGGTTCAAGCGATTCTCCTGCCTCAGCCTCCTGAGTAGCTGGGATTACAGGCGTGCACCACCACACCTAGCTAATTTTTGTATTTTTAGTAGAGACGGGGTTTCACCATGTTAGCCAGGATGGTCTCAATCTCCTAACCTTGTGATCTGCCTGCCTCTGCCTCCTAAAGTGCTGGGATTACAGGCATGAGCCACCACACCTGACCTCATTCATATTTTCTGGCTGTTCCTATTTATGCATAAATGCATAGGGAGCTTATTGAATTAAGATTTTATATTTTCTCATTTTATATAAGTGGGGCCATGCAATATGTATTCTTCTGCATTTTTTCACTCAATATTATGTTCCTGAGGATTATATTCATTGATGGGAGTAGTTCCACTTCTTTCATTTTTGCTGCTATTTGATATTGGGTTGTACAGCCCATGAGTGATTTATGTAACTGTTTTCCTGTTGGTGGGCATCAGGAGTTTTCTAGTTTAAAACTAGTACAGACAATGCTGCATTGAATATGCCTGTTCACATGTGTGCTTTAGGAGTACACAGTAACTGTGGAATTGCTGAGCCATATGGACACATTCAACTGCATTAAATATTGTCAAATTGCTTTCTAGAGTGATTCGTATCAATTTACACTCCCACAAGTAGAGAATACAACTTCCAGTTGTTCCATATATTCACTAACAATTAGGACTTTCATTTTTTACAATCTAATGTGTTAGTGAACCTGTGTGTGTGGGGGGCGGGGGTGTACGTGAAAGTGGCTTTTTGTGTAGAGAAGAGATCTTTCAAGGATTTTTTTAAAAGACAAAGTTTACATATGGTGAAATGCACATAAGTGTATAATTTGATGAATTTTGAAAATATCAACATCCCAATTAAGAATTCCAACATTTTAATCACTTCAGAAAAGTTTTCTTAGTCAATCCCTGGCCATCCGCTACAAGCAAGTATTGCTCTAATTTCTTTCACCATTGATTAGTTTTGTCTGTTCTGGAACTTTCTGTAAATGGAAGCATACAATAGGTACTCTTTTGTGTCTGACTTGTTTTACCCAACATAATGTTTTTGAGAATCATTCATATTGTTTCATGTATCAATAATTTTTTATTTCTTAGTATAAAGGTATCATGGTTTTCTTATCCATTCTATTGAGTTGTTTCCAATTTGGGGCTCTTGTGAATGAAGACATGTTTGTACAAATCCTTTTGTGCAGTGGAGCTGTTGAGTCAGAATAGTTGTAAGTTTAACTTCATAAGAAACTGCCATTAATTTTTTTAAATAGTGGTTGTACAATTTTACACTCCTTCCAGCAATGTATATAGAGTTCTGGTAGCTCCACATATGTGCCAACATCTGTTGTTTTGAACTTTTTAAATTTTCAGCTATTCCAGTGTGGCCTTTTCAGGTTGTTGCTTTAATTTTATTTTCCTTGGTGTCTAATGATGTTGATCACATTTTTATGCATGTTTTGGTCATTTTTATATCTTCTTTTATGAAGTAAATATTCAGATCTGTTGCCTACTTTTCTAACTTGAATTGTCTTTTTATTATTTATATGTGTAAGTTCTTCATACATACTAGATACAACGCTTTTGTTTTGAATTATGAGAAAGTCCAATTCATCAATTTTCTATGTCAAGTGCCTTTTATAATCTCTCTAAAACAGTTTTCCTGCCCCAAGTTTGCAAAGACATTCTCTTCTACTTTCATCTAGAAGCTTTATAGTTATTACATTCAAGACCATAATTATTCTTGAATTAATGTTTGTGAAAGGTTTGAGGTAGAGATACAATTTCATTTTCTTTTTTCTCTATAGAAACCCAGCATTCCAGCAAAATTTGGTGCAAAAAGTGTTCTTTTGCCCATTGAATTGCTTTGGCAATTAATTTTTGGAAAATTAATTGACCAATATATGTGCAGGTCTCTTTCTAGACTTACTATTCTATTTCATTTATTTATTTTTTCTATTTTTACACCAATTTTACTCCACAGTTTTGATTGCTGTAGCTCTATGTAAGTCTTGGAGACAGGAAATATAACCCCTCAAATTTTGTTGTTTTACAAAATTGCTTTAATTGTTTCAGTGAGTCTAGGTCTTTGCATTTCCATATAAATTTTAGAATCAGCTTGGCAATTTATTTTAAAAATGACTTTTAGGATTTTTAGTGGGATTATATCAAATTTATAGATGAATTGGAGAGGATCTTCCAATCCATGAACATGGGATAACTCTTCATTTATTTAGATCATTTTTAAAGCAAAATTTAGTAGATTTCAGTTTAAATTTTATTCTGAAGTAGATTTATTCCTAAGCATTTTATATTTTTTGCTATTTTAAAGTTATTTTAAATTTTCATTCCCAAGTTTTTTTTGCAAATACATAGTAATACAGTTGACTTTTATATATAGTTGATCCTCATTATTTCCAGATTTTGTATAATTTGCCTACTCACTAAAATTCATTTGTAGTCCCCACATTCATTTGTGGATATATACAAAGTGATGACAAATTTGAGCCCCCAATGCACATGTTCCCAGCTGAGGTTAAGCAAGGCAATACTCTCCCTTCTTGTTTCAGTTATCAGAAAGTAAACAAGTATCCTTTTCACAGTATATTTAATGCCATGTTTATTGCATTTTTGTGCTTTTTGTTGATGACTTTGCTCTTTACAATGCCCCCCAGGGGTCGGCCTGAAGTGCTCTCTAATGCTCCTAAGCACAAGAAGGTGGTGATGTGCCTGACATCACAGATAAATGACATGTGTTAGATAAGCTTTGTTGAGGCATGAGTTACAGTGCTGTTGGCCATGAGTTTGATGTTGATAAATCAATTATATATATATATATATTTAATGATGCCATTTAACAGAAGCACACATATAACAAGGTTAAGTATTAATTGACTAAAAATATTGTCCCAGAGTCTCACAGGAACCTAAACCTGCATTTCCCTTTGGAGCAAATGTTCAGTAGTATTCACTAATTTCATGTTTAGGACAACTTTATAGACCATATTCACCACAAATAATGAGAATTTACTATATTGACTTTGTATTCTGTAAACTTGCAATATTAATTGCTTAGGGTTTTCCACACAGACAAAATCATTTTTTCTGCAAATAAAAATGGTGTTGCATCTTCCTTACCAGTCTTTACACATTTTGTTTCTTTTTCTTGCCTCATTGCACAGGCTAGGACTGCCAGTTCAATGTCTTAAAAAAAAAAGTGGTAAGAGTGGCCATTATTGTCCTTTCTCTCTTTCCCTAATCTTAGAGTAAACATGTTCAATCATACGTTTACTTGTAGGTTTTAATTTTTCTTTTCTTTCTTTCTTTTCTTTCTTTTTTTTTTTTTTTTTTTTTTTGACAGGGTCTCACTCTGTTGCTCTGGCTGGAGTACAGTAGTGCAATCATGGCTCACTCTAAAGCCTCTGTCTCCTGGGCTCAAGGGATCCTCCCACCTCAGCCTCCCAAGTAGTTGGGACAACAGGCACACACCACCATGTCCAGCTAATTTTTGTATTTTTAGTAGAGATGGGGTTTCACCATGTTGCCCAGGCTGGTCTTGAACTCCTGGGCTCAAGCAGTCCACTCATCTCAGCCTCCCAAAGTGCTGGGATTACAGGCATGAGCCACCATACTCAGCCAGCTGTAGGTTTTTCACAGATAGCCTTTATCAGGCTGAGAAAGTTTCCTGTTATTCCTACTTTGCTGATAATTTTTTATCATGAAAGAATACTGACTTTTGTCAGATATTTTTCTACATCTATTGAAATAATCATATAGTCCTTCTCTCTTATTCTTATGTTATTGATTACATTGATTGATTTTCAAATGTTAAACCAACCTTGCATTACTAGGATAATGTAATTATATATTAACCTTTAATATATTTCTGAGTATTATTTGCTAATACTTGTTTAAAAGTGTTTGTGTTTATGTTTATTAGTGATATTGGTCTATAAAAATTTTCTATTGTGACTTTGTGTTGTCTCCTATTCTGTTTTCTAAAAGAAAAGTGGAAAAGCCATATTCTTTGAAATACATCCTAAATTTTCTTGTGATTTCTTCCCTAACTCAGAGGTTATTTATAGGCGTATTGTTCAGTTTCCAAGCATTTGGCCCCATTATGTAAGTAATAAACCATTTCGTGGCTTATTTGTTGTGTGTGTTTGTGTGGTGTCATCAGTATTAACATCTGAACCAAAGTTTGACTGAGGGGCCTGTCTCATTCCCAAAAGATGACCATAACATGTGTATGTATTAATTAGGTCAAAATTCTTAAGTATAGTGTTCAAATCATCTGTCTTCTTTTCTGGTTGTTCTTATCAATTATTGAAAGACTAAAATCTCCACTGAGACTGGATTTGTCTGTTTCTCCTAGTACTCTATTATTTTTTGCTTTATGCATTTATTAAGGGCATGTTATTAGGTACATACAAATTTAAAAGTGACATATCTTCCTGTTGAACTGATGTTTTTGACATTGTGAAATGAGTCTTCTATCTCTAAAAATTCTTTTTGCCTTAAATTCTAATTTATTCAATATTAACATAGGTATACCAGCTTTTTAAAATTAATATTTGAATGAGATATTTTTGCATGATTTAATTTCCACCTTTCTATATGCTTATGTTGTAGTTATGTTTCTTTTAAATAATATATAATTTAAATTTATATTTGTATCCAGTTCAACAATCTGGCCTTTTAAAAGATGAAGTTAGTTTTTTTAGAACAAAATCAACTGAGTTTAAATTAAACAATTTGATATGTGTTTTTACTTGTGCCACCTATTCCATGTTTTGTTTTACTTCTTTTTTCCCTTCAATTACTTTTTTTAAATTACTGGGTATTTTTTAACCATGTTTTCCCTCTATGAATTTAGAAGTTATACACTCAGTTTCTAATTTTGTAAATGATTTCCCTAGAACTTATATCATAGATCTTTACCTTCTCATTGATTAACATTGGTTTCTAATGTTAATATCTTTATCATCCTTCTGGAAAATACAAGGACCTTGGAACACTGTAACTCAAATTACTTCCCCTCTTTTTTTTTTAATACGGCATTTTTTCTTTTTCTTTTTAGTTGATACATAATAATCATACATATTTATGGGATATTGAGTGAATTTCTATGCGTGTATACAATGTGTAATGATCAAATCAGGATAAATAGCATTCCATCACCTCAACATTTATCATTTCTTTGTGTTGTGAGCATTCAAAATTCTCTCTTTTAGCCTTTTGAAAATATACAATAAATTATCATTAACCATATTTACCCTATAGTGCTGTAGAACACCAGAACTTACTCCTTCCATCTACCTGTAATTTTGTATTTGTTAACAAACCTCTCCCCATGCTCCCCCCACTACTACCCTTCCTAGCCTCCAATACCCACAATTCTACTCGTGACTTCCATGAGCTAAAAAAAAGTTTAGCTCCCACATCTGATTAAGAACATGCAGCATTTATCTTTCTGTGGCTAACTTATTTTGCTTAACATAATGTGCTCCAGGCTCATCCTTGTTGCTGTAAATGACAGGATTTCATTCTTTTTTATGGCTGAATAATATTTCAATGTATATATATATCACATTTTCTTTATTCATTTGTCTGTTGGTGGACATTTAGGTGGATTCCATATCTTAGCTATTGTGAATAGTGCTGCAATAAACAAGGATACAGGTATTGGTATTCCTTTGATACACTGATTTTCTCTTTTTTGGATAAAAATCCAGCAGTGGGGTCATTGGATCATGTGGTAGATCTATCTTTAGTTTTTTGAGACATCCCCACAGTGTTTTCCATAATGGCTGTACTAATTTAAATTCCCACCAACAATGTATAACAGTTCCCTTTTCTCTGCATCCTCACCAGCATTTGTGTGTGTGTGTATGTGTGTGTGTGTGTGTGTGTGTGTGTGTGTGTGTTTGATAATAGCCATTCTAATTGAGGTGAGATGATACTCATTGTGGTTTTGATTTGCATTTCCCTGATGACTAGAGGCGATTGAACATTTTAAAATACTTTTTTGGACATTTGTATGTCTTCTTTTGAGAAACATCTATTTATTTCCTTTGCCCACTTTTTAATTGGATTTTTTTTCCTGTTGAGTTGTCTGAGTTCCTTTCATGTTCTGAATATTAGTCACTTGTTGGATGAATAGTTTGCAAGTATTTTCTTCCTCTCTACAGTTGTCTCTTCCCTCTGTTGTTTCCTTTGTTGTATGGAAGATTTTTAGTTCATATAATACTATTTGTCAATTTTTGCTCTTGTTGTTTATGTTTTTGAGGTCTTATACATAAAATTTTTTCCAAGATCAATGTCGTGAGGCACTTCTCTTATGTTTGCTCCCAGTAGATTTATAGTTTTTTGTTTCATGTTTAAGTCTTTAATCCATTTTATGTTGATTTTTACATTTGGTGATAGGTAGGGAGTCTAATTTTATTCTTCTGCATATGGCTATTTAGTTCTCCCAGCACTGTTATTGAAGAGGGTGTCCTTTCCTCAATGTATGTTTTTGGTGCCTTTGTCAAAAATCAGTTGGCTGTAAATATGTGAATTTATTTCTGGGTTCTCTATTCTGTTCCATTGGTTAATATGTTTGTTTTTATACCAGTATCATGCTGATTTGGTTACTATAGCTTTGTAGTATAATTTGAAGTAAAGTAGTGTAATGCCTCCAGTTTTGTTCTTTTTGATCAGTATTGCTTTGGCTATTTGGTGTCTTTTACAATGTCATATGAATTTTAGGATTTTTTTCTATTTATGTAAATAATGTCATTGGTATTTTGATAGGGATTGCATTGAATCTGTAGAATGCTTTGGGCAGTGTGATCATTTTAACAATATTAATTCTTCCAATCCATGAGCATGGGATGTCTTTTTATTTGTTTGTTTCCTCTTCAAATATTTTCATCAGTGTTTTACACTTTTCCTTGTAGAGTTTTTTCACCTCTTTGGTTAAATGTATTCCTAGGTATTTTATTTTTTCATAGCTATGATAAATGGGATTTTTTTCACTTGGTGCATAGAAACACTAGATTTCTTTTTCAGCTAGTTCATTATTGGTGTATAGAAACAGTGATTTTGGCATGTTGATGTTGTATCCTGTATCTTCACTAAATTTATTTATCAGTTCTAAGAGTGTTTTGATGGCGTCTTCAGGTTTTGCTATATATAGGATTATGTCATCTGGCTGGGCACAGTGGCTCACACCTGTAATCCTAGTGCTTTGGGAGGCTGAGACAAGAGGATCACTTGAGGCCAGGAATTCGAGACCAGCCTAGGCAACATAGCAAGACCCCATCTTGACAAAAAACAATTGTTTTAATTAGCCAAGTGTGGTGGCATGGCATCTACAGTCCCAGCCACTTGGGAGGATTGCTCAAGCCCAGGAGTTCAAGGCTACAGTGAGCTATGATTTTGCCACTACATTCGGTGAGCTATGATTGTGTCACTGCACAGCCTGGGCGACGGAGTTAAGAGCCTGCCTCTAAAAAAATTAAAAATAAATATTATGATAAATTGACTTCCTCTTTTCCAATTTGGATGCCCTTATTTCTTTATCTTGCTTAATTGCTCTGGGTAGGGCTTCCAGCACTATGTTGAATAAGAGTGGTAAGAGTGGGCATCTTTGTCTTGTTCCAACTCTTAGAGGAAAGGATTTCAGCTTTTCCCCATTCAGTATGATGTTAGCTGTTGGTTTGTCATATATGGCCTTTATTGTGTCGAGTTTTGTTCCTTCTAAGCCTAGTTTGTTGAAACGTTTTATCATGAAGCAATGTTGAATTTTATCAAATGCTTTTTCTGTGTCTATTGAGGTGATCATATGGTTTTTATGCTTCATTCTATTCATATGGTGTATCACATTTATTTGTGTATGTTGAACCTATGTGGCATTTTTTTAAGTTGCTGTCCACAAGTTTATTGTCTTTATCTGAAAAATCCTCATAGAAAATTGTTTGGTTTAGCTCTCAGCAGCCCACTCCTGAGCTCTGAGGAAGCTTGCCTTCTTCTGAGTTACCCGATCTTTCTTCTGAGCAAGGGACATTTTGGGACAGTGCCACCTCTTCTTTTTAACTTTTTTTCTTGGGCTTCTTTTCATAGACTGGATTCTCTTGTATAGCAGCATGAGCTTTCTAACACGTCTCCTCCATCATGTCTGGAGTTATGCTGTTCTTTATGTATTGAGAGAACTGTTTCTTGTAAGCATCTTCATCTTCTTGCATTAAGTAGCACGTATAATCTGCAACATTCTGGCCCATGATGTGCTTCCAGTGTACTTCTGCATTAAATTCCTTGCTTTCAGAATCATAACCAGGGAATCGTTTGGTACTGTGAGGGATAGACAAGCCTCCATCCACAGCCCCCTTCAGGGCACCAAAAACTTTATTGCCACTGGTAGTTCTGGCAAGGCCTGCATCCAAATAGCACGTAAAGGCACCTGGCTGACCATTAATGCTTTCCACATTGTATTCATCGCCAGTCACCTCCACTTGGGCTTCATAGATCTTGTCCATGCCAAACATATTGAAAAGCCTGTGGGCCAGCAGCAGGCCAGTACAATATGCTGCAGCATAATTTGACAAGCCAACCTTCACACCATATTTTGGCAGTTTGTGTGCATATGCTGGCCAGAGTATCATACCCCCTCTATACAGGCGTAAGCAATCTGACAAATGATATCTCTGTTTGTTACATGAACTATCATCCTATATTTCAGTGTATTGTATTTATTTTTATCCTGTATCACCAAGCATTTCCAAGCTTAGTAATCAATTTTACCCTCTCATTGTCTTCTAAATTTCACTTGGTATCTCTTAAAGTAGGCCTTATTCTTAACAACTTTAACAAACCACATCCTGGGGAACAAAAGACCCGCGTCCGCAGCTCAACAGAGACCTGCAGGCCCAGCAGGGCTAGGGGGCAGAAAGGCTACATGGCATTATTAATGTGTATTTTAATCCAATATATTTCAATCCCATTGGATATTGTTGTTTTTTTAAAGTCAGTAATCATTTAGAGCTCCTCATATATTCACCACTTATTTTGCTCTTCATTCCTTCTTATAACTCGGAACTTCCTTCTGGAATCACTCTTTTATAGTCTAAATATTATATAGCCTTTAGAAATTTTTAGTGCTGTCCTTGTGATGGAGAACTCACTCAGGTTTTTTTTATTTATTTATTTTTTTGTGAGACAAAGTCTCACTCTGTTGCCCAAACTGGAGTGCAGTGGCGCGATCTCAGCTCACTGCAACCTCCCCTTCCCAGGTTCAAGCGATTCTCCTACCTCAGCCTCCTGAGTAGCTGGGACTACACCCATGGTGTGCACCACCATGCCTGGCTGAAGTTTTTTGTATTTTTAGTAGAGATGGGTTTCACTATGTTAGCCAGGCTGATCTTGGACTCCTGACCTCGTGATCTGCCCACCTTGGCCTCCCAAAGTGCTGACATTACAGGCATGAGCCACCGTGCCCAGCCAGGTTTTTTAAATCTGAAAATATCTTTATTTCACCTTCATTTTAAAAAAAGTGTCATTAAAATATAACAATCATATAGTAAAGTCTACTGTGGGGTAACTACTAGTATGGGACCATCTTAAACCCAAGTTCAGGGCTTGAAATTTAATTTTATGGCTGTTGGATTCTTATTTCTGTTTCCATCTCTCTGTGATATTATCAAAACAAAAGTCCTAGTTTTCCAGGATTGGCAAGCATCAGAGGATCAATGTGGCTTCCATGCTCTTTTACCTTTCTGGATTCACATTTTTACTTTACTTTGACTTTATAATTCCTTACAGTCATGTTTTGTCTTCGATGCTTTTTAAATGTTTTAATATATTTTATCTAGTTGTTTAAAATTTTTATCCAGTGGGATAGTTAATTCAAATAACATAGTCCTCCATTACTAAGAGCAGAAAGTTCCCATGTTGAATTTTTAATTTTTTGCTATTATAATTTTAATTTTTAAGAGCTGGTTTTTGTTTGTTTTTTGTTTTCTGAATGCACTTCTTAATTAATATCCTGAGCTTCTTTCACAGAGTTTATTTGTAATTTCCCTTTTACCTACGTGTCTCATCCTCCAGTCTGTAAGTTCCCTGACCATGTCTGTCTCCTTCCTTCAAGGCTGTATCTCCAACACTTAGAAAAATATCTGGATGAGGCCAGGCATGGTGGCTCATGCCCATAATCCCAGCACTTTGGGAGGCTGAGGTGGGCAGATCACTTGAGGCCAGAAGTTCGAGACTAGCCTGGCCAAAATAGTGAAACCCCGTCTCTACTAAAAATACAAAAATTAGCTGGGAATGGTGGTGCGTGCCTGTAATCCCAACTACTCAGTAGGCTGAGGCACAAGAATTGCTTGAATGTGAAAGGTGGAGGCTGCAGTGAGCTGAGATCGTGCCACCGCACTCCAGCATGGGTGACAGAGTGAGATTCTGTCTCCCCTCCCCACCCCCCCAAAATAAAAATATCTGGATGAGTAATAAAGCTTTATCTTGGGTTTTGCCTAGACAAATTAGTCTCATTAAAGCTGGATTCCTATTTCAGAGACGGTTCTCAACTTCTGACTTTTAACATCCTACATCCTGCAGTTTTGAGTCCTATGCACCTCCCAGATGTGAAGTTCAGGCTTTTATAAGCCAGCCATCAAAGAACATTATGAGCTACCCCATCGTGGCTCTGCATAGCAGCCAACTGTTCAGTCTTGTAAGCATCATCATGTGTGCACAGCACAGAGAGTAGAAAAAAAAGTAAATCTGATAAAAAATAAAACTCAGTTAAAAAAACAGAAAAGAAGTGAAACTTCACAAGTACTACAATAGAGTAAAAGATAGGTATCATTAAGCATCATGGAAGTGCCATAAAGAGCAAGAAAAGAACAAAATGTAAAGAACATGTACAAAATGCTGGAAATATATTATCAAAGATGGAATCCAAAAGGCAGGACATGTTACTATGGATTTTTTTTTTTTTTTTTTTTGGCTCTCTGGGAATGAAAGTCTTCCATAACACATAAATTTTCCTCTTGAACTTTTGGATTCTTAGCAGATATACAGGAACTCATTGTGCAGTAAAAGATAGGACCACCTATACTAAATAATGTGTGAGGCTCATGAAGAGTCTACATTAGCAATGCAGGTGAAGTTTAATAGTGATCAGGTGTCTGTCTTGAGAACTGATGTTGACCATGGTGACAGTAGGACATGTGGTCTGAGAGGAAAACTTAGATGCATCTGTGCCTGTCACAAGCGGGGGATCATACAGGTGTTTTTAAAACTCGCAAGACACCTTGTAAGCAAAGACCTACTGTCATTATCCTGGGAAACATTTCTTAAAGAATGGCCTAAGTAATATGCTAGTTACACTGTATACATGTTTCAATGCATGTATTCAAATGTAACACCAGACCCCATAAATATGTGCAATTATTATATGTCAATTAAAAATAATAAAACTCATCTTTTAAAAAAGAATGGCCTTGGGACACCTACCTCAGAACCACTTGTGGGAATCTTACAGTTTGGTTGCCTGCCTCCATTCCATTTCCTCAGACCCAATCTCTGTGGGTGGGTCCCAGCATTTTTAATAGGCTCCCAGATGAGTCTTCTGCATACCAAGTTGTGGGTCCAATGCTTAGGAAGATGCTGACACTAGACCCATTACCCCTTTGTCCTCTCCCTGAAATCTGGAAAGGAGTCCACTTTAGACTTACCACCATGAGAGTCAAGAGCCCCAGTGATACAAGTCTCAATTAACAAAATTAACAATTTGCAACAACAGAATCAGAAGAAGAATCCAAAGAAATTTTGCAATCAGCTTTGAAAATGCTAACTTTACACATTTTTAAATGTACAAGGCCTGTGCCGTTCTTCCCAAGCCAACATTGGAGTAGCAGATTTGGGAAGTCATTCTTCCAAAACTTTTTTGTGAATCACTAGTCATGTGTCCAGCTGAACATGAACTGGTGTATGGGAAGAGAAGGTGGCCAGTAGCCAAGCATTTCATAAGACTGTGATGCAGACCGAAGGCTTTAAGTATTAGTAAGATTCATGTTTCTGACTTCCACCCTGTGGAATAGACTGCTGACAGTGATGGACATGGTGACATGATAGGACTCATCAACCATGTGTGTGGCAAGCAAGACCTTTGACTTTCAGCTAATCCCAGCTAATCCCAGCACGGAATGTAAAAATGCACAGGTCATTGGCACCATGGTTGGTGGGAAGTGAGGTGTAGTAGCTGAACTTACAAAGCCTGTTACTCTACAATGACCTATGAGATGGACTTGAAGATGCTGCAGCCAAACATGAGCCTGATGATTGATACCCAGCAGAGCCAAGCAAAAGAGAAAACGGAAATATGTCCCTAATCCCACAGAGCTCAGACCTTAATTAGTCTATGTCATACATAATGGATTTGAGTTCAGCTAAACCCATTCAAATCCAGCTGGTTGTTTCAGTCAGTGAATTTACAGCTTGTATTTATGGTCCAAAACAGAAACTATATGAGCATATTTCTCTCTTTTTTTATCTTCTTTCTGTCCACTTTTCTTCCTTTACTCTCTCCACATTGTTTTTTCATATCTTCTCATATCTTGCTGCAAATCCTCTCTCAACATCAATCATTTTCTCCAAATCTGTCATCTCTTCCTTTGTCTTTTGTCCCAAATCTCTCTGTAGCCCTCTTGCTATCTTCTCTTCCATCCCCTCAGTGCTTGCTCTCCCACACATTTCTCATCATGAAAACACAACTCCCTCCCTCTCATTCCATTATTCTCTGGATGTCTTTGTTTTGTCCCTTTGTGTCTGAGTGTCTCCAGATTTCAGTCTTTCTTTGTGTCCTCATCTTCCAAGACCTTCATGGCCTTTAAAAAAAATCCCTGTATTAATCTCAGTCTCTACAAAGTTATTTCCAGTGGTATTATGTGGCAAGGCATGTGAGCTATTCTGACAAGGAACAGCTAAGGCCCTATGGCAAGGAGAAGAGAGGAACGTGCTATATCCAGCTTATCTCATGCTATCCTGCAGCCCTCAAGGCAGAGACAGTGCTTGGACTGTATTAGGGCCATATATGTTTATTGAACTGGCTGCTGTTACTATGGAGAAAGTCTTAGTATCAGGTAATACCATTTACTGTAAGAAAAGTAGGGTTCAGCAATATAACATTGATATGGCTTTGTGTCCCCACCCAAATCTTGAATTGCAATCCCCGTAATTCCCACATGTCAAGGGAGAGACCTAGTGGGAGGCGATTGGATCATGGGGGCAGTGTCCCCCATACTGTTGTTGTAATAGTGAGTGAGTTCTCATGAGATCTGATGGTTTTATAAGAGTCCGACAGTTCCTCCACACTCTCTCTCTCACCCACTGCCATGTAAGACGTGCCTCTTTCCCTTCCGCCATGATTATAAGTTTCCCGGAGCTTCCCCAGCCACATGGAACTAGGAGTCAATTAAACCTCTTCTCTTTATAAATTACCAGTCTTGGGCAGTTCTTTATAGTGGTGTGAGAATGGACTAATACATACATCTTTAAATTCGAAAAATCTTTGGAAACCATGATTTATTTTTTAAAGTCCCATTTTCAAGTGCAAGTAGGTCAACAGCTTTGGCAGGACTTTTGCCTATCTCCTTTTTTATGCATCCACCCATAACTACTATTCTAATACTATTGTCAAGTAACAGAAACCAGAACTCTACAGAGGACAGATGACTCTTTGTTCAGGGAAATTTAAAAAAAATCAGAATGAGCCTGGAATATCCTGTTATTACCAGAAAGTAAAAATCTTATTTTTAAAATGTTAGGAGCAATATCAAAAAGCCAAAGATCCAATTTAAGGTTTCCGCGGACCAAGCTGTGATAATTTTAGCGTGAAATATTATTATTATGGTTATTTGGAACATGTTAAGTCTATTAAAAGTCCATGGATTCATAATTATACTCAATAATTAACATAATTAGTACAAAAATATGGTTGTAATAAAAAATAGGTAACCAATTATGAATATGTTTTTTGATAATGGATTTTAACAAGTGAACATTGTTTATATATGGTGATTTTATTTCTCCTATTGAATTACTTTCTTATAAAAGATATAAATATATATGCACATATTTATTTCTGAGGAAAAAATAAAATTATGGAACCAAGTAACCTCCTTCAAGAAGAGGGAGGACTGGATTGGTTGGTACTGGGATTAACATATAATAATTTAAGTGAACAAAAAATCCAATATTTAATCAAGATTAATGATCACACAAAATTACCAAGTAGAAGAAAGATCCAACAGGATTGTCTTAGTGCATTTGGGCTGCTATAGCAAAATGCCATAGATTGTGTGGCTTATAAACAACAAATACTGATTTCTCAAAGTTCCAGAGACTGGGAAGATGAAGATCAAGGTGCAAGCAGATTTGGTGTCTGATGAGGGCCTGTTTCTCTTAGATGGCACCTTCTTGCTGTGTCCTCACATCGTGCTGGGGATGAACAAGCCTCTGGGTTTGCTTTCACATGGGCACTAATCCCATTCATGAGAACAGTTATAATTTAATCACCCCCCCAAAGGCCCCTACCTCCTAATCTCATCATATTGGGATTAGGATCTCAGCATATATATCTGAGGGGAACACAGACATTTTATCCATAGCCAGGGTCTTCCAAACAGAGGAATTAGTCAAATGTCCCAGAGAGAAAGAGTATACTACACACACGCAACATCTCATCTCACAGGAAATGAAACCACTAGATGGCCCTGCTCATTTTAATAAAACAGCAATAAGGAATATGTAATTCTTTAAAAAGGTAGCCGACCAAGTCAATATATCATACTGATAGGACCTTGGGTTTTGTAACTTTGGCTAAGTGAGATTTTAAAAGTACATCATTTCCTGAAAGACACCAGGTTGTAAAAAAATAAAACCTAAGTGAAGGTGTGACTTTAAAAATTGTATTGTAGTAACACCAGGAGTTAACTCAGCCTGATGATGAGTCCTGAGGCCAGACCAAAAATGGATCAGCCAGTAATCCAGATCCTGCAGCCTTGGCTGGGCCAAGCACGTATACTTTTTCTTTCGGGTCTAGTAATATTACTCCACCCCTGGGAAGAAATAAAAATATATTACTGAAACTCTAGGAAGATATTAAAATAAGTATACTAATATCCCCCAGGAAGGTATAAAACAAGCACATAAATTATCAAAGAAATGAATAAGTCCATTGTTCTGAGACTTTAGAATAGGTTCAAGTGTAAGTATAATATTAATAATAAGCTTTGTAGTCATTGCATTTGTGAAAGTTTTATGATATTTGAAGTGTTGGGAAAAAAATCGGCCATAGTGAATTTATAATTGCATTTTAAATGATTTAAGATAATGCAATCAAATTATAGTCATCTTAAATCATCAAGATAACTTCTTTTTAAAATTTGTATTTATTAGGTAAATGGGTTCAATAATTTGAGCATTAAACAAAATATAGGTTTTTAGTTCCTGAACAGGAAAATTAAGAAACCTGGGCTATAAGGTCCCTCTCCCAAAATTGACCCAGTAGAAATTACAGACAATGATTGAAAACCTTTGTTGCCCATTAGAATCACCCAAGAAGCTTTGAAATCTATTGCTAATCTGGGGCCCTCCTTGGACCAATTGTATCAGAATCTCCAGAAGCAGAATCTGGACAATGGCATTTTAAAAATACCTTTGAAGTCCTTCTAATACGCAGCCAGGGTTGAGAAACTGAAAGTGGGAAAGAAGCCATGATCTGAGGAATTAACATAAAAACTCTGAGAAGGCCAGAGGAGACCAAAGACAGTTGTGAGCTGGTTTAGAAGCTTATAGCAGTCTGGGATTGGGACACAGTGGGGCAGTAGGTGCAACTGTGGTGGGTAAATTTTGCTTTTAACTGTCCCCTACATTGCTTTGGCAGGATCACTTTTCTGGCCTCATCACTTCTGCAGAACAGAAATTAGCAAGAGCAGCCCAGATGTCAGGGGTGTGTGTGTGTGTGTGTGTGTGTGTGTGTGTGTGTGTGTGTGTGTTGGAAGGTGGGACAGAAAGGTTGGGGAGGTGGGGAGAATATCATTACAACCTCAAGATCCTGCCAGGTTGAGAATCTGGTGAGAATACATGTTATGATGACTAGTTGCCCTAAGGCATTTATTTCTTCATTCCCTTTCTCTCCAGGCCCTCAACAAATTGGATTGCAACCTAATATTTAAGGAAGATTCCCTGAAGGAGGAGACGCCTGGTGCAGACACTGGGAATGAAGTTGGTCTGCAGGTTCTGTGGTGTGTGGTGCTTGAACTCGTGGAGACTTTCCCCATCTTTCTGCATAAATAGTTCTAAAGATCTATATTGTACAGACTATGTTCTCTTACCACAGTGCAATTTTGTTAGAAATAAATTACAAAAGAATAATTGCTGGGAGAGAATGCTGCATGGATTTCTCATGTTTCTGTATGTCTTTTGAGCAGAGGCATTGTTAGCTTTTGTTCTGGCCTGTATTTTCAAGGATGTTTATATAGCAAACAGCCTTGGAAAATAAAGATAGTATCTCCCTTCATGGCAGAGGGCAGGTTTATTTGCTGTCCAGTAAAATGAAGATAATATCTCCCACTGGGGCAGAAGTTGGGTGGGTTGGCTCACAGCCTCCTTATTGGAGTTTCCTAAACTCAGGGTTCCTCAGCTGTGACTTAACCCCACCTCCAGCATCCTCCTGGACCCAGGTATGTATCACTCTTGTGGGGCTTGTGAAGCAAGGGGAACTAATGAGAAATGAAGTAATTAAGTTCTTTGTCTCTGATCCAGGAGTCTCATGTCTTCTGCCAGCATTTTTGAAACTGTGACTGGCTGGTTTGTTAACTTGCAAGTAAGATCAAATTTAATACTCTTCACAGTTCTTCGTAATAGGTTTTTAAAAATTCCATAAATCTGGATATTAAATAGCATAAAACTAAATAATCATTAGATTAAAAAGAAACTCACAAAAATATTAAACAGAATAAACTGAAAGCATTTAAGCCAAAATTTATGAACATAGCTAAAGTAATAGAGGGAAATTTATAAATCTAAATAAATTTATCACGAATGAATAACGATTGAAAACTAATGAGCCAAATGTTTAATTCAAGAAGAAGAAGAAAAATTAGAACAAACTAAAGATACTAGAAATAGGGAAATATTAAGGGCAGGAACCAAAGTAAAGAACATGAAAAACAGTAATACTGAAGTGGCGTCATTTGGGGAAATACCCGAGGTTCGTTGTCTTGGGCTAAGGAAATCGAAGATGCAGACACACAAGGTGTGAGTTTAAAAGCAAAAGTTTAATAGGTGAAAGAAAGGAGAGAGAGCTTCCTTTTGCAGAGGAAGGGGCCCGAGCGGGTTTCTGGGAGATGTGGTTGGTTTTATAGACGAACTTGAGGAGGCAGTGTCTGATTTACATAGGGCGTAGTGGATTGGTTGGACCAGGTGTGCCATTTACATGGCCTGTGAAGAGCTGGCAGGCCCACCCTAATTTTTTATTATGCAAATGAGGTCTTTACCTGGCCAGCGCCATGTTACCTGAACACGTGGTTACAAAGAAAAGGGAAGAGGAAACCTCCATGTTGAATACACTTGGCGTCCAGGTATTCCTTTTCTATTGGCACAACTGCTGGCATTTACCTATACAAGCTTCCAGCTTGCTTATCTATGCTTGCAGCTTGATTTTTCTGGCTGCTTTTTGTTAGAAAAGAAATTAGTTTTGAAAAGGAAAACCTTACCGAGAACGAAACAACAAAATTTAAAATTGCTTCTTTAAAAAGATAAACAAGATGGTCTTCTGGAAAGACTCTTCAAGATAAAGGAAAGATGATATAAATAAACAAAACAGAATTATAAATGGGGAAATAATAGCAGATGCATAAGAATTTTTTTTAAATAAAAGAATATTGTGAATAACTATATTTTAATATATTTTAAATCTTAGATTGATTTTGTTCTACAAGTATTTAAATTACTCAACAACAGGTAAAGCTTGGGCACTGACTAATCACGATGGACACCTGACCCACCAGAAAGGATGCCATACTAGTATGTACAAGCTCTGTATTTCTGGGATCAAAATTAAATTCCCAATTGGCCCAAGAAGAAATACAAACATCAACTAGAACAGCAAGCATTCAAAAAGTGAAATGGTAATCAAAGCTCTCCTGTTCCCAAAACCTGTAACCCAGAAAGTTTTCCATGTGGAAGTTTTCTAGGTGAAAGCTTTACAAACTCAATGGGATTAAAATCAATTAGTTTTAGAGAAGGGTGTAAAAAAAAATCTTACATATTAAAATAGTCTCTGCCCTTTAAAGGGTCATGGTACGCAGATATAGTATGTCTGTGGTATTAAATTTTATGGTGGAAGATTAGAAAAAAATATGTCTAAAAAGGCCCTGGGGGAGGGAGAGAGTATAATGAAAAAAAAATGGTTAAGAAACATTTCCGAATCTTATTCAAGAAAATGGAAAAAGAGAAAAAACTTCCCAGCTCATTTTAGCATTTTAAGAATTTTCTAATCTAAAACTGGATAAGAACACACACACACATACACGTATCATATACTTATATACACATATGTATGTATTTATATTCAAAAGTAAAATGTGCTCCTCTACATATGTAAGTCATGATCAGTTATAAAAATGAATTGAAAAATCCCCCTTATTAACTCAAGGAGTTCAATAAAGTATTAAAACTATATCATGGAACCAGATTTACTCTCTTGCCTTAATGAGAAAAACTGGAAAAACATGTGGAACAACTGTTTTAAAATATTGGACAATAGGGATATTAGGACTGTAATGCAAGAAAGAAAGGAAGCAAATGAGGTAAGTCCAATATTCTCTGTGCCTTTCTACCCCGAGGTACACTCTGTAAAGCAGAGTGAGTAGGATGATCCCAAGCAAAACACAGTGGTCTCTCTGCATTGAGGAGCAGAGATTTGAGTTCAAAGAGTCTGAGGTAGCTAGAAGCTGCAAAGCAGAATTTCAGAGAAGAGAGAATTATGTAAAAAACAGCTCCAGTCTTTGTTTAATACTAAGATATATAGGCATAGAGTGAAACTCTTCAAGAAATACATGCACACACACAAACACACATATTTTAGTGTATATATGTGTATATACATATATTAAATTATTTAAATGTAGATTGTGATAATTAGAGCTTTTTGCAATTAACCCTAAGATAACTATTAAATATGAAACAGAGTTATAACTAGTAGTCCCCCAAAGGAGGAAAAAAAGAGTTTAAAATATTTAATTAATTCAAAAGAAGTCAATAAAATGGAAAAAGCTTTACATATAATAGATTGAATAAGTAGAAATCAAACAGTAAAGTATAAACATAGAACCAATTGCATTAAAGGTAAATGGTATAAACGCCAAATTAAAAGGCAGAGATGGTCAGACTGGATAATAAAACAACATCTAACTATATCCTGCATACAAACAATCCGCTTTAAATGTAAAGACATAATAGATCAATAGCAAAAGAATGAAAAAATACATCAAGATAATTCTGATCGAAACAAAGTTGGAGTATCTATACTAATACCAGACAAAGTAGATTTCAGGACAAATAATATTAGCAGAGATAAAGAGGGCCATTTCAAAATGATGAAGGGGTCATTTATGTCTCAAAGGACATAACAATTCTTAATTTTTTGCACCAAGTAACAGAAGATCAAAATATATGAAGTAAAAACTGATTGAACTTGAAAGAAGAAATAGGCAAATTTACAATTAGAGTCAGAGATTTCAGAATCTTCTTTCAGTAATTGATAGCACAAGTAGAATATCAGTAAGGACATAGAAGACTTGAAAGACACAATAAATATCATAAACCAAACAATCTTTATGTTTATATTCATAGAGTATTCCACTCAACAACCACATAATACACATTCTTTTTAGGTGCGTAAGAAATATGTATTAAGGTAGACAATATTCTATGATACAAAACAAGCCTTAATAAATTGAAAACAATTCAACTCAAAGTATGTTTTCTGACTATAATGAAATTAAATTTAAAAACCACACACACACACACACACACACACACACACACACACACACAATAAGATAGCTGAGCATGGTGGTGCATGCCTGTAATCCTAGCACTTTGGGAGGCCAAGGCAGGTGGATCACTTAAGCCCAGGAGTTTGAAACCAGCCTGGACAACGTGACAAAACTCCGTGTCTACAAAGAATACAAAAATTAGCTGGGCATGGTGGTGCACACCTGTGGTCTCAGCTACTCGAGAGGCTGAGGTGGAAGGATCTCTTGAGCTCAGGAGGTCGAGGTTGCAGTGAGCTGAAATTGCGCCACTGCACTCCAGCCCGGGCAAGAGAGTGAGACCATGTCTCAAAAAAAGCAACAACAACAACAACAAAACAGTAAGATAAAGATACCTGGAAAATCCCCAAATATTTGGAAAGTAACACACATAAAATTAGAATGCATTTTGAAATTAAACATATTATACCAAATAACAGTCTCAAATTAATAACCTCTGCTTCCACCTTAAGTAGAAAAAGAAGAGCAAGTTAAATCTCAAAACCAGAGAGAAAACCAATGAAACCAAACACTAGTTTTTTAAAAAATTAATAAAATTGATAAATCTCTAGTCAGATTGATTAAAACAAAAGGAGATAAAACATAATTTACCAATATCAAGAAATAGGAGGTGACATGATTAGTTTCTACAGGCATTAAAAGGATAAGGGAATACTATAAATAATTATACACATATAAATTTAACAACCTAGACAAAATATACCAATTGCTTGAAAGATACTACTAAAGTTCATTCAAGAAGAAATATATAATCCAAGTAGCCCTATAGCCATTAGAGGAACTGAATTTTTACTTAGAACCCTTCCCACAAAGAGGCTGAGTATGGTGGCTCATGCCTGTAATCCCAGCACTTTGGGAGGCCAATGTGAGAGGATTGCTTGAGTCCAGGAGTTTCAGACAAACCTAAGCGAAATAGCAAGACCCTGTCTCTACAAAAATAAAAATAAAAATTAGCCAGGCATGGTGGTGTGTGCCTGTAATCCCAGCTACTGGGAGGGCTGAGGTGAGAGGATCACTTGAGCCCAGGAGGTCAAGCCTTTGGTGAGCCATGATTGCACCACTACACTCCAGCCTGGGTGACAGAGCAAGACTCTATCTTAAAATTAAAAAAACAAAAAATCCTTCCCAGAAAGAAAACTCCAGGCTCAGATGGCATCACTAGTAAATTCTATCAAATATTTCAGAAAGAAATAATATTAATTCTACACAAACTCTTCCAGAAAATTGAAGAGGAGAAAATACTTCCTAACTCATGCTTTAAGTTCAATGCTAGTCTAATACCAATACCAAACATGTTATAAGAAAGAAAATTTCAGTCCAAAATCTCTCATGAACATTGCTACAGTTTGAATGTGTCCCCCAAAAGTTCATGTGTTAGAAACTTAATCCCCAGTGCAACAGTGTTGGGAGGTGGGGCTTATTAAGAGGGGATTGGATCATGAGGGTGAAGCCCTCATGAATGGATTAATGTAGTTATTATGGGTAAGTTATCACAAGAGTGGGCAGATATAAAAGTGGGTCCAGCACCTGGTGCCTCTGTCTGTCTCACATGCTCTCTTGCCCTTCTGCCAAGTTATGATGCAGCAAGAAGGCCCTCACCAGATGTGGGTAGCATGCTATAGAACTTCCCAGCCTCCAGAACTGTGAGCGAAATAAGCCTCTTTTCTTTATAAATTATCCAGTCTATGATATTCTGTTATAGCATCACAAAACAGACCAAGACAAATGTTCCGCAGTGAGCAGGTATAAGTAAACCTGCCCGCAAAGGCTGAGGGAGATGAGAGGCTGAATAAAACAGCTTAAAAATCCAGTTTCTTAAAAAGAAATATTTAATAGGAGCTTATGAACAGGAGAGATGTCTTGGGTGGCCATTAGGCAGTGGATCTCTGCACTCACCTTTTAGAAAATATCTGTTATATTACAAGTTTTTTGGTAAAATATGTGGTAGCTAGTCACATCTGTGTTTCTTGTTAAACTCAAGACTACTGGGGAGGTTAGATAAGCATCTTTATGAGGGGTTATCTAAGCTATGAGCATTGTTTAAAGACCTTGCTGCAGACCACCTTGGCATGCAAGAGTCAAACAACAGTCATCATGGGAGTTTCAATTCAAGATGGCGCCACTCTTGCCATGCAATTGGCTATTTTCCTACGACAAGCATAGACACAAAACTTCTTAGCAGTATTTTAGTGAATCAAATCCAATGATACATAAGAAGACAATAGGTCACGACCAAGTGGATTTCATCCCAGGAATGTAAAGTTGGCCTAACATTTGAAAGATCAATCAATGTAACTCACCATGGTAAGAACTAGAAAATAAACATTAAATTATCTGAATAAATACAGAAAAGATACTTGTGCCACCCTTCCCAGCTTCCCCTGTGTCCCACACACATGGGAAGAATATCAGGGAACAGAATATGTAAGAGCCTTGGGAGGGACAAGAATCATTCCTCCATGTAGACACCCAGGTTGCTTCTGGGCTTGTGCTTCTGGACTGGCTCTACCATCACTGCGTGGACAGGGAGGGCTTCCTTTTGCCTTGATAGGAACATCCCAGGCCTGCTCTGTGTGATGGGCCCACCTGCAGCCTGGTCCATCAGTTTTATCCCCCATTTAAGGCTACTGGTTTCCTCAACTGAGCTGAGACAATAGGATTTCCGGTGGCCAGATACTTCAGCCAACCCTCACTGCCCTGGTTAATGAGACTGACACCACACCCACCCCCCGACCACCAGTATCAAAGAGCTGCCTCTCACCCTGATGGTGGTTAAGTGTTCATTTTAGGGCTCTGCACTGGCAGGTGAAGAGTGTTGACCATTCAACCATGCACCCTTGTCAATCCATTCAATCCATGCCGTCCTGGATTGATTACAAAAGTGAGTTTATGTTTTATTTTCTATGTATTCTGCCTAATGCCAATAGCTTCTTGCTTTTACTCTCAAATCACCCATAATTTTTCACAGAATAATCTCCATATTTTACCATTTCCACAGCACCCTCTAGCCAAAGTTTATTGTTAACATGGCTCTTCCGTGAGAAGAAGGAGCCTGCTGGTAAGATTACCTGAAAAGGACTGCCGTGTTGCATCAGTGGAAGCACTTTTTGACTTTATACAGGTAATTCTTGGCTAAAATAAAATGATATTTTAAAAAAAAGAAAAATACATAGTACACTTGCTGCTCTCCCCTGCTTTAGCCCTAATGTAGACATTCCTAATCCATAGCCCTGTACCTTTCCTCTGACTCACGGCTTCACAACCCTTCTCAGTACCGTACCCCAGACAGGCACCACCAATCAGAGTTGATGTGAAACCTGTTTGCCTTTCCTGATCTTACCCATTGGCTCTGCAAACGGGTTTTGATTTTGCTTTTCTAGCTCTGAACTTTGTGCCTTTTCCAAAGTGATTCTAGGGATCAGCCTTCCAGTTTCCTACACAACAGCCTAAGGCATCTACAACTCCCAAACCAGTCCATGCCTCATTGCCATGGAGCCTGCTTCGGCCACATGCAGTGCCTGCTCAACAGAGGCAGGGATGTGCATAGCTGTTGTGTGCAGGAGCTGATTTATTAAGAAGTCCAACTGGCCAGAGCCCCCAAGAGAAACTCTCTTTGGGAACAGTGGGTGCTGTTGACTGCTTGCACGTGTCATTGCTTCAGAGGTCTTTAGTCTTTTCTGTCTGAACACCCTCAAAGTGGGGAAGTGACCTCTGATCATTGGATACTTTCCTAAGGGGAGTAGCAACAGTCTACAGGTATTCCTCCTGTGGTTATTCTGACAGTGGTAGGCTTAAACCAGGTAGAGAGGTCTTGCATTCTATCTGGTGGAGTGTGTGGCACAGAAACAGTTACGAAAACAAAAGCTTTTACCCTACTCTCCCACCCATCAGAAAGAGCACTGACTTTTAAAAAATATTTCCCCTTGCAAATCCTCAGTCTCAGAAGCAGGGCAATCAATTATGTTGTCAACACAAATAGATCTCATAAAATTCAAATTTAAAGTCACTTCTGACAGTTTCTTAGCCTATAAAATGAGGGGGTTAGATCAGATAATCTCTAAAGGTCTTTCCATCTTTCACAGCCTGTGACTTTATGGCTTTAGTCAACAGTATAAAACAAGGGCAAAAGGCAAAAAAAAAAAAAAAAAAAGCCTTAAAACTTAGCACAGGCTCTGGAGAATCTACAGGTATTTCAAAAAGACAGTTGACTTGAAATGTAGGAAGCCCAAATGAATTCTGAAATAGAGTAGAACCGTGAGAACGTGCTTGTAAAATGTGTCACCACCCACTGCCTTCCAACTGGCTCTGGGGCCTTTCCAGCACTGGGTGGTATCTGACTGATAAGTATCATTCTTTGTTAATGTAACCATGGTTTGTCATGTTTGCCAAAGGCTGGAAGAAAATTGAGCCAAAAGCTGGAAGCCAGAAGTTCCCCATGCCTGCCCTACACATCTAGGCTCTGAGTTTTTACTTTTTCTACTATATTGCCATGCAAGTAACTTTAACTTTGCTTCTCTGTTCTCTGTCACTGAGAAATACCATGTCTCCATGGCAATAGGAATGCATTTACCTTCACCAAACCTGCTCAAATCCTTGCTGAACAGGACGTAGCAGGAGTTGACTTTCCGATGGTGGAGGTTCAGAGTACAGCCTGTAGCCACAGAGAAAAGTTGCTTGTTCCTGAAATGCAGACACACCTCCAATCCAGAGAGCAAGTCATCTCGTGGAGGAAGTGGTAGCTGTAAAAATTCAAATGGAAAAGGCATAGGTAAGAAACAAATTTTTTGAAAAGTTTGCCTTAAGTTTGGCACAGAATTTGGGACCATTGCTTTGGCAATCAATGACACTCAGAGGGGAACAGAAGCCTCCAGGATGGGTGAGGTGGCTCATGGAAAACAAGTGTGCGCAGGGCGGAGAGGAGAGGACCAGGACAGAAGGCAAGGGGTTGAGGGGGTTGCCGTTCTGGGTCTGTTCCTAACAGGCATGCTTTTTCCAGTCTTTTCATGCCCTCATAAACCTTCACTTGGGCTGGTGGAGTGTTGCATTTCTTCATTTAGTCATTGAGTCATCCATTCCTCACTTACTTACCAGCTCATTCATTCAGAAAGCCTTTATTCCACACCTACCATGTGCCAAATAATTGTATTCAGCACCAGTTCACTCGGATGAATAGGGCATGGTCCCTGCCCACCAGGCTCAGAGCCTGGGTTGAAGAGGTAGATGACTAAACAGGCGCATGCAATTCAACATAGTACGTGCCTCTTTGGAGTAAGCACGGATGTGGTGGGAGCACAGTAGAGGGGCAGCGAAGCCCACCTCGGGGAGGAGGTACAGTGGGGTTTTGAAAGGAGGGCCTCCCTTAAGGCTGCTGAAAGATGTGGTGCTATTTTTTATTTTTTACTTTTTTGTAAGAGACAGGATCTCACTGTATTGCCCAGGCTGGAGTGCAGTGACTATTCACAGGCATGATCATGGCTCACTGCAGCCTCAAACTCCTGGCCTCAAGTGATCCTCTTGCCTCAGCCCCACAAGTGGCTGGGACTCTGGCAAGCGTAGTGCTATTTAGTGGGTAAAGAGGGGGGGAGGAAAGAGTCAAAGGGTATTCTAAGTTCAGGGGCAGCTTTCACAATGACTCAGAGACAAGGAAGAACATGTAGGGCTTGGAAGTCTGTAAGTGGTTCAGACAGCTCAGCTGATGAACTAACCCCACACACATCATGGTGGGCTTCACTGAAGCATTTACTGGGCAGCTCCTGTGAAGAAATCAGCTTGCTTGAGCTAAACATGTGAAATGAGTTCATTTGGCTTGACCATATTTAACCCCATGTGGCTGGGTTAAATGAAATGTTTCATCCTTTGGAAGGAATGCAAAGTTTTTGGGGTTTTGTTTGTTTTTGAGAAGGGTTTTGCTCTGTCGTCAGGCTAGAGTACAGTGGAGTAATCATAGCTAAGTGCAGCCTCCAACTTCTGGCTCAAGCCATACTCCTGCCTCAGCCTCCTGAGTAGCTAGGACTACAGGTATGTGCCACCATAACCACCTAATTTTTTTAAATTATTTTTTGTAGAGACGAAGTCTTGCTTTGTTGCCCATGCTGGTCTCAAATTCCTGGGCTCAAGTGATCCTTCTACTTAGGGATCCCAAAGAGCTGGGATCACAGGCATGAGCCACCGCACCTGACCACACAAAGAGTTTTGAACCAGGAAGGAACCTGGAGAAATTATGCAGCAGTGGACAAGGTGGGTGGCCTACTGAAAAGACTGAAGAGATCTTCAAGAGAATCTGGTAGCCATCAGAGTCAGAGACATTTAGAATGGCACAAACACAGCAGGAAGGGAAGCAGTGATTCTATCAGGCACCAGGAGAAATATGATACACAGGTTACCCCATGTCATTCTCACAATAACCTAATGGAAGTTGGCATTATTAAACCCACTTTACAGATGAGGCACCAGAGGTTTGGAGTTTGTTGAAGCCACTTGCTCTGAAGCATTTTGAAAACTTTGTCCTGGTTCTTGTGACTTGAGCAGAGACTGAGCTGCCTCATCACACCACCGGGTTCCTCAGGAGGAAGATCCGTGGCAGAGGAGATGGCATCTGGTTAGAGGCTAGTGGCACAGGAGGAGCATGGGCCAGAACAGCTCCCATGAGCTGGAAGATGTGACAAGTACTAGTATTAATATCAAGAGCAGGGAGGTTGGGAGTGGTTGTGGATTTTAGCAGATACATCCACTCCTTCATTCATTCTATTTATTCAATAAAAGGTTCTGCTGGAGACTCATCAGCAAAAACAAACAAGCAAACAAAAAAGAGACAAGGATTTGTACCCTCATGGAACTTACATTCTAGTGAAGGAGGGGGGCAGGAAATAAGCAAGACAGTCAATTTCCTTTATAATAGGTTAGATGGGGAAAAGTAGCAAGGTGAGAAATAAAGGAAGGAAGGGAATTTTTTTTTTAATTTCAAGATGGTTGCAGTTTTAGATGGAGCGACCAAGAAAGTGGCATTCAAGTAAAGACCTGAAGCAAGTGAGGGAGTGAGCTGTGAAGACATCTGGTTGGGAGAGTATTTTTGGAGGAGAGAATCACATGTCCCAGGGCCTGGAGATGAGAGAACTAGCATGGAGCCCATGTGGCTGTAGCGGAGCTTAACAGGGCTCTCTAGGAAGAGAAGAGGCCAGAGTTAACACAGGGCTAGACCACTTGAGGCCTTGAAGGCCGTCGTAAGGACTTGGGGTTCCCTTCTAGGTAAGATTGGAAGTCTTTTGAAGGCTTTGAGCAGAGATTGCCCTCTGACTTTCATGTTAACAATATGGGTCTGATGACTGTGTTGAGAATCCATGGTCCAAGGGGGCAAGGGCAGAGCAGGAAGGTGAAGCGGGAAGCCCGTGGAATAAGCCAGGTGAGAGATGACGAGGGTTTGGACCAGGCGGGAACAGGGGAAGGGGTAAGAAATGGTCAGGTCCCGATGTATTTGGAGGGTGGAGCAGCAGGATCTGCTGACAGATTGGATGTTGGGTGTGAGAGAGAGAAGTCAAGGATGACTTCAAGGTTTCGGCCTGAGGAACTGGAAATGCCTTTCACTGAGGGGGAAATAAAGAAATAAGCAGGTGTGGGAGGAAAATGAGGACCTCAGGTTTTATTCTGTTAAGCTTGAGGCAGAAATGTAGGAGGAGCATGAAGAAAGGACAGTTCCACAGAGGCCAATGGCAGGAGGAATGGATCAGATGCCACGGAAGGGTCAGGGAGACGTGTGTGGAGGGAAGGTCATTGGACTTGGCAGGCAAAATGGTCATGAGCTCACAGAAGAGGCACACGGTGTGCTTTGTGAATTTCTCCCTCGTCCTACGCTCTCCTTCATTAAGCACAGGATTCTTTCGGCCAGTTTCTTCTTTCTATTCCCCTCCCCAGCTCTTTTTAGACCAGGGCTGGCCTGTACCCATCCACTCCTCTAATGCTGGCTTCAAAGCCTGTTTAATTTAATGGTCACTCCAGGGATCTCTTGGAAACCGATGGGAGGGTGCCCTGTCCCTCGTATGGTATTTTTATGTTCATTTTTATTGGGCATTTATTTTTCCTGCTAAAAATATCTCATGCCTTTCTGGGGGCAGGGGAGGGGGGAAGTGGAGCGGAAAAATTATTTCAGCATCTCGCTTACAAATCTGCTCGGTGGAGCTGGAGTCTGTGGGTTGAGCACTGGTTTTCCATGCCCATTTCTGGATGTGCTCACTAAGATATTCCAGCCCAGGCCCTTCCTGTTTTAGTGAAAGGAAAGCAGTGAGGTCCCACCCACTCGTCTTAGAGGCTCCCTCCGGATGGCCTGGCCAGTTTCCATTCCAGTAGATGGCACGAAACTGAGTTCATGAAGTACAGAAAGTCTGAACATCTGTTTCTATGGGTCTACATGATGTCATTTGTCCTGAAACACCCCCAGCCCCTCACACACAGACAGTCCAGATTCTACACTTGGAAAAAAAAAACAAACAGAAGGGGAATTCCTACTGAGGTAATGATCTGAGTGTGGAGGGGCTCCCAATTTGGCCTTTATGAATGGACTGATTGAGCTAGGTAGACAGAAAGGGGTAATCTCCCCCTCGCCGCTTCTCTAACGCCGTCCTTTGAAAAAAGAAAATAAACTGGGCAAAGTCATCACTGTGTGAAATGGGGCTGAGGATTAGGATTTCCACGAGTCCAAGAGCAATCAAGTCATTACCATTGAGTAGATTCGAGGTTGACTTCAGGGTGGTTCAATTTGTATATCACAGAATATTTGAACAACTGTCTAAAGAAAAGATCACTGTGCCCCAGCCTGAGCTGGGTTGACAATTTGCTTCTGAAGGGTAAAAGTAAGACAATAATGTCTCAACTGTAGAAGGAGGTGGGGGAGCAAGGACAGAAGATGGAGCAGAGTAGAGATGCCTTTAAATAACTCAGAGGGAAGGGCTCTTTTCTGAGCTTCACTGTGCGCAGCCTCCAGGGGAGTCCTCTGAAGCACTTCTTCAGAGCTGTGACCTCCTCTGGGTCTGGGAACCAGGGGTGAGGCCATGCTGATCAATTCTGGCTTGGGGAAAGGTGAGAAAGAGACAGTTTGTGAATAACATTTAGCACCCCAAATCAGGTGGATGGCTTGAAAGCTCGAACTCAGGATACAAGGAAGTGGTAGAAAGGAGGGGTGGGATTGAGGTGGGTTTTGCCAACTTGGAACACTAGAATATTTATTTATTTATTTATTTATTTATTTATTTTTAGACACAGGGTCTTGCTCTGTCACCCAGGCTGGAGTTTAGTGGTGCAATCATAGCTCACTGCAGCCTCGAACTCCAAGGCTTAAGTGATCCTCCAGCCTCAGCCTCCTGAGTAACTAGGAATACAGGCATGCACCACCACACTTAGCTAATTGGAGCACTAGAATCTTGTTGGCAGTAGCACATGGGCTCCTCTTGGTGGAAAAAAAAATATATCCACATCAATATTTGGAGGAAGGCTTTGTCTTAGGACTTTAAGAAGATAGCAAAGGATTTGTTCAGGCTTGAACCTATGCTTGTGAGTGAGAACTTTATAGTGTTACTATATGGATAACATGAGTTTAATTGTATACACCTGTGCAGGAAACAGTCACCATGGCTGCCTGAGACTGCTCTCCTTAGAAAGGTCTGCTTGCAAAGTTGGCCCCTGGCGGGCATCTGGGAGCTTGGCCAGTGAATAATTCCCCACATTGATAGAAAACTTCCATCAGTGATAAGCGTGGCTCATTGGACTTACACCATTTGTACAAACAAAATGGTTTGTGCTGAATGCCTGCCTTCCTTCTGAGAGCCTGGAGTTTTGCTACATGCTAGGCAGCAGGTGCCTACATGACAAAACCCCAGTATAAAATCTTAAGCACTGAGTCTCTAATGAGCTGTCCTGACAGACAATACTTCACATGTGTAGTTAGAATTTGTTGCTAGAGGAACTAAGTGTGTCCTGTGTGAATTTACTAGGAGCAGACTCTTGAGAGCTTGCACCTGGCTTTCTCTGGACTTCTCCCCATGTGCCTGTTCCCTTTGCTCATGAAACAATTGCTTTGTATCCTTTTGCTGTAATCAATCTTAGCTGTGAGCATGGCTATATGTGGAATCCTGTGAGTCCTCCTAGCAAATCACTGAGCCTGGTGGTGGTCTTGGGGACCCTTGATACAACTAAATCACCCATATTCTAGGGCAGAGTTCTAAAATTAATGACCTGATTCCAGTTTACTAAAGAATTTGTAAAAAGGCTTTAACCAGGTGGGGTGAAAAGGGGGTGTTGACTTCAGTCTGGATAGTTCTGTTAACCTTCTGCTTGGTGCTCTTGTCCCATGCCCCATCTCATGAAGCAATTGCAGGACCCTCACTCCTGGGTGCACACCGTTCTCAGTCTCAACCTACCTATCATGGAAGCAGAGGCAGAGAAGAGACAAGAGAAGAGTGTTTGGATCTATCTGTGGTAGAGGCTGGGGACTCCACGGGTGTTTTCATTTCCCCTCCTAAGCCAGTGGGAGGGTGATTGAACAGCTGGCCTCTGCTACAGTTCAGGATTGACTCCCTTAGCAAGGCTTTCCTAAGTGTGCCTTTCTGCTTGAGTTCTTTCTAGATTCCAAGCAGACATAGTTCTACTTGATTTCCACAGAGTCTTTCTTTAGATATGCTAATGTAATCAATTAACTAACACAGAGCCTTGCTGTGTCCTGTGAGCCTCCATTTCTGTAAGGCCTGTAACCTGCTGTGTTAATTGTGCTCTCAAGGCAACTTGATCCACGTCCTGGGGGCACTCCTCACTTGTGGTCCCTTCCCCAAGCTGCAATTACCACCTTGTATGCAGAATTGCTTTGAAGCATGGTATTCTTTCTGGACCATCCCACAGAGAAAAGCAAGATTTTAGCTTGTATGTGCTGCCCAGGGTCTCAGAAATCAACTTGCTATGTACCCAGTTCTGGGTTCCCAGACAGCCACTGTGATGTGAAGGCTTCCTGGCAGGGTGGGTCTATTTCTTCACCCTCACCCCCTTCTGCAGACATAGCAGACATCAATGGGGAGATGAGAAGAAGGCAGAGGAGTTGTGCTAAGAGGAGGACATTCTTGAAAATCTGAAAGATTTCATTATCTTATAGAACTTTGGCTTTTAGAGCTGCTTTTCTAAATTTCCTCCTCTACCTTCCTGTGTCTGCAGCCCCCATTTACTCATCTTTAGATGAAAGCAGGACATGGTTCTGACAGCCCCCATAGAAGGCCAAAGAGATGTGAGACTCCTGAGTGGGGAGCTAAGGGGAGTGAGGGAGCAGGAGTATCCAGGTGAGCACAGGAAGTGGTGAGGGTAGGAAAGAAAGAGTGTCCATGGGTGACACAGCTCCCAGGGGACAAGGGAAGGGTATGTGAAATTCCAAGGGCTTTTCAGAACAAAGTCTTATCATCCTACTGTGCAGTGGAGTTAGATCAAGGGACTCCTTATGCTTGTTGGCCCAATGTGGGCCTTTGTGGGTTGTTATAGGTGGGTTGTTATAAGTAGCTTCAGGTCCAAAGTGAGAAACTAGTCAACATACTCTCCTGCCTCTGTATGATTGATAGGCAGAGAGTAAGACTCTTGAGTAATGTACTGACCATTCTTCCAACATTACAAGCATAGCAGGAAAATCCCACAATTCCCACTGCAGGAAGTGCTAGATCACCAGGGGAATATACTAAAACTCCAGACTTCCAAGATGGAAGCCTCCACTCATTGTTAACTTCAAAAGTCTTTTTATCAAATTCTTTGAAACGAATGAAAACAATATTCCAAAATCTCTGGGATGAGGCAAAAGCAGTTGTTAAGAGGGAAGTTTATAGCACTGAATGCCTACAACAAGAAAATAGAAAGATCTCAAATTAATGATCTAACATTACATTACACATAAATGAACTAGAAAAACAAAGAACAAGCTAATCTCAAAACTAGCAGAAGAAAAGAAATAACTAAAATAGAACAGAACTAAACAAAATTAAGACCCATCCCAAAACATACAAAGGATCCACAAAATGAAGAGTTGGTTTTTTGAAAAGAAAGAAAGAGAGAGAGAAAGAGAGGAAGAAAGAAAGAAAGAAAGAAAGAAAGAAAGAAAGAAAGAAAGAAAGAAAGAAAGAAAGAAAAAAGAAAGACCCAAATGAGCACAATCAGAAATGACAAAGGTGACATTACAAATGATCCCACAGAAATACTAAAGATCCTGAGAGACTATTAGGAACGCCTATATGCACACAAACTAGAAAACCTAGAGAAAATGGATAAATTCCTGGAAGCACACAACCTGCCAAGATTGAATCAGGAAGAAAATGAAACTCTGAACAGACCATTAATATGTTCTGAAATTGAATCAGTAATAAAAAACCTACCAACCCATAAAAGTACTGGGCTAGATGGATTCATAGCCAAATTCTACCAGACATACAAAGAAGAACTGGTACCAGTCCTACTGAAACTATCCTGAAAGACTGAGGAGGAAGGATTCTTCCCTAACTCATTCTAGGAAACCAGTATTATCCTGATACCAAAATCTGACAAAGACACAGTGAAAAAAGAAAACTACAGGCCAATATCCCTGATGAACATAGACATGAAAATCCTCAACAAAATCCTAGAAAACCAAACCCAGCAGCATATCAGAAACTAATTCACCACAATCAGTAAGCTTTATTCCTGGGATACAAGGTTGGTTCAGCATGCAGAAATCAATAAATGGATTCACCACCTAAGCAGAATTAACAAAAACCATGTGACCATTTCAGTAGATGTAGAAAAAGCTTTAAGCAAAATCCAATATCCCTTCGTGATAAAAACCCTCAACAAACTAGGAATTGAAGGAACATATCTAAAAATAATAAGAGTCATTTATGATAAACCCACAGCCAACATCATACTGAATGTACAAAAGCTGGAAACATTCCCTTTGAGAAATGAAAAAAAGACAAGGATGCCCATTCTTACTTCTATACAACATAGTAGTGGAAGTCCTGGCCAGAGCAATCAGGCAAGAGAAAGAAATAAAAGGCATTCAAATAGGAATAGAGGAAGTCAAACTATCTTCATTCACAGGCAATATAATTTTATACCTGGAAAACCCCATAGACTTCACCAGAAGATCTAGAACTAATAAACAACTTCAGTAAACTTTCAGGTTGCAAAATCAATATGCAAATACCAGCAGCATTTCTATACACCAGTAACATTAAAATTGAGAGCCCAATCAAGAATATAATCCCATTTATAATAGCCACCCACCAAAATAAAATAACTAGAAATACATCTAACCAAGGAAGTGAAGGTTGTCTATGATGGGAATCACAAAACACTGCTGAAAGAAACCATAAACAACACAAACAAATGAAAAATATCCCATGCTCATGGATTAGAAGAATCAATATTGTTAAAATGGCCATACTGCCCAAAGCAATCTACAAATTCAATGCTATTTATATCAAATTACCAATGTCATTTTTTTTAACAGAATTACAAAAAACTATTTCAAAATTCATATGGAACCAAAAAAGAGCCTGAAAAGTCAAAGCAATCCTAAACAAAAAGAACAAAGCCAGAGACGTCACATTACCTGACTTCAAACTATACTACAAGGCTACAGTAGCCAAAACAGCATGGTACAGGTACAGAAACAGACACATAGATCAATGAAACAAAATACAGAACCCAGAAACAAAGCCACACACCTACAACAAACTGATCTTTGACAGTTGACAAAAATAAGCAATGGGGAAAAGGGAATAGGGAAATAGGAGAAAGAGGATAAGCAATAGCGAAAACTACCTATTCAATAAATGGTGCTGGGATAGCTAGCTAGCCATACGCAGAAGAATGAAACTGGACCCTTACCTATCACCATATACGCAAATTAACTCAGGGTGGATTAAAGCTTTAAATGTAAGACCTCAAGCTTTGAAATCCTAGAAGAAAACCTAGGAAATACCCTTCCATAGACACTGGGGACTCCAAAAGGAGGAGAGAGGGAGGAGAACAAGGGCTGAAAATCTTCCTGTTAGGTACCGTGTTCACTATCTGGGTGATAGGATCAATACAAACCGAAACCCCAGCATCATGCAACAGACCCTTGTAACAAACCGGCACATGTACCCCCTGATTCTAAAATTTAAATTTTAATTTTAAAAAATCTTTTTATTAGCAGTATTTGGGGGTTCAGGCCTCAGACTTCAGGAAGAAGCCAATGAGAGAACATGATGTGAAGAGGGTCTCCTTTTCTCTCTGGGAGATCTGCTCTCCATCTTTAACAACTGTGAGCTGCAGGCCCTGTTGTTCTTTGTGCTGCCACTCCTTGGCTGAGCTTCTGGTGTGGTTGGGGAAGCCACTGAGTATTGACTAAGACACGACCACTTCCTTCAGGGAACTTGCCACCTAAGAAATGGTCATGTCATTGAACAGACACAGAGTCAATGGACCCGTCCCAGTTCTCAGTAGTGAAGCATCCCATCAGGACAGGGTTCCCGCCTTCAGACCGATCTTCTTAGGACAGTCCCAATACTGTCTGTGGAGGTTGCAATTCCTTCCTCAGGATAATGGTTTTCTGCACCATCTGTAAATATCTTTTAAGCAGATCTTCAACAAATGATTTTAGTTTCTCATAATTCCAGTCAATCCAACGTTTATTGAAGGCATGCACAGATGGAAGAGAATGTGTTCTCTGACCTCCTGTCCCTGCTTTTACTCCCCTGGGATTGGCTGTGAACCCCAAATCATTGCTTGGCAGGCAGCACAAAACCTTCAGCTCCAGAAGAGCCATTTAATAGGTGCTTAAGATGAATTTTTGGAAATTTTTAAGAGAAAAGCAATTTCCCTAAGCATTCAGGAATGTTTCTTGTGGCTGTATTTTTATCCTCTGCATTTCTTCCTGCTGCAAGGGATGGCCTGCCACAGCCTTGGTCCAGGGCATCTGCCACCTGTACACAGGGCCCTAGCCCTCTTTCCTATTCAAGGACTTGACATCTTTCTCTTGTATCATTGATTTTCCTATTTCTTGTGGTTCATCCCATTGGCATACTAACATGCGATAACATCCTATATTAAATTAAACAATTAACAAATCAATAAATCTCTTTTCAACCTCCAATTCCTCTTTCATCTATTACTGTATTTTGTACTCCTTATAGCAAGTACTCATAAACCACTTTATTTATGAGAATAAAGTATTCTCATTGCATGGCTTTCATATTTCCTGCACCCACTTCCTAGAATGCTGTCCCCAGGATCCTCGCATCCTCACTTCTTTAGATCTCTGCTCAAACACTTATTATTACCTGTGTTTGTCTTCTTTTTTCATTGCAATAAAGAAATACCTGAGGCTGGGTAATTTATTAAGAAAAGAGGTTTAATTGGCTCTCAGTTCTGCAGGCTGGACAGGAAGCATGGTGCTGGGATCTGCTCCTGGTGAGGGCCTCAGGAAGCGTCCAATCATGGTGGAAGGCACAGGGAGAGCAGGTGCGTCACACGGTGAGATGTAGGGGCAAGAAGAGAGAAGAGGGAGGTCCCAGACTCTTAAACAAGCAGATCTCACGTGAACTAACTGAGGGAGAACTCACTCGTCACTAGGGGGATTCTTAGACAGTCATGAGAAATCTGCCTCCATGATCCAGTCACCTCCCAACAGGTCCCACCTCCAACATGGGGGATTACATTTCAACATGAGATTCGCAGGGGACACACATCCAAACCGTATTATTACCTGAAATGATAATGGTTAGTTATCAACTTATTTTCTTGTTTATTGTCTGTCTTTAAGACAATAGAATCTAAATTTTATGACAAATTAGATTGAATCTATCTCAATTCATCGGTGTATCACTGGTGCCTGAAACAGGGCCTGGCACACAGAAAATACTCAATAAATATTTGTGGAATGAGTGAGAATATTAGCCAGAATTTATTTAGTGTTCATGCTGTGTCAGATACTGTGATACGAGAATTATCTCATTGAACTCTCACAGCAGTTCTATAACACGTTTAATATTATTTCACCCAGTTTTACAGATGAGGAAACTTCAGCATAAAAAGATGAAGTAATGACCAGGTGTAGGGGCTCTCACCTGTAATTCCTGCACTTTGGGAGGCCAAGGCAGGAGGATGGCTAGAGGTCAGGACTTTGAGGCCAGCCTGGGCAACATAAGGAAACTCTGCCTCTACAAAAAAAAAAAAAATTAATTAGCTGGGCACAGCAGTCTGTGCATGTAGTCCCAGCTACTTGGGAGGCTGAACTGGGAGGATTACTTGAGCCCAGGACTTCAAGACTGCAATGAGCTATGGTTGCACCACTGCACTCTAGCCTGGGTGACAGAGTGAGATCGTGTCTCTAAAAATAAATAGATAAATACATAGATGGTGAAGTAATTTGCCTAAGTTTATACGGTTAACAAGGTACGGAACTAGACCTTGACCCCAGTTTGGTCTCACTCCGAAACTCCTGCTCATAACCACAGGATTATACCGCCCCCAATGACAGCAGCCTACCAGTGAAAGTCCCAGTGACATCAGTTTAAGATTCCCTGCTAATGAATGCTGCATGAGGCACCATAAGTGCTCCTTTCACTGTGTAACAGCACTGAACTAGCCTTCAATTCTCCCACGCTCTACTCCGTAAATGGGTGCCTATTGCAAGTGGAGTGGTTGGACAGGAGGGTGCTGGAGTATGAGTGGAAGGGGGGAGAAGCACTGTATCCTAGAAGCCCAAATTTCTAATCTTCCAGGTTTCAGCTTTGATGTAGGGCAGACGCCACATGTTTTCCAGATGTCTTAACTCTCCACCTTCACTTTCCTCTGCCTTCTCCCTCTCCTTTTCTGGAAGTTGGGGGAACTCTCTTTTGCAGGCATTTTGGTCCCCCAACCTCATGCCCTGGGCATGCCCTAGAGGTTGCCCGCAAACAGTTCCTCAGGCCAGGGGTGCAGGTAAGTTAAGGCTGTCGGAGTGAGCCTCTACCGTGAGGGACAGGAGTTGGTGAATAAAACCCCCTGCTCCACCCCTCTCAGCGGTGCCACTCTGAGGGTGGTTGCACAGTTTCCTAGAGGGTCCTTAGGGGGACTGAGGCCCTGTTGCCCATGAAACTAACCCTCCCAAGAACACACCGTGTATGGAGTCTCCTTCCTTCCTAGCCTCACCCCCTTGCTGTCTCCCATGCTTCCTGAGCTCACCTCCCAAGTAAGTGTTAGGTCCTGGATTCCTCATCTCAGGATCTGCCTTTGGGGAAACCTGACCTGAGGTGGACTTCTTCTCCTAAATCTGCATCACCTGTGGAAACAAACCATATCCAGGAGTCACATCCCAAGAACCAGACCATCTTCCCCCAAACATAGGTTAAATTACATCTCAGTAAGCTGGAAGGGCACAGCTTCGGCCATAATTTCATTCAGTGTCCTCAATCATTCTGCAATAGATACTAGTTAGGTAGGATCAGCTCACTTCACACACACAAAAACTGAGGCTCAGGGAGGTGAATTAAGTACCTGGCTATCAAGACTCCAGGTCAGTGGCCATTCATCCTCAGGGGTTTGCGTAAGAATTCAATAAGCTCTTTTCTGTAATGCACCTAGCAGAGAGCTAAGCATGCAGTGGGTGTTCAATCCATGTAAGTTCTCTTTCCTCTTTTGACTTTTATTATTCCACTAAATGGTCTAAAAATTATGTTGTCGCTGGAGTTGGGCCCATATTTCATAAACAGAAAGATAGATGCAACTCCAGCCATTCCTTCTCCTAGGTGAATAGGTGCACATGGTTCAGGAATGTCCCACTGGAGTCATCCCTCTTCTTTTCACAGGTGCTGTTTATAAACCAGCCCAGCTTTGGCTCAGGACAAGCCACCCATCTCCAGGGGCTGGCGTGTGTGCCTCTGCTGACTGCAGCTGCTGACCTGTCTCCTGTACACTCTGGATGCTGTGATGCCCAGACAGCAAAACTTCTTTTCAGGCTCCCCAAGAAGGCAGGGACCCCAGTTCTCTCAAGAGCTAAGGTTAGAGCAAATCAGTCTCAAGAGGGAGTCCCAGAATCAAGAGGAAATATGGGCTTGCTCCTTGATCCTGGAGTAGAGCACATCTTCCCTGCCTGCATGGCCATGCTGTGAATCTGCAGCTCAGAAGTTGGTCTCCCTAATGCCACACTCTGGAACCATGTCAACCACATGATTGTGGCTTCCTGAGGCCACGGCGTGTGCACTCTGCCTGTTCATATTGTGTTTTCCTGGTGACTCCTTCCTTTGCTATTCAGTAATAAGGCTGATCTGCCATAGCAACGCCCACAGCCAATGGCACCTGCACAGTGCGTTCCTTCTCTGCTCCACAATATTTCCTTAAAGAAACACACACCTGGAAATTGAATTTCTGGAATGATTCCCAGATGCTTTCCAGAGGAAGCCTGGCGACGTGGGCAAATAGCCCTTTATTTTCCACCATGGGAACAAATATTTCTGATCTTTCTTTAGTGTTGGGGCTGCATGCAATAAATACTCAGGTGACACTTTTCTGGGTGGCAGTGGTGAGTGATGGGAATGAGGCTAAATCAATACTTGTCAGTTTGTGTCATTTCCACCAGCACTGAGAGGGTGACTGTTTCAGTATCCAAGCGGAAACTGTGGACTCAGGGCAAAAAGACAGAGATGAAAATTCAGTAGTTATCTTCAGAGGGAAAGAATTTTAAGCTGTGGGGATGGATAAAATCTCTATGGAAGGGAAAAAAAGAGAGACAGACAGATGAAAGGAGATGGGGCCTTTGATCGTATAATTCATTGCCCAAACTGGAACAACTTTGAGAGTGAAAGGAGGTCACTATTAATAGTGACGCTGGGGCTTCAGATGTAAACTAGGATTGTCTTGGGCACACAGGGACTTATGGTTGCCCTAATGCTAGGGTCAGTCTAATGAAGGGGCCAATGATGATAGCCTGACCTTTGCCACAGCCCTGACACTTGCCACATAACAGTAGGGAGTGGTAATGAGGCAGTCACTCAATATAGCTCAGAACATAAGACCTTCTGGTAGGGTCTTCACTGGGGGTGGGGGATGGTGCTTCATGAACTCCTGAAACTTGTCTTCCCTTGGCTGCCAAAGGCCTCCCTCCCTTCTCTCATCTTCCTCTTTCCGTGGGGATGAGGGAGGTACCGTGAGGCCGGGACACAGATGTCCATGTGCTCTCCAAATGTCTTGGGGGAGGGGAGAAAACTATAACTCTTGAAAATTTGATAGAATTGTCAAAAGAATATAATCAGCTACATACATTGTTTAACCAAAGTTATAGTTCTATGATAAAAGATAAAAATTTTCTTTTATGAGAATAAAATACCTAGGAATCCAACTTACAAGGGATGTGAAGGACCTCTTTAAGGAGAACTACAAACCACTGCTCAAGGAAATAAAAGAGGATACAAACAAATGGAAGAACATTCCATGCTCATGGGTAGGAAGAATCAATATTGTGAAAATGGCCATACTGCCCAAGGTAATTTATAGATTCAATGCCATCCCCATCAAGCTACCAATGACTTTCTTCACAGAATTGGAAAAAACTACTTTAAAGTTCATATGGAACCAAAAAAGAGCCCGCATCGCCAAGTCAATCCTAAGCCAAAAGAACAAAGCTGGAGGCATCACACTACCTGACTTCAAACTATACTACAAGGCTACAGTCACCAAAACAGCATGGTACTGGTACCAAAACAGAGATATAGATCAATGGAACAGAACAGAGCCCTCAGAAATAATGCCACATATCTACAACTATCTGATCTTTGACAAAGCTGAGAAAAACAAGCAATGGGGAAAGGATTCCCTATTTAATAAATGGTGCTGGGAAAACTGGCTAGCCATATGTAGAAAGCTGAAACTGGATCCCTTCCTTACACCTTATACAAAAATCAATTCAAGATGGATTAAAGACTTAAACGTTAGACCTAAAACCATAAAAACCCTAGAAGAAAACCTAGGCATTACCATTCAGGACATAGGCATGGGCAAGGACTTCATGTCTAAAACACCAAAAGCAATGGCAACAAAAGACAAAATTGACAAATGGGATCTAATTAAACTAAAGAGCTTCTGCACAGCAAAAGAAACTACCATCAGAGTGAACAGGCAACCTACAAAATGGGAGAAAATTTTCGCAACCAACTCATCGGACAAAGGGCTAATATCCAGAATCTACAATGAACTCAAACAAATTTACAAGAAAAAAACAACCCCATCAAAAAGTGGGCGAAGGACATGAACAGACACTTCTCAAAAGAAGACATTTATGCAGCCAAAAAACACATGAAAAAATGCTCATCATCACTGGCCATCAGAGAAATGCAAATCAAAACCACAATGAGATACCATCTCACACCAGTTAGAATGGCAATCATTAAAAAGTCAGGAAACAACAGGTGCTGGAGAGGATGTGGAGAAATAGGAACACTTTTACACTGTTGGTGGGACTGTAAACTAGTTCAACCATTGTGGAAGTCAGTGTGGCGATTCCTCAGGGATCTGGAACTGGAAATACCATTTGACCCAGCCATCCCATTACTGGGTATATACCCAAAGGACTATAAATCATGCTGCTATAAAGACACATGCACACGTATGTTTATTGCGGCATTATTCACAATAGCAAAGACTTGGAACCAACCCAAATGTCCAACAATGATAGACTGGATTAAGAAAATGCAGCACATATACACCATGGAATACTATGCAGCCATAAAAAATGATGAGTTCATGTCCTTTGTAGGGACATGGATGAAATTGGAAATCATCATTCTCAGTAAACTATCGCAAGAACAAAAAACCAAACGCCACATATTCTCACTCATAGGTGGGAATTGAACAATGAGATCACATGGACACAGGAAGGGGAATATCACGCTCTGGGGACTGTTGTGGGGTGGGGGGAGGGGGGAGGGATAGCATTGGGAGATATACCTAATGCTAGATGACGAGTTAGTGGGTGCAGCACACCAGCATGGCACATGTATACATATGTAACTAACCTGCACAATGTGCACATGTACCCTAAAACTTAAAGTATAATAAAAAAAATGGCAAAAAAAAAATGTTATTTTATATTAGCACTAACCATTACCATTTCAATATAATCCCCTAAGGTAATTACAATATACATTTGATCCTGCTTGGTTTCCAACCCAGTCCCTCTAGTCTGTGCCCTCCTACCTCTCTGGGGACTTTTCTCCATATTTAAAAACAAACCAACAAAAAATCATCTCTTGACCCTGAGTTTCTCTCTCAACCTGTATCTAGATAAGTATAAATGCAATACCTTTCATTTTCTCCCACCTCCTTTATATTCTAATCCTGTTGTAATCTGGGCTTCTAGCATTTCCACATTTTTGTGTTTCAGACCAGATGGAAGAGTTCTAGCTGCTGTAACCTCACTCAGTGTGGTTCACAATAGGCTCAGGTGAGCTAAGCCATTCCGAACATCAGATTTCTAAGGAAAGCCAACTGGTTTTTTAAGAAGCAAACTGATTCCAAGTTGGTTAAAACCTGCTTACATTGATTCTAATCAGGTCAAGCCAACCTTCCTGGGTCATATTGGGTAAAGCCAGCTCAAACAGGATAAAACAGTCCCAAACTGACACATCAGATTCCAAGCAGTTCCTGCTGATTGAGACCAGATAAGCCTGCATCTAACTTGTCCTTACTGGATCAGACCAACGTGAATTGAATCACAGCAGTTCAGAAAGAGGAAAGTGGATTCAGGCAAGTGATATTGCTTTATATTAGGGGAAAACAGTGTAAAGTGATTCTTAGTAGAGCAAACAGATCCTAGTGAAATTAAAATGGTTTAAAGTCACATTTGTCAAAATAGGCTGATTCAAACTGGATCAAATCAGCTCTGATTTCAATAGCTTTTCCTTTGTTTGGGAAAAGCTATTGAAACTATTCAACCAGCTTTGAATAGTTTAAACCAGATCAACCTGGCAGCATTGCTAAATAGCTTCAAAAATATGTTATTAACTATTTATTGAGGTGAAAGGCTGGGCACGGTGGTTGACGCCTGTAATACCAGCACTTTGGGAGGCTGAGACGGGTGGATTGCTTGAGCACAGGAGTTCGCAACCAGCCTGAGCAATATGGTGAAACCCCGTCTCTACAAAAAATACAAAAATTAGCCAGACAGTGGTGGCATATGCCTGTGGTCCCAGCTACTCCGGAGGCTAAGGTTAGTGGATTGCTTGAGCCTATGAGGTCAAGGTTGCAGTCAGCCAAGATAGCACCTCTGCACTCCAGCCTGAGTGACAAAGCAAGACTCTGTCTCGAAAAAAAAAAAAAAAAAAAAAAACCAAATGAGACAACAAAGAAGCCTCTTTATTGAGGGGGAAAAAAGAGACAGATAGGTTACAGATGTTGTTATACATTATATCTTATAATTTACATTTTGCTTTCATAGGTCACAGAAAGATGTATATATATATATATATTTTTTTTTTTAAGTCCAAAGCAAACTCTTTCCTGATTCATCACACAATCTGTAATGTTCATTGCTCTATAGATTACTCTTGACACTAAAATTATTTCTTACACTGATCACTCTCGTGTGTTTTAATGAAACTGAGGCAAGTTTTTTGCCAAAAAAATTTTCCCCCAATTATCTAGATATGAGCGTCCCTCTGTGGGAATAAACTTCATGCCCAGTGCTGACCTTCTCACAGTGATGTTTTTGGGGAAGCATCTTTTTTCACAGGGACAATACACTTGCATTACTTCATAGGAGCCAGACCCACAATAGGACACATTTTCAAAGAGAAATTGTTTCTCCAGATCTGTGAGCACACTGTGTCCCAAGACAATGCTGCTTTTATGGTAAATATGTTGATTATGTGAGCTGCGGAACGGTTCTTCTATAACCTGAATATAACTTTCCAATAAAAATTCTTTCACTTTTTTTTTTGTTTGTTTTTTTGGCGGGGAGAGAAGGTCCCACTCTGTCACCCAGGCTAGAGTGCCATGATCATGGCTCACTGCAACCTCATCTTCCTGGGCTCAGGTGATCTTCCCACCTCAGCCTCTCGAGTAGCTGGGACTATAGGCCCGTGCCACCACACCCAGCTAGGTTTTTTGTATTTTTGTAGAGATGGGATTTTGTAATTTTTGTATTTTTGTAGAGACATGATTTCATAATTTGTGTATTTTTGTAGAGACAGGATTTTGCCATATTGTCCAGGCTGGTCTTAAATTGCTGGGCTCAAGCGATTGGCCTGCCTTGGCCTCCCAGAGTGCTATGATTACAGGTTTGAGCCACTGCACCTGGCCCCACATTTTTTATTTAAAAAATTTATGAACTAGATCATCATTGGGTATAGGGACATTCATCATTTTTACTTAGTTGCAACTTCCTGGCTGATGGGCAGTGCGAAAATGAATGCAGAATTATGTTGACTGCCTGGGAGCCACCTGGACTGATATATAATATACTCATCCAAATGGTAAACTAGTGCAGAAGTGGAAGAAAACATGTGGAGACTCAATAAGAATACAAGTTAAGTTACAATGCAATTAATAGTCAAACTGAAGTAGAAAGGTAATTTATATTAACTACATTAAAAATATATATATTTCCCAGGCAGAAAATATTGGATTTTGTGTTTCAAAATCAGACTCCTGCAAGCCTAAAATCCAGGTCTGATCCAATCAAACTTGCTTGAATACTTGTATGCAAATAAAATTTGTTCTGAATTGTTTAAACTGGTTGCAATTGGATTACAATGAGAACTACCTTTTCATTTCAGTTTGCACTCACCATGGTCTCACAGCGACCTTTAAGAGAGTCAGGGATGGGTTAGAGGGTGAAGTAAGAAAATGCCTCCTACTCCACCCCATGACCACCACTTCTATATTTCTCTGGCCACAGACCTTGCCTCCTGGTAGTCTGGGGAAGAGTTGTATTGTGCATCAGATGCCCAAAATGTTCCATGTACACTTGAAAGAAATGTGTATTCTGCCATTGGGTGGACCTGTAAATGTCCATTAGAATCAATTAGTTGGTGGTGTTGCTCAGTTCTTCAATGTCTTTGCTGATTTTCTGTCTACTTATACTATCAGTTACTGAGGGGAGAGCTTTGATGTCTTCAACTCTATAGGCTTGTCATTTCTCCATTCAGTTCTATCAGTTTTTGGATTTTGTAATCTGAAATTCTATTGTTAGGTATACATACATTTAGGATTGCTATGTCTTCATAGTGAATTGGCTCTTTTTATTATTATGCAATGTGTCCTCTTTATCCTTGGTAATTTTCCTTGTTCTAAAGTTGATTTTAATAATAAAATTATATTCCAGGTTTCTTTTGATTAGTGATTATATGGTTTAGCTTTCTTTCCATATTTTAATTTTTATTCTGATCATAAATATATTATTATATTTAAAGTGGATTTTGCTGGGCATGGTGGCTCACACCTGCAACCCCAGCACTTTGGGAGGCCAAGGGGGGCAGATCGCTTGAACCCAGGGATTTGAGACCAGCCTGGACAACATGGTGAAACCCCTTCCCTACAAAAAATACAAAAATTAGCCGGTCGTGGTGGCACACACCTGTGGTTCCATTGGGAGGCAGAGGTGGAAGAATCACCTGAGCCCAGGAAGTCAGGGTTGCAGTGAGCTGTGATTGTGCCACATATAGTCATCCGGCCTGGGTGACAGTTTTCTTTGTTTGTTTGTTTTGAATTGAGATACTGTCTCAAAAAATTAAAACATAATAAAGTGAGTTTCTGTTAGGCAGTATGTAGTTGTTTCTTAGTTTTCTTTGTTTGTTTGCTTTGAATTCATTCAGTCTCTGTCTTCTAACTGGTAGGTCTGGTGGACAGACTCGAAAATGGCCTCTATTGATCCTACCTCTTGGATTTATATTGTTGTTTAATCTCCACTCCTTTCTCCACTCCTTAAGTATGAACAAGTTTGGAGAGGTCCTGTGAGTTGTTTCCAACAAATAGAATATGGTAAGGTGATGGAATGTCACTTTTGTGATTATGCTATCTAAGATTGTAACTTCTGTCTTGCTAGCAGTTTTTCTCCATAGACTCACTCTCTTCCTGGCTTTGATGAAGTAAGTTGCCATGTTGGGGAGGCTCACATGGCAAGAAACTGAGGCCTTCAATCCAACAGCCCAAAAGAAATGAAATTGTCTGAACAACTGTGCATGCAAGCTTAGAATCAGATTTTTCCCCAGTAAAGCCTTCAAATGTGACCTCAGCCCTGGCCAACACCTTGGTTGTAGGTTCATGAAAGACCCTGGGGCAGAGGACCTAGTTTAGCCATGCCTGCATTCCTGACCCACAGAAACTGAGATAATAAACATATGTTCTTTTGAGCTAAGTTTGTGATAATTTGTTACATAGAAACAGATATCTAATATTTATATCATTTATGTGTTTATACCATTTAAATTTAATGTAAGAATTGAGGGCTGGGTGCAGTGGCTCATGACTGTAATTCCAGCACTTTGGGAGGCTAAGGTAGATGGATCACTTGAGCCCAGGAGTTTGAGACCAGCCTGGGCCACATGGCAAAACCCTGTCTCTACAAAAAAATACAAAAATAGCCAGGCATGGTGGCCTGCACACCTGTGGTCTCAGCTACTCTGGAGGCTGAGGTTGGAGAATCACCTGAGCCTGGGAGGTTAAGGTTGCAGTGAGCCATGATCACACCACTGCCCTTCATCCTGGGTGACACAGTGAGACGCTGTCACACAAAAAAATAAATAAAAATAAAAAGTAAAATAAAAAATAAAATAAAATTGATATGTTTGTACTTAGATCACCATTTTATCATATATTTTATGTTTGTTTCTTCTGATTTTCATTTTCCCTTTCCTACTTTCTTCTGAAATATTTGAATATCTTTGTCTTCTATTTTAATTTTCTATTGATATTTTTACTATATCTCTGGGAAAAAAATTTTAGTAGATGTTCTAGAGATTACAGTATATGGTCTGCTATTATATTACTATTATATTTTATAATTTCAAGAGGAGTACTCAATTCTTGCATTAAATTTAAATGGTATAAACACATAAACGATATAAATATTAGATCTTCTCACCATATAGGTACCTTTGGCATCCCCTGTTTACATAGTCATCATAATATTATGTATTATGATGACTACATACATTGAAAATTCCATCAGTCAATGTTACAATTTGTGCTTTCACATATTTCAAAGAACTTAAAATCTATTATATTTTTCCAGGTATCTACCATTTCAGTTGCTCTTATTTCATTACTATTGTTAAAGTTTCCCTCAATTTAATTTCCTTGTAGTCTGAAGAATTCTCCTTAGCATTTCTTATGGAACAAGTCTGGTATCAAGGAATTTTCTTACTTTATCTGAGAATGTCCTTATTTCATTGTCATTCATGAACGATATTTCCACTGGATATAAGATTCTGGATTGGTAGTTTTCTTTTCTTTTTTATTTTTATTTTTTTGAGACAGAGTCTCACTCTGTAGCCCAGGCTAGAGTGCAGTGGCATGATCTCAGCTCACTGCAACCTCCATCTCCCAGGCTCAAGCGATTCTCGTGCCTCAGCCTCCTGAGTAGCTGGGACTACGGGTGCATGCCACCACGCCTGGCTAATTTTTTGTATTTTCGTAGAGACGGGGTTTCACCACGTTGCCCAGGGTGGTCTTGAACTCCTGAGCTCAGGTGATCTGCCCCCTTGGCTGCCCAAAGTGCTGGGATTACAGGCATGAGCCAATGTGGAGGGCCGATAATTCTTTTCTTTCTGTATGTTAAAAATGTTATTCTACTTCCCTCCAGCTTCCATGGTTTCTGATGAGAAATGCACAGTCATTTAAATAATTGTTTCTCTACCTGAAATGAGTCATTTATCTTTGGTTGCTTTCAGGATATTTTCTTTATTTTAATAGTTTTCATAAGTTTGATAATAATGTGTGGATGTCTTTGATTTTATCCTGTTTGGGATTCACTGAGTTTCTTCAATTTCCATGTTCATGTCTTTTGTGAAATGTGATAAGTTTTTCCATCATTATTTCTTAAAATATTTTTTTCCCATTCAACACCCTTTTTCTTTTCCTTCTAGGAGTGTAATGACACAAATATTAAACTTTTTGGTATTTTTTCCCACAGGCCCCTAAGGTTCTGCTGGGTTTCTTTTTCAATTTTCTTTCCTTTGTTGTTCAGATTAGATAATTTCTATTGATCTATCTTTAAGTTAATTTTTCATCCAGTTAATCTGAAATTTAAGTTAGTGTCCTTCTCTTTTTCTGTTCTAATATTTCCATTTGGTTTGTTTTTATATCTTCCTTTTTTAAATTTTGAGACAGTTTTGCTTTTGTTGCCCAGGCTGGAGTACAATGGTGTGATCTTGGTTCACTGCAACCTACACCTCCCGGATTTAAGAGATTCTTCTGCCTCAGCCTCCTGAATAGCTGGGATTACAGATGCCTGCCACCATGCCCAGCTAATTTTTTGTATTTTTAGTGGAAACAGGGTTTCACTATGTTGCCAAGGCTGATCTCGAACTCCTGATCTCAGGTGATCCACTTGCCTTGGCCTCCCAAAGTGCTGGGATTACAGGTGTGAGCCACTCCACTAGGCCTGTTTTTATATCTTCTTTTTTTCCCCCTGAGAATTTCCATTTGTTTCAGGAGCACTTTCCCTTACTTTATGGAACATGGTTATAATTGCTGCTTTAAAAAATGTTTGATAATTCTAACATCTGTATCTTCTCAGGGTTAGTGTCTGTTGATTGTCTCGTTCCTTGTCAGTTGAGACTTTCATGGTTCTTCATATGCTGAGTAATTTGGGATTATATCCCAGACATTTTGAATATTACAGGACCCCAGGTCTGATTTAAATCCTAAAAAGAAGGCTTTTTTTTTTTTTGAAGCAGGAAATGAAACAGATTATATTATTTTTGCAAGTCCAAACCTGCCTCTTGGGCTGTGGTTTCAATATCATTTCTGATTTCAGAGTGCAGTGCTATTCAGATCAGTCCTGTGTGTGTGCCACCCAGTGGCCAATCATGGGCCTGGACTGGGGTCTACCTTGCAGTTTCAGTTCTCCAAACATGTGGTATGGTGTTTAGGATCAGATCTATACATGTGTAGCCTGGAGGTGAGCCCAGGAGCTAAAACATAAGTTTGTGGGATTTCTGACTTAAGCTCCCTACTCTCCGTGATCTCCTCAACACCCTCTGGCTCCTTGGGGCCTCCCTTTTCAGCCCCCAGTGAGCAAGCTTGGGCTTCAGTTTCTCTGCTCTGCCACACTTACCATGACTGTTTCTGTGTTTGGAGTCAAGTGGCAGGAGGAGAAAGGTGAAAAAAAAAGGAAGAAAGATTTGCCACACACTCTTGTGAACACTGCTCCTCCAGTCAAACAGAATAATTCCCCTCTCTTGGAATCTTAGATGACTGCCTAGCTCCACTCCCACCCCCTCAGCCTCTGCCACCACCACTGCTGCTACAATATTGCCTGTGGGCTGAGGCTGGAAAGAAGGAAAAAACAAAACACCAGGGGTTCCCCTGCACCCCACTCTCTCTCTGACTCTTCAGAATCTCCTTTCTTGTGTTTTAGAGAGGACTTCTCTTGCAGCTCTTTCTGTCTTCCTCTGGTGCACACTTCCAGCTTTATGGCTGCCTTTTAGTCTAGGCTGGCTGATACTGGGAGGGAAAAAAAATTCACTACTGATTTAGTGGGACTTTGAATTCTGGTCTTCTTCCCAAAGCCACCTGCTATGATTTATGTTTCAGAACTCTCAGATAGCTCCTCCATCCATTCTGTCCAGGATTTATAGTTACATTTAGTGTGTCCTTACTTATTCCATCTTTTCTGGAATAAGGCTCTCTTTTTGCTTTTTAAATCATCAATCATTTGCTATGTGGGAAATGATATCTTTGTTTATATGTATGGCATTTATTGTCTCCCCCACCCCCGGCCCCTGCAAAGTTTCATAAAAAACAAAACTTATTGACCAGCAATAACTCTTTATTATATGGCCAGAAAGAATTAGGCAATCCATCTGGAGAAAACAGACTGTTTCTCTTCGCTCACACAATACTTCTGACAGCAAATGTGTGGGGCTTTTTCTCCATCCCAAGAAGTTCTCCAATTCTGCTCCCATCAGCTGCATGCCCTACGATTTAATTCGATTTTGACACTGTCTACCTGGAGCTAAGCATCAGATCCCACAGGGTTAGGTCTCAGTCTCACAAGATTGCCCTGTTAATGGAAAAACCAAACTCTGAAAATATTTTAAAGAGGTTTATTCTGAGCCAATATGAGTGACCATGGCCTAGAGAACACAGTCTCAATAGGTCCTGAGAAAGTATGTCTGTGGCAGTCAGATTACAGTTTGGTTGTATAAATTTTAGGGAGGCAGGAGTTATAGGCAAAGACATAAATTCATACATGGAAGGTATACACTGGTTCGGCCCGAAAAGGTGTGATATCTTGAAGTGGGAGTTTACAGGTTATAGGCAGATTCAGAGATTCTTTAATTTGCAATTGGTTAAAGGAGTAGAGCTTTGTGTAAAAATTTGGAGTCAACAGAAAAGAATGTTTTAAGTTAAGATAAGGAAGTATGTGAACCAATATTCGAGGTCAGAGTGACCTGTAGGGCTGAGTGACTTAGCCCTTGTCCGGCATGGCCTTATGTCCTCTTTATAATTTGATATCTTATTGTCACAAGGAGTCTGTTTTGTTAGTCTTATGGTCTGTATTTTAATATTAATGGTGGTCAGTTGTGCCTAAACTCCAAAAGGGTGGGGATATATCACCTCCCTTTGTGTCATGCTGGGAATTCCATTTTTAAGGATTTTCTAGGGTCCCCTTAGCCAAGAGGGGGTCTGTTCAGCTGGTGAGGGGCTTAGGATTTTATTTTTAGTTTTCAGCCTCTACTTCAGATGTCAATCACCAGCCCAGGTCTCTAGTACTTTTGACCAACCAGCTGCAAATTGGGGTTTCCCCTACCCACCTTCTCAGCAATACTTTGCTGGGATAGCTCACAGAACTCAGGCCATTTACTTGTTTATTATAAAGGATACAGATGAAGACTTAGGTGAGGTCTAGAAGGGTCCAAAGCATAGGAGCTTTTGTCCCTGTAGAATTGGGGTACCCCTCTCTCCCAGAGTTTTTATAGAATTTAATTTCCTCCCATCCCATTCCTGGAGGTCAGTGGGTAGGGCTGAAAGTTTCAACCTTCTAATCCCTTAGTTTTTCTGGTGTTGAGTCCCATCCTGAGGCTATCTGGGGTCCTACCCTAAATTACCTCATTAGCATAAACTCAGGTGTGCTCCAAAGAGGCTCCTTAAGAATAATAAAGGACACCTCATGACTGAGGAAATTCCAAGGGTTTTAGATTCTCTGTGCCAGGACCACGGACAAAGACCAAATATACTTCTTATCACACTACACCATCCTATTTTCTTTTCCTCTACATTTCATCCTATTTTCTGAGTCCACAATTAGAGGCATTCCACCCAAAGATGAATTCTCAAAGGAACAAATTCACACCAAGATTGAACCACAGCCTCACCTGGCCTGCACAATGCCTTCAATTGTTTTTCTGGCTTGCATTTTCCCCTCTCATATTAATAGAGAAAAAAAGAGCATTCCAGGGCCATGAGCCCTCTTGAGATGTTGAGCTTGAATGATTGGAAAGATGATAGCTCCTCATCCAGATATGGAGTATGGAATAGGAAAGAGGGTTTGGGGGGTGGGACAGGAAGTGATATGTTCTATCCATAACACATTGCACTTGAAGCACCTGCCAAAATATCCGGGAAATGGGAGCCTGGAGGTGAGGGTCAAAGGTCAGTCTTAGGTGGCATAAAGAATGACTTGGAATAAATTGTTGTGGAAGGTCTACAGGAGAAAATTATTATGGGAGGACAGGGTGTGTATCATGGTGAGAGAAGAGGGCCAGGGATCTCGTGCACGGTGTGCTTAACCTTCAAATTGCAAGGACTTCCCACTGTGACGCAGGCCTCAGTTCTACACGGCTGCTCTTCAAGACCACTCCCACTACTGTGCCTCCCCACCATTCCTGAGTATTCTCCACTCCCAGAGCCTGATGACTTTCCCTAAGCTCCCACCTTCAGTACACAGATTGGCCTTTATGTGAAAGGCAGAACTGGTATTTGGATACCATGGCAGATCTGTTGGGGGAGTTTTTTCAGATTTTCCTGATTCTGGCCCCTGGTGGAGAAAAATGATCTGGGGTAAAGTTGCAGCCTGCCTGACCCATGCAGGAATTTATCCCTTAACTTGGGCCTACTAATCAGCACAATTACCTCTGAACACTAAAATAACAAGGCTTTCTGATCACTTTACCATTGCCAAGTTGTATTTACAAATGTCATCATACTTTATTGTATCAACCATTATATCAGTCATGGTATGCTAGGTTTTGCTGCAGTAACAAACTCAAATCTCAGTGGGAGATTTGATGCTGTACATTCAAAGAATGGTGGGGGTGCTTACAGATCACAGTCCTCTGAGACCCAGGCTAACCAAGGATTCCACAACCCTAGCACCAGTGGGAAGGAACACGATGATTTGTACATTGAGTCTTAAAGCAGCTACCAGCTTTAAAAAAAAAAAAAATGTAAAAAGAGAAGTCACATTCCATTTGCCACAGCAAGTCACCTGGCCACATTTAACTTCAAAGGGAGGGGAAGTGAAATCTCGTCCCTGAAGGCGAATTGGTGAACTTGAGTCATGATTACCACAACCATGCCCTCTAAAATCATTATAGCCACATGACAGTTGAAAAACTCAGACTAGTAAGTCACTTTTCCAAGTCACACAGTCAGGAAGTTAGCACAGCAAGGCTCCAAGTGCACATTTGTTTAACTCTAAAACCAATGTGCCTTTCACAACCTGATGTGTTGTCTTCATGAAACCGTTATCCAGAAGAAAGTTCTTATTAGCTTCAAGGAAACTTCAGATGCTGACAAGTAAAAAGTTTGACATGTCCAATTAACTTAATCAATCAAAAAGAAACAATGTGTTCCTGTTTTCTTTCCTTTTGCAATTACCTGTTTTTAGAAGGAAGGAAAGAAGGAAAGAAAAGAAAGAAAGAAGGAAAGAGAGAAGGAAGGAAGGAGAAAAAGAAAAGAAAGAAAGCAAAAGAAAAAAAGAAGAGAAGAAAAGGAAAAAGAAAAGAAAGGAAAGAAAAAGAAACCAAGCCTTTTGGCCCACCCTTTGACCTACACCACAATATCTGATTGCATGTCAGGGTGATTTGGTTTCTTTCCCATTGTGTGGTATTTTCCACTCACAGGACTGGGTCAGGAGAAGTTTGTATCTTAATCTACACGCTTGTTCTTGCTCATGTTTGCCTCTGCTTGATCCCATACCCTTCATTCATCCTTTGGAATGTTCCCGTGACAACGGAAGAATGGCAATATAGCTAGCCAGACAAAAGGGACGGACCAAGAACAGACCAACTTCTCTCAGACTGAGGATGCTAATGGGGAAGGCACAGGACATGAGAATGTTTTCTCCCCATTTTCCCCCTTGAGAGAATTCAGCAGTTAGTGAGTGTCAAGCCTGCTCTGCAGATGAGGAAACTGAGGCTCAGCAGGGTTAAGCCACTGCTCGAGGTCATAAGGCTAGTTAGTACCCAGATGAAAACCAGCTGCTATTATTTTTTCCTGAATCACTGCTTCGTTTTCTGTCCATTCCACTCTGCAACCTTCCATCTCTCCTCCTAGGAAACCTGCGCCCAAAGCATGCAGCCAATGCAGGGCTCCTCTGCCTCCTCTGATGTCTTCCACCTCCATGTGGCCTGCTTGCTGGCAGATACAAGGATAGGTGCAGCTCTTTACAATGGAGACATTGAGATGAGGTGGCCACTGTAGGGCTCAGGCTGCTGGGGCCTGGAGGTGGGAGCTGTCCCAGTGCTATGGAAGAAATGCTTCTCAGGCCTCAAAACTGTTCCTGAACAAACCCAAGGTTCATAGAAGACGAATTCTGGCAAGAGGCTGAGTTCTGGAAAGCGGCATGAATAGTAGCAGAGACTGGGGTCCACATTGCTGGGCTAAGCTTTGGGACAAGCCCATGAGGGAAAACCCACAAGGCTTCTTCTTAACTCCAAAGAAGAAAAATAATAACCTGATTAGATTAAATATGCTTTGAGGCGGGAAGATCCTTAGCTTTAACATGTATGATATTTGGAATTCAAGATGTCCTAAGTAGTTTCCATGGCTATTTCTGACAGCCTGAAGCCCCTGGTTTTCTCCACCCATGGACTTCCAAGGGACAGGACAATGGGGAGGGGGCTCACTGGAATAGCTCAAGGCCCACCAGATGGGTTCCTATTTCTGATTGACCACATTCTCACGGTGTGAATGTCTGCAACTCATTTTTTTCCCCTGGGCCTCTGTTTTTTAATCTGAATAAGAGAAAATAGGGCCGGGCGCGGTAGCTCACGCCTGTAATCCCAGCACTTTGGGAGGCTGAGGCAGGCGGATCACGAGGTCAAGCGATGGAGACCATCCTGGCCAGCACGGTGAAACCCCATCTCTACTAAAAAAATACAAAAATTAGCTGGGTGTGGTGGCATGTGCCTGTAGTCCCAGCTACTCAGGAGGCTGAGGCAGGAGAATTTCTTGAATGTGAGAGGCGGAGGTTGCAGTGAGCCAAGATCGCACCACTGCACTCCAGCCTGGGCGACAGAGTAAGACTCCGTCTCAAACAAACAAACAAACAAACAAACAAAAAAACAAACAAAAAAACAAAAAGAGAAAATACTCTCTTCCACCTCTAGAATTCTGAGATTTTTAAATAAAGAAAGATGAACTTAGGAAGAAGCTGGTCCTGAACACTGATCCTGTAGCTTCTGGATGAACACCTAATACCAGAGGAATAGAGGAGCCATTTCAGGGTCACCCACTCAGGTGTTCTCTCATCCTACCCAAGTCAACAAACAGCAGCTCTATCAATGTCTTCATGACTCAAGACACATCGTGGGGAGTTTTGTCTGTAAGCCATGATGTGGCACTAGAGCTGCATGGTAATTCTCTGCATTACAGGGAATAAAAGAAGCTATTCCAAATGCAGCTTGAAATTTTTAAAAAAGAAGTCACATACTTCTCTGAGTATGTCATCTTTTCCCAGATGGATCCAAAACGAGCCACATAATTTCCCTGTTGCAGAGTTTCTGAGAGATTCGTGGATCTGAGAACTGGAAGGGGCTATACAAGTTGGTGTGAGCCCGTCCCATTCTCTCCCAACAGGTATAATTAGGTTCTTGCCATTCCATAGGGGAGGCGACTGCAGTTTGGAGGTTGGTGACTTCTACGATGGGATGGCCAGAGAGCAATGGCGGTGTAGTGTTTGGGGGACTGACTGCTTTCTTTTATGACACCAAACTGCTGCTCATAAGCAAAAGTGTCCACCATCACACACAGAGTGGTGAAAGGAAACATTAAAAGAGAGAAAAAAAAAAAAGGAATGTGGGACCCAGGAACACTCTGGCAGCACTGTCTGGTGAGCCGTTACAACTAGCACATAGTAGGTGGTCTGTGTGCTGAAGAGAGGCAGGATGAAGGTGAGTGAGGCAAGGCAAAGCCATGAACTTGGAGACCATGTGACTTTGTCATTTGTAGTGCCCTGGTTTTATACATAAGCCATATCTGGCCAGTGTTCATTGGATATGCCCTATCTCTGAGATTTTATAAAAATTAATTCATTCAACAAGAAAGCTGGTTTGCTGAAGAGGGAAAATTGCCAACAAGGCCAAGGTGACAGCAATTTCAAGCACAATGTAAGCTGATTAGCCTCAAACAGAGAAGTTGCTTCCTGGCTGAGCTCTCCCACCCTGCTCCAGTTGTCTTGGAGATTTGCAGTCCTGGTCACAAGGGGTACCAGGCGGCAGTGTGAGCAATGGGTGAAGGACAGGACCTCATTATGAGAGTCTCCCAGGAAGGAAAAGGCAGACGCAGGATATTCTTTCAGAATGATGGATTTGCTTAAGTTTGCATTTATTTTTTTCATTACAAGAGAATTGTGGAATGATGCTTTTGCATTACCTTTTTTGAAAAATAAGAAATGTTCTTTTTCTCCCTCTCCCTTTGGAAAAACACAGATCTGATTACGTCAGTCCCTGCTTAAACCCCCTTAGAGGCTTCCTCTTGCTCATTTGAAAATGACAGAACTCATAAAAACGGCCATAAGCATCACTGGCATTGAATGGAATTGCACAGCACTCCTTTCTCAATTGTTAATAAGATGACGTACTTCCATATCAGCTGATCAACAGCCACTACGTCAAGCTGTCCCCTACTTCTTCCACCCTGGGAACACTGGGCCTCCCCAAGGCCTCCAGGACAGCAGCGGGCTCCAGGGCCTGCTCCAGCCAGTGTCCTGTATCTGCTCTCTTTTGTGGATTCTGAAGCCACACAGCCCTTCTGCTCCTGGAGAGTCCCCTGCCTTCCTCAGGGCCTTTGCAAAGGTGTTTCCTTCTGTCTAGAACAGTCTCCCACACTGTCCCCTTTGACTTTGGGTGACTTTTCTCATCCTTCCTTTAGTCGTTCATAGTTGGCTTCAATAAATGAAGGATAGACGGGAAAGTGACTGATCAGCCATGCTTGAGAAGAGGAGGCCCTGGGCGTATGCCGTAGATCTCCATTGTCTAGGCCTAGTTAATCATCGCCGGGAGGAGAAAGGGAGGCTGTGGACTGGAGGCTGCCAGCCCCGCCTTCTCCTTCTGTCTGCATGTCCTAAGGAGAAGCAGCCTCGGATCTGGGTGATGCCTCTTGGCTGTGAGTATTATCATTTGCAAAGAGGAAAAGGGGAAATAATCTGAATATCTGGGATTCCAAAAGTTGTCTTGTACCAGGTAACAAGAACTTTCCTATCTCCTCTGACCAGATATGGGGTGAGAAAGAGGATGAGAGCAAGTGTGAAGCAGAAAAGGGAAAGAGAAGGAGATAACCTGAAGCGTGGCCTGAAGACTCCCTGACACTTCATGGGAATCCTTGACATTCCGTCTGGAAACCATTTTGCTCATGTCCTCAGAGCTGTGGCTGCAGAATTTTCTCTTGCCCAGTTGTGGGTTACAGGTCAAGTAGAGAGTCAGCCCCAGGCAAGGGCACAGGAACTCAGACTGTAGGTCAGCATTCCAGAGTTCCTGGAGGAGGAAGAAAAAGGACTGGGTTAAGGAGGCAAGCAGGGGAGGGAATCTACCCTGAGAGTTTTAGAAACAGCTCAAAATAACAGCAAGTTGACCAGCTCTCAAAGTGTTTTGTTTTGTTTACCATGCCTCCCTTATTTTCTTATTATTTGCTGGGCACAGGCTTGCCTTGACTTTACAGTCTGCATAAGTTTACAACCAGGAAAATGAAAGGAACAATTTTACAAGCATCGTGATGGATCCTGGTACCTCCTTTAGAGCTTGAAATTAGGGGTTTGAATGTAGGTCCATTTTCATCCCACTTCCAAATGCTAGCAACGTAGGGAATTATATGGGGGTTTCCTTTCCTGCTGGGACACAATTCTCTGAAGCACAGTTAGGATGAAAACATGAGGTTTGTAAGAGCTGAGAGCAGTGTTTTACAAAGTGCAATTTTCAGAACTCTAGGCCCAAGAGATGTTTCGCTGGTAAAAGGATTCCACGTCAAATACATTTGGGACACTCTGCATCATCTCTCCCCTCTCAGGCAATCTCAGTGCTTGTAAGTGAGAAAACTGTGTTCCCCATAAGTTTCCCCCCAAAGGGTCCAGCTGTCCTGCATTGCCTTCCTGTAATCTGTTCACACGTTGCTCTTATTCCAGTTCCACATGCCCTGAACTCCCAGAAGGTTGCTCTCAGCAGTGAGCCATTCATTCCTCAGAGATTTGGGAGCCCTCACCACGTGCAGACGCTGTGCTGCAGGCTGGGAACCACAGGAGAAATGGCTGAATGTTCTGTGGGTGTGGCTGTAGGCAGAGGGCTGATCAGTGAGGTGGGGTGGTGACAGTCTTCTATAGGATGTTGTATGCATCATTTATCAACTTAACTAGGACAAGAGAATGAAGGGGGGTACTATTAATAATTAATTAATAATTATAATAGGACAACAGGTGTAAGCTAGAGCTGTCTTACATAGAACTGACACATGACAGAGGAGTTATGTTTCTTGTCTGTCCCTTTAGGAGCTGCCTCTAGGGCCAATGGATAATAATTACAGGGCAAAAGGTTTCAAGTCAAAATTTAAAAGGGAATTTCTAACAAAGAGCCTCTAAGAACAATGTGGCTATTTTATGAGGTAGTGAGTAGCTCACCACATCAGATATGCAAAGGGGTGACCCACCCTCCAAGTTGCTGTGTATAGCTGACACTGACATGCCAGGCAGGCCCCCAGCCTAGGTAAGCACAGGCTAGCCTTTGCCTGTGATCTGAAGCACATATTCTTGGCTCTCTCTTTCGGTGAGGGTCAGTAAGCTATTTTATATGCAAGGACCACATTCTGCTTTTCTGATTCATACGTAACAGACACATTTGGATAAAAGCAGAAATATAACAGGACTGAAAGATTAAAACTTGCTGTCTTAGCATACTTAATATTCACTGATGCTTACACATAATATAAATATCTCTTTGTTTAAAATGAGTATAGGCTGGTCTCTGTGGCTCATGCCTGTAATCTCAGCACTTTGGGAGGCCAAGAACGGAGGATCACTTGAGCTCAGGAGTTTGAGACCAGCCTGGGCAACACAGCAATACCTCCTTTCTACTAAAAACAAAAAATGAAAAAAAAATTAGTCAAATGTGGTGGCGCACGCCTGTAGTCTCAGCTACTTGGGAGGCCGCAGTGAGAGGATTGCTTGAGCCCAGGAGGTGGAGCCTGCAGTGAGCTGCAATCGTGCCACTGCACACCAGCCTGGGTGACAGAGCAAGATACTCTCTCAAAATAAATAAACAATAAAACAAGTATTATCTTGACTTTAAAGAAAGAGACTTTCTTGTGACATATAAGCAAAATATGGTCAAAACAATTTGACCAAGGTTGAAAATGGACTGGAATCACTTCTAAGGAGCCAGCCTAGGTCTGTCGAATCAAGTTTGCTCACTAATCATACTTTGGTTATGTCGGATGTTAACATTAGAGGAAGAGGGTGGGGGATATAAGGGGATTCTTTGTACTATTTGTGAAACTTGTCTAAAATTATTTCAAAATTAAAAAATAACAAACAAAACCACATCCTTTGCTCCTGAGCCCTGTTCGCCCCAGACCTTATGTGATGAACTCACTCCATTCTTTAAGATCCAGCTCTGCAGAGCATCTCAGATTCCCTGTCCCGAGGCAGGCACTCCTGTATGAGCTCTTAAATACTTCTGCATTTACCTACCACCTACTGGTATGGTTTTCTGACTATATTTCATCTTCTTCGCCTTACGTGGAGTTTCTTTTAGAATGGAGAGTTTTCTTCCTTTCCTCTTTGAATCCTAGCACCAAGGCCACACTCGGCACTAAATACCTGTCTCAAATGAATGAATAAATCAATCTTGTTTGAACAAATCTTATTAGTTTTGCTTTTTTAAAATTATGGTAAAATGTACATAACATAAAAATTTCCATTTTAACCATTTTTAAGTGTATAATTCAGTGACATTAAGTACATTCTAAAGTTGCGCAGGTTTTTTTTTTTTTTTAATCAGTTCTAAATGGTTTAAACTGGCCAGCATTTACTAGAGCTGTTAGATGGACTTAATTTGGACCCATGAGACTCGTGACACTCAGAATTAATCTAATCCCCTTTACACCAGGTGCCTCCCATCAAAATCTGTTTGATCAAGTGTGGAATTATTTCATCCCATTGGAACCAGCTCTTGAATCAGTCAGAACTGGCTCTGCCAGGCTCCGGGCCAGTAGTCGGCGCTCAAAATGGTGTTTCTTTCTTTGGCCTAATCTCTTGAGTAGCCACTTTCCCTTTTGTTAATTTTTTTTTTTCTGGAGGACAATCTTCCCTGGGAGCTCCCTTCTGCTCCCACGAAGCGCTCTGCACCCAGCCCTGGTGCTGCCTGGCTCTGGGGCAGGGAGCTTGCATTCTGCCACCTCCTTCATTGTCCTCTCGGTACACCTGCACTTTCAAAACAACCCCTGCAGGCAAGCTTTAGAGGCAGCGATAAACAAACAGGCTGACTGAAATTTAGGGAAACGCCTGTATCTGGACAGCCTCTTCAAATATTTGTCACCCCCTCCCTGCTCTGGGGAAAAAAGAGACAGTTCCTCACAGTCACTCTATTTCCTGCCTTCCCAGCTCTGAACACCTTGGCTCGAATGTAAAGAATTTGGCTCTGAATTAGGACTCAAGAAACTGGGTCCTAGTAATTTTCCCTCCATTAACTAAACGCGTCACTTTGGTCATGCCCTTTTGGGGGCAATAATTTCCCAATTCGTAAAACGAAGGGATCAAAGTTTGATTTTTATCATTATTAATGATAATAATAATAATAATTATTTTTTTGCAGCAGGCTTTTTTTCCCCCAACAAAATATTACTCTGAATAAGACAAGAAAGAATCCCGAACGGCTCTGGCTGTCAGGGTGTGTGTGTCTCCTCCCCATGCTGTCTAACCCCAGTTGGAATTTGGAGGGCTCTTGTCCTTTCCCCTTGGCCTCAGAAGGAGCCCAGCGCGTCCTACCTTGCGTGGGAGTGTGTGTGTGACCAGGGCTCCTTCCTGCCCTTAGAGTCACCGCCCCCTTCTCGCACAGGTTTACAGCACCACTTGCCTCGCCCACTCCCCGCTTTGCCTCCGCCCCATCCTGATGCTGCCGGAATGGCTGTTCCACATGGAAGGATGCCCGCGTCCGTCCCCTGCCCCAGTCCTTCAACAGGTCCCCACAGACCTCAGGATAAGATGAACGCGGAATTCAGGGCCTGGTCTCAACCGCCCTCTCCCTTTTCCTCTCACTTAGACGACCCTGGCCAGCTGGGCCACTCTCCACTCTCGCCCCCTCCCGCCCTCGTGGCCTCTGTCTAGACCGTGCTCCCTCCTACTGGGTGATGTCTCTTCCCCTGGGACCCAGGGACCATCCTGTTGTTGACCTCGGGGGTCGGGGGTGCGGATGGGGGCCGGCCCTTCCCGCGGTCGCCGCCAGGGGGCGGCAGGAGCGGCTCCAGATGACAGCGGGAGGCCGCAAGAGGGGAGGGAGGAAGGACCGAGGGAGCGCGGATCCCGCTCTCGGATCGCAAACTCTGAGCCAGAGCTCTCCGCTCGCGCCTGAACCGCTGGCCGCCCGCGCAGCCCGACGCGGAATCGGGGCACAGCGGAAACCCGTGCAGGGCGGGCGCGGGGCGGCTGGGCGGCGGCGGCCGTCCATGCGGCGGCGCTCGGGGCTGCCCGGCGCCGGGAACCACGCGGGGGCGAGGCGAGGCGAGGCGGCCGCCGGTCGCTCCGGGACGCGGACCGCCAGGTGAGCAGAGCCGCGCGCCCCGCGTCCCCTGCGCGCCGCCCGCGCGGCCCCGACCCGGCTTCCGCTGCCCAGGCTCCGGCTCCCGCTCTCTGGCCGGCGGGGCGGGCTGGCGCGGGCTACCCAGTGGGTGTGTCCGGGGCGCCGCGGGCTGCGCCGCTCCGGGCTCGGGGAGCCAGCGCGCGCCTGTTCCGTGCGGACGGCTGCGCCTCCTTCTCTGGTTCTCTTCCTTGCTGGGAGTCTTGCTCTGTGCTGGCGCCGGCGCTCATCCCTCCACCCTCGACTCTAGGGACAGTCTTAAACTCTAGGGACAATCCACCTCAGTCGTCCCCGGGTCGGGGCCCCGTGCTCCCCGGGTTGGGTCGGAGGGGACCGGCGAGTGCACACCCAGCCCGTGCGCCCCCCACCTCAGCCTCGCCTCCCTCCCGCCTGGGGCCCGAGAGCCGGGCAAGTCTCGGTCAGCGCTCCTTGAGTCCTGGCCTGGGGCCTCGGATCTGTGTGTCTGTCTGTCTCAGTTTAGTTGCTGCAACCCAGCGAGCGCCTGGAGCCCGAGTGGATGGGTTGTTTCCGCCAACTCTGGACACTTCCTCAAGTGCAGCCTAAGTACCTGCGGCCCCTTGGCGCACTTACAGAAGTAGCTTTTGCACAGCGAGCTCACCTTGGAGCTCTACAGATCTGGAAGTTAAGTTTTCTTTTTCTTTGAAATAACATCAGCCCTGACTTGGGAAGGGGATTTTAGGGCGTTCTCGGGCCCACCTAAGTATCTGGAATTTGTGGTCTAATAAGTTTTTTAAGCAGTCCGCACCCAGCACCGTACCTCCCAGCCTCCTTTGCCGTCTTACTAAAAATGCATGCTTTGCTTCTCTTCCTGTCTCCTTTGCGATCTCTACCACGCTGCGCTTCGCCCTTTTCGGGCTATGGGTCTAAAGCTTGGACGTGGGTAGCAGTCATTGGATGCCTGTTGGAATTTGGAATTAGAGAAATAGATACCCGAGAGAGATCTAAGGAACCGCCTTGTCCAACCCTCCTTTCACAGTTGGAGGCACCCAGGACCCATAACAGTCTGAAGATTTTTCAAGGATCACACAGCTTTTAAAATCTGCGTGTCTTCTACTTGATTGATATTGTTGGAGGTGATGGAGTAACTGGACTTACTAGGGTCTTATTGGGTCTCAATACACAAAGAAGCAAACATTTTAAAAATGTGACTTAAAATACGGAACTCTTCAATTCCTATAGATTTTTGTTGGCATCATAGTTGAATTCCTTTAGAAAACAAAATCCTAGCCCTGAAATTAATGTGAGGAAGCAAGCAGATGGGCGTCCTGGGACTTTCCTATAAATCTCTGCAGGGCTGGAGCAGGGATTTCCCAGAGGTCTGGGCCTGGGAAATGAGTTTGGGTGATCAGGATACTGGAGCCCCTTCTGAATAAGCAACTGGGTTGGTTTCTTGTGGGGAGGCTGGCCAGTTGAACTCATGTGATCTCCTCTGTGCCCAGCACTGGGCGGGGCACCCGCTTGGCATTACCTTCTTTTTAGTCTCCTATGCCATAAAGAAATGTTTCTTACTGGCTGTTAGCGAAAGAAAAATACAGCCCAGAGTTTGGGAGGAAGATCAGGGGTGGGGAGATTTTTGACTTGGAGTTTGTTTTTGTTTTTGCCTAGAAAAACTTGTGGAGATTGCAATCAGTTATCCTACACAGAGGCTGTGTATTGCCGTCTTCTCCATCCCCCACATTTCTCTCCGTGGTACCACTTTTATCCTAATTGCTGGGAGTCTCAATGTTTAAATGTTCCCAACACTCCCATTCTGTCCCCCACATTTATAGCTCATTCATCGCAAAATCTCTTCCACATTCTTTTGTGATATCTGAGGAATTATTTCCCTGTCTCCATTCCCACTGCCCCCACCTTCAGCCATGTCCAAATTACAGTAATAATCTCCCCTCTTGACTCCCAGCCACGAGTTGCTTTCTTCATTTTAATCCATCTTCTTTCATGCTGATAGATTAATATTTCTGAAATTCTGATTTCACCACATCATTTCTCTCAAGAAATCACAATGGCTCCCCAGTATTCACTTCTATTTAATTTATCTCCAACAGATATTTCTGAGCATCTGCTATGTGCCAGGGACTGTTACGATGTGCCAGGGACTGTTACTATGTGCTGGAGCTTACGCTATGAACAAGACAATATCATTGCCTTCAGGGAGTCCACAGGCTAGCAGATGATAAATAACCACCCAGGGGAGAAAGGGAAGTAAAGAAATAACCGCAATACAAGGGGGATGTGCAAAACATCAAGGAGATGCGAATGAGGGAGAAATTGATTCTGCATGGGAGGAGCTAGGGCAGTTACCACTGGGCTTTGAAGCCTAAGGAGGAGTTCAAGGAGATGGGAAAGGCTGGTGGGGAGGGAGGACAGGCCAAGCAGAGGAAAGAGCTCGAGGAAAGACTGAGAGATAGGAAAGTACTGTATGGACACGGTTGAATCCAGGTTAATTTTCATCAGGGCATTTAAAATGTTTCCTAATCCTAGTCTACTTTATTGATCCAAGAGCCATCCCAACGCCTTCCTGCTTGAAGGCCATCCCTCCACTCACCCAGTCTCTATCATGGTCTTATCTGCCCTCCCCACACCTCCCATCCCCAGCTCAGAAATTCAGATTTCCCCTCTTCTGATCTAAATTTTGCCAGGCAGTGTATCCCACCCAGCCTTTCTTGCACACACTCCTGTGTCTCTTCCCTGCATTCTTTGTGCCTGCTCTATGTTCAGCCTGGATGAGCCTTGCCTCCCCAGCCACTCTGAGGTTTCCCCTGAGCAGCCTCCTTGGGCCTCTCCAGGTCATGGAACACACTGTCTGCATGTTAGTGGCCCCAACACACTTGAAAGCACATGACTATTTGCCTGGGTTTGACCCCTCATCTCACTTTTCCCTTCTCTCTCCTCTTCTTTCTGGTTTTCCCACGTTTTCTCTTTCTTTGCGTGTGTATGCAGAATCGTGATGTTTACTTACGCGCAGATATAAAGGTTTCATGTGTATTTGTTGAATATCCTCGCTGTGAAAATGGATTAAAAATGTCATGCTGGAAGCCAACACATGATGCAGGCTGACGCAGGTGAGGAGAAGATTCAGGGGAAGCTCTGGCTTTAGGCTGCTTTGCTGCCTCTGGCCCCCTCTTGGGATCCCCCAATTTTACTCCTCCTCCGCAGGACCGCTGTGCTGAGGCTGGGACACCCCTTCATCATCTAGGCCTGTTTTGCTCTCTTTTCCTCCTACTGTCAAAACTTACTTCTGTGCCCACAGCCTCGCTGGCTTGTTAGCCTCACTGGGGCCATGCTTAGTGAGCACTGGTGTGTGCAATGCTTGGGGCTTTCAGTGGTTTCTCTTTTAATCCTCCCAGCCACCTAGAAGGGAGACATCAGCATCTGCATTGTACAGTAAGAAAGTTGAGGCTTACTTGCCTGAGGTCAGCAGCTCAGGTTTGGAGCTGAAATCTTAAACCCAGCTCTCTAAATCTGGTGTTCTTTCCACTATATCATTATTTCCTGAAACAGTTGTCCTAGGAACATCTGAATCAAAATTCAGATCTGGTGAAAGAAAACACAGGCTCCAGGGTGGAAGCAGGGCTCGAGAACTGGCGTTTTTAAGATTACCTCAGGCGATTCTTCTGCACACCCAGGTTTGGGGACCACTGCCCTGGTCTTCCTTTACAATGTGGTTCTAGCGACAGGTGGTGGGTTAATACGCCACTTTATCCCAGGCAGCATGTTCCTTTTTGACAGAGGCCCTGACTTTGACTCTAAGGAGTGAGCAATGGAGAGTTGTGGCCAAGGCCAGGAAGAGGGTCCTCTCTTTTGGCCCGAGGGGTCTTTAGTTCATTCCTGAAGGCCCAGCCCCCTCAGCTTACTCAAAGGCATGTAAACCCACCTGCCACCAGACTCACTGTGAATTTCTTTTGGGACCTGAGCGAGTGCTCAGGGAGAAAGACCAGGGTGGGTTTGTTCAAGAGCCCCAAGTTGCTTGGTTTGGGGCCCCCCGAATAGGGCTGGACAGGCAAAGCCAGCCCCTTCCTCCCTGCAGGCACGGTGAGTTGAACCTCCTTTCCCAGAATGGGATCTGGCCATTGACAGATCTCTTTCATTCAACTGGCCTTGCTCCACTTCCTACCCACCCAGCCTCAGTTTCCCCATGTGTAACAAGAGGATGGCCAAAGTCTGGAGGGCTGGTGGGGGACCAGTGCATGGGTATGCAGAGCTTAAGGCAAAGCCCTAAGGCACATAGCAGGCGCTCAGTGTTAGTTCTCGCCCCATTTCTTTACTCTGTGCCTGATCAGTGCTTGAGACAATTGGAGCTCAATGTATTGCTGTAACAAAAATGTATATATAATCTCAGGCCCCCTCAAATCCAGGGTTTTGTGTCTGAAGGGCAAGAGCTGAATGTTACAACTGTGTATTCAAACCCAGCAAATGAACACTCCCAGCTGCGCGGTGATAGTAATAATGAATTACCCATCCAACATCCCTGCTCGCCCCACTCCCCTTCCCCAGCTTCCCTTTAGATTGCCCAAAGAAGAACCCATGGAACAAGAGGCAGCAGTTTTGTGTATTGATGCGTTGTCTTGGGAAAGTGGTCTCTTTCTGTTGACCTCTTTTCCTGTCTACCCCGTCACCCAGCTGAGTGTACTGCCCATGTTGTCTTCTCCTACCAGCCTTTCCGAAGCTGATCACTGAGGTGTCACCCCAGGCAGTGGTGCCCCTTAGCTCTGCTTCTCTAGGGCGTGGTCTGAGGGCAGTGAGCCAGGCTCACAGTGCCGCTGTGTCTTGTCCCAGGAGGGTGGCACTGGGCAGCCCACAACCGGGTGGGCAGCATGTGGCCTGCTCCACCCTCCCGGCCCTTGGCCAGCTGCCTAAGGCCTGGCCAGCAGTGAGGACAAAAGCATGGAGTGATTAATGGGCACCCCATCTAATCTCCTGCCAGGGGAAATGAAGGGCCAGCCATGGGCTGGGAGCTCATCATGACCTGCTCCAGGTGGGCTTGGAATGCACCCAGCTCAGGATGGGGATTAAGGCTTGAAAGACAAGAGGAAATGAGATGTTAACCCTTTAGGCCTTGGCCCTCTGAGCCCCAGTAGGGAAATCACAGGGGAATTATCTGCAGGCATCTGATGAAAGGGGGCATCAGCTTTGATTTATGGTGGGGATGCAGCCATGTGACTACAGGGGTGGGAGGATGACGAGCCGTGTCTTTGACTTAACCATTTTTCTTAGAGGCACAGTCAGGAGAGAGAAGAAGATTAATTTCCTATGAAAAAGGATAAACGGACTGCTGGGAGGCTGCCCTACCTGCTTCCTTCTTGGAAACCCTCCGATCATATCAGCAAACTACAAATTTGTAGTTGCCAGACATACTTTTCCCCCTGAAATATCGCGTCTCTGATCACTTGCGATGTGAAGGAAGAGGAGCCCACCTCCTTTCCCCGGCCAGGCAGCAGCACGGTGGTGCTGAGGAGGAGAGCACTCTGGAGCCAGGTCCTGAGTTTGAGCCTTGGCTCTACCAAGTTTTGGGCCTTGAACAGGTTCCTTGGCCTCTTGGGCTGTAGTTTTTCCACCTGGAAAATGCTCAAAACTATCTCAGGCGTGTAGAAAAGTGCCACTTGAATGTTAGCTATCACTTTTTTTTTTCCCCCACTTTGGCTGAGTCCTGAGCCTGCATCTCCTTTGGGAAGGACAGAAGCAACTTCTCTTCCAGGGCTCCAAGGCTTGCTTTGGGTAAATTGACGACTGACTCTTTGATTGATCTCCCTTGTTTGACCCCTGACCCTCACATGCCTTGGATTCTGTCTGGCTTGCTCCTCCCTTTGCTCCAGCTCCATGGTTTCCAGCTGCCCCTTTGATGACATTACCCTTCCCCTCGTCTCCTGCCCTCATGCTAGGTTGTCAGACTACTTGTGGGCTGGGCTGTGATATCTGTTGGGTCCTCCAGTGGTACTGGCCAATTCTGCACTGGCTCTGCTCCTTGCTAGCTTTGTTGTGACCTGATAGTCCCAAGCCAAGTGGCTGAGAGTAGAGAATGCAGCTGTCTTGAGAGCAAAATCAGGAGCCGTGGAGGCCGTCTGGCCTGGATGCAAATCCCCACTCTGCCCTGTTTTCTGGTTTCTCTGCCCTCTCATTGCCTTGTTCTTGGTGGGGGATAATAATAGTTATACTTACCTAATGATTGACAGGAGGATCAAATCCAACCGTGCACATGAGGCCGCTTGGGAACCATGTAGGAGAGTTTATCGCTGGTTGTAAGGTGAGCCCTGAGGGTAGAGCTGTGTCTTCAAGTTTTGAAGTCTCATTACAGGGCGTGTAGTGACAGTATAGCCTTTAGTTCCATTTAGTTTCTTTTCCAGAGCAGACAAGTACCCAGGACCTGCTTGACTTTAGCGATATTTTAGTTGAGGCCCAGGATTTCATTCTGCTTGAAGTTCAGAGGATCTTCTGGTCAGCTAAGTGGGGAGGAGCTGCCGTTACAGAGCTCTGTGTCAGGTACTGGGATTTACCTGCGTTCTTTTATTTAATCCTCTCAACAACCTGTGTGAACTAGACACTATTATTTCTACTCTACAGCTAGAAAACTGAGGCTCAGAGAGGCTAAGGAATGTTCACAGGCTCACACAGCAAGTAGACATCAGAATGATGTTTCAATTTCAAGTCATCTGACTCCAAAACAAATACTGGCGGTGGGGCCGGAGGGAGGAACTCTTAGGCCAGTTAGTGAGTACCTCAGTGAGGAAAGGTCTCTCCCTGCTCTCAGGCTCTCACAGGATGCTCTGTCTTCTTGGCCTCTTTCACATGAGCGCATATACGCATAATGCCACTGCTGATATTGCTCTGTTTTCTCCTTGATATCGGCTTATGTTTTAATTTAGCACATGCAGATTTGTCTTTTCAACTAATAGGATTTTGTGTCAACATTTCCCACTTGCCACCTAAGCAGGGTTCCCATTTTTTAAAGCACAATGATGCTTTCCATCATTTTGCTCCATCGCGGTTTCCTTAGCCATTCCCCACCCTCTATCAGGGATCTAGGTTGTTTCTAGTTTCTCCCACTCTAAAAATTGGCACTACCAACATGAATGTTCAATTTGCTGATGTTTATTTATTTCTGATCTCATGTTCTGCTTTGGAAATACACTTCCCAGCCATGTGATTACCAGGTCAAAAGCAAGAGCTGTAATAAGAGTGGTCCGTGCTGCTCATGGGGTCTTCAGAGAAATTGCACCTGGGAGGCCCAGACAAGGGGGACCCAGAAACAGAACAGGTGCTTGTTTTCTGCCTACCCTTCCTTTCCTCACTAGTTACTGTTCTTTCCTGAGGCTCAGATTGGAGGAACTTGATACCTCACTCTTAGCAAGGGGTGTGAGAGGTACTGTTCGAGTGGTGACTTTCTGAGTTCCAGAGAGGGAAGTTATTTCAGTGTCCACAGAGGTCTCTTGGAGTGGAAGGTCTTGGCTGCTTCTGAGATTGCGCTGCTGTGCGTTAGTGGTCCTGTGTGGGCATTGCTATGCAGTCATTCACTCAGGCATCCAGTGCTTTCTGAGCCCCTACTGTGCATCAGGTGGCAGCGCCATGCACTGTAAAGTGTGTCAATTCCAGACCTGACTCTGCATGTGTGGCTTTGGGTAGATTAATCTCTTTAAGCTTCAGTTTCCCCATGTGTGAAATGGGCTAACAATCTCTGTACATGCTGTAGGAATTAGAGGAGAGAGCATAGGTAAGGTGTCTGCTCAAGCCTACAATGCATGAAGGGCCAACTGTTGTGCAGATGAACACTAGGACTTCTTTCTTCTTACAGATGAAGAAGGTGTATTCTTGCCTGGGAGTGTGAGAGGCGGGGAGTAATAGTATACTTACAGCCTTAGCAGCGGGCAGGTGAGAGGAAAATCACTGTGATAAACATGCCGTAGAGAGGCTGGGGGACCCAGACAGGCATCAGATTCAGATTGGTGGGAATTCAGAAAGACCTGGGGTGGGATCTGCCTCCCAACAGGAGGAAACAAGGTTGGGGGAGAGGGAAGAGGGAGAAAGGAAGTAGAAACCTGTTGTGTTTTATGGGAGGGCTACATTCTTGAAGACCTCGCGGTATTCAGATCTCTCATAATTCAGACTTTTCCCCCTACAGAATAAATGTGGAGTGTGCATTTACTTGATATGGTCTCAAAACACATAGCTTTGCTTTGCTGTTGCTTCTCATATGGTCGCACTCTCTCTCACATTGCACAGTGGGCTCACTCATAAATTACCCACTTGGTATCTTGTGATGCTTTTTTGGCTTTCTCAGTTGCCAAGCTGGTGGTCGTGGTTGTTGCTGTTATCATCACCATCATCATCATCTCTGTGTGTTTTCAGTCTGACACCAGCACCACCATTTGACAGACTGTCAAGATTGGGGGTCCGCATATTTTCTTGGAAAGGGCCAAACATTAATATTTTGACTTTGCAGGCTATGTGGTCTTTGTTGCAACTAATCAGCTTTGGCTTTTGAGCACAAAAGAAGCCATAGACAATAGATAAATGAACGGGCAGGACTGTGTTCCAGTGAAACTGACTTATGGGCACCGCAATTTTAATTTCATATAATTTTTATGTGCCATAAAATGTTCTTCTCTTGATTTTTATTCAATCATTTGAAAATGTGGCAAAAACAGGCAGAGGGTCAGGTTTAACCTGTGGGCCAGAGTTTGTGGACCCCTGGTCTAGACGCTTATAATATTTGAAAATTGTTTTAAATTGTAGGAAGAGTGAATGTTAAAATATCCTGATAGTCAACAAAATCATTCATGGACATTCCAGTGCTCATAAGAAAAATGCTTAATTCACAAGTTCTGTCAAAAGATTGGGGTATTTATCAGCTTGAATGGTACCAACATAGGCAGTTCCTTTAATACAATTTTAAATTATTTAGGTAGTTATTCTAGTGAATTAAAAATTTTAAATCATATTATTTCAAAATTTTGGTACCCAATAACCTTATTAATATTGTTATTGTCATTCTATTTCATGACTTAAATTGTATACCCTGGCTAGGCACGGTGGCTCATGCCTGTAATCCCGGCACTTTGGGAGGCCGGGATAAGAAGATCGCTTGAGCCCAGGAGTTTGAGACCAGCCTGGGCAACAAAGTGAGACCCCATCTCTACAAAACATCAAACTATTAGCCAGGCATGGTGGTGTGCACCTGTGGTCCCAGCTGGTGGTGTGCACCTGTGGTCCCAGCTACATATATGAGAGGCTAAAGTAGGAGAATTGCTTGAGCCCAGGAGTTTTGAGGCTGCAGTGAGCCATGTTCATGCAACTGCAATCCAACCTGGGTGACAGAGTGAGACCCAGCCAGAAAGAGAAGACAAGAGGAGAGAAGGTGAAGAGGAAAGGGAAAGGGAAGGAGAAAGGAAGGCAAGGAAAGGGAAAGGAAAAGAAAAGAGAAAAGAGAAGAAAATAAAAAATTTTATACCCTACACTGGTTTATTATTGTGTACTCTCCTGGAGTCCAGCAGCTCTGCCTGACTCCCAACAGCCTGCTGGCTGGAGTTTGGAACTTGATTCTAGCTGGAATTTTTTTATTGTAAAAGGCAGGCGAGAGCATAGACGGAGCACCAAGGCTTGTGTCTGGCACACAGTGAATGTGGAATAAACTTTTGCTCCCTCTTTTCCCTTTTCTTTCCTCCTCACTCAAAAGTTCTGTATATTTGGTCAGATCCAAAACATGCTGAGCCTCTTTGAAATTGTTACTTTGGTTCTTTCCACATGCAATAAAGTCACTAACCTTTTTAAATGGAAACAAAAACAAAGACTGTTAGAAAGCAGAGTTTCCCCTCCCGGGTCACCAGCTTTCCCTTACTGGAGAATAAGCAGGGCTGTGCTGAGACCGCGGCTGGCCAGCCAGGGCCAGAGGGAGGCCCCAGGTCCGAAGAAGGCGCCTCCAGCTGGGTGCAGACCCAGCTCTCCAGTCAGGAGGGGGGCGCCGGGCCTGCTGCCTGCTCCTGGGTGTATCTTGGTTTCAGAGATTCCAACAGTAGGAAAGCCAGAACCTCTCCAGATGGAAGACCACCAGCCCCGAAGGTGACTGTGGTGCTGTGGTTCTTGGCTCGGGAACATGTTTTTGCTGTGTATGTTGGATGGGAGACTCGTCTTAAGTAGACGTGTGTTTGTGTTGTTTAGGGGGTGGTGGCGCACAGCCACATGTGCTTTCTGGCCTGGGGTCTGGCAGGATGTGAAGGGAGGCAGCCACTCGCTGTCCTTTGGCTGGTGAGATCTTTCATTATTCTGTTGGGCAGGGGGCTGGCATTCTTCCTGTGTGTTTGGTTTAGAAGCGAGTGGTCTTGCAGCCAAGGGCATGGGCGTTGAGCCCCAGCTTTGTCACTAACTTGTTTGACGTCCAGCAATCCATTTCCATCTCCGGGTCACTAATTCTTCATTCCTACTGGGGTGGTCAGAGGAGGCCTAGTGGACAGTCAGGGCTCTTACCACCACCCAGCAGTAACGAAGCCATGCATCCCTCTGAGCCTCCCTGCTGTGGTACCAGCACAGGCCACAGGAGGCTCTCCTGCCCCTCCAAGCCAGGGACATGTCATTGGGGACCTGGTGGGGAGCTGGAACTCCCACCTCTACCCAGAAGCAATGACGACTCCCCTTTCCCCCTCGGGTGTTACTGGAGGCCAAGTGGGGAACCTGGCCTTCTGTTCCCACGTGGCCATCATGTTGGGGGCCCCCTTCCTTGCTGGAGCAGTGTCAGAAGAAGCCAGGGAATAGGGAAAGTTTAAATAAGATCTAGCACCTCATACCATAATACCTAAAATGTCCAGGTTTCAATGGAAAATCACTCATCACACTGAGAACCAGGAAGATCTCACACTGAATGAAAAAGACAATCAGTTGATGCCAGCACTGAGTTGACAGAGATGTGGGAATATCTCACAAAGACTTTGAAGCGGCCATCATAAAAATGCCTCAAGGAGCAATTATGACCATGCCTGAGGCAAATAAAGAAAATATAAATGAGAAGTCTCAGAAAAGAAATAGAAGAATCAAATGGAAATTTTATTTTCAAAAAATTGTAAAACATTTTATTGTAGATTGACAATTTATAACTGCATTATATTATGGGGCACAAAGTGATGCTATGATTTATGAATACAATGTGGAATAATGAAATCAACCTAACATATTCCTCACCTCAAATACTTATCATTTTTTGTAGTGAGAATATCTGAAATTTACTCTTAGGAAGTTTGAAATGTACAAAATACTGCTATTAACTATTTTCACTGCACTATGCAATAGATCTCAAAAAAGGCTTATTCCTCCTGTCTGAGTCTCTCTACCCTTTAACCATAACCTCACCATTGCCCCCACCCTCCAGCCTCTGTAACTACCATTCTACTCTTTGCTTCTGTGAGTTTGATGTTTTAGATTCCACATATAAGTAAAAACATGTGGTATTTGTCTTTCTGTGCCTGGCTTATTTCATTTAGCTTAATGTCCTGCAGGTTCATCCATGTTGTAGCATGTAGGATTTTCTTCCTTTTTAAGGTTGAATAATGTCCCATCATATGCATAGGTATACCATGTTCATCTGTTGATGGACACATAGATTGATTCCATAACTTGGCTATTGTGAATAGTGCTGCATTGAACATGGGAGTGCAGATCTCTCTTGACAAACTGATTTCAAATCTTTTGGGTAAATACCCAGAAGTGGGATTCCTAGATCATATGGTAATTCTATTTTTAGTTCTTTGAGGAAGCTCTATACAATTTTCCGTAATGGCTGTACTAATTTACATTCCCACCAATAGTATGCAAGATTTTCTTTTTCTCCACATACTCACCAACACTTGATTTATTTTATCTTTTTGATAATAGCCATTCTGACAGGTGTGAGATGATATCTCACTGTGGTTTTAATTTGCATTTCCCTAAAGGTTAGCAATGTTGAGGATCTTTTTATATACCTGTGGGCTGTTTGTGTATCTTTGTTTGAGAAATGTCTATTCAGGTCCTCTGCCCATTCTTTAATTGGGTTTTTTATTTTCTTACTGTTGAGTTGTTTGAGTTCCTTATATATTTTGGATATTAACCCCTTATTGGATGTTTGGCTTTCAGATATTTTCTCCCATTCTGTGGGTTGTCTCTTTACACTATTAGTTGTTTCCTTTGCTGTGCAGAAGCTTTTTAGTTTCATGTAATCCTATTTGTCTATTTTTGCCTGCACTTCTGGGGTTAAATACAAAAAATTATTCCAGGCCAGCGTCTTGTAGTATTTCTCCTATGTTTTCTTCTAGTAATTTTACAGTTTCTAGCATTACATTTAAGTCTTTAATCCCAAATGGAAATTTTAGAATGGAAAAATATAATAACAAAAATAAAACTTCACTGATGGGTTAAACAGCAGAATGGAGATGACAGGAAAGAATCAGTGGATTGGAAGATGTAACGATAGAAATTACCCAACCTGAGCGACAGATATAAAAATAGACTGGGAAAGAAGAAGAAAAAAAAAGAATAGAGTCTCAGGGACCTGTAAGACTATAACATGTAATCCCAGCACTTTGGGAGGCCGAGGTGGGTAGATCACCTGAGGTCAGGAGTTTGAGACCAGCCTGGCCAACACGGTGAAATCCAATCTCTACTAAAAATAGAAAAATCAGCTGGGCATAGTGGCACATGTCTGTAATCCCAGCTACTTGGACGGCTAAGGCAGGAGAATTACTTGAACTCGGGAGGCAGAGGTTGCCATGAGCCAAGATCACGCCACTGCACTCCAGCCTGGGTGACACAGTGAGACTCTGCCTCAAAAAAAAAAAAAAAAAAAAAAAAAAAGGCTATAACAAAAGATCTAACATTTTTGTCTTTGAAGACAAAGGAGGAGGAAAAAGAGAGTGGGATGAAAAACTACTCAGTGAAATACTGGTTGAAAACCTCCCAAATTGAGCATAAGACTCAAACTTAGAGATTCAAGAAGTTGAGCAAACCCTAAATAGAAAGAAAGTTATACCAAGACATATCATAGTCAAACTTTTGAAAACAAATTTGAAAAAGAAGAATAAAGGAGGGGGAATGAGTGTTTCTGGTTTTAACACGTACATAGCTATAACAATGAAGAGAGTGTTGTATTGGTGAGGGAAAGGCACATAGATTAGTGGAATACTATAGACAACCTGGAAATACACCCATCTGATTTTTGACAAAGGTGCATAGGGAAATCAGAGAACATTAGTTGCAATTATCTGGATGATGGTTTAGATGAGGCTGGTGGAGGAGGCTGGTGGAGGATGGAGAAGAAAGTACATGAGAGATAGTACAAAGGAAGAATTGAGAGTTGGCAAGAGACTGGGCCCAAGGCATACAGGAGAGGGTATCCCAGAGGCCCAGGCAAGCTTTGAGAGTCATTTCCTGGAAGGACGGTTATGCCACCGCTGAAGAAGGAGGGCTTAGCATGAGCTGGTGACGGCTCCTTTTATTCACCTTGGGCCATCAGCAGCAGGAGGAAACTCGAAGTACAGGGAAGCTGCCTGAATGAGCGTGCAGGTCTTGAGGTGTTGAGTTTTTGAGACCTTAGCATAAAATAATAAAGAGGTTGGAGTGTAAGAGTATTTCTCCAGAGTACACAGTTTGATAGTGAGGGTTGCTTATTGTTGACATTTTTCTAGTTCTGGTTTGAGTCATAGGGAGAGCCAACAAGGAAGACAGAAGAGACAGGAAGAGAGCAGGTTTGTAGGGCATCATAGCCATTGATGACAAAGTTCAAGAAAAAGGGGTATAGTGACAGCCTATTCTTTCTAAACCTAAATGCCCTTTATTGTCCTTCTTGACCTCTGGGGGACCCTTGACCTCCAAGGATGTGCCTCTCTTGGTTTCCTTGAAAACATTTTCTAATTTATGTGATGACTGACTTTTTCACATTGTCATAATCTTTTAATCACAGCACCTGATTTTAGCCTTACCTAATACTGGCCCATCACAGAATTGTGTCAAGGAAGTCAGACTAATTTGCTAGGTTTCTCCCTCCTTCTGTAAGGATAGACAGAGTTTTTTGGCATACGTTGCACAGTGGTGATTGCTACAAATCATTGACTAGATTTCTATTGCTTAAAAAAATAATGGCATAACTCAAACGTCGATGCGCAAGCCTCAGGAGCAGGGCAGGATGAGGCAGATCCTTTCCCTTGATATTCAGAAGCATTGAGGGCAGCATGTGTGGTTGGCTGATTTATGGTGGCCGAGGCACACTGAGTTGGGATGTTTTCTGGATGGGCAAATGCGTGGAGGCACTGAGAAAATATCCTGGACTCAAGGGCGGAGCTGTTCCAGAGTGAATGGGGCAGAGCACAACCTCACACCCTACATCTTGCCTGGCAGGGGCCCAGGCTGCAGCCTGCATGCTGTGTACCAGGTAAATGTGAACACAGGCAACTCTCCTGAAAAGGTACATTTGATGCAGTGTGTCAGGAGACTCAAGAGACAGTTTATTTTTATTTTTTTGAGACAGAGTCTTTCTCTGTCTGTTGACCAGGCTCGAGTGCAGTGGCATAGTCTCGGTTCATTGCAGCCTTGAGCTCTCCGGCTCAATCGATCCTCCCACCTCAGCCTCCTGAATAGCTAAGACTACAGGCATGTGCCACCACACCCAGCTATTTTTTGTATTTTTTGTAGAGATGGAGTTTCGCCATGTTGTCCAGGCTGCTCTCGAACTCCTGAGCTCAAGTAATTCTCAACCTTGGCCTCCCGAAGTGCTGGGATTACAGGCATGAGCCACTGCGCCCGGCCCTGAGAGGCAGTTTAATTTAGTGCTAAGACAAGCCATGACTCCAACAATTAGGTGAGCTTGCATTCAAATCGTGCTGCTGCCACTTACTACTTGTGTGACTCTGAGTAGGCATACTGTTTTAATTCTTACAGCCTCAGTTTCCTTCTATGTAAAATGGGGATAGGAATAGCACCTGCTTCATAGGGTTGTCTTTAGAATTAGTTAATGTTTAAAAAGCATTCAGCACAACCTGTCACATATTAAACACCTAATAAATGTTATTTATTTAATTTTTTTGAGACGGAGTCTTGCTGTGTTGCCCAGGCTGGAGTGCAGTGGTGCAATCTCAGCTCGCTGCAAGCTCCGCCTCCCGGGTTCATGCCATTCTCCTGCCTCAGTCTCCCGAGTAGCTGGGACTACAGGCGCCCGCTACCACGCCCGTCTATTTTTTTGTATTTTTAGTAGAGACGGGGTTTCACCGTGTTAGCCAGGATGGTCTCAATCTCCTGACCTCGTGATCCGCCTGCCTTGGCCTCCCAAAGTGCTGGGATTACAGGTGGGAGCCACTGTGCCCGGCCAATAAATGTTAACTTTTAAAATCTTTAGTCCTAGCTTTGCCTCTAAGTAGCTGTGATACCTTGTACCAGTCACGTGGTTTCTTTACCTATTAGTTTATTCATCTTTGACTCATGATGACAAAATAATGACATTGGGGAGTTAGATTAGAATTGCCCAGTTTTTGTGTGTATAGGTTTGCTTTGGGATGAGATGTCCAGCAGAAAATCACAATGGAAATAATTGATTTAAAGACACTAAATAAAAATGTATTTATTTAATAATTATAAATAAAATTAGAAGATGAAAAGCAAACGAAAACAAGGTCCTAACTTGACAAAATAAGGGCTAACAACGTTAATGAAGAGAGAGCTCTTAAAAAGCATTTCAAAACATGGCCGGGCACGGGTGGCTCGCGGAGCGAGTCTCACAGAGCGAGACTCCATCTGAAAAAAATAAAATCATTTCAAAACATTATGAGCCCTACAGAAAAATGGGCAAATAAGGTTGTAAAAAATTCACAGAAGAGACAGTATACATGACTAATAAAAATGAAAATCGATTCCAACTTTACCAATAATCACAGGAGTACATGTTAAAATGACTTTTACCATTTTTTTTTCCTTATTGTGACAAACACTGGCTAGTTTTTCACCAGAAGATTTCTTCCTGGGAACAGAGATAGACTGTGTTTCCCACACTCCTTTGCAGACAGGTATACTGCCATATGACTAAGCGGGGTAATGGAATATGAGTGGCAGTGATTCAAGCTACCTTAGTGAAGCTGCTAGCTCAGTCCTCTATGCCTTCTCTTTCCCCTTGTTTGTTCATGGAATGGAAAGAACCCAGGCGGAATTCCACCCGGACGATGGTGGAATCACTCGATGGAAAAAGGGTCCCCGGATGCCTGCATGACTGTGTGAAGTAGAATGTTCCCGACAACCTGCATCAGATAGTGACTTGAGCAAAAATCCTTTTACTATGTTAAGCCATTCACATTTTGAGGGGGTTCGTGGCAGAGTAACCCTACCCTAACTAATTACTTATCAAATTAGGAGAGATTGCAATCATAGCATTATTGGCAAATGTGTTTATTTCATCCACTACATGTGAGATTCTAGGTTGATACAATTGTTTTTGAAAATAATTCATTGTGAAGGACCTTAGTCATACCTTTTGGCTTAATGATTTCATTTTTTAGGAATTTATCCTAAGGAACAAGGAAGAACAGCAAATAAGGAATTTTATACAACGGTGTTCATCATATTTTCCAACAATAAGGGAACATTATTAGATGTGTTATCAGGCATTCATAGGGTGGACTATTTTGCAGTGATTAGAAATGATTTTGAATATTACTAATGAGATGCTTATGAGGTAAGGTAAAAATAGAATACAAAGCTACATGTGTGATTTTGTTTTGTAGAAATAGTATATGTAAAATATGCAGATGATATGTATAAGCATTATGCATAGAAAAAATAAACAAGAACATCAAAAGGTTTAATGGTGTTGGGTTATTAGGTAATACAATTACAATTACAATGAGTAATTTTGGCTTTCCTCTTTGTACTTTTCTGTAGTTTCAAACTTTCCTTAATAAATAGATTTCCTTAATAAATAAATTTTATAGACAGATTTTTTTCCAGAAGAATACCTCATTGGGTGTGTTCCACTCAGCCCTGAATCCTCACCTTGTGAATGTATGTGGTGTTTACTGTGTTTATTCTTTTAGTGTCAGTGCACTTGTTACACCTTCCTTCCCCAACACACGTATGTGTGTGTATGTGTGTACGCTCATGCACAGATGTACGCACGTGCTCACCAGAGTGGCAAGAGGCCATTTGTAGGCAGCAGAACTGAGGCCTTGTATTGGAAAGCAGGAAGGAAGGCCTGAGCCCCCAGCTGCCTTTTCCTCCCCTGGCCACCTGCTTTTGGCCAAGGCAGCTGGAGAATATTGGTTTTTGGAATGAGATGGGTCATCATCTCGGAGAAAGGGCAGCACCTCAGAAAAGCTGCAGCTCCCATGCAGAGCTCAGCCGTGGTAGTCTGATGTTTTTTCCTTTGGTAGCTATGACCCAGGGATTATAAACTGCTCTTGGCAGCGGGTGCTGGGAAGAGGTTGAGTCTGAGAGTGGAGGAAGGCTGGAGTGTGTCTAGGTGTCTTTGATTCCTAGGTAGGGTGACCTGCATCTCATCACGGCTGTTTATTTGGGTGTTGTGGTCTTTAGGAGTAGGATGGAGAATGTCATGTTAATTTCAGAAACAGCAGAAGAATGGAGTGGCTGTTTGGATCCTGGGCTGCACAGTGGTGCCTCAGACAGGCAGCACAATCCTGCATGGAAAAGAAAGCCCCCACCTGAGTTTGAATGGAAGACCTTTCTGTCATCGGGAACACCTGCTGCACCCCAGGTGCTATTCTAGACACCAGAAATATAACAAATAAGTCTTTGAGGAAGAGGTCCTGTGTTGTGAGGGAGGAAAGACAAGCACAAATCATAATGATACGCTTTGACGATCCCTAGTTCTGCATCTGAGACTTGCACAGAAGCAAAGACATTTAACCAGGTTAATCAAGTGCTGTAAATCAAGCAACGAAGTCAGTCATATCTAGGGAAGAAAAGCGCTCTTACTCCAAAGGTTTTTCCCCACTTTGATCTGCAGTATCATGTCATCTGAAATTGAAAAAGCAACTTTATACAGAAGCAGGAACAAATGGCTCATTTATTTTAAGTATCTTACCCGCCTGATATTTCTGCCCTTGAATATTTTCTTTAGTTACCTGGGAAACGTTTTTTTAGGACTGAAAACAGATATAAACCACACCACTGTTAATGACCATGAAAATGATGCAATTTGCATTGAAATCCTTAACTAATCTGTGCTGATTACCTAATTTCTCCAGGTGAGGACGGAGAAGCACGGTGTTTTCCTTAATGAGTAACAAAACCCACTGTAATGTGTTTGCTTGAAAGCTGCCAGGGAGTTTTAATAGATCTTCTTAAGGTTTAGTCCTAATCCAGATTCTGTGGGTTTTCACGCTGCTCTGGGCAAGCCAGCCAGTCTGCAGTGTGGGGGTTCCATGGGAAGAAATGAGTTCTGCAGCTGAGTTTGGATATGACAGGAACAAAAAGGACAGCCTCTGTGAGGTGGTAGGAGAAAGGACTGTGAGCCAAGGACATGTTGGGGGAACATTCCTCTGGCTGTCCTCATAGGCAGGGAGCAGCTGGAAATGTGACCGGGCCTGGGGCTCCAAGGTCAGCGTCCCTGAATACTTCTGGCCTGGGGCAGGATTTCCTGAAAGGGCTGTGACGATTGATGACTGCCACCAGAGAGCTCGGGAGGGTGGGACCTCCACAGAGGCAGCGTGCATCTGCAGTGGCTTAGCGCCTTCAATGCCTTCATTCTCTTCCTAGGGCAGTCTAGACATTGGCTGAACATTGGCAAAAGCAGGGAGAGAGAAATCACATGGAGGCCCTGCTTTCTAAGAGGGAAAAGTCTGTAAGAAACTCGTACCGTTCATTCTTCACCCATTCACCCATTCATTCGTTCATCCATTCATTTGTCCAACTGTGATTGCATGCCCGCCCTGTGTCGGCAGCATGTCTAATGGAAGGGCATTTGTAAAGAGGACTAAAAGAGTCTACCTTTAAGAAGCTTCCCATCCACTGAGGGGCAAGTGTAAACAGGTATGTCTAGTATCTATTAAGGGAGATGATCTCCTCTCTTTCAACTTCTAGACTCTGTCCTGTGCCTGCCATTGTCAGCTAGCAAGTCTGCCCACCATATTGTTTATGAGGATGATTTAAAGCCTATGCCTTCCTCCGTTTTTCCCACTTGCTGTGGATAATCGCCATTTATTCAGGGGGTACCTTGAAGAAATAAGAGCATCCCTTTTTCTGCCTCTTGCTTTTGGGCCATTCTTCTTGGCAGCCTTCTCCAGCCAAAGCTCTTTCTCCAATGTACTGAGTTTTCTCAGATGGGGGTGGAGGGGACACTCCGCACATCTTTCCTGGGCCTGCCCCCACCTCCATGCATTATGGGGCAGCCTCCTCCCAATAACTTCCTTGGCTTCCACCTCCACGCTTGCCCCTTCTCCTCCTCCCCTGTTGGCTCCGAGGGCCTTATTGGATCCCCGGTCCTGTCCTCTGTCATTCACACTGGGCTCTTTCTCCAGTATGGGGTTTGTTCATTCCCCAAACACACAAGTCCTTTGGTTTTTTGTTTTAGTTTAGTTTAGTTTTTTTTTTTTTTTTTTTAAGACTCCAGAAGCTTTCCTGTCCACTCAACCAATCATCTTTCCCCAAACCCCGTTACTTATCCAGGTGCTGGTTCCCTGTGTCTGAGCTACCCTAGACCCGCTGTGTGGCCTCGGTTTGTTGTGAGGGTTGTATAGCATGACTTACGTCCCATCTCAGGTGGGACGATCCAGTAAAAGCCAATTCCCGACTCTTTTCTCATCATGCAAGAAAAAAGTGGTTTGGAACTGCCCTGATGTCGGGAGCCAACGTCCTGATGCTTTTATCCACCACCACCTAGAATGTCAGACTGGGGACGGTAGGGGCACTGCAAACAGATGGTCAAGGTTGCGTAAGGAGAGTTTGCGTAAATGTCAGCAGGACAGGAGAGCATATTGGTGATGTTGGTACAGACAGGACAAGGCTGCAGTGGTGGAGGCTCCTGTCTTGCCCTGTTGGGACCCTCAGAGACAGCTTTCCTAGGCAGGTTCTGAGAACTTGTCCTCACCACATGTGACTGGGTGCTGGATTTGGGGTCTGGAGCCACTTCCTTCTAGCATCTCTGGTCCTCATTCCTTGCCAGTGAGTCACTTCCCCTCCCCAGGGATGAGTGCTTTTGTTTGGGTAGTTGCTTTAGGCTGCGGGAGTTCCAGAGGACAGCGTGTGTAGGAGGGAGGGAGGGAGGTGGAACTGGCGCCTGCAGTGGGGCCTTCCTGAACCCCGACTTGAGAGACTGAGCAGATCCTTGTCTTCTGAGGCATGGGTTCCTCCAGGAGGGGGTCCTCCAGGAGTTCTGGTCAGGCCCTGAGGAGAAGGGGCAGGAAGGATACTCAGAGGTGGGCCTGTGTGTAAGGGGCGGCAGAATGGTGTCATAGTTCAGGCAGCATGGCATCCTTTCGGCTCAGGGAATCCTTTTCCACCCTTAGTTTGATGATCCTGACCCTCTGTCTGACCCTGCTGTCCTGAGCCTTGGGCCTGCTGCTGCCTCCTCCTGGTGTGTGGGGATGGCCACTTTGGCCTGAACCAAATCAGGTGACTCATTCAACCTTCCTGTAGGATCTTTGTGGAAGGGAGAGAAGGTGGGGCCTCCATCTCCCAAGGAGCATATGTTCTAACAGAAACTAGATTGTTAGATTTTTTGTTCACTGTCAAGAAAGGTTATAAATCAACAGGAGCAAACCTCAAAAGGCGGACAGAGCTCCGCAGACAGCACGTGTGCTCAGCCCTCTCGGTGCACCCTTGCCAGACGGATATTTGGGAACCCTCACTCTTTCCAGGTCCCTCCCTGCTCCACAACCTACAATGGCTCTTTCTTGCCCATCTTGTCAACATTGGCCTGGCGCCACCTTTCAGGGCCTGAGATAACGTTTGGCTTTGCCTCGGCTTCTAGGTTTAATTCCCCACAATCACAGTTCTAGGCCTCCGCTGCCCTCTGGTCTTCCAGAATGAGGACTTTTAAACTTTTCTGGCTGGGATCCACAGTAAGAAATACCCTTATTATGCGTGATGAATGCAGGTATTTTTTTCTCTTATCTTTCATTCTTTTTTACTTATTAAAAAATGCTGTTCGTGACCCAAGAAATTAATTTCATGGCAGACTCATGAGTGGTGACCCCCAGTTTGAAAAGCAGGGCTGATTTAACACAATACTAATCACGGGAGCTCAAGTAACAGCCAAGAAGAATGGCAGAGCTGGAAACTGCCAGTGCAAACTCATCAGCCGTATCCTGAGGGAGAAGTGACCAATCAAATCTGATAAGAAGTTGGTCCAAAAACATACTAGAGCAGTGGCCTCCAATAATTTTTTTTGATTGCACTGATTATAACAATTTTTACATCAGTAAAAAAATAAGCATACAACTTCAATATATGTCTGGTTATTTATTTTGTTACTATCAGCAGTAAGGTTGCAAATCTGTTTTCAAAGGTTTTGATAATTTCAGATGTTTTTCCGGTTGACATCTTATCAGATCTGTTCAGGCAGTCTCCTCACTCTGGGGACAACTGCTCTCCCCCAAACCTTCTTCCTTCCATATTGCCCTTCCTTTCCTGACACAACCACTGTATCAGTCTGTTCTCATACTGCTATAAAGATCTACCCAAGACTGGGTCATTTATAAATAAAGGAGATTTAATTGACTCATAGATCTGCATGGCTGGGGAGGTCTCAGGAGACTTACAATCATGGTGGAAGTGGAAGCAGGCACATCTTACATGGCGGCAGGTGAGAGAGAACAAGCAAGAGCAGGGAAAGCTACCTTATGAAACCATCAGATCTTGTGGGCACTCGCTCCCTATCACAAGAACAGCATGGGGGAAATTGCCCCCATGATCCAGTCACTTCCCACCTGGTCCCTCCCTTGACATGTGGGGATTATGGGGATTACAATTCGAGATGAGATTTGGGTGGAGACACAGAACCAAACCATGTCAACCACAAAATCTCCATTTGCTCCTTCTGTCCCCCAGAAATCTGGAGGGAGTTGTCTTTGACACCTCTCTTTCTCTTGTCACCTCAACCATTCACTTACTGTGTTCTGGGGACTTGACTGCCCAGTAGACAGTCAGCTCTTCCCACCTTCTCCTGCCACATTGCTTCCTTTTTCCTCCCACTCCTCACAAGAGCCTCCCTCTCCCTGGGATGCTTCCCTCCCCACTCCACAAGGCCAACTCCTACTCACCCCTCAAGCCCCCACGTAGAGGCCACTGCCTCAGAGGGATCTTCTCTGATCACTGCCCAGGGCACTTTCTGAGGCACCTTGGACTTTCATGGCTCTTAATGCAATTTTATTTTTATACTTATTTATGATTTAGTTTGTTTAAAGAGTGTAGTTCTCCAGCATCGAGGCTGTAATTTCTTGATGTGTGTGTGTGTGTGTGAGTGTGTGTGTGTGTTTGTGTTCAGCACTCAGGCCATACAGTCTAGATAAATATTTAATATAACAACCCTATGAGGTAGTTACAAACAGTATCCCTCCCCCCCCATTTTACAGATGAAGAAAGGTTAATTGCCAAAGGTCAGCTAGTTAATAAATGTGAATGCTAGCCTCACACCCATTTCTTTCCAATTACAGTGTGCACACTTACCAACAATTCTAGATAGTTGATTTACTATCTTATTAGGCTAAGGCTTGAATTTAAGTCCCATCTACCTTGCTTATGCCAGACCATCCCTCTACAGCGATTCTGCTAGTTTGAGTTGTACTTAGGGTCTGAATGAACAGTTTACCCTGTGTTGTTCTGGATAATAACACCATCATTTTCCCCATGGTTCATCTCCCAGACCATTCCCACAGCACTGGAGAGGACCTGAGCCTACCACCTATTGAGTAAATAATTACTGATTAGTTGATGGTTATCAGAGACTTGGCAAAGACTTCATTTGACTTCCAAGTTAAATCCCCTGACTTGGTGCAGACCTGTTCTGCAGCCAAGAGCAAGAAGACCACACCTCTGATTCAAAGGCATTTTAACTGTTCCAATTTGCACTAGTTGGCCTTCTTCCTGGTGGATCTCAGTGTAATTTCTGACTGACAGCCAAGAATTTAAGGGTCTTCAATACCAGGAGTAATTTCATGAGTTGCTGATGGCTAATTAGGGATGATTACAGTTAAGAGGCTTTACTTTCTTAATAACCTGCAGAAAGGGCCTGTGGTAACTTAAAATCTTGATTCTTTTTCCCTGAGAATGGAATTGTCTGGTTCTCATGACTATCTTTTTGTAAATCCTTGTCCTTTATTTTCCCACCCACCTTTTCTGGTGAAAAGGAAGTCTGAAGTCTCTGGAAGAAACAAGAAAATAATGATCTTAGAGAACTCCACCTTTGTTAGAAAGGATCCCTGGCCCACCTTGGAACCTTGCTTCATTTGTCTTTCCCTTCAAGGAGTTGCAGCAGGAGAGGAGACTGGGCCATGTTCTGTTTTATTCTCAAGTTTTACTACGTTGCAACCAACCCGCCCATCCTGGGCTTTCTGATGCTATTTATAACTTGCCTTTGAAACTATTGGCTCGCTTGACAATTTTTAGAAATTTTGTTTAGTGAGGGCTTCTGAATGAAGTAGTATTTATGGGCGGGAGATTTTACCTCCATGTTTTCACTGTGACAACGTATTTTAAGTGTTGTTTGACCTCTTCTTGCATCACCATATTAGTTCATTTTGCATTGCTATAAAGGAATGCTTAAGACTGGGTAATTTATAGAAAGGTTTATTTGGCTCCCAGTTCTGCAGGCTGTACAAGAAGCATGGTGCTGGCTGGCATCTGCTTCTGGTGAGGACCTCAGGAAGCTTTCAATCATGGTGGAGAAGGAAGGGCAGCCAGTGTGTCACACGGCAAGAGAGGGAGCGAGAGAGAAGGGAGGAGGTGCCAGACTCTTTTTAGGCTCTTTTTAACAATCAGATCTCACCCTAACTAATAGAGTGAGAACTCACTCATTACCACAAGGAGGGCATCAGGGCATTCATGAGGGACCCACCCGCATGACCAGACACCTCCAATGGACCCCACCTCCAATACTGGGAATCAGTTTTCAGCATGAGATTGGAAGAGGACAAGTATCCAAACTCTCAGTATCATCAGAGCAACCATTTACTGAGGGTGACCCTGCCCCAGCCACAGTCTAAGCATGTCACATGCGTTCCCTCATTTAATCTTTATAACAACCTGCAGGAGTTCTTTAGACAGTATTTTTTAAATAAGTTTTATTGAGATATAATTTATTTCCCATACGTTTCACAATTTCGTGTACAATTCAGTGGTTTTTAGTATATTCGCAGGGTTGTACAACCATCACCACAATCTAATTTTAGAACACATTTATTACTCCAGGAAGAAACACTGTACCCTCCCATGAACTCCTCCCAACCCCCAATCCCTGGCAACCAACGAATCTACTTTCTGTCTCTATAGATTTGCCTATTCTAGGCATTACCTATAAATGGAATCATATAATGCATGCTATTTTTGTATCTGACTCTTTTCACTTAATATAATGTTTTCAAGGTTCATCCCCATTGTAGCATGTATGAGTACTTTATTTCTTTTTGTTGTTAGACAATATTTTTACTCAACTTGCACTGTTAGGGAAACCAAGACACATGAATGTGACATGACATCTATGGTCAAATAGCCTGTAATAGATGGGGCTGGATTTCCAGCACAAGTGTGCCTAGCACCAGCTCCCCTGTTAGCTCAGAGTCTGAGGTGATCGTTCTGATAGTAATTTACTGAACATCTTCTGTGGGTCAGGCACTGTGCTGGTTGTCTTGTAAACTTGTTACCTCATGTTCATAAATAATTAGATTTCAGTTGGGAAATCCTGGTAACCATAACTGGGCACTTTTGTTTTAGTATCTTCCATTTGCTCATTTCTGGTTTTGTTGACCGAGTTACGCTTCTAGAATCTTCCTAAGTAACTGTTGCTAAAAATAACATTGTTCATTTCCATAGGACCTGAACGCAACTCCCAATTGCAGAAAATTGGCAACGTCTCTGAAGAGCCCTTGCTTTTGCCTGGACCCCCAGCATCATGGTTTCCCATTTCATGGGGTCTCTCAGGTAAGTGAAGAACCTTTTTTTAAAAAAACAGGAGAATAAGAAATTTGATATTTGCATTTTACTCTGTCATTTCTTAAAGTAAGTGATCTTAAGGGTCTGCAGCTGACTGATATTTTTGATATAATACGTCCACATGTGTAAAAGTTTGCTATTCAGAAGGGCCTCCAAGGCCTTGGGAGCTGTGTGCTGTGCTGAGTGGCTTGGGGTCGAAGTCAATCTACTATCTTCTGGGAGACCTTCTGTAGGCTTCAAGAAAATTTTTTTAGGCCGGATGCAGTGGCTCACACCTGTAATCCCAGCATTTTGGGAGGCTGAGGCAGGCAGATCACCTGAGGTCAGGAGTTCGAGACCAGTCTGGCCAACGTGGTGAAACCCCATCTCTATTAAAAATACAAAATTAGCTGGGCATGGCGGCAGGCACCTGTAATACCAGCTATGGAGAGGCAGAGGCGGGAAAATCACTTGAACCCTGGAGGTGGGGTCAGATCAATGTGTATTTACCGTGGTTGCATAATACAATTTTCTAAAGAACTTTAAAAAATTGTTCTCTGGTTGCAACGCCATAGATTTTGACTGAATCTGGTATTTTAAAATGGTGCTCTCTCTTGTCCCTTATGTGCAAAACATTTTTGACTTTCACCTGCGTTTTAAAATTCAATCTTTATATCAACCATGCGTGGCAAGTTGAGTAAGTACTATTATCCCTTTTGTGTAGATCAGAAAACCAATGCTCAGAGAGCTTACATCATGGCTGTCACCTTCCTTTATGTGCAGAGTTAGAATAAGGGCTCTGAGCATTGCAACTGTAGTCCATGTTATCGAAGTTGTTTTCAAACTTTTTAAAAAGGCTGACAGAGCCTTTTAAAAATCTTCAATCAAAATCCTATGCAAAATCTCAATATATAAAATAGACAATGACAGTATTTTATTAATATAAATTTACTTTATAAGTTTAAATTTATAATATTTATACATTATGAGATCAATGCATTAATTTTGATAAATACCGACATTTGAAATCAGGATTTATGGTTGGCAGCTTAAATATCTGCCCAAGCATCTAGTTTATTTTGCAGCTGTTTTAGCTGCGTAGCATTAAGAAAATCCTAACCCATTACAGGTAAGTACTTGCAATTGGTAACAATTCTGTGATGAAGCTCATCTTACTATTTTAGGATACTATTTAAATAAATTGACTGAGAATCTGGAATGAGGGGAAGGAAGAACGTTTTGTTTCCAAGTTGAATCATTATGATATCTTGTAGTCTTTTTTCCATACCTGTACATTAGTCCCAAATACCTAGAACTTATAACAGAAAGTAAAATGGTCTGTAATATATAGCATATTACATATGATGGTGCCACAGGTGGTTGGCCAACCAGGGCTAGAGCATTTGCCAAGCAGATGCCCTTGGGCTAATGCCTGGCATTTAACTGAGTGCAGTGCATGTGTGTGAGCTTTAGTATGTAGTTGCTTGTATAATTTTACATGGGCAGACATGTGCAGGCCTGCAATCCAAATACCCGCAGAGAACTACAAACCTCTTTATCAATGACATATTCACATGCATGTCAGATATGGTCAGAAAAGAAAGAAAAAGCTTCATTCTGAAGGCTGTATGATATTGAGCCATGAGGAGGACAGCCCAAATTAACGTTTGGTGATCTCTTCAGGATAAAAGTTGGCATCTAGTACAAATTAGCATGTGTGCTTTTTTAAAACTATAGTTTAAAAAAGAGTTTAAAAGATATTTCAAGACATGAAATATGCATCTAGTTTGTGGAAGTTCCAAAATACTGTTATAAAACTATAGGGTAGTGAGAAATGCAGTTGGCCCACAGGGTCATTGTAGGACCATGGCATTTTAAGCACCCAGGACCCCGTGTAGGACAAAGAAGTGGAGGTCACAGTTGGTTATTGAACTTATTCGAAAAGGGCAAGCAGATTATGAAAGGTAGGTTTGCCATGTGCTAAGCTTGTGTAAGTCTGGCTGTCATCAAAAAGGCCCCTAAAAGTGCTTGAGGACCCTCAAAAATGTGGCCACCCAGGCTGCACAGGCAGGGAGTTTCTTGGGAGGAAATCCCTTTTGCAAAGTTTTTTCTTAATGTCTTGGATTTTTTTCTTTCTTTTTTTTTTTTTTTCAAAAGAGACAGGATTTTGCTTATCACCCAGGCTGGAGTACAGTGGCGCAATCATAGCTCACTGTAACCTTGAACTTCTGGGCTCAAGCGATCCTCCACCTCTGCCTCCCAAGTACGAATAGCCATGTCCTGGAATTTTAATTAATGCCCCTGCAAACAGTCTCCTGTAATGATCTGAGCAGGGTGTGTGGTATGGAGATCATCTCCCTTTGCGGGAGGCCTGGGGAACTCACCTCTAAACTGTGCATTATTTCAAGGAAATTGCCCACAGAAGGGAAATTAGCAGGATGGGAGTAGTTGAAAGCTAGATGCTACCCTTGTGGTGGAGCTCTGGAAGCCTTGACAGGCCTCCAGCACGAGAGTCCTGCTGCAGGGATTGTTTGAACAGAGCTGCTCAGCAGGACATTTTGCCAAGAATTCTGCTGTCAATACTAGAGGAAGAAAATGTGAATTATGAGGACGGCTGATTCTTTAGGAGATCTCAGCTTGAGATTCCCATCAAACTCCCTTCTTCATAAACCAGGTGCACATCAACCATTTTGCATCCCTGCTTTTAGGGCCATGTAAATATATTTTTAAGAGAAAAAGAAGCAAAAGTAGAGTGTCTTCTGTTTAAATGCTTTTCAGAATGTTATGGGGAAAAGGGCTGTGGGTTACTTGAAGAGTGAGAGGTCTTTGACAAAAGTGGTAGATGAGAAGCACACACAGACGCACACACATGTGAAGGGATTTTTAATATTTATCAAGGCAACTAAATGCATAAAGATCAATCGGAGAAGCTGGAGAATTTCTCTACCTAAAGAGAAAACAGGCTAAAATTAGGAATTAGCTGCCAAGAAAATCCCTGAAAGAACATTTAAGGGGAATCACAACTCTGATACACAGAGATTTCATTTAAAAACCCCTCCCCAATTTTTGCCAAGCCACAGAGAAACAGAAAACCAGCCTCCTCCTCGTTGAAGGAGACAGAGAAGCCTTGGGCATTAACATCGCAAGAGCATCTCTGCCTTGCTCAGAGTGTGTAGTAATAAAAAGAATCACAGTTAAACCTAGTAGCAGAGGAGGCACTAAGATTCTAACTCTCGATGGATCTGGTTGGGAATTATCATTGAATCTTGGACAAGCTCTGGATGCCATGTAAAATTCAGGGCAATGAAAGTCCATGTGGACCAAAGTGTAGGCTAATCCTCGTTAAGGAATGTTTGTCATCTGTTAAAAATTAGAAAGGAAATGGCACTAAATGATATAGAATTATTTATGTTTCTTAAAGACTTGCTCCAAATTATGCACTTTTTTTTTTTTTGGATGCACAATTACATCTTTATTTGTCTGTTCAGTGAGTGATAGGAAGGAAACACAATTTTGTCCCTAGAACAGTACAATAAATGCTGATGGCTACCTGACCTGGCCAGCCAACAAAATCTCTGGAGCCAGTCTGCTTGACCAGGTGCTCTTCCTTTACTTCAAGGAGTGCTTTTGTATGGTTGACATATTTTATATTTCAAGTGAAAGCAAAGAGAAAAACAGAACTATCAAATGCCAAACAAGTAGTGAAATTGGCAGGAAATAAAATTGATTTTGGTGATTTTTATTTTGAACAGTAGTTTTTGAAGAATTACAGATGTAATGAGAGTGATTACAGAGTTAGAAGGTGATTTTTATAGATCTTATGAGAGAGACTTCTGGATTATTTTAAGGGTTTTATAGGTTGATGGCCCTAGGTCAAGTGTCTGGTTTTAGTCTTCTGAAACGTAAAGTTTTTCTTTTCCTTGATACATACTTCAGTAAAGTATTATTACTTTAATGCCTGTCAGCTACTCCACTTAGAAATACAACCAAAAGGGTTGAGGAAATGAGAAAGAGAAAGGTGGCTGTTCTTAGGAGTAATTGAAAAAGATCCTGAATACAGAAAGGAAGAAAGGGGTTAAGAAAACGTGTTTTTATGTGTGAGAAAGAGAATGCCCCAAGTAGTGATATTTAAGGTACAATTGATCAGTGAAAACTGAAATTTCCCTCGGGGGTAAAGAAATATGTAATAATTGTGTGGGGTCATGGAGTCGATCAGTGTCCCTGTGCCAGTGATCAGGAAATGGGGAGAAAGAGGATGGGGAGGCAGGAGTGGAGGAAGGAGAGGGAAGGAGGAGGAGGAGGAGCAGGAGGAGGAGGGGAAGAGGAGCAAAGGGAAGGGGAGGCCAGGCCTGGATCACAAGTATTAAACTTCATGGTATTAATAAGGCAGGCCAGAATTTGTGTAACTGACATCTAAACTACTACTTGGTTAATGCTTAATAAATATTTGTTGAAGAGTAAATGAATAAATTAATAACTACCTTTTATGTACAACAGATAAGGTTGAAATTTTCTCTTTCCTGACCAGGATAGTTAGCTAGTTAATTACAAAAGTAGGGTGAAGCATGGAAATCAAACAAATAACACACACACACACACCTTCAACAGTTTACTTTTAACTTAAAACACATGTACATCCATTCACCAGTTTTTGATTTGGGGCCATGGGCCTTTCTTTGCTCATGAACCCAATTGTCTTTCTTGCACAAACCACACCCATAAGCATTATCTGAGGTTTCCATTTGGGTTTCTTTAAAGTGCAGTGAGAATATAAAGACATTTGCAAAGCAGTCTGAGTACCAGAATGATTCTGGATTTTTATTATTTTTGCCCCTAATCATTTGCAGTTGTCTCATCCACACCTAATTTGCCAGTAGTTTTTTTTTTTTTTTAATCTTGGCTGCTTGCCTTTATTGAAACTTTCCAAAGCAATTAACTTCATTTTTGTAGAAACAACTAACAAATGTTCTTTCTTCTTGTGCTTGCTTTCATGGGTTTGTGTACTATTTGAATACTTATGTCACTACAAAGCAATAGCAACTGGCATAAACAGGTGTGGAAACATGGTTGACACTATATGAACACAGTACATCTGGGGGGTGCAGAAGTGTGCAAGTGTCCAGGGAAGAATCGGCCACAGTCTTGTCTGTGGGAAGCCCGGGAGGAGCCATCTGAGTGGTAGGCATAGAGGCTAGGAGGAAATAAAATAGATTTTTGGAGGACTGCCCTGGCAAACCCCCATCTGTAAAATGACGGCAAGCATTCAGACAGTATTGATTTTTCTTTATGCCTGGCACAGCTGTGTACCTGGATCCTGTCCTCATCACTCACTCCTTGACTGTGGGATTTGCTAGAACATTCTGTACCCAAAAAGGCTCAATGGAGTCAAGGTGTGATCACTGGGCTGCCAATTACCCATTCCTTATATCTCTAAGTGTATTTTTATGCCTTGGGTTAACATTGACCCCTCCTCTTCCTGCCAGGGATTAGAACCAGTAATTCCAATTTGTAGAAATCTGCTTTTTACCATTGTCTTCCTTTTCCCAGCTCTTTGGCTTTTCCAACAGGGAATTCTGGGATGCACTTAGAAAACATTTTCTTGATGAAAACTGTCACAGAGCAGCACTTTTTGTTTTTGAATTTTTATTTTTTAGAGACAGGGTCTCTCTCTGTTGCCCAGGCTGGGGTCCAGTGGCACAGTCATAGCTCACTGCCACCTCAAATGCCTGGACTCAAACGATCCTTCCACCTCAGCCTCCTGAGTAGCTGAGACTACAAGTGTGTGCCACCAGGCCTGGCTAACTTTAAAAAAAATTTTTTTGTAGAGATGTGATCTCACCATCTTGCCCAGGCTGATCTTAAACCCCTGGACAGCAGCACGTTCTTTAGTGACTGATATTTCCTCCCTCCTCTCTTTCTCCTTTTCTTCCTTCACTTTATTCTATCCTTCCATTCTTTTATTCAGTTGATATTTATTAGTCTTGAGGATGGGTCAAGATTATGCGGATTGTTTTGTTTGCTGCAAAGGTGTATCAGAAACCATTTCTTCAAGAAACCTGCCACTGAGGAGGGAAATTTACCAAAGCGTGTTGTGTCTTTAAAAGCTGTGCTGTGTAGGCCAGCAAGGTGGCTCGCTGTAGTCCCAGCACTTTGGGAGGCCGAGGCAGGCAGTTCACTTGAGCCGAGGAGTTCAAGGCTAGGCTGGGCAACATGATGAAACCCTGTCTCTAGAGAAACAAACAAATGAACAGTTAACTGGGTGTGGTTGCATACACCTGTGGTCCCAGCTATTCAGGAGGCTGATGTGTGAGGATCACTTGAGCCTGGGAGATAGAGGCTGTGGTGAGCTGTGATCTTGCCACTGCACTCAGCCTGGGTGATAGAGCAAGACTCTGTCTCAAAAAAAAGCTGTACTGTGATAGACCACCTCACATTGCCAGAAGTACTGGTCGAGAAAATACAAATGGCTGCAAGACCTGAGAACCTGGAAACAAGCGATAAAAACCAATTTGCAGTTAAAATATGTGTCCTTAAGTCCGTGCTCTATAATGGAAATATTTCACTCTGCGCGAGCCAGGCAGGCCTTTTCCCGAGGCCTGTTGGTCTTGGTTTGGCTGCAGCTTAGTTATCTGAATGTTTCCAAGACCAAGGCAGATCCAGACGGAGCCCAGTTAAGAGGACACAGGGTCACTGACAGTACAGTAAACAACACCTGATAGCAGGAAGGAGACAACTAAGTGCCAACCAGATTCAGAAAGCCCTAGGTGTCTGGAGTTCTCAAGCCGAAGGCTGCTGTGCGCCGAAGACCGCCACCTTGGGCTGCACAAGTTGATTGATACTCACCTTGGTGCCTCTGAGCCATCTAAGAAAGGTTTCTTAAGCTCAGATGAATTTGTGTAAGAAAACAGAGGAAATAAATAGAATGCGTTTTTTTTAAGTTTGGGATTTATATGGTCAGCTTCATTTATTTTGAAATTTAGAATATCCTCTGGTGGGACTGGATGAATGCAGCTTTATTGCATCCACCTAGTTTCTGATGATTCTTGCAAGCAGTGGCAGAAAATAAAGGAGGCTGTGAAGCCACCAGGCTTCCCCACCTCATACAGAGTGAGGAAGAAAGTGGATGTAATCAGATGGCAAATGCTTGTTTTGTAAAAATTTGTTGTGTCCTAATGAGGCCCCGCAGCACAGTGGTTAAGAGTCCAGGCCAAGGGTCTGACCGCCTGTGTTAGAAATCAGGCTTTGCCACTTAGTAGGTATGTGTGGCTGTTTGGTAAATGACTTAGTCTCTCTTTGCCTCAAATTCCTCACCTGCAAAATGGGTATAATAAAAGTGTCTGATAGGATGGTTATGAAGTACTACTTGTGAGTGCTGAGATCAATGGTAGCCATCAGCTCTTTGTTGGCTAATGTCATTGGTAACCCATCCCCCTTCCTTGCTGCCTTTACTTTTTTTTTTTTTTTTTTGAGACGGAGTCTCGCTCTATTACCCAGGCTGGAGTGCGGTGGTGCGATCTCAGCTCACTGCAAGCTCCGCCTCCTGGGTTCATGCCATTCTCTTGCCTCAGCCTCCTGAGTAGCTGGGACTACAGGCACTTAACTGTTGTCAGAAGAAGGCAGAGGGCTGAGCTGAGCATAGTGAAATGCATGCTTAGCAAACGTTTTTGTTTTTTTGGGATGGAGTCTCGCTGTGTTGCCCAGGCTGGAGGGCAATGGTGTGATCATGGCTCACTGCAAACTCCACCTCCCGGGTTCAAGTGATTCTCCTGCCTCAGTCTCACGAGTAGCTGGGATTACAGGCACACACCACCACGCCCAGCTAATTTTTGTATTTTTAGTAGAGACGGGGTTTCACTGTGTTCGAGACCAGGCTGGTCTCGAACTTGTGACCTCAAGTGATCCGCCTGCCTCGGCCTCCCAAAGTGCTGGGATTACAGATGTGAGCCACTGTGCCCGGCCAGCAAACATTTGTTATCTCCAGAGTGCACTAGGCAGGATTTCACTTCAATGCTAAGATTTTGGCTCTCTTTTGCTAAGGTCGATATAATTTTATTAGTGATCTGGTTGCTCCCAAAATATCTCTTGGGTTGTATTAACTGAGGAAGAAGGGAAGTAGTTTTTTTTTCTTGTTTTCCTTGTTTTGTTACTTGATATGCCCAAGTGGTGTTGAGTTCATTGAGGTAATTCGAGGTACACAGGGGCTGTGACAGTATCCACCCTCACTGCAGCTGAGATGGTAGCGGGGGTGGAGAGTGGGATTGGCCAAGGCAAATACAGAAGCCCAGAGCTCCAGTTCCATGATGTAAGTCTTGTACCAAATTTCAATGAGCATTATTTTCTACATGGGGAAATGAAATGATGGAGTGTTTAAAACCTAGAACAGCACTGGGTAGATGGCATAACTTTTTTTTTTTTGTTTGGTGTGAAATGTTAGGTTATTTCGACTGCAAGGTGAATCAGAAAGTCTTGGTAGGAATGTAGCTTCCCCCACGCCACTTGGAAAGGAGTGTGGGATTTGTTTGCCAAAGGCACTGGTAGCCTTCAATCTGTCAAAACGTTGCAAGCTGGGAGCGGTTTGCCAAAGCAAACTATCAAAGTGAAATAACACACGAGTTGCACACACAGAGACACATGCATGCTCTCTCATTCTCCAAACATTAATTTTGAATTGGGTCAGGAGGAACAAGGATTTGGGCTAGATTGTTGGTGTTTTGAAAAGAGGTGGGCACAGCTACAGATACCAATTAGCTAAGTATGCGCAAGCAGGGTGAGGTATCCTAAAACAGAGTGTGCTGAGCAGGGGTGGGAAACTTTCAGCCCTTGGCAGAGTTTCCTCTGGCCCCTGGGGTTATATATTGCTGTGCCTGCTGTTATTGTAGCCCAAAGAATAATTGCCCCTCTGGGGGAATTTATTCTATTCCATTCAGAGCAGAGACCATTTAATATCTCAGAGTTTACTCCAGAATGAATTTTGTTGGGTACCCCTATGCATTTTAGCTTCAATAGGGCCCAGTAAATGAAGAGAAGAAGCATTTGAACATCTAAATGTAATTTGTGTTGCACTTTTGTAACAAGAGGCACCAGCAAACATTTTGCCGCCATATCTTGTGATCTTCTAAGGATGGTTTTTTGGAGAGGGGTAACATAGAAATTCAAAAGCAGAACTGATTTTTATAAATCCCTCATAAAAGAAAATTTTAAAAGCTCCCGAAGTGGCTTTGGACATTTTCAAATATGTTAATTCACAGTATTTTCACTTAATCTTGAAATTTCAGGGGTCACCAAGATGGTGAAGCATCATTCTTTAATTCAGTGAATTAAGCTCCTACTATATAGCAGCCACTGTGCTAGGTGCTGGGGAATAAAGTAGTGACAAAACAAACTCCCTGATCTCATGGAGCTTACATTTCATTGGCTAGAGAGAGAAATTTAAATAAAGACATAGTATGTGAGACGGTAAATGCTATGGAGAAAAGGGCTGGGCTGGGAGAGGGACCACTGTTTTTTGTAGGGTCAAGGAAGCCCTGTGAAGACAAGATCCTCTGGGCAGAGACCTTAAGAAGTGAGGGAACGAGTAGAATTGGCCAGGCAACCTGGAATGCAGTTCCTCGGAGTCAGAGGAAAACCTAGATGTGATCTCACTCCCTTTCCTGCCCCAAGTCCCCCTGAATGCTATGAAAGTGCAATCTCAGATCAGTGATTATCCAAAACTGCTCCTTACAAATATGTGGCTACTGTGTGTGCCAAGAGCTTTGAGGTACTGAGGTGTAACATGTTTATGGAGCTGCTGCTTTTTTTTTTTTTTTTAACAAAACCACACCAATCTGGTTTTCTTTTTAAATGAGTAAGCAGTGCCAGAATGTGTTACAAATGATTCACATTTTTAGGCCTGGGTGCAAGAAAGCACATTAACTCATTTGAGGTAGGAGGACAGGTTATACAATTCCCATTTTACAGATGAGGAAACTGAGGCACAGAGAGACGGTGATTTGCCCAAGGTCATGCAACCATGGAGCATGGACTTGTGAGTTGTGATACACATGTTCTTGATTTAGAGGTCAAATTGGATCCAGCAGGGATACAGCTAGAAGATTACTGTCCTTTTGCCACCACTGTCTGGGAACCCGCTGTCTTTAATTCTCCTGCCCTATTGCTGGAAGACATCTTGGGCAATATTTCCAGTACATTCTGTGTGTAATGAACAGGCTCATTTTCAAGTATTAAAAAGTCCAAAGGAAGTTGTGTGTGATGGGAGTGAGAAGGGGAATCATTTTCGAAGTTATCCAGGACATCGGTAGCATCACCATCTAGACCTGTACCATTAGCTTCCTGTGTCTTGAATAGCACAGATCTGTGTATCTGCACTGGACAGTACCGACAGAGAATGTTTCCGTCATCATAGAAAACTCTATTGGACAGTGCTGCTCTAGATTCTCAGCAAGTTATAATTCAACTCTTTTATTCTTCTCCCCACTAATTTCATATTATTGTCCCGAATACACCCCTTGTTTGGAAGAATGTTGTTACAAACACAGTATATTAAAAGGAAAGTCTAGGCTGTGCATGGTAGCTCATGCCTGTAATCCCAGCACTTTGGGAGGCTGAAGTGGGCGGATCACCTGAGGTCAGGAGTTCGAGACCAGCCTGGCCAACATGGTGAAACCCCATCTCCACTAAAAATACAAAAATTAGCCAGGCATGGTAGTGCTGCCTGTAATTCCAGCTACTGGGGAGGCTGAGGCAAGAGAATCACTTGAGCCCGGGAGGCAGAGATTGCAGTGAGCCGAGATCAAGCCACTGCACTCCAGCCTGGGAGACAGAACGAGACTCTGTCTCAAAAAAAAAAAAAAAAAAATCAACAAAAGGAAAGTCTAGTCAGATGTAAACATTTTGATCTCTCATCCAGTTAAAAGCTTCTTTTCTCCTCTAAGCTGGGCCTGTTGTAGCCTCAGACCCCTGTAGTAGGGAAGAGGCGGCTTGGTTGGTTCCTTCACACTCCTAGTTCCCTGCCCTGCCCACTCACTGCCATTGTGAATTCCTCCAGGGTGAAGCAGAGGAGAGGAGAGGTAACTGGCAAAGACGTTCCCAGCGGGACTGGTGTTCCTTGTAATCTGGTGCTGCTGTCCTTGGTTGACAGATGTCCAAGTTCCAGATTCTCCTCTCTCAGGGCACTTTGGAGAATTTCCCCCTCGCTGGGCTCTCCTGCTGCACCATGCCCTGGTGCAGGCTGTGCAAATCTGGCTGACTCCTTAAGATCCACCTCCGCACCCCCAGCTCCTGTACTCCATGGGTATAAGCTGTACATTTACTTTCTAGGAGGGGGGTCACCTCATTCTGGTGAAAATCTTTGGTGGAGTCCTTTCCAGATAACCTAAGTTCCATGTCTTTCCATGGTGCTAAAACATAGCATCTCCTGCCCCTCCAGGCTCTAAAAATACAGACTGTTCCCACCCTAGCCCTCTCTCCAGTCTTCCCTCCTGGATACTCCAGCTGGGGTTTGGCCTTTAGATGTTTTTCAGAGGAGAATCAGGCACCAATCCTTGTACCCCCAGATACCAGGGCATCCGGATCAAGCTCTGAATGTTGTCCCTCTTGCTTGGCTTGGGGGAGAGCTCCTACTTTTCCTTCCCCATAGGGGAGTGGAGGGGCTGTATGCAGCACTCCTACATCCATCTTCAGGGAAATTCACACCTAGCAAACTCCATCCTCCAGCCTCCTTGTGCATACAGGTGGGAGGTGAGTGAGGGATGGCGCGCACCCGCTTTGTAGTTCCTGAACAGACAGGGCAGCCCCTGTCTTTGGAATGTGTGCATACTTAGTATCCATGTTCTCAGCTCTGGATCCTCAGCTGCAACTCCATGACAACAGCAAGAAGGATGCCTGCAACACCATATTACAGAGACCATCTTCCCTGCTTCTCACCACATTGCACAGTCTCTAGCCAGTCTGTCCATGTCTGTTCTGTGTGATCTCCTGGGTCACTTACATACAAAACAGGAGCTGGGGTGGAATTTTGGATTCTTAGAAATGGTGGAAGCTTTATCTAACTCCACAAGACCTAACCCCCGGCTTCGGGCAGGTTTTCCTCATCTCCACCCTGACGTGATGGTTTTTCTTGGTTCGGGGCAGTGTTTCACATCTCTCAGTTGTGTTGGAAGCCTCAAAAAGGTTGGGAACCACTATATTATTTAACTTAGGTTAAATACGATTTGACAAATGGTCAAAAGATGTAGTGGCCTTATTGCAGGGATGCTTAAAATAATGACATTGATGATTTGAAATCATGAGACTTTGGGCATTTAAATTAATTGACAATACTTGTCTCGCCTTTGGTCCGAGGTTACATTTCCAATCACATTCAGCGGGACTTGGGGCAGGAGAGGGAGTGAAAGATCTAGGTTTTCCTCTGACTCAGAGGAGCTGCATTCCAAGTTTCCTGGTCAGCTCTACTCCTTCCCTCACCTTCTTAACTTACTAACCATGCCAGGTGTTTTACCTCTGTCATATTCAGTGATCCTCACAGAAGGTGAGAATGTTTGAGGCATGGAAATGCTAACGTGGAAATGTGACCCAGGATCACCCAGATGGGAATGATGGAGCTGCGATTCTAGCCTGGCTCCATGCCCTCTCCAGCACACCCTGCTGTCTCAGCTGGCTCCTATTTCCCCACCTCCTCTTTATTTGATGACATTCTCTAATCAGGGCTGGTGACAGTGAGGCTTAGCACAGCTAATCCCACCCATGGAGAACATATGTGACATCAAAAGGCTGGAAAGAGGCAGAGGAATGGTTCCCAGGAAAGCATGAGCTGTAAGGAGAGGAACTTCCCTGGCAGGCTCAAAGCCCATGCTTTTCCCTGACCTTACCACCCGTGAAGGACCGCATGTGGGCTACACTAGCACTCCCTCTGCCAGGCACGGTGCATCCTCTTACTCAGTTCTCCCCTAAACCTCTAAGCCAGTTCCCATTGTCATCCCCATTTTTCAGGGGAGGAGACTGAGACTTAGAGAGGTTAAAGCTCTGATCTAGAACCCCTGCGGGTAAGCAGGAAGGCTGGGATGTGATCCCACATCTGCCCCATGCCATGCCTTGCCACAGCACCATGCTGCCCCCCTCCTTTGGGGCCAACACTTTGTGTCTTCACTGGGTCACATCCCAGGGCCTGGGTTGGGCTGTTCCCCCCCATCCACTGATGAGATGGTGATGCTGCCTTCCCTGGGTGCTGCTGCCTGGAACATACTCACCATCCTGCCTGTTGCTATTTTCCCTTTTCAGTGTCCTGTGTTTCCTTCTGCTGCTTGGATTCCAGTTCGTCTGCCCACAGCCCTCCACTCAACACAGGAAGGTAAGCCATGGCCATCCAGAGGTTTTCTTCTCTGCCCAAGGGGCTAGGGCCACTGTGGTCACTGCCCTGAACTTTGTTCTGTTTGAAGGTGAGTCACCACTGATCCTGAAAGGAAGCACCATTTACAGAATATGGAGTGTACTGTTCTGTTCTCGCATTGCTATAAAGAAATATCTGAAACTGGGGAATTTATAAAGAGGTTTTATTGGCCCACAGTTCTGCAGGCTGTACAGGAAGCATGATGCTGGTCATCTGCGTGGCTTCTGTGGAGGCCTCAGGAAACTTACAATTATGGCGGAAGACAAAGGGGGAACAGCACTTCACATGGCTGGAGAAGAAGCAAGAGAGAGAACGGGGAGGTGCCATACACTTTTAAACAACCAGATCTCATGAGAACTCATTATTGCCATGACTGCACCAAGGGGGATAGTGTTAAACCATGAGGAACTATCCCTATGATCCAATCACCTTCCACCAGGCCCCGCCTCCAATATTGGAGATTACAATTCGACATGAGATTTGGGTGGGGACACAGATCCGAACCATGTCACGGAGCTTAAAACATGAAGCTGGTACCTGCAGTCGGTCTCTGATCTGAGAGCAGTGCCAGCTTTGCAACATGTGTTCGCTAGAATGGACAGTTGAGAGGTCAGTGAGAGCACTCTACAAAGGCATGGGCAGGGCTTAAGGAACCCACTTGGGAATGGAGGAGACCAGTATGGAGCTTTTACCCTCTCTTGGGGCACCTTCAAGGTCAAGGGCAGGGATAGAGCTGCAGCTGTAGCTATGGCTGTTGCTATGCAAGAGAACCCCCTGATAGGGAGTCATGATCTTCAGTAGAGGGACGCAGTCACTGCCAACTGATGGCCAGGCAGGGGTGGAACTGGAAGATAAGAACCTGGCCTTCTCTTTCCTCTCACCCCTTATTTCCTGCTGGTGACTCCCTTTGGCCAAACCAACCAGAAGACAAGAAGGCTTTGATGCAGTCCCCAAAGGCCAGCCTCCCGGGCCACAGGACTGGGTGGAGAAGGGTAGACCGCATCTGAAGGAGCAAATGGACAGTATTGCATATGCTTCCCTTCAGGCTTTGTGTGTTTTATAGTAAATGAACCATCCACCATTGCCTGAACAAGCCTAATGCTGCTCTGCAACTGAGCAGATCCTTGATCAATGTTTCCTTAGAGACAATGCATGATAGGACTCTTAGAAAGTCCCTAGAAGCCCTTTCTGCTACCTAGGAGCTCCTCCTGTCTACCTGGAATCAAATTCAGACTCCTGAGAAGAGATGAGTTATTTGTATCTAAGTGTGAGCAAGTTGGTCGGCTTCTTTCCTGAGAGGGGGTTTTCTTTTTTTTTTTTTTTTGAGATGGAGTTTCGCTCTTGTCACCCAGGCTGGAGTGCAATGGCACGATCTCGGCTCACTGCAACCTCCACCTCCTGGGTTCAAGTGATTCTTCTGCCTCATCCTCCCAAGTAGCTGAGATTACAGGCCTGCACCACCACAGCCAGCTGATTTTTTTTGGTATTATCAGTAGAGACAGGATTTCACCATGTTGGCCAGGCTAGTCTCGAACTCCTGACCTCAATCAGGTGATCCACCCACCTCGGCCTCCCAAAGTGCTGGGATTATAGGTGTGAGCCACTGCACTGGCCTGAGAGAGGGTTTTCATAGGGGAAATTCAGGACAGAAGGGGGCCAAGAAAAAAGAATATGTGCACATATTTGGCTAAACATGACCCTTCTTGGGAGCAGTTCTTTGTATTCTTATCTGATTATAGTCTAATTTATTTTCTGTTTCGGCTCTGTTTTTCTGGGCCAGATATAAACCTCGATTGTACTGTATCTCCCACTAGGATGTCAACTCCGTGAAAGTAGGAACTTACTGGTCTTGTTCATGGCCCTATTCCCCGCTCCTAGAATACAGCCTGGCATGTTGTAGGTGCTCAATAAAATCCTTGTTGAATGACTAACTCAATGGAAAACCTGGCCAAGGTCTACGCATCATTTCAATGGATTCACCTGGAAATTGGCTCCCCCCTCCCCTGCTTACTCTGCTGCGTCATCTCTATTCATAATATCAGGAGTCAGAAAGGACAACTGCCTACTTTTATTATGAAGTTATATTATTTATTAATGTTTAGAATTATCGGGGTTGTTAATCCTAAGAGTTGAGTCAATTTACTGTGTTCCTCTTGTTGTTGTTGCTCAAATAGGCTATCATAACTGAAAATACTTTATACGTGATCAATTTACTTTGCTGGCTCCTGTAATTTTTCAAGTTAAGCTGAATGATATGTGCATAACCTGAATAAAAGGTCCCCAAATAGGTATCACTCTCATCTTTCTTCAAGTGTTTGCTCTGAGAGATGGGGAAAAAAAGATTTATGAGTTATTTTATCATTAAAATTTTTAAATTGACACACAGTAATTATACATATTTATGCATACAATTTGGTGGTGTTTTAATACATATGTATTATATAATGATCAAATCAGGGTATTTAGCATTCTAGTCACCTCATGCATTTATCATTTTTTTTTGTGGTGAGAACATTCAAAAGCCTCTCTTCTAGCTCTTTTGTCATATATAATAGCTTACTGTTAACCATCATCAACCTACTGGGTAATAGAACACCAGAACTTATTCCCCCTATCTATGGTAACTTTGTACCCATTGACCAACCTCTCCCCACTCTCCCCTCTTTTCTTTCCCCTCTTCTCCTCAGTCTCTGGTAACCTCTGTTCTCCTTTCTGCTTCTATATCAACTCTTTTTTTTTTTTTTTCAGATTCCACATATGAGTGAGATCTGTGGTATTTGTCTTTCTGTGTCGGCTTATTTCACTTTAAACATAATAACCTCCAGGTCCATCCATGTTGTCACAAATGACAAGATTTCATTCTTTTTAATGGACAAATAGTATTTCCATTGTGTATATATACACCACATTTTCTTCTCTGTTCATTTGTTGTTGGACAGTTGGGCTGAATACATACCTTGGTTACTGTGAACAGTGCTGCAGTAAACATAGGGGCACAGATGTTTCTTGAACATTCTGATTTCATTTTCTTTGGATATATATGCAATTGTGGGATTGCTGGATCCTATGGCGGTTCTATTTTTAGTTTATTAAGGAGGCTCCTACTGTTGTTCATGGTGGCTGTAGTAATTTACAGTCCTACCCACAGTACGTAAGTGTTCATTTTCTTCCACATCCTTACCAACACTTATCTTTTTTTTTTTTTTTTTTTGAGATGGAGTCTCACACTGTCTCCTGGGCTGGAGTGCAGTGGCGCCATCTCAGCTCACTGCAACCTCCACCTACTAGGCTCAAGTGATTCTTCTGCCTCAGCCTCCTGAGTAGCTGGGATTACAGGCATGCGCCACCATATCTGGCTAATTTTGTATTTTTAGTAGAGACGGGGTTTCTCCATGTTGATCAGGCTGGTCTTGAACTCCCGACCTCAGGTGATCTGCCCACCTCGGCCTTCCAAAGTGTTAGGATTACAGGCGGGAGCCACCGTGCCTGGCCAACACTTGTTTTCTTTTGTCATTTTGATAATAGCTGTTCTAACTGGAGGGAGGTGGTATCTCACTGTGGTTTTGGTTTGCATTTCCCTGATGATCAGTGATGTTGAGCATTTCAAAATATATTTTTTGGCCATTTGTATGTTTTCTTTTGATAAATGTCTATTCAGATCATTTGCCTATTTAATCAGATTGTTGAGTTGGTTTTTTTTTTTTTTTTGATGTTGAGTTATTTAAGTTCCTTACATATTCTGGATATTAGCCCCTTGTCAGATGTATAGTTGCAAATATTTTCTCCCATTCTGTATGTTGTCTTTTCAGTTTATTGTGGAAATTTACACCCCCTCACTTCACTGTTTCCATTGCTGTGCAGAAGCAAAGTTTGAGGTCATTCGATTTGTTTATCTTTGCTTTTGTTTCCTGTGCTTTTGAGATCTTATTTTTAAAATCTTTGCCCAGCCCAGTGTGCTTTATGACACTGAATAAAACCTTATGTTTTATTTTAGTAGTTTCATAATTTTGGGTTTTATGTTTGAATCTTTAATCCATTTTCAGTTGATTTTAGTAGGTAGGGGTCTAGTCTCTTCTTCTCAGTTGGATATCTAGTTTTCCCAGCATTATTTATTGAAGATATTGTCTTTTCCTCAATATGTGTTCCTGGCATCTTTGTTAAAAATCAGATGATGTTTGAATTTATTTCTGGGCTCTCTATTCTGTTCCATTGGCCTATGTGTCTGTTTTATGCCAGTACCATGCTGCTTTGGTTACTATAGATGTGTAGTATATTTTGAAGTCAGGTTGTGTGATGCTTCCAGTTTTGTTCTTTTTGCTCAGGATTACTGTGCCTATTTGGGGTCTTTTGTGGTTCCATATGAATTTTAGGATTATTTTTTCAATTTCTGTGAATAATGTCATTATTATTTTGATAAGAACTGCATTAAATCTGTAAATTGCTTTGGCTTGTATGGCCATTTTAACAACATTAATTCTTCCAATCTATGAACATGGGATATTATCTTATTGTTTTTAAAGTTTTCATTGTAGAGCTCTTTCACCTCCTTACTTAAGTTTATTCCTAGGTATCTTATTTTTGTTTGTGTGTACTATTGTTAATGTAATTATTTTCTTGATTTCTTTTTCAGATAGTTTGCAATTAGCATATAGAAATGCTACTGATTTTTGAATTTTGATTTTTTGTGTCCTCTGAGAAGAATTTGCTTATTAGTTCTAAGAGTTTTTTGGTAGAGTCTTTAGGGTTTTCTGTATTTAAGATTGTGTCATTGCATACAGGGACAATATGATTTCCTTCTTTCCAATTTGGTTGCCCTTTATTTTTTTCTCTTGCCTAATTGCTCTGGCTAGGAATTCCTATGTTGATTTGGGTGGTGAAAGTGGGCATCCTTACCTTGTTCCTGTTCTTAGAGGAAAAGGTGAAAGCTTTGCTCAGTATAATGTTAATATAATTTATACTATTCCGTATACATTATCTAGTATAATGTTAGCTGTGACTTTGTCATATACGACCTTTATTGTGTTATGGTACATACCTTCTATACTTAATTTGTTGACAGTTATTATCATGAAGGAATGTTGAATTTTGTCATTTGCTTTTTCTGCATCTTTTGAAATGATCATATGGTTTTTGTCTTTCTTTTTGTTCATGTGGTATGTCACATGTATTGATTTACGTATGTTGAATCATCTTTCCATCCCTGGGATGAATCCCACTTGATATTAGTGAATAATATTTATAATATGCTATTGAATTCAATTTGCTAGTGTCTTGTTGAGAATTTTTGCATCTATGTTCATCAGGAATATTGGCCCATAGTTTTCTTTTTTTTGTTGTATCCTTGTCTGGTTTTGGAATCAGGATAATGCTGGTCTTATAAAATGAGTTTCAAAGTGTTTCCCCTTCTTCAATTTTCTGGAATAGTTTGAAGAGAATTGGTATTGGTTCTTCTTTAAATTGTTTGTAGAATACAGCAGTGAAGCCATCTGGTCCTGGGTTTTATTTTGATTAAAGACTTTTTATTACTGATTCAACTACCTTATATGCTATTGATCTCTTCAGGTTTCCTGTCTTTTCATAATTTAATATTGGTAGGTTGTATACATCCAGGAATTTATCCATTTATTCTGTGTTTTTAAAATTATTGATGTGTAGTTGTTCATAATAGTGTCTTTCTGTGTTATCAGTTGTCATGTCTCCTTTTTCATACCTGATTTTATTTATTTGAGTCTTTTCTCTTTTTTTTCTTAGTGTACCTAAGGTTTGTCAATTTTGTTCACCTTTTCAAAACACAAACTCTTTATTTTGTTGATCTTAAAATTTTTTTTTTTAGTATCTTTTGTTCATTTCTGCTCTGAGCTTTATTATTTCCTTCCTTCTACCAATTTTGGGTTTAGTTTGTTCTTGAGGTTCATGGTTAAATTATTTACTAGAAATATTTCTTGATTTTTGAGGTAGGAGTTACAGGAGGTAATGGAGAAAAGCACCAAAAAACCTATTCACCATTCTTGCTTGTCTCAAGGAAATTAAAATTTCCCTTTTAATTTCTTCATCAACCTACTGGTTGTTTAGAAGCATCTTGTTTAATGTTCATGTATCTGTAAGGTTTTCAAAGTTTTTCTTGTTGGTTTCTAGTTTTACACCATTGTGGTATGAAAAGATATATGTTACATTATCTTTTTAAATTTGTTAAGACTTGTTTTTTGGCCTCACATGTGATCTAACCTGGGGAATGTTCCATGTGCAATTGAGAAGAATGTGTATTCTGCATCTCTTGGATGGAATGTTCTGTAATTATTTGTTAGGTCCATTTGGTCTATGGTGCAGCGTAAGTCCAGCTTTTCTTTGTTGATTGTCTGTCTAGGTGATCTGTCTGTTGTTGAAAGTGGGGTGTTGAAGCCCCCTTCTACTATTGTATTGCAGTCTATCTCTAATATTGATACAATAATATTTGCTTTATATATTTAGATGCTCCAGTGTTGGGTGCATATGTATTTATAATGATTATATCCTCTTACTGAAGTGACCCCTCTTTCATTATGTAATGACCTTCTTTTTACAGTTTTGGATTTAAAGTCTATTTCATCTCATGTAAGAATGGCTGCTCCTGCTTGCCTTTGGTTTCTGTTTGCATGGAATATGTTTTTCTACCTCTTCACTTTCAGTCTGTGTTTGTCTTTAATGGCGAGGTGAGTTTCTTTTAGGCACCATATAGTTGGATCTTGTTTTTTTTTAATCCATTCAGCTACTCTATTTTTTTAAATTAGAGCATTTAATCCATTTACATTCAAGGTTGTTATTGATAGGTAAGGTTTTCTGTCATTTTGTTGTTTCCTGGTTATTTTGAAGATCCTTTGTTTCTTTCTTCCTTGCTTGTTTACATGTATGGTTTAGTGGTTTTCTGTGGTGCTAAGCTTTGTTTCTTTTCTCATGTTTATTTGTGTATCTGTTGTAATTTCTTTCTTTGTGGTTACCATGGGGGTAGCATAAATAGTCTTAGTTATAATAGACTATTTCAAGCTGAAAACAACTTAACTTTAGTTGCATTAAAGTACTTTACATTTTTCTTTCACCCCCCAATTTGTGTTTTGGTTGCCTTAATTTACATCTGCATCTTTTGTATGTTCCTCAGCCACTAATTGTAGTTGTTTATGTTTTTGACTTTTTTTGGCTTTAAACCTTCATACTAGAGAATTGAAAGATTTACATAACACCATTACAGCACTAGGGTATTCAGAGTATGACTATGGATTTACACAGACTGGTTTTGTATTTTCACATGTTTTCATGATGGTAATTATTGTCTTTCTGTTTCCAGCTATAGCAATTCTATAAGGATTTCTTGTAAGGCCAGTATAGTAGTGATGAATTCTCAGTTTTTGCTTGTCTGGGAAGGTCTTTATTTCCTCTTCATTTCTGAAAAACAGCTTTGCTGGAAATAGTATTCTTACTTGGTTGACAGCTTTTTCTTCTTTCAACACTTTGAATATATCATCTCATTCTCTCCTGGCCTGAAAGGTTTCTGCTAAAAAAAAAATCTGCTGGTAGTCTAACGGAGATACTCTTGTATGTAACTTGATGTTTTTCTCTTGAAGGTTTTAGAATTCTGTCTTTGACTTTTGGCAGTTTGTTTATAATGTGCCTCAGAGAGGTTTTTTGGGGGTTGAATCTCACTGAAGACCTTTGACCTTCCTGAATGTGGATGTCTATATCTCTCCCAAGACTTAGAAAATATTGTTGTTGTCGTTAAATAGGTTTCCTGTGCCTTTCTCCATTTCTTCTCCTTCTGAAGTCCTATAATGCAAATATTTGTTCCCTTAATGGTGTCCCATAAGTCCCATGTGCTTTCTTTGTTCTTTTTAATTCTTATTTCTTTTTTCCCTTCTGACTGGGTTATTTCAAAAGGCTTGCCTTCAAGTTCAGAAATTCTTTCTTCTGCTTGATCTGGTCTGTTGTTGAAGCTCTTAATTGTATGTTTTAATTCATTCATTAAATTCATTAGCTCTAAGATTTATTTGGTTCTTTTTTATATATCTGTCTCTTTATTGAATTTCTAATTCAGCTCATGAATTGTTTTCCTGATTTCATTGACTTGTTTGTCTGTGTTCTTTTATATCTTACTGAATTTCCTTAAAATCATTATTATGAATTGCTTTTTGGGCATTTCATAAATAGCCTTTTCTTTGGGGTCAGTTAATGAAGACTTATTATGCTCCTTTAGGGGTATAATATTTCCTTGCTTTTTCATGTTTCTTGTGTCCCTGTGTTGATGTCTGTGCATCTAGTAAAACAGTCATTTTTTTTTAAAACCTCTGCAATTAGTAGTTTATTAGTATCATCCAGGACTCAGATGTTCAGTATTCCTCCTGAAATTACATAAACAAATGCAAATGGAAAGAATCCAAGTCAAAATCATATAACAAAACAGCACTCCATCACAAAAGCATGTAAAATTATAAGAACGCTATTTTAAAATACTGGCACTTTAAGAAAACGATAATCTCGAAAACCACAAAATTGCCAAATTGTTCCCTAAACTGCTAAGCAGATAAACATGACTAATGAATGAGTTTGTTTTGTAAAGAAAAATCATTCAAATAAATTGAATAATTCATACTGAGATGCAAAGTTTAAGTGTCTTCTTTCCTCCTATCTACTTGGATTTATAAAGGGGCAAACCGTAATATAGGAAAATATACCCTATTTTGAATGTGGCATCTTTGTTTGAAAAGCTGGCCCAATTAATTAAAAATACTTGTAATGGAAAGTCTCGTTTCCTGAGCAGTCCATATTTAGATAAATGGGAAAAGACATCTATAGCCAGCATTTTCGTAGTCTTCACTGAGACTAATGTCAACAAAAAATTTAATATGGCAGTCTTGTATTTTAAGCTCACGCTTTTGGGGATACATTCTCAGGTCTTCTTTAATGTGGGAACTGCAAAATATAACTGCCATTACATGGTAATGGGAGTTAAAGAATAGAGTCCTCATGTAAAGGTTAGAACATACTTTTCTATTAGTCCTTCAAGGACAGACTTTCAAAATGTTTGATTCTAATAATCCCATGCTTTGAGTAGATTGATTACTCTTCAGTTTGTAAATGTAAGTGGGCTATGTGAAATTTCTTAACTGATCAAGATTTTGGATGTTCAGTTATGGATGAAAACTATCTCAACTTAACTTTACCCCCATTATGATATGCAGGGTGTGTAGACAAAAGCTTTTTATTAGCTAACTATATGAAAGGATAAACACTGTAATAATTCATGTGATTCAAAATGGGCAAAAGCAAAAGACTAGCTTCCCCTCAAGAAGAAAAATTTCAGACCTATGAAAAGGACAACAATACTAATAAAAAAAATTGTATTTACTTAGAAGCATTCAGAATGTCAACAAAACAGCTGCAACTTTTTTTTTTTTTTTTTGCAATTACAGAGTGGTATTCAGTTAACAGAACAACAATTATTTCGTATAAGCTGCATCAGAGACAACTGAAGATGCAAATCTACCATCCCCATATATAACTAATTTGTGCTGTGCACTAACAAGAACCTGCTTTAAATTTCCATGCCAATTTACAACCCCCATACTGTACCAGGCAAGGTTAGTGGCTACTGAAAATACCACCAGGACAGGGCTATCTAAAAACACATTTGGTAGTGTGTTAACTATACAAAAAAAGACACTGTACAGTTTAAAAACAAATCTTACACAGCCTTACATTTCAATTTTTTTCTTTAAAAGGAGTGAGTTGTGTACAGGGGGGTTAAATGCTTTATAGACAAGAAAAAAAAACTGCGCTAGAACCAACTTATTCATCATCATCATCTTCTTCATCTTCCTCCTCCTCCTCATCCTCTTCATCTTCCTCATCTTCCTCCTCTTCCTTCTTTTTCTTGCTTTTTTCAGCCTTGACAACTCCCTTTTTTGCTGCATCAGGCTTTCCTTTAGCTCGATATGCAGCAATATCCTTTTCGTATTTTTCCTTCAGCTTCGCAGCCTTCTTTTCATAAGGCTGCTTGTCATCTGCAGCAGTGTTATTCCACATCTCTCCCAGTTTCTTCGCAACATCACCAATGGACAGGCCAGGATGTTCTCCTTTGATTTTTGGGCGATACTCAGAGCAGAAGAGGAAGAAGGCCGAAGGAGGCCTCTTGGGTGCATTGGGATCCTTGAACTTCTTTTTTGTCTCCCCTTTGGGAGGGATATAGGTTTTCATTTCTCTTTCATAACGGGCCTTGTCCGCCTTTGCCATATCTTCAAATTTTCCTTTCTCTTTAGCAGACATGGTCTTCCACCTCTCTGAGCACTTCTTAGAAAACTCTGAGAAGTTGACTGAAGCATCTGGGTGCTTCTTCTTATGCTCCTCCCGACAAGTTTGCACAAAAAATGCATATGATGACATTTTGCCTCTCGGCTTCTTAGGATCTCCTTTGCCCATGTTTAGTTATTTTTCCTCAGCGAGGCACAGAGTCGCCCAGTGCCCGTCCGGCTCTCACTTGCCCCGGCGCTGTCTCTATGGAGCTCAATGTACTGCCAAAACAGTCATTTTTGTAATTTTATGGATTAACTTTCATAGCAAGAGCCTTTTTCCTGTAAATGGATCCTGGGTTGTTGGTCGGGAATGGTATGTTGACTTTGGTTCTGGGTGGACTCAGTAACGTGGTCTCTGTACAGATTTTTCAACTGTAATCTTCATCTGTGGTGTCTGCAATTTTCTCAGTGGCCTAGGCTGCAGGAATTTGTGATGCAGTGGTGCAGGTTTGCTAGTGGTGGGGGTGCCAGGTTGGTTGTCAGGCTAAGCATGTGTGGGTGTGGTGGGCCAGCAGGCTGTTTGGTGGGCTTTCTAGGAAGGTGGAGCCACTGCTGCACTGGCTGTTGAGTTGTGGTGTGGTGTGCTGTGTGGCTGCATGGGGCTCTTTCTGAGCCACCTCCAGTCAGGCTGTCAGGCCAAGGGTGTGTGTGGGGTGCCTGAGTGGTTATGTGGTGCTCTCTCTGTGGGGAGAGGGAGGTGAGACATCTCTAGGCCAGCTATTGAACCAGAGGTGGCTGGGCAGCTGTGCCAAGATCTCACCAGTGGGGTAGAGCCACTTTCAGGCTGGCTGTTATGATGGGTATGAGAGCATATAAGCTGGGTGACTTCACAGGGTTTCCCCACTGTGAAGTTTGCTTGTTTCCCTAGGGAATAGGGTACCTGATGAATTCAGATGTTGTGGTCTTGGTTGTTCCTTTAGGCCTAGGCTCTGGGCAGCTGGCTTATTGGTGCTGTAGACTCCCTTATGAATGTACTGGAATGACAGTGGAACCTCAGAGATGGAGGGGATTGGTGGCTACTGACCCCCAACACAAGATGCACTCCAGCAATGGGTCAAGTTTCAAGATGGCACCATGCTATAGCAGCTTAGGTCATGGAGGTTGGAATGCTAAAGTGTTTCCTGTTCTGGGGCAATGCAGCCACATGAACTCCCAGTAACTGTCCACACTGGTTTCTGGTCCTGTGAGGACTGGGAGACCCTTTTATAGCAATGACTGTTCCTGTCTGTGGAGGTGATGGGGCAAAGGATTCCAGCTTACTTTTTCCCCGTGAGAAGAAGTTTCCCTGGCTCTGAGCTGGTCCTGGTGGGGGATACCATGTGGCAGAGGGAGGATATCTCACTTCCCTCTCTGTGGTGCTATCCTGGGCTTCCATGCTCTATAGAAATTTTGTTGCTCCCCCGGTGCTTTCCAGTGTACTTCATCAGTAACTCCAGTCAAAGTGTAGTTTATTTATTGTTTTGGTACCTTTTTGTGTCAGGCAACTCTAGTTGGCCATCATGCTGACATCACTCTATAAGTTACTCTAGAATGTTTAATTTAAAAACTGAGCAAAGTGTATCACATCTTGGGATATGGTACCTCCTTGTCAAAGCATTATTAAGAACTTTGTAGTAGAAAGATAGATTAAACTTTTTCTCAGAATCATGTGGAGATTACTTTATATAGAGAACATATATTTTAGAATAGTTTTTGAATATAATAAACGTGTGTATTTATTATCTTGGCCACCAAGATCATTGCCATTCACTCAAGACAAGAAAGGATTCTCTGGTTTCCTTGGTGGTGAGTTTCTTTTTGATGTTTTATCAGAGCTTTGTGGAACTGTGGTTGTCATCCTGGTTATGTGCTCAAAAGCTTGGCAGCAGAAGCAGTACTAGCAGTAGTAACATCCATTTATTCCTGCAAGATGTGAAATGAGGAAATGCTTATTAAAACAGGAGTCAACATGTTTTTAAATAAAGGGTTGTTGAGAATATTTTAGGCTTTCTGTGCTATAAAGTCTGTCACAATTCTTCAACTCTGCTTTTGTAGCACAAAGCCAGCCATAGACAATGTGTAAATGAATAAGCATGGCTGTGTTCCAATAAAACTTTATTTACAAAAACAGGTAGTGAGCTAGATTTGGCCCATGGGGCACAGTTTGCCAACTCTTGCTCTAAAGTCAGGATAGAAAGGTGTTAACTGCAAGTATACGTGTTTTGGAATTTGAAGTGGGAAATTTTCTGCTCCTGGGACTTTAAGAAACACAGAAGATTTTGGGAAAAAGTATTTTTTTCATCAAGGCATAAGACTTACCATTGTGATCAAATTGTTTTCATTACTTAGATAATCATAGTTGAATTTTTGCTGACCCGCTGTTTTGTGGCAAAATCTACTCACAATCTTTAGCAGACAGCTGGGGCATAAAGAATTAGAAAACCATTTATGGTAAATTCTTAAGGGACAACATTATTAATTTGTGTACACTGTAGTTTAGTATGTATATGAAAACTGCTACTAAAAGACATCGCTTTTTTTCTCAATACAATGGTGTGTCCAACTTTAGCATATGGAAGCATTTCTACAGTGTAAGTTATTCTGAGGAAAAGACATAATTTGTAAATGCTGTCAAGTAAACTATGCATTTCCAAATGCTGCTCAGGTGACTTGATACATCTCTGCAAAAACTGTCCCACAACAGTGCAGGAAAAGAGGACGCTGGTGCAGAGTTTAAGTAGCTCTTTCCAGATGTTTCTGCCCAGAAGTCGTCCTCATGTTCCTGCAATATGAACAGTATCACAAAGAACTATTCAACTTCCATTCTTGGCAATTAATTAAAGATACTTGTCAAATGACTATATTTTTAAAACTTTCTGTGGCTTCATTTGTGGATAAAGTGAAACCAAGAGTAGGAAAACACTTGAGCAAGACTTTAATAAAACAATAAGTTATTAGTAAGGGAAAATATGTTGATTGTAGAATGCTTTAAAATTAATGAACTATTCTACTGTCTGCCCAGCAGACACTCCATGAACAAGTTTTTTTACAAGTCATAATGTGTATGGTCAACATACTGTATGCAGGAAAGATTGTGAGACATTGTATTTTTTAGCTCCACATATGAAAAATCATACATACACTTTAATCACAACTGCTCAAACTTTTTTTTGTTAACTTTTTAAATTAAAAATACTTACGTTTATTATAGAGAATTTAGAAACAATGAAAGCTACAGGAACTAAAAACTCATTGTCACGGCCACCAGCCAAGGGGAACTGCTTTTTTAACCTGTTATTTATAGAAACTCTAAGAGAACAGAGATACTGCAGAATGAAGTAAGGGTGAGGTAAAATATTTGTCTTGCTAACTGATAAGCAGGTCACGATGCAAACAGCAGAGGACCTCGTGATGGGTTACAGGCACTATTAATGCAGTAGGATGTGCAACCAGTGACTTCAAATTGCCCCTTGACAATGTCTTGCAGTTGGATATTGAACAGAAAGCCTATATAAGGGAAAAAAATTTTAGGCTACATAAAACTCAAATTATTGCTGCTATATTCAATAAGAAGAAAGGAAAAAACAGTAATGCTCCTAGAGGAAAACATATGAGAATAGCTTCATAATTTGATGTAGGCAAAGGTTTCTTAAACAAGACACAAAAATCAGTAACCATAAAATTGTACTACATTCGAGTCGAGGATGTTTAAAAATTGAAACACATCATAAAAACAGTGAAAAGATACGCCGTGGACAGGGTAAAGACGTTTACAACAATATATTTGGTAAAAGATTTTTATTCAGAATATATAAAGAACCCCTTCAGATCATTAAGAAAAAGTTAAGCCAGTCAATTTAAATGGCTTAAACAAATAGTTCATGTGAGATGATATCCAAATGGCTGATAAGCATATGAAAAGGTAGTCAATCAAAATCATTAGTCCTTAGGTAACTACAAATTAAAATCTCAGTGTGACACTACCAGAATGGCTAAAATAAAAAACACTACCAGTGTTGGTGAGGATAGGGAGCAATTGGAACTTTCATACACTGCTGGTGGGAGTTTAAATGCTAAACCACTTTGAAAAACTGTCAGTGTATCTTAAAGCTAAACATTGCCCATGCTATGATCTGGCTACTGTATTCCTAGGTATTTACCCAAGATAAATATGGACATATATCCACCAAAACACATGGATAACAATATTCATAGTAGTTTCATTTACAATAAAGCTAAACTGGAAATAACCCAAAAGTCCATCAATAAGAGAATGGAGAAATACATTATAGTGTGTTTATACAAGAGAACACCAAACAACAATAAGGAAAAAATAACTTGTTTCTAGCCAAGATGGAGCAGCAGGGATTGGATTTACCTTCTCACTTGGAGCAACGAAAAATACCCAGATAACATATATGAAATAATGTTTTTCAAAACCTTGGACTTTAGACAACAAAAGATAGTTATCACTCAGAGATAGAAAATAAATGAATTGAGTCATAAAATGTCCCCAGCTTACTGCCTTGAGAGTTTCCTGGTCTTGGTGCAGGGAGGGGTATGCTAGGCAGAACCTGTTAGACATCTTGAGTTAAGGAGATAGACTTAAGAGTCCAGCAAGATGGCGAGGCATGGTGGCTCAAGCCTGTAATCCCAGCACTTTGGAAGGCCAAGGCAGGCAGATCACCTGAGGTCAGGAGTTCAAGACCAGACTGGCCAACATGGTGAAACCCCATCTCTACCAAAAGTACAAACGTTAGCCAGGCATGATGGTAAGTGCCTGTAATCCCAGCTACTTGGGAGGCTGAAGCGGGAGAATCTCTTGAACCCAGGAGGTGGAGGTTGCAGTGAGCCGAGATCTCACTGGGCAACAGAGTGAGACTTTGTCTTGGAAAAAAGAAAAAGAGTCCAGCAAGACCAAGTGATGATGGTCTGTAGGATAGAGTACCAGAGACGAGAGAACTACACAGACAGAAGACTGTGGAGCTCTGCAGGAGATCCTCCATAAGGATGCAGCATACTACTGATCAGCACACACATTTGAGGAAACAATCTGAGGTTGAGGAAAGAATCATCCAAGAGAATGAAAAAGAACAGTGCCCAGCATTCATTCAGGACCAAGAACAGTGACTGTTCCCACTAGGCATACTTTAAAAACTCATAATCCAGGAGGCATTGAATAGAATACTCAGGAAGCTCTCACCTCAGTATTGGGGGAATAGTTAATCCTAGACTGTGTCCTGCTCTGGATCTAACAAATTAACACAGCAGTACTGAAATGATTAATCTGTTTCTAAATAACTTAACTGTATCCTAGCATAAAGTATGGAAATAAAAAATATCCAGCACCCAACAAGGTAAAATTCAAGATGTCTAGCATTTAGTCAAAGATTACCAGGCTTGCACAGAAGCAGAAAAATATTAACATTATTCCCCATAATGAGGAGAATAATCACTGAATTGAAAGCAATTCAGAACTGGCACATATTTTAGAATATGAAAACAAAGATATTAAAAATTACTAAAACCATATTCCATATATTCATAAAGTTAAGTAGAGGCATGGAAGATATTAAAAAGACACCCACATCTAACTTCTTGAGATGAAAATGACAATATCTGAGATGAAAAATATACTGGATGGGATTAATGGCAGATTAGACATTGCAGAAGAAGAAAACAAGTGAACTTGAAGATATTGCAGTAGAAACTCTCCAAAGTGAAATATAAAAAGGAAAAATAGAATTTAAAAACGATGAACAGAGCATCAGTGAACTCTGAGACAACTTCAGGTTGGCTAATATATGGGCAATTAGAGTACCAAAAGGAGAAGAGATAGGGAGACAGAAAAAATATTTGAAGAAATAATAGAAAAGTTTCCAAACTTGATGAAAATTATAAATCCAAGAATGTCAATGAACTCCAAACACTAGAAGCATGAAAAAAAATGGCATCAAGTCACATCATAATCAAATTGCTCAAGACCACTGGTACAGAAAAAAATTTAAAAAGCCCTTAGAAAAAATAGACATATTACATACATGGGAACAAAGTTAAGAATGACAGTAGATTCTCTGCTTCCTGTCATTCATGCAAGTGAAGCAACATCTTTAAAGTACTAAAAGAATAAAATTGTTAACCTAAAATTTCATACCCAGCAAAAATATCTTTTAAAAATGAAGGTAAAATAAAGACATTTTCAGACATACAAATGCTACACTACACCTGCCCCATAAGAATTGTTGAAGGAAGTTCTTTAGGCAGAAGGAAAATATCAGGTGGAAATATGGATCTTCTCAAAGGAATGACTGCACCAGAAATGATAGCTACATAGGTAACTATATTTTAAAAGTTTCTCCTAAATTAAGCATCTTTTAAATATTGACTCTTTAAATACAAATAATAATCATCTGTTGTAGGGTTTATAATATGTGTATAAGTAAATTATGTATGACAGTAATAGTATAAATGCCAGAAAAGGATAAATTAAGGAGGTGAAAAACTTGTCCATTGAAAACTACGAAGCATTGCTGAAAGAAATTAAAGAAGTCATAAATAAGTATAAAGACATGCCATGTTCATGAATTGGAAGACGATCATAAAAGGAAGTATGATCTTATAAGGTTCTTTTTATAATGCATGTAAAATGGTATCACGTTACTTGAAGGTATACTGTGGTAAGTTAAAGATGTAAGTTATAAACCTCAAAGCAGCCATCAAAATGACAAAATGAAGCATTTTAGCTTATATGCCAAAAATGAAATAAAATGGAATCCTAAAAATATTCAAATATCGCCTGTAATCCCAGCACTTTGGGAGTCTGAGGTGGGTGGATCACCTGAGGTCAGAAGTTCGAGACCAGCCTGGCCAACATAGCAAAACCCCATCTCTATTAAAAATACGAAAATTAGCTGGGTGTGGTGGCATGCGCCTGTAATCCCAGCTACTTAGTAGGCTGAGGCAGGGGAATTGCTTGAACCTGGGAGGCAGAGGTTGCAGTGAGCCGAGATCATGCCACTGCACTCCAGCCTGGGTGACAGAGTGAAACTCTGTCTCAAAAAAAAAAATTATAAATTCAAATAAATGGATAAATGTATGATGTTTATGGTTCAAGAAACTCAATATTGTTAAGATAACCATTCTCTTCAAATTGACCTATAGATTTAACACAATTCCAATAAAATTCTTAGCAGACTTTTAATATAAATTGACAAACTGATTAAAAATTCTTATGAAAATGTAGAAGCGCTAAAATAGCCAAAATAAATTTCAGAAAGAAGAAAATTGCAAGACTTGTACTCCATAATATTTATATTATTAGCTCCAGTAATCAAGATAGCATGTTATTGGTGTAAAGATAGGCAAATAGATAATGGAACAGAATAGAGCATGAAAATAGACCTATACATATATATATATATGTGGACAATTGATTTTTTATAAAGGAGAAAGGTAGTCTTTTTAACAAATAATGCTGAAACAATTGGATATCTATTTGCAAAAACATGAACTTCAATCCGTATCTTGTACAATATATGAAAACTAACTCAGACTCAACAATCTAAGAATAGAAGGAAATTACCCCAACATAATAAATACCATATAAGAAAAACCTACGGTGAACATCATACTCAATGGTGAAAGCAAAAACAATACAAGGATGCCCACTTTTGCCACTTCTATTTAACACAGCACTGGAAGTTCTAGGAGAAGCAATTAGGCAAGAAAAAGAAATAAAAGGCTTCCAAATTGGAAATGAAGAAGGAATACTTTTTCTCTTCACAGATGATATGATCTTATATGTTAAACCCTAAAATATCCATAAAAAGATTGTTAGAACTAATAAATGAATTCACCAAAGTAGCAGGATACAAGGTCAACATGCAAAAATCAATTGCATTTCTATACACTGAAAAGATCAATCTGAAAAGCAAATAAAGTAAACAATTCTATTTACAGTAGCATTGAAAAGAATAAAGAACTTGGTGATTAACTTAATCAAGGAGGTGAAAACTTGTATAATGAAAACTACAAAGCATTGCTGAAAGAAATTAAAGAAGACATAAATAAGTATAAAGATATCCCATGTTCATGAATTGGAAAACTTAATATTGTTAAAATATCAGTACTATGCAAAGCAACCTATGGATTCAAAGCAACCTATGGATTCAGTGCAATTCCTATCAAAATCCCAGTTGTTATTGGTGTAAAGGTAGGCAAATAGATAATGGAATAGAATAGAGCATAAAAATAGACCTACACACACACACACATATATATATACATTTATATATATATATGGACAATTGATTTTTATACATATATATGGACAATTTTCTATTTCAAAGAAATAGAAAAAAGCCATTGTGAAATTTATATGGAGTCTCAAAGGACCCCAAATAGTCAAGATAATCTTGAAAAAATAACAAAGTTGGAGGACTCATACTTTCTGATTTCAAAACTTACTGCAGAGCTATAGTAACCAAAACAGTGTGACACTGACAGCCATGGAGACCAATGGAATAGAATAGAGAGCCCAGAATTAAACCCTAGAATATATGATCAAACGATTTTTGACAATGGTGCCAAGACCATTCGATGGGAAAAGACGTCGTGTATAAAAATTAACTCAAAATGGATGAAACATCTAAATGTAAAACCTGGAACTATAAAACTCTTAGAAGAAAACGTAGAGCAAAATCTTCATGATATTAGTTTTGGCAATGATTTCTTGGATATGACACCAAAGGCACCAGGAACAAAAGAAAAATAGCCAACTGGACTTCATGAAAATTAAATTTTTGTGCCTTAAAAAGACACTATCAACAGAGTATGAAGGCAACCCACAGAACGGGAGAAAGTATTTGCAAATCATATATCTGATAAGGGATTGATATCCAGAGTATATAGAGAACTTACAAAATTCAACAACGAAGCAGACAACATGATTCATAAATGGGCAAAGGACTTGAATAGACGTTTCTCCAAAGAAGATATGCGAATGTCCAATAAGCACATTAAAAGATGTTCAGTGTTTAGGAGGGATGAGAGTAAGGGAAGAAATGAAGGTTACCAATGGCTACAAAAACTTTTGGGTGATGGATATGTGCATTATCTGATTGTGGTGGTGGTTTCAGGGGGGAATACATATGAGAAAACTTATCAAATTGTACGCTTCAAATATGTAATTGATTATGTGTCAATTATACCTCAATGAAACTGTTAAAAATGAACTACTGATATAAGCAACAACCGAAATAATTTAAGAGCCATTATATTGACAATAAGAAGCCAGATGTAAAAGTATGCACAGTATCATTCCATGTATATTTAGTTCAAGTATAGACAAAGATAGTTTTTGATGAAAATAAAATTAGAATAGTGGATACCAACAGGGGGTGAGGGTGGCTATTCAGTAGTGAGGGGCATGAGGGAAGCTTCCAGGGTGTTGGAAATATTCTAAATCTTGACCAGGGTTGGGATTACATGGATCTTAAAAGTATAAGAATTCATACATTTACAGTGAGCATACTTGGTGTACTTTATGTATGTTATACCTCAATTAAAAAAAAAGAGGAGAAGGAAAAGGAGGAAGAAGACAATGCTGTGAATCAAATGCCAGTACTGAAATGGCAATAAAAGTCTCTGGAACAGTGTGAGATTGTCCCTTGGGAGTGACCAGAAAACAAAGATGCTCTTTAAAGAATAGCATAAGGCATGCACTCATTTGAGAGTGTCCAGCCCAGAACCCCTACAGAATTGGAAGCTGATTCTAAAGCAGACACTGTGTCTCTTCCAGCTGGTGTTTGTCAAGCCTTCCGTTTCTAATGGCATAAATATAACTGACTGCTGCTGAAAAATTAAGAGCATTTCTACTTATGAAAAAAATAAAGAAATTGGAGTAAAAAGACCTTATTAAGAAAAGAATTTCAGTGTTCACTAATTCGTGCTGCTCTAAATTTCTTGGATTCAAAGTCAACAGCAGAAAAATCTAATTTGCTTCTATTAAAAATGGAGCAATAAGCTTAAAACTTTGTGTTTGTGTTTGGAAGGCCCTTTACAATGTTGCAGAGGGAGAACATCTTCAGGCTTTTAGTTTGGGAATAATGGTACAGTCCTGGCATCTTAGTCTCTTCTTTGTTTAGGGCCAGGATTCCCCTTCAAATCTCTGACTTCTTTCTGAGTATGCTTGTACCCATGAGTTGAAGGCAAAAAGTGGAACATAGAAGGAACATCTCTGTCAATGCTTATGGACTTCTCCACTGTGGACAGAGTCCCTCTTTGCCATCCCCAGCTTTGGCTGACTTGACTTTAATTGGTATTTCATTCTCCCATCCTAGTGGTATCTACCAACTCTCTCCTGTGGAGGAGTCTTGGTCCTGGCCATCCTAGTGTTAACCTGGTGACAGGAAGACCAGAAAGAAGCCATAATCATTCCTCTTCCATCAAGGCAGATCTGCCTGACTCCTATTGTTAACTCTTGCCTCCTTCACATCCCTCCATCTGTAGATTGTGAAAGGAGTTGTCCTCTGGTGGGTGATCTCCAAATCAAGAAATGAAATATGAGACCTAAAAAAATCTTGGGTCACAGATTCTGTTTGCAGAAGATGTTGAGAGACCATCAGAGGAAGCGGACACTGGGGATGATGTAAGCTGGAGACATGAGGAAAACTGGGGCTACCAGCCCCATTTTTTATGGCAAAAATGATATACATTGACTTTTGAGTGTTCCTTCTCTATGACACCCTCTGCCCCTATTTCTTAAAGAACTCTTTTTGGTATTTAATCACTACTAAGTTCAAGGGCAAAAAACCTTTGTTTTTCTATATATGAATATTTCTTTTGTTCTAGAGTTTGCCTGCTTCACAGAAACCCACACAATCTGAGAGTATAAATTCCTTCCTTTGGACGTTTGTCATTCCATTTATAGCAATATTGAAAAATAAATACGTTATAAATTTGTTATTAGTGTCTGAACAAACTCTACTCTGGTACCCATATCTTAAATGTGGTCTTCTTATAAATAAACCCAAGTTATACAGAGTAGATATTTTTGTGCACTTCAACCGTAATGAAGTGACTTTAGGACTATAAATGGTTCTAAGAAAAAATGAGTATTTTATGTACTTTAATTTTTTTCTCAAAATTTCCATTCCCTCCCACACTTATACACATAAAACCCACACCATAAAAAGGTGTTTTTAAAATAACTTCTAAATTCCCACTATGTTATGTTTCCAGGCCAGATTACAGTTAAAACAAAGTTTTGACAGACAGAATAACTTATCACTTAGGCCACAAATCTTAGTCTTTGGAGAGCAAAATGAATCATAGCACAGTCTTCTGGGCACTGTCTTTGTATGTTAGTAGTCTATCTTTTCCTCCCAGTGATGATGTGATCTGATTTTTGATGATGTAGGAATTTGGCAAGTGGAGCCTTCCCATGTCAGCTGTCTTCCTTCCCTACCAAGGATGCACACTCCTTGGTTAGTTTGGAGAAACAGAGCAGAAGTCAATGTCCTTTTGTTCCTAATTGTATTCTCTTTGTATTTTTTTATACATTTGATTCATGCTTTTGCTTATAGCCATGTCCATTTATTTTTCCCCATTAACTCATCACACATGTATCAAGGGCCTACCATGTGAACCTGGACTCTGTATTAGTCTGTTCTCATGCTACTAATGAAGACATACCGGAGACTGGGTAATTTATAAAGGAAAGAGGTTTGATTGACTCACAGTTCCACATGGTTGGGGAGGCCTCCCAATCATGGCGGAAGGCAAAGCAGGAGCGAAGGAATGCCTTACATGGCGGCAGGCAAGAGAGTGCTTGTGGAGGGGAAATCCCATCTGTAAAACCATCGGATCTTGTGAGACTTAATTCACTACCACGAGAATAGTATGGGGGAAATTGCCCCAGGATTCAGTTACCTCCCACTGAGTCCCTCCCACGACATGTGGGAATTATGAGAGCTACAATTTAGAATGAGATTTGGATGGGGACACAGCGAAACCATAGCAGACTCTGAAGCCAGATTGCCTGGTTAATACCTCAGTTCTGCTGCTTAGTAATTCTGGACCTTGGGCAAGGTCCAGTGCCTCAGTTTCCTCATCTGTAAAATGAGGGTGATAATAGTACCTATCACGTAGGTTGTCTTGAGGATTGCATGAGTTACAGATAAGGGGTTTAGAATGTTGTCTGACTCATAGTAAATACTATATAGGTGGTGTTGTTACTGTTGTTGCTGCAACAAATGCCAGGCCATGGAATTTACCTTGCTGGCACATAAACGTCCCTAAGACCAACCTCTTTAAAGTTGGGTACCCAAACATGTTTCTTCTCAAGGTACTTTCCTTCTATTGTCATGGGTACTATCTACCCAGGCCTGATTTATCCACATCAGAGTTCCCCAGCCTTGAAACTGTTGGTTTTGTGGACCAGATCATTATTTCTTGTGGGATTGTCCTGTGAGCTGTTAGAATTTTAGCAGCATCCATGGTCTCTACCCAATAGATGCCAGTAAGAAACTCTTGCGTTGTGACAAGCAAAAAATGTCCCAGACTTTGCCGAATGTCCCTCTGGGGACAAAGTTGCCTGCAGTTTTGAGAACCATCTATTTAAACTGGTAAATCCGCCTGCAGAGGTGGCACTATAGCTGCCCCCTGCATTCTAAGATGGCTGCTGGTTACATGTTGTCATCTTCTCTTTTCCCTGGGCTTGTTTTTGAAGAGTCATGTTAGATCTGCCTCTTAAACCACATGTTTGGAGGCACAGGGTCATTCCTGCTGTTACACTGAGGTTTCTGTAGTAGGAGGGGCTCCTCTTTAAAGTATTCTCCCTCTTCTCAATCTCAGGATTCTCTGGAAAGAGGAAGAAAGCACATAGCCTTCTTCGGACTTCTGATTGTGGCTACCCTTGAAGACAAGCCTCCCAGCCTTTGTAGCTTAAGGAATTTACTGCTTATCACTACGGAAAAGAAGCAGGTGTCCCAAAATCTCACACTTGGGAAATCTTGCTGTGTGAGATGGGACAGCATGGTTCTTGGTCCAGGTTCTCCATGCCCCATGCCCTGGTTAAGAGTGACACAGATGGTTAACTTTGATGGAATGCTCACCATGTCCCAGACCCTGGGCTAAGCACTTTATAAGGATTGGCCTGTTAACTTTTCACGTTTACCATCTAAGGCAGATATTTTTGTCTCAATTTCATAGATGAGGAGACCTCAGCCTAGAGACATTAAATCCACTGCTACCAAGAGGTAGAAGCATGGATTTAAACCCAGGCATCTGGCTGCAAAGCTGAACCCCAGTGATGCATATCCTCCCATCTGCTCACATGGCACCATCTCCCTTGGTCTCTAGGAAGTGGCAGCTTCCTCCTTGGACTGTCCCCTGTTCTGCTCTAGTTAGATTTAAGCTCCTACATTCCATCCTGGTCATATACAACTGTCCATCATTAGATTACCCTCACGCTGACCTGAAATGTGATGGAAGTAGTTTCATTTTGTTGTTTTGTTTTGTTTTCATGTTAATAATGTCACTGAGACCCACCCGCTCCCCAAACCCTTTGGTTTTTTTGGCTCTGCCTATGCTGAACACTAAACCCATTTCTTCCCTGCCTTTAGGCTGACCTTGAGCTTCCGCTAACTGATAAGTCTCCTTTTGAGGCGTAAACCGACCTTTTAAATTGCATCAAAACCTTTGAGCTAAGCCCATTGGCCACAGAGTTTACCTTGCTGGCACCAGGTTTCCTAATACCTACATTTCCCTAAGACCAACTTCTTTAAAACTGTTAATTCTCTAAGCAAATAGTGGTCACTTTTAGTACACGTTCAGCTCCATCCCAGATACAGGATTCCTTATAAGCCAAATATAAAGATCTTAGGGTGGAAAAAGAGTTATACCTAATTTAAAGGGCCTTTACTGGAATTTTATTGTATTGAATATTGTTCAAAATATGTTGGCCATTGGAAAGTGTGGTGTCTTTTTCCTCCTGTGACATTGGTAGTTTGTGTGAACAGGTTATGATTTGGACCATAAATCCATGCATTACCTGATTTCTTTTTGGCCTACCTTGTTGGATCTGCTTTAATTTTCCACTTTCTATTACAACCGTGGCTTTGAGAGCATTGTCCTTAGAGTGAAAAAAAATAACAACGATATCTGTAGAAAGCACTCAGAGAAAATGAAGGCCATAAAATGTCAAAGTACAAATGAATTATGTAGAATCTTTGTTTGAGAATATTTCTGAGTAGCATCGAGAACATTCTGTTCTCTTCCTTTATTTTCTTCCTGTGCCTTTCACAGGGAGGACGTGTCACAGAGATACAGACCCGCAGGAGGAGGGCTTATTGTTTAGTATGGATTTATTCGTTGATTCAGATAATGCAGGAGGTTTATTGAACACCTACAATGTGCCAGGCACTGGAGATATGCTGGTGATGTACCCACCCCTCCCTGGAAGAGCCCGGAGCCTAATGGGGAAGAGAGGAATAAACAAGTGCAGTGCAGTCAGGAGGTGCACTGCAATGGTTAAAGTCTGGCCAGAGTTTGGGATCACAGAGGAGAGTGACAATGATGACAGTGACAACCAACGTTTGTTAAACACTTTCTATATGCTGGGCACTGTGCTTTCTACACATTATCTATTTTTTAATCCTCACAACAACTTTGTGTGGTAGAAGCTACTATTGTCCGCTTTATACAGAGGAAGAAATTGAGACTCAAAGACAAGATTTCTAAGCTGAATCTTAAAAGCAAAGTAAGAATTATCCAGGGACAATTTTGTAATTAATAAGTAAGATGCAATGGGGGGAAAAGAGGCATTATCCACAGGGAAGAAGGAAGAGGCCATGATTCTGGGATGAAGAATAGCAAATACAAACACATGGAGCAAATGGATGAGATGACCTTTGTGTGCCAGGGTGGCAGTGGGAGCCAGGGCAGCTGAACCTCATTTACACAACCTGGTCCTGCCCATGGTTTCGGGATTTCAACTGTGTGACCTGTTGTCATGGAAGAGCAACCTGTGTTTCCCAATACCCGACTTCAGTTCTCCTTGCCCCTCAAGTGGCAGAGCCACTTAATTAGGTAATGTTCCCATGTGATTGGGGTGACGAATTCAACCTTGAAGTGGTTGTTCCAGTGACTCTGAGATTAAGCTCAACAGCTGGGCCTCTCTGGGAAAGCTGGCAGGGCTGTCAGGATCCACAGAGTTGTTGAGTTCTTAGTCTTCCAAGCTGGACTTCAAGGGGCCTTGAGCAAGTCACTTAACTTCTGTAACATTTGCTTTGTCCTGCGGATGCCCTGAAAGCATGTCTGGTTCAAGTCTGTATTCCCAGAACCTACCGCAGAGCCTAGTACATGATAAACTGTAAAATGGGGATACCAGTTATTATTGCAAGGCATTTCAAGTGATTAATGATATTTCCAATGAAAGCCTTTAAACTGCTCAGTGAAAGGTAAGGAATAAATGAATAGTCCCCTTTCTCAAGTTTGCTTAATTAACTAGTCATCATTGATCTAAGTCTTTCTATTTAGAGTTGGCAGATATTCGTTGTACTAGGAAAACCATCTTAGCCTCTGCTTCATGCAATTTTAGTTTGCAGTGGGTGGGTACAAACGAAAGCAAACCAGAGGTAGAAGTTTTTTCCATACATAGGGCATGCCTAGTGGAAAAGCAGCCTTTTCAGCAGAGGAAGGCAGGTCGAATGTGCAGCAGGACAGAAAAACCCAGAGCCCTGATTGTGCCCATTGTCCAATGACTGCTCCTTTGCAAGGGCTGATCCCTGACATTGAATGGCGGGAGGGTGATGACTGCATTGAAATATCTGCTAATAGGCAAGGCCCTCCCTTCCTCCACACCCTTTCTCCTCCGTTAAAGACTTTCTGGAAAACAGAGCAAAAACAATGCGGCAACCCCAAGGGTTGATGAGAATTGCATTCTCCCTGCAGCTTCTATTACTCTTGTGCCTTTGTCCCTGTGGACTTGGTGAAGGGTATAGCTGTCAGGTGCCTCTCCTCCCTGGTGCAGGGTAATCTGGACTGATTGACTTGTCCATTGTCCTAAGGTTGGAGCTAAAAACAAAACAGGAAAAGCTGCTTGATGAGGATGAAGAGGAACTTGGTGGCCAAATGCTGTTGCTTTCCAGGCATTGGACACAAGGCTCATTCTCTCTGAGAAACTTACATCCAAAGGCAGTGACTTTGAAAGGACCGTGGCTGTGGAATTAGAGACAGATGCGTAGCTGACCATGAGTAGATATTAAATTGTATTAAACTATGCAAACTGCATTTCTCATGCAAGGCTTGTTTCTACCTTACATCAGCCCTTGAGCTGCATTTGCATTTCTATAGAGAACGAAATAAAAGCAGCATGTCACTTACTCATTTCTATTCATAACTGTGAGCTGTTATTCTAGCTCTCATCTACCCTACACAGCACTGCCAGATTAATCTTCCTGAACCTCCATCAACAGCGAGTTTGGTTCCCAGCATTTCACTGAATCAACTCATGTTTATAAGGCCCAGGTGCTGAGAGGGATATAAACAGACTTAAGACGGGACTAATTTTAAGGTAACCAGACATCCTGCTTTGTCTGGGACAATCATTGCTTATGCTTGTTATCCTGATACAATTATTAATAGTGCCTCTTTTCACTCTCAAAAGTGATCCTGATTAGACAATGAATTACAAGGTTGCCCTACTCATGTCTGTCAAGTGTTCATAAGATAAAAGGGGTGGAAAGGATGAAGGTAAATACAGTAATTTCAAAACAAGGTAGAGATTGGAGGTAGAGGAGTTAGGTGTTTGCAGAAGGAAGGGAGCCATTGAGGCTGAGAGTGATAGGGGAGGCTCATTTAGTTCTAGGACTTGGCCTTGGCTTCGAAGGATGATGATGACTCAAAAAAGGGGAGAGAGGCTGGCGAAGGTGTGGGAGCCGTGAGAGTTAAGGGTGTATTTCATGACTCTCAAAGGGTCACCTAGATGGAGCTTCCTCTGGGAAGAGGAGAGCAGGAGCTGTGAGATGGGAGGGACAGATCTGGAAGGCTTGAAAGGCAGGTGAGGAACTTGTGCTTTACCCTGGGGGCTGCAGGAAGCCATAGAGATACTGGCGTGAAATAGCCAAGGTGAACAGAAGGATTCAACTGGTCCTGGCGTAGGACTGGTCATCTCATCACCAGTGAAGACAGAGGATCTGACCCGCAGAAGCTGCCTCCAAACCATCACACCATGCTGCCTGCCCCTCTCCCATGGCCTGCACGATTTCCTAGGTAAAGTAAAAATTTTCACCCATGACAGGGTGAGGCAAATGGATGTTCTGGTGTCTTGGTTTCCAGAAGCCTCCAGCCAAGAGTTGACATGAGCTTGTTTTAACATCAGTTAAAATAATTATTGTAGCATGATTTCTGACAGGAACAAAACAAAAGGATACACTTACAGGAGCAGGCTGTGCAGTCAGGACATGCGCGATCCTTCAGAGGGCCTTTCGGGAGTGAGTGACTCGCCGCAGGGTGTTTATCTGTCCTCCATATGGGGAATCATCTTCTTCATAATTTTGCTCAACTGGAATCAGAGCTAAGGCTCCATGTGCACAGTGGAGAGATTCATTTTGTCTTGTGCCTGCCTCTTCCTCCTTTCTTCCTTCCTTTTTCTTGCTTTCAACTAGAATCATTGAGTACTCAACATATGGACACACCCTAAGCCAGCTGCTCTTACTCCGTGGTTGCCACAGGAACCCAGTCTCGTGAGATCAGAGCATCTTCATTTTGCAGATGAAGAAAATAAGCTTCTGAGAGGGTAGGAGAACTGCTGGAGGTGACCAGCTGTATGCATTGTTGAGCACCTTGCCAGGGTAATTACATCAAGCAGATCTCTATGAATAGTTTGATTATTTCTAGTAATGCTGTTGAGGAAATGAAACCAACAGAGAGCAATACTAGGTCAGTGGTACTCAAGCCTGACTGTGCATTAGCACCATTTCAGCACCAGGTGCTTAAAAAATACGTTTCTGGCTGGGTGCAGTGGCTCACGCCTGTAATCCCAGCACTTTGGGAGGCCGAGGCAGGTGGATCACAAGGTCAGGAGATCGAGACCATCCTGGCTAACACAGTGAAACCCCGTCTCTACTAAAAATACAAAAAATTAGCCGGGCGCAGTGGCGGGCACCTGCAGTCCCAGCTACTCGGGAGGCTGAGGCAGGAGAATGGCGTGAACCCGGGAGGTAGAGCTTGCAGTGAGCCTAGATCGCGCCACTGCACTCCAGTCTGGGCGACAGAGTGAGACTCCGTCTCAAAAAAAAAAAAAAAAAATACATGTTTCTGGGCTCTGTGCCCCAAATGTTCTGTTTTAGTGGCTCCTGGTGGAGCTTAAGAATCTGTGCATTAGTTTTTTAAGTCCACTAGAGTAATAGTTCTTCAACCATAGTACGTATCCATTGTTAAAACACAGATTCTGGGCTTCCACCCCTTGAGTGTCTGATTCAGGAGGTCTCTGGTGGGCCTGAGCATTACATTCCATACTGCTACTCTGAGGAGGACACTCAGAACTGCTGCCGGAGAGGCTGCTGATGCTCATCCCGCCCATGCACTGCTGGGGTGGAAGGCTCCTGGACTCTGCATGCTCAGATGGTTTGAGTCTATTTTGTGGAGGGCATGCTAGGATTAGAGGAGCTAGACCCGGGATGGCTACATATGAGCCATCCCCCCTTCCTCGAAACCTGGGGTAGACATCATTTACTGACCACTGTGCTCTTTTGAACTGAGTCCTGGCTCAAGGTCCCTCTCATCTCTCTGTAGCCTGCCCATACCAGTCAAATGGTGTTGGCTCACAAGCCAAACCTTTTATTGTTTGCTAAGCTAGACATTCTAACCGACACTTCCAAAATCAGTCATTGAAAAATTCTGTTTGTTTGTGGAACGTGTGCCTTAATTGTTCATGAGAGGGAACCCCCTGGGGAATGGTTCTTGACATTGGCTGCACATTAGAATCACCTAGGAAATTCAAAACAAAAAGAAAACCAGACTATTGGGCTCCCTTCCATGTCTGAGGTGGGCTCCAGCTGCTAGCAGCTTTATGAGCATTACAGGTGATTCTAAGGTACGGTTAGGGCTGACAGCTATCGGACTGAGGGGGTTGCTAGAAGCTGTGCAAACTCTAAAACTAGTTGCTAACTCCTGTCCTGTCGCTGAAGATTCCCCTTGCAGAGCATCCCCTTTTCTTCTATGCATCTCTTTATTTTTCTGACAAACAATAGAAAGGAGAAGCAGCCAAAGGCCTGTTGACACCATTTTTGTCTCAGAGGCTTCCTGACAGGAGGCTGAAATGGGTGGTAGCCACTGTCCTACAATAGCTAGAAAGGAACCATTTTTCTGGAGCAGTTCCCAAAAAACTCGTCTCTAACAGCAGAAGGTGTCACTCCCCTCGCTTTCTTACCTTTTGTGAATTTTGGAATGCAGAAGGTCCCATCGAGAGGAAACGTTTTCACACAGAGACTCCCCAACTCTCAGCCCCATGGTTTTCCTCTCTGCTCAGTGCCAGGCCTCCCAAATTTAGACTCCCGTCCCCCTTCATGGCTGCCACTCATGCTTTACTAAATTGCTGTTTGTGGAAGTCACCAACACACCCTAAACAGCACTTCTTCTCTTTGCTCTCCCTGAATCATCTGACTCTGTTGATCACTCTCTCTGTTCCTGGGAACGTAATTTTTCTGCTTCCTCTCCATTCCTTCTCTGTGTCCTTTACTAACCTCTTTGCCTTCTCCTGCTCCTTAGTGGGAGCATTTCCCCAGGGCCACCATCTTTGTCCCATAGCACTTTTCTACACACCGTCCTTCCCCTGGGATCCCTTCCCCAGATCCATGGCACAGGTCTGACTGATGTTCTGAGTCCCAGTCTCCCAACAGTGTCTGTAGAACTTCTTGTGCCCACCAAATTGGCCCTGTCTCTGGACTCCCCTATTTTTCTTCTGGGCACCAGTGTGTATGCTGATCTCCTAGACATGGGCTGTTGGTTGCATTAAACTCTGTTATCCGGTTCATGTCTGGTTTGCCTTTCCTTTGTGCTGCCTCTCACATTGGCCATTCGTGCCTTTGCCCATCTGTTAATTATTTGCTGCATGCCAGGCATAGTGCTAAGTACATCTGTTATTCTACTTAAACTTCACAGCAACCTTATGAATCAGTAGGCAGGATTATTATCATCCCTGTTTTATCTCTGAGGAGACAGCCTTTGAGATGGATAGGAACCTTGGCTGACTAGTGGTGGAACAGAAATTCAAGCTCATCCTGAGCCCCTGAGCTCTCACTCTTCAGTGCTGTACTTGGTTGCTCCCTCCTTGCCACAGCCCACTGTTGCAATCTCATCTCCTTTTACCCTTCCACATATGAGTCGGCCCCACATGAACCGGTTTACTCCCAGGTCTCCGGGTCTCTTCGTTCTTTTCCTCCTCTACATTTTTGCCCAAATCCTTGGTGATATCTGATACCCCAAGGGCAGCACCACCTCCTATGCTTTGCCTTCTTCTTCTTCTTCTTCTTTTTTTTTTTTTTTTTTGAGACGGAATCTCACTCTGTCGCCTGGGCTGGAGTGTAGTGGCATGATCTCAGCTCACTGCAACCTCCGCCTCCCAGGTTGAAGCGATTCTCCTGTCTCAGCCTCCTGAGTACCTGGGATTACAGGTGCCCACCACTATGCCCAGCTAATTTTTTGTATTTTTAGTAGAGACGGGGTTTCACCATGTTGGACAGGCTAGTCTCGAACTCCTTACCTTGTGATTCACCCACTTCAGCCTCCCAAAATACTGGGATTACAGGTGTGAGCCACTGCACCTGGCCTTCTTGACCTTTCCAAACTGTCCAAATTCCAAAAGCCTTTTTTTGATGTGTACTGTCTTGTGTTTTAAATTCCTTTGGTGGATTTATTTATTTATTTATTTATTGAGATGAAGCTCTGTCACCCAGGCTGGTGTGCAGTGGAGCCATCTCAGCTCACTGCAGCCTCCACCTCCCAGGTTCAAGTGATTCTCTTGCCTCAAGTACCCGAGTGGCTGGGATTACAGATGTGCGCCACCACGCCTGGATAATTTTTGTATTTTTAGTAGAGGCAGGGTTTCACCATGTTGGCCAGGCCAGTCTTGAACTCCTGGCCTCAAGTCTGCTTGCCTTGGCCTCCCAACGTGTTGGCATTACAGGTGTGAACCACCGCGCTTGGCTCCTTTGGTGAATTTCGAAGTGAACCTGTTCTCGACAGTTTTTTTCCAGGTATTTCAGCATTATTCTCCTAGACGGGTTATAAACTCTTTAGGATAGGAACTAGACTTATTTCAGTGTCCTGCAGTTCCTAGCATGCTTCCTTGCTAGAGCTGACCTTCCTAGAGTTGACTTATTTTGACTTCATACTCTTGTCCATGACAACTGTCTGCGTGCAGGACAATATGAATAAGGATGTGAGATGCTGCCCTACCCTCAGGGAGCTGTTCTGCTAAGGTGCCCGGATTCCCTAACAGCCCTCTGCACAGCTGTAATCTCTTGTTAGATTAGTTTTCCATCCTTCATGGGAATCGTTTTTCTTCCTACGTTTCTGTTTTTAAAGTTTGCATAAAATGGAGACTTGGCTGCACACCAGGGAGGTTTAGGAGAGAAATGAGCAGTGGGACCTCCCCAGCCAAACCTGGCTGCAAACCGCTGACTGCACAGGAATACGAATGACTTCTAGTGGGATGGGCGGGGATCCTGGGGGGACGCTCTTCATTCCTGCTTTTGATCAGGAGCTGGGCCAGCTTTGGAAATCTGAGTGTTGGCACAACTCTCAAATGGTCCTGCTGCTGTTATTGTCTGGGGTTTCTTACTGGGTGTCCACACTCAGAAAGGACCCCCTCTTCCCTGTAAGCTTGCTTCTCACTGACTGGCACAGCTTGGTGATTGGGGTGGTGGTAGAGACGTGGGCCATACGGAACTAGGAGCATAATTTTCACAAGCACTTAAACTTGAACAGAACAAGATTAGCAATATTAACACGCATTACACTGAGATATGACGCACAGGGAAATACCTCTAGGTACCCTTGGGATAACTGTAATGATCCATGACTTAGGATTTCCAGATCCTCCTAGCTGCTTGGACTGTGGTTCCAGGCCCAGGTCACAGAACCTTGGTTACCTAAAGGAAGAACGGCCAGGGTTGGTGATATGGTTTGGCCCCCATCCATATCTCATCTTGAATTATAGCTCCCATAATTCCCACGTGCTGTGGGAGGGGCCCGGTAGAGATCATTGAATCATGGGGGTGGTTCCCCCATACTGTTCTCACGGTAGTGAATAAGTCTCATGAGATCTGATGGTTTTTCTTTTCTTTTTTTTGAGACGGAGTCTCGCTCTGTTGCCCAGGCAGGAGTGCAGTGGCGTGATCTCGGCTCACTGCAAGCTCCGCCTCCCGGGTTCACGCCATTCTCCTGCCTCAGCCTCCCTAGTCCCCCTTGGGACTACAGGCGCCCGCCACCACGCCCAGCTAATTTTTTTGTATTTTTAGTAGAGACAGGGTTTCACCGTGTTAGCCAGGATGGTCTCGATCTCCTGACCTCATGATCTGCCCACCTTCGCCTCCCAAAGTGCTGGGATTACAGGCGTGAGCCACTGCGCCCGGCCTGAGATCTGATGGTTTTATAAGGGGCTTCCCCTTTCACTTGGCTCTCACTCTCTCTTGCCTGCTGCCATGTAAGATGTGCCTTTATCCTTCTGCCATGACTGTGAGGCCTTCCCAGCCACGTGGTACTGTGAGTCTGTTAAACCTCTTTTTCTTCATAAATTCCCAGTCTCTGGTATGTCTTTATCAGCAGCTTTAAAAAGGACTAATGCAGTTGGTGAGAATATGGAAGTACAGTCTAGGTATGTTCTGTTTCTTCTGTCCAATAGATGACAGAAACAGACGCCTCCATCTGTTTTCACAAACCGAGGTTGCTCTTCTTGCCACCGAGTAGAAGTTGCCTCCTCCAGCTTTGCCCCAGCCACCTGCTACGGAGAAGCCCAGCCCACTCAAGTCCTTGGTACTAAGGGCACTGCGGAGGGGTCTGGAGATAGTCTGCCATTTCCACACTCAGGGTCGGGGCATGGATTTGGCCCCTCTGGGCACCTGTGGGAGTGTAAGGGTATAATTTCTCTAGTGACCCCCATCTCATGTGGCCTGTTGCCCCCCTGGGCCCGGTTCCTACGTGTCACTCATTCTCTTACCGAAGACAAGGCTTGACCTTGCATGCAGGTCCCATTTGGAGAGGCCCCTACAAATTCATTTAGATCCTACCAGTCCCATCTCCAAAGCAGCCCCTGGTTCATGATATCCCTTAAGTGCCTCAAAAACTATGCATAACTCTGGCTTCTGGACACCAGCTGTTCCTGGTCTTCAGTGCACATTCACCTCGGTGGCTCCCACCTACACTGTTGGATTGTAAGACACAGCCCATGGCTCTTCTGCAGAGGAATGAAAACTACACATAGTTATACCTTGTGGGATGTTACATCTGGAATTCCAGTTGGAGAAGCTGCCCTGGGAAAGTTGGCGGCCACCAGAGAAGCAGGAACAGGAATGAAGCACAGCCTGGTGTTCCGGAGCCCAGCACGGGGCTGGGACCATGTCTATCATAGTCCACCATGTGGAATGGGCCCTCCACACTCTCACTAGGGGCTGTTTTTCCAAATCAGTGAATATGTATCCACTACTTTTATGGGCAAGGCCTCGTGTTAATTCATTGTAGAGGGTAGAAAAGCAATAATGTTTGGGAAGGTACGTAACTGTACTCAGTCTACGGGAGACATTAAGAAATATTAAAATCTATAGAGATGTATATGCATCCCTATATGGGATGTTTTCCATCCCAAAATATTAAAAGAGGATGAAGTCAAAATAAGTCAATCCTAGGAAGGGCAACTCTAGCATATATAAAAAGGCAATGGAGAAATGTTGAGTTTAGCAAAAGACAGCCTCTCTGCTGGGATGCAGAGTGGTTTGGGATGGCAGAAATGGGAAAAGTCCAGTAGATGGAGCCAGGGAGGAAGGACATTTATCTTGTCACTAGAAGGGTGTAGTGGGAAGGTGAGAATGAATGAGGTTTTCTGACAATACCAAGTGGACCCCTCTAGGGGGCACAGAAGGAATTTGTGTTTGTAGATTGGAGGTAGGGGGTGGCCAGGGGAGGGCCAGTAAGAAGTCCAGTTAAAAAGGCAGGTTGAGTCCATACTAGAGAGACCTTAGATACCAGGTTAGGCGAGATAGACTTTATCCTTCTGGTACTGAGGATCCACTGAAGCCCTTCGAGCTAAGGGGGAGACACTGATAAAAGTGGTATTGTAGGAGGGTTGCTCTGGAGGTGTGTGTTGGGTGGATGGGGTTGGGGGAAAGACTGGTGGCAGGGAGACCACCTGGGAGTCATAATAATACTGGTGATAGCTACCAATTATTGAGCATCCCCTACGTGCAGGACACTGTACAATGTGATATCTGTCATATCCAATAACCTGCAAGCTGAGTACACTTGACCAATGAGGAAACTAAGGCTTATTCATGTTGAATAGCCACTGCATCCACCCATTTGTGTTGCTATAACAAAATGCCTGAGACTGGGTAGTTTATAAAGGACAGAAACTTATTTCTTACAGTTCTGGGGGCTGAAAAGTCCAAGTTCCAGGTGCTAGCATCAGGTGAGGGCCTTCTTGCTGCATCCTCACATAGTGGAAAGCAGAAGGGCAAAAGGGCTGACTGCTGAGTCCTCACAGGGCAGAAGAGCAAGCCAGCTGAAGGTGGCAGAAGCCTCTTTCATAAGGCCCTTAATCCCATTCATGAGGGAGGGATCTTCAAGACCTAATTACCTCCTAGAGGCCCCACTTCTTAATATTATCACATTGGCAGCACCTGAATTTTGAAGGCGACACATTGAAACCATAGCAGCCACCCAGAGTCCCAGAGCTTATAAATCACAGAACCAGCATTTGAACTCAGGACTGCTTGCTTTCAAAGCCAGGCTATAGTAGGTAAAGTTTTCCACTAAGAACTGTACGATCCAAATTAGGGGAATTATAATCAAATTGAAAAAGAGAGATTATTGAAAGAATCCAGAAGACTTGATAACTGACCAGGTTGGAGGAGTGAAGGAGACAGAGAGAGAAAAAGAATGACTCCACTTTGTAGCCGTGGCTTTAGGGACAGTGGCAGTATTGCCACCAGACACCAAGTATCATAGGAGGAGGTGCTCTTGAGTGGGTCAGATGAGAAGATAGTGAGATGAGTTTCAGAAATGTGGCAATCAAGATGGTGGCAGAAATGCCAGGCAGCTGTTGTCAGTCATATTCTCTGGCTTACATTCTGGACAAGCTGTGAGCATGGGCAAGCAGAAACACGGGAAAGAGAAAGCTTCTGATGTTAGGGGGAGATTCTGGAGGAAGTAAAATGAGGAATAGCAGCAGAAGCAGCTGTCAGAGAGGCAGGGAGAGGAGGAAGATGGCATCATGGTATGCGTGGCAGAAACCAGTGGAGGAGTTGGTTCCAGGTGGATTGTCAAGACTGCCATACATTTCAGGGAAGTCAAGGCTAGGACTCCTGCATGAAGGTGGAAGGACTCATTCAACCCATTATGCATTCATTAGGTAGCTTCCATCTGCCTGGCCTTGTATTTGGGCAAGAGAAAGAGAAAAACAAGTCTCTCTGCTCTTGAAAGCCCCAGGAAACCTTCTTAAAACAGACCTGGGTTGAAATGTGCCCTTCAGCTTAGTGCAACAGAACTATTCTCTGAGCTTCTGTTTCCTCTACAAACCTAATGAGACCTGCCCTACAGGGTTATCCTGGGAATCAGGGCTGATGCATGGCCAACACTCAGCACAGTACCTAGAGTGTGATAGCTCGATTATGCTTAGAACCCATAAGGACAAATAAGAGAGGAAAGGACTGTTTCTGGGGCCTTCCTGCCAGATGCAGGGAAGCCTGCCTTCCTTGGAAGTGGCCATCTCTTCAATGGTTTGGGCAGTTCAGTCCATCACCCTTGATTTCTGCTGCCTCATGTGGCTTTTCAGTACTAAAAAGAATCTCCTGTTTCTAGAACTCATGCCTTAAATGTGTTTTGAAGCCCAGATGTTCCAACAGTGCTCCCTTTCACTTTCATTTCCCAAGTTCAACGACCAGACCCCCTTCCACAAGTTGGTAGAGCTCTCATTTTTCATCGTGGGAAAGCACCCAGTGTGCTTCCTGGCAGATGAGAGGGTCCCCAGGCTGCTCCAAGGCTTAGGACAGCAGAGTGAGCTCCGCTGGCTGAACTCGGTGCTCCATGGGCTGTGTGGACTGGCCTTTGTTCTCCAAGGGCTACCAAGAAGAAGGTCGCATCTGCTGCCCCCACTGGACTGTCAGGTTCTCTGTTTCTCTGCCTGAGGGTCCCACTGAATACCTGCTGCCTGTCTGCCCCCTGAATAGCCTTACTGGGCTCTGGGAAGTGAGCAAGTGGTTATAGGGTGCTGGCCCTATGTGTGTTTGGCACTCTTGGGTGATTGGGGTATGGGGATGGGGTTGATGCCACAAATGGAAAGGCTCTCAGAGGAATATACATGTGTGACTTAGAAGCTGGAGAATGCAGTCAGGCATGGTGGCTCATGCTTATAATCCCAACACTTTGGGAGGTCAAGGTGGGAGGATCACTTGAGCTCAGGAGTGTATGACCAGCCTGGACAATATAGTGAGACTCTGTCTCTACGAAAAATAAAAATAAACAAATTGACCAGGCATGGTGCCATGAACCTATAGTCCCAGCTACATGGGAGGTTGAGGCTGGAGAATTGCTTGAGCCCAGAATTTTGAAGCTGCAGTGAGCTATGATCACAGTTGTGCCATTGCACTCCAGCTTGGGCAAGAGAGCAAGACACTGTCTTTAGAGAAAAAAAGGGCTGGAGAATGCGCTGGGGAAAAGAAATCAAAGCAGGAATGGGAAAAGCCAACAAGGTTGTGGTTCCTGAGGCTGGCACAGAAGGCTGTGCTGCCCAAATGCCACTTTCTTCACTTGGCTCTTCCTGGCAGGCAGCTCTGTCCCCTTTCTTTGTAGTGAGCCTGTCTTAGGCCTATATCCAGGACACTGAGAATTCTTGCATATCAGGCTGGGAGGACCTTCAGGGGTCACCCATTCCTCCCCTACTCTCTCCTCTTCCTAGTTGAACAGTTGCCTCAGTTTACCCAAATCACTGTCTTAGTGTCACTTCAAGTGTAGCTTTGGCCTAGAGGGTGTTATGGGTCAGAAGGATGCTCAAATCCATCGTAAGGAGGTTGCTAATCTTTCATGGTCTGCCTCCTCCTCCTGGCCAGGTATCCCTGGCATTCAGGAACCCCAGCTGGCATATGTGGGCTCTAGGTAGAGTTAAGTCTTGTAGCCATGCATGTGGGGACACTCCACCATTCACTGAAAGGGATGATCCCTATGTCTTTGAATAAAACTTCACATATAACCCAATTATTGCAAGGACTCTGCCTCTACCATTTAATGAATCAGAGCGACATTCCTTTTCATCCTACTTGGCCAGCCCTAGTCTGAGTATATTCACAATTTAACTTCATTAATAGCAAGTTTAGTCAACTGGCTTAAGAAGTTCTCCTAATAGTAGATTCCCTGGGAATCCCCTACTGTATATTTTATTAGTGACCTTGTTTAAAAATAGCCTATGTCAACAGCCACTAGTGATGCACCAAGAAGCAAACTGGCCTCCCTGGACTCTTTGCATGGATGCCACAGCACATTAGAGGCAGACTCAGGGATACCACTCGGGGTCCCCATGTGTCCTCCCACAATCCCATTCCCTTTGGACCGTTTCTTTTTGGATCTTTGCTCCCTATGATTTTGTGCCCCATCCCTTTCCTCCTTTCAGTTTCCATCCCCTTCCTCCTTTCAATTGCGATGGCCGTGCTCTGGGGACTAGATTCTTTTGCTTTTCTCTTCTCTGCACAAGTCAGAACTGGGGCTTTGCAGAGAAGGCTGAGAGGTGTTCAGGACATGCCTGGCTTATCGTAGAGTAGGTTTTCTCACCCTAGACGCTGTTGACATTTTGGGCCAGATAACTGTGTGTGTGTGTGGGGAGGGGGGGTGTGTGTGGTGTGTGTGTGGGGTGTGTGTGGGGTGTGTGGGGGGTGTGTGGTGTGTGTATGTGTGGTGTGTGTATGTGGTGTGTGTGTAGTGTGTGTGTGTGTGATGTGTGGGTGTGGTGTGTGTGTGGTGTGTGGTGTGTGTGTGGTGTGTGTGTGTGATGCATGTGTGGAGGGTGTGTGTGTGTGGTGTGTGTGTGGTGCATGCGTGGTATGTGTGTGTGATGCATGTGTGTGTGGTGTGTGTGTGGGTGTGTGTGATGTGTGGTGTGTGTGTGGTGTGTGGGTGTGTGGTGTGTGTATGTAGTGTGTGTGTAGTGTGTGTGTGGGTGTGTGTGATGTGTGTGGTGTGTGGGTGTGTGGTGTGTGTGTGGTGTGTGTGTGCTGTGTGTGTGATGCATGTGTGTGGTGTGTGTGTGGTGCATGTGTGGTATGTGTGTGTGATGCATGTGTGGAGGGTGTGTGTGTGTGTGGTGTGTGTGTGGTGCATGTGTGGTGTGTGTGTGATGCATGTGTGTGTGGTGTGTGTGTGGGTGTGTGTGATGTGTGATGTGTGTGGTGTGTGGGTGTGTGGTGTGTGTATGTAGTGTGTGTGTAGTGTGTGTGTGGGTGTGTGAGATGTATGGTGTGTGTGGTGTGTGGGTGTGTGGTGTGTGTGTGGTGTGTGGTGTGTGTGTGGTGTGTGTGTGATGCATGTGTGGAGGGTGTGTGTGTGTGGTGTGTGTGGTGTGTGGGTGTGTGGTGTGTGTATGTGGTGTGTGTGTAGTGTGTGTGGGTGTGTGATGTATGGTGTGTGTGGTGTGTGGGTGTGTGGTGTGTGTGTGGTGTGTGGTGTGTGTGTGTGATGCATGTGTGTGTGGTGTGTGTGTGGGTGTGTGTGATGTGTGGTGTGTGTGGTGTGTGGGTGTGTGGTGTGTGTATGTAGTGTGTGTGTAGTGTGTGTGTGGGTGTGTGTGATGTGTGTGGTGTGTGTGGGTGTGTGTGATGTGTGTGGTGTGTGTATGTAGTGTGTGTGTAGTGTGTGTGTGGGTGTGTGTGATGTGTGTGGTGTGTGTGTGGGTGTGTGTGATGTGTGTGGTGTGTGGGTGTGTGGTGTGTGTGTGCTGTGTGTGTGCTGTGTGTGTGCTGTGTGTGTATGATGCATGTGTGTGGTGTGTGTGTGTGGTGTGTGTGTGGTGCATGTGTGGTATGTGTGTGATGCATGTGTGTGGGGGGTGTGTGTGTGTGTGTGTATGGCAGGGTGTCTGAATTGTCTGTTGTCTCCTGGTGGGCAAAATTGCCTCTGGTTGAGAACTGTTGTTCTAGAAGCAGCCACAGTCATAGGTATTTCAGAGGCCTCTGTAGCCATCCCTAGGCTTCTCCTTCAGTCGGGAGTATCAGAGTGCTAGGGGTGGTGGAGGGCATTTTCCAGCGCTCCCTACACATTCCTGGGCCCAGCATGCTTCCCTTTCATTTTTGTGACTCTTCTTTTAGCCAGAAACCACATTGCTTCTCACATGGGTCTGTTGTTCACCGAGTCATTGTTGGTGCAGACAGGCTGGTCTGCAGCTTCTCTGACTTTGCACCTTGTGTTGACTAGGGGGAGGGTGGTGGATGGAGCATGGGACGTCCTGAGCTGCTGTCCTGGATTGGCTTCTCACTGGTGGTATGGCTTAGCGTGCTTTGTCTGTAATGTTGGCACTGGAACCTGGTGAGCTTTTCACGTCATCGGATGGTATTATGGCCGAGGACCCTGAAATGCCTGAAGCCTGCTTGTGGGATTCTCAAAGGAAAGAGAATCTGAGAATAGTAGCAAATGGGAAACAAAGTCTGATGTGTCTTATAATAAGGCACTAGTTATGTTCCTGAGAGGTCTTGGGCTAAATATCAAGTGCTCAAAGCCATTGTTCCGAATAATGGTTCTGAAAAGGGTTAAGTGTTTGAAGGTTTTATACTTGCAGTAACCAAATAGTTTTTTTCTCTACGGATTTAGTTAATGCTTTCAGTGGCCACAAAGTATATTTTAGTAAACTTTATAGGCCATGACCATCATAATCCATTGTTATAATCAATAAAGTATACAATTGAAATAAGATGTGGGGATGCACAGAGTGAAAATACAATGCAGCTCCATCCACAATCACCAAGGGCAACAGATGTGTGAGATGCCATATTGGTGGCAAGCCCAAAACGGAGCTGTGCCATGTCTCGCGAGCAGCCGCCTTTCCCATGCCCCAAGCTGGCTTCCCTTTGTGCCCTATATCCATGTGATGGTGGCTGTGCTCACTTATAATCATTCCCATTATACTGAGTTCACAGTAAGACTTACGCTGTGAATCAAATGCCTGGAAACACTATCTGGGTTGGTGCCTAATGACCCCCAGTGCCGACTTCCATTAAAGTCAAGTGTCATGTGTAGCTTGAACTTGAGGCCTAAATAGAGCCTTCTGTCTTCTTTAGGCCCAATGACCAACACTCCCAAGTGGTTGTTTGAAAAAAAAAAGAGATGGAGGACCCCGTGTTGTAGAAGAAAGGGCCAGGAGGATGAGGGCTTTCATAATGGTACTTCTGCTCACCAATAAACATGGTCTATTTGGCCATCTGGGATGCTTAACAGATTAGCGACCCTCCTATGGATAAAATGAGGATGATATTGATCTCACAGGCTCAGGGTGTGGATTAAATGACTTTATGAATGTACTCATGTAGTATTTTTAAGATTAAACACACTGGATCTCAGGCCTCAGACAGCTAGAAAATCCAAAGTTACCTCCCATCTCTCCAAACTGGTACTGCCTGTAACGTGGCAGAATCGGCTTGCCCACGCAGTGCCACCAAGGGCACCTTTGGTCTCCCATGTAATTGACTGTGAGCACTGGAAATAGCTGTGGTTTTTAATACAGTGATATTTCCTCTTCAGGGACTCCAGCCCCTCTTCTAGTTTCAACAACTGCTAGCTCAGTCCCAAGGCATGGTTCTTGTTTCTTCCTTGTCTAATGGAGAGAGTGTTTGCATTTGCACAGGGTTTTTAATGGGCTGTAAGCTGTTGGCTCTGAGAGGGATTCTTGGCTCAGAGCCAGGGGGACTTGAAATGTTTGGGGAAGCCTAGGAGGGCTGCTGAGAGAGGCTCCTTTCTGCTGTACATATGGTTCACGTCGACATGGGCAGAAGGCAAGAGGAGCCCGCCTTGGTAGCACAGGCACTGCTGCAGTGCTCAGTTCTTTGCCAGAGCAAGGAATCTGGCCTGGGAAACTTCTTCTGTGAATAGCTGGGGCCAGAAGGTTCAGATCAAGCCAAAGATCTGTTAAGAGGGGCCCCTTTTTCTCATGGCAGAAATAGTGGTGGGAGCTCCCAGTTTGGCTGTTGGTGGTGGTCTGGACCGTAGAGTTCTTGAGATGGAAGTAATTTCCAGAGATTTTCTCTTTCAGGCGAGACCACACCTAAGCCATCCCTGAAAGACTGATCCGTTCAATCTGGAACTGCTCTGGGAAGAGGACTTTGCACATCCCCTTCCTTGGAAACATCATCTATTTGTAGTGATCTGTGTCTTTGCCTTGTCACCCAAATCTCTTTAGCTGAGGCCTGTTTACCTTTCTCTCTGTAGAACTGCTCTTTGTGGCCTTGAAAGTCATTGTTTAGGGTGGTCATCTCTTGGCTACTTTCCTGTCTGCTAATTCATTTCAACTCTAGCACTTTTGGGTAGTGGCCAGGACAGTGCAGTGCTTCTCAAACATCTCCACCAAAATGCCCCACCAGCAAAAGAGTGTGAATATATGCACCCACACACACACGTACACAGATGGCCTGGGGAAGCCCAAAGTGGCCTACTGAATGCTCGGAATTTTCTTGAAGGCTACTGTTTTATTTAAACATTCCTCAGAATGTGACATCTGTTCCCAAAAGATAACTGGTTGTTCTAATTTTTAAAACAATGTTTTAAATTACTTATCATAAGAAAAAAAATTCAGCCATTTTCCCCCATTTTGTAAAAAGCCCTTGAGGAATCTGACAACCTGGGAAGATGCCACATGCTTTGTTGGGGGACTCTCTGGCGCTTCTTGACATGCTGCTAGCAACCCCAGCTAGAGAAGCCTGGTGGTTGCGGGGAGGGGGTGGGCATCTCTTGGCTTCTGGAGCAGGTCGATCTGAGTTTGAATTCTGGCAGCACTGCTTCCCAGCAGCGTAACCTTCAGCAGATTGCATCAGCTTCTCAGCTCTTCCCATCTGGCCGGGTGCATTCATTCAACAATCACTGAGTACCTGCTGTGTGCCAGGTGCTGTTATAGGAGCTGGGCTAGAAAGGAATAAGACACACAAGGTTCCTCCACAGAATGAAGCATTTCTGTTTCAGATAGGAGGAGCGGACAATAAACAGGAAAGCAAATAAGAACATTTCAGACTGCAGTGACTACTATGAGGAAAATGAAACCCAGCAATGTGGTTGTGTGTGTGTGTGTACACTCACTACTGTAGATGGTGTGGCCAGGGGAGGCCTCTTTGAAGACGTGATATGTGAACTTAGGTCTAATTGATAAAGTGGAGCCAACCAACTGTGAGGATTAAATGAAGTAAGTTAATAAAGCGCTGGCAATGTGGGAGGGGCTTAACAGGCATTGCCTCTGTTTCTTCAAGAAGCAAAGAAATATTATTTAAACAAGGGAGATCGATTTTATAGGTTGTTAGATGTGACTGGAAGGATCTCAAAAGGGAACCCATGGAATTCAACTGGGTGAATATTTTGGAAATAATATAGTCAGAAAATGTGTTTGCATCCCAAATTGTGGCACCTCTTTCAGGGATGGCTGCTCAGTGGTACACCTTTGTGAGAGGATTTTTCTATTGAGTTTGCACTGGGGCCCTTGATGCTTAGTATCTTTTCCTTTGTTGGAGAGGCCCAGGTATTTTGGTTTTTTACTCACCTGTTGCCATGACCTGCTCCCACAGACCATGTAAATATCTTCACTTCCTTAACTGACTCATATCAGGTTTGCACTGTAGCCAGTTAAGTATATGGGAAGACTAACATAATTATTATCTCCTTAGGGAGGTTCTGTACTTTGCAAGACAGTGCATTTTCCAAAATAATGCCAGCTCCTTCTCTAAAGTATTGCATTGTTCTTTTACACATATAGATAAGAATAAGCCCTAAACTAACAAGCATACAGGACTTTTTGGTCTACAAAGCCCTTTCATACTTAGTATTTGGAACTCACAGCAGCCTTAAGAATTAACTACCAAGGGGCGGTGAGAGAGAAGAGTCTGAGCTTCAGAATCAGCCAAACCTGGGTTCCAATCCTGATTCTGAGCCTCAGCTGTAATTTTTTAAAAATTAAAACAAACAATGGGGATATTAAAAAGATCAGCAGTTGCCAGGGGTTGAGGCAAGGGAGAGAAGAATAGACAGAGCAGAGAGGATTTTTAGGGCAGTGAAAATGCTCTATGTTACACTGATAGGTGCATTCATTATGCATTTGTCTAGACCCATAGAACGTGCTATACCAAGAGTCAACTCTAGTGTAATCTGTGGACTTTGGGTGATTATGATTTAGCAATATAGGTTCATCCGTTGCAACAAATGTACCACTTTGGTGGAAGATACTGATAACGTGGGGAGGCTATGTATATGTCGGGGCAGGGAGAATATGGGCCATCTTTGCACCTTCCTTTCAATTTTGCTGTGAACCTAAAACTGCTCTAAAAATAAAGTCTTTTAAAATAAAAGTAATTAAAACAATGATTTATGATCTGAGGACCCATACCCGCTGGAGTCTTGAATATGCCCCCCAGAGCATATTCTTGGTGGTCTGGAACTTTGATATTTTTTTAAGTTTAGGATTTTCGTTTGGATGATAACTTGAAAATGGTAATATGAGTCTCTTCTGGATAATCTGAATGACGATTGAGTACCTTGGTTTCAGTGAGAAAAGATTTTTAAATTTTGAATCCACAAAAGGGTGGGAATATTGAGATACCACATAGGATACCGATCTCCAAAGACTCCATCCCATAGAGATCATGGCATGTGCACCTTTCAGCTGTAGTGTACAGGTTCTGTCTTTTGTGGCCCAGCTCACAATAGCTCATTAGCAATAAGTGTAGTGCTAAACAATAGTGGATTTTTTTTTCCATTAAGCGGCACTTTAAATTTTAGCCTTATGGATTGGCGCTTCAAAATAATGGATTGGTAATTTAAAACAAGTTCATTTTTCAAAAGAAAAATATAAATCAAATGACTATCTGTCATGCTCAAATTCAAAAGAATCTGTCAATAAGTGAAACCTAAAAGACTTAAATACATCCTGCAATCATGCCCAACAATGTCTATTAACCACCCATCCCATTAACCGTCCATCCCATTAAATTCATATTGTTAATTTGAATTTTTATTAGTTTTCAGTTTTGTAGTTATTTCATTCATAAATTGTTTTTAGTTTTATAGTTGGGTAAGAGCAATAGGTATAAGGAATTTATACCTGATTTTGTTTCACAACTTGGGGTATGGGACACACAAAAACAGAAATTATAGTGAAATGTAGTGTACTCACAGTGGATGCCTAAAGGGCAGAGCCACTATCCTTACTTCGGAGTTGGGTTATCTGCAAAGAGGGTGTAAAATAGCATTTGGCAAGTCTCAAAGGAGAAGCAGGAATTTATCACGTAAAGTGAGGTTGGGGGAGAAGGGGCGCTTTTGAGATTGTCCAAGATAGAGTGATATAGAGGCTTGGCGTGGTTGAGTAAGAAGTTAAGAACAAGGATGTGCTGGTGGGGAGGCTGCAGGTGGAGGCCAAAGAAGGAAGGGCCTTGTAAACCTGGCTGAGGGGCTGGAGTGGTCCTGGAGGTGGAGAGGAGCTTAGGAATGACCATGAACATGAAAGTGTGGGGAGAGGGGGGACTGGATGGGTAGAGATCAGACAAGAGCAAATTGGGAATGAGGACTAAACCATGGACTGTGGGCTGGAGAAAACGGGACAGAGTCTGGAAATATTTCTGAGGTAGAACTGGCAGGATTTTGTGTCCAATTGGGGGAGGGCTGTGGGAGATGGGGCCACATCTGTATGGGCCAGAACATTGAGAATTCATGATGGAGCAGGTGTTCATGTCCTTATTAGGTGACAGATGGAATAGGAAAAGTCCCTAGGTCACCCCAGTAGATATTTCAACCAGGTTTTTGGGAATGTAAATCTGGTGCTTGGAAGAGAGTTTGGGGACTATCCATGAATAGGGGAGACATCAGCCTGAAGATCATTGCTCATGCTACAATGTCTTTCCTGAAAGAAGGTTTGGATTAAAAAAGTGGAAAACCAAGAATGGAACTCCAACATTTGAGGGAAGGTAGAGGAGGGGAAGCCAACAAAGAGACAGCCAGAAGTTTAGAAGAACCAGGATAATATGGTGTCCTGAAAGTCAAGGAAAGAGAGCATTTCAACAAGCAGAGGATAGCCAGGGGTCAAATACTGAGTGGACTGCTTTGAAGAGACAGAACTGTTCTTTAGACTGTCGGCTTCTTGACATTTAGGCACATGGAGTAAGGACAATAGTAGAGGCATCAGATCACCAGCCAAGTGGCTGAACATGGCATGTACTGCTAGGGAGAGGAAGTGTTTGACATTTCACAAAGCAGGTGGGCAGGAGACCAAGCCGTTGGGAAATTTGTCATTCATTCATCCATGGGTTTATTCACCTGTCCTTCAGATATATCCTAAGGGCCTGCCAGGTGACAGACTCTCTGTTAGAGAGAGCGGGCAGAACACAAAAATAAATAAGACATGATTCCTGCCCTGGGGAGCTCACATTGCTGGTGGGGACGTAGCTGTGTACAAAGATAATGACAGTGCCAGGTGGTAAGTGCTATGGAGAAGGGTGTGTAATGGCCCTGGAGAATGGGAGAGAGCCTGCTTGATCTCGATGAGAAAGGTATGTTCATAGGCAGAGTAGAAGAGAGAGCATTGGAGCTGAGAGAACAGCCAGGTGAAGGTGGGCAGGGAGAGAAAGCGTGTCCTACTTCTTGCGTGGTGTGAGCATAGGGGGACAGAGATGGAGTTGAAGCTGGAAAGGAAGGCTGAGGCCAGATGGTGACAGGTTTGGGATGCCATGGCAAAGAGTAATTTTGGATTTTATCTTTTGGAGAGTGAGGACCCAGGAGACATTGGTAAGCAAGAGAGTAACACAGTAGGGCTAGGTTTTAAGAAAATAGCTTTGGCAGCCAGGCATGATGGCTCATGCCTGTAATCTCAGCACTTTGGGAGATCTGCCAAGGTGGGCAGATCACTTGAGGTCAGGAGTTCAAGACCAGCCTGGCCAACATGATGAAACCTTGTCTCTACCAAAAATACAAAAAAAAATTAGCTGGGCATGATGGTGTGTGCCTGTATTCCCAGCTACTCAGGAGGCTGAGGCAGGAGAATTGCTTGAACCTTGAACTCAGGAGTCAGAGGTTGCAGTGAGCCGAGATTGTGCTACAGTGCTCCAGCCTGGGCGACAGAGCAAGACTCCGTCTTAAAATACCTTTGGTGTTACAGGGAAGCCTGAGTGGGTGAGGGAAAGGCTAAGGCAGGGAATCCAGGTAAGGTCAAATCTCAATCCATTTGCAGCCTCTTTCACTCAGCAGGTGTTTGTTGAACACTTGCTGCGTGCTGTGTTCTCTGCTGGATGCTGATGCTTTCCATGAAAATGCTTTCGGCTTGCCTTTGTTAAGCGGCATGCTGATCTCAGGGGCTTTCTGGGGAGTGCTGAATATTGACCCAGATGCAGACAGCCAAGTGACCAGGCAGACTCTTCTGCTAGAAGATTGCTGTTCCCTGAATCAGCCTCTGGGTCCAGAAGCCAGCACTCTTTATTTCATGCATTACTCATTATTTTGACTGTCCTGGTTGGCTTGGGTTGCAAATAGCCACTTGCCATGGAGAGCATGAGGCTATCACAAAAAACCACACCAGGCACTGCACAGAGACATCTGCTTCTGTTTCCTGAGTAACTGCGCAGCAACACAGGGCCGAGTGGGTACCAAGGCACATGCCCTGTGTTATTTTCTAGTTACAACGAAGTACAGTTTCCATGTGGCTGGTGATGAAAGAGTCAGGTCAATTTCAGAAAGAAGAGTGTTTCCGATTATGCAGATCACATCCAAATATTTACCTCATTGCATCGTAGTTTTGGCTGGGCCCTGCTTTTAAAGATCATGGAAATCCATCCGGGCCTCCTTTGCACTGCGTTTAGGGAAGTTCTGTGCTCAGAGCCTCTTTGCTGGCAGTGGGGAGCCCTGGGTACAACCTGGGATTGCCTCTCCCTGTTGTGGTACTTGAAGCGAATCAATAAGTGGCAAGAAATGTAAGTGTGCTTCCAGGAAAAATCAGAGGCTGTTAGCACTGGAAGGGACCTCAGCCCTCATTAAGTCCAACCAGCTCAGTTTACTGATATGGAAACTGAGGTCCCGAGCCACAGACCAGCTGGCCTCAAATCACAAAGAGAGGGACGGCAGACTTGGGACCAGCCTGCAGGGTCCAGTCCAGAGCTTCCCACGAGTCCACCCTTTCCTCTTCTTTCATCTTTCTACATTTCCTGTTTGCTGTTATACCTCTTTTATTAAAAGTATACAGTATTTCCAGTGGAATCTGCTTAGCTTACGTACCATGTGAGGGGCAGTTCTCAGTCCTTGAATGTTTCCTTGTCTCGTATGAGAAATTCTGAGTTGGCCTCAACTTGAATGGCAGAAGTAGAAGGGGTGGTTCAAAATGAAGGAAATTTGAGGGTAATAAAATCATGTGGCTAGAGCATTTGGGAGCTAAGGAAGTAGCAGCCTATGAGCTCAGTTTAGCCCTTTTCTCTTTGAGTCGCCCATAGGGGTGTCCAGTGGTCAGTGATTCTCAAACCAGAGGATGCATTCAAATCACTGGGGAGCTTATTTAAAATGCATATTCCTGGGCCTTTCCCCAGAGGTTCTTATTCACTAGGTTTGGTGTAGGAGCCAGGAATCTGCATTTCTCAAGTTATACGTCAGGTAGATTGTGTTGCACATTACCCCGTGGCTCTCACCTTGAGAAGCGTAGCACAGCAGCAGGAGAGATAGGGCAGGGGCATGTCCACGTGTTCAGGGTATACACTCAATAACATATACTTGGAGAAGTATGGTGCAGTTTGTGTGTCTGAGATCATTTACTGTGAGAATTCTCCAACTGGGAGGACACAGGTATTGAGAGAAAGCCTTCGGGTAGAGCTGGAAAGTGCAGAACACCAGACTCAGAACTACTTAGCTGCTGGGTGGCTACATGTCAGTGGTGCTTTCCTCTGCATGGTTCATATTTTCTCTAAAGCGTGGCTGTCTCATTCCTCATTTATCTTGGTTTCCCTTGGCCTCTACCCACTCCTCCTTTATTTTGGTTTTGTGCAAATACATCATTTAACTGTTCCTGAAATGCATTTGTAGAACTCATTTACATAATAATTTCTATTGGGGCAATTCTGATCCAATAATCAAGGCTAAATGTATTGTGCTCCCGTCTTCCATACTGTGAGGTTCTTACACTGATACTGCAGCTGCTGGCATTAACACGAATGCTGAAAGGTAAGATTTGGGGCCTTTTGCAATGTGTCATGTCAGAGTCTAGATAGTTGATCAAGATGTAACATTAAATCATCTGTCTCAGATGATTTATCACCATAGTGATAATCCTGACTTTAGATCTGGCTGGAGTCTGGAGATTCTCTTTTTTTTTTTTTTGAGATGGAATTTTGCTGTTGTCGCCCAGGCTGGAGGGCAATGGCTCAATCTCAGCTCACTGCAACCTCCTCCTCCTTGCTTGAAATGTAAGGTTTCACTGGTTTCTAATTCTCTTTCTACAAAATAAACCTCCCATCTGTTCTTCACAGAAAATGAGTCACATGCAAAGTCTGAAATTCTAAAGTCTTGTTTCATGTCGAAAGTCTCCTTCTTCAGCTTCAAGTGATTCTCCTGCCTCAGCCTCCCGAGTAGCTGGGATTACAAGCATGCACCACCACGCCTGGCTAATTTTTGTATTTTTAGTAGAGACGGGGTTTCACCACGTTGGCCAGGCTAGTCTTGAACTCCTGACCTCAGGTGATCCGCCCGCCTCGGCCTCCCAAAGTGCTGGGATTACAGGCGTGAGCCACCGTGCCCGGCCAAGTTTGGAGATTCTCTGTGAAGTGGTCCCACCTCCCCGAGCTCCTGCACAGGCCCCAGGTTGTCCTAGCTGAGCAGCCAGCTATATGTTCCTGCTTTCATTTGCTCTCAGGTTCCCAAAACTTTGTTCTCAGGGCTCAAACTCCAAGGTGTATTTTTGAAACGTTTGCTTTAGAGTGTTGACTTGGTTATGTGGCTAAAACTAAACCTACTTTTTCCAGTCTCTCTTAGAATGAGACTTTAGAATTTCAGACTTTGCATGTGACTCGTTTTCTATGAAGAACAGATGGGAGGTTTATTTTGTAGAAAGAGAATTAGAAACCAGTGAAACCTTACATGATTTCACATTAGTACAGAAACCAAATCCATTGAAAACATTGAGAGCTGTTCTGGTTATGAATTTACTGGTGGCGATGAGAAATTTCCAGGGTTTTCTGTGACAAGACTATCACCAACTCTTAGTTCACTCTGTGCCTCCCACTCTCCACAATCTGCTCCAAATCTTTCTCCATTTAATCTATTTATTTTTATTTATTGAGCAAGCAATATTGTAACCATGACTGAAATTTTTTAAATTACGAGAAAACTTATCCTGGGTCCAGCTTCAGTAACAGATCGTATGTTTTCATTTTTCCATGTCGCCTTCCAGGCTCTGTTCCTATGCTACAGAATCTTTACATTATTATAATCATGGTGTCGTTATAAGTTAATATTTGACATTTTTCAATTAATATTGTATTACAAGACTATTTCCATATTGCTCTGTATTATTCATGATTATGGTGCTTCACGGAGTCATTTGACCCTCATTTATTTGACCATCCTTATATTTTGGTCATTTATGTTCATTTCCCTTAAAAAGGCTATGATGAAATAAACCCCATCCACAATTGCTCTGATAATTACCTCTCCTGCTCTTCTCAAAGCTCGCCTGCTGTCTCTCCTGTGAGCCTCTGATTCACTTGGCCCCATCATGTTTCATGGAGACCATGGTTCTGTAGTTACTCTGGCTGTGGTCAATTACTGCCGCTAAATGACTCTTTCTGCCCTGGGCTCGCTTAATCGTGAGGCTTCTGCCAAGTCCAGACCACCTCCCTCTTCCAGCCTTTGCTCGTTCCAGGAGCTGCTTTCTGTCCTCCAAGTCCTGTGCCAAAGGCAGACCCAGTTCATTTCACATTATCTTGATTACCACATTTTATGCATATATTGTAATATTTGCAATCATTTAGATCAGGGGTCTTCAAACCCTGGGCTGTGGACCAGTACTGGACCGCAGCCTGTTAGGAACCCAGCCGCACAGCAGGAGGTGAGCGGCGGGCCAGCGGGCATTACCATCTGAGCTCCACCTCCTGTCAGATGGGCAGCGGCATTAGATTCTCATAGGAGCGTGAACCCTATTGTGAACTGCGCATGTGAGGGATCTAGGTTGTACACTCCTTATGAGAATCTAATGTCTGATGATTTGAGATGGAACAGTTTCATCCTGAAACCATCCCTACCCCTGCCACCACCACATCTGTGGAAAAATTGTCTTTCATGGAACTGGTTCCTGGTGCCAAAAAGGTTGGGGACCACTGATTTAGATGTCATTTAGGGTTCTTTACTGCAAGCAACAGAAACTAACATAAGCGATAAGGAATTTACAATAACGAGTCTAGGAAGCAGGTGGGAAGTGAGGCACATCAGAGAGCAATTGCACATGATTGGTCTCAGCATAAACAGCAAGTTCAAAGGAGCTGCTGCTGGAGCCAAGGACTCAAAGCCATTTGGTCTGCTGGTCAATTTGCTGGAAATTCAAATTCCAGGGAGGAAGTGTCCATTGATCCACATTGCCTACCTTGGCTTTAGCTGGCAGGGCCCCTGAATACATTTCCACCACACTTAATCCGATGTGGAGAGGTGACTACAGACCTAAGGAAAGGGGAATGCTGCCCCATATATACACCTTCCTATGGATATATATTTATGCAAATGTCCCTGCCTAACATTAACCAACACTTCCATAGAGCTGATCTCAAAATGTGGTCAGTTAGGGCATCCAGCTCCAAATCCAAAGTCTTTGGCAGGGGTTTCAGTTTCCCTCTAACACTGTCACAGTCTCTTGCACAGCCCAAGTTGAGTTAAATGGGAAGGGGACTGCACTGCTTCTCTAACTTCTCTAGGTGCTGTTTCTTTTTCTTTTTTTCTCTTTTCTTTTCTTTTTTCTTTTTTTTTATTTTGAGATGGAGTCTTTCTCTGTCGCCCAGGCTGGAGTGCAGTGGTGAAATCTTGGCTCACAGCAGTCTCTGCGCCCTGGGCTCAAGTGATAATCCTGCCTCACCCTCCTGAGTAGCTGGGATTACAGGCGCCCACTACCATGCCCAGCTAATTTTTGTATTTTTAGTAGAGACGGGGTTTCACCATGTTGGCCAGGCTGGTCACGAACGCCTGACCTCAAATTATCCACCCACCTCAGCCTCCCAAAGTACTGGGAGTACAGATATGAGCCACCGTGCCAGGCTCTGGATGTCGTTTCTGTTTCCTGCTCCCTGGCTCATGCCCCATCATGACTATTTAGAGAGGCACCATAATATCAAGCAGTAGTTTTTAAATGAGGAGGGGGATATCAGGTTTGGAGGATTTCATCCAAAATACATGGCCCCCTTAACCCTAGCCTCACCCCATGCAGGGCAGGTCATAATCTCTTGAGGGAAGGGTCACGGCATGGCATGTGTGCTTTGAACAAGCTCCTCTTCTAATTCTGTTATGTTACCCTGACACCCACCTCACCCCCATCCTTTAAAACCTCCAGTGAAGCGGAGAGAGCACTGATTTGATTCTTGGGTTGGACCTGTGTCTTACACATTATAAAGCTTCTGAATGGTAGTGTACATTCTCCCAATGAAGGGACAAAGTGGAGATTTCCTCTGTCCCTGCTGGGGGACATGTTAGATGCCTTACCTAGCTATTTCATTTCATCTACCAAGTAATACTAGCAGATTCGCATTATTTTATCTCACATATATTTTTAAAGCCCGCATCATCCACTAGACCACACGGACACTCTGAACCTCAGTGACTACATCTGCAAAATGGAAATATACATCCTTGAAATGAATCTTGTGAGTATCAGAGAGTTTGTGTTAAAGTAGTTAGGGCACATAAGGGGTATTTTTGCTCTTCCACTGGGCTTCTTCTGTCTGTAATCCTCCAGCATATCTCTTCCCTTCCCTCAGTGGCAGACCTTACCTCTTTCATAGAAGGCTGAAGCCGTCCAATGTTAACTTCATCCTCCACTCCTTTCCTTACACCAACATGTCGTTTTCCATAATGGAAGATCTCTTTTGTTTGTTTTGTTTTTCTGATCATTTAAATAACTTTTCCCTAGATTTTCTTAGGACCCAGCAGTCTATGGGTGATATGGTTGTGTCCCCACCCAAATCTCATCTTGAACTGTATGTAGGTCCCACAATTCCCATGTGTTGTGGGAGGGACCTGGTGGGAGGCAATTGAATCATGGGGGCGGGTCTTTCCTGTGCTATTCTTATGATAGTGAGTAAGTTTCACGAGAGCTGATGATTTTATAAAGGGGAGTTTCCCTGTACAATTTTCTTCTCTTGTCTTCTCTTCTCTTGTTCTTCTCTCTTGAGATGTGCCTTTCACCTTCCACCATGATTGTGGAACTGTGAATCCAGTAAAACTGTTTCTTTTGTAAACTGCCCAGTCTTGAGTATGTCTTTATTATCAGCATGAAAACGGATTAATACATTGGGTATAAAGTCATTTAAATGCAATCACTCCAATTTTTGTGACCTTCTGTTCACATGTACATAGTGCAGAATCTTAGCCACCCCTAAGGTCACTCTAATCGTTGCTGGACATCACAGGAGGTATCCTGGGTGCTCATGAACTGTTACGAATTTTTTGAACTCTAGAAATAAACTCTAAGCCTCAGTTTTTCATCTGTAAAGGGAGGTGATGATAGTTTCTTTAGGTGGGTGTTTTGAGGATTAATTAGATAATATATATAAAGTAATTAGCCTTCGGTTGGCCTGTATTCTGTTACTAAATAAATAGCTGTTATTGGTGTCACTGTTAAACACCTGCTAATAGGCCTTGCCAGCTGCTGCAAGGTGTGGATGTGATCCCCAGGGCAACTGGCTAGTATAGGAAGTTGGTGAGGGGTGGGTGATGAGGACACACTGCATTCTGCCTTATCTTTCTTGCTGCTTTGTTTGGTGGGAAAAGATTTTCTAGTTGGGCTCTGTTAGTTGCCAAGGTCAGAAAACTACTCATATTAGATTGAATCGTATGAAAGTATTAATCATATGAAATTGTATTTTTATAGATCACAAATGGTCAAATATCAGTGATTTTTTAATGTTTCAACTGAACACTTAAAGAGTGACAAATAGGTTTATTCTCTTACACTGTCCTATAGTTTTGTTTTTTCACTAATTAAGATAGTGAAAAAGTATATGGAGAGCTGTTCCTTTTAACAGATATAAATCTAACTCATCCTACCAGATAAATTACATTCCATTGTTTGGATAGACTTCATTCTAACCGGGCTCCTATTCATGAACATTTAGGTTGCTTCCTTTTTTTACTGTTGTTCTTACAAAATATGATGCAATATGTGTCTTTATGTATATATATATATAACTTTATATAGTATTTTTGAGTATATCTGTAAGATGAACTACTAAAAGTAGAGCTGCTGGTGAAAGAGTATGTGCATTGGAAATTGTGATAGGTATTGCAAAGTTCTCTCCCAAGAAGTTGCCCAAATTTAGATTCTAATCAGCAGTGAACATTCTTGCCATATCAGTATTGTCAAACTTTATAATATTCGGCAATCTAATGGGTTTTAAATAGAATTTTGGTGCTTTATTTTGCATTATTTTCATTACATGTGATGTTAAACAATTTTCATATGTTATTTATTTTCCTGTTGTATATTAGCTTGAGCAGCTATAGTAAACCATAGACTGGGTGCTTAAGCAACAGGAATTTATTTCTCATAGTTCTGGAGGCTGGGAAGTCCAAGATCAAGGTGTTGAGCGATTTAGTTTCCTGGTGAGGGTTCTCTTCCTAGCTTGCAGAGAGCTGCCTTCTCCCTGTGTTCTCATATGGTGGGGTGGGGAGTGGGGCTAAGAGAGAGAGGGAGAAAACTGGTTTCTCTTCCTTACTCTGGTCTCTCTTCTGCTTATAAGGACATAAATCCTATCATGGGGGCCTCACCCTCATGACCTCATCTAAACCTAGTTACCTCCCAAAGGCCCCACCTCCAAATACAATCATACTGAGGATTTGGGCTTCAACATATCAATGGTTGGGAGGGACAGGTTCAGTCCACAACACCTATGAACCACCTGTTCATACCCTTAGATCCTGTCTCCACTGGGTTGTCTGTTTCTTATTGATTTGTTAGAATTATTTATAAATGAAGAAAACCAGCGGTTTAGGGTGCATTTTAGAACAGGTTTTCTGCTTTGGTCTTCACATGTCAGTATGTATTGGGGACGGAGCAGCACGCTGGCAGGTTATAAAGCTTTGAGGTTCAATTATTTTTGTCTCTTACCATGATTTATTATTTGGTTTTGCTGCCTGTCACTAACAGAGGTCCTGTTAGTTCGTCCTAATTTTAGGAATATTATGTCTCAAAACACTTGAAAGTTGTCCCTTCTTGCATCTTGCCTTGCAGAAAACTCCTTGACTATCAGAACAGAAGAAGGGGAGAGGGTTGTTAGGAGGATCAGGAAGGAGTGGAGGGAGGCTGGGTGGTCAATGCAACTAGCAGGCTAACATCTCAAGCCCTCATCCCCTCATTTTTTCTTTGATTGACTTTTTCTTCTTTTCTTTTTCTTTCTGTTTCTACTCCTCCCTTCCTTTCTGTTTTTCTGTGTTTTTGTTTGTTTGTTTGTTTCTGGCTATGTACTATAAAAATACAATTCTGGAGCATGTGGTTAGTTTCCCACCATGGGGACTCAGATGAAATTTCAAGTCACTCACCATAATTCGACTATAAATTAGAGAATTATTATGAATAGAATAGGACGGAATGTGGCTTCATGTTTTCTTCCCCCAGGGACCTGCCCAATTTGGCAATAGGAACTAAATTAAGGGTGAGATTAGTTCTAGGAAGTGGATTTTGAGTATAGCTACATGTCTAATCCAAGTATTATAGGCAGTGTCTTAGTTATCTCTGTTAATGAGAGATCAGGAGGCGGTGGATAACTGAAATCTCCAAATGTGCCAGAAACATATTTCTGCCTTTGTTCGTTTATCCCAGTGATCCTTCCACCAGGACAATTGTCGAAGTGGTTTTATTTCTTCTCATTTTAACCTTCTGTTTTCTAGCAACAATGTAGGCAGGGAGGCCACATGCTGCAGGGAGAAAAATGAATGTTAGACCAGGAGTCAGGAGACAATTTTAGTCCTGTCTGTGCCCTGCACTAGCCTGAGACGGAGGACAAGACATAAAGTCTCCTAGGTTCTCAGTTTCTTCCCTCTAAAAGGAGCCATGTAACATCAACCTCTCTGGGTGGCTGGGGGAGCTGAGGGGCCCTGGAAAGTGTTAACTGGCGCTAGTGCTGCCTGTGCCACAGAGCCGGGCCATTTACACATGGGCCGTCTGGGCAGCATGGGACACAGAGGAGGAGTGCGGCCCGTGCCGGCCCATTTTCCTTCCTTGTTCTCCAAGTATAAGCACACTCCATTATTTTCCTAGGGCTGCCATAATGAATTACCACAAACTGGATTGCTTAGAACAACAGACATTTACTCTCTTGAAGTTCTGAAGATCAGCAGTTCAAAATCTGTGTCACTAGGGCCACGCTCCTTCTAAAGTTACTAAGGGGAGAATCCTTCCTTGCCTATTCCAGCTTCTGGTGGCTCCAGGAATTCCTTGGCTTGTGGCTACACCACCCCAATCTCTGCTTCAGGGGTCACACTGCCTTTGTCTCTGTGTCCGTGTCTTCTCTTCCATGTCTTATAAGGGCACTTGTCATTGGATTTAGGGTCCACCTGGCTTACCTAGGATGATCTCTTCTTGAGATGAGCTATGTAATCTGGCACCGAGCAGGTGCCTGAACAATTACAGTTATGACTGTGACTCCCGTTTCCTCTTCTGAGGTCTTTTCAATTCTCCCCGCCCTCACCCTGCCCAGCCAGGACAGCCAGTCCCTTCCAAAAGCCTCCCACAATCTTGTGCTGGCTGCATAGAGCTCATCTGCTGCTGGATCTAAGCACTTGTGTGGACCTGTGATGTGTTTTCCCTTGTCTTCTGGGCCTGGCTCAGCACTGGCATACAGCTGGTGCTCAGAGCATGTCTGCATAATGAATAAACTACAGTGTGCTTGCTCTTGGCATGGAGCCTGGCACAGTAGGTCTCTGAAATGACCAGTTAAATGAGGGTGTAGATCACTCTTTGGATAGAGCTTTTGAACCTTCTGACATTTTTCACCTCTTCCAAGTCACCATGGCAGCAGGGACATTATTATCATTACTAACAAATATTTGTTTAGTGCCAAGCTCTCTGCTATGCACATGGATGGCCTAACCTAAATCCCGTTACAGCTTACAAGGTAGGTACTGGTACTATCCATCTTTAAAGCACAGTGAGCCTCAGAGAGATTCAGAAACTTCCCAGTCACACTGCTATTGAGAGGTGAAGCCAGGGGCACTTCCTAGGTCCAGTGGGGACTTGCAGAACTTTTCTGTCTAGCTAGAAGATTGTAAATGCACCAATCAGGGCTCTGTGTCTAGCTAAAGGATTGTAAATGCACCAATCAGCACTCTGTAAAAACATACCAATCAGCGCTCTGTGTATAGCTAGAGGATTATATATGCACCAATCAGCACTCTGTAAAATGGACCAATCAGCACTCTGTAAAATGGACTCATCAGCACTCTGTAAAATGGACCAATCAGCACTCTGTAAAATGGACTGATCAGCACTCTGTAAAATGGACCAATCAGCAGGATGTGGGCGGGGACAAATAAGGGACTAAAAGCTGGCGACCCGCCCCACTCCCTCCAGTCCCTCCAGTCCCTCCCAACCAGCAGCCGCAACTTGCTGAGGTATCTTTGTATGCTGTGGAAGCTTTGTTCTTTTGCTCCTCATAGTAATTCTTGCTGTTGCTCACTGTTTGAGTCAGTGCTACCTTTGTGAGCTATAATACTCAACAGTGAAGGTCTGCGGCTTCATTCTTGAAGTCAGCAAGACAACGAACCCACTGGAAGGAAGAAACTCCGTGACACCACCTTTAAGAGCTATAACGCTCACTGTGAAGGTCCGCAGCTTCATTCTTGAAGTCAGTGAGACCACGAACCCACCGGAAGGAACAAACTCCGGACACACTAGGAAGTGGTGGCAGGGGTGTAATCATAGGCAGTCTGGCTCTAAAGCGGTGGCGTCTCAACCACTGTGTCCATCCAGTTCCTTGGCTTTCCGACAGGGTGACACAAGGCATGTCTTCCTTGCAGTTTATGGGAAGTCCAGTCCCTCTGGCGGGAATCCGGAAGACCGAGTTGGAGGTTAAAGCGGACTCCTGAAACCGCGTGAGCCCTCCAAGGCCATGACACCCAAAGCCAGGGCCGCATTATGACTTTCGCGGGGCCTAGGCATTTTTGCCTTCGCGGGGCCCTCTTTCCTCCAAAAACCGACTCTAAGCCAGGCTGGATTGTATTAATACTCATCTTTGAAACAGACTGTGCCTACTTGTGCCTGATGGATAAGTCGACCCTGCTCAAAGCTTTTCGGGTGAAGAGAGGAGCGGTGTTCTGGTCCCCTAACCTGCCTCTGTCTCCGCAGGTCCCGCAGCGGATGGCGGCGGAGGGCGCCCCCGAGGACGGCGGCGGCGGCGCCCCGGGAGTGTGGGGCGCCTGGGGCCCCTGGTCGGCCTGTTCGCGTAGCTGCAGCGGCGGCGTGATGGAGCAGACGCGGCCCTGCCTGCCCCGCTCCTACCGCCTGCGCGGCGGCCAGCGGCCTGGCGCCCCTGCGCGCGCCTTCGCGGACCACGTGGTGTCGGCGGTGCGCACGTCGGTGCCACTGCACCGGAGCCGCGACGAGACGCCAGCGCTGGCCGGTACAGACGCCAGCCGCCAGGGCCCCACCGTGCTGCGAGGCAGCCGGCACCCACAGCCCCAGGGCCTCGAAGTCACTGGGGACAGAAGGTACACGCCCGCCCTTGTCTGTGCCCCTCCCCGTCCCTGTCCCAGTTTCTGCCCCTGTCCCTGCGCACGCTGCTCTGCACCACAGACAGTGCGACTAATGCATTGCTCTGCCAGCTGGCAAGGAGCTCTGGGCTCCACGAAGCTCCTTTCACCTTTTGATTTATTTTGCAGCCTTGTAAAGTGTTGAGGCCACTCCCACCTCACTCTGTGGTTCTGAATAATCTTCAAAGCCAGGCTAATTCTGAGAATGCCCTTAGGAAGAATTTTAGGGAGGCCTCCTAGAGGGGTGAAAGCAGGAGGGGAGTGCTGTCCGGGTGCCGGGAAGGAGAGATCCTCAGCCTGTGTGGATTAAAGCTGAGGACACAAGACGAGAAGACGTGTGTCTAACCGGAAAGCTGATATGAGTTGCCAATCCTAGGATAAGTTGAATGTTTGGAGCCTTAGAATGCTCCGAAGCTGTAGGCTTCCAGATTCTGTGAACTTTTCTAGTAAGTTTCTCCGAAGTTTTTTGAGTCAACACATTGGTTTGAGGATATGTCTAAGGACCTAAACTGTTTCAGAGTCATAAAATGTAAACTCTAGAAATGGCATAGTGTCATCAGAATAGTGGTATAGCTCTAAGAAGCATAAATATGCCAAAGTAGGCATTGCGGTGTTGAGAAGAGCTTGTCAGTGAGTGAAGCAATAGATACTAACATATCACTGCATTCATCCGGCAGTATTTGTTGGGTGTCTTAGTGCCTAGGTTCCTGATAGATCCTGGGAGAATACTAATGCAAAAACAGTAACAAAAAACAAATATGGACAAGAACAAAAAGTGTAAGATGTGCTCTCTGTGCTTAAGAAATGCATAATTCGTTTGTCAAGCCCTGTTAATGCCCAGCAGGCAGGGTCTGAGCTTATCAGGTGGGCTGCCTTGCCCCTCTTGCCCACTCACAGTTCAGCATCAGTCTCCATGGCCACCCTTTGCCACGGTGGCCACTTGCTGCATGAGAGTCTGTCTTAGCTCAGTGATGTAAGCTGTCACTGCCAGCCGCCTGAAGGTGGAAAGGAGATGCAACACATCCAACCTCCCCAGCCACATGCTCTTTACCTGGTGCAGTAGGGGTTTGGAGAGAGAGAGGACCATTTCAAGAAGAAGGGTTCTTCAGCTGAATTCTGAAGGATGAGTCAAGTTTGAGTAGACAGAAGAGAGGAGTGAAGAACAGTGAGTTCCAAGACTGAGCATGGAGGGAGAAGGAGAGAAGCAGCCCCAAAGGAATGCTTCCTTCTCTCTCTCTCTTTCTACATGGGAACCTGAGCACCCTCTAGGAGGGTCTGCTCCTAAAGCCGAAGGCTAGATGTACGTTGTCTCTTTTGATCCCAGCCACAATGCCATAATAGCATAGCTCCATAGTCCCTTATTTTTTTGAGACAGAGTCTCACTCTGTCACCCAGGTTGGAGTGCAGTGGCACCATCTGGGCTCACTGCAGCCTCCAACTCCGGGTTCAAGCTATTCTCATGCCTCAGCCTCCCGAGCAGCTGGGATTATAGGCATGCACCACCATACCCAGCTAATTTTTGTATCTTTAGTAGAGGTGGGGTTTCGCCATGTTGGCCAGGCTGGTCTTGAACTCCTGACCTCAAGTGATCTGCCCACCTCGGTCTCCCAAAGTGCTGGGATTATAGGCATGAGCCACTGTGCCTAGCCCATAGTCCCTTATCTGAAATGCATATGGCCAATATGTTTTGGAATTCAGAACTGCCAAGATTTTAGAAAGGTAATTCAGACATATTTCACATGTTAATAGCATTTCTTCCGTCGTATGGGACGCATCCCATAATCAAACACATTATTATTTCTGCAGTGAAACATATGGATGTTCTCACCAAGCAGGATACAACAAAAAGATCATAAGTAGCCTGATATCAGTTAAGATCAGGTTTGAGGCCAGGTGCATTGGCTCACTCCTGTAATCCTAGTACTTTGGGAGGCCAAGGCAGGCAGATCACGAGGTCAGGAGATCGAGACCATCCTGGCTAAACATGGTGAAACCCCATCTGTACTAAAAATACACACACAAAAATAAGATGTGGTGGCGGGTGCTTGTATTCCCAGCTACTCGGGAGGCTGAGGCAGGAGAATGGCATGAACCCAGGAGGCAGAGCTTGCAGTGAGCCGAGATCGCACCACTGTACTCCAGCCTGGGCAACAGAGAGAGACTCCGTCTCAAAAAAAAAAAAAGATCAGGTTTGTTGGCCAATGAGTTTTGTCACCAAACTGACAAAAGCCTGAAAAGGAAAGACAAATCTTGATTTTCAAAACTCTTAATTTTAGAATTATAATAGCTAAGGTTTATTAAATATCCATCCTGTACCAGGCACTGTTCTTTTTTTTTTTTTTTTTTGAGATGTAGTCTGGCTCTGTTGCCCAGGCTAGAGTGCAGTGGCACCATCTCAGTTCACTGCAACCTCCACCTCCTAGGTTCAAATGATTCCTGTGCCTCAGCCTCCCTAGTAGCTGGGACTGCAGGCGTGTACCACCATGCCTAGCTAATTTTTGTATTTTTAGTGGAGATGAGGTTTCACCTTGTTGGCCAGGCTGGCCTCGAACTCCTGCCCGCTTCGGCCTCCCAAAGTGTTGGGATTACAGGCATGAGTCACCGTGCGTGGCCTCCCCAGGCACTGTTCTTATCACTTTACACTCATGATCCTATAAGACAGTTGCTAATAGCATCTTCATTTTAGAGGTAAGGAAATAGAGTCAGGCTTCAAACCCAGGCCATCATGGCTCTAAGGACGTGACCTGATGAAGTAGATGTTACACCTGAGGAATCAGAGGACCTAGAGCCAGTGGACAAGCTGAGTTTTGAAGGCGGTTCTGCCCCCAGATCCCTGCAGTACTCATCCTCCTGCGGGTGCCAACTGAAGGGATGGAGGGCTGGATTTGGGTGGGGCCTGAGTGGGAAAGAGGCTTCTTGAAAGCCTCTGTGGTTGAGAACCTAGAAGAGCTGCCTGAGGATCAGGCTCTTGTTGGCCACAGGCCTGTGCTGCAGGCATTGTGCCTGTGTGTTTTGGCAGCAGGAAATTTTTTTCTTCAAATGTATTGACGGGGGCCAGTTAAACTGTTTACTGTGAAGTTCCTGCAAGTTTTTATCATGCTCTTGTGATTTGACAGTTACTGATGAAATAATCCAAATATTAGCCTAGGAGGCCTGTGCTGCCTACATATGTCATGCTCCTCCCGGCTGATGAAAATCACATTTGCTTATATTCATCAGTCATTAGGTGCTTGCATAGTATATTTGACCCCAAGGAGAAATGTCAGCATGTTTTCAGGATGGCTGTCCGCTCCACTCTCTGTTTCAGGTTTGAGGTTTGAGGAAAAGGCTGTCGGAGTTTAGATGTTTAAAAAATTGTTAGGTTGCTCTGCTAGGCAACAGGAAACTTAATTGGAGTCAGATAACAAATGAAGCTATTCAACCTTCCACCAGATATTTATTAAACATCTACTATGTTGTAAGGCCCTGGGACATACACAAAGGTGAATAAAAGCCAGGTTTTGGGACCTCATGGCTCTTACTGACAGGCTAGAGCAGTTGTTTGCAAAATTACCATTTTTTTTTTAAGCAGAAGAATCCGTTCTGCAAAATCAATCTTAGATGGAGGCTCAGTTTATGTAATAACACACGTAAAATCTGAGTTGCTCTGGTTGAAGCCTCAGAGGTATTGCTGTAGAAACCTGGGGTCAAGATCCAATGGAACAGTGGTTTTCAACCTTGACTGACTGTTAGAATTTTTTTCCCCATCTTTTAGAAACTCTGACACCCACGTCACACTCCAAACCAGCATCGGAATCTCCAGGGGCCACCCTCAGATGTTGGTCTGATTCCAATCCAGCCAAGTTTGGGAAGCACTGGTCTGGATGAAGCTCTTTGGAGACTCAAGTTTCCATGGAAAAGATTTTGGGAATCAAATATTGTCTAGCAGAATTTTCCAAGTTTGGTGAGCACGTATCAGAATCACTTGCCGTGGAGTGGGTGGCTTGTTAAAAAGAGAGTTGCCAAGTCCCCACCATCCCCCATGCCTAATGGGGATTCTGATTTGTAGGTCAGTTATATGTTCTACGTGTCTTCATTTTTAATGCTTCCGATATATCCTAGAGTTTGAGAACCACTCCTCTAGAGGGTTGGAAAAGACGCACATGTAAATGCCTTCAGTATAAGGCAGTCTGATGAGATAGTAGTGACAATGGCTCCCATGTTGAAGCATGTCTCCTGTGCAGGCATTCTTTCAAATGCATGACAACATTTACAGTTACACAACCCTGTGAGGCAGAAACTATTATTCACATTTTATAAACAATGAAACCGAGGCTGGGAGGAATGAAGTGACTTGCTCAAGATTACCACTTGAGAAGCAACAGCACTAGAATTCAAAAGAGGTCTGCCAGAGTCTGACACTAAAGTTCTTTTCACTGAAATGGGTATTCTGAAAATGAAGCTGCTGACTTCCAGCTGGTGTGTTCAGAAAAGCTGTGTGGAGGTTGGGCTGTCTGAGCCGTGTCTTGACAAATGGATGGGATTTAATAGTGAAGGCTTAAAATGAGCTGCATCTCTTCCTTTCAATGTTCAGCTCCTTTAACCAGGGTAATCTTCTTTGCATCTAATCCTAGGCATCACGTGAGTTCAAAAAAAAAATTAGAAGTCACAATCTCTATTCTTGGGGGCCTTACACTTTGGTGGTGGAGAAGGGCAAACCCAAAAAACACTGCCCACTCTGGGAGATGGTAGAGATATGACCAGGGTTCAGGAAGAAGGAATCCTTGTGGAATGGAACAGTCAGGGAAGACTGCACAGAGCAGGTAGGATTTGATGAATAAATAGAATTTACTTAGCTGGAATATATCTGGAAACTTCTTGAGTCCACTTGCTTCCATATCAGGCCTTTGTCTCATTAAAACAAGCACATACGTAGTATAAATCCTACTCTAAAAGCCTCAAAAATAACGTCAATCTTCATTGGAGCTCTCCCAAGGATTCCGAGCTTAGGACAATTAAACTTCTCTGAGCCTCAGGGGCTTCATCTTTCAAATGAGAGTAATAATAATACCTATCATGTGGGGTTGTTGAATAATTCAATGAAATAATACATTCATATTGCCTGGCCCATAGTGGACACTCATTAAATACATTCATATTGCCTGGCCCATAGTGGATGCTCAAAGCGAACGCTGTAACTCCCATTATGGGTCTAAAGGCTGGTGTTAGATAGTGTGTTAGAGAGTTCCAGTTAGAACTCAAGTGCAGCAGAAGGGATCAGGTGAACTAGGGCCACTCAGGAAGACAGGGAGCCAGGAACTGAGCTCCCGTCCAGATGGGTGGGACTCTGGGAAGCACAGACTGGGTGCAGCCAAGACCCTAGTGTCTGTGCTCCCTGCTCTCTGCCCCTTCTTAGTGTGGCTTGCTCAGAAAAATCCTCCACAAAGGGTGGCATTCCCCTGTGATTTAGTTAGGGCAATGGCAGCCTGGGGAGGTTCCAGGCTAGGGGGTTCATCCTTCAGGTCTTGGCCAACAGATTCCATAATGGCACTCAACCAAGTCATCTTTCACTCCAGGCCCAAGGCTGTGTCCCCGTGATGGTTAAAGGGGAAGGGGCGAGTAGGGAAGAAAGGTGTTTAGGTGAGTCCTGCAAAGCATGCCGCATTGTAGCAACTCACACTTGTGAAACTGAAGAGACTCCTTGGTAGGGGAGACTTCCCCCTCAGTTTCTGGAAATGGGTACCTGTAGACTAGAAGGTGCTGGAAGGAGCCCCTGTTACTATAGGACTCCCCTTCAACTTTTCTTCCTCCAATTATTTTATTGTGTTAAAATACACATAACATAAAATTGACCATCTTAACTATTTTTAAGCGTATGGTTCAGTGACACTGAGTATATTCATACTGTTATGCTACCATCACCACCATCCATTCACAGAACTCTTTTTATCTTTCAAAACTGAAACTGTACCCATGAAACAATAACTTCACATTCCTTCCTTCCCCCACCGCAGCCCTTAGCCAACCACCATTCTACTTTCTTCCTCTATGATTTTGACTACTCTTAAGTATCTCATGTAAATCGAATGATACAGTATTTGTCTTTTTTGTGACTGGCTTATTTCACTCAACATAATGTCCTCAAGGTTTATTCCATATTGTAGCATATTCCTTTTTAGGGCTGAATAGTATTCCATTGCATGTATAGACCACATTTTGCTTATCCTTTCGTCCATCAGTGGACATTTAGGTTGCTTCCACATTTTAGGAATTGTGAATAACACTGCTATGAACATGGGTGTTTTCAGTTCTTTTGGGTGGAAATTGGGAAGTGGAATTGCTGGATCATAGGGTAATCATATTTTTAGATTTTTGAAGAACTGCCATACTGTTTTCTATAGCAGCTGCACTATTTTACCTTCCCACAACAGTGCACGAGGAATTCTGTCCTCACCAACACTTGTTATTTTCTGTTTTTTTTGATAGTGCCCATCCTAATGGGTGTGGGGTGGTATCTCATTATAGTTTGGTTTGCATTTCCCTAATGATCAGTGATGTTGAACATTTTTTTATGTGCTTAATGGCTGTTTATGTATCTTCTTTGGAAAAATGCCTGTTGGAAAAAAAGTCCTTTGAAGACCTTCCCTTTTATAACTCTGAAAGCAGGGTGGATTTCTTCCCATTCCCAAAATGTCTGGGGAAAATGGCATCCAGAAAGACTCCCTGTGGCCCAGAACCCAAGTACACAACCTAACAGAAATGTGTTGTAAATGTCTGTTGGTCAGTTTCACCCAGCTTCCACAAAGACAGGGTATGAGAGCAGTGCCCTCTCTTATTTGAGGACTTCAGGTGATTTTTTTCACCACTCTCATGCTAAAGGGCCTGATATCAGGCAAGCTTTCCTTCCCACTGGACTTCCTTACATTTGCCTACATTAGCCAGCTTTTCTGGTCATTCATCACACTCATTAACCAGCTGGAATCTGGGGAATGGGATATTTGATGGCTTTAATTCAGATTTTCAAGTATGAATTTGAGCCAAGCAGTGCCAGGTTGACAACTTTCTTCTCCTGGAGACAGCTGTGGGTGGCTGGGATATGAAAGCCTCAACTATGAAAATCATGACCCTGTTCCCACTGAGGGGAGTGTGTCATATTCCTCAGGTGTTTGGGGGTGAAAGAGGTTGAGGAGGGTGGGCTTCCCAGAACTTCCCAGAGCAGTTTCCTATAGACGTTTTTCTGTGGAGCTGATTTCCTGTTGGGAAGGAGTCTGGTCGGGTGAGGAAAACTCTTGCCCAGGCGTGCAGACCCACACTTCAAGAGCAGTTTGTGGCCAGCTCTCAATGACTGGGGCTTTGAAATACAGTGCTTTATTAGAATCTAGAAGAACAGGAGCTACACACCCTGAAAGGCTGTAAACTACAGGATAGTTATGAGTGCAGCTTCTGGAATTGACAGGTTTGGATGCTCCATCTGACCCTGCCACTTGCTGGCTGTGTATCCTGCCGATGTTACTTAACTTTTCCCTGGTGGGAATAATAATACACCTACCTCACTGAGTTGCTGTGAGTTGGATAACTCACACCACATGCTTAGCACAGTATCTCCTGAGTGCTCAGTAAAGGCGTCTCAATGCCTTCCACCTGCCAGACACACTGGCAGTTGTTTTGACCTGCAGCATTTTATCGTGTCTTCATTACAACCTGTGTGACAGATGTGTGGTGTTCTCATTTATGGATGCCAAACTCAAGGGTCAGGGAGTAAATATCTCCTTCAAGGTCACGCAGAAGGCAAGCAAGAGAGCACAAGCCTGTGCGACATCATGCTCCTTTCAGACCTGCTTTTCTAGAAAGCCCTTTTCAAAGTGAAAGGTAACACTCATTAATTTAGCTAAGTTTGATAAACTAACACCTCTTTGAGATGGAAAATGAAATATTTCTCTAATATTTATCCCAAAGCTTTTAGTGTTACATAGGAACACTGAAACTGGCTCTACTGTGAACTCCAGAAGCCCAGAGGAAACACTACTCGCTGTCATTAGATGTTGGCCCTGCAAAGTCTTCATTCACCTAGTTATTTGCTGTTAAGGCTGCCTCTGGATCTCAGGGCTTAATAGACATTGCCTTGTTTAAAGTTTTGTTGTCATTTGAATTCAGCCAATATTCTTTGTGTATTTGCTGTGGGCCAGGCACTGTGCTAAACACAGGAGGGGTAGACAGGTGAAAAAGGCGTGGTTTTCCATGACCTCCATGTCTGATGAGGAAACAGCTCAGGTATGAATACCTAAGGGAGTGTGCTGAGTGTTCTACCTGGGGGATGAGCCGAGGGCTGTGGGAGCAGAGAGGTGGGACTAATTCTTAGGGAACAAGGTCACTTCATGGTGGAGGGTACTTTCTTGAATGATTAGTTTGCATTTTTTAGGTGGAAAAGATGGGAAAGAGCTGGGAAAGGCTTGGTGTGGCTGGGGGATGTGGTGGTTTGCTGACACAAAGTGGAGAAGAAGTACTCCTTATCCTTGAGGGGCTCATGCTGGTGGGGTGGAGCAGGAAGACAAGCAGACATTTACAAGTCAAGTGCCCAGGGAGGAGAGGGGAAGACAACGGAGGACGGGGGGAGCCAGGGAAGGCTTCGGAGGAATAATTGAGCTGTGCTTTGAAAAGGAAAGATTTTAACAGAGCCCAAGAGTGAGGAGGGCCTTCCTGCAAAGAGCAAATGGTCAGGGTGGAGACCTGGAGGCATGAGTGAGCATGTCATGTTCATAAATGGTCTGGTGAGGCTGGAGCACAGGCTGCAAATGAGGGAGTGTCCAGGCGAGACTGGGGAAGTCCACAGGCTCCTTTCCAGAGAGGAACTTTAAAGCAGTCCTAAGGGGACTGAACAAGAAATTCTTAGAGTAAGACAGTCCCTATAAACACGGATGGCCAACATTTTTTCCGTGAGATGATGTATACAGTGTAAAGCCCATCTAAATTTCTCCTTAATGCCTTGTGCTTTTCAAGCTGTTTGGCTATGCCATCTACCACCCCGTCTCTGTCAATCCAAGAAGCCGGGGTTAACTGGGGACTAAGGCTTGACCCTGTAGTTTTGTTACAGGTGTATTAGTTTCCCATTGATGTTGGAAAACTCACTACACACTTAGTTGCTTAAAAAAAACACACCAGCTTATTTGCTTACAGTTCTGGAAGTCAGAAGGCTGAAGTCAAGCTGCTAGTAGGATTGCACTCCTTCTGGGGGCTTTGAGGAGAAACCGTGCCCTTCCCTTCTCCAGCTTTGAGAGGCTGCCTACATGCATTGGCTCGTGGCCCCTCCTCCCATCACTCTAATCTCTTGCTTCTGTAATCTCATCTCCTTCTCTGACTCTTACCCTCCTACCTCCCACTTATAAGGAGGACCCTTGTGATTACACTGGACCCACCCAGGTAATCCAGGATAATCTCCCATGTCAAAATCCTTAATTTAATCATCACCACAAAGTCCCATTGCCATATAAGGTAACATTCACAGGTTCTGGGGGTTAGGATGTGGACATCTTTGGAAGGGAGGGGGGACATTATCAGCCTAGCATAATAGTACTTGCATTTTGGGGTCTTATGATTACTCAAGCAATAGGACAACTTCTGTGCCAGCAGGACCACCTGCCACTTTCCCCCATCCACTCTGGTTGTTGTTTATGGGAAATTTAGTGATCCTGTTTCCCAGAAAAATGAAGAAGAGGAAAAACCATGCATCCCCACCCTACCCTTAAGCATTCTTCTTTAGAAGTGTTTATGAAGGAGAGTGACAATAATGAAGTTAAAAATAGTAAATGCCCAAGGCAGCCAGTATAGAATAAAGAGCTTTGTATCCCAAGTTCAGAGTTCAGTCCTCAGCTCTTATGAATGCTTTGATCCTAGACAAGTCACCTCATTTCTCTGGGCCTGAGTTTCTACATTCATAAAATAAAGAGGTCCTTTTTCTAGTTATTAAGGGGTCTTGCTTTTTATTGATGCATTATTGAGACCAACTGCTGTTTTAAATGTTCCTGTCATCTTTTCTGCCACCCAGAGTAATGGGAAGAGAAGGTGACTAGGAAGCACAGCTCTCAAACACATTTTCTTTGTCTTTTTTTTTTGAGACGGAGTTTCGCTCTGTTGCCCAGGCGGGAGTGCAGTGGCACAATCTTGGTTCACTGCAACCTCCGCCTCCCGAGTTCAAATGATTCTCCTGCCCCAGCCTGTAGCTGGGACTACAGGCATGTGCCACCACACTCCTCAAATGTTTGTTTTTAGTAAAGATGGGGTTTCACCATGTTGGCTAGGCTGGTCTCGAACTCCTGACCTCAAGTGATCTGGTTGTCTTGGCCTCCCAGAGTGCTGGGATTACAGGCGTGAGCTACCGTGCTAGGCCTCAAACACCTTTCCAAACATGCTTCTGGAATGTGCTGGTTTTTCTCTGTAGATGCACTGACATTGTAACTCTTCAATTCCCTCCATTCAGACTTCTGTCTCATGAGTTTTTCTTTAAAGTGTTGTTCACACATCTGCCCTCCTTTTGCTAGTCTCTTCTTGGACAGCCCCCTTCCATGGAAGGGATCACTATTTCGTGCCTTGTAGAAACCCCTGGGCTGGGAATCATTAGACCCCACTTCCTGTCTCAGCTCCATCATCTGCTAACTGGGTGGCCTATGGGAGTCACTTAATGTAATCTATAAAATATGAATAATTATATGTCCTCTGCCTACCACACAAGCCTGTTGTGAGGGTCAAATGAGGTAACAGCTGTAAAAGTACTTCAAAAAACATAAGACACCATTCAAAAACAACATGGCTTGATTATTTTATTACTATTGACTAGATAATTTTTGGGATTTAGAGACTTGTGTCCCTTTCTATAATTTGTTGTCTGTGTGTCCATGTTCATGTGTGTACAGGAGTACGTGTGTGTGTTTGCATGTGCACACATGGATGTATGTGTGTTTGTTTGAAAAGTTCGTTCATTTTGAAACAGGACAGCCTGGATCAGGCCTGGATCACGAGTTTTACCCACACATTCCCACCTCCCCTGGAAACTGTCCCTGGCTGCAGGTAGGAGTCATTTGTTTTTTCAGCTCCTCCTTTCCCGTGCTTTGTTGGAGGCTACTTGCATTTCATCGGTAATAACTTTGGAGCAATATGTTGTTTCTTTCCTGGGGGCCCCTAGAGCTGACTGGGCCTCTTCATGATGCTGGATAGGAAAACTTGCTGTTAATTAAACTTCACAAAGCCACATGCCGATTTCCTGACCTTCAGTCAATACCCAGGGAGTCTTGTTACCTACAGGGGGGCAGAAACCACATAGCAAGAAGTGAAATCTTTGGCCTTATCTGTGTTTCTCCTTGGAAAGCCTCCCTGGCCATCCTGGGTAGTTAGCAGAGAAAGTGGATACAAGTGTTTGAAATGCATACTCCTTGTTTTTGGTATTTTTTGTTTTCCTACTTCAAGGGAATTTTTGTGTTTTTTTTTACCTTCCGAAGCAGGAATAGCACTTAGTCCCTGAATTGTTTGACAAGAAGTTACCTGTTGATGCTAAGCAGATAAACGGTGTTCCAATATGCTTTGATTTCTAAATCAGAAACCTTAGCCCTTTTCAGTAACAGAGTTTGTAGCAGAGCTAGGCCTGATGGTATGTACATTTCTGCCTGTAGGTTAGGAAGGATTGGAGCCAGATTTTAAGCTTGAGTTACTCTGATCTCAGACAAGGCTCCGAAGAGCCCTTGTTCATTTCTTGCGGTATTTCACTAAGTGTCAGAAGTATTTCATTAGTTATCAGAACAAAGATCACATTCGCCATAAGAATGCTGCATTGAACTTTCTCCAAGTCATTCATAACTCTGGTTCCAGAAGAAAGATGCGATGGGCTATGGAAAAAGCCTGACTGCAATATGTGTGTCCCAGAAGGGGGATCTCAGTTCTGCATCTGGAATCCACTAGGGCTTTTCCTCCAGCGCACACCTAGTGCCAGCCTGCGATGCCTTCATATGAGGATGGGAGGAAGGAATTTCCCGCATGTGGGGGTTGCTATTGTTTCCTTTGCTCATCCTACCTGCAGGAGCCTGCACATATTGTTGATTCAGTCATAGTAATCACAGCCATTTTTGCAGGACCTACTATGTGCCACATCATTGACATGTACTATTTGAACCTCAACCAGCCCCAGTTTACAGAGGACACTGAACTAAGGTAAAGAAGTCCCCAGCATCCTGCTCCAGGAAGGGACGGAATGGGATTTGAGTGCAGGGTTCCCTGACTCTAACATCCTTGCTCTTCTCATTGCCACCCCGAGCCCACAATGTGGACACAGGTAATTTACGTGAGGTTTAGGGGATACCCGCTGTGGTTGACCTGTAATACACATGGCCTGCCTGTTGGTTCTCAGGATAAAGTGCTCACATCCGTCAAGGGTTTTTTAGGTCGTCACTTGCTTGTCAATCCATAAGCCCTTTTCTGGATGTGTAGTCCTTTTGTCTTGTCTCTATTAATAGTAACAAGAGCAATGACAGCTGATATTTATCGATGGTTTCCTCTGTAGTAGGTTGAATAATTCCCTGCCCTCTCCCACTCAGTCCTCAAAGATAGCAGGCCCTAGTCCTGGACCCTGTAAATGCCAACTTATTTGGAAAAAGGGTCTTTTCAGATGAGATTAAGTATCTTGAGATGGGGAGAATATTCTGGATTATTCAGGTGAGTTCTATGTGCAATTATGAATGTCCTTATAAGAGACAAGCAGAGGGAGATGTAACATGCAGGCACACAAGAGGGTGGCTGATGTGAAGATAGAATAGAGAGAGACTTGAAGATGCAGCTCTTGAAGACTGGAGTGATATAGCCACAGCCAAGGCATGCTGGCGGCCACCAGAAGCTGGAAGAGGCCAGGAAACAGATCCTCCCCTAGAGCCTCTGAAAGGAGCATGGCCCTGCTGCCACCTTGATTTCAGCCTAGTGATGCTGATTTCAAATTTCTGGCCTCCAGAACTGTAAAAGAATAGATTTCTGTTGTTATAAATCACCAAGTTTGTGGTACCCTGTTACAGCAGCTACAGAAACTAATGCACTGTAGGAGGCTCTGAGCTAAACCTCATAGGACCCTTATGCATGAATTATCTTTAGTGTGTCTTGTGTAACATGAGAAGAATTCTGTGCTTACAGCGACAATGTGATGAGCTCTGGGTCCCAGAGCCAGTAGGCTGCAGAGCAGGGATTTAAACCAGAGAACCTGGCTTTAAAGCCCAGCTTGTAACACTGAGTTATTCTCCCTTCCTGCTCCCAACTCCATTCTCGCCCTTATGCCCCCGGTCAGGCCTTGCCCCAGAGCCTTCCTTTCCCCATTTATGGTTTAGCTTCCAAGCACACAATATATTTTATCTTCCCTCATGAATCTTTTTTCATGCAGAAACATTTGGTTCTCTTGTGGGCCACATGGATCCAGCAGCAATTAATTAAAATTGCCCTTTTTCTCAGTGATTGGACCACAGTTCATTGTGGGCTAGTGCTGAGAACGTTTCCTTTCTCGATTTGGGGGGAAACAATAATTTTTCCCGTTTTCCAGTAAGTCCTCACTTCAAATAGTCTATCCCTGTAATCCTCTGTGAATGGGAATTTGGTACGTAAAAGCTGTACTGTGTTGCAGTTGTTAAGCTCTTTAGAGGCTTGCCCTTATTCATTCAGTCACATTTGTTAATATCTGTTCACACAGACTTAGTAGCTTGGACAGGTTCTTCAATGTCTTTTAGACTCAGTTTCCTCATCTATAAAATAAAGTAACTTTGATCTTTGCAGTGATGGTTAAATGGGATTACACACATAATTCATTTAGCAGGTATTTGATACAGCATAGCCATCTACATACAGAACGTATTATTTAAATACAGTTGTCCCTTGGTGTGCAGTGGGGATTGATATTGATTCCAGGACTCCCCTGCACATACCAAAATCTGAGGATGTACAAGTCCCTTTTATAAAATGGTGTAGTATTTGTGTATAACATACACACATCTTCCTATACTTTAAATCATCCCTAAATTATATATGATACTGATACAATGTAAATACTTTGTAAATAGTTGTACTGTATTGTTTAGGGAATAATGACAAGAAAAAAGTCTATGCATGTTCAATATTGAGGCAACCATCCATTTTTTTCACAATATTTTTGATTCATAGTTGGTTGAATCCACAGATGCAGAACTCATGGATATGGCTGACCGTACACTGTGCTAATTATTTTTATGGATAGGTAAACTCGAGTAGAGATCTCTCCTGGCTTTAATTAACTGAAGGTGACAGACCTGCATCTAAATAACTTCCTCTAATGCAAGGAAGAAAGCTATGCCTCTTCTTATTATCATGGTTGATAATTATGCTTGCGATGCTTCATACTTATAATAAAGAAAGAAATAGAAGTGATATAGAGTAAGTGGGTACATAGGCAGTGATATAGAAATTGAGAGTGGGAGAAACATCCAGCATATGAGAGAAATACCATTGCTTCCTCCACGGGCCTTTCACATAAAAGATGCTCAAGAAGTGTAGTTGTGTTATAATCATTATTGCTGTAGTACTAATGTATTCAGCAGAACTTACTGCTGAAAATAGTTCTTCAGGTTCCTTCAACCTGCCGGGGGTCAGCCTCTAGGGCAGAGGGCACTGTTTGACAGTCCCTGGGAGAGAGGGGATAGGATCTCCATTTGCTTAGCACCTGCCCTGGTCAGGCACTGGGCCCCACAGGTAAACTCATTTGGTCTCCTCTAACCCCCGTAGTCCTGGAGGGCCACACAGGTTCAGATTACAACCCATACTAACAACAGGCATGACTCCTAAGAGGGCTCCTCTTAGTTACTCTGGAGAAATGAATGCATTTACTATTCTTTCATGCAAAGCCGCCTCCGTACTCCTCAGTCCCATGTTTGGCTACCTGCCTCTGCAACAGTTTGCACATATCACATTGGAGGCTCTGTGTCTCTTACCTTCAGGGCAGTGCAGCCGTCACGGTAACTACCATTTACAGAGCGTTCACTGAGGGCCAAGCCCTGTGCTAGGCGCTTTCCCTGAATCATTGAGTTTATCTGTACGACAGCCAGGGGAGGCAGGCATTGTTGTCTCCATTTTGCTGCTGGAGACAGGGTGTGGAATGACTTGCCCACAATAACACAGGTAATTAGTGGCTGATCTGGCCTGTCTGATGGAATACCTGGGCTCTTTCTACCATCCTATGTTACCACCTCTGTCCCTGTTGGTCTCTTCTTCTCTTCACCTTCAGAGATGTCTTGCCCAGCACAAAATACAGCAAGAAAAATCATCTTTGCTCTGAGCTATCTAATATTCTCTCAGCCTTAGCTGGAAGCATCTCTCTTTTAAACTTCCACTGACTGATTTCTTACCTTTGTGCGAATCCAAAAAGATGCCTCTTCCTCTGGTCAGATTCATCTCCTTGCTGGGAGGACACACTGGATTTCAACTCCCAGGTGTCCTTGTGCAGTGAGTAACCTGCTCAACTGTAGGTGGCATCCTTGCAGCCTCTCCACCATTGATTTCTGTGGCACTAAAATGGGTTCCTTGAACACCCACTCACTTGTCCGTATTCCACTCCTCCGGGCCCACACTGAATAAGGCACCTGAAGGTCCGTTCTGGAAACCCAGATCACTCTGATGCACAGCAGCACCCGTGAGCACTGTGGTTGGCTTGTTCTTAGGAAAACTTGGCTGATTTTCAAACACAATCCTAGAAGAAGAGAAGCCACCTGATGGCAATATCTGGGGGTGTGAGTCTAAATCATCTCCTGGGGTCATTTCCCCCAGAAGGCCTGAGTCTTTTATTCTTAAGGTTGCTGCTGTGTTTTATTTTGGCAGCTGGGGTTGGGGGACAGCCCCATGGAACTCACATCCTGGGAGGCTGACGGGTGGGTCACTGAGGATAGGGTCTTCTAGAGGCTTGGCTTCCTGGTGCAAGAAAAGCCCTTTAACATCTGAGTGACTCTAAAACCACCTTTCTGCTTCCTCTGCCTAGGTGGCTTGCCTCTTGACTTCTGGAAGAGCTCCTGAATCCATCTGTGAAAAGACCTCTCTCTTTTCACTTTATTGGAACACATTCGTCATTCCTTCCTGTGGCCATACCCCCCATAAGCCTGTGGGGTCCTTCTTTCCTAAAGGCTCAGAGCAAACCTGTCAGCTGATTCTCATGCTGGCCTTTAAACTCAGGTCTTCAGCACATGGTGGGGAGCAGCAGCAGATCTAGTCAAACCTGCAGCTAACGTATGTGACACTGTGTGCTGCACAGTAGGCGACCAGGGAAGCTTTCGTTTTCATCTTCTTAATTTTTATTTCCCTAAGTGGTCAGAGTTTTGCCTCTTATCTTCTGTAGACACCAGATAATTTATTACCCAGAACAGCCCTGGCAGGAATTTCAGTCTTAGAACTTCTAAGAAGACATCTGCACTCAACCTAAACCATTTGCTCACAGGCTCTTTGAACTTAGCACATGATATCCTTTCTCCCTTTGGCAGGTGATCCTAGTGGAACAGGGTGGGTTTTAGGAAAACAGGGCTCTCTTTCCAGCTCGAGGCTGCACACTCCCTTCCTCCCAGCTTGCCTTGGCTCAAGCGGCTCCTTGGTGAACACACACGTTTCTGGTCCTCAGCTGCTGCTCCCTCCCATTTTCCCTCCCTTTAATTTGGGCTCTTAGGTCGCTCTAGGTAGCCACTGGCTGCTGATCTAATTTTCCTAGCTCCCTTTAATTCCCACCCAGATGTGTGGGGCTGCCTTGACTTCTTGCATATGGAAACTCCTAGCCTTTCTGTCTCTATGAATTAATCCAAAGCAGTAGCCTTTATTGACCGATTCGTTACAAATGCTGAGCAACGAGGCTCTGGGCCCACCCGTATGTCACTTCAGCATACATTCCCAGGGTGCCTCTGTGTCAGACTCAGAGCTAGTCTCAGGGATCATGCACACACCAATAAGAAACAGGGAGCATAGCCCTGGAGAATGAAACTTACTAATACAGTGTTAATGTGGTAAAGGGGTGTGCAGACTGCCCCCGAGAGTACTAACAGTGGGGAAAGCACATGGGCGCTGGTGTTTATGTTGGGCTGGAAGTACAGAAGTAGGTAGGGTAGGGTTCCAGGAGGGAGTCTTGCTGCACAAGAGCCCCATGTGTTTGGGAAATGGTGAGTCATTAGTGATGGTTGGGAAGGGTTGTGAGCAGAATACAGGGGAAGGGAGACGAAGACCGGAGTTGAATCTGGGAAGATAGACTGAAACCAGATGATGAAGGGTGGAATGTGACATCAAACCAAATATGCCCCAAAACTGTCTTGGTTTGAACTTTATTTTCTAGGCAGAAATGAGCCAGGTGGGTCTTTCAAATAGAGAGTAATGACCAGGGCTGTGCTTAGAAAGACAAATCCAGTGGAGAGGGAAGTCAGAAGTGTGTGAGATTCCTTACTTGGGTACCTGACAGATGGGGATGCTCTTAGCCTACTGGGAATGTGCACTGGGGTGTTTGTCATCACTGAAAAGATTGGACTGGACATCATAAAGTCATTGTTCTTCTTCCCACAGGCTATGAGATTCAAGCATATTCAGACTCTAAGAAGCTTCCGCCTTGGCATGAGCTTGATGCTGGTCTGTGCTGATCTAAAATCTTTCTGGGAGTATATGACTTTTCTGTTCTTGATGAGACAGTTCAGAGGAATATTTTGTCCTTGAGCTATTTCTGTCCCTCTGGTCTTTGGGGCTTACAGTGTATTTATAAGTGGGCATTTTATATCCAAATTGAAATGTCTGCATATTTAGGCATTAAGATTACTGATTTGGTTTCTCTTTTTGACTCTGCTTACACAGCAGTATGAAAGGGTAAGAAATGACAAATGAGTCTGCTTCAACTGAGCCTCACTGGGTCTACTGCCCAGGGGAAATCATTGCCCAGAGTTTCCTTTTGATCAATTCGGAAATATATTCTGTATATACTGTGTACATTTTTCATATACTGTATACATTTTTTCTTTAAAAACACACACGCACAAATGAGAGCATGTTTAGTGTCCTCAGCTTAGTATCTTTACTGTCTTATTCTTTTTCACTTAACTATGTTTTTGAGAGCTTTCTATATCAGTATATACACAGCTGCCTCATTCTTTTAAACAGCTTCATAGTACTCCAATATCTGAATGCACCATAATTAAACTAGCTCCTTATTTTCCTGTTTAAGGATACTTAGATTGTCTTTCAGATTTACAATTTACAACCACCACTCAGGTATGCAGAACACAATTTATTTTTCTATAACTAGATGTGGTTCATGAGCCTCTGCTTCTATTGCTGAAGGAAAACTTTGCCAATTCCAGGAGACTCAGATGCTCAGACACTTCGTGTTAAGCATGATCAATTCAGGGTTTGTGTTCAGCTCAGTTAGGACTCTCTCCTCTCTCTCCTCTCCTCTTCCCAGGAGTTGTGACCTGGATCCCCAGGTGAGGGGCTCCTGTGCAGGCTTGGCAAAGGAAGCAAGCTGTCGGCTGTGCTTCAAGCTGTTGGCCACCTTCCACCCTTGCTGTGGCTGCTGCTGAAATCTCTGCATGTACCCTCCTGGCCTTCTGTCACCAAGGGCCACATACTCTGTGGAACCACAAAGGGGTGATCCACCCACTCTCAGGTGGGCCCCTCCACCTTGATGCCTCCCTCCCACATCCTAGTCAGGTGCTATGTTGGACACTGGCTTCCCCATAAAGCGTGCAAGTCCCTTCTGTTCTCAGGCCCCTAAACACATCTGGGATTTCTACTGTTCCCCAGCCCAGGCCACTGCATTCTGTCCTAATCTCTGAATACTGCCTTTTGGTTCCTCCCTCATCTGCCTGCTAGTCAAACTCTCCACTCGCCCAGGCTGGAGTGCAATGGCACGATCTTGGCTCACTGCAACCTCCACCTCCCGGTTCAAGCAATTCTTGTGCCTCAGCCTCCCAAGTAGCTGGGACCACAGGCATATACCCACCACGCCCAGCTGATTTTTGTATGTTTAGTAGAGATGGGGTTTCACCATGTTGGCCAGGCTGGTCTTGAACTCCTGACCTCAGGTGATCCACTTGCTTCGGCCTCCCAAAGTCCTGGCGAGCCACCACGTCCAGCCTGCTAGCCAAACTCTTAATTTCCTTGGGTTCAGAAAGGTCATTCCAAGGTCATAACACTTCTTCATAGTCTGTAGTATAAGCTCTACCTCTGCCTACTGTTTTCCAGACTTTGGCTCTTGACGGATAAAGCTCAGTTTTTCCAATTTAAAGAAACCTTTTCCCTCCTCATACTGATCTTTGAGTCTTCCCTTCTCTGGCGCCATCATCCTCAGTCTCACTCTAGAAGAACTGTGTGGAAAGAAGGAATGACTGAAGTGCACTGGCCAGTTCCTCAGTTCGCCGTCCTGCTATGGTTTCAGGTGTCCTGCCAGCTCCCCAGGGCTGCACTGAGGATCCCCACACTCACATCTCTGTGTGCTCTTACAGGCACTTGAGAAGGACTATTCCTCGGTATAATTTCTACCACCTAGTGTTGTTTTAATGTCTATAAAAACCTTTTTAAAAGATACGTGTGGTCATACGAAAGTATTTTGGCAAAAAGCATTTCCCTTGATAGTCATTGTGAATTACATCTCCCTCCTCCCTCTCCTAGCTTAAAGTGCCAATGCTTTGTATCAATGCCAGGAGAAATAGAGGAGTATCTGTCCACATTTCGGAGGCTGGCATTGAGGCAGCCCTCAGATGCAGCCTCCTCACATTTGTAACCAGGACCCTGTGATACTTAGTCTCCGGGAAATTTGCCCCAAAACATTGGCTTGGGAGTTTAGCCTTGATATATAGTAACAGTTCAAAGTGCAAATGTGGCATAAAGGCTCTCTTTAAGCCACATGGACATCATTCATTAGACATAGTAAAATCCAGTAGTATCTTAGATTTTCTCCACAGAATCTAGTACGGGGACTTAGATTCCCCACTATTCAGCTTTCTCCAACAATAAATAGGCTTTCATCTCATGAGCTTCCTTCTCATCTTCCCTATGGAAGAATTTATTTCTGTTTCTGTAGCAACTCAACTTAGGTAGCAAGATGCAAGGAATGCCACCTCTCTCTCTCTTTTTTTTTTTTTTTTTTTGAGACTGGGTCTTGCTCTGTTGCCCAGGCTGGCGTGCAGTGGCACAATCTCAGCTCACTGCCACCTCCGCCTCCCAGTTCAAGCAATTCTTGTGCCTCAGCCTCTCCCGAGTAGCTGGGACCACAGGTGTGCACCCATCACGCCTGGCTAATTTTTTGTGTTTTTAGTAGAGACGGGGTTTTGCCATGTTGGCCAGGCTGGTCTGGAACTCCTGGCCTTAAGTGATTCTCCCACCTCAGCCTCCGAAAGTGCTGGGATTACGGGTGTGAGCCACCATGCTGGCTGGAATGCCACCGCTCTTAATGCTATAAAACTCAGGACCTTCAAGGTTAAGCAGTGCAAAGAGACTTTCCACGCGGGCAGGGGTGGTCAGCCTCATTGCCTATCTGCCTTCGTGGAGTTCCACTTTACTGTGGGGTTCTCGGGCTCCACTCCTCTGGTTCCTCGAGGGCAGTCCCTGGGGCTGCTGCTCTGTGGGATGCTGTGGCCCGTGTGGGGTTCATGTTAGCACAGCTGAGAGAGGCAGGGCCCCTCAAAGGAACTTGCCTGAGCTCTAAGGGAAAACAAGATGGAAATAAACACGGAGAGCCTAAGAAACACAAAACAGCCTGGCTCCGGAGGGCGGGGCTCTCACTCTGCCCACTCCCCTCTGTCCTGGAAACTGAGAGGTAGGAAGCCCCCCTATAGCTGCAGGCTGCTGACAGCTTTGCCTGGGTGGCTTTCCAGCTCTGACAGCTCTTGAGCTCTTAATTCTTCACTCCTTTTGAAAATAAAGGCTGAGTCTTAGCCCCTGCTGGGTCCCTCTCCATTCTGAGGACCTGTCTCTTCTCTAGGTGTTTGATACCAGAAATGCTCTCACACAATAGATGAGACTTTTGTTCCTACATAGAAGGAGGTGGCTTTGTCCTCAGGGCCATAATAGTTTAACAGTCTTTTAATAAGATATAATAATTCATATAACAGAAATTAAACAGGCACAATAATGATGAGGGGAGATTTTTCTCCCTTTGGCAATAGTGGTTTGAGCCATTCGTTTGTTATTTCAGCTTTTCTAGGGTCAATTAACTGAGCACCTATTATGTGCTAGTCATTGTAGTAGGCTATAGGGATATAAGAAATAAGACATAGTCCCTGCCCTGAAGGAGCCTGCAGCCTGGTCAATTAAGGCAGGTGTGCAAACAATAAGCATAATAGAAGATTGTGCTGTGACAGCTACATGAGTCCCAGTGGAAGGACAAAAGAGAAGGGCATCAATTCTTTGAAGGAGAGGGTTGGAGGGCGGTTTGGACCAGGAAAAACTTCATTGACACAAAATGCTTCCGTTGAATCCTGAAGGGTGACTAGGTCATTATTTTGGGAAACGGTGCTGGAGAAAGCAGCTGAGGAGGAGGAAGCAGCATAGGTCAAAGCATGGAGAATAAAGTCCCTTGGCCTACTGAGGAGGTGCAAGTGGTGTGGATGGTCCATGCAGGGCCAGGGCTGACAAGAGATGCAGCAGGAGCCAGGCTGTATAGGTTGAGTGGGTAAGCTAAGGAGTTTGGGTGGAATGCAGAGAGAAGGGGTGGGTGGAAGAGCCAGCTGTCTTCAGGGGATGGTGGTACTTGGGAGTAAGACAGAACAGTGGTTCTCACTGTGGCCCACAGACCAAGAGCATCATCATCACCTGAGAACTTGTTAAAAATGCAGATTCTCAGGCCGTGCCCTAGACCTCTTGAATCAGAGTTTTTGCAGGTGGGGCTTCACAGTCTTTTGTAACAAGTCCTCTAGGTGAGTCTGATGTTTGTTCAAGTTTAAGGACTACTGAGATAGAGAATATGGGAAGAGCTAGAGGGGCATCAGTTTTGTGGAGGAAAGATGGTCAATCCAGACTTGAGTGTGTTGACTTCGAAGTGACACGTGGAGCTATCAAAGTGCAGTCCCAGGACCCACCACATCAGCTTCATCTGGGAGCTTGTTACAAATGAAGCAGAGGCCTGTCCTAGACCCGCTGAAGCAGAAGCTGGATTTTAATGAGACCCCCGGGTGACTTATGTGCACTTTTCAGGCTCTAGTCTGGAGGTTAGCTAGGCACATGGGGTTGATGCTCAGGAGAGGGATCTTGGCAGGAAACGGAAAGGTGGGAGTTGTCAGTTCCAGGTGATGATTGCAGATGACACATTTCCAGAGTGAGTGTGTAGGGAGGGAGACTGGATGGAGTGACTTTGCTTGAGTCATGCTGACTGCTTAGCATTATCTTTGTAGAGCTGTGGAAGATCACACATAACCAGCCCTGGATGGCAGCCAGCCTGTTGTAAGGAAAACATGCTGTTTGCAGCCATTATCTCAACAGCTATTATAGCAACAGCAATTTTCCCAGACACCCATTGGATGAACTGGGCCTGGAACCTGGTCTTAGAACCGTTAGTGTGCACTGTCATGTTCTTCTCATAGAGCCCTACTTTATGGTGGGGTGGGGGCGGGGTGGGGGTGTTCCATGTACTTACGTTGTCAGGGCTGGAAATGTGAACAAGTGGAAAAAAAATCACACATGATGCTCAATAGGCACTCATAGAAGTTGCTCAATAAAGGTTTGTTAAATATTGTTGAAACAAATCATTAAAAATTGCTTTCAGATTTAAAAAATGCATTTCTATCAGTACAATTTGACTTTACAACATCCTTGTAAGTAAGCATGCTTTCTTAAAAAAAAAACTTTATTGAGATATAACTTACATACCGTAAAAATCACCATTTAAAAATACTATGTAACTCAATAGTTTTGGTATATTTACAAGGTTGTGTGACTATCACGACTATCTAATTGCAGAACAGTTCCATCATCCTAAAAAGACACTCCATCCCTTTAGCAGTCACTCTCTTTTCCCCTCTCTCTCCAATCCCTGGAAACCACTCTCTGTCTCTATGGATTTGCCTATTCTAGACATTCTATAGAAATGGAATCATATGTGTCTGGCTTCTTTCACTTCTTTCACTTAGAATATTTTGTAGGTTTATCTATGTTACAGTATATATCAGCACTTATGGCTGAATAATAATCCACTCTATGGATATACCAATGTTTTATTTATCTCTACATCAGTTGATAGGCATTTGGGTTGTTTCTGCATTTTTGGCTATTATGAATAATGTAGCTATGAACATTCATGTATAAGTTTATATATAAATGTATGTTTTCATTTCTCTTGGGCATATACCTAGGACTGCAATTGCTAGGTCTTGTGGTAACACTACATTTAGTCTTTTGAGGAGCTCCCAGATAGTTTTCCAAAGTGACTACACCATTTTACCTACCCACTAGGAATGTATGAGGTTACCAATTTATCTTTCCCAACACACTATTATCTGTCTTTTTTGAGTATAGCCATCCTAGTGAACATGAAATGGTCATACTCTCATTTTACAGCTAAGAAAACTGAAGGTGCATTATTTGCCAAAGTTGGTAGAGCTATTAAATAGCCAAACTAGAGCTTTTCTTACATAAAGGCAAATACTTGTATGATGCATACTCTGTGTGAAGCATTAGGTCATTTGCTCTTAAGTCATTTAATCTTTGTAACTATCTATAACAAAGGTACTATTATTGTGTTTATTTGTAAATGAATACAAGGCCAGAACTGGGCTTGGAGTGCAGCTAGGGAGGTTCTTAGGGGGCAACATTTAAGAAGACGTTACTCTCAGGTTCCTACCAGCACTTCCACGACCCTGACTGTTATCTCCTTAAATATTGCATCCTAGTTGCTTCACTGGCCTCATCTTAATCCTGGTCCTGTTTGAAGAAACTGAGGCATACAAAGATTGGGTAACTTACCCAAAGTTTCCAAACTAGCAAGTAGCAGAGCTGGGATTCAAACCCCAGAAAGCTGGCCTCAGGGTCCATGTTGTAAACCACTAGCCTACACTGACTCCCACATCTCTGATCTGCAAACTGTGCCTTTTCCATTTCTTTCTGAAGACATAACTTTCAGAAATTAGCCAGTGCTTTGACAAGTGGAGCACCTAAAGTAAAATCCCAGAGATGGGTTCTGGGGAGACTAAGCAGAACTACTCAACAGCTCCCCTGGGCGCCTACCACATGATTCTCCTGAAGGAGTTTACTGGCCACACAGATCGCCTCGCCACATCTGTACTTATCACAACTCTGCATAAATCTGCCCAGTTCCGTGGAGGCCCCCCTGCAAGCGGCCAGATGGACTCTGTCCTGTTGGAGAAGAGGCCATTCAGACCCGTCAGGATTATTAGCTCTGACCAGCTGTAAGGAAAACAAACGTTCTCCTGGCCAAGCCAGAATGAATCTGCCACTTGTCCAAATGTTCTGAGTCAAATACCCAGAAATCAGATCTCTCATAAACACACCCAATTTGGTAGCTCATGCTCTTTGGTCTTTTAGAATTAACTGGTCATTTGCATTCATTTCGTCACCTTTCCAATGCTGTTGCTCTGTCATTGGGTTTTGAATGGTTCTCCAATTTAGGCAGAGCTTCCCACAAGGCAATATGAATACAAAAATATGCATTGGTGCTTGTATATTTTACCCCCTCAGGCCTTTGGGAAGATGCTTACACAAGTCATCAGCCAACAGCAGGTTCTTCTTCTGCTCCCCAAGAGGAAGCTCAAGTCAGTTTTGGTTCATCAGTGCTGAGTGAGCTCCAGCAGGGCAGCCTGTCCCGGGCCAGCAGATCTTTTGTATCTGCCTCAAACTCAGAGGTTTTTGGTTTGAATTTCATTGCCATTTTTCCTTCATTAAAAATGGTAATTTGCAGTGTTGAATTTTCACCCTTTTGTTTGGAATTTCTATTTTATTCTATGACTGATTATCAAAGCTGTGGGTCTGTGGACCAGCAGCATTGGCATCTCCCAGGAGCTTGTTGGAAATGCAGACTCTCAGGCTGCACCCTAGATGTCCTAGATCCAGAATTTGCAACTTAACAAGATCCCAGGTGATGCCTGTGAACACTCAAGTTTGAGAAGTGCTATTCCACATGTCCATTTCTCTGTTACCTTCAGCTAGGGTCTCCATTCAGTACTTACTTTGAGGGTAAAATTTTTTGGTAGACTTTCAGATCTTAAAAAAACACACATACGCAGAAATTCTTTCCTTTGCCTTTGCATGATGTCATTCATTTTACCTGGCCTGCCACAAGAAAGAAAAAGGCAAATTACATCCAAGTTTTATATATATGTGTATATATACACACACACACACACATATATACATATATATGACTAACTTCTTAATTGCATCTCTTAAAACCCCCATCATTAACAGAGTCCCAAGTGTTGCCAAGATTAATTGAGAAAGACCTAAATGCAAAATAAACACTGTGGCGTGGTTTAATTCCATATCAGCTAAGAATGAAGGTGCAATTAGTAATAAAGATGTTAATAATTAGTTGTGGTCTATTAAATTTTATGTTCAGTGATTATGTGGAGAGTGAAGAAAGAATTTTCTCATGAGGGCAGAAATCAATGTTTCACCCTTGATTGCTATTTTAATGTGCTTATTTTAATGAGGCCATCTTGTAGAAACCCTTGGGCACATTTCCAATTTTACGTAAATGTAAAATTAATTATTATGGAAGCATATAATTTTAGAGTTGGAGCGACCTTGGCGGTCATTTAATCCAGCTCAGTCATCTTAAAAGTAAGTAAGAGTTAGTTGACTTACTTAAGTCCTTCCACAGAGATTTGGAACCTGCGCTCCTCAACTCTAATGCCAGTGAAGGCGAAACCTTTTCTGATCCCTTCAGACAGAAGTGCTTTTTCTTGCCTCAGAATTTCCCAAAGCAACATTTATTGTATGGCCTCTAAGGCCCTTACCCAGCCCTGCACTGTGATCTAGTTGCTTTCAGTTGTAAGATTGGGGTCTTGAAAACTATGGATGATTAATTTTTGTATGTCTTCATCATTGCTAACTCTGTGTTTTGCAAACAGTAGTTGCACAATAAATATTCATGCAGTGGTATTCTGGAGCTGGTTTTTACCTGCTCACCAGAGCTCACTGTGTCTTCACATTGGTAGCTTGATATCAGCCATGATGGAAGTATTTACACCATAGGAGTGGGCAAATGCTACAAATCAGGGCTTCTACCCTGTCCTGCCCACGTCCCCCACCCCATCCCACCTCAGGGCAGTGGGTCTTTACAAAAATCTAAAGATCTAAACCAGGCTTGTCCAACCCATGGCCCATGGGTGTCATGTGGCCCAGGATGGCTTTGAATGCAGCCCAACACAAATTCGTAAACGTTCTTAAAACATTATGAGATTTTTTTTTGCAATATATTTTTTTAGCTCATCAACTGTCATTAGTGTTAGTGTATTTTATGTGTGACCCAAGACAATTCTTCTTCTAAACCAGTGTGAAGATGGCCATTTACCCATTGCTTTGCCTGGGCTGCTTCAAGAGTGATGAAGGAGCCAAGTATTTAACGCCCTTGAATATTTTCAGGATTAAAGTCAGTGCAAGTGAGGCCTTGGGACTGCACTAGAATTTGGTTGCTTATCTAAGTTCCATTACCTAGAAAAGCTCTTTGAGTATGAATGGTGAAGGAAACAGGGTCTGAAATACTACAGTTAGTTGAAGGAGCAAAAAATACTTGATTAGGAAAAAAAAGTGAACAGGAAAGTTTCCTGTGGCTGAAATTGCAATCATATGTTTATACTTCTCTGAAAACCTTCAGTGGCTCCCAGTGACCTACAAAAATGCCCAGACTCTTTGCATAAAAATTACACGCTGACCATAGTTTACTGTTCTAATCTCATTTCCAACCACTTGCATCATCCACTGTTCATCCTCTGTTGATTCCCTCTTTCATTCTACTTTCCAACTTCTATGGAGCCTCTGTTCCAGCCTCCATGATGGTCCCTTCTAAAATGCATTCCCCCTGCTTCCCAGTTCTACCATAGACCCTTTCCCAAGCTTCCGTTCCTACCTAGTCCTCTCTACCAGGGACCAGAGCTTCTGAGTTAACATGAAATTCATCCGATTCTGATCATCTCCTCTCTTGTCTATCTCTCTTTAGGAGCAGGACCCGTGGTACCATCGGCCCTGGCAAGTATGGCTATGGTAAGGCCCCATATATCTTACCACTGCAGACAGACACTGCACACACGCCACAGAGGCTCCGGAGACAGAAGCTCTCATCCCGCCATTCCAGGTCCCAGGGAGCATCTTCTGCTAGGCATGGCTACAGTTCACCAGCCCACCAGGTCCCCCAACACGGGCCTTTGTACCAAAGTGACAGTGGCCCTCACTCTGGACTGCAGGCTGCGGAGGCCCCCATCTACCAGCTACCTTTGACCCATGATCAAGGCTACCCTGCAGCTTCAAGTCTCTTTCACAGCCCAGAAACAAGCAACAACCATGGTGTGGGGACCCATGGGGCAACTCAGAGCTTCTCTCAGCCTGCCCGATCTACAGCAATCTCATGCATCGGGGCCTATCGGCAGTACAAGCTGTGCAACACCAACGTGAGTACACACAACCCATACCGGGCCTGGAAACAGCTGCCCCTCGTTTTTCTGTCATTTGGCACTAAGCATGATGAAGACAGCAAGGATATGGTGTCTGGGCCATGTTAACACACCTTTTAATCTTCCTCCTTTCTCTTTGCTTTCCATGTATTCTCCCCACATAGTTTTCTTCTTTTTTTTAAAGTTATTGCCTTAGTAACTTATACATTGCTTCTTGAATTGCTTATTGACAATCGCTTAATGGTGGTATTAATTATTAACAGCTATTGCTGCAAAACAACCTCCAAATTCTCAGTGACTCATATTAACAATGTTTATTCTTTGCTCAAGTGCAATATACAAGTTTCCCAGAGGTTCTCTGCTATTCCAGGTGTAAACACTAGGTATTGTAGCATGAAGAAGTCTGAGAGTGAAGTTGTGAAGAGTCTTCTCTTAGGGGAAGAGCTGGAACAGCTGAGGTGATAGATGGCACACAGAGGCCTCTGGGCAGCAGTAAATTCCTAACTGGTGTGGAAGTATGTTGTTATTTTAAGGACCTGTATAGCTGTACTCATGCGTATATATACAGGTATACCCACTTTGGATATCAGTTCAATAAATATTTATTGATTTTATCTTCATGCATTTACATAATATCTACGATTATTAAAAACTCATAAGCCAGGCCTTGTGCTCAGCACTTTTTTTTTGAGATGGAGTCTTGCTCTGTCACCCAGGCTGGAGCACAGTGGCACGATCTTGTCTCACTGCAACCTCTGCCTCCCAGGTTCAAGCAATTTTCCTGCCTCAGCCTCCCGAGTAGCTGGGACTACAGGTGCGCACCACTATACCCAGCTAATTTTTCTGTTTTTTTAGTAGAGACGGGGTTTCACTATGTTGGCCAGGATGGTTTCCATCTCTTGACCTTGTGATCTGCCTGCCTCTGCCTCCCAAAGTGCTGGGATTACAAGTGTGAGCCACCGCACCTGGCCTGTGCTCAGCACTTTTTCTACTAACTCCATTTCATCTCCTTAACCATGAGTTTGCTCTTCTCTTCATTTTATAGTTGCAAAGAGAGGTAAAATAACTTGCTGAAGATGCCACAGCTAGTGAGTAGTAGAACCAACTATCAATGTTAATTGTATATGGTGACCAAAGGAATTTTTTTAAATATCAGTTTAAAGACTGCGTATTAAAGAGAAGTGAATGAGAGGATGTTAAGAGGTTAAATTTCTGAGCCGGTATATTTTTCATTAATAATTTAATCTGCCTTAATACTCTGTTGCTGGGTAACAGGACAGCTGTTCTATATTAGCTTCAATTTCCTCATTAAAAATATATTTCCTGCTATAGAGTCCATAGAAATGACTTAATTTGTGATCTTAATAATTTCATTGAATGCCTGGGTTGCTTTTTAGCTTATTCTTCCACTGTCAGACTTCAGGAATCATTAATTTTAAAAAGCAGTAATTTTTCTAAGGCCATTGCTGATCAGTCAACCAGTAAGTCTTCATTGAGCATCATTGCTTGTCTTGTAACAGAGTAGGTGTCATGGAGAATAACAGAAAAGTCGTGATATCTACCTCCTAGCATTGCTTTGAGGATCAAATGAGGGATGGTAGGAAAGTGCTTTGTAAATCAAAAAGTAAAGAATTGTTTGGTTTCATGGTCAGACATGCCCTTGTTCCTGAATATCTGTTGCTTTCTTTTAAAACGAAATGAATTCATTTGTAATATAGAACATATTCTCCCATTGAGTAGTGTATCTCTTAATTTTGAAGACCAAGCAAACCATAGAGAGAAAGTAAAAGAGAGGGCATTTGGCATCCGTGTGGAGCTGATGCCCGCTTAGCATTCCTTGCATTTAACTTCATTTGTAAAGCCCGCCCCTTTTGCCAGACCTGTGCTGCCAACAGCAGGGTTGTTCTCCCCATGTAGAAGCTGTGGCTTCCCTGAGTGCTGGGGTAATGGCACCACTGAGGAGACTGTATTGCAAGGAATCCCAGGAAATTCTCGTGAGGTCATGGTGTCTTCTGGCATTTTGGATGAAGGCAAAATAAAGCCGCCAACCCAAGCCAAAGAAGTACATGTTGACACGGGATTGTATAGGTGTAGTTCCCTTCTCTTCCCTGTGACATGTGCACAGTGTCCTCCCCAGTGCACCCCACTGTTCCAAGTCCACATCCTGCTTACCCTTATTGAGAGATGTCATTCCTTAGAGGTTCCATTATTGCATATATTTTTTTCATAAGCCCATGTCTTCTTGTGACTTGGGCCACACCTCCATGATCTCTTTAAAACTCCCTCTTTCAGAGGTCCCCAAGACCATTCCTGGGTTTGATGATTTCCTAGGAGGATTCATAAGACTTACCATATAGTCACACTCACAGTTACGACTTATTACAGCCAAAGGATTGAATAAACAAAGCAAAATCACTAAAGGAAAGGCTCACAGGCCGAAGAGCATAGGAAACCAGGCATAAGCTCTCCAGAATCACAGTGGAGCCACATAGGACTTGCTTAATTCCTCTGCAATGACTTGTTATAACATGTAAAAGTTCTCTGCCAGAGAAGTCCCCCCTGTGCCCGGGGTTTTTACTGAGGGCTGGTCACATAGGCACCCTCTGCCTGCCACATATCAAAATTCCAGACTCCTAAAAAGAAATCAGGTGTTTAGCATAAGCTATTTTAGGCACGGTGAGCCACTCCTATCATTTAGGGAGTGGTGAGAACTGCCCTGAAATCCAAGTTCCCAGATGCCAGCCATGGACCAAACTTGCAAAAAGGCCTTTCTAAGGGGAGCAGTCTCAGTTCAGCTATGTTGCTTTTTTTATATACTCCCCAGATGGACCCATATGCCCCAGCATCTCAGCATCAATGACCTCATGTAGACATTTCTCTGTCCTCCCCAGTGTCCAGCATCAAGAAAGGACATGAATGACCCAATTATGTAAGTATTCCTACTCAAAGAGGAAAAGGTATACAGATGCCGAGCTTTGACACGGAGGAACTGAGTTTCCTTGGGCAAGTCACTTAACACCCTGAGGACCATCTGTAAAGTGGGCTAATGATCCCTACCGTGTAGGGTTGATGTCAGGTTCAGACAAGATGGAGTATAGAAGAGCTGGCATGGCAGTGACACATGGAGGGCATGGTGCTGACACATTGTTGGGAAATAAACGTGACTGGCATACCCCCCTTTAGATAGGAATGGAGTAAGATCTCCCCTATCTGAACATCTTCCAGGTTCTCAGTGGTAACTGAAGAAATACGTGGATGAAATGATCAGACTTGCTCAGAGTCATCCTCAGTCCCACGTTAGCTGCAATTGAGGCTCCTTTACCTTTATGCAGTGACAAAACGAGATTGCCAAGAGACCCAACAATTCAGCTGTGATTTAGTTTCAGTGTGATCACCCTTGGGTCATGGTGACTTTAAAGTGATAAGAGTTAAATTATAGATAACCAGCTTAATAACAGTGAATTCTTTACGTCTTCCGATGTGCATGTTTAATATTAAGACGTATCTTATGGTGTGATCTAGGAATTTTAAGCATTCCAGCGTGTCTCTGAGATTGTTCAATTCATGTAAGATTTCTGAATGTAGACTTTAAAGATAAGGAAGTATTATTATTTTGTTGCCTACAATGTGTACGAGGAAGTTCAGGTGACACATCCTAGTACAGATAGAGAATCTATGGTCTTTTCAAGCACCAATCTCAAACGTCTGCTGGTGCAACACTCTCCTTCAGCAGACTGTATGTGATGGACGCAAGACTCAATCTGGTCCAAAGTCTTTTTTTTTTTTTTTTTTTTTGAGATAGAGTCTTGCTCTGTTGCCCAGGCTGGAGTGCAGTGGCACGATCTCAGCTCACTACAACCTCCGCCTCCCCAGTTCAAGGGTTCAAGCCATTCTCCCACCTCACCCTCCCAAGTAGCTGGGATTACAGGCACCATACCTGGCTAATTTTTGTATTTTTAGTAGAGATGGGGTTTTACCATGTTGGCCAAGCTGGTCTCCAACTCCTGGCCTCAGGTGATCTGCCCACCTCGGCCTCCCAAAGTGCTGCTGTGATAACAAGCATGAGCCATTGCACCCGGCCTTGGTTTTTTTGTTTGTTTATTTTTGTTGTTTTTTTGTTTTTTGAGGCAGAGTCTCACTCTGTTGCCCAGGCTGGAGTGCAGTGGCACAAAGTCTTTTAAACATTCTCAAGAGAAGGCTTTTGCTTGAAGTCCATAAGCATAACATTGACGTTGACTGCGTGGGGTGAGGTGTTAGGCTGTGGTTGGAGACACTGAGATGCGAGCAGGCTCTTGCCTTATGCAGCTTGAGTCCAGTAAGAGGGATAGACTCATAAAAAAGGCATTAACAGTGTAGATCATATGGGCCACCGCACACGCCACATAGGTCCTTTCAAATCACCACACAGTGGAAATTAACCTGGCTTGGGTGGAGTTCGAGTGCAGATTATCCAGGCGAGGGAGGATGTTTTAGGAAGAGCAAGTGACAGGGGTCCTAGAGGCCCTTTGCAGTCCTGTAAGGGCTGAGGAGCAAGAAGGAGGCACTCAAGGACCTCTTGGTGGAATCAGATGTGTTTTCAGTGAGTGAAGGCTTCACCTGCAAGTTTGTCTTCAGCAGTGAAGGGGCAACACAGGGCGGAAGTCATGATTAATCCGCAGCCCTGCACTTTCTTGATGAGGGCTAAAAGTAATAGGAACTCAAGGAATAGAGTAAACAGTTAAGTTTCTTATTCATGGAAGCTCATTGAAGCCCAAGGCTTGATAGCTAGAGTTTTTATAGGGATTGCAACAGAGGAAGGATAAATCAAACCTCAATTCCTCTGGCGCCTGAGGAGATGCAGTTGAAAAAGAACAACAACCCTTTTCTGGCCAGACTCAGTTGGGCTTGATTGGCTCATGCCTGTAATCCCAGCACTGTGAGAGGCCCTGGTGGGAGGATCGCTTGAGGCCAGAGGCCAGGAGTTCAAGACCAGCCTGGGGAACATAGTGAGACCTTGTCTCTACAAAAAATTTAAGAAACAGCTGAGGTTGGTGGTATGTGCCTCTGGTCCCAGTTACCCAGGAGGCTTAAGGCAGGAGGATTGTTTGCGCCCAGGATTTGGAGGATGCATTGAACTATGATCACACCACTGCACTCCAGCTTGGGGGGCAGAGTAATACCTTGTCTCTAAAACAACAACAACAACAAAAAATCCTTTCTGCCTTTGTCTTGGGGGCTTAGGTGTCTCTCTTCCCACTTTCTCTTAGGGACTCCGAATTCAACACTTTCTTTTAGGCGCTCTGAATGCAACACTTTCTCCCTGGAGAGGAGACTGATTGATACTCTGACCTCTTCTGGAGGAGGGAGGCTGCAGTGCAAGGCAGGGACAAAATTATGAGTTTTTAAGGGTCTTTGCTGCCAAAGGAGGTGTGATCCTGAGTTTAGACAGAGTGCACTTAACATTATGAGGGAGAAACTCCTGGGGCTAAAAGCAGCTTTTAGCAACATGGACATGATGAATTCTGGTATCAATGACTCTCCAGTGAATTTCCCTTGGGTAGGACTGGCTTTTGACAATGGATTTATCCATATGGAGTTGTTTCTGCCCCAGAGTAAGTGCAAATAAGGGGAAGATGTTGGCCGAATCTCAAATCTAGATGGGCGTGCTCTCTGCAGGCAGATTCTAATTCTACTCCATCTCTAGTCTGATATTGAATGAAAGAGGAGCTAATAACTTCCTGACTGCAATTTTAAGCAAAAACTTAGTAAATGGGCCAGGTAAGAATCGAGTACAGTTCTGTAAGGTGTAAAGCTTGCCAGGAACCATGAGGCCAGTTACTGAATGGACAGAATGGGGGTTTCAACACTAGTTTCTCTTATCATGAGCTTATCATCAGCCTCCTTATCTAGGAAATATGTGCGAGTATCAGTGCTTTTTGCAGCATTTTTCTTTCTGTCTTCTCAGACCACTTGGAATTTCCACAGAAAATTCTCTTACTGACCTTTTCATATATATATATATACACACACACACGTGTGTACATACGCTTATATGTGAATCACACACACATATGTGTATATATATAAATGTGTATACATGTATACACACCCCACACACATATATGTATACATAACGTGTGTGTATATATATACACACAAATATATACACATGAGAATTGTTAACAGTTGTCATTTTTCATGATTATAGAAAGTTGTTCTCTTGACTTCATATATATATACACACACTTTTATATACACAAGAATTGTTAACAGTTGTCATTTTTCGTGATTATAGAAAGTTGTTCTCTTATTGACTTCATATATATATATACACACACATTTATATACACAAGAATTGTTAACAGTTGTCATTTTTCATGATTATAGAAAGTTGTTCTCTTATTGACTTCATATATATATACACACACATTTATATACACAAGAATTGTTAACAGTTGTCATTTTTCATGATTATAGAAAGTTGTTCTCTTATTGACTTCATATATATATACACACACACACATTTATATACACAAGAATTGTTAACAGTTGTCATTTTTCATGGTTATAAAAAGTACAAAGAGTAAGAAATATCAGAACAGCAAAGACATGTATATCCTTGTCTGTCTCTCAAGATGTAATCACAGCCAGTGATTTTTAACTTGTAGTTCTTACGTTCATTCTCTCTATAACTCTAAATGGCACATTAATACCCCTGCTTCTTGATATATCAACTTAAATTTTCTCCATCAACTCCTTATTCTGGAAGATGAAGAAATGACCCCCTTTCCTTCCACTCCTGCTGATCTACAGTGGCCACATTTTTATTTTCACTTATATTTTTGGCTATATGTAGTAAATTAACAATTTTTATTTTCTTGATTTTTCAACATTAGGAAAAATCAGTTAATTCCTTCCTTTGCAAGGTTAGAAATGTTGTGTCCAAACAACTCACTACAATCCTTTCCATGCATTATACATTTTTGTTTATGCATTTTTCTCGCGTTGGCCTATAAGTCCCTGAGGGAGGCTATTATGGCAAATTTTTCTTTGTATCCTCATTACTGTCAACACCTGACACATGGAGCGCTGCAATGAATATTTGCCTTTGAATGGAATTTTGCACCCTGCCTCAGCAGATAGCAGAGGGGAAGGAAGCCAGTCTTATTAATGTGATACCGGAAATAGCCACTAGGAAATGTGTGCTTCTTGGGAGATTAAGGTGGTTTGGTTTTCGTTTTTGTTTTTGCTTGAGTCAGGGTCTCACTGTGTTGTCCAGGTTGGAGTGCAGCGGCATGATCATAGTTCACTACAACCTCAAACTCCTGGACTCAAACAATCCTTCTGCCTCAGCCTACAGGCATGCACTACCATGCTCAGCTTATTTTTATTTTTTGTAGAGATGGGGTCTTGCTATGTTGCCCATGGTGGTCTTGAACTTCTGCACTCAAACATGCTCCCAATTTAGCCTCCCAAAGTGCTGGGATCACAGGCATGGGTCCACCACACCAGACTAAATTTTTTAACAAGTTTACATTTTGCCATGTGCTTCCTGATTAGTTAGGGAAAAAAGAATTCTTTTTTAGATCTTCTTACAGACATAGAGATATGTAAATAATATAAATAGGCAGTCATAAGTAAGCACTCTTGAGATAGGCCTAGATTTGAAGGGATCTCGAATATTTAAAAATCTATGATTGGCCTGGGTGAATGGCTGGGCTTAGTGTCATATTAACATCCTTTGGGGCTTTGATGTAGGTATTGAATGAGAGGGAAACACCTCTCCCTAGGAGAACATTATGAACTTCCCTTGGATGAAAAAAATAAAAAAAGCATTTGAGAATTACAAAAATCTCAGATAAAACAAAACAAAACAAAACAACAACAATGAAAAACATCCAAAGCCTTTCCCCAACTCTTTGGACAAACTAGTTAATTCACTGACTGGAGAATTTCTGGAAGTGGTGGGAGGTGGCAAAGGTTTTTGTGAGGTTGAGTTTGTTCTGTGTAATTTGAGAAAGGAGATATTAAACATTTGAAAAATGTGCAAGATAACTGGAGCGAAATTTTGGCCCATGGTTTTATTTCTCTATAGCTAGAAAACAAGCCCATTTTCCAGCTGTAGATGAGAAAGGAAGGAAGGGCATGTTTGCTCAGAACACATACTTTTCAAGCAATTACGGCTTCTGGAACTACTGGATTCTCCACAGTGGACATTTGGTGTCTCCACTTCAGCAAACATTTATTCAGCATTACAGAGAGCTGGAAACATTAATGTATTACCACTTAAAAATCCCCATAAAAACCCCTGGGGATTGGGGCCTGGAAGGTGGTACAGGGTTTGTTATTCAATTGTGGTCGTTTAGACTTGGAGAAGCAAAATGTTTTTCCCAAGGTCACACAGCCACTTTCTCATGGCAGTGCAGGGACATTTTCTAGATTTCTTTTTTTAAAAGGTTTCATGACTGTGGTGACATTAAATACATCATATGTTGCTATGGTAGCTGGTCTTTTGGTTGAATCCATAGCAGTGAAAAGGATAAAAAAATTACATATCTGACGCAGGCAGGCTTCAAGGTCATGTTCCTTGGCACCGCTACATTGGAGATGATGCTGTCCGTCTCCTGGGGAGATGACAGTAATTAATTACCATCAGTGTGATCACTGATGGGGGCTCTTGAGCAGTGAAGTTGGGTACAGGCAGTTGTCATTTCAGATTAACCAGGGTCACTAGAAATGTAGCTGGAGTTTCCATAATACTATTTGTGACTCATAGCAACCCCAGGCAATTGTCTAGATAGAACTTTGGATAGGGCTCATATTGCTTTATAAGGATTCAGCTAATCATATTAAAGTACGTCTTTATTTCTCTTCCATTAAAAGTCCAGTGGAAACATCCCTCCCTCTTTTGGGTGGGAGTCATTTGAAGGGAGGTTATCTCCCAGAGGCATTACTTGGCTCTAAATCTCCAGACTTTGTTGGTCTCATCCTGAATGAGCCTGATCTCTATCTACATGGCTTTTCCCCTGTCTCAGTTTTCTGGCCTGAAGATTACAAGAATCTCTGCCCATGAAAAGGATCAGCTATCTGCAAGAAACCCGCCCCCAGGGCCAGTTCACAGTGTAATGTACAAACAATTACTGATAAGGTGAAGGTGACTCAGTCCATGACATCAGGAAACAACCAATTTAAAACCTAAGAAAGGGGTAAAAGGATCTGTAACCTGGAAGTTTTCACTTCAGAGAGTCTGTTAAAATGAGAGGAGATCACATCCCGATAATAGTATGAGAAGTACAAACAGATGTAATCTATAAAGGAGACATGAAACAGGATTTCCCAGGCCCTGCTTGGTTTTCATCCTCACTCCTCAGCTCCCTGCTCCTTGTAGTGGAGGCCAGCCACTTCGCCAGGCCTCGGGGGCTGATTCCAGCTTTGGCCTCTAGCCCTATCCTGACAAGACACAGTTATGGCTCTCTTGTCTGGGGACCCATCACAAATTAACTTTGTTGTCTACACAGTCATGAAGGGCACCATGGCATAGTGGTTACTATGATGGATTCTAGATGCAAAGTGTCAGGGTTCAAATCTTGATTTCACCACTTATGAGCCCTATGACCTTATGCAGCTCATTTAACTTTTTGTTGCCTTGGGTTCCTCATCTGTAAAATGGGTATAATAGTTATTGTGAGGATTAAATGAGCTGAATATATGTAAATCACATAGTGGAATGTCTAACATTTAATAAATGCTCAATAAAAGTTAGGTATCATCATCATCATCATCATCATCATCATCAGTCCAGGCTTCTGCCTTCCTTGCCTGTACCACAATGCTGCCTCAATAACCCACTTCCACGTCTGGGCCCAAGAAGCCTTGCATTTCTCTGGCCACATCCCTCTGCCCTCCAGGCTTGCAGTTTGCCTGGCGTCATGTGAGTCCTTGCTGGAGTCACACACACGGCCATGCCCATCCACCAGGACACCTTGTTACCTTGTTACCTCCTGCTGGGCTTAGCTGACTCCTGGCAACTGCAGGTGGATCTGCTGATCACTGTGGCTCTAATGCCATGTTAAGCTCTTCTGCCTTAGATGGGAACCGGACTACGCTTAGATGTAAATGACTTATTGGTGACCAAGGGACAGGGTATCCTAAATGACCCACAATAAGTTGGGTTGGCAGATGTGTATGGATGTAAGAGCACCAGGCATTAGTGGAGTATTAAGCCATACCCTAAGATTATAAACTGCAAGGACGTGCAAAGCTGGCTAAGGGCTAGTGTATTTGGCAGGGCTCTATACTTATACATTGTCACTTTTTTTTTTTTTTGAGACAGAGTCTTCCTTTGTCGCCCAGGCTAGAGTGCAGAGGCGTGATCTCAGCTCATTGCAACCTCTGCCTCACAGGTTCAAGTGATTCTCCTGCCTCAGCCTCCCGAGTAGCTGAGATCACAGGTGCATGCCACCATGCCCGGCTAATTTTTTGTATTTTTAATAGAGACAGGGTTACACTATATTGGCAGGCTGGTCTCGAAATCCAGACCTCAAGTGATCCGTCTGCCTCAGCCTCCCAAAGTGCTAGGATTATAGCCGTGAGCCACTGCACCTGGCCAATTGTCACTTTTATTACATAAATATTACATGTTTATTGCAGAAAAAATTAAATAACACAAATAGACTAAAGATTAATTATAAATTAAAAACATCTATAACGTCACCTTCCAGAGATAACACTTTTAACCTCTCTCTGTGTATGTATACACACACTCCACACACATAATCTTTTTAACACTTAGTGGATTGTGGACTCCTTTCCAAGTCATGAAATAGACATTTATGTTGTCAAGTACTGAGCAATTCTAGATGATTCTGAATGTGCATTGGTTTGTGGTCTAGCCTATTAGCCATTTTACTCATTGAGAGAAAGGGGTTAAGCAGACTGTTAAGTCTTTGTAGTCTACAGCTTCCAGTTCTTGTAACTGCCACCAGGTTAATGAAGGGTGGCTTCTGGCTGGAGCCTCACTGTGGAGCAGCTTGGCTTTACTTAGTTGTAGTTATTTGAGGGACAGGACCTTCAACCACTTGTGCTGGTCTGTTTCTGCTACGAAGACCTGCGGCCCGGCAGCCGATCTCTAGTTCTGATTATGGACAGGGTGGGCCGTCAGCGTTCTGGGCTCTGCTTCTGTGTCACTGTGGAGCCTTTGGCAAGGCTTGCCACATCTCCAGGTCTCAGTTCCCTCATCTGTAAATGAAAGGGGTTGGATTTGATTCTCTTTTGCTCTAGCACTCTGTGATTCCACGTTAAGTCATTTGGAGTGGAGTGAGATGGGGCTTGGGCGTGGCCCTTCATCGCTGCTGCACAGGTTAGGATGCACAGGCCACACCAGAATCACCCAAGGAGCACTTCAAGCATATATTCCTGGGCTCTCATCCCCACTCTTCTACCAGAGTGAGGCTTGAGAATCTGCATTTTTAACAAACTCCTTAAGGTTTCTTTCTCGAATCCGTACTTGGGGACTGCTGCAGGGATGGTGGGCTCTCCAAGTCACCCAGCTGTTCACATCCTACTTGAACTCTGGCTCAGGCCAAAGGCATGTGAAAAGCATCTTAGTTAACTCAAAAGCCTTCATGGAGACAGCTGGTGTTGCTGGAAGTTTACATGGGCCCAGCTTTAGGGTTGCCAGCAGGTTGGCTTCCAGAGCCCTAGGAGACAGGCTTCTGTGGCCTGTCCGCCTCTCCCTGATTGTCAGAGCTCAGCCCACCCTGCTTGTTCACCCTGCCTGTTTTTTCCTACCAGTTTCCATCATTTTCTGCTTTAGGGGGCTTCTTGCTCCATATGGTTCGGCTCAGGCCACAGCAGGGTAATGACCACGCTGGGCATTTGTACCAGCAGCCTCCCCAACTGCGACTGTCCTTAATCAAGCAGGAGATGTTTACTCTCACACCTGTTTTCAGTCCTCCTTCTGGTCCCTCATCTTCCGGGAGACCTAATATTTCTGATACATACAGTAGATTTCTCTACAAATCCTTGAAGACTTTGAACTATCCTATTAGCAGTTTATTCCAGAGACTTCTTCTACACAGTACTGTTTAATGTTTCAGGGGCCAGGCTCCTTTTCCTTCTGATTATTCACACACACACACACACACTCTCTTAAACAGAGTATAGCTTGGGTTCAACAAAGCTAGATCATACTTTATCCACGATATGAATTAGAGATTCTGATCTTATTATTTTCTGTCTCATACTTATTTACTTTATGCCACACTTTGCTCATATTTACCATTTATAAATGAGGAAGAGATAAGCCAGAGGGAGCAGTATGTTTTCCTTGAGTAGTCTAGTGCATCAGGATCACCTGGATAAACTTGATAAAATACAGATCTCTGGATCTTATCCCAGATTTACTGAATAATAATCCTTAAGGGAGGGATCCAGAAGTTTGCATTTCCAGAAAGATCTCTGGGTGATTGTTTTGCATGCAGAAGGTCGGAAATTCCTGCTTCAGGTGGGACAGAATTTAGACTAGAATTTAGAGAAGATGGGGCGGACAATGAGAGACAGCCTGGTGGGAACCAGGCTGCTTGCATTTAAATCCAGGCCCCACACCTCACTGGCTGCGTGACTCCTCCATGCCTCAGTTTGCTCTCATGAAAAATCTGTAAAACTACAGTGTTTACCTTATTGGTTGTTGTGAAGATTAAATGAGTTCATATGTGGAAGATGTTTAAAGTAGTGCCTGGCAAAGGTAAGGGCTCTGCTGTGGCCACTATTCCATGCAAGGGGAATGGCATGAACAAAGTTAAACAGAAGCAGATGGCCTCTTTGAGAGAATGGAGTAAACTGACTTGTCAGGAGTAGAAGGTTTAGATCAGTGGTTTTCAAATTATAGTGTGCAAAAAAATAACCTGGGGAGCTTGTTAAAAGTTTCTTGCCCCTGTAACGATTCTGAGTTGGTATACGTGAAGCCTGGGGATCTGCATTTAAACTTTTTGATGCAGGTTTTGAGCAAATGTTCAGAAACCCAGTAGTTTAGGTAGAAGAGGGCTGGTATTTAAAGTTGGAAAGGGGCCCGGCGTGGTGGCTGACGCCTGTAATCCCAGCACTTTGGGAGGCTGAGGCGGGTGGATCACCTAAGGTCAGGAGTTCAAGACCAGCCTGGCCAACATGGTGAAAGCCCATCGCTATAAAAAATACAAAAATTAGCCAGGTGTGGTGGTGGGTGCCTGTAATCCCAGCTACTTGGGAGGCTGAGGCAGGAAAATCACTTGAACCTGGGAGGTGGAGGTTGCAATGAGCCGAGATTGGGCCACTGCACTCCAGCCTGGGCGACAAGAGTGAGACTCCATCTCAAAAAAAAAAAAAATAAAAGAATAAAAATAAAAAATAAATAAAGTTGGAAAGGTATCCAGGGTTTGGAAATGTATCCTGGAGCTATGAAAAGTATGGACACTAATTGCATATTTAATATCTGCTTTATTAGGTATGTCCAGAAAGCAGTAGAAGTATCCGGGAGGTACAGTGTGCATCCTACAACAACAAGCCATTCATGGGCCGGTTTTATGAGTGGGAACCATTTGCAGAAGGTAAGAATAGACCCAGCCCTGTCCATAGAAGTTACTTTAGTCTGTTTTCCATTCTTGTCGACTTCTGATTGATGTTGGAGGTATTGGTGTGATCCTGGCTGGGGTGTCAATAGGGGAGAAAGTGTGACTCCAGGGCAAAGAGAAGCCTGCATGGGTCTTTACCAAAGGTAGCATAGCTCAGGTGACGCCTGGACCATCTTCGGCATGAGTCAGATGGATGAGGCACTGATGGAAACAAGCAACATCCAAGGATGGCAGGGTGAGGGGGACAGAACAGGGTTCAAGCAATCAGTTGGAGAAGAGGTTCAAACATAAAGTTGTGAGCCGTGAGTGCAGATGGAGTTTCCCTTTCCTTGGTTCCTGCTACAAGGGGTAGTATGGGAGCTTAAGAGAACATGTGGGGTTGTACAGTTGTATGGTTCTCACCTGTAGGGGGCCTCACATGCTGATTCCAAAGATAATAGTAGGCAGGCATTGCCCGTGAGTCCAAGATCCCCGTCATTTCCAGATGACAGAAGATCCAGAGTTGGTAGAGCAAGTTGATCCCACTCTGCATGCTGGAGTCACTTTTCTTTGTTGAAATCCAGATGATAACATGGCTTGCGGACTGAGAAGTTTTAACATTCTGAGATATTTCTACCCACCCCTGGAGAAAGTGGGCTCAGAAGAGGTGTTGGGTCAAGCAGAACTTGTGGGTGTTCTATGCTCACAGCCAAGTTGGCTGGAGAGGGAGTCCAGCTGCCTTCAGGGCCCAGTGGAAGAGCTCTGCCCAGCCAGCCCTTCTCAGCTTCAGCCCGAGGCAGTGGCTGGGACAGCTAAGGTTGGCCAAGACCCAGAGTATGGAGCACTGCACTATGTCCAGGATCTGGAGAAATTGCCTTGGAAGAGGGATTGATAGTGAGTTGTGATGATTTTATTGCAGAATCAATGCCTGGGGAAGCCAAACTGTGCAAGGTGGTTCTATACTTAGAGGCCCTTGGGGAGGAGGGAAGTGGATTAGTATCTGACTGCTCTGAAATTGGATGCTAAATTGTTTTTATCTGTGCAGTGTTCTCAGAGACTCCATAGCTTCTATTAGATTCTCAGAGTGGTCCCATGACCTCAAAATTGTTAAGAACTAACTTGACTGAAAAATTGAGACTATCAAATTCAAGCAGGAAGGATGTACAGAGGAAACATAGAGCTAGCTGAGTGCACATACAAGGGGTGGGGAAGAGGGTGAAGGGTGAGCAAAAGAAGGATGCCAAAGTGAAATTTTGATTTGATTCTGTGGATAGAGCTTGGTTCTGACCTTTTTCATTTTTAAGGGCATTATGTTAAATTTAAGGTGGTATCCTGATTTGGATCCTGAAACAGAAAAAGGGCATTGTTGGAAAACCTAGTGAAATAGGCATAAAGTGTATAGTTTAGTTAATAGTATTGTACCAGCGTTAATGTCTTAGTTTTTATAAATTGTTTGTTTTTTGTTTTTGTTTTGTTTTTGAGGTGGAGTCTTGCACTATTGCCCAGGCTGGAGTGTGGTGGCGTGATCTCAGCTCACTGCAACCTCTGCCTCCCAGGTTCAAGCGATTCTCCTGCCTTAGCCTCCCGAGTAGCTGGGATTACAGGTGTGCAACACTACGCCTGGCTAATTTTTGTATTTTTAGTAGAGGCAGGGTTTTGCCATGCTGACTTCGAACTCCTGACCTCAAGTGATCCACCCGCCTCAGCCTCCCAAAGTACTGGGATTACAGACGTGAGCCACCGCACCCAGCCTGTAAATGGTTTTGTAACATGTTAACATTATGCGAAGCTGGGTAAAGAAAGGGTATACAGGAACTTTTCTACTATCTTTGTAACTTTCCTGTAAATCTAAAATGATTTCAAAATAAAACGTCTTGAAGGCATTGTACTCCCAATTAGCTATGTCTTACATGGATTCTGGTGAAGACAAAGTGTAATACTCACTTAATATGGGTGAGGAAGAGTGCACTGGGTTAAATACTGCCCCCACCCACCACCCAAATTGGTATTCTTCCTGGAACCTTAGAATGTGACCTTATTTGGAAATAGAGTCATTGCAGATGTAATCAGTTATGTTGAGTTCATATTGGAGTAGGGTGGGCTCTTAATCTGGAATGACTTGTGTTCTGATAAGAGGAGAAAGTTGGGAGGCCAAGGCAGGTGGATCACCTGAGGTCGGGAGTTCAAGACCAGCCTGACCAACATGGAGAACCCCCGTCTCTACTAAAAAACAGAAAATCAGCCTGGCGTGGTGGTGCATGCCTGTAATCCCAGCTACTTGGGAGGCTGAGGCAGGAGAATTGCTTGAACCTGGGAAGCGGAGGTTGTGGTGAGCTCAGATCACGCCATTGCACTGCAGCCTGGACAACAAGAGTGCAACTCCATCTCAAAAAAAACAAAAAACAAAAAAAAAGAAGAAGAGGAGAAAGGACACAGACATACAGGGAGTATGCCAAGTGATGATGAAGACAGAGATTGGAGTGATGCTTCTACAAGGTGACAACAAGGACTGCTGGCAGCCACCAAGAGCTAGGCAGAGACAAGGAAGCATCCTTGCCTAGAGCCTTCAAAGTGGGCATGGTCCTGCCAACACCTTGATTTTGGACTGCCAGCCTCTAGAACTGTGAGAATAAATTTCTCTTGTTTGAAGTCATCAAGGTTATGGTATTTTGTCATGCAGCTCTAGGAAACTAATACAAAGAAGAAGGAACAAGGTTCTGGATTGATTGAGATCTACTCGCTAGAGTAGATCCAGAGGTGAGTTTGCTCCAGCTGATAGTAGCAGATGCCTTAGAGAAGTGAGGCACGTATCCAAAGTGAGCAACTGCCTCAACTGGCTCACAGATGTAGGTCTGTCCAGCACAGTGGTTCTCAGCCCTGGTTGCTCTTTAGAATCACTGAGGAGCCTCCTAGAGACACTGATGCCTAGACCCCTCCCCAGCGATTGTGATTTAATTGGTCTGGGATGCAGTCTGAACATCAGGATTTCTTAAAGATCCCAGGTGATTCTTATGGGTAGCTAGGGTAGAGAACCTCTCATCTAAGAGGGGATGACCCAGCCTACATCGAGGGACAGAATCATGGGTATTTGATAAATCCTGAAATACATTCTTGTGTCAGAACAACAATGCTTTCCAGTGAACATTTAGAGAAGAAGTGACCCTGTCTTTTGTCTGAGCTGCACCCTTGCTTTATGGCTGGCTGTGGATAATAGCTGCTTTATTGTGATTACCTGGGGGGAAAGATGAATTCCACACTACACTGAGCAGTGTGCATTCTGTAATTTCCCCAGGAGCAGAAGCTGCCTTGCCAGACCTTTTCTGCGTGGTCTGAGGTGGCCATCAGCCAGCTGTTGTTGTCTAAGACCTTGAGGTCTGGTAGATGCAGGTCTAATATTGATAGCCCTATGCAAACCACAAAGAAAACTTTGCTAATGTTTTCATGTATTACATGTGAATGCCTGCTATTGTCTGGCTTATGTATGGGTCTACTTTTTCTGTTATTTTTTTCCCCTCTGATTTGTGCTAGACTTTAAGACCTGGAAGAACTTATTTTTTGAACATTTGATTTAACTGATTTTTTGGAAAATTTCAAACATAGGTAAAAGTAGGGAGAATAGTATAATAGTGTGATAAGCTCCTATGTACCCACTTAATTCCATTAGTTATCAGCCCATGGCCAATCTTTTTCACAAATATTTCCATCCTCTCTCTCCCACCCAGATTATGGGAAACTGCTTGAATTCACATTACAGAGCATTATTCATTGGTGGATATATTAATTGGAACTCTTGGTTGTAAGTGACAGAAACCCAAACTAAATACATTTTGATCAGAAAGGTATTTTGTTGGTCATGTTACTGGGAAATGCAAGAGGTGGCCTGGGATTCAAATGTGGCTGCATTCCAGGGAATCAGTAACGTTAGGACCCTGCCTTTCTCATCTTTCTCCATCTCTAGGTTCTGTTTACTTCTGTCTCGGGCAGGCGAGAAGGCTTACCATGGGTTTGAGCTTGCAATCATACTGGGAGGGACTCTCTCACCTGGTCTTGAGGGCTGAATTGCACCCCCAAAAAGATTTATTAAAGGTACCCCTAGGCCACGTGCGGTGGCTCACGCCTGTAATCCCAGCACTTTGGGAGGCTGAGGCAGGTTGATCACCTGAGGTCAGGAGTTCGAGACCAGCCTGACCAACATGGTGAAACCCCATCTCTACTAAAAATAGAAAAAATTACCTGGGTTTGGTGGCACATGCCTGTAATCCCAGCTACTCGGGAGGCTGAGGCAGGAGAATCACTTGAACCCAGGAGGCAGAGGTTGCGGTGAGCCGAGATGGCACCATTGCACTCCAGCCTACCCCTGGTACCTGTGATGTAACCTTCTTTGGAAAGAGGGTCTTTGCAGATCTAATTAAGATATAAGTTTAGACGAGGTCACAGTAGAGTAGAATAGGCCCTAATCCATTGTGACTGGGGACCCACACAGAGAGCACCATGGGAAGACACAGACAGGGGGAAGACAGCCCATGTGAAGGCAGAGGCAGAGACTAAAGTGATGCAGCTATGAGCCTAGGAACGCCAAGGATTGCCAGCAACTTCCAGAAACCAGGAAAATGCGTGGAAGGATCCTTCCTCCAGAGACTTTGGAGGGAGAGTGACCCTACCAACACATTGATTTTGGATTTCTGGCCTCCAGAACTGTGAGAGAATACATTTCTCTTGTTTGTGTTCAATAGGACGCCAACCAGTTTGTGTGATATATTACATCAGTCCTAGGAAACTAATATACCTAGTGACTGTTCCAATCCCAGACAAACTATACCATGGTCTTGTTTGGATCCTGTTGCCATCCCTGGAACCTAGTTTGGGGGATGGGGTACTTGGGTTAGCTCAGGTCATGTGACCAACCCTGTGGTAGGGGACCCACATCACATGAAGAGGAGATAGGGAAGTGGGGAGTGAGACAGACAGGAAAACATTCTTCTACCAAAATCAGTGCATACTTCTTTACTGGAAGCCACTGAGATGTTGAATCAACTAGCTAGCATCCTAATGTGGATTAATCAGCTATCCTTTACCATGTGTTACTAGAAAATAATGCAGTCTTTTAAAATGGTCACTGACATTGATATTTTTCACATGCCTAGAAGGAGAGAGGAAGCCTATGGTCACTGAAGTTGAGTTTACTTTGGCTTTGTTTAGATAATTCTTTTTGCTGCTAAGATTGTTTTCTTGATTTTATCCTTCCTCCTCTTAAATGGCTCCCAGGCTGACCGGCGGGAGGAAGACACTGCTAATGTTTCTGCAGGGCTTTACGGCTGGATTTTGCATCGGGCTCTTGGTTTTGTTTGGATGTCTACTGCTATTCACATGTGCCTACTTAGGGAAACAGCTGCACTTATTCAGTGCAATGCCACATAGAATAGTAAAAGCAGAGTATACTCTCTGATAAACACATTAATTTTACCAGATGGTTCTTCTTAAGCCTTTAATTGCATTTCCTGGATTTGGTGACCTATCCTTAGATAATGCCTCCAGGAATTTTTCTCATAGCCCGGGACCTATTACTGTAAAGATGGCAAAAGTGGAATTAGGGTGCCCGTGCATCCCAGTTCACCCAGGACAGTGATAGTTTATGCCTGTTGTCCCAGTCCCCTTTCACTCTCTGTCTTGGACAATAAATATATATGTCCATTCCACCGAGCATGGGCAGTTTCATAGGAAGCCACTTGTTTAGGTGCTGAGATTGGAGCAAATTCTACCTGTTTTCATGCCAAGGGTAATGGGGCTGCAGCATGAGACTGGAGTTTTGCTGGGTTGCTATAGGCTATAGGGCATCAGATATCAGTTTTAATCCTTAAAACTGCTAGGGGGCAGCTTTATGTTTGGGTAGCTTGAGTGCACTGTGTGTCCCTGAGAGCTGAACTAAAGAGAGTGGCAACTGAAAAGCCAGAGGGGAGGCTGAGTCAGAAAGTGAAGGTCGCCAACTGGTGACATGAACAGTGATTGTATCTGTCAGCAGTGGCTGGCTTATGTTACAGTAACAAATAACCCCCAAATCCAAATGACTTAACATGACAAAAGCTTGCCTCCTGTTCACCTTCCATGTGTAAGGGTGGGTGTATTTTGGTTACCTGGGGACCCAGGCTGGTAGAAGCTGTATCTCAACTCATGATTTCACTGAGGCAGGGAAAGGGAACAAGTGACCTAGGCTCAAATTCTTTGTTTTTGTTTTTGTTTTTCCTAACTTTTATTTTAAGTTCAGCGGTACATGTGCAGGATGTACAGGTTTATTACATAGGCAAACGTGTCATGGGGGGTTGTTATACAGATTATTTCATCACCCAGTTATTCAGCCTAGTAATCCATTAGTTATTTTTCCTGACCTTCTCCCTCCTCCCAGTCTCTGCCCTCTGATAGGCTCCAGTGTATGTTGTTCCCCTGTCTGTGTCCATGTGTTCTCTTCATTTAGCTCCCACTTATAAGTGAGAATATGCAGTATTTGATTTTCTGTTCCTGAATTAGTTTGCTAGGGATAATGGCCTCCGGCTCCATCCGTGTCCCTGCAAAGGACATAATCTCATTCTTTTTTTATGGCTGCATAGTATTCCATGGTATATATATATACGACATTTTCTTTATCAAGTTTATCATTGATGGGCATTTAGGTTGATTCCATGTCTTTACTATTGTGAATAGTGCCAATGAAAGAACATACATGCATATGTTCATAATGCATGCATGTGTCTTTATAATAGAATGATTTATATTCCTTTGGGTATGTACCCAGAAATGGGATTGCTGGGCTGAATGGTATTTCTGTCTCGAAGTCTTTGAGGAATTGCCACAGTGTCTTCCACAATGGGTGAACTAATTTACACTCCCACCAACAGTGTATAAGTGTTCCTTTTTCTCCACAACCTTGCCAGCATCTTGTTATTTTTGACTTAATGATAGCCAGCCGTACAGACTCAGGTTCTTAAAGCTTCAATTAGAATTGATCCCCATTGTTTCTGCTCGCATCTCATTGGCCAAAGCAAGTCACAAATCACACCTAACTTCCAAGGGGGAAGGGAGGTACCCTCCCACTATGTGCTCAAAGGAGGAGAAATGGAATATCTGTGGCTGGCCCTAGTGACTAGCAGGCAGGAAGCTCCAGTGAAATTCCCTGAATGCCTTCCTCGTTAAGTCCAGGTGACTTTTATTAGGTTGTTTGCAAGAATAGTAGATGTTGCTCCAGGGAATATTAAAGGTGCCACCACACAGTCTGATATCCACAGAGCCCTGAGCCACTTCAGTCAAGATCTACCCCTTGCATGCTTCTGACTCCTCCACCAATCCAGCAGTCTGCCCCAACACAGACACCATGGTGGGGCATGATGGGGCAGGGGGCGCTGTCAGATAAAAACATAGACAATATTATCAGAACTGTAAGATATGAGGGAGGGAGGCTTGTGACTAAGTGCTGGTGGACCTGGAATTAGAGTGTTCGTGTTTTACTGAAGCAGCTTTATTCATAGGCACTCTCATTCCCACAGCCCACCCCTGTGCATAGATAATCCATAATCACTGTGAATGTTCAGAGTGGAAGGGGCAGACCTTAGAGAAATGAGAGGCAGTTTCTATTTCACTGGGAGTGGATCTGGAATGCCCCCAACAAGATCCATTCTCAGAGCTCTCTTGTACATGCCAGGGGATACCTGGCAAGACTAGGCCATGTTTGCTTTGGGGATGAGCATATCATTGAGGACAAAGCCCAGAGGGCAACCTCTTTGTGAAAACAAAATGATGATTTTGGTTTTGTATATGTTGAGTCTGAATGAATGGTGGGACCCAACAGGAGGTTAGGGATGCAAGGTTCTGAAGTTTAGGGAGATATCTTAGGGTTGTAGACCCATACTTGCAGTCATCAACCTTGGTGAGATTAGTGGATAAGACCTTCAAGAAAATGTAGAATAACAAAATGGATTTTACAAGGACCAGGAAATGAGCTTTGGAGTATGTTACATTAAGGAAGCAGGGGAAAGAGTCTCAGCCATTAAAGGACGCTGAGAAGGTGATCCAGGTGTAGGAGAGGCACCAAGGCATTATCATCCCATGTATCATTTCTTATGTTAATAAAGCTTATTGTGGTTTATAAAGTTTTGCTAATACACACAGCACAATGAATGCTATGGACTAAATGTTTATGTCTGTCTAAAATTCATAAGTTAAAGCCCTAAACCCGAGCGTATTTGAAGATGGGGACTCTAAGGAACTAATTAAGATTAAATGAGGTCTTAAGGGCAGGGCCCTGATCTGATAGGATTAGTGTTCTTATAAGAGGAACACTAATATTACCTGGGGACCCAGGCTGATAGAAGCTGTATCTCAACTCATGCTTTCACTGAGGCAGGGAAAGGACACCAATGTTCCTAGTGGAACACTAACAGAGGTGGCTGGCAAGATGGTCAAGTAGAAACAGCTCCGGTCTGCAGCTCCCAGCAAGATCAACGCAGAAGGCAGGTGATTTCTGCATTTCCAACTGAGGTACCCAGCTTATCACACTGGGACTGGTTAGACAGTAGGTGCAGCCCACGGAGGCTGAGCTGAAGCAGGGTGGGGCTCTGCATCACCCAGGAAGCACAAGGGGTTAGGGAACTCCCTCCCCTAGTCAAGGGAAGCCGTGAGAGACTGTGCCTTGAGGAATGGTGCACTCTGGCCCAGATACTACGCTTTTGCCGTGGTCTTCGCAACCTGCAGACTAGGAGATTCCCTCGGGTGCCTACACCACCAGGGCCCTGGGTTTCAAGCACAAAACTGGGTGGTCATTTGGGCAGACACCAAGCTAGCTGCAGGAGTTTTTTTTCGTACCCCAGTGGCGCCTGGAATGCCAGTGAGACAAAACTGTTCACTCCCCTGGAAAGGGGGCTGAAGCCAGGGAGCCAAGTGGTCTAGCTCAGCAGGTCCCACCCTCACGGAGCCCAGGAAGCTAAGATCCACTGGCTTGAAATTCTCGCTGCCAGCACAGCAGTCTGAAGTCGACCTTAGACGCTTGAGCTTTGTGTGGGGGGAGGGGCATCTGCCATTACTGAGGCTTGAGTAGGCAGTTTTCCCCTCACAGTGTAAACAAAGCCGCCAGGAAGTTCAAACTGGGCAGAGCCCACCGCAGCTCCGGAAAGCCACTGTAACCAGACTGCCTCTCTAGATTCCTCCTCACTGGGCAGGGCATCTCTGAAGGAAAGGTAACAGCCCCATTCAGGGGCTTACAGACAAAATCCCCATCTCCCTGGGACAGACCGCCTGGGGGAAGGGGCGGATGTGGGCGCAGCTTCAGCAGACTTAAACATTCCTGCCTGCTGGCTCTGAAGAGAGCAGCGGATCTCCCAGCACAGTGCTCAAGCTCTGGTAAGGGACAGACTGCCTCCTCAAGTGGGTCCCTGACCCCTGTGCCTTCTGACTGGGAGACACCTCTCAGCAGGGGTTGACAGACACCTCATACAGGAGAGCGCCGGCTGGCATCTAGTGGGTGTCCCTCTGGGACAAAGCTTCCAGAGGAAGGAACAGGAAGCAATCTTTGCTGTTCTTCAGCCTCTGCTGGTGATACCTAGGCAAACAGGATCTGGAGTGGACCTCCAACAAACTCAGCAGACCTGCAGCAGAGGGGCCTCACTGTTAGAAGGAAAACCAACAAACAGAAAGGAATAGCATCAACATCAACAAAAAGGACGTCCACGCAAAAACCACATATGAAGGTCACCAACATCAAAGAACAAAGGTAGATAAACCCACAAAGTTGAGGAAAAATCAGTGCAAAAAGGCTGAAAATTCCAAAAACCAGAGGCCTCTTTTCCTCCAAAGGATCACAGCTCCTTGCCAGCAAGGGAACAAAACTGAACAGAGAATGAGTTTGACGAATTGACAGAAGTAGGCTTCAGAAGGTGGGTAATAACAAACTCCTCTGAGCTAAAGGAGCATGTTCCAACCCAATGGAAGGAAGCCAAGAACCTTGAAAAAAGGTTAGAGGAATTGCTAACTAGAATAACCAGTTTAGAGAAGAATATAAATGACCTGATGGAGCTGAAAACCACAGCACAAGAACTTCATGAAGCATATACAAATATCAATAGCTGAATTGATCAAGCAGAAGAAAGGATGTCAGAGATTGGAGATCAACTTAATGAAATTACAGCGTGAAGACAAGATTAGAGAAAAAAGAATGAAAAGGAATGAACAAAGCCTCCAAGAAATATGGGACTATATGAAAAGACCAAACCTATGTTTGATTGGTGTACCTGAAAGTGATGGGAAGAATGGAACCAAGTTGGAAGACACACTTCAGGATATTATCCAGGAGAACTTCCCCAACCTAGCAAGACAGGCCAACATTCAAATTCAGGAAATACAGAGAACACCACAAAGATACTGCTCGAGAAGAGCAACCCCAAGACACATAATCGTCAGATTCACCAACGTTGAAATGAAGGAAAAAATGTTAAGGGCAGCTAGAGAAAGGTCGGGTTACCCACAAAGGGAAGCCCATCAGGCTAACAGCGGATCTTTCTGCAGAAACCCTACAAGCCAGAAGAGAGTGGCAGCCAATATTCAACATTCTTAAAGAAAAGAATTTTCAATCCAGAATTTCATTTCCATCCAAACTAAGCTTCATAAGTGAAGGAGAAATAAAATCCTTTACAGACAAGCAAATGCTGAGAGATTTTGTCATCACCAGGCTTGCCTTACAAGAGCTCCTGAAGGAAGCACTAAATATGGAAAGGAAAAACCAGTAACAGCCACTGCAAAAACATACCAAATTGTAAAGACCATCGACACTATGAAGAAACCGAATCAACTAATGGGCAAAATAACCAGCTAGCATCATAATGACAGGGTCAGATTCACACATAACAATATTAATCTTAAATGTAAATGGGCTAAATGCCCCAATTAAAAGACACAGACTGGCAAATTGGATAGAGACAAGACCCATCAGTGTGCTGTATTCAGGAGACCCATCTCATGTGCTAAGACACACATAGGCTCAAAATAAAGGGATGGAGGAATATTTACCAAGCAAATGGAAAGCAAAAAAGGCATGGATTGCAATCCTAGTCTCTGATAAAACAGACTTTAAACTAGCAAAAATCAAAAAAGGCAAAGAAGGGCATTACGTAATGGTAAAGGGATCAATGCAACAAGAAGAGCTAACTATCCTAAATATATATGTACCCAATACAGGAGCATCCAGATTCATAAAAGAACTTCTTAGAGACCTACCAAGGGACTTAGACTCCCACACAATAATAGTGGGAGACTTTAACACCCCACTGTCAATATTAGACAGATCAACGAGACAGAAAATTAACAAGGATATTCAGGACTTGAACTCAGCTCTGGAACAAGTGGACCTAATAGACATCTACAGAACTCTCCACCCCAAATTAACAGAATATACATTCTTCTCAGCACCACATCGGACCTATTTTAAAGTTGACCACATAATTGGAAGTAAGGCACTCCTCAGCAAATACAAAAGAACGGAAACCATAACAGTCTCTCAGACCACAGTGCAATCAAAATAGAACTCAGGATTAAGAAACTCACTCAAAACCGCGCAACTACATGGAAATTGAACAACCTTCTCCTGAATAACTACTGGGTAAATAACGAAATTAAGGCAGAAATAAAGAAGTTGTTTGAAACCAATGAGAACAAAGACATAACGTACCAGAATCTCTAGGACACAGCTAAAGCAGTGTTGACAGGGAAATTTATAGCACTAAATGCCCACAGGAGAAAGCAGGAAAGAGCTAAAATCAACACCCTAACACTACAATTAAAAGAACTAGAGAAGCAAGAGGAAACAAATTCAAAAGCTAGCAGAAGACAAGAAATAACTAAGATCAGAGCAGAACTGAAGGAGATAGAGACATGAAAAACGCTTCAAAAACAATCAGTGAATCCAGGAACTGTTTTTTTTTTTGAAAAGATTAGCAAAATAGATAGACAGCTAGCCAGACTAATAAAGAAAAAAAGAGAGATGAATCAAACAGACACAATAAAAAATTATAAAGGGTAGATCACCACTGATCCCACAGAAATACAAACTGCCATCAGAGAATACTATAAACACCTCTATGCAAATAAACTAGAAAATCTAGAAGAAATGGATAAATTCCTGGACGAATACACCCTTCCAAGACTAAACCAGGAAGAAGTCAAATCCCTGAATATACCAATAACAAGGTCTGAAATTGAGGCAGTAATTAATAGCCTACCAACCAAAAAAAGCCCAGGACCATACGGATTCACAGGCAAATTCTACCAGAGGTACAAAGAGGAGCTGGTACCATTCCTTCTGAAACTATTCCAAACTACTCCTTCCTAACTCATTTTATGAGGCCAGCATCATTCTGATGTCAAAACCTGGCAGAGACACAACAAAAAAAGAAGATTTCAGGCCAATAACCCTGATGAACATTGATGCGAAAATTCTCAATAAAATACTGGCAAACTGAATTCAGCAGCACATCAAAAAGCTTATCCATCACAATCAAGTTAACTTCATCCCTGGGATGCAAGGCTGGTTCAACATACACAAATCAATAAACGTAATCCATCACATAAAGAGAACCAATGACAAAAACCACATGATTATCTCAACAGATGCAGAAAAGGCCTTTGATAAAATTCAACACCCCTTCATGCTAAAAACTCTCAATAAACTAGGTATTAATGGAACGTATCTCAGAATAATAAGAGCTATTTATGACAAACCCATAGCCAATGTCATACTGAATGGGCAAAAGCTGGAAGCATTCCCTTTGAAAACCAGCACAAGACAAGAATGCCCTCTCTCACCACTCCTATTTAACATAGTATTGGAAGTTCTGGCCAGGGCAGTTAGGCAAGAGAAATAAATAAATGGTATTAAAATAGGAAGAGAGGATGTCAAATTGTCTCTGTTTGCAGATGACCTGATTGTATATTTAGAAAACCCCATCGTCTTAACCCCAAATCTCCTTAAGCTGATAAGCAACTTCAGCAAAGTCTCAGGATACAAAATCAATGTGCAAAAATCACAAGCTTTCTTATACACCAATAATAGACAAATAGAGAGCCAAATCATGAGTGAACTCCCATTCACAATTGCTACAAAGAGAATAAAATACCTAGTAATACAACTTACAAGCGATGTGAAGGACCTCTTCAAGGAGAACTACAAACCACTGCTCAAGGAAATAAGAGAGGACACAAACAAATGGAAAAACATTCCATGCTCGTGGATAGGAAACATCAATATTGTGAAAATGACCATACTGCCCAAAGTGATTTATAGATTCAATGCTATCCCCATCAAGCTACCACTGACTTTCTTCACAGATTTGGAAAAAAACACTTTACATTTAATATGGAACCCAAAAAGAGCCCATATAGCCAAGACAATCTTAAGCAAAAAGAACAAAGCTGGAGGCATCACACTACCTGACTTCAAACTATACTACAAGGCTACAGTAACCAAAACAGCATGGTACTGGTACCAAAACTGATATGTAAACGAATGGAACAGAACAGAGGCCTCAGAAATAATGCCACACTTCCACAACCATCTGATCTTTGACAAACCTGACAAAAACAAGCACTGGAGAAAGGATTCCCTATTTAATAAATGGTGTTGAGAAACCTGGCTAGCCATATGCAGAAAACAGAAATTGGACCTCTTACTTACACCTTATGCAAAATTTAACTCAAGATAATTATTGAGCACTTACTATATTATAGGCACAGTTCAAAGTGTTGACTCATTTAATCCTCACAATTACCCCATCAGGTGGGAACTAGTTTTTACCTTCATTTTACAGATACAACAAAGGCCTAGACTAGTTAACTAACTTGCCCAAGGTCACCTAGCTAGTAAGTGATAGAGCCAGGTTCAAACCCCAAAGTCTGGCTACAGGAATTTCTACTCATATGTATATGGAAGCCAAGAAAAGGGTTTCCAGAAGGAGAGGTGGTCAACACTGCTGAACATCAGAAGAGGTCCAGGGAAATAACTGAGAAAATAAGACAAGGATGGGCTGTTGGGAACCCTACTGGAAGGGAATTAGAGTGGTCAGGTGGTCAGTGAGTATAGCCATCTCTCTCTTTTTTTTTTTTTTTAATGGCCATGTAGAAGGCATATTAGGAGTGTATGCTACTTTAAGGAGAAGGGAAAGGTTTGTCTAGAATGGTAAAGGAATGAGGATGTTCTGTAGATGTGAGGATGTAGCTTGTAGCGAGGGAGTACAGATTTAATAGAATGATATCTCTGAACCTGTGCTATCCTAAAAGAAAAGATGCAAAGTGGCCATTTTTTCTTCCTGTAGAATGTGTATTATTGCTTCTCTGCAAGCTTTTATAAAAAGCTTCTTCATCATTTAATAAAAATTAATTCTTTCAAGAGAAATGAAAGTAATCGTATTGCCATAAAAAAAAATTTGCCCAAGAATGTTCACAGCACCTTTTTTCATATTAGCTTCAAACTGGTAACAACCCAAATATCCATCAACAGGAGACTGAATAAAAAAATTGTGGTACATTCATACAATGGAGTATTACTCCAAAGTAAAAAAAGAACACACTACTGACACATGTAAAATCCTGGATGAATCTCAAAAACTTTATGTTCAGCAAAATAAGGCAGATACAAGAGCACATACTGTCTGATTCCATTTATGTGGTGTTCTATAATAGGAAAAATTAGGCTGTGGTGATAGAAATCAGAACAGTGTTTGCCTATGCAGGTGGGAGGAGTATTATAGCTGGAAAGGGAAATGATAGAACCTTCTGGAATGATGGTAATGTTTTATGTCATGATTGGCATTATATACACATGGGTGTATACAGTTATCAAAATCCATTGAACTATACACTTATGTGCATTTTATTGTATATAATATAAACTATATTTTAGAAACCTTATGATTCTCTTTCCCCTTTTCTCTTTCTTTCTCATTGTCTCACTCTCTGCCTCTCTCTCTCACTCTGTCTCTCCAATTCCTGAAGGAGACTTTTAGAGCTAGTATTAAAGTCACATTGTGAACTATTCTAAGGCTTTCTAGTTTCTCTCTTTTATTAGACTCAAAAATGTGTAGTATCAACTATACAACTACTAGGAGAAAACATAGGAGAAACACTACAAGACATCAGTCTAGGGGATGATTTCTTGCATATGACCTCAAAAGCACAGACAAAAGCAAAAATAGACAAATGAGATTATATCAAACTAAAAAGCTTCTGCATAGCAAAAGAAACAATGAATAGAGTGAAAAGACAACCCACAGATTGGGAGAAAATATTTACAAATCATACGTCAGATCAGGGGCTCAAATCCAAAATATGCAAGAAACTGAAACCACTTACTAGCAAGAAAACAACTCTTAAAAATGGGCAAAGGGGCTGGGTGCGGTGGCTCACACCTGTAATCCCAGCACTTTGGGAGGCTGAGGCGGGCAGATCACGAGGTCAGGAATTCGAGACCAGCCTGGCCAACATAGTGAATCCCTGTCTCTAGTAAAAATACAAAAATTAGCCAGGTGTGGTGGCACGCACCTGTAGTCCCAGCTACTCGGGAGGCCAAGGCCGAATTGCTTGAACCCAGGAGGTGGAGGTTACAGTGAGCTGAGACCACACCATTGCACTCCAGCCAGAGGACAAAGTGAGACTCTGTCTCAAAAAAAAAAAAAAAAAAAAAAAGTGGGGAGGGAGGGGCAAAGGACCTGAATAGACATTTCTCAAACGAAGACATAAAATAGGCCAACAGGTATATGTTAAAATGCTCAGTACCACTAATCAGCAGGGAAATACAAATTAAAACCACAATAAGCTATCATCTCATGCCTGTTAGAATGGCCATTAGAAAAAAGGTGAAAGATGGTTAAGTGTTGGGAGGCCGAGGCAGGCAGATCACTTAAGGTCAGGAATTCAAAACCAGCTTGGCCACGTAGTGAAGCCCCGTCTCTACTGAAAACACACAAAAAATTAGCCAGGTGTGGTAATGCGCGCCTGTAATCCCAGCTACTCAGGAGGCTGAGGCAGGAGAATCACTTGAACCCGGGAGGATCACTTGAACCCGGGAGGCAGAGGTGGCAGTGAGCCAAGATCATGCCATTGCACTCCAGCCTGGGTGATAGAATGAGACTCTGTCTCAAAAAGAAAAAAAAAGAAAAAGAAAAATGGTAAGTGTTGGCCAGGATACGGAGAAAAGGGAACCTTTGTCTACCGTTGGTGGGAATGTAAGTTAGAACAGCCATTTTGGAAAACAGTATGGAAGTTTCTCAAAAAAAACTAAAAATAGAGTTACCATCATTCTGCAGTCCCACTTCTGGGTATATAGCCACAGGAATGTAAAGCAGTGTGTTGATGAGATGTCTGCACTTTCATGTTCACTGCAGCGCTATTCACATGCCAAGATATGGAAACAACCTAAGTGCCTATCGACAGTTGAAAGGATTTAAAAATGTGGTCTGTGTACATGAGAGAATACAATTCAGCCTGAAAGAAGAATGAAATTCTGTAATTTGTGACAACATGGGTGAACCTGGAGGGCGTTATGCTATGTGAAATAAGCCAGGCACAGAAAGATGAATATTAGATGATCTCACTTTTATGTGGAATGTAAAAATTTGAACTCAGAAGAAGAGAGTAGAATGGCAGTTACCAGAGGCTGAGGAGGGAGGGAGTGGGTGGTGAAAAGTAAAATGTTGGTCAAAGGGCACAAAATTGCAGTGAGACAGGAGGAAAAAGTTCTGGTGATCTATTACACAGCAAGGTGACTATAATTAATAATAATGTATATTTCAAAGTTGCTAAAAGAGTAGATTCTAAATGTTCTCACCACAAAGAAATGAGTATGAGGTGAGGGATATGTTAATTAACCATATTTTCTTATTCCACAATGTATACATGTATTGAAACCCCATAAATATATACAAATATTTATCAATCGAAATAAAATTTAAAAATACACAGTATCATTTTGAGACTCATTTAGAATTATAGGGCTTTGCTGGCGTAGGAATCCTCTAATAGGTCAGAATCCGAGGAAGCAAGCCAGACATCTGTGTTAGTTAGCTTTCTTATTTTGCAAGCAACAGACACCAATTTTGGCTAAGTCAAACACAAAAGGATTTTATCAGGAGGATATCCAATAGCTCAGAGACCCAACAGGAAGTGTGGAGAAGTAGGCTTGGTAAAGGATGGAAACTGGGAAGCCCTGGGCTTCCAGGTGGACAGAACTCACAGTCTCATTAGTGTGCTGCTGCTGCAATGGAAAATTCCAGGAGGTTTCTCCATCTAAGAGTCAAAGTCCTGGTAACAAGGGTTGGATTGGCTTAGCTTAGGCCACATCCCACACCTTGGCCAGGGGGAGCTGGGACACCCTGAGTGACAGTCTCGCCAAGACTACACACAGAGGGGAGAAGTAACTTTCAAATAGGAAATCTAGAAAGAAGGGAAAGTGGATATGGGATGGACAAAAATGATTGGTGTCTGTGACTGAAACTCATGACATGTCAGGGTAGCCACCTGGCTCGTCAACTGTCATTTCATCATTCAGCTGGTAGGGCTTCCTGACACCTTTGGGGGAATTGTTGAAATTGAAATGTAACACGCAAGTATCATTCATTCCTCCTTCTTGTTGTGTTTGCATTTCTGAAGATTGTACAGACAAGACCTGTGTAGATCCCCTCTGATCCCAAATGTGATGCTGGTGTAATTCAGGTTGACCAGTGTGTATTTACACAGGGGCATGGGCCACTGCATCATAAGGGGGCATGACCTTAGGATGGGAGTGAGGAATGATTCCCTCCTCCCTGATTCCTATAATCCTGGTTGCTGGTCTAGTTCTTCTCCCACCACTGCTGCCAAGTAGGAGTATATGTGTGAAATGTCTCTGGGACAGGTCTCCTTCTCACACCCACACCATGTTTCTCTCTCTAGCTAAAGAGGAAGGAGAATGCAGGATGGGGCAAATGGTTATTACCTACCTCTGTAAGTCTTTCCACTGGAAAATGTAGGATATGAGAACGGAAAGATTGAGGGAGAAAATTGCCTCTATTCTAGGGTATTCTAGCAGGTGTAAATGATTCTTAAAAAAGCAGTTTCTTTCCTGGCACTTGAACCCATGTCATTCTGGGTAGTTAGTAAAGAAAAGCCTCAGGGTGTATTTCAACATCTAATGAGCAGATTAGACTAAATAGGAATGATTTTAAGGACTTGAAACCAAGCATAGAGCTTAAACTCACTGCAAAATATTAAATACTGAGACCCGATCCTATTGTTTCTCTCTTCCAAGAACTCAGCTTTCTACAAAGACTGCCTTGCTCAGTTGTCATCATGTGGCTGGTCGGGGTGTCAGTATTCTAGTGTTCCTACTCAACAGATGCAGGAACAGAGACTCAAAGGGGTAGGATGGTCTGCCCTGGGTCACAGAACAACAGAGAAGAATCAGAGTCACCGAGAAGTTACATAAGCACAGCCCACCAAGCTGAGAGCAGCGATTTGCCTAAGGGCCTGCAGAAGAATTTCTCCCTCCATGCATCCAAGCCATGACTGATTCATTTCCTTTAAAAACAAACAAATGTGTTTTTACATCAAGACTACTAAGACTTCTCCAGGAAATCCTGGGTCTCTGTCTTAATCTCTTGTAGCACAGTTCTCTCACTCTCCGAGCAGAGGTCACCATGTTGTAAATTGGTGGGGACATGTCCTGAAGGAGTGGTTGAGACATTTTGTTGTACCTTGCATGGACCTTGAGATATTAGTATCTGGTGCATATCAAGAGGTTTTCAGAGTTAGATTTACAACTACGGTGTGATCAGTGAATATGCAACTTATATTTAAATTACACATTCAGCCCATGCTTTATATATTTATCAGACATTCTCACCCCACTGATACAGTCTGATTTGGCTTGGCTCTGTGTTCCCACCTAAATCTCATCTTGAATTGTAGTTCCCATAATCCCCACCTGTTATGGGAGGGTCCAGGTGGGGATAATTGAATCATGGGGGCAGTTACCCCTTGCTGCTGTTCTCGTGATAGTGAGTTAGTTCTCGCGGGATCTGTTGGTTTTATAAGGGGCTTTTCCTCCTTTTGCTTGGTGCATCGCCTTACTGCCACCGTGTGAGGAGGGCTGTGTTTGCTTCCCCTTCTGCGATGATTCTAAGTTTCCTGAGGCCTCCCCAGCCATGCTGAACTGTGAGTCAATTAAACTTCTTTCCTTTGTAAATTACCCAGTCTAGCGTATGTTTCTATCAGCAGCATGAGAACGGACTAATACACTGTCCTTCCCCCAAAGCTGTTAAACAGCTACCAAAACTGCCAGTCTCCATTTCTTAGAAATTTCTGTGAGAACATTCCATGAATCAGTGGGAGTTGTTTACAAAAGATTAAAAGAAAAATCACTTGTGTATCTGTAGTCTGAGGTGGGAAGGTGCACCCCTCTTTCCTTTTATCTGGGTAAAATCTGCCTTGGTACATTCTTATGATGCCACCATGTTTACCCTGGAATAATTATTTATTGCTAGTTACCCTTTGGAGCCATGTTGGGCACAACATCCAGTGTACCTCTTCAGATATTTTAATACAATCATGTTGTCACCCCGCATCTTCTTTTTGCCAGCCTGCTGAATAATTTTATTTCCTTAAACTGATTTCTGTGCTTTGGGGCTTGCTGTTTGTTTATTATCCTGACTGTTCCCTTTAGAGTGTGGTTAATGAGTCATAACGCGCAGGTCTCCTCACCTGTGTGAGCTCTGATGTGCTGGGCTTGGAAACAAGGAATGTTATTGGGATTGATTAGTGATGCCTTGATTGGGCATGGGAAGGGGGAATGGCTACATCTGTGCTGCCTCTTTGCCAGTTCTATGGTTTTTCAATCTTTCCAGTCATGGTTACCTAGGTGCCGATTAATCCTGCTAGTTGCTCGAAAATTTGAGATGAGTCTCTATTCTTTATTAAAGACGATGAGCTTCATAAATGTTTACAATATTTCATTATATTTGACTACAAATGCCTGTGTGCATTCTTTAATGGCAGGGAATGATGCAAATAAATATGAACAGGTTATTGTACATTGTCTAAATGTATTCACATTTAAAATGTAAGTAAAAAACAATATGTAGCGGATTGTAATTTTTCAAGAGATGACCTTAGGATGGGTGAAATTGTCAGGGGCTGGCCTGGTTTCCCAGAATAATCCTTTAAATTAAGAATTCTCTCATTGGGGGGCAGTGTATCCAGAGGTGGAGGAACTGAATCAAGGATAGTTTTAAAAACTGGATCATCCGATGGCTGTGTATTAAATAGGTTTAATTCTTTTGATTGTATTTCCTGTCTGCATCTGAGGCCGTATCCACTGCAGAATAATAAAATGGAGGTACTGGCAACTATTTGTATTTGAATTCTTCTTCTTCTTTTTTTTTTTTTTTTTTTTGAAACGGAGTTTCACTCTTGTCACCCAGGCTGGAGTGCAATGGTGCATTCTGGGCTCACTGCAACCTCTGCCTCCCAGGTTCAAGTGATTCTCTTGTCTCAGCCTCCCGAGGAGCTGGGATTACAGGCGCCCGCCACCACGCCCACCTAATGTTTGTATTTGTAGTAGAGACAGGGTTTTACCATGTCGGCTAGGTTGGTCTCAAACACTCGACCTCAGGTGGTCTGCTCACCTTGGCTTCCCAAAGTGCTGGGATTACAGGTGTGAGCCGCCGTGCCTGGCCTGTATCTGAATTATTGTTTCCAAACCCAGCTGCCTTCAGCCTAAACAGTGGCAAGCACTTGTCATCATATCCTGAAGTCATAGACATAATTATCACACCTCTTAGCTGCAAATCTAGGCTTCACCATCAGCTAACTGTTTGAGGTCCTTTTACTTAGTAACCCAAATACTTGGTAATTGAGTATATATAAGGATATATTTTTCTTTAAGATTACTACGTGTGACATACATTACCCTGGAATAGAATGCTCTCATTCACAGCTAGAAGCCAACAGAATTTTGTTTGCTTGTTTTTGTTTTGTTTTGCTGAGACAGGGTCTCACTCTGTCACCCAGGCTGGAGTGCAGTGGCATGATCATGGCTCATTGTAGCCCTGATCTCCCTGGGGTCAGTGATCCTCACACCTCAGCCTCCCAAGTAGCTGGGAATACAGCCATGCACTATACATTTTTGTACTTTTTATAGAGATGGGGTTTTGCCATGTTGCCCAGCTGGCCTTGAACTCCTAGGCTCAAGCAATCCACCTGCCTCAACCTGCCCCGATACAGATTTTTAAAATGTAGGTGATTAATAACTCACTTGTAGCTCTGGAGCGGTTCAACAGAAGTTGCAACTCAAGAACGCTATTTAGTAATTAATAAGAAAAGTTTGGGGAAACAAAGTTCTACATTGTGCTCTGCTGATCTTTTTCTTTGAAATCTTACTGCAGATGCTGTTTCTCTGCGGAGGCAAGGAGGAGGACCTTGACTAGTCTCTGATGGGGCAAGGAGTTTGTTCGATTGTGCCAGCCTGAAATATGGCAGGTTAGAGGGGTGGAGAAAGCCAAGTATTGCAGGGTTAAGAAACGCTAGGCAGACAAACCTTGTCACGAGTTTAGTGAGCCCAGAAGTCAACAAATGAGTAGGGGCAAGAAACTGGCAGGGCGACCATAGATTTCATATGGTTATTGGATTAATTTATTTTTGCTTTAAAATTTTATCGAGTGAGCCATAATTTATTGGGCTGAGTTGAGTTTTGTCCAGGGGATTGAAGTTTGGATTTATCCCAGGAAACAGCTTTCATCTAAAGTCATGCTCCAGCAAATTATGTTGATTTTAAACGGAGCAGCCTATTAAAAATAGGTCAGATTTCAACAGGACAGTGGAACGTTTGGTTTGAGGAAACTTTGAGTACATCAGTAACTATTATGAGATGTTCTGCTGTGATCACGTGGCCTGCCTGTCATCAGGAAAGGGAGAAAATGGAGGGGAGGACTCTTACATTCCAGTCAATTCACGTAGCCTCTTGATGCCAAAAATTAGAAAGGGGAAGCATATCAGATGTGTACAGCTCAAATTCCATTTGTACTTAAGGTTACGTAACAGCTCATAGTGTAATAGCTTTGGCCCGTGTCCAGTGAGCATGTAGATATTGGCGCCTTTGCGTGCCTAATAGACCCCCATCAATCAGTCATGATGCCTGGTCCTACACCCAGTTGCCATGTTTGTTTAAGCCGGCTTTGGAGGTTGTGTAAATAGTGTTAGCAACCTGCTCTCCCACCCTTGGTGATAAATGGCACCTTTAAAAATCCTTTGGCACATTCTTAGGATGCGAAGGAGTAGAACTGGATCCATTGACATCTTTGGTGGTTATCAGCCTGCTTCTGCATATGTTCTTGTGGCATCTCCAGGAGGGAAGTGTGGAGGGTGCCTGGGGCATCCGTACCGCCCTGGCTGCTTGGGCCTCTGCAGCCTCTGCCTGTCTGAATCAGCTAGCGGAGGATCCTGCCTCGTGGAAACTGGCAAGGGCTGCACAGGGGCTCTCAAATGAAACTGTGACTCAGGACTGGACAAGCGAATTCGAGTTCACACAGAATGGAAAGGTGTACTTTTTCCCCTTTAAAAAAAACAACAACAAAGATTGCTACAACATGTCGGCATTGATTCATGCAGTCACTTTTTGTTCTGTACAAACAGTGGCCTTGGGGTAGCAGGAAGAGCAATGGGCAAAGGACACAACCTCAGTGCAAAAGCCCTAGCTCCCTTGGACCACAGTTGCATATCTAGAAAATTAAGAAATAACTTCCTCTTGTTGTGAGGTTCCGGCGAGATGCCATGTGTAAAGGACGTGTATCAGTGTTGGACATTCCACTATTGGTGACTGGGTGCCTGCTGTGTGCTTATCCTCCAGGTAGAGCTTCCAGGAGCAAGTGGGACTGGGCGTGTGCAGATGTAGGGGAAGGGTGTTCCAGGCAGAGGGAACCACAGAAGCAAAGGTGCTTGGGCAGAAAATACAGGTGTTAGGAAACATCGGCGAGTGTCCTTCCTCTGGAGCAAAGAACTTATAAAGGGGAACAGTGTAGGACGAAGTTGGCCTGGAAGTTTGGGGCCAGATTATAGAGGGCTTCAAACAGGAGGCTAAGGAAACTGGACTGCCTTTTATGGGCAGTGAGGAGTTATTGGGGTTTGTAAGCAGGAGAGTAGTATGATCAGAGCTGAGCTTCAGGAAAATTAATCTGGCAGCAAAATCCTGCAAAACCTCTTTGGAACAAAAGGGGTGAAAATAAATAATTTGAAAATGTGGCAGTCATGTTTTCAAATATGTTCTGAAATGTGTAAGCTATAATATGTATTTTGAAATGATAACATCTTTCTTTTTCTGTTCCTGCACAGCAGCCAAATTCCTTGTTCATTCTTTTTTAATTTCTTTTCCGCGTTCCCTCCCTCCCTCTCTCATTTTTCCTGTGTTTCTGTTTGTTTCTTTGTTTCTCCTGGTTTCAACGTGTCTTCCTTTCTCACTCACCCAGTCCCTCCCTCACTCTTTGCCCTGTTCTGTCTTTCATGGTTAGTGGTGTTTTGGGGGTGTGTCTAAACTGAGCCAGGGACTGTGAGTTCCAGGACAGTCCTTCAAAAAGGTCCATCTGCTGGTTTTTGTGCCCAGCATACCAGCTGTGAGTGGGCTGCATTACTGAAGGCTGTGAAATTACCCAAATTTGATCTTCAACTCTCATCATACAAAGTATCGGTATTTTGAATTTGTAGGTGAATCATTTGTAATTCATGGGGGCAATGTTTCTACAATTGAACTTTCTGGACTCATCACCAAAAGGTTCAGTCAGCTTCTGTAACTTGTGGGTTAGCAAGTGGATTCTATAGATACGCCCCATGTCCCTGCCCAGGCAAACTTAATAAATGTGTTCAGACCTTAGGTGTTCATGGATTTAACTCACAGGTTTGTGATTCTTTGTGGGTTCCCCTGTGGGTCTTTGGCACAGAGTTGGGCTGAGGTATGAATCCGAGAAGTCTACTTTGCAAGACACATGTTATGGAAAAGGGTTATTTATCCTTATTGTTCTGCGCATTCATGCATTTGTAACAATGCTTGTTAATTAAAACATTGTGTTGTGTCTGTGAAAAACAGCCATCAGGTGAGAGCAACATTTAGTGAAATCTGAAAGTAGGGTTAACTTGTAGTGTGAGGCTATGCACAGGAAAACGCATATGGCTCTCCATGGAAATGTGATTCAAGCGAAAGCTGGGAGCCTCTATAAACATTCTTGTATTTGTGGATCTGGCAATTCAAGAAGGTTTCAGATGTATGCCTCAGGAATGTCAAGAGTCTGCTGTATATCCAGATTTACAAAACAGATAAATTATTGAATGACTATTCGGGTTGCAAAATGATTCTTCATTTTATTAAATATTTACTGCACATTTACCCTAGAGAAGTTCTTTAGTAAATATAGTACTTGATTTACAGAAATTCAGTGCATATGACTGTTTCTGGATATATGTATTGTGTTAAGTGGGATCCTTTCTCCATAGCATGAAGAAATTTTAAGATAATCTTTTCTCCATTTGATAAATGAGTTTGTATATATGAAAGGCACTTGTTCAGTAATTATAGATTTGGTTTTTTACCATGAGGAATTTTGTATCTTAGATGACTAATTTTCAAAACTGATAAAAAATGTTCCTATTTGTCGTGTTCAGCCATCAGCAGTTTCACTGTCCTTTGGCTTTGGCTCACGTAGAATAACCATTAAAACCCTGACTCTGATGTTCACCTGCTCTGGGACTAAAGGCCTCAGATTCCCCCTTAGGGAAAGGAGGATAATAGTAGTATCCCCCTCAAAGGTTTGGGAGAAGATTAAATGAAATAGTTCCTACACCTGACACCTGGTATGGGCTCAATAAATGTTAGCTATTATTACTATTTACTGTTATTTTTCTAGTCCCAAAGATGAGGTCAGCTAACTTATGCTGAGTAATATTTTATTTCCAAAGGAGTGTTTTTTATTCAACTTTTCACATTTTGATTTTGTTCTCTCTGTGGACTATTGCGCATTTTCCCAAATGAGGAATGTTTGGCATTTCACTTAAACTGTGGCGTCCAGCAGTCACAGGAAATGCTGCCTTATTTGGTGCTTGGATTAAAAGTGTTCTCAGAGTTCGCTGATTTATATCCCTGTCCAGCTGTACCATAACCTGGTATAGTTGTAAGAAATAAAATTTAAAAAAGGAAGAAATAGAAAGGAAAAAAGACAAGGAGATGTGTTACTTGTTTGTAAATGTGAGGTTGATCCTGTAGCTGTCACAGTCCTGTTTCTAGGGGTAGCCATTGCTTGTCCAGTGCTGCCTTGGTTCCGACATATCCTAGCTAAGCTCTGCTCCTTGACTTTGACGGTCCACATAGGCCAACACCCACAGTTAACCCACACTTACTTTCCCACCATTCCACTTTACACTCTACCAAGCACTTCATTCTGAACTTGCTCATGTAGTGACTTCTGCTAGGATTCCTGCCAGTGCTGTTCAGTGCTGTTCATTTACCCAGATTCTATCTAATCTTCAGGGTCCAACTCAAAGCTTACCAGATCCATGAAGGCATCCCCAACTACCTGACTCCTCACTGATTTCTTCCTTATTCAACTTGCGTATCCTTTTCAGCCAGGGCCCTATAACAGAGTACCCTATTTTAATTAATTGTAGTCACAATAATACTTACAAACATGCACATAAAGTTCTCTAGCCCCCAGAGGATTTTCATGTATATTATTTCTTTGACCTGTGAGGTGGGCAGGTTAGTTTTTTTTTTTTTTTTTTTTGAGACGGAGTTTTGCCCTGTCACCCAGGCTGGAGTGCAGTGGCACGATCTCGGCTCACTGCAGCCTCCACCTCCCGGGTTCAAACGATTCTTCTGCCTCAGCCTCCCGAGTAGCTGGGACTACAGGCGCGTGCCACCACACCCGGTTAATGTTTTGTATTTTTAGTAGAGACGGGGTTTCACTGTGTTAGCCAGGATGGTCTCCATCTCCTGATGTCATGATCCGCCAGCCTCGGCCTCCCAAAGTGCTGGGATTACAGGCGTGAGCCATCGTGCCCGGCCAGGTCAGATCTTTAACTCTGTTGTATACAGTTGCTTGGTCAAGCTCATATGGCCAATGAGACTAAGAACTTGAACACACCAAGTCTACCAGCCCTGTTGCTCACATATGGTTTTACATCACTTATTTCTTGAATGTTAATATTAAATGTTAATATTATCTCCTTAAGTAGTCTGTAGTATTTTTGATGTTGAGAGAGATGTCTTTTACTTCAGAACCTGTTAGTGGCATTTGACCCTGAACCCAGCTCATTAAAGACTTGGTCCCTAATAGTAGTAATGTTTATTGAATATTTACTATGTGGCAGGCAGTGTGCTGGGCTCCTTTACAAGAAGCATCTCACACAGTCCTCCGAGCACTTCTGTAAGACAAAGGACATTATTAAGTTTAGGTTTAGGGAGGTTTGGCAACTTGCTAAGATCAGATAGATCCAACAGCTAGTAAGCGGCTTTAACTCATCACAAAGATTGGTCATCATGGGAAATTTTTTGCCCTATTTTAAAAATTCATATTTCTACATAGCTTAAAAGTGGAAGGTATCGTTGACAGTGGGCTGCATTGCTGGGTTTGGGGGCAAGGGGAAGATCTGCTCTGTCGAGAGCTCAATGCCCAGGGATGGTAAATGGAGACTCTGGTGGGGGAGGGAAAGAGCTAGCCCTTTGTCCTGTTGGGATTCTTTACTTTAGAAAAGAGCAGCCTTATGTATCTCTTGCCAGAATTTCACATTTTAGTTGGATTAAATTATGTCGGTACCATCATATTCTACTTAAACAAGAGGTACAATGCCTTTTCTCTTAAGTGTCCTTAGCTCTAGACTCGAATGAATGAGAACCCTGGAAATGTGGCCCCAAGTAGTACAAAGAAAGACTAGAGATGTCTACACATTCTTATGAATGCGTGTGGGATTTTCATTATGCACAGTAGTGTATGCCTGTTTGTCTTAATAGAAAAATGCTTTTATATTCCTTGCTATTGAGGAAAAAAGATATGATTTTTGGATATTTTAAAAATTGGGTTGATAAAAAGAGTGCTAATGCTACATTATAATAAGTTCTGGGTCCAGGCAGCCTCTCTCTCTTTGTTGGTGTTATATATTGAGAACAGAAATTCATACACATAAGTGTTGGGGCATTCCACACGGGGAGATGTTCAGCATGTTGCCAAAGAAGTGGTTCCATGCTACATTTTCAGGCATAGGAATTACATATAGGAATTTCGGTAGGTATTTCTTCATGCTGAGAAGCCAAGTTACTTCTATAATATCATGGACCCAAAGTGTTTCTGATTTCAGTAACGACAACTGTTGCTCTTTATTTTGACCCATGTAAATAATTATCTTGTCTTCACATGTAAATAACCTAACTCAAAGACTTACAGACCTCTGGATCTGAGCTCTTCATGAAAAACTCTCAAACCTTTTCGTATTAGCTCTTCTTTGCAATGGTGGGTTTCAGCTATGAAAGAAAAAAGTTTCCTAAATAAGTCAATTTCTGAATAATAAAATAATTCATTGTATCCAGGTCTTTACTTTTGTGTTTTGAGAACATTTGTTTTCTCATTAAAAAAAAAACAATTCAACAGTAAGTTTAAGAACACTAGTCATGACCTACCCAGTCCTTCCCCCTCCCCATAGCTAGTATTCGAGTGGATAAATAAAGCAAGCTTTCCTAGGAGGCACTTTTTATTGCAATGTTTCTACAAAGTAATATTCAACCACTGTCTGCATTGACTCGTTTCTTTTTTTGAGTGTGTTGTTCTCTACTGAAGCTGTCTGTGCCTTCACCAGCCTCTGTCCAGGCTGCTATTCTCAATTTTAACCATCCGCTCTACATCTTCAGAGATGTAAGTACCATTCTTACTATGAATGGAATGGAATAATAATACTTGATTAAATATTACTCCATTAAATAATTTACAGCTAAGCATTTTGCACACTAATAAGCCTTCACAAATAATATTATAAACAGAACAAGCAAAGATCATTAAATGGACTCATCACTAATATAAAACCTCCCAGCCAACTGGAAGGTCCTGTTACTATTCCTTCACTTGTGTCTGCTGAGTAGTTTAAAATGTGTTGTTTGGTGGTATTATTGATTTTTGGCTTGGCTGTCTCTTTTTGCTCCAAACCAGGATAGTTTGTGTCTACATGACAGGGCTCCACCAAATGTTCTCATGAATTGAGCTTCACCTCCTAAAGTGTTTCTGAAACTAACTCCAAATAAAATTTCAAGCAACTAAGTACTTCACTAATTGTTTTCCAATGAATTGTTCCAAACCCCAACTTTTCTCTTTCATTAAAAAACGGCCGGGTGTGGTGGCTCATGCCTGTAATCCCAGCACTTTGGGAGGCCAAGGCGGGCGGATCACTAGGTCAGGAGATTGAGACCAGTCTGGCCAATATGGTAAAACCCTGTCTGTACTAAAAATACAAAAATTAGCTGGGCGTAGTGGTGTGCACCTGTAGTCCCAGCTATTCAGGAGACTGAGGCAGAAGAATTGCTTGAACCTGGGAGGCAGAGGTTGCAGTGAGCCGAAATTGTGCTACTGCACTCCAGCCTGGGTGACAGAGCGAGACTCCGTCTCAAAAAAAAAAAAAAAAAAAAAAATTCTAGTGATTTTTCTTTAAAAATGTGTGTAGTTTCTTTATTAATATCATTGCAAGAATTTTTTTTTCATTCAGCTAATACTCAGGTTTTTTTCTACCAATTTTTTCAAAGTGAGGTTTAGGCGCATTTATATATCCACAGTGATAAACACTTTATTTGATGTATTTGTTCTACACATCTTAGATTGTGACCAGTTTACTCTAAGTTGGGTTTGGGGTCATGCTTTTACTGTTGTTGTTACTATTACTGTTATTTGTTATCAATTTTATTTTTAACTTTTAAGTTCAGAGATACATGTGCAGGATGTGTAGGTTTGTTACATAGCTAAATGTGCGTCATGGGGGTTTGTTGTACAGATTACTTCATCACCTAGGTATTAAGCCTAGGATCCATTAGTTATTTTTCCTGATTCTCTTCCTCCTCCCACCCTCTGCCCTTCCATAGGCCCCTGTGTATGGTGTTCCCCTCTATGTATCCATGTGTTCTCATAATTTAGCTCCCACTTATAAGTGAGAACATGCAGTATTTGGTTTTCTGTTCCTGTGTTAGTTTGCTAAAAATGGCCTGCAGCTCCATCCATGTCCCTGCAAAGCACATGATCTTGTTCTTTTTTGGCTGCATAGTATTCCATGGTGTGTATGTACCACATTTTCTTTAGTCAGTCTATCCTTGATGGGCATTTGGGTTCCGTGGCTTTGCTATTGTGAATAGTGCTGCAATGAACATATGCATGCATGTGTCTTTATAACAGAACGATTTACATTCCTTTGGCTATATACCCAGTAATGGGATTGCTGGGTCGAATGGTATTTCTGACTTTAGGTCTTTGAGGAATTGCCACACTGTCTTCCACAATGGCTGAACTAATTTACACTCCCACCAACAGTGTATAAGCATTTCTTTTTCTCCACAACCTCACCAGCATCTGTTATTTTTTGTCACTTTGATAATAGCCATTCTGACTGGTGTGAGTTGGTGTCTCATTGTGGCTTTGATTTACATTTCTCTAATGATCAGTGATGCTGAGCTTTTAAAAAATATGCTTGTTATTGTCAATTTTATAGTAGGGAAATTTCACTATAACTTTTGCTGATGTGGGGTTATTCCGAATTTTGCCTATTATCGTTCACATTTTTGGTCATGTATACCTCAAATTTTCAGTCTTTAACAAACAACATTCCTATGAGTAAACATATTCCTGTTTAAGAAGAATGATATTTGAGTCAAAGTCATAGTCACAAAGAAATTAATACTAAACAGTGTGACTGCCTGGAAGATATGCCCGACAAAATGAAATACTTAGAATGTAAAAGTACAGGAGTAGACTTTTGGGTGGCTTAGTATGGCAGTGTTAGATGCTTGTCTTTACAGAAGGAAATGGGAGAAAGTTCATCGTTTTTATCATTTCATCATGCTGTGTTAATACTTGATATTTAGAAAATTGTACTAGTGTCCAAGAAAAACTGAAAATAATCTTATTATCCCATGATGTTTTTATATAAACCTACAGATCTAGACTTTTACCCATTGCTATATCTGTAATAAGCATTATGGAATGATGCTGATGTTCTTCCATTCTTTGATATGCATGAGGATATTTTTAAATTTAGATGTTTTATATCCAAAACAGTTCCAGACACTACCCGCAAAAATAATCAAGCTTCACGTGGTGAAGAGAACGAGGGATATGTTCCTGGGAAAAGCCCTTAGCCAGAAGGCTTAAAACCAGATAGAAACTTTAAAAATAGCCTTTTGTGAGGCAAATGTAACTTGCTGAAAATCGTCTTGCACAGTTTTGAAACTAGGATGAACCCCCTGCCACCCAGGAGTCCAGGACCACTCTGTGGTCTGATGCCAGGAGGATGTACTTGCATATTTCAGATGCTTCATATTTTGTTTTTGATGTTCTGAGCTGGTAGAGTTGGGTGCAGCTCTTCTTGGATTGATAAACCATGTTCCCAGATGTTGAATTCAAGAAGGAATTTTTAACTCTTCCATGTTTAAAAATGATTTCTATGGCTGAGAGCTAATACACTCCCTCAAATCAATTTGGGAAATTTTTTTGAGAAGAAATTGAGTCTTTTTCACATTTGAGTAACTTTATACACGATGCGCAACATGCCCTGTAAATACAGATAGGCCACCTACAAAGTGCACTGGGTGATATTTTATACTGCAGATGTTCTAGTTTGCACCTGATGAAACATGTAAAATGCTTATCAAAAAAATGAATTATACAGTCCCACACAACCGTTTGCTTGGTATTTGCTAAATTTGATTCGGCCTTTAGATGATAAAAATGAACCAGTCCACAGTAAACACTTAATGTGAAAAGAGATAACGGCAAACTGGAAACTTTCTTATCCTGTCATTTTGATCCATTTTTGAAAGAAAGCATCCTGACAGCAACAAGGAAATACCAGCTTGGAATTCATACCTATTTGATTTGGCAAATGTGAATAAACTATTCTTTCAGAGGATCCAGGAAGTGAAAACATGGGCCAGTGACTGAAAAACCACCTTAGAGATTATCTGATTAACTCTCTCATTGTACAGATGGGGAAACTGATGCTCAGAGGTGTCTAATGAGCTTCTAGGAACAAGTGAGGGTGGGGGCTGAAAGTCAAAATAAATACCCTGACTTATCTTACCATTCCATCTCCTGCTGGTCAAATCCAGCTGGAAACCAAAGGGCAAGGGCTCCTTTCTGGGACATAGAATGGGACAAATAATGGCAGAGAATAGATCCGGGAAGGCAGAGAACAATCAACACAGTGATTACAGAATAAAAAGATCCTTTAGGAATGCAGTCATCTGTTTATTCAGTAAATTTCCGTATCTTACTAATCACAACAGCATCCACGTACATTTAAAATAGTGCCTATATGTATGTGTGATACTTGTTTACATAACAAGCTTGCTGATGTTTGGTGCAGTGTATGGGTTCAGGCTTCTCTGACAACAATACCAAGACCTTCCGGGGATCCACGGTCTTCTGCATGGGGGATTTCTGCAGAAGGAAATATAACACTCAATGGACAAATCCCCAGCTGGAAGAGGTCTCTGTTTATTAGTACTGCTTTTTGAATATAAAATCAACTCTACCTTTTAGGAAGATAGCTAAATGTTGCTGGAAGTTGGAATGAGAGTTTTAATTACGAGCTAGACACTGTATGAGACATCTTTCCTGTGCTGCCTCAGGTCCTCTTGACTGTAATCAACTCAGGAGTCTTGGCTCAGTCCCTGCGAAAACTGTCCTCATGTGGACAAATGCCACAGCTCCTAGCCTCATGTCTGCCACCCTGGGGCTCCCTGTTGACTCTGAGGGGCAAGACTCCCAGGACCCCATGGATGCTCAGCCATGTGCAACCAGGAGGGTAGGGAGGTGGCACTGCTGGGAGATGGGAATTAGTGAAGTTCTTTTGCTTACCCCTCTCTGAACGGACTGTCCTGATGCTGCCTTTATGATGGTTCCTCATGATCCCAGGCTCAGTTGCACTGGACGCCAAGCAGAGGTCAGTTGGGGAACATGCCCCATCCTGTTTTCTCTCCCTCCTTCCCTGCCGCACTCTCCATTGCTCTCCACCCTGAATAAAGTAGTGGCTCTGCTTCAGGGAACCCAGGCTGAGATAGATACCAGGGCCTCCCTTTTGGGGGTTCTCTTTTGAGGTCCAGTTTTCAAAGGAACTGATTGGGCAACTGCAAAATGTGAGTATGTGAAGACATTAAGTGGACCAATTTGTAATTCGATTATTATAATTATCTGGATACCTCTTTGGCTCAAAAAGCAAATGTTGATCTGTTTTAAGAACAGAGAATCATAATGCGTAGAGCCCTAACCTGCCTTCCTAGCCTCACCTGATGCCTTCTCAACCCTCATCTAGGGCTTATTCCTTTCCTTTATGACTTGCCAGGAACAAGGGAAGAATAGGAAAAGTCAAAATAAATACCCTGGCTTCTCTTGCCATTTCATCTCCTGCTTGCTGCTAGCTTCCTTCTGACAAGGGAGAAGTAACTGGGATTCACTTTTCCATTTTCCTAGCTGGATGATCCCTCCCTGACAATCCAGAATGAGATGATGGTGCCCGGGCATGGGGGGAGTATCCACGTGTGCTGATACCTCCTCACCTACCCTTCCCCAGAGTAGATACACATTGCCCCCAAAGAACATTTCACAGTTCTTTATTTCCAGCAGTAGATGGAATCGGGAGAAGTGTATTGGAAGCTTTGCTTGGGATCCAGCTGCCTTAGTCTCCCCTACTGTGTCTTGTTACTACATAGTGCTGGTGACCATGGGCAACAGTGTATGAGACATGTCTGTAGCCTTAGGCCTGGTGCTGGCACAGCAGGTCCTCTGTTCCTGGCTAAGTAGCTTCAAAGCTGGCTCTCCTGGAGGTTCTGCGAGCTGCCTGATGTCCTTTAAATATATTTTCCCCTGGAACCAGCTAGGGTGGGTTCTATTTGCAACAGACCAAGAGAGCACTTTTAAAATCCTTGAAATTTTATGCGAAGTCCCAGGCTTTCATTTGTATGTCATTTAGATTTTTTTTTTCCCCTCTGTTTGTCCTATTAGTGTCTCTTTGGGATCTCCACATCTATCAACGGATTGCTTGCATTGCTTTTAAAAACTCTTGTTTACAATGACATTCAACACTTGTAAAAGTTATTTGCTGCCAAGAGGAAACTAAATGCATTGTAATTAAATTTATTTCAGGCTTTGATTACTAAGAAGTGCAGAGATACATCATTCACTTGTGCTTAATTTAAAAAGTATTTTGGTCATAATACATAAATTAGTTACCTTTGTAGTTTGCTTATAACCCATAAGACACTCAACTGGATAAAAAGCTGCTGGCTACAAATAAGTAACCTTGTCATCACATGCTAAAGGTGGCTAATAGGTTTGTCCCTACTGCCAACTATAATCAACTTATTTTTAACATGTATAGTCACATTGTAATTGATGTCTGGAAACCTGGTTTCCTTTTTTCCTTTTTTATTTTTTTATTTTTTGTTAACTTTTATTTATAGACACATGCATATAATTTAAAAGTCAAATAGCCCAAAAAGACTTATAATGAAAAACATATTCCCCCAAATTCCATCCCACTCCCCAGAGGCAAGTGTCTTCTGGCATTTACCTTAATTTTTCTAGACAATGTGAATTATCCAGTTAGGATATTCCTTCTTGACTTCTTGTAAGGTAACTGGATTGAGCACTCCTATATCAACCACTCCCCCAGCTTCACTTTGGCACCCTAATCACCCCCATGTAGTTACAACTGAACTTTTAAATAGTTATTGTTTATATTATGACTATGAAAAAATAGTTCACTACAGTTCTTTCATATGTTATCACATATATCACTTTCTAAACATTTCTATATATCTGTATTAGTCAGGGTTCTCCAGAGAAACAAAACCAATAGTATGCATGTATAGAAATAGGTTCATTATAAGGAACAGGCTCACATAGTTAGGGAGGCTGAGAAGTCCCAAGATCTACATTTGGCAAGTTGGAGACCCAGGAGAGTCGATGTTGTGTTCCAGTCTGAAAGCCTGAAGTCCTGAGACCCAGCCAATAATTCAATTCAAGTCTGAAGGCAGGAAGAGACAAATTCCAACACAAGCAATCAGGCAGGAGGAGTTCCCTCTTACTTGAGGGAGGGTCAGCCTTTTTGTTCTATTCTGGCCTTAAGCTGATTGGATGATGCCCACCCACCTTGAGGAGGGCCGTCTGCTTTATTCAGTCTACTGATTCCAATGTTAATCTTGTCCAGAAACACCCTCAAAGACACACATATTATTACCAGAATAATGCTTGACCAAATATCTGGGCACCCTATGACCCAGTGAAGTTGACACATAAAATTAATCACTGCAATATCTTTCTGACATCTATCCATTTTTCTGAGTACTCAAACACATAACCTACCATTTGCATTTTGCTTTTCCTTGGAGGCCTCCTACCCTTAGTCTTCCACCCTCCTACTCCAGTCTGGACTAGTTGTGTTCTAGGCTGGGAGCATAGCTAGTATCCTCTATTTTGGTGGCCCCTGTCTACCACATCCTGCTTTCTTGGTTACTGAAAGCACATCTTCTAATAGCTTCCCAAGAAAGGGTGCGAGGGAAGTATTGTTTTAGCTTCTGCATATCTAAAATGTGTTGATTGCACCCTAGACTTGACATAATTAAACCAGTTTTGGAAATCAGTGTTGGAAATCATTTGTTTCTTAGAGTTCTGAAGGTATTCCACCATTGTCTTCCAGCATTCTGCTTGTGATAAGACCAATGCCATTCTGATGCTCTTTGTTTTGTGTGTGATTGAATTTTGCCTCTGGATGCTTTTCAGGTCTTCGGTTGATTTCTGGCATTCTGGTACGTTGTGATGAGGTATCTCGGGGAGGGCCTTTGAATATCCATTGTCTCCTATGCATCCCTTTTGATGAACCCTTTCAAGGTAGAAACTCATGCTTGTGTAGTTTCTTCCAATATTTCTTTGATACTTTCCTTCTTTGTATATTCTCTATTCTTTATTTCTGGAATGCTGTTTTGGACAGCATCTCAAATTTCCTTGTCTTTCCTATTTTCTGTTTTTATTTTTGGTTCTCCTTTCTGTGGTATTTGCTCGACTGTCTTCTAAATTCTCTGTTCAATTCTTTAATTTTTATGACCATGTAATTTCTAAGACCTTTCTAGTTTCTGATTATTTCCTTCACATAGCATTCTGTTCTTGTTTCATGGATGCACTATCTTAACATACTTTAATTAACATTCTTTAAGAATATAACAGGATTTTTTTTTTTTTTTTTTTTTTTTTTTTTTTTTTTTTGAGATGGAGTCTTGCTCTGTCGCCCAGGCTGGAGCGCAGTGGTGCGATCTCAGCTCCCTGCAAGCTCCGCCTCCCGGGTTCACACCATTCTCCTGCCTCAGCCTCCTGAGTAGCTGGGACTACAGGCACCCACCACCACGCCCGGCTGATTTTTTGTATTTTTAGTAGAGACAGGGTTTCACTGTGTTAGCCAGGATGGTCTTGATCTCCTGACCTTGTGATCCGCCCATCTTGGCCTCCCAAAGTGCTGGGATTACAGGCATGAGCCACCGCACCTGGCCAAATATAACAGGATTTTTGAAGTTCTTTTTATTTTCCCTGCCTATCCCCTCACCTCCAAGTTCTTTTTGTGTTTGTGTTAACCCTGCCTTTCTTGTCAGGGGCTTTCCCCAGATGGCTGTCAGCTTTTAGAGTATATCCATATTGGACAGGTCGAAAGTTCTACGTGCATGTGCTGCAGATGCCCTGTGCCATGCAGCTCAGCATGCATAGGTGGGGTAGTTGGTTGATGAGCTTTTCTTTAGGAGAACAGATTTTGAGCTATCTTTTTTTCTTGGAACCGTGCACACAACTGTCATTATGTAGATGTTTTTCCTCTCAGGTGGTTGGTTTTCTCCAGAGAAGAATCCTTGAATCTCCTGCCTGTGGAGGTGGACGTGTGGTTGGTGTTCTGGGTGCCTCTTGCCCTGAGCTCTGTTCTCCATGGTGCCTGTTTCCTGGGTCTGAAGCCCCTTCTCAGTTTCTCTGAAGAGTAAACCTCTCCCCTGCTTGGAGAGGAGCATGGGGGTTACGTAGTAGCCTGGCTGCATAACATGGGCTTAGTAGCTCAGTTTTCCATCATGAACCAGAGCCTCATCTTTCATGGTTCCTGTGCCTCCGAGGGCTGGGCTACTGGGGTGTCTGTCAGTCCAGATGGCTTTGTTCTCAAGTTTCCTCCACAGTGGATATGAATGTTTGCAACTTACACTCAATTACAATGCTTTCCTCTACTTTTCTCCAAGGTTGCTGAAATCTTTATTTGTGGATATCTCCTCTCTTTTTGCTTTGTCCTCATAGGTTAAAACGTTTTAAAATTCCCTAACAGTAGGAAATTTAGTAGGGTTTTGGAAGGGAGAGGAGGTGTAAGATGGTCACTCTTCCATGTTTAACTGGAAGTGGAAAGTCTAGGCTTTTGCTTCAGGCCTGGGAGGTGCACATGAAACAGTCCCTCCCAGTGGCTGCCTGGGGGGTCCCTGAAGGGTGTGAGACCACCGTGAATCCTGGGGCAGGGCACTTGCAGTACATGTGCTATGTGTTTGCTAGTATTGTTTTAGATGTTTGATCTCCTAGCCTTTGCTTTTCTTTGTATTTTTCCTGCTTTAGTCCATTTCCCTTCTAGCTCCTTCTGTTCTCATTTATCTTCTGCTGCTGCTGCTTGGAGTCACATTTTCAGCAAGTCTGTAACACCTCTCTGAACCAAAGGCTCTCAAGTTCATCTTTCTTTCTCCAAGCCTACGCCTGTGCTGCAGTCATGAGTGGCGAGCTTCTGTTTCTTCTGTCTTCTTGTCAGTCCCAAGTGCCCTTTTACAGAGAATGCCTGTTTTTCACTGTCTAGCTCAGTTACCAGGAGTCCCTGTGAATGACACCCACAGGTCCCTCAAAGAAGTCAGATTTCTCTTGGACCTGATAAAACAAACAAAATGTGACCCAAGCAGGCTGAGTTGGACGGGTCCCTTCTTACCTTCGCCCTCTGCCGTGTTGACATTCTTATCTGATGGCACAGGCTGGGAGTTCAGGATCCACTTAGATGGGGTCCGTTCAGGGGATACCAGCGTTCACATTTTTCCTTTTAAGAAAGTGTCTTGGCCTGAATGTTCCCCATCCGGACACAGGCTGCATGTCTCTGTGAGTGTCAAAGCTGCCATGACCATCTCGGTAACTTACTCTTACTCCACAATGTCTATATTCACTGCAGGGCTCTATGATTAGTCCATAATGTAAATGCCTGGCCCAAGACGTATGGCCTGAGTTTATCCAAGGCCCAAACAATTACCAAACATTCCTCTTAGAAGACAGATTTCTTTCCCTTGGCAAAGATCTTCTACTAAGATATGTTACAGGATGTTTTACATTCTCTTGGTCTTATAATAACACCACGCCCAATCCAGTATTTGATGCGTCGGTGGCCACTCGGAAGGTTGTTATTTTAAAAATACTTATTGTTCTCAGTCTGCAGTTCTCACAGCTGTAAAAAAAAAAAAAATACAATCTTGTTTCCACCTTTCCAGAGTTTTATGGCACCTGGGAACTGGGATCAAGCTGGGACTGGGTCCAAGATTGGGGTGGGTGAGTGGCGCTTGCGTCAGGGAATGTGAGTGCCCTGCAGGCTGGAAGGGATGCTCTGGTTGTAGCCTTAAGATAAACAGATTGGGCTGGACATCTGTGGTTTTAGATTAGGCAGGAAGGAAATCATCTACCTGGATTACTCAATATTTTCCTTACTGGTCCTGCAGTGATCCTGGGAGGGTGATATGATCGGCTTTGTTTACAGATGGATGAACCAGATGAGTCCCTAGGAAGTGAAGTGACTGGCCCAGGATCACGATGAACTCTCAAGGCCAAGTTTGAACCCAGGCCTTCTGACTCCAAGCCTGTAGTCCTTTCACTGGCCTACAGCTGCTTCCTGAGCCCCTTTCCTGGTTCAGTCAGGCAAAACAAACCAGCTTCCTGCGAGTTAAGGGGGAAAAGGGTTTAATGGGGACTGACTCATTGAGATTGGCAGTCCCCTTTGGTTAATTTCATCAGGTCATCTCCTAGCGTTCCATTTCCTTTTGTGGAGACACAGATCAGAGGCAATCTGGCTCTGTATGAACTCACTTTGTGACTCTGGGTGAATCATTTCGCTCTCTGGGTTTCAGGTTCCTCATTGCACAGTAAGTATATTGGAATTCAGTGGTTCTCAAATCTGCTGGAACGTCAGAATCACCTGGGGACATTTTCTTTAAAAAAAAAAGCCAGCTCTATTGAGTCACATTTTACAATCAATGATTTTTAGTAAGTTTACCAAGTTGTGCAACTATCAGCATAAATCAGTATTAGAACATTTTTATCATGTCAGTAATATCCCCATCCACTCCCACTCCCTGCCCTAGGCAACAAGTAAGCTATGTACTTTCTGCCCCTGTAGATTTACCTTTTCTGGATGTTTCACATAAATAGAATCATGCACTGTGTGGTCTCTTGCATCTGGCTTCTGTTACTTAATATAACATACTTGAGGTTCATTAATGCTGTAGCATGTATTGATAGCCTATTCCTTTCTATTGCTCAATAATATGGCAATTGTATGATATGCCACATGTTATTTATCTACTTATCAGTTGATGGATATTTGATCCAGTTGATGAGTCATGAATGATGCTGCTTAGAACATTCATGGACACATTTTTGTGAGGGCATATGTTTTCATTTCTCTTGCGTATATACCTAGAAGTGGAATTACTGGGTCAAATGGTAACTCTTATGTGTAACTTTTCAGGAAATAGCCAAACTGTTTCCCAAAGTGTCTGTACCATTTTACATTCCCACCAACAATAGATAAGGGTTACCCTCTGGAGAGCTTTTTGAAAATTGTCATTTCTGTGCCCTACCCACCTGAGGTCTGGCACGGGGCCCAGGAATCTGCATTTTATGAGCTCCCCAGGTAATTCAGATACATCTGGTTCGTGGATATGTGTTTCGGCCCACTAAGACCGGATGACCTCTGAAGCCTCCCTAAGGCCTGTTGTCTCTATTAGTCTGTGCCTCTCGGGCAAGACGCACATTCCTGCGAAGTCTCTCTGGGTGTTTGTCTTTGGATCAGAGAATCAGTACGCAGAGCAGGGCTGAGGGAGTTGGCCAAGCAGCGTGCATAACTCTGCGCAGCACCTGTCCTGCATTATCCTCCACACTGGCCAAGGCTTTGTGTCCCTGGCTTCATGGACATAAAATTTTATCACAGGTTTTTATGTGTTATCACATTGTAAAAGTGCCATAAAATCAAGGGTCCAGTTTTCAGTGCATCTGAAAACGTCGTATTCCTTTAAGTTATAATCTTGGTTGCAGTCATTTTGGTAGCTTGTTGAGAAGCCTCATCCCGACCCTGCCATTTATTAGCTATAACTAGATTTTTAATTGCTCCGAGCCTCTGTTTTCTCATCTGCAAAATGAGATTAATAACATCGACATCATGAAGTCTCTTGAAAGGATTAAATGAGATAACCTGTGAAATGCTACTGTAATGGACCTCAGTGCTCTTTTCTTTCTTTTGGCTGTTTCTGCCCTATCCCTGCTTCCATTATTATACATCTTTTCATGAGCTTATTGCCCATTTATATGTCTTCTATTGTTTTTAATGAGGTGAAATTCACATAGCATAATATTAACCCATTTCCTTCACATCCTTGTTATTTTTTTTTTTTTAATTATATCCATCCTAGTAGTGGGTGTGAAGTGGTATTCATTGTGGTTCTGATTTGCATTTCTTGAATGGCTAATGATGTTGAGCTTCTTTTCATGTTTTTGTGTGCTTATTGGCCATTCATATATCTTATTTGCAGAAAAATATTTATTCAAGTCCTTTGCTCTCCTCTTCTTTTTTTTTTGTTTGTTTGTTTGTTTCTGAGACGGAATCTCGCTCTGTAACCCAGACTGGAGTGCAATGGCGCAATCTCAGCTCACTGCAACCTCTGCCTCCCAGGTTCAAGTGATTCTCCTGCCCCGGCCTCCTGAGTAGCTGGGATTACAGGCACGTGCCCCCATGCCTGGCTAATTTTTGTATTCTTAATAGAGACAGGGTTTCACCATGTTGGTCAGGCTGGTCTTGAACTCCTGACCTTGTGATCCGCCTGCCTTGACCTCCCAAAGTGCTGGAATTACAGACGTGAGCCACCACGCCCGGCCTTTTCCTCCTCCTTTTTAAAGACAGTAGGGTGGTCTCACTATGTTGCCCAGGCTGGATTCCAACTTCTGGACTTAAGCAATCCTTCCACCTCAGCCTCTCAAGTAGCTGGGACTACAGCTGCACACGACTGCACCCTGCTCTTTTGCCTATTTTTAAATTGGGTTGTATGTCTTTTTGTTGTTCAGTTTTGAGAGTTTTTTTATGTGTTCTGGATACTGGAACCTTATCAGATATATAATTTGCAAACATTTTCCCATTCTGCCATTTGTCTTTTCACTTTCTTGATAGTCCTTTGATGCACAAAAATTTTTATTTTGATGGTTTATCTGTTTTTTTCCTTTCGTTGCTCATATTTTTGGTGTCGTATCTAAGAATTCATTGCCCAAATCTAAGGATGTAAAGATTTACCCTTGTGTTTTCTTCTAAGAGTTTCATAATTTTAGCACTTAAATTTAGGTCTTTGATTCATTTTGAGTTAATTTTTGTATATGGTGTAAGGTAGGGTTCTAACTTCATTTTTTGGAGGGGCTATTCAGTTGTCCCAGCATGATTTGTTGAAGAGACTATGTCCCTTTGAATGGTCTTGGTACCTTTATCCAAAATCAACTGATCATAGATACAAGGATTTCTCTGGACTCTCAATTCTATTTCATTAATCTATATGTCTGACCTTACAATAACACCACACTGTCTTCATTACTGTAGCTCTGTAGCACATTTTATATCAGGAAATGTAAGTCTTCCAACTTTGTTCTTCTTTTTAAAGGCCTCCTTCTGTTATTAACCAGCCATCCCACTGTTATTTTGCTACTAGACCGGGGTATCAGCTATGTATACTGTAAAATTAGTTATACATATCTGGTGTCTCTATTCTTTTTCCACCAGATGAGGCTTTATTTCTTCTCTTCTAGTCCCCCCTTAGATATGTCCCTCCTTCCGTGAGACTGAGACTGACCCCTGGGTATGTGCTGACTTTTTTTTTTTTTTTTTTTTTTTTTTTTTGGAGACAGAGTCTTGCTCTGTTGCTCAGGCTGGAGTGCAGTGGTGCGATCTCGGCTCACTGCAATCTCTGCCTCCTGGGTTCAAGCAATTCTCCTGCCTCAGCCTCCTGAGTAGCTGGGACTACAGGCACACGCCGCCACACCCGGCTAATTTTTTGTATTTTAGTAGAGACGGGGTTTTACTCTGTTGCCCAGGCTGGTCTCGAACTCCTGAGCTTGGGCAATCCACCGGCCTCGGCCTCCCAAAGTGCCAGGATTACAGGCGTGAGCCGTGCACCCAGGCCAGTGCTGACCTTTTATTTCAATCACCTCTATGGCTGGAGAAGCAGAACCTTTGTTGTTGAGTCCCTGGTACACCCCCAGCACCTGCCTGGTGATCTCAGGTTCTGCCCTGTTATTTCATGAGTCTCTAGTCTGAGTCGCCTTTATCTTACTGAGTTGGACAGGAGGAACAATAACCACATAGCAGAATGACCATTAAAAGAGGAGGGAATGAGGTAGCATGACTGTTGATGGTACTCATCTAAATGTTTTAATATATTTTGAAGTTTTAAAACTTAAGCCATTTGCAGTTTTAGTTTAAAATTCTTGGTTTCTTCATAGCAGCAAGTTAAGAATTGTGGATGCTTCGATATTCAACTATTTACACTGTTTAGAGAAGAAGCTGTGCTGGGAGAAAGGGGAGAAAGGAAGACCACTGGAGGCAGCCACTCCTCTGTTCTGGGTATTTCACCTCTGCTCTGAAACTTGCAGGCTGCATTGAGCAAAAGAAAAACATTGTGCTTTGTGACAGCATGCGTGAATGTAGAGGACTTTATGCTAAGTGAAATAAGCCAGGCAGAAGAAGACAAATACTGCATTATCTCACTTGTATGTGAAATCTAAAGAGTTCAGTTCATAGAAGCAGAGAGTAGAATGGTGGCTATGATGGGGAAAAGGGAGCTGTTAGTCAAAGGGTACAAAGTTTCAGTTAGAAGGAATAAGTTCTAGTGATCTATTGCACAGCATGATGACTACAGTTAATAACATATATTTCAAAATTACTAAAAGAGTAGACTTCAATTGTCCTTATCACTAAGAAATGATAAGTATCTTAGGTCATGGGTATGTTAATTTGCCTGATTTAATCATTTTGCAATGTATACATGTGCCATAACACATATTGTACCCCATAAAATTCATACATTTCTTATTTGTCAATTAAAAATAACATTGGGCTGGGCGTGATAGCTCACACTTGTAATCCCAGCAATTTGGGAGGCCCAGGCAGGATTGTTTGAGGCCAGGAGTTTCAGAACAGCCTGGGCATCATAATGAGACCCTGTCTCTACCAAAAAAAAAATATATATATATATTAGCCATGGGTGGTGGCAGGCATCTGTGGTCCCAGTGACCCAGGAGGCTGAGGTGGGAGAACTGCTTGAGCTCAGGGTTTTGAGACTGCAGTAAGCTATGACTGCGCCACTGACTCCAGTGTGGCAACAGAGCAAGACCTTGTCTCTTAAAAAAATAAAATAAATTTAAATATAAAATTAGTTTTTTAAAAAAGAACAGTTTAGCATCCACACCCCTTCACCAAGAAACAAAAAAATAATGTGTTTAAGGGGAAGAAAGCAGAAAGCATTTTGATGAACGTCTCCTGTCACTCAGGCATACCTCTGTGGTTGTCATGACCACAGGCCCCCTTATCAGAGGACTTGCAACCATTTACAGAGCCCTCCTTGGAAGGAGTTCTGGAAAATAGTAGTTTCTCTTCTGGTTAGGTTTTCCTAACATTCAGGGGCTTTCAAAGCCACATAGGGACAGCTGGGAACTTGAGATAGTTTGATTGCTGATTGTGAGGGATTGGCTTGGTTGATGTTTTTGGATCAAATGCTGTATTTATAGAAGTTTCTCATCACTTTTCTCACTAAATTCCTCAGCACATATTCTAGGCAGGGTTCAGCTTTTTAAACTCTTATCAATCCCCCTCAAAATTATCCATGAAGATGCTGTAGTATAAGAGTAAAAACTATAGTAAAAATCTAGAATATGTATAATGTGTTCTTTTTGATTGCATTGTCTAGTTTAAACTCTCAGTGAAATGTCTGGCAGGAGAACACTATATGAGAACTCGATTAAGCTCCAAATTAAGAAATTACAAGCAAGATAAATAAATGCATTGTGCTGGCAAGTTCTAATAGAGCATCAAAGTGACTTTGATAAACATCTTCCTGAGGAACCAACTCCCAACTTCTGAAATCACAGCCAGGGGAATCTTTTGGCTGAGATTTTATCGTTGTCCAAAGGAATATGGGTTTAATTAGATAATTTTCTTTTAGGACACAAGAATTTGCTAAAGTAGGTGTTGTCTGGACAGGTCCTGTTTTATTTAAAATAATCTGGGCCTTTGCTGCAGGACAAGGGAAATTTCTCTGCCCTAAGATTATTTTCTAATTGCCTAAAATTTTTCTTTCATTACAGGTTGGAGGGTTTTTCTGTTGTTGTTTGTTGTTCAGCAGAAATAGAGACTAAAAGCAAGAGAAAAAAATCAGCTCCAGTTTCACCACTCAGAAATAACTTCCATTAATATTTTGTTCTACACATTATTTAATTTTTTAACAAAACCTATGTATATAATGTTGCTTAATCTGTCTTTCTGCATTTAACAATATGTTGTAAACAGCTTTTAGGCCAACAAAGACCTGATTTTTCACATAATTTTTCACATGATTTTTCCGTGATTTTTCACGGCTCCAAGTATCTCATTTATATTTATCATAATATATTTTATTTTATTAGCATATTGCTATTTAAAACAATGTGCTAGTGACTATCTTTGAACATATACCATTGTGTGTTGGGGATAATCATTCTTTCCATCTTTGCTGTTCTATTGGGTAAAAAATGAGATCTCTTTTGTAATATGTGTTAATATCTGCAAGGCCTAGTTCCCCTTTAGTACTCTGCCATTTCCAAGATTCTCCTAGCTGTTCTGGGCTGTCCTTTCTCCAGATGAACGTAAATTGATGCTTCTGTTTTCTTTTGAGAAATAATTTATTTTTAAAAAATAATTTTCTCTGGGCTACCTGGAGACCTCCTCCGGTAATATGAGATTTGAGTTACAATGCAGAGTTTCGAAGTTGAGTGTGTGCTTAGTTATACTTATATCCTGCCTGGATACCTCAAGGGAGATATCCTCTCTTCTGGCCAGTGGAACTTGTAGGGAGGAGAGGAAGCATCACTCAGTCTTAGCAGTGCATGATGTTAGATGGGATGCCTTTTGAGCCCTTTAGTGTGGGGGGCTCCTGGGGGACTGAACTCCACTGCCTGATGCCCACACTGGTCCACCACAGCAACTTCAGGGCCTTCTGATTTTTTGGTCAGACTAGGTCTGCCTGTGGGAGCAAGCTTAGGGTTGGTTTATTTTGGGATCTATTTCCAGAGACTGAGGTTTGAAGTAGCATGCTCAAACCCAGAAACGCATTCCACATGTAAGAGGTGAGCTGCCAAGTGTCATTGTGAGTCTCCTTTCCCTGGCAGCGTTTTCCATCCTTGTTTGATCAGATTCCATGGGCTTGGGGCTAGACAGAGAGCTTCTCATCCCAGGTTGGAGAGCACACCAGAGGTGGCGAAGGGTAGGGGTAGGCAGAGCAAGGCTGAGACCCAAATAGAGAAGACCAGGTCTGATAAGCCCACCAGGGAAGGCCAGGGGATCACCAGAACCAAAGGGGCTGATGCAGGCACTGAGCCAGAACACACAGCTGGAAATGGCTGAATCAGGGACACAGCAGAGCAGCAGCAGGTCCCATCCCACAGGGAGGCTCTGGGTTGCTGCTCAGAGCCGGCCCCATTTCTGCCTTGATGCATGAGATGTGGCCACACCAGCTGCAAAAGAACCTCCTCACATCCACTTACTTCAATTTTTCCAAGTGGAATGGTTTTGTTGGGTGGGAGTGGGGGTGGGGTGCTGGGGGCAGTGAGCAAGGGAAGCAGGCAATGCAGATTTTTGGATCTGTATCCAAACATGCTCCTGCCCATGCTTAGCCCAGTGGGTGCTTCTCTTCCTCGGGCCAGCAGGAAGTCCGCTTGGCTGGTGGGGCAGTGGCATGTCATGATCTGTCACCCTGCTTCAGCTGATAGAGATTATCAGCTGGAGAACTGAATGGTACACACCTTCCCCCTTCTTCCAACACCGTGGCCCCCAAGATGCTGCACCTGCCGGCTCCTCATTTAGCCCTACAACCCCCTGCCACTCAACATTATGCAGAGGGCCCAGGAGGGTCTTGCAGTCATCTACATACTTTCCTGCGAGTTCTTGGTTTGGTCCCTAGAAATGGCAGCCTGCATGTGGAGAAGGCTGCATGCAGCCTCAGGCCTGCCCACCCGATACGAGGTCTGCATGTATGAGTTGTGTGCATCACATAGCTCCTCACCATGCTTTCCTACCCAGGAGGATAAGCTTTCCTACCCAGGAGGAGACTCAAGGCAAAACACTGGAAACTGTGTTTATACAAACTCCCCAAGTGATTCTGGCAGCCAGCACAGAATGACTGTGCACAGACACTCGGGCATCACTAGCTCTGGGCACCGCGCATTTGCCTGCTTCATCCAGGACAGTGGCTAACACTTCAGGTAGGGCCCACATACACTCAGAATAAAGAGCTGCCTGGTCAGGAGGGGGGCAGTCAGCATGGGCTAAGTTTTTTACAGATCTCTGGCAGACAGTGTTGTCTGCTTTGGCTAAAGAGGGAATGGGAAGGCAAATGACAAATGGCCTCTAACGTTGCAAAGAATAATGTGTTATGTGGAACTCAGACAAGCCAGTTCTATGGAGAAAGCAGTACATTGAGGATGAGATTTCTGCTTGTTTCTTTTTGTTTTTGGAGGAAAAGCCAGGGCTGTGGGCCTGACAGAAGTTGATATTTGGGTCTTGAATGTGTTCTCTTCCAGAATCTTCTCTTTCCAGTTTTCCCAGCTTACTATTGATACCATTCACAGAAGTCTTGCATTCAGTGCCCTCTCTAGGTGGTACCTCCTTATAAACTGGGCCTTATGCTGGCATCTTGGGTCCTTGGAAGGATAGTTTCCTGGTGCGCTGGATTAGTCATAGCCTATTGTAGTGACTCTGGCATGGTTACCTCAGGAACACCACCAGACAAATATAGACCCTTTAACACTGGCTGGCCCTTGTGTCTCCAGACCCCTCCCAGGAGTTCCTCACACTAGGAACCTTGGGCTGCTCCACTTTGGGTCACAAGGACCCCTTTGCCTAGCCCAAAGCAGGCCTCTTTGGTTGCTTTTCTCTGGTCCACTCTGGCTATGACCTTCAGGATCAGAGGGCAAGAAGTCGAGAAGGACACGTCTCCAAGATAGAGCACTAAGAGCTAATGGGCAGAACTGGCTGGAGCTGCTTATTCCTGGCCTTTTTATGGGTGAGATGCCTCTAGCAGTGTTGGACATCTCATCCCAGATACCACCAGGAGGTGAGCTTGCTCTGGGAGGCATATTGAAAGGGCTGCACCATGCAAAGGTCAGGAACTCTCTCCACTGCATGAAACATGGCACAAGCTCTGGCCCATCTGGCTGTGACCAGCTGGGCCTTTGCTCAGGGCTGTCTGTGCTGCTCCTCACCAGGTGAGGAGTGAAGGGGAAAGAAGGAGTCTTGTGCTCCTTTCAGAGGTTGGACAGTGCCATGACACTGTTCAAACTGTTTAGTTTCTCTGGGGCTTCTGCTTGGAGTTTAAGAGAGACATAATTTATTCTGAAGTTTGCCATGGAGAGAATAGCATCTCTATTCCAATGTAGTCATAATATATGGTATCATCCTGCCTATTTAAAAATATGTTTGGTAGTAAATTTTTCAGTCTTATTAAAATTTTAGCCCAAATTCTTTTCCTCCTTTCTTGTTTTTCCCCAATCGGAAGATTCGGTCAGTATTTCCCCCAGGGGAAACACAAGAACATTACCTAAGAACTTTGAAATTATTTTCAGAGAATTCAGGTGCTGCTGGTTTTGAAGATGCCTAAAGGAGTTTCCAATGTTCTCCAACCTCGTCTATGGTAAAATAAATTCCAAGTAAGAGATTCCTTCCAACAAAAAGTAACCAAAGTGTATATTTGCCCCATCTTAGGTAATTAAACTCCCTAACAGACTTGCAGATTTAGGCAAAAAGAGTGGTAGAATATAAAAGCTCATTAATCATCCTGGCATCATGAGCTCATATTGTTATGAAATAAATATGCTTACTAAATGGATCCAGATGCCGTCAAATACATGTTTCCAATAAAGACTATTTTTTGTTCTTGCCCAGGCAATAAACACACGAGGCTTGTTTATAACACCTCTTTTCCGTGAATCACAGTGGTCCATCCAACACATATTCTTTTCACCTCTTTCCCTGGTGAAAAGTGGGTACGTTTTCTGATGAGGATTCTGGGGAAAACCCTAACGAGGTAGGAGATGTTTCCCTGTAACCCAGAGCTGATGGGTGATAGGAAAATGGAAATCACTTGGCTAATCGTATACCAACATGGAAGACATTTGTCTCTATTAATCTTCTTACCCAACACATCAAAGTACCAATTTCAATCCAAGACAGTACCAGTCCCCAGAGGACAGACTTGAGTCTTAGAGGACCCCCTGCGATCTACTCTATAAGGATGGAATGGTAGAAAGATGAAGATATATTCAATTATCATCAAACCCCAGGCTCTTGATGTGGGTGAGCTGTCTTCCCAAGATCACCCCCAGGAGTTGGCTGCAGGACTGGAAAGCAGAGGGGGCCTATTGGAGGGAGGATGGAGTTCATAGTGAGTTGAGGGCAGTAGTTAACATGGGGTTGGAGCCAGACACATACAAGTTCCTATCCTGATTCTGCCACTTAATAGTTATGACCTTCAACGGTATTCTACCTCTCTGAGTCCGTTTGCTTTATTCAAAAACTCCAAGTTGCTGGGAGGATAAATGAGATTGTTATTGTAAACTGCCCAGCACCTAAGATGCACTAAGATGTGGTAGCTCTTATCACCCTTCCTAGAAAGGTTATTCCGGATGGGGACTGATGCTGTCCAGGAGAAATGGATGAGTAGAGGGAAAGCTGTTTGTTCTTAATAGTAGAATGAAACTCACATGTGTCACTAACCAAGGGGCCTGCCCTGCTGGGACAGGCCTCCCCTTATAGCCCACTCCAAATCTATCCTTCTCAAGTTCCCACTCACTGGAATCTCCAGCCTTTCAGATTTTCTGGGACCTGGAGTTGGCCAGTCACCACCACCATCCTATGTGGCTTTCCCTTTATTACTGGAGGAAGTGTGAAGATAACTTTTTCCCTCAAACGATTTGAAAGAGCTTGAAGGCATTAAGATGAGAGACGGGCCAGGCGCAGTGGTTCATGTCTGTAATCCCAGCACTTTGTGAGGCCGAGGTGGGCAGATCACGAGGTCAGGAGTTCAAGACCAGCCTGGCCAGCATGGCGAAACCTCTTCTCTACTAAAAATGCAAAAATCAGCCGGGCGTGGTGGTGGGCACCTGTAATCCCAGCTACTCGGGAGGCTGAGGCAGGAGAATCACTTGAACGTGGGAGGCAGAAGTTGCAGTGAGCCAAGATTGTGCCATTGCACTCCAGCCTGGGTGATAAGAGCAAGACTCTTGTCTCAAAAAAAAAAAAAGGGGGAAATGGAATTATATATTTTTTGATGCCTTCTCTTATGGCCAGTATCTTACTAAACTATTTTATCTCATTTTCATCCTCATAATAACAGAGGTCACACCCAGATTTATCTTTCTTCAAAGCCTGTGCTCATTTCAGTACACTCTCTGCTTCTCAGTTACCTTTACTGAGAAATTAAGGTAAACAAAGCAGCACAAATGAAAAAAGGGTTCGGAAAGGAAGCATTTGTGTTTTATAAAGTATGGGTGTCTAGTCCACTAGTTAAGCAATTTTCTCAACCCTGGTGTCTGTTAGAGCCATACGTCTCTGAAATCCTGCTTGAAAGAGAATTCTGTGGCCAAATAAAGTCAGGAGTGCTGCATATAATCTTACCATCTTGACAATGCATAGTGCAGATTATCATTTTAAAGGTTCTGAGAAGTCCTGCAGTTAAAAACAACCCCAAAACATAAAATTGCTTAACCTTGTGTTTCCCAAACATATTATAGACCCCTGTATGATATGTGAAACATGTATTAATATCCTTGTTGCACTTCTCCTTCACAGAGCATTCTTTAGAAATACCAGTTTGAAGTACAAGCATAAATTTCTCAAATTTTTTAATTGGCCTCATGTCCCAGTCTAGGAGAATATTCAGGCACCATCCCAGAATTTTCTGCCTTATCCTCTCTCCAGGTCTTGCTCTGCAGTCCTCCCTCAAGCCATACTCTTGGGGAAAACACTTTCCTTCCAGGCTTTGGGACAAATTTGCCTTCCTTGTTCTTGGGGATTCTTCGGAGCTCTGACCTGTGAAAGTTGCTCTTCTTGACTGACACCCCAACTTTTCTGGCCCGTTGGTGGCTGAACACCTCCTCACTAGCCACTTGTTAAGGCTGGCTCAGTAAATATGCCCAGGTCCTCCATGATGGGAAGTTAGGTTGTCATGTAGCCGTAGTTATGGCGGTGGCTGTGTGACCTCTGTGTCACCGTCTTCCCACATGTAACTTGGTATTATACCCAGTTTCTACATCTGTGTGATTGATGTGTATGTTAAGTACATTGGATGTGCCAGCATACTGAATTTTTAAGACCTAAGTGTGTCAAGGGCCCTCAAGATCATCCTCAGCCTTGATGATTTGCTAAAAGGAATCACAGTACTTAAAAACGCATTCAGGCCAGGCACGGTGGCTCATGCCTGTAATTCCAGCACTTTGGGAGGCTGAGGCAGGTAGATCATGAGGACAGGAGTTCAAGACCAGCCTGGCCAACATGGTGAAACCAGTCTCTACTAAAAATACAAAAATTAGCCAGGCATGGTGGGGGGCACCTGTAATCCCAGCTACTTGGGAGGCTGAGGCAGAGAATTGCTTGAACCTGGGAGGCGGAGGTTGCAGTGAGCTGAGATCGCACCACTGCACTCTCCAGCCTGGGCGACAGAGCTAGACTCCATCTCAAAAACAAACAAAAAATGCTTTCATACTTACACTTATGGTTTATTACAGTGAAAGGATACAAATAAAAATTAGCAAAAGGAGAAGGCATGTGGAGCCAAGTCCAGGAGAAATCAGGCACAGGATTCTAGGGATCCCCTCCCAGTGGAGTTGCACAGGGATGTGCTTAATTCTCCCAGCAACAATGTGTGATGATACATGCTTCCCCACCAGGGAAGCATGCCAGAGCCTTGGTGTCCAGAGTTTTTACTGGGGCCGGTCATAGAGGCATGCAGCACCTGTGTGACTGACCTCTAGTTTCTCCCAACCCAACCTCCTCTACCCTCCAGCAAAAACAGGCATTCACCCTGAATACTGGGTGGTCTATGTTCTCAGACATACAAAAACACTCTTATCAGGACAGTATTCCAAGGACCCAGAGGTTACCTCCCAGGAGCCTCCAAGGGTCAGTCCTTGAGGCAGGCCTTTCTCTGGAATATGCAAGGTTTGAGCATCGCAGGCCTGCTGAGTTAGCTTTTTCTTAACCCTTTCCTGCCTACTCGGGTTTAACTTGTCCTTTTAAGTTGCTACTTTTCTTAGAATGATTGAATTCAAGTCAAATAACAGGTTCTTCACATTGATTCTTTTTCCTGCCAGGGTGCTTATTGAAATATGGAAGACAATATTTGGGCTTGGTTTGAAAGATCAGGAGAGCCCTGTCTCCTTCCTTGCTTTTTATTTTGTTTTCTTTCTTTATTTTTTACTGAGGTAAAATTCATAGAACATAACATAGCCATTTTACATTGTGCAGTTCAGTGGCCTTCCATGTGTTCATGTGGATCAGTTCTTCCTTCATTTTAATTGCCAAGTAATATTCCATGGTTTGGATATATCATTTTGTTTATCCATTCATCTGTTTATGGACATGGGTTGTTTCCACTTTTTAGCTATTATGAATAATGCTGCTATGAATATTCACGTGCAAGTTATCGTGTGGCCTTGGGTATATGCCTGGGAGTGGAAGTGCCCAGCCATAGGATAACTCCACAGTTACCTTTTTGAAGAACTGCTAAATTGTTTTCCACAGCAGCTGCAGCATTTTACATTTCCACCAGCAATGTATGAGGGTTCCAAGTTTTCCACATTCTTATCAACCTTTGTTATTGTCCATCTTTTTAACTCTAGTCATCCTAGTGGGGAGTGAAGTGGTTTCTTGTGCTTTTGCTTTGTGGAGACTCACTTCATTGCCCAGGCTGCAGTGCAGTGGCACTATCTCGGCTCACTGCAACTTCCGCCTCCCAGGCCCAAGTGATTCTCCCACTTCAGCCTCCCGAGTAGCTGTGATTACAGGCGCATGCCACCATACCCAGCTAATTTTTTGTATTTTCAGTAAAGACAGGGTTCACCATGTTGGCTAGGCTGGTCTTGAACTCCTGAGCTCAGGCAATCCGCCTGTCTCAGCCTCCCAAATTGCTAGGATTACAGGCATAAGACACCACACCTGGCCTGTTTTATTCTTAATGACTAATGTTGAGCATATTACTGACCATTGTATGTCTTCTGTGGAAAAATATCTATTCAAATCCTTTACCTATCTATAAATTAGGTTGCCTGTCTTTTTATTGTTAAAGTGTAAGCGTTCTTTATATATTCTGAATACTTACCAGATATATAATTTGCAGATATTGTCTTCCAGTGTGGGGTTGTCTCTTCACTTTCTTAATAGTGTCCTTTTAAGCACAAAAGTTTTAAATTTTGATGAAGTCTAATTTACCCATTTTTTCTTTGGCTGCATGTACATTTGATGTCCTATTTAAGAAACCATTACCTAGTCTGAGGCCATAATGATTTACACTTAGGTTTCTTTCTGAGATTTATAGTTTTAGATCCCTGACCCATTTTGGGTTAGTATTTGTAAATGGTGTGAGAAAGTGGTCCAACTTCATTCTTTTGCATGTGGATATCCAGTTGTCCAACCACAATTTGTTGAAGAGACGATTTTTCCACCATTGAATGATTTGGGCACTCTTGTTGACCATATATGTATGGGCTTGTTTTCTGTTTCTTTCTTAATAAAAAGATATACTTGACAGAGGAAGGTGTGGCATGCAGGCCGTGTTACACAGAGAATATGGGCTGCCTGAAACAGCCCCAGTGCTGACCTCTGCTCCTTTCCTCCCTACCTCATGTACTCGCAGATGGACACCCAGCATTGATGGCTCTCCACCTGTATAGCTTGTCTTCACCCTGCAAATATTTATTATTCATACAACTCCTAAAAGGTTGGGGAAGGATGTCAGCTGGCATACCATAGAAAGCTATCAGTTGGATAATGCTAGTATCACTGTCATTTAGGAGGTGATTTTCAAACCGTGGTCCTTGGTACCCTGCCTCCTCTAATCCAAGTACTTCTGCTATTATAATTTTACCTACCTATCTGTCTTTTAGCATGTTTTCATTTTAGGAAATCAGCACAGACCTTATGATTCTCTTACACTGTGGGACTAGGAGAGATCCATTAGAATCCAGTTTATCACTAAGTTGAAAGGATTCCTGGAACATATGTAAATGTCTCTGTGGGGGCCAAGGAAACTTCCCCTTTGCCTTCTGAAGGCTCATTGAGAAATCAGCTCACAAAAGCCAGATTAATTGGAGAAACATGTGTACATAGGACCCTTCAGAACGAAGACCCAAAGATACAGGGAAAAGTGTCCATATTTTTAAAGTATCCATTTTTATGCTTAGGTTCAACAAAGTATGGACAGCCATGTAGAAACATGGTTGACAAAAAGGATGTGATCTAATGCTAATAGACTGAGTGGGGGAAACTCAGCAGGGCCTGCCTGTCTAGATTCTTCTTGGCCTCTCTAAGCTTGCATTCATTCCTTCTGGGTGACCTCTCTGGAATGGAGGGGGGTTCTTATGACTGTCAAACAAGGTAGGTCAGATAATTTCTTTATGACCAGTTTTTACACAGAAAGGCATTGGGAAAGTTAGAAATATATTTTTAGGTTTTATGGTTGGCTTTGGGGAAAAGGGGTTCTGGTTTCTATGCCCACCTGGGAGAAGAGGGATTCAGTTTCTCTGTCTAGCCTTGGTGGAGAATGGGACTGAGAGACAGGGGAGCAGGAGAATGTCAAAGAAAACCTTTTACTTCTGAGGCCTTCGTTTTGGGGTATTGTTTACTGAGCCCCAACATCTCCCCCACAACGTGCCAGTTATTCCCTAGCCTATTGTGTCCGCTCAGATGTAGTTCAGTGTTAAGTAGCAGAGACCCGAAATAAAGTGACTTAAACATGACAGAAGTGGATTAAAAGTGGCTGTGCTCCACACAGTCCTCAGGGCCTGGAGCCTTCCAATTTCTTACTCTTTTTATCCCTTGGGTTTGGTCCTAATTTTAACATTCCAAGAGGCCGTCAAAGTTCTAGCCATCGTATTTCAATTTCAAGAGGCAGGATAGAGAATAAAAAGGGAGGACAATGAGCAAAGGACATAGACCTGCTGTTTGTTAACATAGATTTCCAGGGAGTTGTCATAGGCCACCTCTACTTACATTGCATTGGCCAGAAATGCACCCCAGTGGCAACACCTAGCTTCAAGGAAGGCCTAGAAATGTCATCTTAGAAGGGGATAGCCATGAGCTCAGCTAAAAAGTCTATTGTTTTGGAAGATAATGGGTTTTGGAAGACATCCGACATTCTCTGGCATGGGTGCATCATTTGAACAGCTTTTAGAATCCAGCCTCTTCCAAGGCATTTTTTGAACTAATTAGACGAGTGCTGTGCTCCCTGCCCCTCTTTGTCTGATCCCGGGGTTTCATGGTGCAGTTGCTGCTTCACTTTCTAACTGTGCACTGATCCTTGCCTTCTGCTTCCACATGTCCTCTTTCTAGACTTACAGATGACAAACCTAGCATTATATGTTGATATCATGTTTCCCTTTTATCCTTGTGTATCATATAATAAAATCTGTTTTCACCTGGGTAAATGGCACCACCATCTACCCATTGCTCAAGCCAAATGCTCGGGAGTCATCCTGAAGAGCGGCCTTTCTCTCGTCACTCCTCTTCAGTCCGTTAGCAGGTCCTGTCTTCTTTTCTTCCCATGACCTATATCTGTCCTCCTCTTTCCACCTCCATGCTGTCACCCTAGTGCATACCCCATTGTCTCCAGCTGGGCAGCTGCAGCCACCCTCATACCTGGCCTCTGGCTTTCCCTCCTGCCAACCCCTCCCCATAGCCCGTGCTCCACACAGCACTGAAGGCAGTTATCTTTTGTGACACTGTCCTACTGCAGACCCTCCGTGGCCTTCCTGTTGTGCTTTGGAAAAATCCAGAGTTCTCTTTGTTTCCCTGCCCTCTGTTCTGGACTGTATAGTGCTCCCCTCAAATTCATGTTGAGTCCTAGCTTCCAGTACCTCAGATTGTAACTGTATTTGGAGATAAGACCTTTAAAGAGGTAATTGAGGCCGTCTGTAATCCCAGCTACTAGGGAGGCTGAGGCAGGAGAATCGCTGGAAACCGGGAGGCAGAGGTTGCAGTAAGCTGAGATTGTACCACTGCACTCCAGTCTGGGTGACAGAGCAAGACTCTGTCTCGAGGCAGGGGGTGGAGTGGGGAGTGGGGGGAGGGTAATTGAGTTAAAATGAGGCTGCCAGGGTGGGTCTTAACCTAATCTGACTATTGTGCTTTTAAGAAGAGGAGATTAGGACATACAGAGACACCAGGGCTGTGTATGCACATCTGTGAGCTGAGAGAGGCCTCGGAGGAAACGAGTCCTGCAGGCACCTTGATCTTGGACTTCCAGCCTCCAGAACTGAGAAAATAAATTTCTATTATTTAAGCCACCCACTCTGTGATATTTCATTATGGCAGCCCTAGAAAACTCATATAACCTGCCAAGCCACACATGATCATATAACCTGCCAAGCCACACATGATCAGTTACCTCTGGCCTCATACCTTCCTCTGCCTTTTCTCACTCCACTCTAGCATGACTCAGGCTCCCACTCCCCACTTCCCCACCACCCCACAGGACCTTTGCACTTGTTCTTTGTGCTTCTGGGAATGTTCTGACCCCCAGATCTTCCTGTGGCTTCCTCCTCATTATTCAGGCCTCTCTTCTGATTGTCCCTCCCTGCAAGAGACCTTCACTGTCATACCTCACCACTCAAGTATCTGAAACTTTTGGAGTTGGTTTACTTATTGCCCTAGAATGAAAGCCCTGCGAAAGCAGGGACTTCCTCTGTCTTGTTCACTGCCACATCTTCACTCGCTAGAACAGTGCCTGGCATATAACGGCACTTAATGAGTATTCATTGGAATGAATGAGTATATATATGATAAAATTAAGGTTTTTTTCCTATGTGTTTATTTATATCAGTATCATTTATTTATTGATATCAGTATGGACCCATGGATATTTATTTTATACTTTAGGCTACAGTTCACTTCTACTTTATTTATTTATTGCTCAAATTAATCAAGCCTTAGTCACTGAATTTAGTTGGCCCCTGGTATCCCTTTGGCACAACCCCGTCATTCTGTGTGTGTACATGCATGTGCTCACATATGTGTGTGTGTGCATGTGTTTAGTATTTCCTTACTCTCTGGCATTACAAGATGCTCCAGGTTCATGTTGGACATTCCCTGCCCCAGTTATCAAATCAGCCATTTCTTCAAGGAGCTCTGGTACTTTTTTATTTTATTTTTTGATATTTTTATTTTTGGGGAATAACACACACTGGAGCTTGTTGAGGGAGGGTAGGGGGAGAGCATTAGGACAAATAGCTAATGCATGCTGGGCTTAATACCTAGGTGATGGGTTGATAGGTGCAGCAAACCACCATGGCACATGTTTACCTATGTAAAATTAGTTTCAATATATAGACAATTTCAAAATCTTAAAAATAATGCTTTGAGGGAAGGAGAGACTCTTTTCGTAAAAGTGTTTCTTAGGAGAAGCATGTCATTTTTTACTTTTTGATTTTTTCATACTTACCCCTCCCCAGAAGCAGCGGACCTCCTAGCTGTGTCTCGCGGTCTCCCTCCATCTCCGCAGGTTTGTACGGACTGGGGGCTCTCCATAGCTTTCATGCCATTGCTGGTATCATTACTGGCATCAATTGTTCCTATTAGAATGAGGGCTTAGGTAGTTAGAAAAAAACACAGCATGGGCTCCTACTAACAAAAGCAGATTAAAGCCATCTTTTCAGTTAATTAGTTCCAATGCTCTGATACAGATGATGAGGCATAGGAAGGCTTTTATTGGAGGAATTCTTCTGTCCAGAGGGGCTTTGAAAGCAAATGTGCTGAAAGTCCTGCGGCTTTTCTCAGTGGTTTAAGAATGTTTATCCTAAGAAGTGTTTCTCAGTGAGTTGGAAAAGATCATTTTAGCCATATGATTATAGCCTTTTTTAAAGGTTTAATAGTTACAGTTTACTGAGAAAGAGGTTGAATTATATCTTGATTTTTTTTTTCTCTTTTGTTTGATTTAGGCTGAAAGAACTTATCTTGAAACTTAGCCTGGTAATATTAATTTTGATAAGTTACTATAAGAAAATATTATATTTTTATTCTTTTTTTTAATTATTGGAGGCGGAGTCTCACTCTGTCACCCAGGCTGGAGTGCAGTGGCGTGGTCTCAGCTCACTGCAACCTCTGACTCCCGGGTCCAAGCAATTCTCCTGCCTCAGCCTCCCAGGTAGCTGGGATTACAGGTGCACACTACCACGCACAGCTAATTATTGTATTTTTAGTGGAGATGGGGTTTCACCATGTTGGCCAGGCTGGTCTTGAACTCCTGACCTCTGATGGTCCATCTGTCTCGGCCTTCCAAAGTGCTGGGATTACAGGCATGAGCCACCCACCGTGCCTGGCCATTTTTATTCTTTTAAAAGAGAAAAGTAGTTGTGCTTTCAGCCTCAGAGAAACCATGCCTACAATATAATCTTATTATTTGTATCACAAAGTTGTGATCCAAGTATTGCCACACCTTGGTTCAGTGTGCTGTAGTGCAGGTTAGATATTTTGGATGCTAAATACACCTCTTGTAGCAGGTTTTAAATTTCTGCAATAGACTCAAAGAGAACCATTACTTTAAAAATATTTCTATTTTAAACAAATGTAACTTAGTATGTCTTATTTTCAAAGACAGTAGAATATAAACTTACACTGTCAAGTATTCTTATACTTTCACTCTCTTATCTAGTTTAAAACAGTTTTCTGGGGATAATTTTTCTAAAGATTCAGGCTCATAGTTAATTCAAGCTCCAGGGCTATTTTCCACCTGGGGTTCTCTGCCTCCTGCCCCCACTCCCCCAGGATGACCTCTGCAATCAGGAATATGTTGATGGCAGTGGTAACAGGGAGGACTATTAGAACACTCTCTGCCCTCTGGGTCCTTGTTGGCATCCTAGAGGTGCCCTTTGTCCTCCCAGCATGGCCTGGGCTGCCTGCCTTCATCTCTCCTCGTCTCTGGCTGATATACCTGCATTCACCTGTGCTCTGGGCTGGCTCTAACTGTGCAACTGGTGACCATCCCTGCCTTGGCTTTCAGCCAGTCTGTATCCTTCTTGCCCAAAACCTGGACTTTTAATTGTCCACAGACCCCCTTCACACTTTTATTATGACACTGAGCCATGCATGAACTCCTGGTTCGCCTCTCTCTAGGCTGTGGGAAACCAGGGAGATATTTCAAAGCCTGCATGACACTGTCTTCTCTACTCCACCATGGCCACCTCTTGTTAATGTAGGGCACACAGGGGGTGGTCTTTTCCCAGAATTCCAAATGGGAAGCAAAGCACCCAGGATAGGAGGTCAGCTGTGTCCTCTGCGGTCAGTCCTCCAGGCTCCGCCTCCTTGAAACCAACAAATATATTTTTATTTTCTTTTGAACAAAGCCTGATTACTGTTACTGAGGTGGCAGCAGGGAGGCTTTGTTTGCAGATAAATCTCTAGACCAGGGATTTAGAAAACACTATTTTAGACTTCAAGGATTAGGAATGACTCCCTTGTTCAAAGTCGTATCTGTCCTTGCTGTGAAGGAGGATGTAGATGCTTCAGTTTCAGGAGGTGGAGAGATTTGGGGAAATAGGAACACAAGGAATAAAAATATATCAGATTGTATTTCACCACCACAAAAAAAATTGTCCTTCTATATTCTTAGTAGTAGAATATACTGATTAATAACAAATGACTATATATATAGCCTCATCCTCAAAAGTGAATGTAGGATGACTTTCAAATTAGAAGTCAAGGTGAATGAGAGGTAAAATAGAAATTATAGAGGAAATCTTAGTAAGACTTTTGGGTTCACTGGGTATGAGCAGAGTAAGGAGTTGGGGATAACTTCAAAGTTATCCCTGTTAGCCTGTATGGAAATCTGCTTGCAAAACAGGCTCTTGTCTATGACTGAAGTTACACACCACTTGATTCAGCTGAAACAGTCATTTATGTCTGTTGCCATTCCTGTCCTCTCTTCTGGTCTTCATTCTCACATCTCCAACTTCTGCTAAACAGCCCCTCCTTTATATAACTCAGCTTTACTTCCGATTAAGTACATCTAAACCTAAACCCATCTTTTCAAAACAGATAGACATTGACAAACCTTAACCCCCCTGCTCCAACCAAGGGATTACATTAAGACGATACTGGTGGGACATCTTCAGTCACCTATTTTACAATCTTGAAGTTATCCACAAGGCATGATGGTGACTGGCCCACTTTTGTGGAATTGGTAGGCCAAGCACAAGTCTACCTTTATTTAGGGTGAGTGATACAAAATTGTCACTCTACAGAGTTCTAGGTGTCATTTTGACTCCTTAAATATACTACACGCCAACCTAGGCCTTAGGCCCATTGCTGCTAGGGAGGGGCACCCATCGTGCTTCCAGGCCTGGCTTAGTGGCTGAAGGCCTAGATACAACTGAACCTGGGGCAAGCTTCCTCAGTTCCAGCAGCTGACCAGAGTGGGGATCCCTGGACCTGGGAAAGGCTGGGCCCCCAACAAGCAGCAGGGTCTGGCTGGAAGATTTATGTTCCAAGCATCTCAGTGGAGTTCTGAGAACACAAATGTAATGGATGTTAGGGCCGAAATCTGAGGACTGAGCCCATGTTGGGAAAATACCAAAGTATTATACTTTGTAGTTATCAGTAGGACCTAATAAACCGTTGTCAATGCTGACATTTATATTTTCATGTGACACAAAATGAGCCATGGGAACTGCCTTTCAAGGTTCCTTAGAAAGTGGTTGGCAGAGCCCGAAGTTTTAAAAAGATTGGGTGGGATATAAATGTTTAGACAGATTAGATTGCCTAAGTGTTTGCTTTGTATAATAATAGTCTGAATAAACTGCTAAGGGAGAATTTTCAGAGCTGGATATTGGTGTTTAAAATAGTCAACATACAAGTGACTAAGCCTCCACTCCCTTAACCTCTGAAACATATTTGTGATGGAGAGCATTAGAAGTGAGGAGTAGCCATAAAAGGAAAAAGGTTGTTGTCTTCTGTGAACCCATTTCTGTGTACACAGGGTAGAATGTTTTTGAAGATGGTGTATTAGTCCATTCTCACCCTGCTAATAAAGACATACCCAAGGCTGGTAATTTGTAAAGAAAAAGAGGTTTAATGGATTCACTGTTCCATATGGCTATGGAGGCTTCACAGTAATGGCAGAAGGTGATGGAGGAGCAGAGGCATGTCTTACATGGTGGCAGGCAAGAGAGCATGTGCAGGGGAACTCCCCTTTTTTAAAACCATCAAATCTCATGAGACTTATTCACTATCATGAGAACAACAGGGGAAAAACACACCCGCATGATTCAGGTAACTTTCACTAGGTCCCTCCCATGATATATGGAAGTTATTACTATTGAAGGTAAGATTTGGGTGGGGACAGAGAGCCAAACCATATCAGATGGCAAAATGTACCCTTTGGGAAGTTCGTTTTTTCATATGATTCCAAGGAAGAGGCTGCCTGTGTAGGGGGACAGCGGGATAGTTGAGGACTGGGAATGGTCTGGTTTCAAGTCCTGGATCTATCACTTAGTATTGACATTTGACGAATTACTCAGCCTCTTCCAGGTTTATTTTCCACATCTGTAAACATGGAGAAATTCATAATACCTACCTTCATAGAATTCTCATGGCATTAAATGAGATACACTACCTAGCGCAGTTGATTAGCAAATGCCTGGTATTTGGTCGGGGCTGAGTAAGTATCAGTGTCCCTTGAGATCCTCACTGCTGTTTTATTAGGTGAGGAGGTGGTGGAGCTTAGAATTTATATGCCCAGGAGGATGGTGCTTCTTGCCCAACACCCACCTACCAGTGGCTTTTGGGGGGCAGTAGGGAAGGGAAGAAGGATTCAGGGAGCATGGAGTTACTTGTTCCTAATCTGCTTGGTCCGCCTTTGAGGGAAGTTCATGAAGAACAGTCCCACTTCCTTCCCAGGAGGCATGCCATGAGCCAGAGATAAGGTAGTGAATTTGGGAAGACAGAGATTCAAGACAACTGAGCCTCGAAAGTCACCACAGACTAGGAGAGAGGCAGCATGGATGGCCCCCAGAATGAAGGCCAAGGATGTCAGGGGTGGAGACAGACAGAGAGCCAGGGAATGGCAGTAGGCATAGGATGGAGCATGGTTTGAAGTGGAGTTAGTTTGGTGTTTTCCACACCTGGGACATTTGTTCCTTTACCACACTGAGAGATGCAATCTTAGTGGGAAGGAACCACTATTTGTCCTTTAGTCATTAAGTTCCTAGCCCAACATAAAGGCTCCTGGAATAAGTATCCTAATGGGAAAAGCTAAAGCCTCTTGGAGGCACTCAGGGTTTGGCCACAGTCATTGATGGTTCAAGAGTTGTTAAGGTGATTCAGACCAACACAAACCAGGGGCCTGTAGCTGAGGCTGGGACTCAGCCCATCAGCAATCAGAAGGGCCAGAACCACACTGGATCATTTCATTCTGGGTTGGAAATGACTGGAATAAAGATCCTAGGGGAAGCAGGAGCAATGAATCTAAGACTTAGAACAGAAGGAGCACAGACACCCAGGTTACCTGAAGAAGAGTCAGATGATGCCAACTGTGAACCTGAGAGGCAGGAGAGCTGGGGAGGCAGAGTACAGCAGTGGAGAGAACACTGAGCTGAGAGCGGGAGCCCTGGCCCTAGATGCAGTACGATTCTCCTAGCTTGGGGTTTAGCTTTGGATAATTTGTTTTATTTCTCAGAGTTTCAGTTTCCTCAGTTTCAAAATGAGGATGATCATGCCTTAGGTCATAATGTTGATTAATGGCAGAACTTGATTTAGAACCAGATCTCCTGGAAGTAACAATTACTTGTGCTGGACATTGGTGCTTGCAAAATACTTCTCTTAAGTGATCACATTTGATGACATTTGTTTCAGGCATGTTTCAAGCACACCATGATCAGGACTGAGCACCTTAGGACACTCCTGGTATGTCTAATCAGGGAAATGGGGAACACCACAATGTTGACATCAAGGATTCTGAAGTCTATTATTATTATACTTTAAGTTCTAGGGTACATGTGCACAACGTGCAGGTTTGTTACATATGTATACATGTGCCATGTTGGTGTGCTGTACCCATTAACTCGTCCCCCCTCCCCCTACCCCACAACAGGTCCCAGTGAGTGATGTTCCCTGCCCTGTGTCCAAGTGTTCTCACTGTTCAATTCCCACCTGTCAGTGAGAACATGCAGTGTTCAGTTTTCTGTCCTTGTGATAGTTTGCTCAGAATGATGGTTTCCAGCTTCATCCATGTTGCTACAAAGGACATGAATTCATCCTTTTTTATGGCTGCATAGTACTCCATGGTGTATATGTGCCACATTTTCTTAATCCAGTCTATCATTGATGGACATTTGGGTTAGTTCCAAGTCTTTGCTATTGTGAATAGTGCTGCAATAAACATACGTGTGCATGTGTCTTTATAGCATGTGTTTTTCTTTGTTCTGATTCTGAATTGCCCTGTTGGTGGTGCTGCCCTGCTGAAAGTCAGTTAGGATGGCCCTGAATGTGAGTTTTGCTAGGCTATTAATGACCGTTTATTTGGCCAACAAGTGTTACAAACACGTGATTAAGCAAAGGTAAGCAAATTCTTTATTACAGGAGTTCTCAGAGCTCTTACTGTACTGACATGAATTATAAATCTTTAAAAGGACGGTATAGTAACTAGACTCCAGCAAAAGGGTCATAGAACCATTTTTAAATTGGTGGTGGTGGTTAGATCTCTTGGCACTAACATTCTTGAGAATATGCTTAGGGAAGTGCTAACTCAGAAATTAACGTTTACTGAACCCAGAGTCCACTGGGTTACCCCTAGGTGAACTTCTAGTTCCCGAAGTTGGCCTTTGGATGAGTCATCTTCCCCCATCAGGGTCAACTATGTGAGGATCATTCTGCAGTCACTCATGATAACCATTTCGCAGTTTAATGGTAAAATTCCATATTGCCTTACATTTTGTATAAGTTGTAAGCTCATAAAACATCTTTGTATATTTGGAATGTACTAAAGACTGCAAGTTAACCCAGACTAAAACAACCTCAAAGTTATTTGCAATCTTCTGAACATCTCCATATTACAGCAACTCCCCTTCTCACGAGCAGGTCCATTTTCCTTTTTTGATGGGGATACTAGCTTCTGGCAAGCTGAACTCTCCTTTGGATCACAAACTTTCCTTCTCCTAAAGGTCCCAGATGTTACTAAGATTTAAAATAGGTCAGCTCACATTTTTGGCCTTTTCATACAACATAGCCCATGTTAGATTGGTAAAGAGACAGATAACACATAGAAAAAAAGATCTAAGTAGCCCAAGAAAGCCTGTTCCTGGAACGTGATCAAACTTTTTGCTCCATCCATACCTTTCCTCACAAAAGCTTTTTCAAAAATGTGGGACTCGCACTGCTTGTCCCTTGATTTTAGTGGAACCAAGAAACCGCATCAAATAACACTGAATCCTAGAATGAGAAAGTCATTCCTTTTTCAGTTCTCTTTCAACTCCAGACATCTTTTTTTTCAACATCAAGGAAGATGTTATGCTAGTTATGTCTTTAACAGTTCTCAAATTGAGCTAGTCTTCAATTGTGTCTAGCTAGGATTTAATAACATGGTTTCATTTTCTTTTGTATTTATTTTACTATAACTTTTTATCCATGGAAAGTGATGTAGCTTTTCCATATTCCATGGCAAGATAAGATTCGTTTTGAAAATAAACGTTAAAACATTTAAACAGAGTATATTGTGAAGATTAGAACTGCTGTCATAACAGCTGCCCTGTAACCTTCTAAGATTGACCCAAAACATATGATTCCCCGTTTTATAGATGTATCAGCTGAGACTAGCAGAGATGAAATGACTGCCTCAGTGATGTGCCAGTTATTTGACTGAAATAACCAGAGCTGGACCTAAGATCTTCTGCAGCTTCATGTACTCCCTCTGTAAAACTTTTGTTATCAGGCCAGGCGCGGTGGCTCACGCCTGTAATCCCAGCACTTTGGGAGGCTGAGGCAGACGAATCACCTGAGGTCAGGAGTTGGAGACCAGCCTGGCCAACATGGTAAAACCCTGTCTCTACTAAAAATACAAAAATTAGCTGAGCATGGTGGCAGGCGCCTGTAATTTCAGCTACTCAGGAGGCTGAGGCAGGAGAATCGCTTGAAGCTAGGAGACAGAGGTTGCAGTGAGCCAAGATGGCGCCATTGCACTCCAGCCTGGGCAACAGAGCGAGATTCCGTCTCCAAAATAACAAAAAAAAGCTTTAGTATCAGCCTTCTCTTTTAAAACATAAGGTTAACAGAATCTTTTAAAATTGTTTTCCCTTCCCTGCAGCATTTTGAAATCATATTCTAAGAATAGATTTATTTAATAACTAAGTTATTAAAATATTAAAAGCAGTTATGAATGTGAGAGTGCTGAAATAAATGTAATTGCATTCTTAAAATGCTGTAACATCAGACAAATTTTTTAAGTTAAAATATTTAACTGAAAAACAGCTGAAACAACTGAAGACCTATTAAAACAACAAATGGGCTAATGTGAGCAATATTTAAAAGAATATTAAAATATTATAGTCAATTCAATATGGGCAAAAAATTTTACTTTCTTAAGACCCTGAAAAGCAGCAAAAACAAATAAAAGCCAGAGTCAACAATTGCAAATATTAACAACAATCAAAGACCATTAGAACTAAAGGGAAAATGTAGAACTGAGTAAAATGATCACATGGACTTAAAAAAAAAAAAAGTGGGTCAAATTAAGTTGAAAACAAGCTTGGAGTACATTAAAATGCACCTAATAATGGTTTTTAAAAATTCATTGAAGTTTATACAGTGTTACGGAATTTAGCCTGGAAGGGATCAGTGACTTTTTAGGAACTTTGAGGAAATGACCCCTTGGTCTCCTGATTTGTACCTGCTGACTTGCTTGCTAGAAAACAGGATTTCCATGAGTTGAAGAGTCTGAGAGGCTAAGACTGTAGGCGGGCCACCTAGACAACACTCAACCCTTGCTGGAGGATATTTGGTTATTAAAACCATCCAGAAAAATGTGTCAGAAAAAAGTGAGGAAATTTAGTCCAAGGAACAGATCAGAAAAACTTGCTAGGCCTGTTAAATCTTCGTGACTTCCTTCTGTTTTAAATTTTGTCTATTTCGCCTGATACGGGGTAATAGAATTCTAAAAACAGAAATGTATTCGTTGTCTATGACTGCATAACAAATTATTCTAAAACCTAGTGGCTTAAAAACAGCAATAAATATTTATTATCTTAAAACGTTTCTATAGGTCAGGAATTGAGAAGTGGCTTGGCTGGGTGGTTCTGGTTCAGTGTCTGTCATGGGGTTGCAGTCAGGTTGGCTGGTGCTGGAGGATGGACTTCCAAAGTAGCTCACTCCCTGGTGCTGGCTGTGGGCAGGAGGCCTTAGTTCTCTCCACATGGGCCTCTCCACAAGGCTGCTTGAGTGTCCTCCTGACACGGTGACTGACCTTCCTCAAGGCAGCCAATCAAAGAGGCCAGGTGGTGGCCAGGCATGGTGGCTCACACCTGTAATCCCAGCACCTAAAAGGCTTAGGTGGGGGGATCGCTTGAGCCCAGGAGTTCAAGATCAACCTGGATAACATGGCAAAACTCAGTCTCAACTAAAACTCCAAAAATTAGTTGGGTGTGGTAACACACACCTGTAGTCCCAGCTACTCAGGAGGCTGAGGTGGGAGGATCACCTGAGCCTGGGAGGTTGAGGCTGCAGTGAGCCGTGACTGTGCCACTCCACTCCAACCTGGTTGTTGGAGTGAGACCCTGTCTTAAAAAAAAAAAAAAAAAAGATCGTAGTCTTCTAATCCTTAACCTCATCTTGAAAGTTATGAAGTGCTTACTGTCATCATTCTCTATTGGTTACACAGACTAGTGCAGATTCAGTATGTGAGGAGACCACCCAAAAGCATGGATACTAGAAGGCGCCAATCGCAGGGGGCCGTTTCAGAAGCTGACTACCACAACCAAGGATTAAAGGTCATGAAGAGAACATAGAAATCTCATGTTTGCCTGTGTCCAGCCTTGCAGGAGGAAGTCTAGGAACTAGACACATGGTAGCAGCTTAGAAAAGGAGAAAGAAGGAGCTTAAGCCAGTGAGGCCAACTGAAAAGAAACTGGGATTGTTCAGAGAGCCAGTGGGGGCAGGTAGAAAAGCCTGTTCCATTCTCTCAGGTTCCCTGAAAACTGGTTGAAGAGCTGCAGGCGGGTTTGGGTTCCAGGTAGTCATCTTGAGCTTAAAGCTGTGGGTGCCAGAGCAGATCCTTATCATTAATTTGAGTGGGTGTCCCGAGGTGGCAAGACACAAGCTTATTGATAGGAAGAAAGATAAAGGATGAAGCAGCAAAAATCAAGGGCTGCCTATATATTCCTTTGGCAGAACACCAGAGTAATGCAATGATCTGACTCTTAGAAACACACACAGAGTTGTTTTTCTCATAAGGAATGTATTTATGGTAGCAACTTTAGAGAATGCAGATAAGCAAGAAGAAAGTATAAATAATCTGCAACCCCACTATTCAAAGAATGCTGCTACTATTATGGTTTCCATGTTTTCCAGTGATATAAATGTATCATTCTGTGTGTGTGTGTGTGTGTGTGTATTATTGTGTTTGTGTGCATGCATTTTACCAAAGTCGTGTTGCACCTCTGTAACTTGCTTTTCTCATGCGGCACTCATCTTCAGCATCTGTCTCTGTCGTGAGTGATTCTACTACAGCAGTGTTTCCCAACCCTCTCTTCATTACTGCTCCCATAGGAGCCTTTTGAATACCACCATGAGATGTTAATACCACAGGTATACTCTGTATCTGTTTATATATTGGGGTCCTTTGGAAGGTAGCAAATAATTGTGATAGTTGTTTTTTGTGTTCTTTTTTTTTTTAACCTCCCAAGAACAAACGTTTGGCCCTTTGACAACACATGCACGATAGCGCCATATACAGCTTTATAGTATTTCATTATATGAGTGTGCAATAATTTAAAAAAAAATTTTTTTATTTCAATAGCTTTTGGAGTACAAGTAGTTTTTGGTTACATAGATGAATTGTAGAGTGGTGAAGTCTGAGATTTGAGCCCACCCATCACCTGAGTAGTGTACATTGTACCCAATGTGTGCTTTTTTTCTTCCTTGCTCTCTCCCATCCTCCCCATTTTGAGTCTCCATAGTTGATTATATCACTCTGTATGCCTTTGTGTACACACAGTGTAGCTCCCACTTATAAATGAAAACATACAGTATTTGGTTTTCCATTCCTGAGTTACTTCACTTGGAATAATGGCCTCCAGCTCCATCCAAGTTGCTGCAAAGACATTATTTTGTTCCTCTTTTATGGCTGAGTACTATTCCGTGGTGTATATATACCACATTTTCTTTATCCAATCATTGGCCTATGGACACTTAGGTTAGTTCCATAGCTTTACAATCGTGAATTGTGCTGCAATAAAACATACATGTGCAGGTGTCTTTTTGATATAATGACTTCTTTTCCTTTGGGTAGATACCCCTTGGTAGGATTGCTGGATGGAATGGTAGATCTACTTTTAGTTATTTAAGAAATCTCCAGACTGTTTCCCATAGAGGTTGTACTAATTTACATTCTCACCAGCTGTGTATAAGTGTTCCCTTTTCACCACATCCACGCCAATACCTATTGTTTTCTGACTTTTTAATGGCCATTCTTGCAGGAGTAAGTAGGTATCTCATTGTGGTTTTCATTTGCATTGCCCTGATGATTAGTGACGTAGAGCATTTTTTCATGTTTGTCGGCCATTTGTATATCTTCTTTTGAGAAATATCTATTCACATAATTTGCTCTGAGTGTATAATTTATATAACCAACCCTTCTTGCTGAAGATGTGGGTTATGTATAGATTTGACTTGTCGTGCCCAGTGTTGCAAGAAACTCCTCATACATGTACAGGAATCATTTCTCTCATCCAGAAAAATGAGACTGTTATCTGTAACCTCCAGTATGCTATCCTCCTTTTCCTTGCATTGCAAGACCATCAGCTTTCTCTTTATTCCTCAGTTCAACAGTCTCTGAGTACTTACCCAGTGCCAACCAGTCCTGAAGCTGACACTGGTGATCGAGAGATGGCCAAGAAACTGATTTTGTCTGCATGTATGTAGAGCTGACAGCCCAGTGGAAGGAAGGAGGCAAGTGTGGGGATGAAAAGGATGCAAGGAACCTGGATACCAGAAATGTCCAGCTAATGTTCTAAGGGAGTTCAAAACTGGGATATGTCACAGTCCTCCCTGGAACTCAAGTCAGAGTACAAGGTTACATGATTTGTGATTATTGCAAACCTCAATTTCCACATTTGTACAATGGACTGTCAGTACTGACTGCTTAGGAATTTTTTTTTGAACCTCTTGTGATTGAGGCTCAGCTATTGAAATGCCAAGCCCAGGTCAGAGATTAGTCAGAGGAAATGCTAAATTAGAGCCCATTTGACTTTTATGTATGACACTAATTAAACAATAACAAAAAAACTCCAAGAACTCTAGATAGTTTGTCCAGGGGACACCTATAGGTTATGATGACATCAAAACCAGAACCAAAAAAGCCCAAATATTTTTCCTGGGAACTTTTTTTTCCTCACCCCTGAGTAATTCTAATAATATGCATGTAAAATACATTATGGGAAATCCTCTAACAATTTCCACCTCTGTGATAAATATTGCATTCGAGTAGAGCAAGAACATCTACTTAATAATTCCATATAACTATTCTGCAAAGCTGCCAGGAGCAGAATTTAGTCAGTTGGGTATAGCACGAAGTAGATGGCGTGAGAGAAAGAAAGAAATGGTTTGAACCCAGACTTGGCCACTAATGTGACCTAGAACAAGTGATTTAACCCTCCAAGCTTTGGTTTCCTCATCCACAATGTGGAGGTAAAAAATGATACATACTCTACAGGGTAGTTGTGAGGGGTCAATGAGTAAACTACATGTCAAGGGCTTAATGTCAGTAACAACCAGAGTGTTGCTGGTCCAGAGTGAACACCCAGAAAATGGTGGTGGTGATGATGATAGTGGTGGTGATGATAATGGTGATAGTGGTGGTGGCCGGGCAGGGTGGCTCACGCCTGTAATCCCAGCACTTTGGGAGGCCAAGGCGGGTGGATCGCCTGAGGTCAGGAGTTTGAGAACAGCCTGGCCAACACGGTGAAACCCCATCTCTATTAAAAATACAAAAATCAGCCAGGTGTGGTGGCACACACCTATAATCCCAGCTACTCAGGATGAGGCAGGAGAATTGTTTGAACCTGGGAGGTGGAGGTTGCAGTGAGCCGAGATCACGCCACTGCACTCCAGCCTGGGCAACAGAGCAAGATTCCATCTCAAAAAAAAAAAAAAAAAAAAAAAAAATATATATATATATATATATCAGCTGGGTGTGGTGGCACATGCTTGTTATCCCAGTTACTCAAGAGGCTGAAGTGGGAGGATCACTTGAGCCCAGGATTTCAAGGCGGCAGTGAGCTATGATTATACCACTGCACTGAAGTTTGGATGCCAGAGCGAGACCCTGTCTCTAAAAAGCAAACAGGCCGAGATGGTGGCTCACGCCTGTAATCCTAGCACTTTGGGAGGCCGAGGTGGGTGGATCACCTGAGGCCGGGAGTTCAAGACTAGCCTGGCCAACATGGTGAAACCTTGTCTCTACTAAAATACAAAAATTAGCTAGGCATGATAGTGGGTGCCTGTAATCCGAACTACTCGGGAGGCTGAGACGGGAGAATCGCTTGAACCCAGGAGGCAGTGGTTGTGGTGAGCCGAGGTCACACCACTGCACTCCAGCCTGGGCAGCTGAGTGAGACTCCATCTGAAAAACAAAACAAAAAACCAGCTCAAACACTCCAATAGACCACTTCATTCCATTCCTTCTTTTAATTGTTCATGGTGGCCTTTTCTCCCCTGTGAAATACATAAATTCCCATAGTTATGGAGGGGCTCACACTGTCCTGCCACCCGCCTACAGTTTCAAACAGCTCCTGTCAGCTAAACCTTAGCCGCCTTCCACCAGGTTCTGGAACCTCCCTTGGGAAGCCTTCCCTGACTGACCTGACCCACCTAGAACTTCCTTTCTTGGGACTCCCTGAACCACACACTTTATAAAACCAATTCACTAATGCCTTATTATGTTTTAATATGTATAATATTTATTTTGTCTATGAAAGTTTCATTGCATTTGTCTTCCTAATAAGTTAAAGCTCTAAGAAGTCAAGAATTCTGTTTTATTTACTTTTTGAATGCCATTTCCTTTCTTTTAGAAACCCCCATTCCCTTGTTGTCACCCCCCACCCACTGTGGGAAAAAAAATTGTTTAAAGCACAATGCTGAATGTATATGGCATTCAATGCATAAAGCTGTATTTGGATTTCTTTTTTATAAATCTTGATTTTTCTCTTGCCCCTTTTGCTTCACCCTACTCCCCATATCATGTGCCTTCAAATATACACAAACACAACCTTTTGTATTTATATATAGTGACCCGCTTGCAAAAATAAATGTGTTAACAATGTAGGGCCTAGGACACCTGATACCATTTGAGCCTCAGAATGTATTAATTCAGCCGGGTCTGTGCAAGAATGGTGATTTTTCAATTAAACGTACTGTAGCAATGATGGCCTCTTTTCCCACAAACTTACTAAGGTGAGGAATGGGACAAAAGTAAAGCCACCTTCTTTCCTCCATTACAATAGGCCGTGTCCTCCTTTCTCAAACCCTGGCTCAGAGGCGAGGCTTATAGTTCACTGCTGCATTCTGCTGGGAGAACCATGGTGACCCTCTGGGTCATGGTCCCGGCTGGGACACTGTATTTTCATGCTTCTTGTTTTTATTGTTCCTCTATTTCTTTTTCTTTTGAGTCCAATCTTCAGTCAAGCCTTCCGTGTGAATGATAGTGGCCACTTGGGGATCTCCATCTGCATTTTATTGTATGGCCATGCAAAAGCTTTTATGTAATTCCTAGAAGACATCGATTGCTGCATAGCTTGGTGGGTGAAGAATGGAAAAGTACAATGTCACTTTATTTTGCTGGTGGCTTTGCCCTCCCTTTCCTACAAGCAGTCATTCAGGCCTAATGGTTCTGTTCCTCCTAATTATTCATTTGTTCATTCGTTCATTAATTCATTCAGTCTGCCATTCTATATATATTTATCAAGCATCCACTATGTTCCAGGTGTGATTCCAGGCTTCGGAGATAGAACAGTGAATCAAACTGATAATGCCCCCCTCTCCAGGAGCCAGCATTCTAGCGAGAGAGAATGACTTACTGAATTGTTTCAGTTGGAACTTTTTTTAGACTCTGAACCTTGGAAAAAGTCCACTTTCCATGGGCTTATTAAATGTGCTGAATCAGACAGTTGGTGCTGTTTACTAGAGATCAGGGTTCAACCAGCTTTAGCTGCATGACCCAGAACATTTGATTTTATGATTTACAAAATAAAAAGTTATGGCCCTCTGCAGATGTCCCATCTAATTTACTCATTGTGTTCCTTAGAGGCAATGTGGTATAGTGAAAAAAGCAAGACCAAGCTTTGCGGTTCAAGTGGCCTGTGCTTGCTGGGCCTCAGTTTCCTGATCTGTAAAATGAGGCTGGATAAATCTAAGTTTCTCTCCAACTCTACAGTCTGATGGTTCTAGTACTACAAGATCAAGATTCTTTTCCTAAAGAGCCATTTGTCTTATTTTAGCTTCAAGCCAAGCCAGGGCATCTGAGAAATACCAAGCCTCCGTTGTGATGTGTCGCCATGAAAACGTTGGCTGCCCTCTGGATGCAAGTCTGCTTGTGCTGTGCTGTGGCTCAGAGTTAAATTTAGATAAAAATCAGTTAGGCGCTAAAAATATTCCCAGCTTTCCTGACAGGTTGTATCCATCATCATGGGAGGAAAAACAAGGAACTGGCTGCCTGGCGACAGGGAGCGGGCCAGGCTGAGTGTGAGGTCAGGCCTCGGCTGGAATCTCACGGACTTGAAAGGACAGAGACGTTTCCTGAGATGTCTGCGGCAGAATGTGGGAGGCTTCAGCCTGAGGAAAGTTCAAGTTGGAGAGAAAGGTTGCCAGACCTTTGAGTGACCCACACTGCTTATAACTTCTAGAAGGTTCTTTTAGGGAAACCTGCTTAGAATGAAACCCTGAAACGTCCTTTGCTGCCTCCTTAACAACTTGCATTAGAGAGTTTCTTCAGCCAAAAGGCAAATGTCTGTTGAGTGGAAAGGAGAGGACAGAGTCGATGTTGTCCCCTGTGAGATGTCATGTCTCAGGCAGTATGCTGGACATTCCCGAGACGCCAGCTCTGCTCAGGTGACTTGTGTGCCCTGCCCTTCTAAGCCTCGAATTACTCATCGTGAAATTGAGGTCAAGCCACTCACTCACAGGCAGGGCTGTGGTAACAATAAAATGAAGGGTGCTTAGCACATTGAAAATACTCAGGCAGTGTTCCATTATTGCTATGGGCTGGGCGTGGTGGCTCACGCCTATAATCCCAGCACTTTAGGAGGCCAAGGTGGGTGAATCTCTTGAGCCCATGAGTTTGAGACCAGCCTGGGCAACATGGTGAAACTTCATCTGTACAAAAAATAAAAAATTAGGCAGGCATAGTGGCACGTGCCTGTGGTCCCAGCAACTAGGGAGGATGAAGTGGGAGGATTGCTTGAGCCTGGGAGGTCGAGGCTGCGGTGAGCTGTGATAGCACCATTGCACAATCCAAACTGGGCCACAGAGCAGGACCTCGTCTCCAAAGGAAAAAAAAAAAAAAAAGACCACCATGATTGTTCTAGTATTGTTTATTGTTGTGCCCTCCTGGGCCAAACGAGGAGGGGTGGGAGCTGCCCTGGGTGTGCCTGTGAGGAGGGCCTCGTGGTCTTGTGGAGTCACTCCGATGTGCTTTCAACCTGAGCTCCCCCACTTCCTAGCTATAGGACCTTTGTTAAATTCATCTTTGAGTCTCAGTCCCCACTCCTCAGAAATGGGTATGACATGTACTTTCTAAAGCTATTCTAAGAACGGCATGCAGTTGTCATTAATTAAAACATGCAGCACACGGTAGGTATTCAACAAACAAGGGGAATTGTGTATCGTCGTCAATAGAGGATGCTCTCAAATTACACTAACTGTGCTAAAATCCAGGCCAGGATTTTGATTCGCTGGGAAGCCTTGGGGGGAGTTGCTTCGCCATTCTGAACTTCAGTTTCTTCTTCTGTAAAATGGAAGTAATAACAATAGTATCAGCTTTCTATAGTTACTATGAGGATTAGATGACATAAGGCATGTAAATCCATTAGCAGTGTCTGGCATGCAGTAAACCCCTCAATAACTGTTAGTGCTTTCCTTCCTGCCCCTCTCAATTCTTCCAGGACCCAGTTGAAGAGAACAGTCCTGTGCTTTGTTCCTTCTGATGTACAATACTGTCATATAAACCCACTCATTTTTTTCTCACTTTCTCTCTCTGCCTCTGCTGCTGCTGTCACCGGTCCATCGCTCTGTTGGTTGCCAAGAGTAAGAGAGAGACTAGGTTGGTAAGTAATTTCAAATAAAACAGACACCAGTCTACACACAGAGCAGAGGTTTGAGTGACATGGACACTAACCCGTTTACCGGGTGCCACTGGCGATCTGGCCTTGTCGAGGAAGGACAAGGCTGTGCTAATTTGCTCTCCCACCTGTGTGGCTCCCGGGTGTAGACAGAGCATTGAGCTCATTTCTCCTGCGCTCCTCTCAGTGGCCTTTGGCTGGCAAAGCTGTTTGTCTCCCCTTCTAGTTTTCTGCTGCAGCCATTTGGACAGTGTTGATTAGTTTTCCTGAGGTGCTGTTTGGGCGTCTCCCCAGCCACCTAGGTACAGATGGAGTGTGTTTGGCTTGTGATGGTGACAGAGGGGCGGCTGCCCTTCCTCGTACTTCTTCTGGCATTGAAGAAGCAGCTCTGAAATCTCCAACTGGGGTAGGCCAAGAAAATTTGGATGTGGATACATGAATGCCTGGTTTCCTCTGAAGGTAGTCAGGTCTCAGGCGGCCAAGATCACTGGGAAGAAATGTGACTTTGCATTTGAAGTTCTCATTTGGGGAGACTTGGAGTTATCAGTCTCAGCTGGCTCCAGCCCAGAGCAGATTAACTTTTATGAAATGATTGTCTCCAAACACACTTACTAAATGCAAAAACCTGCTGTGGCTCCACAGGCACCATGGGGCGGGGTGAGCTGCAGAGCTTCACTCTAGCTGGGATTGCTCTGCATGCAGTCTGGCCCCCAGAGCATGGTGGGCTGGGAGGAGGAACCCCTGATTTAGATGCTGAAAACCTAGGCTTTGCTCTTGGCCCACCACTATTGAGTTGTAGGACCTAGGGAAATGGAGAAAGGCATACTGCTTCACAGGGAACACCTCAGGGCCCATCTCCAGGACTTTTTGTGGAGGGAATGGGAGGCCTCTGTGGCATTTTGATTCACAAATAGCTAATATTGAATTACAATGCATTCCTTGCCCCTTGCCCCCCACCCCCCGCCCCACCCCGTGACATTGGACTGCCTACTTGTCCCTTGAACTTCAGCTTTTTCATCTGTAATACAGACATGATAAAATTCTGTTTGTCAGCATCTTCCAGGAAGCAGGCATCAAGACAGGACTGTACATTCAAGGATTTTATTAAAAGAAACAGGTTAGGAGAATGGTCAGATAGCAATGCAAGTCTGATCTCTACTGAAGGAAAGAGGAAGGGGCAGTTGTAGGGAAGGGTCCTAGATTGCCAAGGAGGGTCCACAATGCCATCAGGGAGTCCTGCAGCCAAACTCAGCTGTCAGAGGAGTCCCATGTCTCCCAAGAATAGGTTTGTTTCAGTACCCCTGCTGGGTTCCGCTATTGCCTCTGGAATCAGCCCATGAGAAGTGCAGTCTGGTGCCAACACAGCTACAGTGATGGATTTCAGAGCACAGCAGCTGGAGCCGTTGGTCAATTTCATTGCCTGTAGTTGGAGGTCTGCGAAGAGCATTGATTCTCATGGGTACCACAAATACCTACACTGCCAGACGACTATAAGGATAAGAGATGAATGTATGGTAAGTCTTACTTAAAGGATGATGTATGTGTGTACATGGGTACGTGTCTGTGTGTATATTCTTGGCTGTAAAATGCAGAAGGAGTAATACTAGACATGGAATCAGGAATCCTAGAAGGAGAAAAGGACTCTGCTCCTGGCCTTCAAATTTGCCCCTTAATTTAATCCTTCCCTTAACAGGGAAGTCAGGTACCCAAGGTCACAAAGTTAGACTGCAGCATACCTCGGATTTGAACCCCGGTTGAAGTCTTGTGATGTTAACATTTTATGGCCCGATTGCTGTCACAGGCTTAAGATAGGGACCATTCACCCTGACAGCAGACGTCTCTCTCTCTCTTTTGCCATACCTAGAATTATGCTTGATATGCAGAGAGTACTCGCCAAATATTTGAGTGATGAATTCATTAACTGCAAGCTGAGCCCTTTAAACATGCTTGTCCAACCCGTGTCTTGCGGGCCACATGTGGCTCAAGACGGAATGTAAATTTGTAAACTTTCTTAAAACATTGAGATTTTTTTACTTTTTTTTTTTTTTTTTTTTTTAGTTCATCAGCTATTGTTAGTGTTAGTGTATTTTATCTGTGGCCCCAGACAATTCTTCTTCCAATGTGGCCCAGGGAAGATCGGACACCTCTGCCTTTAAGCTTGGTATCTGGTCTAGCTCACCTAGACTCCATTTGGGTATTCCCCGCTTTTAGGCCTCCCTAATAGTGCTGTTCCTATGGGGAGGCTGGGATGCTTAGGTGAGAAGGACATCTTCCGTTTTTGCTGCCCACGAGGTGGGGGCATAAAGAGCCACTTGTGGCTAGAAAAGCAGGTGCATTGCAGGCATTAGCAGCTCAGCCCAAGAGTGTGAGCTTCCTTTCTCTGGAGTCTCTAGGCTGAAAGGGTCTTGGGAGGGGCATTCTGAGTTTTGGCTTTCAGAGCAGGCATTTATGGGGGAAGTGGGGAGTGGCAGAGTCAACCTAAAGCCCCCTTGTTACTGTCCTTGCAGTTGTTAAGCTCACTGTGGTCATATAGAATTGCCCATGGAGATTCCAAACTGGTCATAGAGAATTGCCCATGGAGATTCCAAACAGATGTCTATTCTAGTTTCCCATTTCTGATACGTGGGCCTCTTAGACTTTAGCTTTCTCACCCTCAACATACTCTAATTAGGCTGAGCCTTTGTTTTTTTCTTGGCCAAGAGCCTTGTCATTCTGGCATCTATAATTTTGGAGATTTGAGTGGCTGGCAACTGATAGAGTGCAGAAAGGCAGTGATCTTAGGGGACATTCCCATGGCATCAGCATGGGCATTTTTTATTTTTCCAAAAATCAGCCAGACTGAGGGTACAAATGGTTGTGACTGTCATTAAGGACTTATTGAAGTCTTGCTTCACACTTTACTCAAGGCTATTTCCCACTCAGTAAAGGCAGTGTCTGCATCAAACACTCAATGTTTAAGGTAGTACCAAGCAGACAACAAACCTTTTTCTCTTACGGGGCTTAGTAGATGCTTATTGAAAAAATATGAACTTTCGTTGACAAGATAATGCTACAGAAGGTTGTGGCTTCTTTCTTCCCTTTCTCAACCTCCCTCTGGTCTTTATCCTCAAATAACATTTTTGCCTGTTTCTTTTAAGCCAAATATGTGGAATTCAGAGATGAGTAAGACACAACCTCTGCCCTCAAGAAACTCACTGCCTCCCAGCCTGTTGTTTTAGTTTCGAGTTGAGTATCTAAAGAAACACTGTTTTTAAGGTTTCGGATTCACATATGGAGGACAGTGTGATAAGATACACCCAGCAAACCGGAAGCCAGAGCAGTATATCAGCAACCATAACAGTCATAAACTGAGAACTTACTTTGTTCTTTTCTGCAGAATAGCCAAGGCATATTTTTGTGGATCATTTTTCTTCATGACGCATAACATGAAACATAAGGGTAATCTCTTCTCACAAATGGGGAAACAGAGTTAAAGGACATCTTCAAAATCCTAGCTTTGAAACCGACGCTCGACTACCACAGAACCGTTTCTCTAAGAGGTGGACATCGGCAGCTTTCTAGATGAACAGGTCACAGAAGAATTTGGGGATTCAGCATGAGAGTGTATATGAAGCCTTTGGCACATTTTCTGAGTGCTTACTAAACATCCAATACAGTCAGTAGCTCTCATTTTTATTATTTTTATCATTGTTCATGTCATTTTCTCATTCCCCAGCTCTGGGGGCAGTTGGTGCAAGGCTGTCACCCAGGATCCATGGACAATCCCCAAGGGCCAAATAACGCTGAAATTGGCATTGACCAAGGCTGCGGCCAAATGCCAGCCCATCAAGGCAAATGAGTCAGTTTGCCAGTGTCTGACCCAAGCCTAGGAGAAGAAACAAACCAGCCTCCCTCTCTCTAGTTATTTGAAAGTAAGCCCTTAGCCTGATCTGTTTGTTGTAGGATAGACCTGTGGCCCTCGTAGTGCTCAGAACTGTCAGCAGAACTTCTTCACTGGAAGAAGGAAGATGCACATCTTTCATGGAGGTTGTGCTGTCTATCTGGGACAAAGGGGGAATCCGTTACAAAATCTGTTGCTTTTTGAAGCTGCACATTTAGAAACAGACTATGGCTAAGTGACACACTGGAACAGATGGGCCAGGGCTGTGCTGGATTTGAAAAAGGCCCTCCTTCCTGAGCAGAATTAATGGAGCTCAGGTCTGGGGAGGGTGAGTGCACTCTTGGCAGGCAGCTGTCTTGTGTGACTTGTGCTGCACTCATCTGTGAAACATGTTGGATCTGAGAAATGAGTCTTGAATCCTGGGTCATGTTAGCATCAGAATCACCTTCTATTAATTACATGCGACAATACATGTGAGGTGCTTAGAGCAGTGCCTGGAACACAGCTCACGTTCAGGAAATGCAAATACTTGTCAGCCCCAGCAACAACTTCTGTTTTAGTTGAGGGCTCTTTTCTTAAATCAGTATTGTGGGCTTTGAGATGGTATTTCAAGGAAACAGAATTTCCTACTCTGTTTAGGACTTGAACCAAGTACCCCCTAACCTCTCCCCAACCCCTCCCAACAAAAATGCACAGATTTTATTTAATTTTTCTTTTCAGAATCTTTATGCCTTAGAACCTAGACTTCTAGAATGACAAATATATTTAATATGGTTTCACAGAGTTTGTCTGGACCCCTTTTTGAGGAGAATTCGGGGGCTGATTTCAGACCCAGAGAAAAAGGATATAATGATTGATTAGTGATGTCTGTCATGGATGCGAGAGAAGGGTGGGAGGTATGTGTGCCATGCTTTTACCATCTCTAACTAAATGAACTTCAAGGCCCAATTTCCTCGGTGAAGATGAATGCAAGGCTTATTTCCGAAGATGATGCCACTCTGGAGAGCAGCTGAGACCTCAACAGCTGTTTATCTTCCTGGTCATGTTTCTGGTTTCTGGCTGTTTCTTTTAACAAGGGGTCAGTAACTGAGGGCTCCTCCACATCTGCAGGGAGTTTCCTGCAGAATTAGGATGTGTAAAATAAACCCACAAAATCAAAGCCCCAAACAGATGCTGGAGATTATTTCGCACTTGAGGTCATCCTTCTCGTAGAAGGGCATGGGGGTGGGTTGTGGGGGAATGATGTGGAAGGCCAAACCTGAGGGGCTGGACTGCAGCAGAACACAGTCAATGAAAAAAAAAAATCTCAATCATTGGGGAGAGATCACCTCGGTGGATGGCCTTTCGCATTGCAATCCATTAGGAAGAGGAAATAAAGTGATGGAGGCCATCCCCTGCTCAGCCAGCACATGTGAGGCATGTTCACACACTGTCTCCCTCTCCCCACAAAATGCTCAAGCTTCTAGAATGTTTTTAATCAAGGGATTTAGGGCAGTGTTTTTCAACTTCTAGAATAAAAATGTTACAACCTTGGTCTGAGTGGTGAGGGCCCAAAGATACAGGGAAGGAAGTGGTAGATAACAAATACATTAATACCCTTTATTATGAGTTCATAATATTTTGTTAAATCTGAAATTCAGTTGTCATTTAAACAGAAGAGATTCAAATTCAAGTTATAGAAAAGTTAAAATTTCTAATTAGCAATATTTAAAGCAAGGAATTTTATACTTTATCATTTTAACTGTTAAGGGAAAAAAGTAATTTGAGTGTGATTGTTTTTCTTAAAGTTGAAGATCAGTATCCAGAATGTTTGGAATTATCGCTGGTCATGAACTATATTCCACGTGGAACCATATCTGAGTTTGTTTTGAAGTACCACATGTTCAAATCACTGAATTAGACTTTTTAAGAGACATAAAGTGTTATATTTCTGTCAGAGGTGCTTTCCAAACCCAAATCTAAAAATTTATCATTTCTGTTCCTTAAAGTATCATTTTAATTTATAACTTATTTTCCCTTATTTGGCAATTTGGATACAGTGTCTGAAGCAGTAAATGGATTTAACCCCAATCTGATTTTTCTGTAAGAAGTAGGAGAGAGTCTAAGAATGACATACAAACCTGTCAAACCTGTTAAAATGAGCTAGACTTTCACACTTTCACCGGTGGAAAATGCTGTTCCTTCATGTCAACTGAAGGTAACTTTGATCACATTTTAGTACATGCCTTAGGATGGCAAAGGGCAGTTTTTGCAAGGCACGGTTTACTTGAGGGCCTTCCAATCCTTGGGCTAAATCAGAGAGAGAGGGGGGAGAGGGAGTGTGTGCATGCATGCATGTGCTTTGTTTTGGAGAGAAGTGGGAGGCAAGGAGGAAAGAGAAGGACTGTAATGATGTAGTGACCGCCTTGGTCCTGGGCTAGGCAGAGGAAGTCTGTGCATGTGGATGTGCCTTAGTTGGGTACAACACTGAAAACATGAAGTGGTCATTTTCCAACCCAAGAACTGTAAGGGGTGGTAGTGGCTGCAGCAGCCAGGCCAGTGGTAGGGTCTAGAGTGGCCCCACCTGGACACACAGCATGTGATTGCATTCCAGTCCAGGGGGACCCAGGGTAGAGCCAGGCCCAATGCCCCTGTGGGAGCCAGGAGTGAAAAGTGGGCAGAGCCTGAGGCAGTGGGAGGAAACCTGCCCCTGGAGGGCTTGATGCTCCTTACTCAGTGTTTCAGCCCAGGAGAAAAACCACAAATACTTGCCTTGTGAGCCAAACCCTAGCTTAACAAGGATCAGCTAGTTAACATGTGAAAAGTTGTCCTAAATGGAAACTGGATAAACAGGTCTGGCCTGATAAATAGCTAAAAGGTTTCCCAATCAGGGATGGGGTGAGAGAGGCTTGGACGTTCTGGCCCGCAGGTCATTCATTATGCAAATTCTTACTGGGCTCTGGGAGGTTCTCAAGAACTTGGGCCCTGGGAGAGAGGGCCCCTCAGCCAGTCTGAAAGATGAGGCTCTGCCTGAACACATGAGGAGGGCCTTTGCATACCCCAGGTGAACCTAGTAGAGGCTGAGCCCACAGGAGACGTTCCCAGCAGGCTTGAGTAAAGGTTAGGAAAGTGATTTCTGCATGCAATGTGATGTAGGCAGAAATGGGCAATTTGAAGATCAAATGGGGCTCTCATTTACTAATGACTGTGGGCAACTTTCTGGTCCTTCCAGCCTCAGCCCCTTCCCTGTGTAAACTGGTGGAGCTGATAAGTTCCTGGAAGGATTATGAGGATTAACTGGAAAAATGTATGTAAAATGCCTAGTTGTACCTAGAAAAGAGTAGTGCTCATATTTTTCTTCCCTGTTCTATCATTAAACTGTTCGCCCAGCAATGCCCCAAAATCTTATCTGCTTATTTCTCTCTAAGAACTGGGTTCAAAATATGGTTTCAAACACTGAAGAATCAGAAGTTTGAGCTTTGAATCCTGGAGTTTCCCTAATTAGCTGTGTGACCTTGAGCCAATCCTACAGTCTTGGTATCCCATGAAATGGGAGGATTCTCCAGGTGATGGCTTAGGCACCCCCACCCCCCGGCCCACTCTGAGCTTCTTTCCGAACACTCAGCAGTAGGACAGGAAGATCTGAAAGCAAGGGGTCTGCTTCATGTAGCGTGATAAACACTCTTTGGACCGGAGTCTGAACACTTATAGATATCAGGGAGGTTCACATTGCTCCAGTTCATACTCGCGCGTGGATCCTAGAATTGGGCCATGAGGTAATGCCGAGAGTATGTGAACTGTTATAAATTAATACACTGGTCTACTCTGCAGTGAGGTTCTTTCGGCTCTGATTTCTCCTTTTATGGTGTCTTTAGACACAGGCAGGAGGTTAGGAGGTAGTTGACAGAGGAGTTACAAACACGCGTATTCACTGCATCAGGGCTGGAGCTTAGCTTTTGTTTTTGAGTTAGTTCTGTTGTTTGGGCTTGGTTAATCTGTGCCTGAACACTGAGATTATTAGAAGGAAAAGACACCCTTAACTGGCCTCTTGCAGCAACAGACACTTGGTGGGAGGTAAGAGAAGGGGGAAATGGGCCAAGGGAGAAAAGACCTTCCAACTCTACCCAACCGAGTGGACCTATGAAAGACTGAAATCTCCAGTTTAATGTAGCCAGAACTGAGGTCAGGGTCTGGCCATTGTCTGGAAACCGGAGTTGGAGTTCTGGGGCTGTCAGTGAAGACCTGTCTGTCCTAAAGGTCACCTCTGTTTCTATAGAAACAGGTGCCTGAGTGACCAGTGTTTATGGGATAAAAGCAGGCTCCTTGCAGGACATCACACTGTGTCTTGCTCCAGCCACTGGCCATCGCTGCGGCCTCGCCTCTTCTCAGGACATTTTGTCCTGGCCTCACCTACCCCGAGATCTTTTTGTTAGCTTTGTGTTCTGCCCTTAAGATATCACTTAAGAACTCCCTCTGGGTTCTTCATCGCATTTTAGCATTCTTAGTATGTTTTATCTCCATTAAACTTTTTCAATGTTCTATGCTGGGTTTTTTGTATTTTTTGTCTCTGTCTACCCAAACTGTTACTTCTGCCTGAGCCTCCCTTTTATTGATTTTTTTAATCCAGAAATACTCCTACGCATCCTTCCAAACCCCCAAGTTTAATGACTCAGGAAATCTTTGCCGACCCTCTCAGATATTTAATTATCCCCTCCCCCAACCATCACCTCTGTACTTTGCACAAATGTCCCATGAAACTGATCACAGTGCATTACTTTATATTTTTTTACTTGCCTTGTCACTCTCTAACAATATAACCTCATTAAAAATGAGAGCCGTACATTATCTATTATCGATTAGGTATGGGGTGTAGTGTTTAAGAGATGGGTTGCCTACATTAAAATCCCAGCACTACCTGGTATGGTAGGAACTTCTCTATCATAACTTGAGATAAGTTCTTAATTGCCCTGTGCCTCAGTTTCCTAATCTCTAAAATTGGAATAATAAAAGTAACTACCTTATAGGGATGTTATGAGGATTAAATGGTAAATATATGTAAAGCAGATAAGTGCTCAGTAAGTTTTAACTTTTTTTTTTTTTTTTTTTGAGATGGAGTCTTACTCTGTCACCCAGGCTAGAGTGCAGTGGCGCGATCTCCGCTCACTGCAACCTCTGCCTCCTCGGTTCAAGGAATTCTCCTGCCTCAGCCTCCCAAGTAGCTGAAATTACAGTCGCGTGCCACCATGCCTGGCTAATTTTTGTATTTTTAGTAGAGACAGGCTTTCGTCATGTTGTCCAGGCTGGTCTTGAACTCCTGACCTCAGGTGATCCGCCCACCTTGCCCTCCCAAAGAGTTGGGAGTACAGACATGAGCCACTGCACCTGGCCAAGTCTTAGTTATTCTTGACGTTGATCCGCATTTCTAGGCTTCATTACTGCATTTGGACCTTAACACTTAATCAGTAGATGTTTGCAGGTTGGCTTTGTACTGTGTGTGTCTCTGACTGGACCGTGTGCTTGCTGAGGCAGCGTGTGGGTACACCTGCTCCTTGGCATATGCCTTGGCTTCACATCTTGCCAGGATGGGTCTCTCGTCCCCATTTCATAGATGAGGAACCCAAGGCTCAGAGAGGTTGAAGGACTTGCTGAAGATCACTTTAAAGACCAGAATATGGTAGAAGTCCTGGAACTCTGAATGGGAGCTTAGACCCAGTGCTTCCAAAATGCCATCCACCCTGTAGCTTTAAGGCTCTGGCCCCTGAAACCAAATCCATGAGGGATGAGCTGGAAGAGCCAGGCCATGTGACCCGTTTTCCGCTGTGCTGGGAGCTTGCGCACCCTCTGGAGCTTCCTTGCCATGACTGCCTTCCACTTCCCAGGCTGTCTTTTGTAGGTCCATGTTTGGGCCTTAATGAGCATCCAGAGACTTTTTTTTTTTTTTTTGAGACACCGTTTTACTCTGTCACCCAGCCTGGAGTGCAATGGTGCAATCTCTGCTTGCTGCAACCTCTGCCTCCTGGGTTCAAGCAATTTTCCTGCCTCAACCTCCTGAGTAGCTGAGATTACAGGTGCCCACCACCACACCTGGCTAATATTTTTAGTAGAGACAGGGTTTCGTCATGTTGACCAGGGTAGTCTTGAACTCTGGAGCTCAGGTGGTCCACCCACCTCTGCCTCCCAAAGTCCTGGGATTACAGGCGTGAGCCACCGTGCCCAGCCCCAGAGATTGTTTTCATAAGCTTTCCCTGGGAGTTCACTTGTGAAAACGGGTTGGGAGGGTCTACACTGGTCCCTAGAGTTCCTGAGGTAGATGTGCAGGTAATGGTCTCCCCATTGTTTCCCAGTGTCTCGCATTTCCTCTCTCTCCCATTTCTTTTTTCTTTTGTTGCCTTGCCTTTTCTTTTCTATTGTCTCTTTTGTCTTCCCTCTCTCTCCCTTTTCTTTTTTTTTTTTTTTCCTTTTAATTACATTTATTTTAATGCTGAATTTACTCCCGTGCCATAAGTTTTTGTTTCTTCAGTTTCTTCTGGGATATCTTTTTCTTCTGGGCAACCTCCTCTTCTGGTTTAGGAACAATCTGTTCCTTTTCCGTAAGGATCATCTCAATGTGGCAGGGAGAGCTCATGTATGGGTTAATCCGACCATGAGCTCTGTAGGTCCGGCGGCGCATCTTAGGTGCTTTGTTCACTTGGATATGCTCAATGACCAGAGAATCTACATCTAAACCCTTAAGTTCAGCATTACTCTCTGCGTTTTTAAGCATGTGCAGCAAGAATTCAGCACTCTTTTTGGGCCACCGACCTTGTGTCCAGCCCCACTGCTTGGCCTGCGCACACCTGCCAACTCCACCATTGTAACGTCGGAATGGTACACACTGTTTCTGTAAAGTGACATCTTTCAGATACTTCGTGGCTTTTCATATATGCATACCCTTGATGGCCTGAGCAGTTTCACGAGTGTTCTTAAAGTGAACACGAAGATTGGAACCTCTTGATTTGCCTGATTTCGTGGGGTTCTCCGGGTCAAGTGAATAGCAAACCATTTTCACAGATTACCTCAGGCTGCTTAGGAAAAGAGCTCTCTCCCTTTTCTTCCTTTTTTCTCCTACCTCCCTCACAACCCTCTTTTCTTCCTTCCTTCCTTTCCTTTCATTTGGTTTATTTCCACCTACTAGGTTTTTATTATATTTCATCTAGAATAATGACCTTAATGCTCTAAGGATTTTTTTTTCTAAAAGTAGCTTGTGTTCAACATAAAGTATTCAAACAATCCAATTGAAAGCCAAGAAGACAGTAAAAAATTACTCCATATCCTACCACAGAGGATTAACTCTTGTTAACAGTAGGTGAGGATAGTCACAGCTGTCTGTAACAGGAGATGGGGAGGGGTGGAATAAGTGGATTGATGGGTGGACATGCAGATGCAGAAACTGATACATCCTTTGATTGATTGACTGAAACGCTTTTTCATAAAAAAAAAAAAGGTGGGGGACAGTAGGTGTTATTTAATAACATCTACTAAATCCCATTTATTTCCTGGAGTTTAAAAATAACATAGCTGATGAGGTTTTAAAATACGCTTTGGGAACCTGGAACAGAGAGAGTTTGTGTTACAGAGACTGCCACGGGGAGTGCACAGTACTCACGGTGCACATGATGCGTAGAAGAAAGAAATGGGGGCTTGTGCTGGGCTTGCACTCTTGGTCCTCTGCCTGCAGGCACTTGGAGAGCCTGAAGTCAGAGGACAGCCTGAAAACAGGAGAGAAGAAACAACAGGGTTGCAGTCTCAGCATGGGAGTCCCTCCCTTCTCTGACCCCCACCTTGAGCTGATCGCCATGCAGGTTAATAGCTTTCACTCCGGGTTTCCTTGCCTTCCCCCTGCCCACCCCCAACTTCTGCCCCTGCCCTGGTGTGCCCTGGCAGGCGCAGACCCTGCAGTGGCTGCACAGTGGCCCTTGGGGACATTCCGTGGCTACAGCCACTTTGGCTACTCTGACATGTTCGTCCTTGTTCTCCAGGCAGCCGTGTTGGAGGGGATCCCACCTCAGCCATGGACGGTGCCTGAAGCGGCCCTCCCCACCCCACAGCAGCTGATGGGGGTCCTTGGATACCAACTAGATGTCTTCTTTCTTGTGGCAAATTCTCTTTTGAGGCTGTTTGTGCCAGGCACACCCAGATCCTCAGAGACAGTCAACAAGTGTTGAGCTTCAGAAGGTCTTTGAGTTCCATTTGTGCTCGAGTTTTTCTGTTCTCTTCCTCCCGACTGGCCCATCTTGCATATAGAAGGGTCTTAAGAGACAGTCTTTGCCATATGCTAAAAGGTTCCATTTTACCCATATGCCAGGGCCTTTGTGCTTACTGGGCATATATTATCAGAGCTGGGAGGGAAAATTATTTCTTCTCTGGACAAACAAAGTCCACCCCTAAATGATCTGCCTTGACTAAGCCAGTGGCTCATGCCTGTAATCCCAACATTTTGGGAGGCAGAGGTAGAGGGTCTCTTAAGGCCAGAAGTTCAAGACCAGCCTGCATAATATAGCGAGACCCTATCTCTAGTAGGTAGGTAGGTAGATAGATGGATATATTAGATATAAAGAGAGATAGATGGATATGTTAGATGAATTAGATAGATTAGATAGACCCTGTCTCTACTGATTGATTGATAAATAATAAATAGCCTGCCTTGCCCGCTGTATTAGTTTCCAGGGTATGCCATGACAGATGACTGTAAACTTAGTGGTTTAAAACAACAAAAATTATTTTCTAACCATCTCAGAGGGGAAAAGTCCAAAGTCAAGGTGTCATCAGGGTTGGCTTCGTCTGGAGTCTCTGAGGGTGAATCCTCACTTTCCTCTTCCAGCTTTTGGTGGCACCCAGCAATCACTGGCCTTCCTTGACTTTTAGGCACATTGCTCAAGCCTCTGCCTTTGTCTTCAAGTGACCTTCTGCTCTGTGTGTTTCTGTGACTGAAAATCCCTGTGCTTTCTCTTATAAGGACACCTGTCACTGGATTTAGGGCCATCCTAAATCTAGGATAATCTCATCTCAGGATTTTTTTTTTTTTTTTTTTGAGACAGGGTGTTGCTCTGTTACCCAGGTTGGAGTGCAGCCGCAAAATGGCTCACTGCAGCCTCAGCCTCCCAGGCTCAGGTGATCGTCCTACCTCAGCGTCCTGAGTAGTTGGAACTACAGGCATGCACCACCACACCCAGCTAACTTTTCGTATTTTGTGTAGAGACTGGTTCTCACTGTGTTGCCCAGGCTGGTCTTAAACTCCTGGGCTCAAGCAATCAGCCCACCTCACCCTCCCAAAGTGATGGGGGTGGGGTGGGGGTGGGGGTTACAGGCGTGAGCCACTGCACCCAGCCAGGATTCTTTTTTTTTTTTTTTTTTTTTTTTTTTTTGAGACAGAGTCTCACTCTGTCGCCCAGGCTGGAGTGCAGTGGCGCGATCTCTGCTCACTGCAAGCTCCGCCTCCCAGGTTCACGCCATTCTCCTGCCTCAGCCTCCCGAGTAGCTGGGACTACAGGTGCCTGCCACCACGCCCGACTAAATTTTGTTTTTGTATTTTTAGTAGAGACGGGGTTTCACCGTGTTAGCCAGTATGGTCTCGATCTCCTGACCTCGTGATCCGCCCGCCTCGGCCTCCCAAAGTACTGGGACTACAGGCGTGAGCCACTGTGCCCAGCCCAGCCAGAATTCTTAATAACATCTGTGAAGATTCTATTTCCAAATAAGGTGATATGTGCAGATTCCAGGGTCAGGACTTGGGCGTATTTGGGAGAAGGAGGGCACCATTCAGCTCACCACTTCCACCTTATGGAGCATTGACGACCTCTTCAAACATGTTTCGCCTGCCTCAGGGAGCATACATGCAGGGGGCTGGCTGGGTGCCTGTTCCACAGACCTCACATCCTTTATCCTTTATGTCCTCCACAGTACTCAGCACTGTGCTGTAAGCATATCTTTGTTTCATGCCAAACATGCTAATTTAGGAAAAATAATAAATTGGGTGAAAATTTCTCTGGGCTCCGGGTAGGGGCATTCTTTCATAATCAGAAAAAGAAATGTAGAAGCACCAAATTGTATCATGAGCATTCACAAAGATTTCTTGTGCCTACTTCCACGGATGTACAAGGTCTACTCAACAAATGTGGCCTTTGCCTACCAGCATCTTTGGGGCCGTGGGAAGGATTTTGAAAATGGTGTACTCTCCATGTCTGTGTCTCAGGTCCAGATCGTGAGATCTGCCAAGGTGGGAGATGCCCTTTAGGTATGATGACAGAAAAGCGAGCCAAGAATTCTGAGTATGTGAGTGGTCATGTGGGAGATGGGTAGCAAGCAGTGTGTGGGTTAGAGGGGGCGAAAGAGTCACAGAGAAAATCGGGAGACAAAGTCCAAAAGGAAACTGTTCTCAGAGTTCTTCATCTTTATCCTTGATCCTTTCTTAGTGTAGCCTGGGTCTGTGATATTGGCTGTAATTATATATGTGATTTCTCATTTCTGTATGGTATGTTTTTGTTCTGTTTCAGTATGCAAGTGGCGGGGGGTTGGGGGGGTGGGTAGGGGGCAAAGGGAAGGATTGATTGTGAATAAGGAGGAGTTGTATACTTGTAGCCTGCCAGATAGAAAGGGCTTTTCAAGTGCCAGCAGCTCCCATCCTGGGCCAGAGGGTGTGTAGGAGGGAGTCTGATACAGGGGCAAGGTAGGGCCAAAGGCACCCCGGGCTACCTGTGAGAGGAGAGTGCTGACCTCTGTGATTGGCCCTTTCTTCAAACGGAGCTGGTGCCGTCTGAAAGCAAATTAAGATTTTTTTTTAACTTAAACAAGTTGGATTTGGTAATAAATCACACATAACGAGAAATCTGGAGGTAGCCAGTCTGAGGGCTTGCTAATTTAGCAGCTCAACAATGGCAGATCTCTGGGGTGGCTTCTCTGAGTTTTTAGTGGCTTTTCCTTATTTGCAAAATAATTGTGACAGGTCCAGGCCTCAGCTTTGATGGGTGAATGTCTATGTCAGGTGGAAAGGAAGCACTTTTCCTTTAGGCAGTTGTTGCTAGAGAAGAACATCTTTCTAAGATGCCCCTAAAGACATTCCGTTAGAGTGCCTTTGCCAGAATAAGTGAACATAATTCTTTGGGTTTTTTTTTTTTTTTTAATTATTTTACTTTGAAACAGTCTCAAACTTATATGATAGTTAAAGCCCTGTACGAAGAGTTCTTTTGTTTTCGGACTTACTTGAGAGTAAGTTGCCAATGTGATACATTGCCACTCCCCCAGGTTTCCTGTAAACAAAAAAATTCTCATACATAACCACAAAGCAACCATCAGAATCAGGACATTCATATTGATATATTGCTACCACCCAGTCCCCAAACATTCAAGTTTCACCAGTTGTCCTGAGTGTCCCAATAATGTCCTTAGAGTGGAAGTATCTGATTCAGAATCACACGCTGTATTTAGTTGTCGCATCTCTTTGGTCTCCTTCAGCCTGGAAGTGTTTCTTATTCTCTTGTTGACTTTCGTGACATGATCTTGACATGTTTGAAGAATATAGACCATTATTAGGTAGCATGGCCCTCAGTTTGGGTTTGTGCAGTGTTTCCTCATGATTAGATTCAGTCAATGAATTTTTGGCAGGAAAATAACAGAAGTGATGGGGTATTCTTACTGTATCCTGTTAGGTGATACAGCTTGTCCATTTGCTCCTTTATTCAGCCATTTATTTGTGTCAGCATGGACACATGGATTTCCCTTCTACTCAATGGGTTTTGACCTGTTACCATTATTATTTGCTTTGAAGCTCTAATTGCCCCGTATTTGGCTAGTGAGAGCCACTTTGGCCTGGCTTCAGTGTCTTTTTTGACACATCTCCATCACTCTTTGAGCACTTCTTCACTTTTCAGGTATGACACGATGTTTCAAGCTTGTATTGTATTTTACCAGTCCTAGCCCTGGAATCAGCCATTTTTCCAAGGAGCCCTCGTCCATTTTTTTTGGAGAATAGTATTTACAAGCCAAAATCTGGGCAATAAATGTACCTGTTGCTCTTGTGGTGTTGCTGCTCCTAGACCCTTTCAGTCAAACAGAGCTGGGCAATGCGTCTTATGTATGTAAGCACATATTTATTATGTGTGTATTTCTGTATTCATCTGTATATTAAAAATTGTCAGTTCACACACATCTCAAATTCCGAATAACATCATAAGTTTCATTTTCATTTTCTTTTTTCCTTTTTTTTTTTTTTTTTTTTTTTGAGACGGAGTCTCACTCTGTTGCCCAGGTTGGAGTGCAATGGTGTGATCTCGGCTCACTGCAGCCTCCGCCTCCTGGGTTCAAGCAATTCTCCTGCCTCCACTTCCTGAGTAGCTGAGATTACAGGCGCGTGCCACCACACCTGGCTAATTTTTGTATTTTTAGTAGAGACAGGGTTTCACCATGCTGGCCAGGCTGATCTCGAACTCCCGACCTCAGGCGATCTGCCCGCCTCGGTGTCCCAAAGTGCTGGGATTACAGGTGTGAGCCACCGTGCGCGGCTCATTCTCATTTTCTCTCTTTCTGCAGTTGTAACTCTCTTCTCTGGCCATGAGAAATCTAGGTTCCATTATCTTTTATATTTTTACTGTGTACTCCGTCACCCTGAATGTAATCAATTTCACATCACCACTGTCCCCCTGCCCTATGTAGATGCCCAGTTAGCACCATGTCACCCTCCCTCATATGTGGATGCCATCTCCCTGCCACTAGGGCTCTGACACCTTGCCCTGGGCCACTGCCAGATGGACATCTCCCTTGCATGGCCGCTGAACACACACTTGTAAAGACAAGGAGTTTGACTTTATCAAGGTCTCTACTTTCTATCTATATACATTTATTCATTCAAGCATTTCTGCCTTACTTGACTGATAACTTTGGTGTCCCATCGATTACCCTTCTTTTGGCGGGGATCCTCCTGGTCCTCTTTAGACTTGCAGGTACAGGGGCTGCCATGGGGTTTTTATATACCTGTGCTGTCCAATGTGCTAGCCAGTAGTCCCATATCAAAATTTAAAATTCAGTTTCTCACTTGTGCTAGCTGTGTTTTTAGTGCTGAATAGCCACATATGACTAGTGGCTACCATGTTGGACAGTATAGATATAGAACATTTCCATCATCACAGAAAGTTCTCTTGTTCTCCTAACTTAACTTTGATCCTTCTCTGACTTCAACTTAATTTTTCAGTGTTCAGATGATCAGCCAGACCACCCAAACACTCAGCAGTCCTTCATGCTAACTAGCCCGTCTCCATACCCACATAATAACAATTTCAGTAATCTTACCCTCTGCATACTCATTCCCAATACCCATGGGTCTATCCCTGTTGCCCCAGACCATCCATAATACATGATCTGCAAATGGAACAGAGTGTTTGAAACTGAGACTATTTTGTAAAATCTTGAACATGTAGTTGCGATAATATAAAATGAGAGTAGTTAAACTCCTGCTTTTCTGAGCTTTTGAAATGCTTGTTTTCAGGTCATCCCTGGGAATCTCAATTCCAGGTTGTCTTTTCAGCTCCTCAATACCCAACCCTTCTGTAGAGCCTCCTCCTCCAGACCAGTGCTTTTCAAACTTTAATGTGCAGAAGAACCACTGAAAACTGTTGTTAGAATGCAGGTTCTGATTCAGTAGGTCCACATGAACCTGCGATTCTGCATTTTAATGAACCTCAATTGATGCTGTTGTTGCTGCTCTGAGGACCATGCCAACAGGCCCTGAATGTCTGCGATATTGAAGCTCAGAATTGTCAACACTCCCTCTCCTTTTCCTTTGTCTTCCCTCAGAACACCTGCTCACCATGACCTGTACATCCAGGTGAGTGTTGGTTTTCAACAGAGATACCTTGCGAGTCTGTACTCTGGCAATGCCACCACTCCAGAAAACAGCTCAGAGCTTAGCTCTTAGTTGTGTTCAGAGCCAGATTGAACTGTAGAAGAGACAACTCTCTATTTTATAGTCACACCTAATCTAATGGCTGTTGTAGCCTTTGATTAAAACTTATGCTTCCCAATACAAATTTTTGCTCCAGATTTGGTCCCAAAGGATACGACTATTAGCAAAAACCAAATTTACCTGCTAAAGGATGAGCTATTTAAAAGGAATGTGTCACTTGCTGTGTAACTGCATTCTAACAAGGAGTTACATAAATGTTTTGAGACAGCAGCATCTTTGGAGTAAGTGCCAAGCCTCCAGAGGGACCCTGGTAAAGGGAAGCAGTGGTCTCATTTGGATATGCAGGTTCTTGCATTTTTGTTATGAAATCTACTCTCCTTTAAAGTTACCTCTTGTATTGTAATCTCTATAGTAATCCATTCTGTATTTCAGACATAAATTCTCTTTTTCTGGGCCATCCTTCCTATCTGTGTTCACAAGTCCACGCCATCTGCCAACATTTTGCCACGTGGAGTGGTAGGAAAACCAGGACAGGAGCAAGCTGACCCAGCTTCAAATCCCATTTCAACTGCTAGCAGTGAGATCATAGGCAATTTCTTAACTTCTCTGACCTTCAGTATTCTAATTAAAAACAAGGCTACTCTGAGTTACAGGGATTAAAGTAGATATGTTGTATACAAAGGGTAAATTGGATACAGAAGTGGCCAGCCCAGAAAAGCACCTAAAATTGTTGTTTCCCTTTCTTATTTTTTTCTCTTTAGTATTAATTACTTCTTTGCTTAATTCATTCCTTCTTCATTCACATGCGTACATTTGCACAATGTAGAAAACAAAGATGACACGAGCCTGTTCACTTCTCCACATGCCTGTCCATCTCCCCCTGCCCCTATCAACATGTCTTGAAGGTGTGGCCACTGGCCATTTGCATCACCTTTCTGTCTACGTAGCACCTGTCAGTGACCCCTGACCCCAGAGCACCTGCCCTTAGCTTTGAGAAGCCTGTATTTTCCCTGCTGGGCTCACCTCTGGGAGGTAGCATTCCCATTGTCTCTTCACTGGATGGCACTCTCACAGGTTGAAAGTGGGCCACACCCAGCAGTAGCCAAAGACCACTGTAGGAAGAACAAGATTGCTGAGTTAGTTTTTGATTTTCTTTTGCTTTCACATGTTTTGGAGAAATGGGATGAGGTTGCATGTGCTTAGGTTTCAGTTTGGGATGGGATAGGGGTCCTTATTCTTAGAGGCAGCAGGGGTTTGTAAGGGTAGCAGAGATTCAGTGTGGGCCCAGGGAAGGGGGAGCTGAAACACAGCTGGTCTCAGGAAGGAGGTGGAGGGCGAGAGGGAAAGATGGGGATGGTCCATTTCAGCAGAAGCAAAGGTTTCCAGTCCATTAATTTTAACGTAATGCAAATCGGTTTATGGAAGTGCTGACATGCCCTTATTTAAAAAGCATGAGTAGCATGATAATTAAATCTCCATCTATATTTTATTCTAGCACATTTATAGTGTATCCTTGCCCAGCTGGGGAGATAGATTTCCAGCCTTATAATAATTATATAAACTGCAAATTACTAAAAAAAAAAAAAAAAAAAAAAAAAAAGTGAACATTGATGCCAAAAACAAGGTGGGATATATTAATGTAAACTTCATTAAGTTGAACTCAGCTTTGTCCTTGAGTTTGACCACATTTACTCACTAAAAATATCTCAAAGTTATGCTTTTCAGCATATAACAAGAAAGGATATGGTGTCTGTTTAATGTTCGTTTTTGGCACCTTCACTTTGAAGCACACATTCTTGGTGGGGAGCCCTAGAATTTAGTCATTCCCTGCCAAGCAGAGAAGTGGAACAGGAATGAACCCTTTACTGGGAATCAGGACCCCTGAGTTCTGCACCTGGGGCTGCCAGTGACCGCTTAAGTGACCTCCCCTCTGGCTCTCTGGCACATAAGGAACCAAGGTGTTGCAACTCCTAAAAGTGACTATTTTTTTACTTGAATTTTTATTTTTCTTCTTCATTGCTTAAAATAAAAATCTCCCAACATAGCCCTTTACAAAACTCTGAAGTTTAATTTCCTTAATTTGAAAGAAATTCAGCTAGAAAGAATGGCCAACAAGCTTGAGCTGTCCATGGAAGTTTAGGAGGATGGTGCAGAGGAGAGGAGGGGAGGTGAGCTGAGGCCTTGGGGGAAGGCACATGGAAAAATAACAGAGCTGGGAACAAGGATGTGCCATTACCAGATTCAGGGTGTCTCCTGTGTGCAAGTGTATCATTCCAGACAAACCACGTGGCCACACTTCTACACTTTTTATTGTATTAAGCTTGTTGGTAGCTCTCCTAAGAAACCCCACTGGCGGTGGCTGTTTTATTACCTTTAAGCTGACCTGATACATGAGACCACTCGGGTCCCTGTGTGCAAGGTGCATAGTCAGACAAGTTTGTCACCACGCTGTGGTGGGAACAGCTTTGTACCGGTTGGGGTACCGATGACCTCTGCTTGGGAAGTGCTTTCTAAGGCCAGCTGTGGTCCTGGGGTATCAGGTCAATGGCTGGGGAACTGCCCTGGGGAGTAGCAGAAGTCCATCTGCATTCTGTGGGAAAACAGCCTCTGCAGCACAATTGAACGTTGCATGGTAAATCAATCACAGGCCGTGAGCACTGCAAGGTTTTAGAGATCATCTGGTGCAAGCCTGTCTTTTATACAGCAGAAGCCCAAACCTAGCTAGTGAGGGGCAGGACCAATCTGATACCTGGTGCTGAGCTGAGCTTTCTGCATTTCCCACCATAATACATCATATATCATGATTGCAAAAGGAAAAGAAAAATCCCTTCTTTAGGGAAACCATACATACATAAAACAGACATGTACTATAGACCCTTAACCAACATTGCTTCTGTTGCTTGATTTTACTCTGGTTTTTCCTCTCAAATTATGGATTTCATCAGGCCTTCCTTCTTGCTGCATCTCCTAGCCATCTGCTCTTGAGTTTCTCCTGGTACACAAACTAAGCAAATCTTTTATAACTTCAAAATATCAAAATGCTTCTCACATGTGCTCTTTGCTCACATTATCTGTGGCAAGGCTTACAAGCTCTAGGACACAGCGATCTCCATTGTCTTATTGAGACTGTCACCAGTGAGTGGAGATGGTGTTTGCGTGGCCTCTCTGCTGGGCTGGTGATGGTTCTCTATGGCCAGATTGGACTTGAAAACAACATGGAAACAAGTTTCCTTTCTGCAACACTTCTCCCAACTTGGTCCATGCCTTTGCTTTTTATCTCCCTACTCCCTTCCAGGGGCCATATAGATTCAGAAGTCAATTACCAAATAATGGTAATGTGTTTACCCTTCTCTGCATTTAGGAAACCCACTACCTTCTGTCATTTGGCTTTACCATGCACACTTTGCCTGCCCTGGTTCTTTTCAACACTCCCTGATACACTTGTGTAAAAGCCCCTCTGAAGAACCATGTCAACCCTGTACTCTCACATCTGTCCTTTTTGGCTTCCAAAGTGAGCCTTGTAATTAAACAAAAGAAAAGATTGCCATGTCCGTTTATTTTTGGCAGATTCGTGATTCATCAGAGTTGATGCTTTCCTGTCCTCTTTGTCCTCTTTGTCTTTTAACATCCTTTCCCAACCAGGAACATGCTGAATGTTCATTTGGAAAGACTGAAGCTTCCAGGACCGTCACTTCTGGTGTTACTATTACGTGCAGCCCTCAGCCAGGTTAAGGTTTGATGATGGATCCACAAGGCAAACTTCTGGCTGAAGACACATGGCCGGAGTTTATCCAAAGCCCTGATGGTTGCCAGCCATTCTTCCTGAGAAGCAGACATGTTTGTTTCCCTTGCCAACAACTTTGTATGGAGATAAATTACAGGATGTTTCCCACGGTCGTGGCCCCATAACCAAGTAGCAGGCATTACTGTGTATGCTGGAGCTGTTATGAGTAGAGTTAAAAAGTATGGGTCTTTAAAAACCAGGTAAATTTTACTAAAGCTTATAGACACCCTAGGACTTAGAAAGGATTGGCTGATATAGTTGAGTTCATTTCAAATTTTAATTTTATTGAGAGCCTATGTGGTCAGTTAGGGATACAAATTTTGGACATACAGGTCCCGTTCTCAAAGAGCTCAGAGATACCAGGGGAAAAGAAATGAATAATTGTAACACAATGTCCTGTGTGCTATGACTGAGGCTTATCCATATTGCTTTTATGAGCCCTGATGAAAGAAAAATGAATTCCAGCCAGAGTATTGGGAGGGGATAGAGGAAAGCTTAACATTTAAGCTGAGTCCCAATGGAATTGTCCATAGGGACGGGACATGGGTAGAAGGGCATTCTAGGAGAAGGGAGCATCGTGAGCAATGGCTCACAAGCCCAAAAGTTCTGGGAAATGCTGCGTCATCCTTGAGACTGGTCCAGAGGTTGGGTAAGTGGGAGGATTGGGAGAGGAGGCTATAAAGGCTTTCCAAGGACCTTGCAGGCGATAACTCACATTCATTCAACACTATCTCATGTACCAGACACTTTTCCGAGCACTCTATACATGAGGCTTCATGTAGTGATCATGCATCCCAGTCAGACTCTTCTGACATCAACAGACATTGACACATGAAGCAGAAGGAGTGCGTCTACACTTTAAGCCTACTTTATTTTCATTCAGGGATGTCACTCCGAGAACAGCAGTGTGGGATGAGGAACATAAAATCTGTATGTGATACAACATCTTTAGCTGGTTTGGGCCAAGTGTAATTGTTTGATAAACAAGCCATGTGGATAAAAATTGTGTCCACTTTTTATTAGCAAACACTTAATCTGATTGCAAAAGAAACCATCATGTGATTCAGCTTTTTCACAGTTTGCTTTACTAGAGCAAGTCAGAGCAGATGAGAAAGAACACCTAAACTGTGGTTTCCTTTAAAGTACTTCAAAGGTGTTTTCTGAGTCTTTATAGGATAAGTTCTTACATCTGAGGTCCCTGACCCAGAAGGAGTCATTGATGAGCTTCCAGGGATCCAGGACACCCTTTATATTGTATACAAAATGTTTTCTCTGTGAACACATTTCCATGTGCAGCTTTTCTAGAGAAGGCCCATGCTTTTATACAATTCTAAACAGAGTCTGTTAGCCCAAAGAAAGAGGAGCCAGGATTTGTAGAATGCACTGTCCCGACTATTTCAATGTCGGGATGATAAAATCCCAGCTTCTTTGCATGGGAAGCATGGACTTAAGAATCAGACTTGGTGTTCAAATGCTGCCTCTGCCATTTGCTGTTCGTGTGACCTCTGAGCTTTGGTTTCCTCCTCTCTAAGTGTGAGAAGTAATATGGGAACAGATAAGGTTATTACACGTATGAGTAAAGAGAGGAGATGAGATTGCCAGGTGATTGAGGAAGGAAGACACTGAAGATAGAACCCTGAGGAACATCAGAATTCCAGGGGCTGTCTGGAAAAGGGGCCACCTGGGTGTGGTAGCTCATGCCCATAATTCCAGCTACCCAGGAGGCCAGGGTGGGAGGATTGCTTGAGCCCAAGAGTTCCAGACCAGCCTAGGCAACAGTCAGACCTCATCTCTAAAAGAGGTTTAAAAATTTAGCCAGATGTGGTGGCATTTACCTGGTAGTCCCTGCTATTGGGAAGCTGAGGCAGGAGGATCAGTTGAGTCTAGGAGGTTGAGGCTGCAGTGAGCCATGCGCCTGCCACTGTACTCCAGCCTGATCGAGACCTTGTCTTTCTATAAAGAAAAGAAAAGAAAAGGGAGCTGATGAAGGAGACTGAGGGGAGAGGCCAGGGAGCTCCGAGGAAAACCAGAAGGGAAAAGTGTCCAGAAGAGAGAGTGTTAAGCAGCAGGGATCACAGTGGCTTTAGACTGATTTACTTAGGTAAGGACTGAGAAGCCATCTTTGTTTTTTAATTGTCAACCCAGGTGGAGACTTTTCCAAATTGTGGCCAAGGAAGTATCTCATGACCTAAAAAGACTCTTCCTTTATTAATTTAACATAAATTTGTTGAATGCCCTTTATGTGCCAAACGAAGCCATTGAAGGAGCTTGGTTCATGAGGTCTCACCTTTAAACACTTTGGGCTCTAACATTATTTCTAGCCCTGCAGTTGCTAATAAGCATAGAATTATACCCAATCAGAAAATAGTTAGGCCTTCTGTGTGGCTTTGGGCATGCCACATGACCTCTTCAGGTTAAAGCGTGAAGACTAGATTATCCTAAGTTTCCCTAATCCAGAATAAATCCTACATCACTGTCCAGACAAGATGTGGGCTGAGAGTGGTGGCCAATAAATACCTTCCATATACAAAACTCTGGTTATGCTTAGAACATTTCATCTTGTATGATGTCCCTCCAGTAAACTTCACACTCCTCTTGTTCTTCCTTGAATTTCCTGTGCCTGTACTTAAGTTTAGTGAATGGACAAATCTATTGCATCTGAGGATTATCCCTCCTAACCCCAGGGAATCCTGTTGTTTTAACATGGAAGCATTACAAATGTTTCGTAAAACAAAAATAACATTTGCCGAATGCTGACCGTGAGTCAAGCCCTATGTTAGAGTCTTTCGTATCCATGATGTTGTTTGGGCTGAAAGTCTTCTTTCTGGAGATTTCTATGTACTGCAGATCAAATCATGTTTCAAATAGAGGTTTTCCTGGAGCAAAACCACATGCAATAAAAGACTGATATAACACGCTTATTGCATAAGGTGAGTGTTAATCCTGGCCTGCTTACACCCAGCTCATCAAGGAGCTCTTCTTTATTTGAAATTGGCTTCCAAACCTGATGCCTTTCAGAGCAAGACATGCTTTCCTCCAGCTAGTTTAAAGGCTATGTGTTGTGTGTGTGTGCATGCATGTGTGTGCGTGCAGACACTTGTTCCAAAGAGAGGCTCCAAAAGAATGTCTCTCAGTTTGTTGCATTTCCCTATCTACCCAGGAAGTTGTTTCTTGTTTTCATGACAAGTGTGGACCTGTAGCCCTGAGTATTACTGGATTGTGTGTTGTTCAGTGGTGCCTAGAGGAAGGATAATGAGGAAAAGAGGACTGTCCCGGGTGCTGGTCAGTTAGGAGAGGAAAGAGGCTGCAGGCTCAGCCCCTGCTCAGCGGAGAACATGTTCTTGAGCAGTCAGGCTGGGTCTGTGGAGAGCTCAATTAATGGATGCAAGGGGCCCAAAGAGGGTGCTGCTGGCTTGACTGCGTTTGAATCAGCAGGACCCAGGGTCAGGGATGAAGTTTTTTCTTCACAGGTAAAAAAATTGAGTCTTAGAGTAACTCTTTTCCAAGTGTTCTAATTTAGGTTTTTCTTATTTTATTTCATTTTTGAGATGGAGTCTCACTTTGTTGCCCAGGCTGGAGGGCAGTGGCACAATCTTGGCTCACTGCAACCTCTGCCGCCCAGGTTTCAGCGATTCTCCTGCCTCAACCTCCTGAGTAGCTGGGACTACAGGCGTGCGTCACCACACCTGGCTAATTTTTGTATTTTTAGTAGAGACAGGGTTTCACCATGTTGCCCAAACTGGTCTCGAACTCCTGACCCCAAGGGATCTGCCTACCTCAGTATCCCAAAGTGCTGAGCTTACAGGAGTGAGCCACTGTGCCTGGCCCTAATTTACTTTCTTCTAATTAGTCTAGTGAGTTTCTTCTCCAGAAGATTCTAATTAGTTTATTCTCCCACTGAGCTGATGGCTACTCTCTGCACACGGTTGCTTCTGGGGCCCGAAGCCCTTCCAGGAGCACCTAGCCTGAGGTGGCCATGCAGTCACTCCCTGTCTAGTCCCCCTGTGCTCTCACACTTATGACACACTTATTACAGTCCAACATGGCAGGAGGGCATTTTCTCTTGTTTATTGCCTGTCTTCAGCCTCAGTGGAATGGAAGCTCTTTGAGGACTGGGACCTACTGACTTCTTTCTCTGCTGTATCCCCAGAGTCTAGAAAAGATACTTGGTACATAGTAGGTGCTAAATCAAAATTTGTTGAATGAGTGAACAGAAGAATGGAGAGAAGGAAGGAAAGGGAGAAAAGGAGGGGAGGAAAGAGAAAGAGAGAGTGAAGGAAGGCAGGGAGGGAGGAGGCTTTAGCAGGGGTACTAACTCTTTTATTAAGCAAGCTGGGGCTGAGGAGACCAAAATCCTCAGGGCTCATGCAGGGTGCTGCCCTCTCTCATGGTGGTCCATCTATTTCCTGAAGCCCTGCCTTAGGTCAGATGGGGGTCTTTCATAGCTGGGACCTGGATCTGCTCTCTTCTCCCTCCCCCGACTTTCTTCACACTCACAGCCCCTTCTCTACAGGGAGTTTTATTCCTAGAGCACCAGTAGCACTGTATGGCAGGAAGACACCAAACGACAGCGCACAGGGTGATCACTGCGTCCAGCCCAAGGGGCAGCAGAGAGAGACCATGGCTGCGCACATCAAACGTGTGAGAGATGACATTGGCCTTGTGGATTTGGGGTAAGAAGAGCATATCAGTGTCAGTGCTCCCAGCATTAGTAGGTGCACAGGGCATGGCAGCTGCTCTACTTGTGCCCTGTGGCTTGTGGGCCAAGAAAACTACTTCCAGGCATGCCCTAGGTGATGGAGAGAGTACAGAGGAATGTCCTTCTGCCTCCTGCCTTCTTGCCTTGCATCCTAGCTGGCCCCACGGCTTGTGATAGTCTTTAGATTTGGTGGCCACTGCATGGACAAGGAGCCTACTATAGGACATCTGCACTGCAGGGACTCTAAACTCGGTTATGAGAGGGTGTCATTCCCTGCTCTAGACCCCATCGCTGAGGTGTTGCTGAGAGGGCTGGGCTGGGAGGCCTGCGTTTCCTTGGCCACCACTCCTGTCCCTGGTGGGAGCTGACAGGCTCACTCTGCAGTGTGTATTTCAGCAAGTCCACCCAGTGGGACTCCCTGCAGACTGGCTTCTCTAAGAGGGCGTGGGCTGCAGCAGCCAAGAGCCATGGGTGCGGCTGCCAGGTTTCGAGGAAGTATTTGAGGCATTGGGGAGTCTATGCAGAGCCCCACGCCCTTGCTCCCTTTCCCCTCCTGGCTCTCCCGCCTGCAGTTTTAATAGGGGCAGGGCCTGGATTAAGTGTCTTGGGCAGAATCCAGCAACCGGAGTCCTTTCTGGCAGAGGAAGGGGAGTGCACATCAGGATCACATTCCAGATACAGGGACAGAGATTTGGGAAGGATAAAGGAAAGAGAGTGAGAAAATTAAATGTGGCGAGAAATGGATTTTCCCCTTCTGTCTGAAAATAATTGAGTTATATTATTTTGCAAAATAATCTGTTTTGAGGTTTTTCTTGTTTCTCTTCACACTACCAACTGCCTTACTTATTCAAAGAGGGGGAAAAAGCATTCATGCTGGCCTTGTGCTGCAGCGATTCCTACCAAATACCTCAAACTTGGGTGAGGTTCTAAGAGGTGGCTTTGCTGTCTGTGAAGATTGTGGGACTCAGCTATAGACATGAGAACTGGAGGCTCAGCCTCCTTGGGAAGGGGTGGCCAGATCCCATTTTCAGGTCTTAGCTGGCTTCTCCCTCTTTTCCAGACAAGTGCCTGTAGCACGGTCTTCCTGACCTTCCCCTTCTCTGGGCTTTGAAGGGCTTAGTCACATTTGGCTGGAGAGCCTCAAAGGTGTCTCTCTCACCCCAGGGTACGGCATCAGCCTCCCTCCCCTCCTTCCAAGCTGTTCCTTAACATTCTGCCCTGGCCTCTTTTTTTGATGGTTTAATTGAGAGTTCCTATGTCAGGGTTTCCCATATGGCAAAACCTCTGTATAATCAGTCCAGGGACTATTTAGTGACTGTTAGTAACTGTATTTTAATTGTAGAGTGTCATAAGATAGGACTTGGGGCAGCCATCCGACAGAAATCCCATTAGATAGGGTCTCCATTTAGAATCATTTGATAGGACTGACCTGTCCTCATAGCGTGACAGACAGGAACAAGCATGGGGCTTTCAAGAGCTTCAGCTCTGGGGCCAGATTTCATAAATGCATATTCTGGCTAAGCCACTTATCAACAGCATGGCCTTGGACAAGACTTCACTTCACTGTGCATGGGTTTCCCCATCTGTAAAATGGAGGCAAAAATAGGATTTACCTCTGGTTGCTGTGAGAATTAAATGAAGTAATACATGTAAAGTGCCTAGAATAGTGCCTGCTCAATTAGTATCACTTAACATCATCAGCACCGCTGTCATCATCATCTTTCTTTACCATCTGGGTGGCCCAGTGCAAGTGACTTAGCTTCTCTGAACCTTGGCTTCCTTCTGTGTAAAATGGGGATGATACTAATGGGGGTTGCCAAGAAGATTAAGAGAGGAATGTGAAGACACTCAGCTTAGGGCCTGACACCCAGTGGAAATGGCAAAAATGAGTTCCTCTGTCCCTCCCCAGCACACCCTGCCTAAGCATAGCCCACCCTGTCAGCTATTTAGGTAGAGGATTCATTTTACCATAGCAAAGCTGGCTGTGTAATGGCAAGGATAGTCCTTGTTACTAATTTTAATTTGGTACAAGTTAACGTAATCCTCAGTCTAAAGAGTCAACACCTTTTCCCACCTTCCTGTCCTCCCCTTTGCATCTTCTCTTCTGCTATGAATTACTCAGTCACAAGAACCTTGTACACACCCAGGACAGTGTGAGGAGGCGTAGGGGCACAGAAGATGTGTAAGGCACTCTTTTTGTGGTCAGGCTTAACGTGCTTAAAACTCTTTTCTGACCCCCATTGCATCATTCGCATCACTGTCCTCTTACTAATCTTGAGTTATCTTTGATTCTCCCTCTATTGATATAGTACCTTCTATTTAGTAAAAACATTACTTACGTTATCTCATTGGTTTTCACAGTAACCCTGGCAGGTAGAAGCTGTATTCTTACCATTTTACAGATGAGCAAACTGAGGCTTAGTGAAGTTAAGAGCCTTCCCAAAGGTCACTCAGTAATAAGCCAAGCTGGGATTGAAATCTGGGTATGTGGCCAGGTGTGGTGGCTCACGCCCGTAATCCCAGCACTTTGGGAGGGCGAGGTGGGTAGATTGCTTGAGTTCAAGAGTTTGAGAACAGCCTGGGCAACATGAGAAAACCCCAATCTCTACCAAAAATATGAAAAATTAGCCAGGTGTGATGGTGTGCACCTGTAGTCTCAGCTACTCAGAAGGCTGAGGTGAAAGGATCGCTTGGGCCTGGGAGGGAGAGGTTGCAGTGAGCCAAGATCTTGCCACTGCACTCCAGCCTGAGATCATGCCAGTTCACTCAAGCCTGGGTGACAGAGCAAGACCCTGTCTCAAAAACAAGCAAACAAGCAAACAAAAAAACAGAGAAAGAAAAAGAGAAAGATGTGAGGATTCATCTTCTGTCCTTCCCACTTTGTTATCTTGTGTCTGCTGCTTCCTCTGTGTTTTAGCTGTCTATTGCTGTATAACAGACCACCCCAAAATTGAGTAGCTTAAAGAACAGTTTATTATCTCTCGTGGTTCTGGAGGTTGACTGCACTCAGCTGGGAGATTCTTGCTTGGTCTTTTCTGCAGCTGTACTCAGATGGTGGCTAAGGCTGGATTCATCCGAAGGCTTCTTGGCTCACTTATCTGGCACGTGGGGAAGAGCTGGGGGCTGATGGAGAATCTCTCCCTTCCTATGTGAGGAAGCCTGTGTTGTGTTGGCTTCCTCACAACATGGTGGTCTTAGAGTAGTCAAACTTCCTACATGGCAGCCAACTTTCCCCAGAACAAGCATTCTAAAAGATCCAGTTGGAAGCTGCAGGGTTTCTTATGACCTAGCTTTAGAATCTCAGATCTTTACTTCCAGCACATTTTACTGGTCAAGAAAGTTACTAAGGCCAATCCAGATTCAACACGATGGGTTACTAGGCTCTATCTCTTCATATGAGAAGCAGCATATGCATACAGTGAGGGAAGAAATTGATGATGGCCATCTTTATATGATAAAGACCCATAAATATTTTTGCTTAAAAAAAATCCCTCTTAGCCATTCTAGTCTACTACTGCCACCTTAGCAGGGTCCAATTCTGTTGCGCATCATTTTGGGTTCACTACGGTACTCGGACTCTCTCCCCGGCATCTAATCCAATTGTGTATTTTGCTAGCATATGACTCCTCCTCAGATGCTTTTTTCATCCACAGTTCATGTATTCATAGATCCAAGAAGGGCTTTAGAAATTATCTAATCTCACCTTTTCACTTTACAAGGGAGCATATTCAAAATTGTGTGGTAAATTTTTAATAGAGTTTCAGGTCAGTCAGCACTGAAGCTGCCTTCCTTGAGCCAGAAGCATAAACAGAAAGAAGACCCTAAAGAGCCTGTGGTTTAACAGGGGAGATGGATATCTTAGAGATAATTTTAATGGAAGTTTGCATATGATCCCATTGAAGCATAGAAGAGAGGTATACCATACAATTTGGGTTTCAGGGAAGATTTCCTGGAGAATGTGACACTTGAGCTGAATCACCAAGTGTACAGAGAAGAGTTATCTAGGCAAAGAAAAGTGGATAGAGTGTCCTGAAAGAAAAAGAAGAGGTGAGCAGGCAAGGGTGGCACATGCTGTCTGGTGTTTGTAGAGCATGGAGGGCCCTGGGTATCTTACTGAGGGATCTGGACTTGATTCTGTAGGTAATGGGGAGCCACTGAAGGAGAGGACCATACATGTCTTTTAACATTTATTGGGAAAGAGCTTAAAAGTGACTATTAGCTGACCTACTTCTCTGTGCCCAGATTCTGTCGTGACCATGTCACTTTGGATGGATTTTAAAGTGCTACCTCCCAAAAAAGGACAGTCACCCAAAAGGAAAGAGAACAAAAATGCTTCACATACAGTTCTTAAAGGTGCAAATACACACAACTGAACTGTATGAAAAGATGCTCAGCCTTATTCATTATGAGGAAAGTGTAACCTAAAGCTATTGTCACCCCTCAGAGTGGCAAAGATAAAAAATGCTAATATCACCTGTGATCGTTGAAGATATGGGCTTCCTCATACATTTCCAATGGAAGTGTAATTTGGGGAACTTCTCTGTGGAAAGCAATTTGGTAATAACTGTCAAAATTATAAATGTACTTTTTTTTGACCTAGCAATTCTACCTTTTACCTACAGCTATTTCACTATTTGTAGGCAGAAATAAATGCTCATGATCATCCATTGTAGTCTTGTTTGTCATCACAAAAGATTGGAAACAGTATCAATGCTATGGGAGAAAAAACGGGTCAAACAAATTATATTTCATCCATACAAAGGAGGGCTATGAAATCTTGAAAACAGAAAATGAGACTTTCTGTATGTGCTGATCTGGACGAGTCACCAAAATAAAGTGTTGAGTGAACACCAAAAATGTGTAAAAAGAGGCAGACAAATAAATATACATACATATTTAGTCAAATATGCATAAAATATATCTGGAAGGAAACATAAGAAATTTATATTATTCAAAATAATGAGTGGAACTGGGCGTGGTGGCTAATGCCTATAATCCCAGCACTTTGGGAGGCCAAGGCAGGTAGATCACTTGAGGTCAGGAGTTTGAGACCAGCCTGGCCAAGATGGTGAAACCCCGTCTCTATTAAAAACACAAAATAATTAGCTGGGCTTGGTGGTGCATGCCTGTAATCCCAGCTACTTGGGAGGCTGAGGCAGAAGAATCGCTTGAACCTGGGAGGTGGAGGTTGCAGTGAGCCAAGATGGTGCCACTGCACTCCAGCCTGGGTGACACAGCGAGACTAAGTCTCAAAAAAAAAAAAAAATTATAATGAGTGGCTGGGGTACAGAAGTAGGAGGAGAATCTCACTCTTTACTTCTTTGTACCTTTTGAATTTTGAACCATATGAATCTTAGTTTTCAGAAATAAAATTGAGACAAAACAAAGGCAAGATTGTAAAACAAATCATTACCACTACAAGCTTCTTTAAATCTGGGGTAGAATAAATATTCCATGGATTGCCTTTAATTTTATAGTCAGTTGAGAGAGAAAAGCCTAGCCTCATTTTCCTAGATTAAAGACTGTGAAAATAAAATTGGAAGCAAATATGACAAAATGTTAAAGTGAGTTAAGGTAAGCACATACATCGATCATACTGCTTTTTAGTATTCTTGAACTATTTTGCAATAAAAAAGAAAAATTGCAATAAATAAATAAATAAATTTCCATGCATGGTCCCGGTGCTATGCTCTGGAGTTACTGCCGACAGTGAGTTCCGGTTTCGTCCGCACGCAGCACTCCCACCCTAATTTCATCCTCCCCCTCCCTCCACACATATGGAGATCCGCTTTATTTCATTGTGTTTCATATTCTTGTCTATGTATACTCACTGCTTCCCTTCACCAAATTATAAATGCTGTAAAGCAGGGGTGTCTAATCTTGGCTTCCCTGGGCCACATTGGAAGAATTGTGACTTAGTAAAATTCACTAACACGAATGATAGCTGATGAGCTAAAAAAAAAAAAAATCACAAAAGAAATCTTGTAATGTTTTAAGAAAGCTCTTGAATTTGTGTTGGGCCACATTCAAAGCCATCCTGGACTGCATGTGGCCTGTGGGCGGCAGGTGGACAAGCTTGCTGTAAAGGGTACAGAGTGTGTCTAATTCAGAAGTCGGCCAACTTCTTCTGTAAAGGGCCAGCTAGTGAATATTTTAGACTGTAGGCCAGTCTGTGTCACAACTACCCAACTCTGCTGTGGTCACACAAAAGCAGCCATAGATAGTACATAAATGAATGGATATGGCTGCATTGCAATAAAAATTTTAAAAAACAAAGTAGTAAACCAGATTGGGCCCAAGGGCCATAGTTTGCCAACCTTGGTCTAATTGGCTGTTATATTCCCTTTTTGCTTTCTCACCTTCTCACCTTTCCCTAGAAGCCTGCTCACTGCTCCTGGTGTGTGTGTGTGTACACGTGTGTGTGTTTGTGATCCCTGGGCAGGGGAGACCTGAAAAGGGAAGGAATGAGCATACTGTGTTTCTAGAATAGAGTAACCCAGGCTGATAGTGTCTCAGGCAGCAGTGGAAAATGTTAAAGAATATTAAGAACAAAAAGCAAAATCATGACTCCTTTTCAAAGACAAAATGAACATGTGTCAAAGATTTTATTTAACTCATTAATTAATGAGGGAACCAGTATGATGTTACAGCTGGTTCAAAGGAGAGAACGGACACATATAGAGGTCATCAGGTATGCGGAAAGGAATTTGCTAAGGATAATTGGCCTCCTGGGGACCAGGCAAGGTTTCCATTTGCATCTCTGCTGACAAAATTCATTTGCATTACTATCAGTTTTCTACAGTTTATAGAGTTGTAAAGTAACTCAGTTAAAGTAATGAAAGGCGCAGACCTATAAAATGAGATGGTGCAGAAAGGGTTCCTTGAACAATGCCTCATTATTCCCCACAAAAGATATTCAGAAATCTTTTCTTTACTCTTTTCCAAGTTGCTCCTAATTTTATCTGATAGAAATAGTATTAATTAAAGTTGTGTTACTCAAGGCGATAGAAGATGGTTGAACTCTAGACAGGAGGTTTTCTGATAGAGCCTGTGGGAATACAAGGTGAAAAGAGACGCCTTCACCAGAAGTAACCTAGATGAGGGCTGAGGTTTGGCCAGTGGAAGTGGGGTGGGGTGGACAATTTCAGAGGCTGTTAACAGAAAAGGCAGCATGATGGCGTGGAATCACATGGGATGGGAGTCAGCAACCCTGGGAGCCCCAGCCTGCTACCCATCATTCTTGCAACACTGGGCAAGTCTGGACAAGTTTGCTCATCTGCAGTTGGGCGGTAAGATGAACTGCCTCAGAGGCCATTGTATCAAATGAGAAGGCACATATTTCATTACTTAGCACTTTGCCTGGTAATAGCTGTTTCTAATACAGATTAATTTCCCACCTTATCTGGGGTACTTGCTAGACATTAGCTATGTGCCCTTGAGCAAGTTACTTCAGCTGTCTTCACCTGTTCAAATGCGGAAAATGATATCTCCCTCACAGAGTAACTAAAGAAAAAACTAGCAGGTCGTGGTTCTAGCAAATACTAATTTCCCCTTAGGGGTTCAAGAGGGCTTCATAGACAAGGTGACCTGTGTGTCAATTCCTAATGGATGAGTAGCTGTTTTGTACATCAACGTTTCCAGATCTCATATTTCGAATCATTAGTATGCACATAGTTTAGTTTTATTTTATTTTGTCACCTACTCTTCAAACACTTGTGTTTTCTTTTTAGCCTTTGCATAGCGCTGAGCTTTAAAGCATGTCTTGGTAAGGGGCACACGTTGTGGTCAAAGTAAATGGGAAACAGTATGAAATTGCTGGAAGCTGATTCTGGGGGTGGGTTACAAATGGAACTTGTATGCATGTGAATTAATGGTTTTTAAAGCTCTGTTAAATTGCAGTTGTTTGAGACAGCCCTAATCACAAATATTTTGACCCACTGCTTCCACCTAAACAACAAAATATCCTAAGAATTCTATTGTTTTGGCACCTAAACTGCATCTCCCTGAGTTTTTCTTTTCCAGAGATGATACAAAAATCATTTATCAGACCCTTGGAAATGATACTCACTTGTAGTTCACGAAAACATATCCACTGCCCCCCCCATTGTGTGTGTGTGTGTGTGTGTGTGTGTGTGTGTGTATGAGAGAGAGAAAGAAAAGAAGAGAGAGGGCAAGCCAATGACCCATGTGATTGGGTGTGTAGTGACTAAAGGACTTTGCATGAGGATTTCCAGGTGAAGCAAAGAAAGCTGTAGGTACTAACTTTCTCAGCTTGCCTTGTGGTTGTCAGTCTCTACCCTTCCTGTCACTGTTGCTGATGTAACAGTAACAAAGCCACCAAAATGGTAACCCAGGCATGACTCCAGAGTAGGAGCCTAACCCCAGGGCACCCCTCCACTCCATCCTTCTACTCTGTCTTTCTGCCTGCTTGAGATGCTCTCATGTATTTCCTTGTCTCCCCAAAATAGCCATAAACAGCACAATCTGCTGACGCTTTGTAAAAATACAGTGGGGCGGTGTGGGAGACAAGAGGTTTTATGAAATGAAAGGAGGTCTGTTCTGTTCTCTTGCTTCCTTGGGAGGCCTTATGGTATGATAGCATGCTGAAGTGGGTTCTGTTTGGATTGGAGATGAAGCTTAAGTCCAACCCGCCAACTGAACAGGAAACTCATGGGATGTAGCTACAAGCAACTTTCCTCCCTCTCTCTCTCATTGTCCCCTTAAAAGTAATTTAGTAGGAGAAGTTATTTCACTGTTCTTGGTTGAAAACTCAGGTAGTCTCATGACTTTTTTGATCACTCTCAAGTCATCAAGACTCCTAGGACCACTGGAAGTTGCCAACACAGTCACAGTCGCAATTCAGTTACTAAAAGTATCCATCTAGCCTGTGTAATGATCAAAACTTGCTTTAAAGTTAAATTACCACTCCCCTTTCTAAACTAGAACTTCTCTCAGGTGAGAAGAGGTGGAGGTTCCTTCTTGCTGTCCTTTCACACATCCTCCCTCCAACTTGTGTCCCAGGTTTTTTTGTTTTGTTTTGTTTTTGTTTTTGTTTAGATGGAGTCTCACTCTGTTGCCCAGGCTGGAGTGCAGTGGCGTGATCTCGGCTCACTGCAAGCTCTGCCTCCCAGGTTCATGCCATTCTCCTGCCTCAGCCTCCCCAGCAGCTGGGACTACAGGAACCCGCCTCCATGCCCGGCTAATTTTTTTGTATTTTTGGTACAGATGGGGTTTCACCATGTTAGCCAGGATGGTCTCGATCTCCTGCCCTCATGATCCGCCCGTCTTGGCCTCCCAAAGTGCTGGGAAACGGCTCCCGGCTGTCCAAGATTTTTTACTCTGCTGGGTATAGGGAGGGAAGAAGAGCTGCTGCTGCTTGATGAGTACCATTGTGATATCTCCACTGGATTGGCCTGGAAGGTCTTTAGAGGTGATTCCTTCTCTCATGGGCTCTTTTGAGAGTTCTTCTGAGGCTCCTCCTGGGAACATTGAACTATATTTCCCATGGCAACACATGTTGCATTTTCCTCTGGCTGTTTTTCCCCAATGGCCCACACTATATAGGCCCTCTCAGTTGGGGTCAGTCACTTTCTCATGGAATCCTCTTAGGTGGGGTTTCAAATCAATGCAGTCTGGCTCTCTCCCCAGTCTGCCTTCTCTTCAGCCTATGAAAAACACTCCCACATTATTTGCTCTGATCATCTCCAAGAGAACAGTACTCAACAGGCACCTGTCCTTTGCTCATACCACTGGACACCCAATCTTTTAGATTTCCAGGTGGGAATTAGACCCATTACCCTGTGTCCCAACAATTGTAGGGAGACCAAATCGAACCCTCTAATGGTCTCAGTGAAGCGCCCTTCTCATACTGTGAAGGAGAGGACCCTGACCCTTCTCCTTGGCAGAGGGAAATGCCAGCACAGGTCTCTCCAAAGAGCTCCTCTTTCAAGCTCCATTTTCTCAAAACATATTCCATCTTCTGTGTAAACAAGGGATTCAAGAGTCGTTAGTGAGTTTTGGCTCATGAACTTTGAAATGTTTGTATAGCAGTCCTTCAAAATGTAGCTTCCACTATTTTTAGAACACAGGAACAACCCATTGTGTTATAACACCCAGTTACACAAGGTTGACCTTGATGCTGTCATCGCATTTGTTGAACAATTACTTCATGCTAGGCTCTCTTGTTTTTTTTTATTTAAAAAAATATTTTATTGTTAAATTACAGAGTCTAAACTGATTGCCACTATGCCATTCTTTTTTTTATTATTATACTTGAAGTTCTAGGGTACATGTGCACAACGTGCAGGTTTGTTACATATGTATACATGTGCCATGGTGGTGTGCTGCACACATTAACTTGTCATTTACGTTAGGTATATCTCATAATACTATCCCTCCCCCCTCCCCCCACCCATGACAGGCCCCGGTGTGTGATGTTCCCCTTCCTGTGTCCAGGTGTTCTCATTGTTCAATTCCCACCTATGAGTGAGAACATGGCAGTGTTTGGTTTTCTGTCCTTGTGATAGTTTGCTGAGAATGATGGTTTCCAGCTTCATCCATGTCCCTACAAAGGACATGAACTTATCCTTTTTTGTGGCTGCATAGGATTCCATGGTGTGTATGTGCCACATTTTCTTAATCTAGTCTATCATTGATGGACATTTGGGTTGGTTCCAAGTCTTTGCTATTGTGAACAGTGCCGCAATAAACATATGTGGGCATGTGTCTTTATAGCAGCATGATTGATAATGCTTTGGCTATATACACAGTAATGGGATTGCTGGGTCAAATGGTATTTCTAGTTTTAGATCCTTGAGGAATCACCACACTGTCTTCAACAATGGTTGAATTAGTTTACAGTCCCACCGACAGTGTAAAAGTGTTTCTATTTCTCCACATTCTATCCAGCACCTGTTGTTTCCTGACTTTTTAATGATCACCATTCTAACTGGTGTGAGATGGTATCTCATCGTGGTTTTGATTTGCATTTCTCTGATGGCCAGTGATGATGAGCATTTTTTTCATGTGTCTTTTGGCTGCGTAAATGTCTTCTTTTGAGAAGTGTCTGTTCATATCCTTCGCCCACTTTTTGATGGGGTTGTTTGTTTTTTTTCTTGTAAATTTGTTTGAGTTCTTTGTGGATTCTGGATATTAGCCCTTTGTCAGATGAGTAGATTGCAAAAATTTTCTCCCATTCTGTAGGTTGCCTGTTTACTCTTATGGTAGTTTCTTTTGCTGTGCAGAAGCTCTTTAGTTTAATTAGATCCCATTTGTCAGTTTCGGCTTTTGTTGACATTGCTTTTGGTGTTTTAGACATGAAGTCTTTGCCCATGCCTATGTCCTGAATGTAATTGCCTAGGTTTTCTTCTAGGGTTTTTATGGTTTTAGGTCTAACATTTAAGTCTTTAATCCATCTTGAATTAATTTTTGTATAAGGTGTAAGGAAGGGATCCAGTTTCAGCTTTCCACATATGGCTAGCCAGTTTTCCCAGCACCATTTATTAAATAGGGAATCCTTTCCCCATTTCTTGTTTTTCTCAGATTTGTCAAAGATCAGATGGTTGTAGATGTGTGGTATTATTTCTGAGGTCTCTTTTCTGTTCCATTGGTCTATATCTCTGTTTTGGTACCAGTACCATGCTGTTTTGGTTACTGTAGCCTTGTAGTATAGTTTGAAGTCAGGTAGCATGATGCCTCCAGGTTTGTTCTTTTGGCTTAGGATTGTCTTGGCTATGTGGGCTCTTTTTTGGTTCCATATGAACTTTAAAGTAGTTTTTTCCAATTCTATGAAGAAAGTCATTGGTAGCTTGATGGGGATGGCACTGAGTCTATAAATTACCTTGGACAATATGGCCATTTTCACAATATTGATTCTTCCTATCCATGAGCATGGAATGTTCTTCCATTTGTTTGTGTCCTCTTTTATTTTGTTGAGCAGTGGTTTGTAGTTCTCCTTGAAGAGGTCCTTCACATCCCTTGTAAGTTGGATTCCTAGGTATTTTATTCTCTTTGAAGCAATTGTGAATGGGAGTTCACTCATGATTTGGCTCTCTGTTTGTCTGTTATTGGTGTATAAGAATGCTTGTGATTTTTGTACATTGATTTTGTATCCTGAGACTTTGCTGAAGTTGCTTATCAGCTTAAGGAGATTTGGGGCTGAGACAATGGGGTTTTCTAAATATACAATCATGTCATCTGCAAAGAGGAACAATTTGACTTCCTCTTTTCCTAATTGAATACCCTTTATTTCTTTCTCCTGCCTGATTGCCCTGGCCAGAACTTCCAACACTATGTTGAATAGGAGTGGTGAGAGAGGGCATCCCTGTCTTGTGCCAGTTTTCAAAGGGAATGCTTCCAGTTTTTGCCCATTCAGTCTGATATTGGCTGTGGGATTGTCATAGATAGCTCTTATTATTTTGAGATACGTCCCATCAATACCGAATTTATTGAGAGTGTTTAGCATGAAGGGCTGTTGAATTTTGTCAAAGGCCTTTTCTGCATCTATTGAGATAATCATGTGGTTTTTGTCATTGGTTCTGTTTATATGCTGGATTATGTTTATTGATTTGCATATGTTGAACCAGCCTTGCATCCCAGGGATGAAGCCTACTTGATCATGGTGGATAAGCTTTTTGATGTGCTGCTGGATTCGGTTTGCCAGTATTTTATTGAGGATTTTTGCATCAATGTTCATCAAGGATATTGGTCTAAAATTCTCTTTTTGTTGTGTGTCTGTCAGGCTTTGGTATCAGGATGATGCTGGCCTCATAAAATGAGTTAGGGAGGATTCCCTCTTTTTCTATTGATTGGAATAGTTTCAGAAGGAATGGTACCAGTTCCTCCTTGTACCTCTGGTAGAATTCGGCTGTGAATCCATCTGGTCCTGGAGTTTTTTTTGGTTAGTAGGCTATTAATTATTGCCTCAATTTCAGAGCTTGTTATTGGTCTATTTAGGGATTCACCTTCTTCCTGGTTTAGTCTTGTGAGGGTGTATGTGTCCAGGAATTTATCCATTTCTTCTAGATTTTCTAGTTTTTTTGTGTAGAGGTGTTTATAGTATTCTCTGGTGGTAGTTTGTATTTCTGTGGGATCGGCGGTGATATCCCCCTTTATCATTTTTCATTGTGTCTATTTGATTCTTCTCTCTTTTCTTCTTTATTAGTATTGCTAGTGGTCTGTCAATTTTGTTGATCTTTTCAAAAAACCAGCTCCTGGATTCATTGATTTTTGAAGGGTTTTTTATGTCTCTATCTCCTTCAGTTCTGCTCTGACCTTAGTTATTTCTTGCCTTCTGCTAGCTTTTGAATGTGTTTGCTCTTGCTTCTCTAGTTCTTTTAATTGTGATGTTAGGGTGTCAATTTTAGATCTTTCCTCCTTTCTCTTGTGGGCATTTAGTGCTATAAATTTCCCTCTACATACTGCTTTAAATGTGTCCCAGAGATTTTGGTACGTTGTGTCTTTGTTCTCATTGGTTTCAAAGAATATCTTTATTTCTGTCTTCATTTCATTATGTACCCAGTAGTCATTCAGGAGCAGGTTGTTCAGTTTCCATGTAGTTGAGTGGTTTTGAGTGAGTTTCTTAATCCTGAGTTCTAGTTTGATTGCACTGTGGTCTGAGAGACAGTTTGTTATAATTTCTATTCTTTTACATTTGCTGAGGAGTGCTTTACTTCAACTATGTGGTCAGTTTTAGAATAAGTGCAATGTGGTGCTGAGAAGAATGTATATTCTGTTAATTTGGGGTGGAGAGTTCTGTAGATGTCTATTAGGTCCACTTGGTGCAGAGCTGAGTTCAATTCCTGGATATCCTTGTTAACTTTCTGTCTCATTGATCTGTCTAATGTTGACAGTGGGGTGTTAACGTCTCCCATTATTATTGTGTGGGAGTCTAAGTCTCTTTGTAAGTCTCTAAGGACTTGCTTTATGAATCTCAGTGCTCCTGTATTGGGTGCATATATATTTAGGGTAGTTAGCTCTTCTTGTTGAATTGATCCCTTTACCATTATGTAATGGCCTTCTTTGTCTCTTTTGATCTTTGTGGTTTAAAGTCTGTTTTATCAGAGACTAGGATTGCAACCCCTGCCTTTTTTTGTTTTCCATTTGCTTGGTAGATCTTCCTCCATCCCTTTATTTTGAGCCTATGTGTGTCTCTGCACTTGAGATGGGTCTCCTGAATACAGTACACTGATGGGTCTTGACTCTTTATCCACTTTGCCAGTTTGTGTCTCTTAATTGTAGCATTTAGCCCATTTACATTTAAGGTTAATATTGTTATGTATGAATTTGATCCTGTCATTATGATGTTAGCTGGTTATTTTGCTCGTTAGTTGATGCAGTTTCTTCCTAGCATCGATGGTCTTTACATTTTGGCATGTTTATGCAGTGGCTGGTACTGGTTGTTCCTTTCCATGTTTAGTGCTTCCTTCAGGAGCTCTTGTAGGGCAGGCCTGGTGGTGACAAAATCTCTCAGCATTTGCTTGTCTGTAAAGTATTTTATTTCTCCTTCACTTATGAAGCTTAGTTTGTCTGGATATGAAATTCTAGGTTGAAAATTCTTTTCTTTAAGAATGATGAATATGGACCCCCACTGTCTTCTGGCTTGTAGAGTTTCTGCTGAGAGATCCACTGTTAGTCTGATGGGCTTCCCTTTGTGGGTAACCCGACCTTTCTCTCTGGGTGCCCTTAACATTTTTTCCTTCATTTCAACTTTGGTGAATCTGACAATTATGTGTCTTGGAGTTGCTCTTCTCAAGGAGTATCTTTGTGGCATTCTCTGTATTTCCTGAATTTGAATGTTGGCCTGCCTTGCTAGGTTGGGGAAGTTCTCCTGGATAATATCCTGCAGAGTGTTTTCCAACTTGGTTCCATTCTCCCCATCACTTTCAGGTACACCAATCAGATGTAGATTTGGTCTTTTCACATAGTTCCATATTTCTTGGGGGCTTTGTTCATTTCTTTTTACTCTTTTTTCTCTAAACTTCTCTTCTCGCTTCATTTCATTCATTTGATCTTCAGTCACTGATAACCTTTCTTCCAGTTGATCGAATTGGTTACTGAAGCTTGTGCATTCGTCACGTAGTTCCCGTGCCATGGTTTTCAGCTCCATCAGGTCATTTAAGGACTTCTCTGCACTGGTTATTCTAGTTAGCCATTTGTCTAATCTTTTTTCAAGGTTTTTAGCTTCTTTGTAATGGGTTCGAACTTCCTTCTTTAGTTCAGAGAAGTTTGATCGTCTGAAGCCTTCTTCTCTCAACTTGTCAAAGCCATTCTCCATCCAGCTTTGTTCCGTTGCTGGCGAGGAGCTGCTTTCCTTTGGAGGGGGAGAGGCACTCTGATTTTTAGAATTTTCAGCTTTTCTGCTCTGTTTTTTCCCCATCTTTGTGGTTTCATCTACTTTTGGTCTTTGATGATGGTGACGTACAGATGGGGTTTTGGTGTGGATGTCCTTTCTGTTTGTTAGTTTTTCTTCTAACAGTCAGGACCCTCAGCTGCAGGTCTGTTGGAGTTTGCTGGATGTCCACTACAGACCCTGTTTGCCTGGGTATCAGCAGTGGAGGCTGCAGAACAGAGAATATAGCTGAACAACAAATGTTGCTGCCTGATTGTTCCTCTGGAAGCTTCGTCTCAGAGGGGTACCTGGCTGTGTAAGGTGTCAGTCTGCCCCTACTGGTGGGTGCCTCCCAGTTAGGCTACTCGGGGGTCAGGGACCCACTTGAGGGGGCAGTCTGTCCGTTCTCACATCTCAAACTCTGTACTAGGAGAACCACTCCTCTCTTGAAAGCTGTCAGACAGGGACATTTAAGTCTGCAGAGGTTTCTGCAGCCTTTTGTTCAGCTATGCCCTGCCCCCAGAGGTGGAGTCTGCAGAGGCAGGCAGGCCTCCTTGAGCTGTGGTGGGCTCCACCCAGTTCGAGCTTCCTGGCCGCTTTGTTTACCTACTCAAGCCACAGCAATGGTGGGCGCCCCTCCCGCAGGCTAGGCCCTCTTTCTTGTTATCTCTTTTCAATCTTGCAACAACCTCCTTTCAGAGAGAAGAAAATTGAGAGATTCTAAGACTGGTCTAAAAATATTCAGATAGCATTAGGGTTGGGGTTGGAAACAGTTTATCTAAATAGTTCATAATTTCAGTCTTAACTGCCTCTTTAATCAAAAAGTTATTTAGAAGAATGCCTATAACTGCAAGTGGATGGATTAAAAATAATTCTTATTAATTTCTAGTTTTATTGCTTTTTGGGTCAGAAATATAGCCCTGAATAAGTCTGAACTTTTAAAATGTAGTGAATTTTGTATTATGGCCTAATACACAGGCAGTTTTAGTGGCTGTTTCATGAGTCTTTGAAAAGACTTTTATTTCCTTTCTTTATTGGATGCAGAGTTCTCTGGCTTTCTCCTAACTTGAACTTACATGACTCCTATTTTAGGGTCTAATACACAGGATATCCCGGTGGCTGAAACAAAGACATTTTGGAGGTGCTTATGACTCAAATAGCAAATCATCATTGAAACACATTGACATACCTCAAACCCAACTATATTTTTGGGATCTTTTCTGGATCCATAAGATCTGGTGGTGAAGCTTTCCTTCAGCTTCTAAAAGACAGCTTTGAATGGTGGTCAGGAAACTCGAGTTCTTGGCCCTACTCTGCCACTGACTTGCTCCTGTCCAAATTGCCTCTCCATGAGCTACAAGGGTCCAGGCAGATGTTGTCAAAGTCCATTCTGCTTCCAAAATCTGTGACTCTGTGTGGTGGGACTCTGGCTTTTCATCCTGAAGGTCACAGGCAGTTCATGAAAGACAGTGTTCCCATTGAGAGTGAGTGAGTGTTTCTTGGAGAAAGCATTAGATACACACAAATGCTGCATGCTGGTCCCTGAGAATTAAAAATCATTACTTCAAAAATTCTGAAACTGCTTGTCTGCAATCAGTTGTAAAGTCACTAGGACAACCCTTCCCTCAGGATGTTATGTGAACACTGGGCTGAATTCAAGTACAAAATAAGTCAAGAGTGTAGACCTGGAATGATATGCAAAATGCTGGCTTGTATTTTCTTGTGTGGAACAGCTGAGCATGGGCTGGGTGATGTTTGTCCTCTTCCCAAGTGATGCAAACACATGTTTCTAGTGCTCAGTACTACAGTCCTTCTGCCCTGATGTCCTTGACTTTGGAGTGGTAGAAACTCTCAAATGGGGGATGCAGAGGGAAGTGTACCTTTCTTTGCAAAGCACTCAGTTCATTTTCTTCGTTTCAAATGTACCATGAAGTCGATATCTTCATTATTTCACTCATTTCCCATCTGTCGAGCACTCAGTATACATCAGAGTGTGCTATCTTCTGGGGAGACAGAGCTGGATAAGAGAGAGATCAGCAAGTGAGTATCTGTTACTTCTTATCCCATCTAAAGTGGCACATGAGCTAACCACATGCTATATATGAATAATTGGATGCAATAAGAAGGGGATGTGGTAAGAAAATATTCATCTAAATATCCAAATCAGAAAGTGGTGGTTCTAGGGGAAGGAGTGAAGTTCTACCAGTTCTGCTGTTAGAAAGGCTGCCTCTACCTCATCAGAGCTCTGGGTCTCCCTGCAGCTTCTTCAGAGGCTGCATTGAGGAATGAATCTTGAGGGTGAGCAATGGCCCCGACCTTCAGACTTTGAATTCTAGGAAAGAAGTTGCTTGCAGGAATGACCTCAGCCTAATCACTTGAAATTAAGGCAGCAAAGGAAAACGCCCAATCTCTGTTTATAAATGTGCAAAACAATTTGCTACACAAGGCTATTACTCAAGCAAGAGACTATTCACAGATGGCGGCTTGGGCTGGGAGTAGACACAAAGGCTAGGACAGCAGACCATTAATCACCATGCACAGACATGCTGCTTGGTAAAAGTGAGCCTCCCAGACTAAGAAAGGGTGTACTGTAGGGGCTTCATGTGGAATCACCTGTCCTGGGGGTATTTAGAGAAATCCTCACAGCCACAGAAATCCCCAGAAGCCCACAGAAGGGATTTCAGACAAATCCACATCTCCTCACACTCCCTTTTCCCCATTTCCCCCACTTCCTAAATGTAGAACAATTCCAGGATGTTGCAAATGTATGCATTCACTTAATGAATAAAAACTGCATGTCTGCTACGGACCGAGCACCACGAGGATTGTGTACACTATAAAGATGATCTTTTCATCCAAGTATGTTACAGTTTACATGGAGAGATGAGGCAGAGTATGTGCATGTGGACACATATGTGTGCAAAAGGGAAATAGCCCAAGACAGTGATGTTTTCTCCCTCTTTCTGACAACTTCTCTCCATCTTCATCTCAACCTCATTGGTGCTTTCCTCTGAGCAGCCTTTTCTGACCTTCCAAGACCGAGTTGGATGCTCTGGTTCTGTGTTCTCATCGCTGCCTATGCTTCTCCCCTCCCATCACTTTCACACTGAATTGTAATTGCCTGTTCAGTTGTTTGGGTCACTCTTCCCCAGCCCCCTACTGTGTCTTTTTTGGGAGCAGGGACTTTGCCTGTCTGTGTTACTCCTGGCACAATACATGTTTGTTGACAGATTCCACAAGCAGTATTGATGATGTCCTCTGTGAGTGGAGTTGGAAGGGGTCATTTGAAGCCCAGGAGAAAGGGGTTCCAACCAGCCTTGAAAGATAAGTTAAGAACAAGAGGAGAGAGGATGTGGTTTTATCTAGTGCAGTGGTTCTCAAAGTGCGGTCCCTGGACCAAAAGCATCAGCATCACCTGGGAACTTGTTAGGAATGCAAATTCGGGCCTCACTCCCAAATTTGCTTTCATATTCCATTGCATTCCACACCTACTAAATCAGAGGCTCTGGAGGAGGACCCTGGCAATCTGGGTTTTAATAAACCCTCCAGGTGATTATGGTGAACTTCAAAGTTTGAGAACAACTGACCTAGCACTTTTCTACTATGACTCTGTATTATTTATCACTGAGACCAATGTACTGTCACATACCGACTAGGCCCTACCTGCGACTTTGTGATTATGCATAACAAATAGAGTTTGTCTCCTGCTACTTGCAGTTGATTAATGGCGAGAGTTCTTATGCAAGAGATTCTGAGACTATGACTGTGCCCAAGGTGAAAGAGTGCCAGAATTGATTAGTAATGTCTGTCATGGGTGCGGGAGGAGGAGTACTCACATCCTTTGCTCACACCTCTTGCATGTGCTGTCTCTGACTGGAGCCAATCCTGAATGTATGTAGGACAAGATGAAGGCAGTGCTCAGGTCTGAGGGCCTGGCTGCAGGCTCTCTTCTGATCTTCATGCTCTGAATTTTTAGGACCCAGCCTCCTTCCTTATGCCCTAGTTTAGATGTCCTGTTTCTTGACACTGTTCTTACCATGATTGAGTCTCCCACACCAGTCCCATACTCACCTCCTTCATACCACCACTCTTCTGGGTCTTGATTGATAGTTTGCCCTGTCACTGTTGGGCCAGACCACCAACCCTTGTTCTGACTTGCAACCTTTTTCTGTCCATTCTGTGGTTGGGTCAGATCATTTGGATCTCCCCTGGGACACACATAATTCTGATCTGCCCTGAGAAAAACAGATCTTTTCCCCTTGCTCCCATTTGCAAACTCTTTGCCCAAACCAGGCCAACTTATGTTCACAGACTCCTGGTCTCTGCTGTCTCCTCAACCTGTGCTAGTTATCCAAGAAAGGGATCCCAGGTGATGGGACCAGTATAAGCAAAGGCATGAGGTCAGAATATGAAAAATATGATTAGGTCTGTAAGTAGATCAGTCTGGCTGGGTTAAGAACTCATGCCGAGACATATTGGATTGAAACATCAGCAAACAATTGGTAAGATCAGATTTTGATCTTAATCCCCCAGCTCCAGAGCTTAGACTTCATGCCCTAGGAGGGAGCTACCAAAGGCTCTGGGTTGGGGAAGGTGGTGACACCTTAAGGAGATGCTGTACGAGTACTCACCTAGCAGGTGTGTGCAGGGTGATGTGCAGGGAGGGACCAAAAGGAGGTGGCCACAGTTATCTGGGCCTGATGTGGCACTGATTGTGGGAAGAGGAAAGAAATGGACGTAAGAAAGGAACTCTGGAGACACTCCCAGGAGGGAATCAATGCGGCAGGATGGCTGATTTCATGAAGCGGGTAAAGGACAGAGAAGAGTCAAGGTGACTGGAATAACAACAAACCTGACACAAAGAGGGATGCCCAGTGGGGAAGAACAGATGTGAGAGGAAGTTGAGGACTTGAAATTAACAATAAATGGGTTTGAGGTGAAAGCAGGGAATCCTGGTGGGAATGCAGAGCAGGTGAATGGAAATCCAGGACCACAGGCAGTATGTGGGCTAGGATCAACAGGAATGTGGGTGTTCCCCATCCTAGGAGACAGCAGGAAAGGGGAGAGGGGAGGAAGGAGCTGGGGACTCTGAGGCATGACCCTTGGGGAATGTCTGCATCGGGGTGGAGGAAAAAGTAGAATCAGGGAAGGAACAACCCCAGGGGAAGGGAACCAGGGGCTGTAGTGACAGGGATGCAAAGGGACAAGAGGACATCGAGGAGAAGGTGGTCGTCTGCAGTGTTAGTGCTACAGGGAGGATAAGGAGAAAGAGGGCGGGCGTGATGAGGCCTGCCTGTGGGTTTAGAGACAACACCCGGGGTGCAGTGGGCCATTCTGTCTCAGGGCAGCTATTTGGGACCTAAGCTAACCATGTATCTCCAGGGAAACTCTTTTGCTGACCAGGTTGCAGGTCATCCTGGGCCTGAGAACTTTGTGATATACAGAAGTCATTCTTTAAAGTCCTGTTCTTTCCTGCTTGTGATCACACTCTTGCCTTCTTCTCTATTCCCGGACATATCCACAACACACACACACACACACACACACACACACACACACACACACACACACACACACACACCTATTTCCTTCAGTGACTCTTCTGAAAGCCAACCTGAAAATAGCAGAACATAAATTGTCCTGCCATTTTCCACCTACTTATAGGCTTAGTTGTTCAAGGCTAGCTACTGAGATGTCGGGAAGAAATTATCTGCCTTGTACAGTTGTTCAGGTTGTGCACTGCACAGGGTACTGCATCTAAGGGGATAGCATTTACATTGTAGATATCTTTGTTTTGATTTTTTTCATATTTTATTATAACTATTGATTCTAAAGATTAGTGATGTGTATATTTATTAGAACAACTTTCTGGCAGGTAACAGTAAAGTGGCTTTTTCTAATAATATCAATACATCATGACAATTTTCTATCGGGTCAAAATAAAGATGCTGAGAAAGGGATGCCTTCACTATTCTTGTAAAAGCATGATGAAGGTGGCCTGGAGAGCTCCCACCAGATGAATGAGGGGTGGAGGCTTTTGTGAGTAGATGGCTAGCCAGCTTCTCTCCAGGTGTGGACCATCAGAATGGGCACTGGTTGATTCATTCTAATTGAACAATCAATTACCAACCACTTGTTGTGTGAGAAGATCTCTGTCTAGGCTATGAGAAAGACAAGGTCCCATCATCCTTGAGGAATTCAGAATTTCAATGGAAACACAGGTAGGAAAACAATGTAATGCAGTAATTGCATATATAAAGTACCAGGGGATGCTTTGTCCTGCCAGTTGCACTGTTCCACTCCATTATGCTTTAGTTTTTTTAGTGGAATAAGCTTAAATATTAGCCATAATTAAAGCATAATTTTTAATGAATATTTTATGGTTGAGAGTCACTGCTTAATAAACCTAATTCTTTCTTCTAGGTATAAGAAGGTAATGTTGTTGTCATTATTGTTTTTTGTTATTTTATTTTTTTGAGGCAGGGTCTCACTCTGTTGCCCAGGCTGCAGTACAGTGGTGTGCTCATGGCTCACTGCAGCCTCGAACTCCTGAGCTCAAAGGATCCTCCTGCCTCGGCCTCTTGAGTAGCTGGGACTACAGTTGCATGCCACAATGCTGGGCTAATCTTTTTATTTTATGTAGAGACAGGGTCTCACTATGTTGCCTAGGCTGGTCTTGAACTCCTGGGCTCAAACAATCCTCCTGTGTTGGCCTCCCAAAGCACTGGGATTATAGGCATGAGCCACCATGCCCAGACAGAGGGTAACTTGTTTTAAGCCAGTTGTTGAGATCAAAAGCTTTTTAAGGCTTCTGCTCCAGTATTAGGTAGCACTGGTGTGTGTGGGTGGGGAGGGTTTCTTTAGCTTTTCTCATTTTCTCATTGTTAAAGTACATCTTAGCTGTTAGTTACAGAGAACAAGGAAAGGTCATCCTACCCATCTTTTCAGTTCTAAGGGGATTCTGGTTCTCTTAGGTTTACATGGCTATTGTTTTCTTATAGTCAGCTGTTGTCATATCGAACTTGTCCTTCACCAGCCCTCCATTCCTAAGAGGACAGTTTTCCTTCCAACCTCTGACTCCATTAAGTTTATAGTTTATGACAAATTACTGAAGCAAATGGCTTCTTTTTTTTTTTTTTTTTTTTTTGAGATGGGGTCTTGCTCTGTCACCCAGGCTGGAGTGCAGTGGTGCTATCTTGGCTTACTGCAAGCTCCGCCTCCAGGGTTCACGCCATTCTCCTGCCTCAGCCTCCTGAGTAGCTGGGACTACAGGTGCCGCCACCACGCCTGGCTAATTTTTTGTATTTTTAGTAGAGACGGGGTTTCCCCGTGTTAGCCAGGATGGTCTCGATCTCCTGACCCTGTGATCCACCCACCTCGGCCTCCCAAAGTGCTGGGATTACAGGTGTGAGCCACCACGCCTGGCCACAGATGTCTTTTTTACACATGTGTGTATTTGCTGACCTTTGTTTTTTTGTTTGTTTTAAAAAAAAAAAAAAACTTCAGACAAATTAAATTTAACAGAATTTAATTGAATGATTCACAAATGGAGTAGCCCTTGGAACTAGAACAGGTTCAGAAAGACCAGGGCTGCTACATGGCTGAATAATATTTATGGACACAAAAAGGGGAGTGAGATACAGAAAACAGAAGTGAGGTACAGAGAAAGCTGGACTGGTTAAAGCTTGGAGTTTGCCTTACAGCCACCTGTGATTAACTGAAGGTTGGCTGCTGTGATCGGCTGAGACTCAGCTACTTATTACAAAGGCAAATTCCAAAGTTAGGTTTTCATTTTTGTTTACGTACTAAGTTGGTTGCAGTTATGTAAGGACTCAAGTATGCAAGTACAGAGGCTTTCTCAAGCCAAATTTAGTTGAATTTAACAATTCCCTTCTCCTCCTTTTGGTCAGCCTCTGACCAAATTTTGAGATTGATCAAAACTTTGGGCATTGGTGCCACTCTCTGTCGTCATCATAAAAGGACTTATTTGGTCTCAGTACAGAACTCGTAACTCTTATTTGGTCACAGTATGGAATTCACAAGTCACAATGTCATGTCATCAGTTGAATAATTTTTTATGTTCTTGCTAATCTAGTCAAAATGAAACCGTTTGATGCTCAATGAATGGCTGCATACAAATATTTAAGACTTGAGAGGGTACAACACACCCGGGAGACGACTGTGATGACTATCAAGAGACTAGTATCAAAAGACCAAAGTACACTCCTTAACAAGAGCCCATACAAACCAATCTAAATCAAACAAACCAAACTTCTGGAAATTGAGGCAGTTCAATAATAGCTGAGTCTGTCTGATCATAGCCCCTGTTTTGGTTTTGATGGCAATCAAGGGACCCTATCTTGTTGCAAAATAGTCTGACTCAAAGAGGTATCCATCTTGGTAGTGAGCCTGGCAACACATGTCATAGCAATCTGGAGACACAGTAGAAGAAACACAGATTGGAAACTTTGAAAAGCCAAGCTTGCCATCCACCACTTAGGATGCCTCCAAACCAACTGTTAGCTGCTTCTGTAAACATATTATATTATGCATTCCTTTCCCTTTCTCTTATGGGAAAGGAACACATAATATGTTTATTGCCATCCCATTGAGGGTGGCAATTTAATGTAGTCCCTCTGTAAATGTTCAAATGGCCCATCAGGTAGTGGAAATGCACCACCTAAAGTTTTGATTGTCTTCCTAGGATTATGGGCTTGACAAGCCAAACATTGGTTGTAGACTATTTTAGCAAGCTTAGAATAGTCACCACACTAATATTTTTCATAATTTATATCATTTTGCCTACTGCTTGATGAGTTACAGAGTGCAGAACTTGTAATAAGGGAAACTTTAAGGACTCAGGAAGGGCCCCAGGGCCTCCATGAGTCCACACTTTACACTGAATTTGCATCCTTTTAAATATCAATTTTGTTTTTCCAATTCAGGTACTTAGCACCATTTATTAAATAGATGGTCATAGGTAATTTAATTTGGATCAATCTTACGAAGTTCATTCAAATTGCATATCTTAACAATTTTAGTATTGGCTGACTTAATATAAAAACCTGCCAAAGCGTTTCCTTGGTGTTAATATTTAATTAAGTTTTGCTCTGGCTTGATGTTGGGCTAGCAGTTTTATAAAGACAGTCAGTTTCTTCCTAAGCATTCTGGGAATTATTACCCTTCCATTGGAATTATCTTAAGGTTGTCAGAAACCTGTACTTGTCAGAGTCCTTTCCATCCTTTCCATGAACCTCCTTGGACACAAAGCACTTTTGGATTATCGATACTTGACTGTGGATGACAAAAGACTTAACATGTCCAGTTAAAAATCTAATGAGAATTCATTATAACCAGCAATTGAAAAGAAAATTTGGTTATTTTTGTAGCATAGAACATTTTAACATAACCGAAATTATGACTGCTGCCATATTAGATTTTTAGTAATCCCATACAATTTTTGGAACAGTCATCTTAATATCATATCCATAAAAGTAATTTAAATGTTAAACATTATTTCTTATTTGACAATGCTTCCCATATAGTTAACATATCAAGTAAGTCTACTCAGTTTAATATCTCTTTTTTTAAAAGGTGAGAGATACATCCTTTGCGATTTTCCAGGGGCCCTACTGAGAAATCACAAAGTTAATTCAAGATCAAAAAGAATTAATTTAGATTTGATTTTGGGAAGTTTGTCAAAAATGTCAAAAAGTTTAAAACACTTAAATATGACCTTGGTTATGTATTTAATCAAGATGACAATAAGGTATTTTAAGGACAAATACAGAAGTTTACATAGTTGTAGGAAAAATCTTAACTTTTTAATAGAGAAGACCCAGTTTTCTTTAGTAATCAAAGACCTAAGAAAGACAACATGAAGGACAGGAAAGTGTTTTGGTAAAACACAGAATTTTTATTTTCTGGGCCAAATGCCTAAAAGGTAAAGAAAAACCTTTCACAATTTCCTATTAAGAGCAGAAGCCAATACTCCAAGAAAACATTCTTTTAACAGAGAGGACCAAATGCTAGTTTTGCATCAGTGTACTTTTGCTATTAGCACCCAATTTTAGAAAAACATAATTTCCTTCTAATTTTAGCCAACTCGATCACATATAAAATTCCTTTTGTAATATGCGTCTTTCACAAACCTTCTACATCTTATCCATTTAGTTTTATCCAGTCATTCTTTTCTTCCTTCATTCCTTCTGAAACCACCTCCAAACTAGACAAGACTACTCTTCCTTAACAATATAACACATCCTCATGCCTTTCTTATAACTTTCCTCACCAAAAACACATCTTACTTTTACTGTTTCCCTTATTATATCTAGTTTTAATTACCATATATTTATTAGAATTTTAAACTATTAACTTTAATTTCTCATGGAATAAATAATTTTGAACAGAGATGATACAATTTTATAATTTTTAGAAATGTATTTTCTCATAACACAATTTTTTATGTTTCCTAATAGACCCAAATATATTTAGCTTCTCTATACTGTATTAAAAAATGCAGAAGTATATATACTCTAAACCTATGTCCAGCAATTAATGTTCCAGTATTTTAACTTACTTAGACATTTAATAAGTATCTATTACTTAATGTAACATGACTTTAAGACATTAAGTTACTGGAAAATAACTTTGAAACAATGAATTTTGAAACAAGTTTATCCCATCCTAACAAGGGGTTGGGGTTGAGTCAAGGGACCCTTCCCCCCATCATTGTTTTTTTAAATTAACCTGTTAGATTATTGCCCTAAGTGATTTCTAGTTTGCTTATTATAATTTCTGTCTTCGTACTTTTTGAATTTCTCCAAATTGCTGTAAATAGAGCAAACTGGTTTTGGACCCTGTAATTTTGGGGGACCAGCAGGGGTCCCCCTCATCTGTCCAGCCTTTGGTAGATTTGGCCTTTGTTTTAACCTCAGAAGTCTGTTTGACTTATCCCCTTTTTTCATAAGCATCTAATGATTTTTTTCCTAAATTTGCATTTCCAAAGTGATGGCTTAAGCAAAGCTAGGTAGAACATTTATATCTCAAAGGCACGGAACTGAGACTTAAGGCTTGAATACCATCATTTGCCCAAATCAAGAAGGAAGGTCATACTTTAAGGCCTACTTAAGGCAAAATGGCCACTGTGATATTGTGATATATTGCGATATAAATTTAAACCCGTGTCTTTTCCATTTTGAGAGTTTCAAATGACTGGATCCTTCCTCTGTTCCTGGTACAGAGAGGCTGACAACTTTACGAATGTAGATTTTTTTAAATTGATGTAAATTTCTTTTACAAAAGGATTTCAAAATAGCCAGCTAAATGCCAGAAAAGTGTATAGTCGGCCCTCTGTATCTGCTTCTGCATCCATGGATTCCACCAACCATGGATCGAAAACATTCAGGAAGAAAAAAACAATACAATCATAAAGAGTCATACAAATAAAAATACAGGATAACAATCATCTACATAACATTCACATTGTGTTAGGTATTATAAGTAATGCAGAAATGATTTAAAGTATACAAGAGGATGTACGTAGTTTATATAATATGCCGTTTTACATAGGAGACTTGATCATCTGCAGATTTTACATCTGCAGGAGGTCCTGAACTAATCCCCTGTGGATATTGAGGAATGACTGTATTTGAGAGACCAATTTAGTTCAATAGGTGGTCTTTGCAACTTAGCTTCTGTGTCTTAGCTAAAATTACTAGTTCAGGGCAGAGCTCATTAACAAATAGGGCAAAGAAACTATTTTGTGGCCGGGCGCGGTGGCTCACGCCTGTAATCCCAGCACTTTGGGAGGCCGAGGCGGGCAGATCACGAGGTCAGGAGATCGAGACCATCCTGACTAACAAGGTGAAACCCCGTCTCTACTAAAAATACAAAAATTAGCCAGGCGTGGTGGCGGGCGCCTGTAGTCCCAGCTACTCAGGAGGCTGAGGCAGGAGAATGGCGTGAACCCTGGAGGCGGAACTTGCAGTGAGCCGAGATTGCGCCACTGCACTCCAGCCTGGGCGACGGTACAGAGCGAGACTCCGTCTCAAAAAAAAAACAAAAACAAAAAAAACATGAAACTATTTTGTGTGCCTGGATTCAGCATGGATAGCACTGAAAAAGATGAAGGCTTCCTTTATCTGAAGGTATACCTTTTATAAACACCTTATCCAGCTTGCTTTTTGCCTTCTGGATGAGGTAAGTAGCTAAGCCAAAAGGTTAGCAGATTCAGTTTTTCTTTCAATTAGTTGCTTCAGTTTTTTATTTGCCTTTTGTAAATAGTCTTTTAAAAGAGACAATAAAATTTTTGAAACCTTCTTAGAAGCATCTGCACATCAATAGGCTTCCCGGGTGAGCCTAGTTCTGGAGCCCACATTTTAAAATGCACTTCTTAAAGTGCAGTGCTGTTCATTTGGAACCATCCACATAACGGCATTGTAATTTTAAATTATCTTCAGTAAGACTTTGCCTTTCAGGGCCTATACTAATACATGTAAAGGTAGACATGACAAGAAAGTGGAGTACTCAATTCTTCCAAAGTTAAGGATCCCATTTTTATGTTGAATGTTGGCCTTGGCTCTCAGATCCCCTTAACGAGCTTAGCCAATGATTTTTCTTTACCTAAACATGCAAGAAAAAGAAATGATGAGGATAGGACACAAAATCCCTGCAAATTTCTGAAAGCTGGAGTTTGCACCCCCTTCAGTAATTGCCATTTACTGCCAGTTTCCGTTTGATTCTGTCAGACATCTGAGGCCTATAGCTGGATCCAGTCCAGTTAATTATTGGATCCAATCCAATCCTGGATCCAGTCCAGTTGCTTTCGTGACTTCCGAACCCAATTCAGTCAAAAAAAATTGCTCATATAAACTAGGAGAGCTCTAGACACAACGCTGTGGAGTTCAGAACTCAAGAGAAAAACTAACCCATGACCTCCAGTTACAAACGAGAGCAGTGAGCACTTTGGGCTCCATGGATACCTCACCTGGTTGCCTGGTGTTCCTGGGGGTCATTGGAGTCTGACTTTGAGTCCCACTTGTGACGCTAATCTCTTAAAAGAAAAACCTTAGACAAATAAGAGTTTAATAGAGCAAAGAACAGTTTGTGAATTGGGTAGCCCTCAGAAGCAGAACAGGTTCAGAAAGACTTTGGGGCTGCCACATGACTGGACACTTATGGACACAAAAAGGGAAGGGTTGTACAGAAAACAGAAGTGACTTATAGAAACAGCCGGCTCACTTAGAGCTTGGAGTTCGCTTTATTTGAACCTGGTTTGAATACGTGGCCACCTGTGATTGACTGAAACTTGGCTGCCCTGATTGGCTGAGACTCAGTTATCTGTTACAAAGCCAAATTCCTAAATTAGATTTATGGTTTGTTTACAGAGTTAGGTTTTGGTTACATAAGGGCTTGAGTATGCAAATATGGAGGCTTTCTCAAATCACGTTTCGTTTAATTTAACACCTTCATAAATAGGATGGACTTAAGAGATCATCCCAACCTCCTTACTGTACAGATCAAGAGATGGGGGTCCGGAAAGCTGCTGATGTTCATGCTGTGAATTTAACACCAGGAAACAACAATTTATCAGTAGAATTGTGTGTTAGTTTAAAGAAAGCAATGGCAGAATGGAGGCAGAACTCTAAGGAAAAATGAGGAAAGTGATGCTTAAGTAGCTAGTGGACCAACAGAAATGTCAGAGAAGAAATCATATGCTCTGTCTCATAGGCACCAGTATTTCCTGGGACTGTTTACTGAGTAGTTGCTTAGTGAAGATTGAATAAATGCCAATGTACAGAAAAGCAACACCAGAAATCAGAGAGTGACAACCACAGCCTTGTTCCTGCTGCCCAAATGTTAATGGGTTGACTTCCATTAAAAATCAAAGACAAAACAGGCAGCTATTTAATGGTTTGCCAGCCAAATAAAGAAGCTCACGCTGTGAGCAGCTAAGATAATAGTTCAAAGGAATGCTACCCAAGGAGGACAGGTAAGCAATTTCCAGATTCAGCCAAGGGTTCCAGGACTAACATAAGGATGTACAATTATAAAGAAAGACTGATGAGGACCTGCCCAAACCATGTGGAGAAGGCCAAGAGGGGGTTAGGGGAGGTGCTGCAAATACCATGACAATAAAGACCACTGGGAACCTCAGAGAAAAGGGAAAAGGGGCATATATTTTCAATAAAATACTGACACATGTAAGAGAAAATGGAAATGTGAATTAGACATAAATTTATAGAAAAATAAAACTAACATTATCTGCCTTTAATGCAGACATTTAAATTTCCAGCAGATGGAGATGTTACCACGTGAAAGAGAAGTTTGACAGGTGGACTCAGCTTTGCTTTCTAAAACATGATGGTTTGTTTCTTAGGAGTGAGACAAAGAGAAGACCCCTAAAATATGTAGACTCCTGAGCTTTAAATAAATAATACTTTTTAAAAGAAACTTTAAGTGTTACCTGAGTTCCTAATTCAGAGGGTTAGCTTTTTAAATGATGAAAGCATTTGCCAGTTTTTTCCTTGTTTTAGAAGAATTTGGCAAAAATCATTTGTTTTCTAAGCTTTGTGTTTGGAAACAGAACAGAAAAGGATTCTGTTCGCCTCGTAATCAACATGTATTTGCATTACACTGCTTGCTACTTTAGGAGGCAAGGTTTCAGGGTTTTTTGTTTTTGTTTGTGCTGTCTTTTTCTTTTCTGGTCTCTAGAGATTCCTTTGCAGCCTATGGGCATAGGGTCAAGTTGTTTTCAGTTTGCTTGTGTTTTGTTTTAGGCTTCTGAGGACTTGGGCCGGACGCTTTTATCACGTTTGAAGAATGAATAGCTGTGCGCTGGAAACTAGCTGCTAGGCATAACTCATTAACATTAAAAAAAAAAAACAGGCTGAGAGACTATAGAAAGGGATCTTTTTGACTGACATTGTTGTCTGGGTGAACTCAGGTGTTAGGGAAACATTTACATTATCTGCTCAGGATGCTGTGATTTGGTGATTCTCTCCAAACCAAATGGTACCCAAGAATCGGGGCTTACACGGGGTTTCACTGTAGACAGACAACGTGCCTTGAGATTTAAAGGGTATCATTTTTTTATAATTTGTTTTTCTTCCCTAGAGTCTTTTTCCTAATATGTATAAACAAAATAACTCAAAATTCATTCAAATGCATTTTCAGGAAAAAAGGAAATATGCTGTTTCAGATTTTAGTCTTAGAATAAATTCCAGGTGGAGGATGAATGGGTCAGTGGGTGTGAATTATGTTGCCTGATATCTGTCTTACTTTCCCAAAAGCTGTACCAGTCATATGAAGATACAACTTTCATCCGGAACTTGCTTTATGTGCTGTCCTTAAAAAAAAGAGAAATCTTTCTTGTTGATTGTAAGTATATACAACAAAGGCTTAGAAGTAAATATTATGGTCTGGTCAGGGAATCTCAGGCATGTAGCTCAGAATCCTGGTCAGCACAGCTTAGGAAAAGCATCTTAAAGATTTTTTTCTCAGCCCAGAACCCCTCTTCCAAACTGCTCTAGGTTCAAGCAAAGGTTACCCTCCCTTGGCCAGGGGACCTCTTGCTGCCTGCCAGCCAGGGATGTCTGGATCTTCTTTTGATCTTTTTTTCCCCCCTCAACCCAGAGCTATTTAATCTCTCCTGGGAGAGACAGAGGCATTTGTTATTTGGCCATCAACAGTTAACTGCTTTTGTGGTTTACACACATACACAGAAGACAAATCAAAACTACACTCAGGATATCACACTTTCTCTGTAAAACCTGAGACTTTAACAAGAACTTACTTTACCTTCTTTCACATAAATCATCCCTTGAATTCATCCAGAAAGAGGCAATCAGTTTGCGTTTTTAACACTCTTGAGGGCTTCTTAAATTTCTGCTGCATAGCTGCTTGGTTTGTTCCCTTTAGCCTGTAGGTGATTCATTAATTTGCTCACCAAACCTATATGGAGTACCCACTAGGTGCCAGGTACTTTATAGTAGGAGAATGTGGGTGAAGTGATGGAAATTTATCCTTAGTAATGGGGAACACAGCAACTTTCATTCAGGCTTTATTGGTTTTGGGTCAGTAATGTCATCTTCATTTCCAAAGGATGGCTGATTTTTCCATCTACCAGAATGTGTTCCTTACTGAAAGGTCTTCTGTTGTTCAGCTCTTCCTGTATGCCCAGCTTTAGATGAAGGGGGGAAAAATAAAAACAAGAAAGCCAGTCCCTATAGGACAGAGTGGTCTGGTAGGAGATCATCTCAGCTCCTCTAATTTGCTCACCAATTTTACTTACTTGTTTCATTCGAGTATTGATTTGATTCTTTGGAGAGAGAGAGAGTGTGTGTGTGTGTGTGTGTGTGTGTGTGTGTGTGTGTGTGTGTAGGGAGGGAGCAGGCTTTGGATGTTTGTATGGACTCGGGCATATTGAGTCCTTTTTTAAAAAAATTGTGATAATATGATAAAATATATATATATATAAAACATAAAACTTACCATCCAATATGGTTTGGCTGTGTCGCCACCCAAATCTCATCTTGAATTGTAGCTCCCATAATTCCCATGTGTTGTAGGAGGTGACCCGGTGGGAGATAATTGAGTCATGGGGGTGGTTCCCCCATACTGTTCTCATGGTAGTGAATAAGTCTCATGAGATTTGATGGTTTTATAAGGGGAAACCCCTTTTGCTTGGTTCTCATTCTCTCTCTTGCCTGCTGCCATGTAAGACTTGCCTTTCACCTTCTGCCATGATTGCAAGGCCTCCCCAGCTGCATGGAACTGAGTCCATTAAACCTCTTTGTCTTTATAAATTACCCAGTCTTTATCAGCAGCGTGAAAATGGATTAATCCACCATCTTAACCATTTTTAAGTGTACAGTAGTGTTAAGTACATTCACATTGTTGTGCAACAAATCTCTAGCATTCTTTTCATCTTCCAAAACGAAAACTCCATACCCATTACACAGAAACTCCCCATTTCCCTTTCCCTTCAGCCCCTGGCAACTATTATTCTACTTTCTGTCTCTGAATTTGACTACTCTAGGTACCTCCGAGCAGCAGAATCATATGTTATTTGTCATTGTGTGACTGGCTTATTTCACTTAGCACAATCACCTCAAGGTTCATCCATGTTGTAGCACGTGTCAGAATTTCCTCTTTTTTTTTTTTTTAAGGCTGAATGATATTCCACTGTATGTTTATATCACATTGTGTTTACCCACTCATCCATTGATGGGCACTTGATTGCTTCTACCTTTTGGTTACTCTGAATGATGTTCCTATGAATATGAGCACACTCATATCTCTTCAAGACTTTGTTTTCAGTTCTTTGAGGTATATACCAAGTAATGGAATTGTTATATGGTAATTCTATTTTTAAATTTTTGAGAAACTGTCATACTGCTTTCCACATGGCTATACTATTTTACATTCCCACCAACAGTATATATAAGGGTTCCAATTTATCCACATCCTTGCCAACACTTGCTATTTTCTGGGGTTTTTTTTTTTGTTTTTTTTTTTTTTTGACACAGAGTCTCGCTCTGTCACTCAGGCTGGAATGCAGTGGCATGATCTTGGCTAACTGCAACCTTCACCTCCTGGGTTCAAGTGATTCTTCTGCCTCAGCCTGTAGCTGGGACTACAGGCGCCCACCACCACACCCAGCTAATTTTTGTATTTTTATTAGAGACAGCATTTCACCATATTGGCCAGGCTGGTCTTGAACTCCTGACTTTGTGATCCGCCCACCTCAGCCTCTCAAAGTGCTGGGATTACAGGTTCCATTTTTGAGGGTGAAATAATAAATCAGAATGAGCAACATATTCTGGGCAGTCCCTGAATTTTCAGATAAATAGAAACAAAGCAGGAAATGCTCACATTGGCCTTTATATATACCTACTATCAAAAACCAGACAGGATGGACCCAGTGAAATATAGGCCAAGGGCTTAAGAGAGCTCATATTACACTTTCTGTCTGTTGATGTTATCTGAGTTTCATGGCATTATCTGTTTTTGGCGAACGTCCATATGACTTTAGCTGGACAAGGAAACCAGGAAGGAAATAGGAAACCAAGAAGGAAAGAAATATTTCCTTCCTTTACCATTTTTTACTTAAAGGGTAAAAGTATTGGAAGATTCAGGATTGCATAGATGAGCTGTGGCAAGTTTGACTTTCCTTTACATAAGTCTACAGAGGCTAAATCCAATTTGGGATCTTGTGTCTCCCTATGTCTACTTTGTCATATAGCCCTCCTTTGACGTCTAGCCCTCTGAACCCACAGTAACAGGCCTTGAATGTCCTTGATTTAAACTCGTGTCTGCATGTGTCAGAGCTCTGCCCTGAGGAGTAGTTTACCATATTGAGTTACCTAGCAATTTTCCTTGAATCCTGATCTACAGAGTAGAGTTGGAAGGGGAGTAGGAATAACTGGGATTACTGTCAGAAAAAAATCACATCCTTTCATCTCAAATATATTGGGCTTTCAAAGAAAATTTGTCTCTTTTTCCGGGCCCCTCAATTTTTAGGTAATTATGATTGGCTAAATCTTTTTTTTTTTTTTTTTTTTTTTTTTGTACAGAGAGGGCCTTGTTCAGTCACCCAGGCTGGAGTGCAGTGACACAATCATAGCTTACTGCACCCTTGAACTCCTGATGCTCAAGGGATCCTCCCATCTCAGCCACCCGAGTAGCTGAGACTACAGGCATAAGCCACCATGCCGGCTAATTTTTTTTTTTTTTTTTCTGAGACCATGTCGCGCTCTGTCGCCCAGGCTGGAGTGCAGTGGCACAATCTCGGCTCACTGCAAGCTCCGCCTCCCGGGTTCACACCATTCTCCTGCCTCAGACTCCAGAGTAGCTGGGACTACAGGCTCCCGCCACCACGCCCAGCTAATTTTTTGTATTTTTTAGTAGAGACGGGGTTTCACCGTGTTAGCCAGGATGGTCTTGATCTCCTGACCTCGTGATCCGCCTGCCTCGGCCTCTCAAAGTGCTGGGATTACAGGCGTGAGCCACCGCGCCTGGCAACTCATGCCGGCTAATTTTAAAATTCTTTTTGTAGAGACAGGGTCTTGCTATGTTGCCAGGCTGGTCTTGAGCTGCATGCCTCAAGCGATCCTCCTGCACTGGGCTTCCCAAAGGACTAAGATTATAGGTGTGAGCCACTGCACCCAGACTGGTTGGCTAAATATATCCAAGAGAAAGTAGAGCATCAAGCTTTTGCTACATATTTAAGGTGAAGTCAGGGAACTGAGTCTAGGGAAAAAGCCAGTGTCACACACCTGGCTATATTTATGTTCCGTGTCAGAGGAAGGGCGGGCGACCAGGGTTCATTCCAGGTATCTGAGTCTATAGTCACACGCTTTCCATTGAATCTGAGTATGCTTGTTAGTGGGAACTTTCACTGAAGGAAAAGAATAGTGAGTCCTTCATTAAGACTTGTGTTTATCAGTGGCTGATGATTGAACTGCAGGAGACGATGGCCTCTCAGAACACAAGAGACTCTCACAAGAAGGAAGATTAAAACTAGGTCTCTATCCAGATCCAATAACAAAATGAAACTTGCAGGTGGCTGTTTGCAAGAACCATACAGAGGAAGAAAATAGAATAATGAGACCCTCAACAGCATTTCTAGATTTGGCTACTGAGCAGCTGGAGTCCTGAAATGCAGCCAAAATGCCGTGGAACCCATCTCCCTACTCTTCTTCCAGGGATATTTTAACTTGGCCATGTTTCTATGATAATTTTCAGAGAAAATTAAAAGAACAGGCAGCTCAGAAGGGCTCTGACGACAGCCCAAGATCAATTTACTACTTAAGAGCAAGACAATATGCAAATGAAGCCTTGAGACCACTGGGGACTACTGCCCACCCCCAACTTTTCTGCCAGGGGTTGCCACATATTGATAAATGTCGATATTTCCATGTCTGCAATTCTTATAAAGCTTCCAAATGCAGACATTCCCCTACTTCCCTAGGCATCTAGTTTCACGGGAGAAGAGAAGAAGTTAACTTTTATTGAGTGCCTGTGCTTTTACAAGCATTCTCTTATTTGATTCACAGACAAATCTTTAAGATAAAGCCTTGTCATACCGATTTTGACAGGTAAGAAAAGCAAGGTTCATAGACTTACTTTGTCCAGTGACACAAGCTTATTAAGTAGAAGAACTCAGATTCAAACCCAGGTAAGGACTATGCAGAGATCATCCTCTTTCTCTTTTACTTGTATGCCTTTCAGTAGATTCTCCAGTGTGCTAGGTAGTTTGTCTAAAGGCCTAACCATCATCCTTCCCGCCACATTTCTTTGAATATAATTACATTTTGAAGGTTCTAATGAACCCTGAGGGCCTTGGCTATGGAACCATAATGCTGGCAGCAGCTAGTTCTGCAGAGCATCTCTGTGTCTCAGAGAGCTTGAGAGGAAAGCTACACCTCATTTAACTCAATGGCCACCATCCAAATTGTCCCACGGTCAGGAAGCGGGCTGCTTTTCATGTGTCTTCTGTACACACCCTTTGTTTTTCCTTTTTGTCTTTTCCCATCCTTTCCCTTCAAATACCACCAAATACTGTTTCAGCCTGAGGTTTCAATTAGGTTCTGGCACGATGAGCTCATGCCACACTTTGTGTGGCCACGACAAGAACATCCTTCCCGGTGCTTCCTTTGAGAGGGAGCCGGGACTGCTGAATTTGCTTTTCATGCAGCCACAAGGGAACCTCCGTTTCTCATTTGTTCAAATCCTTGTTTGTCTTTGGGGAAGTGAAATGCTTGCATTTGATTGTGATTGGGATGGATTGACGTCTTTTAAAGTCCTGGGGAGGAATGAAAGCCAAGCTTACTCAGGGGGATTATGCCCCCTGCGTTCAGTTCCAGTTGAATGTGGAGGGCTGCATTCGTTTGGTAAATAGTGGTGGAGGGGCCCGCCCCTGCCTTTTTCTCTTGGTGGTTGTGCATATTTGGACAGAACGTGTTCTGCCTACAGAGAGGGCCTGAAATAGTCTCTCAGCAAATAACTGCGGCCTGAATGGGATGAATGAATGAGGCTGACAAGTTTCTTCAGGGTCACAGTTTCCATCTTTTGGTAAAAATGATCACTTTCCATACTTGCCACGTACATCCAGTGAGCCTTCATGGAGGAATAAACTCACCACGCCACCAGGGAGAGAGGTGAGCCTTGGTTCCCAGGCCCTTGTAGAATCTCAGGGAAAAGGCTGGAGTCTGGTTGGTGGAATCAGCCCCTTACCCATGTCCTTTGTGTCTGTCCCTGTGTTTGTGTGTGTGCAGATGGCTCCTACTCTGTCTGGCTTCCTATTTATTTTGTTTTGAAAGCTCCTGGGTGTCTGGGATTGTATCTATTCATCCCCCTCTGTACAGAGGCATGTAAATGAGATTGTTAATTCAATTGAGCAATTGATTAAGCTGTTTTTAGTGTGCTTAGCACTGTCCTAGGCACAGCAGGGAGGCATGAAAGAAGCCCCAGAGGAGTCTCTATCTGTGACCTTGAGCAGCTCCAGGGCCTTCCTGAGCCTCCTATTCTTATCCATAAAGTGAGAATGTCAGACAGACTAGCTGATTTCTATAAGGAGTCTTCCTGCTCCAAGGTTCTCCGATTGAGGCAATCACTAAGATGGAATGATATGAAATCAGATAAAAATTAAGACCCATTGTAGTTAAGAATATAATTGAGTTACATAGAAAAATGCGTTATTTGGTTGTATCCAGCGTACGGTTGCTTGTAAATAATACAGGATGCCCAGTTAAATGTGAATATCAGATACACAATATATATATATTTTTTTACCATATTTAGTAGAAGTATGTCCCATTCAATGTGTGCTGCATATCTGAGATATTTAACTGAGCATCCTGTATTTATTTGGCAGCCCTAATCCAGAGAGATGGTGCAAACTAGACACTTAAAGGTGGGCTTCCCCTCTGGGCTGTCATACACTCTGTTGTCCAAACACATTTGTCTTTTTTTTTTTTTTTTTTTTTTTTGAGACGGAGTTTTACTGTGTTTCCCAGGCTGGAGTGCAGTCGTGCAATCTTGGCTCACTGCCACCTCCACCTCCTGGGTTCAAGCGATTCTCCTGCCTCAGCCTCCTGAGTAGCTGGGACTACAGGCAAGTGCCACCACGGCCGGCTAATTTTTGTATTTTTAGTAGAGACGGTGTTTCACCATGTTAGCCGGGATGGTCTAGATCTCTTGACTTGGTGATCCACCCGTCTCGGCCTCCCAAAGTGCTGGGATTACAGGCGTGAGCCACAGTGCCCGATTGGCCTTTTCACTCCTCCTCCTCCTGCCGCAGAGCATGTGCATAGGCTGGTGCTACTGCTTGGGATGTCTTCCTCCCTACTCCTCCTTCACAGAGCTAACTCCTACTCATCCTTCAGATTTCAGTTCAGTTCAGAAGTCACTTCCTCAGTAAAACCTTTCCTGATACCCTGGACTAAGTCGTTTCTCTATTGTATATGCCCTGGGAGACTTTGCCATCACAGCACTTGCTACAATTTGGCGTTTATACAGTTGCTTGCATTTTTGTGTATTTAATAAAATTAATGTAAGTCCCTCTGACATCTCCACCCGCTTCTACTCAGCACTAGACAGATATTTCTGAACAGATGTCAGTATGAAAGGCTTCCCAGGAGTCGTAGGTCTGGAGCTCAATGCTGAAGGTGGATTTGTGAAGGCAGATTGGAGAACCAAGGATATTCTGGACAGGTGAATAGAAGAAACAGAGCCACTGAGGTGGGAATGCCTTTGCTGTGTTTCTGTAACAATGAGGAGAACAATTGAGTAGTTACAGGCCCAGTTGAAGAGGGCGGTGTCCTTAAAACCTGCCTTAGGAGTCGGATGCGGATATTCTGAGGATGGTGAAGGACCGGATGGCTGTGAGGAGAGGAGTAACATGATGAAACATGTTGAAAATCACTTGTTAGTGGGTTTTATTAAACCCCAAAACGGGGGGCTCAGTAGCCAAGAGCCCTCTGGGAGGCTGCTAAGGGACATGCCGTGAAGGTGACAGAGGACATCCAGTCTAAAAGTCCCCACTGAGCTCCACTGCCCCCCAGGTGCAAAGCCTGTGCTAAGCATGGCAGCTCACAAGGACTGGGCAGAGGCGCAGAAAATTCTCACTCATTGGTTTCTGCAGTCAAAAGTTGAGACTGGCCGGGTGCTGTGGCTCACACCTGTAATCTCAGCACTTTGGGAGGCCAAGGTGGGCAGATCACTTGAACTCAGGAGTTCGAGACTAGCCTGGGCAACATAGTGATACCCCACCTCTACAAAAAATACAAAATTAGCTGGGCATGATGGTGCATGCCTATAATCCCAGCTACTCAGGAGGCTGAGGCAGGAGAATCGCTTGAACCCGGGAAGCAGAGGCTGCCAGTGAACTGAGATCACGCCACTGCACTTCAGCTTGGGCCACAGAGCAAGACCCTGTCCTCCCACTCCCAAAAAAAAGATGATGCGAGCTGGGGTTCCTTGGAGTTTTCCCCTGAATTCCTGGATGATGTCATACCAGAACATTCTTTTGCTGAAGCCATCAAAACTCTCTTCCTGCTAAAACCTTCCTTTTCCAGTGTCTCCCAAGTCTGCTTCTCAGTGTTTTGAAGAGAGAGAGAGACACACACACACACACACACACACACACACACACACACACAGACTTTGTTGAGCACATGGCCTGTTGTTCAGGCGTCGGGATTCGCTGAGTGGACCCACGCATTCAAGTGCCAGCCTTTTCCACCTGATGAACCCATGTGCTTTTATCACTGTTGAGTGCTTTGGCCGTGTACCAATAGACTCTGAATGAAACGTGTGGATGTGCACACACATATCTACATATACATGTATACATACATGTAGACACATGTATATACATACACACATATGCCCTATAAATACATACTCTGATACACCCACATATCTATACCATATGTACACATGCATACATAATATACACATATGCATGTACACACATAAAACATGTACATGCGTACATATGCGTACATGCGTACATATGCACACACACACACATACCTATATGTATACATACCTATTTTACTGAGATGGTAATAGCAGGGGATAGGAAGTCAAGCCGTCCTCCCCTGGGTATTGCCTGCAGAGGTGCTACCACTTCCTCTGCCTCTGACTTTCTCTGGTTTCCAAGACCTTTACTTTATGTGGCAGTTTGTACCAGAATTCCCTTCCCTGACTTCCTTCTCAAAGCTCTCAGCAGCCTCAGTTCCTGACAGGAGAAACCCCAACCACATCGTTTTGCTGGAGGATACGTATCTATTCTGTGTTTTAACACGTATATCCGCTCAGATAGTTAGACATTTTCCAAAGCTGTAAAACACCGGCCATGACCTCCTGCTTCTGCTGAAGCTGTCAAGCCGCTTTCTTGACAGTTGGCCAGACTGGCTTACTACTGGCAGAACCCCTTTCCAACTTACTTTTTATTAAATATAACATTTTAAGATGTAACACAACATGTCACACAGCATGAAGAGTTTTGAACGGCATGGTGCCTTTTCATAATGGCATTTGTTTTCAGTCGTTTTTTCCAGCTTTAGATTTAATCTGACATGAGAGAAATAGGAAACATTTCAGAAAAAGGTTGGGTAACTTGGACAAGGTTCACTTAGCCAAATCCCATGAAACTATGTGTCTAGGAACTTTCTACGAACAGGAAGCTACTGCTGTTCCCTGTTCAGGTTTTAAGTGTGCAGGATGCAAGCTGTGGCACTTCCCAGGACTCTAGACAAGTTTTGCTCATTCTTTCTGTGAGAACAATGGTCTTCCATGACCTGGACTGCTGGTTTACCTCTGCAGCCTCACCAGGTATCAGCTTGTGCTTTCTACTTCAGCGATGAGGAATGTCTCCCAGCATCTTGTTTGCTTCGTGGTCCTGGCCTTTGGATATATCTCTGCCTGGAATGTTCCTCCTTCCTCCCCTCCCCTTCACATAATAAACTCCTGCTCCTCTTTCACAGCTATAATTTCACATTTATTTGTGTGACTAGTTAATTCATACCTGTCTTCCCCATGAAATTGTAGTTGCAGGAGGTCGAGGACCTGGTCTCTTCTTAAAATTATTTATTTGGTACTTTACTATCTGGAATAAGATCCTCAATATGTATTTGCTGAGTAAACGAATCCATGAATGAATAAATGTTGATTGTCCCATGAGGGCAGGGACTCTGTCTTAGTAATTTGCTTATTTCTGGATCCTTGCACAGTGCCTGGCATACAATAGGTGCTCAATAAACATCTGGTGAATGAACAAGCATTGCTTCATACATGGCACCATGCCAGGCACTGTCCTTGACCTTGAGAGGGTGAGCATTTGCTTAGAGAGAGAATATGTACTCGGAGGAAAGAATTAAGAGTTTAATCGGGCACTGAGGGTAGCATTCTAAGTCAAATCTGAATTTGAATCCTGGTGGCTCTACCACTCTCTAGCAGTGTGGGTTTTAGCAAGTTACTTAACCTCTCTGAGCCTAAGGTTTCTCATCTGTAAAATGGGATAGTAATAGTGTCTACTTCTCTAAGAGTGATATGAACTAATACATACGCAGTGTCTCACATAGTACTTGGTACAATGCAAGCACTCTAGCCAGGTTGGGTGTCATTATAATCAATTTAGGAAATCTCTGTGCAATATTTTAAGTGTGGTGAGGTCATTGACAAACAGTATGACGCTAGACAAGTATTTTCACTTTTCTGGGTGTCAGTTTTCTACTGTGTAGTATGAAAGCATTGGGTGGGGTCTTTCCAGCTGCGATGGTCCATGTAGTGCAGAGATAGCAAGATTAGTAGGATATCTTACTTATTAGTAGGATTAGTGGCTATGACAGAGGAAGCTTCCAGAAGTCACATCTGCAAGGTCAGGTAGAATTTATTTAGGCAGAGAATAGAATGTGGGACACGCCAGCCTGGGGAACAGGGTACAAAACCATGGTGGTGGAGAAGGAGCACAGGGCATTTGGGGAAGAGGTGATGGTGGGAGGGTGGTTCTTTAGGAGTGGTGGGAAAGGAGGAGTATAAAGCTACAACAGGTTCTTGAAGGGAGGGTGACCTGAAGAAGGAAGGTTTGGGGAATAATATAGCTTGAGTCAGACAAATGGGGAGAGGGCAGGAAGCTTGGAGTCAGGGAGACCAGCTAGGAGAATGTGTAGCCTCTAACACAGGCTGATGAAGGCCTGAGCTGGGATTTGGCAGAAGGAGTGAAAGGGAGGAGAACTCACAATGAATGAATGACATAGCTTGGTGGTAGAGCCAATAACAGGGATTGAAAGAGGTTTCTAGAATGCTTGTTACCATTGACAGAGATGCATCCTTGTCCTTGAGAAAATTGGGTTGCGCTCTAGAAATGTGCATTAGTGATTGGCAACCCAGCAGAAGATTGAAAGCTGGCAGCCAGGGGGTGCAGAAAGAGGGAACAGAAGCAGAGGTTGACAGCCACCTCCCATGTCCAGCACCAGGGCAGACCCATGCAGTTCTGCACAGGTTTCATGCAGCTGATGGGAGTAGGCCAGGGGATTGGGTAGGAGACAGGGGCATGGTGTTAGAAATCCAGAACAGAAACAGAGGCAACTTTCTGGGCCATAGGAGGGAGGCTTCCTTTATTTAACTGGCTGCCCTAGGGGAAGCAGAAAGTCCCCAGGCCCCCATGAGATCCAAGCAGGATGGGAGTAGGTAGGTGATCTGGCCTGCAGCAGGTGACTTTGTTGGGGAGGTATGCCCCAGTGGTGCCATAGCTGTAGCCCATTGGCAGCACAGCACAGCAGTGCGAAGCTCTGTTTGGAGTATCTTTGGGTTCCAGAGTGGAGTAGTGAGGTGTGGGGTGCAGTGGTAACAATGACATTTCAATCACGTGGACCTGTTTACAGCTGAGCTCTACCACTTACCAACCATGTGGTTGTGACCAAGTCACTAAGCTTGTGTGAGCCTTAGGGTCCTTGTCCTCCGTAGGCAAGGATTGGCTGAATTAATTTATATAAAGGGTCTAACATATAGTAGGTGCTCAAAAAACACTAGACATATAAAATTTACAAAAGGTAGGACTAAGTTAGCCAGCTACATCCTAATGCCTGCTAAATCCAAATGCAGCTAAAAAGGGAAGAGAAGTTCCTGTCTCCTCTCTGTTTTCTGCACAGCATAGACCATACCTGACAGATGAAAAGGAAACTTCCTCCTTGCAAGGCCTCCTGATGGCTGCAGTCTTCACTGTCTAGCTTTCAAGTATAAAACTAACCTTTCATTTAAGTAGCCAAACATCAATTTTTATGTTAGCTATGGCAGTGCATTCCCAGGGTGTCAGCTAGTAGGCTGGTTACAAGCGAGGTCTCCTTTCTCTATCCTAGTTCAGAAGCATCAGTTAGAGCAGAGGTTCTCCACGTGTGGCTCCCGGACCAGCAGCACTGGCATCACCTGGGAACTTGTTAGAAATGAACCTTCTTGGGCTCCATACCAGACCTACTGCATCAGAAACTCCAGGGAGTGGGGTCCATGTCCATCAGCCTTTGTTTTAATAAAAGACCCCCAGGTAATTCTGATGTACATTAGAGTTTGAAAGCCACTGAATGTGGAAAATTAGAACTGTGTTTAAGTATGAGCAGTGCTAAGAAGACTATTGATAGAAAATCGAGCCAATGATTTTTTTTCAGGGTTTAAAAGGGATGTTTTTGTGTGTGATGACACCTCAGTAATGCTGCAGAAAGAAAAAATAAAAATTTAAAAAGAAATTTTTGTTCACTGTTTCTAATCTGGATACCCAAGCCTATTAAAACAGTCAGTAAAGTAAGATTCAGTAGGGCACTTCTAAAGTTTCTAAAGGACATTGCCTTTAGAAATGCCCTTTAAAATACGTTCAGTATTAACTTCTAAAGTTTAAATTCCAAGTGTGGGATGGAAGGTTTGGGGTATTAGGCAATTGATAAGCTGTGTGTTTTTGCATTTAAGCTTTAACAATGGAAAGCACCCAAAACCTTTTCTTTTTCAGAACAGGAAAAGCTAAGACTTAGTCTCACCCCTCTTCTGACTTTTTCAAAACAGTTTTCTAATTCCAGAGAAGAACCTGAGCTCTGAGAATCATTCTCCTCATCTTATTTTCCATAACTTTGTCCTGGAAAATGCAGTCTGGGGGAAAGCATTTTAAATAGTAATCATCTGAGTCTAGTCCAGAATTTGGAATCCAAGGGCAGGCGGATACTTTGTCATAAACAGGAGCAATAATACGTAGATAATGCAGTCAGTGGAGGAGAAGCCTGGCGCTGCTGTGGCTCTGACTGCTCCTGGATTAGTTACTAGACCAAATGCTGCAAACTGGTCCATTGCTTTGCTTTGAGCAAGCACATTATTTTATTTAACCCCTGCATATACACTTAAGACATTGTATCCACATGTTTCTAATTCATTTACACTTCACTCATCAGCATCTGTTGGGTAAGCACCCCGTCACCTCCAAGTTTTATGAGCTGCGTTTACTAGGCTGCAATTCTTGAACAGGGATATCGTATATTCCACAAAAAAAGAAAAAAAAAAAAAAAAAAAAAAAGAACTTGAGCCTGGGAAGTGAGGACTTCAGTGCTCAACTTGGAGTGAACTTGTGAAGTTTGAATGGATCTGCAACTAAGCACAGGTGTTCCCTATTCTCCAGGAACAGCTTCACATGTTTATGCACAGAATCTCCTCTTTTCGTACCTGAGTTTTTCTCTCCACTGAAATGAGAGCGGGAGAATGTGCAATTGTGGGAAAAGCTTGAACCTCATTTCCTTCCACTTTTTGGCCCCTCCCATCCCTCCCAAAGTCTCTTCTTGCTGACTGAGAGCAAATGCAAACCTATGCAGTAGCAAAGCTCCCTAAAATCCAAAACCTCAACACTTTAGCAATATTTTGCTTCCCTAGAAGGCAGCATTCCCTTTTGCAAGTTTCTTCCACTTAAGCAAAATTCCTAAGAATACAGCAAGAAGTTTTGTAGTTTTTTGTTGATTTTGAATAGAGATGGGAGGGACCTCCCATTATTAATAACTGCACAGGAGGATTTTGTTTCTAAGAACCTGAATTGTTAGTGTTATTTTCTAGATTTTTTTAAAAATTGGTTTTTATTTTCTATTCCAAGTTATGTGTGTACATGTTTTATAGAGTCAAATAGTTCTAAAAGTTTGCCTCTTCCCTAATCTTTCCTATTCCCCAACCATTTTAGCTGTTCTTTTGATTTTTACCTTATCTGTAAATAATACTTATATTGTTAATTCTGGGTTTTTACATTTCAAATTTGTTCTGTTGAAAATGAAGATCTTCATGAAACAACTGGTGCTAGAGAGGATGTGGAGAAATAGGAACGCTTTTACACTGTTGGTGGGAGTGTAAACTAGTTCAATCATTGTGGAAAACAGTGTGGCGATTCCTCAAGGATCTAGAACTAGAAATACCATTTGACCCAGTGATCCCATTACTGGGTACATACCCAAAGGATTATAATTCATGCTACTATAAAGACACATGCACACATATGCTTATTGCAGTGCTATTCACAATAGCAAAGACTTGGAACCAACCCAAATGTCCATCAATGATAGACTGGATTACGAAAATGTGGCACATATACACCATGGAATACTATGCAGCCATAAAAAAGGATGAGTTCATGTCCTTTGCAGGGACATGGATGAAGCTGGAAACCATCATTCTGAGCAAACTGTCGCAAGGACAGAAAACCAAACACTGCATGTTCTCACTCATAGGTGGGAATTGAACAATGAGAACACATGGACACAGGGAGGGGAACATCACACACTGGGGCCTGTCGTGGGGTGGGGGGATGGGGGAGGGATAGCCTTAGGAGATATACCTAATGTAAATGACGAGTTAATGGGTGCTGCACACCAATACGGCACAAGTATACACATGTAACAAACCTGTTAAAGTATAATAATTTAAAAAAAAAAGAAAATGAAGGTCTTGCCCTCTTTCATTATCCACTCCCTAGACCTCACCATGGATACACACTCCCCATCCTGCACCCTCTCAATATAATTATTGTAATTTAGCTTAGATTAATAACCATTGCTTACAGTATGATGACTATGTACATGCACTTCACACTGGAGCCATGTGATATACTCCCTTAGGTCAGATTTCCAGAGCACTGATCCTAAAGCAGAGATTTGTGCCCAGTGTTCCTTGGGGCACAACACCTGTGATGGATGTGGGAGGCAGGATTGGACAGAGGGGAAGTTGGGCTGTGATGCAGTCACACCAAGGCCTCAGCTTGTCTTACAGGAAGCTCTGAGCAGGGAGAGCCCTGAAGAGTTACCAGCAATTGAGACAGGGTGGGTCTTTGTACCAGAGGACCAGTTGTTCGATGGAGCTGTCCCTGGAGAGGAGGCTTAACCCTGGGGGAGGCAGCTCCCTCAGGCACAGCGCAAGCTCCAGAAATAAACACCTATGAGCCAGCTCCTAACTGCTGGGGGGTGTGACTGACTGGATTGGCAGGTAGGGGTAGGTTATCTGGGCACCATAGTGAAGCATCCACTACATATGCCGTGATTATATTTCCTTTCCTGAAATCTGACTTTCCCTGTTGTTGATAAATACCTTTTGGTTTTTAGTTTGCCTACTTTTCTATATGTACTTCATGCTAATTCAACTCAAGCTCTTCTAAATTATGTACATCATCTTTCAGTAGCTTCATGTCTCAATATCTTAAAATCTCAATATCTCAAAATGTATTGGGTATTCTACGCATTTCGTCTTGAAGAATTCTCTCCTGGAACTCTCTGACCTGCTCTAGTCTTTTCCTAGTGTACAGCTGTCTTGTTGGGATCTCCTTTCTTCCTAGTCCTGGCCATTCTCTTTGCTTCTTTTTTGGCTTAGATATTCTATCTCCTGGATCCCACACGTTCTACTTTCTTGTTTTACTCCTTTATTGTGGTAGTCTACATCCTCCAATAAGGGTGCATGACAGGTAAATTGCGTGAGAATTGCATTTCTGAAAATGCTTTATTTTCTCCTAAGGATTGATAATTTGACTAGATATAGAATTCTAATTTTGAAATGGCTATGCCTCAAAAATTATAAGGCATTACTCAATTATTGTTCAGCCATCAAAGTTATTGTTGAGAAATCCAATACTATTTTGTTTCTATTCAGGGTGCTTGTATTATCTTTTCTTTGTCCCAGTGTCTTGAAATTTCAAGTGATGTAACCTTCATGAGGGTTTATTTTTATCTATTTATTGGGAGACACTTCTTCATGGGTCTCTTGTACTCTTACAAGTCTTTGGAGTATACCAAGAATGCAAGGCCCTGACCACCCTAAAATTGGATTATTTCTCAGGCTTGTATTTGCAGTGAGCAACCTTGAGGGGTAAGATAAGTCTCCTTTCGGGACAAATAGTAGGGTTGCTTATTGCTTTCAATAAAAGCAGTAGATCTCTCAACTTCAGTGTTCCCCAGCTGCAATACAAAACCACTGTATATGCAGTATCCATGGGCCCTGCCCTCATGCATTGCCCCTTTGGGACTTGGGGGCAAGGGAAACTGACACATACTAATGCTCATGCTGCTTGCTCTTTTTTATCTCTCACTCAGAAATCTTCTATCTTCTGTTTGTATCCATGAAACAGTAACAGGATAACTTATTGATTGTAAGTAGGGAAAGATCAAATCCTAGTCCTGACACCATTTTCCTGGGCACTTGATAGACTCCTGCAATCTGGAAACAGAAATTGTCTTATTTATTTGATGATTTCCTGTGAATCTAGAAAACTAATTACTTCTTTTCCTTTTTGTAAAATTACAACTTTATTGAAATAAAATTCATATATGATAAAAGTCACCAACTTAGTTGTTTTAGTATATTCACATTTATATAACTATTATCATGATATGATTGCAAACATTTTCCTTATCCTAAGAAGGAAGCTGATACCTATTAGCAGTCACTCCACATTATCCCCTCTCTTCAGGCCCTGGCAACCACTAATTTACTTTCTTTCTCCATGGATTTGAATATTCTGGGTATTTCATGTAAATGGAATTATGCAATATGTGGCCTTCTATGATTTGCTTCTTTTACTTAGCATAATGTCTTGAAGATTTATCAATGTTATAGCGTATATCCATACTTTAATGCTTCCTGTTGTCAAATAATATTCCATTGTATGGATATACCACATTTTGTTTGTCCATTCACCAGTTGAGAGACATTTCAGTTTCCCCTTTTTAGCTATTATGAATAATGCTGCTGCTATATCTGAATGTTAGTGTCACCCCAAAATTCAAATGCTGGAACCTAATACTCAATATGATATCATTAAGAGGTAGGACCTTTTGGAATTAAGTCATGAGGGCTCCAATCTCATTAATGGGATTAGTACCCTCATGAAAGAGACTTGAGTAAGCTCCCTTGCCTCTTCTGATATGCGAGGATAACAGCAACAAGGTGCCATGAAGCAGGCAGAGCCTTCACCAGACACTGAATCTTTTGGCACCTTGATGTTGGACTTCCCAGCGTCTGGAACTTAGAAATAAATTTCTGTTGTTTTCTCTTTCTTTCTTTTCTTTTTTTCTTTCCTTTCTTTTCTTTCTTTCTTTTCTTTTCTTTTTTGACAGAGTCTCTCTCTGTCACCCAGGCTGGAGTGCAGTGGCGTGATCTCCGCTCACTACAACCTCTGCCTCCCGGGTTCAAGCGGTTCTCCTGCCTCAGCCTCCTGAGTTGCTGGGATTACAGATGTGCACAACCATGCCTGGCTAATTTTTGTATTTTTAGTAGAGATGAGGTTTCACCATGTTGGCTAGGCTGGTCTCAAACTCCTGACCTCAAGCAATCCACCCGCCTTGGCCTCCCAAAGTGCTGGAATTACAGGCGTGAGCCACCACGCCCAGCCTTTTCTGTTGTTTATAAATGACATAATCTAAGATGTTTTGTTATAGCAGCCCAAACAAACTAAGCTGTTATGAATAGTTATGTACACATTTTTATATTAATGTAGGTTTTCATTTCTTGTGAGTATAAACCTAAAAGCAGAATTGCTGGGTCATGTGGTAGCTCTATGTTTAACATTTTGAGGAACTGCCATATATTTTCCGAAGAGGCTATTTGATTTTAGAGTCCCACTAGCGTTGTTTAATGGTTCTAATTTCTCCACATCCTTGTCAACACTTGTCATTCTCCGTCTTATTTCAGCTATTGTAGTGAGTGTGAAGTTGTATCTCATTGTGGTTTTGTTTGTACTCCCCTAATAACTATTGATGTTGAGCATCTTTTCATGTGCTTATTAGCCATTTGTATATCCTTGCTGGAGAAATGTTTATTCAAACACTTTGTCCATTTTTTAAATAGGGTTGTCTTTATATTGTTGAGTTATAAGAGTTATTTATAGATTCTGGATACAAGTCTCTTACGTGATATACAATTTGCAAAAATTTTGTCCCATTCCATCAGTTGTTGTGTCATTTTCTCAGTGAAGTATTATGATGAAATTCAATTTATTTATTTATTTGTCACTCATTCTTTTGATATCATATCATCTAAGAAACCATTGCGAAATCCAGGATCACAAGGATTTATACCCATTTTCTTCTAGGAATTTTGTAGTTTTAGTTTTTACATTTAGGTTGATGATCCATTTTGAGTTCTTTTGTATATGGTATGAGGTAGGGATCCAACTTAATTCTTTTGCATGGTAAATATGCAAAGTTATCCCACTGTCATTTGTTGCAAACAGTATTTTTTCCCTAATGAATTGTCTTGGCACCTCTGTCAAAAATCAATTGTCCATAAATGTAAGGGTTTATATCTAGACTCTTAAGTTCTATTCCATTGATCTATGTGTTTAGCCTTATGAAAATACCACACTTACTGTTGATTTGTAGTAAGTTTTAAAATCAGGAAATATGAATCCTCCAGCTGTTTTTCTTTGGTCCCTTGCATTTTTGTGTGAATTTTAGGATTACTTTCAGAAAAATAAGAGGGCATTTGGTAGTTTGTATTGAATCTGTAGATCAATATGGGGGAGTTTGCCATCTTAACAATGTTAAATCTTTAGATCCAAGAAAATGTGATATCTTTCCATTTGTTTAGATCTTCCTTAATTTATTTCAACAATATTTTGAGGTTTTCAATGAATAAATCTTCTTTAATTAAACTTGTTCTTAAGTATTTTTATTCTTTTTAATGCTGTTGTAAATTGAATTTCTTTTTCAAATTCATTTTCAGAATACTCATTGATAGTAAATAGAAATACAATTAAGAGGTAGGGTCTCACTATGTTGCCCATGCTGGTCTCGAATTCCTGGCCTCAAGTGATCCTCCTGCCTTGGACTCCCAAAGTTACAGGTTACACGCATGAGCACCGTCCCTGGCCCTCAAAGTATTTTCTAATTTTCCTGTGTTTTTTTTTTTCTTGATTATTTAGGAGTATGTTGTTTAATTTCCATTATTTAAAAAGTTACCAAACTTTTTTCTGCTATTTTTAATTTCATTCAATTGTGGTCAGAGAACATACTTTTCATTATTTTGATATTTTAAAATTTATTAAAGTTTATTTTATAGCCTAACATTTATTCCCTCTTGGAGATGTTTCATGTGCACTTGAGAAGAATGTGTATTCTGCTACTGTTGGGAGGAGTATTCTATAGCTAGCTGAGTCTAATTGCCTTATAGTATTGTTCAAGTATTTGCTATCTTTATTGATCTTCTATAGATGTCTCAGTCTAATTGGTTTATAGTGTTGTTCAAGTATTCTATTTCCTTATTGATCTGCTGTAGATATCTAAGACTAATTGGTTTATAGTGTTATTCAAGTATTTCCATATTGATCTTCTGTCTCATTGCTCCATTTATTATTGAAAGTGGGATATCAAAGTTTGAAACTACCGTTGTATTATTGTCTATTTCTTCTTTCAGTTCTCTCAGGTTTGTTTGTTTGGTGTGTGTGTGTGTGTGTGTGTGTGTGTGTGTGTGTGTGTGTGTGTGTGGAGTCTTGCTCTGTCACCCAGGCTGGAGTGCAGTGGCATGATCTCGACTCACTGCAACCTCTGCCTCCCGAGTTCAAGCAATTCTCTTGCCTCAGCCTCCCAAGTAGCTGGGATTACAGGCACATGCCACCAAGCCCGGCTAATTTTTGTATTTTTTTTTAATAAAGATGGGGTTTTGCCATGTTGGCCAGGCTGGTCTCGAACTCCTGATCTCAGGTGATCAGCCCACCTTGGCCTTCTAAAGTGTTGGGATTACATGCATGAGCCACTGTACCCAGCCTGTCAGTTTTTACTTTATGTATTTTGGGGCTTGGTTGTTATGTCTTCCTGATGGATTGACTCTTTTATTATTATAAAATGTACTTTTCTCTAGTAACAATTTTTGTCTTAAAGTCTACTTTGTCCAAAATATTAGTAGAGCTACTCTAGCTGCCTTTTGCTTTTATGGAAGAGTTGATTTTCAGAGGCACTGACAACCATTCTGGAAAGCAGGACCTCTAACTACTTCTTACAACTCTTAGAGATAGTTCTCCCGGTTGTAGGTCTGCTTTCTCCCCCATTTCCAAAGTTACCTTTTGGAGACTCCGTAATGCTGCGTAGCTTTGCTGCTTTTATTGCTGCTTAGGATCAGCTTTCTTGGGTCGGCTAAGTCATTACAATGAGTCCTTCTGCTTTCCGGTTTCCTAAATTTTGTAACCGTTAACTCCTTTTCTATTTTCTTTTTCTTTTGAGTTTATTACTTTTTAAAAACTCTTCACTATTATATCAATGGCTTTTCCAAGGAAACAAAATTCAAGAGTGATTTAAATCTTTAACTTTTATTCGAGTGTAAACTTTTAGCTTTTAGTTGCTTTACTCTTAGTAACCTAAATTTTCTTGTATAGTCACCAGCATTTTTTTTTTTTCATGGTCACAGGGCTTTTAAATATCAGGGCTCCAGATACCTGGTAATATCCTAAATTTAGAGTGCCTATATTTGGGGTTGTATTATCTTTTAAATTCAGGCGTGGGATCTGAATATCTTTGATTCAAAATAAGAGTCAGCTGCTTCCAAGTTGGCTCACTGATTGATTTTCCTTAGAGCAATGATTCCCAAACTTGACCATGTCCTAGACCTCATCCCCAGAGTTTCTGATCCAGGATGTCTGGGGTGAGGCCCAAGAATTTGCATTTTCAGCAAGTACGCAGGTGATGCTGGTGCTGCCGGTCCCAGGACCACAGTAAGAACCACTGCTTTAGTGTGTGGACGGTGAAATGTTCCTTTTGGAGGCAGGGAGGACATTCAGGAAACAGATGAGGACAAAGAAGGAGAGAAACAGAAGTTTGTGCCCACTTCCTCTTGCTCCCAGCTTGTGGCAACCCTTGTGTTTTCCCACTTTTCCTGCACCAACAAAACCTGACAAAATCTGCTTAGAGAAGAGTCTCCTGGCATCAGAATTGTACTTTACTTAAAGGCAAAAAAAAAAAGAATAAAGTGAATATCCATGCAAAACCTTAATTTGAAACCCTTCAAAGGTTGTTGTTGTTGTTTTTGAAATGGGATCTTGCTCTTGCTCTGTCATCCAGGCTGGAGTGCAGTGGTACAATCACAACTCATTGCAGCCTCAAACTCCTGGGCTCAAAGGATCCTCTCACCTCAGCCTCCTGAGTAGCTGGGACTACAGGCGTGCACCCTCACGCCCACCTAATTTTTAATTTTTTTGTAGAGACAGCGTCTCATTATGTTGCCCAGGCTGGTCTTGGACTCCCGGGCTCAAGCAATCCTCCTGCTTCAGCCTCCAATAGTGTTGGCATTACAGACATGAGCCACTGTGCCCGGCCCAAATGTATTCTTATGAGGAATTTTAAAGGAGTTGGGGGCTGGGGGCAGAGGCTTATGCCTGTAATCCTAGCACTTTGGGAGGCTGAGGCAGAAGGATCACTTGAGACCAGGAGTTTGAGACCACCCTGGGCAACATGGCAAAACCCCATCTCTACAAAAAATACAACAATTAGCTGGGTGTGGTGGTGCATACCTGTAGTCCCAGCTACTCAGGAGGCTGAGATGGGATGATGGCTTGAGCCTGGGAGGTCAAGGTTGCAGTGAGCCAAGAACGCACCACTGCACTCCAGCCTGAGTGATAGAACAAGACCCTATCTCGCACAGACACAAAGGTTGGGGGCAGTGGGTAGGAAGTCTATGCAGGGTCTAGAGAAGTCATTACATAATTTTATGAGAAGAACTAGGGTATTTTCTAAGGCAACAGGATGCTAGGTAGTTTTGTTAAGAAGTCCCTTGTCCTCAGGTTTCAGTTATCTCCTAGTTGCAAATCTGAGAAGGTGGACCCAGTGTCCCCAGTGTCTACTGGTGGGAGGAGCCCAGAGTTAAGGCCATTCCTCTGGGTTCTTTTCTTGTGGCCACTTGGAGATTCTGCTGTAATTGTCTCATGTTTAGCTTTTTTTTTTTCCCCCCTCAGAATGTTCTTCTGCAGTATGGTTGCAAATATTGAGGAATAAAATTCTGGCCCCAAAAGATAGTATCTCAAAAGATACAGATAGTTGGGAGGAAGCCAAGAGAAGTGAGGACCCAAAACCCTTGCCCAGATGAGGCTGCCTTTCACAAACACTTTGATTACTTACAATGCAATGCACCTGGATAGTTCTAGTGCTTCAGAAAGTGAGGAGCTGGGGAGAGAGGGAATGGGGTCTTGGTAGATGAAATGAGAAAGCAAGTTGTAGGAGATGAATTTTGCCTCCAACTTGTCACTTCCTTTCTTAAGCCTGTTTTTTAATCAAATGATGATTTCGTTTGAAATAAATCCCAGAGGTGATTCCATCTTGGTATTCTTTTATTTTTTCCCCCAAATCAACTCTTACATCTTTTGGGCAGCCAAGGAAAGAAACCAGGTCTCTTGACTTCTAAGATAGAGCTCAGAGTATCTAGACGATGCAGTCTTCCTGAACCATGTGGTCCCAGAGGCTCCATGTGATTTCCTGTTAGAGATTTTCAGTGGCTTTGGAATAGAAGGAAGTTTATTGCTGTGACAGTCAGGCAGCCACACTGGGGAAATATGCTGTATCATGTAGTGTAGGAAAAAGTCAATATTACCCAGTCAGGTAATCTGATTTTTAGACAGCCTGTTCTAGGCTGTCTATGGCTGAGCACAGCATTAGTCTTGTCTCCAAAACAGTTTTTGTTTTGTTTTGTTTTTTTTACATACAGTGTGTACTTGGCTTGTCTGTTTCTTTTGGATATAGAAATATATCTTGCCTGAAATTTATTTTCATTCTTATTTTGGAAGCAACTAAATTGTTCTGAGATGTTCCTTGTAGCAGTAATTAATTTAGCATTTACTGAGCACCCTCTGTGTGCCAGGCTTGGTGTGAAGTGATAGAAATGTACAGAAAGACTCTGAGGTAGGGAAATATATCTAGCAGGAGGAGGGGAGAGAAAGACAAGGGGGAGAAAAGGCCGATATTCATTTATCCATCCCTTGTTTCATTCCTCAGAGATTTGTTTAGCATTTACTATGCGCCAAGCTCTGTGCTGGGTTCCTGGGATACAAAAGTGAATAAGACAGAGACATCCTGTATTCTCGCAAAACCACACTGCAATACAGCATGGTTAACCCTGAAATAGAGGAGGCCACATCAACCTGAGAGGGGACGGAAGTAGAGGTGGGATCCAGATCCATGGAGGGCTTCCTGAGGAGGTGACCTGGAAATGCAAGCGAAGTACAAATGCAGGCCAGCCAAGTGAGGGAAGGAACAGTTAAGCAACGGCTAGAGAGAGGGAGTGCTTAGTTGTGTGTAGACTGTGTATTTAGGAATGTGGATTTAAGGAAGAGCAGGAGGAAATGAGGCTATAAAGGTAGGTGAGGTTCCGCTCTTGAAAGAGGTTTTATCCCTCGCTTAGGACTTTGAACTTCAACCTAGAGTGACGGAGAAGCCACTTAAATACCTCATAATGGAGGAATTATTACAGGAAGCTGCGGCCATTTAAAAAGGCATACAGATGATATAACTGCGTAGATATTAAGTTAAAAAGCAGAATATGGCCAGGTGTGGTGGCTCATGCCTGTAATCCCAGCACTTTGGGAGGCCGAGGTGGGCGAATCACTTGAGGTCAGGAGTTCAAGACCAGCCTGGCCAACATGGTGAAACCCTGTCACTACTAAAAAATACACACACACACACACACACACACACACACACACAATTAGCTGGCTGTGTTGGCAGTTACCTGTAATCCCAGCTACTCGGGAGGCTGAGGCAGGAGAATCACTTGAACCCGGGAGGCGGAGGTTGCTGTGAGCCAAGATTGCGCCACTGCGCTCCAGCCTGGGTTACAGAGTGAGACTTGTGAACATAAAAATTATGTGCTCACTGTGATTGCTGATAAATGAAATATATTTAGGTTGGTGCAAAAGTAATTGTGCAGTTACTTTTGCACCAACGTAATTAATTATGACAATGGCAAAGCGTGGCAGGATGTCTAAAAGTAGAATCTGTTATTTGCATGGCGAGTCTTTGAGAATTCCTTTATAATATTCACTCAGCACTGTATCACTACTATATGCAAATAGATCAAGATACAATCCCTTCCCTCTATCATCAAATATGGGGAGAGCTGATGACTTTCATGCACTTTTAAAAAGTGTGTGATTATGAAATGTCTAGAATAGGCAGATCAATAGAGACAGAAAGTAGATTGGTGGTTGCCAAGATCTAGGGGGAGTGAGGAATTGAAATGACAGCTCACAGGCACAGGGCTTCTTTTTGAGCTGATGGAAATGTTCTGGAATTATATAATGGTTGCGGTTGGACACGCAACCTTATGAATATACGAAGACTTATTGAACTGTATAGTTGGTTAAAATGCTTAATTTTGTGTTATACAAATTTTATCTCAATAAAAATTATAGGAAGAAAAAAGGTGCTGATTCCACAGAGATGATATTGCTTATACCTTATCTTTATTTTATTTTATTTCATTTTACTTTGGTAGTAAAAGGCAATCGCAAATGTGAGTTGAACTGCCAGGCAATGGGCTACCGCTTCTATGTACGGCAAGCTGAGAAGGTCATCGATGGCACCCCCTGTGACCAGAACGGCACGGCCATCTGTGTGTCTGGGCAGTGCAAGGTAAGTGCCCCCGAACTGGGGTGAATTCTTAAGGTGTTTGATCTGTGACTGCTGACTCCATTGTTTTCCAGGGAGAGACTAGGCTGCTAGCTCCCCACAGCCCACGTCAGGGCCACTGAACCATGCGCTCTGGGAGGAGTGGGCTGAGATGGGGCTGCTTGGTCAGCCCTGACTGTGCTTTTGATCTTTGGGCGTCACCAGGTCCCACTCTAGCATTCCCATTATTAAGTGATTTATGTTGACACCACATGCTTCACAAGGGACACAGCAATCTTTGCGAGTTGGATCTGGAGCTCCTTCTTTGCCTGTGAAACGGAGGTTATGGAAAGGGCACTGCTGGTTTAATCAAGAATTGGTTGGCGTCATGAGGGTGGCATTTTAAGGGAATGGCATATTTTATCTTGCCTCTCCCCAGAAGGGGCAGGCTTCCAAAGGAAAGTTGTTTCGTGCCTTTTATAGCAGAAGTTGTACTTTAAACAGGAAGTTTTCAACCTCCTTAGGCTTCTGAAGTCTGTTCCAGGAACACCCCGCCTGGCGTTCTGCAAACATTCTGGGCTTCAGAGAATCCTTGTGGGATGCTCAATGTTGACAGAAAGCACCATTTGGTTAAAAATAGGCATCTTAGATGAAATGGCACAAATTCCGTAGCTACATTAATTTGCGCTTGGACTTCTACCCTCCTTTCATCTACATACGTATTCGTGGAGCTAAGATTTAGCAGGTAAATGACTCTGGAGCCCAAACGAAGAGTCTATCTTAATTAGCACTCTATAGCTAGCTGGCAGACCGATTTTAATCACAGGAAGAGCTCTTTGGCTATAACACCTGGAAGTTCCTATTATAGTTTGAATATAACTTGCTACAGTGTTTAATATTAGGGATATTGAGGTGTGATTTGTGAGCACAACCTACCCCCCCCAACAACATTTTGAATGAGGAGGTTTCAGATAGGATGCAAAATAACATAAAGCAGGATTGATATTCTCAGATTTTTAAAAAGTATATTTTTAATTATTATGAGTACATAATGGATGTATATATTTATGAGGTATATGTGATATTTTGATACAGACATACAGTGTGTAATGATCAAATCTGGGTAACTGGGGTATCCGTCACCTCAAGTTTTTAGCATTTCTTTGTATTAGGAACATTCCAGTGCTACTCTTTTATTTTATTTTACTTTATTTATTTTTTGAGATGGAGTTTCACTCTTGTTGCCCAGGCTGGAGTGCAATGGCACAATCTCAGCTCACTGCAACCTCTGCCTCCTAGGTTCAAGGGATTCTCCTGCCTCAACCTCCTGAGTAGCTGGGATTACAGGCTCACGCCACCATGCCCAACTAATTTTTTGTATTTTTAATAGAGACGGGGTTTCACCATGTTGGCCAGGCTGGTCTTGAACCCCTGACCTCAGGTGATCCACCTGCCTTGGCCTCCTAAAGTGTTGGGTTTACAGGCATGAGCCACCGCACCCAGCTTCTACTCTTTTAGTTTTCTTAAAATATACAATAAATTATTGTTAGCTATAGTCACCCTATTGTGCTACCAAACACTTGATCTTATTCATTCTAACTGTGTTTTTTTGCCCATTAACCATCCTCACTTTATAATCCCATCCCTACTACCCTTTCCAGTCTCTGGCAACCGTCATTTCACTCTCAGTCTTCAGGAGTTCAATTTTGGTTTTTTTAGCTCCCACATGTGAGTGAAAACGTGGTATTTGTCTTTGTATGCCTGGCTTATTTCAGTTGACAGAATGTCCTTCAGTTCTATCCATGCTATTGCAAATGACAGGATTTTGTTCTCACATTGTGAATGCAAGTTAAGAAAGGAACAAGGTGTCACTTGATATCTGATGTGTATGAAGTATCTTTGGAAGAGCAAACGCTGAAAGAATTAGGATGCGGTACAGAAGAGGCAGGAAACATCATGGGAAACATCATAGCCTCCAGTTTTCTGCTCCTTTGGAAAAACCACTGGTTTTCACACATCCTCTCTGAGCTTCAGTGTCCTCAGAAAATACTTAAGGGCGTTCTCTGAGAGTTTTGTGATCTCCAACTTTAATGTTCCTTGCTTCTAAATGTTACTGAACTAAAATGATGGGCCTGATAGTAATCTAGCTTTATCTTTCAGATTCCAAAGCAACTGTTTCATTTCCTGAATACAGGTGCACACTGTTGAGGAATGGTGAATGTAATGGTAGAGTATAATGGTTACAAACCTGCCCTCCGAAGTCGGATTGCCTGGGTTCAAGTCATGCCTCTTCCACAGATTTACTGTGTGATTTTGCAAAAGTTACTTAAGCTCTCTGTGCTTCTGTACATCATCTAAAGAATGAGGAGGATGGTACCTACATCCTGTGTTGCGGTGAAGAGTCATGACCGTATAACAGGGTTTGGCATTCAGTAAGCATACTGGCATTTATTAGTATCACTGCATATGCCTACATATATACCATTGTACTTGGATTTTCTATGCAAAAGTATTTGCCTTTTTTTGTCGATTATAGATTTGTCAGATGCACATGCTCTTTTGGGTCAGTGCTCTCACGCTATAGTGTGAAACACTGGGGGATTGCAGATTCTGATTCAGTAGGGCCTGGGGAAGGGCCTGGGAATCCGCTTTTCTAACAAACTTCCATGTGATATTGATGCTGCTGGTCCCTGGATCATATTTTGAGTAGCAAGGTTTTAAGGGACATTGATTAAAATATAGTTAACGAAGAGCCAGAAATATAAATATATGGTGGTAAGATGACTTGGAAGGAATATGAAATGTGGTCTCTTCACTGGGAGAGCACGTTTTCTTAGTATTTCATTAAATGTCTATTAGCTGATGATATAAAAGAAAAGCAAACACTTATAAGGACATGGGTATGGATTCTTACTAATTGATGAAAAACATTCAAACTTTACGGCAACACAGTTTGCAGATAATAATTGCTAAAAGCCTGAAACAGACATTTCCCAGGATGTGAGTATATTAATAGGGTTCTGATGTTACTAGGACTACTGGATACTACTTTGCATTTGTTCTCTGCATTTGCCTGAAATTCCCTCATTGAAGTTGTTGGAACCACTGACTATCCCGTTCTCTCTAGAACTTCAGTTTAAATAATCAGAAGTACATTTGCTTCCCAGGCTGAACTTCTGTTTACTTTGCAGCTTTCAAAGGGTAAAGTGTCCTTTTCTAAATATTTGATTGGATGCCCAGAATTCAAATTGATTTCTCTACCTCTCTGACTTGTGGCTGAGAAAGCTGTCACTTGCAGACAGTTTTCCCTAAGATGTGCGTCTGCATCTGAAATAGTGACACAAAGCCTCTCCTGGCCACATAGAGTTGAAAGAAATAGCCAGACTTGCAAGAAAAGTTAATGAAAGGTGACAAGCCTTACATAATAATATGAACTGAGTCTACAAAAGGGTCCTCATGAGAGGAAGGCACTGTCCTCACATCAAGCCAAGTAAAGGCCGCAGGCCCACCCATTGCTGGCTTGAATGTTGTTTCAGCTCAAGTTAAAGCCTATGTTTATCCAGTTCTGGAGCTCCTCTGTGGTTTATTTATTTTTTAAAAATTCTTAATTCGTCATTTTTGTGGGCACATAATATATATTTATAGAGTACATGAGATAATTTGATACAGGGAAACAATATGTAATAATCACATCAGAGTAAATGGGGTATCCATCCCCTCAAGCATTTATCCTTTGTGTTACAAATGATCCAGTTATACTGAGTTATTTTAAAATGTACAATTACATTATTATTGACTGTAGTCACCCTGTCGTGCTATCAAATACTAGATATTATTTATTCTTTCTATTTTTTTGTACCCATTAACTATCCCCACCTCCCCCTTAACCCCCAACTACCCTTCCCAGCCTCTGGTAACCATCATTATCCTCTCTATCTCCATGAGTTCAATTGTTTTAATTTTTGGCTTCCACAAATAAGTGAGAACGTGCCAAGTTTGTCTTTTTGTTTGTTCGTTTTTTTAAGATGGAGTCTTACTCTGTTGCCCAGGTTGAAGTGCAGTGCTGCAATCTTGGTTCACTGCAGCCCCCGCCTCCCAGGTTCAAGCCATTCTCCTGTCTCAGCCTCCTGAGTAGCTGAGATTACAGGCATGTGCCAACGCACCTGGCTAATTTTTGTATTTTTAGTAGAGACAGGGTTTCGTTGTGTTGGCCAGGCTGGTCTCGAACTCCTGACCTCAGGTAATCCAGCTGCCTTGGCCTCCCAAAGTGCTGGGATTACAGGTGTGAGCCACCTCGCCCGGCCCGAAGTTTGTCTTTTTGTGCCTGGTTTATTTCACTTAACATAATGACCTCCAGTTCCATCTATGCTGTTGCAAATGACAGAATCTCATTCTTCTTTGTGTCTAAATAGTACTTTATTTTGTATATGTACCACATTTTCTTTATACATTCATCTGTTAATGGACACTTAAGTTGATGCAAATCTTGGCTTTTGTGAATAGTGTTGCAGATATCTCTTCGATACACTGATGTCTTTTCTTTGGGGTATATGCCTACCAGTGAGACTGCTGGATCACAGGGTAGCTCTATTCTTACTTTTTTGAGGAACCTCCAAACTGTTCTCCATAGTGGTTGTACTAACTTACATTCCCACCTACAGTGTAAGAGGATTACTTTCACTCTACATCCTCACCATCATCTGTTATTGCCTCACTTTTAGTAAGTTATTCACTCATATTAGAACTGGCGTGAGACAATATCTCATTGTAGTTTGGATTTGCATTTCTCTAATGATCAGTGATGTCGAGTAGGTTTCTATATACCTCTTTTCCATTTGTATGTCTTCTTTTAAGAAATGTTTATTGAAATCGCTTGCCCATTTTATTTATTTTATTTTATTTTATTTTATTTTATTTTATTTTCGAGATGGAGTCTCGCTCTGTTGCCCAGGCTGGAGTGCAGTGGTGCAATCTTGGCTCACTGCAAGCTCCGCCTCCTGGGTTCACGCCATTCTCCTGCCTCAGCCTCCCAAGTAGCTGGGACTACAGGCGCCCGCCACCACACCCAGCTAATTTTTTTGTATTTTTAATAGAGTCGGGGTTTCACCATGTTAGCCAGGATGGTCTTGATCTCCTGACCTCGTGATCCGCCTGCCTCAGCCTCCCAAAGTGCTGGGATTACAGGCATGAGCCACTGCACCTGGCCCTGCCCATTTTAAAATCAGATTATTAGATATTTTTCCTATAGAGTTGTTTGAGCTACTATATATTTTGGTTATTAATCCCTTGTCAGATGGGTAGTTTGCAAATATTTTCTCCCATTCTGTGGGTTGTCTCTTCACTTTGTTGATTATTTTCTTTGCTGTGCAGAAACTTTTTAACTTGATGTGGTCTGATTTGTCCATTTTTGCTTTGGTTGCCTGTGTTTGTGGGGTATTACTCAGGAAATCTCTGCCCAGTCCTATGTCCCAGAGAGTTCCCCCAATGTTTTCTTGTAGTAGTTTCATAGTTTGAGGTCTTAGATTTAAGTGTTTAATCCATTTTGGTTTGATTTTTGTATATGGTGAGAGATAGGAGTTTAGTTTCGTTCTTCTGCATATGGATTTCCAGTTTTCCCAGCACCATTTTTTTTGAGGAGACTCTCCTTTTTCCAATGTATGCTCTTGACCCCTTTAATGAAAATGAGTTCACTGTAGACGTGTGGATTTATTTCTAGGTTCTCTATTCTGTTCCATTGGTCTATATGTCTCTTTTTATGCCAGTACCATGCTGTTTTGGTTACTATTGCTCTGTAGTGTGATTTGAAATCAAGTAATGTAATTCCTCCAGTTTTCTTCCTTTTGCTCAGGATTGCTTTGGCTCTTCTTAATCTTTTGTGATTCCATATAAATTTTAAAATTGTGTTTTTCTATTTCCGTGAAGAATTTCATTGGTATTTTGATAGGGATTACATTAAATCTGTAATTTGCTTTGGTTTTATGGACATTTTAACAATATTAATTCTTCCAATCCAGGAACACAGAATATCTTTCTATTCCTTTGTGTCCTCTTCAACTTCTTTCATCCATGTTTTATAGTTTTCATTGTAGAGATCTTTTACTTCTTTGGTTAATTCCTAGGTATTTTATTTTATTTGTAGCTATAGTAAATGGGATTAGTTTTTTGATTTCTTTTTCAGATTGTTTACTGTTGGCATATAGAAATAATGTATATTTGCTGTTCCCATATAGAAATGTTACTGTTTTTTGTATGTCGATTTTGTATTTTGCAACTTTACTGAATTTATCAATTCTAATCATTTTTGGTGGAGTCTTTAGTGTTTTCCAAATATAAAATTTTATCATCTGCAAACAAGGGTAATTTGGCTTCATCCTTTCCAATTTGGATGCCCTTTATTTCTTTCTCTTGTCTGATTATTCTAGCTAGGACTTCCAGTACTACATTGAATAACAGTAGTGAAAGTGAGCATCCTTGTCTTGTTCCAGATCTTAGAGGAAAGGCTTTTGGTTTTTCTCTATTCAGTATGAAACTGGCTGTGGGTCTGTCATATATGACTTAATTATGTTAAGGCATGTTCCTTCTATACCCAAATTTTTGAGGGTTTTTATCATGAAGGGATGTTGAATTTTATCAAATGCTTTTATTGGCATCAATTGAAAGGTCATATGGTTTTTGTCCTTCATTCTGTTGCTATGATATATCACATTAATTGATTTGCCTATGTTGAATCATCCTTGCATCCCTGGGATAAATCCCACTTGGTCCTGATGAATGATATTTTTATTGTGTTGTTGAATTTAGTTTGCTAGTTTTTTTCTGAAGGATTTTTGCATCATGCATTTGGAAGTATTCCCTCCTCCTTTATTTTTTAGAATAGTTTGAATAGGATTGGTGTATTAAATCTTCTTTAAATGTATGGTAAAATTCAGCAGTGAGGCTATTGGGTCCCAATCTTCTTTAGTGGGAGACTTTTTATTACTGTTTCTATCTCATTACTTGTTAATTGGTCTGTTAAAGTATCGGATTTCTTCATGGTTTAATCTTGATAGGTTGTATGTATCTAGGAATGTTATTCATTTATTCTACATTTTCCAGTTTATTGGCATATAGTTGCTTATAGTAGTCACTGTTGATCCTTTGAATTTCTGTGGTATCAGTTGTTATGTCTCCTTTTTTAGCTCTGATTTTATTTATTTGAGTCTTCTTTCTTAGTCTGGGTAAAGATTTGTCCATTTTATCTTTTCAAAAACCAACTTTTCATTTTATTGACCTTTTGTATTGTTTTCTTCATTTCAATTTCATTTATTTCTGCTCTGATCTTTATTATTTCTTTTCTTTTCTTTTTATTTTTCTTTTTTTTAGACAGAGTGTTGCCCTGTTGCTGAGGCTAGAGTGCAGGGGCATGATCACAGCTCACTGCAGCCTTGACCTCCAGGATCAAGCAGTTCCCCCAGCTCAGCCTCCTGGGTAGCTGGAATAACAGGTGCACGCCACCACATCTGACTAATTTTTAAATTTTTGCAGAGATGGGATCTCGCTATGATGCCTAGGCTGGTCTTGAACTCCTAGGCTCAAGCACTTCTCCTGCCTTGGCCTCCCAAAGTGCTGGGATATAGGCATGAGCACCATGCCTGGTCTATTATTTATCTTTTACTAATTTTGGGGTTTTTTCTTGTATTTCTAGTTCTTTAAGATGCGTCAATCGGTTGTTTGTTTGAAGTTTTTCTACTTTTTTGATGTAGGTGCTTATAAGTATAAACATCCCTCTTAGTACTGCTTTCAGTGTATCCCATAGATTTTGGTATGCTGTGTTTCCATGATCATTTGTTTCAAGAAATTTTGCAGTTTACTTCTTAATTTCTTCATTGACCCACTAATCATTCAGGAGCAAATTGTTTAATTTCCATGAGTTTGTATAGTTTCCAAAATTCCTCTTGTTATTATTTTCTGGTTTTATTCCATTGTGGTCAGAGAACACACTTGATATTATTTCCATGTTTTTGAATGTTTTAGGACTTGTTTGGTGGCCTAACATATGGTCTGTCCTTAAGAATGATGCATGTGCTGAGGAAAAGGATGTGTATTCTGCAGCTGTTGGATGAAATGTTCTGTAAATATCTATTAGATCCATTTGGTCTGCAGTATAGATTAAGTTTGATGTTTCTTTGCTGATTTTCTGTCTGGATGATCTGTCCAATGCTGAAAGTGTGGTGTTGAAGTGTCCAGCTGTTAATGTATTGGCATCTGTCTCTTTTTTTTAGTTTTAGTACTATTTGCTTTATATATCTGGGTACGCCAGTGTTGGGTGCATATGTATTTACAGTTGTTAAATCCTCTTGCTGAATTGACTCTTTTATGAAATAATGACATTCTTTGTCTCTTTTTATAGTTTTTGCATTGCAATTTAGTTTGTCTAAGTATAGCTACTCCTGATCATTTTTGGTTTCCGTTTGCATAGAATATCTTTGTTCATCCCTTTATTTTCAGTCTATGTGTGTCTTTATATGTGAAGTGTGTTTCTTGTAGGAAACAGATGTATGGGTCTTTTTTTTTTAATCCATTCAGCCACTCTATGTCTTTTGATTTGTGAGTTTTGTCCATTTCTATTCAATGTTATTATTGATAGTTAATGACTTATTTCTGCCATTTGTTATTCGTTTTCTGATTGTTTTGTAGTCTTGTCTTCTTTCCTTCCTTCCTGTCTTCCTTTTAGTGAGGGTGATTTTCTCTGGTAGTATGTTTTAATTTCTTGAGTTTTGCTTTTTGTATATCTGTTCTATGTTTTTTGGTTTGGTTACCATGAGGCTTGCAAATAATACAGTTCATTATTTTAAACTGATTATCACTTAACATTTATTGCAATTAACAAACAAAATAACAAGCAAAGAGAAACCAATAAAATTTCACACTTTAACTTCATCTCCTTGCTTTTTAACATTTTGTTGTTTCTATTTATATCTTATTGTGCTGTCTGTGTCTTGAACAGTTGTTGTAGTTATTATTTTTGATAGGTTCATCTTTTAGTCTTTCTACTTAAGGTAAGAGTGGTGGCCAGGTGCAGTGGCTCACACCTGTAATCCTAGCACTTTGGGATCACTTGTGGTTAGGAGTTCAAGACCAGCCTGGTCAACATGGTGAAACCCCATCTCTAGTAAAAATATAAAAATTACTTGGGTGTGGTGACATGCACCTATAATTCTAGCTACTCAGGCATGAAAACTGCCTGAGTTCAGGAGGCAGAAGTTGTAGGGAGCCGAGATGGTACCACTGCACTCCAGCCTGGGTGATGGAGTGAGACTCCGTCTCAAAAAAAAAAAAAAAAAAAAAAAAAAGGAGTAGTTTACACACCACAATCAGTGTATAATATTCTGTGTTTTTCTGTGTACTTACTATTACCAGTGAGTTTTGTACCTTCAACTGATTTCTTATTGCTCATTAACATCATTTTCTTTCTAGTCTCTTTCTACTCCCTTTAGTATTTCTTGTAGGATAGGGCTTGTGTTGATAAAATCCCTTAGCTTTTGTTTGTCTGGGAAAGTCTTTATTTCTCCATCACATTTGAAGGGTGTTTTCGCCAGATATACTATTCTATGGTAAAAGTGTGGTTCCTTTAGCACTTTAAATATGTGATGCCACTCTCTCCTGGCCTGTAAGGTTTCCACTGAAATATCTGCTGCCAGATGTAATGACGCTTCATTGTATATTATTTATTTCTTTTCTCTTGCTGCTTTTAGGAGCCTTTCTTTTGCTTTGATCTTTGAGAGTTTGATTATTAAATGTCTTGATTAGTGTCATTTGGGTTATATTGTACTTGGTCTTTTATACCCTTCTTGTACTTAAATATTGATATTTTTTCCTAGGTTTGGGGAGTTCTCTGTTATTATCCCTTTGAATAAACATTCTACCCCATCTGTCCTGTACTTACTCTGGAAGGCCAACAACTCTTAGATTTGCACTTCGGAGGCTGTTTTCTAGATCTCGTAGGCATGCTTTATTCCTTTTTACTTTTTTTCTTTTGTCTCCTCTTGTGTATTTTCAAATAACTTGTCTTCAGGCTCACTGATTCTTCTTTCTGCCTGATCAGTTCTGCTATTAAGAGACTCTGATGTATTCTTCAGTATGTCAGTTACCTTTTTCAGCTCTAGAAATTCTGCTTGATTCTTTGTTAAATGTATCTGATAGATTTCTGAATTCCTTCTCTGTGTTGTCCTGAATTCTGCTGAGTTTCCTCAAGACAGCTATTTTGAATTTTCTGACTGAAAGGTTACATATCTCTTGTTTTTTCAGGATTGGTCCCTGATGCCTTACTTAGTTTGTTTGGTGAGGTCATGTTTTTCCTGGATGGTCTTGATGCTTGTGCATGTTCATTGGGGTCTTGATAGTTCAGAGTTAGGTATTTATTGTAGTCTTCACAGTCTGGGTTTGCTTGTACACAGTCTGGGTTTGTTTGTACTCGTCCTTCTTTAGAAGGCTTTCTGGATATTTGCAGGGACTTGGGTGTTGTGATCTAAGTCTTTGGTCACTGCAGACATATTTGCATTAGGGGACACCTTAAGCCCAGTAATGCTGTGGCTCTTGCAGACTCATAGAGGTACCACCTTGGTGGTCTTAATACAAGTTCCAGAAGGATTCCCTGGATTACCAGGTAGAGACTGTTGTTGTCTCCCCTTACTTTCTCCTACAAGAATGGAGTCTCTCTCTGTGATAAGCTGCCTGGAATCAGGGAAGGGGTGACATAAGCACCCCTGTGGCCACCACCACTGGGACTGCGCTGGGTCAGACCTGAAGGCAGCACAACACTGGGTCTTGCCCAAGGCCTGCCATAGCCACTGCCTGGCTACTGCTTACGTTCACTCAAGGCCCTAGAGCCTACAATCAGTAGGTGGCAAAGCCAGCCAGGCTTGTGTCCTTCCCTTTAGGGTGGCAAGTTCCTTCCAGCCCTGGGCTGGTCCAGAAATACCATTCGGGAGCCAGGGCCTGGAGTCAGAAACCTAGGAATCAACTGGTGCTCTATTCTACTGCAGCTTAGCTGGCACCCAAGCCAGAAGACAAAGTTCTTCCCACTCTTCCTTCCCCTTTCTGCAAGCAGAGGAGTCTGTCCCCGTGGCCACCACCTCCACAGGCCCATGGAGAGCACTGCCAGGCTGTCGCTGATATTCACTCAAGGACCAACTGGTCTGTAGTCAGCTTGTGGTGAATGCTGCCAGACCTGGGACCCACCCTTTAGAGCAGTTGGCCCCCCTCTGGCCCAGGGCAGGTGCAGAAATCCTGTCCAAGTCCCAAGGCCTAAAATTAGGGACTCCAAGAGCCCACTTGGTACTATACTCCACTATGGCCAAACTGGTATCTAAGCTGCAAGACAAAGTCCCCTTTACTCTTCCCTCTGCTTTTCTCAAGCAGAAGGAGTTTCTGTCCATAGCCACCACAGCTGGGAGTGCGCTCAGTCACAGCTTGAAGCTAGCAGATCTCAGAGTCTTACCCAAGGCCCATGACGTGTACTACCTGGTTACTGCTGCTGATTATTCAGGGCCCAAAGGCTCTTTAGTCAGCAGGTGATGAATTCTGCCAGGACTGGGTCCTTCCCTTCAAGGCAGCAGGTTCCCTTCTGGCCCAGGGTATGTCTAGAAATGTCTTCTGGGAACTACGGCCTGGAATGGGGGCCTCAGGACTTACCTGCTGCCCTATCCTATGGTGGATGAGACAAAGACCTGTTTCCTCTTCCCTCTCCTTTCCTCAAGTGGAAGGAAGGAGTTTCTCCCATAGAGGCAAGCTGCACTGCCTGGGGTTGGAGGAGGGGTAGTGTAAACACTCCTTTGACTACCCTGGCTGGTGTCTCACTAGGTTTCGTGCCCCCCAAGTCCACTAGCTCCAAGCCTAACATAGCACCAGAACATTCCCAGCGATTACACGGCTTGTGGCCTAGACTGCCTTTCAGGTATATTTAGGACCCCAGAGTACATTAGCCCACCGTGGCAAGCCTTGCCATAACTCAAGTTCCAACCACTGGGATGGATGAGTGCCCTTTGAACTAGGCCTAGTCTCAATGCTCCCTCCATGGCAACAGCTGGGTTCTGCCTGGTGTTGCTTTCCACTGTGACAGGGCAGCACTGAGTTCCAATACAAAGTCCCACATCACTGTGCTCTCCCTCCCAAAAGCGCTCCAACTCTCTGCACCCCATGGCTGCTGCTGGGGAATAGGAGAGGATTGGTGTCAGTGATTCAAGACTGCCTTTCCTACCCTCTTCAGTGCCCCTTTCAGTGATCCTAAGTTAAAACCAGATCATGTGATCGCCCACCTGATTTTTGGCTCATATGAAGGTGCTTTTTTTAATAAATGGTTGTTAAATTTGGCGTTCCTGTGTGGAGGATGATGATGAAGGCTACTATTCAGCCATCTTGCTCTGCTTCTCCTCTGCACTTTAGACCCAAGAGCTGAAATAAGGACAAGAAGAATGTGATGTCCTAGGTCTACCTTGGGGAGGGTTGGGGAACAGAGAAAATTGGGGTTGATGTCTAGTCCCTTGGTGCAGGGTGATACTCCATTTTTTGACAGGGACTGGAAGGAGTCTAAATGTCGGCTTCGGGCTAATTACTGCATATTGAAAGGCCTCGAAGGGAAAGGGCAAGTAGAGCTCTCATTCTGTCATTTCCAAAAATGAGAGGATGTATTGGAAGCCCGCAGAGATTCTCCCTCTCTCACCCCAACCCCTTTCTCCAGACATCAAAAACGAATATCTGGCCAGTCTTCAGAGAGGTCTCAGAGACACTCTGGCCCTCCCCAGTCATTACTGTCATTTATGCAAGCGAAATATCACTTAGGTCTAATTAACAGAGAGCACGATTATAATTTCTATTATTAAACATCACATTAACCACGCTATGATTTAGTTTTACTTGATCTCAGCTTTAAACTCTGTTTTTAAATGTTCCAAAATTTTATAGTTTGGGGGTGTATGTATTATTTTTGCTCCCAACTTAATAAAAATAGATGAAACTTTGCCTTGAAGGTATAGCAGGCATTTGAAAGAACAGGGTCATGTGGGTAAGGCACCAGGAAAAAAGAAACCAAAACTAGCTCCCTGGAGACCAACCTTTCAGAAATCTCAGGCTTCCAGACTTTAATGATCCTGAGTCAGAATGACCCCAAGGCCTACTCCCATCCCCCCGAAAAAAGTGTTTGGTTGAGAACGAACAGAACTTGAGTAGGTGCCTTGCAAAAAAAAATAGCTGCTTTGAAATCACAGAGGAGGAAGGTGTTGAAGCTGATGCAAGCCAACAGGGAGCCATTTCTGAGAGTTTACCATGTGCTGTGTCCTTTACACAAAAATGATTTTGTTCATTTATCTTTACAGTGACCCAATCAGAGAGGTATTATTAATCCCCATTTTACAGAGGGCTATCCTGAAGATGAAGTTGATTGTACACAGTAAATGCTACATAGGGGTTTATTATTAATATCGGCTTTTTAGGCTGAATTGTTAATCAGAATAGAAAGAGTTGTTTGTATGTGTTGGGAAAAAAAATTTCTAAGTCTTTCCCCTCTTCTGAGTTTATTTTTCTCACCTCCTCTTTCCAAATGACCATCTTTTCAAAACACAAATCAGGATGAACCTCTCTTTTGACTAAATTCCACCTGCAGCTCCACAGCGCCTATGGAATAAAGTCCCAACCCTTCATCGTCTGCCCCCTGCCAGGCCTCCTGGCTGCCAGTGCCAGCCAGATGGGAATGTGTCAGTCCCTGACACTGCAGGCCTGCTGGTTGGTGCTTTCATGGGAATGTATGTGCTGTCCCGTCAGTCTGGAGTGCCTTGCTGTGTCCAGTCTTGCTTTAGCAAAAAGCCTACCATTTGAATGGGTGTTTGAAATAAATGTGTAAATGAAAGAAGGTATTTGGTACTCAATATGTTGAAATTTCAGCAAATGAAGTTAATCTTGAACTCATCACAGAGTTTTCTCATTTGGGGCCTGGGATAGGCAGTTGAGTGCAGATGAAACAAGGAGATGAAGCCCCCTTGGCCAAATACCCAGAACACAAGGTCTTGAAGGTCGGGGAGAATTCTTGGCACGCTCCCAAGCCCCTGTCAGCCTCATCTTGTTTTTCGGTTGCTTACTCTGAATTTCTCGAGTCCTTGCAGAGCTGATGGCAGAGGAACCTAAGAAAGTGTGAGTGCATGCTCCCATGGTGCCTTCTGGTGAAGGGAAAGAAGCCGCCTTCTGGCTCCCGAACTCCTCCCTTATATCAGGCACATCCTCTGGTCAGTCATCGCCCCACTGCAGGGCGTTTCCTGCGGCTCTGCCATCCACTCACACTCAGTGTGGGCTTTGACACCTCTTCCCCCAGCTGGGACACCACTTGGCTTCCATCGGGACACATCGGCAGACAGTTTCATATTTATTCAATAAATTAAAGCAAGGTAACTGTTTCCAAATGTTGAGGGATAAGCTGCAAACCAATGTGTTGCCCTGACTGGGAAGGATGACATAATGAATGTGTGCATTTGTAAGTATAGCCGTGTGTGTGTGTGTGTGTGTGTGTGTGTGTGTGTGTGCAGGTGCTGAATGTCCATTTCCCTCCTTTATATATACACTATTGTGCTCTGCTGAACCACACAAGTAGACCCTGCTCATTTTTCTGCCCTTTTGCCCTACGTTGCTTTTTTACTGGCTTCACTTTGTGGGCTTTGCTTAGAGTTTATATTTTTAGTCCAATGAAACCAAGAGAATAATTGGATTGGGTAAATTGTTTTCTCTTTTCCAAGATATTTGCATGATTTCACCCTTGAAAGAGGGTAGATAGCTTCTAATTTGCCCAAATTCCAAGTTAATGTGACTCTTTGTGGACTCTCTCTCTTATAAACACCCCAAGCAAACTCTAATCTAAAAGTACTTTCTGCTTGTGACTATTAAAAGTTTATCATATTATGTTATAGTTATTTTGACATGTGTCTTAGCTCCTAAAGGAGAGATTGAGTATTATATGTATCTGTATCCTCAGTGCTTAACAGATTAAAATTATTGAGTAAATGTTTTTTAAATATATACAAGAATGGAACAAAAGAACGAGGTAGAAATTGGTTGTGAAACCTCCTTTCCTGGAAATAATCATGAATAGGATTAACTAAGAAGTAAACTTTCGGGGCGCTTGATCTGTTCTTAGGACCTCTTGAAACCTTAAACTGAAACATAACATAAAACTGATGAAATTTGCTTTGTTACCTGTAGTTTAGAAAAATTATCTATTATTTTTCTTATTTTAATCATTAGAACAACTACCCAACATAAAAACCCTGTTTAGATTTCTTTATATATATTAAATAATTATTAATCAACCTAAATTATACACATAATTATTAACAAATAATCATAACTGCTCACTGCCATACACTGGGCAAGGCACTGGGCAAGGCACTGGGATGAAACAGTGGAAAAGATTAACAAAGTTTCTACTCAAATTGAGCTTAAAACCTAGTGGGAAAAGTAATACAAAGTCAGTTAATAAGCAAAAGAACTGATGAATGCTATGAAGCATTCAAATGCATTCAACAAATATTATGATGAATGCTGTTGATGAATGCTGTGAAGTTAACTGGGTAGTGAAAAATGGTGGGGGGCACACATTAAATGGAATGTTAGGTGAAGGTCTCCAGGGAGGGCAGGAGTCCACAAAACAGGTGAAGGCAATGTTACTGGCCTCCCGGACCTTGGAGATTGGAGAAAGTGTATGCCAAGCCTCTAGCCCAGGACCCAGCACATACGAGATACTCAGGATAGAAGTTGAGGTGACCATTTTGTGCTTGCACCCTGCTCTCTGCCCTGAGTTAATCTGGTCTACTTCTGGTGGTGCCATTCTTAGTTCCTCCAAGGTATGCACACTTCTTTCTGAACACATGCTGGCTTCAGTAATGGGAAACCCTCCATTAAGTCATTCCCCAGGCCCAAAAGACTCCCCTGGAAATTGGATAATATAATGGGTCAAGAAGAGGCTTTGGTCAATCAGGATGTCCAACATTAAAACAGATAAAAGAGAGGTTGTTCAGGTAAAATTGGGGTGGGATGTCCAGAGCATCCAACCTGGTCCTCTTACCCAAGTGACAGAAGACAGGTTAGGATCCCCTCCCCTAGCTTTATAAAAGAATAGGTAGCATTCCCCCAAAGGGAACTTGAAGTGTTCAGTCTAAATTGGCAGGGGTGGTGACTGACACTTGTAACTGAGAAATGAGGGGAAACCTCAGCAGAGAAAAGTCCTCTGGGCCAGATAGTCCACTTCTACCCCAACCCACCACCATCCCTGACCCTAAGCCAAGCACAGTCTAGAAGCACTGTCTAAGTAGGATCTGTTATGGTATATATACAGAGCTATGCAATACTCATTGTATGCAAAGTCACTTCTACAGGTACTGTTCCACAAGGCACATAATAAAACTTTAGAAAACTGTGCTGTATGGGGAAACTCCATGCTGTCTCTGTTCAGACTAATAGGGCCAAGGAAGCAGTAGCCCCCTTTCCTTTTGGCCCCTGTGCACATCCTTGCAGAATCAGCTCATATTATTCACCAGTTATATTCACATAGGCTCAGACTTTTTAATTATTATTACGATTTTTTAACATAGGCTGCTTAGCCTAATGATGACTCAAGTAGGACCTGGACATCTGAGTGAAGATGTGAAGGAAACATTCGTCACCTGAACACCGTATTTGGACATCTCATTTAAATTCCTGGCAAAATTCAGGTCAAACCAAGTAGTGAGAAGCACCACTAATGTAACAGAAAAGACTTAGAAAAATAGGTTAAAATGGGTTTTTGGGGACAAAAGTGTCAGATGAAAACACTTGAATTCTTTGTTTCATATTTTTAATAGATACTACATTTATATGACTCAAACATCAAAACTACTCAGTTCCCCAGGGCCCCAACAGGAAATAACCAGTGGTTGATAATTTCTTTTTTAATGCAGATATTTTTCTACATCTACAAGCCAATTCATATTATCTTCCCCCGCTTTTTGACACAAACAGGAGTGTTTTACAGACACTGCTCTTTCCTTGCTTGTCTTCCTTAGCATATGTTAAGAGAGCTTTCTGTTTCAGTATCTAGAGAACATCCTCATTCATTTTACATTTGCATGGTATTGCACACTAGGAACAACCATCATTTATCTAACTGTGATGCACATATTGGTTGTTTCCAGTCTTTTACCATTACCAGTCATGCTGCTGTAGGGGCCAAGCTTCCCACCTCCTCCTCTGAAGGTTCACTGACAAAAGGCAGGTTAAAAGGAGAAAAGGCATATGACATTTATTGTAAAATGCGTGGCACAGGAAAATCGGAGGAGAATCTGACAGCCCAGTAGCTCAATGGGATACAGATGTTTATATACCCTTCTCCATAGAGGAAAGAGATGGGAATATGTGGCAATTTGAGGATAGTAAACGATTGTTAGGGGGAAATTAATGGACTTGGAAAATACACAGTGGCCTGGGACAAAGTCTGTTGGGCCCACAGAGCAGACAGTGGGTGGTAAATGATTCTCTTTGAAATACTGAATAGGACCAGAATAGACGACAGTGGTTTGTGACAAAAGTCTGTCCAGGTGTATTGACAGACTTGAATCTTTCTTCCTGAATATGAGTTAAGTTAATGAAAACTAAGGGAAGGGGCAGAGGTAGTTATTTTCTTTGGTGGGTCTTGACTTTGGGCAAATAAGAGAGCTTCAAAGAACAGCTTCATCCTTTTCTTTGGGAGAGACGGAGGGTTGAGAAACAGGAGCAGGGAGATCAGAAAGACCATGAGGTTGCTTCTTTAGCACATCAAAGTGCCACATTTTGGGACATTCGTTTCTGAGCTCAGACTTTCCTGGACATTTCACATGTTAACAGATGAGCTAGTGACTGTGGAGAGGAAAATAGAGTTAGTAGCTGAATGGTAAAAGATCCCATTAAACCAGTCTCTCATTCCTGAGAATAGGCCAATCCAATTAAACAGTAGTTTCTCATTTTAAGAGATGGTATTGTAGATGGGCTCTCAAAATTAGACCTCTATCCATGACACAGGCAAACAGATCTTTAATAAGAGATATTTTTATGGAAACAGATGAAAAACAAACATTAATGTCTGAGGTGGTCTATAAACTAGTTTCTTTTAGAGTCATGGGGGCAGTCAGCTGAGAGGGCCAGTGGCAATGTGATAGATTTTCCTGGATTTTAGTTTGTGTGTAAGTTTGATCAAATATAAGCTGTTGTGGTGATTTTTTTTTTTTTTCAAAGCCAAGTTTACTAGCTTCAGCTTGTAGGGCCTTAGGAAAAAAGAAATTTTAATTTTTAGTGATTCCAAGTCAGAAGGGTAGGAGAAAAACTCAAAAACAATGAACAGGGCTAGAATCTAACAACAGATGCACCATTGTTTTCTTCTGAAATGTAACTTTTCTCTCTTTAGCCTTTCATTTCTACCAAAGATACTCATAATGAGACTAATTTGTTTGTAAAATAAGTTAGTTTTATTAACTTGGCCTGATTACTTGCATAAAGTACAATTAGAATAATGATTTATTATATAGGCACTTTTCAAGTTGGCTTTGCTGAAAATTTTTATAAGGAATCTCAGATTAGACTTTTAAAAGCCTCTCAAGGCTATAAGCTAAATCAAAGATTTGACTTGCCCTCAGACTACGTCTGTAATAACTACACAAATTGAGTGAATTTCTCTCTTTTTGAGCCTGGCTGACATGGTGAAATGTTGTCTCTACTAAAAATACTAAAATTAGCTGGGCATGGTGGTGCATGCCTCTAATCCCAGCTACTTGGGAGGCTGAGGCACAAGAATCACTTGAACCCGGGAGGTGGAGGTTGCAGTGAGCCGAGATCGCATCTCTGCACTCCAGCCTGGATGGCAGAGCAAGACTCTGTCTCAAGAAAAAAAAAAAAAAAAGAAAGTAAGTTACATTCTTTACCTACCACGGGGCAGCCATAAGAATTGTGTATGTAAGATACTAGGCCAGTTTTTCCCAGGGCTTCTATTGGCTTCATAATGTCAGCCTCCGTTCTGTAAAGCTGTCTGGTCATAGATGAAAATATGACATTCCAGTCAAGGCCTTGGTAAAATAACCGGTGTTTCCAATTGTGTTCTGTTACAAGAAGAACAGATTCTTACTGAGCTTATGCAAATAACTACATTACCATAAAATAAGAATATTCATGAATTTCAACATTTTGGAGGGATAAGTTAGAGAGAAAGGCAAATGTTTCAATTTTGTTCACAAAACTATACCCAACTGCTGTAAACTTTAAGAGGAATAAAAGGAAGCTCCTTAACTTTGGAAAACAAAAAGAATCAGTAATGTTCAAACCTAAAGCCATAAAATATCATAATCCTTAATCAGTTGATGCCCATGTAATTCTTATTCTGCTTGTTGTTGAGTTCACAGTTTTATGAGTCCAGCTTTTTCCATTGGAATTATTAAAATTTTTATCCAGTCCAACTGGATAATCTCAAAGTCATTAGCAGAGGTCTATATTTCAGGGTAGCTGTCAGAAGCTTTTTATTTTTTTCATGAACCTTCTTGAAGACAGAACACTTGAAATGTCTTTCAGGAGAAGCATCAGAGTAAAACAATTTACTGTGGACAACAAGACTTAAAATGGCCATGGTTAAAAATCTTATGCGAGTTCACAATAATGATGCAATCGACAAGGTGTTCTTTGAAAGATCTGTATGTAAAAAGCGGTTCTCAAATGCCAAAGGAGCCAAGAAACCAAAAAATGAGGCAGATAAATCCAGTTTGTTGGTATATGATGATTTATTAGGGGAACTTACAGACAGAAGCGTGGTCTTGGGTGGCTGCAAGACAGGTCGATATCTACACTGTTACTTCCCAGACCCAAGGCTTATATACCATAGGGGAAAGGTATACATGCTCCAGCAAGACAATTCAAGGCAACCCTCCAGAACACGCAAGAATGTTATATGTGTCATAGCCTATAATTTATGTGATAACATCAAGGTTGCTTTGATCTAAAATCGGGATTTGTAGTGAGCACATATCTTTACACTAAGAACAATAAATTAAGAAGAAATCAGGAGGCATTCACAGAAATGGGGTCATTCAGAAGTCAGTGGTGGATTAACATCCAAGATGGAGTCATTTTGTCTCTACACAAAGAGATCTGGTTATTTTTGTGGCATACAAGATTTAACATTACGATTATGACTGGTAACATAAACCAAGACATATCAGATTTCTAGGAATCGCATACTATTTTGGAACACATATTACACATTTATACAAATATAACTCAAGGAAAACTAAACACCATTTTGTATTTGCCAATGCTTCCCATGTGATTTTAACATACCGAGTATGCCTAATACGTCTCTCTGGACCTTCCAAAGGCCCTTCTGGAATGTTCAAAAGTAGTTCAAGGTTGAAAAGACTTAATTTAGAATTTGAAATTTGATTTTGAAGTCTTTTAAAAATGTTTAAAAGACTTGATCAAAAGTAGAATCACAGGTCATTGTGAAACAATCATTTGTTTAACCAAAGTGATAATTCAGAGATTTCAAAAAGCTAAAACCTTTACTCTTTGATAGACGGGAGACTCAGTTTTCCAAATAATCAAAAGACACAGTAAAAACAGCATGAAGCATATATAATCTGTTCCTTTCCCTCCCTTCTTTTTTTTTTCTTTTGCAGTTTACTCAAAAAGTGAACAAAATCTTTTTTTGTCAATATTTGTAAATCTTGCTTGCAAGAGACAACCAAAATTTATTTTTGCATCAGTATCAATGCTAAAGCTAATTTTAATGAAATCTTATAAATAAACCTATCCTGTATAGTCAGCTTTGACCACATATGATACAATTTTTATAAACTTTTATAACCTCTTAAAGTTTTATTTTATTCTTTTTCAACTTTTTATATTTATTCAGTTTTATCTATACCATCTTTTTATTTCTTCATTTGGGAACAACTTTTAAATAATCTCTAAAGTAGACAAAATAATCTTTTTAAACAAAAACCACATCCTTATGCCTTTTTAATAATCTTCCTCACCAAAAACATTTCCTACCCTCCCTGTACGTGTTGTATACAGAATTATTTCCTTTATTTCTAGTAGTTTTGATTACATATTCTAATTATACTTTTAACTCTTAGCAACCTTAATTTTCAGTGAAAAACCTGAAAAGTAAGCAACTTAATTGCTGTGTACCAAAACATTTTATAAATATATATTTTATAATTTTTAGAAACAGCCTTTTCCATAGAACAGTTTTTTAATGTGGAAGACGGCATATTTACTAGTAAGTTTATTCTTTCTTTGTGAAATAAAAAGCCAAAAGTATGTAAGCTTAAACTTATGTTTAATAATTAATGTTTTAGTATTTTAATTTATTTAGATATGCAGACATTTCATGCTAATCTATTATTTAACATAACATGACTTTAAGATTTTAAATTACTGAAAAGATTTTTTCGAACTGACGCATTTGTCTATAAATGTTTATCCCATTCATATTTACCTAATTTACTTGTTCTTAACAATTACATCTTAATTGCTTATGGGGAACAAAACTAGCCATTTAAGTTAACGTTTTTCTTTTTTTGTTTGTTTGTTTGTTTGTTTGTTTGTTTTGCAAAAGCAAAACCAGTCTATCCTTGTAGTAGCCAGTGTCATATTAACTAAGGCCTCTGAGATACTGGACATAGACACCCTCCCCAGTGTGTCCCCTGAGTCATCCTGGGTCGCAGGTACTCATTGGGCACACAGGTGGCTATGAAGGGCAGGGCCTGTCTGTTCTGGATTCACATACTAGGTACAGAGCCCAGGACAAAGGAAACAGCTGTGAAGATGATGCCAGGAGGATCCAACCCTTCCCAACATGGCCAGGAGACAGAGTTGGGCCAGGAATGATGGGGCCATGTTAGGCTTGGCCCTGCCCTGTAGCTGATGTCCCAGGTGCTGCACACACACATGTCCCCAGGCCTCACCATGGCCACCTTTCTACACCTCAAAATCCAGAGGCTCAAAACCAAAGGCATAAGCTCACAGCAAGGTGTATACAGGACTTTGGGGAACCCCATTAGCCAGCCCTTAGAGCTTTAGCTCACAGACAAAACAAACAAGCATCAAAAATTATTACAAAAGCAATAGTTTTATTACACTAAAACATCGAGCAGAGACAGCATAAGTCTGTCTGACAGACCTAGGCAAAATATCCTAATTAAATTCTGAAGCCATTTTTATGTTATTTTACCAACAATTTTAAAGCTAGCTTTATTTACCAAAGGCTTATTAATGTCAACCTGAACCTAAAAAAGCATTTGGGCTTATTTACTTGATTTATGAGTATTTACGTATTTCTAAATCGGTACCATCTAAACAACATACAAACACATGTATACACATATGCATACATGTAAACATAGCATGTAACACACATTATGTACACAGAAGCCAAAGAGATGAAGAAGATCAGTGCAAAAGAGCAGAACTTTAGACCTGAGAGGAACCTGCCCATGAGTTTTGGAGTGTTATGAGGAAGACAGGGAATCCCAAAACAAAAAGAGGTCAGTGGTCCCTTTTTTTTTTTTTTCTCAAGGGGTTTAAGGATTGATAGAAGTCTCTTCTAGATCTCTTCATGTAGTATTGAAGGTGGCAAAAGGAAGGGGGGGCAAAAGTAGATGGAAGAATGAGTTGTAGAGGAGACAGTTCAGCGTGGAGGGATGAAGTTTTCCAAAAGGCCCGTGAAGTTTTAGTTACCAGGGGTTTGAGAAAAGGGAATCTAGCTGACTAAAAAGTTCTTATGGGGGAACAATATCCAAAAGAGAACGGAGAAGCTTAAAAAAAGTACAGTCTGAATGTCAGCTTTTAATGAAGCTGATTTCTAACCACAGACCTCTCTTTTTGAAACAATCCTTTACAATTTCTTATTATTAGATTTCAATGGGGACAAACAGCACATATTCTGGGTTTTTAATTTTTTAAAAAACTAAAGGCATCTATCAGGTGATTCTGAATGCAAATCAATAAGCCTTTTGTGACTTAACCAAGAATGTATGATTCATCTCTAAAGAGGTGCAAAGAAACAGTCCTCCCAAGACCCGGAGCCACCCGCTAAGACAGTTAGAAGAAAAAAGAAACTTAAAGAAGAGCTGCACAACAGTAGCTGTTCATGGGAGGGAAAAGGATCAATGACAAATGTGTGCTCCAAAAAGTCAAGAGTCAAACAAATATAAATTCAAAACAAATAATTAAAACTAATCCTTATAAATGTTTCATTTTTTTTTTCTTCTTAGTTAAAGGATTTATATCTCCAAGGGACTGGTTCTCTAACTGGGAAACCAACCCCAGACAGAGCAGAGAAAGTTCAGAATCCTAGTCACTAAACTACAGGCCAGAGTGTCTTTTTTGCAAATTCCTCAAAGGCTCCAAAGCAGACAGTTTACATGTACAAAGGATTTTAACGTTGTTTTATATCTGATTTCTGCCTTTTAAAAATCTTGCCAAGGGAGTTTTTAGGCTATCTTTCTTTTGTTTCTTTTCATAGGTACCAATAAGATAGTTGTTTAAGACTATAGCTCTCTAAAGAGTAGTCTTTTAAATTTAGAGAATTTCTTTATCTCATAAGTGACTCAAGCCAAAAAGGCTTTTTTCATGGAAAGTCCCTGAGGTAACTTTCCGGGTTTAGAATACGACAGGCAAAATTGGCATCTTTTTTTAAATGGGTGCGAAACATGCAGCCTTCATGATCCTCCCCAAAATTTACTCCCAGAAATAAGCTAAGATAGCAGATCTCTGTTGCCACAGGCGGTTAAGGATGGTGTAGCTGGTCTCCCTATGAGCACATGGACATGTGGCCACATGGGGGTGCCTCTAGTCACAGACCTGCCAACCTGTGACGCCTGTGACACAGGGCAGGCACTTCAGGGATTAGACTTTCCCAGCACTAACTAGGCAACAAAGATGGAAGCAACAGAAGCCCTTCATGGATGGAACTCCTTTTAAGACAGACTCCACTGACAGCTTGGCACATTTGGGGAAAAAAAGAGAGTGCTGCTTAAAATTTTACATGGCTCAGGATTCCCAGTGCTTTTAGACTAGCTACTGGACGTGACCTGAAAATCACACCCCCAGAGGCAGAGACCAAGGGAGAATGCTCCCTCTTGGTTACAAGTCAACTCTGAAGGGCATAAAGCAAGACGAAAGGAGACCCTCATCCGGTTTTCATTTCAGGGACCCACAGCACAGTTTGTCTTAAATAGATGCGGGTCTGATGAGAACCATAAAACTCACCAGTCTGTGGAGGTCAGCTCAGACAATAGGCTTATAGGGGTTTTAGGCCTATGTTCTATCCTAGTTCTACCCTGTGATACCCTTATTTATGACAAAACAAAACAGGAAGACGAAGACGAAGGAAAAAACAAAGACTATTTCTGGAAAGAGAAGGATTAGATAATATGAATATGAATATTCATAATAAAAATACACCAGAGCTGCTATACTCAATGCTAGTCAAACAAGTGCTTTTCTCCCATTAATCTTAAATTTGGAAAGGAAAATGAGACAGTTATTTTTACCACCTACTTAACCAGATTTCACAAAGAGTGACCAAGAGTGACTGATAAGAATTTCTCCCCTTTGGCTGGCATATCAGGTCTGGGGTTCCCTCGAATCTGGCTTCCAGAAGAGCAGAGTGGTTTCGGTTATCCTGTTCACAGCACCTCATCTGTAGGGACCAAGGGAAAGCTTCCCCCTTTACTTTCTGGAGGTTTGTGAATATCAACAAAAGACAGATTAATAAGAAAAAAAAGCATACAAAATTTATTCTAACATGCATAGCACGGGGGAATTGCAGGAGAATGAATGCCCAGCAACCCAATGGAAATGTTTATACACCCTTTTTCATAAGGCAATTGGAGATGAGGGAAATGTGGCAATTTGAGGGATAGTAACATTTTTACGGGGAAATGAATGGACTTGGAGAACACGCAGTGACCTGGGACAAAGTCTGTTGGGCCCACAGAGCAGACAATGGCTGGTAAATGATTCTTTTTGAAATACTGAATGGGACTGTGTTCATTTGTTTTTGCACTGCTATAAAGGAGACACCTGAGGCTGGGTAATTTATAAAGAAAAGAGGTTTATTTGGCTCATGGTTCTGCAGGCTGTACAGGAAGCATGGTGTTGGCATCTGCTCAGCTTCTGGTAAGGCCTCAAGAAGCTTACAATTATGGTGGAAGGTGAAGTGGGAGCAGGCACATCACATAGCAAGAGCAGCAGCGAGAGAGAAAAGGGGGAGACTCTTTTAAGCAATCAGATCTTACATGAACTGAGAACTCATCACCAAGGGTATGGTGCTAAGCCATTCATGAGCGATCCACTCCCATGATCCAAACACTTTCCACTAGGCTCTACCTCCAACACTGGGGATCACGTTTCCAAATGCAATTTGGAGGGGACACACATCCAAACCATATCAGGCACCAAAATAGAAGACGATGGTTTGTGACAGAAGTCTGCCCAGGCATTGACAGCTTGAGTCTTTCTCCCTGCGATATGAGTTAATGAAAACTCAAGGAAAGGACCAGAGGTAATTGTTTTGTTCTTTGGCAGGTGTGGACTTTAGGAAGATAAGGGAACTCCAGAGAACAGCTTTGGGAGAGACAGAACATTGAGAGGCTAAAGGGAGGTGGAGGTAGGGTAAGGTCAGAGAGACCTTGAGGTGCTTACTTCAGTCCAGCATGTTAAAGTGCTATATTTTGGGGTATTGGTTTCTGAGCCCCAGCACTGCAATTAATATACTGGTACATGGGTCCCTTTACATGTTTGCAATAACTGTTGGATAAATTCTTAAAAGGGAGCCAAGAATTCATATGTATTTGTGATTTTGATAGCTAGTGGGTGGCAAATTGCCCTCCGAAGTGGTTGAAACAACTAACACATCCATCAGCAATGTATGAGAGTGGTTTGCTATCCACTTTTTGGCTATTTGCCAGTCTGATAAGGGGAAAGTGGTATCTCCTGTAGTATTATTAGTTTTCATTTGCATTTATCTAATTTTGAGTGAGCTCAAGCATCTTTTCACATGCTTCAGAACTGAACCTTCAGGGACTGGGCTAGGATGAAGTGAGTGCAGTGCCTTGGGTGAAGAATTTAAGGAGGCATTTACTAAGTTCTCCAGGTCTCCTTCACTTACGTGCCCTAAGCACCTCCCCTACCCACCCTGGTCCCAGCTCTGTGCAGTGCCCTCCTCGCCCTCGCCCTTGCCCTCACCCTCGCCCAGGAACCACTTACATTCCTTTTGTGTGATCTGTCTTTTAATAATCTTTGCACATTTTTCTATTGGGTTGCTGATCTTTTTCTTAACTTGTAGGAGCTTTTTATGCATTAAAGAGATTATTGTGTAAATTGCAGGGTTTATATTTTTTTAACTTATGCCTTTGCTTATGAAATTTTGTTTATTTTTGCCATGCAGAAGTTTCAAATTTTTTAAATGGCAAATTTAGCAATTTTCTCTTTTGTGATTCTGGATTTTATGTCATAGAAAGACCTACAGTTTGAAGTTATTAAGAAATCATCCTGTTTTCTTTCAGCAATTTATGGTTCTGTGTTTTTACATTTTTACCTTTTACATTAATTCATTTGGAATTTATCCTAGTGTATCGTGTGAGGTATGGATTCAATTTTACTTTTTTTCAGATGGCTACCCAATTATGGATAATTACCCAATTACCTAAACCATAATTGAATAGTCCACCTTGCCCCCACTATTTTGAGGCTCCCTCTTTATTACTTGTGTATATTTTTGGCTTTGTATTCAATTCTATTAATCTCTGTCTTTTCATATACAAATATTAGAACATACATTTCGAAAAAGAAGCAGAACACACAGGTGTTTGAAGTGATGAAAGGTAAGTTTGCTTTGCTCGGGGCTAATGCATTCATGGACTTCAAATGGAAACCTTTCTTTGTTCATCACTTGGAAAAGCCACCTGTATTTAGGTACCTTAACAAGACTTCCTGTTTACAATATATTTTTACTTGATTGAAAAATGAATATTCTATGACTTTTTGGAGCAGAATGGCAGGAGTTACAATCATGAAAAGCATTCCAAATGACAAGACCACGGTAGGCCAGGTCAAGATCTCATGGACAGTTGAGGGAAAGTATTAAAAAATAGAGAACTGGAAAATTTATTGAAAAATGCAGAATATGCTTTTGGCAGCTGTTTGCTTTTAGGACAAACTAGATTTGACATGGAAAAACAAATCACTGCTCCCATAGGCGGCTCTTGAGGAACCATCTTCTGCCATTCAGTAAATAGGCGGTATCTTTCACAAGTTTTGTTTTATTGCATATGGATCATAGCAATTTTTTAAAGTTTATCAATCCATCTTCTAATGGCTTGAAATTTACTATTTTTTTCTACTTACTCTTCTTGTGTTCTATTTTCACAATTCCCAGCAAAATGCTAGTAATTATAGTGCTTAAGAATATGCTGGAGAGGATGTGGAGAAATAGGAACACTTTTACACTGTTGGTGGGAGTGTAAATTAGTTCAACCATTGTGGAAGACAGTGTGATGATTCATCAAGGATCTAGAACTAGAAATACCATTTCACCCAGCCATCCTATTACTGAGTATATACCCTAAGGATTATAAATCATTCTATAAAGACACATGCACTTCTATGTTTATTGCAGCACTACTCACAATAGCAAAGACTTGGAACCAACCCAAATGTCCATCAGTGATAGACTGGTTAAAGAAAATGTGGCACGTATACACTATGGAATACTATGCAGCTGTAAAAAAGAATGAGTTCATGTCCTTTGCAGGGACATGGACGAAGCTGGAAACCATCATTCTCAGCAAACTAACACAGGAACAGAAAACCAGACACCACATGTTCTCACTCATAAGTGGGAGTTGAACAATGAGAACACATGGACACAGGAAGGGGAACATCACATACTGGGGCCTGTTGGTGGGTGTGGGGGGCTAGGAGAGGGATAGCATTAGGAGAAACACCTAATGTAGGTGACGGGTTGATGGGTGCAGCAAACCACCATGGCATGTGTATACCTATGTAACAAAACTGCATGTTCTGCACATGTACCCCAGAACTTAAAGTATAATAATAATAAAAAAAAGAATATTCTGGACCTAGTTTCCTAACCAAATCTTGAGTGCTGCCAGCCAAAAAGATTTTTTTTTTCCATCCCACCTCCACATTCACCCAAATGGACTAAGGAAGGGAGATCAGTGACAGCCATGATTGTCATTTAAATGGACTGAATATGATCATGCATGAACAAAGATTTTGGATTCCAACATTTGCTTTCCAAATACTAATCTCATTTCCTCAAAACTGCTTAACAAAACCTCAATATAAGCTTTGTCTCCCTTGTGAGAGCTATGATGAACTTCTTGTGGATGAAGGATTTTTGTATCCTTTGAGTTTCAAGTCAGTTTCTAAAGGCCTAATTTAAATACTTCACACGTACAATATGAAATTTCAAATATGTAAATAAAATACAATGCATGGTGTTTCAGTAATGTTTGGTGTACTCATGCTATTATTTCTTGTTTAGGGAAAGATAAACTCTTTCTATTTTTGGATAGATATATAATCCCCCTCAGAATGAGGCTAGAGACCATCCAATATTTTTTAAATGAAAGTCTATGCCTTATTGCCGTGTTCCTGCTTTTATAGATCATATAGCACAAGTAAACGTGAGACTTTTAATACTGCTTGATGATGACTTTTTCTTGAACTGGTTGATCGTGACATCTAGTGTTCAGTACTAAAATTACATATCTTTCTCAAAAGCAGCTCATAGGGAAACCAGCATAAATTACTGTTTAATTCAGGGCTGGCAATGCACCAAAAAGGCCAAAATACAAAAATGGAAGTGGAGTCATTGGGGCAATAACTGGGGACAGTTTGAATTAGAAGGGTAATTGCTCCTTGATGATAACATCAAGAACTATAAATTACACTTGGGAGCAATTATGTATGGACATGCAAAGTGAACTGCTCTTCAGACTCAGTTCTGAATCTGTTTTTTTGTTGTTGTTTAGTTCAGTCCTTCTTTGGCTCTTCTAAGACCAGGAGTGTGTATAAATTCACTAGTCAGATTATCTTAAGCAAGTCATATAATTTCTCAGAGACACAGTCCTCTTATCTATAAATTTGAGATACTGAGTCCACATCATAAAATTCTGGGGGAATTAAATGAGATGTTTCATGTATAATGATCTGGGTTCAGTGCAGGGTGCATTGTGAATAATAAATAGCAGTGCTGGTGATGGGTAATGGTGATGGTGATGCGGGGATGTGTCTGGGAAGTCATTTGCATGGATCTTGATGTCTGGGGGTAGCAAAGACAGGCAGTGACCAGGTGCAGAAATTGGCCAGGATATTGTAACTGGATATTGGGATCAATGGGCAACAGGAGGCAGGTCATGATATGAGCAGCAAATGTGGATGGTGTGAGGCTCAGATGAAGGGAACCACACAGTGCCTAAGAAGGCAGCGAGGTTGGGAAGCCTGCTGCCCCACTGATTTGGGTCACAGGGTTCGGGAGAGAGGGATGGAAGAAAGCCTCAGTGTCCTTGGAGAGTTTCACATGTAGATTTTTTTTTTTTTTTTTAGATGGAGTCTTGCTCTTTTGCCCAGGCTGGAGTGCAGTGGCGCAAAATCTGCCCCCTGGGGTTTTTTTTTTTTTAAGCAATACTCCTGCCTCAGCCTCAGGAGTAGCTGGGACTACAGGTGTGCGCCACCACACCAGCTAATTTTTGTATTTTTAGTAGAGACGGGGTTTCACCATGTTGGCCAGGCTGGTCTCGAACTGCTGACCTCGTAATCTGCCCGCCTTGGCCTCACAAAGTGCTGGGATTACAGACGTGAGCCACCGTGCCCAGCCTCACCTGTAGAACTTTAAGAAGATATAGTAACATGCAGTAGGACTTACTACCCTGCCTCTCAGGAGCTGGATCTCCTTTATTAAGTTCCTAACTTTTCTGAGCCTTATTTTCCACTTTAGTAAAGTGGGGATGAGAGCAGTACTGACCCCGCAGGTTTGTGAGGATTCAATGAGACGGTGCATAAAAGAGCCCTAGACAATGCCTGGCACAGCTTAGTAAGCATGCAGTAGCTAAATGGTAGCCCTTGTTGCTATCTTTTTTGTTTTGTTTTGTTTTGTTTTTTTGAGACAGAGTCTTGCTCTGTCACCAGGCTGGAGTGAAGTGGCGCCATCTTGGCACACAGCAATCTCCGCCTCCCGGGTTCAAGCGATCCCCCTGCCTCAACCTCCTGAGTAGCGGGGACTACAGGCATGCACCACCACACCCAGCTAATTTTTTTGTATTTTAGCAGAGAGGGGGTTTCACTGTGTTGGCCATGATGGTCTCCATCTCCTGACCTCGTGATCCACCCACCTCAGCCTCCCAAAGTGCTGGGATTACAGACGTGAGCCACCGCACCCAGCCCCTTGTTGCTATCCAAAGGAGGGAGATGAGGCCGAGTGCAGTGGCTCCCACCTGTAATCCCAGCACTTTGGGAGGCCAAGCCAGGCAGATCACCTGAGGTCAGGAGTTCAAGACCAGCCTGGCCAACATGGTGAAACCCTGTCTCTACTAAAAATACAAAAATTAGCTGGGCATGGTGGCGCATACCTGTAATCCCAGCTACTTGGGAGGCTGAGGCAGAAGAATCGCTTGAACCCGGGAGGCAGAGGTTGCAGCGAGCCGAGACCACACCACTACACTCCAGCCTGGGCAACAGAGCAAAACTCCATCTCAAAAAAAAAAAAAAAAATATATATATATATATGTGTGTGTGTGTGTGTGTATATATGTATGTGTGTGTATATGTGTGTGTGTGTGTGTGTGTGTGTGTGTGTATATATATATATTGAAGGGAGGAGATGAAAGCAGAAGTTTCAAAACAAGACAAACAAAACTCAGACACATGACTCTGCTTCCTCTTTGCTTTGGTATAGGCTGTTCCCTCTGCCTGGAAATCTTTTTCTTCCCTTATGTACCCACATAGGTCACCTTTGGTAGAGCACTCTCTGATTCTGGCAGGCATCGGTGCTCCTTTTACTGTGTTTCCAGTCCCCATAGTCCCTTGTGCTTGACACCTTCTTGTTCTTGCTAGACTGTTTATGCATCGAACCCTCCTGATAAACCATGAGCCCCTTGAGGGCAGACCCAGGAAGATTAGGTACTTAAGAAATGTTGAAAGAATTATGAATACACTAAAAATACAAGAGAAAGGGGGAGAAAGAGAGGAGCAGAGAGACAGTGAAACAAGTGTGGCAAAATGTTCACTGAATCTAGGTGAAGGGTACATGAATGTTGGTTGAACTATTCTTGCAACTTTTTCTTTAGGTTTGAAATCTTTCCAAATACAAAGTTGGAGGAGGAAAAATGTTAAGGATTTTTCTTTTTACATTCAAAGCATTCCTTTTTAGGGAGATTGGCCTAGGCTCTCCCCTTCTCTGGCCTCCCTGGGTTGCTCTGGTTGCTCATAAATGCTGTTTGTGACCGAAAGGTGAAGCTATCCTTTCTCTCTGCAGGTCTTTTTACCCAACTTGGCTTCTATCGACTGATGTCCAACCTGTAATTAAAAGAAAAACAGATCCCTCTCTCTCTCTATGTATATATGAGCAGCCCACCTGATGTTGTTTGGAAGCTACAGTGTATTTCTGAATTTAGAGTAAGGAGGGAGAACATCGAATTTTGCAAAGAGGAAGCATTGAAACAGCCCTTTGAAAATACATGTTAAGTTCAGAGGCAAAACAAAACAAAAAACACAGCAAACCTGTATGTTGTCCCTTCCAGGTCCCCCTGCTGGGCATTTGCAGAACCGCAGCATCCCAGATCACTCGTTAAAAAATTTCCACATGCTGCGCTTTTTGAAAAGCATAAAAGGTGCATGTTCAAAGCTGTATCCTGACCCCATTCCCTCTACAACATACATTGCTTCAGCTGTTAAGCTCTATATTGAATGAAAGCACAATGGGAAAATAGAATTTCAAAACTAAAGCAAAGGTGCGTAACAAATACTCTTCAAATGCTTCTGTTTTATGTTATCTCATTTCATTTTAAGAAAGGCCCTGAGGCAAATCCTAGAAGTAAAGACAGCCACACTGCTAAAGCATAGGTGCTGCTTCTCAGTGGAAAATCTGTCTGTCTCATGGTTATCCAGGGCTGAGGTGGTCCTTTCTGATCTAACAGACCTTTTGTCTGCATTTAAAAAAAAGTTCCTAAGAACTAGAACTTCCCCACAATGAATGGCCTATTCCTTGTTATAACACCTTCCCTGTTAAAATGGTGCAAGTGCTTAATAAATACATGATGAATGGTGGGTTGCTGGGTGGACAGGCACGCAGAGAGGTATTTGGGTTGAGTGTGGACAAACTGGTAAGCTGGAGAAACTGGTGCCAAAAAGGGATGTTTACACTAAGTGCAGATTTGGACAGGATCACTGCTAGATCCCTTCCATCTAAGATATTGCAAATCACAAATTCTGAAGAACTCAGTGGAGAATTCTAAAGCATGGGGTCCACCTGAAGAGTCCCAGACTGATGCCGTCTCTTCTACAGCCACTGGTGTCATTGTTAATCTTGTCCAGTCACATATCAATGTAACTCTTAGTCAGAAGACAGAAATATACCAAGAGAATCCGTGTGTCATCTGTAGCCCATGCCTCTCTCCTGAGCACCAGACTCATCTGCTAATTCACTGCTTTCCATTTCTACCCGCACATCTCACAGCACCTCACGCTGCACATGACTAAACCTGAGCTCATTATATTTTCTTCCTTCCTTGTGCACGCTCTTGGGTTTCTGATTTTGGTGAGTGACACCTCCATTCAATGAGTCCCCGTGACAGACCAGCTGGATGCCTTCTTCATTCCCACCTCTTCATGATCATTGGTGACCCAGTTCTATTTATTCTTGAAGTCTCAGAAGAGCTTCATTTCACATCATCTTCTTTGGACCATTGCAGTGGTCTACTAACTAGTCTTCCTTCCTTTTCTTATTCTTTTTCAGGTGAGCTTTCATTTTACCATCAGAGGGATTCTAAAATATAAATTATTCGCCTGCCTCTGTGCCCACTCTGCCTCTCCCCATTGTCCACAGATAAAAGTCCAAATTCCTTAGCATGGCATTCAGTATGTTCCATGATCTAGCCCCTGCCTACCTCTCCATTCTTAAAGCAAACATTCCAACCATACCAAACCACGTACAGCTCTCTGAATAGGCCATGCCTCTGGGCTCTGTCCCTACTTGTTTTTCTATGGGGAATACCTTTTCCTATCTGTACACATAGCAAATAGCTGTTCACCTGGCAAGACACAGCTTCGGTGTCATTTCTTCTATAGTGCTGTTACTCTTGGTCCCCAGAGAGGGTGGCTTCCTCTCCCTGTCGTGCCCCAAATAGACCTCTTTTAAGACACCCATCATTCTTTATTGCCCTTTTTGATTTACGTATCTACCTCCCCACAGATGCACAGAAAAATCCTAAACTAGGAACAAACCTTGTCTTACTCGTCTTTGATCCTCCACTATCTAGCACAGTGAGTCAGCGCATAATACTTACTCAAAAGATGTTTGTTCAAATGAACAAATCTATCTATTATTTAGCCAGTCATGAGACCACCATGGGAGCAACACTGTTCATCTGGAGCTGCTGATATCATACCATATGTTCATTCTTCACCAGGTGTTACCTGGATATTCCCTGATCTCACAACCTCAGAGTGCAGATGTGTCACATTTACAGAAGCACCAACAAAGTCAATGTTCTGTTCCCCGTCATCTTGATTGACAGGAGGTTCTCTGTTTTCTCAGATGATCCTTCCCATCATTTCCAAATTGTGATCTAAAGTAGACAGCTGAGTACCCAAGTCTGAAATTCAAAGCATTGGTTAGGACCACTGTTTTGGCTGACTGGAAAGAGGCGATGATTTATCTTCATGGCTAATGGCTCAGAAAGTTCTTTTCAAGGTTGTAGAATTCAAATGTTATCCATGACGGGATATGAAATCCTTACGATGTGCTTTGCTTTTTTTGTACATCAAAGCATTAAGCATGGGACAAATTTTGCTGAGCTTAATTGTGGAGATGAGTCCATGTTTTACACCATTTAGCAAAATGCAGTTGCAAGATAGCTCTGCCTAATTGTCTAACAGGGACTTCAAACCTTGAGATAATTAAGACTGAATTTATTCTTATTTCCTTCAACTCTCCCAAAAGAAAATAACTTTGGATACTTTCTTCTATATCTCCATGAACAACATCTAACTAATCACCCAGGCCAGAAATATAAATGTCAATATCAATTCCGCTTTCCATCCCCTGGCTCTATCCCATAGTGAAACTGTCCCAAGAAAACTACCTCCTTAGTAGTTCTCTCTACTTTGTTCTTTGTTCTTCTTCCCGCCATCCATTCCTTTCTTTAAACCTTCATCATTAGTTGGGTAGATAAGTATAGCAACCACTTTAATGGTCTTCCTTTATTTAGCATTGCCCTTTCTTACACAGAATTGCCAGTGTCGTCTTGTAAAACAGGAATCAAAATGTGTCACTCTCCTGTAAAACTTCCAGTAATTCCTCCACGGTCTTTAGGTCTCTGTTTAGTTCTACAGTGTTGTTTTATCACACTACTATCTTACCTTATACGTTGGTCTTGAATACCTCTAGTTTTCCAAACAAGCCATCTTTTGTCATTTTTCTCAGTGCTTTAGTATATTCTGCTGCTTCTGCCTAGAACGCCTTACATAGCAGGATATTTTTGGCTGCAGGTAACAGAAAATCCAATGCAAAGGCTTAAACACTAAGAGTTTAAGCACATAAAGATGGGTGTCTGGTGGTTCTAGGGCTGATTAATGGCAGCAATTCGGTAGTGTCATCAAGGACAAGTTTCTCTTCATTTTTTCACTCTGCCAAACTCTGTGTGGCCTCCTCAGGGTCACTTCCCTCCAGTTTTCAGGATGTCTGCCACAGATCTGAGCATCTCGGGAAGACATGAAGTCCAGCAGGAGGAGGAGCCTATTCTTTCTTGTGCATGCTCTTTAAGAGTCAGGGACATGTTTCTAGAAGCCCTCAAAGAAAAACTTGTCTTTTGTCTTAGTAGTGAAAACTGAGTCTCATGCTCATCTGTAGCCTGTCACTGGCACGGGGATTTAAAGAAGTCAGGGGAGTGGGCCGGGGGAGACAAGGACACAGGAATGAAAACGAAGGCACTGTTAGCATGGAGGAAGGGGAAGTGCCCAGTGGGTTTGCAAACAACAGTGTCCTCTGTTGCCCTCTTCCCTCCATTTTTTTTTTTTTTTTTTTTTCAGAGACAGAATCTCACTCTGTCGCCAGGCTGGAGTGCAGTGATGCGATCACGGCTCACTGCAATCTCCGCCTCTTGGGTTCAAGGAATTCTCCTGCCTCAGCCTCCCTAGTAGCTGGGACTACAGGCATGTGCCACCTCGCCCAGCTAATTTTTGTATTTTTAGTAGAGACAGGGTTTCACCATGTTGGACAGGATGGTCTTGATCTCTTGACCTCGTGATCCGCCACCTTGGCTTCCCACCGTGCGAGGATTACAGGCATGAGCCACCACGCCCAGCCCTTTCCTCCTCTTTGCCAGGCTAATTGTTGAATACTCAGCTAATGAGTCACCCTCGGAGAGACTTCTCTGACCACCTCTCTTCCTTTTGATGCCTTCTGACAAGTTAATACAGCTATAGAATTTATCCTACCAGACCACAAGTGCCTCGAGGTAGGACTGTCTTGTAGTATCTGTCATAGTTACTGGCACATAGCTACAGGCATATGTGCTAATATTTGTTGGATATAAAAATAAAAGACAAAACCTGAGTTGTGTCAATTAGGGATGACATTCTCCTTGCCACAGAAACCCTAGAGTGGTTTAACCGAAAGAGATACTGTTTTTCTCATGGAACAACTCCAGAGGAAGAGGTGCTGGGCTAATAAACATGTGCTTACAATTCATCACAGGCTTGGGAGCCTTCTAGAGTCTTGTTCTGCTCTCCTTGGCATGTCACTGCATGTTCTCATGAACACATCCTGGCTCTTCCACCTCCTGAGTCCATGTTCCAGGCAAAAAGAAGGACTAAAGGTACAGGTTACTTGTCAATTGAATCTGTGGCTTTTCCTCTGGTAAACAGTAGCTTTCTCGGCAGCTCTGCTTACTTGACTTCTGGTTATATCCCATGAGCCAGGCACGGATCTGGTTTTACGGGACAATGCCAAAACAAACATTGTCAGGGTTCTGTTAGGGTCACAAGAAGATTTACTCTATTTCTTGTTCCGTCTGCCTGCTTGAAACAATAGCAGCCATTAAAAGTTGTTATGTGGAAGTCTTGTATTATATACTAGAAATGGGCCTTGTAAGAATGACTTGTATCATATTGTCCACATCCTCATTGAGAATATTAAGAAGACAATGTTGAGAAGACTGACGCCCAGAGAAATGTCATTTGCCCAAGGCAAAATCAAATATTTTGGTGGCAGAGACTGCTTAGGAAACAACCGGTCCTTATCTCAAGTCTAACTCCCTTAACATTTGGGGGCATTTCATAATTTGATCTTGAGGTAATAGATATTAGATGTATTAACTTCTTTTTCCAGCCTTACATTACAAAGTCTTCAGAAACAGAAACCATATTTGCGTGGTTTGCTGTAAGTAATGCCTAGTATGGAGTCATGTAATGATTCTTTTAAATTTAAATTTAAATTATTGATTTTTGTGGATACATAGTACGTATATTATGGGGTACATGAGATGTTTTGATACAGACATGCAACGTGAAACAAGCACATCGTGGAGAATGGGGTATCCATCCCTGAGTCCTGTAATGATCTTAATGCAGTCCTTCCCGCTTTCTCTGCAGGGACTTTTAGGAAGATGTAGGAAGGAATGATTTGCCCACTGTGGCTGCAGTTACCTCCATTAACTCTAGATGGCACTCATGCATTGATTGTGAAACCAGTCACTGATAATATTAACCGCCTGGTAGAAACCGACAAATTCTTCAGTCAAGGTGGTGAAAAGTTAAATATAGGTGGCTCCCAGGCATGGCTGGGTGAATAGATTGGTCAAAGGAGAAGTGGTGAAAACTGGGGACTGGCTGTAAACACATTTCATGATTACATACAAACCCCCTTGCCTTCTGTTCATTCTCCCTCACAGCAGCCAAAGTGGGCAAACCAGAAAATGGACTGGCCAGCCTTACCAGTGTGCCTGTCTGACCAGCGGGCGACCTGGTCACTGCCCCAGAGGGTCAAGGGAAACCTATTCTCCTTGGCCACATTCCTTGAGATGGTGATCACAGAGGACACTCAGTTGCCACATCAGGACTTTGATATTCAGATGGAAAAGGCTTATATGTTGATTTGAGTTAGTAATTAGGGCTTTTAAATTGCTCTTGTCGACATAAACACATACACTATTATTATTCAGTACTTCTGGTTTAAAACTCTTGTTCCACTGAACACATTATTTGGGGGTACATTGATACTGTTTCTATGTGGCATTTCAGACACTGGTGAAGAACATGAGCTTTGGAGTCAGACTTGGGTTGCTGTCTGGGTTCCATCACCTACTAACTATTGTGTGGCCTTGGGCAGGTTAATTAACCTCTCTGCGCCTCAGAAAATATGGAGGTGATAATAAAACCTACTTCACAGAGTCGTTGTGAAGATTGAGATAATTCTGTGTAGTACTTACAGTGCCTGCCACTCTGTAAGTACTAAAAATACAATCAGCTGTTATTTTTATTACCATGTAATCTAAAGACATGAAAGTCACAGAGGACAATGATGATAATCGTTGTCCCCATCCTGTGTAGACATTTTATAGTCACTTTAGCTTGGGTTGTAAAGTGTTGGGAGCAAAATGAGAAGTAAAATTTAACAGTTCAGGTGAAAATAGCGTTTGAGAAGTAGGTAGATTTAATTGGGAGAAAATTGATTTATACCCAATATGCAGGCCCAACTACTAGAAAATGAAAAGCAGTCATCTTAATACCAATTGTTATCCACCTAGTTCCTTGGGTAGCTTTTACCACAAATTCATGATAGAATTTGTAGACAGGAACAAAAAACTACTTAGGATTAAAAGTAGGAAAAGAAACTACTTCCCATATTAAGGTCCTGTGACAATGCAAAGAGGTGGATTGGGACTCTGGCCTAGGGCAGCTGTCCAGGGTGGACACGGATGGCCATAGGAGTTGTGATGTGCAAAAGAAGGAACAAGGGAAGGAGGGATTGTGTGGGACAAATATATAAATCCAGCAGTGTGTGTTTGAAAACTCAAGGATGGCAGACCCGTTGCTTCTTTCACTAACCCACTGCGCCTTGAGTCATTGTAGTTAGTGAATTGGGTGGCTGCGTGTCCATATGCCTCATTTGACTGGCATTGCTGCCTGGAGGAAGCTTAGGCCTGGAAAAAAGTGGAGACTCATGCTCTGGGTGCCTGCTGATTGTAGGCCCAGGTGAGAATAATGCAGGCAATTGAAGATTTTTTTTTCTTGCTCTAATTTTCACCTGAGAGCTATGCCCACTCAGAGAGGGTTGGGGGAGAGTAGAACAGGAAAGAAACAGAAGACACTTTGGGTTTGGGCTCAGAAGATTCAGCTCACATCCAGCTTCTATCACTTACAAGTTGTGTGCTCATTCACAAGTTGCTGCTGCTCTCCAGGTTTCAGTTTTCTCATCTGTAAAATGGAAATAATAATTCTTATAGCATCCAAGGTTATGTAACAAGTATAAATTAGTGACAAATTGGAGTCTGTGGAGGTGTAACTTTGCTCATAACTCAGCTCAAATTGTTCACAAGCCCCCGTTTCACTTGGTAGTGTAGGGGAGGGAAATGTGGCTTGCCCCTCACCCTTCTAGGTTCCTTGGCTGGGCTATGAATTAAATTGACATAAGACAGATTAACAGGAGGAAAGCCATATTTAATTATATAAGTACACACGGGAGCCCCACAAAATATGAGACTCAAAGAAGGGTCAGATGACTGAAGCCTATATTGCATCCTGAGCTACAGAAAGGAATAGTGGGGCTAGGAGCCGGGCGTGGCGGCATACTCCTGTAATCTCAGCACTTTGGGAGGCCAGAGCGGATGGATTGCTTGAGGTCAGGAGTTTGAGACCAGCCTGGTCACCATGGCGAAACACCATCTCCACTAAAAATGCAGAGATTGGCCAGACATGGTGGCACACACCTATAATCCCAGCTACTCAGGAGGCTGAAGTGGGAGAATCACTTAAACCCGGGAGGCAGAGGTTGCAGTGAGCCAAGATCACCACACTGCACTCCGGCCTGGGCAACAGAGCAAGACTCCCTCTCAAAGAAAAAAAAGGGAGGCTTCTAGGGGTGGTAGTGACACAAGTTATGGGAGGGTGAGTCGGGGAATTGTATGGTGAATAAAGTAACCTTGTTAGGCAGATAAAAAGTCTGTTGAGTAATACAAGTTGCTTCTGAGCAGCCCTTGGGAGCGGAGGTGATTGGACTGGGATCAACCTCCAAGCTCCACTCCTGTGATCCCAGTTAATCTTCCCATGTTGAGAAGATTCCCAGGGAGCAGATTCATGACAATTGAGTTTGTTTTGCAGGATCCGTCTTTAGGCAGATAAGGAAGGCTTTCCCTGCCTGCATCTGCTGCTCCCCAAGTGCCTTCAGTTCTAAGTAATCAGCACACCAAAGTGGCATATTTTGGGGTGGCATTTCCTGAACTCCTTCAGTGGACATGATTTGCATTAACACTTGGTAGACAGAGGCATGGGGGCTGGGAGAGGGGTGATATTTTATTTTCTAGTCAGTTAAAGCTAGTCCTTTCTGGTTTAGATGTCACTTCTGAACTAGGCCTGTTTTGGAAAACTGCCCTCTCTCCCAGAGTTCCTCCCTCCTTCTCCAGGTCCCTTCTCTTCCCCTTTCTCAGTCTGTTCTCCTGGGTAGGTCAGGGTGGAGGAGGAAGCATACATAGCGTTTTGGTCCTGAGGAAAGAGGGTGTGCTCCCCATTGTTCTTCTCTGCTGGTTCGTGCTGACCAGTGGAGCTGCACTTCGCATTGCCTGGTCTCTGGGACCTATGTCCTCGCTGCATCTGCTCCAGTCACAGGGAGGCGACTCTTGGTTTGTTTGGCAGCACACCATTGAGGGTTGGTGGACTCCAGCCTTCCCGCAGGACCCTCCTTACTAGCTCAAGCTCAAGCTCCACCATGGTCTTCATGAGTGCAGCTGATGCTCACAGGCTCCCCTGCATCCCTGCCAGGCTCCCAGCTCTGGCCATCCACCTCATGCCTAACCACCTCCTGTAGCCACATACTGGCTTTGTGGCTGCTGTGCCAGCTCCTTTCTCTGCTGGACTTGCCACAGCGCTGCATCTCCTCTCCTGCAGCTGTCCTGTGTTGCTGGGGTCACTCTGCAAGGTGATCTCCCAGCTCCCATTTTCCCATTTGGGAAGGAGGACCCAAGTCCCTGTGGCTTTGGGTTCCCAAAACTCTCTGTAGTTTTCTATTCCCACCCCCAGGTGGTTCTACCCTGGGCTGGGTATGGGGGAGACTGCATGAGGTGAAGGAAGAAGTTCCACACTGGAAACTTTAGTCCCTCCGTGCCAGTCTCCCCTCCTCCCTCAGCTCTCAAAGGGATTAACCCTTGTCATGGCTGAAATTGTGGCTCCCCTCCACCAAAAAAAAAAAAAAAAAATTCATATGTTAAAGCCCTAACCCCAAGGTGATGGTATTTGGAGATGGGGCCTTTAGGAGGTAAATTTATTATTTATTATTTATATTTTTTTGAGACGGAGTTTTGCTCTTGTCGCTCAGGCTGGAGTGCAGTAGCGCGATCTCTGCTCACTACAGCCTCCACCTCCTGGGTTCAAGTGATTCTCATGCCTCAGCCTCCCACGTAGCTGGGATTACAGGTGCCGCCACCACACCCAGCTGATTTTTGTATTTTTAGTAGAGAAGGGGTTTCACCTTGTTGGCCAGGCTGATCTTGAACTCCTGACCTCAGGTGATCTGCCTGCCTTGGCCTCCCAAAGTCCTGGGATTACAGGCATGAGCCACCTCACCTGGCCAGGAGGCAGTTAAATTTAGATGAGGTCATGAGGATAGGGCCCCTGTGATGAAATTGGTGCTCTTATAAGAAAAGACACCAGAAAGTTTATCTCTGTCTCTACTCATAACCACTGAGGAAAGGCCATGTGAGGACACAGCGAGAAGGTGGCTATCTGCAAGCCAGAAAGAGAGCCTCACGAGAGCCCAAGCCTTCTGGACCTTGATCTGGGACTTCCAGCCTCTAGGACTGTGAGAAAATCAGCTTCTGTGATTTAGCCACCCAACCTATGGTGTTCTTTTATGGAAACCTGAGCAGACTAAGACCGCCCTTTCCCCTGTGGCAAGACATTGCCTCATGCCGTAGCTCTCCTCTTCTCTACAATGTAGCTTACAGGCCAAGCCCTTTCAGAATTCAAAACTTAAACTCTTTGATCTGAAGTACCCACTTCTTACAAATTCAAAGTGTTTTGCTGTCAGACCCTTCTGTCTGAAATGGGCTTCAGGAACTGATCTGTCATCTCCTCTGTCCTTGGATGCCTCACTGTGAGGGCCATGGAGCAACACAGTGTCACCTGCCACAAGCCAATAATACACTGGATAATAATTGGAAATCATATTTGGTGACAGGAGCAGATATGAAATTATTTAGTACTATGCCTGTAAACAATTGGTACTTGGCGACTTAGATTTTGACATTGAGTAACAACTGTGAATTTCAGTGTCCAAAAAACAAAGTTGAATTACACTACAACAATGGTTGTCTGCTGGTTGGTGGCTTTGTTCCCTGGAGGTATTGTATCCAGACACTGAGGGATGTGGGTATGTGCAGTTTTAAAGATTTTCTGATGAGATTTAATGAATAGGTACATGTAAAAAATGGATTGTGATGGTCATTGCCTTCTTGTGTTGTGACCATCATAACCGCCTGCTGGCAGCTTCCACAGATGAGACACTCCAGGCATCTCTTCCAGGCATGGGAGCATTGCAAATGAACCTGGTTTCTATGGCGGGGGCATGCTCTTTAGAGTGAAAGAATTGCATGGAAAATAACTCAAATGTACATTTAAAACCACTCTTTCAGCTGGGCACAGTGTCTCACACCTGTAATCCCTGCACTTTGGGAGGCCAAGGCAGATGGATCACTTGAGGTCAGGAGTTTGAGACCAGCCTGGTCAACATGGCAAAACCCAACCTCTACTAAAAATACAAAAATTAGCCAGGTGTGGTGATGCATGCCTGTAATTCCAGCGACTTGGGAGGCTGAGGCAGGAGAATCGCTTGAACCCAGGAGGTGGAGGTTGCAGTGAGCAGAGATAGCACCACTGCACTCCAGCCTAGGTGATAGAGTGAGACTCCATCTCAAACAAAACAAAAACAAAAAGAAACCCCACTCTTTCCTCTCTTGCACCTCTAGGAAAGAATTTTTTTCTTTTTAAAGGTAATAAACCTTAATACTTAAGTTAAACAAGGCATTTTCTGTATGTTGATGTAACTGGATAGCTTTGAAAAGAAGGGTGGGATCATCCCTGGCCTGGGTCTTGGAGTCTGGCCACCAAAGAAAGAGGTGGCCTGGCCCCTCTCCCAGCTGTGGGGCTCCAGGGCCAAGGAGCCCGAGGCCCCGCGTGTGACACCTCGCTCTTAAGATACTCTAATTTATAGTTAACGCCTTTTAAGCAAACAAGAGGGAGAAAAAGAATCTGGTTCATATTATGGCAACTTGCAATGAAGGGAAGTCTGGGAGTTCAAAGAAAAAATGTCCCAGGAAAAGCACAGCCCGTTAAAATTCATTCTAAGTGGTCAGAAAGGTAATTGAAAAGAAGGCTTTCTCAGTGCAGTGTTGGCAGGCTAGTTTCCCTCCCTTTGCAATCTCAGCTCTCCAAACATCTCTCCCTGACACTAAGGTCATTCCAAAGAGGAACAAAATTAACAAGAATTTGTTACTAAGACATGCTACATTGACTGAATCAATAAAATCCCCAAAGCCCAGTTGAAGAGATCAAGATGGGAGGAATAAACACTCTCTCCTTCCAAAGCCAGAAGCCTGTGGGACCCCTGCTACAGCTTTGATTTTCAACATGAATCTTCTCTGATTTGACTAGAGGCTCCCTCTCCCTTCCTATGCCCACCTTTGTCACCCACAAATGGCTACATCACCTGCTGATCATGTGGGGCTGGATTTTCTACCATGAGAAAATTCCTACCTGGTTTCTCTGGGCCAAGGTATCTTTTGTGGCTGTGTGTATTTGTTGGAGGTCTGCAGAGCAGGAGAAATGAGGGCTAGAAAAAAGCAGAACTTTGCTTTCCCTCCTTCTGCCTGATGTAGAAATCTTGAGCCCCTTGAGGCTAGAAGGTTTTCATACTTGATGCAGCAGCGGCACCACAATGATGAAATCAGAAGGGCTTAGGGTGGCAGGTTGCATGGAAGGTGATATTACAGGGCTTGTCATGTAGCCGTGTTTACTGAGAAGCCTATAATTTTCGCTTTGACTGTATATTGATTTGGAGGCTTTGGTAGGGTGTGTGATTGAAGGAGAGTGTTCTTTATCTCCATCAGCCACCCCCTTGGCCTTGCTGCTTCATGGATAAGACAGGCCACTCCCTTAATGAGTAGCCATCATTCCATGCTCCAGGGCAGCTTGTCTCTTTAGGTGGGTCCATATGCCATTAGACCCATCCCCAGCATTAGGGATTCATTCCTTCTACCTAAGGAATTGGGCTGTAATAAAATGCTGTCCTCTGTAGCATGACACCAGGCCTAGTGTGAAAGTGAATTTGTGGATGTAATCCATTCCAGATGAACCCCAATTTGGCTGAGAGGTAGCAGGCAGAAATTAGAAGCACTGTGGAGGGGGGTAGAAATTTGACACAAGTAGATGCTGAAAGGGAAGTGGGAGGTGTCAAAGACAAAATTGCTCTCTTCACCTCTGGTGGCCCTAGATTAAAGCAAGGAGTGCAATTTTTTGTGCTTTTCCCATCAATTCTGATAGGTCCTTTTGTTTCCCTTGAGCAACAGAGGCCATTGATCCTGCCCCGTTGAGGTCAGTTTCCTCTCTTTCTGAGCCTGTCCGAAAGTCAGGGGTCAAGCTCAGCCTTGTTTGACCCACTGACCTTTCTGAGGGGGCCACCTTTTGTAAGCAAAGTCAGGCTTTGACTACCTTAACTGGGATCCCCTCTTACGAATGGCAAAGTTATTTTGCGGTGTTTGCTTTGGGTATAAGGAAAGAACTTTTCTCTTCCTCTCTTTTCCTCTTGTGGTTTGCTTTTGGATTACTTAAATAAATAGCTTGAAAATGTCCCGTTAAGCATCCAAAGAGTGCTAATGCAGCACACCATGTTTATTTATATGCTTTCCACCCTGTGTACTCCCTTCACCTCACAGTTTAAGGCAAAGTAATGCATTTCTTTTTCCTAATTTCTTTCACTTCTGGAAAGAATTTTTGCCAGGAGCAAAAGGAGCTGCCTTCAAATTTTGGTCAGATGGTGAAGATGCTTAAATGATCATCTTTGTTGAAAAAGAAAAAAAGCATTGTTTCATGATTCATGGTGATGATGAAGGCACTGTGCTAAGCATATTACGTGATCATCTCAAGCAATCATCTCAAAACATACTTGTTAGGTAGGTTTTATTACCATCCCCATTTCACAGATGGGAAAACTGAGGTACATAGCAGTTTGCCTGCAGTCTTATACTTGGTGGGTGGCTGAGTCAGGAATCAGACCTCAGCAGTGGAACTTCTGAGTCTGGGAGCCCCACCTTGAGGCTGCACTGCTTCCTTTTCAACAAGCCCCTATTCTAGAAATGGAAAGAGTGTTAGGGTGGAATGGGGAGGCAAAACTTCTGCTGTGGATTAAAACTTGTAAATTCTCTCCGTTTTCACCTCTTTTCATAGCAGTAGCCAAGAAATTTTCCTTTCAAAAATCCATCTTGAGGCATTCCCGTCTTTAACAAACCAGTGTTATTTCAGCTCAAGATGATTAAATGAGGGTTCTGGGGAAGTACAAGAGTCCCTTCAAGGAAATATCTTAGGGCCATGGATGGCCTTCCCTCCAGAAGCTACAGTTTCTAGGCTGACTTGTGAACTTTGTCTCATTGAGAGAACTTTGTCTCATTGAGAGAACTTTGTCTCATTGAGAGAACTTGTGAACTTTGTCTCATGAGCAAACATTAAACAAGGATAAAGTCCCCAGGGTATGCAGAATTCTGTCCAATAAAGAAGCCAAGATGTGCGAGGTGCAGTGGCTCACACCTGCAATCCCAGCAATTTGGGAGGCTGAGGCAGGCAGATCGCTCTGAGCTCAGGAGTTCAAGACCAGCCTGGGCAACATGGTGAAACCCCGTCTCTACAAAAAACGTAAAAATTAGCCGGGCATTGGTGGCGTGCTCCTGTAATGCCAGCTTTGGGAGGCTGAGGCTGGAAAATTGCTTGAGCCCAGGAAGCAGAGGTTGCAGTGAGCTGAGATCACGCCACTGCACTCCAGCCTGGGTGGCAGAGTGAGATCTCGCCTCAAAAAAAAAAAAAAGCCAAGATGGTAATGCAAGTGTTTCCAACCTTGCCCATTCTGGCTGGGGCTAAGAAATGGATTCATCACCTGAAATGCCATCCAGTCTCCTTGCTGTGGACAGCAGGGTCCTTTCAAGGTCTGGCTCCTTCCCAGAGCTCCAGCCTCCCACCTACCATTCCCACTCAGCACAGACACCCCAGCCTTGTTCTTGGTCTTGCCAAGCCTATGTCTGCCTCAGGGGCTTGACACTTGCTGGAACACTTGACCCTGGGGCCTTTACCAGGCTCACTCATTCACTTTTTCGATGCTTCTGTTCAGAGGGTCATCTTCTGACCAGCCTGTCTCCAAGACTTCTCCCTCCACCACCACTGTACTCTACCCCCTCACACTGCCTGATTTTTCCCGGATCCGTTATTCTTACCTGAGGTCTTAGCATGTCTTTGGTTATATGTTTATGGCCTGTCTTCCTCTCCAGAATGTGGACCCCAGGAGTGAAGAGTCTTAGTCCATCTTCCTCACCGTTGGATTTCCAGTGCCATGACAATGCCTTGCATATATGTGTGGAATGAACAAATGAAGTCAGGGGATCTGTGATATTAGCAGTTACCAGAATCCTTTCCCAGAGGATTCCTGGGCTTTTCTAGACCTGGGATAAATTATTAAAAGTGAAACAATCCTGTGAAAACATAATCTTATTATAATCTATATGCGTTGCATATTTACATTTATATGTATATGCATTGGTTTAATTCTTTAATGACCACGGATTAATTGTTATAATTGTTGCCAGTATTTCTCTTTCACAGATAATAAAACTGAAGTTCAGAGAAATTTGGTGACTTGCCAAAAATCAGATGAGCTTAGAACAAGGATTTTGTGATATAAATACACGTGGAAATATGATTCATACATCCATTGTTACACTGTGGAAAGAGCCTGGGATTTGGAGCCTAAGGTTCTATTTTGTCTTAGTTTGTATTTTATTATATTTATAACAATATTATCAAAGGCAACATACTTCCCTTTCTAAACTTTAGTGTGCTTATCTCTAGAATTAGGATAATAAATGTAAAAAAACAACAGTACTGCAGTAGGACTATGATAAGGTATATAAAGTATTTGGTAGAGTCCAGCATACCTGGTAAGAACTCAATAAATGTTCACTGACTTCCAAACACCTGTTTCCTCACAAGTAAAAATACTATGCCTGCTTCTGGGGGTTGTTATTAAGCTCAAAACAAGTGAGGTACCAAAAGTACTTCATGAATGATAAAGCATAATATAAATGTTAACTGATCATGTAATTGTCACACATCAAGACTCTGGATAGCCTAGGACTTTCTAAAAGGGAAATAAAGGTGAGGAAAACACTGTATTCATCCTTAGATGTTATTGGAGAAAGCATGGAAGACATTTACGTTACTGAAAGAGGGCCATTCTTATTCTGTGAGATCTCTGCAACTTTAGGTTGTAGTCTTTTACACAGAATTTTTAAAAACAAAAACTTATTTACCCTTTAAAAACCTTGACTCTGTGATTCATTTTCAGTCGTGCCCACTGTGGATGGCCAGTCACAAGTTCTTTACTTTGCTAGATGCTCAGATGGAACTTTCTCTGCTTAACTATGTTTTATTTATAATTAACGCTTGGATTGAAAATAGTTGGGAATTATATTTTAGGGACCTGAAAGGTATACTTTACACAGCTTTCTCATGAATTCCTAACTTCACCGTTTGAATCTTGAGTAGTATCAGCCTTTTCTTTTTCATTTTCTTTTTTTCTTTTTTTTTTTTTTTTGACAGAATCTCCCTCTGTTGCGCAGGCTGGAGTGCAGTGGTACAATCTTGGCTCGCTGCAACCTCCACCTCTCAGGTTCAAGAGATTCTCTTGCCTCAGCCTCCTGAGTAGCTGGGACTACAGGCATGTGCCACCATGCCCAACTGTTTCTCTCTTTCTGTCTCTCTCTCTGTCTCTCTCTCTCTCTGTCTGTCTGTCTGTCTCTCTCTCTCTCTCTCTCTCTCTCTCTCTCTCGTCAACATGCTCCTGAGCTGGTCACCCAGCAAAAAGGCCCAGAACTGTCTCTGGCATGGGTTTTGCTCACCTTGCTTAGTTTAAGGTAGAATGAAATATTTCTTCTGCAAGTTTTCTTCAAATAGTTGTATCTCTTGCATAAAGTAGAATATTTGAAGCAGGTCTTCGTATTTTTCAGGCTACTTTTTAATTTGAAAAATACAAAAAGAAACACATACATTCCCAAAGTAAAAATGACCCAGAACCCTCATATTAAAATATATACAAACTTAGGAATGAATATATATAAACTAAAAAGTTACATATAATAACTAACCTTACTTAAGAATAACATTTTTATTTTGTAAAGGATTGGCTCATTGTGTGCTGCTTTGAACTAGAGAGTAGAGGGTGGGTTAATACATTCTAGGGAGATGAGGTATTAGGCAGATAAGCTTTATACATTTAATTTTTTGGATTGTGTTCTCTCTTAAAGACTATATATTCAGTCTCACACAGCCCAGATCTACTTCTCATATGCGACACTCAACCATACCTTTTGCAGCTCCAAAGTTACCAGCGGTCTCTACCTGTGGGCCTGTCTCTGATTTTCTACTTCTGGCCACACTAATGTCTCTCCTATAATAAGTGCCAAGGCCCCTTTTTCATGTTTCTCTGGAGCTGTCCCCTTTTTATCCCCTTGATTTCTGTGGCCCGCGATACCAGTGGTAATTCTTTTTCTTGAGCACATTCTGAAAAGATTCCCTAAGGGAATGGCTAAGAGGTTGAAAGCTAGGCCAATGTTCTGAGCCTACTCACTAATAGAAGAAATAAATCACTTACCAGCATTCATAAAAATATAGGTAGATAAGCAAGGTGGAGAAGAAATACAAGTTGCCTGGTTTTTTTTTTTTTTTTTTGAAAGCATGCCATTGGTCCCAGATAACCCCAGGAGTAGATTGAATGGTATATTAAAAGGCACTTAAGTATCATGCCTGTCCTCCCCAAATTAATGGATCAGTGTACATTCCACCTTGAATTTATTATGCCTTTGCCTGCCAGTAGGGCTGGATGGCATGTGGACATATTTGCACATTCTAGCTTGGTTTATGATACCTCCAGTCCTGAACTCACATCAGAAGCTGACGGTAATGCCCTTGACTCTGTGGGAGCTGATTTATCCTGGGCCATTTAAAGTCAACAGATACTTTTAGAATCTGGGTTTTGGCCTTTCTCTCGACGGGCTGGTGGCTGTCTCTTCAGTGAAAATAGTAAAAGACTGCCTTGGGACAATTATGAACATTACCTGTTTGCGTACAAGATAGCTACGTTTCGTATTTAATGCCAAGGTCACTTTACCTTGCTGGTGTCTGGCATTGCCTAATCATTCATTGCAGTCCTGGAAAGACAAAACTTGTATCTTCTGTATGGTTTCCTGTGTCCCCGGTTTATACATATTGGTTCTTCTTGTTGGCCCCCTACTATTTAAGCACTACAGAGAAAAACTGAGTTTTACTCATGGTAGCTCTATATTAACCCCCCCATATTCATTAACTATTGCTGCATAACAAATTATTCCCAAAGGTAGCAATAACATTTATCATATTTATTATCAAATAATAAACATTTAGCACCCCACAAAGTTTCTGTGACTCTAGAATTCAGGAGCAGCTTAACCGGGTGGTTCTGGCTTAGGGCCTCCCATGAGGTTGTCGTCAAGATGTTAGTTGGGTCTGCAGTCATCTGAAGGCTTAACTGGGGCTGGAAGATTTGTTTGCAAGATGTCTCACTCATGTGCCTAGTTTATTGGTACTGACTGTTGGTAGGAGGCCTCAGATCCCTGCCACATGCACCTCTATAGAGCTGTTCGAGTGTCTTCACAATATGGCACTGACTTCCCCAGGTGATCTAAGAAAGTGCAAGGTAGAAGCCCCAATATGTTTTATAACCTAGTCCCAGAAGTCATACCCTGTCATTTCTGCAATCTTATTGGTTACAAGGTCAGTGTTATTCAGTGTGTGAGGGACTTATAGAAGGGCATGAACACCAGTTGCCATCTCAGAGCTGAGTCAGCACACCCTCAATGGCCCTTCAGCACTTTCAGTCTCCTCTAGTAGAAAATTTCCATAGTGTTATTTCAAATAAAGAAGCAAATAGATCCTGTTGGGATTTATGGGGTCCATTAGTATTAAATATGGCTACCAAACAGTATCAAAATATATGTAGTCCTTTAAAAGCATTATTCCTTTCCAAACATACTTAATATGATTTTTGTTAAGAAACAAAAATACAGTCCAGAAAAGTCAGTGTTAGAGTCCACTTTTGATCATAATTTCCAAGTAGGATTTTCTTCCACTATGATGAAGCCGTATGGGCACTGTCAGGTTTTTTGTTTTTTTTTTTTCTTCTCTAATGTCTGCATTGAGAAAAGTTAAACAAATAGATCAAAACTGAACCTCTTTTTACAAAGTTACCATTCATTGGTTGCCATCCTGGAGTGCAGGCCAGGTTCTTTTGTTAGCTGCTGTTTTGAAATACGTGGCCAAGATTGGCGGGCATGAAGCTTTGGATGTTGGCGAGCCAACTCCCGTGAGTTGGAAGCTCCTTCAGAGCTGAAGAAACAAGACCAGAAGCATCTTAGAATCATCTCTCTTACAACCTTACAGTTGGAAGAAATCTAACAGGTCTTCCAGGCCTAACTTTCTTTTTTCTTTTTCATATTGTCTTTAAAAAAATATAACTCTTCACTAAACTTAGTTCTGATCATTTTCTTTTTGAGACAGGGTCTCACTCTGTCACCCCGGCTGGAGTGCAGTGATGTGATCATGGCTGTCTGCAGCCTTGAACTCCCAGGCTCAAGTGATCCTCACCTCAGCCTCTCAAGTAGCTGAGATTACAAGCAAGCAGCAGCACATCTGGCTAATTTTTTTTCTTGTAGAGATGAGATCTCCTTGTGTTGCCCAGGCTGGTCTCAAACTCCTGGGCTCAAGTGATCCTCCTGCACCACCCAAAATGTTGGGATTGCAGGCATGAGCCACCATGCCCAGCCCAGGCCTAACTCTCAATGTATGCAGACATACATTCTGAAACACTAAAGACATGAAAGATGATCATCCCACTTCTACTTTAATATATTCAGTGATAAAACACATGCCACCACTACCCTTGATTTTCAAACAGTTCTCATTTTCTACTGGAGCCAAGTTGTATCTCTGCATATCTTCTGACCATTGACCCTTAATTTTTATTCTCTCTGGAGTAAAACCAAATGTGAAATTTCTTCAAATATTTGAAAACCCATCTCATGTGGGTCTCCTTAGTTTCTTCCAGGCTAAACATTCCATGTTTGTTCAGCCTTCTCTTTAAAGTACAGTCTCCAAACTAACTATCTTAGTTTCAAAGTCCATCTGAAAATGTGGTATCCATTCATTTGTGTGACAAGTATTTGTTGAATGTTGTCTGTTGGCAAGGTACTGTGCCAGTCCGGATGTCTTAACAGGACAGAGTTGAGTGAGATTGTTTCTTCCAGTTGATTTGGATGTTATGTTTCTATTGATATGACCAAAGATCACATTAGCTTTTTTGCAGCCATGTGAAACTATTGGATTATTTTTGGCTGTGATCAACTAAAATTATCAGTTTCGTCGAAGGGAATTGTTGTCAGTTGAGGACGTCCCAATCCTATATTCATGTCGTTGGTTTTTTGAACCTAAATGAAAGACTTCACATTCACCTCCATCCAATTCCTTCTCGCTGGTCCAGCTCATTGTTCCAGCCCATTGAAGTCATTCTGATATTTGCTAACTCTTAATCTTGACTTCATCATATTAGTTATTTCTCCCAGCATTGTGTCATCTGCAGTTCTGATTAGCATTCCGTCTATCTTTGTATCCAAGTCACATATGGTAATGAGGAGTAGAACAGGACCCGTGACAGAGCCATTTGGCAGACCCAGGTCACCTCCCTGCCCCCTTCCAGCAGCTATCTTTGAGAACATGTTTCAGCCAACTATGAGTCGCCCAAATTATACCGTCATCTGGTCCGCATTTCTCCTTGTCCACAAGAATTTCCTGAAAGACTTTGCCAAATGCCTGATTAATCAATACATTCTGGGTCTCTGACATTTACAGTTGTCAGTTCTAGGAACCTGCTTCTTGCTCCAGAGGAAGAAAGGAAATGGGGCAAGCTGGGAACTGTTTTGTCCTCTGCTCAATTTTCGTAACCACATGACTCCTGGGTCAGCCTAGGGAACTTCTAGGTTCACAAAGATCTATCTATTGACCGACCTCTTGTCCTCACCCTTTAGGACCAGGGATTACCTGATTTCTTACAAGTATTATTATCCTGATTAGACTCCAAGTCTCTTAACTCCTCATCAGCTGTCTTTCTAGCTATCCTGAGTTCATTCACCTTCATCTTTTAGCCTCATTTGTCTGCTCTTTACCATCCTTCTACCATCAGGATCATGTCTTTACATAATTCAAATCAAACTATTCAATTATCTGTCATATGTTCCTGTGCAAGATATGTTTATTCCATGCCAGTGCTTTTTGATGCACCCTGCACAAACCCCCAAACTCCCCAAATATGAATCTATAACAGGCTCTTCTGGTTAGTTCTGCTTTATCTTGGGAAGTCCTTCAAGCTCATGTCTTTCCCCACCATCCTAGTTGTCCAGCCTTCTGCATTAGGACCTCTGACTTAGCCATTTGTTTTGGCTCCATGCCATGCTTGTTTATCCCATTTTGGTTTAGACAGTCCACTCTGGCTCAGTCCTTGTTTCCCATCAGGATGTGACTTCCATCGGACCAATCACCATGGGTAGGATATACATTGCTTCCCTCTCCACCCCAGAACCTTCATGGCAGAGTGTACCCTTCACCTGTCAGATTAGAAAGGCAGTGGGTGGCCAAATAGATGAGAAGACTGGGTTCCAGTTCCCAAGTTGCTGGTAATCCAGTACTGTGTATTGCTTGTTAATTTAGAGAAGGTATACTCTTTTTTTCCCCTTGACTGGTAACAATGAGTTTCAGCTATCATTCTTGGTGATGCCAGTGAAAAGATGCTCACCATCAAGGGTCACAGTTCAAGGTAGCCGTGTTACCCACAGTCTGTGTCTTGGTTTGCAGGTCCTTTAAGCTATATGGAGCATACCCAATTTTCTTGCCCTGAGTTTTTCATGGGAAAGATAGGGCTTTGGTACTTTTACCTGCAACACACTCATTGTCCCTCAGTATCATCTTTCTCACTCATCATCTCACCTAGACACTTTCCCTTCTAAAGTTTAAATACAAACCCCCCAATCAGAAATTCCTCTGCCATAATTTTCCCAGTTTTGGGAGATGGACACTGTTTTCAGAGAAGTCCCAGAATCCTTATGTATAAGCCCTCCTTGGGTAGCCAGCTACCAACTTCCCATTTGTTCCACAGTCTTCCAAAACTATGACCTTCCATTAGAGTAAGACATGAAAACACTACCCCCTCCCCCTTAAGTCCTCAATTCCCTACTTAGGAAAATGAATATATGCACTTTTAATATAAGTTTATATTCCCCAGTGAGTAAGTAAGAAATGCACATTTTAAACCTTCCAAATTGAGTCAAATTTGTCTTCTGTATGACCTTTACCTGAGTTATTTTTTTCTTGGTGAGCGAGTGACTCAAGGTGGAACTCAACCTCCCCATGCTTGCCCTTAATGCTAGGAAATCTTAGCTTTTAGCCACTGAAATTCTTTAGTAAATAAACCTGTTTCTACTCATTTTTAAATGTATTAATCTGTTCTTGCATTTCACTTTGAAGAAAACAAGGTTTTTATTAATGGAAACAAGGTCTCCCACAGGATGTTCAGTGTGATTGACTCAGTCATTACATAATAGTCATAAACAAATGAGCTCCCTTTGAACTCAGCAGTTCAGGCTCCTACTGCATCTTGGCTGTGATTCTGTAGTTTGACACTTATGCTGCAGTTAATTAGGGTGGCTGTGAGAGGTAGACAGGGGCAGAGAAAAGGCAGGATTTAAAAGCTGTTCCTGCTACCTTTTGGGGGTTTCAACTCCTTTCTACATTATAAAGCTAATTGATAGATTTATGCTTTATTTTCTCCCTGGCCTCCCTCCTTGGCTTCAGATTTAATGAGCCCAAAGGAAAGAGGATCATTATTTAAAATCTGGGTGATGTGCATTTACATTTAAGATTTATATTTGTCCAGACTTTTTATCCCTGCAACCCAAGTTACCTACATATCAAGCAAACCTCGTCTGTTGCATTGTCGGTATTCATCTCCCCCGTTGGGAAAGGTTTAATCTCATGGGTTATTTCCCAAAACCTGCTTTGTTTTGCTCTCTTATTTGTAAAGCATACAATATCAGCTGGAGAGAGGAAGGCACTGGAAAGAATGCTTTGGTCACTTTACATCAGTTTTAAAGTAGTGGCAAATAAGAGAATGCCTATTCAGGGCATTTATTGGCACTTCCATGGGGGGTAGGTCCTGAAGTTTCCTGTGGCAGGTGAGTGAAAGGCCGGGAAAGAAGGCCAAGGATGAAATTGATGTGGAGAAGAGGATCTGGCTGACTTTTCCTTGAGAATTCTAAGGGATATTTCTTCTTCCTTATCCTCCTTTTCTCCCCTTCTTTCACTTAGACATGGGGAATAGAAAGAGAAATAGAGGCCGGGCGCAGTGGCTCACACCCGTAATCCCAGCACTTTGGGAAGCTGAGGTGGGTGAATCACGAGGTCAGGAGATCAAGACCATCCTGGCTAACATGGTGAAACCCTGTCTCTACTAAAAATACAAAAAAAATTAGCTGGGCATGGTAGCTGTAGTCCCAGCTACTCGGGAGGCTGAGGCAGGAGAATGGTGTGAACCCAGGAGGCAGAGTTTGCAGTGAGCCGAGATTGCACCACTGCACTCCAGCCTGGGAGACTGAACAAGACTCCATCTCAAAAAAAAAAAAAAAAAAAAAAAAAATGGAAGATAGAGGCCCCAGGAGAAGCTGTAACAGAGAAAAAGGGTCAGACATGGATATGCTGAAGACCACCCACCTGAGCCCCAGCATCCCCCGGCTCCAGGCCCGATCCAGAGAGGATGTGCTCCAAGACATCATGTCCTTTATCTGCTGGTGCCAGGGCAGAACCCTCAGGAGCCTTCCTTGAGTCTTCATTCTTCCTCATCCCTCTAGGGTTTGCTCCACCTTCTGGATCTCCCTCAAATGCTCCTCTTCTTTCCATCCCTTGGTAGAAGCCTCCATCACCTTTTGCCCAGATTGTGGCAGTGGCTTGGTAATGACCCTCCCTGCTTCCAGCTGGCTTTTCTCTCATCCGATTTCTGAATTGGAGCCAGGGCTGTCTTTCTAGGAGGCAATGCTAATCTCAAAGTCTTCTGATGAAACCTGGAGGAACTCTATTCACATCACCCCTTAGTCACACAGCCCTCCCCTCATGCCCCATCCAGCCCCTTTCCAGCTACACTGGACTGGACCTGAGCCCTGTTGAGTCTGGGGCAAATGCCTCAAGGGCCTCTGGCCTCAGCTAAAAGGTAGCTTCCGCAAGGGAGCCTCCCTATCCAGACCTCTAATCCGGTGTCCCCTGTGAGGCATTGCCCTCGCGTTTGTAACTCACATCCCCAGAAGTCTTATTCAATTCAAATGGAAAGGCCTAGGAGTTCCAAACCATTTCCCATGGCTTCCAGAGCTTACTTTTTCTGCCTCTCCACTTCTACAACCTCACGTGCTGCCTTTGTGTCTCTCCCCAAATCTATTTTCCACAAAAGTCCACATGGCATGAGTTAACTTGTCATGAATTGACTAACTTTACTAAAGATGAGGATGATCACGAGAGGTGTGGAAGGAGGAATATCTCATCCATCCTCGGTTCACGGCTGAGCACTCCATAACAAAAGACAGATTGACAAGAGAAGTGCAAATTTATTTAATATAAGTTTTATGTGACACTGGAGCCTTCATAAGGAAATGAATACCTGAAGAAATGATTAAACCTGTGTATTTTTATGCCAGGTTTGATGAAGAGTGGACAGTCATGGAGAAATATGATAGAGCAAAAGAGTGCAATCTAATGGTGATAAACTGGGGGAATCTTAGCAAGCAAGGCCTGTTCAGATTCTTTTCTTGTCCCTGTGTCTTCAGAGATAAGGATGCTTCTCTTCTGTGAGTATAGGGAGGTCACCTCCATATGAGGGTCATATGACCTGCTTCAGGGAAGGGTCAGAAAATCCTTCTTGGGTGTGATGACTTGCTTCAGGGAAGAAGAGCAGGAGAAAGGTGATATGGTTTGGCTGTGTCCCCACCCAAATCTCATCTGAAGTGTAGCTTCCATAATTCCCATGTGTCATGGGAGGGACCTGGTGGGAGGTAATTGAATCATGGGGGTGGGTCTTTCTCATGCTGTTCCCATGATAGTGAATAAGTCTCAGGAGATATGATGGTTTTTTTTTTTTTTCTTTTTTTGAGACGGAGTTTTGCTCTTGTCGCCCAGCTGCAGTGCAGTGGCATGATCTCAGCTCACTGCAACCTCCATCTCCCAGGTTCAAGCAATTCTCCTGCCTCAGCCTCCCAAGTAACTGGGATTACAGGCGCCTGTCACCATGCCTGGCTAATTTTTGTATTTTTAGTGGAGACGGGGTTTCATCATGTTGGCCAGGCTGGTCTCGAACTGCTGACCTCAGGTGATCCACCCGCCTCGGCCTCCCAAAGTGCTGGGATTACAGGCATGAGCCACTGCGCCCAGCCAATCTGATGGTTTTATAAAGGGGAGCTCCCATGCACATGCTCTCTTGCCTGCTGCCATGTAAGATGTGTCTTGCTTCCCCTTTGCCTTCCACCATGATTGTGAGGCCTCCCCGGCCATGTGTAACTGTGAGTCAGTTAAGCCTCTTTCCTTTATAAATTACCCAGTCTTGGGTATGTCTTTATTAGCAGCATGAGAACAGAATCATACAGGTCTGGAGACCTTCCTGCACATGCTCTCTCAGATCCCTTTTTCCTTAAAATATTTAATATGCTCATATGCTAAAAGTCCCATATTTTTGGGTAGCATGTCCAAAACACCACCAGAGGTGACTTTAACAAGCAATTGGCAATAGGTCCCTTCAAGGGCTCAGCCCTCACTTCACTCCCGTGTTCCTATTTCCTATTAACATTAGTTTTAGCTATAAGAGAAAAATAATAAATATGTAAATATAATAAAACATTACTTTTAGCTATAATAGAAAAAATAATAGCAGTGATCTAAAGGAGTTTATTTCTGCCTCATGTTAGGTAAGTCTGAGAATAAACAGTCCAGGGCAGTTGTGGTCTCCACATTACTAGACCCTCTTCTGTCTTACTCTTTCATGCTTAGCTTCTATTTTTAAGATTATCTCATCATCTAAAGTGACTGCTGCAGCTCCAGCCATTACATATACATTCCAGCCAGCAAAAAGGGCATGTACCCTCCCTTTAAGAATATCCCAAAAGTTGCACACACTACTTCTGCTTCCATCCTATTTGCCAGAACTTAGTCACATGACCACAGCTAGTTACAAAGTAGACTGGGAAATGTAGTCTTTATTCTGGGCAGGTATTTGCGTGTCTGAAACCTGGTGGTTCTCTTACTGTGGAAGAAAGGGAGAATAAATATTGGAAGACAACTAGCAGACTCTGTCACACCTGTGACAATAAACATCCATCCCTTTTCTTGCCTTGCTTAATTTGACATGTGATTAGGCTCCCTCTAGGCCTCACATTTGACCTAAGATATTGTTTGGGTGTTCTTCTCAAACACCTGCAGCTCACTTCCAAAGGGAATTCTGCTTGATAAACTTTTCTCCATCTTATAAACCGTGCTAACTTCTCCATGTGTTGCACTGCCCAGGCCCTATGTGGTTGTCGTGGCTTTGTCCTCAGTGGGCATCCTCAGGTTGCACACAGGACTGGTTTCCACACACACATCCCAAGTTGTAGTTGACTTAACATTACATTTTCAGATTTTCCAGCTCTCAGAATGCAGCTGCAGGTTCACAAGTCAGCAACCCATGGAGAACAGTGAGACAGCAATGCGAGAATGTCCGTGGCCTAGCTCGCCTGCCTCACAGTCCCACGGGCACTTGGTGGGGGCTGGCTTCAAGGCTGAGAAGCTGCCAACCAACTTCTTCTGAGAGCCCCCTTCCGGCGAAGTGAGGCACAGGTGGTATTTATCCACTAAGCAGCACCCACATGAATACATTTAGCCGGATATGTGTTCAACTTACGCTCAGCACATCTGCATCAAATATATCTTTGGAAGACTGCCCTATTTCGGCAAGAAGGCAGGAATTTCAGTCTGGTGATCTCCCTCCCCATGATCTCCACCATGCTGGTCTCGCTGTTGTATCCTTTCTTAGTGTCTCCTGTGGCACTTGACATATAGCAGGCCATCTATCAATATTCGTTTAACGAATAGAAAAATGAACAACGTGTGCTAAATGATATACAAAGACCATTGAGCCAATCTAGTGGGAGAACAACATACAGTTATAATAGAGAGGAATTCATACAATATAAATATGTACAGTGTCAAATGAGCACAGAGGAGATGTCCAAGCTGGATTTTAACATATAAATAGGAGTTCACTAGGCATATGGAGGTAGAGATGAAGGCAGAGGAGCCGATTTATGCAAAGGTGTAAAGGCATGAAACAATCTCACATGTCCAGGCAATAAGTATAAGAGGTTCCCTACCTTAAGAACTTTGTAGTTTATAAAGTAGTTTGTTTTTTGTTTTTGTTTTTTAAAATCTTTTCATTTTTTTTCCAGAAGTGATTCATAATTACTACTAATTTATAAGGAGTCAGAGCTTTGCTTTGGGATAATTATTTGCATTCAAGGGTTATGGAAAAAACCTGATAGTTTCTTGGAGTTCTACCTATTCCCTACCTGAGGGAACCAATAAAATTGAGAATTTTTGTTTCTTTCCTAGAGGTTGACTACTTGGAGCCATGTGAATGCTGCACAGTCTCAATATAAAGGTCTTTTAAAACCCAAGTGATAACCACTGCTAGAAAATAATAACAACAGCAATTGCCAGCATTGCTATGGCAGAGTACTGTTGTAAGCATTTTACGTATATTAATTCATTTAATTTTCCTAATGGCCTCATAAGGAGATACTAGTATTATCACCGTTTCATAGGTGAGGAAACTGACAGAGATGTAGTGATTTGATCAAGATCACAAAGCTAATAAGTGGCTGAGTGAGGATTTTAAACTCATATATAGTTTGAAAGTTTTGCAGTATATTTAAAGTTATCAGGCTGTTTCTTTTTGTTGTTGTTTGTTTGTTTGTTTGTTTGAGCTTGTCTGCTAAGCAGAGACAAAAACAAAAAGAACTTGCAGGTTTTGGGATAACCCCTTGGCCTTGACGCCTGTCGGTTCCTGCACATTCCTGTGCTGTGGGCCTCAGGACTTTGCTGCTCTCCTCCCATCCAGTCCCAGGCTACCCCTTCTGTGACCCATCCCCACTCATGACACTCAACCAGCTTCCCTCGGATGTGAGCACATGGGCCCTCTGCATGCTAAGGTTCAGAATTAATCACTAGGGCAAGCAGGTGGAGGTGTCCAAAAATCAGACTCATGGAGGGGAGGGACAGGTGACAGAGTTTCCAGAATGTCTGTGCCTTTACAGGAGGCCCTGACTCTCTGGGGTGGTAAATGTGCTTAATACTTTCTGTTTCATCTCTCCCACACCCTTCTTACTCACGTAGGCCAGCCCTGAGGTGTCATGCTGGGTCTCAAGGATACAGTGTGCCCCTCTGAGGCCCTCCAGCCACCACTTCCTGCTGTCCTCTTTTGCCTTGCCCTCACCCACTTTATGTCACTCAGTCAGATGTTTGTCTTTTGCAATGTGAAAGGCGAAGTATGATCAGTGATCAGGAGCAAGGATGCACTGCTCAGACATGCCTGGCTCCACTTCCTGGCCCAGCCTCATACTAGATATGTAGCCTGAGGCAAGTCCCTGACACTTTTCATTCCTGTTTCCTTATCTATCAAGTGGGGGTCATAAAACCTTCCTTACTGGGTGGCCGGGAGGATTCAGGTAAGATCATCCATAGTGCTCAATCAACACTGGCTATGAGAGACAGGCTGTGTAGGGGTTTCAGAGCGTGGGATCTGGAGTCAGACCATGGGTTTGAATCCCAACTTGGCCACATCCAACCATGTGAGCTTAAGTACATTGGTGTTTTTGTTTTTGTTCTGAGAGAGGATCTTGCTCTGTCACCCAGGCTACAGTGCAGTGGCACAATCATGGCTCACTACAGCCTCAACCTCCTGGGCTCAAACAATCCCTCCACCTTAGCCTCCCAAGTAGCTGGAACCACAGGCATGCACCACCATGCCTGGCTAATTTTTTAAAGCTTTTTGTAGAGACAGGGCCTCCCTATGTTTCCCAGGCTGGTCTCAAACTCCTGGGTTCAAGTGACCCTCCTGCCTCAGCCTCCTAAAGTGCTGGAATTACAGGCATGAGCCACTGCGCCTGGCCTAGTAAGTTTTTTATCCTCCTCTGTAAAATGGAGTTAATAACAGTATCTACATGATGGGGTTGTTGTCAAGATTTCATGCTTATAAACTTAAGAGTCAAATATTTGAATGCTAACTAGTATGTATTAGGCCTTCAATACATATTAACCACTACTGTTTATCATTATTATCATCAACAGTTAATTCATTCTAGAGTAACTCTACTGCCTATCTGTGAAAGGCCCATCTGAGCAGGGATCCTTTCCAACAAGACTTGGACTGTCCCTGCAAGCCTTTAATTGTGCTCTCACTCATACTGCCCATTAGAACTCCCCCCAGTTGAAGATTTCTTTGCTCTTCTTAGAGAACAGAGGCTTGGCTTCTCTAACGGGCAGAGTTCCACAGCAGACAAACTAGAAAAAGTCTCCTGAGGAATTTTTCTTCATTCCAAGATGAATGTTCCAGAAACATCCCCTCTCCTGATGCGTCTTGGAAGTCCTGCTCGCTGACCTGCATGGAAATGGGATCTTGATTTTAAGAGAGGTTGATTTCACAGGAGGCTGACTTGTGTGTTATTCTCATAAAGCACATGTCATCTTAATTGAAACTGTGTGAGTGGTAAACTTTGCATTGTAAATTTAGAAAAACTCCCATGGGAAGGAAATGTAGCCTTTGAAACACTGGAGGAGGCAGTGTGAGTTGTTTTATGTAACTCTGGCACGGAGAATACCTGATTTGTGCAGGCAGACTTGTTGCAGATGCTGTTAATGGTGAGATCTGTTTTGAATAGTGCATTTTCAGGTGCTTTTAAAAAAAATTCTTAATGTTACCAAGTCTTTTTGACTGTATTACTGTATTTGGCTTTTTTTTTTTTTTTTTTTTTTTTTTTTGAGACAAAGTCTCACTCTGTTGCCCAGGCTGGAGTACAATGGTGTGATCCTGGCTCACCGCAACCTCTGCCTCGCAGGCGCAAGCAAATCCTCCTGCCTCAGCCTCCCAAGTGGCTGGGGCTACAGGCACACACTACCACACCCGGCTAATTTTTACATTTTTTGTAGAGACAGGGTTTTTTTATGTTGCCCAGCCTGGTCTCCAACTCCTGGGCTCAAACAATCCACCCGCCTCAGCCCTCTAAAGTGCTGGGATTACAGATGTGAGCCACCGTGCCTGGCCCAGCTTTGAGAATCATAAACTGTTTTTAGGTCATTCAATATTATTTTAAAAGCTATAGCCTTTTCTCCAGGCCATACCCCAGCTGGAACCCTGAGCACGGAATTACTTGGAGTTGTCGCTGTTTCTGAGCCTTCAAATCTACCAGGCAACCTATTGGTAAATGACTGTTCACCATAGTAATGGTAACAGCCTGAACACTAATGCCTAACATGCTCATATCATTGTAAGGAATGTAGTCTACCACTGGTGCCCCCAATCCTATACAGAGAAAAGAGTCAGGGAACATTCCCTTCCCATTGCCACTGCTCCTATGGGATGGGGCTGGGGTATCAAGGACCCTGCCCCCTGTTTTGGGGTGCTGTTGAAAAAAGGGACATTGAAGCTTGGAGTAGTTTGAATGGAGCTAGCAAAGTCCCCATGCATGCTGTGCGATGCATACAGATGTGCAGGCCACCATCAGTGGAAGGTTCTCACCAGTGGAAGTGACCAGCATAGTCGGTATCACCTGGGCACATTCTTACTTACCAGCCCAGGTCCTACCTTAGGCCAATTAAATTGGAATTTAGGGCAGGGCCTATATGGTGGTTTTCAAAGCATCCCAGGATCTCACTGTGCTGGACACTGCTGGGCAGTCTCTTGATACTGACTCCTCATGTGGATCGCAGGTCAGGTATACCTGGAACCCTATGACCTCATCCATGGTCAGGCCTTATCCATTCAGGGAATCCCAGTGTCCTAGTCTGCTCCCCAGAGGCAGAGGCAGTCACTGTTCATAGCCTCTTGTGCCTTCACAGGGACATTCTGCATTATTTGCACACAAATGGGAACATTACAGCACATATTGTTTGGCATCTTGCTATTTTATTTTTTATTTTTTTTGAGACGGAGTCTCACTCTGTCGCCCAGGCTGAAGTGCAGTGGCGTGATCTCGGCTCACTGCAACCTCTGCCGCCCGGGTTCAAGCGATTCCCCTGCCTCAGCCTCCCTAGTAGCTGGGATTACAGGGGCCTGCCACCGTGCCTGGCTAATTTTTGTAGTTTTTTTAGTAGAGGCGGGGTTTCACCATCTTGGCCAGGCTGGTCTTGAACTCCTGACCTCATGATCCACCCACCTTGGCCTCCCAAAGTGCTGGGATTACAGGCTTGAGCCACCGCGCCTGGCCTTCTACTTTATTTTTGCTTGCAAGTACAGAGTTCTCCATGGTTTCATGCAACCAGTCCACCGTTGTACCAGATGTTTTCTTCTCACTTCTCCAGATCTATCAGCCATCCTTTCATCCTATGCTCTCTGTCTGCAGAAGGCTGCTGTATGTGAATTGCATCATCAAATCTTTCCTCCTAGATTCCCTCTGGGTTCAGCCCCACATGAGACAGGAGGAGGGAGGAGAGTGAGGTTGGGGTATTTATTCCCTTGGCTCTCTCCTTGCAAGGACATCTTAGGTTGCTTTCTCTACATGACCATCTCCTTCTGGATTCTAGCAATCTCTCTCTTCCCTTGATTCACTGGGCCTGGAGTATCCCCTCCACTCTTTCTAGTTCTGGCTTACTTCACTATGCAGATGATTTTCAAAGTGCGGTTACAGGACCAGCAAAATCAGTATCACCTGGGAACTTGTTAGGAATGGACATTTCCAGGCCCACCCCAGACCGACTACTGATTCAGACACCCTGAGGGTAGAGTCCAGCAGTCTGTGTTTTACCAAGTCCTCCAGATGATTCTGATGCAACCTCAAGTTTGAGACCCCCTGCATTATGCCTTCCTCTTATGCCCTAACCCATAACTTTACTAATAATCCTTTTACGAAGCCAGCCTCAGATAGTCGTTAAGTTGAATGTGCCATCTGTCTCCTCTTGAAAGCCTGTCTCATGAACCTTTGTTTATAGACCTCTGCACATATGTGTGAGTTTATTAGAGGAAAAAATTCCTTTAAATAGCATTTTTGTGGAAAAGGAACATGCATTTCAAATTTTCATAGATATTGCCAAATTGTTCCCCATTTTGTTGTCCCAATTTTCTATTTATAAAAATGGCTTCTGGTTGTTTAACATACCTCTTCAATGACTATTGATTCACCAGACAGTGGTGGTGTATTAGGGTCATCCTTCTCAGATTTGGTTGTGTAAATCTGGGGATCTTGTTAAAATGCAGATCCTGATTTAGGAGGTCTGGGATAGAGCCTGAGAGTCTGCATTTTTAACAGGTTCTCAGGTGATTCTGCTGCTGCTGGTCCAAGGACCACACTCTAAGTAGCAGGTGTTAGGGAGTAAGCATAAAGAAATGGGGGCCAGGCGTGGTGGCTCATGCCTTTAGTCTTAGTGCTTTGGGAGCTTGAGGCGGGAAGTTTGTCTGAGGCCAGGAGTTCGAGACCAGCCTGGGCAACATAATGAGACCCTGTCTCTACAAAATCTTTTTTTAAAAATTAGCTGGGCATAGTGGTGTGCACCTCTAGTCCTAGCCACTTGGAAAGCTGAGGCAAGAGGATTGCTTGAGCCCAGAAGTTCAAGGTTTTAGTAAGCTAGGATCATGCCACTGCAACTCTAGCCTGGGTGACAAAGTGAGACCCTGTCTATTAAAAAAAAAATTCTTAATTTTTTAAAAGAAGTGGCTAAGAGATGGGCTTTGGGCTCATATCCCCACTCAGCCATTCACTAACTGTGTCTTTAGGCAAGTTTATTAATCTTCTCGAGCCTCACCTTCTTTGTCTACAAAATGGGGATTAAATCATAGTGTTTTGTGATGACCAAATAAAGTAACATATGTATGTAAAGTATTTAGCAAAGGGCCTGATCCATCATGGTCATTCCAAGAAGTATAGCTGGGATAATTGTTTGCCCCATCTCCTATCTATTCCAATGGTTATTTTCTCCACCGGCTGTATATTCCTTTTTTTTGAGGCGGAGTCTCGTGCTATCACCCAGGCTGAGGTGCAGTGGCACAATCTTGGCTCACTGCAGCCTCCGCCTCCCGGGTTCAAGCGATTCTCCTGCCTCAGCCTCCAGAGTAGTTGGGATTACTAGTAGCAGGAGGCACCTGCTACCATGCTTGGCTAATTTTTGTATTTTTAGTAGAGACAGGGTTTCACCATGTTGGCCAGGCTGGTCTCGAACTCGTGACCTCAAGTGATCCACCCACCTCGGCCTCCCAAAGTGCTGGGATTACAGGTGTGAGCTACCATTCCTGGCCAACCCCTTGTATATCCCTGATACTCAGCTGCCCTTAGCTCCCTTCAGACAATTTCCAGTGTTCCAGATTGGCAGCTGCTCTAGAATGTCCTGTTTGTCTTCAAGGCAACAAGGCAACCTCTAGGTCCAAATCTATAGCTAAAGCTAATACTATTTTCTTTTAGCACCTCAAGAAGAGAGCTCACAGCAGAATCATTACCAAACTCTCCGCTGAGCAGTTGTTCAAGAAACAGTGCAGCCCAGGTCTCTCTCCCCATCTCTACCCAGCATCAGCATCCCTCAGACTCTTCAAGAAACTTTTGGAACGTTTACTTTTGGAAAAGTGAGCCTTCAGGAGCCCCAGCTGCCTCATCAGTTCTCTGGGCCGACATAGGTTTCCAATCCTTTTCTATAGGGTGAGCATGAGTGAACGCCCACTGGCATCCTCCCATCCTGGGGCAGGGAGAACTTCTCATTTCCTCCCAGCAATGTGCAAACTCAGGTTTCATGCTTAGGCAAATTAAGTCCCCCAAATAGCACTGTTCACCAAGGTAAACATACAGATAATTTGCAGTACAGTTCCTGATTTACAAAAGAACATTTCAGAAACCAGAGCTACAACATCAAGGCATTGAAACGAGGCAAAAGCTCCACACGCCCTCCTTCAGACGTGCACGGAGCCAGCCAGGGCCAAATGTGTGAGGGTGTGACGCCACTGGTTCCTATCAGACGGGGTCTTCTTCTGTTTAATGTGAAATCGAATGAGAACATAAGCAGACTGCTAGTAAAGCTCCGAGCATATGTGTGTAAAACTGTGTTTAGAATGGTTCGAAGTTGCCCAGAGGAGTCCAGAGGTAGAGGAAGTGGATGTGCTGCCCCGCAGGCCCTGGGTATTGAATTCATTTTCCCCACCCTGAAGACAGCTCTTGTGCCTGGAAGATGAAAGGACGGGCGGACAGCAAGAGACATTTGAAAGTTACTGGAGTGGGATTAGGAGTATGGAGGCCACATTGGGAGCATTATGCTGCATGTTATGGAAAAAGAAATAAAAGCTGCTGCTTCCTTTTCTTCTTGAGCAACTCTTCTGTCTGTAGGTCCTCAGCCCCTCCTGTTCTTACCTTCTTAGCTGGGTCAGCTCTTCTCCCATTGTTTCAGCCTCCACCTTCATGCTGACCATTCTCCAGTCTTCACCACCAGTGCAGCCCAGATCTTCCTCCCATCTCCTGCCCTGCATCAGCATCCCTCACACCGTCACTTTATTCACCCTCTTCACCATGCTGAACCTGCTTCTCCTTCTGTGTTTCCCACTCCCAAGTAAATCTTCACTTGAATACAGGGTTCTGCAGCTTAAAAAATCATAACAAACTATCTCACTGCTTGCTTTCAAATCTGGCACGATGCAGCAGAGCTGCGTGCCCAAATCCAACAATTCTGGTCCCCAAGGATGGGAGGTGGTGTGCTCAAGCCCCAAGGCTTGGAGGCTGCTGCAAGAAGCAGGCCTGTGCAACTGCTTGCTGCCTTGGCGCAAAGTTTTCCTTAAAGATGTTGCTCATTACATTCCATAACAGCATCTTAATGAGAACCCATGGGAGAAATTTCCCCTGGGGTCGGCTGCGTAGGATTAGATATTTTCTTCCTGAGCAAGCGAGGCCGTTTTGGTTCTGTGAATGCCATGTCATATTATAGCTTACATCAGAAAGCCCAGACCTGCCTCTAGGAAGTATATAAGCAGGTATAAAAATAGATGTTGTATGCTAACTCCATTCCTGACTTTCTTGTGTCTTCATCTACTTATTTTAATTTATTTTATTTGGTATTATTACATATATTTATGTAAGTCTTCTTTAAAGTAGGACATAACTTATGCAGAATTATATCCCCTATTCTCATATTTTAGTAAATAAACACATGCATACAGTATCTGTGAGGATATATTTATTAAGCAGAAAAATGCAACTTTTTATAGACAACCCGATTTGGTGGACTCCACCCAAAAGATGAACAAAATCAAAGTCACAACAGCACCTGTAGTAACCTGTTATAAAATAGTGCAGCATTGGGAAGAGAGATTTAGATCTTGAATGTCAGTAGGAGGCAAGTAGAAAGAATTTCAATGGTAGGTAGCAGCCAAAATTCAGATCACTTCTATGTGACCTAAGACACAGTTATGCCAAGTGTAATTATGGGATGTGCAACAATAAAATATTGGGGACTGTATTTCTGATAAAGGGAAGACTCTGGCAACCAAATGAGGGGACCACAAAGGACGAGAATCATATGAGCCTTTTCCAGACACTGGGCAAAGTGTTCTGAGAGGTTATTCCTCTTGGGCTTCCCTAATGGGCCATTAGAAAAGGGACTGTTTGCTGGTTAACAGAGATGAAAGTTTCTGTCATTTTTCTGCAAGCGAACAGGTCTTTAATATTTCCTGAAACCACAGGTCTGCTTTGTATCCTTTAACTGAAACAACTATAATCCTTAACACCAGAGAGCTGTGGGCCCCCAGTAGTGCAGTGGCAGTCGAGGGGAACAGAAACACCTGCAGGAAAATTAGGCAGAGTGTATTTTTTTTTTTTTTTTTTTTTTTTTTTTTGGCAAGCGATGTCTGGGATCTGTAAATGCTGATCACTTGTTCACTAGTGGCTTTTCTTTACTTTCTTTCTTCCGCTTTTTTTTTTTTTTTTTTTTGGTCAGGTGTTTTCAATGACTCCCCTACCTGAGTAAGGTACTAGATGGACATATTTTGCACCGATTCCCATTAGGCTTAAATAACATTCTCCATCTCCATTTGTTCATGTTATTTGTCATGTTCACAACTTCTGTTTCTGATGCCAAGCCTTAGTTCTTTTAATTGGGTAACCTTTCTCTTTCTCTGACACTAATGAAATTACTTTTACTAGAGTCTGCAGTTTCCTAATCATTGCTTCTGGATTTGGGGTTTTATGGAAGGATCAAGGACAAATGAAGAGTGAGAGGCAGGAAAGAAGGTTAACTTTACTTTTGGGAAACTGAGCACTAATTCACAGATATGCATCTCGGAGTCTGAAACAGAGACTTTTCGTTAGTTGATGGAATAAACAGACAAATTTGGGGAAGAAACAGGCTGGGCTGTTTTTTGTATGTTGTTGGGGATTTGGTTTAAATTTTGAAGCATACTTCAGCTTTTAGTTGCCAGATTTTAAAAGTACATACCCTTCACTCTTTAGGAGAAGGTTTGAAAAAAAACTGTGTTTTCTGTTGAAGGCCAGTGATACCTGGCAGCTTACAGTCAGAAAACTCTATAACTTTATTATTTTCATTTGCACTTAAAATTGCTATGAGTTTTTTAATGCAAAAAATAGTGATTGAGAAAGAAAAAAGTGAACATATTTATATTCTTCCCCCTCAGAGAGAAACACTGTTAACATTTTGTGTATTTCGGTCCAGGTTCTTTTCTGTGTGTGTAAGCACACATATGTGTTTATATTGTATAAAATAAGAGATTCATGCTGGACATACATTGTTTGTAACTTCCTTCCTTTCCTTCCTTTCTTTCTTTCCTGAGCTAGGGTCTCGCTCTGTCACCCAGGCTAGAGTGCAGTGGTGGGATCTCAGCTCACTGCAACCTCCGCTGCCTGGGCTCAAGCGATCCTCCCACCCAAGCCTCCCAAGTAGCTGGGACCACAGGCACATGCCAGGATGCCTGGCTAATTTTTGTTATTTTTTGTAGAGACAAAGTCTTACTATGTTGCCCACGATGGTCTCGAACTCCTGAGCTCAAGCGATCTACTCACCTTGGCCTACCAAAGTGCTGGGATTACAGGCATGTGCCACCATGCCCCGCCACTTTTTTTGTTAATGTTTTAGACATATCCCATGTATATATAAATATAGATCATTGTCATTAATAATAATGACGGTTTAATACTATGTGATGTGTTGCAATTTATTAAATTCCCTATTTTTTGAAATTTAAGTTGTATATCAGTTAACTCTTGCCATAACATTGCTGCATAACAACTACAAAAATATGGCAGATAGAAATAAGCACTTCTTTCTTGCTCGTGAGTTTTCAGGGTGGCTGAGGTGGTATTGGTACATAATGAGGTGGAGCGGGCTGTGCTCCCTGAGCCTCTTACACCCTTCCTGGGATCTTCTCATCGCGTTGCCAGCTAGAGTTGACAAAAGTGCAGGAGTGCAAAGCCCAATCACATAAATGTTTTTCAAGCCTTGCATTGCATCTTAGTCACAAATATTCCATTGGCCAAAGTAAGTCACGTGGCCCAGCCTAAAGTCAGGGGGCAGGGAGTGCACTGGACCTGTGAAGAGGAGCACAGTGGATAGTAAAATATTTTCAAACACTCATCAACTCTACCATAGTCTATCTTCATTTTTCATTGTAAACACATCCATGAACACCCCATGCATGCAGTTTACATACCTGATTGACTTTTTTTATAGATTCATAGAACTGAAATTTGGTCCAATGTCAAATAGTATATAAAGTTTTAATTTTTATGCCTGTGACCAGACCACCCTTGTTAGACTTGTTTAAAAACAGAACAGTTTGTGAGATTGTTTTGGGGTAGGGAAAAAGGATGCTCACTAAGCCAAAAACAAACAAATAAAAACCTACATTTGATTGAAAGAAAAAAAGCTCTAAAAAGTGAAAAATTCTCGCATTAAATGTAACATTTAGACTCTGTGATAAAAGAAGCCTCGATTAGTTCTCAAAGATCCAGGATAAGGTAATCTGATGTTTTTGGAATACTATATTATTAGGCTTCTATGGAAAGTACTAATAGTTACTTCTTTGTTTCTAAGTATGCTTATAAAATCAGAGTCATTCCTTCATATATATTTATGTATATAAAACTTTGAGAATTTCTGGGACAATGAAGTTTTTAAAAATAGACATAAAAGTTTGAAAATACAAGTAGATTGATGCTTTCACTGAACCACAAGGATTTTTCTAAGTAGCTAAGTCCTTCACTGAATTCCAGCAGGCAGTGGCAGTGGAGAAGTAATTTCTTAGATACACGCAGCCCAGATGGAGAAGACAAGACCTTCTTTCTCAGCTCTCATTTTTCTCTTCCTTTTAGCCAATCCTTCCTTTTTGCCCCTCTTCATGCTCTAGCCTCTTTCCTCTTTTCATTTGTTCATTAAGCCTGTAATTACCTAAAAAGAAATAAGAAAAAAAAGGAAGGACAAGATGTGTATGTATATGCTCATAGTTGGATAGAACAACCATTTCATTATTTCTACTGGCTAGAGTATTATTTTCTCACCTTATTAAGTGATCAGTCCTTCTGTAGACATTTATGAGAACACCATGGTTTCTGATAAATACATGTTTTGAGTGAATTCCCTCTAAGTAAATATTGAAAAGGCAGGGATTCTTTATGTGTTTCCAGTCATTGCTTGAAAACTCGGCCTTTTGGCTTTAAACACCAGAATAATTGCTCAGAGCCATAAGTGCCCTTCCCAAAGTCCAGCAACAACATGTGGAGCCAACTTAGAAAACATGGGGTAAAAAAATAATCCCTGCTCCTTCTGGCCATAGGCTGATCAGTGTGTTTGGTTTCAAGTAACAGTAACAACTTATAGCAGCTTAAACCAAGAGGGATTTATTTTCCTATCATAACAAGAAGTCTGGAGGTAGACAGTAACTACAGTTGATTCAGTGGCTTAACAATGGTATCATCTCTACTGATTCTCCCATGGTCTCAAGAGGGCTCCTGTGGCTCCAGCCATCATATTTGAGTTCAAGGCAGACAGAAAGATGGAAAGGACTGTACTATAACTTTTTTTTTTTTTTTTTGAGATGGAGTCTTGCTCTGTTGCCCAGGCTGGAGTGCAGTGGCGCGATCTCGGCTCACTGCAAGCTCCGCCTCCCGGGTTCACGCCATTCTCCTGCCTCAGCCTCCCGAGTAGCTGGGACTACAGGCACCTGCCACCACACTCAGCTAATTTTTTGTATTTTTAGTAGAGATGGTGTTTCACCGTGTTAGCCAGGATGGTCTTGATTTCCTGACCTCGTGATCCGCCTGCCTCGGCCTCCCAAAGTGCTGGGATTATAGGCATGAGCCACCGTGCCCTGCCAACTTTTTTTTTTGAGAGGGCGTTTTGCTCTTATTGCCCAGGCTGGAGTACAGTGACTCGATCTTGGCTCACTGCAACCTCCACCTCCCAAGTTCAAGCGATTCTCTTGCCTCAGCCTCCCAAGTAGCTGAGACTACAGGTGGCCGCCTCCACACACAGCTAATATTTTGTGGTTTTAGTAGAGATGGGGTTTCACCGTGTTGGCCAGGCTGGTCTCAAACTCCTGTCCTCAGGTGATCCACCCACCTCGGCCTCCCAGAGTGCTGGGATTACAGGCATGAGCCACCACGCCTGGCCTGTACTGTAACTTTTAATAGGAAAGCAAACCTTTCTCATAACTGCCACCCTCCCCCACAGCAGAGTTCAACTTATATCTCATTGGCCAGAACCATTGCCATGCCCATCCCAGCTATGAAGGAGACTAGGAAAGTGAGTATTTTTTTAAAGACAAAAAAAATAAGGAGGTTGAGAATAGGTATTAAGATTGCTAATAAACAGTATCTTTTACAATAAGGAATACAAAATATTAAAGAGCTATCTTTAATATTTAATAAAAGCACCATCCAGGGACATAGAGAAACATGAAAGAGAGAGATGCACAGGCCAAGTTGGGCTGACTACAGGCTCGAGTCCCTCAGACTGATTACGCAGTCACAGTCTCCAGTACCTCAATTCTTCTTGAGTACCTTCATAAACTCCCCTCAATCTTCATACGTGTGAATATATGTAAATGTGTGGCTTGCATCTTATTTGAATTTTAATCTATGTTGGTTTCATAATAGGTCAAAGATTATTGGTTTCTCCTATCAAGGCTTGTTTGGTTTTTGTTTGGACATTTTATTTCAGGGAGAATGATGTTCTAAAACTTGATCAAGTGGAGTGAGAGGTGGCGCTGTCTCATGAGAAGAGCATTTGACTGGTTGGCAATTTACTTAGGAAAGTAACTTGAACTTCCACGGCCTTCGTTCTTTTTTTAATTTATTATTTATTATTTTATTTTATTTTTACATTTTAAGTTCTGGGGTACATATGCAGGATGTGCAGGTTTGTTACATAGGTAAATGTGTGCCATGGTGGTGGTTTGCTGCACCTGTCAACCCATCACCTAGGTATAAAGCCCAGCATGCATTAGCCATTTATCCTGATGCTCTCCCCGACCCCACCCTCCCCCGACAGACCCCAGTGTGTGTTGTTCCCCTCCCTCTGTCCATGTGTTCTCATTGTTCAGCTCCCACTTGTAAGTGAGAACATGCGGTGTTTGGTTTTCTGTTCCTGCATTAGTTTGCTGAAGATAATGGCCTCCAGCTCTGTCTATGTCCCTGTAAAGGACACGATCTCGTCCCTTTTTATGTAGCCTTGATTCTTCCTCTAGGGAAGGGAGACACCATTCATTCTGCCTATCTCACAGGGTGTGAACAAGTGAGAAAATGCTCTATAAAGAGGAAACGGCCTTTCAAATATATCTCAGAATGGTATATATTTCACATTGGACCCATTAACCAGCTTCTCTGTGAACCTAGACTTTCTCAGGATTTGAAACTCAGATGGAGATACTACAGTCCGGAAAGGAAACTTTTGGAATATTTTTCTATGAAATGCCTGATGCTCTGACCATCAGGAAACTTCCCTCTGCTGATTTTACTGACTCCACCAGCATAGTTGACTCATGAGGAACCTCCAGAGAGAATGGTTCTACTTTTCTAAATTAGCTTTTAGAAGGGCCCACATGCTGTTGTTTTCATGAGTAAGATCTGAAGAAGAAACTGGCCCTGGGTCTCTTCTTACCTTGTTTTTCCGATTAGATAGGTGCTATTATTATTCCAAACTTAAATTTGAAGAAACCAAGGTTCAGAAAGATTTTGTGTTTTACACAGAAGCCTGGCTTTTAAACCAAACCTGTCCTGTCCTGAGGCAGAGCTCTCATCAGCTGTCAAAGGTACCATTATCAACCTAAGCTCCTCTTCTTCCTCATCATCCTTTCAGCATACCTGTGATCTCATACAACCCTCTTTAAAAGGAGGTTTGAACTTGGGAAGGTTCAAAGTGGGGGGTTGAACTCTGAAAAGTCAAAATTCTTTGAGGTTGTTAGAACTGTGAGTTTATTAACCCCCATTTGCAGGTGTGGAAACAGAGGAAACTCAGAGACGTGAAGTGACCTGTCCGTGGCCATCTGGAGTTCGTGATGAAGTGAACCCTTGTGATGGAGTACGACCTGGGGCCAAAGTTTCCCCTCCAAATCATTTAGAGGCATTGGGACTTAAAAGAGGTCAAGGACTTCTGACCTAATAAAAAATGCATTCTGGTTGAGTTTGCTTAAGACATCCCATCATCTCAGAAGCAGACATCTGGTCCAGTCCTCTCTTCTACCCCTGACTATTGCTGACCAGCTAGGTGATCTACAAACACTTAAACCATTTTGTGTCTTCAAATACGTTGTTTCTCCACCCTTTCCCCAGCTCCTCTAGAGGCTAGTGTTTCCAGATTTGGAAGAAAGAGGGCTGTGCTGAGTAAGGGTGTTTAATCAGTAACCACTACCGCCACTCCTGCTATCCTCATTAATGCTGATGGCTTTTTCTAGGCCCCATTGACTCCACATCTGTATATGTATTTCTGTTCTGCCATTATTCGTCTGACCTGGTCATCTGCATGGTATGGAGCCTTAGTTGAGGGACCTTAAGAATTGGGAGATATACCTAATGCTAGATGACGAGTTAGTGGGTGCAGCGCACCAGCATGGCACATGTATACATATGTAACTAACCTGCACAATGTGCACATGTACCCTAAAACTTAAAGTATAATAAAAAAAAAAAAAAAGAAAGAAATGAGTTCTAGGCCAAGTTCTGCCCCTAGTGGCCATCTCCCTCTCCACCTCTGGGCCTCAGATCGCCATCCCTAGGCTGAGAAGGTTGAACTAGAAACCCCCTAAAGAATTTTTCTGTGATTTATTTTCCTTTCTGGGTAGAATTACAGTTCACCATCATTGACTATTTTTGGCTCAGAATTATTGTGGTTCAGTGGTAGAAGAGGAACTTATTACAAATTCAACTTTGAAATGTTTTGAGATCATTAAGAGAAAACTGAGCTAACCATTGCCTCCAGAGCATTTGATGTTACCAGCCTTGCTGGGCAGAAGGAGGCCTAAGGAAAATGGAAATTGGAGACAGAAGTGCCTGGAGATTCTAGACTCTTTCTCTTGCCCTCTACAGACCACTTGTCCAGGGCCCACAGCTCTTAAGAAAAAAAAAATAAAAAGAGAGAGAATAAAACTGTTTCCTACATTATTTTACAGTACCTCTCGTTGAATGACAAATATTTATTAGTAAATATTTTAGTGTTATTCCTATAAAATTAGTGGCCGTGTATATCAACAGTGCATAGCTTTCTTTTTGTGGTCATACTTAGTTACTACTACAGCCCAGTGACAAGTTTGTTTTTCAAGCTGTGGAAATAATTAGAACGTCAAATACCACTTCATGATTAAAAACCTTCTAATCAGGAATAGCTCCCCCTTTGCAGTAATTACTTGTGGCAAATATCCTTTTTTAGAAAATAAATGCTGAACAAATTGAAGTCAGATCATTTTTTCCTCTCCTGCTAAAATAATTGCATGAGTAAGAGGTGATTTCAGTTTAGGGACATGTGGAGTTTTACATATTGCAGGATATAACATTCAGTCTTGAGCACCCTTACACACCCTCCCCTCTATCTCAAAATATCTCTCTTTCTCGGAGTCAGAGTTGAAGTGGTATCCATCTTCCTTCAAAATCAAACCTTCTTCGATCCTCTTCTGCCTCATTGGAGATATTAAGTCCTGAATTTTTTCCTTAACAGCTGTAGTTTCTCCCCCTTTGCTAGTTTGGGATTCCACTTCCAGTTCCACTTGTGGGACCTTGGGAAAGTGAAATTTTCCGAGGCCCAGCTAAAAAGTGGGAATGATGATTTTACCCCACAGGGTACTTGTTATGTGAATTAAATGAGAAAGTTACATTTTAGGATACTCCCCGGTATATAATCAGCTCTCCGTAAATGTCCATTCTCTCACTTACGTGTGGCATAAGTGGCATACATGGCTTACCATTTTGGTTATGCATGCAGTTATCGCTCACATCTTACTGAAACTTTCATTGGAACTGGTTGTCTACCTCCCTAATGCCAAGTTTCTTTTCTGTTTTTTTTTTTTTATTATTATTATTTCCCACTCCTCTGTCCACCTCTATATACATTTTAGAAATAGTTTTAAAAGCTTCCTTCAGATTGGCCCCTTATCTGCAGCTCCCGGGTGTGAATTTCTTTGTTGTGAATGCTGGCTCATGGTGAGGTAATTCTCCCATGCTTTGCGATTTTGGAGTGTGAGCTAGTGCAGCAGGGTCCTTTTCCTGGAGCTAACCCCCTGGCTCAAGAGGAGTACCTATGAGAATATTTTGAATTTGCCTTTTCGGGGTCCTGCAAAACCAGGATTTATGTTAACTAAGCTTTTGAAGACACCACCTATTGAGTATCTGCCCACCAGTTCAGAAAGCTTTTAGCTTTATTCTGAGAAAATCTCTCAGATGTAGCTCCCTTTCAGCCAGGGAAGTAGTTGACCACAGTCTCAATTGTGAACTTTATTAAAACTGCATTAAAATCCCAGCCTTGCAGGACTTATTGGGGTCTCATACCACTGTAAGACATTCAGCTGTATGCCAGTGCAACATGCTTCTGACCTTGCATTTCCTCGTCATTTCTGACACCTTGGGATTTCCCTTTCTTATTCTGAATTTAGCGATGTGGGATTTGTGTACATGTGTATTCTGTCCAACTTATCTCTCTGTTTGGAGATGGAAGATGGGATTTTTGCATCAGTTCCCACTGTTGTAAGCAGGCAAGAAATTCTGTTGTTTTCCTTAAGCACTGGAATGAATGGCTTTTGCTAACAGCTGCAGACTAGTTTCCAGCTCCATTACTCTGTGGAAACTGTTTTCTGGAAAGTCAACAGTGACCACTTCCTTGCTAAATCCAATTGCCTTTTCTAAGTCTCGGGATATATAAAAGATTTTATGAGCATCTTGATAGCTGTAACCTGCAAGAAACTGTCAACCAGTGTATAAGGGCCAAAGCAACATGGTATAGGAAAAAATCTTCTTTGACTTATGTTTGCAGTTCCCCTTATGGCCAGCTTAGAATCTTTCATGTAGATATTTGTCTAGCTCCAAAGTAAGACCATGTTAAATGGTATATAATTCAAGAATGTTGTTCAAATGTTTGTTGAGGACCTTCAGAAATATTTTTAAATTTTTCTAAGTGACTTTTACATTTTAAAAATTGACTTATATTTTATCTTTTTAAAATGCTATTGTAAATAGAATCTTTTCTTCCAGTCTATCTTGAATCTGGTTATTATTTATAAATATGAAAGTTATTGGATTCTCTATAATTTTATATACTTTATCTTCATAAATTCTTTTTTATTTCTGTGGTTTTAATTTTTTTCTCTTTGGGTGTTCGATGTATGTAACCATATCACCTGCAAGTAATGTTAATTTTATTCCTCCTCATCAAATTTTTTACCCATATTTTCTTATTTCTTATTCAATTATGTAGGCTGCTGCTTCTAGCACAAAAGTAAGAGTGAAATCCTTGTCCTGCTCCTGAGTTTACTGAAGATGCTTCTTGTATTTCTCTCTTCAGCAGGATGCAAGCTCTTGGGCAGCGGTAGATTTATTGTTATCATATGAAGGGAACATTCTAATATCTTTGAATATTTCTAACAAGAATAGATGTTGAATTATGCTTTTTCTTCTTAAACTTATTTATATGGTGAATTATATTAATATATCTCCTAATATTAAACTGTATCTCTGGCATACATGCCACCTGATTAGGATGCATCGTTCTTCTAATGTCCTGAATTCTGTTTTAGTAAGTTATTTAGAATTTTTGCATAAGAATTCATAAGACGGTTTCATTTTTGAAATCTTTGTTGCATGATGTTATTGCTCACATCAGAAAACTTAGAAGTTTCCATTCTATCCTGTGCTCTAGAATAGTTTAAATAAGTTTGAGATTTCCTGTTCTGTAAAGTTTGGTGGAAATCTTAAATGAAACCAGCCGGATCTCATACTTTTTAGAAGATGAGGCTCTTTAGCAACTTTCTTCTTTTTTTTCCTTCCGTGGAGATTAGCCTGTTTAGATTTTCTCTTTCTTCTGGAGTCAGTTTAAGTAAATTGCATTTTTTTTTTTCAACAATTGTCCATTCTTTTAGGTTTTTAAATGTATTTGTCTTGAGTTTAGCTAAATAGTCTTTTATGATTCTTTTCATTTACTTAGGTTTTGTAGTTATTTCCTCATAACATTTCTTACTTTGTGTATTTACTATTCCCCGCCCCTTTCCCGATTAAGTTAGCTAGCAGATTATGTATTTTGCCCCTGCAAAAGCTTTTAGTTCTGTTTATTCTACTATTAGCGAGTTATTCCAACTCACCAATATCTGATGTTATTTTTATTAATTCCTTATGCTTCTCTTCAGTTTATTTCTTTTCTCTTTTCTAACTTCAAATACCCAAATTTGCTGTCATCTGAGATTTGCAGTTAAGTGTGTTCAGAGGGCCCCACCAGTCCCTTTGCCATAGCTTCTCCCATCACCTTTCTGTTGGCTGAGGTACGTCTTCTAGAAATTTCCCCAGAAAAGCTCATAGGAACAATATTCTCAGAGTTCCTGAATATTAAAAATTATTCTCCTGTGAAGAAGTATGACTATGTAGCCAAAAAATAGGGAACGAAAATATGATAGAGGTGTGGAGTGTTACAGAAGTGGGTCAATAAGTTAGTTGCAGCTAGTTGTTAGAATCATATTCTTTTTCTGGATTTTGGTGGTGGGTGTAAAATATATCATGCATTACCATTTCTTTGCTCATTTTAAGTAAGTGCTCTCATTGTAGCTAATTTTGTATTTAAAATGTATTTAAAATGTTGTCTTATTCATCTTTAAAAGGTTCTTACCCCCCAAATTGCATAAATCTCAGGCCGACAACCCCCAGGAGCTATCCCCAGCTGCTGCCCAGCTCACCATCTTCTGTGGGGACTCCTCTGCAGGCGATGGATATGCCTTAGTCCCTCAGAGGTGCCCCTCACACTCCAGAAGTGCATTATTTTTAGGGCTTTGTGAAATCTGCTGCCTCTAGACTCTCCCCTACTCCGCTTCTCCACATTTCCTCCTCTATACCTCTGGAGAAAATTTGTTTTCATTTTGTAACCCTTAAAAAAAATTTGATGTTTGTCTCCTGGTTTTGCCAGAAATAGAAGATGGTGGGTTTTTTCTTTTGTTCTCATTTTTGGGTTATTTCCACATGAAAGAGGGGAGAATGCTGACTTATGCAATAATTTTCACATCAGAAGTCCGCTGCTGTCATTTTAAACATTTTTTTTCTATTTTGAAAATAAAACACATACCCATTATAGAAAATTTGGATCCTGAGAAGTATTAAAAAAGAAAATTAAAACCACCATCACTGTTAAAATCTTTGTGTATTTCTTTCTAATCTTTTTTCCATGCTTACATATTTTCTTTCCTTTAAAAGATTGAGATCACTCTAAACCTACGGTTTTGTGTCCTGATTTTTTTTCCCACATGAACATTTTCCCATTTCACTAAAAAAGTTGTAATGTTTACATAAAATATTTTACCATTTCCATATTGCTAGGCATTCAGGTGATTCTACTTTTTAAAATTATAGGCCAGGTGCGGTGGCTCACACCTCTAATCCCAGCACTTTGGAGGCCGAGGCAGGTGGATCACCTGAGGTCAGGAGTTCGAGACCAGTCTGGCCAACACAGTGAAATCTCATCTCTACTGAAAATACAAAAATTAGGCCAGGCGTGGTGGCTCACACCTGTAATCCCAGCACTTTGGGACGCCAAGGCAGGCAGATCACAAGGTCAGGAGATCGAGACCATCCTGGCTAACACGGTGAAACCCCGTCTCTACTAAAAATACGAAAAATTAGCCAGGCCTGGTGGCGGGTGCCTGTAGTCCCACCTACTCGGGAGGCTGAGGCAGGAGAATGGCGTGAACCCAGGAGGCAGAGCTTGCAGTGAGCAGAGATCGCGCCACTGCACTCCAGCCTGGGTGACAGAGCAAGACTCCGTCTCAAAAAAAAAAAAACCAAAAAACATTAGCCAGGCATGGTGGTGCATGCCTGTAATCCCAGCTACTTGGGAGGCTGAGACAGAATTGCTTGAACCCAGGAGGCGGATGTTGTAGTGAGCCAAGGCCGCACCACTGCACTCCAGCCTGGGTAACAGAGCAGGACTCTGTCTCAAAAAAATAAATTAATTAATTATAAGTTGTACTATACAGGTTGGCAAACTACAGTCAATGGGCCAAATCCAGTCTACTGCTACCTGTTTCGGAAATAAAGTTTTATTAGAATATAACCGTGCCCATTTGTTTCTGTATTGTCTTTGGTTCCTTGCTACAATGGCAGAGTTGAATAATGGCAATAGATGCCAGGTGGCCTGCCAAGCCTGAAATATATATTACCTGGCCCCTTAACAGAAAGGGTTTCCAAACTCTGTTGTACTAACACAACATAAAAGTGAACATGTTCGCATGTTCATTTTTGTGTGCATGTATGGTATTTTCTCAATATAAAGCCCAAGAAATGGAATTACTTTGGTCAAAGGGATGTAAACATCTTTATGGCACTTGTCAAGTTGTCCACCAGAAAAGCTGATTGACTGTTCCACTACTAAAATGTGAAAACATGCCCTTTTCCTCCACACCCTTGACAGCACTGGGTATGATCATATTTTTAATGTTTTAAATTTGGAAAGTTAAGGGTATCTGCTATGGTTTCAGTGTTGATCCCTTTTGAATCTCATGTTGAAATGTTTTTCCCCGTTGTTACAGTATTTAGAGGGTGGGATATCCAACTACGGTATTTGAGAGGTGGTACCTCTGGGAGATAATTAGGATTAGCTGAGGTCATGAGGGTGGGGCATTAATGGTTTTATAAGAGAGAGACCTAAGCTAGCACGCTCAGCCCCCTCACCACATGATACCTTGCACTGCCTTGGAACTTGGCAGAGAGTCTGCATCAGCAGGAAGACCCTTGCCAGATGTAGCTCCTCAACTTTGGACTTCCCAGCCTCTAGAGCTGTAAGAAATAAATTTATGGCCCAGCATGGTGGCTCACGCCTGTAATCCCAACACTTTAGGGGGCCCATTGGGAGAATTAATTGAACCCAGGAGTTTGAGGCCAGCCTAGGCAAATAGGGAGACTCCATCTGAAAAAAAAAATTGTTTTTTAATTAGCCAGGTATTGTACACCTGTGGTTCCAGCTACTTGGGAGGCTGAGGTGGGAGGATTGCTTAGGCCTGGGAGGTTGAGACTTCAGTGAGCTGTGATTATGCCACTGCATTCCAGCCTGGTTGACAGAGTGAGGCCCCGTCTCAAAAAAGAAAAAAAAGAAAAGAAATAAATTTATTTTATTTATAAACTACCCAGCCTCAGGTATTCTGATATAGCAGTACAAATGGACTAAGACAGTATCTTATTTTTGCTTGCCTGCCTTTGATGACAAGTCAGGTGGAATATTTCTTCTTCATTATCACTTTTATTTCCTGTTTGAAATGCCTGTTCATGTCATTTGCTTGTTTTTCTGTGGGCATGTTAGCTGTTTTCTCGATGGTCTGTGAGATGCATTTATATATTATGGATGTTTTACACTTGATGTTTTGACATTTTCTTTTCTCAAAACAACAGCATACATGTAGTCCATAGTGGATGGGACACCATTAGTCTAAGGTAGTATGGCTGTTCCTCGTCTTAGGTTTTGTTTATTTTATTTATTTTATTTTTTATTTTCGAGATGGAGTCTTGCTCTGTCACCCAGGCTGGAGTACAGTGGCACAGTCTCAGCTCACTGCAACTTTTGCCTTCTGGGTTCAAGTGATTCTCCTGTCTCAGCCTCCCAAGCAGCTGGGACCACAGGTGCGCACCACCATGCCCATCTATTTTTGTTGTTGTTGTTGTTGTTGTTGTTGTTGTTGTTGTTGTTGTATTTTTAATAGAGGGGGGGAGTTTCACCAAGTTGGCCAGCCTGGTCTTGAACTCCTGACCTCAAGTGATCCACCCACCTCGGCCTCCCAAAGAGCTGGGATTACTTAGGTTTTGTTTTGAAGGGAAGCCCCATGAAGCATATTTGTAAGAGAAAGCAAAACCGCTGAGGGCCTGGCTTCACCAACTCCATGAGCCTGAAAGAAGGAAGCTTCTAGAAAAGAAACATGGCAGTAAAGGAAGCCTCTTTCCCTTTGTGTCTCAGGTCCAGAGTTAGCCCAGGGTCTTTTTCAAAGTGCAGAAGCTCCCTATTGTTTCTAAAGAAGCCCCTAAATCAATTCCATGCTCATGGAACCTAGTAGCAGGAATCGATTTGTTTGTGGTGAGAATTATTCCTGAAGCATGCCACATTTAAACCCTTTGCCCTTTTTTTTTTTTAGAACCATATAATGAACTGTTGAAAAAGGGTTAATCACTGTAATGAGGAAAGTAGCCCCTCAAAAAACCACTCTACCCATCAAACTTTCCAAATAAAATTTGTGAATTCAGGTAGGTTTCTTGGCTTAGAGGAGTCGACAAGAAGATACTTCAGAGCCATATGGTTGTTCTCCAAAATAAATAAACCTGCTTGAGATACCCAGAGTAAAAATGGTTTGGGAAGACTTTAGTAGGGTTGGTATAAAAGCATGAATGCTAAGCCAGCTTGCCCCTCGTCAGATTTCATGGGCTCTGGGGTAATGTGAGAATGGCGGATTTTTTTGTGACAGAGCTGGAGAAGTTAACACTGAATTGTGAGACCACCTGTGGCGTCTTCTGAGCTTTGGCTGCCAAGCCAGTGCTCTGTCTAACTCTCACTCTTATATTTCTTTGATTTTTAAAAATAATTTTTATCCTTTCCTCTGAGTTTGGACAGGAGCCATCTCAAACTTAATGATAACCTCTATTTATGTAGCACCCCACAGGTACAAAGAGCTCCTTTCATGTGATCTTTATCATCTGTGTGGAAAATGTAGCTATTATCCCCATTTGATAGCTGAATAAACTGAGGCTCCGGGAAGCTTAATGTGTTGCTGTGGGCCATATGACTAGTCTATATCAACATTAGTGTTTGAATGTGGGGCGTTAGCTTTACTCTGAGACCTCCATAGACCTCAGTGTGAACACTTCACACTCACTGTGAAGAGTGTGATTAGATTGCCCCAGAATTGCTGGCATGAACTTTCTTTGTCTTAAGGACAGCTCTGTCATCCAGAGGACAAAGATTTATTGGGCTCACACTATTTCTTGCCACTCCGCTAGACACTTCATACCCAGTCTGTCAAATCAGCCACGGCTGCCTTCCTTGTGAGGGAAGGGCTATTGCCATCATCATAGCTGGGGCAAGAAGGGCTCAGAGTGGTCACCTTGCCCAAAAGCACAGCACAGCTAATCAGAGGTTGCGCTGCATGTGAACCCTGTCCTGGGTGGCCCCGGGACTGGCCTTTAGAGCACTAATGAGCGCATGGTTGTCCCTAGCAGCCTTGGCTCTGACCTTCCTAGTATACAGCGTCGCTTTCAGGTGGCACCTGTGGATGGGACACCCAGGTATAATCTAACTTTAATTTGATTGAAGATTGTGAGGGTCAATTTTTAAAGGAAATTATGCATACCAACAAGGAGAGTCTTTTCAATTTACACCTGAACCTTTGTAAGTGAAAAAATTTAGGAAGAACTATTTTTCCATTTGCACTTACTGTTTGTATTTGCAAACTGAGCTTCTGCGGGGAAGAACATTATTTGGTTAAATTATAATAAAATAGGTGAATACTAACTTTTTTTAAAAAAAAAGGACGGAGCTCATCTCTGTCCCCGTCTTTTCTTTTCTGACCCCCCCCTTCCAAGTTGGGAAACCTTGTGCTCTAAATGTCTCAGTGATCCCAAGTCATTGTCAGCCTCTGTGTCTCAACAAAAGCAAGCACAAAATGTAAGTAGCTCCCCAATAGGACACTGGCTTTTAATTAAATATTTTTAAAAGCTTTCAAGCAACTGAAGTCTGTATTATATACAATGTTTCCTCTTTACTTTTCCATACTCTGACCCCCCACCCCCACCGCCACCACACGATGGACCCCAAGAGAAATACCTTCTGGATTCTTGCCCATTAGTGAATTTGATATTTTTCTTTTAAGTTCTGTTTCAGATCAGGAAGAAGGGTGGCTTTATAAACCATTACCAAATCAAAGCCCCATCAGAGGAGGACAGAAGCCTCCATACATTGGGATGAATTATTTTCAGCTCTTGATTTTATGCCAGTGCTAGTGAAATTTCACAGCTGGTTATTAAAAGATCCCAGGGTCAGGGTTATGTGCTATTTATGTCACAAGAAGCAGGAGAAATAAAATACCCTAAAGATATGAAAACATTTTGTAAATCGACATATTTTTGGCATCTGTTTCTCTTTCAGGGCCTAAGAAGTGATTTAGGTGCTCTGATGAGGTGCTGGTAGGAAAGGTCTCCACTGACTCCCAGCTTAATGGTCCACGCACCTCCCAAAGTATTGATACAGCTGACCTGGCTCAGGCCCAGTGACGGGTGAGAGGAGGGAGGCTGAGGAAATGTGGGCAATTTATTGCTTTTCAGAAAGTGGGGAGAAGAGATGGTGCCAGTGACCTAAGTCACAGTTTCCTCGAAAGGTAGAAATTGCTAACAATTCACGTTGACAACTGCCAATAGCAACCCAACCCCGTTTTTCTCACCATAAATTTGAATTGTTGGGTTACTTTTGAGAATGTTGAAATGGAGCCCTCCTCTCCTACTGCTTGGAGCAGTTCCAACCCTGCCCTCAAATGTAAAGACCCAGGCACCAAAGTCCCTTTAACCAGAGAAGAAAGCCCGCAAGTAGACAGTGGCCCCTCTCAGAGCAGAGTCTGCCCCAGGAAAGGAATGGACTTTGAGCATCTTATTGTGATTAACTGATTGTCCCCAATATTCATTCCCTCCCTCTCATCCCTTCACCCTGGCAATACCACTCTAAACTGAAATAAGATACTAAAAGTATAGTTTATCTTTGTTAGAAACATGACATGGGAAAGAATGAAACATTCTTTCCTGTGCTCGGGACATCCAATACCAGACAAGTCAAATAGGACCTGCTCAAATTCTGCTGGGTCATGACAGCTGTAGACTGTAGACACTGTAAAGGATTAAAATGAGTGTCAATATTATGATCTTTGTAACATAAAAGAATTTGGATTTAGAAACCTCCCATGTGGGCTGTAGAGGAGAAAGTCTAAAAACGCTTAATCCCAGGTAAAAACTGTTTTACAAACACATGCCCCTGTCCCCAGAAACTCTCCCAAGCACCCTGTCCTTTTGTTTTTAGTAACTCCATGAGGCTTCACTTCAGGAAAAGACCATGCATCTCATTTAAGCCCATGGTAGAGTCACTAGAGGGACTGGTTACAACTTCAGGCTCTGGCAGCGTTCAGGACAGGGCCTTCCCCTGCTTACATTCTGGAGGGGCAGTCACAGTTCATGCCAATCTCTTGCCTACACAGTAAACCACCAGCATAGGCACTCACCTGCCTGGTAGCAGAAGCTTCTCCCATAGAGGAAGGGATAGATTTAGCTAAATACCATCCTTTGGTTTCTTAAGTTACAGATCAGTTTGGAACATCGCTTGTTCTAGGTGAATCTGAGATGTTCTTTGAGCTGAACTGAGATAATTTAAGGATATGTAATTGTACCTGTCACTTACCTGAACTACAGCTTTTGCATGCTAATATTTCTTCATGGTACAACAAAATTAATGTTTCATATTAAAAATTGATTTAGTTGTACAATAGAAAGCAGTTGGGATGAATTATTATGTTACTGAGATTGAGAATCGGCTTCATAAACAGAAGATTCCAAGATAATCATGGCCTATAGTCCCAAAGGTGGTTTTCTTTTTTCTTTCACTTGAAAGAAGTCTGCGTATGGGCAGTGAGGATCTTAAGTTCCTCAGTCTTTTTGTTCTATCACTCCTAGCATGCAGCTTTCATCCAGGTTGCCTCCAGGCCCAAGGTGGCTGCTGGAGCTCCTATCAACAGAACCACATTCCAGGCAGCAAGGTAAAGAAAGAGGAGAAAGGCAGAAAGTACGTTACTCCCTGTTCCCCTCTTAAGGACCTTTCCCAGTAACTTACCCCATAGCTTCTACTGACATCTCATTGGACACCTCTAGATACAAGAAAGGGTGGAAACTATAGCCATCTAACCAGGCACAATGATGCTTGGAATAAAACTAGGGTTCTGTCCTTAGGGAGAAGGGGAGAATGAGTCTGAGGAAGTGACTCAGTCTCTACCATAAGCAATACTAAAGAAAGGAAAAGACTCTGACATGGCTCTTCCCTTCTTTCCGGCTAAAAATGGAAGGAAGGTAGCAGCCATGCCACAGGGTTGGTAGCAGCTAAAAATGAGATCAACCGCTCCAGGAGCATTTGCTGGAAGCTTTGGGCTCTGAGCAGTCTGATGAATTAATTACCAGCCAGAGAGAAGGAAATACGTGAACACTGGGCACGCTGCAGACTTCACCATCCGAGAAATGGAACACCAGCACTGCCATTGCATTCCAACCACCGAAGAGTATTTTGCCAAAGGAAAGATGTGCAGTTTCTGAAATTGTTGCACCCAAAATGAAACCTTTCTGCGATGATAATACCATTATACAGACGAATGTTTTCCAAAATGCTGTGTTAATAAGAGAAGGGGAATATGGCTATGTGTCTGAAAGGTATATATGTGGCCGGGCACGGTGGCTTATGCCTATAATCCCAGCACTCTGGGAGGCTGACACAGGCAGATCACTTGAGGTCAGGAGTTCGAGACCAGCCTGGCCAATGTGGCAATACCCCATCTCTATTAAAAATACAAAAATTAGTTGGGTGTGATGGTGTGTGCCTGAAGTCCCAGCTACTCGGGAAGCTGAGGCAGGAGAATCGCTTGAGCCTGGAAGGCAGAGGCTGCAGTGAGCCAACATCGCACTACAGCATACCAGCCTGGGTGATAGAGCGAGACTCCATCTCAAAAAAAAAAAAAAAAAAGGCATATATGTGAGTGAAATAATATATATACACGTACATATAAATAATATATAAATTTTTAAAATAAATTTATTTTGTAGTGCCTACTTCTTTGTTCAAGGAGTCCTGTCTACCGAGATAAAGTTTAATCTTTTAAGAGCGACTTTCCCTGTGGAAAAGCATTACTTGCCAAGCTAGCGTCACCATGTTGTATAGGTCCCCAGACCACTGTAGTCTCTGTTAGAATTTTTTTTTCCTGTTTATCAACATAAAGTTTTCAGTCATTGAATATAACCACTGGGCTGTAAAGATTTCTCGTAATGTATTTTAAATGTTATTGTTTAGAAAAATAAATGGGCTTGATGCCCTGAATTAAAATATTGTTTTGGGATCATTAACTTCATATCATTTACAGATAGAATGGCTGGTATATGCTAATAGGATTTTCAAAGTGTGGAATTAAATATGTTTGAGTTAAAATGACAAGGGGAGGGTGGGTTATAAGTGATTCTCATAATGATTTAGGCGCTTATCCTAACTGGGGTGGCATGAAGCCAGCATGCGTTGGTGATAGAAATCTAATACTCACTCGAATTTAATGATTAAGTAATTTTTAACCAACAGAAACACTGCTGTTGGATTATATTCCTCAAAACAATATTAAATTTTGTAACACTTTCTAATCAGAAAGAATCCATGGGAATAATCCATATAGTATTGTAATTTATCATGCTTTAAGAGGGGAACAACTCTTGCCTCTTGAGAAAGCTGATTATTTCTCGCCTAATTAAATGCTAACATTTTAGGGTCCATTGCAAGTTGAAACCCACAAAACCTTCCTGCTGTGTAAAGTGCCTGAAATGTGTTTTAAAATATTTTGCATTTTTTCACCCCAGTTGTGCTTGGGTGTTGATAATGTCTGGCTGATAGTAGTTGGGAAACAGTGCTTTATTGTCTTTCTGTTTTTTAAATACAAATCCCATGGCTGCCTCTCCTAATATTCTTCCTCCTTACAGAATCACATCTTCTGTCTGTCTGGAATCATACCTTCCTCCACTCCCATGCCCACTCTCCATCCAGGCTTCACCACTGGCTCCTGGACATTGCAGTATTCATCCTTGCTGCCCTCTCTGCCTCTGGTTTCTGCCTTTTGCGTGGATCCTGCACACGGCAACCAAGTTAATCTTTTTTTTGTTTTGTTTTTCCTGAAACAGGGTCTCACTTTGTCACCCAGGCTGGACAGCAGTGGCATGATCATGGCTCACTGCAGCCTCACCCTCCTGGGCTCAAACAATCCTCCTACCTCAGCCTCCCAAGTAGCTGGGACCACAGGCACACACCACCACATTGTACTTTTTTTTTTTTTTTTGTATTTTTTGTAGAGATAGGGTTTTGCCATGTTGCCCAGGCTGGTCTTGAACTCCTGAACTCAAGCAATCCACCTGCCTTGACCTCCTAAAGTGCTGGGATTACAGGTGTGAGCCGCCACACCTGGCACAGGTCAATGTTACAAGGTCATCTAATCCCCAAGCTCAAGAACCCTCATTAGTATTGAATTGATGACAAATCAATTCTAAGTGCTGTAGCTTGGCATTGATCAGATGGGTCCTACCTTTCCCACCTTTTCTCTCATTATTTCCAAAGACAAACCCTTCACTCTGGTCTAATTGATGCAACTCCTGGTCCCCAGTTGCTGTCCTTTCATTGCATTTTTGCTTAATGCTCTCCTCTCTGCCAGCAGCACCTCCTTCTAAGTTCAATCCTTCCTCCACGGCCAAGGAGGAAGCCTCTCTCTTCTTGCCCTGACTACCCAAGGAGCAGCAGTCTCTCAAACACTTGAGTTTTTGAAGCACATATTTTCCCTAGCACATTTTTGCCATGCCACATAGGATACCATGTACTATATTTTCCATACACTTATCTTCTAAGCAATTTGAGGACCATGTTTAGGTATCTTAGGTGTTTGGCACAATTGTTTTTTTTTTTATTATGGTAAAAAAAACCATAAAATTGACCATCTGAACAATTTTTAATTGTATAGTACAATAGTGTTAATTACTGTATATGCACATTGCAATGTAAAAGATCTCTAGAACTTTTTCAGCTTACAAAACTGAAATGCTGTTCCCATTGAACAACTCCTTGTTTCTTCCTTCTCTCAGCCCCAGGAACTACCATTCTACTCTCCGTTTCTAACAGTTTGGCTACTTTAAATGCCTCATATAACTGGAACCATACAGTATTTGTCTTTTGGTGACTCCCATATTTTACTTAGCACAATGCCCTTGAGCTTTATCCATTTGTAGCATATGATGGGATTTCCTCCTTTTTTTAAGGATGAATAATATTCCATTGTATGAATATGCCACTTTATCCATTCATCTACAGTTGGGTTCACATTTTAGCTATTGTGAGTCATGTAGCAGTGAACATGGGTGTGCAAATATCTCTTCAAGGTCTTGTTTTCTGTTCTTTTGGATAGATACCCAGAAGTGGAATTGTCAGATACTATGATAATTCAATTTTTAATTTTTGAGGAACCACCTTACTGTTTACCATTGCAGCTGCACCATTTTACGTTCCCACTAACAGTGTACACGGGTTCCAATTTCTCCACATTCTCACCAACACTTGTTATTGTCTGTTTTTTTATGGTAGCTGCCATACCAGATGTGAGGTGATATTTCATTGTGGTTTTGATTTGTATTTCCTTGATAATTAATTTTGAACACCTTTTCATGCACCTATTGGCCATTTGTATATGGTCTTTGAAGAAATGTCTGTTCACGTCCTGTGCCCATTTTTAAATTAGATTTGTTGTTGTTGAGTTGTAAGAGTTTTTCATATATTCTGGATAGTAATCTCTCCTCAGATATATCGTTTGCAAATATTTTCCCCCATTCCATAGGTTGTCTTTTTCCTTTGTTGATTGTTGCCATGGCTGAGCAGAAGTTTTTAAGTTTGATATCATACCATTTGTCTATTTTTGTTTTTATTGCCTGTGTTGTTGGTGTCATATCCAAGACATCATTGCCAAATCTAATGTCATGAAGGTTTTCCAGTAAAGTTTCTTCTAAGAGTTTTCTAGTTTCAGATAATATGTTCAGGTCTTTAATCCATTTTCAGTTAATTTTTGTACATAGTGTAAGGTAAGAGTCTAACTTCATTCTTTTGCATATAGAAATCCAGTTTTCCCAATACCGCTTGTTGGAGAGACTGTTCTTTCCCCATTGTGTAACCTTGGCACCCTTGTGGAAGATCATTTGACCACATATGTGAGAATTTTTTCTTGGGCTCTCTCTTCTGTTCCATTGGTCTCCATGTCTGTTTTATGCCAGTACCACATTGTTCTGATTACTGTAGCTTTGTAATATGTTTTGAATCCAGGAAGTGTGAGGCCTCCAGCTTTGTTCTTCTTTCTCAAGATCGTTTTGTCTATTCAGAGTCCTTTGTGGTTCCATATGAATTTTAGAATTGTTTTTGCTATTTCTGCAAAGCAATACCATTGGGATTTTAATAAAGATTACACTGACTTTGTAGATTGCTTTGGGTAGCATGGATATTCTAACAATATTAAGTGTTCTAATCCATGAACATGATATGTCTTCCCATCTAGCACAATTCTTTATATATAACAATAAGATTGTTCTTGGTGATGAGTGTGAAAAAAAAATCCACCAAAGCTGTGTGTGTTTTTCTTTTAGAGAAGGCAGAAAGAGGCAAAACAATTCACACATATTCGGCACTTTCAGTGTATCACAGATCCATATATGATTATTTTCAGTATAAACTTGTAAGTGTTGGGATTCTTATTTTGCAAAGAAAGAAATTGAGACTCACATTTAATAACTTCAATTATCAAAGGTCATTCAACTAGTACATGGCAGAAGCTGGGTATACCTCAAGTGGGTTTATCTGATTTCCAAGGCTGTGTTCTATGCATTCTCATCCTCATTCTCAATCTCCCCTCCCTTTCTGTTCTCCTCTATGCTGGTATTTTCCAATTCTGCCAGCGTGAGCTGTTTACTGCCTACATGCCAGGGCTAGGTAATGCCAAGGTCATTTGGAGAAGCATTTCGACATAGCAAGGCTGAGTTAATGGAATAATCCAGTGTCCTCTGACTTAATTAACTAAACCTTGTATCTTTCGAACAGCTAATGTTTGAAGGCAGATTTGAATTTAAAAATGCAAATAACTCTTCCCACTTTTGGATAAAATATTGTGTTCCTTTTCATCTGTGATCCATCATGACCTCTCAATTGTTTTCTACCATAAAAGCTCAGAAAGCAGCACACCCATTGTTTTCTTTCATTCCCCCACCCTAATTTTGATTTTGATGTGTCATTGAGTCATCTTTTGACTTCTCTTTCCCATCTCTGCCTCCTCTATTTAGTTCATGTTACATAATTTCTGCTGCCAAAGAGGGAACAAATCATGCAGAGAACACACCTATTTAACTATGTTTAAGATCTGCCCAGGAATGTGGAACATGTTTAAATATAAAACTGAGAATGAGGCCTTTGACATTGATTGATTTTAGAAATAAAGTAGAACTAATCCACAATACTGATCTCATAGAGAAATATTTTCATAAAATTCCAGAACATTTGTGGGAACTGGACCTTAATTAGAGCCCCATTGTACAGGGATAAATAGCATGGTGGTTAGAGTTGATATAGTTACTGAAAGGAATGGAGTGTAATCAGGGCAAGTCTGTGCATCTAGGTATTGGATCTGGTTAGAGATGCTTGTATATAATATAGGGTCAGCCCAGAAAGCACTTAAAAATGCCTCTCAACACTTATCATGTGCTATGGAAATGAACTAGGAGTGCTAAAGTTAATCAAAATTAGGGTGGGGAAGTGAATGAAAATAATGGGTGTGTTTCTTTGCAAACTTTTATGGTAGAAAACAATTTAGAGGTTATCATGGATCACAGATGACAAGGAACACAATATTTTATCCAAAAGCGAATACTAAGCATGTTTTAACAATTTAAAAATCTGCTGAAAATCTTTCAATTTTAAATGAACTGAGTGCAGTAGTAACATATCAAGTCTTATGCTTCACAAGTTAGAGAAATGAAGGAACTTTGAGGTGGCTGGGAGCAAAGATGATTAAAGCATTGGAACATAAAAGACGCAAAACAGTTGGCTTGAAAAATAACATATCAGATCATAATATATTCTATGTATGGAATACATACTGAATAGAAGCAGAAGATCTTCTACAGAAGATCATCTCAGGCTCCTGTACATCTTTAGGGAGAATAAAGTTAGGAAATGTCTTAAGTGAGAGTTGGAGAGAGAAATCATTTTATAAATGAGGTCTTTCTGACAAATGGCCAAAATAAGAACTATAATACTAAATATGCTGTTACTTCAGCCCTGGTATATGCCAGGTGCCACATCAGAGTTTGTCATCTTACTCGGGGAATTTGCAGCAGACTGAACTTAGATACGGTTGCATTATATAGTGTAAGTTGAATGAACTTAAATACAGTTCAGCACAGCACAGCATACCAATTCTGTGGGTGCCATCAATCAGGAAAGTTTGAGAAGCACTCAGTTAGGTTCCTGTGATAGTGACTGAAGGACAATTTTAGATGGGTGGCAGAGAAGCCCTCTCTGAGGACACATTTGAGCTGTGATTGACATGAAGCCTTGTGAAGATCTATTGGAAAGACCATTCCAGGCAGTGGGAACAGCACGTGCAAAGACATTGGGAATGATCCTGGCATATTTGAGGACTAGAAAGAGGACCAGCATTGATGATGCATGGAAAAATGCTGGGAGGGTAGTTGGGAAGAAGGTCAGAGGGGTAGGTAGGCATCAGATCACAGCTCTGTAGGCCACAGCAAGGATGAAAGGGTTTTATTCCTCAGGGAGCATTTCCATCCTGGCTCAAGTCCACACCACACTTTCCCATTGTCCCCAGCACCCCACGCCCAAAGCCTCATGACCTCACCTCAGCATAGAGCTGTTCCACCTTGGGATTCCCAGCCCACCCTTTAGGAGTCTGTCTGGTCCACAAGTGAAAAAACAAAACAAGTGTCCCGTCACTGCAGCATGCTGAGAAAGCCTTGACTAGCAGAATTGTATCAGCCTGGCTGGGACCCAGTTTGAGGCCACCCTGCCTTCCACATACTCAGGGAGCCACAACAGCCCCTAGGCTGTTGTGCATCTTCAGCAAAGGGGGGCCTGGGCTATACCTCTCTACAGACCTCCCAACCCCTCTTCCCAGGAATGTCACTCTCCAGGGTTGTTGGCCTAATGTATTGGCTCTAGGGCCAATATGCATTGAGACAGTCATAGTAAGGTCAAAAGAGGCACTGAATCCACTCCTGGAGCCAATCCTCCTAACTTTTTCAAAAGATGAAAATCATACATAAAACAGGAAAATGGAATCTTTGTCTTTGCTGTAATTTCCTCACTAAATTGACTATGAAGAATCAGTTTATACTGGCACTCTTCACGCAGATAGTCTGTGGGACTCAGTTACTCAGTGCATTATGATTTTAGGGGAGCATAGCATGGTCCTAGCTTGGGGAGGAAAGGGAGAGGTGGAAAAAAATGGAAAGTGAAGGCTTTTCAAATAGCACAGCAAATCATACTTTGAGATTAAGCAAGGCCTCTGAGACAGGCCCTTGTTTTGTGATGATCAAGTCATGCAGAATTTCACTTTTCTTTATCTTGATGACTTGAGGGCTGGGACTCCAAATCACCAGCAGGTCGTGAAGGGTTGCTCAAGGTCTGGCCTATGATAGGGCTCTGAATATATGTTGAATAAATCCATGAGGGAATGAATGAATGTGTGCATGTGGGATTAAGGAAGCTGAGATAATTAAAGGTGAAAATAGTCACCACTGTTGATTTTATGGAGAAGAATTGATGAACAATTACAGGACCTCTTTATGAAGTCAGGTGACCTTAGAAGAAACCATTTCAGAAGCGTAAAGACTAAAGTCACACATTCATCTCAGAAAGAAAGTATTACAAATAATTAGAGAAGGTGGAGAAAAGAAGAAAATGGAGCCAGTGGTTAAAGCCACAAATACAAGGAGTTTGAGAATACTTCATTATTTGGATTAATTTTATTAACCTTTTTATTTTGGAGTAACTTAAGATTTACAGAAAAGTTGCAAAGATAGTAGAGAGAGTTCCTGTACCCCTTAGCCAGTTTCAGTGTCCCCTAGTGTTAACATCTTGTATTACTAGGGTACATTTATGAAAATTAAGAAACCAACCTTGGTACATTACTATTAACTAAATTCTAGACTTTCTTTGGTTTTCAGCAGTTTTTCCATTGCCATCCTTTTTCTATTCCAGGAGCTAACCCAGGACCCAACATTAACATGTAGTCATCATGTCTCCTTAGTCTCTTCTGGCCTGTCCTGATTTCTCAGTCTTCCCTGTATTTTATGCCCTTGACAGTTTTGAAGAGTATGGTCAGGTGTGTTGTAGAGTGTCCCTCAAAATGAGTTTTTCAGATGTTTTTCTTTGTTAGACTGGGGCTATGGGTTTGAGGGAAGAATACTATGCAGGTAAAGTGTCCTTATCCCATCATTTCAAGGGCACATGATAGCCACATGACATCAACATGACAGTATTGTGATATTCATCTTGATGAATCTTGAGCACAGTCCTTGCCTTTACCTCAACAGATTCCCTTCCTTATGCTCACCTCCCCATCCTTGCAGGATTACACTAGGTAGTACAGAGATTCTTCTCTAAAATGCCCAGAACACTGCATCTTCACATCTTCACTGATACCTTGTTCCCACAATTATTCTCTTTTGCTTTAGTACCAACAATCTCTTTCTGTACAGAGGTTCGTTGAGTATCTGTTTAAACATTGTCCAAGAGAGTGAATGAAACAGACATGTACTTTAAAAAGACTTTTGTAGAGTTTGGGGAAGAAAATTGAAGAGCTGAAATGCAAAATTAGATATAGAAAAGGAACAAGATGGGATTTTTAAAAAATGGCAGCCAAAAGTAGACAGCCAAATCAAACAGGGGCAAAATTTGTGATTAAAATAGGAAACGTAAAAATGGAAAAGCAGCGGTCAAAAGCAAAAGTTTAAAAATCAAGTTTCCAACTTTAAAATAAAATCTTGCAAAAGTAGAGGAAATTTAAGTGGTTCAAGTTTGTATGGGAACAGAAACATAGATGGAAAAATAAGCTTCAAATAGGTAAGGCAAATGGTAATGAAATGCCAAATAATACAGTTATCTGATCTTGCAACAGGAAAGTCCTGTAATTTGGAAAGTGTCAGAAGCTCTTGGCGATACCCATGCAATTAATAGTATCAGCTTAGGCTTAATGAAGTCTAAGAATACTGGAAAGTGGGCTGGTTCTCTTTGTATAAGCAGAAGATCCAGTTCTTTGTTTTGTTTCAAGAAGCAAACAATGAAGGAATTTGAAAAACTACAAGAAACCCTTTAAAACTTTTGAGTAATTTTGTAAAGTGGTAAAATGGTGTTTTATTTATTTTGAGGGGAAAGAATGCACGAGCATGTTTTCTAAATGTGGTTCATGCCCACATGTCATATTGAATGTTTTCTTTCAAAAAGAATTGATCGTGCACCTTCTGTATTCAGGCATGGTGTCAGGAGTTGTCCTTGCCCGTAAGGAGTTTATGGTCTGCTGAGTTTATGGCCATGTTATTCCTTAACTCCCGTCTGTAGTTTTGCTGATCTAGATCTTGGGAATCAAATATCTTTTGCCTCCAGGTTTGTGTTTTTTGGTTTTTTTCCTTCTGTAATTTAGGTTGTGCACCATGATGTTTAGAACAATGCGTTACCCGTCAGGATGAGTGATCTGTTTCAGCCTCTCCCTCCAAACTGCCCAGGGTTAAGTATTGGATTGTACTGACTCTCTCACTCTTCCTTCCCCATGTACTGTCAAGAGGAGCTTGCCATCAGCATGGCACAGAGACAGTAAATTTGTCTCCAGAGACTGAGTCTACCCCGTAAGGCCCATGCCAACCAAGGCCAGGTTGTTTGCAGGTGGCCTGCTTTGTCGAACCTTTAGTCCCCTCCAGCACAAGTGCCCCACACTGACATCCCATCAGATACAAGAATGTCAACACAAGGTTATAGAAATCCATGTAATTCACACAAAACAACACATTAAACTTTCAACTTGCATAAAGGATCAGATGATCCCATTGTATCCCACAATTCCATTTCCACCACTTACGGCGGCCTGAAGAGCAGGTTGTCTTTCCTGATCTGAACTGGCCCAAGGCTACTGCCGTTGCAGGACCCTTCTGCCAGCTCCATGGGGTTTGTGTTTCAGGCTCAGCTGCCCTGTGAGGTGCAGCCTGTTCTGTTACAACTTGTGTTACGACATTGCTTAGTTCACAAATAACTGGTAAAAGGTAGAATGTTATCAGTGTGCCATGCAAGTTAGTTTGGTTCATCTGTAAGTTTTCCTAGGCAGGGGAAGTGGAATAAGTGGGAGCAGAATTGAAAACTTCAACAGGACAAACACATACACACACACTCACACACAACCCAAAACTCTCAGTAGGGTGTTGCATAGGCAGGAGCCTTTTTAGATGTATATTAGGCAAATTTAAAATGAGACATGAGCACATGCTTGGGGCTCCCCCCAGGGGAGGTCGCTGAAGCTCCAGGACTGCAGTTGGTTGTGCTTCCTCCTGTACACCTGTAATGGCTACCCCGCTGGCTCAGAGCTCTGCCTCACCACCCTGCCCCGGCACCTGCAAGCCAGTGTGCCACTTTTTTGATGTTGTATGTTTTTAATATTCCCTGAGACAGACTCCAGAGTTCTGAGTTTCTTACTTGGGGTGTCAAATTATATTCCAGGAACCAGTTTGGGTTTTCCTGGCTTCTGGTTAAAAAGCTGGACAGATTTTGAGTTGTTGGCTCTTAGTTCTCTCATAAACTGCACTATTTTTAGGGCACTATTTTGTAGAACACAAGATTTTTCAGGAAGTATTTTGAAAGGCCTGTACTTAGTTGTGTGTTTTTCTTTCAGCCACACTCAGATCTTCCCCTTCTGGTATGTTCTCAGCTGGAGACACTGCTCCCCGCATTGTCCCAAAGTTTGAAAGGTGGGGGCTGAGGAGAGGAGGGGAGTAGTCAGGCAGTTTCTAGCAGTTACCTCCCCACATTGCCACCTAGAACCTCATCTGCCTCCCTCTACACCCCAAGCTCCAGGAAGGCAAAGACCAAATCTTTGGACTCCATATCCTTTGTGCCTGGAGAAAAGCTTGGGCTTGGTGTTGGAATGTTACTTTGAGTTGTCTTTGACAGGTATCAGAAAGCCACATGCCCTCCCCATGGAAGCAGGACCAGAATTAGACTGCAGGACTTCAGAGACAAACCCCATGAAGCTCCAAGGGGTTCATTCTAACTCAACTGAGCAAATTAACCACTTCTCCAATTAGATCTTCTAATAACTTTTGTTGGGTTTTTCTCCTGCAGTTAGGGAATAGCAAAGTCTTCACTACCAAAAAATAAAATAAAAAGTACAATGATGCAGTAATGTCATTTGAAAATAATAGTGAAGGAAAAAGAAGTATGTGATTGAGAAAGATGCTTATGTGAGTTATGAACATTGCTAAGGGGGCGGGAGGACCACTTAATGATCCAGTGAAATGGGAACTGTCTAGACAAGTAATTCAGATAGCTCATGTTGAAGCCAGCCCTTCAGGAGTTTGCACCAGAGCCCAACCTCAGCTCTGCCTACTGGAGTCTCAGGGCTTTGTTTTGCCCGGGATTAAGCCACATCACAGTTGGCTGCCAACTTTGAACAATGAGTAGCTTACCATAAGAAGCCCAGGCCTAAGGGAATTCATCTTCTCCCTCATGCCAGTTATAGTAACGGGCAGGGAAACCTGAGTCCAGCTGCCAACAGTCATTAAATGCAAAGGACTTCTTCCCCAGGTTCAGATGGTCATGGTTACCTTGGCCAGATCCTCCCTACCCAGTTTTGCCCTGCTGTCCCTCCCAAATCCCCAGAGGCAAGGGCCAAAGTCACCGCACTGAAAATCAGAGGCTGTGCCTTTCATTACCAGCTCTGCAAAGGGCCTGCGGCAGGGGGTGGGGTGGTGGGGTGTTGTTGGGAGGTCATTGAACCTGTATGCTTCTCAGTTCCTCATCTGCGAAGTAAAGGGGGTGAGCTAGAGCATTTCAGTTTTCTTCTGAGTAGAGAAGTGAGATACATTTTCAATGTAGAATTTGTAAAACACAGAAAACTATCATGTATATGTAATGTATTTTTAGATATTATAAATATGTTGGATCCTGCTGCTTCTCTTAACATTATATGAAGCACTTCTCCATGCATTACAAAAATTCTGTGTAAGTTTTAATAGCTACCTAAAATTTTACAACTGCTTGGTTTGAAAAATGCCTTCCAGGTCAAACATTTTAGAATTCTTTGAGCGTGATGCAAAAAGAAAAATAAAAGGATGGATTTTTTTTTTTTTTTTCAAAAAAGGAAGCATTTCTGAGAGAGAGGGAGGAGGCAGGTGGAATCTTTGGATACCGAGTTGTAGGAACTGGGGGGATAATTTAATCATGTTATTATTGGAAGCAGTCCTCCATGGGTTTACTCATACTCCTACATGTCATGTTAGGTATGACCAGAATATGAGGACATGATCCCCTTTACCTGACCCATTTTTCAGGACTGTGTTTTCAGTAAGCAACATTTAGAAATGAGGGAAGGCCCACCTCCAGAATGAAGAACAGGCTTGTTTATTGCTTGCTGTGAACGCAGTGCATTCCCTAGCTCAGTATTCATCCACTGCATTGCAAACACACTGCACGTGCAATATGTCTGGACCTCTCTGCATTGCCCCTGTGGACTTGGAGACAAGGGGAACTGATTGCAAACACTGATATCCATGCTACTTGCTGTGCCATGAGTAATAAAGTCCTTTGTCTCATTATCCAAGATTCTCTGCTAGTATCCGTGAAACCATGATAGATTAACTCATTAGCTTGTAAGTAAGTGGAGTAAAATCAACCCCCAGGCCAAGTAATGATTACATGTTAGTTATACAATGGTAGATGAGCAGCAAGGACATTTCGACTTCAAGAAGCAAAGCATCTAACTTAATTTTACACAGCTAGTGGCAGAGCTAGAAATCAAACCTGGGTCTGTTGGACTCCAAATCCCACATATTTTATTGGCTGCTTTCACCATACAGTATCTTCCAGGCAGTAGGAACCATTTGATATGAAATTAATAAAGAACCTCAAATGGACTCTTCATTTTAAAAAGTGGTGGATCCTAGGTAGGTGTTAAGTCTGAAGCTACTTTCCCCAGGAAAGTTTGCCATCTGTTACCTATTTGGAGAATTTCTCTACCAAGCTACCCAACTGGTTTATTTAGATTGAATGATGAAAACATTTAAATCTGGTTGTTGTAGTGTTTTATTGGCTTTAAAAAGAATTTTTTTTCTCCAGCAGGCTCTAGTGCATAAATATTGTCGATATTTTTAAAAATGAAATGAATACAGTAGGAATCATTCTAATATCCATATTGGCAGAAGTTAGAAGCTTTTCATGCTGGAACGAAGAGGAGGTAATGAATAACCCTAGAGCTGTGTGTCGCTGCTCTACTGGGGCAAGATACATTTTATTAAAAACAGAACTTTGCCCATTGGTAGAAAGTTGTTGCATTGCTAGAACACCCAATGCGCTTGCCACTAGCGCTCAGCACAGTGTCTAGTGTCTGGTAAACACTCAGTAATTGGTAGATTTTATTATGACTTGGTACTCGGTAAATGTTTTCCCAGTGAATGACAGCTGTTTGTTCATCCTTCACTTATTTTGTATTTATTGAGTGCCTACTGGAAGGACAAATCTATACTAGGCACTGAGGCTACAGCTGCAAACAAGGCAAAAGTGCCTGCCCTCATGGAGCTTATCTTTCAGAGGGGAGATTGATAATAAATGCACGGACATAGAATATCAGTGACCATAGCTGCTCCGAAGAAAAGTTGAATAGGAGAAACAGGCTGGAGAGAAAGATGGTGTGAGTGGGCTCTTCTAGATTCTGTGATCAGGGAGGTCCTTGCTTGGTTAGGATGTCTACAGAGTGACCTGAATACAGTATGGGAGCAAACAGCAGGGAGATGTGGCAATGCTGCTGCCTGGATTAGGACAAAGCATGAGATGGACCTGAAGACAAACCAGGTTTTCTTCGTAGCCCAGCCTCATGTTCTGTTACCGACCACGGTCTCTCTACAGACCTTAACTCACTTGTAGTCTGGGGATAAACCTCATGCTTAACAACAGCAAGTAGAGTCTTTGGCATTGTGAAGGATAATTAAAAGTCTCATTATTTACCTCAGATTGCCATCAAAGAAGTAGAATCATTCTTTTTGCTTGAATGTGACAGTATTGCTATATGCTAGGCTCTTGTATAAGAGGATGGGTGAGCTCACGTTTGGCGGTGTGGTCGAGTGATGTTTTGAGAGGATGGATGAACTCGTGTTTGGTGGTGTGGTCGAGTCGTGTTTTGTGTGAGAGGATGGATGACCTCACGTTTGGCGGTGTGGTCGAGTGATGTTTTGTATGAGAGGATGGCTGAGCTTACGTTTGGTGATGTGATAAAGAGATGTTTTGCTGTAAGGGTCAAGGGGAGAAGTCTGAGTGCAGAGCAAGATAAAGAAAATGTGGCTTCTGTTTTCAGCAGAGCCAATCAAATGGAAAGGGCACCAAATAATGGGAAACAGGGAGAACAAAGAGGAACGGGGAAGAGAGTTGGACTGTTTGTGGCCTGTGTGTGGAACTGGTAACCAAGTTGGTCTTGAGGGACGTTTTAACAGACATTTGGTATTGGACTGAGGCAGAGTTTGGGGATGTCTCCATCAGCTTCTCTTTCTCAGATTTGGTTTAGGGGCCTGAAGAAGGAATAATAGATTCCCTCCCCTGCTACAGCTAAAGTGGGGAATAAAGGTGGGAGGATTCAGAGACTTTTCAAAGGCCAAGGTGCTCACTCTGAATTGAACACCACAGATTTTTGTTGTTGTTTTTCCTTCCTCCCAGGAAAAAGGAAAAAGATTTACTTTCACTACAAATATTTAAGGATTTGTTGAGTTCATTTTCACAAAAGAATTAAAACGTGGGAAAACCAAATTTCCCCCCCCCCCCCCCACTGCTTTTGTTTTGGCTTTTGCTTAATTTTGTAACATTAATTCTTTGATCCTTCCAACCATAAATCATTTAAGTGACTTTGATTAAGTAACCACTTAACTTCCCAAATTCTTTGTATCATGATTGTATTTCTTGTCATATTTTATACAATTATAATGAGGTTTTACAAAGCAGGTTCAGATGCCAGCGCACCTGGGCTCCTCCTGGCGCACTGTGATTTAAAGCAAGTTATTTCACCTCTCAGGGCTTAGCTTTAGCATCGATAAGAAAAGCTTGGTATTTAATACACATCCCCCACAGAGACGGTGTCGGGAATTTTATTCAGTTAGTGTTTATAAAGGATCTTTATTGGCAACCCTAGGGAGGGTGATATACATGAATATTTTAATATGCAATGAACAATCTGCTATTTGGGCCATCTAGGCAATGTTATGTAATGACCTATTATTTTGGCTTCATATCCCCTACAGAGACCTTTCTCTGGCTTCTCTGGAGACCGAGTTTTGTTGTTATCCCAGCAGCTAAGAAATCAGGGGGTAACCGCCCAGGCTGAACACATGGCAAATTCTATGCCTAATGTGTTCTTCTTTGGTGTGGAGGTTCCGATGATGTCTGCACAGGCCTGGGCAGCAACTTCCAATGTTTCGAGGGTTAATGCAAATCTGTGAAATACGAAACCTCCAGTGTAGCTCACAGGTTTTCTCAAAAATGCTAGCAAATTACCCTTAATTTTGCTCACTGTACAGCTTTATTAGGAGTACTGGTTGACTCCCACTGAGATTTATGCATTGCTGCATTGCAAAGGTTGAACCATTTCAGCCCGGCAGCATTTTCCTGTGACCCCTGCGTTTACAATAACTATTAAAGACGACAGTAAAACATATATAATGGACATGGTTCAAATATTTCCCACTGCTTCTGAAATGATTATTTCTCCACAAGAGCAAAAGACCAGTGAAATCTGGGCTTAAGGCGAGGCAGCAACAAAAACCACGGGTTTTTAAGTTTAAGCTAATATTTAACATAGGATAAGGACTACTGGTAAATATTGATTTATCTTCTCTCCTATTCCCCTGGGGGCTTAATCTCGCCGCTCAGAACATTAAACAATTGTTTATTATTCCACCAGTATTATAAAAACAATACTAGAATTCTTTTCCTTTTTTTTTTTTTTTTTTTTTTTTTTAAGAAATAAAAAGTATCCAGTATCCCAGCAGGACAGAGCAACTGCGTAAGTGTTGAGTGAAACATCCATACGAGAGTAGGCCTTGTTGTAGCTCTGTTTTTCATAGGGACCTGCTTCTTTGCCTGGTCAGGACACAGATTTTTAGCTGCAATAATACTTGAAGGAGTTCTTTTAACTCTAGCATTAGGAGGTAGCAAAAAGGATTGGTAAGAAATGATTGAGCCCACAGTAGCTGCATGAGCTATGCTGTCTGATAGACACTTTCTGAGATGATAGCAATGTTCTATATCTACATGGTATGGTTGTATACATGAACCACATCTGGCTGTTAAGCATTTGAAATGTGGCTAGTGCAAATGGGAAACTGAATGTTTAGTTTATTTCATTTTTAATCATTTAAATTTAGATACCCACATGTGGCTAGTGATTATTAGCACAGACTGATAGTTTCCTAAGAGTTAACTTACTTATACACTCACATATGTGCAGTAAAGGACAGCTAAAATACAAGAGTGGTTCTGATGTTACCATGAGCCCCACTCCCGCTCACCTGGGGAGTGGCAAGTCCCAGGACTATTTGGATCTCCCTTCGTGGTTGAACTTTGTCCCTGTTTCTCTTCTGTAATCCACCTTGGCTGCTATTTTTAAAATAATAAATTTATTGCAATATAATTCACATACCATACAATTTATTTATTGAAAGTGTACAATTCAATGGTTTTTGCTATATTCCCAAGGTTAGGCAAAATAAATTTATTGCAATATAATTCACATACCATACAATTTATTTATTGAAAGTGTACAATTCAATGGTTTTTGCTATATTCCCAAGGTTAGGCAACCTTCACCACTATTAATTTTATAACATTTTCATTACCCCACACAGAAAGCCTGTACCTATTACCAGTCACTCCCAGACCCTAGCACTAGGTAACTGCTAATCTACTTTCTGTCTCTACAGATTTGCCTACTCTGGATATTTTATATAAGTGGATATTGCCTCCTCTGGATATTTTACATATATGGTCTTTTCTGGTTGGCTTCTTTTCACTTAGCATAGGATTTTCAAGGTTCACCTATGTTGTCGCATGTAACAATACCTTGTTCCTTTTTATGAAAAAATAAGATTCCATTGTGTGGATATACATTTGTTTATCCACTCACCAGCTGATGGTCATATGAGTTGTTCCCACTTTTGGCTTCTGTCTTAGTCTGTTCAGGCTGCTATAACAAAAGTCCCATAGACTGTGTAATTGATAAACAACAGAAATTTATTGCTCACAGTTCTGGGGGCTGGGAAGTCCAAGATCAAGAAGTGAGCATATTCAGTGTCTGGTGAGGGATCACTCTCTGCTTCATAGATGATATTTTCTTGCTGCATCTTCACATGGTGAAGGGGGCAAACAGACTCCCTCTGGCCTGTTTTATAAAGGCATTCATCCCATTCATGAGGACTCCTGTGGCTTAATCACCTGCCAAAGGCCCTACCTCTTAATACTATCACATTGGGAATTAGGCTTCAACATATGAATTGGGGGGTGACACCAACATTCAGACCATAACAGGTATTATGAGTACTGCTGCTGTGAGTGTTTATGTGCAAGTTGACGTGTGCATGTATGTAAGGTAACCCTATAACTTTTTGTAACTGCCAGGCTGTTACCTAAAGCAGATGCACCATTTAACATTCTCATCAGCAGTGTATGAGGGTTCTGATTTCTTGACATCCTCATCAACATTTGTTATTATCTATTTGATTATAGTTGTCCTAGTAGGTGTGAAGTAGTATTTCATTGTAGGTTTGATTTGCAATTCCCTGATGTCACATTGCTCTTTGCCTTATGTCCATCCACATTCTGATCAGGCTTATTCTGCTGGTACATTTGCTCTGGGGATGCAGTTTTGCAAGAAAACAGCAAGTTCCCTTTTAGTTGTTTCTTCAGAAATTATAGAAGTCACTTACTCTATCATTGCTTTTGTTGCATAGTTTCAAACTGATGGCTGGATGATTGTATCTAACCATTTTCATGCTCAGTTAGATGTCAAATACATTTACACTGTTCAGGGTCAGATTTCTACATAGGGCTCCCTTCCCCTAAGAGCAGCCTCTGTAAGGAAAAGTAGTATGAGTCAGTCCTAGGAATGCTGTTTTAAATTTCCTATTACAAAAGAATTTCCCCCAAAGTCTTTTCTCAAACAGAAACAAAATATTCTAAGATCACCTTCAAATTGTAGTAGTTTAAATGATTCTGAATATGCAGAGAAAGAAGCAAAACGCTAATACAGGATAGCAATGGAAAGCTAGAAATCGAGGTGTAGACTGCCCTGCCACCCAGGGCGACTGATTTGCCTGCAGAGACAGTGCCATTCTCCCCCATCCGGTGTTCAGGGCATCATGCACCCAACTCTTTAACAAATCCAAGTACCTATAGTCAGAGGCTTTAGGATTATAACAGACAGCAAAACAGACCTGGGCTTTGTTTTCAGAGCTTAGTGGGCGAGGCACAAACTTTAGTCAATCAAACTGGCTGCTGTTAAGAAGGAACAGTATGGGGTGCTCTAGGACTGAGATGATCCATGTCTTGCTTATTTACCAATATTCTCCTCCATGTATTCACCTCAAATAGTAGTGCAGTGGGAGATACTCCATCCCAGCATGACTTAGGTATGATTTCTGTAGCCAAGTATTTCTAGCGTCTTGGGAGGTGAAGGGTTTGGAGATACATGTTTTTGTTTCTACTGTTCCCTGTCTTCCTCATCTTTCTGTCATATTCCTACCTATCATTTAACACGTCCACTGTTCAAATACTGCTTTACCAGTGAAATATCAGCATCACTGTCAATATCCTGATGGCTTCCAGGAATAAACATTCCGCTTCTCCCCTGAACTCCTGTGGCACCTTGTACCTGCACTGTAGCACTTATATTGTGGAAGGAAATTTCTTTATCTGTTGGCTTTCCTCACCAGTCAGTGAACACCTCAGAATAAGGTTTTGCAGCTGAGTTGTTTATATTTTCAGTTCCAAACTCAACACTGCAAGTGCTCAGTAAATGCTAAATGAATGAATGAACGAAGGTATGAGTCAGAAATCACATGGGCCCAGATTCATTTTTCCAGCTCAGAGTAACTTGTCATTGAAATACCAATATATTGTCAACTCTTTTGGTCATTGGTTACAATTTTCAACAGAAAATTGTATATATTGGGGAATATTTGAATTGGGGAAAATTGAATATAATGGGGAAAGATATAAATATGTTTTCCTGTTGGAACATTTATTTATGAATCAACTACAAGTAGATACGAAAGAAGACAAGAAATCAGTTGGTAAAGACCTTAAATGCCAAAGCTAATATTTTATCCTGGGAAACAGAATCCATCTCATCCTTCATAATATTATCTCTAGGCTAAGGAATGAGGAACCAGGTCTTGTAGGTCATGAGCAAGCCGGAACATGCAGGGAATAAAAGAAGTGGGCTAGACCCAAGACAGTACCAAGGGCCTAAAGCTATGCAAACTGCCCAGAGCAGAAGCACCTCTTGACCTTGGAGATAAAAGCAAGACCATGAGTCAGAGCCAGGTGGCGGGAAGGAAGCTGGAACTAAGACAGGAATCAGGGTAAGCAGCAAGTCACACAAGAAAATGAAAACATACATCTTGGTGCAGGAAGCTCAAAACCCAGTGTTTTACGAATAAGGAAATCAATAGAGATCAGAGCAAAGAAATTGATCCAAAATTTAAGCAAGGGCTCAGGAATGATAATCATGACACAGCTGATGAGTAGTGTTGAGGAAGATGCAGAATCAGAGGAATCTCATGGGAGACCAGACATCCACACACCACTTCTAGAGGCTTTCCAAGATGGCGTGAGCCGAGAGCTTCCTGTCATCTCTGTACTTAGGAAATGTGCCATCCTTGCATTGCTCTTAGCCTCAGTTTTACTGTTCCTTGTACATAGCGGGATTGTTACTTCCATCAAGCAAAGCAGTCCTTAAGTTTCACAGACTGTTATAGCATTATCTAATTGGCTCCTCACCCTGTTTCAGATAGGTTAGGAAAGTATCTTTAAAACCACTTTATATGTCAAAGGACTTGTATTTAGAATATAGAAAGAACTCAATAAGACTAACAACTTAATAAAATGGGCAAAAAGCTTAAATTGACATTTAGCAAAAAAGATATATGAAGGGCCAATAATTACATGAAGGTGGTCAACATCATAAATCATCAGGAAAATGCAAATGAAAACCTCCTTGCAAAACCACTAATACTACTTTATTCTCAATACCAAGGTGAGGATGAGAGACTGAAACACTCACACATTGCTGATGGGCATGTAAAATGGCACAACCACTTTGGACAACTGACCCAGCAATGAAATTGCTGGGTATTTACTCAGGAGAAATCAAAATACAGACACAGAGAACTTGAACATGAATATTATTAGCAGCTCTATTCGTAATAGCTCAAAACTGGAAACAACGCGAACATCTATCAATAGGTAAATAGATAAGTTGTGGCTTCTGCATGCAATAAATATACTCAGCAACAAAAAACAAACTATTGATTCAACACCGTGGATGAATCTCAGAAACATTATGTTGATCAAAAGAAGCCAAACACACAAGAATTGATCTGTAACATTCCATTTATATGCAGCTCTAGGAGAGGTGGAACTATGATGATAAAAGTCAGAAAGTAGTTGCCTCCATTTAGGGAAATTGACTTACTTGTTTACTTGCTTTATTTAGGGAAATTGACTTACTTGCTTAGGTAAATGGGTGAGCCAGTGCTTGAACTCAGGCCAACAGATCTCAGGGCTAGGGCCCCACTGGCTACATCACACTCTCTCAGCAGAGAAGGAAGGTGAGGAAGAACGAGGCACAGCAGCCGGGGAGCAGAAGGGAGGCAGGTAAGGTATCAGGAGAAAGGAAAGGCAGTAGTCACTGAGGTCACATTTCTGTCCTGGGCATAAGGCTCATAATGGCACCTGTGATGGAAAGAGGCCCTTCCATCGTGGCCACCTGCAGGAGTAATTAGGAGGGCTTGACAGATGTGGGAGAGAGAAGCATCATCATCCAACTGGTGGAGCCTGCCAGTAGAGAAGGTATTAAAGTTATTCTCTTGTTGGTATCCAAATGGGATTTTTATCATCATAGTTCCACCTCTCCTAGAGCTGCATATAAATGGAATGTTACAAATCAATTCTTGTGTGTTTGGCCTCTTTTGATCAACATAATGTTTCTGAGATCCATCCATGGTATTGAATCAGTTTGTTTTTTGTTGCTGAGTAAACAATAAACTTGTTTTATTCGTAAGACCTTTTAAAAATTCTTCATGACATAATTAACACATATACACTGCAGAAAGAAAATATACATAAAAGAAGAAAAAAATGAAACCTCCTATGGTCTTATTATCCCGTGATAATCTCTGATCTTTGTTTTTGTTTTTCAGTAAATAAAAACATCTTAAACAAAAATGGGATCATATACTATATGTGCTGTTTTATAATATGCCTTTTAAACAACATCAGTGAACATTTCTCTCTATCAGAGGATATAATTTCTGTTGGATACATAACATCCTATGGATGGATATATCCAAATTTGTTTAACCAAACCTCTTCTGCTACATATTTAAATTGTTTCCGGTTTTTAGTTACTACCTACTACTCCCTACAAGAGAACATCTTGAACATAACACATTCGCTCATTTTTTTCCAGTGTTTCCTCAAGGAAAACTCTAGAAGTGGAAATTCTAGGTCAAATGGTTTGGACATCCTTAAGGAATTTAATACATATTGTCAATTATTGTTTTTAAAATGGTTTTAGCAATTTACATTCTCACCAGCAGTGAATGAATGTGTTATTCTGTGTCACCTTAACAGGTGGACTATAACTTTGGTCCCTGTGCTAAGTACTACCTCTTTTCATTGAAGCACCTGTCAGGATTAGAAACTAACCTTTGATGTTGTCTAGCTCCATCTCCCAAGCAATGGCTGAATTCCCTTTTGGATTCTGCTAGTTTGAAATGAAAACCATTTCTTTAAAAATGTTAATTTGAAAACATGATTGATGTTTGAGTGTAGTAGAAAAATTGGAGGAGCCAGAAACAGAAGTGATCCTGGGGTCAGAGTACCTGGGTTTCAGGGCTGGCCACGTCCTTGTCTGTAGTTGTGTAATCACCAGCAAGTTGCTGACGTACCCTTCCTGGGTCTCTGTGTCCCCATGTCTAAGACAAGGGGATTGAGGGGGGCCCAATCTCTACATTGTCTTTAGTTATGACATTCAATAAATCTTCGGCTATTTAAAGCATTCCTTTCAAGGGCTGGGCTTGTAAATTAAGCGTGGCAGGCCTTTGAAATGCAGCTTGTGTGGGAAAGGAAACAAACCCAGCAGCTAGTTTGCTGCTGGATCAGAATTCGATGTTCTTTGTGAAGTAATAAATTGTGTCTTGGCTCCCAGATTGTTCCAGGTTGCCTCGGGTTTCACGGAAGTGGCTTTTTCAGGAATGGTTCCCATTGCCGGAAAGTGGGTGTTAATTTGTGCCTTGGCTATTTTTCAGGGCACATTCTGGCAAAATCCTGGCATCTTTTTCGGAGGATCAGCAGATGTAATGACCTGGGGGTTGCTCCCCTTGCAAGAGGACACATGCTCTATGTTAATACCCCAAATCAAGCCTGTAGTCAGAGGCCTAGGTTTTGTAATAGAGCACTTATCCTGGGCATGCCAAGGGTTTTTGACCAAGTGGAAACACTTTGGGACATGTACCACAGGAAACAGGACAGTGGAATGCTTAGTAATGGTTAGCATTTCTAAATAAAGTATCTGCTCTCCACTGAAATGGGGTACAGGTGGTGTCCTGGAAGAGGAGAGGAAGCTAATGGAAGTGAAGAAAGAATAAAATAGAATAACATCTGTGTTTGGTGCTCCACAGCTTGCAGCCTACATTAACATACTTTATTTACTCTACACAATGTCCCCAGGATACCATCATTGCCATTTTGTCCCAATTTCCCACCGAGCAAATGCAAGGGTTGGAGTGTTGGTCGTGAGTGGCCCAATCACCTCTGCAACAACCTCACGGCTTGGCTTAAAATACCGTAAATCCCTGCTTCCTTGGCAGATCTTCATAGTCTCATACCTCCTTTCTCTTCTATGACAATTGAAAAATTACTTTTTTCTTACTCTTTGAGTCCATAGTCATAAATTCAAGTCATTTGCCAATCTTCAGTATAATGCAATTGGAAAACATTGTCTAGTCTAGTATTTCCCAGACTTTAATTTTTAAAATTATTTTCAACTTTTATTTTAGTTATTTTGCACACTGTCTTCACAATTTATGCCATATCTGTGTACCACCTGTACCATTATTTACATTATTTGTTTTCAGACAAATTACAATTTCACTTTTTTCTTGCTCTAAGAACTCTAGTAACTGAAATCATTAGTTTGATGTACCAGTTATAGTTTTCTAATGTATGCTATCACATAGCTGTTAAAATTTTGTGTTCATTTTTTGTAGTACATAATATATCTCACTTCTCCCTTTGATATACACACTATACTCTGAGGAATTAATTTAAATGAAATAAAATTTCAAAATTCAGTTTCTTGGTTGAGTTAGCTGCATTTTAAGTGTCCAGTTGACACATGTAGCTTAACGGCTGCCATATTGGGCAGGGCAGACTAGAACATTCTGTCATCCCAGGAAGTTCTATCAGACAGACTCTTCCTAAGGTTTGTCCAGGGCGCTTAAAGCAGCAGACATTTCACTGCTTTCATTAGCCTAAGCTAGACTAACATACAAGATTATCAAAAGAAAGGTGAATTAATTTAAGAACTGCTACCAAAAATGTCAGATAATAGTTTCTTTCATTGACCACTGTCCAAGTAAGCAGCAAGACAAGTCAAAGCATCTGATTTGATAATGGATCACTTCAGTCTGCTCTAAACCAGCTCTCTCTCAGGGCTGTCTCTTCTTCCATCCCCACCACTCCCATTCTCCCCTTCTCTCCTTCCCAGTCCATGTCTCTCTTCGGTGTGTGTCTGTGTTTTCTCTTTCATGCTTCTTCTTCCTCTTGCTTCACCTGTGTGTCCTAACCTCACTTTCATTCTAGCCCTCAGTCCTTTCTCTCCCTTTCTGCCTATTTTACCTTCCCAACCTTCTGAATCTCCCTCATTCAAAATTTAAGTATATTTGGATTTTGTTTTGTAAATTCTTCTTCAAGTACAATAATTTCAGGCCAAAGGACATTCTCATTTGTAATGTGAATAAGGGATACCTCCTAGCAGAATTCTACAAGATGTGATAAGTCTCACTGGCATCTCAGCTCTGTGTTAATGCACATAAAACGACTGTTTCCTGCTCAAACCTCTGCCTGTCTCTCACTGATGTAAAACCATAACAAACTAATTGCTTTACTCTACTCCTCATCCAAAGTCTCCTTTAAAGAACAAGAGAATTTTTGACCATGCTTCTCTTCAGGCCTATGGAAAAAGGTCCAAACCCTGCTCTGTGGCATTGGTTACCCTTCTTGAGCAGACTAAAAGCCAGGCATTGCCTTGAAGGCCTGATGCCACTTCTATTTAATCAGAACTCCTTCCAGAGCCATAAGGTTACTGGAGGTCCCCAGAGGGAGGAAAGTGCTGTGTAGACATATTTATGCTTCATCTGTTGGCCATGAATGTCAAGGAGGAGAACTGACTAGACTGCCTTCTCTTTGTTTTAATTATCCAGAGATTCCAAAAGGAAAGGAAAGACCAAGTGGACCCAAGAGCCCTCAGAAGTGCAAGATGCTCTGGGGAACATATGTGCATTGCTCAATTCCATAAAATAGACCCTTCCTTAGGAGTACAAAGTTGAAAGTTTCCCTTACTTCTTGCAGGGAAACCTGTTTACTTCCCCCCACCTCCCCACCCCTTCCAAATGTACTCAATTAGGCTGTGGAAAATTTAATTCCTCTTGCTAATTTATATAAGAAGTTATGATACCTTGGAAATTTTTATCTGTCAGCTTTAAACCATTAAATATGGGATCCACTATTCTCAGGAAAATGATGTGATGATCTGCTGTCTTTCTCAGACAAAGGGAGGCATTTTTCCAAGAGTGGAAGTCTCTACCTGCGTGGGAATGATAGAGACATCCTCTGACTGGGTTTTGTACTGCTCCAGACTCTGAAAAAGAGAAAGAGATCCAAGTTTAAGTGACTTTAATCTTAGTAAAGTTTTAAGGTTTATGTTATCCTCTGGATAATAATAACTATAATGATTTTTTGAGTGCTTGGAATTTGTGGAGCAGTGTGTTAGGTGCTGCTGCTGTAAACACAATCTCATTAATCCTCATGACAACCCTGATGAGGTGACTCTCCCCCACCACCATATTCTAATTGGAGGAATTTGAGTCTCAGAGAGGCGAATAATTTCTCAAAGGCAACACAGTCAATAAATTGTCAGAGCTCGGATTCAAACCCAGGACAGAGCTTTGTGGTCTTTAGATCCATTGTTCTGTGTTGGTTTATTCAGCAAATGTTTGTTGGTGGTTACTGTGGCCAGGCACTGTTGCTCAGGGATTCCACAATGAACAATAAAGGCAACACTCCTGATCTTATGGAGCATATGCCCTGGAGAGGAAAGACAGAAGAACAGGAAGTTAAAAAATAATATAACATTTTTAAACAATTAATAATATAGCATGATAATTTCAGATGTTGGCAATGCCATAAGAACAATAGATGGAGTAAAGCAATAGTGAATATGGGGCTGCTTTATGTTGGGAGCTCTCAGAAGGATTTTCTGGGATGACTTTTGAACTCAGACCTGAGTGATATGAAGGATCCAGAATCCAGTGTTGGGGGCAGAGGAAACAGCAAGTGTAAAGGCCCTGGGGTGATTGAGTGCCATGTCTTTCAGGAGCAGCAAGAAGGCCAGTTTTGCTGTGTAGCCGGTGGGGGTGAGTGACAATATAAGGTCAGAGATATAGACAGGCTTTGGATTTTGCTCCAAGTGTAATGGGACACCACAGGGTTCTAAGCAGAAGCGGTATATGATCTGAATTGTTTTTTTCTTTTTCTTTTTTTTTGAGACGGAGTCTCTCACTCTGTCACCCAAGCTGGAGTGCAGTGGTGTGATCTCGGCTCACTGCAGCCTCTGCCTCCCGAGTTCAAGCAATTCTCCTGCCTCAGCCTCCCAAGTAGCTGGGATTACAGGTGCCCACCACCACACCTAGCTAATTTTTGTATTTTTAATAGAGACAGTGTTTCACCGTGTTGGCCAGGTTGGTCTCAAACTCCTGACCTCAAGTGATCCAACCGCCTTGGCCTCCCAAAGTGCTGGGATGACAGGCATGAACCACTGTGCCTAGCCTGAATTAAGTGTTGAAAGATAACTCTGCTTTCTATGTATGGAATAGAGTGTACAGTAGCAAGACAGGAAGTGGGAAAAATGGTTAGAAGAACATGAACATCAGAAGGGCTGGAGGTTTTTGAAGGAGGAGGATAGTGCTTTGGAAACAGCAAAGGGGGAGAGTGGGCAAGAAATGACTGTTTATCCTACCTCCAGGCCCTGGGTGTGAGGAGTGATCCTCAGGGGCCAGCCAGGTCCAGGGAGTAGGCAAAAAGGAAGGGAGCCTTCAGAAAAGAAGATGTAGCTCTAGGGGAGTTTGCTGCAGCGGCAGTGGTGGCAAATCACAGGATAGCTAGTTTTTATTGAACATGTACTGTCTGTCTAGCAGGATTCTAAGTGCTTTCCCTGCAATAACTTGTTTAGTCCTCTTGGTAATCCTAAACTGTAGATACTATTATTAGCCCCGTATCACATAGGAAACTGACACGGAGTTAAGAAACTTGTAGCAAGTAAGCAATATGGCTGGGATGGCATTGCTAATTTCAGAAGTCAGAGTGGACAGTTGGAGGGGTTGTCAGAGAGGGTTGGAGCGTGCTCTCACTAAGGAAGGGGTCGACTGGTCTAGAGATGAAACCCAGATGGCAAACGTGACCTGGGAGGTTTTGATGGAGGTAAAGCTTGCTCCATGATGCCATTTGCCCTGAATGGCACTAGAGGAAGTTTCCCCATCAGTTCAGACTGGAAGCATGGAGCCTAGGAGTGACTGCTCTTTCTTGAAGCTTCCCGTGGGGTGGGGCCCAGGGCCTCCTCACTGGGATTGCTTTCTTAGGCAGCTTGTGGGGCAAGAAGAGTTTCGTCTAAACAAGGCAGTGTCTTGACCCCTTTTATCCCACTGCCTTTGAGTTGGGAGAATGTTCATATTTACACATTTCTGGGATGTTTTACTGCAATTCTCGTTTGGAGATGATAATAGATAACATTCATCATTCTTTAAGCACTTACAATGTGTCAGGTTCTATGCTGAGCACTTGACATATAGTATTCCTTCAATAAACACAGTAGTCTTATGACATGGCTACTATTCTTGCTCCCCTTTTTTCTGATGGACTAACTGAGCTCTAGACAGGTTACGTCATTTGCCCAAAGTGCTATATAGTGAGTGGTGGACCTGAGATTTAAACCTTACAACCTGACACCAGAGGTTATAGCCTCACTCTGCTGCAAGTGAAGAAGATATGTTTGCTAGGTTTGGGGCAATGCTGCCCAGGAAGTCTTTGTAAATCCCAAAAGAATGAGTGATTGTAGCAATACAAAGTTTGAAGGGAAACCTTGAGAGTGAGTGGCTAGCATCTTCCTTCCGTGACCATACTGATTTTGAAATGTTGGTAGATCAACTACCAGCATCAGAGACGAACCTGAAGGTAATGGACTCAGGAGGGGAAGACAAGGGTGAGAAAGGGGAAATTGTTGTAAATAGAGAAAAGGAAATTATTGGTTTACTTAACTTGTCTTCCACTACGTGATCTAAATGTAACAGTACTCAGATAATACTTTCTCTCTCTTTTAATTCCACTAAATGAACACCTAAAAAACTGCTTACTTCCCCACTCTCCCTGCAAACAAGAAAAATGGTGGGATTATGGATACTTTTCTATTAAGATGTTTTAGTTTTCTATTATTTTAAAAGAAAAATATGTGGGGTATTTTTAAAAGAAATTGTTTAAATAAATGAAATAAGATTCTTTAGGCATCATATTTAATTGAATTCATTTCATCCCTTTAAAAAATATATTTTCTTTGACATTCATCTATTCCTATCCAAAAACATGGGTGGATGATTGGATCTCAGTTTTCTTAGGCTCCGTGATCCTGGCAGAGTTACTTTTTAATCACTTGTCTATGTTTCTCCAACTTGAAAATACCTAGACTTCCAAGGCAACTGAACTGCTGTGGAAGAGCCATGAACTTCTCTGCCAAATGGCCGTGAGTAAGAAGATGGCCTCTTGGATTGCTCTCAGTCCCTCATTTGTGTTCTAAAAGAATTCATTAACCTGTAGATCAATTTGGGGTTTTTTTGACTCACCTGGTGGATCAGATTTTGCTGTCCCTAAATGTTCCTCTGAGCTTCTTGGAGAAAAAAGTTATGAATAATAGACATGTGTTTATCATTTTACAAATGCATATTGAGTGCCTACTGCGTTTCAGACTCCAGATGCCAAAATGAGTAAGCTGGGATCCTTCTTCCTAAGGGCTGGTTGTTTGAAGAAATTATTACAAAAATTGGTGGTGAGGGGCAAATACAGCCACCTGTGTGGTGAGCCAGTCTGTGTCCCTTTGTGTAAAAAATTCGTTGAAAGTTAGAGCCCTAATGTCTTGAATGTACTCATATAAATATTCATCATCAGTTCACTGTTATAATTTTTCACCCTTTTACACCTGATGTGAACTTGGGCTTTGCACCTCATGGAGGCACATACCTACTCTTTAAGATGGAGTGATGTTACCCAGAGGGACCACCTAGCTGGAAAATGGCAAAGCCTGGCCTTGAACTTCTAATTCCTACTTCAGGGCACTTTCTTCTGTCTAAAATAAAACCCTGCTCATTATCTGTGTACTTTATTTACCTTTCCAAATGTTACTATTATTATTAATATTATTATTATAACCAAGTTATTTAGATTAGCCAACATATTTTACTGAGGTGACATGGTAGAAGCAAACTCAAAACTGTCCTTTGGGCTGCCTCCCCAGTCTGGGGCATGCACAGTTGTGGACAGATCATAGAAGACAGCTTCTCTCTGAAGGTATGGGGTTAGGAGTGGGGATGAGGGAGGTCCAGGACAATAAGAGGAACATGCAACTGCTGATTGAGTGTTTGGAAAAATGGAAAGTATTGCTCACTGATTGAAAGAGATGTAGTCAGAATTTCATGCTTAAGTGCGACCAATTCTGGATGTCGTGGTTGTCACCTAATATGTGCCCAATAAACACATGCTGACTGAATGAATAAATGTGGGGTGAAGAAATGCAAAGCAAGGAGAGCAAGCCAACCCAGAATCTTCCTTGACTTTCTGTGTGCCTCCTGGAATAGATGATTTAACACCTCTGTGTCTCTAGGTAGAACTGAAAGGTGTCAGTGGCAGAGTTTATGGATATCTACCTTTAGATGCTATTTAGAGGAGTAGGTTTTGTATACCTGGAAGGTGAAAAGGAAGATCTAGTAAGTTCAAAAGAGGGAGACTTTGGAGCCAACAACTTAATGAGACTTCAGTCTGAACCACGGAAAAGGGGCAGCCAAGCCTGTCTGGATGCCTCCCTTGCACAACATCAACACACATGTGCCCACCACAGTGAGGGTCCTGCTTGGTTATCTGGCATGTTATGGGAACAGAGGAGTCAACACTTTGGAGTAAGTCAGTGTTAGCTCGTGTTGCTTCATTTTTAGAGATGAGTAAAAAGATGTGATAACTGCAGTAGCTTCCTATAACTGCCATAACCAATTACTACAAACTCAGTGGCTTGAAACAACAGAAATCAATTCTCTCATAGTGCTGGAAACCTGAAATCAAGAATCAAGGCCAGCAGGGCTGTGCTGCCTCCTGAGGCTCCAAGGGAGACTCAATCCTGGCCTCTTCCAGCTTCTGTGGACTCCAGGCATTCCTTGCCCACTGGCTGCATCCCTCCAATCTCTGGCTCCATCACCACACGGCCTTCTTTTCTCTCTGTGTTTCTCTTCTGTGTGTCTCTCCATAAGGACACATGCCATTGGATTTAGGGCCCACCTGGACAATCCAGGATGACCTCATTATGAGATCCTTAGTCACATCTGCAAAGACCCTTTTTCCAAATAAGGCCAGATTCCAGGGATTGGGACATGAGTATATCTTTCGGGAGACCACGCTTCAACCTACTGCAATGATGCTGATGTATTAGGAAGATGGTTTGACAGGGGGAGTGTGATAGCAAGGGTAGGGTGCAGACACTGGGCTCACTGGCTGCTCTGGCCTTAGTCCAGGACTGGGGAAATAAGGAACGACCACAGCAGGAGCCATGGGAATAAAGAGGAGGAAATGGAAGCAGGAGATATTTCATGGAAGAATTTGCCAGAACTTGGTGATAAATTTTGGTGTGGTCAGTAAGAGAAAGAGAAAATCCTAATTTGACACCAAGGCATATTTCCCCAAAATATGTGCTACAGAATGCTGGATCTTGGGATATCAGTAGCTATTGTGTGAGGGGAAAATGGTTCTATACATAAAGACATTTGGGGGACACTGGATTAAACAGCATTGAACAGGTGTCTATCCTGCAGGATTTCTGTAAGCCTTTAACATCCCCACGTGTATCATAAGTGTCTAAAGAAGGTTTCTAGAGGACAGTCTTTCCCATACTTACTTGACCATAGGCCTGCTTTATCTAGATTATCTTGAAGAACAAGTGGTCCACACACCTCTGAAAAATACTGCTCGATGGCATCCACCCTCTGAGAAAAGATAATATAAGTGACGTTCAGAAAGATGGAATGAAGAAAACTGGAATCGGACAGTCTGATGAGGGCCAGGCTTGTTTCCAAGACCCCTGCCAGCCTTAAAGATAGCCACAGGGACTGACACCATTAACTGGCAGCTGGAAGGAGCCATTTGCAGGTTTGCACAGTGACGTTCTGACTTTAATAGTCCGTGCAACTGTCCTGTGGTTTGGTTTCTTATTTCTCTGGTACCTTCTTGACAGTAGAAGCTGTTGCTTTAGAGCAGTTGCAGCAAGTATGTTTCACCCAGTGTGCCAACTCTGATGCATTGGATGGCTGACTCTCATGCTGCCTTGAGAAGGATGCTAAGCTGCAGGAGGCTGCGCAGGAAAGAGTGCTGTAAATGACTTGTAATGTCTGCCATGAGCACAGGAGGAGGATGGAGATGAGCTAAGAGCCCTTCTTGCTTTATGCCTCTTTTTTTTTTTTTTTTTTTTTTTGAGACGAGTCTCTATCTGTCGCCCAGGCTGGAGTGCAGTGGTGCAGTCTCAGCTCACTGCAAGCTCCGCCTCCTGGGTTCATGCCATTCTCCTACCTCAGCCTCCCAGGTAGCTGGGACTACAGGTGCCCACCACCACGCCCGGCTAATTTTTTTTTTTTTTTTTTTTTGTATTTTTTAGTAGAGACGGGGTTTCACCGTTTTAGCCAGGATGATCTCGATCTCCTGACCTTGTGATCCGCCTGCCTTAGCCTCCCAAAGTGCTGGGATTACAAGCGTGAGCCACCATGCCCGGCCTCTTGCTTTATACTTCAAAGAACTTCCTTGCCCTTGCTCCCTCCCTCCCTTCTCCATGCCTCAAAAGGGGCCAACCAAGATCAGCAGTTATGCATCTTGGATGCAGTCTTCCTGGACTCTTCAATGTTGAGCTCTCCGTACCTCACCTAGAAGGAAAGTGGTGGTATCAATGAGAGAAATATAGCCATCAATTTCACAATGAATAATAAAAATAGCTAATATTTACTGAGCACTTATTATACATCAGGCTCCCTGCTAAGTGTTCTACATGTAATGTCTCATTTAATTCTCATGGCAGCCTCAAGGGATAGGTACCGTCAATCATCTAATTGTACAGATGAGGAACATGAGGCACATAGAGATTAAATTACTAGCCCAGGAACACACAGCTAGTATGTGCTACAACCAGGATTTAACTTTAAGCATCCTAATGTTAAAACCGACACTCATAACCACTAAACTGCAGATTTAATTATAGACATGTTGGATTTGAAACATTGGTAAGACTTGCAAGTGGAAATATGCAGGAGGCAGAGGAAGATACAGAACTGGACAAGGTCAGGCATGGGCACAGAGCCAGGGAGTGGGGGTGGTTGAAAGGTGCCCACAGATGCGTTTATTCAAACTATGAGTTGAGAGTCAGTTATACAGATGTACAATGTACAGAGAAATCTGCGCAAATGTTTTATGTATTAGGGAGATGTTTTCCCAAGTAATGAGTTAGAAATAACTGACTTTTGTTATAGTCCATGGACAGAACATTCCAACTGTGAGGAAACAGGACGCAGATGAAGAAGTCTGTGTCCTAAATCATGCTGAAAAGTCAGAATCTGTTGGGATTTTTGGAGATACATTCTTTGCATCTCATCTCATCTCAATGGTCTCACAAGTGCAATAGAAAATCATGGTCCTTGGTGAGAGCTAGTGAGAGCTTTGCCTTAGCATCCCCAGCTACAGACTCACCACCTTTCCCATTCCCCGTAGAACCTGAACCCCTCAAGGACAGGGAATGGGTCTCATTCATCCAGGAGCTTCTAACACCCGACACACGCAGACACTCAGTAAACAGTAAGTGAATTAGTAGAACCGAGGAAATAAGAACCAACCCTATTCAGTTACATTCTGCTCCTGGATATATTATCAAATTTAGAGTGTTTTCACTGACCCATCACTATTTCATTGTAAATGGCTGAATTTTCCCCCTGTAGGCTGGGGACAATGCCACAATAAATTACTGCCTACTTGAACTGAGTTTCATTTTGTTCTGATTCATTGCCTGTTTCAAGAACCATCTAAAATCTCAGTTTATGGACTTTACTTCCTGGTGGTTCCCAGAGAGAAATGAGCCTGGATTCCAGAGAATGCAAATTTCTTCAAACTTGCAGCCAGCTTCCAGACTCCCTGCAAAGGTCTCTTAAGCCTCTAAGTATTTCCTCTCTTAAATCACACATCACTGGCACAGGCAGAATATTTTCCAGTTACTTCTTTCTTGTTAGGAGAGAGTCGCTTAGAGGTCTACCAAATAGACAGAAATGCAGTCGTTTTGGCAGTTTTATTGTGCTGTCTTTAGGTTTCGTTTAGTGATTCTTTTTTTAAGTTGTGTTTGGTTTTTTATTCCTGAAAGAAACTATTTCAGGAATAGTTGCACTGGAATATTCCAGGAATAGTCGCTGCATTAGAAACACGATGTTGACTCTCTCTTGGCATGTTTATGGGTGGGATGAACTGCATATGTGAAATAAAGCTTAATCTCTCACTTGTGCAAATGATGAGACTTTGATTTGACACTTTTCCAATTAGGTGATATGAATCCCTAGGGCTAGTGTGGTAGCTTATTGTGTAGCAGTGGCACACAGGTATTCTGCCAAATTTTGATCTGTATCTAAAATTTGTATTTGATTCAACCTAGAATAGATTCTCTTATAGTGTCTGTTGGACAGTATGCTGAACTGAGCAAGTAATGGAGTGTGGCACAGAATGAGGCACAATTTATGGTGCCATAGCTAAGATTCACAGTGTCATGTCAAGTTAGTATGTATGAAAAATGACCATTACCTTGGTCTGAATCTTCCCCAAAATTCATGTTGAAACTTAATCACCATTGCAGTCGTATTAAGACGTGGGTCCTTTAGGAGGTGATTAGGTCATGAAGGCTCCTCCCTCATAAATGGGATTAATGCCTTATAAAATAGCCTTCACCCGGGGTTCGGCCTTTTTTGCCCTTCTGCCTTTCACCATGTAAGGACACAGCAACGAGGCGCCACCTTGAAAGTAGAGACGGGGCCCTCACCAGACACCAAAGCTGCTGGAGCCTTGATCTTGAACTTCCAGCCTCCAGAACTGGGAGAAATAAATTTCTATTATTTATAGATTACTCATTCTCAAGTATTTTGATGTAACAGAAAACTGACTAAGACAGCCATTTATTGAAACACACAAACTCTTCTCTGATGAATACAAAAAGGCTTGTGGTCAGGGCAATAAATAATTCTCAAATGGAGGGCAACAAAAGTGAAAAATGTGACAACAGAAGGAAGTTTTTATAACTTCCCAACACTTTCTTTTTCATAATGTATTCCCCATTAATGCCCTTCAAATGTATAGCCAAAAATTTGAGTGTTTGAAAGTGCAAAAAGGTTGCAAACCACTGATCCATTCCCGACATCATCAGTTAGGTTCTGACACACATACACACACACACACACACACACACACACGCAGCACTTTAGTTAATGTTTCTTCTTTTGGATTTTCTTTATATTTTGCTGCTTTTCTTCATTGATGTTACTCAGATTTTGTTGATTTTTTTCCCCATGTTTATCCTCTTTTTTTTTTTTTTTTTTGAGACAGGGTCTCACTTTGTTGCCCAGGCTGGAGTGCAGTGGCACAATCGTGGCTCACTGCAGCTTTAACCTCCCAGGTTCAAGTGATCCTCCCACCTTAGCCTCCTGAGTAGGTAGGACTAAAGGTGCACACCACCACACTCAGCTAATTTTTGTATTTTTTGTAGAGACAGGGTCTTGCCATGTTGCTCAGGCTGGTGGTCTCAAACTCCTGGGCTCAAGCAATCCTCCTATCTCAGCCTTCCAAGATGCTGGGATTACAGCTGTGAGCCACCGCACCAATCAATTTAAACTCTTCATATCTTGCCTGATATATCCTAGGTATAAGCCTAAGAAAATTGCCTTAAGTAAGACTGAACAGTGCCTTGGACTCTCTTGCTCTCAGACAAATACCCAACTTTCCAGAGTGTTTATTATTGAAAACCACAAAAGTTGAAAATGGGAGACAGCTAACTTGGAAACTCTCCCTCATCCCTCCATCTCTGCCATTGTCAGAGTCAGTGATAAGAATGAGAGGTAAGTGCTCTTGCCCATGTATCGTACTTTTACAATGGATGGGGTCCCTGACTCTCTGAGAGTCATGGCCCTTAAGAACATCTGGAGCAGCCACTGAGGACTTTGTCAGCAACTTCTCATTCCTGGCAACAACCCACAGTGGCAGCCAGCAGCCCTCAGCTCCGTGGGAAGCAGTATGGGGGAAGTACGTGGCCTTGGATAGCACTCAAACCAAAGTGTAACTCATTACTACTGCAGCCTTTAGTAGAGTTGTCCACTTCTGTGAGCTTGGTCTTCTCATCTGGAAAATGGAAATAAAATTTCTCCCCCATGGTTATTAAAATTAAATAAGATGTCTGTCAGGCATCCTTATAGAGGAGGCACTCTATAAATGTTCTTTTCCTTGCCTCCCTGCATCCCATAATGTAAACACAACCTCCCTCACTGGCTACCTTTTGTTACTGACACTGGAATATCTGAAAATCAACTGATAGAGATGATGAGACATGCTTCTTTCACAGATTCATCAGATTTCCTGACTGGCCTTAGATGAAGCAGGAGCAGAGGGGGAAATCTTGATCTATGGCAGGTGTTTAGGTTTCATGGATGGTAAAGAGTAAGTCTGAGCTATCCATGATCAGTTTATTACTAATACACATCACACTTTCATATAACTTAGATAACAGCTATGAACTCACTTCTTTGGAAGATCCTGACTGCTATGGCAAAGACTCTTTCGTTGTTTGCCAAACCTGAGTCTCTTTCCTCCTGGGTCCATAGCTAGGCCGTATTTCCCAGCCTTCTTGCAGTTGGATGTAGCCAATGGAAGATGGGCCAGTCCTGGTGATTCTCCACTTTTTCCCCTCTCCATCTGCCAGGTGGATATCAGTGTCCAGTGCAACCTTGGAAACCATGTATTGAGGGGCATAGAGCCTCTGGCAGCCTGGGTCCTTAAGTGGTTGTGTGGAGCTGTACCCTCCCTGCCCACCATCTGAGTTTTACCCTAGCAAGAAATAAGCTCTTCATGTTAAGCCATGGAGGAGTTGTCAAGGTTCATCTGTTATAGCAGCTAGCTTTGCCTTAACGAATAAACTTGATGAAACAGGAGGTGAGTTTTTTAAACTTTCCCCTTTTATGATAGCACTTGACATTCTTCTGAACATTTTCTATGTTGTTACTGTGGGAAAACAAATTTCATAATTACTTATCTATTCAAAATATGCTGTGTATATTGATCATAAGAAAGATGGAATGAGGTTCTCTGTCAGCAGGAAGTCTATTTGACTTTTTACCTAACAGTCTCAATTGAAAGCTGGGGTTAGTGATTAACTACACTTATTGTGTTTTCAATCAGATTAAACACTCATGGTGCCAGGTGCTAGGTTGAGAAGGGGAAGCTTAGTAAAGACAGAAGAAATAAAAGTAATTTTTTTTCTAAATAGTCAGAAATCCAGAAATTAGACAATCATCAAAGATTTGTCTAAAGTATCCTATATACTTTTATGTTTTCTTGAACAAAGTATACTGAAAATAGTTTTACCTTTTCCAGCCTTCAGCTTCATCAACTGTAAAATGAAGGATACTTAATCTATAGGATTTGAGAATTAAATGGGGATCATAGCTACCTCCCAGCCTAATGCCTGATGTAATAAATATTAAAACCCTACCCTTTCTTAATGATCTGGTTTGTTGGGATATGCTCGGGAGTTATGCTTATGAACATGAATTATCACCTTGGAGACTTGTAAATTATCTTTGGCTGCTTATCCCAACATGGAATGGTGCTAGGTGGCAGTGCTTCTGTTATGGTAACTACTTCTACAATTTTTATTGATTTCTTCTTGCCACTTTTTGCTTGTAGTTGCAGCCTTCAAAGCTATCTTCTTCTAATCCTTTTTATTGGGGGAAGAAAATGAAACACCCCTGTTAGAAATTATTATTGGAAAATGAACGAGTTCTGTGTGCAAGCTGGAAGACACTCCAGCCAAGAAGACTACCAGCCGAATGGCAGTTACAGCAGCTCAGGGGCCAGCACACTCAGTGCCAAGATTGGGGCTGGTTCCAGCAAGTTGAGGTTAGCAGCAGTCAGAACTCCCCAGTTCAGTATGGTGCTGCCACACTTCTTGCCAGCTCAGCTCCTGTGGCTGGGAGAAAGCGGGGAGGAAGGAGGTAAAGATCAGAGATTGAAGCAGGACAGGATATCCAGGGTCAGATGTAACTTTAGTGATTCTTCATTGAGGAGGCCAAGCAGTGGTTTTTGGGTGTGAGTTTTTATGACACACTACTTATTTGGGGCTAAATATGACATGCCCACGTATTTAAAAGCCCCAATCGTTCATTATCCAGCACAAAGATGGTAATATACACATCTGTTTAAAATGGTATCAGCTGACATGTCAGTGATTTGAGGAACTTTAGAAAGGATCTGTCCTCCAAAATATCTCCTCATCCAGTTTGCCTTGATTAAGGAATCTCACCCTGAAGAGATGTATCCCTTAGGGTCAGTGGAGTGTTTGCTCTCTTTCACTCATATGGTCACCAGAAAACATGGGTTGATACCTACTGTGTGCCAAGCCCCCGAAAAAAAAAAATCTTTGCCTCTGCCTTCAGGAATCTTACTGTCTACTTGAAGAGATTATTACATGAGAAATCTGTGCTGTGGATGAGGAAGGGGGTCTAGAAAGTGAAGTACAGGGGCTTAGAGAGAAATTAAATGGGGGGCGGGGGCATTGACGGGGATAGGGGCAGGGGTGCTAACTTAGATTTTGAGTCAGAATGCCTCTCTGGAAGAATGTGCTTCTATCAGAGACCTGAAGGAGTAGTCCTTGGCCAGGCAAAAGAAGGGATGAGTTTAGAGCCATAGGAAAAAATGAGTGAACATTTGAGGCAGGAAGGAGCTAGGAGCTAGAGGGAGACCAGAGGGTCATAAGGAAGGGGCTGGGGAGTGTGGGATGGGGCTAGATCCTGCTGGGCTTCTGGGCCTGGCTAAGGACTTCTTAAATTCAGACCTAAGGACTCCCTCATTCATCCTACAGGCAATAGGAAACGCCTGAAGTAATAAAGGAATGACCTGTTTCCGCTGTTGTTTTAAAATATCATTCTACTCAAGATGTGGAAATTGTGTTGGAAATAGACAAGGTAGAAGCCCAGAGATCAGTTAGGAGTTGACTGAAAAAATCCCGGGAGGTGCAAGGCCTTGAACTTGTGGACACATGAAAATGGATAGAAGTGGATGAATTCAAGACACATTTGAAAAATGCAGTCAGTAAGATTCTTCTACTGCATTGTGGTTAAGCACCTCGGCTGTGGAGACAGATGCCCTGGGTTTGAATCCCTGCTTTGCTGCAGACTTGTCATGTGATCATGAACAAGTCACTTGACTTTTCCAAGCCTTGACCTGACCTGTCCACTGGGCATGTTATTTAAAGCAGAGAATACACTCATGGTCTCTTAACACAGTGCCTAGTGGCACAAATCAAGCACTCATTAAATGTTGTTCTTTTATTGAAATGCGGGGAGAGGTAACACTACAATTCAGTTATCACTTAATTAGCTCTTTGTTCTGAGTTAGTCTCCCCGATATTTTCCAGCTGCCAAATAAGAGAAGCAGAAACTGGGCAGAAGACGCCTGAATTCTGGGTGGAGGAAGACCAGGGCTGCATTAGAATCCCTTGTGAACTTGAAAACCATCAATGTGTCCCCCTCTTCATGTTCCTCTTCTCCAGCTCACCCATAACCCCAGTCTTAAGCTTTTACTGCAAGGTCAGTTTTTCCAGCTTTTTCCCGTACTTTCTCCAAGTCCTCAGAAATTTCTGTAAGTCCTGCAGCCTAAAATACAGTCCAAGCCATGCTGAGGAGTAAGTAAGGTTACACTGTTGGGTTAATCTGCCATGAGCAGACATGCAACGGTGGTCACTGGGACCTTTGGTGCTTATTCTATAGCCTTGGCCTAGAGGGAAGAGAGACATGACCCAGAAGGGTAACAGCCGTCAGCAATGCCAATACTAAACTCTTAGCACTGACTGAAACAACAAAGGGTGAGAGAGAGAGAGAGAGAGAGTGTGTGTGTGTGTGTGTGTGATGGAGTCTCACTCTGTCACCAGGCTGGATTACAGTGGTGCCATCTCAGCTCACTGAAACCTCTGCCTCCTGGGTTCAAGTGATTCTCCTACCCCAGCCTCCTGAGTAGCTAGGATTACAGGCACATGCCGCCATGCCCAGCAATTTTTTTTTTTTGTATTTTTAGGAGAGACGAGGTTTCACCATGTTGGCCAGGATGGTCTCAATCTCTTGACCTCGCAATCTGCCCGCCTTGGCCTCCCAAACTGCTGGGATTACAGGTGTGAGCCACCACATCCAGCCAGGGTGGAATTACTTAATGTAGAATTTATCTTGCCACATATTTGTTAAACTCTTTCACCAGAGTGTTTGGTGCTGGCTGTTTATAATATAGATGTTTGACAAATCTCTTAAAACATGCAAAGCCATTTTCTTTCTTTCTTTTTTCAGAAAGTAATAATCATCTCTGTTCTATTCAAAGCAGAAAATTATATTTAATTAAGTAAAAATAGGATTAGAGAAGGAGTGTGTTGAAGACCCTTGGAAGAAAACCAATGAGTTGGTTGGCTCTGTCATTTTCCCACTGGTAATATTTTTTCAGCTCCACTGGTGGGAGTTGTAAAGTTTTCCATTTAGGCAGAGAGTGAACACCTTTGGTCATGGAAAGAAAGCCAGTCCTTTTGAGATATTCACTTGCCATGTGTGTGCCTTCTGAGGTACGAGTTGTATTTGCTGAGCAATTGAGTCTTCCCTGGGTTTCTGGGATCAGGTGCCTGCAGTTTGATAAAATAACCTCTAGATGGAGCTTTTGCACCTTTTGGTTGAGCTGGGTTGCCCGTGAGGCAAATCCCCGGTAATCTGAGCAGGATCAAAATAAACTTCGTTACTCCTTCTTATTACGTAAGTGTTGTGTGTTTGTGGTGGGAACACTAGGAAATATAGATTTGCAAATGGGAGAAAATAAAAATCACCGTGCAGAGGTAACCAGCATTACCATGCTGGAGAATAGCCTTCTGATCACTTTTTCTGTGCGTAATGAAAATGGTTTCATCCTCGAAATCCCCTTTTGTAACTTTTTTTCACTTAGTAAATTGTCACATCAATACAGCATACACCAATCAGTGTCACTAAATATTACAACACCTTAGTTTTATAATTAAATAGTATCTCAGAACATACAGTAAGATGTATTTAACTCAGACCTTGTGATTAAATGTTTACATTATTTAAGATTTTTCACCATTATGAACAATACCAAGATGAAAACTCTTTTTTAGACAAATTTTGGCTCATGTCCACGATTCTTAGAGATGGAACTGGTGTTCATTGAAAATGTATGCATTATGAAGTCCGCTGATATTGCCTGCTTAGAGCAGAACTCCCACCTGACTAGTAGGAGAAAATTTAATCACAAGGGTCCTTAAAGGTGGAAGAAGACCAAGGCAGATGAGGGAAGGTTGTGAGAAGAACTCAACCTGCCACTGCTGGCTTTGAAGATGAAGGGGAGACCTACTGATCGGGTAGGAGACGTGCTCTAAGTAGGCATTATTGGCAGGCTTAGTAATGCATATATTTTGAACTAAAATAACCCCAATATCATTAGGGATTATTGGAAATCCAAAGTCTCAGGCCCCATCCCAGACCTGCTGATTTAAAATAATGTTAAGATGCGAAGTGATTTGTATACACTTTCAGAGACAGGGTCTTGGTCTGTTGCCCTGGCTGGAGTACATCAGCGCGATCCCAGCTCACCACAGCCTCCTGAATAGCTGGGACTGCAGGTGCACACAACACACTTGGCTAACTTTTCAATTTTTTTGTAGAGACAGAGTCTCACTATGTTGCCCATGCTGGTCTCTAACTCCTGGGCTCAAGCAATCCTCCCACCTCAGCCTCCCAAAGTGCTGGGATTATAGGCATGAGCCACAGTGCCTGGCCAAAGCCCAACTCTTAAAGCACCTGTATTCATTTGCAGTCTCAACCCTGTGTCAGACTACCTGTTTCCCTAGACTCCTGCCAGTAATGGGCATTTATCCTTCATAAAAATTATTTTCCAGGTGAATGTAGCAACGTGTTACTTGATTTTGTGTATCTTTGGTTACTATTAATGTTAAATTGGTTTTCGTATTAGAGTCTCATATTGCATTTGTGTATCTTCATTTGTGAACTGCCTATTCATAGTCATTCCCATTTTTATCATTTCACTATTTTTCCAAATGAGAATAATTTTTGTTTTGTTACTATATTTTTCTGCTCACTGTAAAAACAATTAGAAAATAACAAAATTAAAAGAATGTGATACTCACCTTTTATGTTTGCTCAAAATAAAATTGTATTAAGGATGGCATTTTATGGCCTACTTTTTAAACAGCATATTAAGATACAATTTATGGCCAGGCATGATGTCCTGTAATCCCAGCACTTTGGTAGGCCAAGGTGGGTGGATCACCTGAGTTCAGGAGTTCGAGACCAACCTGGCCAACATGGTGAAACCCTGTCTCTACTAAAAATACAAAAATTAGCCAGGTGTGGTGGTGGGTGTGTGTGTTTGAGGTACGAGAATCACTTGAACCCGGGAGGCAGGGGTTGCAGTGAGCCAAGATTGTTCCCTGAACTCCAGCCTGGGTGACAGAGCAAGACTCCGTCTCAAAAAAAACAAACAGAAAAAACCAGGTATAATTTATACATCATCCAATTCACTGATTTCATTTTTTTAGTATATTTATATTCACAGGGTTGTGCAACTCTCACCATAGTATAACTTTAGAACATTTTCATCACTCCCAAAAGTAATCCTATACCCGTTAGCAGTCACTCCCTATTTCCGCTCACCCTCCTCGGGCCTGTGAAACAACTAATCTACTCTCTGTCTCCATACATTTGCCTATACTGGACATTTCATATAAATGGAATCATTCAACGAATGGTCTTTTGTGACCGACTTCCTTCACTTAAGATATCTTTTCAAGGATCATCCATTTTGTAGCATGTATCAATACTTCATTGCTTTGTATTGCCAAACTATATTCTGTAGTGCGGATATACCACATTTTATATATATCTGTTCATTAGGTGATGGATATTTGAGTTACGTCCATTTCGGGGGTTGGGCTATCATGAATAATGCTGCTACGAACATGTGGACATATGTTGTCATTTCTCTTAGGTATGTATCTAAAATTGGAATTACTGGATCATGTGGTAATTCTACATTTAACTTTTTGATACAGCTGCAGACTTTTCCAAGGCAGCCGCACCATTTTACCTGACCACTAGTAGTATGTAAGATTTCCAGTTTATCCACACCCTTGCCAACATTTGTTATCACCTGTGTATTTGATTAGTGGTTTTGATTTGCATTTCCCTAATGACTCTTGATGTTGAGCATCTTTTTCTGTGCTTATTGACCATTTGTATGTTTTTTCCTGGAGAAATGTCTATTCAAACCTTTTGCCCATTTTTAATTGAGTTTTCATTTTATTATTAAAGTATAAGAATACTTCATAAGTTCTGATACAAGTCTCTTATCAGACATGATTTGTACATTTTTTCTCCCATTCTGTGGATTGCCTTTTCACCAACTTGATGGTATCATTAGCAGCACCAGGGTCTTGAATTTTGATAAAGTCCCATTTATTTATTTTTCCTTTTTCACTTGTGCTTTTGGTGTTACACCTATAAAACCATCACCTAACCCAAGCTCATGAAGTTGCTCCTGTGTTTCCTTCTAAGAGTTTTAAAATCTTAGCTCTTATAGTCAGGTCTATATATTAGTGTCCTATGGCTTTTACAACAAATTAACAAATTTGGTGGCATCAGATAACAAATTTATTATCTTACAGTTCCAGAGATCAGAAGTCCAAAATGGGTCTCACTAGACTGCCATCAAGGTGTTGGCAAAACCGCAGGCCCTGTGGAGGCTTTAGGAAAGGATCCCTACTTCTGGCTCTTTCCAGCTTCTGGAGGCTGCCACATTCCTTGGTTCCCAGGTCCCCTTCATCTTCAAAGCCTGCAATGGCAGGTTGAGTTCCTTTCACAACCTTCCCTCCTCTGCCTGGCCCTTCCACATTTAAGGACCCTTGTGATTAATTGTGCCTACCTTGATAATCTAAAATAATCTCTGTATTTTAAAGTCATCAGAGTAGCCATGTTAATTCCATCTGCCACCTTGTTTTCCCTTTGGTATGTAATGTAACATATTCACAAATTTCAGGAATTAGGACGTGGACATCTTGGTGGAGACATTATTCTGCCTACCATGGTCTATGATTTATTTTTTTAATGGACAAGTAAAAATTGTATATATTTATGGTGTGCCACATGATGTTTTGGGTTTATGTACACATTGTGACTGAGTAAATCAAGCTAATTCACTTATGTATTATAAGAACACTTAAAATCTCTCTTAGCAGTTTCCAAGTATATAATATATTATTATTAATTACAGTGACCATGATGTAGAATCTTTGATGTGTTTTGAGTTAATTTGTGTGTGTATGTGGGAGGAGGTAGGGGTCTATCCTCATTCTTTTGCATGTAGATATCCACTTATCCTGGCACCATTTGTGGAAAAGACTATTCTTCCCTTATTGATGTAGCCTACTTTTGTCTTAAAATGTAACATCAAAATGTTGTTAGTATCAGCAGTCAATGGCATGGTCACTCTAAAGGATTGGATAGGAGTTCACTTTTTGGATATACCATAGTGTATCTAGGACCTCCCCTACGGTTAGACATTGAGTCCAACCTTTCACAGTTAACATTGTCTTTAAGGGTTTTGTGTTTTTAAAAATATATTGTGGACCTGAGCCCTTTCCCACTATAAATGTTGTCAATTATCTTTGAAATCATTCACTTCTTTCCACCATCCCAGTTTAAGCTCTTAGCCCTTTTCATCTGGACTACAGCCATAATCTTCTAACTGGTCTTCCAGCTTCCATTCTTGCCTCCCTCTAATCCCTTCACCATACAACAGAAGTAGCCTTTGCAAAATGCAAATCTGGTCCTATAACTGCTGCCCTTGCCCTTAAAGTAGATTCTCATTAAGAGAAAGAAAAAATCTCTGCAACATGGCCCCTCCCTTTGTCCTCAGCCCATCTGATGCTGGGCTGGCTCCCCCTTGGTTGCTTCTATTCAGCCATACCCGCTTCCTCTCAAGTCATCAGGAAGGCAAGTATTGCTCCTCTCACAAGCCAATCTCTCTAATGAGGACAGTCTTCCTATATTACCATATATCTTTCCTTTGTAATTCTTTTCACATTGCAATTCTAAATGTATTTGTTGGGTTTCATTAATGTTGGCATCCTGCATCAGACAAAAAGTTCCATAATGATAAGAATTGAGTCTGTTTTTCCTGGTTCAAGCAGATGATAAGTACTGATATTTTCAGTAAATGGACAAATGAAATACATTCTCTACTGTGTATTTGGCTTTAAAAAAAATTTTTTTTTATTTTTTTATTTTTATTTTTGAGACAGAGTCTCACTCTGGCCCAGGCTGGAGTGCAATAACGATCACGTGTTCTCGACTCACTGCAACTGCCTCCTAGGTTGAAGTGATTTTCACACCTCACCCTCCCAAGTAGCTGGGTTTATAGGTACATGCCACCATGCCCAGCTAATTTTTGTATTTTTAGTAGAGATGAGGTTTCACCATGTTCAGGCTGGTCTTGAACTCCTGACCTCAACTGATCCACCTACCTTGGCCTTCCAAAGTGCTGGGATTACAGACGTGAGCCACCATGCCCAGCCTATTTGTCTTTTAATTCTGTTTATGATATTTTCAACTTACAGAATTTAAAAATATATATACAAATATATAAATATTTTCTTTTGTTTTTGTCTTCATTATAGCTCTGCTTAAAAATCCTTCCCCACATTAAGAATATAGAAATATAGACCCATTTCCTTTTACTGTTTTCATACTTCTGTTGTTTGCATAAAACCTATAATCCACCTGCAATTTATTTTGTCATTGATATAAATTAGAGAAATAACTTTACTCCTCAAGTGGCTGGCCACATTCCCAACCCTTTGCCTTCCTTTCCTTGATGATTTGAAGTGACTCATTGATTGCACACGAAATCCCTCTACATGTTTAGTCAGGTAAATGATCTGTCTCTTCCGTCGCTGGTTGTTTTTGCCACTGTTTTCATTATTACGGCTTCGTGCTATGTTTTAGTATCTGACAGTTACCTTTTGTAAGAAAATAAGATTTCATAAAATAATACTTTGTGCAATTTGAATTAAGATTTTCTAGACAGATAATTATTGCTTAAAGCAGTGGTTCCCAAACCAGCAGGCATCCACAGGGCTTGTTATAACACAAATCAATGGGCTTAACCCCCAGAGTTCCTAATTCATAAGTCTGGGATGAGGCCTGATAGTTGCATTTTAAAACAAGTTCCCTGATGATGCTGATCCAGGGACCACAGTTGAGAACCTCTGCCTTAGGGCAAATACTTGAAACAAAGAATACGGTCAACATGAGAATGGTTCCAATGCATTGTCTGAACTAGCTCCCCTGTGTGCTGTAAGAGTTAGGATGGGCCTGTATGGTTTTTTTGAGCATCTCCCTGATTGTGTCTCTGGCCCTTCTCCTGGCCCCACTTTAAATCCCTGAACCCAGTTGAGCCAAGTAACATAACCCTCCTTTCAGTGAACCTGCAAGGTGCTCAGCCTAACTGCATGGCTGCCCTGATAGTTACAAGTGCTGATCCAGCCAGGCTTTGGCCCCTTTCAGATAGAAATCAGAGAAGGGTAAGGATGCAGTGACTTCCTTTGTTGTAGATTCTCATGATTGTCCTTACCTTTAAAGAGAAGGGAGAGCAATCACCAGAAATGCAGCAGAGAACTCTTCTTTGCTTTCCTCATTTCCCACCTCTGTGGCTCTTTAATGGCTTCTTGGTTTTGTACAAAGGGAGAGTTAATTACTAACACCTGCTTCTGCTTCGCCTTTCCTGCATGGCCAGCTCCCTGACTGATAGCCAGCTGCTTTCTTGACAAGAGACTTTTTCCACCTATTCCACACAATGTCAGCATATGTAAAGAAATAAACATAGTTTGAACACTTTAGCCATACAATATGGACCTCTGTGGAGAAACCTGCATCTTCCTTCTTCCTTCATAAAGAATACACATTCTTTGCAGGAGGTAAAATAGCCTTAGAGGTGACATCTGCTATGGTTTACTCTTCTTTATTAGTAAGAGGTAGTGCACAATTATATTGTACATGAGATGTGTGGTTTTAGGCATGATACGTTCATTTTCCCTATTTTTTGATACTCTTGTTTCTACCACTAACATTTTCTCTTTTTAGGTCACCCAAAAGTTAGGTTGAAATTATTTGAATTTCCTTGAGGAATATACCTTCTGGGAATTTCTCCTCTGCGTTTTCTGTTTTCTGGTATCTAAGATGAACCATTAGAAGACCTCCCGTCATAAGCAGATAAGAGTTTGCTATAAAGCCCTCCTTTGCATCCGTTCTCTTGTTTGGCATTCACTGAATCAGGCTGTGTGCTGACTCTTGGGGCCACAGAGAAAAAGATGCATCTCTTGTTATGGAGGGCTCGCTCTGTATTGATGAAGACAATACATTAATTAACAATTACAACACATCATGATAAATATTACACTGGAGATAATCAGAGGATATCTGGAGATAGAAGCCAGGGCAGTGCCCTCAGCTTGACAGGGAGCCTGACAAGATATAACTCCTAGAAAAAGTGACATTTAAGCGAATCATTGGGAGCAAGGAGGACTTGCGCATGGCTTCATTTCTATTCTTAACTATTATTACAACCATTATTTCATTTTATTTACTTTTTTTTTTTTTTTGAGATGGAGTCTAGCTCTATCACCCAGGTTGGAGTGCAGTGGTGTGATCTTGGCTCACTGCAACCTCTGCCTCCTGGATTCAAGTGATTCTCCTGCCTCAGCCTCCCGAGTAACTGGGATTATAGGCATGCACCACCACGCCCGGCTAATTTTTATATTTTTAGTAGAGACGGGGTTTCACCATGTTGGTCAGGCTGGTCTCGAATTCCTGACCTCATGATCCACCTGCCTCAGGCTCCCAAAGTGCTGGGATTACAGGCATGAGCCACTGCACCTGGCCTCCTTTTTTTTTTTTTTTTTAAACGAGTCTCTGTCACCCAGGCTGGAGTGCAGTGGCAGGATCTTGGCTCACTGCAACCTCTAACTCCTGGGTTCAAGTGATTCTCCTGTCTCAGCCTCCCGAGTAGATGGGATTACAAGCACGTGCCACCACACTCAGCTAATGTTTGTAATTTTAGTAGAGATGGGGTTTCACCATGTTGGCCAGGCTGGTCTCGAACTCCTGACCTCAAGTGATCCACCCACCTCGGCCTCCCAAAGTGCTGCGATTACCAGCGTGAGCCACTGCGCCCAGCCTCATTTTATTTACTTTTTGAATAGCAATACATTCACATGTTTGACAGTTCAATAAGTATGAAAGGGGATATAGAAATGCTGTCCACCAGTGTGGCTATTTTTCTAATAGCCACATTTTAAAAAGTAAAATGAAACAAGTGAAATTAATTTTAATACTATATTTTATTTAACCCAACATATTCAAAATATTATTTCAACATCAAATCAACATAAAAATATATGAATGACATATTTTACATTCTTTTGCTTATACCAAGTTTTTAAATTGTATGAAGTGCATTTTACACTTACAGGATATTACAATTTGGAATAGCCGCATTTCCAGTGCTCAGTATTTGTGCATGGCTAAGTGGCTGCAGTATGAGACAGCACAGATGTATAATAATAAATTTTCCTCGCATTTCTGTCCTGAAGCAACTCAGTTTCCCTCCCTAGAGGTAACCATTGTTGGTAGTCTCCAGTGTGTTCTTCCACAGATAGCACATAGACAAGCAATTATAAACATGCATATGCAAATAATAGGATGGTAATCACACCTCTGAGCATCTTACTTTTTTCACTCAATAAATCTTGGATATGTTTCATATCATTACATAGGAAGCAAACTCAATTTTTTGTTGTTGTTGCTTCAGGGTACCTCATTTTATGGATGTCACAAATTATTCGATTAGTCTCTATTGATGGACATTTAGGTGGTTTCCAATATTTGGTGCTTATGAACAATTTGGGCTAAGTTTTTAGAGACAAAAAGCAACAGGAGCTAGCTCAGTGAGGATGGGGGAATGACCTTTCTAGAGAAAGGGAGTACCAGGAAAGAAGGTATGGAGCACAAGGACACATGGTATTTGAGATAATTTCTTGTGGCTTAAGGTGGCTGGAGAATGAAGTGTGTGTGAACACAAGACAGGAGGAGGAGGCTGGAAGGGCAGGAAGAGAACGTATTGCAAACAGTCTTGTAATTGTCATATGAAGGGATTTGGACTTCATCCCAAAGGACACTCATCAAAAGATTTTAAGGAGCAAAGGAGTAAAAATAAATGTTTGAATTAATAAATATATGGAGGAGGAGGGACAAATCATCCATACTGCTGAATTCTGGTTAAATGTAGAAGGCATGAGAGAAACAGAAAATCACCATTAGAACACTGCAGTAATAATTACTGCAGGCAAGATCTACAGATGAGTATTAAAATTAGCGGAGAAAACAGGACATTTGCATAGCCTCAAAGTATCTCCTCTAAAATATTTATGAATTTGTGATGGTTTTAACATATGTTGGAATATTCTTTGATACTCCCCCTCCAGGAAGGAGATCTTAATTCTATGGGATTTACTGATTCATTTCTAATGAATAGGCTATGGAAAACGAAAAATACTATCTCTACAGTGGAGAAACCTGGCAGATACCACCTGAACCACATGGTCAAGGTTAACATCATCAGTGATAAGTCATATTGAAATAGAATACCCCTGATGAATGTGATAAGAAGGGCATTTTGCTTCTATAGTATTCTTCATAAAAACTCATTAACCCCTGTCTAATCATGAAAAAAATGTTAGAAAAAAACAAATTGGGCCGGGCGCAGTGTCTCACGCCTGTAATCCCAGCACTTTGGGAGGCCGAGGTAGGCGGATCATGAGGTCAGGAGATGGAGACCATCCTGGCTAACACGGTGAAACCCCATCTCTACTAAAGATACAAAAGATTAGCTGGGTATGGTGGCGGGCACTTGTAGTCCCAGCTACTCGGGACGCTGAGGCAGGAGAATGGCGTGAACCCGGGAGGCAGAGCTTGCAGTGAGCCGAGTTGTGCCACTGCACTCCAGCCTGGGCAACAGAGCAAGACTCTGTCTCAAAAAAAAAAAAAAAAAAAAAAAAACAAATTGAAGGATAATCTAAAAAGTACCTAAGCAGTAGTCTTGAAGAGCATCAAGGTCATGAAAAACAAAGAAAGGCTGAGAAATGGTCACAGACCAGGAGAGACCACAGAAATGTGATGACTAAATGTAATTGTGGTCTCCTGGATTGGGTCCTGGAATAGAAAAAGTACATTTTGGAGAAAAACTGGGGAAATGTGAGTCTGTAGTTTAGTTAATATTATTGTGCCAATGTTAACATCTTAGTTTTCATAAATGTATCATAGTTATGTAAGATGTTAACATTGTGAAGAGATGCCATGATATTCTGTGCTGTCTTTGCAATTTTCCTGTAAACCTAAAGTTATTTCAAAAGAAAAAAGTTAGAAAAAAATCAGGAGAGTGACATGATTGGAATCACATTTTAGAAGATCCCAGTGGCTGCACTGGGAAAGAGGGCTGGAAGGAGAAGAGAGCAGAACAAGAAGGTTGCTACATAAAGTCAAGAAGAGATGATGGAGGGCTGGATGGGAGCAGGGCAGCAGGAATGTGGGGCCATAGACCTGTTGGGGAGCTCTCTAGAAGGAAACTCAATCAGACCCAATGATGGTTTAGATGAAAAAGCAAGGGAATGGGAAGACCCTGTTGTCAGCCCCTGGGAATTATATGGATAATGATGTCATTTACTGAGATGGAGGAAACAGGAGGAAGAACAGGTTTCAGGGAAACACTAGCTCAGTTTTAGACCTGTTGAATTTGGAGTACATTTGAGGAATGCAAGTATCCATTAGGCAACTGGGTATATCGACCTACAGGTCAGGAGGGAGACCTGGCTACAGATGGTTGTAGAGAATTATGGATGTGGGCCGGGTGTGGTGGCTCATACCTGTAATCCTAGCACTTTGGCAGGCCAAGGCAGGTGGATCACCTGAGGTTGGGAGTTCGAGACCTGCCTGACCAACATGGAGAAACCCTGTCTCTACTAAAAAATACAAAATTAGCCAGGCATGGTGGTGCAAGCCTGTAATCCCAGCTACTTGGGAGGCTGAGGCAGGAGAATTGTTTGAACACAGGAGGCGGAGGTTGCAATGAGCTGAAGTTGCACCATTGCACTCCAGCCTGGGCAACAAGAGCGAAACTCCATCTCAAAAAATAAAAATAAAAAAAGAGTCATGGATGTATAAAGCATTGGGGCCATTGGAATGATAAGATGGCCCAACAAGGGCAGATAGAGAGGAGACAGGGCCTAGAATATAGGAATTTAGGAGCTAGGCCCAGGGTGTGTCAAGGAGTCCAGAGAAATGGTAACAAGGCAATGCTGTCATTAAGAGTCAGGCTCTGGACAAAGGCTTTTAGGGTCAGAATGCTGACTGCCACCTACCGCTGTGTGACATGGAGCAAATTATTTAATAAGACTGTTGTCATGGTTACATGAAACTATTTTAAAAGTTTTTAAAATAATTTTAGTAATACTGGGCTCATAGTGCTCAACGAATGTTGGCTGATTAGAGGCAAAGGAAATCTAGAGCCATAGCCCTGGAAGCTATGGAAAGAGAGTGGTTCAAACAGGAGGACATACGTTTCACACCCATTAAGATGGTTATTGTCAAAAAAGTGGAAAATAATAAGTGTTGTCGAGGAGGTAGAGAAATTGAACCTTCATGCATTGCTGGTGAGAATGCAAAATGGTGTCACCACTATGGAGAACAGTTTGGTAGCTTCTCAAAAAGTTAAACATAGAATTACCGTATGATTCAGTGATTCTACTCCTAGATATATATCTAAAAGAATTGAAAGCAGAGATTCAAATAGACACTTGTACAGCCATGGTCATAGAAGCATTATGAGTAACAGCCAAATGGTAGAAACAATCCAAGTGTCCATTAACAGATGGATGAATGAACAAAATGTGGTATATCCATACAATGGATATTGCTTAACCTTAAAAAGGAATGAAGTTTTGATACCTGTTACAGAGTGGATGAACCTTGGGAACATGCTCTGTGAAATAAGTCAGACACAAAAGGACAAATACTGTAGTGTATGATTCCACTTATATGAAGTACCTAGACCAGGAAAACTCATGGAGACAGACAGTAGCATAGAGGTTGCCAGGGGCTTGGAGGAGGGGAAATGGAGAGGTAGTGTTCAATGAATACAGAGTTTCTGTTTGGGATAATGGAAAAGTTCTAGAAATGAATAGTGGTGATGGCTGCACAACATTGTGAATGTACTTAACGCCACTCAATTGTATACTTAGTAATGGCCAAAATGATAAATTTATGTTGTCTATATGTTACCACAATATTAAAAGGAGGACATGGTTACAGAGAAGTAAATAAGTTCTTAGTGATTCTCTTTTGAATTTTGTGACACAGGGGCCATTGGTGACCTTTCCAGAGCCCTTGCAGTAGAGCAGACAGGTCAAAAGATTGCAGTGGATCGAAGGATGATTGAGAAGTGTCTAGACCAGGGGCTGGCAAACTACTGTCAAATCTGGCCGCCTGCCTGTTTTTACAAATAAAGTTTTATTGGAACACAGCTACACCCATTCATGTGTGTGTTGTCTGTGGTTGCTTTTGTGCTATAATGGCGGAGTTGAGTAGTTGCTACTGAGACCACATGGTCTGTAAAACCTAAAATATTTACCACCTGGCCTTTTACAGAAAGTTTCCCAACCCCTGGCTAGACAACACTCCTGGTCTTTCAAGAACTTTGGCTTTCTTAAATAATTCCTGCATTTCTCATGAGGTTACTCGGTAGATAACTTTGCCCCTTTAGTTAGGTAGCAGAACAGAACCAAAGCTGAACAGTAACAATGACTAAGAAGGAAGAAGAGGAAAAATTCATTCCTTTCTTTCCTTAACTGGAGATATTATCCTCACTATACCTTTTTTTCTCTTATAGCCCTGGAAAAAGGAATGAAAGTTCTTCCCTCCCTGTCCCCCACCAAAAAACTCCCCACTGGTAAATGGTCATGTGACTGGTGATAATAAACTTTCTGAGATGGCTACGAACTGCAGTTAGGTTTAAAGTTTCCTCATTAATGCAGGAAAATGCTCATAACCTGAGGCTTTTCAAGTGTTTATTAATTTACTTTCTGGGGCTGGCTGCTGATGCTTATTTCAGATCAAAGAGAAAGCCTGTGTCTTTAGTAGTTACTGTGTGCCAGGAACTATGCCACATTTTGTGCCTAGGTGAGCTCATTGATAGTCATCATAACCATAGGATGGCATTTCCCTATTTCACAGGAGGGGAGACTAGGGCTCACCAGGGTTAAATACTTAACCCAGAGACACACGTGAAGAGTTTGAAGTACAACTGGAGTTTAACCCACACCTGCCTAATTCCAGGACCTCAGGGTGTTTCCACTGCACCGTGCAGTCATCCTATCCTCTGTGGCCACCAAGAGCCTCAGAATAGCACCTTGAGCCCATTCGAGGCAGAATACAGTACTTGATGGGTTCTAATCCATTTTAAACCATGGTCTCTGCTATTTCAGGATAACGGGTGACCATGTAAAGTGTATCTCAAGTGCACTGTAGGCTTTAGGAAGACCCTTTTCCCAGCCTGCTCCCCATGCTCCCAAGCCCCACTTTGATGGTCTGTGTGAGTCTACTCAGAGGTAGCTCTTATTTCTTTAAAACCATCCTGCATTTCAGTGTACTCTGACAGCACTGTCTGACACTTGGGATTCACTTGTTCCCATGTTACCACCTATTTTTACATTTTCGGCAATAATTCCTCAAGCTCTTGGTTAGGCATAGTGACCCAGGGATGCAGCAAGAGGGGGATATAATGGCTTCCACAGTTCCCATCTGTTTGTGTCTATACAACTGGTGCACAAACACACATCACCCTTGTGACTTCTGTCCCTGTTGAGGCTGCCCTTGATAATGCAGCTTTTAACTGCCTAGATTTCTGCAACCATCAAATCAGATCTAAAAGGGAACTCAGAAGTCATTCACCCAACCTTTGTATAAGTGAGAAAAATAAACTGCAGTCCAGAGCGGACTGGCAACTTGTCCAGGCAAACACAGCTTGTCAGCCCCAGATCCTGGACTAGGAAGGCCCTGGCTCTCCCCGTTCCCAGCCCGGAGCTCATCCTGCTGCAATTCACTGCCTCCTCCCTGCCTCAGTTGACGAGGTAGGGGCTGTCCCCCTGCATGTGGCGTGCTTACCGTGGAACCCTTTTCATGAATGAGACCAGATGCAGAACTCCACATTGATCATTTCTGTCCCTCCCCTTTCTGCTTTCTGTTAAAGGCAGCCCCCCAGCTCCCAGCTGGCTCCTGTCCCCTCCCCCAGCCGGGAGAAGTTATTACATGAAGAGATCAGCTTACCAGTTTTCTTCAGAACAGAGGCTGAGCTCGAAGCGCCGGGTAGTACAGTGAGGGAGAGCCGAGGGAACCAGCGCGGTGCCTAGCGGAACTCCAGGGCTGGAATCCCGAGACACAAGTGCATCTGCTAGCTGTTAGCACTTGGCAGACGGAGTTCTCCTCTAGGGTAGTTCTAACTTTGGGTAATAATGTTTGTCAGCTACCTGATATTAACATTGCTCCACGTTCAAACAGCAGTGTTAGCAAGACCTGGGGGAGAGGTAAGCCAAATAAAATATCTTGTCAGAAGTTGTATTTTTTTTCAGCATTATATTTCCTCTTCTATCTACCAAGAGGGATCAGGGAATGGAATTTTATGGGGTGCAAAGAGTAATGCTTTATATTACTTTTGTAGGCTTCTCTTGCCTTTTCTTATATGAAGACTTCTTTTCTTCTTGAAGAATTTTATAATTTCTAAAATGTCATTTTGAAGCTGTCTGTGCAGTTGCCACACTGGGAAGTTGCTCTGGCCTTGGTGACAGATGCCTGTAGCACGCACGCTTCTCCTGCTGTAGCAGAAAAAAAAAAGATGTGCCATGTCAGATTTCGTTAGGGACTGTTACCTTTTGAGAATTTTTCTCCAGTGCTGCAGAGAGAATGTACATGCTAGGGGAATTGCTTTTCTTCCCTGCTTTTGCAACACTTCTCTCTTTTTTTTTTTTTTTCTTTGATGTGCTTAGAAAAATCTGTGCTTAACTTTCTATCATAGGTTTGAAGAGGGAGAATGATATACAACAGGGCTAGGAGTGTACCCAGATGTACCTTAGCAGGGAGACGTATTTTAAGTTCATGAGGATGATTTATTATTACTGGTTTAGTTCATGTGATTGTTGGGTACAGTTTTTTTTTTTTTTTTTTTTTAACATCAGTGATACCTCCTGGAGTCAGTTTTTGATGCAGGCAAAGAGATTGGGATAGATGATCATTGAGTCCGGAGAGGGAAGCACCTTGGTGTATCCACCCTCACCTGCAAACAAGCCTGCAACGTATTTCCCTCATCCACTCCTTTCCCTCCTTACCCTGATGCCTCAGTAACGAAAGGACAGCCTTTCTCCTGCATCCATCTTCCTCTTTGAAAAGCCAAGTGAAAAGTGCATCTCCTAAAAAGGCCATGAGGCCACTTCACAGCTTTGCCTTTTGTTAGCCTTGTCAGGGACCAAGCAGGCTCTGAAAGCCTAATGTAATTACTTGTCTAAGAAGAGTGGAAGTGGGAGTGCTCCCAAGCCCACGGCTGCAAGGCTAGCTGTGGTTTCAGCAGGCTTGTTGTTCTGTTCAAAACAGACATGCAGCTCAGAGACATGCAGCAACGGGTCACTTGTTGTAGGCTTTTCGCCTATTAGTTACTCATGTCCTCTGCTCTGTAGATATTTTCTGGGCCTGTGGGGGGATTGAGCCCTTGAATGGGAGCAGGAGGAACTGAATGGGTGAGTGATGCTGGAAGCTGAAAGCAGACCATTGCCCTCTAGTTGTAGTTGAAGTTCGCAATTTCCCTGTTGATTTTTTTAGTGTGTAGAGTAAATGACAAATGGGCTGGCCTCACTCAGCCTGGAGCATTTAAGCAGGCGAGAGGAGAGCTCATATGGAAAATATTTCTATCACCGCTGCATGCACATATGGTCTGGGGAGACCCCCGAACTGAGCAAATCACAGTGCTCCAGCAGCCCCTCAGTGGTGTGCCAATTATTCTTATTAACAGCAAGCAAAGGGCAGGCTTTAGTTACTTGCACACAGCTGACTCGTGGGGAAGGCCACGCCAGAATGTGTGTGCCCCTAGCCTTGTGTCACATGCAGAGTGGCAAATGGCTCTGCTTCACCTGACAATCAGCAAAGCAGATGAAAAATGAAAGGGATTATACAGGCTCACCCAAATCTTGGTGCTTTTCAGACAGTGCTCAGCGTTTGAGAGAGGAAGGCAGAGGTTTTGTCTTATGAGTTAAAAGTATGTGTGCTTAACATGAATAGCTAGAAAACCCGATCAGAGGTAGTGAGATGCCTGCCCTCCTGCCCCTTTGTTCCACTCTGCTTTGCTAAATAAAGATCCTCTTGGGCCTCTTCCTCTTTTCTTTCTTGCTTTCCCTCTTTCCCCTAGTGTGTGCATGTGTGTGCATGCGTGTGTGAGTGCGTGTGTGTTTCTGTGCTGTTGGCTCCAGAACGCCTGAGCTCCTAGGAAATTATACAATTAGGATTCCTTTTTCCTTCTTGGAAATGAAATGATGAGGAAGGAGCATGAGTATGAGTAGCCCCCCCCTCTTAAAAAGAATGTAGTTTATATAGAGCTTTGAAGAATGTGGCATTTATTTATAACAGCCTCTTTTTTATTGTCGTGTTACTTGCAAAACTTACCCATAAACATGTGGCGTCGTCACTAAGTCACCAAGATTTTCCTTTTCTCTGCCAGCTGGTTTTCTTGCAGGTTTTAATTATCTTCCCTTTGGATGTTCCTAAAAACACATGAGGAGAAGGAAGAACGGGTAAGAAAGCGTCATACACCTGGGGGCGCTTGGAGGGCTGTGTTCTCAACGTGGGGCTGGAAGCCAAGCGGCACACTCTGGGAAGCAGTTTACAGTCAGTTTTCTAGGGTGTGAGGTCCTTTCAGATAAGCAGGACCTGGCAGGTGGTGAGAGGAGGGGTGTGATGCAAAGCAAGCCTTGTTTGGCGTCCTGTGGCTGGCACTGTCAGCGCTGGTGACTGTGGTCCAAGGACAGAACAACCTGGTATGGTGTCAGTGCATGGGTTGGAGAACAGACACAGAAAAGAACTGTGCCTTCTTTAATTTTCCCATTGCCAGAGCATTAAACTCAGAACAGTGAGATCATGAGAATCCCTTTTGTCTTAGTCAAGGTTAGGGTGGCAGCCATGTACACTTGTACAGATGGGGTGTATCCCCGAAAAGATTGTAAAGGACTTTTAAAGTCAAGCTGGACTTTTGATGCATTTATCAGCGTGGGGAGTGTGCCAACATGCAGCTTCTTTGCAGGATGCAGCAGAATGGCGGGGAAGGGGAAGTGGGAATGGGAGGCTTGCATTTTCTTTCTTCAACTTGGACTTACCTTCTCAGATAAGACCAATGAGACATTGTTATATGTAGGGACAGGGAGGGAGATGCAACTAGAAATCTGCTACATTCCATATTTGGAATAATATGATAAATTCTGCAAAGTGTGGTCAAAAAGATGTTCTTTAATTTTCTTATTTTTGAGACAGAGTCTTGCTCTGTCGCCCAGTCTGGAGTGCAGTGGCACAATCTGAGCTCACTGCAAGCTCCGCCTCCCGGGTTCACGCCATTTTCCCACTTCAGCCTCCCAGGTAGCTGGGACTACAGGTGCCTGCCGCCACGCCTGGCTAATTTTGTTTTTGTAATTTCAGTAGAGATGGGGTTTCACTGTGTTAGCCAGGATGGTCTCAATCTCCTGACCTCGTGATCCGCCCACCTCAGCCTCCCAAAGTGCTGGGATTACAGGCGTAGATGTTCTTTAATTTTGATGGTACAGTATGGCAAAACCTATCAAAATGAAAAATAAATATCTTAGCTGCTGATGGGTACAGACAAGGTTTCTTTTCATGGTGATGAAAGTGTCTTGGAATTAGGTAGTGGTGATGGTTGCACAATATTGTGACTATCCTAAAAACTACTGAACCATATCCTTTAAAAGAGCAATTTTATGGCATGTAAATAATATCACAGTTTTTTACATTAAAAATAAATAAATGTCTTTTGGATCCAGATTTTCCATTTCTAAGACTTTTTATCATACAGATCTACTCAGGGTGTGTAAAATGTTCTATGAGCCACCTGTCATAATTAGGTCCTTTCCATCCTACTGTCCTACTGATAAGGCATGCTGTGCAGGTATTCAGGAAGAATGAGGTAGCTCTAGATGTGTAATGAAATGACTACCAGGATATGCTTTTAGGTAAGAAAAGCAAATTGAATGTGCATAAAATGCTCCCATTGTGTAAAATGTGTTGTCAACTATAATCACCATTGCAAATGCTACCAAGTGTATTAACCCTGTGCTGAAAAAAGAAAGGTGAAAAGACCAGATCTTTGTCTTTGATGAGCTTATACTCTAAAAGGGGCACAGAATACAAACAGTGAATGATGATGCAATAAGGGTCTCTCATTAATTGCAAGAGCAATGGGAAGCTACCTAAGAAAGCAAAGAAAGATTCCACAAATGATGACATATTTGAACTGAGGCTTGAAGGGCTGTGTGTTGGGGGTCTTCAAGATAACCCCCAAGATTCAATTATCTGTCGTGATTCAGTGACTCAGCATACATTGGCAATCACAGCTATGATTTATTACAGTGAAAGTATACGAAGAAAATCAACAAAAGGAAAAGGTTCCTGGGGTAAAGTCTGGGGGAAACGAGATGGAAGCTCCCAAGGTTTTTTTTTCCCAGGGAAGGCACGCAGGACCCACTTACTTCCCCTAGCAATGGGTTATGACAACACATGGGAAATGTTGCCAGCTAGGAAGCTTGTTAGAGGCCTAGAGCCCAGCATCTTTATTGGGGCTGACCACATGCGCACCCTCTGCCTGCCAGCTAACAAAATTCCAGACTCCCACAAGGAAAGCAGGTGTTCAGCATAAACCATATTGTCTATACAGTAGAGGCGCAGCAAGCAAGCCACCCTTACCGGTTCTGGGAATGATGGGAACCCTCCCCAAATCCAAGTTACCAGATGCCAGCCTAGGGCCAGCCTTGTAAGCAGATCTTTTCAAGGAGAGCAGTCAGGTCTGCAATCTTAACTCTTTTCTGATGGATAAGTAAGCACTTTAAGTGGGAAAAGAGGGGGAGCATTCCAGGCAGAGGGAAAACATCTATAGAGCCCCAGAAATAAGAAAGGACATGGCATGTTCTGGAAACAATGCATAGTTCAGATCATAGAAGCATCCATTGTGAGGGGATGTGGCAGAAAATTTGTCAGTCAGCTGGATCCTGAGAACTGGAGTTTTTCTCTGGGCCTATGAAAGTTCTCAAAATTCTAGATCTACAGTCTTAAGATTATCTTTTTATGACGTGTCATTTAGGTCATCATTGCAGGACATCTTCTTCATAAATTATTTCCTAAGGAGTAAATCAAATTAAATAATGAATGTAGGACTGCTTTGTAAGCAGTGACACCCTTTATTTAAAAAACTAGTTGTCACTCTTCGTTCCTAGAGTGTTATTTGTGGCAAATAGAAATGAAGGGTCAATGTAATGACCTTAATGACTATTTCGTGGTACACAATTCTCCCTGGCTTTGCCTTTCTTTTTCTAGTATCTAAAGTAGCCAATCAGCTATGTGGAACTCACTTGCTAATGCAAGACCCAAGTTTGAGCTTTGGGTCAATCACTTGGGTGAAAACTCACCATATGACTTTTCTCATTTAAATGTTTTTGTTGTTGTTGTTGAGACAGAGTCTCACCCTGTCACCCAGGTTGGAGAGTAGTGGTGTGATCTCAGCTCACTGAAACCTCTGCCTCCCAGGTTGAAGAGATTCTTCTGCTTCAGCCTCCCGAGTAGCTGGGATTACAGGTGCCCGCCACCATGCTGGCTAATTTTTGTATTTTTAGTAGAGATGGGGTTTCACTCTGGTCTCCAACTCCTGACCTCAAGTGATCCGCCCTCCTTGGCCTCCCAAAGTGCTGGAATTATAGGCATGAGCCACCGCACAAGCCTAGCAATTTTTTTACATTATAAAAACTATTGTAAAAACAAATTCAAGCAAACAAATACAGAGAATAAAAGTTAAAGGTTCTTCTTTACCCTCATTCTCTCCCCTATCCTTCTTCCCTGCCTAGATGAAACCGTTGTTAACAATTTAGCATCTGTCCTTCTAGAACCATTCTTGTACATTTATAAACATAAGGGTATGTGCCTATGTGAGTGTCTGTGGGTTTATGTGCATATGTGTATGTGTATGCCTATGACTTGCAATGGCAGAGTTTTTCCTTCTTTTCTGATACCTGTGCTTCTTGTTTCTACCTCATGTCTAACTGCATTTGCTAGAACTTCCAGAATACAGTACTGAATAAGATAAATGAATGTGAACATTCCTGTCTTCTACTAGACTTTTTTTTTTTTTTTTTTTGTGAGATGGAGTTTTGCTCTTGTTGCTCAGGCTGGAGTGCAATGGCGTGATCTCGGCTCACTGCAACCTCCACCTCCCGGGTTCAAGCGATTCTCCTGCTTCAGCCTTCCGAGTATGGGATTACAGGTTTTGTGCCACCACACCCAGTTAATTTTTGTGTTTTCAGGAGAGCCTGGGTTTCACCATGTTGGCCAGGCTGGTCTCGAGCTCCTGACCTCAGGTGATCCACCCGCCTCGAACTCTCAAAATGCTGGGATGAGCCACTGTGCCCAGCTCTTCCAGACTTAAATGGGAATGTTTCTAATATTTCGTCACTAAGTATGATACCTGTCAGAGATTTAGGTAGATACATTTTATCCAGTTACAAGTTTATTTTTAAGTTTTTATCAGGATTGATTGCTGAATTTTATCAAATATTGTTTGCCTTTATCAAAATGCTCATATGAGTTGTTTCCATTAATCTACTTACATAGTGAATATATTATGGATTTCTTAATGTCGGACAGTCTTTGCATTCTTGGAATTAACTATCTTAATCATGATTTCTTCATTAAATTTGCTACTGTATTTGATTTATAAATATTTTAAATTTTTTCTTCTTTTTAAATAAGTGTTATTGGCTCTCGGCTGTATTTTATTGTGCTAGACCAGGGTTTTGATAGTTTTGTAAAATCAATTCAGAAGTCTTTCATCTTTTTGTATGCTTTGAAACAGTTTTGTTTTGTTTTTTCGTTTGTTTTTTGTTTGGTTTGGTTTTTTTTTTTTCAGATGGAGTCTCGCTCTGTCGCCCAGGCTGGAGTGCAGTGGCACGATCTCAGCTCACTGCAAGCTCCGCCTCCTGGGTCCACGCCATTCTCCTGCCTCAGCCTCCCGAGTAGCTGGGACTACAGGTGCCCACCACCATGCCTGGCTAATTTTTTTTTTTTTTTTTTGTATTTTTTTAGTAGAGATGGGTTTCACCGTGTTAACCAGGATGGTCTCCATCTCCTGACCTCGTGATCTGCCCGCCTCGGCCTCCCAAAGTGCTGAGATTACAGGCGTCAGACACCGTGCCCCGGTTTTTTTTGTTTGAGACAAGATCTCACTCTGTCACCCAGGCTGGAAGTGCGGTGCCCCAATCACGTCTCACTGCAGCCTCAACCTCCCAGGCTCAAGTAATCCTCCTGCCTCAGCCTTCCAAGTAGCTAGGACTACAGGCATGCGCCGCCATGCCTGGCTAATTTTTTACTTTTTGTAGAGACAGGGTCTCACTGTGTTACTGTGTTGCCCAGACTGGTCTTGAGCTCCTGGACCCAAGTGATCCTCCCACCTCAGACTCCTCAACTACTAAGATTACAGGTGTGAGCCACCACACCCAGCCTCTGAAACAGTTTAAACTACTAAGAAGTTACCTTTTTTCTGAAGGTTTATTGAACTCAACTGTAATACCATCCAGCTCTTTAGTGGAGTGATGGTATTTGAGTATCTTTTTAACCATTTATTTTATTTCTTAAAAAGGCATAATACTGAATATATGTAGGAGAACATATGTAATATATAAGCAATTATGAAGTAGAATAATAAAGCAAACACGTATGAACTCACCACACAACTAAAGAAATCAAAATTCCCAGTACTATGCACCACTCCCCACTCATGTCCTCCTCGCTTCTCTCCTTGAAAGACAACCATCACCCTGAATTTTATGGTTTTCACTTCATTGCTTTTATTTATAATATAATCACAGGTGTATGTGTGTCTAAAGAATATACTATTTGGGCCAGATGCAGTGGCTCATGCCTCTGATCCCAGCACTTTGAGAGGTGCTTGCTAGAACTTCCAGAATACAGTACTGAATTGGCGGGTCATGGAGAATGTGTTTGTTTAACTCTACAGTTAATGTCAGGTTGCTTTCCACAGCAGTTGTATTAGTTTTCATTTCCACTAGTAGAATGTAAAAGTTCTCAATGATTTATTTCCTTTCCAGTATTAGGCATTATCAGACAGGTTAATTTTTACTGGTATATAAGATATAAAATGGTATCAGTGTATGCTAATGGACATTTCTCTGATCATTAACTATTGATATTGTATAATGTTTACGTGTATACATACATTCACATTTCCTCTTCTGTGAAATGCCTGTTTGTATTTATTTTCTGGTTTTAAATTTAGTTCTTTGCTTTTTCACTACTGATTTAAGAGTGCTTTGTGTATTTTGAATATGAACCCTCTGCTTTTTACTCTATGTAATATTTTCTCCACTTTATGACTTGTAAAGTGTCTTTAGCTAAACAGAAGTCCTTGGTTTTAGTGTATTTGAATGTATCCGTTTTATTTCTTTGTGTTAACACTCTCTTTTTCTTGTTTAGGAAATTATTGATCCCAAGGTTATAGACATATTCTCCTATATTGCTTTCTAAAATTATTGAGGTTTTGCACTTCACAGTTAAGTTTTTATACACTTAGAGTTAAATTTTCTGTATGGGGTAAATAAGGGATCTAATTTCATTTTTCATTAAGGGATCTAATTTTCTTTTTTCCCCATATTGGCAATGAGTTACTACAGGAACATTTATTGAATAGTCTTTCCCTTTCAACAAATTTCCAGGGCCATTTCTTTTCAGTACCAAGTTTCCATATATATGTCTATCTTTTTCTGGCCTCTGTATTTGCTCCATTGGACATTTCTATGTCTGTACAAGTAACATGCTGTCTTAATTACTATGGCCTTATAATAATCTGTGGAGGGCAAATCAGTTCACATTATTCTTTGGGAGTGTCTTAGTTATTCTTAGACATTTGCTCTTCCTTATGAAATTTGAAATTATCACATCAATTTTCCTTGAAAAATCATTTAAGAATTTTTATCAGTATTGTATTGAGTCTATAGATCAATATGAGACACTAAAATCATTCTGATATTGAGCCATTCTATCCATGAACATAGTGTATAAGCTTTACATTTAATTAAGTCTTCTTTGACATTTTCTAATAAAGTTTTACAATTTTCTACACAAAGGTCTTATACATCTTTATTTTATATTTAATCCTAGGTTCCTTGTTATTTTTTATTATAAATTATGTGTATGTTTTTCTAATTAATTTTTTATTTTGGTTGCTAATGCTTAGAAGTCCAAATGATCATCTGGCCATGGTGGCTCATGTTTGTAATGCTGGTAGCACTTTGGGATGCTGAGGCAGGCAGATCACGTGAGCCCAGGAGTTCGAGACCAGCCCTGGGTGAAACCCGTCTCTACAAAAATAATAATAATAATTGAAAAATAGAAAAAATGTTAGCTAGGCATGGTGGTGTGTGCCTATATTCCCAGCTACTGAAGAGGCTAGGGTGGGAGGATTACCTAAACACAGGGAGGCTGATGCTGCAGTGAGCCATAATCATACCGCTTCACTCCAGCCTGGGTGGCAAAGACCCTGTCTTAAAAAAAAAAAAAAAGTACAACTGATGTTATATCAAAACAGCTTTCTAAACTCTTATTAATTTAAATCAATTGTATGTAGGAACTTTTGTAATTTCTAGTACATAATTATGTAATCTGTGAATAATGGCCATTTTGGCTTTTTTCCTTTTCCAAATTCTTGTATATCTAATTTCTTTTTTAATGGCCATTTTGAGTTTGTTTCTTTTCCAATTTTTATAATTTTTATTTCTTAACCTTTGCAATGGCTAGAACCTCCAGCAAAATGTTGAATGGGGGCAGTATTATTTTGTTCCTGATTTGCTCAAGAGAACACTTCTGACATTCTGCCATTGAAAATCAACTTTGCTGTAAGTTTATGCTTGTATTAGCTCGATAAACCCTCTTCTATTCCCAGTGTACTAAGAGATTTATTTTTTAAATCATGAACATGTGTTGAATTTTATCTAACGCATTTTCTCTATTAAGATGATCATTTGGTTTTACTTTTTTAATCTGTCAGTGTGATAAATTACAGAAACAGATTTTATAATGTTAAACTATCCTTGCATTCCAGGGATAAATCCAACTTGGTTATGATATATTTCTATTTTTATTAAATTAATTTTATAAGAGGGTTCTTTAAAAATATATATATATTTGAGAGTGCCTGTAAACTTTTCTTTCTTATGGTTTACTTTCCTGTTTTGCTATAAGGCTATACCAGTCTTATAAATTCATTTCAGAAGTACTGCCTTGTTTTCTAATGTCTGGAGGATTTTCTATAATACAAAATTATTGTAATTTATTCCTAGAAAGTCACCTAAAAAACTGGCTAAGCCTGATGTGTTTTTCCCCCATAGGGAAATTTTAAACCACCAATTATTTTTATTTAATAATTATAGGAGTATTAAGGCTTTCTATTTATTCTTGGAAAATGTTTAAAAGTTAAATATGTCTAGGAATTTGTCCATTTCATCTACGTTTTCCAGTTTGTTAACATAAATATGTTCATTATATCTTCTAATTATCTACAGCATCTGCAGATCTCCAGGTGCTGCAGAGCCCTTTTTTGTTTCCTAATATTGTTCAATTGTGCCTTTTATTTTATTAACCATTCTTTCCAGAATACTGTAAATTTTACTAATCTTCATTTAAAAATCAACTTTTGGCTTTGTTCTTCCTCTTCATTGAAGCTTTGTTTTCTATTCCATTCAATTCTGCTCTTTCCACGGGTTTATTTATGTCATCATTTTTTTCTTTAGTAACTTTTAAAATTTATGTGGGCCGCATGTGGCGGCTCACACGTGTAATCCCAGCACTTTGGGAGGTCGAGGCGGGCAGATCACTTGAGGTCAGGAGTTCAAGACCAGACTGACCAACATGGTAAAACCCCATCTCTACTAAAAATACAAAAATTAACCAGGCATGGTGGCTGGCATCTGTAGTCCCAGCTACTTGGGAGGCTGAGGCAGGGGAATCACTTGAACCCAAGAGGTGGAGGTTGCAGTGAGCTGCGACTGCACCATTGCACTCCAGCCTGGGTGACAGAATGAGACTCTGTCTCAGAAAAAAATGTGTGTGTATGTTCAGCTCATTTATTTTTAGCCTTTAATCTGTTCTAATGTATTAAAGATGGCAATTTTTTCTTGTAGTGTTACTTATGTTGCATCTCTTAAGTTTTGATATACAGTATTTTTATTATTAGTCAGTTTTAAGGTTTTTTTGTTTTGTTTTAAGACAGAGTCTCACTCTGTTGCAGTGGCAGGATCACAGCTCATACAGCCTCAACCTCCTGGGCTGAAGTGATCCTTCCACCTCAGCTTCCCCAGTAGCTGGGACCACAGATGCATGCCACCACATCTGGCTAATTTTTTAAAATTTTTTGTAGAGATGGGGTCTTTCTATGTTGACCAAGCTGATTTTGGACTCCTGGGCTCAAGCAATCCTTCCACCTTGGCCTCCCAAAGTGCTGGGATTACACGCGTGAGCCACTGCCCCTGGCCTCAGTTTTAAATATTTTTAAAAATTGTCATTATGACATTTTCTCTGACCCAAGCACTATTTAATTATATTTTTAAGTATGGAGGGTTTTGGTGTTTTTTTAAATTTGAAATTAATTTCTAACTTGATTATATTGTGGTCAGAGAATGTGGTATGTGCGATGCTGATTTTCTGAGATTTGTTGAGACTTGCTTTATGGCTTAGTATGTGAACAGCCTCTGTAAACACACCAAGTGTGCTTGAGAAAAATGTTGGTTTTGATGAACATTCTTGATAATTGGTTCAGAGACTTTTATATTTCTATTAAATCAAGGTTGTAGATTAGGTTGTTCAAGTCTTCTGTGTCTTTTCTAATGTGCGCTGCCTCATCTGTCAGTATTCGAAGAAGACATGTTGAAACCTCCCACCAGCATCTTTGTTGGCCTGTGGAGGGGTGGGGCATGGCTGACCTCAGCATTCTTCAGGCAATCCTTTCCTTGATGTTAGTGGCCACTCTAGCTTTTGCTCACTGTACCTGTGGTTTCTGAGTTTAGAATTTTTTCATCTCTGCAATAGTCTGTTTTGGTAGTTTCTTCTACTGTGGTTTCTTGCCAACATAAACTTTCTAATATCCAGAAATTCCTCAGAATGTTTTATCTGGTAATCATATCCTTTCTTGTTTTATAGTTGTCGTTACAACTTGTGTGTTTTCTGCGATTTGAATGGAATTTTGCAAAGGAAAGAGGAAAACAAATACCTTTGCTCAATCTGCTATCTTGACCCTACGTAAGACACGTTTTTATCCTTCTTTTCCTCCTTTTTTTTTTTTTTTTTTGCAATAAATGTTTATTGGGCAAGTAATTTTTCTAGACCTCTGCTTCTCTACCTTCTTCCCATAAAATGGGAAGAAGAATAATATTCATCGCAATGACATATAAGGAACATTAATAAGATAATGTTCATGAAAGTGCTTTGCAAACTGTAAAGATTTATTCAAATGCAAAGGATGGCCTTTAGTTCCTTACTTTAACTCACTCTCCTTTTGTGTAGCCAGTGTTATAAAGCAGCTCAGCTACATTAGAGAAAAGTGATTAATTGTGGTTAGCATATCGTGAGAGGCTCAAACAAAATTTTATTGTTACTTCTTGAGAAAATTTATTGCCAAGAAACTATTGAATACCTTAAGAGAAAGTCACATATTTAATAAATGAAAATATTATTTAGTCTAAAAACTAATGCTACAATGAGTATCTTTTTTCCTCCCTATTTTCTTATACTATACTTTTGACATGCATACTCAATTAGGCATTTCTCCTTTAAAAATAACATTTTACTTAAAAAACCTTATTTGCTGATTCAGCATATTCAATAAATTTATTTACTTTAGCTTAGAAAGTTAATATGAACCAACAGAAAGAATGCTGAAATTTCAACCGAGGCATTTTTAAGGGACAAAATGAGTAATTGATGTAAAAGACAGAGTGGTTTATATTAGAATGTATTGAATTCTGCCTGACTACAATATTTTTCATATTCCTACATTGCACCAAGGCAAAATAAACAATTCTGAATTAAATTCAACAACCATGTATTGAGTGCTACTTTTTGTGTCAAGTTTTGTGCTAAGTGCTGTGGAATTCATAAAGAGGTGAGACCCAATCTGCCCTCTAAAGACAGTAAACAACAAATAGGTTAGTGAGGGCTAAGATATAAATTACTCTAATAAACATATCACACCCTTTTGTGAGATCAGGAACAGCCTATGGAGAAAGTAGCATTTGAGATGGGATTGAAGAATGCTTAGGGGTTTCGTAGGCAGATATTAGAGGAATGCATTCCAAGTCATTTTTGTAAATGTTCTGTGGAAGCTTGTAAAGATGTACTTTCCATTTGTATTATAAATATAGTTGTATATAATATGTGTGCAATTTTCCATGTAATTGTATCATTTCTTTTCTCTGTGTGGGTATGCTCTTATATTTCTTAGGTTCTACTAGAAGTAACTAAAATTAAGTGACTTCCTAAGTATGTTCCAGCCTTAACATTATCTGAATCTAGGAGTGACCACTAAACTACAAACACATATCATAAACCCCTTGAATAGTGTTGATGTCTTTTGTATAGTGGGAGAAAATCCATGAGCTTTCAAACACACAGGCCTGAGCTTGACTGTCTGGTTCTTGCTTAGGCAGGCTACAAGTAAGTTCGCTAAGCATCATTCTTTTTATCATTTTTTTTTTTTTTTTTTTTGAGACAGAGTCTCGCTGTGTCGCCCAGGCTGGAGTGCAGTGGCACAATCTCGGCTCACTGCAAGCTCCGCCTCCCAGGTTCACGCCATTCTCCTGCCTCAGCCTCCCGAGTAGCTGGGACTACAGGCGCCCGCTACCACACCCGGCTCATTTTTTGCATTTTTAGTAGAGACGGGGTTTCACCGTGTTAGCCAGGATGGTCTTGATCTCCTGACCTCGTGATCCACCCGCCTCAGCCTCCCAAAGTGCTGGGATTACAGGCGTGAGCCACCACACCCGGCTCTCTTTATCTTTAAAATGGGAGGATCATGTCAATATCATAGAGTTTTAGTGAAGATTAAGGAGATGATTTCCGTAAAGTGTTTGGTACGAGAATATGCTCAATGAATGGCAGCTATCACCATTATTAAAAAATTGATCTCTCAAGCCTAATGGAGAAAGATTCTTTAGATAGACTAAGGGAATTGTGAAATCTGTGAGTGGGTATTTGTCCAACTGAAGTAGAATGCAAAGTGAGAAGAATGAGAGGGAATTAATACGGAGTTGGGGGTGAGGGCATCACCCATGAGAATAAAAAGACAAACATGGGATCCTAGAGAGGGGAGGTATACAGTCAGGAATCCGGAGTGTAGCTCCAAATTCCTTAACCAAATCTGATGACCCACAGGCTCCGATTGGAGAGAAAGGAGAAGAAAATATCTAGGATGCTTTAAAATGGGATGACAGAGTGAGCAGTTGAGAAAGAAGAAAGAGCCAAAACCAGGATTTCCAAAGCTACAAGTGTCCATACCCTCCCAGGTGGAGAAGGAAGGGCTGGGAAGTCACTGGAATTTTCTCAGCGAAGGGTGGACCCAGGACTCCTTTTAAAATAAACACCCACACACACACACTCACTCACTCACTCTCTCTCTCTCTCTTCTCTAGAGCCAGAAAGTGATGTTAAGCACCAAATTCCAGTGTCTTGAATCATTATTTAATAAGGAACCTCAGAGATAATCTAGTGTAACCTACTGATTTTACATAAGAGGATAATGAATTTTTTGGAGGTTATGTGGCTTGCCCAGGACCACACAGTTGTTTAACCCAGACCTGGAGGGTGAATGGTCTAGAAACAAAATAATCTTCACACACCCAGTTGTGGCTTCTGAGACCTTTAGGCAAGGGAAAGCTTGGGGGTACTTGGAAGAGAGTATTTGTGGTTTTAAATCAGATACAGTTTAAACCAGGTACATTAAATGTGTTCAAAGCTATTTGTAAGATACCTCAGCTGTATAGTTTGTTCTGTCAGTATGCTTGCGCTATAGAGATGGTTAGTTTTGTACATCAACCATCTGAGTGTGTTGGAAGGTGGTAGGAAGGGAAGGGAAGGGGTGAAACCATGCCTCCTCATTAATCAACTTATCATATTATGATTCATCAACATATTATTTGCAGAGAGCCTACCATGTGCCAGGCATTATTCAAAGTGGTTTGCATATATGCCGATAAGCCAGACAGACAAATATCCTGACCTCACGTTCTGACGCTCTTGCTCCTGGAAGTGTAGCAGAAAAGCAGGAACCTGAGAACTGCCAGGGCCTAGATGTAATGTTATGTCCGTTTCACAGTTCCTGCTTCCTGCCTATTCTAAGTCCCACCTCTTCCAGAACACCTAAGCATACCACCTTTGGTCCTTTTTTTTTTTTTTTTTTTCTGAAACGGAGTTTGGCTCTTGTTGCCCAAGCTGGAGTACAATGGCGCAATCTCAGCTCACTGCAACCTCCACCTCCTGGGTTCAAGCAATTCTCCTGCCTGAGCCTCCTGAGTAGCTGGGATTGCAGGCACGTGCCACCATGCTCGGCTAATTTTTTGTATTTTTAGTAGAAATGGGGTTTCGCCATGTTAGCCAGCTGGTCTCCAACTCCTAACCTCAGGTGATCCACCCGCCTCGGCCTCCCAAAGTGCATCTCTGGTCTTTAAATGCCCTTTGCTGTATATTCTATAACATCAAGTCTCAGATCTGGTTTGACCTCAGTTGGCCTCTTAATAGTTTTCCCCTATGAACATTCTGGTCTCCCAGTAAGCCTGTAAGCAGCTGAGACTGGGAAACCATCTCTTATATCCCACATCGTCCTATGGTGCACAGCGTTGGACACATGATGCGTGAGTACAGCGCATGTTAGTGAACCTTTACATCACCACACTGGAGCAGAAAAGCTGTATCATGACTGATGAGGACCCCCATCAGAGGCAAGAGGCATGGTGGAGTCTTGCTGGGGGACCCACTAGCAAAACCACTCTGGAAATCTCAGGTAGTAAAGACTCTGTTAGTACCCTGGAGGCCACTTACTTGGAACCGTATCTTCTAAATGCTCTGAAAACCTATCCAAAGGCAATTAAAATCACAAATGCCATTGAAAACATCTAAGAACTATGTGTAAGCACTTCGGGATAGTCAGGTAAAGGCGGCCCTCTAATTATGAAGCATTTTGATAATTAGTAGAATTCTAAGCCAAAGCTTAAATCCGGATACACATCATAATGGTTAAGCCAAATAACACTTAATCATTTCACCTTTTATTATTGATGAAGACAACACACTGAAGTAGACAGACAGTAAAGAAAAAGTCCACATCTTTTTATTGGGTCCAAATAACCTGATTGTAAATACTTAGCCTCTGATTTTCATGTTTCAGAATATGTATGTTAATGACCTTAGTAGATGTGGCTTTGTCCAGCCTCAAAAAGGGTTGCTCTCCAGCCAGGGCCCCTTTTTTCCAGTTACTGCTCCCATCTCCTTTAAGTATATTCAACTGGTGAGTGAACTCTTTATCCCGTGTGACAAATGCGTACTGAGGCCCTAACATGCACCAGACCTCAGATGTGCTGCTCATACATTTGAGGCAGCCCTGACTTGTTTCGGGGGTGTGGGGGTGGGCTTTTCCATCAGTTGTCTTGATTGATGTGCCAGTCAGCCAATTCCAAATTGCACTGAGTTTTCTTCATTTTACTTTTCTATATTAAAAACTAAATAGTTTTTTGCAGCATCGTAGAATAGATTAGAAACCAAGACTTCTGTTTCACAATTTATAAAACTGGACAAATGTATTTTCAGTGATTCTGCAATGTTTCTGCCCATTTTTCCCTCTTCAGGAAGTTGTAGAGGTAAGATGCCCTATTCCTGCTATGCTTATGTTGGGCATTATACCAGAAACTGAAGATTCAAAGATGGGTCCCCACTCCTAGAAGCGCTCCAAGGGGCAGAGGTTCCCAGAGAGGACCATAATCCAGTGTGAAAACTGTTGTACTGTGTGTGGATCAAGTGTCATGAGAACCCACATAACAGCATGGCTGATTCTGCTGAGGAAAGTCAGGGAATGTTTCACAGCAGAGAGGACATTCAGGTTAGGGCATGTTGCCTAAGTAGGAGTTTGTCAGTTGAAGAAGATTGGAGGTGGAAGGGGAGGGAGGTAAACTTTTCAGGCAGAGGGAAAAGCAGGTGCAAAGGCAGGAAGTCTGTACAAGTTCAGATTCCATTACCCAAAACCCTTGAGACTCAGATGTGTTTCAGAATTTGGATTCTTTTGGATATTCCACATATTGTACATTATGCATAATATAATATGTATTGTATATTGTAACATATAATACAATATATTGTATATTATATAACATCCGTAGCAGGTTCTAGTCAAATACATGAATATATCCAGGACAAAAAGGTTAAATAGTCATACTAAAGGGGATAAGGAAGACTATCAATAGTATCACATCAATTAAGTCATGTTTTGTGGCCAAATGAGTTTGAACACCAAACTTACAAAAAGAACAAAAAACAACCACCAAAAGAACACCTTAGGTTTTTAAGCCTTTTGAATCTTGGAATCTTGAATACAAGGACTGTGGCTGCAGGTCCAGCAGATTTCTAGAGCTAACTCTCATTAAGCTGACTGAGGTCACATGCTCATCCCTGAGCCAGTGAGGATAAATGTGCTGATTGCCAGGCTGAAGTCCTGGGCACACCCTAGAATGGCAGGATGCTCAGCCTGCCAGGATCACAAAGTGACCTCAGAGTGCTGTTTGCAGGAAAATGGACACTTAGTAGGTAAAAATCATAAGTGATAATTATATATGCATCACAGATGTGCCCACATAATATTGACTGTAATGCAGCCCAGAGCAGAACCAGGATTCAGACCATCATCTCTCCTATTCCAGAGCCCACATCAGATTAGGCTGCTCACACGTAAGTGGAAAACAGTCTGCCCCATGTAACCCACTGCTCAATTATGTGATACAGACAATTAGAACTTAGCAAAGTACATAATAAGATGCTAATTGCATGGAGTACAGTGCACCCATTCGTTGAAATGATTTAGAGAAGTAAAAGACTTTAGCAGGCTGGAAGGTTGTGTTGGAAGTGATGGTAGAGACCTTATCCCTCTGATTTCTGCTCCAGGGACTCTCTTTTTTTAAGTTTAATTGCAAACAAACACTGAACTTGAGGAGGGAAGGATTAACAGGCAGATTTTCCTGGGCCCTGAATGAACCTCTGAAACCACAGGACATAAATTACAGAGGAATGGAAACAAGGGGGAAGCATCCTCTAATTTATTGACAAGGGAAGAAAAGCAAGGGAATCATTAAGGGTTAGAGGCTCTAAGCCAGCTTCTGAGGTGCTTAGAACAAAGTATGATGATGGCAGACAGAAGTAAGTCTCTATGACCTCATGAAGGACTTATTTCTCTGCTTTCCCAGAGGCTCCTAGAATTGAAACCAACTAAAGACCTGAAAGGGCACTCCAAGTGCATCTGGCCCAACGCTCCCTGATTTTAGTTACAGGAAATCCAAGGCCCAAGGAGGGGAAAAATTTGATAAGGTTACAGCTTAAAGAAAAATAATGACTAAACCATTTCTTTTTTCTTTCTTTCTTTCTTTTTTCTTTTTCTTTCTTTCTTTTTTTTTTTTTTTTGCTGAAATTCGGTAGTGAATTCAAGTTCTCTTAAGGCACAGTTATTCTGTAACAATGCATGGTTTGGAGGTTGTGTGTTTTCTCTTTACAGGGATTTAATAAAATAAAAATGCAAACTACTTTTGAAATAGCTATAAGTAAAAATACCCAGAAGTCTGTGGTCAGAGGCAATGTCCATGTATTTCCTTAATTCAGGATCAGCCAACAGATTTCAACACCAGTACTTACTGAGCATCTACTTTGTGGTCAGGTGTTAGATACTCCCCTTTAATCTCCACCAGAGCCCTCTGTGACAGGGGTTGTGGGGGTAGACAGATAACTAGCTTGCTGAATATAACTTGTTAAAGGGTGGGGCTTGGAGTCCTCAGCCATGTTGAGTGATACCGTGCTGCCCCGAGAGTTTCTGTGCTGTAGATCCTGGTCTCTTGGACTGTTTTCCCCATAATTCCCCATCCCTACCTTTCCTACCCTGCAAGATTGTGTTGGATATAACTTGCTCACTATGCCTTCAAAGGCCGGGTCGTTTTCCCCCCTGGTTTATAAATTGGCCTCTTATCCCAGGGCCCCCCCCTTTACCCCTGCTCCCCGCTCCCCCTGCCATTCCCACTTGGTCGTCACCTTGAGAGATCTCCAGACATTGGCATTTCTTTCCACGGGGCACCTCCCTGTCTTTTCACCCTGAATACTTAACTGGGATTCTTTGAAAAACACATCAGCAGAGAGTACTGTCATTTTTTTTTCTCCCTAAACACTTAAACTCACATAGGTTTGGAATAGTTTATGCCAAGGAATCTTGGAACCAGAAGGGAGCAAGAGACCAACCCTCTCTCGTTAGAGATTTGGAAACTGCAGGACAGATAGAGTAATTGGCCCAACTTCGCATAGCAACGCTAAAAGTTAATTTATGAAGTGGACCCCTCACTCAGAGCAGTGCCCGGATAGCTGTGGCATTCATAATGTGGAACTGCCCTCGACTGTACTGGCGGACCCTATTAGAGGCAGCACGTTGCAATCATGGTGTTTCCTGGAAGCATTTTAAGACCCCTGTTCACTAGATCCCAGAGAGGTCTTTGCTTTAGTTTGGGTTCCCCCAGACACAGCTGAGCCAAGGACCTGAGTGCCAGTGGTTCCTTTGGCAGGTGGTTCTACTGGTGAAAACACCAGCAGAGGACAGAGGAAGTGAGATAGGAAGGGAAGCGGCCTGATACAGGGGTGTTATCAAGCCAGTAGCCACTGTGGGCACCAGAGCTGAATCCTGCTGGAGACATCTAGGAGTCAGTGAAGCACACACCTCAGAATTACCCAGCAATGAAGCAAGGAAGCAGGCATATTTGTCCACCAGCTCCTTTTTCATTGTTAGTTGGGTGCTGCTATAGGAGCATTACCTCTTTAGCACTTCCAACTTGCTCCTGGACAAGAACAAAGACCCCCCCCCCCCCCCACACACACACACATGAAAGAGAGTCACAGGTGTTTCTAGCAAACTGCCTTCAGGAGCTGAGAGAGAGGAAGGAATGTAGCAGTGCATGGGCAGAGGATCCACAAGAGGAAGCACCATCAGCGGTCAAAACCAGGGAAGCCAGAACAGCTGGAGAGAGAAAGAGAGAGAGAGAGTGTGTGTGTGTGTGTGTGTGTGTTTGTAGGTGTGTGTGTCTGTCTTCCCCATGAATCCCATCATGCTTGCTTCTTGATTTTGTCCATTTGGAAGCTCAGAACCAATTTACACCCCACCTCTAGCTGTTGGATAAGACCTTAAGGGAATGTCATCTCTGCACCCACCTTACCCTTTATTTCTCTTATTTATTTCCCTTCTGCCTCTATTTCTTTGTATACTTATTATTATCCTATTTGTGCCTTTGAAAGTCCCCTTAAGTTCCTTTCTTGGTATAGGATGAGTATAAATAAATACAAAAGCCAATTACACACCAAAAAGATACAAACTTGGGACTAGTCACAAGCATCTGCCACACTGCTAGCTCTTCTCTAGTTTTACCTCAGAAAGATTTTTTTTAATGAGGACTCCCTGGTCTTCACATGAAGGCCCTGACTGCATGGGAAAACCACAGAATTCTTGCCCGTACATCAACCTTGCAGTGAGAACAGCAAATAAAGCAAAATGCATGTTTTCTTCAAAGTTGCCACAGAGACAGATGCCCATCATCCCCACAATGCTACAAAATAGGATGCAGCACATGGGTGACGTGATGAGAGGTCCTTGAAGGCCAAGTAGGATCCCGGGATTCCATTTTGCTGAATCAGGATTCAGGATCCCATGATTCTGTTTTGCTGAATCAGGATTCGGGACCTTTTTCAAAACAAGTAAAACAGAAAAATAAAGTGCAAGTACCAACAGAAGCAGCCTCCAGAACTTTTAATTGTTATACTCTTACCTCTTTTTCTCTTTTTTTTTTTTGTTTTTTGTTTTTCTTTTTTTAATTATACTTTAAGTTCTAGGGTACATGTGCACAACGTGCTAGTTTGTCACATATGAATACATGTGCCATGTTGGTGCGCTGCACCCATTAACTCGTCATTTACATTAGATATATCTCCTCATGCTATCCCTCCCCCTTCCCCCCACCCCACAACAGGCCCCGGTGTGTGATGTTCCCCTTCCTGTGTCCAAGTGTTCTCATTGTTCAATTCCCACCTATGAGTGAGAACACACAGTGTTTGGTTTTTTGTCCTTGCTGTAGTTTGCTGATCTTTCTCTCTTTTTTAAAAACAATCTTTAAAATGTTTCCTCCTATGCATGATTTTTGTTAACTTTTTTACTGCTTGTCTATAGAGTATATGACAAATTTTCTTTAATCAGCATGTATTACTTTAAAATGGGGAGAAAATGAAAAAGTGTTGTCTCATCTGAATATGTTTTTACCATAACATCCCCCAAAATGCCTTCTTTTCTAAAAATAGATGTTTCACTAGAAGCATCCAGGGTAAAATGTGGCCTGCCACTCAGAAATCTAAAGTTTTAGTTGTTTTCTTTGCTGGTCAGGAGCCCTGAAGCAGCGGAGATTCTGCCCTCTGATATTCATGGATGTGAGTGCTGACCCACACTGAGGCTTTCTTTGCTATTTGATTTCGTGTTTCAAGGGAAATGTTAAGTCAGATGTCACTGTTAAAGGGAAAGAGGGAGGAAAAGAAGAATGAGAGAGAGAGAGGGAGGGAGGACAGAAGAAAGAAACCATATAAATCTAGAGTCCAGTCTTGTTTGTTTCTTTATTTGGCCCAGTGATCAATAATGTATTGACTAAACATCTTTCAAAAGTTATTTATTTATAATGCCTTCATTCTAAAAAGAATTTAAAATAATGTTTACAAATGTAGTGAATAGAATTTACAAGAAAACAAATAAGGGAGGAAAATGGAGCAAAGAGGAAACTGGGTAGAAAAAATAGGACATGAGTAAGACTGGTGTCTAAACTCCGTGCCTTTACATCTAACTAGAGATGTGTCAAAAATTTTACTGTGAGCTCCCTAACAGCCAAAGCAAAGAAAGAAACAACTGAATGTGTAACTCATAGGTAAAAATAAGTGAAAGGCTGGGTGCGGTAGCTTAGGCCTGTAATCCCTGCACTTTGGGAGGTCAAGTCGGGCAGATCACTTGAGGTCAGGAGTTGAAGACTAGCCTGACCAACATGGTGAAACCCTATCTCTACTAAAAATACAAAAGTTAGCCGAACGTGGTGGTGTGTGCCTGTAATTCTAGCTACTCAGGAGGCTGAGGCAGGAGAATCACTTGAACCCAGGAGGCAGAGGTTGCAGTGAGCTGTGATCGCGCCACTGCATTCCAGCCTGGGCGACAAAGTTAGACTCTATTTCAAAAAAATAAAATAAGCTGATTTATTTGGAGAGGGTATTGAGTTAAGTAAGTTGGGGCAATAAAATAAAGCGGATAAAATATATTAGCCCTTTGACTCAAGAAGTCAATACCACTTTTTATGAGAACAATTAATAACACCTAACATCAGTGAACACTTCTTATATGCCAAGCACTAACATAACCAATGTAATTATGACATAAGAACACCATGCATCAGGTAAAGCCAGTTATATTTTAAAAGTAGAATTTGGGGTTTACAAATGGCTTTCTCGTTTGTGTTGTTACTTACTTGCTCACAACAACCCTATGAGAGATATTGGTCAGGAAAATATTTTTATGTGAGGAAAGTAAGATCACATTTCTAATCATTGTTGCACCCGGAATATAAATCCAGATTACTCAGATATACTTTTTTTTTCTTTTTTTTTTTTTGAGATGGAGTCTTGTTATCTCACCCAGGCTAAAGTACAGTGGCGCCATCTCGGCTCACTGCAACCTCCGCCTCCCGGGTTCAAGCGATTCTCCTGCCTCAGCCTCCCAAGTAGTTGGGACTCCAGGTGCGCACCACCACGCCTGGCTAACTTTTTGTATTTTTAGTAGAGACGGAGTTTTACCATCAGATACACATTTTACACTACTTCATAATCTGGGAGCAAAACCCTGGTGATGGGAATATGGACATTTGGCTTTAGGATCTTAAGCTGAGTTTGTTCAGGTGAGTTGTCTACTCCTGGGCCTGCCATTAAGTGGCTGTGTGGTGTTGGGCGACTCCTTTTTCTCCCTAGAGTGGCAGTGTCTTCAACTGGAAAATAAGAAGGTTGATGACTTGTCTGGGAAGATTCATTCTAGCTGTGACAGCCTGTTCATCTCTGGGTTTCTGTGGCTCCAGGCAGTTTCCCAGACTACACTCCAGGGTGTTCCCAGTCATTTTCGCATTAGCAGTTGCTCTGTGGTACAGACGTGGCTGCGCCTCTGTGGATCATTGAATCTTCACCATTGCCCCAGCCTGCTTGGGGCTGGGGTGTGTGGGCCGTGAATTAAAGGCTGTGAGACGTCAGAACTCGCTTTGAGCCTGAGGTGTCCCATGGGGCATTTCCACCGTGTCGGCAGAACATGTTTCATTGTTCCTTCCTTGATACTTTGTCTTCCATAGATTTTTTGAAGGGATTCAAAGTGGAAAGCACCAGAAGTTGGAACTAGACCTGCTGAAGAACTCACTTTTTTTTTTTCCTTTTAAAACTTCTCCCGAGCCCAAAAATCACGTGGACACATCTTGAATTCTTACAAGTTAGCCCGGTCTCAGTGAAAGGGCTTCCCTGAGGGGTAGAATGCCGCATGCTCGTTTCCTATGCCTAGATAAATAAACCCTGGCCCAGGCTTTAGGCTCCAGGTTTGTTTCTGGCATCCCTTTGCCTAAAAGTTTCTGTGTTGAATAAAACAGAAATGTTTAGCAAATCCCAAGAAATTCCTTATTTAATGGAAAAAAGAGATCCCTGGGCTTATATTTCAAAATGTGATTTCCATGTTCCCACTGCATTAAGGCAAGGTCGCCTCACCAAATCCCCAGATGTCTGGTATGCTTTTCGAAAAATGCCTGTATTTAGCCCCTAGAACACATTTTGAGTACCTATTGTGGACAGGATTCTCCTCTGAGCCCTGCAGGAGATAGAGCAGCCAAATGAGATGGAAACCCTTCCTTCAAATTTAGTTGTAATGGTTGCATTAGAATCTATAGGAAGTCTCAGCTTTTACCTACAGACAAGCTTTATTCCCCCACGCTGATCTTTTAAACTGTACAATATTGCACCTCTGTGTGGCCATCTGTCCTCCTTCATGACAATGGGAGATTCGGCTGCTGGGGTTGGCCACAAACAGCTTATCTTATTAGCTAACCTACCATGTATGAGCTGCCTTGGCAATATCCCTATTAATTATATTTTCTTTCTTCAGCATCTTAGAAAAGTGGGTTTTTTCATTTGCTTCATGTCTCTGCCAATCCTAACCTCTCTCTCCTAAAATGTTTATTTATCTTTTGTTATAAAAGTAGTTGATGTTTATTGTTGACAGAAAGAGAGAAACAGAGATGGATATTGCAGAGAAAAAATTTTAAAAAGCTATTTATAATAAAATAAAATCCTACCACAACAAGCTTATTGTTGTTTATATTTTGGATTTACAAAATCTTTAGCTATTTATCCTCAACCCTTGCCAATTATGTGAATTTCCAGTTGGGTGAGAGTAGCTATATTAAATAGTGAGCAGTTTTCCTGTATCATTAAATAGTCTTCAAAACCTTGAGTGTTCATAGCTGAATAACATTTAATACTATGGGTGAAGCAATTATTTTAATTGTTTCCTTTGTGCTGGGATTGTAGATTGTTTCTACCTTTTTACTTCAAACTCACCTGTAGTAGTGGCTGTTGCAAGGTAACCACTTACACAGTATACCACTTTCTTCCCTGCATGCTGGGAACTGCACTGCATGCTGGAAAGCACAGCCTGGCACTGGGCTGGCTCTAGGGTAAAGAAAGAAGAGACACTGGCTTGCCCTCAGGGAGAGGGGTGGGGAGCTCTGGCACTGGGCATGTATCATGTCTACTCATGTGATACTTAATATTAGGAGCCACCCCCTTGAAGACAGCAGAGTCCAAAAGGGCTTGCTGAGTCATCAAATACTAAGTTGGTTCAGCATAATCTTAGGATTCTGTGTGTTTTCTTTTCCAAGTCGGAAAGATAGGGTTAGGGTTGGGGAGAACACTCTCCAAGAGAAGCTGACTCAAGCTACTTCTCAAAGAACTAAGTGACACACAGGAAGGAGGTTGGTTGGGAGGGGAAAGGAGAGGTCATTCCAGGAAAGGCAAACAATGTCAAGAAGGGGAGCCTGGCAGGGTTAGGTATGTGCCAGGTCTTTGTTCTGGCCTGAGTTTAAGAGGCCTGGGAAGGCATGCCAGGAGCTGTTCCTGGAGAAGTCATACCCTGAGGGCATACCCTGAGAGGCCTTTGATGCCCCACCAAGGAGGACGACTTCATCCCAAAGACTTCGTGAGGCTGCTAGGGGTTACACACAGAGGCCTGAGCTCGGCAGACATGCACTTTGGGAAATACACTGTGGCATCTGCAGGAGGGACAACAGACTTAGGGTTTCTGGGGAGAGTTGGTGGGTGAGGAATCCGAGCCTCCTAGGTACAGGAATCATGACTTTTGTTTACTGCTCACCCAGGGCCTTGCACAGTGCCTGACATGCAGTAGGTGCCCAGTATTTATTAAATCTGGGAAAAGTTGTTAAACGAATCCAGGCGGGGAATGCCAAGGGTGGTGGCAGTGAGAATAGAAGATAGGGATCCTCTTAGAAAGACATTTAGGAGGGACGTGGGTGAAAAATTTTAATTTGAAATCCAAGGACCGAAGAAACTTCATTTTTTAGTGAAGCGCAAAAACTAGAAGGTAGCTTTGAAAAGGCGTTTGACTTCAGGAACCAATTGGCCAAAGGAATGTTTCTAGACCTTTCAAAACTTTAATCTGCGCTTTGTGAATTACACAGTTTGGTTCTATTCAATAGGTCCCTTTTTCCCTCAAATGCCACCTGTGAAATAAGTTAAACACCATACTGTTTTAATGTAAAAATATTTCCTCAAATCCACTGTATAAATTAATTACTCTTTGGGGAATAGGATAATCTAATTTCCCTTCTACAATGTGCTCCATTCATATGCTCTCCATTGCTGTAGAGGTAGGTTATGAATCAACTGTTTCTGAAGGATTATGAGCTATAATAAATGTCAATATGAGCTCTGATTGATTTCCTGCAGCCTCACTAGTTGTGACTTCATTTAGTAACTTAATACTAATTGTGTCGCTTTGATTACTTTGATTTTAGCTGTTTCCCCAGCACCTACTGGAGTGTCTAGGACAAGCAAGGATTCTAATGAATGTCTGTTGAATGAAGGGCTTTTAATCTTTTTAAAATGTTCCATAGAGGAATTTTAGAGAAGTCAGAGTGAATGCCTGCAGTTCAGATGGGTATTGACTGAAGAGGCGAAACCATAATTTCAATTCTTGAGAAAGTAGCACAGAACTTCTCTAGCTCACTACTGTATCGCAGTACCTCAGTGCACAGTAGACAGTCAGTGAATATTTGCTGACTGACCCTGTATTGTAGTGTCTGATGGTGAGCCACAGCCCTTAGTTCAAGTATATGCCTTAGAGAGTAATGCATCCCTTCATGCATGCATTCAACATTTATTAAGCCCCTATTGTGTGTCAATGCAATGGCCAACATTTATGATAGGCTCAAGTTTTGAACCTTGCAACAACCCTGGTAGATATTATTGTCATCCCCTTTTGCTGACAAGCAAAATGAGGCTTGGAAACACTAAACTATTTTTCATATAATTAAAAGGCATGCTGACTCCCTCACCTAGATCCTCATGATACCTAACACTAAGTTTTGGAAACACTAAACCAAGATCATGTAATTAAAAAGGTACCATCCATCCAATTAAAAAGGATCCATCCTCACCTGGATCCTCATGGTACCAATAACTGGGTCCTGAATCTCCTTTCACTAACTAAGTCAGCAGCGATGGCTATGAAGGTGGGCATTAGGATGTCAAAGGGACTGTCACACATAGGTTTGCATCTCTGGCATCATGCTATGTGACCCTGAGCAGTCCGTTTGTCTGTCTGAGCCTCAGTTTGTAGTGCCCAGGTTAGAGGTGATACAAGACCTCTAAACATGAGGTCTTATATCTCATACATGACCATGATCATCTCTTCACAGGAGGATCTTCAAAGTCACATTTCCACAGGAGTTGATATGGAAAGGCATGAACAGGTATAGCCATTTTTGTAATCTACCATAGCGATTGCCTGAAACTGTTACAATCTAGTCCATTTCTCTAGATATCCTGGAATATGTTCTGACCAAGCAGGACTGGCAGAAGCTGCATACCTGGACCACAGCATTATAGTCCTCTGTGGAATTACCTTTATGCTTGGGGCTTTAGCTATGCATCAGCCGTATATAGAGGAAGTTATAAGAAACCGAACTCATGCATCTCACTGTCGTATTTACTACCAGCTTGTTGCTGAGGGCATTGTTCATTTTACTGCACCATGGGAGAGATTACTCTCTTGTCTCAGCACTAGGCAAACCTAGACTTCTCTAAAGCTGGGCTTGTTTGGTTTTTTTAATTTCATGGATTTGTAACTTAGGAAGCCAATGGATTTCTCTCTTCAAGTTGTCTGCTGGAAAGCTTAAGGCTGAATATGTGATCTACCACCAGCAAATACAAAGACCATATGACATGTATTTTGGCACTGATTTCACTTTTAGCTTCATATTATTATTCCTTTAAACAGATCTCATCTGTACATACTTTAAGTTTTATTTTGTTTTAGTGATGAGCAAAAACTAGAAGGTAGCTTTGAATTGCATACTTTGTAAGTTGCCTAAAATCCTGTTTGAATACAGTAGGTGATAAATAAAATCACTAAAATGAATGAACAAGAAGAGTACCTTCATATACCCAGAAATGCACTGGAAATCGGGACATTTTGTTTCTTCGTCTTTAATAAATTGTGTTTGAAGTCCTACATTGAGCCAAAATTCATACCTGGAAACTGAATTCTAGAAAGATTATTTTGGAAAGCCTGTAGTTACGTGTATTACCACTAGATGACCTTCCCTCATTATTGTCTCTAAAGTGGAGCTGCTAGTTATATGGACTTTGCAGAGGACTGTAGGAAATTTATGAATAATCCCTCTAAAGCAACAACGACAACAACAACAAAAAAGTCTACTTTATATGGTGTTGAGTGTACAAATATTTGGCAAAGGAATGAAAAAAGTTAGGAAGTTGTCTGTCTGTGGGCTAGGCTCTGCCTGCAAGATGCTTGCAATCTAGGTCAGAGGTTCCTAAATCCTTCTCAATGCCGTTTGCACTGGCCCTGAGGAAAGTGTGAAAATGAAGACTATTGTAGAGTCTTACATGAAGCTAAATTTGTTCGTTTCTATCACTTCTCTTTTATTATGAGATTATATCCTCTGCAGTTTTTTGGTATTAAAATGTCTTTTATGAAAGGATAGTAACAGTTAGATAGTAGTCTTTTTTGTGAAAAAAAAAAAAAGAAATTGTTCTCACTTTACAATAAAAAGTGGACAAATCCATGGAGCCCTCAAAATTCTTTTTGGAAATTTTGTTCTATAAAATCCAATATTCTGAAAACCTGTGGTTGAATAAGAGAAAAATATTTAGTATAATCTTTCTCAATACATTTGCATGCATCAGGACCTTAACAGAAAATACGACCTGTTAGCATTTGCAGTTGAGCTCCTATTAAAAACCATGTTTGTTTGTTTGTTTTTAAAGATGTTTAGGAAAACAGTTTAAGGAACATTCTCCTTCCTCCCCTCTCACTGGGAATTCTGAATCTACTCTTTGAGCAAGTCAAAATACTTGGACCTCAGCTCAGGCGCCTCTACACGTCACCTCCAGAAAGCTACATTCTGCTACTATGTTCTTAGCTTTTATGAAAGATGAAACAGCCAATTAAAAATCTACTTCTGCCTTTATTTTGTTTTTTGTTAGGACAGTCATGTACATAGTACATACTATGAAATTATGTCAGTTTGATTGACAACCATTTGATTTTACTAAAACTCTGCCTCCTGAATTCAAGTGATTCTCCTACCTCAGTGTTAAGGACACTTTCTCTTGTATCACACAGTAGACATTAAGGAAATTTTAGTATCCTTTCTAATTTCCTTTGAATTTATCTTTTCTCCCCCTTTCAGATAAAAAGATAACATGTTACGTTTTTTGCCTTGGCTACCAGTGGTCTCAAAGTCAGGTGTTGTACTCAGCCAGAACAGCTTTATTACACCCTTAAGCTCGATATCTTTTCTGTTTCCTGGTTTCTTCCATTTTTATCAACCTTATAATGTCTTTTATTCAGAGCTCCCAAAAGCCTATATTGGAGTGATATACAAATACTTTTTAAATAAATAGAATGTTTTATATAATAAATGGTATTTTTGGAAAGTACTGGATTATGCAGTATGAACTGTAAATGTCTCCAGAGTATATTACATGATTGTCCTAACAACAAAAAAAACCCTTTAGTACTTTATTAAGTATTTCTCGTATTCAAAATTATCTCACCTGTGTGCTGAACTAGACTGTAATTCCTTTTGTGGAAGGAAATTTTGTTTTGTATGTTGTTTTAAATCTCTTGCAGTTTCTCGATCAGTGCCAGGACATCAGACATGCTCAATGAATACTTGCTGATTGACTAATCCACTGATCTGTGTGTTCTGGGGGAGTCAGAAAAGCTTTCCTAGAGGAGGTGCAAGGAGATGGCCAGAAGACAGGCTGTTTGCCACTCTAATCCTTGGCTTCTCACATGTTAAACATGATGGCTAAGGTCTCTAACTTTCTGGGACTTGACAGTTGTAAAATACGAGGAGGATAGGAGACTGTGAGGGGGTGAAAACCAGTTTTCAGATTCACAGAGGCTGGAAATAAATTTGGTATATGGGGAAGCTTTGGAGATGGAGAAATGCTTTCGAAACTGTGAAGTACATACTATGAAATTATGTCTCTTTGGTTTACAACCATTTGGCGCTACTAAAACTTTCACTTGATGCCCTAATTCAGCTCTAAGGGGTCTGTCTTGGCATTTATGAAAGCCATTGTGGACTGGTGCAACCTTTATTTATTTATTTTATTTTATTTTATTTTTGAGACGGAGTCTTGCCCTGTTGCCCAGGCTGGAGTGCAGTGGCACGATCTCGGCTCACTGCAACCTCCACCTCCTGAGTTCACGTTATTCTTCTGCCTCAGCCTCCCGAGTAGCTGGGATTACTGGCGCCCACCATGCCTGGCTAATTTTTTGTGTGCGTTTTTAGTAGAGGTGGGATTTCACCATGTTGGCCAGGCTGGGCTCAAACTCCTGTCCTCAGATGATCCGATGGAGGGAGGCTGCTACTCTCTACCATTTCCTGTGTGCCTCTACTGTGGCCTCAACCCTAGCAGTTAAAGCCACTGCTCCCTTCCCCTACCTGGCATGTGTGAGCCCTTCTCACTGGATTTTATACCCTTGTGTCTGTGTACATTATCGATCTATATAGTCTATATATACATTATATCTATCTATATAGTATATATATTCATTATATCTATCTATATAGTATATATATTCATTATATCTATCTATATAGTATATATATTCATTATATATAATGAATATATATACACACAATTGATAAATTGAATATATATATAAACTCTGCACTGGTGCATCTTGTAAGCAGCAGTGTGGACTCCAGGTGGTTATCTTGGCAGTGGGGTAGCTAGCACCAACATCTGGCTGAGTGCCCTTCTTAACAGGTGACTCGAGGTTTGCTGATTTATAGCAAGGATGATGCTCATTATGATGTCAACCTGTTTGATAAGTGTCATGTCATTTGGATTCTGCCATTGATTTCTTTTGACTTTATTTTTTTAATGGTTAAATTATATAAACTTTGTATAATGTAATCCATAAACATGCTTTGTGACTTTGTGACTTTCTTTTTTGGTGGTGACAGGATTTCGCCATGTTGCCCAGGCTGGTCTCAAACTCCTGAGCTCAGGCAATCCACCCGCCTCAGCCTCCCAAAGTGCTAGGATTATAGGTGTAAGCCACCACGCCCAGCCTGTAGTATACTCTTAAGTGTACTCTTCTTAAGTGGCCTACAAAGAGCAGGTAAACAGCCATTCGATAGACTAAATAATAAATAGAAAATACTTGTTTAGGTTATATTGTGATAATATATGGTAGTAAATAATGAAGACTGTTTTAATGATATTTGGTGTTGTCTTTGCATACATTAATTTGACTTGGAGACTCTGGACTGCATTAACTTTTTTTTTTTTTTTTTTTTGAGACGGAGTCTTGCTGTGTTGCCCAGGCTGGAGTGCAGTGGTGCAATCTCGGCTCACTGCAAGCTCTGCCTCCCGGGTTCAAGTGATTCTCCTGCCTCAGCCTCCCGAGTAGCTGGGACTACAGGCGCCAGCTATCACACCCGGCTAATTTTTTGTATTTTTAGTAGAGATGGGGTTTCTACATGTTAGCCAGGATAGTCTCGATCTCCTGACCTCGTGATCCACCCACCTCAGCCTCCCAAAGTGCTGGGATTACAGGCGTGAGTGCATTAACTTTTTAATCAAACTAGCAGTAATTATGTTTTCAGTTTAAGATAAGTTGCCTTTATAAATTTGGGGATAAATTGGATTTAGGTAAGGCAGTGTTATTACTTTACTTCTTTTGTATTCTCCATAACAGCTGGCTCTTCATGGTTGTACAGTAGCTATTGTTAACTTGCTTGAGGCCAGCTGTGTGTGAGCATTACCGAGAGCCAGAATGTCCTCCTGAGAAGGGGCTCCTCACGCCTGTTCTCATGATGATCTGTGAAGCAGAAGCCTATGGTGTTCCGATGAGAAAGGGAACTGGAAATCCCTTTGAGTAAACAAGTCCCCAGAAGAGGGAGAGCATAGGTGTGAAAAATAATAATTCTACCATCTAAATTCCCTTTCTCAGCCTTAGTTAACACAGGTCAGAAGATATGTCATTTGATTAAAGTCACTTCCCTGGGACTGAGAAAAGATTGCTACTGTACTCTTGAAGGGTGATTCTACTCCACTCTGCAGTAAATGCCTCCACATGGTAGATCCCCTCAAATTGGGTCATGTATCTCTCCTCTGCCCTCAACCCTTGGGTTTTATTTCCCATTTATAGCTTTCAAAATATTGGAGACACCGTGGTTTGGAAGGTAAAACAATAGCAATGAGAGACACCTGTTTATAAGTAGAGCAATTGAAAACCTAGCTGGTGACCAAACCTGCCCAACTCTATGTATATTAGTTTTCTATCGCTATATAACAAATTACCACAAATTTAGTGGCTTAAAACACATAAACGGTGGGGTTTTTTTTTTTGAGGAGGGTGATGCTCAGCGTCAAATGACAAATTTGTCATTCACCTAGCATTTATTAAGCAACCACAGGATGCAAATTACACTGTGACTTATTGGAGATATTAAAAAATCACATAATAATATCCTGCTCTTAAGAAATTTGTGCTTTCCCGAGAGAGTTTTCAAAAAAGAATACATGTAATTTGTACACAGCAGGCAGTAAGAAGTATAGATATCATGCTAGGATAGTTCCAAGGAGAGGAAAATTATTTCAGGGAAATGGGCATGGTGACCTGCGAGCTGGACTTGAAACACTAGAGAGATAAGGAGAGATGTAGGCTTTGTCTAGACTATAAAGTAAGAAGTGACATTGGGAAAGAAGTTAAATCCTTAAATGGCAGACTCTAAGGCAGTTAGGCTCCAGAGTCTAACCTTTTCTTTTTCCAGATTTATTGACATATAATTGACAAATGATAATTGTATATATTTAAGGTATAAAATGTGATGTTTTGATATATATATACATTGTAAAATGATTACCACAATTCAGCTAATTAACATATCCATCAACTCACATCTTTGTGTGGGTGTGTGTGGTGAGAAAATGTAAGATTTACTCAATTTCAAGCATACAATACAGTATCATTAACTATAGTCACCATGTTGTACATTAGATCTTCAGAAATTATTTATCTTGTGTAACTGAAACTTTGTACCCTTTGACTGACACCTCCAAATCTCTCCAACATGAAGTTCCACCACCAAGGCCCTGGTAACCACCATTCTACTCTCTGCTTTCATAAATTCAACTTTTTTTTACATTCCACCTATAAGTGAGATCATGCAGTATTTATCTTTGTGTATCTGACTCATTTCACTTAGCATAATGTACTCCAGGTTCATTCATGTTATTGCAAATGGCAGGATTTTCTTCTTTTTTAAAGCTGAATAATATTCCATTATATACATATATATGTGTGTGTATATATCTACTTATATACACATATGTGTGTGTTATATATATACACACACACACACCATATTCTCTTTATCCATTCATCCATCAATGGACACTTAAGTTATTTCCATATCTTGGCTATTGTGAATAATGCTGAAATGAACATGGGAGTGCAGATGACTCTTCAAGGTAATGATTTCATTTCCTTTGGATATATACTCAGAAGAGGGATAGCTGGATTATAAGGTCATTCTATTTTTAATGCTATGAAGAGCCTGTATACTGTTTTCCTTAATGACTATACCAATTTGCATTTCCATCAACAATGTACAAAGGTTTGCTTTTCCCCACATTCTCACCAACACTTAATCTTTTGTCTTTTGGCAGTAGTTATTCTAACAAGTGTGAGGTGATATTGGATTCTGGTTTTGATTTACATTTCCTTGGTGATTAGTGATATTGAGCATCTTTTAATGTACCTGTTGGTCATTTGTATGCCTTATTTTGAGAAATGTCTATTCTGTTATTTGATTTTTTTGCTACTGAGTCAAGCCCCTTATATATTTTGGATATTATATTCCTTATCAGGATATGTGTTTTGCAAATATTAGCTTCTATTCCATAGGTTACCTTTCCATTTTGTTGATTGTTTCATTTGCTGTGCAGAAGATTTTTAGTCTGATGCAATCTCACTTGTCTGTTTTTGCTTTTGTTGCCTGTGCAACAAAAAAATATTATTGCCTGGACCAGTGTCAAAAAACTTTTTTCCTCTTTTCTCCTGGTAGTTTTACAGTTTCAGATCTTACACAATTCAGTCTTTAATCCATTTGCGTTGATTTTTGTGTAGAGATAAGGGTTTGATTCCGCTCTTCTGCATGTGGACATCCAGTTTTCCCAGCACCATTTGAGAGACTATTCTTTCTCCATTGTGTGTTCTTGGCACCCTGGTTGAAGATCATCAGTTGCCTGTAAACGTGTGGGTTTATTTCTGGGCTATTCCATTCCATTGGTCTATAAGTCTGTTTCTTATGTTCATACCATACTGTTTTGATTACTGTAGCATTATAATATTTTGAAACCAGAAAGTGTGATACTTTCAGCTTTATTCTTGCTCAGGATTGCTTTGGCTATACAGGATTTTTTGTGGTTTTATTTGAATTTTAGGATTGTTTTTCAGTTTCTGTGAAAAATGCCTTTGTAATTTTGATAAGGATTGCGTTGACTCTGTGGATCACTTTTGGTAGTATGGACATCTTTAATTCTTCCAGTCCATGAATGTAGATCTTTCTATTTATTTGTCTTCTTCAATTTCTTTCATCAATGTTTTATAGTTTTCAGTGTACAGATCTTTTACCTCCTTAGTTAAGTTTATTCCTAAGTATTTCATTTTTGTAAATGAGATTGTTTTCTTCATTTCTTTTTGGATAGTTCATTGTTAATGTATAGAAGTGCAACTGGTTTTTGTATGCTGATGTTGTATCCTGCAACTTTATTGAATTTGTTTATTAGTTTTAACAGGTTTTTTTGTTAGGGTCTAGGATTTTCTATGTATAAGATCATGTCGTCTGCAAACAGAGACAGTTTGATTTTTTTCCTTTCGAATTTGGATGCCTTTTATTTCTTTTTCTTGCTTACTTGCTCCATCTAGTAGTTCAGTATTATGTTGAATAGAAGTGGCAAGAGTGGACATCCTTGTCTTGTTCTTGATCTTAGAGAAAAAGCTTTCAATTTGTCACTATTGAGTATGGCTTTAGCTGTGGGCTTGCCATATATAGCCCTATTATGTTGCAGGATATTTCTTCTATACCTTATTTGTTAGTTTTTATCATGAAGGGATGTTGAATTTTGTCAAATGCTTTTTTCTACATCAGTTGAGAGGATTATATAACTAACTTTAGTCCTTCATTCTGTTAATGTGGTATATCATGTCTTGATTTGCACATGTCAAACCTTCCTTGCATCCCAAGGATAAGTACCACTTGATTGTAGTACATGTTCCTTTTGATGTGGTTTTGAATTTAGTATACTAGTATTTTGTTGAGGATTTTTGCATCTGTATCTATCAAGAATATCAATGCTGGCCTTATAAAAAGAGTTTGGAAATGCTCTCTCCCTTTCAGTTTTTTTGAAGGGTCTGGGAAACATTGGCATTAATCCTTCTTTAAAGGTTTGGTAGAATTCACTGGTGAAGCCATCCAATCTTGACTTCTCATTGTGGAGAGGAATTACTGATTCTATCTCTTTACTTATCATTGGTCTGTTCAGATTTTCTATTTCTTTATGATTTAGTCTTAGTAGGTGGTATATGTTTCAGAATTTATCCTTCCAAGTTATTCACCTTTTTGGCATATAATTATTTATAGTAGACTCTTAGGATCCTTTTTGTTTCTGTCATATCAGTTATAATCTCTCCGCTTTCACTTCTGATTGTTTGAGCCTTTGACTCTTTTCTTATAGTCTAGCTGAAGGTTTGTCAATTTTGTTTGTCTTTTCAGAAACCCAACTCTTAGTTTCATTGATCTTTCTGTTGTTTTTCTAGTTTTATTTCATTTATTTCTGCTATAATCTTTATGACTTTCTTCCGAGAATTTTGGGCTTTGTTTTTTTTTTTCTAGTTCTTTGAGGAGCTAAAGTTTCTAAAGTTACATTGTTTATTTGAGATCTTTGTTTTTTCACAGTCACTATAAACTTTCCTCTTAGAACTGCTTTTGCTGCATCTTATAAGTTTTGATATGTTGTGTTTCCATTTTTGTTTGTATTAATATGTATTTTTATTTTCCCTTTCGATTTCTTCCTTGATGGTTGTTCAAGAGTGGATTTAGAGGTGCATTGTTTAATTTCCACATATTTGTGAATTTTTCAATTTTCTTCTGCAATTTCTAGTTTCATACTATTTTGATCAGAAAGATACTTGATATAATTTCACTCTTCTTAAATTTGTTAAGACTTGTTTTGTGGCATAATATATGTTCTATCCTGGAAAAGATTCTACATGCTCTTGAGAAGAACATGCATTCTGCTGCTGTTGGTAGAATGTTCTGCACATGTCTGTTGGGTCCATTTGGTCTATGTGTTGTTCAAGTCCACTGTTCCTTACGGATTTTCTGTCTAGATGATCTGTTTAATGTTAGTTAGACTGGGGTACTGAAGGCCCCTATTATTATTGTAATGCTGTCTATTTTTACCTTCAGTTCTGTCAATATTTGCTTTATATATTTAGGTGCTCCAATGTTGGGTGTGTATGTATTTATAATTATTATATTCTCTTGATGATTCTCTTGATGAATTCATTCCTTTATCATCATATAATGATTTTCTTTGTCTCTTTTGACTGTTTCTGACTTAAAGTCTATTTTAAGTATAGTCACCTCTACTCTTTTTTGGTTACCATTCACGTGGATTCTTTTTTTCACTTTTTTTTTTTTTTTTTTTTTTTTGAGACAATGTCTCACTTTGTCACCCAGGCTGAAGTGTAGTGGCATGATCTCGGCTCACTGCAGCCTCCACTTGAATCAGTTCAAGTGATTCTCCTGCCTCAGCCTCCCAAGTATCTGGGATTACAGGCATCCACCACCATGCCCAGCTAATTTTTGTATTTTTAGTAGAGACAGGGTTTTGCCACATTGGCCAGGCTGGTCTCAAACTCCTGACCTCAGATGATCTGCCCACCTTGGCCTCCCAAAGTGCTGGGATTACAGACATGAGCCACCATGCCCAGCCTTGACTTTTTTCACTTTCAACCAGTGTTTATCCTTAAAGCTAAAATGAATCTCTGATAGGCAATGTATAGTTGATCTTGTTTTTTAATTCATTCAGCCATTCAATGTCTTTTGATTAGATAATTTAATGTATTTACTTTTAAAATAATTATTGATAGTTAAGAACTTACTATTAATCGTTTCTGTTTTTTAGTTCCTTTTTTCCTTTCTTCCTCTCTAGATGTCTTCATTTGTGATTTGACAATTTTTTGAGGTAGTAGGCTTTGATTCCTTTCTCTTCGTACTTTGTGTGTCTACTACAGTTTTTATCTTCATGATTTCCATGAGGCTTACATAAAACATCTTATATCTATAATAGTCTATTTTAAGCTGATAACAAGCTTTGATTTAATTTAAAAATCTACATTTTTAACTTCTGTTTTCCATATTTTATGTTATTGATATTACAATTTATAACTTTTATGCTGTATCTCTATTAACAAATTATTGTAGCCATAGTTATTTTTACTATTTTGTCTTTTCACTTTATACCAGAATTAAAAGTAATTTATATGCCACCATTACAATATTTGGTTATTCTGATTTTTGACTATATTCTTACCATTGTTAGTGAGTTTTATACTTTAAAAGTTTTCATATTGCTAATTCGTGTCTTTTTGTTTCAACTTGGAGAACTCTGTTTGGTATTTCTTGTAAGGAAGACCTAATTATAATGAACTTTTGCTTGGGAAAATCTCTTTGTCATTGTAATTTCTGAAGGACAATTTTAGCAGATATAGTATTCTTGGTTGGCAGGGTTGTTTGCTTGTTACTTTCGGCACTCTGAATATATCCTCACTGTCTCCTCACCTGCAAGGTTTCTGCCAAGAAATCCACTTAGAATCTCATGGAGTTTCCTTTGTCTATGAAGAGTCACTTTTCTCTTGTTGCATTGAAAATTCTCTCTTTGTATTTGACTTTTGACAATTGGTTATAATGTGTCTCAGTGAAGATCTCTTAAGGTTCAGTCTGTTTGGGGTTACTTGGGCATCATGGACCTGGATGCTGAATATCCTTCCCAGAATTGTAAAGTTTCTTGTCATTATTTCTCTAAACAAGTTTTCTGCCTCTTTCTCTTTCTCTGCTCCTTCTTTGACTCTCATAATGCATATATTGGTTCACTTGATGGTGTCCCATAAGTCCTGTAGGCTTTCTTTACACTTGTTTATTCTTTTTGTGTGTGTGTGTGCCTCTAACTAGATAACTTCAAATGACTTGTATCTGAGCTTACCAATTCTTTCTTCTGCGTGATTGAGTCTGTTGTTGAAGCACTCTATTGATTTTTTTCAGTTCAGTTGTTGTATTATTTAGTGCCAGGATTTTTTATAGTTTCTATTTCTTTATCGAACTTCTAATTTTATGCATGTATTATTTTTCTGATTTCATTTAGTTATCTAATTCTTTTGTAGCTCATTAACTTTAAGATGATTATTTTGAATTCTTTGTCAAGCAGTTCATGGACCTCCATTTCTTTAGGGTTGGTTACTGATGTTCTGTTAGTTTATTTTGGCAGTGTCATTTTTGCCTGATTCTTCATAATTCATGTAGCCTTGGATTGAAGGAGCAGATACCTCTTCTAGTCTTTTCCATCTGGTTCTGGCAGATAAAGACTTTCTCTTGGCTGATGGAACTATCTCTGGGATCATATTCTACTATCTTGCTGATGTCACACCCCTCAATATAAATGTTTTATGTCACAATTTCTATAGGTCAGAAGTCTGGGCACAGCATGACTAGGTTTTCTGTTCAAGGTCTCACTGGGCTGAAATCAAGGCATTTACCAGGGCACCACCCTCATCTAGAGCTTGGAATATTTTTCTAAGCTCACTAGTTGTTGCCAGAATTCATTTCCTTGCATCTGGAAGACTGACGTAGCCATTTCCTTGTTGGCCCTCAGCTGAGGGATGCTTTGAGAGTCCTAAAGGCCACCCACATTCCTTGTCACATAGCTCCCTTTGTCTTCAATCAGAAACAGCATGCTAAATCCTTCTCATACTTCAAACCTGTGACCAGAAAGAGAAAACTATCTGCTTTTAATCATGTGATTAGGTCAGGCCACTCTGATAATTTTTCTGAAGGTCAACTGTGCCATTTAACATAACCTAATCGTGGGAGCAAACTCCAACACATTCACAGTCATGGGATTATCCAGGGTATGCAGTACAGCAGAAGCAGGAAATCTGGGGATCATCTTAGAATTCTGCCTACCACACTATTCTGTGTTTCCTTCATGAAGCTGTTCACATTCGTTAAAGGAAGCTGCTTATCACAACCAACAAGCATTATGCCTAGTCAGTGCTAGGCCCTATGGAAGATATAAAATGGACATAGGAATAAGCCCATCTCTGACCCTTTACAGTTTTCAAAGCACTTTTATAGCTGTGATCTCATTTTCTCTTTTAAAAACCAAAAAACAGTTTTACCATACTTTCATTTTATAGGTAAAGAAAATGGCAGATAGAGAGGTTAAAACATTAACTTGAGGTAACAAACCCAGTGGCTTGGAAGCTGGGACTTTTGACTCAAGAATGAGATCCTCTACCTCTAAAACCAGGACTCTCCCTGTGGCATAGTTTCATTGTCAAGAATCTTGTCATTGGGAAAAGTGAGACACAGCTGAAGATTAGGAGGAAATATACTGGTGCTTTTATTTATTTTTTTTAATTTTTTATTTTTATTTATTTATTTATTTATTTTTCTGAGACAGGGTCTCACTCCTGTCACCCAGAATGGAGTACAGTGATGCAGTCTCTGCTTACCACAGCCTCGACCTCCTAGGCTCAGGTGATCCTCCTGCCTCAGCCTCCCTAGTAGCTGGAACTACAGGCATGTGCCACCACACCCGGCTAATTTTTTTGTATTTTTTGTATTTTTAGTAGACATGGGTTTTTCACCACGTTACCCAGGCTGGTCTCGAATTCCTGGGCTCAAGCAATCCACCCACCTTGGCCTTCCAAAGTGCTAGAATTATAGGCGTGAGCCACCACACCTGGCCAGTGATGCTTTTAAATGAGGCTTACGTTCAAGGGCAGTATGGGGCTGGGGTAGCTTGGAATACATGTTGGGGAGATAGGTATCAGTTATGCAGAGTGGGAGAAAAAGAGTGTTGCAGTCAGGAGTGTGAGCAAAGACAGGAACAAGCAATGTGTGTTGTGGGAGCATGGGGAGACCTGTCAAAGGGTTAATGAATGAGTGTTGACAATTTGGTCAGGGAGGTGGCTGAGTCATGGGAAGCCTTGTGAGAGAGACCCAGGAATTTGCTGTGGGATGTTTGACATTAGGGACCTTTTGTGCTTTCTTTTTTTGCTGGAGAGTGATTTAAAATAGCAGTTTTACAATGGAGAGTTGGAGATTCACATAGTCATGCATTCACTCAGCAATTTCAGGTCTGAATATATATCCGAGGTTCATTAATGCCTTATACAGTGAATTTAGTGGATTTTGACCAGCATGTAAATTATAGAATTAAATGGACTTGAATATATTAAAGGACATAGGATATAAGAGTAATAAGTCCTATTTCATAAAATAGTTCCAATTTGTGTGTGTTTGTGTGTGTGCATACATATTTTGTGTTTTGTGTAGTCTGGTGTGATATAAATTATTTATTTATTTATTTTTAATTGGAGACAGAGTCTCACTCTGTCACTCAGGCTGGAGTGCAGGAGCACAATAATGGTTCACTGCATCCTTGCCCTCCTGGGTTCAAGGGATCCTCCCACTTCAGCCTTCCAAGTAGCTGGAAACACAGTCATGCATCACCATGCCCAGCTAACTTTTTAACTTTTTTTGGTAGAGATGGGGCTCCACTGTGTCACCCTGTTGGGTCATGATCTCCTGGCCTCAAGCAATTCTCCAGCCTCAGCCTCCCAAAGTGCTGAGATTACAGGCATGAGCCACTACACTTGGCCTAGAATGTATTTCTTACTGTTGGTTGCAGTAAAAAGTTTGAAAAATACTACCCAGAAAAACCCTTGTACATGTGTGCACAGAGACGAGTACAATAATGTTGCTAGCAGCACTGTTTATTATCACCAATAACTGGAAACATTCTCAATCTCCATCCCCAGGAGAATAGATAAATAAGTTGTGGCTATGCATGTAATGAAGTACAGAGTAACACTTTAAAAACAGGAAAACTAGAGCCACATGTGTCATCATGGACACAAATAAGAAATCAAATGTGAAAGATGGTTTCTGAATTATAAATGTATTATATCATTTACAGAAACTTTTTAAAAATGTAAAACAATACCGTCAATCATTTCTAGATCTGTACATATCAGTAGGAATGTAAATATGCATGAAAATTATGAATGCCAAATTGAAGATAGCAGTTACGGCTGATGAAGGAGAGAGGGGAATGGAGTTGAGGGAAGGACGTTCAGTCATATCTGTTGGGTTAAGACAAATCTGGGTGATGGAAACCCAAGTGTTTGTGGTGTCATTCCCTATCTTAGTCTGAAGACTTGAAATATTCCGTAATACGTTTGTTCACAGCAGAATTTCAGAATGGCATGAGCCAGTGCTGGACGAAGACTGATTTGGCAGCTTGTAATAATGTAGTTTTGAGGCCGTGTGGACCTGGACTAGGTTGATGATAGGAATAGGCCATTCTCATTATGCAGCCATAAAAAGGAACATGATCATGTCCTTTGCAGGAACACAGATGGAGCTGGAAGCCATTATCCTCAGCAAACTAACGCAGGAACAGAAAACCAAATACTGCATGTTCTCGCTTATAAGTGGGACCTGAATGATGAGAACACATGGACACATGGTGGGGAACAACTGGGGCCTGTCAGAACGGGTGGGTGGGGGGAGGGAGAGCATCAGGAAGAATAGCTAATGGATGCTGGGCTTAATACCTGGGTGATGGGATGATCTGTGCAGCAAACCACCATGGAACATGTTTACCTATGTAACAAACATGCACATCCTGCACATGCACCCTGAACTTAAGAGCTGAAGAAGGGCCAGGCACGATGGCTCACGCCTGTAATTCCAGCACTTTGGGAGGCCAAGGCAGGCGGATCATGAGGTTAGGAGATCAAGACCATCCTGGCTAACACGGTGAAACCTTGTCTCTACTAAAAATACAAAAAAAAATTAGCCGGGCATGGTGGTGGGCGCCTGTAGTCCCAGCTACTCAGGAGGCTGAGGCAGGAGAATGGCTTGAACCCGGGAGGCGGAGCTTGCAGTGAGCCGAGATCACGCCACTGCATTCCAGCCTGGGCGACAGAGCAAGACTCCAACTCAAAAAAAAAAAAAAAAAAAAAAAGTTGAAGAAAAAAAAGAATAGGCCGTTCTCATATGACAATATGTATGATAACAGTAATGACAATATCTTGTGTTGTGAAAGGGCTTTTCAAAATAGAAAAGCACTTCTATAGACTTCCTCTTACCTATTGTCACAAAATAGGCAAGGCAATTGTTTATTATTATGAACCTCAGAAAGCTGGAATTTGGAGAAAGTCAGTGACTGAAGGTAAGACAGTAGTGTGTGGTGGAGTCCGGAATTGCAATTGGCTGTCCATGGCTTTTCTAGCCTTTCAAGGCTGCCCTGTTGTGCCTGCCTTTGGTCTAAGCTCAAGTGTCATTCTTTACATCTCCTTCTGTTTTCTGTTTATGAATGTCACAAACATATAACTATGTGATAAGATTTTGATCGCTCAGACAGCTTCAGTTCTCACACAGCAAGAGCATTGCTATACCGATCCTCTTGGCTGACTCCCATCTGCAAGGTAGAGGAGCAGATCATCCCCTGGGCTTCCCTGTCACACATGTGACATGCTCCATGTGTGGCAGATGACACTGAAAGGGAGAGTTCAAGGACAAACACCTGGTGAATTCATGCTGGTGGAGCTCCAGGAGATGTCACAAGGCAGCTGTTGGGAGTATGAGGCCCAGTGTAACCTTCTGCAAGAATGTTTGCAGCCAGCCTATTTGTGGGAGAGATGTTCAGACTGGGGCCAGATTTTTTTTTAGAAAAAAAAATCAATAAATCCAGATATGTTCCATATACCAAAAACTGAGAAACAAAAAAGTGGGTATATAACAAAAAGGCAGCAGGTAAATAGGTAAATGGGAATGGTATTGTTCAGAAGTGGTTTCATTATAGAAATAAAGGAAGAAAAGAAGAAAACAAATGTTTGTGGGCCTGATGGGTGACAGGCATCATGTCGTGTTTTCATGAACATTATCTCGTGTAACTTTCCCATCCCTATGAGGCAGGTGTTAATGCCCCTCATTTTAAAGACGAGGAAAAGAGAGCTGGGGGATTAGCTTGTTGGCCCAAGGTCACTGGCTAGCATGTGATGTAGCCAGGATTTGAGCTATGGTTTTTCTCCATAGCTTGCAATGTTCCCTCCATATCACACAGCAGTAACATTGAAAGAGAAAAGAACACACATTTCTAAGCCAACATGTGGTCACCATGGGAAGAAGCAGAGAGGAAATTTGGATCGTTTGGCAGGGAAACCATTTGAGGTTCTTGACAGTTGTTGAGGTGAATGTCCTCTTCCCCCATGTTCCACCAGCAGTGAAGCGCATGATGGGCAGGAGCTGCAGGACGCAGCGGCAGGGAGAAGAAGGCTGTTGGCAGCCCCCAGAGCCATCTGAGCGTGTGCACAGCCGCATGGCCCTGCCGCCCCAGGAATTGAGCTGTTACTTGTCTGTAGAGGTGCTAGGAGAAGCTGTTTGCCTGGCATGACAAGTTGGAATTCAGAACACATTTTCCCACAGAAACCATGCCCTCCTGGGTAGTTGGGTTCTGGTCTCCAGAACAACAACAGAATCGTGTCACTGTTCTATACGTGGTGATCGGGTTCCCAGACCTGTCTATAAAAGTGAATACACTGTGGGCTGGATTCACTTTTATAGATAGGTCTGGGAACCCAATCACCATTTACAGAATGCATTTTGTGGGAAAACACGTTCGTAGTTCAGCTTTCAAATGTTTGGAACGTAGCCTGCCTCTAGGTTGAGAACAGCATGCATTAGAATATTGAGCATCGAGGTATTACAAGTCCTGAGTTTCAGTGCTGACTGAGAGGAGGGGTGAGGAGTAACATTTAGCAAGCAGCCACACGGACCCCATGCTGAGCTGACTGTCCTGCCTGCCCTCTCTCATCGCATTCCAGCTTAGTTCTGTGAGGTCAGCAGGAGCATCTTTGTTTTAATGCAGAGCAACTGGAATGTTGGAGAGATTCATTAACTTTTCCAAGGATATGCACCTAGCAAAAATAGAGATTTGAACCTCAGGTTCTTTCCCGAGAGGGTCAGAGCCAAATCTAAATCAAGTGGAGAAGTGAGCAGAGGTCTCTATCCTGTCCCCAGCCTTATCTCTTTGTCCATTGTGATAAAAAGAGCCTGTAAGAAACCCTCATGGGTGACCTTTTAAAAGCACCCTAACTCACTGGAGACAGTGTGACAAGGCAGGATGACAGTGCCCTCCTACCTGTTCCTGCCCTTCCCCTGCCTCTCTGCTCATCTCTCTTCTGTCCTCGGTGTTTGGATGCAAATTCTTACTATCGGCTGGGGAATGGTGGCTCACACCTGTAATCCCAGCACTTTGGGAGGCCGAGGTGGGTGGATTACAAGAGCCCAGGAGTTCGAGACCAACCAACCCGGGCAACATGGCAAAACCCTGTCTCTATAGAAAAAAAACGCAAAAATTAGCCAGGCATGGTGGCATGTGCCTGTAGTCCCAGCTATTTGGGAGGCTGAGGTGGGAAGATTGCTTGAGCCTGGGAGGTCGAGACTGCAGTAAGCCATGATTGCGCCACTGCACTCCAGCCTGGACAACAACACAAGACCCTGACACCCCTTCCCACCCCCCCGGCAAAAAAAAAATCTTACTACCCAAATCAGTGACTGTTTGAAATCACTAAGAATGGAGGCTGATGAGAAAGAGGGAAGAGGGGAAAGGTGCCCAGGAACAGGAGGGACTTGAGAGGGTGGTGAGGTGGGGCAGCTGGACATGAGCTGCACAATGGTGCTGAATGCAGCTCAGCATGGGGGTTGCCTTTTCCTGCCCGGTCCCTCTCTCTGCCCCTTCTGCCTCACAGCCTAGGGATCCACTGGACTCTTAATTTCCTTTCACTCCAGTCTGTTCCCAAGCCTGGATGGATCTTTTTTTTTTTTTTTTTTTTTTTTTCTGAGATAAAGTGTCACTGTTGCCCAAGCTGGAGTGCAATGGCACGATCTCAGTTCACTGCAACCTCCAACTCCCGGGTTCAAACTATTCTCCTGCCTCAGCCTCCCCAGTAGCTGAGATTACAGGCATATGCCACCACGCCTGGCTAATTTTTGTATTTTTAGTAGAGACAGGGTTTCACCATGTTGGCTGGGCTGTTCTTGAATTCCTGACCTCATGATCCACCCACCTCGGCCTCCCCTCCTAGTAGCTGGGATTTCTGCCCTCTCTGAGCCAGCCTCTGCCTGAGCTCCAGAGTATCCAGCCCGACCCAGGTGTGCCCAAGTGATCCAGGCTTCCAAAATCAAAGAGGCTCCCCACATTGCCTTAGGTGGAGACCTTAGGCCTCTTCCCTGGGGTCTCAACTGCTTCCCAGGCTTCAGCAGCAGACATGGGAAAGCTGTGCTCCAGATCGCTGGTGCTCAGACCTCCATGTATCGAAAAGCATTAACCCATTTCCTACCCCATATCAGTATTGTGTGATGTGCATGAGGGGAAATAAGATACAGTCTTGGTCTGGAGGACTTCCTAGTCAAGAAAGAGAGATAGAAGTTAACAAAGTATATTTTATGCATGAGGGATATACGAGGAGCTCGGGAGCGGAAATAAGTGAGCAGCTGAGTCTCCTTTGGAAGGGAGGGATTGGGGAAGGCTTCTCTGAAGAGGTGACATCTGAGCTAGGTGTCAAAGAAGAAGGAAGCATTTACCAGCTATCTAGGGGGTCAGTCAATCCCAGTGGTGGGAACTAAGTGGTGTTATGGTATAAACAGGAAAAGTTTGGAATAGAGAACAAAGATGAGCTGAGTTTGAAAAGTCAGCTAGTTTCTTACTAAACTAAATGTATGAGCTTCTCTCTTTAATCAGATTGGGATTGGAAGCTCTCTTCTACACGAGTAATGGGTGATTGCTGGAAAGGTACTATGAGTGGACAGGCCTGGAAGTCAGACACTGTGAATCCTAAAGATTTGTTTTAACAAGGTGATAAGGTTTGGCTGTGTCCCCATCCAAATCTCAACTTGAATTGTATCTCCCAGAATTCCCATGTGTTGTGGAGGGACCCGGCGGGAGGTAATTTAATGATGGGGGCTGGCCTTTTCCGTGCTGGTCTCATGATAGTTAATAAGTCTCATGAGATCTGATGGGTTTATTAGAGGTTTCCGCTTTTGCTTCTTCCTCATTTTTCTCTTGCCACCACCATGTAAGAAGTGCCTTTCGCCTCCTGCCATGATTCGGAGGCCTACCCAGCCATGTGGAACTGTAAGTCCAATTAAACCTCTTTTTGTTCCCAGTTTCAAATGTCTTTTTCAGAAGCTTGAAAATGAACTAATACACAAGCCATATGTTCAGAACTTTGGAAGCTCAGAGGGCCTAAAATTGCACATGTGTGTATGCAAGTCCAGGGGATGCAGATTGTATTTCCAAAGGGTCCTGTTAAGTGGAGAACATTCTCCCTTGAATTATTGAGCAGAAGACTCCCCCAACTCCATCACCCCAAGATCTGCTAGTTCAACGCCCTCCATTTAAAGACGGTAGCTACTGTTATACCCATTCTACAGATGAGGAAACCAAGCCCCAAAGAAGCTAAGAAACTTGCCCAAGGTCTGTGAAAGTGACAGAAAGGGACTTGTGTCTGTGTTTTTGTTAACTATGCACATCGATTTGACTGAGAGACATAGCACAGTTTTTCGCTGGTGACCGTTTCAGCATCTCCTAACCATGAAAGTCAGGACATGCATCGTCCATCCTACCTCACTGTTGCTTCTTTTCCAGCAAAAGTTCAGTTTTGTTTGTTTTGAGTTTTTAAAATCACAACCAGAATGTCCTTGAGGTATTCCTTGTTTGTGTGTTTTTATCTTGTGAGTATTTGTTTCATCCTTTATTAAAAACATGTCTTTAGAGGAATCACTGTCTGTGGTGGTTGAGTGAAATGTTGGGGCGACTTCTATTTTGCTGATGGGTTTGAGGGGAGAGTGGCCTTCCACAAATGACACAGTGTGTGTCACCCTTCTGTGGGTAGGAATGCAGTCAGATTGTAACATTGTTGTGGTTTTCTCTCTTTCTTCTTCTTCTCCAAGTATAAACACAAGATAATTATCCAAAGGCCTTTTTTTAATGAAAGTCTTCCACCACATTCCAGAAGTGGCCATCTGTTTTTCTGATGCACTAAATGCTTCAGTGCATCATCTTCCAGAAGGTTCTGTGAAAGCTTATTGCTAAGAGTTTTGTATTTTATAAACTGAGTTGCCATTCAAATTGTCCATAGTATCAACCTAACACTGGCTCCATGGGGACAGAATAAGATATTAGTTCTATCTAGTTACTCCAGATTGAGTCACTTGTGGGAACTCTTTGAATTCTAAAGTTTCCTGGTGTGGACAGGGTCTAGGTTGATCCTAAAGACAAAAATCTTTAGGCTCAATTGGGCCAAATTGTTAATGATAGAACCACCTTCTGTTTGTTTCCCCTTCTACATGGTAGGGTTAGAATCCTGCAGGCCTCCTGGCTGGGGAGCGCAGCTCTGTTTTGGAGACAGCAGAAGCATGTAGCAGCAGAGGGAGGTGGAAGAGTGGCAATGGTTTGTCGGGCCCCTAGGTGACCCTGGTTCTCCTGGCTTGGAATGCTGTTGTTTAAGAGCAGCAGCCAAAGAAGGGGTGTGGGGAAGAAGGAAAGCAGCCAAGGAACATTGAAGCCACAAGCTTTAGGGAACAGGGCTGGGTGAGGCAAAGAGGAACTCTTGCTAAACCAAAATATTTAACTAGATTTCACTTTTTTCTGTCAGTCCAAATTCTTTGTTTGAAAGTTTCACTTTGAAGTTGTTTCTTTTCTTATTGTCCCCAAAAATATTGTTGTTTTAATCTTGTTTTTGGGTGGGGCCATTGACCATTTAGATTATTTCTAAATTATAGCATTAAATTTCTCAAATTCTTGGGGACGTTTTCTGTCACAGGCCTTCCTTGGTGCTACCCAGAATCTCCTGTCTCAAGTAGGCAAGAATATGTGTAAGAACAGCCTGGCTGAAACGGACAATTTGACTCTTTAGCAATTGATATGTATTATACCTTGCAAATTTTCAGAGATTCAGAAAGTTGCTAAATAGGTATAGGCACGTGCACACACACACACACACACAGATATATGTGTGTATATATATCAAAATACACATGTGGTAACATACATATGCAGCTCTTCTAGACTTCTTTACAGAATGTTTCTATAGACAACATACATTATAAAAGGCATAATAACAGAGGTCATTTTAAGGATCATTAGACTTTTAAAGAAATAGCTTTTTACCAAAAATCGTGTATACAAAGAAAGCACTTTTAATACTTCATTTGGAAGAACTGGAGGAGAAGACTCTGGTCAAACCACCTAGTTCTGATGACTTAGTTTCTCCTGCATATGTCCCACCTCCAAGTATTGGATGACACTGATGAATTTTTAACAAGCTCGATGCCTTATGTGAGAAGTGTCTCTTCCCTCTATGGCCTCCTAGGGTGGGAAAGCAGATCTCTTCTCGTCCCCAGGCGTGGCTTCCAAGATGCCAGGGCCCTGCGATGTGTGTCTCATCAGGGAACACCTCTGTGTCAGCCCCGAAGGAAGTGAGTTCAGACACTCCCTGGAATTGCTTTTCATTTCTCCCTCAGATATTTAGTGAGCGCCAGACATTTAGTGGGCTCTTTCTATGGTCCCAATCCTGTGCTGGGCCCTAGGATCTCCCAGATGAATAAGTCATGGTTCAGGCCTTCAAGGTGCTCCCAGGCTTTCAGGGGAACAAGAAGTGTTCCTAGTGCAGGCTAAGCTGAGCAAAGAGGACCAGTCGAGAGATGGAAGCCAGGCTATCTTGGTGAGCAGAGCCCTGGGGGTTAGGAAAGGCTTCGACGAGCCAGTTGTTTTAAAGTTAGACCTTGAAAGGCTGATAAGAATTGGTCAGGAAGATGAGCAAGAAGAACCTTCCAGGCCAAGGTAGCAAGAGCAAGTACTAAGGGCAGAAGGTATCCAGCCCATGATACATTTGAAGAATGCTAGTTTGACTAGAGTGGCGACATCATGACATTTTAAAAGTCAAACGAGACACATCCCTGAGGCCATGAGTTTGACCTTTTGACTATAGGCATTGATGGGTACTGAGACAAGGAAGGCCAGGAGGTATACGTGATATCAAGTATAAATATGCTAGAGGATTCATTGTAAAGGCCAGGAGTTGACTGAAGATTGGGGAGAAGAGTCCACCGTTTTGCAGACTTCATTTCTCCATTCCCTGCTACACTCTCTTTGTGCCCCACCCCGTGCTTTGGGCTGGAATCTTCCACAGTTCTTCCTGTTTCTCTTAGGTGTTTTTTGTTTGTTTGTTTGTTTGTTTTGTTTTTTTGTTTTGAGACAGGGTCTCACTCTGTCACCCAGTGTGTAGTGCGAGATCATAGCTCAATGCAGCCTCAATCTCCTGGGCTCAGGTGATCCTCCTGCCACAGCCTCCCTACTAGCTGGGACTACAGGCACATACCACCCCACCCAGCTAATTTTTGTATTTTTTGTAGAGACAGGGTTTCGCCCTGTTGCCCAGGCTGGTCTCGAACTCCTGGGCTCAAGCAACCCTCCCACCTCCACCTCCCAAAGTGCTGGGATTACAAGTTGAGCCACCGCATCTGACCAGAACTTATTTTTTAAAGATTGACAAAGGCATGTGTCACTTATGTTAGGAACACCCCAGCTTAAGTCCTGCCCACTTCATGACAACTTTTTCAACTAATCCGATTTGCTCTGACCTTTTTTCCCCCTCTGAACTCCACTTGCACTACTGTCAGTATTTAAAGTTAGGACCACTTGAAAAACCTTAGTAAAACCATAAATGTTATTGGGTACAAGAATTTCATGTGGCTTAGTTCTGTCTCCCAAGCTAAATTGTAAATCTTTGAGACTATGTTTTATATTTCTTTTGAATCCAATCTGTTGTCTCTAGCATGGTGTAATGCTGGTTACACAGTATATACAAGATAAATATTTGATTGATTTGCTGTATTTTTTTTCCATCCAAGTAGAAATATGGACGCTTGTCCCCTGCGGAGAGTCCAAGTCCTCTGAGCTGACATCATACACAGAGCCCACTTCCTATCTAACTATTTTTTCACATTATCACATACTCATGAGCCCCTGATATGCCAGGCCCTGTTCATCCACATCATAATGCTTTCTCTTCACTCCTAGATTTAAGGTTCAAACCCAGGCAAACTGTTGTTCTGGCCAGACCTTAACCACCTGTGAGGTCATAGAAATGCTATGGAGTATCTCAAGGGTAGAAAGGCCCTTAAACCAGGAATGCTGCCCAAATACTAACGCAGGCTAATTACATGCCATCAAGCCCGTGGTATGTGCTCCCCTGGCAAGGCCCTGCTCCATTTTCTTCATAAAACCTGTTGAGGAGCATTTTATAAAGTAAGAGCTGTTCCCTTCTGCCGCTCAGCCGCTCCAGTGGACTCTGGCAGTGGGCCAGGAGGAATGTGTGTGCATTCAAGGGCAAATGTCATATCTCTGCATTGTGTGGAGAGGCCCACTTTGAGCCGAAACACTGGGAGCCGCATAAAGCCCCAATGTCTTCCCCACAATACCCCCCGGTATGGGAAGCTCCTTTCCAGCTGCAGAGCCACAAATCTTCTCACCAAGAGACACTTTGCCTCTCTGACCATAAGCTCTCACATCTCAAATTCTAAAACATCCAGGCGTGGTTAGTGTCTTCTTTCTGTTATGACTCCATCTGGTGAAAGCCTATTTCACTTTCCTTCCAAAGTGACTGATTTTGAGCAGCCAAAGTGTTTCTTTTTTAAGACTAAAACAGCAATTAAGATTCTATAGCAGCATTCCGTGGGGAAATGCTACTAATTAGCTACAGTCAATACTGTGGATTAGTGTTCTGTGTAAGACTTACTCACACAGAAAGCTCTGTATTTCAAAGTCTTGCTCTCCTCCTGGAGTACCTGCCTTCTAGTCTTTGAATGGTCAAATCTTACCATCTTTACTAGCTCAGGTACATCTCCTCCAGGAAACCTTCTGTGATTTCTGCTATACTCCCCTTCTGAATTCCCGTAGGTTTTGTTTGCTCTTCTCTTGGAATTCTTGTCATTGTCTTCTTTGTCTTAATACATGACCTTTACTCTTCTGTAAGATCCTTGAGGGAAGAATCTGTGTCTGAATCATCATAAGCCCCACAGTACCTGGTATAATGCCTTACACATATGAGGCACTTTCTAAATATCTGGAGTAGAAAAAGAATGATTGGGAATTATTAATCACACTCAACCATTTTCAGTGACCCCCAGAACTGGTTCATGTTATGCAATGATGATGATGACAATGACAATTAAATAGTAACAACAGCCATCATTAACTGAACACTCATTACATTCTAGACACTACATTCTGCATTTCACCTGCATTATCTCAGTTAATACCCTATTATCATGCCTGTCTTTTTTTTTTTTTTTTTCTTTCTTTTTTTTTTTTGAGACAGAGTCTTGCTCTGTCGCCTAGGCTGGACTGGAGTGCTGTAGCGCAATCTCAGCTCACTGCAACCTCTACCTCCCGGGTTCAAACGATTCTCCTGCCTCAGCCTTCTGAGTAGCTGGGATTACAGGCACGCACCACCATGCCTGGCTAATTTTTGTATTTTTAGTAGATAGGAGATTTCACCATGTTGGTCAGGCTGGTCTCAAACTCCTGACCCCAGGTCATCCACCCATCTTGGCCTCCTGAAGTGCTGGGATTACAGGCGTGAGCCACTGTACCCAACCTATCATGCCTATCTTAAAGATGAGGAAACTTGGTTTTGGTGAGAATAAATAACTTGCCCAACAACCCATGAGATAATTAAATGATAAAATGAGTGCATGTTGGAAGCGAGATTTGAGTCCAGGCTCATGTGATGACAGAGCAAGAGCCATTACCATAGACTATCATTTAACACTTCCTGCTGTGTGTGAGAGGAGATCCTCTCCCTTTATTGCCTCAAGGATTGGCTGGGGGTAGTGGGGAGAATTGATGCATTTATGAAATCAGCCTAGAATGAAAGCCTTTAGCAGCTAGAGAAAGCACTCCAGGATAGCTACTCTCACACCACTCCAGGGGTTGCTCCCTTATGGCCTCCATGGAGCTTCCAAGACAAGGGGGCGGAAAACTGGGTGAGCATGTCCAGGCTGCCGGACTTTGCAAGGCACTGTCATGGGCCTGCCAAGACTCTGCTCATGTTGGCCGCTTTATAAATGACTGTAATTGCACCAGTCTTTGGTGAAAGACTTTGAACTTAATAAAAATGTCAAACTCATTAAGAGCGTTTTCAAGACCAAATAAACTCTGAAGAGGCTGTAATCTTTGATGACTTCAAATTTGTGAATCACAAGGACGTGGAAAAAATCTAGCTGCCCTGTACAGAGCTACTGAAATGTCACTATTTATTGCTTCAGCGTCATCTGGTAATGGAAGTTTGGTTGCGAGATCAGAAATCTCTCCTGAAAATATCATAGCACTCTTTTTCTTTACTGTGTCAAAGCAGCTGTGTGCGTGAGCAGCTCTGTATGTGCCACAAAGCAATATCTAGAATAAACACAAGTTTGATTAGCCTGGAGTCATGTCCAGAATCTCATTGTATTGGAAATGTTTAAAGTTAGACTGAAAGGGCTTTTTTTCTCTTCAGGGTAGCTTAGGAAAACCATGTGAAAAGCAGCATTATTCTGGAGAAGACTTCACATGATGTAGGAGGTGGGATTTCAGCTGGATCTTAAATGTTGGGTTTGGAGTGGCAGAGTTCTAGGAGACAGAAAATGAGTTGTGGGTAAGAACAGACAGGAGGGGTGAGGACAGTAATAAAGAACAGGGGTGGTCTGGAGCTAAAGGTCTTTGTACTTGAGACACTGAAGGAGCCAAAAAATAATTAATATACTATTAGCAACTTATTATAGTCCTCTTAGATGCTAAATTATGATGTAGACATTTTGAAAAATGGTCTCGGCCAGGCGCAGTGGCTCATGCCTCTAATCCCAGCACTTTGGGAGGCTGAGATGGGCAGATCACCTGAGGTCGGGAGTTCAAGACCAACCTGACCAACATGGAGAAACCCCGTCTCTACTAAAAATACAAAATTATCCAGGTGTGGCGGCACATGCCTCTAATCCCAGCTACTCAGGAGGCTGAGGCAGGAGAATCTCTCAAACCCGGGAGGCAGAGGTTGCAGTGAGCCAAGATCACATCATTGCACTCCAGCCTGGACAATAAGAGTGAAATTCTGTCTCAAAAAAAAAAAAAAGAAAAAGAAAAACGGTCTCTATCCCCACAGCAATCCTATAAGGTAAATGTTACGTTCAGTTTAGAGACCACTAAAACCAAGGCTCCTGCAAGCCCGTACAGGCAGAAAGCAGATTGGTGGCTGCCAGGGGCTGGGAGTAGAAGGGAATGGGCAGTGACTGCTAAAGGTTATGGTTATGGGGTTTCTTTTTTGGGGTGATGAGGTGTTCCAGAATTGGATAGTTTTGACTGTTGTACCACTTTGTGAATATACTACTGAGTTGTACATTTTAAAAGGATAACTTGTCTGGTATATGAGTTATATCTCAAATAAGGAGGGGAAAAAACATAAGGCTCAAAGAGATCAAGTGACATTCCCAAGCTTATGTAGCCAGTGGTAAGAAGGCAAACTGGGGTTTGAACCCAGGGCTTTCTGGCTCTAAAGCTTGTGCTCTTTCCCCGCTATGTTGCCTCTGTCCTTTCAGGACCTGTGAGGGCTTAGCAGTGAAGTTGGCTACAAACTTTTGGTCAAATAGTAAAATGCATTTTTGCTATAAATGCAATGATGTCTGACAGGTACAATGTAGAACTGATGTAGAGCTTTGCTCCTTGGTTCAGCTAAAACCAGGTTTTTGTCACACCACCAGGAATGATTAGGAACACAGACACATTGAAGGGTGAGGGGAATGGAATTTACTGGGCAAAAAGAAAAAAACTCTCTGCAAAGCAAGAGGGGATCCTGCTAATGGGCCCCCACCACACAGATTGAACACCAGGTCACCACACAGGAACTAAAGAAGCCAGGCTCCTTTCCCTGCACACAGCACGAACTTCCCGTGGCTCCACCCCGTTCTCCCAGTGCAGAGGTGGGTCAGAGATTCTCCAGGGACCCTCCCCTTTATCTGCCTCCTGCATCTATCAGAACCAAGTGGGTCATGAGATGCGTAGTTAAGTTTTGAGTGGAAGGTTACTCCCAAGACACTGGCTTTGAAGAGAGCAAGATCAAATCTGCACCCGGCCATGGTCACGAGGGGAATCCTAATATGGAGGCTCCCATAGATTCAGGGACTGGCTGAGCAAGCCGATGGGATTTTTGGTGCCTGAAGCTGGTGGGCTGTGACAGGTAGGGTCTTTGGAAGGGGGCCAGATTATGAATGGCTTGAAATGCCTTTCCCTCTGGTGGGAGAATTCGAATTTGACGCAGTGGGCATGGGCCATGGTGCATTAGGAAGACAATTGCTGTTACTCGAAGGTTCTTCTGGCAGTATATAAAGGGTGGGTTAGGCTGAAGAAAGAGTGGTCAGAGAGGCTAGCTGTGGTCATCCAGGCATGAGTTAAGGAGAATTTAGTCCAAGGTTTTAGTAATGGAAATGGAGAGAAGAACTGAATATGGGCAAGAATTAGAAGAAAGAAAAAATAGCCTTGGCCACAGATGAAGGAGAGAAAAGAGATATAGAACACTCTTAAGTTGCTCTCCTTTTTAACTTTGGGTTTTCTAAGACTGGAAACATGAAGGTCCTGAAGATGGGCATGACAAATAATGGAGAGGAAAACCATGGGGATAATGAAGATAATGAAAAAAGTTTGGGCCCTAATGAGTTTGGGGTGGTGACATGAAGATGTATTAAAAGTTTTGCTAGTGTTCTGCCCAGACCCTCAGCCCAGACAGGTGCAGCCTTTTTCTTCCTCCCACTTTAGGAAGGCAAGGTCTGATTGATGTGCCAGTGAGAAATATGAAAGCGTAATAACACTAGAAATTCAATGCATTTTTATAACACTTTGTAATTTACAGATTGTTTTGCCATCTTTTATTCTATTTATTGTCACACAGTTTTATCATAATCCTTCCACAATGGTTACTTTGCCCTACATGAAACCATATAGTTGGACTTACTATGGCATTTTATTCAGCAGTTTGAGAATTTCAGACCAAATGTATTTAAATCCAAGAGATGACCTCAGATGAGTGACACAGGGAATTCAAGAGGAAGAATTAGAAAGGCCTAGGATATTCTAATGCAAGGTAAGACACCCACACAAGTACCTGGTGAAATGTGTATTATCCACGTCAAATCAGCAAATGCCTCATTTAAACTTAGAGGAGCCCAAGGAAAGTTCTAGCAAACAAGGGCTAGGAAATGTATATGTATCATTCAATGTCAATTATTTACTGTTTTAAGTTATACAAAATGTCACTTGTAATATGCAAGCCAGAAGACTGTGGATTGTCATCTTTGAAGTGCCAAAAGTGAAAACAAAAACAAAAACCTGTCAACCTAGAATTCTATATCCAGTGAAAATACTGTTTATCAACAATGGCAAAAGAAATGCTATGGAGAAAAATAAAGCAATAAAGGTCAGTAGGAAATGAATGGGGAGTGGGTTCTCAGTTTTAAGTAGAATGGTAGAGGAAGACCTTTTTGGGAAGGCAGTATTTGCTCAGAGACCCAAAGGAGGTAAGGTGGTTGCCATGTAAACAAAGGGGAGAACATTCCAGGTGGAGGAAATAACAAGCAGAAAGACCCAAGAAGGGTGCATCTCTTACATGTTTAAGAAACAACAAGGTGACCAGCGTCACTAGAACAGAAGGATCAAGGAAGAGAAGAGAAGGAGATAATGTCCTGAAGTTGACAGGGACCAGACTGTGCAGGGCATTATAGGAAGAATAAGTATATATTTTGTTTGCCTGGGACCATCCACATTTATAACTACTGTCCTAATATTTTTATCAAAACGTCCTGGTTTGGATGAGAAACTTCAGAGTCGTTCTAAGTATAGGTCATGTAAAGACTTTGGCCTCTAGGTGGATTGAGATGGGAGCCCCTGAGGGGTTTCACCCAGAGCTCTGGCTCTAATATGATCATTCTGACTGCCGTGTGGGGAACAGACAATAAGTGGACAGAACAGAAGAAGAAGTGCCCATTACTAACTACTGAACAAACCCAAGTGAGGGGGAAGGTGGCTTGGACCACATGGCAGCAGTGGCAGTGGTGGGATAACAGCAAACCTTCAGCCTGAACAGGGGGAAGGATGAAGTAGCCAGCAGCTGTGATGGGGAAGACTGAGAAGAATGGCTTTGGGAGGAAAGATCGAGAACTAGATTTTAGACTGTAAAGTTTCTAGGGCCTTTTGGACACCTAAGTAAAGATGTCAGACAGCCAGTGGGTATAAAAGTCTGAGGTTTGGGAGAGCTTCAGGTTGGAGATGTAAATGTAGTATTCAATGCCAAGAGGCAAGATGAGATTACCAAGTGTAGACAGAGGAGAGACAGAGGTCAAAGAACTGAGCCCTGGGATGCTCCAATGCTTGAAGTCTGAGAAATGGGGAGGAAGGCACAGGAGACTGAGAAGTAGCAACCAGAGACAGAGAGGCAAAACCAACGGAGTGAGCTGTGCCTGAGGCTACTTGAAGAAAGTATTTGAAGCAGGGAGGAGTCATCACCTGGGCCAAGTGTTCTGTTAGGTCAGGGAAAATAAGGACTCATCATTGGCCATCAGTTTTAGTGATTTGGCATCACTGGTAACCTTGACAAAGGAAATGTCTTCATGTAGTGAGGGCGGAAGCTTGACTCTGGGTAGTTGAAGAGAAAATACTGTCTCTGTTTTTGTTTTTGTTTTTTGGTTACTTTTTTGTTGTTTTTCTGCTCTCCCTCTTCTTGGTTCTTGCGAAGAGCAAAAGACAAAGGTGATTCCTCCAAGAAACCTCTTCTAAACTACTTTGTGCAGTGGCAGGGCAGAGAGACCACATAAGTTGTATTATTTTCTGTTGTTGGTGTCTGGCTCCTTTTGGGGGTAGGAGTATTTTGCAGCAGTGTGATAATTTTATATTCCTTGTCACTTAGGCTTCTGTGGCAAAGTGAATGCAGTTTGGAGGCACAAACTCCAGCAAGGAGGCAGGATAAACTGCTCAAAGGAATAAGACCTCCCAGAAATAACATATTTCAAATGGCAATTGTTTATTTATTTATTTTTTGAGACGGAGTTTCACTCTTGTTGCCCAGACCAGAGTGCAATGGCATGATCTCGGCTCACCGCAACCTCCACCTCCCGGGTTCAAGCAATTCTCCTGCCTCAGCCTCCCGAGTCGCTGGGATTACAGGCATGTGCCACCACGCCTGGCTAATTTTGTATTTTTAGTGGAGATGGGTTTTCTCCTTGTTGGTTAGGCTGGTTTCAAACTCCTGACCTCAGGTGATCCACCTGCCTCAGCCTCCCAAAGTGCTGGGATTACAGGTGTGAGCCACCGTGCCCAGCCTCAAATGGCAATTGTATTGTAGCTATCCTTAAAATTGGGAGATCAAATCTGAAAACATTTTGGAGGAGGGGAAAAAGCAGGACTGGATGACAGCTTGGCTTTAGGGATGCATGAGTGGAATACTCTGAAGATTTTGGAGAAACCAAAAGCTCAGCAATGCTCCAACAGAAGTGTATTGGTAGGAAAAGATGGGCCAGCTGGGGGCCACATGGTAAGTTCCATTTGGGGCCTTTGAAGGAGATACAAACAGAGATACAGTATCAGAGATGCTCTGACACTGGCTGACACCAGAGAGCCATTATGCCTAAATGTGGATCCAGGAGTCTCTGACCAGAAGTGGTGGAGGAACTCGTGTTTCACAGGAGAGGTGGAATTTTAGGAGCTTTTCCAGAGGTTGGGGAAAGACAGCTTGGCTGTCTTGAGAATAAGTGGTAATGAGGAAGATCACAGGCAGATGGTCCAGCTTGCAAAAATGCTCAAAGGCAAGAATGGATGGCATTTGTAAGTGACAAGGAGCTTGAGAGGTGACCATCATGGTAAGTTAAGATGTTAACATAGGAAAGTCTCCTGTACTCATTTGACGAACTGCCAAGGCCCAAGTATCATGCCCAACACTTGAGGATTCAAAGGTGAGAAAGGCATGTTGTCCACACTTGAAGTAGTTCCCTGTCATTCCGGTGAAACAGACGTGTGTGGTCATCACAGCACAAAGCATGATAAGGATTATAATTGGGGAATGAGGAGGGTGCTCAGGAAAGCACCGGTGTGGCAGAGCCTTACCCAACCCCCAGTCACAATGGAGGTGTGGCCTTAGAGCCGTACTGAGTAGGGCTTAATGAGGCGTGGGTATGGGGCACCTATGATGTTTTCCAGGTGGACAAACATGAGGGCATGTGGAAGGGCATGAGAGGTCCTGGGAGGTAGGAGTTCAGAATTAAGGAAGTGCCTAGAATCTGGAGGAGAGCAAGAAGTGAGTAGAGTGTGCTCAGGGAGAGGAGGACAGGACTCATGTGTTATGTGCCTGCTGTCTAACAGTCTCCTTGCCAAGGTTTTCATATTGTTTCAGTGTAGTTGTGATCTTTCCATTTTAAAAAATATATACTTAGCCTGGGCTTGGTGGCTCACACCTGTAATCCCAGCACTTTGGGAGGCCAAGGCGGGCGGATCACGAGGTCAGGAGTTCAAGACGAGCCTGGCCAACGTGGTGAAACCCTGTCTCTACTAAAAATACAAAAAATTAGCGGGGCGTGGTGGCAGGCGCCTGTAATGCCAGCTACTTGTGAGGCTGAGGCAGGAGAATCGTTTGAACCCAGGAGGCAGAGGTTGCGGTGAGCTGAGATCACGCCACTATACTCCAGCCTGGGGGACAGAGCAAAACTCTGTCTCAAAAAATATATATATATATATATGTATATATATATAATATATATGTATATATATATTATATATATGTATATATATTATATATACGTATATATATTATATATATGTATATATATAATATATATACGTATATATAATATATACGTATATATATTATATACGTATATATAATATATACGTATATATATTATATATACGTATATATATAATATATATACGTATATATAATATATATACGTATATATAATATATATACGTATATATAATATATATACGTATATAATATATATACGTATATATTATATATATACGTATATATATAATATATATATATACACACACACTCATTGTAGAAAAATGATAAAACTCAAAAAGTAGAAAGAAGAAAATCCTCCATTGTTAGCATCCTGATGTACTTCTTTCTGGATTATATAAATTCTCTACCATCCTTTCATTACTTAACATTATAAAAGGGATTTCCCACATTATTACAAATTCTCTGTCAATATCATTTTAAGCAATCTCTTACACATATGATATGAGCATGCAATAATTTATGTAATCATTTCCCTAATGCTGTGCATTTGAGTTGTTTCCAGTTTTCTGTAAATATAAATTAAGCTATTATAAACATACTTGTCTTTAAATCTTTGGCCTTGTTTTGGATTATGCCTGTAGGATTGGTTTCCATTATTGGAGTGACTGGGTCAGAGGCCATGAGCATTTTAAGTCTCTTGATCCCTATCAAAGATAAATGGCTTTCCAAAAAGTCCTTCTAATCTGTTTCTACTGCCAGCATCTCACCTCATACTCTCCAAAAATGAATATTATAATTTAAAATTTGATATCACTTAATCCTCATGATACAGTCATGCAGTGAGTATTCTAATGCAATGACTATTATGCCCAATATGCAGATAAGGGAAGTGAGGCCGGTGGATGATTTCACAAGCCCCATTTCACAGAGTTAGTAAGGCGGTCAGAACCAAGGCCTGGTTTGGCTAACTCAAGAGAACATCAGTCTCTCCCTGGGCAGGTGATGAACCCCACAGAAGGATTTTAAATCTGGAAAGTGACATAAAGTCCAGGATCCCCTTGGCTTGCTCTTCTTAGTGCTGGCTTATCTATTGGTAATGATCTAAAGAACATTAACTACCAGCTGACACCAGAGAACTCTTTCTTAACACACTGTTGTTCTTCAGAGTATGTATGAACTGAAGACTGGTAATGTGAAGACAGGGGAAAAAAAGAATAGAGAATGTAATGTAGGTTATTAATGCAATAAGTAACACATATATGAATTCATACAAATTAGTTAACAAATACAAGCCACTGCAGGACTTTCTAAACAGCACTGTATAGTTCATCACTGTGGAAGGGGTCATTTCACTAGGAGTAAAGTCAAATTTCTCTTAGCTCAGCCCTGTCCCTGATTCCTCAGCATCTCTTCAGGTTTTGTTCAGACCTGAAGGTCAGAGGTAACGGACTTCCAGGGCCAGGGTCACCTCTTGATTTAACTTGGGCTGTGGCCAGATTAGCCACATTGATCTGCTCTCTTGGAAGCCTGAAGAAGCCAGTAATCTCACTTGGGCACACATGGAGGGAGAGAGTATAAGAAAAAAAACAACAGGCCGGGCACAGTGGCTCACGCCTATAATCCCAGCACTTTGGGAGGCCGAGGCGGGCAGATCACGAGGTCAGGAAATTGAGACCATCCTGGCTAACATGGTGAAACCCCGTCTCTACTAAAAATACAAAAATTAGCCGGGCATGGTGGCAGGCGCCTGTAGTCCCAGCTACTCGGGAGGCTGAGGCAGGAGAGTGGCGTGAACCCAGGAGGCAGAGCTTGCAGTGAGCGGAGATCGTGCCACTGCACTCCAGCCTGGGCGACAGAGCAAGACTCCGTCTCCAAAAAAAAAAAAAAAGAAAAAAAAAAAGAAAAACAACAACCAGAACTACCATGTATTGAGGGCTTCCTATATGCCAGGCACTGAAAGAAAGTGAACTCGCTCGGGCATGCTTGGGGCCCAGTAAGCAAGCCAAATTAAATACAGGCGGCCTGGCATGGAATCCAAGACTGTCATCGACAATAAAGAGGTGAAAACTGTTTGCAGAGAGATTTAAATAAACTGTTTCAAAGTACATCCAGTCATGCACAGTCCTTCGCTAACTTCAAGAAGAGCACATTGGTGTTAAGTAAGGGGAAAGCATCAGATTGATAAGTAACTGATAATGATCAGCACTGATGTCTCGGGGGAAATATGTGTTGCAGAGAGGCAGAGAACCATGGTGGCATTTTGCCCAGTGAGATGTGTCATGCCCACTACAGGCCCCTCCTTTAGAGAGGGCACCTTCTGCCATCTTCATCTCTCCCCTTGGTTTTTATTCATTGTTCCTTCCAGTGCAAGAGGATGTCACATTTCATAGATATATGTGAACCACAGAGACCCACCTTCATCCAGGGAACTGCAATTCTTAGGAAGGCACTGGGGCATACTCAAGGCAATGAGAATTTTTTCACAACAGAACTCCTGTGGCAACAGGACGGAACTTAGCAAAGGGGACTGCCCTTTCAGAAACAGTCTGTCCTGCAACAGCATGGAGATGACAACAGGGACAGGTTCTACTTAGTGGTGACAGGGATACAGGCATCCTGGCTCCAGAAATTTATAACACTGTCTGTGCTCATGTGTAAACATGGGTGACTTATGTACCTGTATATACTTATATACATACATACATATTTACTGCAATAGACACATACATTTAATAGACTCTCCTTCCCCATGCTGTATAAAGTGCCCATCTTTATAGCTCTTTCCTTACATAATGAAAGGTAATGCTCTGATAATCATTCTCCAGATATAAATTGGAGGGAAGCAGAGAGCAGTAGGGGCAGTTATGTCATGGGATGGGGAGTCTAGAGAGGTGCCCCTAGGTGAGTTGAGATGTATGTAGATATCCACATGTATGCTTACATGCATATTTATATGTGTGTAGATGTGTGCGTATGTGTATAGAAAGAAGAAGTGAGAAGGACTGGGGTATGGAAAAGATTGCATGAATAAACAACGTGTTAGCCTAGATTCTTAGCATACAACTATTTACAGAGGGCTTAGCAATTTTTACAGTGTTTTTAGACGTGTTAAAATAAAAATCACTGGACTTACAGCCAATACACTTGGCCTGAGCCTTGATTATGCCATTTTACCAGTTGTGCAGTTGTGCAATCAGTAAGTATGCCACAAATAGCAGAGACAGCCAGTTCCAGCACATGGACTCCATTTCCCTTCTGTATCCTCTGCCCTTTGGGTTTCCTAGTGTTGCTATGCTGGTCTTCTCTTTTCTGCATCAGGCATTTGGAGGGTCTTGAGTGTTTCATTGGATGTAAAAATAATGCCATTTTCCTTCTAGAAAGAGTTGAAGGGTGGGACCAGGCCAGCCTTTTCCATTTGCTGTTGCCTACTTCCTGCTGCCAGCCCCTCCCCCGGCAACAACCCCTATGCTAATTCTCACTCAGCAACCCCTGTGCCCATTCACAGTGAAAACACTACAGTGCTTCTCTCTTTTCAGTGAACATCCTATGAACACCTGCTTTGTGCTAAGCACTGGGGACCCCCAAAGAGCTCCCAGTCTAGACATAGGAGACACAGATCAATAACAAGCAACCATTGTGTAATATGACAGGTGGGCGATTAATGTTATGTGCGGAGAACAGAGAAGGATTAACCCGGCCTGGGGTGGCCAGGAAAGGTTTCAGAGAACATGACATTTCAATTGGAAATTACAGGAGGCTTTTTGTTTGCCAAGCGAATGAGGACAAATAAGGCAGAGCCTACAGCATGGGTGAAAGCCCTGAGTCAAGAATATGCAAGACAGGATTAAGGAACAGGGAATATTCTGAAATGCCTGGATCCCTGGGGTTGCTGGATGAGGATGTAAATGGTGGGGAGGGGAGGATGGGAAATGGCTGTAAATTAGTTTGGAAAATTGGGCAGGGATGAGGTCTTGGAGGCTTTGAACTGAGCAGTTGAGTGAGTACTCTTCGCCAAGAACTGCATTTAAATCAGTTGAGTATTGTGTACCAGCTGCAGCTAAGACTTGTGGGGTCCCAGGAAAACTGGGTCATTTGGAAGATATCCCCTCTTAGCCATTTCTCTGGAAATGGACAACTCTCAAAGACTTGGGAAACACTAGCTGTGTGGTCAGGGAGGGGCCAGGGGGCCTGGGAGACCTTTGGAAAGGGGTCATGAATGACCTGACATCTTTGTGCTTTTGTCAGTGTGATCACTAAAGGGGAATTAAAGCCTTTTGTAAAAGATGTAATGAGGCTCTCTGAGGTCAGTCGGATGAGCTCACAATTTCAACAATCGCCCCCCAGTGGGATTGAGGCCAGATTTCTTCTGCAAACCTCTTGTGTAAGATGGTTCCTTGAAGGATTTCTGAAAATAAATATTTCATAGAAAAAGTGGTTGCACAAAGAGGGAGGATCTGGAATTCAAAGGGCAGGTCCCAGGAAGCCCAACTGCTATCCTAGGCTCAGTGAGGTTGCTCAGGTTGTTAATGTGTGAACCTAACACTGTTAGGCTGTTTTCTGGGCTGACACCCATGAAAGGGATGGGTTCCGTGCTGCAGCTGTTGATGGAGACAAGAGGGATATGCAGCTGCTTAAACTTTTGACACATTGCTAGGGGACTGGAATGGGAGGCCATTCAACTTCCTCTCATGTCTGCTGTGCCTTCTGAATTTGACAATTCAAAGGGTCACACTCAGAAAGAGGCCCCAGCTGTGAAATTATTTCCCAACAGAGAGTCAATGCATTGATATGGCTCAAAGGTCCAAGCCAGGGTACTCCAAAAAGCTTAGAACAAAATGGATGGGTGTTGCTTTGCTGAAGTTTCTGGTGATTGCTAACTATGGCTAAAGACAGAACTCTATTGCCATCAGTAGGAAGAAGTAAACTCATAGATTAGTTTTTTGGCAGTAATTCTGTCTTGAGTGTTATTGTTTGTTTAATAAGGGCGCTTGTCACATGGTCACATGTAAATGGTCACAGGTAAAGGATTTGTGGAGTCTGCTTCCTTAATTGAAAAGCATTGTGAAATTCACCTTGACTTATGGAAAAGCAAATGCATTTTCATTTGTTAATGGCCCTAGTCAAGGGTGTAGTATTTGTATAAGCAGAGGTGGTGAAAAGCAGCCTCTCCCAAAGCATGTTTCAGAACCTCAAACCCTGTGAGTCTTGCATGGGAAGAGTTTTATATGGAAGTAAATTCAAGAAATGCCGTGTATTATGTGCCCCTCTTGGAGATTCATAAGGCTCGCTGGCATAGTAAAGCCTCTAGGATATCTTGCACTAAGGAAACTTGGTTAATTTGGTATCATTTAACATTTCCCAAACTTGTCCCTGGATCCATTGTTTGTTTTTCCAATTTTTAACATTTTTTTAAGTCCTACAGATTCAGAACCACTTTAGGAAACCCTGATTTGAAGAATTAAGACATGAATAGGAGGAGGATGTATGGGTTTATCAATTGTCTATTACAACTTAATCTTTAGCCAGAAGATACATATGGAGCCACATATATAAAATAAGTCACAATCTATTAAATTTCTCTTCCTTATCTAGACCCTCTCATTTTCACAGCTTTCTACATCCACCCAAGCAAAACTAAACTGACTACATCTTCATTTTTTTCCTCTGCAACTTATTTATGAACCCATACCTTCACCAGCTATTGTGTTCTGAAGGGTTTCTTCTGTGCACACACAGGATCATATCTCATCTAAACCATAGGTTCCATGCAGAACTCTGTACTCCAATAAACCAGTCCTGATTAGGTGGAAAATAGTATCATATTTTGGCCAAATTCCCTGCTGAGCAATATGTCTCCTTTTATGTGGGGTATAGGTATAGCTCATCTGGGCTTTGTATATCTGTAACTGATATCTGTCTATGGTCTGAATGGGGGTTTGCTGCATGTAGACTAGACCATAAACTCAATAAATAGACCCTTTTCTCTATCCTCGTAATACAAGGAATATTCATTAATGCAACTTTTAAGCATGGAAGCCGTCTCCAGACAGCCAAGTTCTGTGGTTGAGGCAGGAACAGAATATAAATGCTTGTTCTCTAAAGAACCCTATTCTTATCTTTCTATAAAATGCAGCAACTCTATTTTGGCCAAACATTTTTCCGTCTGTCCCAGATTAAACACTTCTTCCCAAAAGTAGAAGTAAGTCCAGAGAAGAGTACCTTTGTTTGGGAAGAATTCGACCCACTTCTTGCATTTCCTCGCCACCATTTACTTCATTCTGTATCCATTCCAGCCTGGATTTGGCTACCATTACTCTTGAGGACACTAGGAGTTGCCTAATTACCAAAACCAATTGCCATTTTCACCTGCTTTTTCCACCTCAGAGCCTTCTGGAGAATTCTAGTCTCCTGACTGAGAGAATGCTAAGTTTTCCTGGTTCTCACACCTACTCCTAAAGTCCTCCCTGCCAGTCTCCATCTTCTGTGTGCAATGTTTCCATTCATTTATCTCACCTATCCCCGATGACCTAATGGATGTTGTTTTCAGAAGGAGAGAAGAGTAAATTTTGGTTCCTACCTTGTGGTGTGTCACCTCACTGAAAAGAACATCCCTAAATGTGAAATTTTAAAATAATAGTTTCTGAAAATAATTAAATCCAGAAATGTTTGGGTTATAAGACGTAGTTCAAGTATAGGAAGAGAATGAGAGGTCAATATTGGTTATGATCATGGTAGAGGATTCCAAAGAAAAAATGAGATTTTGAGTGGAGATGAAGCATATGTAATGTTCAAAGAGAGCAGCAACGGAATACAAGGAAACTAGGGGATGATTACTTCCTTCTTTTGAAGGAGAGAGGCAGTCAGCTGGACCTGAAAGGGAAAGAAGCATCCACTAGTATAAGCAAACATCCCAGAGGTTCAAGTTAACTGAGGCCGACTCCTGGCTAGGACCTCTGCGGAGCATGCTTCCCTCCACGAGTTCTTAGAAGCCTGTGCATGAGGTGTCGCGCGGAATAGGAAGATGCCACCCTCTCTATCAAACTACTGCCCAATTTTCAAAAACAGGACCTGAGAAAGAGCTGGCATTCAGAATGGCTCTCAGATTACACTACTTTCTATGTAAATTGATTTGTGCCGATTTGGTTTTGTAAGGGAAAACAATTGGCCAATTTTTTTATAGCTCTCTACTTCTGCCCACAGACTTGTTCACTTTTCCCTTTTAAATGTAAATGGAAAAATGGAAATGAGATTTCTGTGATGCATGGAATCTCTATTTTTAGAAAAGATAAACAGGGTCCCCTGGTCAGAGACTCCAAAGGAAAATATGGTTCCCAAAGGATGGAAGATTAAAAATAAAATGTAGATAGGTACGTAAGTAAATTAATAAGACAACAAGCAAAAACCTGTAAATTCAATCCACTTTACCGTGCTGAGGAATGCCACTGAAAGAAAATGAGAACCAGGGTAAGAAGGGAAATATGCACTTATAAATTTATATAAATATATGTAATTATGTATTTTATACTATATAATGTACCTTACACAGAATGAATATTTTTTTAAACAGAAGCTACTTCTTTTCCCATTATCTTCATCATCATCATCCTTTAGAATAAGTAGGTACAGAGTAGAGGACCAGGCTTCTTCCTTAGGCCCCAAGAATAATGTTAACAATGTCAAAGGGAAACAAGAGCTGTTTCCTCTTGTATTCTGTCTTTTCCTGGATGGAAATTGCTCTTCACATGAGAAAGGGTGTAAACAACAGTGAAAAGAGGCCTCTGCAGCCCTGGCTAGGTGAGAAGATGAAGGACCCAGGCATTTAAGATGAAGTTGGGCTTCCCACCAATACTCATTGTGTGCAGGTTGAGCCCAGCACCCCAGGGAACGCTGCCTCTTCAGTGTGGATGAATATGTTCTCAGAGGCATCTTGTTTCTGAGCTCCTGTAACCTTCTGTGCATTCATGTGACTCTCCTCACTGAATAGAGGCTCCTTGAGAGCAGAAATTGTGTCTTATTCACTGACCCACCTCACAGCACAACATCTGGCCCAGGATAGACACACAGTACAAATGTGCCAATTGATTGAAAAACTGTAAGACTAAAGATGGACAAATGTCCATGTTTTCAAAATGGAAGGTGGGTATAATTTGGAAACCACATCTAAGCTTGATGGCAGTTCCTTTAAAAAAAATCTGTTGAACAGACAGACTTGAATAGCTGATCTTAATACTCTGAAATTCACCTAAAAATGGTCAGAAAATTGGAACTGACCTTCAATAAAAATCACTAGTATGAAAAAAGGTTTAAAAAGTGAATCTAATTGTGGAATGTCTTAGTAGAAAGGTAGGGTTCTAAGCATAGTCCTCTTATGTTTTGCTGGTCAGACTACATCATGTTCCATTCTTAGGTGCTTATTTTAAGAAAGGCCTTCATAAACTAGAACATACCCAAGGGAGGGTGACCAGGACCAGTAATTTAGGGTTCCAATCCAAAGAGGACAATTGAGAAAGAGATGGCATGATTTAACCTGAAGAAGAACAGGTAGAGGCAGACAAGTGGTGGCAACAGTGCCATCTTCAAAACTTGGAAAATAGGGTTAGAACTTTTCTGTACTACTCACAATGCAGAACTGAGACCAGTGGGTAGAAGTAGTAAGGGGCCTGAATTCAATCCACTGTGAGGAAGCATTTCCTAGAAAATAGAATTGCACCCAGACGCAAAGAGCTCTCTTCACTGGAAATGTTCTAGCAATGGCTGGATGGAAAGCTTGTAGATGAGATTCCTGCATTGGTCAAGAGGCTTGGATTGGACTGGGTGGTCTTCATCTCCAAGCATCTGTGACTGTTTCACTTCATTCATCATGAATAGGATTAACTCTCTACGAGAAAGCTTTCTCAATTAGGGCCACTCTGCAGCAAATCTCCTCGAAAGCTTCATTTACACTGTTTTCTAGATCAACTGCTCATAGTAACCCATGCCTGTAATAGGGGCTCAAAAGGGTTTAGCCATTAGTTTAAAGGGACTTCCAACCTGTTACCAGGGAGTGGCCAATCTAGAATTACTTCTAATTATTAGAAGATAATTTATAAATTAGAGAATTGATTCATATTGCATCATGTGATATCATGGCAAATGTCAGCAGAAGCTTATAGTGATAAACCAACTAACATAAACTCCAATCTGAGATTTCTTACCCTCCTCAAATTTCCTATCCTCCAGTTGATGTTAGAACATTTAATAGTAATTTTCTAGTTTTGCAATAAAATCAGATACAAGCCAGAAACGAATTAATGGAAGTATGTGAAATTAAACTAAAATGATTTTTTAAGTATTTTAATTTTTAAATGATTTTAGTTTAATTTTTTTAAATTAATATCATCATTTGATTTAACTTCTGTTTTTGTCAGTCATTTCTCATTGCCTTCTCTTTTTCTTCTTCTCCCTTTCTTTCCCTTCATCTCCTTTTCCTCTAAGGATTTCAATTTTTTAAAATTTCCCTAGGACTCAATTAACATCACTTAAACAATTTTTTGGTGGGACCAGTGAAGTCTTGGAGCTGCTGCCTTTAATACTCAGCCGAACCCTGGAAACCAAATCTGTAGCCAAACATTTGGCTTTGGTTTAGAGGCAGAAGTCAGAAAGGGGAATTGATATGCAGGTGTGGTGCAAAGCTGGTCTTAAAAATACAGATGTTATTACCTCTGGGCCCTAGGGGCCTGGAACAAAATGCAGTGAGCCACCCCTGGAGGTGAAACGATGGTCATAAAATGGTTTCTCCATTCGTGAATTTTGCTGAGCTGCCTCTGCAACATTTAGTGACTATTTAATAACACTAACAGCTCTTTGAGCTAAATTACTAACATTTGGGGAAGCAAGGTTATGTAAAACAAAATTGAATTATGAAAACAATTTTCCAGTTAGCTCCAGCATTTCTTGATTTCTGTTTATCTTTTTTCTCAAAGGGGCCATTTACCAATTCCCCCCTGGCTGGCATGAGCTGATGTCCAAAGACTCCAAACAATCAGCACACACCTCTGAACAACAAGGGTCCTTATTTTTCCATCTCTGTTCCTAGCCCAAAGCTTGGAAACACTTTCAGTCATGGAAAGATCTAAAACCAAGAAATATCCAAAGTGGTCTTCTGAAGAAAAGTATGATGCTCTTTGAACCCTTGTTAAGTTTTCATAAAAATTCTCTGTTAACCTAATGCTGTTGGAGGTCACCTTATTTAGATACAGAAACAGCATGAATTGACAAGCAAAAGTTAAAGACAGAGGCACTTTCTAGTAAAATTGAAAATGCACACTCCATAAAAGTAAGCAATCCCACTTCCAGGTATACACTTTAGGGCACCTCTCCCACATGTGCACACTTTAACAGCAGTTAAAACGACTAAACTATACGCATATGTGTCGACGTGGATAGATCTCAAAAACAACAGAGCGCAGAAAGCAAGCTACTAAAGATATGTTACCAATACGCAAATTGCTAAAAACAACACAAAATATAAAATATAAAAGCAGGGATATACCCCGGCATCACAGGCTGCCTCTTGGGAGGGGGTGGAAATGGGGTGGTGCAACAAAACGTTCTTCAACATTATTTTATTATTAAGAGACAGGGTCTCACTCTGTCACCCAGGCTGGAGTGCAGTGGCACAATCACAGCTTATTGCAGCCTCAGCCTCCTGGGTTCAGGTGATCCTCCAACCGCAGCCTCTTGAGTAGCTGGGACCACAGGTGCATGTCACCACACCAGGCTGACTTTTAAAAAAATTATTTGTAGAGACAGGGTCTCGCCATGTTGCCCAGGCTGGTCTTGAACTCCTGGACCTAAGTGATCCGCCTGCCTCAGCCTCTCAAAGTGCTGGGATTACAGACATAAGCCACCGTGCACAGCCTCTTCAACATTATTAATAATGTTTTGTTTTCTCAAAAAGGAAGATACTTTAAACAAAAGTAACAAAAACTTAATTTGGTGGATACTTGAATATTTTCTCTTTTTCTTTTTTTTTTGAGTTTCGCTCTTGTTGCCCAGGCTGGAGTGCAGTGGCACAATCTTGGCTCACTGCAACCTCTGCCTCCTGGGTTCAAGCAATTCTTCTGCCTCCACCTCCTCAGTAGCTGGGATTACGGGTGCCCACCACCATGCCCGGCTAATTTTTGTATTTTTTTAGTGGAGATGGGGTTTCACCATGTTGGCCAGGCTGGTCTTGAACTCCTGACCTCAGATGATCCACCTACCTCGGCCTCCCAAAGTGCTGGGATTACAGGAATGAGCCACCGCACCTGGCCTTGGATATTATTTTCTATAACTTTCTGCATCTTTACATATCTTACAGATTTTTAAAGAGCCAAACCAGGATTTAAACTAAAAAGGTGAAAGCACTGTCAAACACCCAGAAAGGTTTCTCTGCGGATCCAGGAGAGCCAGGATAGTTAGCATCTGGAAAACAAGGCAGGCCCCAGTCTTCGGAAGGGGCAGAGGCACAGGGAGAGTTACGTTTGAGCAAATTTGTTATTTTCTCATTCAGTAGCCTGCTCCTAAGATTCCATAAATCCTTGCTGGATGACTTATGTCCTGGTCCCATTCTATTTGCCTGAAACAAAGTTTTACCCCCAGTTGGTGATAATATACATTGAAATTTCTGTTGCTCCTATCTATTCTGTTTCTTTGTGGCTCAAGTTTTCTCTTCTCTCCATGCATTATATTCAAACATGTAACCCCAAACAGAACATACAAGCATAGGGCACAGCACGCTGTCTGTTTCAGATAGAACTTTATTTGGTAGGTGGAAATAAATGCATACACATGGAGGGAGGTCTGTCTGACAGTAACAGTTCATTTTTCCAACTAATTCAACTGATACCTGATTGGTGATCCTGACCAAGGTTTGACGTTATTTAACTATTTCTTAATATTTCTTCTGTTCAGCTAGTATATATTCGATATATTCTCCATCAAGTGTGACCAGCCTAGAAGACTAGAGTTACATATAGCTCTTTAGAAATTCAGGTGTAGTCCTAGAAGTCAGTGAGAAGAAAAATATAGGATGTTCTGCAAGTTGTAATGATGTGTGGTTTAAAGGCCTTTGAGAGTCCTAAGAAGGAGGCATAGAGGAAACAGCCCAGCCTTTGAAGCAGACAAACTGGGCTTCAGAGCCTAGCTCAGCCACTTTACTACCTGTGAGGCTTTGGGAAAGTTACCTAACATTTCTGATATTCTGTTTTCTCATCCAAAAAATTGAGTTGTTAAGAATGAAGTGAGCTAACTAATGAAAAATGCTTAATACGGTGTCTAACATATTATTGGTATTTAAAAACATAGTTGTCTGGCTGGGTGTGGGGGTTTACTCCTGTAATCCCAGAGTTTCGAGGGGACAAGGTGAGAGGATTGCTTGAGACTAGGAGTTAGAGATCAGCTTGGGGAACATAGCAAAACTCTGTTTTTACACAAAAAAAATAATAATAATAACAAAATTCGCCGGGCATGGTGGTGCATGCCCGGAGTCCCAGCTACTCGGGAGACTGAGACAGGAGGATCACTTGAGCCCAGGAATTCAAGGCCATCTTTTTGTCTGATGATATGTCATTAGCAGGGCACCAAGAGTAGCTCATTATTCTTGCTGATTAACTCAGCTGAAGCAACCTTATTAATGATAGTGGTGACAAATAACATAATTAGATCTATGTACTCTGTGTATAACCTTGCACAAGGCTTGAGAAATGAAGCCTCAGAGTGGATAGATTCAACCTGCACATATCTGATGCCATCCTTCCAACTTTGCCCACCCCTCCAACATAGACTTATTGCTCTGGTGACCACTCTTAGTAGTGGAGACATGTCTTAACTCTCAGGTGGGGTAGAGGGTTAAAAAGGCTAATAAGCAGCAGGGTCAGTTTCTGGCTGGGAGTCCAACCTATGTTATGGTCTCCTTTTTGGCTGCTTCCTATTGTGTTATTTTGGGCAGATAATTTCTTTGGCTCTAAATTTATTGATCTTTAAAATAGGATGGTAGGACATTGGACAAGATGATTTCTGGGGTCCTTTGCCCCATATTCTATGTTCATGATTTCTTTTCCTTTGTAAGTATAATTATACACCCAAAGTACCATGGATTATCAATTCTAAAATGCACAATTGTTTCACATCTTAACATCTAAGAACCCAGGATATAACTTACAATTAATGGTAATTTAGATTGCTGTGAAATACAATATATAATTAAATGTGTGAGAGGTACTAATAAAAATACTACTTAGTTACGAGTTTCTACAGGAAAAATTGAAAATTGCTGTCAAGATATTGACTGAAAACAAGCGTACATTTTTTGTAAGTTCAATGGAGATCATTAACATGGAAAAGAACCCATGAGTTGCTAGGACAATTGTCCCAGATGAGGGATTGATTTGGGTGTTCCTAAAGGTCCCTTTCAACCCTGAGATGCTATGAAACACTAACTTTATTCCAGTTATTTGTTGTTTTGCACACTCATTCAGTAACTGAAGAGCATTTTGGAGAAAAAAAAAGGTGGTTTACGGGGATGACATAGTAATATTGTACCTATTAAATAATCATGTGTACATTTCCATTGGAGTGTTAAGTTATTGATATTCTGATTAACTGAATGTTACTATAGCTATCATTCAATAATATTTTCAAAAATTAATAGCTATGTTTGGACACTAAAACTGTGGTGAAAATAATTTCATATTCATTGATGGCTGAAAACGCCTTTTAGATTCTTGTAGAAGTTCAAGTCGTTTGCTATGAACACAGTGCCATATAACAAAAATATTCACTTGTGCTCTAGATAAATGGAACTTCCATGTTAAGTCTCAGTAATAGAGGAGATATTATTTTATTACAATTGCTAATGATTTGTTGTTGTTGAGTTTATAGGTAGAAAAAGAAGCCATTAGTTACTTTTGGGTAACTTGTTGCTTGATTTATCAAGACTTCTTTGTAATCATGATATATTATCTATCATTAATCTTACTTGGCTGTTAGCATGACTGAGAATCGAAGTGATTTTGAACCTATCTCAGGAATGAGGCCCACAGGGGTGGTTCAGGTGGTCTTGGAGGAGCTGTTTAGAAAGCAATTCCCAATGCCAAAAGTTGGGATCAGTTATCCAAAGGGCTGTATTTGAAGACTGGGTTTGATTTCTGGGTTTCCCTAACTGACAATAGAAATCTCGATTTATCACATGTGCCATGAATTTGTTACTCTGAAGGAATTAATCAAAATGTTCTTTCTATAAACATTTTTATTGATTCATCATTTCTGAAATCATGCAATTTATGAGTTGGTCCTATTTTGGGTAATAGCAATTACTTATGAAAGCTGCTAGAGAGTTTCTGTCAAGTTTAATTAAACCTTTTCTACTGGAGACTTTTTCAAGAGTTTGTGAACTGTTGACTGTTATACCATGTCCCAAATATTACTCATAAACTGGAATTTTTACCAGCAAAAATAACTCAGAGGCATCAGTCTCCCAAATCTGGAAGCCAGTTGACTCCTTTTTGACAAATTCCGTATGTCTCTTTACTTCATTGCAACTTAGCATTTGGTCTTGTGTATTATTTACACGTGTGATTCACTTTTTTTCTAACATGTTCTAAATACTTTTTTCAAGATGTTCAATCTACTTTTTATTACCATCTTTTTATAAATTTTAATGATGTGAAAAGCACCTAAGGACCAATGGAGAAGCTCAGAATAGCAATTTTTGTAGGAAGTCCTGATGAAGAGTTTATCAAAGGAGATTTTTAAGTCAGTTATGAAGCCTGAGGGAAAGCTAGAAGTTTAGGGAGACCTTTGACCATACAGTATTGGAAATGCAGGATACTGTTAGGGTAAGTGAAGGCTCAGGATAGGCAGAGGTAGCTATGGACCTAGATTGAGGGGAGATTTGATCAATGGGATCTACATTGAGCTGGGCAGGATTTGGATTGATAAAGAAAATAAGAGCAAGCCAGAGTGAGCCTAGTTCCAAGGACAAGGAAGAGGAGTCTTTTCTGTTGCAGTGCTGGTTGGATGGCTCCAGCAGTGCCAGTTGATGGAGGTCTTGGTAATCAGGAGTCCCTGAAAAATACTGAGCAGAGGAAAATGTAATAAAAGCCATATTTTAAGAAAATTAATTTGGTGCCACTGGAAAGAATTGGAGGGAAGGGGTAATGAAGAGGAAAACTGAGTGTTAGGAACACCAATTTCTATTATAATAATCAAGGAGCAAAGTGATGATTAAGACAATAACTAAGGTTACCAGAGTGGTGCCAGTGTTATGCCATTAACAACAACAACTACCATTTATTGAATGCTTATGTGCCAGGCATTGTGCGAAATGCTTTACATAGATTATACTCTTTAATCATCACAATAGCCTTATGAAAGAAGTACTTTAATCCCAACTTACAGAAGAGAAAACTGAGATTTAGCAACATAAAAGTATTTCCCCTAAGTAAACAGTAGAGCCAAGATCTTGACCTACGCCATCTGATACCTGAGCCCATGCTATAAAAGAGGAGCATTAGAAATATTTGAAAGATAGAAACGAGAACTAGTCAATATTTATTTTGCTTAGCACTGTATTCGGTATTATGGCATCTTAAAGTAGTTAAGACTCAATATTTCATCAAAAAAGTTTAAAATCTAATCAGAGAATCGGCTGGAAGCAGTGGCTCACGCCTGTAATCCCAGCACTTGAGAGGCTGAGGTGGGCGGATCACCTGAGGTCAGGAGCCCAAAATCAGCCTGGCCAACGTGGTGAAACCCCATCTCTCCTAAAAATACAAAAATTAGCCAGGCATGGTGGCGGGCACCTGTAATCCCAGCTACCTAGGAGGCTGAGGCAGGACAGTCACTTGAACCTGGAAGGTGGAGGTTGCAGTGAGCCGAGATTGCGCCATTGCCCTCCAGCTTGGATGCCAAGAGCAAAACTCCGTCTCAAGAAAAAAAAAAAAATCTAATCAGATAATCAAGTCTTACAACAGTGAAGTAATTCATGAACCAGACAGATGTCATGGATTGGCTTCCCTGGGAAACAGACTTTGAGATTTGTCTGCAGGAGGTTTACTAGGGAGAGTGATCGAGAACAACACGTGAAGGGTAAGGGCTGCAAGAATGATCAGGTTCAACAGATAACTTAACATATCCTACAGGGAGTTCTGGAGCCACAGTGACCTTTCAGAGTTGTCCCAATAGAAGAAATGGGACAGGGCCTTTATGCGCCTCCATCACCCAGTCAGTGGATACCAGCTGCCCCCAGTGAGAACCCTTGAGCAAAGCAGTCCTATGTGGGGGATTCAGCTCTGAGTCTCCAGCCTCAGTCCTGAAAGGAATCCGGACTGCATACCACAGCATCCACAACAACAAAATAGATGAACATATTATATATTTGAATTATTTACTCTTCAATTTGTAAACACTTTAAATCACATTTTTGGGGAATACTTTCCTGTAAAAGTAGTTTTTGGTGGGGAGGAAATGTCCAATAAATCTGCCAGTATATTTCTTTGCCATGGAGTGACAGCCTTAGTTCTTGATGAAAATAATCAATATGGAAGGCATTTTGTGTGTGGCTTAATTGAAACCCTGTGTTTTGGACTCATTTGGTGTTAATGTGTAAATCCAATCCTGTTTTCACACCTGCCCTCTTTTTTTATGATGCTTTGTTCAAGTGGAAGTCTAGTCTGGCTTTTTGCTTCAGTCTAAAGAAGGCCATGGACTGTTGTCATTGGCCAGGAATCCAACTCATATGGTGGCATGAAGTCATCCTTCAAGCCCATCAAAAAGACCCTGTCAGCCTTGCCTGCAGAGAAAGCCATGTGAAAGATGTCCTGTGCTAGGATCATCTGGTGAACAATCCATTATACTGTCATTGATCTTGACAGGTATTGGGCATACATGTACACCTGGACTTCACCTCCTAAAGAATCTGATTCCTGGTGGCTGGGATGGGATCCAGGCATACTTATTTTTTTCTAGTGGGCCAGTGAAGAGCTTGTTTTGTTGTTGTTTTGTTTGTTTGTTTGAGATGGAGTCTTGCTCTGTTTCCCAGACTGGAGTACAGTGGCGCCATCTTAGCTCACTGCACCCTTTGCCTCCAGGTTCAAGTGATTCTCCTGCCTCAGCCTCCCAAGTAGCCAGGACTGCAGATAAGCACTACCACCCCCCGGCTAATTTTTGTATTTTTAGTAGAGATGGGGTTTCACCATGTTGGCCTGGCTAGTCTTGAACTCCTGACCTCAGGTGATCCACCCGCCTTGGCCTCCCAAAGTGCTGGGATTACAGGTGTGAGCCACCAGCCACAGCCTGGGCCAGTGAAGACCTTTGATAAATCCGTCTATTCTACAAGGTTCTTGGAGATGAGATTGCCTGTTGAGTATATTGGAGGCTCTTCAAGAGACTAAATCTCAAAGAAAGAGCTTCTTGAGGAAGTGAGGAGTACCATGTAGAAATGAGAAAGAAGGTGAAGAGAAGTTTGAAAAATTCTGCCCTCAAATAAAAGAGAAAAACAGGAGGACAAAGGACAGAGTTGGGTACTAGAGACTATGATAAATCTCTAAGATTCTTAGGTCTCCTTGGTTACTGTCATTCCCATATCCATTACTCTTAGATGAAAGTGGTCCTTGTGTTTATCTTGACAAATAGCAAATAAGTGGGATCATGCAAACAAGCATTGGTCTCTTTTATTCATTCATGCAATAAGTATTAATTAGCAGTAACTATATTCCAAGCACTGTGCTCAATGCTAGGAGTGCAGGATGAGGAAAATTTAGTCTGCCCAGGGAGCTCACAATTCCAAGGTGGAGGGGGTGGAGACTAAGAGGTGATAGATTGCTAAGGTAGAGAGGGGCACAGCAGCTGGGATAGCACAGACTGGCAGTCCATAATCCTGTTTAGAGAGTCACGGAAGACTTCCTGGAGGACTCTGCAGGATTAGAAATGGGTAAATCAAATATGGTTTTGTCATTCAAAATTGTGGCACATCTCTCCAGTTATTTAGATCTTCTTTTATGTCCTTTTAGAGGATTTTTATACATTTTTCTATAAAGATCTTATACAGTGTTTGTGAGCTTAATTTCTAAGTAATTCATAGTGTTTGGTGCTATTGTGAAGAGTATGTTATTTTGCATTCTTGTGGTTGGTTATTGTTGGTTATAGAGAAGTACAATTTATGGTATCTTGTAACTTGCAATCTTTTGGTACTCTCTAATTCTCAGAGTTGTTGGATTTTATTCGGTTTTCTAAGTAAGAAAAACATAACATCTGCAAACAATGGCAACCTTTTCTCATGTTTTCCAGCACTAATACTTCTTATTTCCTTCCTGTGTGTTATTGCACTTATATCTTATTGAACAACATGGTGATTGTGGGCATCTTTGTCTTCTTCCAGACCCTCAGTGGAATGTGTATTAAATTTTCTCTTTTGAGAGTGGTGGTTTCTGTGGAGGTAGGTTCTGGTAGAAACCATTTTCAGATTCATAATGTGCCCTTCTGTGTCTAAGTTTTTCTAAGAATTTTTACACTAAATATGCATTGAACTTTAACAGATTTTTAAAGCATCAAAAGATGCTTTATTTAAATTGCATCTTTTGAGATTCCCATATGATTTTTCTTCTGTAGTACCAATGATGGAATGAATTACATTTAGAGATTTTATCCGATTTTGTACTATCCTTACCTTCTGTGATAAAAATCATCTGATTATAACGCATTACCACATTAACATACCACTGGATTTCATTATCTAGTGTTTTACTCAAGATCATGACATTTCAAAATAGGTAGCATTGACATGTTATTTTCTCTGCTTTCACTGTTCTTGTCTAGCTCTGGAATCAAGGACATACTATGTCATTAAATGAGATGGGCAGCTTTCCTTCTTTTTCTGTACTCAGAAACAACTTGTAAAGTGGGAATTATCTGTTCCTTGAATGTTTGATAGAACTTACCCATAAAACTGTCTACGTCTAATATTTGAGGAAGGGAGGTAGGACATAGGGAGATTCTCTGTTATATGAATTTAGTCCATGGAGATTTGTCTGTATACATTTTCTGTTTCTTTTGTGTTGGTTTTGACACTCTTTTTTTTAGGTGTTCATGGAAGAAAAGGAACATGTCCTGAGGTTACAGGAAGGGAAAGGAGAGCTATCCCATTGCTGGGCAGAGGACTGTCAGAATAGATGTCTTTGTGAAGGGGAGTTAAATGTTCCTTCTGTGATCAGTGTGTTCTATTCATCCATCCTGAGGAGGGAACCTCAAGAGGAAGATGTTCAGCTCATATGGGTTTGTGTAGTATGTCACCTCTCCGACATCTTCATCTGTGACAGGGCCAGTAGGGCTGAATCATGGCATTGGCTTTTGATCAGTGACATGAGCCCCAGGCATCAAAGGGCCAGTGCTACTGAAATGACTTTCCTCAGAGAATCTGAGCTTGCACAAGCTCAGGCCATACCACAACACCATTGGCTGTAAATGGCAGGCCCTTCACTAGACGAGAAGTAGGTTTAGCTTTTTGAAGGACACATGGGTATCAAATAACCAGTTACTTGCCTTCAGAGGAGTTTGACCAAGGTTATAGGGGTCCAGAAATCTCATATGAGGACCGCCTGTTGGATCTGAGCTGGAAATGACAGTAGGGGAAAAATATTTCTCTTCTTATAAATTAAGAATCCCCATGGAATGAGAATTACAGATTATTTTCAGGGTATTGTACAATAGGGCAGGGGAGAGGAAGATTTTGGTTCAGAGTAAGGAGAGATTTTTTCCAGTTGAGCTGTGAGTCATTTGTCACTGAAGAGTTTAATTATATGATGGTTTCAAGCAGAGCATCTCCTGGGTCAAGGCAGAAATTTGGTTTTCACAATGAACAGGAACTTCATGTGGGGGTTACCAGCAGACTATGTTTTCAGGAAGAGAAAGCTTTAGAAAGGTTCACATATGGACAACCTGATAAACGTTCGCTGGGCCCTTCCATATTCCAGCTAAGCATTCTCTTACTCCTAGGTAAGTGGCAGAGTTTGGGTGCCCCAGAGTCACAGGCACACAGTAGGATCACCTGGGAAACATTCAACAAGTTATCATGGCCAGGCCTGTGCCAGCCCAAGTCAGTCAGAGTCCTGTGGGTAAGGCCTGGGCATCGGTAGCTTTTCAAAGCCTTCAAAGTGATTCTAGGATACACTCAGGGTTGAAAAGGAGAGAGCTTTGAAAGGAGGGAGGATTCCATTGACAGAGGAGCAGAAGTCTTGGATCATCTTAATTTCATTAACAAGGGGGTAAAAAAGGAAAGGCTGAGAATGACACACAGCCTTACTTGAAACCTTCTTAGCTGGATAGTTTTATGTGCACACTTCCTCATGTTTCATAGCAACCCTATGCATTATTTATTCTCATATTAAATATGAAGACACCAGAGATCAGAGAAATTAACTTATCCAAGGTGGCGCAGCAATCAAGGAGCAGAACCGGAATTTGAAGCAAGGTGCACCAGGTCTCAGCCCATTTGGCAGAGACCAGGGCTGCTCACCCTTTGGGGCGCATACACGAGTCCCCTTGGGATCCGGTTAAAATGCAGATTCCTCTTCAGGAGGTTTAGGGTGAAGCCTGAGGTTCTGCATTTTTAACAACTCCCAGGCAATGTTGACGCTGTTAGTTTGCAGGTGACACTTTGCGTAACAAGGGTGTCAATACACTTTGAGAATCGAATCTTGATCTTGATGGAGACGTTCAAGAGTCTTTGATTACAGATGAATTTGGTGACTCTTCCCCAGGGAGAAAACAGAAAATCCATGCAAGTTTGGGAAGCCCCCACCTTGACTCACAACTGCTGCTTGTCCTGCTGAGGCACCAGCCAGGCATCCCCGGGAAACGGGCAGAATGAGGCTGGCAGTGACAGAAATATGGTTGGTCATCCAGCCATCTAACTAATATTTATTGAGTGCCTATGGTGAGCTGGAGACTGTTCTAGACACTTGAGATGCGAAGATAAACAAGGCAGTTTTATAATCTAGTGGTGTGTGTCTAAAGCAAAACAGTTATCACGGGGTTTGGTTACGTTTGTAACTTACCAGACCCTTGAAACACCCTGACTTTTCTCACTCTGTCAGCCTCTACATCCAATCTGTCACCGGGTTGGCTCAATCTGAATAAACAATGTAGTGGAACGGCCAGAAAACTCATGGGGGCTCCCTCTGCATGAACAGCAGCATACTGAACTGGCAGTAGAGACCCGCACTGTCTGCCCAGTAAGGCTGAAGCTGGACAACTGACAGCCTTCAGGTCTCCCAGCCTTATCTCAATGTGGATTGCAACAAACTGGGCCTCATCTAGGGGACAGGGCGGCCAGACAGTAGAGGAGACCCAAACCCTTTTGCATCAAGCACTGTTGAGAGACCTGGCAGTGTTGACCCTGCTTCAAGACAGAAGAGCCAGTGGGACCCTGAGGGCCTTTCCGCAGCTGCTGGGCCTCCATGTTCCCTGTGTCTTTCAGGCCACACTCAAATATCACCCGCCCTAACTATCCCAGCTAAAGCGTCCTCCTCAGGCACTCTCCATCACATTTTCCATTCGTAGTTTCTTGAGAACTCAGCTCTAGAGGATGTGACACATAAAGAGATGCTCAGGCCCCCTAGTTGTTCTTTTGTGATGTTGGGTAGACTTGCCTCTTCTACCTCCCCACACCCCACTCCACATCCCATACCTACATTGTTGCCTCAGCCTCCCTGTAAGCTTCTCTTTGTTTATTTACCTCCCTTGCCCCCATCCCAAATCAAATCCATCCTATATTTAGCTGATAGCCCTGCTTTTCTATACTTTTTTCTCATTTGGGATGCGTGGATTGCAACCTCAGCTCTCAGGAGCCTATTTCCTCGGTTTACTCTGGCTGTAAGGTAGTGATGGCTTGGCTCTGGAACCCTTGGAGGCTCCTTTGTACCCGCAAGCCACGTGGCCAGGCCCTTGTGTGCTCAGAGAGGGGCCTCTGTCTCTCTTGGCCAGCTTTGCTCCTCCTGTCTCTAGTTGGAATCTCTTGACATTTTCCACTTTCCAAGCATCAAACTTACGTCTTTGTAAGCTGGCTCTCAATCATGTTCTTTCTTTTTTAAAATTTGTTGCTATCTAACTACACTCTAAAGTTCCCCAGTAAAAAAAGAAAACAAACAGACAAAAAAAAGAAAATTCTCCTTTAATCAATGCTTGCTGTCTTAACTGGTGCTTCAGACAAGCACTTCTTAGGCAAATGGATGACCACATGGCTATTCCAGGGAGGGGAAGCGGGGATGCTAAATTGGCACAGAGCTCTGCTCTGTCTCGTCACGGCACTGCCTTTGATCTTTAATTTGAGCCATTCTAGGCAGGGCTCAGTATACTCTGAAACACACTTTGTGATTAAAAAATGTGCAGTACATCAGCCAAAACATTTGTTTATATTTTACCCCCAATTTTGGGGTTTCTTGTCATGCTTTCCTCAAAAACTTTCTTTATATAATTAAAGAGGTGTGAGTGCTCTGAGCATGACTGTGCAATAGAATACAAAGCACAGTTCCCTTCTCTGAAGACAGAGAAAGGTTTTTCCCCATCTATTCAAGCATGAAGTCTGTAAGGATATGGCACAGCGACCTTCACTGCATTGTTTCTGGAATGGTAATGACAGTCCGGGCTGTCCAGGAAAGAGCGAGCTTCACAAAGACTAAGGCCCTCCCAGGAGGGTCTCTCCCAGCTCTGGGGATCCCCTCAGAGCCACATGGGTGTTTGAATGCACCAGTGTGTGTCTCTGGTTCTGTGAGAGCAGGGTTTTTCAACAGCAGCACTATTCACATTTCAGACCAATAATTCTACAGTGCACAGGATGGCTCCTCATGGCAAAGGTTTCTCCACTCCAGCTCTATCCACATTTGGCCCTGAAGGTTCTTTGCGGTGGGGGCTGTCCTGTGCGTTGTAGGATGTTTAGCAATACCTGTGGCCTCTCCACACCAGATGCCATCATGCTCTCCTCCCCAACCACCAACTGGACAATCAAAAACACCCCCAGACATTTCCCAATGTCTCCTGGGGAGGGCAAGATCTCCCCGCAGTTGAGTACTCTGCATTGGATGGCTTGGAAAAGGATCCCCCTAGGTAAGAGGCACAGTCTGGGTGCCCCAGAGTCATGGGCACACAGTAGGATCACCTGGGAAACATTCAACAAGTTGTCATGGCCAGGCCTGTGCCAGCCCAAGTCACGCAGAGTCCTGTGGGTAAGGCCTGGGCATCAGTAGCTTTTCAAAGCCTTCAAAGTGATTCTAGGATACACTCAGGGTTGAAAAGGAGAGAGCTTTGAAAGGAGGGAGGATTTCATGACCTCCATTGACAGAGGAGCAGAGGCCTTGAATCATCTTAATTTCATTAACAAGAGGGTGAAAAAGGAAAGGCCGAGAATGACAAACACCCTCACTAAGTCTCTGTGTTTGCTTTTTTTGTCTTCTTTAGTGGTTAGTAGAACTCTTAAAATGAAGAAGGCCTGTGCTCTTTTCTTCTGGGGTAGCTGGAAGGGAAGAGCTGGGGAGATCAGGTAGCACCTCACAGCTAGGCTTGAAAGAGGAACCCTAAAGGAGTAGGATGTATCTTAGAGATTTTGAAAAGGAAAAGTAAGCTGAGTCTTTGAGGCCTCAGAGAAAGAGGCCGAAATAGCCCAGGAGGGCTTAGCCATCAGTCCTTGGCTACGCGGTTCCAGTCAACTGAGGGTAAGAAATTTGCTTCTGCAGTGTTGGCTGGGGTCTTGTGATGTCCCACCATTTTCCTCTAGGATACATAAGTCCCAGGCCAAAAGGAGAAGAAAAACAATGGGTGCTGTAGTGTCAGGTGTCTCTGGGTTTCGGTTCAGTGAACTATCATTCCGTCCAATATCCCAAGCTACAAAACCTCCTATAGCACGGAAATTAGGAGCATGGGCTTTGTGTTTAGTTCTACAGTTGTGTTTAGTTCTCAGCTTTGTGTCTTACTAGCCGAGATATCTTAGAGAACTAAGCTACTTGACCTGCCTGAGCCTCGGTTTTCCCATCTGTAAAATGGGAAATATAATAATCATACCTATCTTATAGAGCTGGCAGAAAAACTGAATGAGATAATCCATGAAAAGCATTGAGTCCAGTGCTCACTAATTATTAGCTACTATCATTAGTTCTTGTTATTTGGCCCAACATTCAAGAAGTCCTGTTTCCTTCTCTTCCTTGGAAATGTATTTTGAAAATCTGACCCCTTCTTCCCATCTCTGTTGGCGTTGCCTGAGTTCTGTACCACCAGTCACCCTTGGGGTTGAAGAGGAGAGACCTTTAAAGGAGGGATGATTCCGTGTCCCCTCCTGATGACTGTATGACCCCTCCTTGATCTGCCACCCAGTTGACCTCTCTCCAGGTGTTACCGGGTCATGTAACTCTTGATTCAAATTTCCAGGGATTGTTTGCAACCAACAGGCTGAAAGCCAAAAGCCCTATGGCCAGAACCTACTTGTTTGGCCACTCTGTGGTCCTCCAGCATGTTGGAATTGTTAGTTTGGGTTCCCATGACCAGAGAGTGTTGACTGGCTTTTCTTGCTTATGTTTTAAATGTCTGTATGTTTTCAAGTCACTCTAAGTGTTGGTGGAGTGAACTCCCCTAACCCACAGTTTATATATCTTGGACTGAAGTGTTGCACATTTTTGTGTGTGATGTTTTAAATATAAAATTTTGTTTTCCCAGCAACTGCTGTAAGTGATTTGGAAACATTGCCTGGTCCTGATTAATTTCTTTTCTGCATCTCATGTAGGGTCTTGTTTATTTACATTAATAAGAAGACTACACAAACAGCTTACATGTGAATTTTTCTCTTGAGGACACAGAGGCTGATGATAAAGGCTAATTCGTGAGTGAGAGGAAGTTGAAATCTAAGTTCTTTCACCTCTTGTCTGAGCCTATTGCTGTAACAAGTCTCCTAATCAACAGACCTTGTTAAAGGCAGTTATTTTATTACAGGCCTCCCAAGTTTGGCAGCTTACCCGACAGCTTGCCTTTTTTCAGGAGGCAGGACATCAAGGTGAGGCAAGAAAGAAAAGAGGACAAAAAGGAAGGCATTTAGGCAAGGCAAAGTTGGTCTCTTCAGGTTCTTGTTGTAAGTCAACCCCCATCTATTGTGTGTATAAATGATAAGCCCCACCTGTGAGAAAGATAACACAGAGGCTGAAGACAGGTCTAACTGGGGGAATATAGTGCCTTGAATCAAAAGCAGTATTTCTTTTCTTTTTCTTTCTTTCTTTTTTTGGAGACAGGGTCTCACTCTCTTGCCCAGGCTGAAGTGCGGTGGCGCGATCATAGCTCACTGCAGCCTCGACCTACCGGGTTCAAGCCATCCTCCCACCTCAGCCTCCCCATTAGCTGAGACCACAGGCACATGCCGCCATGCTGGCTTATTTTTGTATTTTTCGTAGAGATGGGGTTTTGCCATGTTGCTTGGGCTGGTCTCGAACTCCTGGGCTCAAACGATTCACCTGCCTTGGCCTCCCAAAGCGTTGGGACTACAGGCATAAGCCACTGTGCCCTGCTGAAAGCAGTATTTCTTTTGAAGGGACAAATTTGGATTCCTTGAAACATACAGCTCAAATGGATATTTGTATAAATTATTAATATTTGTCTTTCAGTTCATTTAGTTTCCTGCTGGGTTATGATTATCAAAAATTGTAAACTTGTCTATTTCCCTCTGCTAGACTGGCAGTTAAATAACAGGAAAGTCAGAGTAGCAGAATGGATATGGGCATGGGATTTAACAACAGATAAGCCTGGTCTAGTCCAATGTCCACTGCTTACCAGACTCCCAGCTTGGTTTATGCCCTTCCACAAAAAACTAGCTCCATCATCTGTGAAATGAAAGAATCTGGCTGAGCACGGTGGCTCATGCCTGTAATCCCAGTACTTTGGGAGGCCAAGGCAGGCGGATCACCTGAGATCAGGAGTTCTAGATCAGCCTGGCCAACATGGTGAAACCCCGTCTCTACTAAAAATACAAAAATTAGCAGGGCATGGCAGTGGACGCCTGTGATTCCAGCGACTTGGGATACTGAGGCAGGAGAATGGCTTGAACCCAGGAGGAGGAGGTTTCAGTGAGCCGAGATCGCACCATTACACTCCAGCCTGGGCAACAGGAGTGAAACTCCATCTCAAAAAAAAAAAAAAGAAAAAGAAAAAGAAAAAGAAATAATCCTAGTAGCCACCTCACTGGGTTGCTGTGAGGATTAGGTGGGATTGCATAAGTAAAGCAGTTAGCAGAGTACTTGGCATAGTCAACCCATGGCAGCCACTACAGTGACAGGGAGGATGGTTTTTTAAGTTCCTTGGGAACACCAGTCTTGTATCTGCATCATCAGCTTCTAGCTCAGTATCTGGGAATGAGAGTGTCGGAAATGAATACATGAAAGTCCCAGTCTTTGCCATCTTTAGAATGAGTATTTAGGTAAGCACAAGCACATGTGCGTCCCAATGCCATGTCCACTTTGGCTACAGCTGGACAAGTAATATTCTTAAATCCCCATAAGATTTAGGAGAAGGGATCTTCCCCAGGGCATCAGTCACACAGGGAATTTGAACAGAGAGCAGTGGCTGGGGGACTGTCTCATTGAGGGAATGGGTGGGAAGAACAAGGTGAAGAAAGGTCGGTCAGAAATGAGAGAGTCAAATCTCCTCGGAGGTCGAGGGAGGAAGTTCTCAAGGGAGATATGCTGCTCCACGGTGGCAGCAAGTTCAAGGAGAAGGTCATTCCATGTACGCCTTACGCATACCTATGTGGAGTCACTCGTTTGGACACCCAGTCTTATTAGAGTTGCATCGTGCCATACATTCATTTTTCTCTATTTTGATTAGCAGCTATTGAAGAGCCTTTACCCACCATGACAAATGAATACTCCATCTTAATGGCTGTCAGCTGGGCTGTGGTTTGCTGCCATTGTTTGCCATTGTTTGCACACAAAAGCCTGATCCCATTAAGACCGTCAGATATTTCCTGCCATCGCATGGCCTCCTGCTCACAAACATTTGATGCTATTTAAAGCCTCTTCTCAGCAAATATGCATCGGTCACATTTATGCACTGCCCATTAATTAAGGCCAGATTTGAAGCTCTCACAGCTGTCACTTCTATTAACTGATTGCAGGGAATGTAGGACTTCATTTTTCTGGGAGATAATGTGAACATCGGAGAAAAGCCAAGAGATCTTCGAATCCCTGTGGCACTTACCTTGACTTCCAGGCTTCTAATGAAAAAGCTTCTTAGACAAAAAGGGACAAAAAGACCCTTTCACAGAAATCATAAACAATCTCTGCCAAGCAGGAGATTTAGTGGGTGGCAACACACACACACACACACACACACACACACACACACACACTTTATTTGAGGCACCCTGGAAAATGAAAAGCTATCTGGGGAAAGTAATCATGTGAGAAGATGGCCTTGAAGATAGCAGCTTGATTTTCTTTGAAAGAAAAAAATGGACCAATTTACAGCAGTGACTTTGCTAAAAGGCTGAAAAGAGTTGAGTGTATTTTCTCTTCAGTCTCTCTTTTTCTAAAGGAAACACATCATGGATTGATTGGAAAACATGATCTTCTAGTTATCAAATGCTTTAATTAATGGCAAATCAAAAACATACCAGACAAAGGTTGCCAGTTATCAAAAAATCAAATACTAATTTTCTCCCAGCTGCATGATTGGGAGCAAGGGTGTGGAGCTGGAGGTGAGACTGGAAATAATCACAATCATGATATTAATGGAATTAACGTTTATTGGGTGCCCACAACATGGCACTTTAAAAGAATGCATTTTCATAAGTTATCTTATTTGACTCTTGAAAACTTAGATGTTATCATATGCCCATTTTATAGATGAGGAAACTGAGGCTTGGCAAGCTTAAGCAATTTTCCCAAGGTCACCCAGCTGGTAGATGGCAGGGTCAGGACTCAGATCTCAGTGAAGTCTGTCTGCCATGAAGTTCCCGTTCATAACCCTTTGTTATCCTGGTACAGTGGAAAGCACGTGGGCTTTGGAGACAGACTAGAGTTTCATCCAGATTCTGTCATGGGACCTTCAACAAATTGTTTACCTTCTCCTCAACTGAAGTAAAATGAGGAAAATAGACCAGGCGCAGTGGCTCACACCTATAATCCCAGAACTTTGGGAGGCCGAGGGGGGTGGATCACTTGGGGTCAGGAGTTGGAGACCAGTCTGACCAACATGGTGAAACCCCATCTCTACTAAAAATACAAAAAATTAGCTGGGCATGGTGGCAGGTGCCTGTAATCCCAGCAACTCGGGAGGCTGAGGCATGAGAATCGCTTGAACCTGGGAGGCAGAGGTTGCAGTGAGCGGAGATGGTGCCACTGCACTCCAGCCTGGGCAACAGAGCCAGACTCTGTCTCAAAAAAAAGAAAAAGGAAAAGAAAAATAATAGCTGCCTCATGGGCTACTACACAGATTCAATGAAATAAGGATAAACAAAAATCAGAGATACTCAAAGTGTTAGTTTAGGGGTATTCTGCACCCCACCTCCCATTTCATTTCATTCCAGTTATTTCTTTCTCCTGTCACTGGACTGAAGCTCCCACCACCTTCCGCTATGTTGTTCCTGCATTCTCCACTTCCTCTTGGCTCTTTGTCTTGGGGACCAACACAGAGAAATCTTTTTTTGCCCAGTTCTTCCCAGCAGTGCCTGCAGCTGTGCCTTTGACAATCCTGATCCCAGCTGGTCCCCGAGGACCTCCCAGCCTCCCACCTCTCTCCTCAGACTCCCATGCCATGACTGAAAAACAGGAGGACCTGCGAGGCATGTGAGAAATCTACAGGCTTGACATCTGTGGGCCAGGCGCTCTCTCTCACTATTTTTTTCTTTTTTTTCTTTTTTTTTTTGAGACAAGGTCTCACTCTGTCACCCAGGCTGGAGTGCAGTGGTGTGATCTCGGCTCACTACAGCCTCCACCTCCCGAGTTCAAGTGATTTCCCCACCTCAGCCTCCCAAGTAGCTGGGACTACAGGCACACGCCACCATACCCAGCTGATTTTTTTGTATTTTTGGTAGAGACGGGGTTTCACCATGTTGGCCAGGCTGGTCTTGAACTCCTGACCTCAAGTGATCCACCCGCCTCAGTCTGCCAAAGTGCTGGGAATACAGGCGTGAGCCACAGTGCCCAGCCTCAAGTCCAATTAACTATTTTTCACCGTTGTTTACAGAGCTTTAACTTCTCATTTGCTTTCAAAGCACCTGCATTTAGAATTTTAGATGATAACTAAGATGGTTTGCATTACAAATTCTTAAAACATTTGGCTTTCAGAAACCATCTTGGGCTGTATACATGGAGAAAATGCAGTCAAGCCCTGAAGCCCAGGGCTAGGAGACAGCAAAGGAAAGAAAAAAAGGGAAACATGGGGAGCCATGATCTCAGTGTCGTGGAAGGCAGTGGCAGAGAATAGCTCAAGAGATGAGGGATGAGAACTGAGAAGACCCCACGTGCAGGGAAAGTGAAGCCACTGGCATCTTCAAGGAAGAAATGCCAGTAACCTGGTGAGGGTAGCAGTCCATGGCAGAAGGTTAAAGGAACAATGATTATGTGGAAGTGGGACCAGCACTGTGGTTGCACTGTGGTCGCCAGGGGCTGGGGGAGGTGGCAATGGGGAGTTATTGTTTCATGGGTACAGAGTAGAGGTGGATGGTAGAGTGATGGTTGCACATTATGAATTTTTTTTTTTTTTTTTGAGACGGAGTTTAGCTCTTATTGTCCAGGCTGGAGTGCAATGGTGTGACCTCAGCTCAGTGCAACCTCTGCCTCCTGGGTTCAAGCAATTCTCCTGCCTCAGCCTCCCGAGTAGCTGGGATTACAGGCACCCGCCACCACACCTGGCTAAGTTTTTGTATTTTTAGTAGAGACGGAGTTTCACCATGTTGGCCAGGCTGGTCTCCAACTCCTGACCTCAGGTGATCCACCTGCCTCAGCCTCCCAAAGTGCTGGGATTACAGGTGTGAGCCGCTGTGCCCGGCCAAGAGTATATTTTAATACCACTGAACTATACCTTAAAAGGGGCTAAGATGGTAAATTTTATATTATGTTTATTTTACCACGTTTTTGTTTTAAAAAGTGCAGGAAGCATCAAGCTTGGAGCCACAGTGAAAGACAAGAATGTCAGTGATTCCACATTTAATATCTACATTTTTGCAGGGCAGTTACTCTTTTGTAGTATAACATTGAGCTGATAGCACACAGTGTAGACAAGTGAATACAGGATTCTCTGGGTTGTATTTCCAGAAGTCTGGAGGTCATTTGGATATTTGTGGGCCCTTGGCTTCACTCTGACTTGTGTGACACATAAAAATTGTGATGAAATGTCCTATAGATGTCCTGCAGGTCTTAAAAGAACCTTTCCAAACTATGAAACAGCCCAGCAGCACTGAGTTAGAGGTAAATTCTGAACCCTTGAACACTAAAACTATTCTAACTGCACATAGAATTGGCAAGTAGCATTCTGTGTCTATGAACAGTATGTCTTTTCTATATAACAGAGAAAATCTTTTTAAGCAAACTACTCAGTTTAAAACCTAATTCTTCTCATAATCTCAGTACTTTTAAATGAAGACATATCAATGCAACAGTACACTCTTATTCAGGCATTTGAAAGAAAGAATTCGAGATCTAGTTTGTATCAGATATTATAAATTAGTATGGTTTAGTCTTTGTCATGAAATTCTACTTAATTTTTGGACTATAGGTTTAAGAATGTAAGCAGAAGTTCTGCACCAATCAGAATAAGCTACATTATGCTTGAGTGACAACTACTGTAATGACAAAATATCAGTGGCTTAATACAATGGTTTTTCTCTCATATTTGTTCATAAAGAGTCAGCAAGGACCCTGCTCATTATGGTCCCTCAGGGACCCAGGTTGTTGGAAGCTCCACCATTTTAGATAGCTCCCTTCAAAGTCAGCCATCTTTGCAGTCATGTCCCCCAACAGCTGCAAAATTTGCTCTGATGCTCAAGAATTGAGCATCGGCAGTTAAATGCTTCAACATGAAAGTGACACCTGCCACTCCCACTCACATCCCATTGGCCAGAACTAGTCACATGGCCAGACCTAACTTCAGAAGGGTGGAGAATTGTAATCCTCCATGTACCCAAAAAGTAGAGAAGCCAGATACTGAGAAACATCAATAATGTCTAACAGAAATCCGTTCTACCATTCCTTTTGCCTAAAGTGAAAAGATTAGTACTTTCTTCAATTTGTGAACTGTACTTTTGAAGTAAATCCTGGTAGCTTGCATGGGGGCTGGATTTCCAGAAAGCCATATGTAATTTGGGAATGACATTCACTTAAGCTCATAGAATATCATTATTTGATGTAAAATGCCCCCATTTGCAATACAGGACCAAAATGCACTAACCACAAAATTCCACTCCACAAGGGTCTGGGCTCTAATTTCTTCATTCTTTAAATGAGGCATTCTATGATTTGGAATGGAAGCCCAGTTGTAGTTGTAAGAATTTTACTTAATTCAAGAATTATTCTCACTGAATATGTGCCAGTTCTGAAAGGAATGTAAAGTCAAATTTTGCATCTTCTTTGCTCAAGGGCCTTTAGATGTAACAACACAGACATGATACAAGGCTGACAATGACATTATGATTTAAATATGTTAAACAACTTATTATTAAATTGTGAATCAACAAAAAATTATGTTCTTTATTTTATGGTTTTGCATAGTCCTGACTCACTGCCTACATATCCCTCTTGTTCCTCAGTTCTTATCCCTGATTTCTTACAGGATGGCCTAAGACAGCTGTAGATGTTTTTATTTAGCAAAAAAAAGAAAGAAAAGCCAAGCCAGAAAAATATGTTACTCCTGTTAATGTTTTTTTCTTATTCAAAATAAAACTTACTTTAGCTTCATGAGAAATAATACATCTTACAATATATATTACTGACTTTTTTCAGTAAAGATAGGTCAAGAAAGAAATTGTACTGCTCATTAGCCACCAAAATACTAGTATTGGGGGCTTACTGGAAAAGTAGTAACAACGGCAACTTTTTTTTGCAACTTTCTTTTTCTTTTATTGGACAGTCTCACTCTGTCACCTAGGCTGGAGTGGAGTGGCATGATCATAGCTCACTGTAGCCTCGACCTCTTGGGCTCAAGCGATCCTCCTACCTCAGCCTCCCTAGTAGCTGGGACTACAGGTACACACTGCTATGCCCAGCTAATTTTTTTTTTTTTTGTAGAAATAGGGTTTCACCATGTTGCCCAGGGAGGTCCCAAACCTCTGGGCTCAAGCGATCCCCCAACCTCAGCCTCCCAAAGTGCTGGGACTATAGGTGTGAGCCACTGCACCTGGCCTAGGCAAATTTCTAATCCTAAATAGTGAAATTAGAGGGCCAGCTGTGGCAAATCTAGGGGATAATTTATGGCAAGAGAGCCAGGGGGTTGCCCAGGACTGGTCTCAAATTCTCCCTTACTGGATTAATTTCAGTGATCTAAGTTGAGGCCACTGACCCACATGACTCCTTCAGAACCGAGAGCAGGAAGGACAGCATGACATAGATAAAGTCCCAAGCCATGCTGATTATTGTTTAAAAACTTCAGGCTTTCCCCAAATTGCATGATATCTTAATCTTTGATTTCTTCTTATTTTAAGTGTAAAAATCCATCCCTTTATTTTATAAATCCTGATTTTGCCATGAAGCGGTCTCTGAACTCCTCAGCTGTTACTGCCCAGTTTATCCCTTAATTCCAATTCCACCTACCATGAGGTTCATCTCTTGTTTATCTCCCCAGCTAGATATTAAGCCCATTGAGAGCAGGGATGTAACATATGCCACTTTTGATTTCTCTAAAGGACCAGGTCAGTGCTAGGCACATGGTCAATGTTTAATTAATCCTTCATTAATATAACAAGTCACCTGATGATTTAGATCTTTCCTTCAAAACCCACCTACAGACACACACACACACACACACACTTACACACTCTGATCAATTAGTCTTTCCCTGAATGACTCCAATGGTGAAGAGCTCACTTCCTCCCAAAACAGCCCTTCCATCTTCAGTCAACTGCTAATGTAATGAGCTAAGATTTACTGAGTGCCCACTATGTTCCAGGCATGGTGCTAAGCCCTTTACAGAGATTATAACATTAATCCTTACAGCAATCTTTTGAGGGAGGCATTCCCTAAGGCTTTGTTTCCCAATCACTACATGGGATCAGTCCTTCTATACCATTCCTCTGTAAGCCCCAGTCCAATGTCTTGGGACCACAGATAGGAAATCTAATCTTTCTTCCAAGTGACAAAGTTTCCAATGTGGGGGCTATCTAGCAATGCCTGTCTTCTTTTCTTCTTGTTCAACCCCCCAGGTCTTTATGCCATTGTTAACAACAATCACTGAGTCTCATTGAACACTCACTGTAGTCCAGGTACTGTGAGGAAGGCTTTCTTTTTGTGCTTTAAATTATTTTTTCCCATTTATGATTGACAGAAAGGTTATGCGTCTTGCCTAAGGTCACACAGCTAGTGTATGGCCAACCGAACTGCAATCCTGGAGGGGTGTGATTCCAAAGACAGAGTTTCTCATTACTGTTTGGCATCATTTCTACTTAATGGTGATTTTCACTGTTTTAACAGTTTAGAATCCCTTATGTCACTTTCATAATAAAAGGGAGAAAGGGCAAATACTTTGTCACAGAAAGAAGATTCATTAAAGAGATATTTTTAAGCCACTGTTTTCACAAGAAAACCAAATGCTAGAAAAGGTACAATGCTAAAAAGAAACTGTAAAAAAAAAAATTGATACCTATACCACAGTAAAGTTATTCCAGGTAATTTAACTTTTGAGCTAGAAACCGAGGGTTCTCCTTGCATCAGGGTGCTCTCACCCTGTAGTCCTGAGAAGACGACCTGTTTTAGGCAAATACATAAAACCAAATGGAATATATTAGAAAGGAAGTGTCACAGACCAGTGTCCAAAGGTTTTTGGAGGGCAGAACGTGGAGCAGTGGACGGTACACAGAGAGAAGAGGATTTATTACAAGTCAGGATCATTCAGGGATGAACTGGCTTCCTTAACAGGTGGAAGGCTGCCTGTCACCGGAGAAAGTCAAACAAAATCAGATAGACAGGGCTCTTGCAAGGACAGAAATGGCTTAGAAAGTTAGCAGGCACCCAGGAGATCATCTGAAGGTGTGTTAAAAGTTAACATTAAGAGTCTAGGTTCTTTTAGAACGGCAATCATTAAAAAGTCTGGAAACAACAGGTGCTGGAGAGGATGTAGAGAAATAGGAACACTTTTACACTGTTGGTGGGACTGTAAACTAGTTCAACCATTGTGGAAGTCAGTGTGGCGATTCCTCAGGGATCTAGAACTAGAAATACCATTTGACCCAGCCATCCCATTACTGGGTATATACCCAAAGGACTATAAATCATGCTGCTATAAAGACACATGCACATGTATGTTTATTGTGGCTCTATTCACAATAGCAAAGACTTGGAACCAACCCAAATGTCCAACAATGATAGACTGGATTAAGAAAGTGTGGCACATATACACCATGGAATACTATGCAGCCATAAAAAATGATGAGTTCACGTCCTTTGTAGGGACATGGATGAAGTTGGAAATCATCATTCTCAGTAAACTATCGCAAGAACAAAAAACCAAACACCACATATTCTCACTCATAGGTGGGAATTGAACAATGAGAACACATGGACACAGGAAGGGGAACATCACACTCTGGGGACTGTTGTGGGGTGGGGGGAGTGGGGAGGGATAGCATTAAGAGATATACCTAATGCTAAATGACGAGTTAATGGGTGCAGCACACCAGCATGGCACATGTATACATATGTAACTAACCTGCCCATTGTGCACATGTACCCTAAAACTTAAAGTATAATAATAATAAAAAAATAAAAAAGAGTCTAGGTTCTGGGACTGGAATGCCTGGGTTACATTCCTGCTCAACATCTTACTCATCTTAGACAATTTACTCAACTGCCTCAGTTTTCTCATCTCTAAAATTGAAATAATAGTATGACTTTCCTCTTGGGGTACTGGGAGGAGTCAGTGAGTTAATTTAAATAGTAAAACATTTTTAAAGTGCCATGCATATGCTAAATCATCTGGTCTGGTGGTCCTAACACTTTTTCATGAAAATGATCTTGTTTCCAAAGAAAAGAGATATAAGTAATCCCAACACATAAAACAAATTTTTTAAAACCACTAATGTGTTTCGTTAGCATAAATTAATTTCTTTTTTGAGACAATTTTTAGGTTCAAGAGTACATGTGCAGGTTTGTTGTATAGGTAAACTCACCTCACAGGGGCTTGTTGTACAGATTGTTTCATCACCCCAGTACGAAGCCTAGTACCCAATAGTTATTTTTTCTGCTCCTCTCCTTTCTCCCACCCTCCATCCTCAAGTAGGCCCCAGTGTCTGTTGTTCCCCTCTATGTGTCCATGTGTTCTCATCATTTAGTTCCCACTTGTAAGTGAGAACATGTGGTGTTTGGTTTTCTGTTCCTGCATTAGTTTGCTAAGGTTGACGGCCTCCAGCTTCATCCATGTTCCTGCAAAGGACATGATCTTGTTCTTTAGTATAAATTAATTTCTAATTAAAACATTAACATCTAACTCTTATACAGGCATTTAGTGAGCATGTGGCTATTTTGTCCATTAGAAAATTTAGCACAAGTAATATGGAAAATGATTTGGATGCCTTAGCATTCACTTTATTTCTGAATTGTGTTTCAATTTACAGCCTTTGAAGAGTTCTTAATTAACATAGGCAAGAAATTACAGACAGTCTCTTTGGTTGAATAAAAATGGGAGCAGTTTGTTCCAAAGGCTGCATAAAAATGAGTTAATGCAGAGATGTCTGGTGTGTTATACGTAGGCGTATACTGTGGTTGAGTATATATGATGTTTATCACAGTTCTTCACATTTTGAAAATATATCTTAAAGATTATGAAAATACTGAAGTAGAGCCTTGGAATAGCTTGAAAGCCACTGACCTATCTCATTTAGCAGACATGATTTATAGGCTAAATTACCCCCAGTGACTGTCCAAGGTCTCAACAGAAAACAGTAGGACTCAGGCTAACACCAGGATCTAACTGATTGTGGTTAAACCAGATGATCTCTATGTTTTCTTCTGTTCTAAGAGTCTATGATTCTAGCATTCTATGTTTAGTGGGAATACTTGCCAATAAGCCTGATTTTACTATGATAAGCCTCTTCTTCCTTCAATTGGTTAGGCCATTTTGTTCTTCTCTATACTACAAATCTGTTACGAAATGAAATTTCAGAGCTGTATTTTCTGAAAAGGATAAATGTCCTTTGCTCCAAATTCATTTTATTTTTATTCCTATCCACTTCAGTTTGTATAAAATACAGAATTCTAATCTTCACCAGCAAGAATTTGTGGTTTTTCCTAATACAAACTGGTAACTGTAAGCTCCAGATTTACAAAAAAAAATTCAAATTTGACTTTCACGGCCAGCTAGGTCACTACTCTATGCCACCTTTGTATTCTGTTCCTCTGACATTTTAGCTTTTATTTTTTAAAAACTGGTTCAATATGTTGATGACTTTGAGTCACAGCAAGGAGGAAGATGGATATCTTCATCTATGCTGCTGACATGGTTTTCCAGCCATCCTAAGAAGTGAATAAATCACTTTTACTGGTTACTAATCTGAATGGCTTTGTATCAGTCATGTCACCATTACCAACTTATTTGAGGCAGAGATTTTTCTAGTATTCAAGTAGACACTTCCAACAACTTCCTCTAGCAGTCCATTTCACCCCTCAGCTCAGGGGTAATGCCTTGGTTAGTTCATGGAATCCTTAGGCGGCAATAACAGTTCAAAATGAATATTATACTGCAGCTCCTAGTAAGTTATGGATTTATAGCCTGCCCCTGCTCAAGAGCTCCAGAAGTTCCTTCAGCTTAAAGGTAATAGGCTGTTTTTCTATCATTATTTAAAAACACAAGTCGAACAGTGATTTCCTTGCAGCCCTCAATCATATACAGAATACAGTCTCGAAGCTGGTACCTCAGGGCTCAAAATGGGGAGCCCCAGGGTCACTAGGGTGACTCAAACCCAGAGGAAAGATGGTCTTGGGGTGTATTAGCCTGTTTTCATGCTGCTATGAAGGCCTACCCAAGATTCTGCAATTTATAAAGGAAAGAGGCTTAATTGACTCACAATTCCACAAGGCTGAGGAGGCCTCAGGAAACTTACAATCATGGTAGAAGGGGAAGCAAACATGTCCTTCTTCACATGATGGCAGGAAGGAGAAGAATGAGAGCCGTGCAAAGAGGGAAGCCTCATATAAAGCCATCAGATCTCATGAGAACTTACTATCATGAGAATAGCATGGGGGAAACTGCCCCCATGATTTAATTACCTCCCACCAGGTTTCTCCCACCACACATGAGATTTGGGTGGGGACATAGCCAAACCATATCATGAGGAAATCCTGGCTTGTCATCAAAATCATACCATGGTTTTAGATTCCCTTTCTGATAATCGAAGAACATTCTGGAGGCCTGAGGCAGAGTGAGCCACCAGAAGAAATAGGAGCTGTCCAAAATAATTTAAAGTCCCAGGCCCTTGGGTTTGCTTTGGGGAAAAAAGCTTTTATCACAGCCTTTTGGTGCAACAGAAAACAAAATGTTTGGGAGAGGTTTTAGTACCAGCACTTCAGGCAGTGCATGTAGGCAATGGATAAGAGAGAACTCAAAGCTTCTGGGAAATTGGAGGTGTCCCATGTTTATAAAGGGGAAATTCAAGATGCAATTAAGACGACTCCTTTCCAAGAAATACCAGGACAAAGCAAGTACTCCAAAGCCACCCAGTGCCACTTTCCCTCATCCCTCCACCTGTCCAACACGTTCACCTTTCAGTGGGTGCTCTGCACTTGCTGGCATCTGCTATTCACTACCATATTCCCTGTTTCAATCACTCCATTAATCTCCTTGCCTTTGTGGCTTCCACCTTAAAACTCTGCTTTTGAGTTTTTGAACTAGATAGATACGAGCACAGATCCTAGCACTTGGCTGTGTGACCTCAGGCAAGTTACTTAATCTCCCTCTTTCCTCCATTATTAAAATGGTAGTAAATACATTCATCCTATCAGATAAGCAACAAATACCAGTTTCTTTTCTTTATATTGCTTTTCTTGGTGCTCAGGAGCACCTCTGCACACCTCTCTGAATAGAGGGAGCACACTTTTCTTATGGAACCTAAAGTCACCAGAGTCCATAAGTTGTCAAAATGGAATCCTTGATTCTTTTTGACTTTGGCTCTTTCTCTCTTTTAACCAGAGTTTGTTCTCTGCTGGAGAAATGCTTTTCATTTTACTTCCATATTTGCTGCCGTTTCACATTTTTAAAAGTATATTCAGGCCATTCTCTAGCTAAATAACATTCCAATCAGCTACTGTTTAAGCTGGGAATTGATATCATTTATTTGTGTTTCTTTGAATTTGCCCTCTATGTTATCTTTAACTTGACTTTAAATAACACATAATATGCATTGAGTTCCTTCCATGTGTCAGATGCTTTTTACAAACATAAACTGGCTTCATCATCATAAAACCAACCCAGTAAATTAGGAGATATAATTAATAAATAGTGTCACTAATTATTACGTATTTTCACTTTATGACAGCAAAGTATTTTTGCTGTCAAAGCATAAGGACACTGGATCATTGTCAAAATCCCTACCTTCACTCAGTTGTCCACACCTGGGTTAAGGCTTATTCTTGAGCGGCTGCAGCCCTGGGCACTCCCTTCCACCTGGAATCAGGGAATCACATATAGGCATAATGCCTAGGAGGAAATAATCAGCTCGTTTAAGTGAGGGCTGACATCAGGAGGCCTTTTGAGCCAGAAGAATGACATGATGATAGCTGTGTCTTTGGAAGATAAATGTCACAACCACGTGCAGTATAGATTACCTGAAACCACATCATTTAGCCTTTATGCTTACACATCTGGGGGGCATGATTTAAAAGCTCATAAATACAATCTGGATTTTAAAGAAGGGACTGGTGAAAATTAAGAATTACAAGGTTCTACCAAAGAAGGTGAAGGATCAGTGTTTTTCCAACTGGTTTATGTGTCCTAAATATTTATGTATACAAGTGCATATTGTTAGTGCAGTCTCTTGGAAGCCATGTGTGGGCAGCAGATCTGCTATTGCCCTACCTTTCAGTTTAAAGTTGCAAGAGAACGGAAATTCTCTGCCAGCATGAGAATCATTCATCTGGCTGCCACCTGAATTACTGTTAAGCAACACATTGAGTTTGACAGATAACCCTGTTCTTAGCCATCCTTCAAGAAAAGCATGAAGGAGCCTTCATGTTTAAACATTTCAGCCAAATTTCTTCCTTCTGACAATGCATGGAACACAATGTCTTTATTTCCTAATGAAATATTCATATTGGATGTATCTATGGTTAGAAGAGAGAATAATAAGGAATTATCTTTATTTAATTTCTTAGTCATTCTGGTCTCAGAGAGCAAGCTCTCGGGTTGGGTAATGACGTCGCCCAAGGAACCTGATGTTTTTCATTGAGTTATAAACATCTCTCAACTTGGCAAACCAATAGTTCCCATTCCCAGGATGACAAATGAGAAAAATCGTTACTATTTCAATGGATAGTTTTGGATCTAGGAATTTGTTGTGAGAGGAAGGGTGGTGTTATAGATGTCCCTTCATGGGGGGTAAATCAGCACAATATGGGACTTCAGAGGACTTCAATATGGGATTGCAAGGGAATCAAGAGACGCCATAGGAGATGCTGAAGCAGTGTGGCCAGGCCTCGTGGGAGGGGAGGCCTCGGATTGGGAGTAAAACCTGTGTGTAAGCATGTTGGGGAAAGCCCGAGAGCAGCCTGAGAGATATAAGCGTATAGGTGGCCCTTGGTCAGTCATCTACCAGGCCCTGTTCTTACAAGAAGGGTTTCTGTTGTCCCAAGAGACAATACAACTAGCAGAGGAAAAAGATCCTAGACTTCGGGGCCAGAAGGCACTTATTTCAAACCCGCCACCATCACTTCTGTGTGAGCTTTGACCTATTACTTACCTTCTCAGAGCTTTGGCAAAATAGGGATAGTAATTCTTACCTCCTGGTGTTGTTGAGAGAATTAGGCAGGATAACATATTAGGTAAGGTGCCGAGCACATGGTGAGCGGTCCAGCCATAACAGCTGTCACATATATCCATGGGGCCTCCTACTGCCTAAATCCCTACGAGATGCTTGAATGCCCTGATTGCATCTGCTTTCCACCTACAACTCATCTAAGACCATGACCCAACATGCCCAACCCATAGGCTCCATCCAGCAGTCTCCCTTGCTCTGTTTCTAAAATGAAAATAATCCCTTTCCAGTTTTTTAGGCTTTCCATAGCTGGTCTCCAAGACAAACCGGGAAAGACTACCAAAAGAAAGCATTTTCTTTAAGTTTTTTGTTGTTGTTGTTAATGAGAAAAGTTACAAAGATAAAACAAATCTCTGGAAGCCTTGATCACCATTGTCCCAGAGCATTATTGAAATGCAAATAGATTGTGACAGTTTACCTGTTACAGCTCTGTCTTCAAACACCACTTGAGAATCATGTGAAAGAAAGTGGGGTTTTGGTGGACAGTGTAAATAGACAAGCCTCCCCTGTTGGTAGAGAAGTATATGTAGCTTGTGTGAAAAAGGGGATCCCATGGCCAGACTGCCAAGGGACGCGTCTCAAGGAGAAGGAGAGGCACAACATTTTACCAGCCCCTACTTCATGCCAGTTCTGAATTAGGTACCTTCATTTACACATTTCATTTAAGCCTCACAAGAGATTTGTGAATTATACTTTGATCCCTCATTTTACAGGTAACAAAACTAGGGCTCAGAAAATGATGTCACCTGCGGGTGTAATGTGCATTATTAGGAAGGCTCTTAGATGAACATTCATGTGTCTAGAAGAAAAGACGTTTTGAACATGTGGGACGTAGAAAAGAAATTTTTGTTAAATTCTTTAAATCCCAGCAAGTGCACTTCAGATTCAAAGTCCTTAGGAGTCCCCCCATCACTCAGAGCTTCTCTTTGGCTCTTCTCCACCATCTCCTAGTTTCTTCTCTCCCTTTCCTCTCTGTCCCTTTCCTCTCTCTCCAGCACTGGAAGCAAAACTAGGCTTTTCTATTTAGCCAGATCTCAGGGCTTTTTTGTTTGTTTTTTGTTTTTTTGAGACAGAGTTCCATTCTTGTTGCCCAGGCTGGAGTGCAATGGTGTGATCTCAACTCACTGCAATCTCTGCCTCCTGGGGTCAAGCCATTCTCCTGCCTCAGCCTCTCGAGTAGCTGGGATTACAGGTGCCCACCAACATGCCTGGCTAATTTTTGTATTTTTTTAGTAGAGATGGGGTTTCACCATTTTGGCCAGGCTGGTCTTGAACTCCTGACCTCAGGTGATCTGCCTACCTCAGCCTCCCAAATTGCTAGGATTACAGGCATGAGCCATGCACCAGCCTGATAGCTTCTTTTGCTATGCAGAAGCTTTTAAATAGATCCCATTTGCCAATTTTTGCTTTTGTTGTGATTGCTTTTGGCATCTTTGTCATGAAATCTTTGCCAGTTCCTATGTCCAGAATGGTGTTACATAGGTTGTCTTCCAGGGTTTTTGCAGTTTGGGGTTTTACATTTAAGTCTTTAATCCATCTTGAGTTGATTTTTTATATGATATAAGGAAGGAGTTCAGTTTCAATCTTTGCATATGGCTAGCCAGTTATGGCAGCAACATTTATTGATTAGGGAGTTCTTTCAGTTCTGTGATAGTTCATTTGCTCTTCAACCATTTCCTGGTGAAAACAGCCAATAAGGAAGTCATAAAAGGACTGCCAGCTGCAAGAAGTGACTTCTGACATCCAGAGGAGGCAGAGACCTTCTGGTAGTTGGAACTACTTAATATAGAGGGTGGCAATCTCTCACACCTCAGAATGTCTCTGAGTCATCTAGAGCAAGAGTCAGCAAGTTATAGCCCATGGGCCAAATCTAGCAAGTAAACCAAATCTAGCATGTGAGCCTAATCCACCTGCCGTCTGTTTGTGTAAATAAAGTTGTATTAGAACATAGCCATAAGTCATCCATGGCTGTTCTCACGCTGCAACAATCCAGCAGAGTGGCTGCAACAGAGACCATATGACTGCAATGCCTAAGGTACTCTCTGGCTCTTTACAAAAGAAGCTTGCTAACCCACAATGTAGAGCAGCACCTTTCAAACCTGAATGTGCATAGGAATCACCTGAGAATGCTGTTAAACTGCAGATTCTGATTCAGTAGCCCTGGGAAGCGGTGCAAGACTTCTAAAATGCCCCAGATGATGCCTGCACTGCTGGTCCATGGACCACACTTTGAGTAACAAGGGGCCAGAGAAAATAAACTAATGCTTATTGTAAGATTCTCCCCGGGGACCTGAAAGCTTAAGGAGATGAATAACTCCTCCCTTCTCAGGCCCAGTCCCAAGGCGCAAGGCTACTTGCACCAGCAGCGTGCTCCAGCAAAATAGCAGAAGCAGGAAGAGAGCCAGCCAGAAGACACGTACCCCTGAAAATCAAGAAAGAGGCCATCCAGGTACAACATAGCAGTAATGTCAGACTAGGACACTTCCTGTTTACAGGAGACTATAAAACCTTCGCCCTGTCCTCACTTGGGGCTGACGCCATTTTAGGCCTCAGCCCGCCTGCACCCTGTTGCTCATTAAAACAGCATGTTGCTCCACACCGCCTCCTGTTGTCTGTTGGCACACTCTCAGACAGGGTGCCAGTACAAGAACCTTATACTTATTAGTCTTGATTTTTTTAAAAACTGAGAATTATAAAATATATTTTAGAAGGATTCCTATCCAAAAAGCTAAAATAAAAATGCATAGGGTTTTAGAGGAAAATTCCGATGAAAGAATGGGAGAGAGAGAATTATTATAACTAAATTCGATGAATGAATTAATGAGTATCAAGATCTATGCTCAGACCCTTGCTGTAAGATGGCTCCATCAAAGGCCTGCCCCCCAGTGGAGTTTCTGCCTCAAGAACACTAGTATTCTTTCAGGTTGTCAGGCCAGGAACCTTGGTCTTCCTTACTCCACCTTTGGTAGAACATCCATCTTCAGTCCAGTTGGCCATTCCTTCAGCGTGACGTTGGTGGGCCCTTGCCCTCCATTCTAATTTCATCTCTCTGGTCCAGGCCTCCATCACTTTGTGCCCATCTTAATGCAGTTGTCTGTGTGTGTCCCAGTCTCCAGTCTCTTCCATCTCCAGTCCATTGCCTGTGTTTGCCAGACATCTTCTGAAAAGAGCTCTTCAGCCTGCCATTTCCCACTCAAGAGTCTTCGGATTTAAGATCCCACACTTTCGTTGCCAGCCTTTTCTCTCATCATCTCGTCCCACTCACCCAGTCAGTCCTCTCGGCCGTCCCTGGAGATGGCCCAATGATATCTAAGGAGCCCATATATTCCCCAATGTTGTAACTCATTTACACAGATTTTAAAGCATTTTTCTTGAACATTTTGGAAATACAAGATCTGAATATTTCACCCACCTTTTTTTTTTGATGTTCCAAAAAAAATTTAAGAAATGAAATCATGCCTTAACAACATGGCAGAAACTTGCACATAAGAGCACAGTAAATATGCAGTCAGCCTGGATCTCTGGGTCCACCCTTCTTGTGTTTCTCAACAGTCATTGTTTTTGTTAATGTTGGATCACTGCTTCTTGTACTTAAACTAGTTGTTTAGGTAAGTACCCTCTTGCAAAGGCTTAGAGGTGCCATCTTGTGGAGAAAAATGCAAACAGGCACATTTGGCTGTGTGTTAAGGAAATGACAAGGATGCCAGCGTGAATCTCCATCATTGCCTTCTGGCCATGGGGACAGTCCCGTGAGAGCCTTCTGGGGACCTGCGTTGGTAGACCCAGGCCATCCGCGCTCAGGAGGCCCTGTAAATCAGGCCAGTGTGCAAGCAACCTCCATCCTGGATCAGAGTTCATCAACCCAACTCACTATTGCCTTTTTGCTGATAATCTAGCCTCCAGAACTCTGCCTTATAGGGTGTAGGCAGTGTCTCTCTGCACCATTCTGCAAGGAACTTCCTAGTCTTGACCCCTTATCAGCCCCAAACCACAGCTTCTAACAGACCCATCCCATGTGGTTTTTTCCTGCTGCCAGCCCCTCCTGAGACACTAAAAAATTACAATAAAATCTGGCCAGACATATTATGATCTCTTTAAACACAATTCACCATACGGCTCTACACATTAAAAGTAAAGTGAAAGTCTAGAGGTTTCTAGTATTCTATACAAAAATATGGTTACCTTACTTTTATAATAGAGCAATTATCACTGTCAAAAGCTATTTCAGGCCTCTCTCCTCCTTCCCCCATTTCAATCCATGAAGCAGGAAAATTATGAAAGTAAAGCATTAGAATTTTAGAGTTTGGGATATCCCCACCCTCCAGAGAACGATGACCCTAGTTGGAATTGGGGGAGGTGGTAATTATCTTACAGAATATGATATGTTTACCTCTCGGGACTCCTTTCTTCAGATTTGTAAACATAGCTGCAGTTGATTCTCACCCAGTTTTATCCTACAAGAGCGCCAACATTTTCTTCCAGTTGAGTCCCTTGATAAGATGCTATCCTATTATGAACTAGGATGAGGTACTGAAAAGTGACAGCCATAAGCTTGATTAAAACTAGATCGCTCATTTTACAATTGCTTTCATTTAGGAAGCCAAAATACCTTTTATGCCATGGACCATTTCTTCTCTTCAAATGAATGGCATTGTCAATTTGATCTTCATTGATTCCTGTTTCCAATTTAATTTTGTGTATATACAGCAAATTTCCCTCCCTTTAAACATGGCAGGATTCTTCATATCAGGGCTGTATCTCTTTTTAAAAGAAAAATTTTGGCACCAGAAGGGATCTTAGAGATGAGCCAGTTCGAAGAGCAGGTTGGTCCCGTAACTTTGATCTTTTGATTCTTCAACCAGCTGCTCTTTCATTCAACAAACGCTTATTAAACACCTACTAAGTTCCAGGTACTGTGCTCTTTGCAATACATAATCATACTCCTGCTGAAGCTAAGCCAAGAGGCAATCTTAAAGAACTCGAGAAGGTTTGATAGCAGTAAGGAACTATTTTTGGAAACTGGATAATTAAGTGTTCTTTGCTTATTAGCTTCTCTGACATTTACAAAGGCTGTTTGTGCACTTCTGTGGAACTACCATCATTTTAAAGCTTTCTGGGGAATCTGTCATGTGCTCCTAGGTGTCCCATGAGCTTTGGAATAAAGAGCAGTGATTCTCAACTGAGGGTGATTTTGCTCCCATGGGGAACATTTGGCAATGTCTGGAGACATTTTTGTTTGTCACACTGAGAGGGATGCTCCTGGCATCTGGTGGGTAGAAGCCAGAGATGCTGCTAAACATCCTACAATGCATAAGGCAACCCCCATAAGAAAGACCTTTCAGGACCAAAACATCAGTAGAGCTGGAGTTGAGAAGCCCTCGCCTTGAGGAAGAAGAGCAGGCAGGAGGATGAGAAGCTAGGTTTCTAAACCCTGACAGTCCTTCAACCAAAGCAGTTCTGCTCTTCTCATTTTGCATGGCAGAGCTTTGGATTTCCACATGAGATTTTATTTTTGAAGTATATTTTTTTCTACATAAAAAAGTTGAAGACTACTGTGGTAGAAGACAACTCTCTGCCTTCTGTTTTACAATTGAGTCACTTTGGAACAAATCAAGTGGGTGTATATGATACAGGATGAGGGCAATCAGGGGTAGATTTGGAAGCATCTACCTGAGCCTTGGTTTTGGCTGCACAGGACTCTGCCCATCTCCCTCTCGACATTTACAAACAATATTGAAGTGATTTGATTGTGTCTGACTTTCAATTTAGACCAGGGATTGGCAATTTTTTTCTGTAAAGGGCCAGATCTAAATATTTTAGGCTTTGTAGACTTTCCTGTTTGTGTTGCAACTACTTAATCTGCTGTTGCAGCACAAAAGCAGCCATAGACAATAACTAAACAAATGGGAGTGTTTGTGTTCTAATAAATCTTTATTTATAAAAACAAGTTGTGAGCCAGATTTGGCCTACTAGCTACAGTTTGCTGACCCCTGATTTAGACTGTAAATAGGAACCTTGTTTGTTTTACCTTCATGTCTCCGCTGCCTACCACTGAATTGGCACATAGTTGAAGTTGGCTCAGGAAACATTTACTGAACTATATCGAAGGTCAGTTTTACAGGCGTAAGTGTTAGAAGATTTTAATGAGAATAACAACTGGAAAAAGATCCACCCAGAATAGATTAACTGTTTCCTTATGTTGAACATTTAGGATGTTTCCAATTTTTTATTAACAATACTGTGATGAGCCCTTCATACAGAAACTGTTGGCCTGATTTCTTATTTCCTAGCATAAATTCCTAGAAGAAGAATTTACTGGATCAAACGGTCTATATTGCTAAATTGCTTTGCAGGAAGGTGGTATTGATCTACATGCCTAACAGTAATAACAGGAAGATATTTATCATATACAAAGGATTTCTTTCAACAGAATGTCATGAATAAACGTTTTGGCATCCATATGCATTTCCACGCATTAGCTCACCGTAAATATAAGTAAATTGGTGTCAGCTACTAATCATTTTAATATTCTCCCATACTGTTCTACCAGCATGATTATTAAGGCACGCTGTTTTACCTGTGGGGGTCATCTAGCCAAACAGTTGAGGTTACCCTATCTCATGTGTTTACTGAGCACACACAGACACATCTGCTTCCCATTAGGGAATCAGGACCTCCACTATCGGAATGCCTGGCACCAGCCTACCCTGCCGTGATGGACAGAGGCCTCCTCCCTGTGAAATTCACCTCCAAATATGTCATCCAGATTGCTCATTTCCCTCAGGAAATTTCATTCAGGTTAATTTTGGCACACAATTGGGGGTAATTCTTGAGCAATTTCTCCTGTGATGGCTTGCGATGTGTAAAATTTTCCTACAACGTGTTGCAGAAATCACTGGAAAAAATACAAAGGACATCTGATGGTTATCCACTGGTCTTTGTAACAGCAAGAAATATCTATTTTGAACAGCAGTACACGATGAGCAAGAAACATAAAATAAAGGTAGATCAGAGAGTAGATGTTCTTTCTGGCCTTTTTCGACAGGTACTGTTTGAGCAGTGAGAATGTAGAAGCTGTATGAGGTGTCTTGACTTTATGGTGAACCTTGGCCGATTTTGTTTTGTTTTGTTTTTTGCACTTCAAAGTTTTCTGAATTTCACCAAATGAAGAAGAAAATATTTCTGACTAAGAAGTAGTAGAAAGTGTTACAGAAGTAGGGGTGGGTCCGGGTGGTTGTATGATGATGAGATTTACTTAAAAGTGAATAGACTTCAGACAAAATCAAATACATGAAGACAATGATGACAAAACCCAGCATTTTCTGAGAAGCCACCATATTGCAGAATTCTGCTAAGTACCTTCTATGTTTGCCTCATTTGATTTTCCCAACAGTCCTAAGGGGTAGCTGCTCCATCCCCATCCAGGCAGAAAAAAAATCCCAGGGCTTAGAACAGCTCATCAAAATGTCCAAAGATACAGCACTCATCAGCAGCAGAGACAGCACAAGAACGCATATTCTCCTGCCCACCCAAAGCAGTGGTGCCTCGGAAAGAGTCTAGACATAGGTCAGCACTAAGTCATCCCTATCAGTGACCAATTGATCAGCCTCCTGATACACAAACCAGAATTCAAGCCAGATTCGTTTCTGGACACTGTCCTTGGGAAGAAGATCTGGATGGTGATGGAAATGTTTTCAGCACCTACCTCAAAGAGAAGTGACCAATCCAGCATCACACAGCAAGCCAGGGACTGGGCCAGGACTGCACCCCAGGTTTTCTGGTTTGCAGCCCAACATTCTTTCCATTATTCCAAACTGTTTTTCCTGATAAATGACGTCAGCTAGTGATTATACCTAATGATTATACAGCTGTGTTTTGGAGGAGAATATCAGCTGCTTTAAAGAAAGTCATAGCACGTAATCTATACATGTGATAATAGTTCATGAAACATCAAAAAAAGTGCATCTAAAAGATAACAAATACAAACAAGGCCTATTCTTAAGTTAATAGTAGTATACTGCTGCCAATGGCATACATGGTTTTGACAAAGTGCTTTGGTTATGTAAGATATTATCGTTAGGGAAAGCTGGGTGAAAGACCACCGAAACTCTCTGCGCTCATTTTAAACTTCTTATGAGTCTTACACTATTTCAAAATAAAACATTATAACAATAAGAAAGTAATGCAACAGGAAGATGGGCTAGAATCTGTATTCACACACTGTGTATAAAGTATAATGTTAAAAGAGCCAGTGTAAGAGAGATACATAATGGGGTTGTTCCCTCATAATCCTGCAAGAGGAGAAAGCCAGAGTCACTTCTAGGCCAGGCTCTCTCCAGTCTTCATGGTAACTGTGCTTTGAACTTGTTCCTCTGCACCTAGGTCACTGTCACCATCTACTCCTTCAACAAAGCTAGAACCCTCAACACGACCTCCGATCCTTTGACCTCCGACTTTTACCTAATGGTTAAAAACATGGACTTTGATTTGGGGCCTTGCTTTAAATCCAAGCTCTATCTATTATTAGCATTTTAGCCTTGGGCAAATTAACCTGTCTTCTAAGTCTTAGTTTCCTATAAATTTCAGCAATCTCACAGATGGCTTTTTAGGATTAAATGGAAAAACATATATGTTTCCGAGGACCTAGAAGATAGTAAAGACTGTAAATGTTAGACATGATAATGTTGAGGAAGATGGCAAGGAGGAGGTTGAGGACAGTCAGAAAGGCCTGTTCATTTTGCATCCTAGGCATCTCTCAAATCCCTTCACGCCATCCCCAGTCCCCTCATTCAGGCTGGGATATTGCAACATCCTCCAGACTCTATGTACCCAATTGTTAATTATCGACTTTCTAAAGGAGATTTGATCCTGTCCAGCACGACATAGAGCATGCAAGCGTTCCTCATGGCCTGATAGCTTGTGATTCTCTATGTGTATGTCTGATTGCTCCTGTTAGACTCAGATTCCCAAAGTCAGGACCCGTGTCTGATTCAGCTTGGGATTTTCCAGGCAGCCTTTTCAGTGTAGTCACTCAACAATATCAGTGATGAAATTCATCTTTACGTGTTTCGATCTTGTCACGGCAGGTCCTTCATGTCATTCAGATCCTAGTCCAGAGGTCATTCCCCAGCCATGCCCTCCTAGACATCTAGTCCAGTTCTTCCCTCATTACACCATCTGATCTTCACAACAGCCCTGTGCAGGAGAAGCGACAGTTGTCATGTGTGTAATTTGCCCTTGGCCTCAGCTAAATATTAAGGTCTTGAATATGTGTTGTCTGCCTAGTTCTCATTCTGGAGTTGTCCCTCTTGCTTTGTGAAGTAAAGGAGAGATATTTGGTAACTCCATGGGAACTCAGTCTCTTAGAGGCCTGGGTAACCACTAGAACACTGAAGAGTGCTCCTAGTGTGTTCTAAGGAAGCTATTGATCATGGCTCCGGGGAGACAGGCTGTCACCTTTAGTTCTTGGCATCCTTGTGCAGCCGCATGCTTCACTGAAACCAACCTCCAGGCTACTTCGACATCTACCAGGAAAAACTCTTGCAGCCTTTCCTTCCCATGTCTAGATTGATCCAGAGCAACCATGCTCTGCAGGAAATCTGGTGGGGGTGGGTCCATCCAATTGTGCAGAGCATTTTCATATAATGTCTGATTCACAAGATCAAATAACATTTTGTCTGTGTCTGTGGTTATCTGAAGCTATCCATGCTCGTGTAGTTTCCTTGTGATAGTTCCATTCTAACTGGGCTGGGGCTGAGGATTAATGTGATTAATGTGACGTCTGTCCCATCTTTGGCGACTCTCATTCATTCTTGAAATATCTCTTACACCCTAGTTACAGGAGAGAGACTCACTGGACGGTTCATTGTCTCCACTCTAGGTAAGGCCCGCTCCACACTGCAGTCATTGTTATCATCGAAAAGCAAGTCTGAGCATGGCTCTCCCCTTCTCCAGACATCTGGGGGTTGCTGATGCCATAGGATGAAAATCTAATTCTTCAATCTGGCAAACAAGATTCTTGACAAGTTCCGCTGAACTCTCCAGCCTCGTATTATCCCTCCCAGCAGGCTTGCACTTCAGCCGTGTCATTCTGTGTTCTTTCCTACCTGTGTACACATTGTTCCCTTTAACAGAAGGACCCCTATGAGAATGAGCTCAGTCTGGACAAGTCGAGTCCAGGGGTAGCAGCAACAGACTGGAGGTTGGGAAGGGAGGGAGTGTGAGATGTCACTAGACAGGGCAGGCAATGGGTGTTGACCACCTCTCCTGTCTACCTTCCCCCTTGATGACAGTCAGAGGCATCTCCTTGATTCAGTTGGAATCTTGCCTTGATAACATGGGTTCTACTATTCAAAACCCCTGTTGATAGTGACATTTTTGTTGTTGTTGTTTCAAAGCAAGGGAGAATTCAAGGGGGGTGGGGCTATGGAAATCACGCATGGAAAACATATTCCTTATTTTTTCTGCTAAAATGTGCGTGGGGCAGGTTGAGAAGGATTTGAGGGAGGAGAAATACATAGCAAACATGGCATTTGGAAAGGCTAATTGGATGTGGATGAGCATATTGAGATGATGTTCTATTACTGTCAGAGATAATGTTTTACAGAGATGCTATTTGTGAAGAGAGACCAGTCATTATTGATGGGTCAATGTGCGCTTGGGAATATGGAAGCAATAATGCAGAAGGGCAGTGCCTGCAGAAAGGTTTCAATCAGGCATGCAGCTAGAGGGGAAGGAATGGGCACCTTTTGATTTGACTCTGCCCACAGGATTTGACCTATAGGACCTACTTGAAGAGACCCAGGGTTGCATAACAAAATCAAAAGTGGACTTTGACTGGTTTGCTGCTCACTTTGTCCTCGAGATGTGGTCTGATTATTGCACTTAGAATTCAAGAAAGAGGACAAGCCTGTGATTTGGAGAATATGTGTCTCAAGAATTAGAATACCATTTTGATTTCAAGTATCTTTCCATATCCTCATGACCCAGTGAATAATCCTGTACTCACAATATTTCATTGTCCAAACCATAATCTACCCACTTCCATCTGCTCATGGAAAAGTGACAGAATTCTTTGTTCAGAACACGAGTCCCAATTTTAGATTCAGGAAACATGATCCTGAGCCCTGTGAGGTCAGGAGTGGAAAGCTTCAGAAGTAGAAAAAGATTTTGTGAAGATCATTCCATTTTGTTCCAAAGTTTAATTTTTGGTTTTTTTAAAATAGGGCCTGCTCTGTTGCCCAGGCTGGAGTACAGTGATGCAATCACTGTAGCCTCATACTCCTGACCTCAAGTGATCCTCCCACCTTAGCCTCCTGAGTAGCTGGGACTACAGGTGTGTGCCCTCGCACCTGGTTAATTTTTTACTTTTTGTAAAGACTGGATCACACTGAGTTGCCCAGGCTGGTCTCAAAGTCCTAAGCTCAAGCAATCCTCCTGCCTCAGCCTCCTAAAGTGCTGAGACTACAGACATGAGCCACCATGTCTGGCCCAAAGTTTAATTTGTGTATGCGACATAAAATGGTCCCAACGGAAACATGAATGAGGAGGGAGAGATAAAGCAAAAAGATCTTAGAATGAGTAATGGGAAGATTCCTTTTGTCGGGGGGAGGGAATTCAGGAAAGTCAGAATTCCTTTATACACTGATGAGACCAGCTCTACAGACAGCACTCTGTGGTTTAGCAGGTTATGATCTCATTTGTTGATGATTCTGGCTCTTGCTTACCTTCATCCTTCTGCTCTGGGATAAGTGCTCTGGGGTAACCAAGGAAAAGTCCTGCTTCTGAGGCCTCTAGAGCCACAGTTACCAGTAGAGGTTCAGCTCCCAAACCATTTAATTTCCTAAGAAACTGGTCCAGAGAACACTACTTTTGGAGGTACTTTGCTAAGAGTAGCATCTATAAGAAGACATGAGGGCAAACTTCAGTTTCAGATGTGGCACTTGTCATGATTCCAGAGAGATTCTTTATATAAAAATCCCAGCACAGACCATCCTCTCCCCTTCCAGAGTCCAACGGGGATTTTCAGAACAACTTCACTGTACAACCTGTTTAAGTAAATTTCTAGCACCCTACATCTTCCCTAGTCTTTTTCCCAGTGTTATTTTTCTCCTGATCATTTACCACCACCAAACAAACTCTGTTTTACTTACTTGTCTGGTTTACCGTCTGTGGCTCCCACCCCACTCCTAGAATATACATTTCGTAAATAGCTAGAAAAGAAATTTCTTGCCCAGGGATCTTCTCCCTTCCTTCCTCTGCATGCTCCTGATACATACTGTGAGTCTTTTGTTTTCTGTCTTTTTGCAGAGCATTGGCTGTGATGACTACTTAGGCTCCGACAAAGTCGTGGACAAATGTGGGGTGTGTGGAGGAGACAACACGGGCTGTCAGGTTGTGTCGGGAGTGTTTAAGCATGCCCTCACCAGCCTGGGCTACCACCGCGTCGTGGAGATTCCCGAGGGAGCCACGAAAATCAACATCACGGAGATGTACAAGAGCAACAACTATTTGGGTAAGCTTGGTCTTTTTCCAGAGAAAACCGTCTGTCCCTGCCAGATGATGTATTCCTTCAGAACTGTGAGATAGACACAGCAGTGTCTGAGAGTCCCGGGGCATGCAGGCAGTGCCCCTGGGGAATGTCAAAGTACCACCTGGCCTGCGCCTTGAAATGAGAAGCTTGGGTGGAGAACGTTAAAAAAAAAAAGTCCTTCTTGCAGATAAATACTTAATATCTATACATTTAAACCAGCCTTTGCTTCTCCCAAGAGAAACATGGTTATAAAGTGGATAACAGCCCAAATTATTGCTCTGAGATGGGAGAAGCTCTTTGCAAAGCGCCGAGACCAGCCAGTGTTTGTTCTGTTGGGATTTGAGGTGGCCAGGGACAATTGATCCTATCTATACCTTCACTCCCTGGAGGTCTAAAGCGAAGCCATTTTTCTCTTCTTTCTGCCTCATCTGCCTGGGGCAGCAGACCTATACATAGTAGTGTGCATGTCTTCTGAAAAGCTGTGGAATCCTCCAGCAATCATTTTGGGCAACATCATCAATATTGAGAGGCCAATTTTAACCCATTTTTCTACAAAAGATCTTTGTTGATACTTCCTTCTGGACTTTTGAGCTATTTGCATTCCATCTGATAAAAACCACAAACCAGTCGAATACATTACTTTTTTTTTTTTTTTTTTTTTTTTTGAGACAGAATCTTACCCTGTCGCCCAGGTTCGAGTGCAGTGGTGCGATTTTTGCTCACTGCAGCCTCCGCCTCCCAGGTTCAAATGATTCTCCTGCCTCAGCCTCCCGAGTAGCTGGGACCACAGGCGTGCACCAACACACCCAGTTAATTTTTGTATTTTTAGTAGAGATGGGGTTTCACCATGTTGGCCAAGCTGGTCTTGAACTCCTGGCCTCAAGTGGTCTGCCCACCTCGACCTCCCAAAGTGCTGAGATTACAGGCATGAGCCACCACGCCTGGCCTTGAACAAATTACTTTTTATGAATTTCTAATAGATGTAAGCATGTATAAATCAGTTAACAATATAAGGGAGCCATTTGTTTAATGAATAGCTATATTCATTTTTATCTTTTAATTATTTATTGAACAGGAACTTACCTAACACAAACTATGTGTCAGGCACTATTCTTAATGCGTTTCATGCATTCAATCTTTGAATTCTCTCAACAGGGAAAAGAAGCTATTCCCATCCCCATTTTACATGTAAGAAAGCAGGCACAGAGAGATTATGTACCTTGCCAAGCTCACCATACCATAACGAGGTGGAGCTGGGGTTCAGACCCAGGCAGTCTAGCTCCAGGTGTAGTAGCCTGTCAAGAGATGATACCCATGGGCAGTCTCGGAACCTAAGTTCCTCTGGTGTGCCACTGGCCGTGCAGCAGTCAATGGCTGCAGCACTTGAAAGACTATTAAGTCTGCAACTTTCAAATATCAGGATCACCCACAAGTTAACTCCAGACTCGGGAACTCCATATTCTACAGCTCTTCCATCCCCATCTAGTCAAATGCAGCCAAAACTAACTGGTTTTACGGGGGGGAGGAGGAAGGGATGGCAGATGGGACTCAGAGACAAACCCAATCAAAGAAAAACTGTTCAATTTGCTTTGACAAACCCAGGAGCCACCAGAGTGTCAGAAAACCTAGTTTCCCAGTGAGTGCTTTGTATATTCTTTTTAATACTGAAAAATAGTGTTTGTGTGTTTCCTCCTTTCTTTTGTACTGCTATGAGATCACATCTCCATAAACATCCTGCCTCCTAGAATGGGAAATGTTCTTCTGGGGATTATTTGAAGTGTGATTGTGTTCAGATGTACTGGCAAACAATGCCACTTTTTATTAGCTTTGTATTGCTTTTAGTACATTTTCCCTGGCTATAGTTAGTTGTATTCAGTAGGCAGTTTTCAAGCTGTGCCCCCTGAATAAAAAATAGACATTCTGGGTGAATATCTACTGGATGTCTGAATGGAAGAAGCTCTCGGAGCCTTGTTGTTTTCATCTGGAGTATGGGAATAAGAATCTTCACCTTATAAGTAGTCATGCGATTCAATAGGATACAGATATTTCAGACTCGGCAGAGCCCCTGACACCTATTAGGCAGTTGACAAATGTTCATTCCCTTTCTTTTGTCTCAAAGAGATTGTCAGTTTTGATTCCATCAAAATTGTGGAATAAACATTTCCTGTTTCCTTAAAAAAGATGAAGGGAAGGCAGAGGGAAAATGGAGTCAGTGAGGGGCGGGCAGGGGGGTTCATGTCTGTAAGCCCAGCGCTGTGGGAGGCCAAGGCAGGAGGACTGCTTGAAGTCAAGAGTTCGCGACCAGCCTGCGCAACATCAAGTGAGACCCCATCTCTACAAAAAAATTTAAAAATCAGCCAGCTGCGGTGACACATGCCTGTAGTCTTAGCTACTTGGGAGGCTTAGGCATGAGGATCACTTGGGCCCAAGAGGTCAGGGCTGCAGTGAGTTGTAATCGTGCCACTGCACTCCAGCCTGGGCAATAAAGCAAGACACTATATCAAAAAAAAAAAAGAAAAAGAAAAAGAAAAAAGTCAATGGAGAGGTGATTCAAAAAGTCAAGTTCAACTTCCTATGCCCAAAGATCAGTGGGGTGCACATGAAATCGGTAGCGTCCATGAAAATATTACATAAGGTCCCGTGTGTGAAGGAGAGAGAGCAGAAACAAAAGAGCAGGCTCTAATGAAAGCAGATTCCAGAGATGACGAACAGAGATTCCTTCTAGAGCACTTACGTCACCTGGGGTGCTTTGTGTATTCTCTTTTTAAAAAATTGATCTATAATTCACATGCCATAAAATTCATCCTTTTGAAGTGTACGTTGGTTATGGCCCTTTTCTCTTCACAGGTGTTCTCTTTACCAAACCCACTATTCCTGCTCTGTGAAGTCTGTATATTTTAAAAGTAAATATACATGAGATTGCTTGAGATCATGTAGAAACCACTACCAGGTGTATCTAGCTATTTTGAACTCTTCGAAGGCTATTTTTTACATTGTACATTGTCAAACACTGAAACCTTTTTCAAAGAGATATGTGGTAGGTTTCTCCATAATTTTCTAGGTAACAATGAGGGTTCTGGTTTTCTTACCTTGTGAGTTCTGGCTATGAAAACTGTATTTTCTGTAAAATTTGACTTGATACACAAAATTTGCTCAGCTATTTGCATAAGTTTGATCTGCAGAATAAGCAATATAAAGGAAATGAATACTTCACATTTGTATCATTGCTTTCAAGATTCCAGAACTTTTTTTTTTTCCGAGACAGTCTCTCACTCTGTCGCCCAGGCTGGAGTGCAGTGGCGCCGTCTCAGCTCACTGCAAGCTCTACCTCCCGGGTTCACGCCATTCTCCTGCCTCAGCCTCCCGAGTAGCTGGGACTACAGGCGCCCACCACCATACCTGGCTAATTTTTTGTATTTTTAGTAGAGATGGGGTTTCACCATGTTAGCCAGGATGATCTCGATCTCCTGACCTCGTGATCCGCCCACCTCAGCCTCCCAAAGTGCTGGGATTACAGGCATGAGCCACCATGCCCAGCCAAAGATTCCAGAACTTTTACAACTTTTTTTTTTTTAGTTTCCTGTTGTTTCCAGAATTACCTTTAGTTATTTGTCATGCAAATAAAACTTTCCCTGTGAAATATTTGGTATTTTTTTAAATAACTGATTCCCCAGTAACAACAGAAAATAGATTTCTATGAAAAAGGCAGACTTGTATTATTAATGCTGAAGCTGATGATTTAATCACCTCATTTAATCTTATTTTTTACTTTTATTTTAGCTTCAGGTGTACATGTGCAGGTTTTTATATAGGTAAAATCATGTCACTGGGGTTTTTTGTACAGATTGTGTCACCCGGGTACTAAGCCTAGTATCCAATAGTTATTTTTTCTGATCCTCTCCCTCCTCCTACCCTCAAGTAGGCCCTAGTGTCTGTTGTTTCTCTCTATGTGTCCATGTCTTCCATCATTTAGCTCCCACTTGTAAGTGATAGCATGTGGTATTTGGTTTTCTGTTCCTGCGTGGTTTTCTAAGTATAATGATCTCTAGCTTCACCCATGTTCCTGCAAAGGACATTGTCTTATTCTTTTTTATGGCTGCATACTATTCCATGGTGTATATGTACCACATTTTCTTTCTCTCATCTGTCATTGTTGGGCATTTAGGTTGATTCCATGTCTTTTCTATAATGAATAGTGCTGCAGTGAACATATGCATGCATGTGTCTTTATGGTAGGATGATTTACATTCCTTTGGGTATATACCCAGTAAGGGATGGCTGGGTCGAATGGTAGTTCTGTTTTTAGCTCTTGGAGGAATCACCACACTGCTTTCCACCATAGTTGGAAAATATTTACATTTCCAGCAACAGTGTATAAATGTTTCCTTTTCTCCATAACCTCGCCAGCATCTGTTCTTTTCTGACTTTTTATTAATAGCCATTCTGACTGGTGTAAGATGGTATCTCATTGTGGTTTTGATTTGCATTTCTCTAATGATTGGTGATATTGAGCTTTTTTGCATATGCTTGTTGGCCATACATACGTCGTCTTTTGAAAAGTATGTCTTCTGTTCATGTCTTTTGCCCACTTTTTAATGGGGTTGTTTTTTTTCCGTAAATTTGTGAAAGTTCCTTATAGATGCTGGATATGAGACCTTTGTCTGATGTATAGTTTGCAAATATTTTCTCCCATTCTGTAAGGTATCTGTTTACTCTGTTGATAGTTTCTTTTGCTGTGCAGATGCTCTTAAGTTTAATTACATCCCATCTGTCAATTTTAGCTTTTGTTTCAATTGCTTTTAGCATCTTCATCATGAAATCTTTGCTGGTTCCTGTGTCCAGAATGGTGTTACCTAGGTTGTCCTCTAGGGTTTTATAGTTTTGGGTTTTACATTTAAGTCTTTAATCTATCTTGAGTTGATTTTTGTATATGGTGTAAGCAAGGGGTCCAGTTTCAATCTTCTCCATATGGCTAGCCAGTTCTCCCAGGACCACTTATTGAATAGGGAGTCCTTTCCCCATTGCTTGTTTTTGTCAGCTTTGTCGAAGATCAGATAGTGGTAGGTGTGTGGCCTTATTTCTGGGCCTTATTTCTCTATTCTGTTTCACTGGTCTATGTGTCTGTTTTTGTACCAGTACCACTCTGTTTTGATTACTGTAGCCCTGTAGTATAGTTTAAAGTCAGGTAATGTGATGCTTCCAGCCTTGTTCTTTTTGCTTAGGATTGCCTTGGCCTTTGGGGCTCTTTTTTTGATCCATATGAATTTTAAAATAGTTTTTTCTAGTTCTGTGAAGAATTTCATTGGTAGTTTGGTAGGAATAACATTGAATCTGTAAATTGCTTTGGGCAGTATAGCCATTTTAATGATATTGATTCTTCCTATCCATGAGCATGGAATGTTTTTCCATTTGTTTATGTCATCTCTGATTTCCTTGAGTGGTGTTTTGAATTAAAATTTCAGAGATCTTTCACCTCCCTGGTTAGCTGTATTCCTAAGTATTTTATTCTTTTTGAATTACCTCATTTAAAATGATTTTTTAAGCCCTCAATATTTAAATGAGCATCCCTAGGATTCTCTTTTTTTAACTTTTAAGTTAAGGGTACAAGTGCAGGTTTGTTACATAGTTAAACTTGTATTATGGGGGTTTGTTGTACAGATTATTTCATCACCCAGGTATTAAACCTAGTACCCCTAAGTTATTTTTCCTGATCTTCTCCCTCCTCCCACCCTAGGCTTCTCAGTTAATAACAGTAGTCATACCACACATATATAATACTTCAGTCTCCAAAGCATTTTCACATACATGGCCTTCTGATCTTTAACACTGGACATTATTTATTAATACTTTGCTTATTTCAAAAAGCTTTAGACGTACTAAAACTTACTATTAATACTTTGCTTATTTCAAGATGCTTTAGACTTACTAAAACTTACTAAAGGTATAATTATAGAGTTAAGATATGAAAATTAAAATTTAAAACTTAAAAACTAAATAGAAAACGGAGGCATGTATTCCAGAAACCTTGGCTGATATATTTATAGTGATGGTACATTAAAGTTAACTCTGAGTTTCTGGCTTAATTTAGTTTGACCATCAAGGCCTAGCCTACTAGACTCAGATTCTGAAGGCCTTGGGTCTGGCCCCTTCCCAGCCATAACTCCTAGGAGGAGTGGCCTATGTAGAGCTGGGGGAAGAGGGCAAATCACCACAATGCTTACTCTTTTCTCCAAGCAAAGCTAGAGAAATCATAACATTTAATGGTGCACATATTTCAGGAGATAAGATGTTTATTCATCTCATTTGAGGTTATAAACTAATGAAACTCTGCAGACTTGAGCTCCAAATTTCTGTTTATTTGAATTTGTTTACATGCTCCAAAATATAGACTGTTTCATGAGTTCTAGAGTCCTAAATTTTTTTAAATGGGAAAGACTTTAGAACTCCTGTATCTATTGTAAGCTATGAACTCTCCTTTTGTATGTGAATTATTCTGAACTCTGCCATTTGGGGGGAAAAAAGTTTATTTAAATGATTGACATTTTGTATTACTTGCCTTTTTCTTAATAAAAGATATTGTAAAATTATTTTAGCTGAAATATCAAAGTTTGGCATAGTTCAGTCAGTTCAGTTTACTAATGTCATTATGCAACAGTTAAGAAATCAGACATAAAAGCATACCAAGCACAAATTGATTATACAAGACATGTACTACCTGCCAACATGTTAGATTGTCATAGAGTTTTAGACTTGGAAGGAATTTTTAAAGACCTGTAAACTTTCAAAAATAAACTGGCAATATTCTTACTTTTAAGCGTGTTCTCCTAGAAGTTTTAAACAACAATAATGGTCAGCATTGAAAAAAGTCAAGTATCATGGATCATCTATAATTTGCAAGCTTTAATTTATTCTTTGAACAGCTTTCTTTACAGGAAACATTGGATGTTTAAATACTATGATGTCTTACATTCGTATGACTATTAATCCCTAATATTTTTTGCATGTTCACTGTAAAAATTTCAAGGAAGACAAATGAAATAGAGCAAAAAGGTAAAATTCCCTCTTTATACAAACTCCACACTTGATCCACTGCCTTCAAGTGTAAAGACTACTTGAAGGTAAATAACCACTGTTCACAGTTCATTGTGTATTCTCCAGCCCTTTCTGTAAGTACCAATAAATAGCTATTTTCTAAAATTGATATTACTATACATAGTTTTTGCAATTTGTGTCCTTATTTTAATATCATATCATGGGTATCTTTTCATATTAATACATATAAGCCTATGTTATTGATTTTTTTTTAGTGCAGAGTATTCTGTACAATGGATGTAGCATTATTTATTTAGGTACTTCCCTACTGAGGGATGTTTAGATTGCCTCTAGTTTTCTAACATTACAAATAATACTTTAGAATTTTGGTTCAAGATGGCAGACTGAGCACATGAGCTTTTCTTCCCTTTCTCCAAAGATTCCTTCAAAATGATACTAAAGCGATTTAACTAAAAGATGTGACCTAAAACCACTAAGACTGGAGTGGGGGCATCAGTGAGCAAATATCTTAACAGATTTTTGGAAGAGAGAAAGTAGATGGGAGGACGTTCACTAGCAGAGCAGAGGAAATCACAGCCCAGGTGTGCAGAGGGGGTCTGGGATGAGAAGGGGCTAACCTGTGAGATGAAGCCCCAAGAGGCTCTGAGCCTGGAAGACAGCAGGTAAAAGGGAGGGGAGAAGGGGAGAATGTGGCTGAAAATGGGGAAAGAAGTGAAAAAACCTGTCTGTGGAACAGACACCCCCACTCCCAGCAGACACACACATTCAGAATGCTGGCATTGCCTCCTCGTCCAAATACGGAAAGGAACTAGGACATGGATGAGAGGTGGGTGCTGCAAGACTTCTGTCTTCATTGTGGAATTGGAGAAAGGGCAGCTTGCTGACTGGTACCCCACTCTCTGACTCTGTAGAACTTAGCCTGTTAACAAACTCTCACAACGTGCACAGGGTTCTCAGGAAACCTTCACATTGCTTTTGTCTTGAATGCCAATGGATAACTGAAGATAACATGAATGGGTGACCAAGGATCACTAGACATTTTCTTAAGCCTATAGCATGAAAGATAATGCCCAAGATAAATAACTGGAAAAGTTATTTCTGGAAGAAACTGAGCAAATTCTTGGAGAAGAAAACTTAAAGGTTCTCTAACAAGTACTGCTTCCATGAATATCCTAATATGTATATCTTTTCATACTTATATAAATAATTCTGTAGGATAGACTCTTGGCAGAAGAATTTGTAGGTCAAATGGAATGCACACTTAAAATTCTGGAAAATAAAGCAAAATTTCTCTCCAAAGTCATTGTGCCAATTTACACTCCTGCCAGAAGCACATGAAATAACTCTTTCTTCACACCATTACCAAAACTAAATATTATAAGTGTACTTAATTCTTACTAGATCTTTTTTATTTGCATTTTCCTGACCACTAATTTTTATTGTTCTTTATACTCTATGACTTTGACATTTTTAAATTGCACTTGTAGTTTTCTTATTGATTTTAAGAACTCATATACATAATCAGTAATAACCATTTTTGGTGATGTCTATCTAAAATATTAGCCTTTATCTTACATTTCAACTCTGCTTAAATTATCTATTACTCTGTGGTGAAAATTTTTCATCTTTTTTAATTATACGTTAAGTCCTGGGGTACATGTGCAGAAAGTGCAGGTTTGTTACATAGGTATACACAATTCTGTCCTTTTTTTTTGTGGCTGTTGGTTTTCTGACAGATACCTTTCACCAAAATAAGGATTTTTCTTTCTATAACTAGCTTTTAAGAATTTTTATTAAAACTTGCCCGTTTTGTTTAGTTTTCTTCTGAATGTCTGATTATCAATCCTTAGTTGTCAGTTTATATTTATAAAGATAATGGATAGTTGCTTATTCTAGGTACATTCAGTTGCTTTCCTCCACAATTACTTTCATCTGTTTTTGCAACAGTCCTGTTTTCTCCAAATGGAGCAGAGCCCAGTATGCTGCCAGGCTGCGGTCAGGCAGGTTTCCTCTGAGTGTGCGTGGGCAGGGGTCAGACAGGCAGACAGATACAAATCATCCTCTCTTAGAGGCATATGAGGATTCAGTAGGATAAACACGAATTGCCTAGCATGATAATGAATTTAATACATATTTTCCCTGCTTTATCTCAAGGCTCCAATATGTATCAGTGACTGCTTAACAAACCTGTTTAGTTTGCCTTGCAATTTCCTTGCAATGACAAGAAACAGGCTTCTCTTCAGCTCCACTGCCAAGGAAGCCTCCAGGATTATGCCACTTCGGGTGTACCTTTTTTTTTATTATTATACTTTAAGTTCTAGGGTACATGTGCACAGTGTGCAGGTTTGTTACATATGTATACCTGTGCCATGTTGGTTTGCTGCACCCATTAACTCGTCATTTACATTACGTATTTCTCCTAATGCTATCCCTCCCCTATCCCCCACCCCATGACAGGCCCCGGTGTGTGATGTTCCCTGCCCTGTGTCCAAGTGTTCTCATTGTTCAATTCCCACCTATGAGTAAGAACATGCAGTGTTTGGTTTTCTGTCCTGGCAATAGTTTGCTCAGAATGATGGTTTCCAGCTTCATCCATGTCCCTACAAAGGACATGAACTCATCCTTTTTTATGGCTGCATAGTATTCCATGGTGTATATGTGCCACATTTTCTTTTTTTGTTTGTTTTTTTTTTAGATTTAAATTATATATATATATACTTTAAGTTCTAGGGTACATGTGCACAACGTGCAGGTTTGTTACATATGTATACATGTGCCATGTTGGTGTGCTGCACCCATTAACTTGTCATTTACATTAGATATATCTCCTAATGCTATCCCTCCCCCATCCCCCTGCCACACAACACGCCCCAGTGTGATGTTCCCCATCCTGTGTCCAAGTGTTCTCATTGTTCATTTCCCACCTATGAGTGAGAACATGCGGTGTTTGGTTTTCTGTCCTTGCAATAGTTTGCTCAGAATGATGGTTTCCAGCTTCATCCATGTCCCTACAAAGGACATGAACTCATCCTTTTTTTATGGCTGCATAGTATTCCATGGTGTATATGTGCCACATTTTCTTAATCCAGTCTATCAGTGATGGACATTTGGGTTGGTACCAAGTCTTTGCTATTGTGAATAGTGCCTCAATAAACATACATGTGCATGTGTCTTTATAGCAGCATGATTTATAATCCTTTGGGTATATACCCAGTAATGGAATGGCTGGGTCTGTAGATCCTTGAGGAATTGCCACACTGTCTTCCACAATGGTTGAACTAATTTACAGTCCCACCAACAGTGTAAAAGTGTTCCTATTTCTCCACATCCTCTCCAGCATCTGTAGTTCCTGACTTTTTAATGATTGCCATTCTAACTGGTGTGAGATGGTATCTCATTGTGGTTTTGATTTGCATTTCTCTGATGGCCAGTGATGATGAGCATTTTTTCATGTGTCTGTTGGCTGCATAAATGTCTTCTTTTGAGAAGTGTCTGTTCATATCCTTCGCCCACTTTTTGATGGGGTTGTTTGATTTTTTCTTGGAAATTTGTTTAAGTTCTTTGTAGGTTCTGGATATTAGCCCTTTGTCAGATGTATAGATTGGAAAAATTTTTTCCCATTCTGTAGGTTGCCTGTTCACTCTGATGGTAGTTTCTTTTGCTGTGCAGAAGCTCTTTAGTTTAATTAGATCCCATTTGTCAATTTTGGCTTTTGTTGCCATTGCTTTTGCTGTTTTAGACTGAAGTCCTTGCCCATGCCTGTGTCCTGAATTGTATTGCCTAGGTTTTCTTCTAGGGTTTTTATGGTTTTAGGTCTAACATTTAAGTCTTGAATCCACCTTGAATTAATTTTTGTATAAGGTGTAAGGAAGGGATCCAGTTTCAGCTTTCTACATATGGCTAGCCAGTTTTCCCAGCACTATTTATTAAATAGGGAATCCTTTCCCCACTTCTTGTTTTTGTTAGGTTTGTCAAAGATCAGATGATTGTAGATATGTGGTGTTATTTCTGAGGGCTCTGTTATGATCCATTGGTCTATATCTCTGTTTTGGTACCAGTACCATGCTTGTTTCGGTTACTGTAGCCTTGTAGTATAGTTTGAAGTCAGGTAGCGTGATGCCTCCAGCTTTGTTCTTTTGGCTTAGGATTGTCTTGGCAATGTGGGCTCCTTTTTGGTTCCATATGAACTTTAAAGTAGTTTTTTCCAATTCTGTGAAGAAAGTCGTTGGTAGCTTAATTGGGATGGCATTGAATCTATAAATTACCTTGGGCAGTATGGCCATTTTCACAATATTGATTCTTCCTATCCATGAGCATGGAATGTTTTTCCATTTGTTTGTGTCTTCTTTTATTTTTGTTGAGCAGTGGTTTGTAGTTCTTCTTGAAGAGGTCCTTCACATCCCTTGTAAGTTGGATTCCTAGGTATTTTATTCTCTTTGAAGCAATTGTGAATGGGAGTTCACTCATGATTTGGCTCTCTGTCTGTTATTGGTGTATAGGAATGCTTGTGATTTTTGCACCTTGATTTTGTATCCTAAGACTTTGCTGAAGTTGCTTATCAGCTTAAGGAGATTTGGGGCTGAGACGATGGGGTTTTCTAAATATACAATCATGTCATCTGCAAACAGGGACAATTTGACTTCCTCTTTTCCTAATTGAATACCCTTTTATTTCTTTCTCTTGCCTGATTGCCCTGGCCAGAACTTCCAACACTATGTTGAATAGGAGTGGTGAGAGAGGGCATCCCTGTCTTGTGCCAGTTTTCGAAGGAAATGCTTCCAGTTTTTGCCCATTCAGTATGATATTGGCTGTGGGTTTGTCATGAATAGCTCTTATTATTTTGAGATACATTCCATCAGTACCTAGTTTATTGAGAGTTTTTAGCATGAAGTGCTGTTGAATTTTGTCAAAGGCCTTTTCTGCATCTATTGAGATAATCATGTGGTTTTTGTCTTTGGTTCTGTTTATGTGATGGATTATGTTTATTGATTTGCGTATGTTGAACCAGCCTTGCATCCCAGGGATGAAGCCAACTTGATCTTAGCGGATAAGCTTTTTGATGTGTTGCTGGATTCGGTTTGCAAGTATTTTATTGAGGATTTTTGCATCAATGTTCATCAGGGATATTGGTCTAAAATTCTCTTTTTTTGTTGTGTCTCTGCCAGGCTTTGGTATCAGAATGATGCTGGCCTCATAAAATGAGTTAAGGAATATTCCCTCTTTTTCTATTGATTGGAATAGTTTCAGAAGGAATGGTACCAGCTCCTCTTTGTACCTCTGGTAGAATTCGGCTGTGAATCCGCCTGGTCTGGGACTTTTTTTGGTTGGTGGGCTATTAATTATTGCCTCAATTTCAGAGCCTGTTATTGGTCTGTTCAGGGATTCAACTTCTTCCTGGTTTAGTCTTGGGAGGGTGTATGTGTCCAGGAATTTATCCATTTCTTCTAGGTTTTCTAGTTTATTTGCGTAGAGGTGTTTATAGTATTCTCTGATGGTAGTTTGTATTTCTGTGGGATCGGTGGTGATATCCCCTCTATCATTTTTTATTGCGTCTATTTGATTATTCTCTCTTTTCTTCTTTATTAGTCTTGCTAACGATCTATCAATTTTATCAGTCTTTTCAGAAAACCAGCTCCTGGATTCATTGATTTTTTTGAAGGGTTTTTTGTGTCTCTATCTCCTTCAGTTCTGCTTTGATCTTAGTTATTTCTTGCCTTCTGCTAGCTTTTGAATTTGCTTGCTCTTGCTTCTCTACTTCTTTTAATTGTGATGTTAGGGTGTCAATTTTAGATCTTTCTTGCTTTCTCTTGTGGGCATTTAGTGCTATAAATTTCCTTCTGCACACTGCTTTAAATGTGTCCCAGAGATTCTGGTACGTTGTGTCTTTGTTCTCATTGGTTTCAAAGAACATCTTTATTTCTGCCTTCATTTCGTTATGTACCCAGTAGTCATTCAGGAGCAGGTTGTTCAGAGAGTCTCGCTCTGTCGCCCAGGCTAGAGTGCAGTGGCAAGATCTCGGCTCACTGCAAGGTCCGCCTCCCAGGTTCACACCATTCTCCTGCCTCAGCCTCCCTAGTAGCTGGGACTACAGGCGCCCGCCACCACGGCTGGCCATATACTTTTCTTCTTAGACATCAAAAGCCTACCTGATTTAACTGGTACAGTTGTGTGTTCTTATGGCTTTTGCACCCAACTGTCTGTCGGAGTAGTTGCCTCTTCCCAGAAGAACAAAAAGAGAAAGAAAAGTAGACATGCTTCTTCTGTGCGTCTCCTGTGCTGACCTCATTCTATTCAGAGAATGGTTTCTCTAGGGGTATAAATGTGTGATGATGTGTTTATGCCTCTCCACCTTACTCCCCCAGCCCCAGGCTGCATCCAGTGGTCTAAGTGGCATTTCTCTGCTCTTGCTCTTATGTGGTCTCCAGTTCTTGGCCTTGTCTTCCATTTACAGTCTGGCTCTGCCCACTGAAATTGGTCTTTGCAGAGCTCTTATTTCCAGCTGGGATGCTCTTGGACAAGTTCCTTAACCTTTCTGAGATTCGGTTTCCCCATAGGCAAAATAGGAAAACAATTACAATGTCATAGAACTATTAACTTTAAATGAGAAAATGTAGGTAGAATACCCTGCATGTCAACCCTATTAGTTCCCATATCTCCCTGGATCAGTGCTTTTCACCCTGGCTGCACATTGCACTCATGGGAGGCATGCTGTGTGAGGCATGTTTGAACTATGCTGATGCCTGAGTCCCACCTGCATGTTTAATTGGTCAGGGGCACAGCCTGACAGCCTGGACTTCAGGATTTTTTTTTTAAACTTTAAAGGTGATTCCAATGTCCTTTCAGGATAAAAGGCCTTTTCCCTATGTCAGTAGGTGTCAACTAGGGACTGTTTTGCACCCGCTCCCCATACATTTGGCAATGGCTGGAGGCATTTCGACTGTTACAGTGAGGGCAGAGAAGGGGGGAGGCGGGTGCTGCTGGCATCTGTCGATAGAGGCCAGGGATGCTGCTGAACCTTCCACAGTGCACAGGACGGCTCCCACAATGAAGAATTATTCAGCTCTAAACCTCAATAGTGCTGAAGTAAGAAACCCTGGCCTGTTTGATCACTAAGATCCCTTTCAGTGCTGAAGTTTTGTAGGTCACTTATTTCAGAATGATATCTTTAAAATAACAATAAATATCTAAGGTTTTCTTTGACCGTTTTATGTACCATTATGTTCACATTCATCAGTTCACTCTGAATCCTTAGCTTCCAATCCAATCCCCCACCTTTGGTTTTCTTTCCAGATTTCACTCAATTCTTGGTAGTGGGCCCCTAGATTGCTTATCTCTGAACAGCTGTGAGGCAGCCCCAACAACAGAAGTACCATCTTAAAATGCCCTTTTATAGCTGGCCCTGTGGTGTTTGGAGTCCTTTCTTGCTTTCTTAATACATGGCAGAAGAATAAAGGACAGAAAAAAAAGAAAAGCAAAAAAAGTCAGTTTTTCTTTGGATTCTCATAGAACTCTGATCATCTCTCCAGCTTGGTACTTAAATATATTTTACTGTAGTTCATCTGTTTACATGTCTGTGCTCTTCCCGGTGAGGCCGTGCAATCCTTGAAGACAAACAGGCCAGCCTTAGACAGTCTTCTCTGGAGTACACACTATGAGCCAGGAACTGTGCTCAGTGGTGTGGATACAGAAATAAAGGTCGTGCTGGCTCTCCTGAGGCCCATGCATGGTGTGCAGCCCGTGTGGGGGTTCTGTGCTCAGACATCTTAGCCCCTCTTGATCATGAGACCTCGCTCATGGTACTGGAGTCATATTACTACTCACTAGATGCTTGGAACCCTGGGTCTACCACCTCCTTCATCTAATCCTCACAACACTCACACAAGGTGGGAACTAATGTCATCATCTGCATTTTATAGTTGAGGGACCTGCCTGTGGTAAACAATTTGTGAGGGGTGGAGTCAGGACTTGAACCTGGGCACAGGCCTCACTTATGAGCTTCCCTGCATGTTTATGACCATGGCCATTTGCAAGAAAAATATGGCAAGGTGGGGTGGTATTTGTGTCTTCTCACTTCCCAGCCACTGGAAGAAAGACATGTTCCACTGAATTCCTTGCAGCCATCTTGCACCCTCCTCACTGTTCCATCCCTGTCCCCACTGCTACCTCAAACTTGATTACAATCATGCGTCCCATGCTCTCTTTGGGAATCCGTGGGCTAAATCTCCATAGTTATTATCTTAGTCACTAGACTTGCACCATCTTGCCTCAGCAGACCTTCTGGAACTAGCTTTTAAAAGAGTATCCAGCTCTTAAAAAGAGTAGAACATTTTAGAGAAATAAAACATCAAGTGTGTGTTTTTTCTTTTCTTATTGTGGTAAAATATATATAAACATAGCATTTATCATTTTAATGATGTTAAGTGTATAATTCAGTGGCATTAAGTACATTCACTGCTATCACCACGATCCATTTTCAGAATTTTTTTTTGAGACGGAGTCTCGCTGTGTCGCCCAGGTTGGAGTGCGGTGGCACGATCTCAGCTCACTGCAACCTCTGCCTCCCGGGTTCAAGCGATTCTCCTGCCTCAGCCTCTTAAGTAGATGGGACTACAGGCATGCACCACCATGCCTGGCTAATTTTTGTATTTTTAGTAGAGACAGGGTTTTACCATGTTGGCCAGGATGGTCTCAATCTCTTGACCTCGTGATCTGCCCGCCTCGGCCTCCCAAAGTGCTGGGATTACAGGTGTGAGCCGCTGCGCCCAGCCTCAGAATATTTTCTTATCCCAAAAGCTGTACTCAGTAAACAGTAGCCCCCTTCTTTCCCCCTCCTCCAAGCCCCTGGTAACTTCAACTCTCTGCCTCATGCACTGACCTATTCTAGGAACCTCATACAAGTGGAATCACACAGTATCTGTCCTTTTGTGTCTGGCTTATTTCACTTAGCATAATGTTTTCAAGATTCATCCCTGTGGTAATATGCACCAGAATTTCATTTCTTTTTTATGTATATGCCACATTTTGTTTATCCATTCATCTGTTGATGGGCACCTGGGCTGTTTCTCTCTTTTGGTTATTGTGAATAATGCTGCTATGAACATTGGCATACAACTATCTGTTTGAGTCACTACTTCCAATTCTTTTGGGTATATACCTAGGAGTGGAATTGATGAGTCATATGGTAACTCTATATTTAACTTTTTGAGAAACTGCCAAACTGCTGTCTATAGCAACTGCCCCATTTTATCTTCCAACCAGAGTTTCAATGTCTCCACATTCTCGCCAACACTTCAAGTGTGTTTTTGAAAGAGTATTTAAGCAGGTGATATGATAGGCACCAATGGTCAGCTCTCAGGCATCAGGACAAGATGCCGCGCTGGGCTTTGTTACCTGCTGCAGGTCATGGCAGCCCCTGGAGATGATTAAGTCACAAACAACTCAAAGTGATATCCTGACTCTTGGCTGAATGTTCCTCGTCAATGCTGGTAATGAGGAAAGTGATCATTGAGTGTTTGTTTTTTATTTGGACTCAGTTCTTGCCTTTTCTTCACCACAAGCTTTTATGACTCTTGTCCAAAACCAAATATTCACAAAACAAAGATTCCATGCCAAAGAGACTGTGCCCTCTTGCTGTGATTTGGAAAGATGCTGTTGTTTGTTTTAGCACTCCTGGACTTACTTTTGGATTACATACTTTCCACCTGGTGTCTGACAGCGCACCTCCCTTTGATTTAGGACAGCTCTGATGTCCTTGCGTCTGTTTACAGGGACTTTCTTTTCACTTTCAGAGTCTGTTTGCCTTGAAAAGCTTTCAGATATGCTGGAACGAAAGGAAATCAACTCTGCCCCACCCCCTTCTGCTGATTGTTTCACATTTTCTGCTTTATATTGATAGTTAGCACCTAGCTACCCTGGAAATGTGAGACTGAGTTTGCCTGTTTGTACATGGATTTGTCTTTCATTTTCTGGGGAAATAGTTAAGCTGTGGTTTGTTTTTGCTTTTAATTGTATCGTCTGTCTCAGAAATATGCAAAATGCCCACACCTGTTTTCCTACACTTAATGTGATACTTTCCTCAAATGCAGGAAACAGTTGCTGAGCTGGCTGAGTCTTGAATTTTTATGGAAGTGATTTGACACCGCTATCCTTGCATGAGGAATAACATTGTCTCCTAGCCCACTCTAGGCAGCAGCGCCTAAGGACAGCATCTTCAGCAGGGCTGTTAATCGCTCCCAGGTCTCCTATCTGGATTAGGATAATAGCTGAGAATCCATTATCTGCAAGTCCAGTGTGGTTAACACTGTCCCTAGATCCATCTATTCCCTAACCCACTTGGAAGTGCATTTAAATCTTCCCTGTTTGAATCAAAGTCTTGATTTTTTGTGATATGTTAGATCACTGAGCTACCACATTAGGGAATTAATACAAGCTAAGCCCCAAGAAGAGATATCTAAGGTTTAAACAACGTTTAATAAATATAGTTGACTTAATGAAAGAGAAGTGACTCCTGAGAAAAACAGTAATCTTGAAGGTTTCTTAACCAACAGCTGGGGATGACCCACCCTTTGCTTCTCCATGGTTACTGCTCTCACTGGGAGCCTCTCTTCCTTCCTCATGAGCATCAGAGCTTCAGAAATGTGAAACCTGCCTTCCAAGATTGCCCTCTTCTCTCTTCAGGCCTTACTTTCCCATGGGAGAAGTTGAGCACCCTTTCCCCTTTTTTATTAAGCAGAACTCTAGGCACATTGTGCTCTTCTTCTAAACCTTGAATTCTTGCAGGTAAGTCAATTAAGGCGTGGTCTTTGAAGATAAGCCTCCTTTCTCCCTCTCATCATGAACCGCCTTTATTAGCTATGCTCTGGCTGTTTTAGCATCAACAGCTTTAAGAATAACTTTTGGCATCTCCTGGCTCTACCCTACTCTGTCCCCAAGCTAGACACTATTCTCTGAATTAGAAACCATATAAATGTCAGCATGGGAAAGACTCACTCCTTCTGTCTGAATTCTGAATCAATATTCATGTTCTTCCTTGGAAAATGTACTTTCACATAGCCCCACCCTTTAACTTTCTTTGTGGCCTTATAGTCACGCCTATATTTGTTATGCTTTGGGGGCAGAATTTGTCTCATTGATCAATATTTATTTTTCCCTTTATTATCTAGTGTTTAGTGTGAATCAGGACTGATTTTCTTTCTTTGATTAAAGAAAACATTGCTGTTGGTCTGATTTGATATTCCTGCAAGATAATTAAACATTTCAATGGATATCTGTAAGCACCTACTGTGGATATCTGTAAGCACCTACTGTGTACAATATATTATGAAGAGAAAGAGTTGAACGATACATGCTCCCTTCCCTGAAAGGCATTTACTGTCCATTTGGAAATCCTTTGATGACTTTGAAAAGAGACCCAGTGCTATGGGAGTGCAAAGGATGGAGAAATTAACTCTAATAGGATAATCAGAGGAGACACCTGGGGGAGGTGGTATTTAAACTGGGCTTGTAGAGCAGGGGCTGGCAACCTTTTTTTGGAAAGACCATATAGTAAATATCTTGGGCTTTGCAGGCCATTTGGTCTCTATTACAGCTACTCAGCTGCACAGTGAGAAAGCAGCATAGACAATATGTGAATGAATGGGTGTGCCTATGCTCCAATAAAATATGATATACCAAAAAAGCCAGCCGCCAAATTTAGCCCTCATGCTGTGGTTTGCCCACCCTCGTTTTGGTGGATGGATAGGCTTTTCTCAGAAGAAACAGGGAAAGAGCATTTCAATCTGAAGAAGCAGCACAAGCTAAGGTACAGAGAAGGAAGAATGTGAGGCATGTTCTGGACTTAGTAACTTATGAAATAAGTGAGGGTGACCTTGACATTTGAGACTGCAAATACAGGATATAGCTAGACCTGTTTCATCCTGAACCACATCCTTTGTATTAAATCTGAAGATGCTCGGCTGGAGGAGAGTTGTGACAGGGTCCTGCCTCTGCTCTACAGACAGTTTGGGGCTGTTGTAGAGGAGGAGGGGGAGCGGGTGCTGTAAAAAGGCCTGGCCTATAGGAAGAGTCTGAGGGAGGGGAAGTGACTAGTAACAAGGATACTGCTATGTCAGTGGGCTCTGTGATTCCAAACAGTAAATTTGACCGTGTTAGAAAACCAGAGTTTTTGTGTATGTTTTTAATCAGTGACTGTAGGTTGAGCACCTTATGATAGAAGAACGTAATACACACCACCGTATTGCTACATCAGGGAGTGATAAACTGCACTTGGAAACTTGAGATGATCTGGAGCAAATCAGAGTAGAAAAGACGGATAAATAATTTTGGGAGTTGGAAATTTAGGTAATCAGTCCTCTTTAAAAAGAGGGGAGTGGTTGCATTTGAGAGAAGCTAAATCCCTTCCCTTGTCTCTAAAGCAGTACTTTTGAAACCTAGTCCAGCCTTTCCTGTCTGTCCTGTTTTGTTGGTAAGTTCTGGGAACACCAAGGTTCTCTAAGCCTTCTCCCATACAAAGGTCCCAATCCAAACAGCAGGTTCTCAGCAGGCAGCATAGATCCTGTCCTACATGAATGCTTTCAGTTGAATTCCTTGATTTTTAATTATCCCTAACAAATCACATATTTGCCAAGTTTTTAGAATTGCTGCAAGAAGACCAGTATTAACCTGTAAGATAATTTCTGTTGGTAGGGTAAAAATTTGTTGATCAGAGAAAAAGGATTTAATCAACTGCATTAAGATTTCTTGTAAATAAATACTCCACATCATTGCTAGGTCCTCCTTAACTTACAAAATCGTGCATGGCTAGGACTCACTTGGAATTTTAAGAAAAATTTGAATTATCAGTTTCACTGGCCAAAGGACCCAAAGTACTGACTCAAACATTTCAATATGAGCAGAATTGTGCAAGTTAAGAGTTCTACTCTCAGCCACGCAGCTTTCTGGCTCTATAGCCTTCAGTCAGTTACTTGACCTCTCCGTATGTCATTTTCTTTACCTGTAAGATGAATTGACAATAATATTTATCTCATAGGGTTATTGGGAAGGTTAAATAAGGTAAAACAGGTAAAGCATCTAGCACAATGACTGGCACAAAATACTTATTCAATAAACATCAGATGTCATTACTAGTATTTTTTTTTTTTTTTTTGAGATGGAATCTCACTCTGTTGCTCAGGCTGGAGTGCAGTGCCATGATCTCAGCTCACTGCAACCTCTTCCTCCCAGGTTCAAGCAATTCTCCTGTCCCAGCCTCCTGAGTAGCTGGATTACAGGCATGTGCCACCATGCCCAGTTAATTTTTGTATTTTAGTAGAGACAGTGTCACCATGTGGGCAAGGGTGGTCTTGAACCCCTGACCTCAAGTGATCCACCTGCCTTGGCCTCCCAAAGTGCTGGGATTACAGGCATGAGCCACTGCTCCCGGCCCTACTATGGTATTTTAATTGTTGCTACTGTTATACAAATTAGTCCAGGATTATATGGTTAGAGATCCACATAATTGTGCTTTGAGACTTTGTCTAGACAATAAATACCTTTCCAAAAGCAAAAGACAATTTTTTTCTAGACTTATCAAGCCAACAATCAGTATCAAAAGTTTACATGGCACACCGGGCGTGGTGGCTCATGCCTGTAATTCCAGCACTTTGGGAGGCCAAGGCAGGTGGATCACCTGAGGTTAGGCGTTCCAGACCAGCCTGGCCAACGTGGGGAAATCCTATCTCCACTAAAAATACAAAAATTATCAGAGTGTGGTGGCGAGCCTATAATCCCAGCTACTTGGGAGGCTGGGGCGGGAGAATCGATTGAACCGGGGGGTGGAGGTTGCAGTGAGCCAAGATGGTTCCACTTAACTCTAGCCTGGGCAAAAGAGTGAAACTTCGTCTCAAAAAAAAAAAAAAAAAAAAGTTTTACATGGCACATGCCTTTATAACTAACTGATAGTGAACTAAGATCAAGCACCGTTTGAGTTGTATCCAGTAAATATGGTGTCCCCTAACTCAGCTCATTGGCTTGAGGTGGTACCAAGATGTTCATGGGGGCAAACGGAAGTTGATCAACACTTGTATTTCAGACCTAGGCAAGTATGAGGATTGGGCTATTAGATGTTCCTCTTTTAATATGAATACTGACTTCCTATTCTCTGATGTGTTGGTCTTTAAAATGTTCAGCTGTGCCTCAGAGAACAGTGAAATTTCTGCTGTCAGCATGTGAGGGTCATGGGCACGGTCTCTCAGTACCATTCAGCATGGGGACCCTTGGAGCCCCTGTGAAATCCGACCCCTCCTGGAAAGGATGAAGACATAGTTCAACCCAAGGTCTTTATGGACCTGCTGAATTCATTACAATTAAGTAAGTTAAACTTTCATCACAGACTTTATCCCCTCTTCTCAAAGCACAAGTGAAAAAGAGATACCTGTTTAAGTGCCAAAAGCCTATTGTCTGGCCAGAGCCATTGGCTGGCTTAGCACTTACTTATTTGTTGGATAAGCTTTTTATTGAAATGCTAAGTATAAATACACAGGAAAAGTTCTCTATTCAAAACTATAAGTACAGCTTGATGAATTTTCACAAAGTGAACACAGTCATGTCACCAGTACTCAGATGAAGAAATAGAACTTGATCAGCTCCCAGAAGCCCCTTCCATTGTCCCCTCTCTGTCACTAACCTCCCCACCGCAGAAAGAACCACTACCGTGATTGTTCACACCATACATTAGTTTTTGTCTGTTTTTAGAAAAACCTTATATAAATGGAATAATACAGCATATACTGTTTTGTATCTGGCTTTTTTTTTTTTTTTTTGCTCAACATTTTTAACATTTACCTTGGGGTAGAGTATAAAATGAGAAGGTAGATTTCTTCCTAATGTTTAGCCAATTTTACAAACCAATTTGTTGAGTGGTTCATTTATTTAACATTGGAATGTGTAGAATGTGCTAAGTCACATACTTACCATTTATTGTATTCCATTTATCTGTCAAATAATTTCTGTACCACACAGAGTATTTTGGTTATCATAGCTTTAAAATGTGTTTTAGTATCTGGCATGGCAATTCTTCCCTCTTTTGCTACTTTCTTTCTTTCTTCTTCTTTTTTTTTTTTTTTTGAGTCGGGGTCTCACTCTTTGCCCAGGCTGGAGTGCAGTGGTGCAATCATGGCTCACTGCAGCCTCAACCCCCCTGGGCTCAAGAGATCCTCCTACCTCAGCCTCCCAAGTAGCGGGAACTACAGACTCACACCACCATGCCTGGCCAATTTTTGTATTTTTTGTAGAGACAGGGTTTCACCATATTGGCCAGGCTGGCCTCGAACTCCTGGACTACAGTAATCTGCCTACCTTGACCTCCCAAAGTGCTAGGATTACAGGTGTGAGCCATCGCACCCAGCCTTGCTTCTTTTCAATAACAATTTTCAGACAGTCTAGCATTATTCCAGGTGAATTTTTGAAACCATTTTGTCATATGTAAGGAAAAAAAAAATCCTATGGGTGTTTGCACGCAATTATGTTAAATTCATTCAGTAAACATGTACTGAGTCCTTACTGTGTGCCGGGTGGAATTCTGGGTACTGGGAATACTCAGAAAAGGGCACACCAGCCCTGATGGCATTTACAAAATTCTACCGGGGAAACTGGAGACAAAAGAACAAAAAGGTAATTTCAGATGATGAGACATGCTATAAAAAATAAAACAGGGGAAGAGGAGAATGAGTGCTGGCTGGAAGAGCAGGCTGCTGTTTGAGTTAGGTTGTCAATGTCTTAAGGAACGTGATCCTTGAATTCCAACCTGATTCATGCCCAGAGTGTATTAGATCTATAACTTCATTTGGGAGCAGTAGACATGGTTAAAATGTTCAGTCTGGCCAGGCTCAGTGGCTTACACCTGTAATCCCAGCACTTTGGGAGGCCGAGCCGAACGGCCTACTTGAGGTCAGGAGTTTGAGAACAGCCTGGCCAACAGGTGAAACCCCGTCTGTACTAAAAATACAAAAAGTTAGCTGGGCATGGTGGGAGGTGCCTATAGTCCCAGCTACTCAGGAGGTTGAGGCATGAGAATCACTTGAACCCAGGAGGCAAGGTTGCAGTGAGCCAAGATCACACCACTGCACTCTAGCCTGGACGACAGAGCAAGACTCCATCTCAAAACAGCAACAAAACCATTCAGTCTAAGAACATAGCATTTATTACCATTTATTCAAATAGCTTACATCTACCAGTGAAGTTTTGTTATTTTCCATATAGATTCTCTGCATTTCTTGTAAAGATTCATCATAGGTATTTAATTGTATTTTGCTGTGGTATGATGATGATGATGTTGATGACAAAGAATGGAATCTGTTCCTTTTTATCTCTAAAATTCTTATCAATATACAGAAAAGTTATGGTTTTTTTATATTTACCTCTATCTGGTAATTTCGTTGCGCTTTTATAAATTCTGAGTAATTTGAGTTGATTCTCATGGTTTTCTAGTGATATAATCATACCATATAGAAATAATTATAATATTCCTCCTCCTTTCCAATAGTAATTACTCTGAATAGCAGACATCCTTAACCTATCTCTGATTTTAATGTGAATGCTCCTAATTTTTACTAGCAAGGAAAATGGATGTATGCTCAATAAATATTTTAATTGAATATATGATTACATGCTCATCATTGGGGTAAGAAAGTCTATTTCTAATCTTGTAATTTTTTTTTTTTTTACCAGGATGAGTTTTAAATGACATTTTGGCACCTACTTACGTTATTTTTTCTTTAGAGTTTTCTATATTATCCTTGAATTCCTGGATTATACCCTGTTTCATCTTGCTGAATGGTTTTTTTAATGTTCTGTTGAATTCAATTTGCTAGGACCTTATTTGGGATTTTTAAAATCTGTATTCCGAAGTGAGATTGGCCTATTGTTTTCATTTTGTGCTACCTCTCTGAGGTGGAGGTTAGGTTAGTGTTCCAATTTTTATGTGCTCTGGAAAAGCTTATATAATAATCTGTTCCTTCAGATTTTTATAAAAACTCACCAATAAAAAACATCTGGCACTAGAATATTTTTGGAAGAAATTACTGCTAACTTGTAACAATTCTTCTACGGCTGTGAGTGTACTATGTTTTCTTGTTCATCTTAAATCAAGCTGGTAATTTTTTAATGTATCTTTTTCATGGAGAATTTCAAATGTAGTGTAGAATTACATATCAAATTCACTTATAATTTCAGCATCATCTGATATATTCTCTTATTTGGGCTTTATTGCTTTTTTATTAAATTTGCTTATTTTCAAAAATATCTTGGAGACCAGCTCTCAGGTTCTTATGTGTGTTTTTCTTTCTTGAATTCACATACTTCTGTTTTATGATTTCTACCTTGGTTTCCTCTTTTTTAAAAAAAAAAGAAATAAGAGTATTTAAATTGCATAAATTCAATGTGTGACACTTCTGTTTTTGCTGTTTTCTCAGTGGTTCTTAAATGTTTTCATCTCAGGACCCTTTTCTCCTCTTTAAAACTGAAGACCCCAGACAGCTTTTGTTCATATGAATTTATTCGTTAATATTTACAGTACTCACATTTTAAACTGAAATTTGAGAATTTTATATTACTTTGCTTTCAAATAACAATAATAAACTCACTATATAATACAGTAACAGTTTTTTTAAAGTAACTATTTCCCAGAGCAAAAACATTTTGAGAAGAGTGGCATCATTTTACAATTTGCAAATACTGTATCTTTTAATGTCTGGCCTAATAGAAGACAGCTGGATTCTCATATCTGCTTCTCCAATCTATTGTGATAGATCATTTGGCTAAAGTATATGAAGAAAATCTGGTTTCACATAAATATGTAGTTGGAAAATAGAGAGGTAGTTTAGTGGTCTTTTCAGATCATTGTGAATCTTCTCCTTTGATACTCTACCAAACTAGAAAAGTGGTAGTTTCTTAAAGGTTAGTTGCAATGGGAAATCTAAAACCACATCAATAAACTTGTCATGCTCTTTATACTCATGAGTGAGAGAAAAAAAGGCAAATAGCATCTTAGGGTTGTTATGGAAATAGGTTTAATCTCAAAGATCCCCTGAAAGGATCTTAAGGACCATACTTTCAGATATACTTTTCCAAGTAAATGGAAATATATCCATTTTTTTAAACTTTTTATTTTCAAGTAATGTTAAATTTACAGAAGAGTTGCAGAGAGAATGCAGAGTTCCCATATACTCTTCACCCAGCTTCCCATAATAAGAAATTTTTAAAACTTTATGGTAAAATATATATAACATAAAATTTACCATTTTAACCATTTTAAATGTACAGTTCAGTAGCATTAAGCACATTCACATTATTGTACAACCATCACCAGCACCCATCCATAGAACTTTCTTCATCTTCCAAAACTGAAACTCTATACCCATGATGTGTAAGTTGGATTCACTTCTTAACCCAAACTACTTGAGGCATCTATTGATATTTACATGCGTAACTGGTTGCATTTGTGCTGTTAATACCTGATTGTATTGCTTTGGAGAGTGTAGTCTGCATGATTTTGAGGGCTGAGGTGAGAAAGAAACTGTTTCTGTCTCTGTCTACTGAATCAGGGCTATACAGTTTATACCAGACAAAAAAAAGAGGACAGCTGTTCCCTCCACATAGGAGCACCTTTGTTTTGAGATGGCCAGAGCACTGCCTCTTCATCACTTCATCTGTCTCTGTCAGTTGATATAAACCATGAAATCAGAACACATGGGATAGTGAGAGTAATGACATGACGTTTTACCCACAAACACCATATTGCTAAGCTTGGGTTATAAGGACAAAGAAAGAGGAGGAGTCCCTAGACCCATTCTTGGGGGAAGGGGAAGTCAGTAGTGATGGAGGACGTGGTGCACTCTGTTGCTCCAATCTCTGTGGGGGGAAGCAGTAGCAAGAAAACTGAAGATTTACAGCCAGATAGGAAATATTTTAGGCTTTGCAGTCCCTATGGACACTGTCACAACTACTCAACTCTCCTATGCAAAAGCAGTGACTGATTCCAATAAAACTTTATTTACAAAAGCAGGTGGCAGGCCATATTTGGCTCAGAGACTGTGTTTTGGTGACCGCCACACTAAATGAATTCCTGGCAGGGGTCCGAAAACTGGTTAAGACTTAGGAATATCTCAGTCAACACTAGTTGACCATCTTAAAGGAGAGTTCTGCCAGCACGCAGATGAACAGTAACCAAGGCAATGGACAGTCACATATCCTGCCTGTTGGCTGGTACCAAAGCTGGATATCACGCTTCCTTCCAACATTTAGTTGATAAAAGTTTCATAGTCAACTCTGAGCATGAGGCAGGTGGCATCTATTAACCCCTAGAGAATAAAAATTAAACTACAGACTTCTCACTAGATGTCCACCTTCTTTAACTGCTTGTTCTTTAAGGACTATTGAGTCCACCTCTTAATGTTGTTAGGTTTTGCTGTTTTAAATTTTATTCTATATGAAAAATTATGCTTTAATTTTTAGAAGTTATGGGATATTTGCTGTTAGGACCAGGAAGCTATAACCAGAGCATTATTGCTTCCTCCTGACAGCACTTTCTGTTTTTAGAAAACAGGCATAAGAGACCATGAAAAACCACTAAAACGGCTGAACTCACAAGCTAACCTTAAAAGCCAGCACCTTGGCCAGGCGCCATTGCTCACGCCTGTAATCCCAGCACTTTGGGGGGCCAAGGCGAGTGGATCACCTGAGCCAGGAGTTTGAGACCAGCCTGGCCAACATGGTGAAACCCTGTCTCTACTAAAAAATACAAAAATTAGCCAGGAGTGGTGGTGGGCACCTGTAATCCCAGTTACTCGGAAGGCTGAGGCAGGAGAATTGCTTGAACCCGGGAGACGGAGGCTGCAGTGAGCTGAGATCGTGCCATTACACTCCAGTCTGGGCAACAAGAGTGAAACTCTGTCTCAAAAAAAAAAAAAAACAAAGAAACCAGCACCTCAGAAATTCATCTGTATCAACCATTCATCAATCAAAAATATTTGAATGCAAATATTTGGAAATTACTAATGCAAAGTATGCCAATATGCAAATTAACCTGTTTGTTCATTTTTTCTCATTTATTCATTCATTCACTTATTGAGAGTCTGTTATGAGCTAAGTCTGTTATTAGCCAAGTCTGTTTTAGGCTGCAGTTGTGGCTTCAGTTATAATCTCCTGTAAATGTTTGTTTTGTTCACATGTGTTCAGATGTATTCTATGTAACAGTTGCCTCTACCTTCTATTTTAATGAAAAAGCTCCTTGAGCACAAATCTGTATTTTCCCATCTCTTCATAATTCTCCACAGTTCCCAACTGCATGCTCTGCATGCAGTAAAGCATTTAGCACATGATTTTGATTTATTGACTGGTGGGAAGCCTTCACAAGCCAGTCTTCTGTCTTGAGCCCCATCCAGAATTCTTCTGTTAATTTTTCTATAGTTCCCAAACGTTACAAAGAACATTTTCCTTTCAGCCTTTAAGAGCTTGTGTAGAATTAGTCATCACTGGGACCCAGACTTCACCCTAAACATGAGTGCATTTACATGCTCCAGTGAATTAATCCTGATGTCATATTGTGAATTGTGTCCTAATTTTTTAAGAGACTCCGTATTCCATTTGATTCATAAAAATGAAAAGTAAAATGCTAATGTGTAAAACTGTTGTTACTCCAGTTAATGAAATATTTTCCCAACCTTTCATAATCAGTTCCAGCCTAGATGAGAAGCTTACTTGCAAAAATAATAGACGAAAAAGGGAAATTAAATCCTCTGTAATTAAAAATAGTAACATTCTTCTATTAGGTTCCCTGTTTAATCATCTTCATTGTTTTGTTTTGTTTTTTTCTTTTTTGTTGTTGAGTTTTTTTTTTGTTTTGTATCTCTGTGTGTGTGTGTGTGTGTGTGTGTGTGTGTCTGTGACAGAGCAAGAGAGGGAAGAGAGAGAGGTGCCTGTAATTTTCTAAAACCTGTGTTTGAGGGCAAAATGTTAACATCTTGGAATAATCACCCCCTGCCAGTGTTTTTTTCTTTTTCAATTATTTGCTTACTTTGACATTTTCATTCCCCACTATGACAGATGTTCCAGAACCACGTGCATATGGTTCTCCTCCTGGGCAAGGCCATTTCCCTGCCTCCTCTCCATCCCAGCCCATGAGATAAAGCTCAGGAACGCCTTTTGTCCATCTTTGGCTGGCAGGCAAGAGCCAGGGATCCCCACACTCTGCAACTGTATCCATAAGGCCCTGTAGAGCTCTTCAGTTTACTTCCTCCTCAATGAGATTCTGAAAGATGGTTTATCTAAAATGTGACCAAGATATACTAAGAATTCTACTGGAAATTTCTACGAAGTGTTTTTAACCCTCAAAAAGTCAGACCAAGGATGGATTTTGAACCTGGTGTGGCCTCTCTGCTCTGGGAGCTACCACCTGGTTCCTCGGATGCTCAGTAGCTCTGGGCTTCCGGAAGCAGCGTCTGTGAAGGGGCAGGGGAGAGAGTCCCAGACATGGAGCCTCAAGTCAGGCTCTGAATTCTGTGTCTGCCACTGAGCAGCTCTGATCTTGAGCATTGTTATTTGAACTCTGTGACTCTCCTTTCTCCTCACATATAAAGTGAGGATAAGAGGAAGGTAGAGAGGATGAAAGGAGATCATGTTGTATAAAGCTGCCTCCATATACAGAATAAGCCTTCCCCCTCAGTGCTGTCATAAAATCAGTAACCCACAAAGGAGAGCCAAGTTCCTCCAGGCTTCACGCCTAACCAGAGAGGTGTGTGGGATAGAAAAAGACCTACGCCATCCTCCTAGCTCTGTGCTGGATGAGATTTGTCACTTGGGGCAAGACTGCGTGCATCACCTCAGTTTCTGCATCCATAAAATGGCACTGATACCATCACCCTCATTGAGATTATGGGGATTGAGAAGAAGTACACATGAAAGTGCCAGCACCTCTTCTGGACAATGGAAGAGATTCCTCGGGTGTTATTTCCCTCCAGTTTGGGTTCTGAGTCCAGAATCCTTTCTGGAGCAACCTGTTTGGGTGTTCTTCCCCATCCCTGAACGTGAGTGGAGGCTTAGAGCTGACTTTTTCATGAGGCAACCTCTTCAACCCTGAACAGGTCTTGCTCTTCAAAAGTCCTTGATATTTAACCAAAATATGCCTCTTCAAACTTCCCACTGGTGATGCATGAAATAGAGTAAATGCCCCCAAACTCTTCTCCAATTAAGACTTTTTATCCCAGTGGAATCAGATTCAATTAAGCATCAAAGTCAATCTTTGGTGGAAAAATAAGTCAAATTTCAGCCAGAGTGATCTTTGCAGAAGGGCCATCCTTGCCTTTGGCTCTGGCCCTGGAGTTGTATTGAGGTTTTGTGATTAATGGGTAATTGCCTGAGCCTCACATTTTTTACGATCTTTTGGTGGAACTGTCCTCTTTGGTGTTGCTGGGTCTTTCTTCGGAATCACAAAAGCCCAGAATCCTTGCTGAGAATCTGGGGTCCTTGTGGCATGCAGCTGCAGCTGCCACTCCCCACCTCCTGGGATGGTGCCTGAGTCTGTACTTCTAGATAGTCACAGGGTCGTCTACCAGAGTAGGAGCCAAGAGTCAGTATACATGCGTGACTGGGGAGTGGGGACCTGAGATGGCAAGGAGGACCGAGTCTTATTGATACTCACTATGGTAGACAGAATAATGGCCCCCCAAAGTTGTCCACAGCCTACTCCCAAGAACCTATGAACATGTTAAGTTACATGGTGTATTAGTCCATTTCACACTGCTGATAAAGACATCTCCTAGACTGGGAAATTTACAAAAGAAAGAAGTTTAATGACTTACAGTTTCATGTGGTTGGGGAGGCCTCACAATCATGGCAGAAGGCAAGGAGGAGCAAGTCACATCTTACATGGATGGCAGCAGGCAAAAAAAGGTTGTGCAGGGAAACTCCTCCTTATAAAACCATCAGATCTTGTGAGACTTATTCACTGTCATGAGAACAGCATGGGAAAGGCTTGCCCCCATGATTCAATTACCTCCCACAAGGTCCCTTCCACAATATGTGAGAATTCAAGATGAGATTTGGATGGGAATACAGCCAAACCATATCACATGGCAAAGGGGAATTAATGTTACAGATGGAATTAAGGTCCTAATGAAGACCCTTGTGATGGAAAGATTACCCTGGATTATCCAGGTGAGTCCAGTGTAACCACAAGGGTCCTTCTAGGTAGAAGGGGCAGGACGAAGAGTTGAGTCAGGAAGAGATTTGAAGAGGCTGAACTGCTGGCTTTGCAGATGAAGGAAGGGGCCACAAACTAAGGAGTGCAAGAAATACAACTCTAGCAGCTGGAAAGGCAAGGAAACAATTTTTCCCCTAAAGCTTCCGTAAAGGAACACAGCCCTGCCAACTCCTTGATTTTAGCCCAGCAAAATCCGTTTCAGACTTCTGACCTCCAGAACTGCAAGATAATACATTTATGTTGCTTTAAGCCACTAAGTGAATGGTGATTTGTTACAACAGGAAGTAGGAAAAGAATACACTCACCTTCCTTTATCATCAACACATCCTGCTACTCAAGGCAGGGCCTTCACCTGGCTGGAGACCATGCCTGTTCAGGTGTTAGCTGATCGTTAAGGAGCAGCTTGTCTGGACGGGAAGGAGCACAGACGTTGGATCGAGGCAGAGCTGAGTGAGGCAGTGCCATCACTTTCTGGCTGCACAGCCTTGCTCAGATTGTTTCATTTCTCTGACCTTTATGATCCCCAGCTCTAAAGCAGGAATCATTACAGGATTAAACTGCAGAATGTACTCCTGGTTGATTACCTGGCATGCAGTCAGCTCTCAACACATGGTCTCTTTTAGTAATGATGAGTTGAACTGTGCCTTTTCTTCCCTCCCCTGGGAAGTGTTTCTCTTTTTTTAGGGCGTGAGAGAGATTGACATTCTCTCCCTTGTCTAGCAGAGGACTGCCTTGCCCTGGGGATCCCTGGTGAACCATTGCTGGGAGGCTCAGATGGACTCCAGGCAGCTGGACATGGCGAATACATGAGAGATTGGCATAGCGTATCCCCAGGGGAGTGAGAATGAAACTAGAATCAAGATTCCCGAAGATCAAGCCGTCCAGGTGGAAACCTCAAGTAGCCAAACACAGCAGTGTGGTTGGGCTGGAATGTTTAACCTCTCTGGGAGGGATAACAACATTCCAGCTGGGACGTTCACCAAAAGTAACAAGTAATCGCATGGGTGTGTTCTCTATCCAAATGACCAGAGCCTCCATCTGGCCAGCTTCCCATGTAATTAGTTTAAGAGTAACAAAATACCAGGAAATTAATATATACAAAGGAGTGTTCCAGAACATCTAGGCACAGACTGATAAAGGAGACGTGGGTGTATGTGCACGTGTACGTTAAAGATGAGTTAATTTCAATGTTTCTGTTATTCTAAACTGAACTGCTGCTATGGGTTTCAAGAATTACATAGATTATGAGGTCATCTTGCTGGAACTATGATTCCAGACCATCCCTCAAAACACGAGAGGACTTTTTTCCCCACTTTTACGTTGTTAGATGCCAAGGTGATTTAGCCAGAGTAAAAGCTGTACTTTATGGCAGGACATATATTCTTCCACTGTAGATTTTTTGTTTTTGTTTTGTTTTGTTTCATTCACCGAGTTGGAAGATTTAGCTCTGCAGTGTACAGGGAGCTACCAGTAAACTGTAGGTCAGGAGCTGGCCAGGGTGACCTCAGCTTAGCCACCAGAGCCCAACTCTCAAGTTGTTCAACTCTGTGTCTCCTCTTCTGTGCTTGATGGAGTTAACTAGGAGATCTCTGAGTTGGAGTGTCGCTCTGACCTCTGAGGGTACTTAAAGGGAAGCAGCAGGAGAAAGTGGGGAGGCAGAGAGTGGCACCAAGGTGCTGCAGATGACGTCTGCTGGCTGTGTTCCTGGTAATAAGAAGTGCTGTCCTCTGAAGGGACTCATGTTCCAGGGAAGACAATTTGGGGAAATGCTGACCGAGGTCATATTTTAATGTTTAAAGCTAGCTTTTAAGTATTTAAAGAAACTATTTACAAGTCAGTCTCCTGAAATTACAGTTCCATAAAACTTCCAAGTGGGCAAAGAATAATAACTTAAGGAAGAGCAGTTTCCTAAACAGATAATGAGAGTGAAGTCCAAATTGCTTTTAAAGGGAGATAAAAAGGTCTCAAATTTCTTGCTGTGGTTCTGAATGTTTAGTGATAGGTTCGTTTGAAGATGAAATCAACCCTGATGTTAGCTCAATAATTTCAGGATGTGGGGAGGGTTGGGGGAAACCTAGCCTATGGGAAAGGAAAATCAGGAAAACCTTTTAGTAGATAGACATTTTTCATTGCTATCAAAGGATGTGGAAGGCCACAAAAACCTCTTAGCAGGAAGCATCCTGGGGTGATCCATACATTCTTTCTGGTGAGGCAGAAGGAAAAGGAGGTCCAAGTCTCATGATCTGTCTCTTTAGATCCAGTAGCAGCAAGGATCCTAAATTGGTGGATAAAGAAACAAAGCCAACTGGGCTTGGTGGCTCACACCTGTAATCCCAGCACTTTGGGAGGCCAAGGTGGGCAGATTGCTTCTGCCCAGGAGTTCAAGACCAGCTTGGTCAACATGGTGAAACCTGGTCTGTACAAAAAATACAAAAATTAGCCAGGTGTTGTAGTGCACACCGGTAGTCCCAGCTACTTGGAGGCTGAGGTGAGAGGATCGCTTTGAGCCCAGGAGGTTGCAGTGAGCCATGATCTCACCACTTGATATGGTTTGGCTGTGTCTCCACCCAAATCTCACCTTGAATTGTAGCTCCCATAATTCCCATGGGTTGTAGGAGAGACCCAGTGGGAGATAATTGAATCATGGAGGCGGTTTCCCCTATACTGTTCTCATGGTAATGAACAAGTCTCCCGAGATTTGATGATTTTATAAGGGGTTTTGCCTTTCACTTGGCTCCTACTCTCTCGCCTGCCGCCATGTAAGACATCCCTTTGCTCTTCCTTCATCTCCTGCCATGATTGTGAGGCTTCCCCAGCCATGTGGAACTATGAGTCCATTAAGCCTGTTTCCTTTATAAATTACCCAGTCTCACATCTGTCTTTATTAGCAGCATGAGAACAGAATCATATACCACTGCACTCAGGCCTGGATGACAGAGTGAGACCCTGTCTCAAAAAAAAAAAAAAGAAAGAAAGAAAGAAAGAAAAGCCAGTGTCAAGGTTGGAGGTTGAGTAGAGGTGAGCATAAAGATCTCCTTTCAGATGAAGGTGGACCCTTTGTTGGAAACCATGTGAGAAATGGTCTTGGTCAGATATTCTTTTTGGAAAAACCATGAGAGATGGAATGGATTTCCATCTATGTTCTGGTGGCTTTATCCTTCTTGTAATGTCATGGTTGGTTCATCTGATTCAGAATACTTGGATTTCTCTTCTTTCAGTTTCTTTCTCTTTATAACGTATTTTATCCCAAAATATAGATTTGGATCTGGTTAGCTTTTTTCAGTTGCCTCTAAGATCTGCTGTCTCTGATGACTTTTAATAAAGGTCTGGCGTCTTTCAAGTATGACTCTGGGTCAACATATTTTCTTTTAGCATGTTTAAGCTTTTGCAAGGATTATACATTTTCCTTCCAGTTGTGCAGCAAGTTGCCTGGCAATTTAACTTTTCATTTCTGTGTACAGTTTAATTGAAATTTTTATTGAAATAATTGGGAATTCATATGCAATTGTCAGAAATAATGTGTTATTTCAGATTTTAACTGAGTGAAAAATTCTGCTTCCAAACAAAAGAACTGTTAAAAACAAGAAATCCAGCGATTGCTGCCCATATTATGATGTCCCAAGAAAAAGTACAGATACCAGGAACTGAACTGAAATTTTCAGAACATGCTATTATAACTCTGTGTAGCTTTGTCAGGAGAAGCCTGAAGTACAACTCTGAGACAGTCCATAGCCCCTTGATAGCACTGAAGACCACTACACTAGACCCCACAGGACCACAGCAAACCACCCAGAACACTCCCCTGTATCCACCTGGAGTCGTGTGCACCTGGCCACCAGGATGGTCCTAAGTGCAGCAGCCCACAGGAGATGGAGAGGTGTGCTAAGGAACCAGCAGTGCATGTGATGGCCCCGGCTCTCTCTTAATTTGAAGTTTGCCTTCTGTGCCCCTTGAATTCACATCTCATTCTGTCTCCTCACGGCCCTCTTTCCAAAACCTCCCACAGAATACGCGTATAGCTTAATGAGCTATTACAAGGGGAAGAACTAGAGCTCTGCTAGTCCCCAGAGGCCCTTCCACAGGCTGTGTCCCAATCTTTGCTCCCTCTCTTCCTCTCTTGACTTTTAGAGAAATCATTTCCTTGCATTTCTTTATAATTGTATAACCCAATTGTGCATCCCTAGGCATTATGGTTTAGCCTGGCCCATTTTAAATTAGGTCCTTTAAGCCTCTCTAATCTACAGATTCTCCCTTCTATCCTTTTATTGTATGTGTATGTGTGTGTGTGTTTGTGTATGTATGAGTGTGTGTGTATGTATGTGTGTGTGCAAGTTCAGTTCCTGATACCTATAATTTTCTTGAGATGCTGTAATATGGGCAGCAGGCATTAGATTTTTTGTTAATAATGTGTGTATATACACATAAAATATTTGTGTGTGTGCGTGTGTGTGTGTGTGTGTGTGTTACAGCCCAGGGTATTTGACTGTAACATTTCCCATAGTGGTGAGTTTTGCTGATTGCAGAGCCATTCTCCCTTAGTGAAGGGACAGATGATGGTGACCACTACAGAGACAGGTAAGAAGGTAGCCTGAGTCCCAACCAACCCAGGGAGCCACAGCCCCTGCACACTCAGGAGGCAGGACGGATGTTGCTTTCTTCTTCCTTCACAAGGGAGAAGAATACCTTCAGAATCAGATTCAAATCTTGACTCTTCCTCATTGTTAGCTCTGTGACGTTGGGCAAGTTACTTAGCCTGTCTGAGCCTCTGCTTCCCATCTATACAATGAAGCTAATAATGCCTACCCAGAGATTTTGTGAAGATTATATAAGACAATAAGTGTGTGTTGGGCAAGTTACTTAATTTATCTGTAAAATGTAAATAGCAGAGGTAAAATGATTGTGATAACTAAATGAGTTAATACAGATAAAGCATGCAGGATGTGCCTGGGGCACAGAGAGGCCTCAATAAATGTTAGCTAGTTTTACTAGTATTATATAAAGTATCTAATTTGTTGAAAATTCCTGTTTATGGTACCTTTTCTTAGGCCATTTTGTGTTGCTGTTTTAAAAATACCTGAGACTGGGTAATTTATAAAGAAAAGAGGTTTATTTAGCTCATAGTTCTGCAGGCCGAGAAGTTCAAGAGCATGGCCGTGGTTTTGGTGAGGGCTTTCGTGCTGTGTCACAACATGGTGGAGAAGATCAGAGGAGAAGCAGACCCATGTGCAGAGAGGGACCAAACAGGAGGAGGAAACTCACTTTATAACAACCCACTCTTTGGGGAACTAATCCCTTTACACTAGAACTAATACAATCTCATCAGAACAAGAATTCACTCACTACAGCTAAAAGGAAACAAAGCCATTCCTGAGGGATCCACCCCCAATGACCCAAACACCTCCCACTAGGCGCCACCTCCCAACACATTCAGGATCACATTTCAATATGAAATGCATATTGAAACTATAGCGTAGCTATTATCAGTTAAAAGGAGAAAATGGGGGCTTCCAATTAGCTGAAGATAATGGTGGCAGCCAGATGCCCATATCCCAATATTTCCTCCCCAAATGATATAGATCAAAAAAGGGAGAAAGGAAAAGACACAAAAATCACACCCTTGGCATACCTTGAGGACAGAGAGTTAAAAATAACTTTAACTAAAAAGAGAAAGAATACCAAATCCAAGCACAGGAAAACTCTTGCTTCCTTCCAGCCCACCCCACTACAGGGCTTTGAGGCAAGCAGAGAGAAAGGGAGCTGATCTATAAGGAAGAATGAAGGAGAGAACTAGTATAGAGGCCTATAGGTGATCTAAAACCACTCCCAGCCACAAGTCCACCCAAAGCCTGAAAATACAACACGAGGTGTCCAGGTCGATCATGGTGCAGTGTACAGGGCAGTCACAAGTCCATGCGACTTGAGAGGCAGCCTTCAGAATGCACAGCTTCTCAGGTGAGGAGAACAGGAGAAAGGAAGGAGGGAGTGCCCTTTGGCAACTGGGTGATAAGACGGTGAAGGAGCAAAAGGGGATGATTCAAGTGGCCACTGTTAAGAGCCTACAGATACAAGTTATTGTATAGAATGGGGAAGCATGAGGGAAAATGTGCCAGAGAGAATACCGGAAGGGATATTAAATCAGAGAGCTTAGAAAGAAACAAATCAGAAAACGAGGCAGAGGAGCCATGCGGAAGGGTGAGATGATGGAATGGAAAGGGGGATGGAGGACAGCAGCATGAACAAGATCTGTGAGAGGTGCATGAAATTGGGGAGTGAAGGAGCCGGCTGGGGGTGGGACTTGCTGGGACACAGCAGCTTCAGTGGTCAAACTTGGTGTTCATTTCAGGACAACTCCTGCTCAGGGGAAGTAGGTGCATAGGCACATCGACATAGACACACACCTGTCTCCCAGCAAGCCTCTGCCAGAGGATCCCAGGGCCAGCAGGCAGGCGAAGAAGTAGGGCACATCCAAGGGGCTCTGCTGTAAAGAAAGAGTATGCACTGGGATCCAGATGACAGAAGAGGAGGGGACATGTGGTGATTATGGACACCATAGAAAAGGAATGCTGTAGAATTCAGATCAGTCCAAAACGCACCATGTAAAATGAAAGAAGAGAGGGCAACTTTGGTAACACTGATTAACATTTAGGATTTTGAAAATTTATGGTGTTTGCAAAACCTGCATTTGAGTTAAGTATTTTGCAGGGGAGATGTTATTGGTTACTTGTACAACATCATATCTTTCCAGTTACACAATATAAATTCATTTTGCAGCACAAGATATGATGTCTCATCTTTGAAGTTCTTTTTTCTCTATGTATGCATGGAAAGGGAACATGGTAGAAATAATCCTTTTTATTTTTTTTTATGGGGGTAGATAATAGATGAAATATGGCACAGAACCCCCACTTCAGCACGTGAATGAGACACAGAAGGCAGTTCTCTCACTGAAGAAGGGGCCAAGGGCCTCCGCCTCATCAGCTCAGCCCCTTCTCACACTGCAGAGTCCCTCGGGACTGCCCCAGGACCTGGGGGCTATGTGGCACACTCCTTGAAAATCATTTGGTACTTGTCACTTCCTGATGCCTATTGCAGTAGATGTTGGAGCCACACAGATAAATAAGTACCATTCCCTGCCCTTGGATAACTCAGTCTAGAGGAGAGACAGAAGGTTAAACAACCATCTGGAATGTAGTCAGCTGGGTGCTAAGGTAGAATCTGAGGGAGAAGAATAAACTCTATTAGAGTGGCCGTTATCAAACAAAAGATAAGTGTTGACAAAGATACAGAGAAAAGGGCCCCCTTACACACTGGTAGTGGGAATATAAATGAGTGCAGCCACTATGAAAAACAGTATGGAGGTTCCTCAAAAAATGAAAAATAAAACTACCATCTGATCCAGCAATCCCTGGGTTGCTGGGTATATATATCAGGATCAGGAGATCCTGATTTCAATTGAGATCAGTGAACTCCCTTATTTCTTGCAGCATTATTTACAATAGCCAAAACATGGAAGCAACCTAAATGTTCCTAAATGGATGAAGAACTTGTGAAATATATACATGCATATATATATATGCATGTATATATTTCACAAGTTCTTCATCCATTCGTCTATACACACACACACACACCCAATGGAATATTATTAAGCCTTAAAAAGAAAAATTCTGACATTTGTGACAACATGGGTGAACCTGAAGGACATTATGCCAAGTGAAATAAGCCAGGCACAGAAAGATGAATATTACATGATACCACTTATATGAGGAATCTAAAATAGCCAAACTCATAAAAGCAAAGAGTAGAGTGGTGGTTGCTAGAGCTTGGCAGGAAGGGGGAAATGGGAGGTGTTATTCAAAGGGTACAAAGTTTCAGTTATAAAAGATTAATAAGTCCTAGAGCTCTACGATACAGCATAGGGCTTACAGTTAACAATACTGTATTGCATACTTAAAAATTTGTTAAAAGAGTAGACCTTATTTTAAATATTCTTATCATAAAATAGTAATAATAAAGAGGATGGGAGGAAACTTTTGGAGGTGAGTAATGTGTTTATGGCATAGATTGTGGTGATGTCACAGTCTCTAAAACTTACCAAGGTGTATACATTAAATAGCTACAGCTTTTTTAATGTCAATTATACCTCAATAAAGTGGCTTTCTTTAAAGCCAGTTATTCCATTTGTTTCTCTGCATTAGACATTTCACATTTTACTTGACAGGGACAGCCCAGAGTTTGCCAAAGCCACATCCAAACCTGAGTCCATGCTGAGATCATACAGCTTTCTATACCATACTTTCATCAAGAGCTTCCATGCCTGAAAGTGCCAAGCAACAGGAACTGGTTGAGAGATGGCAGGTCCAGAATTCTGTTCTTGATGGAATGGGTTTTCTATATTAATATGACGGTCTTTGTTGTTTCGTGGCCAATCTCATCAGAAGGGCTTTGTGGGGGGCAAATTGTAGTCAGTTTTAAAAATTCAAATAATTCCAGGAGTAAAAAGTTCGGTTCATTTTAGGATATCTATTATGCACCAAGATGTTAAGAGAAAAATATCATCTTAATTGATACTGAAAAATTACTTGATAATATTTACTACCCATTCTGTACAAATTAATAAAAAGCTATGAATAGAAGTAAAATTCCTTAATTTGATAAGGAAAGTCTACTGGAATTCAGTAGTATTCATCATACCTAAAGGTGAAACAAGAGAGCCAATCCTATTTCGAGGAAAAGATAAGGATACTCAATATCACTATGAAGGTTCCAGCCAATGAAATGAGACAAGAAAAATAAATGAAGTATAAAGATTGTAGAAAAAGGATAAAACCCACCTTATTTATATATGACATCATTTCTTACCAACAAAATTATTGACAACTTATGAAAAACTATTAGACCTAATCATATATTCATGACACTGTCCAGATCAGGTAAACATTTAAAACTCAATAGCTTTCCTATATATAAGCAAGAACCATATAGATCATGTAGTTTTAACAAGATGCCATTCACTATAGCAAGAAAAATATTAAATATTTGAAGTAAATGAAACAATAAATGTACAAGAACCATAGGAAAGAAAAACAAACTTTACTAAAGGGCATAAAATTTAAATAAATGACAAAACAACATATTTCAGTCGAAGACAACTCCTTACTAAAAAGCCATCAATTTCCCCCAAATTAATCCATAAATTCAATTTTTAAACTCCTCAGTATTCCAATGGAATTTTCATGAGAATCACCTGATTTTAAAATTCATCTAGAAGAGCAAATGTTCAAGAGTAGCCAAAAGCTTTTGAATAAAGATGAAGTGAAAATATGTCCTACAAGATATGAAAATTTTATAAGCCCACAGCAATTAAAACACGTGGGGAAGGCACAGGGATACCAAAGAGATTGTAATGAAATGAAATAATCTAGAAATAGACCCCTGTTTGTAGTATATGATAAAAGCACATTTAAATAATTGAGGAAACAACTCAATAATCAGCATTAGGATAATAATTATTATTAAAAAATAATGTTAGATCTCTGTGTCACAGTATATACCAAGATAAAAACTATAAATATACCAAAAGAAAATATAGAAAAATAAAATCTATAAAAATATCCCAGAAAAATATTTTTAAATTTTGTGGTGAGGAGAGACTTTCTGACAAGAACTAAACTCTTTTGGCCTCTATAAGCATTAAAAAGGTTTACAAATCTGATTTAATAAGAATTGGGGGCTTCTCTATGTCAAAAGACACTATTAAAGTCAAATGGCAGACTGAGAAATAATATTTCTGAACAAAGTGCTAATAGCTAATATCCTTAATATTTTTTAAAGCTCCTGAAGTTCACTAAGAAAAGATAAAACAACCCAATGTAAAAAAGGCAAAGGATGTATGTAAGTAATTCCCAGGGGAAAAAGTACCAATTATTTTTAAATATATGAAAAGATATTTATTACCCACTAGTAATCAGGACAATTCAGATTGTTACAGTGGGGTACAATTTTACCTGGCAGATTACAGAAATTTAAAATGACGGTAAAATATAATATGGGGTAGGGAGCTGGGGGAGAAGTTTGTGACTCACTAAGTATTGAGCGTATAATGTACCACAGTAAGCAAACCCTTGATTTAGCAAAATAATCATTAAGAGCACAAAGACCTTTATAAGAATGTCCATTGCAGCCAGTTTTATAAGCTGAAAAAATTAAATGCAACCTAACTATCCAACAATAGAAAAATGATTAAATGTTACATTATTTCCATCCTATGAAACACTCTTTAGCCATTAAAAATAATGGACTAGCTCTATATTTAATAACACAAAATGAAGGTCCTTAAAATGATGGTGGGCTAAAAAAATTATAGTAGGGTCCCATTTTGTATTAAAAAATACATGTGAACTTTTATATAATTTTGTTTATGCCTGTCCGCACATGCACAGAAAGATCTGGAAGGATACTCACTGATTGTTAAAAGTGGTTATCCTTGTGGAGTGAAGTGAGATTGGGGCCAAGCAGAAGAAGTGAGACCTTCCACTTCTTTTAGGAGGCTTAAATTGTTTTTAATGATCATGAATTGCTTCTGTGATTTAAAAAAAAATTAAAATTGTGCTGATGAAAAACATGTGGAAAATAAAACTGCCAGAGGTAACACTGCTGCACAGCCTATAAATCAAATCTGAAAAGTGTCTTTGGACCAGATGCCCCCTGCCAGGCCTCCTCTCCATCTGAGGTATTCTGAACTGACAGTCTTCAGAAATTTGACTGTCTGCAAATCCATCCGTGACTTCCTCCTTATGGGTCAGGTGCTCCCATCTGCTTGCTCTTCCTGCTGCTCAGAATTCTTCCTTGAGGGCAGGCCTCGTCCAGGGGCCCCCCAGAACCACTGGACCCTGCAGCCTGGAATGTTGTAATGGGACCAGGGAAAGACAGGAGGAAGTTGCCATCAAGCCTCTGCAGCTCATAGTCATATTTAAACTCTTAGTTAATTGATTCATTTCATCATTTTGAACTCATTGTTTTAATTACATTGAACCTTTTAAAAGAATTTTTCACTTAAAGAGTCCTTGGAGATATCCTTTTGTTCAATCCTAACATTTTATGTATAAGGAAGGGGAGGCCCAGAGAAGGATGGTTAATAAATTGTATTAGATTTAAGACCCTGAATTTGGGGGCTCAGCCTCATTAAATTTCTTGATTCTTATGTGAGCCAACTTCTGCCCCTCCTATGCAGAATGTTACTTGAGAATGCTATTGCCACCCTGTAACCCACCCACCTCCAGAAGAGCCAACATGATTATGTCTCTTCATGAGGACAAAAGTCATCAACTGGGCTTTCTGTCATGTCTTCATACCAAGTTCTTCTGACCACGGGGCCTTTGCACAGACAGTTCTTTCTTTCTGCAATGCACTTCCCTGCTCTTCACAAGGCTGGCTCTTTCCACACACTCAGGCACCTCCTTGGAGAGGCCTTTCCTGACCACTGCACTCCCTTCCCACCATTCTCCCTTTCAGCAACCTGTTTCCCTCAAAGGAGGCAGAGTCCGTGCCTCTCTGTCCACTATTGTATGCATCCAGCACATGGCACATTAGTGGGTGCTCAAAAAAGAGTTTGAGTGAATGAGCAAATCTGACACCTAGTTTTGAAAGGTTTCTGACCCCTGCTCTTTTTTTTTTTTTTTTTTTTTAAATGGAGTCTCACTCTGTTGCTCAGGCTGTAGTGCAGTGGTGCCCTCTCAGCTCACTGCAACCTCCGCCTCCTGGGTTCGAAGGATTCTCCTGCCTTCTGAGTAGCTGGAATTACAGGCATGTACCACCATGCCCAGCTAATTTTTGTATTTTTAGTACAGACAGAGATTTGCCATGTTGGCCAGGCTGGTCTTGAACCCCCAACCTCAGGTGATCTAGCTGCCTGGGCTTCCCAAAGTGCTAGGGTTATAGGCGTGAGCCACCACACTCGGCCAGGCTCCTGTTCTTATGTGATTATCTCATCATGTAGACCCAGAAATCTCTATTATTATTTAATTTTTCTGTTATTATTATATGGCAGGTGAAAATGATAGTTTTATTATTTTAATTTGTGTTAGATTACAAGGGAGATTTAACATATTTCCATTAGCTTATGTCATTTGCTCAGCTGTCCATTGGCATCTTAATGTTTCACTCAATCATTCCTGGTTAGTGGCCTGATTAAGCAAGGGAGGAATCTGTGAGTGATTATAACCTGAGATACGGCAAAGAGAGGGGACAGGTCTTACATAGCACTGGGGACAGGGCCTCAGGGACTTGGTGCTCTGACACACAGGCACTGAGTCCAGCTGCAGGGCTCAGCTGCAGGCCTAAGGTTCTACCACAGCCTGGGGTGGATGGAGATGGGTCTAATTCCTAGGGAGCCTCCTCAATTTCTTCCTTGTCAGCACCGTATTCTGCGCCTGTCTCTGGTGAGGGGCAAGGATCTTGGCAAATTTTAGCCAATATTTAATGAAAAACTCTACAAAGTTTGGGGTTTTTTGTTAGTTTGTTTTTGTTTTTGAGACAGAGTCTTGCTCTGTCGCCCAGGCTGGAGTGCAGTGGCGCGATCTCTGCTCACCGCAGGCTCTGCCTCCTGGGTTCACACCATTCTTCTGCCTCAGCCTCCCGAGTAGCTGGGACTACAGGCGCCCACCACCACGCCCGGCTAATTTTTGTATTTTTAGTAGAGACGGGGTTTCACCATGTTAGCCAGAATGGTCTCAATCTCCTGACCTCGTGATCCGCCCACCTTGGCCTCCCAAAGTGCTGGGATTACAGGTGTGAGCCACTGCGCCTGGCCTGAAAAACTCTACAAAGTTTTTAACAGAACTTAAAGTGATTTCTCCCCAAGAAACCAGTTTTCTTAGAGTTAGCACCCTAACATGAAAATTGCTAAGTGACAAGATAGCACATTACATTAATCCTTGATGTGGTTTGGCTATGTCCCCACCCAAATCTCAAATTGTAGCTCCCATAATTCCCACATGTCGTGGGAGGGTCCGGGTGGGAGGTAATTGAATCATGGGGACGGGTCTTCCCTTGCTGTTGTGACAGTGAATAAGTTTCATGAGATCTGATGGTTTTATAAAGGGGAATTCCCCTGCACATGCTCTCTTGCCTGCCACCATGTGAGACATGACTTTGCTCCTCCTTCACTTTCCACCATGATGGTGACACCTCCCCAGCCATGTGGAACTATGAGTCAATTAAACCTCTTTTCCCTTATAAATTACCCAGTCTCAGGCATGTCTTTATTAGCAGCATGAGAACAGACTAATACAACCCTGTATTATATAATTCAGAGCTAAGTATTTATTCAGTTATTATGCATGTATCCAGCAATCACCATGAACCAGGCACTTGGTCCTGGACATACATGGGCCGGTTGGCTACAACCCCTAGCTACAATGATTTGTATGACAGACCAGGGAGAAGCATGATGGCAGTGAAAACAGCAAGTGTGTTGCAGCCTAAATCCAAGTTTGAATCCAGACTGCGACGTGCAGACACGGCAAGCCTTAGCCTCTGTGAATGAGAAGTACATAGTGATACCATCTTCACGGACTGTGATGTAAAGTGTTTGGCCTAGGGAAGGAATAAAAAGTCCACTTTGGGCCTTCAAATCAGAGAGAAACCAGTGCTATATGAAGTGATCAAGGGTGGAGGAGGTGTAGAGGAGGTAGAATGTGGGCCCAGCCCTGAAGAATGGGTAGAATTTGGAAGGGAAAATGCAGAAGCCAAAGAATGAAGATAATCCTAATCCACTGAAGGGCAGTCAAGGAGCTGGAAGAATGGAAGGGTAGCTGGAATTCTTCTACCCTTGCAGGGAAGGAGCAGGGCCAGAGGGATGGGCACCCGGAGCCAGCCCACAGCAGGTGTCCCTCAAACTGAGTCTTCAAATACTTACTGAACTTTCATTTTGAGGACAGGCTGAGCCCTGTGTGTGGAGAGGAAGAGCAAGGCGGGTGGCACCTAATTTGCACACCGCAACTAACGAAACTAAAACCCCACAGATAACCAGACCGACATTCCTCAGACGCCATTGGACTGACTTCTATTGTTAATGAAGTGTTGCCTTGTTGGGGAGGGAAGTGTCTCCTCTAACCCCGAGCAGCTTATCCAGGACATTCTTCTTGCCATGCACAGGAGTTCCATCATCTCCTTGCATATCTGGTGAGATGTTGCTGTCCTGGAGGTGTTTTAGAGCCCCTTATAGACCAACACTCTCAGCAGCTGCCAGGCTGGCCCACCCCTTATTCTAGTTCTCAGAAGAGACAAGCTATTCCAGCCCTGTGTCAGGACAGCAGCCAGGAGGAAATGAGAAGCTCCGGCAGCTTTTTCATCAGTGGGGAAGATTTTGCAGTCATTCAGTCATTCAATGACTACATCATGGTCACCTACTACATACAAGGAGAATCTAAGGAAGAAAAAGCGCAAGACATGAACTCTTCCCTCCAAGAGTTTGTGGCAGTTCATATAATGAGGGAGATAAGTAAAATGCCCTATATGCCCTGAAAGAAATACAGAAACTGTGACAGTAATCCAGAGTGGGGAGACATTACTTCTAGTTGGGGTGGCAGGGAGAGAGGCAGAGAATGCTTTGAGAGGAGAAGGATCTTGAAGGATACACAGGCTTTGGGACATGCAGACATGGTGAGGAATTGCATCTAGAGAATCATAAAGCCTCAGAGATTGTGTAACCCCTTATTTCGCATGTGAGGAAACTGAGGTCCAGGCTGGTAAGTGGCAGATTTTGAAATGGAGCTTTTTTCTATTCAGCACTCTCCTCACCTGGGGCTGGCCTTCCGGACAGAAGACAGTGTGGGCACCAACCTGGGGTGTGGAAGTTTTGACTGCACATGGTGGAATGAGGATGCAGCTTGCTTGGAAAATAGGATTTTGTAGTTGATTCGCTGCTAGGAGTAAAAGAAGAGCCAGGGGAACCCAGAGGTCTCCAGCCTGTTGACTGGGAGGACACCTGAGCCAGTGAACAGGAGGAGGCAGGGATGGGAGAAAAAATGGTGTGTTTGGTTTGGGACATGTCGAACTGGAGGTTTTTATAAAATATACAGGGGAAATCTCAGGTTGGGGAAACCTGGTGCTGGAGTTCAGGACAAAAGATATAAATTGTGGATAGTTGGGATTGTCCAAGGGATAGAATGCAGAGAAAAACAGAAATTGACCAGAGAAGGTAACTGTTGGTGGACAGTGGTGAGCATAGCCACCTTCTAAAGACTGTAGCACCGGCTCCCTTCGGAGAGGAGAACCAGGAACTGGACCCGAGGTAGACAGAGGTTGGAGAATGCAATGCCCTGGAGGTGAGGATGAGAGATTTGGGGAGAAGCAGTCTACATTCTAGCAAAAAGGGTTAACATGCTACCAACGTGACATCTGAGAAAAGAGACAGCTGCATCTAGCAGCTACAACATCTCGCATGACCTTTGCAGGTGCGAGGCAGCCAGAGTGAATGTTATCTAGGAAGTTTGACAGTGAAGAGGAGGAGGAGGATTAAGGGGTGCCAGAACTGAGGCAAGATGTGGTTTGTCTTTTCCTTTTTAAGGCTAGGATAATTGGAATATGTTTCCTGGAGGATGGAGAGGAGTTGGCAGAGTGGGAGATAAGAGATGGGAGGGAGAAGGGACGCTTGATGGAGGATAATCCTGAAGGAGGCAGGAGGGGTTAAGGTCAAGGGTGTGGCCTACTGACAGTTGGAGTTAGGGTCTCTGAGCTGAGATGGGAGGGCAGTTCTGAAGGGTGAAACAGAGGGGAGCCTAGAAGTCCCAGCAATCAGGTCAGTCTCACGCAGCACGAAAACCACAAGCTGAGACTCCAACCTTGGGAGAAACCCAAAGTTAAGGGTCAAAAAGGCATCAAGGATGGGACAACTGAAAAACAGCCGTGATGTCCAGAAGCCCACACGAGTTGGTCAGTAGTACCCAGCCCAGAAGACAGGGCTGACTGAAGATGACCAACAAGGATAAAGTTTGCTTTTGAAGACAGATTAGAATAAGCTATAGTCCATTAAAGCCACATACCAAATGCATGATTTCCCTGCTTGTTCTGCACTTTAGAGTCCAAATATTTTAATTAAACCAACATGTGAATATCAGAGGTATCAAAAGAACAAGAACATTATTAATTTGGGAACCAAGGCAACTAACCACTTTATTCTTTTAAGTCATTTCCTCATTTAGCTCCAATCTCGGTAACAAACATTTCGATATCTCTACGATAATTTTCCTGGATTTAAAACCACAATTTTGTTTTTTACCCCTTGGGGATTTATTTCTTATCTCTTGGGCCCTTTTGAACAAGGCAGTTATCAGATTAACTTTTAGCTCACTGGCCTGGGGTTGAATAGGTCATTTCCCTCCTGAATCATAGGCTCCTAAGAATTCAAGCCAAAATTCCAGGCTGGCTTTAAGTAATGAATACTGTAATTAACTTCTAACCAAGCAAGCTAACATTTTGCTTGGAGAAAGCATCCTTTTCCCAAACAAATGCCTTTCAAATAAAAACAATTTCATGCCCTCTTTTTCCAGCCTGATACTTTCCAGGGCTTGGGAATAACCACTGTGTTGTGCAAGAGTATATTCTTGGAGCCTCTTAAAATCCAGTTTGCTCTGGTTTTTGGTTCTGCCATAGAAGCTGCACCATCTTTTAGGACTACATTGTTTTTAAGAGAGTTAACTGAGTTCCCTTCCATCTGTACTGTCCGGGAAGTTTTGTGGAAGTCCTGCCAAGCCTGGTTAGATGTGACTTCTGTTTGCCCAACTCACTGGACACAGGACAAAAACAGATCCCAGACCTTAGCAGATTGGGACTGCAGTCTGTGATTGAACGTCATCAATGACCTGCCAAGGCTGGGGAGGAGGGAGAGTAGGAGTGCTCTGACCCAGCAGGGGAGAGTATTTTACACGATGATAATAAAAAGCACCACTTCTAGACAGTTTTATGACTGTTTTTCATCCTCTGTAGACAATGCACCTCCTTATTGCCTGCATCTGGGACCTACCACGCCCAGTGCCTGGCCAAGGGCTATCGGCCTTCTCTTTAGCCCAACCCATGAAATAAGTGAAATAAAGACCTGTAGTAGGGTCAGTAATGGGAGTTTTAATGAGACAGTCCTGAGAAAATACCAAACCTGCAGCCAGAAAAACAAACTATATAGAAACTAACTGAAAGGGTATATCGTTCAAGTATCAGCTGTGAGATTTTTTTTCAGTCCTAGGGCAAAGCCATGTCAGGAACCAAAAGGAGAATAAGGCATCACATATATATGCAGCAAGGAATTCATCTTGAGCTGGGTTAGGAATTTTTGCCAAACGGATTTTCATTCTGACCTGGAGTGTCTTTTGGTGTTTTGTTTTGTTTGGTTTGGTTTGGTTTGGTTTTTGGCTGAGCCATGCATGTGGCAGTCTTTCTCTGAGGAAGTTTTTAAGTCACCACCTAATTTCTGTCAGCACTTAAAGTGAGGGGCAAATAGCTTTGCCCTGAAACCTGGCCTATTTTCTCAGCACTGTGGCAAAGACCCCTGTCCTGCTGTTATGGTGCTGCACACAACTGTGCACAGAGCGTGGGTGGCCCTGGAACACTGCCACACGAAGCAGCGCTAAGCCGAGGTTTCCCTGCTGTGAGGTCCCGTCCCTGGACTACCGTGGACTGTGCAGTTACGTGGGAGGTAGAGTCGCGTGGTGTACAGATCACAAAATGGATTACATCCCCTACTCTGCTACATACTAACCATGTGGTTTGGGGGCACGCCTATTCTTTGCTCTAAAACTAGCTTTCTCACCTGGAAAACGGGATTGGAATAAGGACAGCCAGGGAGAGGAGTAATTAAAATAAGGTGTGTGAATTTACTCTGCGAACTGTAAAATGCTACAAAGATGTAAGGGTGAATTGCCTACAGGTTCTGCTGATTTGGTTTTCTGGTTGTCGTTAGGCCTTAGCCAGTAATTAGTGACCAAATGTAAGATGGGGGAAAAAAGAGTTTAGCAGCAGCACCTGTGTGAAAAAAAAAAATCAAAGCATTTTTATCATGTAGGTGGGGTTCCATGGAAAGCTGAGCTGCAGCAATCGAAGTGGACTGTGGAGAAGAAGGGGCATCACGGTTCTGCTCTCCTGTGCCATGATCAGACCCGTCCTAGTTATTACCTTCCAGGGGGGCTCCTCACTGGTCTATAGATGGCGTAGATCAGCAGGATAACATGTGGCAGGAGGAGGCATCTAGGAAGCACCGGGACTTTAACTGAAAACGCTGGGAAGAAAGTGAAGCTGTCTTCCTATTTTCTTAAGGGTCTTATGTGGAAGTTGGATTATACTTGTTATCCCTGCTTTCCAGGGAAGAGTAAGAGCACTGGGTGGACACATGCAGGGTGTAGATATTAACTTATCTAAGGCATGGTTCCCAAACTTTGCTACAAATCAGAATCACCAGGAAACTTTCAAATCTCCCATTGCCCAGGCTGGACCTGAACCCATTAAATCAGAATTTCTGGGAGTGAGGCCCAGGCATCAGTTTAAAAAAAAAAACTTTTCGGGTGCTTGCCGTGGGCAGCCAAGTTTGAGAAGCAGTGATGCATGCAGGAGTAAAAGCATCAGAACTGGTTAAGACAGGGTGAGCAGCTAGGGATGTGGGGAATCCCCTGCCTCTGAAGCTGCTCAGATCCAGGCTGGATGTCACTTGGTGATGATGAATTCAAGCCTTCCACACAGAGGTAGACTAAGATAGATAAACTTCAAGCTCTTTCCCATCCTGGGGGGCTGAGTCAATGCTCCAAAGTGGAAGTTTTCCAGTTTATTTAATTCCAAGGAACTATTTGTTCAAATAACATAAAATATTTAAAACAAAGCAACAGGGAGGTGCCCCCCTCCATTCCATTCCACCCTCTGTTCCAGGATGACCTCTGAGGACACTTTGTAGAAATCTGGAAACTTAATGAAAATCTCTTGGACTCCAAGGAACACAGTTCTAAAAACCACCAATTTAAGGGAAGGGAAATAGGATTTCCACAGAAATGATTTTCTTACTCAGCCATCTGTAGTTGGAATCTTGATTATTTTGATGAATAGAAGTAGCAAATCCCAAATGGAGGAGAGCCAAGATAAATGACCATGGACCTAATCTGTTTATTAGTTGGGAACATGAACAGCATCAGCCAGAATGTGGTTGACCCAGTGCCTCAGAAACTAGACCCAGGTCAATTTTGGCTTATTATCTTGGTGCCACATAGAGGATGTAAGACCCACCTCATCTGGCTCATACGGTATCTTCAAGGGGAGAAATACTTTATTATCATTTGTGAAAGTTCCCAAGCTCTGCATTCACAAGTTGAGTGTTAAGCCTGGATTGAGCTCTTTCCTTATGACCTGCAGTGAGCAGAGCAGGTCTTGAACCTAGGTATTCTCATTGCCAATATATTTTTACAATTTCATGGTACATTCTGTGCCACACAGACTCTAGTTCTATATCAAAGCCGTAACTTACAAATGAATAAAATGCAGCCTGGTACAGGGGAAAGAAATAGCATATAGGTTTGAGTCCTGGTTCAACTCTTCACTAGCTGTGTCAGAGCAGACAGGTATCTAACTTAGTTTCCTTGCCTCTTAAATGGAATTCATTATATCTATTTACCTATTTACCAAGATTATTGTGAGGTTAAAAGAAAAAGCCAAAGTCATATCCTCTTAAGTTCTATAAAATATGCATGATTATTGAAAGCAAAAAATATATATATATAACATTGGGAGAATTTCAATATATGTAGATGAAATACACATGGCAAATATAACATAAATAGGGGAGAGTTGAAGGACCTTTATTTTGTGTTTGTTTGGTTTCAGATTTTTTTTGAAAATAGGCTTTATTTTTTACATCAGTTTTAGGTTCACAGAAAAACTGAAGGTACAGAAAATTCCGCTATATTCCTAGCCTCCACACATGCAGAGCTTTTCCCATTGTTGCTTTTAAAATTTCTGCATTTTGTTTGAAATGGTAAATATTAACTCAAAGTAGACTATGACAAATTAGGTTTGTATATTTTAACACCTGGACAACAACTAAAAAATAGTTCAAAGAGATATGACCAACATGCAAATAGATAAATTATACAGAATACTAAAAATTATGCAAGTACAAAAAAGAAAGGAAAAAGAACAGAGGAATAAAAAAGGTGACAAAAAGAAGAGTAATAAAATAGAGCGAAATCTAATCATTACTCGTTGTAAATATAGATGGTCAGGTTAGATTGAAAAAGAAAGACCCAATGATATGCTGTCTATAAGAAATCCACTCTAAAGGTAATGATATATATAAATAGATTTAAAGGAAACACATTTTTAAAAAGATATATCGGGGAAATACTAATCAAAAGCAGGAGTGGCTATATTAATATTACACAAAGTAGACTTCAAAACAAGGAAAAATTACCAAAAATGAAGAGGCAGATTACATGATAATAAAGGGGAAATTAACCAAGAAAACATAACAGCCATAAAGGTATATGCATCTAAACAGCGAAACTCTAAAACACATGAAGCAAAAACTGATAGCATTGAAAGGAGACATAGACAAATCCCCAATAATGCTTGGACACTTTAGTCTTCTTCTTAAAATAATTGATAGAACAAGTAGAGAACTTGACCTAATTGACATTTATACAACACTCCAACCAACAGCAGCAGAACACATATTCTTTTCAAGTGTACATGGAACAGTCACTAAAATAAACTATATTCTGGGCCATAAAACAGACTTTAAAATTTTTAATATAGCTATAATATAAACATCGCTTTTCTCATCATAATGGAATTTAACTGGAAATCGGTAACAGAAAGAGATCTAGAAATTTCCCAAATATTAAAAAATAACATAGGAATGAAACAACACACTTCTAAACAATCACTGAATTAAAGTGGAATTCTCACATGAACTTAGAAAATATTTTCAGCTGAATGAAAGTGAAAGTACAACATGTCAAAATGTGTGGGATGCAGCTAAAGCAGTGCTTAGCAGAAATTTGTGGCATTAAATGCTTATCCTGGAAAAGAAGAAAGAGCTCAAATCAATAATGTGATGTTCAACCTTGAGAAACTAGGAAAAGAAGAGCAAGTTAATCCCAAATCATATTTCTTTGGATTTTGCTTTGCAGAAGGGAGAATTGCAAAAGGGAGGAAATAATAAAAACAAGAGCAGAAATCAGTGAAATTTAAGACAGAAAAACAATAGAGAAAATTAAGAAACAAAATACTTGTTCTTTGAAAATATCAATACAATTGATAAGCCTCTATTCACAGCCCTTTACCCTAGTACAACCCAACTATTCCTCAACTAAGGAATGAATGACCCAGGGTACATCGATGAAATGGAATACTACTCCAGCAATAAAAAGAATAAACCACTGATACACACAACATGGATTAATCTCAAATGCATTATGCTAAGTGGAGGAAGCCAGACTCAAAAGACTACATACCCTATGCTTCCATTTGTTATGACATTCTGGAAAAGGAAAACCCATAGGTGTGGAGAACAGATCAGTGGTTACCAGGGACGAAAGATTGGGGAAGGGGAATTTTTCAAGGAGGTGAAACTAATAAATTTTAAAACATCAAGTTTACATCTGTAAAAGTTGAATTAATTGTTGAATCAACATAATGCTATGATAATTGTTAATATTATGATCAATAACGAGGTAGCCCAGGCTCCTCAAGCCAAGGTAACCTGGGAAGTTTAGTTTAAAAGGCTTTTGGGTAATGGTAGAAAACAGTGACTGGAATCGTCTTAATCCAATATGCCATCATTGTAATCTTAGAACCCCATATGCTCTGGTCCCTCCCATTGGGCAGGACAGCTACCACAGTGTCCTTGCCAAGCATCAAATTCCCCCTGTTCCAGGGCTGTGTGGCTACCCTCTGGCCTTTGGGAACTGCCCTCAGGAACTGTCTTGGTCCTTCCTGCTGTTTTCCTAATGAGCTCCTAGTATCCTCTGCAGGGCCCCAGAGGCTGTTGTATGGAGGTCACTGTGCCCACATGGCCCTCCGCCCACACCTATGTTGCTGATTCTTTCAGCAGCTGTTGCCCCTTGGGGTTCTGAAAAAGAGATATAGTGGGGTTTACACAATCTTACAGCATCTTACGTTTTATTGATGTCATGCTCGAATGTCTTCCATCTAGCTTGAAAATAGATTTATATAAGACTTCATTGTGATATTTCACAATCCCCTCCCATCGCCATGACAACCAGGGTATCATTAGGGAGGAATCAGATGACTACTGTGAGCTTTGCCACCAAATCGGACATCAAAGTAGAATTTAGATATTGAGTCTCTCATCCTGCCTCTACCCCAGATAAATTCGTTTCCAACTTCTACCAAGCTACAGGGGTAATTTGAGCCATCTTAAATAATAGATTAGAAATGATTAAGATGGTACACTAAAGGGAAAGCATTGATGTTTTAACAGGCCTAACTAGTTAAAAGGATTTGTGGATGGATGTGAAACCTAAAAAAAATTGTACTGGACAATGTTTCAGAACCTGTGAGAAGCTGACTGTCCAGTTGCCCCCACACCTACTATCTTATTTCCTTGTTCCAATGTGGAGTAGAAGGTGAGCCATAGAACAAGACAAGCAGATATGGGGTCAAGTCATAGCTCCAATAGTTACTTACTGTGTGACTTTGGACAAAGTATCAGGTTGGTGCAATAGTTATTGTGGTTTTTGACATTATTTTTAATTGCAAAAACCGTGATTACTTTTGCACCAACCTTAATACTTAACCTTCCTGAACCTATTCTTCTCATCCACAAAACCCTGTCCCAGAGGATTATGAGATGAAGATAGTTTATATAAGCACTGAAATGTAAGCTTTATGAGGGCAAAGATGTGTGGTGGGTGTTGTGTGTTGGCGGGGGAGGGGTTCTGTTTTGCTCACTGCTGCTATCCCCAGCACCTAAAACAGTGCCTGACACATAGTAGGTGCTAAACTACTCTTTGTTGAATGGCAGAAAATGCCTGGCAGGGTGGTGCAGGCATGGGGTGGACTTTTAGGATAGGTTAGGATAGGTTAATGGATAAGCTTTAGGAGTGTCTATTGTACATGACTTCTAAAATTTAAAAGCAGAATTAATAAAATTAAATATAGCTAAAAGGATGCTGAAGTTTTGCCTTGGCATTTTCTTTTCTTAAGATAATGCTGGCCAGGAGCAGTGGTTCACTCCTGTAACCCCAATACTTTGGGAGGCTGAGGGGGGTGGATCACTTGAGATCAGGAGTTTGAGACCAGCCTGACCAACATGGTGAAACCCTGTCTCTCCTAAAAATATAAAATTAGCCGAGCGTGGTGACGCATGCCTGTAATCCTAGCTACTTGGGAGGCTGAGGCAGGAGAATCGCTTGTGGAGGTTGCAGTGAGCCAAGATCATGCCATTGCACTCCAGCCTGGGCAACAAAACTGCTGCAACACGCAATTTACCCACATAACAATCCTGCACATGTACCCCCAATCCTAAAATAAATAGATGAAAACTAAATAAATACAAATAAAAATAATGTCTTAAATTGTTACTGTGACAGAAATGTCTCCTACCTGTTCAACTAGTGAGTGGGTGGACAAGCTGCCATCATTAGATACATAACCCTTATAACTCCAGAGACATAAGTGGGTCAGTCTTGCAGGAGTATGGCATGCGAGAATCACAACTCGACACTCAAAATAATTAAAAAGGAATTTGTTTATGTACATCTGTTCCCAAAGGACATTAAAATTGATATTCAGTTATTGCTTGGAGTTCTAATACTCAAAAACACCAAAGTTTGGGTTCATTTGTGTCTCTACAAAACCCTTGTATTAAATTAGCATCTATGTACATCCTGTGTTTTTTAGGTTAACTACTTCTGCCATTAGCAGTCCGTTTGGTAGTCAGGAATGAATTCCTGCCATCATCTTGGAACCCATGGCGACAGTGCCTTGTTGGTTACAACTCTGAATGGATCATTTGAAATTCCCCTCACAATCTTGCATCTTTTCATTGGATTCAAGCTTATACTTCAAATTTCCTATGTTTAGTCCTAACTTTTGGAATTTTTGTTTAATTACCCGAATTCCCAGCATTGAATGGGCTTTGGATTCTACAGTGCTTAAAACAGAAATGGAATTTAGTTGTGTGTTTATATTTTTTTTAATGAGAGCAGGTAATTAGAACAGAATGTGGAAGCCATTGTGTGTGTATGTGTTTGTGTGTGTGTTGTAAAATCAAAGAAAGAACTATCCTATGTTGGTTCATAGTATAATAAAATTTAAAACACCAGCTGTCCATGACATTGAGAACAACCCTTCCACTTATTCCCCGACGTCATCGCAATTTAGTCGCAGATTTGGGGCTCAAAATTTGGAATTAGGCTCTGGGTTTTTTTTTTCCCCCTCTATTTAGGATAGGTCTATTTAACACTGGCTTCAAATATTGGTGTTTTAGTCTTTTGCAAGCCAATCAAAACACCCACCACTCCACAACCACCAAACATGCCAACCCTGAAGCAAGCACACACATGAATTAGATGATAGGGATGTGTATTAGTTACCTGTGGCTGCCATAACAAGATACCACAAACTGGGTGGATTAAAACAACAGAAATTCATTCTCTCACAGTTCTGGAGACCAGAATTCTGAAATCAAGGTGTCAGCAGGATTGGTTCCTTCCTGAGGGCTTAGAGCAAGAATCTGTTCCGTGACCCTCTATCAGCTTCCAGCGCTTGCTGGCAATCCTTGGCCTCCCTTGGCTTGTGGCTTCCTAACTCCAGTTCCAGCCTTTGTTTTCACATGGCATTCTCACTGTGTGTCTGTGTCTGCCTGTCCAAATTGCCTTCTTTTCTAAGGACGCCAGTCATACTGGATTTAGGGCCCACCCTAATGCAGCATGAGCTCATCTGAATAACATCTTCAAAGATCCTATTTCTAAATAAGGTAACATTCACAAGTTCCAGGTGGATATGAATTTTGGGAGGACACTATTCAACCCAGTATAGGATATGTTTGGCCATGCAATTACCACATAAATGAAAGAAGTAAATCCACACTACAGTGCAATCGTGCTGTAGGATTGCACTGTAGTACTATGCTAGAATCGCACTGGAGTATTGATTTAATTCTTTTTGTTCATAGAGCACTTTCCTGTTTTATAGAGTGTGGGGGGTGTGTGTGTGTGTGTGTTGGTTTTTGGGTTTTTTTTTTGTAGTCTAATGACCAGTGCTTTAGATCATAGCTGACTGTACTTGTGGGGTGATGCCAGGCCAGCGAGTGGGCTGTTATCCTGCCCAGCCATGATGCACCCCTGACCGCACACTATCATCCTCCTACCCGACTTCCAGGGCCTTTTTCCCTCAAACCAAGCAGGTCTCACTTCTTGGGGCATCCCCCCTTGCAGTATATACAGGATGCTTCTTTCCTCATGTGTTCTGGTCACTCACATAGAATCCTGGACTTTCCTCATGTAGAATCCTAATATTTAACTCCATGAGGTCACCAAAGATGTTTCTCCATGGGAACTTCTGGGTCAGACCTGACCAGATGACCAAGAACCATAAAAGCTGAATTCTGACCCCACCTCGGATATCTCATTTTTTAGACAACTCCAGTTTTCCCTCTCTGTGCCAGGAGGAAGATGCATTCTGGGGCACATGTTGCTGCCTTTTGCATACATATGTGAGCCCTGATAAGATACTTTTCCTCTTCCTAGTGATGGGTTTCTGTTTTTGAAAATGGGCCTTCTTGGCTTCTGGTGTTTTGTAACAAATACCCAATGAGTCATCACTAAACACTAGCTCTTTACTGACACTGTGGACTATAACAAAGAAATTTAAAACCAGGCTCCAGAGGCCTAGGGGATTGGCTAAGTAAACTGAGGTAGGTGAATGCCATGGAATTCTATATGGCAGTTAGAAAGCAGTTATCTAGATGGACATTTCAGCAACAAAGACAGTATAAAAAGCAAAGGGAAAACCCAGTAACATTTATGTAAATTACATGTCTGTATCACATTAGTGTAGGTGCTTGTTGGGATAGCCAGGGACTGATGGTGGTGGAATCTGGCATAAAGGGAAAAATAAGACAAGACAGGTGGACCTTATACAACAAAATTGCCACAGGCTAAAGAGTCTGATTAATTCGCCTTTCTGCTCCTGAGGTTAAAAAAAAATCTTGAGAAACTTAAATACGGCATTTAGGATAGCAAAAAAAAAAAAAAATCACAAAAGCAATTGATTAAACATCAAAGAGCAGGGCATAGACGCTAAGATTAGGGATGAGAGTTAGAAGCAGGAGCTAGCAGCACGGGAGACAGAGGAGCGGTGATGGGGCCATTAAGTGACCAGCCCTTGAACAAGACCCCCCACCACCATGAGAGGGGGCTGCCAGCATTACTTGGCGATATCTATTGAGTGTCTGTTGGTCAGGTACTAAATGAGACAGGGCTCCTGCCCTGTGAAAAACTTACAGCAGGCTGGGCGCAGTGGCTTATGCCTGTAATCCCAGCATTTTGAGAGGCCAAGGTGGGAGGATCACTTGAGCCCAGGAGTTTGAGACCAGCCTGGGTAACAAAGCAAGTCCCTTTCTCTACAAAAAAATAAAAAATTAACTGGGCATGGTGGTGCACACCTGTAGTCTCAGCTACTCGGGAGGCTAAGGTAGGAGAATTGCTTGAGCCTGGGAAGTTGAGGCTACAGTGAGCCATGATCATGCCATTGCATGCCAGCCTGGGCGACAGAGCGAGACCCTGTCTCAAAAAAAAAAAAAAAAGATTGCAAAAACTGGAATCTGAGTAATGGGAGAACAATTTCTTTTTTTAGAGGAGGGAATTAGGAAGCAACTACTTTGGGATGAGAAAGATATCAGGTTTCTCTTCTAGATAAATTGGGCTACAATGAGACCCATTGACAAAATTAGCCTCCTGGAATTCCTTCTGAAGGGCAGACATAGTCCTTCCCTGCTCGTAGCAAGTGGACAGCTCAGCCTGAAGAGGGGAGCGTAGCCTGAGATGGCCACAGTTGCAGGGCTGGTTCTGTCCATGGGCTGGGAGAGGCATGGTAGGTACGTGAGAACTGTTTGTGTCGTGAATGAACTTTGGGTATCACACGCTACCCATCTTCCTATTTAGCTGCCAGTGTAGGCTCCTAAAACCAGATCTCAGTTGTTGTATCCTGATCAAAAATCTTTTAGGCATCCCAGTGCCCACAATCAGCCCTCGCAGTCTGCCTGATGTCTTCCATCCAAATTCATCTCCAGGGGCTCCCATCTATGCACGCTCCCAGCGCCCCACAACTTCCCTTCTCCATCCTTCTAAGGTCATGCCCCCTCGTCCCTCTGTCTTTGTCCATGCCATTCTTCAAGACCCCCGATGCCCTTCCTTCATCCTCTGTCCGGTGACCCACTCCTCCCTGCAAATCTCTGCTCAAATGCCACCCACTCTCTGAGAGCCTCTACATCTCGTGGAAATTTTACCAGCCTCTCTGGTCACGTTGTATTGGCATGTGTCTGACTGCTCCATGGACTCAGCTCCCAAAGTCATGAGCTGTACCTTTACAACCCCCAATACTTTTTTGACCAGTTTGTTTTCTTCTTATACCATAGGTGGGATCAATTTCATACAACATTATTTGAGGCTTAAACATACATAAACTTTCTTTAAAGTTAAACCACACAAACTTTAAAGTTAGTATTCAAAGGAAATTTGGAGTCAGAATAAATCAAACCTTCTAACATTTTAAAGAATGAGAATTAGACATACTTTGCTATAATTTAGCAATGAAATAAGAACAAAGCCTTGGCATTTCCCTTCGTTCAAACCCCTTACAACCTGTGATTAGAGTGCCAAAGAGAAAGCCAGCCTTCTTTCTCTGATCCTCTCTGATTTTCAGTCCAAATGTGTTACATCATGTTTTAGAAACTCACACAGGTTTGAGTCCATCCAAACTCAATATGCCAAAGTGAATCTGACTGAAAAAAAATTACTGTGTGATATCTGCGTATATTTGTTTAACAGAAACCATAATTTGGACATTACATCAAACTAGACTTGGTCTACCTAAGAAGAAATGTTTGCTTTTCTTTTAACAGAATTTTAATGCATTACCGCATGTGTTTGCCATTTTGGTCAGAAGGAAAGAAGGACATTTTGGAGATTAGAATTCTTAAACAGGAATATCCAGATGGAAGCAGAACTCCTAGGCAGTCTATGGGTACCTTCTCAGAACAGTGTTTTAAACTCATAAAATAAAATACAGAAGAGTACAAAGGAAACCAATTCTCTTGAAATACAATTATCAAAACATATATTTTTTGAGACAAGGTCTCACTGTGTCTCCCAGGCTGGAGTACGGTGGCACGATCTCAGCTCACTGCAGCCTCAACTCCCTAGGCTCAAGCAATCCTCCCACCTCAGCCTCCCAAGTAGCTGGGACTACAGGTGTGTACCACCACACTTAGCTATTTTGTTAATTCTTTGTAGGGATGGGGTTTCTCCATGTTGCCCAGGTTGGTCTCAAACTCCTGCTCTCAAACAATCTGCCTGCCTCGGCCTCGCAAAGTGCTGGGATTACAGGCAAGAGCCACTGCATTTGGCCATCAAAATACTCTTTAACAAACAAATTTGCTGTGTAATAACATGTGCTTTTTTTTCTTTTTCTTTCTTTCTTTTTTTTTTTTTTTTGAGACAGGGTCCCACTCTGTTTGAGACAGGGTCCCACTCTCAGGCTGGAGTGCAGTGGTACAATTATGGCTCACTGTAGCTTCAACCTCCTGGACTCAAGGGATCCTCTCTCCTCAGCCTCTTAAGTAGCTGGGACCACAAGTGTGTACCACCACTCCTGGCTAATTTTTTTACTTTAGATAGAGACAAGGTCTCCCTATGTTGCCCAGGCTGGTCTTGAACTCCTGGGCTAAAAGGATCCACCCACCTAGGCCTCCCAAAGTGCTGGGATTACAGGCATGAGCCACTGTGCCCAGCCATATGCTTCTTTAACATTAAAATAGGAGACCTCCTAGAAGATCTAATAATTATCATAATTTCAAAATAGTTATGAGTTCTTAAATAATATTTCAAAATATCAGTAACTTCTGTAAAGTCCCATGAATATCTATATGATTTCTGTCGGTGATAGAGTCACAGTCCTGCATACTATTATGGGTGTTACCATATTCATAATAAAACTAAATGCTAAATTTCAGTTGGAGGTTAGTGAAAAGAAAGATGGGATTCACAGAACCCACCAAGGCAGTACAGGAAGAGTTATATTTCATTTTCAGGGTATCCACATTAGCTAACACATTCTGAGACCCATTTGGGTTCATGCCCTTGTGTGGGATTCCGTGGAAGCTCATATTTTAGACCAGAAATGGCAAAGAAGCCAGGCTTCCAACCTCCAGCTGGCATTGTACTGGTGGCCAATGATGTCTGACACTTCAGTATTGAGTTTGTTCAGCTACTTACCGTAGCTTCCAAGAACTGCTGAAGCATTACAAAGCTTGCAATTTGTTGCTAGGAGAAATTTTTTTTTTTTTAAGCTAACCTATCTCCCAGCCAGAAACTAGGAAGAACTTCACCTTCATTTCTCAAAGAAGGAAACAAACATTTAGATCATAGTCATGTGTCTGCTGTAAGGAAACCAGCTTCTTTATTTTGGTGGTAGGAACAAGTTGTTGGGTCATCATCACAATGGGCATTAAGATTATGGGATTATGGCCAGGCATGGTGGCTCACACCTGTAATCCCAGCACTTTGGGAGGCCGAGGCAGGCGGATCACTTGAGGTCAGGAGTTTGAGACTAGCCTGGCCAACATGGTGAAACCCTGTCTCTATTAAAAAATACAAAAAAAGACCGGGTGTGGTGGCTCACCCCTGTGCCTGTAATCCCAGCACTTTGGGAGGCTGAGGCAGGCAGATCACAAGGTCAAGAGATCGAGACCATCCTGGCCAACATGGTGAAACCCTGTTTCTACTAAAAATACAAAAATTAGCTGGGCATGGTGGTGCCTGTAGTCCAGCTACTGCTACTGGGGAGGCTGAGACAGGAGAATCACTTGAACCTGGGAGGTGGAGGTTGCAGTGAGCTGAGATTGTGCCACTGCACTCCAGCCTAGTGACAGAGCGAGATTCTATCTTAAAAAAAAAAATTAGCTGGGTATGGTGGCACATGCCTGTAATCCCAGCTACTTAAGGGGCTGAGGCAAGAGAATCATTTGAACCCAGGAGACAGAGGTTGCAGTGAGCTGAGATCGTGCCACTGCACTCCAACCTGAGTAACAGAGTGAGACCCTGTCTCAAAAAAAAACCTAAATAAATAAAAGATTATGGGATTAAAGTATATGATAATCAGGGCTTGCATATATAAGCTCTTGTTATATGAATCTTGGAGAATGGCATTGTTGGTACCCACAGTTTAGGCCAAAAATATTTGCCCAGCACCAAGACTGGAATAAGGGGCCAGGCATGATGGCTCACACCTGTAATCCCAGCACTTGGGGAGGCCAAGGAAGGAGGATTCCTTGAGCCCAGGAGTTCGAGGTTACAGTGAGCTATAATGGTGCCACTGCACTCCAGCCTGGGTGACAGAGTGAGTCCCTGTCTCAAAAAAAAAAAAAAAAAGGAATAAAACCCAAATGTCAAATGAGAGTGAAGGTATCTTTATATTGACATAGCCATGAGGTTGCCCTTCAAACAGGCTTTGTTAAAGCTTGACCTTCAGTGAACACAGCGTCTAGCAAAAGCCAGGAGCCACCTGCACCTTTTTGTGAGGTAGTTCTGGATGCCATTCCTAGCCCTGGAACTGCTTGCAGGCATATAAATTGTAGCCGCAGCTGTTTTTGATATGCAAGGCCAGATGGGGGCTAGTTTTTGAGCTGTTTCAGAAGCCAATTCATGGACCTATGGAATCAGGACCACATTTGCTAATAATCTGTTGTGGCATTTTAAAAATTATTTGCTATTGTATGATTCAAGATTAACCCAAACCTTTAGAGAGAATGAGTGAGTAATAGTAATAGATGGTAAAAAGATTCAAGGTACCAATTTTTAATCTCATAGGGAGGTCCTTGCAGATTCCTCCTGTGCTGTCTTTCAAATGGTTCTTTAATGGACTTTTTAGTTACCAGATGCTAACCTCTTCTACGATATTCCCATTAAAAGCAATAAAATCGTGGCCAGAACCTACCTCAATTCTGCGTTTTTGATGTGTGAATGGGATTGTAAGAAGAAGTTATAAAAAAGAGAAAAGACCTTTCACAAGTATTTCTGCTTGTACCATGTCCATTACATTGATTCAAAATGTTTAAACTTTAAAGAAGGTAATACATGCATATGGTAAAACAAATTGTAAAGGGCAGTAAAGAGACATCAAATGAGAAATAAATGTCTCCCTTCTTATCTCCCATCCCAACATAAACCCCAGTTCCTGTCCCAAATGTTAATAGTTTTGTGACTATCCTTCTCTAAACATTTTATGTATATATTTTCTGTCTATGCTTTTATTTAAAAGTATGCACAAACGGGATTATACCAAACACACTGTTCTGAATTTTTCTTTCATTCACAAATGTATAATGGAATTCTTTCCATACCCACACACACCGACCTAGCTCATTCTTTTTCGAGTCACTTGGTATTCCATTGTGTGGATAGCCAGTGTTACAACCATCTTAAGCAATGTTCTATGGATGGACATTTAGGCGAGTTTTTTTTTTCTCTATTTAAAAAAAATCGGCAGATAATATCCTTGTTAGAAACATTTTTGTATACTCATAGAAGTATATCTCTCAAGTAGTTTCCTAGAAGTAGAGTTTTTGGGTCAGGGTGTATGGGCATTTCAAGTTTTAGCCGTGTAATCAAATTGCCCTCCAATATGGCTGAGTCTGTTTACATTACTACCAGCAATGCCATCAACACTTGCTTGCTTACCCACCTGGCAATACTTGCAATATTAAATTTTTTTAAATGTTTGCTAATTTGGACGGTCAGGATGATCCCATTGTGGCTTTGATTTTCATTTCTTGAATTATAAGTAAGGCAGAGCATCTTTTCATTTGCTTATGGAGTACTTGTACTTGGTTTTCTGTGAATTGCCTATTTATTATTCTTTGCTTTTCTTTTGAGCTCTTTGCCCTTGTCTACTGTGTAAACATTCAGTTCTTACTATGTGGTGAGCACTATGCTAGACTCTCAAAGTGTAATGGAGATGAAATCTTTTGGAGCTGGCAGTGTACTAGGAGACAAACATTGATCAAATAATTCTCTCAGTAAGTGTATGGACAAACTGAATTAAACTGAATTAAATGCCTTGAAGGAAAGTTTCTTGCATCCCTTAGAGCATGGCAGGGAAGAGAGGGGGCTGGACTAGGGGTGGGAGAAGACTGTCCTGGAGAAATTGACATCTAAAGAATGAATAGGGCCAGGCACAGTGGCTCACACCTGTAATCCCAGCACTTTGGAAGGCCAAGGCAGGAGGATCGCTTGAGCTTAAGAATTCAAGACCCAGCCTGGGCAACATGGTGAAACCCCCATCTCTACAAAACATACAAAAATTAACCGATTGTGGTGGTGCACACCTGTGGGAAGCTGAGGCGGGAACATTGCTTGAGCCTGGGAGGAGGAGGTTGCAGTGAGCAGTAAGCCATGATTGTGCCACTGCACTGCAGCCTGGGAAACAGGAGTAAAACCTTGTCTTTATTTAAAAAAAAAAAAAAAAGAATGAAGAGAACTTGGAGTTGAGGGAGGAGCATTTCTGGAAGAAGGGACAGCACCGTGGAGGGAAGATGATGTTGTAGATGGGCTAAAAGAAGGCCCAGGAGCAGAGCACAGAGAGAAGAACAGTGATGCAAGATAAGGCTGGGCTGCAGCATCTGGGGGAGGAGGCCTCTATGATGGGATATATATATATATTTTTTCCCCCCCCAAGATGGAATTTTGCTCTGTCACCCAGGCTGGAGTGCAGTGGCGTGGTCTCGGCTCACTGCAAGCTCCGCCTCCCGGGTTCACGCCATTCTCCTGCCTCAGCCTCCCAAGTAGCTGGGACTACAGGTGCCCACCACCACACCCAGCTAATTTTTTGTATTTTTAGTAGAGACGGGGTTTCACCGTGTTGGCCAGGATGGTCTTGATCTCCTGACCTCGTGATCCGCCAGCCTCAGCCTCCCAAAGTGCTGGGATTACAGGCGTGAGGCACTACGCCCAGTCTTTTTTGCCTAGAGCAATAGAAAGCCATTGACGAATTTTGAGCCATCGTTGGTAATCTAATCTACATTCTGAAAATACTGTCTAGCTGAACAGAAGAGAAACAGGAAGATCAATTAGAAGATATTTTATTAGTCCAGATGAGATCTCATGGTAGCCTGGCCCTGGATTATGGCAGTGGACATGAAGAGAGGCGGAGGAGGTTAAATACAATTTGATGACGGGTTAGATTAGGGGGGATAGGAAGAGAGGAGGTATCCAGGATGATTCCTGGGTTTCTGATTACATGGATGGTGGTACCATTTACTGAGATAAGAAACACTGAGGCCGGGGTTGGGTTCAGCCTTAGACAAGACATCTGACTAAAGCTGGCAAGGAGGTAATTACATATGAAATTCTAAGGCCAGAGGCAAAGTTTGGCCTGTCAACATAAATTTGTGAGTCATTCACATATGGTAGTTGAAATCATGGTCCTAGGAAATTGCTCATGAAAGGAATATAGTGTCCAAAGCAGGTCTACTCTTATTCCTTAAGAAATTCTGATATTTAATAGCCAGGTAGAGAAAGATGAGACAGAAAAGAAAACAGAAATGAGCAGCCTGAGAGCAGGAGGAAAGCAAGGGGAGTGTGGTTCCCAGAAGCTGGGGTGAGAGTGTTTCAAATAGGATGGAATAGTGCCAAGTGCTGCCGAGACATCTGAAAAGAGGAGGCCTGGGAAACACCCATTGGATTTAGCAACATGGGGGTCTTGGTGACGCTAATTTTAAATTTCCTCAATGGAATGATGGGAGCAGGAGCCAGATTGGAGATGGTTGAGGAATTAGTGGGAAGTGAGAAAATGGTAGACATTATATGGACCACTTTTTTTTTTTTTTTTTGAGACTGGAGTGCAATGGTGCGATCTTGGCTCACCACAACCTCCATCTCCCGGGTTCAAGCAATTCTCCTGCCTCAGCCTCCTGAGTAGCTGGGATTACAGGCATGTGCCACCACGCCTGGCCAATTTTGTACTTTTAGCAGAGACGGGGTTTCTCCATTTGTTCAGGCTGGTCTGAAACCCCTGACCTCAGGTGATCTGCCCGCCTCAGCCTCCCAAAGTGCTGGGACTGCAAGCATGAGCCACTGTGCCCAGCCACACCACTTTTGAAGAAGTGTGATTCTTCATAAAGAATAGCCCCAAATCTATTCTTCCTCAGTTTCCACCCTTGACCCTTTTTTGCTACTCAGTAAGCTGAATTGATCTTGTAACTCAGTAGTGAAAGGTCTGCAGCTTTGCCCTCCCTGCAGCCATGGCACCAGCCAGCCCAGTGTGGAGTCTGCAGGGGGAGCCCAGCCGGAGTTTGGGCCACTCCAGCCCCTCTGTGCAGTTTCTGATTCTACAGGCCAGAGCTCTGGGAAGGCCCATTGTAGGAACGCTGCTGAAAAAATGAGTTTAAGAAAAAGTTCTTATATTTTAGTGGTACCTACTGAAAAGTTGAAGGATACATATTTGCAATGTGACACAAGAGAAGCCATGAGCTGATCCTTGTTGAAGCTGAGCAATGGGTACATGGGGGTTTATTATATTGTTCACACCACTTTTGCATATGTATACATTTTTCCATAACAAATTATAAAAAGTTAAATTTAGGAATTCTATAAACCGAAGGTGCAAAGAGCCAGTGGCCATCACAGGTCCACTATGTACATAGCACTTAAAACAGGACCTTTGGCTGGGCGCAGTGGCTCATGCCTGTAATCCCAGCACTTTGGGAGGCTGAGGCGGGCGGATCATCTGAGGTCAGGAGTTCAAGACCAGCCTGACCAACATGGTGAAACCCCGTCTCTACTAAAATACAAAAATTAGCAGAGCGTGATGGTGAATGCCTATAATCTTAGCTACTCAGGAGGCTGAGGCAGGAGAATTGCTTGAACCCAGGAGGCGGAGGTTGCAGTGAGATGAGATCGCACCATTGCACTCCAGCTTGGGCAACAAGAACGAAACTCCATCTCAAAAAAAAAAAAAAAAAGTACCTTCTCTAAACCAGTCCTCCTTTGGCTTGTGGGTTTCCAGGTGCCAAGGGTAGCTGAAGAAATTCTATTTGCAGATGCCACCCTTTCTTCTCCTGTTAACTCCAACACCTTGTTCCTTGCCCCCTTCTCCTTTCGTACCCGCCTCCTGAGTACACACTCGAAATCACAGGTCTGACTCCTATGGGCCTCATGAACTTGAACAAGTTCCCTCCCATCTCTGAGCCACTCTGAAAAATGGGGATTATAACATCTGCTGTGCAATGTTGTGACGATTAAATTTGACAGTGCACGTGCGGTATCTAACACAGCCCACAGCCTCAGATGCCCAGGAACTCAGGAAGGTCATAGAAGTGAATGAAGCTGACCAGGTACACGAGAAAATCATGTGACCCTCTTAGCTTTAGCTTTGCCACTTGTAGTAGACATGTAAGTAGAGAGAATTATAAGAAAAATTCTGGGCCAGGTGCAGTGACTAACACCTGTAATCCCAGCACTTTGGGAGGCTGAGGCAGGCAGATCGCTTGAGCTCAGGAGTTTGAGACCAGCCTGGGCAACATGGCAAAACCCCATCTCTTAAAAAAAAAAAAAATATATATATATATATACACACACACACACACACACACACACACAAGCCAGGCATGGTGGTACATGCCTATAGTCCCAGCTACTCAGGAGGCTGAAGCAGGAGAATTCCTTGAGCCCAGGAGGTTGAGGCTGCACTGAGCCAGGATCATACCACTGCACTCCAGCCTGGGCGATGGAACAAGACTCCGTCTCAAAAAAAAAAAGGGGAGGGCTGGGAGGGGAGAAGAAATTGGATAAGAAAAAGAACAATGCAAGTATGATAAATGATATAAATCACCCATATTCATAAATAAAGGGGTAATAAACTGAGACTTAACCTCAGTGTTGGGGGTCAACAGGGAGGGGTGGGGACTGGGGCAAATCAGAGCATATAGGGCCCATCTGAGAGGGACAGCCATCCTGGGCTCCAGCCGATTGCTGCCATGAGGGAGTGTGAAGCCAATGTTAACATGTCTTCCTGGTTTATAAGAGAAGCCAGAACTCTAAATTTTTTATGTGAAATATTTCAATTCTTAAATTTGGGCTCAGTTATTTTTTTTAATAACACTACAGAAGCCAAACTAAACCCATTTATGGGCCAAAATCAGCTCGTGGGCTGCCAGTGTGCAACCTCTCACCTAGATAATGGTATATAATATAAATCCGTTTCCCTTCCCCCCTTTTTTCTCTTCCTCCTCTTTCTCCTTTCCCTCCCATTTTCCACATCCTTTTCACCTAACCAGCCCCCACCCTACATTTCTATACTAAGTCCAAGTGATAGAAGGGATTAGGGTGGGTTGAAGCAGTGATTAAGCCCAAGGGGATGTAATCTAGATGCCTAATGGTGCCCCAGGGCCTGGATCATTGCCTGGCACATAGTGGATCCTAACAAAAACCTTGATGAATGAAGAAGCCAGAAACTGGGGGAGTCAGTTCTGTTTCTTGTGCACACCCTGGGCTTACCCAAAGAACTGTCTACTTTTTCTCAACAGCCTTGCGAAGTCGTTCTGGACGCTCCATCATCAATGGGAACTGGGCAATTGATCGACCAGGAAAATACGAGGGCGGAGGGACCATGTTCACCTACAAGCGTCCAAATGAGATTTCGAGCACTGCCGGAGAGTCCTTTTTGGCGGAAGGTCCCACCAACGAGATCTTGGATGTCTACGTGAGTTTGGATGTTTCTGGACTGTTCTTTGGATTTTGAATCTTGTCACTTCTAAGGAACATACTCTGAACAAATACGCAACAAATCATTGCCCATACTCAATAAAAACCCTTTGAGCAGAGCCTGTTGGAGGCACTCCTTGAATGCTTGGCGTTCATCTTTGCCTTTACTTTGAATGGGCCCAGCTCACAGCAACCTCCAACTCCACCAGATGCTTATTACCTTCGGAGTTTATTGACCCAGTAAAACCAATTTTACTTGTTGAACCAAATCAGAGGCAAAACATGCCCTTTATTTCATGAGCATTGGATCTCCTCCAGGCACTTTCCTTATAATGCTAATTTGGCATGTTTTCTTTTTATGGCAAAAGAAAGCAAGAGCCTAAAGGAAGGCAGGACTGCTCCCAGCTCCCAGCCCTGTTCAAACTCTGAGAGCAAATGAAGAAAGGAGAGCTCCAGAGCCCTCCAGATGAAACAATAAAGCTGAGAGTCACAGTAGAGAGATTTACTAGAAGCTCCCTGCTTCACAGAAGACAAAACCTTAATTTATTTTACGTGAAACTAAGATATTAAATTGCTCAAGAGTTTTAAATGGTCCTTACGTTCAAAGGAAACCACTAGAATTCAATCTTCTTAAAAGACCAGGAAATAAAGGGTGATAAGGCATAAAAGCTTGAAATAACATTTTGATAAAAAGATTGAGATCACCCATGAATATACACATTATTTCTGTCCCCAAAGCTGAGCTGATTAACATATTTGCTGTGTCAGAGTTTTAGAAATATTATTAATTGCATTGTCATTACTTCTCCACCTACACACAGTTCTATGTCCTTTCCTCTTGGGCCTAGTGGACTCGAAATTACAAAGGAAGCCTTGTTGTAGTTTATTTTGGATTTTTTTTAGACTGTCCAGTTGGTTGGTTGAATCTGAATATATTTTAAATGGCATCAGAGGTAAAAACTCAGGTTGTTAAAGGCCTACTGTGGGTGGTCTAGGAATGGAAGCCAACAGCAATTTCATAAACGGGACAAGGTTTTGCACTGGCAGAATGCTCAGGCAGAAGAGGCCCCATAGAGGGAGGGAGGATTTCCAGCTGCAGACCGAGAGGAAGATTGTGTGAAAAGGGAGTGAGGGGATGAGGGATACACAGCAGGAACCTGAGGTCACACAACCGTGTCCCTCAGGGATTCAGTGCCCACCACGTTTCTGCAACGCCGATGGTTTGATATTGGTTCCTGGGTAGGAGAATCCCAGGGGTTCTCAGGTCTGCCTTCCTTTGGGTAATTTATAAAATGAAGACCCATTTCATCAGTAGGGAGTGGCAAGAGATCATGGCATAAACAGGAAGAATAGACACAGGACCCACCATGCAGGAGTGACTCAGAGATGCTTCTAGCTGGAAAGGACCTTTGAAAGTGACATGATTCTAACCTCTTCCTTCCCCAAGGAAGAAATCAAAAACTGCAGGGTGAAGGGGCTTGCTCTAGGTTACACAGCTGGTCAATAGGAGAGCTGCTTTATAAAGCAGCAGAGACAGAAACATCAAACCCGACCGTGTCTCCTTGCACGGCTCATATTTACACTGTGGATTCTCATTCTGCTGCTGGGTTTAGCCCACCACCCTGCTCCCCATCAGGAAAGCCATGGGCAGCAAAGACTGTGTGCTCTAAATCCAATAGGGAGGGACGTATTCTGTTGGGCCATGCTCATTTAATATGTTTTCAGCCCAGACAATGTTCAGCTGCTGACTTCCACAGTCCTACGTAGATTCCTGCTTGCCATCCTATTTTTGTCATCATTCCTAAGAGAATATGACCCAGCAAGAGTTGGGTGTCTTCTACTTGTTTTCCTGGCCCCATGTCTTTGTGTTTCTGGGGCTTTCCCTGAATAAGAGGGAGAGACCTGGGGGCCAGCCTCACCAGCCAGGTCAAGAACTTTGAGGGAACCTAAAGCATCCCGGGGTGGCTCTGTCCAGGAGGTCTGCTGCTTGTTCGCATGACTATCCCGCCACCTAGTGTTAAAACACTTCTCCTGCAGTGTACACGTATTTATCTGTGTTGGATGTTTCGAGAGCACTGAGCAAAATCTAAGGACAGAAAGGTTCTGCTACCGTTGCTCCATCTTCTCCTTTGGAGTTTAGAAAATCTTGACTCTTAGCTTAGTTTTCTTCTGATTTGCTCGGCCTAAGTTCTTCATTCTTCAAAAGTAAATGACAAAAAGCCATCCAGAAATAACTTTGTTTAATCTGCCACAGGTTCACTGATATTACTGGATGCGTACTAGAGTGAACCAACCCAGTCATTTCTCAGTAGTTCTGCAAATGCCATTGAAACCCAGAAGGGGTGTGCATACATGCCCAGTGCAGTAACACTGATTTTTGTGTCAGCAGATGATACACCAGCAGCCAAACCCAGGCGTGCACTACGAGTACGTGATCATGGGGACCAACGCCATCAGCCCCCAGGTGCCACCCCACAGGAGACCAGGTAGAATCCCTTGTCTTGTGGCCGGGGACTCTGATCATTTCCTTGTAAAGCCTTCTCTCTCTCAATTCTTGTGCATCCACCCTCTGTCTCTCGGTCAACACAGAGAAAATTGAGGGACGCGTATTTCAAAGCCAAGGGGCCTTGACATTGGAGCAGGCTTCACCATTTGTCTGAGCCTTCACTCATGAGACTGTTTCATTCACTCGATTCCAAAATGGCATGAGCATCCTGGGTCTGCCCTGCCAGTTCAACATTTGAAATGCTTTGTACTAGTTTCCAGGCCAGACAAGGGGGCTCATGCCTGTAATCCTAGCACTTTGGGAGGCCCACGCAGGTGGATCGCTTGGGCCCAGAGGTTCAAGACCAGCCTGTGCAACATAATGAAACCCCTGTCTCTACAAAAAAAATTACAGAAATTAGCCAGGCATGGTGGTGTGTGCCTGCAATCCCAGCTACTCAGGAGGCTGAGGTGGGAGAATCATCTGAGCCCAAGGAGGTTGGGGCTGCAGTGAGCCGTGATCAGACCACTGAACTCCAGCCTGGACAACAGAGTGAGACCCTATCTCAAAATTAAGAAAAAACAACACAAATTTACTCTCTTAGAGTTCTGGAGGTTAGAAGTCTGAAGTGGGTTTCATTGGGACAAAATGAAGGTGTCATCAGGGCCACTCTCTCTCCAGAGGCTCTAGGAGAGAACCCACTTCCTTGCCTTTTCCAACTTCTAGGAGCCACCTGCCTTCCTTGGTTCCTGGCCCCTTCCTCCACCTTCAAAGCCAGCAGGGTGGCACTTTCAAATCTCTCTCTGACCCTGGCCTCATCACATCTCCTCTCTGACTCTCATCTTCCTCTCTCTTTCCTTTATAAGGACCCTTCAGATTACACTGGGCCCACCCAAGTAATCCAGGATAATCTCTCCTTCTCAAAATCTGTAATTTAGTCTCACCTGCAAAGTCCATTTTTGCTATGTAAGGTAGCATGTTCACAGATTCCAGGGATTAGGATGTGGACATCTTTAGGGGGCCATTATCTGTCTATTATATGCCTTTTCTCTTGGTTCCCCTTTTGTTTTTTGTTAATAATACTTTGACCTATAAGACAAGAATAATGAGTTCACACCTAACAATCCATGTTGAGTCTTCCTGGTGGGCTCTGCTTGTGGACAGAGCAGGCAGCTTTCTCTCGGCTGACACTGGGCATGGGACTGCTCTCTGAGTCTGCAGACATTTCTCTACCGGAGGATGATGGAGCCCGCCACCCAAATGCAGACAGTCTTTTCCTTCCTTAAAATAGGAAGGTCTGCAGAAGTATTCATGGTAATTATAGCTCACACACACTGAGTCCTTGCTGTGTGCAAGGGCTTAGAAACTGCTGTGCTGAGCTCTTTGCGTAGATTAGTTCTTTGAATTCTCATAACAGACGGAGGTACTTGGAGGGAAGTACTATTACGAGCCTTATTTTCCGAGTAAGGAAACGGAAGCTTAGCAAGAATAAGTTAATAATTGTCCTGATCTCACACCTGGGCAGTGACCTGAGGAGGGCCTGTGACCATACTTTGTGCTTGTCATATCGCTGAGAGGTTACTTGGTCCAATCCCTACCCTAGGAGGAAATAAAGGCACTAGTGCCAAACCCGCCCCATCCATTCTTCTCTGAACTTTGGATGGGATAACCAGGTTATCTGATTGCTACACACTGGGGAGGACAACAGCTGGGTGCGTCCCCAGAACATGGGGTGGGTGTGTTGTCCGAACTCCAAGTCAGCAAACTCAGCGCAACAGAGAATTTTTATGTCATGTCCAGAAGCAATCCACAGTTTGAGAAACCAAGTTTGGGTAAGATTTCTGGGGTCCGTTGCTGGTTTACAGGGATAATCAGACAGACTATTTGAAATCTATCAGGATGATGATGATTTCTGTCAGGCCTGATGGGTCTCAGCTCATGAATAGCATGGGGGTTGTGGGATCAGCTCCCTGGGACAGGGCAGGCCTGGAGGGGTCACCTGTAAAAAGTTGGTAAGCAGGGGCATTGTGACCAGGCTTCCTCTTCCATGTCAATGGAGTCTGGAGGCAGAGTTGGAATCCAGCTCTGCACCTTTTTGCTGTGCACCCTCAGGCGGGTCAGCAACCTCTCTGAACACACACCCAGTCTACAAAATAGAAGAAAAACCCTATAAGGTGGTTTTTGGCAGGGGAGAGGACATGGGAAGAGATTGAATAAATTAGTTGTCCATCCTAGCGTAGAGCCCAGAACAAGGCACTGAAAAGACTTTTTTTAAATTTTTTTGTCCAACAACATCTTGGACAGTTCTCATTTATATCAACATGCCTGGTCCTGATTTTGTTGGTCATCTGTGCATGTCATATTTTAAACCATGAAGCATAATAACCAACTAAGTAAGAAAGCCCTGGCAAAAAAAGCTGAGAGGCCTGGTGCAGTGGATCACGCCTGTGATCCCAGCACTTTTGGAAGCCGAGGTGGGCAGATTGCTTGAGCCCAGGAGTTCGAGACCAGCCTGGACAACATGGCAAAACCCCATCTCTGCTAAAAGTACAAAAAGCAGCTGGATGTGGTGGCACTCACCTGTAATCCCAGGTACTCAAGAGACTAAGACACGAGAATCACTTGAACCCGGGAGACACAGGGTGCAGTGAGCCTCCTGCACTCCAGCCTGGGTGACAGAGTAAGACTCTGTCTCCAAAAAAAAAAAAAAAACTGCTGAGAAAGCCCTAATTGTTGTTGTTGTTGTTGTTGTTATTGTTATTGTTGTTATTGCTGAAATGGGGTCTCGCTATGTTGCCCAGGCTGGTCTTGAACTCCTGGGCTCAAGCAATCCTCCCGCCTCAGCCTCCCAAAATGTTGGGATTACAGGCATGAGCCACCTCACCCAGCCCCCTTGTAGTTTTAACTGTGTTCTACAGTAACCCTAGAATTTGCCTCCTTATTTTCTATTAAAATGAGACATACTTGAACAATATTCAATCAAAATAGAAATATATACAGTCAAAAGCAACTGCCACATAATTGCCAAAACTTGGAAGCAACCAAGAAGTCCTTCAATAGGTGGATAGACAAAAACTAATGGAATATTATTTAGGGCTAAAAATAAATGAGCCATCACGTCACAAAGAGACATGGAGAAACCTTCCATGCATATTACTAAGTGAAAGAGGCCAATCTGAAAAGACTACCTATTGTTTGATTCCAACTATATGACATTCTAGAAAAGTTAAAACTATGGAGACAGTAAAAAGGTCAGTGGTTGCCAGGGGCTGGGAGGACAGAGGGATGAAAAGGTGGAACAGGGAGGATTTCAGGGCGGTGAAACTACTCTGTGTGATATTACACTGGCAGATGCATGTCACTGTGCACTTGTCCAGACCCACAGAATGTGCACCCCCAAGTGTGAACCCTCGTATGGACTATGAACGCTAAACAATAATGACATGTCCGTGTAGGGTCATCAGTTACACATGTACCAGTCTGATGTGGGATGATGGTAGTTAGGGACCCTGTGCCTGTGTGGTGGGAGGAGGTGTGTGGGAACTCTGTACTTTCTACTCACTTTTGCTGTGAACCTAAAACTGCTCTAAAAGAAAAGTCTATTAAAAAAAAAAAAAAGTCCACAGCTCCCAACCCCATGCCCTTCCCAGAGGGAGTCTAACTCTTTGGTGGGATTTTGCCTAGCCCTTTTCTATGCATACACAAACATGTTTCCAGCCATTTGAATCATCATCTACAATCTCAGATGTGCAAGGAATATTGCATATTATTATTTTCCATTAGTCAATTTAAATCTGACCTCAACTTCACCCTTCTTTGAAACCAGTAGATAATTCAATCGCAGTCTGCTTGGGGGTTACACACACACACACACACACACACATATTCTCACTCCAGATATAAGGAAAGATCTAGAGTCTTAGACAAGCCAAAACATTGGCTAGACCTCCCTGGTGGTCTGTCCACACTAATTCCGCTGAGGTGCCACCGGGAGCAGCCTCATGGGGCCTTCAGGTTAGGGCTCTGCTCCTTCCAATCTGCATGGGGGGCACAGGAAGCTGGTGAGGCTGGCAGCCAGGCCCCCTCTCCCGCTGCAGGGATGGCTTCCTCCTGGGACACTGGACATTGTCTGGTACACCTAAGGATCCATGGCACTCAGGAAACCCAAGACTCCAGACTCCTACCTCTCCTCCACCTTGAAAACCTCTCTCTCTCTTTCTCACTCTCTCTCTCTCTCTCTCACTAGCTCTCTGTCTTGCTCTCTGTCTGTCCCTCTCTGTCTCTCTTACCATCTCCCTCTCTTTTGCTCTCTCTCTATCGCTCTCTGTCTCTCTCGCACTCTCTGTTTCTCTCTCTGTCTCTCTCTTGCTCTGTCTCTCTTGCTGTTTCTCTCTCTTGCTGTCTCTCTTGCTCTCTGTCTCTCTCTCGTTCTCTGTCTCTCTCACTTTGTCTCTGTCTTTGTCTCTCTTGCTCTCTGTCTCTCTTGCTTTCTGTCACTGTCCCTGTCTCTCTTGTTCTCTGTCTGTCTTCTTCTCTGTCTCTGTCTCTCCTGCTCTCTTGCTTTCTGTCTCTATCTCTCTGTCTCTCTTGCTCTCTGTCTCTTTCGCTCTCTGTCTCTCCTGCTCTGTTGCTTTCTGTCTCTGTCTCTCTGTCTCTCTGTCTCTCTGTCTCTCTTGCTCTCTGTCTCTCTCACTTTCTGTCTCTATCTCTCTGTCTCTCTTGCTGTCTGTCTCTCTCTCTTGCTCTCTGTCTCTGTCCCTCTCTGTCTCTCTTGCTCTCTGTCTGTCTCTCTTCTTCTCTGTCTCTCCTGCTCTCTTGCTTTCTATCTCTATCTCTCTGTCTCTCTCTTGCTCTCTGTCTCTCTGTTGCTGTTTCTGTCTCTCTCTTGCTCTCTCTCCGTCTCTCTTGCTCTCTGTCTCTGTCTCTCTCACACTCTGTCTCTCTCTTGCTGTCTCTGTCTCTCTCTTGCTCTCTCTCCATCTCTCTTGCTCTCTGTCTCTGTCTCACACTCTGTCTCTCTCGCTGTCTGTCTCTCCTGCTCTCTGTCTGTGTCTCTCTCTTGCTCTCTATCTCTGACTCTCTGTCTTGCTCTCTTGCTCTCTGTTTCTGTCTCTCTCGCACTCTGTCTCTCTCGCTCTCTGTCTCGCTCTCTTGCTGTCTTTGTCTCTCTCTTGCTCTCTGTCTCTCTTGCCCTCTCTGTCTCTCTCGCTCTCTGTCTCTGTGTCTCTGTCTTGCTCTCTGTATCTGTGTCTCTGTCTCTCTTGCTCTCTGTCTGTCTCTCTTGATGTCTCTCTTTCTTACTCTGTTTATCTGTCTCTCTTGCTCTCTTGGTCTCTGTCTCTGTCTCTCTGTCTCTCTCTCACTTGCTCTCTCTCTCCCTTGCTCTCTGCCACTGTCTCTCTCTGCTCTCTCTCTTTCTCTCTCTCTCAAAATGTGCCCTCCTCCTCTCTCTGGGCTGGCCCCTCAGGGACATCCACTTTACCCTTAATGAAAGCCTAGGCTTTGCACTCTTGGAAGGGAAAGCTGTTGACTTCTAGCAGCTTTTGTTTTCTGTCCTGCACAAAAACAAAGCAATAACATCTAAGGACTTGGCTACTCTTTCAAACCGGAGGAGGAAGTGGAGGAATAAAGATAGTAAATCACACACAAATTAGTATCTCAAAAAGTGACCTGCCACACCTGTGTGTATGTGTGTGTGTTCTGCTTTTTTCTTTCACCAAACAATATTGTCATTTCTTCATGTCGGAACGTATATTTGCTGCATTCTTTTCAAAACTCACATAGTATTCCATTTTGTACTTGTAGCATAACGTAGTTTAACCAGTACCACTGGTGAACATTTGTGTCTGTTTGCTATTTCAAATAATACCTCAGTAACCATACCTGTATATTCAGATTTATGTAAAAGAAAATATTTGCGGAACAGATGTGATAGAAACTGAATTGCTAGGTCAAAGGGTATGTGCATTTCAAATTTGGATAAATAATGCCAGATTTCCCTCCAAAACCATGGATCTATTTGCAGGCTCATCCATAGTGACTGGAAGTGTGTTTTCCTGCACCTTCAAAAGGAGTTTAGGGATTTAAGGGTTTCCAAACTTTCCAATCTTTGGTGTTAGGTGGTGGTGTTCTTTTCATGTGTATTTATGGAATTATGAGTAAAGTTGAGGATTTTTTATGGGTTTTGGCTGTTTGTGTTTCTTTTTATGTGAACTGTCTATGACTCACAATTCCTATTCCTACTGCAGTGTTCTTCTTTGTCTTATTGATTTTCAAAAGTGCTTTGCATGTGAGGGAAGGCACTAGTAGGTGTCTGCTTATTTTAAACAGATGTGCTTATGTGCTGTGACTTAGAAACGATCTCATGCTACACAGTCTCTAATGTCGAAGCAATTTCCTCTTTACAACTCAGGGTCTAAACTGATCCTGATTGTGTGTGTGCACGCTCACCTCTCCTAGGGGAACCTTTCAATGGCCAGATGGTGACAGAAGGCAGGAGCCAGGAGGAGGGAGAAGAGAAAGGGAGGAACGAGGAGAAGGAAGACTTGCGTGGGGAGGCCCCTGAGATGTTCACCTCAGAATCGGCACAGACCTTCCCAGTCAGGCATCCAGACAGATTTTCTCCCCATCGACCGGACAACTTGGTGCCACCAGCACCGCAGCCCCCGCGGCGCAGCCGGGATCACAACTGGAAGCAGCTTGGGACGACAGAATGTTCCACGACCTGTGGGAAAGGTGAGCCTGTGTGGGGGACGGGTGGATCCCTGCAGAACCCTAAGCAAGGAGTGTGTGGGTGGCCCAAGGCAGCGGTCCCCGGCTTTTTTGGCACCAGGGACTGGTTTCGTGGAAGACGATTTTTCCATGGATGGTGGCGGGGTTGGGGGATGGTTTCAGGATGAAACTGCCCTATCGCAGATCATCAGGCATTAGTTAGAGTCTCATAAGGAGCGTGCAACCTAGATCCCTTGCCTGCACAGTTCACAATAGGGTTCACGCTCCTATGAGAATGTAACGCCACCACTGATCTCGCCCACCCACCAGTCACCTCCTGCTGTGCGACCTGGTTCCTAACAGGCCATGGACTGGTGTCGATTGGGGGCCCCTGGCCCAAGGGAAATGGCAAACCCTCACCTCTGTGAGCCTGTCTATGAGATGGCTCATGGGTGTGACAGATTGCATTGGGGCCCTCAACACCACCCTCAGGTTTAATGATTGGCTCAAAGGACTTACGAGACCCAGAAGAGCTGTTACAATTCATCACGGTCAAAGGATAGGGATTCGAGTTAATAAAGGAAAAGGTGCGTTGGCAAAGTCCTAGAGATGCCAGGCGCCAGCTTCCAGGTGTTGCCTCCAGCAGAGTCACACAGGGATGCACTTAATTCTCTCAGAAATGATGTAATTCAGAGGCTGAGAACACATGCCAGGTACTGCCAACCAGAGATGCTCACCCAAGATTTGGTGTCCAGGGTTTTTACTGGGGTCTCTCGTCTAGGTATGCAGCTCCCACATGAGTGACACTAGCTACTCTCCCTTTACCATCCCAGAAGCCAAACCAATACTGCGTGGCCCAAGACCTCAGCATAAAAAAACACTCTTATCAGGTGGCATCTTCCAAGGGCTTAGAGGTTCTCTCTCAGGAGCTGGTCAAGGGCCTGTCTTTGGCATGTGCAGGGTTTGAGCAACTCAGGCCTGCTGTGCACATATATTCATTAATAAACGGAATACACTCACGTACTTCAAGATCTAAAATTTAATCTCCAAGTCAGGGTTGTGGAAGACTTACACAAATCCCAGTTGAAACTCATTCTCAAATCTCAGGATTTCAGAAAAAAAAAAAAAAAAAATACTTTGCAGGCTTGGTGTGTTAGTTAGCTGGCTTTTACGCTGACCAACACTCACAGCTCCCATACTATCCCGGTAAAATCCCAACCCTGTATTCATTCATTATTCCAACCTGATCAGCTAGGACCACCAGGGACAAACCTGAAGCCCAACAAAGTCAGCTTTATTGACCCCTCACCACAAGGGAGTCCACACACCAGAGGAAGCATGGGGCGTCTCTCCAAACAAAAGAAAAGAGAGTTGTAGGATTTGGGAGGATACAGTTTAGGTGAAATTTAAATAAAGTAGGGTTGTGATAGGCTGAAAGCAAAACATGGCAGTGTTACAGGGGTCACATCAGGATGATGAAGTGGACCCAGGGTCCCGTTTCCTTGAAAACTCCAAAGTTAAGATAGATGTGGAATGTGCTGTCCAGAAACCCTTTATCTGACATTCCATACCAGGTTGGAAATCAGTGCTGCTTCTGTTTCAAGCTGACTCATTGCAAAGATACACTTATGAACTGTGTAGTTATAATTTCCTTCATATATATGATAATAGCCTCCTGTTTGTAGTAAAGTCCTATTTTATCCCCTGAAACAGCTGTTCTTTGAGGGGAGGTTGCTAAAGAAGCAGGAAGGCTGTATCCCCCAGGAATCTCTGCAAACTGGGGAACTGTGTGATGTCCCAGAGCATTGGTTTGGGGTGTTTTTTTGTTTGCTTGTTTTTTTTTTTTTTTTTTTTTTTTTGCTTTGCTTCGCTTTGCTTTTTTTTTTTTTTCTTTTCCTTTCTTTTCTTTTTTTTTGATACTGGTATCTAAGAGTACAAAGTTTGGAACCTCTCACAAAATTAGCACACTGAAAAATCTCATGACAGCTTCTAAAGTTTTTATCTTTTTCATAAGAGCATTGGCTTAGTGGCTTTTGAGAATAGAATTTAGGTCTTTGGTTCTTCTTGGGGACTGGAGCTTTTCCTGCCTGGAACCTCTGCAATTCCGTAATGATTTGGTAACTGGAGTGTTGATTTATAGAGGTTTTATTGTGCAAATTTTATTATGCTTATACTTAATAAATGTGCAAAGAATCTGGACTGCAGATTCATTGGACCAACTTCTTTTATATACTTTGTGAGGAAAAATTAAATGCACATAAAATATGTCTTGACAGAGTCAGAAAGCTAGAAATATTTTTGCATTAAGGCCAAAACCATTTTGGTGAGACTCTGTGATATTATAGAGGTAAGCAGTATGTAACATAATTGATATAGGAACCCGAGATCAAAATGTATTATTATTGAAATATTCTACCTTTAGGTAATGTGTGATGCCCACCAAAGGAACCAGATATACTCAGAACTAGGTGAAAATAGGGAAAGTCATAAAAAGGATGAAAGCTGTCACTGTGTGGTTTTCAACCAAGGGTGCCATGTGGAGAAGATTCTCTTTCACCCTGTCCGGAGCCCATAAGGCCTTGTGTTGTGAGCAGGATGAGATGAGGGCAAACGCATGGGCTGGTTCCCTGTGTCTCCTCCAGACGCTCCCACGGTCTCTCTAATGGAGCAAACTCATAATCAAATGTTCCAGTTTTTGCCCCCACAACCCATCCCCACGCTGTGTGATCCACACTGAGGTACGGAGTTGAAATTTAAAGAAAGCAAGGTTTTGATAGACTGAAAGCAAAACATAACTGTTACTACCTCACTATATGCTAGTATCCCTCCTTTACGACACTCTGGTATCTGGCCAGCAAAGTCCTGCTCGTACTCCAAGCTCTGAGACCGCCTCTTCTGCAAAGCCTTCCTGATTCTGCAAAGAACAGGTAGGCTCTTCATCCTTGGGACCTCACAGCAATTCAGGACACATTTCTGTCCCAGCCCTGCTTGGCTTGGCTGTCTCCATGAATATACACTTTGCAACTTCTGCACCAGGCATCATACCAAGCACACAGTAGGCACTCCTGTGTTTTTTGAATAAGTGACTATATCATCACCACATTTCAAATGCGGAATATATGAGCTACTAGAAAAGACATAAGGGTAGATTTTACATCTTTATTGTATCCTAGATATACAAGTCTATTATTGCCTTTTCCCATGTTCTGTCAACATAGCATAAAGAATGTGGATTTACCTGTTAGAAATTGAATAAGCGGCCGGGCATGGTGGCTCACACCTGTAATCGAAGCATTTTGGGAGGCCAAGGCAGGTGTATCACTTGAGGTCAGGAGTTCAAGACCAGCCTGGCCAACGTGGCAAAACCCTGTCCTCACCAAAAATACAAAAGTTAGCTGGGCATGGTGATGCATGCATGTAATCCCAGCTACTCGGGAGGCTGAGGCAGGACAATTGCTTGAACCCAGGAGGCGGAGGTTGTAATGAGCCAAGATCATGCCACTGCACTCCAGCCTGGGCGACAGAGCAAGACTCCGTCTCAAAAAAAACAAAACAAAACAAAAAAACTGAACAATCTCTTTCTCTAGATTTCCATATGATTTTGTTTAATCTTCTGTCCTTTGCATTGCAGAAACACACACACAGAAATTCACAAGAGTGTGAGGTATGGGACTGAGCATGCACAGGACCCATTTTCAATATTTAGCCCATATACACCCATGTGTGCATGTACACACACACAGTCACACACACACACTCGGCATCTGCCACTCAGAATGTCTGAGGCAACATGTCTAGCTCTTCTTTACCCAGTAAATGGCACCAGTTCTCAGGCCCAAGAGATACTGAAGAGGTGCCTTGAAAATAAAGCAAACCTAGGGATGTGTTGTTTCTCATCCCTCCCTTCTCTGGCAATCCTAGTTCCTTTTTCTTTCATGTGACAAGTGGCAGCGGCCCGTGGAGGCCTCTCCTTTGCTCTGTCCCAGGCGGTGATGGCACCAGACATGCAGGGTAGGTGAGGCAATGCAGAGGCACAGATGCGGAGCACATCTAATGGTCGTCAGCAGTCATGGCAAGTGACCAGGAAATCCCAAGCCTCCCGGCATTGTCCAAGTCACTTATGCACAGAATAAGTCCGTTCCCCTTGTGATCCCATTGTGTATTTTCTCACATACCCTCGCCTAAACCCTTCTCCAGTCCTCCCTGGTGGAGCCAACCACACCACACAGTTCTGTGCTTTTCATGGTCAAATTTCCCTTTGTCTAAGTGCTTCCAGCATCATGATATCACCATCTCAGGGAAGGGCCCTGTTGCTGGCATCCAAGAGTGGTCCATACTCACACAGCCATTGATCGGGCCTCTGTCAAACTCTTGGCTTGTTTCATTTGATTCCTAGAGTTCCAAGTCTAAAGTCATTTAATTTTTTCTTGCTCTTTATTTTGTCTCTCTTCCATAATGTCCCACTGACCTCTACACTAGCCCCTGAATTCACTGACCTCATTTATTATCTGCTAATTACCTATGTACAGCTCCCCCCTTCAACATGACATATTTCTATTTTGATCAACATGTCCGCATATAAGGCAACCAAACTGATCTCAAATAGTTTTCCTGCTGCCTGAAGCCCAGCCAGTGCCTGACCTCACCACCTTGTTCCTGCTTGCTAGCAAATAGAGGAATAATTGAATTGCAATCTTGAACACTGGGAGGTGGCCAGGTGCTGTCTCCCTTTCTAAAGATATTAAAACTGACCCAAAGAAGGAAACCACTGCGGTCACTAGACTCAAGAGTTGTAGATATGGGTCAGGCGCCGTGGCTTATGCCTGTAATCCCAGTACTTTGGGAGGCCGAGGTGGGCAAATCACCTGAGGTCAGGAGTTTAAGACAAGCCTGGACAACATGGCAAAACAGCGTCTCTACTAAAAATACAAAAATTAGCCAGGCGCAGTGGCAGGCACCTGTAATCCCAGCTACTTGGGAGGCTGAAGCAGGAGAATCACTTGAACCCGGTAGGTGGAGGTTGTGGTGAGCAGAGATCGTGCCACTTCACTCCAGCCTGGGTGACAGAGCTAAACTCCGTCTCAAAAAAATAAAAAAAGATTTGTAGATCTGGCATTTTCCCACCTTCAGAGAGCCAGAGGGCCTCTGAGTTCATTTCCGTGGAGCTGGACCATGGACAATGTCCATAAACGCCGTAAAATGTCAAGGGAAGACAAGCAGTGGCCAGGTGCTGGACAACCCCAGCAGGACCCATCTTCCCAAGACACAGAGCATTCCTATGGGAGCCTGTATCCTTTTGATTAAAAAAATTTGATTTCTCCCTTATTTGAGTGCCAAGTGGTTGAGATAGTTCCTTTTGCTTTCCTATCCACAAACATCTAAGTGGAAAAGCTAAACCCACATGGTCTGAAGGAAAAGGAATAGGCTAAATAAGATCTTTACTTAATCCCTTAATAGCCGAGTCCCACTGCAAGCTGTGAACCATGTATTCACCTTTATAACTGCACAGTGTACTTAATGTTTGTTGAATTTAATTAAAAATCTGTTCTATTTAATGGAAGGAGATCTGTAGCTGGACAAACTTTAATTCCACAAAAGTTTTTGCATCCCATTAACTTTACAGTCAGTACTGCCTTTTACTCAGCCAATAATTGTGCTTAATTGGAACGTTATTTTAAATAATGGTCTCAAGTTATAGCCACACTGTAAATTTTTACTACCAGGGTAATTTAAACAAATGATCGTTTCAGATTCAACACTGTCTTGCAAACTGTCAAGTTTCTTACTACCCTCTGGCTCAGTGTGTCATACAAGATAAGCTTGAAAAACCACTGAAACACTTTCATGACTGATGAAATATTAAGATGTTTATGTTAAAAGATAGCCCCTATGTTGCAGTTAAAATTGTAAGGAGTTGGAGCTTCAGAAAATATGAATGCCTGGCCAATTAGCAACAGAGATAAGACAGAGTTGTAGAATAAAGTATAGTGTTCTTCCCGGCAGGAGTTGTATACTGGCCTGGACTGTGGGGAAGACAGTTATTTGTGAAGAAGCATCTTCCTGCGGTTGGTTCAGGTTCAGGGGTTACATTTCTCACGTTATAAACGTCCATTAATAATAGCTCAGTGTTGCCACCAGGTGGCAGCAGAGAAAGGAAGGCAGAATTGAATCAGCTTTTTTTTTTTAATTGACACCTAGACATTCCATTTAACAAATTCTGGCTTTTTATCGAAAATAGATGTATCCTTATTAATCCAATGAAAGTAAAACAAAAAACCTAAAACAGTTATAAACATTCATTCAACACCATTCAAACATTCATTCAACACAGTCATTTATTGAGCCCCTGCTACTCTCCTAGGTACTGGGGCTACAGTGATTAAGAAGTAGCTCTGTCCCTCAGAAGCTCACTGTCTCATGGGAAGTAGACATATGCTCAGATCACTGAAATACCATTGGATGGGTACTTTATTAGAAGAACATGAAAGACGCTTGCCAAAGGGGGAGGCAGCTGCTCTTCCGCCCTTTCTTGAATCTTCTACTTCTGTGCTTCAACCTATCCCTTAAATGTACCTGGTGTAGCAGGCTAGTTTGTCAGGCAGGTACTTTCATTCCAGTTTAATGACTTAGACAGCCTCCTGCCTCCAAAATACACATGCACATATCTACCCAAACCCAATTCTTTCTCTAGAACGAAGCTTGGCCCATTTAGGACACTTTCTCTTTGACGCTTCCAGAGAACTTTAGAAAAGTTACTATTTGTGTTCCTTCTATAATCATTCCCCTGCCTAGGGAATCTCTCTTTTGTTATCTTGAACTATAATGAAGATGCTTTGTATCTGCCTTTGAGCATATTTAGACCATGTCCACAAATAGATTATTGATTCCTTTTAGGGCAGGCTCTTCTTTGCACCCCCACAGTTCCTAGCAAAGACCTGTGAGGTAGGTGTGTGTAAACCCTCAAATGAAGGGGGAGTGTAAGCGTGCATGCGTGTGTGAATTGTCCTCACTGTTTCTGTGCCCTGTCTTCATCAGCACCCGAATCCCTGTGCATCTCCACCCATAGCCCAGCTTTCCAGTGTGTGGGACTGTCCTTCAGACATTCTCCTGTTGTTGCAGGATCGCAGTACCCTATTTTCCGCTGTGTGCACAGAAGCACTCATGAAGAGGCTCCTGAGAGTTACTGTGACTCCAGCATGAAGCCGACCCCCGAGGAGGAGCCCTGCAACATCTTCCCTTGCCCAGCCTTGTAAGATGGCCCCTCCATTTAGGTCGCCTATTACCAGGTCACTTCAGGTCACTTACGCACAGGACCTTACAAACAGATATAAGTCAGTCTAAATCTGATTTAGAAATACAAGACTTGGACCATGCATAAAATGCAGTCTGTTTAGCAGGCACACCTGTCTTTCAGGATGAACTCAGGAGCTGATAGCCTTTAGCAAGTCAACCCACTTCTGGCAAGCCCACCCTTGACAAAGCTGGAGCAATTAGGTTTGAGCCTGGTAAGGAAAACAAAGGAGGAAGCAAAAAATGAGAAGCCAGTGTAGTTAGTGTCATAGGTGAGCTGTTTACAGAGAGAGGATAATGCAAGTCACAAAAACATCAGCCTGGAGAGGCCAAGAAAAGTGTCTCGGGAGAGGTCTTGAACTGTTTTGGTTTTTTGGTTTTGTTTTTGTTTTTATGGCGGAGTCTAGCTCTGTTGCCCAGGCCATAGTGCAGTGGCACGATCTCAGCAACCTCCACCTCCTGGGTTCAAGCAATTATCCTGCATCAGCCTCCCGAGTAGCTGGGACTACAGGTGCACATTACCACGCCTGGCTAATTTTTGTATTTTTTATAGTGACAGGGTTTTGCCATGTTGGCCAGGCTGGTCTTGAACTCCTGAGCACTAATGGTCTGCCCACCTCAGCCTCCCAAAGTGCTGGGATTATGGGCGTGAGCCACCACGCCTGGCCTTGAACTGGTTATTGAATGATAAATGGGACACTTGAAGAAGAACAAGGGGAAAGGGCCCTAAAAGGGTCAAAACCTAATTTGCAGAGTAATAAAAATATAATTCTCATCCAAGTATATGGTGAGCATGGGCTGATGTCTCATTTAACTAATAACAGAGCAGATGACAGAGGAGGGTTTGCGAAACTGATATGGGAATTGTTAATGAAAAATAAAGAATGCTAGAATAAGATTTCTAAGTTAGTAGCAAAAATGAGTTAATGATCTACAGTGTAATAAAACTAACCTTTGGAGGGTTTTTTTAATTAGATAAAAATCATTTGTACCTTTTCAGTTTTCTATAACTTTTTATAGAATCTGGGCCCTAATCACTGGTAAATAGCATGTCAAGGGTCAGGCAAATTTATCTGCCTTTACAGAGTCAGATGACCCTTAGGCAGACTTTTTCTTTTTCTTTTCTTTTTTTGAGACAGGATCTTACTCCATTGCCCAGGCTGGAGTGCAGTGGCACAGTCATGGCTCACTGCAGCCTCAATCTCCCAGGCTCAAGCCATCCCCTGACCTCAGCCTCCCGAGTAGCTGGGACTACAGGCACACACCACCACACCCAGCTAACTTTGGTATTTTTTGTAGAGACGAGGTTTTGCCATGTTGCCCAGGCTGGTCTCGAACTCCTGGGCTCAAGCGATCCTCCCACCTCAGCTTCCCAAAGTGCTGGGATTACAGGCGTGCGCCACTGTGCCCAGCCTAGGCTGACTTTTAAGCAATGCTCTAGTAAGAAACTCCACCCATAGTGATTCTGATGATTCTGTGTACGCTGCTGCGGGCTCACGCTCACTTCTTGTTGACTGAAGGTTGTCTCTCACTCTCGCTCTCTCATTCCTGAACCAGCTGGGACATCGGGGAGTGGTCTGAGTGCAGCAAGACCTGTGGCCTGGGCATGCAGCACCGCCAGGTTCTGTGCCGCCAGGTGTATGCCAACCGCAGCCTGACGGTGCAGCCCTACCGCTGCCAGCACCTGGAGAAACCTGAGACCACCAGCACCTGCCAACTCAAGATCTGCAGCGAGTGGCAGATCCGGACCGACTGGACCTCGGTACGCAGGCAGGGCAGCCCGCTCTGCAGCTCCCTCTCCAGCTCCCACCACACTTTCCAGCCTCCCCCACCAAGACCTGAGATGGGTAACCCTGAGTTCCACAGGAGGCAACCCGTCCCGTGGGGGTCTGGACGGCTGTTTTTGCAAACCACAGGATGTACCAATAATTCAATAGAGTTCAGGGTAGTGTGTGCCACCCACAGCCAACTTTATGAGTGAGCCCAGGGGGAGCCCTGTGATACTGGCCTCATCTGTTTTGTGAGTCATGGTGAAGTGAAGGTTGGCAACTGCTGGTAGAGCCAACTCCTTCCAATTTTCCCTACCCATTTTATAGCTGAAAAGACTGAGGCCTGGAAGAATAGAGTAGTGTCAGTCAAAATTAAGGCTGTTAAGGCAGAAATAATTTGATAAAAGATTTATTGGAAGCCAATGTAAGGATCAGCCCAAGAAGACACACGAACAACGTTGGACATGTTCCAAAGTCTGTTACAAGTTGAAAGGCTTTTAGAAGAAAGTTTAGGAGAGGAGAGGGGGACCCCTCGAATCGGAGTTGTCTTTTTCATTGGAGGGTACAGCACAGAGGTTGCAATCACTGGCTATAGATGACGACATACAGGCTAAAATGTTTTAAGTGCAAGACAGTCAATACAACTTCATGAGTCAGAAATAAATCAGCAAAACTTTATGACTCAGAAACAAACCAAACAAACCAGTGTCCTCTTCAATGTCCACAGGTTACATATTAATCAGTATGTCAATAGTTTGAAGAATTCACAATAAGATTTGAGGAACTGACAATAATATTCTTTACTCTAAACAGGATGTAAGCCATGAATCCTAAGACCTGCCTCCCAGGCAACTTAGAACATAGTTTATTCTTCAAGGGCAGAGGTGCATGACTTAACCCCTTGCCTGCCATGGCGTTGGGTCCTGTTTATAATTTGGTATCTTATTGCCACAGAGAGTCCATTCTGTCAGTCTTATGATTTCTCTCTTAACATCAATGCTGGTCAGTTGTGTCTAGACTGCAAAACGGAGATGGTATGACAGGGTGTGTCCAACTTTCCATCCTGTCATGGCCAGGAAATCCATTTTTAAGGTTTCTCTGGGGGCCTCCTTGGCCAAGAGGAGGCCCATTCAGTCAGCTGGGAGGCTTAGGATTTTATTTTTAGTTTACAGTAGGCGAGGCATCTAAGAAGGTCTTGTAGAAAAGGGTTGTGGAGTTTTCTAGGGCTCAGATCCCTGCCCCAGCTGGTGACATGCATGACAGAGCCTCAGTCTCATGGGGCTGATCACAAAGGCTGCGGGCTCCATACTGGCAATTCTCTCCCAGAGCTGAAGCTGCTGGTTCCCCTGACGTCAGTGTGCTGTGTTTCAGTGCTCGGTGCCCTGCGGCGTGGGACAGAGGACCCGTGATGTGAAGTGTGTGAGCAACATTGGGGATGTGGTTGACGATGAGGAATGCAACATGAAGCTCCGGCCGAATGACATTGAGAACTGCGACATGGGACCCTGTGCCAAGAGCTGGTTCCTCACCGAGTGGAGCGAAAGGGTGAGTGTGATGGCGGGCAGAGCGCCGGGGACCGAGGTCTGCCAGGTGCCTCCAAAACCACGCAAAGATGAATCACTAGCTCAGAATCCCAAGACTGATTTCTGGCTCTGGGGGGAAAAAAAGGCCCAGAGAGGAATTATCGTAGGCTTTCTATCCTTATGTGAGGACTGAGGGTCTCCAAAGGTGAGGAGTGTGTATGAAAAACTTGATTGAATTCTCCTTAGCACTCCATGTGGTCACTCCATAATACTAGGTGAAGTGAATCATTACATCCCATCGTTCATATGTCTTGTAAGTGCCTGGTGTCTCATAGACACTCAGCAATGGCAGGCCCCTCTACTGCTTTCTGCCAACTCAAAACATCCCGCACCCCGTTCCCTCCCCAGCAGCCTGGCCTCCCATGGGAAGTCTCAGGTGTCAAAGAATAACTCAAAGGCATATATAGTCAACCATTAGCCCACCAGTTACCTGGATATAAGGGAAAACAGTCATAGATTAAATTCATCCATCAAAGGCAAAAGGAGGATTTATATGAAAAGGGGTTTCTGCAGATGGAGTGATGTTGGTTACACAACAGCATGAATGCACCTAATGCCCTGGAGGTGTGGGCTTAAAAGTGGTTACGATGGTCAATTTCATGCTATGTGTATTCTACCACAATCAAAAATGAAGTTTGAGAAAAGACACTAAACAAATTGTAGAACATACCTTGGGACAGGGAGAAGAAAGGAGGAAGGAGATAAGGAATTGGGCTTCCTTTCCTGGTGGAATCGGCGGATTGGCGGGCATGGGATGGCCGATCAGAGGGTTTGCCCAGGGCAGCTGCACAGCTGTGAGAGGCACCAAGTCCAGGTTCTGGATTCTCCAGGAGATCTAGGGAGTTTACCTGGGATGAGGACGTGATTGGCTATCTCTGACCTTGGTTAGCGGCCTACCTCTCGGATACACTAGTTCTGCCCCACTTCCCTTGCTAGAATCCCGTGCGTACACGTTACCTGTGAACCGCATTAAAGTGTAGGTCTGAGGCAGCAGGTGTGGGGAGGAGCCAGGGGTCTACATTTATTTTCTTTTTTTTAATATTTTTTAATTTTTATTTATTTATTTATTTATTTATTTATTTATTTTGAGACCGGGTCTCATTCTATTGCCCAGGCTGGAGTGCAGTGGTGCAATCTCAGCTCACTGCAGTCTCGACCTGCTGGGATCAAGCAATCCTCCTGCCTCAGCACCCCCTGCCCCCCTCCCCGCCAACGTAGGTGGGACTGTAGGTGCACGCCACCACCCTGGCTAATTTTTGTATTTGTTTGTGGTTTCACCATGTTGCCCAAGCTGGTCTCAAACTCCTGGGCTCAAGTGATCTGCCACCTTGGCCTCCCGAAGCCCTGGAATTGTAGGCATGAGCCACTGTGCCTGGCCACAGCCTACATTTCTAATAGGTTCCCAGGGTCTCTGAGGCCACTGGTCCAAGGACCACACTCTGAATAACAAGGCCATAAAAAAGACAGAGGAGCCCAGCCATGTTCTTGGATCTTAGGAGACATGATGCAGCTCATGAGCCCCCACCCGTCCCCACTCCCAGCATCATGAGAACAACAACCATAGTATCTCAGACTCAAAGAAGGACCCTTTCACGCAGTTTGGGGATATCAGCAGACATGCCCCATACGGCCACATTGGCTGACTCCAACTGGTCAGTGTCCATTCTGACTGGTCAATGGCCACCATGCACCTGTTATTGAGTATTTTGAATATCACCCCTAGAGGTGTTCACATAGGTTTTCTCTCCCTCTGCGGTGTAAGATGCCCCTTCATTTTGTCCCTCTATCACCATAACAATCCACTTCCACAGGGAGTGTTACCCAGAAAGAGAGGAAGGACAAACCTGCAAATGCAGCCTTCACTCCACCTCCAGAGATGGTCCTGGAGATTCTTACCTAGCGGCTCATCTTCTTGTGTGTTCCCCACACCTCATGGCATATGGCCCCTGCCCCTTAGGCCCACGATGGCCCCAGATGGACAGCCCTTGGTGCAAATACTGAGCTTCCAAGATGAGCATCTGACTGTGCCCCCAGTCCCAGGAGCAGACACTAATTTGGCCATCTGGGAGGCTCTAACCAAAGAGAAACAGATGGAGAGTAAGTGCTGATCTGGCCACTGACTCAAGCTTCTGCCCTAAAGCTGAGTCCAGGAGAGCTCATCCTAGTTCTTCTGTGTATCCCTATTTTCCAAGCCTCCCATCCCAAACATTAGCACATGGTACTGCGGAAACAGTGGGGGAAGGTGTTTGTGAGCTCAGCCTCCTGGCCAGCGTGAGGAATCCTCTGCAGTGCCCCTGACATAGGTCACAGCTCTTGCCCAAACCCTTTATCAGAAATTCACCCTGTGTCCAGACAATTACATCTATTTCTTGTACAGCTCAAGGTGTCAAGAGGTCTCCTTTTACAATGAACCAAAGTGTTTCTTACTAAGTCCCACTGTCCTTTAGAAAAGGACAGCCCTACAGCCATTGGGGAACCCCTTCCACTTTCTTCAGGCTAAAAATATCTAGTTTCCTCAACTAATCCTTTTGTGCTTTAGTTTCTGAACTCATTCGTGTTCTCAGTAAACTTGATGGATTTCCTGTATCAGCAAATGGATGAAAAGAATGATGCTGGGCTTTCATTTTTATATTGGAATGATTCTTTTTCTTAAAAATGTTGACTTTTTTCTGGTTAAAAAGTAACACAGTATTGTTTTAAGAATATGAGAAATTTGGAAAAGTATGCTCCAAACCTCCTCACTAAAAGAAAATTTGAGATTAAGCTATACTTCAAGCTTTTTTTTCCTCATACATACTTTACCTACATAGCTTTTTTTCCTCATACATATTTTAAAGATATAAATGTATCTTTATATCATAATGTATGTATAATTTGGTCACCTCTTTTCACTTAATTATTATAAGCATAAAATCTTTAAAACATGATTTTTATTGTAATAAGCTATAGAACTGCATAACTGAAACAATCTCCTATTTCTAAATGTTTGGGATTTTCTAGTTTTTATTTTTATTTTTGAGACCAGGTCTTGCTCTGTTGCCCAGCCTGGAGTGCAGTGGCACAATCATGGCTCACTGAAGCCTTGACCTCCTGGGCTCTAGTGTTCCTCCCTCCTCAGCCTCCTGAGTAGCTAGGATTACAGTTATAAGCCTCCATACACGGGTGATGTTTTACTCTTTAAAACAGAATATTTTAAAAGACTTCAGTAAGTGTTCTTGTGCATAAATCTTTATATGCACCTTTTCTTATCTCTGTAAAATAGTGGGGGCGTGGAATCATGTTAAATTATGGGAAAATATTATGAATGCTTTTCGAACTCTTAATACATTTTAGCTAATTGTTCTCCAGAAAGATTATTTCGGTGTAATCTTCCAAGCAGCAACTGAGAGCGCTTTTACAGTCATTTTGTTGCCATGATTCTTTAGTTTGTAAATTCCATGTCTCTACATTTGCCACTCTCTGAAAAGGCAGGGGGCTCAGAGCACAATACGTACAGAGAAAAAACAACTCTGGGGAAAATAGCTGCAGTGGTTCATTCCTCTGTGTGTCTCCCATGTTTATTTAGAACAGTAAAAAGCTACATGTAAATTTTCCAAAGATTTCCACGCTACCTATTTCCTCTCCAATAATGACTTGCAGATTTTCCCTTAAAGTAATTTTGCTTTGCGTTTCAACATAAGTTCTTGCCGAATCTAGCTTGGCTTAAAATTATAAATAGAGCAAAGAATGAGCACTTTATTCTATTCAGGGAACTCTTTCGTTCGTTTTGGAAAAGATGTTCTAAATCATGCAAGTTGGGTGCTATGATGTAAGTAAATAATTTTTGCCTTATCTACCCTCAGAATGGATCATGAATTCTAAATGTTCATGCTTATTTTAGAGTAGGTGAGTGGGAAGGGAGTACTATTGGGTTTAAGAAACGCACGTTGGCTTTGGTATCATCTCCATGACCATCACTTATTTCGTTATTTGACCCTGAGCCAGCTACTGATTCACTGAGCTTCAGTTTTTTCAACTGTAACATTGCTGAGTAACCGCTGCAGTAATATATTTGAAGCTATGACCTAGATGAGGTTGGCACAGTGGGAAGGGTTTCCTGTGGGCTGCTTCATTCTTCTTCAGCTGCGTGTTACCAGGGGCCTTTGGGCCACCAGTTGGTCTTAGAAAAGGTTCAGCCCCTGGAATGACCAGCGGATGGCAGTCTTCCACTTTTGAATAGTTGCTTTGTGTAGAAAATGGCCTCGTTAAGCTTTAGTCTGAACTATGAAATTTTTTATTACTGGGAATAAACATGTGTTGAGCACCTGTTACATGCCAGTCATGAACGAGACACAGCCTCCGACTCAATAAGCTCAAGAGGGAGAGACCAAAGAAAATTAAAGTTCGCAAACACTTAAGAGTACAGAGTGTGTCTTATTGCCCAATTTAAAATTAATTAATCTTTACCTAAGTGAATTGAGGTTGTAACCCCAATCTGAATCTTCTCTTAAACTTCTAGGGACACAGAGTTTCTTCTGGCTTAATGACTCACCTTAAAAACATCTTTTCAGCTGCTTGTAATTGAGAGTGGGCCTTATCAGAAGTAAGCATCATTGACTTTTCAGTTCTTCAAATCAATGATAGGTTTAAGCCCATGTGCAATTTTTAATCACAACAGGAAAAAAACACTTTTAGAAAGTCCACCAGCCTTAGTTTGGTAACACCTAATTTCTAAGAAAGTTTTCCAGGAAAAAAATACTGAATCATTTAAATTATAAGAAATGATGCATAAAGCTGAAGTTCAAGAATAGTCATTACAGCCTTATAGTCCCTTAGGGGCCAGTTGGGCCAAGTTTAGGATTTAACTGTTGCTGGAATGAGAAGGCAGTCCTCACCAGAGGGTTGCTTAGGAATTCCATGTGTTTCTGTGTTTTATCAGCCCAGAAGTTCAATTACGAGTCATGTCCTCTTCTGACTAGCAAAGCAGATTTGGTCCTTTTAGGAACATCCTTTAAGGACAGTGGGTGGGTGTGGTTTGGAGCCTCACCTGGAAGGTTAGTCCCCGCTCCCTGGTAGGGACTTCTTCCCCTTGCTTCTGCTGACAGGCTTCCTAGACCAGGTCGTGTGTGGGTTGCTCCTTTCATGTTTGCATTTGTTGGGCTTTTCACTGAAGGTGTTGTAATAAAATGAAACTCCTCTACAGGCTTCATCCATGTGATGTCCTCCCATTGGGCACTGGCATGGTCCTTCACATTCTTCTTTTAAATTAGGTATATGAGGATGTGGAGACACTTTCCCAAATGTATGTGCATTACTTGGTTTTGAAAGCAGAAAATTAAGTTAGCTAGTCAGATGGAAATTACCTGGAAAGAAGTAGCCTAAGGGTTGGAAACATGAAGATAACTGAAATTCTGTTTACCTTTTATTCTTTTTTTTTTTTTTTTTTTTTTCTGAGATGGAGTCTCACTCTGTCACCCAGGCTGGAGTACAGTGGCATGATTTCGGCTTACTGCATCACTGCAACCTCCACCTCCCGGGTTCAAGCGATTCTTCTGTTTCAGCCTCCCAAGTAGCTGGAATTACAGGTGCACACCATCATGCCCAGTTAATTTTTGTATTTTTAGTAGAGATGGGGTTTCACTATGTTGGCCAGGCTGGTCTCAAACTCCTGACCTCAGGTGATCCACCTGCCTCAGCCTCCAAAAGTGCTGGGATTACAGGTATGAGCCACCACACCTGGCCTACATTGTATTCTTTACAAGAGTATTTAAATGTCTTCAGTTTTAAAATTAGGAAGAAAACCAGATCATACATGGCTGAAACAAACAAACAAATCCTTTAGCCTAGAATATTCCAATTATCGTAACAAATTTTAAGCTAAAGGACTGAGTCATTGTCCCAGATTTCTAATAGCAATCTAGCAAAATAGCAAAGGACATGAAATATGCAAATAGCAAAATAGCAAAGGACATGAAAAATGTCTGCAAACCTGTAGGGGAGGAAAAATGTTTCCTCTGCATTCTTAGGTTCTCTGGCTGCAGTCTGTGAATTAAGCTGACAAAAGATTAACAGATAAAAAGCATACCAATTTTGTTTGATGTTAATATTTTTATAGTGGCATGGGGGGCTTCATAGGAAAGAAGTGACAACCCCAGAGAAGCAGTTAGACTTGAGGGATTATATACCATTTTAACAAAGGGTGATAAACTATGGAGAAGTGAATAGACAAAGGAAAGGGGCTGGGGCTTCTAGGAACAGTAAATTGTGAGAAATTGACTAAGAAAAATATGGGGGAAGTTGACAGAAGATAAGGGTCCTTTTAGTAAAGTTTATTTGTGCAGACTTGTCTTGGAGTCAACTCCCCATCTCCAGTGATAAGAATCTTCTCTTCTTCCTAGCACTGGGAGGGCACCCTTCTCATGGGAAATTTATGCCCTGGTTTTAGGCAGAAATGGGGAAGGCAGAGAGCTCTTCCTGCATCTGCTATTTCTCAATAGCCTTCAGCTCAAAATAATCAACATGCCAAAGCAACATATTTTGGGGTGGCATGTTCTGATCCCCTTCAAGCCCTTTGCTCCAGAGGGAGTTTCTTCCCTAACGGGTCAAGCCCAGCTTAGCAGTGGAAAGGTAAATGTTTGATCGCTCATGCTGGCATGTGATTTTACAAGACTAGATGTCAGCATACAAAAATGAAAGTGGAAATTTTGATAAGGAAATGAGGTTGTAAGGATTGTTTTTCCCTTTTCTCAATTTTTATTTAAATTCTATTGCTTTATTTTCTAAAATAATACGGGTAGAACTCAAACATTGACTCTATTTTTAAGAAAAGACCCAGAAACCCTTAGAAAGGGCTTTGGTCATGTGCTAAAGGGCCACGTCTAGGATTAGAAAGTGCTAATAGATAAGAGAAATGAACAAGGCAGGGCCCAAGTCTATATGCAACTGATATTCATGGATTTACTCATGAATAAGACACTGACCTGAGAAAGAATTAGAGATGATTTGTTAGTTCCTGCTCTCACCAAGCCTGCTTCAGCAAAGACAAAAAAAAAAGACAGGACACAAATAACCATAATACAAAGGCAGGAAGCAGCACATAGAGTGCCATGAGAATTCCAAGGCTTGAAAGAACATCTTAAATTGGACACTCAAGGTAGTCTTCACGGAGGAGATGGTATTTGAGCTGAGCCTTAAAGGCTTCTGATCTGTCCAGTGAAGGGAAAGAGCATTCTGGGTGGAGGGAATGGCAGGGGCAAGGGCTCTGTGAGCCTTTTATGTGATCAGGGAATAGCAGCCACTCTGAGTCTGTCCAGAAGGAGGTATGTGGGATAGGGTAATGGGAAATTAGTCTAGAAGAATTGGGTCAATTGGGGCCATATTATAGAAAACCCTTAATGCTAGAAGTCCATATGTGACTTCTGTTAGGAATGGGATAACTTCAGAGGGAATTTTTAGCATGGAGTTCTCAACACCTGGCAGCCCAGTGCATTGGAAAAGCTGGTGAGGTTGAGCAAGAAGCTACAGCCACAGTCCAGGGTAAGAAAGTAAACTGTGCTGGGAACCATGGGTGGAAAGGGACAAGACAGGTTAGAGAAATGTGGCAGAACTAGAGTCTGTGAGACCTAATGATTGTCTAGATGTTGGAAGCAAGAGGGTAGGAGAATAGTCAACTTTTAAATCCAGGTAGAAACTTGAAAGCAAATCAGAAAAATAAAAGGAGGAATGGTAACAGTGGTGAAGGTGTACATGCTGGATTCAAGGTATCTGTAGGACACCCAGATAAGGATGCCCAAAAAATGTTTGAAAAGATAAAGTTTAGGTGTGGTGGCACACACCTGTAATCCCAGCACTTTGGGAGGCCGAGGCAGGCGGATCTGTTGCGCTCAGGAGTTTGAGACCAGCCTGGGCAACATGGCAAAATCCCATCTCTACAAAAAAATACAAAAATTAGCTGGACATGGTCGTGAGCACCTGGAGCTACTCAGGAGGCTGAGGTGGGAGGATCGCTTGACCCCAAGAGGTTGAAGCTGCAGTGAGCTGAGATCACGCCACCTGGGTGATGCAATCCTATCTGGGTGACAAAGCGAGACCCTATCTCGAAAAAAAGAAAAGATAAGATGAGAACCAAAATAAGGGCACATTCCAACGTATGGCAAGACAGATGGAAAATGCTCTATGAGCTTTGGGCTATGACTCAGGAATGTTTTCACTGTATCCTAGGAGAGGACAGTGTGATTGTAGTAGAAAAATCACTAATAGATATTTGGCTTTAAGTGAAGATTTTATCCCTATGAGGCTTAGTTTCTCTATCTTGGAGTGGGAATGTAGGGGTTGAAGCCCCTTATACCATTTATTGGGCACCTCCCGTCTGCAAAGCACATTATACAGTCTCCATAGCCCTGCCAGAAATGTGTTTCTATGCCAGTTGTCTAGATGAGCATGCCAAAGGTAGGAGGGGCTGGGTCACTTGCTCCAGGCCACACAGCTAGTGAGGATATCAACACTGATGTACCTGGTTCCAAAGCCAAGCTCTCTCTCTATACCAAGCTGTCTCCCAATCCTCTCATAGCTGTGGCCTTCAGGGACTGCAACAATTTGCCTTAATATCAGGCAGCAACATTGAGGTGACAGACTTAAGTCCCCCTCTTTTTCCAACCCAGACTTGGCTACTAGCAGGTAGAAATATGCCCAGGTTTTCATGCACCCATTCGTCTTCAGCTGAATATATTTTTTATTTTTATTTTTATTTTTATTTTTATTTTTAGAGACAGGGTCTTCTCACTCTGTTGCCTAGGCTGGAGTGCAGTCGTGCAGTCATAGCTCAGTGTAGCCTCAACCTCCTGGGCTCAAGCGATCCTCCTGCCTCAGCCTCCCGAGTAGTTGGGATTACAGGTGCACACCACTGCTCCTGGCCAGTTTTTTAAATTTTTGTAGAGACAGTCTTGCTATGCTACCTAGGCTGGTCTCAAATTCCTGGGCTCAAGCAATCCTCCCACTTCAGCCTCCCAAAGCTCTGGTACCACAGGCGTGAGCCACAATACGCGGCCAAGCTGAATATATTTTTGAAAGCAAAAGCTGGGAAGGATAGTCTAACAAGTATAAGTGTATTAATTGCAGTGGCAAGATTGGATATTTGGAATTTGGAATGAAGCCCAACCCAGAAAATCTAAGACAGGGAATTGCCATACTGATATCTCATAATGGAGTAGGCTATGCACGAGAAGCTGCCAGATATTTGTAGGGGAAACAGATGGCAGGAAAATGAAGCATTCCATCCTCCTTTCCATCATTTGAAAGTGGCTTCAGCAGCTGCCAGGGCCTCCTGACTAATGTGCCCTTCCCCTGTCTCACAGTGCTCAGCGGAGTGTGGGGCCGGAGTGCGGACACGCTCGGTGGTGTGCATGACCAACCATGTCAGCAGCCTGCCCCTGGAGGGCTGTGGGAACAACCGGCCGGCAGAGGCCACCCCATGTGACAATGGACCCTGCACGGGCAAGGTGGAGTGGTTTGCCGGGAGCTGGAGTCAGGTGAGTGGCCAGAACTGGGTACGTCTGCCTGTGTCAGGCAAAAGGCAGCATACCAGAGGGGTTAGGAACCAGGACTTTGTGTCAGGTGTCCCAACTTTGAATCCCAGCAGTGCCACTGTCTATCTGTGACCCTGGAGAAGCTATTTATATTTCTGGAGCCTCAGTCAGTCAACAGTATTCATTGAGCACCTACGGTGTGCTCATCTAAGTACTTGGGCTACATCAGTGAGCAACACAAATATCTCTGCCCTCAGGGAGCTTATGGCCTAGCATGCTTTCCTCATCTATACAATGCTGGCAGTGATGGTACCTTATGAGGTTATTTTTAGAAGAAATGAAATTGTGTACATAAAGTATGCAGGACAGTGCCTAACACAAAATAAATGGTGGCTGCTGCTATTATTCCTGTTAATAAAGCCAGTTTTTCTGTATTTGACAGTATCAGAAGCAGAAATTTTAAAAGTTGGAATTGTTCATTATGAAGAATAAATAATACTGAATACTTTAATAATTGATGAATTACATTTTCCCTCACTCTTCCAAAATTGAACGTGAACCCCACTAAGAAAACGTGGAAATGACTGCCTTGTTTTGATTACCATCAGTATTGGAGTTCTTGAGCCACTTAGCATTTGGCTCCCAGGGCTGGCTGGTTCTCCAAGGACTGTTTGGCTTATGATCACGATTTACACATTATCAAGACCTCTGGCTCCATATAGAATTTTATTTCTTTTAAGTAGCATTAAAAACCAACCTTGGAAAAAAATGCACTGCCTTATCCTTGTAAATTGATACAAGCCCTTTGGAAAGCAATTTGGCAATAAAAGTCAAGAACCATAAAAATGTTCCTTTGCCTTAACCCAGTCACCCCACTCCTGGGGATTCATTTTAAGGAAATAATTAACAAAATAAAAAAAGCCTTTTTCAACAGAGATGTTCATGACAGCAGGATGGTTACAGATATTATGGCATATCATAACTCAGTAAAATATAAGGTGACAATGATAGCGATCGTTAGGAAGATGTGAAAGTGCATGTGGTATAATGGAAAGTGAGAAATAGAATGTGAAAATATTCAAACCCTATCATCTCTGCCACTTCAACGTAGAGTTTTTATGCAAAAAGCATAGGGAAATGTTTTTCTATTCAAATTCCCTTTAATGTTTTTTAAAATATAGAGAATTCAGAAAGAATTCAAGTACTTCCCGTGCTACTCTGGTGAATATCAAAGTTAGACACATTTGCTAACTGATCCCAGCTTGACTTCTCATTAGTTTTCTGGCTCTAGGTGAGTGATTTAACCTCTCTGAGCCTGTTTCCTCATCTGAATATGAAGGTAATCATATCAACCTCTTAAGGTTGTTACGAGGTTTTCATAAGATGCTATACATAAAGAGAATTACCCATTGCTTGGGATATGGGAAACACTTAATAAATATTAGTTCCCATCTCTCTATGTTTATTTTTTCTGCCAGCTATTTCTGTCTCATTACTGGTAGTAAAATACATAGGACCTAAACCCCAAAGATAATTCAGCAGTGACTGTATATAGGACACCAATTATACCAAATATCCATAGATGTGTGAAATCATATCAGATCATTACAGTCACACACGTGAAGATAAGCAGTACAATTGAATTCATATGTCTACCATTCTTAGAAGAGAAGGGAGCAGGATTCAGGGCCTTTTTTGCTTGTGGCCTCCTATTGACTTTAGACCTAAGCTTAAAGAACCAAGGGTGGTGTGAACCCTGGCAAAGACAACCTTTATTTCTGCTAAGATTAGAAACAAAGGATTTGTGGCCCTGTTGTCCAAAAGGGTCAAGATACAATTGAATGTGGCCAAGGTTTTGGTTCTGGATTTATAAGGATGTCAGGGCCTGCTGGAAACTCCCTGCCCTAGGAATTTGACATTATCCCCAAAGAAAATGAAATAAGAGTATGCTTATTTCTTGAAAGGTAAGTTTTAAACATTAACTGGCTTCAGAATATAAAAATAAATGTTCCTTCCCACCATATGGGTTGAATGAAAGTTGGTATTTCGAATACCCTACCAGCCTGGTCACAGTGATTAGTCCAGGAGTAGACATGTGATCCAACAGGTGGATGTGTGACCCAAGCTGAGCCAAACAGAATCCTTCCCGAGGACATTTCATTTGTGTTTTAGGGAAGAGACTCACTAAGAGGTTGTGAGCTCAAGGGCTGGCAGTGGCCCTACTGAGGCTTGTGCAAAAAGCCAGTCTGAGAGAATGAGACCTAAGTCTATGGAGAGGCAGAGACCAAGGAGTTTCTGGCTTTAGAGTCTTTCTGACTCCACCAAGAAAGGAATATATTCCATTTCTGCTGCTTGCCAGATCCCTGGAAACTAACTAGGAGTATGTCAAGCTTAGGGAGTCTTTTTCTACTCTGGAGGCACAGTAGCCCAACTCTTACTCATGAGAGTCTACCAAGTCTATTATTTATGCCCACAATTATTTCCTTTCTTCTCTATCAATTCTGAGTTTACTGCAACCTTTGATTGTCTTAGTTCTGGGGAGATCTGTCACAGTCTCTAGTCTTCAGGAGCAGCCATTTTGTCTGCCTCTGGGTCTGGATTGCATTTTATTGATTGTATTTATTGCAATAGATATATTTATTCTCATCTCTTCGCGAATCAGTGATCCACAAAAGTGCAACTGCAGGAATTCTTTAGGTACAGAAACATGCCTAATTGCCATCACTTCTCACTGAAAGCATTTATCCCTATTAAATATTACTTTTTCTCATGTGTGCTTTTCTCTGTGGATTATATTTTATCTACTATTTGAATTACTCCATCTTGTTTCTTATTGTTGATTTTCACCTGATGTATCTTCATCAATTTCTTAATTTTCAAACGTTCTATGTATTTTGAAGGTATGTCTTTCATATGCAGGACTATTTTTGTCTTTATTTTTACCCAATCTATAAACCTCTGTATTTTAAGAGTTAAATTTTAACCATTTATATTTATTGTAATCACTTATATGTTTGGACTTTTCCCTACCATCTTATTTTGTGTTTTCTATTGTCATGCTTTCTTGCTTCTTTCCTCTTTCCTTTCAACATGTTTGTTATTAGTCAGGTTTTCTTAATTCCATTTTTTCCCCTCCAACATTTTGGAAGTTATAAATCTTCTAGTGGTATTTCTTCTGTGATAAGATTCAAATTTTTAGCACAGAATTTTAAACTTTTATATTTCCATTAGTGTCAAGTTATCAGTGACCACATCCTCTCCTGAAAGAAAATAGAAGCCTTCCCCTTTTATTTACCTCCACTCTCTCAATCTACAATATCTCCAAAAAGATGTTGATATTATCTGGATCTAGCTCCAGATTAATGTTAATTTTATAGAAAATATAGATTTAAATTTTAAAATAGTTTTCTCCTTTCCCCCCAAAAATTCTTTTTTATTGAAATATAATTCACATACCATAAAATTTACCCTTTAAAAATATAGAATTCATCAGTTTTTAGTAAATTCACAAAGTTGTACAACCATATTCAGCATTGTCCAATTCCAACACATTTTTATCATTCCAAAAAGACACCTGGTATCCATTAGTAATAACAGCTTTTATTGGTGTCTTTGCCAGCTCCTTCTTTTATGTCCTGTGTCGTCTTCCTGGTTCTTTTTTATTTTGCTAAAGACTATAACCCAGGAAGTCTTTCAAATAGGATTTGTAAGTGGTAAGGTTTCTGAGCCCTTGAATACCTGAAAATGACTTCATTTTGCACTTTGACACTAATGCTTCTGGCAGATGACTCACTGCTTCCTCTTCCTTGGCACAGTCAGGCCAGCCCGGCTGCTCTTGGCCAGTAACTCAGCTGATCACTCATTGTCCTGAGGCCTCCATCCTGATCTCCATGTCCACCACCAATATAGCCTGAAGCACATGAGCTTTGCTACAGCTCCTCCTCTGTGTGCATTTGGACTATAGTTTCCTTCTTCAATTTGATCTCATCTGTCTTTCAGTGTTCAAAGATTCCCCATAATTTCTGGTCCACCAAGGCTGATTTCCCTTTCTTGTCTTCAAATGCTGTCTCATGCGCGCGCGCAAACACACACACACACATACACACACACACACAGAGATACAGATACACACACATAAACACATTCATTCACTTTCCAGCCGCACATATTCTGCCATTTCTGAGCATTTACAGTAAGAGAAGGCTGAGACGTGCTCATTCTTCCTTAAGTACACAATCTCTTCAAGGACTTGCCAAAAATAGCAGAAGATAACTACAGGTTTTGATCAAAGTTTGCAGTCTTCTGTTCTGCCACACACTTAGTACAGATGTAGGATCTCATAGCATTGAGGGGTCTTCCAGATTATGTTTTCAAACCCCTCACTTTCTCTTTTCAGATAAGACCACAGCGACCTGGGAAAGTGCAATGTCTTGGCCAAAGACACAGAACTATTTAGCGACACTGTCTAGACTCTAGTTTCCATGTCACCTGACTTCGGTCTAGTGTTCCACCCCTGCCGCCCACCCCTGCCGCCCACCCCTGCCCCATCCTCATTCCTCCTGCAGGAGAGGCCAGACCTTTGCCTGCTGCAGCTTGTGGCTCTTCTCCTGCCTTCAGTTCTTCCATTGCCTGCAGCACTTGAAAGAAAAGGACAAGACACAAATACACTCCAAATCATAAACTAACATGGAGGAAAACAGGAGAAACAGAGTGGGAAATCTTATGGTTTTTTTTTGGCTGGGCACAGTGGCTCACGCCTATAATCCCAGCACTTTGGGAGGCCAAGGCAGACAGATCACTTGAGGTGTCAGGAGTTTGAGACCACCCTGGCCAATATGACAAAACCCCATCTCTACTAAAAATACAAAAATTAGCCAAGCATAGGGGCTCGCACCTATAGTCCCAACTACTTAGGAGGCTGAGGTAGGAGAATTGCTTGAACCTGGGAGGCAGAGGTTGCAGTGAGCCGAGATTGCACCACTGCACTCTAGCCTGGGCAACAGAGCAAGAATCCGTCTCAAAAAAAAAATTTTTTTTTTAGTAAAAAAATCCCATAGTTTTTTAATGCTACGAAGATGGCAAAAAAGAAGACATAGACAAAGCAGAAACTGATGGCCTCTGCTATTTCATGCCCTGTGTGACTACTTCATCATTTGTTGGTTTGGGGGTTTTATAATTTTTTTTTTCTGTAGATGGGTGTTTTTCTTTCTCTCTGTTTTTATTTGATTGTGTGGCTGCCTATGGACAGCAATGCTAATATTTAGAGTTTGAACTGCAGACATTGTTGCAGGCTTCTTATAAAGGTAGTCGATTCTTTAAAGTCTATAAAAGTACATAGACCACAGCTTTACAACTTTAAATCAAAAAGTGTTAAGAGGCTGGGCACAGTGGCTCACGCCTGTAATCTCAGAACGATGGGAGGCCGAGGCAGGAGGATTGGTTGAGGCCAGGAGTTCGAGACCAGCCTGGGCAATATAATGAGACCCTGTCTCTAAAAACAAAAAAATTTTTTTTCTTTTTTTAAACAGAGTCTTGCTCGTCACCCAGGCTGGAGTGCAGTGGCACGATCTTGGCTCACTGCAACCTCTACCTCCCAGGTTCCAGTGATTATCTTGCCTCAGCCTCCTGACCCCAGGCGATTTGCTCACCTTGGCCTCCCAAAGTGCTAGGATTATAGGAGTGAGCCACCGCGCCTGGCCCCCGTCTCTAAAAAAAATTTTTTTAATTAGTCGGGCAAGGCCTGGCATTGTGGCTCATGCCTGTAATCCCAGCACTTTGAGAGGCCGAGGCAGGCAGATCATTTGGGTTCAGGAGTTCAAGACCAGCCTGGGCAACATGGCAAAACTCCATCTCTACAAAAAAATACAAAAATTAGCCAGGTGTGGTGACATATGCCTGTATTCCCAGCTACTCCGGAGGCTGAGGTGGGACGATCACTTGAGTCTAGGGAGTGGAGGTTGCAGTGAGCCAAGATCACTCCACTGCACTCCAGCCTGGGTGACAGAGTGAGATCCTGTCTCAAAAATAAATAAATAAATAAATAAAAGAACGAACGAACCAGGCAAGGCAGTGCACACCTGTGGTCCCAGCTACTCTGGAGGCTGAGGTGAGAGGACCACTTCAGCTCATGAGGCTGCAGTGAGCCATGATCATACCACTACACTCCAGCCTGGGTGACAAAGTGAGACCTTGTCTCAAAAACAAGGAAAAAAGTATTGAGTAAACCAAACGTGAACAAAAAACATTTTGCAAAGTAATAGATACTAAATGGGATGATTTATGAGCAAACAGTTATATGCATTTTATTTCCATAAACTAATGAAATGAACCAACATATGGAATTGCCTGGCTTCTTTGTGGGGTCACTACCCCATGGTGCAGATTTCAGCACCACATTAGGAAACAAGAAGATTGGGCTCTGTAGTCACAGTTCCCGCTGGCTGCCCTGTTGGAAGGGGAGGGTTGACCATAGGGTACATTTTCCCAAGTCTTAGGTCTTCTCCTCAGCTTTGGGTGTTCACAGGTGTGCAGAGTGTAGCTCATTGATTCAGTCACAGTATCCACCTCCTAAGAGAATAACAGATAAGAATGTCAGTTCATTGTCTTGCCTCCTGTGAGAGGTGCCAGAGTCTATGGGACAGAGACAACCAAATGACCTGGCTGGTGTGTTCCTGCAGGAGAGTTTATGGTAAACTGTTTCCCTCTCAGCATGGAAGACAACAAGATCTTAGTGACCAGCATCCTCCAGGTATGACAATCAGGGCACCTAGTCTGCATTTGGAGACAGAACTGTTAGGAAACTGCAATCCATATGCCATTTCTCCTCCAGAAACATTTCCAAGTTCTCATGGGTTCTTCCTCCTAGAATTGGTGGTAGAATTGATGGTGCCCGTCATAAGCATCCCTTGATGGACAGTAGCTGCCACCCCCTTTCCATCATGTGACACTCATCTTTCTCTGCTTCTTTCTGCAGTGTTCCATCGAGTGTGGGAGCGGGACGCAACAGAGGGAGGTGATTTGTGTTAGAAAGAATGCGGACACCTTTGAAGTGTTGGACCCCTCTGAATGTTCTTTCCTGGAAAAACCCCCCAGCCAGCAATCCTGCCACCTCAAGCCTTGCGGAGCCAAATGGTTTAGCACCGAATGGAGCATGGTAAGTCATGGTGCTCTTGATGGAGGTAGCATTGGCACAGCATCCCCCACCTGAACTCCTATAGACCCCTCTGGGCCAGGCACTGGGTTCAGCCCTGAAAGAGATTCCCTAGAGCAATCTACCTTAGGTGGTGGCTGCTGGGGTACCCCATGACTCGGCCTGCTTCGTGGGGAAGGCCTGAGACCTAGATGATCTTGCTTTCTAAACTGTAGAAACAGTGACTCTCACACTTCAGTGTGCATAGGAATCATCTGAGGATCTTGTTTGACAAGAGCAACTCTGGGCCAACTGTGGCCGAGGATTTGCATTTTTAGCAAGTTCCTGAGGTGTGTTGGATGGAGTTGTCTTTGTACTGCATTTTGAGCAATGCTGCCATAGAGGATTGAGGATTCAAGGGTGCTGTTAAAAGTACTACATCTGATGCCAGGCGTGGTGGTTCACACCTGTAATCCCAATACTTTGGGAGGCCAAGGTGGGAAGATCACTTGAGGCTAGGAGTTTGACACCAGCCAGGTCAACTAGCAAGAACCCATCTCTAAAAAACATTTTTTTTTAATTACTACATTACACAAACACACACGCACACTCTCTCTCTCTCTCTCTGTGTGTGTGTGTGTGTATACACTTTTTAAAAATCCTATAGACATTCTGGATTATGGATCGTGGGACTGATTCTGTTTTCTGTTTGAACTGGCTACTAGGAAGCTCAAAGCCAAAATTATGCCTCAGCTAGTATACCAGATCCTGCAAAGTGGATTTTATGTGCTAATATTCCTGTGGTTTCTCTTTCTTTTTCCTACTTCTGTCTTCCTTTAGTACTAGTTTTCTCACTTTTTTAAAATCTTGTGGCCCTCTAAGTCTTTCTCAAGTCATTTCAAATCCTTTTTGTAAGGAGGGAAAGTGTGTAAATGAAGAAAGAGAGAGATTGATAAATACAGAAATAAGTTATTAAGAAATGAAAGGGGAAAGGATGGATATAGTGATAAGGTTCATTTTTTTCAAGTTGAAGAGTTCATTTTCAAGAAACTTCCTGAAACAGAAAACCTCCTCACCATCATTCCAGGTGACCAGAAAACTTCCTGAGGGCCCCATCCCAGGTGACTATTGGCATAGTTCCGTGGGTTGGGGTGGGAAGTGGGGGAAGGGTCATTCTGCTTCTCATCACTGAAGATCTTCAAGCAGAGGCTGTAGTGAGGCCAGAGTAGGGGGGCCAGAGCCTTTCTCACAGTGATCCAAGGGTGATAAAAAGGAATTTTGCTTAGAAAATATATGAATAAAAGCTGAGAATTCCATTTCCAAAAAGTGTCTGTCTGCTCCAGTGATAACAGCCATTTGGCTGTGTAGCAAACCACATCTCAGAGGTAGATGGGAATGAAGGAGGTGGGTTGAAAGGTTTCTGGCAACTTCTGGGAAGTGGAATTCAATTATTTTGATGTTGACCAAGGCTTGAGGATACAATAACAGATCGCAGTTTTCTTTTGTCATCTGATTTGGAGAGTCTACAAAGAGCCATGCTCACCAGGCCAAGTTGAAGGAGACAAACTTCAAAAACACCTGCTGGAAACAACCCAAATGTCCGTCAGCAGGTGAACGGACAAACCATGGTGCATCCACACAGTGGAACAAAAAACTCAGCCACAAAAATATGGATGAACTTCCAGTGCGTTTTGCTAAGTAAAAAAAAAGCCAGGTTCAAAAAACTACATGTTGTATGAGTCCATCTATATAATATTCTGTAAAAGGAGCAGCTACAAACGCCAAATCAGTGCCTGCTGGAGGATGGGGTGACCACATCTGTGCAATCTGACCGTAGAGGGGCAGCATGGGAATTTTTTGTCTGCAATGAAAATATTTCGTGTCTTGTTTGCGGTAGGAGATACACAACTGTATGAATTTGTCAAAACTGATAGATCTGTATACCGCAAAAAGGAAAATTTTTAGATGCAAATTTAGAAAATATGAAGTAAATGGTTACTATAATAGCAAAGACTGATGGAAGCTAGACTTCTTTGAATGTAACTTGTTTTACAAATTTGAGTTTGGAACTAAGTAAATATTTTAGATAATCATAAAAGAAAATTAAGTTTTAAAAAAGCAATCCCCAGAACTGAAAATACAATGAAACAAATTAATCTAAATATGTTTCTAGTTGGTGGCATCAGCACTATTGCAAGTGACTTTAATACATAGTAATTTGACATTCTATCCCTAAAAAAAATTACTGCAGAAGAATGTTCACACTGTTTGCAATTATCCTATTTTTGGTGATAGCGTTGTGCTGGATATGATGATTGGGCATATAATGTGTGAGAAGGTAAATGAGTAATTAGATGATAGTATAATTCTATTAGCCCCAATATCCTTGAGAAGTAGGATGTTCAAACTTAGGAGAAAGTAGATACAGATGCAAGATAGATATTGTATGGCTTAAGTCCGCAATAAAAAGCCTGTTGTCCTGAATTTGAATTGGAAGTGTCAGTATAAACTTAGAAATTATCTTTCTAAAAATCTTTTCTAATTTCACCCACTGTAAGAGTCTAGAATCAGTGACCAATCTAGGGATTCAGAGGGGGTGGCCGCTTCCAGATCTGGGGCAGCATATATGTAAGTTAAGTTGGGATATCTTTTTCTAGCAGGCAGCAAGGAAGTTCTTAAACACAACAGAGCTCATGTCCAAAGCATCCCAGAGCCAACTTGTAGAGGCTCCTGTGAGCCATTGAGCATCAGTAAGAATAATAATAATACCATAGATTAGATGAAACACATTATATGTGTTTAAATCCATCCATTTACAATAAGTTTATAATACTTTAAAAAACTGATAAGTCATCATCATAGGATGTTAGGGAACCAACTTATTATTATGAAAACCCGTAAATGAAGGGAAAGATTCAAGTGTTTATGCTTTCTTTCTTAAACGACATACCACTGGGTAACCAAAGAGTAAAGGTGCTGAGGGAATATGATAGAATTAGAATTAGAATTCTAAACTCCCTATAAACTGATGGATCTGAGCATTGCACATCAGTGGCCACTAACATCCCCAAAAGAGAGGCAGCCCCCTGGAAGTAGTCTCACCAAAAAAAAAAAAAAAAAAAAAAAAACCTGCACCTGTTAAGGCCTCTTTTAGGTCCAACTTCCAATGTTCAGGAGATACAGAGCATAGAGGAACACGAATTACACCGTGGGAGCACAGTCAGCAAAATCCAGACTATGGGCAACCGCAGAACAAATGACTCAGTTCCACCCCACCACCGCAACCAAAAACTTTTTAAGTGCAAGAATGAAAAAGACAGTGGAAGGGAAACCTATGGCTTGAAAGAGTTGTGAGAGACTTATTGACCAATTGCAACTTGCAGACCTGATGCAGATCCTGATTTTTTTTTTTTTTTTTTTTTGAGACAAAGTCTCACTCTCGCCCAGGCTGGAGTGCAGTAGCACCATCTCGGCTCACTGCAACCTCTGCCTCCCAGGTTCACGCCATTCTCCTGCCTCAGCCTCCCAAGTAGCTGGGACTACAGGTGCCCACCACCATGCAAGGCTAATTTTTTTGTATTTTTAGTAGAGACGGGGTTTCACCGTGTTAGCCAGGATGGTCTCGATCTTCTGACCTCCTCAGCTTCTGACCTGCTCTGCCCGCCTCAGCCTCCCAAAGTGCTGGGATTGCAGATGTGAGCCACTGCGCCCAGCAATCCTGATTTTTAATGGAAAAAAAATCTGTATTAAAAAATCTTGGCTGGGTGCAGTGGCTCACGCCTGTAATCCCAGCACTTTGGGAGGTCAAGGTGGGCAGATCACCTGAAGTCAGGAGCTTGAGACCAGCCTAGGCAACATGGCGAAACCCCGTCTCTACTAAAAATACAAAACTTAGCCAGGTGTGGTGGTGCACACCTGTAATCCCAGCTACTGGGGAGGCTGAGGCAGCAGAATTGCTTGAACCTGGAAGGTGGAGGTTGCAGCGAGCCGAGATCACGCCACTGCACTCCAGCCTGGGTGACAGAGCAAGACTCCATCTCAAAAAAGAAAAAAATCTATAGGATTCGCAAGATAAGTGGAAGTAGGAACACTGAGTCTATATTGAAGAGAATAAGAAATTATTGTAATTTCTAGGGAGAATAATGATACTGTGGTAATTGTTAAGAGTTCTTGTCTTTTAGAGCTACAGCCTGAATTATATGGAAGAAGTGATCAGATGTCTAGATTTGCTTCAAAATAGTGGGAGGAGCAGGAGGGCTGGGGATATGGATAGGACACACCTGGCATGAGTTGCTGATTGTTGAAACTGGTTGATAGGTACATGGGAGTTTGTTTTCATATTCTATCTCCTTTTGGAAATGTTTGAGATTTTCCAGTGTCTTCTTTCTCCAGTGTGCTGAGCTATTGGTCTGCCCAAAAATCTGATGTTTTCCCTTTGTTCCCATGCAGTGTTCCAAGAGCTGCCAGAGTGGCTTTCGGGTCCGGGAAGTGCGGTGTCTGTCAGATGACATGACTCTAAGTAACCTCTGTGACCCTCAGTTGAAACCAGAAGAGAGAGAATCTTGTAACCCTCAGGACTGTGTCCCTGAAGTTGGTAAGTAGAGATTTCAATCATGGGGGAAAGATTTGTGTTTTTTAAGCTTGTCAGATTCTCTGGTGTGACAATAACAAGCCTCTTCTAGGTCTTTCTGTGACCTTGCACACAGTCATGGAGTTCAGAGGTTTGAGGTGCTTTTGGTATTATAAATTTCATGGTTTAAGATGATCATTCATAGCGAGGATGGCTGTCTAAGCCACCCACCAAGAGGCACACTTTAGTGTGGATTGATTAAAATGGTAATGCCTTCAAAGATTTGGCTCTATCATCCTTAAGGTCAAAGTAGTAAAATGTCAACTTTTAATTGTAGGTGCAAACCAGTGTAGGCTGGACCATGTGGGGAGATTCTGGGACCTTAGCAGGGAGTTGACAGAGAAGGGAGGAAGGGGAGGAGGCCAAGAATTGGTAGAGACAGTGATGGAGGGTCTGACCATCTCTCAGAGGGGCGTAGTGCAAGCTGAGTCCAGAGAGATGCAGTGACTAGACTCAAGGAGGGGGAGTGACAGCAGGAAGATCTAGGCCACACAATGGTCAGAGTCCTGCAAAGAACAGCAGTCTTGCAATTCAGAAGACCCCAACCTGCACCCTTGAAATAGGGGCCAGTTTCCTGGAGGAAAGCATTGGAGAGCGTCAGGGAGGTTAGGCCCTCTCATGGGCTGCGGTTCATGAGGAAGGGGCCCATCCCAGCAGGGGAGCTCAAGTACAGCCAGAAAACCAAAGAAGGCACCTCACACATAGATTGGGCAGATAGGAAGTGTAAGGTGGGTGAAGATGCATCTCCAGAGGCATATTGGATGCCCCAAAGCCCAACTGGAAATCTACTCAGAATGCACCCCCAGGTATAGTCAGGACTGGTTCCAGAATGGAGGTGCACCGAGCCCCTTCAGTAGCTTCTTCACAGTCTGCTAAGAACATATTTACTTTTCTGTCTTCACAATAACATCAAAGGAAATGTATTAATATATCAATAAGCTTTCATGGGGTAGATTCCTCCTGCTGTGGACCAAATTGAAGGTTTTAATATACTGACCTAACATCCTTCCTATCCCAGGGAAGATGTGTCAGTTACAGCATAGATGCTTTATGATCAAAAGTTTCCTATGTCCCAGCAATGACCCATGACTAAAGTTATGGGGATGACCATTCCCAGTAGCTACCAAAAAAACCCATAAATTCCATAAGAAGAAAATTAACAAGTTTATAAGATCTATATAGAAAAAATAAATAATTAAAAGTAAGAAAGCCTTGCTATAGAATATAAAGGGAAATGTGAATAGATAGAAACATTAACATGTTCCTGAATGGGAACACTCAATACTATAAAGATGATAAAAGAAGGTTCCCAAGGGGAGCTGTATGTGCCATATATTGGAACACATTATAAAGCTACAGAAACTAAAACTATTAGGTTGGTGCAAAAGTAATTGTGGTTTTTGCCATTATTTTCAAAGCTGCATTTATTTTTGCACAAACCTGATATATGATATAGGCATACCATATACCAACGTTATAATGCAGAATTCTGAAACAGACTCCTTTATAAAGGAAAGTTAAGTTTGATAAAGGGGGAATGATAAGTAAGTGGGGAGAGGAGAGGCTTCCATTGTATTGAGACCACACTGAAGATCCCTTTAAAAATATAAAATATATAAATGTCTAATGGATTAAAGACTCTAACAGAGAAAACAGTCTGTAAAAATGCTAAAAGAAAGTATCTTGGGCTGGATGCAACGGCTCACACCTGTAATTCCAGCACTTTGGGAGGCCAAGATGGGAGGATTGCTTGAACCCAGCAGTTCAAGACCAGCCTGGGAAACCCCATCTCAACAAAAAACGCTTAAAAATTAGCTGAGCATGGTAGGGCATGCCCATGGTCCCAGCTAATTGGGAAGCTGAGGTAGGAGGATCACTTGAACCCAAGAGGTCAAGGCTGCAGTGAGGTGCAATCGCACCACTGCACTCCAGCCTAGGAGACAGAGTGAGACCATGTCTCAAAAAAAAAAAAAAAAAGAAAAGAAAGAAAAGAAAAAAAAGTTATACACATAAAGCTGCCTGTTTGTCTCAGGCCAGATAATATAACTAAAGACAATCAAAATCACCAGGTCCTTGGAATTGATTGTGTAATTCTCAAAGCTAGGAATGACTAGCATAAGCAAATCATGTACTCTGAAGAGCTGTCACTCAGCTGCCTCACTATGTCAAAGGCTTCTAACTAATATAATATAATACAAAATGTGTTGCCACTGTTTTTGTCTTCTGTATTTGTCTATGGTATCTTTTCAAGCAGGGGAAATTGTCTAACCTCTAATTATATAAAATCCAACTAGAGAAAAAAAGGGAAACTATGAGATTAACAAAACAGAATATGTAGACAAAGCCTTGGTATTCTTTGATGTGCCTCAAAATTATACCTGTCAATGCCAAAGTTACTAAAGATGTCCAGGCCACAAGCCAGAGTTATGACACACACTTCAGTATATCCCAGAGGGCTGCTGATAGCAAGAATCTGTGTAGGCTCTGAAGGAAAAGAAGGCTCAAGTGCACATTTTGTTGATGCTGCTGAAGAAGAAAATAGTAGCTGAGTACATGGGTACATGTGTGCTGTTGTCAGCTTTTTGAAATCTGCATATAATCTTTCATTTAATCCCAGAGTGACATGATTAAATCATCCTACAATTGATAGCATCTTAAGATCAAATAAATGTCACTCAAGTAGACAGAAAATTAAATCCCCAATATAGACAGAACTCACTCAATTTTTAAAAAAAGACAAGTGGTCCAGTTTTGTAAAGGATAAAGGAAATGAACAAACTCACCACAAGGCCGGGTGCGGTGGCTCATACCTGTAGTCCCAGCACTTCGGGAGGCTGAAACCGGTGGATCACTTGGGCCAGGAGTTTGAGACCAGCCTGGGCAACGTGGTGAAATCCTTCTCTACAAAAAATATAAAAATTAGCCAGGTGTGGTGGCGCATGCCTATAGTCCCAGCTACTTGGAAGGCTGAGGTGGGAGAATCACCTGAGCCCAGGAAGTCGAGGCTGCAGTGAGCCATGATCGCACTACTGCACTCCAGCCTGAGTGACAGAGTGAGACTCTGTCTCAAAAAAAAAAAAAAAAATCTACCACGAGAGGCTGAAGAAATGCTCAAGCTACTAGTAATCAGAAATGCAAATTTTAAAAATAATGGGAGTCCATGTTTTTCCATAAGATTGGCAAGCTTTTAAAATATTAGACAATGTTCGTTCAGTATTGGCAACCGCATGGGGGATAGGTCAAGTGGCAACTCATAACTTGGTGTAAACTTTTTGAAGAGAATTTTATCAATATCTATCAAGATACAAAGATATTATTATCTTTGACTTAATAATTTCACTTCTAGGAATATATACTAAAAATATGCTTTCAAAAATGTACAGAGGCACACACATGCAAAGAATAGGGCTCATCGGGTGTGCAACCTACTCAGGACGCAGAGGCAGGAGGATCGCTTGAGCCCAGGAACCCGAACTGTGGCTGCCCCTATGAACAGTCATGGCACCTCAGCCTGAGCAACACAGAAAGACCCCATCTCTGAAAAAAAAAAAAATAGGGCTTAATGAATTGTGTAGAATTAATGAATGAACCGTACAATTTCTTGTAACTTATAAAAATTGGAAGCAAGCTGGGCGACGTGACTCACACCTGTAATCCCAGCACTTTGGGAGGCCAAGGCAGGCGGATCATGAGGTCAGGAGATTGAGACCAGCCTGGCTAACACAGTGAAACCCCATCTCTACTAAAAATACATAAAATTAGCCAGGCATGGTGGCATGTGCATGTAGTCCCAGCTACTCAGGAGGCTGAGGCAGGAGAATCGCTTGAACCCGGGAGGCGGAGGTTGCGGTGAGCCGATATCATGCCATTGCACTCCAGCCTGCGCAACAAGAGCAAAACTCCATCTCAAAAAAAAAAAAATTAGAAGCAATTACATTTCTATAACTAGAAGGAAATGACTTATTTAATTATGTTCCAGCACATAGGACAAAATACAGACACCCCAAAAAAGAAGATGGTAGATATTATGATACAAAAAAGTATCTAAATATATTTATGAGTAATATTTTAAAAAGCAAGCAGCTGAGAAGTATATTGTCAGTTCTTTCCCAAAGTAATCTATAAATTCAAGCAATATTAATCAAAATCCAGGCAAGGTTTTTCATAGAAAAATCTGACAACCTGTGTCTAAAGTTTATGTAGTGGCTCACGCCTGTAATCTCAGCACTTCAGGAGGCCGAGGCAGGCAGATCACTTGAGCTGGAGTGGGAGACCAGCCTGGGCAACATGGTGAAACCCTATCTCTACTAAAAATACGAAAAAAATTAGCCAAGTGTGGCAGCATGTGCCTGTAATCCCAGCTACTCGGGAGGCTGAGGCAGGAGAAAGGCTTGGACCCGGGAGGCAGAGATTGCAATGAGCTGAGATAGAGCCACTGCATTCCAGCCTGGGTGATACAGCGAGACTCCGTCTCAAAAAAAATAAAATAAATAAAATAAAATAAATAGAAGTTTATATGGAAGAGCAAGAGCAAGGAACCAAGAAGAGCCAAGGCTGTTTTGATGATTAACCATGTTGAGGGACTTTTCCTACCACATATCAAGGCATATTGGCACAAGGATGGATAAAAAAAGCAAGGAGAGCAGAATAGGCCAGAAATACGCATATAAAGGATGTGTGATATATGATGGAGGTCATATTATGAAGCTGTGGGGAAAAGATGAACAATTCAAGAAATGGTCATGAGACAATTGTTTATCCATATACAAAGAAAAAAGCAAGAAAACTGAACTCCCTCCTCTCATCCTACACATACCATACACTCCACAAACCCTAATTCCTGGTGGATTAGTCAAATGAATGTGAAAATAACATTTTAAAACTTTTAGAAGAGAACAGGGAAATTTATATTTTATTTCAGAGTACAGAAGGGTTTTTTAAATGAAACCAACAATTCCAAACCACAAAGGAAAACATATTATAATATCAATTACATTAAAATTAAAAATCTCTGTTTATCAAACAACACCAGAAGCAAAGTGATCAGAAAAGCCACAGGCTGAAGAAGATATTTGCAGCACATATAACCTAACTCACACAGGATCAGATCCATTAGATATAAAGAATTTTCGTGAATCATTTTTTAAAGTTAACTAAATCAGAAAATGAGCAAAAGATCAGAAAAGCAATTCACAGAAAAGGAAGCTTGAATGGCAAATATACATGATATGTTCAGCCTCACATGGGAATCATTTCACATTCACTAGCTCAGCAAAAACTAAAACATATGGCAAAAAGAGAATTCTTCTGTTTCACTGACAGGAACATAAACAGTTATACCGACTTTGGAGAGCAAACTGACTGTATCTAGCAAAGTTGGATATACCTTATGACCCAGCAAGGCCCAGGCAGAGGATGGTAACAAAACTACTTAAAAGCATTGTTTGCACTAGAAAAAAAAATTGGATTCATGTCCAACTTAAATGTCCATCAATAGAAAATGATTAAATTGTGGATTAAATTGTGGAAAATTCAATAATGAAAATATAGCATTCATCAAATATGAATGAATCGCACAAATTCAATGTCGAGCAAGTTGCCAAGGAGCTTATACAATATGTATCTTTTATGTTTAAATGTCACAGAGTGGTAAGGGATTCCCTCACATAGAGTTTAAGTGTAAAGAAATGTTTGGGGATAAGAAACGCCAAATTTGGAACTTCTGATTCCCTCTGGAGTGACGAGGATGAAGGAGGAAGTGATCAGAGAGAAGTGAGGACGCAGATGAGTAACTTATTCTCTATACCTATTTCCCTTATCGTGTTTAAAAGAAAGAGAAAAACCTGTGAGCCCTTGGCACCCATTCACACCCCACAATGGTGATAAACAGCAGCGCAGGAGTTAAAGCCACAGCCACCGCCCTTTCTCTTCCCACTGGTCCAGGCTGCCTCTTGTGCTCAGGGAGTCTTCTGTTCGTTCTCTTTTGCTGCAGATGAAAACTGCAAGGACAAGTACTACAACTGCAACGTGGTGGTCCAGGCAAGACTCTGTGTCTACAACTACTACAAGACCGCCTGCTGTGCCTCCTGCACCCGTGTGGCCAACAGGCAGACGGGCTTCCTGGGGAGCAGATAACACTCCTGCACCCCCATCAGTAGGGCAGCATCACTGCCTTCCCGGGGGCTTCAGCAGTGCACCTGGCTGGCTGCTGCTCCACCACGGGCCCCCTGGCCCAGGCGCTGCCAACCAACTTAGTCACCACCCCTGCCTCCGGTGAATGCACCCCGTGGTACCCAGGGGCTTTTTACACAGAATGTTTGAAAGCCACAGTCGGTCCTTTAAGCATCACCATGTACTGATGATCCCCTCCTTGGACCTGGCATCTGCTAATGGTGCCCTTTGAAAGTCAAGCAGTGGGAAGTACATGGAGCTCTCAGCCCTGCTCCCATCTGGCACCTTCAAGTCAGCAGATGGGCCACTGACTGAGCGCTGCCCCGTCCCTGGTGCTACTGGCCTTTCTAAACTTAGCACCCTGGAGAGTCCAAGGAGGCAGTGCCCCCAACCCAGCGCCCCACTAAGCCTTGCTGACACGCGTGCATCCCTCTGTGACCTCAGCCCAGATGTGCCTGTTTTCATTCTCAAAGACATTAGACTGTTTTCCTGCCCTATGACACAGATAGCTCACATGAATATTGTGCTTTATTTAGCAGGTGTACTCACAGATACTAGCTCCTTAGCAGCTCACAACATCCCAGAATGGGAGGCAGGGGGTGACTCATTATCCCCATTTTACTGACAGGGAAACTGAGGCTCAACTTAGGTAATGGGCCTGCCAGGTATATTCACCCATCCAGTGGAAGAGCTGAGTCCCCGCCCCAGTCATCTACCAGTATCCAGCCTGGGGCCTGTCCTTAGATGTGAAAGGTGCTGCTTCATTTCTGACCAAGAGACTGAGAAGTTTCCCAGAATGCAAACAAAGCCCAGGCCCCTGAAGTCTTTCCGGTCAAGCCTTTATCCCAGCACTCAGTTGTTTTGGATGTCTGTTCCTACTTGCCCTTACCCCCAAAGTTACAGATCCTAGTTACAGGACTCTGCCAGCTTTGTTAAACTGTCCGTGAGACAAGAAAGCCATTGGGGGAACCAGGTGATTGCCTGAAATTCTGACTCCATTCCAAGTGCTGTTCCTCCCAGGAAATCAAAGGCCAGGGTCCTTATGGCCGTGGAGCCTTCCCGACCACAGAGCCAACTTGTGAAGCACACAGCTCTGCAGCCTGGGCTCTGCCCTGCCTCAGCCGCCTCCCCCACGCTCTTCACCACGCCCCTGGAGAGTCCGGCCAACCTGTCCCAGCCAAAACACTGCTGTATTGGAAAAAGTCTCTTTCTGGTCTTTCTGGTTTTGTTTATGAATTTCCCTCTGTGGCCACAAATTCCTCCCCTCCCCCATGACTCACAGTCCATATGGCCCACCCCCAGACTTGAGCACCAAGATCTGCATTAATGCAGTTGGCCTGCGACAAGGAGCTGTGGACCCTTCCCCATCTCTTCCAATTCACTTTCCCCAACTATCCAGTTCCAGAGGCCGCAGGCCTGGAAGGATGCAGTGCATATTGAAAGGTGGACCCTCCGAAAACAGTTAAGAGGAATATATGTATGTTTTACCCATTAAGAAATAATGGCAAGCTAAACAAATGTTAAACTTACAGAAAATTTGTCTTATGGTCCTGAGCATATTTCCCTTTTAAAGCAAGCCTGGATTCTTAGCAAAGTGTTTCCCCCATTTGCTCTTTCAGCTGACAAATCTGCCACTGTGATGATGGTTTGCAGCTTTTGGAAGCAGTATGGCAACCTGGCCTGACACGCTCTTTAGGCTTCCACTAACCTGGGGCTTTCAGAAATTCTCTTTGGCCTTTCTGTGAGTAGCTTTCCAGCTTCTCTTCTAGGGAGCCCCAGGCATCATTTCCCAAAAGCATCCCCATCTCCTGATTCTCTTGGAACTCCTACAGATAAGCATCCTGGCAGAGGCCCAGGCTCCCAAACCAACAAAGTGAAAAGAGACCAGAGAGGCCAAGCATATTGACTGGTGCTGTTCAGGGCCTGCTCTTTTCCACTCACCACTTGTTTTGCTGCTTGTCACGAGGAGAGTTGTTCCTGTATGTGGCTGCTCTCAGATCTTGCCAAGCAAGCCAGTCATTTGAAGAGGTTTTCTTTTCATGCTGGAGGGCAGGCTAAGATCAATGAGTGGAAGAGAGAAAGGCTGTTTTAGCTCAAGTTAAAGGAACACCTTCTAGCCATCAAAGCCGCCCAACAGAGGCAAGGGCCACCACACATGAGAGAGCGCTCTGTCCTTAAAGGGAATTCTCTGTTGAGTGGGAGGTGAACACCCTGGTTCTTCCAACTCAGGAATTCTCGTGGCTGGGCTGGGTCAGTGATGGCTTTGTCTCTTTATGTCTAAAGTGCCCTATGGCTGCTGAAGGTTACCTAACCATTCTTTAAAAGGAGAATGACCCTCCATGGGAATGGCCAGCCTGCCAACTGTGCAATTGAAGAAGACCCGATGGATCAACCCCATGTCTCCCTTGGGGAGAAAGTGCATAAACCAGGGGTCTCTTTTTTTTTTTTTTTCAACAAACCATTGAGCTGTTCTTGGAGTTCATCTCTGGAGAGGTTATACATTATTAGAAGTTTGATTATTATTATAGTTTGATCAATTTATTTGTCTTAGAGATCCAATTTTTACTAATTCCCTAGTTTTTTATTTCGGCATCTGAATGTCTTTCTCCCTAGCACAGTGCATACAATCAGGGCCTTGGGTATTTCCAGTGATAACTTTCCTTGGAGAGGATCTAAGAAAAGCCCAGATTTCGGTAGCCATCTCCCTCCAAATATGTCTCTTTCTGCTTTCTTAGTGCCCATTATTTCCCCTTCTCCTTTCTTCTGTCACTGCCATCTCCTTCTTGGTCTTCCCATTGTTCCTTAACTGGCCGTAATGTGGAATTGATATTTACATTTTGATACTGGTTTTTTTCTTGGCCTGTGTACGGGATTGCCTCATTTCCTGCTCTGAATTTTAAAATTAGATATTAAAGCTGTCATATGGTTTCCTCACAAAAGTCAACAAAGTCCAAACAAAAATAGTTTGCCGTTTTACTTTCATCCATTGAAAAAGGAAATTGTGCCTCTTGCAGCCTAGGTGAAGGACATTTAGTACTATCGATTCTTTCCACCCTCACGATGACTTGCGGTTCTCTCTGTAGAAAAGGGATGGCCTAAGAAATACAACTAAAAAAACAAACAAAAAACACCAAAAGAAAAAAAAAAGCCATTTAAAGCCAGCCACTAGAGGGAGTCAGTTCAGTTCCGTAAAGGTATGCTCAGTGCCCGCTGCCTGCAAGCTGTTGGGGACCCCAGGGAGGGCAAGGCAGCCTGTCCCCGCCCCCAGGGAGCTAGAACATGACAAGAATTCTCAGCACTGTGCCTACCCGTCCCTTTACCTTACCTCTCTGGCCCAGAGTTCTTGGAGGGTTTTTTCTTTATTTTCTTACGTACTCATCTACTTATTCTTAAAGTATTTAGCATTCAACACTCTTTTTGCTTTAAAAAGAATGGCCTTACAAAGGGACAGAAAAGAGAAGACACGAGCTTGGTGTATTTTCATCAAGTTATGTGGCAGAGAAATCCAGATATTACCAGGACCTGTCTAAACAAATGTTGTGGGTTTTCTTTTCATTCGGATAGCCACTTTATAGTTGGAATATCCATTTTCTAATGATATAATATATAAGTGGAAGACATAAATATAAGCGGTAAAAAGAAACATGACTTCCCTTAAAACAGGCTGGATAATCTATATCAGCCTTGTGGGTGGAGACTAGTATTTGATCCTTGCCATATAAAACATTTTAATATGGTTTACATGGGAAAATATCGATGGCTTCCTCACAAAATGTATGGGTGACGTGAAGTTGAAGAGCCAATGGCTTGGGTGACACGTGCTGGATCCAAAAAGATCAGGGAGACTAGAATAAAACTTGGATGTTAAAAATTCACCAGGAATCCACATAAAGTACTATATTTGGACTAAAATGAAAAACTAAATACAAGGTGGGAGAGAGGCAAGAATTTCAGTTGACTAAGCTCAGTGTGAGTCAAAGTGGGATGGAACCATGCAAAAACAAAACCCACAGACATGCAGGCTACGTGAGGAGAAAACAGTGGTGAGGATCACATCACATTGTGTTTGCATTTGCCGGAACCATACTTTAAGAAGAAAACCGATCATCTATAACATCAGTTTATCAATGCCCCGTCCTGATGAAGGGTGCAGACTCTCAGAAACAGCAGGAAGGACTTCATGAGAACCCTCAGGCTGGAGAAGGGACTAGGGCACAAGGAGAGCTCTCCTAGGACCAGGACCAAGAAGCTACAGGCAGGCACAGTTTAGCTCCTGCAGAGACCCAGCTTTTCACAAGTTGGAGCCTTCCAGAGATAGAGGGACTGTGGTAGGTGGTGACCCACCCATCACTGGAGGTGGAAGCAGAGGCCGTTTGCCAGGGATGCTGGAGAGGGGATTCAAGCATCTGGCTGGGCAACGTGATGCTCAGGGCCGTCTCCACTCGGGGCTTAGGGGAGTCTGTAAGTAGAAGAGCTTTACGTGATTTGTTTGGTGGGGGAAGGCAAGTACACAGCTATGCACTTTCCGTTTCTGACTTTTGCCACCCTGTCAGCCATGGGGAGCCCACTGTGGGACTGAAACCCTGAGCTGAATGCGGCCTCATGTCTCAGAGAAACACTGGCAAGTTGGTCAGAGCCGCCGTCTGCATCGAGGAGTAGCTGAGCGGCAGGATGGGGGACTGCCTGCCCAGGGTCTCTCACCGTGGTGTAAGCAGAGCCATGGCTTGCCTAGGACCCTGTAGATACCATCACTCTTTCTCAGCTCGACTGGAGTTTCTGCACCTTTGCAGGGGCAAAGTAACTCCCTGCACCCTGAACTACCCCCCATTCCTGTTCATTTCAGCAGATAATGATGGAGGGGGGGTGTCCATCGTGCTGAGGGTGTGACCACAAGAGGGTGAAAACTTCCAGCCAACTTTCTCAGTCCTTTTTCACTTGCGAGAGGGAAGCCACCTGCTATACAAACTAACACCCCCTGCCTTGACCCCTTCCCCACGACTCAGTTGACAGAAGGATATACTTTGTTATAACTTATTATTTTGTTCTCTGTAAATACAAGATGTTTATAGGAAATATGTATTCTGAACTCTATCTGCAGAATGAGTCACTACACCAAAATAGTTCTATTATTTAGAATGTGTTAATTTTAAAGGGACCTGATAGGTATTTATTTACATATGCGATCCACATTTGTGTGAAAGCATGTGATCATACTAACCCAGCCTCCTGGAATGTCGCTGTACGATGATTGATGTCTTTTTCTCAGTCCATAGTTACAATTGTTTAGTATGCTAATCAGTCCAGTTCCCTGAGGTTTAAGATCAAATATAAATTACTCAGCTTTTCGACTCATTCAGGTAGCATTGTACCTGAACCTGATTGCTACTTTTTCATCTTAAATATTATATTTCCTCATCTAATCTACCTTCCCCTCATCCACAGACATTTGGAGAAGGAAATGGGAGGGTGTCTGTTATCCCTTTCTCTTTGCTTTGTCCCTGTTGTTAGACTGGCAGCGTCAGTTGCTTGGCGGGCTTGGTTAGAGCCGTGGATGAGGCAGGTGGCTGGCGGGGACAGGGAGAGGCTGAGAGGGAAGTGGTGGCATTTACTGCTCTGACACTTCCACTGTCCCTGCTGGGGATGCTGGGGCCAAGGCCTGTGGGGCCTGAGAACTGCACAGCCAGGAGCAAGGAACCCACTAAATACTCCGTCACCTCCATGTCCCCCCTACAGTGTTAAATTATTACATAAGCAGGTGAAAGGTAGAAGGCGAATTATGTGAGTAAATATGGTCTGTTTTCTCTTCAGCAAAAATAACTATTTTTGTGTGTGACTAATTTATTTTTATTATTGTAAAGATACAATAAACCGGTTGAAATATCTGCTTTTTTGACAAGTTTGTGCTTTCTCTGGCCTTATTCGCGTTCTGTTCTCCTGCAAATAGCGCCCTCTAAAAAGAAGAGTCAGACAATAAACTGGTTGAAATATCTGCTTTGTTGACAAGCGTGTGCTTTCTCTGGCCTTATTCACGTTCTGTTCTCCTACGAATAGCCCCCTCTAAAAATAAAACTCAGACCCTTGAGAGGTCAGCCGCTTGTAGACGTTGGCTTTGGGTGCTTGAGGTGGAGCCGGGCCAGTTAGAGAATGAGACACGCCTTAGAAAGAACATGAGCCCACCCGTCCTATGTTAGGCTGCATTAGACTCACCTGAGAAGCTTAAAGTGAAGTCGTCAGGCGTGTGCACCGCGCCCAGGATGCAATCTCACATGAATTTCTTTATGTCTCCCCCAGGGAATTGTGCAGAATAGGTTGGCACCCACTCTGCTGGTTTGGTGGGGCTCCATCTCTAACTTGAATTAATCTTCTTCCAGCTCCCTCTAGCTAACTTCACTTGGGGCTTGATTTTAGCAAAGTGTTCGACAAAATCTTTCAGGCGATCTTGGTGCAAAATAAAGTGAAACGTGACTGAGATGGTGATGCCAGTTGAAGTCCACCCTGGCCTAGAGAGCAGTCTCTAGCGAAGCCTGCAAGCTCTGCTACAGACTCCGTCCTGGACAGCATGTCGTCAGTAACTCAGAAACCAGCTCTATGCCTAAAATGCTATCGCCCACCCTTCCCATCCACCTTTTTGCCTGGAAAAACCTCCATTTATTCTTTTTTTATTGTGGTAAAATCCACTTTACATAAAATTCACTATTTTGACTTTTTTTTTCTTTTTTTTTTTTTGACAGAGTCTCACTCTGTAGCCCAAGCTGGAGTGCAGTGGCGTGATCTTGGCTCACTGCAACCTCTGCCCCCGGGGCTCAAGCGATTCTGGTGCCTCAGCCTCCCAAGTAGCTGGGACTACAGGTGTGCCCCACCATGCCCAGCTAATGTTTTGTATTTTAGTAGAGACAGGGTTTCACCATGTTACCCGGGGTGGTCTCAAATTCCTGAGCTCAAGCAATCCGCCCCCCTCAGCCTCCCAAAGTGCTGGGATTACAGGCGTGAGCCACTGCGCCTGGCCTCCATTTTAACCATTTCCAAATGTACAACTCACTAGTATTTAAAGCAACCACAGTGTTGGGCAACCATCACCCCAAAATTCCATTTATTCTTCAACAGTTCAATACAGGAGTCCACCAGGCGCCGGCCACTCTGCTGAGCACACTTACATGAGCTCATTTCGTCTTCACAGCAAACCTATGAAGTTCAAATATTGTTTCCTCCTACAGATGAGAATATTGAGACTTGGAGAGGTTTGGTACCCCAGCTGATACTTGGTGGTGCTAGGATGCCACAGTCCTCTTCCCCTAGAGGCTGAGGCTTGTCTCTTTGCTGCCTCCATCTCCCCAGGGCCTGGCACGTTATATGGTTCCAGCCTATACTAGTTCCAACCTCTTTCTCCACATCAGTTTCAGTCACTGGGCAACAATTGCACAAGGACTGGTTGAAAAAGTCCAGTGCTGCCCATCCTACCCGGGCTCAGTGTGACCAATGTGATCTGAGGCGGCTTCTGGAGGAGTGCACCCCCCACCAGGGGGAGGCAGTGAGCCTGCTCTGCGCGAGGGGCAGACCCAGGCTGGGACCCTCTGCCTCCAGTTCCGGGGACCACATGTCATAAGGTTTATTGACTGTCTGGAAAAAGCCCAGAGGATGGTAGGATGGTGACCAGGATGGAGGGGTTCTGGAAGGAGGGCTGTCTTCAACCTTCAGACAATTTAAAGTACTGTCAGGGACAGATGACAAGAACCCGGACTCCTCCAGCAGACCAGGGCAGGGATGTGACTGGGAGTCAGACTTGGTTCAAAATGAGACGTTTCCAGTAATCAGAGAGGCTGAACAATGGGAAAAGACACTTTAAGAGACAGGGCCAGGGGCAGTGGCTCATGCCTGTAATCCCAGCACTTTGGGAGGCCGAGGTGGGCAGATCACTCATGAGTTCGAAACTAGCCTCAGCAACATAGCAAAATTCCATCTCTACAAAAATACAAAAACTTAGCTGGGTATGGTGGTGCACACCTGTAATCCCGGCTACTCAGCAGGCAGAGGTGGGAGGATCACTTGAGCCTGGGTGGCAGAGGTTACAGTGAGCTGAGATCGAGCCACTGCTGTCCAGCCTGGGTGACAGAGTGAGATCCTGTCTCAAAAAAAAAAGAGAGTGAGTGAGACCCCCAAAAAAGTGATCAGGAACATTTTAGGAGAGGGAAAATTTGAATATGGGCTGTATTTAAGATGACATCATTGGCCGGACACAGTGGCTCACGCCTGTAATCCCAGCACTTTGGGAGGCCAAGGTGGGTGGATTGCTTGAGCCCGGGAGTTCGAGACCAGCCTGGGCAACATGGCAAAACCCTGTCTCTACTAAAAACACAAAAATTAGCTGGACCTGGTGGCGGACACCTGTAATCCCAGCTATTCTGGAGGCTGAGGCACGAGAATCACTTGAACCTGGGAGGTGGAGGTTGCAGTGAGCCCAGATCATGCCACTACACTCCAGCCTGGTCGACAGAACAAGACTCTGTCTCAAAAAAAAAAAAAATGACATTGTTGAATCTGTGTAAAGCTTCTTGGACGTGAGGATGGTGTTTGGCCAAACAGGAGTACATGTTCCTCCAGTACTTAGCCAGGAAGGTCATGATCTGCTGTTTACCTTCTAATGGGTCACTAAAAGTGTGTGCGTGTGTGTGTGCACGCACATGCACATGTGTGTATGGAGAAAGCATGCACACAGATAAGGTAAGGTGTATTTTGGTGACTATTAGTGAAGGGTATGTGGTGTCCATTACACTACTTATCTGAGGTTTGAAATTTCCTAAAATAGAAAGTTGTGGGTGGCAGAAATAAAGTACAAAAAGGGGATGGGGAGAAAGAGAACTAACTTTTTTTGCTGTGTTTTTCAGATTTACCTAATAAGAATTAACTGGGGTGCTCATTCAACCTTGAAGGTAAGCAAGGTAAATTATGTGCACAAACAAATGTTTTTAATTGTTTGAATTTTTTTCAATGAATCATTTATCAATTATGGTTTAAGAAGAATGGCTAGCTGGGCATGGTAGCTCATACCCATAAAGAATCCCAGCACTTTAGGAGGCTGAAGGGGGAGGATCACTTGAGCCCAGGAGCTTGAGACCAGCCTGGGCAACATAGTGAGACCCTATATCTTAAAAAAAATGAAATAACAATTAGCCAGGCGAAGTGGTGCATTCCTGTAGCCCCAGCTACTCAGGAGGCAGTTCAAGGCTGCAGTGAGCTCTGATTGCACCACTGCACTCCAGGCTGCGTGACAAAGCAAGACCCTGTAGAAGAAGATGAGGAAAGGAGGAAAGGAAGAAAAGAAGTAGAAGGAGAAGAAAGATGAAAGAAAGAAGAAGGAGGAGGGGAGGAGGAGGGGGGAGGAGGGAGAGGAGGGGCAGGAAGAGGGGAGGAGGAGGAGGGGAGGAGGGTGAGGAGGAGGACGGACAGGAGGAGGAGGAAGGGGAGGAGGAGTGGGGAAGGAGGAGGGGGGACGAAGAGGAGGAGGAGAAGAGGAGGAGGAATGGTCAATACTTAGTAGACTCAAGTGCAATTTAATAAGGCGCCTTACATCACTTGATCGGGAACAGTTTCCTTGGTCTCTCTGACCAAGAAAAGAGAGAGAAGCAGGTTTACAAAGTGCTAGGAAAGAAGACACAATATTAGAATGGGTTAACGAAGCAAAGAACAAGCCTTCCAAAAGTGGACAGTGGAGCCAGTGGAGGGGAGGGGAGGTCCCAGGAGAGGGGACAGGAATCTGTGTGGTGATCCTTGCCCTCATCAAGGCTGGGGAACCCGGACTGGGTGAGCACCACTGGATGTCAGGTATCGTCCAAGTCTCTACAGCACTTAGTTTTCATCTTCGCAACAACTCATGAAGCAAGCACTCTTGTGCGGCCATTTTATGGACAAATAAATTGAGGCCCAAAGAGAATAAGTAATGTGACCAAGCTATTAAGTGGGACAGTCTGACTTAGGTCTTCCTTATGCCTCACTGTCTAATGAAATCAACTGGAACTTCTTTTAAAAGTGATATGGGGGCCCTACTCCCAGATATTTTGATCTTCAGTTGATTGAGGGTGGGGACCAGGCATCGATGTTTTGAAACCTCTCCAGGGAATTGTAGCTAAGGCTGAAAACACTGAGAACAGTATGTCCCACTCTGATGTGCATGTGAATTGCCTGGGGATGTTGTTGAATTTCAGATTCTGATACAGTTAGTCTGGGGTGGGGCCCGAGTTCTAACATGCTCCCAGGTGATGCTGATGCTGCTGGTCCAAGGACTGCACTGAAAAGTGAGGCACCTCACCCTTCAGAATGCTGAGGGGTTTCCTATATTTACCGGGAAGATGAGCAGGTGACCTCTGAGTCATTTGCTTTCTTTATAAAACAGTCTTCTATGAAGTCTAGATGCTAGGTCTGAATCTACTAGTTCGCCTTTTGACCAATGACGCTTAGGGACTCTGAAGTGCTTTTAAGCCTCTGTGCTCCTGCATAGGTGATTTATTTGTTTTTACCAGATAATTGGTGTATTTAGGCACTCAGCTGTCCACACAAAGGAGAAACCTTGACTGCACTGACTTGGGGACTTGTTTTTGTTGGTGGGTTTTTTGTTTGTTTGTTTTTTGAGACAGAGTCTCACTCTGTCACCCAGGCTGGAGTGCAGTGGCACCATCTTGGCTCGGTGCAACCTCTGCCTCCCGGGTTCAAGCAATTCTTGTGCCTCAGCCTCCCAAGTAGCTGGGATTACAGGTGCATGCCACCATGCCCAGTTAATTTTTGTATTTTTAGTAGAGACGGAGTTTCACCATGTTGGCCAGGCTGGTCTTGAACTCCTAGCTTCAGGTGATCTGCCCGCCTCGGCCTCCCAAAGTGCTGAGATTACAGGCGTGAGCCACTGCACCTGGCCGGGAAGTCCTTCTACTAAAAATGCAAAAATTAGCCAGGCGTGGTGGCATGCCCCTGTAATCCCAGCTAGTCGGGAGGCTGAGGTAGGAGAATTGCATGAACCCAGGAGGCAGAGACTGCAGTGAGCCAATATTGCACCACTGCACTCCAGCCTGGGCGACAGAGCAAGACCTCATCTCAAAATATAAAAAAAGAAGTTCAGAGGGAGGCAGTTGTTGGATTAGGTCTGCAACTCAACAGCTTCAGGGCCAGCTTCTCTGCAGCTCTCTTGGCCTCTTCTTCATGGTTGCAAGCCAGCTTCTCCTGCTCCACCTATCACGTCCATCTTCAGGGAAGAAAGCAGGAAGGGCCATTGCAGCTGTGTATCTCCATTTACCAATAAACCAAATACATTCCCAGAGCCCCATCCTATGTCCCACAAACTTCTATTTACATCTTATTGGCCAAAGTGGGCTCCATGGCCATTTGTGGCTGCAGAGGAAGCTGGGAAGACAGAGAAGGGATTGTTATGCTTGGCTGTGACCAATTGGGGTTCCATTAGCAGAGAAGAAAGACAGGAAGGATGTGGGTGAGACAACCTGGGATGTCTGATTATTGCACCCTTACCAAGCAAAAGCTTCTAGGAAGGGACAACAAAAGTTCAAACGCCGCAGTGTCTGTTCATCTTTGACCCACTGAGGAACTACTGCTTAAAATGGGTTTAGGTCGTACATCCTCCCTTTATTCAGCAAATATTTATTGAGCACACACTCTGTGCCAAGCAATGTTTGGGGCAATGGAAATACATAAATCTCATGGAACTTACAAAATGCTGTGCAACCTAAAACACTTGCAGATAAGGAGACCTATTGCATCAGGCTTCTGGAGCGAACAGCCTATGAATGGACACCATATTTGGCTCTCCATTTGCTGAGAGCTGGAACGGGTGATGCTACAGATTTTATTTCTAACCAGATAGCTAGGGAACTTACACTTACCGCGCCTCCACATGATCGACCTCACCTTGCATACTCACAGCCACCTCAACAGCTGGGTGCTGCAGGTCTCTCTGCTTTACAGCAGGGAAAACAAAGCCTCAGCCGGGTGAGGGAACTTGCTCGTGATCATGCAGGTCTCAAGTGACTGGGGACTTTGAGCCCAAGTCTGCCTCATTTCAAAGCTTATGCTGGTTCCTCTGCATGCTGCGGCCTTTCTGAAACAATCACACGAAGCCATCACGTAGAAGACTGATGTAAACTTCAGCCAGAACTGACACCCTGAGCATGGGGCGTTCATCACAGCAGATACTGCTGATGATCATTGTGGCTTCGTGAATAAGAGCCTGGGGACACAAGGAAGGCTTCTCCTATGACACACGCACACACGCACAAACACACATGCACACACACGTACACATGCACACGTACACGCATTCATACACATGCACACACACATACACATACAAGCATGCACGCACGCACAAGCACTCATACACATGCATGCACACACACGCACTCATACACACATGCACTCATACACATGCACACTCATACACATACACACACACACAAACACAAACACTGTTGCCTGCAGGGAAAATGCTTCAGGAGCCACCTCTACTTCTACATCCCACTTTTATATGTGGATTCCAAAAATCTCTTCTAGGCCCAGGAACAGTCTTGTTTAAAGGCTGGCCAAGGAGGTGGGGGACAGAACCAGTGGGACCCAAAGAATCCAGTGTGCTGGAACTTGATGCCAATGTCAGCCTCAATGCTCTCACCCTGACAGCAGAAGTGGCGGCTTCTCCCTCCACCTGTGCCCGGACAGTGCCACCAGTCTAACTTCTGCCACCGTCCCTACCTGCAGCTCACCTGAGCCCAGAACCGTGCCCCCTGCACCCTCCCGACACACTCAGGTAATGCCCCCATTTGTGTTATCTCTTGCTCTATAACAAACAACCATTTTATTATTTCTCATGATTCACTGGGTCAGGAATGTGGTCGGGACACTGGTAATAGCTCATTCCTCCTCCACATGAAGTCCGCCGGGGCTGGGCCATCCAGGCTGGCTGGTTCACTCGCAGGTCTGATGATGATCAGGCTGAGATGATTGGAATGGTTTGCCAAGGGGGCCTCAGTTCTCTCTGCCGCCCTGTTCCCTGCTTCTTCCTCTCCATGTGGTCTCTTCACGAGGGTTTCTCTCGATGAAGAATAGGCAAGAGGAAGGGAGAGAGAGCTGCCAGATCTCTTAGGCCTGGGCTTAAGCACCCTTCCTGCATCTGGAACCCCTGGCACACTAACCTAGGGAAAGGCTCACACTTCTCACTCACTCCACTACCCGGCCCACCTCAGTGACCTCAAAGGGGTCTGCCGGGCCTGGGGATGGGCAGTCGTCCCTGTCCACTCCCTGTCCTGGAGGTACACTGGAAAGCCACAAATAGGCCTTTGTAGCGGCAAGAGGCAGCTGAGAAGCACCACGGCAATGTAGCCGTCACTCTTGGTGACTCCAGCTCTTTCCATCCTCGGCCCCTCCATCCAGATTTGGGTCCTGCAAGCTGATTCTCAAGTTTGGCCCCATTGATAAGAGCCAGAGGCATTGTTGTTTTCTTTTCTTTTCTTTTTTTTTTTTTTTTTTTTTTTGAGACAGTCTTGCTCTGTTGCCTAGGCTGGAGTGCAGTGGCATGATCTTGACTCACTGCAACCTCCACCTCCCAGATTCAAGCAATTCTCTTGCCTTAGCCTCCCAAGTAGCTGGGATTACAGGCACCTGCCACCACGCCCGGCTAAGTTGTGTATTTTTAGTACAGACAGGGTTTCACCATGTTGACCAAGCTGGTCTTGAACTCCTGACCTCAGGTGATTTGCCTGCCTTGGCCTCCCAAAGTGCTGGGATTACAGGCATGAGCCACCACATCCAGCCGGCATTGCTGTTTTCCTTGTGGCAATTTTAAGTCAAGACTGATTCAGGGTCTTCCTGTTGATATAAGGGTGTGAGGAAGATGGTGTGGCAGGTGCTATGAGAGGCTGACCTCATAAAAGTTGTATGAATCATTCAGACAACACTCCTGCCTTGTTATATTGGTCAAAGCCAACCATAGGCCTGCCCGCATTCAAGGGAAGGGATATGAGTCTACCTCAGCCTGCTCCTGACTCAGTTCTGTTTGCCTCAGAACTCAGCTACTCTCCCTTGGGATTCGCTGCATCTCAACTGCCTCTATCCTCCCCAGTCATGGTAATCATTCACTCACTCATTCAATCATTCAACAAATATTAATTGAGCATCTACCCTGTGCCTGATACTATGCTAGGCACTGAATATATAGCAGTAAACCAGGTGGCATAAGACTGTCCCCAGGGAGCTTCCATCCTAAAGAAGGAGACAGAAAATAAAGACAGAAATGAGGACACTCTACATGGTGTGTCAGGCGTGATATGTGGGCTCATACCTGTAATTCCAGCACTTTGGGAGGCCGAGGTGGGAGGATCGCTTGAGCCCAAGAGTTTGAGACTAGCCAGGACAACATAAGAAGACCTTGTCTCTATGAGAAAAAAAAAAATAGCCAGGCATGGTGGCACGTGCCTGTGGTCCCAGCTACTCGGGAAGCTGAGGTGGGAGGATTGCTTGAGACCAGGAGATGGAGGGTGCAGTGAGCTATGACCTTGCTACTGCACACCAGCCACTCCAGCCTGGATGAGATAGTGAGATGCTGTCTCAAAAACAAAAACAAAGCAAAGTAGAAAACATGGATAAGGAGTGGTAGAGACAGGGTTGGACCTGCAATTTGAAATAGATGGTTAGGGGGTGTGGAACAAGCCAGCCACATGGCTATCTGGATAAGGGTGTCCCTGTTAGGGCAGGGAAATGTGCGAAAGCCCTGAGCAGTGGGGCCTGTGCAGAGGGTTCAAGATGCGGGAGGACAAGGCGGAGCAGGGGAAGAGGTGTAGTCAGATGACGTGGGGCCCAGGGGAAAGACCTGGGGTTCACTCTGAGTGAGATTACCGGCCAGTAAGGGATTTGGGCAGAGGAGCAACAGGATTCGACTAAGGCCAGCAGTCTGATGTAAGCTGTGGATTCGTGCACCTGCTTTGTGTGTGAATCACCTATTTTCCTGGGTAAAACCATTAGCATTAGAGGCTAGAGCCGTGAAGCTGAGCATACCCTTTCACTTAATAATTCCATGCCTGGGAATTCAACCTGGAGAGAGAATTTAATAAAACAGTATTCTTCAGGAGTCTCAAGTTTTCAATAAGAAGTTTTTAAATTTTGTGTTTTTAACAATAACCTTTTAAAATAATGGTGAACATATATTCCACTGTCTGGTTGATTACTTATATCTCAATACCACATTTCATTCCAGCAGCAGTGTCAAGTAGTATTGCTTTAATTGCAACAAGCTGAGCTAATGTGGGAAGAATGCAGTAGAGTGGCACAGAAGAGTGGTGAGTTCATTGTTATTACCCTCCTAGCCCATGAGAACGCCCACCATCCGATGAGTTCCTATATCTATGCCATGAGGAGCAGTTGGGTTTCAGCACAGCATTCTCTATCTTTGCAAAGTTGTTGATTTTATCCCTGTGTTTTGAAGTTGTGCTTTGATTTAATTAGCAATTTCATTTTGATGGTATAGTTATATCAGTCATACCCCTTCTACTTAGTTTTATGTCCATAATATTATAATTAAACATTATTTAATTCAACATTGAAGGGCAGTGAAATAATTATTTTTTTTTCTTTTTTTCTTTTTAATTATTATACTTTAAGTTTTAGGGTACATGTGCACAATGTGCAGGTTAGTTACATATGTATACATGTGACATGCTGGTGCACTGCACCCACTAACTCGTCATCTAGCATTAGGTATATCTCCCAATGCTATCCCTCCCCCCTCCCTCAACCCCACAACAGTCCCCAGACTGTGATGTTCCCCCTCCTGTGTCCATGTGTTCCCATTGTTCAGTTCCCACCTATGAGTGAGAATATGCGGTGTTTGGTTTTTTGTTCTTGCGATAGTTTACTAAGAATGATGATTTCCAGTTTCGTCCATGTCCCTACAAAGGACATGAACTCATCCTTTTTTATGGCTGCATAGTATTCCATGGTGTATATGTGCCACATTTTCTTAATCCAGTCTATCATTGTTGGACATTTGGGTTGGTTCCAAGTCTTTGCTATTGTGAATAGTGCCGCAGTAAACATACGTGTACATGTGTCTTTATAGCAGCATGATTTATAGTCTTTTGGGTATATACCCAGTAATGGGATGGCTGGGTCAAATGGTATTTCTAGTTCTAGATCCCTGAGGAACCGCCACACTGACTTCCACAATGGTTGAACTAGTTTACAGTCCCACCAACAGTGTAAAAGTGTTCCTATTTCTCCACATCCTCTCCAGCACCTGTTGTTTCCTGACTTTTTAATGATTGCCATTCTAACTGGTGTGAGATGATATCTCATTGTGCTTTTGATTTGCATTTCTCTGATGGCCAGTGATGGTGAGCATTTTTTCATGTGTTTTTTGGCTGCATAAATGTCTTCTTTTGAGAAGTGTCTGTTCATGTCCTTCGCCCACTTTTTGATGGGGTTGTTTGTTTTTTTCTTGTAAATGTGTTTGAGTTCATTGTAGATTCTGGATATTAGCCCTTTGTCAGATGAGTAGGTTGCGAAAATTTTCTCCCATTTTGTGGGTTGCCTGTTCACTCTGATGGTAGTTTCTTTTGCTGTGCAGAAGCTCTTGAGTTTAATTAGATCCCATTTGTCAATTTTGGCTTTTGTTGCCATTGCTTTTGGTGTTTTAGACATGAAGTACTTGCCCATGCCTAAGTCCTGAATGGTAATGCCTAGGTTTTCTTCTAGGGTTTTTATGGTTTTAGGTCTAACATTTAAGTCTTTAATCCATCTTGAATTGATTTTTTATAAGGTGTAAGGAAGGGATCCAGTTTCAGCTTTCTACATATGGCTAGCCAGTTTTCCCAGCACCATTTATTAAATAGGGAATCCTTTCCGCATTGCTTGTTTTTCTCAGGTTTGTCAAAGATCACATAGTTGTAGATATGTGGCGTTATTTCTGAGGGCTCTGTTCTGTTCCATTGATCTATATCTCTGTTTTGGTACCAGTACCATGCTGTTTTGGTGACTGTAGCCTTGTAGTATAGTTTGAAGTCAGGTAGCGTGATGCCTCCAGCTTTGTTCTTTTGGCTTAGGATTGACTTGGCGATGCGGGCTCTTTTTTGGTTCCATATGAACTTTAAAGTAGTTTTTTTCCAATTCTGTGAAGAAAGTCATTGGTAGCTTGATGGGGATGGCATTGAATCTATAAATTACCTTGGGCAGTATGGCCATTTTCACGATATTGATTCTTCCTATCCATGAGCATGGAATGTTCTTCCATTTGTTTGTATCCTCTTTAATTTCATTGAGCAGTGGTTTGTAGTTCTCCTTGAAGAGGTCCTTCACGTCCCTTGTAAATTGGATTCCTAGGTATTTTATTCTCTTTGAAGCAATTGTGAATGGGAGTTCACTCATGATTTGGCTCTCTGTTTGTCTGTTATTGGTGTATGAGAATGCTTGTGATTTTTGTACATTGATTTTGTATCCTGAGACTTTGCTGAAGTTGCTTATCAGCTTAAGGAGATTTTGGGCTGAGACATTGGGGTTTTCTAGATATACAATCATGTCATCTGCAAACAGGGACAATTTGACTTCCTCTTTTCCTAATTGCATACCCTTTTTTTCCTTCTCCTGTCTAATTGCCCTGGCCAGAATTTCCAACACTATGTTGAATAGGAGTGGTGAGAGAGGACATCCCTGTCTTGTGCCAGTTTTCAAAGGGAATGCTTCCAGTTTTTGCCCATTCAGTATGATATTGGCTGTGGGTTTGTCATAGATAGCTCTTATTATTTTGAGATACGTCCCATCAATACCTAATTTATTGAGAGTTTTTAGCATGAAGGGTTTTTGAATTTTGTCAAAGGCCTTTTCTGCATCTATTGAGATAATCATGTGGTTTTTGTCTTTGGTTCTGTTTATATGCTGGATTATATTTATTGATTTGCATATATTGAACCATCGTTGCATCCCAGGGATGAAGCCCACTTGATCATGGTGGATAAGCTTTTTGATGTGCTGCTGGATTTGGTTTGCCAGTATTTTATTGAGGATTTTTGCATCAACGTTCATCAAGGATATTGGTCTAAAATTCTCTTTTTTGGTTGTGTCTCTGCCCGGCTTTGGTATCAGGATGATGCTGGCCTCATAAAATGAGTTAGGGAGGATTCCCTCTTTTTCTATTGATTGGAATAGTTTCAGAAGGAATGGTACCAGTTCCTCCTTGTACCTCTGGTAGAATTCGGCTGTGAATCCATCTGGTCCTGGACTCTTTTTGGTTGGTAAGCTATTGATTATTGCCACAATTTCAGCTCCTGTTATTGGTCTATTCAGAGATTCAACTTCTTCCCGGTTTAGTCTTGGGAGAGTGTATGTGTCAAGGAATTTATCCATTTCTTCTAGATTTTCTAGTTTATTTTCGTAGAGGTGTTTGTAGTATTCTCTGATGGTAGTTTTTATTTCTGTGGGATCGGTGGTGATATCCCCTTTATCATTTTTTATTGCGTCTATTTGATTCTTCTCTCTTTTTTTCTTTATTAGTCTTGCTAGCGGTCTATCAATTTTGTTGATCCTTTCAAAAAACCAGCTCCTGGATTCATTAATTTTTTGAAGGGTTTTTTGTGTCTCTATTTCCTTCAGTTCTGCTCTGATTTTAGTTATTTCTTGCCTTCTGCTAGCTTTTGAATGTGTTTGCTCTTGCTTTTCTAGTTAATTGTGATGTTAGGGTGTCAATTTTGGATCTTTCCTGCTTTCTCTTGTGGGCATTTAGTGCTATAAATTTCCCTCTATACACTGCTTTGAATGTGTCCCAGAGATTCTGGTATGTTGTGTCTTTGTTCTCGTTGGTTTCAAAGAACATCTTTATTTCTGCCTTCATTTCGTTATGTACCCAGTAGTCATTCAGGAGCAGATTGTTCAGTTTCCATGTAGTTGAGCAGTTTTGAGTGAGTTTCTTAATCCTGAGTTCTAGTTTGATTGCACTGTGGTCTGAGAGATAGTTTGTTATAATTTCTGATCTTTTACATTTGCTGAGGACAGCTTTACTTCCAACTATGTGGTCAATTTTGGAATAGGTGTGGTGTGGTGCTGACAAAAATGTATATTCTGTTGATTTGGGGTGGAGCGTTCTGTAGATGTCTATTAGGTCCACTTGGTGCAGAGCTGAGTTCAATTCCTGGGTATCCTTGTTGACTTTCTGTCTCATTGATCTGTCTAATGTTGACAGTGGGGTGTTAAAGTCTCCCATTATTATTGTGTAGGAGTCTAAGTCTCTTTGTAAGTCTCTAAGGACTTGCTTTATGAATCTGGGTGCTCCTGTATTGGGTGCATATATATTTAGGATAGTTATCTCTTCTTGTTGAATTGATCCCTTTACCATTATGTAATGGCCTTCTTTGTCTCTTTTGATCTTTGTTGGTTTAAAGTCTGTTTTATCAGAGACTAGGATTGCAACCCCTGCCTTTTTTTGTTTTCCATTTGCTTGGTAGATCTTCCTCCATCCTTTTATTTTGAGCCTATGTGTGTCTCTGCACATGAGATGGGTTTCCTGAATACAGCACACTGATGGGTCTTGACTCTTTATCCAATTTGCCAGTCTGTGTCTTTTAATTGGAGCATTTAGTCCATTTACATTTAAAGTTAATATTGTTATGTGTGAATTTGAACCTGTCATTATGATGTTAGCTGGTTATTTTGCCCATTAATTGATGCAGTTTCTTCATAGCATTGATGGTCTTTACATTTTGGCATGATTTTGTAGTGGCTGGTAGCAGTTGTTCCTTTCCATGTTTAGTGCTTCCTTCAGGAGCTCTTTTAGGGCAGGCCTGGTGGTGACAAAATCTCTCAGCATTTGCTTGTCTGAAAAGTATTTTATTTCTCCTTCACTTATGAAGCTTAGTTTGGCTGGATATGAAATTCTGGGTTGAAAATTCTTTTCTTTAAGAATGTTGAATATTGGCCCCCACTCTCTTCTGGCTTGTAGAGTTTCTGTCGAGAGATCAGCTGTTAGTCTGATGGGCTTCCCTTTGTGGGTAACTCGACCTTTCTCTCTGGCTGCCCTTAACATTTTTTCCTTCATTTCAACTTTGGTGAATCTGACAATTATGTGTCCTGGAGTTGCTCTTCTCGAGGAGTATCTTTGTGGCGTTCTCTGTATTTCCTGAATCTGAATGTTGGCCTGCCTTGCTAGATTGGGGAAGTTCTCCTGGATAATATCCTGCAGAGTGTTTTCCAACTTGGTTCCATTCTCCCCATCACTTTCAGGTACACCAATCAGACGTAGATTTGGTCTTTTCCCATAGTCCCATATTTCTTGGAGGCTTTGTTCGTTTCTTTTTATTATTTTTTCTCTAAACTTCCCTTCTTGCTTCATTTCATTCATTTCATCTTCCATCGCTGATACCCTTTCTTCCAGTTGATCACATCGGCTCCTGAGGCTTCTGCATTCCTCACGTAGTTCTCGAGCCTTGGCTTTCAGCTCCATCAGCTCCTTTAAGCACTTCTTTGTATTGGTTATTCTAGTTATACATTCGTCTAAATTTTTTTCATAGTTTTTAACTTCTTTGCCTTTGGTTTGAATTTCCTCCTGTAGTTCGTAGTTTGATCGTCTGAAGCCTTCTTCTCTCAACTCATCAAAGTCATTCTCCGTCCAGCTTTGTTCCATTGCTGGTGAGGAACTGCGATCCTTTGGAGGAGGAGAGGTGCTCTGCTTTTTAGAGTTTCCAGTTTTTCTGCTCTGTTTTTTCCCCATCTTTGTGGTTTTATCTACTTTTGGTCTTTGATGATGGTGATGTACAGATGGGTTTTTGGTGTGGGTGTCCTTTGTGTTTGTTAGTTTTCCTTCTAACAGACAGGACCCTCAGCTGCAGGTCTGTCGGAGTTTGCTAGAGGTCCACTCCAGACCCTGTTTGCCTGGGTATCAGCAGCGGTGTCTGCAGAACAGTGTTTTTTTCTGAACCGCGAATGCTGCTCTCTGATCGTTCTTCTGGAAGTTTTGTCTCAGAGGAGTACCCGGCCGTGTGAGGTATCAGTCTGCCCCTACTGGGGGGTGCTTCCCAGTTAGGCTGCTCAGGGGTCAGGGGTCAGGGGTCAGGGACCCACTTGAGGAGGCAGTCTGCCCGTTCTCAGATCTCCAGCTGCGTGCTGGGAGAACCACTGCTCTCTTCAAAGCTCAGATGGAAATGCAGAAATCACCCGTCTTCTGTGTCGCTCACGCTGGGAGCTGTAGACCGGAGCTGTTCCTATTCGGCCATCTTCCAATTATTTTCTTTTAAAGGTCATCTGAGTGTTACTCGAGTGTGCACACACTGGAATAATGAATGGTGTGGAGCATGGGATAATTCAAAACAGCCTTTCTTGTGCTCCATCCCCAGTCACCCACTCAGGAAGGGCTGAACGTTCCTGGCTGCCACAAGGGTCAGGGAGGCCATGAAGGTAGCAAACAGCTAGTCAGGACCTGTCCAGGCCATTCTTGGTGGTCACCAGGCCTCCTCCATGCACAGGCCCTGACAGGATGGTCCAGCCAGGATTCAGGAATGTTCAGTTCATTTATGCTGGTGGTGAGCACACCGTCAGGGAACAGCAGGCAGGGCTGTGTCCAAAAAAGTTTTCTGGCTCTCAGGTTCCAGGCATACACTCACTCACTCTTTCTTTCTCTCACTCTTCCTTCCTTCCTTCCTTCCCTCCTTCCTTCCCTCTTTCCCTCCCTCCATCCCTTCCCTCCCTTTCTTCCCTGCCTCCCTTCCTCCCTCCTTTCCTTCCTTTTTTTGTTAGAGACAGAGTCTCGCTCTCTTGCCCAGGCTGGAGTGCAGTGGCACAATCTTGGCTCACTGCAACCTCTGCCTCCCAGATTCAAGCAATTCTGCCTCAGCCTCCTGAGTAACTGGGACTACAGGCATGCACCACCACACTCAGCTACTTTTTTGTATTTTAGTAGAGATGGGGTTTCACCATGTTTCCCAGGCTGGTCTCAAACTCCTGAGCTCAGGCAATCCACCCCTCTCAGCCTCCAAAAGTGCTAAGACTATAGGTGTGAGCCACTGTGCCCAGCCTCCCTCCCTTTTTTTTTTGACAGGGCCTTGCTCTGTCACCCAGGCTGTAGTACAGTCACAGCTCACTGCAGCCTTGACCTCCCAGGTTCAAGCAATTCTCCTGCCTCAGCCTCCCAAGTAGCTGAGACTACAGGTGTGCACCACCACATCAGGCTAACTAGTATTTTTTTTTAGAGACAGGGTCTCACTTTGTTGCCCAGGGTGGTCTCAAACTCCTGAGCTCAAGCAATCACCTGCCTCAGCCTCCAAAAGTGCTGGGATTACAGGCATGAACCACCATGCCGAGCCATGCACTCTTTTTTTTTTTTTTTTTTTTTCGAGATGGAGTTTTGCTCTTGTCACCCAGGCTGGAGTGCAGTGGTGTGATCTTGGCTCACTGCAACCTCCACCTCCCAGGTTCAAGTGATTCTCCCACTTCAGCCTTCCATGTAGCTGGAATTAGAGGCACCCGCCACCCACGCTCAGCTAATTTTTGTATTTTTAGTAGAGACGGGGTTTTGCCGTGTTGGCCAGGGTGGTCTCGAACTCCTGACCTCAGGTGATCTGCCAACCCTGGCCTCCCAAAGTGCTGGGATTACAGGCATGAGCCACCGTGCCCGGCCATGCACTCTTGATCATCACTCACACTCTCTGCCAGGTGACCCCAGTCATCACCTCGGTACCACCTCCTCCAAGTACCTTTCCAGCTCCCCTGACTGGCAGGGCCATGAGAAGTCAACATCCCTCGCTCCTCCATGTCACCCTGCCTCCATTCCTAGTGTCGGCTGCTTAAGACACATCCTTCCTGCCGGAGCCAAGTGTGCCTAATCCTGGTGCTTTCATACTTTCTTTACCTACCAGCAAAGTGTAACATGACAGAGGTTCCTGGCCAAGCACATGCACAGAATCTCATCTTTCTGTGGCGACACCCTCGTCCGTAGTAGGTTTGCCAGGATTCACCTGACACTTGCTCCCAGGACTGACTCAGTAAATGCCCTTCCTGCTCACTGATCTCCAAATCCTGGGCATCTGGGCCTTGAGGCAATCACTTCTAGAATACAGGAAACCGGATTCTAGACAAAGCGTCTGTCTCCAGCCATTTTCCAATCATCTCAACAGTTCCTGGCCAGGTGCAGTGGCTCATACCTGTAATCCCAGCACTTTGGGAAGCCGAGGGGGGGCAGATCATGAGGTCAGGAGATCGAGACCATCCTGGCCAACACGGTGTAACCCTGTCTCTACTAAAAATACAAAAAAATAGCCAGGCGTGGTGGCGGGTGCCTGTAATCCCAGCTACTTGAGAGGCTGAGGCAGGAGAATTGCTTGAACCTGGGAGGCGGAGGTTACAGTGAGCAGAGATTGCACCATTGCACTCCAGCCTGGGCGACAGAGCGAGACTCTGTCTCAAAAAAAAAAAAAAAATCATCTCAACAGTTCCTATGGGAACATGGAAAACCCTCTGTAGAGGACACCGTATATTTTAATGCCAAGTACGTGATTCAGTAGAATAAATCCAGCATCCACTCCACTCAACATCTGTTTTCTGGGTGTTTGCGATATGTCAGGAGCTCTGATGCACATGAGTCAGTGTATCAGGACACAATGGGGTGATACTCCCAGGGGGCGGGGATGCCACCTCTGCGTCAGACAGTCTCCTGACTGTCGCTCGGCCCCTCTTTGGTGCTTTGATTAAAAAAAAAAAAGTTGTGCATGAAACGCTATAGGGAACCGCTGGGGTTCTTTAGTAAGAGCTTAAATCCTCTGCCTGCAAGTGCGTATTGGTGAAGTGTTTACTTTGCTACAATTCCAAAGAAGAAATTCCCAAGTCTCTTATGCTACAAATTGGGGAATGGAACAGTGCAGAGCAGGCCAAACTTTTCTCATGGAGTAACACCTCCATCTTGTGGCCTTTCAGGGTATTCCAAGTGGATCCAACTACCTGCTATTTTGTGATTCTGGGTACAATAAATCAGATCTGAGAGAACTTGAGAGGTCCTCTGATTCGGTCCTCTGCCTTCACCCAGACATGAAGCTCCACTATTAGCTCCACGATTTCCTCATAGTAACAGTCCAGAGAGGTGAAGAGACTTGGCCGAGGCCACCCAGCTAATACGCACGGTCTCATACCTGAGGCTCGATGCAACCCACTTGTCACTCTTTAGGAAGAGAAAAAAACTTCTTCAAACAAAATTCGACCAACTATGAAACAGATGAAAGCAGAGAGAGTCCCGGTAGAGACCGCAGAAGGACCCACCCTTCCCAGCACCTTCAGTCATCACGCCCTGGAAACCACTGTCTTGTGCCAGGGGGATGCTGCTTCTCTGGGTAATGGAACATCATTGTGGCAGCCTGGAAAGCCCCCTAGGACAATAGCATTCCCTTCCGAGTAGCTTATTGCTTCAATCAGTTTAGGTCCTGGCCAGGTAAATGCCTTTTATTAAAACACATTTTACACCTCTCATGGCAGAATAAACGGCCTCATAGGCTAAGGGTGTGTGGCCCCGCGACTGCTGATGAGAAGTGAAGCCAGCTGGACTTCTGGGTCGGGTGGGGACTTGGAGAACTTTTCTGTCTTACAAGAGGATTGTAAAATGCGCCAATCAGCACACTATAAAATGGACCAATCAGTACTCTGTAAAATGGACCAATCAGCACACTGTAAAATGGACCAAATCAGTGCTCAGCAAAATGGACCAATCAGCAGCACATGGGCGGGGACAAATTAGGGAATAAAAGCTGGCCACCCCAGCCAGCCCTGGTAACCAGTGGGAGTCCAGTTTGGTGCAGTGGAGTCTTTGTTCATTCGCTTTTCACAGTAAATCTTGCTGCTGCTCACTCTTTGGGTCTGTGCCACCTTTAAGAGCTTTAACACTCACCGGGAAGGTCCGCAGCTTCATTCTTGAAGCCAGCGAGACAAAGAACCCACCGGAAAGAACCAACTCCGGGCCTCCGGACACATTGGGACCTGCAATTGCTGGGACCCGGTCCCGGGAGGATGCCCGAGAGATGCCCACAGGGCCCCGGGCAGGGCAGAAAACCGAAGCCGCCACAGGCTGCCAGGACTAGGGCAAGCTTACGTCCACTTAGGCGGTCAACAAATGATTATCAGACTCCTTCTACGTGTCATGCCGTTGAACAAGATCGACAAGACCCTGGTCTCACAAAGCTTCTGTGCACATTGGAGGAGCCGGGTGACTACAAAGAAAGGGCGTAAGATTATTTCTGATAGGGCCTGGGATGTGAGGAGCGATGATAGAGTGCGTGCTCTCAGGAGAGACCTTGGAGCTGGTCTTGAAGTGTGAGGAAGAGTCGGTTGGAGAAAGAAGGAAAGAACAGGCCCAGCCGAGCCAGCACCGGCTATAGCCAGAAGCGCGAAGGAGAGAGCCAGCACTCGAGGTCAGAGGAAGCGCAACGTGGCACCGGCCCCTCTCGCTGCGCTTTTTGTCCTTCCAGGAGGGGGCGCTGGTCCACCGACTGGCCCGGCAGTTCCCCAGTAGCACCGGGGGTTTCCTGCCTCGCGCGTCACCTGGTTCAGTTTAGAGCCTCCAAAGCTGCAAGGCAAGGCGAAGATGGGCAGTGGAGACAGAGTAGGGTGGGGAGGGTCCAAGCTGAGGAGCCTGTAGAGCGTCTAAAGTCATCATTGGCACCTGTTGTTTCATTGTTCGTGTAGGCAGCTTGTATGTGTATACATATTTTAAACTTATTACCTAACATTTCAATCACAAAAGCAATTAGAGATAAAAGGTCCATGACACCCATGTACCCATCACCCATATCAATAACTATCACCTTCAGTCCTCAGTTCATCTACTCCCTCTTTTCATTCATTCGTTTATTAAAAAAAAAAAAAACAAAAATAAAAACAGTCTTTAAAAGCAAATCCAAGACATTGACTCACTTCTGTAAATACCTCAGAGTATATCTCTAGCAGGATTATTTTTTAATTAAACATATCCACAATACCCCTTAATAACAAACTAATAACCCCTTAATATATTCTAATTGTATATATTGTTTTTAAATATTTTATCTTCAAAATAATTCGACTTCCACAGAAGTTTTTGTTTTGTTTTGTTTTGTTTTTTGTTTGTTTGTTTCTGAGACAGAGTCTTGCTCTGTTGCCCAGGCTGGAGTGCAATGGCATGATTTTGGCTCACTGCAACCTCCGCCTCCTGGGTTAAAGTGATTCTCCTGCCTCAGCCTCCCGAGTAGCTGGGACTACAGGCGCCTGCTTATAGACAAGGATAATAATGACAATGCTTATCTGATTGTGTTGTCGTGAGGATTAAATGAGTTTACACATATAAACGCTTAGAACTGTGTCTGGCACATAAAATTTCTTAATAAATATTTTCCATTATTATTACAGCTCGTATTTTTTAAAAATTAACCAGTCTCTTTTAAAAAGACAAAAAAGCTTTATTTTATCTTGATTATAATTCTAGGCCAAGCACACTGACTTACGCCCTGTAATCCCAGCACTTTGGAGACCAACGCAGAAGGATCGCTTGAGCCCAGGGGTTCGAGACCAACCTGAGCAACATAGGGAGATCCCCATCTCTACAAAAAAATTAAAAATTAGCCGGGTGTGGTGGCACACACCTGTGGTCCCACCTACTCAGGAGGTTGAGGCAGAAGGATTGCTTGGGCCCAGAAGGTTGAGGCTGCAGTGAGCCATGATCACGCCACACTGCACCCCAGCCTGGGTGACAGACCGAAATCCTGTCTCAAAAAAAAAGAAAAGAAAAGAAAATGAAAAAAGAGTGCATACTCTGAGCCTGAGAGCCAGATAACTTTTTGGACACAGCCCTGACTGCTGTTCCTCCACGGTGTCCTCACCACCAGCATAAATGAACTGGTCAGTCAGCTAGTGTACCCTGGTGTGGTTGTGCCTGTTGTTAAACGTTTAAAAATAGTTCTATACTGGTTTTCAAATAGCTTCCTGCCCCAGCCTGCCCCCAGTGTTCTGGCCCCTCCCAGGGTCTCTAGATCTGCCCATGGCCCAGCAACTAAAGGGTTTACACCTGGTGCAGCAGGTGGACGGGCGGCCTCTGCACTGGGGGCTGCAGCTGTTCCAAGCAGCCGAGGCTCAGGCCAGAGCAGCCGCTAGAGATTTAGGTCCTCCTCTTGGGTGAAGAGGGAGAGAAAATGAAAGCATGGGGAGCTTCTCATTTTCACACATAAAGACTGAATTTCTTTATAAATATTTCCTATCATTATTAGTATAGGTAATATTGATTTCAAATTAGTCTCTTTTTTTAAAATACAAAGAACTTTATTTTATCCAGGTTAGAGCTGTAATACATGTGTATTATTAAACATTCAAATGAAACAGAAATATTTGCCTGTGGGGAGAAATGTCTGCGGTGGCCTCTGGTGACAGCTCTGCAACAGAACTGAGACAGCCACCTCGCATGGTGCTTGGGAGTCAAGCCAAGCTAACCTGGAGGTCGTTCCTGTCAGTCATCTCGGGTACAGAGGAGGAAGAGGTGACCCAAGGTGGAGCAACAGATGGTGCATGTTCCAGACAGGCTGCTTTTTGTCTGCCTGTCCCAGGACAGGGCAGGGCCCCCGCCAGCCCTGCTTAGACCTTTAGAAGACTTCAAGGGGAAAAAGACTTTACTAGTCAAGGGCTGGGAAAACTGTGCAAGGGGAATATCTGATCATTTCTAAATGTTATCTTGAAAAGAAAAGAAAGAGGCTTTATTGAGAAACATTCCTGCTGGTGTCTGCCTCTCGGAGCCCTGCACCTTCCACTCCCTGCTCTAGAAAGAAAACCATTGATTCATTTAGGTCCTGCCAAGGAGACAAGCATCCCATGATCTTCAGCCAGAAATTCCCCTGGGCCACATGAAATCAAACTATCCATGTCTGTTTTGTAAGTGGCTTTGAAGTTGAGACATTGTGGACATATTTCCACGTAAATGAATATAGGAACACCACCAGCTGCAATGGCTGCATGGGATTCCACTGTACAGAGGGAGTAGAACTTATTTAGCCAGTTGTCTAGAAAATTGCTGCAGGGTACATCCATATAATTAAATCTTTGTAAAATTTTCCAAGGGATAGTTTCCTGGAGTGTGGATGGCTGAGACCTCAGCTCCAGGGCCTGTGCACTCCCCACTAGCTATGCTTCAAAGAAGGTGAAGACACTTGGGGGTGGGGGGCAGGAATTCGGGGGGTGGGCAGGAATTTGTGGGGGTGGGTGACTGTTTAAGAAATAAATCCTGGGCCAGGCATGGTGACAGCACTTTGGGAAGCTGAGGCAGAAGGATCACTTGAGCCCAGGAGTTCGAGACCAGCCTGGGCAAGACAGGGAGACCCCATCTCTATGAAAAACTAAAAAGTTAGCCAGGCATGGTGGTGTGCACCTGTAGTCCCAGCTACTTGGAAGGCTGAGGCGAGAGGATCTCTTGAGCCCAGGAGATTGAGGCTGCAGTGAGCTGTGATCTCGCCACTGAACTCCAGTTTATGTGACAGAGCAAGACCCTGTCTCAAAAAGAGAAAGAGAGAAAAAAAGAAAAGAAGGAAAAGGAAGGAAGGAAGGAAAGAAAGAAAGAAAAAATAAATCCTGGGGCCAGGTGCAGTGGCTCACGCCTGTAATCCCAGCACTTTGGGAGGCCGAGGTGGGTGGATCACCTGAGGTCAGAAGTTCAAGACCAGCCTGGCCAAGATGGTGAAACCCCATCTCTACTAAAAATACAAAAATTAGCCGGGCATAGTGGCGGGCGCCTATAATCCCAGCTTCTCGGGATGCTGAGGCAGGAGAATTGCTTGAACCCAGGAGGCAGAGGTTGCAGTGAGCCAAGATCACACCACTGCACTTCCAGCCTGGGCGACAGAGCAAGACTCCGTCTCAAAAAAACTAAAATAAAATAAGGAAAAAAGAAATCCTGGAAGATTTGTTCCCGGCACCCAGTATTGTGGCTGAGACATGCCCCAGACAAGAAGCCCAGAGAGCCGCTCCCCCTAGAGAGGCTAGGACAGAGGATTCCTTGCCAGGGCCCTGAGGATGCAGAGGGAGGTCAGTCCTGCTGCCTCTATCACGCCTTCTTATTCCACCCCCACCCGGCCCAGACCTCCTTGGAGTCAGAGGAAGTTGCTGACCTGTCCCCTGGGGGAATAATTGTATTAGTGATAAGGTGGCCTCTGGCAGCTTAGTCAGCAGATTCAGGGCTTTGGGCTGAGTAATCCTTTGGCGTCTGCCCCAGCAGCTGGTGATCACAGATCGGGGAGACCCCCCCAACCCCCAGGCCCTGCTGGGCTTTGGCTTCCTTTCCCCCAGCACAGTGCATAGGGCACAGCTCTGGCTGGCCTGACCTGCCAAAGAACCCAGGGCCAGGCTCAGAGGGGATTTGGGCTGGCATCCACGTGATGGAGTGACAGAATACAGTCAAAATCAACAGCGTAAAAATGGGCCGGTCAAACACTGCAGGGGGCTTTCATTTAGATGGGACTGGGTTTCTTGTGTGGCCTGGCTTGTTTTGTTTTTGCCATTTTAGGTAATACATACCCACTACAGAATACAGGGAAATATAGACAAGGTTGAAAACAGATTCTCTGTCCATTAAGTGCCTTGGGATCCTCATCCCCAGCTAACCCGAAACTCTAAGCCTGTTCCCTGGAATCTTCCATCTGGATGGAGGAGAGAAAGTTGACCTGGAGTGAGGTTCAACATAAGGACAAGATCTGCACCCGGACAAGCTCTCTCTCGGAGAGCACAGGCGGCCTGAGGAGTCAAAACAGGTGGCCTGTGGAGTCAGCACAGGCAGCCTGGAGGAGGTGAGCCCTGGACAGGCCTTCAGGGATGGGAAGGGTCTGGGCAGAAGGAGCAGGAGGGCCAAAGCCAGCCCCGCTCAGCGGCCTCCCCTGCGCCTGCTGCCCCTGAGAGAAGGAAGCGCTCTCCTCCAATAGCCCTGCCCCCGCTTCCTCCCTTCCATCTGCCCTTTCCCCTTCAGTTCACCTCCTTTAATTCCACCACAACCGCCCAATGGGACACCATCCTACTCATTCCAGAGAGCATGAAACTGAGAGGCTGAATAACTTCCCCAAGCCCACACAGCCAGGCTCTGAGAGGAGGGGTGCTGGCCCAAGCCTGCCCTTAAGCCCGGGCTCTCTGCAGGCCGGAGCAGCCCCTTCTCTCCTGCCGGCTGCCTCCCCATCAAGCCTGCAGGTGTCTCTCCAGAGATGCTGGGCATGGGGCAGGGTTTGAGGTACACCCACCTCCACCTCTCTTCCTGGCTCTTTCTCCTCTGTAGCTCCCATTTTAAAAGGAACTACATTCCTAAAATATTTTTCTTTAAATATCTAAATTCGTTGGGGAAAAAAATCTTTCCTTAATGTTACCCTCCCTGCCACCCCTCAGCCCCGTCTCCTTCCCTCACAGCCACGCTCCCTCCCCACAACTAGGCCTCCTGAATCATGCTCCCTCCCAGGGCACCAGCTCCTCCGGCTGCTGCTGAAACCCAAGGAGGCAGCTGCCCCTCCTGGGAGGGTGTCCTGGTGCAAAGCTGAGTGCGGTGCCAAGCACAGTTTGAAATCCTCATCTGCATCCCCAGCCTCCTCCACCACTCACTAGCTGTGTGGCCTGAAGCAAATTACTTAACTTCTCTGACTCTGTTTTTCCTCACCCATGAGTTGGAGCTAGTAAGGACAGCTCCTTTACAGGGCTGCTGTGAGGTTTGAAGGATCTGTGTAAGAACTTGGCATGCTTCCTTTCTGCATGACACGGAACACTTGCATGGTGACACCACCATTGCTGATTCCTCCCCGTCCCTGGCTCCCGCGACAGCGCAGCGCTGTCCTGAGTTTCCGTCTTGTCTCTGATGTGCCTTTCTCATCAGCTTGTCCTTGGCTCCAGCCACCAGAGTCTGAGACCCTTGAGCTCAGCCTTAGGCATTTTCAAAGCTGCACACATTTGCTCCAGGCGGCCCCCCAGTCCTGGGGTTACTACCTCTGTGCAGATAAATTGGGGGTGGTTTGGTCTGGGGCATGTGGAGCTGGACTCCACGGTGGAACTGATATGAAGTGGCCGTGGAAGCCGTGAGTGTGTGTGAAACTGCCCGAGGAGAGAGCGGGAAGGGCTGCTGGGACCAGCCTCTGGGTACATGGAGGTGATGACAAGTTCAAGGCAAAGACATGTGTTCCAGAAGAGATGGGAAAGAGCGGCTTCGGGAAGGAGGGAGTGGCCAGTCAAATTCATGGAGGATGGCCTCAGCTTCAGTCTTAGGTGGAGCTGGAGACCTTGTCCTGAGGGGCTTTTTGGCAGAGGAGGCAGGGAGGGGTGAGGACGGAGGAGAGGAGAACAGGTGAGAGCACCCAGCCCGGTGGCCTCGATCTTCTGAGGCCCCAGAAAGCGGATTACCCTGCAAAGCCCCTCGAGCTGACTTCCCAAATCCCTAATTGTGCTTCTCTGTCACAGGGAGGGTTAACCCCACTTACATAAGGGCCAGGCCCCGCCCCCTGTCCCCTTAACTCCATGATCCTTCTGGAAGCTTCACACTCTGCCCACTTCCCCTTGGGGTCTAAGGCTGGACCAACCCCACCCCAGCTCATCCTGAGGTGAGCTGTGGTCTGCTGGGGACAAGTGGTCCCCTCCAGGACAACATGGGCTTTCAGCTCTGTCCCGGGCAGGGAGGGGGCTGGCAAGTGGGCCTGGGGGTGGAGGAGCAGGCAAGAAAAGGCTGCTGAGTGTGACCTTCTCAGTAACCCCAAGAATATAACAATATCAACTGCACACACCATTTATTAGGTTCTTACTGAGTACCAGGCGCTGAAACACATTTCCTGAACCATTGTCTTTAGTTCCCCAACTACACCATAGGACAGGTGCTCTTCTCATCCTGTTTTACAGGTGAGGAACTGAAGTTTGGACAGATTGAGTCACTTTCTCAGGGACACATGGCTGGCCGGTGATGGAGAAGGTATTTGAACCTGGGTCTGCCTCTGCTCTCTCCACACTCCCTGCGGGGCCCCGGGGCTTACTATAAGGCAAGGATGTAAGACAAGTTCCTCCTTCCCTCTCCTTCCCACAGGAGCAGAGGCATCGCTGGGCTGGAGGTGGGAAGGATGGACCTGGGAGCAGCGCAGGGGCTGGTGTGGCAAGAGGCCGGCGGAGCTGTGAGGCCGAGTTCGGGGGGAAGGGGAGGGCTCCTGAGAGCCCGTGGCCAGGCTCAAGGTGGCTGTGTCCTCACTGGCTCTAGTCCTGCAGGCCTGGCTCTCCAGAGGAGCCTGCCAGCTCCTCTTCTGCCCCCTCACAGGCCTGAAGGAGACCCTCCAGATGGGGATCCAGGCCTCTTTCCTCCAGGCCAGCCTCAGACCCCACGGGGGACGGTTCTGGGAACGTCCTCTGTGCCAGGTGTCTGGGGACTGCTAGCCTTCTGGGGGGGCTGGATCCTCAAATCGTGAGCCCCAAGCAGTCCCTTTCCAAGGGATTGGAGTGAGAACCTTGTGGGGCAGAGCCAGATCTACCTAGGACCCAAGGGGAGTGTCTCAGGCAGGACCCCCACAGGCACAGACACACACACTGGCACACACTTGCCTTCGGATGTGTGCCAAGCAGCTCAAAAGGATTTAAAGTCCAGCCAGGCGGGGTGGCTCACACCTGTAATCCCAGCATTTTGGGAGGCTGAGGCGGGCAGATCACTTGAGGTCATGAGTTCGAGACCAGCCTGGCCAACATGGCAAAACCCCATCTCTACTACAAATACAAAAAAAATTAGCCGAGCGTGGTGGCAGGTGCCTGTAATCCCACCTGATTGGGAGGCTGAGGCAGGATAATCGCTTGAACCCAGGAGGCAGAGGCTGCAGTGAGCCGAGACCATGCTACTGCACTCCAGCCTGGGTGGCACAGCGAGACTCCGTATCAAAACAAAGAAAAAGATTTAAAGTCCTTGGGAGAGGTGGAGTCCACACCTCTCTTCAAGATGTGGCATGAAATGGTGAACAGCTGAGCACACAGGGCAGGAGGGCCCCGGGGGACCTTGGGCAGCCCGGGAACCAGCATGGGGTAGCAGGACTGACCGGCTCCCGGGGCACCTTGGTAATGCTGCAGGTGTGGCCAGTTGATCCCCTGTGGAGACAGTAAAGATTAAGAGGATCATAAACTGCGTCCAGCGGCTGCCCCGGGAGAAATCTCCTCAAGCCAGAGCCTGTGCTGTGAGGGGCTTCGGGACCTTGGGGCAGCTCCTGAGTTCAGACAGAGTTCAGGCAGGGAGACAGGGGCACAGAGAGACAGAGGTTCATGGACTGAGGCAAAGGCTGGGCCCGGCTCAGCAACCCAGGCCTCCCGCAGGCAGGCAGAGGCTGCCCTGTAACCCACGCAGACCAGACCAACAGCTCTGATGAGCTCCACAGTGGCTGCAGCTGCGCCTGCAGCTGGGGCTGCCTCCAGGAAGGAGTCTCCAGGCAGATGGGGCCTGGGGGAGGATCCCACAGGTATGGCTTCTGGAGGTAGGGTTGGGTCTGGGCCCTTGGGGAGCAGGGTAAGGGCCAGAGGTTCGCAGGGACCATGGAAGGAGCCAGAACAACTCAGACCCAGCCCCGCCGGCTGTGGGCAAGGGTGGGGTAGCCTGCGGGTAAACCCAGAATCGTAGAAACACGGTGGGGCGGGGATGGGGGTTGGGGGCGGGCAGGCTGCAGAGCCAGGACAGGACAGCCCAGCCGATGGGGAAGGAAAGAACAGAGAAGCGCCCTTAGGGCTTAACAGCATAGAGGTCCCTAGTGGTGTTGACAAGAATGTTTCTGTGGGATGATGGAGCCTGAAGCCACCCACAGAGAAGGGATGGGAGCTGGGAAAGTGGAGCTAGGGCTCGGACTCTTGCTGAAAATTGGCCATTGAGGGAGGAGAGAAGGCAAGGAATGGGGGTGGGGGCTGGGGTGTGGATGCACAGTGAGGGAGACATTTCTCCGGATGGAAGAGTCACGCGTGGGTTCGTTCAAATGCGGGTGAGCGGGGCCTGAGGACTGGGAAAGGGACCGGAGGGAAGGAGGGGAGCGTGCAGCCCTGCCCTGGCCCAGCCCTGCCCCCTGCCCCTCAGGCGTGAGCCCCTCGCTCCAGTGCCGCGTGTGCGGAGACAGCAGCAGCGGGAAGCACTATGGCATCTATGCCTGCAACGGCTGCAGCGGCTTCTTCAAGAGGAGCGTACGGCGGAGGCTCATCTACAGGTGAGTGCGGTGGGCCCTGCTGGGCGTCTGCCCCTGAGGGGTTCTGGAGGGGTGAGGGGGTGCTCAGGGGAAGAGGGGCTTGGGCAAAAATGTCCAAGCCCATGGCTCAGGGCATGGGAGGGACACTGACCCCTGGGGTCTCCTCTTCACCTGCAGGTGCCAGGTGGGGGCAGGGATGTGCCCCGTGGACAAGGCCCACCGCAACCAATGCCAGGCCTGCCGGCTGAAGAAGTGCCTGCAGGCGGGGATGAACCAGGACGGTGAGGCGGGGGCTGACCCGGGGGGACGTGACAAGAAATGGGCAGCGGGACTGGCGTGTCGTCCTGACCCTTCCTGCCTCCCCAGCCGTGCAGAATGAGCGCCAGCCGCGAAGCACAGCCCAGGTCCGCCTGGACAGCATGGAGTCCAACACTGAGCCCCGGCCGGAGTCCCTGGTGGCTCCCCCGGCCCCGGCAGGGCCCAGCCCACGGGGCCCCACACCCATGTCTGCAGCCAGAGCCCTGGGCCACCACTTCATGGCCAGCCTTATAACAGCTGAAACCTGTGCTAAGCTGGAGCCAGAGGATGGTGAGTGGGAGAGCAGCTGAGGGCACAGCAGGGCTTGGCTTCCCGGGTCACAGCAGGGCTGCAGCGCCTTGCCTTGATCCTCCCTCCCCCGGGGCCCCAAGTACTCCCTGCCACCTCCCGAGAAGCAGGCGCTAAGATCACAACCTCCTCCTCCAACAGCTGATGAGAATATTGATGTCACCAGCAATGACCCTGAGTTCCCCTCCTCTCCATACTCCTCTTCCTCCCCCTGCGGCCTGGACAGCATCCATGAGACCTCGGCTCGCCTACTCTTCATGGCCGTCAAGTGGGCCAAGAACCTGCCTGTGTTCTCCAGCCTGCCCTTCCGGGATCAGGTACCTACCGGCCTGCCTGCTGGGGAGCTAGGCTGGGCTGGGGTCAGGCGGCCCACTCAAGTCAACCAGACAGGGCACACACATCCCCATGCCAGTATGAATGCACACAGCTTGGATGGTGATGGCTGGGGACACACATACCTCTGATTCAGCGATGGCTGGGGTGCATCTCAGGGATGGTGACGGTGGGTGTGCATGCATCTCTGGCACAGGGATGATGGTCGGGGTGCACACCTAGGAGATGATGATGGCTAGGGACCTACAGGGCCCAGGGTCTTCTTAAGTTCTGGAAGACCCTGAGGCCCTGCAGACATTCTGTGGGTAACAAGTGACCTGCACACCCTGAACAGGCTGAGTGGCTGACTCTAGGCCCCCTTGGAGCACAAGTGCCTACGACTTCAGGGCTTGCATTTTAGTTCAATCTCTCCAGCTCTGGGCCATCCCTCTCGGCTTCTAATGGGCAAGCAGATCTTTCAGGAAAACCAGGAGGAGAGGCATGAGGAAGGTTTGAGGCCCTCAGCCAGTCTGTGTGCTGGGGTGGAGCAACTCAGAAGAGTCAGGCCACACCACTTGAATACACTCAACTTAGGACACTCATGAGGCATGTCTCTGAGGCTGCCCAACTTCCAGTGGCTCTGGGCGTTCCTAAATGTCCCAGCTGCAGCTCTGGATAGAACCCAGACAGTGTCTCAGATGGTAGGCAGCTGAGCCGGATGGTGCCAAATCCCAGAGCTCTGAGCCTCTGGCTGATGTCAGGAGAGCATTCTCGGGTCCCAGGACAGCACTTCCATTCCTTGGGTGCCTGAGATGGTGGCAGAGGCTCCAGACTGAGCCAGAGAAGCTGTGTGTCTGCCATAACAGGCACCCCTGTCTGAGCACAGGTGATCCTGCTGGAAGAGGCGTGGAGTGAACTCTTTCTCCTCGGGGCCATCCAGTGGTCTCTGCCTCTGGACAGCTGTCCTCTGCTGGCACCGCCCGAGGCCTCTGCTGCCGGTGGTGCCCAGGGCCGGCTCACGCTGGCCAGCATGGAGACGCGTGTCCTGCGGGAAACTATCTCTCGGTTCCGGGCGTTGGCGGTGGACCCCACGGAGTTCGCCTGCATGAAGGCCTTGGTCCTCTTCAAGCCAGGTAACTGAGTCTCTGCCCAAACCTTGAGTGGGAATTCTGGTGACTTCCATCTGCCTCTCACTCTCCCTCCACCACCCCCATGTGTGCAGATGTGTGTAGGCTTCTATCCTGGGGGGTGGGAGGAGAGTGGTGAGGCTGGACTCCCTTCTCCTTGGGGCCACTCCTGGTTGACTGTGAGGGGACAGGCCAGGCTGGGAGCCCCTGGGAGACCCTGAGCCCCAGCCGGAGCCCCTGGTGGCTCCTCTGGCCCTGGCAGAGCCCACCCCACAGGGCCCCAGGTCCATGTCTGCAGCCAGAACCCTGGGCCACCACTTCATGGCCAGCCTTATAACAGCCATAAACCTATGCTAAGCTCACTGGTGCTGCTTCTCCCCAGAGACGCGGGGCCTGAAGGATCCTGAGCACGTAGAGGCCTTGCAGGACCAGTCCCAAGTGATGCTGAGCCAGCACAGCAAGGCCCACCACCCCAGCCAGCCCGTGAGGTGACCTGAGCATGCGCCCACCCACTCATCTGTCCCTGACCTCTAACCTTTCTCTGCCTCTCCCACACTCTCCCAGAGCTCACTGATTAGACAGCACAAGGGTCTCAGTTCAACAGCATACAGCCAACATCTATGGTGTCCCAGGCACAGTGCCAGGCCTTGGGAGTGGGGACCAAGATGTACATAAGACAAAGCTACTGCCTTCTAGAGACAACCGGCAGTGACCTCACTGAAGACAAAAACTGCCCTAGCCAGGTACTGAGGGTTGCATGAATCTGCAGGAGACAGAGACCCCCTTGCATGGGAAACATAAAGCAGAATTGGGAGGGACTTTGTGGAGACAGGGCTGGACTTGAAAGGAAGAAGAAGTCTAAAAGAAAACATCATTTGCAAAGGGAGAGAGGGGCAAGCATGGTATGTTGTTAGAACAGGAGCCCACTTTGAAGGTATAACAGGTTCCTGCCAGTGAGAAATGGGGAGAATAAGCCAGAAAAGTACCCTAGGACCAGCCCGTTCAGGACTTTGAATGCCAGCCAAAGGCCACGTCTGACTTGGGAGGCAGAGGGCAGCTACTGCAGGTTTCCGAGCAGAGGGTCATACACAGGGCTGGACCTCACGCAGACTGGCATGGCCATGGGTCCAGAGGATACTACTGGGAAGGGGATGGCAGCTACTGCCACCTTCCAGATGGTTCCATGGAGTTCTGATCTTTGGGCATGGCCAGGGGGAGCAGAAGGGAGACTCTAGGAGTTGAAATGGGTCAGACCCGGTGTTTGGGTGAAGGTAAGGAATGAGGGAAGAGGAGCTCTTTGGGAGAAGACATTGTTAAAAATATAAAAAGGAAAGCCAGGAGGCAAGACGGTTTTGAGGGAAGATGATAAGGTGTTTTGTAGGTGCACTGAGCATCCTGTAGAGATGCCAAGCACATGGATGGCCCTGGCTAGGTTTGGGGGAGAGTTGCTGCAGGCTGAGTGTGGCTGCGCGAGGGTGGGGCAGGAGCCGGTGCTCTGGGACTACGCTGTTTGGCCCAGCACAGGCAGATGTCATGGAGCCTCAGCAAGGTTGGAACACTTGGCCTTCAGGCATCTACTGGCTATTTTAGACCATGTTATCTGCAATCTTTGGGGCTCCCGGCAGTTTCTTTCTGAAGAAGCAAGCTAATATGGGCATCCTTGCATCACCTCTAATCCAAGAAATGATTACAAGGAGAAAAGGTAATTTCCTTTTAAGAAAAGCCACAGTATACAAAGTATATGCCATATAGCACAGGAAGATTTGTGCTGCTTATGAGCATAGGGAGAACGCTGCTACTACTAAGACTTGACTTAGCATCTGAAGAGTGGGATTCAGAGACATTCAGAAACCAGCAGCCTTTCTCTGCCAAGTTTCTGTTGGAACCAACTCCCAGAGATGTCCTGGCATATTGGTTATGCGTCAAATTTCAAAATGCTGATTAAGATTTCCTATGTCCCTTTTATAGCGGTTCATTGCCTACTACAAGGGAATTGAGCGTGAAGATAGTGGTTTGGGGTTCTCTAATCCAGCATATTATTTCAGTTTTTAAAAACTGCAACACCCAGGAAGAAACACAATTACCATCGCCCCCTGATATGCACACAGACACCAAAGCGAAGTTCCACGAAGTAATTCCTACCCTTAGCTTTTACAATTTACCTGATATTTCTCTTTTCTTTTTTTTGAAAAGGCTGATTGTGACCCACTGAATTTAATTTCAGACCCACTAAGTGAGGCAATACCTGCAGTTTGGAAAAAACATTCTTTAACTGACTTTATAGTTATTTCTTCTTCCTCCCACTCTAATTTAGATCAGAAAAACAGAAGCAGGGAAGGCAGATGGGAGGGGTATACGACTTGCTCAGTGCTGCTCACTTGGCACTAGCAAGAGAAAGGAAGGCCTTAGGTTGGCAAAGCAAGTCCAGCAGATCACTGAGTGGTGGGGAAGTCTTCCCCGAAATTCACGGTGAGAGGAGCATGGGACTGCCCAATGTGGAGTAGCCTCCTTGATGCTGGGTGTTGACCCTGGCCATCAGACCTACCCAGGGAAGGTTTAGTTCCCCCATCTGTCTCTTGGGGCTTCACCATCCGTCTTTTGTGTTGCGGACTCCTGTCTTAGCAAATACTTTTTTTTTTTTTTTTTTGAGACGGAGTCTCTCTCTGTCACCCAGGCTGGAGCGCAGTGGCGTGATCTCGGTTCACTGCAAGCTCCACCTCCTGGGTTCACGCCATTCTCCTGCCTCAGCCTCCCGAGTAGCTGGGACTACAGGCGCCCACCACCACGCCCGGCTAATTTTTTGTATTTTTAGTAGAGACGGGGTTTCACCGCATTAGCCAGGATGGTCTCGATCTCCTGACCTCGTGTTCCGCCCGCCTCGGCCTCCCAAAGTGCTGGGATTACAGGCGTGAGCCACCACGCTCAGCCAGCAAATAGTTCTTATTTAAAACAATAAATATTTTTTTCAATGACTATCTCAGTCACCAAAATTATCCTTCAACTTCAGGACATTTTCAGTAATGGCTATCATCATCCTAGGTGGTATACAGACAGGAATTTGTATTCTTACAAACAATTCTTATCTACTAAAAACTAATCATATAATTATAATACTTATATATGAGATTAATAATAATATTTTCATATACAGGTGCTCCTTGACTTATGATGGGGTTACATCTGGATAAACCCATTGTTAAGTTGAAGCTACTGTAAGTTGAAGATGAATTTTCATACATAACCCATCTTAAGTCAAGGAGCATACTGAATGCTTATCACTTTCACACCATGATAAAGTCGAACCATCTGTATAGAGTTAATATAAATTTCACTTTATAATCTTTACATATAATAAACAATATTTACTCATTATTTTCATTGCACTCCTAAACTAAATGGAGGGTGGTGGCTCACAATGGGTCGAGGTAGGTGGAGGCAACTCCTCTGGTTAATGCGGCTTTTCTTTTTTCTTTTTTCTTTTTTTTTTTTTTTTTGAGACGGAGTCTTGCTCTGTAGCTCAGGCTGGAGTGCAGTAGCGGGATCTCGGCTCACTGTAAGCTCCGCCTCCCGGGTTCATGCCATTCTCCTGCCTCAGCCTCCCAAGTAGCTGGGACTACAGGTGCCCGCCACCACGCCCAGCTAATTTTTTGTATATTTAGTAGAGACGGGGTTTCACCATGTTAGCCAGGATGGTCTCGATCTCCTGACCTTGTGATCCGCCCGCCTCAGCCTCCCAAAGTGCTGGGATTACGGGCGTGAGCCACCACGCCTGGCCTGAATGTGGCTTTTCCTCGAAATTCCTCCTGACCCACTCTGGGGACCTCATCTCTCCTCTCCTTCCTCCCCTCCCTTTCCTGGGAGGGCAGCGCCCCAGGGACTAGTGCTCAGAAGCTGGTCGTAAAACTGATGGCGTCCTCTCTCCTGTTCAGGTTTGGGAAATTGCTCCTGCTCCTCCCGTCTTTGAGGTTTATCACTGCGGAACGCATCGAGCTCCTCTTTTTCCGCAAGACCATAGGGAATACTCCAATGGAGAAGCTCCTTTGTGATATGTTCAAAAACTAGTGGGGGTGGAGGTGAAATGTTTCCAAGCACTCTGGAAAACAATCTACTGAAACGAAACATTTGCCTGCTCTTTGCCCCAGCAATTCCTCTTAGGTGTGTGTACCCAGCAGAAATGCCTACTGAAAGATATTGTAAAAATATTCATAGCAGCTTTATTCATAATAGCCCCAAACTGTATATTGATGGTAGGATGAATTAACAAATTGTGGTATATTCATATAATGAAAAATAATTTAAAAAGAATGAATTACGGATACATGTGGCAACACAGGTAAACTTCACAGACATAAAAGTTGAATGAAAGAAGCCAGGCAGAAGTTCCATTTATGCAGAGTTCAGGAACAGGCAAGACTAATTGACAATAATAGAAGTTGGAATAGTGGTTACTTCTGGGTGGTGGGGGATTGATACAGAGGGGGCTCATGGGAGCCCTCTGGTGTACCAGAAATGTTGATTTTGATCTGGGCAGTGGTTTCACAAATGTATTCATACGTAATAATTCATTGAGCTGTGCACTTTATTTTGTTAGACCTCAATAAAAAAGTAAAAAAAAAAAAACAAACCAGAAAAATGAGTGTGGTCAAGGCTCTCCCTTTGGGGACGCTGAAGGAATGAGCGCAAGGTCTTTGAGTTCCATCTGGGTTCCACTCCAAGTCAGAGACCAGGCGCAATGAATTCAAGCCCAGTGGAAAATCTCCCATAGAATTCAACCACCCAGCTTCTCTCCAGATGGCATCCCATCATCCGCAGCATCTCTCAACCTTTATCTCCTATCTCCTGCCTCATCTCCTTCCTAAGTAAAGAACACCTTCCAACTCAACATAAGGCAGCTACAGGTACGTTTTGTGAAAGGGACTCTTCATCACTTCTCAGGTCCTTATGGAAAGATACAGCTCAGACAAACCTCATCATTTTCTTTTTCTCTTTTTTCTTTTTTTGAGACTGAGTTTTGCTCTTGTTGCACAGGTTGGAGTGCAATGGCGCAATCTTGGCTCACGACAACCTCCGCCTCCCGGGTATAAGTGATTCTCCTGCCTCGGCCTCCCGAGTAGCTGAGATTACAGGTATGCACCACCATACCCAGCTAATTTTGTATTTTCAGTAGAGACGGGGTTTCTCCATGTTGGCCAGGCTGGTCTAGAGCTCCCGACCTCAGGTGATCCACCCACCTTGGCCTCCCAAAGTGCTGGGATTACAGGTGTGAACCTAATCCTTTTTGAAGATAGACCCAGATGACTGTGAAAATAATATTTTAACATGTTAACATAGATCAGGCAATGTATATATTAATAGCAGGCAGTGAGCCGGGCACTTTTTAAATTGCCATTTAATCCTCGGATTAACTCTGAGGGAAGAGCTAATTTTCTCCATTTATAAGTGAAAAAACTGATGCTTAGAGAGGACTCAAACCTTGGTGTGACTCTACCTAATGCTGCTTAACTTTGGCACCGCCTCTTTCCCAACTTCCCCTTCACTTTTGGAATGAAAGACTGAACAATTCTGTTGCATTTTCTGCCTTCAAAGGATAAGTGCTTGAAATCAAGACAGAAAGGGTCATGTGAGAAGGCTGAGAAATCCGAGGGGTTCCCTGTCCTTTGGCTTGTGTTTGAATTCCCTTAGCTGACAGAAATGCCCTATCTACTCAGGAACTCAGAACCGCTAGGGCTGGTGCCAGAGAGGAAAGAGTATGGCAAATGCTGCCCAGCTGAAGCCCTTCTTACTTCAGCCCCCAGGCTACTTCAGATTCTCTCCAACTTTTGAAAGTATCAGAGTGGCCTCAGTTAATCGGTCAACTAATGTCTATAATGCCATTATACAGTCCAATTCCCTATCAAAAGTTTTATCCATATGAGCTAAGCCCTGAGCAAAGCCACCTTAGTAAGACACATGGTTGAAATATGACATGACCAGCCCTGCGTATGTATCTTACAGTTTGGCTTTGGAGGACATGGTAAGACTGCAAAGGTAGCCTGCTGAAGTTCACAGGCTAGCATCTGGGATGTGTGAGCACAGCACATCTACATTGGGAAGGAGATTTGAGGGCTCTCCAAGAAGTCTTGGAGAATTAGAGGAAGTACATAAGCTGGATTGTCTGCTGTCAATCTGGCATCAATACCACCCCTCCCCCACTTCTAAGGGCTTTTCTTCATTGCAGAGATGCCAGGAAGGAACTACCTTTCCCAGAAACCCTTTCCCCTAGGAATTGCTAATGAAAGACACTCACAGGAGATTTTTTTCCCCCCTAATGCCAAACTGATTAAATTTGGCATTAGGAAAAAGAGAAGCCATTTTTCTTTGGAGACACTGCAGCCCTGTCGTGGGAAAATAGATTTCATAGCAGCCTCCTGGCTAGAATTGCACTAGCTTCCAGGCAAGCTCTTGAGAACTCCTCTGGAACTTTTAGCTGAGATTTGCGTTGGCTTTCTTGACCTGTGGGAGTATCTCTGACCTTTGTTAGATCCTAATTTCTGTATTAAGTCCATCTCACCTGGAATACAAAGTGGCCTCTGTTCTCCTAACCTGGTACAGCTCTCAGCATGTCTTACAGACAAGAATACAAACTCCTGTTTGTAAACCACCTAGGATGATGGCAGCCATTATTCAACTTCTTGTTGTAGATTGGCTCTACAGAAATTCTGATGAGTAATGGCTTTTCCATTGCATTTAGGGTCCTTATTAGGAGGGTAGATAATTTGAAAGCTTTTTTTTTTTTTCCCCCTCAATGCCAGAAATATCTTTGGCTATGAAGCACCACAGAGGTAGTCCCTGTGGGACTATCTGGGCCTTTCTTTTCAAATAAAGCTAGTTTTTAGATTCACGAGACACTTCTCTACCCACAAGGGGATATTTCAAGGTAGGAAGGGCAGGGAAAGACTCAAAGATGCCAAGAAGTGCAACCTCATAGTCAAACCCAGGTATCATGGATGACTAGTCTCTATCTGGTGGACATCACTGGTGTTCCCCACTAGAATGCAGGCTCCACAGGGCAGAGATCTTTGTTTTGTTCACTAATGTACCCTAAGCACCTAGGACAATGCCTGTGGGCACTACCTGGAAGTGACATACTCCTTGACTGTGAGTCTGAGATACCTATAAGATTCAACAGTCAGATATTACATGTACTTTATCTACTTTCATGTTTATATCTCTGGCTCTAAGACACTGTACTGCCACCCATTCTAGGGGCAAAAGCAATTTAAAAAACAAACCAAACCAAAGCTCTGGTCACTTTATAACTTGCCTCTCCTTATATACCTTTCTGTTCTCAGGTCTTCATAATCACAATAGTTGTCTTCTCAGTAATCTCAGGGGCAAGTTTTAAGAATGTATTTCGGCTGGGTGTGGTGGCTCACACCTGCAATCCCAGCACTTTGGGAGGCCGAGGAAGGCAGATCACCTGAGGTCAGGAGTTTGAGACTAGCCTGGCCAACATGGTGAAACACCGTCTCTACTAAAAATACAAAAATTAGCCAGGCATGGTGGCAGGCACCTGTAGTCCCAGCTACTTGGGAGGCTGAGGCAGGAGAATCACTTGAACCTGGGAGGTGGGAGTTGTGGTGAGCCGAGATTGTGCCACTGCACTCCAGCCTGGGTGACAGAGTGAGACTCCATCTCAAAAAAATAAAAATAAATAAAAATGGTATTTCTAGGTTTTATTTGGGCAACTAAGGGAATTTTAAACAATTAACACTTCATATTTCAATGTAATATAAATTTAATGCAAAAATGAAAATGTAAATGTAACGTAAAAACAAGTGAGAAGGATGCCCCCAGAATTTTAAAAATTGAATACATTTGGCATTAGGGACATGTTTTTTTCCCCATGTAACCTTAGACCTGATTTGGCATTTTGGAACCACTGATCCTAGTCAATCCTCTCATCCAATATCTGCCTAGCCAGCACCTTTTATTAGGTGCTGGGATCTAAGAGTCAGCAAGACAGGTAAGTGTTTGACGCTGTGAAAACTGAGAGCTGTTGAGAACACAGACCTCTAACCCAATTCACAGGGTCAGAGCAAACTTCCTAGGACAACTACCTTTTACACTAAAACCTGCGAGTCAGTAGGAGTTCTCCAAAGCTGGGAGTTTGGGAAACAGAACTGACTTCCAGATAAGAAAACTAACATTCAGAGAGAGCGAATGCCTTTCCCAGACATGCAGTAAAGTTGGTAGCAGAACAAAAATGACAAACTGAGTTAAAATTTCTGTTTCTATTGCAATGTGTTGCTTTGAATTTCAGTGAGAATCCTTGGGCCCTCTATTAGCAACCTTGCTACTTCTTCAAGTGGCCAATTTAGGGGAGGATCCTAAATGCAGATTTACTGCTTTTCCTCCCCTTCTAGCCTTAAACCGATTAAATGAAGTCTTGACAGCCAGCAGCCTGCATCCACTACAGAAAAAACGACACCTTGAATCACACCTTCACTTGAATTCAGTTGAGTTCCAGTGACTACCACCTCTGTGCTTTGTCAACTTTGGGTTGAGTCCTTTCCTGAAAACACATCAGTGTAACTAAGAAGTCACTGCTGTTTCTTGGAGTTGGGTTGGAATAGTTGGAGTGGGAGCCAGGATGGTTGGAAAACAAACCACACATATTGCTGCTTCTGGAAGCTTTGTTCTTTAATGAGCCATGGGGTGATTTGTTCATCAAGCTGCTTTTGTGTAGCCATACAGTGCATATTTTGAGTGACACAAACTGCACTTTATACAGATGATATCTTGTTACCCCTCAACCCCCCGGCAAAGAAAAAAAAACAAAAAGGAAATTACAAAGTGCCTATTGATTGCATCCGGAATGTAATCAGTTCCGTGGGTGAGATAAATCATTCTTCTTATAGAATTATTCTATTAAACAGTAAAATGTTATATTTCACAGGATATGTCCTTTTATAATACAGTTTTTTAAAAAAATTTACACTCAGCATACTTATAAATTACTTAAAATCCATTAAAATAATATAATACTAATCTGTAGTCCACACCTTTCCCATAGTAAATACAAATACTTGGTTCAAAAGGTGCAACTTTTATATGACCTCAGAGGGCTGATAAATAGGCATTAAGAATGGATGACTAGCAAGGTGACAGGCCCATTGTTGGGGCTTTTTTGAAAATAGTTTCAACCAGGGGACCAACATGAGACCTAATAGATCCATCTCCACAATCATCATTTTGCTGTTAACCTTTCAATACCCAATCAAATGTGGGAGTCATTCCAGAGAAAAGTGGTTAAAAGTAGTCTAGGGCATAGAAAAAGAGGACTCTCACAGATACCAAGGAGTTTTACTACCAAGGCCAGCATGGTATTGCAGGACAGTGCTGGGGAGTTGTCACAAGAGTATGGGTGGACATAACACATTTGTCCATACAGAATGATGCATGCCCCGCATCCAGCTTCCCACCAAGAAGAAAAAAGAGAGGAGGATGAGGAAAGCCATGGAGTGAGTATGTTTCTTTTTAAAATGCAAACTCTCTTAGCTTTGAACACATCCTGAGAATCCTTTCTTCTTTCTAGTTTACCAAAGTGCTTGTTACACTGAAAAACACAGCCCACAGGCACTGAGGTGGGACTACAGAACCTTGCTGGACCACATCTTTTCAGCACATTTCTGTGACCCTCTGTTTTTGATGGAGAAAACAACGCTACTGTTATGAAACACAGAACGGAGTCTTCATTAATCTTCCAGCAGGGTAAGCGCTCTGGCAGGTTTCCAAAGCATGAGAAGGTGGGGGCTCTAGTATTCCATCCCAGGACCTCTGGCCCTTTTGTCTCTCTCTGCAAGGCTCATAGTTGGAGGGCTGTATCTCCCTTTGTGTTTTCAGAAGCCCAGAGTGGCAAAATAATTTAAATGGCAGGAGGTACAAAGTATGTTGTAAACTAAGCCTCCCTGAATCCTGCTGTATTTGCTGTTGATTTGCTTCAATTTGTGATACAGAATGAAATCAAACTTCTCTGCTTTTGTTACATTTTCCATAATAAGTACATACTAAATTACAGGGATACATTCACTTTAATGGGCAGAGTTGAAAATTCAGGTTTTGTTTGGGGCTGGGAATGTGTGCTGTGAGAAGAGTGCTCTGCATTTTGGAGTATGGGCTCCAAATGTGGAGCTGCCCCACTGCTGCCATGCAGAGATCAAACAAGCAAAGGAGAAGCACTATGGAACCACAAATGTGATGCATATTAAGGGCTAACAGTTTCATAAGTGATTGTAATGCGGCATCACTTTGTGGTGACATAACTTTACCATGCAGAGGGCCAGTGAGAACAGATGGATGCAGACACAGCGTTTGGTTCTGAAGGTTTTTAAGAGTTATGGCTTCATCTCTTGATCAGGCCAACAAGGCCTACTACCCTATGTAAACAATGGCTTTCCCTCAAAGGGAGGGCCCCACACTGCTCTCCACTCTTACCATTTTGTGGATCTCTCCTCCTCACCCACCCACCCCAATCCTGGCAGATTAAATTACTAGAAATCCACAAATCTAGCAACTGAAAAAACAAGTTTTTTTTTTTTAATTGAATTTTATCCAAACTGGAGTTTCAGGTCCCTGAGAAAAATTATAAAGTCTCTTAACATCCATCACCTAGTTCCTTTAAAGTGACCTACATCAGTCGTTTTTTAACTGCCAAAAAACTTATTTTGCCAAAAAAGCCCCACAAAGATTTAGAAGGAAGAACATGTGCCAACATGTGTTCTTCTGGCCATTCCTCTGGGCCACAGGAAATTATTCCATAAGGGCAATCTCTTTTTTTCATACAGGATTTAACCAACATTCTGGAGCAAGTGCAGAGTAACAATTAATGCCCAGCAGTACACTACTCTCCCAAGAACACTGAAACACAGACTGTGCAACCTGGCACGGGGCTGAGGAACCAGCAATCCCACTCTAACACACCATGCTGAGGGGTTTTCCTCTATCCTCTAGGAGATTCTCTGAAATTCAGATTTTTAAAAGCTTAACAAACATTATTTATTACTCCTCAGGACAAGATGAACAAGGTGGCAGATGTCTGTGGGATATAAAGCATAACATTTGCTCATTAACTATCATTATTCTGGAGATTTTAATAGCTTCCTTTCTCTGGCTCAATTCTGAACCCAAAGTAGGGAGAGGTAAGACTCCTGCTACCTTTAGCTGCCACTCAGAATTATGCTCCAAGTCTAACCTCTGGGGCTGGCCAATAACCACTGAGGCAGTGGCGTGAGGTTCAGTGTTGTGTAACAGGAGAGAGAGACTCTGCCTTAACAAAAGACTTAATATTTCCACAACTTCAAAGAAGTATGAAAAGGAAGAATACCCAAAATACAGGTTATAGATGGTAAAGGCTCTTTTTCAGAGCAGTGCATGTAGTAGCAAGACAAGATGCATTTAGTAACTTTAAAAATAAACATTTCACATACTTATCTCAAGAAAGGCTATCATGTTTCATTTTTCATATATTATAAATAGCAAAAACAGATTTCTAATCCCACAAATGCTAAGATACTTAAAATGCTATTATAACTCATGTGTATGAAGACCACCCAGTGGTGAAAATGATGTCTTATTAATTCCCTCAACCCAGGGATGAATGGCTCTCATCCCCCTGTCCAGTGGCCCCTAATCTGTGGGAAGAAATTCCATGGGAAGGAGGGAAGCACAAGGTTAAAAAGAAATATGCCTACTATACATACATATTTACAATAAACTTCAGTAACCAGAATATTAACAAAAATAGCTTCAAGTAGTCCTTGATTTTTTTCCATCTATTTAATACTGATAGTCTGAGAAAAGGAAGATAAAAGTTAGTTAGATAGGTCATATTAAAAACCTTTTTATTTTTTGGCAGCTTTCTGTAACACTTATTCATGCAATATTGTATATGAATGTTTTTGGAAACTAACTAAACGGTCACATTATTATTTGTTTGTTTGAGTCTGTGGTGGGAATCCACCAGCAGATGAACAGGCTCATATGCGGTTTTCGGTTTAATCTATACAAAGAGAAAAGCCTGAATGGCTTAGGATCAAACCTTCATAAGTTTAGGGATCACCATATCTCTGGGAAACTAAAAAATAATGTAGAAGAATCTGATCCTAGGACCAAGAAACATGAGAACAGTATGGCTACTGACACTTCAGCCCATGCAATGTATTTGGCAGGAACTAAACAGGAGTTAAACCAGCACTGATTATTATGACATCAAACATCATCAAAAAAAAAAAATAGGTATTCTCTTCTTCACTGTATAACAAGATATCTGAGACACGCTCTGATGGCTTAATGGAAACAATCACGTTTTTTTTTTTTTTTTTTGCTTTCCCCAGAATATAACATGGAGTGTTTTTTCAGAAATCTTAAAATAGAGGGATTAGGCTTTTTGTTTGTAAGTAAGTTTTTGGAAAAAAATTATATTCTACCCTAGCTCCTAACTAACTATCCCAAAATAAACCGAAAGGCTTTTGCTTTCATGGTTAAGAAAGATTTATACGTTTTCTTCAAATGTCAGAAATGAGAGGGTCCCTCAGGACAGCAATATCCCCCCTAGTTCAACACCCACCTTTGGGAAGGGAAAAGAGGGTGGGGGAGAGGCAACTACAACTGACCCAAATCCCCAGGCCCTAGGTGGCTTTGTATAGTAAAAATCTCAATTCAAATACAGCAGCCAAGGCACAGCTGGCACCATCCCCAGCAGGCTTTCTGCTTCTGCAGGAGGCCCAGGAATTCCGCACATACAGTCTTAGCCATATGCTTAGAAAAGAGGCAGGACCACAATTAGGATTGACTATTGTGGACGAGGTGATGAAACGCAGCCCCAAAGGTGAGATTTGTTTACCACTCTGTAGCCACGGAGGGACACACATCTGCCAGTTCAGACCATAAATTCATTATTTCCAAAGAGTGCTAGCTGTTGGTTGGAGGTGCAGTCTGGGTCCACAGTTTTTCTGCGGCCAGACATGACTGTCCCCTCTGGGGTCTCTTTGGTTTTCTGAGGTGAGTTTTTCACAGTCTTTAATTTTTGTTTGCCCTTTTCCGGGTTGAAGGTTCCTCTGCTGATGAACTGAGGCTTGTCTTCCAGGAATTTGGTCTGGCCCAATGGTCCTTCCATTCCCAGGGCCTCATTACCTGAGGCAGCTCGGTAGAATGGAGATTTGGAATAAATCTGAAATAGTTTTCTGGTCCCATGAGATGATGCCGTGTTAGACAGACATAAAGAGGAGACCGAAGAGTCCACGACATCTAAAGAGTCTTGCTGCTTTTTAACTTGCTTTCGCAACTTGCTGGAAGGTTCAGACTTGCCAGCTGTCTTCAGGGAGCTAAGGGCTAAGCTTCTTTCTAATGCAAAAAAGAGACCAAAGATGTAAATGACAGTGCCCTCTAAAGCAAATCATCATATAATGAATAGCTGCCACTGTTCACACATGAAACTGGGTGGGATAAGATTCAGAGGGTCCAGGATGACTTACTATGGGCACAGTCACAGTCAGAGAGAGCTCACCATCCATTTCTCTATGAAGCATTTCCGAATCATCCCCAAGGAAATCTGGTGTTTGACTATGCCATCAGCGGAGGCCTAGAACAGTCACTATCATTTCAAAAACTGCCAGGATATGCAGGTAAGTCCTACATCTCCCTGAGACATGCCACCCAGTTAAACACCTCCTTTGTATATGTATATAGTCCCACCTCACAGTGGGGCACAATGCCTGCCACCCTCAGAAAATGGGTTATGGGTCAGTAAGACAACATATATTGTGATTATTGGCTTTTCTCTGTGGTAAGTACAGGATAAAACATTAAATTACCAAAAAAAAAAAAAAAAAAAAACTCAATCACGTTGAAGAGTTGGTTTGATAAACAATGTATATGGAAGCTTTATAAAGACAACAGGAAAAAAAAGACCTTCCGTGGAAGTCAGGAATCTAAGTGGCAAAGACAATTATATTTCTTATCCCCATCCAGGTCACTACCTGTATGCCAAATGATGAAGGCTAAAATTATATGGATAAAAGGACAAAATTCCTCAAGACTTTGTTATTGCTGATGTACGGTCAGTAAATTCTTAAAAGACTTTGTCTTAGTTTTGGAATCTTTATTCCTCCTTTGCAAAACAAATCTGGAGTCTTTGGTCTACCATGTTCACTTACCTGATTTCTCAGAGATAGCACATTCAGACTCCATATTCAAATTTTCTGAGCTATCAGCAGTCCCAATGGAGGCCTCAGACTCAAGGGTTTCATCGTCAGAGGCACGGGGTTCCAGTACAAGCATCTCAAATGTTAGCTCCTCCCTGTAAGACACAATCAAGAAACCATTAGCATTTGATAGGAAGTGGAAGGAAGATAACAGAAAAAAAGATCCTCCATGGAAGTCAGGAATCTAAGAAGCAAAGAGAGTCCATTTTTACTGTCCCCATCCAGGTGGTGATGAGGACCTGTATGCCAAATATGGTGAAGGCTAAAACTATATGGACTAAAGGACAAAATGACAGATAGCCAATCTAGGACCAATAATAGGGGTAAGGGTAGGGTGAAGAAAGATGTAGTGGTGAGATCTTTCAGTAAAATGAACTCTGAACTGATAAGCAGGAGATCAGGGCTCTAACCTTGTTCATAATATCCATAATGCATCAGGAAAGTACCTTTCTCTTCTGGACCTCAGCTTCCTACCACAAAACAAAGAGATTAAACTAGATAACCTCTAAGATTCCTTCCAGCTCCTAAACTATTTTCCATGAAGCTTACTAACTGGCTATAGACGATACCCTCTATCTTCACCACAGAGACCTCTAGACGAAGAAAAACACTGATTGATCTTTTCTGTCCTTTGAAGCTTATGCCATCTTCAGTTGTCGTATTCTCTAGTCTCCCTTCTTCATCACGGTCACCCAGCTACCTCTCAGTAATGCCCCACATTCTGTGAGGTCTTTGGTACTCAGATCCTAATCTTGCTTTTTCACTAATGCCTGACATCACCTGATCTATTCAATTAATATCTTTGTAAAAACTCATCTGAATATTCTAACACTGAAGTTCCTTTATGTTTGCAACTTCTAACAATATTCTCCTCCACTTTATAGAAGCTACCTTCTCCAATGGGCAGATCCTGGAGCTTGTCATTACCTGAATACACCAACTCTGAATCCAACACTCCACCCTGTTCACAACCTCCTTATCCTTCCAATTCTTACTCACCTTCTAATCAAGTCTCTTCCCTAACAGAGCCCCTTACCTTTACTTCCCCTTTACCTGGCTTGAGATCCATGAACAATCATTTCAAGAACAGTATCACCAGCATTACAATTGTCTGAGGCCATGTGCATTCTGAGACTCTGCTCGTTCTTCTTTCTTTTTCTAGAGACTCTCCCCTTCCTTGAAAATTCCTATTAATCCTTCAAGACTGCCAATATCATCTGCATCAAAGCCAAACTGGGTCTTCTTTTCAGATCACTCTTCTAGCAAATAGCCCCTGGTCAATGTACATCATCTTTGCCTTATCATGTTTTTTACAGCTGAGCCCCAGCTGCTTTTTTAGCTGGCCTATATTCCAGAATCAATCATGAGAGACCAAGAAAGTATTTTAACAGTCTTATATCCCCTTATAAACCAAACTCAAGACCTGGGATCCTGGAACTCAGGAATAAAGATCCCATTAAGACTTCCTAAGAGTCATCAATGTCGACCAGAACTATTACACAGCACCTGTAGGGAGAACCATGGCATGTTCATATTATCCCCAAGGCATACTGTCACCCAATCCCTGCAACAGTGATGAATGGAGGTAAAAGAGCTTCTCATTTGTCTCTCTCCTAAATTGCAACCAATTTCCCTATCCAGTATCCTAGCACCCTCTAGGGCTATAGCCTTACTATGACCATCTAGTTGCTGTTCCCATGGTCATATGGATCTTTGGCTAATAACCTTCCTTCATGGATTTGTGAATAATGCCCATTCTTGAAAGGGACTTTGGCTTAGCCTAAGAATTCCTTCTCTTCTTTGCAAAATAAATCTGTTCATGGAGGCTGGTCTCCGACCTGTTAGGACTCCAGTACCTCATCTTGGCTCCCCACTGTTACTGCTAGATGAATCGTGACTAAGACTGACATGCCCTGTGGATACTGTGTCCTCCTCCCAGTCAGCCTCTACAGACCATCACTGTAGCAGCCTCAGGTTTCCCAGCTCATGGAACTGGCTTCCCAGAAGGAACAACTCTCACACTGTTACCTGAGTATAGACAACACGTCTTTGTCATCTCAACATCTCCTGTATCATCTGGCACAGTGTTTAGCACACAAGAGATAATAAATAAGAAAAAATAAAGAAACGATAGAAGGAAGGAAACGAAAACAGACTATAACTGTCTCTCCCCTTCCTCCTGGATACTCACTTCTCCTTCTGTAGGTTCTCAATCTGCTCAGTCAGTACTCTCTCCTCCTGCTGCATAGCTGCTTGCTGCTGTTCTGTGATGTCAGTCTCCATGGCTGCCTCACTAGTCAAGGTCTCCTCTGAGACATCAGACACAGAAGGCAACCGAACTACAACAGGAGACGATGGACCTGGATAGTTTCCTCGACGAATACGCCCCTTTCCCTGCAGAGAAAAATTCATGTTAGAAAGTAAATTGAGTGACTGCACCAGTTTTACATTGCTCTTTTAGGATAACAAGTGTATTTCCATCACACCAGGTGAATGATAAGAATAAATGGAAACACTCTGCGAGGCCTAGGATATTTAGTGAGACATATTCATACAACACATTTAAGTTAAAATATTTCTTGCAGGAGTACTGGAAAACGGATACTTTGGTAGGTGGGAGTGTAAGAACCCATTGTGTACTGAGATGAGTTTCTTCTTTTAATATAAGCTGCATCCATTCCAAACAAAATAGCCACATCTGGGTATTTATTTTTAAATTAATTAAAACTGAACTAACATTTCAGTTCTGCAGTCACACTAGCCACATTTCAAGTGCTCAATAGCCACAAGTAGCTTGTGACCCCCACACTGACTGGTACAGATCTACATTTCCTACCATCATAGTAAGTTCTGATGGATAACAGTGCTCTATAACTGTAGCCTTGGAATGCATAATCTCTCTAGGAAGACCATAGAAGTATGTTCTAAAACTCAGTTTTGAAAAACAAAAACAAAATGTAGTCATTTATAGAACACAGGGTGCTAGTGAGATATATTTTCTTAGGAAACGTCTATCCTTGAGATCAGAGTGTGAAAATCTCATTGCTGCTGCTTTTTTTTTTTTTTTTTTTAAACATTGGTTACTTTATATATGACTTTCTTCTGGTAGTGGCAAACTAAACTTTTTAGGTTAATCTCCTGCTAAGAAACATAAAAACTCAACATATGCTAGAAGGCACTGAAGAGCTAACAAGATAGATTAAGGAGACACTAGTCCAGCATTTAGTGCTGATCTAAATGTCAGAGGTGGCTGTGACTCTAAACAGAGCTTTTGACATGCTACAGCAGAGGATGGCAAACTATAGCCCGTGTGGCAAATCTAGCCTTGCACATATTTTGTAAATACAGGTTCATTGGAATACATTCATCTCATTAATTTATTGTTTATTGCTGCTTTTGCAGAACAATGGCAGAGTTGATTGTTGAGACAGAGATTGGCCTACAAAGACTAAAATACTTATTTTCTAGTCCTTTACAGAAAAAGTCTGCCATCACCTTGGGATAGAGAATAAAAGTTGGAGCCAGACCCACTCAATGGTGTGGGTTGCTGCCTGGCAAAACCTCCATGCCTGACACTGGGATCCCCAAGGTTTGTTTCTTAGACATAAGAGTAAACTGAAATTATAAAAGTCCTTGCAGATACTGTAGTCTAGCTTCAAGTCATCTGAATGGTCCAGAAAATTCTAATCCCTAAAAATGAATTAATCTCAGATTGCTAATACTTTAGGACCAGGCAGAAAAAAATGAAAACATTCTTGGAAGAAAGTAACATTATCTAGGCCTCAAAATATTTTAAAAATAGTTTTTCAAATACTCTGACAAATAATCAAAGGTAACAGGCACAAAAGGAGACAGGACAATGTAAACTAGTAAAAATGACAGAAAACAGAAACCCTAAAAGACTCCAGATATTGTGGCTATCAGATTTAAAATAACCATGCTGAAGGAGACAGGAAGACATAGCTGAAGTAGTGGACTGGAAATTAGGTCAAAAGAAAAATCCTGAACCAAGCAGGAAGAAACAAAAGAATGGAAAAATTCACAAAAGAAAGTAAAAGAATGGCTGGGCACAGTGGCTCATGCCTGTAATCCCAGCACTTCGGGAGGCTGAGGCGGGCAGATCACCTGAGGTCAGGAGTTCAAGACCAGCCTGGCCAATATGAAGAAACCCCATTTCCACTGAAAATACAAAAATTAGCTCGGTGTGGTGGCATGCGCCTGTAGTCCCAGTACTCAGGATGCTGAGGTAAGAGCATTGCTTGAACTCGAGAGGCAGAGGTTGCAGTGAGCCAAGATTACGCCACTGCACTCCAGCCTGGGCAAATATCACGACAAGAGAGAGATCCTATAGAATAAATATTGAAGAGATCATGGCAGAGAATTTTTTAAAAGCAGTTAAAGATATTAACCTAGGAATTTAAGAAAGCCTACAACCCCTAAGAAAGAAATAAAAATAAGTCTATACCTAGACAAACTACTGTTAAAAACTAAAGGCCTAAGGCAAAAAAAAAAAGACTTAAAAGCATTACAAAAAGCAAATTCCTTGCAAAAAAGGAACAACTATTAGATTCAAAGTTTATTTCTCAACAGAAATAATGGAATGCAGGAAACAATGGAATATTTTCATGGTGATGAAAAAGTAACTGCCAAGCTTGATTGATTGTTATATATAGAAAATAATTTTCAGGAATGAAGGTGAAATAAAGACATTTCAGACAGACTAAGAGGAGAATCTCACACCAGCAGACCTGCACTAAAGGAAATATTGAAGGAAAGATTGAAAATGTCTCGAAGAAAAGTTAGAGGTGTGAGAAATAATGAAAGGCAATGAAAAGTGAGTATGTTTAAATAGTGACTGCATAAAACATAATAGCGATGTGTTGAATTTAAAACATACAGATAATTAAGATACACAACAACAAGAGGAACAAAATCATATCACAGGCATATTAAAACACCTGTATTATCTGGGAAAAAGATAAAACTACTAGTTAACAAACACTGATAGATCACAGATCTGTTTTCACCATTTGGTTAATGACTAAAATAATAGTAAAAGAGTAAAACTTCCAAACAAACAAAAGAAAAAATGGAACAAAAAAGTAGTAAAAAAATGCAAGAAAGAGCAAAAAAGGCAAGGAAGAAAAGAAAAAGGAACATATATCAGGCAGGACAAATAAAAAGCACATAAAGAACAGTAGATTTTAAGCCCAAATATATTGGTGAGTATATTAAATATAAATAGATGAAATGCTCCTATTAAAATTTGAAGATTGTCGGGCCATATTAAAAAAAAAGAAAACCTATCTATATGATGTTTATAAGAGACATGTAAATTCAGAAAGGCTGAGAGTAAAGAAATGGGGAAAAAAAGACATACCATGCAAATACCAAAATAAAGCTAGTACAGCTATATTAACTGTAAACAAAGTAAACTTTTAGAAGTATTACCTGTGATAAAGAGGGATACCTCACAATGACAAAGGTTCATATTATGAAGAATAACATTTCCAAATATGTATGTACCTAAGAAATTGCTTCAAAAAATTTAAAGTAAAATATTGACAAAACTATTTTAAAAAAATAGACTATAATCAGTACTGAGAGAACAAGTGTGCACACGCAATCAGAAATGATGTAAAACTGAACTTGATATAAGCAATCTAACAGACATATACAGACTTCAGTATCTAACTAGAGAATACTCATTTTAAAGCACACACAGCAAGACAACAAAATTCCAAGGGTTGAAATAATTTATCTGACCGTTAAAGTAATTTAAAACAAGTTTTCTAATAATGTAGTTACAAAGAGAAAATTAAAAATTCTTGTATACTCAGAAATTAAGAAATAGACTTTAAAACAAACCATGGTCAAAGAGGAAATCACAATGGAAATTAGAAAATATTTTGAATGAAACAATATAAAAACCCATGTAAGCTCTGTCTACTTTAAAGTTACAGCCTTAAATACATACATTAGAAAGAATTAATTAAAGAATTAATTAATTAAGGATGTAAGACTCTATTTCAGGAAACTAGATAAAGAACAACATAATAAATTCCCCCTGCAACAAAAGCAATAAAGAAAAGAGCAAACAAACATTAGAATAAAGACAATCAAAGCCAAATGTAGCTCTTTGAAGAGGCTAATAAAATTTTTAAAACCCTAGCAAGACTAAAAGAGAGAAGTCACAAATAACCAAAGGTTGTAATGAAAAAGGGGATATCACTACAAATCCTGTAGACCCAAAGAGGATAAGAGACTACTAAAAACAACTTCATGTCAATAAATATAAAATTTTAGACAAAGTGGAGAAATTTCTACGAAAATCTAATTAATACCATCAATGAAGAAATTAGGAATGTGAATAATATTAAAGAAATTGAATCCAGAGTCAAAATCTTTCCAAAAACAAAACTCTAGGCCTAGATTTCAGTGGCAAAGAAGAAGAAATAACAAATTCTTCCACAGAATTAAAAAAGAAACTATTCCCTAACTTGTCTTTAGAGGCAGGCGTTAACTTTGATAACAAAACAAAACAAATACATTAAAAAGAAGGATTATTGCCAGGTGCAGTAGTGCATGCCCACAATCCCAGAACTTTGGGAGGCTGAGGCAGGTGGATCGCTTGAGCTCAGGAGTTTGAGACCAGCCTTGGCAACATGGCAAAACCCCTTCTCTAAAAAAAAAAAAAAAATACAAAAATTAGCCAGGTGTGGTGGCACGTGCCTGTAGTTCCAGCTACATGAAGGACTGAGGCGGGAGCCCAGGAGGTTGAGGCTGCAGTGAGCCAAGATCATGCCACTGCACTGCAGCCTGGGTGATAACGGTGAGAGCCTGTCTCAAAACAAACAAACAAACAAAAACAAAAAAGGATTATTATGGGTTAACTTTACTCATAAACACATGCAAAAATCCTAAACAATATCCTAACTACAACGGAATCAAGTAATATAGAAAATGTAATATAAAAATTTTAAATATATGAAAAGTTGGATTTATTGTAGTAGTATGATACTACTACATACACATAATATAATGATACTACTACATTATAATGTAGTAGTCTAATGTAGTCCATTAGAAATGGACTCAGTGTAATGTGTCATATCAATGCAATAAAAAAGTCTGATAAAACCTCAATACATGCAGTAAAGGCATTTCATAAAATTCAACATTCTGTCACAATAACAACTCTTAGAAAACCTGGAATGGAAGGGCACATGCTTAATCTCATAAAGTACCTACAAAAATTCTATAGCAAACATCACACTTGGTGGTAAAAGGTTGAAAGCTTTTCCTTTGGGGCTGGGAACATGCCAGTAATGATCACTATCACCACTTCCATTCAACACTATACTGGAGGTTCTAACTTACATAAGAAAAAGAAAGAAAAGGTATAAGGATTACAAAAGAGCAAATGAAACTATCATTATTCATGAATGATATGACTGTACAGGTAGAAAATCCAAAGGAGTCCACAGAAAACTTATTAGAATAAGTGAATTCAGCAAAGTCACTGAATACAAGATGAAAAATACCAAAATCAATTGTATTTTTATACAATAAGCAACAGAAAATAAAAAATTTAAAATAATACCTATGATTGCATTTAAATATTAAATACCTAGCAGTAATTCAAACTAAAGATGTGTAAAATCTCAACATACAAAACTATAAAACACTTTTGAGAGTAGCTAATGATCTACATGAATGAAGAGATATATCATGTTCACAGATGGGAAAAATCAGTATCGTAAAAATGTCAGTTCTCCAGAAGGCAATCTATAGATCCAATGCAATCCCAATAAAAATCCCAAGAGAATTTTTTGAGGCTGATTTCATAATTTATATGGCATATAAAGAGCCAAGAATAGTCAAAACACCACTGAAGAAGGTAGGATGACTTATTCTACCAGATATTTTTAGAAAGCTAGGGTAAATAAAATAGTGGTGGTGTTGGTACAAAGATAGTCAAAACAGAGCACCTAGAAACAGACCCACACATAAGGCAGCTCCCAATTTATAATAAAAGGGGAACTGCAGGGCATTGTGGAAAGGAAAAATTTTCTTAAACATGACCCTAAAAGGTATTCATCCTAAAGGGAAAGACTGATTAACAACATTAAAATCCAGAACCTGTGTTCATCAAAAAAGAAAGGAAAAAAGCAAACCATAGAATGGAAGAAAATTTGCAACAAAAGTAACAATAAAGGATTTGTATCTGGAATTCATAAAGAATCCCTACAGAACATCAGAAAAAGACAGACAATCCAATTAGAAAAACAGGCAAGAGCTTTGAACAGGCTCCTCACAAAAGAGGATATAGAAATGGCCAACATGTATATATACACACACATTATACATGTTAGAGTCACAACAAAAAATACAATTTTTAAAAATAACACACCCATCAGAATAGCTAAAATTAAGGAATCTGGCAAAAGAAGTGCTGGAAGGAGGTGGAGCAATTGGGAATTCCTACACATTGCTAACATATTAACAACCATTTTGGAAGAAAGTTTGGCATTATCTACTAAAGCTGAAGATACATATATCCTGTGACCCTGCAAATCCACTCCTGTATATTTCTCCAACAAAAATACATGTATGAGTCCATTAAAATCATAATTCCCCAAAACACAACCCAAATGTCCATCAACAGTAGACTAAATTGTGGTATAATGCATACACTGATAAACTGTACAGTTATGAAAATGAGCTACAACAAAATATGAATAAGTCTTACACACATAAGGTTGACTGAAATGAATCAGAGACAAAATAATACATCTTAGATGATACCATTTATATAAAGCTCAAAGTTAGGTAAAGCAAAACTACAGTGCTCAGGGATACATATTTTGGTAGCAAACAAAAAATAAAACAAAGTAAGTCATTAATGTAAAAATCAGGTTACTGCTTACCTTTGGAGGAGAAAGAGGATTGTGACTAGAAAGGGAAAGAGGAGAGCTTCTGGGGATGCTGGCAATGTCCTATTTCTTGAGCTGGGGTGGTATGTGGATGTTCATTTATAATAATTCCTTAAACTGAATATGTTTCTGTGTTTTGTATGTGTTTTGTTGTTATGTATGTGTTGTATTTTGCAATAAAAAAGATATTTAAGAGTTCCTTTTCAAAGTTAGCTATTTATGGAAATATACGAATAGCCTTTGAAAATTATGTGACTTTAAACTGACAAATTTCTGAGTTGATTTTGGCAAGAAAGAAAGGAAAAGTGCTGTCTCAAAAATAGAAATCCATGATCTAGGGCAGGTGATAGGGTAAAGGCTGGAGGGTAGTTCTAAGGGCATTCAGGCTAACTCCTCCAAAACTAAAACACTTAATGGGATAAAATCAGGAGGATTACAATATTGCTATTCCACTTTTAGTTCTAAAATCAACAAGGAAAAAACATGTTAAGAAAAACAAGCTAAAAACAGAAGATCACTCTGCAAATTTAACAAAAAATGACAAAGTATTCTTTATGTTATAAATTCCAGGACATCATCCAGTTCCATTTGACATTGACTATTTCTAGCCAAATGAATAAATAATATGATTTAAAAGCCTCAAGGAGCTTGAAAATCTGAGTTTATTCCTAGTGTCCACATTCCAGTATTCAATAAAAGAGCTGCCTTTTTTCAGTGTTCATACCATCAGCTGGCCACCGGAGTATTTCACCATGAGTTAGCTGCAAATCTTTTAATATGGCTAAAGAAAATCAAACAAGCTCAACAGATCTGATCTCTTTTAAGAAGCATTAAACAAAACAAAGAAAAATGGAAACTCCTACAGCCTAGAATTATCTTAAAAAGATTAAAGTAATTTTTAAAAAGTTGATTACATGGAGCTTTTAGAAACATGAGAAAATACTAATACTGTGTTAAAAACAGTACATAAGGTTGTATACCATTGGTTTTAAAAATGAGTAATACAAAATTTGCAAATACACTAAATTATTAACAGTAGTTTCCTGACTGGAAAAATATCCTTCACTTTCCCACTTTCCTAAAATAAGCATGAATTTACTTTTTTCAAACTGGAATTTTTTCTTTTGGATCCATGTTCACTGTATATTCTCTTGTAGTGTTTTTTTCCATAATTGTTTTTCTACCACCAGTGTGTCACAGAGTGAAAAAGGCAAATATTTTCTTGACAGTATCATAAAAATAAATTTGACCTTGTAGACCTCCCTGAAAAGGATCTGTAGATAACACTGAGAAGTGGTTTATAGTATCCTTTGTTCATTTTTCACTGGGTAGCTAATCTTTCTATTTACTTATAGGAGCTTCTCTTTATTAAGGAAAATTAGACTTTGAAATAGGAATTGAAAATATTTTCTTATGGTATGTCACTTCCCTTTTACTTTCCTTATGGTCATTTTTGTCACACAATAATACCTGGTTTTTGTTGCTGAACCTTTCAACTTTTTTCTTTAATGGTCTTATATAATAGCAAAGCCCTGTCCAAGATTATATTTTTCCATCATAATAGGGATTGTATTGGTTTTGACTGATCACAGACTACATGAATAATTTGTACCCAACTCTTAATGCAAGTACTGGAAAAAATATAAAGCCATATTGTCATCCTTTTTCTCAGTAACTATTCCAGTGACTTCCTGGCTTAAACTTTGCAGGCAAACTGTTCCTAAAATGAGAATATCAAATACAATTATCTTGAACTCTTGATAAGTAGTAGGTCTCAAGTCCTACTAAATCACAATTTAATATTATACACAATACCCAGATTTCCAATCCTTTATAGCACATTAACAGGATTATCAGAAAAATCTGGACTGGACTACCACTACCAAAGACATCACAGATAATATGCTTTTGACAGAGAGCCAAGATCAGGAAGCAGTTTAAGACATTATTAGGCTTATAGAGAGCTAACTATTCTCAGTTTGTACAGAAAAATAAACTAGCACTGAATTCATTCCTTTCAAGTGGGAGGAAGTGGAGTTCTCTTCTTAAAAGCTGTGTTTTCAGAGCTCTAAAAAGGTACACTTATAAAATAATTTAAAGATTCTTCTGAATTGTACAATGAGATACTGGGACCCCTGACTTAATAAGAGATCTTTAATCACACTTAAGCTTCTTTCTTGCTTGTTTTCAGTTTCTGTTTTATGAAGATGATAAATGTTTTTTGGTTAATCTCTTTCCATTTGCTCCCCTTTTCCCTTTTTATTTGCACTTTTTTCACCCTAAAGATGTATCCTCTTCAGCCACCTTTTATGGCTTGGTTTCAACTTTTGCATGAAAAGGTTTAGCTGATAACTTTGCTGATTTCCCCTTGTGCTCCTTCCCAATTGCCCTTTGAGCTGAGTTAAACTACTGGGATATTTTGGCAGTATTAAGGTAGAGAGGTAGGGTACTTGAGTTCTACAGGATGCAGGGCAGTGAGAACCTCTGCCAGGATGGAGTGCCAGAGCTGTACTTCCAGTACTTTTATGTTTTAGTCTTTGATGTGAATCAGGTTTTTTTTTTTTCTTTCTTTCTTTTTTTAAAGATACAGGGTCTTACTCTTGCTCAGCCTAGAGTGCAGTGGCACAATCATAGCTCACTGCAGCCTTGAACTCCTGGGCTCAAGGGATCCTTCTACCTCAGTATCCCCAATTCGTCGGACTATAGGCATGTACCAGCATGCCCAGCTAACTTTTTAAATTTTTTGTAGAGATGATATCTTGCATTGTTGCCACGGCTGGTCTGAAACTCCTGGCTTCAAGCAATCCTCCTGCCTTGGCCTTCCAAAGTGCTGGGATTATAGGCATGAACTACTGTGCCTGGCCTGAATCGGCTTTTTTTTTGTTTCTTTTCTTCCCTATATGGATATTCATTTTCCCCACATCATTTAGTGAATACCAGACCTTTGAAATGCCACTCACATTATAATCCTTTATTTTTCTCTTTTAGAATTTTCCTAGTTATTCTGCTTCTTTATTTTCTTATGAATTTTAGTATCAACTTGTAAAGATCCCCAAAGTATTCTTTTGCTATTTTTGTTGAGACCTCATTTGTAAGTAGTTATGAAACTCTTTCCTTGTCTGTGTAAGAACTGATCTGTGGTCAAATGTTCTAGCTCAGGACCCCTGGAAACCTGATAAAGGCAGGATGCAAATGATGTTCACCTCTGGCAAAAATTAATCTGATTGATAAATTGCATCTGGAGAAGTAATTTATAAATATCCCATATGAACTCATATATTTCCAATTCCCTGAAAGTGGAGTCTGTTGTAATTGGACATACCCCTTGAGGGGACCCTGGAAACAATATCTATGGAATTTCACAAGAGGTTAATTCCTGTACAGGCATAAAACTTCTAAGGCAGAACAGTTCTGCATCCATTGGATGTGGAGTCCTTTTTCCTTGCACCTGAGTTGTGACTTAGAAGCCAAAGATAACTCATTGATGGTTGTGTGGACTGCTGCAAGGGCTCCCACACGAGGATGATCTTATGCTCTCTGCAGGCATGCTATACTCCCAGTCCCATATCCTAAGTGATTCTGATGCCAAGTGGAGCCCATGGTAGTCATATGAGTCTGAAAGTTGAGCCTAAGAAAATATCCTCTTTCCCTCCTAGTGGGTATTGAAACAATATATGAATAGATTAATTTAGAATAACTGACACCATTACAAAATTTAGCTTTTCTTTCCAAATGTATTTGTTTAAGTCTTCTTTTGTAATATTTGAGGTTTTAAGGCTTTCTTTTTTTGTTTTTTTTTTTGAGACGGAGTCTTGCTCTGTCGCCCAGGCTGGAGTGCAGTGGCGCGATCTAGGCTCACTGCAAGCTCTGCCTCCCGGGTTCACGCCATTCTTCTGCCTCAGCCTCCTGAGTAGCTGGGACTACAGGCGCCTGCCACCATGCCCGGCTAATTTTTTTGTATTTTTTAGTAGAGACAGGGTTTCACCACGTTAGCCAGGATGGTCTCGACGTCCTGACCTCGTGATCCGCCCACCTCGGCCTCCCAAAGTGCTGCGATTACAGGCGTGAGCCGCCGTGCCCAGCCTTAAGGCTTTCTTTGTACAAATCTTTTACATTTCTTGTTAAGTGTGTTCTTTGGTATTTGATGTTGATGTTTAAAGTGTGTGTGTGTACAATATACAAATGGGCATTTTTCTTCCATCATATCATCCAAGTGATTGTTTGCATAAGTAAAATTTATTAATTGTACTCAGACACCTTATTGAATTCTCTTATCATCTTTAAGTTCCTTCATTGATTTTCTTGAGTTTTGCATGTATATAATCATAATGGAAATGGTGATAATTTTATTTCTTTATTTTATATCTCTAATTCTTTTTCTTAATTGCTTTATCTAGTACCTTCAAATCAATGTCAAATAATAGTGGGGATAATGGACAACATTGCCTTTTCTGATTTTAATCAGAATGCTTCCAGTGTTCTTCCATTAAGCAAGATGTTGGATTTTGGGTTCAGATATATTTTTTATCATGCTAAGAATATAAGATATCCCTGTTTTAATGTTTTTAAAAAGAATGCTAATATATCAAATGCCTTTAAAATATCTATGAGGATAATACGATTTTTCTCCACAGATCAACAAACATGGTGAATTACATTAACAGCTATCCTAACATAGAGTCATCCTTGCATTCCTAGGTTAAATCCTCCTTGGTCAAGGTTTATATTTTTATATTTATAGGCTATTGAATTCTGCTTGCTGATTCATTTTTATTTTATTTTAAATTTTTTTTTATTTTTTATTTTTTTGAGATAGGGTCTCCCTCTGTCACCCAGGCTGGAGTGCAGTCATGGCTCACTGCAGCCTTGACTTCCTAGGCTCAGGTGATTTTCTCATCTCAGCCTCCCTAGTAGCTGGGACTATAGGTGCTCGCCACCAGGGGTAGTTTTTTTTTTGTTTTTTTTTGTAGAGACGGGGTTTCACCATGTTGCCCAGGCTGGTCTCAAACTCCTGGGCTCAAGGATCCACATGCCTTGGTCTCCCAAAGTGCCAGTGATATTTTAACCTAGGATTTTTGAATTAATATTCATAGATGAGGCAGTCCTACATTTATATATCAAGTGCTATCTGTGTATGGGGGTGTGTGTATAAGAACTCTCTTTCTCTCTGTGGAGAGAGGTCCATAACAAGCATAATTCTTAATGGTTTTACAAATATTAACTCATTTAGACTGGGCATGGTGGCTCACGCCTGTAATCCCACCACTTTGGGAGGCCAAGGAGGGCAGATCACCTGAGGTCAGGAGTTCAATACCAACCTGGCCAACAAGGCAAAACCCCATCTCTACTAAAAATAAATACAAAAATTAGCCAGGCGTGGTAGTGCACACCTGTAGTCCCAGCTACTCGGGAGGCTGAGGCATGAGAATCGCTTGAACCCAGGAGGCAGAGGTTGCAGTGAGCCAAGATTGTGCCACTGCACTCCAGCGTGGGTGACAGAGCGAGACTCTGTCTCAATTAAAAAGCAAACAAAAAATTAACTCATTTAATCCTAAGTTTGGTACTATTAACCAATTTACAGATGATAACACTGAGGCATGGAGATTAAATAACTTGCCCATATCACAACTACTAGTAAACTAGAGCTAGGATTTACACCCAAAAGTCTAGTCCAGAGTCCATGCTGTGCTCTGCTGCTTTTAATATTTCTATATGTGGCTGGGCATGGTGGCTCACACTTGTAATCCCAGCATTTTGGGAGGCCGAGACGGGCAGATTATGAGGTCAGGAGATCGAGACTATCCTGGCTAACACGGTGAAACCCGGTCTTTACCAAAAATACAAAAAAATCAGCCAGGCGTGGTGGCGGGCACCTGTAGTCCCAGCTACTTGGGAGGCTCAGACAGGAGAATGGCGTGAACCCAGGAGGCGGAGCTGAGCTGAGATAGCGCCACTGCACTCCAGCCTGGGTGACAGAGCGAGACTCCATCTCAAAAAAAAAAAAAAAAAATTCTATATGCAATTTTTATCATCTTTTCTTTGTGTATGCTTGTGTGTGTGTGTATGGGGCGGGGGGGGTGGTGAGGATCAATGTTAGACTCTTTCTTTTAGTTAAAAAAAAGACCTGTTCCCCTCTCTGCTCTGAGACAGCTTAAATTATATTGTAATTATGTATTTAAAGAGTTGGTACGTTTTCTCTGTGAAACTATTTATGTCTGATGTTTTTATGAGAGGAAGTTCTTAGACAACTCTCCTATCTCTTCTTCTTTTTAAATTAGTCTGTTTGGCCAGGCATGGTGGCTCATGCCTGTAATCCCAGCACTTTGGGAGGCCGAGGTGGGTGGATCACTTGAGGTCAGGAGTTCGAGACCAGCCTGGCCAACATGGTGAAACCCCGTCTCTACTAAAAATACAAAAATTAGCCGGGCACGGTGGCAGGCGCCTATAATCTCAGCTACTTGGAAAGCTGAGGCAGAAGAACTGCTGGAACCGGGGAGGCGGAGGTTGCAGTGAGCTGAGATCATGCCATTGCACTCCAGCCCAGGCTGACAACAGCAAGACTCTGTCTCAAAAATAAAATAAATAAATAAATAAATAAATAAATAGATTAGTCTTAGGATTCTTTTCAGCTACTCTTTTGTTTGTTTTTGTTTAAGACAGGGTCTCACTCTGTCACTCAGGCTGGCGTGCAGTGGTGCTATGTTGGCTCACTGCAACCTCTGCTTCTCAGGCTCAAGCGATCCTCCCACCTCAGCCTTCCGAGTATCTGGGACTATAGGCAAACACCACTACATCTGACTAATTTTTTTGTATTTTTGGTAGAGATGGGGTTTCACCGCATTGCCTAGGCTGGTCTTGAACTCAAGTGATCCGCCCGCCTCGGCCTCCCGAAGTTCTGGGAGCTACCACTCCCAGCCCCTTTTTGGCTATTCTTATTGAGAACCTTGAAGACGACCCAGGAGGAAATTGTTTTTATGGCTAAAAAATAGTAGCTAACATCAGTTCCCATTCCCTATCATAAATATAAGATATAAAGCACCAAAATTTACATTAAGTACTAAACTCTGAGACTTTGTGAGTCCTGGCTCACTCTTCAAGACCCCATACTACTAATGTCTTAGAGTTTGCTTCAAAACAAAGCCTATTTTGGTTTTAACTTAAGGTTTCCCTTCTGCACAATTATATATACAAGTTTATATGTAAGCTATATAGCTTTTTACAGAATTAAACCTTGTTGACTTTTACCAACTGGTAGTTCTTTCTCCATCTGCTTAATTTAAACTCATCCCTTAAGAGCTAGCTCACATGTCACTTCTACAGCCTTTCCCTGTGCCACCAGGCAGAATTAAGTACTTCTTCCTTAGTATTCTCACCATATTTGGCACACAGTACTGTCTAATCCATCTCTCCCTCCTTCCTTTTGGGACAGGCTTTCTAATACCCACATTCAATCACCTAATCATATAGATTTGCCATGCTCTGTCTAAGGAAGTCTATATATGATTCTATTGTCTATTTTTTCTAAGAATGATATTCTGAAACAGTCTTAATTATTTAATTTGGGTGAGAATTCTGTGAGACCAGTCCATTACAGGCTTCTCAGACTGTAACAAAAATATTGAGAGTCAAATGCTCTAATGTGGGGGATCTGAGTGATACCTATTTGAGGGAAATAGGATACCCTATTTGAGGGAATCAGTTGAAACTCACTTTTTCATTTTCTCCTAAGACTTTAAGAAGATAACAGTGGAAACAAATAGAAGATACTCCAGTGTTAGAATGAATAAGGCCTATGAGGAGAGCTTTGATTTCTTCTGAAAATTCTGTAAGGCTCACGATAGCGAAAGAATGCAAGAAGGAATGGCAAGACATGATTGATGGGCACAAAGAAATTAAATACTATAAATCGAAGTAAGCCTAAACAGTAAAAGAGACTCATGGTGATAATGAAGGAATGAATTGCATTGCCTTTAGTAAACCTGATGACTATTTAGAAAAAGACATATATTACCCTCATGCAGAAAGTCATGATACTTTATGAAGACCCAAAGAAAGTACACGTTACTAGGGTTTGTCTATGGGTTAAATGTGTGAGGAGGAGGAACTATGCATTATCTAGACAGAACAATAATATAACTAGCTAAAACACAAATCTCAGAATCCTAATGAAATTTTACTCAAAAAGAGCACTTCAGGGCAAGACGGAAGATCACTGTTGAGTGCCTTTTGTTAAGTCACAAAAATAGGAAGGAACTGAATTATCAGACCACTTCCTGAGGAGTTTGCTTTCCTGATAAGGAGAGATCCTTTATCCAAGGCTTTTTTTGAAAAGACTGGTTGTTTTGTGTGGTATTATAACTAGGTATCCAAGCTTGTTCAAAAATCATATCCCAATGCCTGCAGTTATGGTTCACCAGATAATCAGGGTTAGTAAGCACTTTAAATACAGCTAGTATCTGTTTGTAGGTATTTATATCTTGCATATGAAAAGGAATTATTCTCATCAAATATTTCTGTGAAGTGCAGTGAGCCGGCAGTATTATATGTATTATAGTGCAGTGGTTCTCAGAGTGTAGCCCACAGATCCCCAGCAAAGATGCTGGGGTGTGATGATGTCCTCAAAACCATTTCACAGGGTCTACAATGTCAAAATTATTTTCATAATTATACTAAGATGCTATTTGCCATTTTCACTTGTTGACATCTGTACTAATTACATACAAGCAATTGTGGGTTCAACTGCTGTCACCTTTATGTGAATCAAGGTAATGATACCAAATGGTTCTAGCAGTCTTCATATTCTTTTGCTACCACACATTTAGTTTTTAAAAAGTCAGTTTCACTTCATGTCATTGAACAAGAGGTGTAAATTAATTTTATTTACTTCTTAACAGTTAAATTAACTATTTTCAACTTTCTGTATGATTAACTGGAAATTACACATACAGCAACTCTGTCACATACTGATGGTTATCTCAAGAAAGAGTATTAGTGCAATTCTTTGAATTGCAAGCCAAATTAGCTGCTTTATTAATGAAACAGTATTTACAATAATTGACAAAGTTTGATTCTTCTTCTTGAGTACGTGGTTTGAAATTATATGAAGGGAATCTGTTACTGCAAGTGAAACAAATGGCAATATTTGTTGTCAGTGAGTAAATTTCAAGCTTTCAAACAAATATTAGAATTTTGGAAAACTTGTATCTGCCCTGTGAGTTTGACAGCTTCCCATATGGTGTGAATGCCAACACCCAGGGTTTAGCCAGAAGATGTAACCATATCTTGCAAGGGACTATCAGTGCCTACAGAAATGAGATAGAACTGAGTTCACTGTCAACAGGGTAAACTGGAGCTACTACTTATCTTTACTTAGCCTACTGACAATGAGCCAGAATAGCAGTGTTGAACAACCAAGAAAGTGGACTGCCATCTCAACACCAAGATATCATACAGAATTCTGCCTCCCCTATCACTCCTCCCAGTCTCAACATCAGGGGAGAAAGGGTCAAGAAAGACGAAGGGCAGAAGTGTCTGACAAACAGAAATTACCCACCTACCCTCCAAAGTTTTAAGTTCCAGATAAAGGTCTAGTCTGCCCTGGGAGGAAGTGAGAAGAGCACTGGATTAAAACTGACTGAAGTTTTAATATGAAGAAAACTGACTCTTAAATACTAGAATGAAATGAATTTTTGAAAATTATAGAATTGGTTTCAAGATGCTGTTAAGGTAACTGATATCTAATGGGAAAGGGAAGTTTGACAGGCTGGAGTTGAGAGGCAGTTATAGACAAAAAGAAAAACTGACTTGTATTAGCATCCCAACAAGTTAAGCCTCCTCAATAAAATGGTTACACACAGGTGGACAGTTTTCCACAAATATTGGTGTTCTCAGCCTTCCATCCCCCCATTCCTTTTTTTGTACAATCAATGGAACTGAAGAGGGATACCAGCAATGAGATCCTGGTATGAGTTCTAGAATACCATAATATTTAAGTCTAGAACTAGTCCACCAATTTGGATTAGTTCACTCCTATTTGTAGCTCTGTCTGATAAATGCTAAGTGGATAAGAACCATATTTCTACATCTGGGAGGACACCATCGGAGTCACAGATATGAATGGACAAATAAGCATTACTAATGACAGGAGATGCTGAAAGTAATAGTATTTCAAATAATAAAGTGGAGGAGATTGCTGGGAACACAGCTCATAGAGCAGAAATTAATTTGATATCTCAATGCTTTTAACTTTCACCTTTTAATGATTCAACCAAAGAAGAAACCCAAAAGGAGGCTCATCTAACAAAGAGGAAAAACCGGTGTATTTTAAATGGATGCTGTTCAACTACACAATACGGAGGAAGGAAAATGAAGGATCTAAAGAAAGAGATTAAGAGAAAAGCAAGTGAAAGGTAATCAAAAAGTAGAACCTGACTTGGGGCCGAACATGGAGGGTGGACAGGCATGAATGATAGACAGGGCGGAACAATTCCTGGATGAACGAGAGACAATAATGTAGAGTGGCTGTGACACATTGCATTATTAATACATACCGAGACTGAATTGCGGGTAATGTTCATGAATCTAACTGCAATTAGTACAGGTTTCTGGATTAGGAAGGACATGAAAAGGAAAGCAGAAGGTTAGAATGTACATGTCATTGCCTCATTAAAAGAGAAGGTTTAATCTTGCAATGGACTGAATATCCATCTTCTGCAGCACTGGAAAAAAGCGCAGCTTATCTATCTGCTTTGAAAAGTAGGTTTATAGCAAAAGGCTCTTCCCTTCCTGCCTGGATAGCCACCACTAAATTGGGCCTCTCAGAACTGAGCTCCTGAAAATTCATACTACAGAAATGTTTCACTTTTAAGTGGGATTTCTGTTTTTAATTTCTGGGGAAAAGATTTAGATAGTATCCCCTATGATGAGTTTTATTTAATATCTTTACTGCCTGCAAAAAGCCCATGCTTATGTTTGTTTTTACAGAAGACCCTTCACTACCTTAATCAACAGACCTTTGTTAAGCACTTATTCTGTGCCAGGCAGATTAAATAATAAAGGAAGAAAAAGAATTATTTTAGTGCTAATCTAAATGCAAACTGTGAAGATATGGGAGGAAGTACTGCTGGACCCCTGAAAGAGTAAGGGCATGATGAAGCCTGCTTCTCTTTAGAGATTTATTGGGAATCTGAAATGCGTGCTCATTGTCACAATTTTATTTTACAACTGAGAGGAAGGGTGGCAAATGGGCAATAAATAAACCTTAATGCAGCAGTTTTCCAGTTATCCTGAAAACTGACTTCAGGGTAACATATATGGATAACTCCAGTTCTCAATGACCACTAATCAATAGGGCTGAAGCTATTGATTAGTGGTCATTGAGAACTGGAGTTATATGTTACTGGTTGCAAAGGAAGATATTAAAAAGTGGGCAAACCAAGGAAATAAATTATCAGTTTTACAAGGACTGTCTCAAAACCTAACCCTAAACTCAAAGAAATACTTTTTGATTACAGTAGACTCATAGATGGAATTCCATTTCCTTAAGAATCAAATGATTCCATTTAAATTCAGTTACAAATGATTAAGTTCTCTACATCCCAGGGGTCTTGGCAGGACCACCAAAAGTGATATGATTAAAGGCGGGAACAGACAGTGGAAGGAAGTGGAGAAAAAAGTTAGAAAAGGATTACGTTTTCATAGAAAGGACATGAAAAGAAAGCAAGGCATATTATTAAGACACCAACATTTTATCTAAATACTTGATTTGAAAAATTCTGCACACTTAATCACATAGATTCTATAATGTAACTAAAGAGAGCCAGCAGATTAAACATGAGGAATCCATAGCACCTTGAGATTTGGTGACGTTTTACTTGTTTTTTATAAAAAAGATTCTGATAATAATCCTTGTATACACCACAAAAGCACATTTAAATTCCCAAGACAACTCCCATTTTTCCACTATTCCATGTGTTGCATCTTACCATTGATCTACGAATCAGTGACAACCTGGTCTTTGCCTTATTCTCAGCAAATTCCAAGCTACTGATATCTTTGAGACGAGCCTTGTATTTATTCATTTGTTCCACAACGATCAGTTCCACACAACTGAAACAGAAGGAAAGAGAAAAAAACTGTTAAGAGGTGAAGTAAATAAAGTATAGCACTGACAGACTGTTTTTGTGGTAGACAGTTGAAAGATGAAGGAAAAAATTAACATCCCTTACTTGATAAGCTCAGAGACAAGGTTTAGAATGGTGGTTCACAACTTTAGCTGCACTTTAGAAGCCATCTAAAGAGCAGTTATGGCTGAGCACAGTGGTTCATGCCTGTAATCCCAGCGCTTTGGGAGGCCGAGGCAGGTGGATCACCTGAGGTCAGGAGTTCGAGACCAACCTGGCCAACATGGTGAAACCCTGTCTCTACTAAAAATACTAAATCAGCCAGGCATGGAGGTGCACGCCTATAATCTCAGCTACTTGGGAGGCTGAGGCACGAGAATCGCTTAAACCTGGGAGGTGGAGGTTGCAGTGAGCCAAGATCATGCCACTGCACTCCAGCCTAGGCGACAAGAGTAAAACTCCATCTCAAAAAATTAATTAATTAATTAATTAATTAAAAATAATACAAAATAAAGAGCAGTTACAAATCCCAATGCCCAGGCTACATGCTACACCAATTAAATCAGACTCTCTGGGGATGGGATCCAAATATTGATATATTTTTTAAAGTTCCTTTTGCAGTCAAGATTGAGGAGAGCAAAAGAAAACCACGTTAGAAGGAAAGCAGAGCCCCAAGAAAAAAGACCAAGGTGAAATATAGGAATACTGAAGTATTAAGACCAAAGGATTCAGAGCCATTAAGACCACAGTTAGACTAGATTACAGGAAGATACTAAGTGTCCATAATTTGGTAAAATGGAAATTTAAAATCTATTTAGAAACTATAAGCAGTCCTAAAGAAAAGCCAGATTTTAAAAATAAGATGCTTTAAGACAAATGATGCTCAGTTGAATCCAGGAGTTTGCATCCTCAGCATAAGAAAACCCAGCAGTGTCCAACAATCTTCTTAAAAACACCTGAATTTATGAACCCATTCACTATGTTTGATATCTGGATACAGTGACTACATAGTCAGAAGTCCCTGAGGTCTTGTAAAGGTTATGGTAACTGGCCTTACGTGGTAGTCTTACTGATGTCCTGTACACTTTGTAGCGGGTCAGTGGTGTCAGGGCAGCGGAGAATGCAGGGCGCAAACACAATGGCCAAAGCATTAGCAGACATTCGATTAGTGTCTTCCTGCAGAGCAATCCTAAGAATTAAAACAAAACAAAAAACAAGTGACTAAGGGATAAAAAGGGAGCACCATAGGGAAATAGGCAGAAGAGATGAGCAAAAGAAGACAGTATGACATGAACTGCATAGTAGTAGAAGGATATCCATTAAGTTTAAGGGTCTGCAGACTTTTCCCAAGTTGTTCCTTTGTTCCTTTGTCTCTGGAAAATGTATTTTCATTTGTTCTTTCCTTGAAGCAGTCTAGGTCAGCCGATAGCTTCCCAAGGGAAATTTGTGACCTACCTGCTCTAGGCCAAGATCACTAGATGAACATGTCCAAAGAATGCAGAATCGGCCAGGCACGGTGGCCCACACTTGTAATCCAGCACTTTGGGAGGTCAATGTGGGCAGATTACTTGTGGTCAGGAGTTTGAGACAATCTTGACCAACACGGCAAAACCTTGTCTCTACTAACAATACAAAAATTAGCCAGGTGTGGTGGCGCACACCTGTAATCCCAGCTATGTAGGGGGCTGAGGCAGGAGAATCACTTGAACCGGGGAGGCGGAGGTTGCAGTGAGCTGAGATTGGGTCACTGCACTCCGGCCTGGGTGACAGACTGAAACTGTGTCTAAAAAAAAAAAAAAAAAAAAAAAGAATGCAGAGTAGAGGCTTTAACCAAAAATAAAGATGGCTTTCTTCTCAACTACTGCTGATATTTACACACGGGGAAGAGACACTACTCCTGACGCCTCTTTGGTCAATTCCTGAGAATGATCTGAACCCCTCATATGAATTAGGTCATTTCAATAGATTATATATCCTTTCTAGTTCAGCTGTTAGAAAACAGGCTAAACTACACACTGCCACCATGAGGCTGAAGCTGTCACATGGTTCAAACAAGGGCAGAAAAGCAACTGCCATGCATTCCAGCTCAGCTGAATATTTCTGCTCCAAGGTATCCTAACCACCTGTTTGAGACACTGACTTTATAAATAGAAGAAAAAATAAATACCTGTCAGTTTTCCAAATGGAGAAATTCCTTATCTATTTAAAATAATCCAAGAGAAACTATTAAAAATCGTTCCCTTGCTTCTTAAAGTTACCTGACTAGATGAAAGATGAGGCGTTCCAGTGTATTGAGATGAGTTCGGGAGAGTTGATCAATCACAGAGTATACACCACGGATTGTCTCCTTCCTCTCCTGAAGGCCTAAAAACAGTAAGAGCAGAAACTAAGACTAAATATCCCCTCTTATACAGTGTATCTTCCTCCCAGACACTATGAAGCAAAGAAGGCTGGCTACAGAGTTTTAGGAGTAGTTGTACCTGTAGGGCAGGAGAAGAGCAACTCACAGTAACTATTTAACTCCTTTTGCTTGAGTTCTATATTCATAAACAGTCTCCTTAGTTTGAACCTATATCACAGTAATCCTTAATAACAGCAAGGGGATAGAGATGTTCTAGTTTTTCAGTCATTGTGTAGCAGATTGATTTACCATTAAAGTCAATATAATTTATGAATCCTCAGGGCCTAAATACCTCTAGGAAGGCCTTTATCAATATCCTACGCACTTACAGCACTGAGAAACTAAACTCTGAAACCTGTTAAGCTTGGCATAAAACAGCCAGCTTTACACATAGTTCTTGCCTAGATTTCCAATTTAAATGAACATAAGCCTAATCTTAAAACTTATTTTTAATATTTTAATCTGTTTTATAACCCCAGTCTTTCAATTTCTTTGTAAGAAGCAACCAAGTGTCTCACTCAGAAAATTTTTAGGACACTAACATTTTGATGAGTCTCTAAAAAGTCAACATTTGAATAGGTGACAGTATACTAGCCGTTTTGTATTCACTGTCAAAAGCTTACCTTTGAATCTATAAGAATTAAACCACTAGAGGATGGCTTGATAATCTATACTCAAGATGGCATTTCTTTCCCAACTATAGGCCTTCTCTCTAACCCAGGAAGCCTATGCTTACCCATAGCTCGAAGAAATTCCTCATAGAGTTCAAAGGTCATGAGAGGATTGGGCAAATCTCGAAGCCATTGTTTGAATACACTTGCAATGACGTGTATGTTATAGTCATCTAGATTTACACTCTCAGCATCTATTTAAAGACAAGAGTTAGATTAACAGAGCCAAAACATGCAAAGAGATTCAAATAATTCACTTTAGAAACTATCATTATTAAAGGAAGGCTTCATGTTTCTTTTTTTTTTTTTTTTGAGATGGAGTTTCATTCTTGTTGGCCAGGCTGGAGTGCAATGGTGTGATCTCAGCTCACCACAACCTCTGCCTCCCGAGTTCAAGTGATTCTCCTGCCTCAGCCTCCCGAGTAGCTGGGATTACGGGCATGCGCCGCCACGCTTAGCTAATTTTGTATTTTTAGTAGAGACGGGGTTTCTCCATGTTGGTCAGGCTGGTCTCGAACTCCCAACCTCAGGTGATCCACCTGCCTTGGCCTCCCAAAGTGGAGGGATTACAGGCGTGAGCCACCATGCCCAGCCGGCTTCATGTTTCTTAATCAAACTGACTAACCTATTTTCCACAATGTAATTCCATGCTTTGGAACTGTGCTTCTAACTGTGGTGAAAGAATACGTCTTGTGTATTTGTTTTCCAAACCTGTTGTGGACTGAAATGTGTAAAATAAAAGATCATGGCCAGGAGCAGCGGCTCATGACTGTAATCCCAGCACTTTGGGAGACTGAGACAGGCCGATTACTTGAGGCCAGGAGACAGAAAGCAGCCTGGCCAACGTGGTGAGACCTGTCTCTACTAAAAATATAAAAATTAGCTGGGTGTGGTGGCACACGCCTATAATCCCAGCTACTTGGGAGGCTGAGGCAGAATTGCTTGAACCCAGGAGATGGAGGTTGCAGTGAGCCAAGGTCACACCATTGTACTACAGCCTGGGCAACAGAGCAAGACTGTCTCTGAATGAATGAATGAATGAATGAATGAATGAATGTTTTCGTGCTGAAGCACTGTTAAACTGCTATAAACGTCTCTACATGCTTGCTCTCAATTTCTGTACTTACCTGGTTATGGATTTGTCCAGAGACCACACTTTGAGTAACAATGGTTTACATAACAAATGAAAAAACGCATACAGGACACTTTCTGAAAGTAAGGCTAATTTTAAGTCATTCTTAGAGATAAAAGGACAGTGATAACTGAGCTTAGAAAATGTAAAGGAAACACCTTCACCCGTTTCACTTATAAACTCCCTAAGGTTATACAGATTAGATGACGGGTAGATTCAGGATGATTGATTTTTACTTGTGCTATTTCAAGGTATCAGAGACAAAGTCAGTAACTGCCTGTAAACCAAAGTAGACCAAGTCTCTTGTAGACGGAACCTCCTGCCTGAGTCTTACCAGTCATTGTTATTATTTTCATACTCAATTCATTTCTCATTGATTTGTTCATAAGAAACAGCATTGAACACAGGTTCTTGCCCACACAAGGACATGCTTTACTCTGTTTAGTTCAAAAAGATCTATTCCTTCCCAACAGTGGTAAAATGTAGAAGTTGAGAATGAAACCAGAGTCAGTCCCCTGCATGAATTCCAGTACTAAAACTACAGCTCTACAAAGATACATGCTCAACTCACTAATTATCAGTTTGAGTAACTGTCATCAATGTAGGCAGGCAAGAAGATGATACACAGGAAAGAGTACCCCTTGGAGTCAGAATAATAAAGAGAAAGGGGAAATAGATTATGAACTCAGAAGATCTGGGGTTAACTCCAATTTGGTCACTTATTGGCGATCAGTCTTTGGGCAAGATCCTCTGTAAGCCTCAGTTCCTTTTTCTGTAAATGGGGATAATAATATCCCTAATTCATAGGATTGTTGTGAATATTATAAAAACATTAGTACAGCACCTTGCATCATCATCAGCAGCTCATTATTTAATTTCCCTATACCTTAGTTTTTCTCTTTGTCAATCAGAGGTATCACAATCTTACTGAATTATTACAAAAATTAAATGAGATCTGTCCCAAGTGCAAATTATATGCTCAACATGTCTGCTGAGTTGACCAAATGAAACCAAAGACTCTTTAGAAAGCCAAAAAATGATAACAAAGCATCACAGAAAAGAATGCATTCTTCTGGCTGCTAAGTAAAGGATTGACATGTAATGAAAACTTTAAGAGCATGAAAGGAACTATTTAAATAAAAGTATTTCATTATGATTTAGAGGGCACTATCTTACCTGTATCTAGACCCTGCCGAAGCTCCTTGATTTTATTAGTCGAACCAGACTTTCGATAAATACCTTCTGTATACAGTCCATGCATTTCAATGTAGTTTATGAGCTTTTCCACTACTAAAGGAACAGTTCGGTCTTCACTGGTCAAACGGGACAGTTCAACCCCAAATTGTCGAGATGACAGCTCTGGATCATACTAAACGAAAGATAATTTTTAGTTTCCAAATGCATTCAAACATCTTGAAACATGTTTAACCATTTCTTTACCAGGAGCTACTTTTTTATTTCTCTGAAGTTTTATGAGCATAGTTAGAAGAGTTGGGAGAAAGGGAATTATGTTTAAGTAAGTATAAATGAGATATTAGTTTCAATCCTTTTCCACCAGAATCTCCAAAAGAAAATAATGGAGTGAAGAATGAAGGCAGTGGCGAAGGGCTACAGCTTCTCCTATCAAAAAATTGCTTCAAAAGCAAAGGTGGGATTTGGGTGTGGTTCGAAAAGGGTTGGATTTTATATGCAAACAGCTTGACCACCTACCAGATACCACTAGAAAATCTACTAATTTGATAAGAATTAGAGTTGTCAGCAAGTTCTTAAGCATAAGAATGCTTTGATGTTTATATAAACTTTACGGAAGTTTAACTGAAAAATGATTTCATAATTAAAGGCAGAGGTACACACAGATCAGCCCATGACTACTGTTACAGCTCTTTTGTATGGACTTGAATAGCGTATCTGATATCATACTTTATTTATTCATGCATTCATTCATTCATTCATTTGAGACAGAGTCTCGCTCTGTCACCCAGGCTGGAGTGCAGTGATGCGATCTCAGCTCACTGCAACCTTCACCTCCCAGGTTCAAGCGATTCTCGTGCCTCAGCCTCCCAAGTAGCTGGGACTACAGGCACATGCCACCACGCCCAGCTGATGTTTGTAGTTTTAGTAGAGACGGAGTTTCATCATGTTGGCCAGGCTGGTCTCGAGCTCCCGACCTCAAGTGATCTGCCCGCCTTGGCCTTCCAAAGTGCTGGGATTACAGGCATGAACCACTGTGTCCAGCCAATATCATACTTTATTAACCTATAGGTTACTTTATATCCTATGTGACTGCAACAGAACAGCTTACCCTTAAGATTATTTGAAGTAATTCACTGAAAAGAAAAATGGCAGGTATTATCTCTGAGACTGAAAATTGTTTTGCAAATCTGTCTTTCCTTCTCCTGCACCACTGTCCTTCCCTAACTATATATTCCATTTTCTCCTTTAACCTGCATCCAACCAGTTGCCAAGTCAATCAGTTCATCCTCTTTATTGTTTCTTTTCTGTTCTAAGTGTCATCACCCCAGCTCAAAACTATATCACTAACCAATTAGACTATTTCAACAGTTTCTTGGCGAGTTTTCCCCATATTCATATGTCTCCTTTTAATATATTCTGTAGTATATATAATCTGTTTTATTATCCTCAAAAACCTTTAGCAGCTAATTAGTATATAGCAAACTAAAGTGCAAACATTCTTGAGTCTCATACTCAAGAACTTACTTGAACTGATTCTGATTTCTACTTTCCAGACTTACATTCATACATTTGTCATTTATGTGTTAGGTACCAAGGAAACAAAAATCAAGGCCTTCTGCTTAAGACTAGTAGTGTTAGGCCCGGCACAGTGGCTCACACCTGTAATCCCAGCATTTTGTGAGGCTGAGGTGGGTGGATCACCTAAGGTCAGGAGTTCAAGACCAGCCTGGCCAACATGGTGAAACCCCATTTCTACTAAAAATACAAAAATTAGCCAGGCATAGTGGCGGGCACCTGTAATCCCAGCTACTCAGGAGGCTGAGGCAGGAGAATCACCTGAACACAGGAGGCAGAGGTTGCAGTGAGCCAAGATCACGCCACTGTACTCCAGCCTGGGCAACAAGGGCAAAACTCTGTCTCAAAAGAAAAAAAAAGAAAAAGACTAGTAGTGTTAGTGTGTGGAGATAAGTAAAATTATAAATAGATTAACTATTATGGAAACACAGAAGAGAGACAACTAGATCACGAAAGACTGGGCTGGATAACAAACAACTAATGATCTTGAAAAGACCTGATGTTCAACCTTAGTGTTGGAAAGCAAGTAATAGATAACTAAAGAAAGCAAGATCTTTTAGGCACAGGAAATATAAAACTACAAAGGTAGGCAGAGCAAAGTGGCTACAGAAATGAAGCTACCAGATAATTTTAAATAAAGGAATAATCAGTTTATTAGTTTTAGCAGTATTATCAGTATTATTTTGCATCATTCATGCATGTATCTACATGCTCTGCATTCCAGCTCTTAATCCTTAGAGTATTAATTTCATGTCTATTTTGACATACATTAAATTATCTTAATATCACACAACATCTCTGAAAAGCATTTCCAAGTCTAAGGCAGAATAGGACACAATCTTGGAATATTTAGAGGATGCATATTAAAAGTTTTGCCTTGTCACTATGTGAACTTGGCTAGGTTATTTCACATTTGCAACAGAAATACCTCCTTTCTACTTCAGAGGGTTGTTGTAGAGATTAAGTTGAACATACACAGCATGACAACCTGGTATACGTCAAATACTGAAAAAATTATTATAGAAATAGAATAGAATAAGGCTTGCTGTAATGATTAAATTTTAGTCAAATGTTTTCCTAATGCTGGGACACAGATGTGCAAATACATATTCTGTTTATTTAAATCCCTATGGCATTAGAAATGTTATGACTTGTGGAAGCAAAATAACAAAGTACTTTTAGGTATTAAACAAAACTTTAAAAATAACTTGATTTGAAACTAAGTAATCTAAAGCAAACATGCTAGAACATTCTATTTCTTGAAATGAAGAGACAAATTAATCTTACTATTTTCAATGGAAAAAAAAATTCTGAGTATTTTTCTAAAAATATATTTTTATAGTTTTTGTTTCATAGTTATTTTTCATTTAAACTAACTTCAATGTGTATTTTAAATAAAATCTTTATTGAGCTGTGACATACACACATTGCAAGTTACAGCTTAATGGATTTTCACAAAGACCCAAATTAAGAAACAGAATATTACCAAGCAGTTTAAAATTCCTCCAGGTCCCTTCCAGCCACTATGCCCTTTACCCTTCACGAATAACCAGTATCTGTACTTCTGTCACTAAAAATTAATTTTACCTGCTTTTGGATATTATATAAATGGAAAAACAGAGTATGTGCACCTTGAGTTAGTTTAATCTATTTTTGAACTTTGTTTAAATGTACTCTTTTGTCTCTAGCTTTCAGTCAACATTATGTTTGTATCGATAGTTTTTTTTTTTGCACTTTTTACATTTAGTGAATATTGATAGGTAAAAGTATATAAAGGTACATGGAAAAATAATCTAATTAAACTAAAGAGCTTCTACACAGCAAAAGAAACTACCATCAGAGTGAACAGGCAACCTACAGAATGAGAGAAAATTTTTGCAATCTACTCATCTGACAAAGGGCTAATATCCAGAATCTACAAAGAACTCAAACAAATTTACAAGGAAAAAACAAACAACCCCACCAAAAAGTGGGCAAAGGATATGGACAGACACTTCTCAAAAGAAGACATTTATGCAGCCAACAGACACATGAAAAAATGCTCATCATCACTGGCCATCAGAGAAATGCAAATCAAAACCACAATGAGATACCATCTCACACCAGTTGGAATGGCGATCATTAAAAAGTCAGGAAACAACAGGTGCTGGAGAGGATGTGGAGAAATAGGAACACTTTTACACTGTTGGTGGGACTATAAACTGGTTCAACCATTGTGGAAGACAGTGTGGCGATTCCTCAAGGATCTACAACTAGAAATACCATTTGACCCAGCCATACCATTACTGGGTGTATACCCAAAGGATTATAAATCATGCTGCTATAAAGACACATGCACACATATGTTTATTGTGGCACTATTCACAATAGCAAAGACTTGGAACCAACCCAAATGTCCATCAATGATAGACTGGATTAAGAAAATGTGGCACATATACAGCATGGAATACTATGCAGCCATAAAAAAGGATGAGCTCATGTCCTTTGTAGGGACATGGATGAAGCTGGAAACCATCATTCTCAGCAAACTATTGCCAGGACAGAAAACCAAACACCGCATGTTCTCACTCATAGATGGGAATTGAACAATGAGAACACTTGGGTCTATGGCCATACTACCCTGAATGCGCCCGATCTCTTCTGATCTCAGAAGCTAAGCAGGGTCAGGCCTGGTTAGTACTTGGATGGGAGAACACTTGGACACAGGAAGGGGAACATCACACACTGGGGCCTGTCGTGGGGTGGGGGGAGGGGGGAGGGATAGCATTAGGAGATATACCTAATGTAAATGATGAGTTAATGGGTGCAGCACACCAACATGGCACATGTATACATATGTAACAAACCTGCACGTTGTGCACATGTACTCTAGAACTTAAAGTATAATAAAAAAGAAAAAAGAAAAATTCCCACTAGAAGAAAAACATCTCACAGATGTAGATCCACTACTCTGCATTCTCTTCTCTCTAAAATCTAGTCTCCTAAAGTACAATTTGCCTGTGCAGCTCCCTGATGCTTGCCAACAAACTTTTTTAGTATTGGTCTGACATAAGCTGCTCCATCTTAGCTGGAAGCAAATGTCTCACTCATATTCTTTGCATTTTAATTCCTGAATCAAATTTCTCTCTGTACTTTGCCATGATTTGTCTACTGCAAACAACATGCACACACATTTATATTTCAGATTTGCATGCTATTGTAACAACTGTCAGTATGTGATTAATGAATAAGAAAATGTTGTGATCATACATCGATAAAAGCCTGAATTTTTTAAAAAGATTACCTCCTTGAAACATAAGGTATCAAACAGTATGTGTACAGTATATTTTAGATCTCTGTGTATCCAAGAGATATATGTAAAAACACCAACCATCCATGCTGGTGAATTTTGCTACTCATGTTTAAATTTGTTCATCTTTAATTGTAGCTTACTGCATTAAGGATAATTCCTAGAAGATTTATGAGCGTTTAAGGAAGTATGAAACCTCAATGCAGTGTTCTTCAAATTGTGGTTTACGAAATTAATTTAGTAACTCACATATAGTAACGGTAAAATAATTCTATGAAAATCAATTCATTTTTGTACATATATCACCAAACATATGAACTGGATCATGGCATAAAACATATTTCTACTGTGATTTGTGGTCAAAAAGTTTAAAAACCACTCATCTGTAAAACTATCAAAAAGGCCTTAATTTATTTCCATATGGCACAAAAGACCAACAGGTCTGTTATCTATTACTGATAGGTGATAATTTCTTACCTTTTTAGAGCACTTGGCTGTGGTTTTCAGACAGCACTTCTTATGGCAAGCATACTTGCATACTGAAAAATAGGTGAGGAATGCAACATTTTTAGAAGTCTGTACATCAGTGATAAGAACTTATCAAGTATACTTTATTTTAGAGCTACGTTTTTTTCTTTAAATCTCAGACTGCTGTAATATGACATACATACTTTGTACAATGGTATAATTAAAAAGAATTTTAACCCATTCTATTGGGTATAATGAAGTTGAAAACATGATCAAAATTTCTAGCCACAGTCAATGAAAAAGCTTTTTGTTCTTTCAAAGCTGCTCATCCTGCCCCTATGCCATACAGTACCACTCCCCAACAAATTCCAGCAGGATACTTATCTTTGTGGTTTGATTCACAAATTAGTGTTCATGTTCTACCACATATATGCTCTACAACATACTAAAATCTCAGAAATGCCTATTAAGAATCATTCCTATAGATAAGGAAGGCATTACTGTCAAAGATCCTTCCTGAAATGAAAACTAATTGGGTAGCACAGTTTAAGATATAAGAAAGGTCTTATTTATGATCTCTAAAGGTTGAGAACAGAGCTCTGAAGAACCAGAACATGAAGAATATTGAGTTGTGATTGGGAAGATGGGATAAAGAAAAGGTTCAGAGCTAAAATAATTTAGAGGAGTGGTGATAACCCAGAGTAGCTGGGCAGCTGGTGAACAGGAAGAGGCACATTTAGAGGAGGGTATTGAGAACACAGCTGGCTTATGTCATTTTGTTACACTAGCTCTGGCTTCTGTGTACCAATACCTGAATATCCTTTCTTGAGCTTGTAAAATATAACTTGTAGGCTTTTGAAGGCCAAGATCAAGTAAGGGAGGCCATGTCATTGTACTGGTGAAATAATCAGGATAACAACAAAGAAAGTTAGCTAACTCTATTAAAAAATCAAATCAGGCCAGGTACAGTGGCTCATGCCTGTAATCCTAGCACACTTTGGGAGGTCGAGGTGAGTGGATCACTTGAGGTCAGGAGTTCAAGACCAGTCTGATCAACATGGTAAAACCCTGTCTCTACTAAATATACAAAAATTAGCCAGGCATGGTGGTGGGCACCTGTAATCCCAGCTACTTGGGAGGCTGAGGCAGGACAAGCACTTAAACCTGGAAGGCGGAGGCTGCAGTGAGCTGAGATTGTGCCAATGCACTCCAGTCTGGGCAACAAAGTTAGACTCCATCTCACCAAAAAAAAAAAAAAAAAAAAAAAATCAAACCAGCCCAACATAGTCATAAAAAAGAAAATCATTTAAATTTTTAGCTTTAAGTTACAGAAGAAACTAAACCTACAAGAATCATAGTTACACTAAAGGGTCAAATATATTTCAAACTACTTCCTATTTTCAGACTCATTATAATTTTTTAGACTACTGATAATAAAACCAAAGCAAAACTGCTGTTGAACCATGGAATAAGTAAATATATAGTAATAGTGGCAATTTTTCTGTGGCAAACTGCTGTCATATTGGTTCCAGTCCTTTCCTAGTATTTGCTTCATTCAATTTTAGCCCACTAGTAAAAGCAAAGCTTCACAGAACTAATAATAGCACCAGAGCAGATGTATAAAATAAGATGAGTGGAGGCTAAAGGTTCACTGTAAGCCAGAACCAAGTTGATCTACAAAGAATCTCTACTCACGTTTTAGGATTTATATATTTAGATATATATTTATATGTAAAATAATATATATATTATATTTATATATATTTTATATATTTATATTTTCTACTGTAATCTGCTAAAAGGATTACAGTAGAAAAAGTACCTTTTTGACTATAATCTAATTTATTCATTCATTTATCCATCCATCCATCCATCTATAGGTCTATCTAACCAACAAATATTTATTAAAACTTACTATGTGCCATCACTGTTTTAGGCACTGATGATATAAAAAAAAAAAAAAAAAGACAAATAAGTTTCCTGACCTATAGAGCATATATTTTAGAGGTGTAGACTGAAAAACAAGAACACAAATACTTAATGTAATTTTGGGTGGTAATAAGTTCTATAAAGACTATTAAGTCTGAGTGAAAGAACAGAGAATTTCGGAGGGTGGAGGGGCGGGCGCAGTGGCTCACGCCTGTAATCCCAGCACTTTAGGCCAAGGCGGGAGGATCATCTGAGGTCAGGAGTTCAAGACCAGCCTGGCCAACATGGCAAAACCCTGTCTCTACTAAAAACACAAAAATTAGCTGGGCATGGTGGCACATGCCTGTAATCCCAGCTACTCGGGAGGCTGAGGCAGGGAGAATCACTTGAACCTGGGAAGCAGAGGTTGCAGTGAGCTGAGATCACACCACTGCACTCCAGCCTGGGCGATGGAGCAAGACACCATCTCAAAAACAAAAAAAAGAATAGCGAATTTGGGGACAAGGTGGCATTTAAACTGGGGGTAGAAAAGAGAGCTCTCTGAGAAGGTGAGATGTGAGTGTAGGCATGAAGTAATTGAAATATTAAGTCATACTAAAATCTGGGACAAGACCATTTTAGACAGAGTGAATTACATGTACAAGACTCTCAGTGACCAAATAACATCAAAATATCTGGTTTAGATACAAAGAATAGGTGAAGAGAGTATAGCAAGAGATGAGGCTAAAAATTTAGGTAGTGTAAATAACTCCTTTATGTTAAAGGAGACATAAGACAACTCAAGGAAACAGAAATGTCAGTGGTTAAAAATATTCCTCAAAGATCTCTCATACTTACATTTGCAAACAGAGGCTCGGTCCATTATCCATATCAAAGAAGAACAGTATTCACAGTATGTAGGGATGCTATATTGGGTGGCTTTAAAGATGTGACCATTGTGTTCTTCCACCTGAATGAAAAAATTTAGCTACTTATATTAAAGCCAACACAGTAAATGCTGCCCTAACGTGGTGGGAAATCCTTCAATCTCTTGTTAAGTCTTCACTAGGCACTAATTCCAGGGGGACAATTAGGATCTTTTGAGAAATAACATAAAATATATTTTTCCTGCTTTCCAAAAGCTAACAATCTAGATAAACATGACCAAATTATATGAAAAACAGAAAGCAATGCAACAGACATATAATAGCTGTCTTATATGACTCTAATGTTACATTAAAAGCAGCAGTTCTCAAAGTATGTTTTCTTTTTCTTTTTTTGGCTTTTTTTTTTTTTTTGAGACTTAGTCTTGCTATGTTGCCCAGGCTGGAGTGCAGTGGTGCTATCAGCTCACTGCAGCCTCCGCCTCCTGGGTTCAGGCAATTCTCCTGCTTTTGCCTCCCAAATAGCTGGGATTACAGGCGCCTACCACTACGCCTGGATAATTTTTGTATATATATATTTTTACTAGTGACAGTGTTTCACCATGTTGGCCAGGCTGGTCTTGAACTCCTGATCTCAAGTTATCTGCCTGCCTCAGACTCCCAAAGTGCTGGGATTATCAGCGTGAACCACTGCGCCCGGCTAAAATATATATTTTTTTGTAATCTCAGGAAACTTTTACAGTTGAAAATTACTGATGACCTCAGAGAGCTTTTGTTTACATGAGTTATACCTGTTAATATTTACTATGCTAGCAATTAAAGCTGAAAAAAATTTAAAGTATATATTCATTAATTTATTTAAAATGAACAATAAATGTATTATACATGAACATAACATTTTAATTAAAAACAACTATATCTTTAAAGCAAAAAAAAATAGTGGCAAAAGGGGTATTGTTTTACATTTTTGTAAATTTCTTTAATGTCTGGATTAACAAAAGACACCTGGATTCTCACATCTACTACTGCACTCAATCTGTTGCAATATGCAGTTTAGTTTGAAATATATAAAGAAAATCTAGCTTAATACAGATATGAAAGTGGAAAATGAAGGAATATAATTTTTTAATTAAAATTTTTTTATTTGTATAAATGTATGTGGTACAAGTGTAATTTTGTTACATGCATAGGTTGCATAGTGGTGAAGTCAGGGCTTTTAGGGTATCGACCACTCAAATAACGTGTATTGTACCCATTAAGTAATCTCTCATCATCCATCCCCCTCACACCCCCTCACTCTTCCGAGTCAGTGGAGTAATATTTTAACAGTCCTTTCAGATAGTAATACGGCACCAAAACTTTACATATGGTAACTTAAAAGTTAAGTAAAAAACCATAACCAATGAACCCTTCCTGTCCTATGACAGTAAAATCTATTGTTTTGGACTTAATTAAAACTTAAAACTTTAACCTTCAAAGACACCATTAAGAAAAAAAGATAAACCACAGACTCGGAGAAAACATTTGCAAATCATATATCTGATAAATGACTTCTAGTCATTATATTAGAATGTTATGTAATTATGTTAGAAATGTTAGAACCCAATAATAAGGCAACCCAACTCAAAAATGGGCAAAATACTGAAGAGACAGCTCATCAAAGAAGCAGTTCAAATGGTCAATGGGCACATGAAAAGATGTTCAACATCATTAGTTATCAAAGAAATGCAAACTAAAACCACAATGAAATACTACTTCATACCTACCAGAATGGCTATAACAAAAAAGGTAAACAATAGCAAATGTTGGTAAGAATGTGGATAGACTAGAACCCTCAGGTACTGCAGGTGGGATTGTAAAGTGGTGCAGTCACTTGGAAAACAGCATGGCAGTTTCTGAAAACTGGAAGCATAGAGTTGCCACTTGACCCAGAAATTCCACTCTCAGGTTTATACACAAGATAACTGAAAATGTACGTCCACAAAAAAACCTGTATGTAACTGTTCATAGTGGCATTATTCATGGTAGCCAAAAATACAAAACAACTCAAATGTCTGCCAACTGATAAAAGGATAAATAAAACATGACATATCCATGCAATGGAATTCTATTTAGCATTAAAGAAGACTGAACTATGGATAAACACAATGATATAGATGAACTTCAAAAACATTATGCTAAAAAGCCACATGCAAAAACCACAGTGTATTATTCTATTTACATGAAATATCCAGAAAAGGTAAGACTATAGAAACAGAAAGTAGAGTAATAGTGCCTGAGGCTAGTAAAGAGCAGTGACTGTAAACTGGCATGAAAAATCCTTTTGGGATTTTTCTAAAATTGGATTGAGATGATGGGAAAACTATGTGAATTTACTGAAATCACTGAATTGTACACATAAAAAGGGATAAATTTGTGGTAAGTAAATTTACCTCCAGAAAGCTGGTTTACAATACCAATTGGTCTATTTTGTATTTGGACATTTAACCTGTATATGATTTTACAGTGGTACATGTTGATCATTTGGAATATACTGATTCACTAAATTAAACTTCCAAATGTTGACACATTTCATTATATACTAGCAGAAAGTCATAGTCCTTAACTTTATAACTGACCTCATTAGAAAACTTGGCAGATACAAGTTTTCCAAAATTTGAATTTTTGCTTGAATACACAAGTTTTATCACTGGTAATAAATATTGTCAGTTGTTTTCCTTGAAGTGACAGGATAACTGCATATGCCCAAATCTTAATGAATAGTTTAAGTAAAAATAATGTTCTATGAAAAAAGTGGCTAGAAACATGCTGCCACAAAAACTTGTTCATGAATTTTCATAGCAGCATTATTCAAACAAAAAGTAGAAACAACTGAAATGTCCTTCAATTAATAAACAGATATATGAAATGTTATATATCCATACAACAGAATATTTGGCTTTACAAAGGAATGACGTACTGACACATGCTACAACACGAATGAACCTTGAAAACATTATGCTAAGTGAGAGAAGGCAGACACAAAAGGCCATATATATGATTATTTAAGTCAATATGAAAAGTTCAGAATAGGCAAATCCATACAGACAAAGTAGACTGGTGGTTGTGAGGGGCTCAGAGGAAGAGAGAAGAGGGATTGAGTGAGTGCTCAGAAAGTACAGTTTCTTTTTGGGATAATGTTCTCAAATTATATAGTGGTAATGATTGCTTAACATAGTGAATATACTAAAACCCACTAAATTGTACACTTTACGTAGTTAAAATGGCTAAATAGTTAAATTTTGTTATATGAATTTTATCTCAGTTTTTAAAAATGCTAGATCAGCCTGCAATCTAATTGTACAAGTAATTTCTTGAGACAACCATCATATCATGGTTTTGCATCCTTCCCATTTCATTACACAGAATATTAAAGAGATGTGAATTCGAGAATCAAAACTTAATATAATTAACGTTTTTATTATTTCACCTTCTTCAGTAAAGCTTCTCTATTTTTCTTAAACTATGAGTGTGTGACTGTAAAAATTATAATGCCCATTAACAAAGTTTGCAGGCACTGCCTTGATTCATGTTGATGGCAGTTTTACCCATGTTTGCTTTTGTGTCAACTCAATGAAAAAGGAAAATGATGTTTTATTATTACAAAGAGAGTTGTAATATCATAAAACCCCTAAAAGTCTACCAGAAACCCCTGTAGACCACACTTTGAAACACTGGATCATATATAAACTAGACATAGATTCGAGTTTATACAGACTATATATGTTTATAAATGATCTAGTACAAAAGGATATATGTTACACTGTTAACTATAGTGATTATCCGTGCTGAGATAAAACACTCAATAGTAAGTGTAACATGACTGGGCATGGTGGTGTGTGCCTGTAGTTTGAGCTACTAGGGAGGGTAAGGTGGGAGGATCACTTGAGCTCAGGAGTTTGAGGTTGGTCTGGGCAACAGACCCCATCTCTTAAATAAATAAATGTATGTATGTAACACGAAGTTTTTTTTTTTTAAACCTGTATATGAAACACTTTAAAACCCTCTTGAAGGACACAAAAATAGACTTAATCAGAAGAAAAGATTCAAAATAATAAAGATGTCAGTTCTCTCTACATTAATTTATAAATATAAGGTAATAGAAATAGAAGTACTAATAGATCTTTTTTCTGCTCAAACTAGACAATCAAATAGTTGGAATGGCTCACGACTATTTAGATCAACTAATGAAACAGGATAAAAAAGATCAAAGCAGGCCGGGCGCAGTGGCTCACGCCTGTAATCTCAGAACTTTGGGACGCCGAGGCGGGTGGATCACAAAGTCAGGAGTTTGAGATCAGCCTGACCAACATGGTGAAACCCCATCTCTACTAAAAATACAAAAATTAGCCAGGCGTGGTGGCGCACACCTGTGGTCCCAGCTACTCAGGAGGCTGAGGCAGGAGAATAACTTGAACTCGGGAGGCGGAAGCTGTGGTGAGCCGAGATTGCACTACTGCACTCCAGCCTTGGCAACAGAGTGAGACTCTGTATCAAAAAAACAAAAAACAAAACACACACACACACACACACACACACACACAAAACAAGCATAATGGGAAATTTAGAATGTAAAAAGGGTGACATCTCAAAGTTGATGAGTAAAGACGGACTTTAAAATAAATGATGTTGGTAGCCATTAATAAGAGGCAAAATTAGATTCATATCCCACACTGCACACCAGGACAATTCCATAAAGATCGCGATTTAAATGTAAAAAATGTGACCACTAAATTATTGGAAGAAAACACTGAGAATTCCTTTATAACCCTGAAGTGAGGAAAGTCTTAACTATGACTCAAAATTCAGAAGCTATGAAAAAAGAAGATTCACAAGTTTAATTTCTTAAAAATCTTCCACATGACAAAAAATATAATAAGCCAAGTGAAAAGACAACTGACAAACCAGGAAAACATACTTTCAACTTATATCACAGACAAAGGGTAATCTCTCTAATGTACAGAGTTGCTACAAATTGAGAAGGAAAAGACCAAAGCCAAAAGAAAAATGAGTAACGAACAAAAACATACAGACTGCAGTTAAAAAAAAAAAAAAGCAAATGGTACTTGAGTATAAGAAAAGATACTCAATCTCACTGACAGTATGAGAAAAGCAAATAAAAACTGTGTAGAGATACAAACTACAAAATGAGACTACCTCTATTACAGAGAAATGAAGCAATATTTATCAAAATAACAAATGCATTCACCCTATGACCCACTAATTTCAATTCTGGGAATCCATCACACACACACACACACACACACACACACACACACGGTTATTCATTGTTCACTCTTTGTAATAGCAGAAGACTAGAAGCAGCCTAATAGTCCGGTAAGGAATGGTAGCCAGTTGTGAAATAGATTTCTGTGTATAGCTACTGTATTAGTTTTCTATTGCTGCTGCCACAAACTACCATAAATTCAGTGGCTTAAAACAACACCTATCATTTGTTATCTCACAGTTCAGTAAGCTAGAAGTCTGACACTTCTCAGAGTCAGAGACTTTTAGTCTCACCAGGCTAAAATCAGATATCGACAAGGGCGTGTGCCCTTCTGGATGCTCTGTGGAACAATCTGCTTCCAATCTCATTCAGGTTGTTGGCAGAATTCAGTTCCATGTGGTTGTTGGACTGAGGTCCTATTTCCTTGCTGACTATTAGCTCGTAGTTGTTCTCAGCCTCTAGAGGCCAGTCACATTCCCTTGCTCAACACCCTCCTTTCTCCATCTTCAGAGACATCAAAAGAGGATTGAGTCCTTCTCATGCTTGTATTTCTCTGTCTTCTACTACCTATGTCTCCTGCATCATCTTCTACCTCATCTCTCTGACTGACTCTTCTGTCTTCCTCTTCAGCTTTTAAGGGCCTATGTGGTTACACTGGGCTCATCTGCATAATCCAAAATAAACTGTTATGTTAAAGTGAGTTGATTAGCAATCTTAATTCCATCTGTGAAGTCCCTTCACAGCAGTACCCAGATTATGTGTGAATGAATAACCAGGTGACAAGAACCTTGGAGGGAACATCTTTAGAATTCTGCCTACCATAGATAGAGAAGGGTCTTCTGAATATATTGTTCAATGATAAAAGCAAAGCACAAAAGAGTACTATGCTGTTATTATATAACATGCTACATTTTATGTGAGAAAGGATAGCAAATAAGTTTATACTGGAGAAAGAAACACTAGAAAGTTATAACAAAAATTTACCACTAGAAGACAAAGGGGGTTGGAGTTAGACTTCTCAGTATATATACTTTAAAAAAAAGTTTGAATGGTAAAAATATATCTATTAGAAAAAACACTGTAAAAATAAATTATATCAGTGCAGGCTAAGGAATTCTTCTTTTATTCAATAGTTCTACTCTCATTTAGTTTGATGCTCTAATTATCACAAATTTGTCCAGTGGCACTTCCTTTGAGCTAAATAAATAAAAAGGGAATGCTTGTCTTTAGAGCAAAAATTCAACTAATAAATGTAGAATGACTGATGGAATTTTTAAAAATCACTATTTAGCAACCATCACAGCAACTGATTCAGTCAAGAATCATCAAGTAATAACAAAACTAGCAAGAGTTTGAGGAATAAGAGGACACTTATTTACATGGTCTGAAGTATATCCCCACAAGATAATAATTACAAGGGAAAATAGTATCTTGGCTGAGTTTTTTGAAACAACCTTGCAGATATCAACCACAATAGGACAAATAGATATCATATATCTCCTGATATCACACAATGAAAAATCACAGCATTTCTTCTGTGATGTTTCATGCCAAAAATGTGTAATCTGAATCTAATCATGAGGAAATATAAGACAAACTCAAATGGAAAAACATGCTATAAAAAAACTGACCTATGTTCTTCAACAATGTCAATGTCACGGAAACTAAGAAGGCTAAGGAACTGTTCTTGATTAAAAGAGATTTAAAAGGCATAACAATTAAGTGTAACAAATATCTTGTTAAAAAGGAACAATACTGGGACGAATGGTGGAATCTAAATAAATCTGGGTTAAGGGATACGGTTTATTTGTACTTCTCTTGCAACTTTTCTATAACACTGCAATTATATTATGTCAAACAAAAAGAAGGGGAGAGGAGGGAATGGAAGGAAGGCAAAACCAAAATGAAACAAAAAGAACTGATCCAGGACAGTGAGACAATTACAGCTGCTAGAACAAGTCGGTAGAAAGTAATGAAAAATAAGGCTGGACAGTAGTGTAGCAGGGACCATGAAAGTCTTTCAAGTCACTCAACATTTACTCATTCAATTAAACATTTATAGATGCTTACTATGTGTCAGGAACTGGCATGAACTTGTTGTGGAAAAGAATGCTAACTGCCTACTAATATCCATTCTTTGTTTCTTCCTTAAATACAGATTTCCCAAGCCCTATCTGGGCATGTGACAATCTATCTAAACTTTACTTCTCAGCTTCTCTTGCATCTATAAATGGCTGCATAAGTAGCTCTGAATAATGAAATGTGAACATATGTGATGAGTGACACTTCCAAGCCATGCCTAACATTATGGGCTCTCTTGTCCTTTTTTCTGTCCTGCAAGCTAAGATGGGAATCAAGAAATTGAGACCTGAAGCAGTGATTTTGAAAGTCTGTATTACTTTCATGGTAAAAGTGGTTAAAAAAAAAAAAAAGTGGTAAAAGTTCCAAAGTATAGTGGAAGCACAAAGAAAGGAGTAATTAAATGGTTCCATAGGAAAAAAGGTGTCATAGAGGGAATGCTTGAGATGAATACAAAGAACTGAGCAAAGACAAAAAAAAGAATGATATATTTAGGGAATAGTAATTGTTTCTATTTAAGCTGGAAAATATGCAACAATAGCCTTTAAGACTTTTTAGAGTCATGTGTATATAGGGGTATACATGTACATATATATTTGATAAAATAAAAAGTAATTTAAGAGATTTGGTACTGATACAAGAATAAACACATCAATGAATAAAAAGAGAGACTAAAAATTTAAATCCAAATACATTAAGATTTGAGTATACAGTTGTCTCTCAGTAGCTGTGGGGAATTAGTTCCAGCAACCCCCTGCAGATACCAAACTGCAGATGCTGAAGTCCCTTATATGAAATGGCACAGTATTTGCATATTATTTAGACATATCTGCATATCCTTCCATATACTTTATATCTAGATTACTTACAATGCCTAATACAATGCCTATACATCACTTCATTTGTGTGGATTCACTCAATGGACAGCAAATTCAAGTTTGCTTTTTGGAACTTTGTGGAATTTCTTTTTCTAAATATTTTGGATTCATAGTTGGTTGAACCCATGGATGTGCTGGGCCAACTGTACTATAAAAATGGTATTTCAAACCAGTGAAAAAGAAATATATCATTCAACAGTGGGCAGACAACTGAAATACTATTAAAGAAAAAAAGCATCATCCCTTGGTGCCTTGGTCCATAACTCGATCTTGAGACTAAAATAAATTCAAGAATGATTAAATATTTTTGTAGGAAAAAATGAAATAATAAACATACTAGGCCAGGTGTGGTGGCTCATGCCTGTAATCCCAGCACTCTGGGAGGCTGGGGCAGGAGAATCATGAGCCCAGGAGTTTGAGACCAGACTGGGCAACATGCTAAGACCCCATCTCTACAAAAAATGAAAAAATATTTAGCTAGGCATGATAGGTGTGCGTGTGGTCCCAGCCACTCAGGAGGCTAAGATGAGAGGACTGCTCGAGCCCAAGAGGTCAAGGCCACAGTAAGATGTCATTACGCCACTGCACTTCAGGCTGGGCAACAGAGCGAGACCTACTCTCAAAAAAAGAAAGAAAGAAAACGTACTGGAAAAAAGGTATGAATGGACAGGTATGGTGGCTCACACCACCCAGTACTTTGGGAGGTTGAGGTAGGTGAATTGCTTGAGCCCAGGAGTTTGAGACCAGCCTGGGCCCCATGGTGAAACCCCATCTCTACAAAAAATACAAAAAAGTTGGCTAGGCATGGTGGTGCACTACTTGGGATGCTGAGGTGGGAGGGCACTTGAGCCTGGCGAGGTTGTGAGGCTGCAGTGAGCCGTGATCATGCCACTGCACTCCAGCTTAGGTAACAGAGTGAGACCCTGTCTCAAAAAGAAAAAAAAAAAAAAGAAAGAAGAAAGAAAGAAGAAAGTAAAAAAAAATGATAATAATTATGTAAATAATTTATCTAAGAAGGACAAAAAACTCCAGTAGCATAAAGAATTTAAAGGAATTAAAATTAGTAGTAAATAAATCTACTATAAACAAAGTAACAACATAATTCCACTCAGAATATCCTGAAAACAGAGGAGGAATGTATGTGTAATATATATGTGTATAAAATATATATAATCATTTATATATAAATGATTTTATATGGACACTGTATTTCTGGAATAACACCAAAAAACTGGTAACAGTATCTCTGGGAAGAAGGGCTGGGAAAGAGGTCTACTTTATAATGTATATAATTTCAAATTATGTTTATGTGACTTTCTCAACTGAAAAAACTTAGTTCAAAATTTATGATGATAAAACAGAACTAGACCAAGAATGCCATTAATCCTGATTGACACCATTGCCTGTATCAAACCATAATGGCACAAAAAGATTGGCAGTCATTTTTTTCTTAAGAAATTAAGTAAATAATCAACTAACTTAAAAAAAATCAAGGGAGGAAGGAAAAAAATACTTCAACTCATGGTTCATCCATCCTAGTTTCATAATATGGCCTTACTCTATGGTATCTCAAATATTCCCAGATAATAACATCTTCTCTCACAGATATCCTTCTAATTATAAATCACACAAACGTTATTTTCCTCTACTAAACTCTAATATTAAAGTTGTTTTCATTAAAATTTTCATTAAAAATTACTTTATTCTGTAGGTAGAAGAGAGGACTTGCTATGTTCCCAACACACAGAAATGATACTCAAGGTGATACATTCCCCAAATACCCTGACTTGATCATTACGCATTTTATTCATGTAACGAATACTCACATGTACCCCCAAAATATGTAAAATATATGTCAATTTAAAAATTACTTTATTCTGAATGGATATAATATAAACCCCTGATCAAAAGGTACACAAAGCAAAATAAGTCTTTTTCCTGTCTCTGTACCCCAGCTGTCTAGTTCCTCTTTATAGAAATAATCACTGCTATCAGTATACTCCCAGATATTTTATATGTGTGTATATGTCTGTGTGTGAGTACAGATATTAAAATTTTTAAAAACATATGCAAATAGTAGCTTTCTATACAGTGTTTATAGCCCTTGTACTTTTTTTCTTTTTTTGCACAAATAGTAGCTTTCTGTACAGTGTTTAGCCCTTGTACTTTTTTTTTTCTTTTTTTGAGACAGAGTCTCGCTCTGTCGCCCAGGCTGGAGTGCAGTGGCACGATCTCGGCTCACTGCAATCTCCACCTCCCAGGTTCAAGCGATTCTCCTGCCTCAGCCTCCCGAGCAGCTGGGATTACAGGCGCCCATCACCACACCTGGCTAATTTTTTTTTTGTATTTTTAGTAGAGATGGGGTTTCGCCATGTTGGCCAGGCTGGTCTCGAACTCCTGACCTCAGGTGATCCACACCTGCCTCAGCCTCCCAAAGTGCTGGGATTACAAGTGTGAACCACCGCGCCTGGCCAGCCCTTGTACTTTTTACTTAACAAAACATCTTGGTGAATGTCCCCTTTTCCTTTAATGTTATGCTACATCCTATTATACAGATGTATCTAATTTATTTAATCATTTCCCAATCTATTTAGGTTGTTTTCAGTCTTTTGCCATTACAAACTCTTCTTCAATAAAGAACCTCGTGCATGTCAGCATGTTACTGTGAAAAAGTGTGATTGATATGCCTACTAAACAAATTCTTAGATATGTTATTGCTGGGTCAGTTTTTTTTTTCCTTTAACGTTTGTAAGGTTTTTAATACATCATTGCTAAAGTACATTCTCCAAGAAGATTATGCAAATTACACTCCTATTTGTATTATTGAAAAATCTGTCTTATGTTTCCAAATTCTAGGTAATTAATTTATTTTCAGCTTTGTTCATTGATGGAAAAAGTAGAAAATCACTGTTACTTCACTTTAATTTGACTGCTAATAAACATTTATTTGTGTATTTCTAGACATTTCTATGAATTGCACTTATTACAGTTCCTGAATTATAATAAAATAGTTGTTGAATAAATGTATTCATATGCTTGTACATTTTTATTTTGAAGTGTTGTTCTTTCCCTTATTGATATGAATAACTAATCTTTTAAGGCTTAAAGTGTATAAAGTGCCTAAACATATCTGTTAGTAAGAGGTTCTCTGTCTTCCCTACCCTTTCCTTTGTATACAATCTCATTTATTTTCACAAAAATCTCAGTGGTGGGTGGCATTATTCCTGCTTTACAGATGAGGACATTGAGACTCAGAGCTTAAGCTGTCCAGTGTTTCTCAATGAGAAAATCCTCTTGGAAAACCAAAGCAAACCAGGCTAAGGAGTTAGGTATACTACTTTCAAAATTCTGTACTTGTGAAAAGGCAGAAACTTCGCAATAGGCAAATAATCTATAAAACAGTCAGATCGCACTTCTAACACAGATAGTGGAAAAGCTACAAGTAAGGATGTAAAAAGATTTGGGAATTTTGTTTACAAGCAAGAGGGGATGATTTATAATCCTGAATATTAGTAAGGCAGATGATAAATATTCTACAATTAGAATTTGCAATTTTTGGCAGGGTTGAATCCAGGTTTTGTAGGCCCTAAAGTTTAAAGTTTCCAGAGGAAAGTAAAGACGATAGGAGGAGGAGGGGAAGTGGGAAGTGATGGCAGCAAATGTAGCTTAAACAGAAGGAACCAGGGGGAGAGAGTAGGAGGAAATGAAGCTTAGAGAGGCAGTCACGCTCAAGATCATGTCAAGCCTTGTAGGCATGGTAAGAACTTTGGGTTTCATTCTGACAAACACTGGAAAACACTAAACAGTTCTGAGTAGAGAAAGGATATGATTTGATTCTTATGTTTAAAAAGTAACTATGGCTATTACGTAGAGAACTATAACGGGAGAAGAGTATAAGAAGGTAGACCAGTATGAGACTCATAGTTCATTGGACTGTTGTTGATAGCAGTGGAGGTGATGTGAAATGGTAAGGTATTCAAAATATTTTGAAGGTAGAGTCTTGATCAGACTCCTCCCAAACACCTTCATATGAACATGCAACACTTAAGCCAATCAAAGCAACTGGCTCAACATAGCAGCTTCTTCATTCACACACATTTGTACATACTGTTTTTCCCAATGGCTAGATATTGACTGTCTAAACCACTACTCACTTGTCAAGAATTAGCAAAAGTATTTTTCTCTTCTGTAAACCATTCCTTCATTTCCCCTTTCTGTATCCAACAGCACTTTGTATTATTCCTACTATAATATTTATCATACCTGACAGTAATAATTTGAAAACTTTTTAATGCCTCCACTTGTAGATTATGCACACCTTAAGGACTTAATTCATCCTTGTAATTGCACAAATTATCATAAACCACATAATATATATGTGATATATATTTTGTATCTATGTTTCTATCTATTGTATTATATATATGATAGATATTATAAATGATGTTGTGTATATGATGTATATATGATAACATCATATATTGGATATATATCATATAGATGTGTCTAATTTATTTAATCATTTCCCTATATATTTAGGTTGTTTGCAGTCTTTTGCTTTTACAAAGTCCTCTTCAATAAAGAACCTCATACATGTCAGCATGAAAAAGTGTGATTGTATATATTGTGTGATTGTATATAAACATGAACAATGATAAAATTTGTTCAAATGCCTTCAGAAATGTCTTTTGAATTGAAAGTATTTATAATTGTAAAATCCTAAATAACCCGTTTTCTTTAGAAGGGAGAGAACTCCTGAAGAGCTCCTTCCCCACCCCTAGTTCTGAAAAGAAATAATATTTTTTCTTTCATGAGTAAACAATTTCAGTTTTCTGCCATTTTAGGAAGCTATCATTGATAACAAGTCCAGTCACGTCTAATCATTCTAAATTTTTGTAAAGATATAAATATGATTATTGCCTAGGTACCTGATAAACTTATTTCATAAATATATCCACATATATATTGTATGATATACCTCAGACAACTGATCTGAAAATTACTTTTTTAATTTAAAAAACAGATTATAACTTACCAAATCAGTTTCCTTTTTCCTTCTTTTCTTTCTTTCTGTTTTTGGCACCTGACAGGGGGACAGGAGATATATGGAAATTGTGATAACAAAGACTAACATACTTTCTTACTTCATTGCAAATGTTAAGATACTTGCTCAACAGGTAACACAATAGTCATTTCTTTATTCTCCAAGAGGAACTGTGCAGTGCTAATAAGCAAATGTGAGAAAAAATTTAAAATCTGATAAAACATAATTGCCAATGACAGCAACAGAACGGAAGGATACTTTAGAGATTATTCTTTTTTAAACCTCAGTTCTGCCCAGAAGCCACCGCCATATTAATTTAAATGATTGTTTTATTTTAATCATTAATTGATTTTTTTTTTTTTGAGACGGAGTCTTGCTCTGTCGCCCAGGTTGGAGTGCAATTGGTGCAGTCTAGGCTCACTGCAACCTCTGCTTCCCAGGTTCAAGTGAATTCTCCTGCCTCGGCCTCCTGAGTAGCTGGTATTATAGGCACACACCACCACATCTGGCTATTTTTGTATTTTTTGAGACTGGCTGGTCTCAAACCCCTGACTTCATGATCCACCCGCCTCGGCCTCCCAAAGTGCTGGGATTGCAGGCTTGCGCCACCACGCCTGGCTGGTATTTTTTTTTTTTTTTTTGAGACAGAGTTTTGCTCTGTTGCCCAGGCTGGAGGGCAGTGGTGCAATCTTGGCTCACCACAACCTCCACCTCCCAGGTTCAAGCAATTCTCCTGTCTCAGCCTCCCAAGTAGCTGGGACTACAGGCGTGTGCCAGCACACCTGGCTAATTTTTGTATATTTAGTAGAGACGGGGTTTCACTATGTTGGCCAGTCTGGTCTCGATCTCCCGACCTTGTGATCCGCTCACCTCAGCCTCCCAAAGTGCTGGGATTACAGGCATGAGCCACTGTGCCAAGCTGATTGTTTTAAAGATCTTACTTCCCATATTTTAGCTGTAGAAAACTACCATGGAGCTAAATATAAAATATATACAAAAAGGCAACATTTGGGACACGGAAAAACTCTTTTCCGTATGACATTTCCTGATAACCACAGTACAGAACAATCTAAACCCAACCTTTTAAACTTAAAAACAAAGGTAGTAGAAGCCTACTAAGAATCTTCTTCAGCATAAAGACCTTAACCTAGATCTAGAACTGAAGAACTTTCCAGAACTTATTTATATCTGAAAACTTCAAAAATGGGATTGAAGAGGTTTTGGAAATTTAAATACATATAAGGTAGAATAACTAAAAATAAAATGGAAAATAATCAATACAAAATATTGATGGTATTCTTGATATGAATAGGTATCTAATTATTTCATCTGGGGTACTGAAAAGAAACACATTGATAACTTTGTCTAAGCCTGATGTCTCCTCTGTAATATGGATTTTATAAAAATTATTTAATAAGGCTGAAGCAAGAATTAAATAAAATACACAACACCGAGTACAATTCTCAGGCCATAACAGGCACTCAAAATAAAAAGGTTATTATTATTATACAGACTTCCCAAAACACGTATTTTCCTAAAACCTAATTCAAGAATAAATATAATTTGTAGGTTTTTATAAAGAGGCCACTGGGTAATACAATGAATCACATCTTTAACTATAATTTTTCAAAAGGAAATTCAGACACTTATCTCTTTTTTTTTTTAAGACGGAGTCGCACTTTGCCACCCAGGGTGAAGTGCAGTGGCGTGACCTTGGCTAACTACAACCTCTGCCTCCTGGGTTCAAGTGATTCTCCTGCTTCAGCCTCCTGAGTAGCTGAAATTACAGGCGCCTGCCATCATGCCCAGCTAATTTTTGTATATTTAGTAGAGATAAGTTTTTGACATGTTGACCACGCTGGTCTCGAACTCCTGATTTCAAGTTCTCTGCCAATCTAGGCCTCCCAAAGTGCTGGGATTACAGGCATGAGCCACCGCCCCACCCCGATCTCTATTAAAGCTAAGAGTATAATCTTGAGGGCAGAACATTATGTTTTAACTCAGTGAACAAAGTATTGATTGCAGACGGTTTAGAAAATATGGTCTGATAAATTATAAGACAGAATGAAGTTTGGAGGATCTAAAGTGGCGCTAAGTTGACATGTTCCCTGTAATGTTTTTCTCAAAATAAAATTTTTCTCAAATTTCTCAAATACAAGATGTCCCAAACGCTCTTAAAAAGAATTCATAATTAAATCCTTTAAGTAATCAAAATATATCACATTTACCTTTGTGGCTGTGCAATCTGAAGTCTTGAATTCATTCATATATTCATCTAAAAACACTTTAAAAGTGTTGACCCAAACTCTCACTGGAGATTCACCCAGTGAATCACGCTGCTCAAGCCTCATCGTCTTTTCCAGAATCTGTTCAAATAGTGCATAGAGGTCTTTATACCGTATGCTTTTCCCATCATCCATCTATAAGCAATAAGAAAACAAATGTATGGTTTTATAAAGAAACTCCTTAAATATAGAGGAAAGATTACACTTGTAATGGGGTAGTATTTAGAATAAAGATTAGGATCCTGATACAATTTCTAATGAGCATGCCCATGAGGTCATGTGGTATTTGTAAACTCCCATTCTAGTATGGGATGAATGCAGAATAAAACATGCTAAATTTTAGTAAAAAACCTGACTGTAATAATTTGAGGAAGTCTTGAGAATTTCTCTTCTAAGTGTGACTTTTTAATTTTATGTAGCTATAAAGGTTATTTGCATCCCTCTTAATTACTTTCCTCCCCAGAAATGAACCTTGTTTAGATGGTTCTACTCTAAAATTGAAAGAATGAATACTTGAATCATTGCCTAAGCATATATTAAGTAACCAATTTATTTTTCCAAAGAAGAGTGACATGCCCAGAGTAACATCATATTATTTGCAAGGAACTGAAATAGAATTTCTTTTATTTAAATGAGATCTGGAATTTTTTTTTTTTTTTTTTTTTGAGACGGAGTCTTGCTCTGTCACCCAGGCTGGAGTGCAGTGGCATGATCTCGGCTCACTGCAACCTCCACCTCAAGCTATTGAATGGGTTCAAGCCATTCTCCTGCCTCAGCCTCCCCAGTAGCTGGGATTACAAGCGTGCACCACCATACCTAGCTAATTTTTGTATTTTTAGTAGAGACGGGGTTTTACCATGTTGTCCAGGCTGGTCTTGAACTCCTGACCTCATGACCTACCCGCCTCAGCCACCCAAAGTGCTGGGATTACAGGCTTGAGCCACTGCGCCCAGCCAAGTAGAGTATAAATTAAAAAGCTTTCCTGATTTTTCTCTTCACAGTGAATTAAAGAATATATTGAACAATGAAAAGCCAATAAAATATGAATTCTTTTACAGAATATGATAATTCATAAACACTAATGCTTCTATAGACCAAAGCATTAATTGCACACACCAAAAATAAATTTTCTAAAACATGACCAGTATCATGTGAAAGTATAAGGTAAATCTCAAAGTGATATAAACCGATATGTAGAAATCAGTGTCCATAAACTAACTGCCCTAATTCCATTAAAAGAAAACATATAATGCATTCCTCACAAAGGAAAATTAGACATTATAGCCTAGCAATAGAGCTAAAAGGATTATGAAAAGTCACAGGCAAAAACAGAATCATACCCAGGACATCTGAAGTCAGTATCTTAAAAGATGAAAAAAACAGCTGTAAGGTGGGAAAAAGCTACTCAAGGAAATTTAAGGGAGCTTTTAATCTGAAACCATTCAGTTTCCTTGTCTATCCCTAAAACAAAAACCATTCATTTTCCTTGTCTATCCCTAAAACAAAAACAAGGCACTGGAGAAATCTCTTATGAAACATGGCTTTTGTATTATCTTCTACAGCGCTATCAAATTTTTCATATGTTGAACTACTAAATATCTCCTAACATAGTCCAACTCACCGCCAATGCAGATGAATAAAAGCTGAAGATATTCTGCCGAAATTCCTTCAGGGCTTTTTTAAATACAACATCCACTAGTGTATCCTTCTTGCTGTCTTCATTATCTAGGTCATTCACCTGGGAACCACAAAACGAGTTTTAGTACACAATCAACTAATTGAAAAGAAGTAAATACAACAGTAGACATGTATTGTTGCTTCCACAATGACTGTCCTCAAAGTGCAAGCCACAGGCTATTATAGGACTCAGGTGAAAGTTATGACTAGACAGTCAAACTATAATTACTACTCTATGATTTCTAAGGTACCTTCTAACATTGTATGATTCTATAGTTCTGTTACAAGAAAACCCCCGTGTGCAACAAGCTGTACCTTCCCATATGAAATTTGACAATTTTAGGAAAATTAAAGTCACTACTAAAGCCTACAACCTTAAATCCTGTCTACCCAGTCTAACTAATGCATATCCTATTATTCACACCTTTCTGGTAAAGAACAGATCATCTAAAGCATGGAAGCATAAGTAATTTTGATATCTAGAGGGTATATCCTGATATACACAAGTATTCCATACACAGAGCTGCTCCAGGGCCTGACGTGGCAAATAAAGTGTACCTTTTTCAGAAGAAATTCATCCATGCTTTTTAAATCACTGACACTTGCTATGATCTGGACAGAGTCATTTTGCCAATGCATAGAATCCAAAGCCACGTTGCTAATCTTCACACTTCGCTTGCGCTTAGCCTTTGGAGAAGGTTCTTTGTTCTCTTTGAATTCCTTCCGGCAACTGCCGGGCAGTTCCGGGCTCAAAGGAGGTGTTGGGTGATATGCAGCTAATTCTACAATTCAAGATAGAAGACCCAAAAGGACACATTTAGTAAATATATTGATAATCTTCACATCCTTCTTTTTAAAGTTCCTTTAATAAGTCACTGAAGGAAACATGCAAATATATGAAAAGCAAAGTAACATTAATGTTTGAGGTTAGGCAGCTAAGCAATAAATCCAGACAGCACATTTGTACAGAAAGCGTATTTAAAAATTACCACTTTTCAAAGGGAAATGATATCACATCTCCCAAGAAGCTGAGGTCTGATATTAAAAACCTGGATAGAAATGCTTTGCAGGACGTCAAGTTAGATCCCAAAGATCTCAGTCCCAAAGAAAAGAAGAGAATATAAAACCATACTAGCATATTAAATGCTTACTGTTAACAAAGTCATAGCTTTGCTACATGTTTGAAACAATATGTGTAGCTATATACAAGTCCAACAAACCAGTGGAGTTTGATAATTATTATTATTTCTTTACTACAGTCTAAAGTCCTGAATACTTCTGTGATAACATTTGGTGATTGCTGGCAACCTGTTAGGGAGCCAAGTAACTCAACTGGCTTACTTCTGCTTGGGTCTCTTCAGCATTTAGGATTTTCTTAAACATCCCCCAAATAACTGTCAATTTATTTTCTCTACAGTTTTTCTCTACAAATGTTTACAACGGAGAAATTAGATTCTATGTAGCCCATTACAACTTAGAACTAGACCAGATTTGCCAAACCCTATCTGGAGCTCGATGAAAATGTTTACCTCCTCTCATTTCACATGCTTGTCTTCCCAATGTGTATGCTCTTTACCCTCTGTCCAATGGTATATCCTGATTCTATCCAAACTAACTTTGATAATAAAGGAAAAAAGTAGCCCCCTACATGCTAAATACCACCTCAGGCAGGAATTGAGAGAAACCCAATTTCAACTATGACACAAGAGTAAAGAATATAAAGATACAGGATACAATTATATTCAAACACATATCAGCTGATTTTAATTCTATTATACAGCTTAGATATATTAAGTATCTATTTTATTTAGCAAAGTCAGTATCTTTCTTATTAATAAAATAAATGTTTACTAAAGAAATTATCCATAATCCCATATTAGCATTAAAAACAAGGCCTACCTTAATACATTTTTTCCAAATATAAATAAAAAGCTATAATCCTAAGTTTTATACATGTGTCATTATGAAGCAAACACACAACAAAGTCTGCTTATAATATGAATTTTCAAATAGAGTTTATACGTCTTTCTCAAGAATTAGCAGCAAAGAATATAATTGTGGGAAATAAAAAACTTAGAAGGATGACTGTCAACCAGACAAGATATAAGAAACTGATAACCTTAGCCACTCAATAGTAGGGAATTCCCAGTTTCCTAAACCTGTAGTATTCATTTAACTTGTTATTGGTTTTATTCACATCCATTTCTCAACTGATAGAAGCAAAGCCATAAGATACAAAAACAGGGGTCTAACTACCTTTCCACCATTCTTTCCTCTGGCATAGAGAGCTCAAGCCCATTCACCCCTCTGGGAAGCTTGATGATCTTTCCTCCTTGTTTCTCTATTTTATCCTAGATATGAGAAGATGCTGGTTTCTTATTGTAACTGGGTCTGTTCTATCCTGCCTTAAGCTTTCTTCCGAGGACCTCTTTCTATTTTAGTCAATGCTGGTATTTCACCCACATTACCATATATCCACCTTGGATGTATATCCCTGTTGAAGAAGTTGGTATCTTTACGTAGTAGCTAAAAACTCTCAGGCATACCTGAGAAAAAGGCTTGAGAAGTGGTAATCTTCTAACATTAGGATAACTTGGAGAGTAAGTAATTTTTCCATTTAGAGAGGTCAGTTTTCTGAACGATGAACTAACTGTTGAGTACTTCTCAAATGTGTTATGCTGCACGCCCAGAAAGTTAAAATAAGAGCTATGGGACTGGGCATGGTGGCTCATGGCTGTAATCCCAGCACTTTGGGAGGCTGAGGTGGGAGGACAGGTTGAGCCCAGAAGTTAGAGGTTACAGTGAGCTATGATCACACCACTCCGGCCTAAGCAACATAGTGAAACCTTGTCTCTAAAATTGAAAAATAATAGCTATTATAAAGTGCCAGGCATCTGCTAGGTACTGAAATATAGCAAGTACTTAATATACAACACAGTGGTTAAGACTGTGGACTCTGGAGCAGGACTGCCTAGATTCAACTCTTAGCTCTTCCAGTTACTATATGTGCATAAATAAATAACTTTTCTTTTTTATTTATTTATTTGAGACAGGGTCTCTCTCTTTCCCCCAGGCTGAAGTGCAGTGGTGTGATCACAGCTCACTGCAGCCTCAACTTCCCAGACTCAAGCGATTCTCCTACCTCAGCCTCCCAAGTAGCTGGGACTACAGGCACATGCCTCCATGCCTGGCTAATTTTTATATTTTTTGTAGAGATGGGGTTTCACTATGTGCCCAGGCTGGTGTTGAACTCCTGGACTCATGTGATCTGCCCACCTCAGCCTCCCAAAGCGCTGGGATTACAGGTGTGAACCATCGTGCCTGGCCTAATAAAAAAAATTCTCTGTGCCTGAGTTTTCTCATCCATAAATTGGGAATAATAATCATACTAACTCTCAAAAAACTGTTGTGAGGAGCAACTGACTTAATAACCATAACATGCTTACCACAGTGCCTTGCATGTAGTAAGCATTCAAATATTAGCTGCTATTAGTTATAACCAGTAATACATATTTGTTAAATGAATGAATAATGGCTACTTTTTTTAGTTTAGAAAATTAAGGCTAACCTATGATACATAGTCATTTTTGAGGTGGTTGCTGCTTCATTGTTTTGTGATGCATTTTTTGGGAACTTCTATTGTAGGAAAAATGTAACTTTATTTTTTAGTTAAGGAAGGATTTAACAATGCTGGTCCTATCTCATTAGAACATCCAGCCAACAGGATTGACATTATGAATACTACAGGAATAGCAAACTTTCAGAAAGAGTGAACAGAAATTATGAACACAAGTTCCACCCTTAGGTCACTTTTACCATCTGGAAACTGATGAGCTGGAATCACATCTGTGCCTGCAAAGAGTGGCGAAACCTCTGACTGGGTAGTAGGTTTCACTCTGGTAGTCTTCTTCTCCCCTTGTTTCCCTTTGGCCCAGAATCTCATCTTAGCTCTCTGAGGTCTGTTTAAAGAAATAAAGGTAAAAATGGAAATTAGAGTATCTCAGTGATAATATTTGTATATATCACTTTAAGCTTTACAAATCTTCTATGTATATTAGCTCATTTAAGCTTCACATTTAAATTAAGCGTATTTATCTTTACTTTTGCATTTAAACTTCACCTGAAACTGAAAGGCGAAAAATTATTTAACTTCTCTGGGTTTTGTTATTTCTATATTCAGATGAGGAAACATCTTGAATACAGAAATAACAAAACCCAGAGAAGTTCAATATTTTTTCTAAGATGAAACAGCCACAAAGCAGTGGAGCTAGAATTCTAACTCAAGTTTTCTAACTCCCAAACTGGTTTATTTTCATTCTTGTCCCCCATCCAGCTTGGATTTAGTATATACACAATTTAACAACAAAGAAAATACTTTTTAAAGAAATCACGAATAATCCTACCACTCTAAAAAACATTAGTTTACCTTTTTTTGTCATTTCCTTCCAGTCTTTATCCATAAGTATGGCAAGTTTTACATCACTGTTATCATGATGCACATAGCATTTTAAATCTTTCCACTCACCATTACATAATAAAAGCTTTAATGTCACTATTTACATTCATGAGTTATTAGTATTATTAACAGCCACTTATTTGAACTTGTATCTTTCTCCAGGCACAGTGCTTACAAAATTTAATTACAATATCAACTTTGCTTTTTTCTTTTTTCTTAAAGAACAGGTGATAGTAACAACTTTGCTTTTAACAAACTACTATAAATATGTTACAGGTGAAAAACTGGAGACTTATATATTAGGTAACTTGCCCAAAGTTTCACAGTGAGTGAAAAATTCAGAACCACATCTATTATATTGTATTGCCTCTTCTTAGTGCTTGTACACGCTTTCATCATATACATCAAAGAAGTACCTTGCGATAACAATGGCATGTAGTTACTGACCATATATTATGTATTCTAACCTCATAGTTGGAGGTTTATTTGTAAATTAATTTATCTGTTCATTTGTCTGTTCAATCATTCAATTAAAAAATTTTGAGTATGTACTAGGTGACAGGTACTATGCCTTATATATGATATTCCTAATTTCACAACTACTGTGATAAACAGTATTATCCTTACTTTACACATGAGCAAACTAAGGCTTACAGGCCTGATGGAGATGGAAGTTAAAATCAAGTCTATCTGGTTTTGAAGCCCATGAGCTCTTTCTTTCTTCCTTTTTTTTTTTTTTAAAAAAAAAAAAAGCTTATTACTAAACTCATATATTTATACATTAAAAAGAGAAATTGTTCTACAAGACTAATTAAAAACAACAGTATCTCTCTGCCATGCTCACCCCATTTTCTGCTCCCTAGAGGCAACACTTTTGAATTGCTTTAACTAATTCTTCTGATATTTAGTGTGCTTCTGTAACTATCATACTCATGGCCACAGATAATGATTAGGCATGTTCCACCATTCCAGTCCTAACCATAAACATGTGCCCCCAAAAGAATTATACTGTAATTTTAGTTAGATCAATATTCAGTATTTACTTTTAATGATATTCAGTATTTATTTTTATTATGTAAATAATATTCACAGTTGAGGGATGTAATTCCCTAAATAATCTACTTTATTCTAGAGGATTTTTAAAATTTGCTCATGAAAACTGTTTGATTTTTCATTTGCTCACTTTTCTATATACAATTCACCTCCACGTGTTTCCCCATTTGTATCAACTCTCAATACATTCAAATGTATTAGGTACTTTATCAGTTTCATCTTATTGAAAAAAATCTCTCCCAGAGCCTTCTAACTTGCTCCAATTTGGAGTGGTTTCCCTCATTGCCTGCTGTGCAGTTGTCATTTGAAAAGCTACTTTCATCATTGTAACAGATTCCTTTTGTCTCTTTTGTTTCATAACAACATGTCTTTTGGTATGGGTCTATTTTCATCCACTATGTTGGGCACTCAGTGGCGTCTTCAAATCTGGAAAATCGTGTCCTTCGGTTCTGTAAAATTTGGCTGAATTACTTTTTCAATAATTTATCCTCCGTTTTCTTGGTTCTATCTTTCCAAAGTTCCTACCATTGGGTCATTGGATCTCCTGAATGGAGCCTCTAATATTCCCATCTCTTCCATTTCTTCATTTTTTGCTCAACATTCTGAGATATGTCCTCAAATTTCCTTTTGATTCTTGAGTTGCTCCTTTATCATATTTTTAATCTTCAAAAGCTCTTTTTATTATGAATGTTTCTCTTTCATGCACCATTTGGTTTCATGAATACAATTGTATTTGTTATGCAAAAGGTCTGTTGATAGTTACATTTGTCTATCTTGAAGTGTTCTATTCCCTGTATAGTTTATTTCTTCCAAGTTGTATTTTATCTGTTAATTTTGGTTTCTTCAATATAAGGTATTTCCTCAAATATATGGTGATCAGTGGTATGTGATTATTATTTAAAGTAGGGTAGGAAAAAAAAAAAAAAAGGCTGCTTGGAAGCTCTAGTGTGCCTTGGTGGGCCTGCTAAAGTATGGTCTTCCTTACAGGGTTAGTTGGTTGACTTTGCAGGGAGAGCTCCTGATAGTAATATATTCAGGGTTTTCCCTAAGGGCTAGACAGAAGTCCCCAAAACTCTTTGAACCATTTGCTTAGAACCATTTGCTTAGAGGGTAAGGGAAATGAAGAAGGCTGGCAAATCTTAACATTCTGTATATAAACAGTCATTAAATCCCTATGTTCCAAATATGTGCCCCAGCCCTCAATTGTATCTAGTAAACTCCAGGTCCAGAGATACTCTGTTTTATACTTTCCAGATAATAAATTTCTTGTTCTACTATAATTGGGGAAGGTCAGCCAGCTAGATGTATCTTTCTCAGCTTTACTTAGCTGAATTAGGATTTGGCTTTCTAGTATGTATTAACATATTTAAAATTTAAAGTCCATTTACTTTTTGGATTCCACAGTTTTATTGCAGTTTTTTCACTTCTAAGTTTTTTTGAGGGGGAGAAAAGTCCTTCGTAGATTCTGTCATTTTAGCAATTGTGGGGGAGGACGTGGGAACTAAATATATATAATCTATTATTTCCAGATGTATGTTCTTCTACTGTGTCACATCTTATTTCTCAATATTTGGTTTCTAGTATTATCTGCTCTGGATTTGGATTACCTTAGATTATACCTCTACAGTCAGCGAAAAAGTGGTCTTTAATATGGTTATGAACCAGAAAAATTTCAACATAATCTTGTAAGTTTTCAGCGAGGCCCAAATGCTTATACAACATAATGAGGGACAAAGATATTTATTTGAAAAATAAAAATTCCATAAGCTCTCTTAAAGAGAACAGAATTATCTCCTGAAAGGCCTTTTCAGTTCCATTTCTAAAATGCTTACCTCAGAACAGAATCCAAGTCCAAAGCTGGCACCTATTTTCAATCTTATTTAGTCTCATTCTCTTTTACAACAAAACACCATAAGTCATGTAACAATTTGGAGACTTTCCCCAAATCATACTGCTAAGTATAGAGGGAGATAAAGCCCATTATATTGAAGGGAACCAGTATGTGCCACCCCAAAATATTCCTCTTTGAGATAAATATTTTTAAGCTAAAGGCAATTAAGAAGTAGATGCAGAAAAGCTCTCTACCCTCCCCTGTTCGCCTAAAAGCAGGATATAAATTTGAAAGGTGTTCTTTCTTCCCTCTCTACCAACAAGGACAGAAAATCACTGGAGACAGTGTAGACCTTTATTAGCTAGAAATGACATCAGAGGAATCTACCAACTTTACTCCGTTAGTTTCCCCATAAATTTACCTTCCCAGTTTTGTTACCTTTGGAAGCCTGAAACTGCTTATCTTTGTCTTGTCACTTCTCTAAAATTAATTGTTCATTGTTGAAGACAATGTATAAGCCAGATTCCTAAACCACTGTTTTGAGTTACCTTTCCTCTGCATGATGTGCATGCACTGTATGCACTAACTTGCTTATTTTTCTCTTGTTAATCTGTCTTTTGTTACAGGATTCTGTCCCAACTATGAACTTATGAGGGTTGAGGGAAATTTTTCTTTTCTTCTCTTCAACACATATCTTAACTACTATGTGCCTATAAACAGTAGGTACTTACCATTTCTTCAAAAATTGGTAAATAAGTTTAATTTCAAAAGTGGCCTATCAATTATGGTTTTTTTAAAAAGCTCAGTACTTAATTATAGTCAGTTATCAAATAAAATTATATTACCCCTGTTAACTCCGTGTATACTTTATACCTTATATCTGAATCTGAAGCCTTCTGTCTCACTGCCAACTTGGTAATCTCTCCTTGAGACATAGTCTTATGAAGTTTTGCTTGTTCATCAACTGACGAAAATCGCTGTGATGTCTGTAATAATTACATATGTGAAAGATTTAATGCCAAGTAAATATATGATAGCACTGTAATTAAAATTCAGGTTACAGAATTACTTGAGCTATTTAAAAACACACAAAACATTGATATTATTCAGAGATTCATTGAAATAATAGAGCCTACCAAAAACTCTATATAAAGTAATCTGAAATAAAGATGACTTGGTCAATGAAAATAAACAGGATCTACCAGTTCATATTTTCTGACAATTTAAAAAAGAATCTCAAGTGGAAAGGCAAGAAAGTGAAAACCATTTAAAGATAGAGACAAAAGATGCAGGATCTAATAAATCTAGAACACTAAGTATTGTTTTTCAAATCTCCTTTTATTTATCCCAAAAAGTGGTTATTACTTTCATGGCTTAACTTGCTATTATAAGTTCCTCATATATCTAATCAATAATTTAAAAGAGATGGAATATGCAATGATTTTTAAAGAGCCAAAAGATGACAGAATAAAGGCTCATTACCATTATTAATGGTCTAAATTATAAACAACTTATAAGGCTATCAAACTGTGACCTGATTTTTAATTGGCAGTTCTTGTTCCATTTGTTTAAAATGTGTCCCTCTAAAGACAATCCTGTTCTCAGGAGAGAATTTCTTGTTATCTATTCAAGTCATTTCCTAATATTTCATTTTTCTGTAGTTATAATATTCTTTCTTTAGCCTTTTGGTCTGCCTCACTATGGCCTTATTAACAGAAAGAGGAAATACCTTAAGTTGGCAAAGATGAAGTAATAGGGATCTGGTCTACCCACTTACCTGAAACCAACAAAAAACCCAGACAAAATAATATGAAACCGCAATGTTTAAAACAATGGACAGATACCCCTGAGAGATGGGAAAAAAAGGAAGTATGTTCTACACTTGTCCCATCTTACTGCCTTGAGAGTTTCTAGGCTGTGATGCAGAGAGGAGGAACCCAGGTGAAACTTGACAGACTCTAAGTGGAACACATGAAGCTGAAAGTCCAAGGTGAGCACAGTGACTAGAGACCAAAAGACAGAGTACTGGAGAGGAGTGAGAAGCACAAAGATAGAACTCTAGAGATCTACAGAAGGTCCACATTGAATGTTCAGCTTGAGTACTAATCAACACTTTGTATGAGAAAACAATCCAAGACCAAGAAAAAGATCACTTGAAAGGATTAAAGGTAATTGAGCCCATCACTCACAAAAGGTCAGTAATAGTGTCTATGCCCAAGAGCCAGAGCATATAACTTTATGATTCCCAGGGCACTGGGCAAAGTATAGAGAGGATCTCACCTCAATAGTCAAGAATAATTAGCCCTAGACTGAGTACTGTTTGGGTCTAACAAACCTTTTTTTTTTTTTTTTTTTTTTTTTTTTAAGAGACATGGTCTTGCTCTGTTGCTCAGGCTGGAGTGCAGTGGTACAATCACAGCTCACTGCAGCCTTGCACTCCTGGGCCCCAGTTATCCTCCTGCCTCAGCCTTCTGAGTAGCTGGGACTACAGGCACATGGCTCTGTGCCCAGATCTTACTTTCCAGACCTCTGTGCAAATAAATTGAAAAGTTAGATGAAATTGATAATTTTATAAGAAAAAAGGGTTTACCAAAATTGACCCTGTTAGATAAAAGGTTTAAAAAAGACTGATTTCCCTAGAAGAAAAAAAGAAAAACTTATCCAGGAACTACACCACAAAAAAGTACCAATCCCAGGTGGTTTCATAGAAAAACTCTGCCAAATCTTCAAAGAACAGATAGCTGCAATGCTATAAACTGGTCCTGACTTTTTTTAGAGAAATAAAATACACATATAAATACTAAGTGTATAGTCAACAGTGTGGCTGCTGTCTTAAGGCTGCCAATCCAAAACTCTTAAGTAATGAACTTTGTTCAATAACAACCAGTTTTCTACCACGCAAGACCAACCTCAAAATCACCTAGCCCAGGTCCTAAAACTTTATGACTATCCTCTCCTGACTTCTCCCTTGTGAGATATTACTAAGACAGTCAAAGTGGGTTTTCCCTTACTGTAATAAGCTAATCAACAGCTTTGTTTGATCAACAGGTTTTTCTGGCAGTCTATGGAGTAGACATCAGAGAGAAAGAAAATTCAACACAGACAAGGATCAGAGAGTATCTCAGAGAATAGCAGAAACAGGAATATAAGAAGTGACAGCAGTTTGGGGGGAATAATGAGAAATTTAGTTTTACTATGCTAGAAGTAATGAAGATTGAAATTCTGGAGAGCCATTCAGAAGTCATATCCATAGAGATGACTGCTTTAAATCTGGGGGATGATAAAAGAAAACTGTACAGAGAAAAGTATAATGTTTCCTATACTAATCCTATAAATAAGGAATAGAAATGATTTTACTAACCCGCTTACCATTCAGAAGACAGAAACTAAAAAAAAAACTATCTTAAAAACAACTGCTTAGCAGAAAACGCCATTCTTCTTGAGTAAATGCCAATGTGGTGTGTATAAAAATGGAGTGAGAGCAGCACACAGAGACTAAACAGTTATTCAAACGGCAGCGTTTGAAGTAAGAGGTTAAAAAACACCAAAGTCACTAAGGAGGGAAACTACTACACTTGTTTCCCCTCCCACAGCAGGTAACAACTGATTAATAATTTAAAAACTCAAATCTCCTTCAATTCATTTGTGAATGTCTTTATCCCATTAGATTGAGTTACTTCACAATTAGAAAGGTCATACAGCAATTTCTTCCAAGATTTAATGACACACTTCAGAGTAATAAAATCAGTTTGTCCAGAAAAAAAAAAATCCAGCTTTTAAAACTCCATGTACCTAGAAAATCAAATACATTTAAAATCCAGAAAATATTGTGAGATTATAGTAGATTTTATTTAGACACAATACATCTTCATCTTCACAATATCAGATAATGTTACAACGTGGAATATTCTCAAGATAAATAAAAAGAGAAACACATTTAAAAATTGTTCCTACCCACCCCATCCCCAACCCTGGTAAGTAACTATCCACATATTCTACAAAGCAAAGCTTCTTCATGCAGTGTCCACCAGAAACAAGCACCACCACCTGTTCCTAAAATAGCTCGTGGTGAAAGAGAAGGAAATGAGAAAGCTGGCGACGTGACTAACACACTGTGCAGGGAAGTGCTCTACAACTACTGGCATGCAGTGACCGTCAAGCAGGTGAACAGAGGCTAGAACACTGAAAGGAGCTGAATGCTCCAAGCAGAAAGCCCAACTTCCTGGTTCATCTCAGTAAAAGTTCCCAGTGTAAAAGAAGTCTATCACCAAAAGGACTAAGGGTTGTTACAAAGGAAACTCTCAGGAACAAAACAGCAGTCATAATGCCAAAGTTTTTCTGCTAACAATAAATCTATGTATACTAGACAAAGCAGGACTTTTCATTAAAATTAGTTTGTTCCATTACATAATTTCGTATTTAACTGTTAATCAGATAACACAGTATATTTCCTTATTTATAACTCAAATACAGGGCACCTCCAAAATGCTATTATTTTATTCTACACTGAAGATTTTGGCTCTAATTATACATATTATCAGATACACAGAATGTTTCCAATTTCTATAATCCTACAGTTCGGCTCAGGTTAATGACTCATTTATCTAATCAGGGGACTTGTTTTGCATTTTTCTCTTTTTGTTGTTGTTGTTTTTGCCTTCATAAAACATCACTTTTGTCACTTAAAAACTGGGTCTACCTCCAACAAAAGATAAAAGACAACGAGAGTATTCTGGACAATAGGAGAAATTTCAATTAATTAGATCTTTGACAATTCAAACAGCTTAAAACAGTTCAAAGATAGAATATTTAATGAGTCAAATAAAGACCATTCTAAAATTTTTCTCTGATAATTGACAGACACTAAAGAATATTAGAGAGCTCAGTTACAGATATGTATGGAAATAAAATGTTATTTCACTCTACTTCATCAGTGATGTTCTGGTTCATATTAGACATACGGTCCTTATCTTATATATTTCTAGGACAATTCCAAAATAAAATTCTTTGCATTAATATACCCATCAATATACTATAATACTTGTCAAACCACATATACACCTGATTTGGGCTGAGAAGATGATATAGTTATATTCTTAGCTTAAAATGGTGCAGCTTTATTCAAACACAACACCAATGTTATATTGTGTGATTAATACAAATTCACATTACATATAGCCTTCTATTTGGCTGGGTTGGTCCAGGAAGACACTTTTTGCTCACTATATGTTTTAAAATTCATGTTTATTTCTTATTAGTGGAAAGTGAGGTGGAGGAAGAAAGTTTACAGGCAAAAAATGTAAAAGTGCATTGTAGCTAAAAGCTACTGGATTATTTTAGACCAAGGATCAGTAAACTAAACCACGGATCAGTAAACTATGGCCAACAGGTCAAATACAATCCACTGTCTGTTTTTGCAGTTTTATTACAAGACGGTCATGCCCATTTGTTTACTTAGTGTCTATGGCTGCTTTCACACTACAGTGGGTGAGTTAAGTAGTTAAGTTAGGTAGTTGCAATAGAGACTATATGACCCACAAAGTCTAAAATATTTGTTATCTGGCCGTTTACAGAAAAAATGTAAGGACCACTGCTCTAGACCTTTTAGGATACAACATGGAAAATTTCTACATTAGTGCCAAGTCAAATAATCTTAATTTTGCCTAATTTGTGGCTTTTTAAAGTGCCCTTTATTTGAGTTCTATTAAATTAAGGTTTAGCTTAGTTGCTGTGTTCACTGAGGTTTCCCATGCACAAACCATTACATGGGAAGAAGCTGTGAAGGTTAGCTTTAGATTAGCAAAGACTATTTCCATCAGATTTGCTTGCTATTTTTCTTATATTGCTGTAAAATTACCATTTCGGAGTCACTGTGAGAGGCCTGACCCAGGCTGGGTGCAGGCCCTAGCTCACAGTGAGAAGCTTGGTCAAGGGAGAGAAGGGGCTCAATAATGTCATCGTAATCATCTTCCTCTGTATCCCCCTCCCCATCGGCAAAAGTACCTCTAGTCAAGAAATCGGAGCGCGTCCGCGCCATTCGAGCTTTCTTTTTATGGGCCGGTCTGGCAACCTGCTTGACCAAATGATAAAACAAATAACACAACAATGTTTGGGGTTTTTGTTCTTTTTGAGATGATGCCAATGAAAGACATCAGAGGGCTCATGAATTTCTTGAAATATCCCTCCACCCAACCATGCCCTTTCCACTAGCAGAAGTGACAGGGATGACCAAAAGGAATCTGTATACATTACTCTGGATGAAGGACTAGAATGGAAGCTAAATCTACACTGTTCTACATAGCCAAAGAAGTCATCTTTCACTGCCATAATAAGTCAACAAAGTCTCTTGCACAAATTGCCTTCTTTTTCTTAGCAACTGGGTTTTTAGGCACCATTCCCTGCCTGGAGTACACCTTCATAATTATAACAATCTCCGCTCATGGCTTCTTTCTCTAAAAACACTTGGGAGTAAATGGGTAGATGAGGTGCTCTACCTACAAGAATAATAATTTCCAAAATAATGTACATCTCTTTTGTATAGAAGATAGATAAACAAAAACTCAAAACTTACCTCTCTTTGGCCTGGCCCAGCTAACTTCACAGGTTTCCATGCTGGTTCATCTTCTTTATGGAGTTGAGGATTTTCACTGTTTACGGCTTCTTTGCTGACACTTTAAATAAAACAATGAAATTACATTTCAGTTCTTAGCAGATATCCCATGGCAGCCAGGTTAAAGACTTCCAGCAAATTCCATAAATATTTTCAGATCTTAGTCAATTCCCAAGACAATTAAGTCATATTTTTTCTGCTTAGCTAATTAGTAATAATAATCCTGAACCTACGCATAAGACTGAATTACTAAAGGCCTTGTCCTGATGATCAGTGGGTATATTCCACTATGAATATGACATATGTTTAAGAATAGAAGCTGCAAAATAAACTCAAGAAATAAAATAGATCTGATGATGGGGAAAGGAAAATACCAAACCCCTGAATCTTTAGAATACTAGTCTTACAAGGGGCCTTTCCATCTAATCATTATAAAATACCTGAAAAACAGCCATCCAGGGATGAGGATCTCATTATATTTTATACTGAGATGGTTCCTATTGGTTAGAAAACTCCTTCTGAAATCTCTCTTTGTAGTTTTCATCCACTGTCTTTGAGTTTTAAAACTCGACGTTGAGGCCGGGTGCGGTGGCTCATGCCTGTAAACCCAGCAGTTTGGGAGGCCGAGGCAGGCGGATCACCTGAGGTCAGGAGTTTGAGACCAGCGTGGTCAACATGGCAAAACTCCATCTCTACCAAAAATATAAAAATTAGCTGGGTGTGGTGGCAGGTGGCTGTAGTCCCAGGTACTTGGAAGGCTGAGGTAGGAGAATCACTTGAACCCAGGAGGCAGAGGTTGCAGTGAGCCAAGATCGTGCCACTGCACACTCTAGCTTGGGTGACAAGAGTGAAACTCTGTCTCAAAAAAACCAAAAAGCAAACAAACAAAAAGCTTGATGTTGAATAGCCTAAAATCAACACTGGCAGGGTAAGAAATTGTTATCAAACTAAAAGTATGCTCCAGACAATACAGGTGTTACAGTGTTAGCTTATGAAAATTTAATTTTGATTGAAAAACTGTATGATGAGAATGCTTTATCATTAAATTCTGGGCAGAAATAGATGCCAGAATCTGATGAAAAAGTGTATATAACCTTCATGGCCCCAATTACCTATATTAACTCAGTACCATGAGTCTCATCAACAACATATTGATAATCTCTCCTGAGCAGAACTGTAAGCTCCTTGAGAATCATATCTTACTTCCAAGGATAGTGCTAGCTAAAATTAGACACTAACTTATGATACTAGTTGGTAGATTAATTGTTCTTCCATTCAAAATCTTTCATTTAATTTTTATAAAAGAAAGTCTAGGAGCCATAAGAAATTATCTTGCCCTTTGCCTCTATGCAATAAGCCCGAAACAAACACAAATAGATGCAATCTTTGCTAGCTATAGGCTTCTTAGAGATCTCCCTTTTTGAGCAATGTATGTACAATGTGTGTAAGCCTAGCAATCCTAGCTTGTCCTAAAGGATTCTCTTCTGGCTATCAAAATCTCTCTTGCCACAGTCGAGCCTATTGGACCTTCATTTATCCTCCAAAGAGAAACAACAATTAATAGGATCTTGATAGTACTTGACCACTGCAATTAACCTTTTAACTCACAACATTTTCTTTAGACTTCACCATGAATTTTTTTTGTCCTTTCTCATTAAACAGTTAAAAACTACTGTGTACTCATCACCACTACAGTACAAAAGGGACACTAACCTAGTATTACTTTCTAATTATAAAACCCAATGCCGATCCTTAATGATGAAATGCAAGTTCTAGTCCCAGCCATTTCTCTAAATACATGATCTTGAATAAGTCATTTCACCTCTATGGGTCCCAGTGACCTTATCTGTAACATGTGGGAACTGGATTACATAATTCAGAAGCACCAGCATTTATGATTCTACAAAATGTTAATGTTTCTAATATTACTTATACAACAGGATGAGATTTAAAGTATGAATTTTATCTGTAGAGTTTAATATAATCTAATATATAATAATTTTAAAGATAAGTAGATCATTAATAAAGCAATAAAAAAATCAACTCAAATACACCTACAACTATGTATCTTGGAAAAATAAGATAAATATTTCACAAGGATGATTAATATTTTTTAGAATCCACAATTTGTTTTCTACAAAACAAATTCATGGATCCAACAGCTACTTTATAAGTGTATACACCTATAATACATACACACACATAAATGTCATAATTAACAGACATTAAAGAATATTAAAGAGCTCACTTACAGATATGCATGGAATACCATGTATCACTAAACTTAGAATGACAGGGAATATGTTTTTAACACTCTCTTATGGATGCATATGCTACACAGAGCCTTTGAACTTCTGGGAAATCTGTAGGTTAATGGGTGGGAATAATACTTAAAACTGTCATTAAGCTCAACTGCACTTTGTAATACTATAGAGACTCTTGGAAAAATATATTATTGATCATCTCTTGCCCACATTTACAAAGGATTTCTCTAAAATCCATATGAAATTTTAAAGGGTGGAACATTTAAATGTTTGGGTTATATATAAAAGGAGAGAAAAGGTTATTTTCATTGTTAATGTAAAATTTTTTTTTAACCCAAAGATACAGCCCTCCTTTCATTTCAATGATGACATTCTCCATAAGAACCAAAAGAATCTACCAAATATAAAGATAATACAAGTATCTTCAATTTTGTTAAATTTGTTTTTACGTACCACTTAAAAATGCTTTTCTCATGACTACCTCTAGTTTAAAAAAGTATAAAGAAATTCTACTTACGGCTGGGTGCGGTGGCTCACACCTGTAATCCCAGCAATTTGGGGGGCAGAGGCAGGTGGATCACCTGAGGTCAGGAGTTCGAGATCAGCCTGACAAATATGGTGAAACCCCATCTCTACTAAAAATACAAAAATTAGCCAGGCATGGTGGCATGCACCTGTAGTCCCAGCTACTCGGGAGGCTGAGACAGGAGAACTGCTTGAGCCTAGGAGGCAGAGGTTGCAGTTAGCTGAGATCACACCACTGCACTCCAGCCTGGGTGACAGAGTGAGACTCCATCTTAAAAAAAAAAAAAAAAAAAAAACTTCATTTCTATTTATATGAGGTATAAAAAGTAAACTCTTGGAAACAGAAAGTAGAATGATGGTTGCCAGGGGCTACAAGGAAAAGCAGAGTTGTTCAATGGGTACAGAGTTTTATTTTACAAGAAGAAAAAGTTCTAGAGATCTTTTGCAAAACAATGTATATACAGTTAACACTACTGTACTATATTATTTAAAAATGGTTAAGATGGGAAATTTTATGTTATGTGTTTATCACATACAAAGAAGTATAATGAACGTAATGATGACCATAAATAGGCCAACAGCTGTAACAAAACAAATTAACTTCTTTAAAGCCTGAAACAAACAACCTTCAACTACTAAACTTCACAGCTGTAAAGCAACCAGTATTCGGTGAATGCCTACTATGTTTATAGGCACTGTACTGCCCTTCACAAATGCTTCTCACTTAATGGGGAGGAACCCAGTATTTACTCTGCTATTCATGATTAGTCAAGGATTCCTAGGGTATAACTACATCCAACTTCAGGTGATGGTAGAGTCAACAATTAGGGAATATTTTTACAAAGAGAAAATGGCCAAGTTGAGCAGCCACTTTACACAAATAGTTGGAGCAAAACAAGGCACCTTAATAAAAATACTCCAAGAAGTTTCCCATTTATACATAAACATAAATAAACATTTCACTTACAGGGGAATACTCATATTGTCCTTTGGAGTGAAGAAAATGGGCCTAGCATTTCCCTCTCTGGAAAGGTCATCAGAATTGTGGCTGTAAGATTGAGTTGGCCTAAAGTGTTCTCTTTTTGAAATGCGATTATTTGAGAGTTTACAGGCTACATTCAGCTGGGTGCCCATTCTGTCTGTCTTGGATAATTCCTTGACAGTACTAGATTGGCATGGACTTCCTTTTCTTTCAAAGAACACGGTGACAGGTCGGTCCTTTGGGGGTAAGTGAGCAGATGAACTGTCTTTTTGGGCAAGAGCTGCATCTTTTAATGATAGGGACCCCAGTACATTAAGTTCTCCCTTATTTGAGGTATTTAAGCTGAGGAGAGAAGATGGCCTCTCTACTCTTTGCTTTGACTGATAGGAAGATGGTGCCACCAAACACTCTCCAATTCTTGGCTTTTCAATTGTCTTGAAGGCTTTGCGCTCCTTCTCTAAAATATCTGTTTGCTGGCGAATCTGTTCCATCATCTCTTTTTCATTCTGTTGCTGCAACTGTTTTTGCCTTTCTTCCTTCTCAGTGTTTAGCTTTTCTAACTTCTTAAGCACAGGATTAGAAGACTCTGTATTCAAAGAAGGAACAATCTGATCTTTTCCTGAGCAGTGATACCTTCTAGTTTCCCTGTTGATATCCAAAGTAAGAGCTTCCCCCGCTGTGTCTTCATTTTCCAATAGTTTGTTTCTTTGGATACTTGTGTCTAGTTGGGAATTTGTTTTCAGTGGGTCTTGTTGGGGGATATAAAAAAAAGTAGGTAGACTATTTGAAATGAAGGAGTCTTTCAGCTGTGGTTTACAGGTAATAGACTCAGAACTGCAGACCACCTTTTCCTTCATAGTTCCATCCTTCAAATGCTCTGCATTGCTAGTCTCATTTGAGGCACTGAGGGCATTGTCCCGTGAATCAAATTTTGGACTGCTGGATATCTTAGGTGATGGAAACTGCAAGTCTCCTTCATCTGAAATGACAGACTCTAGTTTGCTCTTTTGGCTTTCCTCATAGCTCAGAAGTTCCAAGCTTCCTTGAGAGCTCTCACTATCAGGTGTACCTCGTGGAGATTGAAGGCCTTCAGGCACCAATTCTGTAGACCATCTGCGATCCTCTGAAGGAGAAATACCACCAAGAGAACGAACTTTCAGCAATTCTAAGCTAAATATAGCTTGCTCTAGTTCTCTCATTCTCCTACTTTCTCTCTTAGCCCGGCCTACTTTTTTCTGATGGAGATCCTCCAAGGATCTGGGTCTCTCTCTTACAAGCACATCTTCCTGCAAGTCCACACCACTCTGGCTTTGGGCTCTCTCCTGCTGCTTGTTTGGTGACTCCTTCAAGCAGTCCACTGAACTTTCACGGCTAATTCGATTACTGTCTATTACAGATTTACATTCCTCTATGGCTTTTATTCTGTTGTCAAAAGAACAATCCTCCCATTCTGAAGGGTCTGAACCCTGAATTTCCAGAGATCCATATCCCTTAATATTCACCAATCCAACTTCTGGTTTTGTTTCTCTTAGCCTTTGTTCTTTTAAAGCTTTAAATCTATATAAAAACAGACAACATGGGTTATAGAAATATCTTAGTTACCACTGAAAAGAACATATTTCCTGAGAATTTAAGAAAAAATGCAGAGTTGTAAAATCTTTTTATAATACCTAAGTACTTCTTAAGCTAACTTGAATGCACATTTCATAATTTTCCTATTTCCATGAGTCAGATGATATTTCATTAAGTGTATTACTTCTACCTAGGCATTTCAGTCAAAATGTAAACTAATTCAGAAGTAAAGCTCTCATTTTAATAATGCCTTTATTTTAAAGTAAACCTCAAATTAAAGTGAAATTTTAAGTGTGAAATTAAAGTGAAATTTTAAGTGTGAAATTAAAGTGAAATTTTAATTTAAGTGTGAAATTAAAGTTTCTGAAAGTAACAACAGTTGAATATTGCCAATTTTATAAGATTCAGCCTAATGTAGAAGTTAATTCTTAGCAGTTATGATCACAGACCATGTAGATTTTCAATCCAATTTAATTCAATAAAACCTTATTTAACTTCCATTGTAGACAATACAATGTGGGTTAAAATCGGTATCACAGTATAGTGGAAAAGACAAATTGTATACAACCAATTCTAATACAAATTAGACAAGTGTTAATGCAGAGGTATAAACAAAGTACTTGGGAAGAAGAAAAAAAGCAATTATTATAGTAATAGAGATTACCTTTGTCTTGCTCTGAATCCTCTACATGTTGATTGCAAAAGGATAATTTTTTTCCTTTGTTCTTGGTACCTTTTACTTTCCCTGTAGGCTTTCCATCTTGCTTGTATGCAAATAGCAGCCATGTGCCTGCGCCTATAGTAATCTCTCCATTTCTGCTGGATAACGATGGCTGCAGCCCGTAACTCCAAGTACCGCTGCCTCTCTAAGTGAGCACGCCAGGAAGCTTGGAGAAGAGCAGCCGCACTAGCCATAACAAAAGCATCCTTCTGCACAGCTGCATCTCTGACTTGCTTCTGATTTAGGTAATTCCTCCAGAATCTCTATGGGGAAGACAAAATAACAGAAACTGGTTGTCATATCTTACACTGCATTTTCACAGGAAAAAAAGAGAATAAATTTCTTATGTCATAATTACAGGTTAAGTGGCTATGCAGCTAAATTCTTGGTGATTAAAAATAAGTTTTCTGGCCAGGTGCGGTGGCTCATGCCTGTAATCCCAGCACTTTTGGAGGCTAAGGCAGGCAGATCATGAGGTCAGGAGATAGAGACCATCCTGGCTAACATGGTGAAACCCCGTCTCTACTAAAAATACAAAAAAAATTAGCTGGGCGTGGTGGTGGGTGCCTATAGTCCCAGCTACTCAGGAGGCTGAGGCAGGAGAATGGCGTGAACCTGGGAGCTGGAGCTTGCAGTGAGCAGAATTCGCGCCACTGCACTCCAGCCTGGGTGACAGAGTGAGACTCTGTCTCAAAAAAATAAAAATAAAAAAATTAGTTTTCTACAAAAGCAGAAAGTGTACCTGAAAAAGATAAATAGAAAAAAGTTTTCTCTTCCAGATATGTTTGGCTAAAACAGCTATTTTAAATAATATAACCTTGAAGAAGTTAATTACAGAACCTAATTTAAAATTTTTGGATGATTTCATGTCCTTCAAATTATTAGTAACTTTAACATATTATATTCTTTTGTTACAATTTTCCTAAATAACACTAATGGGTTTAAGGTAATCCTGACACACATTCCAAAGATGAAGATACTAAAGATTTTCTTGCAGAAATGGAAAAGATCTTATGGAAATGATATAAATCAATGAGGGAGTTAATAAAACAAATAAAATGTAAAATAAGGTACCTATCATCCAAAAGGAGTGTCTAAAACCAATGGTATATATACAACTCTCAAACATCACTCCAAAAACTATTAAATAAAAACAACTATGTCAACAAATATTAGGTAACTCCTTAGCCCCTACACAGATCTCACAAGACATTATAACTACAAATTCAATTTAATTTAAATTCAATGGAATCAATATTTATTAATAGTCTATTATATGCCAGATAATCTGTTGGGTGTTATGAGCACTTCAAAATTGGGTACGACATATCCTCATTTCTGAAGTTTACATTATCACTGAAAATGTTTTACAGTAAAAAGGTTCTGGTTACTAAACAAAGGCCAAATAAACTAGTCAATCTCATGCAAAGAATCCTTTGCTTCTCACCTGGATAATAACAGATGCTTGTCTCAGATGGAGGAAATGCTGCCTACACAGCAAGACCCTGAACCATCGCTGCAACAATATGATTCTGCGGAGCACCTCTTGGTGAAGCAGATCTTGTAAGTGCTGTCGTTCCTGCTCCTTTAGAAAGACCTACCAAAAGGAAGAAAGATGAGGAATGCAGCTTAAGAAGAAATGAGAAATTTATTTCATGAATCATCCTTTCTGTGATAAGCTTTTAGAGAAGAACAAACACAGTGGCAGGCATGTAAATGAAGTACTGATAAATATTCCTACAGATTTATCCGAAGTAGTCATTCTCAAATTGAAATGGAGATAGTAGAATACGGAAGGTGAGCTGGGTGTGGTGCTACATGCCTATACTCCTAACTACTGAGAAGGCTGAAACAGGAAGTTTGCTGAAGCCCAGGAGTTCCAGTTCTACGGCAAAATAGAGAGACCTGGTCTCCAAAAAAAAAAAGACAAAGAAAAAAAGGAAGGTAAGGAAGGGAGGAAGGGAGGGAAAAATGACAAGGTGAGCAAGAATATCAAAATTCCAGTGCCAGAGATTATGATACATTAGTCCATTGGGGAAACCACTGCTATGAGTAAATGTATTACTGGTAATAAGTCATATTTTTCAAGCGTGTTGGGATGGGGAAAAAAGTTGAAAACCATAGATCTTGAAGCTTGAATCATATAATGAATAAACCAATGATAACAGTCTTTTTGAAATCCAGCGTGCATTAAAAGCTTCTCACTGTCCAAAGTTATTAATAAGTTTATTTTATTTACTCCTTCATTCCACTAATGTTTAGGGTTTGTGAGGCTGCAAAGGTGAAGGAGACATATCCCTTTAGAAACAGGAATTATACCTCTCATTTGAGAGCAGGTAGATATTATACACCCGAAGAGGAAGATGGTAAACTAATAAGGGCCAGAGACAAAAGATCCCACCTGAGTAACACAGAGAGTTGAAAATAATAATAAAGGCATGCACAGGAGACAATGGGACAATTAATCTCCATAAAAAAGATATTAAGTAATGTGAAGCCACAATATGAAGGTTCTCAAAAAAGAGAAAGATGTTTGGACTTAATGAGGAGGTTATCAGGAGGTTATTATCAAGCAGGAGGCAGACATAAAGAACTAAGTATATTAAGATAATAATTTTAATATTATGAGTAGAATAAATTAAATGGAATGACAAATACACTAGAATCAGATAAGTAAGCTGTTCACTGTATAAGCAATGTAGATGAGAAGAGATAAGGAATAAAAATAAAATGGAAGCAGTAGTAATGGAGAAACAGAAAGCGATGTAAGAATCTCTTTGTAAAAGGAAAAAAAATCCCTAAAACTTTGTGAAAGGATTAAAGTGAACAGTATGACAAAGACAATTATGGTTTCTAGACTGAGAAACTGGAAAAAGGGTGACAGAGAAAGAAAGTATTTGATAAATTTAAGAGCAGATGAATCTGGATATGGTCACCTTGGGCAAGCTGGCTTGGAGATTACAGTAGAGTATCTATGGAGAGATGATTTTTAGGCAGTTAAAATTATAGTCAGAACTAGAGCACTGGCCAGAGCTCTGTGATTAATATTGACTACATAATTAAATAAAAACCTGGGCCTAACCAATTGTCTTCTGATATCTGATACACTATCTTTTTAATAAACAATCTCATAGGCAAAAATTATTATTCTTTAAATAAATGCACTCAATTTTGACCAGAGCTATACAGATTATATTTACCATGGTTTTTCCAACTTGATAATTATCTGGATTAAGATTTATTTTCCTGAAGAAATCCTGAATGTTAAATTTGGATGGAATAATATTTCGGGGAAGAAGTACATGGAAGTGGCTCACAAAATCCTGAAAAATAATTTAAAAATATTGTAAAATCAGAAAACAGTGTATGTAAACAAGACCTTAAACTAATTATCATTCTATTAATCTTTTCTCTTTCTTTTAAACAGGGTGAAACCAAGACGTGCATGTTAATTTAAGATATGATAAAAGGTTAATTCGGAAAACATAGGAGGTGGAGAAAGATATTGGGTTCTACATATCATGACATCAAAAGGGAATGAGAGAAAAAAAAGGCAGAGGCTAATTATCCCTTTTGAGAAAGCTTTATAAAAGACCAAAGAAAAGGTTATTTAACAAGAACCTAAAATTTCTATCAGGAAAAAAAAAGCAAACGTGGCAGGATGGGGACAGGGTATCACTGAGAATGAGGCTTTCCGTCCCAGTAACAGCAAAGACTTGCTCAGTTGCTGAACAGCTTCAATATAGTTTCCATACCCATAGCAGCAATTGCTGATACGAGTAGCTGTGAGCCTTGCTGGCAGCTTACTATGAAAGAAAATCCTGCTGAGAAAACTTTAGGGAAAACCAAATGGAATCTTTTCACTAGATAATTCTCATTGAACTATTTCAGTTACTGGAGAGGTCAGTGCAAAGAATTGTTATATCAGGAGTAAATTTAGTATTAGCAAACATTCCAATCAAATGAGAATAGCCAAGTACTGGATTCTATTACAATAAGCTTAATGAGATTGCTGCCATTCAATCAAAGTAAATACTGTCTATCCCTTTTCAATTCCGTATACAAAACGTGAAATGGAAAGGAAGAATTAAGGAAAATAAGTAAGCCCCAAAGAAATAATAAGCAAGATATGTGGGAATCATTTACTTGATGTGTCTAAATATGTAAATATCACTATAAAAACAGAACCTGGAAAGAATATTTGGAGCTGTATCCTGATTGGCGAATTCGAACTGTTTCCAGCATCCCGGTGTATCGAAGCTGTCTAAGTACCAAGACATCATTGAACCTTAAGGGCAGCTAAAGCAAATGGAAAAAAGATTAACCCAGAACAGTAGATCTCCAAATTAATTATCTGTTTGTAAGCATGACTAACTGTTGAGTATCTAGAGATTGACTGGAGGTTGTCTGGTTAAGATATACAGTAACTAAGTATATTAAGGCAAGCTCACCTCTCAGCTGGTAGCTTCAGAAAAGTTCTGACTGCCCAACCCTAGGGAAAAGAGAGAAACCAAGCTTCCAGGCTTCTCTGGTTGTGAAGAGAGAGGACCTTAAAGGCTCAAAAAGAATGTAGTCACCCACAGAGGCCACATAGTCCAATCACTACAAAATCTGTAACAAGATAACCTACAACTGGGTGTAGTGGCTCATGCCTATAATCCTAGCACTTTGGGAGGCCAAGGTGGGCTGATCACCTGAGGTCAGGAGTTCAAGACCAGCCTGGCCAACATGGCAAATCCTCGTCTCTACTAAAAATACAAAAATTAGCTGGGCGTGGTGGTGCACACCTGTAGTCCCAGCTACTCAGGAGGCTGAGGCAGGAGAACTGCTTGAAACCAGGAGGCGGAGATTACAGTGAGCTGAGATCATGCCACTGCACTCCAGCCTAGGTGACAGAGTGAGACTCTGCCTCAAAACAAAAACAAAAACAAAAAAGAAAATTCTTTTCTGACAGGACTTCAAGAGGTATTTGCTTCTCAAATTCTGGGTGATGCTAAATCAAATCCATATAAACACCTTACAGGCAGGGAAGTGTGGAAAAATCCATTTAAAGTGTTTATAACATACTATTTTCCTTATAAATATTATAGTTAGTGCTTCCCCTGCACTTATTCTGCTTAAAAGTATTTAAAGCTCAGTTTGAAGTAAGCTGAGATATGTGCTCTCATTTATAGGACATTTTTACCTTTTCAGCATTAGAGCGAATGCATTTTACAAAATATGGTTCTGCTTGACCAAGTGTTTCCATTAGCTTGCTTAATGATGCCTGCAACAGAAAGCAATATAATTATCATACTCTTCCATTCCAAACTATTAACAAATAATTTATAACTATAATCAATATGCTGGCAAAACATTCAAAAAGTAGAGGTACACATAGAAAGAGGTTTGTTTTTGAAAAGCACATTGTGTATATTCTCATACTGGTTAAATTATGGATAATTAAGGATAAAGATGGTAGTTTAGTATTAAAGCAGATAGCCTGGAAATAGTAAATATTGCAGATGTTTTCAGAATAATCAAATATAGAATTTTTTTCACTTTTCTTCACATTTCATCAAACAATTTTATTCAAACTCATGTATCCTACAACTTTTAAAATGATTCAGGAGGGTATCCAGTAAGGTAGTAAGCCCTTGCTTTACTTTAAATGTCTACAAAGTATGTAATGATATCCCTTTTTTTATTCCTGATAATGGTAATTTGCACATTCTCTCTTTCTTCCTGATTAGTGGCTAGAAATTTATCAACTTTTTGATTTGCTCAGCCCAGGCATGGTGGCTCACGCCTATAATCCCAGCATTTTGGAGGGCCAAGGAGGGCAGGATCACCTGAGGTCAGAAGTTTGAGACCAGCCTGGCCAACATGGTGAAACCCCATCTCTACTAAAAAATACAAAAATTAGCCAGGCGTGGTGGTGCCCGGCTGAGGCATGAGAATTACTTAAACCTGGGAGGTGGAGGTTGCAGTAAGCCAAGATGGTGCCACTGCACTCCAGCCTGCGCAACAAAGTGAGACTCTGTCTCAAAAAAAAAAAAAAAAAAAAAAATTTTTGGATCTGCTTAAAGAACCAGCTTTTGGTGTCAGTGTTTTGTCTATTTTTCTGTTTTTCATTTCATTGAATTCTGCTGTTATCTTTATTATTTACTTCTCTCTGCTTGTATTGGGTTTCATATATTCTTTTTATAGTTTATTGAGGTAGAAATTTAGATTATTGAATTGAGACATATCTCCTTTTCTAATAAAAGCATTTAGTGCTATAAATTAACCTTGGAGCACTGCTTTAGCTGCATTGCACAAATTTTGATATTTCATTCTATTTAAAATATTATAAAATTTTCCTTCCTCTAAAATATGTATTATTTAGAAGTCGCTTTTACATATTCTAAATATTTGGGGATTGATATCTTTCTTTGATTTCTGGTTTAATTCTATTATAAATACAACATTTTGTATGATTTTAACTCAAAATTGTTAAGGTTTTATGGCCTAGTTTACGATCTACCTTGGCAAGTATTTCATGGGCACTTAAAATAAATGCATATTCTGCAATTGTTGGCTAGGGTGTTCTACAAATTTCAGTTAGGTCAAGTAGGTTAATTGTTCTATTTAAGTCTTCCATATCCTTCCTAATTGCCTACTTACCCTGTCAATTACCAAGAGGTATGCTGAAGTTTCCAAGCATAACTGCAGATTTGTCCATTTTTCTTTTAATTCTATCAGTTTTTGGTTCAGATATTTGGGAGTTCTGTTATTAGATGAATATACATGTAAGACTTGGTAAATTGCACCTTTTATCACTATGAAATTATCTCCCTTTATCCTTGGTAATTTTCTCTGTTCTGAAGTCTACTTTGTCTGACTCTACTATAGTCACTATAGCTTTCTTTTGGTTTTTGTTCTCATGGTTTATTTTTTTTTCATTTTTTAACCCTTTAGTATCATTGTATTTAAAGAGGTTTCTTGTAGATAACATACAGTTAGGTCTTATTTTATCCAATCAGATAATATCCATTTCTTTCTTTTTTTTTTTTTTTTTTTCCTGAGACAGTGTCTCGCTCTGTCACCCAGGCTGGAATGCAGTGGCACGATCTCGGCCTACTGCAAGCTCTGCCTCCCGGGTTCACGCCATTCTCCTGCCTCAGCCTCCCGATTAGCTGGGACTACAGGCCCCACCACCACACCTGGCTAATTTTTTTTTTCTTTTTTTTTTATTATTATACTTTAAGTTTTAGGGTACATGTGCACAATGGGCAGGTTACATATGTATACATGTGACATGCTGGTGCGCTGCACCCACTAACTCGTCATCTAGCATTAGGTATATCTCCCAATGCTATCCCTCCCCACTCCCCCTACCCCACAACAGTCCCCAGACTGTGATGTTCCCATTCCTGTGTCCAAGTGATCTCATTGTTCAATTCCCACCTATGAGTGAGAATATGCGGTGTTTGGTTTTTTGTTCTTGCGATAGTTTACTGAGAATGATGATTTCCAATTTCATCCATGTCCCTACAAAGGACATGAACTCATCATTTTTTATGGCTGCATAGTATTCCATGGTGTATATGTGCCACATTTTCTTAATCCAGTCTATCATTGTTGGACATTTGGGTTGGTTCCAAGTCTTTGCTATTGTGAATAGTGCTGCAATAAACATATGTGTGCATGTGTCTTTATAGCAGCATGATTTATAGTCCTTTGGGTATATACCCAGTAATGGGATGGCTGGGTCAAATGGTATTTCTAGTTCTAGATCCCTGAGGAATCGCCACACTGACTTCCACAATGGTGGAACTAGTTTACAGTCCCACCAACAGTGTAAGTGTTCCTATTTCTCCACATCCTCTCCAGCACCTGTTGTTTCCTGACTTTTTAATGATTGCCATTCTAACTGGTGTGAGATGGTATCTCATTGTGCTTTTGATTTGCATTTCTCTGATGGCCAGTGATGGTGAGCATTTTTTCATGTGTTTTTTGGCTGTATAAATGTCTTCTTTTGAGAAGTGTCTGTTCATGTCCTTCACCCGCTTTTTGATGGGTGATGGGTAAGGTTTGTTTTTTTCTTGTAAATGTGTTTGAGTTCATTGTAGATTCTGGATATTAGCCCTTTGTCAGATGAGTAGATTGCAAAAATTTTCTCCCATTTCGTGGGTTGCCTGTTCACTCTGATGGTAGTTTCTTTTGCTGTGCAGAAGCTCTTTAGTTTAATTAGATCCCATTTGTCAATTTTGGCTTTTGTTGCCATTGCTTTTGGTGTTTTAGACATGAAGTACTTGCCCATGCCTATGTCCTGAATGGTAATGCCTAGGTTTTCTTCTAGGGTTTTTCTGGTTTTAGGTCTAACGTTTAAGTCTTTAATCCATCTTGAATTGATTTTTGTATAAGGTGTAAGGAAGGGATCCAGTTTCAGCTTTCTACATATGGCTAACCAGTTTTCCCAGCACCATTTATTAAATAGGGAATCCTTTCCCCATTGCTTATTTTTCTCAGGTTTGTCAAAGATCAGATAGTTGTAGATACACGGCGTTATTTCTGAGGGCTCTGTTCTGTTCCATTGATCTATATCTCTGTTTTGGTACCCGGCTAATTTTTTTTTGTATTTTTAGTAGAGACGAGGTTTCACTGTGTTAGCCAGGATGGTCTCAATCTCCTGACCTCGTCATCTGCCTGCCTCGGCCTCCCAAAGTGCTGGGATTACAGGCGTGAGCCTGTGCCCGGCCGATAATATCCATTTCTTAATTGGACTGTTTAGAGCATTTACATTGTTAATAATTAGTATGGCTGGATTTAGGGCTACGAATTTTATTACTGGCCTTCTGTTTGTCCTCTCTCATTTGTTCCTCCCTTCCTCCTCTTACTCCCTGTCTGTTTAAAATAGACTTTTGGAGCAGTTTTAGGTTCACAGCAAAAATGAGCAGAACACAGAATTCCCATATGCCCCTTTACCCTCACATGCACAATTTCCCCTATAATTAACATCTTGCATTAGTGTGTTATATGTGATGAACCAATACTGACATGATTATTAACTACAGTCCATAATATGCATTAGGGTTCACTCTTTATGTTGCACATTCTCTGGGTTTAAACAAATATATAGACATTTATTCACCATTGCAGTATCATATAGATTAATTTGACTAACCTAAAGTCCTCTATGCTCTGCCTACTCATCCTCCCCCAACTAGATCCTGGCAACTACTGATCTTTTTTACTCTCTCCATAGTTTTGCTTTTTCCAGAATGTCATATATTTGGAATCTTATGGTATGTGGCCTTTTCATATTGGCTTCTTTCACTCAGTAATATGTATTTAAGGTTCCTGCAAGCCTTTTCATGGCTTGAAAGCTCATTTCTTTTTAGTGTTGAATAATATTCCATTGTCTGAATGTACCATAGTTTATTCATTCACCTACTGAAGGACATCTTGACTGTTTCCAAGTTTTAGCAATTATGAATAAAGCTGCTATAAATATCTGTGTACAGGTTATTGTGTGGACATAAGTTTTCAACTAATTTAGGTAAATACCAAGAAGTTGTTACTGCTGGATCATATGGTAAAAATATAGTTTTATAAGAAACTGTCAAACTGTTTTCCAAAGTGGCTGTACCATTTTGCATTCCCACCACCAATGAATGAGTGTTCCTGTTGCGCCACATTCTCACCAGCATTTGGTGTTGTCATTGTTTTGGACTTTTGCCATTCCAATAGCTGTGCTGTGGTATCTCATTTTTGTTTTAATTTGCAATTCCCTAATAACATATAATGTGGAACATCTTTTCATATGCTTATTTGACATCTGTGTACTTTCTTTGGTGAGGTGCCCCTCCCCTCTGTTCAATATACTTTAGTATTCCATATTAATTTATCTACTTTTCAACTATCTTTGTACTGCATTTTAGTAGCTGCTCTAGGGATTACAATATACAAACCTAACTTGTCACAGTCTACTTACTTAAGAGTCGACATTTCACAAGTTCAAGTAAAACAAAGAAGTCTTACAACTATATATAGACCCGTTACTGTTGTGAAATTACATCAACATACAAATTTTTAAACTTTTAAGTGTTCGTTTTTCTTGCAAATGCTATTGTAGTATAATATACATAGGGCTTGGCACAGTGTCACATGCCTGTAGCCACAGCTACTTGGGAGGCTGAGGAGGGAGGATAGCTTAAGCCCAGAAGCTGGAGTCCAGCCAGGGCAACATTTTATTATGAGACTCGGTCTCAAAATAATGATAATAATAATACACATAAAATATTAAAATAATAAGTGTAAATTATGACTTTTTACAAAAGGAAGACATTGTTGTAACTAAAGCCCAAATTTATATATATATATATATATATATATATATATAAAAAATCAGAAACTCAGAAGCCCCTTTGTGCCCCATCCCATTGACTTTAGCAAGGTCACTGTACATAAGCTATGTACTCTTATTTCCACACCCCAACCAAGGGTAATTATTATTCTTACTTTTAAGATGATAAGTTAATTTTACCTACTATTAAAGTTCATATGAATGGAAAAATACACCATGTACTATTTTGTATTTGTTGCATACAATTATATTTTGTAAATTTCCAGTGCTGTATATTAGTGATCCATTATTTGGCTATACTGGCTATACTACCATTAAACTATCCATTAAGAGATGAGTATTTCATTGTTTCCAGTTTATTATGAAAAATTTTGCTATGAACATACTTATACTTGTCTCTTTTAACTGTTTTCCAATATGCTTATATCAATTTACATTTCAACAGTACCATATAAGAGTTCTGAATGCTCCCCAATCTTGCCAACATGTTGTATAATCAGTTTATTTCAGCCATGTTGGCAAGTATGTAACAGTATTGCTTTGTGGTATTAATTGGCATTTCCCTCATGAATAATAATGTTGAACAGGTTTTACATAGGTGTATTGGCCTTCTGGATATCATCTTTTATAAACTGCCTATTTGAGACTTTTGTCCATTTGTCTATTAGGTTTTCTTCCTTTTAAAACACTGATTTTTAGTTCTTCATATTATACAAGTCCTTTTTTAGTCTTGCTCTTTTTCTTCTTTTAATGGTGACTTTTTTGGTTTAAAGTTTTATTGGAATAAAATCTACATACTATTAAAATATACACATTGTAGTTCACAAATCAATGAGTTTTAGTAAATTTACACAGTTATGCCACTATCACTACAGTCCAGTTTTAGAACTCCTCTATCACCCCCAAAAAACTCCCTCCTGCCCATCTGCAGTCAACAACCACTTGAGAAGCAGCCCCAGGCAACTACCAATCTGCTTCCTGCTGCTATAAACTATCTTTTAAAAAAATACATTCTTTTTTAGATGGCTTTTCCTCTGATTATAAAAGTAATATGTAGCTATTCTAGAAAACTTAATACATACATATATGTTCAGAGAATATCAGCTTGGGTTTAATTTGACTAATGACTAAATTCTTAGAGCTATAATTAAAACCAGGTTAATTTCTTCAAACCAATCAGCCTTTTCAAAGGGAATTCATACTTCTACAAGTATGAATTCAATTCAAATATGAAAACAAGCTTAATGTATCCTACATCTTCCTTATACCCACAGTTAGAAGACTCCTAGGGAAGAGAAAAATTTAGTTTTCACCGCTCGAAGAAAGACTTATGTTGACTGTTCACATAACGGCGGATATTTTTCCTAGCAACCTGTGGATCCCTAGGCAGCTGAGTATGGAGAGGAGTAGCAGCTTTACCAGTAAGTTTTAGTAGCTACAACAAGCAACAGCATGTGTATGACTGATTATATTAGGAGAAAGCCACAAAACTTCTTTTAAAAAACTACTAAGTAGAGACATAGTGCTATGAAGTGACCAGACTTTGACATACAGGTCCATGCATAAACATTGCACACTTCTTTATGATCAAGTTGTATCATCCCAGTCATAACTTAAGGCTTTACCTGCTTTGAAAGTTTGGTGGTCAAAGGGATTGACTCATTAAAATCTAACATTAGCCTGCAGAAGACAAACTCTCAAGAGGGAATGTTTTAGAGTATAGTGAAGGTGGTAATTTACCACAAAAGGCTGAAATAATACAGAAAATATACATTATAGTCTACCATGTTGTTACTTGTTTCTATTTATCAGTCTGAATTTTCTTTTTCCTTTTTTTTATTGA